>NC_134539.1:69530000-78866354 GCF_050624435.1 Tenrec ecaudatus | reverse complement strand
AAATGGAAATTTTCATCAAATGTAAAGCTATATATACATCATCCTGGGTATATCAGATTTCTGATAGAAATTCTGTTTTTATGAGCTGAGAACTCTGGGTATTCAGTAAAAATGGTAAGAGGCAGGTGAAAGAATAACTTTCTGGAGGGGAAAACGAGGAGCCAATATCAAGGGCTCAAGTAGAAGGCAAATGTTTTGAGAATGATGATGACAACAAATGTACAAATGTACTCTACACAATGGATGGATGGATGGATTGTGATAAGAATTGTACAAGCCCCAATAACATGATTTTTTAAAAAGTGAAGGAAAGGTTTGAGACCCCTTAAGTAATCTGCTTCTCATCTTCAGTGAAATTCCATGGGATATTGCAATGTGAGAGTGTTCTACTTAAAAAAAAAATCTAACAGCAAGCATAATGACAAAAATTAAAAGATGTAATAAATTACAAATAAATATTCCTAGACCAAAAATTAGTGAATTAAAAAATAAACTTCACAAAATTAAACATTGAGAACATAAATATTTTTATCTATTATGCTGGCAGAAGTTATTATAGTATACAAAGAATTTTCTGTATTGTAAGTTACAACCATTTTAAAGTACGAAATTAGTCATGGGAATTAAAATTCAGAATGTTTTAGCTCTACTTCTAGAAACTAGTTCTGAACAAATAGGAATTACAACTATGCAAAAATAATGGTGCTTGCCGATAACCAGAAGTACTGCTGTCTGGAGTTTCTGGAACTGAACACTCAACTAGTCAAATAGAAATTCATATCAAAAAAAGAAAAGGTGGGCACTCGTCACTTGGGTCACAGTTTACCAGGTGTACCCGGGAGGCTGGCACATGGATATTTGCTGGGGACTAGCTGTCTCAGTCAGAGGCTGCTTTGCTGAGACGCAAACACAGCCAAACTCACCACCGAGTCAGTGCTGATGCACTGGGACTGGGACTGTAACTGTTTGCGGGAATAGAAAGCCCAGTCTTTCGCCCTCAGAGCTGCTGGTGGTTTCGAACTGCTGACCCTGCGATGGCAACCTAGTGCGTAACCACTGTGCCAGCAGGGCTGCTCTTGCATGGGACCCAGCACCTCGCAAGGCCCGCAGTCCAGCTCCCGGTGAGCGCAGACAGCAGCCCTTCTTCCTCAGTGCAAAGTCTGGACTCTGAATGGGGCAAAAGCTAAGTTGACGTTTACACATGCTGTTAGATTCTCCATAAAAGCCACAGTGGCGCTGGCTCCAGGCCGGACGTATTCTCATTTCTGGACATTTTCTTGCCATTTTTACAATAATTTATAATGATCATCGATGCTGTACTTAACACATTACAATTGGGGTTTTTCATTGTTTTTTTTTAATTAAATACTTACATTTGGGGCTCTTAGAGCTCTTATCTTAATCCATACATTCATCCAGTGTGTCAAGTACATTTGTACATATGCCGCCATCATCATTTTCAAAGCATTCTCTTCCCACTTGAGCCCCAGATATCAGCTCCCCATTTCTCCCCCTCCTTCCCCGACTCACCCTCCCTTGCAAGCCTTTGATAAGTTATAGATTATTTTTTCCATATCTTACATCATCTTCTGTCACTCCTCCTCCACTTTTCCGTTATTTGTCCCCCTGGGAGGCAGTTCTAGATTGATCCTTGTGATCAAGTCCCCCTTCCTCCCCCACCCTCCTCTAATCCTCCTGGTATCTCTACTCTCATTGTTGGCCCGAGGGGTTTATCTATCCTGGATTCCCTGTTGCAGCGTGCATGCTCTGGTCTAATCCGATTTGTAAGGTAGAGTTGAGGTCATGATACTGGGGGGAAGGAAGCACCAAAGAACTAGAGGAAAGTTGTATGTTTCATCGGTGCTACACTGCACCCTGACTGGCTCATCTCTTCCCTGTGACCCCTCTGAGAAGGGATGTCCAATTATCTACAGATGGGCATTGGGTCTCCACTCCATGGTCCCTGCTCCACCCACCGCCCCCCAATCACCATTCGCCTTAGGTATGATTTTATTCCGGGCCTTAGATGCCTGATACCTGATCCCATTGACACTTCATGAAACATATTACAATTATTATACTGTCAACAGACCTACAAGCACCTTATGAGATAACATTGTATTATAGCCTGCACCTTGTAGATGAGAAAACGGAGGCTCCGAGAGGGCAAGCACCTTGTCAAAGTCACACAGTATGTTAGTGGCAGAATTTGGATCGGAGTCCAGAACTGGCTGGTAAGAGTCCAGGCTTCTCACCTGGATACTGCACCTTGAGGCCTTGCTCCCAGCCAGAAAATTAAGTGATGGCTATGCGCTTACTAGATTGGGCACCCAAATAAGGACAAGACCACAGGCCAGCCCCAATCCCAACTACGTGGACACCACTTCCCCCAGAAGAATGCACTTCAGAGGACACACTGAAGCTACACTTCAGGGAGAGGGGCACACAGGAGCAAACGAGGAGGGGAGACAGCGGAACCCATGCCAGCCAAACCAAGCTCTGAGGACAATATTCTGGCTCAAAGGAACCAATGCACAAAGAGGACCACAGGGCCGGCCCCACTATGAGACACAACATCCCTCGCTGACCCATAGTCCTACAGGGGACAAACCTGGAGACACAGTGTGGGAATTGCACCCGATCTGATCCCACCACACTGAGGCCAAACACTAAGGGCGTGCAACAGAACAGCAAGGGGAGCAGAGCGATGAAGTCACCAGGGAATACCAAAAATAGACTCTGGGGCCAGGGCTTGGCACCCCATCAGACTCTACCAGAAAATACTCCTAAAGGTCAACAAACAGACCTTGAACTATTTATAGGCTTTTCTTTTTGTTGTTTTTTTGTCTTTGATTTTGTTGTTTTGTTTTGTCTTGTTTTTGTGTTTATTATTGTCTCTGCAGGTCTATCTAGATAAGATTGGCGGGATAAACAATCTGGAAGAGAAAATAATGGGACCAACTGTGGGAGCGGATCCGGTGCACAGGGGAGTGAGGGAGACGGAGTCACTGCACAGACTCGGAGACCAGGCTCTGATGGCACAGATCTATTTTATTGTTGTCTTTACACAGTTTATATAGGGCACATAAGCCAATCCGTTGTCACTGCGCTTCCTTCCTTGTTCTTAGAACTTATCCTTAGAAGGTTATTAAATCGTGCTAAGGAGAAAGAGCAGGTTTTTGCCGTGGGCTAGAGCAAGCAGAGGAATGTGGAAGCTCTCAGAGCTGACTTACCTTGGGGCCACTGTGTCTCACCAGCGTGCTGGGAGCTATTGTAATAGAGAAACGTTTGCCACTTCTCAGGCCGCTCTTGAAGGCTAGGTAGCATTCTGTACTTTCTATGCCATTCCTCCTTTGTGCAGTCACCCCACAACCAAGATTCTGGGGCCCGAGGGAGGGGGAGGCAGGGGAAAGGAAGTGGGTGTTAACAAACCTCAGGACAAGGGAACAACAAGTGATCCAAAATCTATGGTGAGGAGGGTGTAGGAGGCCTCGTAGAGTTTGATCAAGGGCAATGTAACTGAGAGGAATTACTGAAACCGAATGAAGGCTGAACATGGTAGTGGGACAGGAGGAAAGTCAAAGGAAATAGAGGACAGAACTAAGAGGCAAAGGGCATTCATAGAGGTCTAAATATAGGCATGTACATATGAAAATATATTTTATATAATGATAGGGAAATAGATCTATGTACATATATTTATTGGTTTAGTATTAAGGTCACAGATGGACATTGGGCCTCTACTCAAGTACACCCTCAATACAAGAAAACTTTGTTCCAATAACTTGGCATTCCGTGGTGCTCAACTTCCAGACATGATCAATGTAGACAAAGTGGGTGCATAAGCAAATGTGGTGAAGAAAGCTGATGGTGCCTGGCTATCAAAAGATATAGAGTCTGGGGCAGGGGTCCTCAAACTTTTTAAACAGGGGCCATTCACTGCCGGACTATAGGTTTAAAAAAAAACTATGAACAAATTCCTATGCGCACTGCACATATCTTATTTTGAAGTAAAAAACAAACGGGGCAAAAACACCCAGCAGGCCGGATAAATGTCCTTGGCAGGTTGCATGTGGCCCACGGACCGTAGTTTGAAGACGCCCGGTCTGGGGTCTCTTAAAGGATTGAAGATAAACAAGCAGCCATCTAGCTGAGAAGCAACAAAGTCCACATGGAAGAAGCACACCAGCCTGTGTGATCATGAGGTATTGAAGGGATCAGGTATCAGGCATCAAAGACCCAGAACAAAAAATCAGATCAATGTGAATGAGGGGCAGTGTGGAGTGGACACCCAAAGCCCATCTGTAGACAATTGAATGTCCCCTTACAGAAGGATCACGGGGAGGAGATGAGCCAGTCAGGGTGCAGTGTAGCACCGATGAAACATACAACTCTCCTCTAGTTCCTAAATGCTTCCTGCTCCCACCCACTATCATGACCCCAATTCTACTCTACGAATCCAGCTAGCCTAGAGCATGTACACAGGTACAGATAAGAGCTGGAAACAGGGGATCCAGGACAGGTAAACCCCTCAGGACCAATAATGAGAGTAGCCATATCAGGAGGGTTAAGGGGAAGGTGGGAGGACAAAGGGGAAACTGATCACAATGATCTACATATATCCCCCTCCCAGGGGGACAACCAAAAAGTGGGTGAAAGGAGACATCGGTCGGTGGAAGACGTGAAAAAAAATTGTTTAAGTAAAAAAAAAGACAGGAAAAATAATAATTTATAAATTATCAAGGGTTTATGAGGGTGGGAGGGTAGGGCAGGGAGGGGAAACAATGAGGAGCTGATAGCAAGGGTTCAAGTAGAAAGAAAATGTTTTGAGAATGATGATGACAACCAATGGACAAATGTGCCTGACACAATGGGATGGATGGGTGGATTGTGATAAGAGATGTAAGAGCCCCCAATAAAATGATTACAAATTAATAAATAATCGTTTTCTCCTTAAAAAAAAGGACAAGACTCTGCCAGATTCTACTTGCTCCCCCACACCTTAGACATACTCAGCTTTCGCCCAGCAGAAAGTGCCCATTCCCTTAGGTCCTTGGTGAGAACTAAGTCTAAGTGGAGACCGGCCAGCACTGCAGGGACTTCTGCAATTCTCCCGCTTCTTAGGCCCCACGCAGCTGTCTCTCAGCCCCGCTGGTTCACAGTGGAGGAAGAGGTCTGCTGCTGGCCTCAGTGTGTGTGGGAGCCACCACGGGAGTGACGTCCTTCCAGGAAGCGTCCTCTCTTCTCTCACCTCATTTTGGAGGCCCGATGGAGAGCTAGCTTGTATTATCTTGTCTTGCCTCTGTCCACGTCAAACATCTCTCAGTGCTAGCTGCCAGGAGATGTGGTCTCCAGTCTGTGCCACGCGGTGCCAGCCGGAAGTCAGGGCGGGAAGGCCCAGTAACCGTTATGGGACTCACGTGGGTAACATGCCTCAGCAGTGCTCATCTGGGGGCCTTGAGGACACTCCCCAGGAGCCCTGCTGGCACAGGGTTAGCTGGTCAGTGGTTTCTCCCACTCTGCAGGAGAAAGGTGAGGCCGGCTGCCTGCATTCAAGGTTTACTGCCTTGGGAGCCCGGGGGCCATTCTACTCTGTCCTAAGGTGCCTCTGAGCCAGGCCCGACTCCACAGCCTGGGTTGAGGAGAAACTTCTGGGAGAAGAAGGATGGGTTTCTGCAGCACCGAAGGGGTCAGTCAGACAAGTGAGGGGCGAGCAGTTCCAGGCAGGTAAACAATAGGCTCAGGGGCTCAGACGTCAGAGGGGTTCCATCTGTGTGGGAGTGTTTGCTCTTGCTCAGCCCCTAGCGACCCTGTGCACCCCAGAACCAAACACTGCCCAGACCGAGGCCCTTGTGGCAGCCACTGGGTCCGTTCATCTCATTGTGTGTGTGTGGGGGGGGGGTCTCTCTCTCTGTCACTGCTCCTTGACTTTCCCAAACAAGCAAGGGACCGTACGGGTCCAAAGTACATGAGATGCAGTCTTGCCAACCTTGTCTCTAAGGAGCAGTCTGACTGTGCTTCTTCCAAAGCCGATTTCAGAGGGATTAAGGACGGCTGTGAGAAACCGTGGGGAAGGGAGACAGTGATCAGTGTAAGATATGAAAATAATAATGATTTATAAGTTATCAAGAGGTCATGAGGGAGGGAGAGGGAGGGAAAACAAGAGGAGCTGATACCAAGGACTCAATAGAAAGTAAATGTCTTCCCCCAGATCCTGGATGCTTCCTCCCCCCAACTACCATGATCCGAATTCTACCTTGCAGGGCTGGATAGGACAGAGGCTGTACACTGGTACATATGAGGGCTGGAGGTACAGGGAATCCAGGGTGGATGATACCTTCAGGACCAAGGGTGTGAGGGACGATGCTGGGAGAGTGGAGGGTGAGTGGATTGGAAAGGGGGAACTGATTACAAGGATCCACATGTGACCTCTTCCCTGGGAGTGGGACAGCAGAGAAGGGAGGAAGGGAGACTCCGGATAGGGCAAGATATGACAAAATAACGATGTATAAATTACCAAGGGCACATGAGGGAAGGGGGAATGGGGAGGGAGGGGGAAAAAAAAGAGGACCTGATACAAGGGGCTTAAGTGGAGAGCAAATGCCTTGAGAATGATTGGGGCAGGGAATGTATGGATGTGCTTTATACAATTGATGTATGTATATGTATGGATTGTGATAAGAGTTGTATGAGTCCCTAATAAAATGTAAAAAAAGAAAAGAGGAGAAAAAAATGATTAGGGCAAAGACTGTATAGATGTGCTTTATACAATTGATGTATGTATATGTATGAGCTGTGATAAGAATTGTATGAGCCCCAATAAATTGTTAAAAATAAATAAAATAAAACAAAACAAAAAAAAGAGGGGAAAAAAAAGAAAGTAAATGTCTATAGTGCTTCTCAACCTTCCTAATGCCGGGACCCTTTAATACAGCTCCTCAGGTGGTGGTGACCCCCCCCACCCCGAAACCATGAAATTGTTTTTGTTGCTACTTCATTACTGTCATTTGTCACTGTTTTGAATCGGGCAACCCCTGTGAAAGGGTTGTTGGACCCCCAAAAGGGTCGTGACCCACAGGTTGAGAACCACTGGTCTAGAAACTAATGATGGCGACATATGTACAAGTATGCTTGATACAATTGATGTATGGATTGTTATACGAACTATAAGAGCCCCCAATAAGATGATCTTTTCATAAAAACATTAATTTTTAAAAAGATGACTGTTTTTTAATTTTAAAAAGGTGACTGTAACTGGAACAGAAACAGACTTTATAAAGAAATAAACTTTATAAAGTTTTAAATACCTGGAGGAATTAAAAAGAAAAAAATCTGATGAACACAAGAAAAATATATGAAAAACAAGACAGGAGGAATAAAGTTAAATCTATCAGGAGTTATAATGTATACGGATGTCCAGAACACTTGTCCTTGATTGTGAATTTTTACAATAAGTAGTATAAACTTCCTAAAAGGGATGCAATTACGTTATGCTTTCATAATTAAAACGGTAGCAAATAATTTGGGGCCTCACCAAAAAAAAAAAAATGGCTCTGCTCACGCAGACTCCTGGTGGAAAGCAAGAGCCTCGCGCAAACGTCAGGTAGCCTGACGCTGGGTCACTCTTGCAGCGTGCAAGGAAGGGAGGGTTTTTTCCAGGAAAGCATCCTCACCTGGGCCCTGCTCTCACCTGGGCTAGACTGGCTCCCGCGTGTCCTGGCGCGCTGAGGCCTCGAGGGGGCGGTGCGCACCAGCTATGGGGAAGCCCAGCCAGCTCCCCGCTGCAGACTGTTCCTCCAAGCGCCTCCTCTGGGCACCGCCGCCCCACGCTCCGGAGCCGGCTGGCGACGCATGCCATTTCTGGGGCGTGTGCCCAGCGGTGCTGGAAAAACAGGCCCGCCGCCTGGGCGACGTGGGGACACGGCGCGAGCACATAGATAGTGTGCTTGGTCAGATCCGGTGTCTGCCCTTCTCGATACTATCCGACATCCGGCACCTGCCGGCTTAAAAACACGTGTCCCCTGGACCCGCAAAAGGTCATTTCTGGGCAGACTGGTCTCAGAGAGCCACTGTCATCAAATCGTAGCCGTCTGAGCTTTGCTCAGAACTCAAGGGGAGAAGGAAGGCTGGGCCAGGGACCCAGGGCCCTTGTGTGATGAGGTAGGGAAGCCCTGGGTGGGGGGTGGGGGTCCCCAAACCTAATGCCTGGGAGGCATGGTGAGGAGGGTCCCAGGACTGGGGGCGAGGAGCTGGGACTAGAGAATGAGGTGAAAGGAGACAGTTACACACCCAAACCAGGTGCAGGCAGGGTGCTGAGCACCTGCAAGTCAGCTCTGACAGCAACCGAGTGTGGTTGCCCAGAGTGGCACCAGCTTCAAATGAGACAGACTGGTTCGGAGGGGCCGGGGGATTTGCTCAAGGTTGTCCAGCAAGGAGCTGAGCTGTCTGGCTCCACACTGCGACTGGTTTGCGCTCCACCTTCGTCAGCTGAGGCTCCGCACCTGAGGTTGGGTGGGAACGTGATGAGAGTCTGGACACAGCCCTCTCTGAGCCCCTAAGCCCAAGGTCTGTAAACACAAAGCTCCTCTGTACGGCTGTGCTTGATATGCTCGCAGGCCGGACCTCACGGCCAGGCCCCTGGCCAGCATCCAGGCCGAGAGCAGGGACAGAAATGAGCAGGATGTAAAACTCACTGCCATCCTGTCCTTTCTGACTCATGGCGACCCACAGGATGCGGTAGAACCGCCCCTGTGGGTTTCTCCAGATGGCAACTTTTTTGTTATTATTTTATTAGGGGCTCATACAACTCCTATCACAATCCATACATACATCAATTGTGTAAAGCACATCTGTACATTCATTGCCCTCATCATTCTCAAAACATTTGCTCTCCACCTAAGCCCCTGGCATCAGCTCCTCAATTTTTCCCCTCCCTCCCCGCTCTCCCCTCCCTCATGAATCCTTGATAATTTATAAATTATTATTTTGTCATCTTACCCTGTCTGATGTCTCCTTTCACCCACTTTTCTGTTGTCCGTCCCCCAGGGAGGAGGTTATTTGTAGATCCTTGTAATTGGTTCCCCTTTCCAACCTACTCTCCCTCTACCCTCCCAGTATCGCCACTCTCACCACTGGTCCTAAAGGGATCATCCGCCCAGATTGCCTGTGTTTCCAGTTCTTATCTGTACCAGTGTACATCCTCTGGTCTAGCCAAACTTGTAAGGTAGAATTGGGATCATGGTAGTGGGTGGGGGAGGGAGGAAGTATTTAGGAACTAGAGGAAAGTTGTATATTTCATCGTTGCTACATCGCACCCTGACTGGCTTGTCTCCTCCCTGAGACCCTTCTGTAAGGGGATGTCCAGTGGCCAACAAAGTCCAATGGGCTGTGGGTCTCCACTCTGCACTCCCCCTCTCATTCACTATGATATGGTTTTTTGTTCTGATGATGCCTGATACCTGATCCCTTTGACACCTCGTGATCACACAGGCTGGTGTGCTTCTTCCATGTGGGCTTTGTTGCTTCTGAGCTAGTTGGCCACTTGTTCACCTTCAAGCCTTTAAGACCTCAGACACTATCTCTTTTGATAGCTGGGCACCATCAGCTTTCTTCACCACATTTGCTTATGAACCCACTTTGTCTTCGGCAGTTGTATCTGGAAGGTGAGCATTATGGAATGCCAGTTTAATAGAACAAAGTATTCTTGCATTGTGGGAGTACTTGAGTGGAGGCCCAATGTCCATCTGCTACCTTAATACTAACCCTATAAATATATGCACATAGATCTATTTCCCCATCCATAGATATATATTTACATATGTACATGCCTGTATTTAGACCTCTATAAATGCCCTTTGCCTCCTAGCTCTTTCCTCTATTTCCTTTGACTTTCCTCTTGTCCCTCTACCATGCTCAGTCTTCATTTGGGTTTCAGTGATTCCTCTCGGTTACATTACCCTTGATCACGCCCTACCAGGCCTCCTACACCCTACTCACCACTAATTTGTATCACTTGCTGTTCCCTTGTCCCTGGGTTTGTTAACACCACTACCTTTCCCCCTACCTCCCCGTCTCCCATGTCCCCCAGAACTGTCAACGGAAACTTTTATGGGAATAGAAAGCCCTGTCTTTCTCCCGCAGAATGACCAGTGGTTTCAGACGGCAAACCTGGTGGACTTGGCCACTCCCAATACCTCTGAGCAGGAGTGTGTGCTTCCCTGTGAGCCTTTCTTTCCCGACACCGGGAACTCGGAATAACCTTTAGCCCTTCATCCAAGACTCCCACCGGGTCTCTCTAACCCTCGGGAACCATTGCCGACCATAGCAGCTACCACGCAGCACACACGCAGGTCCGGGCCCAGAGGCGCACGCCCGGTGTGGACCATCTCATGAACTCCTGAAGGCAGCCCGCCAGGACATAGCGTAGTCCCCATTTTCCAGACAAGGCAGAGGCTCAGTGAGGGTAAATCACGTTTCCAAAGAAACACATCAAAGTCTCAGACATTTCAAACCGGGGCCTCGCGGTGATGTGAGAAGGTTTTTGAAAATCAACACTTGGATCCCTCATCTGTGGGGATTCTGGGCTGAACTCAGAATATTTATACACCAAAGCAAAACCGAAGCTTCTGCCCTCAAGTTGATTCTGACTCAGTGACCCGATAGAGGGTTTTTGAGACTGTTCATCTTTGTGGGAATAGGTTGCCTCATCTTTCTCCCTCGGGGAGGTGGGTGGGTTTGAACTGGACACTGCACTTTCTAGCTCAACACCTAACCTAAGTCACCACCAGGGTTCCTTTGAAATGCATACAGAAAAAAGGGTTTTAAAATGAGCTCCGCAGGTGTTCTGTGGTGTCTTTATCTCTCCTCTGGAACACACATTCCTTGGTGGCTGACAGACTGCTTCCAGCCGCCAGGAAAAAGGTCCTGTCCAATCCTGGCCTCAAACCAACCAACTCATCTTCAAAGCCACTTGACCCTAAGAACATGCTGTGGCCAATGCTAGATCAAACCCAGGTTGGACTTTATCTCAATTCTCTTCAGGCCCCTGGCATTTGTTTCCTCCTGTTTGTGGGAGCTGCCCAGGCCACTCCACCCTTCACCTGGCACCAGCAAACCGGCCCTGCTGGTTTTCCAGAAATGACCTAGCTCTGCTTTGTCATCTTCAGACCTTTCTCACTCCTGACCTTTCCAGGGGCCCAGGAAGTACATGTCCCCATGTCCAGGCTGTGTGTCAGGGACCACTTAGAAAAGAGTGCTGGGCAGGGGTCACTTTGATGCATCCCCCCCCCCTGTTCCCCCTCCACCGCCAGCAGCCTGCTTTGCGAGACTCACAGGGGGCTGAGGCCCCAGGACTGCACCTTGTCACTAGCAATCACACCCTAGCCACCCACCTGTGAAGATTACCTCTCTTAGTCAACATCCTCCTCACCACCCCAGCATTGCTCAGATCTAGAATCTTAGCCCAGATAGGAACGTCTCTGGTGTGACTAATGTCAGTCTCTCCTGCTACGCAGCCTGTCGCAAGGATGTCTGGTGCCTCCTGGTAAGGTGTTTAAAGGAGGCCTTAGACAGGGGCGGGGCACTGCCCAGGAAATCAAGATGTTGACAGGATGGTGGCTATGCTTGTTGCTGCTTGTCCTTTCTTGGTCTGTGGTCAAGCCCCAGAAAGCCCAGCAGACCATGGCATTCACAGATGACCCAGGATGCTGGGTAGGTGGCTCCTCCTCCCCAAGCCCCAGTGTGTCCTCTGTAAAATGGGCAATAGAAGGCCTGCTTCACAAGTGATACACAGGTAGTGTCGTGATTCAAAAGAT
Source organism: Tenrec ecaudatus (assembly GCF_050624435.1). Taxonomy (NCBI): domain Eukaryota; kingdom Metazoa; phylum Chordata; class Mammalia; order Afrosoricida; family Tenrecidae; genus Tenrec; species Tenrec ecaudatus. The sequence goes on along the minus strand of NC_134539.1, from coordinate 78,854,541 downwards.
GTAGCCAAATGTCGGCTCGTGATGAGGATGGAACTTTGTGCGTTCCCAGCACGACCTTGACCCTGGGGAAACAGCAAGGTCCTTCTAGCTTAAAGTGGGACCTGCGTGATCCAGCAAACCCAGCATAAGCAGGTGCTCTTCGTGTCTGGGGAAGGGGTAGAAGAGGCACGTTGGGGAGCAGGGAGAAGGGGACACCTCGGAGATGGGATAAACACTTATCTGAAAGCTCAGAAGGTCTGGCTCTTGACCTTCACTCAATTTTTTTTTGGTGCTTCTTTAAATTCCGTGGACGTGAGCAGATCAGACGAACACCCCGCCCCCATGGGACTCACACGCTGTTGGGGAGACAGATCATACAGAAAACTTACAAATGCAATCTTTGTTCAGACGGTTTGCAGGGCCAGGAAGAAAAATCCATTAGGGAAAAGGAAGTGGGATTTGAATTTTATGAAATATGGATTCCCTCCCCTCCTGAAATAGAATGAATTCTAATAGAGGTCCTGGTCCTAGGAATGGAGCTCTTCTGAGGGGTTGAGGCAAGGTGGGCAGGGGAGCCCTTGCCGGGAGAGTGGCATCGGAGTTGTGACCCGCAGGAGGTCACAGAGGGAGGAAATTTCATGGGATGTCCCTGGAAGGGGAGGTGCAAATGGCAGAGACTGGGAGGCAGGACCGTTCCTAGTTTGTTCTGTTCGTGGACCAATGAAGAAGCCAGTGCAGGACAGCAAGGTCATCAAAGGGGAGCGTGGAGAACAGAGGAGAGGAGAGGCCGGCTGTGAGAGCCCGTCAAAGCCCCTGCACAGACTTGGACTTCTGTGCTCAGTGAGATGGGGCGTCCCTAGAAGGTGGTAGTACGCCAAAGAGTAAAAGCATGATCGAACCTGCAGTTTTACGAGGTCCCTGTGGCCACCAGGGAGACAGGTGCAGAGGGTGGAAGCATGGAGACTGCTGGGGAGTGAGAGAGGATGGTGGTGGCTTGGAGCAGGGTGGTAGCAGTGGAGGGTGAGACGTGGGCAGATTCTGAAACACCTGTATTTTGGAGGGTGAGCCAGCAGGGTTTGCTGATGGATGGGATATGGGGTGTGAGGAGAAGCGAGGTGTCAAGGGGACCTCCTGAGACCGTAACCTGGGGCCAAAGATGTCATTGTGATTTATGAGAATGGGTTACCTTGCAAGTCCGGCTGGACCAGAGGATGTACACTGATGCAGATAGGAGGTGGAGACGCAGGGGGTCCAGGGCAGATGGGCCCCTCGGGACCAATGATGGGAGTGGTGATACTGGGAGGGTGGAGGTAAGGTGGGGGAGAAAGGGTGAACTGATCACAAGGATCTACATATAACCCCCTACCTGGGGGATGGACAGCAGAGGGGTGGGTGAAGAGAGACATCGGACAGTGTAGGACATGAAAAAATGATGATGATTTGTAGATTATCGGGGGCTTGTGAGGGAGGGAAGAAGGGGGAAAAAATGAGCTGATGCCAGGAGCTCCGGTAGAGAGAGAGGGTGTTTTGAGAATGACGGTGGCAATGGATGTAGAAATGTGCTTGACACAATGGATGGATGTGTGGATTGTGATAGGAGTTGTATGAGCCCCAGTAAAATGATTTAAAAGAAAATGAGTGGGTTGATAGGCAGAACAGCTCTCAGAGGAAGGTAAAGAGTTAGGTGTGGGACACAATACGAGAGAGATGCCACGTCAATGTCCAGTGGCAGCGTGGCTGTGGATGGGTACCACTGAGTCGGCTCCTACAGACGCCGGTCCCACCACGAGCGATGCAGCCTCTGCCGTCAGTCCGTCTTGTCGAGGGACTGCCTCTCTGTCGATGCCCTCCACTCTACCCAGCACGATGCCCCTCTCCAGGGACCGGCCTCTCCTGACGAACTCCCACCAACCTTGCCTCCAATGCACATTCCGGGCATCCTCCTTCCAAGACAGATGTGCTTGTCCTGGCACGCCATGGTGCTTCTCCAGCCCCATCGATTCTTCTCGGTCTTCCCCGCTCAACGTCCAACTTTCACATGCATGTGAGGCCATTGGAAGTGCCATGGCTTGGGTCAGAAATACCATGAAACCCAGCTATCAAGAGACCTAGTATCTGGGGGTCTTAAAGGCTTGAAGTTAAACAAGCAGTCATTCAGCAGGGAAGCAAATAAGCCCACATGGAAGAAGCACATCAGTCTGTGTGATCATAAGATGTCAATGGGATCAGGTAGCAGGTATCAAACAATTATATCGATGTGAATGAGGGGGGATGGACTTGGCACTCCCCCACAGAAGGGTTACAAGGAAGGGACGATTCAACTATTGTGCAGTACAGCACCGACGAAACACACATCATTCCTCTAGTTCCTGAATGCTTCCTCCTCCTGCCCCACTACCATGACCCAGTTCTTCCTGACAAATCTGGCTAGACGGGAGTACACACACGGGTACAGAGAAGAGCTCTGGACACATGGAGTTCAGGACAGCTAAAACCCTCAGGAACAGTAGTGGGACTAGCGATATTGTGGGGTTAGGGGGATGGTGGGGATGAGGGGTGGGAAGGGGGAGAAATGGGGAAACTCATTGCAAGGTTGGATATATAACCCACCCCAGGGGGACAAATATCAGAAATGTGGGTGAAGGGAGATAGCAGACAGTGTAAGACACGAATTAACAACAATAATACATAAATGATCAAGGATTCGTGAGGGTGGGAGAGTGGGGGAGGGAGGGGAAAAAAGAGGAGCTGATACCAAGGGCTCAAGTAGAAAGAAAATAGTTTGGAAAGGGCGATGGTAACATATGTGTGCTTAATGTGCTTAATACAATTAAATGATGGATTATCATAAGATTTGTAAGAGCCCCCCAATAAAATAATTAATTTTTTAGAAGGAAAGAAATACCATGAAAATGCCATGGCTTAAGGATCCCCGGTGGCCTAGTAGTTATGAATTGGGCTGTGACTCACAAAGTCTGAAGTTCAAAACCACCAGCTGCTTCTCAGGAGAAAGATGGGGTGTTCTCCCACCGTAAAGAGTCACCCTCTCAGAAAATACCAGGGTGTAGTCATCAAAGTAGCGTCCTTGCCCTTCAGTACTTTAAAGAGGTCGCAAGCAGTTGGTTGACCCAATGCTTTATCTCTGGACTGCTGCTTCCATGAGCACTGTGAACCCAGCAAGAGGAGAGCCCTGACAACTTTGATCCCCCACCCTCTCTCTCAGGAAATGTTAAGAGGTAGTTGGTTGTATGGGAATGGAGCTCATGGGAGAAGTCAGGCTCGAGGACTCAGGTGGACATCCCCAGTGTAATCTACTGATGGTACTGCGTCTCCCAGGACAGAAGTGTGAACTTGCGATAAGCTTGAACGAGAAGGGAAGCTTGAGAGAGGCGGACCAGGCCAAACACACCGTGGAGGAGGGGGCAGAGAGGCAGGAAGAGAAACAGGAGACAATGTTTCCAGGAGCAGGGGGACCAGACATGTGGGAGGTGCTGGGCATTAGCTTCTTGGGTTTAACAAAGAGGACACCACTGGTGACCGTGACAAAGGTCATGTAGGAAGAGCAATGCGGAGCGGAATTGAGAAACCCTATTTCCAAATGAGATGACACCCACAGATATGAGGGTTAGGGTTCCAACACATATTTTGGGGTACACAGTTAAATCCATAACAGTAACTGCAGGTGACCTGTTGAGAGGTAGGCTCTAAGGCAGTGGTTCTCCACATTCCTCATTCAGTTCCTCATTTTGTGGTGACCCCCACAACCATAAAATTCTTTTTGTTGCTACTTCATCACTGTCGTTTTGCTACTGTGATGAATCGGGCGACCCCTGTGAAAGGGTCGTTTGGCCCCCAAAGGGGTCATGACCCCAGGTTGAGAACCCCCACTGCTCTAAAGAAATCAGAACCAAACTCCAAACCAGGTCTCCGAGGCCTCATCTTTTTCTCAAGGAGTGGCTGGTGGGTTTGAACTGCTGACCTCGCAGAGTGACTGGTGGGTGGCAGTTCACAGTCCAGCACTTGACACCTGACTCCCGTGTTCTGGAGAGGGGCCTGCAGAGAGTTGTGGGCAAGAGAGGATTTAGGGTGGGTCGGCTGTTTTTTGTTTAAGATGGAAGCTCTGTCAGCGTGTCTATATGCTGGTGAAAATGATCCAGGAAACAAGGGAGGGAATTGATGAGGCAAGAGAGGGAACATTGCTGACACATCTGGAGGTGGACCCTGGTGCACAAGGACCGCGTTAGCCCAGGGTCCTCAGCGTCCCCCTTAGCTACAGAAGTAAATGGGGGCTGTCCGAGTCTCCACGCAGGGAGGTGGGGACAGGGAGTAAAAGGAGCACTATCAGACCTGTCCTGATCACCCCTACATTTTCTCAGCAACACAGGAGAAAAACGCCCCCCTGCTTTATTCATCACGGCAGGGGCAGTGCCTTATTTAATGTGCTCTTCTAGCCAGTCTCTAACTCCCACCAAGTGATCTTGTCCTGCATTGATCAGGTTCACCTGTGAGTTGACTGCAGCGGCTCCCCTGGCGTGCCAGCCTGCTGCGGATAAAATGAACCTGCTGAGAAGCAAGAGGAAGCATTGCATGACCAGCAGGAACCGGGAGTGGAGTGCACCCTCTGAACCCAAGATCCCCGTGCAGTGAACCCCCTGGATCCAGGCAACAGCAACGGCATCAGCGCAACTGCAGCAGAAGCAGGAGCCAGAGCATGGAGCAGAGCAGTGGGCCTCCCGTCGGTTCACAGAGCACGTGAGTCCGTGTTTTTGTGCAGGAGGCTGGCTGGTGGCTTGGATGCCTTTGGACACTGAGCTGGGGAGGCTGGACCTGCTGGTGCATGGAAATGGAGCGAAGTACCTTTAGGCTGAGGCTTACTGGAGGGGGTGTGAGACAGTTAACCTTGATTGTGCCAATCTGGCCAATAAACCCAGGTGGGGTTAATTGAAGGGCAGAGAGATAAATGGCTCAGTGAGCCTCCCCTTTCTAGTTCTCGAGTCTCTTGCTTTGTGATGGTCGGACCAGGGTACAGCTGCCTTAGCCAGTTCCCTGCTTCAGCTGGCAAGGCTCACTTCCTGCAAGACATCCCCAAGGAGAAGCTGTATGGACCTACCCCGATGCAGCCCTGGGTGCTGGAACAGCGGCGTGGAGACCCCTGCCAGGGCTGAGATGCTCACACATTCACTGACTCAGCTTTCCTCCTGCAGTCGGCATCATAGTGTGTGTTTTGTGAGATGGAGGAGGACTTTGTGGATTGGTGTCAGGCATATGGGTTAGTGGGTTAATGTTGGACTTTTGGGCTTGGGCAGCACTGGGTTGGGATGTTTTCTTGATGTGCACTTAACCTTTATATAAAACTCTCACTTATGCATGCATTTCTGTGGATTTGTTTCTCTAAAGTAGCCAGACTAATACAGGGTGCCTCTGGGCATCTAACTCAGGGAGCTGGGTTTTCAGGCCCACGGACCAGGTTGAGGCGTCCATCAGACTGGCAGGCCCCTAGGGTATGTATTAGAAGAATTGACAGAACTTTGTAACATCTTCTGAGAAATAAGTGTATCCTGAGTGTTTCTCACTAGCATTACGATCTGTCAACTTACTTGATAAACCCTTTAATCATAAAGATTGTCTGTGAGTTCCACGTAACCATGAGGGTGGCTGTTAGGAACTAGAGACGCGAAACAGAGAACATTAAGCCAACACAGTCATCACCAAGAGCTGCTGAGAAGTCAGTATTTCTAGACGGGAATGGCCAGAGCAGCTGTGGTCTGGTCCACACAGGAGGTTACTACACAGTCACAAGGACCAGCAAAATGGAAACTCGGGCACACAATGTCAGCGAAGAAAAACAGTCTGATGGGGGTCCTGGATACACAACGACACACATTTGTCTAAACCAGCGGTTCTCAACCTGCGGGTCGTGACCCCTTTGGGGGATGAACAACTTTTTCACAGGGGTCGCCCCATTCTTAACAGTAGCAAAACTACAGTGATGAAGTAGCAATGAAAATAAAGTTACAGTTGTGGGCAGTGGGGGGTCACCACTACATGAGGAACTCTATGAAAGGGTCGCAGCATGAGGAAGGTGGAGAACCAGGGCCCTAGACTCCTGGAGCTTCACACTCAAACCATGAATTCGCCTGTCTGTGCTTTTAAAATGACGAGGGAGGGGAGATATTATAAAGACGGATGCTTCTTTTTTTAACAGCACCCAAGGTTTCCATTTCTAGAACACCTAGGGCAGCGCAGGCTTCCCGTGAGGTTAGTGACACTCCAGTTTCATTCTTTGGTGGGTCCCCAAGTTGTGCATCAGGTCACACAAAACCTGGGTCTGCCACAGGCCTGGTATTTTCCTGGATGGTGCTTTGGCCGCGACGCAGGGTCTCCTTCCTCCAGCCTCTCTATAGCGTTTGTGCCAATAAAGCCTACCCCAGATGCAAGTTACCTAATTTTCCCAACCGAGATTTGCAAATACCACCTGCCTCTGCCCCAGGTTTCCTCACTGCTGGGCTGGACGCAGCTTATCTAAGTATTGCTTGATTTTACTCAAGAATAGACTTTCATCATCCAGAACCTCGAGAAGAAAGAAAATGTTTTGAAACTGATGGTGGCAGCAATTGGACAGCCCTGCTTGATGTGATTGCACTTTGGAGTGTCATGATAGCTATAAGAACTCCCAATAAAATGGTTTTTAAAAATAAATACATATATCTTCTAATAAATGACGGATCTATGAAACACCACATGACATGGATGCACCCGGAGGACATCATGCTCAATGACGTTAGCAAAAAAAAGGGGGGGGGGCATCCTGCCCAAGTCATACTTTTTAAAAGTCACTTTATTTAAAAAAATAAAATACAGGTATCGTATGAGAGCAGTATTATCTTCAAAATCAAGGCTAGATGTTCCTATGGAAAGAAACAGACTTGAATGGTTACCCGCGGCAGGATGGGGAGAGGGCAGGGAGGACACAAGCTGGAGAATCCTGCAGGCGACCCTGTGGGACATTGTTTGGAAGTCCTTCGGGAGGAAGCCCCACGTGACTTGACCCAGGCCTGGGAATCTCAGGGAGGCCGTGGGAGAAGGCAGGAGGAGAACGGTAAGCAGCAGCCTGGAACTGCCAAGCAGAGGGAAGGAGTGACAGCCTTGGGCAGTGAATGTCGCGTTTGCCAACATTGGTGGAAAGAGCACTTGCTCATTGCTGGGCGTAGCCACAACTCAGAGTGCTCTGAGGTTGCCAACAAGGCCTATACCACTTCTGGGGCAAAGATGCTGGCATCGGGAAGGCTAAGCAGATGTCTTCATCCGCTACCTTCTCAGCAGTCCCAGCTGGCAGGTGCCAGGGAGGCACTACTGCCCCCGAGTGAGCAGAGGGTGTCTCACTCACTAGCTCTGGCTTCCTGGCCCGTGAAATGATGATAGAGCCTGAGACCTTCCAAGCAGGCGGCCTGCAGGAGTGAGAAAGGGAGATGGTCACGCTCCCAGCACACAGTCCCTAGGCAGCAATCGCTGTCCTCCCACTGCCATCACCTTCCTTGTGGGTCACCAGGCCTGCTGATTGTCTGTGCTGCCCAGGTTGGCACTGGGCCCTGCACGAGACTCACAATGAGGACCAAGCCAGCCTCCAGGCAGAACACGGGGGACAGTCAGTGTCCACCTTCTGGTGAAGTAAGTGGCACTTGTCTGTATTAGAAAAGTGGCCCAAGGGGTCTCAGTAGACTAGGGAGGAAGCAGGCTCTGGCCAAACGGGTTCTTACGGCAGCACAGATGACGAAACGGAGGTTCAGTGAGTGGCAGCTCTTTTCCGGGGTCAGCGCCCACTGCAGAGTTTGTGTTAGGGAACTAAGAGGGACCACCCAATAGCTTCTTTCTTGCCCCCTGCACACCCCCTCTCCATTTTTGGTTGTTGTTGTGGTTCATGGCTATTTAAAATTTTATTACAAACATCAAGACCTTCACCAAGGTACTGATTTCCACATGTGCACTTTGGAGGTTCAGATTAGAATCTCCCGGTGGGGCACCCTATCCCCAGTTCTCCTGCCACCATCGCCTCCTCGGGCAACGCGAACGCAGGGGTTCCAGACTCCCCTTTCTGGACAAGTGGCATGGTGGTGTCCGACTTCCTGTCACTTCAAGGAGAAGAGACGCGAAGCAGGACCAACAGCCCAAGCCCGATTCCAGTGAGGGTGCAGGTCAAACATACCCCACCTCCCAACCGGGGACCAATATTCTGGGTGGTGGTGAGCCTCTGGGGTGAGCGCACGTCGAGCCCAGTGTGTTGTCACCGCGGACTAAGGCGGACACCTTCTTTGTATTGACAGATTGTCCAATCCTCTGGGGGTGGGGTGGGTGGAGCGCACATTCTTTAATTTTGTGTGTGTCTCAATCATTTTGTGGGAATCATCAAGATGACAGCTAGGAGAGCCATAGTCAGTGATCTGCTGGGCGTGGAAAGCACACTGGTTTTCAGGTGATCCTCCTGGGCAGCCAGCCGGGTCGATCAGGACACAACACAACTCCACGTGGAGTGAATCAGATCACCTGGGAACTGTCCCAGCTGTTCCCGTGGCCTTGAACATCTTCACGCCTTCACGCCAGTGTCGCTTGTCTCTAGCAGCCCTGGTCAACATCCCAGGCCTCCCTCTCTCGACTCGCGGGCTGTTTTATCTGGCCTGGTACCTGCCACAGGTCCTGGAAGAAACCGGCAGTGAAGAGGTACTTACTGGGCGATGCTGAATAAACTAGCCGGGGCCCAGGCCCTACAGGAAAGCGCTCTCAGCAGCGAGGAGGTACAATCCAGAGCGGGAAGAGGTCTGGACTTTTCTCAAGAGAGCTGGCTCTCCCTGCCCACCCCCAACCGCTTCTCCGAGTAAACCGCAGCTGCCCTGGAGTGCGGCGTGGCAAAGTGGCACTGCAGTGCTATGACTTCCCGTGAAAAAGTGAAAGAACCGCTTGGTTTATTGAACAGGGCGGCAGTCGGTGATTCTTCCCTCACCTGGTCCCTGACCGACCCTGAGCCAAGACAGCCGCCTTGAAAGGCCCTGTAGTTGGTCTTGATCTCGGTACCCCGACTCCGGTGTGGGTTCCCTCCAGCGTGGAGCTGTGGAAGCAACTGCAGATGATCAGGGTAACGGAGCCGCCATGTGGTGTGCCCCTGATGGCACCAAACTTTTTAAAACAAATTTTTTAATTTTAATAAATTGTTTTATTGGGGGCTCTCACGGCCCAATCCATCCATCCGTGGTGTCAACCACATGTGCACTTATGTGATCATCGTTTCCAGAACACCTTGGTTTCAGCTCCTTTTTCCCCTCCCTCCCCCACCTTCCCACCCTTGTGAACCCTTAATTTATACATCATTTTGATTTTTGTATTTTACACGGTCCCCCGTCTCCCTTCACCCGTGTTTCTGTTCTTCATCCCTCTTGGGGTGGGTGGGGTTGTACATTGATCATTGTGATCAGTTCCCCCATTCTCCCCCACCTTTCCCCTGCCCTCATGTTATTGCTACTCCCATTATTGGTCCTGAGGGGTGTATCTGTCCTGGATTCTGTGTGTCAGCTCTTATCTGTACCAGTGTACATGCTCTGGTCTAGCTGGATTTGTAAGGTAGAACTGGGGTCATGATAGTTGGGGGGGGGGGAGCATTAAAGAAATAGAGGAAAGTTATGTGTTTCGTCAGTGCTATACTTCGCCCTGATTACCTCGTCCCTTCTTTGTGACCCTTCTGTGTGGGGGTGTCCAATTGTCTACAGATGGGCTTGGGTCTCCACTCTGGCCCACCTCGTTCGCATTGATATGGTTGTTTGTTTTGGGTCTCCTGATCAAACTCTTGACTGACTGATGATGCTGTAAAGCATCGAGGGGTAATGAAACCCATCGATACGGGTTGTGATGCCAAACAGAGGACTGCACAGAGAACTGACGAATCAGGCTGTTCTCTGGCCTGATGTGAAGCGCTGGCCCATGTTCATGGTGGTGAGTGACGCAGGCAGGCCACGGCCCAAGGAGACTGGAGGGGGAACCAAACGTTTCTATCCACAGGATGTGTCCTCTGCGTCCGCAGTGACAACGTTTTCATGGTTAGGTACAGCCCAGAGGGAGGGGCCTGGCCATGCCTCAGGCAGAGAAACTTGAAGGACAAAGATGGAAGTTTCAGAAGCCTACCTCGGGAAGAAGCCCCCACCCCCACCCCCAACGTGGTGTAAGGGGCTACAAGTTGAAAAGCCAGCTATAAGTTGGAACTCATCAGCCGTTCCCCAGGGGAAAGATGAGGCTTTCCGTCCCAGAGGGTCACTGCACGTCAGAATCCTCCTGATGGCAGGGAGCGCACGAGTCCCTGAGAACGGCTACCGATGCTGTCATCACCCCACCAGCCTACCTGACTGACTGACGCTCAACATCAGGCTACCAAAGAGCCTGGAACCCACGCCAGCCTCAATGTTCCTCCGCTCAAGGGGTCCCCTGCTGCTGCTGTTGCCTCTGGCTTAGCCAGGAAGCTTGGTGTAGAAAGAAATGCGTTGGTTGAGGGGTAGAGGGGAGATGCTATCAAGGAGTTCAAGAAGAAAGAGAAGGTTCAGAAACTGGTAGCAAGTGTACAATGCTGCTTAATGCGACTGAACCATGGAATACTACCTCCTGATAAAAAGGGGGCTGGGGGGTGGAAGAAATGTGATCTCTCACTCAGGAGGTGGCACCTTTGGAGTGTCCATCCTCACTCTTGAAGAGGGGGACTTTAAGATCAAATATACAGCTGGAGACACCCCTCAGGTGGAGAAGAGGACTTTGACAGCTAGATCATCACACGTTTTATTGCCAAGTTCAAGTTGCAAGCCTTGGAAGGGCTTCGGGGAGAACAGGAGGGCTGTCCGTCGCCTCTGCGCTTCTTGTGAATCTGCTGAACCCATTGTTCCTCCCAGCACCCAGGCCACTACCAGGGTTGACACTGTCTCTCCCTCCACTGTCCAGGCTGGATTTGAACCGGCTGCTGACCTGGAGCATGCGGAGAAAGCCACCAAGCTGGACAAGTCACATATCCCTGACACTGTCCTGGTGGGTGGTTTTATTTGTGTGCCCGGGATCCTGAAAGTCCCTCTGGGTTTCATTAGTAGAAAAGAACCGAACAAGAGCGTCCGCCCCAGGGAGGCTGTTGCTCATGGTGTAGCTGCCCCGGCCACATCGTGAGCAGAGACACATCTGAAAATGTTCGAGATTTGCTGATCTGGGAGGTCCCTCTTCATTGTTCCCTCAGTACGGGACCTACTGGTGGTGTCATGCTGCCCCATGGAGCGCAAGACCACCATGTTCCACCAGCCGACACCGCAGCCTTCCCGGCCCAGTGACACAGTCAGGGGTACGGGCAAGGGCATGCAGGTGAGCCGCGTGCCACGGTCAGAGAGCACTGCCTGCCAGGTGGGTCTGAACCCCCTGTGGCACCTCCTGGATCCTGTGCTGTTCCTCAGGTTAAAGGCACTCTTGCTACCAATGCCAACGCCCTCATCCATGTCTGCGATTGGAAAGAACCCTGGACAAGAGGACAAGAGGACCATCAGCCACTTGAGAAGACATTGAGAGTGTGTGGTCCGGGGAGCTGAGCAGTACAAAGCTGGAGAGGGAGCAAAGGTGTCCTCTGAGAACCCACTAGGACCCTAAGCACTTCTTGAGGGTGACACACTTCAAGGGGAGATGCAGCATGAGAACAGGCGGAGAGGACTGGACCAGTGCGATGACATGGTCACCCGGCTGGCTGGTGAGCATCAGAGGGCAGCAAGAGCACTTGCAACATCAGCTGAAGGAGTGGGGGAGCCTGCAGCCCAGGCCTACCCTAGCTGGACTGACGTGGTGGAAGCAAGCCTGGGGGAGGGTCTCCTGGTGGAAGAGCGCCCCAATCTGGGGGTGCCTCTCCTAGACTCACCCAGTTCCACCATCGAAGGGCACCGATACCTTTCCTATATGGCGGCACAGCACCAAATGGAAGGGCCAGGACTGCAGCACATCCACAGCAGTTTGAAAAGTTCACGGCTATCCTAAATTGTTGCGACACTCGATGAAGGAATACGCGCAGGAAAAGTAAGTGCCCTTGACACCGGGATGGCGCCTTCTCCATGCTTGAAGGCGCGCTCCGGGAAAGGAAGTCCCTCTGCCCTCTAAGTGGGATGAACAGGCATGGTCTTAGAGAAAACTGTGTTTCAATCAGGAAAATACAGTAACCATTTGGGGGACTACTAATCCAACACATAGTTACACATGAGGACAGGCATTTGTTCTTTAAACAGGTATTAACCAAGCTCCTACTATGTGCCAGACTGGGGATTTCTTTCTTTCTTATCAATCGTTTTATTAGGGGCTCATACAACTCTTCTCACAATCCATACATCCATCCATTGTGTAAAGCACATCTGTACATTCATTGCCCTCATCCTTCTCAAAACATTTGCTCTCCACCTAAGCCTCTGGCATCAGCTCCTAAGATTTTCCCCTCCCTCCCCACTTCGCCCCCTCTAGAACCCTTGATAATTTATAAATTATTATTCTGTCATATCTTTCCCTGTCCTATGTCTCCCTTTACCCACTTTTCTGTTGTCCATCCCCATGGAGGAGGTCACATGTAGATCCTTGTAATTGGTTCCCCCTTTCAACCCACCCTTGTTTACCCGCCTAGTATCGCCATTCACACCACTGGTCCTGAAGGGATCATCCGCTCTGAATTCCCTGTGTTTCCCATTCCTATCTGTACCAGTGCACATCCTCTGGTCTAGCCCAATTTGTAAGGTAGAATTGGGATCATGATAATGGGGGTGGGAGGAAGCATTTAGGAACTAGAGGAAAGTTGTATGTTTCATTGTTGCTACATCGCACCCTGACTGGCTCATCTTCTCCCCTAGACCCTTCCGTAAGGTGATGTCCATTTGCCTACAGATGGCCTTTGGGCCTCCACTCCACACTTCCTCCCTCATTCACAATGATATGATTTTTTTGTTCTTTGATGCCTGGTAACTGATCCCTTCAGCACCTCATGATTACTCAGGCTGGTGTACTTCTTCCATGTGGACTTTATTGCTTCTGGGTTAGATGGCTGCTTGTTTATTTTCAAACCTTTAAGACCCCAGACGCTTTATCATTTTTTTTTACATTTTATTAGGGGCTCATACAACTCTTATCACAATCCATACATATACATACATCAATTGTCTAAAGCACATCCATACATTCTTTGCCCTAATCATTTTCAAAGCATTTGCTCTCCACTTAAGCCCTTTGCATCAGGTCCTCTTTTTTTTCCCCTCCCTCCCCGCTCGCCCCTCCCTCATGAGCCCTTGATAATTTATAGATTGTTATTTTGTCATATCTTGCCCTATCCAGAGTCTCCCTTCCTCCCCTTCTCTGCTGTCCGTCTCCCAGGGAGGAGGTCACATGTGGATCCTTGTAATCAGTTCCCCCTTTCCAACTCACTCACCCTCTACTCTCCCAGTATCTCCCCTCACACCCCTGGTCCTGAAGGTATCATTCACCCTGGATTCCCTGTGCCTCCAGCTCCCATATGCACCAGTGTACAACCTCTGCCCTATCCAGTCCTGCAAGGTAGAATTCGAATCATGGTAGCCTTTAAGACCCCAGACGCTATATCTTTTGATAGCCGGTCACCATCAGCTTTCTTCACCACATTTACTTGTTCACCCGCTTTGGCTTCAGCAGTTGTGTCGGGAGGGTGAGCATCGTAGAGTGCCAATTTAATAAAAGAAAGTATTCATGCATTGAGGGAGTGCTTGAGTAGAGGCCCAAGGTCCTTCCGCCACCTTAATACTAAACCTATAAATATAGACACATTAAAAAAAATATATATATAGACACATAGATCTATTTCCCTATCCTCATATATATATTTGCATGTACATGTCTTTGTCTAGACCTCTATAAATGCCCTTTGACTCCTAGCTCTTTCCTCCATCTCCCTTGACTTTCCTCCTGCCCTACTACCATGCTCCGTCCCCACCTGGGTTACAGCTATACCTCTTCTTTATATAACCTTACCCTTGATCATTCCCTACCAGGCCTGCCACTCCCCCCTCACTACCATTTTGGGTCCCATGTTGTTCCCTTATCCCTGTGTTTGTTAACACCACTTCCTTACCCCCCAACTTCCCCCTATCCCAGACACTTTATCTTTTGATAGCCAGGCACCATCAGCTTTCTTCACATTTGCTTATTCACCCGCTTTGTCTTAAGTGATTGTCGGGAAGGTGAGCATCATAGAATGTCAGTTTAATAGAACAAAGTATTCTTGCATTGAGGGAGTACTTGAGTGGAGGCCCAATGTCCATCTGCTACCTTAATACTAAACCTATAAATATATGCACATAAATTTCCCTATTCTCGTGTATAAATATATTTACATATGTACATGCCTTTATTTAGACCTCTATAAATGCCCTTTACCTCCCAGCTCTCTCCTCTATTTCCCTTGACTTTCCTCTTGTCCCACTATCATGCTCATTCTTCATTTGAGTTTCAGTCATTCCTCTTCATTATATTACCCTTGATCACGCCCTACCAGGCCTCCTACACCCTACTCACCACGGATTTGGATCACTTATTGTTCCCTTGTCCCTGGGTTTGTTATCATCACTTCCTTTCCCCCCACGCCCCCCTCTCCAATGGCCCCCCGGAACTGTCAGTCCTCTTGTTTTCTCCTCCAGATTATTCATCCAGCCTATCAGGCCTGGGGATTTCATGGTAAGTGGGGTGAGCCCTTCTCCCACTCCCATCCCCGTGAAATTTGAATTCAACAACTTAACCATGTAGAGACCTCGCTGGAAGGCTACTCCTCAATGAGACGCGAGGTTGGTGGTTGTTGTTTTGGAGGGCACACGACTGTACTATCAATGCTAATATTAGTAACCAGCACCACAGGAAAAGCAGCAGAGGCAGGAGTGCCCAATGGTGCGGAGTGCGGCCAGCATGGCCTGATCTTTGTCTCTGCACTCTACTTGCCCTCCTCACACCTCAGTACAATAGCGTCAGCCATACTGCCTCTGAGTCACCACGGACACGAGGATTAAGGATTTTGCAAGTGAGGGCAGGTAGCTTAACAGCGCTTCACCCAGGGCCCGGTGCCAGGTGAGCTCTCTGTGGGCACTGGCCTGCTGCTCCAGGGCTTGTCCTGTCACTTCTATGGGACACGAAGGCTCACCATATCCAGTCACTTGTCCAAGTGGTCTAGCCCCAGCCCTTGGATTCTGACTCAGTAGGTCTGGACAGCACACATCACAGTCCTGAATGAAAGATCAAGATGCCCATTCCGGGCGCCCAGGCATGGAGCTGGCGGGTGAAGGGCAGGCCCCTGTATAACCTGAGGGCCAAGTGTCAAGTTCTAAACGGGACTCAGATATACTTTTGCACGGTGCAATCAAATAAAGTTTGGTCAAAGTCCTGGCGTAGAACAGCTAGATTCCCTAGGTCCTGCCCACCCAGCATGGCACCAGGGGACGCTATGAGCAGCTCTGGCCCCTCACCCACCCACCAAAGAGCTCCTGGAGGGGCACGTACTAACCACAGGATCCCACCTGCCCCATCAACTCCGAGCAGTCTGGTTCTGTTGTTTCAATGGCTGGGGAAGAGGAGGAGGTGGAGAGAAGTAAGGGGCCTGTTCTGTCCTCTGGGGAGCACTGGCACGTCCAGGGGGCGGTCTGACTCCTCCCCACCAGATGGCTTCTCAGAGTCACCACCATTAGTCCTGGTTGGTGTCTTGTGGGACCCTGCCTCTAAGGTTCTCCTTGAAGGAGAACTTGCTCAAATGTAGATTTGTGGGTTGCCGTCCAGATCTACTGAGTCAGAATCCAAGGGCTGGGCTAGACTGCTTTTCACCCCAGGGGGCCATTTCCAGAGGGATTTTAGATGCCCTGGAAACTTGTGGTCCTAGTAGAGTTCCCAGGCCTGTCCCAGGCCTCCTCTGATAATATCTCGCATGGCTATGAAACAGTGGCTATCACTAATGAACCAATAACGATACACAAAGGAGCTCTGGTGGCGGAGTGGTTCCAGTTGGCTGCCAACTGCAAGGTCAGCAGTTCGAAACCACCTGCCGCTCCAAGAGAGAAGGATGAGGCTTTCTGCTCCCAGAGTTGTAGTCTTTGAAACTCACCAGGGCAGTGCTATCCTGTCTGAGAGGGTCACTGAGTTGGAATCACCTCGATGGTAGTGAGTTCAGGTTCTGCTGATACTTAGAGCCCTGGTGTTGCAATGGTTAAGCACTCAGCTCTGAATCAAAAGGTTGGTGGGCTTAAACCTGCGCAGTGGCTGCAGTAATGCCTGGCACAGAGTCTGCTCCCGAGTCAGGATCACAGCCTAGCGCTCACGAGCACATGGCAGAAGGAATGTTCTGAAGTTGATTATGGGAGGACTGCACGGCTCTTTTGAGTATGCTTCAACTACTGAACTGTGTGTGTGTTGTATGTAAACAGAGCTGTTAAGACTTTAAACATATGTAAGAGAAATGGGCCTGAAGCCAAGACTTCTCCCTTGAGAAAAAAAAAGCGTGCAAAATCCCATGAAGCAGTTATATAATCTGTTATTACTTTGGGGCTGCAGTAGAGGGGTGGAGTCTAGCCTGTCAATCAGGCTGCAGCTCGATGTCCCCTACGGAGACACTAAGGAGAGAAATGGCTTGCTGGAGGCGGGATACATGCTCATTCCCTGGAGACATCCCTATGGACAAGAAACATGGAGCTACACTAGAGCCACATGGAGACTCCTGCCAGCGCTGAGATGCTTCCACTGCCACTGGATCCACAAGACTTTCCACCCAATGGCCTGTGATCTTCCTGCATTTGGCGTCCTTGCATGTGTTGTATGAGTCTGAAGAGGAATTTGTAAATTGGCATCGGACATATGGGCTCATATGGACTCCACAGCACACAGCAACAATAACAAGGACTATGCTATTGTTTAGCCAAGTCCCGACTTTATTCAGAGGGCCTTCGTTTGACCCAATGCCCAGTCTCTGTGCCAGGCTGCCTCAGGACACCAGCTTACACCATGCATCAGCATGTCCTTGCAGACGCCCACCCAACTCTGGGCGGGGGCGGTTTCTCAGATGTCCCTGGGTTTGGATGAGCGTGACGGGGGAGTCCATAGCTGTTTTTCTCATCATGAGACCGGAGTCACAGGGTTATCAGGAGACTGCCCCCCAGGTGAAGTCCATTTCCAACAAGGCTGCAACAGAAGTTCTAACACCTGGCTGAGGAGGTGTGTGGCAGCTCTCTCCATCCTTCGTCTCACAGCCCCCAAGTTTCACGGCACCCGTAGGAAAGCGCCGCTCCTCTCACTCACTTTCTGCACAGCTGTGAGCGCCGGGTCACAAACAGGGCCTCACTCGCTGCCCTCCCGGGGCTGTGGCCCCAGGCAGAGTGGGGCCCTGTGGGGCCTCAGGGCTGGGCTAGAAAGAGGAGCTGCCGGGTACCTTCACACTCTTCTCAAGCTCCATTGCCACCCGGGGGGCTGCGGCCCAGATGGCATCCTGGATGCTGTGTATGTCCCACTGAGTCCTCAGCAGAGCATCGTCCAGGGTGAAGAAGCCGTCTCTCGTGCGCCGCACTTGGGAGCAGACTGCGGTGCTCTTTAGCTCCAGGCCGATCTCATGCACCAGCTTCCGGAGCTGCTTCTGAGTCTCATGCATGCACTGAACCTCTGCCGGGACACAAAGACAGACACACACTGATGGCCATCTGAAAAATGGGGTGGCTGTGGAGAATCCAAGAGATGATTCACAGAAGGGGCGGGGCATTGGCTGTGCTGCAGAAAAGGCCCTCTTGTTAATATGACCAGCAGCCGAGGGCTGGGGGAGCAGACAGACAAGACAAAGGATAACGGGGACCGGTTGGAGGAAGACTGGCGGAGGCTGATGGTCCCGTGACAACTCGAAACACTGGTTAGCTCTTGAAATGGACCACTACACATATGTCACCTTTGCTTGTGAAGGCCTGGCTCCAAAGGGTGACTTGGCAGGAAGCAGGGGAGCACTGGTTTCCTATGCTCTGTGATCAGCCCGGTCCAGGCCCAGGGCTCAGAAGGAAGTCAGCTCCTGACGCCTTGGCGAGCAGAGCCCAGGCTAGTCCATGCTGCCTCGTGGCCGAGCCAGAGAGGAACAGCCTTTTCCCTGGTGACTCCCCAAGCCCGGGAGCCCCCTCACACTGCTCCAATGTCTGGAAGCCACCCACCTAAGAGGAATTCGGGAGGCGCAAAGTGGAGGCACCGGATGCTGGTGATCAGCATGGGGGACTTGTTCATGGGCCGGATGAAGCCGCTCACAGCCATCTCGTAGGCCTCCTGGGTCTTCAGGTCGAGGTTAGAGTACCTGGGGATCGGGAGGGACACTCAGCCATGAGAAAGTATGGGGGGGGAGGGGTGCTGAGCTGGCCCTGCTCCCGAAAGATGGCACTTATTTCTTGCTTTCTTCTTCATCATTTTATTGGGAGCTCTTGCAGATATTCCAACATTCCATAATTCAATTAGGTCAAGCATAATTGCACACTTGCTGCCACCGTCAATTTTAAAACGTTTTCTTTGTTCTTGATCTCTTTGATAGCGGCTCCCCTTAATCCTCCCCCCCACTCCCCCCCAGGAACCCTTATTGTTCTATTCTATATTTATTTAATATTATTTTTTGCCATATCTTACATCATCCAACTCTATTACACCTGCAATTCTATTACTTCCAAGGCTCTTTGTTCGCTTTTCAGGTCCCTGGCTCCTCTCACTGCTTCTGTAGCAGCCAGACTCTGCCCACCACCGCCCCAGGTCCCCTGTCCCCTGCAAATAAATGCAGGCTCTCTCTTCCCGCAGCACGCCTGCCTTGGCTTCAACAGTAGCCCCGTGCTGACAACTCCAGAGCCTCTACCTCCCACTCTAGGCTTTGGCATTTCAGTCACGGCCAGACCCCCCACAGCACCTTTCAATCCAACGCATAGCAAGCCTAGCCTCTTCCCCCTAGCTGGGTTCTGCCTCCAGGCTGATGTCCAGTGGCCCAGCCTCTTCCTCTCACTGCCCCCACACCATCCTGCCCACTCCTGCTCCGCGCTGCCCTGGTCACCAGGGTCCTGTCCACAGTTGGCTTACTCCCTGCCGCTAGTCTGCTCTGCACACAGGCCCGAGAGACAGGTCCACCGTTCACTGGATGTTTCAGACCTGTCCCTGGCTCCCACGGCCCTCGCCCATCCCGTCCCCTTCCCTCCGTGCCCTCCTGCGGAGGCACCCCCTGCGTGCTGGGCGCTGCCTCAGCTTTGAACCCACTCTCCTGTCGGACACCTGGGAAGAACACTCCCTGACCGCAGCCACTAGACCGATGCTCCCAAGAGAGTCCCCCCTCAGGTACTGCTCTGACTGGGGCGGCTGGACTGATGTCATCTGCTCCATACCCATCTGGTCCTCTGGAGTGCCCAGCACATGCCCAGGGCGTGGGGGCTGTTTCAGACCAGGTAAGTGGCAGGAATCCCGGGCAGGCCGGCCCCAGAGTGCAACATCTAGCCACTGGGTACACTCTACCTCCGGCCCCGGCCCCACAGCTCTGAACTGGGCTGACCAGGGATTCTCCACCGATAGACTCCATAGTCCCGAGGAGGGCAGCTGGGGCCCTTTGTCCCCACTGCTCAGCCTCTCCAGTGGCTGGCAGACGACCTGGCACCCAGAAGCAATTCTGTTGGCTGTGGGAGGGATGGGTGCATTGGTGTGTAGTTTCAGATTCTAAAAAGGGGCCTGTTGGGGCAGGGCGGGGGTAGGCGCGGAGGATACACACACAGCAGCCTGCCCCTTTCCTGCCAGACCAGAGAGTGGGGGCCCCACCCCTCAAACCTTCCTCCACCCCCCCACACCTGACGGTCCAGCCTTCCCAAACTATGCCTGCTCTTCTGAGTTCCCCTGAGTTTGGGAGGGTCTGGGTTTTTTTAACAACATCCCCATTCCTTCCCCTCGCCAGGCTGCCGACTTCTAACCGCAACAGTGAGTCTGTGCTGTTAGCACCGTGTATCAATGGTGTGGTGTGGAGACAACCCAACTGCCCCCAACGGATGCCCCCCTTCACCCCTCTTCCCCTGGTGGCCGCTACTTATGTGGAGGCAGGGCCAGTAAGGAACTTTCAACTCAAGATGATATTGACAAAGAAAATGCCGCTCCATGGGATCTGCCCCAGGGTGGGCCAGCCTGGAGAGGCCCTCCGGGGAGGTGTCCCAGGGCCACTTACGTCACCAGGGCCTTCTGATGGGAGCCTTGGATCATTGCCAGGATCCGGTCCAGCTTCTCTCTGGTCACGTGGTCTGGAAAAGTCAGGGGCCCATCAGCACACAAGCTCCCGCCAAGAACGGGCAAACTAGCAACTGCCCTTTGCCCAAATGCCCCGTTCTTAGAAGCCGAAGGGGTCACCAGGATGCCCCCTGCCCCAGGCTCCCACACACATGGTTCAGAGCCCCCTGAAAACAATATGAAGCCCTGGGGCCTCTTCTCAGGGAGACACCCAGGAGCTCAACATTCTGAGGACACGCTGCAGAGCCTCACGGGTCACCTGAAGGATCCGGGGAAGCGCTTTCCCTTCTGAAGGAGGGGCCCCCAAAAGGTGAGGGACAGCGCCCAAGCTGCCTCGGCAGGCGTCCTGAGCACCAGGCTGGGGTCTCACAGGTCAGGGCCCTGTGTCCCAATGCGCAAGCCAGCACCCAGGAGAGGGGGGCCCTGGGAGTCTGTGCCCTACACAGAGGGCAGCAGCAAACCTGTCGGGACTTTCACAATACGTGCCCAGGTGGAGCGGGTGCCGGAGCCAGAGGTCTGGAGCACTCGCAGGCCTGGAGGGCTCAGGCCTCCTGTCGGGCTCCGCTCACAACCCCTGAATGTGTCCCCTCCCCTCGTGACTGGTGACCAGCCCGGCCCCAGCTCTGCCTCCTCTGGGGGCCGGGCTTCTGCCACTCTGTCCCTGCATCTCGTGAGTGGCAATGACACGATCGCTGCGTGACCCTCCGCTGAAGTTTCAGATCACTGCTGCCCTCTCCAAGTCTGGCTCCCTTACTCCCAGGAGGACTGAAAGGGAAAGCTGTGTCCAGATGTTTCTTTGGGCTGTTGACACCCACCCACCCACCCATGGCAATGTAACACACAGAGTGGTGCTCTGCTCTCTTTCTCCCACTCCGACAGAAAACGTGTGTACTGTGAAGTCACTGAAGTTGGGAACCCATCTGGCTTTCCCTGTGGTCCCCAGATCCTGGCACATAGCTGGTGCTCACAAAGCACCAGGGTAATGAGCCAACACAACAGACACTACGGAAAGTCTTGGCTCGTGGGGAGTGACAAAAGAAAAAGGGCCACTTCTCTCGTTCAGCATCTCCTAAGCACCACCTCCCACGTCCCCTTCCGGTGCTGAGTGCAGTGCTGGCTCCCACTGGCCACAGTCCAGAGGGGACATGGATACAAGTGAACGCTTACTTCAATAGTTAACGCCCTTCCCAACGGGGTGCAGTGATGCCGCCTCCCGGGGAGCACTGAACAGCCCGGGGGGCTGCAAGAGCAGGCACCCCCACTTGGCCCTGGAATGACTAGTTACCAGGGGCACTGGGCCATTATTTTTTTCTATGACATATACGATCACTGAGTCAGAGTCAACTTGGTGGCAGTGGGTTTAGTTCATTGGTTTGTTTCCTGGTGTGCCCGACAATGTCCTCTGAACGCAGAATTTGAAAACAGCAAGCCAGTCTTGCTTGATCTCAGCCGGGAACAGATGCGCAGGGCCCCTCGGATTGCTCATTGCTCCATACCTGCCCCTGCCTGCTAAAGCAGCACCGGTATTGGTTTGGGGAGCTACAGATAAATTCCAGTACGGTAGGCAAATTGACAAATGCAGAATTTGCAGATGTGTGGTTGGTAAGTATTGAGACCCGATGGTATCACAGACTAACTGCTGGAGACTGCCCATTCTGACGGTGCAGGCAGGAAGGGCCTGATGTCCTCCGGGGGCTAGCGCGAGTTCCCCCGGGAAGGGAGCACAGACAGGGTGTTCCTGGGAGAAAGCACGATGGGCCCAAAGCCCCATCCATACAGCCAGCCCGAGCCTGTTGGGTCTGAGTCACTGCGAGGTGGCCCAGTGGGGCGGGGAGGCAATCCAGGGAAAGCAGTCTGTGGAGCCTCCCGCTGCCATGGCTCCCCTGGGCTCTCACCAAACGTCGTCTTCTCCACCAGCTTTCCATCTGCACTGAAGTCGTCTGTGGCTCTGCCCAGGAGGCCCCGCACCGTGTAATCCTGGGAGGACAGGAAGGGCAAGGTCCGGTCCATTTCCCACTCGGAGTCTTACCTCTGCGGAGCGCGCGAGGCCTGAGGCTAGGAGGCTCCCCGACTCACTCTACGCCGTCCACTTAGAAGGGAAGGTGGGGCCCTCAACGCTCCTCTAGGGGAGTTCACACACGTGGCCCCTGCCCTGCCCAGCTGCCTCAGCCCCACTGCTGACTAGGGAAGGGCACTGGCTCTGCTGGATGGCCGTGGACAGCTCGCCAGGCCTCTCTGCATCTTAGCCCTCCTCTGGGACCAGGGAACGAGGACAGGGCCAATCCACAGGAGACACTCCAGGCAAATCTGACCACTACTGCACGCCAGCCAGGATGTCCCATCAGCATTTCCTCATCTCATGAACATGGCTGAGGTCCTCCTCCCCCGTGGGGCTAATTGCTCTGTCACCCGGTCGCAGGGACGATGACAAAGACGACGGCAGTGGCTGTCCGTCAGAGGAGCCCAGGTGGCACGTCGGGTTCCAAGTCAGGCTGCGAACTGCACGGTCAGCAGTGTGAACCCCCCAGCTGCCCCTCGGGGGAAAGACGGGGCTTTCCACTTTCCGCCTACTCTGTCAGCAATGCCTCCACGGGAGGGAGTTTGCTATTTATGCACCAGGGATTGTGTCCGGCACTTTACATTCGAGCTCAGCACCCATGTAAGGAGGTACTGCCAGGATTCCCATGTTGGAAACGTTAAGGAATCCACTGAAGGGCACTCAGGCAGCGGAGTGGTAGAAGCGAGGTTTTGAACTCCATTTGGCCCCACAATCTGTGCTCCCAGGACCACAGGCCCTCTGACGTGGCGCCTCTGCACGGGCTACCTGGAACCCAATTCCGTGGCCCCACCATGGACAGCTAGCTCACTGAGGGCCCGGGCAGTCTTGAGAGAGAGCAGAGTAGAATCAGGACGAGGCTCTAGGGTTGGAGAAGATCCAGGTTCAAATCCCAGCTCTGCCTATTACGGGCTACCTGGCCCTGGGCATACCATGTCCCCTCTCCGAGCGGCAGTAGTCTGTGTAAAGTGGTGTTAACAACAGGACCCACAGAGAAGTCGCGAGGATTGGGCACGGGAATTGTGGGCATAGGGTAATGCCAGTCCCTGCTATCACATTATGATGACGAACAGTCTCCTCTAGTACGTGGACACGAAAAAAATCATGTTCCCGCAGAACCTTCTCAGCTGAGGATGACGCCCGGCCCGCAGGGCAGGACTCAGGGCTCCGCGGGCTGCCCCAGGCCCCATACCTTGGTGAGATGAGCATTGTACATGTCCGTGAGGAGCCTGCGTCCCTGTCCCACGCCGAGCACTGCAAAGACACCCCCGACCACCGATCTCACACCTGGTCCCCAGGAAGACCCTCCACGCTCCCGACCCGACTGCTGCCACCTCTGATGCTGCTGAAAGCAGCAAGACGTGAGGGGGTGGCTCCTGCAGGGAGACAACAGGCTCCTCCGGCCAGAGGCCAAAGTGCAGATTCCCAAGCCCCACCCCTATGCAGTGATTCGGACCACTCCTGAGGAGGGACTCAGGACCCTCAGCAAGCTCCCCAGGTGATGCTGACCGCTCCAGAGCAGCCGCTGGCCCAGTCATCACACAGGCCGACCCTCAAATCTGGGTCCGACCTTTGACCTCCATCCACATCGGTGAAATGGGCCTGAAAATACGGCCTGTGGGTGTCGTGGAGACAAGAGGAGACGGCCCGGGAGGCAGTCAGCATAAAGAAGGGCTCACTTCCCGTCTTTCCCTGCGGTGTGTCTCCCCCCTCCGGTGGAGGGCAAGGCCCCTCCATTCATGCTTAAGAGAGGATGAGATCATGTCTGCCGCCCTGCACCCCAGGATGCACAACAAGGGGACAGTGACTACTGCGGCTGGAGGAAGTGGCAACCGCCTGACCCCGAGGACAGATGGCTCATGACTCAGGCCTTTGTGTGTTCAGATCCAAGGATAGCCAGACCCCAGGCAGTGGGGCCAGTCATGCGCTCGCTTGGCTGCCCACCAAGCAGCCATGGTGGCTTTCCCTGAGGTGAGGGACACTCAGGAGGCAGGTAACTCAGGAGAGGTCCTCCGAACCCCTGGAAGCCAACTTCCTCCATCCTCCATCCTTCAAACTAGACCCACCCACCAGACAGCACCTTCGAATGAGGAGGCTGTGCACAAAGGGCTTCGCCCCCAGGGTTCAGTGATACAGATGGGACGTTGTGATAGCCCTCCTGTGACTCCTCCCTCCCATCACTCATCTGCCCAACTGGTCAGAGATGTGGGGCGGGCCTCAGGGAAGGAGGGCAGTGGTGGCAAGGTCAACAGCAGGCTAGGACCGCAGTCCTCCCCTGAGCCTTCCCCCCAGGCCCAGATCACCAGATGCCCCGGCTTCACATCACCTACCAAGAACCCCAGAAGCGTTGGCATCCAGCCGGTGTCCAACACCAACCTTCAGACTGGTGAACTGTGGCCCGCACACTGGAAAGAAACAAGCAAGGTCTTTCTCCTCAATTCCTTCGGCCTCCAGGATGGCTGTTGCCCGTGAGACCTTCGCCTTCCTAGAATGGGGTTTGCCTGGAATTCACAGCGAGGAGCTCGGCTTCCCTACCAAGGAATGGAAGTCCCAGGACTGTTTCTTCAGTTCCCAGGGCGAAGAGAAGGAGCAACCAAAATGCCAGCCGCTCTGCCTAGCACCAGACTGGGCATAACAAAGGGGATCACGGTTGTGGGGTTCCTTGACCAAGTCCTGCTAAAGGGGAGTCCCGGCCACCAACTCAGGGAAGAAATGGAGGCTAGGGGCTCCTCGAGGCAGGACCAGGGTCTGTCTGTCCACAGCTCTCTCCGCAGAGGCCAGAACTCTCCGGGGGTCAGGAAATCACTACTGAAAGAGTAAACGAGGGAATGCACTAGACACGCATATACGTCGTCCACAGCTCAAGAGGAAGCGCCGGGAAGATCAGGGGGTGGTTAAAATGCTACTGACTCCAGGCTGTGATATGTAACACTGCAGCTGGGCCTCAGTTTCCTCATTGGTGAAGCAGGAATGGGACCGATATCCGCAAGACTGTGAGGCAGATTCAGTGAGATCAGAACTGGGGAAAGTGTAACACAAGGCAGAGTCTAGCCTGGACACTTCATAAACTGGACTTGCTCATGGCTGTTACACTGTGCGGTCACTGAGCATCACCCAGGGGGTTAGAGGTTTCTGGCAGGGCCCGTTGGTCCTCCTATGGTCCCCGAAACATGTCTTAGTGACTCCGAGGGCCATTGTTAGAAGCCCCATTGGGCTGCTAACCAAAAGGTCAGCATTTCAAAACCACCAGCCGCTCTGTGGAAGAAAGACCAGGCCTGTCAAGACCTGTCAAGAGGTACAGTCTCAGCAACCCACAGCGGCAGTTGGACCATCCTATTCAGATCATTGTGGGTCACAATCAACAGGATGGCACTGAATTTGAGTTTTGAGTCTTTGAGAGTCATTGTTGAGCAGCTTTCTACCTAGAAAGTCACTCTTTACCAGGACCCTGGATTTCACCTGGAGTCCCATAAGGGGAGAGACCAGCCACCTAGACCGCAGGCCAATCTGCAAGCCTGTTTTATTATTCTTTTCTGTGGCTTGCAAGAATCATTTTGACATTTTTGAATAGTTGGGGGGGGGTTATCAGGAGAGCCGTTTGTGGTGTATAAAAATTTTACAACATCCAAATGTCAGTGTTCTAAAAGTTTGACTGGGATATCGCCAGGCTCACTCCTACTAGCCACGGCTGTTTGGGGACAAGAAAGACAAAGTTTAACAGCTACAGGAGACCATATGGCCCATACCACCTAAAATATTTACTACCTAGCCTTTTTCCAGAAAAAGTCTGCCAACCGTTGGCAATACTAATACTGTACCTCCACTGTGTCCTTTCGTGAGCCAGAGATTTGAAGGAGCCCTGCTTGGGCTGCTAACTGCAAGATCACCGGTTCAAAGCCATCAGCTGCTCCTCGGGAGAAAGACGGGGCTTTCTATTCCAGTAAAGAGTTGTTTCCATTAGCTGGTGGTGTAGTGTATTACCAAGCTGGATGCTCCCTGCAAGTCTGCAGTTCGAAACCATCAGGTGCTCCTCAGGAGCAAGATGAGACTTTCTACCCCCAAAAAGTCATAGTCGGAGACTCCTTGGGGCAGTTCTACCCTGTCCTGTAGGGTCACTACGAACTGACATCGACTCAGTGGCAGTGAGTTTGGGGTTTGCGTTTGAACGCAGTGAGACTGGCGCTATTGAGGGGCTAGGAAATGACACCCAGGGCACATTTACCTTACCCAGAGGATGGTTGATAAGGCTGGGCACACTACTGGCTGTGAGGGTCAGTTCCTTCTCCTGGCTGCCTTCCATGGGGCCCAGGAGGAAGTGAACACGCTGTTCTGGGGCAGGCGGCGGCCCAGCATTGAGACCTGAGGACACACAGGAAAGCACATCTCCTCAATTCTATTGGGCAACAGGGGTGAGGGAGGGGAGAGGAGAATGGAGCGTGGACTGGACACAGGAAGCAAGATTTGGGTTAAAATCTTGATTATGCTACTTTTCAAACTATGTCACAATAGACAATACATAACTTTTCTGAGACTCAGTTTCTCCACCTGAAATATGGAGAAATGAGGAGCGTAACAGTCTAAACAGAATAGATGATTTGGAAGACTAAAGTGGAACTCTGAACAGTGGGCCATCTCTGACTTTGCGGGGTGGGGGTGGGGTAAGAAGCCGAATTGGCGATGGGCAGACCTCCCTTGCCATCCCCCCTCCCCCCATTTCCTCCCCCAACCAGGAAACGGGAGCAGATCACTTGGGGGGGGGGGCGGCCCGGTTCGAAGTGCTCACCTTTCAAAAGCTGCATCTCCACGGTGTTTCGCAGGAGCTCCCATTTTAGCCCAGGGGGCTTGTACGTCGCGAAGAGCCCGTGCAGTCGAGCCAGGCCGGCAGACCCCATTCGCGAAGCCCACGGCCCAGGCTGGGACCCTGGGCGGAAGTGCCGTGTGGCTCCCTCCTAAATGTGGCCCTTCCATGGGCGCCGCCATGTCCGCCGCCGGAAGTGGTCCTTCCCGTACGGCCCCGGGGGAAACGTGCTGCGGGGCGGAAAGTCGGGACCGGGGTCGGAAGCCCAGGCTAGCGGGGTCTACGTGTCTCTTGGAGACCCTTTTTGGGAGTGAGGTGAAACAGAGAGCCTCTGGCCTCGACCGAAATGGAAAGTTTGGTCGGCAGATCGCCTGGGTTTCATAGTTAGGGCTTTTCCTTTCGGTGCTACGAGTTTCACTTTAAGAGCCCTTTAAGGCTGGGGGTGGGGTGGGGTGGGAAAGAGTCGGAATTGAGCACTTTTGGCTTCTCCGGCACTCCGTCGCCAAAGACCTTTGGGACACCTGTCCGGCGGCAATGGTGACCCTGCTGCGCCGCTCCCTGTGCCCCGTCCGCCGGCTGCGGGGTCGTCCCCGGCCCGCTGTAGGCAAGTGGCGCCGGGTTCTAGGCGCGGGCGTGTGGCGTTCGGGCCCCCCTGCCCGCTGACCTGCGTCTCCGTCTCCCCTCGCAGACGCGCCGCTCCGCACGGCCAGCCACGCCGGCCCCGGCCTTCTCTATCCCGACCACATCCCCACCTCCCTGCTGCAGAAGACGCTGCTGGCCGCCGGCTCGGCTGCCATGGCGCTCTACAACCCCTACCGCCACGGTAAGGCCGCCGCGCCCAGCACCCCGTGGGGGGGGGGGGCCGGGTGTGCAGCCTGGCCTCGGGGGCCTGCGAGGGCACGACCCGGGCCACAGCCTCCGTTTCCCAGGGGTAACGGGGCGCTGAGCAGCCCCGTGCCCAAGCCTGGAGCTGCTTCATCGTCACGGGGGCCTTCGCCCAGCAGGACGCACCCAGGTCGGAAACCTGGTGGAGCCGGGAGGGAGGAAGGGTGGACGTGGGCCTCTGTCTTTTCAAACTGCCCGGGAGACGTCAACATCCGACAACACTGCACTTTCGGACGACGAAGATGACGCAGAAGCGCGCACTGCTATGGGAAACCCCGCGTGGTCCCAGCGGTTAACTGGCAGCTAGCTGAAAGGCGGGTGGTTCGAGCCCACCTTGAGGTGCCTTGGAGGAAAGCCGGGGTGGGGCGGGGGCGACTTCTACGGAATTCTGTGGCACATCTGCCCTGACGCAGGGGCGCCCACGAGGTGGGATCTGCGTGAAGGCACACTCCCCTCACTCACGGCCAGCGAGTTGATGTCCACGCACGGTGACCCCGGGTAGAACCGACCGACGGAGATCCCAAGACTGGGACTCTATGCCCCGCTTTCTCCCGAGGATCCGCAGGTGGTTTTGAACTGCTGGCCTTTGCCGTGAAGCAGCCCCACGCTTACCCACTGCACCACCGAGTCCACTCAGGAGGTCCAACTTCCCATTGCAAAAGTAGGCTGTGTGAGGCCCGGGGAGGACTGCCTTGTTCCACGACCGCAGCGTTTTGGATGGTGCTAGGCTCAAGAGTGCAGGCATTGGACAGAACCTGCCAGGCTTCTGCAGGGCCTTTCTCGTCATTGCTCTGGGAAACACTGGTATGCCTGCTAGTAACAATCGCAACGCTAACGGCTCGTCAAGTTTGGATTTTGATTGCTCCCTATACAAAGGGCTTTATGTGCTTGCTTTTCAAAAAGGATCCCACGCCTCAACTCTACACAAAAAGTGTTATCCGTTCATCACCACTTTGGGCACGAAGCCCAAGGCACCTTGATGTCTGTGACAAAATCTAGGGGCCTTCCTAGCACACACACCCCACCCCCTTAACAAAGCCTGGAAATCTCAGCAGAGCTTTTGCCTTTGAATGGACTCCCCTGGTGTCACATGGAGGTAAACCTGAGCCTCTGATCCCTCGAATCTCACACTTCATCTTAGCCAAGAGGCCCGTCAAATCTCTAACCATGGCCACCCCACTTGGAGCAGAGTAATGACATTAATGGTCATGCAGGCGCATCTATTACAGTCCTCGCTGCGAGCGCGGCCAGCATCCGGCATGAGCCCTCAGAGCACACAGGGTAGCGCTTCTCCCTGTGGGAACTAAGGCTCACACCAGGTCGGGGACCCTACCACTTGTGCCTGTTCCTGTCCTTTCAGACATGGTTGCTGTCCTAGGGGAGACCACAGGCCATCGCACCCTCAAGGCCCTCAGGGACCAGATGAGGAGGGATCCAGAGGGTGCCCAGATCCTGCAGTAGGTACCAGCTCTGTCTTGGAGAGGGTGTCAATTTTCTGGGGGTCCTGATCTCACTAGTCTCATGGTAACAGCCATGGTCCTCTAGGACAGTGGTTCTCAACCTGTGTGTCTCGACCCCTCTGGGGGTCAAATGACCCTTTCACAGGGGTCGCCTGATTCATCACAGTAGCAAAATGACAGAAATGAAGTAGCAACGAAAATAATTCTATGGTTTGGGGGGGGCCTCACCACCACAAGAAGAACTGTATGAAAGGGTCGCAGCATTAGGAAGGTTGAGAACCACTGCCCTAGGGAGCTTTCTTTGATACCCTGGTCAGGGATGGCTGTCCAGCCTAGGCCCTGCCCAACACTGGCAGTGCCCTTTACCTTGCAACTCAGGAGACCTCGGATTGTGTGTTGTGGTTTGGGCCCCGTTTCAGCCACAGGTTCTGTGCCTCACAAAGTTCCCATGAGCCCCCTCCCCCCACCCCTTCCCTGTCCTCTAAGTAAGATCATGTAAGATCACATATCTGCCTGCCTGCCTAGACGGCCCCTGCCCCTGGCCTGGCTAGTTAGAGGTGCTCTACAAAGTGTGGCCCCCATGTTGCCCTTTGCTCCCCAATCCTTACAAACAGGTTCACCCTACACCTTGTACCTGCTTTGCTGGTGCCCTTGCAACCCCCGAGGCCTGTTTGTTCCGTTGCAGGGAGCGTCCCCGGATCGCACTGTCCACCCTGGACCTGGGCAAGCTCCAGAGCTTGCCTGAGGACACCTTCGGCCGCCAGTATCTCCGTTTCCTGGATGTGAATGTGAGTGCCCAGCTTCTAGTCATTGTCAGGGAGGGCAGCAGGGTGGCCTGAGAGCGACGTCTCAAGGAAGGGGGAGGCCTGAGCTGCCACCGTTCGAGCCCCTATGCCAGGGCTGTGTCATTTTCTGTGGTCCAAGAGCAGGTGGTAGCTCTGCCCTCAGGGCTCATCCCTGCCCAGACTCCTCTCTCAACCTACAAAGTATATTCTATCCTTGGTAGGTGTGTTTTCCTATTACTTGCTTGTATCAGCTTTCTTCACCACATTTGCTTTTGCACCCATTTTGTCTTCTGTGACCGTGTTGGGAAGCTGAGCATCACGGAATGCCAGGTTATTAGAACAAAATTTTCTTGCATTGAGGGAGTACTTGAGTAGAGGCTCAATGTCCATCTGTAACCTTAATACTTAACATATAAATATAAGTACATCTATTTCCCTATTTATATTTATATGTAAATACATTTACATATGTACAATGCCTGTACTTAGACCTTTATATATGTCCTATAAATAGTTCTTTGCTCTATTTCCGTTTACTTTCCTCTTGTCCCACTATCATGCTCAGCCTTCATTTGGGTTTCAGTAATTTCTCTCCGTTACATTGTCCTTGATCAAGTCCTACCAGGCATCCTACGCCCTCCTCGCTATCAATTTTAGATCACTGTTGTTCCCTTGTCCCTGGGTCTGTTAGCACCACTTCCTTTGCCCTGCTTTCCCCTCTCCCGCGTCCCCAGACCATCAGTTCTGTTGTTTTGCCTCCGGATTGTTTATCCCGCAATGGACCTGCTCTTACTGAGCTTGTACTCAGGGAGGCAGACAGTAAAGCCGTAAAAATAAAAAAATAAAACACGGCAGTGTAGGCAAAATATTGATGGAGTATTTGGGATGTACTGGGAGAAAGGTAAGGCTGTCTATTCCTGTAAAGATGTCGAGTCTCGGGAACCAGAGGGACAGTCCTGTGCCGTCACGATGATGCAGAACTGCCTTGATGGCCGTGAGTTTGGGGGATGTACCAGGTACCGGTCTCAGTGGGGAGGAGACACTGAACAATGCCGGCTTAGATTCTTGCAGGCAGGTGCTATGAAGAAATGAGTTGAACGTGATAGAGGAACGCTTGGTGCATTGAAGGTGCCACCACTTCTGCCAGGGCAGTCAGGGAGGCCATTCCTAGCAGGGTATACGGCCGACCCTGGGGAAAGCTGGGAAGCACAGAGCTCCTCCTGTGCGTTTCAGAACAGGGAAACGAGCTGGTGGAGCTTTATGGAGGCAGCCAGTGAGCTGGAGCTCAGCAGCAGGACACGGGCCCTGCAGGCCTCGGGAAGGAGGCGCTCTTTGCAGTAAGAACAATTGAGCGACGCCATTGGAGGATTTTAAGGACTCTGTTAGCAGCACAGTAGGTTACCAGTGGGGCTGCTAACCCGAAAGGTCAGCAGTTCAAAAGCACCAGCTGCTCCACCGGAGAAAGATGAGGCTGTCTTCTGAAAAGTCCCGTGAAGGGTCACAGTCTCAGAAACACACGGGGCAGTTCTGCCCTGGCCTCTGTGGTTGCTGTGAGTCAGAATTGACTTGATGGCAGTGAGTTTGGTTTTCGCGTTGGAAGGTCCTGAGCAAGACAGTAACAGGATCTGACGTACGAAAAGCCCTGACGTGGCAAAGGGACCACCTTCACGATCCCTGTTCCCGCACTGCCAAGCCCCCAGCCCCCACCCCACTGCCATTCATCCCGGCACATACACCGCCACGTCCACTGCCAGCAAGGCGATTCCGACCCATGGTGCGTGACCCTCTGCTCCCCGGGGCTTTCTTGGCCCATCTTCATAGCAAGCAGATCGCCAGGTCTTAGCACTGCTGCTGCTGTTAGCATGGCGACCGTGTGCAACGCTGGCTGTGCCATCTCATGATTGTTCTTATGTGTGAGCCCGCTGATGAAGCCACTCTGTCCGTCCATCGCATCCAAGGTCTTCTCTTTCACTGTCCCGCCACTTTACCCAGCATGAAGCCCTTCTCCAGGGACTGGCCTCTCCTGACCTCATGTCCAAGGCTCACCATCTGTCTCTAAGAGCGTTCCGGCTGTGCGTCCTCCGAGACAGTGAGTTGGTTCTCCTGGCAGTGCACAGTGCTTTCTAGATTCTTCCCCAGCCCCGCCCGTCACACGCACCCATTCTTCTCTGGCCCTCCTTATCCCGCGTCCACCTTTCACATGCATCGGCAGCGACTGGAAATACCGGGGCTGGGGTCGGTCACGCCTCAATTCTCAAAGGGACATCCTGGTTTTTCCACACTTTAGAGCGGTCTTGTGCAGCAGATGTGCCCCATACAAGGCGTCATGTGATCTCCTGACCGCAAGTCCGCCTCACTCTGAGCGAGCAAGCTTATGTCATCTGCGGTGTGGAAGGTGTGACACTGCAAGGTGGATTCAAACTGCCCATCTTTGAGTGAGCTCTTGCTCACCAACCATTTGTGACACTAACACATACATATCCCAGCACCTCTGCCAAGTAATCTCCCAGCCCAGCCCCAGGAACCAGTCAGGCCGGAAGAGGTGAGGGCAGTGGCCAAAGGCTGCTCTACAGTAGGGCTCCTCGGTCTTGTCGGGCCAGATACTTTTCTGTTGCAGGGGGCTGTGCTCTGCATTCTTGGACACTGAGTAGCCCCCGGCCTCTGCTCACTACATGCCAGTCGCACCGTCCATCCACCTAAGTCGTGACACTCAAAAGTACCCTGCTGTCTGGAGGGGAGCATTGAGAGCCACTGCTCTGTGAGTGACATTGGAGACCATCACCTGAACCCACGCTCTCCTGACCCAGTGGCTTTGGCCGGGCAATCCTGTACTGCCTTTCATGCCAGCCCCAAAGGGGTTACTAACATGCACAGCGGTTCCTCCGGGAGACCTTGCCAGAGGGACCTGCCCAGGTGCCACTTGGGGGAGGGACAACCTTCAGAGGTGACCCCTGGAGTCGTTAGTCCATTTTCCTGTAAAGGGGAGAGGGGAGTAGGCAAGGACCTGTCTTCAGGGCCACTGTGGCGCCTGCACCCTTGGGCCTACTTGTGGGTAACCGCCTTCCTGATTAGGACACTTGCTTACACAGGGCCACCTTTGCCCCACGAGCTGCATGACAGTTCAGGGTGAGGCTTCCATCTGAGGAGGCGGGGTCATTCGGGCTTATCCCGATTGCTCCACTAGCCTAACCTGGGCTTCCTCCCTCTTCCTCCCTGCATGGCCCTGAGCAAACCCTTTGACCTCCCTGAGCTGCAGGCTTCATGTGAAGTGAGGGGGCTGCATCCATCCCTCAGGCCTGGCCACCAGCCTGCTGACCAATACTGCAAGGTCAGCTTCCTGACTTGCACTTCAGAAATCTGTTTCCAATCCTGCCCTGGCAGCGTGCTTACCTGCGTGATCTTGGACAATGACTTTATCTTGCTGAGCCTAGTGCTTTACTGGTGTCTGAGGTAGTAAAATTGTCGCAAAGATGAAATGATAATATATGTAAAGCACATCTTACAGTATTAGTACATTGCAGGTACTTGACAGCTACAGTTAATAAGTAAAGGGGGGGACCCACTGTCTTTGAGCTAATTCCCACTCAATGTCCTATAGGGTTGCTGAGTCAGCTTCAACTGGGTGGCAGTGAGTTTGCTTTTTTTCTTGTTTAAACTCTTTTCCATCTCAAAAGAGATTGGTTTAAGGCACACACAATTGCTAATGCTATATCATTAACATAACAAAGAGACTACAGATATGGAAGTTGAAATTTACACACCTGTTTTGGGGACTGGAGCCCTGCTGGCCTTAGGCTGCTAATCTCAAGGTCAGCAGTTCACAGCCCCCAGCCACACCCCATGAGAAAGAGGAG
Organism: Tenrec ecaudatus; assembly: GCF_050624435.1. NCBI lineage: Eukaryota > Metazoa > Chordata > Mammalia > Afrosoricida > Tenrecidae > Tenrec > Tenrec ecaudatus. The sequence continues at coordinate 78,820,432 of NC_134539.1, read as the reverse complement.
CCTCTCCTGGAAGATGTATGGTCTCAGGTATGCACAGGGAGAGTCTTACCCTGTCCTATGGGCTTGCTATGAGTTGAGCATTTTGGGGACACAATTTGATCCTTCACTAGTTACCTTCAGCATCACACGGCAAGGAGAAGGCTACAAAGAGGAAAGGAGAATTTTCTGAGCCCTGAACCAGCAGCCCCAACACGATTGAAGACTTCAGCTCCCAGCCTCTGGACAGGCTGAGGCTGTGCTAGGAGAACAGGAAGACCAGGCTGAGCCCGTGCCGGATGGGCTGCTGAGGACTCCCAGAGGCAGTGGGTGGGGAAAGGAGGACAGTTGACACCCCCTCTCCCTGGGATGAGCACTGTCCCCAGGGCCAGCCTTCCTCACCATGCCTCGAGGAGGAGTCGCTGCCAGGCAGGGGAGGCAGAGCAATGAGCAAAATGGGCCCCACCCTGCCGTGAGCAGCACCCACTGAAACAGAGCACGAGTCACGGGGACTGAAGACTTTCCATTAGCCACACTCACACAAGAAAGAAAACAAGTGGAATTCATTTTAACATATTTGATTTTACCCAACGTATCTAAAATATTGTCATCTCAACATACAGTACAGAAAAAAAAGTGTGAGGGGTCCCGTTATTTTCGTCCTAAGTCTCAGAAACCTGCTGTGTGTTGCACACAGCACCATGTCACTTGAGACCCTTCAGGGGCCCGGGGCAGGCAGGCAGGCACCGTAGTAGACGACATGGGTCACCACGCGCATCACATGCCTTCAGGATCCCGCTGAAGGCCACAAAGTGGATGGAACAAGGGACAGAGCAGAGACCGCCCCCCCCCCCAGCAGTGTGAAAGTCAGCCACGGCTAGGGGAGGGCGCCTCAGCTCGGTCCTGTGGGTGGAGTTGTCGAGGTGAAGATGAGCGTGCTGAGAGAAGATTCCAGACTGGGAGCAGCTTGTGCTGAGGACCAGCTGTAGAGCTGCTTTTCCATGGGCTGGACCAGCCGAGGGCAGTGCCAAGCCCACCCTGTGTGCGGGGTGAAGGGGCACAGAGCCCACGGTCTCTCCGGGTGGGCATGAGTCTGGTGGGGCTGGGACTTTGGGAGCTGAGAGGAAGGGGCTAGCGGAGGCTCATGGTTGTCAGAGGGTCTCTCCAGACACCCGAGCACCCACCCGCTTCGTGGACGACGAGGAGCTGGCCTACGTGATCCAGCGGTACCGGGAAGTACACGACATGCTGCATACACTCCTGGGGATGCCCACCAACATCCTGGGTGAGTGCCACCCTGCCAGCTGCCTTGAGGGGGACCCTTCCGCAGGCCTGTCATCCTGGATCAGACTCACCCCTCTCTGCCACCTACCAGTTGTCTGACTCGGGGCCCCATGGTCTGCTTCACCCTAACTTCTGGGCAGCATGTGTGACAGTCCCCCATCTCTAACCTCATTGGCTCCCAGGGCTCCTTCGCTGATTTCACAGCTCTGACCTCCAGGACCTCTGCCTCTGTCCAGTCCTTAGGCCCTTCTCAGCCTGACTCGTGGTGCCTCTGCACTCTGACTGTGCATCCTTCCCAGCCCCATTTCCTTCTCTTTCTTGGACCCCCCACTCTCCCCCTCTAAGTTGAGAACCCCAAGGCCCAGCACAGGCCAGCACTGAACATGGTTGACCCAGGGTAGTGATCAGATGCCTGCCTTTAGCCTGCCAAAAGGCCAAAGGCCTCTCCTGGCCCTTGCTCACCACCTGCCACAGGGATGCTAGTGCCAGCCCTGCACTGACCCCTCTTGCCTGTCCCTCAGGGGAAATCGTGGTGAAGTGGTTTGAAGCTGTGCAGACCGGCCTGCCCATGTGCATCCTGGGTGCGCTCTTTGGACCAATCCGACTCAGTGCCCAGTAAGTTCTCCAGGGGCTGACTAAAGAGGCCAGGCAGTGGCAAGAGCACCCTGCTGGATGCCCAGGAAGCCAGGGTGGAAAGAGTAGGGCACGGGGGTGAAACTGTGGTTCTCGGGGGGGGGGCCTCGGGCCAGTGAGAAAGCCTGAAGAGCTCGGGAGCCGAGGGATGGGGATGAGCAGAGACAACGGTAAGGCAAGGGAGTGTCTATGCCTGGTGCCAGGTTGCCCTGGCACATTCAGGATGGGGTAAGAAGTGCCCCACTCCCGGGGACCTCATGTGTTTTTCCTCTGTTGCCTGACAGGAGCCTGCAAGTGCTGGTTTCTGAGCTGATCCCGTGGGCAGTGCAGAGTGGACGCCGAGCCCCGTGCCTGCTCAACGTGTACTACGAGCGGCGCTGGGAGCAGCCGCTGTGGGCCCTGCGGGAAGAGCTGGGCATCACCCCGCCTCCCACGGACCTCAGAGGCCTGGACTGAGCGGGCGGACAAAGGTTCCCTTTCTCCCACCTTTGCTCACCTTCTGTGAAAACTGACCCTTGGACATCACTTGTCATAATTTGCCACAGTCACCACCGAGTGGCCTTGTGTGTCAACTCAGGATAGAGCCGGTGTTGCTTCCCGGAGTGGGGCTCCCAGGGCGCCAGGGAAAGCGGCACATGAACAGGGACGGGCTGCCCAGGCCGGAGGTGGGATGCCATCAGAATTGCCTGGGGTGAGGTTGTAGTCTGGCCCTGAGAGGAAGGGTGAGTGAAAGGGATTGTGGGCCTCTTCTCATGAATAAAGGCTCCCTGCTGGTCATAGGGCTGCTCCTTCCTTCTCCCCCCCACCCCCAGCTTTGGCCCTGCCCAGCCCTGAGGGACAAAATGCCCCTCCTTGTCCCAACTTCCCTGTGCTGGGGCTGGGACCAAGAGGGCAGGGACCTTACTCCGTTCCTCTTGCACACAGTAGGGGCTTGGTTTGTCAGAGTACCCCACCTGCAGGCCCACACTCAATTTTCCACAGCACTCAGAACAAAAGCTCCTAGTAGCCTCAGTCCACCTTGAAGACCTGGTGGTCTCAGCCTCAGGGCATGGCCCAGGGCCACGTGGGTCTGTAGAACTGGATTGGGAGAGGAAGCCACTGCTCTGAAAGCAGGCGGATCAGGCTTTGTGAAGTGGGAGAAGTGTGCTCACTGTGCTGCATGAAGGTGCCCCGAGCAACCCCGTTACAGCAAAACTCCACGATAACAAACCACAGCCACCGGGATGTTTTCTTTAGAGATGCTGAGGTGTACCAGGAGCACTCCTGGAGTAGCAAGATACACCATTTACTGACAAAACCATCAGCCTTCTGCAGATGCAGACTTTGCCTAACGGTTCCTGCTCAGACAGCGACTTAGGGACAGGGCTCCCTCGTAACCCAGGGGCTGCCTGTGCACAGTGTGCTGTTCCTACAGCCCCCACATTACCTAGCGTCCTATGTCACAGACGTGGCTTGGAGCCCTGGTGGCGTAGTGGGTGATGACCTTTTGGCCTGCTAACTGCAAGGTCAGCTGTTCGAATCCCCAGCAGCCCTTTGGGAGGAAGATGAGACTGTGCTTGTAGAGAGTTAACTAGCAGCCTAGGAAAGCCACAAGGTCAGTTCTACTCTGTCCCGTGGGTTGCTGGACACTGCCACGGACCCCCTGGCAATGAGGTTTTCGCTGTTTTAGGTTTGCCTTGATACGGGAACCCTGGTGGTGCCATAGTGGGTGTGCATTTGTGCTGCTGTCTGCAAGGTCAGTACTTTGTAACCAGCACCAGCCACTCTGAGGAGAAAGGTGGGGCTTTCTACTCCCGTAAACAATTACCCTCTTGGAACTTTGCAGAGGCAGTTCTACCCTGTCCTTTAAGGTCGCTAAGAGTCGGCATTCCGAGCTGGGTTCTTGTTTTGTTTTAAAAGCACTGCATGTCTAAGAGGGGGCTTCAAAGATTTCATAGGAAAGTAAAATTAATGAAAAGATCATGATTTTTTTTTTTAAGATCATGAAATTTTACCATGAATTTTACAAAACCTCATCCTATGCCTGGCTTATGGCCACTGTCAGGCTCAGTAAAATTGAGTGTGTGTGTGTCTTAGCACACGGTAGCCACTTAGGAAATGGAAACCGCTGTGTCAAGGAGGCCCTCAGCAGCCTCTGAAGTCACTATGTTCCAAGTAAAGCCAGGAGCATCTAGTTTACACACAGTCAGAGGCCCCAGTGCCATGTGGAACTGAAGATTTGTGGGGTCAGTCCCTACTGGAGGCCAGGGGCCAACCCACTGCAGTCCCTGCAGAGATTTGACTCCAAGTGAATCCAACTCTCAGTTCCTGAGTAGTCTAGAAACCTGGTGCTGGCTCCCCGATACCTGTGGGTGCGGCTCTGTCAGTGGAAAGGATTCTACCGTGAGACCAGCCGAAGCCGGCCTGACCCACAAGGATCGGACCCAGCCCCTGCCCTCAAACTCTCCCCACAGGAGAAACTCCCGGACCAGCCCTTGAAGACCTTTCCAATTGCTTTTCCCATCCCATAATTCCTGTGCAGGTGTTGGGGTGGGGGGGTTCAGCAGTGATGAACTCAGCTCAGAGCTGGGCAGTAGTACAGGCTGAGGGTCCTTGTACTGAGCACTTGACACACGTTATTTTCCTAAGCAGCCCTGGGAGCAAGGGACCGTGATGACGGATCGTATGTAGCCCTGTTCTGCAAGTGGTGATGTTGAAAAGCCGGGGGGCGAGGAGATGGACCCAGGGCCGCATAACGGGCACCAGGCGTATGGCCTAGTTCCCTAACGCTAACTGGACAGCAAAGCTGTTAGAATTGTAAGGTTTCTCTCTCCGGCCTAAATTTCAGCCTCGGTCCTTGGCTCCGTGGGAGAAAGATTTCACGCCAAAGCCGGGCTCGTGATCCAAGTGAATTTAATGAGAGTTAGAAGAAGCATCAGGTTTTACGTGGCACCCATAGGATTCCTTTGACCATGCGGCCTGGCAGAGACTGCTCCAGGTCACGCAAGGATCTCTCCCCTCCCACGAAGACGACCAGACCACTCAAGCAAGCCAAGACCAAGAGCCCCTCTCCCTTCCGGTCCCTGCCTTTTGAAGGGTTCCCGGGGGAGGCGTGGTGAGCGACCCCAGGTTGATCCCATTGGCTGAATTGCAGTCACCTGGCCCAGGTGGGCTGCTCCAGGTGTAACGCCCATCTGGGCCCACCGGCAGGAAAATCCAGCTTTTGTCCTTTGCTGGCTCTCCTGGGCATGCGTAAATGGACTTCCCAATTCCCTAGGCTAAGCTACCTAACAGAATCACAGCCACTATCAGCGAGCTTCAGACAGGAAGTTTGGGGAGTTCTTGGTCAGAGGACAGCCTAGTGGTCTAACCCGCAAACGCGCTTATTAGGCTGGTCTCTCTTCCCAGAGGGTCTGCCTTCTCTGTTTCTGTGTCCTCCCCGGCTGTAGACAGCTTGCAAGCAGTCTTCTCAGGGTTCCTTCCTCTGCCTGCTCCCCGGCCTGGCTCAGTGTCTAGCACTACCTTGGTCTCACCAAGGGGGCCAGGCTGGGCGGAGGAGAGCAGGTGGGCTAGGCCCCACCACCCACCCCCATGGTCTTTTTTGCCCAGTTTGCCTGTTGTTTTTCCCCTCCCTCCAATCCCTTTGCATATAGCTTTGGCAATCCATGGAAGAACAAATCCACTTACTCCCACGGGTTCTAGTGGGGTTAAAGTCAGAAGTTCCCATTCATTTTTCTTCAGAGGACTTCAAAAAGTTCATGGACAAAATCCAATGAAAATGAAACTTTCCCATGAGCTCTTGGGAAGCCTGCAGATGCAATCAGCAAAATCACCAGGTGCAGGCCTCCATCGGGACTCAGAGGTCAACAAGGCTACAAGCTGCGGTCATGAGTACGAGTCCCCGGAAGTGACATTCCGGTGCCTAAGAAACCCACGTGCAGCCACCCAGAGATGCGAATCAAACAGTGACATGACTGAACTCTGGAACGATACCATATGTTTTAACTCCCAATTAATAGATGTAAAAACAACAAGCATGATGTAACCACCACCTTGTCATTCGCTCGCCCTTTGGGCACCTGTTAAATTGTTTCTGGTTTTAACACTTCCGGCTTAATTTTTCATTGAGGTTTTTCTCCGTTTCATTTAGTCATTGTTATCGTTTCCTGGTTTTGTTGTGCATGATTTTCTGTATATGAAATCCAGGGTCGGTGACTACTCTGTCGAGACAGTGACTGGATGAACCACGACCTAGGGGCAGGCGGGGGAGCTGGGTGGGGGGGTATGGGAGCTAACAACAGTGAGCACGAGAAAGAAGGCGATGTCCTGAAGCTGATTGTGGTAATGATGGCCCAACTCTTCTGAAGATGCTTGAATTATTAAGTTGTATGGCATGCGAATTAAATGCCAATAAAACGATTTTAAAAAACCTACGAGAGGCTGCTGGAGCTGCCTGTGTGCTCGCTTGGTGCGGACCTGGCAGCTCTCTCTCTTGTGAAGCAGCAGCTGAGGGGACTGGGCGCTCACCATGGCCAATGAGACACCCAAGGAAGGAGTCAAGGCTGAAGGTCGTGGGGCCACTTAGTAAACTAAGTAAAGCCTATTGGGAACAACAGGGCTATCGATGAGGCGGCCAATCAATGAAACAGACACACCTGCACCGTTGGACATGGAGGATGAAGAGACCATGGATGTGTTCCAGCAGCAGACAGGAGGCTGCTCCTTTCCTCCAGCACTCTCTTCCTACCAACCCAGAGTTTCTCAATTAGCAAATCACGGTTTGGTCTCACCCCCTCTTGCCAAAGACAGTACAGTCTCCTCTATTCCTCCATTTCCCCTTCCCCACTCCTTTACTGCACATCAAGTAACTGGTGCGTGTGCACAAGCACACTGCATTTGCCCCTTTGTTTATTTTTATTATTTTTACTAAATGGCCAATGGTATGTTTTGATTGACATCCAGTGGAGACGGGATGGGGAAGATACTGGTTCTGTGAACACACCCCTTCTCCATCAGCGGTCTGCTCACTCCGCTCCGCTCTCTATACTCCAGTAAGTTATTTTGCTCTCACTGTTTAACAAAACCAAAAAAAAAATGACATAAAAAAGCCTTGCATACCTTGTTCGATTGGAGAATTTTAATGTTTTTCATTTATCATTGTAAAACAAAGGACAATTTTATAACTTTTGTACAGAGCTGTTACATGTAGGGCAATCTGTCTTTAAGTAGGGGTAAATTACTCTCCAAGAAATGAAACTTGGATAGTTTTTCCTTCAAGTCAAGCATCTTGTTTAAATAAGCCCTTGTTTTAAAATAAAAACAAAAAACGCAAAAAACAACCAAATGAGAAACCGCTTTACAATGACAAAGACAGCCCAATTCAAAAAAAACAAAAACCAGCAAATGCTGGAGAGTGCGGAGGGATTGGCACTTCCCTCTGCTGTGGTGGAGCTGTCAATAAGAACCAACTCTGTGGGAAGCAATATGGGGCCAGCTCCTGTGCCTGGGAGAGCAGTCCTATGTGATCCAGAATACCTGCGGGGCGTGTCCTATGGCAGTGAGAGCCATAACACGTGCAGACGGGCTCCCGGTGTGTGCCAGCACCGGCCACAACAGCGAGAAGCCGGCCATAGCCCCAAAGTCCACTCGGAGAAGAGCGGCTAAAGAAACCTTGGGACACACACCGGAACACTGTGCAGACTGAAACCACAAAGTACTCACAACAGGAGGGATCTGGAGACCATGAGGCTGAGGGAAGTCAATCCCAGAAGGACAGGTATCTAGCCAGAGCACTCAAGGACAACACCTCGACAAAGATGAACACACTGAAGACAACCCACTGAAAGTTCCCCAGAGGGAGGTGGAGGCAAGGTGGGGAAGGGGAACTAATGAACTAGAAGGTTGAATGTAGACCTGGAGTCAAAGAAAGGAAGGCCATGTGAATGAAAGAGACCTTGGGTGGGTAGTAGGAGAAGGGGGACAAGCTATGGGGTGGGGGAAGTGGTGAGATTTAAGTAATTTAACAGTCGGTTCTCTGCCCTAATGACAATTTTAAGTATAAAAAGATATACCAAAAATACACATATACCAAAAGGTAGTTTATTATTTAAATACTTAATAAGAACAATAAAAGAGGTGCACAAATTACATTGTTATAAGAAATAATTTCAAAATACTAATAAATGTTAAATCATACCTGACCAAAGAAAACCCCCAAACAATAAAACTGTTATTTATGATATTTTCATATTGGCTGGTCCTCACTTGTAATATTCTTCACTTTTATCTGGGGAGCATCATCATCATCGTCGGCTGCGTGATTTCTCCTTCACCGTCTTTTCACTACAGGGGTAGGAGCCCATTCCTTTAGAGGGAGACCAGTTAGACAGTAGTTGTTGTGTTTCATCCGTTAGAGAAAGGCAACTTATCTTCTCGGAGCATGTTATGTTCATCTTTGGAAAAAACCCTTTCCACTTCTGCTTAACTTACAACAATTGCTCTGACGACATTTTTAGCTCTTTGAACACTTTCACTCACTCATACTCTCCCATGGGAATTTGGGGCATCATACAAAGCTGAAATAAATGCAGCTGCAGCAGCAGCAGCGTGACACCCTCTCTGGCTGTTTGGTACTTTCCCCATATATGTTATGTTTGTTTACTCAAATAACAAATACAAAGGAATAAAAATCTTGCATTTCCTCAAAAGTAAAGATTTATGGGATGAATAAATATTACAAGCATAGTTCTAATTTTTTTATTTAATAAATCATTTTATTGGGATTCATACAACCCTTATCACAATCCATACATATATCAATTGAGTAAAGCACCCTTATACATTCGTTGCCCTCATCATTCTCAAAATTCACTTTCCACTTGGGTTCCTGGAATCAGCTCGTTTTCCTTTTTTTCCCTTCTCCTTCCTCCCCGAGTTCTAATTTTTTATACCTATGGACAGAATAAACCTAACAGAAGAAACTTTACTATGGACACTTAGAACACGCTGTTGCATAGATGAGCATTAAAAGCGTAAGGAATGTAAATTCATGATTTCCACACTGGGTAGCTGCCCACCTTGGAGAGAACCCTGATTATAAAAGCCATGTTAACCGCTGGTTTGCCAAACTCAACCAAAAATGATCAGTTATGCCTATCAGGTTGAATTCTCCCACTGGGTGGGTGAGGGTGTGTGTGTGGATGAATGGTTTGAACTGTTGGCGTCAGAGTTAATACTCTGCAATGCAAGTCACCCACCCAATCAATAATAATAATACAAGGATGCACAGAGGACCACTTTGAATCTTCACCACAAATCTCCACTCCAAACCTGTAAGCCTCTTCATGTCTGTTTATATGTACGTGTCTCCATATTTCCATGTCAGAGGAACTTGAAACGCAGAGTTGAGAAGTTGCACCCAAGTGTGCGGAATGTCAAGGTCCATGGTCATAAGCACTGTACCCTACGGCCTCCTGCAATGCAGGTGACATCCACGGAGCAGAAGGCGGTGCCTTAATTTACCCTGTCCTCTGTGCTAAAACATAGACCCAGATTCACAAGAATCCAAGATTCCATCTTTGATCCTCATGATCAGACCTTGAAGTTACCTCCCGTCCCTTGTAAAGACTTACGGGGACAGCCAGCCAAAAGACTGAACAGCTCTGAAGACAGTCCCAAGATGATGCAAATGCTCAGGTGCTCAGAGAGGCTGGAGGCCTCAGAAGAGAAGGTCGGAGATCTACTTCCTGAAAACCAGCCACGGGAAACCCGCCACGGAAAACCCTACGGACTGACCCACATGAAGTTGCCATGAGTTTGATTTCCATTATTAACATTTTTTCTGGCAAAGAAAACTTATTACATGTTCACCATCAAACATAGGATCCTGGCCTTTCCTTCTTGCCTTTGTGTAAGGCCAAGAGAGTGTTCAATTATTAATTTACAGATAAATGTGCAATGTCCAACGTTTGCTTTCCTTTGTGCCTATCAGAGAATCAAGTTATCAGGGGTCGGAGCCCGCAGGGCTGGGCTCAGTGCCTGGGGCTAAGGTAAATGACAGGGTGCACAAGGCCTGCATGGTGGGAACAGCTCACTGATTTGCTGCAGGGCATCAGTACTTTATGACCAGCGCCCTTTGTACCACCTCAAAGCTCTGCCAAGTGTGTGAGGCTGCTGACAAGATAATGGGCATGGTTCAGGATTCTTGCACGGCAGCCGCGGCGCCAAGGTGCAGTCCGGGAAGCGGAGCGCGCTCGGGTAGCTGAATCCCAATATTCCAGAAGTCATCAGACTCAGGTCAGGAGGCTATGCGGGTCTTTCTTTCAACCCTTCCCTTCGCGCCCCCCTTTTCTGAATCCTTTAAAATGTCCGATTGACGTTAAGGAGGAGCCGTCAAAATAGGACTCTGGTGGTCCTCGAACCTACTGCCCTGGAATGGAATGGCCACTCACTGGCTCACGCCAGAAGTCCACTGCGCTGTCCATTGCACCGTCACGCCGGCCGCCAGCAAGAGCCCCTGCGCGTGCACTTCGCCACCTGTTCTGGGCGAGGCTCTGGGCCTTTGTGAAACTCTGCCCTGAACCCGTGCGCTGGCTTCGGATTTTCGACTGACCGAGCCGATGAGGGAGCCTGCTTGCCCCCTCGCCGCGGCGCGGTCACTCCCGGGGAGATCCGGGCCGAACCCGCCCCTTTCCTCCGGCGGCCTCCAGGGTTTTCCGCTTCCTGACCCGGCTCGGCGGCGCGGACTACAACTCCCGGCGTGCCGCACGGCGGCACCGGCCTACCAGGCTCGGCGGTGCGGACTACAACTCCCGGCGTGCCGCGCGGCGGCACCGCCCAGGGCCGACCCCCCGCGCGCAGTGCTGGTGGAGACCAGGCGCCGTCGGGCGGTGCTGCGCTGCGCGGCCGGCTCTGCGGCGAGCGAGCCGGCCGCGGGGAAGGCACGAGAGGCTGCGTCGCCTGCCCTCGAAGCCGGTTTGGGTTGCGGGAGGCGCGCGGGGGAGGAGCGTGGCGGCCCGGCGGGCGGGGCGGGGCCGGGCGGCGGGTGGGGCTGGCCCGCGGCCGGGCCATGCAGGGCTCAGAGGCGGCGGAGCGCCGGTGAAACCCTGCTCTGCGCGCCCAGGGGCGGCCGATGCCCCCCGCGCTCCCCACTCCGCTGCTGCAGCCGGGCCGCATCTGCACCGGGCACCGCACGGCGGGGCCGACGCTGGGTGAGCACAGGCCAGGCCGGCGAGCCCTTCTAGGGGGAACGTGTCCGACCGAGTTGGGGAGGAAGTGGCATGGTCAGCCTCGGGTGAGGGGCGCGCCTTGCCCCCTCTGTGTCCAGCCGGCCACTTTTGTTACCCTGACTTTAGGGGCGAGGGCGTATGCAAACCCCGGGGCGAGGGCCTCAGAGACCCGGGCACAGGGCACCTTCTCCCCTCCCTTCTCCATCCCATCCTCCGGCTTTCCGAGATGGGCTCCTGCCTCTGCTGCGGCGGGCTCTGGGAGGCTGAAGGTCCGCGGACCTTGGAGACCCAGGCCCTCGGTTGGTTCTCCCGGATAACGACTTTTCCCCGAGGAGTAGAAGGGTGGATCTGTAGGGGGCCCCTGTGTTCTGGATCATGTCCTCCTGACCTGGAGACTCCTGCCGCTTCTCAGCCTTGACCTTCATCCCTCCCCAGGAATAGGAGAACCTGAGGGAAGAAAACTCAGTCCCCTCTGCCGCTGCCTTGATCAAGTCCACAAAGCCCAGGCAGCCCTGCTGCACGGCCGCCAGCACTTCCCATGCTGTAGACCCAGACTCAACGATGTGGCCAGGAAGGCTGGATGGAGGAGGGTGGCCCCCCGAGGCCCCCAGCCCCTCTCACCACCTTTCCCCCTGGGCGGTCACCTCTCAGGCACCTCCAGCTTCTAACCGGTTTGCTCCGCTGCCCTCTATTGGCCGCCAGAGGCAAGGCATTCCCTTGTGCCTATGGGCAGGGGCCCCTGCCCCTTTGGATGCTGTGGCTAGCCTGGCCATCTGCAGAACCTCCCTGGGTCTCTCCCGGTGGGGAATCGAGAGACATTTTCCACCTTACCTTGGGTAAGGGACTGCAGTCTTCAGGAAAATACACTGCCTATGCCTTGCGCTAACTGGAGTAAGCCTCCCCTATGCCCATGACACAGGGGGCGTACCAGTGGGAAAGGGTCCCAAGGCCTCTCAGGCCCAAGGTCACTCAGAGAATGGCCAGCAGAGATAGCACTAGGGAACTAGAACACAGCCGGCCTCCTTCCTCTCCGACTTGAAACTTCTCACCCGAGTGAGTGCCTTGTCTCTAGGCCACCGTGCCCTCGGCCCGTCCATTCAGATGGCTAGGTGTCACAGGGGCCCGCTGCTTGGGCCAGGATATGGGGGACCTAAGCCAGAGTGTCTGTGCACTGACCACCCTGTACCCACAGGTCACAATGCTGCTGGGGGCATCTCTGGTGGGGACCCTCCTGTTCTCCAAGTTGGTGCTGAAACTACCCTGGACCCAAGTGGGGTTCTCTCTGCTGCTCCTTTACCTGGGGTCTGGTGGCTGGCGCTTCATCCGGATCTTTTTCAAGACCATCAGGCGTGATATCTTGTGAGTATCTGGTCCAGCCCTTCCTGGGGTCTTCTAAGCCATGGCGGGCGCCTAATCCCCCAAGTCTCCCCAGACTAGATCCCACCTCTATGGTCACAGAGCACGTAGGTCCAGAGCAGTAACTTCTGCTCCATGTACTCTCTGGTAGTTCCTGGAAGCACTAGCTCCAGGGTCAAAGTCAGCTGGGGAATGGCTCAAGCTTGAGTTCCCCAGTTTGGGGCTTGGGACATACATCAAACACCCCCAGGTGTGCTGCAGGGACATCTGTAGGAGGTGCCAAGGACATCGTGGAGCCTCATAAAAGGGTGAAGAAATCCCCTGTGGGCAGGTTGGCATGAGTCAGAGAGGGTACATGACCCCTGACAGGGCATCGAGGGCAGAGCCCTGAGTCAGACATCTGGGGAGACCTGGGCTCCCAAAAGAAAGCCAGCTGTGGTCCCCAGGGGTGGAGGGTTGAGGGTGTCCTGTGCCAGATGCAACTTCTCCCACCTCTGGGCTAGTTCCTGGGGACCAAAGAGGAGCCACAAAGGCCCACTCCTGGGCTAAGCTCAGTCTGGACAGGGAGCTAAGTCGTGCAGGCAAAGACCCTGATACTCACAATCACCCCTCTGTGCCAGTCCCTGGCACTCTCCCACACCCATTTGTTGGCCTGAATTGATTATCAAAGGAAGTATCGAATGACCACAACAGGAAAGAGGGCACTGCCAGGGAGTGCGGTGGGGGTCAGGGCAAGGAGGGTGGCTGAAGCCAGGGGCCTGGGGAGGGGAGTGGGGTGTGTCAGAGCATGCCCTTAGGAGAGAAGTGTTGGTACTTGAGCTGTGCCCTGAGGGTCTGGGGCAGGATATTCCCACCAGAGGGAACCCTGTAGAGCTCAGGAACTGGGGGTGCTTCAAGGGCGGGGGCTCGAAGGTGGGGGAGAGACGAGGTGGGCAGGGAAGAGATGCTTCCAAGTGATTCCACAAACACTGTGTGTGTGGGGGGGGGTGTCATCCACTCTGCCCAGTACCTAGTGGGGTGTAGTGGAAAAGGTGGTGAGTGGTCAGGGCCCCGCCCTGCTGGGCTCTTGGAAGCAAAAAGACAACAGATTCTCAGATCCAACCTTTGTTTACCAAGGCCACAAGTGGTAGGTGGAGGTACCAAATGAGAGTCGATTTGAACTTGGGACCCTGGTACTTCTGACAAAGCTGTAAGGTCAGATTGAAGCTTAGAGGGTAGGCACTGAACTCTGGAGCCATAGGGGCCTGGCGTTCACACACTTGACCACATCTCACCATCTGAGCCTCAGTGTCCTCGTCTGTATAGGGGAGAGGGAGTAAGCACCCCAGTCTGTCAGGGTTAATGTGCAGCAGTTAAGATTGTGCGCGTGGATGGTTTTGCCTAGTCCCTGGCACCCAGTGGGTGCTCTGTGATCTGGCTGATGAGCCCCCAGGGTGCCAGGACTCCTCCCCAGGCTGACACAGCACCCTTGCTCCCCCACAGTGGTGGCATGGTACTCCTGAAGGTGAAGGGCAAGGTGCGGCGGTACCTGCGGGAGAATCAGACGGTGCCCAGTTTGTTCGCTGCTACAGTACGGCGCCACCCCGACAAGACGGCCCTGATCTTTGAGGGCACAGACACCCACTGGACCTTCCGTCAGCTGGACGACTACTCAAACCGTGTGGCCAACTTCCTGCAGGCCCAGGGGCTGGCCTCGGGCGATGTGGCCGCCCTGTTCATGGAGAACTGCAACACGTATGTGGGCCTGTGGCTGGGCATGGCCAAGCTGGGCGTGGAGGCAGCACTCATCAACACTAACCTCCGGAGGGATGCCCTGGGCCACTGCCTGACCACTTCCCGGGCCCGGGCCCTCATCTTTGGCAGCGAGATGGCCCCAGGTGAGCTCCAGGGACAGGAGCCGGTACACGGTGTGTGAGGGGTGGCCAGGCAGGAGTCCACGGCCCCTGTAGGGGCAGGCTTACAGCTCAGTATGTAAGCACACCAGCCTAGCTCCTGCCCCTTGTAAGCCAGTGGTCCTGAACTCTCCAGGCCTCTGTGTCCTCAGCCATTGCCCCTGCCCCACGCCATTTTCGAGAACCCACTCTCCCTGCAGCTGTAGCGCAGAGAGGATGGGAGGCCTTTTTGTGACTAGCCAGGCCTCGCTTGCCTCATCCATAAAATGCGGCTGTGAACCCCTCCCTGTACCCCCATCGAGCCCGAGCTTTTCTGAGCACCATCTTCATCTTCAGAGTCCTGGAGAGGCAGAGTGGGGCCGCTTGGTTTTACTGGATGTGGGAGAGGGGACAGGTTCAGGGAGGTCTGAGGTCAGTCTCTCAAGAAAGGGGTCAGATTAGCACTGGTTTATGCTCCAGCACGAGCCCATTCTCTGAGTCGCACTGGGGGAAAGTAGCATTCCTGGTCCCATCTATTTATGTGATTATGAGTGGGTTTACTGATTGAATACAGCCATAACACGTTCCCATCACTTTGGAGAATCATAAAGGTAGCTGGTTTACATAACATGTGGTAGTCATATCAAGGGGCAGTGACAGTTACCGTCACATCAATCCTAGAGCACCCCCCCCCACCCCGTCACACACTGGATAAATCGTCTTTAATGTGAGTTATACAATCACACTCCGTCCTAGTGCTCCCTCCCCCACCACCTTCATTGCTTACTGCCCAATCCCCTCTGCCTCCCTCTCGCTCACCCCTCCCCTCTGCCTCCCCGCAGCCCCTTGAGTCAGGTGTTCTCACTGCATCACTCCTGTGCTTCAAGCTGGGAAACCTACAGAAAACAATCAAAACCAAAATCGTCCTAAGGTGATAAGGCTACAATCATAATCGTAAAAAGGCAGGAAAAGACCCCCATCAACACTCAGGGAGGAGATTTCTGTCATAGAACAAGTAAGAGCTACTTTCCCGCAGTACAGATTCGGTTTGTGTCTGTAGGGAGATAAATCTATAGATATATACAGTTTGATTGGCATTTAATCCACATATCACACAATTCAATCGTTCAGTCATATCAAGAATTGTACAAGCGTTACCACAGTCAATTTCAGAACATCCCCCCCTTTATGCTTTCAGTGAAAGTTTACACAGCAGATTCGATTCCCAGTTTCCCTACTTGCTCATTGGCGACATTCAAGCGTTGCAGGAATCACCTCCCCCTCCCCTTCTCAGTTGCGGTTTAAAGCAATTTGCTTACTTTTTTGTTTCATGTAGACGTGCCCTTCCAGGTACTGTCTCTAATTGTGAGCGGACCTGTTATCTAGCACCTAGGGTGTGGGGTGGGAGCAGGGGCGGCAGAAACCAGCCTCTGACAATTGTGTGTGTGTGGGGGGGGGGTGTCCGTAGGCACAAATGTATGGCAATAATACACAAAGATGATAGTAAAGTCATGGAGAATGGGATAGGAGAGAAGATAAAATGAAGGAGTCAGGCACATTTCATGGTAGCATGCTCACCTCAGCCCCTCTTGGTGGTTCACGTGGAGGTAGGAGAAGGGTGAAGATTATATTTTTTACCAAGGCTTGTATACACCAGGGGCGGTGTACGAGCCCCCTGATTACAGGTAGCCACGTGTCACAGGAAGGGGCAGTACAGCAATGGGAGCAGGGTGTACACAATAGGAAGAGGAGGGATTAGGGACACACCTGAGAATTTGGGCGGATCCTAGATTCCAGATGGCAGCCTTCATCCTAGAGTGGGCTTGACCTTTACTCTGGGCTCTCCAGGTGAGGGCGTGCCTCAAAGTGGGACAGACAATTGTCTGATTGCCCTGGATGGCTGGTGCCTCCAGGAGAAAACTTGTAAGGAGCTGAGCACCTGATGGGCTAGCAACCTGGGTGAATCTTTGTGTGTCCCACAGAGGGAGACGGTTTGGGTTCCGGTTTAAAGCACATTGGAGCAGTAGTGGCGGAGGAGGTCTCTAATCTCAATCAGTCCGGTGCCTCTGGATTCTGTACAAGGTGCGGGTCCACGTTTCTGGACTCGGGCTTGTGCGTGGCCCACGGTTGTGGGGTGCTGGGTAGGAACAGTGATTAAAATGCCCAAAGGGGAGAATGAGAAGATGTTCATGTTGAGAAGCTCGTGAGGAGGAATCAAGTGGCCTCTGCCCTGCACAGGTGGGTTTCTGTGCAGTGCCCAGGGGGTCTGTAGGGAGGTAGCCTTCCCCTCCGTCCAGACCCGATTGTGTAGATTGGCACAGGGGAAAAACTCGCATCTTGGTGTGAGGCAGAGCCAGCCAGAACCCAGGCCCAGCCCATCTCAGCTGTGAGCAAGCCCCTTGCATTCTCTGAGCCACCGTCTCACCTGTCACATGCACTGTGCCTGCCACCCCCACCCCCCTCATTCTATCAGTAGGAGAACGCGTCAGGAGTCAGGGGCCCGGGTGCAGTTAGCCAGCCACGAATGAGAGAGGCTGCTCCAGTCAGCAGGCCCCGGGGCTTCCCCCACCCCAGTCGTTCTCCCCAATAGCACGGCCATGCTGCAGACACAGACATGCCACGGCCTTCCTAGCCTGCCTGCTGACTGCTTGCTCTCCCCCCACAGCCATCCGTGAGATCCACGCCAACCTGGACTCCTCGATGAGCCTCTTCTGCTCTGGCTCCTGGGAGCCCAGTGAAGTCCCCACCAACGCCAAGCACCTGGACCCCCTGCTAGAGGCCGCCCCCACGTACCTGCCCAGTGCCCCTGACAAGGGCTTCACAGGTGGGCCCCCACCCTCACCGAGGGGTTCGAAGACAGGTCAAAGGCAGAGTGCTTAACTTAAGGGGGGTGCGGGGCCTGGTCTGCAAACGCTGAGGTATGGCCGGCAATGAGGACACTCGTCGAAAGGAGCCCGCTGGGGGTTCCATGGGTTTGGCAGGGGTTGACCGCTCCCGCCCACCAGCTGCCCCCGGGAGAAAGGAGGCTGTCAGGCCTTCACAGCAGCCCTGTGGAGATCGAGTTTCCCAGTCCAGACTGGCTCGGTGGCAGTGGGTGAGATTTGGAATCTAGAGTGACCACGAGGGTGAGATAGGCTGAGGTAGTGTGAATGGTCCCAACCTGGTACTGAGCTCACAAATTCCAATCTGGGGGTCGTTGAAAAAGCCCCCGTGGGTGCTTAAGGTGCATGGAATCTGCTTGAGTGTGAATTTGGCCAGAGGTTGGGGCGAAGGGCAGTCCATCAAGCTCCTGTTCGTCACCAGGCACACTTGCGTCTCCAGCTGTGCTCGCCTGTCTGCACGGATGGCCCTTTGCCCCACTTCCTCGGGAAACCTCTCCGCAGCCCCCACATTGCAGCTGGGCTGGCCCTCCAACCAGAGCCGGTTCCCATCTCTGCCTCTGCTGAGTCCTTTGTGTCTCCCAGGCACCGGGCTTGCCCCTCCAGTGCCTCGCTCCCCACAGCCACCAACCTGGGAGAGTAAGAAAGCCTTTTTAACAGTGTGGCTTTCAGGCCCTAACTAGCTCCCATGTGTGAAGCCATGAAGCTAGGGTGTAGCCGCAGAAAGTGGGCTGTAATTGGCCATTGTCAGGATTCAAGAAAACCCCTCAAGCCCCCTGCTCTTGAGTCAATTCTTACTCCTCCTGCACCCACTAGGACAGAGGGGGACTGCCGCTGTGGACTTCCCGGGCTGAATCTCTGTGGGCGGAGAAGGCCTGCCTCTCTCTCCAAGGGCAGCTGGTTTCAGACAGCCGACCTGTGGTTAGCAGCCCCACGTGTCACCAGGACACACTCCCAGGACTCCAGGGTGGCCATTGTAGTGACTGTCTCTTATTTACTCTCTTCAGGGTAGTTGGCAGGTCCTTCCGAAGCTTCTCCTATCTCCGTGGTGGTGGTGGTGGTGGGAGGGGGGCAGGGGGGGTTGAAAATATGTAACAGAACCTGAGCCAGCTCAGCAGTCTCCACCATAGATCTCGCAACCTTGCTTATGCTTTTCAAGCTGTGCCACCTCACTCCTGAACCTGCCACCTGTAACCTAAGCTCAGCACACCTTAAGGTGCCCCCCGGCCTTGGCTCATGGAGACTCCGTGTAACAGAGCCCAGGGATGAGCTCTGGGCGCAGCAAAAGCACTTGCTACTAAGGCAAAGGTGGGCGGTTTGAGCCCACCTGCCGCTTCACGGAGAACGCCATGGCGGCGGTCTGCTTCTGCACGATTACAGCCTGGGGAAGCCCGTGGGCTGGCTCGATACTCCGGTCAGGTCATTGTAACTCCGAGCTGACTTGACAGCAAGGGAGCAGGGGGTCCGAACTGCCCGGCTGTGGGTTAGCAGCCAAGTGGTCAGCCCTCATGCCATCAGGGCTCCGCTCCGTACGCTCCTCCAGCTGCCGCCCAGTCCCTCCTCACTCGGCAAACCTGCAGGACGAGGCAGAACTGCCCCTGTGGGGTTCCCAGACTGCTCTTCACAGGAGTCGCCTAGAAAGCCTCACCTCTCTCCGTTAGAGCAGCCAGAGGTTTCGAACTGCTGACCCGGCAGTTAGCAGCCCAGTGCACAGCCACTCTGCCACCAGGCTCCTTCTCCTTGCTCATGGAGGGACTCCAATCATTTCCGGTTTCTGTATGTTTAGAAGGTGGCCTGGCAGCACCATGGTGAGGCGGCTCACCGGAAAGCTGAGCCCACCAGCTGTTCTGCGGGAGGAAGACTCGCAGCTCTGCCCTACCCTACAGGGTCACCCTGAGTCGAGCGGGCTTGGTGGCCAGGGCTTTCTAGGCTTGTTCTTTCACAGAAGGGGCATTCGAGGCAGCGCCTGTCCTTGGGGGACGGATGTCACACGGGTGATGCTTGGTGACACCTGGTGGCACGCACCAGGACCAGGCTCTGCTTTCCTTTGTGGCCAAATGATCTGTGGTGGTTCTGGAAGCCACCTGAGGGGGCAGGCACCCACGCAGCCCAGCCTGCAGCTGCCATTCACAGGCACTCGGAGAGACCGACGTGGGTGATATGGAGCTCCGGTCACCTCGGTCGTGCCGAGCCCTGGGCACAAACTCTTAGACAGACTCCTAGGGCTGCTGAGCAAAGCACAACAGCTGGCGGCTCCAAACAATGGCCCATGTGCGTAGGGTTGGCATGGCCATGTTCCCACCGACGTCTTCCAAACAACCAGCGCCTGGCAGGGCTGGCAGTCCTTGGCATTCCTCGGCTGTGCCAGCTCCACTCTGACTTCTGCCCCATCCTCATAGGGCTCCGCTCCATCCCCTCCACGTGTAGCCGTGTGCCCAGGGTTCCCCTCTTCCCAGGGCACCAGGAGCCCCGGTGGCAGCAGTTAGGTGCCTGGCTGCTCACCAACAGGCCAGCTGCTCAAACCAGTGGTAGAAAGAAGTGGCAGGTTTCTTCCATAAAGACAAGAGCTCAGGAGACCACACCAGGCAGCCAACACTGTCCTGCGAGGCCCCTGGTGGATGGCATTAGAGAAAGGACACTAACCATCGGATCAGTGCCCCCCCCCGCCCCCCCAACAATGTGACTCCATCGCAAGTTTCCTTCCAACTGCAAAGAAAAGGCCAATTTCCAAATGAGGTCACCTCCCAGGTCGCCCCCCGGTGGGCCAGTTTGGAGTGACCCTAGGACAAACCCCCAGGGGCACCCTGTGAGGGCGGAAGGTTGGAGATGATGCCTGGTCCCAGGTGCACAAGCTGCCCAGACTCCCTGTCTCGGGAACACTCCACTGGCAATGGGCACCCATCTGAGCCCTCAGCTTGTCGGGAAACTCGCCTTCTTGCCCTGCCCTCCCTCCAATCAGGTTGCCTGCCGTCACTGTTCTCGGCAGGGACTCCTGACCAGTCCTGTGTGTCACGACTGCCAGCATGTCCCTCTGCATGTCCCACTCCGCTGTGACCTTGAGGACAGGGACTGCCCATCTGAGTCACCAATGCCTCCCCAGGGCCCGGCACAGAGCCCAGGGCCCAGAACACAGGGGCTGCAGGAGGCGGGACAGAGTGTGGGGTCCTGGGCCATCTGAGGGCTTCCTGGAAGAGGTGTGCTGGCGCAGGTGTGGCGGGAGGCCCCCAGCCGGCCTCACTGCTGCCTGTCTCTCCCTGTCAGATAAGCTCTTCTACATCTACACGTCGGGCACCACTGGGCTACCCAAAGCCGCCATCGTGGTGCACAGCAGGTAAGGGCCCAGTGTCTGGGGAGGGCCGGCAGACCTGTGAGCCTCTCCCCTGCTCGTCCCGGGCACCGCTGAGCCTGTGCACCGCTTCCCGCCCAGGTACTACCGCATGGCTTCCCTGGTCTACTATGGATTCCGCATGCGACCAGATGACATTCTCTACGACTGCCTCCCCCTCTACCACTCAGCAGGTAATCCTGGCCCCACCCACTCAGCACGCTGCAGTGGAGACACACGAGCACAGAGTTCTGGGTTCAAATCCAGCTATGGACACTGCCTCCACCCGTCCTGCCCACTACATGAGGGCATGCAGGGAGCTTCCCCCAGAGAGTCCGGGCAGGTTGTCAGCTCCCAGGCTCCTCTTAGGAGGGGCGGCCTTCAAGGTGCTTGAGGGGACCTGCCTGACTCAGTGTGGAGGCGGCCAGGGGGCAAGGCCGAGCGGAGCGATGGGCCAGGAAAGCCCCTTGGAGGCCTCCTGCAACCAGAAACTAGGGCAACCCTCCTGGTGGGATGGCAGTGGTCCAGGCCTGGGAGCAGGGGCTTGTGGCGCTCTGCAGATCCTGCGGGACAACCTCCTTGGCTCGGGAGGCCATGGGAAGGACGCGGCCCTGGAGGGAAGGGGCTCCCACCTCCCTGACCCCATGCCCCTCCCCCCACCTCCAGGCAACATCGTGGGAGTGGGGCAGTGCCTGCTGCATGGCCTGACGGTGGTGATCCGGAAGAAGTTCTCTGCCTCCCGGTTCTGGGACGACTGTCTCAAGTACAACTGTACCGTAAGTGGGGAGTGGGGGGTGGAGGGGAAGAGCCTGGCCTCCCACTGAGTCCACTGTGGGGAGGCCTGGCTCACAGCCAAGGACATTCAGCCCCCTGGGGCTTTTCAGGGCTGGCCTTCCCTGGTTCCCAAGAGGCCGAGGGTCCTGGGGTGGGAGGAGGGACCTGCGGCAGGTGCTTGCAGGTTGGGAGGGGGTGAGTGAGAGCCACCTCGGGGTGGGGTGTCGACTCAGGCGGAGACCTCCCCCAGATCGTGCAGTATATCGGCGAGCTGTGCCGCTACCTCCTCAACCAGCCCCCGAGGGAGGCAGAGAGCCGGCACCGGGTGCGCATGGCGGTGGGCAACGGGCTCCGGCAGTCCATCTGGACCAGCTTCTCCGACCGCTTCCACATTCCTCAGGTGGCCGAGTTCTACGGGGCCACCGAGTGCAACTGCAGCCTGGGCAACTTCGACAGCCAGGTGCGGGGCAGGGGCGGGCGGGTGGGCTCCCCCCACCCCCCACCCCCTCGGGCAAGGCCCAAGTCTTGGCTTTCACAGGTGGGGGCCTGTGGCTTCAACAGCCGCATCCTGTCCTTCGTGTACCCCATCCGGCTGGTGCGTGTCAACGAGGACACCATGGAGCTGATCCGCGGGCCGGATGGCGTCTGCATTCCCTGCCAGCCAGGTCTGCGCGCGGGGTGGGGGTGGGGGGAGGGCGCTGGCCTACGCGCCAGGGCAGATAGGGAATCAATCCTGCCCCGACCAGTGGTCATCGCCTTCTCTCAGCATCACCCATGGTCATCCAGCAGTCCACTCATGTCATCGAGTTGGCTTAAGACCATAGGAGTCCTAGTGGCACAGTGCTTACACGCCTTGGGCTGCAAACTGTAAGGTCAGCAGTTTGAAACCAGCAACCGCTCCAAGGGAGAAAGGAGGCTTCCTGCTCCGGTGAAGAATTAAACCGTTTTGATACCTGTGGGGGCAGTTCTATGCTGTCCTCTATAAGGTCACTGTGAGTCAGCATTGAGCTTGGTTTCTAAGAGAACACGAACCTGGCTCGAACACTTCTCCAACGTGGGCAAAGTTCCACCTCTGTACCTGGGTCTCCTCCTTTGCAGAGGGGGGCCCACTCAGTGAGCAGACACTCCTGCACAACTCTGTGCAGCAGGCCTGCCTGCAGACAGCTCCTGGGCTCAGGGAGAAGCAGCGTGCACAGAAGCCAGATCAGGACCCAGGGCGCATCAGATCTAAGTCCACCCTCTCGGCCCCCCAGGTGAACCAGGCCAGCTAGTGGGCCGCATCATCCAGAAGGACCCCCTGCGCCGCTTTGACGGCTACCTGAACCAGGGTGCCAACAACAAGAAGATCGCCCGGGATGTCTTCAAGAAGGGGGACCAGGCCTACCTCACTGGTGGGTGGACCTCTCCCCAGCTCTCCAAAGCCCCTTCTTGGAGGGGGCAGGAGAGGTCTTCCCCACCTTCTGAGAGCACCTCTTCCCCAAGATTGCCCCAGGTCTAGCCGTCTGGTCAAACATCACTGAGGCCCAGTGGGCACCACCTGGCTGGGCCTGTGCCAGCCCCGAACCCTGCCTCACACCACCCCTCCCTAGGCGACGTGCTGGTGATGGATGAGCTGGGCTACCTGTACTTCCGAGACCGCACAGGGGACACATTCCGATGGAAAGGGGAGAACGTGTCCACCACTGAGGTGGAAGGCACGCTCAGCCGCCTGCTGGACATGGCCGACGTGGCCGTGTACGGTGTGGAGGTGCCAGGTGTGTGTGGGGAGCTGGGGCTGCAGGGTGAGAGGGCCCACCACACAGGCCCCTCACCGTCCACCTTCCTGCCCCCAGGAACTGAGGGCCGAGCTGGAATGGCTGCTGTGGCCAGCCCCACCGGCCCACAAGACCTGGAGCACTTTGCGGAGGCTCTGGAAAAGGAGCTGCCCTTGTACGCCCGCCCTATCTTCCTGCGTTTCCTGCACGAGCTGCACAAGACAGGTCAGTCCCCAGCCCTGCCGGGCTCTCAGATACCAGACCGAGGCTCCTCGTTTCCTGCTGGAGAGGCCGAGGTGGCCGGCAGAGAGTTGGTAACGGACTTCCCAGGGTGCAGATGAACAGTTGGAGCCTGTTTGTCAGCAGAGGGCCTGCTGTGGTGGCATCGTGGGTTAAGTGTTCAGCTTGTGAACTGCGAGGTTGATGGTTCAAACCTGCCTCCTGGGAGGAAAATGAGGCTGCCTGCTGCCTTAAAGATTCAGTCTTACGAGATCTCCGTGAGTCAGAGTAAGGATCCCTGGTGGCCCAGTGGTCAGGAGTCGGGCTGCTCCCCAAGGGTCAGCATGTGTAAAGCCCTGCGGGGGAAAGATGGGGCTTTTAGCGCCCATCAAGCATTCATGTCCTGGAGTGCCCACAGGGCGGTCCCTGTGGGTCAGAATGCACTCCGTGCGACAAGTGTATGAGTCACAGTGGACTCTGGCTGTCTGTCTGGGATGCGCCGACCACACCAGGCCTTGAGGACACCGGTAATGATTTGTGCCTAGGGCAGCGGGAGGAGTAGGGAGGTAGCCTTGGGCAGGGAGACCCAGAACTGCTTCATGGGACCCAGAGGAGCGGCTGTGAGAAACCCGAGTGGGACCACCGCGAGATTCCTAGGAGGCCTTGGCGTGTGAGCGGTCAAACAGAGGCTTGAATAAAAAGGAGGGATTGGGGCATTCCCAGTATGGGGAGCAGCCAGTGTGAAGTCCCCGAGGCAGAAGGCAGTTGGGAGCTGGAGGAATGAGAGGAGGGGTAAGGAGGGGCAGAGCGGCCAGCAGGCTAGAAATCTGGTCCTTCTGGGCTGAAGTGGGCATGCAGACGACTCCTGGGGTGGCCAGGGGAGAGGACCGGGGAGTAGTTCCATCATGCTCTCTGTTGGTCCACTCAGGAGGGCTTTGGTGGGCAGGAAGCACTGACCTTCCCTACACCCCTCAGTTCTGGCCCCACCACCCCCACCCCATGCTCAGCCTCCCTGGCTGCTCCTCCCCAGACCTTCCCCTGTGGTCTGTTGGTCCTTCTGCCAGCTTGCACTCAGGGAAGCCCAGAAGGAGGTGGGGGGCGACCCCGCGGAGACACTGGAAACTCAGTACCAGCACGCACGCATGCTCCTATTGCTTTTTTTAGGCGGTCTTATTGACATGTAATTCACATACACATCAAAAATGCAGCTCCACCACGGCAGGCTCCTTCAAGGTTGGATGGCAATTCTGACTCCTGACTCAAGGATTCCCGCAGGCCGAGGGGTTGAGACTGGCCTTGCTGTGTGTAGGCGGGCCACCCCAAGACAGACTTGGAGCTCAGAGCAACTCCTTGCTCGGAGTCTGGGTGCCACCGAATGGCCTCACATGGGCCCAGGCACAGTCACAGGCACGGCCACAGAGCAGTGAAAGCTGGGGCTGAGCACTCAAGGCGGCGGGCTTCCTTGTCTGGCCCCCGGCTCACCAGTGGGCACTTCCCACGGTGAAGGGAGGTGCTTTTGCACGGTGTTAGGGCTACCACATGGTGCCAGTGCCGGCACCTGGGCTGGGCTGGCCCAGTGGGTCCCAGCTGGAAGGAAGGGCTCATCGCTGCTGCATGTGACCTCTCCTCTTCATTCACAAGGCTGGCTCTTGGGGGGAGAGCGGGCGGAAGCTTCAAAGCCTTTTGGAGGCCTCCACTCAGGAGAACTCCCACCACATTCTCTGTGCCACATCCTGGTTTCGATCCAGAACAGCTGAGCACCGCCTTGTGGCCAGGGTGGGGTGGGGTGGACTAGGCCACAATCAGATGAGATCACGGCGTCTGAAGACCCAAGTCTGCTCTCCGCTCAGTGGGCAAGTGGCGTTCCTTCTCCAGGACTCGGTTTTCCCACCTGCAAAGTGGGCTGCTCTCCCTTCCTCCGCCTGGCTGCTCTGAGGAGCAGTGCACAACACAGTGCGTGGAATGTCCCTTTGATGCCACCACCTGGGGAAGAAAAGCTCAGTTCAGGCGAGCTGGCGTGTGAATTCACTCAGACCTGCTCTCCCCACCGACTGAGCTGCTCCGAGTACACCCTTCTTGAAAAGGGCGTGGTGCTCCAGGCAGCCGGCTGCTACTTACTAAGCTACACTCCTGTACTTTAAAAGGGGGCATAGTTTTGGTTTTAACCATTAAAGCCGGGGGTGGTTTTGGAGAAATGAGCAAACAACGAGTATTGGAAGAAAATGATCTGAAATTAATGGTGGTAATGATTGCCCAGTTTTAGTTTGAACAATTCAATGAGGTTGGGTCCCAGCCCTGCCTGCTCTGAGTTTCTCCCTCATCTCAACCCCCCAGGGACCTACAAGTTCCAGAAGGCAGATCTGCGGAAGGAAGGCTTTGATCCTGCCGTGGTGAAAGACCCTCTGTTCTATCTGGACAGCAGGAAGGGTCGCTACGTCCCTCTGGACCAAGAAGCCTACACCCGCATCCAAGCAGGCCAGGAGAAGCTGTGATGTGCCCGGCATCCCTCTGAGGGCTGGCGGATGTCCTGGGTGACGCCAGACCAAAGCACCCTGAGGTGCTGACCCCTCCCCCCAAAACTGCCAAGTGACTGACTCACTGCCGCCTCCCCCATGCCCACCAGAGGTTTTCCGTGAAAGCCTCAAGTCCACGTTCTGCCGTCTCCGAGGCTAGGAGGGCCTCCGGGCCCCAGATGACGTCTTGGGCTGGTACAGGGAGAGGACCAGGGGTCACCATGCTCTCCCCTGAGAGCAGCCATTTGTAAGTGGGACCAGGGCAGAAGCCCCAACTCAGGGAGCCAGCAGAGTGGGCAAGGGCAGCAGTGGTCCAGCCGATCAGGTGGCCAGAGAGGTCCAGCGGCCATTCCACCCTGGTCACTCCTCTAGGAGGAGGAGCTGTGTGGCCCCAGCTGTGGCAGACACCCAGAGGGAGCACCTCCCCACTCCTCCTCTCAGCCTCTTCCTCCTGGGCCACGGCCTGGCTGTCTCTGGGTCTGTGGCGTCACCCTCTCCCTCGCCGACCCAGCCTGGCTCAGAGGAGGAGGAGGAATGGGTTGGGAGGCTCAGGGCCAATAAACTCCACCTTGACTCCCCCTAGCCTGTGTGCACACCACCTGCGCTCCCTGCAGCCCCCAGGCCCTTCTGCCCGTTCACCTATGTTCTGCTCAGGCTCTGCCTGCTGACTCATCCACTCATTAAGGGTCTCAGAGCCCTCCCACAGGGCAGCTCCCACCAGCCTGGCAGGGGATCCACACCGTGGGCTTCAGAGACACCTCTGCTGCTTACAAGCGTGTGGCCTTGAGCAACTGCCCCACGTCTCCTCACCTGTGAAGCAGAATCCGGTCAGGGCCTTAGGATGAAAGCACTGCCCCCAGTCTGAGAGGAAAACCCCAACTTGGGCAGGTCTCCATCTCCAGCCCCTGGCTAGCTGCTCCCATTTGTGTGCGGTCCATGTCGCCCGTTACTTAGAGTCTGGCCCAGGCAGCCC
Source organism: Tenrec ecaudatus (assembly GCF_050624435.1). NCBI lineage: Eukaryota > Metazoa > Chordata > Mammalia > Afrosoricida > Tenrecidae > Tenrec > Tenrec ecaudatus. The sequence continues at coordinate 78,793,669 of NC_134539.1, read as the reverse complement.
CCCAGCCTGCCAGGAGTCCGGAATCCTCACTGAGCCACAGGGCATCACATCAGCAGGACTGCTGGGGAGAGCCTGATGTGTAATATGTGACCTCACGGAGCCGCCCAGCTGGGAAGCTTGCGGCTCAGGGGAAGTGTGCAGGGTGGTGGAGGGGGGGGATCACTTCCCTAGGACTCGGCCACAGGTCCGCCCAGTGGTGGCTTTTATGGATGAGCTTCCCAAAGAAAGAACCAGCACTCCAGAGCCCAGCTCACACAGCAAGGGTTGGGGATCCGCCTGGCTCTGGCCCAGACCCTCCTGAGTGCACCACCCCACCTCCTGGGGGCAGAGGCTACAGGAACGGCTGGACCTCCACCAAATAGATTGTGTGCTGGCCACACCGAGACCAGCAAGCATTGTGGGGAAGGTGGCTGGACAGAAAAGCTGGACAGAAAAATCTAGAATGCCTCTTGAGGGGGGTGACCTTTGAAGCTGGAGTCTGGTAGGTGGGGCGCAGAGTGAAGTGGGACTTGTGGAGGCTCAAGGGAGCTTGGTAGAAGGGTGGCATGAACACATGTCGTTCCCTGATGTTGCCAGCAGAGGGTGCACAGAGCTTGGAGAGTCCAGGCGCAGCCCTCGGAGCTGAGCCAAGGCCGCACCGTAACCTCAGGCAGGTAGGTACCAACCCCAGAGGGCTCTTGAGCTTCTGAAGGGTGTTGGTCAGGCCTCCAAGGGACCCCTTGGTTGACAGGGTGGACTACAGGATCTCTAGGGCTCAGATGGAGTTCTCTACAGTGGGAAGAAGCACGGGGCAAGTGGGCTGTTTCTCCCAGTTGAACAGCCATCTTTTGGTGGCAATATGGGATGGGGGTGAAGGGCTTCCGCTCGAGTCAGGCAGGTCTCCACGTGCGTGCTAGGGCAAGCCTCCGTTCCCTTCTGGAAATGAGGATCACGGCCTCCCTGCCGCTGGAGAGGTTGTGGAAAGGCAGTGATGTATTGAAGCAAACCAAACTCCCTGCCAGCAGTCCACAGCCACCCTTTAGGGCAGAGTAGAACTGCCCCTGTGGGTTTCCAAGATTTAACTCTTTCTGGAGTGGAAAGCCTGGCCCACTTTCTCCCACATAGCCACTAGCCCAGAGCCTAGTGCTGACCTCTGCCTAATACGTGGCTGATCATTGAAGAAGAGGGGCTCAGGCTCTCAGATATCAGAACAGGCATGAACTCTCATCTGCTGGGGGACCCCCACTCATAGAGGGGGTCCTGAATGGCCCCGCTCTTGCGGCTCTCGGGATCTAGTCTGGTGCTCCTGGCTGGTGAGTTATCTCCATCTAAGGAGTGGGTGCACTTTGAAGAGATGCTTGGGAAGTTAATTAACAGCAGTAATGACTAGCATGCACTACACTTTATATAATGCTTCGTGGGAGGAAGCTGAGGCTCTCCACTCAGTATGGGGGAGCCACAGGCAGCGTCTTGGCCGGTCCTGTGGGGCTGCAGTGCACTGGAAGTGACCCCGGCGGTGTGTGCATGCGTTTGCATGGTAAGGCCGCAGGGCAGGCTGAGCCTGAGGGCAGCGCACAGACCCAGATTCCTCCTGCGCTCGGGGAGCCCACGGTCAGGGGGTGGGCCAAAGGCTTTGAGAGAAAGATCAAGCCTATGGGCTGCTCTAGGGACCCCTGTAACACCGTGGTTGGCCAGTGGTTTCCGGGGAGAAAGATGTGACCACCCCCACTCTAGAGAAAAGAGAGACCGGGTGGGGGCAGTTTGACTTTGCTGTGTCTGCCCGTCCCTCTGAGGCTGGGAGCACCTCAGGGAAGAATTGTCTAATAATAGTAGGGAAAGCCTTCCAGGCAGAAGGCTGGGGTGAGGCCAATGGGGAAGGGAAGGACCAGAGTGGTCGCCCTGAAAAGGTCTGGGAGCTCCATTCCAGGGAATCTGTATATCCCGTCAAGCCCACTCCTTGAACTTGCTGGTGGTCAGCGACCCTGGGCCCTTACTATGAGCTTTGTGGGCACTGCTTCCATGGGGACCCAGAGTACAGACCATTTGTACCCCCATTCCACAGATGGGAACTAAGTTTAGAGAGCTAGTCTTCCCAAAGAGTATAAAGCCTGTGACTGGCAGAGCTGGTACAAACACCCTGTCCGTGCTCCCCTCCCCCTTCCTGAACCTCGAGTGTTCACGTCTGCAGTTTGCCTGCTCTCCCGGGGGAGGGGGCCTGGGGGATTGCTGCAAGCAGCCCTGGAGGTCCATCCCGCCTGCAGGACAGGCAAGTGGCCAAGTGGCTGCACAGGCCAGTGCTTGGTGTATCACTTTCAACGCCTGGGAAGAAGGTTAAATACCTCTGAGGGGCCCATTGAGGCGGCCACAGCAAGGGTGGGGGCAGCCAAGTGACTCAAAGGGGCCTGAATGCCTGGCCGGACCCCTCCCCTGAAGGAGGGGGCCCTGCTTCCTACCAGCCTAATGATATGCTGGGCTCAGCCCGGGTCTTTGGCGGCAGTTTAACCCGAGCCGGGGCGGATTTCTTTCTCACTGATCTCAGCTTGACACCCAATTAGCACAAGAATGGGAGGAGGAAGCCTGGGAGGCGCCTCCCAGCCTCCCAGGGCAGGAGAGGGGGGCCTGCAGGCAGACAAAGGGCTGTGGACGGGGCACCCGCGACTTCGCCTTCCCTGCAGACCCCACCATTGTCTCCCTCGGAGCTTCAGAGGATGGCAGGGCCTGCTGAAGGGGACACGGGTGGGGACCCTCCTAGATCAGAGGGAAACGCTCATGGGTGAGCCTAGCCCAACTGGGTGTAGTGAAGGCCGATGGGGAGGGGCAAGGATCCCGGAGGCCTAAAAGCCTAGGCTTGAGGTCTGACACGTAAGGGTCCTGGCCTTAAGTCATTTCTCACTGGCCTCACTTCTCATCTGAAAGATGGGACTGATTATACTCTCCACGGCTACTCTGTGAGGACTCAATGTGGTGATGCATGGGAAGACCTTCGTGCAAGTGAACATTCAATACTCATTGAACGTGTTAACTTATTGGATAGAGTAGGCTTGGGGTCAGGAGAAACCAAAGCTAAGCTCACTGATGCTGAGCTCTTGATTCACAGGACAGGGTAGAACTGCCCCTAGGAGCTTCCGAGACTAACTTCTTATGGGAGCCAGTCCGGGAGCCTCCTTGCTCATCGAGCTGACTGGTGCTTTTAAACTGCTGACCCTGTGTGACCCAATGTGTCACTGTTAGATCTGGGCTCTGTGCAAGGAATTCACGCTGAAGCCTGGTTTGTGATCCAAGTGAGTTTTATCAGAGAAGTTGTTTCAGGTTTACACAGGCACCCACAGGGCCCCTCACCCTCGTGCAGCCTCCCTAGAAGCTGGTTGGAAAGTCACGCAGCCGGCTACGGGTGGATGACCCTGGCCGACCACATTGAGTGAATTGAATTTACCTGGCCTAGGTGGGCCAATCCAGGTGAAGCTCCCACCCAGGTGTACCTCCCTTTCCTGGCTGAAACCGGAACCTCTGAGCATGCCTAATGGACGCCCCAGACCCTAAGCTAAACTACCTAACACAACCACTTTGCCATTAGGGCACCTGGGGTCTTTTTTTTATAAAAAGAGCTGGTCATACCCAGAAGAGCTGGCGTATCTGGGGCGCTGCTAGTGTCTGGACCATGCAAAGAGAACTTAGGGACCACTCCCTCATTGAGGTGTGCTCTCTCCTTCCTCCTTCCCACTGTCCCCCCTGTGGCCTTTGACCTACATGCTACTTCCTTTGGGGAGCTACCCCTGATCTCAGGCCTAAAAAGGGGGCTCAGACCCCGTGTCCCCCTCATATCACAGCACTCTGTGGTCTGTTTCCCCATGGCTTCTAGAACCATCAGCGCAGGACAGGGACTCATCGAGCAAGTCCACCATCATGTTTGCAGCATAGGCACTGGGCTGGCACAGACCAGGAGCTCAATGGATGTCAAATCTTTTCTAGGCCTCTTCTGTTGGGGTGGCTGGCTGTTTGCAGTGGCTCCCGGGAGCAGGGGGCCTATAAGTAAGCAAGTCCTCTTACTTCTGAGTGAGGTCACCTTGTACAGGCCACGGAGTGCCTTCTGGGTAAATTGGTCCTTATCTGCGAGCAAAGGGAGGCCATAGTCCCTATGAGCAGCAGAACAATACTTGTTCAGCCCACTTGTTCAGTTCACCAGCGAGCGAACATTTTTATCAAACCGCTATGATGGGGAAAGCGCTTTACTGTGCATGATCAAAAATGAGTCCAATCAGGCAAGGTTTCTACCTGGGTGGCGCTAAGAAGCCAATGGAAAAATCTTAGAATATTTTTTGCCGAGTGGGCCCTAAGAAATCATTTGGCTGATCCCAAACAATTTTTACAGACCCAGGCCAGGGAAGCTTGAGCTACTCACACAACATGGAGAACGTGGCCCTGGTGGACAGGAGGGTTCCTCTGCGCTTTCAGAGGACCAAAAATGCGTCTACATTGTCTTTGTGTTGCCAGTGCCCTGGACCAGCGCCCGGCATGTGCAAGAGGCTTGGAGCTGTCCATGGACTTGATCTGTGCATTGAAGCGAAGGCTGGAGGGAGGGCAGCAGGCTGGGCAGAGAGGAAGCAAGGTGCAGGGACAAGTGAGGGGCTGTCAATAGAAGAACGAACGGGGTTGCAAAATGAGGCTAGAAAAGAGGCGACTCCAAATTTGATGACAACAGGTGGACAGGGAGAGAGACCTGAGTCCCAGTGTCTTGCTGGTTCTGTCACTGAGCGGCGAAGGGGCAGCACTGTGCCAAGCACTCACTTAGTCCTCATTCCGACCCTAGGAAGTAGGGGCTGCTCCCTCTTACAGATGAGGAAACTAACTGAGGTACAGAGACCTTGGGGGAACTGCCTGAAGATACTCGGGAAGCGGCTGAACATAGATGTAAAGCTGGCAGTTGAGCTCCCCAGAGTCCTTGCCATCGCATTGGTCTGCCCTTAACCACTAGGCTACACTACCCTCCCCTAGTAAGACCGAACTCAGATTTTGGATTGTGCAGTTTACATATCCATGGAGCATCCACTTACTTGTTTTTTGATGGACCGTTTCACACATTTGCATATCATCCTTGCCCGGGTCCTCCTGGATCCAATTTCAGTACATGTGTGAGCACGCAGCCACTTTCATTCACCCCATCATCTGCCTCAAGCTTTTGCAACAAGTTCCAAGGGGTCACTCTGTCTCTTATTCCCCTCCAATCCTTTCCCACATTCTAGTTGGAAAGGATGTTTTTTTTTAAAGTTTCAACAATCGCATTTCTCCCTAAAGACCCTCATTATCCTCTCATTATGACCAGAACAAAGACGGAAGTACTTCTCTGGCTTACAAGGACTGGTTTGGCCTCCGTCACCTTTCTAGCATCATCTCTTTCCATTCTTCCTGCTCCCACCTCACCTTCGCTCCTGATGCTCCAGCATGTCCCCCCAGTCAAAATTCAGAACATGTGCCCCCTGGACTGCTCCAGGTCTCTCTGCCCAATACCCTGCCAGCACGCTTGACGCAGGCCTTCGCCATCAGCCCGCGCCCAGTCTGGTCAGTTTCCCTTGTGCAGTTCTTGTAACTTTCGATCTTGTGTTTGAGATTTTACATCCAGTACGGTCACTGATTAAAGTTCATCTATTGACTATGAATGCTGTAAAAGAATCCTTGCCCATTATTCCCGATCACCATTGCTTTCTCCCACCGTGCTGCCATCAGTCGTTTCCACGTAGGCCAGGGCAGAACCGCCCCGGGGTTCTGAAACCGCCGCTCCTTACGGGTGTGGACAGCCACATCGTGCAGCGCCAGCGGGCGGATTACAACGGCTGACCTGCTGGTCAGCAGCCCCAGCCAGGAACCACCACGCCACCAGCACCTGCAGAGGCACGGAATCTCCTGAGCGAACGACGCCTAAAGCGATGGTTAGGTAACGAGTAAGAGCTCAGGAGAACGCGTTCTGGAGTGGGAATGAAAAGTTGGGGGACAGTGGAAGTCGGAGGAGCGGATGGGATCGCTCGAGCCCCGTTGACGGCAGAGATGGCTAACTAATGCAAAGCAAAAGAGTATTCCGGCTCCCCGTCTTTACGCAAGGACGCTGGGAGTTGTCCCCTGCCTGCGTGCATCCGTGTACGAGTCCCTGGCCATTCAGGGTCTCTCCGAGGCCTGCCAGCACAAGGCGGAGGATAACCTACTCTCACAGCCCGAACTAACCCTCCGCGGCTCCCGTACTCCTTCCCGCCTCCTTTCGGCCTCCAGCCAATAGATGGAGAGTTTGCTTCCCGGAGACCCGCCTCTTCCGGTCGCTGCCAGGGCCATGACCGGAAGTGGAGTGGCGCGCCGGAAGTGTGGGGTGTTTCCTGGAAGTTTGGCTTCCCCAAGATGGCAGCGCCCTTGTCAGTGGAGGTGGAGTTCGGGTGAGTAGCGGAGCTGGGGCGCCGTGGGGATGGACTGAAGCCGTCGGGCCCGGAGCTCCCCTCCCTCTGCCGTGGAGCCCGTCACGACCGAATCGCCGGGGCTCTCGGCACCTGCCCTCAGCCACGCTACTCGCCTCGTAGCGTCGGAGGGGCTCAGCATCTTTGGCGACGGGGCCGTATGTTCAGGAATAGAGGCGCACGAGTTGCGTTCTCGGTGGCCTGTCCGACCCAAAAGACGTAATAGTTAGCCGGCAGCCTCTCATCCATCGTTAACGGTCTCATTAATCTAGAATTTGAGAGCCTAGAACCTCAAAAGGCCAAGCTTCAACCCGCGGTTTCTTCTTTCATGCAGCGCCTTGTGTGTATACGGTTTTGGGGACCCAGTTAGTCGTGGGATCTGTGACCCGAACGAGGTTCTGGTACTAAACAGTTAAACCCTCTCAAGACAGTTAATGTGTTGAGTGCGCCCTGCATGTCTTGGCTCGCATAGAGATTCGGTGGTAAGGAGCAGTGAGGTCAACGAACATGTACACTGTGTGAACTTAAGTAAATCATGTGGGGGGACTTGCTCATAGCAGAAGAAACACGCAGGGAAGTCACAATTTTCTCTCCCCTACAAGCAGCAGCCAGGGTTTATGCAGTGCAGACCGCTTGTTAAGTAGACATTGGCCAATTTTGCCTTTTCTTTGCACTCATAGCCGGAATAAACAGCCAATCTTAGATGGAAGGCAAAGAAACTGAGGCTCTAAGAGACGGAAGGTGTAATTTCAGCATGGCACCCAGCTGGGACCAAAAGCCCAAATGTTGCCACCGACTCACAGTGGTGAGTGTGTGGGTGGATAGCTCTGTATTCTGTCATACTAACCAAGCTGACGTGAAAGAACGAAGTCTGAGATTGGATTCTAAAACTACCCCCATACATGCCTTCCCTTCCACTGGATGCCTCCAGTTTTCCGTTCATTGGGTAGTCCATTCACCAACGATTATATTGAGTGTCTACCATGTGCCAGGCAGCGAGCCAGACAGTGAGGATACAAAGATAAATAGAACTTTGTCCGTGCTCTCACTGTTTAGCGTGCCTGTCTCTTAGAAGGGAGGGAGAAAGCTCATGAATGTTGAGTGCATTTTAATTGATGGTATTGTCTGGCCCTTTGGATCCAGTGAGACCTGTGTGGGTCTGGCCTGCTGACCTTTTTTGCCTAGCTGACCCGTGGCCCATCTATTCCCCACAAAGAACTGGGAGTTCTAGGAGGTTCCTTGCTGCTTGCGCACAGCTCAGCCGAGATGGAAAAGGAGAAGCAGACAGACTGTTCATTAAGATTTCTCGATAGCCAATTCACCTTTCATTCAGACTCAGCTGGTAATGCATTCATCAGATGTGTCTTTTATGTGCCAGGCACATATATGGGGGGAAGATACAGATAGGATCCTTTCCTTCCAGGTGGTTGGGATAATGGCCCCTTTTCTGACCTGACACCTTCAAATTCCCCTAACCCCAAAAAGCTTAAGTGAGCTCCAGCAAAGGATCCCTCCACCCGCAGCACTTACACCCAGCCCCATCTTCTCCCCTTGCCAGCACAGCGTGTCTGTCCCATGAGGACTGCAGCTTAGGAAGCCAGGAGAAGCCCAGGGATGTGCCAAACTCAGGTTCCTTCTTTTTTTGTTCTTGTGCTTTTTACCCTTGGCTTCTCTTTCATTGCACATGTACCTCAGCACATCCTGTATCCTTTACTCTGAACTTGAGGAGATTTGCAGAGAAGCCACCATGTCCTGCATCCCCTCACTTTTGTCACTGCACATACCCCTTGAGCCTAGACTAGTCTGAATTATGACTGTGTCACTTCTACCTGAGGGTGCAACCCTCTCAGCCACCAGCTTTGGTAGACTTTCTAGAAGCTCTCACGGACCTTTCTCCCTCCGCCATCCTCTGCCTTGTCCCCTGAACTGTCACCAGCAAAGCATTTTCTCAGGACACATAGGACTCAGTGCATGCATACTACAGGGGTGAGTTGTGTCCCAAAGGTCCAGGCTTGCAAGACTCAGCTGGAAGGCACCCTCCCTCGTTCCCCAGTTTCCCTGTGTCCAGCAAGTAACGGCAAAGGAAGGGAATGCCATTGCGTAAAAAATGGGCATTTTTTTCTTAATTGAGTAGTTAACTGTTGAGTGTGTCCTGTGTGCTAGGCACTGTTTTTGACAGGCCTTTCATTTCAGCTAAGTGAGGGAAATAACGTTTAAGAGAAAGATGATGATAAAAGCCATTTTGGGACTGTCTCTACCTGCCATTGGCATCAAGCAAGCACGATCACCAATGCTTGGGGCATCCTTCCCACTTGGGGAAGGTGAGCTATCCTAAGTAATCCTTAGATGGGTTTGAATAGCGACTCCTGCAAAACATGAGAGCATCTGGCTTTGGGTCTCTTCTGGGGCCAGAAGAGCCCCATGCCCACCCCTCTGAATCTCTCCAGAGGCTAGGCATGTGCCCATGAGCCCAGTGGTGACAGGTCACTCACTGAGCTAGACTGAACTGGTTCTCCCCTCATCTGCTTGTACAGGGAAAAACAGTCTCAGCCTCCGAGCCTGGCACCACCAGGTTTGGCCACTCTTGGTTGTTTGCCTGGGTCCCAGTGTCTCCAGTTCCCACCCCTCTTCTCTGACCCCCCACTTTTGAGCCCCTTAACTGTCACCCTCCCCCAGTCCAGCTGCTGTATATGCCAACCCCCTCCCTTCCCCCCCAGCAGAGAAGGAGGTTCTTGGAAGGGGATAAATGGAGGCTCTGTGCTGGCTTGCAGCTGAAATGGCCCTGTGCGCGGCCACAGATGGGCCTGCTCTCCCCCTCCACATTTCTGCATCAACAAAGTGTGACCTTGTTTGGATGACAGTCGCCCCATGTTTCCCCCATGACAATGCTTGCCTTGCCTCGACCTCCCAGGGGACTTTCTTAGGCCATCTCTGTTCCCTGAAATTGAGAAAGAATGATAGGCTGGGAGGCATCAAAAGTCTGTTAAGGCCTCAATCAGGGCCCACATGAAGTCTAAGATAGAACCTAGGAGACTTGAGGGAGAGGCTGTGTGGGCCACTGAAAAAGCCTAGGTCTCATCTAAAGCCCTGGCTTCTCGGCTTGGCTCCAGCATCTCCTCTATGACAGCCTTCCCTCGGCTGGTGCAAGACCGCAGACATGTCCTCAAGGAGCTTCCTGACCTGCAGGGAAGGTTTTTTTCCTCCCAGTTAGGATTCCATCCCAAGCTCAGCCACTGCCTGTCCGACCTTAGACACATCTCTTAGGCTCTCTGGGCCTCCATCTGCATTTCTGTCAGGTGGACTTGATAATATGTTTCTCTGCCTTCTTCCCAGGGATGCCTTGAGGAGGAACTGAGATGAGAAACATCTTAGAAGTCCCGAGGTGACGTGAATCATCCTTGTTAGTTGGTACTAAGCCCAGTAGCCTCTCCTGCCTGCCCCCAGACCAGCACTAGGTTGTTTGGGAAGGGGCATTTCAAGTGCTCACGTGATTTATCAACATTTGTTGTAGGTGAAGATGCAGAGGCTTGAGAAGATTGAGTGCCCAGACAGAGCCTTAACATCAGGCCACTAGTGGAGCCTGGTCTCTGTCCCCAAGTCAGCTCCAACACGTATTCCCTCCAGAGTGAATGGGCCAGTCTGCAAATGTGACTGCTTGGTTATTATTTACAACCTCCTTTACCATTGGTGGAGCCCTGGTGGCATAATGGTTACATGTTAGGCTTTGATCCGCAGGGTTGCCAGTTTGAAGCCACTCTGAAGGGAAGAGACTAGGCTTTTCCCTCCTGTAAACAGCCGTGGAAACCCACAGGGGATGGCAGTGAGTCAGCTCTGCCTAGATGGCTGTGAGTTTGGGTAAGTGTACCATGTCAGGATTTCATATGTAAGAGTCAGTCACTAGGACCAGCCACATTGGCCCTTGGTCTCCAAGTCTTTGGGGGCTTCCAGTTCCAACTCTAATTTCCTTGTTCAGCTTCAGCTGCCTCCTGCTGGCAGCCCCTTACCTGGCTGTCTTCTTTGGCCCTCCTTTGCAGCGGCGGTGCAGAGCTCCTGTTCGATGGCGTGAAAAAGCATCAGGTCACCTTGCCCGGACAGGAGGAGCCCTGTGAGTATGGACCCTCTGGGTTCCCCGCAGGGGTGGGGATTGGGCAGGAGGCAGTCTTGTCGGATGACTCGTCTCGGTTGAGGTGGGAAGGCCAGGCCAAGGAGGGAGGACGAGAGACAGTCACTGTGGTACTTTTCCTCCATCCTGTGCAGTCAGCCAGCTTTGCCAGAGGAAGACAGGGCAGCCTGGGGCTTGTCTTCAGTTAGATTGAGATGAAGTCCTGTTAGAACTTTAGGCAAGGGCCTCACCTCACTGAGCCTCACTGCCCCTGGCTGTGAAGTCGGGATGGCAGCCCTACCTCGCGGGACTGTTTAAAGGACCAAATAAAGAATAATGCGTGTCTCAGTTATGACGGGTGAAGTGGTCAAGGATTTCACTTTGCTTTGCTCCAAAATCAATACCAATAGAAGCAGCAGTCACAAACCAACGGACAAAGAAAGAAAACAAGGAAAATGACAGATTGCATAGGGCAAACCTGCCACAGAACACCTCTTTACAGTGTTGAAGAGCGGGACCAGCACTGTGAGGACTCGGGGCTTCTCATCCTGCAGAGTGCTTTCAAGTAAGGCCTGTCCGCATGGCCTCCCCCTGCAGGCACTCAGCTCTACTTCATTGGATCCCCAATGAAGTGCCCAGAGGCACCCCACCTGATAAGCCAGCCCCCTGCACAAAAGCACTTGGCTTGACTTGTTCTGTGGGCTGGGAAGTCCACCGCTCTGCCCCGTGCTCCGGCCGGGTGCTGCTCTGACGGTACGGCTGTCTTTTGGCTCCAGGGAGTTTGCCGCACAGGAACCGCAGGTCCAGAGGATGCACTGCGCTGCACCTGACTCTCGCTGGTAATGAGCTCTCTCCTCCTGCTTGTCAGAGCTCATTTTGTATGCAGCAGGATCTTCACAATGATTTAGGGGTGAATCCTGTCAGTATTGTCTCCCGCACCTTCTTGCCAGACCCATGCAGGGAATGGTCGTCTGTGGGAGTTAGAGAGCCACATTAAATTCGCTGTCCCTGCAGGCATAACCGATTGTGCGGATGGTGCAGGACCTGGGCGGGTTCATGCTGTTGTGTGTGGGATAGCCCTGAGTCAGAACCAGTTTGATGGCATCGCATGACATTGGTATGACATGGCAGCAGAGAGATGTTCTCATGAAAGTGGGAAACTTAATGACTGAGATCACATTATGATACAAGGATTTGGATGAGAAGAAAAATAGCTTGAAAGATACCAGTCAAAAGTGGCTAGCCAGTGTGGCAGAGTGTTTTAGTTACGTACTACATGTAGATGAAGAGAGTACGGGTGTTCTATAACTATTCTGTAAGAGCCTTGGTAGCCCTGCCAGGTAAATGTTGGACTGCTGACCGCAAGGTTGTCAGTTCAAACTCACCAGCCATTCCTTGGGAGAAAAAAATGAAACTATTTGCTCCCTTAACGATTTACAGCCTCAGAACCCTGTGGGGTGCTGTGAATGTGAACCAGTCCAATGGCAGGGGACTCCATGTCTCTGTTTGCTTGCTCCATTTGTACTATTCTTTTAACTTTTCCAGAGTTAAAAACAAAACGTTGGACGGTGGTTCACTGTGAGAGATGCTAGACGTGTTTTCTTCCTGATTTGCTCACTCAGGAGCTTTGCCTTTTGTTCCTCGAATGTGGACATTGAGCGTCTCTGTGGCTGCCAACCCTGGGCCAGGACAAACACTAGCTCCCTCTTCAAATTGGGACTTTGGTGGAAAGTTCATTTGCACATGTCCCCTGGGGAAATGGCAGTGTAGCCTGGGAGGGGGGAGGGGCTGGGGGCTGGTCAGTGCTAGGTGATGCCACTGTTGAGGTCCTTCACAAGCCTGATCATGGGTCCCAGCAATGGGAGGGTGCCCAAGTGCAGAGCCCAGCCCCCACTCACACTGAGACTCTTGCAGGGAGGGGAAGAAAGCCACCCAGGAAGTGGGAAGGCTGGATGGAGGTGGGGGACCATCGAGTGAACCGGATGTATTTCTGCCAGTGAGGATGCACAGTTACTTGCCCACATTCTCTGGCTGGCTGCCAATAAGCCTTGCTCATCTCGCAAGTCAGGAATCAGTGGCACACTCAGAGACGTGGGGGCCTTACCAAGGAACCGGGCTGTGCCCACTATGATTTGGGCATGGGTTGTGTGTGTTTCTGGTGGGGGAAGGCCTGAAGTGGTAAAGGGGGCAGTGCCCCCTTTTTTATCAGGTGGTCATACCGCCTTAGCCACCTTGGGAGGAAGCAAGGGCAATCCCAGAAGAAGCCTTTCAAGACTTTAAGAGGAAAGGCTTCATCAGGAAGCGTATTGCTATCACAAGTAGAAGTTGTGATTTATTCCCTCCTGAGTTTGCTTGGTGTGTGAGTTTGCAGTTTTCCATAATTACAGCCCCGCTGCGTCATTCGTGGACTGAGTGCTTCCCCAGTGCCGGGTGTGACCGTTGGCAAGGTTTTGCTGAGTGCTCCCCTTGTGCCGGGCGTGGGACCAGTTGCTGGGTATTGTATGTCGAGCAAAGCAGTGTCGCCCTAATAGAGCTGACAGTGTGATTGGGGTACAGTCAGGCAATAAACATGTCGACAAACAAACGTATATTTCTATAATGACACATTGTAGTGACTCCTGTAAGGGGAGCAATAGAGTGTTCTCAGTGAGACTCACTGGAGGTCCCTGGGGGCTCCTTTAAGGAGTGACATTGGAACTATCACATGCATGACAGAAAGAAGCCAGCCTCATTGTGCGCCGAGTAAAGATGCTCGACCTTTTCCAAGCACACGTGAAGCACATATGTGGGAATCACACATACGCAGGTCCCAAGGGTTTGAAAGAACTTGGGGAGTCCCAAGCTGGAGGAGCCCCTCATTTTAGGGGCCCAGGTTGAGTTTGGGGCAGGGTGCTATGCCTCAAATGGCAATGTGTATATTTGTTCCAACGGGAGATCTCCGCTGAGTTTATGAAGGGGTGAAAGAGCTCAGTCCCAAGTTCTACAATAGCAGAGCCAGAATCCACACCTGAGACTCTCCAAAGCCCTAGTCTTGTGCCGCTAACCTGTTACCATCTAGCCCCAAGGGCCCCCAACGGGTCGCTCATCCATAACCTGTGTACAATTTTAAACTTGTATTCATTCTTTTATTCGTGCCTGATCTGTTGTAATTGCCGTAATGGCCCTGGCAGAGCCGTCAAGGAAGTCGAACCTGAGAGAGCGCAGGTCTCCCATGTCTGTGCGCGCGGACCCAGGCTTGCACTTCTCATCCTAGCGAGAAGGAAAGGGAAGAGGAAGCAAAGCAATCAGGAGCCCTTTCCTGGGTTTGACTCCTGGTTCTCATTTGTGCCCTGCTGTGAACTAGGTGGCAGCAGCCATCGAACTAGGTGGCAGCTGCCAGGCTCTACCCTGGCACGTGGACCCAATGGGAGGGCAGGAGTCTCAGTCTGCCCATGCCCAAAGCTGTTGCCTGGCAGCTTTCCCAGCCTGGGGGCTGCCACTTGGCCAAACAAGTCTTGAAGACATCAGCAGAGAAAATAGCAGCCTTAGATTATGGATTGTGACAAGTCTCACAAACAGGAACTCCAGAGCCTGGAATCTGGGCCCAGGGAAGAGCTCCCAGTCCAGCCAAGTGTGGAGAAGTGGTTGTGAGAGTGAGGGGAGCGCAGTGGGTGCCATGGTGAGAGAGGGCCTGGGGGGGTTGCAAGTCAGTTGTTTCCGGGGGCGGATTGTCTTCCCATTAATGAAGTGGAAAGGTTGAGCCAGTTCATGGCCTCTTGAGCAAGATTCCTATTTGGTGCCTCCACTCTCAAAGCAGTGGCTTCCAGCTCTTCAAAAGGAGAAGAGCCATTGGCTGTAGGTGACGCCCATAGTGTCAGCAGAGCTGCTCCCTACAGAGGGCTCCCAGTGGCTCACTTTTCAAAGTAGTTCTCAGGCTCTTTTTCCGAGGCACTGCCAGCCCTACGTGTGTGCATACAGTTCTGTGGAGCAGAACACGTTGCTCCCCTAAGAAGGGGTAGGTGTGTGTCTGTGTCTGTCTTGACAGCCCAGTGGAACAAGCTTGGTTGGCACCTAGGGGTTTGTAGGTGTGGTGGCTCTGTGACTCTTCAACTGAGAGCTTGCCTTCCCTTGGTGTCCTGAGCTTCCACACATTCTGCCCAGAGCTCTGGCTTCCTGGGGATCAGCTCCGGCGCTTTGGAGGTCAGGGCATGGTCAACAGTCTAGTGTTTATCAGTGGCCTGCCCTAGCAGAGGCCATTACCTGACTTGGCCTGGCCGCCAGCTGGAGAAATGTGTGCCTTCCCTTGCCCTGCCCCTCTGCTCTGCTCTGCTCACTTTAAAGGGTGGCTGGTGGGGGAGGGCAGGCAGGAGCTGCTCTGGGAGCCCCTGGGCGCTTTAAACTGCTTAGCATGCGCCTCACAGCCTCTCCGGGGCCAGCTGTTCCTTTCTCTGCTCTCCAGGCCTGTTTGCCGAGCCCCTCCCTCCTCTCCCTCCCGCCCACCTCCCAGCCCCTGTGCAAAATTGCTTTTGAAAAGATCCACTTTCTGCTTAATTAAACAATGAGGAGCGTCCCCTCGCACATCTGTAAACCTCCTTCTGAGGCCAGTTTAGCCCACAAACTGCTCCATTCTTACCCCCATTCACTTGTAAATGGGCCCTCTGATGTTCTCTCCACCCCCTCTTCTCTCCTGCTCCCCCACCCCAACTCTTTCTTCTCCCTTTTCAGCCAAGGCCTGGGGTGGGCTCCCAGAAGAGCCTGGCTTAGAGCGTGGTGGACTTGGTGGGATGGGCGGTGTAACTGGTGGAAGAGATGGCTGAGAGGATCAGTCTCGCAACCACATCTAAGGTGAAGAAGGGACACATTGCTGGCGTGGTCCCTGTCAGCCAACTCAGCTTGTTGGGCAGTGACAGGAAGACAGTTCTGCTTGGGATCAAGAGCTGCCCCACAGCCTGGTGGACCAGCTCTGGGGGTTCAAGGGGAGGCTGGAGGAGTGGGGAGGAGACAGGAATTCCTGCCACCAAGTCTGGCTGGTGTCCACCCAGTGAGGACAAGGCCCTGGGAGGAGTTCTCCTGGGGGAGGCTTGTGAGAGCAAGCCTTCGCTGCCTTTTGTGAGCTGTCTCCAGAGGTGAGGCAGGGACAGTCAAAGCAGCCATCACCTTCAGCTGGGAGTACGGTTCCCACCATGCTGGGGTGCCCCTAGCGTCCACAGGACGCTTTGGAGTTCTGCTCATTGCCACTAGTCAGAAGATGGTGAAAGCCACTTCCTGCCCACGGCCACTGAGCACCCAGCCCAGGTCTTCTGCCCTAGAACCCAAATTCCTAACCTTTTCCACTACAGAGCAGCCTCTCCTGTCACCATATGGGCAGCACAGGCCCCAAGGCTCCTAGTACTGGGCAGGCCTCCAGCACTCACAGCTTCTGAAGGGCATTCCTTCCTGGGTTGTCCAACACCAGACGTCTTATGGGTGTGAATATTGTCTACAGTGGAAGGGAGAACTGTCTGGGACCCCTCACTCACCACTCTCCCTCCTCGTCCTGCTGGTGGGAGTTAGTGTACCCTACTGAAAACCAAGGCCGGTGTCAGCACTGGCTGGTCAGTGGCTGACTGAGCATGCCCCAGCGTGCTAGGCCACTGGGCAGAGCATGTGGAAGCTTGGGATGGCAAGGGATGGCAGAGGTCAGTTTCCTCCTCCAGGTCGTGGGATAATCATACCGATGACATGCCAGGCACAATGCCAAGAGCCTAGCAATAGCCCTATTTGCCATCCCCTTTTGACAAAAAGGCAAACTGAGGCCTAGAGAGAATGTCTGACCCAAGGTGACACGACTGGAAGCAGTGGACTTGAACTCAAACCCTGGGCTGTCTATGCTGCTGAATTCTGGGCTCTGTAGTGGCTCCTATTTTGAGTAAACATCTTGGGAGTTTGGAGCACTCCCTCCTGGGCTGTGTTCTAAGGCCTCAGAACACACTCCTCCCAGGAGTGGCAATGTCCTACTTCTGAGCTGGGACTTCATATGCGTGTGTCCAGACAGAAGCATGGGTGTGCCAGCCCCGGGGTGTGGGCACCACGCCCAGGGAGCACTGCTTCAGGTATAGTGCCCTGGCAAACAGGAGGGGAGGCCTCCTCCACACTTGCTCTGGCCTCATCTCATTGCTGGTCTTCTTGCCCTCCCTGTCTCTTCTGTGTCAAACCTGCCAGGGCCATCCTGCCTCAGGTCTTCCCACAGGTGCTTCCTTGTGGCCAGAATGCTCTCCCATCTCCCCGTACCTTTCCTTCGCCCCCCCCCCTTCACTGTTAGCATGTGCCCCAAAGGCTTACCTGACCCCAGGCCAAAGGCACAGGTAAGGCTCTCACTGCCCTTGAATGTGTTTGTAGCATTCCCTACCAGGATTAGATAAGGGAAAGTGCACTCCCTGGCGGGACTGGGTCTGTCCGCCTTCGGCAAACCTCCAGTTGCCCAAGGAGGAAGATTGGACCCTGGGAAGGAGGCCACCCTCAGTAGGAACGGGTGAGTGGGACACTGAGAAGGAAGGTGAAAGTGAAATCCCAGAGCCACCCCAGGCCACTGGACCTGGCTGCTTAACCCTTCCCCCTCCCCTTGGCGCCCTGGAAGCCAGCCATCTGGCTTGGAGGTTCTTTGCATATTGTCGGCTGCCACCAGCCTAGCAAGAGATCCCTGGGGGTGTTTTTCAGGCCAGGCCAAGTGGCCCTTGCAGTAGGCAAAGGGAGTCATGAGTTCCACCTCTCCTCTACCCACCCCCAAATCCAAGCATGGGGGAACAATATGCATGGTGATGCAGTGGCCTCACCATGGTAACAGGCTATCAAGAATGTGGGCAGGCCTTGGGAGGGTGGGGGCAGAGGAGGAGGGAGTGACCTGAGCAAATAGGAGCATCATGATAAATGAGCCCCCTCACCGGCCCCTCTGGGACTCCTTGATGGCATGGACCCTTACTTGGATGACTCCAACATGACCAGGAGGCTTCCTGCCCACCATTCAAGCCCATCTGGAATGGAGCAGAAACCCTGGCCTTGTTATCTAACTTGAGTCCTGCCAGGCCCTGCCCAGTGCTGCTCAGTACCTCTGCACAGCCAGACACCGCCCCGCCCGCCAGGGCTGGTTGATGGATGTGTCAGGCCCCAGCAGCTTTATCGAGCGGCCGCAAGATGTATGAGCCGGCGGCCCACCAGACAGTGCCAAGATGGAGGCCAAGAGGAGTCTGAGCCAAGAGGGAAGCTCAGAAACCTCAGCGCCGGACAAGGGAGGAAGGACCCTCCCAGAGTCAAGAGAAAGCGACTAGATGGATGCAGCACTCCCAGCCCTGCCTGCCGCAGGGTCCGGGAAGACCAGTCTGCTCTGTTTCCAAGTAGAAACGAAGATGGAAAGGCGGCACCCTCAGCTCATGGGCATTCTGCCCCTGGCCTCGTGCTCTGCTGGCATATGATCCTGAGAAGTGGGCACAGAGCAAAGGGAACTAGCCCGCTCAGGATGCAGGCCTAAAAATATATCCTGCCTGCTTAAGGGGCAGCCCAGAGGCCAACTCCAGTGCTTGAAAGCCCTTCCTGTGGAGGGCGCAGCATATGTCTACGGCCTGGCAGCAGAGCCGCGGACACCCTCTGCCTCCAAGCCACCCTGCCCATGGCACACTCCAAGACTCCGGACTCCAGACAG
This sequence comes from Tenrec ecaudatus, assembly GCF_050624435.1. NCBI lineage: Eukaryota > Metazoa > Chordata > Mammalia > Afrosoricida > Tenrecidae > Tenrec > Tenrec ecaudatus. The sequence goes on along the minus strand of NC_134539.1, from coordinate 78,775,500 downwards.
AAAAACCAAAGCGTGCCCTGGTCCCTACTCAGTGAAGGCTCTGGGCTTTGCCTCAGCCCTGGCTCTAGTACAGCAGACACCGGATAACCCCCGGCCCTACTGGCTTCCCTGAGCTGGTCCTTGCGCCTCCAGTCTCTGAGAGGGAGCCCAGCCTGTCTGAGGCTTGGCTGGTTGAAGGAGGGCACACACTTCTGGGAGAACTAGGAAGGAAGTCCTTCAGCCTAGAGAGAGGGAACCCTAGACTGGCACCCACTGAGCCACCTGCCTCTTCAGGGAGAGTCAGCAGCCCTAGCTTCAGGGTGACTGCCCCAGGCCTAGAGGGCAGCAGGAGGAGGGTGGGGGAGTGGAGCAGTGATTTGTCAGCATCACCTCTCTGAGGGAGCCTCTCTTCCTCAGCCAGAGGAAATTAACTGATGCTATCGGGGCTCCAGGATTGTTTTCTTCTGCACAAAGGGAAGTGTTTGCAGACCCCCTAGAGCAGAGCTGAATCCTCCCACTGTCGGAGACTGGCTGGCGAGATAAAGGTGGAGGGGCTGTGCAGGGCCTCTCAGAAGCCCATCTGTGTCCCTCTCAGATTGTTGGGGTCAGTGTCCCAGCCCTTTCAGGTATGACAGCCCATCTTGCTTGCCTTGAGTCCCCCTCCCATAGGTCATGCTACTGCCTCCAGCATTACCAGGGCCCACTCTTCAGATGCCCCTGGCCTCTCTTGACCCGTGTTTCTCCCCTTAGGACCCCACAAATGTAGGAACCATCACCGCTGGGGCCACTAGAACCCTCTGAGCCCCAGCTTCACTTCCTGTCCATGAAGGCAAGACTCTAGGGCTCAGGTGTTTGAGGCTGACGATAGTTTGTCTTGTGTCTTCCTCTCCAGGGAACATCCGGAACCTCCTGGTCTGGATCAAGAAGAACTTGCTAAGGGAGCGGCCAGACTTGTTCATCCAAGGAGACAGTGTGTGAGTCCCTTCCCTGGGGAGGGAGGGAAGGAATGTGTGAGCCGCCTTCTCTGAGTGCTGTTCCCACTCTGTCCTCCCTCTCTCCTCTGAGGAAACAGCTCTGTCTTGGGCCTGGTTCTGTTGTCTTTCCTTTTTCTTTAAATAACTTTTTATTGTGAATTAGTGAGACTTAGTTCCATTTTCTTGTTGTGACTTAAAATGATTGGATGTTAAAAACAAAAAATCCAAGTGACAGAAAATGGATGACTTTGGCAAAAAACTACGTGCTGTTCTGCCTTCTGGTGGCTTCAAGCATGGTGTGGAAACTGAGGCCGGCCCCTTCCTTCCACTGGCCTCAGGACTTTTCCCTGTACTGTGAGCGCCGAGAGGGAGGAAGGGAGGGAGGGAGGGATGTTGGGCCTTCCGCAGGATGGAGCTGGCTTCTCGAAGGCCTTCAGGAGACAGCCATCCATTCCCTCAGTGTGGCTGGAGACTGAGCAACTGCATTTCTTCATTGTAGTGCTTTGTCACTTACCTGGCCACACGGCTCCTGTAGACAGGGAAACCACTGGCTGTGTGCTCCTTCTGGACACCCCTCCCCCAGCCCAAAGCTTGTCTAGCTGTCCCAGGCCCAGTCCGGCCTTGTAGGAGAGGAGCCAGGTCCCTGTGCTGGGACACATTCACCTGCCTGGAGCACAGGGTAGCCACAAGCCCTGTGAGCGAGGGCTGCCATCCAGCCCCTGGTTCAACACATGGCCTGCTGTCCCCGTGTGGCCTCCCCCCAGGGACAGCCATGCTCTTTGGGCCTCTGCCAGGCCAAGCTGCCTGTCCAAATACTAGCCCGCCCTGCCACTCCAGACAGGGCTGCTGTAGAACACGCCAGTCCAGTCTCCTCTAGTCCAGAAGAGCAGATCGCCTGCTCTCCCTGATGGGATGCAGGAGGCCTGGGAGCCAAAGTTCTCCATTTCTTGGGGGGCCAAGGAGAGTTCATTGAGACCCCTGGGATGATAGACTGCTACTCCCATGACACATTGAGGCCAGTGTCAGATCACTGGTTTTAGCGGGGGAGGCTGATACTCAGAGAAGCTCAGTGCCTTGCCTAAAGTCTGGTGGCGGTGCTGGAATTCTCACTAGCTCCAAAGAGTGTATCTGAACTGGTTTTCTTTAGATGAAGAAGGTAGCCTCCCCCTGCAGCAAGGACCTCAGAAGGGAAGGCTCCCCTACCTACAGCCCCAAGGCAGAGCCGGTTTCCTCCCTGCTACTCACCACCCTCTTTTCCACAGGCGACCTGGAATTCTGGTGCTGATTAACGATGCTGACTGGGAGCTGCTGGTCAGTACCTTGGGACAGTCCTCCCTTAGCCCCTCTTCTCCCTGTTTCTGCAGCGGGGAGCTGAATTCCTCTTCCCCACTTCAGTCCCCAAACTGAGGCACTCAAGTCGTGCCTCCCCCCCCCTAGGAGGAGAGGAATGAGTGTTGGGGGCTGGGGAAGGTGAGCTCTCCCCAGAGGTTTACAAATGGAGTAGTAGCCGTTTTCTGGTAGGTTGTATTTGTCACCCCCAGAGCAGCCAGGCCCCCGCCCCCATCTTCTCTTTCTGACATCTCAGGGAGAAACTGGAAATGTACCCCTGACTATCCCGCCCCTCTCTCTTGGACCAGGGTGAGCTGGACTACCAGCTTCAGGACCAGGACAGCGTCCTCTTCATATCCACACTGCATGGAGGCTAAGGGCCCCTCCCTGCGCCTGGGTACCGGAGGAGTGGGGAGAACAGAGCCATCACACGGACCCTTGGGCCCTACTTCCACATCCCCCTGCCCCGCTTGGCTGCTTTCTTCCCTGCTCTATCCCCTGAGCTCCCTCCAGGCAGGGAAAAGAGGCCAGGTGCTAAAAACAGGTCTTTCTCAGGCACGTGAGCAGGGCAGGCAGGCAGGGAAGCAGGTCGGGGACAGAACCCAGCTCCCTCTCCCAGCAACTGAGGCGGGGGGTGGGGGGTGGGGGCTCCCCGGGTTGGTCAGTAACAGGCAGGCTCTGTAGCCAGGTGACTCAGCTGCTGCCTTGCCCCTCCTCTCGAGTGTCTCCGACTAAGCGTGGAGTGACTGCTCTCCAGGCCCAGGCGTCTCGGGGGGAAACGGAGTGGACCTGAAGCACTGGCAGAAGACCCTCTCATCTTCAAGATCAGAGGAGTCTCCACCTCAGTTTCCCTGTCCAGACCTCAGAGGACTCTGCTTGTCCCCCACTAATATCATTATGGAACCCCAGCTGGGGTCCCTTATTCAGTGCTGACACCCCCACCCCCACCCAGCAGCTGCTCTTCCACCCACACCCCTCCTCCTGCTCCCCCCCAACGACCCCTAGCCCTTGACCCTGGCTGGCCTCACCCAACACAGGGCACCAGATGGGCTCCCAAGAACCTTCCCCCAGCCAAAGGCTGCCTGCCACTCATCCTGCTGGTTGGTGAGGAGGAGGAAGGAGTCGTTTGAACTTTGGACCAGCACATGGAGGACTGGAGGGGTCAGTGTGCCTCAGTTTCCTCTACAACCACAGTGTGGACATTTATAGTCATAAACTAGCCCATTTAGACGTTGGGGAGATGTCCAATGGCCCAAATGTAGACTACCTCCCTTTGCACTCATTGCTGAAAGCATGATGGGGACAGGCTGAGCCTGGCAGGCAGGCAGGTGATTTGCCCCTCCTCCCTCCATCCCTTGGAGAAATGTGGGGCCTCAGTGCTGGCAACAGCTGGTCTTGAGCAAATAAAAGATTAGGTTGTTGACTAGCCTTGGTTAGAGAGTCTTCCTTAGAAACAGGGTGGCCACCCTCTCATTCCCAGCCCTGATCTCTGGTCCAGCCTCTCTGGCTTCAGCTAGGGCTTGCACTCCAGACTGTCCAGGAGGGGCTGGTCTGTGCTGACCAGCCTGGGACCCAGGATGCTGCTTTATCCTGCTGGCTTGAGACCAACTGCAGCCAACAGCCCAGGACCCAGAAAGAGGGAAACACAGATGAGCTGCTGAACTCCCCTTCCCATGACCTGAAGAGAAAAGGCTTTGTTTGCTGAAGAGAGATCTCAACATAATAATCATAATAAAATAACGTTACATCATCCCACTCAAAACGTTACTGTTCATTGAATGTTGGTAGTTTAAGGTGGGATTTCTCTCCCCCTGTGGACATGAGAGTGCCAAATGGTGGTCCAGCAGTGTGTGGGGACTTAGAGGACAGATGACCCTAGTGATGCACTGCTCTCCAGCACTGCCAGTATCAGGCCCTCGGGGTGCGCGTGGGCGTGCGCGAAGGGGTGGCCATGTCCGGAAAGGTTGTTGCTGGTCTGGGTGCGGGTTCGGGCCTAGATTAGATTCTGCCTGCTCTCCAGAGAGGCACTGTGACCAGCCGTACCTAGTGCTGAGATCAGTGCCTCTGGGCCAGGGGCCAGCAGGGCTTTGAATGACTGCTGACTGACTCCGGCCAGCCTGTTTAGGGTCTCAAACCTGGAGGCGCCTGGCTGCTTCCCTGCCCACCCTCTCCCCCAAATCCCCTGAGAGAGAGCCTTGCTTCTGAACATTGGTGCTAGACTGCCTTACCTCCTGACTATTGGGGGGGGCAGCACAGGGATAGTTAGGGTTCCAAGATAGCAGGGCAGGGGGACATGCCTGCAACTGACTGTCTCCGTGCAGCTGTGCCCAGCGGTCCAAGTTGGCAAGGACCAGTCGCAGAGGACCACTTCAGATGGATTTTTCAGACATAAGCTGGGCAGGAGAGCAGTCAGGGACAGATGACCCCAGCTTAGTCTCAGATATTCCCCTCCCCCAGGCAGCTTCTCTTGAGTTAGCCTGCGATTTTGAGGAAATAAAATGAATAACCCCACTATCTCTGAAGATGTTTCTTTAATGAAAATTATTCATTTGTCCAAGTTATATTTCCCCAGCCGCCGCGATTGCCCTGGCCCCATTGCCGACACTTCTCTGGGTCCAGCCGCAGCAGGAGGTGCAGCCCATCCACGGTCTGGAGGGGCTGCCAGAAGGGGTCGGCTTGCTTGGGGGTTGGTTTACACTTTCTGTTTGTTTGTTATGGAGATATTAGCGAGGGGGATAGGTTAGAACCGATTCAGGACGAGTTAGCAAGTGGATTCTGCTGGCATCTTCATTCACCCGGGCTTACTGCGGCTCTGGCCCAGAGCAGGCTCCCCCCACCACTTTCGACCCCGCCGCTGCATGCCAGTTTCGTTCCCAGCCGGAATTTGAAAGGGGGACAAACGACGCGATTGACTGGAGAACCCCACCAGCTGAGACGATCACCCGCCGGAAAGGAGGAGGGCGGGGATGAGGATGGCGGCTTTGGAGACGAGACGGGGTCGAGCGTCCCTCCTCTGTGCGCCGGGCCTGGGCTGCGATCCTTGCACTGGGGCCGGCCAGCCCCCGCCCCGAGGGGTCTCACCCGCCCCCGAGCTCGGTTCCTGCCGGCCCCCACCCCTGTTGCGCCGGGAGCTCGGCCACAGATGTCCAGCCACAATTCTCGGTTGGCCGCAGACTCGTACAAGAATTGCGTTTGGACAATCAGTGGCGAAGCCCCTGAGTTAAGGGCCCCGGTTTCCTGCGGGGTTGCGTTTTCCTTGAAAAACCGCCGGGCCAGGAGATCTCCGGAGCTGTGTCCCACTCACTGCCTCGCAGATGCTCAGCGGTCATCCCGAGGTAAGGCGGACAGATGGGCAAGCACGCGGATCCCGACCCTGCGTGGGTCTCCCCATGCCCCTGGCTTGCGGGCATCGATCGGGGCCCGGGTCCCTTGAGTTGCCCACGTTAGGTCTGTGCGCCGCCTCAGGTCGAGGGCAATCTCCTCTTTCGGGGCCCCGGGGAACCCTGACACCCTCTCCCCGCCCCCAGCCTGGACTCCCCTGGCTTGCCGGGGACCCGGCAAGCAGAGGACCGAGGCCGGGTCTCCTTTCCGAGTCCAGTCCCCGCAACTGGACGCGGGGCCCCGGCCCCCGCCCCCGCCCAGTCTTGCGCACGCACCGGCTCGGGGCGCCCTCCGCTTCCTTGTAGATGAGTCCCCGCCAGGGTGCCTGTGGTAGCAGTAGCGCGGTGGTGGCGGCGGCGGCGGCGGCCCGGGCAGCGGCCAGCGCTGGAATGCACCGCCGGGTCACCTGCAGCGCCCGGGGAGCCGGGCTGGGAGCCGCGCGGGCTGGCGAGGCGCAGGGCTGAACCCAAGCGGGCGCCTCTGGCGGCTAGGGGCCGGGGCGGGCTTTTAGTGGGCCGCTCCAACAATACGGGCCTGGCGCGGAGAAAGGGGCTCGGCTGCAATTGGTACTGGATTTGAATAACGCCACGGGGCCATCAATGGTCATTGTGTCGGCGGTAATGAATCTCCGCTGTCTCCCGGGCTGGCCAGGCAGCTGCAACCTGCGCTCAGGCAGCTCTTAAAGACATAGCGTGCCCCTCCCCGGGGGCCGCCCCCCACCTCTGCCCAGTCCGAACCCCTCTCCCTCCCACCACTACTCCCGCTGCCCCGCCTTGGCCTGACCCTTTTGCCCATCACCCCCTCCTTCCTTCTGGGACAGGCACCCGCATCTCGGCCCTGCACTCCCATGGACCCAGCTCGGGCCCCTGGACTTGGTTGTGCCTCCCCAAGAGTGTCTAGGAACCTAGAGTCTTCCAAGGCCTGCTCTGGCCTTCCCTCTACATCTCCATCCAAGGCCCCCCTCCCGCTTCCCCGGGAGCCCTCTTTCCTGCAGCTCCTGAACCAGGGCTTCTAGCTAGAGGGTGACCAGGAACCCGCTGGAGGTCAGAGGGTCACCCCTGAAAAGACTTATGCTGAAGAATAAGGGACGGGGTGCAGCCACCACCTCCAGAGACCACACCCCTATGGGGATCAGGAGACTGCCGCCTCCCCCCACCAAGGACAAGGGCTTGATTCCCAAGCTTCTGTGGGCTCCTGGGTACCTCAGCTCTAGCAGTGGGGGTGGGGAGGGAGCAGGTGGGGGTGTGTGTGGAATCTATTAATACTTGTCATGCCATTGTCTCCTCCACTGAACAGCACACCCGTCCTGGGGGGCAGCCGCTCTGTAAGAGACCTGCTGCGGCCCTCTACCCTCCTGGCGCTCTGGCATCGAGAAGGTGCCCGGCCTACCCCGTGAATGTTACATAGCCTGTCACCTAGCCCCTGCAGGTTGTGTGTTGGGCCCTTCCTCCCATGCTTCTGCATCCCCATCCGCTGCCCAGCAGTGCCTTCCTAGCGCACTTGCACCTGACCTCACAAGCTTGGGGTGACCTTGCTTCTGCTTGAGTTGTGGGGACTGGCATATATCTGGTTCTGCTCACTAGAGCGGGAAATGGGTCTGCTGGTCTGTGTGTCTCCAGGACCCCCTGTGCCAATCACATGTGCCCTGGGACTCCAGAGTAAACCACATTGCCTTGGAGCTTCTTAGAAAAGTTGAAGACATATGACCTGGGGAAGTAATGCTTGAAGTCCGGATTTTGTAGATCTCATCAGATCCCAACCCTTTGAAATGCACCATTTCATACTGGTAACAGCACAGCCGCATCAACAAAACGGAGTGCCCTATGCCGAGCAGTCAGGCCTTTCTGGCCAGCCGCCCGTACCCCCTCACCACCAACACGGGGCCACAGCTGGCAGGCGATGGAGTCAGAATTGGAACCCAGGTGTTGGAACTCCCAGCACACCATACTTTCCCAAGCTTTCCTTCGCTGATCTGCAAGGCAGAGCCCAGGAGTCCCTGTGTGTCTCCATAAACCCCAGCCCAGCCCAGCCTGGCGTGAACCGCAGACCACACGGATCTCGGTGTTCTGTGCCTGTGCGTCCTTTCTGACTGAGTAGAACTCCTCTGTGGCGCTCTCTTGGCAGTAATCGCTACAGAAGCACGTCGCACACCAGTTAGCTGGTTCTTTTCCTCCCTCAGAGCTTCTGGGTAGGTTCAGATAGCCAACTTTTCGGCTAGCAGGTGAACGCCCAGGCGCCTTCCACCTATATTAGCGTTCTTTAAAACCTTCCAGCCCAGGGCCAGGGAGGACATTTCCCTCACCCCAAGGGAAATGGAGGAATCCAGGAGAGGATGCGATTGCAAGTCACGGGGCAGATATTTACAGGACGCTTCCCGTCTGCTAGTCCAGTCGGGGGTCAGATGCCTTCCAAGGAGCTGTGGCGTGGTAGAGTCACGCTGGAGATCCTGGGACTTGGGTGAAGGTGAGTGTGGCGGTGAGGCTGGGCACTGCTCCCGGCCAAAGTCAAAAAGAACTGGCTGGGTTCTGAGGCGGGCCAGAGATTCTGTGTGACTGAATTGCTCAGAGGAAGAGGAAGTCGAAGATAAAGCTGAAAAATTGACCCTGCCAAGCCCCATAAGCTCTCCGGAGGATTTGTGATTTTATCCTAAATGCCATGGGGATCCTGAAAGGTCTGACAAGTTCAGATTTACATGTTTAAAGGTTTGCTGGGGCTCAAGTGTGGCTAGTGGAAGGCTGGGGGTGGGGGTGGGGTGGGGTGGGGGGTGTGGTAAGGAGACTCCATGCTCAATGAGACCAATTAGGCTGTTTGCTGGTTTGCAGGTGAGAGCTGCTCAAAGTCTCTAGCTTGATGCTTTGACACCCTAGGTGACCTCGGGCAGGTCGCTTAGAGTCAAAGCAACTTTGGGGGAGTACTGGATATTTGCAGAATACTCTGTCTCCTGGAAAGCCAGTGGGGGAGGGAGCAGAGAAAGAGGAACAGAATCCAGAAGTGTGTGTATCTGGTGGGCAAGTGCACAAATGCCCCCATTAACCCTGATGGAAAGAGCCGGCTCCCAAGATAAAACACTTCCACTGAAGTTTCAGCAAAGTGCTCTGGGACTTGGGATGACTGTGGGGCACATTCCAACAGGAGGACTGGGGACAATGTCCCAGAAGCAGCAGCATTGCCCTGGGCTTCCTGAGCAAATTCCAGTAGAAACAACCTTTGCTGCTGCCTCTGTGAAGTTGGCCATTATTTCCCCCCCCCCCGCCCCCGTGGCGGATCGGGTTATGCAAGTAACTGCAAAGTCTCAAGTTCAAGCCCACCAGCCACTGACCAAGGGAAAGGTGAGGCTTTCCACTCTTATAAAGAGTGGAAACCCAAAGAGGCCATTCCACTGTGTCCTGTGGGGTCCCTATGAGTCAGAATGGACTTGATGGCAGTGTTTTGAAGCTCCCTCCTGCCGCTAGACTGACTGAGAGGACGCAGGCCCTGCACTTGCTGGAGTAATTCTTGTTTGTCTGCATGTGCACACGCCTGGCCTTTCCCTGCTCTCTCCCTTCTCCCTCACTGAGAGGAACTCCCCAGGGAGGGGCTGCATGATGCTGACCACCTGGAGCAGGCCCTTCCCACCAGTCCTAGCCTCTTAGCAAGGGTTTGGCCAAACGACCAAGTCCAGCACCACAGACATGCCCTGTCGAGTGGATATTTGCTGATTGAGGTAGTGAGGAAATGAATGGGACAGACGTAGTAGGTGGATAAAAAAAATCGACTTGAGGATGATTGAATGAAAGACGGAATGAATGAGGCATTGACAGTGTGTGAATGCCAGCAGGCAGTAGGCCAGCTGAGGCCCTGTTGTAGAACTGGGGAAATGGAGAGCGGACTACCGACGACGGGGAAGGAAGTTTCACCAAGCTGTGGCCTCCATCAGTATGTGCAAGGAAGGTAGGCCCAGGACTCCGAGCATGGCAGAGACAAAGTCTTAAGGAGCAGCGGTGACAACAGACCTGTCAGGTATTTCCAACCCTGAACTCTCATCCCCAAGTGCTCCCATCAATCCAGGGTTCCCTGTGACCTGGCCAAGCAGCCCAGGTAGAGGAAAGTGCCCTATTTGGTGTGCATATCTCTTTAGGTAGTTAGATTTAGGGATGGGGGTTGTCCCTCCCATGCCTGCAAAGGCCCCCGTGGAGGAGGTTGAGAAGAAATCAGGCAACCATTAGACGCCTATGAAGATCCCAAATTGAACATGCTCATACTCATGCTTGTGACATCATCCAGGTGGACTCAACCCAGCCAATGGAGTCAACCAAGACCGTCAACCCCACTCCCCAGCCAGAGGCCTGAAATATATATCCTGGCTGTGGGAAGGTCGCTCTCTTACCTGGTTCCTAGCAGCAGGGGAGGGAGGGGGAGGGGAGGGTCTCCCTCCCTAGCAAGGGCACACATGCACTGCTCCAGGCCTACTCAGGGCCCCCAGATGCTCTCCCTGGCCTCTGCACCCTCCTGCTCCTTGCTCCCTCCCCCTCCCCCCAGTTCCACAGGTGTGGGCACTCATTTCTGCGAGGTTGTTCATGCGCAGATGTGAACCCCTTGAAGACTGTAACACCTGAGACTTGTCCGTGCTTCATAAAAACCCCTAGGTTACAAAGCAGGCTTCGGCGTAAATTCTGTCAGTGTGCGGAGGCCAGAACCGCAGGCTGACCCACTTGAGGAACCTTACATATCCAGTCCAGAACCTGCCCACTGTAGGCTCAAAAAAACCCAAGTTCATTACCAGAGCATCAGTTCTGACTCATGGTGGCCCTAGTATAGGACAGGGTAGAACTGCCTCTGTGAATTTCTGAGACTCTAAATTTACAAGAGCAGAAAGCCTCGTCTTTCTCCTCTGGAGCCACTGGTGGTTTTGAACTGCTGATCTTGGAGAACACAGCTGAACACTTAACCGCTCCGCCATGAAGGCTTTTTGGCCTAGGTTCCAATGTCCCCATTTGTATGGAGAGAGCAACCAGTGCTTTAGATGATGTGGTACCCCGCCCAGCAGCCTTCTGAAATTGACAAGGCCACTTTGTCAGGAGGTTGATCAAGCCAGGCCACCTGGTCCAACTTAGGATCCTGAGGCCCCCTCTGCCCTACAAAAAAGATGCTCGCCTCCATGAAGTGGGTGAAGGTAAGGAGGCGGGGAAGTCCTCCAATGGAATGCGATCAATCTGCTATGCCAGCCTGGCCCGCTCCCTCCCTTTGTGCTGTCTCCTTCACCAGCTGGCTCTTCTGTAAGCCTTCCCTGGACAGGGCTGTGTGTTAATTGCCGATCTCCAGCTCCTAAAATAAGACCTGACCTTTGCTGTTGCTCCAGGGCCATCAAGTTGGTTGCTACTCACAGCTCCCCTTTGTGAAACAGAGCAAAGCACCACCCGCCCGCACCGTCGTCCTCATGTCTGAGCCAATTGTCGCTGTGTCCTCCGATTTTTCACCGACCCTGTGCCAGGTATGATGCCCTTCTCCAGGAATCGATCCCTCCTGAGAACATGGCCAAAGGGTGTGAGTGAGCATCTCACCATCCTTTCTTCGAAGGAGCATTCTGGTTGCACTTCTCCCAAGGCAGCTTTGTTCCTCCTTCTGGCAGTTGATAGTATGTTTCATATTCTTGACCGACACCATCATTCGAAGGCTTCGATTCTCCTCAGTCTTCCTGATTCACAGTCCAGCTCTCACCTGCACAGGAGGCCACTGAAAATACTGCTGTGGAGGCTCTTCCTCCTCCGCTCTGGTCAGACGCACCTTAGTGTATCCTCAAGGTGATACCTGGGCCCTCTGGCTCTGTGAAGAGACCTTGTGCAGCAGCAGGGTGCTGTGAGTCAGAATCCCCTGGGTGACAGTGGGTTTTTTTGTTTTGCCCAATGCAATACATGTCATGTCCCCTGAATTCTTGGTGGCCACTTCCTTGGGCATTGATCCTGGAACCAAATAAAATACAAGATATCCTTGAAAACGTCAGTCTTTTGTCCATTTATCATGAGTTTGCTTATTGGTCCAGGATTTGGGGATGTGAGAAGTCTTGTGTTCTGTGTAATCCATACTGTAGGACTGCGCCTTAGAGGGTGCTAAATAAAGATGTATTAGGTGTCTGGGGAAAGGAGCATACACGCAGATGCATGTATTCCATTTAGTGACTACCGTATATTGATCAGCACTTTTCATGAGCCACTCCAGCCTGTTGAAAGAAGTCCTATTGTTTGCTCCATGTTACAGAGAAAGGAAGTCACACACACACACACACACACAAAAAATTACTGACGTGTAACTGCAGAGGCCATGCTCTAAACCACTCTATCCATCATCAGGTCCATCTGAGTCACCCCGGCACCCAATAAGGGAGAACCATTGGGGTTAAGAATTGGGGCTCAGACTGATAAACTCACAACTCTCCTCCAGTTCTTTACAATCCCTTCTTTGCACTATTATGGCCTTCGTTTCCCCTCACAAATCTTGCTGGACCTGCATTTGTACCTTGGTACAATCAAGATCATTTTGTGCATGAAATTCAGGATACATAAACCCCCTCAGAAATAGTAATGGCTCCTTGAGGATGTGGGAAGAGGGGGAGCAGAAAGGGGGAAGGGGAAACTGATAGCAATGATGACTGTAGAACCCCACTCGAAGGGAAAGAACATCGGAATTTTAAGTGATTCGATAAATGGAATGGTGGAAGTTATTGAAAAAAATCTGTAATAATATATATAGTGAGGGTTGGGGCAGAAGGGGATAAAGGCACTGATATGAAGGATTTCAAAAATGTATTAAAATTATGATGGCAGCAATTGTAAAAGTGTAAAATTATAACAGTATCTGTAAGAGCTCCCAATAAAATGTTTTTTAAAAAAAAGAATTGGGGCTCAGATGTACCATATGGTTCCATTTATATGACATGTCCAGAGTCAGCAGATGTGCAGAGACAGAAAGCTGACCCGTAAGTCTAGAATTGGGAGCAGCTGGGGCATGGGGAAATACCATTCCTAGGTCCGAGACTTGTTTGGGGGTGATGACAATGTTCTGAAATTGACTGTGAACACACCCTACTCTGTGACCATACTAAACATCCTTGAACTTTATACTTTGAGTGGACGACTTATTTATGAATTACTTCTCAATAAACCTGCTATTTACAAGAAGAGTCGAGGCTCAGGAATCCCACCTCTGCCCCTTACCTGTCAGCTACATACTTCACGTACCCTCCTCCTGACTCCAACTCCTAGAAGCCGCAGGGACAGGACCACCCCAGGGGGTTACTGGAGTAGAAAGCCTGGTCTTTGGCCTGAAGGGCAGCTGCTTTCAGACTGTGGACCTTGCAGTTAGCAGCCCAAGGCATGGCCACTCCACCACCAAGGCTGCTTTTGCTGAGATAATACGTGGCGCCCTTCCTGTTTTATCAAGGAGAAAGGACATGGCTTGGCCCAGATCACCCAGCTGGTGAGTGACAGGTGAAGGGCTTGGGCTCTGGTCTCTTGACATCACCTCCCACCTTCCCTCCGGCTTCAGGGTCCTATCCCCTCAGCACCCATGCCCACAGCAGAGCTGCGGTAACATGGTCCCCAGAGTACTGGATGCTCTCTTCCCCAGCCCCCAATGTGCTCTCCTCCTGGGGCCATGATGCTGTGGTTCCTTGTAATAAAGAAAATGTCTCAGCTACCCTTCCATGGTTGCCGGGCAACTCCAGAGGGGGCTGGGAAGGGAGGAGGGGGAGGAGGAGGGAAGGGGGAGAGTTCTGGAGCCAATCTGGAGACAAAGGGTAGGATTTGGGTGACATGGAGCCTGGTCTTAGTGCTAACCTGGCCCGGCTGGGGTGGCGGGTGGGGGTGGTAGGCTTCCTCCCACCCCAGTGTCTCACACCAATAAATATGGATTAGGGAAATGGACAGAGTTTTTCCCACGGGTCTGAAAGGCTACATCTGACCTTTCTACCCCCTTTATGTACCAACGTGACAGAGCGAAGAGCAGGGCCCCCTGAGATGCCTCCCCCCACCCATGGCCTTCTGACTTTGAGAAAATGTTTCACCTCCTCCTTCTCTAGCCCTAGACCAGGTCACAGCCCTGCCTGGGCCTCTGTCCCAGTGAGGAGGAGAAGGCCGGCTTTGGGCTTTGGGGAGGGGATCAGGAGCACTTCCAGGCTTGCTCAGCCAGTCAGATGTCCTGGAGCAGTGTCAGAAAAGGCCCTTCCAGCCTCCGATACCTTCCTCTGTTCCGCACATCCCCACCCAGCGCCTTGTGCCCTGTCCCAGCCCTGCCAGCAGAAGAGGCCCATCCTCCCGCCAGCCCTGCCCTCCACCGCCACCTTTCTCCCCACCTCATCTCCTTCTTCTGCCGCAACTCTCTGCTCTACTTTGCTTCTCTTTCCCTCCTTCCTCTGGGGTGCCCCAGGCTCCCCTATTTGGGCTTCCTCCCCATGAAACTTGGAAGCCCCATGGCTGACCCTGATGTCCTGGAAGACATGGCATGGCAGGAAGGACAGTGAAGGAGGGGGAGTGGAGATCTGGGAGAGTGGAGATCTCTCACCCTGGTGCCCTGGCCTGCTGGCGGCGAGCGGGTGGGGGTGGGGGACACACCAATGCCTGAATGGAGCCAGTGTCCAGGCAGGAAAAGCAAACACCTCCGTCTGGGCAGGGCAGGCCTGGGGTGGGGGTGGGGTGGGACTGAGCCCTGTGCCCATCCCCTTTTTTTCCCTGAAGTCCTCCCGGATCATTGCCCCACAACCTGAGGGGGAAAATGGGGTTCAGGGTTGGGAATAAGTCTTGTAGTAGACACTCCCCTCCCCCACCCAAGACCTTTCTCTGCCCAGTGGCCCCCTCCCCACCCCTGCCAGCACCCTTCCTGCCTGGCAGATGCCAGGAACATTCATGCCTGGGGAGGTGGGGTCTGGTCTGACCAGCCCTTCTCCACAGCAGGAACAGGGCAGAGACTCCCTAGCAGTGCTGTCTGCCTCCAGGCCCAGGGGGAAGGGGAAGCCAGTGGAGATGCTCTGACTGGGTGAGTGCCCCCCCACCCCACCCCACCCCCGCCACCACCAGCCAGCAGGGAGGGAGGTGAGGCTGTCCTTGGGGGTGGGGGCTCTCAGGATGCCCCTCACACTCCATGAGCCCCTAGCCTATGGCCTTGTTTTGCCTGTCTTGCCCTCAGTCTGTGGCGCAGGCATCACTGGTCACTGGTGCTTTGGTGTGGGGAGGGGAGGGAGGGAGGGGAGGGGAAGGACCGATGGATAAAGGACACTGGAGGGGAGGGCTGGGGACTGGTTGGGCCGGGATCTCAAGCCAGCCTTTTCATTAGACTTGTGCTCCAGGAAGCGGCAATGATGGTTTATTTTGAACACCACACCCAAGCCAAACTCCCTGTCACTATGACTCGATGCCAGCTCACACTGACCCGAAAGGACAGGGCAGAACTGGCCCTGCGGGTTTCCCCAGTCCGCAGCCCCGTTCTGGAGTAGAAAGCCCCAGGCTCCTGAGGACACTGCTCCTTTCAAACTGCTGACCTTGCAGCGTTGTGACCACTACATCACCAGGGCTCCCCTTCTGAACTAGCAGATTCTAAAAGGACTGGGAAGGTGCTCATCCTTGTGACCCAGCAAGTGGGGAGGCTGGGATTCAACCCCCCAGGCACCCTCATTAAATGGCCCAGCAGCCTTGCCACCTCTCTCCTTCCCCATGTTCCCTAGGAACTTAAGGGAACTGGGAGGCTGCGTGGGGACGATTCTGAGCTTCCTGTCTTCTCAGACAATGTGCCTGCACACGTGACTGTCCCCGCCTAGCCACAATCAGATCCCCAGAGAACCAGGTCTCCCTCGCTCTGGGTGTCAACTCGTAGTCTCGCATGCTGTATTCAAAGCCCAATACTGCCCACAAAGAACTTCACCGAATTGTCATCGGCAGCACTGAGCACTGTCTGAAGGTGGCCACCAGGCCCCTGTACGGTCAGAAACCAGGGGTTCAGAACCCACAGACACAGGGCCAGAAGGAGTCAGTCCTGGATTTGAACCTGACTCTCCCTGCAGAGCCGAGTGTGCTCCTACACTGCCTTCAAATCCACTAGAGGTCATGGTGCCAGTTCCCCTGCATCTGGCCGGCCGGCCAGCCGCGGGCCAATCTTCGCTCACAGACAAGAATCAATCTCGTGTTTGAAGGCACCTGCTCCAAGGATGGAAGCCCCCCCTCCCCTGGGAGTAATCGGACATTTATTTATTCATAGCCTTCTGGCGGGGGAGGGGAGGCCCTCTTACCCAGAAGCCCCCATAGCCAGCTGCCTCCGAGCTCTTGACTCTTGCCCGCTGGAGTATCTTATCATCAGGAGCGAACAAGCCTTGTCTCTGCTCTTGCCCCCCAGCTTCCATGTTGGCTGGCCCTGACCGAGTGACTCTGCTTCTCTGGATGTCAGTTTCTTCACTGTAATTAATACACCTGCTTGGTGAGGAGGCTGCCCAGACTGCAAGGAACAAAGAGGCTGAAGGCTGCGGGGGGGAGGGGTTTGGCTTCTCCTGAAGTGCCCAGAACCGAATGGCAAACCCACCTCTACACCATTCTGGACACCATCGTGGCTCCCTCCATGTCTCTCCACGAGACTCCAGCCTCCTGCTCTCAGCTAGCTGCTGATTTATCGCCCTTATACAGAGAGGGAAACTGAGGCCCAGAGTGCTCAGCGTCACATAGCAAATTGGTGATGGAAAGGGACACCCCCCTCCTGCCTCCCCATCTCTTTTCTCCCTTTTCACCTCGGGCCTCCCCTAGCTGGCTTGCCTTTGGGCAGGGCCCCAGGCACCCAGACCTTAGGAGCCCAGGGGAGAAGTGGGCAGTGAGGGAGGGACCACAGGCTGGGCTCCTAGGCAGAAGCAGGGCGTTCTCAGCCCCAGCCCTTTGTCTGCTGCTTTGTGATGGTAAAGCAGGGCTCCTAAATCAGGTCTGTGACACTGTTATTGTTGCCCAGGGCGCAAAGAGTCTAAACTTTTCCCTGAGGTCAAGAATGTGGCCGGTCCCCAAGCCTTGAGGAGCCAGGCCTGGGTGGCTGAGGGGTGGGGCTGGGGCCTCACCCCCGGGTTGGGGTGAGATGTGGGGGGGTGGATGGGGTGGGGTGGGGAGGGGGTCATCCAGGAACAAAACGCTTTGAAAATACAGCTCCTCTCCATCACTGCCAACATTGTCCGCTGCCCGCGGGGGACCTGGCACCGCCTCGCCGGGGCTCCGGCCCCCAGCCCTGGCCTGGCCCGGCCCGGCATCTGAAAATGGATAGAAGGTTATTGTCCCCCCACCCACCCACCCCTGCAGCCCTTTGTCTGCCCCAGTCCCAGATGTCTAGGCTGGGACCAGGGAACTGACCCATGGTGGGCAGGCGGGAGGGGACAAAGGGGAAGACCACGGGTCACTGCATCCCGAGGGGTCGTTCCCAGATCCTGAGATCCCACCCAGCCGAGGCCAAGTCATCTTCTGGGCCGTCTGGGCCCTGGGATTGTCCCTGTCCCCCTCCCCCACCAGAGTTTCAGCCTTGGGAGAGGAAGACCACAGGGGTGCAGGGTTAAGAGCAGGAGACCTGGGAGCCCCACAAATGGAGTTTGCATTCCAGCTTTGCCCTAGTATCTATGATCGGGAGTCATCGGTGCCCTCTTAACCCAGCCTGCTTCTCCCATCGAAGGACCCAGGACCCTCCCCTCCTCACTCACAAGCAATGGCAGAACCTTCCTGCCTGCCTGTCAGCCCCATCCTGGGCATGGGGGCACTGTGGTGGGTGGACCTCGTGGTGGATCCTTCTGAATTGTTGTTAACGGTTCATGCTCTTGTTGGGTCTGCCGAGTCTGTCGGACACACAGCGATGGGCACAGCGCCCGATCCTGCACCATGCTCACAATGATTTGAGCCCATTGTGACACTTCTCAGACACATCCTCTGTCTTGGGCACCCGGACCCCCATTTTACCTGCATTCTCTCCTTGTCATAACAAAATCAGAGAGGCAGGTAGTGCCGTTAACTAGTCGGTAAGCTGTGGAGACACGTCCTGGTGTGGCTAAAGGCAACGGGCTGTAGAGCTAGGATTCTAGCCCAGACTGGCCGCCGCCACAGAGGCGTAACCCGGATAATAACTTTGGAGGCGCACTGAGCAGGAAGCCTGCTGGCTCAATACCGTGGAGCTGCTGCTGTGGGTCATTCCACCCACCGAGTCCCCCATTTCACAGACGGGGATGCCGAGACTCAGGCCAGGGCGGCAGAGAAAATGATTAGCCCTGACCAACATGGGTGCCAGGGCGAGCTGGGCTGGCCAGAGAGGGGCAAGCCAGCCTGCCTTCAAACCCCAGCTCCCTGTGAGCTGGGGCTGGCGATTTAGCCTGGCCTGGCTTCCCGTTTGTGTAAAGGAAACACCCCCACTTTCCCCCCAGATTTTAAAGCGCTTAGCTGGATGCCGGGCAGAAGACAAGCAACTGCAAAGAGGGCTGGTTACTATTGTTATTCTAATGACCTGAATGGAAGTAGCAGCTCTCCTTTGGAGTTCCCCGGTTGGTCTTCTCACCTGGGGTCACCTGAGGGCCAGGCTCTGCTGAGGGGAGGTGGGCTAGCAACGCTCCTCCTCCTGGGGTCTCTAACAACCTTGAGACTATCGGCCTCCTTAGGAAAGGGGGTGAGGATGGAAGGGATCCATTGGGGGCTGGCTGGGGGAAGAGACTGCCCGGCCAAGAGGAGTTAACAGCTCCCAGGCCCCGGCCCAGCAGGACTGCCACGCTGCAGCAGCCGCAGCAACGGTTTTAGCTGAAGAGCCAGGGCTCCTTCCTGATGGGCAAAACAGCTGGCTGCCCGGAAAGAGAAACAGCTGGCCTGGTACCAGCCTCCTGAGGACAGAGGCAGAGCCTCAGAGGAGGACAGCTCCACATCTGGGCTCCTGGGAGAGGAGGGCATGGCCAAGAGGGAGAGGGTGGTCCTTAGCAGTGGGTGTGGGTGTTGGGTGGGACCCCTGGAGATGAGGGGGGCGTGTGCGAATTCCTGGAGCAGGAGCCAGGGTATCCTGGGTCTAAGTGGCATGGGCAGGAATGGCTCCAGCCGTGGCTAGGGCTGGGGGGGGGGGCGGGGTGTGCTCTTGGTCAGCTCTAGGAGTAAGGAAAAAGGCCAGGGAAACAAGCGAAGGCCAGCCTCTGCTCAGCCCTGGGTCCTCTTAGACTGGGTTTGGATCTGAGGGGAGGAGGGAGCCCATACTGGACATTTGGACTCCTCGCTGTGAGCTGCATTCAGGACCAGAAGCGCGGGGCTCCTCTGGCCACAAAGCAGGACAGGGGTCCAGCGAGGGAGCCCAGAAGCTGGCGGCTGGTAAGAGCTCCGTCAAAGCATACTCCCCGTCTTGCACCCCCATTTCCAACCTGTTTGATTGCCAGGCTGTGAGGACTCCCATCCCCCGGGGCGCTCTCTGCCAAGGTCCTGGGGCACCTCCAGGCTGCCCTTGTCCCATTGGCAAGAGAGGGGCACCTGAGACTTTGCGTGAGCTTGAGAATACAGGCAGAGGGTTAGTGGGGTATGGCCAGAGCTCTTCCTTGGGCTTGGTCCCCATGTCCCACAGACCTCAATGCCCTCCACTGCCTCCTAATAGGGGAGATTCTTCCAGTCCATCCCCCTAACCTCTAGCCCCCCCACCCTGGGGAGTGCAGCCTCAGTGCCCCTCTCCCTGCTGAAGGCCAGGCTGCAGATCCCTTGCCAGCGGGCAGGCCATGGAGCAGGGCCCCCCAGAAGGAAGACAGCACTGGGGAGGGCTCCAGTTCCTTCTGGGGTTCCATTTCTAGCAGCCTGAGTCAAGCCTGAGGCACAGGCGCCACCGCCTGGTTTTAGCCGGAACAACGATGAGCATGGGACCCGTGTGAGGCTGCAGCTGGGGGAAACCTTGAGCTGGTGGAGGTGTTTCTGGGCTGTCTGGCTGCTACTCAGTCTGAGCCCAAGCAGTCATTTTCCCCAGGTGTGGAGACCTACATGACCTGGAGGATGAGGCTTTACATCCTGTAGGCTAGCATTTCAGACCCGAGTCTGTACCCACATCGCCTGAAAGAAGGGCTTCTTCAGATTGCTTGGTCTCGGACCAAGTTTCTGCGTCAATAGGTCCAAGGAGGGACCTAGGAATTTGCATTTCTCGCCATTTCCACATGAGGTTGATGTTCCTGGTCCCAGGGATTATGCTTTGAGCATGACTGCTTTGGGATTTCTGTGAATTCTGCCCAATACTACCTTTGTAGTATATTATTTATTGTCTCTCTCTCTCACAGACACACACACAGTGTAAGTGGGACTCCAGGTTTTGGCCAGCCCACTGAAGTCCACGTCCAATCACATTTACTGCAGGAGCCATGTGCTCTGGCCGGCTCAGGTCTAGGGTTCAGGGCTGTCATGGAGAATGGGGTGGCCTTGTGTCAGATTTCAGTCTCACCAGGAGAAGACCAAGCAGTCAGGTGGGAAAGAGCATGGGGTCCCTCTGCCTGGAAGCTTCAGTAGATCACTTGCATGGCATCCCATGGGCATGGGTCTGATTCTGGTGCATGCAACCCGACGTCACAGAGCAGAATGACTCTGGAGAGCTCTCTTGGCTGTAATCGTTGAAGAGGCAACCTGCCAAACCTTTCTTCCATGGTACCGCTGGGTGGGTTCAAGGCACCAACTTTGAGCTCAGCAGTAGAGAGCAAACCATCTGTGCTGTCCAGGGACCTGGTGATTGAAAGGCAAGTTAATGTCCAAAACAGAGCCTGACGTCCACATTCCGGAAACACAGCAGCTGCAGCCCCGGCCCAACCAGTGGGAAAACATAAGTAGGAACCAGCCTTGATTTCTCTGCCTCCCACATCCAACCCCACAGGGGGCTCTGCCTCCATTGCCTCAGCTCTGCCCAAAGTCTTCTAGCTTCCACCCTTGCCCTTGGGTGCTTCGCCCACCCTCTGCACCAGAGAGGCACTTCTCTGCTTATTGCCAACTGTGTCAGGTGAGACTTCAGGGCCCTCTGTTACCTGGCCTGCCCACCTAGCTAACCATCTCCTGCCACACTCCCTGGTCCACTTTGCTCCAGCTGTACTTGCCTGTGCCCACCCCGGGATCTTTATCCCAACTGGGCCTTCCCTTAGCAACACTCTTCTCCAGAATCTTCCTTTGGCTGCCTCCTCTCTCTAAGGGTGGCCTCCCGCTCCCAGGCTACTTTCCATTCTCCTTTGGAACTGGCATGGTCATGGATCCACGGGTCTCTTTCCTACCTTGCTCACCAGACTGTAAGCATCTTAGAATCTTAGAGGCAGAGGCAGGTCTCCTCAGGACCTAGCACTGGACCTGCCCATAGTAGAGGCTCAATATTTATTTACTGAGTAAGTGAGATCGTATAGGATGCCAGGGAAGGTTCCCCAGACAGATCAAGAATGGCTTTCCAGAGGACGGAAGTGTAAGCCGATAGGAAAGGACCTCGTGCCAAGCATCATGGGGGCTCCACAAACAAAACAAAACCCATGGAGTTTCCTGGAAACCCTGAACAGTCCACTCTGGCTAGAGCAGCAGGTTTTAGTGGAGAGGACGGGAGGGAGCAGGCACCTTCTTGCACAGGGCCTCCCTGCCCTTGCTGGGTGTGAAGCTCTGCCTTGTTGGGTGTGAAGTGGGGCATTTAGAGTGCTCTGCTGAGTGCAGAGGACTTGTTCCCAGGGAGAAAGCCTGGTGGTGGGGAGGCCTGGCCGGTGACCAGGGCTGAGGCCCTGAGTCAGACCAGTGGCAGTGCAGAAGGCAAGACCTCTTAGCCAAGTGCAGGAGGCGGACCTGCCCAGATCAGGAGATGGTGTGGATGCATGGATGGAGAAAGAGGGACTTGTCAACAGTGACTCCCAGGGCTCCCGCTGGGGCACTGAGAGGGAGGCTGTTTGGGGGGAAGGCAAGAGTTGGGCTGTGTACTGGTAGAGTGTGGGTCCTGGTGGGCAGTCAGGTTTCCAGAGAGGGGGAATGCTCCACATGGTCAACTGTTGCGGAGAGTGCCTTTGTGGGTGTGGCTTGGGCAGAACAGCCTTGGTCTGTGTCACGCAGTGGCGCAGGTAGATTGAAGGAAGTGAGACTAGTGGCAAACTACACACACACACACACTTTTAGGGGTTGGCTTGAAGGTGGCAGGAGGGAGGGTAACAGAGCCACAGTTAGGGGGATAGCCGTGCGTGGTGTTTCCTTAGTTTGAGTTTGGGAGATTCATGTTCTTTGGAGTTCTAAAGAATCCAGAAGAGTGGGAGACTGGTCACCCAGGAGGGGTAAGGGGAGGGCATTTGGAACCCAGTGGCCATTCCTTTGCAGAGGAGGGCGATGGTTCTTTCTCTGTAACAGGCGGTGAGGACGGAGGGTGTTTGTGCACAGGGGTAAAAGGTTTGGAGGCTGGACACGAAGGTTCTCAGGGGATGGTTTCTGCTTTATTCCCCAGGAAGCATCAGGGAAATGCTCACTGAGGTAGGAGGACGTGGAGCTGAACTTCAGAGAACTGGGTGTATTTGAAATGTCACTGAAAGGGAGTGAGCAGGCTAGGGGAAAGCTCAGCTGAGGGTGGAGACCATGACTTCCCAGTGCCCCAACCTTCTCCAGAACACCTAGTGGCTAGTGGGTTAAGCATTGGGCTGCTAACTGCAAGGTTAGCAGTTTGAAACTACCAGTTGCTCCTCAGGGGAAAGATGAAGCATTCTACTCCCAGTGGACAGTTACAGCCTCGGAAACCCACAGGGTTAGCTCTACTCGGTCCTATGGGGCCGCTCCGCTCAATGGCAAGGAGTTTGAGTTTGAACCCACTCCAGAGCAAGCTGGTTTATAGGGCTGGGTTGGCTTTTATAGGACGGTTGATGGGGAAACCTTGCAATAAGGGCGTTAGTGATAGGCTGGACCATTGGGTGGGCAGGGGAGGGACAGAGGGAGAGAGTTGAAGATGGACGGCCTCCTGCGTTGGGAGGAGAAAGAGGAAGTGGTTCTCAACATTCCTAATGCCGTGACCCTGTCATACACTTCCTCATCTGGTGGTGAGCCCCCAACCGTTAATTTTTTTCCCATAAAATTATTTTCGTTGCTACTTCATCACTGTCATTTTGCTACTGTGATGAATCGGGCCACCCCTGTGAAAGGGTCGTTCAAACCCCAAAGGGGTCACGACCCACAGGTTGAGAACTGCTAGAAGATTAACCAATGGAACGGGTGGAGTCTCAAGGACTTGGGGAGCTCTGGAATGACTCGGGTGGGTGAGGTAGGGACACTGCTTTGTTTCCAAAAGGGCACCCCAGTTCTCGGGCTGGAAGTGCCTTCTGGCCAGAGGATTCCTAGGAAAGGGTGGGGGTTCCGAGAGTCTACCCAGGAAGCTTTGGAGAGGCCTCCAACCTTCTCACTGCAGGGCCCCTGGCTGGGACATGGCCTCCCTAGAAGCTTTGACCTGGAACCTGTCGGTGCTTGTGGAGCGCATCTGGAGTTCAACACCCCATCACTAGTAAGTCCATTCTTGGCTGGCCCCACTGCCCCTAGGGGAGATTGGGTGTGCAAGCCAAGCCCCGTGGTCCCCACCTGACGCTGGGAAGTCCAAGATGCCTGGAAGACAGCTGGCTCTTCCAGGTGGAGTGGGAGTGTGGGCTCTCGCCATGCGCCCGGGCCCCGATACAGAGAGACCCTTCGTGCGTTCATTCCCTCAAGTACTCCTTGCAAACTTTCCCCGGGGGGTTATCAGCCCCATTTTACCCACAAGCCCCTAGGGGTTCAAGGGCGTGACCTGAGATGCGCAGCCCATCCGTGGCTGGGACCCACCTTTCGTGAGCCACCCCCAGGCTGCTCCCCTTTTTGTTGATGCCTTCCTCAGCCGGCCCTTCTCAGCAGGGTCCCCAGAACCCGGCCCTGCCCCAGAGGAGGCTCCGCCGAGCTCACCATTGGACCATCAAGGCAAGAGTGGGCTCTGCTCTCTTAAAGCAGCGTCGGAGCAACACAGGTGCGCAAGGGAGGACGCTGTCGCGCCCACGAAGCCAGCCCGGGGCCGCCACGGGATGGGCCGCCAGGTCAGGGACCCCCTGGCCCCGCCCCGAAGCCGGTCCCGCTCGCAGACACACCCCGCGTCGGCTCCACGCCGAGCTCGGCTGCGTTCGCGTCTGGGCCCGCCAGGGGGCGCGGGGGCCCGGGAACCCCGGAAAGGCAGCCGCGCGCCCTCCCCGCCCGCCCGGCGGGAGCTGGAGCAGTGGCTAAGTCCGAGGGTCCGGTGGTCGGTGGTCGGACCCGCACTCCTGGGCCTTGGCCTGGGTAGAGCCGGATTCCAGGCATCGAGGCGCGGGGGATTTGAGAGCTGGAGAGGCCCCCGTGGCGTCACCCCAGGCCCTCCCCCTTTCCTCCCCCCACTGCGGGGTCCTGCAGCCAGGGGAGGGGTCTGCCCCTGGGCCTCCGGCCTTGGCCCTGCAGATGCCCCCTAGCCCCTGTCCTAGGTGAAGAAACTCGAGAACCCGCACCAGGTGCCCGGCACTGGGAGACCAGCCTTTGGGTGGCTCCCCGCGCCCCCTCGGCCCCACCCTGCGCCGGCCCCTCCCCACCTAGCAGCCCCGCCTACTCCTCTTAGCGGGGCTGGGAGCCCCTGGCCGCCACCCCAGCGCCCGCCATGCGCGCTGCTCCCGTCGCCCCGCCGCTGCCGCTGCTGCTGCTGCTGCTGCTCTCGCTGGGGCCGCGGTTAGAGGCTGCGGGCAGCGCGGAGCCACCGCTGCCCGCTGTGGTCCTTGCCATCTTAGCCCGGAATGCCGAGCATTCACTGCCCCACTACCTGGGCGCTCTGGAGCGGCTGGACTACCCCCGGGCCAGGCTGGCCCTCTGGTGAGACACCCGGCCATTGGCACCCAGGAGACAACGCTCCCCAGCCCTCCAGGCCGGTCTTCTGGGCCCCCACAGCCTCATCTGCTCCCCGCCCAGCCATACTGCCAGGCCCCACCCTCGCGGACGGGCCCTCTGCCTGCAGCCTCAAGGCCCAGACAGCAGCCCTTAGCCCCCTGACTGGTATAAGGGTGACCCTTGGACACCTGCCCTTGTCCAGTTCCCTTCTCCGCCTCTGGGGGCCTCCTGTGGTGTAAGCTGGACCCAGCTCCTCCTATCTCAGCTCTTGGAGCCCAAACCCCATCTGGGTGGGAGTTTGGATTAGCTTGACTTGGAGCAGACTGGAACGCTGAAGCCCCCTGAGGCTGGAGGCCCTGGGGCCAGGGACAGCAGGACTGGCCTTCCGGAGAGCAGATGGGGGTGCTGTCAGCCATGGGCCCCTTCATGCTCTGCAGGGGAGTAAGACTGCCCCCCTCCAGTTAGCCTCTGTCAGTCAAGGGCTTGGTGGGGGGGGGCTTTCCCCTTTCCTGGAGTGAGTGTCTCCCCACAGGTGTCTGTTAAGAACTCTGGACTCAGAACACAAGCGCCACTTTCTGGAAGCCAGAACCAGGAGGAGTCCTGAGCTGAGGCTGGGGATAAACAGAGAAATGACAAGCTACCCCTGAGGCTCACCCCAAGACACCAAGGCCTGGAGGTGGAGCCGTGGCCTGTGGCCTGGGGAGGCTGCCCACAATGACCATAGTTTGGGAGTTAGTTTGTTCCCACCCCTCCAAGATGTGACACGTCTTCACGTCTGGGGAGTTGGCTTAAAGGGGCAGGATCCTTCAAGCTGAGGCTCTTGGCTGAGCCTAGCTCCTCGCTGTCAGGGGAGCCCCTTCCCTCCAGAGAAGCAATGTTCTTCTCCCTGGGGGCCAGGCTTGCGCCCATCAGCTTTTCTCTGGGACCTAAGTGTGGCTGATCCGCATTACAACATGTGTGTGGGGGAGGCTGCCCTGCTCTGTCCAGTCCTGACTGAGAAAGGGGAAGGGGCTGTCCTGTGGTCACATGGCAAGGACATAACCAGGGAACAGAGCAGGTACCTGTAGCTTGTACCTGAGTTGAGGTACCCTTCATCTTTCAAATGCACAGGGAAGCTTCTAGCAAACAGAATGGCATGGTGGTGGTGGTAGTGGTAGTGGTAGGGGACTGAAGTCCGGAAAGGAGATGGGTGGTTGGGACTTGGCTGTTCTGCTTCCACCCCCTCACCCACCACTGTAGTGTACCACAGTCCCCTGGGGAGGCCAACCTCACAGGTGGTGCTCCAGGGGTCAAGGCTGCCCTGGGGGCTGTTTGGCCCTTCTCTGGCGGTGTCTAGTCAGCATTCTTCCTCTGTGTCCAGGTGTGCCACAGACCACAATGTGGACAACACCACCCAGATGCTGCAGGAGTGGCTGGCTTCTGTGGGTGACAGCTACGCAGCTGTGGTCTGGAGGCCGGAGGGGGAGCCCAGGTAAATGACCTGAGGGAAAGACCGGGGAACAGCCACAGCCCAGAGAGGAAATGGGCTAGCCCAGGACCACGGCCTCCTGCCCAGGGCTCTGCCCACCTCCCTGCAAAGGTGGAGAGACGCCGGCGTCCGTGACACATCGCATACCTGTATTCCTCAGGTCCTACCCACACGAAGAGGGTCCCAAGCACTGGACCAAAGAGCGGTACCAGTTTCTGATGGAGCTGAAGCAGGAGGCCCTGGCCTTTGCCAGGGGCTGGGGGGCGGACTACATCCTGGTAAGGAAGCCTGGCCTCGCGTGGGCTTCTCACTGGGGAAGAATCTGTCCCCGGCACAAATCTCGAGGTGACTTGAACCTCTCCTGTAGCCCGGATTCTTCACATGGCAACCTGGGGCCAGAGCTCAGATCAGATACTGAGAGTAGGCACTAAGCCCGGGCATTGCAAATCGATCCTAGGGCTTATGTTATCGTCCGGTGCCAACTCACCCGCGCCACCCAGTGCACAACCAAGCAAACGCCACACCTTCTTCACAATGGCTTCTCTTTGATGCCACTGTGGCGGCCACCTTGTCTCTCTGTCTCCTAGAAGGGCTTCCCTTCTCTCTCCTTTCTGATTTTGTTCTTGACCACGCATGCTGTCCTTCTCTCCTGATGGCATGTCCATCCGAAGACCAGGATCCGGTCTCTCCTGTTGACATGTCCAAAGTATGTGCGACCGAGTTTGCCTCCTGGCGGTCCTTATTCAGACACAGGTCTGTTACTTCTTCAAGTATGCCGTGGTAGGTTTAATATTGTTCCCCGACACCGGACTCCAGAGATATCAGTTCTTCTGTCTTCCTCAGTCAGTCAGTGTCCAGTTTTCCCAGACATCGGGGACAGTGGAAAATTCCAAGGTTTGGGTCCACTGCACCTTCGTCTTCAAAGCGTCGTCTTTGCTTTGTAACACTCTGCAGAGATGTCTACGACCAATTTCCCTCACGCAGGACATCATTCGGTTTCCTGGTGGCGGCTTCTCTGGGCCTTGATTGTGGATCCATGGAACATTAACTCCTCAACAACTTCAGTCTTGTCTCTGTCACTTATGTTGCTTATTGTTGTGGAGACTTTTATTTTCTCTGTTGAGGGCAGGCTGCAGTCTTCTGTCTTCCTCAGCGCTCTAAGTCCTCGGGACTTTGGGCCAGCAAGATGCATCCTCTGCATTGTGTAGGTTGTTAATGAGTCGTCTTCTGCTCCCGGGGCTACACTCTCCTTTAAGAACTCTGACCCTGGATTCCTGGGACAGAGCTGAGAGGATAGCCCGAACCTTGGTTCGTGAACTAGAACTCAGCGTTGCTTGCTGGACTCAACCTTAGGCCACAGCTTGGTTAAGACTCTTCGAGCAGCAAGACAGGTCCAGTCTCCAACCCGTTATCCCAGACTACATCCTTGGTCTAGAAACAGACCTCACAAGGGATTCTGGGAACCACTCGGGGTCTGTGGTGGCCTGGAGGGGCCTCATGCAGTGATTTCCTTGGTGGGGGGATCTGCAGCCTAGACAAGGCTGGGGCCTGTGATACCTTCCTGCCCGTTCTCCCAGTTTGCTGACACAGACAACATTCTGACCAACAACCGGACGCTGCAGCTTCTGATCGATCAGGGGCTGCCTGTGGTGGCCCCAATGCTGGACTCCCAGACCTATTACTCCAACTTCTGGTGCGGGATCACGCCTCAGGTGAGACCAGGGATGAGGGCCTCCTCAGGAAGTCTGAGATCCTGGGAGGAGTGACAGACCCAAGAGCAGGAATCCCATGTCTTGGGGTCTGTGGACCATGGCAGGGGGAAGCAGTTGGTGGGAATGGAGAGGAAGGAGCCCTTTACAACCCAGAGCCGCGCCCCTACTCCCACCCCAGGGCTATTACCGCCGCACCACTGAGTACTTCCCCACCAAGAATCGCCAGCGCCAGGGGTGCTTCCGTGTCCCCATGGTCCACTCCACCTTCCTGGTGTCCTTGCGGGCTGAAGGGACAGCCCAGCTCGCCTTCTACCCACCTCACCCCAACTACACCTGGCCCTTCGATGACATCATCGTCTTCGCCTTCGCCTGTCAGGCAGCTGGTGAGGACCAGCCCCCCATGAGCACCCCTTGAAGGCTTCTGGGTCTCTGCACACGCTGTTCCTCTGCTTAACAGAACCCTTCCCACCCCTGCCTCGTCTTGTGAAATCCTGTTTGTGCCTTCTGGAAAGTTGTAACCCTTCCTGAGCTGCTCCGGCTGCTTCCATCTGGGCATTCCCCTTGCTCCTCTATTAGGTGCATGTTCACGGAGCACCTACCGTGAGCCAGGGCGGACAGGTAGCCTCCAGATATCACACACAGATCAACATCCAATCCACAACTATGACAGGAGGCAGAGCCTCTCAGTCCTTGGGGCTTCAGGTGCTTAGATTGGAATTGACCTGGTCAGGAAACTCTTCTCAAGGAAGTGACCCTGTGGGCTGAGATCTGTGAGTAGGCATTAGCAAGACAACGGGGCAGAGCAGAGAGTGAGACTGGCAGGTGCAAAGGCCCTGTGGCAGCCAGGAGCATAAGAAGATCGTGTGCCTGGTGCATCGGGAATGAGGGCAGGGCGGTGCAGGCCCAGACAGGAAGGGTAGCTAAGAACCAGCCTGACTGGCAAGGACCCACTTAGTCTTTTGTCTGGGAGTGTTGGGCAGCCGTCAAAGGGGCACATGATCAGATTTGCATGTTGAGGAGATCAGCCAAGTGTTTGGGTGCGGATGAGACAAAGCTAATCTTCAAGAAAAGGTCAGCCCTGAGAGGGAGGGACTCCTACTGGAGTGAGCCTCCTGAGAAGGCCTGTCACTCAAAGTCAACACTGACTCCTAGTGGCCCTGTAGGACAGGACAGGGTGGAACTACCCCGTGGCTTTTCCAGACTATAACTCTTTCGGGGAGGAGAAAGCCTCATCTTTCTCCCATGGAGCGGTTGGTGGTTACGAACTGCTGACGTTGTGGTTGGCAGCTCACATCATAACCACTACACACCAGGGCTCCCGGAGAAGGCCACAGAAACCAGAGTTTGGGGCTGGATTGAGGGTGGCCCAGGACATGAGGACTCCGGTGGGTGTGCACTGCGGGGCTGGGGATCAGGGCCACATTGAATCAGGCCGCATTGCCCTGGAGCTTGCAACGTGGGTGCTGTGGCCAGAGAGGATGGTGGTGTAGTCGGTGGCTCTGGGCACAGGGTGCAGTTTCTCTTGCTGGCAAAGTCTGCAGACGTGCAAGGGGGAAGCAAAAGCAGTCATTTCCCACGTGAAAAACAAGTGGCAGTGGAATAAGTAAATGCAGAGAAAGGAGAAGAAGCAAGAGTGCCCCCTTATGGTTTTCATGGCTGTCACTCATCCAGGAACCACTTGTCTCCAGGTCAGCACCCAGGCATTGTGGCCTCGCTATGAGCCAGGCGCTCTGCTGAAGGCGGGCATTCAGTAGGGTAGATGGAATGCCCCGGCTCTCAGGAGCCATAGTCTCGAGAGGAGACACAGAGTAAACGCATGTATGTGATAGCACTGAGAAATACTCCAGGAAAAACAAATTGGCTGCTAGCTGCCAGTTAGACAGCAGCTCAGAGGAGCCCGGGGGTGGTGGTGTGTGTGGAGTGACGGCTGGGACCTGGATCAGGAGGGGCAGTGAGGCCGGCAGCAACAGGGCTTGGTGGCGTCATGTGGCTGTGGAGCGGGGGCTTGCTCCTTCCTCTCTGTGGTCCCCCAAGGGCAGGGACTCCAGCTGATGAGTGTCCAGCTCAGCGCCTGGCAGACTGAATGCGCCCTAGACACATTTGTCGCATGAATGAACCATTTCCGCAGAAATCCCCTCCGACAGCAATTGACGCAGACTCTGTGTCTCGCGTAACACGTAGACGCCCAGCCAGGGCTCCTACACCGCAGTTCCTGGGCCAGGGGGGCCGAGATCTTTCAGTTGACTGGCACTTGGGCTGTCTCCGCAGGGGTCTCAGCCCATGTGTGTAACCAGCACCGTTACGGGTACATGAATGTGCCTGTGAAAGCCCACCAAGGGTTGGAGGACGAGAAGACCAACTTCATCCACCTGATCTTAGAAGCGCTTGGTGAGGGCTGGTGGGCAGCTGGCTCTGGCTTTCTGCCTGCCCGCCTGCCACTGTTGCTTCCTGCTAATGCCCTGCTGCATAGGCCCTGACTTGCAGGGGGGAGAGAGAGGGGGGGTGTCCCAGCCTCACCCTTGACCTGTTCTTTGACTCTACACAAAGCACCCTCCCACCCCTGGGCCTCAGTCTCTATATCTCCACCGTCGGGGCAATTAGGTTCTGTAACTGCAGAGGGTCCTTCTAGCGAGGCATTCTGTTACTGGTGCTCGGGGTGTGGGAGGGGCGAGAGGGGGCAGGGGGAGCTTGAAGGGGGCAGGGACCAGGTGATGGAGGGGAGGTGCTAGGACCCCAGGTGTAGCCAGTAGGTATTTGTGATTGGGGGTGTGTGTCTTTCTGCAGTGGATGGTCCCCCCATGCAGGCCTCAGCACACGTGTTCCGGCATCCAAAGAGACTCAGCAAAATGGGCTTTGATGAGGTAAGCCCCCGCCGATGCAATTAGGTCAAGAGGTCTGCAAGCTCTCCTCACCTTCACCTTGCAGGTCTGTCTCCACTGCCCCACCCTCCAGGTCTTTGTCATCAGCCTGGCCCGCAGGCCGGACCGCAGGCAACGCATGCTGAACTCGCTCTGGGAGATGGAGATCTCTGCGCGGGTGGTGGATGCTGTGGACGGCCGGTGAGGCTTGCGGTGCAGGGGACTGGGCAGCACGGGTGCAGTGAGGTCCATCTCTGAGCTCCCTGGAAGGCAGAGAAGCAGCCTGGGGGGTGTGTTTCCTGTTCGGGGAGGTCTGAAGGCAGAGCTGAGTGTGCGTGTCTCGGGAGGCTGGAGCGAGGGTGACAGGGGCAGAGTGGAGAGGGTCAGGCCCGGGATCTGGAACGATAGGGCTCTCCGGTTTCAGCTCTGCCGATTCTAGCTGGGTGGGCCCTGGCCAAGTTACCCTCCCCCATCTCTGAGCCCTGTGTCCTCCTGTGTGAAATAGCAATGACCTGCCTCGCCCTTAGGCTTTCGTAAGGGCTCAGTGCAGTGCGATCCAGGCCTGAGCCTCGCACATCTCCCATATGTTCATTGTGGTTCTCATGATGAGTCCCTGTTGTGGATTTAGGCTCCTGATGGGTGGAGGTGAGGCAGGTCAGCTTTGTTCCCCCCGCCGGGGAGGAACCCAGAGACGTGACCTCGCCAGCCACCAGGCTCACACACAGCTTTCTGGGCCTGCTGCTGTTGGTTCTAGCCCAGGCCCTTTGGACCACTGGCCATCCGGCCATGGCTTGCCCTCCTGCGCATGAAGGACCAGCCACGTTCTCTAGGTTTCCCCAGGCAGCCCCTACCCCGTCCCACTCATGGCCCTGCCCCTTCCGTGAGCTCACATCTTGTCTGGCTACTGGCTTCCCAAAGTGCCCGGGGTACCCAGTCTCTGATGGCATGAGACCGTGTGAAGGAAGGAGTTCAAAGGACAGAACCTTCACATCAGACTCTAGGACGGTGAATGCCAACATGCACCAGCCAGGCCCTCTGGGGTCCCTTGCAGTCACTTCCTCCTCCAGCTCCCTGTTCTGATCATTCTCCTCAGGGCCCTGAACCGCAGTGTGCTCCGGAGCTTAGGCGTGGATCTGCTCCCTGGCTACCAAGACCCCTACTCAGGCCGTACACTGACCAAGGGCGAGGTGGGCTGCTTCCTCAGCCACTACTCCATCTGGGAAGAGGTGAGGACCCTGCTCCTATTAGCCATGCCCAGAAGGGAGAGCAGGCTCCGAGGATTGAAGACTCACTGCTCTGCCCAGTTCTGGGTGAATGAAAGACTCCTTGCCATTGAGCTGAGGCTACTCACAAGAAGTCTCTGTAGGACGAGGTAGAGCTGCCCTAGTGGGTTTCCAAGGCTGGAACTCTTTATGGGAGTAGAAAGCCCTGTGTGTTTCTCCCTTGGAGGGGCTGGTGGTTTCAAACGGCTGACCTTGAGGCTTACAGCCTAACTCAAAACTGCAAGGCTGCCAGGGGAGTGCCTGGCTAATGGCTTTAGCCCTCCTGTGTGTTCAGCACCAGGCTGGTCTCCACTGAGCACCCCTCTTCATAACTTACTTCTTTTACTATTTTCCTGGGGGCTGCTATAGTAGAATGCTACAAACGAGGTGCTTTGTCAGAACGGGAGCTCACCGTCTCTCCATTGGGAGGCAAGGGAGCTCAGTCCATGGGCGGCAGACTCAGATTCCCTCCAAGGAAGCGTGTCTCTCACAGCAGCTTTGGAGCTCCCGGGCTTCCTTGGCGTGTGGATGCATCTCCAGAGAGGGCGGGCCTTTCCCTCTGTTCCTCTGGTCGCCCCAGTGTGGTTGAGAGTATACAATGCAGATGGTACCCCGGCCCAGTAATTTCCACGTGCCCTTCAGCCACATAGAGTACTGCCCACACGCTGAAGGACGCCCTTCCCTAAGTGTAATCTCGAAGCTGTACCTACTGTGTGCCTGCAGACGCGCTGCTCTGAGAACACAGACAGGAAGGGGGAGACTGGCCCCCACCCTTCTGGACTCCTGTCCTGAAGTGGGCTCAGGGTGGGCGCAGGGTGGGTCTGCCATCGAGGTGCAGGGCGAAGAGCCTTCTCAGTCAAGGACAGCTGGGGTTGAAGCCACTGAGCCAGAAGGAGCTCTGGGTGCCCGGGACAGAAGGCAGGCAGGCCTGGTGGTTGGCCCCTGCTTAGTACTTGACCTTGAAGCCTTTGGGTGAGACAGCCTGGTTAGGGGTCATTGTGCGAACACCACTGGGGAGACCAAGGGAACCAGACCTTCAACAAGGGACTCCCTCTAGGAGACAGAACTAAGCACTTGATTTTATTTCATGCTAGAGCCAGAATACGTCTGCAGGTGGGTTTGTAATGATACTTCTGCCAGTTTGTTGCACAACTGTCCCTGGGCTGATTTCATGATCTTTTCACACTTCCAAATTTACAAAGTGTGTTTTTCCTTTGGGATATTGCCAGCTGGGGTCTCCCTCAACCCCCACCCTGCCTAACTCCCTTGGTAGAACTCAGGAGGCTGAGATGAAGAACTGGGCCCGGAGGCAACCGATCCAGGTTCAAGTTGTAGGTCTGCCTCTTCCTGGTGGTGTGGCTGCCGGGTCCACGGCTCCCTCGTCTTGGCTGCAAGCTGGGCGATCATGTGCCCGCCTCTTGAGGGCCTGCGGTGCAGTCAGTGCGAAGTGAATGGCGCCAGGGACTGGGCTTGCCCGCTAAAGGGAGCCGAGATGGGGGCCTGGAGTGTCAGAAAGAGGTTCTGGGGTTTCGACCCTGGGCAGCGGGAACCCTGCAGCTGCGGCGCAGCGGGGCGCTGTGGCCAGGACAGTGTCTCTGGGACGGAAGGAAGGAAAGCCAGCCCGAGTCTGCAGAGCTTGGCCCCCACCCTGCCGTGCCCTCCAGGTGGCGGCTCGGGGCCTGGCCCAGGTTGTGGTGCTTGAGGACGACGTCCGCTTCCAGAGTGACTTCAGGGGGCGGCTGGAGCGGCTGATGGAAGAGGTGGCGGCTGAGAAGCTGGCGTGGGACCTAATGTAAGCAGCCGGCACCCGAGGGCCAGCGAGAGGGGTGGGCCTCATGGGGGCTGCCTCGTACTCTGGGAGCCCCATCAGAGCGGGATTGGGGAAGGGGGTGTTTGGTGTCGCCTGAGACCCTTGTGCCTCCGCAGCTACCTCGGCCGGAAGCAGGTGAACCCTGAGGAGGAGGAGGTCGTGGAGGGGCTGCCACACCTTGTGGTGGCTGGGTACTCTTACTGGACGCTGGCATACAGCCTGAGCCTGGCGGGGGCCCGCAAACTGCTGGCCTCACAGCCCCTGCGCCGGATGCTGCCTGTGGATGAGTTTCTGCCCATCATGTTTGACCAGCACCCCAAGTGAGGCTCAGCAGAGGGGCAGGGGCATCCCTTCCTGGCAGCCCCCACAGCATGTCAACACCCCCTGCCAGGCAGATGTCAAGGCTGGGGAAAGGGGAACGTCATTATTTATCCAAGTCACAGAGGAGTAGCCCGGATTCCTGAGTGCCTCCGTTTCTATTCGCCCCGGAAAGGGGAGAAGTCCTACCTCTCAGCTACATGTGGGCTAGCCAGGCTGGGCAGGGAGGCGCCTGGCTCCCTCAGGCATGCTGTGTGGACCAGGCCCCTCTCTGCCTCCCTCTCTCCTTGCAGCAAACAATACAAGGCGCACTTCTGGCCCCGGGACCTGCGGGCCTTCTCTGCCCGACCCCTGCTGGCTGCTCCCACCCACTATGCAGGGGATGCAGAGTGGCTCAGTGACACCGAGACATCCTCCCTCTGGGACGATGACAGCGGCCGCCTGGTCAGCTGGAGCGGCTCTCACAAGAACCTCCGGGATCCCCGCCTGGACCTGGCTGGCAGCAGTGGGCACAGCCTTCACCCCCACCCCCGGGATGAGCTCTAGGTGAGGGCAGCGCCCCACCCCCCCAGGCCTGGGCTTTCTGGCCCCTTCTCTGGTGAGACTCTGCTCCCCTCTCAGCCTAGCGTCTCCCTCACTCCGACTCTGGCTTATCTCTTGTCTGTCTGTCTGTCTCTGTTCTAGCCATCTCCCTGCCTCTTTCTGGCAGGAGCCTGAGCCAGGCCTTGGCTACTAACCACAAGGTCAGCAGTTTGAAATCATCAGCTGCTCCCTCCTCGGGTGAAAGACGGGTGTTTTGCTCCTACAAAGATCGACAGTTTGGGAACCCCCAGGGACAGCCCTGCTCTGTCCTCTGGTCACCATGAGTGGACATCAACTCCATGGCAGTGAGGTTGTGTGTGTGTGTGTGTGTGTGTGTGTGGTGGTGGTGGGGGGGCGATGACCAGATGCCTGTTTCTGCCTCCTCTGGCTCTCTAGCTCCCTCTTTGTCTGTTTCTGTCTTTGTGACTGGCTGTTCCTGCTCTCTAGCTCTGCTTCTTGCTGTCCACTTTAGCATTCTCTCTCTCTCGAAAAAAAGTCAAAATTAAAATAAATAACAAATTTTAAATGTCATTTTATTGGGGGCTCTTACAGCTCTTAAAACAATCCATACATCCATCGTGTCAAGCACATTTGTACATATGTTGCCATCATCCTTCCCAAAACATTTTCCTTCCCCTTGAGCCCTTGGTATCAGCCTGAGCATGCTCTCTCTCTTCCTGCTCCTCCCGTCCCAACAGGTCCAGCTGGTGCTCACTAAAGGGATGCCAGGAAAGTGAGGGCGAGACCACTGCAGAGACCTGGCACCACCCAGCCTTACAGAGGGCGACACCACTCACAGATGAATCCTGTTCCCAAAGGTCTCAGAGCAAAAGGGCAGAACTCGGGGACCCCTCACCTTGCCCTGGCCTGAGGCAGCACTTAGAGAAGCAGGGAGCCTCCCCTGCAGACCCCAGGGACCCAGCTCTCCCTGAGGACCCAGCCACTTGGGCAACTCTGCCCCTCTACCTCCACCTCAGCTCCCTGGGGTCTGCCCTGCCTGGGCCCATGTCTTCTGTGGCTGGTGGGCAGGACAGGGAGGCGGGAGGAGGGCCCTGAAGCCCTGGTGGCAGCAGGGAGCAGGCCCTCAATAAAAGCCGGCTTGGATTTGTACCTTATACCTTGCTAACTCGTGTCTGGGAGGAGGCCTTCCATTCTGTGCATATGCATTGGGAGGGGTAGAGACGGGGGTGGCGTGCAGTGTCGGGAGGACCCCAGCCACCCTCGTCTCCCCTCCTGGCATCGCGTCCTTAGTGAGTCATCTTGGGTGGGTACCATCCTCTCCCCGGTCCACAGTGAGTGCCCACCCAGTGGGCTGTTAGGGTCATCACTGATGCCGTCACTGGCTCTGTCATGGTCATGGTCAGTACCAGGCTGCTCAGGCCAGAAACAGGGCTGCTGGTGCTCACTTCTTTAATTAAAAGATCATTTTATTGGGGGCTCTTACAACTCTTATAACAATCTGTACATTAATTGTATCAGGCATATTTGTACCTATGTTGCCATCATTTTTTCAAGACATATACTTTCTGTTGAGTCCTTGGTATCAGCTCTTTTCCCCACCCTCCCTCGTGACCCCTTGATATATTATAAATTATTTTCATATCTTTTTAAAAAATAATTTTATTGGGGGCTCATACAACTCTTATCACACTCCATACATACATCAGTTGTGTAAAACACATTGTCCTTATCATTCTCAAAACATTTGCTCTCCACTTAAACCCCTGGCATCAGCTCCTCATTCTTCCTCCTCCCTCCCTGCTCCCCCCTATTTTCATATCTTACACTGACCTCTGTCTCTCTCCCCCCATGGTTTCTATTGTTCGGCCCCCTGGAGTGGGGGTATAGCTATGTGTTGATCATTCCTCCTTAACCCCGACTCTCTCTGCCTTCCCCCTGCTGCTCCCTTCTTTGGACTAGGCTCTTGTGCTCTGGATCCCCCTTTAGGCTCCAGCGAAGGAGACTCCCCTCCCCTGGGCTGCCAGGCCCT
Organism: Tenrec ecaudatus; assembly: GCF_050624435.1. Taxonomy (NCBI): domain Eukaryota; kingdom Metazoa; phylum Chordata; class Mammalia; order Afrosoricida; family Tenrecidae; genus Tenrec; species Tenrec ecaudatus. The sequence goes on along the minus strand of NC_134539.1, from coordinate 78,739,013 downwards.
AACCAAGGGGCTGCCAGAGGGAGCTTGGGGTCCAGCGCGCCCTCTGCTGGGCACTGACAACAGGGAAGGGCATTTGGGTTGAGGGTGTGGGTGGTGTTTGTTATTGACCTGTTGCTGAGGGCACCCCACCTTCCCACCCCCTACCTCCACACACATACCAGTTCTTCTGGGAACTCCTGGCTTCCTGTCTTCCTGGATTTCAGGGCCCAGCAGCTGTCTCCAAAGGCTGCCCTCAGGCAGCTGGGGGGCGGGGGGCTGCTTGCCTGGGCCTCCAGTAGGTAGCCATAGGACCAGGTGGTGCTCTGTTAGTTTGAAGGGTGAAAGCCATGGATTTGGATGGCCATGACCATAAACAAGTCACCTCCCCTCTGGAGGTTTCCGAGGTCCTCCTTGTCCGGTGAAGTCCTGAGCACCCTCGTTGGACCAGGTTCAGGTGCTGGGATAGGCAGTGGATCAAGCCCACTTAAAGTCCCTGCCCCTCTACAGCCGGTACTTTCGTGGGTGGGGACAGAAGACCACAAGGAAGGGCACATCACCAGATGCCACTGAGTCCGTCTTGGCGTTACAGAAGTTAACTTCGCTGAAGTGCACGGAAGTGGGGCGGGCATGGAAATGCTGGCCAGGGGCCAGGCCGGGAGCTCAGTTCTAGAATGCACCAAGGGGGAGACCCAGGAGGGGGCGTCAATGGTAGTTGGATACTGAAGTCTGGGATTCAGCAGTCAGCCGTGAAGATAAAGCTTGGAGTCCCCTTTCTGACCAGAAGTCCTGGCCCTGAACCACCCACAACACCCTGGTTCCTGGGGACCTCGTTAAGGGGAGACATTGCCAGCTGTGGCTAACCGCACCTGGGCTTGGCCATGCGTGCTTCATCGGAGACCCAAACATGGCAAAAACGAAGCTCATCACTTCCCATGCCAATACAGAAACCGTCTTCTTTTTTAAAGTCAAACTTATTGAGGGGTACTTTACAGACAGCAAGCCAGCTTTTGACGGTTTGACAGTTTGGGGACAAGTGCTGTCATCAGCCAGGTGTCTCCCCTCTTGGACCCCGTCTGTACTGGAGTCCCCCCTCTGTACTGGAGTCCCCCCTCTCACCCCAGCGCTGAAACCTGCCCATTGGCCTTCTGTGCTGCCTTGGGCTTGCCCTTCCCCCAGCAGGCACCCGGGGCCTGGGGTTGGGCGCTGGCCCAGGCCAGTGCTTTGGTGATGCTGAGGTTGTGTGTATCAGAGCTTGGTTCCCTTTGGGGGCTGAATAAGGTTAAAGGAAAAAACTAACAAACCAGATGCCACCGTCCTTTGATACTTTTTGTCTGGTCCATGCTTGCAGCCTGCCCAAGCGTTGTTCTGTTGCCTGCCTTTGAAGATGACCTAAGTAAAGTGACTGTCGCCTACTATGTAAATGAAGGGCCTGTGGCCTACGGAAAAGGGGATTGGTCAGTTCGTAGCCCTGGTGGGAGGTCCATGCCTGGAAACGGACTAGGAGTTTGCTTGTATGTGCGCCTTACAGGTGCAACCAATCTCAGAGAGGTTGGCAAGAAGGAGGAAGAAAGCCGCAGGAGAGGAGGCAAGGCAAGAAGAGAGGAGAGAGACACGAGACTCATCTCTAACACTGAAGGCAGCAGGAGGCCTGGAAGGAGCCCCGTGGGAGAGTCGGTGACGGCAGAAACCTGTCGCTTGGACAGCAGGTGGAGAGATCTGAACAGAAGTGACGGCCCAGCTATGAGCCAGGTGGGTTAGCAGTGAGAGGAGGCCTATCCTCAGGGGGCCAAGAAGAGCCTGTCTTTAGGGGCCTGGAGGTAGCCTGTCCTCAGGGGGTCCAGAGGGGCCTTGCATAGCTGAGGGGGCTTACACAGGGACAGGAGCTGAGAGGGCTGTCTCCCAAGGACGGAGGAATGCGCGCTCCCTCCCTTTCAGAGGAGCCCTCTGCAGTTGCCGACATGCTTCCTGACCCCGAGTTGCATCTTGTTGACCCCATACCCACTGCTGAAAACACAAACATACCCACTGCCGTGGAATCTCTTCTGACTCACAGCCACCCTATAAGCAGTGGTTCTCAAACTTCCTAATGCCGCCACCCTTTCATGCAGTGCCTCGTGGCGTGGTGATGTTGGATTGGGGAAGGGAACGCGAGCTCACCTTGGCCACACGGAAGAATTACGACCAGTTGAGATGCAAATATGGCAAAAGGAGTTTATCTCTTGTCTAGCTCGAGCTAGGGCTTTCTTCCCTGCACTGCCCAGCGCAGCGGGACCCAGTGTCCAGAAGGGAATCAGCCCCGAGTTCTTTGTTCCCTGGGCTTTTATGGGGCTAGGGACCGGGGACAGTCCAGTGTTGCTGTTCTTTAAACTTATTGGAGAAAACTTCTGGCAACAGTGTTGTCCAGTGGTGGTTGGCGAGTAGTTACGCACATATTCTCTTGACTGGTCAATTGGGGGGGGGGTGTCGCCGTTCCCTACTGGTCATCTGGGACAGGTGATGCCTTCTCTGACAGAATTACCTCAGTGTCCAGGAATCTGAAATTGGAGCTTAAGCCTGCTCCAGACTTTGGTTTTATATGGCCTGTCATGGTGCTGGTGCCGGCAGTTGTAAACCAGGACCCCACAGTGACCCCCAACCATCAAATTATTTTTGTTGCCATTTTGCTACTGTTACCCTGCCCCCCCAATAAGACATTCCCGAAAATGAGATCTACTTACAGTTTTGCCTCTTGCTGAAATATAAGGCACCTCCCAAAAATAAGACCTCCCCGAAAATAAGGCCCCCAAGCTACTATAACTCTGGACTCTGGACTGTAGCGGTGGGCGCCACCGAGCAGCTCACTGTTGGCTGCAGCACAGCCCGAGCAGACAGACAGTGCGAGGTCTCTTTTAATGTGTACCGTATTCTTCATGGAAAAATACGACATCCCCTGAAAATACGACCTAGCGTATCTTTGGGAGCAAAAATTAATATAAGACACTGTCTTATTTTGGGGAAAACGGCATGAATCGGGCGGCCCCTGGAAAGGTTTGTTCAATTCCCAAAGGGGTCACAACCCACAGGCTGAGAACCACTGCTCTAGAGGTTTCTGGGGCTGTCAGTCTCTTCCTTTTTTCATCATTTTATTGGGGCTCCTACCGCTCTTATAACATTCCCTAATCAATTGTATCAAGCATATTTGCACATATGTTGCCATCATCATTTCCAAGACATTTTCTTCTTAAGCTCTTAATATAAGCTCCTCTTTTTTCCCCTCCCTCTCCCATTCTCCTGTATCCTTGATCAATTATATATTATTTCATATACTGTCCTTCGTCTCCCCTTTCACCCACATTTCCTTTAGTCGGCCCCTTTGCAGGCTGTAAGTCTTTGTGAGAGCAGACAGCTTCATCTTTTCCCCATGAAGTGGCTGGTGGGTTTGAGCCTCTGACCTTGCTGTTAACAGTCCGCAGCTTACCCGACTGCCATCAGAGCCCCTTCCTTCATAGACTACTTACCGTCACTGTAAACGTGATGTGTGAGTTCTCTTGGGGCGTTTCAGCACACCGTCAGACCTGGTAGGGAAAGTCAGGAATCCTGGAGGTGTAGGGGTTAGGAACTGGCCTGCGATCCACAAGGTTGGCGATTCTGTTCCAAACCACAGGTTGCGCTAAAGGAGAAAGACACGGGGCTTTCTACTCCTGTAAACAGTTTGACCCTGCCCTCGAGGGTTGCTGTGAATTGTCGGGGGACTCAAAGGAGGTGAGTTTTAGGGTTTTTTTGGAGTAGAGAAGCAGAGAGTACTTCGGGAAGGATGGCTGATGTCAGAATTGGCACAAAGGTTGGAGCGTGGTGGTAAGACTGGTCTTCACTTCATAGGGATCAGCCTTGGGCTCATCTTGATTCTCAGTGTCCCCTGGGAAATGGTACTGATAGCGCCTGAACCGGCCTGGCTGCAGTGGCCCCTTGCTGACCTGTTGCTGCTAGCTCTGCCCCAAGGCCACTTCCAGGCCACGCATGGTCTTCACTGCAAAGTGATTTTAGGCGGTTCCTTCCCCACCCCCACCCCACCCGCACCCCACCCCACCCCCACCCCGCCTTTATTCCCTCTGCTTCCTCCCCCTGCTTCCTGCCTCTTATCAAAAAGCTTCTGTGGGTTTCACTGCTTAAGTACGTGCACCCCTTGTCAATTTCAAGGCAGTGCCAAGAACTGGCACTTTGTATTGTAGTGGGTCACAACTTGCTCATTTGCATAATCTATTGACACCCCACCCCCCATCAAAATGCATGCTAATCACAGGGCCAGTTGCAGCCCAGGACCACACAGAAAGTATCAAAACTAAATTGTTTATAGCTGACTTAGGAAATGTTCTTTCACCCTGGATAAAAGTAACAAACCCCAGACAATACAGCAGGCTGCTGGCTCAGATCCAAAGGATTATAGACAGATTCGATGACAACACAAAAGCAGGATCCACACCCAGCAAAAAGCAAGCAAACTCTCCACAGCATCCACTTACATTGGAAAGAGACCTCACCCCCAGGCTGGTTTTATTAGGGGACGATGATGAGGTCTTAAGTACCAAGCCACTGAGACTCCTGATCCAGCCAAACTGACCCAAGGCCTTAATTCTCGCACATGGCTGCAAGTATTTAATTTTTCAAAATTATTTTATTGGGGGCTCAACTACAGTATTTTAATATGTAATGTGTTCATGCTGCCAATGTGTGAGCCTTATTGTTACTGTCATGTCATCGACCAAACTCAACCCACAAAGTTGACTCTGACTCATAGTGAGTGAGTGACCCCATAGGACAGAGTGGAACTACCTCACAGGGTTTCCAAGACCACCCCTTATGTCACCTTTGTCTCATGGAGCACATTTTAATTACCAGTCAAGCACTTCCGGGATCAAACCAAACTCCCTGTTAGCCAGTCCCCTCTGACTCAGAGAGACCTTCCAGGGCAGGATGGAACCGCCCCTGGGCGCTTCTGAGACTGTAACCCTTTATGGGAGTAACCAGCCTCATCTTGCTCCTGCAGAGTGCCTGGTGGTTCTGAACTGCTCATCTCTCCCTTAGCAGCCCAGCATGTGACAACTAAGCCACCAGGTCTCACTCCTGTAATACAGTCATTATAAAATAAACTCCAGTGTTAGTTTCATTAAGTCCCTTTGAATTCTACTATGGGACGAACCTGAGAAAATTCATATTGAGAATTAAAAAAAAAACTTTTATTGGGGGCTCTTACATCTCACCACAACCCATTCATTCCTCCAGTGTGTCAAGCACATTTGCACATATGCCACCATCATCATTTTCAAAGCCTTCTCTTCCCACTTGAGCCCCAGATATCAGCTCTCCATTTCTGTGCCCTCCGTCCCCCAGCTGCCCTCCCTCACGAACGCTTGTTAAGTTTTAGATTATTATTTTCATTATTTATTTATTATTTTTATCTTTTACATCGTCCTCCGTCGACCCTCACCATTTAGAAATTAAGAGCACATGTAAAATGTGCACCTCAGCTATGGTTGGCGACTATTCGGGGAAGTTAGAGAGGCGCTGGAACATGGCCAGGCGGACGATGCACAATGGAGTGCAAAGAAGATGAAGTATGTGCGTGTCACATGTGCTCCGGATCAGCAACAAAAGACATTTCCCGCGACAGAAAGCCTTAAAAGTGACACTTGCAGGTAAACAATTGCTGGTGCCTGCACTGAATTAGTTACTGCCAATGGTTGTTCTTTTTGAGTTAATTGAATATTCAGGGGTCTGTAAAATTTTAAATCCACTTATTGCTTCCGTTGGTCAAAAATTTTCAATCAGCTTAGAGAATATTAGGGAAATGATGTCTCATTTGTCCTTAAAGCTGAAGCCCAGGGTGGGGTGAAGGGGAGACGCTGTCAAGGTGTCCAGAGAGGAAAGAATGTTTGGGAAAGGACCACTGTAGCAGTTGGACAATTCTCCTAGATGTGATGGAACGATATGGGCATTGGATCCCAGTTAATAATACATTTTAAATAAAAGAAGAAGTCCAAAATGAGTCGCAATCTGGAAAAAGGAACGTAGTCTTTGAAAGTGGGTGTTGCCGCCAGTAGATTGAGTTCGCCAGTGCTCGGAATTGACAGTCAGTTTGCACAGATGGTCAAAGAAACAACTAACTGTTGACACTGGGGATGAAAGAGTTAAAGGAAAGACAGGCCAGTCCTTAAGGAACATGGTATCCCATTGTAGGTCAGCAAAATACTGATTTATAACAACTATTCGGTAATCATGAAAAATGACTGTACTATGAATCAATTTGTTGATTCTCTGAGAAGCAATAGGGAGATTGAATAGCAAACATCGAGGCAAAATGACAATATTGAAGACCGCCTGAATTTTATTAAAAAGGTTGAGTGGTATGAAGTGTGCTGCATGCACATGTCCATGAGGTCTAAGCAATGAAGGATGCCGAACCCAAGGATTTTAGAAGATGGTTGTGAACGCATGCAAATGCTCTGTGCTCCAGCATCCTGTGTCAGGTTTTCCGAGAATAACTTCAGGAAACCTTTACTGCATTGCGCAACAAGATGGAACCGGGTACGTGCCAGTTAGAAAGCTTACGAAGTAAGATGCAAAGTACTCCCATGTACTAACAGAATAATATACACTCTTACTTTTCTACTGACAAATGAGCATGTGTGGTTAATTTTAGAAACTGAAATTTTTAAAGAAAGTCATGGTAAAACCCCAAACTGAACAATGAGAAATGTTTTTGGTATGTGGGTGGAAACTAAGCTAAAATTAAAAACTCTTAGTAATACATTTGGAAACACTTAGAAAAATTAAAGTCAGGGGAAAGCAATCATTGAAAATGATAGCATTCAAGAATCTTTTGGGTCAGTTTCTACTTAGGTCTGAGTTTGAATTGAATGCCACCTTCCATTTTAAAAGCATTTAGGAAATGACAATTGAAAAAGGAGCGATACTGAACGTGCAATGGGAGAGAGCAAGGCAACGGTGTTGATGAGCTGGAATTGCTTCTCAGGCTGAAAGAAGACTGAAATCAAATGACTACAGTGTGTTGTTCGTGTTGAGTCTATGTTAACAAGCTTTCATTGTGAAGGGAGAGCTGAGAGGGCATGGGGTATTCATAAATGTGAGGAAGGAAACCATGTACAATATCCCCAGTCACAGACCAACCTCCCGGCCATTGAGTCAATACTTGCTCCTCTCTACAACATCCCCAACTACAGGAGGTGAACTCAATATGGTGATGCGCTGGTGCCAGGGGAAGCCAGCCCCTAACACATCATCATGGGTCCGATAGGCACAATTGTACAGTGATAATAAGTAAAAATCATAGTAAAGTTATAGAGAGCATGAGAGACAACAGAGAAGTATTGAAATAAATGGAGTCAGGCACAATTCATGGTAGCATGCTCACCTCAGCCCTGCTTGGTGGTCCACGTGGAGAGAGAGAGATATTTAATGCTAGCCCAGGCTTTTATATTCTCTGGGGACATGCAAGCCTACTAAACACAAGTGCAGACATATGTAACAGGAAGGGGTTGTGCTATAGGTAATACAGTAATGGGAGGGGGTGATCTAGGGGTATCCACACAATAGGAAGAGGAAGGATTGGGGGTATACATGTGGCAACATGGGCGGATCCTAGATACAGAATGGCAGCCTAACTTTGGATGTCACAGAGCGGGTTTGGCCTGTTCCCTGGCTCAGCTGATAGAGACCATTATCCATTGTCCCCAGCAGCAGGGAGCAGGCCCACCCCTGTGGTGGGGCGAGACAGCAGTCTGGCAGCCACTGCCTTCAGGGAGGATGTCTGTAATCATCTGACCCCCACCCCCCCCACCCACACACACACTCAATGCTGTGCTTTCTGAGGTTTGAAATTCTTCTTATGAGACAATAGGGACAGCTTAAATGAAAAAAATATATACACTACTGGGTATTCTCTTGATTGGGTATAATTATGGCTCCTTCCAATGATGCTTCTCCTGGGTTGTTATAATTGCGTATGACCTAACCATAGATTAGTAATGAGACGTTTAGCTGATGTCATGGAGAGTCTTCAGCTTAGAACTAGGTTGTCTCTATGGAGGAATGTGTTAGACATGGTAAGTCTTTTTACTTTTAGTGCTTTGCAAATAAATCTTTATCACTTCATGTGACTCTCAAAGAGGAAGTAATGAATATCACCAACTTCAGAATGAAGAGTTCATTTTCTAGAATTGTTTCCAGTATTGATTCAGGTTTCCTGTTAAACAGTATTTTGAATCTTCTGTTTCTGATTGATGCCAAATATTATGAATGTTACCATTTTTGTTAATGTTACATATATGTGCATATATTTATAGGTTTAGTATTAAGGTAACGGACATTGGGCCTCCACTCAAGTACTCCCTCAATGCAAGAACACTTTGTTCTATTAAACTGGCATTCGATGATGCTCACCTTCCCCACATGATCACTGAAGACAAAGCGGGTGCATAAGCAAATGTGGTGAAGAAAGCTGATGGTGCGCAGCTATCAAAAGATATAGCATCTGGGGTCTTAAAGGCTTGAAGGTAAACAAGCAGCCATCTAGCTCAGAAACAACAAAACCCACATGGAAGAAGCACCCCCGCCTGTGATCATGAGGTGTCGAAGGGATCAGGCATCAAAGAACAAAAAATCATATCATTGCGAATGAGGGGGAGTACAGAGAGGGGACCCAAAGCCCATCTATAGGCAACTGGATATCCCCTTACAGAAGGGTCGCAGGGAGGAGACGAGCCAGTCAGGGTACGGTATAGCAACCATGAAACATACAACTTTCTTCTAGTTCTTAAATGCTTCCTCCCCGCCACTATCATGATCCCAATTTTACCTTACAAATCCAGCTAGACCAGAGGATGGACACTAGTACAGATAGGAACTGGAAACACAGGGAATCCAGGGCGGATGATCCCTTCAGGACCAGTGGTGAGAGTGGTGATACCGGGAGGGTGGAGGAAAGGTAGGATAGAAAGGGGGAACTGATTACAAGGATCTACATATAACCTCCTCCCTGGGGGACGGACAACAGAAAAGTAGGTGAAGGGAGACAACGGACAGTGTAAGACATGACAAAATAATAACATAGATTATCAAAGATTCATGAGGGAGGGGGAAAATGAAGAGCTGATACCAAGGACTCAAGTAGAAAGCAAATGTTTTGAGAATGATGATGGCAACAAATGCATACATGTGCTCGACACCATGGATGGATGGATGCATTATGACAAGAGTTGTACGAGCCCCCAATAAAATGTTTTTTTTTTCATTTTCCAGTTAATAAAATGATTTTTAAAAACAACATTTTGTCGTGCTTCAGGTGAATGTTTACATAGCAAACTCTTTTTCCCAATCAATAGTTCATCCCTAAACTGTTCTTCACATTGGCTGCCGTCCTCACAGGGTGTCAGCATCTGTCCTCTTTCCCTGGCGCTCCCTCCTTCTCATCAGTTTGGGGTCATGCTGCCCTTTGGCTCTAGTACAGTCGACGGGTTCTGGAGAGCATATTTCTCAGGTTGGTAGGTGCACAGTGCGTCTGTTATTTAGCCTCTGGGAGTGTCTTCCATTTCCAATTAGAAGGCTTTCTCAGGGAAGTACTCTTGAGGGACCCTCCATCCTTTTTCTGACCCCTAAGTCTAGTTTGTGGTTGATGTTCTTTGTTTGGGCTTTGGATTTTCTTCTATGATTTTCTTAACTCTTTCTAACCAATAGGACCTAGTAGGACCTTGGTCAGAGTGGTCAGTAGCGATTACTGGGTACTATTTCGTTCTCCTGGTCTTAGGTTAGACGAGGTTGTTATGGGCGGTTTTATTTTGTTTTGTTTGTTTGTTTGTTTGTTTTTTAATTTTAACAATTTATTAGGGGCTCATACAATTCTTATCACAGTTCATACATATACATACATCAATTGTATAAAGCACATCTGTACAGTCTTTGCCCTAATCATTTTTTTCTCCTCTTTTCTTTTTTTACATTTTATTAGGGACTCATACAACTCTTATCACAATCCATACATGTACATACATCAATTGTATAAAGCACATCCATACATTCCCTGCCCCAATCATTCTCAAGGCATTTGCTCTCCACTTAAGCCCCCTTGCATCAGGTCCTCTTTGTTTTTTTTCCCCTCCCTCCCCTTTCCCCCCTCCCTCATGTGCCCTTGGTAATTTATACCTCATTATTTTGTCATATCTTGCCCTATCCGGAGTCTCCCTTCCCCCCTTCTCTGCTGTTGTTTTGTTTTTTACCATGCTATTTTTTAATCATTTTTTAGGGGCTTATACAACTCCTATCACAATCCATACATACATCAATTGTGTAAAGCACATTTGTACATTCATTGCCTTCATCATTCTCAAAACATTTGCTCTCCACCTAAGCCCCTGGCATCAGCTCCTCATTTTTCCTCTCCCTCCCCACTCCCCCTCCCTCATGAACCCTTGATAATTTGTAAATTATTATTTTGTCATAAGTGGCTCAATGCTACAGTGAATTCTAGTATACTAAACAAGTTTAAATTAAAAACACATTTTATGACTTTTTTTATTGAAGTGTTTTGAAATGGTGATGAAAAATTAATATCCTTGTCCCTTTAGATTTAATTACTAATGAGTGTTAGGAAGAAACAATATTGCTACTTTCAAAACCAATGACAAAACGTTGGGATGAAGACAGTCTGAGTTAATGGAAAAGTGCATTGTTATCTGCGATGTAAGGGACAAGTCTGTGACCTGTGTCTGTCTGCTCAGATGGAGTCACTTAGGTTCTGTGTCTATTCTTCGTCATCCAGTGAGATGCTTTAACAGAAAGGCCGCCTGTGGATTGCCTGATCAAGCAAACTTAAGTCTCTCACAGTGGAGGAGGCTGGAAGCCTCAACGCGGGGTGCCCACTTTAGGGGGGAAGGTTCTCTCTCTCTGCTGGCTCTGGGTGAAGGTCTTTGTCACCTCTGCAATGTCTGTAGGCCATACAAACATGGCTGACAAACGTGTTCCCTGGTGATCTCCACGTGCCTTGCCCTCAACCTTCCCCTGGGCCTAGAAGGTTCTCCGTGCAGGACCCTTGGGTCCAAAACACACGCTCCATTCCCAGTTCTTTTGCACTGACAGTCATGACCTCCTCTCCCTCCTGGCTTCTCCGTCCTCTCATCGGAATGGACAGTGAGCTGAGCAAGGCTGCTGCGTCCCACGGTCATCTCTTGACAACTGATTAGCTGATCCTCTCAGGTCACATCACGGGGCGGATGACATCACTGCACACCCACCAAACCACTGAGATTCCTGGCCCAATCGAGTTGACATTTTAAGGGGACATAATTCAATTCATGATACCATTTCCAGAATATCAATTTGAGATTGGAGGGCAAAACACAGGTTTGATCCAGTCTGTCCAGTCATGGTAGAGGAAGCAAAACCAGAGCAGACCCCATGATGTTTCAAACTCCAGTAAACTGAAACAATAGCTGAAATGGTAACAAAGTTACAGTTGGAAGCCCTGCTGCCAACGGATCACAGCCCTTGCAAACCTTAGGGTGTGCTGCTCCACACAGAGCTCATGAGATTGCCTTGGGTCAGAGTGGACTTGATGGCCACTGGTCTCATGAACAATGGTATGCTGAATAGTGAGCATCAGGCTTTGTATGGATGTGAGTCTGTACTGCTTTGTATAAGACCGAGGATGTAATGGCTCCATCTAGAGGTGAGTGTAAACATAACCTTATAACACACTGCCAAACCACTTGTCAATCTTTAAAACTCCATTTACAAAAACCAAAAAATCCATTTACATATTTCCCCCTAGAAATGTTCACCCTGCTGCTTTCTTTCCTTGTTCTTCCTGCCCCCCCAAAAGCCTTTGCATAGGGAGCTAATACAGATGTCATATCCTTCCATAGTTCAATCACAACAAGCAGTATTGTACAATTGTCTATCACAATCAGGTTCAAAATATTCTTTCTTGTAACCCTTTCTTCTTTTTTTAAAAATACAAATAATTTTATTGGGGGCTTTCACAGCTCTTACAACAATCCATATATCAATCATATCAAGCACATTTGTACATATGTTGCCATCATCATTTCCAAAACATTTTCTTTCTACTTGAGCCCTTGGTATCAGCTCATTTTCCCCCTCCCGCCCCCAGCTTCCTTTCTTTTCCCTCCCTCCCTCCCTCCCTTTCTTTCTCTGCTCTCTTCAGAGCTCAGAGGCCATCAGGTGTGTTCAGGGTGGCATGGCCATAGTCCCCGCCTTCTTAGATAGCAAGTACTGTCTTCGGTGGTTGAGTCCGTCTGGAGAGTGGCTCCAGGCTCCTGCCTCCAGAGGGGCATGCCTTGTCTGTCCTTTGCTGAATGGCCTTAGGCTCCTGTGCTCGGTGTTTAAAGGTTCCTTGCCTCCTTCCTCACTTGGCACGGTCCCTGGCCGTGCATTTCCACAAGAAAGAACATGGATTCTGGATGATGACGTACATGACGTTCCTGGCTCCCCCCTGGGAGCTACGTGACGCTGGGCCTGTTTCGTAGCCTTGGTAAATTTCTCTTTCCCCACTTGTAAACGGAGACAACAGTCTTGCTGTGCGCAGGTAGTGCACAGTGAATGCCATTGTCATTTTATCAGCCTGCCTGTTTGTGACTGCCCCATGAGTTTGTGAAGCACCATGAGTTAAGGACGCTGTCTGTGGAAGGAACCGAACCCCACACTCAGTGTTCTCAAGTAGGTTCCACTCATCGTGGTCTCATAGGACAGGATAGAGCTGCCTCTGTGGGTTTCCAAGCGCGTCCGTATTTAGGAAAGTAGAAAGCCTCGTCTTTCTCCCTCGTAGTAGCTGGGGTTTCAACCTGCTGACCTTGTCCTTAGCAAGGTCACCTACCCACTTGCTACCAGGTTTCTGGTGCAACAAGGAACAGAAAACTCAAATTCAAACGGGCTTAAACAATAGGCTTAAACAAACAATATGAATATTGGTTGACAAATTTGGGACAGACCTGATAAACCATCAACTTCCTTGCGAGTCCTTTGACTGCCTGCGTTGACTTCCTCCTTAGTCTGGTGGTAGACAGTCCTGATGTCATGGCCTGGCCCAGGAACACATCCAATAGAACGAAGACAGTCACTTCTCCAAGCTCTTGCAGAAAAAGCCCCAGCAAATTACATCAGGTGTCCACTTCTGAACCAATCACAGGCATTCACTAACAATGGGATGGGTTTACTCTTACATCAAAGCCAGACAGGGTCCACGCCTTCTCAGGTAGAGTGCTCAGTCACTGCACTACAACGCCCTTGGCATGAGAGCCAAGACCTGTTGATCTGGCCTTCTTCAGGGCTGCCAGGCAGGACCTATCATAGCCTGGCAGGTGATGGATCTTATGATGTGCCCATGGCCCCTGTTGAGTGAGCGTGTTGTCTGGATGAGGCAGTGTGGCTACAGTGGTGGTCTGCCCCCTGTCATGGACAGAGGGCTTCTGAGGCATTCCTTCCTATGTGCCCAAGGTACAGCAGGCCCCAGAGGAAGAAATAGGATGTGCTCTCGGCTTGCCGAGCCCCAGGGGAGACATCCCTGCCCATATGTGACAGCTTTCATGGTGAATGCACACGTGTACATCCAAGCTTCATCTTTATTTTAAATTCTTGACATGGAAAAAAATGATTATTGGATACAAAAATCTACCCATGGGAATTCAAGCATGCTTTTTATCAATGAATAAAGGGAAGCATGATTTAAGCCTTGATAATTTTATAATAACTATTGGACACCTTTGAGTTGTTAATAGTCATTTAAATTTTTAATCCCCAGTTTATGTGAACCAAGTTTCCCATTAGAAGTGACCATGACAACAGCTTTCTCTCCCCGTACCCCCATAAACAGTTGTGACTAGGAAAGGTCTATAGAAGATTCCTGATCAGAATGGAATAGGACAGCATTTCAAATTCCCATGGAATCTAGACTTCTGAAGGTTAAAGCCCCGAAACACTTGCCCTGAGATACTCTAGACCTTGAACTTTAAACCAGAACTACTTCCTTACGCCTTCTGTAAACCAAATTCTGTTGCTTTTGTTCTGAGCCATCACGTGGGCTCTGAGCCACAGCGACCTGCGCACAACGGAAGGAAACACTGCCCAGTCCTGCGCCAGCCTCACCATGTGCCTCAGCCCTGGGGGGGGGGGGGCAGCCCCGGTGTCCACCCTTCCCCTGAGGGGCTTCCTCTTTTTTGCTGCCATTCCATCCACATTATCAAACACGATGCCCTTCTCCAGGGACTGGTCTTTCCTGACAAGATGTCCAAGGTACTTCTTGCCAGCCTTGCCTCTAAGGAACACTGTAGCCTTGCTTGGTGGGAACAAAGATTTCTCCCAAATAGGTCACTGCAGTTACCTCCCTGAAGGCAGTCAGCTGCCAGACTACTATCTAGTCCCACCACAAGCAGGCCTGCTCCCTGCTGCTAAGGACAATGGACTACTGCTCCCTGAAGGTTTGCAGTCATCCATTTGGTTCCTGTAGGCGGAGTTCACACCCTACTGATAATGGTTTCTATGGTTCAGCCAGGGAACAGGTCAAATCAGCTCAGTGACATCCAAAGTTAGGCTGCCATCCTGAATCTAGGATCCGCCCATCTTGTCACATGTGTACCCCAACCCCTCCTCTTCCTATTGTGTGTATCTCCCTAGATTGTCCCCTCTCATTACTGCATAACCTATAGTGCAGCCCCTTCCTGCGACTTATGTCTTTACCTGTAATTAGTGAGCTTGCACTCCCCACAAAGGTAGATAAGCCTGGGTAAGCAATAAAGAGCTCTCTTGACTCCTCCCTTGGCCTCTCATCAGCTCCCTCTCTCCTCTCCCATCCTCACTCCCCTGTTCCCTTTCCCCTTGTCCTCCTTCCCCTCCCCCCCTCTCCATGTGGACCACCAAGCGGGGCTGAGGTGAGCAATGCCACCATAAAATGTGTCTGACTCCATTATATATCTCAGCCATACAATTGCGCCTATCGAACCCACGATTAGTAGAGGGGGCGCTGGCCTCGCTCCACAGAGGAGAACACGAGAATGTAGAAATGGGAACCGTGTGCTGGAGAACCATCGTCCGTCGTCCACGACACCTCCCGGCTAACTGCTTCCAATCTGCTCTCCCCAGAAGACCTGCTACAAGGCTTTCTTCCAAGTAAATGGCAGTAGCTTTGGGACATTGGCTGCTTGTCACCTATCTTCCAGCTCAGGGATCTTTGTGTCTCTCTCGGGCCCTCCCTGACTGGTGGCAGCAAACATGGTTGTGCTCCTGCTAGACACAGTCAAGTACAGCAGGGGCCCTGGGCTCAGGGAGAGCTGGTTTGAACTCTGTCTGCTCTTGCCTGCCTCTGGCCTCTTGGGCGAGTAATCCCTTCTCCCCGTTACGGCTCTGTCAAACGGCACTGCGCACTCACGCCAACCTCACAGGGTGTTGTGAGCATTTATTCGCTAATGTGGGTGAGGAACGAGCTCTGTCTAGTACCGAGGGAGTGCTCCAGGACTGCAGGCTTGTCCCAGTGGGCTCTGGCGTGGAATCATGGTGAAGGTGGCCCAGGACGGGGCAGTGTTTCTTCCTGAGTGCATATGGTAATGAACGGTTGGAGCTGACTCAGTGGCACCTAACAGCAACCAAAGCAGGCGACCTTCCCGACGAGGACCCTGCAGAATGATAGGGTGGATTGGAGATGGCTTTGTGAGGTCTGCCTGCGTCAGAGGTAAGAGTGGGGCTCTGGAAACACCAATTAAACTCCTAGTTTCAGCCCATCGCTTCATTGTGTATAAGCCTGGGCCAGTTCCTTCTCCTCCTTGAGCCTCAGTTCCCTCCTCTGTAAAATGAAAGGGCGTGATGGGATCTGCCACCAAGAGCCTTCCCCGATGAGCTGGGAAACCCACAAACCCAAACCTGGTCACTCTGACGCATCACAACCCTCTGTAAGGACATCTTCATAAGAAGATATTGCTTTGTCTTCCTCCTGTGGAGTGGCTGGTGGCTTTGAACCACCAACCTTGCAGTTAGCAGCTCAACACTACCACACAGTGCCCTGATGGTCTGCAAAGTGGCTCTCAACTACTGGAGGATACAGCAATCACCTGGGACACCTGGTAAAATGCTGGTTAACTGAGCCCCTCCCCCAGTTTCTGACCCAGGAGATCTGGAATGGGGTCTAAAAAAAATGTGCATTTCCAACTAGTTCAGCAGCGAGGCTAATACTACTGTGCCAGGGGCCATACCTTGAGAAGCACTGGTTTGGGGAACTATTGATCCGGGAGCCCAGCCCGCCTCAAAGACCCAGGATTAGGGAAGGACCCATTCAGAGGATCCGAGAGGGGCCACACTTTGAGGACTTGGGAGAATTTTCCCTGATAACCTCAGGGTCTTTTATTTTCTTTCGGATCACCTGAAAGGAAAAACCACTGTGGGGCGGAGTTCCTTCTCCCTAGACAGTCCTGCAAGTTGCACCAGGGCCCCAGGAGGTGTTCCAGGATGGGAAGAACAGCAACTCATGCCCTTGGGCAAATGGCGAAGGAAGCCTGAGGCAGAGGACTCAGCTGACCCTGCTGTGGCGGGGGCATTCCAGACCGGCGCGGGGGGGGGGGGGGGGGGGCGGGGGGGGGAGGGACCCTGTAACAGCTGCTCCATCACGGTCCTTTCTCTTGACTGCTGCTTCCCCGAGCATGGATGGCGGATCCAAACAAGATGAAATCCTGGCCAGCTTCAATCTTTTCTCCATTGGCCCAAGTCAGGAGGATTTCGGTTTTCATTTCACTGAATTATCAGCCACACTGAAGACCGCAATCCTTCGTCTTCATCACCAAGCGCTTCACACCCTCCTCACTGTCAGCAAGCAAGGCTGTGTCATCTGCATAGCTCAGGTTGTCAGTAAGCCTTCCTCTAATCCTGATGCCGCATTTTTCCTCATATAAGCCAGCTTCTCTGATGCTTTGTTCAATGAACAGTGAGGTGGTTAGTTTATTGTGCCAACCTGGCCGATAAACACATGTGGGGTTAATTGAAGGGAGGAGGGATAAATGGCTCGGTGAGTCTCGCCTTTCTAGTTCTTGGGTCTCTTGCTTTCTGATGGTTGGACCAGGGTGCAGTTCCCTGCTTCAGCTGGCAAGGCTCACTTCCTGCAAGACCTCCCCAAGGAGAAGCCGCATGGACCTACCCCAGTGCAGCCCTGGGTGCTGGAGCAGCCGTGTGAAGACCCCTGCCAGCGCTGAGATGCTCACACATTCACTAACTCGGCTTTCCTCCTGCAGTTGGCCTCATTGCATGTGTTTTGTGAGATGGAGGAGGACTTTGTGGGTTGGTGTTGGACATAAGAATTAATGGGTTAATGTTGGACTTGTGGGCGTGGGCAGCACTGGGTTGGGATGTTTTCTTGATGTGCACTTAACCTTTATATTAAACTCTCTCTTATACATGAGTTTCTGTGGATTTGTTTCTCTAAAGTAGCCAGACTAACACAAACAGGTTAAACAAATATAGTGAGAGGAACCAACCCTCACCCATCCCTTTCCTCATGTCCAACCAGGCAGTATTCTGCTGTTTGCACAGCCGCCTTCTTGATCCATGTATAAGTTCTGAATGAACACAGTGAAGGAGCCTCGGTGGTGCAGTGGTTAGGATCTGGGCTGCTAAACCACAAGGTCAGCTGCTCAAAACCACCAGTGCCCCCAAAGGAGAAAGACGAGGCTTTCTGCTCCAATAATGAGCTAGTTTCAGGCACCCCAAAATTCTACCTGTTCTATGGAGCACTGAGTCAGAATGCATATATTAACATATAAAAAGTATTTTCATAAAAAGTGGCAGCTTGTTTTTTTTTTTCTCCCCCCCCCCCCCACCTTTCTTCCCTTCCTCCTCTTCCCACTGTTGGCTACACCATTGTTGTGTGTGTTGCTCGACCTTTTTGTGCAGGTGTCTGCAGGGAGTTGGGAGAAGAAGGGCAGTGGAAGGGACTGAATGTGCCACAATCTGTGGGCAGGACAGGATGTCTGATGCTTTGCTGGCTCTCTCTGATATGTCGGCAGCTTGTTTTACCTTGGTTTTTTTAAAATTCAGTGGAAGATGTATTCATCTTTCACCATGGGTGTGATGGAGATCTTTCCATGTCTGAATCACAGGTCTGCGCCATCAAGCCATGGCTGTGCCACATCCCCTTTAATCCACACAGCATCCCCCAGCAAGCAACTGGAGCTTCCGTATCACAGGCCATTGCCACTTTATCGATTCCGGGTCATTATGACCTTAGAGGACAGCAGAACTGCCCCGGGGAGTCCCCAAGGCTGTGGCCTTCACAGCAGCAGACTGCCCTACCTCTCTCCCACGGTGAGGGGGATCGAACTGCCTACTGGGCTAGTAGCCAGGCACGCAACCATTGCACTACCGCGTCTCTTTTTCACAAAGAAGAATCACTTTAATTAGGCCTCAGACTAGACACCAATATTCTTAGGTCAGTTTGCTTTACTGTGATGGTTTGCATATTCCGGTGATCCGGGAAGCTACCCTGGCATTTCATCTCCTGGCTGCGTCACCCATAGGGAGCAGCTTTCAGTAGAACTTGCAGACTAGGACACACTAGGAAGGAGGACCCGGTCACTTCTTTAAAACTGGGCAATAAAACCCTTAGGAACGGCAGCAGAGCATCTCAGAAGATGAGCCTCTCCTGTCGCAAGGCGAGCAGAGTCGGACTGGAGTCGCCTCGAAGGAGCCCTTAACGACATGGTTGGAGTCACTAAACTTTGAAGATTTTCAGCTACTAGTTTGGCACATCTTAAAATGAGTTTAATAATCAGAATATTGAATGCATGAAGAATGAATCTAGGAAAACTGAACATTGTCAAAAATGAAATATTTCAAAAGTTGATATGCAAAGGCATTTAGTTGTGAGCTGAAATGGACTGGTGTGGGGACATTTTGAATCAGACAATCCTATGATCTAATACACCCGGAATGACAACTTAAAGAAGCCATCACCAAAAAGAACATGTCAAGATTGATCCTGAAGCACAAAACAGTCCTTGATAAAACAGTCCTATGCCTACCTGAAGGAACAGTTCATGTGACTAGGATTTAAATGCATGTGCCAACCGACTATGCAAACATTCCAAAGATGAAGCCTGAGGGGCTTACCGTTTCCTCCAGTAGGAATCCAAGTGGAATGATAATTACTTGTGACAGAGATGCAGAAGTTGGAAACAAAGACAAAGGATCAATAGTTTGAAAACATTACCTTCGTGATAAAAACAAAGTTTACAAAGTCTCCTGATCCACCAGTGGAATCATCTTTTTAAAGATATATATTTAATACATATATATTTATTTATCAAAAATAACATTTTTATTGACTTATCTTACACATTCCAATATATTCCTTCCCATACAATTCTGTTGTTCAAGCCAGTGGGGAGCTACCCAATCATCAATCCCATCCACTTCCCTCTCCCCGCTTGGCATGGGCTACAAGCAAGCCTGAGAGGACATACTTACTGTTCTCCCAAGCCTTCCATCCACTTGTCCCCCCGAGGGTGAGGAAGGGCCAGTCCAAGGAAACGCACAGTGAGTAAAACAGGGAATTTCTCCTTAAGTTCCAAATCTCCGCACACCTCCTTGCACATTTCCTTACTTCTGGCAAGTTGGTGAATTAGGCAGACATGCTATCCAGACCCTCAATAAAGACAAAAAGACCAGACAGAATAGATGCGAATGCTGATGCTGGGACCCTGAGCTTCAGAAGATAGGCTAGAGGAGTGGATTGAATACAGCCTCGCAGAAGGAACTGAGCAAAAGTAGCTAGGGAGGAAACAGATGGAAGCCGTAAGTTGCCAGCTGGCCTGACAGCACAGTGCAACCATTTTGAACTTTTGCAAGCGATGTTGGATCCGCCAGTGACTTATTAATCCACTCTGCTCTCCCAGCATAGCTCCAACACCTGCGATAGTGGCTGCTGACCAAAAAGATGCAGTCTTCCTCCTACCCTCCTTGTGACCAGAAGTATGGCCAGTCCAGCTCTCACCTGCCTGCTGGACACCCCTCAAACCCTTGCTCTGCCTGAAGTCCAAGATGTGCTCTGGTGGATTGGACACTGGGCGCACATCACCCTCCCATCTGGAGGCATGCATACTCTGCCTCCAGAACTTGCAGTGAGGGACAGGAGGCCTGCTCCCCAGCCATGCCTCGGGAGTCGGGAACTTCTAGAACCAGCTCACCTTGCCCCAGCTGCCCTCTGAGCCTGAAAGAACGTCTTCTGGATCAGGTGACCTGGTCTCAGACACATCCAAGGCCAACAGGAACTCTGAAAAGTACTGGTGTTAAATCACCCACAACCCCTTGACTGCCAGGGCCACTGACCTATACTGGGTGACCTATACTTGGCTTCCCATAGGTTTCTCATCTCCGGCCCCAAATTGTCTTTATTCTTTTCTTTCCCTTCCCTTGTTTTCCCCTTTCCTGGTCTGTTTTCCTTGTTCTTTCTTTTCCTCTATTTCTTTTTTCTTTATTAGTTTTTCTTTAATATTTCTCACTCCTCTCCGTCGTTGCTTATATTTTGTTCTTTTCATTTTCTTGTATTTATTCTCCTTTCTTTTGTTTTTAGTTTTCAACTTCTTCCTCTTTTTTGCTGTTGTTTGTTTGTACTCACTTCTATATTTTTTCTTTTTTTTTTATGGAAAGCTTCACGAATTTGCTTGTCATCCTTGCACGGGGCCATGCTAATCTTCGCTGTATTGTTCCAATTTTAGTGTATGTGCTGCCGAAGCGAGCACGCTATATTTTTTCTTTATTTTCCTTTTTACTGTCCCCAGTGCCCCTCGTTTGACCTGTCAAGAGACAGCAGCTGTGTCCACACAGCTTAGCCACACCCATACCTCGTGCAACCCCAGCCACAAGGTGACGGCCGCTACCCACTGCTGTCCTGTTGCAGGGGTGCCACACCGCCAGAGCCAAGCTAACTGCAAAAGCAAATATATTCATCAGAGAGAGAAGTTCCTTGCAAGGGGAGTCATGGTAGGGATCCAAAGACAAAACAGAGGACAGTTTCATCAATGCAGGTGTTTCTTCTAAACTTGAATGGAGGAACGCCTGGTGTCTGGGAAAGCCCCCACAGGTGGGTACTAGCCCTGCCCATCCCAGCCTCACCTCTGGACCAAGACTAATAAAGTTCTGTGTGTAAGGGGAAAGAAAGAATTCAGGAAAACACTGCAAGAACAACATGACAAAATAAATGAAAGAGAAACCATACAAAAACAGTAAATAGAAATCCAAAAGATTAATACTAAGATTTTAGATATAGATAATCCACTGAAAGGGGAAAGAACTAGAATTGAATCAATGAAAGACCAAATTCGTGAGATTAAAGACTAATCTTCCAATAATACTCCGCCAGAAGAACAATCAGAAAAAAAGAATGAAAAAAGTAGAAACATGAACAAAAATGCAGCCAATGAATTATGAGGGGCACCTTCAAGAGGAGTATGTGTGGTTGGATTTCCTAAACAGGAGGAAAAAAAATCAAAACACAGAGCTGATGTCAAAGAATTGTTGGAAACTATTATCATAAAAGACCAACATGTGGGAAACAAAGATTTCTCCCAAGGTGTCTCCCCCAAATATATGTCAAACCTAGCTGCTTGACAAGCATGACAATGACTATACACTTGGAGGTCAACAGAAGCAGGTCAGGGGTCATTCTCCCTAAGGGTTATCCGCTATCCAGAGCAAGCAGACACCACTGTTTATCCCACAACAAGTAGGGCCCACTCCCTTCTGATAAGGATAGTAGTAAATTGTTTCCCTGAAGGAGAGCCCAGGGAGGTCAAGCCCACTCAAGAGTGGCCAAGGTTAGGCAGCCATCATGAATCTAGGGTCCACTCATCCTGTCACATGTGTACCTTTAGTCCTCCCCTTCCTGTCATGTGCACACCCCTAGCTCATCCCCTTCCTGTTACGCTTATGTCCATTGTATATCCCCCTCCTATTGCTTGTCTTGCCTATTGTACAGCCCCTTCCTGTGACATGTGTGTGGTTACCTGAAATCACACCCGCTAAGTAAATATAAGCCTTAGTTAGCAATAAAATTCTCTCCTAAGCTCTCTTGACAGCTTTCTCCTGCTCTCTCTCCTGCCCTCTCTGACGGTGCTGTGCTCGAATCTGGCTGTTGGAATTATGGCCATCCAGGAGGTGAGCATGCTACCATGAAATGTGTCTGACTTCTTTATTTTACTCTCTCTCCTATCTCTCATGCTATGACATTATTATATTCTTTATATATCTCAACCGTACAATTGTGCTTACTGAACCGGTGATTAGTTGTGGGGGCTGGCTGGCCTTTCCCCCACAATGTTTTAAAGAAGTTGACCAAACTCCACACTGGACAGACCTCAAAAGAAAATCACCAAGCCACATCATAATCAAAATTTTCAAAACCAACGACAAGGAAAGAATTCTGAACACAGCTCAGGAAAAACAAAACATTCTGATTTCTTGATCGAGATTATGCAGACAAGGAGGCAATGGGATGACATGTAAAAATTTGAAAGAAAAAAATGGCAACCAAGAATTATATACCCTGAAAAGTTGTCTCTAAAATGTGGACTGCATGTTATAGAAGTTCATCCATATTGTAATATGAATCACAAGTCATTGGTTTCATGACTGAATGATACTGTATTGAATAGTATTGCATTATAGAAATGTCACGTTTTGCGCTCTTAATCACTAGTTTTGCAAGAGACGCAAATCAAAACAACTGAGATACTACCACCACATACTAGCATCGATAGCAAATAAACAGAATAATAAATGCTAGAGAGGGTGAAGAGAGATTGGATCACTCCTACACGGCTTTTGAGGCTGTAACATTGCAAGTACTGGGGAAGGTGGTGTGATACTTTTTTAAAAAACTGGGACTAGAAATACCATATGACCTAGTCATCCCTTGACTTGGTATATACCCTAAAGATCAAAGAGTTGTAGCACAAATAGAGTACCCATATTCATCTCAGCACTATTCACAAAAGCAAGAAGAGGGTTGAATTCACCAGCAAATTCACGGCATAAAGACATGGTAGTCTGCTTCCATAAAGATTACAGCCTTGGAAAAGCTGGGGGAGGTGCCTGGTGGCGGGTGACATGTTCCAGGGGCCAAGAGCGATGGCGTTCTGCCAGTTCCGGGACCATGAAAGTCCCTGGGGGAGACTCGAGCAACATCTTTGGAAGTCCAGAGGAAGCGGTCCCCTTCGGCAAGCCCAACAGGATGGCCTCCAATATCTTTGGGCCAACTGAAGACCCTCAGAATGTACTCAAGATGACGAACCTCCCAGAAGGGGAAGGAAGTACCATCTTTGACGAGTCAATGCCCATGCAGACCTGGCAGTGTCTGAACCTGCCTGGTGGGAAGACCAACAACATTTCGGCTCCAGTTTACCTTCGGTGCACCCCAACAAGCCCAAGGACCATGTTCTGTTACGTGAAGGAATAGACCCCAAACTGGACCTTTCAGCCATGGCGAGCACCCCCTGCGAGGTGGGACGGCTGAGAAAGAGAATACAAGAGACGCGGTCCCTGGCAAGGAACCGGAGCCCACGGCAATGTTGACAGCCACGAGCCCCTGTTGGGGCCAAGGCCTCGCTCTCACAACAAAGTTCTGAACCTTCTAGGAGGCAAGTCCAGCATCTCCTTCTACTGAAAGGCTGGCACTTCCCAGAACCTTGAGAGGAGGATGCCCATAAAGTAGCTTCCTTTAGCCTGAGGGAGCGGGGTGGGAAAGGCCTTGTCATGTGTTCGAAGCTGGTTCTGCATGAGTTTTGCAGAGGACTGGCAGCCTAACCCCAGGAGACACTTCTGCAGGAGGGGAAAGGGACTCCCCAGGCTGGTGTTCATTTGTAAATCCAGATCTGAAAGGGGTCCTGGGGAGGGAAGGGTGCAGGGAAGCAGGGGGACCCTCTGACCTTGGAACCCTGAACTTTGGGCTTAGAGGGCAGCAGGGAATGACTGAACAAAGAGAGTTCACAGTGGGCAAAAGAAGGCCAGACCTCCCTCTCACCAAAAGAGACCTGGGCAGAGACACCAGCATGCTGGGAGGCCCCGTCACAGCCTGACTGCACTCACCCTTCAGGGAGATTATTTGGCTCTGCAGAGGCTGCTGCTGCACCCAGGACTCACCTGACCTTTGACCCCATCATCTTGTTCAGCGCTCTCATAACAGCTTGCAACCAACACCACAATGGTGCATCGAAACGGGTTTCTCTCGGTCCCAGGCCTTGATAGCAGGTTTTGTATCCTCAGGGACCCCACCTCGTGTAGGAGTCTACGCCTTGCTGTCACGAGGGCGTGGTTTGCCTGCGAATTGTCCTGACCCTTCTCTCTCACCAGCCTTAAGTTGTGGGCCTCTGCTCTTCACCCTTGATGGGGGCAGTTTCTTTCTAGGGAGCAGGGCCCTGGTTTTGGTCTGTTTGTGTCTGTCCAGGTAACGGGGTGGTTTACAGCATCCATGTGTCTGACCTTCACTAGCTGTTCCTCAGCTGTCCTACAGAGAGCCCCACCAGTAAGCATATCACCCTTGGGTGCGTTGCCTGGATTCAGGACGATGGGGCCTGTGATAGGCATACGGGGGGGGGGGGGGGGGGGGGGGGCCCTGTTGAGTCCACAACATTCTGCCTGCCATACTGGGGTCAGCTCCAAGGACCATGCTATGGAGACCCCATGCAGGTAGCTGGAAGGAAACACGGCCCACAGCAAGCGTGGAGTCCTGGCGTGTCTCAGCCTGTGTCCAGAGCCACATGTGAAGGAAGGGCACGCATCCTAGGGCTGCCTCCTGTGCCTTAGGCAGTGACAGCACAAACACGCCGCCAGCACTACCAGACTCTTCGGGCGCTGCACCCTCTGTGTCCTTCCGCATTCCTGAAGAACGTGTGTCCTCAAAGTGATGCGGCGGGAAGCAGGGTGGAGAGGGGCTGCGGCCCTGCGGCGTCATCAGCGGCGTGGCTGTGTCGGAAACGGGTGAGGAGCAGCCAATGGAGACGACCGGCGCCACGGAAAACGGGCCTGAGGAGGACACGGGAAAAATGTTTGCTGGTGGCTTGAGCTGGGATACCAGCAAAAAGGATCTGAAAGACTATTTTACCAAATTTGGAGAGGTCGTTGACTGCACAATAAAAATGGATCCTAACACTGGACGGTCAAGAGGATTTGGGTTCATCCTCTTCAAAGGTGCAACCAGCGCGGAGAAGGTACTAGACCAGAAGGAGCACCGGCTGGATGGTCGGGTTCTCGACCCTAAAAAGGCCATGGCCAAGAAGGAGCCGGTGAAGAAAATCTTCGTTGGGGGTCTGAATCCTGAGGCCACTGAGGAGAAGATCAGGGAGTACTTTGGCGAATTTGGGGAGATTGAGGCCATTGAGCTTCCCACGGATCCAGAGTCTAACAAAAGACGAGGCTTTGTTTTTATCACCTATAAAGAAGAGGAACCTGTGAAGAAGGTTCTGGAGAAAAAGTTTCACACTGTCAGTGGAAGCAAGTGTGAAATCAAGGTGGCCCAGCCCAAAGCAGTCTACCAGCAGCAGCAGTACGGCTCTGGGGGCCGTGGAAAGCGCAACCGGGGGAACCGAGGCAGTGGTGGTGGTGGAAGTGGAGGTAGCACAAATTATGGGAAGAGCCAGCGACGCGGTGGCCACCAGAATAACCACAAGCCATACTGAGGCCGTGGCAGGCGCGACAGCTGACCGCGCCGCTCCGCTTGGATATCAGTGAACACAGTTATCTACCAAATTTAACTTGGCAAACTGCCTATGGCCTGTCCCATGTGCATCCTATTTAAAATTTCCCCCTGGAAATCACTCTCCTGTTGACCATTTCCAGAGCCAGTTGTGTTAGCAGCGTGTGGTGTGTCAGAGGCCGAGCAGCATCCTGGGCCTAATTTAATATCAGGTTCCCCCAAACCCGAGGGGGTGTGCGCCCTGCTGCTGCTCTGTAGTCTGGGCCTGCAGGCCCTGGTGGGTAAAGAGTAAACTTGTATCTTAGGAAACCAGTGTCACCTTTTTTCACCTTTTAATTTTGTATTATTTGTATCATACATTTCCTGTAATGGAAGTGTTAATTTTACTGTACTTTTTGGTACCTTTTTGGGAATCTAATGTATTGTAAGGTATTTTACACGTGTTCTGATTTTGCCACGACCTGGATATTGAAGCTATCCAAGCTTTTGAAATAAAAATTTAACCGCCCCCCCCCCCAAAAAAAATTCCACCTCTAACAATGAGGGCCTTGCAACTAATTGTTACAAACGTGTAGGTACGCACTGTTGAGTGGAAAACCAGTGTCAACTGTCACCCAAATTTCAATGAATAAAGTAAACTTCAATCTCAAAAAAAAAAATGACAGCCTTGGAAACTCTGTGGGATAGTTTGATTTGTCCTGTAGGATCACTTTGAGTCAGGATCGATTCGATGGCAGTGGGTTGATAGCTGCCTGGTTTCCTTTGGTACTGCTTGTGAAGTTAGTGGAACTTTTGTATATGCTAGAGTATTTTCATAATTGACTTCTACTTTTAATTTTTATTTAAGGTTTTTATATTCAGAAGCTTCAGTTTTTATGTAACGAAAACTCTAGATTTTTTTTCCCCTTTACAGCAGCAGTTCTCAACCTGTGGGTCATGACCCCTTTGGGGATGAACCACCCTTTCACAGGGGTCGTCCCATTCACAATAACAGTAGCAAAATGAGTTAGGAAGTAGTAAGGAAAATAATTTTATGGTTGGCAGATCCCTACAACATGAGGAACAGTATTAAAGGGTCAGAGAATTAGGAAGGTTGAGAACCACTGCTTTACAGTGTTTTTTCTAAAATCATTTTATTGGGGGCTCGTACAACTCTTATCACAATACATACATACATACATTGTGTCCAGCACATTTGTACATTTGTTGCCATCATCATTCTAAAAACATTTACTTTCTACTTAAGCCCTTGGTATCTGCTCCTCATTTTCCCCTCCCTCCCCGCTCCCCCTCCCTCATGAACCCTTCATAATTTGTTATTATTTTATTATATCTTACACTGCCCTGTTTCCCTTCACCCACTTTTCTGTTGTTCGTTCCACTGGGAGGGGGTTATATGTTGATCCTTGTGATCAACTCCCCTTTCCTTCCCCCCCCTCCCCCATCTTCCCCTTCCTCCCCTGGTATCTCTAATCTCATTATTTGTCCTGAGGGGTTTATCTGTCCTGAATTCCCTATGTTTTGGGCTCTTATTTGTAGCTGTGTGCATGTTCTGGTTTAGTCAGATTTTTTTTTGTTTAGTCAGATTTTTAAAGTAGAATTGAAGTCATGATAGTGGGGGCGGGAGGAAGCATTTAAGAACTAGAGGAAAATTGTATGTTTCATCGGTGCTATACTGCACCCTGACTGGCTCATCCCTTCCCCACGACCCTTCTGTGAGGGGATGTCCAATTGTCTACAGATGGGCTTTGGGTCCCCACTCCACATTCCCCCTCATTCACAATTGTTTGGACTAAGCTGAAGCAGGTCAGGGCCCTGCATGTGCTTCCCGTTCAGCAGCAGATTGTCCTGGATAAGACAACCAATGAGACCAGATGCTCTGGGTTTGAAGATAGCCGCAAGGAGTGGACAAGCAATTCTTGGAGTGTCCAGACCCCATATGGTAATTTCCATAATTGCCATACATTCCTCATCACCCCTTTAAAAACCCGCACCCCCAGCTGCTGAGCATGACTTCCCTGTTGGCCTAGGTCACGGAACCTCATCCGGGAGTTCCCCCTAATAAAGCTATTTCTGTGTCTGCTCTCTTTGCCTTGTCAGTTGTGTCTGCCTGGCTCCCTGTGCCTCAGTTTCACCTTTACAACAATGATATGACTTTTTGTTCTTTGATACCTGATCCCTTCGATACCTCGTGATCACACAGGCTGGTGTGCTTCTTACCATGTGGGCTTTGTTGCTTCTCAGCTAGATGGCCGTTTGTTTATCTTCAAGCCTTTAAGAACCCAGACAGTATATTTTTTGATAGTCAGGCACCATCAGTTTTCTTCACATTTGCTTATGTACCCAGTTTTTCTTCAGTGATCTTGTTGGGAAGGTGAACATCACAGACTGCTGCATTATTAGAACAAAGTGTTCTTGTGTTGAGAGAGTACTTGAGAGAAGACCCCAATATCCATCTGCTGCCTTAATACTTAACATATAAGTACACAGATCTATTTCCCTATTATATAAAAATATATTTATATATGTACATGCGTGTATGTCCCAATATCATGTTCGGCCTTCATTCAGGTATCAGTAATTCCTGACTGTTAAATTGCCCTTGATTAAGCCCCACTAGGTATCCTATGCCCTTTTCTTTTTTTCTTTTTTTTTTAGCTATGCCCTTTTCTGCACTGATTTTAGTTCACTTGTTTCCTTGTCCCTGGGTTGGTCGATCCCCCAACCTCTTTCCTTTCTCCCACCTCCCTTTCTCATGTGTTCCTCAGGAGCCACTGTGTTTTCAATCGCCTTATATGCATGGAAAAGTTAGACAAGAATAAGGAACTCTGAAAACAATGGACACACCTGAGTTAGGGTCTTGGCTAAGAATATTGAAAATACTGATGAATTGACACAGTGGCTAAAACAATGGACTCAAATATACTAATTATGTGAATGGTCCAGCACTAGGTAGTTTTTCCTTCTGTTGTGGTCACTAAGTACTAGAATCGAACAGTGACAATTGGGGGGGAATAAAACTCAGCCTGGCCTACTAGGCTTTTCATGATCTGGCCTGATGACGTTGGCAGGACTTTTCTCACAACTGACCCTGCAGCATTTCAAGGGGCAGGAGGACTGATGCTTCCCAGAACACTGCTCTCTGCTGGAAGCTCCCGTTTCTGCTGTCTGCCTGCGGAGCGTCTACTCATCCTTCATGGCTCATAGCCTTCTGTTGCTGTCAACTCAGGGAAGCCCTTCCCATCGGACCCAGGCAGACTGGGGCGCCTCTCCCCCTCTCCTTTCCTCGAACCTTGTACACTCCACCGTTAGCTCAACTGCACAGTCACAGCAACACTTTGGGAGCCATCACCTCCCGGACAGGAGAATGTGGGGGTGGTGTTAGCATTCAGAAAGCAGTCCAGCAACACAAAGTCATAAAAGAATAACTCGTTTATACTTGTGTATTTCAACCAGCACGAAAGGGGCAGATTAATGGAACTAAGGTGAGACTTGTGAAAATTCCCCTTTCCTATCCCACAGATTTCACAGTTCAGATGCTTCTGTGTCTCTGTCTTCAGCAGCTCCCTCCTCATGCCTCTTCTCAGTCTGCTTTTGTTTCCGTTGTTCGCCTCTCACCCAGCTTGTGTGTGCACGCGCACACATACAGGTACATGAGAGATGATTTCTTACCACTGTCCATTTTTGAGTCCTCCATCACAAAGCCCCCAAAGAACTGCAACGGCAGGGCTGGAGCCACTTCAGAAGCTGGGAGAGCACAAAACCATGAAGGCAAAATCCTTTCAGTCTGTGGGCAGGGGGACATTTCCATCGTTTTGTTTGGTGACATCAGAAACGTCTATCATGAGCTCCTTGCAGACCTCGATGGGATTGTTGACCTTTTTACTCCTAGCACTGGAATTCACTCATCACAACACCAAATCCATTGCCAACTGGGTGATTCTGACTCATGAGGAAAACTGACTCATAGGGTTTCCGAGGCTGTAATGGAAGTAGAGCCCGTTGACGTTGACATCTCTCTGTTCATGTGCACGCAAAGGAGCATTTGGAAATATTTCAAATAATGGTCAACCTGCACACCCTCATGGTTTTGCTTTGCATTATTAGGATCCTGAGAGTAAGCTTTCCAGCTAAAGCTTGCGATGCACACCAAGCCAGCAAACAGCTGCAAACAACTTCTACGCTATGTCAGACACTCTCTTCTTTATGTTCAGGACTAAAACCAAGACTTTTATCGAGACCCTGATGAATGTTGTCACTATCGAAGTATCGCATGGCATGTGCTGGTCCAGCGACTGCTCCACAAAAACCATGCTCACCATAGTCTTCCCTGTTCTAGATAAGTCTGTTAGCCAAGCTGAGCAGCCACACAGGCCACTCCTGGTCCCCCCACCTGACCTCTCGTTCCTGATCACATGGTGGGCTTGATAGCTGCTCTCTATCCCCCAGTTCTGTGTTACTGCTGAGCTTGACTTTCTTGTAACGGCTCCATAGCTGTAGAAGACTCATGGATGTCCGTAGGGTAGCAAGAGTAGGTGAACCCAATGTGGGCGGGGCAGGACCTTCTCTGGTGAAGGAAGCAGACTGCCACATCATTCTCCTCTAGAGTAGCTGGCGTGTTAGAAATACTAACCTTTCTGCTAGCAGCTGATTGCTACTCCGAGATGCCACCAGAACTCCTGCTTGACATTTATTAGACTTAAATCAACCTTAGCCTACTGCATGTGAGAACACTGAGACTCATTTGTCCTAGGAGAGTGGTTCTCAACCTTCCTAATGCCATGACCCTTTAATACAGTTCCTCGTGTTGTGGTGACCCCCAACCATAAAATTATTTTTGTTGCCACTTCATAACTGTAATTTTGCTAGTTATGAATCTGGTGACCCCTGTGAAAGGGTCATTTGACCCCCAAAGGGGTCATGACCCATAGGTTGAGAACCACTCTTAGGGGATAGGAAAATTTTATAGAGCTGTTTGCCCTAGGTGTTGAAGCAAGATGTTTTCCTTGGGCAGCAAGAAGCACATCTCTTCCTATGATGGGGTGATTTAAGGCTGAGGTAAGTTAATAGGAGAAGGCTGAGGGAAATTTCATTTGACGGCTCGATTGTTTTCTCTACCAAACAGGGAATTTGGGCTAGGGAAGATGAAAATGTCTGGAGAAGTCACAGGGGTCTAGAGACAGAACAAATGCTGGGCAGTGTTGAAGAGGTGGTGTTAGGCAGATAGGTAGGGATAGGATGTCCATTGACACAGCCCAAGAGAGCCAAGCACAAGAACAAAGGCCTAGGTTTTCCCTGCAGTGGGCATGGGTGGGCGTTAAACCTGGATCAGCCCACCTGGGCCAGGTGATTGCAATTCAGCCAATGGGGTCGATCTGGGGTCGTCCCCCACGCCTCCCCCTGGAATCCTTAAAAAGGCAGGAGCGAGGGGGAGGGAAAAGAAACTGGGGAGAGAACTTGAGAAAGAACTTGGGAGAGAGATCTTTGCGTGATGCCGAGAGCAGTCTCTGCCAGGCTGCATGGTCGGGAGGAATCCTATGGGTGCCGCGTAAAACCTGAAACTTCTTCTCTCATTAAACTCACTTGGATCACGAACCAGGTGTGAATTCTTTCTTGTGCGGAGCCAAGGACCGAGGTGTAAATCTAGCCCGGAGAGAGAACTTACAGTACTTTCAATATTTTTCTCCAGCCCCACAATTCGAAGTGGAAATTAAGATTAGGGTGGCATTATTTAAAAAAATGTCTTTGGAACTAAATGAGGGGGATATCCTGGACATCAGCATGAGGGCTAAGTCATGGTCAGCTGAGTGAGCAGTCCAGCCTTTGAGGGCCACCAGGCTGTTTGGTGCATTTATCAAAGAGCACTGAGTCTCCCAGGCCCCCAATCAAAAAATGTGGGCAATTAAGATAGTGGAGGCCATTGTTTCCACATCGTGGAGTTGATCTTTGCTGAGCACTACGTGGTTGGGCTACAACAGGGATTGGGGATCATTTGTTGACCAAAGAGAAAAAGGAGGCGAGAAGTGGAGGGTGCCCTGACGTTTAAGAACATGGTAGGCATTTGGCTGTGAGAAGGCCCCAAAGCAGGATTTTCTTAGGAGATGGGGAAGTTAGAATTTAAGATGGCAGAGTGTGTGACCTGGTGGTTGAGGTGGTAAAGTCCCTTAAGATGAGGATTTCAAGGCATGCACAGGCTGACTCTTGTCAAGGCTGTCCCTGAGAATGTTAAAGGCTCCCAGAATCCAAGGTGGCACCTTGAGCCACGTGATTGGCTGCGATGCAGAGAAGATGGCATCCCAACCTGGACTTCAAAGGGACAGGCGTGTAGACACACACAAGCACATGGAGCAAAAGGGCTGCGAAGAGCAATGAGAAGGTGGAGCCTTTCATCAAAGGTCAATGCCTCGCTATGTCTGCTTCTTCAGTGAGGTGGGAGGAGGGGGCGCCTGGGTGGTGTGCCGAACGAAACCAGCTCCATCTCTGTACCCTGCACTGGGGACCCGACGTGGTCAACCCAGATTGAACTAAGTTGGCCAGTTGTGAGCACAGCTGCTGTGACCCTTCCCAGACCCTGGGCTTCGCACTATGCAGCAAGGGCAGTGGGTGCTTTGGGCACCTTAGTCATCGGAACGTGGATGGAGTCTGACTCCGCGAAGACAGGGAGAAAGGAAACAATGGCGGAGGGGCAGGGGCCGGCCCGCGAGTTGGGGCAAGGCGGGGCAAGCCCCTGCAAGCCCCTGCCGCCGGCGTCGCCCGTCTCCATGGCCACGGCGAGCGCGGCCCGGAAGTAGGCGGAGCTTCCCGCAGGGTGGGCGTCTCTGTGACGCTGGGGGCTGGCCCTCATGGCGAAACCCGTGCGGCTCACTAGGGGGTTTGAACTGGCCAATGGGCGAGCTGCCGACCGGGTGTCGGAAAAGGAGGCGGAAAAGGGGAGGAGTCGCCGCCGGAGCCGGACTGCATCCGCCGCGGCGTCTCCATGGCACGACCCTGGCCTCCGATTTCAACGACTTCATAAGGAGGCGTTTCTGGGCGCAGCCGTGTCGCTCCTGGTGAGAGGCCGCCGGCAGGTGGGACCCAGGGCGTTCCGCCTCAGCCCGCGCGAGCGGGCGGGGGGGGGGGGCGGGTTCGCCGGTTGCCAGCGTCGGCCGGGGTCGCCTGGGCCTCCTGACCCCGCCAGGGTCGCCGCGGCCACCAGCCCTGGGGCGCGCACGGCCCGCTCCCCTCAGAACCCGACCCGCCGCCCCGCCCCCCGGCGCGGGCCTTCTCCTTCTCCCGCTAACGGGCGGGCCGGCCGGCCTCCCTCCTCCGCTGCCCGCTGGCAGGGCCTCGCCCTTCTATGGGCAGAAGCCGCTCCCCTCCTGCCTGCCGGTGGGTGGTCGTCCCTCCTCGGCACCCACGGAGCCCGGCGCCGCGCTCTCGCCCGCCGCTGGCCTTCGGCCGCCCGCTCCGCCGCGTCCTCCCCTCGGGCCGGCTTTCACCACCGCGCAGCAGTTACTGACTCGTCCCCGGGGGCCGCTGGAGCGCTCCCCGCCCACGGGGCCTCCCCAGGGCGCCCTGCCCCGCTTCCTCAAGGAGCCACCCGCCGCAGCTCCACGCTCGACTCCCCGCCGGCTCCCGCGGATCCCAGCCGCCCTCCCCACCGGCTAGGGCCATTCCCCGGCAGGCACTCCTCCCTCTTCCGAACTCGATTGGCCCGCTCAGGGTATTTATTCTGCCGGGAACGCCCCTTCTCCTAGGAGACTGTTGCCTTGGCCCCGCCCCGAACATCCCTCCCGCTAGCTGCTCGGGTTCCGGCCCCTTGGGGCCCACTTGGGGCCCGTTGGTTCTCACCTGCCCTCTACGCACGCACGCTCACCAGCAACTCAGGTTTTCCCCCTTGTAGCCAACCACCTTCCCTCCCGGGAGGGTTCCGGGCATGGTGGTCCCTTGAATCTCCGTTCTGCCCCTTTTACCCCGCCCCAGAGAGGGGAGTGACTTCCACTCACCTCTGGACCCCCGCAGGGCGCTCAGCCTCTCCTGTCTCCCCTCCCCCCCACTTTGGCAGGACAGTTGCTGTGCGACTTGGACAGTGGAGGAGCGCCTCCAAGTTTCCACCCACCTGCCCCAAAGCTTCCACCCTCTTCCCCTCAAAGAGGACGTTTGATGCCTGGCCCCTGAGATTCTCATTGACAAGCCCCTCTGGGCCCCCCCCTGAGCAGAGCCTGCTGACCCAATTGCCCACCTTTGCGCTTTGATGCCTAGCCATGTCTGCCTCATCCTCAGGCGGCTCCCCCAGGTACTTCGCTGCCAGTGGGGGGGTGCCGCCACCCGAGGGCAGGAGAGGCGGTCAGAAATCCTCAGGCGGGGTCCTGGAGGCTTCTCTCAGCTTCCCCATTCTGTGCCCTGAAATAATGGACCAGAACATCTAATAACTTTTCAAAGGAAGGAAGGAAACAAATCTCACCCTGGCCCCTTCTTCCAGCCTCCCCTCCCCGCCTTCCCTTTCCAGGTACCATAGTTTCCCGGTAGCAAACAGGTCACCAAGGAGCACAAGGTGTGTCTCAGTGGAGTACTAAGCTCAGCTTCTCTTGGAAAGGAAGCCAAGTGTAAATAAGTAACAAGTGGTGTGGGTGGTGGATCTGTCTGACAGTGAGCCAAGGTGTTGATGGAATCAAGGTGCTTTGACGGGTAGCCCAAAGAGGGAGAAATTGTCCAAATCTATTGATTGGCCTTCAGCGAGTGGTACCAGTGGTGGTGGGGGGGAGTTTCTGCTCCGGTGTGGTGATATTGGCTAACTCTGATGAATAGGGCTCAGTAACATTTTGTGTCTTTTAACATCAGGGTGAAATACACAGCAAAGTGCACAAAGTGTCCACATGTCTTAATGTTGCTTTATTTCCCCCTTCCATCTGTGGGAAGGACAAGGTGGTATTTTGAGGCTTTCAGGAGGCAGTGGGATGGGCCAAAATTATCTTTTGAAATCCCGCACCCCTGTTTTGGAATTCTTGGATATGTTTCTGCCCAAAGGTTTGGAGCAAATTAAAATTTTGCTGTTACTTACAAATTGTCTGTACATGTATAATATAAGCAAAGTGAATAACAAAACAAGCCTCCTTCTCAGGAGTGTAAAAGGCAGCAAATGAAATCTGGGACAGTGTTTTCCTGTTCTTGGTCTTCCTTCCCTGAGTTTAGTCTCAGTGAGTCTAATGCTCTCTGTCCTGCACCACTCATTCATTCCCTGAGCAGTTCTCTAGGGCTGCTGCTGCTGCTGGTTTGGGCACTGCTCCAGACTTTTATCCTTGGCCAAGCTAGTACCTTGGCCGCTGCTCATGGGCTGCCTGCCTTTTGGTCACCTGTCAGGATGCTAACTGGACTCTCCAGTGAAAGGTCACAATGTGTGTGATGCGATGGCAGCTTAAAAGACCAGCTGGCCCAAGGCCCATCACACCTCCTTTTACCATCCCACTGCTGGGGACACCATGTATATGTGTGGCTTGTGTGGAGGGAGCTGAGTCATGTCCAACTGGTTCTCCTAGCTGTGAACTTGTTAGCCACTCAATGCAGTGTGTAGTACCAGGAGGTCTCAGCAGTAGGAGAACCATAGTACTCTGCCTATAACCTGGTTCTTGTGCACGGGTGCAGGTTTCCAACGTGTGGGAAGAACGGAGTCACGAGTCTGACGCAGAAAAAGGTCTTGCGAACACCTTGTGGAGCGCCCAGTGTAACTGTGACGGTAGGTGACGTGCTTCTCTGGTCTGTCTCCCCACCCAAAAATGCTTTGCCCCATTTTTTTCCTAGAAGCTACCGTGCCCTGCCAGACACCCCTCGCCATCTGGTGGCCTGCTAGGTATTGCCATGCTTATTCTGCCGACTTTTTTTTTGCCTGTAGCGAGGTTGCCAGGAGATGAGAAAGTTGTTTTAATCGTATCCTTCCAGAAAATTCCAAAAAAAAAAAAAGCCCTTTAAAATTCATTTTCTGCCCCTCAAGAAAGGGGTGGGGGTGAGGGGGCACCCGCAGAGGATGGAACTTGGAGGCCTGCCTGGCCGTGGGGGACAGGTGTGTCGTCAGGGTTCTGCCCCGGTGGTTTTTCTTGCCCTTCTCATCCTTGGCGTGACCTCCAGCTCTTTGTGGACGTGGTCTCGGGCTTGCCTGCTGCCTGCGGTGCTTTGTGACCTAACCATTTGACATGCTTGCTGCGCTAATCCGCATGCTTGACGCTTGGGTCAGTGTGGTGTCGAAGATTCTGTCTGCTTTCCGCCCGTGCTACTCTCAATCCTAGGAGGCACTCTGCATTCCAGCAGGCTGGAGAGGCGATTCTGCCCGCCCTGGTGCTCTGGGAGCTGGTTCTGGGCTCTTCCACAGAACTTGTGTCCTCCCAGCCCTCTTGCTCGCATGGGCCTGATCTCCCTGGTGGGCCTGAGCTGAGGTCTCTCCAGGAGCTTGCTGAACAGCACTGCTGCCTCAGTTTCCACCTGCATGCTGTTGTGGTTCTGCTGGTGCTTGGTGGCTAGGCTTTCAGTGCGGCCCCTCCCCGCCCTCTCACCAAGCTGGTTTTTATGCCCAGTTTACTCATCCACAGATCAACCTTTTTTTATGTTGTCCTCCCCTGCCTGCCAGAAGTGAACCATGAAGGACCGCTCTTCAACTCCCCCCTTACATGTTCACGTGGATGAGAACACCCCTGTCCACGTCCACATAAAAAAACTCCCGAAACCATCAGCGACCAGCAGCCAGGTAGGCGCATGCCACCGAGCCGAGGCCTCTGCTGTGGACGAGGGCATCGCCCCTTCCGCTCAGCCTCCTCGAGCTCCTACCAGCCAAGGATTGGGAGACGAGTACTCTGTCCTTTGGTGATGAGTTGTCCACTTAGAAGGTAGGCCGAATGGTCCTCCAGAAACCTAGAGAGAGGAGGCTCCCCTGCAGACCTGGAGGTGGACACCAGCAGAGTGATGCCATGGCCAGCCGTGCTCGGAAGTGACCCTGGGTTTGTCCGTTTCCACAGAAATCTCATAAGCGCGGAATGAAAGGGGACACCGTGAATGTGCGGCGGAGTGTCCGGGTGAAAACCAAGGTACCTTGGATGCCCCCTGGAAAGTCATCTGCCCGGCATGTGGGATGCAAGTGGGAGGTAGGCTCATTCTTGTTCAGGCGTTCCTTCTCGGACTGGTCAGATTCCAAAGGCCTCAAACTCGGTAGGAATTAGGGTCAGCTGTGTCTGTTCTAAACCTCGGACTGGCCCCATTTAGTGAGCACCATGTTGAACACTGAGCCCGGGCCCGTTTTCTGAGCCTCCACAGTGGACGGCTCTGGGGTTGGCTCAGCTAGCTCTCTCTACCAATGTGGAAACAAAGGCTTACAGAGGTAGTGGCCGAGGCGAGGGCTCAAAGGTGTCTGTCTCACCCAGAGGTGTGTAGTCTTGGCCACTCCGATTATAGGTGAGGAGCATGGAGTGCCC
The DNA here is from genome assembly GCF_050624435.1 of Tenrec ecaudatus. NCBI lineage: Eukaryota > Metazoa > Chordata > Mammalia > Afrosoricida > Tenrecidae > Tenrec > Tenrec ecaudatus. The sequence goes on along the minus strand of NC_134539.1, from coordinate 78,701,870 downwards.
TTCCCCTGTCATTGTTAATAGTATCTGAAGCATAATAGAAAAAAGTCTGTCTATTTCCAGAAAGGACTTAGCCAAGGAAGCATTGCTGTCTGCAAAGTCCTCCTAGGAGACCATGCACACGTTCCATATACGCCATCCCAACCACTTAGGGTCTTCTTCCAGCCACACCTCAGCATGGCTTACCTTCCCCTACAGCCAGCCATCTTCATCCCCGTAGCACACAGTTATTGAGTGCCTCCTACATGCCAGGCAAGGCTGGGCGCTGGAGGGACTGCTGGAGCCAGGCAGACCTGCCTTCATCATGCTGCCATTCCAATCAAGTGCAATAGGAAATCACATCATAAGACAATGCTAAGAGTTTGGGGCCATGTTTGTTTTTTTGGAGGGGCCATGTTTTATACAAAGGCTTTTTTCTTTTTCCCGTGTAAACATTTTATTGTGAATTAGGTGACGCAAAAGCCATGCATCTTTGAGATAAAGGACGGGGGCCTGCCTTAAGATGACAACCGTTGGATTATTTTGAGAGATTTTTTTCTTTGTATTTTGAAATTAGAAATCAAAAAGAAAAGGAATTCTTCTTAAGTTTATCATCATAACCTCACAGTTTAGTTTTCACCAATAAAGCTTTAAAGGTAGTGTGGGATATTGAGGGAATAAATGGCAAGAACACACACAGACACACATTTATATATATTTAAAATGTAAGGAAGATTGAAATGAAAGTGCTGTCCTGTACTTTTACTGTGACCCTCACTAATAATCAGTGAAATGCTAGTGAAAGCCATAGATATATTTTAAAGGATAATTGCTATTAAAAAAAATGGGCTGTTCCACTCTCCATCTTTGTGCTTTCTTTTTTTAAAAAAATCATTTATTGGGCCGCTTACAGCTCCTATCACAGTCGATATATGCTGCACCCATCGTGTCAAGCATGTTTGTCCATAGGTTGCCATCATCTTCCTCAAAACATTTTCTTTCTACTTGAGCCCCGTGTTTGTGCTCTCTGTGGTGACGTCCAGTTAGTCCTTGCAGTCGCTCATGACAAAAGACCAGAAGCATTGCAAATACCTCAAACACCCCAAGCCAGGAGCTTGTCTCTGGTCCCACCACAGTTATTAGGGCAAAATCATTTTCCACAGAGGCTCCTCTAGCACTTGCAGCTTAATCTCTAGTTAACTGTGTCTTAAGCCATATATTTTAAAAACTAAAATGAGCCCTCATTTCATTGAATGGGACAAAGGTTCCCAAGGACTTGTCGGGGACACACATGGAAGATCCGCAAACCTTTGCAGCCCCTGTGACAGGTCTGTGAATTGGTCCAGCCATGCTGGAGAGTGTTCAGACCGCCTTTAGCCAAACATTGATTCTACCCTTTTGCTTCCAAGAATTGCTCTTCCAAAAGCCACAGAGGAGTGCAAATACAGGGATATGTCCAGCTGTTTGCTGGCACATTGCTTGTATGGAGAGAAAATTGGCTGTAAGCTGTCAGGAGGGTATTGGTTAAATTAGGATAAGATATCCATACAATGGAATACCTTGCAGTTCACAAGCTGGAGGTGTAGCTATTTCTAGATGATAAAGCATAGTACCACAGAGTACATATCAAGTCATTTTTTCCCTTTTTTTGCATTCACCATTTGAAACTTATCTTTTTCTTCCCCCTTTTTCCCCCATCTCCCTCTGGTGTACTATCTTCCCTTTCACCCAAGTAAACACCTGTCCACCCGCTAGCCTGTTGCACAGAGTCATTTCATCCTACTTTCAGGGGGGAAGGAAAAAACGTTAATGTATCTGTTACATGTGCATAACATTTTCTGGAAGGATATACTAAAAGTGGCAAGCAGTGATTACCTCTGAGCTGTGGGATGTGGGGGAGGCTTTATACTGTTTTTATTTTGTATGGACTTTGAATGCATTTTGTAAAAGTGAGAGTGTGATAGCTTCAAAGTGTAAAGGTGTGTTGCTATGAAAATTGGCTTTCTGTTGACATGGGTTGCTAGGAGCTGTGATCCTCGATGAAAGGCCCCATGCCAACTTGTCCTGAAGCCGCAGAATCCTAGAGGAGGTGACTGGTGCAGTCTCAGCAAATGCTCTTGTTGCTGTTTTCAGCCCTCCTCTCTCGGGCCAGCTCTTAGGCACCTCCCTCTGGTTGTTCCGCTTCCCAATTCCTGAGAGGCCCTGGCCCACTTCTGCCTGTCTTGTCGACAAAGTGCACTTGGAACTGGAGTCCAGCAGCCGCTGTGTGCATGTGTGGTTTCTTGTTTGCAGTTTAAAACACCTTCGGCTGGTACTTCAGGTTGTCTGTTGTCTGTGGAAGAAAAGAGATCCATATTTTTTCACTCTCCCTAAGAGTAATAGGGAGAAGACATTCCAGTATGGAATTTCTTTTGCGTTCATTATGGAAATTTGAAAAATAGAAAAACAGTTGCTGTAACCCTTGTATGCAAATCTGGCAATCAAAACTTTTTGTTGAAAAGCACAGAAAGTTACATGTGTCATCACCATGACCCAGTGAAGTTTTAAAAATTTTTTATTTTATTAGGAGCTCATACAACTCTTATCACAATCCATACATACAATTGTGTAAAGCACATTTGCCCTCATCATTCTCAAAACATTTGCTCTCCACTTAAGCCCCTGGCATCAACTCCTCATTTTTCACCTCCCTTCCCTCTCCCCCCTCCCTCATGAACCCTTGATAATTTAAAAATTATTATTTTGTCATATCTTATACTGCCCGACGTCTCCCTTCACCCACTTTTCTGTTGTTCATCCCCCAGGGAGGAGGTTATATGTAGATCCTTGTAATCGGTTCCTACTCCGTGAAGTTTTACAAACTTGAATGCACCTGAGTGGCCCGTGCGTAAGCATCACCCGGGCAGAAACAAAAGCACCAGCTTCGCTCCCACTTGGCACAATCAAGGGGCCCTGGTGGTTCAGCGTTAAGTGATGGGCTGCTAACCACAAGATCAGCAGTTCAAACCCACCAGCCACTCTGGGGGAACAAGTTGAGGCTTTTTACGCCCATGAAGACTGGTTTCAGAGACCTTGGGAAACAGTTCTACTCTTCTGTAGGATTGTTAGGAGTCGGAATTGACTTGGGAGCAGTGGTAGTCATGGTATTTGTAGATTTGATATTTTACTCCTATTAGAAAGTAAAAGAAGCTTTTTTCCTTTAAAAACTCCTTGATCCCGCCACCCACGTAAGGGACTCCATGTAAACTAAGTGGGAAGGCTGCCTGAACTCAGGTATGAATTGTTACATTTTTTCCATTTTTGTAAAAATGGGACCATGTTTTACTTGCTGGGTGTCAACATCTTTTTCTCACCTATTTTGATTATCTCTACACTGCACATGATTTATGTTAAGGCCGTATTCCATTGTGTGTGTATTTACCAGTATGGATTTAACCAGTACTATCTTGTTCTACATTTAACTTCACCTTTGCCTTGAATTTCAACAGATTGGCATTCTGAGTTACTCTCACTTGATCCCTAGAAATAGAATTGCTGTAAGCAAAGTGCACGTGCAATTTCTAAATCACATCCCGTGAGGCCTAGTCGATAAACAGTGAAGCCTCTTACTGAGCACTCTTTTCTGTTCCTGACAGCCAACAGCAGGCACAGAAGGTTAGGCACCTCAGTGTGCGAGGGCAAAGAGCCACACCTGCCAGGAGAAGTGACAATTACTTATTCTGTCAGTATAAACTGATGAGGGGGAAGAAACTTACAGGAGAGTCAAGTTCAGTATATCAAAAATACATGGGAACCCTGACGTCAGTTTATAATACTTTGTTATTGTTTTTAATGAAGAAAAGTATGCAGCCCAACACATGCATTAAAGAATCTGTATCTTTCCGGCTGCCATATTTTTCAGACCTGACACCAGTCTAATAGTTCAGTATGCACTCCTAATGTTTTATCCATAGCCACAGTAGCAACGGTCAGTCCTAGATACAAAATTTCTTTGTGTCATAAAAATACCTGCCCCCTATTTGAATTCCTCCGCCTTTTACTGTGGATTGGCCCACCCCATAATTAAAAATCCACCTTTGATCATTCTTGATTCACTTAAAATACTTTCGGCATATTTCATTTCCACCCAATAGAAGACATCTATTGCCCTAACTTGCCAATTTTGGGTATTAGTATTTCTGCCAGTTTTTTTTTTTAATATCATCTTTTATTTTTCCAACTTATCATTGTCATGAAGGTTTTAAACTCTGTGTAGGTGGTTCTCCCAAACATTTAACTGTGGGTGCTGCCCGTGCCTCTTCCCTGGGCCATTTCCCCGCCTCATCCCCAAGGGGACAAACTGACGACAGGTTCATGTGTCTGCCCTTCCTCTCTGTCAGAATCCACCTCATTGCCTGGAAATCACGCCGCCATCTTCAGAAAAATTGGTCTCAGTGATGCGCTTAAGCGACCTCTCAACAGAAGATGACGACTCTGGTCACTGTAAAATGAACCGTTATGATAAGAAAATTGACAGTCTAATGAACGCGGTCGGTTGTCTCAAGTCTGAGGTGAGGGGATTGGGGGACTGTGGGATGTGCGAGCATGCATGGAAATGGCCAGTGAATTCCTGGTGGCCCCTCCCCTCTGTTGCCTCTTCTACTTTCCCAAGTGGCCCAGGACTGTGGGTAGCTGGGGCCACTCCAGATAAGGGGCCAGCTATAAGGCCGGCTCTTACCCTCCTGCACTTCATGAGTGATTGTCCCAGTTTTTATTTTTTCCCTATCCTATGAAGCTGGGAGTGGTATTGTCCCCATTTTATTAATTTACCTTTAAAAACTTCTTACACTGTCAGTTAGGTGAGGGTAGGAGCGAGCAGATCGGTTTTCCACTCAACAGCCCGTACAGATTCAGCTCCATGTCACTGATTGCCGTCCCCACAACGCCATGTCACTCATCTTACTGTTTCCCATTTCTCCTCCTCTTCCTCTCCGAACTCTTCGGAACTTTGCTCTTGGGTCATTGCTGCCTTTTTGGTTTCAAATGGTTCATTATTCAAAGGTGAGCCAACCTCAGGTGCTATTGTTCTCCTTATAGATCTTTCTGTTGTATGGCTGAAAATTGAGCCCTGGGTGTGAGTTCCCTTTCAGACCTGAAGGGTGGCTAAGGGCCTTAGTCTTGGGGGGACCCACCAGTCTCTATCTGATCAGTAAGCTACTGACCTTATTTTAGAGATGAAATGACAACTGAAATAGCCCCAAAGAGGCCAAGAAAATTTGACCTTACTTCCTCGACCGTTTCTTTGGATGAGATATGGCAATGGAATTGGAATTAGACCCCCAGATATCCAAGACTCCCAACTAGGAAGTTGGAGTCTGCCAGTCGATCCAGGTCTTGACTGCTAACACGGCCTGTGTCTTTAATCCTCCACCCTGTACCTGGGGCCCTAAGAACCTTCTGGAGAACCTGGGGCTGGCTGCCTAGCAACAGCCTCTTTCCCCTAAGCCTACAGGTGCCGGGGCTTTTTAGTGACAATGGTAGGCTAGCTGAACCATACGAGCCTTGAATCCTGCCTCTCCGCTCAGTCTCCTCATCTATAAAGGGAGAGAAATGCTATCTACCCAGAGAGGCCTTGGAAGGCTTCACTGAGATTGCTCCCCGTAAAAGCCCCGGCACAGGGTCTGTATAGCTACAGTGTTCTCAAAATCCAAGGTGTCCATGTTTGGGGTCAAAGTGATCGGTGTAACTGAGCCGTGAGGCAAAACCTCCCCTCAGTGACCTTTGCCTGTGCGCCCTTGTGCAGGTCAAGATGCAGAAGGGCGAGCGCCAGATGGCCAAGCGGTTCCTTGAGGAGAGGAAGGAAGAACTAGAAGAGGTGGCCCACGAGTTGGCTGAGACTGAGCACGAGAACACAGTGCTCCGGCATAACATCGAGCGCATCAAGGAGGAGAAGGACTACACCGTGTAAGATGGCGCCCGCCTCCCTCAGGCCAGGCGGCGCTCCGCCCCAGCTGGGCAACACGAGGAAGTCACACAAGGAATTGCCCCCTTTGCATTTCGGATTCTCAGTCTGAGGAACAAGGAAGCCCCCGTGGAATGTAGTGGGAGGGAAGGCTTTCTAGATGAGATGACGTCAGGTGGAGCAGGGGTCCTGGGAGAGATGCCGCCAGGTAGGATCTTGGGGCACGGGGTCAGAAGCATGCTAGCTAGTGGGAGCAGTGTGCGCGGGAAAGTTTGCCGTTGAAAAGTGGCCAGAGGGCCAGGACCTGAGAAGGGAGGTGGGCCGAGAGAACGAGGTTCCAGTGAGGCTGGCCATGACCAGCTCTTTGAAGGGGCGTTTCAGACAGGGGAATGGGGTGACTGGGTTTGGCTGCAGTGTGGAGAGCAGATGGGGGTAGTGGTATGTAGGACAGGTGGCACAGGTGAGGGCTAGGACCACTGGTGGCATCACCGTGTGGAGGCGCCCTGGTCTGATGCCTAGATGGAAATGTGACTTCTGACCCGTGCCCTTCCAGAGGCTACTCAGGCTGGAAGCGCTGTCTGCCTCCCATCCCCCACGGTCCCTGACCAGGAGGGGACCTGGCAGGGCATTGTGAGGCGAGCCTCGGAGCTCTGGATGGGCAGGGCCCGAGAGGGCTCATAGAGCCGTTCTGTCTGGCCCCAGGCTTCAGAAGAAACACCTCCAGCAGGAGAAGGAGTGCCTCATGTCCAAACTGGTCGAGGCTGAGATGGATGGCGCTGCCGCGGCCAAGCAGGTCATGGCCTTGAAGGATACCATCGGAAAGCTGAAAACGGTAGGAGGCCAGCAAGCTGGACAACCCCAGGCTGGGCGCTGGCCTCTGAAGGGGTAGCCCCAGCCGGGGGTGGGGTCTTTGTGCAGTCATCAGGCTGACTGTGACATAATCAAGCTCAGAGAGGGCTCCCTTGGCTTCTGAGCCCCCTCCCCCATACTTCTACTCCCCAGACAACTAGCCCTTGATGATGACCTCTGGTGGCCAGGGCCTCTGAGGAGACCTTGTCATGGGTCTCCCAGGGTCAGACTGAGGCAAGGCCTGCGGCTGATTCCCGCAAGTCTAAGCCACCAAGTGTCATCCCTCCTCCCTTGCCACCTCCAGGAGGCTCTTTGGCCCTCGTCCCTCCTCTTGCAGCAGATTCAGAGTCCTGTCCATCCTTCTAGTCCGACCTCCTCCATCCTCCTGGAAACCTGTTGTTTTAACGACCCTGACCCTGTACACAACCTTAGTTGTTGTTAGTTAAGCATCTTGGCACCCAGCACTACGTAAGCTCTCCACCGCTCCTGCCTCTGTGCCGCCGCCGCCTCTCCCTGCCCCACACATTGAGTCCACCAGTTTGTCTTCTAGGAGAAACAGATGACCTGCACGGACATCAACACCTTGACAAGGCAGAAGGAACTTCTCCTGCAGAAGCTGAGCACCTTTGAGGAGACCAACCGCACCCTCCGGGACCTGCTAAGGGAACAGCATTGCAAAGAGGTGAGCTCCTGGCCCGTGGGCACAGCAGGGTTCCCACTGAGCTCCATCCCTCTGGGGCTACGTGCCCCTCGTGTTTGAGCCTCCCTCACCTCATGTCTAAAATGGAGAGAAGATTGTGAAAGAGAAATCTTTTTTTTAAATCATTTTATTGGGGACTCATACAACTCTTATCACCATCCATACTTACGTCAATTGTACATTCATTGCCCGCATCATTCTCAAAACATTTGCTTTCTGCTTGGGCTCTTGGAATCAGCTCCTCGTTTTTCATTTTTTTCCCTCCCTCCTAAACCCTTGATCATTTATAAATTATTATTATTTTGTCATATCTTACACTGTCTGACGTCTCCCTTCACCCACTTTTCTGTTGTCCATCCCCCAGGGAGGAGGTTATATGTAGATCCTTGTAATCGGTTCCCCCTTTTAACCCTACCTTACCCCCACCCTCCCAGTATCACCACTCTCAGCACTGGTCCTGAAGGGATCATATGTCTTGGATTCCCTGTGTTTCCAGTTCCTGTCTGTACCAGTGCACATCCTCTGGTCCGTCCAAGGGGCTGGAGGGAAAGAGAAATCTTAACTGAGGTCTGGTCTGACACGCGCGGGGGATTTAATGGGATCACTCACTTAAAGTGCTAAGCAGCCCTTAGCCAGAAACTGTCTTGGTTACTGCAGCTGCCTTGGGAGACCAGTGAGAGACCTTAGAGGTCAGGAGTGGACAGTGGGGAGTCAAGGGAGGTGTTCAGCCCATTTTCGAGACACAGCCAAGAGAGTGCAGACCCGAGTTCAGGCACCTTTGTAGAAGGAAGGCGAGTCAGTGGCACATCCAAATTGCGGGGGACTGCTGCCGCTGAAAAGCCGTTAATAGTGGTCTCCGTGTTGACCCCAGCCGGAGGGATGCTGAGAGCCTCACAATGCTGGTGCTGATAAAACAACATTTCTCTTGGTTTTTTATGTTTTTGAAAACGTTGTCAGTCTCTCGTCTTTGTCTTTTTAAAAGTCCGTGTTTAACTTCTGTAGTATAATGCATAGTGGTATACATACTGCTCCATCCGTCCACTGCTACTGAGTCTCTTTGGACTCACAGGAACCCTGTAGGACAGAGTAGAACTCTAGTCTCTGAGACTTTAAATCTTGACAGGTGGATAGAGCCTTATCTTACCCACAGAGTGGCTGGCGGGTTCCACCTGCTGACTGTGTGCCTGATTCACTCCGCTGCTGAGGCTGTAGGTGTGTTGCCCAAATAAAACCAGTCCCTCTTGTGTCAGCTTTGGCGAGAACCTCCTCTTAGTTCCCCTCAGAAAGAATTTTTCTCTTGAACTTGATGGTCTGTGTCACATACGTCACCCTAAACAACATATATATGACATGTTTTCAAATTTTACCTTAATGATGCTGTTCCATGTGTGTTCCTTGGAGTTTGCTTTTTTCACTCAACATGAGTTCTATGAACTTGATCCAGTTCTGTCCTTGAGGCCTGAGATCGTTAACTTGTACTGACTGAGGAAATGGCGCGGGGGCCACATTTCGACCTTTTCTGCCTTCAGCAGGGAGCAGGAGAATCCAATTCCACACTGGCACAAGGCCGATTGCCACAAGGCAGAAGTCAGAAATGCTGCCTCTACCCTCTAATTTCCTTCTCCATCTCTCCCAGGACACACTACTTCTCTGCTGCGTTCAATAATGGGTTGCAATGGCCACAGAACCCACCGACTATTCTAGAGATTATGGGGTTGATTAGGGAAGCCAACAGGCTGTGAAAATTGAAGGATATAGTTCTTCTTGTGCACAGTGAGCTTCTTAGCCATGCTGGCTGGCATGTCACTCCCCGGTCCTTGGCCTCTCACCCACGTGGTTCCTTGGTCCTCTGCCTTGTTCCATGGCCTGGGAAGCCTGCCACCTGTTTCTCTGCCTCATGATCTTGGTGCTGCTGTTCAGCATGCTGCTTCTGCTCTGTCTCGTGGTCTTGCTGCTGCGACTTAAGGCCCCACGGCTGCTTCTGTCGTTTCAGACAGGGACCGCACATGCACTCTGCTGTTTTCTGTTCTTCCTTGTGGGACACATCCTTCTCCCTGCTTCTGAGATGGCTCTCTCATACTGACCAGCCCCTCTGAGAGTTTCCACACCCTGTTTGCATGGTCCCGCCCACTCATTGGGTGGGAGTGACAAAGATGTGGCTAGAAGAGCTGTCCCAAGGCATTTCACTTCAACACAATGACCGGGTCATGTTACTGTTACAGATCTTCCTGTAACACCCATGAACACGGTGCTGGTGTGCTTCTTATTTTAGAATTGCGAGATCATTTCGATTAATTTTACTAGTTTTGGCTACATTAGTCTCCAAATACTTGTACCTGGACAGTTTTACCTCTCTGGGCTTCATCTTGCTGCCTGTAGGATGGGGATTTCTCATGGGCTGATGTGAGAATTAGAGAGGAGGTGTGTGTTAGGTAGGCACGCATGCTGTCCTGCTGCTGTTAGTGTTGCTACAGTGCTTTCAGAAACCTCTTTTCCTGTTGGTTGGAGATGAAGGGTTAGCTAATCTGGACTCCCACCTGGAACCGGTGCTCCTATTTGGGTTGAGGCTCTGATCTAGGTGCCCACCTGTCCCTCAGCACCCCTGCTCCCGCTGCATCTGAGTGCTGACTGGGGAAGCGCTGAGGGGTGGGGAACCTGCAGAGTGCTTGCATTTGGAATCTGCTTCAGGGCCATGTTCATCTGTGATCCCTTGGGCAGCCTGCCTCACTTCTGGTCTCAGTCTCATCTGTAAAATGGGTGCGGTGACAGTGGCCGTTGGAGCAGGGGGATTTGGTGAGCTGTGTGCCTATGATGGCAGAAGAGTCAGGTAGTTTTGTGTCCCCACAAGACATGCGCAGGCACGGATCCAAGGGGCAATGAGGGAGGGCAGCTTCTATCTCGGGTCCCGGACCTAGGCCTTCTTGCTGCGTGGCTTCTGAGAAACCACAGTGCTGGCTTCTCCCATCTCCTTGGTTCCAGCGAAACTTCAGGAGACAGGAAGCCTGTTTCACTTGGCTTCTGTAGGGGACATGTAGGAGGGAGGGGTGGGGTGACCTCCTCCTAAGGGTCACAGAACAAAGGTTCAGGTGCCTGGGGAGAACAGGGAGGTTCACACCGACTGTCAGCATGCAGTTCAGAGAAGAGGAAGAGTGGAGCTTGACCAAGCCTCACTGGTAATTCAGATCTTAGACTCATGGTCCATGAGTCCATTCTGACTGACTGCCCCTGTGGATTTCCAAGATGGAAACCTTCCCCCCACCCCCAGGGGAGAGCGCGAAAGCAGTCCCCCACTACCATAAATTATGCAGTCGAGTTTCCCATATTTGGGGAAATTGCAGGGGTCAGCACATCCAAGATGGAAATCTTTACAGTTTTAAAAAATGTCTCAAAGTGGTAGCCATTGGAGGTGGGTGGGAGGGTGATTTGGGCTTTATTGGTATTCATTTGTGGGAAAGACTCAACACAACATAGACATCTGGGTTTACTGCTCGGTAACTTTGGTCTCCTTTTACTTCCCTCGAAGGATTCCGACAGGCTGATGGAGCAACAAGGAGCACTGTTGAAACGGCTGGCAGAAGCAGACTCAGAGAAAGCGGTAACATAACGCCCCTCAGCCCCACCGCAGCCCCCTGGCCAGAAAACGGGGTGATCTTCCCTGTCCTGGCTGCTCCACGGGGTCACTCGAGATCTGGAACCACAAAGGCAGAACACCCCCCTTGGGATGATAATCATGCTGATGGATTTTTTTTTCTCATCTTACTACAGAAAAGCTTTTGATTATTTAAGGCAAAATTGTGGATCAATTTTCTCTAATTGCTTCTATGTGCTGATGGATTTTTAGATCATCAGGTTCAGATGCCTGGATTTCCTGACTCTGATTACAGCTGAGAAGGCCTCCCTTTGTACTGAACCATTTCAGTTCCTCTCCAGGTGGCAGGTTGCAAAGATGAATGGAAGAAACAAGGCGGTGGAGGGGTTGGGGTCCCATGACCATCTGTATATGGTGAAGCAGGTGGCAGGTCTGGACCAGAAGTGGAATAGATTTCTCAAGCCCTCTTGGAGCTCCCTCTGTATTCATCATGCCCATGGCGGGTCTCCAAGACAGGGAAGAAAGATGGAGGCCCTGTTTCCCAAGGTTTGGCCTTTGGCCCTTGATGGCTGACCAAAAGGCCCCAGGAAAGTGCCAGCCTGGGCGAGGGAGGCATGGAGATAGAGCCATCCTGGTGATCATTCCTAAGCCTATATCCCCAGCTCTGGGCCTTAGCCTTCTTGTTTCCTTTTGCTGCTGCTGTGTGTTGGTTTGCGATTGTGGAAAATAGACTAGATGAGAAAACATGGGCCCTTTCCGCCCTCTTCCTGTGACATGTAAGTATGCCCAGCATGTTGTGAGTGGAAACACCAAGGTGTTTTGAAAGAGGTAGGACATTTGATGGCGATACGGCGAACGTGAGTGTAGGTGATGTGACTTTCGTCATGTTTGGTAGCAATGGTTTATCTGGTTGTAGGGGGGGATTATGGGATTTCTTCGGAGGGTCTTGGGTGTTTTTTTAATGTCTTCCACAATGCTACTTTTTTTTAATTATAAAAGAATTATGCGGAAAGAAGTGCCAGGACCATCAGAAGAAAAAAAAATGCGCTGACTGTAAAAATCCAAACAGTTTGATACAGGGCTGGTGCATTTGGCTCCTGGGCCCTTGGGGGCTGGATACTCCCCGACCTCTCTCTGTGTTCTGTGGGTTGGGCCTCCTCCCCCTTCCCAGGGAGCACATGCCTGTGTGCTCTCCCCCAGCGCCTGCTGTTACTCCTGCAAGACAAGGACAAGGAGCTGGAGGAACTGCTGCAGGAAATCCAGTGTGAGAAGGTACCAATCCTGAGCACCGGGAGGGGGGGGCAGTGCTGGGTTTGAAGGCCGACTCCGGTGTTGGCGTCGGCATCACCGGCTCTGTTTCTCCAAAGGCTCAAGCAAAGTCCGCATCTGAGCTGTCCAAGTCCATGGAGTCCATGCGGGGGCATCTGCAGGCGCAGCTTCGGTGCAAAGAGGCGGAGAACAGTCGCCTATGCATGCAGATCAAGGTACATCCATCCCACCGTGGGGAAAGCAAGAGCAAGGGCCTGGCAGCCCACGTGACGGCCGTCTGGCAGTCACGCATCTCATGCCCAGCTCTCATGCTTCGGAGAGATGAACAGAGACCTGTTCTCAAGGCAGCTGATCTCCAGTAGTGTGCATGTGTGAGCCCATTGATCACCCGAGCCCGAAGCCTCTGATCATTGGCTGATCATCCCCCTGCCGAGTGCCTGAGGGAGGAGGGGAAGTGAGGACAGACGGCACGGGCAACCTGTTACTGAGTTAGCTTTTTTCCCCTCCTACTTGTGCTTGGTGGGCAAACACACAGTTGAACAAGTCCAGTGTGGCCCCAGCCCTGGCCTGTGGGAAGCAGGCCTAAGCCAGACATTAGCCCCCAGTGTGATTGGTGCTAAAAGGCCTGGGAGAAGGACCCCAGGGCTGCTCTGTCGCCCTGGAGACACGGGGTTAAGAGCTGGGAAGTGCTGGGTGGCCTTGAGGAACCCAGAAGGCGCTGTGCTTGGCCGGCACCAGTGGTGCTCACAGCCCCCACCTGCTTGCTGACTGGCTTTTTCCTCGTCTCTCTCTCAACCCTCTCTCCCATGCCTCTGCTGCCTTGCCTCCCCACTGCCTTTCTTGTCTCTGTCCCTCTCCCTGGATTTGCTCCTGGTCCCTGCCTCCTCTCAGAACCTGGAGCGCAGCGGGAACCAGCACAAGGCAGAAGTGGAGGCCATCATGGAGCAGCTGAAGGAACTGAAGCAGAAGGGCGACCGCGACAAAGAGACCCTGAAGAAGGCCATCCGAGCCCAGAAGGAGCGAGCCGAGAAGAGTGAGGAGTACGCCGAGCACCTGCACGTGCAGCTTGCTGACAAGGTGGCAGGCCTTGGGTGGAGTGCGGGTGCGGGGTGGCTGACATCCTGTCTGCCCGGAGAGGGCTACCTGATGGGGGAGGTTGGTTTGGGCGGATGGTCAGGTGGGTAGAGGTGGAAAAGCTAGTGAGAAGTGACCAGGTGGTGGTGGAAAGGGGGTGTGAGCTGGTAGGACAGGTGATTGGTTGGCAGAGGGTGGGAGTTGTAGTTGTAGCGTCGGATGGGTGGGCGAGTAATTTAGCCACCGGCACTCTGACGGGAAGGAAGGATTTGGAGTTCTCACAGTCTGGACCTGAGCTCCCATGCTCCCTCTCTGGGTTCTCTAACAAGGTCACTTGCAGGACGGAGGTTTAAGCTACCAGGGTGTGGGATCACTCTAGGTGAGGCCAGTCCATGGCTCCTTGAGGCTCAGTGCTGACCATCAAGCTGACAGGCCCTGCTATCTGCCTGTGTTCCCAGGATCTCTACGTTGCTGAAGCTTTGTCTACTCTGGAATCATGGAGGACTCGCTACAACCAAGTTGTGAAAGACAAAGGAGACCTTGAGCTGGAGATCATCGTCCTGAACGAGTGTGTATTTGTGTGCGGAGGGTGAGGGTGGGTGAGCCGATGGAGGCGTGGGTGTGCAGTGGAAGGAGGCCCGTTGTCTGGCTGCTCAAGTGGTTGCCATTGGGCCTTCACGGGGCATTGACTCCTATTGGGTGAGATGTGGGTAGCCCTCAGCCAGTTCCAGTTTGAAGTGTGGGCTCTGACCTTACCCTCGGATCCTCCCCTTCTGGCAGGCTTCCTGAGGGCTTGAGTTTCTCTGACACAAAGCCATGGCCTTGGCCTCCAGGGCCTAAGCCAAGTTGATCCCTGAAGGTATTGCCTCTGTTCCCAGTCTGCAGCATGGCAGGTGGCACTGTGGGGTTCCCGTTCCTCTCTTGGGGCCTGGGGACAGCTGATGATCTCTTTGCCTTTATTCATTTGTCTGGCCAAGGCCAGCTAGTCAGCAGGCCAGTGCTAGGGCATAGGGAGCAGGGCAAAAGTAACTCTTATGTTGCAGGTAATTTGAACTTGGGCTTTTCTTGAGCTGTCAAGTAACCATGTGGTCATCCTCAGTGACCCTCCCTGCCCAGCACCCCACTTTTCATCTGGGTTGGATAATTCATTGCAGTGACACCCAGAACAGACAGGCCATGCTCATGATTGTGGTGTTTTTAGCATGTTGACTGGGAACGATTCAGGGAGGAGGTGCTCAGGATACTGTTGTTCAGACAGGATGGTTTCTTTGCATCTCGGTGGTCCTCACCCTCATTGTCCTGGCCTCTGCCCTGCGCTCAGCAGTGTTACAAAGCTCTTTAAGTAAATGCCCAAAGGGTATGCTACTCCGTTAAGCCTCAGCCCAAAGGACTTATTTCAAACTCTGTGGTTCAGCAAACCCAGCTCCCTATTTAAGTTCCCAGATACAACCCTCTCCACAAGCCAGTCTCCTCTCCCAAAGCACTACCTTCATCAGCTCTGTGGCTTGGGGAGTCCACTGCTCTGCCTCATGCTCTGCCTCCTGGTTCTGTGTCAAAGCTGTCTTGTAGCCCCAAGGAGGTTCAATGCACAGGGATCTCCGGGTCCAAAGGATGCACTCTCCTTCTGATGCGTTTTCCTGCCTCTGAGATGGTTCATTTTATACCACACCTGTGAGACTGTCTCACCAGACAACCCAAGGCAAAGCAGTGCAGCTGCCACTTGGGGTGGAGATTGGGGAGCAGCTGGGTGCCAAGAGGTAGGGTGTGGCATGGGTAGCAACACTAGGCCCCACACCATGCAGAGACACAGTTCTTCAGAAGCTGACTACATCCAGGCAGTGCTCAGGTCAAGAGCAGAATCAGTTCCTGTCTTCTCGTCAATTGTGTTGGGGAGGTGATTGCGGCGAGTCTGTTGTGGTAGGCATTGGTGCAGTCATTGGAAAGTGAGGGCAAATTTGTATAATACTGGAAGTACCAATCATCTACAAGTCAGATGTTTCATCACTCAGGACTGCCTGTACCTGTAATTGATTCTCTGTCTGCTTTCGCTCTGTAGCCGGGTGACAGATCTGGTAAACCAACAACAAACCCTGGAAGAGAAGATGCGCGAAGATCGGGACAGCCTGGTGGAGAGACTACACCGGCAGACAGCTGAGTATTCTGCATTCAAGCTGGAGAATGAGAGGCTGAAGGTGTGTCTCGAGGCGGGGTCTGGCTCAGTGGGTGGAGGGTCCTAAGGAAATCTGTGCTGAGCAAGAGGGGCTTCAGAGGGTCTGGCAACGGCAGCGTGACCCCTGTCATTTAAGTCCTATTTCTGCCTCTGCTCTTGGTAGCTCTGGGATCTGGCAAGATACATCATCATTTGTTTGTGCAGAGAGGACGAGGAGCCCTGGTGTCATAGTGCGTTACTCAGTAGGCTGCTAATGATAAGGTTTGCAGTTTGAGACCGTCAGCTGCTCTGAGGGAGCAAGATGAGGCTTTCTGCTTCTGGAAAGACATACAGGGACGGTTCTGCTCTGTCCTAGAGGTCACCATGAGTTGGCGTGGACTCCGTGGCAGGGAGTTTGTTTTGTGGCAGGTAGATGAGAGTGGAGCCTGGTGGCACTGGGCAGCGAATTGAGGGGTCAGCAGGTGGAGCCTACCCAGTCGATGTGTACAGTTCTTGTACTCTTAGGCCTGGCTTCTCAACATGGTTTGTGGGAGAAAGATGGGGCAGTCTGCTTCTGTGAAGTTCATTCACAGTCTTGGGAACCTTGTGGAGCAGTTCTTCCCTGTCCTGTAGGGTCACTATGAGTTGGCGTCCATTCAACAGTAGTGGGATTGGGGGGGGAGGGAAAAAAAAACACAAAAAAAACAGTAGTGGGGTTTTTGTCTTGGAAGCGGAAGAATTTCAGCCTTGTGAGAATGCACCAGAAATGCTTAACACACTCATAAACTCAAGGAGATTCGCATTTGTTGTAATTTCTCATTTAAATCCAAGAAAACAGCCCTTGTGACTTATAGGACTGACCTGAAAACTGAGATTTCTATGGACGTGGACTGTAGGCACAGGCCAGTCCCCCACAACTGATTGCAGATTCGATAGGTGCAATTGTCTGGTTAAATATATGTAGATACTAATAAAGTCATACAGAGCATAAGGAGAAGAGAGATTAAAATAATAGAGTCAGACACATTTCTTGGTAGCATGCTCACCTCAGCCTTGCTTGGTGGTCCATGTGGAGATGGGAGACTGGAGGGCAGGAGAGAGGCAAGAGGGGAGCTAGGAGAGAGCTTCTTTATTGCTCACCAAGGCTTATATATCTTTGGGGGTGCGTGCAAGCCTCCTAATTACAGGTAAGGACATACGTGTCACAGGAAGGGGCTGCACTACAGTAATGAGAGGGGGACAATCTAGGGACATACAATCACTAGGAAGGGGAAGGATTGGGGGCACACATGTGACAAGATGGGCGGATCCTAGATTCTGATGGCAGCCGAACTTTGGATGTCACTGAACAGGTCTGGCTCTCCATTGAAACCATTATCAGGGTGTGAACCACACCTACAGTGGACCAGACTGATGTCTGATAAATGCCTTCAGGGAGAAGATCTTTGAGCATCTGACCTCCGACCATAGGCTGGTGTATAGCGTCTCCCGTTTGGCATATCTTTGGGGAAAGTCTCTTTATAATCCCACTGCAGACTGCCACATTGGGGTCCCTCAGAGCAGTTGGAGAATTTGAAATACCACCCTTTAGGTTCCTAGCTGAGTGGTCCACCACCAGGCCCCCTCTGAAACCTCCCAGCCACCCAGTGACACGATTGTTACATCCATTGAGGAAACTAAGAAAATGGGGGCTTAGTGAGAGGCCAGATTTCTTGCCTAGATTTTGCCTTAGGAAGTGTTGATGGGCTCAATAATCAGAACCCCAGTCTCTGATTCCCGAGCCCTCCCTTGTCACGTGTCCATACACAACCTCCCATAGAGCTCAACACAGGGGACTTGGCCGAGCCAGGCTTGTTTTTTAGGGTTTTTCTTAATTTTTTTAAGTTTTAGTTTTTTATTGATCTGAGCAGTAGCATCTGTGTTTTTAGTTAAGATAAATTGCTTTCAAGGAACTCTACCATAGAAAACAGCGAAGTTTTGTCAAGTGAACCCACTGGATATATCCGTCACTCGGATCCATACAACAAACCTCCTCCTGGCTCTTCCACCACAGGCATATTTGCCCGTGTTTTGTTCTGGGGTGTGTGTGCGGGCTCGCTTTAACTGTGTTTATAGATAGATTTGTAGAGTTAACTACGCCTACGTCTGGCTTCACCATTATGCAACCTTACCTTTCCGAGAACCATCCATGTGACATGAAGCTTCTGATTCATGCCATTCTTCCATGGTATGCCGCTGTGTGCATGAACGCTCCCGATGCATTTACCCATTTTCCTGAGTGCTGCTTTGCATATCTTTACAGATCTTTTGCTCTGCAAATCTCATGCATTTTCAATGTGGTATGTGTCACTGGGTAGTGTGTATAGCGTCAGAGTTGGTAGGTGTTGAGTACATACACCCTCAGCAGGGGTGTGAGAGCTACAGGTCTTTGGCTTCTCATCCCTACTTGGTACTGTCTTTTTAATTTCGCTCCCCTAGTGGCTGAAGTACTGGAGCACTGGATGTGCAGTGGGTTACAGCTTGGGCTGTTCACTGCAAAGCCAGCAGTTTCAACTACCAGCTGCTCTGTGAGAGAGAGAGAGAGGAGGTTCTCTCTAATGAGTTGTCTCAAAAGCCCACATGGGCAGTCCTCCCTTACCCTCAGAGGCCACTGTAAGTTGGGATTGATTGGAATTCAGTGACAGTGAGTTTGGATTTTGGTTTTGGTGGTTAGAGTATCTTGTAGTACAGGTGATATATAAATTGAAAACAACCTTCAAGTATATTAGGGAATTCAGTTATTGGTACATCATGATACATATGTGTTATATAATACAGTGTAGCCATTTACAATGATAATTGGAGAAATGCATTTCCTTAAATATTATAGTTATAAAAGCAAAATATTCCCAACGTAAATGTTCAAAGAAGTGGAGCCCTTAGAGAAACGTGGTATAGAACTGAGGGTCTCTGATACTCGTTGCTGACAGCAGATGGATCGTGGCTAACAGCGGTTAACCTTTGTCTCATTGACTGTGCAAAGGTGTTTGACTGTGTTGAGCAGAACAAACTGGAAAACATTGAGGAAAATGAGAATCCCAGAGCTCATTTCATTGGGTTCCCACAGAACGTGTACACAGACTACGAGGCAGTTCATTCAGTAATGATTTAAAGTTGGGAAAGGTGTCCTGTGAGAGATGCATCCTTCACGACACTGTTTAATCTGTATGCTGAGGAAATAATCTGAAATAATCATACAAAGAAGTACGCAGCAAGAACACTTTGTTCTAATAACCTCGCATTCTGTGACATGACGCTCACCTTCCCTCCACCATCACTGAAGACAAAATGAGTGCATAAGCAAATGTGAAGAAAGCTGATGGTGTTTGCTTATTAAAAGATATGACAAAATTAATGAATTCATAATAAAAAAGATATGGTGTCTTAAAGGCTTGAAGTTAAACAGGGGACCATCTAGCTGGGAAGCAGCAAAAAACCCACATGGGAGAAGTAAATCAGCCTGTGAGATCACGAGGATTAGGCATCAGAAGACCCAAACCAATCAAACCCATGCAAAAGAGCAGTGTCGGAGTAGAGACCCAAAGCCCATCTGTGGATAATTAGACATCCCCTCACAGAAGGGCTACAAGGAAAGGACAAGTCAGCCAGGGTGCAGTGTACACATAACACTGTTAGGTGCAGAGGAAACACACAACATTCCTCGAGCTCTTTAATGCTTTCTGCCCCCCACTATCATGACCCCAGTTCCTCCTTACAACCTGGCTAGACTGGAGCATGTACACTGGTACATATAAGAGCTCTTGACACACAGAATCCAGACAGCTACTCCCCCACCCTTGGATCAGTAATGGGAGTAGTGATAGCATTAGGGTAGGGGGAAAAGGGGAGAAAGGGAACCAATCATAAGGATCCACGAATAACCCTGTCCACCCCTCAAGGGGGATGAACAACAGAAATGTGATGATATGAAAATAATGATTTGTAATTTATCAAGAGTTCATGAGGGTGGGGGGTAGCTGATATAAAGGACTCAAGTAGGGAAAAAAGGTTTTAAAATGATGATGGCAATGTGTGTTTTGTTGTGAGAGCCCCCAATAAAATGATTTATGTAAAAAAATGTATGCAGCATCAGGATCAGAGGAAGGCTCATTAGCAACCTGTAGTGTGCAGATGACACACCCCTGCTGGCTAAAAGCAAAGAGGACTTCCAGCACGTGCTGATGAAGATGCAAGACTCCAACCTCCAGTGTGGCTTACACCTGAGCATAAAGAACACGGACATCTTCACAACTGGGCCCATAAGCAACACCAGGATAAAAAGAACCTACTGAAATTGTGGAGGATGTAATTTTTTTTGAATCCACAATCAACGCCTATGGAAGGAACCAGTCAGGAACTCAACATATTGCACTGAGCATATCTGCTTCTAAATACCTCTTTAAAGTCTTATAAAGTGACAATATCATTTTGAAGATGAAGGTACTTCTGACCCAGGCCATGGTATTTTTGGTTGATTCCTATGCCTAGGAAATGGAATAAAGAACAATGAAGACCAAAGAAGACTTGATGTCTTTGAATTATGGTATATTAAATATACCACGGACTTTGCGTTAGTCTGGGTATTTTAGAGAAACAAATCCATAGAAACTCATGTGTAAGAGAGAGCTTTATATAAAGGTTAAGTGCACATCAAGAAAACATCCCCACCCAGTGCTGCCCAAGCCCACAAGTCCAACATTAACCCGTATGTCCCAACACCAATCCACAAAGTCCTCCTCCATCTCACAAAAGACACACTATGATGCTGCCTGCTGGAGGAAAGTCCAATCAGTGAATGTGTAAGCATCTCAGCATTGGCAGGGGTCTTCACACAGCTGCTCTAGCACCCAGAGCTGCATCGGGTAGGTCCGTGTGGCTTCTCCTCGGGGATGACATGGAAGAAGTGAGCCTTGCCAGCTAAAGCAGGGAATTGGCTAAGATAGCTGCACCCTGGTCCGACCATCAGAAAGCAAGAGACCCGAGAACTCGAAAGGCGAGGCTCACTGAGCCATATATCCCTTCGCCTTTCAATTAACCCCACATGTGTTTATTGGCTAGGTTGACACAATAACTACCTCAGACTTCTAAAAGGCAAACCCTTCTTGGCAAAAGTATAGCCAGAATTGTGCTCAGAAGTGAGGACGGGGAGATTGCAGCTCAGGTGCTTTTGGTGGCCACGTTGTGAGTCCCTGGAAGAGGACATCCTACTTGGGAGAGGGCCAGCGCCCAAGGGGAGAATCCTGAACAAGTTGTAGTGACACACTGTGCTGCTTAAACAGAGACGACTGTGAGGTGGACGCAGGGACGGAGCAGGGTTTTATTGTGTTGGGTTAGGGTTGCTATGAGTCAGGACGGTCTCCACCGGGGAGTGGGTGTGGTTAGCGCACGTATCCTGGCACAGACACATCTACCATCCAGTCTTCTTCAGCTTGCTTTTCTCCTTTACTCCCATTCCATGGACATCTGTTTAGGTCAGTTGACAGACCCCTTTCTCGTTCAATGAGTGCTGATGATTGCACAGTGCTGAGACACTGATTTTGTCCCATCTACTTAGGGGAGCATGTGGGTTGTAGGAGGGTTTATTATTACCTTAAGAAGAAGGTCACAAGAGAGTAATTTTAGACAGGTAGGCTACAGAGCAGGATATATACTTCTATTTTTATGTTAAAAAATAAAATAGTCACAGATGTAAGCGACATTGTCTCATACCAAGGCACTATGCAGTCAGTAGGAGGTCCCCATGCCCCCTTGGTCTCAGCTTCATCTAAGAAGCCCGGTGGGGTAAGCTTTGAGCTGCTAACGGAAGGGTTAGTGATTTGAACCTAACAGCCTCTCTGTTGCAGTCAGATGAGGCCTCTGCTTCCTTAAAGACTTCCCGCCACAGAAACCCTGGAGCAGTTCTGCTCTGCCTTGTAGGGTGGTTTGGACTCAATAGCATTGGTTTGTTTTCATTTTCTTGGCTGTTGTGTACTTACTTGTACCAAGGAAAAAGACAACACTGAAGTCATGTACTTGGGGGCTCGTCAAGTCGTACCCTATGACCTCTCTGAATTGGAGGAGGAGTTGAGGTGGGATGGTCTATAATGGAGAGCTTTCCTGCTGATTACTCACGAGCCACCTTTTCTAGGCTAGCTTCGCCCCAATGGAGGATAAACTCAATCAGGCGCACCTCGAGGTCCAACAGTTAAAGGCATCAGTTAAGAACTACGAGGGGATGATTGACAACTATAAGAGCCAGGTAAGTCTCACCGACACCTTGGACCCCCTTTGAGGGCAGCAAACTCCTCTGCCTCCTCTGCTCTCAGCCTGGGAGGCTCTCCCAGTGCCGTTCCCAGGAAGAGTGGGCGTAGAACGTGTTCTTTACCAAAATCTGGCTGCTCTGCCCAAGAAGGTCTGATGCTTGGTTGGTTCCTAGGTGATGAAGACTAGATTAGAAGCTGATGAAGTGGCTGCCCAACTGGAACGCTGCGACAAAGAGAATAAGATCCTTAAGGATGAGATGAACAAAGAGATTGAAGCGGTACAGCTCCCCCTCCCTTCTCTCTTCCCCCCAGTGGCAGAACTGCCCCTCTTCTTGGCCTGTGGCCCCTCTCATTCAGACACAGAACATAGTCTCCTGCCGGGGTCGGGGCACTGGCTGCTATGTGTTCTCTCACTTCTCTTGTCAGTTCTGTTTCTGCTGCATCTCTCTTTCCTCGTCAGTGTCCTTTACAGATCACACTGACTTGCTCAGAGTATCCATATGCACTTAAATCTACAGGGATGATAGGTTCTAGGCATACCTACTTCATTCTGTGTAGTCTCTTTTTCTTGTGCCAACCAACCAAATAGGACCCCTGACTCCCTCCTCAAAGAATATTATCGTAGAAGCAAAGAGGTCATGGCTGGCAAAATTGGAGATAGGTTGAGTCCAGGAATGGTCACTAATTAGTTGCTAATCACTCAGTCTTAGATCCCCTACGTAGTGGGCTGCGAATGTGAGCTTCTGACCACAAGGTCAGTGGTGTCTCCCTCTGAGGGAGAAAGAGGAGGCCATCCAGAACCCCAAGGGGCCTCCTTTAGGTCGTTATGAGTCAGTGGCGGTCAGGTTTTTGCTATCTTCGCTTTTGGCTTGGTTGCCCGACAGCCTGGTGGCTGCTGGGAGGTGAGAGTAGGTTTTAACGCCGCCTTGTAGCATTTCCTAGCTGAGTCACCTGGAGCAAACCACTTTGTTCCGTAATGGATCCTCGGTTTCCTCGTGTGCCAGCTGGGCACAGCAGCACCTCCTTTATGAATTACATGAACAGCTGGAGAGCCTGTGGTACAAGGCCTGGCTCAGTGCTTACTGCATGGTGGCTGCTGCTGTTCAGTGACAGGATGAGTGTCACCTCAGTCCCACGTGTGTCCCCTCCGAGAGCAGCCGGACACCACCTCGGTGGGCTGTGGGGAAGACTTTGCAGGGTCCTCTTCTGAGGGCTGAGACTAGCCCTTCCTTAACTCCAGGAAGGCCCTCCCCAACGGCGGCCCCCTCTCCCCACTCCAGGCACGTCGGCAGTTCCAGTCCCAGCTGGCTGACCTCCAGCAGCTTCCTGACATCCTCAAGATCACAGAGGCTAAGCTGGCAGAGTGTCAGGACCAGTTGCAGGGCTATGAGAGGAAGAACATTGACCTCACCGCCATCATATCAGACCTGCGCAGCCGGGTAAGGGACTGGCAGAAAGGGTCCCACGAACTGACCCGAGCAGGGGCCCGCATACCAAGATGAGCTGCATGGCCCCCCAAGGGAGGACTACTTCCTTTGTCTTGGCTGCCGCTTTCTGAAAGGAGTGAGCTATCATCAGTGCTGTGAAATAAAAGTCTGGTGTGCCAAAAGCCTCGTGTTTGCACCTAGTGATTGTAGTTACTTGCCGGAGCCGTCACTCGCTCAGACCGTAGGCCCTCCTGCTCCTGCCCCTGCCCCCTGCCCCCTGCCCCCTGCCCCCTCAGTGCTCCAGGTTCCCTCTGCCTTTCCTGCCCTTTGCTGCCAAATAGCTGTTCCCAGCCACACACACTCTGAAGAGAGGCACGAGCTGACTCCAGGCCGTAGTTTCTTTCAGGCCTGTCCCTTGCTTTTAACAAAGCATTTTCATACTCTTTTTAACAGATCCGTTGCCTGCGATTCTGTCCCAACAGAGGGCTCGCTTGCTCACTCTCCCAGAAGCAGCCTGCTGCTGGGTAACTGGCACCATGTTTATGCTGTCCCAAGAACGATAGGCCACTTGTTGGTATGGTAACCTTGGGCGATCCTTTGGTTGTTCCCTTCTCCATGCTCCCTACGCGAGTACGCAGATTACCAGCATCGCCTCCATTAATGCACCCAGGCACTTAGTGTGAAGTACAGATGGTGCCCTCATTTTCCAGAAGAGAATCCAAGGCATAGAGGACAACAGGAGTTTCCCTAAGGTCTCGCTGGGTCTGCTTCCCAAGCCCCTGCCTCTCTGGTGCATCTGAGCGTCCCCGGGGTCTAAGAGACCCTGATGGCTGGGGCTTCTGCGGAAAGCAGCCCTCTGGGTGACTTCAAGGTGCCTGCTACCAAGTACCGGTAGATTTCCTGTTGCCTTGCCGGCTTGTGGCCCCAATGAGAGGGAGAAGGCAATCAATATCAACGATGTAATTGGTAAAGACTGTAGCTCGGGGGCTGTCCTGTGGGCCAACCAGACTACGTCCACGCCTGCCTTCTCACGTCTGCCCTGGATTCCAGCCGGGCCTCTTAGTGGTTTTTTACAGACCGCCGTCGGTCATGGACCTAACCTTTCCCTGCTCTCCTCTCTCCTTCAGGTTGTGCTCTGAGACTTGGACACCTGCCGAGGGCAGTATGCCTCTTTCCTGGGTGTGGCTGACAGGTCCCAGGAAGTTCTTTCGTAAACCAGTCTGTTCCTGTCATTTTAGATCGAACACCAGGGGGACAAGCTGGAGATGGCGAGAGAGAAACATCAGGCTTCCCAGAAGCAAAATAAACAGCTGAGTCTGAAGGTGGATGAACTGGAGAGGTTAGAGGCACTTGGTCCCATCTCTGTCCTCTTCCTGGGACCTGAGACTTTCAGCCACTTAGCTGCTTGGTGCTCGGTGTGCTGAAGTGTTTGAGGGACTCACAGCCCTGGAAGGTTCTAGGCAGACCTCAGAGGCGAAGCTGCTTCCGTGTCAGTGGTAAGCATCACGGGAGAGCAGAAGCTGCTCTGTCGGCTTGGGGGGATGCCGCAAGAGCACGAGATGAGAATCAGACCACCGGTAGGCATTGGAGAGACATGCTTCCTCCCAGCAGAGCCTGGCTTGAGGGGAGCAGCCTATACACTGATGGGGGGACATTACTCCCTCTTCATGCTCTCCATTTCCACTCGTCCTTTTCTGCGCTGACTCTTCTCTTTCTCATGGACCGTTGGAGGCCATCAGAGGAGAAGAGTTCACCTGTCGCGATGAGAGGCCCTGGCCTTGAGTCCCAGCTCTGCCACGGAACCGACTCCGTTAGTACCTTGAGCAAATCCTAGAACCCTTGTGAGCCTCAGTTTTGTTCATCTTGAGCAAGGGATCGAGGTGTAGGGGTAATAATCTGACTCGTAGGGTTCATGTGGGTCTTCACCAAGATGATGCCCCCAAAAGGGATTGAGGAATGTTCCGGATACACTAGGTGGGGTCATTCCGATTTTAAATAGGAACCAGTCTTGGAAAGGGTTAAGGGACTTGCTCAAGGACAGCTGTCCCTGGCAAAGCTGCAACTTAGACCTGTGACGCCCTTGCTTCAGTCTGTTCCAAAGCAAACGGCACGGTCAAGTCCAGCTCATAGCAAACCCACAGGGCACTGTAGAACTGCTCCTGGGGGTGTAAGGTGAGTGCCCCCTCTTTGTCCCATGGAGAGAATCACGGACCTTTGGCTTGGCACCAGGCCTCTGAAGAGTTTGGGGTAGCATCTGGAAAATGCGAGCTAGATCGCCCCGTCAGGGGTCGGGCCTTCGTTGTAGAGCTGAAGAACTGGAGGCCCTAGGAGGCTGGAACTGCTGAGACAGGCGGGCGGTTAATGCACCTGGCCGCTGAGACGTGAATCAGGTGATCTCTGGGGCCCCACCTCAGCTCAGGAGAATTTAGAGAGCTCTTTAAGTTAGAGGGTGGTCTGGAAGAGCATCGGGATGGTCTCTTGACCGGTGGCAGGCTCGTAGGATGTTGACAGGTCCATCTGAAAGTCCTTTGGCTGAGGGAGGTAGCGGCGGCGGCGAGCAGTACAAGCTGGAGGCATAGGTTTTGGTGACAGACCTGCCACCTGTGCTGGCCTTGGGCCAATGACTCCCCCCCTCAGTTTCATCAGCTTCACCTGGGCTGCATGTGGCTGCATTACCATGATGAAGTGCACACGGGCACTGCCCGCACTCAGCCCGATTGCTCTTCCTGCTCATCCTAATGCGCACTAACCAGCTTCTGCAGGTCCTGGGTCTGCTTGCTGATCTGCACATGTTTGGCTTTTTCCTCTGGCCCTTGGAGATTCTCGGTGTGACGACAGCCTCAGTCCTGGGGTGGCTGACAGCCCCCCCGGTGGGGTAAAACAGGCCGGGTAGGGCCTGAGGAGATCTGATTGAATGCTCTTACCTAGGAAACTGGAGGCGACCAGTGCCCAGAACATCGAGTTCCTACAGGTGATTGCCAAGAGGGAGGAGGCAATCCACCAGTCCCAGCTGCGGCTGGAGGAGAAGACACGGGAATGTGGGACGCTGGCAAGGCAGTTGGAGAGCGCCATTGAAGACACCAGGAGGCAGGTCAGTCCATCCCATTCCCTTGCTACCTCGCTCTTTGACTTGGGGAATCCTCACCTCTCTAAGCCGATCTTTTCCATTCAACTCAAAAACCAAAAAACTCATTTCTGCTTGGCTGATCGCAACCCCTTAGGACAGGGTAGAACTGACGGTATCCGTGCGCTAAGTGTATTTGGAAGCAGACAGCCACATCTTTCCCCGGCAGAGTGCCTGTTGGATTAGAACCACTGACCTCTTGGTTAGCAGCTGAGTGCTTAACCATTGCACCTGCAGGTCTTTTCCATCTGAAAAACAGGCGTGATCATAGTACCTGCCCTAGGAATGTATCCTAAGGATCAAATGAGTATTGTAAAAGCCTGAGCACTTTATTCAAGGTGATTGTGATCGCAGGCTGGTTCGCTGCCTCCTAGGGGATGTCTCCCGGGGCCTTGGAAAGGGCAGGGCCGACTGGGCTGCAGAAGCAGGCCTTGTTTCTTGCTCCTCCTCTGAGGCTCCAGAGGTTCTGGGCTGATCCACCGGTGCTGTCTGTGGGATTCCCTAGTGGGCAGTGGGCGAGGTCTAGCCCTCTCCCAGGTCTTCGTCTTGGGTGTCTTCTGCGCAGGTGGAGCAAACGAAGGAGCACGCAGTCTCCAAGGAGCGAGCGGCCCAGAACAAAATCTTGGACCTGGAGACCCAGCTGAGCAGAACCAAAACTGAACTCACCCAGCTACGACGGAGCCGGGATGATGTGAGCAGGGCTGGTGGGGAGGGAGCTAGAGCCAGGGAGAGGGTTAAGAGTTCAAGCTCTCTGGGGGACTTGCAAAAGGGGCCCTGGCGGTGTTGTGGTTACATGTTGGGCTGCTAACCAAAAGGTCAGCAGTTTGAACCCAGTTGCTCCTTGGGAGAGAGATGGGTCTATTTCCATAATAGTGACCGTCTCAGAAACTCACAGAGCAGTCTACCCTGTCCGATAGGGTTGCCATGGCAGGGAGTTTGGGTTAATTTTTGGCGGGTTGGGGGCTTGCAAAAGAACCGTGCGTGGTCCATCAGGCTAAGCATTTGGGCTGCAATCTGAACTGCAGCTTGCTTGCACCTGTGAGACAGTTCGTGCTGTGAGTCAGTGTCAGGGGAAGCCAGCCCCTAACACATCATTACGGGTTCGGTAGATGCACTTGTACAGCGATAATAAGTAAAGATCATAGTAAAGTTATAGAGAGCACGAGAGATAGACGTGAAGTATTGAAATACATTGAGTCAAACACAATTCATGGTAGCATGCTCACCTCAGCCCCACTCGATGGTCCACATGGAGGGAGCGAGCCATCTTTAATGCTAGTCCAGGCTTTTTATATTCTCCGGGGACATGCAAGCCCCCTTAATTACAGGTGAGTACAGACGTCACAGAAAGGGGTTGTGCTATAGGTAATACAGTAATGAGAGGGGGTGGTCTAGGGACATACATGCAATAGTAAGAGGAGGGATTGGGGGTATACATGTGATAAGATGGGTGGATAACTTAACTTTGGATGTCACAGAGTCAGTTTGGCCTGTTCCCTGACTCAACTGATAGAGATTATTGGTAGGGTGAGAACTCTTGGTCGCAGGCCTCAGGGAGGAATAGTTTATTGTCCCCAGTAGCAGGGAGTGAGGCCTACCCTGTAGTCTGGTGACTAACTGCCCTCGGGGAGGATGTCTGTAAGCGTTGGACCTTCCCCCCACAAGTCAGCATTGACTCCAAAGCAGAGTGAGTTTGGTGTGGGGCTTGCTGGGCCCAGCGGTGGTGGTGGTTGAAGGAACATGTGATTTTGGAAATGATGATGGCAACAAATGCCTGTATTTAGACTTCTATAAATGCCCTTTGCCTCCTAGTTCTTTCCTCTATTTCCTTTTACTTTCCTCTTGTCCCACTAGCATGCCCAGCCTTCATTTGGGTTTCAGTAATTCCTCTCGGTTACGTTGCCCTTGATCAAGCCCTACCAGGCCTCTTACACCCTCCTTGCCACTCATTTTGGATCACTTGTTGTTCCCTTGTCCCTGGGTTAGTTCACACCACTTCTTTCCCCACCCCCACCCCTCTCCCATGCCCCTCCTGGAACCATTGGACCCGTTGTTTTCTCCTCCAGGTTGTTTATCCTCCAGTGTGCTCTTGAGCAGTGAGGTTGGTGAGGCTTCAGCTTAGGTACTTTGGACATATTATCAGGAGGAACCAGTTCCTGAAGAATGTCACCGTGTTTGATAAAATGAGATGGATTGACCCAGTGTTGGCAACAATGGGCTTAAAAATGGGAATAATTGCGAAGATGCCTCAGGAATGACTAGGCTTCTGTTCTGTTGGACATAGGGTTGTTATGCATTGAAACCAACTCACCAGCGCCTAACATCGTAAACACCCAATGGGGTGAAGTGCCATCACTTGGTGGTCTGCTTCTCCCTTTCTTCTATGACTTGTGATGCTGGACATCTTGTCATTTGTAGGTCTTCTTTAAGGAAAATAGGTCTATTCAAATTATTTGCTCATTTTAAAATTGAGTTATCTTTTTGTTGGTTTTTAAGAGTTTTACAAATGTGTTTTGAATATAAGCCCCTTATCAGATAATTTACTTACAGATATTTTCTACTGTTTTATGGATTGTCTTTTCACCCTCTTGGTGGTGGACTTTGAAGTACAAACATTTTTAATTTCTTTAAGGTCCAGTTTTTCTTTTTTTTAAAATGCTGTATCACATGTAAGAAATCATTTGCTAAATCCTGGATAGGTAAATCTGTAGAGACAGTAACTAGGTTAAGGATTTACTGGGGGTGTGGGAGGGCGGGTTAGAAGGGAAGGGGCAGCTACTAGCAGTGAGCACAAGCTAACGAATGTGGTGATAGTTGAACAACTCCTTTTGATATAGCCGAGCTATTGAAGTGCATAATCTGTGAAGCACAAAGCAATAAGACTATTAAGATAAAACAAATATTTCCTAATGCAAGATTACAAAGCCTTAGTCCATTCTTTTTCAGAGTCGAATACTTTCAGAAGTTAACCTTTAGGTCTCTGGTTCAGTTGGAGTTAATTTTTGTATAGGGTGTAGGGTAAGTGTTCTATAGCTCCCTCCTTCATTTGGATAACCAGCTGTCCCATCACCATTTACTGAAAAAATGATTGCTTTCTCTTAGTTTGGTTGGTACACTATCAATTGACCTTCAATAGAAGAATCTACTTCTCACTGGACATCCCCTTACAGAAGGGTCTCGGGGAGGAGAAGAGCCAGTCAGGGTGCAATGTAGGAACGATGAAACATACAACTTTCCTCTAGTTCATAAATGCTTCCTCCCCGCCCTCCCTACTTTCATGATCCCAATTCTACATTATAAATCTGGCTAGACCAGAGGATGTACACTGGTTCAGATAGGAACTGGAAACACAGGGAATCCAGGATGGATGATCCCTTCAGGACCAGTGGTGTAAGAGGCGATACTGGGAGGGTGGAGGGAGGGTGGGTTGAAAAGGGGGAACCAATTACATGTAACCTCCTCCCTGGGGGACAGACAACAGAAAAGTGGGTGAAGGGAGACATCACACAGGGCAAGATATGACAAAATAATGATTTATAAATTATCAAGGGTTCATGAGGGGAGGGGTGGAGAGGGGAGGGAGGGGAAAAATGAGGAGCTGATGCCAGGGGCTTAGGTGGAGAGCAAATGTTTTTTGGTTGTTTTTTTTTTCTTTTTGGAGAGCACAAGTTTTGAGAATGATGAGAGCAATGAATGTACAAATGTGCTTTGCATAATTGATGTATGTATGTATGGTGATAGTTGTATGAGCCCCTAAAAAATGATTTAAAAAACAACAAAAAATCAAGGTTGCAGTGGCATTAAAATTTTCTGATAAGAAAACAGAAAGGATCTACTTCTCAACTCTCAAATTTATTCCATTGAAGGATGCTTGCTTTTAGGTCCAAGTACCATAGAGATGGTTGGCTTTTTTTTGGTTTCTTGCATTTCATTATGAAATTTAGCATAAGCTGAGGTGAGCCAGCTAAGATTTTGCTAGAGATTGTATTGTCTCTATGGGGCAGCCCTTTGGCATTGAGTTGTGTGTTTGGCTGCTTGCTGCAAGGTCAGCAGTTGAAGCCCAGCAGCTGCTTTGACAGAACAATGAGGCTGTCTGCTCCTTGACAGATTGACATCTTGGGGACTATGTAGGGACTATTCTGGCTGTGAGTAAGAAATGGCTGCATGGCCGTCGTTTTGGTTTTGGTGGTATCTCTGGATAAATTTGAAATATTGCCTTCTTAACAATATTGCCTTCTGATGCATGAACACAGGATGCATGTCTATGTGCTTACGTCTTTGATATCTGGTTTTTTTTGGTCTTTAATATCTTTCAAAGATGTTTCATAGTTCCCAGAGCGCAAGTCTCATACTTCTGTTGTTAAATTTGTTCCTAAGTATTTTATTCATTTTGATGCTATTTTAAGAATCTATCTGTTTGATCCATTTACTTTAATTTCCTCTTTTCCCTTCAGTTCAGGCTTGACCTGAGACTAAAGAGACCTTGCAGGGGGGACCAAAGACCATTCTGTTTCCTTTGATCGGTTCTGGAAAGGAAGAAAAGAAAGGAGGCGACTGTGTCTGTATTTTGCTGGGCTTGTAATCCAGCTTTCCATTTGCACCACTGTTGCGTATTAATGCCTTTCATGGGGCTGAGCTCCTTGGGAGCTGCAGTGGAGAAAGCCTCTACCACATAGCGCCTGCAGTGAGAGGCTCGCTTCAGTTGAGTCTTTGTTGCCTTAGCTTGTGGCTCTGGTGTTACTCTCATTCTTACTAGCAGATAAGGCTTTCACATAGTTCTTTCCTTCCGTGGTGGGTGTTTAAATGTGCCTGAGTACTAAGGTAATAGCCTCACTTTCTAAATATGGAACCGAATCTTTAGGAACCCAGGTAGTATGATTGTACAATATAATTTACATGAATCATTTACACCAATAGTCACTGAATGCCTTTTGTACCCTAGTCTTCACCTTTTTGCCTTTCATAAAGGTCACAGGACTTAACGCTGCTCCAATTATCCCCAAATCCCTACTTTGGAACATAATTTCAGAGTCTGACACATCTTAGATTGTAGGTCTCTGTTAGGTCAGCCTTGGGGAATATGGAGAAAGGGGGTGAAGAAATCCAGGATCTATGAGGGAAGACCAAAACGTGAGACTGACTATTCACCCCAGTGGATTAACTCTGTCATGGGGAACCCTGCTGGACCTGCTCTCAACCCAACCTCTCCCTGTTTATCTCCTCTTAGGCAGACCGCCGCTACCAGAGCCGCCTGCAGGACCTGAAAGATCGCCTGGAGCAGTCAGAGAGCACCAATCGAAGCATGCAGAACTACGTCCAGTTCCTGAAGTCGTCCTACGCCAATGTGTTTGGGGATGGTCCCTATACCACCTACCTGACCAGTTCTCCCATCCGCTCCAGATCTCCTCCTGCTTGAGGCTACCCTTCTTGAGCTGGGAGGCCTGATTGTTGCCATGGAAACTGGGGTTGCCAAGCCATACTCAGACAGCCTATTGGTTTTCCTCTCTCTTCAAGTGGTGCAATGTGTCCAGGGTTTTGTCCTTAGCTGCTGGCTCCAGAACAGTCCCTACAGTGGCTGGAGAGTACAGTGGTTTTTCCAGAGCCCGGTTGGTTCTTTCTTCCCTGATATAGTTGCCGGATGGAAATTTTTTAATTCCTTTGTCAGGCTGTTTTTAACTAATGACCCAACGGTACCAGATTTTAACTCACCAGGACCTTACTCATTCCTTTCCTCCAGAGAATGCTTGGACTGAGCCTATTCCTCTAGGCCCCTCCTAGCCCTTCTCTGATCCTTTTGGCTTGGGTTTTCTTCTGGCTTGAATCAGCAGGATCTGTTGCCTAGAGGTCTGCCTTCCTCTTAGACCCCTCACCCCCCATTTCCCCCCTCCTGGACTTGCAGGCGTCTGCATTTGCTATGTTTTTCGTTTCAGGCGTGTTGTGTCTTGCCCAGAGTTCTCTTCTGCAGTTCAGTGGCAGCCTCTCTTGCTTAAGCTTTTCCTTGAGGGCACTTGCCTCTAAGCACTTCACCCTAGATGCCATTAGGACTCGTGTCCTATTGGATTTAAAAAAAAAATGTAACCCCAGTCTCATTGATTTTGTTGTTATTTTTCTTTGTCAGGTTTGTATTTATAAAAATGTATTATTGAAATACTTGTGTTTTACCAAAAGCTTTTTATAATCCATATTTAAGACTTTATTGAATGATTTCTATTACATAACCTTTCCCTTTTCTAAAAGTGATTAATAAGAGCTTAGGAATGCTTTTTCATAAAGTGTTGCAGGAGGGCCAGTCAGCATATTTAAAATGCTGGGTGCATGGACCATTGGGCAAATCATGTGGCTCGTGCTGGTCCTCACCCTTGGAGAACACGCACTCATCTTGCGTGAGTCTTCTGGAGGAGATAGACTTGTAAGCATGCTCAGGGTATTGGGGCAGACCACTTTCACTGTTAGGGGAGGTGAAAATGTATATGTAACTTTCATTTTTAAAATGTTAACTGATTTCTGAAAGAGAAGATTTTTGTTCTCTTCATAGCTCCCTTTCTTTAAAAGAACAAATTTATAGAAACAAATACAAATATGGTGCTGCTGTGCTGAACACTGACCTTTCCATTCTAGCTGGTATTGGCTTCCTAGGTGGTCCAAGTCATCCTTCTTAGTCACTCCAACCCAAGTCTGTCCTTGAAGGCAATACATGTCCCATTCAGATACATGGATTTATAAACCCGAAAAATCTTGGCGTTTTCATCCTTTAACTTCACTAAGGAAAGTCATTAAAAATCACAAAAAATCCTATCAGCTAGCTAGCCTTGCCACAAAAATCAAGCCATTTTCACACCCTTAAGGTATATGAAGTTGAACTTAATATCTGAAAGATCTTCCCAAGAAATGACAGTTGGCAAACTTCAATACCAACGAGTACATCCAACAAGCCCATCCCTATGTATCCCCCTTGGTTTCACCAGATGAGTGAACATTTCCTGGTAGATGACTCTGGGGGAAACCCCTATTGCTACAACCCTTCCAACAATGCTCTTTTTTTCTTTTGTCATAAAACATGAGCGTGTAAAATATCAGATTTAATAATGTTCTTATTGATTCAAACTCTAGGACAGAAGCCTTCCTACCTCAAACTCAGATCCCAAGAAATATGGTGGACAATAGACTGGTGAAGAAGTCTGGGCTCCTAGTTTTAAAAAGTCAATATGGGCAATTATTAATCCTGACTTATACTTCATGAGATATATAATACACTCAAAGTTGTACAATGCATTAGTTTTTAGTATAGTCACAACGTGGTAGAACTATCATGACTATCAAGTTTCATAACTTTTTACCCCTGCCTCCCCTCTCTCCCTGAAAGCCCCCTTACCTGTTGTCAATGTAGTCCTCCCTCCATCCTCTAGCAACCACTAATCTACTGTTTCTAAGGATTTGCTTATGCTGGATATTTTACATAAGTGGAATAAAAATATGTGGCCATTTGTGACTTTCTCGACTCATGTATCAGTGGGCCCTCCCCTTTTAAAAATCATTTTATTCGGGGCTCATACAACTCATCACAATCCATACATGTGTCCATTGTGTGAAGCACATTTGTTGGCCATCTTTCTCAAAACATTTTCATTCGACTTGAGCCTTTGGTTTCAGTTCATTTTTCCCCTCCCTCCCTGCCTCTTCACCCTCATGAACCCTTGATAATTTATAGGTTGTTATTTTGTCATATCTTACACTGTCCGACGTCTCCTTTCACCCACTTTTCTGTTGTCCATCTCCCAGGGAGGAGGTTATATGCAGATCCTTGTGATCGGTTCCCTCAATCTACCCCACCCTCCTGGTATCGCCACTCAGCACTGGTCCTGAAGGGTTCATCTCTCCTGGATTCCCTGTGTTTCCAGTTCCTATCGTACCAGTGTACATCCTCTGGTCTAGCCAGATTTGTAAGGTAGAATTGGGATCATGATGGTGGGGGGGAAGAAGCATTAAAGAACTAGAGGAAAGTTGTTTCATGGTTGCTACACTGCACCCTGACTGGCTCATCTCCCCATTACCCTTCAGTAAGGAAGTGTCCAGTTGCTTCCAGATGGGCTTTGGGTCCCTACTCTGCGCACTCCCCCCTCATTCACAAGGATATGATCTTTTGTTTGATACCTGATCCTATTGACAACTAGTGATCACACAGGCTGGTCTGCTTCTTCCATGTGGGCTTTGTTGAATCTCAGCTGGATGGCTGACCATCAAGCCTTTAGATCCCAGAGGCTGTATCTTGATAGCCGGGCACCATCAGCTTTCCGTGCCACATTTGCTTGTGCAGTGGGCCCTTTTTTAGGGCAGAATAATTTCCCATTGTGTGGATAAGGCTATGTTTTCTTATCCATTTGCCAGTTAGACATTTGGTGTTTTTCACTTGTTGGCTTATTATGAATAATTGTTAGAAACACTTGTTTACAAGTTTTTGCATGGCTGTATTTATTTTGTCGAGTTTATGAATATTTGTATACATATGTAAGAAATCGTGGGCTCATGCTAACCACGGTCAATCTTTTGAGGACCTGCCAGACTTTTCCAGAGGCTGCACCCTTTTACGTTTCCAGGAGCTGGGTACAGGGGCTCCAATATTTGCATATCCTGATCAACAGTCTTGGATTTGATATACGTAATACCATGAAGCGGGACCCGAGGGCCACCGCTAGCAGCGCTAGCTCTCCCAGCCTAAGAGCGCGCGTGAGCGGGGCCAGTGTCAGCGGTGGGGCGGGGCGTACTACCGTTAAGGGAGGCGGGGCGTCCGGGCTCGTGCCCCGGAAGCGGAAGCAAATGCCCGTTTCCGGGCGGCTGATTGAAGGGTTGGTTTTGTGATCCGCGGCTCCAGGAGGCTGCCGCCGGTCCCGTTATGCCTTCCGAAGGCCGCTCCTGGGAGACCCTGCGGGCGCTACGCAGATCTGACAAGGGCCGCCTGACCTACAGCCGTGATTGGCAGCTGCGAGGCGAGGTGAGCGGACGGCTCCGGAGAGGGTTCGAGCCTTCGGCCCTCGAGACCCCTCCGCCTCGAGCGGGACCCAGCTCTTCTTCAGCCCTTGGCACCTCCTCTTGTCGGGGTCCCGAGCAAGCGTTCCAACCATCTGTTTCTCTCGTTCCTCCAGCGGTCCTTCCATTCCCAGCCTCGTTTAGCTGTTGGCGGAGCTCGCAGGCTACACTTAGGCGCCGCCTAATTCTGCCTTCTCAGTAACCGCGTCTCTCACGGCCGCAGGCCGGTGCAGGACTCCGCAAGGTTTCGTTGGGTCATTTTAAGTTCGAGGCCACTCCACGGCCCCTACCAGCCTCGTGTGATCATTTCAAATTCTTCTGGTCTCCTCTACCAAACGTAGTGCTGTCCAGCGAAGGCTACTGCAGAAGCAGCCGAACTCTAAGAAGGAGGCCGAAGGAAATGTGAAATTAAAATGACAAGTGGCGGGGGTGTGTGTGTGTCTTGTGTTCGGTTCTTATGTCCAATTAGATTGCTTTCAAAATAGACATGAGTGTCAGTCTGTGCCTTGTTCCTTTTTTTTTTTTGAGCCAGGATTACTTAGCCTGATATTCTTGAGAGGAGGACTAAGAATCAGGATCATTATCAAGGAAATATTTTCTTTTTATCTCTGTTTGTTAATGGGATTACTTTGGGCTTTGTGTTTTCTTAGGCCCTTGGATACTTCCAGGGAGCCGGTGTGTGTGTGTGTGTGTTCAGCACTGTGTGTGTGTGTGTGTGTGTGTGTGTGTTTTCAGCACTGAGCTGCTACCCACAAGGTTGGAGGTTTATTGTTTTTTTTTTCTTCTTTTACATTTTATTAGGGATTCATACAACTCTTACCACAATCCATACATATACATACATCAATTGTATAAAGCACATCCATACATTCCCTGCCCCAATCATTCTCAAGGCATTTGCTCTCCACTTCAGCCCCTTGCATCAGGTCTTCTTTTTTTCCGCCCCCCCCTCCCTCATATGCCCTTGGTAATTTATACATCGTTATTTTGTCATATCTTGCCCTATCCGGAGTCTCCCTTCCCCCCTTCTCTGCTGTCCCTCTCCCAAGGAAGAGGTCACATGTGGATCCTTGTAATCAGTTCCCCCTTTCCAACCCACTCACCCTCCACTCTCCCAGCATCGTCCCTCACACCCTTGGTCCTGAAGGTATCATCCACCCTGGATTCCCTGTACCTCCAACCCTCATATGCACCAGTGTACAGCCTCTGTCCTATCCAGCCCTGCAAGGTAGAATTCGGATCATGGTAGTTGGGGGGAGGAAGCATCCAGGATCTGGGGGAAAGCTGTGTTCTTCATCGATACTACCTCACACCCTAATTAACCCATCTCCTCTCCTAAACCCCTCTATGAGGGGATCTCCATTGGTCGACACTTGGGCCTTGGGTCTCCACTCTGCACTTCCCCCTTCATTTAATATGATATATATATACATATATACACATACATATATACATATACACATACATACACACATATCTTTTTTTTTTTGCATGATGCCTTATACCTGGTCCCTTGGGCACCTCGTGATCGCACTGGCCGGTGTGCTTCTTCCATGTGGGCTTATTTGCTTCTGAGCTAGATGGCCGCTTTTTCACCTTAGGTTGGAGGTTTTAACCCACAGACTTTTCCTTGGTAGAAAGATGCGGCCGTGTGTTCCTGTGAAGATGGACAGACTTGGAAACCCTGTCTAAAGGGGCCTGTGAGTCAGAATTGAATCAGTGGCTGGCGATGGCTTTCAATATAGTCCACTGAGCATAACTCTTCTTTCCTCTGTAGGATGTTTTAGAAGAATGCATGTCTACTCCCAAGCTGTCTGCTTACTCTGGATGGGTGGTAGATCATGTCTTACCCCATACGCAAGAGAACTCCCCACCTTCTGAGACAGCAGCATCACCTGAAGCTACTGCAGCCCGAGACCAGCTCTCATTTGTTCCCAAATCCCATAGCCAAAGTCCCGAATTCTCACCAGCTTCCCCAACACAACCACCAAATGGAGCCAAGGTAAAGTTTCAGTCATGTTAAGACCAAAGACTTGGTGGCTACAAAATGGAAGTGTCTAATATTGTCCTATGAAAATGACATGACCTTGGGGATATGGCTTCTTATTGCACCTGTGTGAATTGCACCTGTATTGCACCTGTTGGGACATGACTCATTACGTCTTCTAGTGAGTGGTCTCTGTAAGAAGGCCTAAAAGGAGAAATTCCTATTTCAGGTGCTAAGAATAGAGTATCTTTTGACTTACAGCCTGCTCTTTAACTACTGACCACCAGTGCTGCTAACCTGAGCGTTGGTGGTTTGAAACCAACGACTGCTTTGCCATGAAAGATGTAGTAGAGTGCTTCCAGAAACATTGACAGCTTCGCAATCCCTGGGAAGCAGTACGACTTTGTTGTTGTCCAGGGTCCTTCTAAGTTGAAATCCACTGGACAACAGGTTTGAATTTTTTAAAATTTATTCCAAAGATAACTCTGGTAAGACTGAAAAAGAATGTACACTTAAAACCAGGCATCCTCAAACTATGGCCTGTGGGCCACATCCGACCCGCCAAGGACATTTATCCGGCCTGGCGGGTGTTTTTGCCCCATTTGTTTTTTACTTCAAAATAAGATATGTGCAGTGTGCATAGGAATTTGTTCATAATTTTTTTTAAAGCTATAGTCCGGCACCCTGTTTAAAAAGTTTGAGGACCCCTGGTTAAAACTGTTCACAGCAGTATTAACCATATATAATAGCAAAAGATAAGAAATAATGCCAAAAACCATTCAAAGGGATTGGCTTAACAAGCTTTGGCATTCCTATGTAGCTGGAGTAGCATGAGGCTAAAAAAGAATGAGAGACACATATTTATTTGGTGTGAGCTCCAGAATATATTGCAAAACAGAAAACAAGATACAGAATAATATTTTTAGAACTCTACTTTCTGTTCCAGAAAACACCCCCTAAAAATAGAAAATAATCAGAAACAAGCAAACATTGTTTTATAACAAGTATAACCCACAAAGAGAAAGTATAATTACCCAGAGTGACATTCAGACACAGTACTGACAGTTTTAATGGCATTGGGATATTGTAGGATTAATAATGTTAATAATATAAAAAAACATTTCTAGCATTGAAAGAACTACAAGTATAAAAATCAAATATGTTAGGGTAAAACCAAGGTAGTCTTAACATTTTCAATAAAAATATTAGTGTGACCAGGGGCTCAAATAGAAAGGAAATGTTTTGAGAATGATGGCAATAGATGAGATGTGCTTTACACAATGGATGTATGTATTGTGATGAGTTGTACTAGCCCTCAATAAAAATGATTTATATTTCTATATATATATATTAGTGTGAGCTTGTTTTTTTTTCCTTAAAAAAATTCTTTTAGCTCTAATACAAAAAGAAGAAATAATATAACCCCATAACAATGACTAAACAACCTTAGTATCCAGTTTGAGGTGTTTAAATATCTTTCACATTAGAGCAACCAAAAATTTGGTGAGGAAATGGTAGATTTCAGGGCTTAGATGAGAACTATACAAGATAAGCCTGGGGCACAATGCAAGGAAGCTGTCAAAGACCACTGAGTTATTCTGTTTCCTTCTCTTAATCTTGCTCGGGAGGTCTTAGCCCAGGAAACGCTTCTGTTTGCACAGTTCACAACTTTACTATCTTTAACTCAGAACCTAATGTTTTGCTGTCTGCACGTTGTTTCCAATCAGTAATCTGAAGCTTCTTGAAGTATAAATAGCACTATATGTAAAACCAGATTCTTATTTATCTATCCTTCTCTCTTATCGCCCCACTCTGGAAAAAAGCAGTAGCAAACCCAACCTGGTCATGGACTGGACTTCTCTGCCCTGTTATTTAAAGCTGAAACTTAAGTGTCATCCTTAGTGATTTTGTCCTTGTCCTCCATATCTAATTTATTATTGTTATTGTAATAATACCTTCTTGTGTTTTGGTGAAGTTAAGTAGCAAATTAGCTTGTCATTAGACACTATATAAACTGTTGCATTCTATTAACTACATTGTTGGCAATATATTAGTCTGGTTGTTTCATTTCTAGTACTCTGATTTCTCTGCTCCTTTCTCTTTCACCTTGGCTTTAGAGTAATGGTTGACCTCTTTGTTTTTACAATGGCAAACTACTCACAGGTTATATTCGCTTACAAAATTTTTAAAGTGGTTTTATTGATGTACCATACAAGGCAGTGGTTTGAATGTAAAGAAAGTTGTTTAGTCATCATGAAATTTTAAAATCTAAAATCTATTTTAGAACATTTTTTTCATTTTTGTACAATACCCTTGACTTTGAGTGCCAATCAGGTCACAGTTTAAAGACTATCTCAGGCAGTCCGTTAGTTAACTGGTCGAGTGAGTCTGAACTTTTTAAGAATTCTGTGCTGTTTGTCTCCTGTTTGTCTCTGTGGTCTTGAATAGTCAGTGACTTGGCACCGTCTGTGTCTGGTCTGAGGGTAGATGAGGCGGTGGCTTCTGTAAGCTCTTGGCCGTGCACACTTACTTTTCTCTGGGGCTCGGTTTCCTTCTTTTTCCTTTGCTCCTAATGCACAGAAGCCACTGGGTGTGTCTTCAATGCCTGCTCACAGCGTTTAAGGCCTTGGGCCCCGTTCCCCTCCCTGGGATAGACAGCACGAAGATTGTCGTGTCTGTCGATGACGCTGTCCCGGGAGACTGAGGCCTGAACCCTTCAAAACCGAGAGAAGTTACTGCACCCTTAAATCCAACCCCAGCCTTGCCACTGTGGGTTGGGAAATCTTTATTTTTCTTTGCCAACAAGTAGGGGTTTATTTTTTTAAATAGAATTTTATGTTGAAAAATGAATAAACCAGGGCTCAAGTAGAAAGCAAGTGTTTTGAGAATGGTGATGGCAACAAATGTACAAATATGCTTGACACAATGGATGCATTGTCAGAAGAATTGGACGAACCCTCAATAAAATGATTTTTAAAAATAATGAATAAGCCAAACTTGTTGCTGTCAGGTCAACCCTACAAGGCAGAATAGAACTCTTCTGGGCTTTCAAAAATATTCTCTGTGTAGACGCTGCTCCTCAGAGCGCCCGCTGGGTTCACACCGCCAGCCTTTTGGTTGGCAGCCAAGCTCTTAACCAGTGCGCCACCAAGGCTCTCAATATGAGTCCAGTATTTCAGCCTCTTGAAACAGCAGGAGGGCAGATGGAGACCAGATTAGTGCTTGCCAGGGAGTAGGGAAGAAGAGAAGGTGGCTGTGGGTGCCGGGTGGTGATGGAACAATTTTGTAGCTTGATTCTGGTGGTTATGTGATTCTACACATAGAATAAAATCATACAGAAATGTATGTACACTATTTTGTTCTGTTGCTATGGATTGGAACCAATTCAATGGCACCTAGCAATAATAACATACAAAGGAATAGGTGTAAAAACAGGTGAAATTTGAATGAAGATTGGAGTGTGGTTTTCACCAGTTTGCTTTTTTACATATTTTAGAATATTTATGAAAGTTTTTTCCTATTGGAGGAAAGTAAGTGAAGAATACACAGTACTTCCCTATATGTGTGTGTATATGTGTATAATAACTTCCTATAATTACCTGTAGTTACTTGAAAAAGGAACGTTTCCATGAGCAGCCTCTCAGGAACAGCAGCGTGTGAAGGAAGGACTCAGGGTGTAGTAGTGAACTTGACATTGTTGGGTTAAGCCATTGGACAGGTCTTTTCCCCCTCATGGGCCTCAGTTTACAAATCAGTAAATTTGATAACAACCAGAATGCAGAGATCCTCTCCAAGCATAACATTTCTTAATTCTTGTGGTTTAAATAAACTCCCTAGATGATCTTACATAAGGAATTATTATTATATCATTTAGGAAACTTTTGGTACTTGAATAACAAACTCATTTTAAACTAGCTTAAGCAAGTGGTAGGCTCATATACCCAGGAAGTCTAAGAGTGGGTCTGGAATCTAAAAGATGGACATTTGATTTGTCAGTGCTTGATGTAATTTCTGACTTGATCCAGTGACCTAGACACAGGGTGTTGCCTTTTCCTATCCCTCTGCTCCTCTGCCTGGGTCTCGATGGTGTGATGCACTGTGGGAGGTTGCCTGCCCCAGGTGCACATCCTCTTAGGTTACCAGAAAGAGAGAAGGCTTCTGGGAAACTCTGCCCCAGCTGGAGTTATAGGCTATGTTTCTGAAGTAGACAGTGGGTACAGAGGGATTGCCTGGTTGGTTATAGGTGCTTGCCCTTGTAGCCAGGAGGGTGGAAAAATAGGGGTTATAGTTGGCTCCATCTTAATTGCCCAGGATAAATGGACTCATCAGAAGAAAGGAGAAAGATACATGATATACAGCAAAACAAGCAAAAACCACCAAAAGCAATATATTAATTTCCTAAGGAAAACAGACCAATGTTACTGTTAGGGTTCTCTAGAGAAACAAAACCAGGACACTGATGATTTTATATTTATTTATATAGATAAACAATCTATAAATAGCCCAGTGCAACTCCGTGAGACAGCTAGTACACTGGCAGTCGTTCGAGTCTTGAGGGCCGCCGGGTCGTCCTCTGTAGAGCAACTCAGGCTATCTGGGCACAGGCAGCAAACAGCAAGGCAGCTCACCAACAGCCAGATGACAGGGTTTGACAGTCCCCAGCTCAAGAGATGTAAATTCCAATGGTGTGGCAAAGCAGATTTTGAAGGAATCTCAAATTACAGCGACACAGTCCACGGGTAAGCTGTCCCACAGGTAGTGTAGCTTGAAAATGGAGGCAGAGAGCAAGCTAGGGCAGCCGCACACTGGTCTGATCCTCAAAGTGCAAGAGACAAGAAAGACGAGGCTTTCCAAGCCATTTATCTCTCCACCCTTCAATTAATCCCACATGTGTTCATTGGCCAGCTTGGCACAGTAAACCTACCTGTCACAGCTACTATCATGAAGTACACATTGGTTCTAACCCAAATGGTTTAGTTGTTGTTTGTAAGTAAGGATGTAATCTTCATTTAGAAAGGATAATAACTCATTCACCATCTTAAAAGCCTAACTCCTTATTTTCTATTTAGGGCAAACATAAATCCCAGTTTACGGAATCTTTGTTGCTTCGGTCCTCCCGGGGAATTGAAGTGGAAGGTTGCATCCGAATGTGTGAACTGGCCCACAGGATGAAAAGAACAGTAAGTGAGCCGTGAAGTAAGGCAGGCTTGACCACGGAGAGCCATACTTTAATGCAGTCCCCAGTGTCTGTGAAAGCCACCGTATACTAATCTGTACACTCTGCCTGTTTGCAACCAGTACTTCCCGTAAAAAGATAATGAAACAGAGCTTTTAAGAGTGGGCACTTTCAAGTCATATCTGATATTAAATCCCGGCTCTTCTATTTTATTTATGGCCATGGTAAAATTATTTAGATTCTCCTGATTTTTGTTTACTCTAAAATTTGGAGTTAATAGTGTTATGTGAAAATTAAATGGGATATGTATATGAAGCACTTAGGGCTTGCTGTTCTTGGGCATAGGATCACACGTCCTGTGTCACGTGGTCGAGTCAGATGGCAAGTTCTGAAACACGCATTCAGATCATGTGATATGCTGTAGGAGTGAGCGGCTGAGTTTGGCTAGGTAAATGAGCCAGGACGTCTCTCTCAATATGAAAAGATTCATTGGTTTTAAGACAAGTGCTTGGGACATGTCAGGAGAGACTCCGCCATGGAGAAGGACATCGTGCTTGGTAAAGTAGAGGGGCGGTGAAAAGGAGGAAGCCCTTCATTGAGGTGGGCGACACAGAGGTGACGAGTGGGCTCAGGCACAGGAGCCACTGGGAGGACGGCGCAGGACCCAGGCAGTGTTCCCTTCTGTTGTGCACGGGGTCCCTGTGGGTCGGAGCCACCTCGATGGCACCTCACCACAACATTGGCAGCATGTCTTGAAATCCCTTGAGACCATGCTAAGGAAGGACTGCACTAGCTTTAGATACGCTCCATGCCCAGGAGGGAATTACGATACAGACGGGAGCGAAGAAAGGTTTGAACACCTTTTTGAGCAGAGACTGTTGCGTAAATAGAGTGATAAAAGCAGTATTGGACAGCGTCCCTGCAGTTAATCTGCTCAGACTGGGAAAGCAAGACGTCTGCGTAAGAAATCTAAAATGCCTGCTGAGAGGTAGCAAGTAATTATTATTACTACTCAGTCATTCTGTAGGGATTTTAAGAATGGCATCAGGGTGGGTTGGGATTCTCGGATAAGCTTCTACGGAGAAGATGGAACTTATCAGACTCTTGGGGGAAAAGTAGCTCATCTTAGTAAGTTTATTTTGCCTTTTAAAAAAATTGGAAATAATACATGCTTTTTATAAAAATACACTTTTTTAAGTATACAAGTTTATAAATTAAAAGCCATATTAATGGATTGAACACCTGTGGTTAATAGGTATGGGCTGATAACCACTAGGTCGGCAGTTTGAAACCCCCAGCAGCTCTGCAGTAGAAAGATGAGGCTTTCTGCTCCTGCAAACAGAGTCTTGGAAACCCACAGGGACATTTCTCGCCTGTCCTATGTGGTCACTAGGAGAAATTGAACACCTGCATGGGAGAGACATTGTAAATAGTGAGGAAAGTAGTCACAAACCCATGCTTCCCTTGAACTTGCATGCTGGTGGGAGAATAAGATGCAGATAACTAAAATAGATCATGTTTTAATTATACTGAGTGACGTAAGTTAAATGGAGAGACATGTACAGGCAGCATTTCTTAGTGCCCACCAGAGGCTCAGGAATGGGAGTGAGTGCCTGTGGATGGGGTGGGGGTACTGGTAATGGTGGTGGAAGAGCACCTTTGTGATTACAACCTAACCTCCCTAGCTCAGGGTTCTTAACCACATCTGCAAAGTCCCTTCTGTCTGTAAGGCAAAATTATACCCAGCTTCTGGGAATTGGACAGAGGCCTGGTGCCATCGTGGGTTACACGTTGGGCTGCAACCACAAGGTTGACGGTTCAAATCCACCTGCTCTGCAGAAGGAAAATGAGGCTTTCTACTCCCATAAAGAATTAGTCTTAGAAACCCACAGGGTTTGTTGTAGCCTGCCCTATCGGGTCACTTGGAATCAGAATTCACTTGATGGCAGTGAGTTTGCTGTCTGGCATTCCCAGCTTATACCTTGGGCACGTTGGAGAAGTTTCCCCAGTGAGGTGAGTTTCAAGATAAACCAAAGGAAAGAAATGACTCCTGAAAATTGAACGGTGATTCCCTGTCCCTGAGTATCTGATGTTGTGAGGGGCTTTTGGCTGGGTGACATGTCAATGAGGAAGGTACCCCAAGCATGCGCTCGCTGACCCTTTCCAGGAGGGCCTGCGGCAGTGGCAGGAGAAGCAGGAGAGGAAGGTGCGAGCGCTCTCTGAGATGGCCTCTGAACAGCTGAAGAGGTTCGATGAGCAGAAGGAGCTGAAGCAGCATAAAGAGTTCAAGGACCTGCAGGAAGTCATGGAGAAAAGGTGAGTCCGTGAGTTAGGATGAGGGTGTTGGCGTGGTCAATTG
This sequence comes from Tenrec ecaudatus, assembly GCF_050624435.1. Taxonomy (NCBI): domain Eukaryota; kingdom Metazoa; phylum Chordata; class Mammalia; order Afrosoricida; family Tenrecidae; genus Tenrec; species Tenrec ecaudatus. The sequence continues at coordinate 78,656,945 of NC_134539.1, read as the reverse complement.
AAACGTGTTCCCCCGCTGCTTCTGAGCGCTTCCGGAAATGACCGTCCTTGGGGAAGCCGCCAGTGCGCACCCAGGAGCGAGAGCCTGTCAGGAGAGGAGAGCATTTTAGTAAGCATGTCTGACCCGTCCTCCTGTTTTTCACTCAGCACCAGAGAAGCTCTGGGCCACCAGGAGAAGCTAAAAGCTGAGCATCGGCACAGAGCAAAGGTCAGCCGGGAGGATCAGTGTGGGTGTCAGTTTGTTGCCACTGTATAAGCTGCCGGAAGAGTACAATTCTGGCAAGCAGTCATCGTGGACGACTTGACGCTCCTATGTCTCTTTGCCCATGCCTTGGGGAGTCCTTTTCCTGCTCGGGGCCCGTCTGCTGGTTTGAGACTGTCCCGCCTGCAGAGGGCTGGAAGGATGTAGGAGAGAGCCCAGGAGCCCGTTGGAAGAAGTAACTTAACGGCCCTTTCTGTAGATTCTGAACCTGAAACTGCGAGAGGCAGAGCAACAGCGCCTAAAGCAGGTGGAGCTGGAGCGGCTTCGGAAGGAGGAGGGCCAGGTCCGCCTGCGTCGCCTCTATGCGCTGCAGGAGGAGCTGCTGCACCTCAACCAGCAGCTGGACTCCTCTGACACGCAGAAGGACCTGCTCAAGACGGACCTAGCTGCATGCCGGACCCGAGGCAACCAGCTCTGCGGCCTCGTCTCAGAGATGACGCGGGCCACTTCCCAGGTGAGGGGGCTTCAGAACAATTCTCTCGCTTTGAAACAGGGAATGTTATTTTCTGATTTAAAAGTAAAGCGTGCTCATTGTAGAAAATGGTGAGCATTACTTGCTAGAAAGGAAACCTGCTCATATTTGGGTTTGTTTCTCACACGATGTTGTGTACGTTTGTTACCCCCACAGCAAATTGAACTTAGGGTAAGGTATGTCACATCTTGGGTGAGCCAATAAATTTCTTCTGATCACAGAATGCTTGTGCTTATTCAATAATGTACCTCCTATACTTTTCATTTTAAAGATTCTTCTGAGCTTTTAGCAGCCATGACTGATTGTTGGTTAAATGAGGGCAAATACTTAAGATAAAAAATGAAAAAAACTTAAATGTATATCATGTTTTTCAGTTAACATTGTATTTTGAACATGTAATTATAATTGTTAAAAGCAAAGTTTTTTATGTTTTTTAAGGCAATGTAATTGTAAGTGTTGCCTTATGAACTACTGAATAGTAGCTATTCAATAAATATTTAATGAAGAGGTAGAATTGGATACTTCTAACATATAACCATACCAGAATGTATTGAAATACGTCTATTGTTGAACATTTAATTCCAGTATTTTCATTGCACACATCACACTGCAGTGATAACATTTCTTAGACATTTCATTTGTACATCTGATTATTTCTTTGATGTACATTCCAATTTACTTAGAATCTTGAAGTTCTCAGTTCAAACAATTTTACAGAAAGTTTGTACCAGTTCACTTGCACTAGCAGTGTCTGGGGCCATTTTTCACTACATACTTGGCAACATTGGGTATTGCTGTATTGGATCATTCCCTACATCTTTGCCCTTTGGAGTGATTTTTTTGTTGTTGTTATCATTCGCCTTTTAAAAAATTACGGCTGAAGCTGAAGGATTTTTTTTTTCATACTTGCCTGTCTTTTGCACTTACTTTGTGAATTGCATATTCTTGTTCATATTTCTGTTGGGAGTTACATGTTTTTTAAAAAGCCAATTTATGTGAGTTTAAAATTTTAAGAACTCTTTAAGTACTTACCCTACTTGAGACAAGTATATTTTTGTTATGCTCTTTGAATTTTCTTTATGGCCTTTGTTAACTTTTTGTGGAATTTTAAATCTAAATAAAAGCAGAGAATAGCTTCAAGACACTTTATGCGCCGATACCCAGTTTCAACAAAATAGTCTTTCATCTCATCTCCATCTGTGTTTTTACCCCACATTGTTTTATGGTAAATCCTAGACAAATATTAGTAAATCTCAGACATACTGCTTCATATGAAATGTACTGTAGTATTAATTGCTGAAAGATGAAACTCTTTGCTAACATAACCAAAATACCAAAATCACATCTAAAGTTAATTTCTTTAATAGGATCAAACATCTAGTCAGTGTCTGAATTTTCTTGGCTGTCACAATTTTATTTTTTGGAAGCAATTGCTTTGGAAATTAACGTCCACACAAGGTTTGAGCTAGGACTTACACTTGGTCAAACAGTCCCGTAAGCCTTTTACTCTCTAGACTCTGTGTCCCTTGTCTTTTTGTCTCTTGCTACTTCTTTTTGAACAGGTTCAGAATAAGGTTTGTTGTCCTGTAAAATTGCCTATATGCTAGAGAATTTCAGAATGCAGTTTCCCCCTGAGGTGCCTTTTAATGCTCCCTGTGTTCCCCATGTTGTTTGTGAGCTGGGGGCTGCATGTCGGGGATCACTGCCCTGTAGGATTTTTGTCTGCTCCACAGTGCAGTAGTGACTCATCACAGGTGGCTATGGACCACTGCATTTCTAGTTTTGAAAATTGTAATTAGAAAAATGTTATAAAACTAATTTGTTTAAATAGCAGCTTGTTGCTGCCTTTTTAAAAAGAAATTTATTTTATTGGGGGCTCTTACAGCTCTTATCACAATCCATACGTATATCTGTTTTGTCAGACTTCTTTACATATGTTGTCATCATCTTTATCAAAACATCTTCTTTCTACTTGAGCCCCTGGCATCAGCTCCTCATTTTTCTGCCTCCCTCCCCACTCTCCCTCCCTCTCCAATTCCCCCTTCATAATTTATAAATCATCCTTTTTTCCCCCCATGTATTACACTGACTGCTGTCTCATTTCACCCACTTTTTTGCCTTCCATTCCCCTGGAATGGGGGCCATACGTCGATCATTGTGATCGATTCCCCATACTCGCCACACCCCACCCTTACCCTCCTAGTATTGCTGCTCCCCTTATTGGTCCTGAGGGGTTTATCTGTTCTGGATTCCCTGTGCTTCCAGCTCGTATCTGTACCAGTGTACATATTCTGGTCTTGTCAGATTGGTAAGATAGAATTGGGGTCATGGTATTGGGGGTGAGGGGTGGGGAGGAAGCATTAAAGAACTAGAGGAAGGTTGTGTGTTTCATCGGTGCTATACTATACACCCTGACAGGCTCTTCTCTTCCTTGTGGCCCTTCTGACAGGGGGGTGTCCAATTGACGACTGCTGTGCTTTGGGTCTCCACTCTGCTCTCCCCTCATTCCCATTGATATGCTTTTTGTTTGTTTTGTTTTGGATCTTTGATGCCTGATACCCATCCACACCTCGGGATCACACAGGCTGATGTTGTTTTGTTTCCTTTTGTTGCTCTGTTTTGCTCTGTCTTGTTTTTGTGCATGTTATCTCTGCAGGTCTATCTAGGTAAGATGGGGGGGGGCGGTAAACAACCTAGAGGAGAAAACAACAGGACCAAAGGTCCCAGGGGTACATGGGAGAGGGAAAGGTGGGGAAAAGGAAGTGGGTGTTAACAAACCCAGGGACAAAGAAACAACAAATTATCCAAAATCAGTGGTGAGGAGGGTATATGAGGCCTGGTAGGGCTTGATCAAGGGCAATGTAACCTAGAGGAATTACTGAAACCCAAATGAAGGCTGAGCATGCTAGTGGGACAAAAGGAAAGTAAAAGGAAATAGAGGAAAGAACTAGGATGCAAAGGGCATTTATAGAGGTCTAAATACAGGTATGTTCATATGTAATTTTATTTATATATGACTATGGGGAAATAGATCTATGTGCATATATTTATAGGCTTAGTGTTAAGGTTGCAGATGTACATTTGGCCTCCACTCAAGTACTCCCTCAATACAAGAACACTTTGTTCTATTAAACTGGCATTCCATGATACTCACCTTCCCGACACAATCACTGGAAGACAAAGTGGATGTATAAGCAAATATGAAGTTGATGGTGCCCAGCTATCAAAAGATATAGCATCTGAGGTCTTAAAAGCTTGAAGATAAACAAGCAGCCATTTAGCTCAGAAGCAACAAAGCCCACATGGAAGCACACCAGCCTGTGTGATCACGAAGTGTCAAAGAAATTAGGTATCAGGCATCAAAGAACAAAAAAATCATCATTGTGAATGAGGGGTAGTGTGGAGTGGGGACCCAAAAGCCATCTGTAGGCAACTGGACATCCCCTTACAGAAGGGTCTCCGGGAGCTGACGAACCAGTCAGGGTGCAGTGTAGCAGTGATGAAACATACAACTTTCCTCTAGTTCCTAAATGCTTCTATCCACCCCTCCCCTACTATCTTGATCCCAATTTTACCTTACAAATTTGCCTAGACCAGAGGATGTACACGGGTACAGATAGGAACTGGAAACACAGGAAATCCTGGACAGATGGTCCCTTCAGCACCAGTGGTGAGAGTGCCAGTACCGGGAAGGTGGAGGGAAGGTGGGGTAGAAATGGGGAACCGATCACAAGGATCTCCATATAACCCCTTCCTGGGGGACGGACAATAGAAAAGTGGGTAAAGGGAAACATTGGACAGTGTAAGACATGAGAAAATAATTTATAAATTATCAAGGGTTCTTGAGGGAGGGGGCGGAGAGGCAAGGGGAAAAATAAGCTGATACCAAAGGCTCAAGTAAAAAGCAAATGTTTTGAGAATGATGATGGCAACAGATGTACAAATGTGCTTGACACAATGGATAGATGTATGGATTGTTATGAGTTGTGTAAGTAAAATGATTTGGAAAAGAAAGAAGCAATTTTCTTTTCTCATTACCCTATATACTCGAGTATAAGCTGACCTGAATATCAGCCAAGGCACCTAATTTCACCATTAAAACTGCATTAAAAATGTGCTGGGGAAAAAAGTGTGCTGATAAACCTCAGCTTATACATGCGTGTATATGGTATTCAGGAAGTAGAAACCCAGGAACACTGCAGTCAGGGCAAAGTTTTCTCTCTTTGACCATAGAGAAGGTCATTATTTTTTCAGCTTCTTCACTGTTCTGTAGACATCTACATCTACGTGGCTTAGTATCAGTCTTCCCCATCTGACTTTTTTCACTTGCTAATTTAACTTCTGATATTTCAAAAGAGATTAACTTAGATGTACCCTATATGAACTCATTTCACTAATATCACAGATAGTCCATTCCCAAATGAAGTTATAACCACAGGCAAATAGGTTAGAATCTACAACAGATATTTGTGGAGTGGGAAATATACTTCAATTCATACATAACATGCCACCCTTTGTCCCCCCCCCCCAAATTCATATCCTTAGCATATGCAGAAAACAGTTCAGCCCATTACATCACCCCAAAAGCCTTAAATCAATTCCATGCTCTAAGTCTTATCTTCTGAACTGTCTAAGTCAAATATGGGTGAGATTTAATTTATTTCAATTGGTGTAAATTCCTCTCCCATTTGTGAACTTGTGAATTCTAAAATACTAGTCATTTACTTCCAAAGTACCATGGTAGAACAGGTACAGGGTAGGTATTTCAGTTACAAATGGGAGAAATTAGAAGGGAAGAAGGGGCAACAGGCACCAACAAGTCCCAAAGCCAATTATATTAGCTCTCAAAACTTGAAAATCATCTATCTGAGTAAAGGCCTTACTCTTGACCCTGGACTTCCGCTCTGCCTTCCAAGCCTCCTAGAATGGCAACTATGCTCCCTTGACTTTGGGTAGCCACCTTGTCCTAGTCCATGTGAATGTGGCCGCCAACCGCTTCATCCCTGCAGGCCTTGTCTCCCTTGGGCAGGACAGCCCTGCTGTGTCCTGCCCTCTCAGTGTTAGAGTGCAGATGCACACTCTGCTCCTCACTGCTAAAGCTCTGACTCTGAAATGTAGGTGGCTGTGGCCTCCCCTTTGCAAGCAGAAGGCCTGTGCTTCCCACTCGCCTGCTCTACCAGTGCTGCAGGGTGAGCATTTCCAGGGAGGACGGCCAGCTAGCTCCTTCCCTCTGTGTCCTGCTGGAGAGTTCCAGGAGGCACTCTTTCTAGATGTGGACCTTTGTTTTCTTTCTTTCTTTTTTCTTGAAGGTTTCCTAACAAAACTAAGGACAAGTGTATTGCCAAGAGAACCTGGCTACAGCCACCCCCTGAGTACAAAGACACATTTCAGCGTGCTTTATTTGTAATAAACGTGTGCATATATGAATTGGAACACTACTGTAATTTTCTCTGTTTCTTCATTAGGTGTGGTAAGATTTCCATTTTTCTAATTCTCACATTTTTCCTCCATTCATTTAGAATTCTCTACAAAGAAGACATTTTTCCTATTAACTGTTTATCTTGAGGTGCAGTTGGAATAGAAAAGGCAAAGTAAATGTGTGATTCTGTCCTTTTGTGAGTTTTCAAAATAATGAGCTCGTTTCCTGTCCTGAAGCTGAAACTGTGACCTATGTGTTTATATTGCTGTGGTTTTTAACATCATTCTAAGCTCAGAGATTGTTATGTATTTGATGTGAAATATGTTTCAACCTACTGTGATTTTTTTTTTGTTCTTCAAATTGTCCCATCTTTGGCCCTTTTGACGTTGGCCCAGGAGGAGGAGTTCTAACAAGGAGCGGCCATTTTCCTGCCCAGACCTGGAAATAGCCATTTTGTTAGGAAAGGCTAGTCCCTTTTAGGAGGAAAGTATTGAGAGGCCACGGTCTGAGAGGGTTTGTCATATTTCTAGGCCTTTTGAGTAGACAGAGCTAAGAGAGATACCTGTTTCTTAAGGGAAAACTTTAACTCATACTGGCCTTTCCACTCAAAATATATGATTACGGCCTTTTTTACTTTGATTTTTTTTTTTTTTTTTTGCTAGTTAGTTCTTTTATTTGGCTTATTGGATGTAGGGGGCAGAAATTGTGGTACGGATAATAAGACTCAAACATCCACTTGTGAGAAGAGCCGTCCGGGGATGTTTTTCTTCCTGCATGGCTTTTTGCCTCTCTGTGTTTAACAAATTTCTGCTGGGGAAATGAATGGCTGCCCCTTCAAAAGAACATTTTTTAAAAATATTTTATTAGGGGCTCATACAACTCTTATCATAATCCATACATATACATACATCAATTGTATAAAGCATGTCCGTACATTCTTTGCCCTAATCATTTTCAAAGCATTTGCTCTCCAATTAAGCCCTTTGCATCAGGTCCTCTTTTTTTTTCCCCTCCCTCCCCACTTCCCCCTCAGGAGCCCTTGATAATTTATAGATTGTTATTTTGTCATATCTTGCCCTATCCAGAGTCTCCCTTCCCCCCCTTCTCTGCTGTCCGTCTCCCAGGGAGGAGGTCACATGTGGAGCCTTGTAATCGGTTCCTCCTTTCCACCCCACCATCCCTCTACTCTCTCAGTATCGCCCCTCACACCCCTGGTCCTGAAGGTATCATCCACCCTGGATTCCCTGTGCCTCCAGCTCCCATATGCACCAGTGTACAATTTCTGCCCTATCCAGCCCTGGAAGGTAGAATTCTGATCATGGTAGTTGGGGGGAGGAAGCATCCAGGATCTGGGGGAAAGCTGTGTTCTTTATCGGTACTACATCGTACCGTGACTGACACATCTCCTCTCCTAAACCCCTCTGTGAGGGGATCTCCAGTGGCCGACAAATGGGCTTTAGGTCTCCACTCTGTACTTTCCCCTTCATTCACTATGGTATGTGTATATATATATTTTTTTTGGGGGGGGGATGATGCCTGGTCCCTTTGGCACCTCGTGATCGCACAAACTGGCGTGCTTCTTCCATGTGGGCTTTATTGCTTCTGAGCTAGATGGCCGCTTGTTCACCTTCAAGCCTTTAAGACCCCAGTCACTATCTCTTTTGATAGCCGGGCACCATCAGCTTTCTTCACCACATTTGCTTATGCACCCATTTGTCTTTGGCGATCATATCATGGTTAATTTGATTTTTGTGTCTTTTTTTCTGACAGTGAAAACTTGGTTCCTAAAAACATTAAGATTGCTCAGTCTTACTTTATGAATGATGTATGTAACATTAAACATGCTTGTAATTTCAGAGTAATTCCAATGGTGACAGTGTGATTGCTGAAGACACTTAGGATGTCTTTGCGGTTCTTTTTGCCATAAGGCTCTGTCCCACGAGATAGAGCAAGTAATTACTGCTGCGTTTCACAGGACAGCATCCTACCAATTTCAGAATCAGTTGGGTTTGTTAGAGTGTTAAGAATTTTTTTTCATCTGGATTTGATTTGGGTTTGAAAATATGTGAAATATTTGCGCTGTTCCAATGTCAAAACTATAAAACCATGTATTCAGAGAAGTCTAATTCCAAGTGACCATTTCTAGTAGCTCTGGGTTTTGTGCCATTCTTTTAAATGAAAGCAAATAGATACATACCATATATTCTCGTGTATAAGCCAAGTTTTCCAGCCCATTTTTTAATGTAGTTTTTGTGGTAAAATTAAGCGTCTTAGCTGATACTCGGGTTGGCCTATCATTGAGTATGTACAGTATGTATGTATCTCCTTCTTCCAAGAGAAAAGGTAATTTCCCTTGGGCACTATTCTGTGCCTTTTTCCACTTAGCAATATGTTTTGGGGAGCACTTTTTATTAACATAGAGAATTTTCCTCATTCCTTAGATAATCACATAGTACGCTTCTGTGAATACATATCATTTAATCATAATTGGACATTTTTGATGTAAAGAGGTTAATGGTTTGTTTGGGGTTTTTTTCCAACTTCAGCTAACCCACCTGAATTTTATTTGAAGTTTTGTGGGAGATAAAGATCTTCATTTTTTAAAAATAGTTTTATTACCTCTTCTTCCTAATTTGTAAGTATATATCAATATCTATAGGGAAAGCTAATTATGAACTGATAGATCTTTGCACTAGAACTTAGTAAGCTAGAATTTTTTCTTTGTTCCTTCATTGCCTTGAACAAGGTGGTTTAAAATGAGAGGTGTGGGTGATTATAGAGGAAAAAAATTACAAAGGGAGACATTGGTAAATATGAGTACATGAAAATTAAAGACACATATGAAACCAAACCTTAATATCCTTGATTACAAAGAAAGCTCTTGCAATTTATCGGGGACAGGGAAGTCATATCCCATTCACTTTCTACCTCCATCTCACTAGAAAAATGAGCCAAGAATAGGATGAGCTAATAAAAGCTTAAGTAAAATTGTCCAATAAATAGGAAAATAAGTTCTAGAGCACCTTTAACATATCAAATACAAATTAAAACATTTTATTTTTTGTATATTGCCAGTTTTTTAATTATTGGTGAGAGTATTAAAAAACCTATACTTTAAAATACTGTGTATAAGAAGCTAAAATATCTTTAAGAGACGATAAATAAGTTTCAGCCTGCTGAATGTGGGCATTTTGCTGGTGCTATTTTGGGAATTTATTCTAAGGAAATGAATATGTAAAAATCTATATGTTAAAATATCACTTAGAGCTAGTTATGATAACAAATTGGAAACAAATACCCTTTATAAGGAGTTGTTTAAATTATTTTGGTGTATCCATATGGTGACTCATGATGCAGTTGTTAAAACCACAAGCTACAGTGCTGTGTGTGTGTACGCACTTTAATAACTGACTAGGGTGCGGTCCCCAGGGACTAGCCACTAAGCTCTGCTTCTGTCACTCTGGCAGAGCGACTTTCCCTCCGTTGAGGACCAAGCTGTGGCTGAGCAAGCTCTGCAGGAAATGCAGGACCTCCTTAGGAACTTGCAGCAGGAGATGACCAGAGCCTGCGAAGAGAAGCGGAGGCGGGATGAAGAGGCAGCCCGGGTCAGACAGCAAGAGGCACAGGTGCAGAAGCCCGAAGCCCAGAAAGCCTTCCCAGCTCCAAGCGCGGGTCCGGCGGGGAAACAGAACGAAGGTAGGTTTCACTGTGGCATGGATATAGTTCTTTAAATTAGCTCATGTTTTAGAAGAGGAAGGGAACCAGGATTGTATTTTGAATATTGTGTTCAACTGTAGGGCAATGAGCCCACCAGGGCCTTTACATAAGTTTGGTGGAATTGGAGTCTGACTTCAGATTGCAGCATCTTTAATGAGGTGTTGCCAGTCTCTCTAATTCTAGTGAGATATGTTGTTCCCAGTATTGCTTCTTCCGAATGTCTTAAGTAAATGCTTCAAAAAATTCATAAGTGTAATTGACAGAGAATAGAATTTTCCATGAACCTTTGGAAGCTGCCTTATGTGCGTATTCGTGGCTGAGAATGCCGGCTCTGACGTGAAGATCCGTGGGAGTCCAGTTCTACTTCACTAGTCAGGTGATCGTGGACAAGTTCCTAGAACAGCCCGGTGCCTGTTGTCTAATCTGTAGAACAGACTTTAACAGTATCTACTTCATAAGGTGGCTGGGACAAGTTCATGAAACAATGAGTACATCTGTAAAGTGATGGGAACAGGACCTGGCCCATGTAAGTGCTGCATAATTACTAGCTATTCCTAAAGCCTCTCTTATCCTCAGACCTCACGGTGAAAGTACAAGACAGTACAATGCAGTGGTACCAGCAGCTGCAGGATGCTGCCAGTCAGTGTACGTTGGCCTTTGAGGGACTGACCAACAGCAAAGACAGTCAGGTAGGAGAGAGCTGTACTGTGGGAATTCTGTGGGCCCAAGAACCACCCCCCCACAAAGGGACAACTAGTGTGGCACACTCCCTTATCCTAAGTGGCATCTGCTCATCTCTTCAAAACGTTCTCTCCCGGCAGACCAAAAAGATCAAGATGGACCTCCAGAAGGCTGCCACCATCCCAGTGAGCCAAATCTCTACTATTGCAGGTTGGTGAGAAGGACTGGGAACATGGCTCTTCACTTTATTTATTTATTAACTCATCACCCTCTTTATTTTACTTTTGTAGACACTAGAACTATTTGTCTGTAAACTTCCTGAACACTGAGTATGCTTGAATTAATGCTAATAATTGGAACATGACTTGTGCGTCCTATTTTACTCTCCTTTGTTTCTTCATCAGCACACAGAAGCTAACACATGCATGTTGGTTTGTTTTTATAAGCTGTACATTAGTACCATGTAGGGATGAGTCTGCACATGAACCTGCTGTACCCCTAACTGAAGGAGCCTAGGGTGACTTAGATTCTTTGATTTTGTCTTACAACACTAGCTTTTCCAAACTTGAAACTTGCCTTGTTTATACTTTAAGACTCATTTCTTTTCTTCCAAGAGACTGAGCTTTAGAAAAAAACAAACTAAGAGCTATGGACAGAGAACAAAGCTGCTCTCCCTTCCTTTAGAACCAGAGGCTGGATTGTTTGGAGCACCAGGCTGTGCTGCCAAGTGGCCAGGGGAGTGTGTACACCTGGGGAGTCACTCTGGCTTATTATCATAGGCTCTGGTACCTCCATTGAATTTTGTGATATTGTTACCTAAAAAGAAGGTGCAGTTCCTACTCCTAAAATTAAATGACAACACTTAAATACATCACTCTGCTGCCTAGAATGCTGCTCAGAACAGGACAAGGTAAGAGTAAACACACGTGTCCCCTTGTTTGCACTTGCAGTGCAGTGCCTTTGATAGCATCAGCAAAGAGAGCGACTGATGCGACATCGACAACCTGACTCCTGGTCCATCACAGGTGCGGGGTCCGCGGGATCCTGCCCTTCACCTGTGCAGAACTTTCTGCCGTGCTGCCCGCTCCTCCTGGTCTCCTGTTCCACACATGAGGGGCCTTCCTGCTCACGGCTCCCTTGCTGCTCTCTCCCCTTCCATCTCTGCCCAAACCGTGCCCTGTCGTTTGCCACCTTTCTCTCCGTTGTACAGACTTAAGGACAGCGTAAGGCAGTCATGCGCTCGGTACTTTCCTTGTGATTGTATTCCGACCTCCTGCAGACGTGGCCTTCCTCTGCAAATGCTGCTGTTTGGGTGTCGATGGCAGCACCTGTGTGGCGCTGCTTTCTCTCTCATGGGCACCTCACTCTCACACAGCCTCAGTGTCGGGCCCCGCGTGGGATCAAAGATTACCGGGGTGTATGTGTGGAGGATCACCAGATAGACCTCTGGTTCATTCCTCCTCCCTGAGCTAAAGATTCTTTGACTCCATTTGCTCTAACTACCTCCAAGACATCTTTGCTTAGAGCTCTCTCCGCTGCCTCAAGTGTAATGTGCCCAAATAAAAATTAATCCTCATCCGTGTACCTGCTTTTCCTTCCGGTTTCTGGAAGTGATCAGTAGCACCTTAGCTAAAAGCATGGCAGTTTCTTCAAGTCGCCCCTGTGTTTCACGGTTTCTAGTTTTGCTGTTTTCATTTTTCTGCATCATCATCATCAGAAGTCCTTTCAAGCAGCCAGCCTCCAACATGGAGCACACTCTAGAGTCAGTGCTTCGTGGGTGTTGGGTGAGTGGGAAAAAAACCTGATTTCTGAGTCTTTAAGAGAAAATAAAGGAAAAAATGGTTCTGTAACCATATAAATGAATATTGCTTTGAACAATGGATCAAAAAGAAGTTGAAGCTGATAGAAGTCTCATCTCCATACGTACAGAAGTGCTTGATAAATTGCTGTAAGGCCCCCAATGGGCTGGTTGGTTGAAGCTTTAAAAGCCTACAGGCAGCTAGATTAGAAGGAGACTGTGCGTGAGAGTACGTTGCTGGAGCAGCAAATGGGAAGGGGGAGCGCGCTTCGTGGACAGGGTCTCGAGTGGACTTTCCCAACTGGAGAGGAGGGAAGAGAGGGACTCGGGTTGAGAGGCAGAGGTTTCGCCAGTGGAGCTTTTGGAAGCCTGTGAAGCAGGACATGGACTCGGCAGGAATAGGAGTAGATGCATTTTTATGGAAATGTGCATATTTTAACATCGGGTTTGGGTCTACTTCTGGGATGCCTCGCCTTCCTAGTGTGTCTGTGTTGTTTCATTCTTTAGTTCTGTTTGCTTCCTTCCTAAGAAATGTGGGTGGCTCTCTCTCCTTTTTTGTTGGGTTTGACGAAGTGGTTTATAGAGGCTATTTTTGAGACAACACTTTTTGAAATGTCTAGGAGCTTGATAAGGTGTTTTTAAACTGGAGATGCTATAGTACTTTGAAACTCTGATTTCAGGTGACAGATAATTCAAGTCTGCTTACACACACACACACACACACAAGACCTTCTTCATAAAGGTAAACCAGTGCTTCATGGGACCCAGCGGCACAGACAGGGTAAGGTCTCGGGGACAAGAAACTTGAGGTCCCTCTCCTCGCTCGTCTCATTCCCTCTGTACATCTCCGTTTTTCCGTATAGCCTGCTTTTCTTGGTCCTTATGGCAAATGTAAGGTGACTGTCCTGTTGCCTGTCAGTGCACAGTTGCAGGGCCAGCCAACCACCTTAGGGAATTGTCGCTCAGCTTGACTGCCCCTAATCTAACTGGAGCAAGTGGGAGGAAGGGGCTACTAAGATAGACCTCTGAGGACCCCATTCTTGTGTCGTTGAGCATGGGGAGAGAGCGGGGCTGCCGTTGGGAGGTCCCTAAGCCCTTTGGAAGGTCTTAGGCCGCTCCTGCCGTCACAGTAACTGTTTTCATATCGTTTGTCATTTGCAAGTAGGACATAAACGCCTTGGGAACAGTGCCATGGCCCATGTTCTTTAGCACATCGCACACATGTCATTGATTGTCATGGATTATTCTGCCTTGATATTCTGCTTTCAGAGTCTGAACTTCCGTAGGGTGATGTAGAGCTGCCTCGTTGTTACCATGGTGAGAACGAGCGTGCGCTACAGCTCTGTCTCCTGTGGCTTTCCCTTTGTCTCTCCCCTACCCAGGCTCAAAACTGAAGGAGATCTTCGACAAGATCCACAGCTTGCTCTCTGGAAGACCGGTTCAGTCTGCTGGACGCTCTGTGTCGGTGTCACTTACCCCACAGGGACTGGACTTTGTCCAGTACAAACTGGCAGAGAAGTTTGTGGTGAGACACCTTGTTTCTCGAGTGATGGGAAGAAGAGGTTGGTGTATAATATTTAAACCATTCTCCGGTAGTGACTGACGGTTGTCCTGTCTGCTTCCAGAAACAAGGAGAGGAGGAGGTGGCCTCTCATCATGAAGCGGCATTCCCCATTGCAGTTGTAGCATCTGGGGTCTGGGAGCTGCACCCCAAAGTGGGGGACCTCATTCTTGCTCACCTGCACCAGAAGTGCCCTTATTCTGTTCCTTTCTATCCACCTTTCAAGGAGGGAATGGCTTTGGAAGATTATCAGAGGTACAGTTGTTTTCTCCTCACTCGCTGTCCCTGCAGTGGGGAAGCTGGATCTTTTACAGGGGTTTCGAGACTGAATGCTTTTTGCACACCCAGCCCGATCTTTGTCCTGTGGAACAGCGGTCAATGTCAGCGACCAGCCTTGTGGTGGTTTGGGTGCTTGTTAGGCGCCATCAGTCTGTCCCTGCTCACGGTGCCCTGTGTACAACACAAGGAAACGCTGCCCGTCCTGGGCCATCTTCACAGCTGTTCTGACTTTGGAGCCATCACTGTAGCCGCTGCGCCAGTCCACCTTGTCCAGGATCTTCCCCATGACTTTACCACGCACGATGTCCTTCTCCAGGGACTGGTCTCTCCCGACAACACGTGTGTCCAAGTACATGAGATAAAGTCTCACTATCCTTGTGTCTAGGGAGCATTCTGGCTGTACTTCCACCAAAACAGATCTGTTGGTTCTTTTGGAAGCCCACGGGACTTTGAATATTCTTTGCCAGCACCATACTTCAATTGCATCGGCTCTTCTTTGAATCTCCTTATTCAGTGTCCGACTTTCTCATACATAAGAGGCTATTAAAAATATCATTGCTTGGGTCAGGTGCACCTTAGTCCTCAAAGTAACGCCCTTGCTTGCTAACACTTTAAAGAGGTCTTGTGCAGCAGATTCACCCCATATGAAGTGTCATTTAAATCTTCTGATGACTGCTTCCTTGAGAATTGATTTTTGGATCCAAGCAAGACAAAATCCTTTGTCCCTTTAATCTTTTCTCTGTTGCTCATGATGTTAACTACAGGTCCAATTGGGAAGATACTGGTTTTCTATACAGTGAGTTGTAATCCATACTAAATTCTTCATCTTCATCAGCAAGTGCTTCAAGTCCTCCTGACTGTCAGAAAGCAAGGTGGTGGTGTCTGCAGATCTCGATTGTTAATAAGCCGCCCTCTAATCCTGATGCCACATTCTTCTTCTTAGAGTCCAGCTTCTCTGATTATTTTCTCCTGTTTCTTCATGGTATCACTGAATTTTCTCGATACAGATGGAGTAAGCTTGGAGAAAGGCTGCCACCCTGATGCACACCTCTTCAGATTTTGAGCCTGCAGTGTGTGCCCTTGTTCTGTTTGCACCACTGCCTCTGCGTCCTTGTGGAGGTTCTCCATGCTTCTCAAGACTAGCCACCGTTTTTATGTCACACCGTTAATGCCTTAGCATAGCCAACCAAGCACAAGCAAACAGCTCTGTGGTATTCTCTGCTTTCAGTCAAGATGCGTCCGGTCAGCAGTGATAGCTTCTTGGGAATTCGGCATGAACCTCTGGCAGGCAGCCTGTGGTTAGCAGCCCCCAGACCTCCCGCTGCACTAGGCCCTTGTAGGGTGACTGATGGAAGTAAATCAAATTGGAATTCTTCCTCTCCTCCCCACAGCTGCTTTTTACTTTGACGATTCTGTCAGCTTTGGGGATGCTGTGGCAGTCATTATAGCAGAAGCCCCGATTGCCTAGTGGGTACGTGTTGCGCTGCTAAACCCAACGTCAGCAGTTTGAACACCACTTGCTCCACAGGAGAGAGAGGCGGCTCTCTACTCCCATAAAGATCAACAGCCTTGGGAACCCACAGGGGCAGTTCTACTCTGTTCTATAGGGTCATTATGAATTGGAATCAACTCGAAGATAGTTTGGGTTTTTTAAATATATTTCAGTCCAGAATTTATGCTAAGAGTTGATCCAAAATAGTAAGAATGTGGTCGGTATACCCTGATACTGCAGAATGTGTCCACCACCACTGCCCATGGAAGCAGCAGTAAGTACCTCTGCTGTATAAGACCTTTTCAGAGTGTTGAAAGGCAAGGATGTTACTTTGAGGACCAAAGTCCTCCTGACCCAAGCCATGATGGAAGCTGTCTCTTCCATAACACTGACCTTGTTCAGGCCAAACAGCTTTCTAAAACTCTCAGACCATCATCTGTTGGCATTAAATTATCTAGCTTTAGACCAGAGCATGTACACTGGCACAGACAGGAACTGGAAACCCAGGGAATCCGGGGCGGATGATCCCTTCAGGACCAGGGCCGAGAGTGGCGATACTGGGAGGGTAGAGGGAAGGTGAGGTAGAAAGGGGAACTGATCATAAGGATCTCTACATATAACCCCTCTGTGGGGATGGGCAACAGAAAAGTGGATGAAGGGAGACTTTGGACAGTGTAAGATAAGACAAAATAATAATTTATAAATTATCTAGGGTTCATGATGGATAGGGATCGAGAAAGGAAGGAGGGGGGAAATGAGCTGATATCAAGGGCTCAAGTAGAAAGCAAATGTTTTGAGAATGATGATGGCAACAAAGGTACACATGTGCCTGACACGATGGATGGATGGATTGTGATAAGAGTTGTATGAGCCCCCAATAAAATGATTAAAAAAATATTTAGCTTTATATTCTGCACCTTTTGAGTGAAGTTGTTATATAATGACTTTACCTTTTCTAGACTCATTTTAGCCTATATTGCAAAGCAATCCAGTAACCACACAAAAGCTGCATTTTTAAACCAAGGTAAAAAATATTTTAGAAAAAGCCAGGTTGTCACTGGCGTAGCTGCGGTGACGGTGACGGCGTCATGGGCTCCATTCCTGTCTCACAGCAGCCCTAACGCGGCGTCACTTGTTCTGAAGCGTGGCCACCGCAGCCGCAGAATGCCATCTGGTTCTTAGGCAGCACTTTGTACCTTTTTTTGTAACTTCACGGCTTTACTTTTTGGGAGCATCTGCAGTATCACTAGTGGTACTTTATACTGGTCCCATGGTGGTGTTCAGGTTTTTTTGTTGTTGTTGTTGTATACCACAATTTATTTCTATTTAGACATTTAGGTTGTTTCTCATTTCTGGTTTTATGATGAAAGTTACTATTTGGGTTGAAAATAAAAAAGAGAGAAGAAAAAAAGCATTCATATTCTTATTACCAGAAATTACAGCAACAAACATGGCCATACTGTAAAATTTTCTTCAGCACAATTGTAATATTAAAAACAACAACGAAAAATATCGTATTTTTAGTGAGAGAGTTCCCATTAGGACAGAAAAACACCAAAGTCTTAACTTTGCTAGAGTAGATGTCTTGGATGATATTTAAAATGCATAACAGTTTTTCTTTTTTTACATTTTATTAGGGGCTCATACAACTCTTAACACAATCCATACATATACATACATCAATTGTATAAAGCACATCCGTACATTCTTTGCCCTAATCATTTTCAAAGCATTTGCTCTCCACTTCAGACCTTTGCATCAGGTCCTCTTTTTTTCCCCCTCTCTCCCTGCGCCCCCCCCTCCCTCATGAGCCCTTAATAATTTATAGATTGTTATTTTGTCATATCTTGCCCTATCTGGAGTCTCCCTTCCCCCCCTTCTCTGCCGTCGGTCTCCTAGGGTGGAAGTCACATGTGGATCCTTGTAATCAGTTCCCCCTTTCCAACCCACTCACCCTCTATTCTCTCAGTATCACCCCTGGTCCTGAAGGTATCATTCACCCTGGATTCCCTGTGCCTCCAGCTCCCATATGCACCAGTGTACAACCTCTGCCCTATCCAGCCCTGCAAGGTAGAATTCGGATCATGGTAGTTGGGGGGAGGAAGCATCCAGGATCTGGGGGAAAGCTGTGTTCTTTATCGGTACTACATCGTACCGTGACTGACACATCTCCTCTCCTAAACCCCTCTGTGAGGGGATCTCCAGTGGCCGACACTTGGGCCTTGGGTCTCCACTCTGCACTTTCCCCATCATTCACTATGGTGTGTATATACATATATATATTTGCATGATGCCTTATACCTGATCCCTTTGGCACCTCATGATCGCACCGGCTGGTGTGCTTCTTCCATGTGGGCTTTGTTGCTTCTGAGCTAGATGGCCGCTTGTTCACCTTCAAACCTTTAAGACCCCAGACACTATATCTTTTGATAGCTGGGCACCATCAGCTTTCTTCGCCACATTTGCGTATATACCCGTTTGTTCTTGGCAATCATATCAGGGAGGTGTGCAGCCAATGATATGATTTTTTTGTTCTTTGATCCCTGATAAGTGATCCCTTCGGGACCATGTGCTCACACAGGTTGGTGTGTTCTTCTGTGTGGGCTTTGTTGCTTTTGAGTTCGATGGCTGCTTGTTTATCATCAAGCCTTTAAGACCCCAGACACTATCTCTTTTGATAGCCAGGCACCATCAGCTTTCTTCACCACATTTACTTGTTCACCCACTTTGGCTCCAGCAGTTGTGTCGGGAGGGTGAGCATCATAGAGTGCCAATTTAATAAAAGAAAGTATTCATGCATTGAGGGAGTGCTTGAGTAGAGGCCCAAGGTCCTTCCGCCACCTTAATACTAAACCTATAAATATAAACACATAGATCTATTTCCCCATCCATATATATATATATATATATAATATATATATTTGCCTGTACATGTGTTTGTCTAGACCTCTATAAATGCCCTTTGACTCCTAGCTCTTTCCTCCATCTCCCTTGACTTTCCTCCTGCCCTACTACCATGCTCCGTCCCCACCTGGGTTACAGCTATACCTCTTATTTACGTAACCTTACCCATGATCATTCCCTACCAGGCCTACCATTCCCCCCTCACTACCATTTTGGGTCCCATGTTGTTCCCTTGTCCCTGTGTTTGTTAACACCACTTCCTTACCCCACCCCCACACCCACACCCCAAGTCCCCCCGGAACTGTTGGTCCCATTGTTTTTCCTCCAGATAGTTCATCCAGCCTGTCCTATTCAGACAGACCTGTGGAGACACTAACATGCACGAAAACAAGACAGAGGAAAACAAAGCAACAGTATACAACCAGACAACAAAACAACAAAAACAAACCACTGACAGAGAACAAAACAAATCAAGAAAGAAGAGCTTGTAGTTAGTTCAAGGATCGTTTGCTGGCCCTTAGGAGCGTTTTCCAGTCCAGTCTGTTGGGGCACCATGCCCTGGCCCCAAAGTCCACTTTCAGCATTCCCTGGGGACCTTGCCACTCCATTCCCTTGCTGTTCTGCTGCACTCCCCCAGTGCTTTGCCTCGGTGTGGTAGGATCAGGTCGGGTGCAATTCCCACACTGTGTCTCCGGTGCTGTCCCCTGTATCGCCCTTATCACTGAGGGGCATCATGTCTCATAGTAGGGCCAGCCATGTTGTTCTCTCTGTGGACTGGCTGCTTTAATCAGGAACATCATCCTCACGGCCTCGTGGGCCAGGCTGTGTTCCACTGTCTCCTCCTCCCCCTTCATCTGCTCCCGTGTGCTCTGATCAGATATATCCATCTCCCAGAGCTGCAGAATCAATGTCGTCCTTTGAAACAAATTATTCTTGGGGGAGGGGGCATAACGGTTTTTCTAAAATATTTAATAGTTTAAAGCTTCTTGTGTTAAAGTGAATAGGATGTCCCAGAAGCACAGACTTATGAGCATACTTGTTTTATTGCAGAACATTCCTTAAGATGTAGATAATAAACAAAAATCAATTTCCTTCTAATCCCTTGATGGTGGCTAGGGTAGCAGGAGAGTAATCACTGAAAAAATGCAACCAAACTGACCTCTCCTGACCCTTAGCAGAACAAAATCACTGAAAGGTTAGGGATACACTCATAAAATCTCTGTCTAACTGGCACAGCCAGAACAAACCTGAAATTATGTCCAGAAGCAACTCTCTTCGGTTTGTTGATGTGTGAAGTCTTCAGTCTTTGAGCTGAAGAGGTGCAAGGAGTCTCCGGGAGAAGGCGCTGCTGGGAGCGCTGGCTACAACGTGCTGGAGTTGCCTGCGCTCCTCTGGCTCCACGCGCCGGTGTTCAGGTTTATGGTGTTGGGGAAACTAAGAGAGGGCTGTTGACTGGGAAGTGAGCTGTCCCAGCAGAGATGATTGGCATCACACGGTGGGTTGTTTCTGCTGTTCTCGGTTTCACCTCCAGACTTAATGTCCGTTGCGATGGCTACAGTTCCCACAGACGATATTTATGAAGACAAACTTCTTTAAGGAAGAGAATAGGTTGTGGCGCAAGTGAGACCCACTCAGGATACAATTATTCATCAGGACATGTGGCAGAGTTCTAGGTCTGCTAATGCTTGCGCAAAGTCACCCACCACTCCACAGACACGCGCTCCATTCCCACGGTCAGCAAGCCGTTGCCCCAGTCGAGTGACAAGAGGAACTCCACTCCACAGCCAGCTTCTGCCCCAAAGCACTCAGCTTTCCTCGTGCTGTGGGCGGGAGCCCACCACTCTGTCTTATGTTCTGTCTCTTGTTCTGCGGCTGCTCTTCCTCTGATGTCACAGCTGTCCTCTGGATCCAGGGGGGGTCACCTTTGGTCCAGAGGACACCCTCCAATGCTGGCTCTTCCTAACTGATCCCCCCTCCTGCTTCTCAGAGGGCACCTTGTATAACAGCAGCATGGCTTCTAGGGAGTCCTGTTCCCAGTTACTCGGAGGTGAAGCCTATCACTATCTCCCCCCCACCTTCTTTTTAGACCCATGCAGGAAAAGGTCCTTTTTTGAGAGTTAGACTTTGGCTGAAAGTGCCCCATTAAATCATTTCCTGCAGCACGGGAAATAGAATCTCACCACCACTTGAGCTCACAGCAATACCAACAGGTAGTAGCGAATGCAGTTTTTATAGTAGTACAGTATTTACTATAGTTATTTTATGCTGTTATGATTAATACCCATCTTTATGTTTTTTCACACTTCTCTATTAATGGCACCATGTACATTATGTGTTTATGTGACTTTATAATAGACTAGTATATATTTTATGGTAATAAATGATAAAATAGGTTAGTATGTACATTTATGAATTCATGACATACCAACTTTTTCTCAATTTTTTGTTGTTGATATTTCTAGGTTATGCAGTATGACAGTGACTTTTTCAAATTGTTGCCAATCTCCAAAAAGTTTTCTCATGTATTTATTGTAGAACATCTCTGTATAAGTGGTCCCATTCCGTTCAGACTGTATTATTGAAGGGCCAGCTGGAGTTTACAAATGTAATCGTATATAACAATGTGCTAATAATCATCCTCAAAACAGTACTGTAGGTAGAAAAAGTGGATAGACACTGCTTGTGGTAGCAGTCGCACAGTTCTACTTGATGTGATTGAAGTATGGAATGATGTGTTATGTGTTTTAAATCCTAACTAATGAAAAGACCCAGTTTTGGTAGTTGCCTCTTGCAGCTGTGAGAAGTCATCTCTGAGTTGTCGCCCTCACTGTGGCTTTGTCACAAAGCACGCTTTCTTCCCACGCAGGATGCTTGGGTACCAGGTGAAGGACAGCAAAGTAGAGCAGCAGGACAACTTCCTGAAGCGCATGTCTGGGATGATCCGGCTCTATGCTGCCATTATCCAGCTCCGGTGGCCCTATGGACACCAACAAGAGGTGGGTAGAAAAGGCTCTTCCTTAGTGTCGCCACCTGCTTTCAGAGAGGGTCGTCTAGTTTAGTCATCATAAGGATGTTGCTACTTCGTAGGTACTCTTCACAGAAATTATATTGATTATTTGGATATGTCTCTAGATCATCAGAGTCATTTGTTCAAGGTCCCAGCTTCTGTGCTAAGGTACCAAGAACGAGAGGTGTACAAGGAAACTGTTTGCATATGACTTCTGTAGATGATAGGTGTATTTAAGGGATCCTGTCAAGAATGTACTGGTTGGAGGGAGGGTGGGGTGTACCAATTACAGGGATCTACATATAACCTCCCTGGGAGAGGCAACAGAAAAGTGGGTGAAGGGAGAAGTCAGACAGTATAAGATATGACAAAATAGTAATTTATAAATTATCAAGGGTTCATGAGGGAGGGGGGAGTGGGGAAGGAAGAGAAAAATGAGCTGATATCAAGGGCTCAAGCAGAAAGCAAATATTTTGAGAATGATGATAGCAACAAATGTACAAATGTGCTTGACACATGGGATGGATGTATGGATTGTGATGAGTTGTACAAGCCCCCAATTAAATTATTTTAAAAAAAGAATGTATTGGAACATTTAAAACCAGTTCAGTTGGTTTGTAGCATTTTTGACCTTTGTTCCTTGTTTGAAGCAAGCAAGAGGCCATGCCCCTTGGTAGTCGCTGTATAGTGACAGTAGGAGTTTAAGTTGTGGCATAAAGTGAGATCCAATCATGACCAAGTTTCTCCCCTCACAGATTCACCCTCATGGCTTAAACCATGGCTGGCGCTGGTTGGCACAGATCTTGAACATGGAGCCCCTGTCAGACGTGACAGCCACCCTGCTCTTTGACTTTCTGGAGGTGTGTAGTAGAACAGTGAGCCAGTGGTTGAAGCAGCGAAGAGCCACTAGACGACATGAACAGGGAGGAGTCACAGAGAGAGGCATGCATTTCCCCTTAGCCTTAGGACAAATTGAGCTTTCGCTTTTGCTTCCAACTCTACTTCCCTTCTCTGTGTGGACGTCTTTAAATTGCAAGAAGAGATCTCAACTGTGTGTGTAGCACACGTAGAAAGGAGTTTGTTGTAGCAACGGAGAAGTCACTTCCAGAATTAAAGCGTGCTCATTTGAATCTTATCCAGGCATGTAATCAGAAACTAGAATGACCAAGACAGAATCTCTGTGGGGCCATAATCAAGTGGCATTTCACATCTGCTCTCCCTGTACAGTTCTCTGTACACAGAGGAGTTGACCACCGTAGAGCATGCCACTCCGAGCCTCACCCAGCCAGCTAGTATCCCCTTGTTCTCATTTCCATTGGACAGCTTGAGTCCTTTCTCTCCCTAATCCCAAACTGCACAGTCCTGCCCGCTTAGGGAAGACCATGCTTGTAGGGTGAAGAATTTTATGGAGAGGAGGCATGTGTTAAAGAAGAAAGGCATGGGGCATGTGTCATGGCAACTCTGAAAACACATGGCCCGTAATGCCAGTAGGTCCTGGTCACCTTAGTATTCTCCAGTTACCCATGAGAACATAGGTGACACTTCCATCTACTACCGAAAGCTGGGAGGTACGTCCTACCTTTAGAAAACTCTTTATTCAGTACAATAAAATAAAGATAGGTACTTGGATTTGCTTGTACCTTTTTGAACTACCTGGCTTCACGGGTATGCTGGCTACATGGAGATATTACCAGATAGATAGAGATATAGATAGATAGATAGATAGATAGATAGATAGATAGATAGATAGATAGATAGATAGATAGATAGATAGATGAGATAGGTAGAGAGGATTCTTTAGGAGAGAGTTACAGTTTTCATTGAAATCCCTTGGTCAGCTAGCTATAAAGCATTGTGGCCAAATTATTATATAAAGGTAAAAGGCAAAGATTTGGCTGGACATCTCATATGAGTATGAATTTTCATTTTTGTGCTGACGGTATCCGTCTTTCCCTATAGGTGTGTGGCAATGCTCTCATGAAACAGTACCAGGTCCAGTTCTGGAAGATGCTACTTCTCATCAAAGAAGACTATTTCCCCAGGTATCAGACTTGTTGAGCAGGTAACAGGGGGTTCAGTAGGCAAAACTCGTGACTTAGGCACCAGGTAACCTTGAGTGCTGTTACTTACTATTTTTGGCTCAGGTCAAAATATTCTATGTTAATATGACAACTTCTCTATATTATTATGACAACTTCCTACTCCTAGCTGCCTTTTTGATATATGAATGTATATTTTTAACTCTTTAATGACAGTATTTTTTAAAGTATTGCCTAAACAAAAATAAACTAGGAAGGTCTTGCATTAAGAAACCTAGTAATTTTTTATTACGGTTGTTTTCTAACTCCTTCAGGTAATAATTGGGAGTTTGACTTCATGTAGGCATGCATTAAACCAGAATCAAGTCTCCTTAACAAATTGATTGTAGAAACTGACTTGTCAAAATTTAGCTGTGGTCTGATATATACCTCTAAACACCCTTCTCTTTCCATTGAATTCTTTGGCAGTTCAAGTGGCAGGGGAGGGAGGCCTTGGGAAATCCCCTTCCCCTGGCTGAAGATGCCTTGGAAAGGGATGGTTTTCTTCTCTAGCCCCTTGTTTGTACAGGAGCTTGGGACCATTGGGAAGAGCAGCCACAACCTTGGTCTAAAAGACATCTCTCCGAGTCACCTGATCAACGTTGCCAACCCAGAGTTGGCAGTACCACTCCCAGGGGACTCGGGAACACTCTATGCTGGATTATGGGCTATCAGACAAAAACTCTTCATTGCTGGGGGGGCAGGGGAGGGAGTCTTTTTTTATTTTCCTGAAAAGGGAGTGTTAAGCCAAATAAGTATGCGACCCTGTGTTGTAGATCAGCAATGTCTATGCCCCCCTCAGATGGTAGGGGGAATCATGTGCCTCTTTTTTCTCTTTATAGAATTGAAGCCATCACAAGCTCAGGACAGATGGGTTCCTTCATTCGCCTCCAACAGTTTTTAGAGGTAAGATGTCCTGAGACCAGCCCGCCCCACGCTGCTGCTGGTCTGACACACACCTATGTCTGAGAAGTGTGAGACTTAAACTCTGACTGCCAGCGTCTTCGTTTTTCTGAGCCCTTTTATTTTGTCTATGATTCTCCTTTAATGTTTGCACTCAGGATTGCTCTGTCATCATTTTCCTTGTAAATGTAACTTACCTTTCCCCTGTTACATATTAGAAGCAGATGCATCAGAAAGTAATTCTCTTTTGTTTATCTTTTCCTGACCAGAAGTGTTTGCAACGCAAGGAGGTTCCTCTCCCCAAGGGTTTCCTGACGTCCTCCTTCTGGCGCTCCTGATGTCAGCTCCATCACCCGTGCGCCCCATTATGTTGTTCTGTATACAGAGTGGCAATAAAGAAAGTCCCCGAAGACAAACGATCACGTCAGATTTAGAGATCTGCCAATACATGTGTTCGTATATTTGAACCTCGAGGCCACAAAATCTAGGAGTGCTCTTAGACTTGGTAGCTTCTCATGGGGTTCACATGACAACAGAATCAGTGGCACTTAGGAGAAGAGTTATAAGGAGAGGCATGCAGCACCCAGTGCCATCCTTTATTTCCCAGGTCTCTAGTATCGTTCAGAAAATAATTTATACCTTAACTACTTAACTTGGCAGAAGTCGGTCCACCACGTTCACTCTCCTCCCCACATTCCCCACTCCGGTTCAAATGACTTTCCAGGAAAAGCAGAGACTCTTGTGGCCCCTTCATAGATGTAACTATTTCAATATAATTTAATAGTGGAGACCTAACTCTGTGCATGTACGGGTGGTGGCGGGTGGTGCGCCTTTCCAGCCTGTGAAGTACTTGTAAAACCAGAGAAAAGGCATGATGCAGACGGACCGTCCCAGGTCCCATCAGGATGGCCACGCGCCTGGGGTGAGCACTGTTAGCACGTGTCTGTCGGACTGACAAGCACACTTTGCCTCCGTGTTTTAGGTACGGTCCCTGAGGGCTAGGCACACACGTACCATTTTTGTTTCTCAGTTTGCAGTAAGATGGGCTGAGATGGGGTTTTCAGCATCTGTAAGTAATGAATCAGGGTTAAATAAAGCTATTAAGGAGGAATTAAGAGTCCTCATTATTAATATTTTTGATGTATTCTGCGTAATGGAAGATGATAAATTTGCATGATTATTTCCGACGTGTTCTCTGTAATGGAAGATGATAAATTTGCCTGACTAGAACCACTGAGAACTTGGAGCTTGAGTGTTCAGCTGAGCTGAGGCGGTTGTGGTTTTTTAATCAGAGCAACAACCATAGCGCATGTCCTGTGTCGACTGAATAGTGTTCACCACACTCTTCCATGGACTGTTGACTGATGCCAAAGCAAAGGAATAAAGCTCGGTCTCACTGAAACCCAGTGTTGACCTGTAGTTGGCTCAGGATGGCCAGTTTCCCGTGCCCTGAGCTACTTAAAGCGTTAGAGGATCGGTAGAGGCCCTACTTGCCAGTGTTTTCTCCTTTTTGGTCTTGATCTTCACCTCGTCGGTTTTCCTGTCATCCTGTTTCTGGAATGATGCAGCAATAAGCCACCCCAGTGTGTCTGCTAGCACTCAGCGTTTCCATGCAGACACACTGGGTGAACACTGGGAGGCATCAGGAGACCTTGCACAATTCACTTTTGGGTTTGTGGCCTTGAATAATTTTCCCTCTGAACCTCAGCACCTCCATTCGTAAAACAAAACAACTGGACCAATCTGATCACTTGATGAGTAGTTTTCAAATTGTCCTCTCTAGCATTGTGTGTGTGAGGGCATGCTGATCTTCAACCCAGGGGCTCCCAGGTGGGGCCTTCAGTGGCCAGAGCCACTTCCTTCCAAACAGCAGCACCCCCTGGGTGTGTCACACCAGGCATGGCTATTGGAAAGCTTTGCCTTGAGAAAGAAAGGGTATTGAGTGTTGCATGCTCTCAGGTGGGGCCGACTGTCAGCCAACAGACGGATGTTTGTGCAAAGTTGAAAAACCACCCCTTCGAGATACTGCTGCCATCTGCTGGAAGATTGTCTTATTGATAACTATAAACATCTACGACTCTGCTGGGAGGTGCAGGGTAACCCCTGGAACTGTGCAGTTAATATGTTGCACGACCATCACATGAGCCCCTCATGGAGCCCTCGGGGCCTCTCTGCTCTGACATGTTCACTTTGCGCGCTTTCTGTCATTAGACCCCACGCGTGGGAAAAGTCCCGCTGCCGAAATGGCATGTGGCCACTACCTGGGCAAAATGATCTCCCTGTGGAAGAGGCCCTCTAAGGTTTGTATATCCTTTCTGTAGACATAGTTACTGGTTTTGCAGGTGCCATTTGATGCCGGGGATTCTTTTTTTTGGTGGTCCAAAAGGAAAGGGCTTTCTTGAGTGCTCCATACTAATGCATATGCTGAAGTTCAAGACAGTAGACCTCGGATTCATTTGTCTCAATTTTAAAAAGGACAAACCTATTTAGTGCTGCCGGCCCCTGAAGACTGAAATGAAATTCAAGGATCACACTAACCAAGGCCAACTCACTGCCCTCGAGATGCTGACTCATAGTGCTCGGGATTCTTCATGATTCTCGAGTCAACCAAGAAAGGAGGGCACTGGGGACACCAGCGTTTTGATAGGGATAACGTGGTAGCGTTAGATTTTTTTTTTTTTTGCGTTAGATTTTTAAAGGAGAACACTAAGGACGCATTTCGTTTTCTATCCAAGTACTCCCTTGTCTGCCTGCTTCCTTTCAATCGTGACCTCATTTCTCAGGCTGAGTGCCCATGTTTTTGTCCTACCACTGCCCTACATCATCTTAAGGAAAATTTGATGGTGACTTGAAAATGGCAATAGGACAAAAAGGCTAGAAGAATTAAGTTATTTTGGGGATTCCCCACCCAGGCCTTGGGAGCCCTTTTCTACATCTCAAGCTGCCTGTGATTACCCAGCCCGCTGCCATCAAGTCCGTGCACACGTGTAGCAACCCTGCGTAGACTCGGAACCTTGACAAGGGCAGGCAGTGTCATCTTGTTCTCCGTGCGGCTGACGGGTTGGAGCTACTGTACCAGCCATGCAGTTAGCACCCAGTGCTTAGCCAGCAGTCCTATGATGACAGCTTGTCAGTTCCAGAGCCAACAAAATGGAGCCACAGAGCTGTGTGCAGCTGTCTTGTCAGATCTGGTCATTCACTCGTCTCCCTTTCCTCTGTCCTACCTACTGATTCTGGGTGGTGTCCCATTTCCTGTGGAGCTGCAGGTATGGGCCTCCAGCTCTGATGGATTTATAGATACCCACAGAAAGGAACTTAATCTGGTAGTTTGCAATCAAGCTCCCCTTTATCAGTTTACATACATTTATGTATTCAATTATAGATTTTTTTTAGCTCCTTCAGGATATTTACAGTGAATGCAATTGATAAATGATTTGGATAGGTGCTCAGACCAGAAAAAAAATTATAGTTTAGTTTTTTTTGTTTTTGTTTTTTTTTTGCTATAAAGAATCTTAGAGCAATTTGCAAAACTCAAAGTCTACATTAGAAAATAGTATTACATCAATGTTAGTTTTTTTCCTTGATCTTTATACTGATTATGAAAATGACTATATTCTTTTTTTTGAAGGCTTAAGAAATTTTATTAGGGGTTCGTACAACTCTTATCACAATCCATACATCCATCAATTGTGTAAAGCACATCTGTACACTCATTGTCCGACTGTCTTTATTCTTAAGGACCATGTATTTATGTCAAGCAAACAACCCCACTGCCATCGACTCAGTTCCAACTGATGTGACACTCTATTGGGTTCAAGACTGTACATCTTTACAGGGACACACAGCCTCATCTTCCTCCTCGGAGCAGCTGGTAGTTTGGGGACACTGACCTTGGGGTTAGCAGGCCAGTGCTTACCTGGTAGCAATGGACATGGTGTCTGTTACTTATCCTCACACAGTTCAAGGGGAAAGACACGCATACAGAGGCATGTACGTACACAGTGACAAACAGTAAAATGTTAGCAGGGAATCTGGTTGAAAGGTTTATGAGAGTTCTATTGTAACACACTAGCAACTAAAAGTTATTTCAAAATTAAAAGATATCCTTTCCTCTGTCACCCCCCAAATTTACTTTTCATAAAAAAAGTTATGTACACAAAATCAAATTCTAGCACCAACAACCCTGAAAACAAGAAGGATCCCAGTGGTTGAGAGAGAAATCTTGGTGTCACAGTGGTGAAAGCACTCAGCCGCTAACCATAAAGTCAGTGGTTCAAACCCACCAGCTGCTATGTGGAAGAAAGATGTAGGCAACTCCCAGAAAGATGGACAGCTTTGGAAAAGACGGTTCTCTGTCCAATCATGACTTGGTGAGTCAGTTTGTCTCACATGTTGCCATGGAGTCCGTTCCAACCCACAGAGACCCTGTCAGGAGAATTGCTCCTTAGGGTTCTGAGATTGTAAACCCTTCTGGGAACAGAAAGCCTCAGCTTTCTCCCACAGAGAGCTGATGAGTTTGAACTGCTGACTTTACGGTGAGCAGTCCAGTGCTAATTGCAAAGTCAGCAGCAGTTTGACCCCACCAGCTGCTGCTCAGGAGAAAGGCGATCCAGAAAGATGTGTCTTAGAAACTCCAAAGGGGTAGTTCGACTCTTACATGGTGCCGAGTCAGAACTGACCCAAGGGCAGTGGGTGAAGATGTCCTTGACGCTATTAACCTATAGCAGGGAAAGTTGACTAAATGTGCTTTTCAAAGAGCTTATTCAAACAAAAGAGGTGACATGAGGGTGAAAGTTCACCTCAATGGGGAGTGTGATTTAAGTACGAAGCAGACTTGC
The DNA here is from genome assembly GCF_050624435.1 of Tenrec ecaudatus. NCBI lineage: Eukaryota > Metazoa > Chordata > Mammalia > Afrosoricida > Tenrecidae > Tenrec > Tenrec ecaudatus. Next base: position 78,627,535 of record NC_134539.1, on the reverse strand, counting down.
TGTTTCAGTAAAAGCAATGAGCGAGCTCACAGAAGAGATTCATTTCAACTAGGCCAACCTTTCCCAGTGTTTCTGCAGGATCCTAGCAGAATCTAAGCATTCTTTGTCGGACAATTTGGGGAAATAGAGCAAACTAGGGTCAACCATGGCCAGCCCTGGAGCCATAATTCTCAAACTCGGATGACGATCAGAATCACAGCCCAAATTGCTGATCTTTCCTGACCCTGCCAATTCTGCTGGTCTAGGGTGGGCCTGAGAACTTGCTGCTGCCTGGGAGCACACCTTGAGAACAAGTGCTTTTAAGAGGAAAAAGGCGAGCTAATGCCTATGAAATATTGAGACCGTATCTGGCACAAAGAAAGCCCCAACGAATCTCCTTACTTTTAGTTCACTGATAGTGCTTCCAGGGGTCACCTTGGCAACTACCTGAGCCCATCTTGAGACAGCTCTGCTACCTACTAACAGCTGCCCAGAAATGAATCTCATCTCTCTCCCTAGCCTAGCCTAGGCCATCTTCCCAGTGGCTGCAAGGCCTCCTTTACGTCCTTTTCCTTTCCTCCTCTGCCCAGCAGCCTCTGTGCTAATGTGGCCCTTTGCTTCCTGAAGCAGTTACTGTCTTTTCAATTGATGCTCTTCTCTCAGCCCTGACACTGCAGAATGCCACCCGACAATGCAGGGCTTTCACCTGGCGGGGAGGGAAGCTCCTAGTAGAATTGCTTGCCTATCAGTTTTCGGGAGTGTGTGTGATAGGTAGAATTCCCAAGAATGAACAGATGACTCGACTGGAATATGAGAAAACATTGTGTTTTCTCAACATTTGAGCCTCCTGAACAACTTGGAAAGATACTGGGATTAACTAGCTGTATAATGCCTATCAAACCCTTTAGGGGATTGCTGGAGCTTAGAATTTAGTATTTGGGAGTCAGTTTTAGCCCCTGCTTTTCTGGAAGCCAAGAGAGAGTGGAGTTGATTGATTACAGATCTATAGGTTCCTGCATTTTTGTGTGTGTGTGCCTGTGTTTTTAAATGAATTTGTCGGGAAAAAAAGAGGATCATTATCTGCTTTTCCCTCTCCCTCCACCTAGCAGAGTGGGAGGTGAACTCTGCAGACAATCGGAGAACTCAGGAAGAAGGAGGGCTTTTAAATGTCTCATCTCTAGTGCCAGATGCAGGATGGGGTGGGTGTGTGGAGGGAGGATGGGCTGGGGATACTGTTACTTGGCCACAGCTAAGATCAAAGGACCAGAAAATATTGTTTTAGTTTCAGTATCCATACGGAAGCACTCTCTAAGGTCTCCCTATTTTGCACCTGGCAAAAGAGCAAAATCCCATGTCACTATGGGGACGGGGATTTAAAAGAAAAACTCCCTTTTCATAGCTTCTGCCCACAATCCTGACATCAGTTCTTCGCTGGGCAGATGATCCTGAGAATTCTGGAGAGCCACAATAGGCTAGCCTTTTGCACCCAGAGCTGCAGATCAGATTAAAGACGTTGCTGTGCCACTGGAGCAAAGGCAATGTGTGCGGGACAGCACACCATCATCAGTTCTCAGTAAGACCAAATCGCAGGGAGGAGGGGCAGGGCCCGCTGCTCCTGCAGAGGTGGTTACAGGAAATGCCTCTGCAGCTAGCTGCTACGTTTTTCCTCCAGGGCTGCTTGGGCCACGCCTTTTTCTTCTCTCCAGTCAGAATAAGAATTTCCCTCCTCCTATAGCATGAAAACAGGCAGGTTTTTTCTATCACACCTACCAAGACGCTCTCTAGAGGTGAAGTAGGGGTATGCATTGAGCTGCCAACCACAAGGTCAACAGTTCAAACTCACAAGTCAGTGACTCCAAGGAATAAAGATGAGGCTGCCTGCTCTTGTAAAGATCTATAGTCTTGGAAACCCAAAGGGGCGGTTCTGCTGCATCCTATAGGGATGCTTTGAGTCCAAAGGGGCTTAATGCCAGTAAGTTGAGTTGGGTTTATCATAGATGGCTACAGCCAGGGCAGCTTAGAAACCAGATCCCAGACACGGTTTGAAGAAGCCAAACCAAGGAAGCACAGGCTGGGCCCCAGCCCAAGTTTTGATGCAGTGCCCAATGCCTTTATATTTGTTTCAATAGGAGAGCTGCTTGGTAACTGAGCACGCTGAGACCTCCCTGAGCCTCACAGCTCCCGGTCTGTCTGACTCAGGAATGAGCCGGGTGTTACTGCCAATGGCTGTGGCCCAGCTGTCACCAGCATGGGGGTGGGGAACCGGGCTTGCTGGATAAGGAATTTAGAGCGAGGATCTTAAAATTGCTGGGACTGTACTGAACAGAAATTTCTGGAATCTTCATATTTTCTCTTTCAGCACCCAGGCATCCAGTTGCATCACAATGCCTCTCTCTGCTATGAAAAAGCGTTATAGCTTATTGTGTAAGAGAAAACATTCTGCCTGCCTGAATTATATCCTAGCTTTTCTGCTTGCTACCAGCCTGACATGGGCTAGAGACTTAGCTTCTGTGTCATAGTGCCTGTTTGTAAAATGGGGAAATAATATCTACTTCTTAAGATTATTGCCAAGACAGATATAAAAATGGTAATACACATAAAGTGCTTACAATAGTGCCTGGTATGTGGTGGAGTAAGTAGCCAAAGCATCGAACACACCCAGAGATGCTTCCCAACACAGGCCTGGTATCTGCCTCTGAAAAGCCTATGAAGCAGTCTGCTTGTCCACCTGGTATCAAATCGAGTTGGCCAGTAACAACCCTGTAGGAACAGCAGCAAGAGTCTTGTTTAGAAACTGGCACAAATGAATCCTCCACCTCCACCTGAGAGAAAGCTTTTGCTGTTGGGAGTATAAAAAGCTAATTATTTTTCATATCCCGAAATAGCAGGCTTCTACTGGGAGAAAAGAGGGGCTTTCTACTTCCATAAAAAGTCTTGGAAACCCACAGGGGCAGTTCTACCTTGTCCTGTAGGGTTATGAATCGGGATTGAGTTTGGTTTTGAGTTTATCCTAGTAAACTAGCTGATGCCGACGTTGTTATTATTTTTTTTAATTTATGATCTGGCTGTGGTCTTTTCTTCTTACCCCTCCTCCGCCTCCCTCAAACCAAAGCCCAACATCATCAGCAGCTTCTTTACCCCAGGCCTCATCAGAGTAGGGCTGGGTGGGGAGCAGGCTGATTTGAGTCCCCAGCACCAGCCTTCTGGGAAAAATGGGGAGGAAGATAAGCATAGGGGTGATCTCACCCTTTGGGATTAAACATTTTCTCCTTGCGGCCCGGGCGCAGCATCCCCAGCCAGACTGCAGCCCCAGCCCCGCCCTTCGCTGCAGTCCTGGAGGAGCTCTCGGGGCGGAGGGGTAGGGTGCAGATTCCCTGCAGGGCGGGGTGAAGTAGGATTGGCGGATCTGTGCTGCGGCGAGGGAGGTGCGCCTGGAGCATCTCGGCCCGCCCGGGCGGAGGCAGTGCCTCCACTGCACCATCAACCCCCCTCCCCAGGCGCACGCCCTACTTCCCAAGCCACTTGCTTGCCACTCGCCAGTCGGCCCCGCTCCGCCCGCCTCCCCATCCCTGCTTCGGCTCCTTCCGGGAGCATTCGACCCTTTCCGTCGGGAGCCGGCGAGGCGCGTCAGCGAAAGCTCCGCCCCCGTAGCTCCGCACGCTCTGTCCCCCCGCCCATCGAGCCCGGCTTGGGCGCTTCCCTCGCGCTCGTGCCCGCCCTCCTCGGGAGCGCGCGCGGCCGCCTATAAAAGAGACCGGGAGCGCGCGCCGCCACTACCCGCTGCGGAGCGAACGGCGAGGAGCGGAGGCCGCGGAGGCTCGTCGATCCCTCAGCACCCCCTCAGCCCGACGCACCCACGCCCTCACTCCCCAAGAGCTGGTGAGAAGGGTGCGGGGAGACCTAGGCCGGAGCGGGGTCCGAGGGCAGCCCCACCCGAGTCGGCGAGCCGGGCCTTCGGGACCGGGCCAGTGGGGCAGCCGCTGGGGCGGGGCTGGCGCGCGGACAGGTGAGCCGGGCGGACCGGCCTCGCCGCCCCCTCCGGTGGGTGCGGAGCAGGGCGAGCCGGCCGCGACCGGCTTGGTGGCGCGTGGGCTGCGGAGGAGCCGCCTCGCCGAGCCTCGGCGACTGGAATGTCATTGACTGGGGGGGGGAGTGCAGGCGAGGCCGCCAGGTCCTCCCCGCCCCCTCGCCGCATCCCGGCCGCGGCCGCGCCCTGCCCCATCCGGCTGCGGCAGGTGCGGGGTGGGGGCTCCCCCGTCGGGGTCTGCACCCTCCAGCTCGGCTGGCGGAACGCCACCCCGACGCCCCCAGGCCCGTCCCTAGTGGGGAGCGACGCCTGCAGCTCATTTTCCTAGCCCCCAGATTTGAGGTTCAGCAGCCATGCCGGCCCAGCCCTGGAGGAGGAAGAGGGCTCTTTGACCTGAATTTCAGCCTGTGTGGCGATTCGGGGCCCTCGAGCCGCGGAAAGGGCCAAGAGACCTTGTGAAAAACATTCGTTTCCTGTCCAGTTGGGACTTGCTTCTAAATAATAGCTGGATGCGGCGGCTGGCTTTGTTAGGAAGCCTCCATCAAAGAACTTAATAGCTTAGAATTATTTTTTTAGGGGGGGGGGAGGAATCATGTTTTTGTCGACTTTGTCAACATTTTTACAGCCTTGCCAGTGTTGAATGACAGCGCTGCCTTTTGTTTGAGAGCCCCGTCTGCTACTTTGATTGGATGCTCTCCAAAGGAAATTGCTTTTAAAACTCCTGCTAGGGAACTGCAATAAAACGTCTGTTTTTTGTTTGTTTGTTTAAGACAGGGCTTGTTAAATTTAAGGTTTGATGGTATTTTCTATTAAAGCTGGAATATCTCAGAAAACGGGGCTGAGATGGTACTTGAACCTGCAGCAACCCTCGTCAGATCTCATTTATATAGACCCTCAAATGTGTGGACCCTTTGTTTTTCTCCATCATGACATTTAGAAAAGGTTACCGTCACGGTTGTTAGAGAAGAATAGAAAAGAGACCATATGAAGTATTTCCACAATGTGTCGAGAAATTGCGTTGTCATAGCAATTGGACTTCAGTAAAACAGAATGTGTCAAAGATGGAAGGTTGGGGGTGTCTTGGCAGCCAAAGAACAGAAAATCTTCAGACTAGCAGAGGGAACACCCAGTTGTATGAAGCCATTAGGCCGGTGTTCCTGCTGCTTAAACTAGTCCTTTAGGTTCTGTTTCATTGCAGCTAATGCCTTAGATTTTGAAAGGTCAGATTGAAGTCAGAATTTTAAAATGTGCTGCAGTACGAAGTGCCTCTGTGCAGGAAATTAACAATACTCCTTTTTTAGTAACTGGGCCAATAATTACTCAAAGGGACCCTCGAAGTATGTTAGCTATTATCCAGGGGCCAAGACGAGAGAGCAAGAGAGAGAGAGATCTGCCTTACCGGACAGATGAGAGGCAGCTCATACCGGTAAGCCATCCATTTGAAGCATTTTTTGGTATGCTTTTGTCTTGGCAGTGCGTTTTGTAGTAATCTAATAATTGGAGCAATCTGATATGTCACGAGCTCATGTGAGCCTGTCAAGCAATTTGACGATCAGGTGTAGGTGGAGAGAGAGAGTTGTTTTTCAGTACAGCTTTTGGTTTCCGGGAGCTGGAATTCTCTCTGCTTTTCCCACCTGCTTTCGTCTCAGGGAGGGGCTGGCTGCAGACCCTGCGCTAATCCACCAGAGCCCAGTCATTGCTGAATCAGCATTGAAGACAGTGAACTTGGGGACGCTGCCTGGGCAATCAGTCCTCAGTGGGCTATGGGAAGGCCCGGGTAGTTAGACACTCCTGTCAGCTACAACCGCAGGACATCAGCTGGGGGCAAGCAAGTACAGTAGAATTCCAGGCTCTGGTGGCAAATGCTGACTGCTGGAATGCAGAGAAGGACCGAAGAAGCAGAGCTGGTCACTTGGGGCCAGTGGACTGGAACAGCTGTGCTGGTGAACCGCTGCCTCCCTCCCACCTTTTTTGCATACCCTTCTTGTACCCACTTCCAATAGGAATTAGTACGTTGGGGCCTCAGAAAGTTAGTGGGAAAATTCCACATTCCGTTCTCTCAGGAACCTCTTGAAGTTGCAACCCAGGCCCAGGTTTTGTAGCTCAAGTTCTTTCTCATTTCTGGTATGATTTCGTAGAATCATGCTCTTTTGTTACTGAATCGAGGGGGGTTTGGGATTCATTTAATCATGGGGTTCTTCATGAATTTACTGGAGTGTGGGTGGGTGGGGGTTGCATGTTTAGTTTTAGCAGGTACGTTCAGTGTGCCTTGACCAAGACAGCATACCTAGGTAGACAGTAACCACTGAGACCATAGAACCCTGGTTCTCAGTCGTTGGTGGGATTTAGAAACTGGAGGATATGAAAGAGCAAGGGACTAGGAAAATGTCTGGAAATGGATTTTTACTGGTATTCGGATGTATTTTTTAAAATCTGCTTTTGAAATAATTTTGTCCAGTTTGCCCTTAGAGGCTTGTTATCTTGCTCTTCCACCTCCCTCTGTAGACTCCACATTCCTCCATCATGTTGTCATCGTTTCGTAAACGCAGAGTCCAGGTATTTGACCAGCATGCAGGAAATGTGTTGCCTTTTCGGTTTTGCCTGGCTTGCAGTGGAGACACATTAATGTCAAAAAGGTTAACTGATCCAGAGAGAGGAGGGCGGGGTGGTGGTGTGTAAAACATCTTTCTGCATGACCTTCTGTTAAAGCAGATGGGTTAGGGGGTTATTTTTGGTCCTTTTCCCCCAACCCCCTTTTTTTCTTTCAGTGTTAGATGACCAGCGGTCTTAGTAAATGTACTTTAAATTTTCTAAAGCTCCCTGTTTCTACCTTCCTCTTTTCAAGGCATGAATATTTTAATATCACCTTACTGGTATTTGCATGTAATGTTTGCTGATTTTTCTTGGTTCATAAGAACCAAGAGACTAAATAGATTGTTTTAAGTTTGACAAAAATTGTAAACTTGGGTTTGTTTCCCATTCCCATTTTTCCCCTTGTGCCACAATTCAGTAATAAAATGGAGCTTGCGTTGTCTGTGTTCCAACAGAAAACACAATATATATGTGTTTTATCTATATGCAGTGTTTGCTTGCTACATTGGACCTGTTCCAAAACAAAGGCATATGCTTACAATTAAGGCTTGATTATTCCATAATGAGAAGTATAAGCTTCGCACATTTCTAGTGCTGGGAGGTGATAGTAGGCACCCCGGTGGTGCCGTGGGAAAGAGCCTTGTTGCTGAGTAGAGGGAACTGACCAGCCAGCCAGTAGTGGTAGTCGGCTCGGGCAAGGATGGGCCACCGAGTCCTGTCTTAAAGAGTCACTATGCGTCAAAACCAACTCAGCAGCAGTGGGTTTGGCTTATGTGTTGTTTTTTTAAAAAAAAATAGGTGAGAAATCCAAGGGAGGCCCTTTCATAAATCAGAGAAATTACTTATTTAAATAAGGTGTTGTTGTTTTTTTAAACCCTTTTCCTAGTTTGAATCACTAACAATATATTGCACTTAAATACCTCTCATCTGAATTTTACAGGTTAAAAGGTAAGTAGCAGCAAGATAGTATTTGGGAAGCGTTCAGAAGTAAGTTCTTTCAAAGTTGCTCTGCCTTTCTGCGTCTTGATGCAATGCAGTATGACTCTTGCTTTCTTAGAGCTAAGTCCCTGCTCACCTCTGCAGAATTGTGCTAATGAGTTGAAATGCATTAATCAGTTTGAAGGCTGAGATGTGGCTCCACAGTCCTGATTGGAATGTGGTTTGGGCAAAAACATTTGTTGGTTCGTGCCATTGAATGTCGTAAATTGTGTATTATTTACATCTGTGCTTATCAGATCTGCCACTAAAATCTGCATCTAAGCTGTTTTTGAGTGAATCTGTTTGATTTGAGAATTATTTGGTGTAAAATTTTATGGGTGCTAACCAGTTTCTTGGTGGTTGGTTCTGGTGGGGGGAGCCTTCTTCCACATCCGTTGATGTCTTTCTCTTGCTTTGCAAATCTAAAATTTGGTGACTGGGCTGACGTTAAGCCATGGAAAAATAGCATTGTTGGTTCTGCATATTTGAGCTCTGACTAAGCAACACAAACAAGATTGATGAATGGTTTCTGTGCCCTTTTGTTCCGAGTGACATTTATGAATTTTTCCAAAGGATCTGTTCATCCTGTTAGTGAGTCCCTCAAATTTCTTTCCATAGAAACCACTTTTCTAGTGCTCTTTCAGAAAATTGGAATTCACATGCCGGTTCCATCTGTAATGGTTAGCACTCTGGAGTCTGAACGTTGAAATTCATATGGTAGTGTTACTCCAAATGCCTTTTACACTCCCAACACATTCACCTTGCTGAAAGAATGTCATCCCAAAGCACTTTCTGTTCTTTTTTCCCTGGGGTTCCCTAGAGAAACTAACTGCTGGAGTTGTCCACCTTCCAAGATTTGTGTACGGGAAACGCCAGGCTTGCAGAGTCCAAAGCATTTGACCTTTGCTTTGAAAATAATGTCTGCAGCCTTCTGTATTGCTTAATATGATGCGATCCCCACCCCTGCCCTTCTCCCTGGAGGCAGTCTACAGAAGGAATGCCTTTTTGGTTGATAAGATGTATAAATTTACGTTGAACGTGAGGAGTCATTCTTAGGCATGCTAAAATTTTAGATCAAGCTAGAAATTTCTAGCCAACCCCTCTCTTTCCAGAGGTTTAGCAGTATTGTGGGAATGCTGACACGTCCTTTTTATTTCAATAAGTGACTTAGTTGTAATTCCTGTTCCATCCCTCTGAGATCAGTTCACATTACTTGCTGGTCAACACAGCCAGCATTCTGACTGCTGCATTTTTAAGTTAACTTGCATTTTCATTCCTCTCCAATATTTTTTTATGATTTGAGATCAAATAATAGCCTCTCCAATATTATTTGCAAAAATATGACCACTTTCTAATTGAGAAACTATCCTTAAACAATTGAGAATACAGTTAGCACTGTTGTGGTCCTCCTCCAGGCTCCTGACATACAGACTTGGTTGACAGAATCAAAGTTGACCTGCTGGTTTGAGATAAGCATTTGGTGGGTTATACTCCTAGGAAATCTCAGTTGGGGTTCTTAGGCAGGTGGTAGAATAGATAGAGTTGGCTAAGATTGTGGGGGGTGTTTTGTTTTTCTAGTTATCCTCAATGACACATTTCCCAAGTTTTTCCTTTCCAGGGCTCTCTAAAGGCGCTAACCCCATTAGGGCTGGCAACGGAGGCCTGGAACGTTCTCCCTGCAGTCAGCCTTATCAGTCTGCTGCTTGTTGCCAGGGCTGGGTGGGGTTCTTGCAGCATGAAAGGAATGTGCTATGCTTAGGCGGAGGCCAAGATATTTCAGTAACTCTGACGGACATAGCTTTGGGTGAGAGGTTGTAGCTCCTTTTGGGTGGTAATAGCTTTTGGAAATATGTATAAAATGCCCTGTGTTTACTTGTACCTATAGATATTACCTGTTTGGGAGCGAAAGAAACTGGAACTTGTATAGGTGAACTCAAGACAGTTTCTCATTAGGTTCATAAGAGAAAACTCCTCTTATTAACCCATAATCTGAGGCTCCTGTATTCATGCAAGTGAAAATTCTGAATGCTGACAGCTGTGGGAGAGGATGGGTGGCTTTCAGATGCGCCGCTCCCAGAGACAGCTCGCTGTGGCTTGGCAGAGCTCCCACCCGCTGACGTCAGCTGATCCTGCTGCGGAAAAGGAAGTCCATTATTGCCTGCCCAGAGCACTCGCTGTAGAATTGACTCGGTCTACTTCACTGGGGCCACAAAGAGGGCCTTTTAGGGTGGCTCGTGCCAGCAGCTCACTGGACTGTCTCCCTGGGTTGGTAGGGTCAAATCAGCAAGCAGGGGCACTGGCTCAGAAAGAACCTTTACGATACTATAGTGGGGCTTTTTGTTTTCATCATAAACACAGGCTGCTCCCCAAATGTGACGTCTTAAAGTGGCCATAGTAGATAGAGGGTTTTGGAAATACAGTGTGTCCTGTGGCCGGAGGAGGGACAGAGCCCATAAACATAAAGAGACATCTTTCAGGAACTTGTGTGCATAGTAACCCTTACTGTCCTTGGGAATTTTCTGTACAAGGAAAGTTTGTAAACAAGCAAATGTGGTAGCATTTCCTGCTATTTTTCCTTCTGAATTCTTTCCCCAAAGATAAGATCAAAAGAAATATATAAATGAATGGTGCGTAATCCTAATTCTTCACTAATTTAAGATGACTCAGTCTTAATAAAAATAAGTTTGATTTTAAAAACAATGATTAGTGAGCACTTCCCTTTTTCTCCACCCTCCAAAGTGGGGGTGGAAAAGAGGTATAGTGTGAGGAATTAATAAGCAGCCATCCGTAGAGAATATGTAAGCTGTACACATGTTAGCTTCTGGTAAACTAATCTGGGAACCAGAGGATCCTGGGTCATTGTAGACCAGACACTAAATGACCTTGTGTCTCTCGACTGCTTGTATTAGTTTATTTCCAAATTAAAAATAAATTGACTCTTAATATATTGCCAATGGAGCTCTGGTGGCATAGTGGGTTAAGCACTGGACTGCCAACCAACCACCAGCACTCCAAGGAAAAAAAGATTAGGTTTTCTACTCATAAAGATAGTACAGCCTCAGAGACCCTCAAGGACAGTTCTGTCCTGTTCTATGGAGTCATTATGAGTCAAAATCAACTCGATGGTAGTAAGTGTGTGTGTGTGTATTTTGAATATATACCAGTCCTAAATTTGTGCTAAGTGTGGATCCGAGTATGTAAGTGTGGTGTGCCCTGAAGGGTAGAGAGGAAAAAATACACGAAACTACAGAATGGATCCACACTCGGTGCTCATGGAAGATCAAACTGCGCTGTACATTTGGTAAAGCTGCTACTCAAGGCCTCTTTAAAGCGTTGAAAACGAAGGATGAGACTCTGAGGACAAGCCATGGTGTTTTCTCTTTGTTGAGCCATGGCGTTTTCAGTAGCCTCGTATGAATGTGAAAGCCGGACACCGAATAAGGAAGACTGAAGAAGAGTCCATGTATTTGGCAGAGAATATTGAATGTACCACGGACTGCCAGAAGAACAGACATCTGTCTTGGATGCTGTGCAACTAGAGTGCTCCTTAGAGGCAAGGATGGCAAGACTTGTCATATACTTTGCCCATGTTATCAGGAGCATCCAGCCTGTGGAGACGCACGCATGCTGCTTTGTGAAAAGGAGGAAGTCCCTCAGCGAGATGGACTGGCACTGGGCTTAGAAACAGAAGAACAATTGCCAGGACCAGGCGGTGGCTGGTTCTGTTGTACATAGGGTCTCTATGAAAACCAGCAGAATGTTCTAGTCCTGTCAGGAAAGCACGGCGCATGTGAGGGTTCCTGACTCAGAAAAACATGGGAGGATGAGGCGTTTGCTTTAGGCTTTGCATACTACACTGTAGCGTGGAGAACATTCCTAGCGAAGGAGACTTTCCAAGCATCACTAGGGCATGAACTCTGCTCAGGGCCCATCACTTGGAGTTACTGAGGAGTTTGTGATACGTAATTGGAGGAGATGATGGGAAGGTAAATGGGTGAGATCCTGCTTAACCACCGGTAAATGTGGCTGGTCTATGTACGAAGTAATGTCAAATAGGACTTTTTTGGGCCCTTGTTAAAATGTAGATTCTGATTCCGTATATCTAGTTTAGAATTGCAAATTCTCCAGGAGTCAAACCAGTTCTTTTCTCTGAACCACTGTGTTGGTGATTAATATTAAAGGAGCTCTGATCAGACATTTAGGTTTTTAAAATCATTTTATTGGGGGCGCATACAACTCATCACAATGCATACATACATCCATTGTGTCAAATACCCTTACACATTTGTTTTCCTCATCCTCAAAACATTTGCTTTCTACTTGAGCCCTGGGTATCCGTTTCTCATTCCCCCCTCCCCAAACCCTTGATAATTTATAAATTATTATTATTTTGTTATAGACATTTAGGTTTTAAGGACACGTTGAAACCTATTTTAAGAACAGGGAATATTTGAGACATAGCTTGTCTACAGGTTATGTAGCATTATGCCTCTTGAGATTTCCTTATTGTCACACTGTGAAAAGAGCAGCTGTCCGAAGAATTCAGATTTATGTGTTAGCTTGACACCTAGTCGTATAGACTCTCAGTCTTTGTAGCTTGTCAAGAATTTAGCTAGCGTTTTTCACCTGGATGAAACTCCAATTTTACAATCTGGAAAATGAACTTGGACAATTTGAGTTCTCTTGCCACCCCTTTACAAATGAATTTGGGGCTGGCTGCTGCTTAGCAGTAGGAACACTCAGCATGTACTCAATCATTTGTTCCACGAACATGTCTTAATGACCTCTGTGTGCTAGAAATCAGGGGTAGTAATTATACCATGGGAAATAGATACCAGTGTTCGTGTGAATCTAGGGGAAGATGTGATTCAATCTGAGAAGAAGTATTAAGTACAGCTTAGTAAGGAAGCAAAGGCCTGCACTTACTTGTTTTAGTTGGGTATGTTGAACTAGAAATAGAAGTTGCCCAGGCAGAGAAGAGACAGACTGGTAAGCAGAGGAAGCTTGTGCAGTGCATTGGTACTCTTCAAGGGCATTGATATGGATAAGGAGATGTTTCCATCTGATGAGAAGATACCAGTCAGGTGTATGGGAACAGATCTTGAAGAGCTTTAAGTGCTCCTGATAAAGAAGGTGGTAGATTCTTGTGTCCGAAGAGAGCTGTGATTGGTTTTACAGCACTAGAGGACTAATGGATCACATGAACTGCAGCCTCCACACGCTGAGACTAGAACTAGATGGTGCCTGGCTACCATTGCTTACCCCTGGGGAAGGGGTCACAAATAGGACATGCTGGATAGAGTGGGAGACAACCGTGAAACAAAACTCAAAATGGTCTGATGGAGACTGGTGGAAACTCAAGAGTATGGCCCTTAGAAACCCTGCTGGTCTGGAACTGACTCATCCCTGGCCAGGCAGGTAAAAATTAGCACAGGGAGGAGGGTGTGCACGCCATAGAACTACTGACCATATGTGTTAGTCTGGGTTGACTAGAGAAACAAATTCAGACACTTGTGCAAGAGAGAACTTTATATCAGAGTATTTGTATATTAAGAAAACATCCCAGACTAGTCCAGATCAAGTCCATACATCTGATATTAACCCATAAGTCCGATACCAATCTATAAATCCCTCTTCAAACAATGCAGCCATGCAATGACACCAAATACAGGAAGATCACAGGCCTGTGGGTAGAAAGTCTTGTGAACCCAATGGTAGTAGAGGCATCTCAGCGCTGGCAGGGGTCTCCACATGGCTCCTCCAGCTCCAGTGCCTTCATGACAGGAATTTCAGGGAGTGAGTATGTCCCGCCTCTAGCGAGCTATTTATCTCCTTAGCCACCTCCAAATGAGGTCATCAAGCTGCAACCTGGCTGACAGGCTAAATCCACCCCTACACTCTTAAGTCTCAAGTTTTGGCAACAGATTATGTAACCACCATACCATACAAGATCAAGATCAGAAAGACCGCGTGTGCTCAGGGATGAAGCTCAGAAAGCACAGGGGACAGGAAAGGGCACGTGGAAATGGTGAACATTAGGGGGAATGCTGGAATATGCAGAAATGTCCAGGAATTGTTGCATGGAAAACCAATTTGTAAACTTTTGCCCAGAAAAGAAAAGGTTTAAGTAAAGATTGGCTTTTGTGAAAAAACAGTAATGTAATAAAGATAACTGGTTACTATTTGGAAGAAGTAGTAATGTGCTTGTAGCAAAAATCACCTCATGTGTCCTTCCTTAAGAAGGTAGTCTAAAAATAAATAAATAAATAAAAGAAGGTTGTCTCCTCACCAAAAGGGAACCTTCAGAGTTGTGAGGTTCAGACAGCTTCTCCCTCTTGGAATGGCTTGAATCCCCTGCTGAAGAGCTGGAATGTGAGGAAGCGCTGATCTCACCAGTGTTGTTTCTTATTTTCCTCACAGCTCAGTGTGAATATTAATTTCAGATCCTTCCATTCATGGCCTGTGTATTCTATTACCTGGGAAGGCCTAACATAGATGTGGCCAAATTTATTTGACCTAGTGCCCCTTTTCAGAAAAAGAAATTACTTAGTGCCCTCTGGCACCTCTGTTCCCAGGTAAAGTGTAGGCATCTGCTTTTGCAATCCTGCCCCCCCCCCCCTTGTTCCAAGGCTTCTAGAGGGCGATGTCACCCACTTAGGGAAACACTAGTAGGGTACCAAAACTCCAAACTCACTGCCGTCAAGTCAGTGGCAACGCATAGCAACCATATAGGACAGGGTAGAATTGCCCCTGTGGGTTATCGAAGCTAACTCTCGATGGGAGTACAATGCCCTGTCTTTCCTACAGAGCTGCTGGTGGTTTCGAACTACTGACCTTGTAGATCACAGCCCAACACATAAGCACCACAGCACTAGGACTCCTAGTCCAACGGGTGGGGGATGGGGGTCGGGAATTGCAGGTGGTACCCAGGTGTCCTATTTACCTAAAACACACGTGGCTGATTTTAACAAATACTGTCTTCAGGAGGCTGAAGCCCAAGTTCAGTGCACCCGCTCTAAGGGAATACTTTCTCTGTTAGTAGTGAAGGGAAAGTCTTTGTCTCCTTTCAGTGTCTGTGGGCCCCGTGTCCCTTGGAGATATCCTCTGGATTTAGGGGGTTCTCAGAGCAGGGTCCCCAGGTCCAAAGGATGTTCTCTGTTCCTGACTCTTCTTTCTTGGTAGTAATCAGATCCTTCCAACCTTTGCTCACTTTCTCATATCTCAGAAGTTAACTCAAAATGCAACCTAGTCTTGTGGACTGTATCCTACTAATGAATCACAAGCCCACGGCCAGGGAGTCAGTTCTGACTTCCAATGACTGTGCGAGGTTTCTGAGGTCGTTAATCTTTATGGGGGCAGATCGGCTCATCTTTCTCCCACTGAGAGGCTGGTGGGTGTGAGCCACCAATCGTGCAGCTAGCAGCCCGGGCTTAGCTGACAGCACCCCCTGGGCTGATAAAGAACATAGCTGCCTCTAGTTCAGCCTTAGTCACATTGTAGACACTTACAAGATATGGGATAATTCATCATGGCAAAATGGAAGATGCTGATCCTGTGATTTGTGGCCTAGCCAATCTGACACCACTGTACTAGGGGGTAGATGATTCGACCCATAACACCAGGTAGCAATTTTTATACCTTTTATAAATGATAGAGCAATGGTGAGAAGCAATCGTAAAGCTTTAGCTGGTTTCCCCTACCAAATCTCACAGTCGTCTTCATGTAACTTTAATGTTGGAAGGCATGTGAGATCATCTCATTTGAATGTGCCGTTTTTAGTCCATCTAGGAATTGAAGCATGGAGAAGGAAAGTGGTCCGTGCAAGGTCAAACTGACAGCTCGTGGTCATTCCACTGCACTTGCATCACTCTGTGGACTTCAGTTGGTTAGCGGGTGAAGTGACTTACTCTTCTTAGAGCGGGTAGCATATTCCGAATGCTTCATGTAATAACTATGTTAGATTTTCTCTCTGACACGGAAATCTAGTGAAACTGCTCAGAAGCCTGAGCATTGGGTTTAAAGTACTGCAGAGAATTGCCATCTGTCCAGTTAACCTGCATTTGTGGTTAACTTGAAATTGATGCTGAGCTTTTGTGATGTCTTTGCTTTCCAAAATAACAAATAGAATAGGAGAAATCTTAACATTTTTTTTTAAGAACAGTAAAGTTTGGTTTTCTTTAAATTGTGCAGTTTTTGGGTGACACGGAGCCTGTTCATTGTCCAGGCTCGTGACAGCTTGAAGACTTGGAGGGGTGACAGATGAGGGTCACCAAGGAATCAGTTGCTTTATCTAGGTAATGTCTACTGGGTATTAAGGATTCAATTATTTTGTACTCATTTTTTGAGAAAGACAAAATCTAGCTTAAATAGAAGGAAATTCTTTCTAATTTGCACGTAGTAGATGGAAGAACTTTTGGAAGGATTTGTCGATAAGTCTCAGAGTACAAACGTTGGTGTTTCCATTGAATTTTCAAAACCCCTGCAGAATAGACGGTATAGACTAGCCCTCATTTGTGTTTTTCACTTTTTTTACTGCCATTTTGGTTAGAGCCTTTGGGGGAATCCCTGTCGGCAGGTGGTGTTGGGGTGGAGAGCTGGGAGTGGAACTTGGATTTCACCTCTGTTTTTCTGCTCGGACAGTTTGATGGTCTCTCTCTTTAATTTTGGGGGGGCTCATCCAATTCTTATCACCATCATCCATCCATCCATCCACCCACTGTGTCAAGACATAGGTACATTTGTTGCCATCGTCACTCTCAAAACATTTGCCTTCTACCTGAGCCCTGAATGTCGGCTGCTCCTCAGTCTGATGTTCTCTTGCTGCACTGAATGTATTGTGGTGCCTGTACTTACCTCGGCCATTCTGTCATTTCAGAAAATGGACCCAGCTGGGGTCAAAGTGCTGGAAACAGCAGAGGACATCCAGGAGAGACGCCAGCAGGTCCTCGACCGCTACCACCGCTTCAAGGAGCTCTCCACGCTTAGACGCCAGAAGCTTGAAGATTCCTACCGATTCCAGTTTTTCCAAAGAGATGCCGAGGAGTTGGAGAAGTGGATTCAGGAGAAACTTCAGGTTGCATCCGATGAGAATTATAAAGATCCAACCAACTTGCAGGTGCGTCTAATCTCCCTGAGGTTTTTGCCATATTTTGACAAACCCAGATGTTCTTCAATTAAAATCAGCAAAGAGAATCATCATGTCCTTGGCAGCAGAAAGAATATGGATGCGATATAAGGAAAGACGAATTTTACTATTCTGAAAGCCCTTAGTATATTAGGGTGAGTGTGGAATTTCGGCGGCATGTGTTTATCTTTACTAGGGGCTTTCAAACTAGTGGGTGTTGATCCTTACGCATGTTCAGGATCGAGCTAGCTTGATCTCTTGATACAGCTGGAGAAGAACATGCAGAAAGTTAGCTATGGTTTGCTGGCGCTTCTTTAGGAGTTTCATTGGTCTTACTAAAAGCAAAACCTCTAAAATTATTGAATTATACTTAGGAGAATGAATTTGTTAGTATGGTATAAAGCTCTTTTTAAGCAAAAGAGCAGAGGCTTTTTCTGCTTTCTTAATTGTGGTAACTAGTGGAACATTAAGAACAGAAAATGATGGGTGCTAACTTATCACTAGATCAATACTTAACAGCTCAGTACTTGATTTTTTTTAAGTGCTGAGAAATGGAATGTATGCAGATCAAAAAATGTGACTTCGAAATAAAATAATGAACAAAGTCATGAGTGCATGTGGATAGATTGCTTAAGGATAAACATCGCATGCTAAGAAAATGATTTTTCTCCACAAAGAGTTGACCTGATGGGCAATGAAATTAGGAAAATATATATATATATATATATTTTTTAATCATTTTATTGAGGCTCATACAGCTCTTATCACAATCCATCCATCCATTGTGTCAAGCACATTTGTACATAATGTTGCTGCCATCATTTTCAAAATGTTTTCTTTCTATTTGAGTCCTTAGTGTCAGCTCATTCCCCTCCCCTTTCCATCTCAAACCCTTGATAATTTAGATACATATTTTTTTTCATGTCTTACACCAACTGCTGTTTCCCTTCACCCACTTTTCTGTTGTCCATCCCCCTGGGAGGGGGTTATATATGGATCATTGTGATCAGTTCCGTCTCCCCCCCCCCCCCCAGTTCCCCTTACCCTCCTGGTATTGCTGCTCATTATTGGTCAGAATTAGGGGCATCTTCCAATTTGCAAAGCTAATGATTCTAATGGTCAGACTTATTTCAGTAATTGAGCAGATAAGAAGATGGGTCACATACCAATTGAAGTGTCCATACGAGGGGGATGAGGCTAAGAAGGAAGGGGGGAGAGGGAGGGAGTGGAAAGGAAACCGGAGATGGATGCTGTCGGATTGTGTTTTATGGATTTACTTTTATGGTTCACCAACAGGGAAAGCTTCAGAAGCACCAAGCTTTTGAAGCTGAAGTTCAGGCCAACTCTGGAGCCATTGTTAAGCTGGATGAAACTGGAAACTTGATGATATCAGAAGGACATTTTGCCTCTGAAACCATAAGGGTGAGCATGAGGAAGTTCTTGGTTGAGTGGCTTTCAACTGCTTGGATTAATTCTTATATGTCAATTAGGTTTCCTAAAAGGCGGCTTTTTCAACCTTTACAAGAATTTATGAAGTCTCTTAGAGGAGTTACTGAAATCTTGCCATTATAACACAATGATTCAGCATGAATATAAACAAGTGTTTCACTATTGAGTGAAGAAATTAATATTCTTTTTGTAGGACAAACTAGAATGTGATTACAACCTACTATTCTAAAGAAGGTTGTATAAATTTAACCCTAACATTTCTATGTGGTAATTAGATAGGAGAGAATATGAACAGCTCTAGGGATTAGGATAAAAGGATAAGATCAATCCTGGAAACTATTTTCATTTCTTTGTCGGGACATTTGCTGCTGAATCTCAGTGGCTTGCCCTGGGAGGAGTTTCACTGAGTTCTAGTCAGAAGGCCCAGTCAAGATGCAGCTAGAAGGCCTGACTGCTGAATGTTGTTGGTTACCATGGTGATACAACTGACTTGGGGTCCTCAGACTCTGGTTGATTGGGGCACTAATTGCTCTGTCTCTGCTTTATCATACATCCCCATTATCAAGGTAATTGTTTGGTTTCTTTAGGATATGATAATGAGGTATACCCATGGAGTTTCTCTTAATGAGTGCTCTTTTCTCTCAGATACACAGATACACGCCTCCACCTCTCAGGATCCTTTTCTTGCCCTGTGTCAGTGATCCTAAAGGTTTAGATGAAAGCAGTAGTATTAAGGCCTAGCAGAAGTGTGAGAGAGACACACACACACACACACACACACACACACACTCATCTCTGCTTCTAGATTTGGAGTTCTTATTCCCTTAGGATCTAGTTTAGCAGTTTCAAGAAAAAGATCTTAAATTAATGTCTCACTTTGCTTGGATTCACTGTTACACGTGAAGACTTTAGAGACTTGTAATTAGCCATTGCTTATTACTACTAATTATTATTGATAATAATAGATAGGAAAATAAAAATACATTCTAAATGCCATAATGCCAACTATATATTTATTTACATTTAATCCATTTGGGCATATGTATCTTTACAAACACTTAAAAACAAATGTTGATCTATTTTCCTACTATTTTTATACAGTCTTTTTTCTAAAATCATTTTATTGAGAGCTCTTACAGATATTAAAACATTCCATAATTCAATTAGATCAAGCTTAATTTTACAATTGCTGCCACCATCAGTTGCAAAACATTTTCTTACATTTTCTTTCTTCTTGAGCGCTTTGCTGTCAGCTCCCCCTAGCCCCTCCCTCCCTCCCTCCCTCCCTCCCTTTTTACACAGTCTTCCCGCAGAGAAAGCCAGCATTCCTTTATTTTCCAGATAGAAGTCATTTTTCAAGAGTGAATGAGGCCACCTTACAGTAGTATCACCACCCAGGCTACAGATTCAGACCCTCTGCTTCATTTGGAGATCTTTTAAGGTAGCTTCCCACCAAGTTCATTCAAGTTGAACTCCCTGCCGAGATTAAAGCAGTATTTTAAATTGTTCCTTGTAGAGCCTTAAGTATTCTGGGTAGGCACCTACTAGGCATTTTACATGTTGTCTCCAAGTGTTAGAGTGCTTTTGTGAGGTAGCCATTGTCCCCACATGCTATGCCTAAAAGAGTAAGAACGGAGGCTCACAGTGTTTGTGGTAACTTGCCCAAAGTTATGCAGTAGATGACAGCGGGAATTCCAATCTTACTTTTCTGCCATCATGACTATGCTTTAGTCTTACCTGCATCTCACTCCTGTGTGAATCCGTCTGCAACTGCTGCTCTCGCATCTGCTGTGACTGTGCATGTTCCTCTGAGTCGCTCAGGGATTCCCTCTCCCCTCCTGTCAGCTTTTAGTGGCGTAAGGACACCTGTGGGAGTTAGGGACTTTTTTTAACCCCTTCAGTCAGACCCCCTCTTAAATAGCAAGCTTCTGAGACTGAACCCTCTAGCCTACAACGTTTACGGAATTACAAGATCGGACACACCGGGAGTGAGAAAATTCCTCCAGTACTGGAATAAGCCCTGCCCTAGTTCTTCACTAGAGAGAATGGAATTTGGAAGAGACTAATAATTTCCTGATTGGAGGGTGGAGTTTTTCTAGCTTTCTACGGCTTCCTTCTGAAGAACAAAGGGATCTTGTTAAGGTTCACGCTCATGCACACAGTCCCACAGAGATCTTGGCTGTTTATCAGAGACCACAGACAAGTGCTAACAGAGGGGGGTAGGTGGTGGGTGTAGTGTGAAGGCTGTTAATGTGTCCTGGATAACCTGTTTGTCACTGGTTTAGACTTTCACCCCATACCGGACGGCCTGGCGCCCCATAGTCACTGCCACCCACATTGGGTCCCACATCCGAGTAGGTGGAGTGTTGACTTGCTGTTGATTGCTGTTTTGTTCTTTGCCTTGGAATGCCTTTTGCTTTCTTCTCTGTGGTGGGTTAGGGTGTTAATTAGCAGTGGTGGGAATGAGTTGTGTGAGCATTTACCTCCACTCCGCCACCCCATTCCTTCTCCTTTCAAATGCCACAGCCATTCTTGTCTCTAAGGGAGCCACCCACGTTGACGAGCCCATGGTTTCAACTTTGACACCTACTCCTCACCTAAAGTACTTTCCAAAGATGAGGTCCTTAAATGAAAGCTGGCATTGTACAAGCACGGAGGATTGACCTCTAGATCACAAAGTGGAGGGTGACTATGGTTACGTAACTGCCAGCTTACATCATTAAGTAACTGCCAAACCCCTCGTAGGTAACTCTCGTCCCACTGAGAACCGTGGCTCTGCCACGTGGACACAGCCATCACAGCCGCCAGCACTCTTGCTGCCCACCTTGGCATTTGTTTACTGCCGCACACATGTTGCGGATGTACAAAATAGATACTGGATTGTTTGCCATTCATGTCCATGGGAAGTGTCTGCTAACAAGATAGGTGGCAAGTGAGGAAGAGGTGTACTTTGCTGGGCATGGCAACAGTAGGTGGATCCAGACTTTTCTCTTAGCGTTTAAGCCTTTCGTGTTTGTTGTGTCTGTCGGAGTTACACAGAAATTCCCAGTGTCTTGGGTAGGTAGAACCAAGGCATTGCGGTTGGATTGGAATGCCTTCATGTTTTTGCTAATCTTGAATGATTGTCAGCTCTCCCCACTTAATGCACTGCCTCCCTGGGCCTCAGCTCTCGAGGACCCAAAGATGCTGGGAAGTGACTGTGTTGGGGCCTGTGGTTGCCATTTGGGTGAGATTTGAAATAAAATTAATTTGAGGTATATTTTGCCACAAACTGTGTATGCATATATTTTTAATCAATTTGTTGGAGTCTTACGGCTCTTAAAACAGTGCATACATCAGTTGTCTCGGTCACATTTGTGCATATGTTGGCATCATCACAACCTGCATGTTTTTACAGACATGCTACATTTTCTTTCTGACAACAATCTTTGATGGTTGGTTTGATAGCTGATCTCGTCTTTTCTACGTTTTAAAAATATTAATATTTTTCAAGGATCCCTGGTGGCACAGTGGCTGAGTGAAAGTCAGAGGTTTGACCCCATTGGCTGCTCTGCAGGGGAAGGGTATGTGACAGACTGCCTCTGTAAAGATTGGGACGCCTATAGACAGTTCTACTCTGTCCTGTAGCCACGAGTTGGAATCCGCTTGTGACAGCAATGGGTTTTTAAATCTTTAGTTTTTGCCTCATAATTATTTATTTATGATGCCACTTATTTTTGTTCTTTTTTTTTAAAAGTATATGCGCTGCCGAAGCGAGCACTGTTCTGTTTTAATTCCACGTAGCTCCATGAACTCTAGACATTCTGCTCCATTGCTGTGTTAAAGTCTTATCTTTTCTGCATAAAAGTTTTCTGGCTAACGGGACCTTGGGGCACACTTTCCTGGGGTAAGCTACAGTGTGCTTATGGAAAGATCAGTTCTTCTGTAACTGTTAAGACCTGTCACGCTATTATGTTCTCCCCTCCCCCCCCTTCACTTACATCTATGATTTTTCTCTTAGCTTTAAGGTTCATCTTTTTAAAAGATCTTCAGAGTTCCATGAAGTTTCTACGACAGCCAGATATTCCATGGAACTGGTTGTAACCTGTGAGCTTGGTTTTTAACCTCTAGACTCGCTTGCTGGAACTGCACCGCCAATGGGAATTACTTTTGGAGAAGATGCGGGAGAAAGGAATCAAGCTGCTGCAGGCCCAGAAGTTGGTGCAGTATTTACGAGAATGCGAGGATGTGATGGACTGGATCAACGACAAGGTATGTGTTGAAAAGGAAGCCTTGCTGAATCTGAGTGAAAAGGGAAGAGAGAGGCGCCTCTGACGTTTGTAGACTAGTGCCCAGGTGTGTGGCAGGTGCAGCTAGGGAAGCAAAGCGGGGGGTAGACGTGAGATTGCTGCTCTCTTACCTGTGCTCCATTCTTTGGCTCTGAAACCTGTCTCCCGCCCCATGAAAAGCTGCATTCGCGAGAGCAGAAGCTCGCATGGGTCTGTTTGATGTTGAGCTCTGGGAGCCATTGTTGACTTGTCACGCTGACTCTGTTCCTGGAATAGGAGGCAATTGTGACGTCTGAGGAGCTAGGCCAGGACCTGGAACACGTGGAAGTTTTACAGAAGAAATTTGAAGAATTCCAAACAGATATGGCTGCCCACGAAGAAAGAGTTAACGAAGTGAACCAGTTTTCTGCCAAACTCATTCAGGTAAACAGCAGAGGCGAGCTCCATGATCTCATAACATCACTGTGTTCACTGGTTAGTACATTCAGAAGAAAACCTTGAAAGTTAATGCTTGATTTCGGAATGAGCAAGTTCTCTAAAGCAAGTCTGAGTTGTATTTACACTTAGGAAGGGCACCGGGACTGATCACTCCTAAGTAGAGAATTAACACGGGCAGGGAGGGCAGAGTCCATTTGATCTGTTTTCTCCACCCGTTTTCGGGTAGGGCATGGGGAAGCTTTTATTGGGCTACTGAAGCTAAGTGTCAGAGTTTCTCAGTATAGGCAGTCCTCATATTTCAAACAAGTTCCATCCTAAGTATGTAAGTTGGAACAGGTACAATTAGTTCACATCTTTGATTGACTTGGGTGAAGTGGAAGATGGTGGTCCACAGGGGGAGAAGAGAAATCAAGCATCAGGGGAATGAATGGTAAATTACTGGGGGATTTGATTAGTACACTGTTGAGTACAAAAATGAAATGTAAACCCCATCTAATATATAAGTTCAAAAGATTGTTACAAAAATTAGTTTGAATCCAAAGTCAGTCAAGTGTTTCTTAGCCTAGAATGTACCTTTCTGTGTATAAAAACACATTAAACACTTCCAGATACACTGAGGTGTGTTTAATGTAATATAGTGATGAAAATGATTTGATGTACATTATAAAACAGCACCTGTTTGTTACTAATGAACTATTACATGTACTTTGGGCATTTCCTAGAATAGGCTCTGTAGGAATTGGTTTGTAGCGGGGTGGTGCCTAAGTCAGCAGCTCAGGCACTTCCTGTAAAGTCTTCCCTGGGGCTCACAGACATCACTAGAACCTGGCTGCTCTGCCTTTTCTTTTCCATTCGAAGCTCCCCGCAGTTCTCTAGGGAGTCTGGGAAACTTGGTCATGAAAAGGCACTTCTCTGGTAGATTGGTAGCTCATTAAGAACTATTAAGAGCTGAGTGAGTCAGCCTGCTCTCATTGCCTGGCACTTCTTTACTCTCACCGTGGAGTTTAGAGTACCCCAAAAAATCAAGTAGGAACTAGAGTTAATTTTTAGGGAAATTTTATTTTGAGTGTATGAGTTTGCTGTTTCCTTCTGGGTGGTATTGAAGAGAGTCAGTTTTCCTCAAAAGCACCTCACCCTTCCACAGTGACAGATGTGCCACTTCCCTGTTCAATGACTGTGTGTGTGTGTGTGTGTGCGTGTGTGTGTGCGCGTGTGTGTCAGATAGAGATGCTTTATATCGAGAAGTAGTTACATGTCAAGAAAACACCCTTGCCTAGTCCAGATCAAGTCCGTAAATCTGATACTGGTCCATAAGTCCCTCCTCAGACTCACGAAGCCACAAGCAATGATGCAGAATGCAGGGAGATCACAAGCTGGTGGGTGCAAAGTCTTGTGGATCTATTGGCAGAATCCACTGCCATCTCCAGGGGTCTGGCAGGTTTCCAGGTGGTTTGCCAGTAAGAGAGTCTGGCCCGCCTCCTGGGAGAAAGAGGAAGTTCCCAGAATCCTTATGAAAAGGCCACCCCCACAAGGAGGCATCAGCAGGCTGTGACCTAATTGACAGGCTAGACTCCACCCCTACACTTATCAAGTTGATAAAAAATTATGTAACTACTACACTTCCAAATCCTGTGTCATCTCAAGGTTGTGTGTCAAGGGATGCAAAGTGGCAGCTCGCATCCACTGTCAGTTTCTTAAGCCCCATGAGAAATGGCCTGTGGACGAGACTCGGTGCACTTACTTGAGGTACAGGTAGCACAGGCCTTCCAGGAGGTTAGAGAGCACACAGAGCAGAGGCTGAAGCCTGTGATCACAGCTTTATGCAACCTGTTACCTACCTAAGTACCCTTACTCTAGAGCCATGCGCCTTAGTGGCCCGTTCCTGAAAGAGTGCAAGCTCATCCTGTCTACAGACCCCTTGGAAGAGTTTGAGGAAATGGTGAAAGGCATGTGAAGAAACCTCAGGGGGAGGTCTGCTCCCTAGGAGTCCTGAGAGAACGCATCTGGCTTGGGCGTGGTCCTTATGGTGCCCATGTTCTTATGGATGAGGGCCTCTGTGTTACCGTCACCAGCTCCCCTCCCCACACACAGAAAGCAGTGTACTAAACCATGACATGTCCATGACTGCTTGACAGAGGGTCCACCCTAGGAAACAAGAACCCTAGGCTTTGACCGTGTTCCGTCTCCTCTCCTCCCTTTTGGATAGGAGCAGCACCCCGAAGAGGAATTGATTAAGACGAAGCAGGACGAAGTCAATGCAGCCTGGCAGCGGCTGAAGGGGCTGGCTCTGCAGAGACAGGGGAAGCTTTTTGGGGCCGCTGAGGTTCAGCGCTTTAACAGGTAATGGGCCCCCGCCTGGAGAGGCTGTGTAAAGCATGTGGCAAATGCTGATGAGATGCCTCAGCTCACTCGGTGACCACGACTTTCAGTGAGTCGTCGTCACTGAGCTGAAGTCCCTGTTGTCTTCAACTGTAGGGATGTGGACGAGACTATCGGCTGGATTAAGGAAAAGGAGCAGTTAATGGCCTCGGATGATTTTGGCCGAGACTTGGCAAGTGTTCAGGCTCTGCTTCGGAAGCACGAGGGTTTGGAAAGAGATCTTGCTGCTTTAGAGGACAAGGTGGGTTTTGGAGGCAGCCAAGTCTATAAATAAATGACCAGAGTTCAGGAGAAGAGTTCTGACTGTGTGTGTTTCTAGGTCAAAGCCCTGTGTGCCGAGGCTGACCGCCTGCAACAATCCCACCCTCTGAGTGCTACTCAGATTCAAGTGAAGCGCGAGGAGCTGATTACCAACTGGGAGCAGATCCGCACTCTGGCAGCAGAGAGACATTCGCGTCTCAATGATTCATATAGGTAGAAAGACCTTCAGTGCTCAACACCCACGCCCTCTGACACTGTTTAGACCAGACAGAAAAGCAAACTGTTGTGTGTGCTTTGACCTGATTTCACCTACTAATAAAATGCAAGTGACTCTGCTTGCCTGTATGATTTTAGTTTGCAGACTGGCATTTTAGTATTCTAAGTAATTTTTTTATCTTACTGCATTAAATACCAATGACTTAGAAATATCCTCGACTCTTATCTGAGCAGCACGTGGAATGTCCTGCACAAATTACATAGATCAAGATTTGGAAAGGAAAAGACGACGTCAAAACTTGAGAATAACAAGGACGGTGAAACGAGACTAACGTGTTAGAGGACAGAGCCTAGATTTTAAAGGACAGATCTGACCTCCTTGCTTTCCTTTACAGACTCGATTGGGGGGTTCCATGTTTCCCAGAACTGAAGTGCTTACGTAGTTCGTTAGACGTTTGAGGGCACAGAGGTGCCATCTCTGTTCTTCAGGAACCTCCACCGGCATACTCTTAATCACTTACCTTTGCTTTTCCCAAGGCTCCAGCGCTTCCTTGCCGACTTCCGTGACCTCACGAGCTGGGTCACAGAGATGAAAGCCCTCATCAATGCAGATGAGCTTGCCAATGATGTGGCAGGAGCCGAGGCCCTGCTGGACAGGCACCAAGAGCACAAGGTGATGTCTCTAGGGTCTTGAAGAACTAGAGAGATGGGCTTATCTTGTTAGTACTTCACTGTCCAGAGAAGCCTGTGGTCAGTTGGTGAAACCTTGTTCACAGGTGGTTCTCATAGGGATGGTTACTGGGTTTACCTTGCTCTACCTGCTTCTAGTGCAGGGGGCTTCAGACCTGTTGGAGGGCCGGACTATAGTTAACAAAAACTATGAACAAATTCTTATGCATATCTTATTTTGAAGTAACAAACCGAATTGGGCAAAAACACCCGGCAGGCCACAGATGAGTTAAATGTTGGAAGGGTACCTGTGATTCTTAAAGCCAAGGGACTACCCTGGCGAGGCATGCTGCTTAAAAGGTGTCTGTTTAAATGTTGAATTTCATCATGGGTTTTAGTAAATTCACATTTCTTCCTGTATTTTCCGAACATAAGTTTCCCAGTAGGAAACGACTGATAGGAGATTTTAGTAGGAGATTTAGAAGGGACTTGGAAAGCAGGACGTGTAAGAGTGATTACTACAGTGCTCCTTTTGGAATAAGAGTGGGGAGATGAGCGTGGTCCCTGGGCGAAGATGACATGACCAGCAGAAGTGTCCCTATCAGTGACACCACGGAGAGGTCTTACATGCTCAGTATAAAGTCAGTGTGCAGAAGTCAGGTGTGTTTCTCCACAGTAGCAATAAGATGTAGTCATATCAGGAAGTAGATGCATTTAAGAATGATCCTCACATAAGATGTGTAAGACATTTGTGGAGAAATCACTAAAACTTGAAAGACGCCAAGGAGAAATGAATGCGAGCTGAAAAACAAAACAACTCAGGTTGATTTCTACTCACAGCCACCTTATACACCGGGCAGAACCGCCCCGTGGACTTCAAGGAGTAGGAAAGCTCATCTTTTTTTCCTGTGGATCCGCAGCTGGTGGTTGCATACTGCTGACTTTGCACTCAGCCCAACACAGCACCAGGGCTCTGAATAGACCAGATCGCATATCTGATTTGTACATGGAGTTGACTTTCATAGCGGTATAAATTCTGCCCCAACAATATAAATTCTGTACTTTTCCACTAAAACATGGTTGTGTTGGTTTGTTTTGAGAATGCAACAAGATGACTTAAGAAGTGTTGGGAAGAAAAAATAGCATCCCAAAGTAACGAGGACAATTTTGAAGGATGAAGCTGGGCTGGGGTGTACTCACTCTGCCAAGTACGTAGTGCCGTAGTAACCAGACTGTTGGAATGCATAGGTTCCCAAGGTTACTTGGCTTATCTAACCTTTACAGGAAAAAAAAAATTCTCAGCACCCCTTGGCAATTATAAACTTGCTCCCAAAATGTACTCTAGCCCATAATCCAGGGTAGAGTGGAGGCATCTGCTTTCGC
The DNA here is from genome assembly GCF_050624435.1 of Tenrec ecaudatus. NCBI lineage: Eukaryota > Metazoa > Chordata > Mammalia > Afrosoricida > Tenrecidae > Tenrec > Tenrec ecaudatus. The sequence goes on along the minus strand of NC_134539.1, from coordinate 78,599,772 downwards.
AACCTCTGGATCGTTCCAGAGCCCCCTGGCGGGCAGTACTGCCCACTCAGAAACATGGAGTTCACACTAGGAAGACAGATCAGTGGAACAAAAGGAGACTCGGCCTGTGTGAGTGTATGGAAAGTGACAGAGAGGACAACAAAACAGGTGACGCTGGCGTGTTCAATCCCTGCTGGTTAGTTTCCTTTGAAAGGTGTTGGGCATAAATTGTGTCTTTTTCTTCCCTTATAGGGTGAAATCGATGCTCACGAAGACAGCTTTAAATCTGCAGATGAGTCTGGACAGGCCCTGCTTGCTGCTGGTCACTACGCCTCAGATGAGGTGAAGGAGAAGGTATGAGAGGCAATTGTGGGTGGGTTGTTACTTTGTTTCATCTTCTTGTAAGTTATCCTTGAACAGCCGTTGCATCTCACTATGATAATGTGAGGAAGGGTCTAGCCTGAGTGCCAGGGCAGCTGCTCCAGAGAGTTGGAGAGAAGGTTGTGTACAGTCTGCTGCTAGGTGTCTGGTCTGAGAGAGAACATGCATCTGGGACACATTGCCCACTTGGAATTTTATAGCAAGCTGAGCCCTGTCTGTAGTAATTGTTGGAGCCAAGCGTCAGCCAGTGTTTACTAAAACTGTGATGTGTTTGTTAGTGTCAAACTGCTTTTAAGTCTTAAATTGCCCAAGGAACATTGTATAAAAATAATATATAAAATAAACTAATATATGTAAAATAATATATAAAAAGCAGTATTATATAGATTTATCAGGAGACATTTCACAGACTTGGTTTTTAATGACTTTGGGTGCAAACAGTTGAGTCTAAGGCATTTATGGGTTTATTTAACATCAGCACTCTGCTCAGTTGTCTTTTCTCAGTTGGAAGTCCCTGCTTCTTTTACACTCTCATTTTTAGATAGTTCTTTTTTCTTACCTTGAGTCATTTGTGATAATCTGACAATAAATAGATTAATTAGAACAGGACTCACGAGTATTTGGTATTTGTGACATGGCTTACATATACAGAGTGATTGTTATTCTCCTTTTGGATAGCAGAAACATTCGGATTAAAATTCCTTGGCACCTGACTAGAGGGCGTTAGGTTAGGACTGGCATTTCATACTCCATCCCAGTAGTGAATGCCCCTGCTTCCTGTTCTTCCAAGCTGACCATCCTTTCTGACGAGAGAGCTGCTCTCCTGGAGCTGTGGGAATTGCGCCGGCAGCAGTACGAGCAGTGCATGGATCTGCAGCTGTTCTACCGAGACACTGAGCAGGTCGACAATTGGATGAGCAAACAAGAGGTAACAGTGGAGCACACTTTTCCAGATGAATGACCACTCTGTTTCATCTGCTTCTCAGCTAGTTTACTTGGTTCTAGGAAATCCGTATCTTTCCCGTTCTAACCCAAATGAGGAGCAGATGCGGAACAGGCTTTCTCTCGGCGTCAGCTCTGCCAGCATCTATCCCAAAGGGCTCCAAACAGGCCCCAGGGGTACAAATGGGGACGCTGATAGGAAATTGCTTTGTATAAAGAGAATAAGCTAAATCTAACAGAATCAACAAAAACTATTTGAAGTTTTGGCATAATAATGGAATGAAGATTTTATGGCATTAGTAAATTGGTTTTTAAGTGAATCCAAAAACACTTTAGGCTTTCCAGTGGAACTCTTTGGAATGTGTTAGCTAGTTGTATTAGCTAGTATCTCTTTCCTCCTTTCTGCATTTTGGCCGAGTTGCCATTTGTTTTCTGACTTTCTTAGAAAGTCGCAGGAGAAGACAGTCTCCTGAGCAGTTTGCTTTCTTCTGCAAGGCGTTCCTGTTGAACGAAGACCTTGGAGACTCCTTGGATAGTGTGGAAGCACTTCTCAAGAAGCATGAGGACTTTGAGAAATCCCTGAGTGCCCAGGAGGAGAAGATCACAGTAAGAGCCCTCACTGGTCCCAGTGCCTTCAAAGGAGCTCTTTGTCCGGGTAGTGCAGACCCTGCTGCAGCTGCCCCAGTTCTGGTCGTGTGGAGGGGGAGACACAGCATTATAGAATGAAGTCATTCACTGGCTGGAAACCTCCAAATTGAGATTCGCCTTGCACTAAAAGTAGTCAGAAGTTAATCTGAGACGTGCTCTTCCTTTGAAAACACATCTTCGCTGTAGTGTTAGTGAGGCTTTGAATCTGCATCAGGCCTCGATGAGATCTTGATGGAGCTAATGCCTATAATCTTGACTAAAGCAAAAGTAATATTATATCTGATGGATACCGTCAAGCAAAAACTCAGACGTTAGGGAGGAAAGGTCATAGCTAGCCTTAGAGTGAAACGTTGAAGAAAAAAGGGGGGGGAAATGGTTGGCTTGTGACCTGCTCATTGGTTACTTTTCTCTACTGACCATGTTTCAGAATAGTGCACTCCCCGTGTCATCCTTGCCCCCCCTCAAGTCCCCCCCCAAAAAAAGACCACTCATTGCTGAGGAGGAATTGATTCCAACTCCTGGCCACCTGATAGACTTAGTCAGAATCCAACTGCCCCAGAGGGTGTCCAAGGCTGGGGGCCTCGCAGCATCAGCTTGAACCCTGTGCCCCAAGGCTGCTAACGGCGCACTCTCCTTCCAGGCCCTGGATGAGTTTGCAACCAAGCTCATTCAGAACAACCACTATGCGATGGAAGATGTGGCGACTCGCAGAGATGCTGTAAGTCTTCAAGTTCTCCTGTGCTCCCTCCCGCGTGCCCGGGAGCGCTCTTCCCAGACTAAAGTTGAAGCGTTCACGGGTGCCCGTGGGGCTGGCTGCATGCTGCAGAGTCACCCTGTGACCCTGTTCTTTCAGCTTTTGAGCCGCCGCAGCGCCCTTCACGAGAGAGCCTTGCATCGCCGCGCCCAGCTGGCTGATTCCTTCAACCTGCAGCAGTTTTCCCGTGACTCTGATGAGCTCAAGAGCTGGATCAATGAGAAGATGAAGACGGCCACCGACGAAGCTTATAAGGTATCCTGCTTTTTGTTGAGACGTGTGGCATTTTGGCTGGTGTGTATAGCTTAGGTCAACCTTTACCCGAAACCCTCACAAAGAATCACTCGTAGCTGAACAAAAAGAAATTACCATTACCTGAGGGGTTTGGGGCTCCTACTCACCTTCAGGAAGTGATCCCTGAATTATGATAAGGGTGCTACCGCAAAGTGTAGTGAAGAAAGCAGACGGTGTCTGACTATCAATCGGAAATAGCGTCTTTCAACTTGTATCAAACGAGCGCCATCTAACCAGCATATGTGACTCCGAGGTGACAGTTACAGAATTCTAACACGGTGAGGAGAGAAGCATCTGAGCAAATCACCCAATTTGTGGAGGGCTATGGGGCATGGTGGGAGCCCCAAACCCCTCAGCACAGTTTCTAGTCTGCCTGAGCCACTGGCAGCTCCGCTCTAGCCGCAGGCAAGAGTCTCGAACAGCCTTCCTCTCAGGCAGAGACCACTATCATCGTGATTCTGCTGCATCAACCTGGCCTCTTGGCCAGCTGAGCACCCCATAGACAGGACATGAGCATGTTCTGGGTGCAGGTGTCTCTCACTGGTTCCATGACAGGCATTTCTTCCCTGGGTTTTTGAATGTTGTCGGTGGTTTGCCCCTTACACGTCAGTTGCGTCTTTGTGTACTGCTGTGTTTTTATCCTTATTGCCTTAGTGCTATTGTGTCTTTTCTTGTTTTCTGTTGGGTCTCCCAGCTGTGAAGCACAGGAGGAGTGGATGCATAATGGGAATAACTGATGGAAGGGTTTCTAGGGAATGCAGGGATGGGGGGATGGTTGATAGGGAGGGAGGTAAGGAGATCTCAGGAGTAAATGGTAGACGGGATGGGAGGGAGGGAGCACCAGAGGGGATTGTAATTGCATAATTTATAACCATGGGAGGAGGGATGTTCTAAAAACTGATGTGGGGGTGGCGGCACAATTCTCCTTGATAAGATTGAATGATTGAACTGTTGAATTCTATGATATGTAAATGACTTGCCAATAAAACTTTTTTTTTAAGCGATTCCAAACATGTTGCCATTTAACGTAAACTGATTCTCTTATGCAGCTTTCCGTAAAGATAGTTGTGAAAGGTAACCAGGGAGTGATTTGACGGTGCCCCTCCTTCTGTTGATAGGACCCATCCAACCTTCAAGGCAAAGTACAGAAGCACCAGGCTTTTGAGGCCGAACTCTCGGCAAACCAGAGCCGCATTGACGCCCTGGAGAAAGCGGGACAAAAGCTCATAGATGTCAACCACTATGCCAAGGATGAAGTGGCAGTTCGTATGAACGAGGTCATCAGTTTGTGGAAGAAACTATTAGAGGCCACTGAACTAAAAGGTAGGAGTGCTTTTGCTGGATTCTGATGAGGACTGTTGGGAGAAAGAGATAGTCTTTCTTAGTTTGGTGCTTTAGGGACACCTGCTTCCCAGTTCAGTGAGATGCAAACTGCTTGGCAGTCGGGCTCTGCTCCTGCATACATGTTAGTCAGCTTCGTTTCTGATTCTTTGCCCATTGGGTAGATGGGGTTGAGTGGAATGCATGGGTCCCATCACTGTAAATGAAAATGTAGCATTTGCATCCAAGGCATTGAATAACATTCAAGAGCCTCCTCCCTTATGGCTGTGAGTGAGCATGCTTCTCAGAGTCCTTCCAGTTCAGCCTCTAGAAGACGGAGAAGCGATTGGAATTTATATTTCAATTATTTGATAGAAATAAACGTAAAGTTCTAGCCCATAATTACTGACTGTGACAGTATTTCCTGGAACCGTGCTGGTCAAAGGGTATTGGTATGAGAAGGAAAGTTTGCCTTGCCCTTTTGCCTAGGAATCAAGCTCCGCGAGGCCAATCAGCAGCAGCAGTTTAACCGCAACGTGGAGGACATCGAGCTGTGGCTGTACGAAGTGGAAGGACACTTGGCCTCCGATGACTATGGCAAAGACCTCACCAATGTCCAGAACCTCCAGAAGAAGCACGCCCTGCTGGAGGCCGACGTGGCCGCGCACCAGGTGGGGTGAACGGAGGGAAGAGGCCGCAGACACAGTGAGAGGGCGGGGCAAGCCTAGCTTTAGGCCGTGTCGTGTACTGTGTGCTCAATATGCTGCTCAGATCGCACGAAGCCGCCTTCCCTCAGCTTCCTGGGCGCCTCAGGACATGGCGTGCACAAATAAGCCTCTGCTGGGGGTAGGAAGAGGACCCGTGTCCTGGGCATCCCTAGACCATTGCCACAAAGGGCTTCTTCTTAGTGCTCAAAGGACGCCTGTCCAACACGAGTCCAAGCCTAACAGCCCTGTTCCTCTCATTCCCAGGATCGAATTGATGGCATCACCATTCAGGCCCGCCAGTTCCAAGATGCTGGCCATTTTGATGCTGAGAATATTAAGAAGAAGCAGGAAGCCCTGGTTGCCCGCTATGAGGCGCTCAAGGAACCCATGATCGCCCGAAAGCAGAAGCTGGCAGATTCCCTGCGCTTGCAACAGCTCTTCCGCGACGTCGAGGACGAGGAGACGTGGATTCGCGAGAAAGAGCCCATTGCTGCTTCCACCAACAGGGGTCCGTCTGCCCCGCCGTCAGATAAGACTCGAGTGGAGAAAGGGCGGTTATAACCCTGAGAGAGTACAGACTGCACATTTCAGAATAGTCACAGTGCTGAGGGTGGCAAGGCTTGTACTGACCTCTTTGTTCACGGCTTGACTTTTCAGGGAAGGATTTGATTGGAGTCCAAAATCTCCTAAAGAAACACCAGGCCTTGCAAGCAGAAATCGCTGGACATGAGCCTCGTATCAAAGCAGTTACACAGAAGGGGAATGCCATGGTGGAGGAAGGTGAGTGAGTGAGTGTAAATTAGGAACCATAAAAGGGGCTTTGGTTTTGCCCCTTGTGTCTCCCTGTGAAGTTGATGAATGTATTCAGACTGGCCTGGAATAAGACCATCCCCCCTTGTTCCTAAGCTAGACCCCAACTCCTCTGAGCCTCAGTGTTGTCTCTGTCAAAAAGAAGAGAACGCTACGTAAGCCTGCATGAGCTCAAGCAGCCAAAGAGCCCGATACTGTGCCTGACTCATATAAGTCTTGTAACTGTGAGCTATGGAGTCCCAGTATTTTTATTCACTCTTTATGATAGATTCGATGCCAGCTTAGAGTCTGGACAGAAGTGTGGGTTGGACGAGGGAGAGAGGAGACAGGGTGGGGGGAGAGGCAATTTGTTAAAGGTTCGAGTCACTCTTAGGAAAGAACCTGGCTCACCAGAATGCAGTCCTGACCGTGAGCACACGGCATACTTTTTTTTTTTTTTTTTTATGAAGTAGCAGACTTCATTGTCCTCTTTCCCTCCTGTTCGCCTTCCAGGCCATTTTGCTGCTGAAGACGTGAAGGCTAAGCTTGACGAACTGAACCAGAAGTGGGAGTCCCTGAAATGCAAAGCCTCCCAGCGGCGGCAGGACCTCGAGGACTCGCTGCAGGCCCAGCAGTACTTTGCCGACGCCAACGAAGCCGAGTCCTGGATGCGGGAGAAGGAGCCCATCGTGGGCAGCACCGACTATGGGAAGGATGAGGACTCTGCCGAGGTAACTCGTGCACTTCCTGGGAAACTGCCCAGGGGCTTGGACAGGGAAATGGCATGTGACATCGCAGCTGTTTTGGAATTGGTTTGTTAACTTCGTTTGGGAGGGTACATCTTACCAAAGCACAGGGGAGATTGTCAGCCATTGGTAACACTGGCCTTGCTTGTTTCACTTGTTCCCCCGCATATGCGCTCCTGTATCCATAGGCTCACGTTTCTGCTGGGCTCTGTTCTCACTCAGACATTGAGGCTGTATTCATGCAGGTCTCCGTGTCACGCTTGTCCCCACCTCCTCCTGCCCCTATCTTCACAAAATCCAGAGTGAGCTGAAGGGTGACACAAACCATATATGATTCTCCCCAAAGAGGGAGTGACACGGAAAAGTGTCGAAGATGGTAGGGTGGTGGTGGGAAGTGACAGGGCACGTGTTGGGATTGCTGACGGCGGTGAACTTGGCCTCCTTGTGCAGCTGTGACGTGAGAGTTTGGTTTCAGGCTCTGCTAAAGAAGCATGAAGCTTTGATGTCGGATCTCAGCGCCTACGGCAGCAGCATTCAAGCTTTGCGGGAGCAAGCACAGTCCTGCCGGGTAAACTTGCCTTTGTTTCTTCGCTTATGACTTGGGGAGGGGAGGGAGACAGGAAAGTTGAGGGGCTTGGGATTTGACCAGCAGATGGCAATTGTCTTAACACTACATTCTTGGTACACAAAGGCTTATAGATTGCTTAAAAACAAGCTTGCTTAGGATACTCAGTAGATAATTGAATAGAATTGTATTGCTAGCTTCCAGGAAGAGCGCTCATGAGTGTATATCTATTATATTTGATCTTGGGGTCCTGTGTCCTTAAATGACAACGTGGACAATCATTGACCCGTGTGTGCCTTTGCTTTGGGTTGGCAGCAACAAGTGGCCCCTATGGATGACGAGACTGGGAAGGAGTTGGTCTTGGCTCTCTATGACTATCAGGAGAAGAGCCCTCGGGAGGTCACCATGAAGAAGGGGGACATCCTCACCTTGCTCAACAGCACCAACAAGGCAAGGCATCGGCATTGACTGTGCGTGTGTGTGTTTCTAGCTGCGCCGCCCTGTGTGCGGAGCTGGGTGTCTTCTGAGTAGTAGATCACCCCAAGATGAAACTGGTTTCGAATTTGAAGAGAGACTAGAATTTTCTAGCATAATCTTCAACCTCGCAAAACCTCTTGCTACCTTTGAGTCAGTAGGACAGAAGATAGTTCTAAGCCTCTAATAGTAGAAAGTTTCATCTTTTTCCTGCCAAACAGACCATGGTTTTGAACGGCTGTCGTTGAGGTTCGAGCCCACTGTACTAGCAGGGCCCCTGTTTGACCGTGGTGCAGGTTTGTCCTGTACTGCAGGTGGTGGAGACAGGAGTGCATTTGTCACCTTGAATTCCTGCAGGTACTCAAGGATAGCTTTTTTCAGATCGAACTTCTCCAGACAAAATTCTTTTCCTTTTAAGGTGAAGTCTGTTTGTGTATAACTTGTATCTGTCTGTTGGGTCTTAACCTCTAGGTCAGTGGTTCTCAACCTGTGGGTCGCAACCCCTTTAGGGGTTGAAAGACCCTTTCACAGGGGTCTCCCGATTCATAACAGTAGCAAAATTACAATTATGAAGTAGCAACTATAAAGTAACGTGGTCGGGGAACTGCAGCGTTAGGAAGGTTGAGAACCACTGATCTAGGTACTCGGCTCAGCAGATGGTTGAAGGATAGCTGTGACGTCACCCCACAGGCCTTGTCTTGGAGTTCTGTACAACTTGGTTTTCCAGTTTCTCTTCCTTGACACATCCTGACTTGACAGTTCCTTGAAGTGAGGTACATGGTGTAGGGGTTTATGTAGGGGCTTTTCAAAGCCCATGGGAAAATTCCATTATCTCCCACCCTTATCTTTTGGTTCCTGTTTTCCATGAACTTCGTAAAGCTTCACTGTATTATTCTCACGACAGAGACACTACCTCCCAACTTTGTCAGGGTCTGGAGAAATGTGCTCAGTCATTTTTAGGAAGCACTCTATGCCCAACTCGCATTTTCCCTGAGTCTTGAGAAAACGACTTACATCTTTCTTTCTGCTGGATCTAATTAAAACCTAGACCAACTGCACTGGTCGAGAGTAGGTGTGTTTGAGCAGAGTTGAGCATTCAGTAACACTGTGTGGACAGAAATTTAATGTTTATGCTGCCCATGTAGTAGCTACTAACCACGTGGGGCTATTAAGCACCTGAATGGGGCTAGAGTCACTGAAGAACTGAATTTTTTTTCTTACTTCCCTTTTATTTAATTGTAAGTAGCCACATGTGGCTGGTCAATGGCTCCAGCATTGGATAGCACAGTTCTTCTCAAGTGTCAAAGCACAGAGAAGGCTGTCCTTCATACTCTGATGGCATCGATGCCCACGCCTGACCTCCATGCCTGGCAGGTCATGAAGAGACAAGGCTGAGAGTCTACTCCTTCTGCAGTGACTTGGCCAGTTCTGGGATTCTCTTCAAAGAATTAGTGGTCTCTTTAGTGTGAGTGTGTAGAAAACCCTTTTCTAAACAAAAATTTCTCCCAGTGGTTACACAACTGAAGAACGTAGTCACTGTCGCTGAAAAGACATGTGGAAGCTGTTGAATTGCTGTGTGTTTTGCTGGGTTTGTTTTCAACACCAATAGAAAATGTCATTGTCAGTCTCTCCCCCTGCCTCTTCACTGTTCAGGACTGGTGGAAAGTGGAAGTGAATGACCGGCAGGGTTTCGTGCCTGCTGCATATGTGAAGAAGCTGGATCCCGCCCAGTCAGCCTCCCGGGAGAACCTCCTGGAGGAGCAAGGCAGCATCGCAGTGCGGCAGGAGCAGATCGACACTCAGTAAGGGCCCAAACATCGGCTCCGGCCACCGAGGATGTAGGCAGAGTATCCTCAGGCTTCTCAAACACCACGTGTTCTTCAGATGCCGCCTGCACTCTAGGACACACACTCCTGCTTTCCCCAAGTCACTTTTTAACCCACAGAATGCCCTGTTTGAGACTAAAGCCATATCGGATATTTTACTGCCCTTTCCCCCCCATGCTGAAGGGTTTCTTTTTCTAAACAGCAGTTTTCTAATCGTGCCATCTTAACCTTTTGTCTCTGACTCGAGCTGCCTACTGAAATTGGACACCGAGGTGTTTGAAAGCCTCTCCCTCTGCCACGGCTCTCGTCTGAGAGAGGAGTTTGTCACCGAGCACATTCCCTCTTCCCTCATGGAGGAGTGACCTCCGTATGGCATGTCTTACTCAGCAGCTCTGAACATTTGGGAAATAGCCAGAAAATACATTCCACTAGACCATAGATTCTGTTGAATTTTTTTCACCCTGACAATCCCTGGAAAGATGTCAGGTACTCGACTCCTTACAAACTAGTTATTGTTGAAACAAGAGTGAGAGGTTTGGGTTTGCTTTTTTTTTTTTTTTTTTGGTGGCCTGAATCAGAAATGTGGGCTAAGTAATTGACTAAAGTTGTTCATTTAGTTCTAAGGGGAATCATATTTTATCTCCTGGCCCTGCTCTGTGAAATAACCAGTGTTTCCGCTACAGGAAAACCTACTGCCTTAAGCAGGGCAGGATTTTCAGGTGCATGAAGGCTAACTAAACCCTCCGATTTACTGTTGCTGCTATTTCTTTACCATGGCTTCGTTCATGGCCAGGCCTGCTTCTATTGGCTTTTGAATGATTCCCTGATTTTCCCCACTGAAAGCATCCACCGTCTCGGCCCTGTCGGAGCTGCCGCTTCTCAGCCCGTGGATTAATCCCACTAATTTGTGCATGCTTTTGCTGTGCCCCCTCTGTGCAGGACACGCATAACTAAGGAGGCCGGCAGTGTATCTCTGCGTATGAAACAGGTGGAAGAACTGTGAGTAGGCTGAAAGCCTTGCTGAGCATCCTGTGTCCATTGCTATACCTGTCCATTCCCCCTGCTGCTTCTCTCGAAGCCAGCCGCGCATCAGAAGAGATGAGGTGGTGGGAGCGAGTGTGGGTCCGTGCAGCAGCTTTGCTCCCAGGGAAGAGGTTCTGTCTGGTGCGGCTGTGCCAGTCGACGGATGGCTGCTTGCCTCGGTGGTCGCTTCCCTGTGTGTTCAAAGTGGTGTGGAGCCCCTCCTGTTGTTTCTTTGTGGCTGACCAGCTACCATGGGCTGCAAACCTGGTTCTAGAACACTCGTTGGTAGGAGAGAAACTACAGAGCCCACTTTAATGAGCTCTGATTCTGGGTAGTAACTCACTGTTTTTTATTTCCACTTGGGAGATTTAGATTTGATGATTATACTAGGATCTTTTTGTTTTCACTTTTTGCTCAGTTTTATTGAGTTTGTCATTTTCATGTGTCCAAAGGTAAAGAATTTAGCTCTTTGTATGTTAGTTTCCAAGGATAAGAATAGTCTTGGATTCTTCTTAAGAAACCTCACAGATAGCATGATAGACCTGGCCTAATTTTCCTTATGAAGTTGCCAAAAGTCTTAGAGGTTTTATGATTTTATCATTTCAGAAATGTTCTCTTGGTCTAGCAATACAAACATTCTAGATCAGGGTTTTTAAAGCTCATTGGCCTCTCTCCCACAGCCCTTACTCGGGGCCTGTTTGGAAAATTTCAAGAGAGGAGAGGGAAGAAATCATTGTATACATCATGCTCAGCAAGTCCATGTCATCTCTCAGCTGTAGTCGTGTGGCCGTGTGTTACTGTGCCGGGCGCTTGTCTCGGCATCTTCCGAGGGCAGAGGTGGCCTGCGGTTGCAGCCGTCCCCTGTGAACTCGACCGTGCCTGCTTTTCCCTGAGGCTGTAGCGTGGACATTTAGGAGCTTCATCTTCATCTGCATTTGGATACTTTGTCACTAGGACATCATCCTTACCAGCACGCAGCCTTGGACCCACGTGTTGGAGACACCCGGTGGTTTGCCTTTGTGTTCTCATCGCTCGGACACTAACGGCCTCCCTTGCCTCTTCTTGTCATCCTCTTGAATCCCATCAGATACCAATCTCTGCTGGAACTGGGTGAGAAGCGGAAAGGCATGTTGGAGAAAAGTTGCAAGAAATTCATGTTGTTCCGAGAAGCGAACGAACTGCAGCAGTGGATCAATGAGAAGGAAGCTGCTCTGACCAGCGAGGAGGTCGGCGCGGACCTGGAGCAGGTGGAGGTGCTGCAGAAGAAGTTCGATGACTTCCAGAAGGTACAGAAGGTCTTGCAGCTTGGCGGGGTGGGGGAGGGGGGATGTATTTGAGAACAGTTTTGATTTTTAACCATGGATTTGGAGAGTTAAAGTAGGTTGTGTTCCACCATTTTAAATGCCCTCAGTTGAAACTTAGGCCAGTTTTGTTTTGTGGATCAGTTTTTAGTTTCAAAGAGATGGCAATTTTCATTACATGTTGTTTTAAGAAAATGCTAAAAGGCATAAAACTTTTTATATGCAACAAAAATGTGGCTCCTAACTGTGATAAGAATTGTATGAGACCCAATAAATTGTTAAAAAAAAAAAATGTGGCTCCTTCCCCCTCCCCCCAAAAAAACAAGATTAGTGCTTCCTTATTGAGGTCACTATCAAAGGAATTTTTTAAGCAATTTATAAGATATTTTTTACTGAAAACTAATTTCATGTCATTTCAGACTATCCTCCTCTGACTTGCTCTTGTGACTTTTGTCTAGGATCTGAAGGCCAACGAGTCCAGGCTGAAGGACATTAACAAGGTGGCTGCAGACCTGGAGTCCGAAGGCTTAATGGCAGAGGAGGTGCAGGCCATACAGCAGCAGGTGGGTGGTTGGTCCCTCTGACCTCTCACAGCTCAGTAAGAAGCAAGCCCCGTGTACATTTGTGGCTTAGGTACAGGCTCCTGTGGATGATCAAAATCATCTCATTGAGCGTCCATGTGCCATTACCCCTGACCTTCACGTCATGGGGAAAAAAACAGCGCCTGCCTTCTCCTTAAGCCACTGGCTGTGTGAAAGTTGTTTGATGTTTGTGTAGCCCTTAAGTCTTAACAAGCTCCTGCGTGCCTTGTAAAAGGTATTTACATTGACCTGTTTGGTCTTTCTAATCGATTTTGAAAAGCGGTAGCCGGGGATTATTTGGGTATGGGTTTGGCGTTTTGTAGTTCTGCCCCATCGGGTTTGGCTGTGAGTAGTCCTGAGAGGTGTGGAGTGACACGGGCCTCCTTTCTCCTTGTAGGAGCTGTGTGGCGTGATGCCCAAGGTAAGTCCCAGTGCTGCGGCCGGGGTTAATCTTGAGAAGACAGCAGAAGTCAGTGCAGAGACTAAAAGCTGCATTTCCGTTTGTTGTTCTCCAAAAGGTCGCCTTTTCTAGTCCTTCAGTTTTCTTTTTAATCAATTTATTGGGGGCTCGGACAACTCTTACCACAATTCCATCCATCCACTGTGTCCAGCACATGTGTACATTCGTTGCCATCATTCTCAAAACATTTGCTCTCCACTTAAACCCTCATTTCCCCCCCCTCCCCGCACCCCTCTCCCTCTCTTCCTTCAGTTTTCTACAACTTCCTCACTCCTATCATTCAGGTTTGTTTTACCCTCTTTGAAAGGGTCCTTCTTAGGAGTGTAATGTAAAGAAACACTGTTTTGTTGTTAAATTTTCTCAATCTGACCAAATTTTACTGTGATAGAAAATAAGAATTCAAATCTAATTTCCCTTCGCCAGCCTTGCAACTTGATACCACCATAAACTATAACATTATACCAATTATGGGGGTCTGATTAGTCTATCTGCTCTCCCCCTGGGGCGGTCATGGGGTTCTTCCCACCCCTCATGCATTTTAAACACCGCATCTCTACTGAAGTCCGGAACTTAATATACACACACTCACAAGCAAAGCAAGCTTCCCCGTTGAGAGTGGCTAAACATCTCCTTTTCTAAATTAGGACGAAACTGATTCCAAGACAGCCTCCCCATGGAAGGTAAGAATTCCTTCATGAATTATTCTTTCCAAAGGTTTTGCAAGAACGCAAACATGTTTTATGTTCTTTTTCTGAGTACTTCTGCTTGTTTGGATATGTTCTTATTGCTGGTGTTATGAGGGGGCTTCCATAAGTATGGAAAATTCCATTTATCTTTTCATTGTTTTCCTCAAAATGCTTAAAGCCCGCCCTTTGATGTCTATTGCAGTGTGGAACTTATATATGTACACACAGCAAAGTGACCCCACTTCACTGTGGAGAGTGCGTGCTCAGGCAGCCTGTGGCGCAGTGGTTCAGGGGAGGAACGAGAGCTGGGACGGCCATAGGGACACAGTATCCCAGACAGAGTACCACCAGGGAAAGGTGGTTGTGAAATATCTGTAGTTACGAATGCGATTTTTTTTTTCTTACCCATGTTTCATGTGAGTTATTGGCAAATTGGGGAGATGGTTACTTTACTAAAAGTATATTTTCCTGAAGTGCACAGAAAGGATAAACACAAAAGAAACCCCACCCCACAGATAACCACATCTCCTAAACTGGTACTTTTTACATCCTGTGCGACTTGTAGGAGGATTTCGGCTGGTAAAGATTTGGGGGTTTTGGCTTCCTTCATCCAACTGGGCTCGTTAAATATGAGCATCTCCAAATCGGGGCAGGGGATAATTTTTTCCTCGATTCATTTTTCTCCCTTCTTAGTCTTCGTTACCTTTGTACGACGGAAGCTGCTGGTGGGCTGATAGGAGATGGGGCAACAGCTTTGTCTGTCTCATCTAACAGCAGAGTTCTTTTGGTAGCATAAGGTTTTTTTTTTGTTTCTTAGTAGGTTTGTTTGTTTGTTTGTTTTTAGCGATTTCACAGCCAGCAATTCCCATATTGTACATTTCCATAGTTGAGTCACATTCATAAGAGTTGTGTGGCCATCGCCACAGTTAACTCCAGGACACTTCTTCTTCCTTGTCCTCGTTGTGAGATGGCCAGACTTTAACACTGGTAAAGGGGGACACCAGCGGGACACCATTGATAAAACTCACATCCTGGTGAAATAGCCACGTAGCAGCCGAAAACTGTATACCCTAGCTTGTCGTGCATGCTTTCCCCAAATCAGGACTTTTTGAAAATGCCGCAGGACGCAGGAAAAATTGTTAAGAACCGGGACGTCTGGTTACCTCATTTAGCATCCCCTTTCCTGCCAGCCTCCCTTGTCATGGCCCTTTGAATCTATCACTCCAGTGACCGTCTCTAGACTTCCCTAAGGCGGGCTTCCTGTACAGAAAGTCCTGCAAAATAAGGACAGAATCCATGAAACAGCAGCCCGACAGCAGTGACTCCCTGAAACCAAGAAAAGCCCCCATCGGAAACAAAGCCAAAAATAGTACATGGTGGAGCAATTCCACCTTGGGTCAGAGGGAGGGCAGCCACAAGGTGTCCCATGGCAGTCACCCACCTGCGATGGACTCTGGTAACAGGACCTTTCCCATCTCTGCTCCAGAGATAACTTCATGTGGGGGTCCTGCGGGCTTTCCCTGTCATCCATGGCCTGCAAGCCAGGTGTTCAGATGTGAAGTGAATACCATTCCCTCCTTTGGGTTTGGGTGTGATTCTTTACAGTTCTTGGATGACGCAGGCTGGTGTGCTGCTGCTGTGGACGTAGATGCGAACACGGGTTTCTCAGATGTACTTCAGATAGCCTTAGATAGACTGCCCGTGTCACCTGAGGTGGTCACAGAGACCGCTGGAGCACTCTCCTGCATCCCAGCTTAGGGTCGCCTGTCTTGATATACAGGGAAGGGTTATGGGTGGGCCCTAAGATCCTCAGGGACATTTGGTTTTCAGGTGAGATGACAATGTTGAGGAAACGGTTGATTCGTTGGAACAACGGTTGCCTTCGTCAAAGACCCTGAGAGTGATCCGCAGCCCCGTGCCGGCACTGCGTGTGTTTAGCCAAGCCCTCTGCCGGTGGCGTGGACAGGGAGAGGGCTCATCAGTCCTCTGAACTGCTGCTCCCGCCATTCCAGCCGTCACTGCGTAAACCCAGCCGTGACTTGGGTCTAATTGTGCACTTGGAGTATTTTTTTCATGACTTGCTTTTTTTCCCCCCATGACTTTCTTTTGGTCTTTTTTTTTTTTTTTTTAATTCTTCTGGTCAGAATTTTTACAACATTCCTTTAAGATCATTTTGGTTGGCGAATTAGGGACCTAAATTAGTAGCACCCACATCTTAGCTGTCTCTTAATTGGCAGACACATAATTCGTTTTGTTCTCTGCTCTCCTTCCTATTTAGTCGGCTCGCCTGATGGTTCACACCGTGGCCACCTTTAATTCTATCAAGGTGAGAAACCGGGCCCGTCCTCGCCTCCCCCAGCCCCCGTCACCAGGCTGCTTCTCTCTCAGTCTGTGGCGGAGCTCCTGCCCTACTCATTGTAGCAGGTGGGTCCCAGGCACCTAGCAGTCTTCATGGCTGCAGGTTAAACGTTGGCAGTGTGCCAGTTTTCAGACATAAGTACTGGCCATGGAGGTGTTGGCTGGATCTCAGCTTGAAGGAAAGGTCTGCGGTTTGCAGTCCTCTGATTGGAGGTTTGTCTGGGGGGTTTTGGGTCATTAACATCTCCCATTTTGTAAACAGTTTACTCTGAATGGTTAACTGCTTTTTGGTTTCCAACAGGACTGGACCGGTCGGGGGCACAGTCTCGGGAAAGCAGTGATTGCCTTCCTGCCTCCTCACAGGCTCCTCCACTCTTTATAGCTCCATCGCTTTTGGCTCCCCTGGCCAACATTCTCAGGCCTGCAGTGGCTGAGTGATGGAGCCAGCTGTGCTCAGCGTTTAGAAGCAGTTGACTCTTTGGAATTTATCGGTGATGGTTTATGGAACAGTTGCTACATGCAGATGGCAGGCTAGGGTAGAAAGAGAAGCTAAGTCCTGTCACTGCTGTTAGAGGTGGTTCCTGACAGGTGTTGGTGGCTGTCTAGGCCACTGAGTTCAGCCAGCTCTGGGATTTGGGGAAAGTTGTATCCTAATTTCTTCAAGTAGGAAGGTGAGACCCAGGAAGTGCTGGGTCCCCTAACGTTTCCTTGCAAGCTAGGCCTCAGTCTTCTGGCCCCTTTCCTGAAGCCCTCTCCCGCATGAGCGCAGCACAGCTGTCACCCCACAGGAGCTGAATGAGCGTTGGCGGTCCCTGCAGCAGCTGGCCGAGGAGCGGAGCCAGCTCTTGGGCAGTGCCCATGAAGTGCAGCGGTTCCACAGGTAAGGAGGCCAGCCCAGCAGAAGAGGGGAAAACAGTGGACTGACCGGCTCGTCTGCAGAGGAGCGCTGGTGTCAGCCACCCTGAGTTAACAGTGGCCTGCTGACTGCAAGCTTGGTGGTTTTAGCCTACCAGCCGCTCCTCAGGAGGAAGTGAGGCTTTCCAGCCTCCCTCATGTAGGGTCTCTGAGTCAGAATTGACTCATAGCGCGTGTGCGTGTGTGTGTGTGTGTGTGTGTTTTGGTTTTATCCTTTGGTTACTTAGTCTTCAAACTAGAACTTTGAACCTCTTCGTTCCAGTTCAACTCACTTCTGAGAGTTCCTCTCCACCCCAGATCCAGAATTGAACACCATCCCTACATGATTCTTAGACACACACACGTAACTTGGAGAGCTTGTTAAAATGTAGTTGCTGATTCAACAAGAAGGCACATTTTCAGCAGCAGGTGGAATCAGAATAAAGTGGTGGAAGCTGAGAGCCAGAAGAGTAGCTGGGTCTCCGAACACTGTGCTCCAGCACTGAGGGTGCACCTGACACCCTGGGTGTTTGACAGGGACTGGTAGGACTTCACACCTGTCCTTGGCTCACCTATGGCTGATAACGCAAAACCAGAGTAGACCCAAATCTGGTAGAATCAGAGTTCACTAGAATTACAACCAGAATGGGAAATTACAGGTTGACAAACTGAAAGTCTCCCGCTCAAGGAAGCAAGAGCCATGTGTGTTTTGCAACCAGAAATTTTGGCCACCCATGGGCGACCGCTGCCACCGGCACCCTTTGCACGAGTTGTCACTCTCCGAGGCCTCCCGGCAATCCAGCGGCATGCATCAGGCTCCTACACCTCTTCCAGGCTCCCACCCAGCTCTACCCAGGCTTCACAAATTCAGGTCCATTCCACTTCCACTAAACTGGCCATGACTGACCCGGTTCCCGTTGACTCAAAGCCCTGGTCTCTTGCGCTCCAGCAACTGACAGATAGATGGCCAAATGCCAGCTAAATAAACCACAGTCCCGCATTTGTCCTATGACCAAGGCACACGCATGTGTTGTTTGTTAACGTGAACACGCGTCTGCTTTGTCTGTAGAGATGCTGACGAAACCAAAGAATGGATCGAAGAGAAGAATCAGGCTCTAAACACAGACAATTACGGCCATGATCTGGCCAGTGTCCAAGCTCTGCAGCGCAAGCATGAGGGCTTTGAGAGAGACCTCGCTGCTCTGGGCGACAAGGTGAGAGGATGCCCAGTGGGCTGCTGAGACCTCCCTGCCTTCAGACTGGCAGGCCCTGACCCCTGTGTGCCCACCCCTACTTCCTGTAGGTCAGTTCCCTGGGAGAGACAGCAGAGCGCCTGATCCAGTCCCACCCCGAGTCGGGGGAGGACCTGCAAGGAAAGTGCACCGAGTTGAACCAGGCCTGGACCAGCCTGGGGAAGCGGGCGAACCAGCGCAAGGCCAAGCTGGGCGACTCCCACGACCTGCAGCGCTTCCTTAGTGACTGCCGGTAAACCCTCGGGGCTCACTCTGGGTCTGGGGCGCAGAACCTTCTTTCTAGTGGCTTTTATTGTGAAATGCTTGAAAGATGGGAAGTAAGCCTTCAGTCTCGTACCCTGCAAGTGTGTGCACACAGATCCCGCGTCCCTCGCCAGGCTGCATTCTTTTCCCTTCAGCTTACCACTTGACCAACACAGATAAGCCTGTCTTTTCTGCCAACGTTTTTATTTAGAAAAATATTCAGACCCACAGAAAAGTTGGAAGAATTACACAATGAACGCTCATGCCCCATCAACATGTTACCCTTTTACTGAACCTCTGTATGTACATGTGTTGGTTTCTCCAAACCACGTGAAAGTAAGTTGCAGACACTGGCAGTTAGCCCTCGAATACTTCAGCATCTGTTTGGATTGTACTTTCACGTATCCGCAATATGTACTGGACATAGGTGGACATTCTTGGAAATAATTACATTTCTTTTGTCATACCCAAGAAATCTAATACTACTTTTCATCTGCATTTCCTCTGAGTTCGTTCTTTTCTTTGTTTTGTTTTTAATACCCTAAAGCAAGGGGTGTTTTACGTTAGATTAACCCAGAACGTTGTGGTGGTCTCTCTTCCTGGGGTGGAGGCCTGCTTAGCCGACAGTGTTAACTGCCCTTCCTCTGCGGGTCTGCTTTCCAGAGACCTCATGTCTTGGATCAATGGAATACGGGGGTTGGTATCCTCAGACGAGCTGGCCAAGGATGTCACTGGAGCTGAAGCTCTGCTGGAGCGACACCAGGTGAGTAGCCCTGGGCTGAGGACGCACACCTTGCTCCCCACCCTTCCTGATGAGACGGGCAACCACTGCCAGTTATTTAATCCCTTCTCTCCTCTTGGCAGGAACACCGGACAGAAATTGATGCCAGAGCTGGCACTTTCCAGGCATTTGAGCAGTTTGGGCAGCAGCTGTTGGCTCATGAGCACTACGCCAGCCCAGAGATCAAGGAGAAACTAGATATTCTAGATCAAGAGCGTGCCGATCTGGAGAAGGCCTGGGTTCAGCGCAGGATGATGCTGGATCAGTGCCTTGAACTACAGGTACCTGTGCTCAGGACAGTGGCTGCCCCTTTGCCCCAGGCTGTGTCTGACCAGCTGCTCCTTGCTCAGGGCTGCTGCCTCTCACCAGCCTTCCTCCTCCTCTAGCTGTTTCATCGGGACTGTGAGCAAGCTGAGAACTGGATGGCTGCCCGGGAGGCCTTCCTGAACACCGAGGACAAAGGAGACTCCCTGGACAGTGTAGAGGCGCTGATCAAAAAGCATGAAGACTTTGACAAAGCGATTAATGTCCAGGTGAGGCCTGTGGGCCTTGGAGTCCGAGTCTGACGTTTTCCCAGACAGCCTCTCTGCTGCTCTCTCCATGAGGTGGAATCGCAGCTTCCTCGCGCTAAAGTGCTTGCCAGGAAGGAAGAGATGAGCGTGAGGTGTGCGTTTTGTAGATGCACAGAGATAGAGCAGGCTCTGAAAGGAGAAAAGCCGGAGTGGCTAAGGGAAAACATGAGCAGAAATGGAAAGGTAGAAACCGCGTAGCTTCCTAAACTATTGTGGTTAAAATCTGCCCACCTTTCTGAGTAAGCGGGGTTTTTTTGTGTGACATCCACTGGTGGTCTAGCCTTTGCCCCACCCCTGTGTGACCTGGACTCTTTTTGCGTTAAACTCCACTCTAGTCATGATTGAAATCAAGCTTTCTTCTGGCATTTTGCACTCTTGCTTCTAAAGTGTCAGTGTATTCTGATCCTGTCACCCACTGGTTCGCTGTCACCCAAAATAACCACTCTTCTCCGGACTTGCAGTCCGAGCAGCTCTGCTCTGCCCCACCTTGACCTTGGCCTTCGTTTCCTGACAGGAAGAGAAGATTGCTGCTCTGCAGTCCTTCGCTGACCAGCTCATTTCTGCCGGTCACTATGCTAAAGAGGACATCTCCAGTCGCCGTAACGAGGTTTTGGACAGGTGAGTGTGCTGTGGGGCCGGCGGCACTTCTGACGACTCCAAGAGAGCACATGCCCTCGGGCGGCAGCTCTGCTCCATCACCTCCTTCCTGGGGAGTGCCACACTCTGCTCAGCACGAGGGAAGGAGTGCCACCTTTGATCTGGTGGCTGCTCTTTCTCAGGTGGCGACGTCTAAAGTCCCAAATGATTGAGAAAAGGTCAAAGCTGGGAGAGTCTCAGACCCTCCAGCAGTTCAGCCGGGATGTTGATGAGATCGAGTCTTGGATCAGTGAGAAGTTGCAGACAGCAAGCGATGAGTCCTACAAGGACCCCACCAACATCCAGGTGAGCTGAGCCCATAGGCACCTGGTCTCTGAAGGAGCCCTGGGGGATGGGGAGATCCGTCAAATGGAAACTGCAGTAAAAGGTCGTACTGGTACCACTCCTCTCCCCCCCCACCCCCCCAAGCTTAAGAAGCCAGTGAAAAGTCCCAAGAAACGGTCAGAACCACTGTACTTTAGCACTGCGGTATCTGATTCGTATGACAGACTGAAACCACTTCTGCTGTAAGAGTCCCCCTGTTAGCTAGCACCCCCAAGTGCAGCCGATCGCCGGCCAGATGGGTTTCTAGTTGATAGCTGAAGATGCATATTCACATTGGCGTACTGAACTCTTAATCTTTTCAATCTGTTTTTGTAGCTTTCGAAGCTGCTGGTAAGTTGATTTTTAACTAAGAGTTTTTGTTAATGAGCTTCAGTATCTGTGTTCTTCCGGGCAGGTGATTGCTGTTGTGATCACCTGCCGTCTGCTAGTGTCCCTTCATCCACCCTTCCCATTTCTAGTCATCCACCACCCTCCATTTGCGTGTCCCTGTGGGATGTGGCTGTCTCTGTTTTAATTAGCCTGCAACCCTTGGCTCCCTCCCCCAATTTATCACGGAGGCAAGTCCAATGTTTGATTTCGGGGCAGTAGTTGACTGCTCTCTTTCAAAGAGTGCTTGCTTGAGAAAAATGCAATAACCAACTGGTTCTAACGGACTTGGGCCCATTCTTGCCATGGGATTCCGTGCCCCAGGCAAGCAGGCCAGCCAGGGTGGACGTGCTTGAATGCACACCTGCTGTAGCACCCACAGGCGCTGATCACCAGAGAGCAGCAGCAGCTAGGGAGCTCTGGAATGTGGGAGTCAGGAAGATGGGATAAAAGGGGATCTCACTCCAACTGTGGCGTGGGCTTTCCAGTCAGCACATAACTCAGACGTTGCTCAACTGCGTGAGAGAGAGGAAGGGAAAGGGCGGGTGGGAGTTGGAGAGGAGAAGTGGACATTTTGAGTCCCTTGCTGTTCTTGTGTCGGGAGGTAGCAAGGACACTGCATATCATTGCCCAACTCAGCCAGCCTGAGGGCTCTGTTCTTGGACAATTGCTGCCTCTGAAATGAAACGTTTGGTGTGGAACCTTACCCACCTGCCCTGCTCTTAGCTTCCCCAATAACACGTCTGAGACCCTGTGCTTCCCCCTGGAGCCGTGCCTCCTCGCAGGTGTCTCGTTGGTCATGCAGCCTCGTGTTCTCCTTGCCTGTGCCTCTCAGAAACCTGCTTCAGGCCCCGGTATCCAGACCCCGTGAACCTCCCAGCCTGCGCCCTGCTGAGGTCACCGAGGACCCAGGAGTGTTATTGAATGAACACCAGCAAAGCCCCAGCTTGTAGCGGCCGTGGCCTCTCACGCTGCCTGGCCGTGGGTGCTGCGAGGCGTCCCTACATGTGCGCCTTGTGAGGGCTGTCATAAGAGAAAGGGTCTTGGTGGTGCAGTCATTAAAGCACTCCTCTCCTAACCACAAGGTTCAGCAGTTTGAGTCCGCAAGCTGCTCTTGAGAGTCATGAGCATCTGCTTCTATAAAAGTAGCTCATCTGGGACACCCCTATGGAGCAGTTCTACTCTGTCCTATAGGGTCACTGGGAGGCAGAACTGACTCGACAGCAGTGGGATTGGCTTTAACTTGGTTTATAATCTTGTTAGAAAGTTGGCTGTTCACTGCTATCTTTAGCAGAAATATTAGTGTATAATGTTAGGGCTTCTTAAAAGCTAGTCTAACTGATTTAAGAGCCAATTCACCTCTTAACTGGTACGTTTTTTTCTCTCTCTGGCCCGTAGTCTCTGTACTCCCTCCCCAATGGACCGACTCCTAAATTATTTCCCACATATTCAGTGATTGATTGACTTCTGTGAAAAGGTTGTTGACTCTTGCCCCCAGGTCTCTTGCGAATGTCCTCCCTCCTTATGAAGGTAGCCTAGTGGGGCCCTGTCTTTGAGAGGCTGTCGTTGACATTTCAGAGCAAGCACCAGAAGCACCAAGCATTTGAGGCAGAGCTACATGCTAATGCCGACCGGATCCGTGGCGTCATCGACATGGGCAACTCCCTCATCGAACGTGGGGCCTGTGCTGGCAGCGAAGATGCCGTCAAGGTAGGCCTGCAAGCGCCGCTCCTGCCGACTGCTAACGGATGGCACTTCTGAAATACAGTCTTGAAACGGTCAGATGAGAGAGTCTGGCCTGTTCCAGACAGGAAGTTCCGTGAGGGAGGCTCCTCAGTGTTTCCCACTCCTGCTGGTTGTTGTCCGGTGCTGCTGGGTCGGCGGCCTACAACAGAACTGACTGCAGCCCAGCCCTTAGCCGTGCGCACAGTGGCCGGGGTTGAACAGCTTCTCGAGGGCCTTCCTCCAGGGGCTGGTCTCCCTGACACTGGCCAGAGGACAGGACCCGGAGTCGCGCCACCCTCCTTTTCCAGGCCGATCTCCTCTCCTTGATTCTAGCCGATCAAGCTCTAAGAGAGGAGGGACTTGTTCATGGATTCCAACTTCTCTTCCCCAGGCCCGGCTGGCTGCCTTGGCTGACCAGTGGCAGTTCCTGGTGCAGAAGTCAGCCGAAAAGAGCCAGAAGCTGAAAGAAGCCAACAAACAGCAGAACTTCAACACGGGCATCAAGGACTTTGACTTCTGGCTCTCGGAGGTAATGCTCAGTGGTCTCCTGAGTGGGGGGGTCAGTCTTTCGGGGCTGAGTGAGTGCAAAACGTACGAGGCAGGTTCACTAGACATCCCTTTCGATGGACAGCTAGCTGCATGATCAAGTATGAGTTGTGTGTTGAAAGGGATTTCTAAGCAGAAGGGTTGATGTTGAAAGCCGAGAGCTCGTTTCTTGGTGGCTCGTGGAGCACTGCCACGGGCATGGACCCAGGGGCGTTTGAGGGCTCTGTGTGGTCGGCAGCTCTAAGCAGTCTGTGCTCGGATTGAAATCCAAACTGCAGTGCATTAGCAATGTGTCCTCCCTATGAACAAAACACACACTGAGCTAGTACATTTGTAGAGCTCACTGCTCACTGCTGATGTTTCAGAGCTTCCCTTTCCAGTCTTTCCTTTTAAAATATATATATATACATATATATATATATACACACACACACACACACACACACAGTTTTGTATAGCATTGAGCTTGCAATGTAATTTTCATTTACTGGGTAGTTTGTATTGGAAGTGTCACATCAAATCACTAAAAATTCCTCCTAAATATTTAACCATTCCAAACTGTTGGACACTCCCCGGCTTTTGTGGATACTCGTTCATCCGTACATATTAGACTTTGTCCACACCACGGATTCTCTCCCAGGGGGTTGGCCTGCTGCGTGTGTTGTCCCTGGAGCGCCATGAAGGCTCACTGTCCTTTGCCTTTATCTGTAGCGTGTAGTGTGCATTATTCCGTTGGCTGTGGTTGTAGGTGTCTGGCCGCGGAGGTGCAGGATGGCACAACCAGAGGAGGCGCCCCAAGCGTGGGATGGAGAAGTGTCTGAGCACGGGCCTGGAGTGAAATGAGGGCACCCTGCATTGTCTTGCACACTAAGTGTGCACTGCGCAGTCACTCTTCCCCTGTGTTTCCACTGCTAGGTGGAGGCCCTTCTAGCATCTGAAGATTACGGCAAAGACCTGGCGTCTGTGAACAATCTGCTAAAGAAACATCAACTTCTGGAGGCAGACATCTCTGCCCATGAGGTAAGCAGAGCGAGGCAGACCAGGCCACAGGGACACAGCCCCCCTTGGCTCCTGAAAACCACGTAAAGCCGAGGTTCTGTCATCGAGGATCCTAAAAGGGATTGGGTGGGGGTGGGGTGGGGGCTTATCTGTCCCTACTTAGCACACTGGCGAGCGAAAGCTCAAAAGGACTCGTGGTTCCGTCTGGCAGTGTGAGCAGGTTCTACAGGGAAGAGCCGAGCGGCTGCCAGGGATAGGTATGGGCGTGACCACGCGGGGTGGTGAAAATCCTTAGTGTAATCCATTCTGGAGGTGCTTACCACACATCGACACGCACGAGACTGCACAGAACACACTAGATAGACGGGTGGGATGGGAGTGTGGGCTAGGGGTTGTACCCATAACCGTGTCCTGGGCTGGGTGCTGTACTGCAGCGATGGAAGGATGTTGGGTCCGGAAAAGGGTCCACAGAAACGGTACGCCCTTTGTAACTTCCTGTCCATCTTACTATTTCATAAGGAACAAAGATGAAAACTGGGAAATGTTAAAATATTTAATTGTTTCAAATAATAAGTCAACGATAAGTTAACAAAAATTACATCGTAATGAGCAATAATTACATATTTTAAATAGTGAGAAGAATTATATTGATCACATTTTTGCTTAATAAAAAGCAGATTCTCACATGCTTCTGAATTTAATCTATTGTGATAGATTATATTTAATTAATGTAATGCTCTCACACAGGCAGGTAGTTAGAAAAGGTAAAACTCAAAAATCTACCACTATCAAGTCAATTTTGTCTAAAATAGCAACCGCGCTATAGATTTTCTGAGGCTGTAAGTCCTTGCGTGGGCAACCCCCTCAGGTCCTCCCTCAGAAAGCAGCAGCTGCTGAGTGAACGGCCAGCCTGGAGGTTAACTGTCAGCACTTACCTGCAGAGCCGCCCAGGGGAATATTTTAATTTAGATAATTGCAGGCGCTCCTTTTTGATATTACACAAGCTCAGTAAGCAGTCGCTTCTTAAAGAGCCTTGTTGTCATGTGGACTCGGAAACCACATTAATGCTCTTCTCAGAACCATCCCCAGTTGACCCAGTTTAGAAGGCAGGCAGGAGGGAGGAGAGTGAGGAGGAAGGGGCAGAGGGCGGCCTAACCCAGGGCGTGCAAAGTGTTCCTGAGCCGTCGAACGGAAACTCGTGCTCGTTAGCATCCGTTCAGACCACACGCATTTGGAAAGAGCCTTCACAGCAGACTGGAACTTGTGGGCCTGTGGTCACACCAGCCTGCTTGACCTGTTGGGTGCTGCCTGCTGGGGGAGGAATATGTGCGGGAAGCCAGATTTGTGAGCTGCCCTTGGTGCCCCAGGATCGCCTGAAGGACCTGAACAGCCAGGCAGACAGCCTGATGACCAGCAGTGCCTTTGACACCTCCCAAGTGAAGGATAAGCGGGACAGCATCAACAGTCGCTTCCAGAAGATCAAGAGCATGGCGGCTTCCCGGCGAGCCAAGCTGAATGAGTCCCATCGCCTGCACCAGTTCTTCCGGGACATGGACGACGAGGAGTCCTGGATCAAGTATGTGCTCCTCACTCTTCCGGTCTGCGTCACCCGGTCATGAAGTGTGCCGGAGGGGAGGCCAGCTCAAACCATCCTGGGGCTTCCCCCTTTGCCACCCCCGGACTGGGGGCACCACCAAGGCTTCTTCAGGGGTGCAGGGGGACTGCTTAGCAGTGGACAGTGATTGCATTCGACCCTGTCTAGATCCTGCCCTTGAGGCCACTGGGAAGTGACTGCGTTTATGTCTAGAAAACACAGTCTACTCCGAGCATCTGGAGGAAGGAGAGTTGCAGAGTTTGAACCCCGACCAAACCCCACCACTCTCCCTCAAGATGTCCAACTGATGTACCACAGAAACAAGCCATGTTTAAAGATTAAAATCCTCTCTTAGTTCCTCATTTCCATCGACATACATAGGCCCCAAAGACCAGGTCGTTTTGCACAAATATTGGGGGACTACCTCATTAACAACTGCTTAACCACTGAGCTCCTGACCCAGTCCAGTTCACACGTGACCCTACTCCTCGCTGCTCAGGACTCATGACCGGCAAACGTACGCCGCTGACGCACAGAATAGTGGGGCAGGGTGCTTTTCGTGTTCTGCTTTGTGTGCACCCTGCGGGATGGCAGGTGTGTGTTGAGATGTTTCCATAGGGAGATGTAGGCGGGGCTTCAGCAAGTGAATGAGAAAGTTATCCGACTACCTTCCCGCTGCCTTTGCCACGAAACCTTGGAAGCCTCCTCCCCCAGGCAGTGTCTGGGCCTGTTCCCCAGTATCCCCGCCCCTGAAGTGCCCGACCCCGTTGAGCTCCTGACTGCTTGAAGGAACAGAGGGGATTCCAGGAACAGTGTGGAAAATAAAGCCAAGGCTCGCTCTGGAGCGATTGGTAGATGAAAGATGAGGGCCTGTAAAATTGGCACTTCTTTCGACCAAACTTGCTAAATAAAACCGGGGAGGTGCAGAGGCTGACACTGGGCCCGTCTCGTCCAGGGAGAAAAAGCTGCTGGTGAGCTCCGAGGACTATGGCCGTGACCTGACGGGCGTTCAGAACCTGAGGAAGAAGCACAAGCGTCTGGAGGCGGAACTGGCTGCTCATGAGCCGGCAATCCAGGTGAGGAGGGGTCTCCTGCTGGGGCTCGAATGAGGCTCGGGTGAATAGAGTGACCCTCCTCTGTCTCACTGAGGTCTTTTCGGTGTTCGAAACCCGGAGGGAGTTGGGATTTAATGCCCCGCCCCTTTCCGGGAAGCCCTGAACCTAGAAGCAGTCAGGTGACGGAGGAACTGCCTGTGTGCTCACCTCTTTCCTGCCCGTCAGGGTGTCCTGGACACGGGAGCGAAGCTGTCCGATGACAACACGATCGGGAAGGAGGAGATCCAGCAGCGTCTGGCCCAGTTTGTGGAGCACTGGCAGGAGCTGAAGCAGCTGGCAACTGCCCGGTGAGTCGTCGGCCCATTGCATGCCTCACCACCGTGCAAGCTGACCCAGAGGCCCCTGCTCGCACCTGGGCCACTTTCTTGGGCCTGCAAGCACATCAACTGGCTCCCGAGCCACCTGCAGCAGGTGGACACTGAGCTGGTGCCATGGCATACCTGGAGACCCAGTGTATACTGCCAGCGCTTCACATCTGAGGGCACACCTCTCGGTGAATATGTGTAAAGTGTGTGTGGAACGGTCAGAGCTGGAATGGGCCGTGGCTGATGCCGTGCTCCTGGCTCCTGTGTTACCAGGGGTCAGCGGCTGGAAGAGTCCTTGGAGTATCAGCAGTTTGTGGCCAATGTGGAAGAGGAAGAAGCCTGGATCAATGAGAAGATGACTCTGGTGGCCAGCGAAGACTACGGAGACACACTTGCTGCGATCCAGGTCAGAGGGAAACTAGGTGGTGCCACCTGCTGCCCTGTTAACCCTGCCCGCTTTCCCACTGGCTAGTCGAGTGGCCTGGCTCTCAGCGTGGAGAACGTGCCGGACCAGCAGCCAGGCCTCCCCAGTTGATCCAAGCCCTTGAGCTCCTGAGCTCGGGACATGACCCTGTAGCAAAAGTGGCTTGACTCTGCCTGTGAGCTCAGAGTCTGCACCTTCCAGTCAGCCTCCACGTGGAGCTCTGGAGGAGGTCAGGAACCAGTGCTGCCCAACGCCAGCGCCCACCCCCCCAAAAAAACCTAGCCAGAACCCCGCCTGGATGCTTCCTCGCCGTTTCTGCTGCTGTTGGCACTGGGGCACCCAGGCAGCTGTGTTCAGGTGGGCGTGTGGGTCAGCTGAAACAGTAGAGGTGGGTTCACCTATAGCTGGGACACCTCCTTTCTCCCGTGTCCTGGCGTGCCCTCAGAGAGGCAGAGGCAGATGTGGTGTACCACCTCGTGATGTCCTGTTGGGCCAAACAAGTTCCGAGACAGCGCGGAGTCATGGGGTGGAGAGAGACTCTCTTGCTGGGCAAGGCTGGAAACCCAGCCAGGTCTTCTGTTTGCCAGACCACATGTTCCAGCTTCTGCCACAGGTGTGGAGGCAGAGTGTACATTCCCAAGAATTCCCACACCCCACCGTGGGCATCATCGCCCACTAATTGAGGAGGATTTGGGCAGAATCAGATGAAGTCAGTCATGTTCCATCTTACACGGCATAGAGCTCTCTAGAAACACGCGAAAGGAGTCTTGTCTCAAATGGGTTAATTGTGCTGAGGGAGAAGGAGAAACGGGAGCTGTGCGTGTGGGGTGGGGAGATCGTCCGCCACTTGCTCTGTGTTCATCCTGGGTGGTCTCGAGGGAAAGAGGACTCGCTGGTTGGTTAGCAAGAGTGTGAGTGTTCTTCCACGCCCCAGCAGTACTCTGCCTCTTACTCTAATCCCTCACTTGTTCCTCTGCCTGTCGTGTGTGTGGCAAGAGCCCTGGGGCAGTGGAGACCCAGTGGGCAGCCCTCCCTCTCTCCTCACTGCCATCGAGTCAGTGCCGACACAGAGTGACTCTAGGACTGGCTGGAACTGTGGCTCTCTGAGTTTCCCAGACGGTAACTCTCTAGCGAAATCTCCGTCTTTCTCCCACAGAGTGGCTGGCGGTTTCAAACTACTGGCCCTGGGGTCATAGCAGCCCAAGGTGTAGCCACTGGGCACCAGCACTGGGTGGCAGCCCTACCCTTCCTAGGAGGGTGGCTGCTAGTGGGACTCAGCCCACCGGCAGCACTGGGGGTAGGGTTTGGTTTAATGGGTGGAGGGGCCTACATCCAATTCTCAGCAGCTGCTGGCTTGTTCCACTCTAGGGCTTGCTGAAGAAGCACGAGGCTTTTGAGACAGACTTCACGGTCCACAAAGACCGCGTGAATGACGTCTGCACTAACGGACGAGATCTCATTAAGAAGGTGAGCCCGGCCCACTGCAGATCCTCCCTCACCGGGGCACCAGCATCCTGGCACCACAGTCCCGGCGTAGTCATCAAACGGGTTTGCTCTGAGAGGCAGTTGATAGAGCCACCCTGGGCTGCTGCTTTTTGTCTGCCTCGGCTGAGCTGGCAGAGAAGCCACCCTCCTATCACCTCATGAGGCCGGCCCTCCAGTGGCATTGGCACTCTCAGTCTTCTGCTTTTCAGGTAATACAGCCCAGCCATCGAGCGAGTAATCTAAACGAGATAAAAACTACTTAGGGACTTGATGGCTGTAAGGGTCTTAGAACTTTCCAGTCCTTCCCCCCCACATTCATAGAGATGCCCACCCACTAAGTCGGTCACATGCAGTAGGCTGACACCATCCACAGACCCAGCAGAGATCGGACTGGCTCTCGGGACGCTCTGTTGGACGCACATGGTTTGTCAGTCGAACAGCACAGGCCTTGTCCCCACCTCAGCCACATGCAGAGGGGACGGCTTTGTTCCAGAGGAACTGACAGTGTCGCTTTAAAAGGTTTCCGTCCTTGTCCTTTTTTGCAGACTGACCACTGCTTTGTGATGCAGGCGACATGTGGGTGTAAATGTAGCTGTGGGGCTGGGCCGTCCTGTGTATTGACACACGCCGCTGGCTTGTTTATGTTCCTCAGCTGCTAGCCAAGAACCCGTGCGGCTTTCTCAGTATCACTTGATTCAACCATCTGTGTTTCCTCCCAAGATTTTTCTTTACATTTGTAGAGTAACATCACTTGGTTTCATATAAACCCGATGGAACAGAAGTGTTTTCAGCCTAGCGGGTCAATATCTGCAGTGTCACATGTTTTTGACACCGTTTTCTGTCTATTTTAGACACTGGATATAGGGGTTTTCACTAAACGGGCTATTGTCTTCCGCTTTCTGTAGTGAGTACAGCATTGTCACCTGACAGTGGAGCACATGGCCTTTCCCTCTGCGTTGTGTTCCGGGAGGTCCCCCGCCCCCACCCGGCCCCGGCAGTGGAGGCAGCGGGCTGCCGCAGGGGCGAGGCTGACACGGCCTACACTTGTCTCTCCCTGGCCCAGAACAATCACCACGAGGAGAACATCTCCTCCAAGATGAAGGCCCTGAACGGCAAAGTGTCTGATCTGGAGACGGCTGCCGCCCAGCGCAAGGCCAAGCTTGATGAGAACTCAGCCTTCCTGCAGTTCAACTGGAAGGCCGATGTGGTGGAGTCGTGGATCGGTAAGCCCACCACTTCTCCTTCCTGGTAGGTGTGCTGCTTCCAGAGTCGCAGCTTGTCCGTTTCCCGGGCAGGTCTGTCAGCTGGGGCCGCAGTCGTGCCTGGCCCGTGCTGACACCGAGCTAACAAAGCCAACCCATGAACACACAAAGCAACAAACACCACCCCACCCCCCACCCCGAGAGAGGGACCAAGACTCCATCAGAACTGAACCACTGGCCACACAGGCGCGGGCTACGGGTGGGAGTTGCTGTGTGACCCACGTAGGGACTGAGCCCACGCCCAGGATGGGCTGAGAGGGACTGTGGGCCGATGGGCGAGGAGCTCGGAGGCTGCCATTAGCGGCCCTGGGCCAGTGTCAGCAGTCGGGGTTTGGTGTTCCCTCTGACCGCCTCACTGTCTACTCTGCATGCTTGCTTCCAGGGGAAAAGGAGAACAGTTTGAAAACAGACGATTATGGCCGCGACCTGTCTTCTGTGCAGACCCTCCTCACCAAACAGGTCAGTTGCGGCCTATTGGAGTGTCGATGGAAATGTTATTCAGAGTATTCCCTCTGGTGGTCAGCACTGAAGCCAGCAACCCGGCGTGTATGTCTGGTGGCAGCGAGCTCTTGGCTGCCCACGAGGTCCGACATGAAACTGGATGAAGGAGGATGGATGGATGGATGTGTTCAGATAGCCGGAGGGGGGAGAGGGCCCAGGTGGTTAGAGAGCTGTGGTGCACTCTGCTCAGAACCCCTTGTGCTGGGCTGGAGGGGACAAGGCTGAACTGAGGAGCCAGGAGGAGCCTGCTGCAGGGGAGAGGGACGGGGTGTGAACTGGGTACAGGAAAGCAGGCTGGTGTCAGGAGAAGGCGGGGACCACCTCGCCTCGTGGCACTCACTTGTCCCTCCTTGCTCCAGGAAACTTTTGATGCTGGCTTGCAGGCCTTCCAGCAGGAAGGCATTGCCAACATCACTGCCCTCAAAGATCAGCTGCTGGCCGCCAAACACATTCAGTCAAAGGCCATCGAGGCCCGGCACGCCTCCCTCATGAAGAGGTGGGGCCAGCTCCTGGCCAACTCAGCCGCCCGGAAGAAGAAGCTGCTGGAGGCTCAGAGTCATTTCCGAAAGGTGAGGTGGGCCGAGGAAGCTTGACTGGCCCAAAGACAAGCACTAGCACCCCACTTCTGCTGGTTGTGGTCTGCCATCACTGTAGGAAGCAGCTCAGCTGTGCCGTCTCACCCGGGGTGCAGATCAGCAGAAGCCAGGCCAGTGGGACCTTTGCTGTCATGAAGGTGCCATACAGAAGCACATGGGACAGACTTGGAATTTACATGTTCCAAAGGAGCCTTGGGTGGTGCAGAGGGTTGTGTGTTAGGCTGCCAACCTCAAGGTCTGCAGTTCAGAACCACTAGCCACTCTGGGAGGAAGATGCTTTTCTTACCCATAGAGTCCCAGAAACCCACAGGGGCAGCTCGACTGCTGCAGTCTACTCTGGCAGTGAGCTGACAGGGTGAAAGGTTGGGGGGCGGGGGGGATGAGAACATCCCGGAGGCCGGCAGTACGCCCTGCCCCACTGTCCTGCCCTAGGCAGGCAGCTCTGTGCATCTCCCACTTTGGCTTTCAGGTGGAGGACCTCTTCCTGACCTTTGCCAAAAAGGCATCTGCCTTCAACAGCTGGTTTGAAAACGCAGAGGAGGACCTGACGGACCCTGTGCGCTGCAACTCCCTGGAAGAGATCAAAGCCCTGCGAGAGGCCCATGACGCCTTCCGCTCTTCCCTCAGCTCGGCACAAGCCGACTTCAACCAGCTGGCTGAGCTGGACCGCCAGATCAAGAGCTTCCGGGTGGCCTCCAACCCCTACACCTGGTTCACCATGGAGGCCTTGGAGGAGACCTGGAGGAACCTGCAGAAGATTATCAAGGTGCTCTGTCCCCCTCCCCTGTCTCTGTGCTCCTCCTGTGACTGGAGGTTCTGGGTAGCAGAGGTCACATCGCCAGTCTAACACCGCTTGCTCCACTACGACCCGTCACTTCCTTCCCCCCCACCCGACCCCCTAGCGAGCTCTGAGCAAGGGGCTCTGCAGCCTTCTGACGCGTTCATGTCTCCCCGACTCCCTCTCCTAACTTGGGGTTGAGGTTACTCCCTAAAGTGGTCAGTTATTTCTTGTGTTGAGCTTCAAGCCATGTAGTGCCTGCCCCTGGAGGTTAAAGTCAGCTTTGAGGGCCGCTGTCTCTCCCGGCCGGGTGCAGCGTCTCAGGCCCACCGTCTGTCTGCCTCCCTGCATGTGTAGGAGAGGGAGCTGGAGCTGCAGAAGGAGCAGCGCCGGCAGGAAGAGAACGACAAGCTGCGCCAGGAGTTTGCCCAGCACGCCAACGCCTTCCACCAGTGGATCCAAGAGACCAGGTGCCCGCCCTGCAGCTCACCCCACTGTGCTCAGGCCTGAGGGTGGGCTGGGGTCCCCAGAAGGCAGGCAGAGTGGACAGGGTCAAGTGGTGGTCTTGGCAGGCCAGCTCTCCCGGGTGCCGCTGTGTTGGGTCGCAGCCAGGCCCCGAAGCAACCCCAGAGCAGCACAGGGCTGCTGCAGTAGTTGGCACTGATGTTCTTGGTTTTGCCTTTTCTTGTCTTCTCCCCTGCCCCACCTCCTGACGACGGCTGCCCTGACCACCACACCACTGCGGCTGCTCGGACCTCCCTCACTGCCACAGGACATACCTCCTCGATGGGTTAATATCGTCTTTCTTTCGGGCTCATGGTGTGGTGGCGTCTCGTGTGCTTGTCCCCCTGCCCCTCTGTCCCCTGTGGCCTGGCTTGCTGAGGACTCCAGGATGGACCTTCCTACGCAGGATGGGCTGCACGTCCCTCAGCCCGTGCAGTGCCCATCCCACCCGCACACCCTGTTCTTGTCACCTTAGAGTATGTGTGTCTTGTCCCACTGTCCTGGTGGGGCCTGTGGTCTGGGGAGGGGAGCCACCCTGCTTCCCTGTCAGACCCCAGGGCGCTCAAGGGGCAGGGTGGTGCTAGGAGGCCGAGTGGCGTAGTCCATATGCCTTTGTGTCCCCAAGGTCAGAGAGAGCCACTGTTGACCCCAGACCCCCAGCTGGCTGTCTTTGCAGGCGAGGGGGATGTGTCAGTTATGTGGGCGCCAATGAACCAGCCATGTGATGGAGACGATGGGGCTCAAGCCAGCAGAGAGCAGGCAGCCACTGTGAGGCCGTATCAGAGGCCAGGGCCAATGGGACTGCAGTGGCCTCAGCCAGTCTTTCTAGGGGGGTGGGGGGACTTGGCAGGCTCACAAAACAAATACTGGACAGTGGGTCAGCCTGCATGCGCACCAGAGGCAGAGCAACAGCCAGGGCGACACTGGGTTCCGAGACAGTCGGAGGCCCCCTGCTTGGCTCTCCTCCCCAGCCCCTCCACTTCAGTGGCGCTCCTCCGAGGCCATGCCCCCCTCCCTGTGGCTCCTCCCCAGCCCCACCCCAGCCTGGGTGAGCTGCCCAAGGCTGCCTGTCCTGCGGGCGGCCTGGGCGCTGGGCAGCTGTCTCCTGTGCACTGCCGGCTTGGCCCCTGTGGCGTGTGTCTGTCTGGATGTGCCCGTGCTGCCTGCTCTGGTGTATTCATTTGGTTTCTTTTCTTCGACTAGCATAGCCTATCGGCGGGTCATTCGTGTCTGTCAGTATGAAGTTGGGGATGATCTGTCTGGAAGGTTTTTTCCTCTTATTTCTCTTCTTCCCTCACTGTGGTTTTACCCATGCACTCTTGACTTCCCCAGGCGGCTCTGCTTTCTGACTAACCCACCGCCCTCGGCCGCTTGGGAAGGAGGGGTCTGTCCCCTTCCCACTGCACCGGCACCCAGCCTCCTGCCCCAGCTCCTGGGGGTGTGCTTTTCCCTGGGGGACATGGCGTGACTGTGAGTCTGACCTGCTGGGTAGGAGGAAGCCTGGTGCCTGCCTTGCTATAGTACACTTTGAACGTGAGAACTTTCCGAGCGGACCTGGCTCCCTGGGTTTTCAAAGGGTAGACCGGGGGAAGGAGGGACGAGAGGGGGGCGGGGGGGTGGGGGCGAAGATCCCTCAAGGACACCAGCACAGTGTGAACTTGTCCCTTGCACGCTAACCCCAACTTGTCTGTGTCACTGTTCACTGGTAGCCTCCTGTGGCCTCGTCCTGTGACGTTGGGAAGGTGGTGGCTCCCCAGAGACCACAGCCATCCCCTCTCTGGGCAGAACTGTGATTTAGTACCACTTTCAAAACCCAAGCCTGGTCAGGGTCTCTCAGCCCTTGGAGGGGTCATCCGACTGCCGTTGGCCCCCTCCCCGTCCGTCCCTGTCAGCCACGCTAGAATGTGGCTCCCCTCCTCAGGGACCTGCAAGGAGACGCCAGGGACATGTGGGGGTGGGAGGGTGGTCAGCCTCTCCTCCCGAAAGTCTCCCCCTTGGGGCACTGGGTGAGACTGGTGTCTCAGTTCCCTCCATGGCTAGAGAGTGTTCCTCTCATGTCACCCTTGGAGGGCCTGGCCTGGGTCGGCCACCATATCACACACCACCGCAGACGTTTCCCACCACAGGGCCGACTAGGACTGGTCACCAGCACAGGGTGTGCCTTGATGGAGGGGCTGCGGAGTGCCAGGCAGCTTTGGCCGAGTAGTCCGTGGCGCTCACTGCCAGCATGCGGTCAGGCTGCCTTCTTACAGCGCTTCTCTGTTTAGGTCCTGCATGGTGGAGGAGTCGGGGACCCTTGAGTCCCAGCTTGAAGCTACCAAAGTGAGTGCCAACCCCCAGTCCCCCTCCGTAAGCAGGCCAGTCTGCTTAAAGGCCCAGGGACAAGATGGGCAGGCTTACCACAGCCTGGGACCCAGTCACTTTAAAGACAGTATGCCTCAACAGGCATTCCCTGGAGTCCTACAGGGCTGGGGGTGCTGAGGGGACAGGAGCCGGGCCTGGGGAGTAAGGTGGGAACCCTTGCCGCAGCGCAAACACCAGGAGATCCGGGCCATGCGGAGCCAGCTCAAGAAGATCGAGGACCTGGGCGCTGCCATGGAGGAAGCACTCATCCTGGACAACAAGTACACGGAGCACAGCACCGTGGGGCTGGCCCAGCAGTGGGACCAGCTGGACCAGCTGGGCATGCGCATGCAGCACAACCTGGAGCAGCAGATCCAGGCCAGGTACGTGGTCTCCCCCGCCTGCCTGCCTGCCTGCCTGCTCAAGGCTCGTGGGCAGTCACTGATGTGAGACCCTGATGCCCGCCCCATTCTTCTAGGAACACAACGGGGGTGACCGAGGAGGCCCTCAAAGAGTTCAGTATGATGTTCAAGTGAGTCCCCTGTGGCTGCCTCAGGGGCGGGCGGGCGGGCGGGCTCTGCCAGGACCTGTGTGCTGAGCAGCAGCCTGGCTTTCTGCTGCAGACACTTTGACAAGGACAAGTCTGGCAGGCTGAACCACCAGGAATTCAAGTCCTGCCTGCGCTCCCTGGGCTATGACCTGCCCATGGTGGAGGAAGGGGAACCCGACCCCGAGTTTGAGGCAATCCTAGACACTGTGGACCCCAACAGGTGAGCAGCTTTCAGGGGGGGGCGGGGACGTACCCTCTGCCCCAGGCTCCTCCCTGCTCGCTCCTCCCCGCTCACTCCATTGGTCTGCCAGGGACGGCCACGTCTCCCTGCAAGAATACATGGCGTTCATGATCAGCCGTGAGACCGAGAACGTCAAGTCCAGCGAGGAGATTGAGAGTGCCTTCCGCGCCCTCAGCTCTGAGGGAAAGCCCTACGTGACCAAGGAGGAGCTGTACCAGGTGAGTGGGCTCTGGGGAGGGGCTTTGCCAAGCCCAGGCTGCCTGTGGGTCTCGACAGCAGTGCCAGGCCCCAATATTGGCATCCTTTTAAGAAAAGCCAGTTGAACTTAAATCTCGATCACAGTCTTACAACTACGATTTAAACTCACTGCTCCTGAGTTCATGCTGACTTAGACCTTGTAGCACAGGAGTAGAAAGCACACTGACCTTGTTTACTAACCTCCCATGTTACAGAACTCTGTGATGGTGCTAACAGCTTAGCACTCAATTATGGGTGTAAAGGGAAATTTCGGGGTTCAAATCCACACAAGGGCCTCCGAAGACAGGGCTGGCCGCCTGGCTCTATAAGGTCACTGCTGTGAAAACCCACCCGAAAGGCCGTTCCTGAAGCCTGCGCAGGGCTGCGGCAAGTCAGTGTGGACCCAGAGTTCCCGATCTCGCTGGAGGCAGTCATCTAGAGGCACGGCGGCTCTCCCTCTGATTCAGCAGTAGTTGAGGTCAGCCAGGCCCTCCCTGTGCTGGCCGCTGACCACTGTCATCTTTGGCTCCCTCCAGAACCTGACAAGGGAACAAGCCGACTACTGCGTCTCCCACATGAAGCCCTACGTGGATGGCAAGGGCCGCGAGCTCCCCACGGCCTTCGACTACATCGAGTTCACCCGCTCGCTCTTTGTGAATTGAGCCTCAGCGCCTGGCCGGCCCCACGCTGCTTGTCGTCGCCCTGCTGCATGTCAGTTCAGTCCTGTGCTCTTAGCAAACTATTGCAGACAGTGTTCCTTTCACTGTCCTCTTCAGCCTGCTTAGCTTGGGGTAAGACTTAGTCGATGGTGCTTCGATAAAAATGCTTCCGGTCCAATCAGAATCGCCCTGAAACCAGCTGCCCTCATTCCGGCTTCAGAGCACCCTCGTCCCCCTCCCACCCCCCATCTTGTTTTCATGTAAACCCCAAATAAAGGACTCCTCAAC
Organism: Tenrec ecaudatus; assembly: GCF_050624435.1. Taxonomy (NCBI): domain Eukaryota; kingdom Metazoa; phylum Chordata; class Mammalia; order Afrosoricida; family Tenrecidae; genus Tenrec; species Tenrec ecaudatus. Next base: position 78,562,696 of record NC_134539.1, on the reverse strand, counting down.
ACTCCCCCTAAAAGCTTTGCTTTTTCTTCATTGACGCCACGCCCGTACAGCCTCACACCACTTGCCTGTGGACTTGGGGCCCCTCAGGTGGCCCCCTCAGTTAGCAGCTGTTCCAAGTCCTCTGTTTCTCGCGGCCCTTGGCTCGTGAACTCCGAGCTCAGCTGCCAGATCTTCACAGTGCCCTTGGCGTCCCCGGCAGCGAGCAGCTGAGTCTGTTGGCTGTTGAATTCCAGACAGTACACAGGGCTTTCATCTGGGGTTTGCTTGATCAAGACGGTGGGTTTCTGGGAGCTCCTCTGGAGGTCAAAGAGCTGCACATCACCTTCGGGGAGAGCCATGGGGTGAGAGGGCGGCGGGTCCTTGAAAACTACGTACACCTGTGACTGATAAGGCGCCCTCAGAGGCCCACGGTATAGCGGTCTCCTCCCAGGGAAGCCTCCCCAGACCAGGTGTCCCCTACCTTCCCCAGAAGCAGCTGCAAACACCAAGGGCCGCACAGGGGACCAGCGGGCAGCAAACAGGTACTTTTGGGAGAGCTGCAGCGAGGTCAGGGGCTGGGCTTGCAGCATGGAGTACAGGTGGACGTGGCCGTCAGTGCTGGCACTCAGGAAGAGGTTCCTGGGAGGGACGCAGGGCAGAGGGAAGGCTGCGCCAGCTCTGGGAAGCCACTCTGGCCCCCAAGCCTGGGGGGGGGCCTCTCCCCCCAAGGCTCCAAAGTCACGGAGGGCTGGGAGATGGCTCACCTGTGGAAGGGGGAGCAGCTGACCGAGTAGACGGGCCCGCCGTGGGGGGAGAAGGTAAACTGTGCCGGGGCCCGCAGGGGCACAGAGCTGGGCCTTCGCGTGAGGGCCTCCTCCTCTGCGGCCAGTGAACACTTGAGCGGGAAGCCGCCCTCCGTGCCCAGAACAAACAGGCAGGGGTCAAAGTTGGAGAAGGCCAAGGCCGTGATGCCCACCTCGGTCTCTCCCCGGGTAGGCTGTGGAGGAGCGGGGCTGGGTCAGAGCCAGTCACGGCTGGCGTGTGGCAGCCTCCCGCCCCAGGCTCTCCGCACCTTCTTGAGCTTGGTGTTGCGCGGGAGCTGCTGCGCGGCCAGGGCGAAGCCCTCTGCGAGCTGCAGCAGGCCCACGCCCACCCCCCGCCAGAGCAGCACCTTCCCGTCGGTGGACGCGCTCAGCAGCTGGAAACGGTGGCCGTGCTGAGACCCGGGCAGCCAGTCCACCTGGGAAGACAGGGTGGCAGGACACGATCAAGGAAGGGGCACTGGTCCCATCCCTCCTCCTCCATAGCCCTGCAAGCCAGATGGCTGCCCCAGAAGCCAGGTGCTCAGCCTCACCCTGGGGGCGGACATGGGACTTGAGAATCCCAGCACGGGCTAGGACAGGCACTCCCTGGGGCTCCTGAGCAGGGCCTATGAGGGCCACCAGGCCATGGGGCTGGCACCTGTCACTGGGTGGGGAGGTGGCTTGCAGAATGCCAAAGGCAGCTGTAGCTGTGGCTCCCGGGTGGTCTAGGAGCACCAGCTATGCTTGGTAGTGCCTGCCCTGCTCCGCATGGAGGGCCCAGCAGGCCCGCAGCGCTCTGACCTGGTACACAGGGTCCACGTGCGTGTCATCGGTCAGGCCCGTGCGCCACAGCAGGGAGTCCTCGGGCCGGCTCAGGTCCCACACGAGCACCTCGCCGCTGTACAGCCCGCCTGTGGCGACCAAGCACAGACCCACACCCCTGTGCACTGCTGACTTGCCAGCCAGCCCCTGCGCCCCCACTGAGGCAAGGCATGCAGCCAATTCTCCAACAGCTGACCTCTCGGCCCACCCCTGAAACCTTTCCCGACAGGCTGCCGTCCATCCTACAGCCAGATACCCCTCCTCCACCCACCCCCCTCCAGCAGCCCAGAGGCCCTTCCCCAAAGGAGCCGTAGCCCACCATGCACCACCCCAAAGGACCCCCGACTTCCTCCAGCCTTTGGTCCTGGCCTGTCCAGGTGCCAGGATGGGACAGCCAGGTTCCCTCTGCCTCCCTGCCGAGGGTCTGGGAAGCTCACCTGCGATGAGGGCCGGCTGTGAGGGGTGGAAGGCCACACACATGACAGCACTGGGCACCTCGACCACAGCGGCCGGCTGCCGGGGGTTCAGGCTCCGGCGGTCCAGGTTCCAGGTGCACACAAAGGACTTCAGCGTGCTCCAGTCCCCATCGTCCAGTCTGTGCAGGGACCCACCTCAGCTGGCGCGCCCCTCTGATAGAGTAGCCCAGATTCTAGACTTGGGGTCAAAGGGGTGCAGGCTCTTCCATGGCACCCCAAGGACATATCTGCCACTCTCCACCCGCCACTAAGGGTGGGGCAGGGACTCCATGTATTAAGGAGGGAGACAGGAAAGTGAGGCCCAGTGGCTACACTCGCAACTCTACCCAGACCCCCTAGAGAAAGAAGAGGCACCTGCAGAAATGGCCAACGTCTCTGGGCCAGCCCTTTCCTGGGCAGACAGGGAGACAGGCCAAATAGGGTGTATGGTCTTAGAGGCTCCCGCTGCCCAGCTCTCTGCCCCGCGGCTACTCACCGACCATAGGCGCAGGCCACCACAGAGCCGGTGGAGTTCCAGGAGACGCTGGTCACATGGAGACCCTGCCCTTGGGCTGGGGGGTAACCCAGGGTGTGCAGGCAGGACACCTGTGAGACGGGCCCCCCCAACTTTAAGTTCCAAGCAGGGCTCTGTGAGCTCCTACCAAAGGTACACAGCCCTGGACAGCACAGAGCAAAGAGGTGCCTTCATCCCGTCGTCTCCCCAGCAGAGCTCTTCCACAAAGTCAGAAAGCAGGGCCCCAAGGCCGGAGCAGACCGCAAGCTCCACACCAGAGCCAGACCCATTCTCCATCCGTCCTACACACAGTCTACAGTGCCGGCCACACGAGGGACTGGTGCTGCCTTTCGTTTTAGGGACGATTTACAGCCCTGGTCCAATCTCCCTTGAGAGCTGCCAGCTCAGGCCCTCATCCCAGAAGAAAACAGGCATTCCAGTGAGCCAGTTCTGACTCCTGAGACCCCACGTGCACAGAGTGGGACTGCCCCCACGGGCCCCTCCACTGCTGGGAGAGCAGAAATCATGCCCTCACTTTGGAGGAGAATCTATTCGACGAGGGGGTCCTACCCAAGAGAGGCGGGATGGAGCCCACACAGGAGCCTGTGCTGTATGCTCACCCCAGCACTGCACCACGGGGGGTGGGCGGGCATGAGCAGCGCCCATGTGGGGACACTATGCCCAGTGGAAGCTGCCAGTGCAAACAGGCCACAGCCCACAAGACACTGACTACAAACAGGTTGTCAAGGAGGAGGCCAGGGCGGGGGTCGGGGATGGACATGGGGACAGATGGGCTACTTTGCGGCTGATAGAAATTCTCCAGAATTGCTTGTAGCGATGTGCTTGCACCACTCTGTGAAGCAACCCAAAGCCCCTGAGTTGTACACCAGAAATGTGTGACCTGTACTTTAAGAAAGCTATTCTTTCCCGACAAGTTATACGGGAGGGAGACGGTGGCCCACAGGGCCTGGCAACACTCGGCTGCTTGCCCTTTGTGACTAACTGGGCTTGGGCATGCGAGAGGACCTGCAGCAGCATGGGGAGCAACACAATGCAGTCCCCAGGGAATACCAAAAATATACTGTGGGGTCACGCGTGGCAACCCCTCAGACTCGACAGGAAAGCACTCCTAAAGGTCAGCAAACAAACCTTGAACTACTTAGAGGCTTTTTTGTTGTTGTTGTGGTTGTGGTTGTTGATGATGTTGTTGTGTTTTCCTCCTCCTTGTTTTTGTGCTTATTGTCTCTGCAAGTCTCTCTTTTGATAAAATAGGCAGGATAGACAAACCGGAGGAGAAAACAATGGGACCTATGGTTCCAGGGGGACACAGGAGAGGGGACGGCAGGAGAAAGGAAGTGAATGCTAACAAACCCAGTGACAAGGGAACAAGTGATCTAAAATCAATGGTGAGGAGGAAGCAGGATACCTGGTAGGGCTTGATCAAGGACAATGTAACCGAGAGGAATTACTGAAACCTGAGCGAAGCCAAACTTGGTATTGGGATAAGAAGAAAGTAAAAGGAAATAGAGGAAAGAACTTTGAGGCCAAGCACATTTACAGAGGTATAAACATATGCACATACATATGTAAATATATTTTATATAATGAGAGGGAAATAGATCTATGTGCATATATTTACATGTTAAGTATTTAGGTAGCAGATGGACATTGGGCTTCCACTCAAGTACTTACTCCCTCAATACAAGAATACTTAGTTCTATTAAACTGGCATTCCACGATGCTCACCTTCCCGACACAATCGCTGAAGACAAAGCAGGTGTATAAGCAAATGTGGTGAAGAAAGCTGAAGGTGCGCAGCTATCAAAAGATATAGCATCTGGGGTTTTAAAGGCTTAAAGGTAAACAAGCAGCTATCTAGCTCAGAAGCAATGAAACCCACATGGAAGAAGCACACCAGCCTGTGTGATCACCAGGTGTCAATAGGATCAGGTATCAGGCATCAAAGAACAAAAAGTCATATCATTGTGAATGAGAGGGAATGCAGAGTGGAGATCTAAAGCCCATCTGTAGACAAGTGGACATCCCCTTACAGAGGATTGTGGGGAGGAGATGAGCCAGTCAGGGTGCAGTATAACAATGATGAAACATACAACTTTCCTCTAGTTCTTTAATGCTTCCCCCACACACACTATCATGATCCCAATTCTGCCCTACAAATCCAGCTAGACCAGAGGATGCACACTGGTACAGATAGGAACTGGAAACACAGGGAATCCAGGGCTGATAAAGCCCTCAGGACGAATATTGAGAGTAGCCACACCAGGAGGCTAAGCGGAAGGTTGGGGGAGAAAGGGAGAACCAATCACAATGATCTACATATAACCCCTTCCTTAGGGGACAGACAACATAAAAGTGGGTGAAAGCAGACATCAGTGTAAGACATGAAAAAAATCATAATTTATAAATTATCAAGGGTTTGTGAAGGAGGGAGGGGAAAATATGAGGAGCTGATACCAAGGGCTCAAACAGAAAGCAAATGGTTTGAGAATGATGATGGCAACAAATGTACAAATGTGCTTGATACAATGGATGGATGGATGGATGGATGGATGGATGGATGGATGGATGGATGGATGGATGGTGATAAGAGTTCAACGAGCTCCCAATAAAATGATTTAAAAATAAAGACTGCAAAGGGATGGGGGATTTTGGAAAGGGGTCTCTAGGTCTTCACCCCAGCAAGCTGTGTGTTTGCCAAGACTCGGTGCAGTCAGAGGGCTTCTGTGAAAGCCGGGCCTGGGCACAAAGGGAAGGAAGGAGACCATGGGGTTCCCGAACATGGGCACGGGCGGGTCTGGAATGAAACTGGGAACGCTCATTTCTAGGAAGAGGAGGCTCCACCATGACCCCCGCTCTGTAAGGTCCAAGTGGAGACCAGGGAGGAGGTGAGGCTGCCAAAGGACAGTCGGGTGCTCCACCCCCCACCTCCACCACAAGGGGCTCTCTTCCTTCTAATTGCGAAGTCTTCAGTCGTGTTGCTATTTGAAAATTAGACCTTTTCATTAGGAGTGACACCTCGGCCCTGGTAAAGACACCACAGTAGCACCAATGGTGTGGGGAGGGGTCAGAGCTGACACCACAGCAGCAGGAGGGACACAGGTCTGAAATGTCCAACATCCGGGGTCCTAGGAGAGGATGGCATGTTGTGCACGGGGCATGGGGCAGCTGCAGAACTGGAAAAGCAGTCTCAATTTGACAAGGGCCCAGTCTGGCCCACTTCCGTGTCCAACATCTCTAACGACCACAGCACACACAGTCCTGACCTGCACACACGCACGAACTTGGGCATAGCTCACTGTGACCCTGTGCACACAGAACGGAACCCTCCAGGCCCAGCGCTGCCCACACCATCACGGTGATGTCTGGGTGAGGGGGTAAAGCCGCCAAGGCAGGTGCTCCTGGAGCCTTTTCCACTGTCTCGGAGCCTCTCCTTGCCCACATTGGAGTCCTTCTTGGGTACCGTTCCGAGGCGTGCCATCCTCCCTTCTAAGGAGGACGTAGTTCCAACCCAAGTCCTTCTGGTCTCCCGGCAACGCGTTCCTTTGCCAACAGCAAAGTCTTCCCTGTCCGCTGTCCAATTATCGCATGCACAGGAGTGAATAAGAACACCATTGCGCATGCAGACACACAAGCACACACATCATGACTTGGATCAGGGGTACCCACGGTGACATCTTTGCTTTTCAACACTCGCGAGAGGTCTTTCTGCAGCAGATCCAACCGCTGCATCAGATCATGTGTCAGTGGCCACGCCCACAGGTGTCCATCATGCACTCTGGGAGTAAGAGTCCTTGAACGCTTTGCTCTCTTCTCCCTCTGAGACAACACTGCATCGTGGGCAATGCCAGCTGGGAGGAGTGTTGTTGCCTGGGGGCTGAGGTGTGGTCCAGTTTGAAACCTTGGGTTTTGATCTTCATCCGTCAGTGCTCTTCACTTTGGCCAGCTGGCGGTCAGCACCCATCTCAGGCCAGTCCTGCGCCTTCTCCCAGAGACCGCGTTCTGCACACCACTTCACAAAACTGAAACCGGAGTGTTAGCCTTCAGGATCCAAGTGTTACCTGTGCAAATGCTTAGATTGTCACGAGCATGTTTTACCTTTGTAATCAAAGACAGCAAAGCTACAAGGGAGGAGGAGGTGACCACAGTGGAGGTGAATCCACAGCAGATGGAAGAGGTCTAGGGACAGTGGCCACCACCAAATGCCCTGTGCACAGCACAGTGCGCCCGAAACCCTCGTCCTTGTGCCCTGCTGGAACCGGCACAACGACCCCAGGCTTTGGGTGGCACCTGACAACTGTTTGTCAGAGCAAGCATTTGTGGCCGGTTTCTCTCAGTCAATTAACTTTGCCAACAAGTGCAATGCGTCGCTGGCTCCGGGACTGGGGCACAGGGAGAGGAAGGGAGTAGAATGTTGTCTATACATGATGACCTCACCCCTCAGTGGGCACAGCTGCTGCAGAGGACAAAGGTGCCCCTAACCCTGGCCTTGGACTCTCCCCTGTGCGGCCGGGTAGGACAATGAGGAGGGAAGGCAGAAGGACTGGGCATACTCAGACCACAGTACTGGCCAAGGTGGAGGGGACGCCATGGGCTAGACGAGGCAGCCAGCTGTGAGTGAACCCAAGCAGGAGGACAAGACCTCACTCGCCCTGAGTGAGCCGTGTCACCAGGAAAGCCACATCACTGGAAAGGGGCATCGTGGTTGCTGACGGCCCAGGGCTGCAACAACAAGAGACGCTCTCAGTGAGCTGGACAGACAGATGGACACCGCGGCTGCAGGGATGGGTTTCAGCAAACCTCCGGCATGAAGATGGAGAGGACAGGGGTCAGGTAACGCTTTGTCCTAACTCGGAGCCATCGTGATGGAAGCTAACCAACAAGTGACCTCCCAAGCTCCCAGTGCTCGACAGCCTGGGCACCTAGGGTGGGGTGCACAGTGGGGCTGGGGGGTTGCAAAGGCTGAGGGCCCCCCAGAGGACCATTGTAAGGGTGTCCTCTAACTTGACAAAGAATCAAGATCCACAGCCCCAGGCTGATTCTTCAGAGGCCAAGGCCAAATCTCTCTCCTCTTTCCAACCTTCCTACCAATTCCCACGGCAACCATCGCCCCCACAGCCCTCTCCTCTTCTCCCCACCGTCTCTGCTAGGCTCCATCAGTCAATGCACCCACCAAACAGAACCCGGGTCAACAGTCATGCCCACGGAGCTTCTCAGTGAGGGAAATGGGCACCCACCGGGTTACAAAAGGTACATGAAGCAAACCACCGCCGGTGCCACCAACACATGGACGGGACACAGCACGTGGGGCAGACACGCAGTGGAGTACCACTGGCGCTAAGAGCTGATGACGGGCGAGTCTAGAAGACTGGCAATCAGGCCATCACAAAGGGACAAATATGGTATGGAAACCTCTTATGTAGAAAATCAAGCGCAGGTTTTGCTGGTAACAAGTTACAACACTGCCTGACGTGACCAAACTATGGAAAGTTACACCATCTGTAAGAGCTCGCAATAAAATGGTAATTAAAAAAAAAAGAAGCACCTCCAGGGGGGAGAACAACAGAAACCACAGGGGAAGAGACAGTGGTCGGCGTGAGATATGAAAATAACAATAAATTATAACCTATCAGGGTCCCAGAAAGTAACTCAATAGAAAGTAGCCGTCTAGAAAAGAATGACGGCAACATTATGTGCAAATCTGCCTGATGCAATTGATGTGTGATTGGAATCAGAACTGTAAAAGCCCTCAATAAAATGATCCCCCAAAAAGAGTTTCATCTGGAGAAAGCTGCATTTGCTGATGGTTCCCAGGAAAGGGAGGTGGGTCACCTACCAGACGGCAGAACAGCAACCCCCAGCCCCGAGGGCGACGTCAGCACCACCACACCACGCAGAGGACAGAGGCTCAAAAGAATGCAGACTGCGGACTGCGACCGCGGAGGGGCAGTGGGGAAAGGCTGCCCCGTGGCAGAGGGCACACAGGGTCCTCGGAGTCCGGCGCCGCTCGAAGGCACCCGGACCTCGCCTACGACGTGATGCCGTGTGGTCTTCAGTCCGCAGGAGAAGACACACCCCTCTGCTCCCAGTACGATTCACAGCCTGGAGACCCGAAGGGCCGGCACCACCGTCCCTACCGAGTCAGAATGGAGCAGTTTCTGAGTTATTCCACAAGCGCCCACCCAATCATTCCATGGGAGTTACAAAGACTATCTGAGGGGGCTCAAAAGGTCACGTGAAAGTGACAATTTCCCACCGAGGCCATATTAAGGAATCCCCTGCCCTGCACCTGCCCGACTCTGACCTGTGCCTCAGCAGAGAAAGCAGGCGACCAGGATTCCAATCCCCACCGTGCCCCACCACAGGCTGGTGTGAGGGGCAGCCGCCTGCACGGCACGGGGTGGGGACAGGGGCAGCAGAGTGACTGAGGGAATGAAGTCCAGATCCAAACAGCCTAGGTTCAAATCCTGGCCCTGCCACTCGCTCCAAACCCACTCACCAAGTGAATTCCAATCCTCAGCAACCCAATGTGGGGTTTCCGAGACTAAGTGTCCACGGAGCAGACAGCCTCATCTCTCTCCTGCGGAACCTCCGGTGGGTTTGAACCGCTGCCTTGGCACATGACCCACAGGGCCACCAGACTCAAACCAAGCCCGCGCCAACTCACGGCGACCCTGTGGGACACCCTAGAAGTGGCCCAGTGGGTCTCCAAGGCTGTAAATCTCTAGATCAGTGGTTCTCAACCTTCCTCATGCCGCGACCCTTTCATACGGTTTCTCGTGTCCTAGGTGGTGGTAACTGACCCCCAACCATAAAATTATTTTCGTTGCTACTTCATCACTGCCATTTTGCTACTGTTATGAATTGGGTGACCCCAATGAAAGGGTCGTTCAACCCCCCCCCCCCGGGGTCGCGACCCACAGGTTGAGAACCGCTGCTCTAGGGGACAGACAGCCTCATCTTTCTGCTATGGAGCACTGGTGGTCTGACCTGCTGACTGTGTAACCCACTAGATACCACCATCACTCATTAGCTAGGTTTCATTCTGGAAAAGTTACTTCCAGCTCTGGGCCTTTAACTCCTCAACTATGAAGTGAGGGCAATAACGAGACCTGTTTTATTCTATTTTTTAATCATTTTATTCAGGGCTCATACAACTCTTATCATACTCCATCCATCCATTGTGTCAAGCACATTTGTATATCTGTTGCCATCATCATTCTCAAAATATTTTCTTTCTACTTGAGCCCTTGGTATCAAACTCATTTCTCCCCTCCCTCCCCCACCCTCCCTCCCTCAGGAACTCTTGATAATTTATAAATTTTTATTTTTTCATGTTTTATATTGGCCAATGTCTCCCTTCACCCATTTTTCTGTGGTCCATCCCCCTGGAAGGGGATTATATATAGATCATTGTGATCGGTTTCCCCTTTCTCCCCCCACCTCCTCCTTCCCCTCCTGGGTTTATCTGCCCTGGATTCCCTATGTTTCCAGCTCTTATCTGTACCCGTGTACATGCTCTGGTCTAGCTTGATCTGAAAGGTAGAATTGAGGTCATGATAGTGGGGGGAGGAAGCATTCAAGAACTAGAGGGGGAAAATAAATAATTTTTTTTTAATTTTTAAAAAGAACTAGAAGAAAGTTGTGTCTTTCATCTGTGCAACAAGACCTATTTTTAAAAATCATTTTATTGGGGGCTCGTACAAGTGTCATCACAATCCATACATCCAACCATTGTGCAAGAACTATTTCAAAGGTTGAATGACTTCTTAGAAAACCTTGCAAAAACGCACTTTCAGTGATGTGATTTGGGTCAAGGAGGAGGAGTTAAAAGAGGTAAAGGCCAAGAATAGCACCTGGGCCTTAAAACAAGCAGTCATCTAAGAGAGACGTCAGCCAAGTTCCACACAGACGAAGCACACCAACCTGAGTGATTCAAAGACTGTAAATAATAAAATCCAAATCCAGAGGAGGGAACGGTATTATAGCTTAAACTTGGAAGACAGTTTGAAGGAGGCTGTGGATGACAAGAAAAACCCAAACCCACTTGCAGGGTCCTCCGTGTGGATGAAGCCTTCCAGTGAATCCCATCTGACCGAGAGCCAGGGAGGGGGACAGCCGTGTTATCGACAGTGCACTGTAGGGTGGATCACTGAGATTGTAGTAGGTTAAAGTGGGATACCTTGCCCTCTGATCTCACTTTTGATCTAATGTATCCAATGTCCCAGCTTTTAATATTTTCTGCCTTCTTTTCAAGTGAGGTTTTTCTATATCTATTCTATCATTGTTGGGTTTTTTGTCTGTTTTTGTTTGGATTTTGCATGTTTTTCTGTATAAGAAATGCGAGCTAGATAAATCTATAGTGACAGCAACTGGATTAATAATTTCCTATGGGGGTGCAGCAGAGGGGGTTATCGGGAAGAGCCAATGTGGTGAAACTGATGGTGGCTTCTGAACTACTGAGATGTGTGGGGTGTGAATGATCTGTCAAGCTGAACCTGTTGCAAACAAAGGGGGGTAGAGGTTTGCTGCCTGAGCCGACCACGGGAGCTCCCTATGTCTCCACCACCTCATTGCTCACCGTCTGCTGCGGTTCCGTCCAGTTCACCTCAAAGCCATCAAACGCGTGGCTCTGCCTGTTCTTGTCCAGCTCTCGGATGACCATGCCCTCCACCCTCCGAAGGAAGGCCGCCAGCTTTGGGTTGTCCAGCTGGCACGCAGGCAGAACGGCAACCGGGCCCGGTGGCTCGGTCTGCACCTCGGCATCAGCACGCTTCCAGACCTGGGTGGACACCTCAGCAGTGGCAATGCTGGCCGTCTGGCAGCTTCTCTGGAGGGAGATGGAGACACATGGCAGTCACCAAGAGCCCAGTGCACTGGCAGCAGCACCCACCTGGCTGTAGCCTCGCCTCAGGCCAAAGGACTGGGGCTCATCTGTCTGCCCCCCCAGGGGCCCTTTTACTTCCTCAGGAGAGACCATGCTCGGGGGCTCGAGCGACCCCCACATTCCTCCACCCTTCTGTGTTCCAGTGGGGTGGGGCATGAGCTCATGCTATCCACCCCAAATACTGTGGGTCCCTCCCTGAGTCACAGGAACCAAACAGCCAAGCAAAAGCTGGTCCTGGGGCTTCAGGCCAAACTGGGGGCAAGCAGACAGGTTCCTCTTTCATGGTGGGACAACACGCACAAATACACACCCCTCCAGCCTTCTCACACGGACCACTCAGTGGCCTTCACCAGGTTCCCATGAGCAGGTTGTACAAGCGTCCCGCCATCCATTTTTTAATTTTCCCACCATCCGATCTTCCCTACCCAACAGAGGCAAGCACTGCTCTTCCCCCAACCCTGCAACCGTGGGACGGACGGACAGACACGCAGGGCGAAGTGGTGGGAGGAGAGGAGCGCACAGCCTGAATGCATAACAATTTGACAAACGGTATTTGTGTGCATATGGGTATCTACTTTGGCTGCAAATCTATGAAGGTGATGACGTATGGGGTGGGGGGCACGGTTACAAAACTCCTCAGACACAGCAAACCCTCGAGGGAACTAACCTCTGGGTCCGAGAGATCAGGACCAAGTCTCAGGGGACACTAAGGTTCATGACATGACAGGTCTACCAGATCCATGTTCCACATGCTGATTTGGTGACCGGCAGCTGGGGTCTTGAAAGGTTGCCAGCAGCCATCTCCTCTCACCCAGAGGTGGCCAAGGATGGACATCAAGACACTGGGAAACAATTAACTAACTAAAGGGACCCTGAGAACATTAGTCTCCACCACCCTAAGACCAGACACACTAGATGGTGCCAGCTACCACCCTCAGCCCCTCTAAAAAGGACCACCTTAATTAAAAAGATCTGAAATTGAGTGGGGAGAGCCCTGGGGCTGTCAGGTAGGCTTCAGGCTGCTAACCACAAGGTCCAGGGTTCACGCCCTGTGGGGTAAAGATAAGGCTTATCAGTTCCTATAAGGAGTGATGCCCTCGGGAGCCCAAGACTCAGAATCAACTTGAGGGTAGTGGGGAGGACAGAATGGAAGAACAATGTGGGACAGAACTCAAAATCATCAATGAGAGAGACCTGGCAAAGACGTGCCTGGCCCAAACCATGGCATCTTCGGGAGCCTCGCATGCATGTGCAAGTTGGACAGTGATCAGGAAGACCAAAGGGCTGATGCATCTGAGCGGCGGAGCAGGTGAAGAAGAGTGAACATACCGTGGACTGCCTAAAGAACACACCCATCTGTCCTGGAAGCAGTGCAGCGAGTGGCCCTTGGAAGTGGGGATGTCAAGACACAGTCCCACATACGTTAGTTCTGTTGCCCAGGGAGACCCTGGGGCAGGACATCCCACTTGGTAAAGCAGAGGCCCAGGGAGACACAGTGGACTGACACCCTGGCTTCCATACCGGGCTTCAACAGCGAGGACGCCCAGGGCCAGCATCCATTCTGTGGTGGTGCATGGGGTCGCTGTGAGCCAGGACTGACTCGCATACGGGTGTGTGCTGTGAGGGTCTGTCTTCTTTGGGAAAAGCAGCGCCACAGGAAGCATGCCACCCTAAGAGGCAGACCATGGGAAGACCCTGAGCTGGTCACTACAAACCCCGAGACACCACAGCTTCTCCTGGCTCAGTCCATCCCCCTCCACCCTGTCCTTTGTCTCCACCTCCTTTTCCCCCTGCTCCTCTCACCTGGGTGCAGACCTGCCCTTTCCTGGAAGGATCTCTGAGCTTTCCCAGGAGAGGGCTCTGGCTAGGGGCTGTTCCCATGAGCATGGTTGTTGACAAGTGTGACCCTCCTCACGGTCCGCATGGGCACTCACAGGCCAGAAGTCTCTGGACTGGCTGACTTCCCCCCCCTACTCCCACCCCCACCACTCAGGCCATTAGGGGTGGGGCTGGGGATGAAGGCAAGGGGCTGGGGCCAGTCTGGCCATCTCCTGGCATGCCTGAGGTGGTTGGCCCCTCCCAGGGGCAGGTCACTGCAGACCAGGGTATACTCTGCACCCATCTTCACCTTCTAGCACCCCTCTAACTTGCCAAGGGAATCCATCCCTAACACATCACAGGTCCGGTAGACACAATTGTACAGAGATAATAAGTAAAGATGATAGTAAAGTTATAGAGAGCATGATAGAACAGAAATATTGAAATAAATGGAGTCAGACAGTTCATAGTAGCATGCTCACCTCAGCCCCACTTGGTGGTCCACGTGGAGAGAGAGAGAATCTTTAATGCTAGCCCAGGCTTTTATATTCTCTGGTGATATGCAAGTCCCCTAATTACAGGAAGACATACTTTACAGGAAGGGGTTGCACTATGTTACACAGCAGTGAGAGGGGGTGGTCTAGAGGTACCCATGCAAAAGGAAGAGGAGGGATTGGGGGTATACATGTGGCAGGATGGGCAGATCCTAGATCCAGGATGGCAGCCTAACTTTGGATGTCACAGAGCCGGTTTGGCTTGTTCCCTGGCTCAATTGATAGAGACCATTATCTGTAGGGTGTGAACTCCACCTACAGGAACCAAGCTAATGGTCATAAGCCTCAGGGAGAAATAATCCATTGCCCCCAGCAGCAGGGAGCAGACCCACCCCTGTGTTGGGGCAAGACAGCAGTCTGGCAGAACTGCCTTCAGTAAAGATGTCTGTAAGCAGCTGACCTCCTCCCACACTAACTCTGCTAGCCAGTCCCCACAGCCTCCAGCACAGAGGCCCACGTGCTCCTTCCTTGTCTGCGGCTCACAGGTGATGCCCAGTCACACAGAAATGCAGAAACCTGAGAGCCAAGGTGCAGAGCTGGCACTTCCTCCAGCACACCCTACAGGAAGGTGTTACACAGGCAACACAAAGAATGCTGCGGAATCAGCTCTGGCCATCCTAGGAGGGCAGAGCCCCCGGGAGGGAGGCAGCTTGAAGCCCAGGTGAGAGTGACAGTGGCAGTGACAGAGATGGAGGCAGCAGAGCTGGGGAGACACAGGTGGCTTCAGGTATTTTGAAGAGAGTATTGAAAGGATATGATGGATTGGAGGTCTGAGACAGGTAGGAAGGAAGGAAGAGAGGAAGGGAGGGAGGCAGGGAAACAGAGAGAGAGAGAGAGAGGCAGCTACACTCACGAGTCCATGCTGAGACTGAGGCACCTCCTCAGCACTACTAACCACAGGTTCAAGCCTGCCTGCCGCTCCTCCGGAGAAAGATGAGGCTATCTGCTCCCATAAAGATGTACCTCCTGGGAAAGCTGAGGTGGGGCCGCTCATAATCAGAATCAACTCTAGGTCAATGGGTCTGGTTTGGGCTTGTGGACATAGTCATGGAGGTGTCAAATCTTCCCAAGAGGCCACCCGGCAGGCCCTGGAGGCTCTGGGAAGGCATCACTCAGAGGGGGGCCTTGAAGCCACAGGCCTGCAGGAGGCCCTCAGGGGAGTGTGCACACAGAAGGCCCCATAAACGTTTGCTGAATCAATGCATGGACATGGGGACCAGATTGTGCAGATGCTGAGCCAAGCTGGAAAAACTCACAGGCTTGCTGCAAGTCACAATGAGAACAGTGGCCACCGGGTGGTCACGTAAACAGCCACTGTCCTCGGAGCCTTACCCGAATCCTCCTTCTCCTCCACACAACCCCCTCATGATGTCAGTCCTTTCTTCACAGGACAAACGTGGGCACCGAGGCACAGAGAAGTTAATAAGGCAGTCAAGGTAACACAGTGGAGTCCAATCACAGTGGCCCTGAACCCAGGCAGTCGGGCTCCAGTTCTTGCTCACGGCCCCAAGTGAGTCAGCATCCTCTTCCAAACACTTCCATCCTGCAAACACAGGACAATGATTCCAGCAGAAACCTGCCGAATGTAAAAATTAATGCGAAACCAGAACCACAGGCGAAAATATCCGTGGATGAGCAAGTGCTCCATGGGCCCCTTCCCGTTACTCTCCTGTGAACAGGGTATAAGATTACAGAGCAGATCAGCGATTCGGCCTCCAGGAATTCATGGACACTGTGTTCCACACCATCCACTGCAGACCCTTAGATGTACCGCTGTTCATCCCATCCCCCACTTCCCCCCGCTGCCCCCACTTCCCACCTCCACGTGCCCCTTCTGAGCATTGTCAGGGCCATGCTGCCCCGTGACCACAAGCAGCACGTCTTTCTCAGGTGTGCTGCCTCACGAGGGTTACTGCTCTCCTGTCTGTCTTTCCGGCTGATCACTGAGTCACAGTCGAAGGGTCAACGTATGGGGAGTCCACCAGACTCTATCTGACCAGCAAGCCTAACCCATTTCATGCTCTTTCAGGTATTTTTGTTACGATGCCTTTCCACTCACCTCCCTGCCATCGAGTCGATGCTGACTCATCGTGGCCCTGTGGGACAGAGTTGAACTGCCCCTGTGGGTTTCCCAGGTGGTCACTCTCTACGGGAGAGGACAGCCTCGTCTTTCTCCTGAGGAGCAGCTGGTGTTTTCCAGCTGCCGACCTTGCGGTTAGCAGCCCAATACGTAATCATGGTGCCACCACGACTGCCTCCTTATTCAGACAAATCCTACTGCCATCAAGCGGGTCCCAGCGCCTAGTGACCCGGTAGGCCTGAGAAGAACTGCCCTGTGGGGTCTTCCTGGGGGTGGGCAGCGTTGCCAGCCCCCTCGGAGCAGCTGGGAGGTCCAGTGCCAGCCTGCTGCTGGCAGCACGACTGAATCCACGACAACACCAGGGGATGACAGCGCCAGAGGTAAGTTTCAGTATCAGTCAAGGAGAAAGAAACAGCGGCCTGGGATTCCGCCTTTGGCTGGGCCCACCGAGTGGAAGGGCCTGCCCCTCCAGCCAGGTCAGGCAGTCTGTGGCTGGGACACAGGTGAGCCTCACCTGAAGGAGGAGCCAGGAAGGATCCTAGGGTCAACCAGCCCTCACTTTGGGGGCTCTGACCCAATGGGACTCGGAGCTGGGCGGGGTTGAGGGAGGAGCTGGGGGCCTGGGACCCAGGTTTGACATGAGCACCCTGGGAGGCTGGCTGAGGGAAACCAGAGAGAAGCTCCTCAAAGGGGCTCTTCAGGCTCCTTACACTTGGGCCTGAAACCAGCCATCAGAGTCGGGGGTGGGGGGTGGACTAGGGGAGTGGAGAGCCTGGGGAAGCCTAGGGTCCGAGGTTGGGGTGGGGATGGGGTTGAGGATGGAGGCTTATGGCCTAAAACCCAGTTCTCCTGCTCTAAAAGAGCCCGAATGTGGAGAAACCAGACAGGTAGGGGTTTTCTAACTCTTGCAGCTTACTGGCAAGGATGCTGGGGCCCAACAAGGGGAGGTATACCACCTTCAGGAGACTCTGTCCACCCCAGATGGCCCCCTTCTCCAGAACCTTCTTCTCCAAGCCATAAACTGGCCCAGCAGACATGTAATACTGAGGCCTACTGTACCCAGACAGGGACCACGACCTGGAGAAGGGGCCACTAATTCAGGTGCTTGGGGAAATTCAGAATGGAGACTTTCACCAAGTGAGTCTGACCATTTGTGCACCTGGAAACACATGAACCTGGGAGCAGAGGAAGGTTAAGCCAAGCTCCACATGAAGGATCTGCCTACAAGGGACTCTAGAGGATGAGCAGAGTGGAAATGGGAGGGAAGCCAGCCCCTCAAGCCTTCTGGTCCCTTGCTCAGGACCAGTCACCCTCCTGCACGGAGGTCCTTGAGACACCTAAGTGTCTCCCACTGGTTTCTGTCCCTTGCTGCCCAAGTGTTGAAGGTGGCCAACAAGTAATCTGGGCACCCAGTCTCCCAAACAACCCCCCAGCAAGGCCTCCCTGCTGGAAGGGCTGGCCATTGCAAGCACCTCTGTCACACAGCAAATGGCCTGGCGGCTCAGGGCAGGCCCCACTCAACCCAGCACTGGTCCAAGGGCCAAGAGGAGAGGCCTGGGCTCTTCCTTGCCTTCAGTCTCACAGGTGACAGGCAACTCTAGTGTCTCCTTTTTAACTACGAGGGGTTCTGTCAGACACTCTCCACCCAGAGAAGCTCATTCATGAGGTGCTACTTTGAAGTGGGCAAATGCCATGGTCTTATAAAGACAGGCATCACCTTCCCATTAAAAACGCAGTCTGGATTTGCTTGTCTACAAACGATGTCATAATGCCTCTTCTTCTGAACCTGTCAGTTGTGAGGCTGAGACAGCCCTTTAAGGCCGGCGGTGGGGGCATCTAGGATGAACACAGCTGCATGCCGAGTCTGCTGCTCAGCGCCCTGTGGTAGCAACCACAGGCATCACTTACTCGGAGCTAGCCCCTCTGGGACCCCTGCTTCCACAGCAATGCTGCCCCATCTCCACCACACAGGGGCTGACCCAGCAGGTCTGAGTGGGACCTGAGCTTGCTCAGCTAACAAGCTCCAGGTGATGCTGCAGCTCCAGGTGAGAGCTCAGGATGGAGGCCTGTCCCTCATTTGAATGTGGAATGCTCTCTCAGCCCTGAGAGGAAGTAGTGGGTGGTACAGTTTGGGCTCCACTAACCTTGTTGCTGACAGGTGAGCCTAACTCACAGGGACCCTAGAGGCCAGGACAGAACTGGCCCGCAGGGCCAGGCTGTAGACCTTTGCAGGAGCCAACTGCCTACTCTCTCCACTGTGGCTCAGCTGGTCGTTCAAACTACCAATCTTCTGCTCATAGCGCTCTGCCACGAGGGTTCCTTTGCACCCGACCACTAGCTGTGACAGAGCTGGCAGTTTGCATCTACTCCGCAGTGCCTAGGAAACCCTGTTCCACCACTTCCAGAAAGATTCCCACCAAGGACGCCCTGGGGCCTACTCACCTCTCTGCCCCCAGAGTCAAGAGGGCTCAGAACAGATGTAACCACAAGGGCTTTGCTTTGGGTTTCAGGCCCAGGGCCCCCCCATCTCTAATGAGGCCTCTCAGTCACATGCCTAGCATGCTATAAGCAATACTCACATCACTACCCACCTGTGACTGCCCACCTTGAGCACCTGCCAGCCCCGCTCTATGGACAGGATTCCACCCAGAGTGGGGCCGGGCTGAGAAATGCTGTGGCAGGGAAGTCCACCCAAGGGACACCTCGAGACCGTGTGGGGTGGCCCATTAGCTGGCTCCTTCCACTCAGGCACCCTGGGTCCTCCTTCCCAGGACCCTCCCTTTATCTTCACGTCTCCTTCACCCCCTTCCCTCCCAAGTCCTGTCTACATCCCCAGCCCTCCATCCAACCAAGCAGAGCAGCAATTTAGCAACACAGAACACCTGAGTGAGGATGCCCACACAGAGCCAGCGTGCGCTGCGAATTTTGAGCAGCCAGTGGGATGGGCATGTCCTGTCCGGGACCAGGCAGAGCTGACTGGGTTTGTGGATTCTCCCTGAGTATGCAGCAAGGGACAGCCCGCTGCTGTACACTTGAACTTGCCTCCTGAGCACAGGAGGGCAGCACCCAGCAGCTCCAATGACAACCTGGAGCCGAAAGGCAACCCAGTGAAGCGGGCGCTACCCCACAGCCGCCTTGGTGCTGTGACTCCTGCCAGTGGGGCGGTGTCTTTTCACTCATGCCCCTGAGCCTCGAGACAAAGTGAAGACACAAACTTGGCTAACACGTGGTCTCAGCGCCAAGCTGAAAGCCCAGGCGTGGAGGCGGGTTGAAGACACACAGGCTCCAGCAGGGGGTGCCCTATCCTGCAGAACCCCCTGTGGCCAGGGAGATGCCAGTGGTGGGGAACCCTGAAGGGACAGCCTCCCCTGGGAGTCCAGCACCCAGGCTTGATTCAAAGCATAAGGGGAGACATTCTACAGACGCACATGGGAGGAAAGGGCGCCAAACCACTTCAATGCAGTACTTCCTGGTGCCTTCCAAAATACCTAAGAGCCCCGCCTGCCCTCAGGGAGCTAACAGTCCTGGGGAGCTGGCCCTGAATGTCAAGATTGCACCCTGAATTCCTGCTCTAGAAGCCACTCTCTGCTGGAAACAAAAGTATCAAGGTAGTGATTCTGAACTTGGCTCCTCGTGAGTCACCTAAGGAGCCAGCCCACCACCCACCACCACAGGGACCCTGAAGGGCAGAGTAGAATTGTCCCATAGGATTTCTGAGACCAGCTCTCTGTGGATTTGAACCAACACCTTGGCAGTCAGCAATCCAACACTGGCTCTGAGGGTCTGACCATACATCACTGATGGCAGGATCCCTGGAGGTGGCACCCAGGACCTTTTCAACTATCCTGAGCATTCACTGGTAGGGTGAGAGGTGAGTGGCAGGGGGAGGGGAAGGAGGATTAGGAGCCCTATCATAGGGAGCTGGGCCCAGAAGCCCTTCCACCTGCCCAGCACTGGGCTTTCCAACAGCTGTTTTTAAATCAGTAATCTCGGTGACTCCGGCTTTAAGTTATTAGAAGACCCACTGTACATGAGTCCTTGGCAGCTGGCTCAAGGCCAGATCCACAGCAAGAAAACCCATAAAAACCCAAACTCACTGCCTTTGAGTTGATTCTGACTCATGACAAGAACTGCCCTTTTGGGCATCCAAGACTTTAAATCTTTACAGGAATAATCAGCCTCATCTTTCTCCTGCAGAGCAGATGGCGAGTTCAAACTAATGGCCTTACGGTTCGCACCTCAGTGCACAGCCTATCATGCCACCGCAGCTCCAGTCTCTGACTCCTTGTCTCTTTGTGAACTAATCAGGAAATGACAAGAAAACTTAGGTCAACTTAGGTTCAAAACCACCAGCCACTCCACGGGAGAAAGAGGAGGCTTTCCATTCCAGTAAAGAGCTACGGGCTCACCACCACCACCACCACCACCACCACCACCAAAAAAAAAAAAGAGCTACGGGCTCGGAAACGCACAGGAGCAGTTCTTTCTACCCTGTGCTATGGGATCAGTAGGAGAATTGACTCAATGGTAATGAGTTTGGGTTTAGGTTTATCGTGTTATGCATAATGTGACGCCCTTTTTGTTTTTTTCAATAGAGTAAGGGGATCTAGTGAAAAAAAACAAACAAGTGAGCACGTGGCAATACAAATATTTATTTGAAAAGCTGAAAAAATCCACAGGGAAAGTGGGACCAGACTTCAGCCCAGTGTCGCAAGGTGTGAATGCAATATCCCAGCGTGGAGGAGGGAACCGGTGGAGAGGTCTGGGAGGCTGGCCCCAGCACCATAAATTAAGTGGATTCCTGCCCCTCCCCCAAAAAGAATTTGTTCCAAAGGACGACATTGACTCTGCAGCTCTGGGAGATGGACATATTTGATCAGAGCACACGGGAGCAGATGAAGGGGCAGGAGGAGAGAGTGGAGCACACCCTGGCCCACCAGGCCGTGATGATGATGTTCCTGAGTAGAGCAGCCAGTCCACAGAGAGAACAACATGGCTGGCCCTACTATGAGACATGATGCCCCTCAGTGACTAAGGGCGATACAGGGGACAGCACCGGAGACACAGTGTGGGAATTGCACCTGACCTGATCCCACCACACCGAGGCAAATCACTGGGGGAGTGCAGCGGAACAGCAAGGGAATGGAGTGGCAAGGTCCCCAGGGAATGCTGAAAGTGGACTTTGGGGCCAGGGCGTGGTGCCCCAACAGACTGGACTGGAAAACGCTCCTAAGGGCCAGCAAACGATCCCTGAACTAACTACAAGCTTTTCTCTTGTGAACTGTTTTGTTCTGTTCTTTGTCAGTGGTTTGTTTTGGTTGTTTTGTTGTCTGGTTGTATACTGTTGCTTTGTTTTCCTCTGTCTAGTTTTTGTGCATGTTAGTGACTCCACAGGTCTGTCTGAATAGGACAGGCTGGATGAACTATCTGGAGGAAAAACAACGGGACCGACAGTTCCGGGGGGACTTGGGGTGGGGGGGTAGGGGGGCTAAGGAAGTGGTGTTAACAAACCCAGGGACAAGGGAAAAACATGGGACCCCAAATGGTAGAGAAGGGGGAGTGGCAGGCTTGGTGGGAAATGATCAAGGGTGAGGTTGCTTAGAGAAGAGATATACTCTAGCCCAGGTGGCGATGGAGCATGGTAGTAGGGCAGGAGGAAAGTCAAGGGAGATGGAGGAAAGAGCTAGGAGTCAAAGGGCATTCATGGAGGTCTAGACAAAGACATGTACATGCAAATATATATAGGAGGATGGGGAAATAGATCTATGTGTCTATATTTATAGGTCAAGTATTAAGGTGGCGGAAGGACCTTGGGCCTCTACTCAAACACTCCCTCAATACATGAATACCTTCTTTTATTAAATTGGAACTCTATGATGCTCACTCTCCCGACACAATGGCTGGAGCCAAAGTGGGTGAACAAGTAAATGTGGTGAATAAAGCTGATGGTGCCCGGCTATCAAAAGAGATAGTGACTGGGGTCTTAAAGGCTTGAAGATAAACAAGCGGCCATCTAGTTCAGAAGCAACAAAGTCCACATGGAAGAACACACCAGCCTGTGTGATCGAGTGGTCCCAAAGGGATCAGTTACCAGGCATCAAAGAACAAAAAATCATATCATTGACTGCACACCTCCATGATAGGATCGCTGAAGACAAATGGGTGCATAAGCAAATGTGGTGAAGAAAGCTGATGGTGCCCGGCTATCCAAAGAGATAGTGTCTGGGGTCTTAAAGGCTTGAAGGTGAACAAGCGGCCATCTAGCTCAGAAGCAAATAAGCCCACATGGAAGAAGCACACCGGCCAGTGCGATCACGAGGTGCCCAAGGGACCAGGTATAAGGCATCATGCAAAAAAAAAAAAAGATATGTGTGTGTATGTATGTGTATATATGTGTATATGTATATATATATGTATATATGTATATATATCATATTAAATGAAGGGGGAAGTGCAGAGTGGAGACCCAAGGCCCAAGTGTCGGCCAATGGAGATCCCCTCATAGAGGGGTTTAGGAGAGGAGATGGGTTAATTAGGGTGTGAGGTAGTATCGATGAAGAACACAGCTTTCCCCCAGATCCTGGATGCTTCCTCCCCCCAACTACCATGATCCGAATTCTACCTTGCAGGGCTGGATAGGGCAGAGGCTGTACACTGGTACATTTGAGGGCTGGAGGTACAGAGAATCCAGGGTGGATGATACCTTCAGGACCAAGGGTGTGAGGGGCGATGCTGGGAGAGTGGAGGGTGAGTGGGTTGGAAAGGGGAAACTGATTACAAGGATCCACATGTGACCTCTTCCCTGGGAGAGGGACAGTAGAGAAGGGGGGAAGGGAGACCCCGGATAGGGCAAGATATGACAAAATAACGATGTATAAATTACCAAGGGCATATGAGGGAGGGGGGAATGGGGAGGGAGGGGGAAAAAAAAAGAGGACCTGATGCAAGGGGCTTAAGTGGAGAGCAAATGCCTTGAGAATGATTGGGGCAGGGAATGTATGGATGTGCTTTATACAATTGATGTATGTATATGTATGGATTGTGGTAAGAGTTGTATGAGTCCCTAATAAAATGTAAAAGAAGAAAAGAGAAAAAAATGATTAGGGCAAAGACTGTACAGATGTGCTTTATACAATTGATGTATGTATATGTATGAACTGTGAAAAGAATTGTATGAGCCCCAATAAATTGTTAAAATAAAAAATTTTTAAAAAGGAAAAAAAAAAAGAAAAGCTGAAAAAAATCAAGACAGATTGGACAGATACGAAACAGTGAATAAATGAGATTGAGGGTGATTTTCATTTGCACTGCTATGCTTATCTGGTTTGTTTATTTCCCTAATTTTTTTACATAAATTACCTTTATTATTTTTTAAATTAATTTAAAAGACAATAACGTACTTTTAATTTAAAAAATGAATGAAACAAAATAAAGTTCATTTGGGAAAGACAAATTACCACTTTTCTCATGCTCCTGCGGTGTTAAAACTTATCTAGGAACCTGACCCTCCGTCAGCAGGACTGGAGGGGCTAGATTCAAGAGAACCTTCCTTCATAACCCAAGGGTTAGTTAGCCTCAGGTCTGAAGACCCCTGGAAGTTAAAACCTATGAAAGCCATCACCTGGACAAGGCAGAAACCTGTCGGAGACAAGACGGACAACGAAAATGACTTTTCACGGGACAAGCCATAAAAAAGTGGGCAGTTTGGGAAACTAATTACAAGAATCTACGTGTGACCTCCTCCACATGAGATCTCCTCCCTGGGAGATGGACTGCAGAGAAGTGGGGGAAGGGAGACTCTGGATAGGGCAAGATATGACAAAATAACAATCTGTGGATTATCAAGGGCTCATGAGGGAGTGGGGAGCGGTGAGGGAGGGGAAAAAAAAAGAGGACCTGATGCAGAGGGCTTAAGTGGAGAGCAAATGCTTTGAGAGTGATTAGGGCAAAGAATGTAGGGATGTGTTTTATACAATTGATGTATGCATATGTGTGGATTGTGACAAGAGTTGTATGAGCCCCTAATAAAATGTAAAAAAAGAAAAGAAAAGAAAGGAAAATTATTAGGGTAAAGAATGTACAGATGACATGAGGGAGGGGGGAAAGGGGAGGGAGGGGAAAAAAAAAAGAGGACCTGATGCAAGGCGCTTAAGTGGAGAGCAAATGCCTTGAGAATGATTGGGGCAGGGAATGTATGGATGTGCTTTATACAATTGATGTATGTATATGTATGAACTGTGATAAGAATTGTATGAGCCCCTAATAAATTGTTAAAATTAAAAAAAAATGTACAGATGTGCTTTATACAATTGATGTATGTATATGCATGGATTGTGATAAGAGTTGTATGAGCCCCTAATAAAATATTTTTTAAAAAAAGAATCTATGTATAGCCTCCTCCCTGGGGGAGGGACAGCAGAGAAGAGGGCAAGGGGAGACGTCAGACAGTGTAACATATGACAAAATAATAATTTATGAATTATGAAGAGTTCATGAGGTAGGGGGTGTGGGGAGAGAGGGGGAAAATGAGCAGCCGATATTAAGGGCTCAAGTAGAAGGCAAATGTTTTGAGAATGATGACTGCAACAAATGTACATGTGCTTAACACAATGGATGCATGTATGGATTGTGATAAGAATTGTACAAGGCCCCAAAATTAAAAAGAAAGAAAAGTGGGCTGTGGTAGAAAACCCTAGAGACCTGGAAGAACCCAGCCCTCCCAGCGAGCCTCCACTTTCACAGGTCTCCCCCTGCAGGCAGACCCCCGTAGTGCGGGAGGTTTGGCTCCAGACCCTCGAGACAAAGTGAACAGACTGCCCTTTGTGGCTTCCACGTACATATTAAGTGGAAGGAAAATGGGGCTTTCAACCCGAATAGTCTGGGAATCCCACAGGGGCAGTTCTCTCCAGTCCTATAGAGTCAGTGTCTATTCGATGGCCGTGGGTTTGGGAGTGCATATCGAGGTTACGTTTATGCTGTAATCTATTAAGTGTGCAATATGAAAACGGCCTGAAATATTGTGAGAAGAACCAAAGATTCTGGAAAATGGCACCATGAGACATGCTCAGCCACAGGGTTGCCACAGATCCTCCTTTGGTTAAAAAAACAAATATGGATAAAATGAGGTGTGCCTACCTATTTACCAAAAAAAAAAAAAGGATTCTAAGAAGCTTCAATCTCTGCCTGCAACAGCAGCAGCAAACAAACAAACAGAAAGAGCTAGGCTGAGACCAGCAGTTCTCCAAGTCCTTCTAAAATCATTCTCTTCAGCCAGCAGGAACTATTTTTGCATATTTTTTATACCAGTATATGTGAATTATTCACTGACCAGTCCTAAGGATGGGCAGACTTAACCTAACTGCCTACTGCCTTGGCCTTTGAGCAACTAACTAAAAACAAAGCCATCGCCACTGTCCAAGGGCACTGAGTGGATTCCAACTCACCGCAACTCTGGACAGCGACCTGACCCACGGGCTTACAGAAGTAGCCCGCCCCAGCTCCCCTCACCCTACAGCTCTTGGGGTCGAACTACTGACTTATCAGAGAGCAGCTGGGCACTTAACCACTACAGCACCTGGGCTCCTTGTGGGAAACAAAAGGATTTTTCCCAAGCTGTCTCCCCCAAATATATGCCAAACTTAGCTGCTTGCGAATGACTATACATTTGGAGGTCATAAGATGTAGGTCAGGGGTTATTCTCCCTAAGAGCTATCAGCCATCTAGAGGAGGCAGACACCACTGTTTAACCCACAAGTAGGGTACCACTCCCTTCTGAAAAGGATAGTAGTTGTCTGTTTCCTTGTAGGAGACCCCAGAG
This sequence comes from Tenrec ecaudatus, assembly GCF_050624435.1. Classification (NCBI taxonomy): domain Eukaryota; kingdom Metazoa; phylum Chordata; class Mammalia; order Afrosoricida; family Tenrecidae; genus Tenrec; species Tenrec ecaudatus. Next base: position 78,536,949 of record NC_134539.1, on the reverse strand, counting down.
AGGTCAAACCCATCCAAGGATGACCAAGGTTAGGCTGCCATCCTGACTCTAGGATCCGCTCATCTTGTCACATGTATACCCCCAATCCCTCCTCTATTGCGTGCATTCCCCTCTCATTACTGTATTACCTATAGCACAACCCCTTCATGTGACATATGTCCTCACCTGTAATTTGGGGGCTTGCATGTCCCCAGAGAAGATAAAAGCCTGGGTGAGCATTAAAGATCTCTCTCTCTCTCCCTCCACGTGGACCACCAAGTGGGGCTGAGGTGAGCACGCTACCATGAATTGTGACTGACTCCATTTATTTCAATATTTCTCTTCTATCTCTCATGCTCTCTATAACTTTACTATGATCTTTACTTATTATCGCTGTACAATTGCGCCTACTGGACCAAGGATGATGTGTTAGGGGCTGGCTTCCCCTGACAGCTCCTCTGCTTCGGATGGGAACCGTTTGATGCAGAATGGACACTTGAGGACCAATGATTCGAGGTCAGAGCAAATTCTGGCCAGCGACCTTGCGATTTGGCCTGACTGAAGAAACCGGACCTCACCAGACTTCACGTGGGAGCTTTCTGTGGGTTCCACTGCCCACGCGGCAAGTGACCCCTCAATTCCCTCTTCCGTAACAGGGGTGCGGTGTCCAGCACTGTTCATTTCCCACTCGAGGAAAAGCCAAATGAGACCTCCTCCGACCTCATCTGTGGTCACTCTTGGCCCTTCAAAAGCAGCACACGTGCTCCAGGCGCTTCGCACTGGTCACTGGCTCGGCCTGACCCACAGATTTCATCCCAAGTGGACAGTCCGCTGGGCCTGACATACTCCGGCGCAGGTGTCCAAAGATCGCGCTCCGTGCGATCCACCTTTGGCCATCCTGCAAGCCCACCTCCCAGACCCCAGCTCAGGCAGACCTCCCGCGCGCTCATCGTTTTCTTGGATCCGCAGGTGTCCACCTCCTACCGTACTTACTGCACAAGTTACTCGACGCCCCGGTGAGCTCTGGGGAAGGCGGGCACGCTGCCCGGCTGACAGCACGGCGCCCACGGAGCGCGCTCCCGGGCGACACGCCCTCACCGGGGAGGGAGCCCGGCGCCCAGCGGGGCGCACCGGGTCCGTGTTTGGGCCTCAATAACACCTGGAAAATCAGTTCAGGTAGCCGTTCAGAGGGCGTTTGGTCCATACTCTATTTTAAGTCGTTTGAAAGGCCTAAACACTACAGTTCGCGCAAGTTCCGCCAAGGCATACTGTCCCGGAAGGTTTAAGGCAAAACGACAGCAAACTGAGTTGTCGTCGAAAGACGCGCAACGGATGCCAAGGGTTCGGGCCTAGCTCGAACGACACGAAGAAAGGGAACCGGTGGGACAGCAGAACCGATGGAGGGCACCCCCAGCCCTCCCGCCCGCGCCGCACCCCGCCGCCAGGCTCGCGCCCTCACCGTCTCCCCGCGGACGCCCTGAGCGCCCCTCCACTGGGACGGCACCGACACCACGCCCGCCGTCTGGTCCTGCAGCGGCCCGGGCCGCCCGGGCCCCTCGCTGCTCTCAGCGACAGCCGCCGCCATCGCCTCAGCTCGCGCCCCCCGCGACGCTAAGCCGCCAGTGGTTGCCATGGAGACGGACCCGCCCACTCGCGCAGGCGCCCTCTGGCGTGACCCCGGGGCCCCGCCCACTCGGGCCCTCTGGGAACGCGAGACCCGGATGTGAGGCCGGCCGCGCCATGTGTAATTGGACACAGCGCACCTTTCGCGGTCTGGGAAAGAGAGAGGGACGATTCTGGGGGGCCGGTTCAACGAGCTGGACGGGTTTTAGACGACCTGCGCCCGCCCACGAAGGGCACCCTTGCGGCAGGCTCGGAGGCTGCTCGGCTGAGCGGAGCGCGGGAGCACGGCCCCGGTGCCAGGCTCAAAGATGGCGCTGAGCGGCCCGGCGCGGGGGGCGGCGGCCTTGAGCCTGGGGGGCGCCGAGCGCGCCGCGCTTCCCGGAAGGCCCAAGGCCCGGGGGCTCCGGCCCTGCCGCCCCTGGTCCTCAGTGTTTGCCTCCAGAGAAGGGGGGTTAAAAATGTCGCCTGGGGGGAGGCAAAAAAGGAGCTGATACCAAGGGCTCAATAGAAAGTGAGGTTCTAGGAAATCGTGATGGCCACGTATGTGCAAATGTGCTTGATACAATTGATGTGGTTGTTACAAGAGCTGTAAGAGCCCCCATTAAATGATCTTTTAATTTAAAAAAATGATCACTCTCACAAATATATATATACAAATATATATATGTATATCGTCTATGTGACTTCCAAGTATGGTTGAGTACTTAATGCCCAAATGAGGTCACAGACCTCTATATATGTATCTATACATAGAGATGCATTTGTTTTGTTTTTTAATCGTGTTATTAGGGGCTCATGCAACTCTCACAATCCATAACATACATCAATTGTGTAAAGCACATTTGTACAGTATTTGTTATATATATAATTTTATTGTATATTATGTATTTCTTACATTGAAATTACAGAATTTAATAACTTCCAATTATCGGGAGCCTAGTGTATGTTAATACACACAGTTTAATGCATGTTTGTTTTGTTAAACTCTTAATAATGCCCTGCAGAAACAACTAATATTTACAAATATGTCACATGGGAGTGCTGATGATCAAAGCAGTCACACCCTATAGTGGCCCACTAAAACTGAAGTCAAATATGCCTGACCCCAAGAAGAGTTGACTGAGCCCAGACCCCCTTCCTGAAGCCCCAGCCGAGCCTTCGAGGCTGAGTCCTCCAAACCCCAGACCACTCATGGATGGAAACCTGCCCAGCTGGGGGCCCTTCATGAAGAAGACCCTGTTCAACCAAAGGCCAAGAGGGCTAATTAGATAGCAACTCTGGAAAGAATGGAATGCAACAAATTTCTACAAAGAACTGGACAAAAATTTCCTTGTGGGGCACTAGTAACACTAAAAGAATTTGCAAACGTGACCAAAGATTCAAAAAATCACTAAAAAAAGAAGCTCAAGGCTCTGGGAGCACAGAGGTCTGGATGTGAAGCCCGGACAGTGTTCTAGCTTTTTGAACAGACTTGATTCTTGTCTAAGTCTTGGTTTCTTAGCTGGAAAATAAAGGCAAAAACACTAGACCTGCTTTAGCAGATCAAGAAAGATCATTTGGAAAGACATAGGTGTCCCAGGGTATAAAATGCCACCCACGCCAAAGCCATTGCTGAGTCAGTTATACAAGCCAACTAGCATCAAACTTCTGGTTAGCAGTTACTTCCATTAACCACTGCACCACCAGATGGAATGCTACAAGCAGGTAAAGAGAAGACCCCGGGGGGCTCAATAGAAAGTAAATGCCTAGAAAACAACAATGGCAATAGATGTTCAAATATGTCAGATACAATTGATGTATGGATTGTACCAAGAGCTGTAAGAGCCCCCAATAAAATTATCTTAAAAAATAAAATATTTTTATTGACATTTTGAACGATTTCACTGGAGTCGTGGGGACAAAAGAAATGCCCATTACTGGGAAGCTAGATGGAATCCTGGTGGCATCATGGTTACACATGAGGCTGCAGTTTCCAGGCTCCTGTAGTTCGAAACTGCCAGCCTCTCTGAGGGCGAGAGTTGTCCTGCGGGCTTTCTATGCCCATAAACAGTCTCAAAATTAACATGAGCAGTCCTACCCTGCCAGGGTACGATGAGTCTGCAACAGCTCGAAGGCAATGAATTTGGTTCAGTTTTGGGGAACCATGGGAAGAGGGTGTGTATGTAAATTAAAACCTCATTGAATATCATCCCACTGTCCTTCGCATGCCTGCTCAGCCTGCAAGTCTATGCATGCATCTACTCAGAGATCACCGTTACTGTAGGGCTGTGTACATAACAGTATTTACCTTTGTTGCCTTTAAGTTCTACACTCCTCCCAGGAGAGTGAGACTACACCCACAAATATACTTAGATTTAACAGGGTATTTACACCTTTAAGGGAGCCCTTGTGGTGTGGTTACGGTTGGCCTGTGATCTACATGGTCAAGAGTTCAAACCCACCAGCAGCTCCTCGGGACTGAGCTCTCTCCTCCCATCCACAGTTAATCTTAGAAACCCACAGGTAGTTGCCATGAGTCAGCATTGACTTGATGGCAGCAACTTTGGTTTGGAGTTTGTCATTTTGCTGCAAATACCCATGAACATGGTGATACATACAGGGTCAGTTTATGAAAACTTCTTAGACACAAGCAAACACCTTGAAGGAATGAGTCACTGAGCCTGGGGACTCTGGACCACGGTTTCGAGACTCTCCAAAGTCAATTGGTATAACATCTACAAAGACGTTGTTCTACCTCTTTGGTGAGTACAACTGGAATCTTAAAAGCTCTTGAACAGTCATCTGAGATGAGTAAAAAGTGAAGAAAATCAAAGCTGGTATTAGTGAACCATGCGAACCTCAGCCTCCACAACCCTGAGACCAGAGGAACTGGATCAGTGGTTCTCAACCTTCCTAATGCTGCCACCCTTTAATGCCATTCCTCATGTGGTGGGGACCCCCAACCATAAAAATATTTTTGTTAACAAAAATTTCATTGCTACTTCATAACTATCATTTTGCTACTATTATGAATCGGGTGACCCCTGTGAACTAGATGGTGCCCGGCTACCACTACCTACTGCTCTAAAAGGGATCACATTAGAAGGTCCCGAGTAGAGGGGGAGAAAAATGTGGAACAAAACTCAAAATCTTAAAAACCATGCTCAGAGGGGCCAGCCCTAATCCCAACCACCTGGACAGCACCCCCTTCCCCCAGAAGAATTTACTCTAGAGCAGGGGTCCTCAAACTTTTTAAACAGGGGGCCAGTTCACTGTCCCTCAGACTGTTGGAGGGCCATACTGTAGTTTTAAAAAAAACTATGAACAAATTCCTATGCTCACTGCACATAACTTATTTTGAAGTTAAAGGGGGGGGTGCAAAAACACCCAGAGGGGCCAGATAAATGTCCGTGGTGGGCCAAATGTGGCCTGCGGGCCATAGTTTGAGGACCCCTGCTCTAGACGGCAGCACTGAAGCTACAGCTCAGAGAGAGGGCATGTCTGATCAGAGCACATGGGAGGAGAAGGGGGAGAAGAGAGTGGAGCACATCCTGGCCTACCAAGCCTTGAGGATGATATCCCAGCTCAGAGCAGCCAATGCACAGAGTGGGCCATAGGGCTGACCCCACCACCAGACACAATGTCCCTCACTGACCCATGGTCCTACAGGGGGTAACACTGGAGACACAGTGTGGAAATTGCACCCAATCTGACCCCATCACACTGAGGCAAAACACTAAGTGCATGCAACAGAACAGCAAGGGGAGCAGAGCAAGGAAGTCCCCAGGGAATACCAAAAATAGACTTTGGGGCCAGAGCGTGACAGCCCATCAGACTCCACAGGAAAACACTCCTAAAGGTCAACAAACAGACCTTGAACTATTTACAGGCTTCTCTCTTTTTTTGGTCATTGGTCTTGTTGTTGTTTTCTTTTGTTGCTTTGTTTTGCTCTGTCTTGTTTTTGTGCATATTATTATCTCTGCAGGTCTATCTAGGTAAGATAGGTGGGATAAACAATCTGGAGGAGGAAACAACAGGACCGAAGGTTGCTGGGGAACATGGGAGAGGGGAAGGAGGGTGTTGGAAGTGGGTGTTAACAACCCCAGGGACAAAGGAACAATAAGTGACCCAAACTCAATGATGAGGAGGGTGTAGGAGGCCTGAGAGGGCTTGATCAAGGACAACGTAACCAAGAGGAATCACTGAAACCCAAAAGAAGGCTGAGCATGATAGTGGGCCAAGAGGAAAGTAAAAAGAAATAGAGGAAAGAACTAGGAGGCAAAGGACATTTATAGAGATCTAAATACAGGCATGTACATATGTAAATATATTTATATATGACGATGAAGAAATAGATCTATGTGTATATATTTATAGGTTTAGTATTAAGGTAGCAGATAGACATTGGGCCTCCACTCTGGGACTACCTCAATGCAAGAGCACTTTGTTCTATTAAACTGGCGTTCCATGATGCTCTCCTTCCCAACAAGATCACTGAAGACAAAGCAGGTACTTAAGCAAATGTGGTGAAGAAATCTGATGGTGCCTGGCCATCAAAAGATATAGCACCTGGGGTCTTAAAGGCTTGAAGGTAAACAAGCGGCCATCTAGCTCAGAAGCAACAGGGCCTGCATGGAAGAAGCACATCAGCCTGTGCTATCACAAGGTGTCAAGGGATCAGGTATCAGGCATCAAATAACAAAAATCTTACCACAGTGAATGAGCTGTGGAGTGCAGAGTGAAGACCCCAAACCCATTTGTAGGCCACTGGACATCCCCTTACAGAAGGGTCTTGGGGAGGAGACAAAATAGGGTGCAACATAGCAACGATTAAAAATACAACTTTCCTCTAGTTCCTAAATGCTTCCTTCTTCCCCCACCCCCCCACTGTCATGATCCGAATCCTACCTTGCAAGCCTGACTAGACCAGATGAGGTACACTGGTACAGATGAGAACTGGAAACACAGGGAAGCCAGGGCGGATGATTCCCTCAGGACCGGTGGAGTGAGTGGTGATACTGGGAGAGCATAGGGAGGGTGGGTTGGAAAGGGGGAACCTATTTCAAGGGCTCAAGGACCTGCATTTGACCTCCTCCCTGCGGGACATACAACAGAAAAGTGGGGGAAGGGAGACGTGGGACAGAGCCAGATATGACAAAATAATAATTTATAAATTATCAGGGGTTCATGAGGGAGGGAGAGGAAAAAATGAGGACCTGATTCCAGGGGCTTGGGTGGAGAGCAAAAGTTTTGAGAATGATGAGGGCAACGAATGTACAAATGTGCTTTACACAATTGATGTATGTATGGATCGAGATGGTTTAAAAAAAAAATGGGGGAAAGTGGGAAGATGCCATTATATTTTAATTCATTTTTTCTATACTTAAAAAAAATCCCCTCATATTATACTTAACCTTAAATGATACATTGTTTAATGGTATTTTTAAAATATTATATGCCATCTATGTAAAAAAGAAAGAAAGAAAGAAAATGTTTTGAAACCAACTGTGGTAGCAATTGTACAATACTGTTTTATGTGATTGGTGGGATGTTATGATATATGTAAGCGCTTCCAATAAAATATTTTGTTAAAAAGAACAAAAAATCATATCAATGTGCATAAGAGGGAGTGCAGAGTGGGGACGCAAAGCCTATCTGTAGACAACTGGACATCCCCTTAGGGTCGTGGGGAGGAGACAAGCCAGTCAGGGTGCAGTGTGGCATCAATGAAACAACTTTTCTCTAGTTCCTCCATGTTTCCTCCCCTCATCCCTTGCCCCCCACTATAATGATCCTAATTCTACCTTACAAATCTGGCTAGATCAGAGAACGTACAGTGGTACAGATAAGAACTGGGAACACAGGGAATCCAGAACAGATAAACAAAACCCTCAGGACCAAGAAAGAGAGTAGCAATACCAGGAGGGGGAGGGGAAGGTGAGGTAGAAAGGGGGAACCAATCACAAGGATCTGTTAGGTAGGCTAGTGTAGAACTGGGGATGTCCCTTAACACATGCCCAGAGGGCCAAGCTACGGAAACAAAGGAGTGGCGCACTGCACATGCTCAGAGGTTCAGGTTTCCCGCCAGTAGGCATGGGTGGGTGCTGAACCTGGATTGGCCCACCTAGGCCAGGTGAATTCAATTCAGCCAATGGGGTCGATCAGGGGTCATCTACCACACCTCCCCGTGGAATCCTTGAAAAGGCAGGAGACTAGAGTCCAGACACTTTTCTGCCTGGCGCCGAGCAGCTTCCCCCAGGCTGCATGTTCAGGAAGAGTCCTATGGGTGCCGTGTAAACCTGAAACTTCTTCTAGCTCTCATAAAACTCACTTGGATCACGAACCAGGCTTCGGTGTGAATTCTTTCTCGAGCGGGCCAAGGACCTAGTTATAACTCTAGCTGCAGAGAGATCTAACATAAGTGGTGCCGTGACTCGGATCTATAAGGCAAAGCCGGCTCCAAGGGCACGAACCCTCCCATCCTGGTCTCACTGGTTTCGGCACCTTCTGGACTCTTCACCTCACCACCCTCGGGAGACGGGGCGCGTAGCTGGAAAGGAAGCCAGGCTGAATTGCTCCGGCAACATCTGGGAGGTGGATGGCTCCCCAAAGCGACTCGTGGGGACACTCGTAATGTACTGCCGCAGCCCCACCCTTTTGTGTCTGTCTTCTTGCCTGTTCTTGCTGGTGTTCGGGGTTTTACATCTGCCTCTCTGTGCTTGCCTTCCCGGGAGCTTGCATGCCTTCCGGGGAGCTTGCATGCCTTCCCCAGGCTGGATTCCTCAGAGGTGGCTGGGATGCTATGGTCTGCAGGTTGGGCGAATTGCAATTCTCAAAACCTCTTTGCATCTCAATGACCTGTTTTGTGCTCTGGCCAGCTGGATGGCTGGGTGCGCAGACTTAAACTCTGTTGGTTCCTGCAGGACTCTGACTCAGGTGGCTGGCCCCATGCAGGCTTTCCTCTAGGCCGCAAGCGGTGGCCGCCTTTTGCCGACCACATGAGTCACTGCGCCCTGGCAGCATGGCATCACCTGGTGTCCACCATTTTGACTACGGGACAACAGAACACGTGACCCTGCCAAGGTGGCGCCCACTGCTCCAACCGCGTGGAGGGGCGGTGCCTACGTAGCTGGCCCTGCTCTAGTCCCAGGAGCCAAATGTTGCCCTTTCCCCCTCCATTCCCTTCAGCTTCCCCTGGTTTTTCAGACAAGCTGCTTTGGTGTTCTACCAGTGTGGGTTTGTTCCTTGCTACCGGCTGGCCTTCCGTTGCCCAGGCCTAGGCCAAAGCCATATGGGAACTGAGCCTGAGTAACTGTAAACTTCCGCCTTCCAGTGTGCTGCCTCTGGCACTTTCTGGGACAGCTCTTAATACAGCTCCGCCGCCGGGATGTTCCAGCCAGAAATTCTGATTCTTTAAAGGTTCCCCAAGCTGCCGGATAGACATCCCTTCCCTTCAGAGATTTGAGAGTCTGCTCCTGCCAGCAGGCGTCTTTGAAGGCCATGGGGCAACACACACGCAGTGGCCCTCCTAGCTTGTGGTCTAGAAAACAGTCGGACCAAAATGTGGGCTGACTGACTGGTCTTTGACCCCTCCCTTGGGGGGGCACCTGCCTGAGGCCTCAGATTCATGGCACTCCAGACGTGCGCGCGCTGAAGCTGCGGTTATTGACCTTGAGGCAGCAAGCTCTCGGTAGCCTCCTTGTTCCGTGTTTTCTAGGTGGGACTTACCAGCTCTATACCTAGGAATTGTCCCCTTGGACGTATCCAATCCATTGGGATAGATTTGATCTGGAAAAGCTGGACAAACAGAAGCTGATTACGCTTTGCAATTCTATTTGGCCACAGTATGTTTTAGAGGAAGGGGAGTCGTGGCCAGTCAATGGTACACTTTCCCTTCCAACCCTGCAGCAGCTAGAACATTTCTGTGGAACGATGGAGAGGGGGTGGGAGAAGCCGTATGTTACAGCATTCTTCCTTTGGAGGAAGAACAAAGATCTTTATTCCCAGTGCACCCAGGACCCCCCGAGGGACCCTGGACTAGAGGGCAACTATTACCCCAACCCTGAAGCAGCCCAGAGTATTCTACCTGTAGTAGAGGCAGCAGGGGGACTTGGTTCTCAGGCAATTTACAAGCCTTTGCCTCTAATTGATCTCAAGCAAATTAAAAGTGACTTGGGCAGTTACTCTGACAAACCCAAACAGTACATAGAACACTTCCAGCACCTCACCCGAGCCTGTGATTTAACCTGGAAGGATGTAATGATCATACTGGGACAGGCTATGACAGGCTTTGAGAAAGAGCGAGTGCTCAAAGGTGCTAGGAAGTTTGCAGAGGAGTTACATGTGATGAATGAAAAGTACCCTGTAGGGGAAACTGCTGTACCTTTAACGGACCCTGCTTGGAATCATAGTGAGCCTCAGGACAAATGGGCACAGGAACATTTCCTGGTGTGCATCACAGTGGACTGAAGTCAGGTAGGGAAAAGGCCATTAATTATGCTAAGGTGACAGTGATTCACCAGGGACAGTGATTCACCAGTCTCCTGTAAGCTTTTTAGAGCGGTTAAAGGAAGCCCTAAAGAATCAGACTGCTGTAGACATAGAATCCTATGAGGGGCAAGTCTTGCTCAGGGACAAGTTTCTCACACTAGCTGCTCAGGACATTCGCAAGAAACTCCAAAAATTAGGGCAAAAGCCTGAAGGAGCTACCCTAGAGGAGATGTTCACTTGTGCTAATTCGGCCTTTTACAATAGGGAGCAGGAAGGGGAGGCTTGATCCCGGGAGAAGGAGAAAAGGAAGGACATTAGGCATGCCCAGGTATTAGCTACACTCGATAACTGATGCCCATCAATTGCCTCCCAGGTTTCTCAGACCTTTGAACCAGGTACCGAGTGCTACATTTGCCGGTGACCGGGTCATTGGGCTAGGAACTGCCCTAACCGGAACAAGCCTCCTTGAACGCCATGCGTCCATTGTGAACAGACTGGCCACTGGACTGGCCTCTGTCCTAAGGCCCAAAACCTGGAGGGGAGGCGACCACAGGCCAACGTACAGCTGATAAAGGAGGAGGATTGAAGGAACCCTGTCCGCACAGCCCAGCAGCTAGAGATAATTGGTGTTGGTCTGGAACCTAGGGTGAGCATCGATGTGGCAGGAAGGTCAGTGAACTTCCTTTTAGATACTGGGGCCACCTTCTCTGTCCTTATTTCCTTCCCTGGACCCCTGGCACCCCGCACCTGCTCCATCGTGGGAGTGTCAGGAAAACCTGTAGTTAAACATTTTACTGAGCCTCTCAGATGTCTTTGGAATAACTCCTATTTTTCTCATAGCTTCTTAGTGATCCCTGAATGTCCAGCTCCTCTCCTAGGCCGAGACCTGCTGTCCAAGCTGCACACCTGCATAGTCATCGGGCCTCATCCTCATCCCTCTACACCTTTCCAATTGTTCCTAAAAGTGGAGGAGCCTCAAATTCCCCCACAGGAACCATGGGAGCAGATGAATACTCCTGTGAGCCACTGGACGGTCTTAGGATGATATTTCATCGCCACCCCAGGACAGATGAGGGCTGCACAGATGATTCTACCTCAGACCCCTCACAGACTTTAGGCCAGTGAATACCTTTCCTTTGTTCCTGTGTTTACAGTGACCAAACTCTCATGCCTGTTAGTCCCAAGATTTATATTGATTTCCTGTGACACTAACCTAACTTCAAGGGTACTGCCACCTTACAATCTTACCCATGTCTCCCTTAAACTGTTCACCTGTTGTCTGTTTTTCCAGTTCTCAGGTTACCAAGGCCTCTGAACCAAGTGTGCCAGCTCCAGGACCACCATCTCCTAAACCCACCTCAACCGTATCCATCCTGGGCTCTAAATGGACAACCCCTTCTAACAGAGTAGGAAGGTTATGGACCCAAAACCCCACTTTGCCCCCTTTGCCAGCAGGAAGTAGCTAGAGATGTCGTCGTCTAGTACCCCTAACATTTGGGTCCATATCTCTTTAGGGGGAATGTTAGGTAGGCTAGTGTAGAGCTGGGGATGTCCATTAGCGCATGCCCAGAGGGCCAAGCTACGGAAACAAAGGAGTAGTGCACTGCACATGCTCAGAGTTTCAGGTTTCCCACCGATAGGCATGGGTGGATGCTAAACCTGGATTGGCCCACCTAGGCCAGGTGAATTCAATTCAGCCAATGGGGTCAATCAGGGGTCGTCTACCACGCCTCCCCATGGAATCCTTGAAAAGGCAGGAGCCTAGAGGAGAGAGAGAGAGAACTTTGTTTGCGTGACGCTGAGCACTTCTGCCAGGCTGCATGGTCGGGAGGGGTCCTATGGGTGCCGTGTAAACCTGAAACTTCTCCTAACTCTCATAAAACTCACTTGGATCACAAACCAGGCTTTGGCGTGAATTCTTTCTCTCGCGTGGGGCCAAGGACTGAGGTATAACTCTAGCTGCAGAAAGATCTAACAGATCTACATATCACCCCCTCCCTGGGGGACAGACAATGAAAAAGTGGGTGACAGATGTCGGACAGTGCAAGACATGAAAAAATAATAATTTATAAATTATCAAGGGTTCGTGGGGGGCGCGGGAGGAAGGGGAAAAATGAGGAACTGATACCAAGGGCTCAAGTAGAAAGCAAATGTTTTTGAGAATGATGATGGCAACAAATGTGCTTGACACAATAGATGTATGTAAGGATTGTGATAAGAATTGTGTAAGTCCCCCAAAAAAATTATTAAAAAAAAAAAGACCATGCTTATTGGCCAGATAGAAACAGGTGGGAGCCCTGAGACTAGGGCCTGTTGTCACCTTTCAGGTCTGGTACTGAATCTCACCCCTTTGGTTCAGTATTCAAGCAAATCATAGGTCTCTGGGGGAACAAACCGGAACCCTGCTGGTGTAATGGAGTAGGAGATGGGTTAACAGAAAATTCAGGAATTTGAAACCACCAGTCACTGTCCAGGAGAAAGAAGAGACTTTCTAATTCCCTAAAGATTTTGTCTTGGAAACCCACAGGGGCTGGCCTATGGGGTCGCTCTGAGGGGGCATCGACTTGATGGGAGAGAATGGAAAACAGTAACATCGGTGAAGTACCTACACCTTGGACTAAAGAGCCATCCGAGATCACAAAGCTAGCATTGACCCAAGGACAATGTTCAGAAGGGTTGGGCAAGGAGGAATAGAAGTGGGAAAGAAGTCGATCTGGGATAAGTGATGTTACATTGAGGAGAGCGTAATCAATGAGACTGACACACGGCAGGCTGTTGAGTGCAAAGTGGCCGAGTTATTTATTCTTAAACCTTCGTCCAATTCACAATAAAAAGGTTGCTGTTTGTTTTGTTCAGTTTTTGAGGAATTGCAAGTTAAAGGAGACTTAAAAAATGTCTGCTCAAATGCAGAAGTGGCATTTCTGGGAACATTCCCTAGGCCATAGGTGTAGATGCACGCGAAAACTCAGCTGCCCCAAAGGCATTCAGCAGCACATCCTTAGCAAGGGTTTTACTAGGACTCTACTCGAATGACAGCCTTAAAGTAATGTGCCCTAAAGTAATCTGTACATCGTAGACCAAAGTGTCCCCTGAAGCCTTTTAAAAAACTAAACAATAATTTAGCCTATAGCTAATAAAAAACGCAGGCGCCCTCATGGCACAGTGAACCACGCCTTTGAGCTGCTAACCACAACGTCAGCAGTTTAAAACCACCAGCTGCTTCTCTGGAGCAAAGACCAGGCTCTGTAGCCCAATAAAGAGTTACAGTCTCAGAAACCCACAGGGCCAGATCCACCCCATCCTGTAGGGTCACTATGAGTCAGGGTCAACTCCGTGGCAGTGAGTTGTGTTTAATAAAAAAGGTCCACCTCGAGCACTATGCCTTTTTGAGAAATAGGAGCCCTGGTGTCATGGTGGGTAAGTGTTGTTTTGATAACTCCAAGATTCAGGGTTCAAACCCACTAGCTGCTCTGGGAGAGAAAGAGGAGGCAGTCTGCTCCTAAGAACTCTATGGGTGGGGGGGGACAAAAGAACTTTATGGAGTAGTTCATCTCTATCCAAAAACAGGTAATCATGAGTCAAGGTTGTCTTAAGAGCAGTAGGTTTGACTTTGGGGTTGGTGTTTCCATGTATGGGATCAAATTGACCACTGTGAGAAAATGATTCGCAAGGTCCATCTCTGACCTCTGGTTTCCCGTGGCCACAGGCAAAGGTCAGACACACCTGCGCAGTCCGTCCTTCTCTGTCCTGTTCTGCACTAACCATTCCTCCCACACGGCCTAGTTTTCTCTTGGGCTCAATAATCCATTGTAATGGCTACACAGAACTCACAGACAATACTCCTGATTAAGGAGGTTCATTAGGGACTTTAACAGGTCACCATGAGTCAGGACCAGTCAACAGTGAGGACACGGTCATTGGTCCACAGCAACACCTCTCCTCAGTCAGTGATCAAGTCTCTCTTCGGTCCTCAGCCTTTTAGCCCTGGGGTCCCTTGACCTGTGTCCAGGGTCCAGGAAGTCAGCCTGCTGCTCTGCCACACAGCATCCTCTTGTTGCTGCTCCTCTGGCTTATCTCAAGGTCTAGTTGCCTCAGCTTCTGGTCTCAGCCTGGCTCCCTTCCTCGGTCCCATGATGTCTGTGCTGCAGCCTCTGGGTGCCTCTGGTTTTGGCCACTGCCCCCTCAGAGAGAGGCTTGAATCAAAGGTGCTCCACTGGTGGCCACTTCTGCTGGTCTGAAGATTGCCCTTCTGTACTTTGGAGAGGCCCTTCTATGCAGAGGGCTGGCTTTGATGGAGGTGGGATTTTGTCCTGCCTCAAACTGTTCCCTCCAGGAAACAAAGAGGTGTGTGTGCGTGTGTGTGTGTGTGTGTGTGTGTGTGTGTGTGTGTGTCCGTCCTGGTTTGCACCTTCTACTAAAGTGGAGACAACCCTACCTTAATCCTGCCCTTTAGCATAGCACAGAACTCCCCCCAAAATGAGATTATAGCCACAGGCATAAGGACCAGAATTTGTAATGCATCCCATGGGGGACGGCAGCTAGAAGAGCCATGTTCATTGGCTGTATCTCAAGTGCAAAGATGACATTGAAAGTTCAAGGGGCAGTGGGTTATTGGTAATAGGGAAGAAAAGGAAGGTGGGAATTTTCCCAACTTGAAGAATGCAATCAATGTCCCTAGACTGTACATGCAAACTTCAAATTGATATGTGTTTTTAAGAATTTTTAAAAATGAAAATAGATAACCATTATAGTATTACTATTACCATCATACGATACTGCAGCCAGCATGAACACCCAAGGGAAGGCCTGGATTCCAGTGGGTGTTCACACAATATTCGGGAATGAATGGGCAGTAGGTGTTTGCTTGCATGTTTCTGTTACATGGTACAGGATTTTAGGTTGCCATGAAAAGTGATGTTACCTAGATAGTTCCAAAAAGCAAAACAAAACTCACTGCCTTCGAGTCAATGCCGACTCATAGCGACCCCACAGGACCGGGAAGAGCCGCCCCTGTCAGCAGCTCCCAAGATGAGACCTCTTTACAGGAGTAGAAAGCTTCATATTTCTCCTGCAGAGCAGATGGTGGTTTCGAACTGCTAAACTCGTGGTTAACAGCCCACAACATAGCTACTACATCACCGATACTCCTTATAGATGTTGAAATGTGGCAAAATGTTGACAGTGTATTAAAGTGGTGTTGTTGTTTTTTTTTGTTTTATGTGGTTTACCTTGGTGTGCCTTGCATCCCTTTCACATGCAAAATATTTTTGTCACTTAAAAGCCATTAAAATGCCAAACTTTGTTAAGTATATGTTACCATAATAGAATTAAACTGTAGAAAGGAATGAAGGACTGTACATGCTGCAACATGTGTGAACTTTATGAAACTGAGAGAGGTTACATACATGTGAAATGTTCCCTACAGATTAGTAATAAGCACAGCTCAATCCGTGCTTGTTTGAGCAATCCATCCAAGTCAGAGATGGTAAATCTGAAAAGAGACTGATTCTGTAGGAAAGTGCTGGGAGGTTTGCAGAAAGACAGATTCCAGCCCTAGCTGGAGCAAAATCTTCAGTGTGGTGGGAAAAAGGGTAAATTGTTCACCACAAATTAGCAAACACAAGTAAGCCTGTGCTACCCCTGCTTACTGGGTAAACCCACACCGAGTGGTCTCCTGGTCTGGGGCGAGGGGAAGTTACTTGGTGACAGGGTTTCCGGTGGGTGCTGAGAATATTCTGAAACTAGACAGAGGAGGTGAGTCCATATTGTAAATGCACTGAATACCATGGCAAGACATACTTTAACATGATTGATTTTCCTTCATAGGGATTTTACCTAATCAGTAAAATGGGGAAAAAATAAAATACATCTAGATATCAGGAAAAAAATGTGGAGACAGTTCCAAACTTTATTAATTCCAGTGCTGCTTGAGAGAGAGATACCTGTCTGCGCCTGTAAAAACATAGTTTCAGACACCCCGTACAAGGTCCCTCCCTATGAGTTAGAATCCACTGAAAGGCAGTGGATTTGTTTATTATTATAATTATTTTCTCTTTTTTTTAATGATGTTATTGGGGGTTCGTACAACTCTCACCACAATCCATACATACATCTCTTGTGTCAAGCACATTTATACATTTGTTGCCATCATCATTCTCAAAACATTTGCTTTCTACTTGAGCCTTTGGTATCAGCTCCTCATTTTTCCCCTCCCTCCCCGCCACCCACTCTTTCATGAATCCTTGATAATTTACAAATTATTATTTTGTTATGTCTTACTTACACTGTCTGACATCTCCTTTCACCTGCTTTTCTGTTGTCCATCTCCCAGGGAGGGGCTTATATGGAGATGCTTGTGATTGGTTCCCCCTTTCTATCCCACCTTCCCTCCACCCTCCCGGTATCACCACTTTCTCCACTGGTGTGAGGGGTTCATCTGTCCTGGATTCCATCTATTTCCAGTTCCCATCTGTACCAGTGTATATCCTCCACTCTAGCCGAATTTGTAAGGTAGAAATGGGATCATGATAGGGGTGGGGAGGAAGCATTAAAGAACTAGAGGAAAGTTGTATGCTTCACCCATGCTACACTGCACCCTGCCTGGCTCATCTCCTCTCAGACCCTTCTGTAAGGGGATGTCCTACAGATGGGCTTTAGGTCTCCACACCACACTCCCCCCCATTCATAATGACACGATATTTTGTTCTTTGATGCCTGATACCTGATCCATTCAACACCTCGTGATCACACAGGCTGGTGTGTTTCTTCCATGTGGGCTTTGTTGCTTCTCAGCTAGAAGACCGCTTGTTTATCTTCAAGCCTTTAAGACCCTAGATGCTTTATCTTTTAATAGCCGGGCTCTATCAGCTTTCTTCACCACATTTGTTTATGCACCCATTTGTCTTCAGCGATTGTGTCGGGAAGGTGAGCATCTTGGAATGCCAGTTTAATAGAACAAAGTGTTCTTGCATCTGCTGCCTTAATACTAAACCTATAAATATATGCACATAGATCTATTTCCCCATTGTCATATGTAAATATATTTACATATGTACATGCCTGTATTTAGGCCTCTATAAATGCCCTTTGCCTCCTAGCTCTTTCCTCTACTTCCTTTTACTTTCCTCTTGTCCCACTATCATGCTCAGCCTTCACTTGGGTTTCAGTAATTCCTCTCGGTTACATTGCCCTTGATCAAGCCCTACCAGGCCTCCTACACCCTCCTCAACATCGATTGATTTTGGGTCACTTGCTATTCCCTTGTCCCTGGGTTGTTACACCCACTTCCTCCCCCCACCTCTCCCATGTCCCCCAGGAACTGTGGGTCCCATTGTTTTCTCCTCCAGATTGTTTATCCCGCCTATCTTATCTAGATAGACCTTCAGAGATAATAATATGCCCAAAAATAAGACAGCAAAACAAAGCAACAAAAGAAAACAACAACAAGACCAATGACAAAAAAGAGAGAAGCCTGTAAATAGTTCAAGGTCTGTTTGTTGACCTTTAGGAGTGTTTTCTGTGGAGTCTGATGGTGCCACGCCCTGGCCCCAAAGTCTATTTTTGGTGTTCCCTGGGGACTTCCTTGCTTTGTTGCCCTTGCTGTTCTGTTGCACGCCCTTAGTGTTTTGCCTCGCTGTGGTGGGTTATTATTATTATTTTCTTTTAACTCTTTATTGAAGTAGGTATGTTTTAGTTTTAGGGTTTATTTGTTTTTGTTTTTCTTTACTCTGAGCACAGGTTAGATTATTTATACATTTCATGTATATGAGAGTAAGTGAAAAACTGTTTCTCCTAGAGTCTAGTTCCTACATCATAAATATATTCCAAAATGACATTAAGCATGTCTCTCCAATCAGTGGATGACTACAGGTAAAATTTCTCAATAACACACTTGTCTTATTTAAGACCCCCAAACTCACTGCCATAGAGTCAATTCTGACTCATTTTGACTCTAGAGGACAAGGTAGAACTTCTCGTGGGGGTTCGGAGACTGGCTCTTTACCAGAGTTGAAAGCTTCATCTTTCTCCCACAAAGCATCTGGTGGTTTTGAACTGCTGACCTTGCAATTAGCAGCCCAACTTGTAACCACTATGACTCAAGGGATCCTGTTAGTTTCATGCAGGTGCCTTTAAAAAAGTACAGTGGCTTCTGAGGGAGATTACCTGGGTCAGTTAAATTCCAGGCAGAGAGGTCAGCTCAGAAGGTGATGGCAAGTACTGTTGGGTCGTCTTGATGGATTTTCTCTCCAGTGACACAGGATGATCAAGGAGGCTTGTGGAGAACTTGTCAGAATGATAACAGCACCGGTAACAAAAGACCAGAAGAGTGGAGAAATGGGGAGCCAAGAACAATGAGGACCAGAAAGAAGGAAATGTTCTAAAGTAGATTGTGGTGCTGATCCTATAACTCTTCTTGATATGATTGAATGATATGATACATCGACTATGTCTCAATAAAACCATCCATTAAAAAAAAAGACTGGGAAAGGTGTGTCAATGATTTTTTTTTTTTTTTTGATTTTTTTATTAAATATTTTTATTGGGGCTCTTACATCTCTTATCAAAATCCGTACATTCATCCAGTGTGTCAAGCATATTTGCACATATGCCGCCATCATCCTTTTCAAAGCAGTCTCTTTCCACTTGAGGCCCTGATATTAGCTCCCCATTTCTTCCCCTTCTTCCCCCGCCCGCCCTCCCTCACAAACCATTGATAAGTTATAGAATATTTTTTCCATATCTTACATTGTCCTCTGTCACCCTTCACCCACTTTTCCATTATTCGTCTCCCTGGGTGGGGGTTCTATAGGTCGATCCTTGTGATCAATTCCTCCTTTCTCTCCCACCCTCCCAACCAAGAGCTTTATTGGCACTTCATCCACATGTCACATAATTCAGTAATTCAATCGTATCAAGAAGAGCTGTACAGTTATCACCACAATCAATTCTAGAACAGTTTCTTCTTCCTTGTACTCATTGTGATTCATGTAATTAATTTTTTAAATTGTGGCAAAAATATACACAGCAAAACATTCCCTAATTCAGTGGTTCTCAACCTGTGGGTCACGACCCCGTGGGGGGGTGTCAAACACTCCTTTTGCAGGGATAGCCGATTCATAACGTAGCAAAAAAAAATTTTTTACAGTGATGAAATAGCAATGAAAATAATGTTATGGTTGGGGGGCGGGTCCCACCACATGAGGAACTGTATGAAAGGATTGCTGCGGGGTTAGGAAGGTTGAGAACCACTGCTCTAATTCAAGAACTTCTCCTTGAAGAATTTTTCCCCCCTTCAAAACTCACCTGCTCATTCTTCTAGGATAAAAAAAGGTCATCCTATAAGAATTTCACTGGGTCCCCCAGATCCTGGATGCTTCCTCCCCCCAACTACCATGATCCGAATTCTACCTTGCAGGGCTGGATAGGACAGAGGCTGTACACTGGTACATATGAGGGCTGGAGGTACGGGGAATCCGGGGTGGATGATACCTTCAGGACCAAGGGTGTGAGGGACGATGCTGGGAGAGTGGAGGGTGAGTGGGTTGGAAAGGGGGAACTGATTACAAGGATCCATATGTGACCTCTTCCCTGGGAGAGGGACAGCAGAGAAGGGGGGAAGGGAGACTCCGGATAGGGCAAGATATGACAAAATAACAAGGTATAAATTACCAAGGGCACATGAGGGAGGAGGGAAAGGGGAGGGAGGGGGAAAAAAAAAAGAGGACCTGATGCAAGGGGCTTAAGTGGAGAGCAAATGCCTTGAGAATGATTGGGGCAGGGAATGTATGGATGTGCTTTATACAATTGATGTATGTATATGTATGAACGGTGATAAGAATTGTATGAGCCCCTAATAAATTGTTAAAATTAAAATAAATAAATAAATAAATAAATAAATAAAAGGAAAAAAAAAAAGAATTTCACTGGGGGACTTCACCCCATCTGCCTGACAGCTCTGTCCTGGCCCCTTCAGACTTCATTTTGTTCCTAAGACTTGAAGAGATTCTAAAGGAGCGCAGTTGGAGGCCATTAAGGCTTCCCAGATTGCCAGGTTGAGGTCGCGCAAGGCGAGGAGCACCCATTCCTTGAGACGGGGCCCCCTTCAGGAGGACAGAGACCTTGGCGAAGACATGTCGAGAAACAGTTTGCTATTCCTATTTAATGAAAGTGTCCATAATGTTGTAGCAATGGATTTGTTGCTTCCTTGGGCAGTCCATGGTACTCTCAATGTGTGTGTGTGTGTGTGTGTGTGTGTGTGTGTGTGTGTGTGTGTGTTTTCAGAAAGTCTGTGAAGAAATTCCACTCTTTTCCATTAGTCCAAGGACTTTTGGTAACCTTTCTCGTATGCTATATACATCAGAACAGTCTTCCTCGAAGTAAGGGGGCACTGCGCTCCCCATTAGGTACTGTGACCTTCTGCACCGTCTGACACTGAAGGAGAGAGAGTGACACGTATGCTGGCAGTTACAATAGCGCCAATCTGCCCTCGGGATGGATGGGGACATCGCAGGGGTTCAGGAACTGCCTCCAGGAGGGGCCCTGAGATTTGAAGGAAGAGAAGCCAGCCTGGCAAAGATGGGAGTGAGGGTGAAGGTGGGAGTGAGGTTAGAAGGAGAGGCTTGGAGCTGAGAAAGGGGCAGCCCGGTGAAAGCTACAGGCTGTGTGGAGTGGGGGCACGGGATGGCTTTGAGAGATCCTGCCCACATACAGAACACACCAGCCTGAGTCAATCACTCCCTCCTTGCCAAAAGCACCTTTGACGGCTCCCAGCATACTGGTGATAAGGAGCTTGGACTTATCACCAGGACACTAGGAAACCACTGAAAGGTTTTCACCCAGGAAGTGACAGGCTCCGGCATTTTAGGAAGATGCCTGGCTGCTGAGTGGATTATGAGCAGTGTAGCTCCCCGTAGGCTTCTAAGGTGGGTCTGGGACCATGCTGACTCCTTTGGGTTCTGAAGTTTAAGGGCAATTTTCCACAAGAAATTCCGCAACTATTAGGGTAAAGCGCAAATTCAGCTCACTGACATCATGTCGACATCAACTCAGAGCGACTCTCTAGGACAGGTGGAACTGCCCCTGTAGGTTTCTGAGGCTGCAACTCCTGACGGGAGTAGAAAGCCCTGTCTCTGTCGGGAGGAGAGGCTAGTGATTTTGAACTTCAGACCTTTCCGTTAGCAGCCCCAAGTGTAACCACTAGGCCGTCAGAGCTCCAGAGGGTCAAAGTGGTATATTAGAATTTCTTGGAAATGGAAAGCTCCCTGGTGTTTGTTCAGTTGGCTGTACCGTGAAGTCACCAGGGCCGAACATCCCCAGCTCAGCCCTGGGATGTTCAACATGTGTTCATTCATTCTCTAAGCAATGATTCCCAGCACCCACTATGCGCCCGGGGTCTTTGGTCGGTCCAAATGTAAGGTGACCAGACGTCCCGCTTTTGGTGGGACAGTCCGGCTTTTTAACAATTTGTCCCGCATCCCATGGCGTTTTTTAAAAGTCTCGATTTTTGGAAAGAATGCACGACAAGCTAGAGAACGGGAAGGGAATATACATAATATAGAACGCCATTCAAACAGCTGCTGATTTGTTGCCCGTAGATGTGGAAAATATTGTTATTAAAATATATTCTTATTTCTATATATACACTGTGCGCGTTGAAATGCTTAAAGAATTTTGTGAAACTGCAGAAGTCGAATATCAGAAAATACTTGGATACAGTACAACGCCCTGGTTAGCTCTTTTGCCAGCTGTCGAAAGAAATTTGAAAATAAAAAAAATTTAAAAAAAAAAAAGAAATTTGAAAATATACGATCCTTTGAAATCTACTTTCTATCACAGGATAAATGTCCTAGAATTTTAGAAGAGTTTTTTGAAAAAGAATCTTCAAAAAGTTGGCTAGAGTTTGTACACAATCAAGCAGCGTTTTTTCAAAATGCTATAAAACTTAGTGAAGGTGACAAAATTTCAGTAACCGAAGTAGCAAATGAAGTTAATAATTTAAAATTTCAGTGTCAAGTGCAGTTAGAAAATAATTTTCTTCCATTAACTATCCGTAATAGTATAGGCCAGCTAGAAGAACAAGGTGCAATAAATCGTGCAGAGATCATGAATCACGTTAGAAAGTTCTATAGTGGGGGGAGTGGGGAGGGAGGGGAAAAAAAAAAGAGGACCTGATGCAAAGGGCTTAAGTGGAGAGCAAATGCTTTGAAAATGATTAGGGCAAAGATGTGCTTTATACAATTGATGTATGTATATGTATGGATTGTTGAGCCCCTAATAAAATGTAAAAAAAAAAGTTCTATAGTAATGGCATAGAACAGTGGACGGTACATTACAATGATATTGAACATTTCCATTGGGTTACATTAAAATAAGAACTTAATTGGAATGATGTGCAAAAATCGTTCGATCATATTACTCAAAATTTCCCATATAGCAATATTCCCGAAAATGATCTTTTTAATGAGGTATCATTATTAAAATATATATATTGATAAAGAAAAGGTTAAATCTTGGGCATCAGCCAAAATCACGATAGAGAACAAATGGTTAGAAATATTTCACCATTTTGAAACAAGCCATGTTCCATACAATAATGCACTAAAAATTGTGGAATACGCGCTGTCCTTATCAGGAACTAATGCTGCGACTGAATGCGTTTTTTCTACGGTAAATAAAGTGTGGACATCAGAAAAATCACAATTAAGTGTTGAGACTTTGAAATCCATTTTATGTGTGAATATAATTTAACAAACTCTTGTGAAAATTTCATGACCTTTTAAACGACAGCAATCTGCTAAAAAAATTCACTCAAATGAGAAATATGCCAAAGAATAAAATAATACTATACATAATTTTTCATGTATTATATTTATAAATTGTACTTATTTTTGAAATTTAAAAATATATATTACAACACTATTTTTGCATTCTATGAAAATTTTTCTTGCTCCACACAGACCAAATTTTTAATCAAGAACCCCCACCCTCGTCAATGGTGTCCCGCTTTACCAATGTTAAAATCTGGTCACCTTATGTAAATGGGGAACCTGCTAACCAAAAGGTTGGAAGTTCAAGTCCATCTAGAAAGGCCCGTGACCAGCTCTGTACCATTCTACTCCTGCCCACTGGGCTGCCATGCCTTAGAATCAGCTATCCCGCCCCTGGAGTTTATTTACTTCTTTTGCTCAAGATGTGTCACTGTGCTCTGGAGGGGGCCACCCCACTGAGCAGCCCTGCTTTCCTGGAAGCCCTGTTCCAGAAACTGACATGCACGCATGAATCATGACAGGAGGAAAAACATTTGAAAGAAACATGACCAAGCTGATGGCAAGCTGATGGCAATTCATGGTGCCCCCAGTGGTGTTTGAGTGCAGAACTGGGGGCAGCAAAGGGGTTTCAAGGTGGTGACCTTTGGAAAGCAAATTGCCTGGCCTGTCTTCTGAAGAGACTCCGGATGGGTGTGAACCACTAAACTTTGAGTAAGGGCCGAGTTGATGCGGACTCATAGCTGTCCTCCAGGACAGAGCAGCGCTGTCCTGTGAGTTCTGAGACCTTACCTCATGCGGGAGTAAATAGGCCCGTCCGTCATCCTCCCAAGGAGTGGCCTAGAACTGCTGGGTTGGGGTCAACAGCCCAACTTGAAACCACTCCGCCAATACAGTCTCCTGATAGAGGCGTCACTTCCTTCCTACCAGAGGGTGCTCCCCAAGGCAGGGATGGAGGGTGATGGGAAGGAGTGGCTGGGAAAAGGCCCAATTTCTTGCTTCTTACACCAAGAGCACAACTAAATGCTTCATCCAACAAATAAGAATCAAATGCCTACTAGGTGCCAAGTGTTGGAGAGAAAAATAAAGCAGGAGACCCAGAAGGGGAGGGGGTGACTGGGAAAGACTTGTTTGGTGCAGGGGAGGTGAAGAAGAGTTCTTGGAGGAAGTTGACCTTTGAAATGTGAATTGAGTCCCACCAGGAAGCAAACCCCAGGCCCTGCCCCCCTCCTCTCCCCACCCCTGGCCTTTGCCTCCACCCATTCATTGTAAGCCCTGCCTCCCAGCCCACCCCCACCCGGAAAGACCTCTGCTGAAAGGTGGACTGAAGACAAAGGAGCCCTTAATAAACCCATTAAAGGGCTTTGTCCAAGCTGAAGTGGCAGACCCAGACCGGAAGGAAGGGAGGGACAATGGGACAGACTCCCTGAGCTGCACCTCCATCTCCCTTTCTAAACTGGGGCCCAGAAAGAAATTCTTGGTGGAGGCGTGGCTCGCAGGCTGAGCTCCAGTCACTCACAGTCTTTGATCCACGCAAGATCAGGTAGTCCGAGGAATTTTTACCCAGGACCTGCTGGGTATGAGATCCCCTTGGGGAAGCAGAGGATGCAAAGACATGAACAGTTAGGACGGCGTCATGGGGAGGCATGTGGCTCTGACACCAGGGTCTCTGGATCTCAAATGTTGGCTCTTCCGTGCAGTCGATTTGTAACCTCAGGCCCTTCCGTCCCCTCTCCGTGCCTCAGTTTCCTCAGAGTGAAACGCTGTTCTACCAGCCTTGTGAGGAGTTGGTTCCTCTTGATCTCCTCAGACCAGAAGTCTTGTTCCTCTCTGTCCATCGCCACTCTGGGTGGCAGCCTTCTTGGCTAGTTACTTATCACTTTACTGTGGACTGCGACCACCATCTTTCTTCCCTCCTGATCCCTGTGCTGACTCAGGTCCCCCCTCCCAGGGTTGTAATTGCTGTTAGCCCCTGACTGTGTCATCCTGATGTATGTGGCATGGCCTGATCTTGTACCGTTTCTGTGATTGGTTGTGGGTCCTGCTGTTCTGACCTATGAAGATTGCCACTGCCAGGTTTGGGGAAGTGTGCATAACAGATAGCCTACTCACTGTACCTAGTCCTTGTTGGGGGGGAGCCCTGGTGGCATAGTGGTTACCCGACGGGCTGCTAACTGCAAGGTCAGCAGTTTGAAACCACCAGCCGCTGTTGGGGGAAAGATGAGGTTCCCTATTCCCATAAAGCGTTACAGTCTCAGAAACCCACAGGAACAGTCTTCAGAATTGACTCGATGGCAGGGAATTCTTTGGGAGACCTGTGGAAAGAAGTTCTGGCAATCTGGTGATTACGTGCTGAACTGCTGCAAAAAGGTGGGCGGTTCGAACCCACCAGCCACCCTGCAGGAGGAAACCATGGCAGTCTGCTTCCATACGGATCCACAACCTTGGAAATTCCACAGCAGTGCAATGCTGTCCTATAGAGTTGGAATCAACTGGACAGCAATAGATAGGCTTGGTCTGGGGAGTCCTTATGAGCTCGATAAAAGGTTATTACTGCAGTTGTTAGCTGTCACAGAACCTGTTCAGAATCATGGCAACCCTGTGGTCATCATGAAGGTGCCCATACGCTGTGCTCTCTGTGTTTGAGTGCTTTCGGAAGCTGTTGGCACCCACTCAGCAGCTCTAAGGGAGAAAGACCTGTGATATGCTCCCATGAAGATTCCCAAACCAAGCAAACCCATTGCATCAAGTCCATGCCAACTCAGTGATCCCACAAGACAGAGTCGAACTGCCCCCTTAAGGTTTGCAAAGTTATGAGTCTTTATGAAAGCAGGGAGCAGCTGCAAGGTTTAACCACTGCAAAAACAAGACCCTCAAAAAAAAAAAGACCCTCTGCCCATAACAATTACAGCCTAGAAGAAACCCAGCGGGTGGTTATACTCTGTCACACAGGGTCACTTTCAGTCCGAATCAGCTCAAGGGCCATGGATCTGCGCTGGTTTGGGAATCCTTATGGGGACTGAATGACATTGACTAGAGGCCACCTAACAAGGACAACAGATGGGCAGTGGACCAAACAAGACCTCCCTTCCTTTAAGTCAATTCTGGCTCACAGCAACCCTAAGAGCTGGCCCTGTGGGTTTCCCGAGCTGTCTTCAAGGCCGCAGAGAGCCTCGTCTGGATCCCTGGAGCAGCGGAGGGGTTCAAATTGCTAACCACAGGGTTAGCACCCTATAACTACAGGGTAGCTCCCTGTATCACCAGGATCCCTTAGTGGATGAACAGCAACTAGACATTCATGATTTTGAGGCATAGGTGCTGTGATTCCCATTACACACAGAGAGACAGAGACAGAAATGACAAGTTCAAAAAAGAAAAGCAATGTGCCACACAGTTGTGCTCTCATGGCTTAAAGAGAAAGGACCTCACAAAACTCTCTGAACCCAGACCACCTTCTGCCTACATGCATATCTCTTCCCATTCCAGTTAGCATGCATACTCAATCCTTCTTTATATAATCTTTTCTGATGTTAAATCTTTGCATTCAGCCACTTAAAGTGCACAATTCACCCTTCTTAAGTAGATTTGCAGTTGTATAACCATCATGACAACAATCAATTATAAACCAAATTCAACTGCCATTGAGTCCGTTCTAATGCATAGCAACCCTAGAGGGTGGGGTAGAACTGCCCCTGTGAGTTTCTGAGACTGTAACGGTTTACAGGAGTAGAATGGCTGGTCTTTCTCCTGCTGGTGGTTTCAAACTGCTGACCTTGCAGTTGGCAGCTCAACGCGTAACCACTGTGCCACCAGAATTCCTTA
Source organism: Tenrec ecaudatus (assembly GCF_050624435.1). NCBI lineage: Eukaryota > Metazoa > Chordata > Mammalia > Afrosoricida > Tenrecidae > Tenrec > Tenrec ecaudatus. The sequence goes on along the minus strand of NC_134539.1, from coordinate 78,510,292 downwards.
CACTCCATTACAGAACATCTTTATCACCTCAAAAAAGAAACCCCGTGACCTTTCGCATTGCCTCATGACCTAACTTAAATGTCACCTCCTCTGATACCTGCCAATGGATTCATTCATTTCATTTTCTCAAGTCCTAAGGAATTTTGTTCAACGTTATTACAGCTTTTAGGTGTCTATGGAAAACACTTCCTTCAAGTTTCATGAGTTTCTGTGGGACTTGCAGAACTCAGGGACAAGATGCACAAAGAAGGAACACGCAGAAAATGGAACAGAACAGCATCTTGGAGGAGTTGGACATCTGAGGCATCTTTAATCTCCAATGATTTCTTCTAAAGCAAATGATTGCCACCACTGTCTGGCAAGCACTCGAGACATTTGATGAATATTGAATGAATGAAAGAAGTGTTTGCATGTAAGGAGATTATCTCCTAGGTATGTCAATTCAAGCCTTTTTTTGGTCAACGTTGTGAATTTTGGCACATATTCTATTGAAGAAGTGTGATATGTTAAATAGTTATTTGGGTAAAGCTAACCTTACAAAATCTCAGTTATTTATTGAATGATGGATCATGTTCAATCAACCTTAAATTTGTCATCACTTTTAACAAGAGCTTTTATAGGAAAAGTACTTACTCGAATATTGAATGAAAAACAAATATGTCGATCTAACTGACCAACCATTTGGATTGGCGGGGTGGTGGTGGTAGAGGAGTCAAAGTATATCCCCGCCTCTCATCCTGCTCCAAAATAATTCATGTGTGATAGGAAATACAATGTTCAAAGGCAATTATAGCAGCATCAGAAGTAAACCAGGTGAGCATGTATCTCAGTGGTTCTCCACCTTCCTCAGGCCACGATCCTTTCAGATAGTTCCTCATGTGGTGGTGACTCCCAACCATCACATTATTTTCATTGCTACTCATAACCGTAATTTTGCTACTGGTATGGATTGGGTAACCCCTATGAAAGGGTGGTTCGGCCCCCAAAGGGGTCACAACCCACAGGTTGAGAACCGTTGATTATCTTGTCTCAGTTAAAGTCTCCCTAAGCATCACCAAAGGCAATACATACTTTGGTTTGTTTAGTTTTTAAGGAAAAACAGTTCGAGCTTTAACTAAATAAGAATACTTTGTGAACCCCCAAACTCAGAAATTACTAAATATACACAAGAAGCAAAAAATAAACTAAGGAGAATTTTTTTCAATATGTAAAGGAAAGGCTTGTATACTTAACTATTTAATGCATACTTATATATTAATAAAGTAAGGGATCTGTACCAACAGAATATTGGCACAAATTATCAATTTACAAAAGATGAAATACAATCTAGTTAAGAAGTGTTAATTTTATGTCAAGAGAACTACTGAAGGGGGATAAAAAGCATCCAGGGACAAGGGAACAACAAGTGATCCAAATTGGTGGTGAGGTATGTGTGGGAGGCCTGGTAGGGCATGATCAAGGGTAATGCAACGAAGAGATATTGCTGAAACCCAGGTGGGGACAGAACATGATAGTGGGACAGGAGGAAAGTCAAGGGAAATAGAGGAAAGAGCTGGGAGGCAAAGGGCATTTATAGAGGTCTAGACAAAGACATGTATATATGCAAATATATTTATACATGAGGATGGGGAAACAGATCTATGTGCCTATATTTATAGGTTTAGTATTAAGGTAGCAGATGGACATTGGGTCTCCACTCAAGTACTCCCTCAGTGCAAGAATACTTTCTTCTATTAAATTGGCATTCTATGACAGTCACCTTCCCAACACAACCTTTGAAGACAAAGTGGGTGCATAAGCAAATGTGGTGAAGAAAGCTGATGGTGCCCGGCTATGAAAAGTTATAGCATCTGGGGTTTTAAAGGCTTGAAGGTAAACAAACAGCCATCTAGCTCAGAAGCAACAGAGCCCACATGGAAGAAGCACAACAGCCTGTCCGATCACGAGGTGTTGAAGGGATCATGTATAAGGCATCATCCGAACAAAAAAATCTTACCATAGTGAATGAGGCAGGGAGGGCAGAGTGGAAACCCAAAGTCCATTTGTCGGCCACTGGAGATCCCCTTGCAGAGGGGTCTCAGGGAGGAGACGAGCCAGACAGGGTGAGATGTAGCAACAATGAAAAATACAACTTTCCTCTAGTTCCTAAATGCTTCCTTCCCCCAACACCCCACTATCATGATCCAAAGTCTACCTTGCAAGTCTGGCTAGACCAGAGGATGTACACTGGTGCATATAGGAACTGGAAACACAGGGAATCCAGGGCGGATGATCCCTTCAGGACCAACGGTATGAGTGGCAATACTTGGAGGGTAGAAGGTGAGTGGTTTGGAAAGAGGGAACTTATTACAAGGATCTACAAGGACCTCCTCCCTGGGGGACGAACAACAGAAAAGTGGGTGAAGGGAAACGTCGGACAGGGCAAGATATGACAAAATAATAATTTATAAATTATCAAGGATTCATGAGGGAGGGGGGAGCAGGGAGAGAGGGGAAAATGAGGACCTGTTGCCAGGGGCTTAAGTGGAGAGCAAATGCTTTGAGAATGATGAGGGCAATGAATGTACAGATGTGCTTTACACAATGATTGTGATAAGAGTTGTATGAGCCCCTCATAAAACGATTTAAAAAAAAGCAGAAGAAAGAAACCAAAGTTGACTAATGGTCACCATGGATGAAGGTGTCGGTGTTTTTCCCGATCACTGTGTTGGGGAGGAGCTTTTGCTAGAGAGCATTGAGTACGCCTTAGCGGTGGTGGCACAATCTGGACAAGGACATCAGTAACGGCTGCACAGCACGAGGAGTTATGCACGGAATCAGTGGACCTGAATTATACATGTAGAGCTTGTTAAACAGGGGAGCGCTTCGATGTGTATCATTTTGCCACAATTAAAAAAAATGACACAAATAACAATGAGTACAAGGAAAAAGAAAGACAATGTTCTAAAATTGATTGTGGCAATGATTGGACAACTCTTCTTGATATGATTGAACTAATGAGTTGTATGATATGTGGATGAAGTGTCAATTAAACTGTTTTTTTTTTTTTTAAATAAGCTCATAAAAAACTATTCTATCTCCCCAGTAATACCAACTCTGAGGCATACTTTTGTACCTAACAAATATGCTGTACAGGGAACTAGGGTGGGCTCAATGAAATATATACGCACTGCATTAAACACAATTAGATTACAGGGAGTCAATGAACCATTTGGAAACTCCCTTCAAACCTTCATTCCGTGTCATATATTTTCCCGTAACAGTCACAGTTCTAGGAACGTATACTAAGAAAATAATCACGTACGTACCAGAAGGTTCATCATAGTCTTGCTTCTAATGACCAAACAGCAGGAACATAAATTTCCATTGTGGGAGATTAGTTAAATGAATCCGAACATCTTTGACAGAAGGAAACACTGCCCCGTCCTGTGTCATCTGGTCATTATGATACTTGGCATTTTCAATGGTCGATGTTTCAGAATTAAATCAACAGGTCTTTCTTCTTAGAAAGAGGAATGCTAGTCTGGAGGCTCCATTGACACCGCTCAACATCAGGAAGCAACGAGGAGCTGATATCAGGGGCTCAACTGGGGAGAGGATGCTTTGAGAACAATGACGGCAGCTTGTGTGCACATGTGCTTGACGCACTCGAGGCATGTATGGCTTGTGATCAGAGATGTGAGAGCCCCCAATACAAGTATTTAGTTAAAAAAAGAAGGAAAGAGACTGTTCAACATCATAAGCCTTCAGGAACAGACTGGCTGGTGTTTGCCCCTCAGTAGTAGTCTGTTTACCTGGCGTGGTCTCATCCCACACGGGTGTCATGGACAATGTGTCAAATCCCCAGGGTGGGCCACAAATAACTCATATTTGCATAATCCTACCAGGCATTTGGGAGAAATGACAGAGAAGATGGCAAGAAGAGCCGTGTCATTCAGTGTACTGCTGGGCTGACAACAAAATGACTGTCGAGAAAATTTTTGAGCAAAGTCTCAAGAAAAATATTACTTTTCTTTATTTTTTAAATCATTTTATTGGGGGCTCATACAATTCTTATCACAATCCATCCATCCATCATGTCAAGCACATTTGTACATTTGTTGCCATCATCATTCTCAAAACATTTGCTTCCTACTTGAGCCCTTAATATCAGCTGCTCATTTTTACCCCTCCCTCCCCATTCCCTCCCAAAATATATTACTTTTCATTAAGAATTTCCTGTAGTAAAAAAAAGTCCCTGTAGTCTGTTATAACAGCAAAAATACTTTTCCTAAATCCAACTTACAAGTATCAATATGCCTCCAAGACAATGGTTCTCAACCTTCCTAATCCTGCGACCCTTTAATACAGCTAGTTCCGCATGTTGTGGTGACCCCCAAACCATAAACTTAGTTTTGTTGCTACTTCATAACTGTAATTTTGCAATGTTTATAAATCGGGCAACCCTTGTGAAAGGGTCGTTCAACCCCCAAAGGGTTTGTGACCCACAGATTGAGAACCGCTGCTTTAAGACAAAAGCTCTATGCTAATTTACTTTTTGAACTTTAAAAATCATTTTATCGGGGCTCATACAGTTCTTATCACAATCCATACATACATCCGTTGTGTCAAGAACATATGTACATTTGTTGCCATCATCATTCTCTAAAGGGCCTCATATAATTCTTATCACAATCCATACATCCATCCATTGTGTCAAGCACATTTATACATTTGTTGTCATCATCATTCTCAAAACATTTGCCTTCTACTTGAGCCCTTGGTATGAGGTCCTCATTTTTTAAAAATCATTTTATTGGGGTCTCGTACAATTCTTATCACAATCCATACATACATCTATTGTGTCAAGAACATATGTATATTTGTTGCCATCATCATTCTCAAAACATTTACCTTCTACTTGAGCCCTTAATGTCTGCTGCTCATTTTCCCCCTCCCTCCCCACTCCCCCTAGCTCCTCATTTTTCCCCTCCCTCCCTAACCCCCGCTCCCTCATGAACTCTTGATAACTTATAAATTATTATTATTTTGTCATATCTTACACTGTCCGACATCTCCCTCTACCCACTTTTCTGCTGTCCGTCCCCAGGGAGGGGGTTATATGTAGATCCTTGTCATCAGTTCCACACCTTCCTCCACCTTCCAGGTATCACCACTCTCACCCTTTTTGAACTTTCCAATGTGCCTCAGTTGAAGCCTCCATGATTAACCAATTACAGTGATGATTCAAGTCACATGGCTTCATCTGCATGAGCTACAAGTCCATCGCTGCCAGTGGCGTGTGTGTGTGTGAATTAGATGAATGTTACATCATTTTTCTTTTCATTGATAGTAATCCCCACAGTGGACTCTCACTTATGTCCCCCCTTCTGTGTTTCCCATGTCCATTTCTCCTGTGTCCTAACCCTTCTGAACTTTGTCCTGAGACAAATGTTGGCCTGTCTTATCTCAAATGCCTAAGGATTCTGAGGAGCTCTGCCCTTCTCTAGTGTTATTGCTTCCCTCAGAGAGCTATCTATTATTTGATTGAAAATTGAGCCAACGGCGTGAGTGTAGCCCCAAATCTAAAGGGCCAGTAATTTGGGGGTTTCTAACAGTCTCTTTATAGCCAGTAAGTGTGGTCTTCATTTTTCTTCATATTTTGAGTTTTGTTCCATGTTTTTCTCCCACACTCTCCAAGGTGTTCCAATGTGGCCCTTTTCAAATGGGCAGAGTGATCACTGGGTGCCATCTAATTCTTCTTGTCTTAGGCCAGGGGAGCTCATACTTTGTCAGCATGAGAGCTACTTCTACAATGATCCAGTCAAAATGATCTACCCCCTACAAAAATGCAAGATATCTATTTTATTTATTTATCACATTTATTCATAAATGCATAGAGAATTCTTCATATGTACCATGTATGTTTATGTACCTTGCATAATCACAGGAGTCCATATTGCACAACACAACACAATTAACTATGTACATTTTTGGTCATGACCTGAGTTGCCTCTGATGACTTGCACTGAATGGAATGAGCCAGGGATGCATCGTCCGGACAGTAGCTGCTGACAGCCAGCCTCAAGCACACTTCCAAATGACCATCTGTCATGGTGGAATGGTACTTGGACTTTATGATCTTTGTGTGGGAAAAGGCTGACTCCCATGAATAAGTAGAGCTGAGTAAGGCAGTCCAGGAGGTAGCACATGTTCTCATGTTTGGATGCTTTCCCCCTGCCAGTAAGTTCCAGAAGTGTTCACGTGCTCTGGACTTCAGCTGAATATCAGCTTGTAGTGTCAACATCTCCCATTCCCCGGCTATCAAAAGATATAGGGTCTCTCCCCAGAATAATTTATTTCAGAGGACAGCACTGAAGCTGCAGCTCAGGGAGAGGGACATATCTGATCAGAGCACACAGGAGCAAATGAAGGGGGAGGAAGAGAGAGTGGAGCATATCCTGGCCCACCACACCTTGAGGACGATATTCCCGCTCAAAACAGCCAATCCACAGAGAAGACCATATGGCCGGCCCAACTATGAGACACCACATCCCTCACTGACCCATAGCCCTACAGGGAACTATACTGGGAATTGCGCTCCATCTAATGCCACTACACCGAGGCAAAACACTAAGGTGTGGAACAGAGCAACAAAGTCCCCAGGTAATACCAAAAATAGACTTTGGGGCCAGGTCTTGGCATCCTATCATATTCAACCGGAAAACACTACTAAAGGCCAACAAACAGACCTTGAATTAACTGGAAGCTTTTCTTTTATATTGTTGTTGTGTTGTGTTTTGTGTTTTTTTGTTGTTGTTTTGTCTTCTTTTGTTGCTTGGTTTTGCTCTGTCTTGTTTTTGTGCATGTTATTGTCTCTGCAGGTCTGTCTAAATAAGATAGGCTGGATGAACAATCTGGAGGAGAAAACAACAGGACTGACAGTTCTGGGGGGACACAGGGGAGGGGGAGGTGGGGGGGAGAAGGTAGTGGTGTTAACAAACTCAGGGGAACAACAAGTGATCCAAACTGGTGGTGAGGAGGGTGTAGGAGGTCTGGTAGGGCGTGATGAAGGGTAATGTAACCAAGAGGAATTACTGAAACCCAAATGAAGGCTGAGCATGATAGTGGAACAAGAGGAAAGTCAAAGGAAATAGAGGAAAGAGCTAGGAGGTAAAGGGTATTTATAGAGGTCTAAATAAAGGCATGTACAATGCAAATATATTTATATATGAGGATGTTGAAGGGATCAGGTATCAGACATCAAGGGGGAAAAATCATATCATTGTGAATGAAGGGGAGTGCAGACTGGGAACCCAAAGTCCATCTGTAGGCAACTGGACATCCCTTTACAGAAGGGTCTTGGGGAGGATATCAGCCAGTCAGAATACAGTATATCAATGATGAAACATACAACTTTCCTCTAGTTCTTTATTTTTTATTTTTTCCCTCTAGTTCTTTAATGCTTCCTCCCATGACTATTATGTTACCATTTCTACTTTGCAAAGCCGGCTAGACTAGAGGATGTACGATGGTCCAGATAGGAACTGGAAACATGGAATCCAAGACAGATGGTCCCTACAGTGGTGAGAGTGGCCATGCTGGAAGGGTGGATGGAGGGTTGGGTGGAAAGGGGAAACCAGTTACAAGGATGTACATATACTCTTGTCCCTTGGGGATGGACAATAAAAAAAATGGGTGAAGGGAGACATTGGACAGTATAAAATATGACAAAATAATAATAATTTATAAATTATCAAGGGTTCGCGAGGGGGAAAAATGAGGAGCTGATACCAAGGGCTCAAGTAGAAAGCAAATGTTTTGAGAATAATGATGGCAACAAATGTGCTGGACACAATGGATGGATGTATGGATTGTGATAAGCATTGTACAAGCCCCCAATGAAATGATTGAAAAAAACAAATCTCCCATTCCGTATGAAAGTGATACGTTTTTGTCTTCTTACTTGGTCCAGCTCCCCCACTCATCTTAATACCTTTTCTTACATTTAAGAGAAAAATAACAAGGTCTGAAATTGGCAATAACTTACCGGAGCTTGTAGTTTTGCTGCACTTAGCACAATTGTTTGCGCAAGCACATGACACCTAAGATCGCATCTGATCGGCTGTGCTGTATAGCAATTAAGTGACGGGATTGATGATAGGCTTACATCTATTTTGTAATGCCATGTGATCTACCCACACTACATTTGTGATTGACTAGTAGATCGCGATGGACTCATATTGAGCTCCCCTGTCTTAAGATCCTGGGCCCTGAGGTTACCTAGACCTTTAATCCAGTGGGCTAGTTAGCTCCATGTATCTTTGACTTTCTTCACATTTCTTTGCTCCAGATGGAGAGAGATCAAGAGTTGCCTCTGCTGCTAGTGGTTTGATAGTCTTTGATTTTGTCAAGTCATCTGGTGTTTTAATTCTGGTAATCAGCATTTGTGAATCTATATCAACAACTTTTTTTTCCTGTTTATGGTGATTTAGGTGGAGGTTTACAGAATAGATGTGCTAGATCTATAATCATTTGTCAATTTGAGGATTAAGAGTGTAAGGGTGGAGTCTAGTCTGTCAATCAAATCAAGCCAATTAGGCCTCTGTGTGGGCGTGGCTTCTGAGAATTCTGGAAAATTTGGGATTTCCTCCTTGGAGGTGGGAGACTGTCTGCTCACACCCTGGGAGACATAGCAGCTGACAAGACACATGGACCCACCCTGATGCAGAGACCCCTGCCAGCACTGAGATGTTTCCAATGACACTGGATCCAAAGACTTTCCACCCACTGGCCTGTGATCTTCTACATTTGGTGTCATTGCGTGTGTTTCATGAGTCTGAAGAGGACTATATAGATTGGTATCGGACATATGGGCTAATATCAGACTTATGGACTTGCTCTGGACTGGGATGGGATGTTTTCTCAATGTTCAATTGCTCTTGTGTTTAAATCTCTTACACACGTGTGTCCATGGATTTATTTCTCTAGTCTAACACAATAAATAATCAGTTTTTCATTCAATAATTTATACACATTTTGCTTCAACTTTAATCTCCTCAGTTTACCATCGGGTTTCCCACTTCCCCTCTGAGTTTCCTGTTTCCATGCCTTCTTTCCTAACTCTCTGTCCTTGGACAAATGCTGCCCTTTTGATCTCAAATGGCCGAATATTCTCACAGACCTGAAGAGTGAGTAATAGTCCTACGGACCTGAAGGCTATTGTCTTAAGCGTCCTACCAGTCTCTATCCTGCCAATAAGCTTGGTTTCTTTTCTGATTTTAAGTTCTGTTCCACATTTTCCTCCTAATGCGATCTTTTTTCAGAACAATTGGTAGAGAGATAGCCGGGCATCACCTAGTTCTTCTGGTCTCAGGGTTGTGGAGACTGATGGACCATTAGACTAACCATTCCCTGTGTCTTTGAATTTTTATCATTCTTCTTTTCTGTGATGCAGACCAATATCCATACCGTTTTTTGAGAATAGATTAGTAATTAAAGGAAAAGAAAAAAAATCAAAGCAGCTTCCACTCAGTTACCAATAAGGTAATAATGTAGAATGATTTTACAGAAAATTTTGTTGCTAGTATTTATATGACCTAAGGAAAATTACATTTAAGAAATTTACAAGTATTTTTTCACATATTATTCTATGATTAAAATAGATGCCCTAGGCTGGTTTCCCTAGAAAAGCAAACCAGGGAAGATTATATGTTTATGATATATTAATATCGATATAAGAATATTATGTATGCATAAAATCACTCACACAGTGGTAGCAGCAGGCAAATTCAAGTCTGGGCAGGCTCCAAACCTGTGGATTCGATATTGGCTAGAGGCTTTTCCTGACTCATAGCTGCAGGGGTTTATGAAACTGGTAGGAAGACCTGTGGCTACAGAAGCAATGAATCCAAAACTGGAAGGTCGGATGGAAGGTCTTTGGCAACTCCCAGAATTTACAGGCAGTATGGCAGGCCAAGGCAATTGATCGCACCTGGGCTGTAACCTGAGCAAAGGGTATTGCATTCCACCCTAATCTTATCCAATTACGGAGGCTTACTATGGATCAGCTAATGCTCACCGTATCTTAGGTCAGATCACGGGTGATTAAAACGGAAAAAGTCACTGTCGTGGAGTCGATGCAAACTCATAGTGACCCCGCCTGGAGGTTCCTGAGAAGGCCCAGTCTTTCTTGGAGCTGCTGGTGGTTCCAACTACCGACTTTGAGATCACCGCCCATCGTGTAACTACTATACCACCAGGGCTCCTTCATGGATGACTACTAGGTGTCAACTGCTGAACCACTGACAATCCCGGCATAAAACCGTAACTACCACAATTGTCGATAAGCATTACTAAGGGTTCTATTTGGTTTGATATAGGCAGAGGTCCGTGGGGAGCGGAATCAGTGACACCGTGAGTTAATGCCCTGGGTGACTCCAACCTGCTGAAGTCACCGCTAGGCAGCAAACGCAAAGGCTGGTGCCTGTCACCCACTCAGCGCCTCCATAGGAGACTGGTCTCCCTTAAGAATTGCAGCCTACAACTCTGTTTAATATACTTAAGCAATCGAATTGTATGGGATGTGAATTATGTGTCCATATAACTGCTAAAAGCAGAAAGAGAAAAATTAATAACTTACCCTAGAAAACCCGATGGGTCATGAGCAGGAGTCAACACATCTAACAGTAACGCCAACTCAACTCAGGATCATACATGTCACAGCGCAGTATATAACGGTGAGAAAAAGTGCGCACGAAAAATCGTCACTGGGGCGTGCATTTCCCTGGACCACCTCCTCTCATTACTGTATTACCTATAGCACAACCCCTTCCTGTGATGTATGTCCTCACCTGTAATTTGGGGGCTTGCATGTCCCCAGAGAAGATAAAAGCCTGGGCCAGCATTAAAGATCTCTCTCTCCCTCCACGTGGACCACCAAGTGGAGCTGAGGTGAGCACGCTACCATGAAAAAAAAAGAAAAAGAAAAATCGTCACTGGAGAATTTTATTTCTCTTTCTCACGGTTTTATTGGTGTATCATGCACATCTCAGACAATTCAGAGCCCAATCGTATCAAGAAGAGCTGTACAAGCAACACCACAATCCATTTCAGAACATTTACTCGGTTCTGGTACCCATCACGGATGGGAAGCTTTAGGTTAAGCAGTGTTATGTTACAATCATCATAAAAACACGTACATGCACATGTTACATGGCATCTAGAGCATGTTGTGGTTGCTATGTCTGAGTGACTTCTCTTGCTTTGTGTGCGCGCACGCGTGCTTATTTCAATTTTTCAAATGTTAATAAAAATGCTTTAGTAACCTTTGAAGGAAGGCTAGGCAGTGACAGAGGAACCCACAGCAGGTAGCCCTCCGGCTCGGGCTCTGGCCTGAGACTCAGAAGGCAATCCACCCACCAGGACATGGCCAGGACCTGCTCAGAGATGGTCTCGGCGTTGAACTCAACCGCAGAGGCACACTGTGGTCCAGCTACATCTTCAGTGCACTGGGGACCGGCCTGGCCAGCAGGCTCTGGGGAGCCACCTGCTGCGTGGCACGCAGGAGTCAGAATCCGAGTCCTGGGCCTTCTGCTCTTGCTGCCTGCTGTAAAGTCAGTCCGGACTCGGGGGACCCCCACGAGGTGTGCAGAGTGGAAGTGTGCCCCGAGGCTGTGACCTTTCAAAAAGCAGAAGGCTTGAGAACGTTGGGAAACAGAAAGCTGTCTTCCGAGGCACCTCTGAGTGGATCTGAACTGTCGCCCTTTCCGGTTCCTACTCCAATGCTTGCTTACCGGTGGCGTCACCGAGATGTTCCACTCTGCTCCCTGCCCTGTGATTGTTTGAATGTTTCACTTCTTTGAGTTGGACTGTATTTGGTTTGATTCTCTCCTCCGGAAAACGCAGCGACACCCCGACTGTCCTGGCAGGTGGCTGGCAGAGTTCAAACACACATGCTTAGTAGGGGGCCCCTCTGGGGCCCTGGTGCACAGTGCTTCAGCACTCGGCTGCTAACAGAAAACTCGGGGGTTCCAACTCACCAATCTCTTGGGGAGTTAGATGAAGGAGAAAGACGGGCCAATCTAGTTCCTGAAAGATGCAAGCCTTGGGGGGTGGGGGAAACCCTGTCCTATAGGGCCACATTGTCATCTCCATGTCCTTGTTAGGTACCTTGGGGTGATTCCAACTCGAAGCAGCACCGCGTGACAGAGTAGAACTACGCCATGGAGTTTTCTCCTTTGTAATCAAAGAAGGGTGGCGATTTAGTCATCGCGCGTGCCCCTAAGCCGACTAGACAATAGGATGTTCTGGAAACATCCATTCCCCAGAGGGAACCCGGCCTCCAGGTGAAAGAACATCTGGCCTCTGGAAGAGGTCTGTCGTGTTTGGGCGAAGTAGAGGGAGGCCCACTTCCCTGCCCCCATCTTGGCCTGGAGCCCACTGGGGAATGAAGCCGCATGGCCACGTTGTTTACCTAATAACCCTCTGGGGGTCCACGAAGCGGCCATTCTGGACGCTGGAGAAGACAGGACGGGAACTCTGGTGTGAAGTGGTTGAAAAGTCCTGATAGGTCTGTAGTTCAAACCAGATGTTCCGTGGGACAGCCGTGGCGGTCAGCCTGCTTCTGCCACTGCTTTGCAGTCCTGTCTATTCCAAGTGGGGGGGTTCCGTCTAGGCTGTCCTAGACCTAGACAGAGGCTTAGTCTGTACAAAGCACCCAGGGGCACTCTCTAAACGTCCAGATGAGGAGACGCTGAGCGCAATGACTGCTCCTCGCTCCTGTCTGGCTGTCTCTCAGGTGCCTTGCATAGTGTGGCACCTTGGAATGCCACTCCATACCTCATCAGCCCCCTCCCACCCCCGGGTTTTGCCCCCCTGTGCCCCAGTCTCTTACTGAGGCTCGGGGGGGTGTCTGAATGAAGCAATGCAGTCTTTTCCGGAATAGTAGAATGCTCACCTTCTAGGCAGGAGCCCCAGGTTCAATTTGTGACCCGGGCACCTCATGCACAGCCACCACTGGCCATGCTGGCGTGTACGTGGCTACGGTGCTACACGGATTTTGGTGGAGCTTCTCCATTGAGAGCGCCTCGGAAGAAAGGCCTGGCTATCTGCTTCAACCCTCTGTCATCACAGATCTGACTCTCACTGACCGTGGGGATGGTCCAGGACCCGGTAGCATTTTGTTCCGTCGAGCACGAGGCCTCCATGAGTCGGGGCTGACTTAGGCGTGGCTGCTAGCAACACCGTAACAGGCGTCTCGTGCACAGGCATGTGTTACAGGTACGTTGCTGATTGCTGTTAGCTGTCATCAAGTTGATTCTGACGCATAGGGAACTCAAGTGTGAAGACAGGGCACAACGGCCCCATCAGGCCTATCTTCCGAGACACCTCCGGGTGGGCTCGCCCCACCAGCCTCTTGATTCGTAGCAGAGTACTTAATCCTGCGCTTCTGTGTACCCCCAGGGATTCCAACTACAGGCTCACCTGTTGCTGTCAAGTCCGTTTCAACTCACAGGAGCCTTCAGAATGTCTGCCCTGGGAATAGTAGCCAGGCTAAGAGAAGCCTGTATGTAGGGTTTCCCAGGCTCTCCATCGGCCACAGCTCTCTCCCAGAGCACTCCACCCCCGGGCTACCAGGGATTCGACAGGCAGACAGGCAGACAACAAGCGAGTATGTTTTTGTTTTCTCCTTCTTGCTTTTTCTGCTCGTGGGTGTGAGCTCTGGGTCCCTGTTGTAATTTATGGTGGGAGAGCCTCTAAAGTGTGTTTGTAGCCTGGTTCCCAGCCCTCCTGCTGAAGTTCAGCCAAGGTGTTTCCAGTCTCCTGTTTTTGCAAAGAATGTCGCAACCAAGTGCCTTGTATAGGCACCATCTAAGGCTCCCATCCTCTGTGTGCGCTCAGGATGTTTTCAAGCTTTGGGAAGAATCTGCAGGTGCAGCCGGGAGCTCCTGTGACTTCCCTGTTGCCCGGACACAGGGGTCAGACATGCCTTCACCCTCCGCCCTTCTTTACCCTATCCTGACGCCAACCTTTCCTCCTGAGGTGCTGCTCCTCTATGCTGCGTCCATAGCTCACCGCATTGACACGCGGGATTCACAGAGAACACTTCACTGTGTTAGTCAGGGTCGACTAGAGAAACAAACTCACAGATATTCATGTGTGTGAAAGAGAGACGTCATATCAAAGAGCAATTGTACATTAAGAAAACCTCCCAACCCAGTCCAGATCAAGTCAATCAGTCCGATATTACCCCATATCGATATTACTCCGTAAATGGATATTAGTCCATAAATTCCTCTCAGACTCATGCAACCAGGCAATGATGCTGAGTGCAGGAAGATCACAGACCAGTGGGTGGGAAGTCTTGTGGGTCCAGTGGTGTTGGAAGCATCTCGGCACTGGTGTGGGTCTCCACGTGGCTCCTCCAGCTCCAGGGCTCTAGCGTAGCTCCATGGGTCAGTGTGTCTGGCCTCCAGTGAGCTCTTTATCTCCTTCATGCCTCTAAGTGAGGTAATGGAGCTGCGACCTGATGGACAGGCTAGACCCCACCCCTTCACACGTTGACAGGAGACTATGTAACTGCCACACTCATGAGTGAGGGGGTTCATTACGGAGGTTAATAGGTTACCACAAAGTCAGGATCAGCAAATAGTAAGGAGACAGTCACTGGTCCTTAGCAACACCCTTTCTTGACCAGCTGCTAAGTCTCCTTCCAGTCCCCAGTCTTTCAACTACGTGGTCTCTTGGCCTTCCCCTCCATGGGCTGGGAAGCCCGTCTGCCTTGTGGGGGGAGGTCAGATACTCATAGACATCCTCCCAGGGGGCGAGCAATTGCCAGACTATATGGCAGGCCCCACTCCCTACAAGGATGCCTGCAGACATCTATTTGGTTCCAGAAGGTGGGGTTTATACCCTACTGATAATGGTTCCTATGGAGATCTAGGGAATAGGTCAAAGTTAAGCCGCCATCCTAAACCTAGGATCTGCCCATCTGGTCACATGTATAACCCCAATCCCTCCTCTTCCTATTGCGTGTGTGTCCCTAGGCCACCCCCCTCTCATTACTGTATTACCTATAGGACAGTCCCTTCCAGTGACGTATGTCCTCACCTGTAATTAGGGGGCTTGCACGTCCCCAGAGTATATAAAAGGCCTGGGCTAGCATTAAATTTCTCTCTCTCTCTTTCTCCACATGGACCATCTAGCGGGGCAGAGGTGAGCATGCTACCATGAATTGTGTCTGACTCCATTTATTTCAGTACTTCACTTTTATCTCTCATGCTCTCGATGACTTTACTATGATCTCTACTTATTATCGCTGTACAGTTGTGCCTACCGGACCCGTAATGATGTGTTAGGGGCCGGCTTCCCCTGACACTGCCTGTCGCTCTGCTTCACAGTCCCATAGTCACATGCCACAGAAGAAGGGGCCCGTGTCTCTGCACCGTTCCTTCCAGTCTCTGAACCACAGTCTCTGGCGCATCTGAGCTCCATGGCCTGCGCCACTTCGGACAGAGATCTTGGACGGCTCTTCCAAACGGTCCTGTTCTTTCTCTCTGCTCTTATTTGTTTGTTTTAAATCATTTTATTAGGGGCTCATACAACTCTTATCACAATCCATACATACGTCAATTGTGTAAAGCACATTTGTACATTCATTGCCCTCATCATTCTCAAAACATTTGGTCTCCACTTAAGCCCTTGGCATCAGCTCCTCATTTCCCCCTCCCCCTCCCTCATGAACCCTTGAAAATTTATAAATTATTGTTTTGTCATATTTTACACGGTCCGCTGTCTCCCTTCATCCACTTTTCTGTAGTCTGTCCCCCAGGGAGGAGTTTATATGTAAATCCTTGTAATCGGTTCCTCGTTTCCACCCTGCCCTCCCAGTATCGCCACTCTCACCACTGGTCCTGAAGAGATCATCTGTCCTGAATTCCCTGTGTTTCCAGTTCCCATCTGTGCCAATGAACATCACCTGGTCTAGCCAGATTTGTAAGGTAGAACTAGGATCATGATAGTGGGGGGAGAGGGGAGGAAGTATTTAGGAACTAGAGGAAAGTTGTATGTTTTATTGTTGCTGCACTGCACCCTGACTGGCTCTTCTCCTCCCTGCGTCCCTTCCATAAGAAGATGTCCAGTTGCCTACAGATGGGCTTTGGGTCCCCACTCCACTTTCCCCGTCATTCACAATGATATGATTTTTTTGTTCTTTGATGTCTGATACCTGATCCCTTCAACACCTCGTGATCACACAAACTGGTGGTGTGCTTCTTCCATGTGGGCTTGGTTCCTTCTCAGCTAGATAGCCGCTTGTTTACCTTCAAGTCTTTAAGACCCTAGATGCTTTATCTTTTAATAGCTGGGCACCATCAGCTTTCTTCACCACATTTTGCTCAAGCACCCACTTTGTCTTCAGCGATCATGTCGGGAAGGTGAGCATCATGGAATGCCAGTTTAATAGAACAAAGTGTTCTTGCATTGAGGGAGTACTTGAGTGGAGGCCCAATGTCCATCTGCTACCTTAATACTAAGCCTATAAATATATGCACCTAGATCTATTTCCCCATCCTCATATATAAATATATATGCATAAGTACATGCCTTTATTTAGACCTCTATAAATGCCCTTTGCCTCCTAGCTCTTTCCTCTATTTCCTTTGACTTTCCTCTTGTCCCACTATCATGCTCAGTCTTCATTTGGGTTTCAGTAATTCCTCTTGGTTACATTATCCTTGTTCATGCCCTACCAGGCTTCCTGCACCCCCCTCACCACCAATTTGGATCACTTGTTGTTCCCTTGTCCCTGGGTTTGTTAACACCACTTCCTTTCCCCTGACCTCTCCCTCTCCCATGTCTCCTCAGAACCATCCTGTTGGTCCTGTTGTTTTCTCCTCCAGATTGTTCATCCAGCCTATCTTATTTAGACAGACCTGCGGAGATAATAACATGCACAAAAACAAGACAGAGCAAAACCAAGCAACAAAAGAAAACAAAACAAAACAACAAGACACCAAAGACAAAAACAAACAAACCCGCCAATGACCAAACCCTTCCCCACCCCCCCCAAAAAAAACCCCACAACAACAAAAAAGAAAAGTTTGTAGTTAGTTCAAGGACTGTTTGTTGGCCTTTATCTCTCTGCTCTTATACACCAAGAAGGGGCCCTGATGGCATAATGATTGTACATTGGGATGCTAACCTCAAGGCCAGCAGTTCAAAACTACCAGTTACTCTGTGCGAGTAAGATAAGGCTTTCCACTCCTGTGAAGAGTTACAGCCTTCCATGTGGCTGCTGGTTTGAAAACAAGCCTTCATGATCCCCAGACACTACTTTTTTCTGATAGCCGGGCACCATCTAGTTTCTTCACCGCACTTTGCTCTAACACCCATACCTTCAGCGATCTCTTCCTGAGGGCGAGCATCAAGCAGGGCCCTGTTGTAAGAACTAATGGTTCTTAGATTGGGGTGGCAGAATTAAGTGCAAACCCCAAATCTATTCATGCATCTATGAGTTATATATGTCTCTGGTTCACCTTAGAGACATCATTGTCATTTTATGTTGTAGAACTTTGTCAATCATCCCCTTGGGCATCAATTCCATGTGAAGTCCACACGGAAGAAGCACACCCACCTGTGTGATCCAAGGACTGTCAATAATATAATACACATTTAAAGAAGGAATGGCATCGGAACTTCAATTGTGAGCACTTGGTTTGCAGGAGGTTATGGATGAGAGTGGGATCCATTTGCAGGGTCCACAGATGGATTAGCCTCCTATGAATCCCCTCTAATCACCACTGAGGGGTGTGAAGCGCCCTGTTATCAGACAGGGAGCAGTGCAGAGTCCATTAGGGCAGACGGAGCTAAGTCAAAATGTAATCTCTTATCATTTGATTTCTCCTTAGACCCATGTGAAAGCTGTTTCAGCTTAAAAAACCAAAAAAAAAAAACCACACCAAAGGGATATACACATGGATTAAGACCCTGGCGAGTACCCGCGGACCATGGACCAGGGCCTTGCTAACATACAGAGAGTATTGGAAAGTAGATTGTTGCAGATGAAGTTTGTTTAAAATTTAACACACTATCATTCAATCTCATTTAAGATTCATTTAAGATTGTTCTAAGTTTTTTTCCTCCTTTTAAAAATATCATTTTATTAGGGGCTCATACAACTCTTACACAATCCACATACATCAGTTGTGTAAAGCATATTTGTACATTCATTACCCTCATCATTCTCAAAACATTTGCTCTCCACTCAATCCCCTGGCATCAGCTCATTTTTTCCCTCTCTCCCTGCTCCCCCCCTTCATGAACCCTGAACAATTTATTAATTATTATTTTGTCATATCTTGCCCTGTCCAACATCTCCCTTCTTTCACTTTTCTGTTGTCGATCCCCCAGGGAGGAGGCTATATGTATATCCTTGTAATTGGTTCCCCCTTTCCATCACACCCTCGATTGTTCTAATTAAAAAAAATATTTTCTGCTTTCTTTTCAATTGGTGCTTTAATCTATTTTACCTTGTTATTCTTTTAAAAAATGTTTTCCTGTATGTGAAATCCAGGATAGGTAAATCTATAGTGATGGTAACTGGATTTGAGGGTATGCAAGAGGAAGGTGTGGGGGGTATGTGTGGGGAGCTAGGAAAATGTTCTAAAACGGATTGTGGTCATGATTGTACACTTCTTGCTGTATTGAATTATTGAATTGTATGATGTAAAAATACATGCCAATCAAACTGTTGGGGGAAAGTATAGTTACAGTCTCAGAAATCCACAGGGGGTAATTCTATCCTGGCTTAGGGTCTGTCTGAGTCAAAATCGAATCCTTGGCAGTGAGTTTGGTTTTTGGAGGGCTTGTACACGGAGGAATGCCTTTGATGGAGGCGTGGCTCATGTTTTAGCTGACCATACCCTGATGGTCTCTTAAATCTCACCTTCTACAAAGGTAGGGGTTGAGGGATACCCCCAGGGGAGCAAGGCTGTGGTTGGGTTCACACCCTCCAGTCAAGTCAGGTCTTAATCCCACCCTAATCCAGTCCATTAGTAGTATAATACCGAACTATCATGCAAAATGGGGTTATAACCAGAGCAAGAGTCCCAACGTATGAGACATCATATAAGGAATGATGGCTAAAAAGGCCATATTAATGGACGCTAACTCTGCTAGGTTAAAAAGAAGTGAATTAACAGGGTAGTTCTAATTAGCCTTTGCTTCATAAAGCTCTTGTAAAGAAGGGAGACCCCTCTTTTAGCCCCTTCGCTTTGAGTCCAAGGACAGACTAAGTCCAGCGAAGGACCTACAGTCTGGCAGGTAGCTGTCTCTGGCTGCTGCATCCGGAAGCCGGGGTGCTCCCTGACCTTCCGGAAGGGTCCTTCGATGGCTCAGAAATCTGAGGCTGGGGCATCTGTCCTCCCTCAAGCGCCTCCCGTTCTTCTTCCTCTCCTGTTTTTGGCAGTCTGGCCACCTGTTCTGTGGTTTGGGGTTTCGTCCACCGTCGTCTCCCAGTTTCATGAAAAAAGCGAAAGTTTTCACTTTGGGTTCCCATTTGGCGTTTGGACAATTTCCGGCGGAAATCCAGCTTGGGTCTTCACGTGGCAGTTCTCCCCAGGTACTCTGACAATTGGGCAGAGGCAGGTATTCTTATTTGGCATTTTGCCAGTGTCCAGAGAAGCCTCGGGCTGGTGAGAAAGCACCTCTTGTGTCGAGGAGGAGATCCAGAATCCCAGCTCTGGCTTTCATTTGCTGTCCCGGAGGAGCTTGTTTCAAGGGACCACGTTTGGCTGCCGAGAACAACAACACAAAGGGAGGTTTGCGTCTAACAGAGGGGTCTGGGAAGAGAGTCTTGGTGGTCTACTTTTTAAAAAAAAGAAAGAAATCAGCCACGGAGCCCCTTCCATAGTGGAGTTGCCATGAGTCAAAACAGGTTTGATGGCAAGGGTCGTTTTGTCTTTTTTGTAGGCTCGACTTTCCAACTGTGTTCTTCGATGGCAGGATGGCTGAGTACTGGGTCTACGGAATTGCTTTCTCACTCTCTCTTCATCTTCTTTCAACGTGGCTTTCTTTCGACTTTCCTTCCTCCTCCCTGCCCTTGAGTGCAGGCCAATTCATAGTGACCCTACAGGACAGGGCAGAACTGACCCTGGGGGTTTCCAAGACTGATAACTCTTTTTTTTATTATTATTAATCATTTTATTGGGGGCTCTTACAATTCTTATCACTATCCATACATACATCCATTGGGTCAAGTGCATATGTACATTTGTTGCCATCATCGTTCTCAAACCGTTTGCCTTCCACTTGAGCCCTTAATATCAGCTGCTCGTTTTCCCCCTCCCTCCCCACTCCCCGCTACCTCATGAACCCTTCATAGTTCATAAATTGTTATTATGACTGATAAGTCTTCATGGGAGTAGAAAATTCCATCTTCTCCCCATCGAACACTGGTGGTTTCAAACTGCTGATCATGTGGTTGGGAAACCACTACACACCCGCTGTCACCAGGGCTCCGAGCCATTCCATGGAGGTCTAGGGGTCTTGTTAGCAGTCTTCCCTTGGGTCTAGGAGGTTCTGAGGGCAGCTCAAAGGTTATGAGCTCTGTTCCAGGCTTTCCTTTCCTTTCTCTCTTTCGTCTCTTCGGTTTTCTGTTACTGTATTTCTCTACAGTCAGCTGAAATCAGATGCGCTGCCTGAACAATCCAGACATACAGAAGGAAAACAGCCCACTCTCCCCGACAGGTGTTGAAAATAAAATCTTCACTTATAACCCGGAAATACTAAAGCATTAAAAGACAGAAAGCTCACGGAACCCCCTTCACAATAGCGCGGACAGCTGTGGTATCTCACCAACACATGTGTGAACACTACCACCAATTGTTAACAGGCAGCGGGAACTCCACACGCTACTGGACACAGGTGTGCTGGAGACTAACCGCTAAAGGCACGGGATCCCAAACACGGCTGAAGATGGGTCACAGGACAGGACGGGCCACGGCTGCGCTCACACCACGGCTCTGAGCAACCGGGATGGGGAGGGCAGGAGGGCCAAGCAGCTGGTTGACTTGCTAACTGTGATGCATAGGACTGAGCCCAGGGCCGGCTTCTCTGCACTGGTAGTTCACGCCTTGCCTTGCGCTGGTTTCTGCTGCAGCTGCCCTTTGAGGACTGGTTGGAGGTCGGAGGTCGGAGGGCCGCTGTGGTTCTGGTCTGAGCTGGGGGGTTGCAGTTTGACTGTGACCAGGCTTTCTTCGTCCTTAATGGTTGTCACGTCCTTCCCATCTCTGCCCTCATGTTTAATCCCTGGAATATCAAAATACAACAGAATCCTCCAGATTGCATCCTGCCTCATTCACATCAGAGAGATGAGGATTTAGCACACACGCAGCCATAGAGCAGGTCACAAATGGAGGATGACGGCATAAAGGTCGGTGAAATTGACACATTTTTGGGGGGAGACACAATTCAAAACAGCCAAAGTACCTTTAGAAACTGACACAGAGCTGAGGCCATGGAGGGATTAAAGGGACCCTCCTCTCTTTTTCTTCTTTTTCAGGGAACCCTTTTGTACCCCCACTTCCTCTAGACAAGTCAGCTTTTTATTTACATCATGCATTAAGGCTTCAGACTGATGTTGTCTAAAGAATCAACAACTGGAAACAAAACAAAACAAAGGAACATCTTACCATCTCAAAGGTTGCAAAATGCATGGCCTGAAAAATGACAATGAGCTGAGGATACATATTGTTTGTCCTACCGAATGCTTTTGAAATGTGTAATTAGTCGCCAGCTTAAAAAAATATTCAGAAATTTTACAATTAAAATTTGCATACAAATGAAGAGTGTATAACAAAAGATACAGTTGAAAACTGCATCTCTGGCTTCTCTTAGAAATAAAACCAAGTATGGGTCGGGTTTCATAAATAAATAAATAAAAGTAACTAATAATTTATAAATTATCGAGGATTCATGAGGGAGGTTGGGAGAGGGAGGGGGAAATGAGCCGATACTAAGGGCTCAAGTAGAAAGAAAATGTTTTGAAAATGATGATGGCAACATATGTACAAATGTGCTTGACACAATGGATGGATGTATGGATTATGATAAGAGCTGTGTTAGCCCCAATAAAATGATTTTAAATACATAAAACGAAGGAATCTAGCAACACAGGCTTCACAAATTCACTTGTAAGCCCTGGCTGTGTCCTGCGGCCTGGGGGAGGGTTGGCAAAGGGCTGCCCTGTCTATTAGCAGCTGCTGTTGAGTCAGTACCTGAGTATGGGAACGCCACACACACCCAGTGAAACCCTGCCCAGTCCAAACCAGCCCCAGGACAGACTGATGCCATCCATAGGGTTTGCCACGGGGTGACTTTAGGTAAGTCCTAGATCATGACGTTTTCCTTTCTAGTTTGTCTTAGTCTGGAAGCGCTGATGAAATCTGTGTAGCCCCATAGCATCATGCACGCCTCTACTGACAGGGGAGGGTGGGTGGCAGGTGCATGTTGGGTGCGTCCACTGGGAATCGAACCCTGGCTTCCCACCTGGAGGGTGAGAATTCCGGCATTGAATAACCAATGACCCCTCTCCAGCTCCACACATGCACAGAAACCAAACGCATCCCTGTAACGAGCCCCAGCCCCAGAAACTGAGGTTCATCGACACCCTAAGGTTCCTCATATGACCTTCCAGTGATCCCTCACCCCCGCGACACACGGGAAACCACACTCTGCACTTGTTTATACAAACGAAATCATCCAGTGTATGCCAATGTGTGCTTTTGACTTAATAGCATGTCTGTTTGTGCAGCTGTAGCTCATACATGTTTTCATTGCTTTACAGTGGCCCTTCATGTGAATAGCCTACAGTGCGTTTATCCTACTATTGATGAACATTTATTTGTGTTGTTTCCAGATTTGGGCTATTGCGAATCTTGTTATTATTATGAGCATTCTTGTACACATTTATCACACAAATGCATGCAAACACATGCCTTTACATGCATTTCTATTGGATGTCTGGCCAGGAGCAGAGTTGCTTCAATAGATCTGGACACACAATTTTTTCAGGTTGTGTTAATTTACCTTCCCGCTAGCTATTATTGTCAGTTCCAATTGCTGGTTCCCATTCGTTATTATTATCTGTCATCCCCAGACAAGATGCTCCTTTCTAACTGTAACCTTCTGCTCTCTAAAATCGTCTATCTAGATGTGAATTTTAAACGGAGTGCAGAGATCCTTAGGTCTTCTCAGAGATACCTGCTTTCCTCTGCTTTGAAATTCTTGCTTGTTGTTTTTATTGTTAGTCATAGCAAGCTAACATGTAAGGCAATGAAATGTCGTGTGGTGTGGTTCTGCACCACCTTCATGATTGCTGCTGTTTGAGTCAATTGTTCTGGTGGTCACTGTGTCAGTTCACTTCAGAGGCCCTCTGACCTTCACCAACACACCACCAAACAGAACCTTGCCTTTCTAGTTAGTGGTCTTTCCTGATGACGTGCGTTGAAGTCTCACTGCACTAAGGCTCAGGAACATTCTGATTGCATTTCCCTCCTCTCTACTTTTAAAAAATTAAGGCGCCCTGGTGGCATAGTGGTTACGAGTTGGGCTGCTACAGCAAGGTCAGTGGTTTGAAACCACCAGCTGCTCCTGGGTAGAAAGACAGAGCTTTCTAGTCTCACACAGAATTCCAGGCTTGGAAACTCACAAGGCCCTTGTGACAAGGGCAGTTCTACTTTGTCCTGTAGGGTTGCTATGAGTTGGCATTGACTCACTCGATGGCAGTGAGTTTTGAGGTTTTTCCATTGAGTGAAATTTGCACAGAGAAGTGGTTTTCCATTCAGTGATTCATACGCCCTTTGATTTTGACATTGTTTGACATTGATTGCATTCCCACAATGCAACAGTCCTCTTCCCACTTCCTCCGTGTTTCTTGTTTCCGAGACCAGTGGTTCTCAACCTTCCTAATGCCACAACCCTTTCATATAGTTCCTCATGTTGTGAGGAGCCCCCAACCATAAAATTATTCTTGTTGCTACTTCATTGCTGTCATTTTGCTACTGCTATGAATCGGGCGACCCCTGTGAAAGGGTCGTTCATTTCCCAAAGGAGTCGGGGACCCATCGGTTGAGAACTGCTGCCTTAGTCCTTCTTTCCTCCCTGAGCCCCCTCCCAGTTTCCTGAGCAGTAACCCTAGAAGAATGTTGCTCTGTGGATCTCAGGTGTTGATTGTTCTAAGGAGTTCTTGCCTCTCCCCAGTTGTTGACCTTATCAGCCTGTTTTGGCTCCAAGGTGAACCACTGGATGAGTTCAGTTCCAAGCTTAAAGGGTGACTAAGGACCTCATCTTTCTTCTGAGATGCAACTGGTGGTTCCAAACTGCTGACCTGGTGGTTATCAGCCCAACTTGCAACCCACTGTGCTATGTGCTAGATTCCCAAGCCTCGTGCCCAAGGAACTCCCATTGCCACTGAGCCAATTCTGACTAACAGTGATCTTGCATAGGGTTTCTGCCTTTTTAAACCATCACCGAAGCAGAGAGCCTCATCTTTGTCTCCTAGGTTGACTGGTGTGTCTGAACTGCTGAACTTGTAGTTGCAGTGTGATGCTTACCTGACAGCACCACCAGGGCTCCGAAACTATCAAAATACTTTTTTTACCCTTAAAAAACCCCATCCTTGTATGAATTTTGTTATTCTGGAGGACACAGCAAAACATCCACTAATTAATTCAACAGTTCCTACATGCTGCTTTTCCATTTCTTGATTACTAAAATAAATAAATAAAAATCACTTCCTTCTGTGGAGAACTACCGTTCACAGTTTCTTTTTCCTTTAATCATTTTATTAGGGGCTCATACAACTCCTATCACCATCCATACATACATCCATTGCGTAAAGCACATTTGTACATTCATTGCCCTCATCATTCTCAAAACATTTGCTCTCCACCCACCGTTTCATGGCTGTGACTTTTCAAAACGAGATTGCTTCTTCTGGGGTGGGTGGGTTTGAACCACCAACTTTTAGGTGGACTAGCGCTTAGCCCTTTGTGCCACTCAGGGTGATTAGAGAATTCTTTCAGTTAACATATAGGCACCCAACCTCGTGTGGCCTACTGCCCCCTTTCCACGAAAAAAATAAAATTAGTCGGCATTTCTCCTCTCTGCCCACAATGGAAAATTGTTGTATCTATAATCCAAGATAAATGCAGAGACCTGCTCTTGTAACTCCCTCCCCATCTCCATCCTTGCAGTGCCGCCCAGGGCGAAGTATCGCCTACTTGGGGAAACGGTGATTGAAGGTCATTTTTTTGAGTCTTCTGAAAGTTGGGAAGCCAGGTAGGGGAATGCATGTGTGTGAGAGAATGTTCCAGTCCGCGGAGACATGACAGTAGGTGTTTAGTCTCCAGGAGACCCAAAACAAAACAAAAAAAAATAGGCGAGTGCAAATTCTTAGGGAGGGAAAGCCTGCCTACCTATGGAATTTGGGAAAGGGCAGGGCTGAGCGCTGGTTCTTCCTGATCTAGGCGCTCCTTCCAAGAACAGCAGCGAAAAAAGGAAGAGCCAGAACCCAAGGCCAAGACACCCGGGAGAGATGCAGGTCGCGCGTAAAAGGAGTTCATCCTGATTGGAGGGTGAGTGGGAAGTCGGAAGAGATAAGACGGGCGCAGGAGGCAGGGGCCCAGCGTCTCAATGTCATGTAAATATCCCCTCTGGGCGGGGTGGCTCCAGCGAAGGCTTAAACGGGGGCAGTTTCAATTCTCCAGGCGGTTTCCCCCGGAGGCCAGCGGCTCTTTCGCGCGTCCCTCGGGCTCCGCTGGCCGACAGCAAGCAGCATGGCCCCTAAACGCCAGCCTTCGAGCCTGCCGCAAATGAAGAAACCTAAGGTGCAGGAGACCCCGGCCCTCCCGAAGGAAGGTACGTCCCTGGAGTACGTTCTACTGGTGATTTAGGGGCGTCCTAGGGGTTGAGTGTATGTGATTCACCCCCACCCACCCACCCACCCACCCGTCTTCCAGCGTGACTCCAAACTTCCCTGGAGGGTTGACGGCTTGGGAGCTGGGGTTCCGTTGGTGCGGAACCCCCTGGAAGGATGGGCTCCCCGAGCACCTGGGGGTGCCTGCAGGCTCCGCGGCCACGCTGCGCTCGTCGGACCGCACTCTCTCCAGGGGATACCCTTGGTTCTGGGCCGTCTGAGGCTGGGGCGACGTGCGGGCCCGGCCTCCCCGCCACCCCTCTCCGCGGAGGCACCCCCGAGTCCTGGGGGCTCAACTTCCTCACCACCTCTCCGCGCCGTTTCCTTCTTCCTGCCACTCGGGCGCGATCCCGGCCACCTCCTCCCCATCTGGCTTCCAGTTTCCTCCCACCCCACCCCCCGCCAGCCCGAGCACCGCGGGTCACGTGGCCCCGGCGCGCGGGCCCCCCCGGCCCCCTGCCCCGGCCCCCACCCGCCGGCTTCAGGCCCTTCACCTTTCCGAGCCCTCCCCTACCTGCCCGCATCCGCCCTGCGCCCCACCTCTCTGCCAGAAAGTACTTTTCGGTAGGCATTCTTGGAGTCCCAGCTCCTTGGGGCGGGAGGAGCCCCGTTCTGCCTCGGCTGCTGCGGCTGGACGCGCCCCATCACGCAGCCTTTATGGTCCTTGCCATGGTCCATTTCTGGCCGTCGTACGCCACTGCCCCCACCCCAATTAGACGGTCGCTCCGCGCTGCGCTGCCGAAGGCGCGGAGTTTGCGGTTGGGCACAAAATTCGCTTCTTGGGTGATCAGGCCTCCCTGATAACGGGGGGGGGGGCCGTGGGGTGGATCGTGGTGGTGCAGCGACTGAGTCCTTGGAGCTAGGTAACCGTCGCTGGGGGCCCTGGTGGGAGAGGCCGTCTGGTTCCTTAAGAGGCTAGCCGGAGACCCTGTGCGCAGCCCCGCGCTGCCCTTTGCAGACCGTTAGGAATGGCATGTTTTCGAGCAGAGGGTGAATGTGGGGCGCTCCAGGCAGGCCCAAGGCTGGAAAGCAGGCCAAAAGGCATGCATGCCCTGGGACATGTGGCGGCGCTCTGACTTTGAGGCAAGAAGGGAGGGGCCCGGACACACTTGGACGAGCACTGGGGGAGGAGTGCTCATCCGAGTGCCCTCTCGGGCCTGATTAGGGTTTGGCACATTGTTTAAATTGAAGGGGTCTCAGGTCCCTCCTCTCGGAAACGGGGAGGCAGCCCCTCAGCCGGGCTGCTGAAGGGAGAAAGCTGGCTCTGCTCAGCCTTGGGGGTCTTGTTGGGCCTGTGCTTATTTCCTCCTCTGTAAAATGGGCCCAGCAGTCCCTGTCCCTTTGGCTTGTTCTGAAGCCTGTCAGTAAAGCCCTGAGACGGGGACCAGAGCATAACCCGTGCTCTGCTCTGGAGAATGACCCTAAGTTCCTTCATCCTTACATCAGTACCTGCACGCATGACCTCATCTGGCCCCTCCTGACAGTAGAACTGCTCCGCGCTGTTTTCAACGGCTGATTTCTTTTCATAAATTTTTACTGTGAATTATTACATGGGGCTGTTTACTCGGGAAGAGATAGTCCAGAAACAGTTATGCCTGCCCTATGGGGTGCTTGCTATAAGTCGGCAGTGAGTTTGGGTCTTGGTTTCTTAGGAGTGGGTGGGTCAGTAGGGTGGCGGCTGATTTCAAGGAAGTAGATTGCCAGGCCCTTCTGAAGCACCTGCCACTGGGTCGACCCCAACGTCTTCCAACCATTAGGTTACTAGCTGAGCATCTTAACTCTCCATGACGCAAAGATTCACCTCTCATGAGCAGCCAAATGTAGCTGAGTGCCCCCACTCCGCCCGCCCCAGCCTTCTATTAATTTAGCTCTCCGAGTGAAATAATAGATCCAGAGGGACTGGGGAGTACAGCCGCAGTCCCCTCAGATGCATTTCATCTCAACCCTGATAACTCAGTGGGGCCATCACTAAACTCAGACCTGCCTTGAGCAATCCTCCCCACAGTATCATGCAGTGGCCATCTCTAGTCTACAGATGCTAAAACGGAGGTTCAAAGAAGTGGGGGTGGGCAGGTGTTGTGTTCAAGGGTATCCTAGCTAAGATAACCTGGCTGTGTGGGGCATGCCAGCATGTTCCAGATGTGGGTTCTGTTCTCTTCAAAGGAAGCCAGAAAGGGGAAGAGAGGGAGGAATTCTGATAGCAAGGTGAGAGGCCAGGGAGAGAATGCAAAGTTCATTGCATTGGAGTAGAGGTAAACATACGGGGGAGGGGGGGCTCCGGGGTGTGTGGATTATCTCCATGGTGTGCCCACACCACACCTGTTTGCTGAAACTCCAGTCCCTTTGCTTTCTCCGTTTCTTGGTACCTACATTCCTCTTGACAAATGCTAGTGGGAAAGATGGGCAAGTCAGGGAGAAGCAGGATGGTTCTAAGAGTTAGGGTGTTTGGACAGGAGCCTTGAAGTCTGATCTGAAGGCATTACAAGGCTCCCTGGGGTCTTTGGAGATGCTTGGAAACATAGGTAGATGGAGCATGCTGGATCTCTGGGTCACTGGTACTGACCTGTGTATGCGCAGCCTTTGTAGTTAAAAGCAGCAGGCCTCACAAAGGGCTTTTCTTGAGTTTCATCCCATTAGTGGGTGGTGCGATCAATTTAGTGGGGTGCAACCAGCATTTTAAAAAATACAGCATCATTATCACTATTTTGTGTGTGTGTGTGTGTGTGTGTGGTTGAGTATTGGGTCATAATGTTAAATATACCTCTTACTACATGTAGGTCATGTGAACATATTGGGGGGTGCTCTTAATTAAGGTAAAGGATTTTCATCCACTAACACTGGAACTGAGACTACCACTAACTTAATATTTAAATGAGAAACATCTAAATGAGAAAATGCATGTTAGGCGTTTTGTCACAGCCCATGGCTCATGGTAAAAGCTTTGCATGGTGTGTACAGATCCCATGGCAAGCGATATGTTTTTTCTGTCTGATTGTGCTCAGTGCCATCACAGGGATGCTACATTGATATCGATTATAGTGAGAGGGTGAAAATATTTACACCATGGAAATTGGCAAATGTTGCAAATTAGCTTGCTTTTCCCCTGGAAGGTAAGTTGTTAAACAGTTGCCAGTTTATCACTAGTGCTAATTATTCTTCCTTCCAAAAACTGCCCAATTGGGTAGCTACGAATTCGGCTCTTATGGAGGGGAAAAGGTGAGGTGAATTTCTGGGTTCAGGGGGAAAAGTGCGGGGAAGACATTTGTATTTTCTACAGATGACGGAGTCCTTGGCCCCCATAGACATGGTGCCGTTTGTTTACATGTATTGATCATTCACCATAGATTGCCTTGAGCATTGAAAGACCCAGCCTGAGCTCAAAGAGGAGCGCCTGGAGGGTAGGGAGTCTACTCCAACCCCCAATTTCTGGTGACAGACCCCAGGGAGAGATCCAAGGCTTTTCCTGAGTTAGGTCTTGAGTCCTGGGTGGAGGAGTAGAGAGAGCCTGGAAAGCAGCATTTAAGCACAAACATGGATGGTCCTGCTGGTTTCAAAGGTTGGCCTGGAAAGTCAATGTAGTTCCTCCATTTCACGTGGTGAAATTAACATAGTACTGCCCACCCCATGCCCCATTATTTGCAAGGTTGTAACCTGGCCATGAGCCAGCACTGAGCTAGGTCAAAAAGACCTGTCTTCAGAGAGCTTCCACTTGCCCTTGAGGAAATGTGTCGGTTATACAATTTAACGGGTTTTGAACTATGTAACTATGGAAAGAGGTAGCGACTAGTTCACCTAGTCTTCGGGACGGGGCTTAGGTTAAAACCCTAGAAATGGTCTGATGTGTGGACTGATGAGCTTCCGGCTTAATTTCAGTCAGTACAGTGGCTTCCCCAACTGGAAAGTAAAGATGGGGGTGCCGCCTTCCTCCCCCCACAAAAGGGAGGCACTGCGGTGCCCCAGTAGGATCCCCGTGGGGGGAGATTTCCGTCTCCTATCAGGCCCGGATGCGCAGCCCAGTTATTAGCAGGCCTGCACTTTTGGGGGGTTACGGACACCCCTCAGCTGAGCATCCCGCGCCACCCCGCGGAGAAGGGAAGCCGCTCCGCCACCACGTGACGCGCCGCTGTGGGGGCCCGCGCTCCGCCGCGCGAGGCCCCGCCCCTCGGGCCGCCGCGCGCCCGGCACTCGCTTGGGTCCCGGGAAGGGGAAGGGGGGAGGGGAGCGCGGCGCAGCGCGGGGGGCCGGCCCCGTGCGTCGCGGCGTCCCTTCCTCCCGCCTCTCCGCCCGGCCTTGTGTCTCCTCGCCGCGACTCCGCCCCCTCGCCCTGGCGCCCCAGCCAATGGCGGGGCGGCGCGAGCCTCTCCGGCCGGGGGCGGGGCGTGCGCGCCGGATCTGGCGCGCCTGCGCTCTGCAGCCCGCCCCTCGCCGTGAGGAGGAGGAGGTGGAGGAGGAGGCGGCTCGGGGAGAGCGAGCAGCGAGCTTAGAGCGCGGAGCGCGAGTGAGGGAGCCCTGCCGCCTGCCCGCCGCCGCCGCCTCCCCTCCGTAAACAGGAGCCCCGGCCGGGGCCCGGCGCCGTGCCCCATCCCCGCCCTCGTCATCAGGCCGCGAGGGCAGCGCGAGCGAGCAAGGGGGAGGGCGAGCGAGCGAGCGGGCGCCGGGAGGAGGCGGCCGGACCAAGCCAGAGCGCCCGCGCGTGTGGCGTGAGGGGAAGCCGCCTGCCCGTCCCCTTCGCCTCCCTTCTCTCCCCCTCCCCGCTCCCCCCCCACCGCGGAGCAGCACCATGTCGGCGCCGGCGGCCAAAGTCAGTAAAAAGGAGCTCAACTCCAACCACGACGGGGCCGACGAGACCTCAGGTGAGGAGGAGGCGAGGTCGGGGGCCGGCCCGCGCCGCCATCTTCGCCGCCCGCCCCGACCCGCAGGCCGCCGGCGGGGCCCGGGGCGCGCGCGGGGGGCGCAGGGCGCGGGCCGGGGCGCCCCTTTTTGTGCGCGGCGGCGCCGGGCCCGGGTGGCGCCGCGGCGAGGCGGGGGCGCTGCGGCCTGCGAGGCGCGGGCGGAGGAGACACCCCCCCTTCCTCTCCCCCCTCCCTCGCTCTCCTCCCCCTCCCTCCCTCCCGAGAAGCCTCTCTTTATTGTGCTCCGCCATGATGCCTCGCTCCCATCAGCCGCCGCCGCCACATGGTGCGGCCCCGCGCCCGGCCCGCCCGCGCCGCTCGCCCTCCGGCCGGCCCGCGGGCGGCGCCCCCGGCACCCCGCTCGGAGCCCAGCGCGCCTCGGCCCGGGGCCCGGCGCCCGGCGGGGTGGGGGCGCGGGCCGGCACGCGGCCCCGTGCGCAGGGCCCGCCGGCGGGAGGATGCTCGGCGGGCGGGCGGGCGCGCGCTCCCCACGTGGGCCGCCGGGACCCCGGGGCGGCCGGCTGGGCCCGCGCTCGCGCCCCGGGGGCTGCGCGCCTGCCTGAGGGCCGGAAACGCGCCCTGCCGCCCCCCCGCCCGGGACAAAAAGAGCGCCGCGCTCCCCGGTGCCTCCGAGGGGCCCGATCCAAGAACGCTTGCTCCCTGAGAGTGCTGCGCGATCGGGGGTTGGGGGCGGCGGCCAAGGCCGCCAGCCTGCGCGAATCGGGGTTGGGGGAGCCTAGAAAGAAAGGTCGCCCCCCCACCCTCCAGGGGCTCCCCTTCGCGCGGTTACCATAGTGGAGTGAAGTCGGGGTCGATTGCTAACCTGCATTGTAGGTGTGTCTGTCTGCCTCGAGGGGCTGGGGAGAATCTTCAACTTTGAAAGGCGCTTCTTTTTACCGTGGGAGGTTCTCTAGATTTTGGTTGTGGGGGTCAGCCCTTCTGTTCTGGCCAGCAAGTAGTATGACTACTCACAAGTCCTTCCTAATAAATAGCGAGGATAAAGTGATCCTCGGGCTTTCAAAAAGGTTAGGGATTTTAGTGATTGGTGTCTTTTCAACTGGGGGATTCCTTAAGGACTACAGTCAAATGTCTGCATCTTGTAGCAGATCGCCCAAGTTGAAAGGCCTTTCATTAAAAAGGTATTTGTCAACTGGCTGTAGGAACACGTGGAGAGCATGCCTGGTGGTAGGCAGTGCTGTAGTTTTTAATAGCTTCATTGAGAGGTATTTCACATCCTGGTCAGCGTTTCTTAACATCCGCTAAACCTTTGTAATAGAATAAACTTCAAAAAAATAAACTAATTTGCTTTCTAATTTGTTTTGAGCCTTAATGCAAATTTTTCTTGCAGAAAAAGAACAGCAGGAAGCAATTGAACATATTGATGAGGTACAAAATGAAATAGACAGGTAAATTTTCTCTTCCTTGACTTTGGAGGTGGTTTTCTGAGATGCATTTTGAGACCTAGTGGACTTGAGATAAAGTTGCTGGAAATAAAACTTTGCTGGGAATGCTTGGAGTCTGGATGTCAGATGATTTGAATTCCAAACACAAAAGCATGTGTATTACTTAAGGGGTTTTACATTAATCTTGCTAATCAAAATTTGAATTTGCTTTCAAAAGCTACAAATGATCTGAATTAAGGTGTGTGGACTTCAGTAGCTTAGCATTATGGCACGCTTAGAACTTGATTTCAAGAGCTTTATTGAAAATTGTTTTCAGTGAAAGGAAGTTAAAACTGGCAAGCAGTGAGTGGAGAAATGTACATAAGGCATTGCATTCTGACGTTTAGGAAAGTCCGTTGAACTACTTGCCAAATAATCGTGGATAACTTGTTTATATCAGAAACTACCAGGTTGGTTGTTGTTGCACTGTTCTAAGGCGATAGGACTAGCTTCACTTTGGCTCCATCATGTGCGTTTCTCCAGTCGTCAGGATAGACATGTCTTTTCATTGGTTTCAGACTTAATGAACAAGCCAGTGAGGAGATTTTGAAAGTAGAACAGAAATATAACAAACTCCGCCAACCATTCTTTCAGAAGAGGTCAGAATTGATCGCCAAAATACCCAATTTTTGGGTAACAACATTTGTCAACCATCCGCAAGGTAGGCTCCTTTCCCTCCAGGGGGTGTAGAGTGCTTCTAAAATGCCCTGCACGACAGTGGCCAGGCTTTTGTTTGGCATGCTGGTTTGCAGGCACAGTTGCCTTGGTAGTTTGTAAAGCATTCTGTGTTGAGAAAAGACTATTCTAACTTAAAACTTTTTAATTTAATTTTTTTATTCTGATGACAGTTTTGGTAGTATTTAAGAAGCATTTGGTTTTATTCACTTAGGATAATCTGGGATATTATGAAAAAGATCACTGGGTAGAAACCTCATTAACTTGTAATTTGCTGTCTGTTGGTATAGTGTCTGCATTGCTTGGGGAAGAGGATGAAGAGGCTCTGCATTATTTGACCAGAGTTGAAGTGACAGAATTTGAAGATATTAAATCAGGTTACAGAATAGATTTTGTAAGTGTCAGCTTATTTTCCACAGTGGAAGTTAAAATTGTGCATTGGATTGAAGTGCTATTTGTTGATTACTCGATTTGTTGTCACTTACTGCAGTATTTTGATGAAAATCCTTACTTTGAAAATAAAGTTCTCTCCAAAGAATTTCATCTGAATGAGAGTGGTGATCCATCTTCAAAATCAACTGAAATCAAATGGAAATCTGGAAAGGTAAGTACTGAGAAATTATTTTTAAAAATATTTTTGCTTTGTTGTAATGTGCTTGATACAAAAAAATGGTATGAACTGTGATGTGATCAAGTCAAATGCTATAGCTTAAAGCTATTATAAAGAATCAGTAAATTTGGGGCTTGATGGTTGAGGTCTTGAATTGATTTGCTATTGCCCCAAATAGATTATTGGTAAATATTATGGTGGATATATTTAAAGTTAAATTGTGCTGTGGTTTTATGTGATCTAGATCATATGACGTGTATGATATATATAAACAAATGGGTCTAGTTTTATAAAAGCCCATGTTTTTGGAAAGATAAATTTTTTGTAACAGTACAATTTTAGAGGCTTAGAGTTTTAGAGCTACTTTTTTTCATTTCATAGCTGCTCTTGGACAAGGAAAATAACATTGATAATAGTCTATTTTGCTTTGGAGAACATTTTATTGTTCAGATTACAGGCAGTTGAAGTGTTTTCTTCTCCGTCTTTGTTAGGACTTGACGAAACGTTCCAGTCAAACACAGAATAAAGCTAGCAGGAAGAGGCAGCATGAAGAACCTGAGAGTTTCTTTACCTGGTTTACCGACCATTCTGATGCCGGCGCAGATGAATTAGGAGAAGTCATCAAAGATGATATTTGGCCAAATCCATTACAGTACTATTTGGTGAGCGGAAAATGTTGTCTATGTGACTAAAGAGTAAACGGAAAGCTTGTGTTTAAGGTTGTGCTTGCCTCATATGGTTGAAAACAAGTTCTTAGTGTATTCCTTGTTCTTTTTTAAGGTTCCTGATATGGATGATGAGGAAGGTGAAGGAGAAGAAGATGATGACGACGATGAAGAAGAAGAAGGTTTAGAAGATATTGATGAAGAAGGGGATGAAGACGAAGGAGAAGAAGATGAAGATGATGACGAGGGAGAGGAAGGAGAGGTAAAAGGAACTCTTCTTAACCAGAATTTACCCTGTTACTTTCGGGTTTTATTGTGTTGTGTGAAGGAACTGACGCACAGCTGATTGTTTGCATGTGCGTTTGTAGATGAGAACCAGTGATATTCTGACAGTTAGGTCTGAGATCATGACCAGTAGTTTTGTTACTGCAAAAATTGGGCTAATTTATCTAGAACAATAGCACTGGATTTTTTTCAGCCTAGATTCCATGCAGATTGATGGAGGTCAGAACCTTGGGGTGTCTGCGGACCGTATGAAAACCTAGCAAGTGGCCTGAGAATTAAACTTGAAGACTAATAGTGTTCCCTTTTGTTTTGTTGAACAGGAGGATGAAGGAGAGGATGACTAACAGAACACTGATGGATTCCAACCTTTTTAATTTTCTTCAGTCCCTGGGAGCAAGTTGCAGTCTTTTTGTTTTTGTTTTGTTTTGTTTTCTTCCTCTTGTGCTCAGTCACCCTGTTCTTGAGGTCTCTTTTCTCTACACCATGGTTCTCAACTTATTTGGGGGTGGGGGGAATAATGCCTTGTGCAGAATACAGTGGAAAAGAATCTCTACCCCCTTGTGTTCAAATTAATTTTTGTCCCTTCCTGTCTCAAAAACTATGGAATCAACACACCACCGTGCTCTGTGGGAAAACAAAACCCTCTGCTCCCTTGGCCCTGCTGGCAGCTGGAGGGTGCTAGGCCCCTGTGTAGTAGTGCATAGAACTCTAGCTTCTTTCCTCCTTCCTCTGTACATTGGGCTCAGAGATTACACTGTGTCTCTATGTGAATATGGACAGTTAGCATTTACCAACATGTATCTGTCTACTTCTCTTGTTTAAAAAAAGAAAAAAAAAACTTAAAAAAAGGGGGTTATAGAAGGTCAGCAAAGGGTGGGTTTGAGATGTTTGGGTGGGTTAAGTGGGCATTTTGACAACATGGCTTCTCCTTTGGCATGTTTAATTGTGATGTTTAACAGACATCCTTGCAGTTTAAGATGACACTTTTAAAATAAAATTCTCTCCTAATGATGACTTGAGCCCTGCCACTCGATGGGAGAATCAGCAGAACCTGTAGGATCATCTTTGGAATTGACATTCTCTATTGTAATTTTGTTCCTGTTTATTTTTAAATTTTCTTTTTGTTTCACTGGAAAGGAAAGATGCTCAGTTTTAAACGTTAAAAGTGTACAAGTTGCTTTGTTACAATAAAACTAAATGTGTACACAAAGGATTCGATGCTTTTCTCTCAACAGATAGTCAAGACCTGAGTTTGACTTGCTTAACGGACTGTCAAACTTTGTCACTGGCCCTCCATAGTTTTTGATAATGCACTTTGCAGGATGACCTCAGGGCTATGTGGATTGAGTAAGGGGACTAGAACCTTGGTATATTAAAGACTTCATAGCTGGGAAATATCACAGACAATTCACTTGACCTCATTTTTTTTAAAGATCTACAAGGATTGTGCAAGACTTGGTTCTTAGTGTGTACCCAACTTAAACAATTTTTAAAAGTGGGCCCTTATTTGCCTGGATGTAATAATGAATAGTGCCTGCCACCACCACCCAGCCTGTTGCTTCTAATGCCAAGTCAACAACAGGCAGTTGGTGGCATGTCTTAACTGACCCTGTAATGTGTGTCGTAGAAGACAGGCCTGTCCTCAGAAAGTCCGAGTTGGTGGTGAGAAACTCCGGTTACGAGTACTTTCTTTGGGTCTCTAGTACCAGCTCATTAGAATAAGCTATCAAAGGAGACATTTCTGTGGATCTGAGTGAGATTGGAGCCTGCTCAGTCTACTCAATGCCATTGTGCAGAACCTTTTGAGAAGCTACCTAATGCATAGCCTTTTTAATGCTGTAAAGTGTAGGTAAATTGATGCCACCGTCAGAAACGAATCAATGGCCAACCTGGCAAATTCAAAGCTTTTTGTTGTATAAAACTTTATAAATGGAACTATTCCATCAAAGAAGCAAAGTGTACCAAGACTTGTTTAGATGGATAGTATGTAATTTCTCTGCACAGGTCTATGTTTAGTAAAATACATCACTGTACTGGTCAGGAATCTTGCTCCAATAAAGGAACATAAAGATTCTTTTTGGACTGGGGTCATTCTCGTTTTGCTTTGGGGTTTAGATTGTTGGTAAAGCTATTTTGGGGGTTTACTTCATTATAAGTGAGACTCCACATAATCTGAGAAGGTTTGAGCTGGGCACAGATCATGGACTCATTCGGACTGTAGTTAAGTAAATGGGATTGGTGGTTGTATTTAAGACAGCCAGGAAGAACCTAAATCTACTGAATTAAAAGTCTGATTCAAGGTAAATCACACCTGGGAGTTTTAACACTGGTTGTGTCACCTTAAAGCGGAGATCTCTGGTATCTGAGAAAGCGGGATACCTTTTAAAATTGACAGCCGTTACTACTAAAGACTTCCTTTTTTGTGTCTAAATCTTGTAAAAGGGCTAGGCTCTTACAAATCTGAATACAGGGCCCTCCTGGAAAGTCAGGACAGCTAGTGCCCAGAAGCAAGTGGGGCTTGGGGAGCTAACCTTCAGGGAGGAATACTGGAAAAGGAGAGATGATTCCCACTGCTGTTGCTGTCAGGCCATTTGAAAAAGGCATGTAGCTGAAGGTTGTGTTCTCAAGCTGTGCTGGTCTTCAAAAACCAGAAAGGGAAGACTGTGACATGGTTCAAAAACCCTAAGAATGTTCTGTTCCAGACCGCAGTTTTGAGGTTGTTTCTCCAGGGATGTGCTGATTTGAAATAAAGCATTTCCTCAGATGCCTGTACTTTCACAACTTGCCAGCACCCTCTACACTTCACCCAACTCTGAAATTAGTCCGCAGTACCTGGGCTTATTTGGCTGACATTTGCAGCTGCCTAAGCTGGCTTCACTTGTGTTTTCTGTGTAGCTCTCAAAAGGCACCAGATTGATACTGAGTGTTTGTGGCAATGTAGCAATTACCACTTTATAATGTACCTACCTATTTTCAGTTGGTCTCAAACATATTAGATATCTTAGAAAAACTTACTTGGGGCTCATGTCACCATAGATTCCTCCAGTGTGTCAAGCACATTTGCACATATGCCTTCAACATTTTCAAAGCAAGCATTCTCTTCCCACTTGAGACCCTGGTAGCTGCTTCCCATTTCCTCCCCAGCCTGCCCTCATAAGCCCTTGACAAGTTATATTATTTTTTCCGTAATCTTTGTAGATTTTTGCCGTCAACCTCTGGCCTTGACGAATAGGGGGGTACTGTTTTGTTGCAAAGCAAGGAAAGGATTGCTTGAAGGCTGGGACCACGACATACAGTAGCTTTTCCATTTGCTTTTCAAGATAACACCACCTTGTTAATTGGAAAGTCAATTCTATCCCTCTGTCCCAGCAGTGGTCGTAAGTGGCGCATAAATGTAGCTTTTTACATACAGAAGTCTGCCACTGAGTACAAAAAACAACTCAATTGCTATTCAGTGGATTCTGACGCCAGACCCTATAGCACAGCCCCTGCTGGTTTCTGAGACCACTTTATTAGCGTCCCAACCATCTTTTTCCTGAGCAGCAGCTGATGCTTTTGAACAGCTGGACCTTGCCATTAACCTGGCTTGTTACCCTCTAGGCCACAAGGGTTCTGAGTTTGGTTGCATGTTCGCCACCCCCCCCCCAATTTGAGCATGGAAGTAATATCAACTTGACTGTTAGCATTTGTCAACATAGGTTCTACCCAAGAGGAAGATACTGAAAAATGTATATGAAGCTTGTTAAGAGATGACAGATGACCACATGTTGCCTGTAGTCTTAGCAGTCCTTCCTGGACCCATTCGGTTGCACTATTCATTGTCCACTAGGTGTTGAGCAGATACTGGAATGATCAGCAGGCAGATGGTTCAACTCTGGTTAGACTTCATAAACCCAGAAGAGACCCTTCTGAAACCTCTTTCCCTTAAAGTGAGATGTTAGCTGGGAAACATTCCCAAGGGCTTGGAAAACCACCTTGAGGTCTGGCAAAATTCAGGGAGTCCAGAAATGGTTCTGGAAATGGGACACAGCTTCCTAGGAGAGCTATGGCCATAGCATTCACAGACATGTCAATGTGAATGACCATTCGGCTGGATAGCTCCTGAACGGGGGTGGTTTGAATCAAGGGTTTTTCAGAGGTGCAAATTACGGGATTATGGGTAATCATTACCATTGCTCACGACAACTAGATCCCTTTATTTTAAAAGGAGCTACTAACAGCTACGCACCCGAGGGGGCTTCCCACCCAAGGCCCAGCTTCCTCCAGTGAGGAGCCCAGCCACGCTTGCGGGCGGGGTGAGAGTGCCACTGAACAGCCGGAGCTGCGGCCCCAGCGAAAGGTGCGCGGGCCCTAAGTGCCTGTGGACGAGGCGCTGGGCGCTCTGGTTTGGGGGTGGGCTCGAGGGCGCTGACCTGGCACGGCCGGAAGGCGGCGCTAGTGCCACGGTCTCGGGAGGGCCAGCGGGTCCCGGGAGGGGGCGCCCGATCCCGCTCCTCCGGCCCCGCTTCCCGGGAAGTTTCAAGTTTGAAAGTCCTGCGCAGACAGCCGCAGCTTCCGGAACCAGCGTGGGGACGAGGAGGGGTCGGAGCGGCGCCATGGAGGAGGGGGCGCCGCCGCAGGTGAACTGCGTCCGCAGAGGCGGCCGCGGGCGGGGGCGAGGGGTCAGGGGCGAGGGGTGAGCGCCGGCCGTGCCGCAGGCCTCCGCGTCACTGCGACCCCCGCCCGGCCCGCTCGGGCTCGCAGCCCCGAACGCCAGGGTTAGGCTGTGTCCCTAAGTCAGCCACGAGGCGACGCCGAGCCCGGCCAGCCCCGAGGGCGTCCGCGTCCGCCGTCTGAGCCACCTGCGCGGGCCCAAAGTTGCCAATAATCGGTGCTTTCAAGCGGGACGCCGATGCCCGCGGGAATAAGCCGGGAAAGCCCACGGGGGTGCGTGTGGGCGCCGAGGGGGGCTGGTCCCGGGGTGAAGCGGCTGTGGCCCGCACGTGGAGAGGGGTCCCCGGAGGGGGCCAGCCTGAGCATTCGGTGGGGAGGGCTCTGGCCCTCTTCCCCCCTCCCCCCAGCAGATGGTTCCGACCCAGAGCTGACTTGAGAGTCGCAGGGCCACCGACCCAGAGCTGACTTGAGAGTCGCAGGGCCACCGGGGGTCGGGGTCGGGGTCCGGGTCGGGAGGGATTTGTTACTGAGGAGGGGGAGGTGTCCGAGGCCAGAGCAGATGGGGGTGTGACCTGTGTCTGTCTGCAAGATGGAGCCCCAGCCCAGCGCACACCAGACCGTGGGGTGTGCTAGGGGCTAAGGTGTCCTGGCAAAGCCCGCAGGGCAGTGTCCACCCGCTCCCCGCCTTGTTCCAGCGGCGGCTTGTGCACATTTTCCTATTTCCTTCAAGCCTCCGCCCAGCAGGCCGATGACTCAGGATGCCCGGAGTTGCAACCCCCCAGGCTCCGTGGGATCTTTGTTTGCTCTAACCCTCTCGCCCGGGGCGGTCATAGGATTTCCTGAGCCTCGCCCCTGCGCTCTAGAGCCTGTCTGGCCACCGGGCCCAAGGCTGGCCTGGGGTGGGGTCCCTGAGATTGAGGTGGCTAAGCCCTTTGAGGGGCACTGGACATGGAGAGGCGAAAGGTAAGTGGAAAAGGTCGGGGTCTTGCCGTAGCCCGGGGAGCAGGCATGTGCACACACATTACCAGTTACTCCCAGCTGAGGTCACCTTTGGCGCTGTTGGGTTTGAAATGGCTTCTGAGCTTTCTGCCTTGCTCCAGGCAGGGGGAAAGTCGAAAGAGAATCTCCTGCTTCCCCTCAGCTCCTCTCTGTGCCTCTGCTTTGTCACTTGTGACATTGGGGTGTCGGGGAACCAAGCCATGATCTCTCCTTACTCGTGTGACCGTACTACACCTCTCAGCAACAAACCTTTCCTTGTCATCCACCCTGGCTCCGGGACGCATCCAGGTTAAGGGAAGGGTGGCTGGCCGCAGAGACTGGGGCCCTGACTCTCAGTAGGATCTTCTGTTCTGGGTTGTGACCTTGGGCGAGTGACTTCACCCTTCTGGGTCTTGGTTTCCTTGTTGGTAAGACAGAGATGATTAGCATAGCTACCTTGCGGGGTGGCCATCAGGTGTGGAGTTCAGACTATGTGGCCTAGTGGAATCGCTCCTGTGGGTTTCCGAGACTGAAACACCTTATGGATTTCTTTCTTTTTTTCTTTGAGAACGGCAGAACACTTTATTGCTCTCATGTAGAAACTATATATGGATTAAGAGGCAAATGTGTTTACAGAACAAGGAATTACTATATGTTTTTTTTTCATTTGTTTTGGTCTTTATTGTTTCTTCTTTTTTAAAAAAAACATTTTATTAGGGGCTTATACAACTCTTATCACAATCCATACATATACATACATCAATTGTATAAAGCACATCTGTACATTCTTTGCCCTAATCATTTTTTTCTTTTTTTTACATTTTATTAGGGGCTCATACAACTCTTATCACAATCCACACATACACATACATCAGTTGTATAAAGCACATCCATACTTTTTTTGCCCTAATCACTCTCAAAGCATTTGCTCTCCACTTAAGCCCTCTGCATCAGGTCCTCTTTTTTTTTTCCCCTCCCTCCACCTTATGGATTTCTAAGGGTTCGCTCACTGCCCTGGAATCTATGCCATGACTCTCAGTGGCCCCAGAGGACAGGGTACAGCTGCCCCTGTGAGTTTCAGAGACAAACTCAGTCTAGGAGTAGAAAACCCAGTCGTTCTCCCTAGGAGCTGCTGCTGGTTTCGAACTACTGACCTTGTGGGCCGCAGCCCAACAGTAAGCACCATCTAAATCAGGGGTCCTCAAACTATGGCCCGCCGAGGACATTTATCCGGCCTGCCAGGTGTTTTTGCCGCCGCTGCCTGTCCTGCTTAGCAGCCGACTCGTCCAGTGTGCATAGGAATTTGTTCATAGTTTTTTTTTTTAACTATAGTCCGGCCCACCAACGGTCTGAGGGACAGTGAACTGGCCCCTGTTTAAACAGTTTGAGGACCCCTGATCTAAACAGTAGCTGTTTCCCCCTCCCCCTTCTCCCCCCCTGAAGGCCAGTGGCCAGGAGATTGAGCTAGGTAAGTGGCTTTTGAGGTTCCATCTGGTTTAAGGAACTTGAAGTCAGAGGGGGCCTCTCAGGTCAGAGAAGCTTCTCAAACCCATACCAATTGATCCTAGGTCCCAACTTGCCTCTTCTCTTGCCTCTCTCCGTGGCTGGTGGTAGGGGCTGCCTGGTATAGCTTTCTGTGCCGTTCTGCAGCCGGGACCACGCCAGCGGCCCCCACAGGATGAGAAAGAGCTGATCCGCCAGGCCATCCAAAAGGAACTAAAGATCAAGGAGGGTGTGGAGAACCTGAGGCGCGTGGCCACAGACAGGCGCCACCAGGGCCACGTGCAGCAGCTGCTGAGGTCCTCCAACCGCCGCCTGGAGCAGCTGCACGGGGAGCTGCAGGAGCTGCACGCTCGCATCCTGCTGCCTAGCCCTGAGGCCAGCCCGGCTGGTGAGTGGGGCTGAGGGGCAAGCAGACCCCTCATGGCAGTAGGCACCAGGTTGAGCTGCCAGTTGGGCCTGGTGTGGCCCCAGGCAGGCTCCCTTACCCCTGTGAGCCCCCTTCAGGTGGGTTTCC
Organism: Tenrec ecaudatus; assembly: GCF_050624435.1. Taxonomy (NCBI): domain Eukaryota; kingdom Metazoa; phylum Chordata; class Mammalia; order Afrosoricida; family Tenrecidae; genus Tenrec; species Tenrec ecaudatus. The sequence goes on along the minus strand of NC_134539.1, from coordinate 78,468,118 downwards.
CCCAGGTGGGTTTCCCCCTGGTGATGGCCCTCAGGGGGAGAGAAGGGGAGCAGAGATTTAGGCTCTGGATGAGGGGCTCATGCGCCCACACGCCCTGTGCACAGAACCTGTGGCTTCAGGACCCCAGCCATGGGCGGAGCAACAGAGGGCTCGGCACCTGGAGGCTCTACAGCGGCAGCTGCAGGTGGAGCTGAAAGTAAAGCAGGGTGCCGAGAACATGATCCACACATGTGCCAGCGGCACCCCCAAGGTAAGGCTCCGGGGTGTGAGGGAGGGGAGAGGCATGGCTCACAGACAGCAAGGGAGCTGCTGCTCTAGGCCCGATTCTGGTCAGAAAGAGTGACCCAGCCCCAACCTTTAGGAGAGCCCCAGCTCTCCGTGTGGTGAGTCCAGTTTGGCTCAGGCAAGCATCCGGCCTTCAGTCCTCAGTCTGGCAGGGAAGGCATAGCTGGGAGCCCAATGGCCTTCTCACAGCAGAGACCCAGCCCAAGCTGATGTGAGGGAGCCCAAGTATCACCTGGACCTGACGGCCCCAGCCCTGATCTGTCTGATGGGAGAGAGCTGGGGGGGGGGGGTGTTCCACCCCTGGCCTGGTCTCCCAGGGGAGGCTCCAGTGCCCGGTCTGATGGAGCATGTGCGCGCCCCCTAGGAGAGGAAGATCCTGGTTGCTGCCGAGCAGATGCTACGGGACAGCCAGCTGAAGGTGTCCTTGCTGCGGATGAAGATTAGCAGCCTGGAGGCTGGTGCGTCCCCTGAGCCAGGTGAGACCTGGAGCAGCTGCCTGGCAGGTGGGGTTGGCATGCAGGCCGGGCCAGAGCAGGCCAGGGTCTGACCTGGCCCTCTCCTCCCCAGGTCCTGAGCTGCTGGCAGAGGAGCTACGGCACCGACTGCGGATTGAAGTGGCTGTGGCTGAGGGCGCCAAGAACGTGGTGAAACTGCTCGGCAGCCGGAGGACACAGGACCGAAAGGCGCTGGCCGAGGTCAGGCTGTGGTCCCCTGCTCGTCCAGCTCCCCTCCAGGGGTTGGCTTGTTCCCACACCAGCTCTGTAGTTGGGGGTGGGCTGGATGGGTGGGTACATGAGAAACAGGTCCAGACACCACAGGGGTGGGGCTCCAGGGCCCTGGCCTGCGGTGCCCACCTTCTGTCCCCTCGGGCAGGCCCAGGCCCAGCTGCAGGAGTCGTCCCAGAAGCTGGACCTCCTGCGGCTGGCTTTGGAGCGGCTCCTGGCAGCGCTGCCTCCTGCACACCCGCTGCGTGGCCGCGTGGCCCGGGAGCTGCGGACCGCTGTGCCTGGGCACCCTCCACCTTCCAGGACCTTTGTGAAGTCCACCACCCTGACAGGTAGCCAGGAGCCCCGGCTCCTTCAGAGCTCGTCCTCATTTGCATGATGGGGAAGAACTCTAGAGAAGAGTTCTAAACCCCCAGCCTCCTCCCCAACTGACCATGTATGTAACCTTGGTCAACTACCTTCCCCTCTCTTAAGGGCCCAACCCAGACACCATGTCACCAGCTTAGCTGATCTGTAAATCGGGAACCAGAACATGGTTAAAATGCCAGGGCTGGGGGACTCAGAGCCCCAGAGCGTCGGTTCCCCGCCCTGGGCAGCATGGACCATTGAAAAAGTCATCCTTTCCCCCAGCCTAGCTGTCTCTTTATGGCAGCAGCTGAACTGCAGGGAACCAATCATCGGAGAGCATCAACCACAGAACCCTGAGCTTCCACCGCCATCTGCGGGGGGCGGGGGGGGGGCGTAGTGGGAACTGTGAGCAGAGCTGAGAAGGGGGAGGATGGGGTAGATAGGCCAATCAGAGGGTGCTTCTGGGAGGAGGTGGTGTCTGACCCTGGTCTTGAAGGACATGCATGAGCCCTCTAGGTAGACAAGCTGGGGAAGGGAGAGGGGACTGTGTTTTTTAAAAAAGCCAAGAATTCAGCTCTAGGAGGCCACCCCATAGCTAAACTTCCCATTCCCCATCTCCTCGAGGCCTTCTTCCCACCCTGGGCACCTGCCTTTGTTGATAAAGCCTCTCTGAATGTAGCCCTCAGACCTGGGCTCCCCACAGAGTGTTCTTGGGCCTGGTTCGTATGCTCGGAAGCTCCTGATTCCCACTGCTTCTCAGGCTCAGCTGTAAGGACCCTAACCAGGAGCCGTCATGGAGAGAGGAGGGGCAGGGCCGGGGCTCATCCCTGTGGTGGAGATGGGGGAGACTGAGGCCCAGGGAGGAAGTGGGACAGGAAGCCAGTGCCCTGCTCCAAGCCACGCTAGGCCCCGGGCCCTGGGCATCTCATGCTATACTGTGATGGTGTGTGGCCTGGATGACGGCCAAGCCTCCTGCCTGGTGACCCTATTGTCCCTGATGCATGGAGGGTACTAGATGACCTGCCCCAAGAATGGCGGGTCAAGTCCAATGTGGGTGGTCCTGGACTCAGGTGTCCAGGAGAAGCTGCCATTCCTGGGCTCATTGGGATGGATAGAGGAACAGAGGTGGATGGCCCCTCACCCGCTCCTCGTGCCCCCTCTACCCCCAGGGACGTTGCACGTCCGCCTCCTGGGCTGCGAGCAGCTGCTGACAGCTGTGCCTGGCCGCTCTCCAGCGGCTGCACTGGCTGGGAGCCCCTCCGAGAGCTGGCTTTGGGCCAGGGCCAAGCAGCAGCGTGGTGGGGACGAGCTGACCAGTGAGTAGGGGGCTGTGGAGAACTGCGGGGTGGCAGGGGGTGGCAAGGACTGTGCTCGAAGCCTGCCCTGAACCCTTACCTCCGGCCTCACAGGTGAGGTGCTGGCTGTGCTGAAGGTAGACAACCGTGTGGTGGGCCAGACCGGCTGGGGGCCAGTGGCCAAGCAGTCCTGGGACCAGACCTTTGTCATCCCCCTGGAGCAGGTAAGGCTGGCCTTGCAGAGGCAGACTGACAAACAGGGAGCTCGTTCTGCGATCTCCCATCCCTAACCTGGGCCTTCCCGCTTCAGGCCCGTGAGCTGGAGATCGGGGTGCATTGGCGGGACTGGCGGCAACTGTGTGGCGTGGCCTTCCTGAGGTTGGAGGACTTTCTGGACAATGCCTGTCACCAGCTCTCCCTCAGCCTGGTGCCTCAAGGGCTGCTCTTCACCCAGGTGCTCAGTACCTCCTGCCTTCTGACCTTGCCACCCAGGGCTCCCCCGACTCCCCTTGGGTCTTTGGGACTGTGACCCGCCAGGCCCAGGTGTGGCATTGAAGGTCCAGAGGGAGGTGACCTCCCGGAGCGCAGGGTTCCTAGCCTCGCTCTAGGGGCAGCAGAGAGCACCGCACAGGAGTCAGGGAGCCTGCCTCCCTGTCCTGGAAGCCCTTGCCCTTGACAAGTATCTCCCCTGCCTCAGTGTCCCCACTGGGACAAAGGAAGACGTAGACTTGCCCCCACCCTGAGCCCCTTGGCTGACACTAGGACTCAGACTGGACTGTAGGAGGGCGAGGCAGAGGCACCTTGGCACCCTGGATGGGGAAGACTGGTCCTAGCCCTGGCCCCGCCCCTACAGGTGACCTTCTGTGACCCCGTCATTGAGAGGAGGCCCCGGCTGCAGAGGCAGAAGCGCCTTTTCTCCAAACGCAGAGGTATGGAGCGGAGGAGGGCTGGGCAGAGTCTTCGGGGGCCCCCCGGCCTGAGCACCCTCTCATTTGGCCCCCAGGTCAGGACTTCCTGAGGGCTTCCCAGATGAACCTCAGCATAGTGGCCTGGGCTCGCTTGGTCATGAACCTGCTGCCCCCCTGCAGCTCCCCAAGCACCATCAGCCCCCCTAGAGGCTGCGCCCAGACCCCAACCACACCACGGGCCACCACCTCCCCCGTGTCCCCCAGGTGAGGACCCTCCTTGTTCCCAACTGCACGCTTGGCCGAGGCACCCTCCTCTTCCAAGTTCTGTCATGTCCGTCAGTCTCCGACTCCATTACTCCTTGCCTGTTTGTCTTGTCCGCCCATCCTGCCAGCCACGTGCCTTTCCTCCCCACAGTATTTTCCCACCGAGGAAAGCCCCCATGGGAGAAGAGGCCCCACCCAAGCCCCCGCGCATCTACCTGCCTCGGGAGCCTACCCCTGAGGAGACTCCGGTGCGGGGCAGGCCCGGGGGGCTGTGGCGGGGCCACGCTGAGAGGTGGGGGTGGGGGTGTAACCCCAGCCAGGTACTGAGCCCTCTGTTTTCACAGTGCACCAAGCGGCCTCACATGGAGTCAAGGACAGGACTGGGGTCGTCTCTGCCAGCGTCACCCGCCAGGTATCCTCAGTGGAGACATTCACCCCCTTCCTTGAACGTTTGTGTAGCCTTGATTCACCCCTCGGTTGGCGCCTGACAGGCCACTGGCTTGGGGTCCAGGCTTCCCCAGCGAGCCGTCCTGGAGCGCCACACTATGATGCCAGGCGCCAGGGTAGGGGCCAGCCCCTCTCCTGCGGGCCACCCCTGGGGCAAGGCATGGAGGTTTCAGAGGGGCTCCAGTAGGGGCCCAGCCATTGTCCTAGGGGTGTCCTGTGCCCACTCTGTCTTTCAGGAAACCCCCTCGGCTTCAGGACTTCCGCTGCCTGGCTGTACTGGGCCGAGGGCACTTTGGGAAGGTAGAAGGCTGAGGAGGGGGCAGTGCGGTGAGGGAGGTGGGTGGCTCAGTGGAGCTCCGTAGCAGGGTCCATCTGAGCCCACCTCTCTGCCCTCAGGTCCTTTTGGCCCAGTTCAGGGCGACAGGGAAATACTACGCCATCAAAGCACTGAAGAAGCAGGAGGTGCTGAGTCGGGACGAGATAGAGAGGTATGTAGCAGGACGTGCCTTCTCAGCCACCTGGCCTCAGAGAGCACCCGTGAGGGCCAGGGACATGGGCACCCGAGGGTGTCGTGTGGGTGGCAGCGTGGCTCAAGGAGCGGGTCCTTTCCTCTGCCCTGCAGCCTGTACTGTGAGAAGCGGATCCTGGAGACTGTGGGCCGCAGCGGACACCCCTTCCTGCTCTCCCTCCTGGCCTGCTTCCAGACGGCTGGCCATGCCTGCTTCGTGACGGAGTTTGCACCTGGAGGAGACCTCATGGTACAAATCCACGAGGATGTCTTCCCGGAGCCCCACGCCCGGTGCGTTACCGCCACTCCTGCCCGCACCCTCCACTGCTGCCCTCTACCTGCTCCCAGCATGCCGCCGCCTCCAGGAACCCAAAGTGGAAGAGGCCTGGGTTCTGACCCTGACTCCACCCTCACAGCATTTCTCACCTGGGCCTCTGTTTATGCCACTGTGAACCGGGCCACTTGTATCTATTTTTTGGCTTCCGGCTGTGTGTTGGATCCATAATATCTATTCCACATGCGTATTATATAGGTGAAAGTAGCGCCTGTCACGTGCCTGGCGCAGGGACCGGTGTGGGGCATGCACAACAGAAGGGATCTGGGGCCGGGTTATTCACTGGGCAGGGTGCAGGCTCTGGGGTTGGGAAGACAGGGGCTGGCATACCAGCTCTGCCCCTAGCTGTGTGACGTGGGGTAGGTCATGGTGAGTGTATTGACTGCAGCCACTCTTGGCATGGCCCCGGCACAGCCTAAGAACTCAAGAAGACATGCTCTTGGTGCACAGTGACCTTGGGACACCCTGGGGGGAGTTGTCTGGATGAGTCTCCCAAATGGGGCATGAGGTTTGTCTCAGTCTGAGTGACCCACCCCTGACTCTGCAGGGCATCAAAGGGGTCCCCAGGCCATGCCATTGTAAAAGTGCCTCCTGCCCTGCCCCTCATCCCAAACGCTCCCTCAACGTGCCCCTACCCCGATCCCCCTCTCCCCAAGGTTCTACCTGGCCTGTGTGGTCCTGGGGCTGCAGTTCCTCCATGAAAAGAAGATCATTTACAGGTAACTTTTGGAGTGAGTGCAGGGACCCTGGTGGCCAGTGGTTTTGCATTGGGCTGCTGACCATGAAATCAGCAGTTCGAAACCACAGGCTGCTCTGAGGGAGAAAGACGAGGCTTTCAGCTGTCTCAGAAACTCTCAGGTGCAGTTTCACACTGACCTACAGTGTGTCTGAGTTGGCATCGACTCCATGACAGTTTGGGTTTGGAGTAAGGTTGGGGGTGATTGTTGACCCCGCCCCCTACCTCCACCCTGGCTGCCCTGTTCCCTTGCCCTCAGGGATCTGAAGCTGGACAACCTCTTGTTGGATGCCCAGGGTTTCCTGAAGATTGCAGACTTTGGGCTTTGCAAGGAAGGTGGGTGCCCATGTCCACCAGCCTCGTCAACACCCAGCGTGAGTCTGTGGGCCGTGGGAAAGAGGCATTGTCCTGGCCATGTCCTCCCACTGATGTCTTGGTCACCCGATTGCTATTCTAATAGTTGGCATGTTGGCAGACCCTTCGCAGCCCGAGGCTCTTAAAAACCCCAACCCGACTTGCCTTGCGCTCGGGCAGAGGAACAGCCTGTGGCCAGGCCAGGGAGAGGCACTGGGCTGCTCCCTGTGTGGCTGTGGCCCTCGGAGGCTGTGGTACCTGAAGGCTCGGCCGGTGGCTCACAGAACCATTGACCAGGATGTGACACAGGCATCGGTGTGCATGATGGTTTTGCAGGGATCGGCTTTGGGGACCGGACAAGTACCTTCTGTGGCACCCCCGAGTTCCTGGCCCCCGAGGTGCTGACCCAGGAGGCCTACACACGGGCGGTGGACTGGTGGGGCCTGGGAGTGCTACTCTATGAGATGCTGGTGGGCGAGGTGAGTGTGGGTGGGCCTGGTGCTGCTGAGTCCTGCAGACCGGAGGGGTGCTGGGGTGACCACTGCCCCCTGCTGAGCCCCCATCTCCTTAGTGCCCATTCCCAGGGGATACTGAAGAGGAGGTCTTTGACTGCATCGTCAACAAGGATGCCCCATACCCCCTCTTCCTGTCCGTGCAAGCGCTTGAGCTCATTCAGAAGGTGAGCCTGGCAGGGGCCAGGGAGAGACCGGGGGCAGCTCTGAGCCCACTCGCCAGCCGCCGGCTCTCTGCGAGGCAGGCAATCCCTGGAGCGGAATGCCCTCAGCCAGCACTGTCCTCTCTTCCAGCTCCTCCAGAAGTGCCCGGAGAGGCGCCTGGGGGCAGGCCAGCAGGATGCGGCAGAGATCAAGACACAGCCTTTCTTCAGGGTGAGCGGCCAGGGTGGCCAGTGTGGGGGGTGTGGGGTGAACCCCGAGGCTGTGCACCCACCTCAGAACCCTCTCCCCTTGCCCACAGGCCATCCACTGGCAGGCCCTGCTCGCCCGTACTGCCCAGCCCCCCTTTGTGCCTGCCCTCTGCGGCCCTGCAGACCTGCGCTACTTTGAGGGGGAGTTCACCGGGCTGCCGCCCACCCTGACGCCTCCTGACCCTCGGAGCCCCCTCACCGCCCGTCAACAGGCTGCCTTCCGGGACTTTGACTTTGTATCAGAGCAGTTCCTGGCACCCTGAGGGCTCCCTGCCTGTGAGCCCTACCCGGTCCCTAGGGGGTGTTCAGTTCAGGGTCCCCTGCCCCCTCTTCCGCCTCCCAACATGATGGATGAGAAGAGCAGTGGCAAAGCAGTGGCAAAGCAGTGGCCTGGTTTATTTTCTCAATACGAAACTCAAAATAACACATTTGGGGGGTGGGGGGTGGAGATAGAAGCCCGGGGTTCATTTGGGCCCCAGCACCTTCACCTTACAGGTCTTCTCCCTCTCCTTCCTCCTGCGGGAGGGCCATGCTGCTGCTGGCGAAGGAAGCCTGCCCTTTCCCTGGCTGCGTGAGGCCTGAGAGGAAGTGGGCAGGCATGAGGGCCACGCCCTCTGGGGGCAGACCTGCTGGGTGCCTGCAGCCTCTCTGGCTTTAGGCACAAGGTGGTGGCTGCCTCCAGCGACCCTAAACTGCCTGGCAGCTGCCCTCCTCCTGCTCCTCCTCCTCAGCCCAGAGGGTCTCCCAGGAGCCCGATGGCCATCCGCAGAAGAAGCGGGCCAGATTTCGAATCAGTCCGCGGTCGAAGGGGTTGCTGGTGCGCTGGCGGAGGTAGGCGATGCGGTGTGAGGCCATGAACTCCCAGGTAGTGGTGTTGCTGGCCACCAGGTAGAGGTGCGAGGCCAGGAGCAGGCCGGCCACCATGGCAAAGAGACACAGCAGCAGGAAGGTGGCACACAGGAGCCCGCTGGACTGCAGCCACTGCCCCCAGGGCTGGAAGAACCGGAGGCCGGACCTGCAGGATGGGGGTGACACACCTCTCTGCTGAGTGTGGGGCGGCTGGGTGGGCAGGCCTGTAGGGAGGAGGACCTGAGACCCTCAGCGAACGGGCCCTGCCAGCCCGCCCCCCTGCGCACGGGGCCTACCAGGCCAGGCTCAGGGCCCACAGGAGCACCGCCAGCTGCAGCGCCAGGTAGGCCACGAAGAGCGGGTGGTTGCGCTCCCCCACACAGTTCTCCATCCAGGGGCAGTGGTGGTCGTACCGCCGGACGCAGCGGCCGCACTCCTGGCAGTGCCGCGTCCTCAGGGGCTGCTGTGGGCACCGAGGGGAGCTTGGCTCAACACAGCGCCCTGGGGGACTGAGCAGGAGGGGAGGGGAGGGGAGGGGCGGGCACGGGCCAGTGGCCTCAGGTCTGAATCTGGGAGATCTTCCTGGAGGAGTCAGTCAGGCCAGGGCCCTGGAGAGCCAGGGCCCTGGGGCAAGAGAAGGAGTCTTAAACTTAACCCGCCCGGGAGGGTTGGGCAGCACACCCACCAGCACTAGGCAGTATCTGCAGCGCCGCAGAGCCACCACCTGGGGGACCATGGCCGCGTGTTCCTCCCTGGACTCCTCCTGAAAGTGGGGGCGGGAGGGGGGAAAGCATTAGACAAGGTCCCCTTGGGAGGCAGATGGCACCAATGGGTGCCTCCCTTGGGGGCCAGCTTAGCTTGTCCCCTGGGGAACGCAGGTGGCGAAGTGGGGCCCAGCAGGCTGGACTAGGAGAGGCTGTGTGACCTTTCCCCGAGCTGCCTCTGCCCTCTGCCCCTTCCTCACTGTCAGGGAAGATTCCCAGCATGCCCGCAGGCCTCAGCACAGAACCTGTCTGCCAGTGGTGCTGGGGGTCTTGGGCCCCTCTTCGTGGGACGAGGGATCCGGGCTCGCAGGGAGTTACCTGGGGCTGCATGTTCACGTAGCCAGGGTCCATGAGGGACACAGACAGGTAGAGCAGGAGGGAACCCAGCACGAGGAGCAGGAAGGCGAGGGGCAGGAGCAGAGCCCCTTGCTCTTCCCACCGGCGCAGCTCTGGGGAGGCCAGAGGGGAGGAAAGGTGCGCTTAGCTGAGTCGAGGCCTGGAACTAGGGTTTGCAGGTGTGGCCCTGGCAGGAAGCAGGAAGAAGGGGCCCGGAGGAAGCTGGCAGGGTCAGCTGTGTTTCTGCGACAGGAGGGTGGGTGAGAGGGGCGCCTGGAGGTGGAATGACCAGTGGAGGGGGAGGGCCCAGGCCAGTTCTTGGGTCCAGGGAGGTAACAGGATTGTTTCTGTTGTTTAAGGGGGATGGGCTCAAGGAGGCAGCTGAGTGGGCAGCTAGTGGCCCCTGGCTGTAAAGGGAAGCAGAGGCTAGGAGGTTGGGGGGAATCTTGTTCCGAGGTGCGGGCCTGAGCAGGATTTTAGTCTGAAGCTGAGAGGCGGTGGAGACTTGAGGGGCTTGGGGAGGAAGATGAGATGCTGGCCATTCCGGGATTGAGGGTGCAGCTGGGAGGTGGGAGGGTAAGAAATTGCGCTGGAGGTGAGAGCACGGTGCGCAGAGGGGCGGCTACCCACGGGCTGGGAGATAAGTGGGTGTTCTAGGACCACAGGTGAGGATGGGAAGGTGGGGTACTGACCATGCCCCAATCAGAATGTTCGCCTGAGGACGGGAGCCTAGGCTTGGGAAGCTAGTGGCCACCAGGGTGGGTGGGATGCCACTGGCAGGTCCTTGAATTTAGTTGATTTTCAGAATTTTACAGTCGGGCAAGGTTGGGAGTCAATTCCTGGGAAGGACGGGGGGTTTCCTGAGATCGGGGGACATCGAGTCAATCTGGTAGGCACACTGGTGAGCCCTGCGAGGCATCGGGCAGGGGTTAGGGAAATGCTGGGATTTACAGTTCAACTGGGTATCCCGCGGAGCGCAGGTGGCTCTTGGATGAGAAGTGGGGAGGGGGCGTCTCGGGAGCTGGAGGAGATCGGTCGGACTCGGGATCTTATGGACCGGGCAGAGTCCCAAACGTGTGGGAACCACGCGGGTTAGGGTCGCGCTCACCAGTATCGTGCAGGAAAAGCACCAAGGTGATCCCCCAGGTCAGCACAGTGTGCCCGGTCCGCACCAGGACCCCGGGGCTGAGCAGCGCCCAAGGCGCCATCGCCTCGGCCCGCGGCCCCACCCGGAAGACGCGCCCTGGGGGGTGGACCTCGGAGGGAGAGGGGCGGCGGCCGCTTAGGGGTTGGAGGATCCCGGAGGTGGGCGGGGCCTCGCTGGGTTTTGGAGGCTGCTTATTGGGTGGCATTGGCTGCCGGGTGAGCCCTCGAGCCAACAGGTGCCTGCAGATGCTGAGGGCGGGGTCGGCGCGCGCGCGCGCGCAGCCAGTAACTCCGAGCCGAGCCCCCACCCCCGGGTAACTTTGGAGAGTCGAAGCAGCGCGTGGTTTGCTCCCGCCCGTCCCAGCCCCACGCATGCGTGCAGCCTCAGCGCGCCCCGTGCCCTTCGGCGACCCAGGAGCTTCCCCTGGTGCCTGGATGCAGGATCGTGCCCATTTCTAAGGAGTGGTGACTGAGGCCTGAGCTGCTGTGAAGTTGACTCAGCCTCATGGTCACCCTGTGTACGTTAGAAGGAAACGCTGCCCAGTTCTGTGCCATCTTGAGGGTCTGCCCCCTTCCCGCCACCACCCCACCCCCCACGTTACCAAGCGTGTTGTACTTCCCCAGGGATTAGTCCGCCCTGATGACTTGTCTGAAGTAAGCGGAGGCACGCCTGGCTCTGCTGCGAAGACTAATTTGTTCATTCTTCTCGTAGTCCAGGACACGCTCCGTTGCTTTGACAGCATTAATTCGTCCGTTTTCAAAGGTTACTGTCTAACCTTTGACTCGCCGTGGGTCAGGTGCACCCTACCTAACCCGCCCACCCCAACCCCCTCCAGCACTTTACAGAGATTGTGCAGCAGATTTGCCCAAGGTTTGATTTCCTGACTGTTGTTTCCAGGAGCATTGGCAACTTCAGGCTCTTCTCTATCCCGTTGTCTTCTATCGGTCCAGTTTTGAAGAGTAAAAACAAGTGTCGAGGTGCAATTCACACCGAAGCTTGTAGTCTCTGATCAGCGCTTCAAGGCCTCTTCACTCCCAGCAAACAGCGTTGTGTCATTTGCGTATTTCAGATTGTTAATAAGCTGCCTTCATTCCTGATGCCGCATTCTTCATGTAACCTGACTGCTTGCTCCTCTTACTCATTGAATGAACACAGTGGAACCGTGGTCCCCATTCCTCCAAGTGTTATCGTTGGTTGAAGCACGCACAGCTGAATGCCTCTGCACAGTCAGGGCACACGTCTTTCCAGGTGTATTCTATGCTTTCAACCAACATCCATTTGACGTTACCAATGTTATGTCTTCCCTGTTTGTCCTAAATTGGCTTGGATCTCTGGCAATTTCCTAAAATGTACCACAGCAGCTGATGTTGACACGGGGACTTCCTTGCTCCGCAGGCTCACCTATTGCAAGCAGAATCCTGTTGAGGTGGCGGTCCAGGGTGCATGGATTCTGCCTGTGGGGTTTCAACCTGGCTGACTCAGGTACCAGCACTGTCTCCTCCCCAGCTAGCCCTGCAGCACCCTGGCATTTTGGTCCACTCAAGGTCTCCTTGTTTGGGGAACTGCCTCTTCCCCATTCCAGTGTTGCTGGGACTGCTTCCAAAAAACTGCTTTCCCATAGGAAAAGGGAAGTAGGGCTGATCACATGATGCAGCAAGTCCAATCATGGGTTTCCATCTTATTGTCTCCAGTGATTGGCCTTCAGCGGTGGGTATGTGATCCAGCGGGACAAGCAGAAGTATTCCATGAGATTTACTCTGTTGCTGAGAAAGAGGCATTCTTTTGGTCTGAAGCATAAAGCAAAGGGAAACCGTGTTTATGGCTAGACAATGAGAACAACTTAGAAGATGTGGCGATAAGAGTGTAGAGTGTCCCGGAAAGAAAAGAAAGTCTTTTGTTTTTTTTTTTGAAAGAAAGTCTTAATGTCAGTTTTTACCCCTGGTTTTCCTGGTGGCTTTAGCCAATAAATTCCTATTTCAATCAACCCAGGTAGGGTTTTGAGTCGAGTGTCCTGTTTATTTGTAACTCAGTATTGATGACGGTGGTGGATGCATGACAGCCTACTGGGAACCTCCAGCACATAATCCCATTTAACAATGATTCTGAAGCTGTGACCGGATGTGTCCTAGGCGTGGTGTGTACACTGCCAGGCATCCTTTCCCGAAGGATCTGGTACCAGCACCCAGATGATGATTGAAGAGCTGCTTTCTCACTGTGTGTGACCTTGGCAGTATTGCCAGCCAGACTGCTCTGCCCCCAAGGTGGTGGGACACAAGATCCAAGTGGTCCAATCACTCTGTCTTGGGACCTGGCTTTGCATCTTGAGTTTAGGGATACAGGGAAAGAGGTCAGCTGGGATGGATTAATCACACTGATGGCAGTGCCCTGGGGAGGCCAGCCACTGGCTCCTGGTCCCCAGAGACCAGAGATGCTCTAGTGTGCACCTCTCCTGAGGTCTGATAGGCCAGTTTGTCTGGTTCTGGGAGTCCCGTCACCCCTGCCTGAGGTCACCTAAAGCATCCTAACTGATCCAGACTGATCCCTGCCTTCATGAGCTCACATCTTGCTGGGGTGGCAATGAGACAGCTGGCAGGGAACACCTCGGCCTGGCATTGCAGTTCCTCTTAGAGGTCACATTCTGCACAATCAGCCCAAGGGCTCTCTGGTTGAGACACTAGCCCCCTTTGGGGGAGACTCTCAGAGGGCACTCCACCTGGGAACCAGAGGACTGTGCAACCTGGGCTGTAGAAGGTTCCAAAGCCCTGCATAGCCACCCTCCCCCTTCCAGCCATCTGACAAGTTAGTGCTCCTGGTCCTGTGCTGGGTTCTTGGACGCAGTGGAGCCTGATCTAGCACCCAGTCTAATGGGGCAGCGTTGGCCCCTTGAGTTGAGTGACGTAGGGGGAGAGCCATGCTGCGATGGGCTGAGCCAAGCAAAGCAGAGAGGGGAAGTGTTCAGGACACAGGAGCACACGGGGGTGGAGAGCTAGAAAGCTCAGCGCATGCGGGGAACTCCCATCTTTCCCTCTTTCACCATGGTGGCCTTGAAACAAGTCACTTCAGTTCTGAGCCCCAGTGCCCACATCTGTAAAATGGGTTAGTACAGAGAGTATAATGAGGAGGCATAGAGCACTCAGCACGGGGCCCAGCACGTGAGTGAAGGGCATTGGCGAGGCCCTGGTTGCCTCCAGGCACTGACCACTCACCATAACCCCAAGAACCCCCCCACCCCGCCCCAGTCCCCAACATCCTGTCTGTCCAGAGGACTATAGGCCGCGGAAGGGGAGAGAGAGTCCAGGCCCAAGAGGAGGGTAGAGACGAATAGGCTTAATCAGGTGCTGATGCTCCCAGGAGCAGGGCCAATACCAGCTTACCGTCCTGTGCGATAAGACACGTGCTACTGTGGCCTGCGAGGAGTGTAACCACACAACGCAGGACTTCACCGTGAGAGTGAAAGGGCACTGTTGTGGTGACCCAGGGCTGACAGGGACAGACCGCGACGGTGCTCAGCCAGGCCAGTCTGTCTCGTCACCTCACCTGTTTGACTGCTGCCACGTGGGTGTCATGCAGCCTGGGCCATAGCCTACACCCCCCACCCCACCCCACCCCTGCACACCCTCCTCCATCACCAGCCTCAGCCATCCTGGGCAGGGCACACTGGCCCAGATGCCAGCCGTATCCAAAGGAACAGGGACTTCCGCTCTGCCACTTGACGGCAGCCTGCCGTGGCTTGGCCGTGTGGTTGAGCACCCAGAATGACTGACACATCCCTCCTCGCCACAGCGCTGACTACCACACTTGGAGCCTGAGGCCCGGACACCGGAAACCACGCTAGCAACCCCAACCCTTCCATAAAAAAGACGCCATCTCCTCTGCACTTTGCACAAAAATGTATTTCTGTGACATCCCACATTACAGACATTGACCAGGCTCAGGTGGTGAAGCCGTGTGGGAGGAGCGCGCCAGGGTCCGGCTTCTGCCAGACGAGCATGGGAAGGAGGCAGATGTGGCCCACCTGCCAGCCGGGGACACGGACGGGGCAGCTGTCCCTTTCCTGGGCTGCGAGGGAAAGGCTCTAGGAGAAAACGCTCGTGGCCTCTCTCATGAAGCTGTCCCTGGTGGGACCGTCCCAGGGAAAGAGTGGGCGGGAAAGATGGGTCTTCAAAGACTGCCTCCAGAGCCAGCTCCATGCCCCAGGTCCACCCTCTCAGGGCGGCACCCCGGCACCCTCCCAGCCCCAGACAAGAGGTTCTGAGTTACACAAGACCGCTAGATGACAGACCTCTGCCTTTCACAGGTCTCTGATTCCCAGGGCAGGGTGGGCGGGAGGAGGGGCCCAGTGGGGCCCGGCCTGGAGTCTAGAGGTCTGACTGCCTGCTGCCACAGTGAAAGGCTGGCATAGGAGTGGGACCACCTACTGCTGGGTGAGGTGGGGGTCCTTCCTGCAACGGGGCAGGCAGAGGGCCTGTGGCAGGCTCAGTGCTGCTGGTGGGAGTGCCTGGGCACCTAGGGCGTTACAGGCAGATGAGGGGCCATGGAGAGAGGGACTGAGCTCCTGGCCCTAGAAGGGGCTGACTTCCGGAGCTGGGGGCTGGTTCTGGATATGCTTGGCAGAAGGAGCAGTGGAGTCTGCCCCTGAGCTCTAACTACCCCTGGGGCGGGGCCTTCAACAGCCTGGGACCTGGTGGGAGGCTCAGAGTCGGCCTCCATAGCAGCGCGGCCTCAGGCAGGCCTGGCCGGAGAGCAGCAGGCCCAGGCGCCTGCACCTTGTGGGTCCCCTGTGGCTGGGGCTGCCCAGCGAGAGGCATGGGAACGGCTCAGTGTCTTGCCCCAGATGGCTCACAGCTGGGAGCACCAAGGCGTTTGGGAGATCCAGGGGCTCAGTGTCCTCCCGGACCTCACCCAGGAGGGGTTTTCTCAGGCGCTGAGGGCCGGGGCAGAGTAAGGCCCAAACAGGAGGTGAGGGGAAGGGCTGGTTCTATGGAAGAGGAGGGCACACTGGAGGTGAGAGGCGTTCAGCCTGGCTGGGGTGGGCATGAGAGTGGCAGCGATGGAGGCTTTGAACAGGGGCTTGAGAGTGGCCAAGGAAGCTGCAGAGACTCGGAGAGTTACTTTTGCTTTTGTACAGAAATCATACACACAAAACTTCACACTTCCTAACCAAAAATAATAATAATAATTATTATATATATAATATATATATCTCACTAATGTTAAGGAAAAGCGTCGGTTGTGCAAAAGTCTCCCGTGCCTCTCCGTCTCGTGGGAGGCTCCCTGGAAGGGCTCGGCCAGCCGGGTGGCTCGAGAGTACTTCCTCCTGGTTTGCGGTCCAGAGCGATGGGGCCGTGGGGGCCCAGGCCTCTATCTGGATGTGTCCATGTTCTCCTCTTTAAAGTTACTGCAGTGCTCGATCACCTTGCTGGAGAGAAGGTGGGACAGTGGGCGGCAGTTCGCGTGGTGCTGGCTGAGACCACGTGTGTGAGCTGCTGGCAGGGTAGCCAGCCCACACAGAGCACCAGGAACAGTCCCCATGGCCACACATGCCAGCACTTTGCCGTCTCCTTGGTCTTTCCCGGACCCCACACCTTCTACCCTCCAGCCCTCAGTCTTATGGCACCTGCGCAGTTAGGGGGGCCCTTCGCCAGCACCTCAAAATCCCTTTGGTTTTTTATTTACCAACACCTCCCTCTTCATTTTTCCCTTTTCTCCAAACCTTTTCCTTGCACCCCCTCCCCGCCCCCGCCAGTCCACTCCACTGCCATCGAGGTGATTCTGACTCATTGCGACTACACATGTATACACACACATCCATCTATCTAGATATGGTTTCCCAAGGCTATTTATCTTTATGAGACCAATTGCTTTCTATTTCTCCCATAGAGTGGCTGGTAGGTTTGAACTGCTGACCCTGGTTAAGAGGTCAGTACTTAATCTGAGTGCCACCTGGGCTTTAAGTTCACTGCTGATCCTCTGAGTGACTTCCCAGCACAGTCCCCCAGACAGACCCAGAGGTCTCGGTTCAGCAGCAAGGCTGGGGTGGGGCTGGGGAAGCTGCGTCTGCACAGGTGCCGAGTGCCTGAGAACCACCCCTCAGGCTCAGAGTGAGTCTCTTGCTCACTCCAGACTGACTCCAAGAACCACTGCCCCATTACTGTCAGGGGCCACCTTTGGTGGCCCAACCTCCCCATTTAGCACCAAGCCTCTGGGTGGGGGAGGTGAGGCGGGGAGAGTCACTGTGTGGCCTCAAGGCACCAAGAGGTGCCCAACGCCTTCTAGGAAGTGAAGGAGGCCGGGAGTCACAGACACGGAGATGTCTCTCCAGTGTCCTCTCCAGCCCGACTGTACTGTCCTGCCGTCTGCTGTGACACATGTGGCCGGTTTTCAGGGCCTGGGACCGAGAGCCCTCTACTTTCTTGGGACACGTGTTAAAGGAAAGGCACTGCCGGGAGTGTACACTTAGAACAATCTTTCCGGGAGGTCCTTCAGGGAGAGGATGGTGCAGACCATCTCCCTGTGTCAACGCAGTGCCCGCAGAGCTGCTGTCTGGGAAACCCGGAGCTCCACACCCCTCCTCCACATTACCTTCTGTCTGCCCCCCATTTACAATGATGACAAACGTTTACTGGGGTGAGCGTGACTGTGACCTCTTCTCCATCCCAAGCAAAGCAAATCAGTCACTACTGATTCTGCCATGCCGGGTGTTTCTCTGAGTCCCTTTTGTGCACAGTGATTGTCTAAAACCACCCAGCAACCCACAGCCCGAGGGCCCGCCTGCTGTGCCAGCGACCTTCACGTTCTGACACTGACTTGCCCTCTGCCCTGTTTCCATCTCTCAGGTGGGTTTGACCACACTGGGTCTGCTCTTGAGTTGGCAGAAAAACCCTGCTCATGCATGCTGATGCCGAGTGCCAAGAGGCTGGAATGTGGGGGCAGAGAGGAAGCCTAAGCTTACAAACTAGGGAAAGTCTATTCTATTCTGAGAGTGATTCTCTGGCTACTGGCCATTTCCCGGCCAAAACAGCACCACGGGAGGCCCCCTTCAGGGCAACAATAAGGCTCTCAGTCCCATTCCCAACCACTGGGGGCAGCCTGCGGTTATTCCCTCGCACCCCCCAAATCAAGGGGGCGCCTTACCGGGCCATTTCCTTGGTCTCCTGCCGTGCGGTCACCATCTTGACCAGGTCCCTCAGAAGGGGCATCCCGCCTTCTTTGATCAGCAGAGGGCAGTACTTGTCCGCTGCGGGGTTAGGACAGACAGGCACGTTAGCTAGCAGGGAGCCTCTTCCAGCAGCCTGGGGCCTAGAGGCCCACCTTCCCAAAGAGGAAGGGCGAAAACGCAGGCCTGGGCAAAGAACGGCTCTCCCCTCTGCTCCTGCAGGCAGATCTCTAACTCTCCCCCTAGAGGATGTACAACAGAAGCGAGGGTCCCCTGACAGACAGGAGGCTTCTTAGAGAAATGGCTGCACACATCCAGGGACGGACGCGTATTTATATTTTCAACCAAACACTACCAAGTGAGTCTGGAGACCAAAGACTACGAGAGATCAGCCACAGGGAACAGCCACACCTTCCTACTGGACGGTTTCCATTTGCATCCAGCAAAGAGCATTCTATTTGTTCACCATCCAGGGCTGTGAACGCCACAGAGTACGCGGTCATCTTGTCTGCACCTCCAGCAGCGTTAGGCAAAATGGAGCTGTTTTTGTTGTTTTTTCTCCAAAATTTCCTACATTAGTTTTAAGGTTTAGCGATCTCACAGCAGAAGTTCCATAACAGCTGACCCAACAGCAACCTGGAACCCCCAGGAGCTTCCCTGTGACGGGCACTTACAGTAAACAGAGAGCTAAGAACCTAGTGGCTACTGGGCACCTCGAGGACAATTTATGAAAAACTGTCACCAGGTCCTCTTGATCTGTTCGACTTAGCTTCTGATGGTGTATGAATTTTGGAGCCCCAAGGGCAAATTCTAGCATGCCAACTTAATTCACCCTGGTCACACTATGCCAGACCCAAGGAAAGACTCACTGGCCTGCCTCTCGCCTGCATATTGTAATGTTTCTGCTTTTAAATGAACAGGTGTGAGTGCCATCACAACGAGTCCTTTCATGGAATCTTCTCTGAGTCATTACTGTGTTACCCTGTTCAATCACGGCTGCCACACGCAGGCAGACAGGAAGCGTGAGGACACTGTCTCTTGCATCTGTAGGGAGCTGTTTGTTAACATTGCCATTTTTCGATTCTTCTTTGAGATTCAAAAGGACGAAACAGTCACTCCAGAGAGCTGTCTGGGGGCGTCCCAACCCAGGGCTGTTTGCTCCCTGCTACATGGCTTCTCTGCGGTAAGCTTATACAGGTATATGGATCGATGTTGCACTAGAGCTAGCTGCTTGTTGAACGGCTGGTATGTGCCAAGCATGATCCTGTGCACTTTACATGGCCGAGTCATAGGATCCCACTTTAAAGACGAGGAAGGAGGCAGAGGGGTTGGGAAGCCCATCCAGAGTCACCTCGCTCCGGCAGGCAGCTTGCAGCGCCTGCGTTCTCCTCCACTCTGCCCGTTAGCAGGACGGGGCAGGCTGCACCGTGCAGACTGGAGGCGAGACGCCTCCCTTTTCATGTGACCCTTATGAGGTAGGTGTTAGGTCATCCCCATCTTAAAGATGAGGACGCAGAGGCCCAGAGAGCTGGTGCTGTGGCTGTGCCATTGTAAAGGCGAGGGACCTGCGTGAGGTCACAGAGCTAGGAAGAGAGAGAACTACTAGAGGCCAGACCTGATTTGAGCAAAGGCTCTTTCTGTGCACGGCCCCTTCTCTCCTCTCCCCTGCAGCTCTCTGCGCTCAGGCTCTTCCCGGGAGATGAGGATGGCACTCTCGGAGCATGCAGACTGGAGCTGACGCTGCCTCCTCAGGGCTTCGCTTTCCCTTTTGGCTGGGTCTTAGCCTGCGTCCCTTCATTTCCTGACTCTGAAGCAGGAACATTAGGAAGCCCGTTGGAACCCTGGGTGGGCCTGGTTCGGGGACCCCCGCAGATTCTGGAAAGAGGAGGTGCTCAAGCCAGCTCTCTTAGTAACCCCCTCCAGTACTAGAAGCTCCCCGAGGCCAAGCCTGCTTTCAGCTGGTGAGCTCCCCAGTGCTTGGGCGCAGGGTCAATGGGTACTCACGGTAGACAGACACAAGGTTGTACAGGGCCCAGGTTGCCCAGTGCTGGCTGACGGGGGAGATGCCCTGGGGGAGGAGGCGAAGGATTGGCTCAAAGGACCTGTGAGGAGAGGAATGAAGGTCACTATGAAGTTTGGTGGGGGCCGGAGGAGTCTCTTGTCCAGAGTGTCTCTTTTGTGAAAAGTCTGCAGGGAAACCATAAGCAGGATGCACTGGCGAAGGGCATGACCTTACCCTTGGATTCAGACTCCACGGAGAGAGCTCCCTGGCTAGAGGGCCACAGAATAAGCACAGAAGGGAAGCGGGAGGGTCACAGATTCCCCAGACCTCCATCATCGAGTCAATGCTGACCTAGTGGCCCGACAGGGCAGGGTGGAACTGCCCTCGTGAGATTTGGAGACTGCTAACTCTTTACGGAAGTAGAAAGCCTAGTCATTCTCCCACAGAGTAGCTTGTGGTTTTGAACTGCTGACCTTGTGATTAGCAGTGCTCCCGGGGTGGTGCAAAAAGCTGGGCCTCCACAGAGGGCAGACCCAGCCATGGAAGAGGAGGGTTGGCTGGGAGACAGAAGAAAAGTTGCCTGCCCTTTGGACCAGAGTCTTCTGTGAGTCATCTGGAGGCAGATATCCACAAACCCTCTGGCAGGTCCACTTCCTGGCACCCCAGGGACTATGGTGCGTGAAACGAGGGCAGAATTACAGGCAGCAGCTCCTCTTCCGGATGGGGGTTTTCAGCCGCAATGCAACTGGTGCAGGGTGGCCTGCTCCCACAAAGTAAGGGCCCGGCTGGTACACATCGGCCTGGGAGACCCTAACTGAGCAAGGAGGTCATCCACTGTCCAAGAGGGACTGAGGCCAGCTTGCTTCCAAGTAGTTAACACTGTGCCTGGAAAACCCTGGCCAGGAGGAGAGGCCTTTGGCGTCTTTGGGGAAACAGTAAGATCTTAACTGGGGCTGACTTTCAAAGGGTGAGATGTTTCCTGTGTCTGTCTTTTCTCCTGTTCTCAGGTATCAGCGTTGTAGGCCCCACTCAAAACACTGCTTGCCAGGAGCAGGCCCTGGATGCTGTGCAGGTGTTGAGGTGCCCGAGCAGAGCCCCCGGCTGGCACATGTACGTGCGGCGCCTTCTGCTCTTGCCCGAGTGTGGGCTGGCTTTGACTTGCGAGGCAGGAGAAGGCAGTCCATCAGCTCTGACTAGACTCTGCCCCGTTCCCTGCACCCACCTATAGTTGATGTTTCTGCGCGAGTTGATATCCCAGCTCTGGATGGCTGCCCACATGCGCTCCTCCACCTCCTCCCGCTGGGGCTCGCAGATGCCCCAGGCCTCGGGTCCGTCAAACATGATGTGGGAGAGGACTCCGCAGGCGTTGTACGACACCTCGATCCCGTCTGCCTTACTCTCCAGCAGGTTGCTGCCAGGAAGAAGGGGGAACATGGAGTCTCGCTCCCCCAGTCCCGCTTCAGGTTCCAGACACCAGATTTTACTTCTAGCTCACTCTTCACAGGCCACTTTACAAGGTACCGGCTACAAGGAGACCATTTCACGGGCGCAGGGTTGAAGGGACAGGCACAGGGCACCTTAGGGACAGAAAGTGAGGGCAGGCGTTGCTGCTGCAGACAGAGCTCCGCCCACCCTGGCAGCCAGTGCAGCAGGGGCAAGGGAGGGGACACCGGCCGACCTGAAGACGCTGATGAACTGGGACGTCATCAGCTGGGGTCGCAGCTCCTTCACCTCTGCCACATTTCCCAAGAGTCCCAGCATATTCCGATGCAATTCCTGCTTCTCTGGGAATTCCTGGCAAACAAGGGCCATTGTGAGCACCTCAATTACTCCTAGAGCCTGCTGGGGCCACTCCGGTGCACCCAGGAGAACATGGGCCGCACGGAAAGGGGTTTACAAGGTGGCGGCTCCTTTACGGGGAACCCTGCAGCTGAAGCTGGAGCAAGGAAGAGAGAGGATGGGTTTGGAGAAGAACAGACCCTGCTGGGCAGGATTCTGTCTTTCTATCCAGCTGATGCCCCGGCAGAGCCCAGATCGCCTCTGGAGAGTCTGAGAACTCACTGCTGAGAAGTGGGCTGTGCTTTCCTTCGGGGAGAGGGCCCCAGGGAGAGCCATCCAGATTGTCTGGCTCAGGGGAGCGCTTGGTAGACTTTCTGTTCGAAACACCTCCCGGGCTGGTGGACCCTGAGCCTGCCCCCGCTTGCCTTTTAGCGGGACCCGAGGGTAGGGGGATGCTGGTGGATTTGGTTGGTGAGAGAACCCAGGGACAGAAGGCTGGCTGGCGCGG
This sequence comes from Tenrec ecaudatus, assembly GCF_050624435.1. Lineage (NCBI taxonomy): Eukaryota > Metazoa > Chordata > Mammalia > Afrosoricida > Tenrecidae > Tenrec > Tenrec ecaudatus. The sequence goes on along the minus strand of NC_134539.1, from coordinate 78,446,448 downwards.
GCTGGTCAGGGGGCTACCTTCAGGCAGTCCAGGAAGAGCTTCATGCCGTTGAAGTTGAGGAACATCTCGCAGTTGTCAGGCGTCTCGTCTGTGATGTTCCACAGGGCGCTCCAGGAGAACTCCATCACCTGGTCACACTGCAAGGGGGAGGCTCAGCAAGCTCTCCTTCCCCCGCAGGGACAGACACTACCCTTTCAGGGGGGGAGGCTCAGCAGGCTCCCCTGACAAAGCAGGGTCCTCCCGGGGATAGACCACCACCCTTTCCAGTGGAGAGGGGGAGGGGGAGGCGGACACAGGGGCTCCTGGAAGAGGTGACTTACGATCTTGTCCAGCAGCTTCTTCTGAATCAGTTTCAGCATGGTCTGAGGAGGGAAGAGGGCTTGCTGAGGGGCCGGAGCCCAGAACCACCACGTCTCCCCGAGAACCCGAGAGAGAGGATCTGGAGAGCGAGTGATTCCATTCCTGGTGAGACATCCCGACAAGACCAAGTCCACACAACCCCTGGGAGGCTGCGTGAAGACAGGGAAGCCGCACACCACAACCCCTTCCTGTTTGGCAGCAGGAGACATGCTTGCTCATCTGGTGTGCCCTCAGGACTGGGGGGCGGCCCCTCCTGTCTGCCCTGCAGCCTCCCGGCGATCCAGGAGAGGAGAGGGGATGCTCGGGAGAGCCTTCCTTCCTTCCAGAAATGGTTATCCTCGCCCCGTTGGCACAGGCCCACGCTAGGAAGCAGGGGACGTGCTGGTGAGAGGAGACAAGCCTAGTGTCTTTTCCTGTGATGCTCATGGGGAGTGGGGGCTGACAGTAAGCACACACAGTCCCTCAAACACTTCTGTCATCCCAGATGGGATGGCGAAACAGGGGCGCACACCTATCAGCGGCGGCAGGAGTGCCCGTACGCACCTGAACTTCACCTAAGGAAAGAGTGTGAGAGTGCTCTAGGGAGGCTACAAGTGTTCTCAGAAACGTGCGTGCGAGGAAGTTCTTCCTCTGGTCAGCCGAGTCCTCGGGCTTCAGCCCAAGCCCCTGCCTCTGCAGCCTGGACCCTGCTCTGAGACTCTCCTCCAACGGGGAGGGTGGCAGGGAATGTGAGCAGAGGGGTGACGAGGAGGAGGGGCGCCCACCCTGCACGTACCACCACGAAGCCCATCTTGCCCACGGCCTCCTTGTGGTCGTTGTCCACCTGGCAGACCAGGGCGTTGCACAGGTGCACAGCGATGCGCTGGATGGACTCGTCCTGCCGCGTGGGGTTGAGGATGCTGAGCAGCAGCTCGTTGACGCGGCGGTACTGGAACTCCAGCTCCTCGGGGATGCTGAAGTTGCACAGGGTCAGACAGCAGTTCCGCTGGACCTGGGCCAGGACAGGAGACAAGCAGGGCACATTCCAGAGACCCGTGACCGGACGGCACGCTGGTGATCCAGGAAGCCTTCTTGAAAGGGCAGCACCAGGCTTTTCTTTTCATTTTGGTTTAAAGTGAAATAGCATTTTCATAGGTAAGAGTGCGTAAAACAAAATGGGCACATTGTAAAGGGGACTCCTGTGTAAGCCCCACCTGGAAAACCCTCCAGATGGTTCCCTTCCGGCCACGAGCCCTTCTCCCCTCTAGAGATGGCCATTACCCTCGCTACTCAGTAAGATCAAGTCTGCCACTGCATGTAGCTGAGAGCGACACATCTTTCATTGCAGTGTAATATTCTACTGCGAGGACACTCCAATTTACGAATCCGTTCTGCTGACAGGTGGTGGCTTGGCTTCAGTCTCGGCCAACATGTGTCCAGGTGCGGTCTCTAGGAGTTTCTCTAGGACACACACCTGGGGAACAGAACTGCTGGCGCTGCCTGGGCAGCACCCGTTTCCTAACAGGGATGTACCATGAGTACCTGTGCTCACCTCTCTGTGGAGGAGCGTATCTTCCTACCCCTTGCTTAATCTTCCTCCAGCCTTTATGACTAGCTACGGGAGCGTGAGGCCCCTTAGTTCATTCATCACGCCCTACTTGGGCTATCAAACCTTTGCCTTTGCTTCCCCCAGAATACAGGTACTTTTTCGTCAACTTGGGGAAACCAGATCTTAAATGATAGAAGCACTACTGACTCATTGTACGCTGTCCAACTAGCTTTGACAAGGGGTAAACGCACCCCCCTCTGGTTCAGTTCTACCTCTGCCCTCCACCAGGACAAAGAGAACGGCGGGCTCTCCCCTGGGCCCTGCACCTGCTGGTTTCTCCAGTTGAAACGTGATGTCGTCACTTTCCTGTCCATTTCTGAGGCTTCACAAATTTGTTGTGGGTCTTCTTCAACTAACACGCACTTACGTATTTATTTGTTTTTCATTTTAAAAAAAGGACCAGCCCTTGACCTGATTGCAAAGCCAGTCTTGCTGTGCTCACTGTAGAGAGAATCACTGCCCTCAAGCTGGGGGTGGGGGTGGGTGGTGTGTGTGTGTGTGTGTGGCTGGGGGTGGTGTCTGTCTGTCTCTCTCTCTTTCTCTCTCTCTCACTTCTCACTTCTGTAGCGGGAAGAGAGGACACACCTTTCTGGAGGACGAGGAACAAATTGCCCCAGCAATTCCAGAAATGTGGTATCTGGACATAGCCCAAGGTAATCAAACAGGGCCAGCAGAGCATGATCTGAAATAGCACCCAAGGACACAGAACCCAGACGCTCAACCATGTCTACAGGAGTCCAACAGACAGGCTGCGCTTGACCCCGGACCCCAACCCCCAACAGAGTGGCCATGCCAGTGACCCGGGACATTATGCTGAGGTTAGCAATTAGGAAACCACACCATCAGCACCAGCCTTCTTGGGGAGGCGGGGGTATGAGACTGAATGACTTTCAGTTTCTATTCAACACATTAAACCAAAAAAACATATTTTTGAGAAGTTGTTTTTTTTTAAAGCACCAAGCATGTTAATTTAGTAATCCAAAGCAAACCATTATTTGATTGTATGCAAAAATAAGATATGGGGCATGTTCACACTCATAAGCCACTATTGAATTGAAAATCCATGTTCCACCTACAATATATGAAGGAGGAGACCTTTTACTAATCATAAACACACAATATGGACACAGATCAAAGTCGGAAGGGTTGGCAGGGCAGGCAGTGCTGGTGTTAGCTATCTCTGGGTTCTGGGTGGTGCTGGGACGAATTTCCCTCCTTTTCTCAATCTGTATTTATACATTTTTAATGGCAAAGTTAAAGAAATTATATTCCTTTCATAAGAAAAACAGCTACAGAAGCAAATAAGCTTCCATAGTGTAGCTGGGAGATGCACTAGCTGGGGCTCGGGGAGGCGGACAGGGCCAAGGAGCTGGACCAGGAGCTGAGGTTGGGAGTGAGGCAGTGGAGAAGGGGGTGGGGAGGGAGTGATCTAGAGGTAGGTGAGAGAAAGGGACAGTCAGCCAGGCACTCTGAGGGGCGGGCTGGGGCAATGGAGAGCAGGGACGGGCAGCTGGCCAAAGCATGCGGGACCTTGGTGGGTCGGGGGCTCACCGTCACCTCCTGGTAGGACTCCATGCCGTTCAGCACCACCTGGATGACCTGCCGCCGCAGCTTGACGCTCTGCTCCGAGCGGTACTCGGAATTGGTCAGGTAGAAGAGGGCGGCACTGCCCGTCACTTGAATGTTCTTGTCATACTTGTGGCACTTGAGGGCTGTGATGACCAGCTGTCAGAAGACAGGACAGAGGCCCCTGTTGGCCATTCTGTGGCGGCTGGGCCAGGTCCGGGCCAGGGCTCTGGGAGCTGGGCTCAGGCAGACCTTCTGGGAGAGGGCCTAGCTGATCCTGCTCTTGGAGGGCAGACACTGGGATGAAGGAGCAGAAACCTGGGCGGGCTGTGCTCTAAGGCCTGCAGGGAGCAAGGTACGTGGGAGGCCAGAGACCAAATAAGTTAGGTACTGCAAGAGGATGGGGTGGGCACCGAGGGCACTGGAGGAGGGACTGCCAGCTCCGGGAGGAGGAGCAGGGGTGGGTACAGAGGGTCCAGGACGTGGACGGGCGCAGTGTTGGGGCTGACCTTCAGGGCCCGCAGCAGCTGGTTGCAGCGCTCAATGCGTGCGATGTCAAACAGCAGATTGATGGCCCGCGAGGTGATCTCGGGCCGATGGTCTGTGTAGGCCTCTATGGCATTCAGCACCTGCTCCTCATTCTTGTCACCGCTTACCTGGGGACCGGGCATGCTCAGAACAATCACAGGAGGCCAGGTGATGGCATCCCTGGAGCCCACTCAGTCCTCCAGTCCCACCTCCTCCCTACCCCCCACGCCCTCCCACTCCTGCTTCTCACTTTGTGGGCCGGAATGTGCGTGAGGCGGCACAGAGAGGTCTCGAAGAGCCCGAGGAACTGCAGCGGCCTCTTCAGGGCCCGGAAAGGCATGATGCTGCTCTTGGAGGGCTCAATGCTGCGGGGAGAAGGGACCCTGGTCAGTGGTCTGGGCCTCTCCCTGGGGGGTACCATCTGCGCCCAAAGGGTGCTCTGTTGATCTGGGCACTTACTAATCTCCCCGTCACTCATGAATGCCTTTCCCACCTCGGTCCATGCTCTCCCTGCGGCTACAGCACCCTCCTCCTCCGGCAACCCTTGAAAGACCTTTTTCTCTGCTGCCTTCTGCCCGGCCCCTCCAACCACACTCCTCATTCTGGCTCATGGCCGTGTCTATCTCCTACTAGCTCCCACGGACTCTGACAGGGCAAGGCCCGATGCACTTGATATCCAGCACAGGCCCGGCACTTGGCAGAAAGGGCCAATGCCTGCTGCAGGATGCAGGAAGGGGTCCCAGCAGCCCTTGCCCCCAGCCCCACCTGGTCTGGCCCGCCTCCTCGTCCATTTTGGAGATGCTGCAGTTCTCCAGGATCATGTGGCCAGAGATATCCAGCGACATCAGGTTTCCCAGCTTCTGCACGAAGAGGCTCAGCGCCTTCCGAGTCAGCTTGAACTTGTAGTAGCTCGAGAGGCGGTCTCTGGAGATGTCCAGGTGTCTGGGGGAGAGTGGGCTATGGGTCAGCCGTGGGTGGGCACATGCTGGGCCGTCTTGCAGATCCCTGCACCCTCAGTCCACAGCAGGGCAGGCCCAGCCCAGGCAGAACACTGGGCTTGAAGGAAGGGGCCTGCCTCTTCCATCCACCCTCTGCTGGCTCACGTACTCGCTGGGATGGACGGCACCCACCCGCTTCCTCTGGGTGCCTCCCCCCACCTGTTGCAGGGAGCTCACCGCAGCTTGTGCAACTGGACGATGACGCGGATGTGGTCATCCGAGAGGTCCATGTTGTAGAGCACAAGGGACACGAGGCTGTCCTTCCACTGTGCGAGGAAGGCCGCATCACTGGTCTGAATGCCCGAGAGGTCCAAGGCGGCCAGCGAGCTCAGTGGCCGCAGCAGGGACTCCACGGGGACCCCGTCAATCATGCGGCCCAGATTGAGGAAGCGGAGGCGGCTAAAGCCCTCGAAGGTGAAGTCCTTCACCAACACCTGGCAGGTGGGGTTGACGAGGCACTCATCTTCGCAGCCCCCCGGGTTCTCCTCCTCGTAGAAAATGTTCGCGCAGCCGAAGAGGCTCAGGGACACCAGCGTGTGGCTGAAGCTGCGCAGGGTCTGCAGGCTCTTGGCGGACAGTTTCTCGCAGTTGGTCAGGTACAGCTCCACCAAGTCCTGGGGACAGACAGTCCCGTCACCACTGCCCACGCACCTGCTGGGGGTTCTGGGGCCCTGCCCCAGCTCCCTATTTGAGTCTTCTGGGCTGGCCTCCCCTAGCATGCCTGTGACCTGCCAGTGCAGAACTCACCTGCTTGCGGATGGCTTCCAGATCCTGGTCCTGCACCAGGTCTTCCCGAAGGTGGATTCGGGTGAGGCGGGTGCTGCGAGGGTCTGAGAAGAGGCTGAAGAAGCTCTCGTGGGGCTCAAAGTTGCAGGCAGCGTTGACCAGCTCCACATACCTGGGAGAGAAGCCAGGCTCCAGGGAGGGGCCCAGGGCCCCGGCCCCATCCCTCCTTATCCTGATCGCACAGTCCGAGCGGACCTGGTTGGACCCAGGCTACACTACAGGGGCGATGCCCGTGGGGCTGAGGGTGCCCAGGGACCAGGAGCTCAAAGGGGGTTAGCTCTTCAGGTGACCTTCTGGTTGTGACCAATCCCAAATCCAAGCTCGCTGCCCTCAAGTTCCTTCCCACGCACAGCGACCTTACAGGACAGAGCAGAACTGCACTGTTGGCTTTCTGACGCTGTCTGTCTGTGGGAGCAGACACCCTCAGCTTTCTCCGCAGAGGGGCGGCTGGGCTTGAGAGGGGAACCTTGTGGTCAGCAGTCTGATGTTTCACCCGCTGCAAAAGCCGGGCTCCTTCCTGGGGCTGACTCACCCGCGGCCATCGAGCCCCTTCCAGCTCCTAGTGGTTTCCCAGACTGGATCACCACGGGGGCAGACACCCTCAGCTTTCTCCCACGGAGTAGCGAGTAGCGGGTTGGGTCTGAATCACCAACTGTGGGGCTAGAGCCTCTTACCAATAACCAGTCCAAGTCTCTTTCCCCCAATGTATACTCCCATCACACACACCCCCACATGTCCCGCTCCTCTTCGAGTGACCGCTTCTGTCATGCACCGTCCTCCCCCATGCCCACAGCATCACCCACTTTCAGGGAGCTTTTGGTGCCTTTACCAGCCCCCTTCCTGATAAAACAGCTCACCCAGGGCCATCAAACTAAAGGCTGTGCAGTGTGCAGCGGGCTCCAGGGCATGCCGTCAGTAAGACCTGGCTGGGCGTGAACTCAGGCCAGACTCGTACCTGGTGCGAAGCCTTTGAAATCAGGCTTGAGTCTACATTTTGGCTTGGTGGCTACTACCTGGGCAGTTCCCCACAAGTAACTGACCCTGTGTCCTCATATGTAAAATGGACATAATTCTGGACTGAAAACTGTCCAACCTAGCACCTGGCCCCTGGTCACAATTTTGTTCCCCTGGTCGCAATTGTCCTTTTTGGACACCTGGGCTGAGTTCCCAGAAGTCAGTGGAGACAGCAGCTTCTAGGGGTCCCCCTGGGTGATCGGATCCCCAGGCTATTGTTTCAGTACTGGCTGTTCCCCCTCACTTAATCCACAAACTCAGCCTACGTACACACACACACACACACACACACACACACACACACTCACACTGACACATGTCCTTGTGCTTTTTGAGGCCACTGGTGTATGTACACCCATTCCTTCAAGTGTACTCCCTCCTCAGTGTATACCAACATGTACCCACAGACCTTTTCTATGATGGATATACCACATTCTACTGTACCCACAAATAGTCATGTGCTTGTACACACCCACGTGGTACACACATGGTTACTCACTACCCCTGCCCCTCGCTCACTGGCCACTCACTCATTGACGAGCCGATCGCAGATCTCGCTGGGCAGGAAGATGTCGGGATGGATCCGCAAGGTCTCCTTGTCCAGCAGGTAGCCCAAGGTGCCATCCAGGTTGCGCAGGCAGAAGTCGGTACAGAGGGCCATCAGGGACTCGGGCGTGTCGGACGCCATGCTGGAGGCAGGCAGGGGAGGGGCCCCGGGGGCAGCAGTGGCACCTCTGCACTCAGAGGATCATGGGCAGAGCTGCAGTCTGGGGAAGAGGAAAGAAGTCCAGTGAGCCACACTGAAGGGCCAGACTCTCTCTGTGATGTTCACTCTCTGAGCATGGAACCTGTGGGCCTAGAGCTCACGGTCCAATCAGGATGCAGCCGGGGTGGGCCCCGGGCCCCTGACCCTTCCCTTTGGCCCTCTCTGCTGCACCACTATCTCTGTGCTTTGGCCTGCAAAGATGATGGGGCCTTGTCCAAGTATCTCTGGGACTCCAGGAAGCCTGTGGGCAGCACTGCTGTGTCGGGGACAGGGCACTGGGAGGGGATGGTAAGTGGGCGCTTTCATTATATGCTCATTATAACACCCCCCCCACCCCCACCCCAAGCATTTTATTGTGGCTTAGGTGCAAGTTTACAGAGCAAATTAGCTTCTCAGCCAACAATTTAGACACATTCATTTTGCTTTGTGAGAGCTGAACAATGCTCTTCCCATTTCCTCCCTGGGTTCTCCGTTTCCACACAGTCATCTCTCCTGCCCCTTCCTACCTTCTGAACGGCGTTGCTAGGCAACTATTGCCCTTTTGGTCTCCTATGGTTGGCTGTTCTAAGGAGCAGGCACCTCATGGGTGTACTGTTTACTTTATAGGCCTATTACTTGGCTAGGATTCGGCATCAGGATCGGAGATATGCAGATGACACAACTTGGCTTGTGAAAGTCAGGAGGACTTGAAGCACTTGCTGATGAAGATCAAGGACTGCAGCCCTCAGTGTGGATTCAAACCCAAAGAAAATCAAAGTAAAGTAAAGAAAGAAAAAACCAAACAAAGCTAAAGTGACAAAAACGACGATCCAATAGGTAACATCATGGAAAGTGGAGAAAAGATTGAAGGTCAAGGATTCTGTCTCGCTTGGATCCGTCAGCGCTCATGGAATCCGCAGTCAACAGATCAAATGACTCACTGCATTGGGCGAATCCGCGGCACAAGATCTCTTCAAAGTGTTGAGAAGCAAGGATGTTGCTTTGAGAACTAAGGTGCGCCTGAGCCACGCCATGGTACTTTCAATGGCCTCGTAAGCTTAAGAAAGTTGGACATTGAATAAGGAAGACCCAAGAAGGACCCATGCATCTGCACTGTGGTGCTGGGGAAGAGTCTTGAAAGTACCGTGCACTGCCAGAAGAACCGACATATTACTTAGAAGAATTACTGCCAGAATGCTCCTTATTTATTTTTAATTTTATTATTTATTTGAAGGGTGTTTAAGGGCTATCATCCTAGAGGATCCACCAGTCTCTATCAGACCAATGAGTTTGGTCTTTTGTATGATTTTGAAGTGTGCTCTACAATTTTCTCTGCCAGGTGCTCCAGGACCTTTAACTGTGAACCTGATCACCATGGTTGGTAGGGGTCCAGTTCCATCTAGTTCTGGACTCGGGCTCGCGGAGGCTGTGCTTAATGTGGTCCCTGAGCCCTCTAAACTAATTGTTTCATTGGGCCTTTGGCTCCCCCACCCACAGTCTTCTTTGATCTAGGTGGGAAAGGCCCAATAGTTGTATCTGAGATGGCCAATCATAAGCTTGTCAGATCCCAGTCGCTACTCACAGAAGGATGCAGAATGCTGTTTTCACGGACTATGAAGGGCCAATTGTTAGATGTCTCCAGAGATTGTGGTCCCGCCTCACAATATTAACAGCTACCCTGGATGTCCTTTGCTATGGAAAAACCAAACTCACTGCCACTGAGTCCACTCTGACTTACAGCAGCCCTATAGTAGAGGGCATGACGGCCCCTATGGGCTTCCAAGACTGTCCGCTCTCCACAGGGGAAAGCTTCATCTTTCTCCCATGGAGGGGCTGGTGGTTTTGAACTGTTGACCGTACCATTAGCTGCCCAAAACATAGTCACTACACCACCAGATCACCTCTTTCCTATGGGGTACTTCTTAATTTGTATGCAGCTATGACAGATAGCTTAGCAGGACAAAAGCTCTATAGACAAGCCAACGTCATATTCCTTGGTTTATGATTTAAAATGAAAGCTCCTGAATTATATACTTCAAAATAGTTAAAATGATAGTTTTTGTTATATATATGTACACACACATTTTATTGGAGCTCTTACAGAAATCCTAACATTCCATAGTGCAATCACATCAAGCAGTATTGTGCAACTGCTACCGCTGTCAGTTTCAAAACATTTTCTTTCTTCTTGAATGCCTTGAAAGGTGTTTAAGGGCTATCATCCTAGAGGATCCACCAGTTTCTATCAGACCAATGAGTTTGGCCTTTTGTATGATTTTGAAGTTTATCCCCTCCCTCCACCACCACCATACCCCCCAGGAACCCCATTATATATATTTCCCTATACTAGTCCCCCCATATTTTATACAATCCAACATATCCATCCATAAACAATTCTGTTCAGTCCCACTGAATGGGGTTACACAGTCATCAATGCTACCCACTCCCTCTTCCCCCCTTCCCCACCCCTCACCTCTTGTAACACCAGGGAACCACTCTGCCCGTCACTGTTTCTAAGGGCTATCTATCTTGGCTTTCATGTACCGAACAATCTTAAATATACAAATGAGCATACCACAAATCTAACATGATTAATGAGGTAAAACAAATAATAACCACAAATAGAGGGGAGGAAATATAATGAACTAGAGGATAGTTGTGTGGTTCATTGGTGCAATACTGCCCCCTGGATTTACCACTGTCCAATTATCTTACAAGTAGCTTTTGTGTCTCCACCACCTCCACGCTCCTTCACATCAATTTGGTTGCTTGTTTTTTAACTTCTGATACCTGATCCCATCAACACTTCATGATCACACAGGTGGTGTGCTTCTTCCATGGGGGCTTTGTTGCTTTCCTGCTAGATGGTTGCTTGTTTAACTATAAACCTTTAAGACCCCAGACTATCTCTTTTAATAGTCGGGCACCATCAGCTTTCTTCACATTAGCTTATGCACCCGCTTTGTCTTCAGCGATCATGTCAAGGAGGTGAGTATCACGCAATGCTGCATTACTAGAACAAACCGTTCTTGTACTGAGGAAAGAGTTAAGTAGCGGCCCAAAGTCCATCTGCTTCCTTGTTGCATTTGCTCACATATGCATATATAAAAACACATATATTTATATATTTCCATATATACTTTCCTCCTTTTATTTTTTCCCTCCTGCCTAATTATCATGTTTACCCATCATTCACCTCTCATCAATTCCTCCCCGATACAATTTGATTGATAAAATATGACCAGAAAAGCTCCACCCTTCTCACCATTAATTTTAGAGCACTTACTATTCCCCTACACCCATCATTACTGGCTCACCAGTAACCTTCCCCAATAATATATATATATATCCACAATAACATATATTAAAATGAGAAGGCTCATATGAAATTTCATACACAGCTTAAGAAGACAAAGTAGAGTACTATAATGAAATGTACAAAGACCTGGAGTTAGAAAATCAAAAGGGAAGAAGCAGCTGCAATTCTGAAAGATAATATGGAAAAATACGGAATGAAGCAGAAAACAAAAAGGAGACAGACGTATAAAAGAGTCCCTGTACAAACAAACAAAAAGGGGGGCTGATGTTCAACCATTCAGGAGGTGGCAAAGGCCCTGAAGGAAGAAGTCCAAGTTTCACTGAAGGTACTGTCAGAAGACAAGGCTCTGGGAAAGGACAGAACACCAATGGAAATGTTTCAACACGTTGATTCGGAGCTGGAAGCACTCACTCATCGATGTCAAGACATTTAGAAGACAGCTCGAACCTGGCTAACTGACTGGAAGGCATATTTGGGCTCATTTCCAATAAAGATGATCCAGCGACTACCGAAATTACTGACAGGATCGCTACCATCACATGCAAGTAAAATGCCGTGGAGCATACTTTGTCTTCTTGACTAGGAAAACAACTATGGATAAGCATTGTGAAGAATAAGAATTCTAGAATACCTCGCTGTGCTCACGGAGCCTGTCCCTACACCAGGAGACAGTTGTTCGACTACAAACAGGGGAGACCGAATGGTTTACAATCAGGAAAGGTATGCACCAAGTTGTATCCTTTTGCCACACGTATTCAATCTGTACACTGAGCAAGTCATCCAAGGAGCTGGGTTGTGTGGAGAAGGCAGCATCACAATGAAGGAAGGGCTCACTGACACCTGCACCTGTACACGCTACAGACCTGCTCACTGACACCTGCAACCTGCACACGCTACAGACTTGCTCACTGACACCTGCAACCTGCACACGCTACAGACCTGCTCACTGACACCTGCAACCTGCACACGCTAGACTTGCTCACTGACACCTGCACCCTGCACATGCTACAGACCTGCTCACTGACACCTGCACCTGCACACGCTACAGACCTGCTCAGACACCTGCAACCTGCACACGCTACAGACCTGCTCACTGACACCTGCAACCTCCACACGCTACAGAGTTGCTCACTGACACCTGCACCTGCACACGCTACAGACTTGCTCACTGACACCTGCAACCTCCACACGCTACAGAGTTGCTCACTGACACCTGCAACCTGCACACGCTACAGACCTGCTGACACCTGCAACCTGCACATGCTACAGACCTGCTCACTGACACCTGCAACCTGCACACGCTACAGACCTGCTCACTGACACCTGAACCTGCACATGCTACAGACCTGCTCACTGACACCTGCAACCTGCACACGCTACAGACTTGCTCACTGACACCTGCACCTGCACATGCTACAGACCTGCTCACTGACACCTGCAACCTGCACACGCTACAGACTTGCTCACTGACACCTGCACCTGCACATGCTACAGACCTGCTCACTGACACCTACAACCTGCACACGCTACAGACTTGCTCACTGACACCTGCAACCTCCACACGCTAGAGTTGCTCACTGACACCTGCAACCTGCACACGCTACAGACCTGCTCACTGACACCTGCACCTGCACATGCTACAGACCTGCTGAAAGTCAAGAGAATGTGAAGCACCTACTGAAGACCAAAGAATGCAGTTTTCAGTATGGATGACAACTTAATAAAGAAAACTGAAGTCCTCACAACTAATAGACAGTTTGATGATAAATGGAGACAATATTGTCACTGTCAAGGATTTCATTTTGCGTGGCTCCACAATCAATGCTCATTGAAACACCAGTCAAGAATGATGCACTGCCTAGGGCAACTCTGCCACAAAAGGCCTCTGTAATGAGCAAAGATGCCCAGGAAACCCCGGCGACTTTGGTAGCTCTGCAGTCAGTCAATTCTGAGTTTAAATTCTGCCACTCGCTGCCACGCAGCACAAGTAGCAGTGAGTGTGGGCACGTGTCTTTACTTCCCGATGCCTCCGTCTCTTCTCTAGAGTAGGCGGAATAAGTAATAGCGCCCTTCTCGCAGCACTGTGGGATAAAGGGGTTGGCATCCTGCCTGGCATATAGTGATTGCTCAATGAAAGACAGCTGTTATGATAGTCGGGGGAAGAAGGGGTTTCCGACTGCTGTCAAGAGCGATCCTCTTGGAAACTTCCAGGTGCAGTTCTGCCCTGTCCTACTAGGTCTCTATGAGTCGGCAGCGACTCAATGGCAGTTTGGTTTGGTTCATTATTACAGTCACCATCTTCTTCTGCCTCACCTGCTCTGGACCATACAGAACAGGGTTTGTCCTACCCAGCTCCAGGTTTGTGCCCCAGGGTAGGGATTCCACAATGAGGCCATTGTGTATGCTGTCCCACTGGCCACGTGACAACAGGGTGGGGGGCGTGCACAATAAGCAGCATGCCAAGGCCCTAGGCATGGTCTTCCTGTACCTTCACCACTTCCACATCTTTAAAAACCTAAGCAGCTTCTGAGAAACCAGAGCCCGAAGGGACACCACTAGCCAGGACACCTACCCCTGTGCAGTCTCCCCCACCAGTCATTTGCATCCACATCCATGGCCCTCTCATGGAGTCAGAAGCAGGAATCTAGCCTGACCTCTACTCCAGCTGGCCTGGCCTCCTGTGGGTACATGGGGTCACTTTCAGACCCTTTGCTCAGTCTCTTGTTAAACAGGGATCGTCCAAATCCAGGTCATTCTACTTTCTACTCTAAATAGTCCTTACTCCCAAGTAGATGTGTGTCCCTCCACAGAGCTCTAGCTCACTCTGGTCCTGAACTCACCTCTGTTTGGTGAATCCTCCCCACTTCTAGGAGGTCCATGGGTAACAGACTTGACCCCTAACTCAGAGGCACCTCGGAAGAAAGGCCTGGTGACATACTTCTGAAATCAGCCAGTGGAGAACCATGGAGAAGAGTTCTATTCTGACACGGGGAGTTGCCATGTGTTGGAATCATGGGATCACCGTCAGGTCTCAGGGTAAATGTCACTTCCTCTGGGAAGCCTTCCCTGACCCACCCGGGGGCTTCTGCTAGAAGCCCCAGTCCAGCACTCTGCACTGCTGCTTGTTTACTAGCGGGCTTTCTTGTTGGATTAGCAGCGCCCTCAGCCGGTCCTGTTGAGACTGCAGCCCTGGGTTGAACCCCTGTTATGGAGCCCATTCTCACTCATCAGGGAAAAATGAAAACCAAGAAACCTCAGACCCACTGTCACGGGTCCATGCCAACTCATAGCGACCCTATAGGAGAGGGTAAAACGGTCCCTGTGGGTTTCTGAGACGGCACCTTTCTATGGGCGTTACCTCAATCTTCTTTCCGCAGGGCGGCTGGTGGTTTCAAACTGTGGAGCTTGCGGTGAGCAGCCCAATGCAGAACAACTATGCCACCAGAGCTCCTCATTCTGACCTTTACAAACCAAACACACTGCCATCAAGTTGATGCCAACTGACAGCCACCCAATAGCACAGGGTAGAACTGCCCTGTGGGTTTCCCAGGTGGTAAGTGTTTACAAGAGTTGAGAGCCCGTCTTTCTCCCGTGGAGAGAGGCTGGTGGTTTCGATGGCTAACCTCCAGGTTCCACCACCAGGGCTTGTTTAGTCCCACTCATGGGGATCTGATACAGAGTGTCTATGTAAGACTTTATAAAGACCATAAATATAGTCATCGATACAGACTATCCTTACAACAGAGGAAATGGATCCTCACCTTTCTCCTGCAGAGCCGCTGGGGCCCGTGATCTGATGGTGCTCCCTGGAGCCCGGGGGCCACACCAGCCCAGGGGAGCCGGCCCGGATGGGGGAGTGTGAAGGCAACACTTCCCACTCGGGCACGCAGCCGGAGTCACAGATCACTCTGGTGGAGGCAAGAGAATGGAAGGTGGTGGGAAGCAGGGAAAGATGCGCCAGGGCGGTGTGGTGCCGGGCACTACAGCCCATTGCTACGGCTGTTTGCCAGATGAACCAACAAAGGACTGAACACGGAAGTGGGCACACACGGTAGGGGTTCAACAAAGGTCGATTGAAGGCATGTTCAGGGACCTGCATTGTCCCTTGTGCCGTGCACGGCACCCAGACCACTAGACAGGCTCCAGCTCTGCTCCACTCTGCTCCTCAGGTGGAAGAAATGTCACCACATCAGCCACCAAGGTCACCAAAAGCCCCCAAAAGACTACTTGGGAAGATGGTACCATCAGCTACCTTTGAGTCCACAGGGCCAGCGTGAGCTGGAGGGGGAAGAAGCTGAACTCATCTTGGCCCCAGGGATGTGAGGCACGGGGGGGCTGGAACCCCGTCACTTGTGCCACCTCCAGCTGCAGCGCCTGGCACCCGCCAGCAACAACCTAGCTCTGCCTGCCAGGTCCCTAGGGACCCTGGTTCTTCTGGCAGGCACCGGCCATCTGGAATTCTGGCGAATGGGGACAGAGGGGACTCTCATGACAGAACATCACACAGTAAGAGCCCTGTGTCTTTCTCCAGCCTCATTCTTGTAGGTTCTCCAAAAACTGGATCCATCACGGGCTACGACACCCTGGGGGAGGGGCAGCAGGGAGAGAAGGGGGCGAAGAGCACCACAGCAGCCACTGTCACTGCCGCTGCCACCAGCCTGCCGCCTCCATACCGGTTGCTTCCAGCCTTGGCAACCAGCTTGTTGCAGGCTCTATTTAATCACCGAAGCCACCTCTCCCAGTACCCTGCGCTGAGCACTAAGGGCTCATTTGCATAATCATCTGTCCTCCTCAGCTCCTGGAGGGCAGGGACTCTGCACTCTTGGATCTCTCCATGAAGGGCCCCGCCCAGGCCTGGCACTTGACAGAGGAAGGGTTTGCTGTGAGCTCCAGCCTGGCACCCCATGTTCTGATGAGGACCCCAAGGCTCCCACAATTTATAAGAAACTGGGTTGGGGCAAGCTCCGGGAGTCTTCCCAGAGCAGACGCGTAAGTGAGGGTCGGAGGGGACCCCAAGAAGTTGCCTGGGTGAAGAAACTGCAGAGACAAAACCTAAAGGTGGGTTATTTTAGGAAGAGGCTGGAACCCAGTGCGCATTGCATCACAAGTGCTCCAGGGGCCACCTGGAGGCAGAATGGCCTGGGGATGCTGGGTGGGCTACGAGTGGGACAGCCTGGGTTCCATTCTTGCCAACGTAGTAATACTCATGCCCACCCTGAGCACCAACCCTTGAGCACTGTCCCAAGTTCACAGCATGCATGAACCCAGGGGGTTCTCTGGACCATTTAGAGACGAGTCTAAATGGTTTGCCATGGGCAGACACAGACCCATGCACAGATTGCTCGGTATTTGCATTTACACAGACAGACATGCAGATTTTTAGGCGCTCAAGCCAGACAGCAACTTGCACAAGGTCTCCCATGAACATCTGACTTATATTTGGGTTCTACACCAGTAAGCTATGCAAAGGAACCTTTTCTCTAAGCCTCAGCCTCCCCTTGGGTGCCTCCAGGGCCTCCTTGCAACTCAGAAAGGTCTTGCGCACTGAGCACAGATGGTCAGGCATTGCGGTAAGTGTGTACCACTTTGGGGCCACAAGTCAGGAAGCTTCCTGAGGATGAGGACCCTGTGTTAAGTCCCCGGTCGCTGCTGTTCCACAGTGAGTGCAGGGCTGGTTAGCTCTTTGAGGCCCCCGCCAGTACTGCTCAGCCTCAATGCTCAGCAACCTCCTGAAGTGTCAATAGGTTATGACTGGTCCCGACCTCATCTACTCGTTGAAGAGATACCGTGAAAAATAGCAGAAAAAGGGGCAGCAGTTATAAGGAAGAGCGGTGTCCCAAGACTAATGCTTGGAAAGTCTGCTCCAGGGATTGCATCAGACATAGGACTTTGGGCCTCAAAGAGATGGCCCACCCGGGGTCTCTAAACACATACTGGAGCAGCCTAGGGCAGCTGAGGGATGGAAGCCAAGAGAAGCATGTCGGTGCCAAGCACAGCCCTCCACCTGGTGGCCCCAACAACTCTCTGCAGCACCCTCACGGTGGCTCAACCAGAGCTGCTCTTTTCCCATGTGGAGACCTAAGGGCCACAGGGAATCTTCCACAAGCAGGGTTTCAGGTTGGCCTCCCAGTGACCTTCAGAGGCACTGTCCTGTGTGTTTAAACAGGAAGACCGAGGCCCTGAGGAGAGACACGACTTGCCCAAGATCACACAGTGAGGCGGCAGCAGGGCCAGGCTTCCATCCAGGTCCCTGGATGGCTAGTCCAGGGTCATAGTCTCAACGTTTGCTCTGACAGATGGTTCTCAGCATCGAAGCACTTTTCGTTTTCAAATCCTCTGGCCCAGCCTATAGCCAAGTCTGAGCTGAGTGAGGTACTCTAGGCTTGGTGGTGGTGGTGGGGTGTGTGTGTGTGTTGGGGGTGGAGGTGGGGGTGGGGAGGGGATGACAGGAGGGATTATGAAGAGGAAGAGCCACCAACCAGAGTCCTGCTCCCTGTTGGACAGGCTACAAAATCTCAGCCTCTGTGGAGCCTGTCCAAGAGCACCGGTTTCCTCCAGCAGATGAGCCACACCATCACGGTCTCCCCACCCCCACATCTAGCCCAGCATACACTGTTCTTCTCTCCAAATCACACTTCTTTCAACACCACAGTTTCCGTCTGCTTTACAGGGCAGAACGGAGACGGGCTGGGCTTTCTTTGGGGGAAAAGGCAGTTAAGAAACCCAATGCCCTATTTATTGCACGAGGCTGCAAAATACCTCTTTTGTGAGTTCAGGAGCAAAGATGTCAATTTGAGGACTAAAGGACACCTGACCCAAGCCCTGATATTTTTCAGGGATCTCATATGCACGTGGAAGCTGGAAAGTAAACCAGGAAACCAGAGAAGTTGCATTTGAATTGTGGTGTGGGTGAAGAATGTTGACAAGTACCATGGACCTTCAGAAGAACAAACAAACCTGTCTTGGAGGAAGCACAGCCAGAGTGCTGATTAGAAGAGAAAGCAAGACTTTGTCCCACGTACTTTGGACCTATTATCAGGAGGGATCAATCCCTGTAAAAGAACGTGTTTGGTGTAAAAAAAAAAAAAAAAAAAAAAAGGAGGGTCAGCGACAAAGGAAGGCCCTCAACAAGATGTAGCGACACAAGGGCGATAGCCATGGGCTCACACATTACAGCTGTGAGGACAGTGCCCATCCTGGCGGCATTTCATTCTTGTGTACGTATGGGTTACTGTGTGCTGCAACCTGCTCAACAGACTCGAACAAGCGCAGCGTAACATAAGTCCCCATCACTCCCCACACTCCTCACTGGTATCAAAGCGCCAGGACCAAGCTCCGGTCCTCCCTAGGGAGCATGCAACCTCTCTGTGTGCGCTCAGGAGTGTCAGGAAGCTTCCACCTTGTCTCCCTCACTACCCGCCCCCGTTCTATTAGCTCAGGGAGACGGTCTAGAGACACCACCGGCTGATGTGGAAACGAGGGCTTTGAGTCAGGTGCACGCGTAGACAGCTCAGCGTCAGTGTGGGCACCATCATCTTGACTGTTGTGTCGAGTCCTTACTGTGTATGTGAGCCCACTTCACCCAACACAACAACAGTTCTAGTCCACCCACGAGGAGCCCGACGTCCAGAAAGGCCCCTTGCCCAAGTTCCCACAACCAGGAAGCAGGGGCATGACTTGATGGAACCACAGTGTTCTATGGCCATCCTTTCATTCCATCAATGGGCACTGCTCAGCTGGGTGCCTTCAACGCAAAGTGGGTGCCCAGTGGCCCTCTGCCATCTAAAACAGACCATAACCTTCTTCTGACCCTACATTTCCCCCTCCCTGACACCCCCAGTTCTCTTCTGACCTCCTCACCGGGCACTCTTCCCCTCCTTCTTCATGTTTCAGCCCCATTGTCTGGTTTTCTGGTGTTTTTTGTTTTGAATCACCAAGTACGCTGCTACCTCAGGCCCTTTGCAGCACTTGCTGTGCCCGGTGGCCAGAATGTTGTCACCCATGTGTTACATGGCTCCCTCTTTCACGTCCTTCAGGTCTCTGTTTGAATATCACCTTATTAAAGAAATCTTCCTGGCCCAATCTCTATAAAATGGCAGCAGCTAGCCTCTGGCCCTCCCCAAGGCCCCTTCTTGCTTTACTTTTCTCCACAGCGCTATTCCCAAGCAATGTGTTACATTGTTTGTCCAATGAATGAATGACCCAAAGCAGAGAGGTCTCTCACCCCTGACACCAGCCACCTCCTGCTCTGTGACCCTTTGTAACGCTCTTCCACGCTCATTCCAACCAGTCTGAACCCTGAAGTGGACACCCAGCGGGAAGATCATATAGCACGGTTTGCAAAAGTCTCTGACATCTTCTCCCCGTACCAAAAAACCCAAAAAACAAATGGTAAAACTCAAAGGCATTATCAAAATGCAAAGACTGGAAATCTTGGTCTTTTCCGGCTTAAGAGCAGACAAGTCAAACGCCACTCACAGAGCTGGAGCGGCCAGAAAAGGCATTTCACTTGCCACTCTCTGACCTGGCACCTTAGCCCTGAGGTTGCAACCCCATCCCACTCCTTTCCTCCTCAGCTGGACTTCTGTGTAACCTGCCAAGTCTTTTAGGAGCGGATTCAGAAGCCAAGCTGTCCCTGAGCTTCTCAGCACTGCTTGGGGGGTGGGGGGTCTCATCCAACAGGTAGGTGGAGCCCTGGCTGGCCCTACCGTCCTACATCCATCCCCCATCTTGGGCGTCGTTTTCTTTCTGGAAGAAGGGGGCTTAGTTCTGCAGGCCCCTTTCTCACACCTGGGGGCGGGGTTTGCAGAAGGCCCACCGTGGGCTGCGAGGGAGGTGTGCAGGCAGATGCAGCGGCGAGGTGGAGGCCCCGGAGGGCAGCGGGCAGGACGCGAGTCCATCCCTAGGTTAGGACCTACCCGGGGCCGGGGCTGCCTTCGGCGCTGGGGCGCAGGCGGGATGCTTCGTCGGCGGGGAGGCACGGAGGATGGCGCCCGTGAGAATCCGGGGCCAGGACTCCTCGGGAGGCAGTCAACTAAGGGCCGGGGGCCGGGCAGACCGGGGCCTGAAGCCCGGCGGGAGGGCGTCGCGGAGGGGGCCCGTGGCCGTTACCTCGCCCCGAGGGCTGCCTGCGGAGCCAAGGCCACCGGGCGCTAGCCCCGGGCCCAGCCCTCCCCCGATCGGGCTCCGACGGCTCGCAGCCCGCCGCCGCCGCCGCCGCCTCCGCTGTCAACAAACCCTGAAACGTCACTTCCGGGACCGCCCCCTAGCAACGGCGCGCGGCTTCCGCCGACGGCTCCGCTGTCAACAAACCCTTGCACGTCACTTCCGGGACCGCCCCTTAACAACGGCGCGCGACTTCCGCCGACGGCCCGGGCGAACGCGGTGTGGCGGCGGCGGGAGGTTTCGCGCCGCGCGGGGCTGCGCCTCCCTGGAGCGCGGCCTGGTTTCGGGGTTGGGGACAGGGCGGGTTGCGCCTCACCCGGGCCCCGAACACCTGTCCTCGGGGGACGCGCCCTGGTTTTGAGGGGCCTACAGAAGGACACCCAATGTCGAGCCTGCCTCGAGACCCGCGCTTCTCAACCGGTGGGTCTCGCAGGGGTCGCCGGAGACTATTGGAAAACACATCAATAGTTCACAATCTGTAATGACATCTTGTTTTGTGATTAATCACTATGCTTTAATCATGTTGAATGACGCTCCATTTGTAACCGTGAAAATACATCCTGCATCGCTTCTCGGCCTTTTGGCTAAGTGTAGAAAATATAACCTGCATATCAGATGTTTATATGCCGATTCATCACAGTAACAAAATGGCAGTTAAGTAGCAACGAAAATAATTTTGCGGTTGCGGGTCAGCACCACATGAGAGGCTGTATGACTGGGTCGCAGCATGAGGAAGGTTGAGAACCACTGCCTCGGCTGAGCCTAGGCACTGGCAGTGGTGTAGTCTGACTGACCGCACATTGCTCCGTGCACTCAGACCTCGCTCTGAGCTAGCCCGTACCTGCAGCTACCTGGGGACGAGCAACTCCGCTTGGAAGCTCCATAGGTATCCAGTGTCACTTAGCCAGTAAGCCGTTTACCTGTGCTTACTGATCTCTAGTGAACACATTCACAGGGTCCCCCACCACATCAAAGATGCTGTTTCTAGTTATGGCTGGCATCTGTGTCTCCCCCAAACCTACAGAATCAAGGCCTCTCTTCAAGGTTATAATCCCTGATTGGGACAGATTACCCAATAAGCAAGATAAACACTGATTTACTTGTGTGTAATGGTCATCATCTTCCCCCAAAGCCCACGCACACATCATCTCCGCACACCTGGTACCAACTTCTGATGTTCGATGCCATTGAGCTGTTCCTGACGCACAACGGCCCTGTATACTGTTCGAAGAAATGTTCCCAAGGAGAAACTCCGTCACTCGCTGCATCGATTCTATTCCAACTAGTAGCAACCCTATAAGGGAGGCTCCAAATCTCTAAGCTGATTTAAGTCTCAAAACAGGGCAAAGACATGACAAAGATTCATCAGACAGACGAGGGAAACCAACAAGAGGCCAAATGGGACATGGAGTACAAGGGAAATGGTCACTAAAGCGTGATTGGTGGTAGATCAATAGGTCACACTTGCAGGCAGACCACAGACGAGAGCCAGGGGCCAGGACTGGCGTCTACACCATTCTGGGTAGGAACACGTGGCCATGACTAGCGATCAAAAGGAATTCAGTGGAGGATTAATTTACACAGTGACTCAAAAACTGGATTTGGGAGAAAATGTATTTGGGTTTTCACTGATTACCCAAATGTAGCACTTGGAACATGAGCTCTAATCCCTCCTGATTAGTAATCATGATTTTGTGACTTTCTCGTGTTCTCCATGTCCTACTTCAGTGACAGGATGGCTGTGAATCCTTGAACACTGTTATAACTCTGTTTTTGTTTGTTTTTTAATCATTTTACCAGGGGCTTGTACAGCTCTTACAATCCATCCATCCATCCATTGTATCCAGCACATTCGTACACTGGTTTTTTAAAATCATTTGTACATTGTTGCCGTCATCATTTTCAACACATTTTCTTTCTACTTGAGCCCTTGGTATCAGCTCATTTTTTCCCTCATGAGCCCGTGATCATTTATTATTATTTATTCATCTCTTACTTTGGCTGATGTCTCCCTTCTGTCCTTGTTATGGCGTAGTGTTGATAGCCTCCCACATCTGGGTGATTTGTGTTTGTCCTGTTTAAGACTTACTAAGTGGGTCTCTATAAATTATATTTTAACTCGGGCCTCCTCTCCCCTGTATTCAAGTTTAAATTCCGAGCACTGGGTTTGTTTACAGTGACAATCCTAAATCCTTTTTTTGTTGTACGTTTCTACCTAGAGTCATCTTTCGCTGTATTCTTTCTGGATAGACTAGGAGCCCTAGAGCCATGGTAGTTACTGCTTCTGCTTCCATCCGCAAAGGTTACAGCCACTCCATCCACCAGCCACTACTTGGGAGACAGATGGCCTTTGTACTCCCATCAAGAGTCTCTGAAACTGACCGAGGCAATTCGAGCCTGTCCTGTGAGGGTCACTATGAGTCAGCATTGACTTGATGACAGTGGATGGAGAGCCTGGCCCTCAGGCAGCGTGCTCTAGGAGGAGGATCACTCTCACTTTCCTAGCCAACCCAGGGAGAGGCAGCCTAGCCTGTAGAGTCGCCTGGGTGTGCCCTTGATGGAAAGCTTGGGTCTGAGGGTCATATAGTCATGACTCATATCCTGACTGCTTGGATCAGAGGCAATCAATCCCTCGCCAAGCTTATAAGCTCTTCTGTAAGGTAAGTGTCCCAAGGCTTTTGTAGTCCCACTGGTACCTGTGATGTATCAACGTGCCTCCAATTATGCTTCTGTAACAGTTTCCTTTGTCCTCTGGAGCCCGTTATTTTGCTTAATGTAGTTAGAAACATCCCCCTTACAAAAAAGGCAGTTAGCCTAAAGTACTGCCCTGAATTCAGTGTCTCTTGAATTTGTATCCCTTGCAGCACTGCTCAGGAGCAGACAGGTTGCATGTGGATGTCTCTTCAGAGGTCCAGATCATGCTGAGTCTTCTCTTGCTCCCCGGCTAGTGATGAAAAGCTAAGTCCTGCTTTCTAACTAGTCAACAAAAACTTGAGTTAACGCCAAAACATCTCTCTGTGACTTCCCAACATATACATTCCAAAGCCAAAGGTGTCTGTTCTCTATGTATTCTCATTTTCAAACTGGACATCCCAGAACCTGTTTTGCGCTGCGATGGTCTCCTCATTGGCTTTTCAAAAGAAATCTTCTCTTTCTTCCCCTGACTTGGAGTGGGTAGATTGGCCGCACCGCTTCAAAATATAATTCCTGGCTTTTGGCTCTCTGAGCGGCACCATGGCGGTCAGTAAGAACAAACACCTTTTAAGAGGTGGCCACAAGGGAGCTGTGGAGAAAGTGGATGATCCGTTTTCTAAGAGAGATTGGCATGATGCGAAAGCACCAGCCAGGTTCAGTAGAGGAAACACTGGAAACACTTGTCACCAGGACTCCAGGAACCACAATGGCAACAGATGGCCTCAAGGGGCATGTTTTTGAGGTGAGCCTTGCTGAATGATGAAGTTGCATTCAGAAAATTCATGCTAATCACTGAGGACATTCAGGGCAAAAACGGCCTGACCAGCTTCCCTGGCATGGATCTTACACAGGGCAAGAGGTGCTTCCTGGTCAAAAATGGCAGAACCATGATCAAAGCTCATGGTGATGTTGAGACCACCAACGGCTATTCGCCTCATCTGTTCTGGCTTAGTTGTAAAAAAATAAAAAATGCTACAGTCATGTTGAAAGCCCTCTTACGCTCAGGACTAAATCCGGAAGACACTGATGGAAATCCTGACCCGAGAGGTGCAGATAAAATGACTTGGAAGAAGTGGTCAATGAATTGATTCCAGACAGCATTGGGAGAGGCATAGAACAGGCTTGTCAATCTATTTATCCCCTCCATGAGGTGTTCATCAGAAAAGTCAACATGCTGAAGAAGCCCACGTGTGAAGCTTCATGGTGAAGGTGGCAGTTCTGGGAAAGCTACTGGCGATGAGACAGGTGCAAACGTGGAACAAGATGATGGCTCTGGGGCTCCAATTCAAGAATCTGTTTAAAATTCGGACTTTTAATGGTGACAGATAAAAGATCTTACTTGTTGGGAGGTGGAAGTACAATACCTGTATTTAAAATACTTTCATGTCCTATTTAAGCCTAAGGTTCTTAGAAGTAACCCTTGGGTGTCACGATGACCTGTGGCATCATGACCTTTTTCATCTGGGTGAGGTAATGTAGCTTTCTCTTGTCTTTGTCTTGTTTGAGCTTAGCGTATGTGGTAGTTAGGTTTTTGTGCCAACATGGCGCCCATACGAAGATGTGGGTGGAGTCTAGCTTGTCAATCAAGTCACAGCTGAGAGTACCTCCTTCCTGGGAACTACCTCTTTCTCTGCTTCACGTTCCTATTGATGAGCCACTTCAAGCCATGGTGATGGCAGCCAGAATCCTGGAGATGTGTCCACCGCCTTTGGATCCACAAGACTTTGCACCCACCAGCCTGTGATCTTCCTGCATTCTGCATCTTTGCATGTGACTGCGTGAGTCTGAAGAAGGAGTTATGGAATGTGAGGGACCAGCCTCCACAACTGAATGGGTCTAAGGGGTGGCCGTGTAATTGAGGGATAAATTAAAGAGACATCAGACAAGATAAAGCACGCAGGGATTCACCTCTGCGATTGCTTCAGGAACCAGGTCCAAGGAGAGAGACTGTAATGTAATATGAGTTTATATAGTCTTGGGCACGCAGGCCACAGTAAGCACATGCATAACAGGAAGGACTTGTACAAGAGGCATACATGTGACGGGAAGGCACACTCAACAAGAAGGGCAGGCTCTAGGGTCAATATGGCAGCCTAACCTTGGTCCCCTCTGAGCTGGCTTGACCTTAGGTATCTTTGATCTCTTCTCCAGGGGAACAGTCTATCAGAAGGGAGGGGGCCCTACTTAGGGTGGGACAGACAATAGGGTCTGACTGCTTTTGACAGCAGACAACCTTCAAGCAATTGCCTTCAATCATATATAGTAGCAGCCATGTGCCTGCAGGTAGCACCTTAAAATTGGCATTAGTATGGGGGGAACACTGAAGGAAATGACGTCTACTTAGGAGAACCCGCGGATGTGAAGCTTCCCTCCTTCATGGGAGCCCTGACCTCCCAGACTCCTTAACATATGATAGTTGAGAGTTTGTCCACATACTTTCTCTTCTCAGTTCTATTTCCCAAAATGGACTAGTATCAGATTTATGCAGTAGTAGTATTGGACTTTGGACTTGATCTGGACCAGGCTGGGATGTTTGCTTGATATACAATTACTTCTTGATGGATCTTTCTTATACATACTATATGCGTGTCACTGAATTTGTTTCTCTAGTCAACCTGGCCTAACACAGCTTACATTGGAGATCTGGGGTCTCTTCTGGCCTCCACAACAGACTACAAAGCAAGAAAGGGATCGTGATTGGAATGTGGACACTACTGCAGATTAGAAAAGTTTGCAAGATTGGTTCAGGGCCCGCCATTTGCCATGGTTGGGGGATGTGACTAAGGATCACGTTACCCAATTTCAGTCAACAACATGCCCAGGCAATGCCCCTACCTGGGCTTCCAGGAGAATCAGAGCAGACTCTCCCTGTCTGAAGGCAAAGCTTTTTTTTTTTTTTTACATATTTGGTCAATGGTCAGAAAAAACTCAATGGAAGCTGAGTCTATTTGGACAGTTATAATGGATTTAGGGCTCCCACTGTAAACTGTGGCCTGCAAACCTCATGCTCAGAATTTACCATATATACTTGAGTATAAGCCAACCTGAATATAAGCCGAGGCACCTAATTTTACCACAAAAAACTGGGGAAACTTATTGACTCGAGTATAAGTCTAGAGTGGGAAATGCAGCAGCTACTGGTAAATTAAAAAATAGATATCAATAAAATTACATTAATTGAGGCATCAGTAGGTTAAATGTTTTTGAATATTTATTTCAAAGAAAAACCATAAACTAGCTCTGTAAGTAGAAAAGAGGGTCAACAAAAACAATATGGTATCAACAATAACTTTAAAAATACAAAAACCTTAGCTCAATCAGCAGCCAAGCTAAAACACAATAGTTAAAATTCTTCAAAACTGAATCTCTCCTCCTCATCGGTGTGTCTGAACAGAGCTTCAGCTTCAGCTGGTGTGAGATTATCAGCACAGACATTGTCATCGTCACTGAGTTCACAGTCACCACCATCACTGCTGTCGTTCTCATACAAAGCGCTGTCTTCACTGCCACCTACAGCATCACTGATGCCACACTTCCTGAAGGCAATCGCACCATGTCCTCTGGAATCTCTTCCCAGGCATCCCAAACCCACTTTGCTATAAATTCTATGTTGGGCTTCATCAGATTTCCAACTTTAGTCAGTCGGGCTTGACCAGATGACATGCATTCATGCCACATCTTTCACACACGGTCTTTGAAGGGTTTAAACACACCTCTGCGGGCTGCAAGACAGATGTAAGCCCAAGTGAAATAACGGCCTAAGTCATAAGCATAGTCAACACTGGGTCCAGAGTGGAGTCAATAAGAAAATAAAATATAAAATATAGACTACTGTAAATAACTGTACTGTATATCCAAGACCAGAGATATACCAGTATATGTATTCAGCAATGTGTGGGCGGAGCAAGGGGGCGTGACCAAACACAGGTATGACTGTAAAGGCTCCGTCATTGGTCACAGCCCTGGAGAAGAGCGGCCCCATCCAACATCCATCTGACAAGGATGCAGTGCGCCCCAGGTGCCAGCACACAGACACGGGCAGGTTCTTGCTCAGTACTGCAAGGACAACACAGAGGCTGAGGCGTGCAGGAGAGAAGAAGAGTGGTGATACCAGCTGTCATCGAACCACCCACAGAGGCTACAGGTACCTGCAGATAAGCGGGAGAGACCGGAGACACCCGCACTGCACCGGAAAACAGGTAAGTGGGACCCTCACTCGAGTATAAGCTTTTTCAACATAAAAATTGTGCTGAGGGGGATGGACAACAGAAACATGGGTGAAGGGAGATGTCAGACTATGTAAGATATGACAAAATAATAATTTATAAATTATCAAGGGTTCATGAGAGAGGAGAAAAAATGAGGAGCTGATACCAAGGGCTCAAGTAGAAAGCAAATGTTTTGAGAATGATGATGGCAACAAATGTGCTTGACACAATGGATGTATGTATGGATGGTGATGAATTATATAAGCCCCCAATAAAATGATTTTTTGAAAAGGAAAAAATGTGCTGAAAAACTCGGCTTATATGCGAGTGCATACAATAAGTTCTAATACAGTACAACGGAAGGAAACATACCATCCCATATTTGGGCCTATTGTTGCAGCCCGCTGTGTCAACCCATCTTGTAGAGTCTTCCTATTTCTCGCTGCCCCTTTACCAAGCATGATGTCCTATTCCAGAGACGGCTCCCTCCGGAGGACATTTCCGAAGCACGTGACCCAAATTCTCACAATCTACATCTACCACATACAGCCAAGGGGCTTTCTGGCTCTCTCTCAGACACATTTGTTTGGGCAATCTCTGGGATCGTTAATAAGCTTTGCTAACACATAATTCAAATTCGTCAAGTTTCAGTCTTTCTTGTTCATTGTCCAGGTTTTGCATGCACCTAAGACGATGAAACTGGGGTCAGGAGCACCTTTATCTTCAAGGACATTTCTGCTCTCCAACGTGGTCAAGAGACCTTTGGCAGCCTGCTTGTCTAGTGCAGCGCACCCTGCACTCCCCAGCTGCCGCTGCCATCGGCACCGATCGTGGAGCTCAGTAAAATGAGGTCCTTGATGACTGCCACCTTTCGCTTGCTTATTGTGATGTTGCTGATGAAGATTTTTTGTTTTATGTTCGTGTCGTCTTTCACCTTCACCCTAAGTGCTTTAAGCCCTCTTTGTGTTCAGCAAGCCAGGTTATGATACCTGTGTACCACAAGTTGTGAATGCATCTTCCTCTAATTCCGTGGTTCTCAACCTTCCTCATGCCACGACCCTTGAATACAGTTCCTCATGTGGTGGTGACTCCTCGACCAAAACATTATTTTCGTTGCTACTTCATAACTATCATTTTGCTACTGCTATGAATCGGGCGACCCCTGTGAAAGGGTCGTTCAACCCCCCAAAAGGGTCGCGACCCACAGGTTGAGAACCACTACTCTAATCCAAGTGTTTCATTCTTCTTTGTATAATGCAACTTTGCCACGGTTTGTGCAGCACACAGAATTAAGACGTGCAGGGAAAGGCTGCAGCCTTGATGCACACCGTGCCTGATTTAAAATTCCATAGTACTCCCTTGGTCCGTTCAAATGACTGCCTCGTAATCGATGCACACGTCCACCATGCGCACACCAAAGTGTCCTAGAATTCACGTTCTTCCCAACGTTACATATAGTTCGTAATGATCAACACAGTTGATTGCCGTTGGATAGTCAGTGCAACACAGTGAACATCTTTCCGGTACTCTTTGCGTTTAGCCCCATCAGCAATGATGACCCTCGTGTCGTGTCCTCTTCTGAATCCCACCCCCCGTCGATGGATTGCTGTAACCATTTCCAAATCATCTTCAGCAGACCTGTCCTTGGATGGGGTAGTCACGCTACTGCTGGAAAGTGTCCTCCTTCTGTTAGATTGCCTTTCTTTGGAATGGACACAGGTGTGGATCTCTTCTAGTCAGTTGGCCAGGTAGCTGTCTTCCAAATGTCTTGGCATCAACACGTAAGCACCACCACTGCTGCCTCCATTTTTTAAAAGAGTTCAATTAGTATTCTGTCAACTCCTGGAGGCTTGTTTGTTGCTCTTACCTCCCATGCAGTTCGGACTTCTTCCTTTGGTACCATTGGTCCTACTTACATGCTACCTCCTGAAACGCTGAAGGTCAACCCATCCCTTGTGGTACACGACTGATGCCTCCTGGTTCATTCAGTAGTTTGCCCATGGAATGCTTAAAGATTTCAACTGGAGGCCTGAGCGTTTTCTTTGTTCTTTCAGCTCGAGAAATGCTGAACCTCCAGGTCTTTGCAGATTTCATTCCACTACTTTACTTTGTCGTCTTGACCTGCCTTTTGAAATCTATTCAATTCTCACACCAGCACTTCTTTCTTTCACTTTATCTACTCTGTGTTCAAGAGCACGTTTCAGAGTTCACCACCATTTCCTGTCTGGATCTCTGCAACAGCCTCCTAATATAAGTAATATAAAGTAATATAGAAAGGAGATCCTTGCCCCATCCACTCATGACCTCCACAGCCCCAGGTGACTTGTCCAAAGATAAACTGATCAGCGCACCTCCCACCTCCTCTGTTCACAGTCACAAAAACAGGAAGACACAGACCTCCCTGGTCTACCCTGTTTCCCTCTCCAACCTCTCCTCTTCTGTTCCCCCTTTCCATTGTACAACCCGGACAGCTTGTGGGATGGAGAACTAGAGTTGGTCTTTTTTATTCAGGTTTCTAATAGGGTCGCTACAGGTCGAATCAGTGAGTTTAAGTTTGAAGGGGCCTCATCAGTGGTGATGGGTCAGTGCCGGGCTGCTCACGGCAAGGCTCCAACCCACAAGCCACTGTGGGAAACAGATGAAGACGGTCTACTCCCACAGAGACCTACAGCCTTAGAAACGCTATAAAGGATCCTAAGAGCCCTTGGCAGGGGGTTCATCTGATTTTTGAAAACAGCCTGAATAAGTATGGTGTTCTTTGTCTTTCTAAATCAGGTAATTAGGAGCCACACAGGACAGACACTTGGTTAACTACCTTCAGGAAGGGAGGGGGTGTGATGCATCCATCATGTATATTCACGATGCTATCCATGCATATTCATGGAGGGGATGTCCCTGTGACTCTGGGACTCTGGACCCTGGAGCTCTCTGGGGCTTTGGGGATGTGTCAGAAGATCCATCACAGACCAGAGAGGGAGGAACATTCCTGGGGACTGTAGAAGCCTTCTTCTTGAACTTGGGCCACCTCTTGCCTGATGCATCTCTTCACCTGTTTCTTCTTTAATTATAATAATTTAAAAAACTCACTGCCATGAAGTCAATGTCCAGCGACTCTCCTGTGGGTTTCCACGAGTATAACTGTTTATGAGAGTAGGACGTCTCCTTTTTCTCGGGTGGTTTTGAAATGCCGACTCATAACCACTCTACCACCAGGGATCATGAAAGTGCAGGTAACCAAATGAAGGCTGAGCATGATCATGGAACAAGAGGAAAGTAAAAGGAAATAGAGGAAAGAGCTAGGAGGCAAAGGGCATTTATAGAGGTCTAAATAAAGGCATGTGCTTATGTAAATATACTTATATATGAGGATGGGGAAATAGATCTAGGTGCATATATTTATAGGTTTAGTATTAAGGTAGCAGATGGACATTGGGCCTCCACTCAAGTACTCCCGCAACGTAAGAACACTTTGTTCTATTAACCTGGCATTCCAGGATGCTCACCTTCCCGACATAATCGCTGAAGACAAATGGGTGAATAAGAAAATGTGGTGAAGAAAGTTGACGGAGCCTGGCTATCAAAAGATATAGCATCTGGGGTCTTAAAGGCTTGAATATAAGCAACTGAGAAGCAACAAAGCTCACATGGAAGAAGCACACCAGCCTGTGTGATCATGAGGTGTCAATGGGATCAGGTATCAGACATCAAAGACCCAGAACAAAAAATCATGTCATTGTGAATCAGGGGGAGTGGGGAATGGACACCCAAAGCCCATCTGTAGGCAATTGAACATCCCCTTACAGATGGGTCACAAGGAAGAGAAGAGCCAGTCAGGGTGCAGTATAGCATCGAAGAAATATAAGACTTTCCTCTAGTTCTTTAATGCCCCCCCCACTATCATGAACCCAATTCTACCTTTCAAATTTGACTAGAACAGAGCATGTACACGGGTGCAAATAAGAGCTGGAAACACACGGAATCCAGAGCAGATAACCCCCTCAGGACCAATTGAGAGTAGCCATACCAGGAGTGTAAGGGGAAGGTGCGGGGAGAAAGGGGAACAGATCACAATGATGTATCTATAACCCCCTCCCAGGGGGACAAACAACATAAAAGTGGGCGAAGGGAGACATTGGTCAGTATAAGACGTGAAAAAATAATAATTTATAAATTATCAAGGGTTCATGAGGGAGGGAGGGGGAAGGGGAAATGAGAAAGTGATACCAAGGGCTTAAGTAGAAAGAAAATATTTTGAAAATGCTGATGGCAACAAATATACAAATGTGCTTGACACAATGGATGGATGGATGGGCTGTGATAAGAGTTGTACGATCCCCAATAAAATGATTTCTGAGGTGTTCTAGAGGTTATGGAGCCATTGGGGCGATAAGTCAGCGGGGGCCAGCAGAACAGAGTTAGTTTGGGTAAATCCATCTCTGCAGCACTGGGTGGTGGGGAAAGACTGCACGGGCCATCCATGAAGCAGAATATAGCCCTTCTATCTTGTGACCTACCCCCAGTGCCTTGGCTTCATGTGGTCAGCCATGCTTTGATCTGGCTTGGGATAGCCAGGGAGGGCCTGGTTGAACCCTAGGTGGTTAAAAAAATAAAAACAAAAAAAAACTCATTGCCACAGACAGCTTCATCTTACCCCAAGGGGTGGTTGGTGGTCTTGAACATAACCCACTATGGCAACAGGTGGTTAGGGTCTGAGGAGGAGTACTGCCAGGAAAGTGGTTGGCAAGAGGGAGGGTGAGGCCCAGATCCATTTCTAGGCGGGAATTAGATTCCTGCTGACTCGCCTCTGCCAGGCAGTTAGAGACACAGGCTTGCTCACCTTCCTTTATAGTGCAGTTTGGAGCAGCATCCGTGTAGTTTCATGAAGTTAGATTGCTCTGATGATTCTTTCCCCCACTCCCCATAAACCAACCCCAAACCAGGCCCATGGCTGTCAAGTCAATGCACAGTGGTCCTACCCCTCAGAGGGGAACTGCCCCAGAGCAGCGGTTCTCAACCTGTGGGTTGTGACCCCTTTGGGGGTAGAACGACTTTTTCACAGGGGTCGCCTGTGAAGACTGTTACCCAGGCTACACCATGCTTCAAGACAAAATTTCATTGATTTGTCATTAGAAATAAATATTTCACAATATGTAATTATATATTATTTTGTGATTAATCACTATGCTTTAATGATGTTCAATTTGTAATGAAAATACACCCTGCACATCAGATATTTGCATGACGATTCATAACAGTAGCAAAATGACAGGGATGAAGTAGCATAGAAAATAATGTTGTGGTTGGGGGTCAGCCCCACATGAGGAACTGGATGAAAGGGGCGCAGCACGGGGAAGGCTGAGAACCACTGGCCTAGAGGGTTTTCAAGGCTGTCATGATTTTGGAAACACACTGCCACATCTTTCCCCCAGGGAGCAGCAGAGGAATCCAAACTATGATCTTTAAGTTAGCAGCCAAATACGTTTAACCGCTGCTTAAGCAAGATGGCAAATTCCCCCCTGAAACACTCTTCTTACTTCCATGTATAACCAGCACACCCCCGCTCTACATTCTGGTCTAATTAGAAGTTCTTGAATATGGATTACATTTTATCTCCTCCCCACCCGGGTGGGGCAAATGTATTGTAGATCCTAACCTCTGTATACTTGTGGTTACAGCCACGCACCGCTGTTCATTCAAACCATGCAGTAGCCCCGTGTTCCGTTCACGCCTCCTGGTCTCTAAGTACAGGTTCTCCATGAGCATAATGAAGTACTCTGGGATTCCTGTTCTTCCCGTGTTGCCAATGAAACACTACTGGGCATCTTTACAGTAGTCTTTGCTTCCAGCCACGGTCCATCTGGTAGCAGCAGTGATAGCCCTCCTTCCACGTCCTCTTCTGAACCCTGCTTGGATTTCTGGCAGTTCCTTGGTGATGCACTGCTGCCAATGTTTTCGAATGCTCTTCATCAAAATTTTATGTGTGTGTGAGATGAAGGCCATTGTTTGATCACTTTGTCATTCTGTTGGGTCCCTTTTCTTGGGAATGGGCAGGCGTATTGATCTCATTGTGGCAGTTGCCCGGGTAGCTGTCTTCCAAATTTCTGGTCATAGTTGAATGAGGACCTCCAGTGTCCCGCCCCTTTGTTGAAGGGTCTTGCTTGGTACTCTGTTGATCTCCAGACCTTGCCTTTGATCAGTGTCTTTCCTGCCGCGTGGACTTCTCCTTCCATTGCCGTCAGTGCTCGATCACACGCTATTTCCTGAACTGGGTGCTGTGGGCCTTCCATCTTCTATGGAGGCTTCCTGCTTCATGCAGTATTTTGCCCATCGAATCCTTTCGAGTTTTAACTCCAGCTTCCGTTTCCTTCAGCTTGAGAAATGCTTCTTCCCTTTGGGTTTCCTAATTCCATGTCTTGCAGGAAGCACTGTAATTGACTCCATATTCTTAATCTGCTCTTCAGCTCCTTTTTATTTTTGTACCACTCACAAAATAATCTTACATTAAAATGGTTGTGTGAAAAGGTAAAGGCGAATAGACAATGATTCTGAAGAGACTTTAGTATAGGGGATGTCAAAATACAGATGTTTCTGGTTGAATATTTTGCCAATTAGTTTAAGTTTTAGAGTGTCTTACACATAAATTCACATAAACAGGCTGTTATTTTTCCCAGGTTAAAATATATTGCCTAGAACTCCACCTTTAAATTTCAGCAAGTCTCATACTTCTTAGTCAACATGTTGGATAGATTTGGAAATAAAAGAAAATTAGGAAACAGAAGAACACACTGTTATAGCTGAGATGATTTTTAAAGCAAATGGGCTTTAAATAATGAATGCTAAATATAGCATCCTGTTTGGGAACATTATGGCTTAAAATACTATTTATTTTTAATTCACAAATAAACACAGTTGTCTTGTTCCAAAAAGCAATGAAAGGCATGCACCTTACTAGCAAATTTAGCACTTTGACTAAGTAAGGCATCGATTTCTTAAAAATATATGCTTCATGCATATGTAGAGTTAAATATACTATTTCTTTTTTGAACTTGAACGGGAACCAGAATGAGACGAGCCAGAAGACGACTGTGGTGCCTGGGTGAAGTAGTGGTGTTCCGTAGGGGTTGGCCCTGGGTTCAGGGTTGTTTAGTGTTTTCACCAGTGTCCTGGCTTTCGGGGGACCGTGATCTTGTTTGTCTTTTTTTGCCATCACCAGAAGAAGATCTAGAATGACTTCTCTTTCTGTTCCTCTCAGGAGAAGGTGATGAACTTGAATAAGATCTTTTTCTTGGGGAAGAAGAGCCCCTGTGGGACCTGGAGCTGGATCTAGATTTCAACCCACAGATCTTGAATGTTCTCAGGAACTGGAACGAGATTTTGACTGTGAACTGGAAGAACTTCTTGAACGGGACTTGCACCTAGACCTTGAACTTGAACTTGAGGGGGGGGAGGGGATGAGGGTGGTGAAAATGGTGAACGTGAAGATGAAGACTGAGCGACTTTGTCTGTTGATTTCTCTTTATTACTATCTTCTTCACCGGCATCCAGGTTATATTTTGACAGATCAGCATCATCTTCATCCTCATTCTCATCTAACTTATATTTAGAAAGATCTTCATCCTCATCCTCTTCTTCTCCCTCAGATTCTTCCTTTAAAATAGACGCCTGCAGCTTTCATCATCTTGGCTTCAGTTGTTTTCTCTCGTCCACATTGATGATAACCAGTTCTAGCAAAATTTATGTTTCCACATTTTTGTCAGGGAAAATGCAGTCCCCGTCACTGACTGAAATTCTCGGTCCACATTTGGCTGCCGACCCCACAGCAACTGTTTCACGGCATTATTTCTTCCGTTCCCTTTAGCAACTCTACATTCCATAATAAGTTTCAGAGTCTCTCCTGACATTCAATTTGGGCTTTAAAAAATCATTTTATTGGGGGCTCATACAGCTCTTATCACAATCCATCCATCCATCTATTGTGTCAAGCGTATTTGTACATTTGTTGCCTTCATCATTTTCATGGGCTTCTGTTTTTGTCTTCTTAATGACCTGTGACCGTCTCCATTTGTCATCCAGAACTCGTGTGGTTTGTTGGTCCTTACTCTTCAGTGTGCCAAATCTCAACGATCCCAGCCTCGCATGCATATGAAAGCTGAACAATAAATTAGAAAGACCAAAGGAGAACGAATGCCTTTGAATTATGATCTTGGAAAGAATATCGATTATACCATGGACTGCCAAAAAAGCAAATAGGATCTCTCTTTGAAGAAGTATAGAGAAAATGGCCCATAGACTCAAGATTCCAGAGACTTTGTCACTAATACTTTGGACAGGTCATCAGGGGAACCCGTCCCTGGAGGAGGACATCCTGTTTGGTAAAGCAGAGGGTCAGTGAAATAAAGGAAGCTCCTCCAGCGTCGGATCACTCACAGCCACCGCACAGCAACTGCCTCTGGTGATGATCATCCCACTTGGAAATGGGGTGCTTTTTGTGTTAATGAGGATTAGTTTAGAGTCAATCTTGAATCAATCTCTTTTGAGATATAAAACAGATTAAATAAGAAAGGGGG
Source organism: Tenrec ecaudatus (assembly GCF_050624435.1). Lineage (NCBI taxonomy): Eukaryota > Metazoa > Chordata > Mammalia > Afrosoricida > Tenrecidae > Tenrec > Tenrec ecaudatus. The sequence goes on along the minus strand of NC_134539.1, from coordinate 78,410,910 downwards.
GATGGGAGAAAGCAAGCAAGCAAGCTGAGGAGAGATCCCTAAGAAACCAGGAAGCAGAAAGTGGAGAGACAAGGACCTTTCTTCAGGGTGAACAGAGTAAGCCTCCCTAGACTAGACTAACGTATCTTTGAGATCAACAGCCCCCCATGTGTGCTCATTTGTGATGGCAGCAAACAGTTGTAATCTAAATCTCACAGGTTTACAGATACAGAGGAATTTTGCCCCAGGATGCACGGTTCACCCATGCTTGCTTTAGACGATTCAGGAGATGAGATGTTTCTGAGGTGTTCATGCACCCATGAAAAGCAACAGCAGCTGTCTTTAACACCACAAGGCATGGACAAGGCTGGAGAACACCATGCTTAGCAAAGCTCCTCAATCTTACAAAGCTCACTGTTTAAAGCCACCGTTATGATAAGGAAAAGCAAAGGAGAAGAAAAGTGGTTTCACGCCAAAAGATAAGGCTTTGAAGACATGGGAGGGCCAGGGACAGGGTCAGGAGGGAGGGGAGAGAAGAAATGGGGAATTGGGAGGGAGGGAGGATGGAAAGGGGGCTGGGGAGGGGGAGAGAGCCACATTTTCACTGGAGATTGTTACAGATTTCATTGGTTGAGAGGCAGAATGTGCAAGTCTATGGAATATGCTTCTTCAAAAACCAAATAAAGCAAATCAAAACAAAAACGAAAGTGAAGGCTCACAGCCTTGAAAAGTCCTCCACTTCCCGTACCCCTGAGCAATAAATATTGGTCTAGGAGTGGAGCTATCATGAGGGTAGGGGGTGGCCAGGGAGGGGGAAGCGGGAGCAAGGGAACCCATGACAACATTGGATGTATAGCCCCTCCCAAAGGAGCTGAATAACAGAAATGTGGGTGAAGGGAGACAACAGACAGTGTAAGATACGAAATGATCTAGTACAAGAGGGAGGGTCGGGCAGGGAGGGAAAAAAGAGGAACTGATACCAAGGGCCCAAGTCGAAACTGTTTTGGTAATGATGGCAATATATGTACCAATATGCTTGATACAATTGATGTATGGAATGTTATAAGAGCTGTAAGAGCCCCCCAAAAACGATTTTAAAAAATGTATTGATCTGAGTGGCTTAAAAAAGAGGCGGGAAAGTAAAACTGAAGTGGACGTGGAGCTTTCAGTGATACCAGGTTAATTGTAAGCATATGGGGGGAGCGGACTTTGGAGTGATGTGCTGGGGCACATGTGTTTCCTGTGTGGCAAGGATAGGAATTTGGTGGGCAGAGGGTGTCACATTATGGCTTCACCTGGATTCCTCACAGGAATGTGCTGCAAATCCTCACTTCTTTGTCCAAGGTTGGGATCTCACTGGGAAGCAGGCTGTCTTGTTATGTAAATGAATGAGGCAGGATCAGTGTAGTGGTGTGTGTGTGTGTGTGTGTGCAATCTCTTTGGAGACCTCTGAGTAGAGGGGTCAAGTGCACTAGTGAAGTAGAAGTGGGGGACACAAAAGAAGATGGTCCCCGAGAAGAGTCTCAGCAGTCAGGCATTTTCTCCCAGAGTGCTCCAAGACAGAGAGCCACAGACACCCAGTCAATGTTGACTCACAGCCACACCGCGGAGGCTTCCCAGAGAACGTCAACGGCCACGGTTGTAGAAAGCCAAGTCTTTCCCCTTTGGGACTGCGGTGACGCCCTAAGTGGGCATCACAGCCGAGGCTTAACCACTGCACACCAGGTCTCCCAGAGGGGGCACCCCGATTCAGAGTTTTAGCCCTTCTACACTACAATTCCAGACTCGCTGTCACTGAGTCTGTTCCTGCTCATAAACACTGATCAAGTCCATGATGACGCATAGCACCCCCATAGGTGTGTCGGGTTCCGAGAAGGGATTTTTACGAGAGTCTCCCCCCAAAGGCGCTGGTGGATTCTAACTGCTAGGTGCTCAACTCGGAACCCACCGCACCGCCAGGCCCCCCTGTCTGCTCACACACTGCAGCGACACTGCAAGACAGGGCCAACCGAACTGGCCCATCGGGTCTCCAAGGCTGGGATATTCACTAAGCCCACGGCCACATTTTGCTCCCACAGATGGCGAGTAGGTTCCAGCGGCCAGCGCTTTCTTTAGCACCGTCGTGTTTAACTTTGTGTTTAACTTTGTAGGGCTGCCTACAAAGAACTTTCACCTCCATCATAACGGTTTAACGGATAGCTATCGCTACGGGCACTGGATGAACTTAGGGGTGTGCCAGGGGAAGTTGAGGGATGGGGGCGAATAACAGTGCGTTCGAGGAGAAAGGAGACCGTGTGGGAGTGACTGTACAGCTCTCTGGATAGGATGGAACTGTTGATTGTATGATATGGAGAGGATGGGCCAATAAATCTGCATAAAAAATAATAGATCAAAGGAGAACTAACCCAGTTTTAAAAGGGCCAAGGACTCAAATACACATGTCTCCAAGGAAGATGAAGGAATCAACAAGAAAAGATGCTCAACATCATTAGTCACTAGGGAAAAGTCCATCAAAACCAGACTCCCTAGGGTGGCTGTCACTAATAAAGAGGTGCAGAGGCTGGATGGAGAAACTGGAAACGTTGTGGGAATTGCCTGTGGGAACGTAAAATGCCGCTTCGGCTCTAGAAAACAGTTTGACACAGCGGCTCACCTCCTATGCCTGTCCACTGAGAAATAAAAACATGTCCACCCAGCAGTTTGCACATGAATGCTCATAGTCAGTATTACTCAAAGTAACCCAGACATGAAATCAACTCAGGTGTTGTCTTAGCTTGGGTGGACTAGAGAAAACAATTCATGGACACTCATATATGTGTATAAGAGAGCTTTATATAAAGAGTAATTGTCTATTAAGAAAACATCCAGCCCAGTCCAGATCAAGTCCATGAATCTGATATTAGTCCATATGTCAATTACCAGTCTATAAATTCTTCTTCAAACTCACACAGCACATACAATGATGCGAAAGATCACAGGCCAGGGGGTGGAAAGCCTTGTGGATCCAGTGGTGGTGGCAGCATCTCAGCTCTGCCGTGGGTCTCCACGTGTCTCCTCCAGCCCCAGGGCTCTGGCTCCATCAGTTTAGCACAGGGAGCTCACACTCTGTCAGCACGCGAGCCACTTATAAAATGATCTAGTCAAAATAATCTACCAACCACAAAAATGCAAAACATATATTTATTTTTGTATTTCATTTATTCATAAATGCATTGAGAATTCTTTATATGTACAATGTATGTTTATGTACCTTGCATAATCACAGGAGTCCATATTGCACAACACAACACAATTAACTATGTACATTTTTGGTCATGACCTGAGTTGCCTCTGATGACTTGCACTGAATGGAATGAGCCAGGGATGCATCGTCCGGACAGTAGCTGCTGACAGCCAGCCTCAAGCACACTTCCAAATGACCATCAGTCATGGAGGAGCGGTACTTGGACTTAATGATCTTTGTGTGGGAAAAGGCTGACGCCCATGAATAAGTAGAGCTGAGTAAGGCAGTCCAGGAGGTAGCACATGTTCTCATGTTTGGGTGCTTTCCCCCTGCCAGTAAGTTCCAGAAGTGTTCACGTGCTCTGGACTTCAGCTGAATGTCAGCTTGTAGTGTCAACATCTCCCATTCCGTGTGAAAGTGATATGCTTTTGTCTTCTTACTTGGTCCAGCTCCCCCACTCATTTTAATACTCTTTCATACATTTTTTTCCATGTATAAGAGAGAGCTTTATATAAAAGGTAAGTGCACATCCAGAAAAGATCCCAACCCACTGCTGCCCAAGCCCACAAATCCAACATTAACTCATTAACCCATATGTCCAACACCAATCCACAAAGTCCTCCATCTCACAAAACAGGCCCACTGGGGCCGACTGCAGAAGAAAAGCCGAGTCAGTGAACGTGTAAACTGAACGAGTCAGTCAGCGTTGGCAGGGGTCTCCACAAGGCTGCTCCAGCACCCAGGGCTGCATCGGGGTAGGTCCATGTGGCTTCTACTCAGGGATGTCTTGCAGGAAGTGGGCCTTGCCAGCTGAAGCAGGGAACTTCTTTCATACGTTTAAGAGAAAAAAACCAAGGTCTAAAAACTGGCGATAACTTAGCTGGTCAGTTTAGCTGCACTCAGTGCAGATGTTTGCGCATGCGCTTCACACCTGATTGCATCTGATTGGCTGCTCTGTGTAACAATTAAGTGATGGGATTGATGATAGGCCTACGTCTATTTTTTTAAATCATTTTATTAGGGACTCATACAACTCTTATCACAATCCATACAGACATGAATGTGTAAAGCACATCTGTACATTCGTTGCCCTCATCATTCTCAAAGTATTTGCTCTCAACTTAAGCTCCTGGCATCAGCTCCTCATTTTCTCCCTCCCTCCCTGCTCTCCTCTCCCTCATGAGCCCTTGATAATTTATAAATTATTATTTTGTTATATTTTGCCCTGTCTGACGTCTCCCTTCACCCACTTTTCTGTTGTCCGTCCCCCAGGGAGGAGGTCACATGTAGATCCTTGTAATCGGTTCCCCCTTTCCAACCCACCCTCCCTCTACCCTCCCAGAATTGCCACTCACACCACTGGTCCTGAAGGGATCATCTGTCCTGGATTCCCTGTGTTTCCAGTTCCTATCTGTACCAGTGTACATCCTCTGGTCTAGCCAGACTTGCAAGGTAGAATTGGGATCATGATAGTGGGGGGGGGGGGGCGGATGAAGCATTTAGGAACTAGAGGGAAGTTGTATTTTTCATCGTTGCTACATGAGATGCTTTCTTAATGTACGCTTACCCTTTATATAAAACTCTCATACACACACAAACACACACACACACAAGTTTCTGTGGATTTTGTTTCTCTAATTATACCCAGACTAATACACCTGTAGTCACACCACTAAGTATATATAGCCCTTGGTCAGTAATAAAGAGGGGACACTCTGCCCTACCCTCTCGTCCTGCACCTCCACATGGACCATCAAGAAGAGCTGGGTGAGCATGCTACCATGATATGTGTCTGACTCCTTTATTTTACTCTCTCTCCTACCTTCCATGACTTTACTATGATCTCTATATGTCATAACCGTATAATTGCCCCTATGAACCCATGATAGTTGTTAGGGGCTGGTCACCCACAGAGAGATAATTTGTGAGATTGCTTATGCTTGCATAGAGGGAATACAGTAGTCTATAGAACTTGAACTTGCTCATGGACTCCCAGAGTTTAGTGTGAAAGCTGGCCTGCAGTGCGGTGTGTTGGGCTGACGCTTCTCAAGAAGTTTCTCATGGACAGTTTCCATGAGTGCCAAGTGGGAGTAATGAGAAATAAGTACAGTATGGAAAACTTCCACAGTCAACTTGCTTCTCCATCTCCGATTTGAATGCAGACCTTTCCAGGACTACAAGTGGTTACATTTTTAACTTAGTTTTTGGACTTGGACAGGAGCGTGGATAGAAGCTTGTGTATTCCACACAGTACCGGACGTTTCCCAGGTTAGGACACAGAAATCAAGGAATCAAATACAGAAGTACATCAGAGGGATACCTGGGTCAGAACACTGACGACTGTACGCATTACCTCTTAGAGGAAGATGAAGTTACTTACAAGAAACAATTCTCGTGAAAAAAAAAAAGAAACAATTCTCTCAATAAATAAAAAGGATCATCACTCTACACAGGATGGAGGAGTATAAGACAGCGTATTGCTATGCACGAGAATCCAGTTTACGAGAAGAAGCCAACGGAAGAAGTTAAAAAGAAGAGACGGACCCTTTGCACGTGTCTCCTGTCCAGCAGCAAGACTGGAGAGCTCAGCGGGCGCGGCCTAGCAGGGCTCGGGAGTGGTCTCTGCGACCTGTGCCAGCCACGGGTTTCTGCCATTGTTCAGTTAAAGACAATAAATGTATTGATCAAGATGTTTAAAAACAACAGAGAAAGAACTACAGGAGAAAAACAAACTCACACTTACAGTCACAGTCGTATTGGAGCCTCCTCTCTCAATAATCGATGGAACACAGGTGGGAGGAGACGGGGAGCTAATAGCAATGAGCATGAGGACAAAGAAAATGGCCTAACCTCGTGGTGTCAACAGCACAGCTCTTCTCAGTATGGAATTGTATGGTTTGTGAAGTGCCTGAGAATAAAACTGCTTAAAATTTGATAGAACAGGTAGATGGAAAACCAGTAAAGATACAGAAAACTTGAATAATAATGTCAATCAACTTGATGTGATTCATAAGAACAATCAGAGGGGGAACCGATCACATGGATCTATGTGTAACCCCCTCCCTGGGGGACGGACATCAGAAAAGTGGGTGAAGGGAGATGTTGGACAGTGTAAGATATGACAAAATAATAATAATTTATAAATTATCAAGGGTTCATGAGGGAGGGAGGGGAAAAATGAGGAGCTGATATCAAGGGCTCAAACATAAAGAAAATGTGTTGAAAAGGATGATGGCAACAAATGTACAAATGTGCTTGACACAATGGAAATATGGATTGTGATAAGAGTTGTACAAGCTCCCAATAAAATGATTTTTTTAAATAGAAAAAAGAACAATCATACACTGAGTAAGTATTTATTTCAAGTTCACCAGGAACATTTATAAGATATATTCTGTACTATATTTTAAAAATCTCAATATATTTTAAATTATTTAAATCATATCAAGCACATTCTTGACCACAATAGAATTACATTCCAAACTAGTAATAGAAAGGTATCGGGGGGGGGGGGGATCACCTAATATAGGAAACAAAGTAACACACTTTTAAATAACTTGCAGGTCAAAGAGGAAATATAAACATGGAAAATATTTTGAAGTGAATGAAAATTAAAATACATATTATCAAAATTTGTGAGATTCATCTGAAGCATTACTTAGAGGGAAATTTATGGCACTAAATGTATAAAACAGAAAAGAATTGTGTCAACTCAGTGACTTCATATTTCACTTTAAGAAACTAGATTTTTTTAAAAAATGAAGCACAAAATAAGCAGAATAAATGAAATTTTATAGATCAGGAAAAAATAATGAAATATAAAAAGAAAGAAGAGAAATCAGTGAAACTAAAAGCTAGTTCTTTGAAAAAATTAAGAAAACGGATAAACTGCTAGCCAGGGTGGTTAAAAATAAAAGAAGGCAGGCAAGAATCCCCAATGTCAAGAATAGAGAGGCAACATCACTCCCGATTCTATAGCTATTAGATTCATCTGAGTATGGTTGAATTACTGAATTGTGAGACATGCGAAGTATATGCTGTGATAGGTAGGTTTATTGTTCCAACCTGGCCAATAGATGTTATATATATATATATATATATATATATATATATATATATATATATATATATATATATATATATTTATGTATATATTATAAGTGTCCTGGTTTTGTTTTTCTAGAGAACCTGCCTACCACATATGCCAATAAAACTGTTTAAAAAAGAACAGAGGAATATTCTGAACAACCTATTACAATACATTTGACAACGGAGATGAAAAAGACAAATTCCTTGAAAGACACAATCTTCAAAAGCTCACTAAGGAGAAATAGATAACTCGACCCTCCCTATGATTATTATAGAAATTGATAGTTTAAGACCAAGGTAACCGAACTACCTCATTTCGATTAACATGAATTTCAGGATGCAGGATTTTCAGTGTCAAAGTCAGAAAAAACATAAGCAAACTACAACAGTTGGTCACCCTATTTAAAAACTCTTACGAGAAATTCCAGATCCAGGTGGCTGCACTTGTGAATTCTGCCAAACATTAAGAAATAGATAGTAGAACCAAGGAACAAAAACAATCATTGTGTGATCACCTTCCTCACATAAACGCTGAAGACGAATGTGTGCATAAGCAAGTGTGGTGAAGAAGGCTGATGGTGTCCGGCTATTGAGAGATATAGCATCTGGGGACTTAAAGGCTTGAAGGTAAACAAGCGGCCATCTAGCCCAGAAGCAACAAAGCCCACACGGAAGCAGCACATCAGCATGGGTGATCGTGAAGGGCAGAAGAGACCAGGTCTCAAACAACAAAGGTGGTGGTGGTGGTGGGGGGAATCATATCACTGTTAATGAGGAGAGTGTGTGATGGGGACCCAATGCCCATCTATAGACAGCTGGACACCCCTTCCAGAGGGGTAGTGGGGAGGAGATGAGTCACTCAGGGTTCAGTGTAGCAACAATGAAACTCAAAACCTTCCTCTAGTTCTTGAACGCTTCCTCCCCTCCCAATTATCATGACTCCAATTCTACCTCGTGGACCTGGTTAGACCAGAGGATGCACAGTGATGCAGTAGGGATCTGGAAACACAGGGAGTCTATGATGGATGAACCCCTCAGGACCAGCAGTGTTAGTGGCAACACTGGGTGGGAAGGGGGTGTAGAAAGGGGGAACCAATCTCGGGGGCTCTACATACAACCTCCTCTCTGGGGGATGGGCAATGGGAAGGTGGGTGAGGGGAGACGCCGGGGAGTGTAAGATAAGATAAAATAATTATTTATAAACTTTTAAGGGTGCAGGGGGAAGGGGGGAGCGGTGAGGGAGGGGGAGGGAAAAAGGGGGAAACCGAGCTGATTTCAGGAACCCAAGTGGAAGGCGAATTTTGAGAATGACGAGGGCAATGAATGTATAAGGGTGCTTTGCTCAATTGATATATGTATGGATTGTGATAAGAGTTGTATGAGCCCCAATAAAAAGATTTATTAATAAAAAAAGAAAAGAAATAAATAGTAGCAATTCCCCACAGTTCTTGCAGAAAATTGAAGCGGGAACACACGTCACTCTGAGAGGACGGCATGGTCCCGACTCCCACAGCAGGTGAAGACATGACAAGAAAACAAAGCTGTTGATCAATACCTCCCACGGACAATGAAAATCTTGAGAAAACTTTGCAAATTAAATCCAATAACTGCCTGGTCTTGGCAAAAGGGACTCCATTTTGAATCCGGTGCCTTCAGCTTGGCTCTCAGAATTCACCTCTCATAGTCCTCCCTTTCACTGACCTCCCTCTCTCACTGATCTCCCCCTCCCCTGCTCAACCTTCAAATTCCTGGAGCCGGCTCCTCCTGGAGCCAGAATGTTTTCTGAAGATATGCACACTCCACTCTAGCCGTCCTTGGCATATAGATAAGGTCAAAGACCTTCTCCCTTCTGAAGCACCTGTGTGCACAGATCCTCCCCAGCTTGGACCCTTCCCAGCTGTGCCTGCCAGCAGGGGTATAAAAACCGCAACCAAAATTTCCCAAAGTGCGGTTTCAATAGCTCAATTCCCTGAGTTGCTGAATCTGCCCGCAAGCCTCCCAATAAAGCCTGCTTCTAAATTTTGCCAATTGGATCTTTGGTTCTGTTTCGCGCCCCAAAATTCCTTACATTCTTGGTGCCGAAACCCGGAATAGGGGTGCGGCTCCCCCCTCCTTTGGGGGTCCCCTGAGAGCCTCCCTATCTCCTTGCCTTCCGTGCTTGGACATGTTCAAACCAGTCTACGGCTGCCCTGGTGAGTCTCTCCCTCTCCCTCACTCCCTCTGTCCCTCTTCCACACTCTCTCTCTATCTATCTCCCTCTCACTGCCTTCCGGCTTGGTTTTGGCTTTTGAGCTCCGCTGGAGTTTTCCCATCTGAGACGTGGCCACGCTGGGAATTCTCCTTCCGCAGACCCCAGGGGTCGCCGCCTCCGGAGAGTGATTGTCTTTGAAATGTCTTGTCAATCCCTCTCCCTCTCTCCTTTGCCCAGTGAGTCCTAGGCAGGACTCACTGGGGACGCCTGGGAGCCTCCTGCCTAGACCCGCTCACCAGAAAGCTGAAACCTTGTCTCTGCTCACTCCCTCTGACTCTCACCATGGACGCCAGGCGCCCCCCCCCCCTCAGACTGGACTAACTCTCAGAGGGTTAGCCTAGGAATGTTTCACCTGGCTGTGTGTTTCCTATTCACACCTCTGTGGTGTCTGTAAGCTGAATCTCTTTGTCTTCTCCTCCCTCTCTCACCATGGGCGCTGGGCAGTCCAAAATTGACCCATTGACTCCACTGGGCTGTCTCTTAAAAAACTTCTCTAGCCTGGGATATACCCAAAACTTGCAAAAGAAAAAGCTTGTTTTTCTCTCGCAAGTTGCCTGGCCTCAATATCGTCTTGATAATCAGTCTCATTGGCCCCCGACTGGCACTTTCGATTTCACAGTTCTACGGGACCTGGACAATTACTGTAGGAGGACTGATAAGGATTCTGAAGTCCCCTATGTGCAGGCTTTTTGGGACTTGCGTTCCCTGCTCCCACCCCAGCTCTGTAGCCACTGTTCCACCCGTCAAATCCTCTTAGAGCAGACCCTCAAACCAGTACCAGCCCCCCACTCTCGGGGAACCACCCGGACTCCTCAGCGCGCCGCTCCCACCGCCTTACCAGTCCCCTCCAGCCTCCTTGCCGCCTGACCGGTCATCCAACAGCTCTCCCCTATCCTCTCCGTTAGCTGCTCACACTCGTTCCCACAGCCCTCCTGCTGCCCATTGCCTACTGAGGGAAGTTGCAGGCCAGGAGGGACTTGTCCCGGTCCATGTTCCTTTTTCTTTGCAGGATCTGCCACAAATAAAAACCCGTCTGGGTTCTTTCTCGGCAGACCCCTCTAAGTTTATTAAAGAATTTACTTATATTTCCCAAACGTATGATTTAACCTGGCATGACATCCAAGTAATCCTCCCTTCCACCCTAACCTCTGAGGAATACGCAAAGGTGACCAAGGCCGGAAGCCAGATAGCAAAGACCACACCATTGATCCAGACGTCCCTCTGGGGGCGCATGCCATCCCACTAGAGGACCCGGGTTGAAATTACCAACCCGGCCGGAAGTCTGACCTCCCACACAGAAATCTCATGCTTAGGTATGTCCTCAGGGGCCTGGGGACAGTCTCCAATAAAGTAGTTAATTACAACAAGCTGAGAAAAGTTACACAAAAGGCAGACGAAAACCCGACTCTTTTCCTTAACCACCTCCAGGAGGCGCTCACCAAATATACCCGTTTAGACCCAGGGTCTAAGAGCGGGGCTTCTATCTTAGCCTCCCACTTCATCTCTCAGTCAGCCCCTGACATCAGAAAGAAGCTAAAAAAGGCTGAGAGGGGCCCTGAGACCCCTATACAGGATCTGGTAAAAATAGCATTTAAAGTCTTTAACGCCCAGAGGAGACAGCTGAGGCCACTCTCCAGGTAAGGGTCCAACAAATAGTTAACCTCCATTCTCAAGCCCTGGTAGCAGCCTTAAGGCAGGCAGGCAATCCTGTCCATCGCTGCCGCGCTCCCCAGGGGAGCCAGCACCTACCGCCAGGGGCCTACGTCAAATGTGGCCGCTACGGCCACTGGGCAAAGGCTTGCCCCAACCCCAAGCCTCCTACCAAACCATGCCCGCTGTGCAAACGGCCAGGCCACTGGAAGTCGGACTGCCCGACCCTGGCTCTGTCCCCGGCCCCGCAAAGCCGAGGCTCCGAGATCCAGGAAGCTCCAGGCACAGAGCTGCAAGGTATGGAGCTGCTGGGATTTATGGACTGAAGAGGCCCTGGCTTCTCAACTCTGGTAACCCTCACCAAGCCCAGGGTCACGCTCCAGGTAGCAGGTACGGGGGGCTACCTATTCTGTAATCCCCTCTCACTCGGGCCATTACTTTCCCTTCCCAGATCTCTGTGGTAGGGATTGATGGGCCCCCCCTCAACCCCCAGACAGACCCAACCGCTGTTTTGCACTTTTGACAAAACTCCGTTTTCGCACGCACCCCTTCCTCGTCATTCCCTCCTGCCCGGCCCCGTTGCTAGGCAGAGATATTGTATCCAAGCTAAAGGCTTCTATTTCCTTTTTAGCCTCCCAACTGCTCCTAACCTCCTAATGCTTATGCTTGATAATCAGGAGCATACCTCCTTGTTGCCCCCTGTGGTTTCCCGCCTACCAAAAGTGCGGCCAGAGGTATGGGACACCAGCACCCCCTCTGGTGCTTCCCATCACACCCCAGTTTTAATTAAGTTTTTAAAAAATCTTGAGGTTTACCCCAACCGACCGCAGTTCCCTATTTCTAAAACCCACCGACTAGGCCTAAGGTTACTTTTATTGCAAACAAAATTGGAATATTGTTAGACAGACCCAAGCAGAAGTAAGGAAAAAGTTAAAGTTTGTGCAGACCAAGTCAAACTGAGTCAGAAAACTGAGTATGCCCCAAACCAGTTAAGAAAGATAAGAAATGTGATGAAATAAATAAATAAATGAACTTTAACTATCCCATTACTGTACAAAGGGTTGCTACATATAGTAAGTACAAGCAGCATGGTAAGACATTTTTTGATTCATCTGGTTTATCATTTAGTTTATTATGTTTCCTGAACTAGCCTTTCTATACATATATCATGGTTTGATCATTTAATAATCCCTTTTTCCTCTCTTATTCATATATCCGAAATGAAAGTAAAGAAACAAAAGATTCAGGATTTAAAAAAATACATAATTGTCGCTAAGATCAATCTTTTTTTTTTTAACAATTTATTGGGGCTCATACAACTCTTATCACAGTCCATACATATACATACATCAATTGTATAAAGCACATCTGTACAGTCTTTGCCCTAATCATTTTTTTCTCCTCTTTTCTTTTTTTACATTTTATTAGGGGCTCATACAACTCTTATCACCATCCATACATATACATACATCAATTGTATAAAGCACATCCATACATTCCCTGCCCCAATCATTCTCAAAGCATTTGCTCTCCACTTAAGCCCCTTGCATCAGGTCCTCTTTTTTTCCCCCTCCCTCCCCTTTCCCCCCTCCCTCATGTGCCCTTGGTAATTTATACATCGTTATTTTGTCATATCTTGCCCTATCTGGAGTCTCCCTTCCCCCCTTCTCTGCTGTCCCTCTCCCAGGGAAGAGGTCACATGTGGATCCTTGTAATCAGTTCCCCCTTTCCAACCCACTCACCCTCCACTCTCCCAGCATCGTCCCTCACACCCCTGGTCCCGAAGGTACCATCCACCCTGGATTCCCCGTACCTCCAGCCCTCATATGCACCAGTGTACTGCCTCTGTCCTATCCAGGCCTGCAAGGTAGAATTCGGATCATGGTAGTTACGGGGAGGAAGCATCCAGGATCTGGGGGAAAGCTGTGTTCTTCATCGGTACTACCTCGCACCCTAATTAACCCATCTCCTCTCCTAAACCCCTCTATGAGGGGATCTCCATTGTCTGACACTTGGGCCTTGGGTCTCCACTCTGCACTTCCCCCTTCATTTAATATGGTATATATACATATACACATATATACACATACATACACACACTTATATAGTTTGTTTGTTTTTTTTTTTGCATGATGCCTTATACCTGGTACCTTGGCACCTCGTGATCGCACTGGCCGGTGTGCTTCTTCCATGTGGGCTTTTTTGCTTCTGAGCTAGATGGCCGCTTGTTCACCTTCAAGCCTTTAAGACCCCAGACACTATCTCTTTTGATAGCCAGGTACCATCAGCTTTCTTCACCACATTTGCTTATGCACCCATTTGTCTTCAGCGATCCTATCATGGAGGTGTGCAGTCAATGATATGACTTTTTGTTCTTTGATGCCTGGTAACTGAGACTTATACAACTCTTATCACAATCCATAATACATCAATTGTATAAAGCACATCCGTACATTCTTTGTCCTCATCATTTTCAAAGCATTTGCTCTCCACTTAAGCCCTTTGCATCAAGTCCTCTTTTCCCCCCTTCCCCGCTCCCCCCTCCCTCATGAGCCCTTGATAATTTATAAATTATTATTTTGTCATATCTTGCCCTATCCAGCGTCTCCCTTCACCCCCTTTTCTGTTGTCTGTCCCCCAGGGAGGAAGTCACATGTAGATCCTTGTAATCGGTTCCCTCTTTCCAACCCTCTACCCTCCTAGTTTCACCCCTCAAACCCCTGGTCCTGAAGGTATCATCTGCCCTGGATTCCCTGTACCTCCAGCTCCTATCTGCACCAGTGTACAACCTCTGCTCTATCCAGACTTGCAAGGTAGAATTTGGATCATGGTGATTGGGGAGGGTGGGGGGAGGAAGCATTTAGGAACTGGAGGAAAGTGGTATTCTTCATTGGTGCTACATTGCACCCTGACTGACTCATTTCCTCCTCTAGACACCTCTGTGAGGGGATCTCCAGTGGCCGACAAATGGGCTTTGGGTCTCCACTCTGCACTTCCCCCTTCATTCACTAGGGTAAGTTGTGTGTTTTTTTTGTTGATGATGCCTGATACCTGATCCCTTCAACACCTCGTGATCACACAGGCTGGTGTGTTCTTCCATGTGGGCTTTGTTGCTTCTGAGCTAGATGGCCGCTTGTTTATCTTCAAGCCTTTAAGACCCCAGACACTATCTCTTTAGATAGCCGGGCACCATCAGCTTTCTTCACCACATTTGCTTGTTCACCCGCTTTGGCTTCAGCGGTTGTGTGGGGAGGGTGAGCATCGTAGAGTGCCAATTTAATAGAAGAAAGTATTCATGCATTGAAGGAGTGCTTAAGTAGAGGCCCAAGGTGCAGTGCTTGAAGGATCATGTCTTTAACCGAAGTCTCAGCAACTCAACCAAGCTCACTGCCACCAATTCATTTCCAGCCCATGGCTCCATCATAGGACCCAACAGAAATGCCCCAGAGGGCTGCCAAGGCTGTGGGTCTTGAGGGAAGCAGACGGTGGGCTCTGATCCTTTAAACCATCGCACTGCCTGGGCCTCTAACAGGGGTCTCTAGCCTGGTTTAATTTTGCTACTTTTTTTTTTTTTGGCAGAAGGAAAATAACTTACTTTAGGTCTTGCTCTCTACTTCTGAATGTATTTACTACTTGACTTCAAGTGAAAACATTTAATGACTGTGTCTATATCAAGACAAAAAGCAGTCACCCGAGTAAGCGTGTTAGTCTGGGGAGACTAGAGAAACAAATCCATGGACACACATATGTGTATAAGAAAGAGATTTATATACAAGAGGAATTGAACATCGAGAAAACATCCCAGCCCAGTCCAGTCCAAGGCCATAAGTCCGATATTAGCCCATATGTCCGGTATCAATCTATAAAGTCCTCTTCAAACTTACGAAACACATGCAATGAAGCCAAATACAGGACAATCACAAGCCAGCGGGTAGAAAGTCTTTGGGTCCAGTGGTGTTGTAAGCATCTCAGTGCTGGCAGGGGTTTATCTGTGGCTTCTCTGGCTTCTGAGGTCTGGTTGCGTCCATGTGGCTTGTCTTCTGCAATGCCTCCCAGGGAGTAGCAGAGAGAGAGGGGGGTGGGGGTGTCTTCCACCTCCAAGGATGAAGTTCCAGATTTCCCAGAATTCTCCCGAGAAGGCCATGCCCACACAGAGGTCTCATTGGCTATCTGCAGATTGACAGCCTAGACTCCACCCTACACTCTTCATCCTTATATTGACACCAGATTAGGTGACTGCCACAGTAAATTTGTCGCCAGTATCTAACCAGCTACCTCTTTTAAAATTTCTTTTCCAAAAGGCAGCTTGAAATGTTGGTCCTCAAATTTTTTCTTCCTGTTTGATATAATGATGAATGTCTATAATGCTTTTTTTTTTTTTCCTAAATGAGAGGAAGAGTTAGCATGTCCCCAGGTCTTAGGTGAAGTCCGGTAATTGTCTCCTTTTTTAAGAAGAAGTTTTGGTAATTTCTCATCATTTTTGTTTTTGTCTCAAAAATAACATGGCTGTGCAAGCACTTCAGAGAATTATCCATGAATGTTTTTAATAGTCTCACAACCCTGGATGATATTTGCTACAAACAAACTTTTTCATATAACTTGCCTTGTTGAAACACCATGCTTGCCTGTGTCATAGTCATGTTTGAGCCCAGGATTTCGATCACGGTTCCTTCATCTCCTTGATGGTCTTCCTCTTCCTCACTGGCTTTCGACTCTACCAAACATGACATCTTTTTCTTTTTTTTTTTTCTAACCAATCATTGAAATTTATTAGAATCAATTTCATGAATCCAAAAGAATATGATGAATAAAAGATAAAGCTTTCTAAACAAAAGCCAAAGGAAACCAAATCCAATGTCACTAAGTGAACGCTACCTCCTGGTGACCCAACAGGACAAAGGACAGCTTCCCCTTTGGGTTTCCGAGAGTGTGAATCTTTAGGGAGGCAGACAGCCTCATCTTTCTCTTGAGCAGGCCCTGCTGGATTTGAACTGTTGACCTTGCAGTTAATAACCCAATGTGTAACCCACTGTGCTAACAACCAATTCTAAATTGGGAATTAGCCATAAACCCACCCTCTAGGGTTGATTATTATTAAAACCTTTGTATATAGTCTTTCAGACCCTTCTCTATGCATACATGACATACATTTTAATGTATATAGGCCTTCATCTAACCTAAGTATATGTACTCTTTTCATAAACTTTTTGGCATAGTAACATACACACAAAATGTTCTTAGGTGCCATTGGGTCAGGTCTGACTTGGCGCCCTGCACCGCCCGCTCAGGCGTCATGTTTGAGTCCATTGTAGCAGCCACTGTGTCAGACCACTTTGCCCAGAGTCGGCCTCATTTTTGTGGGCCATCTGCTTTACCAAGGATGGGGTCCTTCTGCAGGGGCTGCTTTCTCCTGACGAGATGTCCAAAGCATGCGAGACACAGTAGTCTCAAGAGGATTCTGACTGAACTTCTTCCAAGACCCACTGGCTTGTCCTTTTAGCAGCCCACCGTACTTTCAGTGGTTTTGTCCAGCAGGATTCGTCTTCTGCCTTTCTGATTCAATGTCTAGCTTTCCCCTTTAATATGAGACAATTGAAAATACCGTGGCTTGCATCAGGCATACCACAGTCCCCAAAAACACATCCTTGATTTTCTTTGTTAAATCATTTAAATAGGGGCTCATACGACTCATCACAATACTTACATACATCAGTTGTGTAAAGCACATTTGTTCATTCGTTGCGTCTCATCATTCTCAAAACATTTGCTCTCCACTCAAGGCCCTGGCATCAGCTCCTCATTTCCCCCTTCCCTCCCTGCTCCCCTTCCCTGATGAACCCTTGATAATTTATAAATTATTATTTTGTCATATCTTGCTCTGTCCCACATCTCCCTTCACCCACTACATCCTTGATTTTCAACACTTTAAAGAGGTCTTGTGCTACAGATTTATCCAATGTAAGGTATTCCTGGATCTTTTTGACTGCTGCTTCCAAGAACATTGATTGTGGATCTAAGCAAGACAAGATCCTTGACAGCTTCAATCTTTATTTCCCATTGATCACGATGCTACTGGTTAATCCGGTTGGGAGGATTTCAGGCTTCTTTACTTTGTGTCATAAACTACTTTCATCTTCAGCAGAAAGTGCTTCAAGTCGCCTCACCTTCAGGAAGAACCGGTGTGTCATCTGCGTAACCCAGGTTATTGATCCGCCTTCCTCCCTGGTGTCACATTCTTCTTCGTGTGACCTGCTTCTCTGATGATGTGCTCAGCATATGGGTTGAACAGGTAGGATGAGCGGATACAGCGCTGACACACACACACTTTCCCCGATTCTAAACCAAGCAGCATTCCCTCCCTGTTTGCACAAGTGTCTCTTCGCCCAGGTACAGGTTCTGAAAGAGCACAGTGACGTGCTCTGGAAGTCCAGTTCTTCTCAAAGATCCCCATAGCTTACCATGGGCGACAACGTCGAATGCTTTTGCATAATGAATGAAACACCGATAAACAACTTTCTGGTATTCTCAACTTTGAGCCAAGATGCATCAGTGGATTATTTTTAATAGATTTTTCTTCTCTTGACAAAATTCTACACAAAGATTTAGTGCAATAAAAAAATAGCTACCCAAATTGGTTGTGATAAGAGCTGTAAGAGCCCCCAATAAAATGATTTTTTTTTTAAAGAAGAAATAGCTGCCATTCCCATCCTGATTTCTTTCTTTTTTTTACAGAAAGCAAGGTCCAAAAGATGGATTTTTCATCTGAGTGAGCTTATGTAAAAAAAATTAGCCAATCATTTAGAAGCTCCAAGTCTGCAGAATTTTCAAATGCACATATAAAAATGGTTACAGACAGCAAGATTTAAAAATATAATTTTATTGAGGGCTCTTACAGGTCTTATCACCATCCATCCATCTATCCATTGTGTCAAGCACATTTGTACATATGTTGCCATCATTTTCAAAACAGTTTCTCGCTACTTGAGCCCTTGGGATCTGCTCACTTGTCCCCCTCCCTGAGACAGCAAGATGTTTAAGAGGCATCTTCCACATCCACGTCCTCTGGAGTTTCTGCACCATTTTGTCTCCAGCGGTTACCTTTGCCTGGGAAAGGTGGCCAGAAAAGATGGTTTTTGCTTGGTTTCTGTGATGTCCTGAACTCTCGGTAGCTCTTTATTGTTCTGTAGCCTGTTCATTACGAAGGTAGCTTGGCGCTTCTGTTTGATTTCGTCAGCTCTCTTCATTGGTGTTTTACAGGGTCACGTCTAGGTTTTAAAAGGCAAATGAATTACATGCTGTCTGCTCTTTGCCAGCTGCTTTTGGAAATGCTTTAGTTCACCTGACCGTGTGCGGATTGTGCTTCTTGTTAAAGTTTTATGACACGTGGGGTTACAGACTCAGAACACCTTGCAGTCCTGACCGTGGCTGAGAAATAACACTTCTCCTTACACACGTCGACCCCATGGGGATACACGTGAGTCTCATCCCCAGTATCTCATAGGGACGTTCCACCTTTAGTAACGTACTACTCGTTTGCAGATGTACAAAACGATTTTAAGCATAGACTATAATGCATTTAAACAAACTGATGGAGATAAAGCCTCCATGTGATGTGGAAAATGTTTCCATTTTGGATAGTATACATGTATTTTTATTCTAATAAAACCCTTTTTGTTCCATAATGGATTAAAACAAAATCAAAACAATGCTATAACAAACATCCCCACATACTGGAAAGATTAATATTTCTATAAACCCCAAACATTTATTTATGCCTCAAGTTTTTATTTTTATATCTGTTATGTGGGACACAGTGTGTCTATAGTAATAAATGAGGTGTTATGCACATTAAGAGGATGCAAATTTCAATATTTATTATGCAAAATAGGTTTCTGTTTTGCAACAAAGAGTTTTCTTCTCAAATGGCTTCTAAGAGCACAACAAATGATCAGAACATTCAACTGACCTGTTTCCTGAATCGTTACATATCACTGTGTAAATAAACGGAATAATTCCTTGAGGAAATAAATATTCAGTCATAAAAATCACATAATATATTTCACTGTCCATTTCCCTTTAGACTTGATTGACTGATATCGCTTGCTGTTATTGTCAGGTGTCATCAAGTTCCAATTCACAGCAACCCTCTATGAAACGCCACTTCAGCCTGCATCACGCTCCCAATCGCCATGTTTGAGCCCAGGATTTCCATCACTGTTCCTTCATCTCCTTGATGGTCTTCCTCTTCCTCACTGGCTTTCTACTCCCTTTTCCAGGAACGAGTCTCTCCTGATCACATGCCCGAAGTGCACGAGAGGAAGTTCGCAGTCCGTACTTCTTCCAATTCACGTGAATCAATTCTTCTTCACTCTTCCTGATTCATTGTCCAGTTTGGGATATGAGGTGATTGAAATGCCACAATTTGGGTCAGAGGCACTTAGGCTTCCAAATGACTGCTTTTTAACTCTTAGCAGAGTGGTTACACATTGCGCTGCAAAGCGCAAGGTTAGCAGTTCGAAGCCACCAGTCCCTCTGCAGAACAAGGAGGAGACCGTGCTCCCATAAAGAGTTGTAGTCGGAAAAAAAGCTCAAGCCGAAAGCACGTGTTTTGAGAATGATGATGGCAACATATGTACGAATGTGCTGGGCACAAATGATGCATGTGAAAAGAGTTGTATGCGCCCCTAATAAAATTATTTAAACAAAAAAAGAATGATGATGGCAACAAATGTACAAATGCGCTTGACACAATGGATGGATGGATGGATTGTGATAAGAACTGAACGAGCCCCCAATAAAATGATTCAAGAAAAAGGAATTGTAGTCTGGATACTCACGCACAGGGGCAGTTCTTGATAAGCACAGCAGCAGCTCTCACCTCCCTAAGGCCGTGGCCCTTTCATACAGCGCCTCCCGTGGCCGTGACCCCCAGCCATAACATTATTTTCGTGGCTACTTCATCACGGTCATTTTGCTAGTTATGAATCAGGCGACCCCTGTGAAAAGGTCATTCAACCCCCGAAGGGGTCACGACCCACAGGTTGAGAACCACTGCCCTACAAGGTCAGGATGAGTGTGCGTCGACTCGGTGAGGCAGTGTGCTACGTTTTAACCTTCCAAGCTGTTTGAGAGAGCGTCACAACTCTCCAGTGACGGGTGTGGTGTTCCTTTTGCCAATCCAAGGTGTAAATGGTGTACATGGCTTTCCAAGGTGTAATGGCTTTCACTTCATACTCCATTGAGTCTCATCTAATGCAATATCATTTCTGGTTTGGCTGGATCATTTTTCTTTCCCCGTGAAATGACTGCTTAAAGGTTTCACTGTCTTTGGTGTTTCACCTTCGGGTGTTTGCCTAGATGAGGCTTAGAGAGACTGCCTTACTCAGTGCTTAAAGTTGCAGCCGCCTCCTCACTTTCACCCCTGGCTTGTCTTTCTCCATAGGCTTTATCACCATCGGACGCACTGTCCAGTTTGCGTATTTATCTCAGTTACCGTCTGTCTTCCCTCTGCTGGTTGCTTTCTGCTAAAGTCCCAGTACCTGAAGAATACCTGGCACGGAGGAGGCATTCGGTAAACCTTTCTTGAATGAATGAACGCTTCTTCCTCATGGGGGTGTTTGCCTTTTCTGTTGTTGATTGAAGAGGTCTTTGTGTGTTAGGATTATTAACCTTTGATCACAAGGGAAATGCTGTTTGCCTTTGCCTTGTGGCGTTCCATACCTGCGTTGTGGACCTGATTCAACTAACGAGGACCCAGGGGTTGGAGAGTAGAACTTCTCCGCAGGACTTTCCTGGCTGTAACCGTCACCAGAGTACATTATGGAGCCTTTCTGCCGTCCTGCTGGCTGGGCTCACAGGGACAACCTTACATTCAACAATTCATACACAATCTGAGTCAACTCATTATTACAACACCGTTGCTGTGCCCCCAACTTATTCCACTGCCTCCCTGAGTTTCCTGTTTCCATCTCTCCATGTTTTCTTACCTTCTGAACTTTGTCTTTGAGGAAATGCCATCCTTTTGATCTCCAATGGTTGATTTTTCTGAAGCAGAAGTGCGTTCAGTTTGAGACCTGGAGGGTAAGAACCATCCTCCTAGGGATCCCACCAGTCTCTCTCTGGTCTCTTTGATTATTTGGGCTTCTGTTCTAAATTTTTCTCCCATTCTATCCAAGACCTTCTAATGTGGTCTTTCTCAGAGTAGTTCACAGAGGTAGGGGTGGGGGGTGGAGGAACATCTAGTTCTTCTGTCTGGCAACCTGTTAATAATGCCAGTAAGATGAATGGAACCCTCTTTGGGGGTGGGACCATGCAAATACAGTGTGTGGAACCCTAAGAGGAGATTGGTCAGTCTGCCATCTAGGGAAGCTTGAAGGACAGCCAATCTCAGAGAAGGGGGAACTTGACTATCATTAAGGGTTGCATTCAGGGTTCTCGTGCTGGGAACCTCCTAGACCCAGGAGACAGAACTAGCTGTAACCCAGAGATACCAAGCGACCTTGAGTAGCAGCAGCAGGGCTAGGAGACTGGCAGAAGACAGTGAGTGAGCTTCCCAACTCACAGAGCTACAGAGCAGAGAGCTTTCAGGCATGAGACTTGCCGGTGGAGTGGGGTGCCGAGGATATACTAGCTTTGCTGATCCATGGAGCTAGAGGGCCTAGAGCCGTTAGGCTGAAGCTCACTGGCAGAGTGGGATGCCCCCATGCACTTATCAGAGGAGCTGAAGAGGCCAGGCTGATGGGCTGAGGGGCTGAGGACCTTAAAAAAAATTAAGGTCAATTCTAACTCAGAGCAGCCCACAAGACAGACTAGAGCTGCCCTGGTGGGTTCCTGAGGTTGTAACTCTTTGCAGTCTGGGCCGGTTGTTTGCGGCTAGCAGCCCACATGTAACCCACTACTCCATCACGGCCCCGAGAAAAGTATAAGAAGAAGCTGTCCTGTCTGAAGAACTGCACTTTGACTAGTCCCTAATCCCAAATGGTAACCTGTTACTTCCTTATAATTGTGAGTGTTGTCTGGGGGTTCTGTGTGGCTATCACAGGAATTGTCTAATGCAGTAGAGCATGCTCCGGGAGGGATGGCTCATGCCAGAATTGGCATGAAGGCTGGAGGCAGGAGCTAGTCTGGCCTGCATCACACAGGGATTTACCCTGGGCTGTTGGTCTCAATTCTCCGCCTGCTTCCTCCAGGATCTTAGAGGAGGTCCGCCACCCTTCCAGTTTTGCATCTTCTTAACACATCGTTTGTGTTCCCCTACCTAACATTTCTTTGTTTAAAAAAATCATTTTATTGGGGGCTCATACAGCTCTTATCACAATCCATCCATCCATCCATCCATCGTGTCAAGCACATTTGTACATACGTTGCCATCATTTTCAAAAATTTTTTTTCTACTTGAACCCTTAGTATTAGCTCATTTTCCCTCCCTCCTCCTTCCCTCATGAACCCTTGATAATTTACAAATTATTGTTATTTTTTCATGTCTTACACCGACCGCTGTCTCCATTCACCCACTTTTCTGTTGTCCATCCCCCTGGGAGGGGATTATATGTAGATCATTGTGATCAGTTTCCCCTTTATCCCCCACCTTCCCCTGCCCTTCCTGGTATCACTACTCTCATTATTGGTCCTGAGGGGTTTACCTGTCCTGGATTCCCTGTTTCCAGCTCTTATCTGTACCAGTGTATATCCTCTGATCTAGCCAGATCTGTAAGGTAGAATTGGGGTCATGATATTGGGGGGGGGGAGAGCATTAAAGAACTAGAGGAAATTTGTATGTTTCATTGGTGCTATACTGCACCCTGACTGGATCATCTCCTCCTTGTGACCCTTCTGTAAGAGTCTTACCTAACATTTCTAAAGCTGCCAGGATTCCTTTCCCTTGACAAACATTCCTCTCCTGTTGTGTAAGACACTGTTTATTCACCGATTATATTTAGAAACTTAAAATTTGTGTTCTCCAGAAGCTTTGACCCCAGAGCCTAGCATATAGTGGGCACAGAAACAGTTTGTTGAATGAATGAGTGGGTAAGAAGCAGGGTATCTGTGCATGTTTGATCAGACAACGACTTCCTGGTGGGAAGGCACACAGGTGAGCGCGTGGTGTTTTAATTTTCAATGATGTGTGGAGAAGCGGAAAAACTGAGGACAATTACACACATGGGAACACATATTCGTTGCCCTGGAAGTGCAGAGGTTGGCATTAGTTGGGCTGCTAACATGGGTCTCTGCTATTCAAAACCACCAACTACTCCCCAGTAAAGGGTTAGGCGGAGAACCCCGAAGGGGAGAGTTCAGCACTATTCTGTATGATGGCTAGCAGGTCTAGAGCAGTGGTTCTCAACCTGTGGGTCGCGACCCCGTTGGGAGACAAACAACTCTTCCGTCGGGGTCGCCCGACGGATAACAGTCACAAAATAACAGCAATGAAGTAGCTGCGCAAATAATTGTATAGTCAGGGGGTCACCGCCGCATGAGGAACTGTGTGAAAGGAAGGTTGAGAACCACTGCTGTAGAGGGTCGCCAAGAACTGACTTCATGGCCGTGAGTTTGGGTTGGGTTTACACAGAGAAAGTCAGTGGGAGGCTGCCAAATGCCTTTTCTTTATTTCATTCGAAATGATGGTAAAATTACAAGTAAACCCCAAACTCGCGCTATCACTGAATCGTAGTCCTTGTTAGTGATCGGCCCGCTCCGCGCTGGTCACTGCAATAGGCCTAGAGGCTTCATCCACGGACGACTAGCGTGGGACCCGTCCAGCTGGAGGGTGGGGCGGGCACTCAGCGGCCAAGCACTAGTTACTTGCAGGTGAAGAGGAGGCACGTGCAAGGCTGGCAGGTGAACTGCGCAGACAGGAGAGGCCCGGGGAAGCGCAAGCAGTAAGAGTCCAAGGGTTAAGGGTCTAGACGGGTCTTTGTCGCAAGTTCTCACCGTGGGCGCGCCCCAGCCCCTCTGCGCCCAGCCCACCACGCCGGGCAGCGGGAGCGCGGAGGGAGGTGGGCACGTGGGCGGGGCCGGCGGGGCGGGCGGGGCCGGGGGCGTGGGGCGGGGCCGGCGGGCGCGGGGCGGGGGCGGTGGGGCCGGCGCGGGGCGGGGCCGGCGGGGCGGGCGGGGCGGGCGGGGCGGGCGGGGCCGGCGGGGCGGGCGGGGCCGGGGGCGTGGGGCGGGGCCGGCGGGCGCGGGGCGGGGCCGGCGGGCGCGGGGCGGGGCCGGCGGGCGCGGGGCGGGGCCGGCGGGCGCGGGGCGGGGCCGGCCTGAACGGAACGCGCGAGCGGACGACAGCGTTTCCGGCCGGAGGCTTTTGTGGAACTCCCCTCTTGGCTGGGTGGGCAGTGGCGCTGGCTCCCGCGGCGGCGGCGGGGAGATCCGGAAGTCAACACCATGTCCAGCCTGCACAAGAGCCGGTAAGGGGGTCACGGTGGCCGACCCCTCTGCGGGGCGCACGGTGTCGCCCGGAACCAGGAAGGCCCCCCGGGAGCGCGAGAGCGGGCCTGAGGCGGGCTGGAGTGGAGACAGCGCGCCCGCTTCCATGGTCCCTTCCCGGGCTTCCCGGGCGCCGGTGCCCCCTCCTCCACATCTAGGTTTGGCATTTCTAGGGCCTTGATGCCCTGCGCCCTGTCTCGTTCTCTCCTTACTCCCTCCTTTCTCCGAGTGCTAGGGAGCCTGCATTCGCCAGCCGCCAGCGACATCTAGTACCTTTAGCTAATAGCTAAATGGGCTCACACCGAAGTTTTCCTCCCGGATTTGATTTTCAAATATTTGGCCCGTGTCTGCAGCTGCAGCTCCAAACCCAAACCCGCCACCCAGTGGGTTCTCACTCATAACGGCCCTCCTCAATCGAGTAGCGTAGGAGCCCAAGCTGCCACATCTTGCTCTCTCATAGTGACTGGCCCGTTAGAACTGGCGCTGTGGGGCTGCAGCCAGCGCTTTCACCAGCACCCCACCACCTGGACGGATTTCAGCAGCTCCAAAAAGCCTGCCTAAAGGCAGTGTTTTTGAGCTTGGAAAGCCGTGTGCGGGTTACACAAGTGCATGGTCAGCGGATCAAGTTACATCTGGTGTCTAGTGTTCCTTGAGCTCATGTGCTGGGCACTGGGCCTGATCAGGAAGTGCCCAATAATGCCAGTGTCCTCCTTATGGACACAGGTCCATTTCAAGGTGTTTGCGGCAACTCCTCAGAAGAGTGGTTCTCAGGGTTCTTTGGCATTCTATGCTTCGGCGATTAGCGGAAGAAGTGATATTGAGCATATATCATTAGTAGGTCCCCAGAGCTGCCTTTTGGCCAGGACCTTGACTGAGCTTTGCTCTCTTTGTGTGATGGAGGGAAGAGGAGACTGGGACACAGGCTTGAGCCTTGTGGCCATCACTTTGGGGTCTGGGTGTGCTTCATTTGCTCCCCGCTCCCCTTCTAGCATTGCCGATTTCCAGGATGTCTTGAAGGAGCCCACGATCGCCTTGGAAAAGCTCCGAGAACTCAGTTTTAGTGGTGAGAAACAACTCTACTTTCGGGATTCCCCCAGGGTAGCAGGGTGGCTAGGATGGAAGGGACGGCACTTAGTGTCACGCAGTCAGTTCTGGGGGCCACCCTCTTTGGGGACACGGGTTGTCTTCTCCAGGTTCTGTAGATTCTTTAGAGGACTTCGGTTAACATGCCTCTAGGCCTTTAAACAGGGAGATACCAATTTCCTAAGAGGAACTTGAGGAGCCCTGGTGACATAGTGGTTATTGGGCTGTAATCCGCATGGTCAGCAGTTCAAAACCAGCTGCCAACCCCAAGGGGAGATAGACAAGCTTCCGATGACTGTAAAGAGTTACTGTCTTGGAAACTCACAGGGGCAGTTCTAACCTGTCCCACAGGGACACTCACTATGAAGCATTGAGCCATGGCAGTGAGCTTGTCTTTTGTTTGACGGGTAACTTGAGAAGATGGAGCCTGAGGATGAGAGGCAGGACAAGAGACACCTGAACCTCCTTCTGGCCTTTCCTCATTCCTCAGCCATCTTCCAGTGTTGTGGGATGTGGTTTGCCCCGGGCTGTTCCTGGTTTTGCCCCCTGGCATGGAATCAAAGCAGACTAAGGTAACCATGAACTTTAGTTAACGGTGAAAGTCCAGCCTTGGGGTACGGACTTTAAGGAGCTGAACCTCAGTAATGTTTGACTTTGGTTTTCTTGCCTTGGTTACCTTCCAGGACAGAGATAACCAGCTTTCTCCGTGGTCTTTAGAAAGTAGCCCGGGATGTTTTGTGTAGCTTCTAGTCACTGCCCTGCCCATACAGCTTTGTCAGCAAAGAGCTCTCCAGGGACCTCCTCGCCCCCATGCAGGTTCTTAGGTGGCAGTATTAGCTCCTGCTTATACCCAGGGTCCCCTACCAACAGCTGCTTGAGTGAGGTTCCTGAGGAAGCTGTAGAAGTTTGTCTTTCTGTTCAGGACAGCTAGTGCCAAATGTTGAGGCCCTAAAGATTTTGCAGGGCTCTGGGGTCAGGGCTGGACGGAAGTCATCGTATTAGATTCTGGGTGAGGCTGACTGGGCTATGGACTGAGTTTGCACTCTAGTGCCCTGACCCTTGTTTGAGTCGTGGATAGTTCTGTGCTTTCCGGGCAAGGTTCCCTGTCTGTCTGGTGAGGTCAGGGGTGCTCAGCTCCCTGTTCACTAAGGAGCCCTGGTGACTCCATGCTAACCACAAAGTCAAGGACCAGAGAGCATTCAGTGGAGGCTCAGTCGAGGTGGGGATTTGGGGCCGCCACCGCCATTCAGACCCTCTTGCGAACCAGGGTGCTCAGAATTTAAGCTCCAATACAAAGCCCACCAGCTCTTTCTCCAAGCAAGAAAGAAGAGGCTCTCTGTTCCAGCAAAGCCTGACGGGCCCAGGGACCCGAAGGAACAGTTACCCTGCCTGCGGGGGCTGCTGTGAGGTGGTGACCCAACAAAACCCAACCCACGGTCATCAGGTCAAGTCAGACAACATCTGAGAAGCCCTTGGCAGCTCCTTTTACAGTCTCCAGTCAAGGGCTGTCTCCGTGTGTGCCAAGCCCGGTACTCCCACTGCCGACTCACAGTCGCTCTCTGTGGGTTTCTGAGCCTGGGACTGTCCATGAAGTTACAAAGCCTAGTCTTTCTCCCGAAGAGCCGCTGGTGGTTTTGAACTGCCGACCATATGGATTGCAGCCCAGCAAGTACTCTCTCCACCGCCAGGGCTCCATAGCCCTGTACCAGGCGCTGGGAATATAAGACAAATGTGCTTCCTGTGTTTGGAAGGAGTTACAGACATGAAATAAACTTGAGGGGTGCAGGGAAGTCGCAGAGCTGTTGGAGGTCTTAGTATTTATAGCAGAGGACCTGAGGCCGGTCTGGATGATGGTAGTTGGTAGAGTCTGTCCTAAGAAGGAGAGACCCAGGATGAGACAGATGGAACATTATCCTCAAAAGAATGCTCCAGAGAGGTGTGTGTGTATGTGTGTG
The DNA here is from genome assembly GCF_050624435.1 of Tenrec ecaudatus. Classification (NCBI taxonomy): domain Eukaryota; kingdom Metazoa; phylum Chordata; class Mammalia; order Afrosoricida; family Tenrecidae; genus Tenrec; species Tenrec ecaudatus. The sequence continues at coordinate 78,383,258 of NC_134539.1, read as the reverse complement.
TGGGGGGGGTGCTGTCTAGTAATCGCTGGGGGAAATGAGTTTAGGAGTATCTTTTGCCCCCCTGCTCCCTGCCAGCCGGCTCCTGCGATGGGGGGGTTCTGGGCCTGTGGCCTGGGGTGTGACCTTTGCCTGCTGTGTCCACAGGCATCCCCTGTGAGGGCGGACTGCGGTGCCTCTGCTGGAAGGTGGGTGTGCCTGCCGGGGCTTCTGCTCTGCTGACTCTGGGCTTCTGCATAAGCTCTCCCCACCCCAGGCCTGCGCCTTCCTGGGCTTGCCTGAGGAAGCTTCTCTGGGTGAAAATGACCGGTTTTTCTCTTCCTGTTGACATCTAAAGCCAGGGACGCCAACTCCCTGCTTCCTGGTCTAAGCACTGTAGGGGGAGTGCTGGTGGGTGCCACAGGCCAAGCCTGCCGGGCTGTGCCCACAGCTGTTAGGTGAGGGAGAAGCCCAGGCTCTGGTCTTCAGGCCTCCTGAGCACAGAGGCGTGCTACCATTTGGAAGAGCCTGTGTGTGGAAAGCAGAAGAAAGGCTGGTTTGGGAGGAAGGAGGCAGTGGGAGGGATGGGTCCTGACGCACACCTATACTTCTTCCTGGGTTAGACTCCATCTTGGCTTTGCTGGGCTTTAGTAGACATTCTGTCCAGCCCTGCCGGCCTCTGCCCCTGGCCTCCGGGTCGGGTGGGGAGTCACTGGAGCTTTCCTTTATCCCTTTGTGCAGATTCTCTTGAACTACCTCCCCTTGGAGAGAGCCTCATGGACCTCCATTCTGGCCAAGCAGAGGTAAGGCCCATGAAAGGGTGGTGGTGGCAGCACCCTCCCGCCTCCTGGGGCTACCTCTCGGAGCACCCCAGCAGGACCAGGGAGCCAGTCCCTGTCTTTTCTCCTGCAGGGAGCTGTACTCGCAGTTCCTGAGGGAAATGATCATCCAGCCTGGCATTGCCAAGGCCAACATGGGGGTGTCCCGAGAGGATGTGACCTTTGAGGACCATGTGAGTGGGGTCGGCATGGGGACAGGAGAGGTTTGGAGGTGGAAAAGGGGGTTAGTTTGGGAGCCGGCAAGGTCTCCTCAATCCCAAAGACAGCGCAGCTGGCTTTGCCCTTGAAGACCACTGTGTCCCCGCCTCCCCCCTCTGCCCCAGGCCTGGGAAGTGCAGTGCTCTGGGCCCTGCCGTCCGTAATTGATGGTAGGCTGTGCTTGCGATGTGATGTGTGTGCCACACGGGGCCAAGTCTCTTTGAATCCTTACATTAGTCTGTGGAGGAAGATGGGTGGGTAGGGCAGGGCCAAAGTGAGGACAGGCTTTCTTGGCTTGGGGGCTGCCCCGTGCTGACCGCGGGGACCACCTCCTCCCCCTGTACGGCACTGGGGAGGTGCTGTACCATTAATTGTACCTGTAGTGATCGGCAACTGAAGCACTAAGAGATTCCATCTGAAGTGCCCCCTCCAGTTGGCGCCCCAGGGCTCAGTCGTGACGCGCTTGGCTGCCAACCGACACGTTGCCGCCCTAAACCCACCAGCCACTCTGCGATACAAAGATGGGGCAGGCCGCTTCTGCCAAGCACCCCAGCAGTTTCTCTTTTTCTCCCCACAGCCCCTCAACCCCAACCCCGACAGCCGGTGGAATACGTACTTCAAGGACAATGAAGTGCTGCTGCAGATTGACAAAGATGTCCGGTAATGGCTTCCTGGGGGCTGGGAGGTGGCCACGGGGCTTCCTAGAGGAATCCCAGCTCTGCCCTTCCCTTTTCCAGCCCAGCCCACTGGGTGGGTGTCTGGGCAGGCCCAGCACGGAGTCTCGGGCCCCAATGATGAGAGGGCCAAGAACGGGGCTGGCAAGTGGAGAGGGCTTCTGTGTTTGTACTCTTAGGCTCGCTTTAGCTTTGGGTTCCTCTCCTGGGCGCCCTAACAAATGGCCACACGTCGGGGGCTTCAGCAGAATCTTCCCCTCTCTGCTCTGAGCTCGAAGTGGGAAACAGCAGGGGGGGCCGGGCCGTGCTCCCGCAGCAGTAGAGTCCCGCCTGGCCCTGTCCACCTTTGCGGCAAGGCTTGGCAGCCCTCCTCTGTAGCAGCTTGACTCCAGGCCCTGCTTCTGCCTTCCCGTGCCTATCTAGCCTCTGTGTGTCTGCCCACGTGTCCCTCTTTTCAACGCACCAGTTATATTGGCGTAAGGCCATCGAAGTCCAGTCTGACCCCATTTGAATTGGATTTGTTGCATATACTCGAGTATAAGCTGACCTGAATATCAGCCGAGGCACCTGATTTTACCACAAAAATGGCATTAAAAATGTCCTGGGAAACTTGGCTTGTACTCGAGTATATGTGGTGTATCTGCGGAGCTCAGCTGCTGAATAAGAGTGTGCTTGTGGTCTCTTGGTAGGCTTGGGTTGTAAGGGGATATACTGACCAGACCTCACGGCCACCACGTTGCTCCTGCTCAGCAGCCTACAGGACAGAGTGGAACTGCCCCTCAGGGTTCCCGAGGCTGGGCATCATTAGAGCAGCTGCTGGGGGTCGGGCTGCCCACCCGTGGGCTTGCTGCCGAGCCCTGTAACGCTGTCACCAGAGCCCCTACCATCTCTTAGGTGGGCATTCACCACCTGCGGTGAAGAGAGCACATTGTGATTCAAACACCAAGTCTCCGTCGTTTGTAGGGTGCTTGGCATTGGCAGACCTGTTTCTCGAGTGATGACACTCTCCTGTTCTCTCTTCCCAGGAGGCTGTGCCCAGACATCTCTTTTTTCCAAAGCGCCACGGAGTACCCCTGCCTCCTCATCCTGGACCCCCAGAACGAGTTCGAGACCCTCCGTAAGCGGGTGGAACAGACAACGCTGAAATCCCAGACAGTGGCCCGGAATCGGAGTGGGGTCACAAATGTGAGAGCCAGCATGGGGCTCCTCAGGGTACACATGTCAGCCCTCTCATCCTGCCCCCTCAGAGCACTGGTCTCAGGGCCTCGGGTTCTTGGCCATCTGCCCCTAACAGATATTGAAGAGCAGCTTGGCTCTGTCAGCTCCACTTCCGGGGCGCTTTCTGAAAGGCAAGTAGCAGATGCTCAGTGAATAAGCCTTAATGAGTCCGTCTATACCCGCAGAGAAGAGATGGCTCTTGGAAAAGTAACTACCAACCACCTGAGAAAGCGGGATGGGAAAGTAGTGGGGCAGGGCGGTTGCCCTGATGGAGCTGGAGCCTGAAAGGTGGAGGGCAGGGAGCATTCTAAATGGTGGAAGAGAGTATGTGGGAAAGCCCTTGCTGGGGTGAGCATCGTGTGTCCTGGTCGGGGCGTCTGGAGTGGCGAGGTTACCGGGAGCCTTTATCCCGAGGGCTGGGCTTCTGAGCAGGGCAGTGCTGTGAATGAAGTACGTCTGCCTTTGATGCACTGTCTTGGGGCAAGAATGGAACGTGTGTGTGTGTGTGTGTGTGTGTGTGTGTGTGTGTGTAGGGGGAGATGAAAAGCTTAGGAGGTGGCACAGGTAGGGTGTGTGTGTCCCTGTTTCTGGCTTGACTGTGTTTTTAAGCAACTGACAGCACTTCTGGACAAGTCAGGCTGGGTGTTTGGGCCCAGCTGGGGATGGACAAGACTGCAGGGCCCTTCTCCAGGTGCGATGGGTGACTCTGCTCTAAGGTCTGCAGAGCGAGCGTGAAGAGAGCAGCCGTCTCTCCAGGGCCAGCAGGGTGGGTGCCCCGTCGCTGTGGGTGGGGATCTGTGGCCCTGGTGGCATGGGGGCCCAGTTGAATGGCCGGGAGAGGTTGGACCCTTGGTTTAATAGCAGCACAGCAGCTTTGTGGGCAGCCCTCTTGGCTGTGGATATCCTGCCTGATTCTCCTGTGAGAGGCACCTGCCATTCATTTCACTTTTGTACATGGGGCTTGGGGCCGGAGCTGGTGCTCCTTTTAGCTGTTGAGCTGCCCCTGTGGCCCATCAGCCAGCCAGATGCTTCGTCCCCGACCCTCTGGACCTGTGGCAGGGCTCTGGCACACGGGAAGCTCTCAGTACCTGTTCGTGGTGTGTGCACATGTGCTTACACTTGGGTGTGTAGTGGGAAAGGGAGTTTAATGTCCTTAGGACCCTACCCCTAGATAGCTTCAGACACCGTCTCTGCCTGGGTCTGCTTCCACCTCTAATACAGGTATGAAAAGATGAGAATTTCTTTTTGGAATCCTGCATGGGCAGCTCTACCCTGGTTTGGAGTAATATCAGAACCAGTCTTAACTTCAGGGGGTAAGGCTAAGAGTCAAGGTCAGCCCGAGGCTGAGCCCTGTGAGGTAGAGGTCACCTGTCCTCCGTGTCCCAGCCCTGGCTCCAGGCGTTCCTCCCAGCATGCGCTGCTGCTCTCTGCCAGTGTGACGGCCCTTGGGATGGCCACTGGTTTCCTTACACCACCGCGTGCCCAGCGCTAAGTGCCTTGTGGGCTTTGGCAACGACAGCACAGCCTGGGATCGGAATCACGAGGCTACAGCTCAAGCCCTGGACCTGGAAGCAGCTAGGCCAGCAGTTCTCAACCTGTGGGTCATGACCCCTTTGGGGGGTCGAACGACCCTTTCACAGGGGTCTCCCGGTTCATAACAGTGGCAAAATTACAGTTATGAAGTAGCAACAAAAAGAATGTTATGGTTGGGGGTCACCACCACAAGAGGAGCTGTGATCAAGGGTCGCGGTACTAGGAAGGTTGAGAACCACTGCTCTGGGCAAGTCTGCCCTCAGTGCAGGTCGCAGCCAGGCCAGCAAGTAGGCTGTTCCCTTGGCACAGGCTACGGCCTGTCCCCGTGAGGACCCTCCTTTGAGCATCCGAGACAGGCTGCTCTGGGCCCTGTGCTTCTGGGTCTTCATGTTACAGCCCTGACAGCTCTCCCAGGGGCTGCTTTGCCCTCCCTTCTCTGCTCGCTGCTTCTTCTTTCCTTCCTTCCTCCCTTCCTCCCTCCCTTTTTGCTTTCTGCTTCTGTCAGCTTTTTGTGTGTATGAAAAACTTTGGTCAGGATAGACACACACACTCCCCTGACAATTTCAAGGCCCTTCCCAATATGGGGGCAGCACACGGAGCAGGCCACAGGCACTTCATGTACTTGGTAGGCAGTAGCCCCCTCTTTGCATGCTCCAAAGTCACTGTGCTTGACTCGTCCCACCACAGTGCATCTCAGTTGCAGGACCAGACAAAAAGGAGCAAACCACGTTGTCCACCCTCACCTAGAAAGCGTGACAGACTCTTGGAGGGGGACATCAGAGGTAGGAGACGAGGGCAAAGGTAATTCCCTAGGGCTTTGAGGAAAATCTCGTAAGCTAGAGTCCAGGTAAAAGGCCACATGAAAGAATTCGTTTCACTACAACAGGTCAACAGGTATCCATCCGCTCCCTGAGCTTTCTGATGAGGAGCCCAGGCGGCACCACCATTGAGTGCTCGACGGCTAGCCGAACCACCAGGGGCTCCAAGCGGGGATGTGGGAGCCTCGGCTTTGTCACTCACAGGTGGGGTCCACTTGGCAGTAGTGGGTCTGAGGGGAACGTGGTGGCAGGGGTCTGGGTGGAAGGGCCCCGAGTCCTGACAAAGCTCCTTGGCGGGTGCTGACAGGCCACATTTATTCATGGCTGGCACGGATCACCGTCTCGGGAGGAGAAAGCCCCATCGAGTAGCGTGTGGTTGCAACTGCTGACCTTGCAGAATGTAGCCCAAGACATAACCGTGACGCCACCAGGGCCACTGGGAATCGCCATCATTTAATCGATGGCCCACCTTTTCTCAGGAAAAGGTCCAGACATTCCGAAGAGCTCAGGCAGCAGTGCTTTATAGTCGTATGTTTTCTAGCGAGACTCAGCATCTGTTTGGATTTCGCAGTGTGTTTGTGTGTATGTGTGTGTGTGACACGCACACCGTTGTCCTGCCTCTGCATCCCTACGGGCAGCAAGCCTCACTCACCAAACACAGGGACGTCACATCCTCCTCTCCTGACCATTATCGCGCCTGAAATGAACAGCAACTCCATACCACTGGCCGTGCGTTCCACGTTCCAGAGAATGCCCTGGATTGCTTTAAGCCAGGATCGCCTCACGCTGAGAGTCGCACTGGGACGGTCCCTCCGTCTGGTGGCCTGTAGCCGGCTTCCACTTCATGTTCACGCCGCAGTTGCACTCTGCAGTCGGCCCTCTGGGTTTGCCATCAGGCTTTTTATTTGGTCCTTCAATTAAAGCACGTGTATGCAGTAAAATGCACAGATCTTGACACACGCACTGTGTTTTTATCTCATGTATCTGCCAACCAGAACAAGCTACAAATCACTTTCTTTTTTTAACCATTTTATCAGGGGCTCATACAACTCTTATCACAATCCATGCATAACATCAATCGTGTAAAGCACATCTGTACATTCGTTACTCTCATCATTCTCAAAACATGTGCTCTCCACTTAAGCTCCTGGCATCAGCTCCTCATTTTCCCCTCTCTCCCCGCAACCCCTCTTTCATGAACCCTTGATAATTTATAAATTATTATTTTGTCATATCTTGCACTGTCCAACGTCTCACTTCACCCACTTTTCTGTTGTCCACCCCCCAGGGAGGAGGTCACATGTAGATCCTTGCAATCGATTCCCCCTTTCCACCCCACCCTTCTTCCACCCTCCCGGTATTGCCACTCACACCACTGGTCCTGAAGGGATCATCCACCCTGGATTCCCTGTGTTTCCAGTTCCTATCTGTACCAGTGTACATCCTCTGGTCTAGCCAGACTTGTAAGGTAGAATTGGGATCATGATAGTGGGGGAAAGGAAGCGTTTAGGAACTAGAGGAAAGTTGTATGTTTCATCGTTGCTACACTGCCCCCTGACTGGCTCATCTCCCCGAGACCCTTCCGTAGGGGCTGTACAGTTGCCTACTGATGGGCTTTGGGTCTCCACCCCGCACCCCCCTAATTCCCAATGATAGGATTTTTTTGTTTTGATGATGCCTGATACCTACCTGATCCCTTTGACACCTCGTGCTCACACAGGCTGGTGTGCTTCTTCCATGTGGGCTTTGTTGCTTCTGAGCTAGATGGCTGCTCGTTTGTCTTCAAGCCTTTAAGACCCCAGATGCTATATCTTTTGATAGCCGGGCACCATCAGCTTTCTTCACCACATTTGCTTATGCACCTGCTTTGTCTTCAGCGATTGTGTTGGGAAGGTGAGCATCATGGAATGCCAGTTTAAGAGAACAAAGCGTTCTTGCATTGAGAGAGTGCTTGAGTGGAGGTCCAATGTCCATCTGCTACCTTAATACTGAACCTATAAATATATGCACTCCTCACATATAAATATAAACATATGTTATATAAGTATAAAATACAAAAAATGTAAAAATTTCCCCATCTTCATATATAAATATATTTACGTATGTACATTGCCAGTATTTAGAACTCTATAAATGCCCTTTGCTTCCTAATTCTTTCCTCTGTTTCCTTTGACTTTCCTCTTGACCCACTATCATGCTCAGCCTTCATTTGGGTTTCAGTAATTCCTCTCGGTTACATTACTCTTGATCATGCACTACCAGGCCTCCTACACCCTCCTTGCCACCAATTTGGATCACTTGTTATTTCCTTGTCCCTGAGTTTGTTAACACCACTACCTTTCCCCCCACCTCCCTCTGTCCCATGTCCCCCCAGAACTGTCGCTCCCGTTGTTTTTCCTCCAGATTGTTCATCCAGCCTGTCTTATTTAGACAGACCTGCGGAGAAAACAACATGCACAAAAGCAAGACAGAGCAAAACCAAGCAACAATATACAACAAACCAATGACAAAAAAAAACCACAACAAGGAAGAAAAGTTTCTTGTAGTTCAAGGACTGTTTGTTGCCCTTTAGGAGTGTTTTCTAGTCTGTTGGGGAGCCAAGCTCTGGCCCCAAAGTCTATTTATGGTATTCTCTGGGGACTTTGTTGCTCTGTTCCCCTTGCTGTTCTGTTCCACGCCCTTAGTGTTTTGCCTTGGTGTGGTGGGATCAGATCGGGCGCTACAAATCATTTCTATCATCTGGGAAGTTGTGCCTCTTCCCAGCCGCTCCCCCTCGTCTCAGAAGTGGAGGCCAGTCTGGCTCTTCTCACCGTGAGAGGTTCTCGTCCACTCGCCCTGCAGGGCGCACCACATTCTGGGTTTGCCTGGTGGTTTCCTCATTGTGGTGGCATGGGACATGTTCTCGGTCTGTGTTTCCTGTGAGCTGGAAGCTAGGTCTGAGCTGGATAAGCATTTGGGGGTAGGAATACACACCCTCAGTGATGGTGCCTCCTATCTGAGAGCCCCTCCTCTTCTCCCTCAGATGAGCTCCCCACACAAGCTCCCCGAGTCCTCCCTGAATGAGTACGAGGTGCTGCCCAACGGCTGTGAGGCCCACTGGGAGGTGGTCGAGCGGATCCTGTTCATCTACGCCAAGCTCAACCCCGGCATCGCCTACGTGCAGGGCATGAACGAGATCGTGGGGCCCCTCTACTACACCTTTGCCACGGACCCCGACAGTGAGTGGAAAGGTAAAAGAGGTCTCTCTCTCTCTGCTGGCTCACTTGAGGAACGGGTGGAGGAAAGGCCGGCCGTGGACGCCCGCCGGCCGGGCAACACGTTCTCTCCCCGGGCCTGCCTTCTGCTCTGATGAGGGAGCTTCCGACGCGGCTTTTCTAGACGCTGGGGCAGTCAGTCGCTGCTGTCCTGGTGTCTGCACCATCAAGTGGTGTCTAGGGAAGCCGAATGACAGCAAGGACTGGCAGGTAGCACCGGGACGCCAGGAAGTACACTGCTGAGGGAGTACGCAGGATGCCGGAGGGCAGGAGATAGCTGTCCCGGCTTTGGTCTGTGCAGGGAGGACTGAGGCCGATCACAGGGCGGGGCAACTTGGGAGGCTCAGAGACGGGGGCAGTTGCTCCTCAGTTGCTCACGTTCTGCCTGTGTCCCCCAGAGCATGCTGAGGCGGACACCTTCTTCTGCTTCACCAACCTCATGGCGGAGATCCGGGACAACTTCATCAAGAGCCTGGATGACTCGCAGTGCGGCATCACCTACAGGATGGAAAAGGTGTACTCCACCCTGAAGGACAAGGACGCCGAGCTCTACCTGAAGCTGGTGAGCACGCCTGCCGGGCCCACACACGGGGCCTCAGCCGGCTTCCTGAGCCGGGCGGCTGCAGCTACTGCCAGGGACTGCCAGCCCACAGGCCGACAATGATGGAGCCTTAGGCTGGGAGTGCCAGGGAAGCTGCTGAGTTTTGCCCAGCCCGCTGGGTGCAGAGTATAGCTCCCCCGTAGCATTTCCCAGGCTGGCATCTCTGTGGGACAGGCTGCCTCATCTTTCTCCTGGGGAGTGGCTGGTGGGTCTGAAACCCCACTGACTTCGAGGTCAGCAGCTAAGTGTTAAGTCCCTGTACCACCAAGGGCTCCCACTGGCCACTTGACCAAATAGACCCACGCCAAGCTCCCTGCCATGGAGTCGGTGCTGACTCACAGCCAGCCCTGTGGGTTTCTGTGGCTGCAGCTGTTCACGGGAGCAGAACGCCCAGCTGCTCTCCCTCTCCAACTGCTGACCATGCGAGTGGTCACTGTACCATCAGGGTCCTCCACAGGGCACCAACTAGGACTAACTGGCTCAGTCCTGCTGGTAGCCCTCGGCAGTAATGCATAGAAACGTCTTTAAAAAGCTTCTCTGGTGAGAAGGGGCTGTGGTGGGGCTGTGCATTATGTGCCGGGCTACATTTGAACCCACCTATGAAGATTCACAGCCTTGGACACGCAAGGGGCAGTTCTGTCTTACAGGGTCCCTACGACTCAGACTTGAGGGGATGGGAGTGAGCGTTTTGGAAGGAGACCCAGACAGGTGTCACACTGAGAGAACCTGTCCACAGCTGCCCACATTTAATCCCAGCATGTGTGAACCTAGCGTCTCACCCAGTGGTGGTGCTGCGTGACTTGCCCGCCTGTAAAAAAGGGCTCCAGAAAGATGGTAGGAAAATGGGCTTCTTCCTTGAACTTTAAACAGCCCCTCGTGTACAGTGTGCTAGGCACAGACGCAGAAGAGCAAGAGAAGCTCTCTAGCGGGCTGTGCTGTCCGCTCCCACAGCCATGGCGGCCCCGGGGGCCAGTCCTCTGCCCTCCAGTGGGGCTGAGTGAGAAGCGACTCTGGCGCAAGCCGAGCCTGGGCTGCAGTGAGTGCTTGTCCCGCTCGGCCTGCACACCCGAGCGTATCAATGGCATGGTGGTGTAGGAGACGTGGACTCATCAGGGATGGGTGGATGGATGTGCAGTGTTTATAGAAAAGTGGGATTCTGGCTTCTCTTGAGAAATGGCACTGAGTTTCAGGTACCCCATTAATCACTCAAGGCTCTAGATCCTTGTATTCCGTTCCCCAGTTCCCACCCACCCTCCCTCTGCCACTGGTCTGGGGGGTCGTCCGCCCTGGATGCCCTGTGTTTCCAGTTCCTGTCTGTGCCAGTGTGCATCCTCTGGTCTAGCCAGATTTGTAGGGTAGAGTTGGGATCATGATGTTGGGGGAGGAGGAGGCATTTGGGAACTAGAGGAAAGTTGTGTGTTTCCTTGTTGCTGCATCACACCCTGACTGACTCTCTCCCTGCCCTTATTGATACTGCTCTGTCTTACTGACTTCTGGTTGCCTGGCCTCCAATAGGGCCCCCCACCTCCCAAATCTCACTTCCTGGACCCAAGGATGGGCTCGCCTTCCAACCAGATGGATAGTGACCCCTTCCCAAGGCATTGTGTCCTAATTCTCAAGCACAGGTGAGAGTAGCATCTTTTTATTTAGAAAAAGCAAACCAATCAAAGTTATTAGGGTACACTACCTTCTAAATGTATATGTAAGAAAGAGAAGAAAAAATATGCTACACACACACACACACACTCACTCACTCACTCACTCACTCACTCACTCAAAGCTCATTGACCCTGGCCCTCCTGTGCCCTGGCTTGCTGCACCTCTGCGTTGGGCCTGGTGCCCGCTGTTGCTGGTCATCGAATGCATTTCTGGTGAGGCTCGTGGCACATCCTGACGCCCACTCACATGCCTCTGACCCACCCATCCCCCTTGCCAGCAAGAGCAGAACATCAAGCCCCAGTTCTTCGCCTTCCGCTGGCTGACGCTGCTGCTGTCCCAGGAGTTCCTGTTGCCGGACGTCATCCGCATCTGGGACTCGCTCTTCGCCGATGACAGCCGCTTCGACTTCCTCCTCCTCGTCTGCTGCTCCATGCTCACGTGAGTGTCACCCCGGCCGGCGCCTGCTCAGTGGGCCCTCCTTGGGAAGGACCAGAGGGGAGGCTCCTCAGGACCCCGCAGGGTGGGCAGGGAAATGAGACGCACCATGGGCAGAGGGCTCAGCCGGGCCTGCGCTCAGAGCAGACCAGGGCTCCAGTGCGTCCACTGCTTGTTTTTCTCAGACTGATCCGGGAGCAGTTGCTGGAAGGGGATTTTACTGTAAACATGCGACTCCTACAGGTAATGGGAGTGGGGGGGCAAGTTCTAGCTCTCCTATGAAGCCAGTTACCAGGCACCCAGGCCATACCTGCTGTTGTATCAAGCTGGGGCCAGGGGTTAAGAGTCACACCCCAGAGGCCACTCTGAGTGTGAGTCCTAGTTCTGTCAGTGACCCTGAGTTTTGAGTGACTTTGAGTGAATCTGAATTGGCCTCTCTACACCAGGTGTTCTACCGCAGTTAATGGTAGCCGGGACCCAATGGGTGTTCGGCCTGTGATTTCTCCCCTCGGCAGTAATGCTTGGACCTGGAGGAGGAGGGACTTGGGGAGAAGGGTGTGGGTCATAGAGGCTGAGAACATGGGCTCAAGGGCCTGGCAACTCTGGGTTCTGGTCTCTGTTTTGCTGAGAGAGTCATGTGACCTGAGACAAGTGACATCCTGGGGCCCATGTCCTCATCAGTACCTGACCTCAGCCTGGTGTTCCTCAGTGCGGGGGAGGCTAGCTCTGCACCAGGGGCCCATTGCAGGGACTGCCTTGTCTGGCTGCTAAGCTGGTTCCGTGCACTACTGTGTCCGCAGGGCCTGGCATGGCACTAGGCTCATTATGAATGAGCTCAGGACCTGAGGACAGACAGTGCAGAGATGAGGCAAGATTACGTGATCTTAGAGAGCCCCTGTGGGACCCTTTAGGTCAGCGGTTCTCAATGTATGGGTCGAGACCCCCTTTCGGGGTCAAACGACCCTTTCACAGGGGTTGCCTGATTCATAACAGTAGCAAAATTACAGTTAGGATATTTTATGGTTGGGGTCACCACACCGTGAGGAACAGTATGAAGGGGGTGCGGCATTAGGAAATTTGAGAACCTCTGCTCTAAGTGGTCTAGGTGGGTGGCATTAGCCACACGCAGAGCTTTGGGCAGGATGCGCGCTGCCTAATGTCCTCTGGCTTCTGACTCCAAGGCCAGTGGGCAGGGCCAGGGGGTGGCAGAAACGGCCATGGGTGAACTGGCTCTGAGGCTTATTGTTGGCATTCCCCATGCCCAGGATTACCCGATCACGGATGTCTGCCAGATCCTACAGAAAGCCAAGGAACTCCAAGACTCAAAGTAGTAGGCAACAAGAAGCCCAGCTTGGGAAAGAAGTCACCAACCCCTGGCTTCTGGGACACACACAAGTCCTTGGGGTCCCCGGCCGGAGGGGACACTGCAGGATCAGCCCCACACACCAGGCTTCCTCGCCCTGGCTACTCTGTCCTAGGTCACTCCAGCTGGGGGCTCACTGCGTGCTCCTGCCCTGGCCACCGAGCTGTGAGCACCCCGTGCCCTGCAGCCCTGGGACCCTCTGCCAGGGCTGCTCAGCAGGGCTGGCGCTCCAAGGGCTGGGACAGGGTGGGCGGCTGGGAGCCTGTCACGTGTGCATTCCTGCCTCTGCTCTGCTGCCCGCTTCCTCTGGCCCTGCTTCTGGGCTTCTGGACTCCGGTGGGGGACAGGCACTGGGCACATGGGCCAAAGACCACTTCTGGGGTTGGTGCTGGGGCTTCCCCACAGGGACAGTGACACTGTGCAGGGGGTGAGAGGCTGCCCTCACTCCTGCCTGTCTCGCTGCACGCACACATGTGCGTGTGTATGTGTGTGTGTCCACGTGTATGCGTTTCCACCCCCAGACTCCTGGGTGTCTGCTTCTCAGTCTGTCAGCGGGTGTGTCTGTGCCCCTCTTCATTTGTGCCCCTCCTTTGCCAACCTCTCTGCCCTCCACCACTTCACCCAGCATGGGGCTTCCTCTCCCCAGTGCTCTCCTGCCCTTGTTTCTTAGGGTGCCTTATCCCTGTCTTTCTCTCCAGACCCCTCCATTCCCACAAACTGGGGGGACAGAATGAGGATTCTGGCTCGGCAGAGCTCTTGGCCTTCCTACCTTTGGCCTTCCTAGCCTGTCCTCAGCCCCAGGCCTAGGCTCCTCGGTCCCCGAGAAGGGGAGGAAGTCGATGGTGCCTCGCTAGGTCACCAACGCACGCCCTGCACACGCACATGCACACAGACCAGACAAAAACTTGGAAACCAAAGGCCCTTCCCACCCAGGCATTCTGTGCTCCATGGGGACTCTGTCCTGGGGGTTGGGGTCCAAGTGCTCCCGAAGAACTGTCATTCCCTGGGTTCAGCCCCTCATCCTTTAGGGTGAGCCCCACACAGGCTAAGTGGGGGCCCCAGGGGCCTTGTCAGTGCCAGAAGAGCCCCCGTTGGCATTTTTGCTGTCCCTCCACCCCCAGCCAGGTGGAAGAAGGCACTGGCCCTGGGCTAGTCACCTGCTGGGGTTGCTCCTGGTGCTGGAACACATCTGTCAGCTGGGCTGTGGGAGGGGCGTAACTTCTGACAAGTCCTCGCCTTTTATAGGGTGGGGGAGGGGAGGAAGCAGGTAGTGTGGGTCCTCAGCCTCTCCCCAGATTGGCTTGCAGAAGCCGGGGCTCAGGAACTCTTGGCCCTCAAGCTTTGACTTCAGCAGCCAGGACTCGTGTCAGCCACTCCAGTACAGCTGTGGGGAGCAGCAGCCCCCTAGCTGGCTCCCTTTCCGGGCCATGCCTTGGACTCGGCCACACTTGCCTTTTTGCCTCCTTTTCTCCCAACACAGTATTGGAAGATTTTACTATTTATTCAGACGTATTTATTGCAGGTCGGCAGGTGCTTAGTTTGGGAATGGTGAGTGGGGCATGCCCTTTTGACAGGAGTTCCTAGGGCCTCCTGAAGTCAGCGGGCTCTCTCCATGCCCTGCCATCTTCCTGGCTTTCTAGCGGGGCCTCGTGGGGAGGAGGGCTCTGAAGCGGGGCAGAAGGGAAGACAGCTGGCATCCTGGCCAGACTCCAGGGCTCTTGGGACAGGGTGCCCACTACCCACCAGCCTCCCAGCACTGGTCAGGTGGTGGTTTAGCATCAGCTTGGGCCAGTCCTTGCCCAGAACATAGATGCCTTCCCTCTTCCACTTGGGTCAGTTACTGCATGTAATTCATCTCAGTAGCCCGCCTGGTTCTAGCGTCCTCTCCTTGACTTGAGGTGAAGGTCAAGATCAAAGGGACCATGACACAGTGGGATACTGCTGGAGGAAGGTGCCGGTCCTCTTCCCCCAGGTTCTTGCGGAAGCCCCTACCCCAAAGAGCCAGAATGCCCAGGCTTCCTGCTCGAGAAGCTGCCCTGTGAATTCAGTGGGACTCACTCTAGGCAGTCGGAATGCTAGTCTGCTTTTGGTTTTTCATGTTTTGTTCCTTGAATCAATGCTGTTGATAAATTGTCTTTAATAAATCATGAGTTTTTTGCCATGATCCCTGGTGCTGGGCGGGGCGGGAGCCTCAGGGACGTCCGTGAGCAGGGGTGGGGGAGTCCAAGGGAAGGGTCAGGAGTTGGTGCAGCCGCAGCCAGTCAGGGCAGGAGAAGGCGGCACCTGAGAGGAAAGCCCGCATGCTCAACCCTACGTCTCCAGGAGCTTTGTGGAGCCCTTGTGTCTGGTGGCTACACAGCAGGTTATTTTTTTAGATTGGAACTTTGATCATTCAAAAAGATGTCAAACACCCATGATCCTACAAAGTCAACGACAACTTGATCCTTTCAGCACGCATGGTTTTTAAAGCATTCGGATCGTCTCTAAATTAGAACAGCTTATCGAATGAGGGGACATTGTATGCGTCGGAAAGCCCGTGGGTTCATAGGATATCCCCACTCGTGAACACTTGTTTTTGAAGTCTTTGCATTTCTGACCATGACCCCGGCTCACTGCTGTGTTGAAAGCTCTGAATAGTTGTACAGGTTGGGCTGCTAACCACAAGGCCGGCGGTTCAAAACCATCGCTTCCCACCTGTCAGCTGTTCCCGTGAGGAAGATGAGGCTTTTACTCCCGTAAGAGTTCCAGGCTCTGGAGCCCACACGTCGGGATGTCTGGCTGGCAGTGAGCACCCTGAGAGCTAAGCTGCGCTCCCAGCACGGGGGGGTTGGTTCGCAAACTGCCAGTGTGGTGGAACTTCGGACTGGTTTCCGGATGCGCTTGTTAGGAGGGTGAACGCTGCTGGTAGCCAGCCCCGGAGTTACTCCTGCCCCGTCCGCCAAGGAGGAAGCGCAGGACTCCCCTTTCGGAGAGAGAGAGAGAGCGCGCGCGCTGGGCGTTGAGCGGAACTGGGCAGGGCGCGCCGTCAGGGGGCGGGGCAGACAGGCTGACGGCAGCCAATCGCGGCCGGAGTGCGGTGCCGTGCCCCCGCCAGCCTGCGCCTTCAAAGGGCTAAGGAGGGGCGCGGGGGGACTGCGCGGGCGCCCGTCCGGCTGACCCGGTGCGCGAGCAGCGCGGCGTCCGCAGGGTTTCCGGCATCCCTCGCCCACCTGCGTCCGCTCTGGAGGTGGGCCCGCGGGTCGGTCGCCGAGGTCACCGCGTCCGCGCGCGCCCGGGCCCGTCCGAGCCATGCGGGCGCCGGGGCTGCGCGCCGGGCTGGCGCTGGCGCTGGGCGCGGGGCTGGGCGCGCTCGCCGAGCGCTGGCGGCAGCGGCGGGCGGCGCCGGGGCTCCTGGGCCGGCTGCCCGTGCTGCCCGTGGCGGCGGCGGCCCAGCTCCCCGCCGTGCCGGCGGGCGGCGGCCCCGGCGAGCTAGCCAAGTACGGGCTGCCGGGGCTGGCGCAGCTCCGGACCCGCGAGTCCTACGTGCTGTACTACGACCCGCGCACCCGCGGCGCGCTCTGGGTGGTGGAGCAGCTGCGGCCCGAGCGGCTCCGCGGCCACGGCGACCGCGGCGCGTGCGACTTCCGCGAGGACGACTCGGTCCACGCCTACCACCGCGCCACCAACGCCGACTATCGCGGCAGCGGCTTCGACCGCGGCCACCTCGCGGCCGCCGCCAACCACCGCTGGAGCCAGAAGGCCATGAGCGACACCTTCTTCTTGAGCAACGTCGCGCCCCAGGTAGCGGGGCCGTGCGGGGAGCGCCGATGGCGCCGGCGGAGGAAGGGGGCGCTGGGGGGCTCTGCGTGCCCGGGCCGTACCGCGGTCCCGAAGGAGGGCGCCGTGCACGCGTGTCCCACACGTGGCGGTCCAAGCCCTCGGGCTCTGAGGACGGGGAGAGCAGAGAAGCTCGATTCCCATTGCCCTGTCCTGCCTGCTGCAGTCAGGCTGTCAGGACCCCTTAGCAAGCCGTCCTACCACTGGCCCCACAGCCAGCAGGACCTGAGGATGGACCATAGAGCACAGGCCAGCAGCCTGACAGTGTGGTGCTAGGGGCCCAGCCCTCCCCGCTGGACTGCATCCACCGAGGGGAGCAGGGTGGCGGCAGTAGCACATTGTTACCGATGCCCAGCTGGGCTCTGAACTAATCCAGAATGAGGAAGAGGAGGGGCGGGGGAGAGCTGGTCTTCCCACTGCCCCTCCAGGGACCAGGCCTTAGGTTTCCCTCTGGAAGGCAGGCTGAAATTTTGGGTGCTGGTCTACTCATCCTAGATGGCATGGTGGTGAGTGCCACCCTGCAGCGCTTCCCAGGCTGCCCGCTAGGCCAAGTGGGATAGCAGCACTTCTCTTGATTCCCTTCCTGGTTGGCCTGACTTGGTCAGTGCCCAGCCTCAGGGCCTGAGGCAGCACTGGACCCTGAGGGTCTCCGCCCTGGCCACACTGAGGCCCACCTCACTTCCCAGGTGCCCCACCTCAACCAGAACGCCTGGAACAACCTGGAGAAGTACAGCCGCAGCTTGACCCGCACCTACCAAAACGTCTACGTCTGCACAGGGCCGCTCTTCTTGCCCAGGTGAGGAGTTGGGGCTCAGCAGGGCCTGCCTCTCACCCGCAGACCCTTGTCTGCCGCTTCTCCTGGGCAGCTTGCCCTAGGCTTTGGGTCAGAAACCACTAGGTCATTAATCATCTGGTTCAATACATCTGTACCTCTGCCTGAGGGGGGATGCCCCATTCATTCCTCCGATTCACAGCCAGAGGCCTTTTGGGCACTCCCATCATGTTCTGCTCAAGGGTACACCCATGCCCCTCTGCCTCCCAGCTGCCCAGCCCAGGGCTCTGGAGGCACACCCTCCAGAGCCCACATAGGCTGGAGCTGTCACTTGTCCTTTGCAGCCCTGCCTCCCAGGTGCACATGGTGGCTCTCCTGACCCCTGAGGATGGACGGGATGAGGCAAGGGCTGGAGCTAAGCAGCTGGCTGGAGCCCACGGGCCCTGCCGTTAAGCCACAGTGGGCAAGGACTCCTGTGAAATGGAGATACCACCTGTTACATCTAGGGGGATGGCCTGGCTCAGTCAGCACCAGTGACCGAGTCCTTGGTGAGCATTCAGTAGTAAGTGCCTCCTATGGCTTGCTGAACTGCTGAGAGGCTCTGCGCCATTAACCCGATGTTTGGGGCACCTGCTAAATGCCAGATCCCACGTCCGGTACTCGGAATTCAGCCACCACAGGCCTTGCTACTTGGTGCCCATGTTCCACAGGGGGAGATGGAGTGGTCAAATGCTACACTGGGAGGAACGAGTGATCAGAAGGCTTGATTCGTTCGCATTATTTATTGTCTCTGGCTCCTCCTGACCCAGAGTCTGGCCATAGAGAACACAGGCTAAGGGTGTGTCTACCTCAGAGCCACTGGGTCTCAGCCTTGAGAGGGTGGCACCAGGTAGGGTCGCGTCAGAGAAGGCTGCCTGGAGGCAGTGGCCTGAGGTCCAATCAGGCCCCAGTCCCCTCGGGAGCCCTGCAAGGACCTGTGTTCCTGGGTGTGCCCACAGGACGGAGGCTGATGGGAAGTCCTACGTGAAGTACCAGGTCATTGGCAAGAACCACGTGGCGGTGCCCACACACTTCTTCAAGGTGCTGATCCTGGAGGCGGCAGGAGGGCAAATTGAGCTCCGATCCTACGTGATGCCCAACGCGCCGGTGGACGAGGCCACCCCGCTGGAGCGCTTCCTGGTGCCCATTGAGAGCATCGAGCGGGCCTCAGGGCTGCTCTTCGTGCCCAACATCTTGGCACGGGGTGGCAGCCTCAAGACCATCACTGCTGGCAGCAAGTGAGGGCAGTGCCAAAGGGGAAAACGAGACGGGGTTATGGGGCAAGGTCGAATTAAAAGTGGTTCTTTTTGAAGATGAGCCTTGGCTGTATCTGCCCCAAGTGACCAGCATGGACTCTGGCTTCCTTGTGGCTTCTTCCACAGACCCTTCAGCCTGGCCGCGTACCGGCTTGCGCCAGGCCAGACTGCAAGGCCGCCAGTGAGATGAGGATGGCTTCCTGGAAGAGAGTGGGCCATGGGCTGGGGCCTACGTGACTGGACCACGCTAGCCAGGGCCTTCTGTTCTCAGCCAGCCCTTGGACTAGCTCCTTGGGCCCGTGCCCTCCTCCGCTATGGAAGTTAAAGGTACAGGCCCAGGCTCTGCCACGAGGCTGGCCACCTGCCAAGGCTTTTTCACCCGGCTGCTTAGCCTTTGCCTCTATAATGAGATGTCCCTAATACCCCGACCTCCCAGAGTCACCCGCCCTTCCCATCGGCAGGTTCTCAGCCTGCTAGCAGGCCTTGAAGGCTTGGAGTTGGCATTTGTTGGGAGATGTGCTGGCTACTGACTGGTCACCAGTTAGTGCCTCCGCTAGGCCAGTGTCCACAGTCACAGCCTCTGTGCCGACCTCAGAGTGGGGGGTCTCAGGTTCCCAGGCACTGAAGCTGGAGGCACAGTGCTCCCCGAATAGAGACACAGGCTGAGGGGAGAGCGGCCCGGCCGCTGTCAGACGTGAAAAGTGGCAGACCTGGAGTCACTGAGAAACTGAATGGCACCAAGGAAATTGAGGATTAGTGCCAATGTGGGCAGTCTCCCGGGTCACCACCAGCCAGGCAGCAGGCGGGCACTAAGAGCTAGATTTCTGACTCTCAGTCCGTTGTGTGAGGCAGGAGGGGGAGGAGGCAGGAGACAGGTGCAGGTTCAACCCCATGGACAGATTCTAAGGCATGCACCCACTGCAGGGGGTTGATCCTTGGGGAGAGCCTGGGACTGGAGGCAGGCTCACTCACCTCAGTGCGAATGGAGCGGCTGCCCTGGCTCGGGCAGGTGTTGATGTACAGGTCGAAGAGGACACTAGGCTCAGCCACCTCCAGGTTGGGGTCTGCATCCACTCCAGCTTCTAGACCTTGGAGCCCCCCGAACACCACGAGGGCGTGCCTGGCCCCCACAGGAGGAGGCAGGGAAGTAACTGTTGAAGACCCCACTGAACAGCCCCCAGAGTCCCTCCCCGCAGGGAGGGCTCCCCAGCTCTCCTTCCCCTGGGCTGTACTAACCGGAAACTGGGGAGCTGGGCAGAGGCCACATCTGTACCTCGCTCTGACGTCCCGATGGTCAGGTCATACCCATCCTTGAAGGGGGCCTCGGCAAACACAGCACCTGGTGGGGCGGCCAGCTCAGCAGGGGCCTGCTGCGTACCAGCCACTGCCCCCAGCTGGGAGTGGACAGCAACTGGGGAGGGGTGGAGAAGGGGTCTCCAGCAGGGACCAGCAGAGCTCTGCTGTTCCTGGGAAGGCAGGGCCAGCTGCAGAGGGGGAGGGTGGGAAGGGGCTCCAGGAGCCAGTTGTGGGCCTGCCCTTCGTTCCCATTCCCAACCTCGCGAGAGACATGCAGTTTTCCCTTAGAGATCCTACGCAGCACTCTGGCAGGGCACGGACCACCAGGACACGGAGGCCTGGTTGGTCCAGAGACGGAAAAGAACGAGCAAGGCCCTCTGCTGCCTCCCAGAGAGGTGCCAGGGAGTCGCGGCAGGAAGCTTACTGAGGCAGGAGGCCAGGCGGACAGTGTAGCCCCAGTAGAGCCCAGCTCTGGAACGAGGGTCCTGTGACGATACAACTTTTCCTCGGTATGTCTTGCTTTCTGGAAGGGAAGCCGAGCCTTTGTGAAGACTGGCCGAGGGGAAGCCACGGCGGAAGGAGCTGGCTGAGCCCTCAGGCCAACCAGGCCACGTGCAGGGGCTCCGTGCACTTCCAGATACCTGGGAGCTGCTGCGGGTGCAGTCGCACGGTCACTCGGAGTCCGGGCTCCAGGTTCTTGTCAATCTTCACCTCCTGGGAGAGAAGCCAGAGGAAAACGGGAGCCAGTTCCCAAGATCAGCAAGGGTCACTGGGTGTCACTGTTTTTCCAGACACCAGGGCATCTGTGGGGCTGGTCATGGACCCTCTGTCCCCTTTCTCTGCCCCTTGCGCCAGTATACCCCGCACAGGACTGGCACAGAAGGAATGTCACACCATGTGTATTCAGGAAGTCTGGCTCCTACCTAGTGGCAGCTCTGCCACATACTACAGGAGCTCCGGTGACACTGACTGCTAACCTCGAGGGCAGCAGTTCAAATCCACCAGATGAAGCTGTCTGCTCCCATAAAGACTGTCCACTTCAGAAACCCAAGACAGGGTTGCCCATAAGGAGCCCTGCTGGCGTACTGGTTACGTGCTGGGCTTCGAACTGCAAGGTCAGCAGTTTGAAACCGTCAGCCGCTCTGCGGAACTACGGGGCTTTCCGCTCATGTAGTCCGTCTGGGAAACACACAGGTGCAGCTCTGCCTGTCGGATGGCTGGCTCTGAGGTGGCACTGACTCCACGCTGCTTACTCGTTTAAGAAACCTCAGCAGCCTGCTAATCCCCGGAGCCTCAGTTTCCTCATTGGTAAAAAAGAAAACTTGCCATAAAGAAGAGCCGCTGTTACCCTGCCTGGCTCCTGGTGTCTAGAGAAGGCGTAACCCCAGGAGCTGTGAGCAGTAGCAGTTAACAGTCCATGGGGAGCTTTTGGAATTTCTCAGGTTTCCAGGCACCTGCTTCCCCATGTGAGGGTTGTCCACCTCTCCATGCGGTGCCTGTGCTGTCCGGCTTCTCTTAGCCGGCTGGTTCTGGTCCGCTCACTCGGCAAGGAGCGGGTTCCACATACTAAACCTTCCTGCTTCTGACCCCTGGAGCCTCGAGTCAACTGCTGGGAATGGAACGTCTCTAAGCCCCCAGCTTGGTTCATCACACAAAAGCAGCTGTGAGTCTCCTGTCATATTTTAGGGGACGACCACCCTCTAGTGCTGTGCCTTCTCCTACAGCTCCGAGTTCAGTCTCGGCTGCACCTTACCGACCCTTCTTGGGCCCACAGCTGGGTTGCACAGGGGCCTCATAGGTAGAGAGGATCGTGGACCCAGGCCACCCAGCCACGTGCCCCTACCTTCTTCATCCCACAGTTGACGAAGGAGCCGTGGCCTGGCCGCGTGGGGCGGTCCAGCACGATGCCTTCCCGGAATTGGGATTCCTCATCCTGCCGCATGTGGTGAGGGCTGTCCAGGGGGTTCAGCAGCCCTGCAAGGGGGGGGGGCAGGGATAGGACCCAGGAGGCGTCTGGGTGATGCTGACGAACAGAAGCACCCCTTCAGACTTGCTTTCCCCAGGTGGGATGCGGACCAGCCACAGGACGGGGCTAAGGCCCAGCCAGCTCACCTGCAAACTGCAGATCCTGGTGCTTGGGGAAGAAGGCCTTTCTCAGGTACCTACAAAGGAAGGTCAGTTCGGGAGGTCCCCGGGAGAAGCTGGCCTGGCCACCCCTCTCTCATGCCTGGGCACCTCGCTCCCAGCCCCTTACTGTGGGCACTCCAGGTACTGCAGGATACGGGCCAGCTGCACACACGCCTGCCCTTTCTTGCCGATGCCCATGAACTCCCCCTCCACAGTCCTAGAAAGAGAGACAGAGTTCACCACATTTCCTTCAGACTCGGCTTACCTGGTCCAACCTCCCCCACCAACCAGTGCCCCCGCCTAGCAACCCTGCCTATTGGTGATTACAGTTCGGGCTTTTTGGGCAGGTTGGGTGGGAGGGCCCCAAGATGAGGCCACAGCCAGGCCGGCAGTGCCTCCCTTGAGACCTGGCGCCGTGGGTGGGCCCTTACTTGGCATCGTGGCCCTCTTCGTCAAACACCACGATCTCATCCACGCAGAAAATGGCGCAGGCTCTGGCAATCTGGCCGGCCAGGTAGGTGCGAAGCTCGGGAGACTGGGCATTGTCCAGGATAGAACCCGGCAGGGCCACGCTCAGGGTGTAAGGCCGCCCTGGGCAGGGAAGGGGCAATCAGTGGGCCGGAGGCCAGCAACCCACCCATACATCCAGCCCATGTCCCCAGGGCACAGAGTTTGACATCTACAAAAATCAATCTAATTTCATCTAGTGGCACGACCCCTTACTGCCCGCTGTAAAATGAAGGTCCTGAGAGCTAGTATCTTTTAAACTAATTCGTGAGGACTATTACAAAAGTGACTGGTTAAAGACTTGGCTACTAAGGGACCCGCCCCCTCCCCCCACCTCGCTGCTAACTCATGGACCTTTTGAGTTTGAAACCCTAACTGTTTATGGAGTAGAAAGCCCCTGAAAAGCTGGTGGATTTGAACTGCGGACCCAGTGGATCGTAGCTTGACTCATCACTACTCCACCACCAGGGCTCCTTACTAGTTGAAAGGTCACCCGTCTGGCCCCACCCAGCAGCACCACCCAGCAGCACCACGGGAGAAGCAGGAGAGCTGCTTCTGTGAAAGATCACAGCCCAGAAAACCTACAGCTCGCTGCTGGGTCACAAGGGATCGCTGGGACTTGACCGGACCCACAACCAGCGTCAAAAAGCCAGATCTCGGGTCTGAGGTGTGAAATGGACCCAGGACAGCCAGAAGCAGGCGCTGTGCTATAGAGCCGACTGAGCAGCACGGATCTGAAGCCGGCAGGGCCTCCTACGCACGTGCTTAATTCAGTACAAGGTGATCTGGGCGGTTGGTTCTCAGGCACTTTTCACTGTTGCGTGTGACTGTGAGTCTTCAATAGTAACACCTGGGGACCCATGTGAAGTAGCACTAGTGCGGCTCACAGAATGCCCGGGGGGAGAGCAGTCTTAACATTATGATCTGAAAACGCTGAATTGCTCGGTTGTTACCATTTCACGATAAATGAATCCAGCAAAAGAAACATCACTAGTAGTAGGAGCCCTGGTGGCATAGTGGGTATATGTTGGGCTGTGATCCAAAAGGTCAGCAGTTCAAAACCACCAGCTGCTCCTGGGCTTTCTACTCCTGTAAATTGCAATCTCCACCCTGCCCTATAGGCTCGCTATGAGTTGGCAGTGAATTGAGTTTTGAGAGGAGGTTAGATCTCAATTTGCTGCTCCTTGGGGCAAACTCCTCCTCTCTGAGTCTCCATTTCTGCTTCGGTCCCAGAGCTCTGTGCTCACTGGTCGAGTGCCCCTCCCTTCCAGCTACGAGATCATCTGGTCCTCCTCACCTTGGTCCTCCCTCTGCAGCGCTGCCTCCTGCTCCTCCTGGAGCCTGGCCTGCTCCTCCTGTGCCCGCTGCCGCTCTAGTTTCTTCATCATCTTGAGGTCTTTCCATTTCTTTTTCTCCTCTTTCTCTGAATAAGAACCGGGACACCTTGCTTGGTGGAGGTGAGGGGGGCCGGGAGGGGCTGGGGGAGCAGCCCCTTGCTCATGTTGGCTCGCTGGACCAAACGGACAGAGCCACTGACTTTACCCATGGCTCAGCTGAGTCTGGGGGGAGGCGGCAGAGAAACAACCCCCACCCGCCACTTACTCTGTTTTTTCCATTTCCGCCACTCAATCCTCTGACCATGCTCACCCTGGAGTAAGAGAGGGGTGTGGGGGCGTCAGGAGTGTGAGGCTGACAGGTCCGGGGTGGGGTGGTGGGTGGGTGTAAGGGGGCGTGTCAGGTAACCCTCACAGTGGTCTCAGAGCCCCGGGAACCGGCGGACGGGTTTGTGCCTGCCACAAGGTTCTACCTCCTGGACACGGGCCCGACCAGGATGCGCCGGACGTGGGCCACGTGACGCAGTGCGGGCGGTCCCGCCTCCTGCCCCGACACCCCGTCTCTGGTTCTTATCCCGGCTAGGCTAGGGGCGCGCGCACCCAGGGGCCTTCGGAGACTGCGGACTCGGACTGGCGAGAAGCAAGAACTAAGTGGCCCCGTCCCCCCGCGGGACGCTGAGCAGTTCGTCCCCACGCTCTTTAGGGTTTCCCACCTCCACCAAACCTACCGGGCCGCAAGGCCGCGTCCCCACGCGCTCCGCCATGTTCCTCGGCCCGCTGGAAGCCACGCCCTTGTCAATCACCCATCCCTTCCGGCCACGCCCCCACCTAGCTGTCCAATCGGGCGCCGCCGGCGCGCGGGGCGTGGCTCTGGCGTCCGTCTGCCGCACGCGCGGGGGTGGGCCGGGACTGACCCGCAGGTGGGAAGCGAGTGCCGCCCACAGGTGGGAAGCGTCCTCCGAAGGCCTGAGACGTGAACTAGATCGCAGCAAAGCTGGAGTGTTAGACCTTGAAGATAATTTCCTCCAGTTCTTTTATAGATATATTTACTTAATCGTCTTAAAATTAATAAATTTGACCTGGCATCGATTATTTCAATCAGCATATATTTATTGAAATGTAAGTATTTTGGAATCAGACACCTTTTATGCTTAAACGGATATGCCCAAAGCGTGACAGTCCAAAACCATTCAGCAGTGGCTTGTAGAAAAAAACCCGAGACGGATTTCCTTCAAGACTTGAGCCAACAAAATCCTGTGGCTTTCCCTCTGCTCTGTACCACCCGACTTTGCCATGAGTTGGAATTGTCTCTTGAGCATTGGGTTTGGTTTGGCTTTTTCCGGGGGGGGGGGGGGGGGGGGTATTCTGTCATTTTTTAGGGATAGAATGACAAAGCACATACTAATGTGGAACTTACAGCCTAGTGGAGGCGACAAAGTAACCAATTAACCATCCACGTAAATGTAAGCCCATCTAAAGCTTTTCAAATTAAAGTTAATTTAATATCAACCAAAATTTCAGCTAAAAGTATGTCTAGTGTGCCAAATTCTCATCGACATTTCAGATACCTTAAATTACCATGGTCATAACTAGACAACCTATTTCTGAGACAAGGAGATGTCAATAGTATGGAGGTTTGGGTGCAAAAAAATGAAATCCATGGATGGTTTTTTATGTAAGTCACCTTTTCCACGAACTTTTTGAGGACCCTTTGTGGATCTTAAAAGAGCCTAATGTTCAAGGCAGACAACTCTTTTTACAAGTTAAGCAACTAAACTACTGTCTGGTTTTAATAAGACTTCAGGGGATATTTGGTTTAAGATTTAAATATTATCCCAGGATTTGGAGATGCATCTGGCCTCCATGAGGGTCATGAGAATTTGAAATTCTGTTCTAAATTTTTGGTGGTCAGAATTCTTCTGCAGAAACTTTGGTCAGAATATTGAATATATATATAATATATTATACACACACAAATTCAGTATGTATATATTATACACACACAAATTCAGTACTGCTATCCAGGCATCTTCTGGTCTCTTGGCAAAGGGGGCAGTTGCTCATGGAGGCCCGTTAACTGCAATTCCATATCCTCCTGATTGCTGACTCTCCTTCCAATGTTGCTCCAGCCTCATTGGTTTTGCTTCTCCAAGGGATCCCGGTCTAAGGTAGTGAGCAATGCAGTCAAGAGTTCTACTCCTGCTGTTACCATTAACTAACAGTGTGATTTCAGACTGCTAAGCTTTGAGTTTAACTCTGCTTAACTCCACAAAACAATCAAACATTTTCACAATGAAGAGGCTAGCTAAGGTCCTGGTCATCAGCACCACAACGTGAAGCACACAGAAGCAGTCAATAGTTTGAGTAACTTGAAAGTTTATTGTGCGTAAAAGGTACTGGCAGGAGGATTCACGGCTGAAGGCAGTTTCTCAAGTCCAGGTTCAACAAGTGGGGGGCAGAGGGGGCCTAGTTCAGGGTTGAGACTTGAGTCCAAATATGTTGCTGGCCCCTGCCCTCTGAGTCCCAGCCAAGTCAAGGGAGGCCCTATTTACTACCCGACCATGGGAGGGGTGGGAAGAGGCCCAGATCCTCCAAGGAGTCCCAGGGACCTAGAAGGGGGGGGGGTGCTCTTCTCTGATAACACTCTAGGGCACAGAGAAGGGGCGGCCAGTACCATTACTCCCAACCTGGGTATAGCTAAAACCTGGGTAGAGATGGGTCTCCACACAGGAGGAAGGAACAGGATGGGACCGGAACAAGGGTCCAAGTTCAGGGTGTGAGCTCAGCCTTCCATTTCTGCAGCTTCTCATCCATGGCCTGGAGTGTGGCTTCATCCTATACCAACATAGGCTGGTGCTGCTACCCCTCATCCCAGGGAGCCTGGGTTGGGGGCTGGGAAGCTTGAGGAGGCCTTCCTGCCCCCCTGGGCCTGCCCTTACCTTTATAAAGCAGAAGCGGACATAGTGGTCAAAGAGCTTCTGATGTGGCCCACTGTAGAAGATAGAGACCGGGATGGCCGCCAAGCCCTGGGGAAGAGGAAGTCCAGGTCTCTATATGGTCCATGGCCCACAGTCAGGTTCCAGGCGGGCAGGCAGGCAAGCATAGACAGGTCTCCAGGATAGGGCAAGTGGGAGAAGTTAGCTAGAAGGCAGCACCTTCACTCCCAAGGTCAGAGCAAAAGATTTCCAGACCTTCCTTCCGACACCCACCTAACAAGAGGACAGATGACAGCTGAGAGTGGACACAGGAAATCAGACACGGCCATTGTGAGCTGAAATTGTGGGCCAACACTTCACTGTACAGATGGGAAGACTTGGGTCCAGAGTGGGGCAAGAACTGGGGACAACCCACGTGGCACCATTGCACACGCTAGGAGATGGCTCTATTTGAAGTGGACGCAACCCTGCTCCAGGGCTCATGATTGGAGGCTGGGCTGGTGTTTGGCCCATTTGCTCCTTGGCTGGTACCCTTGCTTAGTGTGCAACCTGCAAAACCGTATACCACGGTCCTGACAGAGGTCAGCCCACCTTGTTCCTGCACATCCACTTCACGAAGCGGCTGTCATAAGCCTCATTGGTGGCACCAGGCAAGTTGGGCATTTTGCTTTCTGGGGGATACAGAAGGTCATGGTGAATGAACCCTGAGCAGCCTCCAGTCCCCCGCGCCCTGCCCGGCCTGGCCAGTTGCACTCACTGAAGTCAGAGATGTCTGCGATGAGGAAGTAGCTGCCCTGGGGGATGATGGGCCTCAGGCCCACGGACTGCAGGCTGCGAATCATGTGATCCCGTTTGTGCTGCGTGACCTCCGGGAGCTGCACAAAGTAACTGCTGGGCTGGCCGAAGTGCTGCTGCTCCCGTTCCAAACTCAAGGCTACTGCAGCCTGTGGACGACGCACACACGTGTCAGGTGCAACCTGGCCCTGTGGCCAGCCGGGGGCTCTGTGCTCCCCCCGCCCCCAACCCCCCTGTGGAGGCCCTGGTCCTCGTCACCTGGGCCTGTGTGGGGCAGTGATAGACAGAGTTCTGGTGCACTGTGTGGAGGTGCTTCACAAGATGGTCTGGCCCCAGGACCCAGCCCACCTGCAGCAGGGACACAGGTAAGGGTTGAGGCCTCCAAGGCCTGGAAGGACCTTTTCTTCATTCCCATGCCTACCTTGCCTACCAGCAATCAACTCACCTTCCAGCCGGTGGCACTAAAGGTCTTGCCAGCGCTGCCAATGGTCAGGGTGCGGTGCCACATGCCAGGGAGGCTGGCTGCCCAAGGCCAAAGAGAACAGCTGCTGAGATGGAGCTGGGGGGGGGGCGGGGGCCTGGATGGGGTGGGGTCTGGCTCCCTGGAGGCCTTCACAGGCCTCAACACTCAGGAATCTGCCTGGGGCTCCGCTATTCACAGGCCTTGGCCCTGCATCCTAGGGAGTGCTCTGGGAGCCAGGCCGCCCTTCAGAGAGGCCCAAGCTTAGAGAACCCATGTGGCTCCAGCCCCTAGGTCTGGCTCTCTAGGCTGGTGCCAACTCCACTGGTGAAGCAGGCCTGGCCAGCGCCAATGTCGGAGCCCAGGCTCACCGATGCTGACGTGCTGGTTTCCATCGAAGACCAGCCACTGGTAAACCTCATCACTGATGCACACCACATCATGCTGCTGGCACAGGCTGGCCACCAGCTCGAGCTCCGCCCTGGAGAAAACCTGGTGGACCCGAGAGAACAGAGGCCTGCTGCTGGGACCCCACAGGACCCCACAGGGTACCAGCTCTCATGGCACCATCTCTAAGGACCCTCCTCCCTCTCCCCTGGGATTGCTGGGTCTTCAGACAGGACCTGGGAGCAGAGAATGGAGCCAGGTGGAGGCTCTTCAAGCTCACTGCATGTAGCCCACCCACTTCCCAGCTAAAGAAACGAAGATCAAGAGGCAGGGAGGCTTGGCCACAGGAAATCCAAAGCAAGAAAAGACTTGAATTCAGTTCAGAAGGTCCTGGAAAGGAAACCCCGCAGGTACCTTTCCCAAGGGGTTGTTGGGGGTGTTGAGGACCAAGGCTTTGGTGCGAGATGTGAACTTGCTGGCCAGCTCCGTGGGGTCCAGCTGCCAGTTTTTGCTGGAATCCAGTCCCCCGTCCTGGGAGGGCCTCTGCAAGAGGAGGTGGAGGCGGGTGGACAATACTCACCTCCCCAGCAGACATTCAGTTCCAGGAGTGGTCATCCCCAGCATGTGTCCATCCTGCCCTCTGGGACTCTGGACCCCACTCCACCCCCATCTCAGAGGAGCTGGCTTCCTTCCTTCTTTCCTGCCTACCAGGATCTAACCTAGTCCAGCCCTGTCATCCCTCTGCCCCACCCACAGCATCCTTACCAACTTCAATGGCACAAACACAGGGCAGCCCCCTGCCATCAAGGTCATGGGCTCATAGCAGTCAAAAAAGGGTTCGATGATGATGACCTGGGTACAAAGGCAGGTTAGCTTTGCCTTCACCCCTCCCCCATTCTGCCCCCCCCCTCCAGTGCCCACTCACCTCATCTCCTTCATCCACCAGGGCCTGGAAGGCCGTGAACAGGGCGCCATAAGCCCCCACGGTCACCAGCACGTTCTTGAGGGGGTGGATCTCCTGTCCCAGCAGCTTCCCAAAGAAACTGGCTAGGATTTTTGTCAGCGGGGGGTAACCCTGCCAAGATAGCGGGGTTAGCAATCTTAGCTACCTGAACCCACCTGCCCACTCAGGTGGGCCGAGGTAATTCTAGAATCTTTTAACTACAGACCTGGGAGGGAGCTCCTGTGGGGAGCAGCCCTCTTATGTCAGGGTGGTGTGTGTGTGTGTAAGCGTGTGTGTGTGTGTGTGTGTGTGTGTGTGTGTGTGTGTGTGAAAACGTCCAAGACTGGCCCCCTCTATCACAAACTATTAACAATGACTCTCTCTAGTCCACATGTCCCCAAACTTATGTGG
Source organism: Tenrec ecaudatus (assembly GCF_050624435.1). Classification (NCBI taxonomy): domain Eukaryota; kingdom Metazoa; phylum Chordata; class Mammalia; order Afrosoricida; family Tenrecidae; genus Tenrec; species Tenrec ecaudatus. The sequence continues at coordinate 78,353,611 of NC_134539.1, read as the reverse complement.
CCTACTGCCTCCATTTAAATAAAACAAACTCCTCAGAGACCTGGCCATTAAAACCCAGTATCCTGCAGTCTGTGGCCCAAAAGAAGTGCAGGTATTTGCTTCTGCAGCCCTGTAGGATCGTGCCAGCGACCCCAGGGGCAGTATTGCCCACTTTGGGAGACACTGCTCCAGGTGGTGGCTGTGCAGGGTCCCCTCTAGGTAATTTGGGTGCAGACACAACTTTTAAGAACCACCCCTTTAATCCACAGACAAGTATTTACTATTGGAGTGGAGTCAAAGCCAGCCAACAGCTGAAGGGCTAGGTTTAGGCATCACCTCCTCCAGGAAACCTTCCCTGGCCACCACTTCAAGCTACATTTTCTCCTTACTGCTTCCACAATTGGAGCTCTGGCCACATAGTGGTTACACATTGGGCTACAAACCCCAGTCAGCAGTTCAAAACCACCAGTCACTTTGAGAGGGAAAGATGAGGCTTTCTACTCCCGGGAATAGTTACCGTCCCAGAAACCCACAGAGGGATTTCTGTCTAGAAGGTGTGAGTCAAAATTGACTCAATGGCAGTGAGTTTGTCTGTTTTGGCTCCCACATCTACCACAGTTGTTTTTTTCTTAATCATTTTATTGGGGGCTCATACAATTCATCACAATACATACATACATACATTGTGTCAAGCTCATTTGTATACTTGTTGCCATCATCATTCTCAAAACATTTGCTTTCTATTTGAGCCCTTGGTATCAGCTCATTTTCCCCCTCCCTCCCCACCCTCATGAACCTTTGATAATTTATAAGTTGTTAACACTGACTGATGTCTCCCTTCACCCACTTGTCTGTTGTCCGTCCCCCAGGGAGGAGGTTATACGTAGATCCTTGTAATCAGTTCTCCCTTTCTCCCCAATCTTCCTCTTACCCTCCTGGTATTGCTACTCTCATTATCGGTCCTGAGGGGTTTATCTGTCCTGGATTCCCTGTGTTTCCAGCTCTTATCTGTACCTATGTACATGCTCTGGTCTACCGGGATTTGTAAAGTAGAATTGGGAGCATGATAGTGGGTGGGGAGGAAGCATTAAAGAACTAGAGGAAAGATGTATGTTTCATCGGTGCTACACTGCATCCTAACTGGCACGGCTCCTCCCCAAGACCCTTCTGTAAGGGCATGTCCAGTTGTCTACAGATGGGCTTTGGGTCCCCACTCTGCACTCCCCCTCATTCACAATGATATGATTTTTTTGTTCTTTGATGCCGGATACCTGATCCTATCGACGCCTCATGATCACACAGATGGTGTGCTTCTTCCATGTGGGCTTTGTTGCTTCTCAGCTAGATGGCTATTTGTTTACCTTCAAGCCTTTAAGACCCCAGATGCTATGTCTTCTGATAGCCGGGCAACATCATATCAGCTTTCTTCACCACATTTGCTTATGCACCTGCACCACAGTTTTTATCAACTGGTTTTGTCATAAAAGAGTTTTGTCAACTCTTCTGCCTTCCCCACAAACACTGAGTTCTCGGCCTGGGGGCTGGGACTAAGGTAGCACCCCCAGTGTACACTGAACTATGGCCTACCTATACTCCTTGGCTCTGCCCTCAAGCCAACTTCTGGCCATTTGCACATTTTAAGGTTCCAGGTGCTCGTGTGGGCTGTGTCCCCTCCCTCCTCAAGCAGCCTGTATCCAGAGGGCTGAGGGGCTGGGGACTCACAAAGGCCTTGGTGTACTGGTTGAGCATGTAGTCCTCGCTGAGGGCACGCTGAAAGGCTTCCACGGCGAAGTCTGGAGGCGCGAAGTCAGGGAAGCCCTGGCCCAGGTTCACAGACCCATAGTCACTGGCCAATTTGGTGAGTTCCACCCTGGGTGACAAACAGAGTTGCCACTGGCCCATCACCCCCACCATGACCTGCACTTCTGCTGGCCTCCAGGGCAGGCCGAAGGAGCCATAGGTCCGGCTCTAGGAAAACTGCTGGGCAAGCAGCTTCTGCCCGCCAGCCTGGAGATCGGCGTGAGGTCAGGCTGTGCCCCTGGCCTGGATCAGCACCGTGTCCAGGGGATCCCTGGCTTTTTGACTGTGAGACACAGTAGGAATTAATCTTCCTACCACAGTCTTCATATTATGTGGAGCAGAAACCAAAAGCACCACCCTTCTGGAATGCCAGCTACTGACTGTAGTGTTCCCGACCCTCTCCACCTGTGAAAGTACTAGGTGAACTCCCGAAGTGGATTCCCACCCATGCATGTGTCAAACTGGAGTCTGAAACACTCTGATCAAAGAGCCTCAACAGTCTTTGGGGACACCCTCTTTCTGGCTCATGGTGAGACTCATGACAGTCAGCCTCTGATGTCACCTCTGTCAGAAATCCTTCAACAAAGAGGGCCCTGCCATTTCCACCTGCACCCCCCACACCCCAGCTCAGCCTTTCTTCTGGCCCTTCTTGGGGACCACCCACCAGTTGAAGGACTAGTATGTGGTGCTCAGACAGCTGGGGGCAGAGGGCCTGGGCTGGAGCTCCAGGAATGGGTCTGACTCGCAATAAAGTGTACGTCTGTCTAAAATCCGCCCCTTCCTCCCCAGAGCTCCAGTGTCTCTGCAAACACAAGGAGTTGCTGTGGCCCAGAGAGGGTAGCGATCTGCCCAGAGTCACACAGTGCTAACGGCGGTGCTGAAACTCAGCCTCGGGTGGTGCGCACTCCACAGTAGATGGACTGAGAGGTTGGGGGAGCCAGCCACTTTCTAGGCTGAACCCCCAGGGTCCAGATCCTCAGACCCCTGCCCTGGCACCCTCATTTGCCCTGGCCTGAATGGCTCTCAACTCCCTACCTGCATTCCTCCCAGGCTAGCTCCTGTCCTGCCTGTCTTTAGACCAGAGAGTCGCCCCCTCTGTGCTCCAACAACTCTGCTCAGTTGGTCTAAGTCAGAAGGAGGCCTGCCTCTCAATGGTTCCCTTCCTCTGCCCTGGCTGAACCTTCCAACCTGTCTGAGAGAGGGCACCATGAACCCCATGTGTGGAATAAACTGATTTTTGTGAAGCCCTTAGCATGGTACCTGGGCCACAGCACACGGTGAGTAACTGGCTAGTATTATATCTCACCCGACCACCTCCTCCCCAGGACGCTCCCAGGTGGGAGCCATGACCCCCTAACGTCAATGCCACAGACAAGTAGAGGGAAGCCTGAGTGTCCTGGGCAGCGGCTGCCAACCTCCCAGCCTAGTCCTAGGTCCCACTGTCCTATTGCAGATTCAGGGGTAACACCTGTTCCGCCCCTCCCCTCTGCTCCCAGGGGCCACCACACACACCCTAGGCTCAGCTTGCTTACCAGGGGTTCTTGTCAATCCCGTCCAGCCTTCGGGCCTGCAGCTGCTTGGCCATGGTGCCCTAGAGACAGGGAGAGAACACTGCGGTCTGTCCAGGGAAGGTGGCCGGTCGACTGTGGGAGGCGGTGCTGAGTGGCAGCCCCATCTCTCCGCCCTCCTGGGAGGACGCAGAGATCAGAGTTTCCAGATAGTGGGATTGGTCTTCACCCAACTCACTGCCTCATCTACCTGCCCAGACAGGCTCCTCTCCTTTTATCTGCCTCTCCAGGCAGAAACCCACACTCAGCAGGGTTAGCCTTTGACAGGGGAGGGCTGGGAGATGAGGAGGAGAGACAGGAGGGCTGATGAAGGTAATTAGACTGCCCCCTTCACAGTGGTCTTGCTGGGCACCTGGTCCTGGCTAAGTTTTCTCTTTGAATTCTTGGGAGCATTAGCAGGTAGGCATCAGCTCCCAGTTCAGAGTTGTGTTGGGGAGCAGGGAGAGTTCCATCTCCTGACTCGGGAGAGGGGGCTCCTCTCTCTGTACATCCTACTCTGGCGTTCCCCCCAGGACAGCTTCCTGCTCACCCCCAGCTATGCAGAAACGGGCTGAGGCTATGACTCCAAGCTCAGTCCTAGGCCTGCCTTGGTTAGGTGACACTGGACAGGGGGTTATCTCCTACCAGCCTCAGTATCCCCATCAACATGGGCTCCGTGGCCTCGCGTCATTTTTGGGCCCGGAAGGCTAGTAGGAGTGGGGCCAGGTGTTGAGCACTGGCTGTGGCTCACAGGGACCCCTCATGGGGGTTCTCCCTATGTTCCTGATCTCGCTCAGCCTCCCCACAGGGCCCCAAATAAGTCATAAAAGTCCCCATCCAACTGATGAAGATGCTGAGGTCTCAAACAGTGCAAAGACCTGGCCACAGTCAGCGGGAAGGCTGGCCAGGAGGCAGGAGCAGAGGAGCTCCCAGGAGTGCAGCGGGGCCCTGCCCTGGAGGGGACCCAGGGACGTGTGTTCAGGTCTTCCTCTTCCCCCATAGCCTGGGCATCCTGCCAAGGAGCCTAGCATGGGGGCTTGGCACCTAGTGGGTCCATTGCCAGCACAGGGACCTGTCACCAAGCCTGGCACTCAGTACACATCAAAATAGTTCAAAATGATGGTGATCCCCACCAGGGAAAATCACATTACAAGCAAAATTCATGGTGGTTACCTGGGGTAGGTCAGTTAATGGATTTTTTTTCTTCTTTTCCAAAGAAACATTTGAATTTTATGATTTAAAAGTGTTGGAGAAAATCACACCATAGAAGAATATTTCTTGATGTGAAATGTATTGATATCAGAAAAATAGGCTATACAATGGTAAGTACAGTGTGATTCTGTTTGCTGGCAAAAACTAACCACCCTCAACTAATACATCTTTGTACATATGCATACATGTTTTCTATGAGCATATATGTACAGGGGAAAAGTATAAAAGAAATTCTGCAGCAAAATGCGCATGAAGGTTTTTCTCTTTGAGTGGTGGGACAATAGTTGATTTTAATATCGTGGGGTATTTTTTTTTGTTTTTTTACTAGTTTTCCAAATTTGTTGTATAGTGAACATCCCATGTTTGATCGTTCGAATGCCTTTTTTCATGTTGTGCTCTCTGAGTTCCAGTACATCTAGCAACGGGCAGTATGTGTTTAATCGGCATTTGGGTTGTTGTTTTTTCTGGTCCGAAAAATCGCAGCAGATTTTTACAACCGATGGCATGTTGGGTTCAAAGATATGTGAAATTGCTTTTGAATTGAGGATGCATCAGATTAAAAGATAAGGTGAGGATGACTCAGGGAGAGCAGCAGCAAGGAGGTGTGGGAGTCAGAGTTGAAGAGGGTTGGAGGGGAGCAGGAGTAGAGGGGCCTAGGGGGCTGGAGGGGAGCAGGAGTAGAGTGGTCTAGAGGGCTGGAGGGGAGCAGGAGTAGAGTGGTCTAGGGGGTTGGAGGGGAGCAGGAGTAGAGGCTTCTAGAGGGCTGGAGGGGAGCAGGAGTAGAGTGGTCTAGGGGGTTGGAGGGGAGCAGGAGTAGAGGCTTCTAGGGGGCTGGAGGGGAGCAGGAGTAGAGTGGTCTAGGGGGCTGGAGGGGAGCAGGAGTAGAGTGGTCTAGGGGGTTGGAGGGGAGCAGGAGTAGAGGCTTCTAGAGGGCTGGAGGGGAGCAGGAGTAGAGTGGTCTAGGGGGTTGGAGGGGAGCAGGAGTAGAGGCTTCTAGGGGGCTGGAGGGGAGCAGGAGTAGAGTGGTCTAGGGGGCTGGAGGGGAGCAGGAGTAGAGGGGACTAGGGGGCTGGAGGGGAGCAGGAGTAGAGTGGTCTAGGGGGTTGGAGGGGAGCAGGAGTAGAGGCTTCTAGAGGGCTGGAGGGGAGCAGTATAGGGTAGAGAGGGAAAGAATGGAGGCAGTGGATAAAGTTAAATGGGCTTAGGAAGGAAATATAAATAATAAGGGCACCCCAGAAACTTAGGGTGCTCAGAGGAGTGACCTTCAAGTGCATCAAAAAGTGCACAGATAAGTGAAGTGAAATACCCTAATGTTTAATGACTAACCGGCTGAATTTGGCTTCTGTAACTTTTCCTTATGCTTGACTAAGTCAGGTCTCCCCAGTGGCAGTGACCAGTTTGAAATTAACAGTGGCCAGGAACACCTCATGCTGACTGATGACTGCAAACTTGGTAATCCCCCAACCTCCTCACCTTGAGGAAGGGAACGTATCAGTGACTGATCGCCACCCCTGCTTGTGGTTGTATGCGGTGCAAGCTGAATGTTACGCTGTGCTTGGACCGAGAGATGTTAAGTGGTAGCTGCCTCCTGGTTGATTGCTCTGAATAAAAGCTTCTTGTTTGATTTATTCTGTGTGGCTTTGACTGTCTCAGAAACAAGGCACAACAAAGAAACCTGCTTGGTCCGCGCTTCTGTGTAACGTATTCACTTAGCTAATGTTTACTGAGCAATTACTATGTTCTGAGCCCGGCTTCGGCATGAGGGACGAGGTGGGAGGCAGGGCCCCAGCAGCTCCATAACTGCCCCACTAGAGAGAAGCGCAAGGGAGGGCCCACATCCCAGCTGCAGGAGGGGAGGGCTTCCTGAAAGAAGAGACACACCGTTTTGAAGCCAGGGCCAAGTCATACCTCAGGAACCCTAGGTCATGAAGGTGACAGGGGAGAGGAGAGGGGCACTTACAGTCTGATGCAAGCGCCGGGTGAACGAGGCGGCTCCGGCCTTCCTTCTGCGGAGGGGCCCCACCAGGGGCGCAGAGATGGCCGCCACATTCCTGAGCATGCCTCCCAGAGCCACCGGGCACTGCTGACTTCTCCAAGGGCAGCGGAGAAGGGAGGAGAGAGTCCCAACCAGAAAATGATTCCAAGCCCAGAGCTTGGGTCCCTGGTACACAGCCTTAACAACAACAATGACAACACCAGCTACTGTTTATGGAGGTGTCCCCCGGACCAGGAGCAGCACCATACACTTTGCTGCAGGGTTAGCCCTTTCAAACCTTTCATCAAATCAGTGACTCACCCCCACACACTGCCAACCGTCACCTTTCTCAAGATGCACATCATCCTGACGGATAACACGATCCTGAAACGGATCGGCAATGGTCGCTAACATCACAGAGCCGATCCAACACCATGTGGAAAAGATTCCCGCTGAAGAACCGAACATGCTACCCGTTAACCAGAAAGATCCGGCTACCCGTTAACCAGAAAGACAAGGAACGGAAGGACAGATTTGATATAAACAGGATGGCGTTTCACTCGGTTCTTGCTGCCTGAAAACGCCATGTTTGCTCCCTTGGTACAAGGCGATCTTAATTGCTAGCATCAATAAATAACAAAGGGAATGTATTCCCTGCAATCAAGACAGGTTTGGGGATGAAGAGAATTTCAACACAGATATACCACATATACTTATGTATGAGCCGAGTTCTTCGGCACATTTTTAATGCAGTTTTTGTGGTAAAATTAGGTGCCTCTGCTGATGGTCTTAAGAAATTTCCTTTGCTCTGAAACAAAGTTTCAAAACCAAAACAAGACAACAACCAAAACACCCAAAACTACTGATGGTGAACAAGCAATGTCTAAAGAGAGATCCTTGATACTATGTCTTATTACCAGCTCCACACTCAGTGTCTTCCATCAACGTTGACATTTTTATGCCATGTTCTGAAAAGTAAGGTGCCCTGGTTGTTGGGCTGTTAACCCCCAGGTTCAGTGGTTCCAGCCCCACAGCTGTTCTGTGGGACCAAGATAAGACTTGCTCCTCCCATGAAGACTGACAGGCTTTGAAACACTGTATCGGATTGCCAAGTTAAAATTCAACTGATGACGGGGGTCAACTGATGACAGGGGTCAACTGATGACAGGGGGCGTGGATTTGAGTTCTGAGAATCACACATCACAAGCATTCGGATATTATGAGTGTCATCTTGTAGCACCACTGAAAACCTTTCTCCACCTACATCCATCCTACTTGTGTCCTAAACAAAAACTTAACCAAACGACCCTGTTATTATTCATTTAGGTCACAAAGTGCTCTGTGTGAGAAAGCTTTAGTCGAGGTTCTCAATTGTGTGGCTCGGTTGATGGGTGTCTTCCTGCATGTGGATGCGATACTTGTTTCTTTTTCAGTCAGCAGAGCTTCTGCCTTGCCTTGTAAACTGAGCACCTGGACAAACCCTGTACTCTCCTACAGGTTGTCCTTAAAACTATCTGAAACTTGAAGGTCCTACTGCTTTCTCTGAAAAGGAGTGATTTGGGACTAGTCCTTGTCTGAGGGGGACTAGTAATCATCGCCCCCAAATGCCACTTTCCAAGGGTACTCGGGGAGCCGCTGCTGTGACCCCTACACTGCCTTCACAGTAACACAGGAGCAGCCTCAGGCCTGTACGCACAGTAGAGCTGGGCCACCGCACTCACCCAGCGACGTCGAGAAAAGGCTAGTGTGAAGTAGCCTTACCGACCCTGCTTCCCCGAAAATAAGACAGTGTCGTATATTAATTTTTGCTCCCAAAGATGCGCTAGAGCTTATTTTCAGGGGATATCTTATTTTTCCATGAAGAAGAATACAGTACACATTTATTATTGTTTTATTAAAAGAGACCTTGCACTTCCTGTCTGATCCGGCTGTGCTGTGGCCAACAGTGAGCTGTGCGGAGGTGCCCGCCGCTACGGTCCAGAGTCCAGATAGCTTCGGGGGCCTTATTTTAGGGGTGGTCTTATTTTCGGGGGTGCCTTACATTTCAGCGAGAGAGAAATGTATATAGGTCTTATTTTCAGGGGTGTCTTATTTTTGGGGAAACAGGGTAGGTCAGGAATTGGCTAAGAATAACTCAATTTATTTTCCTTTTTGATGTGCTATTTTTGCTTCTTGCTTTGCACAGACTTGTAAATTGATATGTCTTGTTTCAGGTTTAAGTGTTTATGTGTTTTGTCTCAGACACCTATGAATAAGTTAATTTTTAATGTCACAAGGCAATCTTCTTTTGTAAAACTGTTATTATGTATTGGGTGAAGTTCACAGAGCAGACCAGCAGTTTGACATTCGACAGTTCGTAGCCATTTGGTTTCCACCATTGCAGTCTCCTCAATGCACCATCACTTGTGGTCTACACCCCCCACCATATTTCCTATTTCCATCCCTCCTACTTCCCTAACTACCTCGTCAGGCAGCTTCTTAAGTTTGCTTAGTACCATATAAATTCAAGTATAAACCGACCTGAATATCAGCTGAGGCACCTAATTTTATCACAAAAACTGCATTAAAATTGTGCTGAAAAACTCGTTTTATACACGAATATATATGGTATGTTTAATAATTTTAATAGCACTTCAAGAGAAATTAAATAGTCCTAAAATACCCTGGAATTAATAAAAGTTAGTTTGTTCTAACAAAAGTTTTCACTCAAAAAAGTTTTCATTTTTATAGTACATCCAAATTTTATTGTCCTGCGAGTTAATTCTGTGAGTTAATTCTGACTCACAGTGACCATTCACGGAGTTTCTGAGGCTGTAAACCTTTAATGTGGCAGGTAGCCTCATCTTTCTCCTTCTGAGCAGTTGGTGGGTTTGAACCACCAACCTTGTGATTAGCAGCCCAATGTCTAACCCATAGTATCCCCAAGGATCATTATACTTTATAGTGGATCAACTTAAAAATTAGTCCCACCCCTAATTTTGTTTTGTTTTTTTCCCACCCCTAATTTTAACTAATTAATTACCATTCTTTATCATTTAAAATTTTATCCTCATGTTTATGTCACAGGGGGGAAATATATTTAAGTCTGCTGGTAAGATGTGTCCACTATTGTCACTTAAGTTACACAAAAGACGAAGCTTAAGAGGTCTATTAAAATAACTTATTTAATATAATTGAGATGTTATCTGTCTGCAAAAGCTTAATAGGTTACTTTTTTCAAAATTAAAGTTTAAATGACTAATAAATAACTGGATTTTCATCAGATAGATAACCTAACCTAACCTTCCTCCAGCCTTTAACCTAACATTCAGCTACACACAGTGAATTCTTTCGAACCCAGCCAGTCCCTTTCCCTGGATGCTGTCTATCAGGGCTGTTGTAATTGAACAGATCAGACAGGATTTATAACAAAACTCTCCTGTTTAACCCTAATTCTTTTATTTTACAAGTAAGTCATACATAAAACCAACTTCTTCCAGTTCTTTTTAAAGTATTTACTTATTTCTAATAGTTCTATTGGCTTTCTTCTAGTTCTTTTTACAAGAGGAGCTAGATCATCACTAGCTCTGAGCAATGCTAACGAGCACCTACCTCTCCCCCTGAACTAACTTCTGCTTTTACAAGCTGGTCTTGGAATAACCAGTGACCATTTATGCACACTTCAGGAGCGGGTTTAAATCACTAGCTCTAAATTTCAAAAGCACAAGGCGCCCTGGCAGTGCAGTGGGTTATGCATTAGGTTATCAACTGCAAGGTTATCAGTTCGAAACCACCAGCTGCTCTGCAGGAGAAAGATGAAGCGTTCTACTCTTAGAAAGAGTTAACAGTCTTGGAAACCAACAGGTGCAGTTCTACACTGTCCTATAGTGTCTCTATGAGTTGGAACTGACTCGTGGCATCAGGCCATATTATGTTAGGCCTAGCTAAGCCAACCCCATGCCTTTAAACTTTTCCCTCCTCAATATCCAGCCTTTTTTGAAAACCTTTTACAAATACCAGCAGTCAACTTCTGCAAAAGCAGTCAAGGAGCAGAGACATACTGGGAGCTATCCAAGTTATGACTAGGCCTGACAATGAACCTATTCTGCAGGTTGCTTAAATGTGTGTGAGATAGTTTATTGTGGCAACCTGGCCGATAAACACAAGTGGGATTAATTGAAGGGCGGAGCGATAAATGGCTCGGTGAGCCTCGCCTTTCTTGCTCTTTCATCATCGGACCAGTGTATAGCTGCCTTGCTTGTTCTGTGCCTCAATTTAGAGGGTACACTACCTGTGGGACACCTAGCCTGTGGACTGTGTGGCTGTAAGTTGAGGTCCCTTTAAGATCACATGAATGAAATTTACATCTCCATCTCCAGAGCTGAGGACAGTTGGTGACCTGCCTTGCTGTTTGCTGCCTGTGCTGGGATAGCCTAGCTCGCTCTCTCTACAGAGGACTACCTGACAGCCCTCAAGACTTGAAGGACTGCTAGTGTCTCACAACTCTCTCACGAGAGTGAGTTGCACTGAGCCATTTGTACAGCTTTATAATTTAACTGTTCATTTCTTGTATTCTATATCTATATCTATATCTATATCTATATCTATATCTATATCTATATATATATATAAAATCATCAGCAACCTGGTTTTATCTCTCTAGAGAACCCTGTCTAACACAGTGTGCTTCTTCAGAACTTGTATCACAAATATTAGGGATATGTCTCACTGTGTGAGTGTACACACACATACACTGTGGCACACATATAGAAGTACACACACACACATATAAGTGCCACAACTGTAGCACTTTTCTAGTGTATTTGTTCTAAAAATGGCTAGTGCTTTTAGTATAGATTTTTACAAGCTTTTGTAGAAACGCTGCCTAACAAACCCTTTTATCCCCACAAATGCCAGTCTAATGAAATGACTTTAAGACCCCAGACAGAACCTCCCAGGTCAGCACAGTTTATTCTGCCACCAAAAATATACTCCTCATCGAGATAATAACATGTGCAGGCGTGTAGTGAACAGACGTCGGTGGGGAGAGGGGGTTTCAGGAGGAAACGATGAGGCTGGGAGGGAAGGGAGCACTAGAACTGAATGTGATTGCACAATTCATGCAGGCGAGGAGAAAGAAAATGTCCTATAACTGATTGTAGAGTAATGATCATACAATTCTTCTTGATATGAATTGTAAGATACGCAATTATATGCCAATAAAATTGTAAAACAAAACAAAATATGATCCTAAGTTAAGAGAGAGAACACCTAATAAAAGAAAACTAATTTTAACAAAAATTCTTTCTCATGAAAAGGCTCTGATACCAAACGTGCTGCTCCTAAGGCCCTTCCATATAGCATAATGCTTGGACAGGAACAGAACAACAGACACAGCAAGACATTTGTAAGGGACACTTCTGGAAAGCTGTGGGTCAAGGAGTCTCGGCAGGCATTGTCACCTTTGACCTCGAATACAGGCAACGTTTGAGCTCCTCAGTAACACCTCTCAGGGTTATACATTTCTCATTTGCAGGTATTTGTATTTAACTTGCAAATATTCACAGAGTTAAAGCCTCTCCTTGTTGAGTTTTCCCATAAGGAGAGCCCCAACTATCCTCTACAGTAACGGAAACCCATTGTACCGAACAAATATTTGAGTGTCTGTTTTATTTTCCCCACTTAAAAAATGCTTTGTTCTTATCACCCAAGCTATCTGGACAATAAAAAGATCTAATGACTGGGGCAAAACTGAGCATCAAGGGGAACAAACCAATGAAGTCCCTGGGGAACACCAAAAAATGGACTTTGAGGCCAGGGCGTGGCACCCCATCAGACTGGACTGGAAAACACTCCTAAAGGACAACATAGAAACCTTGAACTATTTGCAGGCTTTTCTCTTTTTTGTCATTGTTTGTTGTTGTTGTTTGTTTGATTTTCTTTTGTTTTGCCTTGTTGTTGTGCTTATTACTTTCTCTGAAGGTCTATCTAGATAAGACAGGCGGGATAAACAATCTGGAGGAGAAAACAATGGGACCAACAGTTCCTCGTGGACATGGGAGAGGGGAGGCAGGGAAAGGACGTGGGTACTCACAAACCCAGGGACAAGGGAACAACAAGTGTTCTAAAATCAATGGCAAGGAGGGTATAGGAGGCCTGGTAGGGTTTGATCAAGGGCAATGTTCTTTGATGCCTGATACCTGATCCTATTGACACTTCGTGATCACAGAGGCTAGTGTGCTTCTTCCATGTGGGCTTAATGCTTTTCAGCTAGATGGCTGCGTGTTTACCTTCAAGCCTTTAAGACCCCAGACGCAAATGAGGAGCTGATACCAAAGGCTCAAGCAGAAAGCAAATGTCTTGAGAATGATGATAACAACAAATGTGCTCGAGCCCCCAATAAGATGGTTTTTTTTTTAAAAAAGACCCTAGAAGCTATATCTTTTGATAGCCGAGCATCATCAGCTTTCTTCACCACTTTTGCTTATGGACTTGCTTTTTCTTCAGCAATTGTGTCAGGAAGGTGACAATCATGGAATCTAGTTTAATAGAACAAAGTATTCTTGCATTGAGGGAGTACTTGAGTGGAGGCCCAATGTCCATCTGCTACCTTAATACTAAACCTATAAATATATGCACAAAGACCTATTTCCCCATCGTCATAAATATATTTACATATGTACATGCATGTATTTAGACCTCTATAAATGCCCCTTGCCTCCCAGTTCTTTCTTCTATTTCCTTTGACTTTCCTCTTGACCCACTATCATGCTCAGTCTTCATTTGGGTTTCAGTAATTCCTCTCAGTTACACTGTCCTTGATCAAGCCCTACCAGGTCTCCCACACCCTCCTCACCACAGATTTTGGATCACTTGTTCCCTTGTCCCTGGGGTTGTTAATGCCCACCGTTCACCCTTCCCCCCCCCTCCCATGTCCCCCTGGAACCATCAGACCAGTTGTTTTCTCCTCCAGACTGTTCATCCAGATAGATCTGCAGAGATAATAATATGCACAAAAACAAGACAAAGCAAAACAAAGCAACAAAAGAAAATAACAACAAAACCAAGGACAAAAAAGAAAAGCCTGTAAATAGTTCAAGTTCTGTTTGTTGACCTTTAGAAGTGTTTTTTGATTGAACCTGATGGGGCGCCACACCCTGGCACCAACGTCTATTGTTGGTATTCCCTGGGGACTTCATTGCTCTGCTCCCCTTGCTGTTCTGTTGCACATCCTTAGTGTTTCCCCTCGGTGAATCCCGCACTGTATCTCCAGTGTTGTCCCCCATAGCGCTATAATTTCCATTGTTTCTGGAATATAGTGTTTGCTGAAGAAAGCAGAAAATATTAAAAACTAGAACAAATTTAAATGGGTCAGAAGGGAAATCAGTTACAAGGTGCTAAATTTTAACCTTCAACAATCTACTTTTCAATGAATGCTGCAATTCTTTCATGCCTTTACCATGAAAACCCATTTTGTCACTGCTATTATGGACATGCTAGTAATCCTTGTTTATTTCTTTGGGGCAGTATTTCTCCACCATTAAGCCCTTCTTTATTTTTTGCCCAAACTGCTGCTTGCTGCATGACATGAAAATGCCTTTGATAAACTGGTCCAATTTACCAAGCCTAACCTAACTGAATGCTGGATCTGACACTCAACACTATAAACTTTTTAAAATTAAAAATATTTACTTAGTTATTTATTAAATCATTTTATTGGTGGATCATCCAGCTTTTATCACAATCCTGACATCCATCGTGTCAAGCACATATGTACACTTGTTGCCATCATCATAATGATTTATAAATACGACCCACGTTGCCTGACGGCGAGAAACTCCTTGAGTGACTCCTTTGTGGGTGGTCTGCGAGCAGCTCACTCTGCAGATGGGAAGCCCTCTATAGCCAGGTCAGAGGTAAGAGCTTGCTCATTTGAGCAGCACTGCCAATGACTGTTTAAATTAAGTCCATAAAGAACAATTTCCTCAATTGATCAGAGGAGGCTCAATGAAATCTCTTGCTGAGAGAAAAGAATTATAAAGGAGAAATTTATAGAGCCTTTAAAAAATGGGATGATTAAATTTGCCCTAGTTTTTGTTGAATTAGACTGTTTTCTTTTTGTACAATTGCCTGCTTAAGGATCTCCGTCTGCTTTCCTGACCAGCTCCTGCTGTCTGGCTATGTTCACTGCAGAAGCAAAAAGCAAGGGAATGTTTTCTTTGTAGCCAAGGTGGATGTGGAAGGAATCCATCCCCAAGAAGAGGCTTCAGGACAGACACACGTATACAAATAGCCTTAGGGAACAGTCCTTCCATAGAAATGAAACTAAACCCAAACCAAACTCTGGGCCCAATGTTAAGATAAAGCATTCAACAACTGTCTAACATAACTAATAAAATAATTTCGGTCTCAGAATAAACAGTAGACACGGAATCAGAACACTTAATTTGAGGTATTGATTCTGCTTTGTGTCAGTTGAATGTCCTTGAGACCATCCTTCATTTTCCCAGAGTCCCCGGGATTCCAGTTTTACCTGGAATAGTTATGAGTACAGGAAGGAAGAAAATGTTCCAGAACTTACAGTGATTGAAGTATTGAATTGTATAATGTGTGAATCAATGCCAATAAAACTGTGGAAAAATTGACTCACGAGTTGACCCACAGTAAAAATCAGCAAACCCAAACGAGTATCACCCTTGCTTTTACATACCACGTTATTCGTCTCGTCTGTGTTCTTTACTGTTTGGGTTGGGCTTACCATTTTGTGATGCACAGGAGAGGATGCAGAGAGATAATAACTGATGCAAAGGGTTTATAGAGAATTTTGGGGGAGGGGGACTTGGGGGCGAGGGGGTTTGGGGAATAAACAATGTAGATGCAAGGGGGAGGAAGCACTACAACTGAATGTAACCACACAACTCATTTTAAAGGTGACTTAATCATGGTAAAAAAAAATGTTCTAAAACTGATTGTCATAATGCTTGCACAATTCTTCTTGATATGACTGAATGATTGAATTATATGATATGTGGATTATGTGCCAATAAAACCATATAAAAACAAAAAAAGTACCATATGACCCAACAATCCTACTTCTTGGTATCTACCCAAGAGAGCCGCAAACAAACGTTCAGAGCGGTAGCCTGCCTAACAGTCAGAAAAGTAGAAACAACCCAAGTGCCCACAAGCTGATGATGAATAAGCAACATGGAATGTAATTTGCCCATAGAAAGGGAATAACATGCTGATCATGTGATAACACATATGAACTTTGAAAAGATGCTAAGTGAAAGAAACCAGGGTGGCAGGGTTTCTTCCATCTGAAATGAGCCGATCCATAGAGAGAAATCCGGGACAGCTTAGGTTTGTGGTGTGGACAGCAGTGACCATCAGTGAAGACTGAATTTCTTTCAGGGGTGATGTAAATGCTTTAAAATTAAGTTGAATAACTGAAAACACTCAAAACCATTGAACAATACACTTTAGATGGCTGAATTCCATGGGCTACACATTCTATCTCAGTAAAGCTATCTCACACACACACACACACATGCAAATACTCTCCAAGATTTGTTTAAAAAGTCAATAGCTTGGTAGTGACCGTAGCCTTCAGTCAAGCCCATTGCCCCCAGTTGCTTCCAACTGGAAGCGACTCTACAGGATGGAGTAATACAAGTCCTTATGGGAGCAGACAGCCCCCTCTTTCTCCCACAGTTTGAACGGGCAATCGTGTGGTTAGCAGCCCAGCACTCAGTTCACTGTGCCAACAGGGCTCCTTAGTAGCGGCATAAAATCCCCAAAATAAATCCAATGCCAATGAGTCGATTCCAATTCATAGCAAGCCCATGTAGGATTCCCAAGGCTGTAAATCTTTTCGAGAACAGACAGCCTGCTGCGGGTGGCCATAAGGGAGCTTAACTGACTGAGGGCCCTGGGGACGTTCTTAAGAAATCCACCGCCAGCCCGGGTCCCTGCACTTGCCGGCTCTGGCGTGTACGGCAGCTTGCTCCTAGGAGTCAGGGCACTCGGGAAGACTCCCGAGGACCTTGTGAAAACTTTGAGACCAGCTCCACAATCAACTTCTCCCCGTCTGGTCTGTCTTCCCTCCCTCCTTTCTCCCCGGGGGTAGAGTCTGTGTCTGTGTTGGACAGCAGCCAGACCTCCTCTGATCCCTTCAATGTCCCCTTCACAGGCATTCTCTCCTGTAAATCTCTTGTACCAGGGGCTTGAAACAGCTCGTGGAAATACTGTCATCCCTCATCCTGTGTTCCACACAGTTTGAAGTTCTCTCGTATATCCAACCCCATCTTCATGTCTTCTTCTTGGAAGCTGGGTTAGTCTGGGTACATTAGAGAAACAAATCCACAGAAACTCATAGTATAAGAGAGAGTTTTATATAAAGGTTAAGTGCATATCAAGAAAACATCCCAACCCAGTGCTGCCCAAGCCCACAAGTCCAGCATTAACCCATATGTCCGACACCAATCCACAAAGTCCTCCTCCATCTCACAAAACAGACACTATGATACCAACGGCAGGAGGAAGGCCCAATCAGTGAACGTGTAAGCATCTCAGCGCTGGCAGGGGTCTCCACACGGCTGCTCCAGCACCCAGAGCTGCATGGGGTAGGTTCATGTGGCTTCTCCTCAGGGGTGTCTTGCAGGAAGTAAGCCTTGCCTGCTGAAGCAGGGAACTGGCTAAGGCAGCTGCACCCTGGTCCTACCATTAGAAAGCAAGAGACTGGAGAACTAGAAAGGCGAGACTCACTGAGCCACTTATCCTTCTGCCCTTCAATTAACCCCACATGTGTTTATCGGCCAGGTTGGCACAATAAACTAACTACCTCAGAGGCTGTACTAACATGGTTTGGGGAGCTAGGGCATGTGCTTGGGGTAAGAGGCTGTACTAGATTAAGAGATAAAAACTCAAAAAATCCATGGCCACTTCTGGGAAGGAGAGAATGGGAAGTGAATGTATACAGATTAATCCTTAATTCTCATATATTAAGAAGCCTGGCAGGCTGGGTTTCTGGGGTGGAGGGAAGCTTTCACCCTTATGAGTTGGAGGTGAGTCCCAACCCCATTCTCATAATTAATACTGTTCCCCATTATAGCCTCCCATAAAGCTACCTTAAACCATCTAGCCCATAGCTTTAACTATAGAGGCAGACATGTGCTATTGCTCTCCAGGCTGTGAGGACAGCCACTCCCTTTACCTGACCCAGGCACTGGTGGTAGGCTATGCCTCCAATACACTCAGGGACCCTTTAGGGTTAGGGGACAGCCCAGCTTGTCACACATGTGGTGACCAATAATGAGGAGGGCTTGTATGGTCCTAAAGTGTCTATAAGCCTCTGTTAGAAATATATTTTTTCTCTCTGTGCTGACCTGGCTCCTAAAGTAATGACTACCCAGATGAGCCCTTGCATGGTTTATCTTGTCTGATATCTCTTTTTAATTTTACCCCTCAATTACACAGCCGCCTCTTGGACCCATTTGAATGTTGGGTCTGGTACCCCCAAAGCCATTGAGTTAATTCTAGCTCATAGTGGCGCTACAAGACAGGCCAGAATTGTCCCTGTGGGTTTCTGAGACTGTCCCCCTTCATAGGAATACCAAACTTCATCTTTTGCCCGAGAAGTGTAGCCACTACACCCACCCCCAGCTCCTAAAAGGGACTTCAAGAGATGATCCTTAACTAGATCCTGGATGGGTCATAACAGGAACAGAATTTCACAAAAGGTATCTACCAGTCAATTTGGGAAGTCTGAATATGTCTATCTGATAATTTCTTAATTTCTCTGGCATGATAGTGCAGGGTGGGAGGTAGAAGACTGACTTCATGGAAGATGCCTGCTCAAGAATTTAGGGGTGAAGGGTCACGAGGTCCACAGCTTGTTTTCCAAGGAGTCACTCAAGAAGGTATTTATGTGCCAAGGCAGGCTGGGGTGCAAGGGACCAGCAAACACATCTAAAATGAAAACGGCGAGTGAATCGGAGTTCCAGCCAATTCCTGTCCACCATAAAGCTCTTTCAACTTTGCTACACATTTGAATTTTCCAAAACGGAAGCTGAGGGGGAAGGGAGACGTGCCACCCAAACACAATGTGTGGGCCTTGTCTGGGATTCAGGTTCTAAGAAACTCACGGATCCTTGGTCCCTGCATGAGAAGGTCACATGTTGCCCAGACAGCCACACACAAAGATTCTATAGTACTCATTCTCTTTCTGTCTCTTACAGAAGGCTGGGCAGATTTGGTTACTGACTGAGGAAACAAAATCCCTGGGCAGGGAAGCAAAGCTGAACTCATTCCCCTTGGCCAGAGGAGTTGGGGCTGAGAGCCAGACATAGGGAGAGAAAGCACTGGAGATGGGTAGCTAGAGAGAGAGAAATAGAGTTGAGATGGATGGTAGATAGATAATTTGGTTTTCGCCCTGGAGACCAGAGAAAGAGACTTGCTTGGTGTCTAACTGGCCACTCCAACCTCAAAGTGTGCATCTGGGCAGAAGGCCTCACCAGGTAGTAGGTTCCAGCCTACCTGGGCCCATGTCCTGGCTCCCAGGGTCTGGACAACCCTCATTTTAAGTTGAGGCAACCCATGCCCTTGAGGCAGGCCAGAACCACAATACTGACAGAGTCTGGGCCCCTGTCACTGACTCTGGACTTCATTACAAGGATGAGAGAAATAAATTTAGAACTCAATTAAACTTTGGATACTTTGCTTTTTCTTTCATTCATATTAAATCTCCCTGCCATTGAGTCAGTGCTGACTCCTAGTGACCCCCTTTGTGGGTTCTAAAACTGTTTAGCTGTTTATGGGAGTTAAAAGGCCAGTCTTTCCCCCTGAGAGCTGCTGGTGGTTTTGAACTGCCGACCTTATAGATCACAGCCCAGCATGGAACCACTATACCACTAGGGCACCACAGTAAATCTAGTCCAACCCAAACACCCTGTGGAAGCCCTCCAACCAATAACAACCAGGTGCACATGTGTGACTACATATGTTGAATTACAGTGAGAAGGAATTTACATGATGAAGAATCAGGGGGCATCCCACTAAGAGGGGCTAGAACTTTTTTCAGGATCTGGGCCCTGGTTGGGCGACCTTGGAGAGGGTCCAAGGAAGCAGGATTTTGCTCTGGCTTGCTGCTATCACAAAGCTAAGGATCATTTTATAACTGGGCACGTCGGGTAGCAAAGCTTGGAGAAACTGAAGTCCTGGCATACATGAATTAGGCAACATTAGACCTAAGTCACACTCCATTTTGAATTAATCTACAATTTTCGTTTATATTTCACAAAAGAAATTTCGTTTATATTTCACAAAAGAAATCAACCTTTTGGGTCGCATTTCACTGCTTAGAAAACAGAAAAGCCTAGACAAAGAATTGCTTAGTGCTGGTTAAAAATGTTTGTGCAGGGGTTGCCCCGGGAAGGCACCTTGCTCAGCAGGAGGATGAGAGATAGTGTTAAATTGTTGTTGTTGTAGTAAGGTGCCATCGAGTCGGCTCCGGCCCATAGGGACCCTGTGCACAACAGAATAAAATGCTGCCCGGTCCTGTGCCAGCCTCACAATTGTCCCTGTGATCAGCAGCCTGCTGCTGCAGCCACTGTGTCAGTCCATTCCCCTGGAAGGTTTTCCTTTTTCGCCGCTTTACCGCGCATGAAGTTCTTCTCCAGGGACAGGTTTCTCCTGGCAATGTGTCTCAAGTATGTAAGGTGGCGTCTTGCTGTTCTCGTCTCTGAGGAGCACGCGGGCTGTGCTTCGTCCAGAGCAGATTTGTTTGCTCGTTTGGTGGTCTATGGCACTCTCCACATTCTTCGCCAGCACCATAGTTCAAGGACATCGATTCTTCTTCTGTCTTCCGCATTCAGTGTCCAACTACCACAT
This sequence comes from Tenrec ecaudatus, assembly GCF_050624435.1. NCBI lineage: Eukaryota > Metazoa > Chordata > Mammalia > Afrosoricida > Tenrecidae > Tenrec > Tenrec ecaudatus. Next base: position 78,333,229 of record NC_134539.1, on the reverse strand, counting down.
GCACATGAGGCGACTGGAAATATCAGGGCTTGAGTCAGGCGCACGTTGGTCCTTCAATACTCTAACGAGTCTTTTGATCTCTTGCCAGCTGCTTCCATGAGCACTGATTATGGACCCAAGCAAGACAAAATCTTTGACAATTTCACCCTTATTTCTTATTCAGTGCTCAACTTCCACATGTATATGAGGCGACTGAAAATATCACAAACTGGTTGGGTCCAATGTTGATCCCAATGATGCCATTACTTCTATGTTCAACTACCGGACACCAAGAACTTACTGTGGGTGTCGGCCAACTTGTGGATCCAAGGGGCTGGCTATGTTCCTCCCAACCTTCGAATTAAGAAGGAAAGCCAAGGTCTTTACCATGTTTACCTGTGAGGTTAACGGTTCCATCTTACTTCTTGTCACGGCTGCTCTGGCCTGCTGCCCTCCAGCCACACGCACCAGTCCTGCTTACTGCAGGATCTGCTGACTGAGCCTCACTATCCACTCTCCTCCTTCTTCAGGAGGATCAGCAAAACTGCTTAAGAGCCAGATGAGTAACACTTGGGCTTTGTATGACACACAGTCTGTTGCAACCTCTCAAGCCCACAGGGCTCATGGCCACCGGGACCACGGCCTCTTCTAGCCTGGGGCCAGAACAAGGCTGGCTGCTCCAACCAGGGACACAATAGAAAACCCCAACCAGGCTGGGTGGGAAATGGGAACCATCATTCAAACTCATAAAATAGACATGATTGAGGGAAAGAGGGACAAGACGTCAACCCAGTGCTCCAAGATGTGAATGCAACATGCCGGCATGGAGAGGTGTGAGGGGCCAGCCCCAATCCCAACTACAAGGACACCTGTCCCTTTCCCCAGAAGAATTTATTTCAGAGGACAGCACTGAATCTGCAGCTCCAAGAGAGGATCATGTCTGATCAGAGCACACGGGAGCAAATGAAGGGGGAGGAAGAGACAGTGGAGCACATCCTGGCCCACCAAGCCTTGAGGATGATATTCGCACTCACAGCAGCCAATCCACAGAGAAGACCATATGGTCAGCCCCACTATGAGACACGACGTCCCTCACTGACCCATAGCCCTACAGGGGGGACAACACTGGAGACATAGCGTGGAAATTCCGCCCGATCTGATCCCACCACACCAAGGCAAAACACTAAGGGTATACAACAGAACAGCAAGGGAACAGAGCAACAAAGTCCCCAGGGAATACCAAAAATAGACTTTGGGGCCAGGGCTTGGAACCCCAACAGACTCGACTGGAAAACACTCCTAAAAGCCAAGAAACAGTATTTGAACTAACTACAAGCTTTTCTGTCATTGGTTTGTTGTTGTTTTGTTTTATTTTATTGCTTGGTTTTGCGCTGTCTTGTTTTGTGTGTGTTATTATCTCTGCAGGTCTGTCTAAATAAGATAGGCTGGATGAACAATTTGGAGGAGAAAACAATGGGACCAATAGTTCCAGGGGGACATGGGAGAGGGGGAGGTGGGGGGAGGTAGCGGTGTTAACAACCCCAGGGACAAGGGAACAACAAGTGATCCAAATCGGTGGTGAGGAGGGTGTAGGAGGCTTGGTAGGACTTGATCAAGGGTAATGTAACCAAAAGGAATTACTGAAACCCAAATGAAGACTGAGCATGATAGTGGGTCAAGAGGAAAGTCAAAGGAAATAGAGGAAAGAGCTAGGAGGCAAAGGGCATTTATAGAGTTCTAAATAAAGGCATGTACATATGTAAACATATTTATATATGAGGATGGGGAAATAGACCTAAGTGCATATATTTACAGTTTTAGTATTAAGGTAGCAGATGGATATTGGGCCTCCACTCAAGTACTCCCTCAATGCAAGAATACTTTGTTTTATTAAAACTGGCATTCCATGATGCTCACCTCCCTGATACGATCGCTGAAGACAAATGGGTACATAAGCAAATGTGACAAAGAAAGCTGATGGTGCCCGGCTATCAAAAGAGAAAGTGTCTGGGGTCTTAAAGGCTTGAAGGTAAACAAGCGGCCATCTAGCTCAGAAGCAACAAAGCCCACATGGAAGAAGCACGCCAGCCTGTGCGATCACGAGGTGTTGAAGGGATCAGGTATCAGGCATCATCAGAACAAAAGATCTTACCATAGTGAATGAGGGGGCAGTGCGGAGTGCAGACCCAAAGCCCATTTGTAGGCCACTGGAGATCCCCTTACAGAAGGGTCTTGGGGAGGAGACAAGCCAGTCAGGGTGCGATGTAGCAACGATGAAAAATACAACTTTCCTCTAGTTCCTAAATGCTCCCCCTCCTGCCGCCCCCACTATCATGATCCCAATTCTACTTTACAAATCTGGCTAGACCAGAGGATGTACACTGGTGCCTATGGGAGCTGGAGGCACAGGGAATCCAGGGTGGATGCTCCCTTCAGGACCAGGGGCATGAGTGGCAATACTGGGAGGGTAGACAGAGGGTGGGTAGATGGAGGGTGGGTTGGAAAGAGGGAACCGATTACAAGGATCTACATGTGACCTCCTCCCTGTGGGACGGACAACAGGAAAGTGGGTGAAGGGAGACATCGGACAGGGCAAGATATGAGAAAATAATAATTTATAAATTATCAAGGCTTCATGAGGGAGGGGCAGCAGGGAGGGAGGGGGAAAAAGATGAGCTGATGCCAGGGGCTTAAGTGGAGAGCAAATGCTTTTAGAATGATGAGGACAGTGAATGCACAGATGGATTGTGATGAGAGTTGTGAGCCCCTCATAAAACGATTAGAAAATAATAATGATGGCAACATACCGTATAGATGTGAGTGTGAGCCAAGCCAAATGTCAGTCGAGGCACCTCATTTCACCACAAAAACTGCATTAAAATGTGCTCAGAAACCTGGCTTATACATGAGTATATGCGGTATGTACAAGTATACTTCTTACAATTGATGTATGGGTTGTTGTAATTGCTGTAAGAGCCTCCAATAAAACGGCAGTTCTACCCACTCGGGTCTCTGTAAGTTGGAATCAACCCAGGGGCAGTGAATGAACTGATTGACGGGGTCCCCCAGTTGAGGTTAAAAGCAGGGCGCCGGGAGGATCAGAGGGCAGGGCACAGTTCTGCGGATGCTCCCACCGCCAATCAATGGATCACTGGATCACTGCAGGGCCCGGCTGCCACCGCTCAGGATCACGGTGGACCTGAAACCCCGCTCCTTTGGAAGACCTTTCAGATTTCCTTCCATGGGCCAAGCTCCCCGTCCCTTCCCAATGGTGGGGTGGGAGAACAAAGTGATGGGGTATTGGGAGAGGCCAGATCAGCCATTTTTAAAACAAGAATAATGGTTGGTGGCTCAAGGAGAAGGAAGGATGGGCTGGGGGCATGTGCAGGGTGGAGCAAGGGGTGTGGACACTGGTATGGGACATCTACTGGAGCACCCCAGGGCTTCCATCAGCCTGACTTGGGGGATTCCAGCACCCAGTTCTTTCCAAACTCTATCCTCCAATCCGGTCCCTTCCCCAAAGGTCTTTCAAAGCACTTCAGAGCGCTGAAAATTAGCTGTGTTTACAGGTGAACTTCTGCTGTCTGGGGCTCCTTCAATAAACAGCTCTGGCTTCTTGTGGAACCTCTTCTTTGCCCAGGCTGCCACAGGTGGGCCCACTTCACAGAGGCACTACTGTCCACCTGCCAAGAGGGCTTGGCAGGTGTGGGAATCAGAAGCTAGAGGGTGCTCTAGGGTACAGTCCCCAGTACCAGGGTGTTTGGGAGGCTTCTCCCAAGAAGTGGTGGTCCGGGGGAGCGTGCCCAGGATGGAGGAGAAAAATCCTACAGGCTTAGAGAACAAATGCACAGGGGTCAGAACAGGGCAGCAGCCTGGACAGATTCCAGGAGCTTCTGGTACAGCCTGACCAGAGGCCTCATTTCTCAGAATTGAGTCCATTCCCAGGAAAGTCCTGTGGGAAGCACTCCCTGGTCCCTGAGGAAGAGCCAGGGCTCTGGAGTGACCAAAGGAGATGGTGCTGCTGGTGGTACTGATAATGGAGGTAGAGGTGCTGGTGATGTTGGTGATACTGGTGGTGCTGGTGGAACTGGAGGTGGAGGTGGCATCCCAGGTCATCCCAGGGTATTGGCTAAGGGGAGGAGTCTGGGTGCTGGCCTCAGGGCACTCAGTAAGGAAGAGATTGGCCCAATGGAAGCAGCTGATCAGAGCAGCCATCCTGGAACACTGTGTGTTCTCAGGGAACTACCTGTCCTGCTTGCCTGGGATGGAAGGTTCTGAGGACATGGGACTTTCCCTGGGAAGACCCAGCAGACCAGGACAGTTGGCTCCCCCTCAGCTGACCAAAGGCAGGGTTGGCTGCTCCTGTCCTTGGCCTGACATCCTGTTCATTCGTTCTGAGGATCACTGTGCAGGGACTTCAATCACCAACACCTGAGGGTGCTTGGTAGGATGATTCTCTTTGCCATCCTCGCCCACATCGGACCCCCTGTCTTCCTGATTCTCTCGTTTCTCCTAAAGCGGATCCACCTCCCCGCCCTAAACCAGGCCTTCACCTCACTGGGACAGGCGGGGGAAGGTGAAAATAGGGGCACACACTCACTCATGCACTCACACTTTCCGCCCTTCCCTGCGCATTTTGCAGGTTTCCTCCCACACTGCCCCCAGGCCAGGCCCGTGTCACCAGGGCCACTGCACTAAGGGTCACACAGAAATGCCACTGGGGCCTTTCAACTGCCTTGCCACACAGCAGGTGCTGCCTGGACCCGTCAACAGGTGAGGAAACGCAGCATCATGAGAACTCCCTTTTCTACGGGGCTCTTAGAGGTCTTACAAGTCCATGAGAACTCCCTTTTCTACGGGGCTCTTAGAGGTCTTCCAAGTCCGCTGTGGGGCGAGATGCAAGCCTGTGGTTTGTTGTGTTTTTTTTGGTTTGTTTTTAGAGAAACCGCAACCATCCAGTTTATTATTGCTGTAAGTACGCACTGAGTAACAAACACACCCCGTGTGCTTTCCTGAGGACAGCAGAGGCAGGTGTACAGCAATCAGTGCTAAATACTTCTCATTCCAAAATAATTGCCACCTTTTAAAACCTGGGGTTCTCTTGTAGTGAAAAACGGTTTGCCTTGTTAACAGTGCGCGCACTGCTGCCCTCCAACAGCCGGGGAGCGTCGCTCGCACTTTGATTCATTCCCTTGTTGACACTGGTCAGTAGAGACCATGTCACCGTCGCTTCTCCCCACTGGGGAGCTGCCCGAGGCATCCCCGTCTATACAGAAGCCGTCAAGTGGCCACGGCCACAACCACCACCTACTCAAGCGCCTAGCAGTCTACACCACCCACCCTTCGGCAGCCACGCACCGAATGACCTGACCGCACTTTACACTGCTCCTCACATTTCTAATTGAGTGCTAACACCTAGTAATGCAGACATCTCACTGCAGGATCTATGCGCTCTCGAGTTTCACAGGTGAAGGTAGTTGCCAGACATGTTCCTGGCAGGTCAAAGGATTTTGCCCTTTAATAAATCAACACCAAATGGGAACCAAATGGAGACGGCGACCCTCGCAAAGGCCCGCCTATAACAGGCTAGTGGGGGGCACAGGAAAACTGGCCTGGGGTCAAGCCCAGTGCAGGGGCTGCAGGTGGGACATACCTTGTCCTGAGGCTGGGTGCCTGATGGGCTGAGTGGTTCACTAGTCCCACAATGTGTGCACATCACACCATCTGCAAAGCTGGAGGGAGGGATGGAGGGAGGAGGGGACCAGGAAGGAGGACCACACATCTGAGAATGGTTCCTTCAGGCCCCAATCTCCACTTCTTATACAAGAGTCAGCCAACACGTCTGTCAGGTCATACAGGAAACAAGGTGATAATGGAATATCAAAGGACAACAGGGCCCGGCCCCTGCGCTGGCAGCAGCGAGTTCTTCACGTGGAAGCAATTCTAACAGAAAACACCCGTGACCATGATAGCATGAGATGCCCCGTGGCCTCAGGCCCCTGACGGCTTGACTTGAGCACTCGACAGAAACGGGAGCTTGGTCTTCCCGGACATCCATTTTCCTTCCTGTTCCTTTCTGGTCACTTTATCCTGGGCAGGTCGCGTTCTGGTAGGTCATTAAATCTCAAGTGGGCTATGAGTGAGATGGGGGCCCAGACTCCTCCCCTCAACCTTTGACCGGGAAGCAGGGCTCTGGTTGGTCTCTAGGCTGCCGGCACTGCGCTCTTTCTTCTGGGGGGATTCTCTCCTGGTTCTGGAGGGGCTCAAGTCTGTGTGATCATAAGGCCATCAGGACCTAGAACTGATTGGTTCCAACATTCAGTGGATTGGCTGCATTTCCAGGGGAAACTACTTCCCTCAAGCGCCACCCCAAAGTCCTAGAGTAAGTCTTCCCAAAGGCAGTTCTTGGAAGCGTGTGCAGCTGTGTCCGATCAAGCTCTGGAGAGCAGCGTGGCCCCACTCACTTTGACTCCGGTGCACCATCCAGCCTGCGCTGATACTGCCTCTCTGAGGCCTTTCTCAGGTAGACGTCATAGAAGGTCTCCTGCCCGACGCGCATTTTGATCATGATCCACTCCATCGTGGCTCCGAGCACGAAAAAGAAAGGCAGGAGCCTGTAGATGCCGAGTTGCTCCTTGCTCCCCAGGAACGCATTGCAGAAGTCGCTTCACCTGGGCTCTGGGGAACATGCTCGACCCAAGGGTCGGAGAGGGGTGCAGTCGAGCCAGGCGCGACAGCAGCGGGCCCAACCTGGACGAGAGCCGGCCCAAACCTGTGGTTTTCCTGACTCCTCAGCCTCGGCCCCAGCCACACACCCTCTGTGCACTGCCAGTGCCTGGCAAAGGTGCTCCCTTGGGGCTGCAGGTGTCCAGAACTCCCGATCTCCGGGACGAGGGAACAGGATGGCCCCTGTGCTAGACAAGTCCACCAGCCTCTCAGCCTCAAGGGTGGGCCTGGCCCACGATTGGCTTTCAGAGGGGGGATTAGTATTATAATGGGGGTTGTGTGCCTGGGGTGGGGATGGGGTCCATGGTGAGAGAGGAAGCTAGACACTGTACACTCTGGGTGGGTAGGTCTGTATGGTCACTGTCATATCCTTGATGTACACCAAGGTCCAGGCCATAAGCAAGTCCCCAGGGAAGAAAGGGAAGAAGGCAGGGGACAGGCTTTAACCTTATTCCCCAGAGGACACCTTGGGGCAAGTCCCCTCACCTCTCTGTTTCCCTAGGAAACAAATGCAAAGATGATCATCGATGCTTGGAGAAGTTCTTTATATAAAAGTGTCCGGTAAGTGCTGGCAGTTACTGATGGAGTGGGCACTTCACGAATATTTACTGAGCTGATGTACTCTGTATGGCCTGTGGGGCTAGATGTGTGTGAATTTCCACATGCAAGGGGCAGGAGGCACAGTGCCGAGGGTCCGCCACCCTGTTAGGGGATGATGCAAGTGCTATAACTTCATTTTGAAATAAGGGAGTATTTAGGAACTCACTGCTGTAGAGTTGGAACGACAGCTCACAGAGACCCTCTAGGACAGAGGAGAAATGCTTTATAGTTTCTGGGATGCAGATCGTGCGACAGCCTCGGCCCTCTCCTGCAGAGCAAGCCGGTGGGCTTGCACTAGCAAGCTGTAGTTCGCAGCTCAATGCATAACCCACTGCGCCCACAGACGGAATGTTTGTTCTTCGTGCCCAAACTGTTTGCATATAGATATATTCATGGAGGAAGGAACCCACACAGACAGAAGTGAACAGTCATACCCTGCATGTGGGTACCTGTGTGTATAGCGTGCCTGTGACAGGAGCAAGTGCACACACCTGAAAGCTCGTGTGTGTGTGTGTGTGTGTGTGTGTGTGTGTGTGTGTATAGGGAGAGGCAGTTTCTAGGAACATGAAGGGAGAGAGCAGTCATGGCGGGGGTGGGGGTGGGGGTCAGTTAGGGCCTAGGATAGGAAGGGGCATAGGTGGCAGTATTGACTGTCCTCAGTCGAAAACACTGCTAAGTGAGGCGCTTGTTGTTCTGGAAGCGTCCAGCAGGGGGCACACAGAACCAGCCGTGGCTGGCCTTGGGGTAAATGCGGCAGGTGCTGCAGGGAGGTACTGGCAGGCTAGGGGCTCTGAGACAGAACCATGGGGCTTTCTACTCCTGCCCAGAGCGCCGGTCTTGGAGACTCACAGGGGCAGCTCTTCCCTGTTCTAAAGGGTCACTATGAGTCAGCATTGACTCAATGGCAGTAGGTTTTGTTTTGTTTTTCTGTTTGGGTGGTGCAGGGGGTGGGGTAAGCGTTGGGCTGCTAACTCTCAGGTCAGCATTTCAAACCCAACAGCTGCCCAGAGGAAGAAGGGTAAGGCTGTCTTCTTCCAAAAGATTCTGAGTCGTAGGAGCCCTGTGCAGGGTCGCTGGCCTTGGACTCGACTGGGCTGCAGGCCGTTGGGTTGGGGGAGATGGATCTGAATCGGCACTGTGGCCGTAGATTTTCGTGGCTGAGGTTCCGTGAATTTAGCAACCAGCTCATCTTTTAGGAAGCAGGTTTTCTCCATAGTAATGAACAATGATTACAACATATTACTCTTGGAGCCAAGCCCTCTCTTTTGGAAACGATCTTCCAAGCCTCGTCACAAACATACGCCAGGAGCCTTCCTTTAGTCCTGATAGTCTTCAGAGTCCAGACTGAACAAGTGCGGCGAAAGGATACCACCCTTGTGCGAAAGTTGAACCCCCAGCCTGAAATGAAGCCACTCTTAAATTAAAACATTAAAAGGATATATTTTAAAAAGGCATTAAACCATTTGGCACCCCCTTATCTCTTGTTTTTTGTGCAGTCTGTATGAGCACAGTTGTTCTGGAATTCCCTTTCCTCACAATGTTATCCAGAGCTTGGGACGCTCCACATAGTGGAATGCGGACTTACAGCCAAGTGAGCCGAATGAGAAGCTGGATTACAGGCAAAGGAATACGCACCGGCACTGGAGGAAGGCTCGTTAAGATGACACAACACAGGCTTGCTTGCTAAAGGGGAACAGGACGTGAAGCACTTACAGAAGAAGACTACCACCTTCAGCGTGGACTGCCCCTTAATGTAAAGAAAGCAAAACTCCTCAACACTGGACAAACCACATTATGATAAATGAAGAAAAGGGTGAAGTGGTCAGACTTCATGTTACTTGGATCCACAATCAATGCCCACGAAATTGACAATCCAGAAATCAAATGGGGTGTTTTATTGGTCAGTCCTGCTGCACAAGGCCTCTTCGAGGTGGTAAAGAACAAGGATGCCACTTTGAAGATTAAGGGGAACTTGTCTTAAGCCGCGGTATTTTCCATCTCCTCATCAAAAGCTGGACAAATGAGTGAGGATGACAAGAAACCAACGGATGCCTTTGACTTATGGTATGGATGAAAAATATAGACAAACAGATCTCTCTTGGAAGAGGTAAAGCCAGAATGCTCCTTTGAAGCAAAGATGGTGAGACTGCATCTCACGAACTTTGGATGTGCTGTCAGGAGGGACCCGTCCGGGAGAAGAACCCATGCTTGGTAAAGTAAAGGGTTACCACAAAAGAGGAAGCCCTGAACAAGATGGCCTGGCATCGAGGCTGCAACAATGGGCTCAGACACAGCAAGGACTGTGAGGGAGGTGGAGAAGGACGAGGCCGTGGATCCGTCTGCTGTACTTGAGGTCACTAAGAGTCAGAACTGACTTCATACTATCAATTGACAAGCACAGTATACACAACAGTATTGGGGGCACCGGAATGATTCCACATGGAGTGGGGGGCTGCAAAAGCAGATACCACTTACTCCTGGGTTATGAACTACAGCGGTGCATTGGGCTGCTCACTGCAAGGCCAGCAGTTCCAAATTAGCAGGAGCTCCTCAGGAGCTTTCTACCCCATAAAGTGTCACAGTTTCAGAAACCCACAGGGGTGGCTCTACTTGGTCCTATAGTGTCTCTGTGGATGGAATCAACTTGAGGGCAGTGAGCTAAGTAAGCTGGGCTATCATATAAAAGCTTTTCATTGCTAGGGGGGCACTGATTAACTTTGTTCTGAAAAGGAGGCAGGAGGTCAAAGAAGTTTGGGGACCAATGCTCTATATAACGGAGTATTGTGAGAAGATTCAAATGAAGGTGATCACTTGCAGCGTTCTGACACAGAAAGATAATCCAGGGTAAGTGAAAAAGGAAGGTGGGAAACAAAACAGAACCGAATGGCATTTCCCAGACATCAATCACACTGTTCCATAGGGGCATCCCATCAAGCAGTCCCGTACAACGGCTACCACAACCAGATCCAAAACACTGCCTTTCTCCTTGAACTCCTTGATGTCAGCTCCTCCCCACCACACACACACACACACACACACACACACACACACACACACACACACACCATTCTTGCTTTCTCTGGTGACACTGGTCTATACAAAGGGATTTGCACACTCAAACTGTGCAAAAGCCATCTTCATAATCAATGGCAAACTTTTAAACAGTCTAAGTAATAATTCCACTAAAAAAAGTAACGATGGATCATTGCTAGCTTATATACCTAATGATAACGAACGGCATCTTTCATGTCTTGGCAAATCATCATACTCCTTTCAAAAAACAATTATTGACATGAGGCCACATGAAAAAAAGGGGGTGTAGAAAGGGAGAACCGATCTTGGGGATCTATGTGTAACCTCCTCTCTGGGAGATGGGCAATAGAAAGGTGTGTGAGGGGAGACGCCGGGCAGTGTAAGATAAGATAAAATAATAATTTATAAACTATTAAGGGTGCAGAGGGAAGGGGGAAGCAGGAAGGGAGGGGGAGGGAAAAAAGGAAAACGAGCTGATTCCAGGAACCCAAGTGGAAGGCGAATTTTGAGAATGACGAGGGCAACGAATGTATAAGGGTGCTTTACTCAGTTGATGTATGTATGGATTGTGATAAGAGTTGTATGAGCCCCAGTAAAAAAATTTATTAAATTTAAAAAAAAGAAAAACAACCATTTAAAAGTACAGACAAAAAAGCTGGAGGACAGGAAGTTTAAGACAAGGGGAGTGAACCAACTCGCACAGAGATAACCGACAATGTTGACAGTGAAGAAGAAACCAGCATTACTGAGAATTAGGTTTAGAAACTGGTGAATGCAGCCAACAGAGAAGCCTGTGGGGCCGGCCCCACTCCCAGTCAACTACGTGCACACCACCCTACCCCCACCCAAGAAGAATGCACTTCAGGGGACAGCACTGAAGCTACAGCTCAGGAAGTGGGGTGAGTCTGATGAGAGCACCCAGGAGCAAATGAAAAGGGAAGGAGAATGGAACACATCTTGGCCCACCAAGACCTGAGGACGATATTCCTGCTCAGAGCAGCCGGCCCCACCATGAGACATGACGTCCATCACTGACCCATAGCGCTACAGGGACAACACTGGAGACACAGTGCAAGAATTGTGCCTGATCTGACCCCACCACATGGGGGGTGGGGATGGGTCACTAAGGGCATGCAACAGAGCAGCAAGGCAAAGCAATGACGTCCCCAGGGAATACCAAAAATAGACTTCAGGCCAGGGCATAGCATCCCATCATATTTGAATGGAAAAATTCCTAAAGGTCAACAAACAGACCTGGAACTATTTATGGGCTTTTCTTTTCTTTGTCATTTTGTTGTTGTTGTTGTTTATTTTCTTTTATTGTTTTGTTTTGCTCTGTCTGGTTTTGGTGCTCACTATTATCTCTGCATGTCTATCTAGATGAAATAGACAGGATAAACAATCCGGAGAAAACAACCAAGACTGACAGTTCCAGAGGAACATAGAAGATGGGGAAGCGGGGGAAAGGAAAGGAGGTGCCAACAAACCCAGGGACAAGGGAACAACAAGTGATCTAAAATTGATGTCGAGGAAGGCATAGGATGCCTGGTGGGGCTTGATTACGGGCAACGTAACCACGAGGAATTACTTAAACCCGAATGAAGGCTGAGCATGATAGTGGGACAAGGGGAAAGTAAAAGGAAAGAGCTAGGAGGCAAAGGGCATTCATAGAGGTCTAAATACAGGCATGTACATATGTAAATATATTTATATATAGTAATAGGAAAATAACTTATGTAAATATATTTATATGTTAAGTATTAAGGTAGAAGACAGACATTGGGCCTCTACTCAAGTAACTCCCTCAACACAAGGACACTTTGTTCTAATAACCTGGCATTCTGTGATGCTCAGCTTCCCGACATGATCACTGAAGACAAAATGGATACATAAGCAAATGTGGTGAAAAAAGCTGGCGGTGCCCGGCTATCAAAAGATATAGCATCTGGGGTCTTAAAGGCTTGAAGGTAAACAAGCAACCATCTAGCTCAGAAGCAACAAAGTCCACATGGAAGAACCACACCAGCTTGTGTGATCATGAGGTATCGATGGGATCAGGTATTAGGCACCAAAGACCCAGAACAAAAAAGCTTATTAATGTGAATGAGGGAGAGTGTGGAGTGGAGACCCAAAGCCCATGTGTAGACAATTGGACATCCCCTTACAGAAGGGTCACAAGGAAGAGACGAGCCAGTCAGGGTGCAGTATAGCACCGATGAAACATACAACTTTCCTCTAGTTCCTTAACGCTTCAGGCTTCCTCCCCACACTATCATGACCCCAATTCGACCTTACAAATCTGGCTAGACCAGAGCATGTACACTGGTACAGATAAGAGCTAGAAACACAGATAAATCCCTCAGAACCAATTGAGAGTTAGCCGTACCAGGAGGGTAAGGGAGAAAGAGGGAACAGATCACTATGATCTATCTAGAACCCCCTCCCAGGGGAACAAACAACTTAAAAGTGGGCGAAGAGAGACGTTGGTCAGTGTAAGACATGGGTTGTGATATGAGGTGTAAGAGCCTCCAATAAAGTGGTTTAAAAAAAGAAAAAACTGGTGAATGGGCATGGGCTTGACTGGGTGTATTTCACCAGATATAAAAGTAAAAGAATCGTCTCAATAGCAGTGAGTGAAACTAATTTAAAAGATCAAAAGTGTTTTGTATCTTTAAAAATTATGTCAAAACACTAAAAGCTCTCTTATGGTCTATTATAAGCACATAGCACACAATAAACCCTTCCAGCCATGGAGTCAGTGCTGACTCATAGCGATCCTACAGGACAGGGAAGAACTGCCCCTGAGGGAATGTGAGACTGCCCCTCTCTACAGGAGCAGAAAACCCTGTCTTACTCCCTGGTGGTTTCAAACTGCCGACCAACATGTAACCACAATGCCACCAGGCCTCTTATTATAAGTTTATCGAAAAGCCAAAGCCCTCACTGCCACCGAGACAAGGCTGACTCAGAGTGACCCTATAGGCCTGGGTACAACTGCCCCTGTGAGTTTCCCAGACGGGAAGTGTTTACTTGAGTAGAAAGCCTGTCTTTCTCCTGCAGAGCGGCTGGTGGTTTCAAACTGCTGACCTTGCAGATGGCAGCCCCATGTGTGCAACCATAGGGAAGAGGGGAAAATAAAAAGCCAAATGGATACTCATTGTAGAGTCCCTGGGTAGCACAGACAGAGAAGCACTCAACAACTAACTGGAAGCTTGGCGATTCCAGCCCCTCCAGAGGTGCCTCAGAAGAAAGGCCTGGAGACCTGCTTCTGAACACAGTTCTACTCTGCACACCCAGGCTGCCCTGGGCCCGAGTCAGCAGACACCGCTCATGGCAGCAGCAATGCTCACTCACTTAGCCCTCTGTGACTTCGACTCGCAGGGGACTGAGAACTCAAGTGTTCATGTCTTTATAACATGCATCCAAGAGAAATAATATGATCAAGGGTCGTCTGCACAGTGCTTGTCTGCGAGTCCTTACATAATGACTTTTTTGGTCTCAGAAAATCACCATCCTCCTTTCTAAATTTGGATCAACTGCCCACATTTTATTTTACGCTTCGTCTGTGAGCATTCCTTTCAATGGGAAGTTGTTTGGTTTTTCCCTCTCAGCATTACTTCCTCTGGGACATCTTCATCCTTTTTGTCACCACCCAAAGCCAAACTCACTGCTTCAGGTCAATTCTGACCCATCGTGACCCCGTGGACCAGGTAGCACTGCCCCTGCAGGGTATCTGAGACGATAACTTTTTAGGGGAATAGACAGCCTGCTTTCGAACCGCTGACCTTGTGGGTAGCAGGCCAAGGCACTATGCCACCAGTTGCCACCACTTTCCTTGTGCATGTCACTAAGTTTGCACCTTCGCTAACGTGCTCCGGAAGCATCTCTCCCAAGCAGAGGAGGTGCCCGCCTTCCCAGTCAGCTACTCCTTCTACTGTTCCAGTCAAGCTGGACTCCCGTTCCACCTCTGGCCTACCACTTGTCCTTGTTTTGCTTAACACTCAGTGTGGTTGGCCAGCTCCCTCTCTTTGTCCTTTGTTTTCAATAAAGTCATTGTTTTGAGATAGTTTTAGGTCTATGGAGAAGTTGCAAAGATTAGTAGAGGATTCCCATACACCTCTCACCTGGTTTCCTCCCCTGTGAACACTGGGCTTAAGACACCGAGGCTGGTACATTCTCTTAACTCCACACTGTGCACGAGGAACATTGGTGGATTAGTAGGTTATGCATTAGGCCGCTAAGCACAGGTCAGTAGTTCAAAATCACCCGCCACTCTTCAGGAAAAAGATGGGGCTTCCTACTCCTGTGAAGTGTTACAGTCTGGGAAACCCACAGGGGCAGCTCTACCCTGTCCAACAGGGTTACTATGAGTCAGCACTGACGTGATGGCAGTGTTTTGTTTGGGGTTTTGTCTTGTTTTGAATGGCTTTTGAATGGCCAGGTTTTCAGTACAAGGTCCTCCAGGTTGGATTTGGCTGAGACTATTTTAGGATTAGAATGGGGTAAGAGTTTGGGGAAAGAATGTCACTGAGGTGAGTGTCCTCATCCCATCCCCTCAGGAGCCATTGGGGGAACATGACGTCCACCTGGCCGCCTACCCAAACCCACAGCCCTCGCGCCAATTCCAACTCAAAGCGACACTGTAGAGGGTAGCTGAGAGCGGAGACCTTCATGGCCGCGCAGGCAGCTCCCTCTTTCTCCTGGCTGGTGGATCTGCATCCTCTCTCCCTCTGGCTCTTTACATGGCATCGCAGACCAGGGGAGCTTGCCAAAGGGAGTCTTTCGGATTTCTCCATTATAAATGTACTACTTCCCCCTTTTTCTAGTCTTTGGAAAACTCAAAAACCAAACTCACTGCCATCGAGTCGAGCATTTACTGGCTAAGTGACTTCTTATCACGTACTGAACCTTTCTGAACCTCATTTCTGAAATGAGGTTATGAATCATCCCGTCCTTGGAGGCTGGTCGTGAGAAATCTCTGCGCTAACACATGAAGATCACTTAGCATGGCTGCCTGGGGAAGCCGGCATCCACCACAGATCATTACTATTACTGTTATTATTTCCAAAGAAATGCGTGGGAGTGTGTCATGGGGGCAGCTCAGGCTCTTTGCAGAATGGAGGAGCCCCAACCCCACCAGGAGAGGGGGCACAGGAAGGGATTCCCTGGTTTTGAGGCACCTTCCAGCCCTGCTTTCCAGGCCTCAAAGAATTGGGGCCTCTTTGCTCCCAGGCTAGGGCTCGTGGTCAGTGGTCATTCTCCCCAGGACCCAAGCTGCCTAGGCAGCTACAGGCTATCTCCGTAACCAGAAGACATTGTAATTGTGGCCAGCAGGTGGATGACCCCGGGCACCTGGAAAGCCTCTGTGACAACACTCAATGGCATTTGCAGTGACACCAGTCACACCCCGGGGCCTTGCCAAGCAGCTGTGTGGAGACTGTATAAAGTCTAAAGGCTCCTCCCTCCAGCCAGCCTTTGGAGCCGGCCTTAATCCAGACACTGTGGCCTCCCCGTCCTCTCCTCTCCCAAGGATACACACTCTTGGCTTTGTTGTTTGATTGAATCCAGAGTTTTTATTTGAGGAACAACAAGAACAACAACAAAACCTGAATGGTTTTAAAGATAATAAAGCACACATATTCTAGACCTTCGCCTTCTTTTTGTATACAGCTTAGTAAATCACACCTCTGACAGCTCTGCTGGGATGCGCTCATCAATAATTATATCATTTCTTACCATCTTGTGAGCACTACCAATTTGTGACCGGAAGAAAACCACTCTGCTTAAAAGAAGCTTCAGTTTGCGGGAAAACCCCATAGTCACATACAAAACAGCCCTTTCAAAAAATTGTGACCAAGCACAGGAAGCCTGTCCACTGCGGCTTCATGGTTTCATTGCCCGCGCTGAGATCGACATGCAAGTTTTCACTTCTGCACAAACTCTGCTTCTGAAATAGCCTCTGCCTATGGTTGCTCAAGCTGTGCCCCACCTGGCATACCCTCCAACCCGACCTACCTGGCAACTTCCAGGCCCAGCTCTGCCTCCCTGCGAAAGCCTGAAGCCTTCAGAATCTGCAGAGGCCCTCCCCTGAACTCCAAGGGCACCAACCAGGCACCTGATGGACTGATAAAAGTCTCTGCTCACAATATCCTACTGGGAGGGTATTGCTGCCCCTATTTTGCACAAGAGGAGAACAAAGGTCTCTTAGTTGGAGAGCCTGAGCTAGGTTTCAAACCCAACTCAGTTCAAAGTTCTCTTTCCTCTAACCCAGTGGTTCTCAACCTACCTGATGCCGTGACCCTTACAGATAGTTCCACATCTTGTGGTGACCCCCCCCAACCATAAAATTCTTTTTTGTGGCTACTTCATAATTGTCATTTTGCTACTGTTATGAATTGGGCAACCCCTGTACAAGGATGCTTTGCATCCCTGATCCCAGACCCTCTTCTCCCCTCAGCCATTTGGACAACACAATCAGAGCTTCTAACAGTGAGGTGGGCAGCATTCCCAGGCAAGAGAAAGCTGTCAGTTACAAGAACAAATTAAAGCTCAGGCTTGGATCAAATTATCCTCGCTCCTCTATTAACTAGCGGTGGGACCTTGGTCGTGCCCCACCACAGTCTCTGAGTCTCGGCTCCCTCCTCTGTACAAGAAGGATCATCATGCAATAGTCCCTGGAAAACCTTTAGCACAGGTTCAAACCCAGTCACCCGCCAGGGACTAAGCACAGTAATGTTCAAACCTGAAATACTATTACAATTAATTTCCCAAGCAGATAAATCTCATGTCAGGCGGATTATTCCTGATTTTTCCCCCAATTGAAAAACAGCCCTGAGTCCCATAAGATAAGCGATTGGCAAAAGCTTGTAGCGTCTACCCCCCAAGGGAGGTGACAGCCTATCTGGAAAGCTCTCACAAGCACACGGTTCCTTGGCTTTGGACTTGGCAAGGGAGAGAGGTTTCTGCGGCTCAGACTGCAGGGGCTGGTTCAGAGTGACTGGAGGGGGGTGCCCACCTAAGACACACAGCAGGTGGCTCAGCCTAGGCTGGCACAAGATATAGCTCCAAACATCCAGCGTGTTCTCACAGGCATTCTCACACACAGACAGCCATGCACAAGGGGGCTCCAAAGGGTTCATGGCAAGGTGAAAGGAGCAGGCAGTGGCCTGTTCCCAGGAGCTCCTTGAAGACCCCTCGTCTTTATACTTTTGGTGGCTGGTAGAAGCCGTGGACAAAGTCCAGTCCATTGTACAGATGGAGAACCTTCGTGCAGAGTGGGAAATGACTTACCCCAAAGTCAGAGGCCGTGAGGAGCACAGGGTACACCTAACCAGGAGTCCAGAGTGGGCGCCACTCTCCAGAGTAAGGAAGTACAATGAGTTCTTTGGAAATTTTCCAGGGAGCCAACCAGCAGTGCTGGGAGAGGGTGTGGGGTGACTGTGTCTGTTTGACCGCGTGACTCTTGTCCTACTGAAGCTAAGTGTCTTTGTTCTGCTGGTTATTTGGTGTTGAGGGAGGGGGGAAGGCACATGTGCACACACCTGACCAGCAAGGTGTGATCAGTAAGGACCCTGGCAAGGGTGGACAGCCGAGAAGGCAGCAGGAGACGCACTCTGTTTACTCGGGGCAGGAGTTCTGTATCAGTAAGGGCCACTGCTCTGGAGGCCCAATGGAAAGAGGACAAGGAGTCGATGGGGCCTGTGAAGAACTTCCTCATCACTATTGACTTTCCCTGGGCTCCTTTGTAGAAGAGTCCTAGTGGCCTAGAGGTTACACATTAGGCTGTGATATGCAAGGTCAGCAGCAGCTCTAGGGAGGAAGATGAGGCTCTCTGCTCCTGTGGAGTTACAGTCTCAGAACCCCACAGGAGCCATGAGGATTGCCATGAGTCAGACTGATTGCATGGTGGTGAGTTTAGGGATTGCCTTTGGGGCTTTGTTTGTTTGTCTGAGTTCTTTTTCATCCCCTTCAGAACTATTGAAGCCCAACCTTTGGATGTTAAGTGGGGCACTGAGAATGAGAAGCCAAGGATGTTGACCTGAGTGTTTCTAACATGCATACCCCTGATCCTGTCCGTTACCCACAGCTCCTGGGGGCAGGGCCTCAAGCATGAGCCTCCATGAGTCTCCAGGCACACCATTTCCACTCATCTTTCAGGGACAGAATAAAAGCCGTTCCTCCCTGTTCCACCCACGAAGGCTCTGTGCTCCCAATGCCTCTCGCTGTAAGCACCTGTTACAATGCTCGTTACAGAAGCTAGCTGCTGTGCTGTTGCCCCCACTAGACCCCCGAGGGCAGGAAGTGTGCATCTGTCCTATATTCAGTATGTCCTCAAAGTTGATCTTCCCAGGAAGATGAGGGACCAGCAACTTCTGGGGACATGGGGGAAAGGGGTTTTGTGGGATGCTTCTGGACAACTTTGTAAACCTCCCTGCGCCTCATGCATCCATCTACAAGGTGGGGCTAGTGTGTATGCAATGCAGGTAGTCCAGGGTCTGAGGTGTGGGCGCACTCGCTGTCAGCCAATGTGGTTGGGTTACTACTTTTACAGGTGCGGGCGTGGAGGCCCAGGGAGGAAAGCACTGGGCCCACAGTCTCATGGCTAGATAGAGATAAACCTTGGACTCCAGCCTGAGCTTTGGCCTCCAAGCTCCGCCTCTGTTCACTCTGCACCCAGGTAGTCCCCTGGACTGTCCCCTTGTCCAGTCAATAAAGTTCCTGGATGGCTGCTGTGCAAAGCCCATGCTGGGTATTGTCTGATGACCATTGAGAAGCTTCTCTGTAGGGTGTGTGGGATAAGCTAGCATGTTAGCTTGGGTGTGAAATCCTCTGGGCTCAATTTCCAGCCTCTCCACTTCTTGTTTGTGAGACATCGCTACATTCCCTAACCTTTCTGGGCCTGTTTCCGCCTATTCAAAAAAGGAAGAAGATGGAGAGAAAGTCCTTCCTGGAGATAACGGGGCTTTTGCTCAAGGTATGCTGGTTTGATGTCATGATCACATCTTTTGATTGGGAAATCAATTGTGTTTATGGTCATAAGGTCCTCCCCCATGCCGTGACCAGGGGCCCCCTTCTCCTTTCCCTTGTACCACATAGTTAGCAACTTCTTGTCTCCAGACACACTTTGTTGTACACAAAATGGTAGTACTGATCAATGCACTCAGTGGTCTTTCTGCTGTTTCCTTTATTCCTCTGATGTACTATTCGATGATCTTAGAAGTCGTCCCAGATTAGTGCATATTGAACTTTTTCAGTGTCTGTGCAACATTCTATTATATGAATGGAATTCATATATATGAGGGGGTTTATCTAAAAAAAACCAGAAAAAAGTTCCGCTGGGCGGGGCTTTTGCTGTACACATTTTTTCCCACTAGGTGAGTTTCCAGCAATTCCCTTTGAGTTAGTGCACCCAGTGGCATCGCCTGGGAAGGTTCTCTCTGGTCACAGTGAACGTTTTCATAAAAGCAGTTTCACAAAATGCCACAGACACTGTTGTGAGGTTGCACACAGCTTATAAGCCCTTTGGGAACAACTCAAGTGTATGAGTGGTGTTCTCATTTCAAAAAAGGTGAAATGTTGATTGATAACAAATCTTGTTCTGGATGCCCGTCAACTTCCTGAAGGCATGAAAATGTCGACTGGTCAAGATTTCTAAATGTCAAGCTTTCTATTTAGATTGCATAATTTTTAAAATATTACATAACAGTGTGTGACCAAAAAGGCCTGATTTGTGGCAGACATCGGCCACCACAACATACGCTGCCTGCTCTCAGTGTGCTAGTTTTTGGCAAAAAAACGGAATGCCTCTCTTGCCCCACACACCTGACTCACTTGGCCTGCTCAGTGTGACTTCTTTTTGTTTCACTGAATGAAGAGGGACATGAAAGGGCAGGGGTTGGACGACATAGAAGAGGTGAAGAAAAAAAGGAGGGAGGTGCTGCCAGCCACCCAAACAGATGTCTCCTAGAATGGAATCGCAGATTTGACAGATGAATTGAGTACTTTGAAGGTGATGAGGTGGTTTTGTGGAAAAATTAAATACGTAGCTATGGAAAAAAACTCCGGGTATTTTTTTGGGGGGGGTCCCCCTCATATGTATAGGTACACACATACACACACACACACACACACAGCGTTGGGCCACTACGGAACCAGGAGAACCTGCTGTAGAGCGGGCTGGCGTCTACACACGGGGCTCCAGCACCTCTCCTGCCCCGATTCGCTGAGTTGCTGAGGTAACACCTCGGGCTTTATTGAGTTTCCTCGTCGTCGTAGGATCACGGGGAGGGGAATGCAGGTGCAAAGGTGAGCTGCGCGGCGGATCCCAAGCAGGGGAGCGCGGGTCGGCGCGAAGCGCACGCAGTCTCACCGCCCGCGGGCGGCGCGCGGTTCCGCTCGACTGTGACCCAGCCCCCTGGCACCGCGGCACCGTTCCCGCGCCCTGCCGGACGCGGCACCTCCACCTCCGCGCTCGGGCACCAGTTACTCACCCTCGCTCCGCCGCTCCGCCGCGGTCACCCAGGCGCGCCCGGAGGTGACGGCCGTCTCTGCGCCTTTAAGGGGGCAGAACGCCGGCCCCGCCACTTCCGCCCCGAGGTGACGTAGCGCGGCCGGGGGCGGGGCCGGGGGCGGGGCCGGGGCGAAGACGCCCGGAGTGGTTCCCCTCCACCAGCATGGCGCCGCCCTCGCCGCCGCGGGCGCGCGCCGGCGGTGACGTCACTTCCGGGGCGGATGAGCCCGAGTGGTGCAGTGAGGGACAAACAAAAGGAGGCGCCCGAGCAGCGCGGCCCGGGGCGGCGGGACGGAGCTGCGGGGCGCGGCCAGCCCAGGTGAGTGGGTGGCGTGGGGAGAGGGGCGCGGGCTGTCGGCTCCTGAAACCCACTCGGACGCCCCCGGCCGCCGGGGGCAGCGCCCGCTCTGCCCATTGGGGCCGGCTTTCTAGTGGTGTCCCGCCGGGTCCCTTCATCGCCTCGCTCACCAGGCTCCCCACCCTGGCACCCTCGTGCGCCTTGCGTTTTGCATGCCGGAGTTTCGTCTTTACTCTCGTGCCTCCTTTACACACACACACACACCCTCCAAACCCCCTGCCTGGGCCCCTCGTCACCCCTCCACACACACACACCTGCCTAGGGGTTCCACCGCTGGACTCTCCCTTGCCAGTTCGTTTTTGGCAGCTAGTCTTCAGCTTGCTTTTTTCCTCCCGGCCCCTGATATCCTCCTCTTCCCATACACCCCTTCCTTCCCCTTCTTAGCAGACCTGGCGAGTGCTTTAACTCGGTAGGAAGCCCTCTGCCTGGGCTGGAGTTCTGGGGAAGGCCCCCCCACCCCACCCCCGCCCTGAGTCCTGAGCATCCAGATGGACCCAAGAGCCAGACCGGATGAAGCCTGGGCCTGGTCTGGCTATAGGTCAAGCGAAGTTGGCTGCCTTCTTTAAAGAACATAGCTTGGGGGCCTTGGGGTTCCTGGCCGCTCAGCCTCTCCCAAGATCAGGCTGATTCTCAGCTGACCTGACGCAGTTGCTGCTTTTGGGTGGGGAAGGGGAAGAGATGGGCTGGGGGTTATCTACCAGCTTTGTCCTGACAGGGACATGGCTGGGTGGGTGGGGTGACTGTTCTCCTGCCCCACTTCAGGAACCCTCTTGACTAGGATAGGGTGTGGAGAGAGAGCTCGCTTGGGGAGGGAAAGGGAGTGTGGACCTCAAATGAGGAGGAGGTGGCTGCAAGAACGGAAAGCCTCCCAGCTGAACGCCTTTCTCACCTTTCCATTAGAGGAACCTTAGCCCCTACCAGAAGTATCCTGCCCTCTGGAGCAGACAGACAGACAGACAGACAGGGTGTTGGAAATTCCTGCGAGAGCAGGGGAGAGTGGGAGTTTGTTCAGTGGGACCAGCCTGAGCTGTGCCCCTTGGCTCAGTCATGCTGGCCTTACCTCTGTGAAGGTCATGTCTACTTCTGGATCCTAAGAGGAGGCGAGGAGAGATGCTTGTGCAGCAGGATGGGCTGAGGGGGAGGTGCTGGGATATGAGAGACTACTCTGTCACCCTGTCTTCCCAGTCTTGGAAGTTCTTTGGGGTTGGGGCCTAGTGCCCCTCTGCCCTCCAGGAGTTATAGAACACAGAGTTGGAACCCAAAAAATGTTTGACTTCTCCCAGATGCATTCGTTATCCATCCCTTGGGCACAACCACCAAGAAGCAGTTTTCTTTGTGCCTCAGAGGTTTGCCCTCGTGTGTCAGAACTTGGGGAGCTGACCGGGCCTGGGTGGCTTCCTGGGCCTAAAGCTCGCTCACCTGCAGAAGTTGGAGGGAAGTTAGCTTGGTTCCTGACTTAACCACAGGAGAGTCTAGAGGATTCCAGGTGTTCACCCCGAGGCACAGAATGACAGGCTAAGACCTCATGGAGGTTTAGGTGGCATGGACGTGGGGCCCTAGAGCCCAGAACTCCATGTCTTTATCCTTTGATGGATTGGTTGGTTGGTTCATTCATTCATTCCATTGACTTGTACTGAGTGCTTGTCCTGGGCCAGGAATGGGGCTTGGAAAACAAAGACGAATACCAATTGTCATTGGAACTGCAGTCTAGAAGGAGGAGCAGACCAGAACTCATGTAACTTCCAATACGGTGTTGGCCAGCACGATAATAGGTAGAGAGATCACGGACATAATTCATAGCTACTGAGGGGTAAAACCAAAGTCACCCCCATCCAGTGGACGCCAACTCACTGTAGGACAGGGTGGGTAGAACTGCCCCGTGTGCATCTGAGACTAACTCTTTATGCAGGGGCTAGTCAGGAAGAGGGAGGAGTAGGCGCATCGATGGTAGGCAGTCTGGGCTGCCCGCAATAATTGTCCTCACCTTTGCTGAGATTGGTTCGGATTGTCTCTGGTACCTTGACAGCCCTGGGTCCTGTACTGCCCAGATGCCAACACTCCAGATCTGTCTCTGTCTTTGACTCCTGCCCTCCCAGCCCAGTGCCTGGAATTGAATAGGTGTGATAAGCATTCAGTGGCCTCAGACTCCACAGTCCCTCCTTGATCTGCTCAGGGCCCAGTCTGGGAATCCTCCCTCTCTGCCTGGCTGACTCCTGCCTGTCTTCCAGCTGTGTGCCCTCCCAGCTCCTGCCTCCTGTAGAGGCTCCTTCTCTGCCCCCGCAGCCCTTGCCTTACCCCTAGTGTAGTCCAGTGGCGCTCCTCTCCTCACCTTGTTCACCTTGTATCCCCAATTCTGAGCAGAATGCTCGGCCTCTAGTAGAGCCTCACTAAATGCTTGGCCTAGACCCCACTGCGGCTCATCTCTTAACCACTTCCTGCATCCAGCCCGAGGTCTAACCAGTCTGAACTAGTGTTCATTCTCTGGATGTCCTGTTTTCTTCCATCCAGACAAGCATGTGCTGTTCCTTCTGCCTGGAATGCCCTTCTCCAACTCCTACTCTCCCTCAGGAGTCAACTCAGGTAGCACCTCTTCCAGGAAGCCTTCCCTGACCCCACTTGTCTGGAATTGGTGCTTCCGTGTTCCCATAGCTTCCGAGCAGAGCTGTGGGCATTCAAGATTGCAATTGTTGACTTGGCATCTCCTAAATAGACCAGGCTCCGAGGAGAGGCAGGTACCTTGCCCGAGTCTCTCCTATCACCAGAGCTTAGCCCAGGACCTGACACCAAGCAGAGACTCAGAAAATGCTGGCAGCATTGCGCTGTGATCTGCCGTAGGCACACACCCCCCACCTGACAGTGGCTCTCGCTTCCTCGTAGGGAGGCAGCTTCCATGGAGCGAAGGGAATGCCAGGACCCTGCCCAGACAGACGTGGGCCAGCCTCAGCACCGACAGCCAACGTGCAGATAGCAGAGCCTTCCACCGGGTAAGGACTGAGCCCCTCTCCACCTGTCCCACTGTGGTCTGGTCATGGTCAGGTGACACCCTGACCTAGGGAGCAAAGTGCAGCATCTCTGTCTCTGCATTCCTTTGTTCTCACCTGAAGCCAGGATGTGCAAGCCAGGGGTGAGAAAAGACAGAGCTCTTGTTCTTTTTCCCCACTTCTGGTTGTTGTACTCCCGGAATGCCAGTGTCAAGTTGCCTTGGGAAGCTCAGGTTTTTGCTCCTTCATCCCAGACCTTATTAAGTGGTGTTGCTAATGTGCTGCCTTGTGAGCCTGTTTCCCAAGGTGCTTTCCATGGAACACCGGTTCCTGGGGCCACCGTGATCCCAGAACCCGGGAAGCAGTGACTCGCTGTTCTCCTTGCTGCTGGAGTTTCCAGAACTTTGTGTGGAGACGAGCATGGGGAGTCTCTAAGCGGGAGCTAGCAGATCACATTCCCCCCCCCCCCACTTGTGATCAGATCCCACAGACACCTTTGAAGACTCAGCTTCCTTGGCACGTGCTCTGGGAATGGTTCCAAAGGCGGGAGAGTGCCCAGGCTGTGCTTCAGCTTCTACAGTCCGCCCAGGGTTTGAGTCCCAGCTGCTTGGTGCTCAGACTTGCTTGTGGGCAAGTTACTCTTCTCATCTGTATGAAAGCGATAGTTTAAACCCACCAGCCTTCCCGAGGGAGAAAGATGAGGTGACCTGTTCCCATAAAGAATTACAACCTCAAAAACCCTACCAGTGAGTCGGGATAGACACATTGCCGTGGGTTTTATTTGGCGCAGACTTCCCCTTAGGAAGTTTTGAGGATGAAATACATTGATACTCAGGAAGGGCGCCCTCGCCCAAGGTGTGTGTATAACCGGAGCCAACCAGACCTACTCCCATCAACTTGATCCCGACTCGTAGTGACCGTCCTTGGGGTTGCTGAGACTATAAACCTTCAGGAGCATGGACAGCCTCAATATGTAAAACACGTCCACATCAGGGAGCTCATGTGATATCGTTCCAGGAAGCTGTGGCAGTGGCCGCTATCTCAAACTGAGGCTCCAGATCAAGAAGCAACTTGCCCATTGCCATCAGAAAAGAAAGCAGGGTCAGGGACTTGAACCCCAGTTCCCAGAATCCTGGCTCAGCTGAGTTGTTCTCTGCTTGAAGCCTCCCCGTGCCACCTCCCACCTCAGTCTTCTGGGCCGGGAGGGCAGGCCTTCCCAGTCCAGACTTCCAGAAGAAATTTCATCCTACCTTTGGGGGGATTGCCAACGTAGTTGTTTGTTCGTTCCCTGCTTTGGTGACGTGTGCATGTTTAATACAATGGAGACAGTGAACATCTCGGCCCAGGAGCCGGTCTCCAGAGTTGATCGTGGTGAACGGGAGGGCGGGTTCATCCACATACCTGTTGTTGTTACTTATTTAGTTTTACAAAAACTGGGGTCACACTAGAGCTGCTGGTTTGCACCCTGCAATTGTTTGATTTACTGGGACCCGGACAGTTTTCCCAGGTAAGAGGTAGGTCCCTCCAGAACACCTGGGGGCCTCCCCTGCTGCCCCCCAGCCCTCCACCCTGGCTTTTCTCACAGCCTCTGTCCCAGCCTTCACAGCGGCAGAGGAGGTGGAGACGCCTGGTGTGTGATTTTTGTCAGCCCACTTGTTTATTGGGAGAAGATCAGCAAGCCTGGGGCCCTGCCCTGTAGGAGTTTCCTGTTGGTTTTCAGGAACTCTGCCCCCCGGAGAGGGGAGGCCTGAGCCTGTCAGCCCCTCTTGGCAGGCAGTGAGGAGCAGGAAGCAGCAGATCCTGCTTATCTGAGACCAGAATTCCTCCTCCGTGCCAGGCACAGCTTGGAGGGGACCACCGAGGCCTGAGAGGTTTGGCCTCCTGTTGGGATGGACACAGACACACGGACAGAGCATTAGGTTTGCCGGAGGCAGCTCCTTCCTGGCCCTTCAGGAACAGGCTGACCCTGACTCAGTTTACCCAGCAGTAACTGGAGGCAGCCTTGGCTGTGATCCCCCTTAGATTGCGCTTTTCAGTTATCTGTCATGAGGTGGCCAGGCAGGGAGGAAGGGGTGGACCTGCCGTGACCCTGTCTAAAGCTGCCCTCCAGGCAAGCGGGAAGGAGAGCTCTCGCCTGCCCGAGCAGCCTCATTGGAGAGTGTTGTGTAGGAAAGTCTTTGCAGCGGTGGGGGGTGGGGCTGCTGCTGCAAGACCTCCCCAGGTGGTTCCTCTTCTACTCCATGCTCCCCTTCTGGTCTTGAAGTCCCTTCTTCTCAGAACCCCAGGAGTTGAGATGAAGCTCTGTGTGTTTTCAGCTGCTCCTCCCTCCCCACGGAAGCCCTCACACACAGCAGGCTCCTAGTGTGGGGTCGCCCAGCCTGCGGCAGGATGAGGAGACCAGGGCCCGCAGGGGCCACTCTCATGCCCGAAGTTGCACCGTGTCTGGGTTCAAGGGCAGAACTCAGGCTCAGCTGTCTGCCTTCGCAACCTGGGCCCTTTCCTCCTCCCCGCCCCTTGCCTGCCGCTGCTGCTTCCGACTCAGGGCGAGGGGCCATGCGTGTCACCTGGGCAGTGGGTTTAAAATGCGGCTTCTCACCACGTAGGGCTGTGCCCAGAGTCAGCTCTTCAAAGCAGCCCCCAAGCAGTGGTGAGGCAGGTGGTTTGCAGACCCCAGGTGAACTATTGCCCAGGAGCGGTTCATTCAGCTCTGGCCCCACCTCTGACGAACAATGCCAAGGCCTGGCCCCTTGGGTTGCATGCCTGTTTTTAGTGAACTCGTGTGTGTGTGTGTGTGTGTGTGTGTGTGTGTGTGTGCGCGCGCGCGCGCGCGCCTGCCTTTCCATCTCCAGGTTGTGTGGAGCTGAGGGTTCCAAAAGGGCTGTTACTCCTTGCCACAACCATTCCCTGCTTCCTGGCTGTCTTTCCCAAAGTGTTTCTGCCACATCTTCTGTCTCGGAACGAGTTCGTCTGTGTTTAAACAGCTAAACCTCAGAATTAAAGAGCCTGCTGCAGTGCAGCTCATGCCTAGAGTGACGTTCCATACTGGAGAAAAATTCCACATCTTATGTATGCCACCTGGGGGGCCTCGGAGGCCCTACTGCCAGGCCCCAGCCTCCAAGAAGACCGGGGTGTGGGGGCGGGGGTGGAGGTGGCACGGAGGGCCAGCCATGGCATCTTCCTCTGGCTCGTGCGGACAACCCCACTCCAGCCCAGAGTGGGGCAGCAGTAGGTGGCTCCCCCAGGACAAGATCTCAGTCCTTGCCCTCAGCTGGCTGGGCGGGGGTCCCCTGGGACCTGGGTGGAGGATGTGCTCTAGACAACTGTTCCTGTTTCTTAACCTGTCTAGGAGGCAGCTAGGGAGTTCAGAGCAATTAAGACCTGCCTTCAAGGATTCCCCCCCCCACCCCATGTCTCCGCCCCATTGGCCCACACCTGACATCTGCCTCCTGGACACAAACCTTCCCATCCTTCAAGCTGTACCTGAGAGACCAGAGGCATCCGAACATGACTGGCCAGGATCCTCTGCAGAAACATTTTCCTGAACCCCATCAGAAACGGGAGGGGGCTGGTGGAGGGGGTTGGTGGAGGGGGTGGGCTTGTTCTGAGAAACCTGGGCTCTAAGTGCCCAGGTATGCCCAGGAGACCTGCTTGCCTTCGAGGCGATAGCACACTGGGGTGGACCCTCCCACCATCTAGCCGGCAAGTTACCACCTCAGCTTCTACACTTTTACATCCTGCCTTCATCCTAATGCCCCCCCCCACCCGACAGCCCTGCCTACACAGGGCAGGCATTGTGCCACAGTCTTACCCAGTCCTTCCGACACCCTCCAAGGGGTAGACTCGTCTGTTTTATGGATGCAGACCCTGGAACCTGGGAAGCCAAGTGGCTTTCTCAGCTCCCACTGGAAGCACTTGAAGGGCTCCCATCCCGGTTAGCCTGGAGGTTGGGAGCTCAGGCAGAAGAGGTGCAAGCCCAGCCTTGGGGGGTGTTCAGGACCTGGGTTCTCTAATATCAGCCCAGTGGGTGTGGGGAGACCCCAAGCCTTGCCTGCTGTCTCTGTGTGCTTGGCTAGGGGAGCATGCAGAAAGCCCCAGGTAGGCATCTCTCACTTGCCACCCGTCTCCCTCAGCCACCTGGAAGGTAGGGCCTGCCCTTGTCAACTTGCAGGAGGACGAACCTGTTGGGGAGGCCCAGCCCAGATAGGAGAGAGTGCAGAACTGAAACTGCCCATCCCCTCTTCCTTCCCCCATAGAGGGTGTGCCGGGGAGTGCCAAGCCAGGCAGCACCCCTGACTCACCCCAGCTGGGTATGGACAGTTTCGCACTGTGGGCCCCTCTCTGGTGCTGGGAACAGAGGAAGCACGTGGCCCGGGCGCGCTGACCGTGGAGCAGATTCACAGGGGGCCTATGACCCAGTGTCCTCCTCAGACTTTTTGGGAAAGGCCCTTCCCGCTGCCTGGGAGACAGCCTTCCTATCTGCGGACCAGAAGGAGGGTGGCAGCCTTCCCGCCCCTCCCACTGGCTCGAGAAGTTGCTTGTTTGCACTTAAACAAAAGGCCTTCTGTTCATACATGCAGGGGCATGCACACACATGCAAACACACACGCACCCGCCTGCCCGCGGCCGCCTCTCAGGTATGGGAACCATAGCAGTTCTCTGTAGGCCAGCATGAAGTAGGCTCAGGTGGTCTTCTTCCTGGACAGAGGGGCAGGAAGCGATGTCTGACTGCCTCCCCGTCAGTAAGACGTGTCAATAACTGGGTGCAGCGTACCATTTCGGGCGTGGTCGTGAGGGCAAGCCGCCAGCTCGCCAGTTGCTGTCTTCCCTTGGACCCAAGCTTGGGCAGGACTCCAGAGGTTCGAGGCTCTCCGAGTCCCGTCTGCAAGCCCTGGGAAGTCCTGGGTGCCTCTGAATGGGCTGGGCCTGCTTGGAGGCTTCTGTGCCGGCAGCTTGGGTCTCGCCCAGCTCTGCTTTCCTAAGGAACCCCTTGGCGTGAGGGAGTGTCTTTGTTGGGAACCATGCGGGGACTCTGGGCCGGGCACACATGACACACAGGCCATCTCCCCACGCCTTCAAGTGAAGTGGGTGCCGTAACAGTCGCAATGTACAGGTGAGAAAACCAAGGCCCAGTAAGGAAAAGTTGATCCCTCAAGGGCCACATTAAGGAAGTGGTGGAGTTGGCATCTGAATTGCTGTGACTCAGGAACCTGAACTCTTACCCCTCTGCGGTGGCCTCCGTTAGCACCCTGTGGAAGGGACAGGAAGAGCCTTCTTCCACCTTGTGACAACCCTCAGGAACTGCGCTCAAAGGAAGGCCCTCTGATCTTTCCCGAGCATGCAGAAGACGACGTAATGTAGACAGCGCCCACAGACATGCCTCTCCGCAGGCCTGAAGTGCAGGGCAGCGCTGCTCTCACCTGGGGGCCCTCAGCTGAGCGGACCCATAGCCTTCCAGAACAGTGTGTCTTCTTGGAGCATTTTCCAAAAGAATGGGCTCATACATTTTATATACTGTCCAGCATCTTGCCTTTTTTTTTTTTTAAACATAAAAGCATCTTGGATCTGGTGTGAGTCAGTATATACAGATCTAGGAGATGGCGCTGCCCTAAGGCTCCATTGAATCAGTTCCCACTCCTACCTGCCCTGTCCTGGTCCTGCACCATCCTCTCCGTTGTTATGCTGGGGCCCGGGGAGCAGCCACTGTGTCCATCCTTCCTGCCGAGGGCCTTCTTCAGTTTTGCTGCCCTTTGACTTTACCAAGCATCTCCTGACTGCATGCCCGTGAGACCCTGCCTTGTCTTCCCCACTTCTAGGGAGCTTGCTGCCGGCACTTCTTGCAAGACAGATGTGTTTGTTCTTTTGGCAGTCCACGGTATTTTCAGTATTCAGTCTAGGAAATAGCCCCATTGCTTTCATCTTAATTGCAAAACAGAAGCTTTAGTTCAATAATTTGCCCGAGATCTTGAAATTATTTCTTGGACTGGATTATGTGAGAGTTTTTTTTATGTCATTTTATTGGGGGCTCGTATAGCTCTTATCACAATCCTTACATGCATCTATTGTGTCAAGCACATTTGTACATTTGTTGCCATCGTCATTCTCAAAACATTTGCTTTTTACTTGAGCCCTTGGTATCAGCTCCTCATTTACCCCCTCTCCCCTCTCTCCTCCTTCCCTAATGAACCCTTGATAATGTATAAACTATTATTTTGTCATGTATTACACTGTCCAATGTCTCCCTTCACCCACTTTTCTGTTGTCTGTCTCCCAGGGAGGGGGTTATAGGTAGACTTGTGATTGGTTCCCTCTTTTTCCCCTACTTTCCCATTACCCTCCTGGTATCTCTACTCTCATTATTGGTCCTGAGAGGTTTATCTGTCCTGGATTCACTGTGTTTCCAGCTCTTATCTGTACCTGTGTACATGCTCTGGTCTAGCTGGATTTGTAAAGTAAAATTGGGATCATGATAGTGGGGGGCGGAGAGCATTAAAGAACTAGAGGAAAGTTGCATGTCTCTTCATTGCTACCCTGCACTCTGACTGGCTCGTCTCCTCCCTGCAACCCTTCTGTAAGGGGATGTCCAGTTGCTTTTGGGTCTCCACTCTGCACTCCCCCTCATTCACAATGATATTCTTTGATGCCTGATACCTGATCCTACTGATACCTCGTGATCACACAGGCTGGTGTGCTTCTTCCATGTGGACTTTGTTGCTTCTCAGCTAGATAGCTGCTTGTTTACCTTCAAACCTTTAAGACCCCAGACGCTACATCTTTTGATAGCCGGGCATCATCAGCTTTTTTCACCACATTTGCTTATGCACCTGCTTTGTCTTCAGCGATTGTGTTGGGAAGGTGAACATTCTAGGACTGGATTTGAGCCCAATCCAAAACTCTAGGTCTTTGGACTCTTCCAGCTCTTCCGGTCACCAAAGGGAACATGGGAGGCTGCCTGGATTGCTCTCATAGCACCTCTGGGACAGGGATAAGGAAGGAGTCATGGTAGCTCTGTGGGTTAGGCCTTGGGATGCTACTCAAGGTCAATGGTTCAAATCCACCAGCCACTCTATGGGAGAAGGGTGAGGTGAGGTGAGGTGATCTGCACCCATAGAATGATGTACAGTCCTGGGACCTCTATAGAGGGCCGCTGTGAGTCAGCGTCAACTTAATTAGCATTGCATCATTGGAGGGGACAGGATTCTCCAGCCTTGTCTTCTGGACCTGGTTCTGCTTCTCCACTCCCCACCCCCATGCTGCCTCTTAGCAAAGGTTTTGCCTGCAGCTCACACTGGCCTGCATCTCCTGGGGGCAGGCCGGCCGAGCCGAGCAGGTGTGGCTGGGTTTCCACCGTCTCCACCTTCTGCTGTCTTTGTAGGGGCAGGCTGGGTAGCAGGAGCTAAGTCTGCTGCCCTGATCACCAGCGCAGTGGCTGCCATCGGCCCCAGGCTGATGGCAAAAATGAAAGGAAATGGGTGGTTGCTTTTTGTAAATTTTTCATGACGAAGTAGTTGAAGCGCACAGATGAAGGACTACACAACAGATACCTTTGTAGCCAGACTATGATGTGTGTGTGTGTAAACCATTTCCTAGATAATTGACACCTCCTCCCCAATTCTATTTTCTTCCCTTTTTAGAGGAAACCTCTCTTGATTTTGGTGATTTCCAAATGTGTGTTTAGTTCCTCCATGGCTGTAAAGAACACTGTCGCTGGGTGTCTGTGTATCGTTCTGTTTGGGGAGGCGGCTTCAGCACTGATTTCCGAGGTTCACTCATGCTGATGGCAGTTGTACGTTCATGACCTTGCATCGTTTTCGAGCATCGTGATATGACTAGGACAGTTTCTGTATCTTTGTCCCTGTGGGTGGGTTTCTGCTTTTCTGATGTGTTTGTGACTTCTTGTACATGTGTGTAGAGACATTACTGAGTCCTCGGGTTTGTGCACCCTAGCCCCTCATCCAGGAAGCCAACATTTTCCTCACGTGGAGGGGATAAAAGGATATCTGATTGTTGTAGTATGCATTCCCAAAGTACCAATAGGCTACCAGTGGTTTCATACATGCATTTCCATGTGTGCTTCCCCTGTGTATTGCCTACTGTTGTATTTGGCTCCCCCCCCCTTAAAAAATATTTTTAATACTTTCTTATATTTTTAGGAGTTCTTTACTTAGCCTGGATTTGAATTCCTTGGTGGTTATGCCCATTGTGAATTATCTCCTGGTCTCTGATGCCTTTTTGCTTGTTTATCGTGTCTCCAGATGGGCATACTTTTAAAATGGTAGGTGAGCAATAGATCAATCTTTTCCTATAAAGGCATGTACTTTTTAAAGTAAGAAACGGTTTCTTATTTTGGAGACATCAACACAGTCTCTTGGATTTCCCGGTAAGTGTTTCCAAGTGATGCCTCTGTCTTAATTCACTGGTGTCTGTTTTCCCACAAGAAGGAGAAGGAGCCATGCACTTATTTTCATGTGGCTAACGGGGACCAGCAGCATTTCTGGAAGACCCCTTTCCCCTCCTGCCCTGCAAAGCCCTGTAGTAAGTTTCCAGAAATGTGAAGGTCTGTTTTCTGGGCTGTCTCCTCTTGACTCATCAAGAAGGTAATAAAGGTGAGGTCAGGTCTCTTCTTGACTCATCAGTAATTCCACCTAGCCCTGTGTCAGCACGACACTGTCTAAATTCCAATCGCTTTAGGATGTCTGTCTCAGTGTCTGATAGGTGCCTCCTTCCTCCTCCTTCTCCCAAATTGCCCTATATTTTTAAGCTTTTTATTGTGAGTTAGATGGGAGTTTACCTTTGAGCTCATTAGACCTTCCAATGGCTTACCCTGTTCCACCCCCTCTCTCTTTTTTGGCCCTCCTCCCTCTTGTAGGGTCTTACCTGCCCCCTCACCCAGGCTAATACCTGTCTGCCCTTTAGCCCCAGGGTTGACAGGACGCACTGTGGCTCCAGAGCCAGAGGCAGGCAGCAAAGTTGTACGTTTCTAAAGGATATTATTCAGATCGTTGCGATTTGTTTGTGAAAAGTGAGTGAAGGGAGGCGTCAGACAGTGTGTTAGACATGACGAAATAATAATAATTTATAAATTATCACGAGTTTGTGAGGGAGCGGGGCCAGGGAGGAAGAGGACAAAATGAGGAGCTAATACCAAGGGCTCAAATGGAAAGCAAATGTTTTGAGAATGATGATGGCAACCGGTGTACAAATGTGCTTGACACAGTGGATGGATGGATGGATGGATTGTGATAAGAGTTGTACAAGCGCCCAATAAAATGATGTGTGTGTATGTGTGTGTGTGTGTGTGTGTGTGTGTGTGTGTGTGTGTATATATATATATGGCTCTCAAATAATTTCTAAATCGTCGTGAGGGGCAGAACTAGCGCTTCTGTCTCAACAGTTTGCCAACCCCTGGTCTAACCTGTTACTTCCCTTTGCCTCCCAGCTCGCATAGGCTGCAGTCTGCTTTGTCGTGCGTCGACTTGCTACATGCGGTCTCATCCCATACGTGGCCTTTCAGCACAGGGTGCCTGGCGGCCTCGTCGTTGCCCCTCAGTGATGCGTCGTCGTAGTGCCCGGGGTGTGCGTGGACCAACTCGTGTGTTCTTCTGCTGACGGGCGCCAAGGCTGGTCCCAGCTTCCTACCACTGTGAATAGTGCTGCTGCAGTGCACGTGGATGTGCAGATGTCTGTCCATCCGTCCACGCGGAGTTCCTTATTTCGTGTATGTACACGTAGAGGAATTGTTGGGTCACACTGCAGTATTTCTGTTCCCAGGTGTCGAGGAAGGAAGCCCATGCACTTTGCACCTTGGTCGTGTAGGCGCAGTCCCCGTCCCGTCCCCCCCCAGTGTTGGTGCTGTTTGGGGGTTTTTGTAACTCTGCTATCACAGCTGAGGCCAGGCGTTGGTTTGGTCTCCGTCTCAAGCTCGCCTTGGTGAACCATCTGTGCATGTCCCCTGCCCATTGTTAGAGTGGATTTCTGTCTTTTCCTAGTTGCGGCGTGGCAGTTTCCCAGAGATCCCAGAGATTAGCCCTTGGTCCCGCACTTCACTGCCAAGAGCGTGTCCGCAGGCTGGGGCTTCTCTTCTGCTCTCCATGAGGTCTTGACGCACAGAGTGGCTTAATTTGAGGAGGTCCCAGTCACCTGTTTGACCTATGTGTGTGTGTGTTACTGTGTTTAGAGTCTGCTTTTGTAGTTTGTAGCTTGCTTGTCCCTATTTTTACA
Organism: Tenrec ecaudatus; assembly: GCF_050624435.1. Classification (NCBI taxonomy): domain Eukaryota; kingdom Metazoa; phylum Chordata; class Mammalia; order Afrosoricida; family Tenrecidae; genus Tenrec; species Tenrec ecaudatus. The sequence goes on along the minus strand of NC_134539.1, from coordinate 78,298,824 downwards.
GTGATGATCTGGGGTTTGCATTTAGGTCTTGGATCCATCTTGAGTTTGTTCGTGCCCCTGGGGGCAGGTATGGATCCTGTTTCCCTCTTCTGCACATGGAACGCTAGTTTTACCAGCACCGCCTGTTAAAGAGACCCCCTTCTATAACGTGTTTCTTCCCGTTGTCCAAGATCAGTTGTCTACATGTAGATGCATTCTTTCTGGGTTCCCTACTCTGCCCATTGGTCTGCACATCTCGGTGGTCCCAGGACCGGACTGTTTGGGACCCTGTGGCGTGGAGTGGAGTTGGAGGTCGGGGGGTGAGAGGCCTCCTCCATTGTCCTTCTCTCAGCTCTTCTCCATCCTTTGAAGTAGCAATTTTTTAAAATCCCTTTTTAGAAATTACTTGAATAACATATGCTTATAATAGAAAGGTAGAAGTAAGTTTGAAGTGACAATCACTATTAAAAAGAAGCCAGCCTACACACCAAGGGCTCCAGCAGAAAGCAAATGTTTTGAGAATGATGATCGCAACAAATGTACAAAAGTGCTTGACACCATGGATGGATATATGGATTTTGATGAGTTGTACGAGGAGTCCCCAATAAAATGATTAAATTAAAAAATGAAAGAAAGAACCGGCCTAATCTCACTGCTAAGATTCTCTCAGTGTGTGTGTGTGTGTGTGTGTGTGTGTGTGTGTGTGCTTTCACTTATGGCACGGGCACTGCCCTACTAGTTGTGTCGCCTTCCCCTGGACTGCCAACACAACAAACAAATCTGCCTGGGAAGACGCACAATCCACGTGCTCCTTGGTGGCAAGGATGGCAACACACATCATCTCACGTACTTAACCAGGGAAGACCAGTCCTGGAAAAGTCTTCCCTCTGGCCGCGTGAAAGAGGGTCCCCTTGAGGAGACAGATTGACCAACACAGTGGCTGCAGCAATGGGTGGTGCTTTGTTCTGCAGAACCAACCCAACAGCTGCTGACAACAGGACTTTGCATGTTCTTAATGCCGGTGAGTGTGCCCCTCGGTGCGTCGTTTCCCTCCTGTCTGGATGGGTGCTCTCCGCTTGCCCGGAGCACAGACAGGGCCACTACAGACTTTCCTGTGGTGGATTTCTCCTCGAGTTTCCCCGGAGTTTGTGCTCCTTCCTCAGACTTCCCCTTTCTCAGACTCAGCTCCATTCAGCAGGACTTCCGCGTCTGCATTTTGGCCTTTGACCAAGCAAGGGACCTGAGACAAATCTGAAACCGCCTGTGTCCTGCTGTGCGCCCAGGCTCCGTCCCCACCCTTTGTGATCTCTGGCCCACCACCTCCGGTGCTTTTTCTTGGGGAGAGTGCGAAGTCTCCCACTTCAGAACCAAACCCATGGCCATCGTGTTGAGATGGATTCATTGCGGCTGTCTAGGACAGAGCAGAACTGCCCCTGAAGGTTTCTGAGACTGGTTCTTCATGGGAACAGCCAGCCACATCTCCCACGGAGCAGCTGGTGAATTTGAACTGCCAGCCTTGCGCTTAGCAGCCTCAGGCCTGATCCACTCGCCACCGAGCTCCCTGGTCAGTGCTCCTTCTGACCTCTGAGAGGCGCCCAGGAGTGCGGATGGTGTAGTGGGTCGTGTGTTTGCTGCCAACCAGTTGGAAACCATGCGTCACTCTGGGAAGAAGATGGTAGGCGTGCCATGGAAAGGGGTGGTTCTAGCTGACCTGTAGGGTCTGCATGAGTCACAACTGACTCCTCAGCCCTGAGTACCAGCAGGAGGGCACGCCACCAGAGAACGGATGTAGGAGTTCTGGAAGGAGGAGACGTAGCTAGATTGGAGCCCTGAGGAAAAAGTCAGGCACCCTTTTTCCAGCCACCCTGGTCTGAGTCTTTCCTCGTCATCTTCTAGTCAGGATCTGCTCCAAAGGGGCCATCGCTTGGGGCAGAGACCCCACCTCACCCGACTGACTTCCTGCCAAGTCCAGTCCCCACCCCCGAGGGACTGTCCTTCCCCCGAAGCTGAGTTTAGCTTAAGTCCTGTGTGTGCCTGCCTTGGGGCAGACTCCCTCTCCTGGCGTCGACCCCAGGTGGGAGGGACAGGATGAGGACAGGTCTTCCACTCTTTTCTTCAGAGGTTCGCAAGGGCACCTTGTCAGTGTTGCACTGTTGTCGTCCACTGCATGCTGGCAAAAATGTCAGCCAGCATTTCCCGTGTTAGATTTCTGTCTTCTCAGCTCACTGCAAGAGGTACCCACTCCTGAGTGCAGGGAGGGTAAGGGTTAGGAGAACATGGGGTCATAGTCATTTGGCATGGTTTTGTTTCCCACTTGTGTTCCAAAATGGTAACAGATGCAGAGTCACCGCCATGCCTCTGCCACACTACTTCATCTTCCTCAGGGCCCAGAGACCCTAGGTTCTCCTTCCCTCGGAGTGTCGTTCCTCTGCTGGTGCGCATTTGTTGCTCAGTCGTCAGGAACCCGCTGGAGACCAGAAGGCTTGGGGAGGGCTTGCCCTTCACACCCTCCGCTGCCCCCTACCCCTCAGGCCTTGGCACTGAGCCGGCCACACGCTGTGCCCAGTGTTCCCGGCCCTGGTCTAGCACTCCAGAGGCAGGACCTGTCTCTAAGCCTTATTCCACCCATGGGGAACTAAGCCTGGGAGAGGTGAAGTCACCCACTCCTGTCTGCGAGTGGCCGACAGAGACCACCTTGAGCGCTGGCCTGTGCCTCCACCTCCAGGCATGCTCCCCCTGCTCAGTGGTTTGGGAAGCCCCATATCTGTCATCTTGCTGTCCTGAGAGCTAGGTGGGGGCATCTGTTCCTCTCCCCATTTTATGGATGGGAAGGCCAAGGTGCCAATAGGGGAAGGTGACCCAGCTCCCAGACAGTGCCTCCTTGTCTGCACTGAGCTGCATGCAAGAACAGTCAAGACGGGGCGCCTGTGGTGGTGGATTTGGGGCCAGAGCCCTGCTGTCCGACCTGGGGTGGGGGTTGCTGCAACGTCTCAGGGAGCGTGGAGTCTGGGTGGGGCAGGCCCACACTTTGGTACTTAGGCCCACCTTTGATAAAATATGGGCCTGTCTACATTCTCCATTCTGTCAGATGGGGGAAACTGAGGCCCTGAGTAGGAAGCCATTCAGCCCCTCTGCTAGGAGGCAGTGCTGATGTGGAAGCAAATCCAGTGGGGACAAATGCACTGTCTGGCCAGAAGACCCCCCCCCCTTTCTGTGTTTTCCTGGCCACAGCCAGGGGTACCTCACGATAGCTGTCTCTTATACCCCCTTCCCTTACAGACACACAACTTCTTCCCCGCGCCTCAGTTTTCCCACCTATATAATAGGACGGAACATTGGCCATCGCTGAGCTTGTTGGAAGATTCTGGGCTTAGCAGGTGCATTGTCAATCCCTAAATGGGGAGCTCATGCAGAGGGGCTCACTACGGGTCAGCCTGCTTCTGGGTGGGTCCCTGCACTGGTAACTGGCTCATTTCCTCCCTCAGGGTCCCCAAGGTTGGGCAGGAACAGGGAGGGACCCAGAACTTCAGCTTCCTCCCTCAGCACCACACCCCCCTGAAACCTGACTCTGCCCCTCTTCTGTACTACACCCTGAGGCCCATATCCTGCCCTCCCCTAACCCCTCAGGTGCTCAGGATCTATTGACCATTTGCCCTTGGCCTTCAGGAGCCTTTGTGGCGGAGTAGTTACATGTTGGGCTGCGATCTGCAAGGTCCACAGTTCAAAATCACCAGCTGTTTAAGGGGGAAAGACAGAGCTTTCTACTTCAGTGAAGAGTGACCGCCTGAGAACCTCACAGGTCTGCCCTGGCCTGTAGGGTCCCCATGAGTGGGCACCGACTCCTTGGCAGGGAGTTTGGGTTTAGGTTTTGCATGCAGTTCCTTCTTATCAGGGAGCAGATGGTTGCCCCAGGTGATATGGCCTTAAAAGGCCTCTCCTCCACTGTGCTCCCCCCCAAGTGTGACAGCCCACTGATCTCCCAGCAGACCTGGGAGTTAGTCACTGGGCTTATATGCTAAGAGCTTGAGGCTGAGAGCCAGGGAGGAGCCAGAGAGCTCAGGGGCACACAGTGAAGTCACAGCTAGGTCTCCAGCTTGTCTGTGCTTAGCACTTTCACTGGCTTCCCAACCTCTTTCTTGCAAGGGCCACCTTATGCAGGGAGGCAGGCACCTGGCCTTTTCCTCTTGGGGGTCTGACTGGGGGCCCTTCTGGGATTGATACTCCTGAGGACTAAAGCCCTGGATTTGGCATCTGCACACCTTCCTGATTTGCCCGTCATCTCATCCAGGCGGGGCGGTGAGATGGCCCATGGGTGTAGCTAGAGGGGATCCCAGCCCTGCTGTGTCTCAGCTTTGTATATTGGCGCTGTTCTTCACCTCTCTGGGCCCCCGTGCCCCCTTGCCTGGTGGGAGTTGTGACAGCACTACCCCAAGAAGTCCCCAGGCTCTGCAGGTCCAGGGTTAGCCCAGGGCCTGGGTACATTGCCCTCAACACCAGGAAGTGGAACGGTAGAAGCCCTTCTGCTTTGGACCCATTTCCTGACCTCTGCCCCAGTGCTACCCCTGACCCCACCCCTCTTGCCCCAGTGAACCAGGTGATCTTCTCTGTGGGCCCTTCCCAGCAGAAAGCTAAGCCCATTCTGCTGTCACCATGGCTACCCGTCCCCTGACATAGGTCCACCCTCCCACACCCCCACTGGGGACCAGCATGCAGGACTTCGCTCAGGGCTGAGCAGAGTGAGGGGGTGGCCAGGGTCAGAGGCAGGTGCACCGAAGAGAATGGACTGTTCCCTCCCTCGGGCGAGTTGTATCCTAGGGGTGTCTGTGGTCACGTCCCACCTCGGAGCCAGAGGGAGTCAGGGTCAGGAAGTCAGCACTGTGAGGAAATGGGCTGCTCCCTGTGGCTCACACACTCACACACAGCTGGCCTGTGGCTCACACACACTCACATCCACACTCGCACATATAGCATACTCACACTCACACACATCCACACTCCCATACACTCACATATAGACAATCCACACTCACACATTTGCTCACATGCACACACACGTGAGCACACTCATGCAAGCACATGCACACCACACACATCCACACACATACATAACTCACATACACACACCACACACTTCTGCTCCCCCCTCCCTCCTCTGAGATGAGTGAACGTGTCACTACATCCTGTCTGGTCATAAACTACACCCACCCAAATGTTTGGCACCCTGCCTATGAGTGGCCTGCCCATCTCCTACGGGGACTCCCAGGCAGGCTGTTACACGCCTCAGGCTGGCTCCTCTGGGCGCGCCTCCCTTCCTGCCTCATCCTCCACCCTCCACCCTTCACTCTACTCTCCACCCTCCACCCGGGGAGGCAGGAAGTGAGGAAAGGGCGCCTTTCCTCTGGGCTGGAGGCGGGCTCCGTGATTCAGCAGCCCCCCACCCCGGTGCCACTTTTCCAGGAGTGTGGGTGGTGAGGAGCCAGTTGGTCATTAGAGGGCCTGAGGCCTTCCTGGGGGGTGGATGGAAAGCCTGGCCTCACCAGGAGGGCTGTCCCTTGGACAGGAGCCACCAGCCTAGGGCCGGTGGTGGTGTCTGCTGGCCCCTCAGTGACCTGTTAGCCCTGGGAGGGGGCAGGGAGGCCCAACTTCTGTGCCTGGTTTCTCTCCGCCCCACCTGTGTGCGTGTAGGGCTAAGCCCCGCACAGCAGGGAGCACGTGGACTCGCCCTTGGAGACACAGAGTGACATGCGGTGGGCGACTGAAGACAGCCCATGTCCCCCAGGCCCTGGGAAGGGTGCCACGAGAGCCCCTGGGGCAAGCAACTCCCACTGACCCTGGTGGGTGTTTGGCAAAAGGTGTTAAGTACCTGTTTCCACCTCCCTGGGTTGGGGCGGTCCAGGTCCAGGGCTGTCCCAGCCTTCTTAGACAAGCTGGGGATGGGCAGTGCTTAGCATTTGTAGTTAGTTACCATTGGCAGTCATCAAAATGCGGTGGCCTGTCCAGCGCGTAGCCCAGGCACACTGCCTCCTCCTCTCCCCGGAGAGGCAGGCATTTGCCAGAACCCAGTCTTAGATATCTGCATTCTAGCCCACGAAGCAGGATGTCCCGTAAAATCACCACCTCATTTTCTTAATACACAGAAAACAGATTAGCCAGCTGTTAAACCCAAATCAAACTCCCTGCCTTCAAGTCATAGGGGCCCTCTAGGACAGGGCAGAACTGCCCCTGTGAGTTTCTCAGGCTGTAACTGGTGACAGGAGGAGAAAGCCTCGTCTTTCCCTGCCTCCCGCAGAGCACCTGGTGGATCAGAACCCCTGACCTTGTGGCTAGTCAGGCCAGCTCGCAGCCACCACACCACCAGGGCTCCTCAGAGGGATGACTCACCCTAGATTGTGTTTACAGGGACTTCCTTTGATTGTCCCTGGGCTTCTGCAAGCCTTTCAGAGTGTTTGGTGACCATGTGTGCCCTCAGCCTCCAGAACAGACCGCCTGACCTGCCGTGGAGGCGGCCCAGGCGGATGTGATTCCTTCCTTCGTGTCTGTCTTGCCGCACCCCACCTGGGTGTTACTGGCTGGAGGCATTCTGAATACGGCTTCCCTCTCAGTGTTCCCCAGCTTGGCCACTCAATCATATCCCTGAAACCACGCAACACAAATCCACTTGATAGACATCCACTTGAGACCTCTTCTGTTAGCTCCTACCACTGCTGACTTTGAGTGTTGTCTGTGTACAGACACAGACACATCGTTCCATCCTGCGCAGGGCCAGTGGGTCATCTGGGGTGGAGAGTGGTCTTACTTCGTCTGCTTTCTGTTTGCCTCACTCCCCTAGGCGCCCATCCTGACAGCCCTGTGTGTGTCTGTCCAGTTCCACGCCCCAGAAGCCTAGCACCCACACCTCAGTAGACTTTTCTCAAAAGTCATTCTCGGTTTCACCCGATTGCCTGCAGCTTGCTTCTCTCCAGTGGTGTGGAAATCCCCTCGGGTCCCTGGCGAGGGTGGGCGGGGGATGGACTGGATGTCTACATCCTGTTCCCGGGTGGACTGGGAGTTACAAACAAGACCTTCGAGCCAATCTGATCAAAAATAGGAAGGACTTAAAAGGCAGGAATTCCCGAATGAGCTTCCTGGAAGGAGCTCCAGATTCTAGTGTGAGGGGCCCGCGGGCTGGGAGAACGGAGAGGCCGCCTTCATGATGCGAATGTGTGGACCCAACTTCCCAGCATGCCTTCATTTGTTAATTGGAGATACCTCTTACTGCCCCCAGCCCCCCATGGTGGTTTCCCAGCCAGCAGGTGGCCACAGGGTTTGTGGTGAAGGGCAAGGCTAGGACTCTCAGCGGTCTCCCTTCCCTGACCACAGGTTCCCCAGAGAGCCAGGGCGCTCCGTGGTAACCTGTGCTTGTGGGTCCCTTTCAGGGTGAACCATGATTCCAGTGACAGAGCTCCGCTACTTTGCGGACACGCAACCTGCGTACCGGATTCTGAAACCGTGGTGGGACGTGTTCACCGACTACATCTCCATCGTCATGCTGATGATTGCTGTCTTTGGTGGGACGCTGCAGGTCACCCAGGACAAGATGATCTGCCTGCCTTGTAAGTGGGTCACCAAGGATTCCTGCAATGACTCATTCCGGGGCTGGGCAGCCCCCAGCCTGGAACCTACCTACCCCAACGCGACAATCCTGCCCGCCCCTGACGCCGGCCCCACAGGTATCAGGTACGACCTGGACCGGCACCAGTACAACTACGTGGATGCCGTGTGCTACGAGAATCGGCTCCACTGGTTCGCCAAGTACTTCCCCTACCTGGTGCTCCTGCACACCCTCATCTTCCTGGCCTGCAGCAACTTCTGGTTCAAGTTCCCACGCACCAGCTCGAAGCTGGAGCACTTCGTGTCCATCCTGCTCAAGTGCTTCGACTCGCCTTGGACCACGCGAGCACTGTCCGAGACCGTGGTGGAGGAGAGTGACCCCAAGCCGGCCTTCAGCAAGATGAACGGCTCCATGGACAAGAAGTCCTCCACGGTCAGCGAGGACGTGGAGGCCACTGTGCCCATGCTGCAGCGGACAAAGTCGCGCATCGAGCAGGGCATTGTGGACCGCTCGGAGACGGGCGTGCTGGACAAGAAGGAGGGGGAGCAGGCCAAGGCGCTGTTTGAGAAGGTGAAGAAGTTCCGGACCCACGTGGAGGAAGGAGACATCGTGTACCGCCTGTACATGCGGCAGACCATCATCAAGGTGATCAAGTTCATCCTCATCATCTGCTACACCGTCTACTACGTGCACAACATCAAGTTCGACGTGGACTGCACCGTGGACATAGAGAGCCTGACGGGCTACCGAACCTACCGCTGTGCCCACCCGCTTGCCACCCTCTTCAAGATCCTGGCCTCCTTCTACATCAGCCTGGTCATCTTCTACGGCCTCATCTGCATGTACACGCTGGGGTGGATGCTGCGGCGCTCCCTCAAGAAGTACTCGTTCGAGTCCATCCGCGAGGAGAGCAGCTATAGCGACATCCCCGACGTCAAGAATGACTTCGCCTTCATGCTGCACCTCATCGACCAGTACGACCCGCTCTACTCGAAGCGCTTCGCCGTCTTCCTGTCGGAGGTGAGTGAGAACAAGCTGCGGCAGCTGAACCTCAACAACGAGTGGACGCTGGACAAGCTGCGGCAGCGGCTCACCAAGAACGCGCAGGACAAGCTGGAGCTGCACCTGTTCATGCTCAGTGGCATCCCCGACACGGTGTTCGACCTGGTGGAGCTGGAGGTGCTGAAGCTGGAGCTGATCCCTGACGTGACCATCCCGCCCAGCATCGCCCAGCTCACGGGCCTCAAGGAGCTGTGGCTGTACCACACGGCAGCCAAGATCGAGGCTCCCGCCCTGGCCTTCCTCCGAGAGAACCTGCGGGCCTTGCATATCAAGTTCACCGACATCAAAGAGATCCCGCTGTGGATCTACAGCCTGAAGACCCTGGAGGAGCTGCACCTGACCGGCAACCTGAGTGCCGAGAACAACCGCTACATCGTCATCGATGGGCTGCGGGAGCTCAAGCGCCTCAAGGTGCTGCGGCTCAAGAGCAACCTGAGCAAGCTGCCCCAGGTGGTCACGGACGTGGGGGTGCACCTGCAGAAGCTGTCCGTCAACAACGAGGGCACCAAGCTCATTGTCCTCAACAGCCTCAAGAAGATGGTGAACCTGACGGAGCTGGAGCTGATCCGCTGCGACCTGGAGCGCATCCCCCACTCCATCTTCAGCCTCCACAACCTGCAGGAGATCGACCTCAAGGACAACAACCTCAAGACCATTGAGGAGATCATCAGCTTCCAGCACCTGCACCGCCTCACCTGCCTTAAGCTGTGGTACAACCACATCGCCTACATCCCCATCCAGATCGGCAACCTCACCAACCTCGAGCGCCTCTACCTGAACCGCAACAAGATCGAGAAGATCCCCACCCAGCTCTTCTACTGCCGCAAGCTGCGCTACCTGGACCTCAGCCACAACAACCTGACCTTCCTCCCCGCCGACATCGGCCTCCTGCAGAACCTCCAGAATCTGGCCGTCACGGCCAATCGGGTGAGTGACCTGGCCACCGCCCACCGCAGGGGCTGGTGAGGGAGACTGCTCAGGACTCTGTGGTGCCCAGTGGCTCAGAGCTGTCCGATGCCCCCGGGTCCGGACTCTGCACCTGTGGTTCTCCGAACTGCCCAGGAGGGAATTTGTTCAAATTACACACTCAGTGGCCCCACCCCAGGCCTGCTGAATCAAAAACTCCGGGGTTGGGCACCCCAGTTATTCTGAGTCTTTGCCACAGAATGCTGCAGAGTTGTCCTGGCTGGGGGAGGGCTGCCAGCAGGCATGGTGTCGGCCACTGGGCCCCCCACCAAACTGCCCCTGGAGCCATGATCCTTGCGGGCCAGGATGTGCATGTGCAGAGGAGCCTGCGGATCCTTCTCTCTCTCTCTGGGTTTGAGAAGGAAGGAGCCAGGCCAGAGCTTGGAGGCTAGCTTCCTCTGCTGGCCCCTGGCAGGGTTTAGAGCCCAGGGGCCATCCTGGGGCCAGCAGAGCTGGGGAAACTAGGCAGCCGGGCTTGCTGAAGTGAAGTCAGGTGGTGTCTACAGCTGGTGAAGAACAGAGTTCGCGTGGGGGGGCTGCTCTGTGGTCACCTGCCTTGCTGGAGAACCAGCGACAAACCACGGTGGCAACTTGGGAAGGTGGAGGGGAGGCCGTACCTGCAAAACTACTGGTGACTGGAAAGGGCAGGCTCTCCCATGGCTCTGCGGTCTGGGGAACAAAGCACAACGGCCAGGAGGGCCCCCTCCCCACCCTGCCCAGCCCTGCCTAGGAACCCCCAGAGAGGCTGTCGGTTCAGAGAACACGGCTCCCGGGTCCTGACTGACAGGCAGCGTGCTGGTGGTTCGGGGTGGTTCCAGGCTTGGGAGATGAAGGGGGGGAGGCCTGCTTCACCCTCACCTTGGCACACACACCCCCCATACACACCTATCATAGGCAGTAGTGCTAACATAGCCCCATTTGTTTACTGAGCCTCCTGTCACTCTCTCAGTCTGTGTGACCCTGTGGCTGGTACGAGACACCGTCCCGCTGAATCCTCCCACAACAGGCAGCAATCTAGGTAGCACACAGGAAGGAGAGCCCACACATTCTCCCCGTCTCCTCGCTCCTTGCCTTCCCCAGCACTCGCCGGAAGCCCTCCCTCTTCTTCCCTTGCACTCGCCTGTCTCATCTGCACATTAGGGATTGGGCCAGAATCTCTAACCTGCCCTCAGATCAGGACGAGCGCACACCCGTGAGGAGAGGGGTGAGGGTTACACCCGAGGTTGCTTGACTGTGGACAGTCTCTTGGGAAAGAAGCCCAGTTGGAGCATAACAGACAGAGGGGCTTGCCTACAGTGCCCTGTTGGAACCACATCATTTACCCCTGGAGTGGGGTCTGACATTTCTCGGCCCTCCCACAATACTTTCTGATGAATGCCTTGTTCTGGGTGTTGTACCAAGCCCCACTTGCTCCCCTGCTAGGCAGAAGAGGGTTTAGGCTTGGAGCCTGGCTGCCCATTCTGCCCCATCTGCATCGCCCCACACAAAGCATGCCTGTTGGCTGAGGTCACCTCTCAGGAAAGGCGCTGGCAGAGGAAGGAGACCCTCCAGACACCCTGTTTAGCACACTGCTTTATCACATCCGGTCCCCACCCACAGAACACCAGAGGCCTTTCTAGGGAAAAAAGAAAAAAAGTTAATTTGGGTCCATTCCACGCAGGCTCACTCCTCCTTTGGAGCTTGAGGCCTGAACCTCTCTCCTGGGTGATTCTCAAGGCTTGATTGCTCCCATGAACCACTGGAGTAGGGAAGGGGCGGGATGGGTGCGGCCTCCGCGCAGCCCCTTAGGTGTGGCCTTCCCTTTGGGTTTAACCTGATGCTAAGAAATACTTCCAGCCTTCCGTCCGTCGGCTGATCGCACTCTGGTCGTTTGTGCTTGGCTGTGGTGCTGGTAGTGGGCCCACCCGTATTCAAACACCAGCAGGGAGAACTCCCAGGCGCAGGCAGACTAGGAAAAGGGTCCACTAGACCTATTGCTTTGAAACATCGTCCAGTGGAAACCTTATGCACAGCAGTGGGACGTCGTCTGCTACGATGCCAGAGGAGCCCCTCGGCGTGGAAGGCACGCAAAACCCGACTGAGAAAGAACTGCCTCCTCTACATCACGTTGCCCTACGCATGTGGACGGAGCAGAGCTGGGGGACCTTCATGTGCTGCTTGGCCCCACCCACTTAAAGTGAGCAGCAACGGCCGTGGCCTTCGACTGGTGATCGCAACGTGGGCTGTGTGGGATACAGATCGAGGAAAGTGGAAGTTGTCCAGGAACACAGTGGAACCTGGGACACGGACACCCAGGCCTCAGGGAACTGAGACCATTTCGAATCAGACAGGCCACAAGAGACCGACGAGGAGCAGTGTCAAATTCATCACCCAGAAGGACACTCGAAGCGCTCTCCTGAAGTACCACACGCCAGTGATAGACAGGTTAATGTCACTCCACTTTCCGCACCTGCCACTAAGACCAGTGGAAGATTTTTACCGGTTTCTGTGATCTGGAATGGAGCAAACATGCAACTAAGACACGCTGAAGACATTGTGTTGTGCGTGCAGTAAGTTAATTACAAAAGGACAGGCACTGCGTGACACAGCTCCTGTGAAGTCAGTGAAAGGTGTTCACCCTAAAGCAGCGGTTCTCAGCCTGTGGGCCTTGACCCCTTTGGGGATCAAACGACCCTTTCCCAGGGGTCACCCGATTCATAACAGCAGCAAAATTACAGTTGTGAAGTAGCAACAAAAATAATTTTATGGTTGGGCTTCACCACAACATGAGGAGCTGTATTAAAGGGTCATGGCACTAGGAAGGTTGAGAAGCACTGCCCTAAAGGAAACCCTTTTTCGACGGTCACTGGGGGTGGGAAGGAAAATGTGGGTAGATTACTAACCGTCTGTCGGTGTGCCACACTGGTGGCTTGTGTGTTGCTGAGATGCCAGAAGCAACATCACTGGTCTTTCAGACACCGACAACATCACCAAAAGTGAGCGGATTTCAGCAGAGCTTCTTGATCAAGAATAAGAATACGAAGACTGACTAGGCTGTCCGTGTCAGAGGAATGAGCCACTGGCCAACTTTATGGACAACATGGAACAGTTGTGGGGATGGCCCAGGACCAGGCATGGTCTCACTCCATTGTACATGGGTCTCTGTGAGTCCGAGCAGCTTGATAACACATACTAAGAACATGCCAACAAGAATGGACACTCAGGAATTCCAGGAGGTGATGTCAAAGTCAGTGGTACTGAAGAAAGAAACTCAAGCTGCACTGGAGACATTAGGGGAGAACTGGTGTAGTACCAACTGAGATCTTTCAGCAAATGCAACTGGATGTGACCTCTCGGTGCCAACAAACTCGGAAGGCAGACGTCTAGCCAACCGACTGGAAGAGACAACCCAACAGAATGAGAATTTTACTGAACAATATTATTAATGTCACACTCAAGTGAAATTTGGCTGACAATCATTCAAAAGCAGTTGCAGCTGTTTATTAACGAGACTGCCAGAAATTCAAGCCGAATTCAAGAGGATGTGGAACCAGAGCTGTCATTGCTGATGTCAGATGAATCTTGCCTGAAGGCAGAGACTGCCAGAAGGATCAATCAGAACAAATTGTGACTAGCACTGTGAAGAATGAGAGTTCTGAAACACTGAATGGTGCTTGTGCAGAACCTGTACCAAGACCAGGAAGCATTCCTTCAAACAGAACAAAGGGTGGGTACTGCCAAGATTAGGGATGGAGCAGGGTTTTTTCCTACCATATTCACTTACTTGGCTGAGCAAATACGGCAGGAGACTAGGTTATAGGAAGGAGTGCACAGCACTAAGGCTGGAAGAAGCAGCCTGTGATACGCAGATGACCCACCTTTCCCCCTTTTAAGCAAAGAGGACCTGCAGTGCTTGCTGATGAAGATCAAAGACTACACCCTAATGTGTGGAACGCCAAACTGAAATCCCGCACTCTGCCAGTGAGTTGAGGTCCACTCGTCGTGACTCTAGAGCAGGGGAGAACTGCCCCTGTGAGTTTCCGGGACTGAAAATCGCTATGGGGATAACAGGACCGTCCATCTCTCCTGGAGCAGCTGATGCTTTCGAGCTGCTGACCCTGCAGTGAGCAGCCCGACTCAGCTGTTGGTCACCTAGCTCCTCTCAGTGTGGGATCCACTTGACCAGAGTTCACCGCCACACCGTAGGACAGTGTAGGAGTGTCCCTGTGGGTCTCTGAGACTAGCTTTTCAAGGGAGTAGAAAACCTTTTTCTCTCGAAGAGCAGCTGGTGGTTTTGAACTGCTGACCTTGTGGTTAGCAGGCCAACGTGTAACCACCATACCACCAGAGCTCCCTAAAAAAAACCACTGGATTAGTAAGCAACATCACAATACCAAACTAAAAAATAAATAAGTAAAAGTCACTGCTGTTAAGTTGATTCTGACTCAGCGACTTATAGGAAGAACAGCGTTTCCAAGGCTGCAGGTCTTTCTCTTTTGAAGTGGGTAGTGGGTTTGAACTCCTGAGCTTGTGGTTAGCAGCCCAACTCCTAACTAGACCACCAGGGCTCCTTCAACATGATGATCAGCAGAGAAAATCCTGGAGTTGTCAAGAATTTCATCTCCCCTGTGTCCACAGTGAATACCCGGGGAACCAGCAGGGAACTCAGACGACATGTTGCCTCTTTGAAATGTTCGAAAGCAAAGATGCCACTTTGAAGGCGAAAGTGCAGTGGACCCAGACCATGATAATGTTCAGTGTGAAGGCGGGACAATAGTAAGAGTGACGAAGTGATGCCTTTGCGCTACAGTGTCAAAGAATCTTAAATACACTATGGGAAGTCCATCTAGAATGCTCCTAGGACCCTGAGGGACCAGTCTCTTGAGAAGAACATCAAACTCGTAGAGAGTCAGTGAAAGAGGGGCTGCGGCGATGAGCGCAGACTTGGCAGTGATTGTCAGGATGGCGCAGCCTGGGCAAGGTTTGGTTCCTTTACACTAGGGCCACTGTGAGTCAAGACCGACCGGACAGGTTGAACAGCAGCAAAGGGAATCCCCTGGCCGGGAAAGCCTTTGTTCATTCACTGACTCACCATACACCAGGTCAGCAGTTTCTACACGAAGTTGGATGGCCCTGGTTGTGGTCTCCAGATGGTACAGCCATTCTCGCCTCCAGTTCTGAATAGTTGCCTCCCTCCCACTTAAGGTAAAGCGACTGCCCACTAAGTTACCTGTCTAATCTTTTAACTTGCTGTTGTCAGTTTGATCACATGTAGAACAGTGCTCAAGGCGACGCTGTTTTACTAGTTCAGACGAAACCGTTTGGTTTAAAGGAGACTACAGGGCATATTTTGGGTTTCATGTTTCAGATGCTCTCGGGCCAATCATTTTGGGTGTCCATCAAGCCTCAGTAGCTCCAGAAAGTTTAAATCCCAAGGGATTTTGGAATTTTGTAGTGCATTTTCCTTCCTCCATGTTGACCAGAATTTTTCTGTATGGCAACTGAGCACCATGTGGTTCTGGTCGCATGGCAGAGTAAGTGTTTTCCAAGTGCTCCCATACTTCAGGTGTGAAGCAAGGGCTCGGGAAGGAACAGGCCCCTCCTTGGCCTGTACTGAGCTCCTGGTCTGGGGGGAAAGACAGTAAATTAATAGGGCACTTGGCACACAGTGCCACAAGAACTGCTCTTGGGAGCACAAGGAATGACCCCAACCCAGACTTAACCCAGGGCAGGCCAACTTCCTGAAGAAAGGAACAATCTACCTGGCCTTTGAAGGATGAGAAGGAATCCAAAATAATCCAAACTCCTGGCCATCGGGACAGGGTGGACCTGCCCGACCCTCAGGGGCAGGGTGGAACTGGCCCCGTGGCTTTTAAGACTGTAACTGTGTATGGAGTAGAAAGCCTAGGCTTTCTCCCAAGGAGCGTCTGGTGGTTTCAAACTGCTTACATTGTGGATGTCAGCCCAACCCGTAACCACTATACCACCGGGGCCTCCGAGAAGGAATCAGCCAAAGGAATAAAAGGGAACTGGTCCATTCAACAGAGGAGTCTTGGTGGCATAGTGGTTCCACGTTGGGTTGCAATCCACAAGATCCGAAGTTTGAAACCACCAGCCCCTCCTTGGGAGAAAGGCCGGGCTTTCTACTCCCCTGATCAGTTAGTGTTGGAAGCTCGTAGGGGCAGTTCTACCCTGTCCTGCTGGGTCACAAAGAGTCGGCATCGACTCAGAGGCATGCATTTTGGAGAGTGCATTCGACAGTAAGGAGGCCAAAGACCATTGGGGCGGTGCAGGGTGGGGGTGAGCTGGGGGTGGGCGGGGAATGAGCCTGGAGCCCAGCTGCCCCTGGAATGTGGACTTTCTTCTGGAGGCAGGGCTGGGGCCCTCTGCAGGGGCCAGGTCAGATCACATTCTTTCCCACATAGATGGCAGTGCCCTCTTCATTTTTTCCAAGTCTGTTTCCACTGACTGTGCCCGGACCCCCGAAGGCTGGGACCTCGGCTGTGTGGTTCTGTGCCTGGCTTCTAGCGTGCGTTTCCTAAGTTCTGGTGGCTGAGTGGGTCCCGAAGGAAACAGACATGAGTGTGGAGAAGTGACTTTTGTCGCAGTGAGGAGAGTGGAGCCGAGGGGGTCTGTTGAGAGGGGGAAGCTGGCGAGTCCATGGGTAACCGTCAGTCCAGGGGAAGTGGCTTGAACTGGAAAAGGCTGCTGGGGTGGAGGCATGATGGACTTGGGGAGGTTCTGGAGGGAGAAGCCATAGACAGGGGGATAAATTGGTTGTGGGAAGCAGGGAGAGGCCTGGGGTGACTTGTGGCACTCTCACCTGGCTGCCCAGGTAGGCAGGCGAAGGAGCGGTGACAGACGGGAGCAGCAGCACAGGTCTGTGTTGTGGGCAGGGTGTCGGGACCAAGGAGCACTTTCCCATGGCTCTCTGAGGAAAGGTGGCGGGAATCTGACTAGAGTTCTAAGCCAGGAGTACGCAGGGTCTCGGGGTTGGGTGGGCAGAGGCAGGTACGAGGAGAATGGGCCCAGGGCCAGTGGATCACCATTACGGCATAGTGTCTGGTATTAACTAGGGCACAGGCTGGGTCCGTGCACCAAGGGGAGAGGCAGGCACCTGACTGACGCCGGGGGATGAGCTACCACAGAAGGCTCCTGAGAGGGTTGACTTCTCCGAGAGCAGCAGGTGGGAGATCTCACCCATGGCTCTAGAGGTCCTTGAGGTTGTGGGTTCAGGGGTGCTTCTTAGAGGGAAGGACCTGTCCAGAGGACAGGTGGAGCAGTGGTGACCGGACATGCCGTCCCTTCTCCGTGGGCCTGGAGGGAGCTCACCAGCAAAGGGGAGGGCCTATCGGAGGAGGGAAGTGTTCTGGGACAGGGACTTTCCGGGTTACAGGACAATGAGCACCCTCTGGGCAGATGAGAACAGAGCAGAGAGAAAGCTGAGGAAGCAAGGCTTCGATCTACCCTCTGACTGCAGCCTGAATCAGGGCTTGCCTTTCGCCTCGGTCTCCTCAGCAGGAAAAGGGGGCCATGACGGAGCACCCTCAGGGGCTACTGCGCAGTCTCCCAGCATCCCCATGTGGGATGGGGGCCCGAGTCTCCCAGCACCTCCCTGGCCGGAGGTCCCTGCCCTCGATGGCTACAGGGCCAGTTTTAGGATCATAACCCCGGGAAGGACACAGTCGCACCGGCCTCCCTCCCGCCACGCTGTCGGCTGCAGGGGCACAGCGACTGAGTGGCACAGAGCATGGACCACCTGGCCCCACCACTTCCCAGCGTCAGGCCTCTGGGCAAGTTAGCTTCTCTAAGGCCTCAGTTTCCCCCTCTGGAGAATGGAAAGAGCTCTTTACAAACGGCAGTGGGGGGCACGTGAGTCCCTGGAAGGAGCCATGCTGACAACAATTCCTGTCGCCAGCTGCTGGGGGAGTGGGGGGTGCTGTCAGTGGTTCACATTTGCCAAAGCAGACAAAGGGCTCCGATCCCTCTACACACACACACACACCACCACCACCACCCCTGTGATCAGCCTGTGACTTACCAGGTGAGGAAACGGAGGCCGAGAGGGAGAAAGGGGCCCAGCCGAGAGTCCATCCCTGAGGGTAGCTCACTTCACCGAGAAGGGCAGTGGAGGATGTGGGTTTTTCTCTGCTCATGACGGACAGAGGAGCATGGTGGGCACATGGGTACTAGAGGTTTCCAAGGACACTGCCAAGGAAGCTTCCTGCACTCCAGGCCAGGAGGCGGGTAGAGGGTAGCCAGGCTATGGCCCAGGTGCGACTGGTACCCGAGGAACATCAGGGCAGGTGGGGAGGGAGTGAGGGAGAGGCGGGAGGGAACCCCTGGGTCTGGAGCCACAACACACGCCTCATGTCTGCCCTCTGCTCTCCCCCACCCACCAGATTGAGGCCCTCCCCCCAGAGCTCTTCCAGTGCCGGAAGCTGCGGGCACTGCACCTGGGCAACAACGTGCTGCAGTCACTGCCCTCGCGCGTGGGCGAGCTGACCAACCTGACCCAGATCGAACTGCGAGGCAACCGGCTGGAGTGCCTGCCCGTGGAGCTTGGCGAGTGCCCGCTGCTGAAGCGCAGTGGGCTGGTGGTAGAGGAGGACCTGTTCAACACCCTGCCCCCCGAGGTGAAGGAGAGGCTCTGGAGGGCCGACAAGGAGCAAGCCTGATCACTGGCATCCAGTTGGGAGCACGGGGCTGGCCCTCAGCCTCCAGCCAGCAGCAGGACCGGCCAGGGAAGGCCAGACTCTGCTCCTCATTGAGGTCCAGGGACAGCCAGCCCAGTCTCTTGGCCGGGCAGGAGCCTGCAGCAGGATTTGAGCTGGGCCAGGGCGAGTGGACTACCTGAAGGGCCGGCCCCTTTCACCCTCTTGAGACTCGTGCCCACCCCTCCCCCCAGGGCAGGCGCCTGTTGGGGGAGATCAGAGGACTGCGCAGTATTTGGACAATCAGGGCCTCCAGATTCTCTGCCCCCGGGGCTGAGCCGACGTCAGAGGTCCAGGGTCACCTCCTTAGCTCTTGGTATTTATTTTCCTCCGTGGCCCATCACTTCCCTCCAGAGGACTGCACATTCCCCAGTGGAGGGTGTTCACGAAGGGCGCGCCGGGTCTCTCCTTTTTCCCTCTTAGTGATGCCTCTGGCATTCAGTGCCCACCCAGACTTGAGCAGAGGGGCCCAGGCTGAGCAGCCCCGGTGGTGGTCCACGCTGGTGCCAGGCTGGGCTCTGGCAGCACAGCAAGCCCCAGAGGAGAGCAGGCTGGTAGTGGAGAGGCCAGGCCAAACCTGGGGCTGCCCCATCAAGTTTCATGACAATTTCAGATTTTTTTTTTTTTTTTAAGAAAAAAGGTCTTTGTTTTGCTTTAACAGTTTTCACCGTGGAGGATCTGGGTATTAGAAAGAGGGGCAGGGATCATTTTGAAGGGCAAAGACACTAAAGGCCAGTGAGTGGGAGTCTCCGGGTGAGGTGGCGGTTTCCCACGAGGGAAGGAGCCAGACAGCCACTGGTGTGGAGGGTACGGTGTCTTCCGGATCTGCTGCGACCTGGTCTGCTGCTGTTTGTTCCCTCCTTGCCTGGGGCAGGGTGTTGTGCTCGTCTTGTTTTCTTCTCCATGTGTCTTGGCAGGCCCTCGTTTCTGTGGCTGTTGGCCAAAGTGAATGTTCTGGGAACTGCCAAGAAGGGAGAAAAATTGGGTCGGCTAAGCCCGAGATGCTGGTGCTCCATCCCCCCCTCCCAGGATGCCCCGGCCGCCCCCGCCTGCACAGTGTTATGGAGTGACTTCACCTGCACCTTCTCCCTCCTGTGTCCTGGGTTGTCCTTGTGCCACAACTAGTCTCAGCTGCTTACATCCGCAGGCCTTCCAAGTGGATGCCTAGAAGGCAGGGTTGGGAGCGGGAGGTCACCGCTAGGAGGGTAACCCTGCTCCCTGCCCCGTTTGGGGTTTCAAGCCAGCTTCTATCCAGGGTACCTGACACCCGCAGCGCAGTCAGGTCTAGTGGCGGAAGCCACCTTGCTTTAGATCAGTACTTGGGTCTCTGCCTTAGAGAGGTCCCCGCCTTAGCAATCACTCAAGACACTAAGGCACATTTTAGCGTCTCACATCGTAATGAATCCGTCCGTCCGTCCGTCCGTCCATTTGTGTTCTCTGCGTCATGTCATCAGATGTAACCCTGAGAAATAATGCACACTAGCCTCTGACAACCATGAAGCAATCCGTTACTTTTGGGTCTGAACTTGTAGACTCGGTTCCAATATCAAATAAATCTGTAACAGAAAGCCACCATCGCCGGAGGTCTCCATGTCATGGGGGTGTGCGAGGACATGAATCCCTTGCCTCTCGGTCCTTGTCGATTAATTTGTTTAGCGTCCATTTCTTGGATACCTTCAGGGGGTAGTTCATTCTGTTCATGCCTCTGCCCCTGGAAGCTCCTTGGAGGCAGGCACTGGACATAAGGTTGACAGGAGGCCCAGGGCGGCTGGGGATCCCACAGACAGTGTGTTGTCAGCCTTTCCATTTGCCTGGGGACTTTGATGGGTGGGGACTGGGAAAAGGCTCGGGATGGGATCCAGCAGTCTTGTCTTCCTGTCCCTGTTCACAGTCACCCCTTTATGAAACTGAGTCGATATCTCCGTGCTGTGCCTTCAGCATCTCCATCTGTCCGATGGACTTCCTTCCCACTTGCTGCTCTCAGGTCCTGTGCGATTCAAACAGTAGGTCCCCACAGCTCCACAGGGGTGGGGCCAAGAGTCCCCACGGCCCAGCTGGACTAGCTCTCAGCCCTTGGGGAGACCTGCTGAAGATGCTGGGGTCAAGGGCAGAAACTCGGGAGCGGGACGGTGCTCTTTTCACATCCTAATACTATAATTTGCTTCATGGGGTCTCTGTTTCTCGTTTGAAGTCCAGGTGGTGGTGTCATTTATGCAGATTGGTAAAGTTCCTAGCAGGGGGCCTAGCACCTCAAAGCCCCCCAACCATTGCTCTCCAGCCCATTCCAGCTCATGTTGACCCTATGCTAAGCCAGCTAACTGTAGAGAAGCAAAGCCAGGGACACTCACATATGTGAGAGAGAGCTTTGTCTTGGAGTAAACCATCCCGCCCACTCTGGATCAAATCCATCAGTCCAATACTAGTCCATAAGTCCCACTTCAGACTCACGCAGCCACATGCAATGATGCAGCATGCTGGGAGATCACAGGCTGGTGAGTGCAGTCTTGTGGCTCCAAGGGCGGTGGAACATTCTCAGGAAGAAGAGAGAAAGAGGCTGGCCTCAGACAGCCATTTATCTCCATTACCCTCCAATCAGGCGGTGACCTGATTGGCAGCCTGAACTGCGCCCACATGTTCCCACAGGAGCCATGTTGACACAAAAACTCATAGCCCACCCCTTCGCTTTTGTATCTTCCAAGTTGACACAAAATTATGGACCTACCATGGATCCTATAGGACAGGGTGGAACTGCCCCTGTGGGTTTCCTAGGCCAAATCTATAGGAGTAGAAAATCTCAGAAGTTTCGTCTTTCTCCCTAAGAATGGTCTGGTGGTTCCAGCTGCGAGCCTTTGTGTTCGCAGCCCTATTCATAACCACTATTCCACCAGGTCCCCTTATGCACTCCTGACTCACTGCGACCCCACAGGACAGAACTGCCCCTCTTGCTTTATGAGCACCTCCGTGGGAGAAAGACAGCTTTCTATTGTGAACAGTTACAGTCTTGAAAACCCACAGGGGTCCCTATGAGTCAGCATTGACTTGATGGCAATGAGTTGAGAGAACTCTCTCTGAGTAGAAAACTTCATTTTTCTCCCTTAGAGTGGCTAGTGGTTTTGAACTGCTGACCTTGTAGTTAGCAACCCAACTTATAAACCCATTCTGTAGCCAGGGCTCCTATAAACTAAAACACAATGCATTTGAGTCGATGCTGATTCATAGCAAGCCTGTAAGGGAGGGTAGAACTGCCCCCTGTGAGTTTCCAGGACTGTAACTTTGTGGGAGTGGAAACCCTGTCCCTCTCCTGTGGAGCTGCTGGTGGCTTCAAAATGCTGACCTTGTGGGTCGAAGCCACCAGAACTCCCAGCCCTCCTGTCCAATAAATGCTCCGCCCCCTTCCCCCTCGGGCCATAGACTTGTGCTATAGGGACAGACATGACCCTGGGGCAGCCATTTGGGATGAGAAAAGGCCTATGTGTCTGACTTTGACCTTGGCCTTAGTGATGAAACCTGAGTTGCTGCTTGGGCACCTCCTCTGGAGGACCCCAGAGCCTGCCTTTCTCCAAGAGATACTAACCTAAGGAGTCTCAAGACTGAGCAACATCCTGCCCTGCCCTCTGTAGCCCCTTTCATGGGCTTTCTGATGGGCTGAATGGCTGAGCTGTGGGTGGCCCTTGAAACCATGTTTTGTGTCTCAGTGGAGGGCTTAACCCTCCTGTGGTCTCTTACCCTCCCCACCTGTGGGGGTAATCCAGCCCCTAACACATCATCATGGGTCGGTAAGTGCAATTGTACCATTGAGATAGATAAATGTGTTAGGGTATTTTAGAGGGAAAAAATCCACAGAAACTCGTGTATAAGAGAGCATTTCATATAAAGGTTAAGTGCACATCAAGAAAACCCAACCCAGTGCTGCCCAAGCCCACAAGTCCAACATTAACCCATTAACTCTTATGTCCAACACCAATCCACAAAGTCCTCCATCTCACAAAACAGACACAATGATGCTGACTGCAGGAGGAAAGCTGAATCAGTGAATGTGTAAGCATCTCGGCACTGACAGGGGTCTCCACACAGCTACTCCAGCACCCAGGGCTGCATCGGGGTAGGTCCATGCGTCGTCTTGGGGATGTCTTGCAGGAAGTCAGCCTTGCAAGCTGAAGCAGGGAACTGCTAATGCAGCTGCACCCTGGCCTGACCATCAATCACAAAGCAAAAGACTTGAGAACTCTAAAGGCGAGAGACTCAAGGAGCCATTTATCCCTCTGCCTTTCAATTAACCCCACATGTGTTTATTGGCCTGGTTGGCACAATAAACTACCTCAATAAATATATTAAAGTCATCAAGAGGATGAGAGAAGAGATTGATAATGGAATCAGACACACATTTCATGGTAGCATGCTCACCCCAGCATGCTCACCCACTTTTTGGTCCCCGTGGAGATAGGGGGAGGGGAAGGAGGACACAGGGAAAGAGAACAGGGGAGCGTGGATGGGAGAGGAGAGAGGGAACTGATGAGAGGCCAAGAGGGGAGCCCAAGAGAGCTCTTTATTACTAACCCAGGCCTATCTACCTTTGTGGGGAGTGCAAGCCCACTAATTACAGGTAAAGACATATAGGTTATACAGCAATGAGGGGACAATAGGGATAGACTTGCAATAGGAAGAGGAGGGATTGGGGGATATACATGTGACAAGAAGAGCTGATCCTAGATTCAGGATGACAGCCTAACTGGATGTCACTGAGCTGGTTTGACCTGATCTCTGGATCTCCATAGACACCATTATCAGTAGGGTGTAAACACCTACAGAAACGGAATCCCTGATTGTAAAGTAGCCCATTGTCCTTAGCAGCAGGGAGAGGGCCCTACCAGTCTAGATAGTTGTTTGGAAACTGCCTTCATTTACCATTTGCCATCAGCTGCAAGCAGTGTCCTAAGTCTAACATATTTGGGGGAGATGACTTGGGAGCAATCTTTCTGTTTCCCACAATTCCCCCCATGGTTATTTCCTATGCATTCAAAGCTGTCAAGACAAAACTTCATGATCCAATTAATATAGCCAAAGATTCAGGCTTATAGCAAACCATTTGAATCCAGGCACTGGAGATAAAGACCCCTTAAGTCCATCTGCTATGGGAGGAAGGCACTAGAGGGATTGGAGGCTGCGGTGGGAGGAAATGGACCCAATAGGGTCCACTTCTATAGGGAGATTGAAGTAACCATTTGCTCACCTGAAGGCAGCACAGCTTTAGGAGAAACTGTGGAAACGATAGACAACCGCAGGAACATGTTCCTGGACTATATCTCCAGCTACCAGAGTGGCGGTCTTCCAGCCAGGGAATACTCTTCTTCCAGATTCCCTCCGTACCAGTCAGGGAATAAGTCCCAGTTTTATTTCCCTCAGTGCTAGTGTCCCACATTTCCCCTTTCTGCATTACGTTTAAGATTTCATAGTGTCACGGAGGCAACATGGTCTCTCTCCATATCTCTCAGCTTCCTATAGAAGCGGCAGGAGACTGCAAGCATCACAATTAAGATGATAAACAGCACAGTCAGACTGGAACTTAAGCTGTGTGACATGCTTTTACCTCAAGCACTTGGGATCCAGCATCTCAATGCTATCCACTATTTGTTTGATTACCTCAGCTAGTGGGGTGCCTTAAATCCACCCTTGAATGTAGAGAAAATATCCTTCTTAAGCTGATCAACATCTAATGAAATGTTTCCCTCAAACCCTTGCAAATGTTTCCTAATCAATTATCAATCATGAAATGTGGGTAGGGATTATACAAAAATCAGTTACATTCCAATCACATTATAGCATTAATTGGCAAGTCAAATCGTGATCTTTCAGCAAAACAACTGTCTGTAGTACTAGTCCAGTCACTAGTGTATAAAGTGTTCAGCTTTGATAGAGTCCCAGAGTGTCCTTCCGACAGCATCAGCAATGGAAGAACTATCTCAGCAGCCAGCGATGATCATTCTCAGGATTCGTCAAGGTCTTGTTGACGTTTTGGGTAACTTCAGTAAGCAGGACAGGATCAGGTCACGCATCAGCTTCCCTCCTTTCTTCTGGGCCTTGCTGGCTGAAGAGTAACCCACCTATCTCCTTTGCCTGTGAAAATATACACAGCCCCTCCTTTCGGGGTGTCAGCAACCTAGAAAAAGAATTAAGTTTTTGTGGCTCCTTTGTGTCCTTCATCTTTCTCCAAACATGGTTGCGTCCTTCTAAGGAGAGTCCATCAGCTTTATTCTGCAAAAACATAAATGCATAGCCCTTTCTCCAGGATCCCAAACGCGATTCCCTTCTTCCTGGGACTTCTTAGGGATCAGCTTTCTCTGTAGAAGTGAAAATGTGTTTATCTGCCCTGATTTTATTACAAGCTTTTAGTAAGAAGAAAAATGTTGGCTAAACTTGCCCCGTGGTCCCGTGGAGCTGTGTCCTGCTTCAACATTGTTTGAACGGAACAGATCCGGGAATCCCTGCCTCCAGCCTACCACCACGCAACAGGCTTCTTTCCGGAAGTAACTTGGGGACCATCTTCTCGGCCAACCCTTCCTCTGGAGACCAGTGAACACTTTTACTTGGCGTGTGGTGACCTCCAAACCGACGCGTCATGAGCTCTCAGCTCCGCCGACGCGGAGGCCGGCGTCCACCGTCTGGTCACCCTGCACCTGCAGGCCTCTGACACCTGCCTCTCTCTGGCTGCTTTTTCAACCGCGACGATGTGGCCTTGGAAGGCATGGGGCACTTCTTCCGCGAGCTGGTGAAGGAGAAGCGCGAGGGGGCCGAGCGTCTCTGGAAGCTGCAGAACCAGCGCAGCGGCCGCACCCTCTCCCAGGATGTGCAGAAGCCGTCTCAGGATGAGTGGGGTCGAACCCTGGACGCCATGGAAGCTGCCCTGGCCCTGGAGAAAAAACTCAACCAGGCCCTTCTGGACCTGCATGCCTGGGGTCCACTCCCGCCGACCCCCATCTCTGTGGCTTTCTGGAGAGCCACTTCCTGGACAAGGAGGTGACACTGCTCAAGAAGATGGGTGACCACCTGACCCACCTCCGCAGGCTGGCCAGCCCCTGCCCGGGCAGGGCGAGGATCTCTGCGAGAGGCTCACCCTCAAAGAGACTAGGAACCTGCAGCCGCTGAGCCCCCTGCCAGGGGCCCTCTGCCTTAGCCCCTCTGCCTGAACCACCTGGAGCCCCTCCCCGCTGCTGGGGACCAAATGGAAACGATAAAGCTTCCTTTTACAGCAAAAAAAAAAAAAAGAAAGAAAGAAAAATGTTTTCCTTAAAATGACCAAGTGAAATTTGTCACACGTAAGATTCCTCTCCTCCCCCTGCTGTTTCAACAATGCACAGGTTGAAGCCCTGCTGGCAGTCTGTTGGCCTGCTTGGTTCTGGACCAGGGTACCGACTGGGATAGAGCTCATTGTTGTGCAGATATAGGCGCCCAGCTCTCACAGATTCAAGAGAGCTGACTACCTGGGAGAACTTGTTACCAAACTCACTCTTTTGAAAGACTGCAAAACATTCTTAATAAATTTGTCCAGCTGTTCTTGAAGTAACTTACCAAACAGACATTTTTCTTCTCCAAGTTTACTGTTAAGGTTACAGGTTCGATTAAGCCGTATTTCTCTTCAGGCTACCTACTCTGTAGGATTTTACAATCCTGCAACATTCTGATCAGGTTAATTTCACTCATTCCTTCCAAGGTGGCTTTAGAGGACGTTAATGGGCGGGTCTTAGGCCCTCGTGGATAAACTAAGGAAATGACCCCATATCCAGAGCGGAAAAAACCTTTTTCCTCCAATTTGTAACTCCATGTGTGGGCGCTGTTGTTTCCCCACAACAGCATTCCAAAAGACCCCTTCATTTAAAGGGTGGTCAGATTTCTCATGTACTCTTACCTGAGAGGTATAAATTTTTACTCTAGAAATGCAAGGAAGCAACGATTGACTTAAGCGATCTTCCTTCTTTATAAACCATGGTATATCAGCTTTGATCACTGCCTTAACTTCTTCATAATTCTGATCAATCATTCCAGCAACACCAAGAGAATTTAGGTTGGGCTTTCCTAATAAACATCCCATAGTTATTTTAGGTAGCGGATCCCAATGATCGCTCTTAATAATTTCTGATTTAATCACAGCTTTGGACTTTTTCTCACAACTCTGATCAACTCCAGTATCAATCTTAATTCCTTATGTACTTAGGTGAAAATGTCCTGATGGAAACTGTCTTTCTCTTTCACTAAGAGGCTCCTGCTTTTTAAATTCAACAAACTGTTGTGAAGTTGGGAGATACCTGTGGTTGTCGCCATTCAAAGACCCTTTCGCTGGGTTGGGCAGAGGCTTGGCCTTTGGAGCTCTGCTGGGCGGGGCTTGGATCAAGCTCCTTCCTCTATCTTCCCACAGGGAAG
Source organism: Tenrec ecaudatus (assembly GCF_050624435.1). Taxonomy (NCBI): domain Eukaryota; kingdom Metazoa; phylum Chordata; class Mammalia; order Afrosoricida; family Tenrecidae; genus Tenrec; species Tenrec ecaudatus. The sequence continues at coordinate 78,272,118 of NC_134539.1, read as the reverse complement.
CCTTTGCTGATGGCAACCCTTCACTGTTGAATCTTGAGCACATTGACTCCCCCAGTGAGTTCCCTGCCTGCAGCAGGGCAGACTTCAGGGTCTTTTAAACCAGAACTAGCTGGCCCTGGCCCGTGCTCTGAAGCAGGCTGCGTAGCTCGCTCTCTCAGCCAGGCTGATTGGCCTGCGCTGCCTACACTCTCTGAAGATGACCTGTCTTCCCACAACTAAAGCACTTTCTTCTTGGTCTGGTGTAATTTGCCAAGGCAGCTGCCATGAGGTTGGCCATGGATTCATCTGTCTCTGCATTCCTGCATATTCTGAGATAATCCAGCAGCATGCCTTGTTCCCTTTAGGGACGCAAGGCATTTTTATAGTGTTTATTAGGGAAACCATAAGACAGCTTATGCAGTAGGTCTCTTACTGCCTGGACATTTTTTACACATTTGGAAATAGAGTCTTCCAGTCGGAACACAAAGTCAGCCTAGGATTCATCATTCCGCTGTCTTATAGCCCTAACTCGGCTGTCTCTCTTCTGATGGAATTACTTTTTCCCAGGCACTTAGGCAAACTCACGTATCTGCCCTATTATCTGTTCAGTAAACTGTAGTTGAGACTCAATTGTGATATAATCCTCATCCCCTAGCAATTGATGAATTCATATATCTATCCCATCCTCAGCATTCTTCTGAGCTTGTGAATGGCTGTAAAATTCCACCACATATGATACTGTAAAAATTCTGAAGGGTAAAGACAAATTTCCCCTAAAGCTCTCCAGTCTGTAGGGGTCCAGCTCTCCAACTCTGCTAATTACATAATGTGAGGCTGGGCCATAATCATTGACTGCCTGCTTGAGATCTTTGAGCAACTCAAAGGGGAAGGCGCAGTGAATGCCTTGTTGGTGTTTTCTGTAGGGCTGCTGTCTGTTAACAATTCTAACAGGATAAATCTCCTCCTTCTGCAATTCCTCGTTCTACTCTTGAAAGTAAAGGTGCTGTCCCATTCTTGGCCTCTTCAACCTGTGTATCTTGAAGTTCCACTTCCCTAACTTCATCTTCTGTGTTAGCTCTCCTAGTTCATATTTCTTTGGAGCTAATCTTTCTACCTCCAGCACTGGCTTGTTTAATTGTTTTGCAATCTCTAGTCTTTCTTACACTAAATTCCAGCAGGGGGGGGCAGATGCTTTTACTATGTCCCCTTCTGACTCAGGCTTAGTTTTCTCAGCTCTGCCTAAAATCTTCTCATCTGCCTGATGCCCATTCTGTCTGCTTCTCACCTGATTCAAGTTTGCATAGGTTAGATGCTTCCCACTACATTGCTGGTCTTGTTTCTTTGCTTTCCCTACCTTGGAAAGTAAGAGAGCTTCCTGGGGTTGTTTAATAGCCTTAGGTCTTGGGATTCACTTTCTCTAGTGCTTTATCACCTTTAAACCTTGGAGGCCACAGTCCCCCCAGGGCATATAGGTTTTGGCCATGAGATTTCCTTTAGAATCAGGGACCTTAGATAACAAATCAATCTCTGCTTCTTCAGTTTTTCCTAAAGTTTCATGCTCACTCAAAGACACAGTAGTTTGCTTTTCTAGATTTGGATAGCTCACACAAGCCTTCTCACTAGATCAATCATTCTCATTCTGTTTCTCCTGCAAAGGTACTAAGACCATCTGGACTTGAACCCACGGAGACCCTGTCTCCACGGGGATATTCTCCCTGCCTCTGTGTGCTTTCTTTAAATTTACAGTGACTTCCTCCCAGGTCTCTAGATCGAAAGTCCCTTCCTCTGGGAACCATGGATTATACCTTTTTACTCCTTTTAGAAAACATTGTATCTTTTTCTTCGTTGCTTTTACACCCTGTCTTTTCAGTAAGTAGATGAGCGCGTAGGTTTCAGGTTTACGTTTACCTTGCCCCATTCTCCTCTTTAAAATACTCATTCACTATTTCCACTCCTTATCTGCCAATCCCCACACCGGATCCTCACTTCACACAATTTTCCGATTCACTCTACATTCCGGTGGGACCGTACAAATATTACATGGGATATAACTCATTGCCATGTGATGGGCGTCATTTGTGGTATAAATTGGGAGGAGCCAGCCCACCACCACTAATCACGGGTTCAGTAAGCACAATTGTATGGTTGAGATTATATATAGATAATAAAGTCATAGAGAGCAATGAGAGATGGAGGAGAGATTGAAATAATGGAGTCAGACACATTTCATGGTAGCATGTTCACCTCAGCCCCACTTGGTGGTCCATGTGGAGATAGGGAGGGGAAGGAGGGCAAGGGGAAAGAACAGGGGAGCGAGGACGGGAGAGGAGAGGGGGAACCGATGAGAGGCCAAGGGAGGAGCAGAGAGAGAGCTCTTTATTGGGAACCCAGGCTTTCTACCTTTGTGGGGAGTGCAAGCCCACTAATTACAGGTAAAGACATACGTCACAGGAAGGGGCTGCACTATAGGTTATGCAGCAATGAGAGGGGACAATCTAGGGAGATATACGCAATAGGAAGAGGAGGGATTGGGGTATACATGTGACAAGATTCAGGATGGCAGCCTAACTTTGGCTGTCACTGAGCAGGTTTGACCTGTTCTCTGGATCTCCATAGAAACCATTATCAGTAGGGTGTAAACCCACCTACAGGCACCAAATCCATGACTGTAAGCTTTTAGGGAAAAGTAGCCCATTGTCCTTAGCAGCAGGGAGAGGGCCCTACCAATCTAGACAGTTGTTTGGCAACTGACTGCCTTCAGGGAGGTAACTTGACCATCATTTACCATTAGCTGCAAGCAGTGTCCTAAGTCTAACATATTTGGGGGAGATGACGAGAGAAATCTTTCTGTTTCCCACATCCACCAACCCCCACCCTCTCACCCCACCCCCACCTCGGGCTTGGAGCCCAGGGCCCCAGGCATAAGGCTTGGATCTGGAACTGGTTAGCATTTGGGAAAAACAAGCTTGGAAATCCCCGCCCACCTACTTCCCAAAGCTGATTGGCAGGAGCAAATAGTGGGAAGCAGAGACGTGCTCCCATCACCCCCTCTTCCTTAAGCTGAGGGCACTCCAAACAGGGTGGGCCTGGCTTTAATTACAAACAGCTATTGGGAAAGCTCGAGAAAGCTAAAAACACCTCTCATGGCCCGCCACTCCAAAAGGACATTTGCTGAAGAGCCCACTCTAGGCACTGAGCCAAGCTCTGGTTACAGCGAAGCATTGGTTTATTCAACCCTCATACGAAGAACCTCTGTTAGCCCAACTACAGCTAGAGAAGGTGAGGCCCAGACGTGCTCAATTCCACAGCACAGGAAGTTGTCTGGTTACAGGTGCCCCCTTCAAGACAATTCCTACTGGCCCTTAAATTTGATGTGAATGTGCCCTTATTTGGGAACTATTAAACCAATCCAACTTGCAAAAAACTTTTTTTTTTTTGCAACAAACTCTTGATCAAATCTGCCTCCACTGTGACACATGCAACTTTTAAATCACTGAAAAATCTGTAAGCTTTTTCTTGTACTAAACCTCAAATGAGAGAAATAGAACTATGTACTCAAACCTATTTGTTAAGAATTAAGGTTGCAGATGGACATTGGGCTTAGACTCAAGTACTCCCTGAACACAAGAACACTTTGTTCTTAACATTTTGTGATGCTCACCTTCCCAACATGATCGCTGAAGACAAAATGTGTGCATAAGCAAATGTGGTGAAGAAAGCTGATGGTGCCTAGCTAGCAAAATATATAGTGTCTGAGGTCTAAAAGGCTTGAAGATAAACAAGGGGCCATCTAGCGAAGAAGCAACAAAACCCATATGAAAGAACCACACCAGCCTGTGTGATCATGAGGTGTCCATGGGATCAGGTATCAGGCATCTAAGACCCAAAACAAAAATCATACCCAATGTGAATGGGGGCTGGGGGAGGGAATGGAGTAGAGACCCAATGCCCATCTGTAGACAATTGGACATCCCCTCACAGAGGGGTCACAGGGAAGAGATGAGCCAGTCAGGGTGCCGTGTAGCACAGACAACTCTCCTCTAGTTCTTTGGTGCTTCCTTCCCCCCACTATCATGACCTCAGTTCTACCTTACAAATCAGATTACACCAGAGCATGCACACTGCTACAGATAAGAGCAGGAAACACAGGGAATCCAGGATAGATAAACCCCTCAGGGCCAACAATGAGAGTAGAGATACCAGGAGGATTAGAGGAGGGTGGGGGATGAAAGGGGGAATCGATCACAAAGATCAATCTAGAACCCCCTCCCAGGGGGATGAATAACAGAAAAGTGGGTGAGGGGGTGATGGAGGACAATGTAAGATATGAAAATAATAATCTATAACTTATTAAGGGTTCGTGAGGAAGGGCAGGTGGGGGGGGAGGGGGAAATGGGGAGCTGATACCAGTGGCTCAAGTGGGAAGAGAATGCTTTGAAAATGATGATGGCGAGAGTGTGGCCAGGCGGCTCGGACCGAGCAGGGCTTTCCTTCCCAGTGGATTGCAGAGCGTACACTGCCAGTCTCTTGTCTTCTGTTCACCATGGCTTCTTCTGATATCCAGGTGAAAGAACTGGAGAAGCGGGCCTCTGGCCAGGCCTTTGAGCTGATACTCAGCCCCCGTTCAAAAGAGGCCGTCTCAGAATTCCCTCTTTCTCCTCCAAAGAAGAAGGACCTTTCCCTGGAGGAAATTCAGAAGAAATTAGAAGCTGCAGAAGAAAGACGCAAGTCCCATGAGGCGGAGGTCCTGAAGCAGCTGGCCGGGAAGCGGGAGCACGAGAAGGAGGTGCTGCAGAAAGCAATCGAGGAGAACAACAACTTCAGCAAGATGGCCGAGGAGAAGCTGACCCACAAAATGGAAGCCAACAAAGAGAACTGAGAAGCACAAATGGTGGCCAAGCTGGAGCGCTTGCGAGAAAAGGACAAGCAGGTGGAAGAAGTGCGGAAGAACAAGGAATCCAAAGACCCCGCTGATGCGACTGAAGCCGACTAGCTTGCCCTGAGGACTGACTTTCTCCCCTCCCTCCTCTAGATCCAAAGACCGTGCTGGCCAGTGTCATTTCACTACTATTACTGTTTCCCTCCTGACAAAGACTAGAAGCCAACGTAGGACGTAAATAGGTAGATCCAGACCGTGTGATGTTGTTTTAGGGGCTAAAGGGGAGAAACAAAAAGTGTTTGACTCTTTTTTTCTAAAAAAAAAAAAATGATGATGGCGGCATATGTGCATATGTGCTTGACACACTGGAGGAATGTATGGATTGTGGTGAGAGCCCCCAGTAAAAGTATTTCACGAAAAGCCAAACTTAAATCAAACTCGCTGCCATTCAGTAGATGCTGACTCAGAGCGACCCTTGCGTTTAAACCAGAAAAATTGAGCTCTGCTCGTGAATCGATTCTGACTCCTAGTCACCCGAGAGGGGAGGGTAGAACTGCCTGTGGGTTTCTGAGATGGTAACTGTTTACACAAGTGGGAAGCCACCTCTTTATCCTCTGGAGTGTCTGGTGGTTTCAAACTGCTGGCCTTGTGGTTAGCAGCCCAGTGTGTAACCACGACACCACTAGGGCTTTCCCCCTTGCATGTAAGGTGAAATAGGAACCTTGTGCATGAGTTCCAACTTACTGAGAAATACACTTGGGAGATCTCATTCAGAAGTTAGGGCCTGCCTATAATACTCCAGTAATGATCTCTAGGAGTGAGCCCTGGTGATATAGTGGATTCTCCATTGGGCTGCTAATCACAGGGTCAGGAGTTCCAACCCACCAGCCTGCTCCAAGGGAGAAAGATGAGGCTTTACAAACTCAGAAATCCCAGAGGCAGTTCTGTGCCCTTTACAGGGCCCTTATCGACGTGATGGCAGGGAATTAACCCTCTACTCCAGGCAGGTAGGGCGGCCCCAAGGGGGAGTGGCCCTCTGGGCCTGAAAGAACCTTCCCAACCCCAACAATTAAGGCCATCAGTGACGGAGTAGGAACAAACCTGAGAACCTTGGCACAGGGATCACATAGGCTACAAGAAATAGGGAAGGATACAAACACAGAGGAGTTGCAAATAGACAAGCGGGGCATACTGAAGATAAGACACCTGTGTACATCTAAAGAATTCACCAAGAGAGCAATAAGGGAGTCCACCGACTGGGAAGACATCTTTAGCAATGATACATCAGACAAAGGCCTTATTACTAAAATCTACAATATTTTGTAAGCTTTCAATAAGAGAAAAACTAATTGCCCACTGAGGAGGTGGGCAAAGGACCTGAACAGAAGTTTCACAGGGGCAGAAATCCGAATGGCCAATAAACATGAGAAAATGTTCCCGTTTATTGGCTATAAGAGAAATGCAAATCAAAACAACTATGAGATATCATCTAACACCCTCAAGGATAGCCCAATTCAAAAAGTCAGAACGCAACAAGTGTTGGAGGGGCTGTGGTGAGATAGGAACTCTCATCCACTGCTGGTGGATCTGCAGGTATGTACAGCCACTATGGAAATCGATTTGGCGATTTCTCAAACAGATGGAAATTGAGTTACCATATGAGTCAGCAATCCCCCTACTGGGCATATACCCAGAAGAGGCAAGAAACAAACCAAGGCCAGGCATCTGTGCTCCAATGTTCATTGCCGCACAGTTCACAATCACAAGGAGTTGGATACAATCCAAATTTCCATCAACAGATGAATGGGTTAAAAAACTGTGGTATATACATACAATGGCGTACTATGCATCACTAAAAAGCAGTGATGAATGCATGAAGCATATCGCCACACGGGAAGAACTGGAGGAAATTATGCTAAGTGAAGTAAGCCAAGCACAAAAGGACAAGTACAACATGAGTCCACTGAGGTAAGTTTATATATAAAAAAGAACAGAACGGTAAGTGCAAAAGGGGCACAGGGAAAAGCTACTGTATACAAACATTCCAGGGGTACGGTCCAAGTAGTTTGGCAGGGGCCAGAACAAATCCAGGGGTACATATGGTAGCCAACTAAAAGGGAGATGAGGGAAGGGAGGAAGGGGGGGGAAAGATGTGTGGTGGGGGAATAGGGCACTGACTCACCCAAGGGAAAAGTATTGTTTGTATCTTCACAGGAAAAGAGGGACTAGACTTAATGCCAGTAACAGATGAAAGCAGCATGTCTGCAAGGAGTGGGGAGCCAGTGGAGGGGCCTAAGGGCTCGCCCCCAAACCAGCTACGTGGACAACTGCCCCTCCCCCCAGAAGAATTTACTTGAGAGGATGGCACTGAAGCTCCAGCTAGAGGAAAGGGGCATGTCTGATCAGCACAAATGGGAGCAAATGAAGGGAGAGGAAGAGAGAGTGGAGCACATGCTGTGCCATCAAACCTGGAGGACGATATCCCCGCTCTGAATAGCCAGTGAAGAGAGTGGACAATATGGCTGATCCACTAGGAGACACATCGTCCCTTGATGGCCCAGAGCCCCAAGGGGGACAACACGAGACTCAGGGCCAGGACTGGCCCAGACTGACCCTGTGACACTGAGGCAAACCACTAAAAGCGTGCGACACAGCAACCACGGGAGCAGAGCAGGGAGCCCCCAAGGAAGTACAAAGGACAGACTCTGGGGCCAGAGCATGGTACCCCATTGGACCTGACTGAAGGACACGCCTAGAGATAAAAAATCAGACCTTTATCTATTTATAGGTTTTTCTTTCTTTTTAAAAACTTTTTCTTTTAATTAATTTATTCTTCTATGGGTAATTGGTTTCCCTTTTTATTGTCATAGCTGTGTTCTCACTCATTGCCTATCTTGCAATGACTTGATTTTTGGTGCATATTATTATCTCTACAGATCTATCTAGATAAGATAGACTGGATGAATAATCTGGAGGAAAAAGCAACGGGACCGATGGTTCTGGGGGGACATGGGAGAGGGGGAGTAGGAGGTAAGGAGGTGGCGCTGACCAACCTAGGGATAGGGAAGCAATAAGTGATCCAAAATCAGTAGCAAGGAGGGTGTGAGTGGCCTGGTAGGGAGTCAGCAAGGGCAAGGTAACTGAGAGAAATTACTGAAACCCAAATGAAGGCTGAGCATGATAGTGGGACAAGAGGAAAGTAAAAGGAAATAGAGGAAAGAATGAAGTGACAAAGGGTATTTATAGAGGTCCAAAGACTGGAATGTACATATGTAAATATATGAGTGTAGGGAAACAGATCTATGTGCATATATTTAGAGGTTTAATATTAAGGCAGCAGATGGACATTGGGCCTCCACTCAAGCACTTACTCAATGCAAGAACACTTTGTTCTACTAAATTGGCATTCCAGGATGCACACCTTCCCAACACGATTGCTGAAGAAAAATGGGTGCATAAGCAAATGTGGTGAAGAAAGCTGATGGTGCCCGGCTACCAAAAGATATAGTGTCTGGGGAGGGGAGAGCGGGGAGGGAGGGAAAAAAAAAAAAGAGGACCTGATGCAAAGGGCTTAAGTGGAGAGCAAATGCCTTGAGAATGATTGGGGCAAAGAATGTACAGATGTGCTTTATACAATTGATGTATGTGTATGTGTGGATTGTGATAAGAGTTGTATGAGCCCTTAATAAAATGTAAAAAAAGCAAAGGAATCAAGTAATCCTGAGAATGATGTGGAACACTATCCAAGACAAACAATTTGTCTCGTCAGGATCCCCCCCCCCAAAAAAAAAGATATAGTGTCTGGGGTCTTAAAGGCTTGAAGATAAACAAGAGGCCATCTAGCTCAGAAGCATCAAAGCCCACATGGAAGAAGCAAAGGAGCCTGTCTGACCACAAGATGCAGAAGGGACCAGTTATCAGACATCAAAGAGCTAAAAACCATATCAGTGGGTGGCCACCTCCCTGATACGATCAATGAAGCCAAACGTGTGCACAAGCAAATGTGGTGAAGAAAGCTGATGGTGCCCAGCTATCAAGATATAACATCTGGGGTCTTAAAGGCTCAAAGATAAACAAGTGACCATCTAGCTCAGAAGAAACAAAGCCCACATGGAAGAAACACACCAGCCTGTGTGACCACGAGCTGTCGAAGGGATCAGGTATCAAGCATCAAGGAACAAAAAATCATATCATTGAAAATGTGGGTGAGTGCAGAGTAGAGACTCAAAGCCCAAGGGTAGCCAACCGGACACCCCTTGCTGAGGGGTTGTGGGGAGGAGATGAACCAGTCAGGGTGCAGGGTAGCAACCATGAAACATATAACTTTCCTCTATTTCTTAAATGCTTCCCCCCCCCACTATCATGATCCCAATACTACCTTGCAAATCTGTGTCCGGAGCCATGAGGCCCGGCCATTGCTTGGAATTTATTAGGACTTGCCTGGAGCCGTGAGGCCTGGCCATTACTTGGAGTTTATTAGCCTGAGCTCTGGGCATTCTTCTACCCCAGCCTACGTGACAGAGCACTGCAGCTGTAAAGCTTGAGCAAACAAGGGGTAATGCTCTTTAGATAAGCACCCGTGTCCTGCATCCCCTTGATTGGGCAAAAGATCGTCTTCCCCTATGCTTGATTTGCATGTACATGCCACTCCTCTGCGTACCTAATTGAAGACTGTAAGCCCTTACTGACTCATGGGCAGGGCACGCTCCCCTGAACTCCCTGATTGGCCTGTTGCCAAGGTAGCCTAATCTGCATGTGCGCTGAGGCTCCCTCCCTTGGCTGGCCCTTATAAGCTGTGACTCTTTGTTCATTAAAACAGGACTTGATCAGGATATTGTCTTGTCCTCATTCTCCGTGCCTCTTGTACCCCCCCAATTCCCACTCTCTCCTCCAGGACCCACGGTGAACGTCCCGCGTGATGGGACAAATCTGGCTAGACCAGAGGATGTACATTGGTACAGATAGGAACTGGAAACACGAGGAATCCAGGACAGATGACTCCTCCAGAACCAGTGATGAGAGTGACGATGCCTAGAGGGTGGAGAGAATGTAGGATGGAAAGGGGGAACTGATGGCAGGAATCTACATATAGCCTCCTCCCTGGGGGAGGGACAGCAGAGAAGAAGGCGGGGGAGGGGGGGCGGAAGAAACGTCGGACAGTGTAACAAAAGACAAAATAATAATTTATGAATGGTGAAGGGTTCATGAGGTTGGGGGAGTGGGGAGGGAGGGGGGAAATGAGCAGCAGATATTAAGGGCTCAAGCAGAAAGCAACTGTTTTGAGACTGATGATGGCAACAAATGTACATATGTTCTTGACATAATGGATGTATGTATGGATTGTGATAAGAATTGTACGAGCCCCCAATGAAATGATTAAAAAACAAACACACACATACACACCAAAAAAAAAAAACCTGGAAAAAAAAAGAACTATCCCATTGTCTCACTGTGGACGGGGTGTCTCTGTTGGATGATTGCATCAGAAGGGACTGACAGCCAGGAAGGGGGACAGCTGTCTGTCCCCAGTGAAGTTAACAGTATTTCCCTCCTGGTTCCTCTTCAGCCTGCCTTCCTCACGTGGCCTCAGTGACCTAAACTAGCCCCCAGAGCAGGCAAGCTGGGGAGGCCACATCTTCCTGGCTGTCCAGAAGCCTGGGCACCCTGAATTGAACAAAGCAGCAACATGACTTGATTTGGGGCCAAGTCACTCCCGAGACACGCTGTCCTTTTGCCATTCAGAAAGCTGTCATTTCGGGGAAGGCCAGTGGCCTGTTTTCAGAAGCTGCAACAGCCAGAGTGGCCTGGTCAGCTGCCCCACAGGACTGGCTACGGGGTGGGGGTGGGGTGAGCTTGGGCTGTGTTCTGGGTCACCTGTGCCCGCCCACTTGGGGCTAGGGGTGAAGAGCAAAGGCTGCTCCATTCGCCATTCTGAAGGCTTCCTCCTCCTTCCACAGAGCACATTCATCTGCCCTTCCTCTGAGCTGCAGCAAAGCAAACTCCGGAGTCAATGCTGACTCGTGGCGAGTCTGTAGGACAGGGTCGAACTGCCCCTGTAGGTTTCTAAGGCTGTGCCTCTTGATCGGAGGCTGGTGGTTTTGAACTACTGGCCTGCGGATGGCAGCCCAACATGTAACCACAACACTACGCCATGCTACGCTATACTACAGAACTGCAGACTGACCTAACAATGCGAATTCCCTCCCTGAGTCCCAGTGGGGCTGAGAGGTTTGAGGCTCTCAGAGGTGGATGGTCTCTTCGCCCACCCTGTGACCCACCCCCTAGCTGTGGATACTGGTGGTTCCATTTCTTTTTTTTTTTTTTCCCAAGAGAAAAGTTTGTAGTTAGTTCAGGGATCATTTGCTGGCCCTTAGGAGCGTTTTCCAGTCCAGTCTGTTGGGGCACCACGCCCTGGCCCCAAAGTCCACTTTCAGCATTCCCTGGGGTCCTTGCCACTCCATTCCCTTGCTGTTCCGCTGCACTCCCCCAGTGATTTGCCTCGGTGTGGTGGGATCAGGTTGGGCGCAATTCCCACACTGTGTCTCCGGTGCTGTCCCCTGTATCGCCCTTAGTCACTGAGGGGCATCATTTCTCATAGTGGGGCCAGCCATGTTGTTCTCTCTGTGGACTGGCTGCTCTACTCAGGAACATCATCCTCACGGCCTGGTGGGCCAGGCTGTGCTCCACTCTCTCCTCCTGCCCCTTCATCTGCTCCTGTGTGCTCTGATCAGATATGTCCATCTCCCAGAGCTGCAGAGTCAATGTCGTCCTTTGGAACAAATTCTTTTCGGGGGAGGGGCAGGAGGTTCCATTTCTAATGCTCCCTGGACAAGAGGCTTCTCAGAGGTCTCAGTGTTGGCTCTGGGACTGGGACTCAGAGTGTCCTGCCAGCCCAGCTCCATTGCCTCACCCCTGGGAACTCAATTTCTGGACACAGGCAAGCAGCCAGGGTGGCTTCAGGAGAGAAGCTGGGGGAGGGGGGGAGTGGTTTAAAACCGTGAAGGAGGTCACAAAAGGCTAATCCTGGATTAGTTTGGGAGAGGGAGGCCTGGAGATGTGAGAGGGCGCCAGGGACTGGGCATCAGTCTAGAGAGGTTGCTCAGGGTGTGTTTAGGAGGTAGCACCTGGTTTTCTCTGGGTCGGGAAGGGTTAAGTCCTCTGGGCCTTCTGGCCCCAGGCAGCCCTCCTGAACTTTCCCCTGCTCAGTGCCTGGGAGGTAGCCCAGAGCCTTCTGCTGTGTGCTCTGCTGAGGTTCCCATGGCCTGCCTGAGCCCCTCACAGGTCCGCAAGGTAGGTGCTTGCCAGGTGGGAGGGCAGGAGGGTTCTGTAGGGGTGGGGAGTCAGGACTGTGAGCCATCCCCAGCTCCTGCCATTGTAAGAGCAGAATGAGGTCCAGAGGGGGCAGCCCCCAAGCATTCCCTCTTAACTTCCCACACACAACCTTAGTTGTTCTCTACCAAGTCAAAGGCACCTGGATGGGATGGCGTGGCCAAAATCAGAATAAAACAAGCCTTGGTGAGGTTGGGACCCCCGGGGTGGGGGGTGAAGGGAGAGGCAGAAGCACAAGAGGGAGAGGCATAGGAGTCGCCACGCCCACTTGAACAGTGGGTGTATCCGGGGCGGGGCCAGCCATCCCTTGGAGCCTGATGTAGACATCCTCTGATCGGAACAGCCCTCAATAGACACCACAATTTTGCCCGGGAGAGTTATTTCAACGAAAACTCTGAAAAAGAGAGAGAAAGACCCCTGTTAGTTTGTATCTGATGGCATGAGGAAACTCCAGACAAATACATGAAAACCACCCCTAATTCCTGTGCCAGAGACGGAACTGTTTGATATTCAGCTTCAAACCAAAAGACCAGGCCACCCATAGCCACCCTCTAGGACACAGCTGAACGACTCCTAGGGTCTCTGAAGCAGGTAGCCTCGTTTTTCTCCATGGGATCAGCTGGCGGATCGGATTCGAACTGCAGACTTTGCCGAGCACTTAAACCACTGCACCACTGGGACTCTGTTAAACTAAATAGTTTCTACCATTTACTGAGTGCTTGTTAGCTGTCTTATAGATTCCCACCCTCTGCCAGCCAGTCCCATTCTGATTTATAATGACCCTATCTAACGTTTCCAAGGATATAAATCTCTATGGGAGCTGAAAGCCTCATCTTTCTTCCCTGGAGCGACTGGTGGATTAGAACTAATGACCTGGTGGTAGTATAACTCACTTTGTCACCAGAGGAGATACTGTGTAATCCCCAGAATCCCTGAGTTGTGTTGAAGGTCACAGTCATGGAAAAACCTGTGGAGACCAGGTTCTACTCTGACACTCCCGGGTCGCTCTGTGCTGGAAGCAACAACCCTGAACACCAAGCATGCCGGCACAGCCCTGGCTGGGTAAGTGGTGTGCCCTTGGCAGTGTGAACCCACCCAGCCGCAGTTGGAAGAAAGGTGTAGTGCTCTGCTTCCAGAAAGGGTACAGCCAAGAAACCCTGCCGGGCAGTTCTGCTCACCAACACATGGGGTCGCCACGAGTCAGAATTCGGGTTGTCTTCGTTTATTTAAGGTTTATGCTTTCCCCGTTTGACAGTCTGCGGACCAGAGACGGGGAGCCATCTCTGCAGGTTCCCACAACGAGTGAGATCCTGGCTCATTTGCAGGCACAGTAAATATTTCCTCCACGTTACTCAGATGGACCCGTTGTGTCCCGGTGCACGTAAAGCAGCATTTTAATCCCCTTGTGCTGAGCGCTCAGCTTGCTTTCAGGCCACTGCTTTCACTAAACAAGGCTCACTCACTACCTTCAATATTTACATCTCCGCTCCCCTGAGCGCTAATCCCAAAGGGAGACTCCCTAGCACTGAATTTACGGGATCAAAGGCACGCGCGGTTTGCTGTGGATGACCCAGTTCCCAGGGAGGCAATGTTCAGCTTCATGTTGATATGAGGATTACAACCCCAACTGGCACCGCTGACCCCGGAGACCGGAGAGCGGCTGTGGATGTTGGTACGTGTTCTAATATGCAGAGCGTACAAGACAGACGTGAGTGTCCATGAAGTGAGGGTGGGATTAAAATTGGAAACCAGAGGCGACTTCTAACATCCTGTTAAGACTGACCAAGTGAGTCAATTCCCACTCATGGTGACTCCAGAGGACAAGGCAGAACTGCTCCTTAGAGTTTCCAAGACCACAAATCTTTACAGCCTCATCTTTCTCCCACAGAGCAGCTGGTGGGTTTGAATCACTAACCTGTGCTTAGTAGTCCAGTGGTTATCCCACAGAGCCACCAGGATTCAGGACCATCAAGCCGTTTCTAACTCACTGTGACCCGGTAGAACTGCTACTGTGAGTTTCCAAGACTCTAACTTTACAAGACTAGAGAGCCTCATCTTTCTCCCCAGGGGCGGCTGGTGGTTTTGAACTACTGACCTTTCATTTAGCAGCCCAAGCATCACCCACTACACCACCCCAGGGTACCTGAGACTAGGTAATTCCCTGCAAGTAAACACACCTATAGCCTTTCTCTCTCAATCGTCTCAACATGTGAGCACCAGAGACAAAACAGAACATGTCATTCAGCTTCGACTCGCCCACTAGCCTTCAACTGCACCCAGGAGAGAGCCCAACACCTTGCCTGTGGCTACCAGGGCCCCTGCCACGCTCCTGCCTGCTCTCCCTCTTACCCCCTTTAAATGTGACTCCCTGGGGGAGCCGCTCCCTTCCCCTATCTGGTTTTCTTTCAATCCTTCCGCCATTTGTTCTTTTAAAAACACTGAAAGAATCCTGTTGTTGTTGACAGCCAGACACACACCCAGCCAACCGTCCCTCCGCAGACAAGCCAGGGGCACTGAGACATTCTTCCAGCTAGGCAACCACCTCACCCCTTCCTTTATGGAATTCTCTGTCCCTCATTAGCATAGTCGCTGCCCCCTAAGCTTCCTGAGTTTTTACTAGCTGCGCTAAATTGTCGCTTGATTTTAAGAAGACTTCAGGAGATAATTTTGGTTTCAGGGCAACAGTTTCAGGGGCTCATATAGCCCCAGTGGCTCCAGAAAGTCTGAATTCCATGAACATGTGAAATTCTCTTGTGTACTTCCCAGCCTTTGAGGGAAGACTCTCCTATGGATTCTTCCATGGAATCTTGGTCAGTCATCAGCAGTGGGTGCTGGGCACCATCCAGTGCTTCTGATCTCATGTCAACCGAGTTCCTGTTTAAAATTTATTTAATGTGTTTTGGGCAAGGAGGTCCGGTAAGCGCTGGACTGCCAACCCAAAGGTTGGTGGTTTAAACCCACGAGCTGCTCCACCAGAGAAAGATGTGACTTATTGGCTCCTGTCAGCTTTATAGCTTCGGAGACCCTCTAGAGGGCTGCTCTGAATCAGAATGGGTTTGCTGGCAGTGGGTTTATTTAGTGAGGGTTTTAGGTGCAAGTGTAGGTTCTCATTTAACAGCTTACCACACCGGCTGCAATTTTCACAATCACTGTCAACATTCTCATGATGCCCATTCTGTTTGTTGTTCTCCTCGAGCTGGCTCCCCCGCCCCCACCTCCGTGCCTTCCCATCTTTGCTTTGGGGGAAATATTGACCATTGCTCACATTACTCCTAAGTGGTATTTTTAATTTAAAACATTTTATTCTTTTTTGGTATTTTTAATTTTATGTTATTTTACTGAAAGGTGGCCTTCAGAACTAGCTTCTGTTCCAAGTTCAAAGGTTATCTGAGGGTGATCATCTCAGAGGTTTTTCTGGTCTTTACTGATATAGCCCTTTGGAGGATTTTAATTTTGTCCTGCATTTTCCGTTCATTCTATCCAGAACCTTCTACCCTGTCCCTGATCAGAATGGTCGCAGTGCTAGGCAGGTTCCATCTAGTTCTTCTGGGCCCAGGTTAGAGAAGATTGTGATTCCTGTGGGCCCTTAGTCCTGTGGACTAGCTTCTTCTAGGAAACTTTCTCACTGCCATCGACGGCGACCCCCTGTGGGTTCCTGACACTGCAACTGCTTACAGGAGTAGAAAGTCTCCCCCCCCCCCCCCCCGGGAAGAAAGACTGTTGGTGGTTTTGAATTGCCAACCGTGCGGATCCCAGCCCAACACACTACCAGGGCTGAAACGTTTTCTTTATTTTCTGCTGCTCCACGGGAACAGACACCGATAGAGGTGTCTTAGATGATCAACTGCACATTTTTTTAAGACCCCAGCTGATACTCCTCAAACTGGAAGGTAGCCGGTTCTCTCCATGAACTATGGTAGCTGCCGATGGACATCGCCCCACCCTGCCCCAGACGACAGTCCCATGCCTTCTAACCCTACAAACAAAGGAGCTTAAAGCCTTATGAGCGGAAGCCCACCCAAGAGAAAGACCAGAAACACCTCCCCTTCCCCCATCCTTGATGCCAGCAGCCCACCCTGACGGCTCGTGCCTGGGGGCCAGATGCCAACCATGGCACGGTGGAGGGCGGAAGCCAAGCGGCTGGTGGCTCCGGAGAACCTTTGAGCGAGGCAGGAACTCGAGTCTCCTTCCTGCCTGCAGTTCCAGGAGGATGGGTTCCTGGTTCTGGAAGGTTTCCTGTCTGTCGCCGAGTGTGCAGCCATGAAGGAAAGGATTGGCGAGATCATGGCCAAGATGGACGTCCCTCTCCATTGCCGCACAGAATTCTCCACCCAGGAGGAGGAGCAGCTCCGAGCACAGGTAGGTGCCGGGGCAGATGGACACAGGATCTCTCTCTCCATGGGGCAGGGAAGGACTCCCCAGAGTCCCTCTGATAACTAACAGGCCAGCCCTGGAGGCCTCTGTGTACCAGGCATCATGAAGGTTGTAAGGTAGGCCTTCAACTGACAGGTAGGAACAAGGAGACTCAGCTCAGTGAACCTTGCTCCAAATCACACAGTGAGAGATTGACAGAGGTGGGATTTGAACTCAGAGCTGCCTGATACAGGCACAATTCTGCTGTGCTTCCTCCGTAATTCTGCTCCAAAGGGTGTCTCTGTGGTCAGCACCTGAGAACGAGCCCAGAGATGGATTCTACTGGGCCCACCTGGGCGATTCTTCTCCCCCGAGTAACACCAGGAACTCTGGTATTCCCCCCTGGTTTGAGATGGCTACCTTGAAACTCAGGTGGTTCTCCGACATGGTCCTTGTAACCTTGTATGGTCTGGCTTGATGAATTTCTTGGTGGCCTGCAACAAACAGCCTTGGATAAACACTGGGGCAGTCACTCCCCTGGGACACACTGGCCACTCACACTGGGCGACCTCTGCCATCTGGTGGGCATTGTGGGTATTACAACGACCTGAGGCTTGCATTCCATTCAAGGGAGGGAATTAAACGTTTATCTCCTGCTGTACCATCCTGATCGTGGAATGGAAGACTCCCTTGGAATACCAGGTGCTGTAGGCTTTTTAAAAAAATTTTTTTCAGGCGCCTCAGTCTTAGTGGTTATGCATTGGGCTGAGGTCTGCCAGGTTGGCAGTTCCAAACCACCAGCCTGCTCCTCGGGAGAAAGATAGGGCTTTCAGCTCTTGAAACTGAGTCAGTATTGACTCGATGGCATTTGAGCTTGGTTTGGGTTTGGAAGGCTTTTTAGGGAGGAAGACGGGGCTTTCTACGATGGCAGTGTTTTTTTTCTTTTTAGGGACTAATATAAAGGGTTGCCAAAAGACAAAGTCAACCAGGCCCACTGTCCCCAGGCCAATTCTAGCTCCCAGTGATCTCACAGGACATCGGGGAGACCTGTGGTTTCTGAGTCTATAAATCCTTTTTCATTGTTTCATTGTAAATTCGGTGGGGGTTACATTTCATCTAACCATTTTTGTAGTCAACAGTTTAAACTATTAATCAAGTCTCCCAGGGGCTTGCCCCCACCCGCTCCTTGATTTCTCTTCTCTTGTGGACGCCTGCCTCCCATTACACCCAAGTTAGCAAGCACCCACAGTCTAGCTTGTTGATGTACCCTCTCTCCCTCACTCGCCCGCTTGACACTCTCCAGAGTCCACTCCATTTGACGTGAAAGTCTTTATTTGTCACATTTTGTCCCCTTATAACACTGGTCTTCTGTCATACTTGTCCTTTCTCAGCGGCTCAGAAGCTTCTAGAAATCAGACGGAGTGGAAGGGAGAATGGGAGAGAAAAGGGTGTCTACCTTGGTTTAGCCCCCTCAACTGCCACTGTCCATATTGTGAAAGACTAGTGGTGAATCGGGTGCCAAACGAGCACAAACTGGCCCGAGGGCCCGAGGAACCCCCGCTCCCTTGCAGGTTCTCTTCACAGGCCAGTCTTTGAGCTCCCGGGAACACTGCATGTGGGGGCTGCTATTGCACATACTATGGTCCATGGAACATGCAGGATGCCATGTGGGGTGGGGCGGGGTGGGGTATTGCCCTGCGGACAGGCCAGTTTAAACAATCTATTCGTAAATTCCTGTTAGCATGCCTTATTGCCTACGTAGATGTAGTTCTGGTTTCCTCCCAAATGGCTGAATTCATTAAAAAGTTAAGTGACATCTCTGACACGTGGACGACCTCAGTGGATCTGTGGCCGCTGCTCTGACTTCTTTCGCTCACCCTCGCCCTGGCCTGCCAAAAGAACAAACAAGTCTGTCTTGGCAGAAGTACAGCCTTCCAGGCAGGGATGGCGAGACGCTGTCTCAAGTACTTTGGACGTGTCGTCAGCAGAGACCAGTCCCTGGAGAAGGCTGTCATGCTGGGTAATGTGGCAGGGCGCTGAGAAACAGGAAGTCCCTTGACAAGATGGCTTGACACAGCGGCTGCAGGAGTGGGCGCACACAGAAGACTAATGGGGTAGCGCAGGGCCGGGCAGTGGCAGCAACCCTGCTGCAGGAGCCTCGGTGGGTGAAGCACTGCGCTGCTCACTCGAGGTGGGTGGTTCAAGCCCATCAACCACTCCGTGGAAGCGAGCTGAGGCTGTCCGCCCCCATAAAGACGCACAGCCTCGGAACCTGAGGGCCAGTTCCGCTTTGCCCTCTGGGGTCCCTAGGACTTGGACTCGGCTCCAGCGCGGTGGTGGGTCCCGGGTTTGCCCCCGATGCAGAGGAGCTAAGAACTTGCCTTCAGTGGGAGGGCAGTTTGGTAATGGTGTAAGAGTTGTTGGCCGAATCCGAGAGCAGTTGTGCACAGGAAGGAGTGAGGGGGCGGTGGCTATCTGAGGGGGGGGAGCAGGGCAGGGTTCATATCTCTTAGCTCCAGTCACTCCCCTGACAAGGGAGGGGTGGCACCGCCCGCGGGTGTACAAGGCTTCCCACTGAGTAGGGGGTGCATCCCAACTTCCCACAACTTTTGGAAGCCCCCTTGTGAGGACGGCTAAAGCCGCAAGGAGAGCCCAGCACATTTCCCTAAAACAGCACTCCGGTGCTAAGAACTTCCAGTTATGTTTCCATGAACATGAATGTCTTAGTTGGCTTGTTTACCTGGCCTCAGAAACAGCCGTGTTTCGTCCTCCTGTCCCCTCCTAGCTGGACGCACCGTGGTGGCCCGCGGTCTCACACACCTGCAAGTGGCCATGCCCGGCACAGCGGGACCAGGAGGCGGCTTTGGAATCTGTGCCTAATTATCTCCCCGAACAACTGCCCCTTTGTCATGAGTTCACAGAGGGCTTCGAAGCAGCAGTCTGGGCAAAGCGTTGACGCAGGGCGTAACTGTGAGGCAATACAGCCTGAAGAAGTAAACAAGGGCTGCTGCTGTCCTGAAGATGCCTTCCAGTCGCTCTGACCCGCGGTGACTGTGTGTGCCAGACAGGGCGCTGTGTGGCCTTTGCTGTGAGCCCCGGTGTCCCTCCGTCTGGTTGTGGCTCTTCCTCTTTTGAAGCACGGGGCCCCTTCCCAGGGACTGCTCCTCCCTGATAACATGTTGAAGGGATGGGAGACAACGTCTCGCCATCCTTGATTCTCAGGAGCATTCTGGCTGTATTTCTTCTACGACCGCCTGTTTCTCCCTTCTGGAAGTCCCTGTCCTCGCAATACCCGTCACTCAAAGGCACCACTATCACTGCCTGCCTGCCTGTCCCATGCACATTATGAGGCGATTAAAAGTGCCATGGCTTGGGAGGCTCCCCTTCATCCGCACAGGGACATTCTGGCTCCTGAGAGGGAAGGAGGGCAAGAATTTGCCTCAAGTACATCCTTGCTCTTCAGCACTTTAAAGCGGTCTCGTGCAGCAGGTTTGGCCACTGTCCCACCTCGCTGGATGGCTTGCGCAACAGGAACCCCTCACGGCTTCACTCTTGTTTCTGTTTCTCGGGATGTTGTCTGTGGGTCCAGTTGGGAGGATGGGGCCTTCTTCACTTTGGGTTTTCGTCCATACTGAAGGCGGTAGCCGTGATGTTGGCCAGTGCTTCAGGTCCTGCTGGATTTCTGCAAGTGAGGTGTCATCTGCACGTCAATGGTTGTTAATAAGCTTCCTCAAGTCCTGATGGCTCCTTCTCCTTCGGACAGAAAGAGACCAGGAATAGTTTACACTTACTGAACAGCAGCGTTTTATACACAGTAATAATCATCATAGAAGCCGGGGCTTACATGGCCTCTGGCATTTACCGCAGGCCAGGCGAGTGCGGGAGCGTTTTTCCCTATCAGCCTGTAATCATTACATCGCTCTAGAGCAGGGGCTCTCAACCTTCCGCAGGCCGCGGACAGATCCTCATGTGCTGGGGATCCCCCAACCATAACATTATTTTTGTTGCTACTGCATCAGTGTCATTTTGCTACTGTTGTGAATCAGGCAACTCCTGTGAAAGGGTCATTTGACCCCCAAAGGGGTCACGACCCCCAGGTTGAGACCCGCTGCCCTAGCAGTTCAGTACCATCAGTACTTACTGTCTCCATTATGGATGAAGCGAAGCACACAGTCACGCAGTTCGGACTTACTACCAAATACTAAGGATCCTTGGTGTGGTGGTGCAGCAGTTAAGTGCTTGCCTGCTAGCTGAAAGGCTGGCAGTTCGAATCCACCCAGCTCTCTTTGGGGGTCACAGTGAGCCAAGTTTGCACTCAACTGCCCTGAGAGGTAGCCTCGGGCTTAAGCCCTTTTTACAGAAAAGCAAGGCCTGGCTAGGGAAAGTGAGTAGCTCTAGGCTACCTGGGAACCAGGCTGGCTGGAATCTAGCTTGTTTTCTTTTTTTATTGTCTTTTTAATAAATGCTAGCATGTTTTCTTAACCACAGCAGCATTAGGGCAAGCTTGGAGTCACTGAGTTTTTAGACGGTTTTGAGAAATTACACGCTTGTGCCATGAGGCTGTGTTCCCAGGGACATGGCTGGCCTGCGCTTCAGAACCACGTTTGTTTGGGCAGCATGGTGGGGAGTCTGCGTCCCTGGGGTGGCTGGGAGACATCTGAATCCACCCTCCCTCTTGGCCAGGCCCAGCCCTGACCCCTGGGCTCCTCTCTGCTGCCGTCTCTCTCTCTACAGGGCAGCGCAGACTATTTCTTGACCAGCGGCGACAAGATTCGCTTCTTCTTTGAGAAAGGTGTTTTTGACAAAGCAGGTTTGGAACTGGTACCCTGGAAGTGTAAGGGGATGGTGGGGGAGGCAAGGGGAGGGTGGATCTCAACACCCCAGGGCTGCAAGGGTGCT
Source organism: Tenrec ecaudatus (assembly GCF_050624435.1). Lineage (NCBI taxonomy): Eukaryota > Metazoa > Chordata > Mammalia > Afrosoricida > Tenrecidae > Tenrec > Tenrec ecaudatus. The sequence goes on along the minus strand of NC_134539.1, from coordinate 78,250,679 downwards.
GAGGTCAGTGCCCAGGGGGGAGACAGAATCTGGTTCTTCTGCCTTTACCTGTTCTTGTGCAGGCAATTTCCTGGTCCCTCCGGAGAAGTCCATCAACAAAATTGGCCACGGTGAGCAGGATTTGGACGGGAAAATGGGGACTCTGAGGCCTGGAGCAGTTAGGGGTCTGCAATTAGTCTTTCCCTCTGGCCCTGCTCTTTTGCCTCTTAGGGTGCCAAGCATCTAATGGCCAAGATGCTGCCACCGTAGCCCTGGGAAACCCGCTCACGTCCACACACACAGACACACTGTGGAGGGGCATATGCAGGTCCCTCGACTCTCTGCTGCCTTTTGGCAATGATGTAGGAATGGGGGACTTCCTGGAGCCTCTTCAAGGAGGCGGCTGACATATGAACATGCTCAAAACATGCCAGATGCCCTCCCTCTCAGACTGACACAAATGGTAGCAAATCATGGTCCTGGGTGGTGGGCGGTTCTGTGGCAGGCTGGGACTGTAACTGTACACATGCTGGCCCCGCAGCCCCCCAGCAGCCCCAGGAAGCAGGGCATTGCTGCTTGTCCCCATTGTACGGAGGAAGAGACCGAGGTTTACGGGAAGGAACAGTTACCCACGTGTTGGGGAAAGGCTCCTACAACTGATTGTGGGTTCGATAGGCACAATTGTATGGTTAGGAGATATATATATAAAAAGATTATGAGTGATAAGAGTTGTATGAGCCCCTAATAAAATGATTTTTTTTAATTTAAAAAGAAAGAAAAAGCTTTGAGAATGATGATGGCAACAAATGTACAAATGTGCTTGACACAATGGATGGATGTATGGATTGTGATAAGAATTGTATGAGCCAAAAACAAATGAATTGTATAAGCCTCCAATAAAATGATTTAAAAAGATTATAATAAAGTCAACGAGAATGAAAGAGATAGGAGAATAAAATAAAGAGTCAGACATATTTCATGGTAGGTAGCATGTTCACCTCCTGGATGGCCATGATCTTACCAGCCAGGTCTACGCACAGTGTGGGTTGAGGTCAGGAGAGCAAGGAGGGGGGGGGCCCAGTTTATTGATAACCAAGGCTTAGATCTACTTAGGGGGTGTGATTGCAGGTAACCACACATGTCACAGGAAGGGGCTGTACAAAGGCAACACAAGCAATAGGAGGGGGATATACAATGGACATAGACGTAACAGGAAGGGGATGAGCTAGGGGTGTGCACATGACAGGAAGGGGAGGACTAAAGGTACACATGTGACAAGAAGGGCGGACCCTCAATTCATGATGGCGGCCTAACCTTGGTCACCCTTAAGTGGGCTTGACCTCCCTGGGCACTCCTTCAGGGAGACAATTTACCACTATCCTTATCAGAAGGGAGTGGGCCCTACTTAGGGTGGGACAGACTATACAGTCTGCTTGCTCTAGAATCTAGAGTCTGGATGGCTGATAACCCTTAGGGAAAATAACCCCTGACCTACTTGTGGTGACCTCCACGTGTGTAGTCATTTGCCACGTGTAGCAAGCAAGCAGCTAAGTTTGGCTTATATTTGGGGGAGACAACTTGGGAGAAATCTTTCTGTTTCCCACACCCATGGATGCACAGAATAAACTAGAGTCCAGAGATTGCCTCCCAAGGGTGGCCCCTGGAGTCCTTTGTCCTCCACCAGGAATGCGGAGTCAGGGATGGAGGGAGGCTTGCAGGTGGCAGGAAGGTCAGGAGTGAGGTCATGGTGGCCTGTGGCACATGACTCCTTTATAAACAAGCAGAATGTTTCATGCACACAAGATAGGTGAGGATGTGTAAGTGAGGGCTGAGTCTGGGTGGGATGCCAGGGGGCTGAGAACTGGCCACAGCCCACTTCTGTCCCTGCAGCTCTGCATGCCCACGACTCTGTCTTCAGGCGTGTCACACACTCCCCCAAAGTACAGGTGAGCAGAGGGTGGGCTGGGGCCTGGTGGGTGGGTCTGAGGGGCATGTGACTGGCAGGCAGTATGACCTCTGCCCCTTTCCAGGCTGTGGTCAGGAGTCTGGGCCTACAGAAGCCCGTGGTGGTGCAGAGCATGTACATCTTCAAGGTGAGTGCTCTGTCTCGCTGCACCTCAGGGTTCTGCCCAAGCCCCGCTCTCTGAGGCTCCCCTTCCGTTGCCACTGCGGAAATGAGGAATTATTGTTCACCCCCAAAACCCGAGTGAAACTGGTCTCCTGGCTGAGGCCCCTGGCACCTCACTGTGGCCAGGTGCTGTCCTAGTGGGCCCCCACTCTCAGCGACCCGATGAACAGGGGAACGAAACTCTGCCAGCCGCACAGTTGTTCTTAGTCTGAGCCCATTGTTGCAGCCTCTGCCGTCAGTCCGTCTTGTCGAGGGCCTGCCACTCTGTCGCTGCCCCTCCACTCTACCCAGCACGATGCCCCTCTCCAGGGACCGGCCTCTCCTGACGACACGGCCAAAGTACAGGAAACAAACTCCCATCAGTATTGCCTCTAGCACATTCCAGGCGTCCTCCTTCCAAGACAGATTTGTTAGTTTGTGTTTGGACACTTTATGGGTGCTCAGTTAAGATTTGGTGGGAGGAGAGCGTGGGGTGGTTCCCTGCGTTTCCCATCTTCCTTCCTGATCTGCTCCCAGCTTTTAGGGTCCAGCTCAGTGCTACTTCCAAGAGGCCTCCCCGACCCCTAAGAAGGCAAACGGTCCAAGTCTCTGAGGAGCGTGACCTTGGAGCCCCTCAGGCTGGGCCAGGTGGACTCCTGCTTGGCCTGGGGAGCTCTCTGCGGCCTGGGGGGCTTTTTCTCTTTGCACACCCAGAGCGGGGCACACGGGAGGTGCTTGATGCCTGGATGTTGGGGTGAAACTCTTGGGTCCAGGGCAGGGGCATCCATTCCACACATTGCAGGGTGAGACCCTGCACCTCCTGGATGCCCCTCTACCCCCGTCCTTACCAGCCTCTGCTTCTCTCTTTCAGCAACCTCGCTGTGGGGGCGAAGGTGAGTCAGGTGCAATCTGTGGGGCCCAATGAAGGCCTGCGGGGGAGGATGGGGGTGTTAGTGGTTGCCGGGTCTTGGGAGGAAAGGCAGCTGCTGCTGGGATCTGGGCTGTCTGTGGGTAGGAGGCTGGGCCGGGGCTGGGGCCACCTTCCTGGAACAGGGGGTTGCAGGGCAAGGGGTGGGGGCGGGCCTGGGAGCCCTCCACATAGCAGTTTGTGGAGCTGGCAGCAACCCTTGTCAGGTAAAAACAAGAGCCTCCCACCTCCCAGCCCCTGAGGTTTTGATTCGATAGGGCTACACAGGCCTGGGAGTCTGTTTCTTTTAGCAAACTTCCTGGGAACTAATGACTGATACCAATTCCTGATCTATTTCTAATTCCTGCCAGAGATTCCCAGATGCCCTTTACCACCCCACTTCTGCTTAAATATCTCAGCTGACCGGGAGCTCACCTTCCACCCAGCAGCCACTCCTTTTCTCGCCAGAACCCAAGTCTGGACCACCTTGTGGCCGGCCATCCCTCCTCCCTGCCATTCTGCCCGAGGGCAGTCCTCTGGAACAATGACTGCGTGCTCCCCGATTCCTCCAGCCATCCTACCCCAAAGGCTTCGTGGAGTGCGCCCAACGCTAGAAGACTTTATCAAAACCGCCTCTAAAGGCTGGTGCTCAGCGATGCCAGGCTCTCCAGGCAGGAAGGCGAGGAGGCTAGCATCGCCTTCACTGGGTGACTGCAAAGTTTGCAGTCCTGGCCCAATGCTCTCGGTCCTGCTGGGTCCCAGCGTCCTGTGGGCAGGTATTTAAACTATGGATGCTTGGTCATAGCATGTCCCCTCGACCCCCAGCTTCCCATCTTACACCACCTGGGGGCCCGCCTGCTTGTTACTACTTCAGACAGGAGTTTTGGCGACTTGCCTGAAGTGAAAGGGTAGCAGATGTTTTTGGTACTAAGCACCTTTCAGGCATTGTCCCATGGAACCTTCTAGCAGCCCTAAGTGGGTTTCTGTGCCACTTTATAGACTGGGAGGTCCAAACTTGAGATGTGAAATCTCTTGCCCCAATGTCTTGGACCAGGAGGGGCAAGGTTCTAATTGACTGTGGGGAGGCTGGCACTCCAGGGCTGCAGGGAGCCTAGGTGGAGTGGAGCCAAGGTGAAGTGGGGCCTGCCAACGGGGTGGACACCTCACCCCAAGGTGGCCTCGTTGCAGTCTTCCCTCACCAGGATGCCTCCTTCCTGTACACGGAGCCCCTGGGCCGGGTGCTGGGCATGTGGATCGCGCTGGAGGATGCCACGCTGGACAACGGCTGCCTCTGGTTCATCCCTGGCTCCCATACTAGTGAGAACACCTGTCTGGTCTACCCGCCCGTCCCGGGACCCTCCTCCGCCCCATGGAGAGAGCCCTGGAGCAAAGAGAGGCTCATGGCTCCAACTTACCTGCAGGTGGAGTTTCAAGAAGGATGGTCCGGAACCCTGCCTGCTCGGCACCTGGCACCAGCTTTCTGGGCTCAGAGCCGGCCTGGGAGAACAGTCTCTTTGTGCCCACACCTGTGCGGAGAGGTAGGCTGACTGCAGAGGGCCAGCCAGGATGGGGCCTGGACCCGGCACCTGGAGGCTTCCTCATCCTAACCCTACTGCAGGGTCACGGGAGCCTATGAAGCCGCAGACTGAGGGAAGGTGGGGCCGGGCGGTAGGTAGCCTGTGGATAACAGCAAGGTTCCCTGGTGCAGGCTCCTGTCCAGACTCTGCCACTTATGGGCTGAATCTTTAGGCAGAGGGCCTGACCTCTCTGAGCCTGTTTCCCCCAGGTTAGAGTGGGAGAGGAGGAGACCGGGCGGTGTTTGTCTAAGTGCAAGTTGGTGGTTTGAATCCACTGGTCACTCTCTGGGCAGAGAAAAGACACGCGGCCATCTGCTCTTGCAGCGGTTACAGCCGTGGAAACCCTGGGGCAGCTCTGGTCTGTCACTCAAAGTCACTGTGAGTCAGAATGGGCTCACCAGCACCCAACAGCAAGAGTCAGCAAATCCTAATGTGTAAAAGACGTTTGCACCGAACTGACGTGGCACCCAGCAAGTGGTCACCCGATGCTGGCTCTCAGTCCACTCTGTCTTTTAGAACAGGAAACTGTCCCTGGCCCAGGTCAGAGTTGAGTTGATTGGCACAGTAGGGAGAGCTTATTCCTAAGACTTGCCAGGGGCACAGGCTGCCCTAGAAGGGAGTTGATTCCAGGGGAACCAGGCTCTAAACAACAGTCTGGAGCCTGGAACAGGTGGTAGGGTCTGAGTAATTAGGGATGGGAATAGGGAGGGATGGGGGAGGGAGGGAGCACAGAAGTGCTTAAGGGAGGAGGACCCGTGTCCCTTCATGTCCTGGGGAAGTCGGGGTGTGGGCTGGTGCCCTCCCAGGCCCAGGAGGGGCATGACCTGCTTGGATCCTCGCCAGGAGCCCTGGTCCTAATCCACGGAGAAGTGGTGCACAAGAGTGAGCAGAACCTCTCCGAACACTCACGCCAGTCCTACACATTCCACCTCATGGAGGCCTTGGGCACTGTCTGGAGCCCAGAGAACTGGTAGGGCAGCTGCGTGTCCTTTCCTGATGGCTCTGAGTTGGTGCTGGAGGTTGAGAGCCATGACAGCCGCCTGAGGTCATCTCTTTTGTCCCCTGCAGGCTCCAGCCAACAGCTGAGCTGCCCTTTCCTCCACTGTACACCTGATGGTCTCAGCAGGACTGGGCCACTGCCCCTCCTAGGGGAAGCTGCAGACTTGGCTGGTGGGCCAGGCGGGCCTGCGCTGCCAGCTCCAACAGCAAACTCCCCTCTGCTCTCCTGGCTGGGAGGTGTTCCCAGGATCTCTCCCTGCCCTCACACACCCTCCCCTTGAACTGGCCTCTCACTTGTCTGTCCTCTAAGATGCATCTCTGGTTTATACCCTGTGAGGCCCTGAATAAAAAACCACTTGCAAATGCAGCTTTTGGGTCCTTTTTGCCCCCCAAAACAGCCCTGCCCTCAAGATGAGTGTGGGCATGAACAGGCGGCAGACTCTTCTACAGGTACAGGCCCGACAGCCTGAGATCTGGTCCAGAGGCCGTTATGTACACAGGCCAAATACACCGTAGCTGTTTTCTTTGAAGCCCAAACTACTTTCTTTTTCTTAATAACTGGGAGGTTTGATATACAAATCCAGGCTCTTAGGCTTCCCTTGAATGATTGACAACATAGGGCACACATGCCCAATGGCTGCCAGCTGGAGTCCAGCGTGGCTCCCTGTTCTCTGCCCTTGTCATCTGTTACCCGCTTGGCCTTGGCAGAAGCATTTGTGACTCTGCGTTACTTGGCCCGCCACTCTATACATGGAGCAAACAAGGTCCCGAGGAAAAAGTCATTTTCCCCAGATCACCCCCTCAACCCAACCCCAGGGAATCAGTGAGGCAAAACTGACGCCATCTCCTCTGGTAAGTAAGCAGAGCCTGCAGGAAGAGGCAGATCTGTTAAGTCTCCTTTGTTCCCCAAAGGATGTCTCAGTGGTCTCTTCTGAGGGAAAGGGCTTGGCAATGCTTCTCCAACACCAGTGCAAGCTCCCCAGAGCTTTTCCTGGAGCCTGTCCTTGTTGGTCCAGAGTTTTCCCCTCTCTGCTTGGCCTCTCCCTGCAAGACTGCACGGCAACTGGGGAGAGCGTTGTTCAGCAGAGCTACCTTCCTGCTGACAGGAAACGGTCATCCAGTTGGACACTGTTGCTCAATTCCAGTTTGGGCCACATGCCTGGTTCTGTGCTGGCCCTGGGCGATATGGCGGGGTGCAGGAAGCTAGGCTGGGGCTTTCTGGAGGCCCCTTGCTCAGGCACAGTCCCAGAGTTCAGCCCCTCCGGACCTGTTCTAGGCTCACTGTGGTGCCAAAGAAAAAACACACACATTCGGTGGGACTGGAGTTTCAGAAGGGACCCCTTGACAAGGCCCTGCACTGTCCAGCCCATTAGCACCATTCAGCCAGGCCTTTCCCTGACAGGATGGAGACTTGAGAGGTGGGGATCGGGAGGTTGGCTGAGACAGGACATCAATTGAGGACCTGATCCTTGTCCCCCCAGCCCCTCCATGCATGCCACCAGCCATTTCTATCTCTGTCCTTGTTTTCCCTAGCCCCCAGGGTAGGAATCATTTCCCCCTTGATTCTCCTCGCTCAAATGAGAAAAAGCAAGTCACTCTGTTCTCCGAGTGCAGCTACTCAACCCCTTTAGCTTGCATGGCTTTTACTGCTGGGATGAGACTGGCTTTGGGTACGAAGGCTACTCTCCCTGGCGAGTGCTCATTATGCCTGGGGCCACTTTGCACACGTCTCACTGGGTCCTCTCAATAGCCCCACACGGTGCCTGCTGAGATTCTCATTTTGCAGACAAGAGAAATGAGATCACAGTTAATAAGTGGTGCAGGCAAGGGTTCTAATCTGAGGAGTTTGACACCAGAATCTGAAATGTTCACCACTAGGCTCGACTGCCTGTCTCCAGTGTTCCCTTCTGAGGCCCCATCCATCGGAGGGCTGCACGGTGGGGTAAAGAGTGGGGAGACTACAGCACACTCAAGGTCTTGAGTGGTCACAGCTATTTTCTTTCTCTCTTTTTAATGTAAAGCACAAGCAAACTAAAGCAGGAGAGCTTTGACTTTTATTTAAATCTGAAAACCAACCTAAAAATCCAATCTGCTTTTCATCCCTTGGTTCCTCAGGCCCCAGTGGCTGGCGGCTGCGAGGGCAGGGTGGGCCACTCAGCCTCCCCGGGGTCCTGTTTCCTCCATCTTTGTGGCTGCACAGCAGCTAAGCCATCAGCAATATCAGGAGGTAGAGAGGCAAAAGGAGATTGTCTATCTGCGTAGTGTATGCTTCCAGAAGGGACACAGTGCTGATGGACCCCAAAATCCAAGCGTAGCTGTAATTTAGGTCCACTCCACTGTCAAAGATTAAGATAAGAGCAACAGAAATGATCTGGGCAAATATAGACGTCATGGTCCCCTCAAAAGTCTTTTTGGTTCCAGGCCAGCGGATCTCTCCCATGGTGCTGCCAAAGATGGAGGCCACAGTGTCGCCTACACCCACGGCCAGGACGCCAGCATAAGGGACCAGGGCCCGTGCTCCTCCCAGACTACCCTTCTGATTACAGGGCCTGGGGATCAGCCAGATGGGAAGAGACATGCCCAGGAGCAGGTAGATATGGGTCAGGATGAGTGGTCCGCTGTCTCGTTCATCCAGGAAGAGGGACAGGAGGCTCCGCAGAGGGTGGCCCAGGGGCTTGATTCGGAAATAGCGCACATACTCTAGGAATATGAATACCGCTAGGCAGACGGTAGCGGCCACATAGAGCAGTGGCCGGTCAAAGATGATCCCTGGGATGTAGGTGGCCACCGCGATGAAATGGAAATACTTCCGGGTGACAGTGGGGGCCTGGTGCTTCTTGGACTCAGAAGACGACCGCTTAGCATTCTGGTACAGCACCACCAGGCAGGCCACGGTAGCCAGGAGAAACCAGTAGGCCAGAAGGTAGATGCGGGTGTCCGTCCGGAAGAGGAACTGAAGTAGCCAGAGCACGGGGTTCCTGCGGATGAGTCGGTGTAGCCAGGGCAGGGCCACCCCGAGGGCCAGCACACAGGTCATGAGGTGGAAGAAGATGGAGGAGGCCCAGGTGCCCGAGTCCATGAAAGCAAACAGGGTGCTGAAGAAGACGCCCATGAGCACCATCCCCACCACGGCCACCAGCAGCAAGGAGTCCACCGGGTCCCCTTGGTTTTCCACTACAATCAGGGAGGACTTGATGAGCTGGCTGAGCAGGAAACTGATGCCGCCCAATACCAGCAGCGCCTCTCCCGGGGTAAAGCAGCGGGGCAGGAGGTATAGCAGGATCATGTTGAGGTACACGAAGATCAGCAGGATTTCCAGAACCTCAATCACTTCACCCACACTCAGCGAGTGCTTCATAACGTACACGATGACGCCTCCAGCCAAGCCCGAGATGACACAAGTGTTGGTGGGCACCGGGCGAGTGATGCCCAGTGCCAACACTGATGAGAAGAGGGCCAATGCCATGCCGGTGGCCGCCACCACAATGCCAAAGCGTTCGAAGTGGGCGTTCCCTGCGGCCAGGCAGCGCTCCTTCATGACGAGGCCGAGCAAAGGCATGACCATGGAGGCCGGCAGCAGGCCGCTGTTGCCGGACATTCGGAACTGGAAGACGGCGCTGCCCTGCTGCAGCAGCCGGTCCCATTTGTACTGCACATAGAACGCCTGCACTGCGAGCGCCACGGCGCACCACGAGTAGCGGTCCCACACGGTCGCGTGAATGCTCAGCACCATGCCGAACACCACTGCCGCCTCCGCCAGCACCGACCCGCTCACCGGAGCGCCCGCCCCCGGGGTCGCGGGGACCTTATCTCGGGCCATGTCTCCGGACGCGAGGCCCCCGGGAAGGCCGGCGGGACTCGGGCTGCCGTGGCAGAGGCAGCCGCTTGACGCGGCCGGTAACCGTCTCCCTCCGTGCTCCAGCTGCGAGGAGCGTAGCTCCACTGCGGTCCCTTCCCCAGCCGGCTCCACTTTACGGCGGGCGTACAGGTTCGCCCCTCGGCCACGTTCCCCACGGCCGCGGCCACCCGCGCCGCACGTACCTCACTTCCCGGGACAGCGCCGCCGTAGCCCCGCCCCCGCGCACGTGACGCCGGCCCCGCCCCCGCGCTCGGGCCGGGGCGAGCGGTCACGTGGGCGCGGCGTCTGGGGGCGGGGCTGGGGTGCGCGCGCGGGAAGATGGCGGCAGCCGCCGGCGAGGTGTCTATGAGGTACGCGGCGGACTGAGTTGGCGGCGGGTGGCTGTGCGGCGCGGGCTCGAAACCCGGCGGAAGCGGGGCGGGAGTTGGGAGCGGGAGGTGGCGGCGGTGGCGGGGCGAAACGTGGCCGGGAGGCGGGCGCCGAGACGGGGGGCGGTTACGTGCAAACGGTCTTCCTTCGCGCGCGGACACCGGAGCGGACTTCTCGGAGAGGAAGGCCGGTTCCTCACCTCATCCCTCAGTCCCGGGCCCCCGGCCCCTTCACCCCAAAATCCCTTTCCCTCCTCCCGGTTCCCGTCGGCGTTTCCCCGAGCGCCCTCCTCGAGCTTCCCCGCGTGGCCGTCGTGACGCTCCCTCGAGGCGCGGCCGGGCGCTTTGCCCTCTCCTGGAGGACCCCCTCCCTCGCCCCCGTCCCGGGCCGCCTCTGCTTCCCCGGTTCCCCCCGGGGCTCCCGATCGGAAGTGTGTTTCTCGCTCTACAGCCGCCCGCCTCCCCGCCGTCTCGCCCTCGTCCCCCGCTCTGCCTTTCATCCGCCCGGCTAGTCCTTTTCTGTGCCTGGATCTAGTCGGGGGACACGTCCCCGTCGTCCGCGAGATTCCAGGCACAGTACTCGGCTTCGGGGCGACCAGGTGAACCGTGAAAAAGAGAGTGAGTTCCGAGCTTAGCGCCAGACCCCGGGCAGGTGCGTTCCTTGGCGCTCCCGGAACCACCACAACTCTGCGAGGCACTTTGTATTTTCCAGACGAGTCGGCAGGCCCACTCGTCCAGCCAAGTGACAGAGTGGGGACTCGGGTCCGAGTCGGCTCGAGTCCACAGGCGTGAGGGGCCCACGTTACACCTGGAGGGAGAAGGCTTTCATTCCCTTCCCTGGAAAAGCCGCCTAGCCATCCCCGGCGCCTGTCACTCCCGTGCCCGCAGTGCTTGCCCCACAGTTTGCCTGGATCCTGCAAACAAACCTCCAACCTCACTGCCCTCGGGCAGTTCTGGCGCCTAGCGACCCAGGAGGACATCTGTCTCCCGTGGAGCGGATGGTACCTTGGAGCTGCAGACTTTGTGGTTAGCAGGCCGACATAATGCCTAGTGTTCAGAAGTAAAGGACGTAAAGAGACAAACAAACCAGCAAGTCTCTAGTTAGTACTAATACTGTCGATATCTGAGATTGAGCTTTTCTAGAATTGCCACTGCCAGGCTCCTATTGTCAGGACAGCACAGTGGCCTCTGGGCCCCCCCTTTTCTTAGGTCTGTTTCAAAGTCATTACGAAGCTCGGGGAAATGATTAAATGTCTTTGGTTAAGGACACATCGGGATTCACCTGGAAGATGCTTTGATCCTGTTGGGGATCCTACCACTAGCTCAGGACACAGAATTCCTAGGCCTGCATTAGGAGAGTGAGTTTTCCTTCTGTGCCTGAAGTTGCATTGAGTAACAGTTGGGATTATATATAGCAGCCGTCCCTGTTTGAAATGCCTAGAGGTCTGGACTAAGAGAAAATGACTTGTGTCGCCTCATTGGTAGAGGGCTTCAGACAAGTAAGTCATCTTAACATTTTGAGCCTCAAATGCACATTCTTTCATTGAAACCACTAGGGGGCATTTTATTTATTTGCTTTGGGTCAGGTGTGGTGGGCAGTGGGTAGGAAAAGCAATTGTGCATGTTTTTCTTTTTTTAAAATCATTTTATTGGGGGCTCTTACAGCTCTTCTCACAATCATTGTACATATGTTGCCATCATCATTTTCAAAACATTTTCTTTGTACTTAATCCCTCCTCATTTCCCCCCTCACCTCTTCCTCATGAACCCTTGATAATTTATTAAATTTTTTTGGGTCATGTCTTACACTGACCAATATCTTCCTTTACCCACTTTTCTGTTGTCTATTCCCCCCTGGGAGGAGTTTATATGTAGATCATTGTGATTGGTTCCCCCTTTCTTCCCCTACCTTCCCCTTCGCCGTCTGATCTGCTGCTCCCATGATTGGCCGAGGAAGTTACCTATCCTGGATTCCTTGTATTTCCAGCCCTTATCTGTGTACATGCTCTGGTCTAGCTGGATTTGTAAGGTATAATTGGGGTCATGATAGTGGGGGGAGGAAGCATTAAAGAATGAGAGGAAAGTTGAAAGTTGTATGTTTCATCGGTGCAGTACTGTACCCTGACTGGCTAGTCTCTTCCTTGTGACCTTTCTGTAAGGGGATGTCCAGTTGTCTACAGATGGGCTTTGGGTCTCACCATTTTGTGCTCTCCTTCATTCACATTGATATGATTTTTTTGTTTTGGGTCTTTGATGCCTGATACCTGATCTCTTTAACACCATGTGGTGATCACACAGGCTGGTGTGCTTCTTCCATGTAGGCTTTGTTGCTTCTCAGCTAGATGTCCACTTGTTTATCTTCAAGCCTTTAAGACCCCAGATGCTATATCTTTTAATAGCTAGGCACCATCAGCCTTTTTCACCACATTTGCTTATGTACCCACCCATTTTGTCTTCAGTAATCTTGTCGGAAGGTGAGCATCACAGAATGCTGGGTTATTAGAACAAAGTGTTCTTGCATTGATTGATTACTTGAGTAGAGGCCCAATGTCCATCTGCTACCTTAATACTTAACATATGCATGTACGTAGCTTTAATTCCCTATCATTATATATAAATATATTTACATATATACATTCCTGTATTTAGATCTCTATAAATGCCCTTTTCCTCTATTTCTTTTTACTGTCCTGTTGTCCCATTATCATGTTCAGCCTTCATTTGGGTTTCAGTAATTCCTCTCAGCTACATTGCCTTTGATTAAGTCCTACCAGGCATCCTGCACCCTCCAATTTTCTATGTTAATCCAAGCTGGTACTAGGGAGCAAAAGTGGACTACTCTTAAATCAGTCTTCTGGGAAGGCCACTCAGATTGGCAGAAAGTCAGTTTGAATATTGATATTTTCTTTGTGACTTGTTTTCTTCAGCTAATGTGTTTATGGAAATCTAAGGGGGGGGGTAGGTGTGCTAAGCAAAAATAGAACTGCAATTTGAAAAGCTTTAGCTGCTAAACTTACATCTGTTTACACAAGAGAGCTGTGCCTCGTCTGTGGAGTTGGTGCATCCATGAACAGTGGCAGCTTTTATTATCTCCGTGTGGACTCTCTTTCTCAAAAGAATTATCTCTTCTGGGTAGTTTGGCTTTGCTTCCACGTTTTATCAAGAGGACTGAATTGTAGACGCTGATTTATAACCTCCCAGTAGTTTTCCTGCAAAAATTTCCAACCAGAAGGCTCACTAGAGAAGATCATTTTCAGTCCTCACTAACTCCAGCTCTTTCCAGAATGTAGTTTCCTGTTGTTTGCCAGAACACTGGATTGGACATCATCAATTTTTAAAAACTGAACTTTTGAATTTGTGGCAAGTTATTTAATTTCTGTGCCTGAGTTTCTCTTCCAGATACTTGGCTTCAGAGAAGTACTGTACAACCAACTGAGTGACATTAGCACATACTTAATTTCTTAAAAATATGTACGAGTATAAGAGGGTATTTCCCAGAGTTTCTGGCTAGACATCACAGTTTTAAGCTTCATTCAACCTTTAAGTCCTCGTTTCTAAAGTCCCAATTCTAAGCCTTTCATCATTCACAAGTCAGTCCTTCGTAATCCCTCTCTTTTCTGACTTTTTTCTGTTCTCTGTGGTATTGTTTCTTTGTAGTGTGTGATTGTTAGTATCATGCTCTTTACAGTTTTCTTCCATTTTGCTGATTGTGTAATGTGATTTCAGTGACCTTGTGAGCCTCATAAAGGTCTTAGAATTTATTTGTGTCCCCTTTATTTCTAGGCCAGTGAATATATGGGACTCAAGGAACCAGTAAGATTTCCGTAAGGATTCTCTCTTGATAAACTCATCATTTCCCCCTGTTCTGTTTTTTCTCTGCACTTCTGCATATATTATTTGTTTTTCTAAATATTTCTGTTCCAATTAGATTGCAAGCCTAAAAGAGGGACCCGTTTCATTCCCTTTCTTTGAAATGTATTCATTCGGATATCTGTGCCAGCCACAATGTGAAAGGTCTGGTCTACCATTGTAAACCATAGTGCTTCACCTCAGTTGGCATCTTTGCTTGCTGGCAGAATGAACTCTCAGGCAGTGTAATGTAATATAGTTAGACTGCAGAGCATTGCAATCCTGAGTTCAAGCCCTGCCTCCATTATAGATTAACTGTGTGAAGGCAAGTTCCCAAACCCACTTTTAAGCCTTAATTTCCAGATGACCTAATGGGGGTGGTTTCGGTCTTATAGGTAAACTGTTCACCTTCAGAAGGACAGTGTAGTGTGCCTGATGTCTTGAAGTGTTCATGATTTATTGGTAGAATTCTCACCTTCCATTCCTATTCCTTACCAGTGTGTCTCATATACAACCACCACCCTCTGTCAGTGGGGGCTTGCATGTTGCTATGATACTGAACAGGTTTTAGCAGAGGTTCTAGATTAAAAGAGATCAGGAAGAAAGGCCTGGCTATCTGTTTCTGAAAGAGTTCTACTTTGTCTTAATAAGATCACTCACTATGAGTTAGAATCAACTCAATGCAACTTGTGCAAACAGAAGCTATTCTTAGTAAAATAAGAATATATTTCATTTCAAATAAAGCCTTTAGTTTTGGCTAATCTAAATTTAGCAGACAGATAAGGTAGTTATTCTTTTTACAAAAGGTATTCTTTAAAAATGTACCTTACATTTCTTTAAACAATAAGCTTATCTCTATGTTTTTAATAACCTAGGCATTGACTCACTTATGGTTTTTTATATATACATTATCAGTATAAAGGAACATTTTGTTTCAGTAGCTGGATCTAATCTACTAATTAATTTGAACAGTGAATACTGTCTTTTATAAAGAAAATTACTGTGATTCTGGTGTTTAGTTATGGGAGTTGGTGACTATTATTCAACGGAATTGAAGTTTTCTTAAAAGCATTAGCCTTCTTGCAGGACTGGATAGGGCAGAGGTTGTACACTGGTGCATATGGGGGCTGGAGGCACAGGGAATCCAGGGTGGATGACACCTTCAGGACCAAGGGTGTGAGGGGCGATGCTGGGAGAGTGGAGGGTGGGTGGGTTGGAAAGGGGAAACTGATTACAAGGATCCACATGTGACCTCCTCCCTGGGAGATGGACGGCAGAGAAGTGGGGGAAGGGAGACTCCGGATAGGGCAAGATATGACAAAATAACAATCTATAAATTATCAAGGGCTCACGAAGGAGAGGGGAGCGGGGAGGGAGGGGAAAAAAAAGAGGACCTGATGCAAAGGGCTTAGGTGGAGAGCAAATGCTTTGAGAGTGATTAGGGCAAAGAATGTACAGATGTGCTTTATACAATTGATGTATGTATATGTATGGATTGTGATATGAGTTGTATGAGCCCCTAATAAAATATAAAAAAAAAAGCATTAGCCCTTAGTAAATAGACATTTTTAGGTGTGTTTCTATCTCTCTTTAAATTATTTTATTGGGGGCTCATACAGCTCTTATCACAATACATACATGCATCCACTGTGTCAAACAATTGTACATGTGTTGCCATCATCATTTTCAGAACATTTTCTTTCTACTTGAGCCCTGAGTATAAGCTCATTTTTTCGTGTTTCTATCTCTTGATGGAAAAATCCTGACTGAAGATCCTTAAATGGAACTAGTTCCTTTAGAATCTTTGTGGGGAAACAGTTTGCACTTTATATTCACAGTTACGCAGCTAGTATTCATTTTGTTAGAGATCTTTTAGTATAGTCTGCTAGGACCTTTTCAGTTTTTCTTAGGTAAGTTTTCTAAGCGACGTTCATTTTAGTTTACTATTCTACGTACTGATGTAGGAACTAACAAAACACAATCCCTATCCTTCTTAGAACATTTAAAGTAATTTTTAAAAATCATTTTATTGGGGGCTCGTACCGCTCTTACCACAATCCATACGTACATCCATTGTGTCAAGCACATTTGTACATTTGTTGCCATCATCATTCTTAAAACATTTGCTTTCTACTTGAGCCCTTAGTATCAGCTTTTTCCCCCTCCATCCCCACTGCCCCCTCCCTCATGAACCCTTCATAATTCATAAATTATTATTTTTTCATAATATCCTTACACTATCCAACATCTCCCTTCTTTCTGTTGTCCATCCCCTAGGGAGGAGGTTATATGTAGATTCTTGCAATAGGTTCCCCCTTTCTACCCCACCTTGCCTCTACCCTCCAGGTATCGCCACTCTCACCACTGGTCCTGAAGGGCTCATTTGTCCTGGATTCCCTGTGTTGCTATCTGTACCAATGTACATCCTCTGGTCTAGCCAGATTTGTAAGGTAGAATTGGGATCATGATAGTGGGATGAGGAAGCATTTAGAAACTAGAGGAAAGTTATATGTTTCATCGTTGCTACCCTGCACCCTGACTGGCTCATCAACTCCCCACAACCCTTCAGTAAGGGGGTGTCCAGTTGCCTACAGATGGGCTTTTGAGTCTCCACTCTGCACTCACCCTCATTTACAATGATATGATTTTTTGTTCTTTGATGCCTGATACCTGATCTCTTTGGCACGTCATAGTTACACAGGCTGTTGTGCTTCTTCCATTTGGACTTTGTTGCTTCTGAGCTAGATGGCCACTTGTTTATCTTCAAACCTTTAAGACCCTAGACGCTGTATCTTTTGATAGCTAGGCACCATCAGCTTTCTTCACCACATTTGCTTATGCACACATTTGTCTTCAGTGATTATATTGGGAAAGTGGGCACCCACTGATAGATTTTTTGTTCTTTGATGTCTGATACCTGATCCCTTCTACAACTCGTGGTCACACAGGCTGGTGTGCTTCTTCCATGTGGGCTTTGATGCTTTTGAGCTAGATGGCTGCTTGCTTATCTACAAGCCTTTAAGACTCCAGACGCTATATCTTTTGATAGCTAGGCACCATCACCTTTCTTCACCACATTTGCTTATGCACACATTTGTCTTCAGCGATCATCGGGAAGGTGAGCATCATGGACTGCCAATTTAATAGAACGTGTTCTTGCATTGAGTAAGTACTTGAGTGGAGGTCCAATGTCCATCTACTGCCTTAATACTAAACCTGCAAATATATACACGTAGATCTATTTCACCAACGTCCTATATAAATATATTTATTATATGTACATGCTTGTATTTAGACCTCTATAAATACCCTTTGTTTCCTAGTTCTTTCCTCTATTTCCTTTTATTTTCCTCTTGTCCCACTATCATGCTCAGCCTTCATTTTGGGTTTCAGTCATTTCTCTCGGTTACATTACCCTGTTGAATCCCTACCAGGCCTCTCACACCTTCCTTGCCACTAATTTTGGATCACTTGTTGCTCCCCTGTCCCTGGGTTGGTCAACACCACCTCCTTACCCCCGCCGCCCCTTCCCATGTCCCCCTGGAACCATTGGTCCCGTTGTTTTCTCCGTTGTTTTCTCCAGACGGTTCATCCAGCCTATCTTATCTAGATAGATCTGTAGAGATAACATGCACCAAAAAACAAGGCATATCAAGATAGATGCTGAATGAGAACATAGCGATGACAACAAAAAAGAAAAGCAATGACCTATTATAAAAGAATAAATTAATTTAAAAAAAGGAAAAATTTTAAAAAGAAAGAGAAACCTGTAAATAGATCAGGGTCTGATTTTTGAACTCTAGGCGTGTCCTCCAGTCAAGTCCGATGGGGTGCCACGTTCTGGCCCCAGAGTCTATCCTTTGTACTCCCTCGGGAGTTCCCTGCTCTGCTCTCCCAGTTGCTCTGCCACACACCTTTAGTGTTTTGCCTCAGTGTCACGGAGTCAGTCTGGGCCATTTCCGACAGACTGTCTCCAGTGTTGTCCCCGGTAGGGCCCTGGGCCAGTGAGGGACGGCATGTCTCATAGTGGGATCAGCCATATGGTCCACTGTGTGCATTGGCTGTTTGGAGCGGGGATATCGTCCTCTAGGCCTGGTGGGCCAAGATGTGCTCTACTCTCTTCCTCCCCATTGATTTGCTCCCATGTGCTCTGATCAGACCTGACCCTCGCCCCTGGCTGCAGCTTCAGTGCCGTCCTCTAAATTCTTCTGGGGGAAGGGGCAGTTGTCCATGTAGCTGGCATGGGGGCCGAGGCCTCAGGCCCCTCCACTGGCTCCCCTCTCCATGCTGGAACACTGCATTCACATCCCAGAACACTGAATTTAAGTCTGGTTCCTCTTTCCCTGTGGAGACACAAACAATACCCTCACTTTAGGTAGGTCAGTGCCCTATTCCCCTGCCACACATCTCTCGCTCTTTTTTTTTAACCTTTTCCTTCCTCTCTCCCCTTAAGAGATTTTTTTTAATGATTGAGTGTATCTTAAAATTTAATCCTAGACCAGAATCATAAGGTGTTTCCTAAAATCCCAAAGGCCAGAATAAAGGAAGGAACTTTATCTTTTGATAGCCGGGCACCATCACCTTTCTTCACCACATTTGCTTATTCACCCGCTTTATCTTCAGCGGTTGTGTCGGGAAGGTGAGCATCATAGAATGCCAATTTAATAGAAGAAAGTATTCATGCATTGAAGGAGTGAGCAGCTAAATCTTACAATAATTCGTTAGTTATTATAATTCATTATTTCTAAGATAAAAGTAGTTCTAAGATATTTTCTTACACTTTTAATACCACAAATCTTAATACCGTATATACTCGAGTATAAGCCAATCCAAATATTAGCTGAGGCACCTAATTTTACCACAAAAACTGCATTAAAAATGTGCTTTAAAAACTCGGCTTATACACGAGTGTGTATGATAACTGATGAGTTGTTACTGCTTGCTCCATTGGAGCCCTGTGTGTTAGCTTGACTTCTAACACAATTCACGCCTACCAGCTGCAGCCACAAGGAGGAAGATGTGACAGGCAGTCTGCTTCCATACAGATCACAGAATTGTAAACCCTGGGGGTTCTGCTCTTTGGTATAGGACTTCTGCGAGTTGGAATTGACTCCATAATAGGTTTGATGTTTATTTTGTTATTGTTGAGAATATATATAGCAAAACAAACACATTGAACAATTTCTACATGTGCCTTTTAATGACAGATTACCGTATATACTCGTGTATAAGCTGAGTTTTTCAGCACAAGAATGTGCTGAAAAACTGGGGTTCAGCTTATACATGGGTCAGTGGTACCCCAGCGAGGTGTAACATCTTGCTGGGGTCCCCCCGAGGTAACTGGACGAGCACCCGTTATCTCCTGGGTGATTGCCATTTCTTCGCTGTTCATTCAAAGCCCCGCCAGGGCTTTGGATGTTTGTTTACTCACATCTAACCAATCAGAGCCTTCCTATGACGTGTATCTTTGATTAAGCCTTTTAAAGACCGTGTACGAAGGATATGGCATGAATGGATGTCATCTGGTCAAGCCTGACTAACAAAAGTAGGAAATCTCATGAAGCCTGACATAGAGTTAATAGTAAAGTGGGTTCGAGATGCATGGGAAGACATTCCAGAAGACATGGTGTGACGTGCCTTCCAGAAATGTGGTATTAGTAATGCTATGGATGGCAGTGAAGACTGCGCTTTGTATGAAAATGACAGCAGTGATGGTGATGACGGCGATCTCAGTGAGGATAGCGTCTATGATGACCTCACACCAGCTGAAGCTCTGCATTGGGATACAGATGATGATGAGGAATCCAGTTCTGAAGGATTTTAACTCTTTACATTTTAAGCTCAGGGAATAGTACTCTTAAGGTATCATTGTTGATACCTTATTGTTTTGTTGAACGTATTTTCCACTTACTGTGCTGGTTTACTAATATAAAATGACTTGTCCTTTTGTGTTTTTTATTTAAAATAAATAGTTAAATACATTACCCCACTGATGTCTCAATTTCTAGTAATTTTATTTTCCTTAGTTTTGATTATTATAACTCACCAATAGCTCCTGCATTTTCCACCCTAGGCTTATACTTGAGGCAATCAGTTTTTCTGGTTTCCCAGGTAATAATTAGGTACCTCGGCTTATATTTGGGTCGGCTTATATTCGAGTATATATGGTAATTTTTGAGTGTGACCATTTTCACCCTCTTTTTTTTAGTTGTGACAATTAACATCAATTCACTACCTCCTAAGGTTTCTGTCTTAATTTTTCAAGTTGTTGCCAAATTGATCCCATATAGCTAGTTCATAAAAGAGTATAATGTTCAACTTTGTTTTACTAGTTTGTTTGATTTTAAGAAGATTTGAGGGAGTATTTTTTGGTATAAAGTTTAAAGATGATCTGAAGGCAATAATTCCAGGGTTTCTTCTAGCTTAACTGACACAGAAAGATGTTTTCTGCATTAATTGATTGTGCAAAGGCGTTCTGCTGTGTTGATCATAGCAAACTATGGATGACATTGCAAAGAATGGGGATTTCAGAACATTTAATTGTGCTCATATGGAACACTTACATGCATGGACAAAGAGAATGATGTTTGAACAGATCAAGGGGATACCACATGATTTAAAATCAAGAAAAGTGTGTGTCAGGGCTGGTTCCTTTCACCATACCTATTCAGTCTGCATGCTGAGCACATGAGAAATGCCAGACTGAATGAAGAACAGCACAGTTACATTAAGACTGGAGGAGGCTTATTTACGATCTGCAATGTGTACATGACACAACCTGGCTTGCTGAAAGAGGAGGAATTGAAGATGGAGGACTACAGCCTCCAGCATAGATTGCACCTTAATAGAGAGAAAACATGAATCCTCACAACTGGACCGATAGACAACATGATGTGTGGAGAAAAGATCGAAGCTTTCAAGGATTTCGTTTTGTTTGGATCTATCAATGTTCATGGGAGCAGCAGGCAAGAAAAACTGACATTATTATATCTAAGGAGTATTGAGATTTGTCTGTTTTTTTCTTGGTACTCTATGGAAATTTTAATTAATACTTTTTGCCAACACCCTAATTCAAATTCATTCATTCTTCCTTGTCTTTCTTCCTCATTTCCCAGCTTTCACATGCGTATGAACTGATTGACAGTTCCTTGGCTTGTATCAGATGGACCTCCGCAGTCTTCAAAGAGGCATATTTGCTCTTTGACACTTTAAAAAGGTCTTGTGGAGCAGATATGCCACATGTTCTTTGATTTCGCGACTGCTGTCAACACAGGCATTAATTGTGGGTCCAAGTAAAGTAAAATACTTGCTCACTTTATTCTTTGCTCTCTTTATCTTGATGTCTATTGGTCCAGTTGTGAGGATTTTTGTTTTAGTTACACTGAGATGTAATTAATTCTCAAGGCTGTAGACTTTGATCTACGTCAGTAAGAGCTTTAAGTTCTCTTGGCTTTCAGCAAGCATGTGCCTTTCTTGATTTTAACCCATGTTAAACAACTGATTGATCTGTGTACAGGTCCCACATAAGCACCTTAAATATTCTGGAATTCACATTCTTCACGGTGTTATCTATAGTTTGTTATGATCCACATGGTCAAGTGTCTTCTTGCATAATCAATAAAGCACAAGTGAACCTTTTTTTAGTACTCTGCTTGCTAGATCCATCTGACATCAGCTGTGATATCCCTCGTTCCACATTCTCTTCGTTCCACATTCTCTTCTGAATCCCACTGGAATTTTTGGCAGTTCCCTGCCAATGTACTGCTATAACTGTTATTAAATTATTTTCAGCCAAATTTTACTTGTGTGTCACTTTAATGATCCAGTTTGATAATTTCCATGCTTTGTTGGGTCATCTTTCTTTGAATGGACACAAATTTAGGGATCCCTTTTAATGGTTGGTCAGATGGCATAGGCTAGTGAGTACTTCCACTGGTGAATCCAGTTTTTGAAATTTCCATCGGTATTCTGTCAATTTCTGAAGCTGAAAGTCAACTAATTCTTTTTGGTACTGACTCTGTTCTGTCCATCTTTTTTTTAAAGAGTTTCATTTGGTGTGCGTTTAAATAATTAATTAATTTGACACATGTGCACAATCTGGTAAGTAGAGTAACCTGTTATGTTTACATTTTCTTCTTCACGCATTCTCTTTTTTTAAGTTTTAAAAAAATCATTGGGGCTCATACAGCTCTTACCACAATCCGTATATCCATCTATTGTGTCAAGCACATTTGTTGCCATCATTTTCAAAACATTTTCCTTCTACTTGAGCCCTTGTTATTGGCTCATTTTCTTTTTCCTCTCCCTCCCCCATGCTCCCTCCCTCCTTCATGAACCCTTGATGATCTATATAAATTATTATTTTTCTTTTTTTATCAATCGTTTTATTAGGGGCTCATACAACTCTTAAATTATCGTAATCCATTTATACATCAATTGTGTAAAGCACATCTGTACATTTACTGCCCTCATCATTCTCAAAACATTGGCTCTCCACTTAAGCCCCCAACATCAGGTCCTCAGTTTACCCCCTCCCTCCCCACTGCCCCCTCCCTCATGAGCCCTTGATAATTTATAAATTGTTATTTTTCATGTCTTACACTGACTGATACTTCCCTTTACTCACTTTTCTGTTGTCCGTCCCCCTGGAAGGGGTTATATGTAGATCATATATATGTATCATGTAGATTATTGGCTTCCCCTTCCATCTTCCTTGCATCCTGTATCAATACACATTTTGCCCCTAGAATCCTTCAGCATTTTAATTCAAGGCTTAATTTTTTTCTAGTCTCATCTGAAATCCACTTTGGGTTTTGCTGTCTCTTTAATGACCTTGCTTTCCTCATGTGTAATGTTCTTGATGTCATCCCACAATTCATCTGATCTTTGGTCATTAGTATTCAGTATGTCAAATCTGTTCTTGAGATAGTCTCTAAATTCAGGTGGGATATACTTAAGATCGTATTTTGATTCTCTTGAATTTGGTTTAATTTTCTTCAGCTTCACCTGAATTTTCATATGAACAGTTGATCTGTTTCATAGTGTTCACTGGCATTATTTTGACTGATGGCATTGCCCTTCTCTATCATTTTTTTCTCACAGATTTAGTAAATATGAGTCCTGTGTGTTCCAGCTGGCGAGGTCCATGGGTATAGTTGCCATCTATGTTTTAAAAAGGATTTGCAATGAAGAAGTTGTTAGCCTAGCAAAATTCTGTCATCGATCTCCAACTTCATTTCTTTCACCAAGACCATATTTTCCAATTACTGATTCTTCCTCTTTGTTTCCAACTTTCTCATTCCAATCACCAGTAATTACCAATGCATGTTAGATCAATTTCAGACCTAAGACCTTAGTAAAATTGTTCCATTTCTTCATCATTGGCTATAGTGGTATGTAAATTTGATTAATAGTTGTATCAACTGGTCTTTCTTATAGTGGTATATAGATAATTATCCTAGAATACAGAATTGTACTTCAAGATAGATCTTGAAATCTTTTTGTTGATGCACGTGGTGCCGTTACTCTTTAAATTTGTCGTTCCTAGCATAGTAAACCATCTGATTGATTCAGAATGGCCAATTTTGTTCACTAATGTCTATGGGATCTATCTTCACATACAGTCCCCATTTCAATTATGAAAGCATGTTGGCAGCTGTTGTTCCCATTCTTAGTTGTAAATGAAAGTCTTGAGAGCTTTGCATCCTCTGTGTCTTCACGTTCAACTCTGCTTGGAGGAGGCATCCCTTCCCTGGGCATAGTTGAGTGCCTTCCAACCAAGGGGCTCACTTCCAGCTCTGTCAGACAGTTCCTCCCCTCTTTATAAGGTTTTCAGTGGCTACACCTTGGAAGTGGACTGCCTAGTCTTCCCAGTCTTTTCTTAGTCTAGAAGCTCCCCTGAAGCTCGTTCCCAGTGAGTGACCCTGCGAGTATTTGAAATACCAATGGCTTAACTTTCAGCTTCACAGTTACACGCAAAACACCACAGTAGGACAGACTGAGAGATGGACTAGCTATTTCTCCCTTCAGATCTACCAGTGTTAGATGTGTGTTTTTAGGTGTCTTGATAAAGGGTGCATACATTTGGTTTGGTTTTTATTAGCAGCAACATTTCTATTTTTGTCTTTCTGTGAGTTTATTTTTGAGGTTTTTTCCCACATTTTATTAGGGGCTCACACAACTCTTATCACAATCCACACATATACATACATCAATTGTATAAAGCATATCCGTACATTCTTTCCCCTAATCACTCAAAGCATTTGCTCTCCACTTAAGCCCTCTGCATCAGGTCCTCTTTTTTCCCCTCCCTCCCCACTCTCCCCTCCCTCGCAGCAACATTTCTTAGTATGTAAACAATGATGTTTTTCGCGATGAAACATCTTAGATGTGATGAAATATAGTGACCGTCCTCATTTTTTCAGACTACCTGATTGGCATAGATAAACATCTTGTACTTTCGTTTTAAAATTTTTACTTAGAACATCAAGTTCCTTAAAGTAATGTAACAGGATCCTTTACAGAATTTTAAACAAATTGCTTTGTATATTCGGTATTTTGCTTTAGGATAATTGAAAAAATAGCTCTGTTGGAGCTTAGTTAAGTGTGTAGTTAAAAAGAGTAAATTTACCTTTTTTGCTTTCTCATTTTTTCAGGAGCAATAGAGAATTGTGGACAATTCTGCTTGGAAGGTCAGCTCTGAGAGAGCTGGTAAGTGATGGTATATATTGAGTGTATTCATCAGTTTTGTCTTAATCATTTTATTAGGGCTCATACAACTCTTATCACAATCCATACATAAATAAATTGTGTAAAGCACATTTGTACATTCATTGCCCTCATCATTCTCAAAACATTTGCTCTCCACTTAAGCCCCTGGCATCAGATCGTCATTTTCCCCCCTTCCTTCCCCGCTCCCCCCTTCATCAATTCTTTATGTAGCTTATAAACAATCAAACAAAAACCAAATGTGACTGCTGTTGAGTGAATTCTGACACATTGTGAACCTGCAGGACAGCATAGAACTGCCTGAGGCTATACATTTTTAGGGGAGCAGGTAGTGTCATCTTCCTCCTGCCAAGCAGCTGGTGGGTTTGAACTGTTGACCTTAGGGCTAGCAGGTCAATGCCCAACCCACTATACCACCAGGCATAGTAGCTTAGATTACTAAAAAGCCTGCTTTGTCTTAGAAGTAAGTAAACATTTTTAATGCTGAAAATTTGATAAACATGTGTTCCCTACTTCTGTGATAAAATCAGAATACACTTTGTAGTTTAGCTGCTGGAATTTTCTAACTCTCGGCTTTTCTTTGTATCTCAATGATTCCTTTTCTGAAAAATTACCAGTGCTGCTTGATTGGCTACTACAGATAGGGGTATAAATGTCATTTTACTTCAGCCTAGGAAAGATCCTTAGATCTTAAGTATGTAATCCCTAAAGGGTAATTCTTCTTGTTGCCCTTCAGCTTGACCTTGTAAGGATAAAATGATACGATGACATTCAGTTACTACTATAATTGTTATTATTAACATAGTGAATGTTATACCCTTTTAAACCTTTCACATTTTTTATTTGCCTCCTTTAGAAGTGTATCTTGAAAGAGAAAGAAATTCTGTAAAAGTTTATTTACAAGACATGAGTGTTAGACAGTTAGCTTCTGCATATTTAACACTACAAGAACAGCAAATCAATTACAATCTAGCTACTTGATGGTAATTAGGGGACCACTAGAATATTTATCAAGATTTTTCTTAACGTGGTGAAATTGTTACAGTGTTAAGTATAGAAAAGCAGGCTACACAATTCCATATTCAAAATGAGTTCAATTATGAAAATTGCATATTAAAAAGATTCAAAGCAATATATAATCTTCAGTGTGATCCTAAAGACTGATTAAATTGCCTTTATAAAATTGCCTTCTTCCTTTCCAGAATCAGATTGAGGCAGAACTGAATAAACATTGGCAGCGACTGCTGGAGGGGCTTTCTTACTACAAACCTCCCAGGTATGACTGTCCCATGTATCTGCTAGAAAAATCCCTCTGAGAAAGCTGGTGGAGGTGAAGCTTTCTCATATATATATATCATATAAGGTGACTCCTTATGTATGGTATTGTTGGGGTATGTAGATAAGAGAGAATACTATTTCGTTACTAGCGGAAAAAAGTAGGGCACATTTTTCTGTCCATTGAAAGAAAGGAAATTTTATTCTAGAAAACAGTGTTGTAGAGTTAAGTTATGTCACCCTAGTGTCTGGGAGTAAGGAGTTACTAACTATTCAACCAATAGTTTCCTAATATTTACTTGGGGCTCACCCTGTTGGTGTGAGACAGTGCGGACGCTGAACAGTCTCTCATAAGAAAACCATTAAGTGTGCTGCCACCCAGCGGATTCTGACTTGTGGTTCTACTAGAAGACAGTAGAACGGTTCCTTAGGGTTTCTGAGATAGCAAATCTCGATGCAAACAAACAAGCCTCATCTTTCTCCCACAGAACCGCTGGTGAGTTTGAACTGCTGAATTTGTGTTTAGCAACCCCGTGCTTAGCCACAACATCACCAGGACTCCTTGAATAGTGATAATCGCAGTTGACATGTACTTAGTGTTTACTATGTACCAATTATTAACTCTAATCATTTGCCGTAGAAGTAATTTAATTCTCAGCACAGTCCTTTGAGATGGGTTTTAGTTTTTTTGTTTTTTGTTTTTCCTTTTTTTTGGGTAGATACACATATTGGGCAACAATGAAAACAAGGAAAAATAAAGCATAGAGTTGTTTTTAAAAAGGGAAAATATAGCTTTCAGAACTAGGAAGTTTTTGTTTTTTTTCCCCATCCTCCTATTTATATTTGCATGTACATGTCTTTGTCTAGACCTCCATGAATGCCCTTTGACTCCTAGCTCTTTACTCCATCTCCCTTGACTTTCCTCCTGCCCTACTACCATGCTTCGTCACCACCTGGGCTAGAGTATACCTCTTCTCTACGCAACCTTACCCTTGATCATTTCCCACCAGGCCTGCCACTCCCCCTTCTCTACCATTTGGGGTCCCATGTTTTTCCCTTGTCCCTGGGTTTGTTAACACCACTTCCTTACCCCCCCTACCCCCAGACCCCAAGTCCCCCCGGAACTGTCGGTCCCGTTGTTTTGGAAGTTTTTTTTTTCTAGAACTAGAAATTTATCTTAATTCCTCATTCAGATATCATTTTATTGCCCATTAGAATTCCCATGCCAAACTTATTTTCCTTATACTTCTGAACATCTGTTGAATTTATTACATCTTTACTTTCGAGTTTCTTTCTCTAGATTAGTGAAGAACTTTTTCCCCTTAGTAATCCTGCCCTTGTGATTACTTTGACGTAAATCCCAGACATATTTTATCTGTAAATACTTCACTGTATGTCTAAAATATATAGTCTTAAAAAAAATAAGATAGGCACATATTAGATACCCTTATTATCATTGTTTCCATTTTACAAATGGGGAAATTGAGACACGGGTTAAATAACTTGCCCCAAGTCACACAGCTAGTAAGTGGTAGAACCAGGATTTGAACCTGGCAGTCTTGCGCCACTGTCTGCGTTCTTAATCATTCTGTGTTACTTCTTCTGGAGCTTACTGTTTATTCTTAAAGTAGCCTGTATGTTGTGGATTTCCTGTGGAATGTGATTCTCTTAAAAAAATCCAAAAGCAACAACATACGTTAGTTCACAGAAGGACATCTGTTGCTCTTAGTTTATTTTTTTTAAGAGCAGATTTCTCTTTGCTATAGCATGTGTTTTTAAATCTAATAAACATATTCATGTTTTAAACTAAATTTGAGACTCTCTTTGAATCTAAAAAGCTTTTTCTGTAATGGCCTCTTTCTGTTCCAGAATTTAGCCCAGGCTACCACATTGCATTTAGCCGTCACAACGCCTCAGTTTCCTATGGGCTGTGACGGTCTCCCATTCCTTCCTTATGCTTTGTGACCGTCACAGTTTCAAGGAAGACTGGTAAAGTATTTTTAAGAGTCTCCTCAATTTAGATTTGTCTGAAACTTTTCTCTGCATCAGACTGGGTTTATGTGTTGGGATATATACATAGGTGAGATACATTCTGATCCCATTATATCAGAGGGGTCATGATAGCCACATGAGATCCCTGATGATGGTGATGACCTTGATCCCTGGGATCAGTTTCTTCACTGTAAACTGACTTTCCCTCTGCCCTACTCCCCTGCTGCATAGAAGTCAATAACTAGCATGGTCCATCTGTAATGTGGAATTAAATGCAACCTTCCAGAGAAGATCTATCTGTTTGTATTATTTGGAGTTCTATATTTTTTTCTCCCTTGTTTAATTTATTCATTATTAATATCAGATGGACTTTGTTCCAACTATGACCATTGGGAGCTCTTTTAGATTGACTTCTGTGTCTTTTTTTTTTGACATACATGTTTTGAGTATAAACCGACCTGAATATCATCCAAAGCACCTAATTTTACCACAGAAGCTGCATTAAAAATGTGCTGAAAAACTTGGCTTATATACGAGTATATATGGTATTCCTATTCTTTTGTTTTTTGAACACTTATTTTCTGACAAGATGTACCAGATTCATCTTGTTTATCCCCTGCCCCAGACAGACCTAGAATCAGTCATTTCTCCAAGGAGTCTTGATGTCTTTTACTGGAGAATGATAGAAACCATTATCTCCAGACATTGAGGTGCTCACTGCTACTGGCGTGTTATAGCTTTTAGGCTCTCTGAGTAGACAGAGCTAATAATACATGTATGTGTACTAGTCGACCTGGTTTTAAATATCAACCAGACTTTTTAATAGCTGTGGGACTTTTGGTAAGTTGCTTTTAATCTAAGTGTTGGCAGTTCCATTTGTAAATGGGGATAGTAGTATTCATCTTGAAGTAATAGATAGATATAAGGATCAGAAATAATTAGTGTAATCGTATATATCTTTAAGTAGTTGACGTTATTATAACAGTAGTTTGTAACACATGTAGTATATTTATTACTTAGGAATAATAAATGTTTTTGATAGGAACTATAAAGGTGAACTTGTTTGTGTGTGTGTATGTGTATATTTCGTAGGCACTTACAGGCAGAAAAGGTCTGTAATAAAAATATCTTGTAGTATTTTTATTTTAAACCTCTAGAGTTATAAGAATGAGGAAATGATTCATTGTTCTTTTTATAGTCCAAGTTCAGCTGAAAAAGTGAAAGCAAATAAAGAGGTAGCTTCAGCACTGAAGGAGCTGGCTTTAAGAATCAGCAAGTTTTTGGTGAGTAAAAATTAGCACTGGACTGGCTCCATTCATTTGCTACAGTGTGAATAAGCATGGTTGCATTGTTAGTTGTGGTTAGTGAAATGCGGTTTATTTTAATTTAGGAGCTTAATTTGAGCCTGTGTTTGAAAAAATGTCCAGTGTGGCCTAGTTTGTATTTAAATTGACCAGTTTGTGTTTGAATAGTATGGGGTAGCCCCCCCCCAAAAAAAAAAACCAAACCATTTAAAAAGGCTTCACTGGATGGCGCTTTTGTAGTACGAAGTCTTCCTGCTAGACAAACATCGAGCAACTTGCTCTGAGTTAGTGTACCCAATGGTGTCGCCTGGGAAGGTTCTCTCTGGTCACAGTGAATTATTTTCATAAAAGCAGTTTCTCTCGAATCTCATTTTTTGTGATGGCTAATTTAAGAGAACAGCCTGCAGCTATGAAATTTTGTTTCCTGCTTGGGAACAATGGTGCAGAAACTGTTGTGATGTTGAACACAGCTTACAAGGACAGCGCTATGAGAAAAACTCAAGTGTACGAGTGGTTTTCTCATTTCAAAAAGGTGAAATGTCGTTTGATGACAAACCATGTTCTGGACGTCTGTCAACTTCCCTAATGGAAGAAAATGTCAACTCCTAGTGCATTTGGAGTTCCTTCCACCAGGTCAGACTGTTAATCAAGCTTTCTATCTAGAGCAGTAGTTCTCAACCTTCTAATGCCGCAACCCTCAAAATACAGTTCCTCATGTTGTGGTGACTCCCAACCATAGAATTATTTTTGTTGCTACTTCATAACCAATTTTGCAACTGTTATGAATCATCATGTACATATCCGATATGCAGGATGTGTTTTCATTGTTACAAATTAAACATCATTAGACATAAAGCATAGTGATTAATCACAAAACAATATGTAATTATATATTGTGAAATATTTGTGTTTTCCGATGATCTTAGGCGACCCTTGTGAAAAGGTCAATCTTTCAACTACCAAAGGGGTCGCGACCCACAGGTTGAGAACTGCTGATTTAGAGGTTCTGGTAAAATTGTGTAACTGTGTGTGACAAAAAAGGCCTCATTTGTGGCAGACGGGGGACTGGTTTTGCCACTAGGACAGTGCACTTGCTCATGCAGCCATCTCAGTGTGCCAGGTTTTGGCAAAAAAGAGCATGCCTTACCCCACACACCTTACTCACCTGACCCTGCTCTGCGCAACTTCTTTTTGTTCGGCAAATAAGGAGGGACATGAAAGGACAGCAATTTGACAATGTAGAAGAGGTTAAGATAAAAACGAGGGGTTTCTCTATCCAGATGTGTTTGAAAAATATTTCCCAGAATGGAATCACAGTTTTAACAACTGTATTAAGTGTAATGGAGAGTACTTTGAAGGTGATAAAACTGTTTTGAAAAAAATTTAAATACATAGCTTTGGGAAAAAATTCCGTTTTCGTGGGGTGGGGTAGCCCCTCATATTTAAGTATTCTCACTTAAATCTGGAAGCCAGTTCATACCTGTTGTTGTATTGATAATATGAATAAGGACACTTGCTTCTGGCATCATCCTGTCAATTGCATGTCTATTTTTCTATTCTTTAGGTTTGAAATTATGTTATATGAAAAATTTCAAAAGGAATTCTATTTGTTTAATCCCTGTGTTCATTCCAGAGGACAGATCATCAGAATGCTTTGCATTCTATTTATGGTTTCTCAGCTGATGTGGCTCTTCTTCATTATAAACCTGTACATTTCAGGGTCTTGATGAAGAACAGAGTGTGCAGTTACTTCAGTGTTACCTTCAAGAGGATTACAGGGGTACTCGGGGCTCATTGAAGGTTTGTGATTATATCCAGCTCCCATCCCCAGCCTTTATTGCTTTTAGATCTTTGCTACCAGTTCTTTGCAACAGAGTTAAGTGATCAGATATGATCATTTTCAGAAAAGACTTTGTAAAAACTTACAAAGCCAATCGGCTTCAAGCTGATGTTTGTCCTTTGGTTTTGGGAGTGGGGAATAGATCAAAGATTGACATGTTAATCATAGATCTTATGATGTCAGAGCTGAAAAGGACTTGTCTAGGCCCTCATTTTACACATGAGGGAATGAAGACCAGAGCTGAGAAAGGGATCTGGGCTTAGATTTGGATATCCTTAGGTAAAAACTGTTTTCAGAAATGAATCACAATTAAAATATTGAGGGGTGGAAATAAAGATATGTACCTTTCACATTGATAATTGAATGTTGCCTAGAAGATGGCTTCTTGACTATTGGTTTTCCTTCAGACGGTAATACAAGACGAGAGGCAGAGCCAGGCCTTGATTCTGAAGGTTAGTAGTCACCATCTTCATTCTTTGATATACACTCAGACAACAGCTTCTTGACTTTGTTCTCCTTGATCAGTTTTTGACCTTTGACTCTTCTGTTGAGTGAGCAGTGAGGTCTTAATGAAGATGCATATTGATTCATTTATGAAATGCCTATTTACCCTACTGACTCAGGCTTAGGAATTTATCCAGAAGGTAATCTTTCATCATTGGTGGATAATCTTTCATCATTGGTGGTGAGAATTGATTATAGATATTTTTTCCCCTAGATCAGTGGTTCTCAACAGTTCCTCATGTTGTGGTGCCCCCGCACCATAAAATTATTTTCATTGCTACTGCGTAACTGTAATTTTGCTACCTATTATGAATCGGGTGACCCCTGTGAAAGGGTGGTTCAACCCCCAAAGGGGTTGTGACCCACAGGCTGAGAACCACTGCTCTAGATCTAAATTCAGTAGAATTAATTTGTTTCTTTATTTCTCTACCCTTTCCTCCCTTAATCCCCGGCAACAATTTGACTTAAGAGCTTATTTTAAAATAGAAATTTGACCATCGATTATGAAGTAATACCTGATTTGCTATTCACTGATAATAAAATATCTTAGTTATAGCAATTAATACATGTATCAGTGATATTTTTATATTTACTTTAATATTTTTTTACCTGCCAGTTTATATATAGCATTGTATGTTACTTAAATGCTCTGAAAAATGGTGATAGAAAATTTGCGTGAAAACTTGTTTATATGATGAAACAGTAATTCTGTTTGTCTTGCATGTTTTAATTTGGTAACTTAGTTTATGGAGATTTTTTACTTTTGGACTAAATAGATATCCATTTCTTTCTTTTTTTAAATATATATCCATTTCTGTGATATTAACCCAACTTTTTACATCTTTAAGTGATGATAAGCAAAGGTATAATTGAGTATCTTTTTTGTAAAGATGAGTAAGAGATTTTAATTCTTTGAAATTTTCCAGATTGCAGATTATTACTATGAAGAAAGAACATATATTCTTCGTTGTGTCTTACACCTTCTTACTTACTTCCAAGATGAAAGGCACCCCTACAGGGTGAGCTCATTTAGGCTTCTTGCCTCTCTTTGCCCTGTATCTTCAGCCCTTTTAAATTATTCTATGTTAATCAAATTCACCTTAAATACTTATCTCTTACACTGTAATTTATTCTTTTGATTTTTTAAGGTTGAATATGCAGACTGTGTTGATAAATTAGAGAAGGAGCTAGTTTCAAAATACAGGAAGCAGTTTGAAGAGCTTTATGAAACTGAGGCACCGACATGGGAGTCACACGGACACCTCATGGTATGTGGTACTGTGCCCGTAATTCTTTTTTTTTTTTTAATTTTAACAATTTATTGGGGCTCATACAATTCTTTTCACAGTTCATATATATACATACATCAATTGTATAAAGCACATCTGTACAGTCTTTGCCCTAATCATTTTTTTCTCTTTTCTTCTTTTACATTTTATTAGGGACTCATACAACTCATACCACAATCCATACATATACATACATCAATTGTATAAAGCACATCCATACATTCCCTGCCCCAATCATTCTCAAGGCATTTGCTCTCCACTTAAGCCCCTTGCATCAGGTCCTCTTTTTTTTCCCCTCCTCCCTCCCCCTTCCCCCCTCCCTCATATGCCCTTGGTAATTTATACATCGTTGTTTTGTCATATCTTGCCGTGCCCGTAATTCTTAGGGCTGGCGAACAGAGAGTCTCGAAATAGGCCCAAGTATTGATAGGAAATGAATGCATGCTAAAAGTGATACTTCATTTCAGTGAGAAAAAGTTGTATTATTTCCTTTGTGGTGTTCGAGCTACTGGATAAGCCACTGAAAAAATAAAAAGCTGTATTTCTTAATGTCTCCCCTTGAAATGAAGTTGAGATATATCAATGAGCTAAAGGAAAAACAAAGAAAACAACTATTAAAGCACTAGAGGAAAGCGGAGTTTTTATTTATGTTTGGTTTTGATTGGGAAAGGTTTTGTTAAGTGTACTTTGGAAATAATTTTTTAAATAAAAGACGAAGAAGATAAATATAACAGCATCAAATTAAGAAGCCTGCAAGGTAAAGTGAAAAATGTTTTTAAAAAAGTCACAAGGTCAGCGCAACAGAAAAGGTTAATAACTTTAAAATATATAGTCCCTTTAAATTAACAAGTAAAGAAATAAACAGTCCCAGAGAAAAATGAGCAAAATAATGAAGATTCATGAAACCAATCATTTTGTGCTCCATAAATATAAACAGATACAAATCTTAATAGAAAGTATGATACGATCTAAAATTTTTAAAAGCACATTTTTTGTCAAGTAGTTCCAATTTAGGAATTCATCCTGTAAATACTGTGTATTAATGGGAAATGTCCTGTAAATGTAGTCTCCAATTCCCCTAATTTCATTGAAGTATAATTTATACCCAAAATATATTTAAACGTGCATTTAATGAGTGTTGGCTGTTGAATATCACTTTATACAGTCAACATTAGCATGATCAGTATGTAAAGCATTTCCCAGACAGTTGTCCTTTGCCGACCTGTCATCAGTCTCTGTCCTCTGTCTCCAGCATCCGTGCGTCTCCTTTCTGCCATTATGGTGTTACCTTTTCTGGACGTCCCTACAATTAGAGCCATAGAATATATAGTCGTTTTTGGTCATCTTTCACTGAGCACAGTGCTTTGAGATTCATCTGTGGTGTAGCATGTACTACTTCATTCTTTTTTTATGGTTGAATAATATGCCATTGTTTAAGTTTACCATAATTTAGCCATTCACTAATTGATGGACATTTGAGTTTTCATTTCTTTTTGCTATTATGAACAATAGACTGAACTTTAACTTACAGGCTTTTCTGTTGACACAAGTTTTCATTTATCTGGGTAGATAACTATTTTCATTCATTTCTGATCTCTACTATTTCTTCCTGCTTACCTTGGATTTAATTTGGTCTGTGTCTGATTTCTTAAGGTAGACCTCGGCTGACCTTAGAGCGTTTCTAATTTAATAACTACAAAGTTTGTTTTAAGCTTTGCTTTTAGCTGCATTTCACAAATTTTTATATATTATCTGTATCACTCTATTGAAATAATTTTTGCGTTATGTAGAAATGTGTAATTTCCAAACATGGGACATTTTCTTAACTAGCTGATTGTTAGTAGGTTTTCATTTGATTCCAGTATGGTTAGAGAACATACTATGTATAATTTCAACATTTTAAAATTTCCTATCCCCTGCTTTGTGGCTCAACATATGATCTGTCTCAGTGAATGTGTCATGTACACTTGAAATAATATGTATTTGACAGTAATTGAGTATATTGCTCTGTAATGTGAGTCTTGACAAAGTGTTCAGATCCCCTTGGTCATTGGGGATTATTTGTCTTGTTTTATTAATTATGTGGCATTAATTTCAATGGTAATTGATCGATAATTGCCTAAATGCCCATCTAAGCGGACTGGTTAAAATAAATTTGAATATTTCCATACAGTGAAGTACTTTGCAAATTTTAAATAATGAGGATCTGATTGCCCATTCTGTGGAAGATCCGCTGCAGTAAATTACTTTGCAGCTCTCTAAAGAAAGCAAAATAAGGAAATCCCTCATATATTCTACTGTAGGAAATGTTTAAGATCTGTTGTTAAGTGGAAAAAGCAATTTATTATCAGATTTAGGAATATGTTGATAGAAAGGAAAGAAGAATGACTATTCTTTAATTTTGCTTTTTTGTTGTGTTTTCTTCATTGATTGTGCAGACTGAGCGCCAAGTGTCTCGCTGGTTTGTTCAATGCCTTCGGGAACAATCCATGCTGCTAGAAATCATTTTCCTTTATTATGCTTACTTTGAAATGGTACCAAGTGACCTGTTGGTGTTGACTAAGATGTTTAAAGAGCAAGGATTCGGTAGCAGGCAGACCAATAGGCATCTGGTGGATGAGACCATGGATCATTTTGTGGATCGGATTGGGTAAGTCTGGATTAATTGAAGGGAATAGAACTTGTACAGTGTTAGATTAGAACATTGATACTCCTGCATTCACGTGACCGAGTGAGTGCACGATAACTTGTCCACAGTAATGGGTAGTGAAATGGATGATCTACCACTTTGTTTCATGTCATACAGTGATGAAAGTCTGGGATTGAGAGGACATATTCTTCTCTGCAATTAAGCATTATATTCTCCCTCTCTTCATCTGAAGGGTTCGTCTATCCATTCCACACACAAATATGGCCAGTGTTGTAGGTCACAGGCAGCTGCTGATGACAGTGATTAATGAGCAAGGCAGATGTGTTCTTGACCTTCTTTGGCAGGGGGTGACAGTGGGTAGAGCCATGTTGTGGTGCCCATTCTTCCTGTGAAAACAACCCTGGCGGTGCAGTCGGTGGAGTGAAAAGCTGGTAGTTGCTCCATGGGAGAATGCTGTGGCGCTTCTTTCACAGAAATGTCTGCCCTGGGCGCCCACGGGGGCCCTTCTACTCTGACAGCATGACTCTGCTTTGGAACCGACTCAATGGCAATGGGTTTGGCTTTTAGCTTGGTCATTCTATGAGCAAAGATACACACCGGAGCAGGAGATAGTTAATGTAGGCCAGGTGTAATTGGAGGCTGTGGAAACCTTGAATACTAGGTCTGTGCTGTCCGTGATGGTAGACTACTGAACACTCGGAAGAAAGTGGCCAGTGTGAATTGTGTGTTGGAAGTTTAAAAGACATACTGGATTTCAAAGACTTGGTACTAAAAGAAAAAAGGGTAAAATATCTCAATAATTTTGTTGGTATTAAAGTGTTGCTTTTTCTTTCTTCTCCAATGAGATTCCAAGCAGCATGTATGAAACTGTAATACTGTGTTTCTTTCCAGCTACTTCAGTGCCCTTATTCTGGTGGAAGGCATGGACATTGAATCCTTGCACAAGTGTGCTCTGGATGACAGGAGAGAGCTGCACCAGTTTGCCCAGGATGGGCTTATTTGTCAGGTGAACTTGGAATAGCGTCTTGTGGAATTTAAGGTTCCTTATCGTTAAATAGTTAGATGTCGCCGATTTGTCAGTCAGTAGCCTACAGAGGTAATGATTTAGACTCCGAGAGTGAGTGTGGTCACAGCTAGAAGTGGTGCAAGGGAAAAGGCCCAGGGACAGAACCGTGGCAGTCTTCTGCCCGTGTGTGGCCTGTGAATGAAGGGGGTGCTGGGGATGCAATAGGTAGGAAAACAGAAAATGAAGAGAGAGTCATGAAAGATCAGGGTAAATTTCCAAAGAGTCTTTTATTTGAAACATGTATTTTATAATCCTCAATTAGGACAATTTAAAATCAGGAACAAACAAACTTGTGGTTAAAGGGAAAGAGGCTGGTACTTTGAAGCCTCTAGAGATGAACGAGGGCTTACGAGCATGAGGAAGAATCCTTTGGAAGGGTCTTGACCCTTTTGGTTTAGTAATGCAGTGGATATCTCTTTCTCCTTAGGATATGGACCATTTGGTGTTGACCTTTGGGGACATTTCTCATCATGCCCCTGTACTTTTGGCCTGGGCTCTCCTCCGTCACACCCTGAGCCCGGAAGAGACGAGCACTGTGGTTCGGAAAATAGGGGGTACAGCCATCCAGCTCAATGCATTTCAGTACTTGACCCAGCTCCTCCAGTCACTTGCCAGTGGGGGCAATGACGTGAGTCCTACCCTGTGTGTGCGAGTCTGGGAACGGGCAAAGCGCGAGCAGAGCTTCCTTATGAGCTATGATAATAGTCACAGTGATGTCAGTCGTAGAGTAACTGTCCTTTATGGAGCGTTTTCTGTGAGTAGACACTGTGCTGCACACATTGTATTGTTTCATTCCTGAACACTTTTCAAATGCCAAATATGCAGGTTTGTTCCTGATTTAAGATCCGGTTCCATTCCTGCAACAGTTTTTACCAGAAGTTGAATACCTCTGTTTTTAATTTCTCAGTATTACTGCATTTTATTATAAGCCTTATAAATCCAACCTTCATTTGTCTTTGAGGCTTGGAAATGTTAAATATGAACATCTAAGATTTGATTAGATTGGAAAATTAATGTGCTGCCATATTGTACATACTGTTTCTTACTGAAGATAAGATAAACTAATACAAACAAACCAGATTGTTGTAAGTGCGGTTCATCATAACTAGAATACATTGTAGATTGAGAACCGCCTGTATAACAAAAAAATTGCCATTTGACTGTTTTTAAGTGTATGATTCTTGCAGCGATTTGAATTACATTTAGTATGTTGTATAAGTATCATCCCTGCATGCACGGTTTTAATTACTCAGTATCTCTTAAGTAATTGCTCCCCATCTTCCCCCACCTCACCTCTTATTAGCCACTTTTTTCTCTGAATTTTCCCGTCCTAAATATTTCATTTAAGTAAGATCATACAGCAGTAGTCTTTGTCTAACTTAGTTCACGTTGCATAATATTTTCAAGGTTCATTCATGTAGCATGTGTCAGCATTTTTCTGTGCAATACACTTGTTTTACAGATTAGGAAATTGAGGCATAATTGACCCCAATGTAGCTAGTAATAACTAGTAAGTTGTGGGTGGGCATAGTTTGGACCTGTTAGGTGGTACTCTGGCTCACAAGCATATTCCTAGAAAATAAATTTGCCCACACTGGGGATTTTTTTGGGGGGGTGGGGGGGGAATGACTCAATTCTAACAGGATAAATGTGAAATTCTCAAGTCCTATGTTAGTGCTTCCTTTGTGTGGCACAATGGCATGCTACTCTGCGTGCTTTAATAGGCTAAATGAAACCGAACCAAAGAGTCCCATTTGTTGGCACTGGTTGAATTATCTAATGGCAGTCGCAGTGCTTACGTCAGCACAGAAATTCTACTCTTTCTCTAGAACAAATATAGTTTTCTTTTACTCCCCTCCCAGACTTTGATTTTTTCCTTTCTTTGTAAAGTTTTGATCATTTTAGAACTGATTTTTATTTTATTCTTGGTTGTACTGTAATTTCATGGTTAGGACAGTTATGAGAATGTGGATTCTCCTCCTGCTTGTTTGCTGGAACTGTATTAAACCCACTAAGATTAGGCTGACTCTGGGGAAGGGTTATTCACGGCCCCCTTTGCCTTTGCAGTGCACCACCAGCACTGCATGCATGTGCATCTATGGACTCCTCTCCTTCGTCCTGACCTCGCTGGAGCTGCACACGCTGGGCAATCAGCAGGTCAGTGTTGGACTTTCATGAGGTCATACTCTCAGTGCCCAGCTTGACAATCATCTCCCTACCGCACCCCCAAACGGCTGATCATCTGACCCTCACTGAGGCGATAATTTGTTGATTGCTGGTTGTTGTTTTTTTTTAGAATGTTGTTGTCATTCTATTTTGGGCTCATACAACTCTTACCATAATCCATACATCCATCCATTGTGTCAAGCACATTTTTACATATGTTGCCATCATCATTCTCAAAACATTTTCTTTCTACTTGAACCCTTGATATCAGCTCATTTCCCTCCTCCCCCATCCTCCTTCACGAACCCTTAATAATTTATAAATTTGGCCCCCATGGATTACTGTTCATTTTTGTTTATTGTATTGTACAAGCGGTACATGTAGGAAAGTCAGAGAATAGTGATCAAAAGAAGAAAGCGCATTCCTTCCACACCAGATAAATTCTGTTGCCATTTTGAAAATGATGTTCCCTGCCAAACATTTTCTGCATGTATGATAAAAGTTTTCTGATGTCACAGAGTTACTATTTTGTAACCTAAACCCAGCAGATCAATCACCAGTTCCCAGCAATTGTCGACTAAGCTTGCTTCAGTCCCTCGCCCAATCTTATTTTTAAGTAAATCCTAGATAGCATTTAACTTCATCTGTGAATATTTCACCAAGTTTTAGATTGATAGCATTGTCACGTCTAAAAGATCGGTGTCTTCATATATTAAATTTCCAAAGCAGTTCAATATTGACTGAGGGCAGTCCCTTGTGTGTCAGAGTAGAACTGTGCTCCATCGGGTTTTCAGAGGCTGACAATTTTCATAACTGGATCTCTAGACCATTCTTCCTCTGGGGGTACTTAATCCTCCAACATTTTGGTTAGCAGCCGGGAAATTGACCACTTACACTACCCAGGGCCTCAGTTGCCTCAGGAATATCATAAATTTATCATAGGTGTATTTGAATTAGGCTCCAAATGAGGTCCATTAATTGGGCGATAAATATTTCAAGTTACTTTGTCTAGAACTGTGGTAGTCACATGTGTTTAAATTTAAATTAACAAATAAATAAAAATTTAAATTAAGTAAAAATTTAAAAAACTCTACCTCCTAGATACATTAGACATATCAAGTACATTAATAGCCATAGTAGCACAAATATAGAACATTTCTATCATCACAGAAAGTGTTATTGAATAGTGCATGCTTATCTCAAGCCGAACAAACTAAAGGAAAAATCCAAACCTCGAGCAGCAATATTAAAAGATTTTGTGGGCAAAATATTGAATGATACAGGAAACACCAAAAGAAGATAGAAGGGGGAGGGGGAAACAGGAAGGGAGGAGGAAAAATGAGCTGATACCAAGGGCTCAAGTAGAAAGCAGGTATTTTGAGAATGATGATGACAACAAATGTACAAATGTGCTGGACACAAATGATGCATGTACGGATTGTGGAAGAGTTGTATGAGCCCCTAACAAATGATTTTAAAAAAAGAAGATAGAAGGAAGACACAGAGGCACTACCATTTCAGAGGTAGCTATGATAAGAACTGGCAAACTGAAGGAAAAAGTCCAAAATTAATGGAGTAACAAGTGAAATGTTTCACCAAATTGATGAAGTACTGAAAAGCACTCACTCTTCTGCCCAGAGATTTAGAAGACGGATACCTGGCCAACTGACTGGAAGAGATCTCTGTTTTTGCTCATTGAAAAGATAGATGACTATACAGAATGCAGACATTGCTGAACAATGACATTCATACCACAAGCAAGGCGGGAAGGTGAGGGAGCATTAGAACTAAATGTGATTGCACAACTCAATCTAAAGGTGATTTAATCATGGGAGGGAGAAAATGCTCTAAAAGTGATTGTGGTACTGATTATATAATTCTTTTTGGTGATTGAATGGCTGAATTGGTTGATATGTGGATT
The DNA here is from genome assembly GCF_050624435.1 of Tenrec ecaudatus. Lineage (NCBI taxonomy): Eukaryota > Metazoa > Chordata > Mammalia > Afrosoricida > Tenrecidae > Tenrec > Tenrec ecaudatus. The sequence continues at coordinate 78,210,299 of NC_134539.1, read as the reverse complement.
ATGTGCCAACAAAATTGTATATAAAAAAATCGGGGGGCTAGGGATGCGACGGCTGCTGGGGGAGAAAAAAACATCAGAATCTTGACAACTGGCCCAGTAGGTAACATGATAAAACGGAGAAAAGGTTGACGTTGTCAGGGAGTTCATTTTTTACTGAGATTTACAATCAGTGCTCGTGAAACAGCAGTCAAGAAAAAAGACATTGCGTCTGGCAAGTTGCATAGACCTATTTAAGATGTCAAAGAGCACAGATGTTACTTTGAGGACTAGTGCATCTGACTCCATGTACTTCATATGCATGTAATAACTGGACAGTGAATAAGGAAGGCAAGAGAACTTATGCATTTGATTTGCGGTATTGGCAAAGAATACCGACAGGATCATGAACTGCCAGAAGAAAAACACATTATCCTGAAGGAAGTCCAGTCCGAATACTCCTTGAGGATTTATCACATGTGAGAAGACTTAAGACTTTGTGGAGAAATTCCATGATCTTTTAACTCCTTTTTCCTACTAACTTTCTGAAGACCCCTTGTCCTGTGGGCATGCTGTCAGGGGAGAGCAGTCCCTGGAGAAAGACATCATGACACCACGGTCAAGTGGAGGGAGGGGCGGGGAAAGAGGAGAGTCCTCAGCAGAGAGGAATGGACACAGTGGCTGCAACAACGCGCTGAAGCATGACAACTGTGAGGTGGCACACGACTGCAGTGTTTCATTCTGTTGTTCATGTGTCGCTGTGCGTTGGAACCAACGTGATGGCACCTGACAACAGCACAGGAGACAGCAGTGCTGGGAAAAGCAGAGAAGACCTGCCGCAAGGTGGATGGGCGCACTGGCTTTCATTATGAACTGAAACCATAACTGCAGTTGTGAGGGTGAACATTTACCATTTTCTAGTATGCAGTTTACCTTGCTACACAACCATCACCGCTAAATAGTTCTAAAACAAATGGTGTACCCCTTAAGCAGTAACTTTCTGCTCGCCCCCTGCCTAGCCCATAGTCGCTACTAACCTATTTTCAGTGTCTACGCATTTATCCTTGTTATTTCATAAACATGAACTCAGGCTGTGATGTTTCACTTAGCATCATGTTTTCAAAGTCTACCCACGTCGTACCTTGTATTAGAGTGGCATGCCTTTGTTTGTGGAGTAACACTTCATTGTACACACGGTGCATTTTATTTATCCATTCATATGTTGGTGATTACTGGGATTGTTTCCACCACAATGGTGTTATTGTTTATTTTTAATAACTGGTGTCTTGTTTTAGAATCATGTTTGGCACTAGAGTGATTAAAATGAGTATTTCTTTATCAGTGGAAAAAAACTGAGGTTGATCTTAATCGAAATACTTAATTTCCAGGGGTCTAGGAACATAGAGTAAGCTCGGTATGCTTTGCCAAAATCTGGTCCCATTTAGATTGATTCTACTGTATAACTGTGGTGGGTTCCCAGGAAATGCAATAGCTTGGCTGCTAGCCAAAAGGGTGGTGGTTAGAGTCCACCCAAATGTGCCTTGGCCCTCTCTCCACTTCTGGGATATCAGCCATTGACAGCTCCATGGGGCACCCTTCTACTCTGACCCCACATACGGAGTTACCATGAGGTAAAACCAACCCCACAGCAATGGACTTGGTCGTCCTAAGGCTCGCTGGGCATTGCAGGAGTCCTCGTACTGGAATGAACAAACGAAAAATGACTCTGCAAGCCTTTGTTACATGCACTGGGTGTTGAGGGTAAAACGGTGGAAGAGACAAGTGCTCTTGCCCCCTAGGAGAGCACTACCGCTGAGTCTAGTGATGGCTTAACCTTTACATGGCATTTTCAAATATGTAGACCATGTCCTAGCACTGTAACTTGATCCTTACTACAATCATGTAAAATAGGTATTGTCACTGTTGTATGATCTCAAGAGTTCTTTCTGGCATACTATATGGGAGTATTTATTAGTGGTTTTGTTTTTAACAGATTATACTTTTTGAAAAACATTAGTTTAACCAAGGAAAATAAACCATTTTCTCTTCCTCTTTTCTGACAGGATGTAATTGACACAGCATGTGAAGTTCTGGCAGACCCTTCTCTTCCAGAACTGTTTTGGGGAACAGTAAGTATGTCTGAGAGAGTCACACTACACTATTCTTGGGAGCAAAAGATTTTATGAAGCCTTACTGTGTCCTATAGAAAACATTTATAAGTAGTCCTCATTAAATCTTCATGAAAGTCTATGAATAAGATGCTGTATGTCGTTTGCAAAAGAAACACTCAGAAATGTGAATTGATTTGACCAAAGTCACACAACTAGAAAGAGACGACACTGGGATCAGGGACCAGGTCTGTCTAACTTAGGTCTGTAGCCCAAATTATTAACCAGTGTGTTATCCTACCCACCATATCTTTTTTCGCAATCAGAATCTTTTAGGTAGCAGTATTCCCCAAACTCTTGAAAGTACTATTGGCAGATCGTACCTGTGTTCTATTGTCGGAGTAGTTTTCTGGTTGGAGTAAGGATTTGCCCTGAGTGAAAACAGTTTCTCACCAGCATTGACGTCAGTCTCCAGCTGATGAATAAGGAAGGGTTCTTTAATGCGATGTCCTAGGGTCACAGCATTCCTGGGAGAAGCTGCTGTGAAGGATTGTTAGTCATGCTGATGGCTAAATGCTGACTTGGTATGGGTGGGTGTCACCTTCGTGTAAACCTGCACAGGTAAACTGTATTGTCTTCCATAGAAAAGATGACGAGGGAGCTGTCACTGCGTAAAACAGCAGTCCTTTTTTTTTTTGTAAAGTCCTGAGGTAATTGTTAATAACTTTTTCTGTAAATACCTGAACATCTTAAGTTATTAGAGAGAAATGATGCCTGCTAAAGGAAAGGCTTGTTTTGGACTTTGTTGTAATTGCTGGAGAGGAGTTGATTGTGGACAATGTGAAAGTAAACAGCTTCTCCCTTTCCCGACTATAGGAACCGACCTCGGGCCTTGGGATCATTCTGGACAGCGTATGTGGAATGTTTCCCCATCTCCTGTCCCCCCTCTTACAATTGCTCCGAGCCCTTGTATCGGGGAAATCCACTGCCAAAAAGGTGAGTTGTTCAGCCCAAAAGAGACTAGGAGGTATTTGGGGGACCCTTTTTGCTTTCCACATTGAAATTCCACTGTTGTGACAAGAGTTAGTCTGGAGTTGAATGAAAGATGCCAAAGATAGCCTCTCATTTCTATGCAATTAAGTAAAAGATTTGTATTTATTAAGTTCTAATTTAGTAGGATATGATAGGTAATATAAAAACAAATAAGAATTATAAAAATTTCTTAGAAGCTAGTTCAAAGGGAGTAATAGATACAAGAAATAACTAAATTAAACCAATGAATGTCCAAATAACAACAACAACCGAAAAAACCCTAGCAAATAATGATGTGAGTGCTAAAAAGAATACTGCCCTGGAGTGGAAACTCTCGTGGGATGAGGAAAGGACTTGATCTGGGTGCTACAGAATGTGGAAACTGAAGAGGAGGGCAGAAGGCAATTTCAAGAGGAGTCCTGACAGCAGACTTGCATGGGGTTTCGGAGTTGTCATGCTCACAATCTGAAAGAGCACATACGTAGATGGGAGAGCCACCCCGCGTGGCCCCTGGACGAACGGCTGACTGGGAACTTTGTGTATGTTGGCAGGTGTATAGTTTCTTGGATAAGATGTCTTTCTACAATGAGCTCTATAAGCACAAGCCCCACGATGTGATCTCTCATGAAGATGGAACTCTCTGGCGGAGGCAGGCACCCAGACTTCTGTACCCTCTGGGTAAGATCACGGGATCCTTGGCTCAGTAGCCGTTTTATGACCACCTCAGTATTGCTGTTTTAACTGTTTAATGCAAGGTGCCTCGAAAGCAGGGCCTTCTCCTTGCCCCCGTGTGTGTTAATTTGTTGGTAAATGCTCATACTTTCTCTCATATGTAATGAATCTCCCCACCCCCACTCTCCCATACATACTTAGGTTGTCTATTTCAAATAACGCGTATAAGGGTAAATCAAGAAGTACTACAACTAGAATTCCTTTCCATGTGTGCATCGGTTTATTCCGAACAAAAGGTGTATGTCTCTGTGGTCAGTGGGGGTTGCAGACAAGTTCTTCCAGTACTGCACTTGTCTTAGTCTGATTAGGGCGCCTTAAAAAAACAACAAAACACAATCAGAACCTGCTGGGCCAGTTAAATCCAGGTACTCAGACCGGCGCAGAAGGTTATGGAAGCTGTTTCTGAGGATTTCATAAGGTGGGACCAGTGAACGTGAAGCTTATTAGGAAGTTTTTTTTAAAAAAAAAAACCTGGAAATTGCATTGCTGAGAAAAAGGCCTGGAACGTTTTGCCAGGGAATTATTTTCCCTCACTACAACATCCCTGTTCATTCTTTGAGAGTCACAAGGGCTACCCTCTGAGAATTTGATCATGCCACAGCCCCCTGATCTTGCCCTTTGAGACTTCTTTATTTCCCAAACTCAAAGAATGTTAAAAAGGAACACGATTAAGTTTATGGAGGATGCAAATCTGCCATGTTGACATGGTGAAAATGAGAGTATAGGATTCTGGGAAAGTTTAGAGCAGTCTTTCCCAAAGTGAGTGATAATCCCCCACCCCGCCCCCCAAGGTGCTAAGCCGATCCATGGGGGGCTGGAGCTGCTATAAGAGCATATACTACGCTTTTTAAAAATCATTTTATTGGGGGCTCGTACAACTCTTATCACAATCCATACACACATCCATTGTGTGAAGCACATTTGTACATTTGTTGCCATCATCCTCAAAACATTTGCTTTCTACTTGAGCCCTTGATATCAGCTCATTTTCCTCTCCTCCACCTCCTTCACTGATGAACCCTTGATGATTTATATATTAATGTCTTACACCAATTGCTGTCTCCCTTCACCCACTTTTCTGTTGTCCATACTCCTGGGAGGGGTTGTATGTTGATCATTGTGAATGGTTCCTCCTTTCTCCCCTCCCCTTCTCCTTCCCCGCCTGGTATTCATCACGACTCTCATTATTTGTCCGGAGGGGTTTTTCTGTCCTGGATTCTTTGTATTGCAAGCTCTTCAGATACCTACACTTTATCCTGCGTTAGAGACTACAGTATAAAAGTTTGCCAGGGAACACAGAGTAACTTTTTTCTGTTAAGGGGGCAGTATTTCAGTTAAGTTTGGGAGCCTGTGGGTTAAAGAGATGTATGGCTCTTTGGAAGTATTTAGACCTAGAAGGGTCAACCTTGCCTTTCCGATTCTTGAGTTTCACAGTGTTCTTACAACTAAAGGTATTCCTGTAATCATCCTTAATTCAGACACATGGAAAGAATCAGTTCCCCAGCTGACACGAGAGTTTATTTTCAATGGCAAAGCAGTAGGAATATTAACTCTTGAAGACAAGGCAGTGTATTTTTGTGTGGTTGCATTGTGGTGTTTGATCAAAGTGTTGCCTCTTTACAGGCTACCCAGACTAGTTTGTTTTCTTCTTTCTTTAGGAGGTCAAACCAACCTTCGCATACCTCAAGGCACCGTGGGCCAAGTCATGCTGGATGATAGGGCTTATCTAGTACGTTGGGAATATTCCTACAGCAGTTGGACCCTCTTTACTTGTGAGATTGAAATGCTGCTTCATGTTGTTTCAACTGCAGGTGAGGCCAGCTGTGGGAGACATCGATATGGGAAGGAGAAGTAGAGATGCTTAAACGATAGATTGGCCATTTCAAGGCCATACATTCAGGACCATCAAGATTGAGATTTGTCTGATTTTAGTCTCAGTGACTATTGGCATTCACACATCACAGAATTCAGTAATTGGCTTATATTAGGCAGAGTGGTATGATCATCACCTCAGTCAATTTTAGGACAGTTTCTCTTTCTTGCACTCATTATTCAGCGATCTTAAAGGAATTGATTTTCGAGGTCACAGGCTGTCTTTCCCTTCAGATGTGATTCAACACTGCCAGCGGGTCAAGCCCATCGTTGATCTGGTCCATAAGGTCATCAGTACAGATCTATCGATTGCAGACTGCCTCTTGCCAATCACATCTCGCATCTACATGCTGCTGCAGCGGTGAGTCCTTGTGGAGAACTCAGCAGTTCTCTCAGTTGCCAGGAACTAGTGGGTGTAAATTATATGGACTGCTCTGTGGGAAACTCCCAGCTAAGGGTTTTTATTGAGAAGGAGTGGTTTGGGAAGAGAGAACTGGAAAATTATTTTGATGGAACAGGTTCTGTTAATGATCTTGTTGAGTACAGTGCACTGTTTCCCACCCAGGCTAACGGCTGTGATCTCCCCCCCTGTGGATGTCATTGCTTCGTGTGTCAATTGTTTGACTGTTTTGGCTGCCCGGAATCCAGCAAAGGTGAGGTGCCAAGTCTTCCCAACTGCCCCACAAGTGTCACGTTTGGTGTGTATGTGAAGAAACATAGACGTTTGACCTGTTTTTTATTCTCCTCAGGTCTGGACTGATCTTCGTCATACAGGGTTCTTACCATTTGTGGCTCACCCTGTCTCCAACATGAGTCAGATGATTAGGTGAGCCAGGTCTCACTCAGAGTGGATAGAGTACACTCACCCTCAGGAGGAGCATGTACACTTCAGGTCTAGCTTACTTTGCTCTACTGGATTTTTAGGGAAGCTTCTCTTTACGTATTTTACTTTCTTTGTTCTTATACCTTGGTGGCATAATGGGTTACGACTTGGCCTGCTAATTACAAGGTCAGTTGTTCAATTCTACTGACTACTCTTTGGGAGGAAGCTGAAACTTTCTGACCCATAAAGATTTATACCCTCCTTTTTTTTAAGTCATTTTATTTGGGGCTCGTACAACTCTTACCACAATCCATATGTGCATCCGTTGTGTCAAGCACATTTGTACATTTGTTGCCATGATCATTCTCAAAACATTTGCTTTCTACTTGAGCCCTTGGTATCAGCGCCTCATTTTTTCCTTCCCTTCCTGTTCATGAACCCTTGATAATTTATAAATTATTATTTGAATTATATATTATTTTGTCATATCTTGCACTGTCCGACGTCTACCTTCACCCACCTTTCTGTTGTCCGTCCCCCAGGGAGGAGGTTATATGTAGATCCTTGTCATCGGTTCCCGATTTATAGCCTTCTAAGGGTTTCTAAAGCCACAGGATCAGTTCTCTTGTGCCCTTTATGGTCACTGTGAATTGGAATCAGCTAAATGGCAATGAGTTTGGTTTTGGTTCGGCTGCTTACCTATTTAGTCCTGTGACTAGAATTTGGAGAGAAGACTAAGGAAAGGTAAAAGAGATACTGGGACATGGGGCAGAGAGTCTGCTCTCTTCTCTCAGGGCATCATCACCACTGGCTTAGAGCCAGAGAGCAAGTGGGAGCACATTCTCAGTGGCAGCCATAGTAGGTACTTGGGAATTTACTTCCCAGCCTAGAGAATCCAGAGACCTTTGGGTCTAGAAAATGGCATTTTTTTCTTAAGCTACCATTACTCAGTGCTTTTCCTTATTTCATGGGCACTGGATCTTGCCCAGTAGACAATTACCATTGATAGGCATCATCCTACTGCCTCAGCATTCTAATCTTGCCCCCTCTTGTTAAAAGACAACAATGTTTCCCTGATGTTTAGTTGATTTTTCACTTTATAATGCACATAATGTTGAAATAAATAAAGCATGATCATAATGTTTGTCCTGAGTGTAAAATCACTCAGATTTGATTAATTCCCTTGAAGAGCTTTCTGCCTTATGTGTGAGCCATCTAGTCAATTAATTGCAGTTTCTTTAAACCTTGTAATTGACCAGTGATTGTTTGCTCTGCCTCTCATTTTTCCCAGTGCGGAAGGTATGAACGCTGGAGGCTATGGAAACCTGTTGATGAACAGTGAACAACCCCAGGGGGAGTATGGGGTCACCATTGCCTTTCTGCGCTTGATTACTACTCTCGTCAAGGTACAATCTGGTCACATGGCCCTGAAATTGTTCTGTGGCTCTAGTCTTGGCTGGAGGCAGAACCGCAGTCCTAGAATACTGAGTTATATCCCTCCACTGCCATCGAGTTGATTTCAGCTCATATTGACCTGATAGAGCGTTTCTGAGACTGCACTTCTGTATAGAAACTCATAGCCGTATCTTTTCCCATGGAGCAACTGTTGGCTTGGAACCATTAACCTTGTGGTTAGTGTCCAACACCGAACCCCCAGTGCCATTAGGTCTCCAGTAGGCACTTTATCTGTGTGAATATATTTAATATTCTCAAGAGACCTCTAAGGTCATGTGATTTAATACCATGACTATCAGGTAAGCATTGGATTGCTTACAAGGACAGCTGTTCAAACCCATCAGCCAGACCATAGGAGAAACGTGAGGTCGTGTGCATCATGAAGATTTACAAAACCTTGGAAACCCTGTAGACGGTTGTTCTGAGTCAAAATCAGCTCCATGGCAATGGGTTTTACCAAGTGGGTTTTATTTGGATTGTAGCCCAGGTTAAAAAGTGCGTGCGTATATATTTTTGAGGGGGTGCCCCCCACCAAAAAAAAAAACCCTGGAATTTTTCTTGGCAGAGCGGAACTTTCGTGGTACACTTTTTTTTCCCTGCAAGGCGACATCAAGCAACTCACTCTGGGTTGGTGCATCCAGTGGTGTTGTCTAGGAAGCCTCTGGTCACAGTGAATTTTTCCATTAAAGCAGTTTCGCTCAAACCTCATTTTGTATGATGGCCAGAGAAACAGTTGTGATGGTGAACACAGCTTACAAGGACAGCACTATGTGAGAAACTCCAGTGTACGAGTGATTTTCTCATTTCAAAAAAGGTGAAATGTCAGTTGATGACAAACCTCGTACTGGACGTCCATCAATTCCTGAACGGATGAAAATGTTGAGTAGTGCATTTGGAGTTCATTCCGCCAGGTCAGATTGTTCATCAAGCTTTCTATTTAGAGCTTCTGAAAAGATTGTAATGGTGTGTGACCCAAAAAAGGCCTCATTTGTGGCAGACGGGACTGGCTTTGCCACCGGGACAGGGCACCACTCACGCAGCCATCTCAGTGCAACAGTTCTTGGTAAAACACAGCATGCCTTCTCTTCGCACCTGACTCACCTGATCTTGCTCCGTGCAACTCTTTGTTTACTCGAGTGAAGAGGGGCATGAAAGGAGGACAGCGATTTAACGACATAGAAGAGATGAAGAAAAAGCGAGGGGAGGGGCCAGCAGCCATCCAAACAGATGAATTTGAAAATTGTTTCCCAGAATGGACTCACAGATTTGATAAATGTATTAAGTGTAATGGAGAGTACTTTGAAGGTGATAAAGTTGTTTTGTAAAAAAAATTTAAACACAAAGCTTTAGGGGGAATGATTCCGGTTTAGGGGGGTACCCCCTCGAATACTGCTCAAGCAGAACAACACTGCAACTGGTGACTGATTTCATCGTTTGAAAAAGTCGGTGCTAATAATTAAGAGCATGTTTGTTTTCTTGAGATTTTCATTGAGACAGAAACTGGTGTGCTTTTTGGCTTGACTACTTACAGATGCAGGTTATAGTTTCCAAGTCATGCAGGAAAAGCACCCAGCACGGCTCCAGATCACAGGACAGCAGTGAATGTTTTCAAAAAGGGAAAACCATACCGAGAAATAGGGCTATAAGTCTTAAGTGTTTATGTATAAAAAAAGTGGTCTCCTTTTTTAAGGTCCGGAGAAACTGATGTTGAGTAGCATTTGGGCTAACGATTTGGGGTATCATCGTGCTGGGATTTTAGTGATGGGTGAAGGGAGGGTGAATGTTGTTTATATGGTCGCGACAGTGAAGATTCTCCGTCACGGAAGCCTGACTTCGGTATTTTAAGGTACTTCCTTCCACCCAGATTTAGCCTTCATCTATTTTTGGTGACATAGTCACATTTGTCATTTGGGGATTTTTCTCAATTATAAAGAAACTCAACAACTTCAGCTCAATTGAACTAGTAGGGTATTATCCGTTTGTCACTAGTGGTCAAGGCTGGCCCAGATCTCCTGTGGGCTTACAGTTTTGGAACTAGATCTCTAACTACATGACTGCCACGTTTACATGGCAAAGCCTTCACAGCAGACTTTCTTGTAGGGGCAGCTGGGTAGTACCCAGAGCCAGGGGCTGGTGCCCTGTGTCATGTTCGTGCTGAAGGAGATGCTCCCCAGCTACCACAAGTGGCGCTATAACTCCCATGGAGTGAGAGAGCAGATTGGTAAGGACAGCATGGGCAGGGGAGGCTTGGGGATTTTTTCTCTCCCTTTCTTGAGATAAGGCCGCATCCTTCTTATGTGTTTTCTGGAGTCCAGGTTGCCTGATCTTGGAGCTGATCCATGCAATACTGAACCTATGCCACGAGACAGATCTGCACAGCAGGTAGGAGGAGCGATTGCTAGTACTTGGTGCTCCTTGATGCTCCGTCATGAGAAAAGATGTGACTATCTTTCAGAGAACTCAGCTTTATTGAACCTAGGAAACACCTTTTTCTTTCATGATGTACTTTTCATTGGACTTTTTCCCTATCTTCCTTTAAAGAGAGAAGAACAAATGAAGTGGGATAAAATTGTGTGTGTGTGTGTGTGTGTATGTGTACTGCTCTGTCTTCTAGGGACTGTCTATCTTTTTTTGATGGTTGCATGGCATTCCACTGGATGGATTAATCATAATTTATTCAATAAACATTTTTATTAATTGGTGCATATGTAAAGTGTTTCTCAGAGTGGTCTTTAGGATCATGTCTGTTCCACAAAATTGATCAGTGTTCCGTTGCAAAGAAAGCTGATCTTTGTGGCAAGTGTGCGGTTGATTAGGTCTGCCACCCCAGGCCAGCTGCATAGAACCCTCTCTTCCTAAGCATCAACTGGATAACTCCCTAATAATTCAGAACATCTCTTTCAGTGGCACACCCAGCCTTCAGTATCTCTGTGTCTGTAGTCTGGCTTACACAGAAGCAGGACAGACAGTTATCAATATCATGGGCATTGGCGTGGACACCATTGACATGGTAATGGCAGCTCATCCCCGAAGGTACGGCTTCCTTTCTACTTTCTTGTCTTCCGTTTCTCTTTACTGTGCCTGAGACTGCCTAATCTGAGAACTCTAGTCTACAGTCACCCTTTAGGACAACTACGTTCCTCTTGGAACATAGCCCTTAGACAGCTTGGAAGCCACTGCGTGGGCTGGCACTTAGCAAAGGGAGTTGATTACTCTTCCTCTCGAGGTTTGGACTGGTGACTCTAAGAGAAGCCGTTGAACTCTGGGATTATTGTTGGAATCTCATTCATGAGAGCACACATGTTATGAATGAAGTCACATTGTCTGAATCAACTTTGGTTTCCGTTTGGCACCTAGTGATGGGGCAGAGGGCCAGGGGCAAGGCCAGCTGCTGATTAAGACTGTGAAACTGGCATTCTCCGTTACCAACAACGTTATCCGGTTGAAGGCTCCCTCTAATGTGGCATCCCCCCTGGAGCAAGCTCTCACACAACACAATGGTATGTTTTTCCATCCCCGCGGTTTGTGACTGCTTTGGGAGGTCAACACTTAGCTGAGTAATTACTTGAAGAAATGGTCATCCATTTCCATCATGGTTTTAGAAACAAGAGAACCTGGGTCACACTTTATTTTTGTCTCCTGATGATGAAAGAATAATAGTTAAGAACAAGGCTTCAGAGTAAAACTGCCTGGGTTTGAATTTTGGGTCCAGCCAACTCTAACCTTGGGCATATTACTAAACAAATCTATCTCTGTTCCTCAGTTGTAAAAGGGGCCTAATAACAGCAGTAATCTCATTTATAAGATTATAGAGAAGATTAAAAGGATCTTTGATGGTGCCGTGGGTTACATGTTGAACTGCCAGTTGCAAGGTCAATAATTTGAATCAAAGACCCACTTTGTGGGAGACAGATGAGGCTTTCTGCTCCCACATACATTTACAACCTCGGAAACCCACAGGGACAGGTCCACTCTGTCCTGTCGGGTCGGTATGAATCAGAATCAACTCAGTGCCAGTGAGTATAGTGACGCTTGAATAAATTACATGTAAAATAGGTTCCTTGTACCTGTTAAATGTTGACCGTTATTACTTTGCGACATTAAACATATCATTAATCTCTTTACGATGCAGTTCCATCTTTTTCAAGGAGGTGTTTAGATAATATATCTAAAGCCCATACTAGCTGTATATTTTTGGTTTATAATTTTTGTAGTTTAGTGAATTGCTTTGGAGTAATATCATTTCTAACCCATCTGTTAGAAGACTACCTGGTTTATTCAGCTTGTCTCTCTTTCTGCTCTTTGTAAATTGAATTGAACTATTTACTCCAACATCTGTCCTAACTGTTTAGTTTGCTTGTGACAAAATGACAAGCTGAGATGGGCACATGGTTTTTGCTTTGGCCCCAAGTACTTGAGGGTAAATTCTTTCTCATTTATGAGCCTCTTTGAATAGCCACCCCACTGAGAGCGTGAGTCAGGCTCACATGATGTGTCAGGCGTCTCCGTGCTTCTTTAGGTGCCCATGGAAACAACCTGATTGCTGTTCTAGCCAAGTACATCTACCACAAGCACGACCCTGCCCTGCCGCGCCTTGCCATCCAACTGCTTAAACGTCTGGCCACGGTAGGGTGCCACTTCCTCAACCCAAACCCCAGAGAAGCTACTCTTTCAACTGTGACGAAACTGCTGGCTTGGACTTTGGGAGCAATGTAGCCACGTGCATAAACTGAGATGAGGATGAGTTCTGTCTTCAAAAGACAGGTGTACTCATTATAAAAATGTAAACATTACAGATATATGTCGCATGGAAAGTTAAGGAATCCCAGGATTCCCTCATTCTGAGAATTCCTGTGAGCCAGTTGGTACATATTGCTCAGGATGGCTTTTTTACTTGGGCTTACGTAGCATAGGGTGTTTGGGTGTGTGCTTTTGTCTGAACAAAAGTAGAATTCCACTGGACGTACCATTTTGTGACTAGCTTTCTTCACGTAACATCACAGTTTGCTGTCTTTCCATGTGGGCAGGCGGGAACAGCCTCATTCTTTGTAATGTCTGCATAACATTGAATGGCTGCATTATGATGTACTGGGCTTTTCCCCGGAGTGGTTTTATATCCTTGCCACAAGGGCATCATGTGCTTTTAAAATCTTTTTCAGTCTAATATACAAAAAAAAATGTTATGGCCTGTTTACTTGGCATTGATTTATTCATGGGAGAGGTTGGACATTCTCCTGTGTGGATGACTGTCATCCTGTAAATTGTTGAGATCTTGTGCTGTGCTGCGAGTGGTCCCCCACCTCCTGCAGGAACCTCTTTGGTTACATGGGACCAGAGATCTAAGCCTGTGTGCCCTGGTCTCCACCAGGTGGCCCCGATGTCGGTGTATGCCTGCCTGGGCAGTGACGCGGCTGCTATCCGTGATGCCTTCCTGATCCGACTGCAAAGCAAGATCGAGGACATGCGCATCAAAGTCATGGTCCTGGAATTCCTCACAGTGGCGGTGGAGACCCAGCCGGGCCTCACTGAACTGTTTCTGAACCTGGAGGTGAAGGACGGCAGTGATGGTTCTAAGGTGAGTCTTGTGGTTGTCCGTGTGTGTGTGTGTGTGTGTGTGTGTGTGTGTGTGTGTCTGTCTGTCTGTCTGTCTGTCTGTCTCAGAGCTCTGTAGGTGCCACTGCTGCATTGCCTAAGGGCCTGGCCTCTCACCTGGACTCCTTACAGCAGTGGTTCCCAAATTTCCTAATGCCGCGACTCTTTAGTACAGTTCCTCATGTTGTAGTGACCCCTCCAACCGTAAAATTATGTTCGTTGCTAATTTTGCTACGGTTGTGAATCGGGCGCCCCCTGTGGAAGGTTCGCGACCCACAGGTTCAGAACTGCTGCCTTACAGGAATTCAGCCTTGGAGTGTGGAGCTGTCTACATGCAGTGCTGGAGCTGATTGACTCCCAGCAGCAGGATCGATACTGGTGTCCGCCCCTGCTGCATCGGGCTGCCATTGCCTTTCTGCATGCCCTGTGGCAGGACCGCCGCGACAGCGCCATGCTGGTCCTCCGAACCAAGTAAGGCTGGCTCTGGGTGTGTCGGTAAAGTGACAATAGCAGTGTTTACTCGGAGGTAGGTTGTGACAGTTCACTGGCCATATGCATCCAAGTACTTCCTGCCTGGTTTTATACATGGGAGTTTGACCCCTGCTTAGTCTCTACTTACTTATTACTCGTGCTACCTGCGCCCACCTTTATTCTTAAAGTTTCAGCTCCCTCTGTGCTCTTTCCAGAGACCCTTTGTCTCATGGACTGTTGACAAAGGCAATGAGTATCTTAGAGGAAAAATGTGGGACTATGATGTCCTTACTCCTGCTGCACTCATCTTTTGTGGTACTCTGGGCAAAGTACAATAGAATAAATCATCTATAAAGTATTTAAGTGGGAAAGTTCATTTTCTCTATGGAAACCTTGGCATATGCACCTGTGCACTAGCAGGTGGCTCATGAGACACATGTTCAAACCAGGATGGTAAAATACAGAGACATTTTCACTAAATCAGAGTCAGGAGAACAGGGATGTGTGAGAAACGATGTGATTACCAATATCCATTTACTTTTTAGGCCCAAGTTTTGGGAGAATTTAACCAGCCCGCTCTTTGGAACCCTTTCTCCTCCTTCAGAAACCTCCGAGGTAAGCTGTGTGGAGGGCTGGGACAGTGGCTACAAGTCCCTGGGCGGGAAGGCTGGACTGTAAGTTGTAGAAAATTATAACCCCCCCCGAATTAAACAGCCAGAATTTGTCTTCCTGAGGAACTTTCTTCTCAAAGAAGTACTTTTTTTCCTTTCTTTTTGTTGGGATGTCTTGCTTTTGGAAGAAAATTGGTGTCCACCCTCCTCTGTGTCATCTTCACTTATTTTGGGACTTTGCAAGCCTGGCACTTCTTGCAAGTCAGGTGGCCGTTGATGTTTGATAGACAGGGAATGGGGTCTCTTCTTTTGCAGATCTTGAGTCCTGCTCTGTTACACTGTAGGGACAGGGGGACACCAGAGAGGTTTCTTCACGTGATTGGTTTTTGCTCTGCCCTTCCACAGCCCAGCAGCCTGGAAACCTGTGCCCTCATTATGAAGATCATGTGCCTGGAGATATACTATGTTGTTAAGTGAGTTTATTTCCCCTTTTGAGATTTTCATTAAATGTTGGAGTGGGAATATCAGGGTGTCCATCATTGGGCCAAAACAGAGGAGAGAGCTGATTTGGAACCATTTCGGGAGGGCCAATCCATTGATGGCGTTTATGATGGTCAGAGGAGCATTATGAAGCAGCCTCCACGTGACCAGGATTTTTACAGAGGAGAAATTCTGAAAAGGCCTCAGCCCAAGCATAATGCTGAGCTCGAAGGATGAACCTCGTACATTGGCCTTGACCCTGGAGTCATCTGCCTTTAAGCCAGTGTGAGGTTGCTTTCTCTGCCTCAACAAGGGTCTCTGCCCATTGTCACATGCCTGTCAGAATCAAACTCTGGCTTTTGTTGTTTCTTTCCACTCTAGGGGTTCACTGGACCAGTCATTAAAAGATAGGCTCAAGAAGTTTTCCAGTGAAAAACGCTTTGCCTACTGGTCAGGTTTTGTCAAGTCCTTGGCCATTCACATGGCAGAAACAGAGGGCAACAGCTGTACCTCCTTGGTCGAGTACCAGATGCTGGTCTCTGCCTGGCGGATGCTTCTCATCATCGCCTCCAGTCACGTAAGAACCTCCTTGAGCGAGTATTCACGTTGGTGTTGGTGTCCTAGTGACACTGTGGGAGCTGCCTAGCAGATACAGCCACTGGGGATGAGAAACAACCATGTTTGTCCCCGAGAGCTAGACGTAGCAGCTTCTGTGCTGGTCTCTTGGGGTCTGCAAGGGTGTTAAGTCCAGCAGTATACATTCCAGAAGAGTAGCGAGAAGGGACTTGCTAAGATCCCTCCAGACACCATGGAAGCCTCCTTACCTTACTCTGCCTCTAGTGCAAACAGTACAGTTGTCTTCTCACGGTAGATGGCTAAGTAGACATTTGTGGATTAGCTGGCAGTTAGCTGCAGCAGCACCCTCTTTAGAGAGCAGTTTGGGTTTGTTTTCATTGGCCCTGGAAACGCCATTTCTAGAGGTTACTCTGTCTGCACCAAGAGCCGACCTCTCGGGCAAGTGACTGCGCGCACACTGTGGAAGCACTTGCATTGTTTTCTTGGAAGTTTTTGTGGTGTGAGGACTTGGTGAGTTGTAAGGACTATGTGTTACACGGTCCCTGGGGAATCCAGATTAATGTCTTAGTCAGACTTCATTCATGACTTCAGCTTGATGGACGACGCTTCCTTGTTCCCTAGAGCCGGTGCACCCAGCACCCACCCACGTCCTTGGGGCTTTGGTCCTGGAGTGTTCTTGCTGTGGTCATGGGCTCCTGAGGCTCGCTAGACTCACCAAAAGACTCAGTCGGCTTTGGGGAATGATTCCCCAGTGCCTACCTTGGTGTTACCTGCCCTTCAGACCCTAGCCAGGTAGCAGTTTTGAGTTGCAGCTCTGAAAATCCTGTCATTCTCTTTTTTAGGGAATTTGGGGAAGTCCAAGGCATTGGTCATTTATTCATTTTAGGAATATTAATTAAATAGTTGCCAGGCACCAAGGATACAGCAGGAGTGAATGAGGCATGTCATCCTTGAGCTCTTGGAGAGAGGCCTGGAAGAGAGCCAGATGATAAACAAATTCACAAATAGGTACATAGTTTCAGATGACGAGAATTTGCTATGAAGGAAATAAGATGGTGTAGTAGAGACTCACTTGAGATAGGACTGGTTTTGAAGCTTTATAGGTGTGAAGACTTGTGGAAGTGAGTAGTCGAGGCCGATGGAATCCCAAGGATAGAGGTCTGGATGGGAAACAGCGTTTGATGTATTGCTGGAGGAAGAAGGAAGCAAGTAGGGCAGGAACACAGGGAACCTAACTCATAGCACAGTCAGGTGGACTGGATTAGACAGCACCTCCAAAGCCATATTGAGGAGTTTGGTATGTTTCTACTACACTGGGAAGCAGGAAAGGGCTGCTGTCATGAAGAGGAGGTGAATCTAGACTTGATTCTAAAGGCGGACAAAGAAAGGTGAACATCAGTTTTAATCAAGGAGACAGTGGCTTGTCAATGGCGTATTGCCTACAGAGAATCTCAGGGTTTTTAACTTCTAAAGTCTGGAAATGTTTGTCAAGCAGAATCCTTTTTCTGCCCTTCTGCAGGCAGACATAATGCACCTGACCGACTCCGCAGTGCGTCGTCAGCTCTTTCTTGATGTGCTTGATGGGACCAAAGCCTTAGTAAGTGCGTCTAAGGGATGCCATCGTCCTTCAAGGGGAGAGGGCTCTGATGTCATAGGGCAGAGCTCTGAGTCTGCCAGACCAAAGGGTGCGCTGGGGAAGCCAAGGCCTGCTGTTGCCATGCTAGCCCATCCCTGCGAACACGAGCCTTCCCACTGAGTCAACTCACACGAAGCTGGGTTCTCAGTGTTCTGCTGTCTCCCCGCAGCTCCTCGTTCCAACTTCAGTGCACTGCCTCCGCCTTGGCTCCATGATGTGTACTCTGCTGCTGATCCTCCTCCGGCAATGGAAGAGGTAAGAGAAGGGTCTGGAGAGGTGAGCTTGAGACCGGGGCCGCCCCACCTGTGCCTGCTTATGTCTCCGTAGCAGCTCCTCACCTCACTGGACAGGAGAAACGGTCTAAAATGGGCCTGGATACACACACACACACACACACACACACACACACACACACGAGGTGGCATCCTGGAGTGGGATAAGGGCAGTGTGTGAGTGTGTTTTCCCTCCCTCTGCTCCCCGTCATGATTTCTAGAGAGTTAGGGTCTGTGGATGATATTCTGGGCCCCTTGACGGAAATCCTAGAGGGAGTGCTGCAGGCAGACCAGCAGCTCATGGAGAAGACCAAGGCCAAGGTGTTTTCCGCGTTCATCACCGTGTTGCAGATGAAGGAGATGAGAGGTGAGCAGTAGGCGGAGGTGGGCGAGCAGCAGTGGCACCCTCCTTCCACTGGTGGCTGTCCTGGCCAGAACGGCTCTGTTGGCCCTCTTGGAGCTCTCTGGAAAGCTCATTTTCTTCCTCACCTTTTCCCTGCTCCTGTCCTTTTCTAAGAGAACTCTGCCTCTTCTCCCATGCATCTGCTGCTCTTGTGAGAGTTGCTGTGATGAGCATGGTGTATCCCCCCCCTCCATTTGCTCTGCAGTAGGTGACATCCCCCAGTACTCCCAGCTGGTGTTCAGCGTCTGCGAGACCCTCCAAGAAGAAGTGATTGCACTCTTAGACCAGACGCGCCACGGCCTGGCCTCGGGCACTGCCCCAGAGGACAAGGACAGTATGGAGACAGACGATTGCTCTCGACCTCGGCACAAGGACCAGCGTGATGGGGTAAGGGAACACTCTTGGGAGCAGATTAGCCTGGACCTGGACCCTGGGCTCATTCGTGAATGGTGGTGGTCAGTGCACTGACGGTGCTGTCAGCCTGGTGAGTCACAGCTGCTAACAGGAGGCTACAGAGCAAGGCTGGCCTTACAGTGGCAGCTTCTGCTGGGGAGGTACAGGAAGAACTGACAGTGTGCTGCTCACGTCATCTGGGCACGGAGGGAAGGAAGGCTTCCTCTGCCAGTCTAAAGCATAGTCCAGCCTGGCAAGTAGTGTGGAGCATCTTGGGACCTAAAGGATAGGTGGTGTCGGCACAGAGTAGAGCCAGGGGCAAGCGGTGGGGCCTGCAGTGTGAGGGAAGGCTGAAGCAGGAGCTAGATGATGTGCAGCCTGGATTGTGGTACGTCGTTAACTGTGATGGAGTCCGTTACGGCTCAAGGCGCATCAATCACACTGTTATCTGGACTGTAATCTTAAAAGAAGCAGACCAACAGTCTTTCTTGTCTCAGAGCCTCCGCGTGAGTTGCAGCAACCAGCCTTTTGGTTAGCAGCTGAGCACTTAGTAGATGCAATCGATTTCAAACTGCAGGTCTCAAAAGCAATTCATTGTGTTTCAGTCAGCTGTTTTTCTTCTCTTTAATGACGTAGAATAAAATGCAAAAGAAAATGTGGGGAGGGGATTTGTAGGCTGGGAGAATGGACCAGTGAACTGAGTGAATACGTGTATGCTGGGGTGTAACGTGAAACGTACTTGCTGTGACTCGTGGCCACTGAAGTAAAGGTCAAGGAGCACGAGCAGTGGCTCCTGCATTGGCACAGCACAGGGGCACATTGCGCAGACTCCGTGCCAGCAGGGGAGTTAGACAGAGCGACTCGATGGGAGGTGAGCAGGAGCCTTCCCTGTGGGTGTTCAGAGGAAGCAGTTGTCAAAGGGTGCTAGTTAGGTGGGAGGGACCATGAGTTCGGTTTAGCCAGGCTCTGTTGGAGACGTGTGTGGACAACGACGAGGTCTAATAACCAGGCCCAGGACTGTCAGCTGTCCCTCCTTCTTCCCTTTTTCCTGTGTCCTAGCAGGTGTGTGTTCTGGGCCTGCACCTGGCCAAGGAACTGTGTGAGGTGGATGAAGATGGTGACTCGTGGCTGCAGGTGACCCGCAGACTCCCCATCCTGCCTACCCTCCTCACCACCTTGGAAGTGAGCCTTCGCGTAAAGCAGAACCTGCATTTCACCGAGGCCGCATTGCACCTGCTACTCACCCTGGCTCGCACCCAGCAGGTGGGGGTCAAACCTGAGGGCTAGGGGTAGTTCTGACACGTGGTGATTCTCCCCGGGCAGAGTGGCTATGGGCTCGGGCTGCCGTAGTGGTGGAGATCTCACGCCACTCGTTCCCTTCCAGGGAGCTACAGCTGTGGCTGGAGCCGGCATCACCCAGAGTATTTGTCTGCCCCTCCTTAGTGTGTACCAGCTCAGCACCAACGGGACGGTGCAGGTGAGTGCCTGGAACTGGCCCTGGAGTGGCCAGGCTCCAATTCTTAACTTAAAACAGGCTCCTCTCACTCCTACCACTTCATGGTTTTGCCCCGATGGTTCTCCTCGCTTTAGTGATATGCACATTGTTGTTAAGGGATTTTCAAAATTTTCCTTTAGCAAGAGCAGTTTGGCCCCTAAAAGATACCATGTGGGCTGTGCCTACCACCTGTGGGAGATGGGGTGCAGTCTTTCCAATATAGGCCTAAGGGGGGCCAAGCCAGAGTGTCATGGGTGTAGCCAGGCCAGCTGTCCTCTCCACTCTCCCTCTGGGAGCCAGTGGTGCCACATGACTTGTGCTCTGTACTTGCCCCATCTGACGAGGAGCGGGAAAGGGGAAGTGAGTGGGTGGTGGTTGATAGGAATTCAGTACCTAGTCGTCTCTCTACCTTAGTTGCTTCTAGTTTAGTAAGCCAAAAAAAAAAAAAAGAAGAAATCAACCCAGCTGCTAGAGCATGGGTGCTCATGTGGCGACTCCGTGTGTGCCACAGTGGAGCTGCCACGGAGTTTCCAACAGCTCTCTTGGTGTGGGATTTGGAGTGGGGGGTGGGGGGACATAGATCACCAAGCCTTTCTTCCAAGGCTCCTCGGGGTAGACTTGAACTTCGTACCGCTTGGTGAGCCACTGAATGTGTTGACCATTGGCATCACCTAGGGAATTGACTCGTTTAATCAATGTCTCCAAATCCTAAAGTCATCTTCTGCCTAAGAAATCACGTTGTTAGAGTCCTGGAACATTGGAAATGTAGCCCAGGTGCCATTGAGTGAAGAGCGTGAGAGCCAAGCACCAGGGCAGTGACATAAGTTCACATAGTGTGTGAGTGGCAGACCTGAACCTAGAACCCAGGATGTTCAGTATCTCCACCTGGTGCTCTTTCCATTCGGCTGTAGCCTCTGACCCTCTAGCAGTGCCAGTTGTCAGACAAGTAGATGTGGCTACTTTGGGAGGTTTGCTTCTGGGTTCTTGTGATGTCAGGTCCTGACCTTGCCTGCTGTTTATGTCTTAGACACCTAGCACCTATCGCAAGTCCCTAGATGCCCCCTCTTGGCCAGGGGTCTACCGCCTGTCCATGTCCTTGATGGAGAGGCTGCTCAAAACCCTGCGCTACAACTTCCTGACTGAGGCCTTGGACTTCGTGGGGGTTCACCAGGAGCGGACCTTACAGGTGAGGGTACTGCCAGGAGCCCAGGGGTGGAAGTGAGGGTCACTGAGGGTCTGGACCATTCAGGAAGGGGCCCCAAGTGACAGTGGACTATGTGGTAAGCTGCTCACTTCGGTCAGCAACTCGAACCCACCAAGCACTCCTCGGAAGATGAGCTTTGTGTTCCTGTGAAGATTTCACGTCTCAGAAAACCCAAGGGGCAATTCTGCCCTGCCCTGTGGGTCGCGTATGGAATTATGGGAATCCCCTCAATGGCAATAAGGTTGGGGCTTGGCAGCTGGTTGGCAAGTAGAGTGGAGCTGAATGAGGACAAGGATCTAGAATCAACTCGGTGCCAGGCCACTAGTTGCTACCATCTAACCTTTTGCGGGCCCAGGGCCTTTGCTCCCCCTAAGAGGACAGGGATAGATGTATCAGGTTGCTGATCTTCTGGGTCTTTCCCTGCCGTGCTCTCTCCTCCCAGTGCCTCAACGCAGTGAGGACGGTGCAGAGCTTGGCCTGCCTTGAGGAAGCGGACCACACTGTGGGCTTCATCCTGCAACTCTCCAACTTCGTGAAGGAATGGCACTTCCACCTGCCGCAGCTCTTGCGAGATGTCCAGGTAGGGCCTCTGACAGCGTTTCTAGGGGTGGTCTGCACAAATGCTGTAGGGGCAGGAAGGCAGTGAAAGGGAGATCCTTTCCTGAAATGGAGTTGCTTAAGGAGCACAGGCTTGGGTTTGTGTTGCTCACTCTTAGAGGCAAAAAGGGCAGCCTTGTAGGTTGGGAACTTTTTATCAGAAAGAAGACCTTACTTCAGGTCCCTTAGCAAGCCCAAGACTGAGAGCCATCCAGAGAAAGGAGACAGGGAAAGTCAGGCTCCAGAGTTGGGCAGGTGTCTTTTCATTGGCTGCTTGTGAAACCCTGTCCAAGTCAAGCCACCTGTCTTCCTAAACCTTCATCTTTTCCTGGAAGGTTGGCATTAGTAACTTCCATCTTACTTACCTAAGAGCTTATATTGCCTAGCACAGGGTCCCTGTGGTCCGGGGTTTGCTTTCTCGCACCCTTGGTGGCTGTGTGGGCTGTCGAGGTCTGTTGCTAGCTGCTCAGTGGTATTTGGGACACAGGGTCCTGTGCAGCTGGTCAAATCAACTCTCCTGGCATGCCCCCTGTGTTTCTCAGGTAAACCTTTGCTACTTATGCCAGGCCTGTACCTCCCTCCTACATAGCCGCAAGATGCTGCAGCACTGCTTACAGGTAACTCAGCCCGCCCTCCCAGCTGTCCCAAATGCCCCACCCCTAGCTGCCCTCTACCCCACTTTCATTTCTTCACTCTCCCCAGAACAAAAATGGGGATGCCACGCCCTCAGCTGTCGGCCCCCGAGGCCAGCGGCCACCCACAGCTGCCCCGGCGGCTTTCTCCTGCTCTGCCTCCTCCAAGCAACAGACTGCTGACACAGAGGCCGCACAACAGCGAGCCCTGCACACTGTCCAGTATGGCCTTCTGAAGATCCTCAGCAGGACTCTGGCAGCCCTGCGCCACTTCACTCCTGACGTCTGTCAGATCCTGCTGGACCAGGTACTGACCACACGTGGGCCTCCCGAGCCTCGCAGGAAGGCGTTGCTGTGCTCAACTCAGTCCATGAGAGATACCCTGCGTCCTAGCTGACCTTTCCTTTCTCCTCTCACAGTCCCTGGACCTTGCTGAGTACAACTTCCTGTTTGCCCTGAGCTTCACCACTCCCACCTTTGACTCTGAGGTGGCCCCTTCCTTCGGGACCCTTCTGGCCACAGTGAACGTGGTTCTGAACATGCTTGGAGAGGTACGTGTGCGGCTGTGGGCTTGCCCTACAGCCCAACTCTCCCTCCACCGTGCATGGCACAATATCCACCCATCCCAAGCTGCTCTCCTTCTTAACATGACTGCTAGAACCTGCCTGTTGAAGGTATTACATGGGTCCGCTGGGGCAGCTGTTAAAATTGCTCCTCGCGGCCCTGGCAAGTAGGATGCGCTCAACAGATGGGACCACTCGGGTGTTCACCTTCAGGCCCTGACCTGTTGCGGTCTCTCCTCTAGCTGGACAAGAAGAAGGAGCCCCTCACCCAGGCTGTAGGGCTCAGCACACAGGTGGAAGGAACCAGAACATTAAAGTAAGACCTTTTGGAGCTGGGTCTGGGTTGGGAAGTCATGGGGCAGCCGGCTCTGCTGAACGCCCCCCCTGTGCCCTCAGAGCAGTGAGTGCCTGAAGTTTGTTCTGTCGTCCAGGTCCCTCCTGATGTTTACCATGGAGAACTGCTTCTACCTGCTCATCTCCCAGGCAATGCGGTACCTGAGGGACCCAGCTGTTCACCCCCGAGATAAGCAGCGCATGAAGCAGGAGCTCAGCTCAGAGTTGGTACGTATCATTAGTAGGGTCCTGAGGAAGGGGCTAGGCTGGGACAGAAAAGCCCCTGCAGTCTCCCCTGGCCTCCCACTTCCAACAGACACTGAGCCCAGGGGGACGGTGGGCCCGAGACACTGGCCTTCCTCAGACTTTTCTTTTTCCTCACAGAGCACGCTGCTCTCCAGCCTCTCACGCTACTTCCGTCGGGGAGCGCCCAGCTCCCCTGCTGCTGGCATCCTCCCCTCACCTCAGGGCAAGTCCACCTCTCTCTCCAAAGCCAACCCTGAGAGTCAGGAACCTCTGATCCAGCTGGTGCAGGCCTTCGTCCGGCATGTGCAAAGATAGGGCCGTGGCATACTGCCTACCACCCTCTGCCAGCCTGTGGTGCCCATCAGCGCCTGAGCACGGCCCCATTGCCCTCTCCAGAGTAGCCACGACTCCAGCCTCTCACCATGGTCAACAGCGGGGATGGGGAGTCCAGGGCCCCATGCTCAGGCCCTCACATTAAAGAGGCCCCAAGAAGTGGGTTCCTTTCCTTCCAGCACCCCCACAGCACTTGACCCCACCAGGGGAGGCCGGGGGCCAGTGCCAGGTGCCGTTCAAGAGGAAGACCGTGTGCACGGGCTTGAATGTTTTCCATGCTCTGTTCTTGCAATTTTTGGTAATACTGTGGTCTATTTATACAAATATTAAAGTACTGTTTATAGACAGCTGTGTGCTAACTGCCTTTAAAGCCCCAGACCCACTAGCCAGCTTTAAGGACAACTACTCTCCTGCCCAGAGACCTGGGGCAGGGAAGGTAGGATTTTTGCTGGTTGGTAACTGGCCGCAGACGTCCTTCCACGGGTGGTCCTCAGATGGGAGTGTTGGGTGGGGTGTCAGCAGATTCTTCCTGCTTTGGCCTGGCCCCAGCCCTCCCTCCTCCACTAGACCAGCTGGCTGAGCTTATCACTGGGTGTCGCTTTTCTGGAGGCTGTACTCCTTCCTATTTATAGCTATGTGCCCCTGCCGTCCTGGCGCCCTCTTTCCACTAGCTCCAGCCGCCAGGCAGGCTCGACCAGCGCCTCCTGAGGATCAAGAATGTTAGACCCTCAAACAAATAGCTTTGTAGCCCAGAGTCACCCATTTGAACAAAAATCAGGCTAATTTGGACTTGAGCCTTTGCTTCCCTATTTGACAACTACAAGGACGTGACTAGCTGGCCCATTCTTCCTTTCCTGGGTAATGGGGCATTACTTCCCTCCCATGTCCCCGTGGTAATGTGTTGGGACGTCACGACGGGAACATAGGAGAGCAAGCTTGACTCAGCCAGCAGTGACTTTGCTTAACCCATCGTGTAAGTTTTTTTTTTTTAAATAAATACTTTAATTGGGTCTCTTACATC
Organism: Tenrec ecaudatus; assembly: GCF_050624435.1. Taxonomy (NCBI): domain Eukaryota; kingdom Metazoa; phylum Chordata; class Mammalia; order Afrosoricida; family Tenrecidae; genus Tenrec; species Tenrec ecaudatus. Next base: position 78,185,443 of record NC_134539.1, on the reverse strand, counting down.
TCCTATCACAATCCATACAATCATCCATTGTACATATGCTGCCATCATTTTCAAAGCATTTTCTTTCTACTTGAGCCCTTTATATCAGCTCCTCATCTGCCCCCCCCCCATGTAATCCCTCACAAACCCTATAGATTATTATTTAAATGCCTTAAATCGTCCTGTCACCTTTCACCCACTTTTCTGTTGTTTGCCCCCCTGGGAGGTGGTTGGTTATATGTTGATCCTTATGACCAATTCCCCCTTTCTCCCCCCACCTTCCCTTTATCCTCCTGGTACCTCTATTCTCATTGTTGGCCCTGTGGGGTCTATCTATCCTAGATCCCCTGTGTTGCTCTTATCTGTAGCACTGTGCATGTTCTGATCCAATCCAATTTGTAAGGTAGAATTGCAGTCATGATAATGGGAGGAAGGAAGCATTAAGGAATCAGGAAAGTTGCGTGTTTCATTGGTGCTATACTGTACCGACTGGCTCATCTCTTCCTTGTGACCCTTTTGTGAGGGGATGTCCAATTTTCTATATATGGACTTTGTGTCTCCACCCCACCGCTCCCTGCGCCCACCCCTCCCCCAATTCACATTTTGTTCTGGGTCTTAGAAGCCTGATACCTGATCCCTTCGATACCTCGTGATCACACAGGCTGGTGTGCTTCTTCCATGTGGGCTTTGTTGCTTCTCGACTAGATGGCCGCTTGTTTACCTTCAAACCTTTAAGACCCCAGACACTATCTCTTTTGGATAGCAGCTGAGCACTTAACCATTGTGCCACCAGGGCTTGAGATGCTCTCTATCTTTTGAAAGCCGGGCACCATCAGCTTTCTCCACCACATTTGTTTATGCACCCACTCTGTCTTCAGCGAATATGCAGGGAAGGTGAGCGTCATAGAGTGCTGGATTGTTAGAACAAAGTGCTCTTGTGTTGAGGGAGCACTTAAGAGTGTCGAGGTCCAGTGTCCATCTGCAGCCTTAACTCTTAACACAAGTACATAGATCGATTCCCTCTTGTTATGTAGAAATATATTTACATGTGTACACGCCTGTATTTAGACCTCTGTAAATGTCCTTTGCCTCCTGCTTGTTTCCTTTATTTCCTTTTACTTTCCTCCTGTCCCACCATCATGTGCTGCCTTCATTTGGGTTTAGTAGGCATCCTATGCCCTTCTCTCCATTGATTTTAGTTCACTTGTTCCCTTGTCACTGAGTTGCTTTCCCCGTGCACCCCCCTCCCTTTCTCCCACCTACCCTTGTCCCATATCCCCCCAAACCATCAGTCCTATTCTTACTGCCCCCAAATTGTTTATCGTGCCTATCTTACCTAGATAGATATGCAGAGACATTAATAAGCGCAAAAACAGGCAAAGCCAAACAAAACAAAAGTCAAATCAACAAAACAATAACAAAAACAAAATAACACAAAGAAAACCACTGACAAAACTGGGAAAGGTTCAAGGTCTGTTTGTTGGCCTTTACAAGTGTTTTCCAGTCAAGTCTGATGGGGTGCCACACTCTGTCTCCAAAGTGTATTTTTGGTATTCCCTGGGGATTTCGTCACTTTGCTCCCCTTGCTGCTCTGTTGCCTGCACTTAGTATTTCACCCCAGTTTGATGGGGTCAGATTGGACACAATTTCTGCACTACCTCCAGTGTTGTCCCCCGTTGCGCTATGGGTCAGTGAGGGACAGACATCGTGTCTTGTGGTGGGGCTGGCCCTATGGTCCTCTGTGCATTGGCTGCTCTGAGCAGGAATATCGTCCTCGGAGTTTGGTGGGCCAGGATGTGTTCCCCTCATTCTCCATCCCTCTCCGTTTCAGCTGTGTGTTCTAATCAGATGTGCCTCTCTTCCCAAGCTGTAGCTTCAGTGCTGTCCTCTGAAGTGTATTCGTCTGGGGGTGGGGGGTGCCCACAGAGTTGGGATTGGGGCCGGCCCTCCTGTGAATTTTACAGTTTATGCCATAATCTCTGCACGTTTAGAGAGTTTCTTAAGGAGCCAAACTTTTCGTGTACTGTTTTCCTTACTGTCGGCAAAGCGCTCCAGGCCCTGTGAAAGGGGGCTGCTGCTCTCGGTCCCCCCCTTTTAAAGAGCTTTCCTTTTGCTCTGCCCTAGGGTTTCTGGGTGGGACCATCTGCAGGTGTCTGGCTCATTGCTCATCACTCCCACCCGAAGGTGCGGTGTGAAGCTGCCCCTCCCTCTGAACCTGACCGCATGCTGTCAGTGCTGTGCCCTCGCTGGAGCCCACGTGGTTTGCACACAAGGATAGTTTATTATAGTCACTGGCTAGAGAGCAAGCAGACAGCAGAAGTAAAAAGACCAGTTAAAAAGTGAGTTTGGAGTGGAGAGGACTGCAGCTACTACCCTGCTGAGCTGCCTGTCGCAGGAAAGGTAGCACCGGAAGCTGCTGCTCCGTGGCCAGCCCTGCCTCCACCAGGGCCCAGGACCAGTTCCTGCCCAAAGGCTTCCCCATTTCTGCTTTTGGCAACTAAGACAGGCGTCCTCTTCTTGCCAAGGGTGCACCCCAGCACTTCCTCAGGCTGCATGTGGCTGATGCCCACCAAGGGCCTGGGCTCTGAGGGCAGCTGCTACAGGCAGCATCCTCTCCTCAGCAGAGCAGGAAGGGCAGCGGTGCTTGGTGGGGATGAAGGCAGGCAGGGTGGAGAGGCTCCAGAGCCAACGGGCAGAAGCAGGGCTAGGTGGGCACAAGGGTCATCAGCCGTGTGCTCCCTCACAGCTGGATGGCCGGGGGCAAGGACAGGAGGGGCCAGTCTCCCCACCCTGAGCAGCTGGGTCACCAACAGACAAGTGGCAGGGCTACACCCAGACTCTCCTGCCCAGGCCAGAAGGGGCAGGGCCTGGGGTGGGGTGGGATGCTGCTTAGCTGAGCAGTTCCAAGTAGGTGACGGGAACCTTGCCCTTCTTGTTGCCTCGCTCACCAATGAGCCAGTCAGGGTCCATGCCAGGCAGGCTGTAGACAGTGATGAGCTGAGGGCAGGGAGGGGGACAGAGAGGGTCAGGCTCTGTCAAGGGCAAAGTTGGTATTCCACGAGACATGGGCATCTAGACTCCCAAGGGCAAGCGGTCACCTCTCCACCCCCTCCCAAGACCTGGTTGATAGGGTGCTGCTTTCCTCCACCCTCATGCTGGCTCTGCCCCCAGGCCCCCTTCCAGCCACTCCCTAGGGCGCCTGGGCCCACCTCATCAGCCAGCAGGGCTAGCTCACTGCTGTCAGCCGCCTCGTAGTCGTAGAGCACTCGGGCCTTCCGGGTTCCGCTGGCAGGTGGGGCCACCTCCTCCAGGCAGAGAGCAGCCTCCCCTGGAGGAGCCAGGCCAGCCACAGAGGGCACCACAGGCATCGTGGCCGCCGTGGTGGTGGGTGAGGTGCTGCTCAGGGGTGGGGAGGCGGGCTCTGTGGTGCCCACAAAGGTGCCTGGAAATCTAGGGAAGGTGGAGGAGAGTTTCAGCAGCTGGAAGCTGTGTGTCTCTGAGCCAGTCTGGGCGTCCCTCCTGCCCCATAGAATAGCAGCTGGCCTCTTCCACTGACCCAGAGGCACAAGCCCTGCCCCAGCCCAGGAGTCTATTGTCTACTTACATGGCTCCCTGAGAGCTGGCAGCATGGAGGGAGAAGCAAGTTGGGAAAGTGAGTTGTCCTGCCCCCTGGTCCCTGTCATCCTTCCCACCCTGCAATCTCCTCACAGAGTCCCCAAGCCCACCCACCCGCCGTCATAGAGGGAGAGGGAGAGACTTCACTGAGAGCTTTCTGAGCTCAGGGAAGAGGTGGTTCTAGGCTAGAGGATGACCAGAGACACTACCACCCCGCCCGCAACCACAGCACCCACACCTGCCCAGCTGTTTCTGCAAGTCCAGCATGTGGCGGTAGCACTGCCCATAGTAAGTTGTCTGAGACTCGACGAATTCATGGAGGCAGCGAAGGTGGTTCACCTGTGGAGGAGAGGCCAGGCGTGGCGTGTCTTCCTAACAAAAGCTCCATCCATCCGCCCAGCGGCCCAGGGCAGCATGGGACTGTCCACGGCCAAGTCTACAGAAGCAGGGGCTTCCATGGCCAATCTACAGAAGCAGTCTGCCATGTCTTTCCCCCTCGTTTTCTGAACTTGACATCCAATCCTGGGCCCAGCATTCCGATCTCTTCTCCCCAAGCTCCCTGGTCCCTTAGAGATGAGTTGCCTTACTCCCTGAACCCACAGGCATCTGGGTGATGCTGAGGGCAAGCATGCCTTCCCCTCATCTTCTCAGTCACCATGTTGTGGAGGGGCCCCAGGGAGGGGGGCCTGGGCTAGAAACTGCGGAATTCGTGTGTCCCGTGTTTATTCTCAAAAACAAAAATGATGTCCTTAAGGTGGGATTGAGGGCAAGACTCACATGAGTGCTACTGATCCCCTCCAGCAAGAGGCGGGTCACTTCTGCCTGCCGGTCAAACTCCGTCTGGGCCACTCGCAGCTCCTGCTCAGCCTGGGCAGGGAGTGATGAGAGTGAGACCTGCCCTCCTGCTGCCCTCCCGCCCTCCTCAGGGTCCTGTGAGCCCACTTGGCCCTCCAAGTGCAGGAAGCCACTGCCCTGAAGAACACGACTTTCCTCTGGAGGCCAAGGGCACGTGTCACCCAGCCCCTCAGTGCTGGGTCCCGACACCCCACTTGTTTGAGCTCCAGCTGGCAGGCAGCAGCTGTAGTGCCATGCCCTCCTGGGCTCTGTTCTGGGCGCCCTCACTGGCCCAGCCCCTGGGATGGGGAAGGCCCAGGCAACAGAGGCTTCCTGAGGGCTGCTGGGTGCTATCAAAGTGTCCAGAGGGAGAAATGGACCCAGAGAGGCTCACAACTAGTAACCAGTCCTAACTCCAACAGCAGGAGTGTGCCTGGACCCCGTCTCCACCCGCCCCCCAAGCACCCCGCACTACTCACCTTGTCCACCTCGTCACTCCAGAGCTGCGGAGACCACAACAGGACCAGTCAGCAGGGGAGGGGAGTGGAGGGCTGCTCCACCCCAGAGCCCCAGTCCTGGCCCAGCTCTCAGAGGCCTCACTCGCCCACCCCACTCCCTCCCCACCTATTCACTCAGTCTGGAGCTGCAGCTGAGATGAGGCCTGGTGTGAATGGGCTGACCACCACTGTCCAGCCAAACATGCCACATGCAGGGATGGGGACACAGCCAGCTGGGAAGTCCTGCTTGCCTTCTGCCCGAGTCTCATTGACAGTGTCAGCCCCCAGCTCGGCATGGGGTCTCAAGGGAGACCAAGTGCTCCCCCCACCTCACCCTGATGCCCTGACACTTGGCTAAAGCTGGTGGGCTGAGAGGCAGGACCACGTGACCCTGGGCCAGTCACTGAGCCTTTCTGTTCTGCAGCAGAGAAAGGCACCTGAGTCTCGCTGGGGTTCAGTGACAAAAGAAAACCAGAAGTCTCCACCATCGGGGTCTTTCCCCTCCCCCTCAGCCCGGCAAAGAGGGCGGGAGGAGGCATCTAAGGACTAAAGCAGCAGCAGCCCCACTCCCCCACACTGGGACTCAGGAGACCTGATTCTCCTGCCCCTTGGGGAAATCCGTCCTGAGGCAATAACTGGAAATACAGTCCCCACGGACAGAGGTCTGTCACCGCATGGTTTATCCAATCAAAACAAGGCTGGGACCTCCAATGGTACCCGTGAGGGGCAACTCCGGAGTGGGGGACACTGGCAACATGCGTGACATAAACAGGCCGAGTGTCCACTAGAGGACCCCGGGTGGGGGTGGTACCCGGAGAAAACGCTGGAAAGGCACAAGGGGTTACTACAGGCATGGTGGGAGAGATGTGATTAGACCATTTCCCAAGCTCGAAAGAGCAAGTACCAACCACCCGATGCTGTGCAGAATCGCAACAAGCCGCCCCCAGCCTTCCTGAGCAGCCCCTCCCAGCACTGCCCACTCACGCCGCCCATGCTCCAGCCTCAGTGCCAGCACAGGCTGTCTGCCCCTGCAGTTCCTTCCCTTGCCCTGCCCCTCCTCCCCAGGGCTACCACACCCAGCAGCTGGTCAACTGGTGGGCAACCTGGTCAGCTGATAAGGGTCCTCGCGCTGCTGGAAGGCAGGACCCAGACCTCTTCCGCTCTCTAGCCCCCATGCCCACCCAAGGCTGGCCTTCAGTAGGTGGTAAGTGGAGGTGGGTGGAGGGCGTAGTGCCCAGTGGGAGCTGGCCAGCGTGATAATGCGTGAGGCCTGGTAGACTGAGGCCCCTGGAGATGGGACAAGTCTCAGATTCATACTACTCAGTGCGGCTGGCTGAGCCTCCTCTTCAGCATTTTTCAGGGAGAAGCAGGTCCAGTGGCAGGGGTCCAGACACAGAGATGTAGACAGAGGTGGGGTTGGTGATTCCCCTCCAGCCTCAGGCCTTGCCTGTCCAGGTGTGTGGTGCCCCCATCTTGCCCTCCAGCCCCTGCGTCCTGTGCTGTCAGGCTAGGTGTGCAAGTGGGATGAGGGGGAGAGGAGGCTGGGGTGGAGTGGATGGGGGGCGCTTACCGCGGAGGCGCTGGCCGAGAGAATGTAATTACGAGGTCTAGTCTCCTGAAAGTCAGGCACCGTCTGGCAGGGAACAGAGTTCATAGGGGTGTCACACTGGGCTGGGGCCAGGGCCGAGGCCAGGGGCAGCCCCTGAGGCTCTCATAGGGAGCTGCCAGGAGCCCCCGACCCCAGTGACAGGAGGTTCCAGACACACAACATGGACACCCTTCTCCTAGCGACAATGGGAGACTCAGAGTGGAGGCAAAGACCAAGCGGGGGACATGGCTGGGATGTCCCCAAGAGCAAATGTGGTGGTGTCAGCTTACGGCTGCTGTCAGCACCTTTGCTTCTGGCTAAGGCCCAGGTAGGGTCTGGCCCCTGATCCAGGTCATGCTCCCCTCCTCCCCTGAGCAGAATCACTCACACATCCCAGTTAGAGCCAGAGCCCCCCAAACGAAGCCTGCCCCCACCAGTTTCTCCACCCCAGATTCCTCACACCACACACCACAACTCACTCCTCCATCAGGGACCAGCCCTGCCCACCCCCACCCCCAGTCAACAGATGGGTGATGGATGAATGGACAAGCTTTCAACATTTGCAAAAAGCTGACCCACAGGCTCCGATGCCTGGCACTCCTTCCAGACCTGAGGTTATGCATGGTGGAGGCTCTGGTGGGGATGCCAGCTGCTTGCAAAGAGCCTCAGGATGTGCCCTGGGCCAGCCACCGCCCCATGGGCCCAAGGGCAAGGTGGGCAGGTCAAGCAGCAGCAGCACAGCACATGGGACAGGTATACTCACATCTCCCTCACACTGAGCCAAGTTACCCAAAGCAGAACAGAAAAGAACAGAAACAAAGAGTTAGTGAGTCCACAGCGCAGGCAGGAGCAGGACACACCCCTCCCAGGCCCCAGTGGTAAGGGCCACAGGCAGACAGATGCACAGGACCCCACTTTCCAGAAAGCGTCCTGCTGTGTGTGCGTGGCAAGTGTGTCGAGGGGTGGGTGCAAGGAACACAACTGCATGGCGTGAGTCCTCGGGGGTACGGGCTGGTGTGGCCTTGCTCCCAGCTCTCTCTGTAGGGCTCCTGGCTGCACCAAAAAGGGTGAGACTGCCTGGGCAAGAGGGAGGGGTCTGTTTGTGCCAAGTTCCTGGGGGAGAGGAGAGCCAGCCCACGTGACTGCCCTCGGAGAGAATCTCCTGACCCAGTCACGTAGAAGAGGTCACCCCAAAAGCCATCGGGTCACCTACACAACTCCAGCCAGACTCCTCTGACCTGGTCTGAGCTGACTGACCCTGCCCATGGCTCTTGCCCGAGGCAGCCCAGGTCCACTGTGGCCCTGGGTCCCTCCAGGTTTGGCACGGGCCTCTCTTGGACAGCTCAGTCTGAGCGAGAACAGACTGCCTCAGCCGAGAGCTTGGGCAGACAGGGGGGTTTTCCCTGGCACACCCCGGACCTGGGAGTCACTGCAGGGTGTGAAGTGGTCAGCAGACCAACACCCCTGAGCAGCCTGGCACCCCAGCACCGCCCCCCGTAGGACCCAGCTTTGTGGTTCAATCATCCCTTGCTGTGGGTCCCACGGTCCTGCCAAGGGGAACGGGCCTCCAAGGAGTGAAGGCGGGGGAAACCCTCATGGGCCTCTTAAAAGAGACCCCTAGACGTGCCCTGAACAGGTGGGTGGCCTAGCTCCAAGGTCCTCTCTGCGCCAGAGCAGCAGGTGAGGGGTTAGTAAGGGGGAGCCATGCCCGGGCACAGCCGGGAACAGAGCGGAGCATCCAGGGAGGGCAGGGAAGATGCATGCGAGAGACTCCAACTGGCTGTCTGGGAAGGCTTAGGGGAGCCCTGGGCCCAGGTGGGGGTACTGCTGGTCCACCTACCCCGTTTGCGATTGCCCTGTGACCCAGAGCTTGGGGGCCACCAGGGTTCTCTTGGGGGTGAGAGGGCAGAGAGGCATGACCTAAAGAAGTCAGCCCCAGTCCAGCGCCCCCCAGCCAGGCCACTCAAGGCAGAGAGGGAGAAGAGGGGTCATGCCAGACATCAGGCCCCTTCACGCCCCTGTGGCTCCAGCAGAGTGGGGGGCTGCAAGGGGGACACCTACCGAGGCTTTGGCTTCTGCGGCCTTGGCCTTCTTCAGCCGGGCTTTGCAGGCATCCAGGTCCAGGCGCCGGTTCTGGAGGAGTCTCCTCTCTTTCTGCAGGGTGGGGACGGGCACAGTGAGCCCCTGGCAGCCCTGGGGAATGCGGCTGTGACAAGAAGCTATCCCCAAGGCCATCTTGTCACCACAGGAAAGTGAGGTCCAGGGCAGGGAGGCGACCCACTCCGGGTCACTCCGTCAGTTCTCCCAGCAAGGAGAGGCTCTCAGAGGAGAGGGCGGCCACGTCCCCAAGAAACCAACCGAGCAACCCCAGGCCTCTCACCGAAATTGTCTTCCAGTCTCCTTCCAGGAAGTTGCGCAGGGGAGTGAGGAAGTTGATGGAAGCCGTGTGGATAAAGTCCCGCTCAGCGCCTCCCAGGCGTTTCTCAGCTTCTGCCACTTTGATCAGCGTCTTCCCTGAGAGAGCAGGGCGAGCAGAGGCTCAGGCCCAGCCTGTGCTGGCCCCCAGGAAGCAGCGGGTCCGCTTAGCAAGACATGCCGAAGAGTCGCGGTCAAGGGTGCTAGGGCAGAACCGTTTGCTTGGCAAAAAGTGGAAGCCACCTACCCATCACCTGAGGCGTGTGTCCCACCCTCCAAACGAAACACTTGCTTCTGGAATGGTGGAAAGAGGAACTCAGTGAGTCGCCTCCCCCCAAAGCAGTAATAAAACCAGAGAAGACTGTCAACAAAGTCAGCCGCTCCACAGCTCTGAAAAGTGAGCAGAGTCAACCACGAACTAAGAAGTCTTACTTCGAGAAGAACACCTGGGCCTGGGTTTAAAAGAATAAAATGCCTAGGAGTAAGTTTCACCAAGGACATGAACAAGCTTTCCTGGGGAAACTGAGACACCACTAACAGAAATGAAAGACTGGAGGGAAAATATGTGTTCACGGATTGGCATTTCTAAGATGTTAGTTCTATTCAAAGTGATCTACAGAACAGCATAATTCCTATTGAAATGTCAAAGCAGTCTTATTGCAGAAATGGAAAAATCGATCCTCAAGTGCATATGGAATTACAAGTGACTCTGAAGAGCCCAAGCAATCTCGGGGTGGAGGTGGGGAGGGAAACAAAGGAGAAAACCTCCCACTTCTGGTTTCAAATGTACTATGAAGCGACAATAGTGAAAACAGTAGGGTATCGCGTGAGGATGCACAACTAGATCAATGCAGTCGAGACGAGCGTTCAGAAAGAAACCCATCAATCTAAGTCCAGTTTCTGTTTGCAAAGGAACCAAACTCATTCACTGGACAGGGGAGCAGAGTCTCTTCAGCAAAGCGGATGAGGAGCAATTGGATTTCCACCCGGGAGAGAGAAAAGCCGGGCCGTTTCTACCCGGGAGAGAGAAAAGCCGGGCCGTTACGTCCCATCACACACCAGCCTCACACATGGATACAGTTTCTAAGCGTGGCCGCCAAAAACCATGAAACTCATAGAAGGTAAAGGTTTCAGGGTGTTCTTTTAAGCAATGGGTTTCTGGTGATCACTCCGAAAAGACAGGGAAAAATGAAAGCTAAACGGGATCTCCGAGTCAAAATTTAAAACGTTTGTGCATCAAAGGATATTAAGAAAACGAGGGGCCGCCTGTGGGAGAACAGACTTGGAAACCCTATAGATCAGCTATGAGTTGAATATGCAGGCTATGCAAAGGACTCTTCGGAGCTCATGGGAGACAGAGGAGGCTTTCGATTCCTGTAAAAGCTGACGAAGTCTCAGAAACCCACAGATGACAGAATGTGACCCACTCGGGGCAGTCCGATCGGGTTCCACTTCACAGCGTGCACGGCTTGTTCCAAACAAAATGTGCTTAAGCCTGTCTCTGTGATCCGGGAGTGGCTACACACTCAGCAACGTGAGGGGCTTTCCAAAGTCTGTGGAGAAATCCCATCACCTTCCCCTTCCTCCTCTCCAGGACCGATCTGAAGCCCTTCCTACTCCCGTCCTCGTCTCAGTAGGGTGTTTTCAAAAAACAAGCTCCAATCAAACCGGTGGCTTCGCGAGAAATCTCCTGGGCCATTTAAATTTCAGGCGGAGAGGCCAGCTGGAAAGTTACGTCAACTGTTCTGGGGTTCCTAAGGAGTAATCTTGATGACCCCCGTAAAGGATGCACACAGATTACATGGGTGAGGGAATTCCACGGCAGTTGCACTGATATATTCCCCCATCATGCCAAGGCCCCTGCACATTCTTCAAGGCTAATAAGAGCTGCCCGCAGAGTTTTATCGGGACACCTGACCCTGTCCTCCTGTTACAACCTGACCGGCCCCCTCAGACTTCTTTTTTGTGGCCCCAAAGCAAAGAACATTTAAAAGGGACAGGCTGCCGTTTTGACGTGGTCTGACTCAGAGGGCGCAGGCTTCTTGGGGAAGGCTTAGAAAGATGGGAATGGTCTGCAGAAGGCTGCCCACATGTGCCTGCGTGGAAAGCTATGTCCAGAGACCAGAGCTTCACCTTTTGATAGTTTCATTTACATAAAGGCTGCCAAGATTTTGTCGCCATCCTCTCTGACTTGCCCTTGTACCTAAACAAAGAAGTATATTATCCAGTTATGAAGAGAAATGGAGTCCTGATAGACCTCACCACACAGATGATCCTTGAACACAGCAGGTTAAGGGAGTAAGTCAGACACGAGAGGACACCACTTACATAAGCTATCTAGAAGAGGTAACCACCCATCGCGACAAAAGGCGGCGTACGAGAGCATGGGGGAAGGGAAGATAAATCATCAGAACACGGTGAGGATGGTGAATGGGGTAACAAACCAGCATCAGCAAGGATAACGAAGATTTGACCAACACTGTCAGCCACCCAGACGAAACGGGCGTTTCTAGAACACAGTGCCCGACAACAGCAGGACATATTTCAAGCGCGCGTGGAAACTTCTCTCCCCGAGAGCCCTATAACGCAGGTCTCAATACAAGTAAAATGATGAAAGCAACACAAAGCATGTTCCCTGATGTACCACCTGCCGTCGGGTCAACTCCCAATTGCTAGTGACCCGGAAGGCCATGGGAGAGCTATCCCTTTGCGTTTCAGAGGCTACCAATCTGCGTGGGAACAGACAGCTCCATCTTTCTCGCGGAGAATGGCTGGTAGATGAGCAACCCAACTGTAATCCGCGCCAGAGAGCTTTGCTCTGAGCACGCCCCCCAAACACAAACTCATATCGGGTCCGTTCGACCCAGCGCGACCCTCTGGGACAGGGAAGGACTGCCCGCCACTCTCTAGGGAGTAGAAAGCCTCTGCTCTTCCCAAGTTGCTGACCTGGCAGTTACCAGTTCAACGTACTCCTTTCTCTGACAAGAGTGAAGAAACTTAGAAATCAGCAACAGGAGGAAACTTGGAAAATCCACAAATACCTAGAAATTCCCGAGGCGGGAATATAAAAGCCGGCAGCCACGTCGGGAAGCATTTTAACAGCTTCTTGAAACATGAAATGTAAGTTTAGCACATGATTCAGCAATTCTACTCCTAGGTGTTTACACAGGAGAGCTGAAAACATATGTGTACCCAGAGACGTCCAAGCAAATTGGTCACAGACGAACCACCCGGAGCTCCACCTACTGGCGGATGGGGAGACTACTTGCCGGTAATCAAGCGGAATAAAATCCTGAGATGCGCTAACGTGGCCCCGCCTCACAAGCTTTAGGTTCCATGTTGAAAGGAATCCGAAGCAAGGCTCTGAGGCATGTCTTCACTGAACTGCTCAGGAAGGGCAGACACGCAGGGCAGGAAACGAGTCAGTTCCTGGCCGCCTGGGGCTGGGCGGAAGGACCGCTGTCCACAGGAACAACACGGGGATCTTTTCGGGGTGATGGAGATGCTCTTTACACTGGATTTGTGGGACCGTCTGCCCGCTCTGTCTTGAAAGGTGTGTGAAAGCTACCTCAACACAGGAGATGTAATGGTTTGTACAGGATGCCTCAATAGAAACTGTCCCACTGGGGAGGGGAGGGGAGGGGAGATGGCGGTGCTTCTGGAAGCACCTGTAGAACAACGCCAAGTTTAAGACACCAGGTAGCAACCAGGATAGGAACTGTGGCACCATCTTCCTGAGACGTGCACCTGGTGGTGGCCGCACCGCCTGGTGAGGGCCATTCCCGTCCCTGATTCGGATGAGCGAACACGGCTAAGCTGGCCGATGCTTGGTTGCATATGGTACCACGATTAAGCCACACACCCACCACCACCACCCCCAGAACGGGGCAAGGGAAATAGCTGGTTTTTTTTACTATTCTCTTCTGCATCGATTGAGGTTATAAAAATGAGGATTAATTTGGGGAGCAATTGGGTGAATGAAGAGTCAGGGAGGGCACCACAGAGCAGCTGTGGGCCCCTCGGCTTACCGTAGGGTGTGGTGGGCCCCAGCTCACTGGCCGCCTCGCTCATGTACTGAGCCAGCAGCTCCCCATTGGTGACCCGCGAGGGGACCTTCCTGTCCAGCTTCTCATACAAGAACTCCTCCACTCTGGCACCTGCGGGCGACAGCAAGCTCACCACAGGGCGCTTGGGTCCAGGCCCACGAAGAGGGCCACGGGGACAGAAACAGGACCGAGCAGGCACCAGCCACAGAAGCGCCCAGCCTCGTGACTTCCGGCATATTCTCTTGCTTAAGTCCTCCTGCATCCTGCGAGACTGCTCACTCCACACAAGCTAAGGCTCTGAGATACCAAGGAGCCGCCCCCGTCACACAGCAGGAGGTGATGGGCCCGAACCGAAGCTGGCAGGCTGCCCTCCTGGTGACTGGGCTTCGTATCCACCTGCAACATCCCCGGCCCCGCCAGGCTTTCCACTCCCACATCAGATGTACAACCATCCAAGCATCGCAGCTCGGTGTCACCCTTGTCCTGGCGGTTTGGTCCCCTCGCTCTTTGCCTGGTGACTTGGCCAAGCCCTGTTCCATCTCGGCCTCACTGACTTCCCTAAAAGGACTAACCCCGGCCTCTCTTTTTCCGGCCTCCCCTCCCAGGTGTGGTGCAGTCTCTAGGCATTTCTCCCTGCAGAGGGCAGCCCTGCCATGCCACCGCCTGGAGCTTTCTTTAACTGCGCCATCCTGCCCGCTCAGCTCCCCTGGCCTCCTGCCTCTGCTCCCCACGCCCTGGGGTCCCCAGGGTCACCTGCGTCCACTCACTGGGGTTGGGCTGCAGCAGCACCTCTGTCTGCCTCAGGATCTTCTCTGTCCAGTTCTTGGTGCTGTCCGCCCGGGTCAGAAGGTTCTCAAAGTGGGCATCAAGCTCAGTCTTCTCCGCCTGGCCGAATTTCTCCTCTGTGAACTATGAGGGCACAGTCCGGGGGTAGGGAGGACTCAGAGAGGGGGCGACAGGTAGTGCTTTCCCCGGCACCCCTGCCCCAAGCCCAGCTGCCATCCAAGTCCCAAGGTCAAGAGACTCACCCTGCTCCTAATGTGCCCTGTGACCCCTGACTGAGCTTCCACTGGCCCCTGGACCAGAGTTTAGGAATCACAGCTGCTTTGGAAATTTTGATAAAACCGATAAACTAGTGCTTCTCCAAGCAGGTGATACCGCCCTCGGGGTGGGGTGGGGGGTTCCCCTTTATCCTGGATTAGGGGCTACAGTACAAAAGTTTTCACTGCTGGGAGATGGGGGATGCTGAGTAATTTTATTTTTTCCTAAAAAGGAAGCCAAATAAGTTTGGGGACTAATTCTCCAGGCCCTCTCCCCACAGAAATGCCCAGATGATCACAATCTAGTCCACAGTTCAGAGGGCAGAGAAACCCTGGGGCCCATCTCCTATGGGTTCCTCCAGCCTGACTGGAAAACTCGGCGGACAGGGTCCGTGGAGAGGGCGAGTTCTGGGCTCTTAGGCGGCACCCCAGAGAGCTGGGAGCTGCTGGGGAGAGCGTGGGAGGAACCCAGGCCCTGGGTCCAGACACCTAGCTTCAAACTGTGTGATCTTGGGCAAGCGGCCTTGCCTCTCTGAGCACTGGTTTCCTGAGCTGAAAACCACCACCACCAGTGGGCTAAGAAGGAAGAGCGCCAGATCTCCCTCCTTGGGCGGCCGCGAGGATGAAGTGAGGAAGAGGAGGGGTGGGTGTTAGGCCAGGGTCTGGCCTGGAGTCCAAGTTCAGTGGAGGGCTGGGTTAAGAGCCGAGGGCAGGGAAGTGTGGGGAGGAAGCCTGTCCAGATGACAGGGCTCATTGTCAGCTGACTGAAGCCAACGCCCGGGGACACCCAGCACCCAGGAAGCTTGGCAGCTTCCCACTCCAAGGGCAGGCAGGCACCAGGATGCCACCCAGGTTACCCCTGAGGGCTGGCAGATGCCAGGAGGGCCCCAGGAGAAAAATCAGAACGTCCTCTGTTTCCAAACAGATCCCAAGGCTTTCTCTAGCCAGGCCTCCCCCAAGGTCACACGAGAGCAGGCTTGTGAAACGGTCACTAACAACTGATCCTGCTGGGGCCTCTGGGGCCCGGCTGTACTCAGGACCGACACCAGCGCCCTCCCTGGCTCTTCCAAGATAGGCCTGGGTTGGTCTCCCATTTGACAGGTGAAGCCACTGAGGCCAGGCAAGGGGGTCAGAGTCGTCATGGCCTAGACTCCAGAGGCCCCTCCTGAGAGGCCAGCAATGAATAATCCAGAACGCATGGGGCGGCTCTCACTGACAGGGCAGGCCACTCAGCACCCATCAATTATGTAGCAGAGCTTTGGTTTCTCCCTGCAGGGCTGGCAGGCCAACCTGGCAGGGTCAGAGCCTGCAGCTCCCTACCTGGGGACCAGTGCTCCCAGTTTCCCCTGCACCACTTGTCGCCTCCACCTCCTCTTCTACCTCAGGTTCCCCAAGCTGGGGTCTCCCAGGAGAGGGGCTCCGTCCTGCCCACTGTCCTGCCCCCCACCCCACGCTTTTTTCCCCAGATAAGGAAACCGAGAGTTGGAGAGATGAAGTCAATGCTCTGGGCCCCAGTACCCCAGGAGAATGAGGACATCAGGAACTGTCTCCAAGTATTTGGAAGGTGCTTAAGTTAACTCCAAGGAGGAACCCTGGTGGCACAGTGGGTTAGGTGTTGGGCTGCTGACCAGGAGATTAGCAGTTCAAAACCACCAACTGCTCCTTGGAAGAAAGATGAGGCTCTCTAGTCCCATACAGAGCTGTCATCTCGGAAACCCACCCTGCAGGCAGGTCTAGCATGTCCTGTAGGGTCACTGTGTCAGACTGGACTCGGCAGAGTCTGGTTCTGGTTTTAGCTTGACAGACTCTTGCTGGTACCTTCACCGGGGAGCCCTGGTGAACGAAGGGCTTCGAATCCTGAAGTTGGTGGGTCACACTCACAAGTCACTTCCTGGGAGAAGGACGAGGCTGTCTCAGACACCCCACAGAGAGCTGCTGTGTGTTAGAACCGGCTTGATGGGGGTATCATCGCCCTCATCACTAAGTAATAGAGTACTTCCACCATATGCCTCCTTAGCACACTGGGGGACCCCCTCCCCAGTGATTCTTCACACTTCACATGTCCACGCCCAGTCCAACCGCAGCCCCTCCCCGCCTCCTCCACTCCCACCCTGCTCCTCACGGCCCACAGGGTAAAAGTCCCACCAGGCACCCGATCCCCACCAGCTCTGATGCTGCTGCCCCCGCTGGCTTGTATTATTTTGGTGCTTAGTACGGCTACCCGCACTGTGCACAATCACCCTACCACTGCTCCGGTTCTGGCCTCAGGGTCCCCGTGCCCGGAACACCGGGCCTGTGCCAAGCCCGCAAGACCCTCCCAGCTCTCAGGGCACAGGTCAAGGGGTGCATTCCAGTCACTCCCACCAAGGGGTCTCCCCAAGTCCTCACCCCGCAACCATGGCCTTGGACCTGCCGAGGTGGGGCTGGGACTGGGGTACTTTGAGCTGCCCCCAGTGTACCAAAGGTCCAACGTACCCTAGAGCCTGGCAAGAGGGCGCCGACCTAGAAGAGCTGATGGGAAGAGCCTTCCTCCTGTCCCTCTTGGCTGGGAGGGGCCAGTCAGCCTCTGACCCTACCCCCCTGGGCAGGCTAGCCTCAGGCAAGGCCCCCTGTGTGGCCTTTCCTATCCGAGTCACTTTTCAGCCCCCCACCCCCAGCTCTGACTGGCCATCCCTGGTCCCTCAGAGGCCTGTTCTTACAGCATCTAAGACGGCAGCAGCAGGGGGTGGGCGTGCAGAGTCAGAGAAAGCCGCTATTTATAAAGCTCCCAGCTCTCTCCTCCACCCTAGGAGACTGGGGCCTGGGTGCTGTTGGCTCCCACTCCAGCATGGGCCAGTAAAGCCACAGGGTCAGGTGCTGGGCCCCAGCAGCTGCAGGTAACCAGCAGATCAGGTTCTTCCCCAGATGTGGGAGATAGCCTGGTTGCCATGCCAACGCTAGGGTGGCTTTCCCACCTCCCAGAAGGACTAGGGCTGTCTGAGGGGCTCTGGAATCTCCTCCGCATCCCCACCAGGACTGCGGACAGGAGGACAAGAATCCTCTTGGGGACACCGAGAGCTTTCTAGTAAACAGCCTCCCAGGCGTCTGGGGAGGGTGGCTGGTGGGGACTCCTCCTCCTAGGCTGGAGGGCTGCCCTGGGAATGCCAACAACCAACATGGACAAGGGGGCAGGACCAGAACAGGACAAAGGGCCAGGCCCCCATGACTGCAGGGTGAGTGTCTACAGCCACCCACAGAGACACACACACTGTCACACTAACAGATGGGGAGACAGGCGGAGAGGGGAGGAGACTGGCCCAAGGGTCCTGATGCGTAGATGGCAGACACGAATTATGAGCTTGCTTCTGGTGACCGAGTATATGCATGGCCCCAAGGGATCCTCACACTCATCTTGGCGGGGGTGGGGGAGTGGTGCATTAGAAATCCCATTTTTCAGATGGAGAAACTGAGGCCCAAAGAGGTGACGCTACATCCCCAAGGTCACAGGCAGGAGCACCCACACCCATAGCTGATGACTCCAGGTCTTCATGGGGACATTAAGCTGCTTCAGTTTCTCCCAGCCCCCAATGGGCAGGCTGCCTTCACCCTGACATCTGCGGCCTGAGAAAGTTTTCCAGGGTGGGGCCACCCCCCCTGGCTAGGTCCCCGGGGGCCAGGAGGAAGCAGGCCTCCCAGTGAGCCGGGCCTCCTGGTTTCTGGCAGGCCTCTCCAAGTGTGCCAGACCGGCACCACGGCCCACTGCACAGGTGTGGGCACTGAGGCTGAGGGCGCCGGGGGCCGGGGGCCGGGGCGGGCGTCCTAAAGCCCTGGACGGGGTCCCAGCTCTCCATTTGGCCTGCCCAACGCCCGAGTTCCGGCCGGGCACCGGGTCAGAAAGGGAGGAGTCGCCTGCTGCCCTCTCCCCTCCTTAGCGGGGCTCCCACGGGGTCTGGGGCAAAAGCCAAGGCAGGGCGGTAACCCAAGGGGTGGGAACGGTGGACACGGGTCTCTTTTTCCCCAGGCAGCAGGGCGGAGCTGGGTCTAGCCCGGGCCCTGCGGGCGCGGCCCGCGCAACCCGCGGCCCCGGGCTCGCGCTCCCTCGAGACCGCTCGGAAGCAGCGGGGCTTCGGCGGCGGGGCGTCCCGCTGCGGGCAAGGTGGCAGCTGCATTGGAGCGGCTCCTCCGCGCCTCTCGCGGGCCCGCAGCAGGGCGCCCTCGGCGCGCGCCGTCCCCACCCCCCGCCCCACATCCGGGCCCCGAGTGGCCGGCCGGGGGCACCCAGGGCGCACGGCCCAGCTCGCGGCGCGGCGCGGCGCCAGGCCTCACCTGCACCGCCCGGGTGAAGAAGATGCCCGCGTCCGACGCCAGCTTCTTCATGTTGAAGTCCATGGCGCGCGCGCACGGCGGCCCGAGCGCAGCCTGGCAGCCCCGCGCCCCCCAACTGCGGCCGCCGCCCGGCCCGCACCCCGCCCACCTGCTGCCGGTGCGCCCTCCGCCCGCCCGCAGCCGCCGCCGCCGCCGAGCCAGCCGGAGCGCGCAGGGCGGGGCGGGCGCGGCGGCCCGGCGCCCGCAGGGCTCTCTGCTGCCCCTGGCGTCCACCCGCCCTGCTGCCCGCCCGCCGCACGGGCCCCTCCGCCTCCCTCTGTCCGCACCCACTCTCCTGGGGCGCCTGCCCGTCCTCTGCGCCTCCTCTTCCCGGGTCTCTTCAGCTGGCTCCTCTTCTGCCCTGACCTTGGCGAAACTGGGGGCCCACTGAGGGGCTCACCCGTCAAGGCCAGGAAGGGAGGAAGGTGTAGGACCAAGTGCCCCAGGAAAACAGGGGAAGAGGCTGTGGTTGAGAGGTCGAAGTTGGGGGTCTGCCCAGGAGGGGTCAGGTATAAACAGCCCTAGACGACCCAGGCAGTGCCCCCGAAGAGCTCCTTTCCTGAGGCTGCCAGCAGCCTGTTTACCTGTCTACACTTGGGCCTGCACGCGAACCCGTGGGTGCCTTGGTTGGGAATTAGTCTGTTAACCTCAAGGTGCAGTCGGGACCCCAAAGCAGAAAGATGCAGTTTTCCTGCTCCCTAGATCACTCTGGGGTACGGTCTCCGCTCGCCTCCAGGCGGGTTTTCAGCCTTTGTCCTGGCTGACTTTGGTCACCTTCCTAGACTTGGTCTGGGTTCCCAGCACCTGGCCCAGTCTATCTGTGCAGGGCGAGCCTCAAATCCCTCCGAGGTTGGTCCAGACCGCACTCTCACCCAAAGCATGCCAGGCTCTTTTTCAAAAGTGCCCAGGTGACTTAATGTGCACCCCAGGTTCAGGGGCCCTGGCGTACATTTGTTAGCGATAGGGAGTCCCTGTCCACTTTTAGGGCAGCCATGCAGCCGCAGTTTATCATCTCTGTGTTGTTTCCATGTCTTCTCTCTGGTTGTGTCTGTCTGTCTGTAGTGATTATTGATTTACCTCCCAGTACCTGTCTCTAAGAAGCCCTGGTGGCCGAGTGGGTTACCATGGGCAACAGTTTGGAACCACCGGCCACTCTGTGGGAGAAAGAGAAGGCATTCTACTCCCGTAAACGACTCTCATCTCAGAAACTCACAGGGGCAGTTCCACCCTGTCCTAGGGGGTGGTGCTGGGTCAGTCTGTCTGTCTGTACAGGAGCCTTGGTAGACACTGAGCGATGCGTTGGGCTGCTAACGGATAGGTCAGTGGTTCAAACCCACCAGTCGCTCCTTGGGCGAAAGATAAAGTTGTCTGGTCCTGTAAAGACTGACAAAGACACCCTCAGGAGCAGTTCCACCCTGTCCTACAGGGTCGCTTGGAGGGTTTGGTCTGATGTCTATAAGGAGCCCTGATAGACTTAGCCGCCCTAAAACACTTGGCGGCTAAGTGTAAGGTTAAAAGTTCAAGTGCACCAGCTGCTTCCTGGGGGCCATCTGTGGCTGTCTTTTTCTGGATTTCCAAGGATTTATCGCTTCGGAAGCCTATCGGGCAGTTCTATCCTGTCCTATAGGGTTGCTGTGAGTTGGAATTGACCCGGCGATTTGGTTTGGGGTTTGGATCTGTCTCCAGCTGACCATTATCCTTCACTCACCGACCATTCACCCGTATACTCTCTCAACACCACATCTCACTTTAATATGTCCGTTCCAGAACTCTCACTGAGCACCTACTATGTGCCAGGTATTTTGTTAGGTGCTGGGGATGTAGCCGTGAATAAAACAGGGTTCCTCGTGGACAGACAGACATAGAAGGCAGCAGGTGAGGAGTCCTGCCAAGGAAACGGGGAGAGAGCTCGAGATAGGGCAGACCAGAGGACGTCAAAAAGTTCGAGGATGCGAGGCCCGTGCACATGGCTGCTCCCGGAGCTGTGCACCTGGCGTCCTGGCCGCGTGGCAGAAGCAGCTTGCAGTCTCGCTGTCCTCGCTGGACCCCAGGGCCTGCCATGCCCGGCGCCCCCTGGGCCAGGCAGGCGGCCCAGGGTCCAGCGACAGAGGTTGGCAAAGGGGCACTTGTCACTGCACACTGAGACACCTGTCCCAACACATTGCACATCGAGACTCTTGTCACTCCAGGCCACGGAGGCAGGCCCCTGGCCTAGCGCTGGTCTTGCAGCCACCTCCACCTCCAGCGACCCCAACGTCCTCGGTGTCCTAGGTGGACACGCTGGACCCGGGCCATCAGATGGTCCAGCAGCGGCAGCACCTCACCTGTGAGGGCAGCGCCACCTTCAAATCCAGGGCCGGGGAGACCCAGGAAGTTGCCGCCTGGAGCAGGGCCCACATGCACCTCTCTGCCCACCCTGGGCAGGTTTGAAAGCAGCGGCAGAATAGACAGCTCATCTTTCTGCTTCTCCTTCAGGGTCCTGCAGGGAGCCAAGCACCTGACCACGCATACGTGCAACAAGGCACACAGCCCGGCTCGCTCCCTGCTCAAGCCCTGGGTGCCATGGAAGGCCCCGCCTGCCGGGATGGGGGCTCAATGCGCAAGGGAGTGTGGTCATCAGGGGTGGAGCACAAAACCACGGAGAGCACGTCTTAAGCGTGACCCTCGGCTTCTTGCTTCCTGGCCAGGGCCCGATGACAAGGCTGGGTGGGTGGGCGTTGTCCTGACTACACAGCAGAGGTGCTCCTGAATGTGGCTCACCAGACCATGACTCTGTGGCCAGCAGCCATGGCCATCTCTGCCGTTTGCCAGGATTTCTTCAGGCAGCTCCTTGCCCTTCCTCAGCCCAGAGGGTGATGTCGGCTCTAGTTCGCATCCTTCCGTCTCTTCTCAACATGTGTGTGATCTTTTAGAAATAAGTAAATAGATATTTTTAACATTTCTTTAAAAAGGGCATGGAAACATGGAATTGAAAGATAAAGGAGTTTTTCCGTGAACGTTTTGCAGCCCCTTGTCTGTGCTAAGGAGCCCTGGATGCACCGTCAGGTAAGTGTCGCACTGTTAACGTCAAGGCCTGTGGCTCAGACCTGCCAGCTGGGCCTCTGGAGAAAGACAAAGCAGTGCTCTTCCGTGAAGAGACCGACACGTTCTCCTCTGTCTTCTCAGGTTGCTCTGAGTTGGAATTGAGTTGGTGGCAGTAAGTATGGTTTGGTTTGGTATGGGGTGCTAAGACTCAGAATCAACTCCGCGGTGGTGGTGGGCTTACAGCATGTCTATAGCCCTCGCTCCCTTTCAGCTGCCCATCCAGCTCGTGAGCATGTTCTGACAGTAACCTATTCCAAGCTAACACTGAGCACTTTGAAGTGGATAATCACCTGAAACCCTCAAAGAAACCAGGGAAGGAATTGGTGGGTGTAGCCTGGGACGCTTGCAGCCCTGTTGTGGAGACCACCCGTCTGTCTCCACAGCAGGCTCCTCACTTTCCCGCTCACTTTGCCACCCGGAGTCAGTGACCAGATGGTCTCTTGCCTCTGGGGCATAGCCTGTGACCTTCCTGGAACACCCCCCCCCACACACACAGCCCACTCCTCTCCTCTCTGCCCAGATAATTCTGCGCATCCTTCAGGTCTCCGTGAGCGTGTGGGACCAGCCCCCACACCAATGGGACCCCAAGGAGTGGTCGTTTAATTAAAAAGAAAGAAATAAAGGACAGCAGGCTAGGTATGCAAGGGCTCACCTCTTCCATGGAGTCTGGAACCAGAGAGAGAGAGTGACTAGTCTCTAACAGGCTTATAGAATCATTGGACATGCAAGCCATGCCATGCACCTACGTCATACATGCGACAGGAGGCATACATGTGACAGGAAGGCATATCTGTTGTAACTAGACAGGCAGGTCCTCCTACAGTTAACCTTGTCATCCTTGAGCTGGCTTGACCTTAAGTGGCCTGAGCTTTTCTCCAGGGAACAATATCCCCTGTGATCAGTATCAGATGGCAGTGGGCTGCACTTTGGGGGGGTGCAGACAATAGGCCCTGACTGCTTTCCACAGCAGACTACCTTCAGGCAGATAATCCTCACGCTTACAGTAAAGGCAGCTATGAGCTTGTAAGAAGTATTTTAAAATTAGCATGATTAAGTTGGGGGTGGGATAGGACAGCATTGTGGTGAATAAACTTTTAGGAGAATGTGACTGGGATTCATGTCCAAGTCTTGAGTGTGAAGGCCTGCCTTCCCAGACTCTTAATTACGAGTGTAGAGAATTTGTCCGCATACACTTACTCCCCGTTCTCAGTTTCCCACACATGTGGACTTCCTTCCTTTCCGGAGCCTTCTTTGATTCCTCACTTCCCCAAGAGGTCTGGCATGCATGTCTCCTCACTCCCACGACATTCCTGGGGTTCCCTAGGAGAAGGCCCAGCACCAGATTACACCACGAGTCTCCTCTCCAACAGACTGTGAGCTTCCTGAAGCCACCACTCCTCTTGTCCACCGGTGTCCCCCGTCTAGTCCAGCGGATACCACATCGAACATAGTAGTCTGGCAGCCCAACTGACTCTCGAAGCTAGAAAAACTAATTGGTTATAAGTTTTTGCTTCAAATGGAGGTGGGTGGGTATACACCCCAAGCTATTTCTTTAACTGTAGCTAGAAAACCCCCCCCGCCCCCCTTAGAAATGCAGTTAGGGCATTGCCCGCAGCGGGAGAACAACATGGCTGCTGAGGCAACCCCAGGGTGCAGAGCCCAGCAGGCCGTCCAGGAGGAGTGTGGTTCAGAGTCCAAGCTGGCCGGGGCAGTGGTGGGCCGAGTCAAGCTCATCGGGGAGCGCAGGGACTACAACCAGGCCTTGGAGCTGATGACTGTGGAGGTTGGCAGCCTGCGGTTGGACAAGCTCTTCTCATCACCACTGCTGAGCTGGCCAATGAGCCCTGGCAGCTGCGGTTCCCCCTGCCCACGGCCTGCCCACTGGTCGCTGCAGCCTGGGGCACCCCAATGGGCCAACTGCATCAAGGGGGTGATCAGGGACCCAGCTGGCCCCTACCTGGCTTCAACGCAGTTGTGGTCAGCTCAGGCCCCTACCTTCCTCCACCAGCTCTGCACAGGCTCAGGAGAATTAGCTGCCCGGGCCCAGGTGTGCCAGCAGGTGGAGCACAGCTTCGCAGGGGGTGCCCTGTGGCATCATGGACCAGCCCATTGCTCTACTGGGGCAGAAGGGTCACACGTTGCTCATCGACTGCAGGTCCCTGGAGACAAGCCTGGTACCTCTCGTGGATCCTCGTCAGTGGTGCCAGTGCAAGAGGTGGCCCGGGCCCTGGGCAAGGCGAGCCTCCCAGAGGTGCAGCTGGCGGAGCTTGAAGCTGGCAAAGAGCTGGTCAGCAAGGAGGGCTTCGGCAGGCATGGTAGAGAGTCACTCCTCACTCAGAGATGACTGCGAGGTGAGCTGCCCCGAGCTGGACCAGCTAGCTGGTGGAGGCCGCGCTGTCTGTGCCCGGGGTTTATGGCAGCTGCGTGGTGACAGGCTTTGGCAGGTGCACGGTGACTCTGCTGGAGGCCGCCGCTGCAGTTTGAGCTATGAAACAGAACCAGGCGGGACGGCCACCTTCTCCCTCTCCCAGGCCGCTGCCACTGTGAGGGGCTGCCGGTCAGCTCGGGGCCTTGGTGCCTGCCTGCCACCTCTGGATGCTCAATAAACTGGTGCCTCTAACCCTAAAAAGAAAGAAAGAAGATACAGTTAGCCTAAGGTACTTTATTTAGTGCTGTTTTATTTTTATTTTATTGGGGGCTCATACAGCTCTTATCACAATCCATCTATCCATCCATTGTGTCAATATTTAGTGCCTTTTTAATGACATTTTTATAACTTGCTACATGGCTAGAAAGCACGCGTTGGCTGCGGCGGAAGTCATCTTAGGGCCGAGCAGAGTCTCTTATTTACCTGATTAGTCAGGAGCCCTTGTTTGAGGTCTGGAGACATAGGACATATACCTTTGGCTTTGGAGTTTACACCTGAGAGAGTCACGTATAGATGTGGCTTAGTGGTTCTGACTTGGGCTGCTGACTACAAAGTTAGCTGTTTGAATCCACCAGCTTGCTCCTTAGAAAGATGAGGCTTTCTGCTCGCATAAGGGATTTCAGCTTCTGAAATTCAGGGAGGCAGTTTTACCTTGTTTTAAATGGTCTCTCTGAGTCAGCATCAACTTGATGGCAGTGAGTTTGCTTTTGGTTTCGATTAAAAGCTCGGCCCTGCGATGTGGTTGGTCAACAGAGACATCCTGAGACTGGCCTAAGACTTAGCCTTATTGTCCCATGTGCTTGTTCATGGTCAACAGGTGTTTCCCGTGGTTATCCTGAAACCGCGTTAATGGAAAGCATCTATTGATGACTCCCCAAGTGTCCACTCCACCGCCAAAGGTGTGTATTCTTTGTGCATTCGGACCTCAAACGGGACACCACAAAGTCTGTCTGTCTGCACCGCTGTGGTGCCCCCGCTGGAATACCTGCTCAATAAAAACTTGCACCTCTGCCCTGGAGTGGGTAATTGATTGGCTGCATGTTTTCGGGGTGAAATACCTGCATTTTAGAGGACAGTGGGTGTGGCGCGAATGCAGGTGTGCATGGCTTGCTGATAATCATAACTGAAAAATGGAGCTGTGGCCAGCTCTTCAGTTCCCACAGGACTGCCACCCGGCTCTCTTAGGTCCCCAGCGCAGCTGTTACGCCCCAGCTGTCACAAGGCAGGGCAGCGATTCCATCCTGTTTGACATCAAGGGAAACTGGAAAACCAGGGCTGAGGTGCCACGAGACTACCCGATTCCTGCACGCCAGCTCTCAGAGACAGTGTTGTCGTGGAGATGGGCGCTCTTGTAAACAACGGCAGGGCAGCGTGGAGGATGGCACGTGTGTGAGAGGATGGCGTCTGAAGTGCGGGCAGACGGGTGGAGGAGTCTCAGAGAACCTTTCACGCGCCCGCCTGCTGGACTTGGCTTTCTTACCTCTGCCCCTTTAAGAGTGGCTCCGCCTCCTCAGCCACACCTGTCAATCTAATCTTAGCGGCCAATCGTCGGAAAGAAGAGAGCACTTCCGCGCCTCAACCGCACTTAGGAGGCGGGGCAGAGGGTGAGGAAAGGCGGGACCAGATGTGCCACGTGACCCGTCCCATTGGCCCGGAGCCCGGGCGGCGCGGGGAGGCCCTGCGGCGCTCATTGGCCGGAGAAGGGCCCGCCCGGCGCGAGGCCGCGCCCCCAGCGGCCGCGCGTTTGGTTGCGCTGCCGCCGGGAAAGGAGACGCTGCCCTTCCGCAGCGATGGGAGCCAGGGTGAGTGACGGCCCGGGGATGGGGCCGCGGGCGAAAGGGCGGCGCGGCCCGGCGGGAAACTGCGCGGCGGGAGCCGGGCCTGGGTGGGTGACAGGTGTCCGGGCCCTTTGGGACTGAGAAGGTGTCCGGCTTGGCATGAGCAGGGCCGAGCGCGGCGCGAGAGGGTGTCCTGGCCGGGGGTGGAACGAGAAGGCACCTACCTGGAGGGGATGCTCGGCCTGGAACGTCGCGCGGGGCGCCGCGGGGGCGGAGGTACCTGCGCCGGCACTGAGAAAGTACCCAGGCTGGACGAAGTAGGGGTGTGGGCAGTGGGCGGCGCCATAGGGTGCCTGGCCGATCTCCAGGGATATTCCAGAAATGGGGCAAAGAGGAGTTGGCCAGCTCGGGGCCGCGCAAGGAGATGTCCGCGCTGGAACAAGCACGTTCCGTGAGATTTATTTATTGCTGTGGTGCGGGGTGGCGTCCAGGAGAGGTGCCCAGTACCCATTTCGGGCAGGCGCTGAGGGTGCACTGGCAGAGACACGGCCGTGGCCAAGGCAGATGAGGAGGTGCTCAGGCCACACACTGGAAGCCCAGGGCTGGGAGGTGACACCTGAGACGGGAAGCTTTGGTGTCCGGGTGGAGGGAGCACGTTACTGCCTCAGGTTCTAGGGCAGGAGAGGTGACCAGACTCTACACAGCGTTCGCATTAGCACCCGCCACCCACGTGGAGGGGCTCTTTGCCTTCGGTTTGCCATCCTGGAGACCAGAAAGCCTGAATCCGGGGTTATCCCGAGACTGAAACACTGAAACAGGCAGTGTTGAGACCTTGCACCTGCCTCTCTACTATTCATTCATACTAAGGGGTCCTTAGTGCCCTGTGGTCTCAAGTTCATCTGTGGGCTCCTCACCTGGGAGCATGGGACATGGTAGAAGGAAGGGTGAGGGGAGGGCAGCAAGCTAGCAGGCAGGACAGGGCAAATTCCGCTACAGCTTTTCCATGCTCCCGAGCTGGAGTCCGGCCCCAGCTTGACCATTTACCCAGTGACCTTGGTCAGGTTGCTCACCTCTCATCCTTAATGTCCCCATTGTTGAGAGAAACAGTAAATATCGGCAGGGTTCTGCGCACAAGCAAGCCCTTGTAGAGAGAGAGCCTGCTCCAAGCCTGGCCTGTAGTAAGTAGCTGCTGATTCTCCAGCTCCAGAGTTCTTGCCTGCCTTCTGCTCTAAGGCCTGGGCCAGGCCAGGGGTACAGGGGGGATGTTCCTGACCACCTCGGTCACGTGGCTCAATCTGCGGTCTCCTGGCAGCATGCCTCCTACCCTGGACAGCATGCGGATTCCTTGGTCCTAGGTCATTCTCCCACCCCAGTCCCAGAGTCAGGCAGATAGGATTGGCTGTCCTTCCCACTCACTGGGGAGAAGACATATCTTGGGCTGGCCCAGTGACTTTGGCTGCCAGCCCAGGTAGACAGACAGGGTCTGTCCTGGCCTGTGTGTTTCTTCTGCTGGAGGTCCCAGGAGGCCCTGAAAGCACCCTAGGGCTCGTGGTAGTCATTGAGGGGTGCCCTAGAGGGATCAAGTCGTCACTTATTCCCTGTCCTTGAGGTGGCACCTTGGAGGAGCTGGGGGTGGGGGGGTGGTCTCTGAAGGCCCCAGGGGAAAGCTGCCCCTATTGGTTGGGGTTCTGCTGCCCCTTCTTACTCTTTCTCACATTTAACAAAAGGCTTGGGTCAACCACCCTGGAGCCTGGAGTCTCGTAGATCTCAGTTCAGATCCTGACCAGCTTTGTGACCTTGGGTTCCCGACTCTGCGCCTCAGAGCCTCAGTTTCCTTGTTGACACGGGAGGAGGAGAGGCTGGCATGTGCTCCGCTGAGTTGTAATGGCTCAGTGAAATAGCAGACCTATTGCAGGCACTAGGGGTAAAACCCTCCTGGCTCTGTGGGATGGTCAGTGGATCTGGTAGGGAGACCCCCGTCAGTCGCCTCGCCCTTTGGGGGCATGAGATTTTTGTTCACTTAAAGGACCATGGGTTTAAAAGACTGCGAAAGTGTGGTCAAGAGTCCCAAGTTTGCAAGTGGCCCATCCACCCAGGCCCTGACTCCTCTCTTGGGCCAGTACCCCAGAACACTGTCTTTCCCGCCCAGGGCTCATGGTGAGCAGATGGCCCTGGGGCATTTGGCTGCCTCCCTGCTGGTGGTTGCAGAAGGGCTGGGGCCTGATTCCAGGGGAGGGCTCTGCTCACACCTCCTCTCCCTGGCACGCTGTGTAGGTATTTGGTGGGTACACGCCTCCTTGGGTCTGACGTGACCTCATGCCCCCCTCCCTCCAGCTCTGTGGCAGGACCCTGTGGGCTGTGCGTTGCTGTCCTTTTGGGTTGTGGACAGTGCTCGGCACTCAACCAGTAGCCAGCTGAAGACTCCTCCGAGGAAGCCCTTGATCCTGTGGGCTTCTGCCTGGGCACGGTCCTGCCATGGCGTTCCGGAGGACCGAGGGTATGTCCATGATCCAGGCCCTGGCCATGACCGTGGCTGAGATCCCTGTGTTCCTGTACACGACGTTTGGGCAGGTAAGGCTCCGTTGGGAAGCCCTGCACCACCTGTGGGGGCCGCGGTGTCTGGGAAAGCTTGTCCCTGTTATTGGCCTCTTTGAGTGGACAGGGGACGAGACCGGGCCAGTAGTCAGGGGCTCCTTGCCCACTCTTCACCCTGAGACTATGTAATGTCTCTACTTCGGTCTCTTAATCTGTAAAACTGCCTCAATTGCAAACGTGTGTAACGGGCCTGGCCTCTGGATGCTTCCTTGAGTAGCCACTGGGGCAATGAGTGGTCCCAGCCTATTGGGCAGAGGATGAGGTGGAGCCGCCAGGCTGTGGCTGAGGGAGTAAGTAGCGTCAACTTGGTGAGGTCATTGAGACTCTGGGCTCTGGCTGACTTGCATTGGGTGTCACTGTCACCCCTGTGAGCCTCAGTTTCAGGTCCAACAGGTCAGGCATGTAAAGTCTGGAGCAGCAAGGGGCAGCCGGCACGCAGTCAATTCTGCTGGCTCGGGGGGGTTGGGGCGGGGTGCTGGACCCCAGCTATGGTCTCCGTGCCCTTGTCATTTTGCTGTCCCGAAGGTCCCTCTTTAGACCTCTGTGGTCTACAATTCCAAGGAGTTGGCACAAAGTGCACAGGCCTGGGGTGCCTGCTCGCTGTCCCATTGCAGCTCTCCAGCAGCTCCCCTGCCTCCGGCCTAACCCGGCCCTTCCCTTCTCTCCCCACAGTCCGCATTCTCACAGCTGCGGCTGACTCCCGGCCTGCGGAAGGTCCTCTTTGCCACCGCCCTGGGGACCGTGGCCTTGGCCCTGGCTGCCCATCAGCTGAAGAGGCGCCGGCGGAGGAAGAAGCAGGGCAGCCCCGGGCTGGGAGGCGAGCAGCTGGGCACAGTGCCCCTTCCCATCCTGATGGCCAGGAAGGCGTCATTGAAGAAAGGTGGGTGTGCGGTGGTGGGGAAGGGCCAGGCTGGGTTCTAGTCCCAGGTCAGTTCTTGGAGGTCCGTTTTCGGTGTCTGTGATGTGGGCATCTCCTTCCTGGAGTCAACGTGAGGATTTGGTGGGCCCAGTCAGTGGACATTATTCTGGTTAATCTCCTCTGAGTCCTCCTTGAGGACACCTGGGCCTAGAGGAGACTGGAGGATCTTGGGGGCAGGGAGGCAAACCTGAGGGAGGTCTCCCCAGGTCAGGAGCCAAAAGGACTGTGTGTTACCTGAGCCATCCCATGCATTCCCTGAACCATACCCTATATATTTGAAAATCCGGTTTAAAAAAGAAAAAAGTTAATTAAAAATAAGTAAAATAAGAATCATGAGTTTAATCTATGCACAGTATGGAGTTGTATGAGTTTTGACAAACACCTACCATCAACTGAGAACCCTACAGCTCCCTCCTGTTCCTTTGTGGTCAGCCCCTGCCCCGCTCCCAGCCTCTGCTCTGTGTTATCACTGGCGGTGTGGTTTATTTGTTCCCTCTTTTTTTTTAAAGGGATTAATTTTAGAATTGGAACTCAAGATACCCAGATACAGATAGACTGATTTCGATCCCCCCCCCCCCCCCAGCGACCTGAGGATTTAGTCCTAAATAGTGAAGAGCTCAGGACAGAGCAGCATGTGGTGTGGGCAACTTTGTCTTCGCTCTTCTTAAACTGTTGGGGTTTTTTTCTCAATAATATAGAGAGATCTCTAGCGATGGGTTGATTTACATTTTTCTCATTTTGTTATGTTTTTGAAGTGAGAACCCCTTGTAGCCTGTGGTTATTTGTAACCCAGAGCCCATCATTGGCTGTGTCGTGCAAGTCACCTGCGTCTCCCCAAGGCAAGGAGTCTCCTGTGAGAGCAAAGGTCTCCCCAGAAGTGAATTTTAATTGTGAATGATCACCGACAAAGGGGCATTACATCTTTACCAAGGAAACAACCAGGGTCTGGCCTAGCACAGAAGGCCAGGAAGCATTGAGTTGTTCCACACAGGGTCAGCAGTTCAAATCCACAAGGCGCTCCTTGGCACAAAGACGAGGCTTTCTGCTCCCGGAACGACTGTCAGCCTCAGAATGAATTCAGTGACTGGGTAGCTAGGCGAGAACATGTCTGAGGCAAAAGCAGACCCCAGGCTCAGAGTTTGTGTACACTGAGTCACTGCCGCTGCCTGGTGCCTCTCTCCTTCTCGTTCATCCCTCCCTGCTAATGCTTTGACAAGGGTTGCCGGTGTCCTTAAGAGAAGTGGCTTCAGCTCCCTTTGGGAACAAGAGAGAGTCTAACCCAGCCATGCGAGCTACAGCATGAGGGAAAGCAGCCAGACCACCTTTTCAGCCGGCCCTCTGTGCTGGGTGGGGTGGTCGGGGTGGGGGTGTTGGTGAGTAGGAACCCCAGCAGGGACCCAGCGCTCAGACCCACGACACTGAGGAGTTCTGACCGCACCCTGACTTGTGGGTCAGGATTGGGCACGGCAGGGAGTCCAAAAAGGGGGGATTGGTGTGTGCACAGGCCAGGTGGGCAACCTGCCCTGACCCCTGCTTTCCTGCTCCTCACAGGCTACTCCAACCGGAGGGTCCAGAGCCCCAGTAGCAAGAGCAATGACACGCTCAGCGGCATCTCCTCCATCGAGCCCAGCAAGCACTCAGGCTCCTCCCACAGCCTGGCCTCGGTAAGGCCCTGGGCTTAGGGTGCCTGCCGTGCCCCTCAGGAAGCTGTGGAGAGGTTTCATCGGTTGGTTCGCCTTCCATCCATGCCCCTGCCTGCTCCTCCCCTGTGGAGGCTTCCCCGGTCTGGATTGCTCACCTGCACATACCCACCACAGGGGAGGAGAGAAGGCGGCAAGGATGCAGAAGAGAAGTGTGTGGTCTCCCCGGGAAGGAACACAGCTCCCAGAGTTCATTCGCTCGCTCACTCCCTCACTCATCGATCAGTCACACCTTCACCAGACCCCAGCAAGCCTCTTGCTTTGTGCGAGCCCCTCGCCCAGGGACCAGGCCTCTGGAGGCAGATAAGACCAAGAGGCGTGTATTTTCTCCTAGGGTTGCCTTTTGGCCTGTCCGTTCATTCCCTTAGGCATTCACTCGGCAAGTCCTGAGCCCCAGCCGGAACCAAGGCACTGCCCTGGGGACGGGGTGGGTGAGGACTGGTTCTCCTGGAGGAGACTTAGCATGGGGGCGGGGGCTGGGCGGTGTGCCTGGTGATGATGGCAGCCCTCATGCCCAGCCCAGCCCCTCAGTGCTGCCTGTCAGACCGGTACGGTAGAGAAACTCTGGAACAGCAGGAGGCTAGTGCCAGGCGGGTGGGTCCTGGGCTCAGGACAGGACTTACCAGAGGTGGTGGTTCCTGCTTGGCACCTCTTCCCACTTAGACAGCTTCTGGGAGGCATCCTGGGATGTTGTGAGTTGGGAACTTGCCAGGCCTGGGGCCCAGGCGGTTGAGGGGTGGTGTTTGGAGAGAGGACATGGGGAATGCTCAGAGGACCCCAAGAGGCCTCACTCCCTGCCCTTGGGTCCCTGTGCTGCTTGGCACCCAGATGGTGGCGGTGAACTCATCCAGCCCCACGGCCGCCTGCTCGGGACCTTGGGACACCCGAGGGATAGAGGAGTCTGTGGCGGCCAGCGACGGCAGCGCCGAGACCCTCTACATGCAAGGTAAGGCCTCGGGCTTCCCTGCGGATGGGCGTAGCATGGTGCCCGGGCCAGGCTCAGGACCCCACTTCTGGGCAGGGGACAGTCTCCAGGAACCTATGGGATCTGAGGGAATGAAGGCCTATAGACAGTAAACCGTGGGATGGGGGTCCTGCCAGGCGGTTGTCCTTCTGGGCCCTCCTCCCTCCTCTCCGGCCGCCACTCCGCGGCCTGACCCTTGCTCCCCTGCCTGCGCTCAGGCATGGAGCTCTTCGAAGAGGCGCTGCAGAAGTGGGAGCAGGCGCTGAGCGTGGGACAGAGAGGGGAGAGCACCAGCACCCCCATGCCGGGGGACAGCCTCCAGAACCCGGAGACGACGTCAGAGGCGCCGTCTGAGGTAGGCAGTGGTCCCTGCTTCCCCACCCCACGCGACATGGGAGAAGGGCCACAGCGTGGACGGGGCAGCTTCCCCAGGGGCAAGCCGCTCACTCATCGCCTTTGCAAGGGCATCGCCCCGGTGAAGTGGATGAAGGGATTTATGGGACTCGCCGCTGGTAATTACTCACCGAACACAGGCTATCACTATTAATGGTTACTCTATTCTTTATCTACGAGAAATCATTCAGTCCCAATTAATTAGCTGAAGCCCCTGGCAAGGCAAAACGGGACCAAGTAGCAAGCTGTTATCATGCTCCCACTGGATCGCGACTATGTTCCTGGGAGGTTGGGAGGAAATAGACTTCTGTCTGTCGTTGATAGGACTGTCGGGCCTTCCCGTGTTTCCCTTTCTACTTCCTGTGTTTCCCTTTCTACTTTTCCCTCCCGCTTTGTAACATCAGCTTATTTATCATTTAAGAGGAAAAGGTCAAATAACCTATTTTCATAAAAGTAGACCAAAATGCATGCTCTGGGATGTTGATGGAAGCATGGCTTTATAATATTTTTTAAAAACCCACACATTGAAAACACCCTGCAGAGAAATGTCTGTCAGCAAGGGTAGAGGGACGGAGTCCAGTGGAGAGACAGAGAGAGGTGGGACCGAGTGCATGATCAAAACCACTCCCACCCAACAGGACCAGGCTGAGTCGTGGGACAAAGACGGCTGGGAACCCCACTCCTGAGAGAGAAAGACACACACACACACACACACACACACACACACACACGATGGCCCCCAGTCGTCCATCAGATCAGGGACAGAGCTCACCCCCATGGCTCCTGGCTCAGTGTTCCTCCAACCAGTACACCCGTCTAGAATAATTCCGCCAGAGAGGAATGCATACCTACGTGTTCTCAACCCCTGGAGACACAAGGACAGGACTTCCCCATGGAAAAAAGAGGGGGAAAGGCAACCAGAAGTGTTCAGCAGAGTGTTCAGGGGTGGTGATGGTGGCCTGACGGAGGTGAAACGGGATACGTCATAGCGGCTGACTGGACAGCTGGCCCTCCGTAAGCCAGTTCGCAGTAAAATGTGGGCCTCGAGCTGTGCGAGCCGGTGGGTGACTGTGTCGAGACCCGTCCGGGAGGGAAAGGCAGGCTGGAGACCGTGCGCACAGTCACCTCGGTGTAGGCTTTGACCGGGCTGTGCACCACGCGCCGCACCGTGCCCTCAGGTTCGCGCTGGTTTGTGTGTGTGCATTTCAGTTTCCTCTGGTGGGATCGCAGGAAGTTGCCACCAGCAACGACGTGTGCTGAGCGCATCTAGAGCAGAGTTCCTCCCAGTGGGTGTTCTGGGCCGGGAGTGGGGCTGGGGTGATCCAGGGGGCCACCCAAACAGACCCCTCCACTCTGTCCTGGATTTGGGGCCAGCCTACCAAAGGTTTTCATGGCCGGCGGGAGTGGAAGACATTTTTCCCTGAAAAGCTGTTACGTTTTGGAGCCTGTGGTCTGGAGAGGATGGTGGGAAAAGACTCTTATTTTACTCTTTAAGACTCTTCACGATCTTTCTTTTTTAAAATATTGAGCAGATGTTTGTGGGCCGGGCTGACCTGGGTGGTGATGTGATGAGCTGGTTTGCAGAATTCTTCATGCCTATCTGTATTTAGAAACCCCTCTTGGAGGCCACCTCCCAGGTGAGCAGGCTGCCAGTGTGGGGGGCAGCTGTCAGCACCTGGCCAGGAAGAGGGGGACACGTTGGTGTTAGAAATGGGGAGTGCACTCTGAGAATGAGTTATATGCTCGAGGGAGAAGCCGAGGGGCTGAGTGGGTTGGGGAGCCCTCTGGGGCAGCAACAATAGGCAGCCAGGCCAGGTGGGGAGAACTTCTCCCCCACCCTTAGCCACCACCTCTTCGGTCTCCCACCTGTGCCTCAGCTAGCTGGGGTACAGGCTGAATGTACCCAGTGCAGCTCAGGAGCAGGCATCGGCTCAGAGGCCTGGCCCGAAGGAAGATTGCTGTCCAGGTGGGACAGGGAGATAGGGGGGAATGCCCGGGAGGAGGCGGCGGCAGAAACCCGCCTGCGGCAAAGTCTCCAGCGGCCTCGGCTGCGTTCATCAGCTGTTTCCGTGTGCGGGCAGCACAGGCACCCGAGGACCGTGTTGGGCAGGAGTGAAGGGAGATGTCTTTATTCCCCAGACGGTCCGTGGCTTCTTGTAAAAGCAATTACGTAGCAAGCGTGTCTTGTGAAGTCGGCATGAGCTCTTGACACGGACGCCAACCACAATGGAATCAAACATTGCGTGAACTGTAGCGATTTCATGGGCTGAAGTTTTAAAAAATAGACCACCAGGCCTTTCTTTCTACTCTCCTTGGTAACGGGGACAGTGACAGAAGTAGAAGTGGGAGAGAGAAAATTTAGGCTCTTGTCACACAGCAAGGGGGGTTGTGGCCACCCCCACCCCCACCTCTCTGAAGGCTGGTGTCCTTGAGAACACCTAACCCGAGTCAGCTGTGAAGTCCCGTTCTGTGTCAAAACACCGTCGAGAAGTCGATTCCAACTCACAGGGATCCTGGAGAGCAGCGGTTCTCAGCCTCGGGGTCACCACCCGATTGGGGGTCAAACGACCCTTTCACAGGGGTCGCCAATTCATAAAGTAGCAAAAGGACCGTTATGAAGTAGCAAGGAAAATAATGTTATGGTGGGGGGTCACCACCACACGAGGAGCGGTGTGAAAGGGTCGCAGCCTGAGGAAGGTGGAGCTCCTGACACTAAATCTCTGTATAATCAGCTTCACCTTTCTTCTGTGAAGCAGCCTGTGGATTCGGCCCACAAACCTTGAGGTTAGCAATTTAGTGTTTACCCAACGGTGCCTCAGGTGCTCGATAAATGATCTTTACTGTCAATGTTACTGACAACTAGAACCCGCCGTCCAAATAGAAACAGTTTGAATTGCTCTAGGTATGTTTCTGTGCTATCGTTTCTTCAGCAGTTTTACCCCAAACCCAAAGTCAGACCTGCTGCCATCAGCCGATTCCACGTCACGGCATCCCGTGGAGAGGTCCTACAGCCTCGTCTTCCTCCCGCAGAATTGCTGGTGGGTTTGAACCACTGACCTTGCGATTAGTAGCCCAAAGCTTACCTGACAGCGCCAACTGAAATGTAATCATTCACCATGCAAGTCACCAACTGAAATTCTACCAGCTTGTGACATAGACACCAATAAAACTTCTTAAGAAATCTCTTTTAATAAGTTATACGGTCCATTGGCTTTTAACACATGCAGATTTGTGCATCCGTCACCACTGTCCAGTTTCAGAACTTATTCACCACCCCCAGAAGAAAGCAGAGCCCCTTTGCAGTTACCGCCTGTCTCCTGCGCCCCCTGGAAGCCATGTCTCTACCTCCTGTCTCTGGGCCTTTCGTGTTATATTTCATGGAAGCAGAGTCACATGACAGTTAGACACGTGAGGCGGACTTTTCAGGGTCTGCCCATGTTCTGGGATGTATATCAGGAGGCTCTTCCTTTTTCAAGGCGGAATAATGCTCCACTCTGGGATGAAGGTCCACACTTTGCTTATCCATCCATGAGTAGATATTCGGGGGTTTCTACTATTTGGCTGTTAAGGAAAATACTGCGGTGAAGATGTGTGTGCACATTTTTGTGTGACCATGCTAAACTTTTTGTTCACTGGGTTTAAACTCACCATTTTGTGTCCCCATCCAGTGGTGTCGGAAGGTTCCATTTCCATCACATTCTTGCCGACACGTGTTACTTTTCATTTTTGCATTACGAGTATCCTGGTGGCTGTGGAGGAGCTGTGTCAGGCAGCTCACAAGGTCAGCCTTTCAGATCCACCACTGCTCCAGAGAACAGCTGGAGCTTTCTGCTCCGGGCAAGATTGGTGGCTGTAGAAACCCACAGGAGCAGTTCCTCTCCATCCGCGGGGGGCGCTGTGAGTCAGAATCCACTCTGCGATGGTGAGTTTAGTTTTTTGGGTGGATGTGAAGTCATAGCTCACTGTGGTTTTGGTTAATATTTTCTTGGTAAATAATGATGCTTGTTAAGCATCTGATCATTTGCATGTTTTTACTAGGGTAAGGTCTCCAGGTCCTTTGCCCACTTAAAATTTTTTTCCCATTCTGTGTGTTATCTTTTCAATTTCTGATGGTACCCTTTGAAATAAGAGTATTTTTTTAAAAGAAGAGTTTCATTTATTCTTTTTTTTTTCATTTATTCTTATAACAATCCATGCATCAATTGAATCAAGTGCATTTGTACATGTTGCCATCATCATTTCCAAAATATTTTCTTTTTATTTGAGCCCTTGGTATCAGCTCCTCTTTTTTCCTTTCCTATCTGTACCCTCTCACCCTTGTGAACCCTTAATAATTTATAAATTATTATTATTTTGTCATGTCTTATACTGTCTGATGTCTCCCTTCACCCACTTTTCTGTTGTCCGTCCCCCGGGGAGGGGGTTATATGTAGATCCTTGTGTTCGGTTCTCCCTTTCTACTCCCACCTTCCTTCTACCCTCCTGGTATTGCTACTTTCATCATTGATCCCGAGGGGTTTATCTGTCCTGGATTCTCTGTGTTTCCAGTTCCTATCTGTACCAGTGTACATGCTCCGGTCTACTGGATTTGTAAGGTAGAACTGGGATCATGATAGTGGGGAAGAGGAACCATTAAAGAACTAGAGGAAAGTTATATATTTCATCATCACTATACTGCACCCTGACTGGCTGGCTCGTCTCCTCCCCATCACTCTTCTGTAAGGCAATGTCCAGTTGCCTACAGATGGACTTTAGGTCCCCACCCGCACTCCCCCTCATTCACAATGATAAGATTTTTTGTTCTTTGATGCCTGATACCTGATCCCATCAACACCTTGTGATCACACAGGCTGGTGTGCTTCTTCCATGTGGGCTTTGTTGCTTCCCTGTTAGATGGCCGCTTGTTTACCTTCAAGCCTTTAAGAAGATCCCAGACACCCTTGTAAAAGCTGGGCCCCGTCAGCTTTCTTCGCCACCTTAGGTGATGCACCCAGATGGTCTGTGAGATTGTGTTGGGAAGGTGAGCATCATGGAATGCCGGGTTACTAAAACAAAGTGCTCTTGTGTTGAGGCAGTACTCGAGTAGAAGCCCAGTGTTCATCTACTACCTTAATACTTAACGTATAAATATATGTACATAGACCTATAGCCCTATAAACATACATGTGTACATGCCTGTTTATACCTCTGTAAATGTCGTTTGCCTCCTGGTTCTTTCCTCTCTTTCCTTTTACTTTACTTCTGCCCCAAGATCAAGTTTGACCTTCATACAGCTCTCTGTGCTTTTCCTCGGCTACATTGTACTTGATTGTGAAACTAAGAGTTTTACATTGTCATGAATTGTCTTTTTTTTTAATGTCATTTGTGCTTTTGTGTCATTCAAGACCATTAATCTAGCCCAAGGTTATGAAGATTTACTTTCAAGTTTAAGTTTTCCCCCCCAAGAGTTTTATAGCATGATTTCTTATATTTAAACCTATGTTCCATTTGAGCTCATTTTTGTATATGGTTTGAGGTAGGGGCAGCCTATAAATTTTTTTCTATAACCATTTAAACCAAATTCTTGTATCTAGTAGATACAGTTTGATTACCTAATTTATTTCTATTAAACAGTATGTCTGAATGTCTTTATTTTTACCTGTTTTTTTTTAAATTTTTTGTTTTTTTTTATACCTGTTTTGTTGGCACTTCATCTACGTAACACATGATTCAATAGTTCAGTCCTATCAGTCAGCCCACGATTCAATAGTTCAGTCCTACCAAGACGATCTGTACAGTCTTTGCCACGGTCAGTTTTAGGACAGTTTCTTCTTCCTTGTACTCATTGTTACTTGTGTAATTTATTTTTACATTTTTGGCCAAAATACACACAGCAAAACATTTTCCGTTTGAACAACTCGGTGTGCAGTTCGCTCTTCCTGTTGTTCCGCCATTGTTTCCTGTGTGGTCGTTCCCTTTGAAGTTTGTGGGGAATGGTTAGGACAACGGCCTCATGTACCTTTGGCCTATTTCCCCGCAGAGATAGCCTCTTGTGCAACTGGCTCAGTGCAACCCCCAGCGTGTTGAGCCCTGACGTGGTCCACGCATCCTCGTCAGAGTTCCTCACTTTCCAGTGCTGTGCTTCGTGTGTGTCCCTGACAGGACAAGAGGCTTGGCTGAGTTACTTCACAGCGAACACGGGTGGTGGCCTTGGGTGGTGTAGGATCCCCCTCCCCCCACGTATCCTTTAAACGACCCCAGTACCTGAGCTCTCACTTCTAATAGTTTCTAAAAGGCTTTATTGCTCCCATGCGCTCATTGTAAATAAGCAGTGAAGCTCACAGTCCCCCCCGTGCTTCTTTCTCCTAAGTTGTTTTCTTAGCATGTAATTCATAGACCTTACAAGTCAGTGGTGTGAATATATTAAGGAGTTCTGCAGTTGCCACCACAGCCCGCCCTCTTTGTTCCGCTGCCCATTCCGGTTAGCTCCCCACGAACTCCAACCTCCAAACCGAGCTCACTGCCACTGAGTCAGTGCCGCCTCAGAGTGAGCCCTGTGGGCCCCGAGAGCCCAGCCTTTCTCCTGTGGAGCTGCTGATGTTGTGAACCACCGACCACAGGGGTCACTACGCCACCAGGCCTCCTGCCTCAGGGAACTATTCATCTCCTTACACGCTCCATGGATTTCCATATGCACTCGAGTATAAGCTGACCCGAATATCAGCTGAGGCACCTAATTTTGCCACAAAAATGACATTTAAAATGTGCTGGGAAACTCGGCTTATACACGAGTAAATACGGTACCTATCCTGAATTTCATGTAAAGAAAATCATAACCCCCCCCCAAAAAAAAAAACTCCAAAATAAAACAGAAAAACCTCAGTCCAAAGAAAACAGAAATAATAGAAATGAGAACAAATTACTAATCAGTCAAAAAGGAAAATAAATGGTAATATGCCAAATT
The DNA here is from genome assembly GCF_050624435.1 of Tenrec ecaudatus. Lineage (NCBI taxonomy): Eukaryota > Metazoa > Chordata > Mammalia > Afrosoricida > Tenrecidae > Tenrec > Tenrec ecaudatus. Next base: position 78,146,281 of record NC_134539.1, on the reverse strand, counting down.
TTGACCTAAGTATATCTGCAGTCATCCACCTGACATGCTGGGCCACTCACTACAAAGTTAGCTGTTCGAAACTACCAGCCGTCCTGCGAGAAAAAGATGAGGCTCTGTGTCCCTGTGCGTGAGGTCAACTTCCCTGGAGGAGCAAAGCCAGTGGTCAGCCCAAGAGGTCAGTCCAGTCCCCTTCTGGTCTGGTTCCTCCTGACCTGTGGAACAGAAGGCAGCAAGAAGACGTGTAGAGGGCAGCAGGGAACACACAGGTCCTGCGGCAGCCCTGTGAGCCCACCGTCCTCCGTAGTGCGCTGATGGCTGCTGGGGTCAGCAGGCAATGCCACAGGAGATTGAGGGGTCAGACATAAGACCCAGCCCCGGGAGAAGGCAGAGGGCCAAAGGGGATTCAGCTCTGCTGGGTCTCTTTCTCAGATCCATACTTACCCCAAGGAGGGCAGTTGGCCACGAGCCAGTGGATAGGTTGGTCCCACCTCTGCCCTTACCCAGGAGCGTCAAGTGGACATACTCCCTGGCCAGCCCACCCATCAGGAATTGCAGTCTAGGAAGCCACAGGGCCACATAGGGCGTCTCTGCACTAGAATCTACCGGATGGGAGTGAACTTGGAGTTTTAGGAATCCACTTTCTAGCACACTCAGAGGTCAGGATTATTCACATCACCAGTCTGAGGTAGGCCAAAGGAGGTGTAATCGACATGGGGACATTGCAAGTGGATTTTTGGCGACATTCTTTTTTCCTGATATAAGATGTGTTCTTCATTCTTCTAAGTTTTTACTAACGGATACATCCATCCTTTAAACCAAAGCCTATCCCATGCAGTTCTGTTCCTTATTTTGGTTTAATGATACATTCTGCTACAAAGAAAGCCTGTCACACCCGTGGGAACACAGTCTGAAACAGGAGCCGGTCGGTCTGGAATGAAGCCAAGGGGGCACCCAAGGGAGCCCGTGCGAACTCCAGGGCGGCACCCAAGGAAGCCCGTGTGAACTCCAGGGGGGCACCCAAGGGAGCCCGTGTGAACTCCAGGGGGGCACCCAAGGGAGCCTGTGCGAACTCCAGGGCGGCACCCAAGGAAGCCCGTGTGAACTCCAGGGCGGCACCCAAGGGAGCCTGTGCGAACTCCAGGGGGCACTGAGGTGGGGCTTTGCTGTTCTCGAGAAGCGCTTGCCTATTCTTGTTAGCGGTTCCGTTTTCCTTTTCTTGTGATTCAGGTGAGGCCTTCCTTTGCCTAACTGTTCATTGTGAATTAGGTGAAGGTGTGAGAGGGAGAGTGCATTTGGAGTTTATTCTACCAGGTCAGACTGTTCATCAAACTTTCTATTTAGAGGTTCTGAAGAGATGGCGTAACGGTGTGCGACAGAAAAGGCCTGATTGGTGGCAGACAGTGACTGGTTTTGCCACCACGACAATGCACCTGCTCACGCAGCCATCTCAGTGCCCCAGGTTTTGGGCCCCAAACAGCCTGCCTCTCTTGCCCCACACACCTTACTCACCTGACCTCACTCCATGTGACTTCTTTTTGTTTCCACGAATGACGGGACTTGAAAGGACAGTGATTTGAGGACGTAGAAGAGGGGAAGGAAAAACGAGGGGGGTGCAGTCAACCATCCAAACAGATGTTTGAGAAGTGTTTCCAAGAGTGGAAGCACAGATTCGACAGATGTAGGGTCAAGGAGACTACTTTGAAGGTGGTGATAAGGTTGTTTTGTAAAAAACTTTACATATATAACTTTGGGGGGGAGTTCCCACTTTTTGGGGGGTACGCCCTCATATATTAACATTCCTATGACTTCTTGGCCTTCTGGCTAAGATCAAGTGTGTTATATTAGTGTTCTCAGTTTTTAATGTCCTCAAAGTTTTCACAGCTCCACTTGTGAGCCTAATTTAAGTCCTACCTTCTTTCAAACAGTTTGTCTTTTCTTTTTCCACGAAAGGGGTGCATGTCCCTGTTCCGATTTCTCAGCAGTGTGCATTCTTCAGTGTGGGCACAGAGCTTGAGGCTGCCCCAGGCCCGTCCCTTCTTCTACCTGGCTCTGTGTACTGTGCAGGGTTCTGGGGTGAGGCCCCAGCCTCTGAATAGATCGAGCTGCAGATCCAGGCACTTCCCAGGCACTGCCCCAAGGGGGACACCCTGCTGGCTTAGTGGTTACAAGTTGGGCTGCTAGCTATAAGGTCAGCAGTTCAAAACCACTAGCTGCTCCTTGGGCGAAAGACAAGGCTCTCTACCCCACCCATAGGGTCACTGAGTTAGAACCGATTCGATGGCAGTGAGTTTGGTGTGGAATGTAGTCTCAGCCCATGTGGGTGTTCCCTTTACTCCAGAGGTCAGGGGGAAGGCCAGGGAGTGGTGATGTCATTATCGCTGCTTTGCAGGCAGGTCAGCTGAGTAGAAGTGGCCGGTTCAAGACCTCACAGCCTGTGAGGGACACAGGGAAACACCAAAGCCCATGTGGATGCATGTCCCCAAAGGGAAGCCCCAGACAAGCAAAAGGAGCACAGCTTGGTCATCCCACCACCCAGAAGGGACCCCCGTTGTGTAGGGTGGGTCTCGCAGACGCCCCCCTTGGACTGTGTTGGGGTGGCATTGTGCACAGGGTTTTCACGGACAGGTCACTGTGCTCCCAGGCTCTTATGGCTCACTGTCCATCGCGTTAGGAGCTCTGGTGATGTAGTGGCTTTGGGCTGCTAACCATAAGGTTCTGGGGGCCTTCGATTCCCGTAGAGTGACAATCTCTGAAACTCATCACAGGGGCAGCTCTTTCCGGTCCTCCGGGGAATTTGTGTTTTTTGGTCCTATCACTTTTAACTCTCCCTTCTTATTTTATGTGGACACAAACAGTTTCCTGACCAGGAATGGTCAGCTTGGCTTTGACCTCTGAGCAGAGATGGGCTCTGCTGACGCTTCACGCTCCCTCTGCCTTTTGAGTGAAGCCTGGCCCCGCCAGGACGAGCACAGTGGCCAGTGGGCTCTGCCAGGCTCTAGCTGGGTGGCTGGAGCCAAGCACTTGATGGGGTGATGGGACGCCTGGTCAGGGATGTGCAGCTAGTGAGTGGCAGCCACTCCATGGTTACTGGCCCCTCTGCATTCTGACTTCTCCCAGCCGGCCCTTTGTCTCTTCCCCGGGGTACGGTGACCTGCAGGTGCAGGCTCTGGCAGTCTCTGTGGGAAATAGAATTGGGCCTGCCCATGCCTCGCCCTTCAGCCCAGAAGCCTCTTGAGCTGGCTGAGTAGTGTCCTCCCACCCACACCACGCCCTGGTCTTGGGGGTTCTGGGAAGCGCCCAGCTTGTGCGGCCCACTCCTTGTAGGAAAGTGCCAACAAAGGCCCACCCAGGCCTCTGCAGGGCACCTCCTCCCTTCACTGCCCTCCGTGGAGGCTGCTGGCTGGCCCCAGAGTCGCATGAAGCTGGAGTCCTCGCTGGCCCTCTGACAGCGACCAACACCTATGAACTCTTTAGTTCCACTCCCTGTGCTTCACAAGAGAGAGGTACAGCGGCTGAGCCTCAGACGGGAAATGCTTCCCAAGTGTCATACATACATGACCAGCCAAACCAGCCCCTCTGCCAGCGAGCGGATGCTGGCGACCAGTGGCCCAACCTGGGGCTTCTGAGCTTGTCAATCAGCCAGCCTTCTCTCTCTTCCCCCAGAGGAGCCTGATGGTTTGAGCCGCTGACCTTGCGGTTAGCAACCCACTTGACAGTGGGCTTTAGACGCAGCTGCTCTGAGCTCCACGCCATGCCCCCAGCACAGGGCTGATCGCAGTCCTGACAGTCATCGCCGGGTGATGTGGCCGCGGGCCCGTCTTCGCTGACTTTTCCCTGAAGCCCTCGGACGCAGCCACTCTGGCCTCCGAAGGCGGCAGACAAGGCCAACAGCCCAGACTTGCGGAATCTACTTGCTGAGGTCTCCCAGTTCAGAAGGCTGGTGCCAAATGCGGGGCCATGGCTGCTATTGAACCACAGAGCGAATTAAACATTTTCTAGAGGCCCATGAAAAGTCAATAAGAAGCGTGCAAAGTTGAATGCTATACTTCACATAAGCTCATTTATCCTAAATGTATCCAAAGTACACTAGGCACGTGACAGTTGGACATGGAATGAGGAAGACCAGATCAGGCTCGCTGCATCTGCATTGAGGTGCTGGGGAAGAATGCGGGAGGTCCCGGGGCTGCCCACGGACAGACATGGCCAGTCGCTGCTGCCGCCAGGGGCTCCCACCCCTCTCGACTGTGTGTGCAACGTCACAACCCTGCTGCCCACTGATGCAGCCACTGTGTCTGTACCCCGCACGGAGGGCCTGCCTCTCTCGCCACCCCCCTGCCGAGCAGGACGTCCTTCTCCAGGGGCCACCCCCCTACCGAGCAGGACGTCCTTCTCCAGGGGCCACCCCCCTGCCGAGCAGGACGTCCTTCTCCAGGGGCCACCCCTCTACGGAGCAGGACGTCCTTCTCCAGGGGCCACCCCTCTACGGAGCAGGACGTCCTTCTCCAGGGGCCACCCCCCTACCGAGCAGGACGTCCTTCTCCAGGGGCCACCCCCCTACCGAGCAGGACGTCCTTCTCCAGGGGCCAAAGTTCGTAAGATGAAGACTCGCCATCGCTGCTGCCTCCGCGGAGCCCTCCGACCGTGCTTCTTCCGTGCACGTGGGCTTGCCCTTGCCGCGGTCCATGGTGCTTTCAGCGTTCTAACGCCTCCATGCCGCCTCGGTCTCCCTCAGTCCAACTTCCACGCGCCGTTCAACACGTGCTGTGCAGCAGATTTACCTAGTGCAGTACATCTTTGGGTCTCCCGACTGCTGCGTCCATGAGCATCGGCTGTGGGTCCAAGCAGGACAGCCTCCCTGACAGCTGTGTCCTGTTCTCTGCTTAGCGAGATGTTGTCTGAAGGCCCACCTGTGACCACTTTGGTCTCCCTTATGTTGAGCTGTAACCCACACTGCAGGCTAGAAGCCGTGATCTTCACCTGAGGTGCTTCAGTTCCTCCTCACTTTCAGCAAGCAAGGTGTGTCATCTGCATACCGCAGGTGAAGGAGCCTTCTTCCAATCCTGATGCCATGCTCTCCACCGAAGAGAAGCTGGGTTCCGTGAATGCGACTAGAGGGCTCTGTAAAGGCCAGGATGGTGGGACTTTGTCTGAGGGCCTTTGGCCTTGTTCTCAGGGAAGACCAGTCCCTGGAGAAGGGCATCCTGCTTGGTGAAGAAGGGCGGCAGTGAGCAGCAGGAAGGTCCTGGACGGACACGGGGGCTGCACCGTGGGCTCAGGCGCAGGGACAGTGGTGAGGCTGGGGCGGGACCAGGCCGTATGCAGAACCACCTCGTGACGCCAGCATGGTCGTTTCAGCACGTCCTCGATTTTCTAGAAGTTAGACACCCACCCCCATCTTCTTTATGAACCAGGAGCAGGTTTGCAATGCCCATCGTCAGTTGTAACAGTTGTAACAATTCACTCATGTTTTGCTTCAGCCTGTCCCTTGCAATCCCTTAAGGTCCCCTCACTGCACCCACGACCTTGCCGGGTGTCCCATTTTCTGTCCTCCTCTCCCGACCCTCTGGATGATTCCTGGGTCCATACTGCTCTTTTCATGAAGGGACACGGTCTTCCTTCCTTGGAAAGCCATGGCCAGGGCCACGCAATGGACACTCAGGCCTCCTCTTGGTGGACTGGCCCCGTTTCTAGGGCCCCATCATGTCATGCAAGGGTCAGGGTGTACCTCTCTGGAACAGGGAAGGCGTAGCTCTGGGGCTGTCCCCAGGGGTCTGGCTTGGGCCACAGCAGTGGTGAGGGATGGGTCATTCCTGGGGGGCACTCGGAGGCCTGGGTTGATGGCCACTGCTTCCACGCAGCCGGAGTCACAGCGCAGGGAGTTTGCGGAGAGGCTGGAGTCGCTGCTGCACCGGGCCTACCACCTGCAGGAGGAGTTTGGCACCTCCTTCCCTCCAGACAGCATGCTGCTGGACCTTGGTGAGCTGGGTGTGGGGTGGGCGGGAGATGACCAGGCTGGGACTGGACTCGGGCAGCACATCAGAACCCTCAGTGTCCTCAGCCCTCCGATGCCATAGCAAAGGCGAGGCCGCTGAAGCCCACTCTGTGAGGCAGGGAGGACGTGGGCTTCCGGGAGGCCTGGGAGTCTGGCCAGGGCCCCTCCCCTGCCTTGCTGAGGGTCAGCATGGGGGCCTGTGTGCCACCACCCCCTGACAGGGTTCCCAGGCCTCTGTGTTGAAGGCTCTTCTCTCGACCTGCTGGCTTTTAGGCAGGCCCTGGGTGGGTGGGCGGAGGGGTGGCTCCCTGGAGATTTGTGTGCAGGGCCAGGAGCAGACGGGCAGTTGTGGGCCTCATGAGGTCGTCATCAAATGTGTGACATCATCAAATGTGGTTGCATGACTCATTCCGTCAAACAGCCAGCGTATTCCCAGTGCCCCTGGGTCCCCAGTCCTGGACCAGGGCTGTGACGCAGAGTCCTGCCTGGGGGGCTCCTCCTGGGGTCAGGTGCTGTGGCTTGACTGGTTGACCTGCCCCCCTGCTTTCTCACCACGTGGCCTCAGGGTGGCTTTGCCAGTGGGACACCAGGCTTCCTCGGGCCCCCTGCGGGTCTCTGGTCTTTGCTCTTGGTGAACATTTCCCAAGCACCTGCAAAGGTGCAGACCCGGCAGCCTCTGTAGAAGGGGACAGGGGCCGAGTGAATGACCCCTGTGGTGTGGCCAGAGGGCGAGATGGGGAGGGGCTATGACTTCCCCGGGTTCACAGCACAGCTCTCTCTGGTCCCAAAGAACTGGGCCTCAGGGTTCCAGGCAGATGCCAGCCCCTCCCGTCCCAGTGATCTCGGGTCACCTCTGGGTGTTATGGGGCTGGAAGGAGGTGGAGCACCTGAGCCTAGAGTCCTCACAAAGAGGCAGCTCTGCAGGGACCCCAAATGGACCTAACACCCCCCCCCCCATTGCCGTGAGGCTCTGAGGGACGTCTCAACCCCCCCCCCCCTTCTCCTTACAGAGAGGACCCTCATGCTGCCCCTGACCGAGGGCTCCCTGCGTCTGCGGGCTGATGACGAGGACAGCCTGACCTCTGAGGACTCTTTCTTCTCCGCCACCGAGGTGACGCCCGCCTGGCCGGGCTGCAGTGAGGCGAGGCTGCCGGGACAGGGAAGGCTTTGCCTCTGGCGGGAGCAGAATTTGTCAGTCACCACGTGCTGCTTTCTGGGGGGCTCGGCCTGGTGTCCAGGGAGGCAGAGGCCTGAGATGCCCTGATCCTGGCTCTGTTAATGAGAGCAGGGAGGTCCCTTGCTGTCAGCTGCTCCCTCCCCCATTGACCTCACTGCCTGCGGACAGTCCGCTTGTGGGGTGGCATGCTCCCGCCAAGGCCCCTAGGCCAGGCCTGTTGCCCTCTTCCTTTTGGGAAGGGCCCCTGGTTCCTCAGACCCTCTATTGCTGCCCCGGGTCAGTGCTCCTTCTGACCTAGCCCCTGAGAGGCTGGCCGTGGGGGGGAAGCCTGAGGGTGTCCCCTGCTGGCAGGCAGACACAGCCGACTGGCCTCTGACTGCTCTCCTTCCTCCTCTATGCCTCCCCTCTCCCTCTCCCTCGCCCCCCAGCTCTTCGAGTCCCTGCAGGTTGGCGATTTCCCCATCCCCCTGTCCAGGCCTGCTGCTGCCTATGAAGAGGCCCTGCAGCTGGTGAAGGAGGGGAAAGTGCCCTGCCGCACCCTTAGGTGAGCTCACGGGAGGGAGGAGCGGGAGGCAGGTGGGATGAAGACTCAGGCAGGCCGAGGGCCAATCGCACCAGCACCGGGCACCAAAACAGTCACATCGGTGCACTGATGGAGTAATAAGTCAAGCATATGATCGTGGTCCATACTAGAGGTCTCTAAGTGGTACAGCTTCCCGACGCTACCCCTTCCTGGCAGAGGTTAGGAGCCCAGGCTTTGCCCTGGTTCTTCTGCTTGCTTGCACGTAGCGCGGGACACGGCCCTTAGCTGTCCAGTGTCTCTGTAGTTATGTGAGCGGGCTTTGGAAACTCATGGGGAATGGAATCGAGAACGAACTCTGTGAAACCCCCCCATACCGGCGTTTCTTCTCCAAGCCTCGTAGCTCCTCACGGAGTGAAGCAGGGATCAAGAGTCCTTCCCTTTTTCTAAATAAGAGTGGTCAGTGATCCTCTCCCTGTCGATGTCCGTTAGTGGCTGTGTCGACCTGGGCCCTGTCCTGTTCCATTATTATTTTTTAATTGTGGAATATAACAGATCGAGGAAGTACGTAAAGCCCTGCCCTGTAGCTCGGTTCATTTTCAGAAAGTAAATATCCAGGTCAAGGAACAACACTGACAGTGCCCCAGAAAGCAACCACTCCCACACCCCCCATTTCAGGCCCTTTCTTTCCTTTTTTATAATCCGTCTTCCCCTGCCTTCACCGTGGTCTTCACAGCCTGCTTCTTTGGGTGGGGAACCAGTTTTCTTGCTTCTCTCTGTATTTGTCTGTGGGAGGTGGCTGCCTTTGCTGAGCAGAGTCATGTTGTCCATGTTGGACAGGTCCAGCCTCGTGCTTCAGCGTCGCAGAATACCCCGCTGCATGCTGTGTACCCGTGGGTGCTCACCTGCCCCTCACAGAGGAGCCCCTTGCTGGTTTCTGCCTTGTTGCTGTTGCGGATTGCCCTGCAGTCAACGTGGGTGGGTGGGTTCCGTTCCCTCTTTCTTTGGGTATATGTCAAATACAGGAGCTGGGCAGGTCATTTGGGGTTTCAGTCCACGCTTGCTCTTTATGCCGGCTGTCCACTTGGGCCGTCTCACCGGCGGGCATGAGGGCCTCGGTCTGTCCGCAGCCTCTGCGGCGTTCGTTGTCTGCTTTTGTGGAACAGAGGCGGTCTCTCCTCCGCACTTAATGACGGCAAGCATTTCTTCATAAGACTATTGGCTGCCTGGCCGTCGCCCTTGGTGACTTCTCTGTTCATGTCTTCTGCCGGGGGTTTATATTTGATGTTATTGATTTTTGCGACAGATTTAAATATCGCTGGCTCACAGTGTTCAGTATGATTGATAAAAAGCACTCGAGCAAGCAACCTCACTGTCTCTTCTGTTCACCGAGGTTTGGGTTCATCGAGGTGTCTCCGTGCTCTGTAGGTGCTAGAGATGCACTGCCAACATCGTCTTTCGATCCGCGGGTTCTCTACTCTTTGATGAAGCGAGTGTGCATGTCTGTCTTCCGCCGCGTTGGTGTTTTTCATTATGTTCTGGGGAGCACTTGCATTAGTCCTTGTACGGGGACCCTTCAGCGTATCCGTTGTCCCATTGATGATCTGTGTAGTCATGTCACGTGATCTTGAGTTCATGCTTCTCTGTGCTCCATTACTGCTTGTTTCTGCTTTTGGACCAAGACGGCACGTTTTGGTGACCGCAGCTGCCGAGCAGGTATGAAAATAGGGCCGTGAGGTCATTTGCTTCAACTTAATGTTCCTTTTCAAGGTGGTCTTGGCTTCTGCATTTCTTTTCTATTTCCGTAGAAAATTTGGAGGCGCTTTGTCGCGGTGCACACATTGAAACCCTGCTGGGGTTCAGATTAGGGCTGTGTTGGATCTGTAGATGCACGGGGGGACCCTCCCAGTATTGAGTCTGCTAACCCACACATGTGGTCTGCCTTTCTATTGACCTTGTCTTCAATGCTGCTCGGTGGTTTGTAATTTTCAGAGTAGAGGCCTTACGCCTCTATCGTTAAATTGCTTCCAAGGTCTCTGACGTGTTTAAATTTCACTTTATTGTGTTGTGCTTTAAAGGACAGGTGACATCCCCCAACCCCCACTGTCCAACCAGACTTGGAGGGGGGCAGTGCAGGTGAGAGTTAGCATTCATGCTGCTCGCGTTGGCTTGGCCCTTTGGCCCTTGAGCATGTGGGATGGCCGAGGTGGCCATGTGGGCCACATTGGTGTGGTTTGGCGGAGGAGGGGGAACAGAGGACCGAGAACCGTGCAGACAGACTCCTTTTCTGGGCTCCAGTATTAGCGTCCGAGAGATCCCACAGAGATTTAGCTACAGGGTGGGCCGGCTGTGGCCAGAGAGAGATTGGAGGTCACTTGTAAAGCCAGGCCCATGTCACTAAGCGTTCTCTGGTTTTAGGTGAAACCAGGAAAGTTCTGTTCTTGTTGTCTCTGCTGCTCCCCGAGTGAGCTCTCCAGGAGCGATGGGCTCATGAGTCAGCCTGGTGTGGGTTGGCTCCTGAAAGCAAACGGTCTGCTCCCAGGCAGCAAGCTAGAACTTGGCTTTTGGAAAACAGCTCCCAGACCAGCATGGATGTTTTATGTTCACCGACTGGGAACTTGACGGCAGCTGCGGTCACTTGGACAGTCTGACTGCCCGGGAGTGGGTGGGAGCGCCCTGACCTGATGTTCTCCTACCTGGGAGCAATGTAGATCATTAGCCCACAGGGTTCGAGGCTGACTTTGACCTGAAAGAGTCCCTCAGCCCCCACCGCTGCCAGTGACCAGGCCACCAGACTGTGTCCAGTTGCATCCTCAGAGAGCATCCAGTCAACTTCTTCCTTCGGCCCAGGGAGGGGCAGGCACCTGCTCCAGGTCACGCCCATCCTGACCCCCACCCCAGAGGCATTGCAGGAAGGAGACAGGCAGAGGGACACTGTCTATTCTCCCTCCCAGGACAGAGTTGCTGGGCTGCTACAATGACCAGGACTTTCTAGCCAAGCTGCACTGTGTCCGACAGGCCTTCAAGGTGGGTGGGGCTGTATCTAGGGGGTTAACATGGGGTGGATGGAGCTGTGTGGGGGGGGGGTGGAACCAGGCATGCCCATGTCTACATGGCGACTCCTGCAGACTGTGCCTGGCTCCTCTGTGGGATGAGGCCTCTGTCCACCTCTCCCCTGCCCTCTCCACGGGAGTGGGGGGCCACCCTGCCCAGTGGCCCCTCCTCTCCTTCCACAGGGACTTCTGGAAGACAGCAGTAACCAGCTCTTCTTCGGGGAGGTTGGCCGGCAGATGGTGACGGGCCTGATGACCAAGGCCGAGAAGGTAGCGGGGGTGGGGCTCTCTGTTCACGCTTCCTTTTTTATTACTTTTTTTGAAGATCATTTTGTTGGGGGCTCTTCCAGTTCTTAGGACAATCCATCCATCCATTGTATCAAGCACATTTGTACATATGTTGCCATCATCATTTTCTAAATACTTACTTTCTATATGAGTCCTTGGTATCAGCTCCTCCCCCCCCCACACACACACTTTACGTTTTCTTTCCTTTGCACTTTTTAAAAGTTTTATTTAAAAAAAGAATAAACTCAGCTTAAAAAACAAACAGCCTAAAAGACACCATGGTGGGTAAGAGGCGGGTTCTGCAGGACGCTGTCCCGCAGAATAGAATGTGTGTCTTGCTGTAACATGAACTGTGACAGTACTCACTGTGGGCCAAAAGGAGGGGTGCTTCAACCCCTGCACAGGCACCGGGGAGGGGAGTTCTGCTTCTGAATCCCCGAGGGGGGCTGTCCTAGTCTGCACACATGGGGTCCCCGTGAATGTGAAGCGGGACCATGGCATCTAGCAACAGCAGAAAACATCCCGTTCACCGCGGCACCGCCCCGTCGACTTCCAAAGCTGCCGTCCTGGGCGAAGCAGACTGCCGCCTCTTTCTCCCATCGAGCGGCTGGTGAGTGGGACACGCAGGCAGGCAGGTAAGAACTGGGCCACCGGGGCTAGCCACACCTTCAGAGAGTCAAAGGACAGGCCGCGCTGCAATGCTGTCGCATACAGCTGCTCCAGCATCCCCCTAGATTGTTGCATCTGCAGCAAATTAGGACCTTGGGCAGGATAATCACACTGTGTCGGTGCCCTGGTGGGGCCATGGTGACAGCGTGGGCTGCTCTCCACCAGGTCAGCAGCTCGATACCACTCTACTCCACGGGAGAAAGACAGATCTACTTCTGTCCGGAGTGGCCGTCTCAGAATCTCCCGAGGCCATTCTGCCCTGCCCTGCAGGCTCACCGTGACTTGGTGGCAGTGAGTGAGTTTCCTAGCCCATACCGAAAAGCAAACCAGCAAACTCGTTGCCTTGGAGTGGATGCCATGCTCATTGTCAGCGTGGGCTGAGTGAGTGGCAGGCCCCCGTGTGACACACGGCTGAGCCAGCCTTTGTAGATGACGCGTGTGCAGACACACCCGTGTGTCCGTGGGGTGCTTGTCCTGTAGGATGGCCGGTGTGCAGGAGTGGCTCAGCTTCAGCCCATGTGGGAGGACAGTAGGTTACAGGACTTGGGTGGTGCCAGGGGTCACGTGTTGGGCTGTTAACTGCAAGGTCATTGGTACCAAACTGCCAGTCACTCTGGGAGAAAGATGAGGCTTTCCACCCCCATAGAGTGACAGTCTCTGAGACCCACGTGCAGGGTCGCTGTGAGGCAGATGGACCAGATGGACAGGAGTCCTTGGAGTCCCACGTGGCTCCGAGCCGGCAGCACTGGGCAAGGGAGGGCGGTCGGGAGGATTCAGGGAAGAGTGCACTGTGGTTCAAGTCCTAAGGGACTCTTGAGTCTTACAGGGCTCGGCCGAGCCTTGGCCTTCTTGGCAGGGCACGCTGAGGGTTGAGGAGGAAGCCAGACAGAAGAAGCCTGGGTTACCCGGAAAGACATTGAACATGGCCCTGTGGGTGACCATTGGCGTTGTTTGCAGACACGGCGGCTTCCTCGTCGTTCCCATACACGCCTCCTCAGCTGCCTGGCACAGAGGCCTTGGTATAGGCATGAAAACTCATAGAAGGCCAGTTGATCTCGCTCACCCCCACCCCCACCCCCCAGGCCAGCCTGGCTTGCCTGTGTTCACATGTTGGTCAGTCATGGAGAAGTGTTACTCTGTTATTGGCCATTGCTCTGTGCCCTGGAGCACTCAAAAGGGGTACACCAGTGTGGATGAGTTTGCCCTTGGTCCAAGGGGTTGACCAAAGCTCGAGAGCCTCCTGTTTTACCCCCCTGCACCCACTCTTTCCACACATGGGGTCAAGGTTCTCAAATGTGGGTGCCTAAATGTCTGTGGCCTATACACCCCTCTTCAAAGAGGACAAGCGTGCTCAGTGCCCCTCCAACAGTTACACACTTGCACACAGTATCTGCCTTTGCAGACTCTTCTCCTAGTGCCCCACAGGGAGGACACCGACCCAGGCGACCTCGTCATCCATCTGCTTATAACTCTCATGTGGCACCTGCTGCCCTGGGCGCACAGACCCAGCTTTGAGCCCTTGGCCTGGTCCAGGCCAAAGGTCGCCCAGCTCCCTGCACACACCAGACTTGCTCTCCAATCTGGCTTTGCACACGAGCTGGCCCCCCGCCCAGAACATTTCTTAAAAACAGAATCTAAATCGATGGCAAGGAGGGTGTAAGAGGCCTGGTAGGGCTTGATCAAGGCCAATGTAACCGAGAGGAATTACTGAAACCCAAATGAAGGCTGAGCATGATAGTGGGACAAGAGGAAAGTGAAAGGAAATAGAGGAAAGAACTAGGAGCCAAAGGTCATTTATAGAGGCCTAAATACAGGCATGTGCATAGGTAAATATATTTTTATATGATGATGGGGTAATATATCTATGTGCATATATTTGTAGGTTTCATATTAAGGTAGCAGGTGGACATTGGGCCTCCACTCAAGTACTCCCTCAATGCAAGAACGCTTTGTTCTACTAAAACTGGCATTCCATGATGCTCACCTTCCTGATATGATTGCTGAAGACAAAGCTGGTGCATAAGCAAATGTGGTAAAAAAAAATGCCAATGGTGCCCAGCTATCAAAAGATACAGCGTCTGGGGTCTTAAAAGCTTGAAGATAAACAAGCGACCATCTAGCTGAGAAGCAACAAATACCACATGACAGAAGCACACCAGCCTGTGCGATCACAAGGTGTCGATGGGATCAGGTATCAGGCACCGAAAAACAAAAAAATCATTGTGAATGAGGGGGAGGAGTGCAGAGTGGAGACCCAAAGCCCATCTGTAGGCAAGTGACATCCCCTTTCAGAAGGGTCTCGGGAATTGCAGTGTAGCAACAATGAAACATACAACTTTCCTCTAGTTCTTTAATGCTCCCTGCCCCCCCCCCCACTATCATGATCCCAATCCTAGCTTACAAATCTGGCTAGGCCAGAGGATGTACACTGATACAGATAGGAACCGGAAGCACAGGGAATCCAGGAGAGATGAACACTTCAGGACCAATAATGAATGTAGAGATACCAGGAAGGTAAGGGGAAGGTAGGGTAGAAAGGGGGAACCGATCGCAAGTATCCCCATGTAAACCCCTCAACAGAAAAGTGGGTGAAGGGAGACGTCGAACAGTATAAGATAGGACAAAATAGTAATAATTTATAAATTATCAAGGGTTCGTGGGGGGGCAGTGAGGGAGGGGAAAATGAGCTGATACCAAGGACTCAAGTGAAAGCACGTGTTTTGAGAATGATGATGGCAGCAAATGTGCTCGACACAGTGCATGGATGTATGGATTGTGATAAGCGTTGTCCAAGCCCCCAATAAAATGATTAAAACAACAAAAGGAAACACCCAGACTCGCTGTGCAGCGCTTAGCGAGCAAGTCTGGAATGCAGCTAGCGCTGGGTCCCAGCTCCAGATGGGCTTGCCCTGTGCGCCCTGAAAGTCCTCGGCACTGTGTAGCCGTAATCCAGGATACAGTGGAGGCAGCTGCTTCTGCAGACCCTCTCCCACCCCCTCCATTCCAGCGCACCCACTTTGGGAGACACTGCTTCAGAGAGTCTAGTGACTGAGCAGCTGAACTCAGTGGACTGGGGTCCGGGGGAAGGAGGGAACACATGTCTGTCCCCCTCTTGGTCGCCTGTCTGAGTCTCTGCCAGCATCTCTTCCCTGAGAAGTCTTCCTCTGAAAGCCCCCCCCCCCCCACGGGCCCCCTGAGCTCCCCCTCCGCTTCATGTGCCACCTGAGGGCCACAGGCGGCAAAGAAAGCATCCTGTGTGCTCTGGTCTCAGTCTCAGGCCCGCCAGGGCCCGCCCCCGCCCTCTGAGGAGCAGGCTGGGCACTGGACGGTGTGGGGCGGGCACGGGCTCCAGCTTCTCCCATCTTTCTCACGAGGCCCGAGGTCACAGAGGTCTGAGTCTCTGCCACCACCAGGGCATACCCTGCTTCTCCCCACAGAGCCCCAAAGGCTTCCTGGAGAGTTACGAGGAGATGCTGAGCTATGCCCTGCGGCCCGAGACCTGGGCGACCACGCGGCTGGAGCTGGAAGGACGAGGGGTGAGCTGTCTTTGCTGGGCCTGGGCCTGCCAGAGCAGGGAGGGGTGTCTTGACCCTGTCCCAGCTGGAAGCCCCTGTTTCTACCCTGCCCCAGGCCCACGCCACCCCCACTGGGAAGCAGAGCGGGCATCCGCACACCCCAGTCCTCCCTCTGGGTCCCCGGCTCACTGAGCCCCGGGGGTGCTCCCAGGTGGTGTGCATGGGCTTCTTCGACATCGTGCTCGACTTCATCCTCATGGATGCCTTTGAGGACCTGGAGAGCCCCCCGTCCTCCGTGCTGGCCGTCCTGAGGAACCGCTGGCTGTCGGACAGCTTCAAGGAGACGGTGCGCCCCTCCCTGCCCCCGCACACATGCACCCTCCCTGCCCCCGCACACATGCACCCTCCCTGCCCCCGCGCACATGCACCCTCCCTGCCCCCATGCACATGCACCCTCCCTGCCCCCGCACACATGCACCCCTCCAGCCCTGGCTTTGGCCTTCCCCATAGTCACTTCGTAAGCTCAGGCTCCCCTGCTCCCAGTTATGGGGGCTGCTCCCCCTCTACACAGCCTGAGGGCATAGCCATTCCATTTGGATTCCGCACTTGCTACTAAATCAAACAGACAAACCAGGCACGAGGCAGGTGACCCTCCTCGGGCCACTGTGTCCCAGTTGTGTATGTGTCGGGGGGAAGGTGGGGGGGTCCCTTTCAGTAGGTGGCAGGCAGTTTAGGGGCACAAATCATTGACCCCTACAGCCACTGAGTGGTTTGGGGTCATTTTCCAGAGGCGGGCACGGAGAGTCTGAGTTCAGGGGCTAATTCCAGGCCGTGCCGCTGCAGGGTGGGAATGGATTCCAAATTGTAGTAAGGGGACACAGTGTCTGCCAGCCGTGAGCCCGCTCCCTCTTCCTGGTACCAGGGATAAAGGCTTGGGCTGGGCTGGGCGATGCTGGGGGTGGGCCTGATGCCTCCTCCTCCCTCCCCCCGCCCCGTGGCGGAGGCCATCTTTTATGTAGGCCCTGGCCACGGCTTGCTGGTCAGTCCTGAAAGCCAAGAGGAGGCTGCTGATGGTGAGTGACCCTGACAGGCTGGGGAAGGCCTGCCACGTGTGCGCCGGGCGTGCCCAGAGCTCCCTTTGCTGGGCGCCCAGCCCTGCCACACTCCCTGGGCATGGGCTGGTCAGGGAGTAGGGTGGTGCAGGAATGCAGAGGCCCTGGCCCTGCCGCCACTGTTGGCCTTTGCCCTGTGCTGGTCACCACACCCCTCCCCCTCCTCTCCTCAAAGGCACATGTGTTCTGACTGGCTCTCCCCTCAGGCCCTGGCACAGATGGCTTCTCAGAGGGGAAGGGCAGATGCCCGGGGGCACAGGCATAGCTGCCTCTCTCTTCCTGCCGGCTCGCTGCTGCTTATCTGTGCTCCTGGGTGGCTGCTGGCCGCTCTCAGTGTGCTGTGATCCATCACTGCTTCCGCTGGGCTGGCTGCCCCACGTCCTTCCTGTCTGAATTACCGGGCCCACCTCGCGCAGTGTCTGATGCGGCCCGCGGGCGACCCTGTTGTGCAGGGGAAAGCAAAATCCCGAGCTCTCTGTGCCCACCCCAAGCCCTCCTGATCCCTCGCTGCCCTGCCCTAGGTGCCCGATGGCTTCATCTCCCATTTCTACTCCGTATCGGAGCACGTTAGCCCTGTCCTAGCCTTCGGCTTCCTCGGGCCCAAGCCCCAGCTCTCTGAAGTCTGTGCTTTCTTCAAGGTACGCTGAGGGCACGGGGCGGGCAGGCAGTTCCTGTTCCTTCCACCCAGGCCCCGCGCCTGGCGCTGCTCCCTGAGGAACGGAGGAGGGGGGGCACTGGTGGCGGGTGGCAGGAGTTTGGGTTGCCTGGAGGATGCCGGGGGCACTGGGACCTGGGCCCCGACCCCATGCCAGCCCCGTGTCCCCAGCACCAGATTGTGCAGTACCTCAGGGACATGTTCGACCTGGACAGCATGCGCTACACGACTGTGCCGGCCCTGGCCGACGACGTCCTGCAGCTGTCGCGGCGCCGTAGCGAGATCCTGCTCGGCTACCTGGGGACGCCAGTGGCCAGCACCGTCGGCCTGAACGGGGTGCTGCCCGGAGAACACTGCCCACCGGAGGGGTTGCAGTAGAGGGCCTGGGCCGATAGGCAGGCAGCTGCTGGGCGTCCTCATGGCTACGGGCAGAAACACTGGCCCTCCCCCACCCCCCTGGGTTGGCACTGCAGGGCGGGGACCCCTAGAGGCTGCCCTCAGGTGTCCACACCCACAGTAAGTAGCCCAGGCCGTGGCTCATTATTGGGGATCCCTGAGGCCCAGAGGCTGCTGGGGTATGTGCAGGGCCCTGCCGGACCCAACTGCTGCAAGGAGCAGGGGGCGGTGAGGGAGCACGGGCAGGAACCCAGGCTGGTGGGTGCTGAGGGAGAAAGGTCAAGAGAGAGAACAAGCAGGGATGGTGCTGACCTGGAGGAGCTGACCCGGAGTCCCAGGACTGGGGGCGGAGACCCTGCCTGCCAGTGGGGCTAGGAAGGGAGGTGGAGAGGGGAGGGCCGGGCTGACAGTGTCCAGGGTGAGAGCGAGGTGGATTGGACGGCCTCTGAGCCCAGACCTCTGGCTGACTGGCCCAACGGCCCACCACCCAGAGAGTTTAGAGCTGCTGAAAGCACGGTGTAAGGGGGACTGGGTGGGTGGCCACCCTGAACCTCTGGGAGTGGGCAGGGCGAGCAGCCACCTCTGTGCTCACGTGTGGGCAGGGTCGGCATCCTCAGCAACCCCTAGCACCAAAAACTTCCCTGACCACCAAAGACCCGGGGTGGTGGTGGGGGGGGCAGCCTGCCTCCACCCACCTCTGCCCAGACGCCATGGGTGATGCTAGACTGGCTCTGAGCTGGGTCCCTCCCAGCGGTCTCTGTCAAGCCCTCTGCTGCCATCGCGGTGACCCCCAGGTGAGGGCCCAGGGACCACATGAGGGAGGCTGGGGGCTCGGGAGCAGCTCCCTCGCCCTCCATAGGACAGGAAGCAGTGACAGCAGCGATGGCCTGGCACTCGCCTCCCTCCCGCTCGAGGCACACGGGCTCGGAAGCTGGCCCTGGGTGCTGCTGCCTGGCTGTCCACACCGTCTGTCCACACCGACAGGCCCCTGTGGCCACAGACTGACGTCTTTACAGTGTTCTCACCTGCAGCAGGCTGTTTTATTTATTGCCTTACCACTTTATTTTGAGACTGCCGCTCCCCGGGCAAGAGGCCCGAGACAGACGCACTTGTCCACACTACATTTGACCGCGCTCCTCGGATCCTGTCTGCCTCCCCGAGTGGAAAAGGACCTCAGGGCCGGCCGACCTTGCCTGTGGGAGGTGGAAGGCTGCGTCCGTGAGAGGGGTGACGCGGTGTGCAGCCCGCCCGGAGCAGCCTCCTGGGCCCCCTCTGTGCCCCACATTCCGTTTGGTTGCAATTACCCTGCGTCGTGAATGTTCCTTTGGGCCTGCGCCCGCCCCCCCACCCCTCCCCACTTTGCCTCCGAGCCGCCCAGGACTGGCACTCTGATTTCGTCTGTTTACGTGCCCTTGCACTGCCTCTGGCACCTGATGTGTGTGTCTGGTGGTGTGCCCTGAATGTGAGCCGAATAAAAGTTTCCACCCACGTGACCCAACCGCCTGGCACAGGTGTGGCCATCTGCGCCGTGGGCCAGAGCTGGGGACCCACTCTCGGGGATGCAGTTGGTGGGCGCCCTGGGGAGCTTGCTGAGGGCTGCTGGGCCCTTGGTAGGGAGAGCCCACCAGAGGGAGTGGGGGCAGACTTCTTCTGGGGAGGCCACTAACATACCTCTGAAACGCAGTTGTTGGACCCGGCCAGGGGTACAGACTTGCAGGCCAGAATATGGGGAGATGGCAGATAAAAGCTGACCCACGTCTTGAGACTGCCCAACTCCAGGCAGATGAAAATTGCAAACTTTGTTTGGAAGGTACTTTTAAAAAAACAGTAACAACAAAACTTCATTTTAAAGAACTTTCAAACACAGAAAAGTTGGGGCTGGGGCCAACTAGATTCAGAAATTAACATATACCATGTTTGCTTAATATCTATCCTCCTAAAGTACTTTAAAATGTACTCAGACACCTCTTTGACCCCAAAGGACTTGGGCATGCATCCCTTCCTTCTGCGTAACCAAGACAACCCCAGTCCACACCTCAGATTTGAGCTGTGGTTCTCGCGTGTCACTCCTGGGATTGGAAAAGCAGTGCTTTGCTCAGCCAGCTGGGCACGGGCTCCAGCGCCACCTACCAGGGTCCATCTCAACGGGCCCCTATGCCAACCTCTAGAGACAGACGGTCACTGATTCCATGGAGTCAGCCCTATTGCCAGCCGTAGGGTTATTGATATTTGTTTGTTTCATTAAAGCGCAGTCTGTATCCCACAAAATGTACTCATTTTAAGCAAATCGTTAAGTTTATACTTCTCATAAATGTACAGACCTGTGCAGCCGCGAGCCAGTTTTAGAACAGTCTGCATGGTACCACCCACTTGCCCACCTGCCCTGAGCCCCACTGATTAACGTAGAAACTTGCCGTTTCTGGGCATTCCCAACAGGGCGCCTCATCTCAAAGTCAGTAGTTTGAAACTACAGAGAAAGATGAGGCTTTCTACTCCTGCTAAGAGTTACTGTCTCAGAATCCCACAGGGGCAGCTCTACCCTGACCTATGGAGTCCTCTCCATGGCCCTGAGTTTGGTTTCGGGCTTGGGCATTTCCCAGAGCTACTGCTACCTCGAATTACCTGATCTTTTGTGCCTGGGTTTTTTCACGTGGGGTGTTTTTGAAATGCGCCCACATGGAGCTCCAAAACATGGACCTACGCAGTCTTCTTCACTGCTCAATCAGCCAAGCCCACGACATTCCCAGTTCTGAGTCATAGTGGACTCTCTCTCAGACTGGGGATCTTTTTGGGAGCAGATGCCTGGTGGGATTGAATGGCCAGCCTTATCGGTCAAGGTCCCTAAACCTGAGAGCTTTCATTGTAAGTAATTAACATATGTATAACCTGCCCTTTCAATATTTTTGCATGTACAATTCAGCGAGATTACTTAGGTTCATCAAATACCGCCATTCTCTCCCCTTTGCCACCCCCTAATGAGTTTTGTTAGTAACTTTGGTCAGTCACACTCATTATTTGATATGCGCATTATCACAGATTTGGCCAGTCTGCTCAGGCAGGCTCTTGGATCCTCTGGACACCTCTCCTCTCAGCCAGTCTCTGCACAGCCTGCTGCTTTCAGCGTGACTAGAGGGCCTAGGGACGGACCTTCAAGTCCCAGGGAGCAGAGCTGAGAGGCCCTCTGGGGTGCCTCCTCTCAGGATCCTGGCCCCCTACTCATCCTCCCCATCCCTTGCTGGGCCTGGCCATGTGACCTGCTTGGGCCAATGGGAAGCTGGCAGATGGGGTGTTGGCTGTGTTGCTGAGCACTGGAGTTTGCCCTCTTGGAAAGAGCCTCTGCCAGAGAAGAAACGTGGGCTCTTGCTGGAGAACGGAGATACTAGCCCGTGGGCCAGCAGACTGTCAGACCGGAGGGAAGAGCTCTTGGCCAACATCCACCCGCTGCACGAGGGACCCAGAACGGGCCAGCAGAGCGCAGCCCAAACTGCAGAACTGGGACAACACGCGGTGGTTGGTTACGGGGCTAGATTTGGGAGTGGTTTGTTGCCCAGCAGTAAGTAACTGGTGCCAGCCGCCCCTGACGAACAGGGTACTTGAGAGGGCTCAGGACAGACTGGACTGGATGCCAGGTCCCGGGAACCCTAGTCCAGTGTGCGGCCGGCTGCCGCATGCGCCTTGTCTTGGAGTAGTGTGCCTTTACATTGGGTCTCTGCGCTGACTGGTTCACGGGGCTTTGCATTACAATATGGATCTCGCTTCCAGGGCATCCTTGAAGGACGATTATTCGTTCCACCAACTGCATGCCGGGCGCTGCTCTCGGCTCGGCACACTAGCAGTGGGGGGGGAGTGCCGGGGCGGCACCACACTGACCCTCCGGAGTGGACTTCATGCGTTCCTTAAAGTGGCCTGTGCAGTTGTCTCATGGTGGCAACTTAGTGTATTCACCACATCGCAGTCCAGTGTTCCAGACCAGGACCTGACCTCCCTGCCCACTAGCTCACACCATTCCCTTCCCTCAGTGGAGAGCCAGACTCACTGCCCCAGCCCTATGGGGTGGGGAACCTCAGCCCAGCCTTCCAGAGCCTTCTAGGGCTTCTGACAACCAGACCCCGTTGTCCTTGGGGCTCCAGTTCTACAGCACGTCATGTTCTTTCTTCAAGGCTTGTGCCCACGCTTGGCCTGTGATTTCCAGGATCGCAGAGATTTCCCGAAGCGAACCAGGGTACTCCTGCCCTCCATGGCTGCAGACACCACGTCTCCGGGAAGGCGTCCCAAAGAGGGAAAGTGTTTCCTAATGTCTGACTGTTGTTGGGACACAACAGTCAGACTTGGTGCCTCTGGTCTCGGGCCACCTGTCTGGACTTCCTACCAGAGAGCAAAGGGGTGAAAGGATAGACCCACCCCTGGGCAGTGGGCGGAGGCGGGCAGCAGCTTGGTTCATGGGCTGTGGGGTGGTTCAAAACCTGGACCTGGCCAATTCGTCACAGTCCATCCACTGTGTCAAGTACCTTTGTTGCCATCATCATTCTCAAAGCACTTTCTACTTGAGCCCTTGGTATCAGCTCACTTTCCCCCTCCCTCATAAACCCTTGATAATTTATAAATTATTATTATTTTTTCATGTCTTCCTGTAGACGGGTTGAAATGCCCCTTCAGGTTTCAGAGACTGTAAATCTTTAGGGGAGTAGAAAGCCTCATCTTTCTCTGGCTGGCGAGTTCAAACTTCTGACCTTGCAGGGAGCAGCCCAGAAAAACACTGCCCCCGCCCCTCCCCGAGGCCTCCAGAGCCCCTTCTCCTCTCAGGAGGCTCATGCACCTGTCAGGGATGCAGCTCAGAGTGAAGACGCAGGCAGCCCCCATGGGCTGGGCTGCCTGCACTGTTCCTCCTGCACACAGGAGGCCAGAACATTCTATGCTACTACCTCATCTCGTCCATCTCTTCACGATACTCTCCTGGGCACCTGTCTCCCAGAAATGCCTGCACCTGCACACCACAGACCTGCGGACCAGTGCTCGAAGCAGCAGGGCTCCTGGTGCCGCAAACCTGGAACCTACCCGGATGTCCACTGCGGCTGAACGGAAAGTTCTTGCCCGGGATTGCCACCCAGCAGCGAGGGAGCACACTGCAGCCAGAGGCCAGACCAACAAACCATCCAGTCGGTGCCCGCCCTAGCAAGGGGCTCCCGAGATCTGCCCCTGTGGGTTTCCGTGATTGCAGTTCTTTGCCAGGATAGAAAGCCCTGTCTTTCTCCCATGGGTGGGCTGGTGGTTTCGAACGGGTTCCCAGCCCAACCGGCAACCCACTGTACCACCAGGCCTCCTGGAGCCAGTGACCACGGCAGGGTAACTCTCCTGCATGTCTGCCGAGGGAAAGCGAGGCTGGAGGGTCCCTGTATGTTGTAGCTCGGACTCCATGGTGGTCTCACAACAGCACAGTCCCCTGCCCCATGCCAGCTCCATGATCCATTTCAGTCTGACGGCGGCAGCTGGTGTGCCCGTCCCCTTACCAGGAGGGCTCCACTGGTGGAAACGGACCTTCCGGTTAGCTGGACATGATCTTCCTCTCCAGCAATGGCCTTCCCTAAGGATGTGTCCCAAGGAGGCGAGCGCAAGCTTCTGAGGGGACATGTGCTGGCTGGGTTTCTTGGGAGACCGGTTTGCTCCTTCTCCTGACAGTCCATGGTCTGTTGCGCATTCTTCGCCAAGACCACAGGTCAGACGGATGGACACGTCCGTTCTTCCATTTCCCTTGGCATTGTCCAGCTCTCGGGGCACCTGAGAAGACCCTGGCCGTCAGCGGGTCTTTAGTAAAACAGAGAGAGCCCCAGACCAGACGGACCCCACCTCTGGTGTGAGAAGCCGGGTGGTGGTCGCCTTGGGGTGTGAGAGGCTCCCAGGCGGCCATAGCCTCCGCCTTCTGCTGCAGGCTGCTTACACGGGGTAGGGTGTTTT
Source organism: Tenrec ecaudatus (assembly GCF_050624435.1). Classification (NCBI taxonomy): domain Eukaryota; kingdom Metazoa; phylum Chordata; class Mammalia; order Afrosoricida; family Tenrecidae; genus Tenrec; species Tenrec ecaudatus. The sequence goes on along the minus strand of NC_134539.1, from coordinate 78,122,961 downwards.
TGAAAGCGCATCAGTCTGCACATGCGTGATGCCTAGAGTTTCCTGTAGGAATAGTCTATTTGTAAGTTAAAAAAAAAAGAAGCAACCAACCAACCCATCATTCGGAACTCCCTTCAGTCCTCAGGCCCACCCCTGGCCAGCTCTGCCCCTCACCCAGCACTCAGCCCCTCTCTTCCTACTGACGCTGTCCCCTCAGCCTGGGGAGCGCTCTTGGCTTGGCCTGGACAGGCCCTCTGGTCCTACAGCTCCTCGGGCCTGTCACTTGCTCAGGGCTGCTTTCCCTGGGGTGCAAGACCTCAGACATTGGAGCAGGCGGAGTTTGGACACTTACCTTTCTAGGCTTACACAACAGCTGATCAAGGACGAGGCAGCCCCGCTCGGGGACAGGCGCTCTCTGAGGACCTCACAGCCTGCTCCTCACACCCTTCTCCTCAGCGGCTAATATTGGCAGTGCCGGAGGTGGCTGAGGGCAGGTGATGGGAAGCGGTGCCAGCTGGCCCAGGCGAGGCCAGGCTAGGCGCTAAAAGGGGCGAAACACAGTAGACGGGCCCTGCTTGGCTCTTCATCATTCCTAACCCCACCAGATCACCCAACTCACCCCATGTCCTAGCTTCAGGCTCGCACTCAGTCAGTGAGATTTCCTGGCTTGTCCTTGACTTTATCAGCATTTCTGTCATTCACCGGTGGCTGGCATGAGCTCAGACCCAGCAAAACAGCGGGAGGATGGTGCAGGACTGGGCAGGTGCCCTCACAGCGTCTCTCTGGGTCAGGACCGGCTCAAGGGCAGAGGGCTCCGTTATTGGGCTTGTTCCAGGCCTGGCCGAGGTCAGGGCAGGAAGGTAAGAGGCCCACTCCTTGTGGCGCCCAGGGTCTCTTGCGATGTGACTGGATGAAAACACCTACACCAGAGCCCCCGGGGCTTGTAATAAAGCAGGCTTCAGGGTTCATGACTCAGCCCAGCCCAGGGTCATTGCTGTTGGGAGGGGCCACAGAGACCCCGCTGCGGGGACGCCAAGGTCCACTGCAGTAGCCGACCGAGTCCTCTGCTGCGATGTTCGACGTTCTGCTTGGTTGAGACGCCACTGGGGTCTTAAAACTCTCGTGAACCGCCGTCTCAATGTCTGGTCTCTCCCCGTCCAGAGGAAAGACGAGTGATGGAACTCTTAAGACACACGGAAACAATGAGCCCAGTGACTGATGAGACAAGTGAACATCCGTCTCCACAACCCGGCGACTAACAAACAGCTCTGAAAGGGGTCACATTAGTGGGGGGTAGGGGAATGTGGAACAAAGCTCAAAATCATGAAAGAGACTAAGCTTACTCAGAAAGATACAGAGCCCCCCAAAAAGAGAGAGCCCCCTCCCCAAAGAAACCCCACACTGGTCCTTAGTCACTCTTCAGAGCTAGAATTGAACACACTCACTGTGTTAGAATCAACTATTTAATACCAGCAGGGCAGCACTAAGCTAAGCTCAGTGGAGAGGGTTAGTGAATTAGTCTGGTGGACTAGAGAGACAAATTCATAGACACTTGTGTTTAAGAGAGAACTTTATATCAAAGAGCAATTGAATATTGAGAAAACATCCCAGCCCAGTCCAGATCAAGTCCTTAAGTCCGATATTAGCCCATATGTTCGATGCCAGTCTTTAAACTCCTCTTCAGACTCAACACATGCAATGACACTGAATGCAGGAAGATCACAGGCCAGTGGGTGGGAAGTCTTATGGATCCAGTGGCAGTGGAAGCATCTCAGCGCTGGTGTGGGTCTCCACGTGGCTCCTCCAGCTCCAGGGCTCTGGCTCCATCCGTGTGGCTTGTCAGTAGGAATGTGTAGCAGAGAGAGTTTGTGTCCTGCCTCAGGGAGGAAGACAGGAGTTCCCAGAATCCTCAGGAGGCCATTCCCTCATGGAGGTGCCTCATTGGCTATGGCCTGATTGACAGGCTAGACTCCACCCCTGCGCAAATTGACAGGGGATTATGTAACTGCCACAGTGAGGAAAGAAAGAGAACCGGAACCGCCAGGAAAAACGGAGGTACACGATGGCACCGAGCAGAGTGCGATGGGTGAGCTCAATCAGAATGCGTGAATTATTGAACGCACAACTGTGATCTGGCCCACAAACCTCTACCCATTTCACAACAAGTGTCTTTTAAGAAGAGAAAATGCCACCTGGTCTGGCACCACCATTGTTTCACAATCGTTGGTCGGCTTGAGCGATTGTTGCAGCCGTCCTCTCGTCCGCTGACCCCCGATTTGAGTAAGCATAGCATCCTTCTGGGAGCGGTCCCTCCTGGACACATGTCCAAGGTGAGACACTGCCTCCAGGGGCAGTCTAGCTGCCCTCCCCAGGGAGGATTTGTGGGCCCCTCCAGGAGCATCGTCATTCAAACGCACAACTCTGCTTGGGCCTCCTGGAGTCCTCGCCCAGCTTTCTCGTGCCCAGGAGGCAATTGAAAGGACTAGTGCTTGGGTCTGATACACCGAGTCCTCAGATAAAATGACATGGTTGTCCTCGTCCAAATGAACCTGCTGCTAAAGACTGGCGGCCTCCACAGGATTCGGGAAGCTGCATTTAGCTCAAGCTGTCAGGCTCTATGAAGTGAGAGAATCATCGTTTTGTGTAACAGACAAAGAACCACCATGACAGCGAGGTCGAGAGGTGGTTGTTGGGAGAGGCTGAGTTGGTTCCAAGCACAACAGGATGAAGCACTGCTCGGTCCCGCACTAGTCTCACAACGTCCCTGTGCTTGACGCCGTTGCTGCAGCCATGGTGTCAAGCCATCTCCTCGAGGCTCTTCCTCTTGTTCAGTGCTCCTCTGCTTCACCAAACATGGCGTCCTTCTCCGGGCCTGGTCTCTCCTGGCAGCACGTCCAAATGATGGGACAGGAAGCCTCACCGTCTTTGCCTCGAAGGGGCACTCCGGTCGCACTTCTTCCCAGACAGATCGGTATGCATCGATTCTTCTTTGGTTTTCCTTACACATTGTTCAACTTTTTTTAAAGAATATTTTACTGGGGGCTCTCACAGTTCTTAAAACAATCCATATATCAATTCTATCAAGCATATTTATACATATTTTTCCATAATTATTTTCTAAACATTTACTTTCTATTTGAGCCTTTGGTATCAACTCCTCTTTTTTCCTTCCCCCACCCCCTGGCCCCTTGATAAATTGTAAATTATTATTTTCATATCTTACACTGACCGCTGTTTCCCTTCTCCCATGGTTCCTGTTGTTCATCCCCCTGTGGGAGGTGTGGTTATGTGTAGATCATTGTAATCGGTTCCCTCTTTCTTCCCTCCTCTCCCTACCTTCCTGTTATTGCTACTCCCATTTCTGTGCCTGAGGGATTTATCTGACTTGGATTCTGTGTGCTGTGAGCTCTTACTGTACCAGTGCACATGCTCCAGTCTAGCTTGCAGTGAAAGGCAGGACTGGGGTCATGATAGTGGGGGGTGAGAAAGCTTCAAGGAACCAGAGGAATATTGTGTGTTTAATTGGGGCTATACTGCGCTCTGGTTGATTCATCCCTTCCTTGTGACCCTTCTGTGAGGGGATGTTCCATTGTCTAAAGATGGGTTTTGGGTCTCTGCTCTGACCCCCCTCGTTCCCAACAATGTTATTTGTTTGGGGTCTTCTGATGCTTGTTACCCGATCCCACTGACACCTCATGATCATGCAGGCTGATGTGGTCCATGTGCGCTTGTTGCTTCTATGCTAGATGGCCACTTGTTTAACTTCAAGCCTTTAAGACCCCAGACAAATAGATCTTTTGATAGTTAGGCACCATCAGCTTTCTTCACCACATTTACTTGTATACCCATTTTGTCTACAGTGATCCAGGTTATTAGAACAAAGTGTTCTTGCATTGAGGCAGGACTTGAGCAGAGGCCTAAAGTCTGTCTACTACCTCAATGTATTGCCATACAAATATATGCCAGTACCCCTATTTCTATGAATTAATGTATTTACAAATGTGCACCTGTTTATACCTGTATCCGTAGCTTTGCTTCCTAGATCCTTCCTGTTTCCTTTACCTTCTTCCTTTCCCACCATCACGCTCGTCCTTCTTCTGCCTCTTAGTAATTCCTCCCAGCTAGATTGCTGTTGCTCCAACACCCCCGAAATCTCTACGTCCTCCTCATTGTTGATTTTAATTTCCTAGTTTTCCCCTGTCTATGGTGTTGTTTGCTTACCACTCCCCTTCACCACCACCACCACCACCACCTCTCCCCAGTCCCTCTGGAACTGTGTCTGTTGCTTTCTCCTGGAGCTTGCTTCCCATTGCCTATCTCTGAATGTTCTGGTCTAACAGCAGGAATGCCGGGTGGGTGATTCTACCTGGATGCCATCTTGACTCCTCCCTAAATTGTTCAACTTTTAAATGCATATTAGACAATCGAAAGCACCATTGCTTAGGCCAGGCGCACCTTACTAACACCCTTGCATCTCAGTACTCTCAAGGGGTCTGGTGCAGATTTACCTAAAGCAACTTGTCTTTTTTGAGCACTGATGGTGGCCACAAGCAAGACAAAATCCGCAATGTTACCTAATTGGCCCATCTGTGAGGAGTTGGATCAGCTGAGTTAGGGGAGGGAATGAAATTGTGGAAGCCCAGTGGAGGCGATCTTTTCAGTGAGCGCAAAGACTTACACTGGACTGGGTCAGAGTGGGGCTGCCTCGAGGGCTGGGGCATTCTGGACAGTGGACTAGCCTGTGCAGAGACTGGACGACAAGAAGAAGCTGGGCATTTTACTTGGACTGTCAGCGATCCATCTGATGGGGACGCATGGCAGCAGGAGATCGTAAGGCCAGCTCTCTATGCAGGGCAGGGAATCACTGTTTTGGAAAAACGGAGGTGTTGGTGGGAAGAGCGTTCATTTAAGTAGCACAAATGTGCCTGAATCAAGTCTTTGCTGAATGAGTGAAAGAAGGAAGGGAGGCGATGAAGCTTCCAGTCTATAAACCTGTTTAGGAAGTCTACTGGGCTACCTGCCCTGGGAGCTCCCTTCCTCCCCGCCCAGTACTTAAATGCACATACATATGGATAAATAAAGAGTGGCTAAATAATCACCAATTCAACTATTATTATTTATGAGAACCAACTCCCTATGTAACAGTGTACTTTGTGTGCCTTTCTGCCGGTCAGCCGCAGAGAAAAAAGGGAGCCTTGGTAGAGTTAGTTACACATTGTGGTGCTCGGCACAAGGTCAGCAGTTCGAATCCACCGGTAGCTCCTTGGGAAACACAGATGAGGCTTTCTACTCCTGCAAAGTACGCTCGATTGGCAGTAAGTTTGTTTTGGTCTCTGGCCTTAGTTTACTCAAATGAAAAGCGGCTGGGGTCACACCCCCGCTTCCAGCACACGCACAGACGGGCACCCCGGGCCCGCCAGCCTCGGGCAAGCCCCCAGTATAGGAGAACCTTCATTTAGGGCTGCAGGTGCCAGACAAACCAAAGCTCCCACCAAAGTTCAACACGCCTCCCAAACTGGCACCTGATTGGCTTGCCCTGCCCACAGGTCGAGCCTGCCTCGCGCCCTGATTGGGTGCACCGTTGCCTAGTTTGTGTTGGAACCCGCCTCCTTTCTGAATGGCCAGGCAGGGACCAGCGCTCGCCCTGATTGGGTATCGGTTTGCTCGGCTCGCGGGCTGCGAGGTGGCCTGGCCTCTGATTCGTCGTTCGGGCTAGCCACACGGCCTGCACGCTGAATGGCTGCGCTACTACCTGTCCTGGGCGCTGATTGGGTGCCCAGCACCTCCCTGGCGTGATAGGTCAGGACCACCGCCCCCCTGGTTCCCCATTGGCTGCTCGTCGCAGCCCGGTCTCCGGGTAAGATGGCAGCGGACGGGCAGTGCTCGCTCCCCGCTTCATGGCGGCCAGTGACCCTCACCCACGTCGAATATCCTGCAGGTAAAAGGTGTCCCCAGCTCCAAGGGTCCCTTCCCGGGACCGGCCCCTCGGCCACGGGCGCTCCGGCCCGCGCCAGCCTGGGCAGGGGGCGCCGGGGAGCCGGGGTGGGACCTGTCAAACAGGGAGCCTCGGAGGGGCTCGGCCGGCGCACGCGCCGCGCACGCGCAGTGGGGCGGCAATGAGCTGGGCGAAATTGGGAGCCGCTCGCTCGCGCCCTCTGCGACTGCGCGCCTGGGGCGCTCCTGCGGATCTCGGGTCTCGGGTGGGCTGTAGGGGTGCAGGCGAGGATCCCTGACCTCGGCCTCCCCTCCCCCTTCTCTTCCGCCCATCCACGGAGGCCGGACCTCCGGCGTGGAGGGGAGTGCGTGTTTCTTTCCACAGTTCCCGGGGTCTGCTTGTGCGAGAAAGAACTGTCCGTGGCCGGGAGTGTGCAGGCTGAGACCAGGCAGTCCTGTGTTGTTGGCGTGGCTTCGGGGGGCCCCAGCAGAGGGGGCCCACTAAGGGGACAGGTAGCCTCAGGGATCCTGGCTTCTGGAGAAATACTGTGGAAACTCCGGGTTTTCCAGTTGGGGGCCCATCAAACGCCCCGTGGGAGCTGATCTCGTCCAAGCGGCGCAGAGGTCGGGCCTTGGGGCAGCGGATTCGGGGCTGAAGTTCACCGAGCTCAGTTACTTCATTACTAAAATGGGATCCGTTCACCCGAGGCTTGACACCGAGCTCAGTGCTCAGTAAACAGTCGGGCTGCACTGGGGGAGGAAGATGAGGCTGCCGAGTTCCCATAAGGACTTAGAGTCTCGTCTCTACGAGTCAGTCAACCCAGCGGCAGTGGAGTTTTAATGTTACAATGCTTCTGTGTCCAATGCTGGACACTACTGTGAGAACTTGGCCCTGCTGAGGGCTTCAGGGCTGGCTGCCTTGGTCCTTTGGCCCTTGTTTGCCTGGGTTACACTGGAGGGGGCGGCTCCTTGCTGGACTGACCCCTTCTACCTACTTGCCCCAAATTGACCCATTCAGTCATTCTGCTAAGTCCTTGAGCACCAGGCCTCAGGCTGGCATAGGCTTAATAGGGCTCAGCCACCCTGGGCTAGGGTATAGAGAGCTTCCACTTAACAGGAGGGAAACTGAGGCCTGGAGGGGGCAGGGGACTTGTCTAAGGCCTCAAGACCTTACCTTCTCTGGCCTCAGAGTAGCCTCTTGTAGTACTTACAATTGAACAAGACTGATCGGAAGGAACCCGTCCATCCTCCCGACCTGGTACTTGCAAGTAGCAGGCTGCAAGCTGTGGTGAGGGACCCCCTGCAGGGAGCCTGGAGGCATCTGGCAAATATGGTTCCCTGCCAACAGTTCTACTGCCCCCTCTACTTTTCCACTGGGTCCCTTCTCACACTGGTAGTTGCTGCCTTCATCTCTTCACTTAATGGTGTTTTGTAAAAAAAAGAAATAAAAGGTGTCAGGTGCTGGGCTGAGAAATAGGTTAGGGGATACAGAACCCCCATCCCAGCTCTCAGGACATGTGGAAGGAGAGACAGACGTCAGTCCAGTGTCTTCATGAAAGAGTGTCTCATCAGCAATGCTCCCATGACCTCTTCTATGCCAGCCTGAGCCCCAACACGACGGCAGGGACTGTGCCTGTCTTATGTGCCATCACGGTGAACACGTTAAATGCATTAAGCCGGGCAGCATCCCAGGTGTGGGCAATGGGTGTGTGCAAAGGTTCAGAAGTAGGGCAGAGCGTGGTGCCTTGCGGGAGCCAGCAGGCGGTGCCTGACTGGAGCAGAGAGGAGGAAAAGCAGGGCCGGGATTGCACAGGGTCTGAGGAGCTGGACTTCTGTTGGCCTTGACCCAAGAGCAGTAGGAGCTGTGGATCAGAGAGTGGTGAGGACAGACAGACTGCTGACAGCATTTGCAGGAAGGCTGCAGAGTGGCCCCAGCCATGGGATGGGCCGAGGCGATGACAAAGGTTTGAGGGAGCCTGCCACTCCCTGCCCTCTCAGCCTGGTGCCTTGGGAGCCTACGAGGAGGCTGAGAAGCTGAATGTATCTCATGGCTGGAAGGGGCCAGGAGGCTGTTGCCTGGGTGAGGAGACAAGCCCAGAAAGGGGACAAGCCTTGCCCAGTGCCACCCAGCTGTCCAAGGGACCCAGTTGATGTCATCAGGGGGATGTCTAGCACCAAGCCAGCACTTGCCTGGGGGATTGGTTGCTACATGAGACCTGACCGGTGGGAAGGGCCGTTTCCCAACATGCAAGTGTCCTGGGACCCAGACACCAAGCGGGGCAGCTCACAGTGTCCTCCCCATCAAACGCCCACACAACCTAGGAAGTAGGCACCAAGAGCCCCATTTTACAGGTGAGATAGCCAAGGCTCAGGAAGGGGACATCTTCGCCTAGGCCCTACCTTTTGCCCTCTGACCTCAGCGTGGCCTCACATGGCGAGGGAAGTTTTTGGACTAAGGCTCAGCCCTGCCCCTGGGCGATGGGGAAACAGCTCTTCTCACTTGGTGTCAATGTCTCCATCTCAGGAGGGGCTGGCGGTTCTCACATTGCTGCTGTCCTATGGCTGGCTCAGTCTTGCCAGTGGAAAGGTGCTGCTACAAGGACGGGCAGCCCTCCTGGGCAGAGGAGCCTCCTTCACCCATGGCCTTGGCCCTTGTTGGAGTGTGGACCTGAGTCTGTGTAGTGCTCAGAGGACACCAAGCTTCCCTGGAGGCCCAGAACTCAGCTGGGACACCCCCCACCCGCCCCTGCCACCCCACCGAGGCTCCATCTTAACAGACTCACCCCCTGGCCTCCCACATTGCCCAGCCCACCCCTGGTGCGTTATGGTGCTCGGCCTCCGGAGTCAGGGTCTGCCTGGGTGGGAGGGGTGGTGAAGACGTCTGGACCAGACCCTAGCCTGGGGTGTTTGTCCAGGACTCACTTCATTCTGGTTGTGTGGCTTAGTTACTCCTCCATGGCATCCATGGCATGGGGACTGTGAAGCCCCTGCTCCAGACGCAGGGTCCATGGGCTTCGCTGCCGTGTGCCACTGAGGCAGCGCCGATGGTAGCCACCCCGCAGGGTGGTGTCTGGTGCCAGGCCTGCCCAAGGCTGAGGTCTGGACGAGGACCTCGGCGTAGCAGTTCTTCTCCCGCATCACCGGTGTAGCCGTGTGCCACCATGGCTCTTGGCGTGAGCTTTGAAAACCCCAAACCAGACCCAGCGCCATTGAGTCTATTCCGGCTCATGGCGACCCTCTAAGGTTCCCCGGGCTGTCAGTCTTTACAGGGAAAGACCACCCTGACCTGGGCTCCTTTTGTCTAAACTGCAGGGCTGGGTAAACGGGCGCTGGCCTGCTAGGCTTGTGACTGAGTTGGTATGGCCAGCTGGGAGACAGAGGCATTTCTGACTGACTGCCCCCTCAGGCTGAACTTGGGGAGCCTCTGGGCCTTGCTGGGGTTCTGGCCCCACCCCACCCGCCCCACTGTCTTCCCCAGGTGATCTCTCAGGCCACCTCCTTGCCTACCTGAGCCTCAGCCCCGTTTTCGTCATCATTGGTTTCGTGACCCTCATCATCTTCAAGCGGGAACTGCACACGGTGAGCCTGCCCTGGTGCCCCACTCCATGTGGGAGCTCGCTGGCCTTCCCGGCTGCCTGCTCTCCCCGTGCCCGCTTCTGGCTTTTCTGAGCAGGGTACAACCTCCCAGCTGGCCACCACTCTACTCTGTTCACTTGGTCAGCCTTGGACCTGCCACCAGAGGCCTCGGTCCCTGGGCCTGGGTGGTAGCTGGCACTGACTCCGCATTTTCCCCAGCAGATCTCCTTCCTCGGGGGCCTGGGACTGAATGAGGGGGTCAACTGGCTGATCAAGCACATTATCCAGGAGCCGCGGCCCTGTGGAGGTAGGTCCTGGTCCTGCGGGCTGCAGGGCCCCAACCCGGCCATGGCTTGGAGGCCTGTCCTCACGTGTTGTGATGCCCCACTCTGCTTTCCCCACAGGCCCCCACACGACAGTGGGCACCAAGTACGGAATGCCCTCCAGCCATTCCCAGTTCATGTGGTTCTTCTCCGTCTATTCTTTCCTTTTCCTTTATTTAAGGTGAGCTCCTGCTGCCCTGCCTGGGGTGGCCCCGGGCTGCGCACGCTGGCCTCTGCCAGGGATCGCCACTAGCCCTTAGCACCCCCCCTTGGGGCTTGGCCTCTGCTAGGGGTGGGAGGGACTGGAGCCAAGGAAGAAGGCGCCCAGGGAGATTGTGAATTAGCCCAGGGGCTACTGGGGAGGCCAGGACTGCAGGCTGTGGACTAAGGCCATCCGATGGGCCTGTTTTCCCAGAATGCATCAAACGAACAACGCCAGGTTCCTGGACTTGCTGTGGAGGCACGTGCTCTCCCTGGCTCTCCTCATGGCGGCCTTTCTAGTCTCCTATAGCAGGTACAGAGGGAGGGATAGCCGCCCGACACCGCTGTCCACCGGGGGCTTCCCGCATTCCTGGTCTCTCGGAGTCCCCGCTGTGGACTGGGACCCGAGCCTACAGGGCAGGGCTCCCCGCTTGCAGTTTCAAGGACCAGGGCTCCAGTGGCCCATTCCAAGCCATCCTTTACTTTTTTTTCCTGGTTGGGTCCAAGGCTCGGGGGACACTAGCACGTTTCAGCCACCTGTCCCAGCCCTGGAGGCGGCCCTTGTGCACGTGAGCGCAGAGCTCAAGGACTGGACAGAAGGGAGGCAGATCCTAACCGAGCTCCCCACCCCCCAGTTCTAGAGAAAGGGAGTAGCTGTTGGGGCCCACCCACCCCCACCTCCTCCCTCCTCCCAGAAGTCTCCCGGATCTGCTGCTCTGCTTCCTGGGAGCCCGTATCCTGCCTGGGTGTGTCTTCATGTGTGGCCACCCGGTCCCTGGACAGCTGGCCCTCGGGCATGGGGGACTGTGCAAGCCCTGCTCTGATTGGCTCTCCTGAGATTCCTTTCTGACCTTGGCCAGGGTCTACCTGCTGTACCACACCTGGACCCAAGTGCTCTACGGGGGCATCGCTGGGAGCCTCATGGCCGTCGCCTGGTTCGCCTTCACCCAGGAGGTCCTCACCCCGCTATTCCCCAGGATAGCAGCCTGGTAACTGTTCCCTGCTCGCCCATGCCCCCCTCCAGATGGAGGACGCTGGGGTGGGGAGTGAGCCGCTGAGCCTGGCTGCAGCTCCCAGGCAGGGCCCCAGGGGCTGAGCGTTGCAGCTCCTGCTTGCCTGGCTCCCATCTCCAGTGGGGCGGGGGTGCTGCAGAGATGTGGGGTGGCAGGGGTTCCTCAGGCCCAGGTGCTACGGTCTCCTCCTCTGCCCTCAACTAGGCTCCAGCAACTTGGCACGCAGCCTGAGTACTCCTGGGCTGTGTCTAGGCAGAGGTGATGCGTCTGGGACGCTCAGTGACTTTGGGTTGGCCCATCTGAAAAAGGCTCCCTGGGCAGTGCGTGAAAGGGCAGCACCAGCTCTTGGCCCCGCTCTGATGTGGCCCTGCTCTCTGCATGTCTCTCTGCAGGCCTGTCTCAGAGTTCTTCCTGATCCGAGACACGAGCCTCATTCCCAACGTGCTCTGGTTTGAGTACACAGTCACCCGGGCAGAAGCCAGGTGAGTGCAAGGCCACCGCCCTGGATAGCCACTGCCCTTTCAGTGGAGGGTCCCCCAGCCTGGCTTGTCTCTGGCACCTCATTGGTGGGAACTGGAGGCTTGAAGGGAAGGGCAGCCACCTGCCCGAGGTCTGGCTGCTAGTGTGGGGAGCTGGGTCTTGAACCCGTGCTGTCCCGTTCCAGGCCTGGGTGCAGCGCTTCCTTGGGGTTGGTTGGTTCCGACATCTTCCCAGGGAGGGATGAGCTGAGGCACAGTGAGTGAGGGGGCCGGCTGCACTTACCCAGCAAAGTTGGGGCCACCCGGGCCTTCGAGTCTCCTGACTCACACTCTGCTATTCCGCAGACCCCTAATCCTGGGTGGGATGCGGAGGGGTGAAGGGAGCTGAGGTGGGGCGGACTCCACAGGATGCCTGGGAAGTTTTCCACAGAGCTGGTGAGAGAAGCTATGGACCGGGCCTGGGTAAGATGGTGGCTGGATCCCGGAAATGTGCCTTGTGCATCGCCATCTAAATGACCCCAGTGAGTGTGTGCCAGGGCACAGCCGCCGAGCCACAAAGAAGGGAGCGCGCGCCCCAGGGCAGGGCAGTTCCTTTAGTGGCTGAACGGCCCCAGCTGGCCCTGCCCTGTCCCCATGGATGGCTGCCCCAGCCTTCTTACACCAGACCCTCGTGTGGGTTCATGCTGGGGCCCAGTGCCGAATGAGAAGCCCTGGGCCCTGCGCTCGGGGTCTCACGTCGGGCAGAGCAGACAGGTGTGACCAGGAGGCGCAGGGATGGCATGCCCACCTATGGGATCAGTGCCGTGGGATGTAGCACACCCAGGGCCTAAAGACTGGGGGTGGGAGCTCGCTCTAGGGGGCAGGGCAGGGACAGGCTTCCTAGGAGACCCCACGGTGAGGAGGGAGAGGCCAGCAGGGGCTAGCAGGAGTGTTCTCAGCGGGGGAACCCCATGTGAGTTGACCAGACGGACAACCTGTGTGGCCAGAACCGAGGAGCTGAGGCAAGCAGGGTCTTACGGGTCCCCTTTCTCCCTTCTGTGTCCCAGACACTGCCCTTCTTCAAGAACCTAGGTGACTGCCCTGCTCGCCTCAAATTCCTAGGTCACAACCCCAAACCTTAAGCCATTCCCCGACCCCTAGTAACCCCTCCTTTGCTGGCATGGCTCCAGATGGACATTGCTTCCCACCGGAGGGTTGGAACCCGGCCACTTCGCTTCTCTTTCTTCATCGTAGTCCACGCACGCACGTGTCCGTCCCCTTCCCTCTCACCCTGCTTCCCCTGTCCCCCCCACCTCTCCCCACCCCCTCTTTCACGATGAAGGTCCATCCAGAAAGAGCGGACCTCTCCCATCCTGGGACAGGAGCTCTAACGGGGCCAGCAGCTGCCCGTTGCTTTGAGCCTGTGGGTGGGGAGGGACTGGCTGTGGGGGTCACTACGCTCCAGCTGCCCCTGACTCTGAGCCTTGTCCGCATTTTCCAGGAACAGGCAGCGCAAACTGGGGACAAAACTGCAGTGACTGGTGGGTGTGGCCTGCCCGGCCCCCAGATCTGGCCGGTACCTCGACTTGGAGGGATACAAGAGACAAGCAGAGGGATCCCAGAGACCTCTTCAGACCCAAGTCACCAAGCGGAGCCTTTTAATTGTTTTCTTGTTTTGATTGTAATGAGTACGGTGGACCAAAGGGCTGAGCCAGCCCCTCTACCAGGACCCTGTCAGGGCCACCAGGCCAGAGAACCTCGTGGTGCTGCTGCCACCCCTGGTCGGGCGGGAAGTGCCCTTGGATGGGCACCAGGTTATGGGGGAGAGGGCGAGGGTTTGTGCCTTCGCTTTTGGGCCAGGCCAGCCTGGGGGGGGTGAAAAATACGCATTATTTATTATTTTTTTTGGATTTTGTCAAAGGTGGGTAGGACTTTGGAGCTGAGGCCGGAAGAGCCTGGTGTGTGGTGGCCGAGTTGCCCACGAAGGGGCCAGGCCCTAGGCCTTGAGCTGGGCGGTGGAGTGCTTCCCCCTGGGCCTGAGAGATGGCCTGGAAGGCCAGGAGGAGGCCACCTCATCCCCGTCCCTCCACCCTCATTGCCATTCCGGAACCTCCTTCAGTGTTTCTTGTCTGGGGCGAGGGTCCAGAGAGTGCGTGTCTGGAGGCGGTTGCCATTGTGTTGGACCCTGTATTGACCCTCAGCCACAAGGCCTTTGTCTGGTCCCCTGTCCCCGACAAAAGAGCCTGCACCTTGTGGGTGAGCGAACCCAAGCTGTTTACAGCGTTTTTGTCCTGCCATCTGGTAGCTTTTAGCTCACACCCCCCACTCCAACAAAGCGCTCTGCTCCGGCACCGGGTGCTGCAAGGAGAGGGCAGAGGGAGCAGGGGCGCCTCATGGGGCCCCTCCCTGACCGTCTTTGTCCTTTCTCCCAGTCTTCCATAGGCTGGGGGCCCGAGTGGGGTTAGCCCCAGCCCTCTGTCGTGTGTCCTTGGGTCCCTGTTCCAGGGAGAACCCCCCAGCCAAGGGACCCTGGTTTCTAATCGCCCACTCCCCTCCCAGCCCCCAAAGCAGGAGCTATGGAGCGGAGCTTTTCCCAGGCTGTTGGAAGTTCTTGGACTCTGTCCCGTGAGGCACTGTGTAGTGCTTCCCTTCCTCATTTGTGAAAGCCGGCTCCGCCCAGGACCAGGGCGTGCATCTGGGGGAGGTGGGCCTGCCCCCACGTTTCCCTCCTCCTCGCCCTTCTTCTTCTTCTTTTTTTTTTTTTTTACTTTCTGCCCAATGCAAGCCAAGTGTGAGGTGGATTGATTTAAGAAAAATCATCGAAATTGTTTACGATTGTTTTCAAATAAAACCATAAACTCTGACGGCCTGAGCATGTAGACCTGAAATCGGGGGTGCAGGCAGGGGGCATGCTGCCTCCAAGAGTGGGGGGTGGCTCTAACCGACCCTGACATGCAAGCATCTCCGTCACCCAGACCCAGCCAGCACCCAGAGCAGGGCCTGAGCGGTGCTGGCACGGTTTCCCCAGGCTTGTCGTGCCGCCGGCTCCTGCCCACCAGCCGGGAGGAGACCTCCTCAGGACCCGGCTTCCCGTTGCCAGATCACTCCTTTGTAGTTCCAACCTGGCCCGCTGGGTGCTCTCTGCCAGCACAGGCTCCCACAGTAGAACCGAGGTCACCTGCCCTTCCCGTGCCATCAGGACTGGGACGTCTGCTGGGATAAACAGCTCCATTTGGATTAACTCTCACTTGTGGAGGGTGCACCTCCCTTTGGAAACAGTAGCTGCCCCTCGGTGAGGCCTTGGGAGCCTCGTCGGTGTGAGGTGCACATACACTCGGCAAAGCCCGGGCTATTGGCATGTGACAGCGTCATCGTGCCAGACCTCCTGCTGCGGGAGAATCAGTAACTTTAGTTCTCCTGTGGGCTTGAAATTGGGGGGTCTGTCTCTCCCGAGGCCTGTTCCCCCCCTCGTGGAGTTGGACCTGGCCCCCACAGACCCCACAGAAGAGACAAGCACTACTGTTCCATCTGTCCATCTGCACAGGAGCAGCCAGCCTGTTTTCTCCCCTAGGGCGGTCAGCTTTGTGTTCAGGGCTTCACCCCCTGCACCACTGGCTCTCTCAAGTGGTGCATCGCACTGAGACCCACCACCCTTGACCGAGGGCATTCAGACCCCCCGGTGACCCGGTAGGACACAGGAGAACGGCCGAGGGGTTCCCAGGCTATGACTTGTGCCGGGAGCCGAAAGCTTGTTTTCCTGCTGAGAGGCTGGTAGATGAGAATTTAGCACCCCAGTATGTAATGCACTCCTGCCACCAGGTCTCCCACCTCAGAGCTCAACAGCTCCCCATTCCGGCGCAGCCTCAGGGCAGGCGAGCACTCTGGTCAACAGGAATAGAAGCCACGCGCCCTCCTGTGGGAGCTGCCAGTGGTCTCAGCCGCTGACCTGCCTGCCCGTAGCCGGCGCAGAACCACTCCACCAGAGGGCTCCTGCTCCAGGACTCTGTAGCCCCTTGACGGCATTTCAGTGCAGGTGGTTTCAGACTAGGGAGCCCAGGTAGTGTAGCAACCCTTCATCCTAGACTTCAACTCAACTCGGGTAAATAATCAGTAAATTCTATAACCAGAATGGAGACAGATACCCAGGTTCAAAGGGTGTGAGACAGCAGCAGTAGAAGCAACAGATGATGGAGACAGTTCATCAGATACATTGGGATGATCAGGGACAGACTAAATTGGTTTCCTATTTTAAAGAATGGGGTGGGGGGTTTACTATTTTCTCCACTATTTTAAAAGGCAAAGTTACATTGTTTCAATGCAAATTGACACCCACACTTGCACGTTCCCAGGTTTTCACAAAGAAAAACAGCTCACACTTCTCAGTGAAGACCCATTCTATGGCTAATCAGAGACTTTCAAACATGTTTTTCTTTAAAAAGAACATTTTTAATAGAGGAAATGCTGGTCAGCAGCAGGTTTCAAATGCTACTGCTGTTCTTGGAAAAAACAAAAGTGATGAAATACAGAAAATTTAGGGACCGCCTTTCATTATTTTGAACTCTTGAAAAAGATTTCCAAGCTTCTAAAATCCCAGCGTGAAGAACCATTTCTAAAGGGGGGTCGAGGTGGCAACCAACTCTAGCATAGCTCCTGGACAAAATGCGTGTGTGCGCGTGTGTATAGGTGAAAAACTTCCACAGGAAAAAAGGATATCCAAGCACTTAGTATTTTTAACTTCCTTCAAAATAATGTTTGATATTTGAAGCAGACATTTTGCTTGACTGACCAAGACGATGTTTTCTCCTTTGGGTTGTGTCTGCTCCCACGTCATGCAGAAAAGAACACAACAGAGCAGCCAGAAAAATGGCTCCTGGCACCTAGTGACTGAAGACCTAAGTGTGAGGGATACATGGGCCACATGCAGCCCACTGACGACCTTAATCCGGTCCATCAGGTGTTTTTGCCCCGTTTGTATTTAACTTCAAAATAAGATATGTGCAGTTGTGCATAGGAAGTTGTTCATAGTTTTTTTTTAAACTATAGTCCGGCCCTCCAATGGGTCTGAGGGACAGTGAATGGGCCCCCTGTTTTAAAAGTTTGAGGACCCCTGCTCTAGAGAAACAAAACCAGAACACTAATAATTTATATATATTTAGATAACATAAATAGTTGATTAAATTATGAAGCAGTACAAATGGGTCAGTGCAACTCACTCCCATGAGAGAGTTGTGAGACACTGGCAGTCTTTCAAGTCTTGAGGGCCGCCGGGTTGTCCTCTGTAGAGAGATTCAGGCTATCCCGGCACAGGCAGCAAACAAGGCAGGTCACCAACAGTCAGCCAGATGACAGGGTCCGACCGTCCCCAGCTCAAGAAATGTATATTCTAGTAGCGTGGTGAAGCAGGTCTTGAAGGAACCTCAAATTACAGCAACACAGTCCTCGGGTAAGCTGTCCCAGATGTAGTGTAGCTTGCACATGGAGGCACAGAATAAGCAAGGCAGCCGCACACTGGTCTGATGACAGAGCAAGAGAGAGGCCAGGCTCTCTATCTAATCCCATGTGTTCATTGGCCAGGTTGGCACTATAAGCCTTAACTATCTCAAGGGGTAACAGGAAATTAGACCCAAATTGAGCTGAATTTGTCCCTCAGTCACCCACCATTGCCATGACCCTTGTGGTCTCAAAGTCAGTACCAGAGAGTCTCACCCCTGGCACGGGCCAGAAACTCCTCCCATGAAAGGAGAGCTAGTGGGAGACGCTTCCAGCAAGTGACGTTCTGACCATAGCTCACTCCAGGCTTTCTAGGAAACTTGAGATTTGATACTTCCAATTAAAAATAAAAATCTAAAATGAAATATTCTAGAATGAATGGAATATTTGTTAGAATCCAAGGATTAGCTTATGGACATTTTAATGATTACCTGTTTTTTTCTAAGTAGTTTTTTGTTTTTGTTTTTAAGGTAGCAGATATATACAGATTTAAGAAGGAACTTTTGGGGAAAAAAAGGAACTTTTGTTCAACACCTCTCTAGCATCCAGTACCTACTCTAGGATTATAATGTGAATTCATTTGTAGTGGTTTCCAATCCATGTTCAAAAATGAGATTACAGCAAATAATGGAAATTTATTGATTCTGCAGGCTAATTCTCACCCCCACCCTCAATATCTTGTAATCCACCTTATTTTCGGTTTGACTAACAAGTACAGGTTAACCAGTAGATAAGTTTGTCCTTCATTAAATAAATGTAGGTCTGTTATTAAGAAACTGTAATTTGTTACTTTCTGAAATTGGCACTTAATAAGTTGTTACCAACTAAAGTTTCTCTAAAATTCTCAACAATTAAAAAAGATACACAATTTAAGACTGTTGAAATGTTACTGTGAAATTCCAATACTCAATTTATTATGCATAATTAGATCTTTAAAACCGACCATTTCCCAAAGACACCACTCTATATTATGAATTAAACTCAGGAGAGAATCCATGCCTCCTTCTTAAGAATGGTGCTTTTATCCCCCCACCCAACTATGACCTGTTTCCAATGTGCTAGCCCCATCACTCTGTCAAAGTCTTGATGACCCGCACCACTGACAAGAGTCAAAAGCAGAGAGCTGAAAGAATGTACTCCACTATTTTAAACTTGAAATTATTTCCAGGGAATAGAGAACTCTTAAAGTGGGCTCTGGCAGATGAATTAAAGGGAAAGCTAAGGTGCTCACAAGCTTGCTGATGCTCCCCGCAGAGCACTGGAAAAGAACCCATCCCAACCCCTTCTCTTGGGCCTCATTCCGACAAACCCACATTTTCCTCTATCCCCAGGACATGCCAGCCCCATCCGAGCCTGAGGCCAGCCTGGCCTCCCCATCCTTGCCTCATCCCCACCCCCAGCCCAGCCCCCTTTAATCATTCCTTACCTCTTGGCAGCCCCACCTGCTCCCCTAAAAGAAACCCAGCCCAACATGTCTTCAGACGCCGTGACGGGTTAAAGCCTGACCCCTTCGTTGACCTTTGTCCAAGGTCTTGTGGGCTTTTGGCCCTCAAGATTGACATCGCTCCACATCTGCCCCTTGGTTTCGGCCACGTAGGGCACCAGCCTCCCCACAGCCGAATGGGTTCATGGGGGGCTGTGTACTTGAGGGGTCAATTGAGGCATCAGACAAGATAAAGCTCCACAATTGAACCAGGTCTGGGCAGGGAGGGAGGGGTTCATGCATTCTCACGAGGTTCTCGGGCACGCAGGCCAAGGTAAGCACATCCGTAACAGGGAGGGGTTGTTCAAGAGGCACACGTGACAGGAGGGGAAAGCCCTAGGAGTGGATATGCACTAGGAAGGGAGGCATTAGAGGTGCGTGTGACAGGAAGACACATCTGTAACAAGAGGGACGGGCTCGAGTTGATGGCAGCTGTTAGAACCCTGGCTGACTGAGCTGGCTTGACCTTAGCAGTTTTGAACTCTTTTGGGGTGGTGGTGGGGTGCAGACAACCTACGACCCTTGTCAGAAGGGAGTGGGCCATACTTGGAGTGGGACAGATAATTGAGTCTGGTTGCTTTTCGTGACTGACAACCTTGAGACAGATAGCCTTCAAGCAGTTGACTTTCACGAGTATAGTGAATTTGGTGTGATGAGAGACATTGGAGGGAATGATTTACTTAGGAAACCGTGAGTAGGACGCATCTCCAACCCACAAATGTGAAGGTTCCTTCCATGGGAGCCCTGGCTTCCCAGACTCCTTAACATATGAATGGTGGGAGTTTGTCACATACACGCTCTTGCTCTTCCGGGGCCCTTTCCCACATGGCCACGACATTCCGGGGACACAGATCCAAAATCAAGGCTGTGTCAACTTGGATCTCTATCCGTGTAGAGGATTTAAATGACCGCCAACTGTCTTCCCCTTTATTGCATTTCAAATGGAAATATAAAATATGCTTCAAACAGTTCTTTGGCACACACGCACACACAAAATTGTTGAGGGCTTCCCTGGAATCTTTGGCCTCGGGGCCACCTCGTGACTTTATGGGTCCATATCTGGAAGTGCCTTCAGCTTCCCACGTGCTGCCACGGCAACCTACTTCCCTGTGTCCCCAGGAACCTTTGAAGATCTTTATTCCCAAACCCACCACTCGAATTGTGAGGTCACGGGCCCCGCCCTCAGGACGACCATCTTCATTTCTCCACCCTCTTCTGCATTCCTTTCAACGGGGACTGGGATGGTTTTAGTACTTGATGCCCCAAAGAATTGTGGGTGCTACTCCGGACAGCGAGAGCTCCAGGAGCTCCGAGGTGAAGGGAGGCCATTGCTGCTGAAGGGTAATTTGGAGCAGGGAGTTCAGACATGTATGGTTCCGGTTGGCCTGGCTGTGCCCTTTCCCTGGGTCTCCCTCTTCCTGCTGCCCCAGGTTGGGCTGTGCAAGAAGCCGCTACATCCTGCTGGGTGGCCTAAGTTTCCCAAGACTCCCAGTTACCCTCGGAAGGCCCACACTTGCTGGAGCTCAGGAGCAAAGCCACAGTGGGGCTTTCTTCTGGGTCTGGCCTCCTCCTCCAGGTGTCTGGCCTCAGAAGACCAGCCCCTCCCTCCCTGAGGTTCCATAGTAAGGGGCATGTCCTCTCCAGGCCTCACCTGTGGAGGTAGGGCCCCTTTATATGTAGTTGGGGACAGATGCGCTGGGAGATTCACTGAGGCTGCAGATTCACCTGGCGCAGGACTCACAGGCACCAGGTCACGAGCACCGTGCACATTTTCCACCAATGCTCAGGGTGTGTGTGTGTGGGGGGGGTGCAGAGTGGGGGCTCAGCCTTTAGGAACCAATAGGACCCTGGGCTGAATGGGCAAGCCTGACTTCAGGGGATCTCCACTCTGCCACCTAGTGGCCAGGTGACCTTCACTTCTCAACCTTGGTTTCCTTATCTGAAAAACAGGTCCATCCTCAGGGGGCTATTTCACAATCACCTCAGTAGGTATGTAGGGGTGGAGGGTGGAGAGTTCTGGTCAAAGGGCAGGAAGGGCTGGAGGCAGAACACCTGCCTGCTCTACCACCATTTTCCATTGTCCTCACCAGGGAGCTGCGAGAGGCGCCTGGGGGAGGGCCTGGATGTCAGCCCAGGCTGCCAGTCCACCACCGGATGGAACATCTTACAGAGGTGCACCCCCCACCTACAGGGCTCTGAGAGGTCCATGCCAGTGGTTGTGTGGGTAAGGGCAGGGCTGTGCCTGGCACTTGGTTGGAGCTGGACTTTGGCTCCTGACCTGAGCAGCCGCCCCTGACCTCCTCTGAGCCCTCGGGTTCCCGCTGGCTGCTTGGCACTGGCTGCAGACCAACCAGGTGTCCGTCCCACCCGACCTGCCCGCTCCCCTGCAGCATCTCTTTACTAACAGTGTCCCTTTATTGAGCCCCTCCTCTGGTGATAACATACAGCGGCCGTGAGCACGGCCAGGGGCTCCAGCTTGGTGGAAGTGAGAGGGGTGGGCTGCTGAGTCACGTTATGAACCAGAGCCCGAGGCCACCCTCGGGGAACAGCAAGCACCCTGACATAGGGCGGAGGGAGGCCCCGGGCTTCATCCTCACCCGGTGGTGCCCAACCCTGGGCCTGTCAGGTGTTGCTCGCAGAGAGGCCCCAGTGGCCTAGGCCCCCTCAGCTCTGGGCAGTGGCCTGTCTCCAGGTTCTGGACAGAGTGGAGATCAGCTCAGTGGATATCAGCTGCCTCTGGAGAGGAGAGAGAGCAGGGCCTGACCACAGTGGAGCTGGTGAGGACAGGGACTGTGACCCAGGCTCACAATGCTGGCCTGAGGTGGGTGTCTGGAAGGGGCCTGGACTCTACCACCGCTCAACCTCTGAGCGCACCCCACACTCGAGGGTCAGAGCAGGCGTTGAGATGACCCGTGGAAGGCACTTGGCTTGGGCCAACCAGTCTCATGAGGGGCTATCCTATCCCCTTGACTCAGTCAGATCTGGGGGAGCCAGAGGGAAGGGAGGCCCCCCTCAGCACAGAAGCTGTGGGCTCAGAGCTTGGCCCGGGGGTGGCTCTGCATCAGGGCGCGCATGTCCAGGAGGGCCTTCTCCAGGTAGTGGGCCAGGCGCGCGGCGTTGGTCTCGGCACAGCTGTTGTAGGCTGACACGGAGAAGTTGATGTGGGCCTCCATGGGGTTATAGCAAACGCCGTAGCCGTCTGGCACCACGGGCCCAAAGAACATGACGCAGTCTGTCTTGGAGGGGACCTGGGGACAGCATATTGTACAGCTCACCCCCTCCCTCCCAGCTGGCTCCCCAGCCCAGCCTGCCTTCCGGGGTCTCTAGACTTTTGCACCACAGCATCCAGCACAGGGGGCCCTCCCTCTTGTCCTCCTGCAGGGACCACTTCTGTTGTCAGCTCCACTACTGAACCTTCCCTGATAGGACCAGGCTTTCTCTCACCCTTCTTTCTACCCACAGCACAGCCGGCACGGGCTGGAACATGGCCAACTCTCTCATTGTGTCTCTGGCCCCAGGGCCCCTTCTCAGCCTGCACAAGCAGGCCCTGGTGGCCTCGGCACCCACACCGGTCAGGCCTTAGTTCCCCTTAGTGAACACCCCCTCAGCTCCCCGAAAGCCCTCTTCCCTCCCTGCCCCCCGATGAGGACTTGGGGAGGGTCTGGGCGAGCAGCCCACCTGGCTGGTGGAGAGGTTGAAGTGCATGGCGATGGCATAGGAGGTGTCCATGAAGATGTCGGGCATGCTCACCAGGTCCTCGATGGCCTGAAGCTTCAGGCCTAGCAGATGCCGGTCAAACGCCTCCCCTCGGATGGCCTGCAGAAACGTGGGCCTTCAGGAGTGGGGGCAGGGTGTCCCTGCTCTCCTCAGAAGCCCGTGGGCGGCAGCACCCCCCCATCCATTTGGGAATCTTGAGACCAGAATGTCCCACCAGGGGAGCCCTCACATCACAGACAGGGAAACCAAGGCACAGGAAGGGGCAGAAACCTGCCAAGAGAGACAGTGTATAGGACACGACTTAAAGAGTCTGGGCTCTGGAGCAGGGTGGCCTGGCACGTCCTGGCTCTGGGGCCGGGGGGTGGGCAGGCCACTTCTGTCTTGGAGCCTCGGTGTCTGCATGTGCAAAGTGGGGACAGTTGCTGCGTTCACCTCACAGGGCGGCCAGTCCACAGGGAACAGACCCCTGCCTGCCGTCAGGTGGCTGTGGACACACACAGAGCCTCCCGCAGAGGGCAGAACTGCCAAACTAACTCTTCACGGGAGTAGAAGTTCGAAATGCTGACCTTGAGGTGAGCCCTCCAGCAGGTGACCCACTATGCCACCAGAGCTGGTCCCCGCAGGGCGGCAGTGAGGGCTAAGTGGACGTCTACACAGGAGCCGGCCCGGCCAGGGGCTGCCGCGGGACCAGCGCTCAGACATTACCGGGTCCGAGAGCCCAGGCTGCTGCGGCCTCCCCATCGGAGGGCAGGCACAGGATACAGGATCAGGTGCCGGTGCTAGCTGTGGGCCCAGCCTCAATTTCTCTACTTTTAAAAAGGAACTGCACAGGGCAGTGCTGCTTCTAGCTGAACACTGGTGGTCATTTGCTATCGAGCGGGACAGACGGAGAGACCGTGGCTAGGGGATGCCGGTGAGCCTCACTCACCAGGTCGGTGTAGTTTCGATGGGCCTGCACGGCCTTCCGAAGCAGCTCTGCCTTCTGGTGACCCTAGTGAGTGAAGGATGGAATGGTTCTGATTCTTTGTTGGCTGCAGGGAGCTCAGCCCTAAGCCAGGCGCTCTCTGTAGGGCTGGAATGTCACAGGACCTCACTCCGTCAGGATGCGGTGAGCGGGTGGCCTGCCGGAAGGGGGCCACTCACCACCACATTGGCGTCATCCATGGCCTTGACAAAGGCCAGCGAGTCCATGGAAGCCGAGCGAATGGTGTCAGTGCGGCCCAAGTGGAACATGCGCAGGGAGGCACTTTCGTAGGTGGCACACGCCTGCCCGTAGATCCTGGGTGGGAGACGGGGCTGAGCACCCTCCCAGTTGGTCCACTGCCCCCTGCCCCCGGTGAGCAGGCAGCAGGGCGCACCTGTAGTAGGCCAGCTGCAGGGCCATCTGGATGAAGGCGTCCGGGCTCATCTTCTCAGACTTGGGGAAGTCTTTTCCAAAGTGGTGGAACACCACCATCGTGATGTCCAGGTCCTGGATCATGCTGCGAGCAGGGCAGGGGCCCAAGGGCACGTCAGGCAGGCACCTGAGGCGCAGGCTTGCAGGTGGGAGGGGATGGGAGAAGGAGGGGGCGGGTCCCCAGTAGCTCTGGCTCACTCCAGGGGCTGCCAGAGCAGGGTACGGGATGGGAGGGGAAGAGAGGGGAGAGACCTGGGGCAGGACTCACATGCCCAGGTTCTGCTTGGCCTTCTCGATGTCGCTCTTGATCTCTGGGGTGATGTTGAAGCGCAGCTTCTTGGGCATGGGCAGGGGCACCATGGGTGACCGCACCAGCTCGGGCTTCTTCCTGCATGGAACACGGGGTCAGGCCTCCACGTGCCTGGGCTGGGGTGGGGAGTGCAGGTTCCCTGAAGCTGGATGGGGTCAGCCCCCCCAGCTGGCCCCACTGAGGGCTGGAGAGAAGAGATGTCCCAAAGTCACACAACTAGTAGTGGCCGAGTCCAGGTCTTAGTGTGCACCCATGCCCCCGGCGGGCCTCCTTTGTTGGCCTGGCCGAGAGCCCTGTCCCCAGGCACCGGGGAGGGGGCGGGGAGGACCTGCACTCACGTGAACTCGATGACATGGTCCAAGAGTGCCACAATGGGGGGGCCCTCGGCCGCTGCGTGCTCGTACACAAGCCCACAGGAGCCGTCTTCTGCCACGATGAACTGTGGGGTGGGGGTGGAGTGCCCGTCAGCCCTCGAGGGCAGAGCTGAGCCCCTCCCTCCTGTAAAATCCCAACAGCTACCCTGCTTCAGCGTGCCGCCCTGGGCCCTGGCAGTGACCCTGCGGCGGGCGGGGTAGGTGGTGTTTCTACCACCCCCCCATTTTAGAGGCACCAAGCGGGAAAGTCATGGGTCCTGAGCTCTCTACCCAGGTCCGGAAGAAGAGCATCCGGTGGCTTCTCTAATAATCCGGACCCTATCATGACAGGCTGCTGCTGCCCAATAATTACAGCTGCGTCCAGCTTGCTGGCTTCCTGCTTGCTTTATGAGCCGGAGGCCGGGTTGGGGGAGGGGGTCTGAGGGGGGCATGGACAGGGAGGCCCACCTGCAGTGTCTTGTCGAACCAGCGGTTGCCGCTGTTGAGCTTGCCGCCCCCGCCGTGCAGCATCTGGCCGGCCACGTGGCTGCGGTATGTGTCCTCCGAGACCCTTGGCATGGGCGCGTCCAGGCACACGGTGCAGATGCTCTTCTGGATGGAGCGCACTGACTCCCGGTTCACCTTGTCTGTGGGCAGGGAGTGGGGGTGGGTGGTGGTGGTGGGGTTCTCCCAGCCCACGGGACCCCTCTGCTGCCTACAGGGGTGGGGGGCGAGGCTTGGCGTCTGGAACATTCTGGGGCACTGGGCATGGGGGTAAAGGACTCGAGTCTCACAGCCCTCTGTGAGGAAGGGGTCAAACTCACGGAGGCAACAGAAGCCTGAGGCCACCCGGGGAAACCAGCGTGGCAGGGAGTGCCACCCAGAGGGGCGGCCTGACTCTGGGGACCCTTCCCTGGCAGCTGGAGGGTCTGCAGGCTAAGGGCTGAGTGGGTGTGGAGGCAGAGCTGGGCTCCTCCGCAGGAGGATGCAGAATGGACCCCCAAGGGGAACTGTCGGAAGGAGCCCTGGCTCGTCCTCTGTATGTGGGGCAGCAGTCAGAGGAGTGGGCTCAGTGTGGGCCCCAGCCTCCCTGCTGGGGCGGCACCTTTGACGAGCGTGTTGTACGCCTTGGCCCAGGAGTTGCGGTGGTTGGAGGTGAGGATGCCCACGGGCTCCTTGTTTGTCTGCAGCGATGAGTTCCACACCTTCTCCAGCTGCGTAAAGAGCTGGTCCGAGGTCAGGGGCGTCCCGTCGCTGTGGTACACGTCCACTTCAAAAAACTGCCCGGGGTCGGAGAGAAGGTGGTCACCTCCCTAT
Organism: Tenrec ecaudatus; assembly: GCF_050624435.1. NCBI lineage: Eukaryota > Metazoa > Chordata > Mammalia > Afrosoricida > Tenrecidae > Tenrec > Tenrec ecaudatus. The sequence goes on along the minus strand of NC_134539.1, from coordinate 78,097,411 downwards.
ACCAGCCTCCTCTGGGCCTCAGCCACTGCTGCTCCGGTCCAGGGATGGGGGAGGGAGCCCAGGGCCTGGGGACTCAGGCCCAGCGGGAGGGGAGGAGGCCTGGGCACCCAGCGGGGGCGGCGAGGCCCACACACCCATTCCTGGGAGTCAATGGTTGTGCCAGTGAAGGAACATGCTGGGCCTTGCTCTACCCCCCTAGCCGGTCAGGTGGGGGTCCACAGTGGTGGGTGGCAGGTTCCCCACCTGGTAGTTGTGTACCACGGTGATGTGCATGGGCGGCTTCTTGGTCTTGCTGAAGTTGACAACCGAGTCCTGCTTGGGGCCTGGCACACGGCAGGAGGACAGAATCTGGTAGTACTGGTTCATGCACAGCGGCTTGCCCCCCAGGTACTCCACAGGCAGGGTCTCACTGTGGGCACAGAGGGATAGTGAGGCCGCCGCCACTGGACCCAGGATGTGGGGAGAGGAGGACTGGAAGGAGGGACCTGGTCAGTGGGGCTCTTGAGACAGGCCCCTGGTGGCAGGGCTGGGGCATGCTCTCCGAGGCTGGCCCTCCTGGGAGGCACTCTGCAAACCCCAGGCTCGGTCTGCAATGAGAGCAACAGGCTGGGGTGGCGCACTTGGGGGGGGGGGCTCCCAGGACAATGTCATTGGGAGGCAGTCACAGCAGCAGGCGCAAAGGACTTACTACCCAGGTGGCAGGCCAGTGTGGAGTGGCTGTGTTAAATAGGTATGTTCTGGGAGGGGGCTGGAGAGGGTGGGGTGGGGGCTACGTACTTGTCGATCATGGCCTTGAAATCCAACACACCCTCAATGAGCTTGGCCGCAAACCTGGGGAGCAAGCAGAGGAGATCAGGTGTGATTGCACCGCCCACAGCGGGAGGGCACGGCGGGCTGATTGCTTCACTCTCGCAGCCTGAGCCGCTGCTCTTGCCATCTCTAGAAGGGAGGTGTGCACGCAGGGAGGAGCTATTGGCCAAGGGCTGGCACAACGCATCACGGCTAACGTATGGCAACAGGATTTGGGCTGGATTCAGGGGCAGTGCTGGCAGCTTCCACACCATGGCCCCAGGTCCTGAGCAACAGCCTGCGTCGGCCTATGGGGTGTCATCTGCCCTGAAGCGTTGCTTATGGAGGGACCTGGGGCTGTGGAAAACCCATGCTCCCCTCTGGCTCCTGGGGCTCCTGAGCCACCTCCCTCCCTGGATGTTCTGGGTCTGAAGGGGGGCTTCCTGATGACACCAGCCAGTCTGAGGCCGGGAGCTGCCCTTGGTCTCTAACTAAGTCCTTGGGTCTGAACCCACTCTCTCTTCCCCAGGGTGTCCAGGTCCCTTTAAGGGCAGCAGGTGGTAGCCAGAGCAGCGGAAGGAGATCCCCAGGCTATTTTTATCCCTGAGAGGACTGGAACAGAGGCCAGGGAAAGGTGATGTGGCCGAATGTGGGCCAGAAGACTGTGTACAAAGGTCATCCTTGTGGCCAAACCTAGAACCCAGGAGAAAGTGAATGCCTAGATTGTAATGGGGCGGGGGACCCCAAGGCTTAGGGGTCTTGGTGACTCGGTGGCTAACAGGAGACTTTGCTGCTAGAGAAACCCTGCCCCCTAGCCCAACTGGGTCCATGCTCAACTACGACCTTGGCCGGTTCTATGCCTCAGTTTCCCCACCTGTAAACAAAGGCTGATGCTCCCCACTTCACAGAAACCTAATTTTGGGGATGAAGGTGAGCCCACCGCTCCTCCTCTTCCCTGGGGACCTTGACAATGCTTGGAGTCTTACCCTCTGGCTGCTGGCTGGTCCTCTCCCCAACCAGCCCCCAGCACCAACCACTCACCGCAGCTGACCCTGCAGATCCACAAAGTCCTGCTTGGGCAACACCAGGCCGGGGCTGGAGTAGATGACCACAGGCTGGCGGTACTGGAGGTACGCCGTCTTGAGCCACCACTCGGAGAGCTGAGGGGAAAGGGCCACTCATCAGGAATCGGAGGGGACCTGGCTGGGCCCTCTGCCAACCGCAGACTCTGCGTGCCTTGTCGGACGACACTTCTGATTCTCTCTCTCACATGGTGGTGAAACATACACAACAAACAAATCTCCAGGCAGGGAGCCAGGGGCGTCGTGGGCTCCACACTGCCCTGTGGACCCCCCAGCCCCTCTGCAGGAGGAAGAGGAAGCTGACCGCTCTCACTGAGATCTACATTCTCGGCAGCCCCCAAGGGGCCCTTCTACTCTGCCCTGTAGGGTGGCTATGAGTCAGAATCAACCCCATGAATGAGGGGTACAATGAAGGAGCCTCGGGAATGTGGTGGGCTAACCAGAAGGCCAGCGGTTCAAACCCCACAAGCCGCTTCATGGGAGAAAGGTGAGGCCATCTGTAAGGACGCATAACCTCGCAACCCCAGGCAGTCACTGTACTCTGTCCAACACGGCTGCTATCTCTGAGCTGAAATGGACTGGGCTGCAGGGGTAGGACACTGTTTCACTTGATGCGGAGTGCACTCTGCATGTTACACCATCCCTACCTTTCCCCTGGTTACTCCACCACCGTTAACATAACCTCCGTCCCCCTCACGCAAACACTTGCTCTAGGCCTGTCTCCTTCCCTGGGACCCTGGGAGCCCCTCCTGCCTTCCTGTCTCTCTCTCCAGGGCAACCTGCGCGAGCTAGGCTGCTCGTGGCTTCCCTCGGGCTCCCTCAGTGGGAAATGTCTGCGTGCTCCTTCTCTGATGGTTTCTGCTCACGGACGGGCGCCCCAGCTCGTCTTTATTTATTTAATTAAAAATTATTATTTCCCCCCCCCAGCTATTGCTGTTTCACTGCAGTGGAGCCGGGCCATTCTTGCTGCTGGCCATATGTGGGGTGGACAGCTCAGATCTGGAGCACCACTCCCCAACGTCAACCCTCTGACCACACGCCCATCATCATTCCCTTAGCTCTGAGAGGGGGAAACCCCCAAAACCAAACCAAACAAAAAGAATCTGAGAGGGAAACATGATAGGAAGCAAAGCTGGACTGGATGGAGGACGAAGTCAGATAGGGAAATAATAATTATAACTTATCAAGGGTTTGGGAGGGAAGGTGGATGGGGGGAGGAAGGGGGAGGAAATGAACTAACATCAGGGGCTCAAGTGGGAAGAGAATGCTTTGAAAATGATGATAGCGGCATATGTGCAAATGTGCTTGACACACTGGAGGAATGTATGGATTGTGATAAGAGATTTAAGAGCCCCCAAAAAAGTATTTAAAAAACCCCCCAAAACACAAAGCTTGGCCCGGGGAAGAAAGAAGGAATGAGAAAGAGTTTTCTTTATTTTACAAGGTTCCTGTTAGTGATAGTACTGCTGCCCATAAAAATGCTGCTTAGCCAGAGAGAGGAAAAATGGGGGAATTCAGACAGAGCAAGGGCAATGGATGAGCTGGAGAGTCTCCAAAGAGGGAGGAGAGGGGAGCGGAGAGGAGGGGATCAGGGTGGCAGAGCAGTCCTCGGACCCTGGTCCTCTGTGGACTGAACTGTCCTGGGTGGGACGACAGGGAAGCAAACACCTCTGCTGAGCCTGTGGATGCTCTCAGGGTTTGGGCTCTGTGAGGGGGAAGCTCCCGGCACAGGTAAATCATTGTCCTGGTGACAAGGTGTGGATGGAAGAAATGCTGCATTTCCTCCCGATGTCTGTCCTCTGCCCTGCATCAGGGTGGTTTCTGGCAGGGACAACAGTGTTTCTCGGGGGTCACCCAGTGTTTCTCGGGGGGCACACTCATAGAATCAGGTCTTGGAGCTGTGCATAGTCCCTACTCCCGGGTGACTGCCACGAGCAAGGCTTACAGGCTGACTGCAACCCCCGGCCCCCCGCCCTCGCCCCCCACCAAAGCATAGACCCAAGCCTCATCTCATTGGCAGCTTCCCTAACCCTTGGGGACGGAGGGCCCTGCTGGGCTTTCTCACTCCACATCTCAGAGAGGGATGTGTCCCTTCACCACATGGGTTTCTTTGGGAGAATGCTTGTTTGGGGCAGGTGATCTGGCCACTAGCACTGGGGCCCAGAGCTCGGGGTTGACCTGTCCCAGATTGGAAAGCAGGCTACCATGAGAGGACTAGAGCTTTGAATCACCCAGGGTCCTCTTGAGAACTACTGTGTGGCTCTGGGCTTCGGTCTACTTCTCTGCGCTCCAGCTATCTCCTCTGTGGATCACAGAGACTGACAACCTAGGGAGGTACTGAGAGCCGGCTGGGTCAGACTAGCGTTCCCTTCCCCTGGGGACAGAGTTGGCTGCTCTCCAGCCAAGAGCCTCTACTCCACTGGCAGGAGTCGCTGGAGCTTTGGGAGACAGGAAACCCCACAGGGGCAGTGCCACCTCAGTGAGAGTCACTGAGCTGGAGGCTGGTAGAGACCCCCAAGGGGCACCCAGTGGAGAGGGGATGCCTCCACCCCTTCAGTCAGCAGCTTCTGTTTGAGATGGGAGTTGCAAACAAACCAAAGTTGGAAACCCACTGGGTCCCAGCCTCTGGGGTCCTACCAGGGCCAGTGGCCTGATTCTAGAATCCAAGGCTGAGCACCCCCCAGCTCGGTACCTGCTACCCAACACACCACAACTCCCACATACTGGGTGACATTCCATGGACCGCCAGGGTCAGAGTCCCACCTGCCCATCCCACATCTCCACTTGGAGGTCCCACAGGCCCCTCCTGGCCCCTTGCCGCCATCGGCACACCTTCTTCCTGCCAGGCCCCTGAGTTCACCATGCTGACATCTTCCTTCCCTTGGGGTGATGTCTTGGGCCAGCCTGTGGGTTTCTGACTCAGGGCCATGGCGATCCCCTTCGGACTTTACAGTGAAGTGGAAAACTCTTCGTGACTCCTGCCCCCTTGATCTCCCCAAACATGGATGTCTACTCCGAGCCCCACACTCACCCAGCGCCCTCCCTGGGGCCAGAACAAGCACTCAGCCAAGTCTCGGGGTGAACAGCACGGTGGCCTGGGATGTACAAGTTGGGTGCAGCCCATGGGTCCCAGTGAGGGATGCCTTGGACCTGTCTGCAGACCCCTCCCATGAGAATGAGGGCTCCATGCACCTGTTGCTGCGGCACTCACCCAGTTCTCTGTTTTCTTGGCCCGGCGCTCCAGCCCCTTCTGTAGGCGGTCCCCAACACCCCCTGGGGCCCGGAACTCATCCACCAGTTGCTTGGTTTGTGTCCACTCCTCTGTGCTCACGATGGGCTGCAGCGCGCTGAGGTAGTGGTCCAGTGAGAGCTGCAGGGAGGGCACGGGCAGCCGAGGCAGTGCATCCTGGTGTGCCTTGAAGCGGCCCGAAACCTTCGTCAGGGAGGTGGGCTTGAGGAAGCTTAGGGGCTTCACCTGCAAGCAGCAGAACATCCTGCTCATTCTCTCACAGCGTGGGACAGGAGGCCTTGCAGAACCCCAAGCTGCCAGCCTGGGCCCTTATGTGTTCACCAGGAGGGCAGAGACAGCCTCCTGGGCGGTGCTATACATGCCCCGGCCCCAAGCCCTGGGGCTGTGGGTGTACCCATCTTGTAGGGGCCTGGAGATGCAGCTAGGGAGAAGGGAGGGCAGGGTGTGGCCATTGATCTTGGCAGGACTCTGGGAACAAAACTGGAAGGGATGGCATCTGTGGGGGTGGGGGTACACAACAGGGACCTCCCATCTACCTGGATGCACTGCTGCCACCTCCCTCCTGGACTCCCAGCCCTTTCCATGTTGAGCAATAGGAAGAAGGGAAAACCAGAGGGAGTCAGCAGAGGACAGCACTTGCAGGTGAGGCCAGGCCTCGGACCCTGCCAGCTGGGCAGTGGGAGGAGGGGACGGGTGAGTGCGATGCTGGGGCCAGAGAGCTAAGCAGCCTGGCATGGAGAGACAGCGTCCCAGAGATGCTGGAGGCCAGGGGACAAAAGACAGGCGGGTCGGAGGCAGTGGAGAGGCAAGTGCAGAGGCTCCTTTCCATACCTTCTCTCCCTGCTGCCCGTCCTCCATGGCAGGACTGAGGTCCTGAGCCCTGTCTGTCTGTCTGCTTTGGGCTGGATCTCTAAGCCTAACTGTGCTACTGAGCAGGCGAGTAGAGCCTAGCAAGAGGCAGCCACCTGCCTGGGCTGGAGAGAGAAGACAAGAGCCAAGATTCAGGGGGAGGCAGGCTCCGGGTCTCGTTCCAGCAGGTGTAGGGTGTTTCTACGCCTCTAGCACAGCAGTTCTCAACCTGTGGGTCTCAACCCCTTTGGGGGTCCAACGACCCTTTCACAGGGTGGCCTGATTCATAACAGTAGCAAAATGACAGTGATGAAGTAGCAACGAACATAAATTTATGGTTGGGGGGGTCACCACACATGAGGGGCTGTATGAAAGAGTCGAGGCATTAGGACGGTGGAGAACCACTGCTTTAGAGGTGCTCTACCTCCCTGCTTCCCAAAAGTAAACCTTCAGAGGTGGGCACTGGAGGAATAGGACATGTTCTCGTTTTCTCCTCTGATTGGGCTCGATCCCAGGGAGGCTGGCCAAAAGTTATTTAATAATCCACCTGTTGAGATCTGTTTGATGAGGGAAAACTTGGCTGGAGGGCAGAAACTACCTGGCTTGCTAACATTACACCACTTTCTCTCAGTCAGCCCTGGAATCGGGGCCTGGGGAGGGCCAGAGGTGGGCAATGCTCACCAAGAATCCTGCCCGTCCCCTCCCACTCCCTCACCTCCATCCCATCTTCAGGACTTTTAAGGTCTTTTGGGAGACCAGGTTTCCCTCGTTTTGCTTCAGCTCATGAAGCCGGGGGGCCAAGAGTGGAGGGCTCTTAGCATTAACTGTAAACCTTGCCTCAGTTTCCCCAGCAGGCAAACCATCAGTTCAGCCAGGCAGGTGGTTCCTGGGGAATGACCAGGAGGTTATGGATGACATAAAGGCCCCTACAGTGGCAGTGGCAAGTATAAGGAGGGGCGCATCAGGGCCCAGGGAAGCCTTGAAGAACCTCTAAGTTGGTCTCCCGGCAGGGCAGCCAGGTACCTTCAGCCCCTCTGGGCCTGGTAATGTCTGTTTAAACATCCTTCTTGGCCCAGGCAGGGGAGATACAAGCAGAGATATTTCTGGACCAGCAAGGACAGGATTCCCAACCAGGGAGGGAGCATGCTCTCTGGGGAAGTGTGGGGGCAGAGGTGGGTAGGCCAGCCCAGGGGGTAGGGCTGGTGGAGGTGACACCTGCTACATCTCTGGGGTGTTTGGCGATTTATTCTTCCGAGACAGTTCCAAGGAGGCTGGCCAGCCGGAGAACGGGCGGCATGAGTTCAGGGCCGCCTGAGTAACAGGGTGGTGCCAGGCTGGGCACTCCTTGCCTGTCTCCCTCGACACTGGCGCGGCAGGCAGGCACAGCGTTTGGGGTGGGGGTGCTGCCTGAAGCCAGGGACTTGCACTGTCCTCTTCAGGTCGTTAGAATTTAGCGGTTCGAACCCACCTCTCCTCCTCTGCCAAACCAGAGAAACGCCACCGCGAACCCTTCTCCACCTGCCGACCCCAGTGGGCAGCGGCCTCTCAGTGCCACCCTGCTGTGTCACCGCGGTGGCCCGGTTCCTCATCCCGGAGCAGCTGCTTGGCCTGCTCTGTCCCGTGGCCTTCCCGTCCCGTCCATTCCCGTGTAGGGCCACTTGGGCCGTCCTCCCAACCGCACTCACCATGGTCCTGGCCGCGAAGGCCAACATCTTGCTGCCCGCCCGCGGACAGTCCGCTCCGCCCCCCCCGCGCCGGTCAAAGTCCGAGCCCCCGCCGCTGCGGTGCCCGTAGGTCCTCGCTAGGGCCGCCCGGCCAAGGTCGCTGCGTCACCGCCGCCAGCCGGTAGAGGCGGCCCGGCGCCCACCCACCGGACGGTGCGGGCGGGCGGGCGAGCAGCCGGGAGGAGGGAGGAGGATCCAGGGGGCGGGGCCTGAGGTCGGCTGCGGACCCCGGCCGTTGGCGGCGATCCCGGGGCGGGGCCAAATAGGGGCGGGGCCTCCGGGGCGGAGCCTCCGGGGGCGGGGACCCTGGGGGCGGGGCCACCGGAGGCTGGGCTCTAGGGGCCGTTAGCGGTTGCATACCCTGGGGCGCGCTGGCCAAGTGGAGGTCACCGTCCAGCCTTTCCTCCTCCCCGCCCCTCGCCTCCACTTCGAAGGCCGTCCGCATTCTGCTCGACTCCCCAGTGCAGTTGGTCCCCCTGAGCGTTCCTCTCATAACAGCAGGAAACAGCCCAAACGAGGCTGACAGGGGAATGTCCCTTCATATTCCTCAGGGACAGAGTCCGTGTCACGCACAAAGATGACAGGTGGGGCCTGCCCCGCAGAAACATGGCAGCCACGCCAACTAACCGTGGCCGCCCCGCACAAGCACGGCCCCCCGGCTTCTCACCCTAGGCCCCGGCGGGCCGTTAGCGGGTTGGCGGCGGCGCCGGCCGTTGGCGCGCATGCTCCCGAGCGCCCCGCACCAACATGGCGGCCGCCGGCCCGTGAGCGCGCCGCCCGCGCGCCGGCCGTTGGTGGGCGTGCCCCGAGCGCCCCGCATCAGCATGGCGGAGGGCTCCGCTGGGGCGGCTTTAACTCTCGGTGGTCCCTTGTAGCCGACCAGTGCCCATTTCTCTGGGAGGCCCTGCGCCGGGGTGGAGTGGGGGGCAGGAAGGGTGGGTTCGGGGGTGAAAGGTGAGAGGGGACCGCAGGCTTCCGGGCTAGCGTCTGGCGAGAGGAAAATGGCTGAGGGCGAGCGGCAACCGCCGCCAGGTAGGGTCCAGACCGGCTTGGGCGTTTGGGGGGAAAGGGGTGTCGTGGTGGTGTGGGTGCGGGCGCATTTCGGGACCCCGAGGTGGTCTTTGCCAAGAGAGCCACGACCGCGGGCTGAGTGGGCAGCGCCGTGGCCCGACGGAGAGGCCCTGTCCGCTCCGGGCTCCGCGTGACCTGGCGGGGAGGCCGCCGGGGCGGGGAGCCGGAGACTCCTCCGTCAGAGCCTCGGCCGCTCTCGGAGCCCCTCCGTGTGCTTCTGCCGCCGCCGCCGCCGCCGGCCCGCAGTTCGAAGCACCCTCCACCCCGGGGAGAGCGTGGCCGTCTCCTCCCGAAACTCAGACGGTTCCGCGCTGGTGTGGAGGGTCGCTGTGACGCCGTGAGGCTCTTGTTTGTTTGTTTGTTTAGCCGTCGGGGGGTGGGGGGACTGGGCTTGACCACCCCCTTTGCCAGTTTCCTCCAGAGTCAGAGCTCTGCCCACTCCTCCCCGTGCCCTCTGTCTGGGGCGGCCGGGCTCTGGAGTTTCAGTGGCCCGGGATTTGTGGAGAGAAACTCCCACCTGGTGTCTACACCCCTAATTAAAAAAGGCTGGTTGCGGGAGGAGATGAGCGAGGGAGTCTGTCTGGCGTCACCCACTGTAACTTTGATTTACACACGGTGGCTGCTTCTAGTTCATCTCAAAGAACTGGAAATGCAGGGTGGAGGTGCTGGGCTCCCATAGCTGAGCAGCGAAAGGCTCGCGACGGACACTCTTCCTGGCCCCGAAAAGGGAAACAGGCCGAGCCAGACACAGCGGATGTTTTGAAAGCAGTTGATGTTGCCTCAGCCCTGTCTCACTTTTGTGATCCCTTGGAGAGTCTCAAAACCAAACCAAACCCCAAAGCCAAACCCATGCAGTCAAGTGTTATCAGACTCACAGGGCCCCATGCCCATAGGGTTCTCTTGCCTATCTATAATCTTTATGGAACCAGGTCACCAGCAGGGCTGCTGCTTCCGTGGTGTCACTGTGTGGGTGTGAAATGGCAGTGTTTGGGTTAGCAGTCAGTTGCAACCCACAGACTTGAAGAGTCTCGAAATCAGAAGAGGCGTGCTCTCCACCCTCCCACGAAATGTGAACAAAGAGCTGGACAGAGGCTTGTTAGGACATTTGAAACCAGGTATTCATGTTCTTTTAAATAAAACCTATGTGATTGCTCCCTTCAAGATCTGGTAACCACATCAGGAGAGATACAACCCAGAACTCACTGCCCTCCAGTTGATTTCAACTCAGAGCAACCCCACGAACCAGGGTAAAAGTGCCCTTGTGGGTTTCTGAGATGATAATTCTTTTAAAAACTACTTAATTAATTAATTAAAATCATTTTATTGGGGGCTCGTACAACTCTTATCACAATCCATCCATCCATTGTATGGAGCACATTTGTACATTTGTTGCCATCATCATTCGAGATTATAACTCTTTATGGGAATACAAAGCCTCGTTTTTTTCTCCATGGAGCAGCTGGTGGTTTTGAACAGCTTACTTTGTGATTAGTAGCCCAATAAACCCACTACACCACTAAGGCTCCTTCAGGAGCTATAAAGCAAGAAAAATAACCAGTGACTGTATCTCCAAAGAATGATGGTGGGAGTGATGGGGTAATGTGGGGCAAGAGAGAGCATATATGTACTGATTCAAGAAATGACCTCAGATCAGTGGTTCCCAACCTTCCTAATGCCTCGACCCTGCAACACAGCTCCTCATGTTGTGCAGTGACCCCCAACCTTACAGTTATTTTCATGGCTACTACATCACTGTCATTTTGCTACTGTGATGAATCACGCGACCCCTGTGAAAGGGTCGTTGGACCTCCTTCTTTGACAGTTGAACCGGTGCTAGGAACAAGAGGACAGAAACCCCGCTTGACTCAGACAGTCAAGGGGGGTGGGGAAGTTGGCTTTTAGAGTCACACGAACGTGCTCTGCCTTGCAAGTCTCGGTCTCTGTGAGCCTCAGTTTTCTTCTCTCTTAAATGGGGTGACTACTCCCTGGGCTGCTAACTACAAGGTCAGGAGGACAAAACCACCAGCTGCTCCTTGTGAGAATGATGAGGCTTTCTACGCCCATCGAGAGTGACCGTCTGAGCCCCACAGGGCAGTGCCACCCTGCCCTTGACGGTGCTTTTGAGTTGGCCTGGCCTTGAGGCCGTGAGTGGCGCTCTCTCCATAGAGTCCAAGTTGTCCACTGTGACTTTTTTTCAAAGGTGCTTCAAGTTGAACCCGTAGCTAGGCCTCGTCGTACTTTGTGGGGTTTTTAAAGAGCATCTCTAAAACCCTGACTGTTGTCATCATGAACTCTGTCCCTTGTCTTTGTCAGAGACAGAATCCAAGGTTGGGGAGACTGTGGGTTTGACCTCATTTATCATAGCCCTGTGATTGAAGGCTACCTGAGTGGTGGGTGTGTGTTTTACCAGTGCTTTGTGCGATTACTCCTACTTGTTGGCTTTTCCCCAGGGCCAGGGCACACACAGCCTGACCTGGAGGTTTTCTTCCCTGGAGAATAATGTCAAGAGCGGGGTGGGGGTGGGGGTGCCTCTTGGAGGGACCAGGACACTGACACAAAAAGACTATGCTCCCAGAAATCATTTCCTTGGAATGTGGAACACATAGTCTCATAAAAACAATGTGATTAGGTTTACCAAGCTTATTATTTAGCATCTTCCTTAGAGCAACAATTTGCTAATGGCAGGGGCCTCAATTCTGCGAGTGGCTTGCAGAATAGGTGGGAGGAGGAAGAGAATTTCTGGTCTCTTTTTTGGGCCCTGGCTTGAGTTTTGACAGAGATGTGCCTTGGTCTTAATACTTCTCTATCTTTTTCCTTAGGGGCCTGGTGGTGTAGTGGTTATACATTGGGCCCCTAACCACAAGGTCAGAAGTTCCAAACTACCAGCTGCTTCTTGGAAGGGAGATGAGCCTTTCTATTCATGTAGAGAGTTACAGGACTCAGAAAGTCCTGCCTTTTCCTATAGGGTCACTCTGAGTCAGCAGTGACCTTTTCAACCTTCTCCTTGGGTCTCTAGGTCTCTTGGCATTTCTGGAAGCCTCTTTTTTTTTTAATCGTTTTATTAGGGGCTCATACAACTCTTATCACAATCCATACATACATCCATTGTGTAAAGCACATCTGTACATTCACTGCCCTCATCATTCTTAAAATATTTGCTCTCCACTTAAGCCCCTGGCATCAGGTCCTCATTTTTTCCTCTCCCTCCCTGTTCCCTACTCCCTCATAAGCCCTTGATAATTTATAAGTTATTATTTTGTCATATCTTGCCCTGTCCGACGTCTCGCTTTACCCACTTTTCTGGTGTCCGTCCTCCAGGGAGGAGGTCACATGTAGATCCTTGTAATTGGTTCCCTCTTTCCAACCCACTCACCCTCCACCCTCCCAGTATCGCCACTCACACCCCTGGTCCTGAAGGTATCATCCACCCTGTGCCTCCAGCCCCTATCTGCACCAGTGTACATCCTCTAGTCTATCTAGACTTGCAAGGTAGAATTCGGATCATGATAGTGAGGGGGAAGGGGAGAGGAAGCATTTAGAAACTAGAGCAAACTTTTATTCTTCGTTGCTACATGGCACCCTGACTGACTCATCTCCTCCCCTAGACCCCTCTGCAAGGGGATCTCCAGTGGCCAACAAATGGGCTTTGGGTCTCCACTCTGCACCCCCCCCTTCCCTCATTCACTATGGTAAGATTTTTTTTTTGTTCTGATGATGCCTTATACCTGATCCCTTCGACACCATGTGATCGCACAGGCTGGTGTGCTTCTTCCATGTGGGCTTTGTTGCTTCCGAACTAGATGGCTGCTTGTTTACCTTCAAGCCTTTAAGACCCCAGACGCTATACCTTTTGATAGCCAGGCACTATCAGCTTTCTTCACCACATTTTCTTATGCACCCATTTGTCTTCAGTGATCATATCATGGAGGTGTGCACCCAGTGATATGATTTTTTATTCTCTGATGCCTGATAACTGATCCCTTCGGAGCCACGTGGTCACACAGGCTGGTGTGTTCTTCCATGTGAGCTTTGTTGCTTCTGAGCTAGATGGCCGCTTGTTTACCCTCAAGCTTTTAAGACTTCAGATGCTATATCTTTTGATAGCCGGGCACCATCAGCTTTCTTCACTACATTTGTTTATTCACCTGCTTTGTCTTCAGCGGTTGTGTCGGGAAGGTGAGCATCATAGAATGCCAATTTAATAGAAGAAAGTATTCATGCATTGAGGGAGTACTTGAGTGGAGGCCCAATGTCCTTCTGCTACCTTAGTACTAAACCTATAAATATATTCACATAGATCTATTTCCTCATCCTCATATATAAATATATTTGCATATGTACATGTCTTTATCTAGACCTCTATAAATGCCCTTTGCCTCCCAACTCTTTCCTCTCTTTCCCTGGACTTTCCTCCTGCCCCACTATCATGCTCAGTCCCCACCTGGGTTTCAGCAATTCCTCTTGGTTACATTACCCTTGATCACGCCCTACCAGGCCTCCCACACCCACCTCACCACCAATTTGTATCACTTGTTGTTCCCTTGTCCCTGGGTTTGTTAATACCACTTCCTTTCCCCCCACCTCCCCCTATCCCATGTTCCCCCCCGGAACTGTTGGTCCCGTTGTTTTCTCATCCAGATTGTTCAGCCAGCCTATCTTATTTAGACAGACCTGGGAGATAATAACATGCACAAAAACAAGACAGAGCAAAACCAAACAGCAATATACAACAAAACAACAATACCCAACTGACAAAGAACAAAACACAACAAGAAGTAAAGCTTGTAGTTAGTTCAAGGATCGTTTGTTGGCCTTTAGGCGTGTTTTCCAGTAGTCTGTTGGGGCACCATGCCCTGGCCCCAAAGTCCACTTTCAGCATTCCCTGGGGACCTTGCCACTCCATTCCCTTGCTGTTCCGCTGCACTCCCCCAGTGCTTTGCCTAGGTGTGGTGGGATCAGGTCGGGTGCAATTCCCACACTGTGTCTTCGGTGCTGTCCCCCGCAGGGCCATGGGTCAGTGAGGGGTGTCATGTCTCATAGTGGGACTGGCCATGTGGTCCTCTCTGTGGACTGACTGCTCTAATTGGGGTCATTGTCCTCTAGGCCTGGTGGGCCAGGATGTGCTCCACTCTCTCCTACTCCCCCTTCATCTGCTCCCGTGTGCTCTGATCAGATATGTCCCTCTCCCGGAGCTGCAGATTCAATGCCGTTCTTTGAAATAAATTCTTCTGCAGGGAGGGGCAGGCATCCACTTAGTATTTGGGACGCGGCCAGCCTCCCAGACCTCTCCACTGGTTCCCTACTCAACTCCAGAATGTTGCATTCACACCTTGGGGCACTGAATTGATGTCTGGTCCCTCTTTCCCTGTGGAGTAATAAACAATACCCTCCCCTTGGGTGGGTTAGTGCTCCATGCCCCGCTACCCATTCTTCCTTTTTTTAATCCTTTTTTTTTCCCTTTCCCCACCTCCTCCCCAGTTGTCTACCATGTGTATCCCTGGATTTGATCTGGTTCCTGCCATACTACACGGTCATTACCCCAAGAATGTTTGTATACAATAGCTTTTTCCCTATGCCCCTTTTGCATTTTTTTATGCTTCCCACAGTGGACTCATGTTGTACTTGACCTTTTGTGCCTGACTTACTTCGCTTACCATGATTTCCTCCAGTTCTTCCCATGTAGCAATGTGCTTCATATGTTCATCACTGCTTTTTAGTGATGCGTAGTACTCCATTGTATGTATGTACCACAGTTTTTTAATCCAATTGTCAGTTGATGGAAATTTGGGTTGCTTCCAACTCCTTGCAATAGCGAACTGTGCTGCAAAGAACATTGGAGCACAGATGTCTGGCCATGGTTTGTTTCTTGCCTCTTCTGGGTATATGTCCAGTAGGGGATTGCTGGGTTGTATGGTAACTTGATTTCCATCTGTTTTAGATATCGCCAGATCAATTTCCATAGTGTTCGTACATATTTACAGGCCCACCAGCAGTGGATGAGAGTTCCTGTCTCCCCACAACCCCTCCAACACTTGTTGCTTTCTGATTTTTTGAATTGGGCTACCTTTGAGGGTGTCAGGTGGTAAATCATTATTGTTTTAATTTGCATTTCTCTTATGGCTAAAGATCGGGAACATTTTCTCATATGTTTGTTGGCCATTCAGATTTCTGCCCCTGTGAAACTTCTGTTCAAATCCTCTGCCCATCTCTCAAGTGGGCAATTAGTTTTTTTCCTTTTGGAAGCTAGCAGAGTATTGTAGATTTTAGTAATAAGGCCTTTGTCTGATATGTTATTGCTAAAGATGTTTTTCCAGTTCTTGGGCTCTCTTATTACTCTCTTGGTGAATTCTTTCAATGTACACAGGTGTTTTATCTTCAGTATATCCCATTTATCAATTTGTGCCTCCTCTGTGTTTGTGTCCTTCCCTATTTCTGATAGCCTGTGTATTTCCTGTGCCAAAGTTCTCAAGTTGGTCCCAATTCCCTCATTGATGACCCTAATAGTTTGGGGTTTAACTTCAAGGTCTGTGATCCACCTTGAGTTTATTCTTGTGCATGGAGTGAGATAAGGATCTTGCCTCATTTTTCTGCAGGTAAATATCCATTTTTTTCAGTACCACTTGTTAAAGAGGGCATCTGCTTCCCATTGGATATTTTTGGGGCCCTTATCAAAGATCAGTTGTCTGTATGCTGATGCTTTTATTTCTGGGTTTTCAGTTCTTTTCAATTGGTCTGAATATCTGTCATTGTACCAATACCATGCAGTTTTGACAACTGTGGCTGCATAGTATGTGCCAAAGTCAGGTAAAGCAAGCCCTCCCACGGTGTCCTTCTTCTTGAGGAGTTCCCTGCTAATTCTGGGCTTCTTCCCTCTCCATATAAAGTTGGTAATCAGTTTTTCCATTTCTTTGATTAAAGATGAGGGTAATTGTATCGGGATTACATTAAACTTATATAGTGCCTTTGGCAGAAATGACATCTTGACTATATTGAGTCTTCCAGTCCACGAGCTGGGATGTTCTTCCATTTGTTGAGGTCACTCTTGGTTTCTTGTAATAGTGTTCTGTAGTTTTCCCCGTATAAATCTTTCGTTCTTTTAGTCAGGTATATCCCTAGATATTTCAATTTGTATTTGGCTATTGTGAAGGGCACCACCTGTTTGATCTCCTCTTCTGTGGTCTTATACATGTGTATAACAGTCCGATGAACTTGTTTGTTGATCTTGTATCCTGTCACTCTGCCAAACTCCTCTATTGCTTCCAGTACTCCCCTTGTGGAACTTTAGGGATTTTTCATATATAAAATCATATCATCTGCAAATAACGATAGTTTCACCTCTTCCTTCCCCAGACGAATGAATACCTTTGATGTCTTTTCTTTACCTTATTCTGTTAGCTAAAACCTCCAGCATGATATTAAATAAGAGTGGAGACAAGGGGCATCCTTGTCTGGTCCCCTTTTTCAGTGGGATTGTGTTAGTCTTTTCTCCATTGACTATGACTTTGGCTGTTGGTTTTTCATATATAGCTTGTATTGTCTTGAGGAACTTTCCTTCCATTCCTATCTTCTCAAGTGTCTTAAACAGGAATTGGTGTTGGATGCTGTCAAATGCTTTTCCTGCGTCTATTGATATTATCATGTGGTTCTTATACTTTTTTCATGTCAATGTGACGAATAATACTAATGGTCTTTCGTATGTTGAACCCATCCCTGCATCCCTGGTATGAATCCCACTGGGCCATGGTGAATTATTTGTTTTATATACTTTTGTATTCTGTTGGCTAGTATTTTGTTAAGGATTTTTGCATCAATGTTCATTAGGGATATTGGTCTGTAGTTCTCAATTCTTGTGGGATCCTTGCCCGGTTTGGGTATCGGAGTTATACTAGCTTCATAGAAGGAGTTCGGAGTTTGCCATCTTTTTCTATGTTCTGGAAAAGTTTGTGTAGGATTGGTGTTAGTTCTTCCCTAAATGCTTGGTAGAATTCTCCAGTGTAGCCATCTGGTCCAAGGGATTTTTTTGTTGGTAATCCCTTGATAACCTTTTCTATTTCTTCTATTGCTATGAGTCTGTTGAGTTTCTTGATGCCCGCCGAGGATAGTCTAGGGAGGGATTGTTTTTCCAGGAATTTGTTCATGTCTTCCAAGTTGTTGAATTCATTGGAGTGCAGTCCTTCGTAGTACTGTGTAACTATCCTTTTGATTTCATTCTGGAAGCCTCTTTGGGTAGATTTTATTCCCCCAAATGTCCCATTCTAGAACCTTCTAACTCTCTGTCCCCTTATCTCCGTGCAGCTGTTAAGTTAGTAGGATTTTAGGAAGAAGGCAGGAGAACTACATTGTTCATTACTCTTCCAGAAGTGCTGGCATTTTTAAGGACTATAATAATCTAACATCTTTAATAGCTCATTCAGGCTCTCAACCTTCTATGCACAAATCTGAGGCCAGGTGTGTGAGAATTGCTAGTGTTTTGGCAATCGAAAGCAGCATCTCATAGTAAAATCCAAAAATATTTCTTCAGCAAAATGGCTAAAAGAGGACAGGGCAGGGGAAGAGGATCTACAAAGCTATTAACTATCTTCATGTGAATGCAGATCGGGGGTTGCTACCAAATGAGTTTGTGTCAAACTTAGGAAAAAGCTTTGGGTTTTCAGATCTTTCTGGATCTGGGAATTAGAGAATGTAGGTTTGTATTTCCTAGCACCAACATGCAGTGTTGCTCACTGCCATTGAATCGAAGCCGACTCAGAGCGACTCAACAGGACAGGGAAGGACTGCCTCCAGGGGGTTCCAAGACAAACTCTTGAGGGAGTAGAAAGCCTCGTCTTTTCCCTGAGGAGTGACTGACTGGTAGTGTCAAACAGCGGACAGCCCAGCACATAACCCCTCGCTTCACCAGGGCCCCTCCCTGCAGTGTAGAGACAGATGGTGTGGCAAGACAGGCCACTCTCTCATGTTAGGTGTCTTTGAGAACTGGGCCCCACCATTCTCAGGACTGTTCATGTGTGAGCCCATTGTTGTAACCACTGTGTCCGTCTATGTTGCCGAGGGTCTTGCTCTTTTTCACTGCCCCTCTACCCCTCTGCTGTACCAAACGTGATCTCCCCCCCTGTGTTTTCTTTCTCTCAACTTCTGAAAACACAAAAGGTTTCTTTCTCCTTGTTCTCTTCTGATTACAAAAGTACTATAAGCATATTTTTCAAAGCAATATATACGCTAACTTAGAACCATAAGGATTGCTTGAAAGCCTCAACCCTTTGAGATGACTATCATTAACCATGTAGCTTAATACTTCAGTTTGTCTTACACATGCGAGTGGGTACCTCCAAAGCCCCTGAAATTCTCCCCCCCCAAGCTATGTATTTAAATTTTTTACAAAACAACTTATCACCTTCAAAGTATTGTCCATTACACTTAATATATTTGTCAAATCTGTGATTCCATTCTTCGAAACATTTTCAAGATCATCTGTTTGGATGGCTGACAGCACCCCCCTCATTTTTTATTCACCTCTTCTATGTCAGCAAATTGCTGTCCTTTCATGTCTTTTTCATTTTAGGAAACAAAAAGAAGTTACATACAGCGAGGTCAGGTGAGTAAGGTGCATGGGGCAAGAGAGTCAGGCTGTTTTTTTTTTTGCCAAAAACTGGCTCCCTGAGATGACTGTGTGAACAGGTACATGGTCATGGTGGCAAAACCAGTCCCCTGTCTACCATAAATCAGGCCTTTTTTGACACACCCTGTTAAGCAATCTTTTCAGAACCTCTAAATTGAAAGCTTGATGAACAATATGACCAGGTTGAACTAACTCCACAATTCACTACAAGCGGACATTTTCATCCTTTTAGGAAGTCAATAGACATCCGGAACAGAGTTTGTCATCAATCGACATTTCACCTCTTTTGAAATGAGAAAACCACTTGAAAATTTGAGGTTTTCCTTGTAAGCTGTGTTCAACATCACAACAGATCCTGTGGCATTTTTTCTCAGTGCAGGAAACAAAACTTCAAGGTGCACACTGTTTTCTTAAATTGGCCATTACAAAAAATGAGGTTTGAGTGAAACTACTTTTATGAAAACATTCACTGTGACCAGAGAGAACCTTTCCGGGCGACGCCACTGGGTGCACTAACTCAGAGCCAGTTGCTAGATGCTCACCTAGCAAGAAAAATGCGTACTATGAAAGCTCCACCCAGTGGAGCTTTTAATCCTTTTTTTGGGGGGGTACCCCCTTGTATACTATTGCATGTTATATGTTAATATATAGTCATTTTGACAAAAATGGATTTTAATCTACATCCTATTGCTGCTGAGTTGATTCTGCCTCTAAATGACCCTGTAGGAAAGGGTAGAATTGCCCCATCCACAGAGTTAGTAAAAACATACAAAGGCCAATAAGCATTTGCAAACAGTGTTCCAGGCTGTGCACTATATAGAGGTGGACTGCTTCATCTTTTTCCCACGGAGTGGCCGGTGGGTTCAAACTGCTGATCTCTGGATTAGTAGGCGAGTGCTTAGCCACTGCATCATCAGGGATTCTACACTATACATACTATAGACTAATTGCCTTTTTTACATATTGATCTGTAGGCTGCTATATAAGTAATACAGATTTTAGTGTTAGTCTTCATTTTTTTACAAGCTGTAAACACTTTTTCAGATTTCATTATATAGACCAGGTGTCCTCAAACTATGGCCTGCGGACCACATGTGGCCCGCGAGTACATTTATCCAGCCCGCCGGGTGTTTTTGCCCTGTTTGTTTTTTACTTCAAAATAAGATATGTGCAGTGTGCATAGGAATTTGTTCATAGTTTTTTTAACTGTAGTTTGGCCCTCAAACGGGTCTGTGGGGCAGTGAACTGGCCCCGTTTTAAAAGTTTGAGGACCCCTGATATAGACCCTAGGTTCCCAAACTTGACTGATAGTTGGAATCACCTGGGGATCTGGTGCAAACACAAATCCCTGGGCTCCTAATTTGTAGCCCAGTGAATCTTAGTTATCTAGGGCAGTGGTTCTCTATCTCTCTCTCTTCTTTTTTCTGGTGTGGGCGATTTTCTGGCAAAAAAAAAAAAAACAACCCAGAAAACCTGCTAGACAAATTCTAAAAGAACTGTAACACTAGTGGTTCTCAACCTGTGGGTCACGGCCCCTTTGGCAGTCGAATGATTCTTTCACAGGGTCCCCCGATTCATAACAGTAGCAAAATGACAGTTATGAAGTAGCAATGAAAACAATTGTATGGTTTGGGGGAGGGTCACTACAACATGAGGAACTGTATTAAAGGGTTGAGACAGTAGGTAGGTTGAGAACCACTGCTCTAGGAGAAGGGACCCAAAGCCAGATTCCCTGCATCAAGTCGATGATGGCTCCTAGTGACCCTATAGGGTAGGGTAGAACTTCTCCTGTGAATTTCTGTAACTGTTTAAGGGAGCAGAAAGCCCTGTCTTTCTCCCTCAGAGAGGCTGGTAGTTTCAAACTGCCAACCTTTGGGGCTCACAGCCCAATGCATAACTTCTGCATCCCCAGAGCTCCTTAGGGGAAGGGGCTCAGGGGCCATGGTTTCACCAGATCCCCAGGTGATCATACCTTTTATTTGCATTAGCAGCTATCTGTCCTAGCCCACACCATTAGTCCCACCCATTCTTGGTGTGAGCACTACAAAGACTGGCTAGAAGGGCAGCGTCAAGTAATTCACTGTGCTGCACAATCTGAGAGAGGAAGAGTATCACAAAATTGACATCTCTGTGTCACACTGGTTATGCATTGGCCTGCAAATCTCAAGGTCAGCAGTTCAAAACCATCAGTTGCTCCTCAAGAGAAAGATGAGATTTTCTGCTCCCCTAAGTACCCGTTGGGCTGTGATCTGCAAGGTTTGCAGTTTGAAACCATCAACCACTTGGGCAGGGGGCTTTTAACTCCCATAAACAGATACAGTCTTGGATAGTCACAGTGCAGGGCAGTTCTACCCTGTCCTGTAGGGTCACTATGAGTTGGGGGATACAGAAAGGTTTCCTCCCAGGTTGTCATGCTGCTTACTAGCACATTGTGAGGTCAGTTGCATAGAAATCATCTCTAGAGGGCATTCAGCTAGCTAGAGCAATCAGACACTATTGTCTGCCCTACTGTAAGGGGGGCCCACTTCTTGCTGATAAGGATAGTGGATTGCTTTCCTGAAGGAGAGCTCAGAATAGGTCAAGCCAACTCAAGGACCACCAAAGTTAGGCTGCCATCTTGACTCTAGGAGCCACCCATCTTGTCACATGTGTACCCCTAATCCCTCCCCTTCCTATTGCATGTACACCCCCCCACCCATTGCTCATATTGCCTATGGTACAACCCTTCCTGTGATCTATGTGGTTACATGTAAATCAGGGGGGCTTGCACACCCCCTAAGTAGATAAAAACCTTGGTTAGAAATACATTCTCCTCTCCTTTTCCCTCTCTGCATCCCAGAGGTGAGCAGGCTACCATACCTTTATTTTACCTTCTCTCCTATCTCTCCTATTCTCTATGACTTTACTATCTATCATCTTTATATATTATGGTCATGTAATTGTGCCCACAAACCCCATGATTGTTGGAGGCTGGTGACAGTGAGTCGGTATTGCCTTGGTGCCAGTGAGGAGGTAAGGAAAGAGTGACAGTCTCAGAAACCCCAGGGACAGTTCTGTGCTGTCCTGCAGGGTCTTTATGAGTTGGAACCGACTCAGTGGCAGTGAGTTTGGTTTGGTTTGCTTCTGGAAATTTGATCAGTTGTTTTCCAAATGTTTATTGGCCATTTATGTTATGGATTGAATTATATACTCCCAAAATATGGCGTGTAAATCCTAACCTTTATGCTGTGGTTGTAATCCCATTAGGAATGGGTTGTCTTTGCCATGTTAATGAGACAAATTTAGCGCAGCATGTATTTTGAGTCAGTCTCTTTGGAGATATAAAAGAGACTCAACAAGCCAACTAGAGTAGCTGACATGAGAGTATGAAGCACTATGTTCCTGGTGAGGCAGGAGCAGACGCCCCGGAGATTCAAGGAGAGAGCCCACAGAGAGAGTTGGCACCCTGACTTTGGGCTGCTAGCCTCCTAAACTGTGAGAAAACAAATTTCTGTTTGTGAAAGCCCTCCACTTGTGGTAGTCCCTTTGCCTCACACATGTTCACTGAGACAGGGAGTTGGGGCTGCTTTAACAGATGCCTTCAGTGTGGAAGCAGGTTGGAATCTGGCAACAGGCAGCGGCTGGCAGAGCCTTCATGGAGCTCGCATCCTTATTTGCTACCTCTTGAAATGGTTGAATGTAGACTAATTTTGCGCCTTTTTTTCCAACCCGTTTTATTAGGAGCTAATCCAGACATTTTGCCATTCCATAGTTCAGTCTGGACTAGTTCTTTTTGGCACAGTGACTCTGTATTCTTTCCATCTTCTTTTGAAATGTCCTGCATCAGTATTTCGCCCATGGAGTCTTTCAGTATTTCAATTTGAGGCTTGAATTTTTTCTTCAGCTTTTTTCAGTTTAAGATATATTGAGACTAGTATGTTCTTCCTTCCTGGTTTTCTAACACTAAGTCTTTGCCTGTTGTATTATAATATTTTATTTCGCATTATAATATTCTGTTTTCTCCAGCTGTCCTTTGAAATTTCTGTTCAGCTCCTTGATGGCCTCATTTCTCCCACTTGCCTGAAGAGCAGCTGTCAGAGTCCCTTCTCTGACATCCACTCGGATCTGTTTCTTTCTTTTCTGTCTCTTAATAGCCTTTTGTTTTCTTCACGTGTGATGTTCTTGATGTCACCCACAGCTCATGAGAGTTTTTGACATGATTGCTCAGTGTGTCCGATCTGCTCTTAAGATGATCTCAACATTCAGGTGGGATAGACTCAAGGCTATGTTTTGGCTCTGGTGGACTTGCTTGAATTTTCTTCAGCTTCAAGCTGAAATTACATAGGCACGATGTTCCACTGTTCCACTGCTGGCCCTTGACCTTTTAAAGCTGCTGACATTGAACTGCTTCCTCATCTTTCCCCCATCGAATGAAGCTGGTGGTTTCAAGCTGTTGACCTTGTCATTAGCAGCTCAACACCTAATCCACTGCACCTCTACCATGCGTAAAGTGTGTGTGTAGTGACTTTAAAAGTAAAAGATCAACTTGGGACTGGACAAGGGAGGAAGGGAAATGCTTCAGCAGTGACGAAAAACTTGTCTGAATTATGTTAAGAGGTTTGATGAATTTCTGAGGGGACTTCTAAGCAAGATCTCAAAGGACCCCTGGCTTTCTCCCTGCTGCTAGAATAAAATGTGAGAGCAAAGGGGTAGAAAATTAACACACACATTAAAAATTTGGAAGTTCAATCCTATGAATACAGACTAAGGACCCATCCATGTCTTAGAACAGTCATCAAATACTTGGCTACGTAACCCGTAACCCTTTATTAAGTAGCTTCAACCCATGATGGACGGAGCTAACCAACTACAACAGCAGAACACCCCTCAACTTAGACTGAAGGGGCATAGAAAGGACTGAAGGGGTACACTCTGCCTGCCTCTTGAAACGCTATAGGCAGGAAACATCTGTTGTCCTCCAACTAAAGAAATGGACCAAACCCAGAGCTGCTGGGCATTCAGCAGAACTCTCGGGAGGAGCAGGAGATGCAGGGCCTTCTTGGTGTCAGAGGGTGTGACCATGGCCTCCTTGTGCTTAAAGAGTTGCCCCTCAGCCAACTCTGTCCTGATGTGTGGGGCTGTCATTAAAAGGTGCTTGGGGGCCGGGACCAGCCCCCCAAATCAGGGCTACCAAGCTCAAGTGGCTTGCTGGGTCCTTGGGTCGAAGTTACCACTCAATTAGACAAGGAGATTGGGGTCATCCAAAGTCAAGATTGGGAGCAGAGTTGTCTCTCCAGGGGGCCTGGAAAGCAGAGCTGGAGCCCAGAGCTCAGGGAAGCCTTGAATTCACATAGAATCTGCAGGGCAGGACCACCACCCAGATGGTGTCAAAAAAGAGCGAAAGTAATTAGTTTTCTTGGTTTTGGATTTGCTTTGTGCCTATCCTCCCTTCTCTTCCTTCAAGTCCCCCATGCATGTTAGGATGCTTACCTGGGCCTGTTCTGCCTTCACACTTTTGAAGCAGACATGCAGTCTCGATCTCACAGGCTCTGAGATGACGAAAGAGCCTGTTTGCTCCAGCATGGACTATGCCTCAAGTCTCACCCATATTGGATTCAGATGGTTCAAAAGCTGAGACATTGGCCTTGGAGTTGGTTTAAGACTTTGTGATGGGATTCTTGTGGCAAGGACATGAATACTTAAGGGTGGGATTTATAGATTGAATTGTATCTCTCCCCACCCCCCTAAATGTGTGTTGTTAATTCTCATTTCTTGACCTGTGGTTATCATCCTTTTGCAAGTGGGTGCCTTGTTATATTAATGAGTCAAACTTAGCGTAGTGTCCCTTTTGAGATATTAAAGATATTAAACAGAGAAGCAGGAGGAGAGACAGGTAAAGAGCCACACCAAGTCACAGGTAGATTGCTTGGAGCCAAGAGGCAAGGCCCTCCCTTCAGAGTCAACAGAGAGAGAACTTCACCTGCTAGAGCTGACTTCTGAGCCTAGACTTCCAGCCGCATACTCTATGGGAAATAAATGGCTCTTTCTTAAGGCCATCTGTTTGGGGTATTTTTCTTATAGTAGCACTAGATAACTAAGACAATGTGTACCTGCCTCCCCCCCCCCCAACTTTCTTTTGAGTTTCCTGTTAATATCTACAAGGCTTACTTGATTTAATTTTTTTCCTCTACCCAGTTGGGGACTCTGAGGCAGGGCCTGGCAGAACACAAACCTGTCTTGGTTGGAGGGGCATCTCCAGGAGTCCTAATCCTTGCAGAGTAGGAAAAAGTCGGAGGCCCCATGGGCTTGACTCAGCAAGCTATTGCTCTGTCTTGGGAGTTGGTGTCCGGTTTCTGCTCTGGCTTGGACCTTGGAGTCTGGCTTTAAAAGTGTGACTGTGCATCTGTTGCCTGGGAGGATTCTATTTACCTGCTGGATTTTCTATTTTCTTTGTCAAGATCCTTCGGAGGAGACCCCTCCAGCTGCTCAGAACTTCATCATTCCCAAAAAGGAGATTCACACGGTTCCGGACATGGGCAAATGGAAGCGTTCTCAGGTACAGCGGTGTCTTTCCTGGGGTCTAACTGGGGTGAGACTACAGTTGTCTTTCTGAGACACCTGGGCTTTTTCAAAGACGGTGGTCTCCTAGGCATGACAGGGACCAGGTGCTCCTGGCCCTTCTTGCTCTCAGAGCCTGGTCAGTGATCAACTAGAGAGGTGGCAGAGCAGCTGGCTATCCCACCTTTGAAGGGGCAGTTCTCTGAGGGGGGGGCCTGAGACCAGGATAACTGAAGAGCCTTGATCCTGGTCTCATCAACCGATGACTACTGAGTGTCATTCTTGGTCGAAAATAATAGCAAGTCTGAGCATTGGACTGTCAAAAGGAGAGAGGAGGTGATGTTGTGGAAATTACGGTGCCGGATATGGCTGTCTCTTAAAAGCACCAGGGCCTGGGAAACTGAGTGGCAGGGGCAGGAAGTCCCCTTCTCTGTAGACCGGCGTTCTCTGCTAGAGAGCAGAGATAGCTTGCATCTCCTGTACAGTCTGGAGTCCTGGTGGCACAGTGGGGTGAGAATCGGGCTATTAACCACCAGGTCAGCCGTGCAGACCCACTAGCCACACCACGGAAGACCGAGAAGATGATCTGTTCCCATACGGTCTAGTCTCAGAAACCCTTGTGGCGTCACAACGAGTCAGAATCGGCTTTAAGGTCGGTCGGCTTAGTTTGGAAGTATATGGGACTCGTGTGTCAAAGACGGCCTGAGGGAAAGAAAGCCAGTTTCAAAATCTCAGCTGGGGTGGGGAATGCCACGCACACAGCAGGACAGGCACAGAGTCCTCCTAAACTTGCCAGAGGAGCCTGCTTATATTCAGCTGTGCTTACACTGAGCCCAAACTCTACAGCAGTGGTTCTCAACCTGTGGGGTGCGCCCCTACTAGGAGTCAAACGGCCCTTTCACTGGGGTGGCCCGATTCATAAAAGTAGCAAAATGACAGTGATGAAGTAGCAATGAAAGTAATGTTATGGTTGGGGGGTCAGCACAGCATGAGGAACTGTGTCAAAGGGTTGCGGCCTGGGGAAGGCGGAGAACCACTGGCCTAGGGCCTTATCCTAGTTGTGACTTGGGGCTGGATCAGCTTCTCTGGTTCCTCTTTCACATAGGCCTCCATAAATATTTGGAGATGTTTAGCAGGAGCTGTTTTTCATGTTGTCCCTAAGTCTTCTCCAAGATAGTTTACCTTTGTCTCTTCAGTGTCCCTTCAAAGGACATGGTCTGAGTCCTTTCCTCATCCCCGTTGCTCAGCCTCAGGATGTTCTGGGCATTTGGGGGCAGATCTCCCTCTGTGGGACTGTGGGAGCCTTGGCAGCATCCTTGATCTCTGCCCACTACATGCTGGCAGCCGCCCTCTTCCTCGGGCATGACACTGAACTTGTGTCTGGATGTTGCCCCATGTCCCTTAGGGACTGAATTGCCCATGGTGGGAACTATGGCTCTGTCCTGAACTTGAGCGTCTGTCTGTCTGTATCCAGACAGGACTTCAGTTTCTTGCCTTCCCTCTAGATGTGTTTCAAGGAGAATTAGATACTTCAGATGTGAGCTCGGTCTCGTGATCCCAAACTTAGCAAGGGGGCACAGGTAGTAAGTGGCTGCAGTAAAACTCAGAAAATTCACTCTCCAGAGCCCCAGATGCTGACTCCTTATGTTCTGGGCCAGGACTCAGCAGATGACTGCCTGCCTTTATCAACACAAAGCACTCGGTGGCCTCTGTCGGATACACGTTGGACTGCTAGCCTCCAGGTCAGCAGTTCAAACCCATCTTCTGCTGTGAGACCGAAAGATGAAGATTTACAGCCTCGGAAATATAGGAGTGACCCTACAGCGGGGAGTTGCTTTGAGTCAGAATTGACTCCATAGCAGGGGTTTAGTTTGGTTTTGAATTTTTAAAATAAAGTTTGATTGGGACACAGCCACACTACGTTGTGTATATGTCTCTCTGGCTGCCTTTGTGCTTTCCATGGCAGAGTGGGGCAGACCTGAGAAGCGGAGCACCCGGCAGGAAGACACACAGAGCCTAAGACATTTTCTGTCCAGCCCTGGGCTGGGACAGTTTGCTGACCCTCCTCTCAGCAGCCGCACTTTTGGGGAAGAGTTTGCCTCTTTTTCCTCTGGAGCGTATGTCCAGTGACACCCAGGAGAGGCCTTGTCACTAGCTCAGAAGCCCTTCCGTCCAGTGCATGCATTTGTCACCGTGGGGCCGTGGGACTCTGCTGGAGTTGTGCCGGTGGGCAGGTCCAACAAGGGCTTTGGAGTCAGCGAGCTCTGGGCTTGGAACCTGGTCTACCGTTTCTTCTTCCTTTGACTTAGACAAGATTCCGCACATACTCGAGTGTAAGCCAACCCGAATATTAGCTCGAGGCACCTAATTTTACCACAAAGACTGCTTTAAAAATGTGCTGAAAAACTCAGTTTATACTCAAGAATAAGTGCTTAGACTACTTGAGCTCAGTTTCCTCACCTAGAAAAAGAGATTGTTTAGAGACCAAGATGAATGACAACCCCCCAAACTCATAGCCCAAAGCTAGGCATGCGCTAAACCTTGTTAAAGGGCACAACAAAGCAAAACAAAACCCCAAACTCATCGCAACCCTGCAGGGCAAGGTAGAACTGCCCCTGTGAATCTCTGATAGTATAACTGTTTACAGGAGGAGAAAGTCCCCACTTTGTCCTGAGGAGCAGCCGATGGTTTTGAACTGCTGACCTTACTACGCCATCAGGGATCTTTCTTGAACACCGGAACCAACCATTGCCTGGGCCCTGTCCTCGCTATCCTGATGTCGGTGGAGGCTGCTCGTGCCGTGGTGTTTGCATGAAAGCCTGGGGAACAGGGCCGTGTGCAAGTTGACACGGACCCTGGCTACTTCTTATCCATGTCTTCCCGTGCACTCTGCACACCGGCTCCAACAACCCCCCCCAGCACAGGGACTCAGACTTGCTCTGGGGTGATTTACCTGGCCCACTGAATGTGTGACCTCATCTTCCTACCACATGTTAAGTGGTTGGTCAGAGCTGTCTCCAGATTTGCTGTGGGAACCTCTGGCATCTCCTAAGGCCTTGAGAAAGGAAGAAAAGAGTAAAGGAAAGGGCTGGGGACGAAAGAAGACGAAGCAGGAGTTAACCTGTTCCCAGGACCTCTGTCACCAGGGACCTCAGTGCTGCTTATTTCTCTGCCGGGTGTGACCTGCCACCTGCAGGGAAGTGAGTACCCACTCAGCTTCAGGGTTAGGTTGGCTGGGGCCCAGTGCCACCTCCGGTGGGAGATCTTGGGCACGCCACTAGTGCAGGCTGGTTTCCTCCCTGTGAAAGGGGAGAGCTACGGTGGCCACAGCATGGGGGTGGGCATGGAGCCGTCGGCAGCACAGGTGAGTACTGAACATTTTCGGGCTGCCCCTCCGGGACCCTTGGGATTGCCTTGCTGTTCTTTTTGGAGGTGAGTGTCTAGTCCTGTAGGGCAGTAATTTACCTTACAGGTCTGTCCTCACCTGTTCTAATATGACTTTCTTGTAACTCCCACCCAAGGACGGGATGAGATTAGGTGAATAAAGTCCGTGGTTCACCGAGGGAATTGGGTAGCTGGTTAGTGATACAAATTAGGCGCATAGCACCCTTGCGACCATACAAATAAGGTGTCTAGAACCCTAAGAAGGACTTTGGTCAGGTGTGCCAGCTAACTAGGCTTAAAAGAGAACCCATCCGAAAGCTAATGGGGCACCCCACCATTGGCAAGAAAGAAAAGGGAGTGGAGTGCATTCCCTGGCCCTGGAGTCCTTCCTTGGAGACTCTCCTAGTCCCCAGAGACAGAAAGCCATAACCGCAGAGGTGGCAAGAGGCAGCAAGAAGCAGTGGTAGAGAAATTGTGGCAGCAGAAGCAGGAGACGGTCTAGTGGGTTTTCCAGCCCGTGGAGGGAGGAAGCTGAGCACCTGGGGCAGGAAGGAGGCTTGTCAGCAGAATGGGGTCTGTTTAGACACTTAGTGGCATAGCCACGGAGTTTTGCAATACTTCCGAGCAGGGCATAGACTGGGCTTGTTCAAGACGCTTGGGAGACTGAGGCCTAGGGCAAGAAGAGGCCCTCTTGTGAGCAGGGCCTAGAAGCTGTCCTGCCTGCAGAACTGTATGTATCCTGAGTCCTTCCTGATCTTGACTTGAAACCTGGTTCTTCTGTTACAAACCCCATACTATTGAGTATTGTCTGTGAATGACAGCACATTACCGAATCCGGCAGAGGAGTAGAGAGAGTGCCGTGGTGGGTGGGGACAGCGTGTGGTGTCAAAATTGGTAAACATGTTTGCGAGAAGAGAGATGCTGGATCTTTGCTGCCGGTGAAGCATCTCCCTTGTCTTGATGTTGGAGTAGGTCTCATGCCACCACCCACATTTTTAAGTGTTCTCTTTCTGTGCCTCCTGCAGCCAGATTGGGAGTCAGGGCCTACTTGGTGCTGTTTGCTAACCCGGGGTAGAGGGGTGGGGGGAGTCCCCTGATGCTGGAGTCAGGGTGATGATCCTGACAGCACTCCCTCTCCCCATGCCCCTCCTCTACAGGCATATGCAGACTACATCGGATTCATCCTCACTCTCAACGAAGGCGTGAAGGGGAAGAAGCTGACCCTTGAGTACAAAGTCTCTGAGGTAGGCACAGGCTGGGGTCCTGCTGCGACTGCCTTTCCCCCAATTGCTCACGAGGGCCCTGAGGGTGCGCTGTCCATAGCTGGGCCCAAGCACAAGTACAGCCAGCATTTGGCACTTAGGTTCCAGTCTTGGTAAAAGCTATGAAGAGTTGTGTATTTATAGAAATAAGATCAAGGTAAACACGCTGCTTCATTCTTGTGTATTGGTGTTTTTATATTTATTTATTGTATCATTATAGTTCTTATTTGCCAATGTTTTTATAGACCGGTTTAGATTTAAAAAGATGACAAAAGAAGTCCGTGTGTTCGTGGAGAAGATCGCTCACAGAATCGTGGGTAACACGAACCCAAAAGCTGGCCTCTCCCTGCTGGTCCCCTCGACCCAGGACATTGTGAGGAGTTCTTTCCCCACAGAGATGTGCCCTTACTCATGTCATTTTATTTCCAAAACCATACACATCAAGCAGTATTGCACAAGTGGTACCACAATCAGTTTAAAAACATTCTCTTTCTTCCTGAACTCCTTAATATCAGCCCCCCACCCCAACCAAACCCTTATTCTATTTGCTGTTCATCAATCCTGGGTTTCAGATACTAAAAAAAAAAATAACCCAGAAAAACATTATATGAGCCCCAATAAAATGATTTCAAACAACAACAAAAAACCAGAAAAACATATAACAAAAACTCAAGAGGGTTACCCCCAATGACAAAATACTGCTGGGATACACCTCAAGAGGAAGCAACCAAACAGAACACAGAACATGTTGACAACCAGCTCAGGCCCAATGCGCATCAGAGGGGCTCACCCGACAAGGCTGGGACCCTCTCCAGGGCACTCTGTGGGGTAGCCAGGTTCTTCCCCCCCTCTACTAGGGAAGAGGGAACTCACCAGCGGCTTATTTCCTGTGTGGATCTCACAAATGCATCTTGGGCTTCCACTGTCACCCACAGCCTTCTGCACACCAGAACCGCACAGTTTAGGCTCCAATACTAATTGCTCCTTTGGCTTTGGATGATATGATTTGCAATCTTTGGGTCACCGATGTAGGAGTGCTTCTTTCATGTGGACCTAGTCATCTCACTTAGACGGCTGCTTGTTTGGAAACAAGCCTTTAAGACCCCAGACTATTTTATCTGCTAGCCGGGCTCAGTCTAGCTTCTTCACCACTCATTGCAAGGCCATCCTCGTTCTCGCCCCCCTCCATTGTGGATGTCGAGGCGGCCCTCTGGGCATAGTTTCTGAAGGGTTCACGCACACCAGTGCAGCCCATGCCAACGCTGGATCTGGGCACGTACATTTTCTATACTTGGAGTCCACACTGCTCCATGGGTGCTGTGTGTGTGCACGTGTTTGGGGAACCTTTTCTTGTGGTTTGGGTGAAAGTTGATGGGGAAACTCGTCTCTCATTCACACATTTTGTTTCATGGCATGAACTATAATCCCCTTGCCGTGACAACACTCCTCCCACTTCCTCCCTGGGTTCCCATTTCCATTCGTCTAGCACTCCTGCCCCGTCCGGTTTACTGCACTGTCTTCTGGGGCTGAGTGTTCTTTCTGGGTGGCCTCCACTGTGCCGGCCTGTCTAGTGGTAGGTGCAGTGGCAGGATCGAAGGGTGTCTAAGGGCTATCATCTTGGGGTTCACTAGACCTATCTGTTTCTATCAGACCAATAAGCCTGGTCATTTTTTATTATTTTGAATTTTACTCTACATTTTTATCCTATTCTCCCCGGGACCTCCTGTGTGATCCCTTTCAGAGCGGTTGACAGTGGTGGCTGGGCACCAACTAGGTCTTCTCGCCTCAGGGTCATGGGGACTGAGTGTCAATGGTCTGTTAGTCCATTTGGACTAAGTATTTTCGAGCATCTTTGATTTTATTCACTCTTCTCTGCTCCAACTGGGAAGAAAATCAATAGCTTACCTTTGAAGACCACTCAGAAGTTTTTAAGATCCCAGTTACTCCCCACCAAACTAGGATGTAGAACAAAGTCCTGGTGAATGGTACTGTGCCATTGTGTCAACTGCTGTCATGCCAGCTGACCCGGGTGTCCTCTGAGGCTCTGATCCTGGGCCCTGACCTGTTGCCTCAAGGTGTTTGGTTATGACTGGGAAGTTTCCATAACCGTGTCCTTTTTGTATCTTCTAGTATACTCATGGCTATATTTATAGAACATACAGATACATATGCAAAAAAGAAAAATCCTCTGTGAACCCCTGACATGTATTCATGGCTGTCATGCCAGTCCCTTTCCCATTCCTGTGTAGCTTGCGTATCTATCTGTGTAGCCCCTTGAAGAGTACAGTGACTGCAGGGCTGTGCGTGTGATAGCCTACGCCTCTGTTGCCTTTCCTCCTCGCTCCCCTCCCGGGTCCTCCTTTGCCCTGATCAGTTTGCGCTAACTTCTGTTGTGCATCACCTTCCCGTTCACCTTCTCCAGAACACCGGAAACCATATTCACTGCCGTGGAGTCGATGATGCCTCACAGCAACCCTGGAGGACAGGGTAGGACTGCCCCTGAGGGGTTCCCAGACTGTACCTCTCCCCCGCCCCCAAATTTTATTGGCACATAATCCATATCATACAATTCCATCGTCCAATCATGTCAAGAATTGTATAATCATTAACACAATCATTTTCAGAACTCTTCCTTTTTTTCTTCCCCCTATGACGAAATCACCTTTAAAATGAGCTGGGCAGTCACATTCAGTTCCAGTGCTTCCCCACCCTCCCGAGACTGGCGCTCTCTACAGGAGTAGTGAGTGACACATCCTCTTTTCTCCTCCCTGTGCAGAATGTATCTTTTCCTGAGTAAGCCGTGAGTCTCCTAAAGTAGGGTTCCTCCTCTTGTGATGGACTCGTTCATCTGTGTGCTGCGGGTCTGGCAGAGGCAGCGGTTTTCGTCAGCGTTGTAGACTCTGAAGTTGGGTGTTAGGTCGTGTCCGTCTTTGTGCTGCGACGAACACGAGTGTGCCTCTCGCTGGCCGGGGCAGTGTTCTTTCTCCAGGCCGTGGACCAGGTAGTGTGGGGTTGCTGGATCGTGTGGTGTAAGCATTTCCAGTTTGTGTAAGGAGCACCACACCATTGCCCAGCCCCACTAGCCATGCATCCAGGCCCTCCTCACCCCCTCACCATCGCCAGCTTTCCCCTCCTCTGTTCTGTTTTTTTGAGCCTTGTTCTGAATGCTGAGGTGAGATGGTAGCGTGTGTGGATTTGCATTTCTCTGGTGACAATCACGGTACTTCCTTCCTGTGTTTGTTGTCTGCCTGAGTGTCCTCTGCACCTCTTTCTGTTGCTGAGTTTGCCACGTTCTCTGTGCTCACCCGAGTGCCATTGCCAGTGTTGGGGTCTCTGTTGACTCTTTTGGTAATGTTTGCTAGTGCACACGAATGTTTCCGTTTGAGGAAGTCCCTGGCATCCGGTTGGCGTGGAGTTGATTTTAAAAGCACAGTTGCTTCTCCCCCAAATAAGCTGTGGAGCAGAATCTTGGTGGCCCCCGTGGGCACGGTTAGGTGATCATTGGATAGCTTAACTGCAAGGTCGGTGAGATAGTGTATTGTGCCAACCTGGCCTATAGACACAAGTGGGGTTAATTGAAGGGCAGAGGGATAAATGGCTCCGTGAGCCTCGCCGTTGTAGTTCTCGGGTCTCTTGCTTTGTGATGGTCAGACCAGGGTGCAGCTGCCTTAGTTCCCTGCTTCAGCTGTCAATTCTTACTTCCTGAAAGACATCCCTGAGGAGAAGCCACATGGACTTTCCCCGATGCAGCCCTGGGTGCTGGAGCAGCCGTGTGGAGACCCCTGCCAGCGCTGAGATGCTTACACGTTCACTGACTCGGCTTTCCTCCTGCAGTCGGCATTGTTGTGTCTGTTTTGTGAGATGGAGGAGGACTTTGTGGATTGGTGTCGGACATACAGGTTAATGTTGGACTCATGGGCTTGGGCAGCACTGGGTTGGGATGTTTTCTTGATGCGCACTCAACCTTTATAGAAAACTCTCTCTTATACATGAGTTTCTGCGGATTTCTTTCTCTAAAGTACCCAGACTCACACAGTCGGTGGGTGAAAGCCACCAGCCACGCTGAGGAGAGGGACTGTCTACTTGCAAAGCTTCTCTGTGGATTGGAGTCAGCTTCATGGCAGTGGGCGGGGTTTTTGTGGTTACATTAAGTGTTCAAGAGGTCCCCGGGATTATGAGCCTAAGTCCTCCAGCCCAGTGACAGCCCCTCAAGGCCTTTGGTTGTGGGGAGGAAGTTTGCCTAACTTTGCCCCCATATACTTGCAGCACGCACATGCACATACACACACACGTTGCCAAACCTACATGTGCACACCTGTTCGGCCTACATCTCACTGAGTGAAGGGACATATCCACTCATGGTTCTTGACTGTCCTGCCCATCTCTGGGAGCTGTCAGAGTGTTTCCGTCTGTGAGTCCACTTGCCCTTGGCTTTTTATCATCGTGGTCTCCGCCAGCCTCTGCCTTCTGTGCTTGACTCACTTCCTCAGCACCACGTCCATCCCTCAGCATCATTCACGTGATTCTGACCTTGCCTGTTCTTCCGCTGTGAGCAGGCACTGCGGCAGAGCCAGTCATCTGCCCATGGGCACGTCCCTTGTTTCTGTCGCCCGGCCCTGGTGCCCAGTGCTGCAGTGAACACGTGTCTGGACATGTGTGTTGGGGGGAGGGTGTTGCGGGATCATGTAGACTCGCTTTCTAATGTTTGTAGGAAGGGCCACGCTGGTTTTCACAGGGTCGGGTTGTTGGACAACCCGGGGCACGTGCTGCCTGCCGCAAGAGCGCTGTGCAGGCCGACACCCATCATAAGGTGAGGTCCTGCAGGCTGCCTGCCATTGTTGGTGCTGTCTCCCAGGGCTGAGTCTCAGCTCTTTGCTGGCCTCCTGGGTTGCTGGCCCAGTTGGCCTGAGCCACAGTAAACTGCTTATCTCAGACAGCAGGACCTGGGCTGTGGTTGCTCTGGGCTTTGTCTCACCAGCTCAGCCGAGGGAGGGCTGTGTGTGGGTGGGGGTGGGAGGTAAGGCCTCGTCCTGTGCTTGCCCACTCTTTTGACCTGCCCCAGCACTACTCCCTTAGCCCTCAGACCTCTTCCTGAACCATAACTGGCTGCTGTGTGGCCTAGGCCCTGGTTCTGTCCATTTGAGGGGAGCCTGCCCTGGCTTCCCTTTGGACCCCCCCAGCAGCCCGGGATTGGTCATGGGAGCAGGATGGCTAGGGAGAGAGAGGGCCCCTTCTTGGGCCAGTGGGGAGATACTCAGTGGGCTGGGAAAGTGGTGGGGAAGGGCTGCCTGAGGGAGAAGGTTGTAATTACCCCAGCAAATCCTTGCTCCTAAATCCCTTTCAGGTTCCTTAATTGCCCCTGAGGCTTTTGTGGCAGATCCTCAGACCAGCCAGGTATTGACTGCCCCAGCTCAAGACCTGTCCTTTTGGTAGGAATGCAGTGTGGGTAAGAGCAGTGGCTTTGGAACTGGACTGGCTGGCTTGGTTTTGAAGCCCTGTCACTTCTGAACTGAGTGACCTTGTTCCCTGTGAGTCTCTGGAGTGGGAGGAGCAATCAGACCTACTCAGGGCTCCTTCACAGGTGCATCAGACCCAGGCGTCTGTCTCTCAGGCGGGCGGGAGCCCATTCCTAGGGACACTCCGAGTGCCGCTCTTGATACCTGCTAGGGTTCACTGTCTGGACTCGGCTCTAGTTCCCAGTAGCCATCTCAGTTGTTGGTGTCTGGGTTCCACCTGAGCTGGGAGCAGAGCATGGCAGGTGGTGAGCATTGTGTCTTCCTGGAGGGACAGAGATAACTCCTTTGCTCTCCAGAGCTCTCTTGACGAGTTTCTGCCCACAGCCACAGGGACAGCAGAAGGCTTGGCTCCTGGCATGTGGCCTCAGGCTCACTCTCCTGCCCGGCAGCTGCATCTTGGGAGAGGCAGGCTAGTCTGGGTTAGGAGGTTTATCTTGGAAGCCAAGCTGTTCTTTATTTTTATGTTAAGAATTGTGAATTAGGTGGGGGTTTTACATTTCAGATCTTCAAATTCATATTCACTGATTTGAGCTACTTTTCAACTTCCTCATATCTTCCCTTCTCCCTTCATGTATTTATTGTTTAACGTACCAAAGGGGCAAAGGGAAAATATCACAAGTCAAACGGGGGCGGGCAGACTTGCCTTGGCCATGACATCCCAAAGGGCAGAAGCAGGCTCAGAGATGAAGGGCAGCTCCCATGATGCTTTGAGCCTCAAGGGAGGTCCCAGCCCACAGTTCCCTCCCTTCCAGCCCCTCTCCTCCAACAAACCCTAAACAATAGCGGCAGCCCCCTGTGTTCAAAAGCCCTCTCCAGAAAGGGGAAGGGGGGCCTTGAATTATTCATGCCCAGCTGAGCCAGCAGCTGGGACCTGCCTCCTCCATCCCAGCCAGGGCTGTGCCAGAGACCTCAGGCCTCCAGGGAGCTCGGGGCTTGCTGGGGCTTCCTGCTGCCAAGCTTAAGGCACCAGCCATTGCTGCCGCTGCCAGGCAGAGGGTTTGGTGTGTCCTCGGTAGCTGTTTCTGGTGACCTGGTTCTTCACAAAGCTACGCTCTTGTCGACACTTAGGTCACTTCTCGACAAGATAAGACAGCTCTGTGTCCCCGAAACCCTCCGCCAGCTCTAAAGGCCAGGCTGGCCTTCTGCAGGACTGCTTCCACTCCCGGCTTGGGCAGAGGCGTTGGAGGCACGCCTTTCTGTTGTATTCTTTTTGCCTACGTCTCTCAGGGCTCTCTGTCCCTGGGCAGGCCTGACGGTACTAGACCTGGCTGGACCTGGCTCTCCGCCAAGCGAGTGCTTCTTAGGTGGACAGAAGTCCCCACCCCACCTGTGCCGGAGTCCCTGAGTTTTCCCCTTATCTAGGGTATTCCTGAGCAGCCCCGGTGGTGCAGTGGGTATTAGCTGGCCTGCAATCCCAAGGTTGGCAGTTTGAAGCCAGTAACCGCTCCAAGGGAGAACCGGCGGGGCTTTCTACTCTTGTCGAGCTGCAGTCTCGGAAACTCAGGGGACATTCTACCCTGCCCTATAGGTGCTCTACGTGTTGGTATCGACTTGCTGGCAGCCAGTTGGTTTTGTTTCCAGTGTGTCCCTGATAAGAGCTGCCTCCTGGCAGGGGCCCTCCTCCTGGAGCTGCGTGACTCACAATCTCTTCAACATCTTGTGGTTCTGGCCTCTACTTGCAAGCCACACTTGGAAGGTGCACACTCTAGCCACCCTGAAGGACCTTTGAGCTGGATAGACAGCCTTGTTTGACTTTCTCAGGAGTGACAGGTCCTTCCTGGGCTAATGCTGGGACTTTACCCTGGCTGGTGACCCCGTTCCTTCCTCAGGCCTTCTGTTGGCTTTCCAAGTGGGCTGGCTGCACAGTTGGACCTCTGACCCAGCGGTTGCACAGAGAGCCTGTGGTGAGCTTGTTTCTCACAGGTCATGTCACATGAACCGGTGGAAGTAACTTGACCAGCGAGCGTGAGCGATTGCCTAATGATGGGGCATTGGTCAAGTACAGCCCCCAGGCTCTGTGAGTTCCTTGTTCAGGTGGTGTGTACATTGAAGCAGACTTGTCTGAGCCCACGCCCTGTCACTGAGCCACCGCACGCTGAGGGAAGCAGGGATTGATGATCAGCCCCGATCTCGAGGCAAAGACTCAGGCCCAGAGAGTTGGGGTTCCTACTCAAGGCCTTGGAACAACTCAGGGTGCTTTACCTGTGATTGGAATCCAGGTCCACTGGCTTGAATGCTCGTACTAAGACAAGACGAGGAGGGAGAGTAGGGTCAAAGTGCCAAGATGGTGTGTGGACGGCGGGTCCGCGACATTGCTACTTCCTGTATCCTCCAACACCGACTTTAGAAAGCAGGCGGGGATGGTGTTGACGTTGGCACTGCAGCTTGCCCTTGGCTGCTGAGTGAGCGTGTTTGGGAGGGAGGCAGGAGGTGCAGTGAGGAGAATGGCCATTTGGTGCCGTGTGTGCGGTCATAGTTCTGCAGCAGTGGGGAAGAGTCTGGAGCTCGATGGAGACACTTAGTCACCATGACTTAGCTGCCTCTTTCCTCCTCTTACAGGCCATCGAGAAACTAGTCGCTCTGCTTGACACACTGGACAGGTGGATTGACGAGACCCCTCCCGTGGACCAGCCCTCTCGATTTGGGAACAAGGCATACAGGACCTGGTATGCCAAACTCGACGAGGTGAGGAGGCATGAGAGCTTGGGACTGTGGGCTGGTGACTCAGAGCACAGTGAAGATGTGGGTGGCAGCAAGAGGGGCAGGCCCCGTGCTGTTTGAGCCATCGGGAACATGAAATCACTGGGGACATCTAACTGCTCCCAGTCGGCTCCTGGAAGGACACTTCATGCCCTGAGCACAGGGTGTTTGTGAAGTCAGTGTGACGACTGGAAGTCACAGGGTGTCCATCAGTCATTGACTCTGCAGGTAAAGCCAGTGCACCCACAGCAGCTCTCAGAGGGCTCCACAAAGGAACAAGGAGGGGGATTGGGGGAAAGGGCTTTAGAATGGCTGGTCTGGTTCAGAAAAAGGGGAAAAAGCCAGGTGTAACAACACACCATGGATACTTGGGTATAAGCTGAGTTTTTCAGCTTAATTTTAATGCAGTTTTTGTGGTAAAATTAGGTGCCTCGGCTGATATTCGGGTCAGCTTATACTTGAGTATATATGGTACATGCTAAGGGAGCTTTTGAAAAGAAAGGGAAAAATAGAAAGGTAGGTTGACGTTTGTACACATTGTTCACAGTTACATGAAGAAACAGTGTTGGGAGCCGATGGCCATTAAGGCCCTGGTCTCAGCCACATAGCAGAAACTTGGCTGCTTCCTAACAGCAAAGCTTTGTTTCCTGCCCAACTCCACCCCCACATCCCAAGCTACTTCCTCAGTAGCACGGGCAGTTGTGATAGTTGACCTTGCTGCCATTGGTCAAAGTACCGAACACTCACTGGACTGCAGACATACCATAGTAGGAACATCGTGATAAGTTCACCTGGTAAGCCCTAATTTCCATGCGGATGTCACCACGGACGTCTTTGAGAACTGTTGCGCGCCCTTTTTACCTTATTAGGAACATGTGGTCGATTGGTTGTTATACAGTATGCTTCATTAGAATATGTGCCTCCCACTCCCCCTTTTGTTGGAGATATATACTGCCAACCTTGCCCCAAATAAACGAGCTTGATCAGCACTTGTCTTGCTCCACGTCTCTGTGTCTTTCTTCCATCCAGGTTCGCCGCCCCTCCGGGTCACCGCGTGAGGGTCTCGCTGGACGAGACCCCCACAACACAGCTCTGGAGGGTGGCTTCTTCTTGAGAGACAGAATGAGCCTTCTAAATGTGTATGTTTTTATAATGTTTCAGTTTTGAACCTAGGAAGTTCAAAAAGTCAGTTTAAAGCAAAGGAAGAAATAACCCTAGAATCTTAGGTCTTTCTGGAGGTTACGAGCAGAGCCGGATGCTGGTGGACACCAGCACACAGACAGAGCTCAGAGACACAGCCCCTGCTTGCTGTGGCCTAGCACCTCCCTGGGAGCAGAGGGAGCACCCAGGACCTGGCTCAGGTCTGCCTGTGGTGGCCCGTGGGTACTTTAAAAAAAGATTTTTATTTGACTTAAATATAATTGTTAAGACTTTAATACCAGAATCTGGGAAATCATAATCACAGCTGTACAATTAGGGTGGTTTTACATGTGCTCCCGCCTCCAGAGCCATGCACTCACCACCCACATCACACTGTAGAATAGTCTAGCACCCAGCAGGGCTACTTACGTCGTCCTCTCCCATTTAAGGTCCCCCAGTCCTTCTGACTTCTGTTGAAGTCTGAAACACGGCTGGCGTTGCTGGTGTTTGAAGTTCATGTCCAGGTCTGACAGCTTGTGCTCTTGTGTGTAGCAGCCAAGCTGCCTAGTCGTCCCTTTATGAATGGACCACAGTTGATTTGTCCACTCTGCCGTTGATGGACATTTCTGGTTGCGGGTTGATTGCACTTTTTAGCTGCTGTAAATTAATGCTGCCGTGAGCATGCTTGTGCATGTCACTTGGTGGACAAACGGTGGAAACATTTGCTACCCTGGGAGTGTGGTAGAGACAGAGGTCATCTTTGGGGATAAAGTCTCCCATAGTCTTCACTGGGCTCCGAGGAGCCCCTAGATGAAGAGGTTGAAAGGCCCCTTTTCAGATTATGCCTGCCTGGCTCCTAGCAGACACCCCAGGGTGGCCTCTCTGTTGTATAAGAGTAAAGGCTTCTGCCCAGGCTGCCTTGCCCCTTCCTTCTGGGGTATGGAGCCAGAGCAGCCCGGGTCCCCAGCCAGCTGCTGCCCTTGGGTCACTGCCCACGGACATGCCTCCTAATCTGCTCCCACCACTTTGTGCCTTGTGTTATCAGGAGGCAGAAAATTTGGTGGCCACGGTGGTCCCCACCCATCTGGCAGCGGCGGTGCCTGAGGTGGCTGTTTACCTAAAGGAGTCAGTGGGGAACTCCACACGGATCGACTACGGCACAGGTATCGCCCGCTCCCTGGCCCACTGCATTCTTCCCTTGGGCAGCCTGCTCTGTGCCCTGCATGGTCTTCAGCCCCTCTGAGCAACCAAGGCTTTGCAGAACTCCTGTAATTTTCCGCGGCCAGTTGGGGTCAGTGCCCAGTGGTCGGGAGGCCTAGGCTGCTTCTGAGGTGCTAGCGTAGCCCACCAGGGGAGCTGTTGCCACATTCTTGGAGCCCGACTGCAGAGCTGACCTCTGTTCTGCATCCAACCAGTCATTTATTGAGCAAGGCAGCCCTCAGAGGAACCCACCTGTTGGCAGCATGCTGGCACTCGCTCTCCTGACCTCTCAGCCAGGTCTCTTTGGCTGTCATGCTGGGGCTCTGAAGAGGAGGCGTGTGGGGCACCTCACCAGGGGATATTGTCGAGCGCAGGGTCCCTGCTTTGGCAAGGACTCGCCTCATCTGCCCCCGTGAAGTGGGTACAGGCCAGAGCTGCTGCTCTCTGAGGTGTTTCCCAGCCCCCACCCCTCAGGGATTGTGGCCCCCCAAGAAGGAGCCCAGGCCCAGAGTCAAGAACACTCTGTCCTCGGTTCCCCTGCTGCTGTAGAGCCGGTTTATCAGATGTTCAACGACTGTCAGGCACATTGTGTTTTTGGAAAAGCCCAAACACAGGTGTTTCTATGACTGTTGACTTATTTATGAAGCCCAGTGCTTGGCCCACCCTCACCCCGGCCCCCATCGTCCCATTCCGGGTTGCTGCCAGCAGTAAGGGGACACCCTCCACTGCCACTCTGTCCACTGCAGGGGTTGCATTGCTGTTCCTTCTCTGTCTGAGGAGGTCGTGATCATAGGGACGTCCCAGGGGAAGTCTCGCCAGGTCAGCAGGCTGTGGGGTTTCTGTAACGGGAGTATCTTTTCTTGACTGTAGAAGTCGGGATCAACTTGAAAGCAGAGACTTTGTTTGTAAGACAATCTCTGCTTAGTAGTGGTCAGTATTGCTCTTCCGATGAAGTCTGAACTCCTCGTGACTGTCTGGGACTAACTGACTTCTACCGCATCTTTTCCTAGTTGCTCCCTTGCTTGCTCTGCGTTGGCCATCCTTGAAGGTGTCAAGGATTTTGTCTCGTTTGGATCCACAGTCAGTGCTCATGGAGGCAGCAGGCAAGGGGTCAGAAGATGGGTAGCTTACGGTAAATCTGCTGCACAGAGCTCTTTAGAGTATTGTAAAGCAGGGATATTACTTTGAGGACTAAGGTGCACTTGACCCAAACCATGGTAGTTTCAGTCGCCTTATGTGCCTGTGAAAATTGGACATTGAGTGAGGAAAGTCACAGAGGAATCAATGTGTTTGAATTGTGGTGCTGGAGAAGAATATTGGAGGTACCACAGACTGCCCCAAGGACAAAAACGATCTGTCTTGGAAGAAGTTTGGCCAGAGTGCTCCTTAGAGGCAAGGATGGCGAGGCCTTATTTCATTTTCCATACTTTGTGCATGTTGTCAGGAGAGACCAGTCCCTGGAGAAGGACATCATGCTTGGTAAAGTGGACTAAAGGCCTCAAAAAGACGGATTGATGCAGCGGCAGTGGGCTCAGGCATAGAGACAGTGACGCGGGTGGCACAGGACCTGTTGTGCACGGTGCTGTGGGTCGGAAGCGACTGGGTGGCATCTCATAGCAGCAACAACTTCCTCTTCTTAGCGGGGCCTTAGTAGCTTTGTGGGTTTCCCAGGGCCCTGCGTTCAAACTTACCATCTTTGTGGGAAAAAGATAAAGCTCTTACTCCTGTCAAGATTTAGAGTCTCAGAAACCCACGGGGTCAGTTCTACAGGGTCACTGTGAGTCGGAATCAAGTCGGTGGCAGGGAGTGAAACCTTCTTAGGCCTCTCAGACAGTTGAAACTTTTTCTTGACTCAGGGCCTTAGCACTTGCTGTTTCTTCTGGCCAGACCCCTCTCCTAGCTTCCCCGACCCCTTCACATTTTCAGATGAAAGGTCACTTTCTTAGAGAAACCTTTGAACATTTATGTACCACCTGCACAGATGTCATGCCTGTCCTCCCTGATGACTCCGGGTGGGGACTTGTTTGGAACTGTCCCCCCAGGGCCTGACCTGCCCACCTAGTAGGTGCTCAGTAAATAGGGTAGACTGATGAGCCAGCCACGTTTGCATGCATCTCCATAAATGCCTGTTTACAGAGTCAAAAGCCTGGGCCTTTTAGGAGTCCCATGACAATGCCAGTAGTTCCCGAAACAGGGTCTCTATAGAGACTGCATGCTGACTCCCTTCCTCAGAGCGGGCTTGTGGTCAGTGGTTTGGACCCTGATCAGGCCAAGCAGCAGCCCCTTACCAGCTTTTGGAGGACTGTCAACCCCCAGCTGTTGTCTTTCCCTCCCCAGGGCACGAAGCCGCTTTTGCCGCCTTTCTCTGCTGTCTCTGCAAGATTGGGGTGCTCCGGGTGGATGACCAAATAGCTATTGTCTTCAAGGTGTTCAATAGGTGAGCAAGAAGAGGTAGCGAAGGGGGGCCCTGGGGGGGGGCAGGGCGTGCCTTTCCTCTCGAGTGGGTGGTGGTCCTCCCTTCCCCGTGCTCCTCAGACCCGGGTGTGTGGGCTGGCTCTTGAAGACGCCCTTCAGGCAGGTCAGCATTCACCTCTATGTAAAAGCAAGTGACTGCATGGGCCTGCACCTTAGAAGCATTCATCTATCGGCTCCTTTCATGCTCGCAACTTCCCCCATGGGATAGCAACCCCTCTCTCCATTGTACCGATGGAAAAAACTGAGGTCACACACCCAGCAGATCAGCTTGGGCCTGCTGCCCACCCCCACCCCCACCCCCAAAAAATTCTCCGAGCACCCTCCAGGTAGCACAGTATGTGTTGGAGTCACCTGGAGAGCTCATCAATGCCCGTTCCTGGGCCCCTCGCTGGGTGGTGCTGCTCTGGTGTGTCTGAAAGCTCCAGAAGGCTGACCCACTGAGTGGGGTGAGAATCAAAGTCAATCCCCCCTCCCCTTTCAG
Organism: Tenrec ecaudatus; assembly: GCF_050624435.1. Classification (NCBI taxonomy): domain Eukaryota; kingdom Metazoa; phylum Chordata; class Mammalia; order Afrosoricida; family Tenrecidae; genus Tenrec; species Tenrec ecaudatus. The sequence continues at coordinate 78,054,335 of NC_134539.1, read as the reverse complement.
AGGCTTAGAGAAGGGGAGGGGCCAGAGGGAGTGGATGGCACTCGGAGCCAGCCCTCTGGCTGGTGTCTGCCTTTTTGAGGCCAAGAGAAAGAAGGTGGAGTGCATAAGGTCAAAGGGAATAGGGGCTCCATGATTTTGCGCATCTCAGCGGATTTGCACCTTGCGCCCTTCTGGGCTAATGGCAGTCGAGACCAGAAACGCGCCTGTCTCTGGCTTCCTGGAGCTCCCAGTGGCAGAAGGCCTGCGGCCCGCTGTTTATTTTTGCTTCCTTCTCTCACTCCCCTGCCATCCTGTGCAGGTACCTTGAGGTTATGCGGAAGCTCCAGAAGACATACCGGATGGAGCCAGCCGGCAGCCAGGGCGTGTGGGGCCTGGATGACTTCCAGTTTCTGCCCTTCATCTGGGGTAGCTCACAGCTGATAGGTACTGAGCAGAGGCCTCGCTAGTCTGCTGCCCACCTCTATTCCCTACTGTCCCCCCTCCTTCCCTCTCCTCCTGCCCAGGGCCCACGGACAGTGACAGCTTGTACAGCAGGACATTAGACCAGCTACTGACAGAGGCTGTTTGCTGTCGACCTGCTGCTGCTTGCTGGGATGGCGGGCTGGGGGAGAGGTGCAGGCGGAGCGCCACCAAGATAATGGAAAGTGACACGGGCTGGGCTGCGAGGTCGTCCACCGACCCAACCACCCAGTGCATAATGGACTCCTGTGAAATGCGCACCAGCCTCTGGCAGCAGCTGTGTGTGTGTGTGAGAGGTGTTATGTGGAAAATGAGGGGCTCTTTTGACTTGGTGACTAGCGTCATATCCCACCCGCAGTTATTCTCCAGCCCTGTGCAAGGGTGGGGCGTGTGGCGGGGCTGCTGCCAAGTGCTGTGTGTGTGTGTGGGGGGGGGGCAGCCGGTTCTGCGTTGATGATGCCTTCAAAATGCATTTCTGCACGATCTCCCTGGGGGATGGGTGGCGTGGAGAGAAGGCCTTATTTTGACATAGAATTAATTGCCTATAAAATAATATTAGTAAACGGCCACTTGCCCGGGCTCTGCTCTCTCACTGTCAGGCCCTGCTAAGTGCTTCAGATGGATTCTCTCCCCAGTGGCCCCTTCAGGAGGGTCTTTGCCAACCTTCTCACAGCTACCACTGGTTAAACCCCCACCCCCACCCCAGCCAGGCACCTGGCCAAGGGCTGTGTCCGCAGCTGCAGCTATTGTTTTGTCAGCTCAGCGACCCCGGGGAAGTGGTGTCCTTATCGCCTTCCCCGATGGGACACGTGGCAACTCTACCACTGCGCACACGCTCACTCGCTCCCGTGGGACTGTGTGCTGAGAGCATTGGGGCTGGGGGGCCCAGGAGGTGCACGTGCCAGGTTCTTGACCCGAGGATGCTTTGCTTTTCCCAGACCACCCCTCTCTGGAGCCCAGACACTTTGTGGACGAGAAGGCCGTGAATGAGAACCACAAGGACTACATGTTCCTGGAGTGCATTCTGTTCATTACTGAGGTGAGGACAGGCTCGGCAGGGTGGGGGCTTTGGAGTGGGACCCAGGAACCTAGTTGCTGGCACCAGGAGAGCGCCTCTTGAACAGGAATCCCCATTTAAGCTAGGATATATGGTTTTCGGCTGACATGTGGCTATTTCGCCAGGATATAAGTTTTATCAATCCCGCTTTACCAATGTTAAAATCTGATCACCTTAGTTTAGCATGGTAGTGAGCCCAGGGTCGGCAGGAGTGGGGGCTGCCTGGTTCACTGCTGCTCGCCTCTGGAGGAGACTCTGAGGGTCTAAAGATCACCAGGAGCCTTGGGACAAACAGGAGGGGCTGGGTGGAGGAAGGGGTGCAGATTGCATGTTGTTCTTCCTTGGGGTGAGGTACAGCACTGCTCTGGTGCCCCCTGGTGGCTGGCAAGCCCCGGGTCCCTGCCAATAACACTTAACGAGGACACAGCTCAGAGAGTTGCTTTCAGGTTGGAATTTTGTGTTTCGTGTGCCGCAATAAAAAGAACGTGCACACACGCATGCACGTGCGCACACATGTAAACACAAGCTTTCCCAAAGTTGGGGGGACCCAGTTCCCTGCCGGTGGAAACCCGACAGTGGCCACTAGGTGGCAATGGCGGCCCATGGAACAGTTCATCGGAAGAGCTGGGTGCAGGGCCATGGGTTCCACTGCGGAGCCTACAGGACGGTTTCCAAGGCTGCCAGTCTTTACAGAAGCAGGCGCCTGCGTCTTTCTCCCTCGGAGCAGCTGGTAGGGTCCAGGGGCCCACCATCCAGGTCACAGCCACCAGAGCGCTCCTTAAGTGGGGGAGAAGTGTGAGAAGGGAGAGGGGACAGGACCAGAGTCTTTAGCCATTTTGACTCCCTCTGGTTTCTTGGGCTGTAGGGCACAGTGTTACAGAGGCTTTTAGGAGGGGCCATATCCCATGGGTAGAAGCCACTGTAGGCAAGATCTTGTGCCCACCAAGGGGCCCTGGTGGCCTAGTGGTTATGCACTGGGCTGTCAACCACAAGGTTGGCAGATCAAAACCACCAACTCCTCCTCGAGAGAGCAATGAGGTTATCTACTCCCATAAAGAGTACACTCTTGGGAAGCCACCCCGCCCATCCAGGGTCACTATGAGCTGACATCGACTCAAGGCAGTGAGTGTGATGTGCTTTTTTTGAAACAGCCTACGTGTTTGAGTTCATGTGCCCGTGTTCTGCAGAGCCTGTCACTGGGCTCCCAGCGCCTTCCACGGGTTTTTTTGCAGCCCCTGTGGGTGGTGGGTGAGTGACCCTGGCCTGTGGGACCTGGGCCTGCCTGGGCGGTGCAGCTGCTGGAGAGCGGGATCTCGGTGGACTGGCACAGCTGGGAAATTTACCAAAACGACTGAAAGTTGGGACGGGAACCCGGGTTCCACGTGGGGACCTGCCCTCCTAGTCCCGGGCATCCATCCCAGACACGGGACCCCACCTTTTGGGGCTTCTGCAGTCTCAGGAAATGCAGCGCTGGCGCCTTTAAGAGCCTAGGGCTGGCAGGAAAAGAATTTCAGTTTCAATCTGGCTTCTAAATTGGGAGTTTTGGGAAGGGAGGGATCAGATTTCAGCTGGAAGGGAAGGAGCTGACAGGAAGGCGCTGTGCAGAGCCTCCTCCATCCCCCTCCCCCCCTGCCCCATCCCCCCCCCCCTCAGTTACTGACAGAGGAACCATTTACAAAAGGCCGATTCTCTCGGGAGTGGAGAGGCAGGAACGCAGCGGCTGTGAGTAATTTCCTGCTCAATATGGCTGCTCTGACTCACACGATTCCCCTGGGGTCACTGCGGGACTGCAGCTTGCTAGCTGGTGCTCGCTCATTCTCTTCTCCCTTTGTGGCTAGAATGAGCTCATTTTTTTTTTTTTGTTTTCTTGCCCGATTCCTTTCTCCTTCCCTACTCTCCTTTCCCAGAACCGCTCCTGTCCCCTCCTGAAGAGCTAGCGGGGGCCCTTGGGGCTCAGAAGGCCTCAGGGCACACCCCCGCCCCTGAGAACCAGCACCTCTGGCCCTTCCGCTGGTGGGGGCCCAGGACCACAGAGACTCCAGGGCAGCAGGCCAGGGGCCTTTGAAGGATCTCCTTCCTGGGCCCCTAGTTAGAGAGCACAGCTGGCTCAGGAACTGTCACCTCTGGTGGCCTCTCCCCCAAGCCCAGACTGCATAGGCCCCTGGAGTTGCTGTGGTTGGCCAAAACAGCCGGTGCTGCCTAGGTGGCTTGCCCACAAGGCCCTGTCCAGAGAGTGAAGCTGGTGACAAGTTCCAGTGACCCCTGAGCCGCTGGGGCTGGGGTGGGAGCCTGGCTCCTCCCCAAGCACCAAAAGACTGGGGGAGGGGCAAGGCTCAGGGGAGGGGAAGGAGGAGGGGCCTGGGGGGCTGGAGGTGGAGTCTGATCAGTGCAGCAAAGTTGGTGAAGGCCAGGCTTTGCAGGCTGACTGGCTGACCTCAGCTGGACAGAGCTGTGGGGGTGGGGGGGCGGTCTGGGAGAAAGGGAGGAGCCCAGCAAAGCCTGCTGGCACCTGGGGCCAGCCTCCCTCTGGGGAAACCTGGAAGAGCACCTTGAACAGAGCCTAGAGACAGACTCCTGGGAACCTGGGGCCAACAGCTGGGGCCAGCCGGTGACTTGGTTTTTACCTTCAACCCCTGAGTTGCCCTGGCTGGAGCTTCTGCAGGGAGCTGGTGGGTGTGGGCCAGCTGGGCAGGCAGTGGGCCGAAGCTGTAGGGCAGAACTTGGGTGCTTCTGAAAGCCCAGACAACTAGGACCTCTCCAACATGGAGGGAGAGAGCCAGCTCCCCAGATCGCACATCACCTCTTCTGGAACCTTCCACGCACGCAGGCCAAGTTCCTGCTTCCTTGCCAGACTCGTTCGTTTCCTTTGCCTTAGGAGCCACTTGGTTAATGAAGACGGATGTGTGGCCTGGTGGTGCCTGTGGGGCACACGGCACACTGGCCTGCGTCTCTGCTCTGGTGTCCAAAGGGGGGCCTTGACTGGGCTTGCTGCAGAGTCTTTGCCTCCTTTCCTGGAGGGGCAGGCTTTCAGCAAAGAGGAGGGACCAGGAGTGGAGCTTCCTTCACCGACCTCTAGGCCTGGCTGGGTTGGGCTATCTGACCAGACCTGTCTTCCCAGAATGCCTCACGTGCGTCGATGTCTGGGTTTAGGGCTTGCCCACCTTGGCCCTTCCCCATCCGAGCTCCCCTGCTGCTCTTCAGCCCTGGTGGCAGGTGCAGACTCAGTGTCCACAGCTGAGCCTGCCCTTTGTCTTGGGGCAGCCTGAGTGGGGGCGGGGCCAGGCACGCTGGGGCCCCAGGGGAGCTGGTGGGAGCAGCACCCAGAGCTCCAATAAAAGTTTGCGCTCGCTCCTTGTGGCTGCTACAGTGGGTGGGAGGTGGGAGTCAGGCTTTCTGGTTGAGGGAGAAGGGGCAACTAGAGGTTTAGGCAGGGGACGCTGTATAGCTCCTCCACGCCCCCTCCCCCATGGTCTTCACAGGCACCACCGCTGCCCATGCTGTTGGGGAGGGGAGTGAAGGCACGTTTCCAGGCTGCTCCCCACCAAAGCTGTGCACTCTCTCTTTCAGATGAAGACAGGCCCCTTTGCTGAGCACTCCAACCAGCTGTGGAACATCAGTGCTGTCCCCTCCTGGTCCAAAGTGAACCAGGGTCTCATCCGAATGTATAAGGCTGAGGTGAGTGGGGCTGCCCAAGGTAGTCCCTGCCGCTGCTGCCACACGGGGAAGGTGTGGTTCTGAGTCCTGGACTCCCAGTCCTCTGGTGCTTGGGACCGAAGAATCGCCCATCTGTGGAATGCCAAAAACCAAACTCACAGCCTCTGAGTCGATGCCAACTCATAACGACCCTCTAAGACAAGGTCGAACTGCTCCTGTGGGTTTCCGAGACTCACTCTTTAGGGGAGTAGAAAGCCCTTCTTTTTCCCACGGAGAGGCTGATGCTTTGGAACTGCTGGCCTTGCAGTTAGCTGACTAGTGTGTAGCCACTGCACCAGCAAGACTCCTGTGGAGTAGGCAGTTGAAAAGCCCAGCTCTGCTCCATGACCTGGGGGTGGCGGGGAGTCCCTGCTGCCTAGGGAGGGCCCATAGTGCCCACCAGTCAAATAGCTAGTGGGCTCTGAGCCTGCCTGGGAGTGGTCCTCAAGACGAAGGCGTGCCCGGGAAGAGGTGTCCCAGCTCAGTCCTCGGGCTGCAGTCACTCGGGAGGGCTGGTGGCACTGGCCTTGTCTGAAGAGCCTGCGGAGCCCCAGAGCACCGCCTGCTGCTGGGGCCCATCCTGCGCCTGCTCTGCCTTCTCCTCTCCCCCTGCATCTCCTCTGCCCACTGCCCAGAAATGGATAGAGGGAGCCTGGCCACTAACCCATCGTATTGGGCACTGCCCTGTATGTGCTTTCACTGCCTGGGTCCACCCTCCCAACCTTGGATCCCAGTTACAGAGGTGGGGAGCTGGGGAAGGGGGTGTGAGTGGGCACCCCACCCCAGGTTGGAGTGCTTTTAGTTGAACCAGAGCCTGGTACATGGCCCTGAAGGGGTTAACGCTGCGGGTGGAACTGACTGGGCCTGGCCCTCTCTTTCCCTTCCGCCTCCCACCCGCCCAAGTCCCCTTCCTCTGTACTTCACATCCTGTGTTTAGGCTCCAGCCCACATACCTCTCTAATCGGACAGGCGTTGCTGGCCAGGGCTCTGCAAGCTCCTTCCGGCTCCAGCCCACCCCTCTGCCCAGCTCCCCACACTGGCTCTGCCTGGCCAGACATCACCAGGCCACACATTGCCTGCTGGTGGCCTGTTGTTCCTGACACCCCACGCCATTCCAGTTGCACAGGGGTGTGGATGGATGGGGAACCCTGTCACCCTGGTTAATGCTCCCCATTGCAGAGGTAGGGTAGTCTGCAGCATTGAGGGCGGGGTGTGATGCCCCCAGTCCCCTGGTATGTCCGAGTCCTGACTCTGCCAAGCTTTCCCCAATTAGGACAGAAGTGCTGACCTTCCAGTAGGTAGGTATCTTAGTTGGGTGCCTGGAAAGAGACCTTGAGGAGGCTCCCTGCAGGTAGGATTAGATTCCCGCCCCCCCTCTCTCCAGAGGCCCAAGAGCTCTAGGCTGCGGGATGGCTGGATGGACTGGGTGGGGAAGGAGGAGCCAGTGGAATTCACTATGGTACTGGTGAAGCAAGACCCCCAAGAGCAGGGTGGACAGTATAGTGGTCGCTTCAGGCAGAGAGCGGGCAAGGACTGGTATGCATGTCAGTCAGTGATGGTAAACTGCCCTCTGCTGCAGATAGCCCAGTGCCCATCCTGAACTCAGGGACCAGCTCTGGGAACCACGGCAGCCTGTGGGGGCAGCACAGTGTGGGGGCTCCCTTTAGCTTCTCTCGGGGTGACTCTCTCTCAGGAGCACAGCGTGATGTCCACACCTGTCTGTGAGTTAGAGTTGATCCTGGCTCCCTGGTCGGTGAGCACTCATGGAATTGCTTGTTCCCGCCCAGAAGTGCCAAGCAGAGGCCTTGCTTTTTCAGATCAGTTTCCAGCCCATGGGGTCGAAGGTCCACCTCGAGGCCCGGCACTCTCAAAAGTCCAGGCAGGGGTTAGCCAGTTGAGGGCCCACCAGCCAGCTGGCCTCTCTGAGCTGACAGGTCTGACCAGACCCTGCTACTGACCCTGGCTCAGGGGTTTGGGTCTCGCTCACTCGAGGCTGCCTGTCCCATGTTTTTTGCATGGGACCACCCAATGCCTTCTGGATGGGTGGGTGCTACAGACCCTGGCTGGGCCTTCCTCCCATTGAGTCACCAAGACCTCAAAGAGCCTCTGGTCCTGGCCTGGGCCTCTGGGCAGAAGCTCTTAATGGTCTCTAAAGCGGTCAGGCTGCAGCTGTTCTTTGCCCAGGTGCATGGGCTGGGACCTTCAGGGTCCAGTCGTCTGAGCCAGAGCTCCCACCAGAGGCGTCCTTCTCTGGCCCCCAAGCTGTGGACTTCTTCCTGTAGACCCCGGGGAGCACTTGGGGAGCCCCTTGGCATTCTCCCAGAGGGGGCCCTGTGGGTAGATCATCTTGCTTCTCACCCAAGGCATGCAACCCCTCAACCCCCAGCCTCTTGCCTTTGCAGTTTCTCTTGGAGAGCTAAAAGCAGGTTGACCTTTGACCCTTGCTGGAATTCCAGGACCCTGGGGGGCCCCCTTTTCCAAACTCCCACTACTTCTGAGATGACGTAAGCACCCTGACAGCTGCCTTTGTCTCTGCTTTCCCCCCCCTCCAGGGACCACCCTGGTTGCCTGCTTCCCACTTTCTCTGCCAGAAGCTGGGAGCCTGCTCCCACACTGTAGCTCCGACCCTCCCTGAGGCCTCCACTGCCCGAAGGAGGTCTTTTCCCTTCTTTCCTCTCCCTTCCCAGTCTCCTCAGCCTGTGTGCCCCAGTCTTTCTGTGGCCAGTTGTTGAGGTCCAGCACCCCTGTCTCCTTCGAAGTCCGTGGTTCTCAACCTTCCTAAGGCCTTGACCCTTTATTACAGTTCCTCATGTTGTGGTGACCCCCCAACCATAAAATACCTTCGTTGCTACTTCATAACTGTCATTTTGCTACTGTTATGAATCAGGCGACCCCTGTGCAAGGGTTGTTTGACACCCCCCAAGGGGTCACGACCCACAGATTGAGAACTGTTGTAAGTAACCCCACGGTTGGGCCTCTGGCAGCAGAATGAAGCCGGCGTCCACCTCAGTCAGGAAGGGCTCAGCGCATTCTAATGTCTGTGGCAGAGGTGGAGGAGGAGGCCCTGGGCCCGGCTGGCAGATCTCACGGGTCCAGAGCAGCTCAGCGTTGATAGCACACTGCTGACCAGAGCCTATGTGGTAGAGACAGCAGGCACTCCGAGGCCGGGAGTCCGACCTCTCCCCGGCCCCATGCGTGGAGTGCGGAAGCTGTCTACCAGGCCAGCTTCTGGGAAGGCCCTCCCCATCTCTTCAGTTCCCTTCCTCTTCCAGACTAAGGCCTTGAGGCAGGGTCTGGCTGGGGTCAGGGAGTTTGGCCTGGTAGGTTCTGCTTGCCCAGGCCCCTGCTCAGCGCTCTTTTCTCCCGCCCACGAATGAACAGGTTGCTGGGAATGGCCCTGTGGGTGGGGGGGCATCAGTCAGCAGGTTCTCAGCATCTCACCCTGCAATGCCAAGATGCCTTTTTGGAAACAACGACTGCGTATGGCTGTCACCCCCATGTCGTTCGTTGTGAGGGACCAGGCTCCCATCTAGAGAGGGAGTCGCAAATGTTTTTTTTTCCTTTTACTAAATTTTGCTTTATTGTTGAGAACATACACAACAAAACATAGCAGGGGGCTTTTCTTAAATTCAGGGAACATGTTATCCTATTAATTTCATCTCCCATGAACTTGTGAAACTTGTGCATAGGACCAGTCCGGCAGTTTCTGCATGCGCTATTCAGGGACGTTGATGAGTCTCTGAGTTGTGTTGCCATCCACACGCTCCTCTTCCCGGTTACATCCTTTGACTCTCACCTGAAGTTCCTAGCGGGACCTTCCAAGTGGCTGCTGTCCGTTTGACCCCAGAGAGACCTTGACAACGATGATGCTCCAGGGAGACCTTATTTTTACTAGTTCAGTGAAACTATTGTTTGGTTGTAAGATGACTTCAGGGGATATTTTTGGTTCAAAGGTTAAAGGTGGTCTCAGGGCAGTTGTTTCAGGGGTTGGCCAATTTATCCTCCATGGCTCCAGGAAGTTTAAGTCCGTGAGAATTTGAAGGCCTGTTGTGCATCCCCCCAACCCCTGTTTTGCCTAGAACTCATAAAATCTGCGCTCCAAAGGCCAGTGATGATAGCCAGGCACAATCCTCCTCTTCTGGTCCCATGGCCAAGGAGGCCCCTGTTGTTAGCCACACATCCCATCTCCTGCTTATCACTGTTGTGACAGGCGCGGAAGGGCAAATTGCGCCTTGGGTAGCTATGTATAAGCTTTGAAGACCCCAAACCCGAAACCCAAGTACATTGCCGTGGAACCAATTCTAACTCCTGGTAACCGACATGGGGTTTCTGAGATTGTGAATCATCGTTATGGGAGCAGATAACCTCAACTTTCTCCCTTGGAGTGTCTGGTGGGTTTGAACCATTGACCTTGCAGTTAGCAGTCTGACATGAACAGCATCACCCGGGCACAATGCAATACCCTAGAAGGCAGAACAGAAACATGAAATATGTCATTAGCCAATTAGCTGGGAGTTTCCATGAAGCTATGACCCTAAACTTCCAAACCAAGGAATCAAACCCCACAGAGGTGGTTGGTTGACAAAGGTAGCCTCAGCAGTTGCTTGGCGTTTATGGGTCGCAAATGTGTCTTTTAATTATCTAGTGCTGCCGATAACAAGCAACACTTAGCATTTTCATTCTCTCATAGCCGGAAGGTGGCAGCTCTGGGGGAAGGTCTTTGTCATTTACCTGTGGTCTCCGTGTCCCTGGAGAGCTCCCTGTGTCTTGGGTCACGGAGGTTCTCAGCACAGGGATCCAGAGGAGTCCCTCTGTTTTTGCACTCTCTTTCTTTGTGGTAATGCAGTCCCTTCCTGCTTGCTTCTGCTCACAGTTTAACCTCTTACCAGGTAAAAGGTGATGCAGGCCACACCCCAGAGAACTCCCCTTATCTCCAACCTGCATCCCACTGCCAGCCTCTTACGAGGATTGGCAGGTCCCGTGAGGCAATGATTGCCTTATCAAACAGCTGCCGGGTCATGGCCCAGCAAACTGGACACACATTTTGGGGACACACACATTAGATGTGGGAAATGTCTCGCTCAGCCGTTGTCCATTCAGCGCTCACCAATGCACAGCTTGTCGGCTGCAGCCTGCTGTGCAGCCCGCTCTGTACCAGTGTAAACTTGCACTCCCATGCAGCGGCGTTTCTTTTTTTTTTTTAATTATTATTATTTTTTCTTTTTTACAAACCCTTGTGTCGAGGGCTGACTTTGACTAGATCACAGCGAGGGAGCGCAGTGGCGTTTCGTATCTTTGTGTGTAAATGAGGCCCTGCAATATTTGTGTCCTCTTGTGACTGACTTCTTTCACTCAGTGTCCTGTCTTCACACGCCCAGCCGCCTGGTAGCAGCGCGTGTGAGGACATCCTTTCTCCTGACGGCTGAGCCACAGCCCAGTGCAGCATGGGCCCTGTTTCATTTATCCATTCGTTGGTTAGGTTTTTTCCGTTATCATTTGTGCTGTAGCGAACATCTAGTGCCATCAGTCACGGAGTGTCCACTTTCAAGGATTTGGGGTGGCTACTTAGGAGTGGAATTGCTGGGTCATGTTGTACTTTTGTTGTTTTTAGAAAAAATGCTTTCAAACTAGTATATCATTGGCATTTCCACCAGCTGTGTGATAAGGGTTCCACTTTCCCCACACCTTAAATCTTATTTTATTACTATTATTATTATTTATCTTATTTTATTTTTAATCTTCTCACTGCCATTGAGTCAATTCTGACTCATAGTCACCTATGTTAGTCCAGATTGATTAGAGAAACAAATCCAGAGACACTCATGTATTTAATATATAATTTATATCTTGATAGAAAGTTCTTTCCAAAAAAGAAAGTTCTTTCAAGAAGTTATTCATCAGTAAAGCACCCCAGTCCGGTCCAGATCAAGTCCATCATAAGTCTGATATTAGCCCATGACTTCTTCTCCAGACTCACACAGCATGTGCAATGACGTCGAATGCAAGCAGATCACAGGCTGGTGGGTGGAAAGTCCTGTGGATCCAGTGGCAGTGGATGCATTTCCAGGGTGTGGCCGTGTGGCTTGTCAACCAAAATGTGAAGCAGAGAGAGAGGGTGTCCTTCCTGCCTCCAGGGGGGAAGAGAAGAAGTTCCCAGAATACTCATGAGAAGGCCACGCCCACAGGGAGGGGTCATCAGGCTGTGATTCGATTGGCAGGCTAGCCTCCACCCCTTCATTCTTTCATCAAATTGATGTGAAATTGTGCAGCTACCACCTCACCCAATAGGAGAGGGTAGAGCTACCCCTGTGGGCCTCTGAGTGTGTGACTTCTTCCTGTGGAGGGGCCGGCCAGAGGTTTCGAACTGCTGACCTTGGCAGTTCGCAGCCTAGCACTTACCCCACTGCGTCACCAGGGCTTCAGTGTAAGACAGGACACAAAATAATAATTTATAAATTATCAAGGGCTCATGAGGGAGGGGGGAAAAGGAGATGATACCAGGGCTCAAGTAGAAAATGTTTTGAGAATGATGATGGCAACAAATGTACAAATGTGCTTGACACGATGGATGGATGGATGGATTGTGATAGAGTTGAACGAACCCCCAATAAAATGATTTTTAAAAGGGGGGTGGTGGAAAGAGTGACAGTCTTGGAGACCCAGAGGGCAATTCTTTCCTGTCCTCTAGGGGCACTTGGATTCTAGTGGGGGTGAGACAGTCTGTCCCGTGCTTAGACGTGCCTCTCTGGTGGCCAACGATGCTGTCGAGTGTCTTTTCAAGTGTCTGCTGGCCTCAGGTGTGCCCTCTTTGGTAAGGTGTCAATGGAGGTCATGTGCCCTTTCTATGGTTGGATTATTTGTTAAGTTGTTGAAGTTGTCATGTATATTTTGGTGGTTCGCTTTTCACTGGATAGATGGTTTCCTAAGTTATTTTCCCAGCTGGTAGCTTCTTTTGGTCCCATTACTGATGTTAGTGTGCGAGGTCATCTGCTGTTGAAATGAGGTCGGCAGCACTGCCCTGCCTATGCTTCCGAGAGGCCTTGAGTTCATCATGAACTTGAGTATTGTGTGTGGTGCGAGGCGTGGGCCCAGTCTCATTTTCTACATGTGAAAATGTCATTTTCCCAACACCATTTGGTGAAGAGACTCCTCTTTCCCCATCAATGGATTTAGCAAATATCCATTGTCAAATTTCTGTGACATGACTTCTAGACAATTCCCCCTTGGGCCAAGGGTATCACTTGGCTGTCCCTCCTCATAGCTTGCCCTTGTGGAGTGGGGCCAGTGGTCTCTGTCTCTCGGGCCCACCCACTTGGTGGCTCTGCCTGGGGTGGATTGTGGACTTGGTGGGAAGGGTGGCTGGGGCCAGAAAGCCTAGGGGCTGCTCTGTAGTGGGGCCATTCCTGGGCCCTAGATGCAGCCCCCCTGGGGATAGCTCCACCTCACAGGGCCAAGCCCCTGAGTGGCCTTGGTGCGCTGTGGCCCGAGAGGCTGCCATAGCACCCCTCATCCTACTCTTCCTCTCCCACAGTGCCTGGAGAAGTTCCCGGTGATCCAGCACTTCAAGTTCGGAAGTCTGCTGCCCATCCAGCCTGTCACATCATCCTAGGAGGGCCTTGAAGCCAGAGCCACCCAGACTGCCCTCCCCACCCATCTGCGGCCCCTCCCTCCCCTCCCCCCCTCTGTTCTTTCTGTTTGACTGTTTACTGGGGTGGGGTGGTGAGCTGGGACAGAGAGGGAGTCAAGAATAAGGCTGATGGACCCGAGGTGGAGGTGGGAGAAGTGACCAAAGTGGCCAGTTTCCTGTCCTCCCCCATGGCGGAGGGGCAGGAAAGGGGCTGGGCCTGCCCCTCCTGTGCCTGCCCCTCCTCCCCTCCCTGCTCACTTGCTCAGCCCCATTCTGAGACCTGGGGCTGCCTGCGCCAGGGGTGGTACTCAGCCCTTCCACTGCTTTCTCTCCTTGTGGCTGCTGCCTCCCTGAGGGCTGAAGCAACTGATCCCCACAGGCGGGATCAGTCCCTGAGCCCCACACGGTCACCCATGTTCAGGTGGTATCTGGGTGCTTAGAGGCTGGGACTAGCAGGGGGTGGGGGTGGGGCAGGAGGTAGACTCCCAAGCTGCTCTGCCTAGTGGCCCAGCTCCTGTCTCCTTGCCCCTCTCCCCGGCACCCGGCCCCCCACCCCCCAGGCTTGGGGGCACTTGTCTGCAGGCCCTCCCTGACTCTGCTGCTCTTGGACACTTGACTTGGGGGTCGCTTCTTGAAGACTGTCTTTCCAGAGCTTTCCAGGGGCTGGAGTGGGTGGCAAAAACTCCAGGGGCGGGGGGCAGTATTGGGTGTGCAGCCCTGCATTTCCCGGGCTGCAGCCTTCTCAATGTTTGTGGGGTTTCTTCCTGAGACTGCTGGCCCTGCTTCTCTGCACCCCCCACCCCCCGGGAAGGTGAGGGGCTCCACTGTGTGCTCTCCCGGCTCCTCAGGACTGGAGTGGGTCTTGTGGGGTGAGGTCAGCGATGGCTCCCCAGCCACGGCACGTACTGTGAGGGTTGGGCGGGGGACCGGGCCCACCTGTAGGCAATCTGTGACAGCAATCAACCAGCCCCCGTGTTGTCTTCTCGAGCCTCGCCCCTGCCCACTCCTCCCCCCAACCCCCTCACCCCCTGTCCACGGCTGAGCCCCGCCTACCCTTTGAGGAAGGGTGGGCACTGGAGAAGCACAACACAGGGTTTGGTCCCCCAGATCCAGGCTGACCGTCTGGCTGAGGCAGGAGCCACACGTGTCTCAGAAGTAAACCCTTTCCCAGGAGCCGCCCAGCACCTGTCTGCCTGCCTTCCTCCCTCCCGTGGGCCAGACCTCTGCCCGCCTGCCCCGCCAGGTCTGCGTCAGCGCTCCCCACCCCTGTAGCCTTCACTGCTGTTGGGATTAAAGCCTCTGTTTGCACCTGTCACCTGTGTGAGCTCTGTCTGTTCACGCCATGTGCTCCTTCCACCTCCGTACTCTCTGCCCCCGTCAGGTCCCCGTGGTGTGTGGCACCTGAGCTGTTTCATCCACAGGGCAGGGCTCAGCTTTCCTAGCAGGGTGACCGGCTAGGGAGTGAGGTGTAGTGGGAAGGATGTAGCAGTGACGGAGGGAGAGAAGGCAGGGTGGGTGGGTCAGGAGGGGTACCTGGGAGGATTGGGGGGTGTGGTGGGGGGGGAGATTCTAGGGCCACGGAGGACTTGGAGGTGAGGTGCCTTCTAAGAGCTGTGGCCAGGGAAGTTGGGATCGCTGGTGTCGAGCCAGGGGTGGCTTCTGGTGGGTGAAAGAGATCAGTAGACATGTCAGCAAAGGGTGCTGGTGGCGCCGTGGTTAGTTGTTGGTTGGGACCCACCCTGATGTCCTAGGAGCGAGATGAGACGACTGCTTTCAACAAGATCCGGGAGCCTTGTGGGGCAGTTCTCTCATCCTCTGACAGGGTCCCTTGCTCCTTGGAAAGCACTGGAGGGGGGTGGGCTAGTGCCTGCAGGGGAAGAAGTCTGCGAAGGAGGGCAGGTCTGTAGAGGAGTCCTCGGGCCATGCTGGTGTGGTAGAGGCCAGGGAGACCCAAGGAGGGCAGTGTTGGCCCTGAGTCTCCGTGCTTGTTCAGGCCTGTGTCAGTGTAGTGATGGGATTGGGGGCAGGGGGACCCCAAAAGGCTCTCTGGAGCAGGTGACCTTTGGATGCTGGGTGCGGATGAGGGACGTTCCCGGTGAGGGCCAGTTGCAAGGCTGCAGAGGCAGGCGGGGCCTGGCCTGTGGTGACTGTGGGGCCCCCGAATTCTAGAGGAGTTTGAAATCTTGTCAGAGCCGCCCAGCTCTTTCACACTTGACACACCCACATTTGGTCCTTTGCAAAATGACTTGATCATCAATCTTGTGCACTTGGCTACCCCAGGGCCCAGCAGCAAGGGGCCCAGAGAAGGGTCCCAGTAAGTGGTGAAGCGTGGGGCCCTTGGGGAGCTGTGGGAGTCCACGGAAGATGGGTCCATGGCCCCTCTGTGAATGGGAGGGTGAGGGTGTGTGTGTATCTATCAGCCGAGTGGTGAGTGCCAGCCACGGAGGGAGCTGGGCCACCAGCCAGGTTGAGGACCACTCAGCCCAGCCCAGGAAGAGGGTGATGCAGATAGAATTGGGTGGTGAGGAAGAGGGTGGAGTTCTTGAGCTGAGGACTGATGGTAGCATGGAGGGCATGAGCGGATTCTGGAGGACAGATGGGGCAGTCAGACGCCGGGCTGTCCCTGCAGCCGTGGACACAGTGTTTGTCTCGTTACGGAATGATCTTACAGCTAAGTGGAGAAAGTACTGCCACTTTGTGTCAAAAAGCAGAATCTACATTGTCAACCCGTCTGCCTCCCTGCATAGACAAAGGACCCAGAGGCTGTATTGAGGTGCCTATCTTGGTGGGGTTTGGGGAGAGACCTGATTGCTTTTTCTACGTGCAGAAGGTGGGTGTCAAACCAGCACCAAGCTACAGAGACAGGCTTACGGCTTTCACTTCTCTTTGTGTGTGTCTGATTTGGAAATCTTCCCACTATGTGTGTATATTGTTTTGTTAATGGGGGTGTGTGATGAATTAAAATGAACTAAATGGATTAAAATAGGGAACGAAAGGAGAGAACTTGTCCTTCTGGGCAGGAGGAAGAGGAGAGGGGAAGGTTGGTCATCAGGGTCAAAGGTGCGGAGCTAGGTGCTGGGCCCAGAGCCCCACCTGAGAGTGACACAGCTCCAGGGGAGGCGACCAGGTGCGGCTGAGACTTTGAGGGGGCTGTCCACGCTGGACCCAGCAGGGGCAGTCAATGGTACTCTTCATGGAGCCTTGGAACTGAGGGGAGCCAGCAGTCCTTGGGTGGCAGGTTCCTGGGCCTGGCAGTGACCTCTGGGTCCTTGTCCTACTCCCGAGATCCCAGCGGACAGGGATTAGGTCCAGAGTTTGAGACTAGATTGAGCGTAGGCTGACTTGAGCGACGGCATCACGGGTTGAATTGTGTCCCTTGTCCAGGCCATGATCTCCGGTGTGTGGCTGTCCTCCATGGAGCGATCTGATGTACTTATTCTCCGTTTAGTTGTGAGTCCTGACCTCTGCGTGCTAAGGAAAGAAGACTTGGACACCTAGAGTCACGACCCAAGTCTCACCTTTACGCAACTCACACCCTGGTTTGAGTCCCACCTCTTGGCTCACGAGATAAGAGCAGCAAGAAGTGAATGGAGAGGGAGACCTGACTGCCACCAACAAAGAGGAGCGAGGGGCAGAGCACACCCTTTGAACCTGGGGTCTCTGCTCAGAGATGTCAAGATGCATGGGGATCTCTCCAAGTAACACCAGACCCATAGGTGTTGAAAGGACACACGGACCTTCTCCCAGAGCTGGCAAGGAGAGAAAACATTGACTTTAGACTTCGTGCCCTTTAAACCGTGCGAGAGTCAGTTTCTGTGTGTGACAGGCACCACCTGCCTGTGGTAGCAGCAAGGCTCCGTTCTCTGCTGCTTTTCCTGGAGTCTCAGCAAAGGAACCCCCTTCCTCTTCCCCTGAGCAGGTGGTGGTGGGGACACAGTACCATACCAGGGACACCAGAAACACCACAAGATCTCTAGGGAACACGACCGAGGAAAGGCCGGAAAGTCCCATGGAGTTGTGTGGCCCGGGGCAGAACTCCCCTGTCTGTGCTTCCTCTGCCCACGTGCTGGAAATCCAGGCCCCTGATGTCCCCACCCACAGAAAGAAGAAGGTGTCATTGCCGGTTGGCCAGTGATCCCTGGTGTCCTCTCTACCAGGGATCTGCCGGAGGGGAGCACACTCCCTCTCTCTTTACTTCCCAGCCAAAGGTGGAATCGGCAGGTTTGGGGCCCCGGGCCAGACCAGGCTACTCAGACCAGGGCCAGAGAGGATTCTGCTGCCTGGTGTGTGGTCGCCATAGACCCTGCCGGAGCCAGCTCCCTGCTACAGGCAAGGGGCGGGGAGTCCAGCGGGCTGCGGGCGCTGGAGGAAGCTCTGCCACTACTGCTGGGTGCTCTTGAGCAGGTCACGTACCCTCCCTGATCCTCAGCTCCCTCAGGTAGGCATCTGGGACAGATGAGCACGTCCTTACAGAGGTGGCCATACGATTCCTTAAGGGGATGCACACGCCACAGAGCGTTGCTTAGCACTCCATCGTCTTCACAGGCTGCCTCCCTCTGCGGTGGCCGTGAGGTGTCTGAGGACCAGAGGGCCCATCCTCATCGTCAGTCTCCCGGGCAGCTTGCAGCAGCACACTGATTCTCTCCCAGGCTGCAAGTCTGACATCAAGGTGTCAGCCAGCAGGGCCCGGCTTGCCCTGGAGGTTCCAGGGAGGGGCCCGCAGACCTGGGCGTGTGGGCCTCACTC
The DNA here is from genome assembly GCF_050624435.1 of Tenrec ecaudatus. Lineage (NCBI taxonomy): Eukaryota > Metazoa > Chordata > Mammalia > Afrosoricida > Tenrecidae > Tenrec > Tenrec ecaudatus. Next base: position 78,036,753 of record NC_134539.1, on the reverse strand, counting down.
CATTCTCTGCCTCTGTCTTCTCAGGACTCTCTTCCCTGTGTCTGTGTGCTCAAATTCCTTTCTTTCTTCTTGTGAGGACACCAGTCATTGGGTGAGGGCCCACCCTCATCCGGTATGGAACCCCTGGGTGGCCCTTGACGACTAACCATGAGGTTGGTGGTTTGAAGCCACCCAGAGGCACGTGGGAGAGGGCCCCGGCCACCTGCATCCGCAGTGCCACGCTGCCTTCCAGTGAGACCCTGTGGAGTGCCGCCTGGGGGGCTGCCCTGAGCTGGAATGGCCTGGTGGGCAACCTGGGGAGAGGGGGGCTTTCTAACCGAGCATAACTTTGTTTTAACTGGGTTACATCAGCAAAGGCCCTGTCTTCCAACAAGCTCACAGGCCCTTGGGGGTTGGACTTCCGTCTGGCTGGGTGAGGGACAACATTCCACTCCTGGGTATGTGGTCCTCACACTTGGGCCTTCAGTCCCCAGAGGGTGCATTCTGACCCCTAAGGTGTGCAGCCGCTGGCCTGGGAAGACTCTGGTGGGTGGTCATTAGCTCCTCCTGTGACAATTGCTCGCTTGGCACCAGGCCCTGTGCTAAGCTTGAGGGGCCAACTTCTCTGCCTGCCATGCTGTAGACTGGCCTTGGCCCCCAAGCTCCTGTTTTGCTCCAGGCCCAGCCTGCCCATCTCAGGAGCAGCAGTTGGCCTCCAAGCCTGGACGCCATCCTTAATTCCTCCCTTTCCTCCACCCTCCAAACCCAATACACCTGAGGCACCCATGGCCCCATATCCAGATTACAACCCAAACCTGTCTGCTTTCTCTGCCCTGCAGTCACCTTAAGCCCCAGCTGCCATCAGCCCTCAGTTCCTGTATCTGCCCGTTACCCAGAGCAATCACAGCGTGAGCCTGTTCACATACCTCCAGGGACTTCTCACTGGGGGATGAAAAATCCTTTGCTGAGATTTGGCCCTTCTGACCCAGCCTCTCTTCCTCACAGCAATTCTAAACACTTAACGAGGACTCTTGGAACCCTTTCCTCCAGAGCCCTGGTCTGACCACCATGTCCACCTCCTCTGGGTAACCACCAGGTCCACTAAAGGTCATAGGGTAGAGGTGAAGTGCTCACTCTGGCCCTCCAGGCCTCGGCCCAGTCTGGCTATCCTTGCTCCCTTCCTCACCACCATAGGAAGCCTCTAGAGCTTCCTCGGTTTCCCCTACCCTCACCCAGACACTCACTCATCCAGGAAGGCCTAGCCTATGGCCCACTTCGGAGAAGCTTCTCAGCATCCTGTGCCGTCAGGACCACTTCTCACATCGGACTCAAGCCTGATGGCTCCCTCCCATTCTCCCATCTCTGTCTCTTCTGAGTGGAGTTTATTGCCACGGTGGGAACTCATTCCCAGCCACATTCCCAGGGCCTGTCTCACCTAAGGGATGCATGCTCATTCAACCAGCTAACCTATTCACCAACCAACCAACCAACCAACCAACCAACTTACCTACCAACCAACTAGCCAACCAACCAACCATTTACTGAGCACATACTTTGTGCCTAGATGAAGCCTGGTGCTGGACTTCTGAAAACCAGCTAATGAAGATATATGGGCCACAACTCAATAGTACCTGACACAGTGCCAGAAGACGAGTTCCTGGCATTGCAGGACACTGGGCTCACACATCCTGGCCATCGTGGGGTGGCTCAGGACGGGCCACCTCTGTTGGACGGGAGGAAGGTCAGCGTGCTTTGGAGCCAGGCACCGACGACAGCCACCACGAGGTGCCAGGCACAGTTCTCTTCAGGTGCCCAAGTGAAGACTCCTCTGCCCCTGTGGGGTTTAGGAGCCCTGGGGCCTCGTGGGTTGTACGTCAGGCTGCTAGCCTCCAGGTCAGCAGGGGGAACCCACTGTCTGCCCCTGTAAAGATGTGCAGCCTTGGGAACCCTGGGTGACAGTCCCACTGACCATGAACCCAAATCAATCCCATGGGAGTAGATCTGTGAAGGAAAACAGACAAATGAACACCAGCAAAGTAGCGGGGGGTGGGGGGGGGTGGGCGGGACGGGTGATGGAGATGACTATCCTAGGAGGTGGCCTCTAGTCAGGGTGACTTTTGAGCAGAGACCTGAGTGAAGTGAGAGATCTCGCCACGAAAGATCTGGGGGAAGAGGTCCCGGCATGTGTTCAGGCCCTGGGATGAGAACAGATTTGACACTTGAGAAATGGCAAGGAGGTTGGAGTGATGGCTAGAGAGGTGAGAGTGAGTGGAGAGGTAGCCAAGCCTGGGGACTAGAGAAAGGCTTTGTGTTTTGTCCCAAGGGGGATGGGGACAGTGGTGTGTGTGCTCAGACTGGTTTGTAAAAGCTGATGATGCAAATCTCCTCCCCATCCCTTCAGTGACGTCCCATCCATAGTTTGAAGGTAGTCAAGGTGGGGTTATTTACTCCAGGGGAATTGGTAAAAGCTACAAAGTAGCAACACCCCTCCCCAGGCGGTTTTAAATGTTTGCACTATGGAAAAGTTCAGCAGTTGGGGAGTGCCATGACTTGCCAAACACATTTAGAAATGCAAGAGAAATGGAGGAGGAAGAAAACAGACAGTAGGCAGGCAGGAAGGTGAGCCGGGAGGTCCGTGCCACATCCGGGTGAGAGGCCGTGCAGCTCGGACCTAGGAGAGCGGAGGGATGATGAGAAGACGCAGTTCTGAAGTGTCCTGGCTTGAGCCACTTGTCAGGCGGCAAAGAAGGTCAGATGAGGTGGTCCTCAGGAGTTTGGTTCTAGACAGGTGAGCTCTAAGCTCCCCAAGAGTCCAAGAGGAGATGTCGGGCCCCGGCAGGGGGACCCCTGAGCCTGTTTGGGGTAGAGGTCCTGTCTGGAGATGTTATCCAGGCATGACCTTGTCCAGGAGAAGATGGTGGGAAGAGACGCCCCCAGCTGTTCTGGGTGGCACTGCATCCCTGTGACAGGCCTGGGTCCACTTGGCTGGGCCGAGATCCTCAGAAGTCCAGTAGTTCTAATGCGTTTGGAAGGAGGCCTGGTGGTCGAGTGGGTTACGGGTTGGGCCGCTGACTGTAAGGTCAGCAGTTCTAAACCAACTAGCTGCTCCGAGGGAGGAAGATGAGACTTTCTACTCAGAAACCCACAGGGCCGCTTCTCCTGTGTCCTATAGGGGCTCCTGTGAGTTGGAATTGAATGGAAGGATTCCGCCATCTTTGCATTCTAATCTCCCTCGAATGATTTGAAGTAATCCCTCCTTTTGCGATCCGATGGGATCACCTCCACGACCTCATCAGCTCCAGGAAGAGATCTGCTCTGAACAGCTAACCATTTAGAAGGGTGTTTCTGTTAAAGGGGGGCGGCCTGCATCCACTACGGCATTCAGGCAAAGCGCTGGCTTTTTGCTCCCGCGGAATCCTGCATCTGGCTTGTCATCGTGACCTTGACTTCTTGGAACATGCTGTCTTGGGTTTGTCGGCTGTAGCTGTGAGTCAGGAGAAGCCTCCAGTGTGACATCTGACTCACGGATCTGGCATGCGCCGCCTTCCACAACCTAGTGAGTCATTTCCTTGAGATGAATTTCTCTCTAGACAGATTGGTACAGAAGCATCACTGGTTTGCTTCTCTGGAATCCCCCCCTCCCCCCAAGATTTGTGTTGTAGGTACTAACTTGTGGTGATAATCTCATTGGGAGAAAGGCTATCTTTGTCATGTCAATGAGACACAAAGGAGTGTATCTTGAATCCTCTTTTGAGATGGAAAACCAAGCAAACTCAGGGTCTGGAGGCCATGCTGCTTCCCACCACCCCCCAACCCAAGAGATCAGGGTAGAGCAATGGGCCTGTAGAGGAACCCGTTCTATGGGTTGCTGACCTTGCCCTTGCCCTTGCCCTTTGCCCCCGCCCCCCCCCCCCGTCCCCCCCTCCCCCCCGCGAGGAGAGAGACCAAGTCACACCAAGCTCTCAGGAGCAGAAGCTCAGGGGCAAGGAGCTTTCTCCAGACCCAGCAGAGAGGCTTTTTCTAGCAATGGCCACGGCGAGTTTCTTGAGACCCTTTTGAAAACGGTGTCTGTGTTAAAGCCACCCCTTTGTGGTTGTGTATGTGACAACTGCACTGGGTCACTACGCGAGAAGGGTGACACTGACAGATACTGCCAGTGTGCAAGCAGGACTGGCCTTGGGCAGTGGATAGAGGCTGGCTGGGGCTGGAGGTGCCTCATAGTAAGAGCCCTGCTGGATAGCAAGCCCAGCAGTTCGAAACTACCAGCCACTAGGTAGGAGAGAGAGGAGGCTTTCTACTCCCACAAAGATTTACAGTCTTTGGAAAGCCCCAGGAGTGTTCTGTTCTGTCCTCTAGGGTCACTATGAGTCAGATGGCCGTACGGTTGGCTTTGAAATAGCAAAAGCCTACATCTCCTTCATGAGACTGTTGACAACATTATGGACAGCAAAGATCATTTTGGTGAGGGTGCTAGAGGTCATAGTCAATCCTGACTCAGCGACCCCAGATTAGAACTGCCCCTGTGCGTTTCCGAGACAGTAACTCTACAGGAGTAGAAAGCCTCATCTTCCTCCCTTGGAGCACCTGATGGTTTTTGAACCGCTAACCTCATGGTTAGCAGTCCAAGACATAACTCACTACACGACCAGGAGACCCTTGTATTATCTTAGAGAATACATAAATAATAAGCAGCTAGAAAGATGCACGTTAAATGCGCTTCTAGTGAGCCTTTAAAAGGAACTGATGCACGTGGGACTGGACAATGGGGGGAGGAATGATACCATCTCGGAATTATGCTCAAATGCCTGGTGCAAGGGAGAAGAAGTAAGTGAATGATATCTTAGATAGCTGGCTGAGGAGATCTCAAAGCAAGATCCTCCTTACAGTAACAGGAGGGGGGCCAATAGACTTAAAAGAACTATGGAGACATCCTAAATGCTACACACATCCAGTGGAATACTATGTATCAGTCACTAAAGAATCACGATGAAACAAACTGTCAAGCACCTGAGAGATGGGCGAAGTGAGTCAATCCCACAAAGACAGGTCCTGCATGAGACCGCTATTAGAACAAACAATGGTTTTCGCATCCACAGAGACAGATTTTGATGATTACGAAGCAGCTGCAGTGAGGGCCAGAGATGGAAGGAAGGTAGGTAAAGGAAATCAATAAAAGTTATTTATATATTTTTAAAGATCACTTTATTGGGGGCTCTTATAATAACCCATACATCAATTGTACCAAGCATATTGGCACATATGTTGCCATCATTATTTTCCAAAATTTTACTTTCTTTGTGAGCCCTTGGTATCAGCTCCATTTTTTACCCTCCTTCCTCACCTCCCACCCTCATGGCCCCTTTGAAAGTTATTTTTTAAAGTTACATAGTAACAAAGGATAGAGCCATGGAGAGTAGCATAGAGAGATAGGTAGCTAATAAAGACACACACCAAAAAGACAGACAGATCCATTCCAGATGGCCATTGCCCTCTGCCTGGTGACTGGAGGCCTTCGGGCCTTTACGCCTTGGAGCCTTGCTTTGTCAATACAAGCCCGCCCACCACATGCAGGAGCCCTGGTGGGGTACTGGGCTGCCCAGGGGCTGCGAACCAAAAGCTCAGCCGTTCACAACCTCCAGCGGCTCCAGGAAGAAAGTTGAGGTTTTCTACTGCCCTGAAGACTTACAGCCCCAGAAACCCACCGGGTCAGCTCCACCACGGGACCCTATGGGGTCGCCATCTGCTCATCGGAAGTGAATCTCTCAAAAGTTATTGAAGTGACACCGCATCACACTTGCTCTACATTCTCTCTCTGAGAAGCAGAGAGGCCCAGCCCCCACTCCGGGGGAGAGCCCTGGACCAGAGGTCCCTGCAGGAGGCCGGGTCACCGGGGCACAGAAAGGAGAACGGTGGGAAATGAAGCCGAAGTGCACAGATTGGGACCATTCTGTGGTATGAAGATTGAGTCCTTGAATGGGCACCAGGAATGGGGTCTCAAACTTGCTGCCATTGGGTGGAGGACGAGTCACAGAAACCCCACCGGGCAGGCGGGGAGAGCTGCCCCTGTGGGTTTCCCGAGGCTGTCACTCTTGACAGGAGTGGACAGCTCTGGTGGTTTCCCACTTCTGACCTAGCCATTAGCAACCCAATCACTAGGCCCCCAGGGCCCCCGGGGCGACACAAGCCTGTGCAAACGAGGGTCAGCCTGTGAGGGACAGAGCTGACCGCCTGCCAAGCAGGAACCGTCCACTTCTTCGGGGGGCGGAGGACGAACTAAGGGAGCGAACACCGGTCTCTTGGAGTTCTACAGTCAGGAAACCGGACACTGGACCGACACCTGCTCTTCTCCTGGAAGAGGAAGGGACCTTCCCTGCGGAGATCAGCAGAACTCTCCAAAGAAGCCGCAGGAAGCTGAGCCCCACCCTCTGGAGCCTCAAAGGGTGGAACCATGACCTCTACCATGTTGAAGGGAAGAGTCCTGCTTCCTAGGTTTCAAAGTGTGAGATGCCCCCCCCACTTGGTTCTGCAATGTGGGGCAGCCATTTAGTTTGCCCCTGAGGAAGGGGGCCACTGCCTGAAGTTGAGGAATCAGAGTAACTACCGGGGGCCAAATGCGGATGAGGCGCCCCTCAAGGGAACGAGGACAAGGAGGCCACCCAGAGCCAAGGGAGCAGAGTTGCTGTCCCAGTGGGCATGGGAGGCAGAGCGGAAGTCCAGGGTGAAGGGGCCTCCAGCCAGCATGCAGGGCACATGGGCCACACCGAGTCTGGAGGTGGGGCCCTTGTCTAGACAGGCCAAAGAGCAGAGAACGCTCTTCAGGCCTGGAGCGCTAGTGTAGTGGGTTCTGCTGGGTTTCAAACTTCCCTCCAGTTTCTCATTGATAGGAGAGACTTCAATCTGGTGATTGCACCTTGGAAGCGATCATGTGCAGTCTACATTTCACTGGTTCACAGACTGCAGGAGCTTTGGTCCCAGGCACACCTACAGTCTCACCTGGATTCACTCTGGATGGTTCCGAAGATACATTTTTGGAGTTGGTTTAGGACTTTTGGGGTTACAGGATAGGGTGAGTATGTTTTGTGTATGGCAAAAGCATGAGTTTTTTTGGGGGGGGCAGGGGTGGAGGGTTATGGATTGAACCATATCCTTCAAAAATATGTGTTGTCCTCTAGCAAGAACATGGAAACAACCTAAATGCCTGTGGAGGGGAGAGTGGCCAACAAAACTGCTGGTAGACACAATGGCGGACTCTCAAGGTTAAGCAGTAACAGCAAACCTGAGAGCCACCTCCTGTGGGGGGAGGTCAGATGCTTACAGACATCCTCCTTGAAAGGAGTGGGCCTGCTCCCTGCTGCTGGGGGCAATGGATTACTTCTCCCCGAGGCCTATGACCATTAGCTTGGTTCCCATAGGTGGAGTTCACACCCTACCAATAATGGTCTCTATCACTTGAGCCAGGGGATAGGACAAACTGGCTCTGTGACATCCAAAGTTAGGCTGCCATCCTGTATCTAGGATCCGCCCATCTTGTCACATGTCTACCCCCCAATCCCTCTTCCTATTGTGTGGATACCCCTAGATCACCCCCCTCCCATTACTGCATTACCTATAGCACAACCCCTTCCTGTGACGAATGTCCTCACCTGTAATTAGGGGGCTTGCATGTCCCCAGAGAATATAAAAGCCTGGACTAGCATTAAAGATTCTCTCTCTCCACGTGGACCACCAAGTGGGGCTGAGGTGAGCATGCTACTATGAACTGTGTCTGACTCCATTACTTCTATCTCTCCTGCTCTCGATGACTTTAATATAATATATATATATATATATACATATATATCAACCATACAATTATGCTTATTGAACCCACGACTAGTGGTGGGGACTGGCCCCCCAGTCCTAATACTACAACCTCCCAAGCTGCATGTGGCGGGAGAACCTTCTGCCCCGTGCAATGAGCCTCTCACCAAAGGCCGCACACCAAAGAGTGCAGCCCCTCCTGTCACGAAGCGTTCTCCACACTGAGAGAAACCTTCTTGGAAGGAGAGGAAAGTGGGCTGCAGACGGATGGGACCTTAGCCAACCAGAGGGAGGTCTGTGAAAGATGGCCGAGGCAGGGGAAGGCAGGTGAGGCGCGCACGAGTTAAAGGCAGCAGAGGCAAATACTGTGATCCACACAATCCTGCGATACCAGTGATTGATGCTTCGAGGCACGCACAGATAGACGCGCAGGCTGGATGGGTGTGTGTGGGGGGGGGAGGGTGGGAGTAGATCCACAACATGTATAGGTTCATGGTTGCAAAGATGTCCATGAATGTGGTGTAGCATCGAGAGGAAAAGTTAAGAACAATTCTTACACATCACCAAACCCCTGGAAGGAATGAGCCGCTGGACACGGAGGCCCAAGGACTATAGTCTTGGAGGACATCCAGGTCAACTGGCATAACAGGGTTCACGAAGACACTGGTCTACATTCCTATTTTGGTGAGAAGTGACTAACAACTCGGGGGCAGCCATCTAAGGTGCAACTCAGAGTCTTCCTGTCTGGAGGAAAGATGAGTGGTGACAACTGAGGCTGCATGGAAGCAAGGAATCCACGGGACCAACCAGCCCGGTGACCATCAGTCTCACGACCCTGAGACCAGGAGAATTAGATGGTGCCTGGCTACCACTGTCCCTGCTCTGAAAGGATCCCATCAGAAGGTCCTGGGTGGAGGGGGAGGGAAATGGGAGACGATGCTCAAGATCATTGACAAAGACCAGGCTGACCAATTGGACAGAGATTGGTGGAACCCTCCCGACTATGGAAACACCCTAAATGCCTGTTGGTGGAGGAACAGACAGATCCATCCAGTGGACACTATATATCACTCACGAAGGAATCACCTAGTGACATGGATGAACTTGGAAGATAGACTGAGCGAAATTAGTCCCATAAGACACATATTGCATGAGACCCCTAATTAAACTTCAGCCAAATAATAGGCAGGTCTGTAAACGGCACACCAACACTCAGGAGGTACATATGCCTTAGACTAACCAACCATGTGAGCCTAAAAGAACGTACCTAAGGGCCAAGTTCAGAAGGGTTGGGGAAGGAGGAACGGAAACAGGCAGCCCAGGGAGGAAATGGGAGAAGTGATGTTGCGTTGGGAGGAGACAGCGCCAAATGCATATGATGTGTTGAACGAACAACCGATCTGCTCTGTAAGCCTTCACCCTGGTCTCCACAAAGGTTCTGTTGTTGTTGTTAAAGTGTTGTATGTCCCAGCCCGTGTTTAGAACCCATTTGTGAGGGGTTGTCTGCTATTTTCATGAGGCAAAGTGAGTGCATCTTGAATCAATCTCTTTTGAGATATAAAAGAGATTGAACACACGCCAGCAAGCTTAATATAAGCACCAAGAGAAGATGGGAGGAATGCAACTGAGTCATCGTGCCCAACAGAATGGATCAACTTCCAACCATTTCGAGAGGTAACATATGATCAAGAACCACTGGTGCTGAAGGAAGAAGTCCAAGCTGCACTGCAGGCAGAGGGAAACACTAAGGCTCCAGGGATTGATGGAATACCAACTGAAATGCTTCCACACGTTGATGAAGCACTGGGAGAACCCACTCATCTATACCAGGAAATCTGGAAGACCATTACCTGGCCAACCAGCCAGAAGAGAGCTGGATTTGTGCCCAGTGCAAAGAAAGGTGATCCAAACAGAATGCAGAATTATTGAGCAACATCCTTACTGTCCCACGCCCGTACGGTTTTCAGAAGATCATTCAAAATACCTGCAATCGTCCATTGTCGGGGCTGCTGGACATTCCCAGTTGGGCTCAGGAGAGGCCGCGCGGCATCAGGCTGATCACTGCTGACTTCAGGAGGATCTTGGCTGAAAGCAGAGAACACCATGAAGATGTTTACTTGTGTGTTATTGGTGATTCAAAGCCATCTAACCGTGTGGATCATGACAAAGTACCAATGACATCGAGAAGAATGGGAATTCCAGAGTTCTTGGTTGTGCTCTGATGGGACCTGGGTACCTGGGACCAGAGGCAGATGTTTGAACAGGACAGGGAATGCTGGCTGCATGGCTGAAAACCAGCAAACGTGTGTGTCAGGGCTGCATCCTCTCCCCATACCTAGGCAATCTGTAGGCCACACCAATAATGTGAGGCTTTGGACTACATGAAGAAGAACATGGTGACAGGATTGGAGGAAGGCCCATGAACAACCCGCCGGTGCAGACGACACAACTTTGCTTGCTGAAAGTGAGGAGGACTTGAAGCACCTGCTGATGAAGAGCCAAAGATTACAGTGTTCCGTATGGATGACACCTCGATGCACTGAAAGACACGATCCTCGTAACTGGACCAGGAGGTAACATGTTGAGCGGAAAAAGGTGGGCGTGGTCAAGGTTTTCCTCTTGCTGAATCCAGTCAGTTCTCCTGGGAGCAGCAGTGAAGAAATCAAAGGGCGTAGCCACTTTGAGGACGAAGGTGCGTCTGACCACAGAGTTTTTTTGGTTGCCTCACGTGCAGGTGGAGGTTGAGCAGTGACTAAAGCAGCCGGCAGAAGAGTTGCTGCGTTGGAATATCAGGGTGTCGGCGAACAATACGGAAGGCACCAGACTTGCCAGAGCAAGGAAATGTGTCTTGGAAGGGGGAGAGGCAGAATCTATCAAAATGGGAAGCGCTCATTTCTTGACATCGCCTCCACCTCTCGGTCCGTACCAGTGGTTCTCAACTTTCCTAAGGCCACGACCCTTTCATATAGTTCCTCACGTGGTGGTGATCCCCTCCCCCATAAAATTATGTTCGTTGCTACTTCATCACTGTCATTTTGCTACTGTGATGACTTGAGCGACCCCTGGGAAAGGGCCATTCGACCCCCAGGTTGAGAACCGCTGGTCTCTATGCTTCCGAAGCAGGTGCTTCCATCTCGGTAGCCCTTCCCTGAAGAATCGCCAACCTGGGATTTACACCAGGTCCAAACGGCAGGTGGGGCATCCTGGAGAGACACAAAACGCGCTCCTTTTAAATGTCCGTCCGTTGAGTCTGGGGGACAGAAAGGAGTGTGAAGGGGCAAGATCGGGTTGGATGGGGAAAGGTTCCCCAACAAAGTTCTCACAGGGCCACCCTTTCCTCCCTCAAGCGCTGAGCGGACACGGAAAGCACCCTCCTCCGTGTGGCTTCTCGGCCTTTCCCCCCACTGAGGCGCCTTCCCACTTCCTGAAAACATCTTTAAATCCGCAGCCGCGACTGTCAGGCTTGCGCATCTGGAAGCCCAAAGACAGGCGCCCTGAACTTCCGAGCTGGCCTCTCCGACTCGAATTTGTCTGACTGGGCAAATCCCTTTCGAAGTCACTGCCTCAATTGGACCGTCCTTTTCTTTCTTTTTAAAAAATAAAAATCATTGTATTGTCCCCAAATAAATTGGGGACTCTTACAGCTATTATCACAATCCATCTGTGTTAGTCTGGGTACTTTTGAGAAACAAATCCACAGAAACTCATGTATTAGAGAGAGTTTTATGTAAAGGGTAAGTGCACACCAAGAAAACATCCCAACCCAGCGCTGCCCAAGCCACAAGTCCAACATTAACCCATATGTCCAACACCAATCCACAAAGTCCGCCTCCATCTCACAAAACACACACTGTGATGCTGACTGCAGGAGGAAAGCTGAGTCAGTGAATGTGTCAGCATCTCAGCGCTGGCAGGGGTCTCCACACGGCTGCTCCATCACCCAGGGCTGCATGGGGGTAGGTCCATATGGCTTCTCCTCAGGTATGTCTTGCAGGAAGTGAGCCTTGCAAGCTGAAGCAGGGAACTGCTAAAGCAACTGCACCTTGGTCTGACCATCAGAAAGCAAGAGACCCGAGAACTCGAAAGGTGAGGCTCACAGAGCCAAGTATCGCTCCGCCCTTCAATTAACCCCACTTGTATCTATTGGCCAGGTTGGTACAACAAACTAACTCACCATCCATCCATTGTATCAAGCACATTTGTACATATATTGCCATCATCATTCTCAAAACATTTTCTTTCTACTAGAGCCCTTGATATCAGCTCATTCCCCCCCCCCCGCCTTCCCTCCCTCATGAACCATTGATAATTTATTATTTTGTTCATGTCTTACACTGACTGCTGTCTCCCTTCACCCACTTTTCTGTTGTCCATCCCCCTGCGGGGGAGTTATATGTTGAACGTTGTGATCAGTTCCCCCTTCTCCCTCCACCTGCCTCTCCCCCTCCTGGTATGGCTACGCTCATTGCCGAGTGCATGACTGAGAGAATGTGTCTGCAGTCGGGCTGATTGAGAGACACGTTTAGAGCCACTGGGTTTGAGCGGAACCCCCGCCGGCTGGCCGTGCAGCAGCCAGCAGCCATGCTCACAGAACCACCTCGGCCGTTTCTTCTCTCTCAACTGGTCATTGTGGTTTCTGACTTTTTTTTTTAATGGACTCCATTTTCCAGAGCAGCTTTAGGTTTCCAGAAGACGTGTGCAGAAAAGACCGAGCTCCCCTCCCCGCTCCCCAACACAACACTGCTCCCCGTCTTGACCTCTTGCATTCCTGTAGCCATTACGGAGTCCATACCCATATGCTCATCCACGGCCGCCAGCAAGGACAGCCCCGGAGGTGATGACAAAGGGGTCATGTCCTGCGCCCTCTCTCCTGGTTCTCAAAACGGGCTACTGAGTGCCACGCTGAGGAACGGAAATGGGAGTGCTGCCTGATGAACCGGGCGTTTCCTGGAGGCGGTGACACACGGGCGTGCTCAGAGCCACCACTCGCCACGTGACTCTGGGGCTTCTCAGCCCAGAGTGCTCGCCCGATTGGGCAGACTCTGAGGGTGCAAGAGCGCCTGAAGATGTCTGACACGGTGTGGGGATGACCAGAGAGCCCGTGAGCACGCGTGGCCGGCTCTACAGAGAGCTGCACAAACCTTCAGTTTATGAAAACGCCCAAACAAGCAAACCCCAAACACCCAGATGCAGTATCTGCAAAACTCAATGAAACGCAAGTGAGATGCAATGAGACCCGCCTGCACAAGTGTGGGCGCGTGCATTACATTCACATGCGGATTCTGAGAAAGGATGCGGTTTGCATTCCGGGCCTTACCCAGGGCAGTGCCTCCAGCCGGCCAGCCAAGACACAGGCTACCTCTGGAAGGTTCCAAGGCGGGAGGGAGACTCTCCCCGTGGCGTGGAGCCAGGCAGATCACCGAGAGCACTCACTCCTGTCTCACAGCGGCTGCAGCCCGTCTCCAGGCAACCACCAGAACTGCGTGGGGGTGGTCTGCGGAAGTTCAGCCAGTCCACGGACTTGTTGCCCCATCTGTGGCAGAAGGATACCTGGATGGGCTGCATAAGAGAGCATCCCATCGAGCCATATACTCTGGGCCTTCCAACCCCGAACGGGGGTGACCACCACCAAACCCCTTAATGTGCCCCTGGATCCACAGTCCCTGTGCCTGGGCCCAGACCCCTTTGTAGGGCAGAAAGTCGCAAAGAACACTGGGTAGAGCCAGGATGCGGTGCCGGGGGTGGGGGGCGGGAGAGGGAGGTGACTGGGAGGCAGGTCTACATACGGGCTCCTGACACATGCTCCATTGCCCCTGAAGATTTCACTTTCAAAACGCAAACTCTAAGGTAAAATGATTGAGAATTTCAAGATGGCAAATCTGGAGCATTAAACCCCAAGAGCCCGGGACCCTGAGGCCAAGCTGCCCCTGGTCAAGAAGCCAAGGAGTAGCGAGGGAACCTGAGGATGGCACACTGCCGCGGGTTGGTGGTGGTTGTGCCTGAACACCCATGGACTCCCCAGCTTCTGCGCTCAGAAGCCCCTTTTGTGCAAGTTGGCTTTTAACGAGTTTCAGAGGTCTGGACAGTCGAGGATCCACAGAGGGGAGGATCAGCCTGGGGATCTGGACGCCTGGATGCCTTTCTCGATGGAGAGACTCTGGAACTGTCTGTCCACTTTGAAGGTCTGTAGGTCCTTGAAGATCCCATTGACTCTCTCCCAGTGGATCCTTTCGGGACCCCTGCTGTGTCCTTTATGAGTTTCAGGTGCCCACTAACCCCCCCTGAAGAAGGGGAGCTTTTACCCTCCAGCTTTCCCAGGTCTATCCTGGCTGATCTACATGACCGCCACGGGGACCCTGGATTCTACACTGGCCTTGAGAGGCAGATGGTCTGCAGCTAGCTGGTGGCAGAGCTGGACAGCAAGAGTGGGAAGGGCACGTGGAAGTGTGAAAGTGCACCAAGGAATGACTGGGTGGGGGGCCGAGGGGGAGGGGTTAGGGATGCAGGGGCATGTTGGGGTGGAGGGACTGACGTGGGGAGGGCAAGCCGGAGCAAATTACTCATGGGATGGTTTTCTTTCAAGTCATTCCTTGGAAAAGATCCAATCCAAGTTCACCCACCAACTTATTCATCCTTCCACTGCATGCACATACAGCCAGGATGTGTCTCAAACATCCAGGAATTAGACACACACACACACCCTCTAGCACCACACACTCTGTGGGTGCTGTGTTCGTCAGTGATGGAGCCGGACACACGAAACACTTGTACAGTGTTGGGAAAGTGGAAGGCATTATTAATTTTTATAGGATGCACGCATTACCTCCCCACCATATTTATTTTGGAAGATAGCAGCCTCCACCGGAAGAGACCCGTATTTGTGCCCATTCCAAAGAAAGGTGATCCAACAGGCCGCAGGAATGATCGGGCACTATCGTTAATATCACATACAAGTCCAACGTTGCTGAAGATCATTCAGAAACAGCTGCAGTAGTAGCTGGATGGGGAGCTACCAGAAATCCAAGCTGCGGGTTCACAGGATGCCATGTCATGCCATGATCGATGTCATTGCTGAGGTCAGGTGGATCTTGACTGAAAGCAGAGAATACAAAAATATGTTGATCTGTGTTTTATTGACTATACCAAGGCACTCAACTATGTGGCTCATAATGACTCATGGTGTGTCAGTCTGGGTAAACTAGGGAAACATATCCACAGAAACTCATATGTACAAGAGAGAGTTTTATATAAAGGTTAAGTGCATATCAAGAAAACATCCCAATGCAGTGCTGCCCAAGCCCACAAGTCCAACCCATATATCCGACACCAATCCACAAAGTCCTCCTCCATCTCACAAACCAGACACAATGATGCCGACTGCAGGAGGAAAGCTGAGTCAGTGAATGTGTCAGCATCTCAGCGCTGGCAGGGGTCTCCACACGGCTGCTCCAGCACCCAGAGCTGCATCGGGGTAGGTCCATGTGGCTTCTCCTCAGGGATGTCTTGCAGGAAGTGAGCCTTGCCAGCTGAAGCAAGGAACTGGCTAAGGCAGCTGCACCCTGGTCCTACCATTAGAAAGCAAGAGACCTGAGAACTAGAAAGGCGAGGTTCACTGAGCCATGTATCTCTCCGCCCTTCAATTACTCCTTTGAAGTCTTCGGTGTTGGGGAAGGAAGCCGAGGGGACCAGGGACTGGCAGAAGGAACACTGGCAGAAGGACACGTGTGTCTCAGAAGAATACCTCCACGCAGCTCCGTAGAAGGGAGGATAGCGAGACGTCATCTCACGTGCTTCGGACGTGTTCTCAGGAGAGACCGGGCCCTGGAGCAGGTGACCACGCCAAGGGCAGCTGAGATCCCGTGTCAAAGGGGGGACGCCTCGGTCAGACGGGTCGGTGGCTGTCCGGTCGGTGGCTGTCCCACGGCAGAGCTAGTGAGGACAGCGCGGGAGCAGGTTGGGTCTCTTTCTCTTGTCAGGGGACTGCTCTGCGTCTAAGGGATGGCACCTGCCAAACCACACGACACAGAGTCACAACAGCTTCCCAAAAAGAGAAGCGCGTGTCCTTCCCCCATTACCCACGTCCATTCTGTGGCACTGGGCAGGCGCAGCGTGGCTCCGGTCAGGTACGGTGTCCACCTCACTGCGGCCTCCAGCTGCCTCCGTGCTGTTGGGGCTCCCACGGTGTCCTTCACCTCACTGGGCTCTCCCTGCAGGAAGACCTCTCCCAGGAGCTCCTACCCCCGACTTGTGGGACTTTCTTGCCACCACCTGGCTCCTGCTGCCCAGGATGAGGCTGCATGTAGCCTCCCGCACAGGGCACGCTCAGCCCTCTGCTCCACCCAGGCAGATGTGAGTCTTTCAGTTCTGCTCCCAAGCCTCCTGCCAGAGGCACTGGTGCAGGAAAACCCCCACATGGGATTCGACGAGGCAACTCCCGCACGCTTAGGCACACGCAGCACTCTGCCCCGCATAGGCAAGTGCATGCATCCCTTCAGCCCCCCCCCAACAAGCCTCCTGATCTGGGGTCATCTTTAGTGTCCGCTCTTTGTTCTGGGTCTCGGAGGTTCTCAGCACAGGAACCCCACATCCTCAGCCTGCAGTGCATGCTCCTTTTCAGACCTTGCTGACGGCATGGGGTGCTCTTGCTGCGCCGGTGGGCCCTCTGATGGGCCTCCTCGCCTTGGACATGAGGAAAGTGAGGCTCGGCCGAGGTGATGCCAAGAGCCAATTGTCAAGAATAGATAGCAGTCCAGTGTAGATAGCAGCAGAGCCAGGGGTGACTCCTGAGACTGAGTATGAACCACAGGGCATGAGCTTGGCTTTGGACAGGAGCCCCAGGTGGGGGCAGCTTCAGGAAGCTCTGCAGGGTTTGGCCTCTCGCCTGGCATTCCATGCCCACTCATGCGATACAGTCATTGACTTGGGGTTTTGCACTGAGAAACCCTCACCCAGCCCTGGGACTCCACGCCCACCCCAACTCTTTGCTGCTGAGAGGGCCCCTCAGGATGGGTGTGTCCATGGGCTCAGTTCACTAGGAAGAGGGACAGACTCCGGATTGGCCTGGGGCCCCAGCCAGGCCACCGGTCCAACCAGGGAAACAGGTTGGGGCAGCTGACCCGGACTGCTTCTGCTCCCTTCCCCAACTGGCAGCAAGCCCCCTCCACTGACCTGGGCAGAGGGGAAGCAAGGGCGTTTCTCTCATGGGCTTCACGGCCACTGTTTCTTGAGTGCTTGCTGGCAGTTCCATCACAGATGGAAATTGGACCCTCCTGACCGGCTCAGAAAAGTCAGGGCGTGTGTGTGGGTCCTCTAGCTAGGTAGCAGCAGAGCTGGGTGTAACCCCAGCTCTCTAATGCGGCTGTGGAACTCACAGGCAGCCACTGCACTTGAAAGCACAATCCAAACACCTTCCCATTACCAGCAAGGGCCACAGTGAGCCCAGGCCAGCCTCCTGCCAGGCTTTCTCTGCCCCTTGGCCTCCACGGGGCAGGCCTTCGTTCAGCTCCTCGACCGCCCACATCAGTGGCTGTGCTTAACTTCGGCACCGCGGTCCCTGTTGCCCGGGACATCTTTCCCTGGCAGTCCATCCAGCTGGCGTGGTGGGGATTTCAGTCCCTCACCAATGAGTCACCGCTCCTTCCTAGTCCCCTCCGGACCTGCCAATGGGCTGTGATGATAATCCCTTCCTTGCAGGATGCCTCGCGCTCCTGTGGCTGAGTGGAGTCCAGAAGTCCTGTGCTACCATGCCAGTGGCCTGGAGCACCGAGTCGCTGCCTGGAGCACAGCTGCCGACCCACGTTGTCAGGCGTGATTGGACTCCTCTGCTGGTGGAGTCTGAAATCTGGGGCTTCCTTTGTTACTGTGGCACCACCATAGCGCTACTGACTGACACAGCCCGCACCTATCTTGGCTCCAAGGAGGCCTTTCAGGTCGAAAACGATGCTGCCCTCGTCCCGATCCTAGCAGGTCCGTTTCCCAGTTTCTTGTCCCACAGCACCAGGCTAACTTTTCACCGGCTTACTGTCTCCTCGCCGCAGTGGAAGCACCAGGAGGGCAGGGGCCTTGCCTATCTTGTTCATGGCACCATCGTGGGCAGTCAGTGCCATGCCTGCCATCTACCAATGCCCAAACGGTAATGGTTTTTGAATGCATGAATGAATCTATTGAGTGAAACAGGCAGATGAGCATGTTCAGAGGTAGGCACCTATATAGACTGATATTGAGGGACTCTAATACTTTCTTTTTTGGGGGGGCACAAAAATACTGTATCTATGTTTTTATATTGGGGTTAGTAGCAAAACCAGCAGCCCCAGTCCTGGGTCCTATTCAGCGGCAGCTTCTTGTTCCATCGGGTTCAGGAAGACTTTGAGGAACTAAAGGTTGTTTGGAAAATGCTGGGGGTGGTGGTGGGCAGTTGCTTTGTATGTTTGATGGGATGGAGTGAAGGGTGAGGGCGGGCCTTCCCACCCTCCATTTGGCCTCACACGATGTCCTGGAATTTCGTCTCTCTCATCCCTGCGTCTTGGGACTGCTGGCGGCCAGGCAGTGCTAGGGAAGGAGAGGAAGAGCAGCTCGCCGGCATGTGGACGGACAGCGAGCTGCACGGACGTCCCTGGTCACCCTGATCAGCCCGGCTTAGCTCCGAAGCTGGCTGCACACAGCTTCGTGGTAAGCGACTTGGGCTGGAGCTCTGGCCCGGACTCTGATCTTCTCTTTGTCGGACTGGACACAGAGCCTCCGACCAGCAGGAGCTGGGCATCATGATGGCCTCTTCAAAGCTTACAGAGCATCCAAGCAGGCTTCAGATCTTCCGCGCTCCTCTCTTGGGTTTTAGGTGCGGGCACGTGGGTCTAAGGAGGTGACTGAACCCCAGGCCCTAAAGGAAGTCTGTAGCCTAAGCCAGCACCAGCCTCTGGTCTCCCAACTCCGGGCTCAGCGTTCTTTCTATTGCATGTCCCTGCTTCCTCTCCAGCCGCGGCCCAAGTGGCTGAAAATATTTCCCAGGCTTATTAGCCTCTAACCACCCACCTGGGCCCATAATCAGCAACTCTGCACAAATCCTTCTGGGAGATTGATGCGCGGGAGGGTGGGACTGGGTGGAGCTGTAGCAAGGGCCAGAGATGGGAAGGAACTTGGGCCAGAATGTTCTGGTGGGGCTCCCCCCCAACCCGTTCTGGTGGGGCTCCCCCCCAACCCGTTCTGGTGGGGCTCCCCCCACCCCAGAACGCCCCTCAATAAGCTCCTCAAGATGCGCTTTCGTTTTGCTCGCCGTGCACAGGGGTGACCTCTGTTAACCCAGGCACTGCCCTCCGCTGGCCTTGTAAGGAGCCGGCTCCGGACAGGTGGAGGGAGCTTTGCTTCAGCTTCCTCTCCTGGGCATCACGTCACACCATGCCTCGGCTCTAGCATCTGTCACGTTGCACTTTTCTCTGTGTAGTGTTAATTTTTTCGTTTAAATATAAGAGGGATACATGCTTATTGTAGAACATTTGGACAACATAGAAATGTATGGATATTAAAATAAAGACTGTCTATAGCGCTCCCCTTGAGTCATAGCCATTCCACCATTTTTGAGCCCTGGCGCTGCAGTGGTTATGGAGGGGGCTACTGGCTGCAAGGTCAGCAGTTAGAAGCCACCCGCTGCTCTGAGGGGGAAAGCTGAGGCTTTCCACTCCTGTAAAGACTTACAGTCTCGTGGACCCACAGGGCTGGTCCCACCCAGTCCCATAGGATCCTGATGAGTGGGAATCGACTCAATAGCAGTGAGTTTGGTTTGACAGTTCGCAGCCCGGCGCTTAGTCCACTAGGCCACCAGGGTCAGAAACCCTATGGGTCAGTTCATCTTCTTCTTTTTTTTTAAAAATCATGTTTGTTTTTTCAAGTCTCAGCCATGTGCCTTTATTTATATCTTTCATTTTTCTTCTAGGATATTTTTAATGTGTGGTCCCTTCAACAACACCTAGAAACTTCTACTCTAGCATCAGTTTGAATGAAAGAAACCCCGTTGGGTTACCAAAGGACTGTTTCTTCCTGACAGGGTCTTACCTCTTCAATTTGAACACAAGGACGCCAACAAGGATTAGGGGGCAACTGCAAAGTGACTTTGTGCTAAGGAGCCCGAGGAGGTGGAGGGGAAGGAGGTTTCCCACGTCCAGAGATCGAGAGCAGTTGTGTGGAACCCAGGTGGCTCACAGACGGGCGAGGCAGCCCTTAGCTCCCTGGCAGGCGGAGCCCGAGTTCAGTCAGACCTTCCGCAGGTGGTGAAAGCTACGCACAGTCCTCTCCACGGCAATATCCATGGGGACCAGCGGCTGGTAGCCCAGCAGCTCCTTGGCCCCGGCGCAGCTAAAGTAGTGATAGGTGCCGGCCAGTGCGATCCGCCGGGGCGTGAAGGTGGGCTGCAGCTTGATCACCGGCTGGACCACCATCACCAGCAAGGCCAGCAGCAGGGCCAGGTATTAGGCCATCCAGTAGGGGATGCGGTTCCTGGGGGCCTCATAGTTGAGGCCTGTCAGGATAGGGGACAGGAATGCCCAGAACGGGATGGGCTTGTCATTGGTGATGTGGAAGGCCTTTCCACACACAGCTACGTCTTGGGAAAGGCGCTCTGCTGCCAGGATGTGGCCATGGACCACGTTCTCCACGAAGGTGAAGTCCACCAAGTTTTCCCATTTCCAATCGTAAACTTCATCTTGCCCTTCCTGGCGGCATCAACGAGGACGGGGACCAGCTGGGGGTCCCTGGGGCCGAAAATGCCATGAGGGCGAATGGCGACGGTTAGGAAATTTTTCTCGGGATCATTGGCGCCCAGGACGACTTGCTCCTGTAGGATCTTGGTCTCCGTGTAGTAGTCAGTGGGGTTTTTGGCGCAGGGGAGCTCCTCAGTCCTGTTCTTGATATCGACGCCCTCAAAGATGACGCTGGCAGAGCTCGTCAGAATGAGTTTCTGAACCCCAGCCTGTTTGCAAGTTTCAATGACATTCTTGGTGCCAAGGTAATTCACTTTGTAAAAGAGCTCCTTGTTGCCACTGCCCGGTGGGGGTGACGCACAGTGGAAAACAGTGCCCACCCCTTTCAGAGCTGGGTAGAGATCCTGCTGGTTGCAAAGGTCGCCCAGGAAGAATTCCACCTGGGGGTCCTCAAAGCTTTGACGGATGTCAAAGATGTTGACATGGTAGCCTCTGGCCAGCAGCTGCTCCACCATGTACTGACCAAGAAATCCTGAGCCTCCGATCACTGTGTACTTCTGCGCTTTGGAGATGTTCGTTGTCACATGAGTCTGTGGGTTCTGGCCCCTCATTTTAGTGCCTTGGTCCATTCTGGCTCAAATATAATTTGGTTTGTGATCACCTTCTCTGTCCGCTCCGCTAGATGGGCTCAGCACGAGCCAGGGCGCAAAGATGGGTCTCCCTAAATCAGGTTATTAGGGGCTCATACAACTCTTATCATCATCCATCCATCCATCCATCCATCCATCCATCCATCCATCCATCCATCCATCCATCTATTGTGTCAAGCACATTTGTACATTTGTTGCCATCATCATTCTCAAAACATTTTCTTTCTACTTGAGCCCTTGGTATCAGCTCCTCATTTCCCCCCTCCCTCCCTGTTCCCTCTTCCTCACGAACCCTTGATATTTTATAAATTATTATTTTTTCATGTCTTGCACTGCCCAACGTCTCCCTTCATCCACTTTTCAGCTGTCTGTCCCCCAGGGAGGAGGTTATATGTAGATCCTTGTAATCCGTTCCCCCTTTCTACCCCACCCTCCCTCCACCCTCCCAGTATCGCCACTCTCACCACTGGTCCTGAAGGGATCATCCGCCCTGGATTCCCTGTTTCCAGTTCCTATCTGTATCAGTGTGCATCCTCTGGTCTAGCCAGATTTGTAGGGTAGAATTGGGATCATGATAGTGGGGGGGAAGCATTAAAGAACTAGAGGAAAGTTGTATGTTTCATCGTTGTTATACTGCACCCTGACTGGCTCGTCTCCTCCCCAAGACCTAGCTGTAAGCGGTTAGCCAGTTGCCTGCAGATGGGCTTTGGATCTCCACTCTGCACTCCCCCTCATTCACAATGATATATTTTTGTTCTTTTATGCCTGATACCTGATCCCATCGACACCTTGTGATCACACAGGCTGGTGTACTTCTTCCATGTGGGCTTTGTTGCTTCTGAGCTAGATGGCTTTTGTTTACCTTCAAGCCTTTAAGACCCGCTATGTATTTTGATAGCCAGGCACCATCAGATTTCTTCACCACATTTGCTTATGCACCCATCAAGTGTTCATTTAAACAAGGACACAACAAAACCAATGACCAAAAAAGAACAAAAGAAAAGCTTGTAAAGAATTCCAGGTCTGTTTGTTGACTTTTAGGAGTATTTTCCGGGTGAGTCTGATGGGGTGCCATGCCCTGGCCCCAAAGTCTACTTTTGGTATCCCTGAGAACTTTCTCGCTCTGCTCCCCTTACTGTTCTGTTGCACGCCCTTAGTGTTTTGCCTCGATATGATGGGGAGTTCATACAACTCATCGCAATCCATATATTCACCCATGTGTCATTTGTACATGTGTTGTCATCATCATTTTCAAAACATTTTCTTTCTGCTTGAGCCCTTGGTATCACCTTCTCCTCCCCTTTCCCTCTCCCACCCTTCCTCAGGAACCCTTGATAATTTATAGATTATTATTTTTTCATATCTTATACTGACTGATGTCTCCTTTCACCCAATTTCCTGTTGTCTGTTCCCCTGGTAGGGGGTTATATATAGATCATTGTGATCGGTTCCCCCTTTCCACCCCACCTTCCCTTTACCCTCCTGGTATTGTTACACCCACTCCATGCAGCGGGTGTGAGACGGCGGCTGTGCTGGGGAGTGTGGGACTGCTAACGACTCCTATAAAGATCTGCAGCCCTGGGAACCCGACGCAGGCTGGAGTGGACTCGAAGACAGCGAGGGTTTTATTTCCTTCAATGTCACCCAGCCTTTTCTATCTCCTCACGGATACAGACAGTAGTACCTGTGACCCAGTAGTACCTGTGACCCAGGCAGCACCCTGCGCTCCGGCAGCCATGCTAACCTGAGATAGGTCCTCTCTCCATCGGGCTACTGGGAGACCCCATAGAGGCCCCTGGACCCCCAGCTGGGGTCTTTCTCTCCTAATGTCCAATGCCCTACGTTCCCCTGAGAGTGGCCATGGCCACAGAGCATTCTGGGAGAACCGCCCCTGTCCTAGTGAGTCCTGAGTGGCAAACCTGGGATGCCTCAGGGCGCTGAAGCCCTGCTGGCCTGACTGCTGCTCCTTCCCCAGAGCTGGGTGAGCGGCACTCCGTCGCCCTGGATCCAGAGGGCACATCCAGGAACACCGCCTTTAGCTTACATCCCTGTTCTCTGGAGGACATCCTTGGCTTGTCTACCCAGTATCCCCTTCTCTGAGAAGAACACCCCGTCCTCTGCCACGGTCAACACGAGCTTCTGGCAGCAGCTGCCATTCACCCTTGCAGCCTGGCTGTAGGCTTTGGGGCGGGACTAGGTTCTGGACAGGAGACTATGGAGCTGTCTCTGGGATTTTCTGCACTGGGAACAGGGCGAGGACCCCTGCTGGTGGCCAGGCTATGAAATGCGTCTCCAGGAGCCACCTTCTTGGTGAGAAGTGGGCCTGCACCAGCAGAAGATGAAGCGTTTGTCTTGGAGAAGGAGGATCCCAGGGCCTGCTGCCCCCCTGCCCATCGCCTGGTTTAGTGCCGGAGCTAACACATCCACTTTTGTCCCAGCTGGTTCCTGCTGAGCTGCTGCCCACTGCCACTGCCAGACTCGCGACTAATACCACGGCGAAGCCGGTCCTTGTCCTGGGTGGGCATTGCTGTCATGTGCATCTCCCCTTGTCCCCGTGTCCCTGGGACCAGGAGCACGGGGAGGATGCTGGCACTCCACAAGGCCATGCCTGACCAGATCTCTGACCCAGTTTAGACACAGCTGCATAGAACTCATCTTGTTATTTAAACAAGGAGACCTGGGGGTACCTGGTGGGCGTGGCAGGCTGGGTTGACGAGTGAAACAAATCCAGTGACACTCACGTATGTAAGAGGGAGCTTCCAGATCAAGTCCGTGGCTCTCTCTTCAGGCTCACGCAGCCGCAGGTAGTGATGCAGGACGCAGGAAGGTCGCAGGCCTGTGGGTGCAGACAGTCGAACCGATGGCAGTGGAAGAGTCACAGGGTTCCTGCAGGTCCCAGAGTAGCATCTCCCTCATCAGCAGGAAGATGAAGGCAGAGAGAGAGGGGGGAGGTTCCCAGACCCCTCTTGATGAGAAGGCCCTGCCCACAAGGAGGCACCTCATTGACAGGCCAGACTCCACCCTTAACATTTTTGTCTTCAAGTTGACATGAAATGATGTAACCACCACCGCGGGTTACACGTTGCGCTGCCGATGGCAAAGCCAGCACTTTGAACCCATCAACCACTGCGTGGGAGAAAGATGAGCCTGTCTGCTTCCAGAAAGATGTGCAGGCTCAGAAAGAAACCCTAGGGAACGGGTTCTATGCTGTTCTAGAGGGTCACTGTGAGTCAGAATCGACGCGGGGGTTGTATGTTTGGTTAGAAAAACGAAACAGCATCAGACTCAAATGTCAACTTGCCTTATAACATGTTACAAATCTGACTGGAGCCTTGGTGGCATAGTGGGTTACTTGCGTTGGGCTGCTAATCGCTAGGTCAGGAGTTCGAAACCACCGGTCCGTTTGAGTGAGAAAGATGAGGCTTTCTGCTCCTGCAAAGATGTATCGCCTTGGGAACCCACCGGGGCAGTTCTAGAGGGCTGTCACCAGTTGGAGTTGACTCGGTGGCAGTGAGAGAGAACGGGTGGGCTCCAGCCAGCAGGGAGAGATAGATCAGCCACTTCTTAGTTGTTTCACCCTGGGCAAGTTTTCTCATTTCTAAAACAAGGATGCTAACAGTCTCTACCTCAGAGGGCGGCTGGGAAAAAATTAAAAGCGAATTCACATGAAGGGATTTGCTGTTTGGTGCTCACTTGTGGTGAGCTCAGGGCTTTGGACAATCTGGGAACCAAGTGTGTGGTCAAAATGTGCATGGGGTGAATGACAGCACAGCCCCTGGTGTGCACACCCTGCATACTCGAGCACACATTACACACACACACACACACACACACACACACCCTCCGCACCCTGCCCAGTGGCCCTCCTGGGAGGCCCCATCATCCCCAGCCCCTGGCTTCTCTGGAGAAGACAGGCAGCAGCTCTCCATGGCTCTGGGCTGTCACCCCAGCAGCTCCATGCTGCCAGGAGTGCAGGCAGCTCGGAACCTGGTTCGTTAGGCTCTCAGCCACGTATCAAGGACAGCAGGCTCTGTTCAGTGCTATAGCTGGGGCACCAGTGTGAACTGGGGAGGACGGAATCGCTGTTTAACCCCCAGGGGGCTAAGGGCTCCCCAGGAGCTACTGCAGCTGGTGTTCTTGGGAAGCCTTCCACCCCCCTCTCTTCTTATCCCTCCACCTCTCCAAGCAACAGCCCCCACTTCTTCTGGGGTCTGGCTCAGCCTTTTGGTTTTCTGAGGATGCCCGAGGCCAGGCATCCCCCACCCTAGGGAGCCAACCATTCTTCCTGTGATGCCATGCACGGAGTGTTAGTGGCTCTCTGGTCCGTGGCTGGCATGTCTTGCTGTACCAGGGCTGGGGAGCAAAGACATTGCTGGAGCGTCCAGGGTTGGGGACTGTGTGTTTGTCCATGTGTGTGGGGGCAGTGTGTTCACTGTCAGGGCTGCGGTACTGTTTTGGGTGGAGTGACTATATGGGGGTGGGGTTTTGATGGTCATCGGTTTTGTTTTGGGTCATTGTGTATTACGGTTTCTGCATTACCCCTTTGTGTGCCTGATCAGAT
The DNA here is from genome assembly GCF_050624435.1 of Tenrec ecaudatus. Classification (NCBI taxonomy): domain Eukaryota; kingdom Metazoa; phylum Chordata; class Mammalia; order Afrosoricida; family Tenrecidae; genus Tenrec; species Tenrec ecaudatus. The sequence goes on along the minus strand of NC_134539.1, from coordinate 78,011,074 downwards.
CCCTGAAAAAAAATAGGGGCGTGGGGTGGGGTGGGGCAGGTGAGCCCTTCTCTCCCGCGTGCTCCCAAGACCCCCAGCCCTCCTTGCCTCTGCTTAGGATCCTGATCTGATCTGATCCTGAGTTTCTTGCCGCAGCTTAAGCTCAGAGATCCTGGCGGAGGTGAGAAGACTCCTCCCACCCCCGCATCCCCGGCTGAGTTTAGAGCTCTTATTTTGCAGCCCACGACCCCCTACGCCTTTGCCGTGGGAATCCGGGACCATGCAGGCGCGTCCCAAGTGTCTTGCTCAGTCCCCTTCCTGAGCCCATGTCCGTGATCCCAACAAAGGCGGCCGACCACGTGCCCTTTCCTCCACGGGGATCTGGAGAGGGGACGCCTGTAGTCACCGGGCGCCACCCCCTCCAGGGACTGGGCCTGGAGCCGCTCTGCGCTCCAGGTGGGCGCCCGGCTGCCCGCAGCCGTCCTGCCGCCCCCGGCCGAGCCTCGCCCACTCCCTGCCGCAACCGCTGCAGCGCCCTGGAAGCGGCGCTAGGGGGAGCTCCGGCAACTGGCTGCACACCGTGCGCCCAGCACCTCGCTCCGCGGACACGCAGGGGAGAAACGGGGTGGGGGAGATGCAGTGGGACCCCCCTCCCTAGGAGCTCCGGGCTTTTCCCGCGGGAGGCCGAAAACACAGCCCGGGAGACGGAAGGTGCCTTTCTTCTCCGTAACCCGCGCCTCCGGAGACCCCTCGCCCCTCCACCCACCACGTTCGCAGACCTTCGGAGCCCAGTGCTCTGGAGGGTCCTCGAGAACTTGGCCTCGCTGGACACTGGGCCGCAGAGCCTCGCGGGCCCACAAAGTCTAAAGTGGGGGCTTCTCGGCCGCAGCCCCCCCTCCATCTCAGCGGGAGGCGGAAGCCTGCGGGGGCGTCGTGAGCAGTCCGGCTGGGTGGACCAGGGACTCTAGGCGGAAGGGGCAACTCAGGGGCGAGATAGAGCGTGTCTCGGGGTGACAGCTAGAGGCAGAAAGGCACCCTAGCTAGCAGGGCAAGGCGCAGTTTTGCATTTTGGGGGTCTTTTCCCCCGTGCCTCTCATTGCCAAGCGGTACCTCCCCCCCGCACCCCCTCCCCGCCCAGCAGCCCCAGGCCCGGGCCGCGGCTCCAGATGTGACTCTGCTTGCAGCGGCGAGAGCGCGAGCGTCCTCGGGGCCTCGGCACATTCTCCCACTCTGAGGTCATGCCGTAGGTGGTCGGAGCGCAGCGCCCGCCCGAAGCCTTCCTGCCGCCATCCGCTGGGGCGGAGGGAGCGAGCGAGCGAGCGAGCGAGGGAGGGAGGGAGCGGGAGGGGAGGGGCGCGAGGAGGGAGGGAGGGAGGGAGACGCCGCCAGCACACCACCAAGTGGCACCGAGCAGTGATAACAAACTCAACTTAAAAAAAAAAAAAAAAAAAGGGAAAAGGAAAAACTTCCCCAAGTTGCAGCTCAAGACGTGCGGGCGTGAGGGTGGAGGCGCCGGGCGGGGCGTGTGGGTGGCCCAGCAGCCCCCCGGCGTCCCCCCACCCCTGGCCGAGGAGCTTCTAGGCCGACTAGGCCGGGCGCCCCGGGCTGCGCAGGAAATGGGCTGGAGGCGGACGCGGCTTCAGCTGCAGACCCCGGGGCGGCCCGTTCCCTTGGGGTGCAGGGCCGCTGAGAAGGGGGCTTGGGTGGCCCACGGGACTGGCTGCGTCCTCTCTCCCCAGCCTTGTGCGTGGGTGTGGGCTGATCCCACACGCCAAAGCCAACAGAGCTGAGGTTGGCTTTGAAGGGGTGATGTATGCCCCCCCAGCCCCTTCTGCCCTTCCTCCCCACCGCCCCCCCCAAACAAGGCACCACCGTCCTCTCCAGTTGACTTTTTATTAACATTAGAAATTGAAAACAAATCATCTGAACAGTTTTACCCGGTGATACACAATTCAGTACGGACAAAAAAAATACAAGGAAATGAGGGAGAAGGGCCAAGACAGGATGATTGGCAACTTGTTTTGGGGTCCACACGGAGCTGATGGCAGAAGGCCAGCGGGGTTGCGGACGAACCCACTTTGCTACAACAAAAGGCTTTTAAATCTAAGACACAGGACGGGTTTCTCACAGGCTCGCACAATGCTGGTTTCGATAAAATGCACCCGAAGGCTCGACTGGCAAGCACACACGCAACACCGCGCCAGACCGGGAACTTAGCGAGAAGTCTGCGACCCGCCGGGGGCCCGGCCCCGCCCTCCCCCGGGGCCGCCGGGATCCAGGTGGAGGCATCGACTTCCTTTTTTGTTTCGTGAGGCCCGCAGTGCTGGGCATGATGGGAAATGTAGTCCGCGGCGCCCCCCCAACCCCTTCCCCAAACCGTGGCCGTGGAGTGTCGGGACCCCAGCCCCGAGTCCTGGAGGAGGGCGGGGAAGGGAGAAAGAGCGGAGCCAGAGGGGGCGGAGAGAGGAGGGATCCAAGACAACCCGCCCCGCGAAGAAAAGAAAAAAAAAACAAAAAAGTTAAAGTGTTTTCATTTCTGCCTGCTCATTTGGAGAACTTTGGAGGCCGCCCCCAGAGAGGAAATGCGACCCAAACGTCCCTTTCGGAGATAGAGTTTGCCTTTGTTTTGACTCTATTTCACAAGACCCATGCCTCACCCCGCCGAGGGACTCGGGAGAGCCCAGCGCCGGGCTCCCTGGGTCTGACAACTGATTGGAACTGACGTCCTCGCGCCCTCCTGCGCTGCGCCCCCCGCGCGCCCTGCCTCGCCCCCGGCTGCCCAGCACCTCCTCCGGGCAGCAGCCCAACCTCACGTGGCTGACTCCTCGCTAAACACCGCTGCAATCACTACAATAAAAAGAAGGGAGGAAAAAAAAAAAAGAGTAGGAGAAACACAAAGCATACTTAAATAGGCGTTTTTTCCCCTCTCTGCAAAAATAAAGTCCAAGATCTTAAGATTTCTTTTTCTCTTTTATTTTACAATTTATAAAACATCAGCCGCCTCCCCACTGCTCGCCTCCTCCGGGTCAGCCTCGAGTGGCTGGGCGCCCGTTCATTGCCTTCTCTCGCCCCTTTCCCGAGTCTTTGTTTGGCCCCGGCCCCGCGGGGCCCCGGGGCCCCGTGCCTTCGGGGGTCCCTAGAAGGCGACAATGGCTCGAGTCCAGGCGCCGAGGCTGGCGAGCGCCTGTTTGGCGCACAGCTGCCCGTTGAGCGGCGGCGGCTGCTCCGAGGAGTCCGGCTGTCGGCTCACTAGCCCCGAAAAGCCCGAGCCAAAGATGGAGATCAAGTTTGAGATGTTGGACGCGTCCGGGGACGCGTCCGGGCAGAAGTCCTCGAAGCGGGCGCGCTTGCAGGGGGCGAATGGGGCGCTCCCGGGGGGCTCGGCCCCCAGTTCGCCTGCGTCCTCCTCGTCGTCGTCGTCGTCCTCCTCCTGCCCCGGGTAATACTTGCGCTTGCAGCCCGCAGCGGGCGCCAGGCCCGGTCCCGGGGCGCCCTGGCCACAGCAGGGGCAGTGGGCGGAGGCGCAGCAGTCCTGGTGCAAGTAGCCGTTCTCCACCGTGGTCACCACGTGAGTGTCCAGGTCCAGCACAGTGGTCTGGCTGCTGCAGTGCACGCCGAAGTCCGAGGGGGCCGGGTACGCGCCCCGGTAGAAGCCAGGGGAGGAGGAGGGGGCCGGGGAGGCGGGCGGGGAGGCGGCGGCGACGGCCGGAGGGGCGGCCCCTGGGGGCGCGGAGGGCGAGGAGCAGGCGGCCGAGGCGCGGGGGTCCCGCGGGCAGAGCGCAGCGGGCGGCGGCAGCGGCGCAGGACCCGGTGGCAGCGGCTCCAAGGGCGGCCCGCGGTGGGGCGCGCCGTGCGGCGGCTGGAGCGCGGCGCACCCGGGCAGCTCCGAGAGCGCCCCCGCGCCGCCCGCGGGCGCCCCGGCCGCCGCCGCACAGCCCCTGGGCGCCGGGTGCTGGTGTTGGTGCAGCTGCTGCTGGAGGTGCAGCTGGTGGAGCTGGTGCAGCTGGTGCCGGGCGACAGGCTCGCGCGCCTCCGCGTCCCCGCCGCCGCCAAGTTGGAGCGGGCCGAAGTCGGCCGCGCTGGCCGGCATGCCCGGCGCCGCGTACGCGAGGTGCTGGTGCTGGTGCTGGTGGTGAGGCAGCTGGTGCTGGTGCTGCTGCTGCTGCTGGCGCCGGTAGAGCTCGGCGTAGCGCTCGCTCAGGTAGAGCTGGCGCGCGTTGCGGAGCACGTAGGACACCAGGAGGTTCTTGTGCAGCTTGATGCCGCCGCGCTGGGTCCGGGAGCTGTGGATCTTGCGCAGGGAGATGCTGATCAGGCTCTGGGCGTCCAGGGCGCACTCCATGCTCTCGCGGAGACGGCGGCGGCACAGCAGCCGCCGCCGCTGCCGAAGCGAATTCTGCTGCTGTTTCTCTCGCCAGCCGGCCGCCGGGGCGCGTCGGGCACGGGGAACGGAGCCCGGGTCAGCGGGTCGGCTGCGCTCCCAGAGGCGCCGCCACTACGCGCTGCGCGCCACCCGCGGGCTCCTGCTCCCCAGACGGCGCCAAAGCAATGAGCCTCAGCCGGCCGCGGCCCCAGCTATTTAGCCGGGTCCACGGGCCCCGCCCCACACCCAGTAAGCCAATGAGAGTGCCCAGAGCCTCCAGAGTGACAGGCGAAGCCCGCCCCAGGGCCACCCGGTGGACCAATCAGACCAAGGCGGTTCCTTTGTGCTATTCAAATACCGAACGGACCCCGGGCCGCCAACGCCGCTGCTGCCTCGAATGTTCTCCTAGAACTGCGGTGCCGCGCGGGACTCGCAGCTACCGGGGCTGCGGTCTGCAGCAAGGGTCGCCTCGTAGCAGCCACATTGGAACTTGCAGTCGCCCTTGGCCTGGCTCCTGGGAAGCCCGGGTCGGCTCACCTGCTCGCCGCGGCCACTGGCTCCTCCCCCTCCCGAGCCACCGGCCTCACCTGGCGCAGGTGAGGCGCGGCTCCCGCCTCTGTGCCTTGTGGCGCTTCCTCTTTCTCCTCTGCAGCCCCGGGATAACCCGCGGGACCGGAGGCCTTTGCCAGAGGCGGCTGGGTCGCCTGCTGGACACCCGAGGCCCCTCGGGACAGGGAAGTGTGGGAGTTCCTGCACTGATGGGAACGACCGAGCAGACTCCCTAACTTCCTGGTGGAGGGGTCTCCGGAGATGCCCGGGCAGGGCCGCACCCCACATCTGCTTGGCAGGAGACTCGGAAGCATCTTGGGCGTTGGGTCCCTCTGCTGTGGGAGGCTGGAGGCACGCCACAGGGTGGTATACCCGCCCCCACCCACCCCCTGCCTGGCCCAGAGGTCTTTTGAGCGCACACCAAATTTCCTAATCTGTTCTATAATGTTCTCCTTCCAGCACTCATAGGAATGGCAATAGGTACTATGATGCCCTCCTAAGGGGCAGGCCCCGGAAGGCCTACCACCCTCTGCAGAGGAGGAACCTGATGCTGGGAGAGGAGATGCCCGCATCACCCACTCCCAAGAAACAAAGCTAGCTTTGCTCCAGGTCTGTGAGCTCCAGAGGGGATGTGAACCCCAAGAACCCTGGAGGAATTCACTAGTGAACCCCAAGGACCCTGGAGGAATTCAACAGCTTAACTGGTTGGCACGGCTTCAATGGTTTCTGAGACCATAGAAGCAGAGAGTGACAGGATTGTTGGTGCCTGGGAGCCTGGGAGGCCTGAAGAGGGTGACTGCTGTTTAGAGAGGGGGTGTGTAGGGCTACACCAGCAGCTGGACTGGATCCTTGGGAACAATGGAGCCTCTCCTCTTTCTCTGGGGTTCTCCTCTGCCCCTCAATCTCTTGGGTCTCCTCCCTCTAGCCTGAAGAACTCCAAGACACCCCCCTCCCCAGTTTTCTAGCATCTAGAACACAAAGCCAGTGTTCAAACCCGGGCCCTGACAACTGGGGTGACACAGCCCCATGACCAGGTCTGATACTCTGCTTGAGCAGCATCATCTTCCCAGCCCCCCCCCCCAAGGCCTGGAGAATTTTTTTTTTTTTTAAGAAATGGGCATCTTTATTTCCATTCTATGGGTGAGGAGGGGGTTGCTGGGTGCCATCTGATTGATTGGGACTCATTGGGACATATAAACCCAAACCCAACTCTTTGCTGTCAAACTGATCCTGACCCATGGCAACCCCACACCATATTGAGTGGAAAGCCCTCTTGAGGCTTCTGGGCCATTGTACCGGCAGGTCTTTCTCCCCTGGGGCTGCCAAGTGTGGGTTTGAACTAGCAACCTTTCCTTCAGTCCCCCTCACTGCCATCGAGTTGCTTCCGACTTATGGCAGTGACCCTGTAGGACAGGGTAGAACTGCCCCGGTGGGTTTCCAAGATGAACTCTTTACGGGAGTACAAAGTCCCAGCTTTCTCCCTCAGAGAGGCTGGTGGTTTCAAACTGCTGGCCTTGCAGATCGCAGCCCAACACGTAACCACCACACCACCGGGGCTCCAAGAGTAGTCGTGTGCAAACCATTTGTGCCTTCTGGGGACACAGAGGGCGGTGGGATTTGCTCACGTGATGATACCTGTAGGAAGACAAATAGACTGTCCCTTCCTCCCCTCCCCCAGGATCTGTCTGACAAGCACACAGAGGCTTCATATCTTTCTTTCTGAAGTTCACCGTGAAGACATCACTACACAAGACGGGGAGTGGGAGGTTTTAGCTTATTTTCCAGCGGTGAGGATTCAGTATGCAACAGCCCAGCCAGGGAGCTACCGTGCGTGGCACATTGCAAGGGCGCAAGAATGTATTGGGAGTGCTGACTGCAGGCCTTCCTTCTGGCCTTAGCCAGATTTACTGGACTAAGGAAGGGGTGGGGTTGGGATTCACACTCCCGTCTGACTGTTTCCAGGACTGGAGCACCCTCTAGAGCAGTGGATCTCAACCTTCCTCAGGCCGCAACCCTTTCATATAGTTCTTCATGTGTGGTGACCCCCAACCACAAAATTATTTTCGCTCCTACTTCATCACTGTCATTTTGCTACTGTGATGAATCAGGCGATCCCTGTGAAAGGGTCGTTTGACCCCCCCAAAGGGGTTGCAACCCACAGGTTGAGAACCCTGACCTAGAGGCACCTCAGAAAAAAGGCCAGAGAATCTGCTGCTGAAAAATCGGCCACTGAAAACCCAGGGGACACAGTTCCCCTCTGTCACACATGGGTCCACATGAGCTAAAGAAGGCTCCCTGCCACTTGGTTTTTATGACCCATTCACCCCTGGGGCCATGTGTCTTCCTTCTCTGGCCTTCTTGTCTGAGGCTCCTCTCTCTTGGCTTCCCCTCCTTCCAAAGAACCGAGGGGAGGGCTAGTGCAGGGTGCTAGGCAGTTGTTCCTCTTCGTAAAAATCCTTGATCTTTTTTTGGGGTGGCCTAGGAGGCGTGGTGTTGCCGCAGCTGTTGGAAGACAATACCTGCTGAAGGAGGCCAAGAAGCACCTGAGCTCCGAGGTGACCCCCGGAGGGAACCCCAAAATGTTTCTGGAATGGGTGGGTGAGTTGCACAAGAGCCTTGCGGTGTACCGCACAAGGATTGAGGGAGCCTGTTCAGAACGTGGACTGACCCGCAGGGATCTGCACACACAGGTTGGGCGGGGGCCGGAAGGGGCCAGGTCTGATGGAGACTAGGCATTTTGGAATGAAAGACTGACCTTATTTTCTGAACACCTGAGAGGGATTGGTCTACCTTCCCCCCGAGCTAGCCCTGAGCTGGGGAGATTAAATCGGGCACCGAGTCACTGGTCCCTGGAGGAAGTTAATTAATGCCTAAATATTTACCGAGTGTCTGCTGGGGCAGCACAGAGCAGGGTTGGAGACGCTTGGGACCCGGCTCTCATCAAGCCCAGGTGGGGTCAGGCCCAAGCCAGATCAGTGAGCACCTTGCTGTTGGGGATGAGGGCCACATATGTCTCACGGGCGTTTGTCACTCAGGCTACACGGCTAGGGAAGATTCCTGGACAGCAGGAGGGTTTCTCAGGCAGGTGCAGGGAGATTGGGGAAGAGAGAGCAGTGGTAACAGGCTCAGTTGGGGTGAGGGGCTGAGGGTTGTGTGTGTGTATTCGCACGTGCGGCTGAGACCCCTCCTTTGTTCATATGTTCAACAGTTAGTTCCAGAGCCTATCTCAGAATCCCTGGTTAGGGAACAGGGCATTATCCTGCCTCCAGGAGGCCACTAGCCAGAGGGAAGCAGACAGGATAAATAGACAGGACAATTAAGGGTGATAAGTCTACGATAGCAAGAAGGAGCTGGCTGGGGTAGGACAGGGGAGAGGTCCCTAAGGAGGCTTCTTTTGTGGAGGTGAGGTTTACCTGCTGAGGAGGTGGGAGGGGCTTCCTCACAGAGAGAAGAGCCTGGGCGTCAGGCCCGACTCAGCACACAGTAGTAGATGCTCTGGAAGTACTTGTAGAATAAATGAAGTATCCCTGTTAAACCTGGAAGGAACCTTAAACAAACAAAACAACAACAACAACCCCCAAACAAAACACAAACTAGATTTCCTGCCATCGAGTTGATTCGGACTCAGAGTGACCCTAGAGCATTGCCCCTGCAGAGTGGAGCTGCCCCTGTGGGCCTAGACTGGCAGTCTATACAGAAGTAGACCCCTTCATCTTTCTCCCACAGACACGCTGGGGCCTCCAATTGCTGGCCTGATGGTTAGCAGCTCAAAGTGAGACCACAGGGCTCCTTGGTGTAGCCTTCACTCACCCACTGCCATCGAGTCATCTCTGACTCACAGTGACCCTCTGGGACAGGGTAGCACTGCCCCTATGGTTTCTGAGACCACAGGGGAGTAGAAAACCTCATCTTTCTCCCACAGAACGGCTGGTGGATTTGAACTGCCCACCTTGTGGTGAACAGCCCAACACGTTACCCACTGTGCCACCAAGACCCACAATTTCCAGGATGGTAAACTGTGGGGCCAATGGCTAAGGGCATGACTCTTAGCCGCAAGGCTGGCCACTCAAATGCCTCCAAAGACAGGCCTGGCCATCGGCTTCCAAAGGTCACTGTCGGGAAATCCCTAGGGATTGGTTTTACTGTGCACACGTGGGATGCCAGGAGTGGGATCGGACTTGCTGGGCAACCAAGGGGAATAAACTGACGTCCAGAGAGGACAGGGACTGCGCACATGTACGTGGTGTTGGCCAGAGCCGGAGCAGGAACCCAGGCATCTCAGTTCCCATGTAGCCTCTGCCAACTGCCCCAGTGCACAGTCCTTGTGGCTTGTAGCATGGGGACCAAGATGGGGAGACTGCAGGTGGTGGCCAGGACAGCTGTGGGGTGCGGCTGACCACAGGGGTCACTGTTGAGTCCTCTCGGAGGCTGCGGAGCCCTGTACTGCACCACAGAAGGCTGTGTTGTGGCCAGTGGGCAGCGGGAGAATGTAGCAGGGTCCTGGAGCTGAGTCATTGCCACCTCCTTGCCCATAGAGCCCTCACCCTGTGACCAGCCTGTCGGAGGTTAACTCCTGAAACTAAACTCTCTGCCACGGAGTCGATGCTGACTCATAGTGACCCTAATCAGCGAGGGTAGAACTGCCTCTGTGAGTTTCCCTGACATCTTTGCCGAAGCAGAAAGTCTCCTGTTCTCCTGGAGCGGCTACTGGGTTTCAGCGGCCGACCTTGCAGTGAGCAGCCCAATGCGTGATTCACTATGTCACCAGGGTCTCTTAGTGTCCCCATACACAGATGTCTGTGTTTGCCCAGCCTTGTCCTGAGCATCAGGGTGGGTGCCCCCAAAGGTACCATGGCCCTTGGGCCTTATAGATAATGAAAAGGATGGGCAGACAGAAGCTGGGCTCTCAGAGCTCGCTGTCTGCCAGGCACTGGGGTCCAGGGTTTCCCACAGGGGTTTCCCTGAGTCCCCCAAGTTCATTTGTCACCCCCCCCACCATGGAGGGTGAAGCAATGGAGGCACGCGGCCAGAAAGAAGGGCAGAGATCCACCCCCAGGGCTCTGGGAAGAAGAGTGGCCCCCAGAAGACCCATGTGCTGCAAAGTGGAGTGGAGGCTTGTGTTGCTCTGGTCTCTTGGCCTTTCGGGTGAACTCTGTACAAGTTGAGGGACTGTGATCTCTCAGCTGGGTTTCTGCCCCAGCTCGGAGCACAGGCAGAATGTCCGTTCATTTTCCCCTCCAGCCACGCACCCATCCGTAACAGCGAAAGATCACTGAATGTTGGTCAGTGTCTGGGCACTGTGCGGGAAGCCCCGGGGAGAACTCCAGGCAGATCTTACCACCCCTAAGTGAGCCTGAAGGATGCTTTGCATTTCTTGGACCAACCTGAATGGATTGGTTGCGCCTGCCTGCATCCTGGGTGGGACTGGATTTGGCATGAACCCTGATTGATTAGTGATGTCTGTCAAGGACTCAAGGAGCACTGGGCCCACAAGGCCAGTGGTTCGAACCCCCCAGCCCTTCCTGTGGAGAAAGACTAGGCTGCAAAGATGTGAAGTCTCAGAATCGCCGTGGGCAGTTGTGCTCTGTCCTCTAGGGTGGATATGAGTCAGAATGCTAAGCGGCAATGAGAAGGGCCCAGCCTGGCCAGGCCTGCCTGCCCTGGTGGCTAGCCTGCTGCTGAGCCGCCCTGGAGTGAGGATGAAGCTGCCTGGAACTTTGGGGGTTTTAGCAGACAGAGAACAGGGAGCAGGGGTCAGGAGAAAAGAGTTCTAGTCTCAGATTGTCCTGTTATCCCTAGCTACTGTGCACGGCCTCTTTGGGGCCTCAGTTTCTCCGCTAGTCACCTTCCTCCAGGAGGTACTGGCAGCCCCAAATGACTTGAAAGTGTTTCCAAAAGAACTGTGAAGGGGTTTGTATTAGAATGAAATGAGCCCCCCTTTCTCAAATCCTGCCTGATGCCACCAGAACTGTCTCTGGCCCCCCTCTGGGGAACAAAGCCCTTTTTCAGAGCCGCTCCAAAGGCCCGAGTTAATCCTGGGCGGGCCCTGGGTGGGGGGTGGTGTGGGGGGTGAGGGTGTCAAGGTGCTTCCTGGCTGGAAGCTGTGTTTATAACTCACTTAGTACAAACCTTTGTCCCTCACAGGGCTTGGCTGGGAGTTTCCAAGGAGCAAGAACGTTCTTGGATCTTAGGAACCGAATTTGACCATTTTGTTCTTTTCATCTGCATGGTTGTGCTTGCTGCTCACCCCGAATAATCCAACAGGTGGGAAGCATAAAGAGCCCCTCCCTCCCCAACACACACACTGACAGTCGGGAAGACTGCGGCCCAGAGAAGGGAAATTCCGTACCTGGGGCCACACTGGACAGTTGTGTGGGGACTGGCCTCTGGCCTGAGCTGGGGAAAGCCCACCTTCACTCATTACTGGCCAACCAGCCTGCACCTGGTGGTATAATTGTTACCTATTGGGCTGTGACCCACAGGGTCAGTGGTTCGAAACCACCAGCTGCTTCTCAGGAGAACGATGAGGCTTTCTACTCCTGTAAAGAGTTACAGTTTTGGAAATCCACAGGGGCAGTTCTACCCTGTCCTCTATCGAATTGATGGCAGTGAGAGGCTCACCCAGGCTCTCATGTCCATTCACTAGTTTGCTCATTTAATCCCCCGGCCTTTCAACCTTTCGCAGATCAGTGCCCACCGTGGTGGGTCTAGAGGTCCTGGGGAGTAGAAACAGCATGCACTTGACCATGAACTGAAAGGCTGGTGGCCTGAATCCACACAGACAACCAGCAGTCCTGCGGAAGTGAGGCCTGGTCCTGCTGCTGGCCAGATGCCCGCTGGGGAGACCCCGTGGAGCAGTTCCGCTCCGTCACGCACAGGGTCGCCCTGGGTCAGCATCAAGCGGACTGCAGTGGGCCTCAGCACAAGGCAGTTTCTGACACTCCAGACTGGAGACAGACCAAACACCAACTCCATTTCCCCCAGTGCGAGAAAGGAAAGAAACAGCTTTCGGGCGAGGGCTAGGAGAAGGTCTAGATCCGCAGGCTCCCCGGGCAGATAGTCCCCAAGCTCGCTGTCCCCCTCTAGGACTGCTCCTCCTTGCCCTCCCCACCCCCCTGCCAAGGGCCTGCTCCAACGCCCCTCCAACTCTCCACCACGTTCCCGTTCCCCAGCTCCCGCCTCGATCCCCGCACCTGGTGAATTTTTCATGCTGCTTACCCGGAGCAAGCCAAGGATTTTGTTTTGAGAGCATTTCTAAAAAAATAAAATAAAATGAAGAAATCACTTCGTGTGTGAAGAGAATGAGAGACAGCCCAGTGCATACTGTTCAGCTGTCCTCAATTCGTCTCTTACACTCTGTTTAATTTGTGTTTAATTAAAGAGAGGTGTGTGTGTGTGTGTGTGTCTGTGTGTGATACACACCATTTCTGCTGCAGGCCTTGTGTTAGGGAAAGGGCAGGAGGCTGTGAGTCCGCCCAGCCCCTTGGGGTGTCGGGTGCTATTGTTACCTGTGTGAAAGCTGAGGAAACCCAGTCTGGCTCTGGCCTCTGGTGGTGTGGGGACAGGATCCTCAGGCAGGCCACCCTCTCCTCACTGCCCCATGGTGCTGCCTCGCCTCACACGTGGCCTCAGGGATTAAGGGAGCGGCCTCACAGGGCTGGGAATGCGGGAGGGCAGCTGCCTGTGACTTTGAGGGAGAGCAAAGGGGACAGAACCTCAGGGCAGGAGAAGGGAGCCTGCTGGTTCGAGCTGGGGCAGAGGACAGGACTGACCCAGGAGGTAGTAAAGCAGGCTTAGGTCCTGCACACCAGCTCCCAGTGCCCTCTTCTTAACTTATGTATTAAGCACCTACTGTGTACAAAGAAAGGTGGTATATTGCTTATGCGTTGAACTGTGATCCGAATGGTCATCTGTTTGAAACCACCAGCAGCTCCATGGGAGAAAGACTGGGCTTTCTACTCCTGTAAACAGTTACCAGCTCAGAAAGCCACGGCGGGCAGGGGGTGTCGCTATGGGGGAACATTGTGTACAAGCTATTAAGTAAGTTCTTTACACGAATTGTCAAATCCTTATGCTAGAACATGTAAACTGAGGGCTGTTCACCGACGAGGAGGCTGAGGTCCTGGTCCTGGTCTAGCCTGGTCTGCTTTCACCTGAAGGATGGGCCTGGGGAAGCCCTTGGCAGGTAGAGCAGGCAGACCCTTGGGAGAACCGTGCTCATACATGTCTGTGGGAACCTGTGACCCTGTGAGGCTGCTCTGACTTCCCTTGTTTTGGTGCTTGGGGTTGGCAGGGTGGTTGGCTCCCTGGTGCTCACCTGGGAGAGCTGTACCTGCCCCACCTGGAGTTTCATCCCCCCCCTCCCCTCCCCCCCGCCCACTCCTGCATCAAAGCCCCTCCTCCGTTCCCTGGATCTTCTCTCTCGCCAGTCTCACTGTCTTGTTCATAGGACTCCGTACAGGGCTGTGTGTGCTGGGCCACGCTTGGGGATGCTGAAGTAACAAAATGTCCCTGAAATCAGCCCGTGATCCCCAGAGACGTTTCTCAGGCCATCGTGGGGCGATGGGACGTTCCTCTTTGGGCAGACAGAGGGGACAGGAAAGAAGATGCAGGTGACTGTACAGGATGCCTTGTGGGAACTCTGGAATTGGCCTTCTACCCGGACATAGGCCAGTAGGAGCTGAGGCGTGTGGTCCCTTGCTGCAAGGGATGCTGGGAATTGCGGTCCATGGGTGTGCTTAGGAGGGAAACGGCTGGGCTCAGTAAACACACAACTCTGCCTTTGACGCAGGCGATGGAGAAGCCTGGAGACGCTCAGTGCATCACCAAAACAAGCTGACTCACCCTGAGCTGGGGGGGTGGGCAGGGTTCTGATGGCAAGGCTACCAAGAAAACGCTGACTTCCTGAAACGTCTGTCTGTCTGTCTCCCCCGCTAGGTGAAACCCTCTGAGGGCAGAGCCATCTGTCTATGTTCCACAGCTGATTTACCAAAACAACTCAACCCCAAACCCGCTGCCATGCTGTTGTCTCCAGCTCCCAGTGAGACTGCAGAACCCCGCCGAGCTGTCCTAGGGTTTCCAAGGCCCCGTGTCTTCCCAGAAGCAGAACCCCTCACATTTCCCCATGGGGGTTAGAAGCAAGGACCTTACGGTTAGTAGGCGAGAGTGCTTTCACCACTACACCAAGCAGCTTCCTTCCCAAACCAGACTCACCGTCTGGAGTTGGTTCATCCTCACACGGTCTCTGTGGCTGTAAACCTTCCTGAGACCAGGCAGCCTCATCTTCCTCTGAAGGAGCAGCTGGTGGACTTGAACCACTGATTCTTGCCCGACACTCAGCCAGCAGGGCCACCAGGGCTCCTTATGTAGTGCCTGCCAAATAACAGACGCCCAATTGCTGCGTGCTCTACCGCTCGACTGGAGTCCTGCAGATGCAATACTTAAGTGCTGGGCCACTGAGAAGATGGCTTTGAACTGACCCATGACCCCGGGGGGAGACAAGACCCGAGGACCCTGTGGGGCTATTCCCCTCGGTGTAAATCAGCATGATGCTCACCACCACCACGCATACCGACAGGTGTTGTCTGTGTGGAGCCAGCATCTGGATGAGCTCGGTAGGTGTCAGATAGGTACAGAAATTGGGTTTCACATCTGCTGGGCATGAGAGGCCCCTGGGAAAAATGGTTTGAGACCCCCTTTCCCCTTCCTTTCATAGAAGACACACTCCTTGCATCAGCCAGGGCCGTTCGTCGCTGAGTGCGGGCATGCTTTGATGACTGGAAGGACGGATGGATTCGACACAAAGACGGGGACGCGGAGACGGAGAGGGCGGTTCTGCTCTGCAAGGGCTGGCGGTCCACTCGGGGAGACAGGTTTTTCTAAGGGAATTCTCTGAGACCATCGCTCAGTTTCTCACCTGTAATATCAGACGCTGCACTTAATCCAGTCTAGTCTTCCTCCCCCCGCAGCTAACGTCTCTGAAATTGGGATGGGTTTTTGTAGCCGCCGGTATCGAAGATGTGATGAAGTCCAGGTGTTTCACTCACTAGACCAGTTGGCATCGATTAGGTACCTTATGCCAACAGAGCCATCACCTTACATTTCCTAACTACTTCTGGCTCCATGTTGGCTAAGGCAAACGACTTGGTATTTCTGTCCCTGCGTGGTGCAGGTTGGAGGCTCTAAAGTATCCGGTGAACTTTGGAAGTAGCCCGGTGGGCTACTTCTGAAACCACGGGCCGTCTAGAACCTCTGGAGCACTGTGAGGCCGTGGGGTCCCCGTACGTCAGCGTCGACGTGGGCTCCATGAAATTTACAAAATGGGTATTTTTAGGGCTGGAGAGAAGGAACCTGACCCCAACCCGCTGCCGTCGAGTTAGTTCCTACACAGAGTGACCGTCCATGGGGTTTCTGGGAGCAGACATCTTCCTCCTGACGGAGAAGGAAGGGAGCCCTTATTACTGACCGGCCATGTTCGGGACACCATGTTTGGTGATTGACAGCGAGCGCCTGATGACACGTCCATCACGTAGGTTGTTGTAACCTCCCATTTCCACAGGTGAAGAGATGAAAGATTTTCTCGAGCCTCCCATCGCCATGGGAATAGCTGGGACTCTAGTCCACGTCTTAGCCTACAGCTCACGGATTGGGTCATCCTTCCACCAATCCATTTGGATGCCTGCCCTCTGGCAGATCCTCGCCCACTTGTTCCAGATGAGGGAACCGAGATGCGTCGAGCTTCATGCTTTGCTTAGATCCTAAGGTGAGCAGACGTCCTGCTTTTGGTAGGACAGTCCTAATTTTTAACAATTTTTCCCGTGGAGTTTTAAGAAAGGCCCGATTTTTGGAAAGAATGCCTGACAAGCTAGGGTATACGGTTTTCAGCTGCCATGTGGCTCTTTCCCAGGACCTGAGTTTCATCCATGGTGTTCCGCTGGTGTCCCTCTTTACCAGTGTTAAAATCGGGTCACCTTATTCTATCTCCAAAGTCAGAAAATGTTGCAATATGGGACATTCTCGACTCCCAGATCCCAAGGCTGAATGATACCACTTTCTAGTCCCTGCTTCCTCATGGCCTTGAGCGTGGGGCTGCAGCCCCAGGGGAACTGCCATGAGAGGCAGTCTCCAGAGAGTGTCTGCTGGAGCCCCTCTGTCTGTAGACTTCCAGATGGGAAGGCCCAGAGGGAACCAGGTACGGAGACAGCATCAACGACGAGCAGTCACATCGCGATGCTAACTTGCTCCCAGGGCCAGAGGGGGGCCTGGGTGGACAAGGGAGGTGACCCCTGCAGTAAACGTTTTAGTGGGGTGTCAGCAACTGAGTTTGATTGTTTGTGGCACTGGCAGTGGGCTTTGCGGTGAACTTCCAACGCAGGTGCCAGCTGCTTTCTGTCAAGAAGCTGCCCTGTGGTTTGGATGGCATTGGCTTCACAGAATTGCAACCAGGCAAGGGTGGGACATTACCTAGGCCTAACGCCAACCCCTATATGTTGGATTGGAGCAAAGCTCAGCACGTTCATTTCTGTGAGGTAGGGGCTTCCATGGACCCACTTTTACAGACAAGAAAACCGAGGCCCTGAACCATGAGATGCACTGGACTGCTTGCTCAGCAACTTTTCACTCCTTGACTTTCATTCCTACTCCATTGACTTTGGCCTTGGCCCTCTGACTTGCTTTGACCGACGGATTGGGGTGAGAGTTGGAGGAGAGACAGCATGCCTCTTAAGAGGAGGCCTGGTGAACCAATCTCGGGGATCTACGTGTAACCTCCTCTCTGGGGGATGGGCAATGGGAAGGTGGGTGAGGGGAGATGCCGGGCAGTTTAAGACAAAATAATAATTTATAAACTATTAAGGGTTCATGAGGGAGCGGGGAGAAGGGAGGGAAGGGGAGAGAAAAAAAGGAAAATGAGCTGATTCCAGCGACCCAAGTGGCAGGCGAATTTTGAGAATGATGAGGGCAACGAATGTATAAGGGTGCTTTACTCAATTGATGTATGTATGGATTGTGATAAGAGTTGTATGAGCCCCAATAAAATGATATATTAAAAAAAAGAGGAGGCCTTAAGAGATATTGAATGTTTCTGCTCTTCCTCTTATGTATCTTGATCTGTTGTGGTAAAGATATATCCCGTGGCAAAGATATGGCCCAAGAAGAATGTGGAGACATATGGGTGGACCTGAATGCAGTCCACGGCCTAGAGCCAAGTTCCAGTTACTCACAGCTAGAAACAGAACAATTTCATTGAGCAGCCTCGCCAGTCAAATTGCAGTCCACAGACATAACAGGTGAGAACGAATGCTGGTGTCGGATGCCTCTGAGATTTTGGGATTTGTCATACAGTATTATCATGACCAAAGTAGACCAGTATATAAATAGCAAGTGACTTGACTGAGGTTGCTCAGCTAATGATGGGTGGGTGGCCCAGGGCCTAGCATTACTCTCTACCCAGGCCTTCTCTGGGGGCCTCAGGTACAGCCAGCCAGCGATGAGAATAGAACTCGGAGCCAGAGTTCTCAACCGGTATCAGAGACTTCTTCCAGCTTGCTCTCGATCATGAGTGGAGGCAGTGAATGCAGGAGTCTCAACACATCTCTGATGATTCCTGGAATTTCATCATCGTACTCGATTTAGGACATGAAAAGATTTGAGAGAGGAAATCATGCATATGCAATTTTTTTGTTGCGTGAGCTTTAAGGGAATTTGGAAAGAAAACTAGAGATCCAACAAATCTCTTTCCTAAGAACTTAATTCCTCTTCAGTGTCTGTGTGGCTATGAATTTCCCTTTGAGTTACGGTTTGGCTGCACGCTGTCCGCTTAGGGATGTAAGTTCTCACTCGACTCAAGTAGTGTGGGAACTTCCAAGTCACACGCCATCTCCTTTCCAATCCCTGCTGTATCTCAACAGGCCCTCCAAAGACTTTCCCAAGCCTTAGGACGTTAGAAATTATCATTTGACAGTCTGGAGAAGCGGTCTCTAGCGGTTCTCCTTTGGAACAAGTTGAAATGTTCTTTGTGCCCCCAGGCGGGGAGCTGTTATGTTAAGAGTTCAGGCTTTTGACAGCGCCAAATACCTGCAAATCCTTGCAATCCAGGTAAACAGAATCATTTCCCTATGCTCCTGGGCATCATGTACCAATAACTGGAAACTAGGGTGTATTTTTTTTTAAAGAGATAGCTCCCCAAGGTCCAGCCCAGCGGGGCGTCTGTCTGTGGGCAACGCCGGGCGTCTCTGCAGTGGGGGGTTTTGTTGGTTGACTCCTGCAGTGTGTGTTTTACCAAACAGGAATGGAGCCTGCAAGCCGGAGGTCCGAGTGGAAGGAGCAGTTAATTAATATTTGACGCCTGCTGGGTATGTTTGGGGGCGGGTAGTGGAGGCTGCTTTGGGGTTTTCTGGCTTCCTCACTTGGCTGCTTCCCCTCTGGGCAAGGAGAAGAGACTGTCTCCTCCCATAAAGCGCTCCCGCCTCAGACACCGGCCACTCCATCGCTCGGAGGCCGCGTGGGCTCCCCGGCAGTGAAGTTCGGTTGTGTTGTGTTTGGGGGATGTCCACAGCCCGTGTCTCTCTCTGTTGATTGAATTTGCACTTTCGGAGGACCTGGGAGAATCCGAGAGACTGCTTGGTGACGGGTGAGCTTGTCACAAAGGGAGTTCTCCTCCGGCTTCGTGCGCAGTGGCCTGGCCATTTCCCGGTACGCGCAGAGGTCAGGCCTGGTGCCTCGTGGCTGGCCCGTTGTACTTTGGGAGTCCGCAGGCCTGGGTTGACACACGAGCCCTGTCAATTTCCAGAAAGAAACCATCACTGCCATTTGCAGGGCTCCTACCCCACATGGAGCCACTGCCACGTGCCACCTCTCCATCTCCACGGCTGTGCCCGGTGACCTCTTTTCTGGATCAAGAAGCTGAGACTCGCGCTGGCTAAGCCAATGCTTTTCAGGCCCGGCTGCCACTCTGGCTGGGGCTCCCTCGTGAGTCTTCCTGGGGGCTGGCTGCATTGGCCCTAATCAGCGTCCTCTCTCCCCTCCTGTGCTAGCCAGCTGTTCCCACCTCCCCATAGCTAGGAAGTGCCTGGGCTCTGGAGGAAAGGAGAGTCAGGAACAAGGGAGTGTCTGAGCAGGAGGGAGCAGCCACCCTAGGGCCTGCAAGACCTGCCTGTCCATCCCCAGGCCCAGGGCAGAGCCTCCTGTCCTCCCACCTCCTCCCATGGGCACTGTGGCAGGAGACTAGCTTCCTCCCTCCCTGGGCCTGGTGTGCTGGACGCTTCTCCCTGGCCCCTGGGTCTGTCCTCCCACCTTTGTTGCTTCCCACTTTGCCATGGGAGGATGACTCTGGAGGGAGACAGTGCCATGGGTGAATGACGCATCCCTTCAGAATGCCTCCTGCCGTAGGCTGCTTTCTCCAGGAAGCCTGCTTCAACGCCCCCATGGGAACCACCTACCACTCTCTGTGGCCACAACACGGGGCTCCCGGTTCACATAGGTGTCTGCCTGTCCTTCTCACTCCTGGGAGCTGACACTGTGGTCAGGGGCACCCGCGTTGGAGGCAGAAAGACCTGCACCTGGTCCTGGGACTTCCTCTCCCATTTCTCCTGGGACCTTGGGAAAAAAACAACACCCACCCCCGACTTCACCTTTTGACAAAGAATGCCCACCGCTCACCCACCCCCCCATCAACGGGAGTACAGGTTGGGTCTGGCTCCTAACCCTTAGATCTTCGTGGTTTCAAGGTCATTGCCATGGAGTCAGTGCTGACTCGCAGCGACCCCTTGGGACAGGGGATGGGAGTGGAAAGGCCTGTCTTCCTCACGAGGAGCAGCTGGTGGTTTTGAACGACCGGCCTTGCCGTTGGCAGCCCAGTGCATACCCACTCTGCCACCAGCCGCGCTCTGCCACCGTAGGGCTCCTCTGTCTTGAGTCCGAGCTCTGCCACAGTCTCACCCTGTACGTGAGGCCAAGTTGTTTCACCTCTGAGCCTCAGTTTCCCCATTTGTTGAAGAAGGACATGTAGAGCCTGCGGCTTGCAGGGTGGCATGGAGACTCAGAGATGTCACAGTGCCTGGCACAGCCCCCAAAGCCAGCTCGTCCCTGATAACAAACTACCCAAGCAACCTCTCCCTTTGCTTCCCTCTGTGGAGTTGGGAATTGAAGGCGGAAGCAGTCCTCCCCGACGCCACCGCTGCCCCCAATGAGAAACAGATGTTGGAAGAGTCATGGGGGCCCTCTCCCCCTCTAGATCTGATGCTTCCCCTCCCTTGAGGATGCTACCCCTCCCTTGGAGACCACCAAGTCCCCCATGCTCATACTGCAGAGCAGGAGACTCGGCGTGGCCCTGGCAGGTTTCCTGGCACTCCTAATCTGCCCACCATTTGCCCCCTGCAACTCCAGTCTTGGCATCAAAGGTTCTGCCGGCACCTGGGTGGTCTGACGTGCCACGCCACAGGAACGGCTGCCATCCCTCCTTGGTGGGCACAGGTTCTGTTTGTCCAGCAGCTGGTCTGTGCTGGCCTCGGCCTGGGCACCATGAGGGCTTCCCATTCGGGGACCTCAGAGTAATCTAGATGGGAAACGGGTGTGGGGATGGAGTGATGCCTAGCGGTGGGCAGAGGGAAAAAGGCCTCTCCCAGACAAATACCTCTTTTTTTGGGTCAGAAAAGCAATAGATTTCCTGGCCCATTCCTGCCATGTCCCTGGCCAGCAGGGAGGCAGGCAGCTCACCTACCCACCAAGGAGCCTGGCTGCGGTTAGGTTGGTTCCGACTCGGAGCAACTGGGCCCACGACAGAAGGAAACGCCCCTGGTCCTCCTGCCATCCCCCCATCCTCACCGTCGCTCCTACACTGGAGCCTCTCGTTGCAGCCACCGTGTCGGTGTGTCCGTCCATCCTGTTGAAGGTCCTCCTTGTTCTCTCCGGCCCACCATGTACCAGGCATGATGTCCTTCTCCAGGGACTGGTCTCTCCTGACAGCGTGTTCAAAGCACACAAGCTGAAGCCTTGCCATCCTTGCCTCCAAGGAGCCCTCTGGCTGCCCTTCTGCCAAGACAGATCGCCTTGTTCTTTTGACGGTCCACGATGCTTTCAATATTCCTCGCCTCCACCTTGGTTCAGGTGCCGGAATTCGGCTTTGGGCTTCTGCATTCAATGGCCAACCTTCCCATGCAGATGAGGCCATTGGGTCAGACGCACCCTCATCCTTAAAGGAACATCGTTGCTTTTCAACAATTTAAAGAGGTCCTTGCGCAGCAGATCTGCCTAATGCAACTGATCTCTTGACTGCTGCTTCCTTGAGCCTTGATTGTGGATCCGAGAGCCGAGATCCTTGACAGCTCCAATCTCCTCTTCCTTTATGGTAATATGACCTATCGGTCCAACTGTGGGATTTTGGTTTTCTTTACATGGAGTTGTAATCCACACTGAAGGGTACACTCCTTGATCTTTGTCAGCAAGTGCTTCCAAGGTCCCTCTCTCCCACCAAGCAAGGTGGTGTCATCTGCAAATCGCAGGTTGTTAATAAGCCTGCCTCCAATCCTGATGTGGGGTTCTGCTTCATAAAGTTCAACCTCTCTGCTGATTTGCTCAAGGAACCTGGGGAAGTGAATATTTTTATCCTGGCATATTGGCCTATTTGAACAAAGCCAGGGTTCTGCTAGGAAGGAAGAGGGTGTGTGTGTGTGTGTGTGTGTGTGTGTGTATGTGTGTGTGTGTGAATGGACATGCATTTGGCCTGCGGTAGCCTTACTTGTGATGGTTAATATTATGTGTCAACTTGGCTAGGCTATGATTTCCAGGGGGTTGGCAGACACCGGACTGGGTGCTGTTCTGTAAGCAGTCTAGCGTAGTGAAATTACTTTCCATGGTGTGATCGTGCCATCAGTTGAAAGGAGAGTTTTCTTGGGCGTTTGGTCTACCTTTACTATATAAATAGATGCAGTGCTCATTCTCTCTCTCTCTCTCTCTGCCTTGCACCCTGCACCTTGTATCTTCAGATCTTGGGATATAAGCCAGCAGGGGTCACCTGCCTGCCTCCTGCCAGCCCCACAATTCCATTATTCATCCATCTATCTATCTATCTATCTATCTATCTGTCTGTCTGTCTGTCTGTCTGTCTGTCTGTCTGTCTATCTATCTATCTATCTATCTATCTATCTATCTATCTATCTATCTATCTATCTATCTAGCTCTCTAGCTCTCTAGCTCTCTATCTATCTCTCATCTCTCTCCTTCCCTCCCTACCCTCTGTTCCTGTATGGGCCTCACGGCTTTTGCTTCTTTGGAGTCACTCTTACTAAACGCCCCACTGAACAGAGCCTCCGCCCTCAAGAAGCCCACCCTAGGGCCCACCTTCGCTTGGGCAGTTTCACTGCAGTACGCTAGGGAGCAGCTGGCATGTGACCCTGAGACCCCCCCTCTTTCTTGTCATCTTCAGAGAGCGTGTCCTGTATCCAGCATGGCAACTGTGGGCTCAGTCAGATTCACCGTGACCCCGTGTGTTAGAGTGGAACGGCTCCCACAGGGTTTTTGGCTGTAGTCTTTATGCATGCAGATCTCCAGACCTTTCTTCTGTGGTGCTGCTGGGGGTGGGGTGGGGGTGGGCGCAGGGACGGGCAGGGTTTTTGAACTACAATCCTTTGATTAGTAGTAAGGTGCCAAGCATTTGCTTCACTCAGGGACCCCTGTTGGGGTGCAGGGAAGATGTTTCTAGGCAACGGCATTCCTCTTATCTGCCCTCTGAGCCAGTCTGATGGCTGCAGGCAGATTCTTGATGTTCTCCCGGCTGGCTTTTAGTTTGGATCTTCATCTGGGGATGGCAGAGGAGTCCTGGTGGCATAGTGGTTGAGAGTTGGGCTGTAGTCCATAAGGTCAGCAGTTTGAAATCACCAGCTGCCCTGTAGGAGAAAGATGGGCTTTCTACTCCTGTCAACAGTTATGGCCTTGGAGGCTCATAGGGGCTGTTCTACCTTGTTCTGCAGCCATTCCCTTGTTTTTAGCCAACAGCATTCCTCTGGGAGTGGCCATCAAGGGCAGTAGTTTGGCTTTTTAGTTTTCTGGGGACGAGATGGGGGAACGGGAGGTAGGGTGAGACAGCCAGGCTACAGCCCCCTTTGAGTGCATGGCTTCTCACCTGAAGGAGACTTGTGCCCTGCCTCGGAGTGGAAAGCCAGCTGGTGGCTCCGAGAGCCCAGGAAGCTGGGCGCTGCTGACTTTCCTGAGAATGGCATGACCCACCCAGGGGTAACAGGTCCTGCTCACAGACCACACAGCACGGCCTCAGAGAGGAGGTGTCAGGGTCGCCCCATTCTGTGGAGTCTCAGTCACTGGCCCAAGATCCTTGTTTTTATCAGTGGCCGCCCATCTGTACAGGATGGAAGCAAGAGGCTCTGTCGAAGCTACCCATTGAACAGGGCGGCCTCGCGTAGATTCCGACGCACAGTGACCTGATGGACCGAGCAGACCTGCCCTGAAGGGTTTGCTGGTCTGCCATGGTCATGGTCACCGGAGCAGAGCTCTGGGTCTGCTCCCGCTGTGTCGCTTGGTGCGTCCGACTGCCAGCTTCACGGCCCAGGGCTTATGCATGGAAGCACCAGGGCACCCACCTCTCCTTTCCTGGAAGGGAGATGGTTATCCCATTTACTGCGCTTGTGTGTGTGTGTATGTGTAAGAGTGTGTGAATATATGTGTTTTTGTATGTGTGTATATGTCACTGTGTACATGTGTATGTATGTATGAGTATGTATTTTTTGTGTGTATATGGATATAAGTGTGTACATGTGTATGTATGACTGTGTATGTATGTGTGTGAGTAAGTGTGTTTTTGTATGTGTGTATATGGATATGTGTGTGTGTGTTTGTGTGCGCGCTGGAGACACTCTGGCAGGTAAGTGCAAACTCTCCCACTCCCGGTGGGTCAGGAGAGGAATGCAGAAATAGGTGCCAGGGAGCGGGAGGGAGATGGTTGCAGCAACCCCTCTCCCCTGCCGAGGGTAGGGTAGGGCACAGAGCTTCCAGGGCCCCTCCCTGGGCCTGGCACCCTCAGAGCTGACAGGGGCCCCAGTGCTGGGCCGGTGCTCGCTCGAAGCAGTGCCTCTCTCCTTCCTCTTCCTTTGCTCTGAGACCCAGGGATCTTGGCTGTGGCCCTGCATTGGCTCGATGGGAAGCTTGTTTTTGTGGGTAAACTCCTGCACGATGACTCAGAAGACACCCCGGGAGCAGCCTCCTGGTGTCAGGGGGCTGCACTGCTAATGAGCTAATGTTTATAAAGTGCTTTGAAGACGAAAAATTCCACACCGGAGCCAGGGCAGAGCAAGCTTGCTGTTATTTGAAGGCAGGGTGAGCAAGAGGGTGTGTGTATGTGTGTGCGTGTGTGTGTATGTGTGTATGTATGTGTGTGTGCACTCAGGAGAGGGAAGGGGTAAACTCGTGTCGAGAAACAGCCCCTGTGCCTCGGGGCTGTGCCGTGGTTGGTTTTGCGCAGGGCAGGTGCACTAGCTGCCCCTTTGTTGAGAGTAAGGCTGAGCGGAAGCAGGAGGGCAATGGGGGCGGGACGTGGTGGTCCTTAGTCTCCATACCCAGGGTCTTCTAGGCTGAACCCACGGACGGAGCCATTGAAGCAGTTCTTGTCCCCAGTGCTTGGCTCCTGGCCAGCAGGCCATGAGGGTATGGGAGGTTAGCCTATCATTCATTCCTTCATTCAACAAGCACATCTGCCCCGAGCCAGGCCCTGGCCATGGCACAAGAACACAGAATGGCCTGGATGGGAGGGGAGACAACATTGAGGACAGTGATGTCAGCCACTCGCCATCATCCGTGTGAAAGGGCGCAAGAGCAGCAATCCTGTCAGGCCGAGGTGAGGGGCCGAGGCTGGCCCAGCCGGGATCCCGAGGGCCAGGGAGGGTTCCCAGGCAGACTGTTGGAGAGGGGCTGGTGAAGAGAGTGGGGCACCAGACACAGAGAAGCACCATGAATGAGCTCACCAGACGCTCATTGAGCACACACTGTGTGCGCCACACTGGGGACCCAGCGGTGAGGCACAGAGGCAGGAAGCTCTCTTCCGAGCAACAAGCAAATAAAGAAATAAGCAAACCAGAGAGTGTGTCAGACAGTCTCACGGGGGTAGCAGGGAAAATGGATAGGACCGCAGGGCAGGGGGCCGAGGGATGATCCTTTCGGCTGTGTGGGAGACAGAGGGGACCTTTCTGAGAGGATGGCATGGAAGCCAAGACCTGAGTGCGGCGAAGGCCCAGCGAGAAGTACCTGTGGGTAAGGTACATTCCTGTGCAAAGGCCCGAGGCAGGAGAGAGCTTTCCATGGTCAAGGCCAATGTGACTGCCGGAACACAGTGAGCCCCATGGCGAAGAAGGCTCATCAGGGGCCCCTCACGAATCCCAGTACGTCTCAGTAGGATGGGGTTCCCTTGCACATAATGAAACTGTACTCCAGTGGGTTCACCGGACGGGGTTTTCCACTTTGGCAACAGTAAGTCTGGGTGGGCAGTCAGGCACAGCGGTGCCTCATGCCAACAGGCATCGCAGCTCCTTTGATCTTCCTCTTCCTCTCCCCAGGGAAGAGGGCTTGCCCTCACCTTTGCTGCCTCGCGGCCACGGCATAATTGCAGCATCTCTGGACCTCCTGTCTGTATTCCAGGCAGGAGGAGCCAGAAGGAGCAGAAGGCCAAGGGTGAAGGGTCCCTCATGGGCTAGGCCCATCTCTGCACTCACAAAAAGAGGTGGTCCACACGTACTCCGGTTCCATCTCATTGGCTGGCACTAGATCACGTGGCCACCTCATGCTGCACCCAGCTCAGGCGACCCCCTGTGAGTTTTGGAGGCTCTAAGTGTTTACTCAAGTAGAAAGCCCAGACTTTCTCTGGAGGAGTGGCTGGTGGTTTTGAACTGCCAACCCTGTGGAGCGCGGCCCAATGTGGAAGCACACCACCACCAGGGCGCCACAGGGGCTAAGAAGCTGAGATTGAAACGTGTTAGCTGTCTCTTAGTAGAAGGAGCTGAGAGGGAAGGGGCTGGAATGCTGTTTAGGCTGCCAATCCGCCGTGTCAGCCAAAGGCCTGTGAGATCCTTAAGGAAGGAAGGGTGTGGTGACGTCCAGGGGCCAGGCTGCATCTGGAGGGCCAAGTGGAGGACTTGAGGAGTCCCATGTAGATGAAGGCTTTGCGACTTACACAGAGCACCTGTCACAGGGTGCTGCCCCAGGGGCACACATTCCTTTCTCCTGCCCAGAGACTTGGCTCAGATGAAATCCTAACTCTTCAGGGAAGACCTTCCAAGCCCCTGGGGCTGTGCTTGAGCAGCTCCAGCCTGGCAGCCTCGCCCGGGTTGGCACCAGTTGTCCGATGGCAGTACATTGAGACACGGCATGGAAAGGGAGTCGCACAAGAGCCATTCCTGTTTGTCAAATGCCCCTCTCTTCGCATTGCCTTGTGATTTTCCCGGCTGGAATTACGCTGCGAATGGGTGTGCGGTGCCTTCCTTTCATGGGTCGGAAACAGGTGCAGGGAGCAAGGGCTCCGAGCAAGGTCTGCGCTCACCCAGGGGCTCCCTCGACGACGCCCTCCCTGTTCCCGAGAAGAGGTTCTGCACACAGTCCGTGCTGGCTCTGGCATCTCCACCTGCCAGCTCAGGATGGAGACCCACTCTCTTAGGGCTCTAGGAGGGTCTCCGGAAAGAGCCTGGATGATATTGTGGGTCAGGTGTTGGGCTGCTAACGGCCAGATCGGCAGTTCAAATCCACCAGTTACCCTGTGCTGGAGAGATGAGGCTCCCATAAAGATTCACAGTCTCAGGGGTCACCATGAGCCTGAACCAGCTCAGCGACCCTGGGCTTCTGTTTGGGGGCTCAGAGGTTCTCGGTATGGAATCAGGTTTTTTGGAGACACCTGGCCACTGCATCAGGGTGCGCGCCTGGGTTGTGAGGGAGGGTGCCGGGAGGACAGTAGATATCTTTTTGTCCCTAGCACTCTACGGCGCACCCACCATGTAAGGTTGGGGGTGGTGGTGGTGACTGGAAGTCCAGGCTCTGCCCCAGGAGACTTTCCTTTCCCTCTCAGGGTTTGGAACATCTTCTGACTTGCTGTGTAACTTTGAGCAAGACCTCGCTTCTCTGCGGGCCAAGTGCTTCACCGGGGTAATGAGGGGGTTGGCAGGGATGGTTCTGGATGAACTTCCCACCGCACCCACCAAATACACTCTTGGAATTTCAGAGATCCCAGCGCATTGTCTAACTTCGTGTGTGTGTGTGTGTGTGTGTGTGTGTGTGTGTGTAGAAGAAAGCAGTAATCCTTATTTCCCTGTAGCAGCACGATTACAGCCGAAAGCGGTACTTGAGATGCATCACACATTATTAACTATTTCAGTGTCCCACGTCTGTCTCCTTACCTTGCCTGTGTGCCTAGCAAAGATGGGGACCGTGTCTGTTTTATTTCTGTCCCCCAGGGTAATACCGCGGGATCTGGGACATAGTAGGTGTCCACTAAATGGACTATTCCTGTTAGTGTTATTCCTGTTATTGGGAAAGGCAGCTCCTGGAGTGGAAGCTTTCCTTTCCTAGGAGAGCACTCCGGGACGTCCCCAGCCCCGGACCGCGCCCCGCGGGGGAGAACTACAATCCCCAACAGACCTCCAGGGGCGGTGCCGCCCGCCCCCGCCTCCGTCGCGGAGCGCAGCATCATGGGAGTTGTAGTCCAACCTCGCGGTCCTCCGCGCCGCCTCCGGAGCGGACGTGAGCGCAACAGCCCGGCGCCTAGGGATTCGCAAGGGGCGCAGTCTCCTCTCTCGCGGCAGGTCCTTCGCCTTAACTTTCATGCCGCCGGGTGTCCCGGACTGCCCCGTCGCCTTCTCGCGGGTCCCTTTAAGGGGCGGGACCGGGCGCCTGCCCCACCCTAGACTCCCCTTCCTTCCCCTGCGAACATCTCCCCGGGAGGGGACGTGACCCGTTGGAGACTTCCCTAGCCTCCACTGGGCCAGCGCTGGTCGCCGGCTGTGCGCTTGGCCCTTCATGCAAACGCCCGCCCGCGGGGCCCCCATCAGTAACACATCAAGTGACCCCACAGAGGCGTGGGGAGGGTGGGTCAGAGCCCGGAGGGGCCCGGGGTTTGGGCAAGGCTTCCAGAGGACGGCGACATCCAGACTGGCCCTGGGGTTGGCCAGGTTGGGAGCAGGGGAAAGGGGCTCCAGGGACAGTGCAGGGCTCGTCGGAGGTCTTAGGGAGATGGTGGGGGCCTGCGGAGGTCCAGGAGCAAGAGGAGTCCTGATGGGAGGGGGGAGGAGAGATTGTGTGTTTGTGTCTGTGTAACTAGTGTGAGAGAATGCAAGGTGAACAGGAGTCAGGAGAAGGTGAGCCGTAACAGTTGGATCACAATGAAGGTGTGGCCACTCCCAGACAAAGTGACATGGCCAAGCTCAACCAAGGGTCAGCGACAGAACCTGGTTCGGGCTTGTCCTTTTGCAGGGCACTGCAGGTGAGGGTCAGGGCTTCCAAGTTGGGCCTGCGTTGTCCCCGGCTGTCCCAGAAACCAGGCACAGCGTTAGGGCCTGAGGTGCCCGCTGCTGAAGAAGAGATACCGGAACGCTTGGCACATTGCCGCTGAGTGAGCTTTGACATAAGCTTCAAGGACAGGGTGTCTCTCCCCAGCTCCTTCAGCCAGCAGTGCTGGCCCAGGGAGACAGGAGGGCCGCTCCCCTAGATGTGGCTGGACTGGAAGGCTCCAGGCTACATGCTGGAGCCAGAGGCTCAGGAGTTGCCCGCGAGTGGCGGTTGCCATGCTGCAGAAGGATGAGCTCTCCCTGGGTCAGCTGCCTGTCTGTTCCTTGTGTTGACACGGAGGGCCAAGAGAACCCTGGGACAGGCTCCAGCTCTGGAGAAAGCAGGAAGGCCAGGCCTCGATGCAGACAGAGGCCGGCTTCTCTCCCTTGGGAGCCATGGCTGGTGTTTTTGCCTACTGGCCCATGGTGCCCCCTCCAACCCCCTGTCCAGAACCCAGCTTCTGTACTTGGCGCCCCAGGGTGCTGGGCTTCCCCGGAGTGTTCTGAACTCTTGAGAAAACCCAGCAGACCCGCGGCAAACCCACTCCAGCGCAAACATCAGAGTGCTGTGCTTTGGGTGAGCCCGGTATGATTTCAGTGTGACTGCACCCCACCCCACCTCCCCCCCAGATCAGAGGCTCTGCTTGGCTGTGGCTTGTCTTTGATTAATAAAAAATGGGGAAGCAAATCAATTACCCCTTAACAAATACAATTCAGACAGTAGGAAAAAATACATCCTTAGAGGTTTGAGGGGGCCCTCCTGTTCAGGAAACAGGATGGAAGCACACACAAAGTGCAGCCCTGGCCCCTGCCCTTCATCCTGTGGGAACTGCAGTCTTGGGCTCCAACTAGAGAGAGGCACTCTGAATATTTATAAGTAAGAACTTAGGGTTCGCAGGGCGCAGAGAGGGTGGAGAGGGATGAGAGGGAGCCCCAGGCCTCTGCAGAAGGAGGAGCTGTCTCCACGTGGCTCCTCACCACATAGTGAGGGCTGCTGGGCTGCTGCTCTCGAATCCGATGGTCCCCCCAGATGCCTGCTGGTCCGGCTGTCTTGGAATCTCCTGGAAGGCCTGTGAAGTAGATTCCTGGAGCTCTGCTTCCCTGAAATCCAGAGGGCCCAGCGAGGGGCCAGGAATACGCACTTTGAAGCAGCTCTCGGGGCGGTGGAAAGAGCCCTGATGTCACAGTGGATTATGCACTGAGCTGCTAACTGCAAGGTTGGCGGTTCAAACCCACCAGCCGCTCTGTGACAAAAAGATGAGGCTGTCTGCTTCCATCAAGAGGTACAGCCCCAGAAACCCCAAGGGGCAGTTCTGTGACAGATGTCTGAGTATGGAGACCCCATTAAAGGAAACTGCAGCATCGAAGGCAAAACTTTCTGTCACTTGGACCCTGTTTCCCGTCTGTGTTCCACTCTGATTGTATGACGCCGGATTCCCGTCTGTGTTCCATTCTGACTGTATGACGCCGGACATGCGACGTCTCTTCCTTGGTCCTCTTCTGTGAAATGGCAGTACGTGGAGTCTGCCCCCAGGCTGTGTCATGTGCAGCAACGATGGGAGGACAGGGAGAGGTGAATGCGTGTGAATTGTTTATTGCTGTCGTCAACCTGACTCCAGCTGCTGCTGCTTCTCGTGTACACAATATGTTTGGGGGGAGGGGTGCAATGGGGACACGCTTTCTCTCATATGCCCAGGGAGCCCCCCTCTGAACGAGGACAGGTCAGAGCTAAAGGCTCGCCAGGGGAATCCTTTCAGCTGGGTCTGGGGTGACGCTGGGAGCACAAGCACTCTGTATGTGGCCTGGGACAATTGTGTCCGTGACAGGAAGGTCAAGGGTGCAGGGCCGCGTGGGTACCACCTGCTTGCCAAATCTTGCTGGCCTGCTTCTCTTCTGGAAAGCGCTTCCCGAACCCCCTGGGCAGAGGGCATCGCCCCTTGGGCGCCATCTGACTGATAGGCTTGTGTTGGGTTTGTATAGCTCTTTCCTCTTTGCAGCCCGGTTCTCAGAGGAACCCCCTTGTTGCCATCTCTTTACCCTCTGGTCGAAGCCGGGGGGCTGCACTCCTGCAGACCTTCCCTGCAGAGCCCGCCCCTGGGGCAAAACTGGGAATGTGGGTGCAGCCATACCTTGTATAAGCCCAGGAACCAGGCCGGAGCCACGGTTCTGGGGTCCAGTGTTCCTGAGTCTTCCTTCAGGATGAACATGTGATCCTGGCCCGGCCCAATCAGAACATTCCACCCCTGGGCAGAGGGCTCAGTCATGTGACCCTGGACAGACCAATGAGATGCAGTTCTGGGACCTTCTACTTGAATGCGGGGGTGGGGGGGGTAGGGGTGGAGGGGGAGGGGACACGCAGCTCTGTTTCTGTCTAGGCTGGTGGGCTGAGCACTTGGTGCCCCTTCCCCATGTGCCATCTCTGGAAATGGTCGCCTTTACAACGCCCAAGTGGCCGAGTTGAGTCTCGCTGGCCTCAAGGCTGAGTTCAAACCCGCTCAGGACCACATCGGTTCCGTGGCACCTCCGTGCCTCAGAGCATCTCAGCAAATACCTTTGGAGGAAGTTGGGAGTGGAGGCCAAAGAAGTAACCCTGAGAATTTGGAGGCAGGGATAGGCTGGGCGAGTGGGAGAGGCCTGGCCTTGTAAGCGGGCCCCAAGCTGGACACCCGAATGCTGCCGCTTCTGCCTTCCGGTAACCTGTTTCCATGAACCAACATTTCCACAGAAGCCAGACCTTGCGAAGGCACATCTGCTGCTAAGAACAAGTCAGACCTTGCTAAGGCACAGCTTGACTAAGGCGCTCTCTGCTGCTACACAGGCTTCAGTGGCTCCCTATTGCCCTCAGTAAAGTCCAGGTTTCTACCCTTTGTTAGACGCTTCTTCACTCTGAGGTCCTGCTGACTTCTCAGCCTCTCAGCTCACACGGAACCACAGCCACAGTTGCCTCTGTGTCCCTGGATGCACACTGCCCTTCTACCTCTCATCCTCCAAGAGCCGCAGCAGAAGTTGGCTTGGGGCTCATGGGGAGCCAGTACTTCCCCATCTGAGCGATTCCCTTGCCCCGCTGTCAGTGAATGTACGCGCATCCGGCTCTCCAACCAGGCCAAATTCCTTGAGAGCAGGAACCAGGATGTGGCCATCTCAGTCTCCATAGTGCCTTGCCAGATGAAGGCTCGCGGTGAGTGGGTGGAATGCATTGTCTCAGCTTCCTGGGGGTCACCCCAATTCTCGGGCACTGATTGGAACAATGCAAGAGATAGCCTACTCACCCCCTAGTTGACTTGCAGGTGGATAGGCCGTCAAAGCAGAGGTGACCCTGAGTCCTCCGGAGCTGGCGTGGGCTGACAGCCAGGATTGCCCGGAGTACAGCGCTGCAGGGAGGGAGGGATGGCAGGGGACGAGGAAGCCGCTCTCTCTGATGACCTTTGATGGGGATGCTTGGCCTTGCTCTGCTTCTGCCTTTGCTTGACTGGCAAACTTGTTACCTCTCTGGGAGCCTTGGGCCCTTCCAGCCAGCTCCATGACCCTCTCCACCTGCCCTTCTCCACCTGCCTCAACTCCTAAAGGCAAGCTCTGATTCCAGATGCTGTGTAGCCCTGTCCTGAGGGCCTCATGTCCTGTCAGCGCCCAGGAGATGGGAAACTCCATCAGGGTCAGGGTGTGTCTGCCCTCCTCACTTTGGGACTCCCAGGATCTAGCCTGGGGCAAGTCATACTTTCGACACATTGTGAGAAAAGACCGATCGCTTTATTTAACAAGACCTCCTGGTTGGCCAAGTAGAGGCCGGGCAGTCGTCATGCGGGGAAGGATGCCTAACTGCATCGCAACAGCCTGGGCAGCCTTTCCTTCTTGTATACAGGAGTTTGGCACACATTGGAGCCAACTTGACAACCACAAGTGCACATATGTACACTTTTGCATGCGTACATATCTATATACAAGTACTTATATACACACAATCTGCATGCTGAGCAAATAATCCAAGAAATTGGTCTGTGTGAAGAAGAACATGCCATCAGGATTGGAGGAAGGCTTATTAGCAACATGTGACATGCAGATAACACTGTCCTGCTTGCTGAGATCCAAGACTTGAAGCACTTATTCATGAAGGGTAAAGACTACAGGCTTAAGTATGAATAACAAAAATTTCAGTATGAAAACAGAAATCCCCACAACTTGGTCAATAGACATTGGGAGAAGAGGAGAAAAGATGGCAGGTGTCAAGGTTTCATTCCGCCTGGATCCGCAATCAATGAATCCGTGCGCCCGTCACCCGGCTGTGCTCGTGGCCACTCGAGGCCAGTTTCACTTCTTATCTTGGCCCCTCCATCGGTACTTTGAAGCAAACCCCACACATCACTTATTTCCTCTGGAAATATTTTAGTATGTAATTCTGAAAAAGAACCTTTATTTATTTATTTTTTAGCTTAACACATAGTTCAATTAAGCCCACTGCGATGCAGTCAGTTCTGACTCACAGCAACCCTACAGGACAGACTAGATAACTGCCTTTTGGTGCCTGAAGCTATAAAGCAGAAAGTCTCATATTTCTTTCTTGGAGTGGTTGGTGGTTTTGAACTGGTGACCTTGTGGTCAGCAGCTCAACTTGTAACCTGTCACACCACCATAGCTCCATAACTCACACCTAAATCAAACTCAGGGCCACTGAGCCGATGCCAGGTCAGAATGAACCTGTCAGACAGGGTGGAACGGCCCCTGGGTGTTTCCAAGACGCTAACTCTGTATGGGGCTGGAAAGCCCTGTCTTTCTCCCACAGAGTGGCTGCTGGTTTCGAACTGTTGGTCTTGCAGTTAACAGCCCAGTGTGTGACCACAAACAATAACTAAGAACCTCAAATCGGTGTAATTGAATTTCTCATACAAGCAAACACATTTTATATATGCAAAACACTTTATAATCCCATTACATTTCCAATGGCCTCAATTAATATTAAATGTATATGCACATATTTATATGTTTAATAAATGGTATAACACATACTGCATAATTATATTTATGCTTTAAATATATAATTATACATGATGTAAAATACATAAAACACTCACTCATGTATAATTATCTTCATATGCATTAGGATCTGACGAAGGTCCTCACATTAAAATTGATTGATGGGGCTTTTAGATCTCTTGCTAAGCGACTCTGCGGCCTCTTGTTTTTCCCCTGGAAATGTATTTGTTGAAGAAACGGAAGCGTGGGTCCTGCAGCGTTCCTCACAGCCTGCTTCCTGCTGACTGCGTCCCTGGGAGGGTAGGGAACCGTTTCTCTGTTCTTTGCATTTCCTGTCCCGAGTGCCTTGACCATATTCAGGCTTTTGGGCGGTTGCCGGAAAACAGCAAGTGGGATGTGGGTCCCACTGGATCACACAGGTTCTAGGCTCTCTCCCTTAGGCGGAGTGACCATTGGCCGGAACCTGTCGAATCCTGAGGGGCTGCCGGGTGGAAGGAATCCAATGCTGCCCCTCTGGAACATTCTGCGGCCACTCTCCTCTGTTTGCGGATCTGTCTGGCCCAGCGGAGGGCCAGGGCTTGCCTTCCCGCTTGGTCTACCACCTTCCTCTTTTCGCAGGGCTTCCATATACATGTCTCGGTCACGTCCCTAAACAAGACTCAATAGGGGGGATAGAAGTCAAGCTGTAATTGACCTTGGGCAGAGGCTTGACCCTCTGCTGGGCGGTGGGCATCACCAGGCTGCGGGACATTTGGAGCCGGCCTCCGTGAGCAGTGGATCCTGTCCCACGGAGGCCTGCCTTCTCTCTGCAGGGGCGGCATCCTGGTCCTCCCTCTGCTTTTGGTTCTTAGGAAGAACAAGCCCTGCTCTCCAGGGCAGCCTCCCTGTGCAGACCCGACCCCCATGCTCCGTCACCCAGCCACTCAGGAGTGCATCCACCCCGTTCGGCCTCGTGGACAGGCGCCGCACTGCAATTCTCCTCAGGTGTTCCCCGGAATACTCACACCAGGCACTCACGGCTCATCCAGCGCTCAGATCATTGGTTCCTTCCTTTCAGTAAAAACAGACAGCAGCGACAGCAAAAACAACTCCACGCAACTTCGTGTCTGATGGACAGCCAGCAAAAGACACCTGTTTCAGATGTGGGCGTGCCTGGGCAGGTGGAGGCTGGAGTCCACGCAGATGTACCTTGAAAGTAAGTCCTGAAGATGGAATTATGACTAAGCAGCCACTGAGAGCCCTCTGGAGCACAGTTCTAGGCTCACCCGCATGGGGTCTCCAAGGGTTGGAATTGATTCGACAGTGGTAGTCCAAGAAACACATGCACAGACACTCATAGGTGTATAAGAAAGAGTTTTATATAAAGAGTAATTGTTTATTAAGAAAACATCCCAGTCCAGTCCAGATCAAGTCCATAAGTTCAATATTAGCCCATATGTCCCATACCAGTCTATACATTTCTTTTCAGACTCATGCAACACATACAATGACGTCAAATGCAGGAAGATCACAGGCCAGTGGGTGGAAAGTCTTGTGGATCCAGTGGCGGTGGAAACATCTCAGCCCTGGGGTGGGTCTCCACGTGGTTCTACCAGCTCCAGGGCTCTGGCTCAATCAGCATAGCTCCATGTGGCTTGTCAACAGGAATGTGTAGCAGAGAGAGTGTGTGTCCCACCTCCAAGGAGGAAGACAGGAGTTCCCAGAGTCTTCAGGAGAAAGCCATGCCCACATGGAGGCACCCTTGGCTATGACCTGATTGACAGGCTCCGCCCCTTCACGCAAGTTGATGGGAGATTATGGAACCACATAGACAGCAATCATTTTTCTTTGGGATGTCAAGTTTACAGTTTAATAATGAACTCTTAATGTACTGAGCACCTTGTATGTGTCAGGTACTGCCCAAAACTTGCAGGACAGAGGAGTGTAGCTCTTAGACCACCTGGGTCGGGGTTCTAGGTCAAAACCCACTAAATATCTGTGTGGTGTTGGGTCATTTGTTTGCCTGGATGAGACCCTGGATTCTCAACTGTGAAATCTGTCGGAGCCAAGCTGCTCACCCTCCTTCTTGTAATGGAATCATACACTCCCCACCCCCACCTTCGCCATGTCCTCGCCAGGTGACTGGAGGGAGCAGAGCCTACTTTTCAGCCCCAGTGAATCGTGGGCTTGGCCCAGTGAGCTATTAACGGCTGTAACAAGACCGTAGACTTGAAATATGGCTGAGTTTTTGGTTTAGCTACCTGGGTTTCCGCCATGTTTACAAGGTGAGCGGGTTGCCGATGGTTCCAGAGCCAAGGTGCTTTGTGGAGCTGACTTGATTTTTGGACTGGTGGCTTGGGGCCACCTCGAGCCACCCCCCAGGCTGAGAGTCAGTGGAGTCATCCGCTGTGGCTGGGTGTCCCTGCACCGGTTCTGACTCGTCACAAACCCACATCCAACGGCACGAAGCTCTGCCGGCCCTGCGCTGGCCTGGCAGCCTACTGTGGAAGCCCCTGTGCTAGTCCACCTCGTCCAGGGTCTTCCTCTTTTAAAATTCTCTTCAGAGCCATTCTCTACTCGACCGAGCAGAGTTCTTCTCCAGGGGCTAGACCTTCCTGATGATACGCTCTAAGTAGATGAGACGAAGTCTTAGCGTCCTTATTTGTAAGGAGCATTCTGGCTGTACTTCTTCCAAGACACCATGATTTTCTCCGGAAGTCCACAGGACTTGCTCCCAAAGCCTCGCTTCACCTCTGGGCTTCTTTTGTCCACCTTGGCAGGCATGCACGTGAGGCAACGAAAAGGCCATCATTGTACAGGAGACCTTCGTCCGCAAATTGGCACCGTTGCTTTTGAACACTTTAAAGGAGACTTTTTCCCAACGGATTAGCTCAGTGTGATAAGTCATTCCATTTCTTGACTGTTGCTGGCAGTGGTGTTGATGGGGGATCCAAGGATGGTGTTGATGGTTGACATCCTTGGGAACACTCCAGTCTTTGTCCGTTGTTCATGATGTCGCTTATTGGTCCAATTGCAAGGATTTCTTTTTTAAGTGGAAGCATCATCCGTACCGCAGTCTCTCATCTTTCATATTCACTAGTAGGAGGTTCAAGTTCCCAAGGCTTTCAGCAGGATTGTGTCATCTGCACCTCACTGTTTGTTGACGAGTCTTCCTCCAATACCGATGCTACGTCTTCATGCGGCCCAGGTTTTCTCATGACTCGCTCAGCAAACAGAGTGAATAATCACGGTGGAAGGACAGAAGCCTGATTTTGCACGACACACTCGATCCTTGTTCTGTCCAGGCTCCATGTGCAGCTCCCACTTGAGCACCATGAAATGTCTGGGACCCCCATTCTTTGTAAGGCTATTCATAATCTGTTACGTTGCACACACGCAAATGCCTTTGCCTAGTCGATAAGACACAGAGAAACACCTTTCTGGTATTTTTCTTCTTTCAACCAAGATCCCTTTGACCTCGGCCAGGATTCTGAATCTGCCTTGAATTTCTGGCAGTTCCTGGTCAGGACTCCCTTGAAACTGGTTTTGGATGATTTCCAGCAAAACTTCCCTTGCATGTGGTATTACTGAGACTGTGGAAGAATGCCTACACCTTTGCTGGATTGCCTCTCTCTGGTGTGGCATAAATATGGACAGCTTACGGTGGGTTGGCCAGGCGGTTG
This sequence comes from Tenrec ecaudatus, assembly GCF_050624435.1. Classification (NCBI taxonomy): domain Eukaryota; kingdom Metazoa; phylum Chordata; class Mammalia; order Afrosoricida; family Tenrecidae; genus Tenrec; species Tenrec ecaudatus. Next base: position 77,974,025 of record NC_134539.1, on the reverse strand, counting down.
TCTTCTGTAGTCCTCGGCTGCGACCGATGAGTGCTTCCGGCGTTGTACCATTTGGGGAAGCATCTCGATTAATGTCCCGTCGATTCCCGCAGGCTTGTTTTTCACCAATGCCTTCATTTATCTTGGACTTCTTCCTTCAGTGCCATGGATTCTTGATCATAGGGCACCTCGCGAAATGACTGAAAGTCAATCAGTTTTTGGGGGGACAGTTACTCTGTGCCGTCCTTCCACCTTTCTTTGCTGCTTCTTGTGTTGTTCAATATTGTTGCACACCTTCAAAGGAAAACAGAACAAAAACACTGCCATTAAGTCAGTTCAGACTCACACTGAGCCGATGTAGGGTTTCCGAGACTCAATATCTATGGAAAAGACAATGTCATCTCCCCGCTCAGGGAGCTGGGGAATTTGAACCGCTGAATGTCTGGTTAGCAACCGGATGGCCGAGCCCACAGCACCACACACACTCCTGCAGTTTCCCGACTCAAGGGCCGAACTTCATCTCCAGCTCTTTCAGCTGAAGAAATGCGGCGCATACTCTGTCCTTTTCTCTTTCTAAGCCGTCTCTGCGCTTTACTTTGCCTCCTTTCTAAAGCCTGACATGGATTCTGACTCATGTTGCTGTTGTGCACTGCCGTCTGGTCCGTGCTGACTCACAGCGACCCTGGAAGACAGGGTGGAACCGCCCCTGTGGGTCTCAGGGACGGTAACTCTTCATGGGAATAGACAGCCTCATCTTTCTCCCACGGAGCAGCTGGTGGTTTCAAACTGCTGACCTTTCCATTAACAGTCCAAGGTGTAATCTGTTATGCCACCAAATCTCCTTTATAAACAAACAAACAAGCAAACAAACAAACAAACTCATGCCATCCCATTGATGCCGATTCACCGGGACCCTACAGAGCAGGGTAGATCTGCCCCTGTGAGTTTCCAAGACTGGAACTCTTTTTTTTTTTCTCTCACACCAACAGCCTTACATTATTTACTGTTAAACTTGATGAGGAAGCAAAAAACCAAGGAATAAGCCAGATTATTTGCCAATAGAAGTTCAATTCATCAGATGGGGACAAAAGTCATGATTTGAGCCTGGAAAATGCGGCCATGCGTGCCATCCCTCAGGGGGCTCTTTACAGACCCCGCTTGGTTCTTCTCCAATGTCTTCTCTTGGAGTTGTACCTGATTTTATTACCGGTTTTCATTTGAATCCATTGGGGAATGGGCCGATTCTGCTTCTGTTTCTTGGCCAGGAATCTCTTGATCCTGAACGTCTTATGAGACGATGTGGTGAAGTCGGAGCACCACCACACTCGGGGTGGCAGAGAAACGGAGAGAAGACTGCAACTCTTGATGGGAGAAAAATTTCCTGTCTTTCTCCGGTGGAGCTGCTGGTGGTTTCGAACTGCTGACCTGCAGATCACAGCCTAGTGTGTAACCACCTCGCCACCAGGGCCGCCCTCCACAATCTTGTCTTCGGGGCTTGTACTTCCTCGTCTCTTCCATTTGCTTTAGATACTCTGTGTTCAAGAACAAGGCTCAGAGTCTCTTCTCACACCCATTCTGGCTGTTCCCTCCTTTAGTCTCTTCTCTGACCTTGCGGCTGTCTTCATGCACGGCGTCCTTGATGTCACTCTGAACTCGATGGTCTTCAGTCGCGCATCAGTTTAATGCATCGGTTCCGTCCTTGAGACGGTATCTAAACTCAGGGGGATATACTGAAGCTTCTGGCTCCCGTGGACATGTTTTCATGTTGATCACCATCTACTTGAACTTGCATGAGAACCATTGATGGCCTGTTCTGCAGTTGGTCCCCGGCTGTGTTCTGACGGATGATTTGAGCTCCTCCATCATCTCTTCTCATTGATCCCTGTGTGGCTCATCCAATGAGGGCCACATGTCTGGTTGCCACTGATGCTGTCGAAGAAAAAGCATTTCCAGTGAAGAAAGAGGTTGCTGGTCTTGCAAAACCCTGCCGTGTGGTCTCTGGTGGTGTCCGGTTCCCGTTCTTGGCTATTTGTGTTGGACTTTGACCAGTAACTACCAAAGCATCTTGATGTCACCTTTCATCAGCTTCAGACTGCAGGAGGTGACAACAATCTTTGGCTTCATCATCTTCAAGATTAATGGCTGGCGTGTGCCATTGAACCACGGCCACAGTAGCAGGTCTTCCTTGTAAGTGTGTGTGGCCGTGGTTCTCCCGCTGATGGCGTTGTGCACTGTGAGAGGAGCTTGAAGTGTTCTTTCGGGCGATGTGGGGGCTCCATTCCTTTCCGGTTGCCATTCCTTATGTAGTAGCCTGTGCGTGTGTCCAATTCCAGAGGACCTGTCCATTTCAGCTCATGAGTGTCCACGATGTCCTTACCCATTCCATTTTGTGTTTTGGAAACCTTGGATTTTTCCAGGGTGAGATTTGGTGCATTCCACCTCCTGATTACTCATGGATGTTTGCAGGTAGCTCTTCTCATTGTGAGTCGTGCCCCGTCAGGAATGCTGTACCCCCTCTCTGTCACGAGGGCCGACTCTGCTTTGAGGGGAGAGCTGCTCCCCACTCATATTTTGAATGCTTTCTCACCTGAGGGGCTCATCAGGCCACGCTCCTCCGCTGTTCTGAAGGTTGTCACTGGCCAGCTCGATTCAGAAGTAATCTCCTTCGTCTGCCAGTCCCTCAGAAACCTGGCCCTCCGGAAACTGTGGGTACAATATCGGTGGCATCCCTTCTACCGTCCCAGAAACACTCGGGCCACCACGGTATGACAAACCAACAGACACACGGTGACCAGTCAGCCTGCAGACATACCAGAAAGGACATTGAATATGGTAAGCTACTGGACCGATGGGGCTGTTTGTTACCTGGCATTATTGCAGCAGAAACCTGACCAGGATGCATGCACAGTAATACTAGCATTGTGAACAACAAGGAGAAAGTGCATTTAAAAATCGACTTTCTAGATTAAAAGCATCCCCGGTGGCCTCTAGTGCGTAGCAACTCTGCACAGTATTAACTGTGTGTTATTTCTTCAAGCATTTCTCTTCTGAAGCCAAGTGCGAATGCGTCTCGGTGTGTCGTGTGGCACTCTGCTCCACGGATTTAACACCGCAGGGCTAGCCATTCTCTTCTCAACCTTGCAGCTGGTGGTGCGTCAGTGACAGCATCCTCGCCTTCCAGCCCGAGGAGCTTCCTGGCTGTGAGGTGCTGACAAGGCTGAGGAAGTAGGAAGAATGGCTCGGCGGTCTGCTTCTGAAAATCAGTCTCCGGACCACAGAACCGATGACCATACAGAACCCTCCTGAAATGGAACCTGACACCCACCACACTGCAAACAATTTGGCGTTGAGTCAATCCTGGCTCACAGTGACTCTGCAGAACATAGTAAAAATGTTCCCGTGGGCTTCGGAGACTGCAACTCCTTTGAATTTTTAAAAATAATTAAATCATTTTATCGGGGGCTTATACAACCCTTATCACAATCCACACATACATCCATTGTGTCAAGCACTTTTGTTCATTTGTTTCCCTCATCATTCTCAAAACATTTGCTTTCTCATGTGGTGAAGAAAGCTGATGGTGTCCAGCTATCAAAAGATATAGCGTCTGGGGTCTTAAAGGCTTGAAGGTAAACAAACGGCCATCTAGCTCAGAAGCAACAAAGCCCACATGGTAAGAAGCACACCAGCCTATGCGATCACAAGGTGTTGAAGGGATCAGGTATCAGACATCAAAGACCCCAAAATAATATAATTGTGAATGAAGCGGGGGGGGGGGCAGTGCCGAGTGGAGACCCAAAGCCCATCTGTAGGTCACTGGACATCCCCTTACAGAAGGGTCTCGGGGAGGAGACGAGCCAGTCAGGGTGTGATATAGCATGAAGCATACAACTTTCCTCTAGTTCCTAAATGCTTCCTTCCCTCCCCACCAACACTATCATGATCCCAAGTCTACCTTACAAATCTGGCTAGACCAGAAGATGTACACTGGTACGGAAAGGAACTGGAAACACAGGGAATCCAGGGCGGATGATCCCTTCAGGACCAGTGGTGAGAGTGGTGATACTGGGAGGGTGGAGGGAGGGTAGGTTGGAAAGGGGGAACTGATTACAAGGATCTACATGTGACCTCCTCCCTGGGGGACGGACAACAGAAAAGTGGATGAAGGGAGATGTCGGACAGGGCAAGAAATGACAAAATAATAATTTATAAATTATCAAGGGTTCATGAGGGAGGGGGGAACGGGGACGGAGGGGAAAAAATGAGGAGCTGATGCCAGGGGCTTGGGTGTTTTGAGGATGAGGGCAATGAATGTACCAATATGCTTTACACAATTGATGTTTGTATGGATTGTGATAAGAGTATGAGCCCCTAATAAAACGATTTAAAAACCCCAAAAAGAACCTTTGCTTTCTAATTGAGCCCTTGGTGTCAGCTTCTCATTTCCCCCTTCCCCACTCCCCCATGAACCCTTGAAAACTTATAAATTATTATTATTATTATTTTGTCATATCTTACACTGTCTGAAATCTCCTTCCACCCACTTCTCCGCTTAGACAAAGCAGGTGCATAAGTAAATGTGGTCAAGAAACTGATGGTGCCTGGCTGGCAAAAGATGTAACGTCTGAGGTCTTAAAGGCTTTGAGGACTATATATCTTTACAGGAGTAGAGAGCCTCCTCTTTCTCCCAGGAAGTGGCTCTGGGTTTTGAACTGTTGGCCTTGCAGCCCAATGAGGAAACAGCGATGGCGAGCAGCAGCGTTACCCAGCATGACACTGACCCAATGCTCAGGCCGGGTCTGAGCCATGGCAGATCCTGGAATCTAAACCTCCCAGCAGCGAGAAACGAAGCCACCCCCAGCCCTGCCCGGGGCGGGCACCTGCCCTCCTGTCTGCCTCTGGGGTTGCTCGGCCTCTGCTTGAGGCTCTCCAGTGCTTCCAGTGTCACGAGTCAGCCCGCTTCATTCCTGACTCTTGCTCATGGGGAAGAAGGTTCTCTTCCTTTGGCCAAGTGCAAAATGACGCTCTTGGGCAGGGCCGGAGAGCATTCACAGCAAGAGCTCTGGACACAGATGCTGGTTAGAATTCTTGGCTTGCCTTTCGACTGTGTGATCCGGGGCCAGTGGCATCGCCTCTCTAAGGCACATGGCAGTGGTGTGTGTGTGTGTGTGTGTGTGTGTGTGTGTGTGTGTGTGTGTGAGTGAAGGTAATAATCAGGGCAGTTCTTGAGAGAGGAGTGCAGATCAAGGCAGGCGCGCCCATAAACTCAGATTCCTCAAGACAAAACATCAACCCTGTCTTACTAGGCTGGAGTTGTTCCCACATCCCACCTCTCACGTCCCCCTCTCTGTTTGTGCCCCCTGTTGGGTGGCTCCTGTCACCCGTGATTTTCAGGTGGCTTGGGGAATGTGTCAGGCAGAAGCCATCAGTGGCTGAGGTGGCCCCTTGGCAGGCACAGCCAACCAGGTGTCAAGCATCTACCGTGTGTCAGGTCCTCCCGTCCGGAGCCAACGGAACAAAGCAGACTAGACCCTGCCCTCATGGAACCACCCTGGGGTGGGGAGAACAGGAGGAGACGGACATTCACACACACACAGCACTGAAGGGAAAGCTCTAATGGGAAAGGACTGCGGTGCCCAGTGTGCTGTGGGCAGCCTAGGGAGGGTGTTCTTAGGTTACCCTGGGAGAGGCGTCAGGAAGCAGACATCTGGATCTTGTCACCCAGCTCAGACCATACTGGAAGGGGGCGGGGCCTGCCCTGAGCATCAAGGTGGTTCCGACTCACAGCGCCCCAAGCGACAGAGAAGACACGCTCCAGCATGAGTCTCGCCTACAACCTTGACCAAAGCAGCTCCTCCCGGCTGGGGTCTTCCTCCAGCAGAGCTGCTAGGGAGGAGGGTGGGTGGGAAAGCATCAAATAGCCATCCTTTGGGCCAGCAGTCAAGTGCTTAACCCCTGGGGCCACCAAGGCCCTACAAGCATTGGCTGCCCCTTGGGGGTGACAAATACAAAGCCGGGTGTAGGTTGTGAGGGGGAGACCTGGATGTCAGGGCATGGGGAGCCATGCGGCCTCAGCGGTCATCAGAATGGACAGGCATCTTCTCACTGGACTCCCCCACCAGCCCTGCTCTGGCAGGCTCAGAGCAGAGTCCCACCCAGGTTCAGGCCGAGAGGAACCAGAAGCAAGGTGAGAATCCAGGTCTGTTGGCCCCCAGTTTGATGCTCACGGTCTGTCTGCACATCCCTGTTGCTGAGCGGGTCAGGCGGGGCCGTGGTGTGTTGGTGACGGCAGACAGCTCAGTGAGGCAGGAGGAGCCAGAGCTGCAGCCCTGGCCAATTTCTGCGGTGCAAATCCTCCCAGGCTGGTAGAAAGCCGTGGGAGGAGACTGGACGTGGTTTGACTGGATGGAGGGGCATCAAACAGAGGTCTAAACCTCCAAGAAGGCCTTGGGGTCTCCTGAGGACCTCTGGGAGTCCCTGGCCTGGGTCTATTGTTTCTTTGCACGTACGGAGTTCTTGCAAGGACTGGCCGGTTGTAGACAGGTCTGCGGGGGCCGGTCTCAGAATGGTTACCATCTACGGCTCTGGGACAGCCTCGGTTCTCTAAGGGCAGCAAAGGGCAGGGCAGCCAGGGGTCTGGCCCGTCTCTAGGGGGAGAGCGTGGAGCTGGGCCCCTGCACACATCTGGGCTTGTGTCCCAGCGCTGTCACCCATCAGTCTCTCTCAGCTCTCTGGAGGGGTGGGACTGGGCAAGCCCTGAGCTTCTCGCAGGGTGGACCCCCCTCCGTCCCCTCCACGCAGAGCTGGGGAAGTCCAGCAGCTGGAGCTCCCGCCTGCACCCGCCCCTGCCTCGCTTCCCGCGGCATTGCTATTTAAAGTGGCTGTGATTTGGCTCGCTCTTTCTTTAAAAACCGTCCCCGTCCTCGAGCCGAGTTCCACAAGGCCAGCTGTCACCACTAAACATGTCTGTCCTGTGACAGCCACCGGTGAGGAGGTGGGAGGAGGCAGGAGTGGCTGGATTACAAGACAGCAGCGCCACCAGCTCAAGGCAGGGTGGGCTTGCCTTTCCTCTCCCGAGACGGGCTCCTCTTTGCCCATGAGGCCGCTGTGCTGGGGGCATGAGCACCCATGTGGGGGCCAGGCTTTGCAGCCACCCTCCCCATGCTGGGTTTGGGGGGCTCTGCAGCATTCGTTTCCCCTGCCCACCTGTGGTCCTTCTCACTCTCCTCTTCCCCACGGGCCCCTCCCCCGACTGGGGAAACCGAGGAAGTGACCCACCAGGCTTCCGGCCCCATGAGGGGCTGACAGGGGGCTTCCCCAGAAGGGAAGGAGCCCGAGGTCTGATGAGCCCCTGGCGGGGCCGCCCCCTTCCTGCAGTCTCTTCTCTGCTGACGAAATGTTTGAAATAAACGTGGGAAGGGGCCCATCCCTCCATTCTGCAGATCGGGACCCTGAGGCTCAGGGGCCATTGAGCAGCTGGTCTGAAGCAGTTCTCGGGGGGTGGGGTCAGGACAGAGGCAGACAGCCTGGGTGTGTTAGTCTGGGTACTTTAAGAGGAACAAATCCACAGAAACTCATGTATAAGAGAGTTTTATATAAAGGGTAAGTGTGCATCAAGAAAACATCCCAACCCAGCGCTGCCCAAGCCCACAAGTCCAACATTAACCCATATGTCCGACACCAATCCACAAAGTCCTCCTCTATCTCACAAAACATACACTGTGATGCTGACTGCAGGAGGAAAGCCAAGTCAGTGAACGTGTAAGCATCTCAGCGCTGGCAGGGGTCTCCACACGGCTGCTCCAGCACCCAGGGCTGCATCGGGGTAGGTCCATGTGGCTTCTCCTCGGGGATGTCTTGCAGGAAGTGAGCCTTGCCAGCTAAAGCAGGGAACTAAGACAGCTGCACCTTGTTTCAATCATCACAAAGCAAGAGACTTGAGAACTAGAAAGGCGAGCCTCACCGAGCCATTTATCCCTCCGCCCTTCAATTAACCCCACATGTGTTTATCAGCCAGGTTGGCACAATACACTAATTAACTCACTGGGCATGGCTCCTGGCTTGGGATACACTCATTGTGGGTCTTGAAGCAAGTGAGTCTCCCTCCGGCCTCGACCGCCTCAGCTGAGACATGGGTGAGTACACAGCTGCCCCTCAGAGGTGTGGGGTGAGATAAGAGCGGAGTTGGAAGCAGCAGGCGAGGGGCCTGGGCCTGACCATACAGAGCAACTGGGAGCTGGGGAAGGTAGGGCCCAGGGCTGGGGTTTCTTCCAGTCAAAGTCTGTGGCTTCTCATGGCTGCTGGTAGCAGGGCCCAGAGGAGCCCTGGGGTGTGATGGGGGCGAGAGGCTGCATCCTACTCTCTCGGGCCCCCCTGATGTGGCCATATGCAGGCACCCGGGGATATGTAGGCTCCCTGACCACTGGTCTGGACATGCACTTTCTCTGATGGGGGCTCCAGGGTTCGATTAGCGCAGACGTTCCCACGGATGGGGAACTCTCCAAAGAAGACTTGTATCTCAGGCATCCTTTCCTCCTTTCCCCAGAGCTCCCCTGGCCTGGCTTCCTCTCCCTGTGCATGGAAAGAGGCCCGGGAACAAGCCATTCACACGTTCGCTATCTTAGACCAGGTGGCCAGGTGGTGCCACGTGGCCTCTCTGTGGGCAGGGTCGCTTCGGAAACTGGTGGGCTTCTTGCACCCATTCCTTCATTCCGTCAGCAATCACGTACTGAGCACCTAAGACGTGCCAGGCTCCAGGTCCGGGGTCCCGGCAAAAGAGGCCCGGTCTCTGCCTGGAGGGGTGCCCGCAGCTTGGCACCTGCCTTTATCCTCTCACTGAGCCCTACCAAGCACCTGTGACTCAGGGCTGGGGCTCGCCTAACCCAATACACGCTGAAAAGGATGGCTGATGGTTAGTGACAGGAAGTTGGCCTTAGAAGGAGGCGAGGAGATGAAGAGCGATGGAAAGGGAGTGATCTTAGTCTGGGTGGCCAGGGCCTCTGGGACGAGGAGATTGCAAACCATGTATCCATTCATTTCCTTACCCATTTTTGAATCGGTAGGGCATCCGTGTGCGATAAGCCCCCCCCACCCCCAAATGATCAAAACCAAAGCATGCAAGCAAGTTACCAAACACTATAAAGGGGGGTGTCCCTGTCTCAGCTGTCCGTCCCTCCTCCACCTGCTTCATGGTCTGACAAATACTTCCCGGAGTGTTTCAAGAACCTGAGCGCCTAGACCAGCCAGGAGGGTATTCAGCCACGAAAGCGCAGACTCCCCGTACGTGGGATGCTTGGACTCCTCCCTGAAGGACGAGGTGGTGCCTGTGAGACCTGGGAGGGGTGACTCCTGCAGGAGGGGGGGCAGCAGGAGCGCCGGGTCCTGGGCCCAGTGAGAGAGGGAGACACTGGTCAGGGTTACTGGGGGCGGTCAGTCGGGGCCTGGTCTGGTGGAGTGCCGGTTTGAACGGACGTGGGCTTCTGAGGGGAGGGACAGGAGCAGAGACCTGTGAGACGGCAAGGCAAAGAGAAATGGAGGTGGACAGGAGGGGGTGGACCAAGCTGCCCTCCTCTCGGCGTGTCCTGGGTGCCCAATGGCGCCTCCTCCACAACGCCCTGGGCGGTGGCTGTCACTCACTGTTGGCAGGTGCCATCAGGTTGGTTCCGATTCCGATTCGGGGGCCTTCTGTACAACAGGACGAAGCAGAGACTCGCCGTCCTCACAAGTGTTCTGTGTCTGAGCCCCTCGCTGCGGCCACCTTGTTGAGGGACTTCCTCTTCTTTAGGCACGATGTCCTTCTCCAGGGACTGCTCTCCGCTGACGGCATGCCCACAGTCTGGGAGACGGAGTCTCGCCCTCCTTGCTTCTAAGGAGCACGCTGGCTGCGCTTCTCCCAAGGAAGAGTCATGGGTTCTTTTGGCAGTCTGTGGGGCCTTCCATGTTCTCCGCCAGCGCCGTAATTCAAACGCACTGACTCCTCTTTGATCCTTCTTATCCACTGTCCAACTTTCACTTGCGGATGAGGCAGTTGAAAATACCATGGCTTGAGTCAGATGTACCTTAGTCCCTGTGGTAGCTACATAATCTGTTGTCAACTTGTGATTATTATGAGTGAAGGGGTGGAGTTTAGACTGTCAATCAGGTCACAGCTTGATGACCTCATTTGGAGGCATGATGGAGATAAATAGCTCGCTGGAGGCAGGACACACACTCACTCCCTGGGAGACATTTCTGTTGATAAGTCAGATGGAGCTACACTGATGCAGGCAGAGCCCTGAAGCTGGAGGAGCCACATGGAGACCCACACCAGCACTGAGAGGCTTCCATTGCCACTGGATCCACAACACTTTCTACCCACTGGCCTGTGATCTTCCTATATTCAGTATCATTGCATGTGTTACGTGAGTCTGAAGAGGACTTTATAGATTGGCATCAGCCATATGGGCTAATAGTGGCACTTGATCTGGACGGGGCTGGGGTGTTTTCTTTTCTTTTCTTTCTTTATTTTTTTATACTTTTCTTTTTTCTCCTTAACCCTAACCCTAACCCTAACCCTAACTCTAGGTGTTTTCTTAATATATAATTATTCTTTGGTATAAAGCTCTCTCTTACATATATGTGTCTACGGATTTGTTTCTCTGGTCAAGCCAGACGAACACAGTCCTCAAAGTAACATCCTTGTTTTCAACAAAGATTTGGTGCAGCAGATTTGCCCATTGCAGGACGTCATTTGATGTCTTGACCGCTGCTTTCATGAGCATGCATTGTGGATCCAAGCAGGACAAAATTCATGACCACTTTAATCTTTTTTTTTTTTTGGTTTATCACAATGTTACCTGCTGGTCCAGTTGTGAGGATTTTAGTTTTCTTTAAACTGAGTTTCAATCTATACTGCAGGCTGCAGTCCTTCCTCCTCATCAGCAAGTGCTTCAATTCCTCCTAACTCTCAGCAAGCAAGGTTGTGTCACCTGCAAGTTGAAGGTTAATAAGACTTCCTCCAAACCTGATAGCTCATTCTTCTTCATTTAGCCCAGCTTCTCTGATTATCTAATATACTGATTAAATAAATGTGACGAGAGGATACAAGCATGATTTCTTGATTTTAGACCTTGTGGCATTCCCTTGTTCTGTGCACACAACTGCCTCTTGACCCATGTACAGGTTCCATTTGAACACAATGTTCTGGAATTCTCTCCTTCTCAAAGTTATCCATACTTTGTTCGTTGAATGCCTTGGCACAATCAATGAAACACAAGTAAATATCTTTCTGGTATCCTCTGCTCTTAGCTAAGATCCATCTGACATCAGCAGTGATATCCCTTATTCCACGTCCTCTGCTGAATCTGGCCTGAACTTCTGGCAGCTGCATCTCAGTGAACTGCTGCAGCTGTTGTTGGATGATGACGAGCATTTTACTTGAGATCGATGATGCTGTTCCATAGTTTGAGGGCTCTGCTGGGTCACCTTTGGAATGCATACACTATGAATCTCTTCCAGGCATTGGCTAAGGAGCTGTCATCCACATTTCCTGGCACAGACAACTGAGTGCTTCCAGCCTTCATCAGCTTGCTGGAGCATTCCAAGGGGTATTCCATCGATTGCTGGAGCCTTGTTTTTGGCTGGTGCGTTCAGTGCAGCTTGGACGTCCTCCTTCAGCACTGTTGCTTCTTGCTCAGATGCTACCTCTTGAGATTGTCAAGCGTGGACTAGTACTCTTTGGTGCAGTGACTCTGTGTAGTCATGCTCTCTTCTTTTGATGCTCCCTGTATCGTTCAATAGTTTGCCCACAGAATCCTTCAACAGGGCAACTCAAGGCTTGGATTTTTTTCTCAGGCTCTTCCAGTTTCAGACGTGCAGGGCGTGTTCTTCCTTCTTGGTCTTCTAACTCCCGGGAGGTGGTGTTACCGTAACTCACTCTGTGCAGATGAGGACACTGCTACACTGAGAGGCGATTCTTCAGTCCTATGGAGCAGAGGTGGAGCAGAGGTCAGGTAGTCGGGCTTGGGAGCTATGCTTTGAATCCCCGCACTCCGTTGCCCCTCCAGATGAGACACTCTCCCCTCTGAATGGCTACATGTGGCTCTATGGAAAGAGGGTGTGTCCCAAGGTAGGGGCAGTGATTCCTGTGCTGTCCCCCGGGAACCAGAGACACCTGGGCTGCTAGTGGAATGCAGACACCTAGGCCCAAGCCCTGAATCAGAATCTCTGAGCCCACAGCCTGGGGATCTATAGCTTAAACCAGGAATGATATCTCCCATCCTCTCAGATGCACCCTAAGACTTGAGACCCTGAGCAGAGGGAGGCTGGGGACCCATTTACCCAGCTCAGACTGCGCCCCAGTCTCTGGGCCTGAGTCCTGCTCAGCCCTTACTGGGGTGACAGGGAGAGTGGGGTACACGGTCGCCTCGTGGTCGGTTCTTGGCAGCTGATCACGGGCGGCCCCATCTACCTTTGCAGGCAGCTGCGGCCCAGTCCACCTGGAGTGACAGCTCTGGGTCTTCTGACCTCAGCTCCCTGACTGGGAATCCTCAGAGGTAAAGACACCCCCTCACTCAACTCCACACCACACCCCAAGTGCTGGATCAGCTCTGTTGAGAAGAGCCTGAACTTCCAGGTGGAGGCAGAAGGAGCTGGAGCTAAAATAGATCTGGGACCTCCTGGCTTTGAGTCTGTCCACGTGAGCCCCCCTCCACCCCAGCTCTGTCTTCCGGGCTGAGGGGTTAATGTGTGATGCCACTGGCCGGCCTCTCACCTGGCCCGGCAGCACACAACCCTCTTCTCTTTCGATGACAACTTTGGGACGGGCGGGGGACGGCCAGGAGGCTCCCCGGGAGAGAGGCCCGGCAGCCTCATATGGCAACTTACCCCCTCTCTCTGGGTACTCCCCCAAATCTCAAAATACATGAGGCAGAATCAAAATCAGACTCTCTTCATCAGGAGAAATTACTCATTTTAAATATTTGCAGCCGCTTGAACTGAAATTCAGCGAGACGAGGGCTTAGATGAATAATCTGAGGCCTTCTGAGAGGCAGCTTGTACTCAGCACTTTTCCTGATTCCAGCCACCTCCCGCCTCCCCCCATTCCCCCATGTCCAAGCCCTCTCCCCACCAGGAGCTGTGATTTTCTCCTTCGACTTCCCTCCTTTCCTGCCCAGCACTGGCCTCCATCCTCTTCAGAGCGCCCCCTTCTTGATTTCATCCATTCAACCTGCAAATATGTGCTCAGTGCCTCCTCCTGCCTGGGATGCAGCTTGGCAGGGGACACTGTGGTGACAAGATGGGGCAGCCCCTTGTCCATGGGAGTGGGGGGAGGCCCCTTGTTCCAGGACATGCCCTTCACTCTCCGCGGCACTTCTGAATGTTTCCAAAAGCTTTGTTTCCACACTTATCCAAGGCTATCTTATATACCCATCTCCTGGGTGGGCCTTTGGTGGCCGGGGACCATCTGGAGAATTCCATTGCCTCCCTCAGCCCTCTCCTTCCCCTGCACAGCTCATGGCCCCTGGGCTGGGGCTGGGCACTGTTTGAAGGAAGCCAGGGTTGCCCACCAGCTGCGAGAGGAAGCCGGCCTGGCTGTGCTTGCTGGGATGACTCGTGTGTGTGGGGGGGGGGGCGGGGGGGGCTGATGAGAAACTGAGCAGCAGGGTGAGGACTCCATGTCTGGGCACCCCTTAGAGCTCTCTGGGCTGCAGTGGGGGCCACCCGGGCCCCAGGGCTCTGCCGGTCCTGGGCTGTCACAACTGCCAGGCCAGCGGGGTGGGGTGGGGTGGGGACAGTGACTGTGTGACAGACAGGGGAAGGGAGGAGGAGGAGGAGGAGGAGGAGGAAGGGCACAGGAGGAGAGAGAGAGAGAGAAGAGCACCAGGCTAAGGTAGGACAAAAGCAGCCATGTGGAAGCACTGCAGCCAGAGAAGCTGCAGGCGGGGCTCGGGGGCTCTCTGGGGAGAAAGCATGGGGTCTTCATGGGGACAGTTTGGGGGCTTGGGATCTGCTGTTCCCAGGTGTGTAACCAGTTAAACGTTCTGCTACTGACTTGGTGTGGTGCTTATGAAGTTGGTTCAAAATCACCAGCTGCTTCTTGGGAGAAAGGAGGCTTGCTAGCCCTGTAAAGCGCTGCCGTCTCGGAACCCACAGGGGCAGTTCTACCCTGTCCTATAGGGTCGCCATGAGTTGGCATCAACTCGATGGCAGGGAGGTTGGTTTTGATTTTTAACTACTAACCAAGAGGTTTGAGGGCTTAGCAGAAGAAAGGTCTGGCCATTGCTTCAGCAAGTTCACAGCCTTAAAAGCACTATGGCTCCCCCTGGTCCCTCACAGCATGACTTTGAGTAGTAAGATGGTGGAAGGACCTAACCACCCATCGGCAGAAGAACGGTAAATACCGGCTGGTTCAGACACACCACGCAACACCAGGCATCACCCCAGGATGCCCACGCCGCTGGCAGACGCCTCCCAGTGCGGGTGGGGGAGGACGGCCTGCGAGGGGCATTGGTCCCGCACAAAAGGACAGACGCTGCACACAGGCCCTGAGACATTACAATAGCAGTTCCCTACCTTCCTGATGCCACGACCCTTTCATACAGTTCCTCATGGGGTAGTGACCCCCAACCATAACATTGTCTTCAGTGCTACTTCATCACTGTCATTTTGCTACTGTTACGAATCATCATGTAAATATCTGATATGCAGGATGTATTTTCATGGTTCCAAATTGAACATCATGAAAGCATAGTGATTCATCACAAAACAATATGTCATTCTATATTGTGAAATAATTATTTATAATGACAAATAAATGACATTTTGTCTTGAAGCATGGTGTAGCATGGGTAACAGTGTTACTATAGCAATCATAAACTGCGTTGTTACATTTTGCAACAGTGTGCGTAAAAAGCCAACGTCATCGGGAAGGTTGCGGATCTCTTCTTTCTCCCCAGATCAGCACATCTGTGTGTGGGCGGACCCACCTGGAGACAGATAGAGGAGCAGTGTCTCAGTTCCTGAACCATCAGAAATGTGTGTTATTCGATGGTCTTAGGCGACCCCTGTGAAAGGGTCATTCAACCCCCAAAGGGGTCGAGACCCACAGGTTGAGAACCACTGCTTTAGAAAGACGAGCAGAGAAAGGGAAAGGGGGGGCGGGGAAACCACAGGGCAGACAGGTGTCCACTTGGGTGAAGGGAGAGGAGACGTTCCTAACAGAGGAGGGAAAGGTATGGGGAGGGGCGGGGGGGACAACATAAGCTACTGGGAAGTTAGATGAGTGGGTGAAAACAAAAATGTTGAATTGCAATGTGTGCCCCACCCCCTCTCTGACACACCAAATTCACAATTAAAAAAAGTTAACACTGAAAAGCCCCTAGGAGTACAGTTCTTTCTACTCTGCACCCCTGCGGTCCCCAGGAACTGAAATGGATTCAGAGGCAGCTGCTTGTCTGCTTGTTTTGGGCTCCACGAAGCAGTTCCAGGGTTTGTGCCCCCGGTGGCCCTATAGATCTTGCTGGGACAATCTCCATCCGCCTGGTTCCCTGTCTGCCACGAGGAGCATCGCTAGGAGGGGGCCATCCCAGGACCTTTGCACGTGCAGTTTCCTCTCCTAGGATAACTGGATCTATTGAGCTGGCTGGTTTAGGGGCTTTCAGTCTCAGCTTGGCTACCATGGTGGCCCACTGAGCTTGTGTTCCAGACGGGCAGCTGGAATCAGGGGCAGAAGCTGGGAGTGTGGACTGGGCTTATGGGCAGGGGTGGAGGGGACCTCCTGGGAGGATGCAGAGGAGCTAGGAGTGATGGTTGGAGGCCCTCAGAGGAAGGCTGGTTGTGGAGGAGCAGAAAAGTTTAGGAACAGGCAAGAGCCAAGGTTGCTATTTTACTGCTGTTGGAAGGTTTCCCTTGAATGTATTCCAACTCCCATCAACCCCATTTACCTACAACTGCAGAACACACTGCCCAGTCAGGTGATTGCCTCACCATTGTGGCTTTGTCGAGCCTGGGGCTGTAGTCACAGTGTCAGTCCATCTCGCTGAGCATCTTCTCGGTTTCACGAACCCTCTGCTTTACCCAGAAGAATGTCATTTCCTGGGGACTGGTCCCTCCTGCTAACCTATCCAGTGTACATAGGACCATCCTCATTTCTAAGGACTGTACTTCTTCCAAGATAGATTTGATCATTCTCTGGGCAGTCTATGGGCTCAAGAAGTTCATGGAAAAATATAGAATTAAAGGGTAATGGATTTTTCTCATGAACTTTTGCACCAAACCAGTCAGCCAGCCAGCCAGCCAGCCAACCAACCAACCAACCAACCAAACAAACAAACAAACCAAAAAAGCCAAACTCATTACCATTGAGTTGATTCTGACTCATAGCTTTGAAGTTTTTTTTCTCTTTAGTTTTGAACTTCGTGAAGCCCCTTGGACCCAGAGTTCTTTGCCAACACTGTAGTTCAAAGGCATCAGTTCTTCTTTGGCCTTCCTTCGCCATTGCCCAGCCTTTGCATCTACCAGGCGATTGAGAAGAGCCGGCACTCCTCAGCACTGCAGTGGGCCTCTTTGCCGTTGCACGCTTTAGCGAGGTACTGCGACATGTCATCTGGCTTCTTGACTGCTCCTTCCACAGATGTTGATCGTGGATCCAGGTATCATGGCTTACTCGGACCCAGAGGGTCTCCACTGGCCAGTTTTATCAGTGGCAAATGGCCAGGCCCTGCTTCCTTGTCTGTCCTAGTCTGGAACCTCCACTGAGACCCGTCCACAATGGGGGACCCTGCTCATATTTGGAATAGTGGGGACATAGCTTCCGGCATCCCAGAGACACGAGGCCACCGCAGTACTGAAAACTGACAAGTGGTGGAAAGCTTTTATGGATCACACAATATTGCGCGTGCGTACACACACACACACACACACACACACACACACTCACTCACACATACACACACACACTCACTCACACATACACACACACACTCACACACACTCACACACACACACACACACACTCTATGGCAGTTGCATAATCTGTCAATTGGAGGAAGGGGTGGAGTCTAACCTGTCAATCTAGCTTGATGACCTCATTTGGAGGCGCTAAGGAGATCAATAGCTCACTGGAGGCCAGGCACCCTCTCTCTGCTTCATCTTCTTGCTCACAGGACACATGGAGCAACGCTGATGGAGCCAGAGCCCTGGATCTGGAGGAGCCATGTGGAGACCCACACCAGCACTGAGATACTTCCACAGTCACTGGATCCACAAGTCTTTCCACTCACCGGCCTGTGGTCTTCCTGCACTCAGCATCATTGCATGTGCTGCATGAGTCTGAAGAGGAATTTATAGACTGGCATTGGACATATGGGCTAATAATGGACTTATGGACTTGATCTGGACTGGGCTGGGATGTCTGCTCAGTGTTCAACTGCTCTTTATATGAAGCTCTCTCTTATACACATATGAATTTCTCTGTATTTGTTTCTCTAGTCAGCCCAGATTAACACACACACATGCTCACACGCTCACACACGTGCGCCATGTGGATGCATTGAAAGTGATGGTTCTTAACCATCCAAATGTCATGACCCTTTAATACAGTTGCTCATGAAAAAATAAAATTATTTTCACTGCTACTTCATAACTGTACTTTTGCTACTGTTATGAATCGTCGTAACTATCTGATATGCAGGATGTATTTTCATTGTTACAAATTGAACATCATTAAAGCATAGTGATGAATCACAAAAACAATATGCAATTCTATATTGTGAAATATTTATTTCTAATGACGAATAAATGAGTTTGTCTTGAAGCATGGTGCAGCATGGGTAAGAGTCTTCAGGTCAGGTACTCCTATGTAGGCATACCTGCATGTGGGCAAACGCGCCTGGGGACAGACAGAGGAGCGGTGTCTCCATTCCTGAGACCATCAGAGATAGGTGTTTTCCAATGGTCTTAGGCGTTTGACCCCTCTCCCCTGGAGGGGTCGTGACCCATAGGTTGAGAACCCCTGGTGTAAAGTGTACTGTGTTGCCAACATGTAGAAACCCACTGTTTGCCTCTTGTTTCTTCTTCCCTGAAGAGGTCTCCCCATTCTGACTTTTGAGGAGATTGCGACCCTGAGTTTCTTTGGAGCTGGATACACTCAGAACACCCCAGGGTTGGGTTTGTCTATTTGCGGCCCTGATATCCTGCCATTTTTTCTAGTCTGGCTTCTTTCTTACAACTTTGTGCCTGAGGGATGCAGGCCCGTGGCTGCCACCTGCGGCCGGTGGCTTGTTTTCGCCGCTGTGTGGTCTCGCATGGGGCTGCTTTACTGCTGATCTGTCCCCGCTCTTGTGGGCGGGCGTCTAGATCGTGACCACGTTTGCTGGTGAACCCGGCTTGGGCACACGTGACTGTTCATGGCTCCTGGGGGCAAGCTGAGCCTGGGAGTGGGGTTTCCGCCCGCAAAGGGTACACCTGACTTCTGTTTTCTGAAAGACAGTCTGGCTTAGCGCCCAGGGCTGCTGCAACCGTGTGGCACACGTCGAGTGGCTTCTTAGATGGGGACGAGGAGGCTGAATGTGTTGGATCAGGGTCTCGGCCCACTTGCTTCCTGCCAAGGCTTTGAGGAAGACCCCGCTCCAAGCCTTCCTCCTAGCTTCTGTGGCTCTAGGCACTGCCGGACTTGCAGCTGCAGCCTGGCCCTTGTCTCCCTGTCTGCGGCTCACTCTTCCTCTTTCCCAGGACATCGCCTGCTAGGATCGGATTAGGATTCTCCCGGCATCGCATGACCTCCCAATAACCTAGCCGATAATACTTCCAACCAGGCCACACTCACAGATGCAGGGGTGAGGACTTCGATATGACAGTTTTAGGGACACACTTCTATCTCTATCAGAGTCCTTCCATGAAGCCTTTGACTGGGACAAGTCCAAGGCCAGCTAAATTAATTACGCTACTCCCTGTGGGATAGGTTGTCCCCCATATGATAGGCCAAAGTAAGACGTCGTCTACCTGATACTCTGTTTGGTGGATCCACCAAGTGCCACCATCTGCAACAGGTCCTGGGGGCTCCTTTCTGTCAGACTGGGCACTGGTGGGGGGCATGATCTGACCAAGGAGGGGTGGTCTTCACAGGCAGGTGGCACTGGGGCTGGTGTGTCATTCCCACAATGCCTCTGCTCAGTTCCGAGACTGCTGAGTGGCTATGGGTCTGGGAGGTTATAACTGGGGCTGGGCTTTGAAATCCACTTTGACTGTATGTGCCGAAGGCACAGGGAAGCCATTCAGGGTCCAGCATGTTCTGGAAATGAGTCTTTTGGTGGCTTGGACTCCATCATGGCCGATCAGGATGGTCTTGAGAGACCCTGAGGGCAGCCCTCAGTGCCTGGAGGCTGCCCTGGCCATCTGTCTGTCTCTCTGCAAGGCCTATCTGGGCCTCAGGGGGGTATGGGGGATGTTAACGCTCCCCTGTCCTGGCTAAGGTTGCTGGGACTGCCTGCCCTTTGTGGGTGTCCCCAGAGCCCTGGGACTTGGGAGAAGAGTGTCAATGAGGCGGGGGAGGCTGGGGGAAGGTCAGGGCACCTTCTAAGGAGCAGTGACACAGGGAGGGCTACCTTGTGGTGGTGGTGGGCTGTTGAGGGACTGGTACTGGGCAGCGACGCTCTGGGGAGGTTGTGGCTTTCCCCCGTCCGTCGGTCAGATGAGGAGACAGGCTCAGGGCTGCAAGGCGAGTTGATGGCGGGGCTGGGAGCACACACCGAAGGCTCTTGGTCACCTGACAGTCCTCAGTGGGCTACTCGAACCCTCCTGATGGGACCCGACACCTATGTAACCGTCAGCGTGTGCCAAGCGCTGATGAATTCCCATACACCTCCCAGCCACTTAAGGCACAGAGAAGTGAGCTAACTTGCCCAGGCAGGTGGGATTTGAACCCAGGGCATCCGGCTGAACAGGCTTTGCTCGTAACTACCAAATCGAGCTGGCTGGCGGAAGCACCCTCAGTCCCTCGCTTCGGATTCATCCTCCTGTGGAGAAGGCTCAGGGCCTCCACTTCCTGGTCTGTTTCAGGCACGGTCTCCTCCGCCCAGTGGAAACAAGCCCCCCGTGCCTCTTTTAAAGAGGAAAAACAGTACAACCCAGACACCCTGCACCCCTTTGGGTCTTGGGGGATGGGGAAGGAGGAGAGACCGTCAGCGAAAGTGCTTGTAGCGCCTGGCTGTGGGTTGGTGAAATTCTAGAGGGCAATGTCATGGTCCTCCAGGATGGGGTTCTTGTTCTTTCAAGAGAACATCTTCCATCATCGGCTAGGTGTGCACCCACCAGCCCGTGGGCTAGAACCAGGCCAGGAAGGCCCTGCGTGGGCCCTTCCTCCCCCCCCCCCCCCACAGGCATGATGACTCTGCGGCAGGGTGCAGGGAGAGGGTGCAGGGAGACGGTGGTGAAGCCCCCAGGCAGTCGCCCCTTCTCTTCTCCCCATCACTAGCTTACACGCAGTGAGGGAGACAGACGTTGAACACAGCATTCCAGGAAGAAGTAAATGAAATTATGATTGGTCAGGGAGAGGGAACACAGGGGGCCCAGGTGCGTGTCACACGGGGAAAGTCTCCTTGGAGCCAGTCTTCAAGGATTGAGATGCGCATACTGTTACTGCCTCTCTTGGTGGAGGGTCATCCCAGCAGCACCCTGGGTCACAACCACATTGGTTTATTGCTCAGCCTGAAGGCCGAGAGGGCTTTGGGCCTGTGTGGCTGGTCCAGGACCCGGTAAAGCTGGTCCTCTCTCCTACTTTTGCCAGGAGGACGCAGGCAGGGGCGCTCTGCCCAGGACCCTTGGGAGTTTCTCTGAAGTCAATGGCTTGGCTGTGGGTTCAACTTGAAAGGCCCTGTGAGTGTTTGGGTCTTTTGATCTGAAACCAGAGGTCCCTCCTCTCCCACATTGAAGAAGAAAGAGGAAGTGTGGAGGAGGCCGGGGTTTAAAACAAAAAGAAGTGTCTTTCAGGCCAAGGCCTGTGATGGATGCAGGGTTAAAGAAGCCAGAGGCTCTTTAAGAGCAAGTTCCCCCCACCCACCCTACCACCCAGCACGGCCTGCCCAGAGCTGAACGCTGTTCCTGCTGTTGACAAATGAAAGGGGTGAGGGAAGGGAGGGGGCACTCCGCTGGCCTGTCCATCAAGGATGAGGGGGTTGGCCTGGCCTTTCCTACTCTCCATGGGCCCAGGGCGCTGGGAATGAAGGCAGATGGCAGGGAATTTTCTCCCCATGTCTCCCCATGCTGAGGTAGAATACATGGTGTCCAGGTGGCTCCTGAGCAGGCTCCACTGCCTTCCTCCACTGGGGCTGGAGTAGAAGTGGGAACCACACACCCTCTCAGGCCCCTGTGGTGCAGTGAGCAGGAGGCTGGTACCCTGTGGAGCCCTGCGTGGGTTCTAAAGGAAGTCACGGTGTGAGGAATGTCTGGGCTTGTAATGGGACGAGGGCTGCCAGATACGCCTACTGCACAAGGCGTCTTTAGAGCACTGACAGGCCAGGGCATCACTCAGGGCTCAGGGGTGCCATGGTATTTTCAATCGTCTTGTGACTGTGAGACACTGAATAGGCACCATGCACTTGGATGATGGCGTGGATGAAGAACATTGGAGGTGTGATGGGCTGCCAAGAGAACAGACATCTGTTTTGGAAGAAGTACAGCCAGACTACTCCTTAGAGACAAGGATGGTGACATGTCGTCTCAAGCACTTTGGACATGTCGTTAGGAAAGACCAGTCCCCGGAGAAGGACGCTGTGCTTGGTCAATCAGAGGGCAGCACCAAAGAGGAAGACCTTCCCTAAGATGGAAAGATGGACGGACACAGTGGCTGCGACAACGGGCGCAGACATAAGAACCATCGTGAGATGCTGCAGGACCGGGCCGGGTTCCTTCTGCTGGATTCATGGGTTGCTATGGGTCGGAACCAACTTGACGGCCCCAGACAACAACAACAAACAGGGTTTCCAGATTACTTATATATATAAAATATATTTTTAGAGTATAACAGAAAGAAAAAAATACCAAACCCACCGCCATGGAGCTGATTCCAACACCTGTGCACCCTCTCCGGGGTGAGGGAGGCTGTGAATCTCTCCGGGGGCAGATGCCGCATCCTCCGCGCTCTGAGCGGCTGCATGCGCTGTCCTAGGTCAGGAGCCCTGGTGGCTCAGCAGTGAAGCACTTGGCTAGTGACTGAGAGGGTGGCAGCTTGAACCGACCCAGTGTTCGCTGGAGAAAGGACCGTCCACTTTTGTGAAGAATCACAGCCCAGCACACCTGTCAGGGCAGCTGTTTCACCCAGTCGAAGCTGAACCTGACGGCCCCTCATCCCCGCCCCCCAGCAAGCTGGCCTGAATGTTGGCTGGCACACGCTCCTACTAAGAAGAAATCCAACTGGCTGCTTCTCGAGAATTCAAAGTCAACTGGACTGACACACTCCTTGTATATTATATCTAAGGAATAAATAATCAATCAAGGAATAAATACAGATCGATGGTGGTTCATCCTAAGTCTGGAAGCCCTACGAGGCACCTGGAGGGGTCGTGATTCCGGGCTGGGCTGCTAACCACCAGGTCAGCAGTGTGGCTCTACCCTGTCCTGGGGACCCACTCGATGGCAGTTTGGTTTGGTTTGGTAACTCCCAGTTGGAGATTAATTTGCCAGTCCTCCCTTGGCCCAGGGTGTGAGCTGCAGACAAGGAGGAAGAGGAGGAGAGCACAGGCAGTCATCCATGGGGTCCCCGAGTTTCCCTTATCCCCATCCTTCGCCTCGGGGATTTCCCCCAAACGGACAGGCAGACTGGGGGAACACGGACGTGTGGCCCTGAATGCTGAGTGCCAGGGCTCCTGGGCAGATGGGAGAGACACAGGAAAGCCGGTGGCTTGACCAGAGACGCCCATGCCTTTGATGCTGTCACAGTGGTCCCCTGAGAGTGACTGTGGTGGGAGGGGTCTGCCCATGTGCACCCACTGATCTTCACAGAGCCCTAGAGGTGGCACCAGAACCAACACACGCTTCAGGCAAGGCTGCTGGGGGGTGGGGGTGGGTGGGAAAGGGGCTCACAACTCTGAACGTCCGATATAAGGGACAGAGCCCACCCACAGCTGTCTGACCCCCAAGAACTGAACCTCTCAGTCACTAGACACTCTGTCCCCACCCCTGCCCCCGACACCTGCCGACCTGGCCTTCCGAGCTGTGCTGCTTCCCACAACTGAGTCAACCCGAGCCTGGAGCCTCTGTTTCGCCCTGTGCTGCCCTCCAAGCGAGGTACCCATGACACCAGTGCCCACGGGGTGGCTGTCCTTTCCCGAGCGTCTTGAGGGTCTGCACCCTCCCCCTCCACAGTTTCCGGAGCCCGAAGACCCCCTGGCAAAGGCTACTCTCCAATGACCCCGTCACAAAGGACAAACAGACTCCTCTCCTCAGAGCCCGAGTCAGGCCTGGACTTCACGGACCTGCATGACCCTACTGAAGCCCCTCACTGACCTCACAGGGTACGTCCCGCCAGGAGCCTCCTCTACAGGTGTGGAAAGTAAGGCTCTGAGAAGGGGCAGCCATCAGCCGCAGTGAGTGGCAGAAGACAGGGCGCCTGACTGCAGACACTGCCCTCTTGCACCCATGGGTGGGGCTTTGCAGACTGGAGTCCATGATTTGTGAAGGCATGTCTGCGCTGGCGAAGGCAGAGCCAGCAGTGGGCGGGGCTTGGGGCTGTGTGGCAAACTGGCTCGGCTCTGGGCCTTAACCCAGGCATGGGCAAGAGAAGGGAGGATACTGCCTTAGAGCAGGAGTTCCCCCGGCTGGCTTCTCATTAGGATCACTGGAGCGCTTTCCAAATGACTGATGCCTGGATTCCCTAGAACCGGAACTTTAATTATTGTAGGGGAGAGGATCCAGGTGTCATCGTTCTTAAAAGCTTCCAAGTGATTCAAATGAGCAGCTGGCGCCAAGAACCATAACCTTACGGGACTACGGGGAGAGACTGAGATGAATGGGGAGGGCTGAGTAAGAAAGGTGTACCTAAAAAAAAAATCGGAAAAAAATTCCGCTGGGCGGAGCTTTCTTAGTACACATTTTTTGCCCCCACTAGGCAAGCATCCAGCAACTCACTCTGAGTTAGTGCACCCAGTGGCTTCACCCGGGAAGGTTCTCTCTGGTCACAGTGAATTTTTTTCGTAAAAGCAATTTTGCTCGAACCTTGTTTTATTTATTTATTTATAATCATTTTATTGGGGGCTCATACAACTCTTATCACACTCCATACATACATCAATCAATTGTGTAAAGCACATTTGTACATTCATTGCTCTCATCATTCTCAAAACATTTGCTCTCATAAGCCCCTGGCATCAGCTCCTCATTTTCCCCCTCCCTCCCTGTTCCCTCCTCCCTTGTGAATCCTTGATCATTTATAAATTATTATTTTGTCATATCTTACACAGTCCGACGTCTCCCTTCACCCACTTTTCTGTTGTCTGTCCCCCAGGGAGGAGGTGATATGTAGATCCTTGTAATAGGTTCCCCCTTTCTACCCCAGCTTTCCTACACCCTCCCAGTATCGCCACTCAGCACTGGTCCTGAAGGGATCATCTGTCCTGGATTCCAAAACTTTGTTTTTTGTGATGGCCAATTTAAGAGAACAGTGTGCGGCTGTGAAATTTTGTTTCCTGCTTGGGAAAAATGCCACAGAAACTGTTGTGAGGTTGAACACAGCTTACAGCGCTATGGGAAAAACTCAAGTGTATGCATGATTTTCTCTCTTCGAAAAAGGCGAAATGGCGATTGATGACAAATCTCATTCTGGACATCCATCAACGTCTTGAACGGAATACAATGTCGACTGGTGGTGCATCTGGAGTTCGTTCCACCAGGTCAGACTGTTCATCAAGCTTTCTATTTAGAGGCTCTGAAAAGATGGCGTAACAGTGTGTGACAAAGAAGACCTGATTGGTGGCAGACAGGGGACTGGTTTTGTCACCATTACAATGTACCTGCTCACGCAGTCATCTCAGTACGCCAGATTTTGAAAAAAAAACCAACAGCATGCCTCTCTTGCCCCACACACCGCACTTCTCACCTGACATGAAAGGACAGTGATTTGCTGGTGAAGAGGTGAAGAAAAAACCGAGGGCGGTGCTGTCGGCATCCACACAGGAGAGTTTGAAAAGTGTTTCCAAGAACGGAACGGCAGATTCGACAAATGTACTGAGTGTATTGGAGAGTACTTTGAAGGTGATAAGGTTATTTTGTAAACAAACAAACAAACAAAACAACAACCTTGAATACAGGGAAGTCTAGTAGAGAAGACACAGAGAGTTGATTCTCATGGTTTCCCTTTCTTTAAACGGCAAACCGTAAGCGGAGAACGCTGTTACATTACAGTCTTTAAGAGGAGAGAGACTCCTTGCTGAGTTAATACCTGGCTGTGTCACAGCCAGGACTTGGTCAGAGTGAGTGGCATCCTCTACCTTTCCTCCTTCCATCCACCCACCTATCCATGCATCCACCCACCCATGCATGCATCCACCCACCCATGCATGCATCACCCACCCACCCATGCATGCATCCACCCACCCATCCATGCATCCACCTATCCATCCATCCATCCATCCATCCATCCATCCATCCATCCATCCACATATCCATCCATCCATCCATCCATCTATCCATCCATCCATCCATCCACATATACATGCATCACCCACCCACCCATGCATCCAACCATTCATCCATCCACCCACCCACCCACCCATCCATGCATCCACTCATCCACCCACCCACCCACCCATCCATGCATCCATCCTTCCATCCATGCATCCACCCACCTATCAATGCATCTACCCACCCATCCATGCATCCACGCAACCATGCATCCATCCATCCATCCATTGATCCATCTACATATCTATCCATCCATCCATCCATCTATTGATCCATCCATCCATCCATTGATCCATCCATCCATCCATCCATCCATCCATCCATCCATCCATCCATCCATCCATCCATTGATCCATCCACATATCCATCCATCCATCCATCCATTGATCCATCCATCCATCCATCCATTGATCCATCCACATATCGATCCATCCATCGATCCATCCACATATCCATCCACATATCCATCCATCCATCCATCCATCCACCCATCCATCTATCCACCCACCCCTCTGTCCACTCATCCTTCTTCAGTCATGCTATTCTGGGTGCTGAACAGGAAGCTGATATAGCCTGTTCCTTGCCCTTTGGAGCTGGGTCTGGTGGGGAAGTTAAACCTGCTAAAAGCAACCCCAGAAGGATGTCTTGGCCGCTGTCACAGAGATGAGGGAGCCCTGGCAGCACTCAGCTACTCACAGACGGGCTGGTGCTTTGAACGCATCCGCTGCTCCCCGGGAGAAAGACGTGGCAGTCTGCTTCCTTACAGATGGACAGCCTTGGAAACCCTGTAGGACAGGGCCCCCGTCCTCCAGGGTGAGTGTGAGTTGGATCAACTTGGTGACACTGGGTGGTCGAGATCGGAGAGGGTGGAGTTGAGAGCGAGAGGCCCCCTGGTCCCCCAAGTGGGAACGTAGGCTTGGAAAGGGTTGGCCAGCAGTGGCTGAGCATTGCTCTCGGGAGAAAGCCCAGATGCCTATGGTCAGCCTCCCATTCATCCTTTGGGTCTCAGCTTGAATGTCACCTCCTTGGGGACCCCCAGACCAGGTCCCCTACTAGGTGCTTCCTGGCATCCTGCCCTTCTTCATGGCACTTGCCACGACTGTAATGGAGTTGTTAGTGGCTGACGTCAGTCTCCCTGCTGGCTGTTCTCGTGTGTCTTGCTCACAGCCGTGACACTGGCACCACGAACAGTACCAGGCATGTGGCAGGAGCTCTCCGGGGCATGTTGGGAGGAAGGGGGAGGCTTCAGGAAGGATGTGCTGTTTGATTATGTCTGAGGGATGAGAGGCGGGAGACTGGGGTTCAGTTGGGAGGGCACACCGGGCAGGAGCACCAGGTGGGCAAAGTCTTGCAAAGTGACGCCCAACCGCGTGTTTAGGGAGCAGGTGCCTTTTAGCAGTGGAAGTGCAGTGGGGGGTGGCGGTGGGGACAGTGAGGCTGTGGGAGGTCTGGAGCCATGACCACTGGGCTGCATCTGGATGTGGTGCTATTTAGGAACAAGCTTCGTTTTGATCTTATTTTTATTTACTACTACTTTATTGATGCATGATTATTTTTTATAACACATTTTAATTGTAAAGTTTTAGATCATGGAATGGAAACACGTCTTGCCCAGATGGGAATGGACTCACTTTCCTGAGACGACTTCTTGAGGCAGCGTCTGCTGGGGGTTCAGGTGGGATCGGCCATCTCGGTGGAATGTCTTTTGCTTGGGTCTCAGAGAACCAGACTCCCATAGGCTTCAACTCTCCGGCCCTTTAGCATTTACCTAAAGACGACCAGCCAGGGCACTGGCAGGGCTGATTCAGCCACAGGGTCAGGGCGTTGGCGAGCCCTTCTGTGTTTCTCTGTCCATTCTTCATGTCACGAGATGGCTGCTGCAGCCCCAGCTCCACAGCACCTGACTTAATCACCCTCTTGAATCTTCTCTTCAATGAGTCACGGCTATGGGCCCTGCTCATTCCTCTCTAGGCTCCTGACCAGGCCCAGCGAAGTTGACTGGCCCACACTCACCAGTGTGAGTGAGTGTGTGTGTGTGTGTGTGTGTGTGCACGCACGGGCTGCCTCAGTTATGCAGGGAGGGTGGCTGAGAAAACGATCCTTTTGGGTAGTTTTATCAGGAAGAAAAAAATCTTTCCCTGCAGCCCTCACCTGACGTGGATTCTGCCTCTGGCTAGGCCCGAATCACATGGCCTTTTCTAGCTGCAAGGGAGGCTGGGGAAAGAGATAGATATATATCCTCTCTAATGGGAAGCGAGCAAGAGAGAAAGGGGTTGGGGATGATTGGAGTAGGGGCAGGTGACCTTCCGTGTCTGTTAGGATCTGTTTTTCCCTGGAATGTGTCTCCGCTCACGCTGTCAGACGACCTCGGGTGTCACCCTGTCCTGTCACCAGGAGTTAGAATTGACTCGATGGCAGCGAGTGAGTGAGTGAAACCAACTTCTGGGACAAGTTGGTCCCCTGGGACGCCAGGACTTGGCCTCCTTTTGACATACGGTTTTCCGGGAGGAATTGCTTGCGAGGGGAGTATGTGACTGTCTCACAGGTATAATTGCTACAGTGAACTTGTTTCCCCAAAGTGGGCAACATCCAAAGCCCCTCGTGTCCCACGCCCAGCACTTTGTGTTCTGATGTTTGTCATTTCATGCCCATTTCCCAGTGGTCCAGACCACATCCATCCGGGGCACCTCCAGAAAAGGACCACGTGTGGTGTCTTTGAGTGTCTCAGGATCCGCACCCTGACGAAGTCAGGTGACACCCTGATTGAGGAGACCCACAGCATTTTCTCTTGGTTCCGTCTTTCATTTTGGAACCATTTTTAAAAAGAAATCAAGAGACAATAGTTTCTGCCCGAATCAGTGCACCCAGAGATGTTGATGAAAAACCACACACACAGCGGGAGCCCTTTGGGGTACTTGGTGTGGTGGGGAGCACTTGACCTCATCACCCCTTGAATCCTCTCTTCCAACCCGTGAGAAGACCGTCCTATTTTCCACATAAAGAGATGGAGACCCCCAACAGGTGAAGCCGCATGTCCAAAGCCACACAGATCTGGGACACCCCCCCCCAAAGAACTCACAGCACGACCCCAAGCAGTGATGACAATACTCATCCAATGTCCCCGCTATACTTTCACCCCTCCAGGCTCTTGTCTTTGGCCTGAGGACCCCGAAAAGTGACATTGCCAGACGGAAACACAGAAAGGTCATTATGTGGTCTCTTTCCCCATGATGGCAACCTGTTCCCGACGGGAAGGAGGCACTGGGTAGCGGAGCCTTCCCTGGACTGGTACCTGGGTGACCACAGGGAGCCGAGAAAGGGATTTGTAGCCCTTGCGACCAATGGGCTTCTCTTGTGCTGGGCTTGTTCGGTGCTGTCCCGTTGGTTCTGATGGCTGTCCACCTGATCGTCAGCCGGCCTCACGCTCGTTCCTGTGAGAGGCTGTGTGGCAGCCAATCAAGCTCATGGAGGACCTTCCTGTCTGGGACTGACCGTCTCCTGGACCGAGTGGGATGTTTTCCAGGGACTGGCCCCTCCCGGGAGCAGGTTAAAGGACGGGAGATGAAGGCCTGCCTTCCCTGTTGTTAAGAGCGTCTGCCCAGGAGGGATGCGGCCATCCTTGTGGCCGAGCACAGGATCGTCAGAGTGCTTTGCCAGTCCTGTAACTCAACGGCTTCCCTTCTGGATGCGCCCGATCGGCTGTCCAGCGCGCAAAGGCCCGCGAGGTGGTTGAACATACCTGGCGTGGGTCAGGGGAACCTTAAGCTCCCCGTGACGGCTTTGCTCTCTGAAACCTGGAAGAGGCCCGTGGCAGCTTCCACGGGCGTGGATCGTGGGTCCGTGTAAACAGAAACCCTTGACAACCTCAGTCTCCGCTCCGTTCCCACGCGTTGCTTTCTGGAGCTGGTAGTTGAGAAGCTTTGCTTTAGGCTGAGGTGCTGTTGGGCTGCGTCCCTGGGGCTTGGGGGGTTCTTGGTTCACGCGGCAGAGTCTAGCCTCAGCTGACTCTAACACTACACTCCCACCCCACCCCCACCCCCAGGCTCCCTGCAGGATGCGTGTGAATACTTTCCGCATCCCTCACCCTATGGGAGCAACTGAAAGGGGCTCCGTCGCTGCTTCCTGAAATGCCCCGGCTGCTCAGGATGTTCCATCTTTGCTGAGGTGGCCCCTTGTCACACCACGGCATTGGCTGGCACCTGGGCTGGACTGGCACGAGGGAGCCCCTCCTCTTAGACTGGCCTCTCTGGACCTGGCGGAGTTGCTTGCGTGGAACCTGGCCACAGCTGGGGCCCCTCTGGTGGGTCCCTTTGGGAGTCAGACGCTTCCACAAAAGCCCCAGCTACTACTGGCAGGGTGAAGGGACGTCTGTGCCACCCTCGTCTGGCTGCTTCTGCAGCACCAATACCTGGGCGGCACTCCTGGGCCAGTGAAAGCCCGATTGGCAGGGACATGGCCAGCTGGAGCTGTGGCTTCGAGCCTCCCCAAGCTCATTCCGGCCCCTTGCCCTTCCCCTTCCTCCCACCTGCTGATGTCTTCTGCCTCTGGACCTTTCCTCCTGCCGTTCCCATTGCCTGGAATGTCTTCCCAGTCATCTCTTCCTAGCACACACTCATGCATTCTCCCCTGCATTCCTTGTGCTGGGCGCCCTTCTCCTCCCTGTGCCCCCCTCTCTGCCACTTTGCTTCGTGTCCCTGGATGACTGGTCTGTTTGTCTTATAGGAATTCAGCCCTCAAGGTCTAGAGGCTGAGTCCAGGTTTGGCATGAGACAGATGTCCCCTAGAACGGACACGGAGCAGAGTCGTGGAAACTCGCCCCGTCCTGGAGTAATGCCACTGCTGACTGAGCTGGGGCCAGCACCGTGAGGGCCACTCACAGTCCTGGGTGGTCCCCGCCCTGATGTGACCATCACACCTTTAGAAGGTTGATGGAGCCCTGGTGGCATAGTGGTTATGTGTTGGGCTGTTACTGATAAGGTCAGCAGTTCAGAACCACTAGCCAGCTCTGATGGTGAAGGACGAGGCTTTTGCCTCAGGAAAGAGCTACTGTGTCAGAAACCCACAGGGACAGTTAGACCCTGTCCTGCAGTCAGGATTCGTTCGATGATGGTGAACTTGGTTTGGTTTAGTCTGAACCCAGGTTGCCCTGAAAGCAGAGTCTGAGGCAGGATTTGGGAGCTCATAGTTTATTGGGTAGGGCTCCGAGGCACTAGAGAGGCAGACAGGAGGAGGGAAAGTCCAAAGAGCGATGAGCAAGGAGGGCAGGCCCCCACTCCACCACCCAGGCTCCTTCTCTCCAAGGAGCAAGCAGAGACCAGCCTCTCCCTGCCCACTGGACGGTCCTGGCCCCCACTGGTGGAGGGTTGCCTCAGGCCCCACCTTTACAAGGTCTGCTGTGTTGGAGAAAGGGGTGCAAGAGTGAGCTGAGTGAAGGTCAGGGGTTCGGGGGCTAAGTGTAAGCCTGAGGGCAGCCATCCCCTGGCCTGCTCTCGAGACCAGTGGGCTGTAAGGCAGGCACCAGAGGACTTGATTCAGTCCCCACTTCACGGACAAGTAGATTGAAGCCCAGAAAGATGAGGTCCATGGGCCAGCTTCCCACGGTCACAAGTGGACAAGACTGCGCAGTGCGTCCTTTTGAAACAAAACAAGACAAAGCTTCCAGGTCAGGTCTCGCCGTGGACGGAATGTGGCACCCAAGAAAGCTATGTTCCAGGTGGGGCTTTGCTCGCTGCCATGCCGACTGCGTGGCAAAGCAGATTGTTGCAGATGCAGCGACCCTGTCATTTGATCTCCCTTATGATCCATTTGCATTTGTTCCAGTTGTTACATATTTTCTGCTTTATTTTCTATTGAGGTTTTTATCTGTTTTACTTTGTTATTCTTGTTAGTTAGTTAGTTTTTTGAATGTTTTTCTGCCTAAGAAATCAATCCAGGCTAGGTAAATCTAGAGAGACAGTACCTAGATTAATGGGTTCTAGAGGGTACAACAGGGGAAGTGGGTGGGTGGCGGGGTTAGGGGTGGTAGGTAGGCATGAGTACAAGAATGAAGAAAATGTTCTAAAACTGACAGGGATGATGATTGTACAACTCTTCTTGATGTAATTGAGCATCAAATTGATCTGTGAATTATATGCCAATAAAACTATTGAGACCCCCCAAAATTAAGGTTTTAAACCCATTTAGGTGTGACCCCTGGCCGAGAACTTGCGATTTCACTTTAGACAGACTGAATCGGAATCTACATTCTACACCTAAGTTTCTCCCAGGAATCTTGTTAACACTGTTGATTCTGATGGGTCTAATACCAATTTGCAGCAGGGCGTGAAACCGAACCTCTCATAGCTGTGGCCATGACCTTGGCTGGAAGCAGAGTTATCGAAGATGTTGTCTGTCAGGCCATCGTGGAGTAGGGTGGACCCTAATCCTCTGTGACCGGTGTTCTTTTAAAAGAGGAAGGATTCCATGCGGCTTTGCAGCTGCAGGTCAAGGAATGTCTGGAGTCCCCAGGAGCTGCGGAATAGTGTCCGTCTTGGACCCCCCCACGGACGGCACATGGCTGACACCCTTGTCTCGGATTCTCAGCCTCCTGAACAATGAGACATTCCATTCCTGTTCCAGTAAGTCCCCCTACTTATCATAAGAGAGGTTCTCTGAGTGTGAAGGGATGAAGGAGGTGCTCTGGTCCTTGCCCCAGCTTGGTCGTCAAGGGCTGCCCTTCCAAGAGCAGGGCCCGGTACTGCTCCAGAGTCAGGCAGACAGGCGGGGTCCTTGCTTGGGTGGCCTGGCTGGAGGAACCCCATCCAGCGTCTGGGCCTTTCTGACTCCCAGTATCTGTCTTCTTCTAAAAGGTGGGGTGGGTGCTGGTGTTCACTCCACAGGCTGCCTGGAGGAGGGCTTCGTCGCCAGGGTACTGCTACCTTATGTTCAACAGAGGGAAACTCCCAAGAGCCCGTGGGCCTTTTCTGGCCCACTTGTGTGCACAGCCTGGAAGCCAGGGACTGGGGTGAGGGAAAGGCGAGCTCTGGAGAGGGTGTGGGAGATGCTGGTGGTGGGTAGGCAGGCTGGGGGTGGGCCTGGCACACCATCTCTCATTGAGAGCCCCCTCCCCCAGGGGCCCCGTGCCAGCCTTCTTCCATCTTCCAGGTGAGGATGGTTAAGGCTCAGAAGAGTCAACCCCTTGCCCAAGATCAAGTGGCCTGATGGTGGCAGAGCTGAAGTTTGAACCAGCGGTCTGCCCTTGACTGCCACAGAGTAGGTGGGACCAGGAGCCCCAGGGAGTCAGAGGTCTCCTTCCTGTCCGAGGTCTTGCTGCAGTGCCCAGTACAGGCCCTCATGCACCCTGGACTAGTAAGGACAATGACACCTCTTTGGGTTAACGATCTCCTGCCCATACAAACCGTCCATGCAACCAAGGGTGGCAGAGAGAACCTGGACCCTCACCGCAGCCCTGACCTATGAGTGTGCATATAAGCTGCAGCCGCACCCCAAGTGTCCCCAACAGCGTTCAGTCCAATGACAGGGCTCCCACCTAACCTGATGTGCCTCCCTCTTGTCCCTGTGCCTCCGTCAGGTCCCCGCCTGCATAGAGGCTGATTCTGGCTCGGTGCCCACCGGCCATGTCTGGCCAGGAGCCAGCTTGGAGGCAACCGCCTCCCTTTTCCACCATAACCATTGGGAACTGCCTCCCAATGTGGCCGGGGTCCTGGGGTGGACAGCAGCGCGCTCCAGGACTGTGTCCTGTCCACCTGGCAGCACTGCCAGGTCTTTGCCTGCCCTGGGAGGGAAATTCTGAACAGGAACCTGCCGCTACCCCATTTTTTCAGGGCAGCCATTGCTCTGCCTCCAGGGTCCATTCTGACAATTTTGACGGCGCTGAACCCCATCTCCTAGCCGGGCCCCACCTTTTCTGTAAGGGACCGTGCAGGTGCCTAGAAACTTTAGTCTTTGTGTGTGCACAACCCCCCCCCCACCCCTCCCCCCAATCCAAGCCTTTAGCAGTTTCTCCTTATCTGTTACACGTCCCTCTCACATCGTTTCCATTTGGATCTGTAGCTTTGCATGGAACTGATCTGGAAAATGCCCCCCCCCTCTTAGCTCTTGAGGGCTGAGGGTGACCCACCGTGAGCCGGAGCGTTTCCGGATTGTCCGACCGGTGTGGTTCCATAACCTTTGGCTTCCCTTCTAGGTCCCAGTTTCTCCTTTGCCCCTGGCCCGCTTTGTTAGGACGGCCAAGGCCGTGGGCTGTAGGCTACGGATGTGCGGCCCCATCAGACACCGACGGCTGTAGACACGGGACAGGGACGCTGCTGCGTGGAGCTGCGGGCTTGGCCACGTCCCGCTCAATTGTCACCTGACAGGCGACCCACGTACACAGGGTTGGACTTGGCCTGTACGGGGGTCTGGGGCCCATGGCTGTCATTGGATCTCAAAATGTTCCCGTTTCCTCCCAGAACGCGGATTGATGCAGCGAGGTCAACAGCGCCGACAGAAATGGGGCGGGGGGGCACCCGGGTGCGGGCGCTAGGATAACTACTGTTACTTGACATTTGCTCAGAGAGAAGGGGGAGGGAGGTGAGTCACCCTCCAGAGTCGCCGCCCACAGATTCGCAGAGATGAGCAGTCGCTAGGTAGGACCAGGAGGGGCGAGTAGCTTCAGATTGCCCAAATGTCACAGGCATCACGGGTTTCCCGTCCGCCCGGAGGAGAGGGTCTCCGGGTCCTTAAGTAGCTGCGCGTTAGCTCAGGAGGTGGGACCCCGAGCAGACCAGCAAGGCTGAACGCTGCCCTTCCTGGTTAGTGTGCCAGAGAGGAAAGTGACCACAGGCATTTCTCTGCAACTTGGGCATCCTGGGGAGGGGGGGATGTTGTTGGGGTGGGGTGGGGGTAAGGGGTAGCAGGACGGTGGAGATAGCAGGGTGACAGGAAGGTGGGGCTGCATGCTAGGAGTCTCCTCTGCCCCCCACAAGAAAACAGACTCACAGTGACCCTATCGGACAGGCCAGAACTGCCCCTGTGGGTTTCTGAGACTACAACTCTGTGCCGGAGTAGAAAGCCTCATCTTTCTCCTCCCCACAGGTGGTTTCAAACTGCTAACCAACGTGTAACCCACTCCGCCGCCAGAGCTCCCTCCCCCACCCCTCCAAAAAAACCTGTTGAGCAATTTTTGCTCCTGGTGCTTCCGTTTCCCAACTCGGTGCTGTGCTCATTCACCCGCGTTTCTGGGGGGCACCTTCGGTTGGGGAGTTTCAATCAAGGGAAAGACGACAGGTGAGCAGATCTTGCTCCCCGTGCCTTGATGGAAACAGGGAACCCAGGAGACTCTGGGCTCCCAGCTCCTCGAGCCACCACCACCCCCTGCAGTGGCAGGGGCCTCGTCCTTTCACTGGTTCAACCAGTGCGTCCCAGCAGCTGCCCCAGCCAAGGTCCTGGGAGGGCGTAGCCAGTCTAACGCCATCCTGCCCAACCTGCCGTCCCCCTCCTTGCTTTCTGGAGCTGCTGGGGGAGCTGGACTCTCAGGGCCTGCCAGCTGGTCCTTTGCCTTCCTCTCAGCACCTAGTCAGGCTCTGGTGCACACTCGCCTCTCCTTTGGGAATGCTTCCTGGAGCCCACTTCCCAGGGGACTCTCCCTTCCTCCCGGCACCCACTGGTCTTGATTTCCCAAGACCACCATGTCCAACAGGCCTCAAAACTTCCCCTCTTGGCACTCATTCTAGTGAGGAGCCTTCCATCCATGGGCCAGAGAAGGCCTTGCCTCCACCAGCCCTTGACCTCCTCCCGAGGAAACAGTCAAACTCCAAGAACTCCCTGGTTCTACACCTTGGATCATTCAGACCTGTACACACACACACACACACACACACACACACGCACACGCACGTACACACACACACACTCTGCCATCAAGTTGACCCTGACTCATAGCAACCCTTCAGGGCGGGGTAGAACTGCCCCTGTGAGCTTCTGAGACTATAACTGTTCATAGGCATGGAAAGCCCTGCCTTTCTTTCTCAGAGCGTTGTGTGATTCAGAACTGCTGACCTTGAGGACCGCAGCCCAACTTGTCACCGGGCGCTACCGTTATTTCCCTCCCGGGCTGATCTCTTCCCTCCCCTCCTCACGCAGCAGCTGGAGCGACCCTTCTTGGCAGGACGCTGGTCTCAAGGGTCCTCAGGTGGGTCCTGACTCAGCCCCCCATGTGCACCAGAACAAGCCCTGCCCGGGACGCACCGCCCTCACGGTCTTTCCCGGGTTTGGGATCATTGCTGCGGCCACGGTTTTAATCCCGCTCCTGGAGGCTCTTCCTCTCTCTGCTGACCCTTGACTCTGCCCACCATGATGCCCCTCTCCAGGGACTGGTCCCCCGATGACACGTCATCACGTCTAAGGAGCACGCTGGCTGCACCTCTGCTTCGAAGACAGACATTCATTCTCTGGCTGTCCATCATAGAGTTAATATTCGTTGCCCAAACTGTCATTCAAAGACATCAGTTCTTTCTTTTAAAATTCATTTTATTGGGGGCTCTTACAGCTCTTATCACAATCCATCCATCCATCCATCCATCGTGTCAAGCACATTTGTACATTTGTTGCCTTCATCGTTTTCAAAATATTTGCTTTCTACTTGAGCCCTTGCTTTCAGCTCCTCATTTTCCCCCCTCCCTTCCCCACCCTCCCTCCTTCATGAACCCTTGATAATTTATAAATTATTATTACTTTTTCATGTCTTACATTGACCGATGTCTCCCTTCACCCACTCTTCTGCTGTCCCTCCCCCTGGGAGGGGGTTATATATATGTCAGTCATTGTAATCAGTTCCCCCTTTCTCCCTCCACCTTCCCCTTCCCCTCCTGGTATCGATACTCTCATGATTGGTCCTGAGGGGTTTATCTGTCCTGGATCCCCTGTGTTTCCAGCTCTTATCTTTACCTGTGTACGTGCTCTGGTCTAGCCGGATTTATAAGGTAGAATTGGGATCAGGATAGTGGGCGGGATGAAGCATTAAAGAACTAGAGTTGTATGTTTCATCGGTGCTGTACTGCACCCTGACTGTCTCATCGCTTCCATGCGACCCTTCTGTAAGGGGGTGTCCAGTTCAAAGACATCACTTCTTCTTTATTCGTCTCTATTCACGTCCAGCTTTCCCGTGCATATGAAGCAATGGAAAACACCTTAGTCCGTAGAGCGACGTCTTTGCTCTTCAACATTTTAAAGAGGTCTTTTGCATCAGATTAATATGCCATCTAATTTCTTGCCTGCTGCTTCCATGGGAGTTTATTTATTTATTTTTATGCAAATAGATATATTTCTCTAGGAGTATAACTCCATCCTAAAGTAACAAAGTTATCAAATGTAATTTCATGCCATTTTTTTGTTCAAAACAATTTATTAGCATGGAACGACATACTCAATCACGGCTGACAATTTGTGGTACTTTTATCCTTTTCTCAAACACTACTTTTAGAATTAACTATCTTCTTTCCTCATCTTTTAAAAATTTTTTGTAAATCGTTTTATTAGGGGCTCATACACATCTTACCACAATCCATACATACATCCATTGTGTAAAGCACATCTGTACATTCATTGCCTTCATCATTCTCAAAACACTTGCTCTCCTGGGAGTTTATTATGAATCCAAGCCAAATAAAATACTTGATGCCTTCTATCTATTTTCTGTTCACCATGATGACATTCTTAGCCCAGCTGTGAGGACTGCTGTTCTCTTTACCTTGATAAAGAGAGGTTGCTCCCATCCTACTCCCAGGTTCTCTTCTCCGCCCCTCCCACCCATTTCTCAGATTGTTTGCTCAGCATACAGATGGAAACAGGGAGGAGATTTAATCGTGATACACACCTTCGATGATTTTAAACTCTGAAGTCTCCCACTGTTCTGTCTGGACAACTGTCTGTTGGTCTGTGTACAGGTTCCACAGGAACACAAGGAAGTGTTCTGTAATTCCCATTCTTCCTCATGTTATCCATAGTTTGTGAGGATCCACGCAGTCGAATCCTTGTTTAAATGAACACTTGATGGGTGCATAAGCAAATGTGGTGAAGAAAGCTGATGGAGCCTGGCTGTCAAAAGATATAGCATCTGGGATCTTAAAGGCTTGCAGGTAAACAAGCAGCCATCTAGCACAGAAGCAACAAAGCCCAGAAGCAACAAAGCCCACATGGAAGAAGCACACCAGCCTGTGTGACCACAAGGTGTCAAAGGGATCAGGTATCATCAGAACAAAAAATAATATCATTGTGAATGAGGGGGGAAATGCGGAGTGGGGACCCAAAGCCCATCTGTAGGCAACTGGATATCCCCTTACAGAAGGGTCTCAGGGAGGAGATGAGCCAGTCAAGGTGCAGTGTAGCAACGATGAAACATACAACCTTCCTCTAGTTCCTAAATGCTTCTCCACCCCCCCCACCCCACCCCCCCACACTAACATGATCCCAATTCTACCTTACAAATCTGGCTAGACCAGAGGATATATACTGGTACAGATAGGAACTGGAAACACAGGGAATCCAGGGAAGATGATCCCTAAAGGACCAGTGCTGAGTATGGCGATACTGGGAGGGTGGAGGGAAAGTGGGGTAGAAAGGGGAAACCAATTATAAGGATCTACATATGACCTCTTCCCTGGGGGACGGACAACAGAAAAGTGGGTGAAAGGAGACATCGGACAGGGCAAGATATGACAAAATAATCATTTATAAATTATCAAGGGTTCATGAGGGAGGGGGGAGCGGGGATGGAGGGAAAAATGAGGAGCTGATGCCAGGGGCTTATGTGGAGAGAAAATGTTTTGAGAGCGATGAGGGCAATGAATGTACAAATGTGCTTTACACAATGGATGGATGTATGCATTGTGATAAGAGTCTTATGCGCCCCCAATAAAATGATTAAAACAAATAAATAAATCAACGCTTGAAATTGTGCTACAATAAATACAATCAGTAAACACACAAGTAAACATTTTTCTTATGGCTTCTCTACTTTGAACCAAGACCCAGCTGACATCAGCAATGATATCCATCAACTAGCATCCTCTTCTGAGTCCTGCTTGGATTTCTGGAAACTCCCTGTCCATGTGTTGCTGCCACCGTTTTGCATTAATTTCTGCAAAAGTTTTCTTACATATATTAATGATACTGCTCAATAAGAACTCTCTTCCAGGTTGGTAGACGGGTAGCTGTCTTCCAAATTTCTTGGCCTGGATGAGTGAGCGCCTCATGGGCTGCATCAGTTTATTTAAACCTGCCAAGTGTTGTTGCCTTCATTCCTGGAGCCTGGTTTCTCACCAGGGCCAGCACTGCAACTTGAACTTCATCCTTCAGCACCCCCAGTTCTTGGTCACAGGCTGTCTCCTAAAAACGGAGTACAGGAGTCTGTGCATTCTTTCCATCTTCTCTCGAGGCTCCCTGTAACCTTCAATGTCTAGAAAGTGGGATTGCCTTCAGAAACGAGGGGCTTTGTCTCCCGTGCGCTGGGCATGTGATCAGTTAGGACCAATCCCCCCAAGAAGTCCGTCCTGCGTGGTAAGGTCAGGACTCAGTGGCAAAGAGGGAGCGCCTCCTCCGAATGCGCTGGCTTGGCTGCAACGATGGTTCCCACGCAGAAACCGCTGTGAGGCTGATGCAGGACAGTGGCTTCTTGGAGTAGTCCCACCTCAAGCTTTGATGGCTTTTCTGCAGTTGGTTCAGCGGGAGAGGCTGCGCGTGTTCTTTTCTTTGGGCTCCCTAACACTTTCTCTCCTTGAGCTGTCTTTTGAAATCTTCTGTTCAGGTCTTTCCCTTGATCCTTCCTCGCATTCGCTCTAGAGTCTATATTTGCTAAGTTTCAGAGTCTTCTGCTATCCATTTCTGTCCTTTCCTTCTTTCACGCCTCCTTACGATCATCTGCTTTCTTCGTGCATGCTACTCTTGACGCCATCTCACACCTTGTCTGATCTCCGATGTGTCAATTCCGTTTTTGAAATGGTCTGTAAGTTCAGGTGGGAGATACTCAAGGTCTAGTTTGGCTCTTGTGGGCTTGTTTTAATTTTCCTCAGCGTCAACTTGAACTTGCATACGAGCAACTGATTGTCTGTTTCACAGTCAGCCCCTGACCTTGTTCTCACTGATAATACTGAGCTTCTCCATGTGTCTTTCCATCAACCTAGTCAACTTGACTCCCGTGGATTCTACCTGGAGAAGTCCATGTGTATGGTT
The DNA here is from genome assembly GCF_050624435.1 of Tenrec ecaudatus. Lineage (NCBI taxonomy): Eukaryota > Metazoa > Chordata > Mammalia > Afrosoricida > Tenrecidae > Tenrec > Tenrec ecaudatus. The sequence continues at coordinate 77,934,185 of NC_134539.1, read as the reverse complement.
GCTGTTTTTGTTGATTAAAAACACCCCAAACATTTCAACGAAGAAACCATCACCAACAGAAATAAGAAATACATCTCTGAGTTTTAAATTTCAGTGATTGTATTGCTCATTCCTAGACTCTGTTCTTGGTTCTTTTATGGATTTTCCATATCACTATTTATAGTTTTAGGATCCTCAGTGATGTTTCCAGTTTCTCTTTTCATTTTGGGAATCATGCTGTTGGCAGTGCCACTGAGGGGGCTCTGCCTCGCGGGGCTTCTGTGTGAGAGAAAGAGTGGTCGGTCATGCCTGGCAGTGCCCATCCTCACCAGTATCCTCATCATGTTCAAGCCTATTGTTGCAGCCACTGTGTCAATTCCATCGTTTCATTGCCCCTTTAACAAGCCTGGTGTCCTTTTCCATGGACTGGTCTCTCCTGATACCCATCCAAAGTACAAGAGACAAAGGGTCACCATCCTTTCCTCCAAGGAGCATTCTGATTGTACTTCTAAGGGAGACCTGGTTGTTCTTCTGGAAGCCCGTGGTGCTTTCAGTGTTCTGTATCGGTACCTTAATTCAAATAAATCGATTCTTCTTCAGTCGTCCTTAGTCAGGGTCCCCTTTCACCTGAATGTGAGGTGATGGGGATATCTTATGGCTCGGGTCAGATGCACCTGCGTGCTCAAAGTGGCGTCCTTCCACACTGGCAGCGCAGGTTTACCCAGTGCAGTGCATTGTTCAATCTCCTGACCTCCTGACCGTGGCGTCCGTGACCATCGATCGTACGAGATGGAATGCCCGACAACGTCCATCTTTTCTTGGTTTATCACGATTGGCCCAGTTGCAAAGATTCTGAAGGTGGAGTTCATCATACTTGTTTCTAGTCTTGTTTGTGAACTCTTATCCCTGAACTCTTTGCGGGCACGCTTCCGTTGTTTTTGGTTGGTCTTGCTCATTTCCTGGTGTGCGCCTAGTTTCTTTTTGGGTATGTGCTTTGCTCATAGCGTGTGACAAGCTAAACGCAGGGATAATGTGAGGCGCGGGATGAGGGTACCTTCCGTTAGGGAGGGCTTTTGCTTGCTTCTGCGACGTTCAGAGAACATCAAAGTGATCGAAGCTCAGGAGAAGGAGCCCACTTTCCTTCATTCTTTCTGAAGGACACAGTCCTTGGGGGTCTCAGTTAATTATGGGGAGGGTTGCTTGTTAGTCTTTCTCCATTCTGAGGACCCTTCTTGGCTTTTGTTTCCGTCTCGCTTGTTCCTTAGCTCTGGCAAAGGGAAAGTCCCTCTGGCCTTAAAGAAAACGCTCTCTAGGCAAAGTGACTTCCACAGGCCAGCCCCTCTCCCACTTCCCGTCCTCCCCTCAGGTTTGGTCTGGGAACTACTTATACCCTTGGAAGCTTTTAGTGCGTTTGCAAACACATCTCAGTCAGAAGAAATTAGTTGGCCATGACTGGGAATCTGACTTCTCCTTCTAAACAGAAAATCTGACCACAGCTCCTCTGAGAAGTCTCGACTGATCTCCCCTTCCGCTCCCGGGGGTCATGCTCCTGGGGGCTGCAGAGTGGGGACAGATTTTCTGAGGACTGGAGGTCGCCCCCCCTTTGGCCCCCTGCTGGGGACGTGATGCTGGGTAGGAGGGGGATTTGAAGGAGAAAGGTCTTCCTTCCGGGTGCAGCGGGAGCTCCAGAAGACTCTTCAGCCCTGGAGCCGCAGGGTCTGCTTGGGCTCTCGCAGGCTGCGGGGAGGCAGGTGTCTGTGACAGGGATGGGAGGAGGGAGGAGGCTGTGGAGCTGGAGACAAGAGGAGGCATTTGAGAGCTGTCTAGGCAGAGGAAATGTCACAACAGACAATGGCAAAAGCAGAAGCGACCGGCCTTCCTGGGGTGCCGGCTCCGGGCGGCACGTGTTGTCCTTGCTGCACCCATTTGACAGAGAGGAAGTGCACCCTCAGAGTGGAAGGGCCTTGCCCAAGGGCACCACTGGTACACGGTGGGGCTGGGGCAGGCTCCAACTTAGCAGTCTGGCTTCCCCTCCTACCCAGCTGGCCTGAACTCTTTCCTTTGTACCTGTGTTAGTCCCCCGGGTGGACGAGAGAAACAAATCCAAGAACACTCATCTCGGCACAGGAAAGAGCTTTCTACCAAAGAGCAATTGTCCATTGAGAAAACATCCCAGGCCAGTCCCGATCAAGCCCATAAATCCGATGTTAGCCCATAGTTCTGATTCTAGTCCATAAATTCCTCTTCAGACTCACACCGCACATGCAATGATGCCAAATGCGGGATGACCACAGGCTGGTGAGTGGAAAGTCCTGTGGATCCAGTGGCGGTAGAAACATCTCAGCACTGGTGTGGGTTTCCAGGTGGCTCCTCCAGCTCTCTGAATGTGGCTTCTCAACAGCAGAGAGAGAGAGAGAGAAAGTTCCAGAATCTTCATGAGAAGGCCACGCCCACAAGGAGGCATCATCAGGCTGTGACCTGATTGACAGGCTAGACTCCACCCCTCCACTTGTTTATCAAGTTGACATGAAACTTTATAACTACAACACTACCTATGCTGATGTTACCTGTTCACACACGGTTTCCCCATGGCACAGTCTGCCTTACAGTGGGGTAGGAGGTGAGAGGGAGTGGTAGGATTGCAGGATAATTGATGGGAGCTTCCAAAGGTCATGACCTGGGACCCACACATTTGTTCTGCCTGACGCAGGGCTCTTGAAGGCTGCAGAAGTCATAGGACGGGACCCCCAGCAGTTGGGCATGGCGTTCTCTACTGGGACCAACCTATACCCCAGCGCAAATCACGCAGAGCCTCCAAGTCCACCTTGAGTTCTGACACCTCTTTGGATCCATTCCTGAACTCCTCCTTGACCACACCCCTCTCAGGGGAGGAGACCAATAGGGGCTTTGGAGTCCCTCAGATCTGGAATGAATAGCCTGCTGTCCGTGGAGGAAAAGGCCACTGTGAATATCATACTTCATGGCAAGAGACTTCCACCCAGTCCTGTACCGGAGGACCTAGCCGGGGCGATTAGGCAAGAAAAAGAAATACAGGTCATCCAAATGAGAAAGGAAAAGCAAAACTATGTTCACAGATAACATGATCTTGCATATAGAAAATGATGAAGAATGTAGTAAAAAGTATTGAACTGATCAAAGAATTCAGCAAAATTGCAGGACAGCCGATCAATACAAAACAAACAACTGCATTCTACACACAAGCAGTGAGCACTCAGAAAATGAAATTAAGAAAACAATTCCATTTAGAATCGCCTCAAGAAGAGCAAAAATATTTAGGGATACATCTAAGATGCATGGGATTTATATGCTGAAAACGACAAATGTTGAAAAAAATGAAAGAAGACCTTAATACACGGAAAGACACCCATGTTCATGGGGGCAGCACTTCATACTGTTTACATGGCAGTTGGCCAAATTGACCCACAGATTCAGTACAAGCCTATCAAAATCCCAGTTGTCTTTTTTTTTCTTTTTGGCAGAACTGGACAAGCTGATCCTCGAATTCATATGGACATACAAGGAACCCAGAAGAACCAAAGCATCTTGAAAAGGAATGAAATTGGAGGACTCACAAGTTCTGATTTCAAAAATTGCTACAGTCACAATAACCCGTGAGGCACTGGCTCGCCACAGATGGCTTGCTCAATGGGATAGAATTGGCAGTCAAGTAACAAACTTAGATAGTTGGTCAATTGATTTTCTTTTTTTTTAACGGTTTTATTAGCACTTGTGTTAGTCTGGGTGGACTAGAGAAACAAATTCATAAACACATATATGTATATAAGAGAGAGGTTTATATACAAGAGCAATTGAACATTGAGAAAACATTCCAGCCCAGTCCAGGTCAAGTCCATAAGTCTGATCTTAGCCCATATGTCTGATATCAATCTATAAAGTCCTCTTCAAACTCACGAAACACATGTAATGAAACCAAATTCAGGATGATCACAAGCCAGTGCTGGCAGGGGTCTCTCTGTGGCTTCTCCGGCTTCCGAGGTCTGGTTGCGTCCATGTGGCTTGTTTTCTGCAATGTCTCCCAGGGAGTAGGAGAGAGAGAGAGAGAGAGAGAGAGAGAGAGAGAGAGAGAGAGAGAGAGAGAGAGAGAAGAGGAGAGGAGAGGAGAGGAGAGGAGAGGAGAGAGAGGTCTTCCACCTCCAAGGAGGAAGTACCAGATTTCCCAGAGTTCTCAGGAGAAAGACATGCTCACACAGGTCCCATTGGCTATCTCCAGATTGACAGCCTAGAATCCACCCCACACTCTTTTTTTTTTTTTAATAAATCATTTTATTGGGGGCTCTTACAGTTTTAAAAAAATTTTTATTAGGGGCTCATACAACTCCTATCACAATCCGTACATACATCAATTGTATAAAGCACATCTATACATTCATTGCCCTCATCATTTTCAAAGCATTTGCTCTCCCCTTAAGCCCTTGACATCAGGTCCCCCCCTTTTCCCCCTCCCTCCCCGCTCCCCCTCCCTCATGAGCCCTTGATAATTTATAAGTTATTATTTTGTCATATCTTGCCCTGTCCGAAGTCTCCTTTCACCCCCCTTTCTGTTGTCCGTCCCCCAGGGAGGAGGTCACATGTAGATCCTTGTAATTGGTTCCCTCTTTCCAACCCACTCTCCCTCTACCCTCCCAGTATTGCTACTCACACCCCTGGTCCTGAAGGGATCATCCGCCCTGGATTCCCTGTGCCTCCAGCTCCTATCTGCACCAGTGTACAACCTCTGCTCTATCCAGACTTGCAAGGTAGAATTCGGATCATGGAAGCTGTGGGGGAGGAAGCATTTAGGAACTGGAGGAAAGCTGTATTCTTCATTCTGTATTCTACGTCGCACCCTGACTGACTCATCTCCTCCCCTAGACCCCTCTGTGAGGGGATCTCCAGTGGCCGACAAATGGGTTTTGGGTCTCCACTCTGAACTTCCCCCTTCATTCACTATGGTAAGATTTTTTTGTTCTGATGATGCCTTATACCTGATCCCTTCAACACCTCGTGATCGCACAGGCTGGTGTGCTTCTTCCATGTGGGCTTTGTTGCTTCTGAGCTAGATGGCCGCTTGTTCCCCTTCAAGCCTTTAAGACCCCAGACACTATCTCTTTTGATAGCCAGGCACCATCAGCTTTCTTTGCCACATTTGCTTATGCACCCGTTTGCCCTCAGCGATCGTATCATGGAGGTGTGCACCCAATGATATGATTTTTTTGTTCTTTGATGCCTGATAACTGATCCCTTTGGAACCACATGATCACACAGGCTGGTGTGTTTCTTACATGCGGGCTTTGTTGCTTCTGAGCTAGATGGCCGCTTGTTTATCTTCAAGCGTTTAAGACCCCAGATGCTATATCTTTTGATAGCCGGGCACCATCAGCTTTCTTCACCACATTTGCTTATTCACCTGTTTTGTCTTCAGGGGTTGTGTCGGGAGGGTGAGCATCATAGAATGCCAATTTAATAGAAGAAAGTATTCATGCATTGAGGGAGTACTTGAGTGGAGGTCCAATGTCCTTCCGCCACCTTAATACTAAACCTATAAATATAGGCACATAGATCTATTTCCCTATCCTCATATTTAATTATATTTGCATATGTACATGTCTTTATCTAGACCTCTGTAAATGCCCTTTGCCTCCTAGCTCTTTCCTCTATTTCCCTTCACTTTCCTCCTGCCCCACTATCATGCTCAGTCCCCACCAGGGTTTCAGCAATTCCTCTTCGTTACATTACCCTTGATCATGCCCTACCAGGCCTCCCACACCCACCTCACCACCAATTTGGATCACTTGTTGTTCCCTTGTCCCTGGGCTTGTTAACATCACTTCCTTACTCCCCCACCCCCCTTTATCCCATTTCCCCCCAGAACTGTCGGTCCCATTGTTTTTCCTCCAGCTTGTTCATCCAGCCTATCTTATTTAGACACACCTGCAGAGATAATAACATACACAAAAACAAGACAGAGCAAAACCAAGCAACAATATGCAACAAAACAACAACAACAAACCACTGACAAAGAGCAAAACAAAACACAACAAGAAAGAAAAACTTGTAGTTAGTTCAAGGATAATTTGTTGGCCTTTAGGCGTGTTTTCCAGTCCAGTCTGTTGGGTCACCGTGCCCAGGCCCCAAAGTCCACCTCAGCATTCTCTGGGGACCTTGCTGCTCCATTCCCTTGCTGTTCTGCTGCACTCCCCCAGTGCTTTGCCTCGGTGTGGCGGGATCAGATTGGGCGCAATTCCCACACTGTGCCTCCGGTGCTGTCCCCCGCAGGGCCATGGGCCAGTGAGGGACATCATGTCTCACAGTGGGACTGGCCATGTGGTCCTCTCTGTGGACTGGCTGCTCTAATTGGGGTCATTGTCCTCAGGGCCTGGTGGGCCAGGCTGTGCTCCACTCTCTCCTCCTGCCCCTTCCTCTGCTCCCGTGTGCTCTGATCAGACACTCTACGCTCTTAGTCCTTAACCGACGCCATACTAGGTGACTGCCACAGCACTTCACCCCCATGTCATACAACTCAATAATTCCATCATCATCACCTTCGACTCTAGAACACTTTATTCTTCCGGGGACTCATTGTTGTTCCTGTAATTTTTTTCCTAATTGTGGCAAAAATATGCACCACAAAACATTCTCCAATTCCACCACTTCTATAATTCAGCGCCATTGATGATACTCTTCATGTTGTACAACCATTATTGACATCCTTCCCAATTACTCCACCGCCATGAGCATAAATTCAGTGGCCCCTAAGCAGCAGCCCTTCCACCCTTGGAAACCACTGGTCAAGTTTGGGTTCTCAGTTTTCTTAGTAGTTTTCTTGATATACTATTCGCATATCATACATCTCCATGGTTGAATCGCTTTTACATAGAATTGTATATGCGTCATCACACTAGTTTTAGTGCTCGCCCACTTCCTGAATTCATTGTTTTCTCCCCCAAACCTCTCACCCCCCCCCACTCCCCTTCCACATCACCGATACACCCTGGCATCAGTTATTGTCTCTCTGCATCCACTCCTCCTATGCGTCACACACTGGGAAACCCAACAGAAACGAAACAGAATGGCAAGAAGAAACTAGTAATCATCATACAAAAAAGAAAAGTACACATTAAGCATGATAAAGAAAAGACCGCCATCAGTATCTAAAAGGCCAGAGAAGAAATTTCTTTTCTAGAACAAGAAAGAAATACTTGCGCCTAGGGCCAAATCAGGTTGTGTCAAGGAGGAGGTCAACTGATCAAGTATCATATTGTACCGTGGTTCCACGCACCATCATCAGGTTCACAATCGTCTGCCAGAGGCTTAATCTGATTGGCTGCAGGTGAATTTGGAGCTCCCCTGCCCTCCATGGCCTTCTCCAAGCTGGGTGTGTAAATTTAAACTCTGATACTTTTCCCTTTGTCCCATTTGGATCTTGTTATTGTCATCTGTAGATCACACGGGCTGGAGTGCTGCTTCCATGTGGATTTAGTTGATGCGTCCCTTAGACGGCTGCTTGCTTGACCCCAGACACTCTTTCAATTCATAGCCGGGCACCATCTGCTCTCTTCACCACACTTTGCTGCAGCACTCGTGTCTTCATGATCTCCTTGTAAAGGTGAGTGTTGTGCAGGGCTATGGTTTTTGTTTTTTTTTCTTTTAAAAACCATTTTATCGGGGGCTCATCCAACTCTGATCACAAGCCACATATACATCCATTGGGTCAAGCACATTTGTACATATGTTGCCATCATCATTCTCAAAACATTTTCTTTCTACGTGAGCCTTTGGAATCAGCTCCTCATTTCCCCCTCCCTTCCCCTCATGAACCCTTGATAATTTATAAATTATTATTGTCATGTTTTACACTGTTCCATGTCTCCCTTCACCCACTTTTCTATTGTCCACCCCCTAAGGAGGGGATTATATGTAGATCCTTGTGATTGGTTTCCCCTTTCTCCCTCACCTTCCCCTTCCCCTCCCCCTCCTGGTATTGCTATTCTCATTATTGGTCCTGAGGGGTTTATCTGTCCTGGATTCCCTGTGTTTCCAGTGTACATGCTCTGGTCTAGCCAGATTTGTAAGGTAGAATTGGGGTGGGGGTGGGGGAGAGGAATCATTAAAGAACTAGAGGAAAGTTGTATGTTTCATCATTGCTACAATGCACCCTGACTGGCTCATCTCCTCCCAGAGACATTTCTGTAAGCGGATGTCCAGTTGCCTACTAATGGGCTTTGGGTCTCCACTCCACAGTCCCCCTTGTTCACAATGATATGATTTTTTGTTCTCTGATGCCGGATACCAAGCAGGGCTGTGTTATAAGAACTAACTGTTCTAGGGTTGGAGCTCGAGAACCCAGAATCCATCTGCTTGTCCACGGGCCATGAGTGACTCTGGTTTACTTTGACAAAAACAAAAACCCACAAGAACAACAACAACAAAAGAAAAATAAACAAACAAAAGGCAGAGAAACAAAACAGACAAAGAAAGAAAGAAAACCATTATCAATCATCCCCCTGGGGTGTAAGGCAGTTGCATTGATAACAGCAATAATTTTTCCAATAACACAGTACTTAAGATACTGTTGACATGAGGAGTTCATTGATTCGGATCTGTTTACACTGTGCATGGGGACCGGTGCTGGGGGAAATGTTCCTCTATCAATTCTACAGGTGCAGAACCTTGCCTGACAGATTTGAACCTGTCCTACTAGCAAGGGGAGTACGGAGGTATTAACTATATGGTGGTTCTGGGTCCCCTTTCATTGGGCATCCACTAAGCGAGGGGTCCCACCCGAGGCCCAGTGCCCGCCATTTGCAGTCTTGGGGGCGGCGGGTAACCTTTGCCACTGGAGTAATTCAGTCCTGGTTTTCAGGTGGGGTGTATTGCATTCAGGGAGGGATCTACCTTGAGACCTACTGGTGTGGCCTTTGGGGAGGATATTATGTTCCTGTAAGGCCAGCGTCTAAAGTCATGATGGTGTGTAGTCCATGGCGTGTTTCCCAGAGGGTTGGGTAGAAACACATTTGTAGTGTCTACCCAGGAACAAAAAATCAGGTTGATTGTCCCCTTAGGCTGCCTACAATTGTTGTTTGGCATCCCCTCTCTGTGTGAGGGGGCTCCTCCCATTGATTCCCCATATTCACCAGCAGAAATATCATTGCTTTCTCTAACACGTAGATGCTCCCCTCTCCGAGTTGGTCAGTTGGTTTTCAACAAGGACATCAAGGCCATTCAAAGGAGAAGGAAGTCTTTCCAGCCCACGGTATAGACAACTGGGTGTCCACATAGCGAAAGAATGGAGTTGAACTTCTACCAGACGCCATACGCACACCTTAACCCCATGGCCTCAGACCACGCAGTGCCAGGGTTCTCAAGTTCAGCCTTGGCCAAGGTCAAGGCCTAGACCTTCTCGCGACGAGGAGGAGCTGCTGAAACCGCTGGACGATCTGAAGGTAGCATTGTCGCAGCTGCACATCGCCAAAGTGACTGTGGTGCTGTGTCGCATCCCTCCCAAATCTGAGCGGTCTGAACATCCAGTGCTTGAGTTCCCAGAAGGTGAACCCTTCGAAGTTCTACAGTGGCGAGAAGCCTAAGCCCCTGGGTCTGCGGCCCAAGACGGCGAGGGCCCGGCACCACAACCTTCACCATCTCAATAAAAGAGAGAAGACTCCCAAGAGCAGGAAGCAGCCGCAGAAGGAGCGGCTGCAGCAGATGCGCAAGTCCGCAGTCAAGACGTGAGCTCTTTTGCGTCAACAGAAAGCAAACTGGCTGAAAACAACAAACACATCAAGACTCAGAAGTGGGCGATCGATTTCAACGTCATCCCGAAAACATCACGGCTCTTGGAAGAAAGCACAGGGGTCAATCTTGATGACCTCGAGCTAGGCCACCTGCTTCTTGGCGACACTACCAAAAACACGGCGACAAAAGAAAATGTGGGAAGTGGAACTTCATTCAAATGAGCGACTTTTCTGCTTCAGTGCATCCCAGAGCGTGGAAAAGCCAACTTACCGAGTGGGGGACAAGTTTGCAAATTATGCAAGGAGGCCTCAAAATTCTGTGATATTTTAACCCCGTTTTCACTAACTTTCTGATAAGGATTCATATTCAGAATATATAAAGAACTTTTCCAATCCAACAATGAAAAGACAAATGATCTGATTTTAAAATGTGTTAGTCTGGGTACATTAGAGAAACAAATCCACAGAAACTCATGGATAAGAGAGTTTTATATAAAGGGTAAGTGCACATCAAGAAAACATCCCAACCCAGTGCTGTCCAAGCTCACAAGTCCAACATTAACCCGTATGTCCAACACCAATCCACAAAGTCCTCCTCCATCTCACAAAACAGACACAATGATGCCGACTGCAGGAGGAAAGCCGAGTCAGTGAACATGTAAACATCTCAGCGCTGGCAGGGGTCTCCACACGGCTGCTCCAGCACCCAGGACTGCATCGGGGTAGGTCCATGCGGCTTCTCCTTGGGGTTATCTTGCAGGAAGTGGGCCTTGCCAGCTGAAGCAGGGAACTGGCTAAGGCTGCTGCACCCTGGTCCGACCATCAGAAAGCAAGAGACCTGAGAACTAGAAAGATGAGGCCATTTATCCCTCCGCCCTTCAATTAACCCCACATGTGCTTACCCGCCAGGTTGGCACAATAAATTACCTCAAGCTATTTCTTCAGAGAAGACATAAAAATAGCAGTAACCCTCCAAAAAGAAGCTCAACCGCATTAGCCAGCAGGGAAATACTAACCAAAGTCATGAGAGATTGCTTCTCATCCACAGGATTGCTCATATAAAGATAGACCATACCAAGTGTTGGTGTGCACACGGAGAAACTAGAAACACCCATTGTTGGTAGGAATGCAAAAGAATCCAGTCAGTTTGAAAACAAAGTTCCAACAGAAGTTAAACCTACAGTTACACGAGCACCCAGCAATGCCAGTTCTAAGCATACACCAAAGAGAAAATAAAATCGCATCCACTCAAAAACATGGACACAGATGTTCCCAACACCATTATCCACGATGCTCAAATGCGCCCCCAAAAGGGGGTGCGAACAACACACATTTCCAGGAGTGAATGATTGGGTGGATAAGCAAAATGTAGTACAGCCACACCGGGGACTATTATTCAGTGATGAAAGAGAATGAAGTGCTGAGACCTGCTGCCCCCCGGATGAACCTTGAGAAGGGGCCAGTCACAGAAGGTTACAGATGCAGTGTCTGATCACCTTGCTATGGGGGGGGGGGTGTTACCACAGGGTCTGGGCTCTCGGTGGGGTCATGAAACGCCCTGAAATCGCACAGTGGTCATGGTTGGGCAGTGCGATGACACGCAAACCATTGATTACAAAAGCGGGGGTTTAGGCCATCGCAATGACATCTGGACAAAACTTATTTATTTATTTATTCTTAAATCATTCTATTGGGGGCTCGTACAACTCTTATCACAATACATCCATACATCCATGGTGTCAAGCACATCTCTACATGTGTTGCCATCATCATTCTCCAAACATTTGCTTTCTACTTGAGCCCTTGGTATCAGCGCCTCATTTTCCCCCTTCTCTTCCCTCCCGCTCCCCGCTCCCTCATGAACCCTTGGTAATTTATAAGTTATTATTTTGTCATATCTTGCCCTGTCCAAAGTCTCCCTTTACCCTCTTTTCTGTTGTCGTCCCCCAGGGGGAAATCATATGTAGATCCTTGTAATCGGTTCCCCCTTTCTACTCCACCCTCCCGGTATTGCCACTCTCAGCACTGGTCCTGAAGGGATCATCTGCCCTGGATTCCCTGTGTTTCAGTTCCTATCTGTACCAGTGTACCTCCTCTGGTCTAGCCAGAGTTGTAAGGTAGAACTGGGATCATGATAGTGTGGGGAGGAAGCAGTTAAGAACAAAATTTATTAAAAGAACGTGGACCTCAACTTTCAGTTTGTAGATGGTATAAAGACTGATTAATGGATTAAGTGAAACATCCAGGATGCCGGACATTCTACAGTCAACTGACCCGGTCCTTCAACCATGCGGGGCCAGAAGACAAAGAAACCAGAGGGTCGCAGGTTGTAACAGCCAAATGCAACATGTGAACCTTGCTTGGATCCTAGTTCAAACCTATCAAGTGGACAATAGCTTGTTTTTTTTTTTTCAAGAATAACAGAAAAAAAAAAGAAATAAAACAGTAACAGAAAAATTAGAAAATTCTTGGATGGGCCATCAAATTACTGTTAATGTTGTTAGGTGCAGCAAAGGCATTCTGATCACATAAGAGCACGTGCGTGTGCAGAGGAAGATTGACGTGTGTTGAGAGGAAATGACGTGGCAGCCCAATTGGCTTTACATTTGCATCGGTGCCAATAACAACCAAATACACAGAGATGGCTGAAGTCAGCAGAGCCAAATGTCGAGGCTCACTGTCTAAATGGTGGGTATTTAGAGGCTTCTGAGAGCCTTCCAAAGGAGCCCTGGTGTCACAATGCATTAAGCACCAGGATGCTAACCGGAAGGGTGGCAATGCCAACCCACCGAGGGAGTAACATGAGGTAAAAGCTCTTCTGTACAGCTTTGCAGCCTCAGGAGCCCTGTGGGCCTCTCAACTCCGGCAGATGCAACGCGGGAGGTTTACTATGTTCTCTTTACTTTTGTTCATGTTTGGAAATGCTCCTCATAAAGACTCATTTGGTGTTCAAAGGAAAAGATCTACTTGTGTGACATCTCGAGTGCGCTCTGCATCTCAGTCTGCACATCCATAAAATGGGGGTGCAGGTGCCCCACCAAGGAGTGAAGTGGCACATAGTTCGGGTCTTGTCTGCTGGCCCAAAGGTTGGCGATTGGAGCCCACCACCTGCTCCTTGGGGGGGCAGGGCGGGGGGGACGGGACTGTCCATCTTTCCGTAACAATGGCAACCTTGTCCACCCCAAGGGGCCGTTCTGCCCTGTCCTCTAGGGTCACTACACTGTGGAATAAGCTCGGCGGTCACAAGTTTAGTAAGTGTCTGTGCCAGCACTCATGCTGTGGTGACTGGCATGTTGCTAAGGTGCTGGAAGCCACACCACTGGCATTCCAAGCACCAACAGGGGCACCGTCGTGGACAGGTTTCAGCAGAGCTTTCCGACTCAGACACACGAACTAGAAAAACCTGGGGATGCATTTCCCCAGATGAGCCAGTGAACCCCCCGCGAATGACAACGGACGATAGTTTGATCACAGAGCGGGAAGATGCGTCCCCTGGAGAAGAAGCTTTCCCAGGACACAGAGGGCACAGCCAGGAGCTGGGAAAACACTCGCTGCCTTCCAGTCCGTCCCGATTCACCGTGACCTTACAGGACAGAACGGAGCCGCCCCTGTGGGTTTTCCAGCCTGTAACTCTGTACGGAAGTAGACGCTTCTTGAACACACCAATCATGGTGAAGATGCAGCCGGGACCCGGTGACGGTTTGTCCTACTGTATATGAATTAGAGCAAAATAGAACCCAACTCACGGCCATCAAACTGATGCCGACTCATAGTGACCCTCTAGGACCCTATAGAAACGGTCCCTTTGAGTTTCCAAGCCTCTAACTCTTTAGGAGGAAGAGACAGCCGCTCCTTTTCCCTACGTATACATCTACATCGATGTCTATGGTGGTTGTTGTTGGTAGGTGCCATCGAGTCAGCTCTGGCCCATAACCACCCGGTCGGCACAGCAGGAGGAAGCCCTGCACGGCCCTGTGCCGTCACCACGATTGTGGCCCTGCCTGAGCCCACTGATGCAGCTGCTGTGTCCATCCATCTCGGCCAGGGCAACCCCTCCACTTCACCAGCCATGACGTCCTTCTCCAGGGACTGGTCTCTCCTGACACTATGTCCAAAGTATGTAAGGCGAAGTCTCCCCACCCTTGCCTCTGACGAGCACTCTGGCCCTTCTTGCAATCCAGATCAGTTTGTCCTTTGGGCAGTCCATGGTCCTTTCAGTCTTCTTCTCCAGCTCCACAGTTCAAGGGCATCTATTCTTCCACCGTCTTCCTTAGTCGATGTCCAACTGTCACGTGCATGTGATGCGGTGGAGAATGCCACGGCTTGGGTCGGGCGCACCTTCGTCCTCAAAGTAACATCCTTGCTCTTCAATTCTCTAAAGAGGTCTTGGGCAGCCGATTTTGGATCTCTTGACGGCTGCTTCCACGAGCCTTGATTGTGGATCCACGTAAGACCAAATCCTTGACAACCTCAACCTCGTCTCCATTTACCAGGATGCCATCTACTGGTCCAGTTGTGAGGACTTTGGTCTTCCTTACCGAGAGTTGCAATCCATATCGAAGGCTTCAAGCCGTGATCTCCATCAGCAAGGGCTTCAATTCCTCCTCCACGTTGAGCAAGCAACGTCGGCTCAGTTGTTAGTTCATAGGACGTGTATGTATATATACCGCATGAGTCGGAGCCAATTGGATGATCCTATCAAGAACAACCACGACAGTGTGTTCCTTTGACGGAGCTGGAACGCCCTGCACATGCATTCGGCTAGTGTTGGAAAAGTCACTCTCGGAATCCCTACCTGCCTGGCTCCAAGCCTCGCCTTTTATCCCCTTGCTTCCCCGTGAGTGACACAGTGGCTGCTGCAGCAATTGTGGGGGAGGGGAATGTGTGTCATCTGGGGCTAGCTAGCTTTGCTGACGCCTGTCCCAAGGCCTGGCCCGGGGTGGAGGCTCCTTTCTGGCTCACAAGGCCGCCATGGACGTTAGCTGACTATAGTCCTCCCAGAGGCCCCACGGTCCACCCTGCAGCCCTCCACCTCGGCCCCCAGGTCACCCTCTGTCCCCCACTCCGGATGTCCAGGAGCCTGTCAGCCAAGGGCCCTTTGGAGGGCAGGTCAGGGTCTGGACCTCGGCTGGTGGCTGTGTTGGAGGCCGCCACAGAGGCCACCACAGACAGCCGTTTGTGTTTGGGGGCCAGGCTGCAGCCAGATACAGGTACCTCTGGGGTTCAGGTGCCTGGGGCCTGCCCTGGGTCTGGCCTAGGAACGTGGACGCTTGTGGGATGGAGGAGAGGAGACCTTGGTCAGGAAAGTAGGACTGTGTGGGGGTCTTTGGGAGACAGGGAAGAAAACGGACCTTAGCCCTTAGCTCCCACCCTAGCCCCCCTTTAGTGTGGAGGCCCCTAGACGTGTTTCCTGGGCTCCAGTTTCAGCCATGCCCCGGATAGCTATGCCCCTGAGTGTCGGTCAGTTCCCCCTAGGGCCTCACTTGGCTCATCCGTACGATGGACACAAATCTGGGGTTGCGAGGCGTCTGGGAGGTGCCGCCAACCGTCATGATGTACCTAGTATTTCACTCCCTCTGCCCATCCTGCTGCTAGAGCCTTGTCTGCCCCGGGGTGGTTCTGCAGGGTCTGGGAGGGGTTTCGGGGTGCACATTCACATCACCCACGTGTGGGGAAGGAAAGCAGAGACCACTTGGGAGGGTCTGGGCAGCCTCCCTGTGTCTGGGCAGCCCTCTCTCCACCTCGGCCGGCTTCCCTGCGCATCCTGCAGGCTCCTCTGCCTGGGCTCTGGACTGCAGCCTCGCTGTCTTCCCGTCATGCCCCGGGGCCCTGCAGGAGCTGTGCTCTGAGCTGGCAGTGGGAGGGATTTCAGCGTTACTTCAGCAGCTGCCTCTCTTTGCCCTAAGCAGGGTGATGGGGCCAGGGCTGAGGAGCTCTGGGACTTTGGGACCTGTGCTCCATGAAGAGATGCAGACCCGGGTTCAAAGCCCGAGGCACATGCGCTGCAGGGGAGCCCTTGGAAGGAGAGGGGTGGGAGTCCTTTGTGTTGAGTTCTTCTGGAATCTGGGGGACCAGATCTCCCCCTCCCGCCCCCCTTGTATGTCCTTGAAGCTATTTTTATGTATTGCTGGAACCCAGAATTACAGCCAGAGCCAAAAGCGCGCTGTGTGCTATGGGTCTTGCCCAGGGGAGCTGGGGCCATTCCCAGCCAGTCCAGATGCCCCCGTGAGTGGGCGGGGGATCCTGGCCACCCCCCAACTGATTGACCTTGGCAGGCCCCCTATCTGGCTTGCAGGAAGGTGAGGAACAAGCAGCTATGGGGAGGGTCCACTTGTCCTGCTATCCTGGAGCCCTTTGTGAAAATCCAGAATGCTCATTCATTCATTCATTCATTCATCCATTTGTTCATTCACTCACCATGGACTGCTTCACTAATTAGGATCTGGCAGGGGGATCACCCAGGAAACACAGAGATCCCAGCTTCCAAGGCGCTCACACATCTGACGGCTTCACTTCAGGGCTCACCCATGGTTCCCCACTGCCCACCGGGGGCGAGGCAAGCTTTGGATTATCACCGCTCATGAGGCAGGGCTGCTGCTCCCTGCCCCACAGGAGAACATCCTGGCTTAGGGATTGCGGAGAGCATTCTCTGTCCCCCGCCTGGTTCCAGGCCCTTTCATGAGGCATGGGAGGGAAGAAGCTGGTCCATTCCCGGGCTGCCCTTTGTTGGAAGATCTCTGCCAACCGAGGAAAACTTACAGGGAGCAAATCTGGAGTGGTGGCGGCGAAGTTGGAGCCCAGGGGGGTAGGAAGGTCACTGGCAGGCGGTTTTGAAAGGGAGAGTTCTGCAGAATCAATAGGTGCAGGAGCCTTGGAGGGAGGAGTCGGGATGGAGAAATGTCAACCTCCCTTAATCGTCTTAGCAAGGCACACAAGGATGGGCACTCCTATAAAAGGACATCGTGCTTGGTAAAGAAGGGGGGCCGTGGAAAAGAGGAAGACAAGAGGGGCTGACCCAGCAACTGCATCCCTGGGAGCGAACCTAGCAACCTTTGCGAGCACGGCACGGTGTGCTGCCAGGCCGAGCCACTTGATGAGCCGAGCAGCCACGACGGCCCCTCTCTGAATAATGCCGCAGAGACAGGGCCACGTGGGCCCCAGGACTGACACCCACACGTTTACAACCCATCTGTTGTCTGCCTTCTTTAACTTCGTGATTCACCTCTTCCCCCATTCCCTCGCCTAACTCCTCACCTGCAGGCCACCTTCCGGCCTGATCCATTCCTTCACCTCCTGGAAAGGGCTTTGTCCCCCCTTTCCCTGGCCCTTGCCTTGCTGTGACCACTGTCTGAAACTCCTTCATCCTGACCCGTGGACCATGCAGAGCTCTGTCTTCTTGGTGACCCACCTGACACACACATGGCTTCTCCTTCGCTTCCTCCCTTGGTGTGCATCTTCATTTGGTCTTAGAAGACTAGAAGTGCTCAGTGCATAGGGAAGTCTACCAGCCTAGCCATACTTAGGATCACACACAGCTAAACAAACTGCCTGTTAGTTTTCTTCTTCTGGCTAACAAAGAACCATGGTTTTTCATTCATTTAAGAAAAAACAATCCCCCCCACAAAAAAAGCAAACCCCATTGGGCACATTTGTACAGATTCTTTGTTGGTGCTCGTGATACAAATACACTCCGGAGGTCCACAGTCCCTCCACCAACCAAACCAACACTAAGTCCAATTGTAATCCCATTAGCAAACCTAACTCTAATGCCAACCCCAAACCAACCCTGATCCTAACCTCAAACTTAACCCTCATACCAAGCTTAATACCAGCTGTAGCTCTAATACCAGCTCCAAATCCAACCCCACCTCACCCCAACGCTACAGTCAAGCCTAGCCCCCAGGCCAACCCTAGCCCTAATTCTAACCTTTGTGGTAAAAATCCATCTCTTTCCCCCTCTTAGTCAGTGGCCCATGCTCAGTGATACCGGAACTCAGTCTTAATCTGGCTCACCCAGTGCCTTTGGAATGGAAGAGGCAGGAGGTGGGTGCCACCAGAGTGGTTATGAACCAAACCGAGGCCATCAATTTGAAAAACAAGGGGGGAGGTGTTTTCATAGAGATCCCCTTGAGCCCATTGGTGGTCCTTTTCTTAGTATCGTCTTGCCAGCCCCTGTCAATGGCCCCCCACCCCCCATCACCAACACTGGCCTCTGAGTCTCTTTCCTTTCATCAAGGGCTGTACCCAGTGCCCACTGTACAGTCCCTCCACTCCAGGGCCATCCTGGGGCCCATCTTCAACGTCACTTCCTTCGAGAGGTCTGCCCTTCCTGCCCCTCCCCTTCTTGCCCTTGGGCCCTTGTGTTTTCCTTCCAGAGCCTTCCTGACTATTGGTGACTGTGAGCTTGCTGGGTGTTTCTTTCTTTTCCACCTGCCTCTGCAGCCAGACTGTGGCCTCTTCCAGGGCAGGGACTGCTTTGCTCAGGGCTGCAGCCCCAGTCCCTAGTCCAGCTCCTGCACTCAACAGGTCCTCAGAAAAAGAAGTCAATTGAATGAATGGATTTTCAGCTTCTTCGTACAATTGAAAGAAAGTCGGCAATGAATGACCACTCTTGGGAAGGAGGACTTTTGTTGGAAGCCTGGTGCTCTGCCCGCCCTGGGAAGCTAGGCAGGAGTGGGCCTGGTCCCTGCCACCAGGAGTTTCCAGTATAGCTTGTCATCCATTGCTACTGTGCTTACAACTCCCCCGGGCTTCCTTGGACACAAAGAGGCTTTCGAGAATCCATTCCATGTTTTAGGTTCTCCAAAACGCCCGAGTGGGAGGCTGGAGTGATAGTCCTCCCTGTTTTGCAAGATGTTTTTGCCCAGAGAGGTAAAAATGCTTCCTCTCCTTCTGGCCCTGGGTGGAGATGCTTAGCTTTGTCCACCTCCAGGACTCGGGCCAATCGTGACAGACCCCAGGGCTACCTGCCCACGTTATTGTCAGGCACGCCAAGGCTGAGCTGGAACCAGTTTGGGGCAGTGAGTCAGCATCCTGGGAGAGCCCAGCAGAGAGGGGGCTTTTCACACATAATTGGGATCCTTCAACCGGGAGGGACAGACGCAGGCGTTTGCCATAAATGTCACCTCTATATGTCTGGTGCCACCCGGAGACTCGGGAGATGTTGGGTCCCTTGCACAAGAACCCAGAGCTGTTTACTTCCAAATCTTCTCTTGTCACCTTCTACTTTATAGAGGATTAAAACACAAACCCCGTGTGCCAAGAAAACGTTGTCAAATGGCGCTGTTCAGATAACGGTCCCGTGGGCATCTTGGGCACCCAAGAAGACAGCCTGCCCAGGGTGGCGCTGCTTACCATGGGCCCCGCCCAGCAGCGTTCTGACTTCTAGACCCCGCCCCTCGCTCTGCGCCACGCCCACCCTCCAGGCCCCGCCCCCGTCGGGGCCCGCTCTCAGCCCCGCCCCTGCGGGCCGCGCAGGCCGCCGATTGGCCGTCGTTTCCATGGTTACGCGGGGCCGGCGGCTGCGGCGGGCTTCCAGACACGTGTCCTCCGGAGCGGCCCGGAATTTGACAGGGGACCGCGTGCGCGGCGGCGCGGGAGCGCAGACAAAGGGCGGGGGAGGCGGGGAGCGACGCTGGGCGCGGGGGCCGGCGGCCGCGGCTGGGACGAGCCCCGCACTGCTCCCGCGAGCAGGTGTCCGCTCGCCGCCCACCCCCGCGCCGTTGTGATTTTGAAAGAAAGAATAAAGGGAATTGCCGCGGAAAGCGATGGGGGAAAGGATCTCGGCTCCTCTCCTGCGTCCCCTGCTTTAGGAAGGTCCTGGTAGCAGGGCATCTTCCATCTCTTCAGAGCCTGAGCTTTTAGCCCACCATGACCTCGTGGTTGAAATGTGAAGTCTTGCCCCAGCTTGTTCTGGGAACGAAAGCACTAACGTTAGGTTGTCTCGGATGCTTGAACAATGAGACCTGATGCTGGGGGATCTCTCTAGTCCCCCGTTCACCCTCCCGGGGCTACACTTCTAACTGCGGTTAGGTACCGCCCGTCCTCCTTAGCCGCCGCCATTGGGGTCTGTGCCCAGCTCAGTGGAGTGCCGGAGTCAAAGAGGACTGGTCTGTCTCACGCCTTTGTCCTCCCGCGGTGCCATGTGGTTGGTGACATTGCCAACCTTCAGTCACCCAGTCATGCTCCTTGGGCCTTGTCCCTGGGGTCCGCCCGCAGCGCTGTTGTGTTGTTGCTGGGTGCACAGAAGAAGGAAACACTGCCTGGGCCTGGGCCTCCCTCTCAACTCTTGCTCTGCCTGATGCCCTGGTCGCAGCCCCAGTGTCCCTCCATCTCCTCGAGGGCCTGCCTCTTGTCCCCTGTCTTGTGGTGTCCTTTTCCAGGGACTGCTCTCTCCTGGCACCCATTTTCTTTCGCGGAGTTAAGAAGGTACCATAACATGGTAAAGGAATCCGTTGAATTGATGCCAGCTCATCCTGAGCCTATCGGACAGGGTCAAGCTGACCCTGTGAGTTGCTGAGACTAACTGCTGATGGGAGCACATAAGCAAAAAACCAGACTCACTGCCCTCAAGCCAGTGCCCACTCATCTGGACCCCCTATGGGTGTCTAGGACTGAAACTTGTTAAATAATGCACAGCAACACAGAATTGTTAGCTCTCAGGTCGGGTTCTTAAGAGTCCTGGACGAAAGTCCAGGTGTCAGAGGACCTGCCTGTTCCCCGGAGGCTCCAGGGGGAATCGGTTTGGTTGGCCTTTCCATCTTGAAACGGCATTCCTTGGCGTGTGGCCCCTGCCCTCTTCTAAGCCAAAACGGTTGGCTGGTCGTTCTCCAGGCGCATCACGAGGGCACTGGCTCTTCAGGCTCCCCTCCACATTGAAGGGCACTTCGGATTACAGCGCTGGTGGCCGTTTGGGCTAAGTGTTAGGCTGCTACCTGGAAGGGAAGCGTGTGAGTCTTCCAGCCACTGAGAGAGAGAGAGAGAGAGAGAGAGAGAGAGAGAGAGAGAGAGAGAGAGAGAGAGGGAGGAGGCTGTCTGATCCTATGAGGATTTACCGTCTCGGAAGCCCAGGAAGGGGAGTTCTACGTTCTACTTGACCTCTCTGGCTGACAGTGCGTTGGACTGGGTCGGAGCTATGTGGCACAATGGGCAAGTCTTATTCGAACCCACTGGCCGCTCTGCTCGGCTGGAGAAAAAACTTGACAATCCAGTCTCCCCAAAGATGACAGAGTAGGAAACCTGATGGGGCCGTCTGTCCTTCCTACGGGGTCTCTGTGGTACACAACAACATGCCAGAGTCCAGAGAGTCTCCCACCCTCTCCCCGGTTTAAGGTCAGCTGATTAGCAATTTAAATTCTGTCTGCAACCTGTATTCCTCCTTGCCACGTGACGTAACGCCAATGTTCCCATGGAAGGGGATTATTCTGCTGGCCAGGGTAGTCCTGACCGGTCCACCTCCGGACTCTGCGCTTTGTCTCCTCCTCGCATTCCTCTTGAGCTATTGCCTCGGTGACCCTGGTGAAGGCCCCTCCCTTTGCTGGGCCTCAGGGACCCCTCTGTGTCCCAGGAGGTGGTTATGACCTGTCAGGCTCTTTCCAGTTCTGGTTTGCTGGGGGTTTGCCTGCCACCCTGGAGGTGTTCAGAGACCGTGCCCGCTGTCCCCCGCATTGGCAGAGGGGTCTGGGCCAGGTTTGCCCTCCACCCGCTGTCTTCTCATCTTCTCAAGGGGTTCCGAGATCTCCCATTTGCAGCCACCGTGTCACCCCCACCCCTATGACTGCAGCGGATCAGACCCATGTGACCCACGGGATTGGGGCAGGTTGATTTGGGGAAGTAGCTAGTCAGGCCTTTCTTCCCAGTCTACCCTCCTCTGAAACCTCAGCTGAGCCCTCGTCAGCACCGTGGCAACACCCTACATCCACCAGCCACACAGGCGATGGTCGTGCATGGCTCGTGTGCATTGCTTGGGGACCCTGGGTCTCCTGGGGGAAGATGAGAATTCTCCCATGAAACCCTCCAATTCCCCCTCTGCTCTGGAGTACTGGTGCAGACCTGCCTGTATCTGTCCCTCCCCCCGTTTCCCGCCCCCTACCAGTGCTGGACCCAGAGCAGGCTCCTCAGAAACCTTGGGGTCAGAGGAGGTGGCTGCGATGGCATCTCGTGCACGAACTGCAGGGAACGAAAGACGTCTGGTGAGGCCCAGGGAGCAGGCACCCAGTGAGTGCTTGCTCGGGAGATAGGAGCTGGGCTCTTGTAGTCCCCATGGTCGGGAATATATTATCTTGTGAACACACCCTCCTGAGACATGAGCGACAAACGGTAGGGACTTGGAAAGACATCCCTAAGCGAGACAACCACTTAAAAACTGGGCGGTGCCATCTGTGCCTGTTGGGCGATCATTCAATGTGACACTGTGGAGCCCAGGGGCCCCTCAAGACTCGCTAACACCTTACAATAACCTTCTGAGTAGGGGCCCTCGGCTCCTCCATTTTACAGATGGAGACATTGAGGCTGGGGACATTGAGCACGAGGCTCCTACGTGTTGGTACCAGGCTGCCTGTGAGAAAGATGGGTGAGAGGGGGCTGAGGAAGGGGCAGAATCAGGCCAGGGAGGGACCACGGGGACTCACGTTTAGAATGGGGGTGCCCTTTGCAATTCAGCAGGGAGGGGCTGCAGGCCACACACCAGAGCAGGTTGCTTCGGCAATCACACAGAAGGGAAACAACACTGAGAAGCCCCTCCCCTAGCCTTTGTCTCAGGTCAACCTGGGAGCTCCGAAAGAGCTAAGGGAGGCGGGTGGGGCTGTGAACTGGGATCCTTCCTCTAAATCCTGTGCAAACAGGACAAACCAGTCTGTCTGGGAAGAATCCCCGGATGCTCCTCAGAGGCGAGGCTTCGGCTCGTCTGAACTGCTTTGGACCTGTGGTCAGGAGAGACCAGTTCCTGGAGGAGGGCATCCTGCTTGGCAACGCAGAGAGGTGGTGAACAAGAGGAGGGCCCTCATTGAGGTGGGCTGACACAGAGGCGACAAGAGTGGGCTCAGGCACAGGAGCCACTGGGAGGACGGCGCAGGACCCAGGCAGTGTTCCCTTCTGTTGTGCACGGGGTCCCTGTGGGTCGGAGCCACCTTGATGGCAAATGAGTCACTCGGGGGCAGTGAGTTTGGTTTGGCTTTGGGGGGTGTGTGTGGGGGCATCTACATTCAATTTTTAAACAAAAGAGGGAGCCTCCTGCTCTTCCCCCATCGCTTCCATCCCCGGTGGAAACTGAAGACTGGTGGCCGCTAATAAAGAAATCCACCCATTCACACCCGCGCTCTGTCCTTTATCATCGACCACGCCCTCTTCCTAAAGCGTGAATTCTGTGCCATGCACCACTGAGAATGCAGAGGCGAGGTGGTGGTGGTGGTGTGTGTAACATTCTTGCCATCGTGGAGGGAGATGGGCCAGCAGCAAAAATAAGGACATTACCTTCTTGATCAGAGGTGACAAATGCTATGCAGAAAAATAAACCCGGGGGTGGGGGGACAGAGCACGTACTAGGGAGGCAGTTTTCGGTGCTAACTAGGGTGCTATGGAAACCTCATGGTGAAGGGGACCTTGGAGCCAAGACTTTGGAGGGGGCGTGCTGTGGATTGATGTGTGTTTCCCTCTTCTCCCAAATAGACATGGTAGATCCTGGCCTCTACGCCTGGGATTATAATCCCATTGGGGATTAGGTTGTCTCTGCCATGGTAATGAGACAAGGTTTGGATAGGGTGTGTTAGGAGTCAATCTCTTATAGAACATAAAGAGTTTAAGGAATTAGAGATGAGGAAAGAGAGAGGCCCACCCACTTGGGGATCACCCAGGAGCAGACGCTCAGAAGAACCGAGAGCCTGCCTTGAGAGCCAACAGACTGAGAAAGCCTCCCCCCTCGAGCTGGAGCCCTGAATTCAGCCTGTGAGTCTCCTAAACAGTGAGAAAATAAATGTCTGTTTGTTAAAGTCCCCCCTCTTGGGCTATTTCTGGTATAGCAGCACTAGAGACCTTGGACTGGGGTGGGGGGACTGACTGTGCAGAGATCTGTGGAGGGGAAGTGCGCAGCCTCCGGAAGGACTGCCGTGCACATGAGGGCTGCAAGGTAAGAGGTGAGGGGCAGCCAACAGGCAGCATGGCAGGGAGCATGGCAGCTGGAATTTGGGCGTAAGATTGGGAAGGAGAGGATGGCCTGGGGCCTTCTCTGACATTTGGGGATGTTGGTTTTTGACCAGAAGAGAGATTGGAAGCCCATGGGGTATTGTGAGCCCAGCATCATCTGACCTACATTTTCAAAGGATGTACTGGGAAGATTATGGACTAGGGGTGGGGGTGGGGGTGGAGGTTAGGGCAGAGATGTCATGATGGTCAAAGCAGGAAGATGGGCTGGTGTAAGACCCCACAGCAGGGGGTAAGCGATCCTTGAGAGGCACTGGGGTGTACAAGCTATTTTGAAGGTCTAGCTGCCAGATGAGCTGAAGGGGGCTGTGAAGAAAGGGTGGAGTCAAGGCCGATTCCTCAGTGTTTGGTCGGAGCCTTGCTGGAGGAAAAGCCAGTGGCCAAGAGGAGAAAGCAATTCAGGGGAAGCGGGAGAGCACCCACACGCGGAGGCAGCTCAGTTTTGGACTGTTTACATTTGAGATGCCGGGTAGGCAAATGGCAAGATGGGCCTGGGGCTCAGGAGCACAGAGATAGGAAGGTGGGATCCTCACTCCATCGGTAGTGTTGAAAACCATGACACCAGGTGAGGGCATGCAGGAAGGGAGGGAGAAGAAGGGGAGCTCACGAGCCCCCGAGTTCAGTCCTGGCCATTCCCTTGAGGAGACTCCATCCCATCGACAGGAGGAGAAATCCGCAGGGAGGACGGAGGAAGAGTGGCCCTAGGTGGGGGAAGTCAGGAGGACGTGTGGTCTGCATCTGGAAGGAGGTGTGAGGGCCAGCGCCAAGGCCTGCTGGGGCTCAAGTCAGGGTGGGCGGGGTGACTGCCCCCTGGGCTAACAGTAGGCGTCCTGGACAAGAGAGATGGCCACGAACGCCAGGGAGGAAGCTGTCTGGGGTGGTGGCATGAGAAGTCGATGCAGCTGGTAGATAAGCCTTTTGAGAAAGTTTCTAATAAAGGCCAGCAGAGAATTGGGGTGCTAGCCAGAGAGAGAGAGACTGCGGTCAAGAGGTTTGTGAAGGTGGGAGTAACCACAGCATACCCCTGTGCTGATGAGAATGATCCAGAGGGAGAGGAAGCCGATGATGGTGGTCAGGGAAGCGGGGCGGGGGGGGGGAGGGGGGACCGGGGGGGCTGAAGCATGTCTGTGAACAGGCTACCGGCCATGATGATGCCCAACGGGCTGGTGCCTTGGGCACGTGAAAGGCCACCTCTCAAGGTGGGAGTGAGGAGTGAACCCAGGTACCAGCAGTGAGTGGGTGTGGTCACAGCGGCCCCTCAGGGTTCCCCTTCTCATTTCAGAGGGGAGGGAGTTCAAGACAGGCAGGGTGGGGGGTGGGGGATTCAAATAATTTAACAACTGGTTTGCTGCCTAGAGACCGTTTTAAGTGAATAGTAGATTCCTAGCTTAGTATTTCATACAGCATATACTTAAAGAAGCATATGCAAAGAGGCACACAAAACTAGATGATGTTATGAGTTTTAAAATGTTAATGAAAAATATTAAATAATACCTGCCCCCCCCAAAAAAAACCAAAAACAAAGCAACACAAGAAAACTGTTATTCAAGATATTCCCATGTGACTTCTTGAGTGGCATCCTCACTCGCAGTGTGCTTGCCTCTCCCCGAGCGTCACGGGCTGGGTGATTTGTCCTCGATCATCTTGCCTCTGTAGGGGCAGGGTCCCTTCCTTTAGCGATGGGCCAATAGATAACAGTCACTGTCTCATTAGAAGCAGGCGACTTCCCTCTCTGACATAGTGTGTTCATCTTTGAAAAACCCCTTTACGCTTATGCTGAACCGACAGCTATCGTTCTGAGAATGCTTTTAGTTCTTTGAGCACTTTCAGGAATCGCCTAATTCTCTCATTTTACCTCCTGTGAATTTGGGAACAAAAATGTAGTACTTTATCAAATACAACAAATTCGTTTTATAAAACGAATAAATAAATGTGACAAGCGCGGTCCCGTCTCATTTTTTTATACCTGTGGATGGAATGAACGTTACTTCGGGCGTTTAGACTATGCTGTTGCAAAGATGGATGTTGCAGAAGAGTCGGGTGCAAATTTGCGATTTCCACACTGGGTGGCCGACCGCCTTAGGGAGCCCCCTGATGACAAGGGCCATTTTAACAGCCGGCTCACCAAACTCAACAGCAAGTTAGGCATGTGTTCTGGTGAACCTGCTGCATCCCACACCTGATCGAGGAGATGGGTCCCTGGTCTGAGGACTGAGGAGACCCAGAATGGTCAGAGAGGGAAGGAGAAAGGTGGTCTGAGCCCAGAAGTGACAGCAGCTGGAATGTGATCTGGGCTGCTTCGGCAACAGGCATCGTGGTAAGGGAGGAGTCACACCTTTCCCGTTTCTAACAACCCTGGGACTTAGGTGGGAGCTAGAGCTTGGATTAGATACAGAGTAAGTCAGCCTGACCACTAGACAAACCTGTCCAAAATCCAAAGGCAGACTGACGATTGATGGCTGACTTGTTAATAACATGTTTCTCCCAATATGCAAGTACTAAATGCTGAAGTGAGGAAATGTGGAAAATTCAAGGTAACACGAACTTGAGAATTTAAAAAACGCTTACAATTTTTTACTATAAATTATTTTATTGTAAATTAATTTATAAATTATAAATGAAAGAATTGCTGCTAAGATGTGATTTCTTTGCTGCATTCTTTCCCCATCCCTCGAGCAGACTGGATGCTGTGTGCAGCAAATCCCGGTTCCCCTCCCTCCCGGTGCACAGCTAGACTACATTTCCCAGCCTTCTTTGGAGATGGGGGAGGGGCAGTGGCATTAGGCCCAGCTCTGGCAATGGACTAGGTGAGGAAGTGATGGCCACTTCTGGACCTGGCTCATTGCATTTTCCTGCTTGTCCTCCAGGATTCCTTTTCCCTGATCTCTTTGCTGGATGTGGAGGGTTCGCTGGAAGCCTGCAATGTCCCAGGGGGCAGCCTGGGCCCTTGACTGACCCAGAGGAGTAGAGACATCCCCAGCGCAGGTCCTGCCGCCTTTGTGTTGTGAAGACGTTGAAACGTGGGAGTTGTGTGTTAAGACAGGGAGTCAGATAGAGTGATGGGATGTACCTACTGGGATCACACCGCTGATACTGGTTTTAGGCTTGCTTATCCTGATGGTTATTCTCATTTAGTGTTTCATCACAAGGAGCCTTGGTGGCGAAAAGGTGAAGCCACTCGGCTGCTAACAAACAAGTCTGGCCGTTCAAACCCACCCCATGACTCTGGAGAAAGACCAGACCATGTGCTTTTGCAGGATGCCAGCCAAGAAAATCCTACAGGGACCATTGAACTCTGTCACATTGGGTCGTTAGGAGTCGAAATCAACTGAAGCCCCTGACAATAACAAACGTTCCATCACACCCCTCCCTCACATCACTAATCAATCTTTGAGAATGATTAGTCAAATCCCACGCGGTTGGTAGGTTGCTTCCAACATTCTGCTTGTCAGTGAGCATCTCACAGTGTCACCAGATCACCTCAACTGGAGATGCAGCCTTTCACTCTACCTAGTGTTGCTGCCTCTGAGCCTCTCCTCCGTCTGTGTTTATAGAGGTGTCTCGTCAGTGGTAACGAGCATGACGAGGTGAGTGAGCGTCCCTTCTTGGGCTAGCATGTGCAAACTATTTGATTCCTATTTTCCCCTTGAACCCGTCTTCCTGCTGATATTTTAGTAGTCGAGACAATGGGGGTGATAAAACCGAAGATCCGTCTTTTCTTTTGTAAACCGTCTCTTTCAGGTGAACTGTTAGTCTGAGTGGGCTGGAGAAACACATCCGGAGACACTCACCTGTGTATAAGAAGGAGCTTTGTATCAAAGAGCAATTGTACATTAAGAAAACATCCCAGCCCAGCCCAGATCAAGTCCAATATGAACCTATATGTCAATACTAGGCTGTAAAGTCCTCTTTAGACTCATGTAACACATACAATGACGCTAAATGCAGGAAGATCACAGGCCAGTGGTTGGAAAAGTCTTGTGGATCCAGTGATGGTGGAAGCACCTCAGTGCTGGCATGGGTTTCCACGTGGTCCCTCCAGCTCCAGGGCCCTGGCTCCATCAGTGTAGCTCTATCTGGCTTGTCAGCAGGAAGACGAAGCAGAGAGAGAGTGGGTCTGGCCTCCAGTGATCTGTTTATCTCCTTAGCTCTTTCAAATGAAGTCATCAAGCTGCAACCGATTGACAGGCTAACGTCCACCCCTTCACTCTTAATAGTCTCAAGTTGACACCAGATTATGTAATTGTCGTACTGATTCAAAGACCTAACTCCACAGAAAGTGGTTTCTCTGCATTCAGAGAATGTTTTCCCTTAGCCTATCCCAGTTTGGTTGCATGGAGAAGCTTCTGTGGCCTAAGGGGTGGGGTGGGGGGAATTTCTTGTCCTATTTGCTTTTATTGCACCTGCTCAGGCGTGGCTGGTCTCTGGGTATCTTGCAGACATTCAGTGGGGCTGACTATGGACTTTGCTTTGCCCTGCCCTCTGCGCCTTCTCATTCCAAAGTCAAGCCTCTTCCCAACCCTGTGTCCTCCCAGTTCCTAGGTTTCCTCTACTTCTGTTGCAGTGGGCTCTGAGGGAGATGGTCCTCAGTCCCACCCACCTGGGATCCTGGGGAGATGTCCTGTTAAGCATAGGCACTCGCTGGGATAACCTCAGATGCTCCCTGAATTGTGGAGAGGTTCCCACTGCCCCCACGACTCTCAGGTCTAACCTTCAGCTTCCTTCCCTGACTTTGTCACTTGGTGCTGCCACAAGTGGGTGACTTGCAAAACCAGACTCTATTTTCTCACACAGTTCTGGAGCTTCAATGTCCAAGCCAAGGTCTCAGCCACTGACATCTCCCGTGAGCCTTGGTGTTCCCTGGTGTCTGTCTGTCCCCCACCCCGTCTATTCTGCTCTTTCTATGACTCGGAAGTCAGCAGGTTTAGGAGCCGCACTAGTCCGTCTCATTAGCATAACAAAGGCAGCCCTGGATCCCTGGAAGTACAACATTTCTAGGTACAAGGCTTGTCCGCTGGGGCGGGGAGGCTGAGGGTCTGTCATCTGGACCTTCCTGCTCATCTTTGGCATTTACAGTCCTCATGTTTGCCATCATTCTCAGGGATACTTAAAGTTGACTGTTCTTTGAGCCAGTATAGAGTAGCTGCTAAGAGCAATGGATCCTGGGCCCAACAGCTCCCAGTGGGGAGACTGGCATGCAGTACGTGCCCAATCATGCTGGTAGAATTATGGAAAACAGATTGGGGACTGAGCCATAACCCTGCTGCTGATTGGCTTGGAGACCTTGGACAACTTACTTTTTGTTCTCTGAGCCTATGTTTGTCCATTCTTCATGGAGTTCACCCCTGGGCCCACCTGGCCAGAATGTGGTGAGGGTCCACACAGGCAAAGGACTTACCTGGCCCGGCGCTGGGCCCACTGTGACGCTTTGTAGCAATTGTAGGTGCTCATGGCAGGACCATTTCCACCATGTCCCCTCATCCCTCTTGGACTGTTTTCTGGGAGCCCTGTCTCTGATCTGGTTTTCCAATCTCCAGTCACCCTCTACATCACCCAAGATCAGTCCGAGTTCCTGCCCACAGTCCCCCACTTTGTTCCCCCAAGCCCCGCAGCAGTTCCCACAATCTCTGAGGGCACACCAGGCTCCCGTGTCCTCGATGGCCCTCCATGGGGGTTGACTTCAACCAGAGGCATGTCCGGCCACTCTGAAAACACCCCTGCCCTTCAGTCAGACCTGTCACTTGCTGCCTGTGCCCCCGACCTCGCCCAGCTTCTAGCCTCCTGGCATCTTTCAGAGTGTTTCTGCTCCCTGCAATGACCTTGCTTCACCAGACAGGCAACGTTCTCAAGAACATGGAGAATGGCCTTTGCCAAAGCCACCATCGTCGAGAGATGCCCTTGCTTAGGGTGCTGTAGTGCAGTGGCGTCCTTTGACAGGTGGAATTTGCTTTGTAACCCTAAGTCAATCATTGTGCCCCCAAAATCATTGTGCCCCAAAATTGTTTGGGCCCCAGTCTGCCCTGTGATTGGCCTGGTTTACTCACCTGACAGGGATTGAGCAATTCATTATGCAAATAGGGTGTGTCAAACCACCAGATTGTGACCTAATGAGCGTTGGCGGAGGGCTATGCAAATGAAGGGACATGGCCTGCCAAGGAGATTGGTCAGCTAGAGGGCCCGGTGGGAGGACCATGCCTTGACTATGACGAGGCCGTTCAGTCCCACAAAAGTGCAGGGAGACCTCCCTGCTGTCAAGGGGACTCTGGGACTGGCGGGGCCGCAGAGACGATGGCCCTTAGCCTTCAGGTCTGGGGCTGAACTCGCCTCTGTGCTAGGACCACCAACCTCGCATGACCATGGGGGCAGAGTCCACCCAATGACGGTGTCCAGACAGTTTGGAAGGAAGGGGGGGGGGGGCGGAAACAGGAGGCACAGGCAGGAAGTGGGATAAGTAAAGCCCATGGAGGGGAATGCGCGGGCTGAGCTGACCCAGAATGTGTGTGAGTCGTTGAGTGGCAAACCATGATCTGCTTTGTACACTTTTGCCTGATTCCCAAGGGGAAAAAAATTAAAGAAGAAGAAGAGCCTGGGGTGGAGTCTGCTGTTGGAACCGAAGGTCCCTGAGCTGAGAACCTCCTAGACTCAGGAGAGAGAGAGCTGGAACATCGAAGACGGCAAGATGGCGACCTTGGTCAATAAACAAAATGGTGGAGCCTGGCGGCAGAGAAACAGCAGCGGCAGTAGGAGCTTTGTGACCCATGGGCCTGCAGTGGCCACACAGAGCTCCCAGTGAGGACAGTCCTCCTTTAGGCTTCCATGTGACAATCTCCGAGCCTAGGAGGTTCTCGGCTCAGTGGCTCTGGTCTCTGCAATTGTACCCAGCTCTTTTCAACTTGATCCTGATCCCCATTTGTAACCTGCTATTCCCCTCACATATCATCCAGTCTCGAGGGTGGTCTGGGAGCTGTGTGCCCACTGTCGTGACGTCTCAAACCCAGTAAAGAAGGAGAGAGGTCATAGGAAGCATGGAGGGGCGCTGACCTCCTCCTCACAGGGCCCAGCAGTGTGCGAGAGGGTGAGGGTGAGGCCTGACCCTGTGGGGCTGCAGTTGGCCAGGGGTGGCCCTGGGGAACCTGCGGTAAGATGAGTGCCGCTGCTTCAAGGCTGTCCCCTTGCCTGGCCATCCTCTCCTGCGAAGACCTTGTCCGCCCCCTCGTCCCACCTGCTATTTCCATGCCCACAGCCTGGAACTTGGCTTTGCCTCGGACTCCCCTCCCATCCCCTATCCCAACGGATCCCCTTTCGAGAATGCCACTCTAGGACTGCCACCTCCTGCCCATACCCTGCAGTCTCAACTCCCACGACTCCCGTCCCTGCAGTCTGCGACCCCGTGCTTATGGGCCATACTCAGGTGACCGCTCTGTGAGCAGACACCAGCCTGTGCCCTCCCTTCTGTTCATGACAAGACCCCGGCCCCAGTGAGGCCAGGGTGCAGCCTGCTGTGCACGGCCCCGAGCCCAGGAGCCGGGCTTGGCAAAACCAGCCAACAACACAAGCTGGGTGCATCTCGTGACTTTGGCCTGAGAGTATCTTGGGTGCTGCGTACCCCCCTGGTTGGCTCCCTGCCTCTCCAGGTCTGTCTAGTCAGTCACTTTATATGTCCCTGAAGACACTGTCACCACCTGAGGACTTGCAGCCCCCGCTGTGCCCCATGTGGCTCTCCTTCCTCGCCCTCCAGGAGGCTTGGCCCCTGATGTCTTCTCAGCCGGCTTTGCCCTGTCTCTCCTGAGCCTCCAGCTGCTGCCGCCATCATTCCCACTAGCAAGCAACAGACTCAGTGTTGTCATGCCATCCGTCTGTCAAAAGGCTCCTCCTCTATCTCCACTTCCTGCTCCAGTTTTGCCCATATCTCTGACTTCTTCCAGCACCTTCTCTGCAAAGGTCATCTGCACTCGCTTGTTCTCTCTCTCTCCCTCTCTCTCCTTCCCTCCTCCCAATCTCCCCAAACCCCTGCAGCCAGACTCTCACCCACCCTACATCCACTGGCCAGGCCACCCAGATAGTTCTTGTCAAGGTCAGCCTTGACCTCCAGTCTGCCAGCCCAAAGGACAGCCTCCATGGCCCTGTTTCTCTACCTGTCAGCAGCCTTGGGCACAGACACTACCCTGCCCGCACGGGGCTGCCGGGAGCAGTGGGCAGGGGCTTGCAAGCACGATTGCTCTCTCCCCTCTCTCGGCCTCCAGGACACGGCCTGCTGGACTCTTCTCCCACCTCCCCAGCCTCCCTTTCCAGAGCCCTGGGCGGCAGGCGAGCCCCTCCTCTCCCTGTGAACCTGGCCTGTCCCCTCTCCCGTCTGTCTGTTCCCGGGCAGTCCCTTCCACAGTGCAGCTTGACTTCCAGCTGCAGTCTGGTTTGAGTTCTCGGCCCTGGCCACACGGCTTCGGGTTCTGGCCTGCAGCCCAGCCCTCTCCTGGACTCCGGACGCACCCACGCCCCACTGACCCTCCTCCAGAACCAACTCTCGACTCTTCCCCCAGTGAGGGGACTCTCCCTTCATGTCCTCAGGTCACAACTCTTGGGGTCTTTGTGACTTCTCCTCCTCATAGACCAGCGCACCTGTCAGCTCCACTTTCCAAACACCCCCGCCCCCACCACACACACACACCTGATCCTTCTTCAGCAATGTGGTGGCCCAGGCCTGCCTCCGTCCTCCCCCCTCGGCTTCATCACAGCCCATCCCCTTGCTTCACCCTCAGTCCCCCTCAGCCTGCTCTCCAGCCCGGAAGCCAAAAGGAGCCTTTTAAAATACAAGTCAAATCATGTCTCTGCCCAGCTCCGCATCCTCAGCACACATAGAGGAGCGCCCAGAGGCCTCGCTGCGGCCTGCCTGGCCACCTAGCCCGCCCCTGGGCACTTCGGGGACCTCGCCAGGTGGGAGCCAGCCCCAGGCAGGCAGGGTGGGGGGCAGTGTTCGTTTGGTCAGGGCTGTTCCCCAAGCACGGGCCGGGCCCAGAGGCCCCGAGTCGGTACACAGCGGATGAGTCAATAGTGACTGGGTGGGCAGCCACGCCTCCCTGCAGCGGCTCAGCCCAGAGCATGGGAGCCCATGCGTGTCCCTGCCTGCTTGGGCCTGCACCGGCCACCCCCTCCCTTTTTCCCTCGCTGGTCTGCTTCCCCAAGCCCAGGTGTGCTACTTCAAAGGCTGCTTCTTCTGGTGGCCAACTCCCCTCCACCGAGGGGGGTGCTCATAGGACCAGGTTCTGGGTGCCCCCCACATCCTGCGATGCCTGCCATCTGATCACTCCCTGGAGGCTGGCCCGCTGGTGGGGGCCCACCCCTGCTACAAAGAGTGTCTGCCCTGTTTGGAAGCTGCTCCCTCCCCTCATCTCAGACCCCCCCTCCCCAGAAGCGGGCATGTGACTCTGGAGCTCCCGAGATTTGCACAAAGAACTCCAGTCTGAGACAGGCTCCTCAGGCTCTTTGGTGCCGCTCTGAGGACAGACAGGAGGCTGTTTGTCCAAGGCTGAGAGGAGCTGTGGTCCTGGGCTTTGAACTAAGCTTCCACGGCCCCTCTCCCAGGCCACAGACTGGCCCCCCTCAGCTTCCACGGCCCCTCTCCCAGGCCACAGGCTGGCTCCAGGCCATGACGTCATTGCACCATTCAAAGTCAACCACAGCCTCAGACTCGCCCAACTGCGACCAGAACCCCCGGCTCCTCCCCAGGCTGGATCCATACAGGGGTGCTCCCACCATGGGAAGTTCCATTCCGCATCACACACCCCCTTGGGGATACCCCTCTCCAGTCCTTTGTCTTTGCAAGCCAGGACCAGCCCAGGTGGGGGGCAAGGGGGAGGCTTGTAACCTGGGCTTCTCTCCAGAGCCCAGACCTGGCCTTTCCTGCGGACTTCCTTCCTGTCCTTTAAGGGCAACCTGGAGCGCTGGGAGCTGTGGGGTCAGCACCACAAATGCTGGGCTTGCATGGGGAGGGGGGTGGTCTCCCTTAGTGAGAGCATACAGAGATGTGTATCTGTCCTTCTTAACAAACAAAAAAAGCAGAGAGGCCCAGAGAGACCCAGCTGCTTCCCCAAGGCCTGTAAGAGGGGAAGGAGCCTGGGGGCCTTGAACTTGGAGTTTCTTGGACACTAGAGTTCAAGTTCTGAACTGACCTCCTGGGAGTGGGTCTGGGACTTCCATTTGGAAGCCAGTCCAGATTGGGGTACAGTGGAGGAGGACCCCGAAAGGTGGGGGTCTCAGGTGTGAGGAGGGTCCCTTTCAGTCCCCTTGGGTGGTTCTTGACACAGAACTCACCTGTGCATGGAGGACACTGGGGTTGAGCAGGTGACCAGCTGTCAGTCTGGGAGCCTTTGGTCAACTCGCTCTGAAACGCTGGCCTGCTCAGAAGAGCCTCTGTGTGGAGAGACCACCCCGTTCCTGTGGCTTCAAATGCTCCGACTGCCCAGCCCGGCTGAGTGTGGGCAGCGCCCTGCCTGGCCCCTGGGCCGCTCCAGGCCATCCCTCGAGGAAGATGCTCCCCTGGACAGCAGGCTTGGCACCTCCCCTTCATTAGCAGGGATCCTGAAAGTCCCTCTTGGGTCTGAGGTGGTGGGGTCTGATTCATTTATTTTAAAAATTGATGTAGTTTAATGTTCAGTTTGATATCCCAAGAAGAGTTCTGAGAAGACCTGTGGGGCAGTCAGACATGGCAGCCTCTTCATGAAGACTCTGGAAAGCAGCCTCCTGGCCCAGTGGGTCAAGGCCTGGGCGCTACCTGAAAAGCTTAAACCCTGCCCGCAGAGCTTCGTCAGCAAGCTCTGGCCACCTGCTCCTGTCCAGGCTCCAGTCCACTCCATGACATGGGGCAATTACATGTTGGAATGAACTTCCTGGCACCCAAGAATGACAGGGTTCTCCCTGCTTCCGACCAGGGAGAAATCCCAGGGGACAGGCGGGCGCAGCACCTCTTTTTGGGGGGAAGTGCTGAAAAGAGGAGTCCAGCAGGCTGGGTGGGGTGCGGGGAGCTTCCTGAGGGTGTGAAAGATGAAGGATGGGGAGAGTGCTGAAAGGGAGGGGTTCCAGGCTAGAGGAACAGCATCTGCCAAGGAAAGTGGGCGAGAAAGGACCTGGAAGTCCTGAGAATCCATCCGAGATCCAGAAGCCACAGAAAGAGGTGGGGCTGCGGAGAAGAGCCAAGGCCTGTGTTCAGCTCAGAGCCAAGGAGCGATTGCAGGAAGAGTGGACCAGGTCTGATGTGTGGTCCAGAGAGATTCTTGGGGAGAAGGAGGACTGAGGATGCTGGGAGCCCCACGGAAGAGCAGGAGGAGGCAGGAGCTGGGGGCTGGGTGCATGTGGGGGGTGGCTGGGCAGTGTCGGGAAGGAGAGAAGTGGACAGGGGAGACACGGGACAGCACTCTCTCTGAGCATCTAAGAGATCTGAAGTTGTCAAGGAGACAAGAGAGCGCGATCCTTAGAGCAGGGGTGGACCGTAGCCCTCAACAGTTTCAAGTGTGAGATCGAATCGATGCGTAGACATCTCAGTTTGAAAGATGTTAACCTAAAGACTGCCTAGACCAGTGGTTCCCAGCCTTCTTAATGCCACTGTGGTCCCCTGCATTCAGCATCACTGCCGGTGTCGCACGAGTCTGACGAGGAATTTATACTTTGGTATTGGGCATATGGGTTAATATCGGACTTATGGACTTCACCTGGACGGAGCTTAGGTGTTTTCTTAATGCACAATTGCCCTTCAACATAATGAGTTTGTTTCTCTAGTCAACCCAGACTAACACATCAACACAGGCAACACCTACACCTGGGGACCCGGCCAGATGGAATACACAAGAGTCAAATTGACTACACCTGTGGGAAGAGACCATGCAGAAGCTCAATACCGTCAGTCAAAATAAGGCCAGAGGCCAACGTGGGACAGACCATCAATTACTTGCAGGTGAGCTTAGTGTGAAGTTAAAGAGAATGACAACAAGCCTGTGGGAGTCAAAACAAGATCTTGAGTATAACCCAGGGGTCCTCAAACTTTAAACAAGGGGCCAGTTCACTGTCCCGCAGACCCGTTGGAGGGCCGGACGATAGTTTAAAAAAAATGATGAGCAAATTCCTATGCACACTGCACATATCTTATTTTGAAGTCAAAAAACAAACGGGGCAAAAATCACCCAGCGGACCGGATAAATGTCCTCAGCGGGCTGTATGTATGTGGCCCGCGGGCCATAGTTTGAGGACGCCTGGTATAGCCGATAAGAATTTCGAGCGCATCTCAAGAGTGGGTTAGATGTCTCGAGCACTAGTCATGAAAGGTCAGGTGAGTTGTGGAGTAACACCAAGGACATCACACAGGAAGAAATTAAAGGTCATAAAAACGCCAAGAAAGCAAGAAAAGACCAACATGGATGGCAGAAGAGACTCCGTAAGTCGCTCTAGAACCTAGAGACGCTACAGTGAAAGAATCAAAGGATGATGTAACGCAGCGAGCAGAAGATTTATCAAGCCAGTTCTCAAAGACAAAGCAACGTGTGCAAAGACCTGGAGTTAGGAACCGAAAGGGAAGGACATGG
Source organism: Tenrec ecaudatus (assembly GCF_050624435.1). Taxonomy (NCBI): domain Eukaryota; kingdom Metazoa; phylum Chordata; class Mammalia; order Afrosoricida; family Tenrecidae; genus Tenrec; species Tenrec ecaudatus. Next base: position 77,897,689 of record NC_134539.1, on the reverse strand, counting down.
CGGCCATCTCTCTAGCTGAAAGAATGGAAGAAAAAATTCATGTCTTGAGAGGCTGTGCCAGTCAACTGTTCTGCTGTCGATGTAAGGCTTAAGAGCGTAGGGGTGGAGTCTAGGCTGTCAATCTGCAGATAGCCAATGAGACCTCTGTGTGGGCATGGCCTTCTGAGAATTAGGGAAATCTGGTACTTCCTCCTTGGAGGTGGAAGACGCCTCTCTCTACTACTCCCTGGGAGACATTGCCGAAGACAAACCACATGGACGCAACCAGACCTTGGAAGCTGGAGAAGCCACAGAGAGAACCCTGCCGGCACTGAGGTGCTTACAACACCACTGGACCCAAAGACTTTCTACCCGCTGGCTTGTGATCGTCCTGCATTTGGCTTCATTGCATGTGTTGCATGAGTCTGAAGAGGATTTTATAAATTGGTACCGGACATATGGGCTAATATCAGACTTATGGCCTTGGACTGGACTGGGCTGGGATGTTTTCTCAATGTTCAATTGCTCTTGTATATAAACCTTTCTTATACACATATGTGTGTCCATGGACTTGCTTCTCTCGTCTCCCCAGACTGACAGGGGCAATATGATTCGACCTGTTACATACAAGGAGCCTTCAAAAATCGTTGTGGGACGATCTCATTTTTTTTGAATGCTGTTTTCGCACTAGCGTTTGAAGTCCCCTCATTCTTTGCTCATGCTCTCAGGAAGGACCAGACCCTGCAGAAGTACCACATGCGTGGTAAAGTCAAGGCCAGTCAAAAAGAGGAAGGCCCTTCATGGGATGGATTGACACGGTGCTGCGGCAACGGGCTCGAGCGTGGGAGCAATCGTGAGGAGGTTGGGTTGGCAAGACGGGCCGAGCCTCTTTGCCTTGTACCTGAGTTACCAGGTGTTGGAATTCAGCAACGAGCCCTAAGAGCAGCAGCACCATCTACTAGACAGACCTCCCTCGTTTCGCTCCTCCTCAGAACTCAACCCAAGACAACTTGCTGTACCTAGAATTCAACAACACTCCTAGCTACCACCTCCTGTTTAGAGAGCCCTGGTGGCAGAGTGGTTACACACTGGCCTGCGAGCTACAAGGTCAGCGGTTCGAAACCACCCGCCGTTTCACGGGCGAAAGACAAGGCTTTCAGCTCTCATGAAGAGTTCCCATCTCAGACACCCCCAGGGACAGGCCTACCCTGGCTTCTAGGGTCGCCATGAGTCAGACTTTACTGGATGGCAGTGAGTTGGTGAGTGACGTACTATAGGGAGACTTGGTGATATAGTGGATTATGTGTTCAGGTGCTAACAGCAAGGTCAGCGGTTCAAAACCACCAGCCACTCTTTAGGAGAAAAAGGAAGCTTTATACTCCTGTAAAGATCCACAGCCTCGGAAACCCACAGGGACAGTTCTACTCTGTCCGGTGGGTTATTCTGAGTCAGAATTGACTCGATGGCAGGGAGTAGCATGCTGTGGGTTCGGTATTAGGCAGCTAGCCACGGTTTGGCGGCTCAAACCCGCTGGCCAGTCTTTGACAGAAAGGATCCTCAGCTGTCTGGTCCCTTGAAGATTTACAGCCTCAGACACCCTGCATCTGGCAGTGCTATTATTTGCTCCACAAATTCTATTTATAGGCCCCAGACATTGTGTGCTTTCCATCCACATGTAAACAGAGTCGCAGGAAATCGTGTTTCGTTGGCACTGCTTACTTTGCAGGCGAAACTGCGGGTCAGAGACGCGAATGCACTTGATCAAAGTCACACAGCAGGTGTGGGGGGAGCTGAGATTTGGACTCAGATGTTGCTAAAACCCCTGCTCTAAGTGTTGGGCTCTCTTGGGGAGCGCTTTCCAGGTTCTCCCCTGTATTTCATGGTGGTGTCCTTGTTCTGCTCTGGGGCCCTTGGGGAGCCCTTCGTGACCTGTGACCCTGGGGTGAAGGGAAGCGGTTGCACTTGTCTGGGGTCCCACAGAGTGAGAAGAGCTTGGGTGGTGGCCCTTCAGAGTGACTTTGGAGGGGCTGGGGGGTCTGCCCAGAGCCTGCCCCTCCAACCTCCTGTCCTGCTCCCCCACAGAGCAGGGAGAGACACGGGGACATTGAAAGCGAGGCTCTGGGACCTCTGTTTCTTGGGTGCACATGTCCTACCTGTGAGGTCCACAGGCATGATCTGCCACTACTTTCTTACAGCCTCTCACCCAGCCCTCCCTTCCAGTGTCACCACTTGTAAGCTACCGCCTGGAGGGAGGGGTGGCCCCTCCTGATCAGTCCAAAGCAGAGCAGCCCGCCCTCCAGCTTGGGACCGTGAGCCCTGGCCCAGCAGACCATGGACACTGCTGTTAGCTGCTGCTGACACGGCCCCTGACTCATGGAGACCTCGTGTCAGTTCCGGGCCATCCCATCAACAGCTGTGGCTGGACCAGTGGGATCCCTACAGTTTCATCGGGAGGTTTTCTGAAGTAGATGACCAGGCCTTTCTTCCTCGTCTGTCTTACTCTGGAGATTCTCTTGAAACCTGTTCAGCATCAAAGCCGACACACCAGCCTGCGATGACAGACAGCGGTGGCTGCTTGAGGGGTGTCACTCACTGCCATGGCCTCAATGCTGACATAGCGACCCCCTGTGGGTTTCTGAGACTGCAACTGTATGTGGGGGTAGAAAGCCCAGTCTTTCTCCCGAGGAGCTGCTGGTGGTTTTGAACTGCCGACCATGTGGATGGCAGCCCAACGCGTAACCACGACACCACCAGGGCTCCTTCGTTGGCTGGTCACTGAGCCTGGCTCTCCTGCATGGAAAGGGAGAGTTCTACCTCTGAGGCCTCTCAAGCACCGCATGTGAAGCCCTTTCTCTTGCCTCTTCTTCTCACTGTTAGGGATGGGCCGGGCGGGCCGGGGGCAGGTGGGGGGATCAGAAAGTGGGTGAGCTGAGTCTCCTGAGATAATACCAGGCTGCTCTCCTGACCCTAGAGTGGAAGCCGGGAAGCTGAGGGGTCAGGGTCAGAGGGCTTAGAGACCTCAGACGCTGTTGATGGCCAAGCCAGGGCCTCTGTGGACAGAGTCCTCACTGTCCCCATTTATAGGCAGGGCACACTGTGCTAGAGAGACAGAGTTGTCACCAGGAACAAACGCCACCAGCCTGTGTGTCTGTGGACCACAGAGGGGGTGGCCTGGCTTGTCAGCATTTTGTCATCTGACAAACAGCTGGCTGTTGGGGGTTGAACTGTATCCCCTAAGAAGTGTTTAAGGAACCCGGTGGCTAACCATAGAGCCAGCAGTTCGAAACCACTTGCTGCTCCACGGAACAAAGAGGCTTTCTATTCCCATGAAGAGCTACAGTCTGGGAAACCCACCGGGGCCGTTCTACCCTGTCCTTTAGGGTCACTAAGAGTTGGCATCGACTCGATGGCAGTGGGTTTGAGGTGAGTTTAAAAAAGATATGTTGAACTTCTAACTCCTGGCACCTGTGAACATGACCTTGATTGGAAATAGAGTCTGAGAAAATGTTATCAGGTAAACAGGAGGTCTTCCTGGAGGAGAGTCCTAATCCAATCTGAGTGGTGTCCACATAGTGAACAGACAGAGATGCAGGAAGGATGGTCATGTGGGGATGTAGCCATCAGCCAAGAAGCTGAGTGGAAGGAGAAAGTGAGACCTCCCAGGGAGTGTGGTCCAGGGACCCCCTACTACCCTCTCTCAGCTTCCAGGACTGTTGCAAAGATATGTTTCTCTCCTTTGGCTTTGTTTGCTTGTTTTCATTGTTTCTTTTCTTTTTATTGCAGTTGTTGTTGTTGAACACATACACAATAGGGCATATGCAATTTCTACCGGCCTGGTTGTTACATAGTCTCCTGTCAACTCGTGAAGGGGTGGAGCCTCACCTGCCAATCAGGCCACAGTTTGATGACCTCACTTGGAGGTGTGAAGGAGATAAATAGCTCACATGGCTAGCTACATTCTACTCCCTGGGAGACATCCTGTTGACAAGCTGCATGGAGCTATGCTGATGGAGCCAGAGCCCTGGAGCTGGAGGAGCCACGTGCAGATCCATGCCAGCTCGGAGATGCTTCCACCACCACTGGATCCACAAGACTTTCTGCCCACTGACCTGTGATCTTCCTGCATTCGGCATCATTGCATGGCTGCGTGAGTCTAAAGAGGAATATATGGACTAGTATTGACATATGGGGTAATATCGGATTTATGGACTTGATCTGGACTGGGTTCAGATGTTTTCTTAATGTACAATTGCTCTTTGATAGAAAGTTCTCTCTTACACACATATGAGTCTCCCTAGATTTGTCTCTCTAGTCAACCTGGACTAACACACCCTGTATCATTTAGTGGTATGGATGACAATCTCTAAGTTGTATGACCATTCGCACTCCCTTTCCCCCAATTGCTTCTCCCTCCGCAACACCAGCTCACTGGCTCCTAAGTTTCTTATCTCATCTTCCCGCCTGCCTTTCCCAATTTGATTTCCTCTCGTAATTCCAATGCTTTAGGCTGACATTTTTCACTAATTAAGTTACACTACTGCTCGATTTTCAAAGAAAAGGGGATGTTTTTAAGACGTAATTATCGAAGGCAATGGTTTCCAGAAAGTTTAGAGGACACAAGCATTATACATTTGAATCTACATTTCCCCCCTCTTGATCAAAATTCTCTTATGGAACCTTGGGTCAAAGGTAAGGGTGGCAGGGCACCGTGCAGCTCTTCTGGCCTCCTGGCAAAGGAAGCAGTGGTGCCAGCAAGCAATTAGTCACACATCACACTTCCTCTTCCTCCTCCTGAGGTTCCTATATTCTCTGCTGCTCCAGGCAATGAGAGACGATTGTTGCACCTTGAATGGCCGCTGGCAAGCTCTTAAGATCGCAGCCATTACGTTACACAAGGAACTCGGTGGTAAAACAGAAGCACAAGACAGGGCATTCGGCCAATTAACTGGGATGGCCCATACATTCCTCTTTCTATAAACCATCTCATATGAGGTAATTTGCTTAGCAGCTCTGGGACAGAACTACCGAGTCAGCTGTTGGAAACCACTAGCTGCTTCTTGGGAGAAAGAGGAGGTTCTCTGCTCCGTAAAGAGTGGCAGTCTCAGAAACCCATAGGGGCAGGGCCCCCCTGTCCTGCAGGGCTTCAGTGAGTCAGAGCAAGCTCCATAGCAGGAAGGTTTTAAAAATGTGTAAATCGTTCTACTTATGGTATTGGTAACAGCAGGCGAGGGCAAGGCTACCAGGACCGTTTGGGGACTGTCCTGTTCCTCCTCCTTCACAACCAAACGATTCAATTCACACATTTTCCCCTGAGACTTGGAGTTGCATTTTTCATAAGGGAAATTATTAGCATGTGGGCTGATTGTGACCAGACTCACCTGTTTCACTTAGAAACCCAACCAGCAGTTTGTGAGGACCTGAGCAGTCCAGCCCCCCATCGCTGTGTGTGTGTGTGTGTGTGTGTGTGTGTGTGTGTGTGTGTGTGTGTTCAGAGAGGTCCTTTGTCTCCAGTGGGCGGAATCAGCATCTGGTGATGCGTTAGAGGCTCTTGGAGCCTAGAGGATGGAGGATAGAGGCTGGGGCCTAGAGCCTGAATACTGGAGTCTGGAACCTGGAACCTGGGGCCTGGAACATGGAGCCTGGAGCCTTAGGCCTGGAGGCTGGAGGCTGGGGCCTGGAGGCTGGAGGCTGGAGGCTAGAGGCTGGGGCATGGAACCTGGGGCCTGGGGCCTGGAACCTGGGGCCTGGGGGCTGGAGGCGGATTTCTGTGGTGTGCTCTTCCTTGCATGTGTCCCCTCTGATTAGCAGCTTGCATCACTGCGGTGCCCTTGCTGCCCTTGGTGAGCCCGCGCGGATGCATCCTGAGTAGCCCAAGTCCACAGTCTACATGAGGGCATTCTTGGTGAGGTACGGTTGGCCAATGGGTTGGGTTTTGACAAACATGTTGGCTTCCAAAGGAGCTGAACTCCCAGTGTCCTGTCGGGAAAGATACCCTAGTCTCTGCAGGCTTCCTTGCCAGGGCTCCTGGTCGGCCTTCCCAGTTCTCTGTGCCTATCCTAACCCCGGAGGGCCTAGGTGCCCCTGGGGTGGTGTGGGGAGCTAATGGGACTCACCGATCAGCCATCTCTCTTTAAGGCTTCCAAGTGTACAGAAAAGCTGAAGCCCCGCCCTCTGCCAAGGTCTGCCAGGCCCTTCAACCCTCCGCCTGCCAGCCCACAGGCCAGGAGAAGTGGGGTCTGCCTCCACCCCCACCCAAAGGGGCTGTGGGAGCCCCGCAGACTCGAGACACAGGGACTTTGAAGCCCACCCACTTGCCACAGTCAGAAGGAAAGGTATTTGGAATTAAGCGGAGAGTGGGAGGGAGGGGCTGGCTGGGTCTGGGGGTCCCCTACCACATCGCTTCAGGCACCTTGACTGCATCTGTCAGTGGCTCCCTGCTCTTCTGTTCTAGAGCAGACCGCGCGTCAGTTTCCCTGCATTTCCACACACCTGGCCTTCTTTGTCACCTCTCTGTTGGCAGCGCCCAGGGTTCAGGGACTGACCCCCGCTGCCTGGGAGCCCCTGTTTGGGGTGACATCTGGAGAGGCAGCATCAAGGCCTAGAAATTCTAAATCCCCCTCTACACCCTCCCACCCCCAGGCCTGTCTTTCTGTGTGCCCTTCCCCCATCTCTCTTCTACACTGTTCTGGAACTCCTGGGCAGAGAGTGAGTCAAATGCAAAGTCCTGAGATCACCCTGGAAATGCACACACCTGCCTTGCCTTTTTACTCAGCGCCCTAGTGGCCTTGGCGGAGCCTACCTTTGAGCTCCTGGTCCCCCAGCCCCTGGAAGGTGGGCCATAGACGCTCACAGTCAAGGCTGTGTGTAGGCGGTAACCACGAACGTTGTGGAACCCATGGGTGGCATGGAGGGTCAAGCCCACCCAGAGGCTCCTCAGCAGAAAGGCCTGGCGATCCACTTCTGCGAAACCAGCCGTTGGCAACGCCTGCAAGCACAGTCTGCTCTGGCAGCGGAGGGCGGTGCCAGGACTCAACTTAATGACAACTGGTTTGGGTTTTGTTTCTACTGGTCAAGTGGGCAGGGTGCCCGGCACTGCCAGGAGTGGGTGTGGGGTGGCGGCGGGGTAGGAAGAGAGGCCACCCATCCTGCCAGCATCTGCAGACCCACCCCAACGACTCCAAGGCCAGATGGCCTCCTCCCTTGCTGCCCTTCAGTAAGGCTGCCACCCTGGAGACCTTCGCTGGGCCGCCAGCACACGGTTACAGCGCTTTCCGGCTCCAGATTGGTACCCCCCATCAACCCTACGTTCAGCACCACAGCACGTAACCCGCCGCCCCGCCAAGGAGCCTTAGAAGAGCATCAGGAGGAGCCGACAGCCAGGCCCCGCTCTGGGCCCGTGTGCACTGGGAGCTGCATGTACTTGCTGCGTGCTGGGTGCTGCCCGAATCTTGGCACCTTGGTCGTTCAGCATGGAGGCTCACACGCAGCAAGTGCTTCACCAACGGTCCCTGGGTCTTATTAAGGCGCCCTGGTGGTTATGTTCACAGGGCCACTCTGAGCCAGAATCGCCTCGATGGCAGTGAGTTTGGTTTGGGTTTTGATTTTGTGTGTCATTAATAAATACAATAACCTGCTCACTGCCATCGAGTCGATTCTGACTCAGAGTGGCTCCATACCCAGAGTAGAATTACCCCTGTGTGTTTCCAAGACTAGACCTGTTCATGGGAGCAGAAAGCCTCCTCTTCCTCCCTTGGTGTGACTGGTGGTTTTGAACTACTGACCTTTCGGTTAACAGTCCGACACTTAGCCCATCCACCATGGGAGCTCTGCTGACGATGCTGTAACAGCTGGAAGGATTGATAGGGGCTTCCTAGCACCACCGCATCCCGTATCTCGCTGTCTGGGGATCTTACAACACAGGTGCTGGCTGCCCAGACCCTTCCTGGCAGCAGCCTGCGGGAGAGTACTGACTGCGTCTTTTTGACTGTGAGTGGTTGGTGTGAGCGTGCAGGTCCATGGTCAGCAGGGCCTGCTCAGCTCCCCTTGAAGTTATCTTGTGGACTGTTTGCAATCTCCGTATGAAAATGAGCCTGGAGCCCCGGGCCTTCTCTGTGTAGACACCTGCCCCTGGGGTGGTGCCTGGCATGGGACAGTTTCTCCTGAAATGCTCATGAATGAATGAGGGCCAGCATCACTGTCTACCCCTCCCCCTTTCACAGTGGAGAGCACCAAGGCTCACGGGATGCTCGCCCCATGTGTCCTGGACCGCCCCCCACCCCTGCACCCGCCCCCTGCCAGCAAGCTACTGCTGGGGGACCAGGATTTTTACAACCCTTGCAGGTTTCACTGCTGAGAAGGCGGGCTGGGGCTGGGGTGTTGAAAGCCTGGAGCCAGATCTCTCCTGCTGAGCCTGGCAGGGGACTTCGCAGGCCATGGAGGGAGCTGGTAACTCACAAAGAACCGAATGAGTTCCAGAGTGGCAGCGGTGCCAGTTAAGGGCTTTGTCCTTTCTTCGTTTGCTCTCTCTTCTAAGTCTGGTGGTGCAGCTGCTAAGCTCTCAGCTGCTAACCGAACGGCCAGTGGTTTGAACCCGCTGTGCGGGAGAAAGATGTGGGAGCCTGCTTTGCCAAGACGTCAGCCCATCTGCGCTGCCCTAGCTGATCTCTCAGATTCAGAACTGACTGGACAGCGATGGGGTTCTGTGTCGGATGAATGATAGCAACCCCACATCTATTCCCATTAGATCACTCACCCATTTGTTTTATACAAGACTTTTCTCAAAACCCAAGGATAGATGCTTTTGCGTGTCGAGTTTGTCTGCAAATAGGAAGCGTGTGATTCATTTTCCAAACTCCTCCTGCGTGCTAGATAGATCAGAGGGTCTCCTTCCGCTGTCAGCACACCACAAGTCGCTGTCTGTTTTGTACCTTATGTTGCTCACTCGCCATCTTGTTGTGTGTGTTTCACGATGTACCAAGGGTTCTTATTAGAGATGCTAGTAAGACGCAGGACATCAGCTGTCTACGGTCCAGGTTACCCAGGACTACAGAGCTCCCTTTTCTCAAAGCAGCCCCGACCTCACACCATATACAAATGAACTCACAAGGAAGCAGGGACCTAAATGTTAAAGGGCAAATTACAAAGTTCTGAGCAGAAACCATAGGGCAACACAATGCGATATATACATATATATATATAAAATGATGGATTGTCAACCACAACTATGCATGGATTGGCAGCAGAAGACAAATGAAATAGCTTGGACCTCATAAAAACGAAACACTTACGGGGACAAACAACAGAAAAGTAGGTGAAGGGAGAAGCAGTCCGTGTAAGACATGAAAAAATAATAGTTGATAAATTATCAAGGGTTCATGAGGGAGGGAATGGGGGAAGGGATAAAATGATACCAAGGGCTTAAGTAGAAAGAAAATGTTTTGAACATGATGAAGGCAATCTTTGTACAAATGTGCTTGACACAATGGATGGATGGATGGATTGTGATAATACTTGTAAGAGCCCCCCAATAAAATGATTAAAAACTAAACAATTAAGCACATCAAAAGATGCTGTCAAAGAATAAAAAGACCACCTACGAATGAGGGAAAAACCTTCAGGAGTGTTATCTCCGATATAGACGTAAAACTCTTAAGTCACAGTAAACTCCAGACAATAACCCAATCATAAAGCATTGGCAAAGGATGAGAGATGAGACCTTTCTCAAGCAGAATATCAATGGCCAACGAACACATGGAAAGATGCTCATTGACGTAAGCCATGCAAGAGAGACACATATTGAAAGTGCAGTGAGCTACCTGCGAAGACGGCACTGATCAGACATGCAGGAAACACAAGCTGCTGTGAAGGAGGTGGAGAGAGTGGACCGCCCATCCACTGGTGAGAGGGGACAGGGCGCAGCCACCGTAGAAAACAGTACAATGATGATCCACCATATTAGAATGGAATTCGCATGTGATCCAGCAATTCCACACCTAGATAGATACCTTGACCCAGCCCACTGCCTCTGTGTTGATTCTGATTGGCCTGTGAGGCAGAGAACTGCTTAGCTTCCCCCATGGAGGGGCTGGCGGATTCTCGCAGCCCAGCACGTGCGCCGCAGACAGTAAGCAGTACCGTGGGCAGTGCTCCTTGGTGTCCACCCTGGGGACCCCCAAATACCAACTGAGGTTCCTCTGCCCCCCTCTTCACTGTCCAGCCAGGCTGTGCTCAAACTCAAGCCTTGGCCCAATGCTACTTCTCCCACGAAGCCCCCTGCACCCCTCTCCTGATTGGTGGTCTTTCCAGTTTCATGTCTCCATCTCTTACCCCTCCTCACCGCTCTCTTGGACGGGAGCATCTTTTCTTTTCCAATTCAAGCTTCAGCTCTGTGCTCAGCTGTCGCTGTCACCTTGCCCAAGGGGTCTCCCAGGCCCAACGGATGTGAGCATCTTGTGGCCTTGTTCCCCTGTTTATCTCTGAATCCACGGGGTGCTGGTTGCTCAGGAGAGCGATTCACGTAGAAGGTGCTGAGTAACTGCTAAATGCTGGGAGGCCTGTTTCATTAGACTGTTAGGCTTAGCAGATAAAAATACAGCACACTCTGTTATATTTGAATTTCAGATACACAACCAATCACTGTTTAATGGCAATATATCCCCAAATTTTGATTTAGACATAATTTATACTAAAAATGCTGTTTAATCTACCATGCAGCCATAACGGGGCAACCTTTATTTACTCTGGCAATGCCATCCTCCTCTATGCCAGGCAAACTCAGTCATTAGGCGGGGCCTGGCCCGCCTCGGTCACTGCTGTATGTCCAGCTCTTTGCAGAAGACCTGATACGAGGCAGGTGCCAAAATGAAACACCTGTGGATGAAACAAGTGTGCATAGAGGGTGAGCCTGCTTCTAACCAGGCAGAGCAACTCTCGACAACTTCAGCAAAGATCCTAAATCACTGAGTAGACCGAGATCCAGGCTGTTTCAGGGGGTTCTTTTAATTAGTGTAAAGCAGCTGCGTCTTACTGAGCTGCGTACGACTGTGCACCAAGCCTCGCACCCAATGTATGTACACGCCCCTGCTCACACTCACCCTGCAGAGCGAGGATGTCACCTCTGAGGACTAAGGTGCACTTGGCTCAAGCCATGGTGTGTGCGGTCACCTCACATGCATGTGACAGTTGGACACTGAAAGAGGAAGACTGAAGCCCAGTGGATGCACTGAATGCCGGTGAAGAATACTGAAAGTGCCACGGCAAGCAGGGAGCTCATAGAGACACGGCGTCGCTCACTCACCCGTAGCGCTTCGAGGGACAGCACTGCAGGCACGGTGCGGGGATTGTGCCGATCTGACCCCACCACTCCGGGGAGACATGCTAACGGTGTGCAACAGAGCAGCAAGAGGAGCAAAGCAATGAAGTCCCTGGGGAATACCAAAAATAGACTGTGGGGCCAGGGCATGTCACCCCATCAGACTAGACCTGAAAACACTCCTCAAGGTCAACAAACAGACCTGGAACTATTCATAGGCTTTTCTTAATATTGTTGTTGTTGTTTTGTTTTGCTCTGTCTTGTTTTTGTGCTTATTATCGTCCCTGCATGTCTATCTAGATAAGATAGGCGGGATAAACAATCTGGAGGAGAAAACAGTGGGACCACCAGTTCCAGGGAGACACAGGAGAGAGGGAGGTGAGGGGGGGGGGGGTGTAGGAAGTGGGTGTTAACAAGCCCAGGGACAAGGGAACAACAAGTGATCTAAAATCAGTGCTGAGGAGGGTGTAGGATGCCTGGTGGGGCTTGATCAAGGGTAATGTAACCAAGAGGAATTACTGAAACCCAAATGAAGACTGAACATGCTAGTGGGACAAAAGGAAAGTAAAAGGAAATAGAGGAAAGAACTAAGAGGCAAAGGGCATTTATAGAGGTCTAAATACAGGCATGTGCATATGTAAATATATAACAATAGGGAAATAGATCTTTGTCTATTTATTTATAGGTTTGATATTAAGGTAGCAGATGGACATTGGGTCTCTACTCAAGTGGTCCCTCAACACAAGAACACTTTGTTCTAATAACTCAGCACTCTCTGATACAATCATGAAGACAGAGCGGGTGCATAAGCTAATGTGGTAAAGAAAGCTGATGGTGTCCAGCTATCAAAAATTATAGTTTTTGGGGTCTTAAAAGCTTGAAGACAAAAAAACAAGTGGCCATCTAGCTGAGAGGCTACAATGTCCACATGGAAGAAGCACACCAGCCTGTGTGATCATGAGATGTTGATGGAATCAGGCAATAAAGACCCAGAACAAAAAAACCATATCATTGTAAATAAGGGGGAGTGTGGAGTGGAGACCAAAGCCCATCTGTAGCCAGTTGGACATCCCCTTACAGAAGGGTCACAAGGAAGCCACGAGCCAGTCAGGGTGCAGTATAGCACCATTGAGACATACTTTTCTCTAGTTCTTTAATGCCACCCACCCCCCAATATCATGACCCCAGTTCTACCTTACAAATCTGGCTAGATCACAGCATGTACATGGGTACATATAAGAGTTGGAAACACATGGAATCCAGGACAGATAAACCCCTCGGGACAGATATTGAGAGTAGTGATATGAGGAGGGTGCGGGGAGAAAGAGGGAACCGATCACAATGATCTATATATAACTCTTTCCCAGGGGTATGGACAACAGAAAAGTGGGTCAGTGTAAGACATGAAAAAATAACAATAATTTATAAATTATAATGGATTCATGAGGGATTGAGGATGGGGAAGGGAGGGAGGAAATGAGGAGCTGATACCAAGGACTCAAGTAGAAAGAAAATGTTTTGAGAATGATGATGGCAACAAATGTACAAATGTGCTTGACACAATGGATGCATGTGTGGATTGTGATGAGTTGTATGAGCCCCCAGTAAAATGATATTTTTAAAAGTACCATGGAATGCCAAAAGAATAAACAAGTCTGTCCTAGAAGAAGTATCACCAGCATGCTCCTTAGAAGAGAGAATGGTAAGACTTTGTCTCCTATACTTTGAACATGTTGATCTGCTCCAGTGACCAGTCCCTGGACAAAGACACCGTGCTTGATGCAATAGCAGGACAGTGAAAAGGAGGAGGACTCATGGCAAGAAGGATTGACAGTGGTTGCAACAATGGATTCAGACACAATGATTGTCAGAAAGGTGCAGGGCCAGGCAGTGTTTCATGCTGCTGTACATAGGTTTGCTATGAGCTGAGATCAAGTCTCTGGGGTGAACTAATTAACTGTCAGACTTGCTTATGCAGTTCATTTATGCTCCAAACCCTATCTGCCTCCACATTTGGTACCCGAGAGAGTTATCCCTACTCAGAAGCACTGCGTTAAGGTGGTTTTGAATAATGATATTCTGCTGAACTTGAGTTCTGAATGGAGCAGGGAAGTGGCAGGTGAAGAGGTATCAGCTGAGCAGTCACATGAGCTAGGAGCTGGAATCAAACCCCAGCCATTCATGGAATCTTTGAGGAAATAACGTTCTCTCTCCCATCCTCAGTTTCTCCATCCCTAAAGAGAGGGGGTTAAGAGTAACATTTCCAACAAGGAGATTGTTAGGTTGAATTCCTCAGAGGAGCAAATTTGGTGTAGCATGTGTGCACAGAGAGATATGAAGGGAATGCTTTGTGCAATTGTGGAGCTGCCAAGTGCCAGGTCCCAAATCCTTGGGTCAGGCATAAGGGCAGAGGCTTCTCCTGACTCAACATGATTGCAGGAACTGGTGAACCAAAAATCAGCAGATCAGCTGGAAGAACTGTAGGTCAGAGAATGCAGGACTCAGAGGGAGCATCACCAGAGCATCCAGATATGTGGGGTGTAGGCCCCTTCTCTTAGGCTACAAAGTGGAAGAGAGTTACACAATACTAAGAATCCTGGCCTAGCCAAGTGGACACAGCATTAAACATCACAGTCCACCCCTTGTCAACTTGGCGCATTTCCTTAAACCATACATCATCTATAAAGATAATTATAAAGTCATACACCCAACAATTGTAAAGTCATGTGAAGGATACCCCCCACACACACACACACAAAGACAAGAAGCTCCACAGGGCGGACTTTTGTCACACGCATTTTCCTCTCCAGGTAAGCATCAAGCCACTTGTGCTGAGTTAGTGCATCCAGTCACGCTGTCTGGGAAGGTTCTTTCTGGCCACAGTGAATTTTTTCACAAAAGCAGTTTCGCTTGAACCTCATTTGTTTGTTTGTTTTTTTGTTGTTATGGACAATTTAAGAGAACAGTGTGTGGCTGGGAACTTTTGTTTTCTGCTCAGGAACAATGGCGCAGAAACTGCTGTGATGTTGATCACAGCTTACAAGGACAGCGCTATGGGAAAAATTCAGGTGCACGAGTGGTTTTCTTGTTTCAAAAGAGGTGAAATGTTGATTGATGACAAACCTTGTTCTGGACATCCATCACCTTCCCAAAGTGATGAAAATGTTGAAGTGCGTGAAAAACTGACAGTGGACCATTGGAGCGATGGGGAAGTTATCTGGATGATCCTTTCAGCAGATTTTAAGGGAAGATTTGGGACTGAGAAGGATCACTGTGAAATGTGCGCCTTGGGTTCTCACTGCGTGGGGAAAGGAGCCTTGAGTGGAAACACGCCGTGCTTTGAAAGAGCAGCTCTGGAGAAACACGGTGATATTCTTGCGACCTCGAAGGCAAACATCAATCAAACCAGTGGAGGACACCATTGTCACCTTGCCCCCTAAAAGCTCAAGTCAAAGATCAAGACGATGCTCATTTGTGTGTGTGTGTGTGTGTGTGTGTGTGTGTGTGTGTGTGTGTTTGACATGAGAGGGATAGTACATTTGTTGCTCATTCCACCAGGTCAGACTGTTCATCAAGTTTTCTATTTAGAGATTCTGAAAAGATGGTGTAACAATGTGTGCGACCCAAAAAGGCCTGATTTGTGACAGACAGGGACTGGTTTTGCCACCACAACAATGTATCTGCTCACAAAACCATCTCAGTGTGCCAGTTTTTGGCAAAAAAACAAAACAAACCCAGCCTGCCTTTCTTGCCCCACACACCTGACTCACCTGACCTCGCACCATGTGACTTCTTTAGTTTCCCTGAATGCAGAGGGACATGGAAGGACAGCGATGTGAAGACTCAGAAGAGATGAAGGAAAACCTGAGGGAGGTGCTGTCGGCCATCCAAACACATGAGTTTGAAAAAGGTTTCACAGAATGGAATTGCAGATTTGACAAATGTATTAAGTGCAATGGAGAGGCAATAAGGCTTTTTTTATTTAAAAAAAATTAAATACATAGCTTTGTAAAAAAAAATCTAGTTTTTGGGGGGTATCTCCTCATGTACCCAATGAACATGCACAAAACCAAACAATACGCTAGCTCCATCTCCCTTCAAACTGTTTGAAGCACTAGCATGGAATATTTGTGTATATATCCTTGCTGGGTAAATAGTGCACACAAATACATATAATAAAACAATAAAAATACTCATAACAATTACAGTCTTCATTCCTGCATCTGCTCATGTGGTTGCGACTGGTATTTAGAACTACCTTTTCCTAACCCAGTTTGCAGTCCCTTTGGACTCAGAAAGCACCTCAGGTACCTGATGGGTGACCCAAACCTTCATTCGTAAAGACCATTAGTAGTCCTGTCAGAACTGAATTGTTAGCATTTTGACTGGCTTCAATCACAGGGCACAGTATTACTAAGAGATCCTGTATTCCAACCATAGTCATCTTCACTTCCATTATGTAATAGCAATCTGATTTCCCCTTGGGAATCAGGGTCAACCACTCCAGCCAATACAGGCAGTCCGACGATACAAGAAGACCTACACTCAATTGTAACTCTAAGAATGCAAGTAGGCATCTTGGACTTGGTGCACATGGCCCTTGGTTAGCCTTAAGTGACAGAAAAGACCGGAAGGGATCATGGCGAGTGACGTCACTCCTTTCCACTCCTTGGCTCCTGAATGTGGGAGAAACAGTGGTGTCTGTCGGATGGTGGCTTAGAACATGTACAACCTTCTGGAGAACACAGTCCCAAGCCTCCAGTGTATAAGCCACCACTTAATCCATACCCCCATGAATGGACCAAATAAATTATTAGAGCTTTTTATAAACTCCTTATCTGAAACATTGAATGAAGAATCTGTGCTTAGTGGGCCCTTAGAAATAAATGCAGACTGATCCAAATGCATGTTCCTTGTACCATGATTCCACTCTCTGCAGCCATTCCTATAGACATTCCCTGGATTTCTGCTTGCATCTATGAGACAAATCCAGCGGTTCCTATGGAGTGCAGGGCACCTCCCCCTGGGTCACACTTTGTACGTTACCTCTTGGAGTGTCCTTGGACTTAAAGTCTAAAAGCAAACATGGTGGAGGGGGTGGGTCCTGGGGACATCCAGCAATGTCTCCTAAGGTATCTGCCTCAGGTCAGGCTCCAGGCACTGCCCCAGGTGATACCTCAGACACAGCCTCTTCAGGCACCATTAAGCGAATCTCATCTGATGGGGTGGAAGGGATATGGTCTTACCAGCTAAAGTCGTTTAGCAGATGAAGATGGAGTAAGGTCTTCAGATGAAAGGCAGAGGCCTGGTCTGTTGGCAGAAGAGAGTCAGCGGCACTTAGCGTCTCAGTGCCTTCAGCTACCTGATGATCTTCCCATATGCCCCCATGCCAAGTACCAGGCTCCATTTCTTCCTAATCATTGGCCTCAATTTAACTCCAGATACCATTCACGGTGGGGAATGTGGGGGTATTGTAATTTTCAGTCATTCTTGTGATGAGACTACGGGTTTGGTGTTCCAATGTCTCAGCTCTGTTACTATAAGAAATTCAACTTTTCTTTCAGGGAATAAATGATGACTTCCTAGACTTCTGTGTGGTACATGAGTTGTGATTCGGAAGCTTTGATCGCATCCTTTTCTCCATTTTTCGTTCGGTGACGGTAGGACCCAGCCACCTCCTTCCTTATGCTTCTCATGCTGGTGAAAGTGTAGAAAAAGATCAAATAAGTTATCACCCAGAACCTTGTCTCCCACAAACACTTGACCCAGTGGTGGCGATAGTTTGCAGAGTTCAGAAGTCTTGGGGGAAATATGGACAGAGTGCTCCTTAGAGGCAAAGATATTGAAAGTTGGTCTTACATCATTTGGACAGTTGTCAGGAGAAACCAGTCCATGAGGCATGATATCAGGCTTGGCAAAGTAGATGGGGATCCAGATAAAGGAAGGGTCTCAACAGTGGGCTCAGGCACAGGAGCCATTGGGAGGACAGCGTAGGATCAGGCAGTGTTCCCTTCTGTTGTGCACAGCGTCCCTGTGGGTCGGAGCCACCTGATGGCACCTAATGGAACAGTCCCACCTTATACCATGTGTTACTAGTGCCCACTGCACTACTGGAGGCAGTCATCCGCGCTCTTAAGACTAGCCAGACTTTCAGAGTTGGCCTACACTCGTATAATTTCCTTTTCTCAAGTGTTTTAAATGCTGTACCACTGGCTAAATGAGTGACGCTATCAATGCAAAGTGGTTATGCGGTGGGCTGCTAACCGTAAGGTTGGCAGTTCGAAACCACCAATCAGCTCCGCTGGAAAAGGATGAGGCTTTCTGTTCCCATGAGGATGTGGAGGCTTGGAGACTCACAGGGGCAGTTCTGCCCTGCCTCGTCGGGTCACTGTGAGTCAGCACAATGGAAGTGATGAACAAGGAATGACTGCTAATGTCCCCTGACGTGAAACGAGAACGATGTTTCTGAGGCGAACATACATAAACCATGGAGCGTGAATGGATTTGGGGCTTGCACTAATTCTAGCTCCAATCTAAGAACAATTAATTTTTATACGACATGGTCCTGCTTGATGCCCACCCTCATGAAGAGATCACTGAAGATATGGGTGCTATAGCAAAGTGTGGTGAAGAAACCAGATGGTGCCTGGCCATCAGATAGAATAGCATCTGGACATTGGGCCTCTATTCAAGCACTCTCTCCATGCAAGAACACTTTGTTCTAATAACATGGCACTCTCTGATGCTCACCTTCCCTGACATGATCGCTGAAGACCAAGCGGGTGCATAAGCAAATGTGGTGAAGAAAGCTGATGGTGCCCGGCTATCAAAAGATATAGCATCTGGGCTCTTAAAGTCTTGAAGGGTCACAAGGAAGAGATGAGCCAGTCAGGGTGCAGTATAGCATCGACGAAGCACACAACTTTCCTCTAGTTTTTTAATGCTTCTCCCTTCCCCCCCACTATCATGACCCCAATTCTACCTTACAAATCCAGCTAGACCAGAACGTGTACACTGGTACAGATAGGAACTCACAGCACAGGGAATCCAGGAGAGATAAACACCTCAGGACCAAATATGAGAGGAGCGATACCAGGAGGGGAAGGGGAAGGTGCAGGGTGGTGGGGGGGCAGTGGAGAGGAGGAACCAATCACAATGATCTACATATAACCCCCTCCCAGGGGGACAGACAACAGAAAAGTGGGTGAAGGGAGACATGGGTCAGTGTAAGACATGAAAAAATAATAATTTATAAATCATCAAGGGTTCATGAGGGAGGGAAGAAAAGAATGGGCTCAAGTACAAAGCAAATGTGTTGAGAATGATGATGGCAACAAATGTGCAAATGTGCTTGACACGATGGATGGATGGATTGTGATAAGAGTTGCAATAACCCCCAATAAAATGATTTTAAAAGAAGAACAGCGTCTGGGGTCTTGAAGGTTTATCTGTAAACAAGCAGTCATCTAAGTGAAGCGTCAACTAAGTCCACATGGAAGAAGCACACGAGCCTGTGTGATCTAAGGATCGTAAGTAATAGAATCCAAATCTAAAGGAGGGAATGGAAGCAGAGCCTCAATGGTGAAGACCTGGTTTGAAAAAGGCTATGGATGGTGGTGGAAGACCAAATCCATCTGCAGGGCGCTCACCTGGATGGGGTCTCTGGCGAATTCCCTGTGGCCACAGTTGAGGGAGTGAAGAGCCCTGTTAGCAGAGAGAGAGCACTGTAAAGTCAGTGATGGCAGATGGAGCTGGATTAAAAGGTAAAACCTGGTCATTTGATCTCCATCACCCATTTTAAAACCGTCTCAGTTAAAATGTGAAGGGAAATACATGTGGACTAAGCTCCTGGTGAACTCCTCCTTTCTGACCAAGGATCAGGAATGTACATAAAGTGCCTCCTTATCAGGCAGAATGTACTGTATTGGATCGTTGGTTGTTGCAGCTGCAGTCAGGTTAAAATCTAGCACCCTACCATTTGATCTCATTTATAATCCATTTATTTTTCCATATTTTCTGCTCTCTCTTTGAGCCTGCTACCTGTTTTCCTTTGTTATTCTTGTTGGTTTTTGTTTTTTGACTGAGACTCTGGACTCCAGGATGGTGCGTCTGTAGAGACTGTAACAGGATTAATGGTACCTGGAGGGTGTGGCAGGGGGGGTTGCCGTGGGAAATGGAGAGCTAACAACATGAGTACCAGAATGCAGGACATGGTCTGAAACTGCTTGTGACCATGATGTGATTGAACTATTGAATTGTGTGATATGTGAATCATATGCCAATAAAACTATTGGGGGGAGGGGGAAGACTAGCCAGATTTGAGAATCAATTTAGAAAACTCATCCTTATGATTTTATTCTTCCAGAGCTATTCTTGTGATCTAAAAAGGTGATGTGTATATTATGTTAAAATAGATGTCAAAGGAACAACGAATTCTAAATCCATGGGTCAGGCCCTCAGACTGGAGGCTTCTCCTGAATCACGTGGTTGTAAGGGCCGATGGGCCCAAATCAGCAGGTCAAATCGCAGGCTGCTGGCTCACATCCCAAGAAGCAGAGGTCAGCTGATGGGGAGTCAAATGCACACTATGTGTAGAAAGTGCACACTGCGCCAGAACACTCACATATATTGGATGCAGCGCACGCACCCAAGGGAATTCCTCCTACAGCCATTCATGACCTGGAGATACTTATACGGCGCGGAGCACCATGACCTCGCCAAGGGCACACGTAACACTAGCCATCACTGGGATTAAATAACCGTGGACAGCTCAAGACCTCCAAGGAGCCTCTGCCGTTGTTATGCTGCTGCTGAAGGTGGCTAGGGACACAGCCCGGCACCTTTCCCCTGGGAGACCTGCTGGCGTGGAAGCTGGGAGCCTGTGCCTGGAGGCGTCAGGGGCATCTCTGCAGATAGCTCTTGGTCAAACCAACAGCCAGTCTCTAGCCCAGGGCATTGAGGTCAAGGTCAGTCAAAAGTCACCCTGCCTTTTTGCTGAGATGGAAAGTTCCCTTCTCCCTCCATGGCTGCTAGGTTTGCTGGGGGTGGCGGTGGTGTGTGTGTGTGTGTGTGTGTGTGTGTGTGTGTGTGTGTGTGTGTGTGTGTGTGTACGTACAGCAGTCTGCAGGCCCCACTCGTTCACGTTCCTCGCTTGTCTAGGGGAGGAGCATCAGTCCTTGCTCCAGAGATTCTGCCCCTCCTGCAGAGGTCCTGCAGGCTGGATCCTGGCCACAGTGCTCAGCTCTCCTGCGCCTGTTACTGCAGCCCAGAGGCCGCCCTTCGCCCCATCAAACACCCCATGTCGTTCCCTCCACCTCGGGAGAAGCTCCCTTCTCTTGTTTCCAGGCATGTGGCAGAGGTTGAGCTGGCTGCCTCGGACACTGGGTCTCCCCGGCCCCCCTCTCCACCACCATCCTCCCCGCCCTGGGTGGTTTGCTCCCTAAGCAGAAGGGAAGCTCTCAAGGGCAGGCCTCGCTCTCTTGTTCTGCTGAGGACCGCGCTTCACTGAATTTGATGGGAACGGAAGTGGGCAGCCTCCTGCAGCCTGCAGTCTGCAGTTTGTTCACAGTATCATTCTCCTGATGTCCGCGCTGATTCCCGGGAGGGGGGTGTGTGTGTTTATTTGTCTCTTCCTCCAACAAAAACCACTGGGAAATTCAGAATTGAATGAGACTAGGCTCCATTTCGGCCAGGTGTGTGGGTGGGGAGCTGGGAGCTGGGCTTTGACTTGGGCACCTGAGTAGGTGAGAACAGAAAGCAACACCTCCCCACTTAACCCCCTCCACTGCCCCCCAGGGAGTTCTTTGTGATCCTCCAATTCCAGGCAGCTCTGCAGCCTTCACACTCCCCCTCTTGGATGTTAAGAGATTAATATATGCAAATACCCTTTTCCTAGGGTGGTTTTAGCCTTGAACTCTGTGGATTAAGTTACTTGATTTAAATACATATTTGGGCACGCCCCCTCCCCACACATAGCCATGTATAAATCCTAAACACTAAATAAAATCCCCCCCATTTCACGTGTGCTGTGGAGCTTCTAATCCCAAGTCCTGTGGGTATTCCAGCAGTTGAGAGGGTTCACGGGGTCTGCTGAGATTTTATTTGGAATATCAAATACCTGTATAATACGAGAATGCTCCTTAATGGATTTACTAGTAGCAGCTGAAGGGGGCGACGGGAGCTGACAGGTGCTGAGGAGGAGGTGGAGAGAACTGCTGGAGGGAGGGAGGGAGGGAGGAGATGATGTGGGCTGGGTGCTGCCAGGGGGGACAGGGCGAGGAGGAGGAGCCTCCTTGGTGGGGCGTGGGTTCCTGAGAAGCCATTGAAGGTGTGTTCCAGAACAAACATATTCACCAAAGAGACTTGAAGAGACTTTTCCCGAAACTACGGCACCACTCCAGGTAAAGGTCCTTTCCCGAGGGAAAGCCCAATGGGTCCCGGTTTTCTGGGAAAGGGAGGATCTGGGCTCTGACAGCAAGGGTACTAGGCAAAGGCGATCACAAACACTTCTACCAGCAGCCACCTGCCTGGTCTTTGGACACCCAGATAGGTGCTTCGAAGTGGCCTCCTTCCTCCCCTGAGACCAGATGGTTTGAGATGGCCCCACGCTGCGTCTGTAGCCCTGTGCTAGAAGATGGCTCACCTCTGGCCTCCTTCGGGTCATAGCTGAAGCCTCCCACCTGCACTGCCCATCCTAACGCCTCCGCTGGGGAAGATGAGGCTTTCCGCTCCCATAGAGAGGCACAGAGTTGGAAACCCACAGGATTCATTCTGCTGTGCCCTGTAAGGTCACTACGAGTCCGTGGTAGTTACATAACCTGTTATCAATTTGAGACTTAAGAGTGAAGGGGTGGAGTTTAGCCTGTTAATCAAATAAAAGCTTGATGACCTCATTTGGAGGCATTAAGGAGATAAATAGTTCACCGTAGGCAGGACACACGCACGCTCCCTGGGAGACAATACTGATGCTGTCAGAGCCCGGAGCTGGAGGAGCCATATGGCGACCCCTGCCAACGCTGCGATGCTTCCACTGCCACCGGATCCACAAGACTTTCCACCTACTGGTCTGTGATCCTCCTGCATTTGGCATCATTGCGTGTGTTGCATGAGTCTGAAGAGGCCTTTATAGACTGGTATTGGACATATGGGCTAATATTTAACTTGATCTGGACTGGGCTGGGATGTTTTTCTCTCAGTATTCAATTGCTCTTGTATAAAAACTCTTTCTGATACACATGAGTGCCTATGAATTTATTTCTCTAGTCTACTCGGACTAACCCAGAGTCAAACATCGGCTCCATGGTGGTAAGAGTCTAATCCTTGGTGGCAATGTTGATGAGGTACTGGGCTGCTTATTGCATGGTCAGCAGTTCAAATCCACCAGTCACTCCATGGGAGAAAGGATGTCTGTTTGTAAGCTTTACAGCCTCAGAAACACTCTCTAGGGCCGCACAGGGTTACAGTGGACTGTGGGTTTGGTTGGAGTTTCCTAGTCTCCTCTAGGAGTCTCAGTGTTTACCTAGTAGCTCAGTGGGCTAAGTCATTAGCTGCTACCCACAAGATCAGCAGTTCAAACCCACACATGGGTCTGTGGAAAGAGGTTGAGGTGGTCACAAAGAGTTATAGCCTTGGAGCCCCTAGGAAGCAGTTCTATTCTGTCCTACGGATGCCCAGCAGTGGGTGGGTGGTAGGAGGAGTCCCTGCCGTGCAGACAGTCAGTGCTAACCAAGACGATGGCGGTTCAAGTCCGCCAGCGGCCCCTTGGAAGAAAGGCCTGGTGATCAGCTTCTGCAAAAGCAGCGTCCACTGCAGACCCCGCTGAGCTCAGCCCACTCTGATAGCCGGCGCTGACGAGTGGGAGGCGGCCGGTTAGCCGCGGCTCACCCGCTCCCTGAGTGACTTGTCATGGGGTACTTGGTTACAACATGCCCCACTCAACACAGACTGGAGAAGGGGGCCTGGTTCTGCTTTGCCCATGGACGCAGCCCCAGGAGGGCACAGAGTAGGGGCTGAGTAAGTATTTTGTTGAATAGTTGAACTGAGCAAACAATGACGGAATCTCTCGTGCCCTTTCCTCCCCCACCCCCCACACACACACCCTTGCCAGGTTTCAGCCAGACAAAGGTGATTCTGATCCAGGGAGAGGTCCCCAGGGACCCAAGGCTAGGCCTTGCCCAGTGCCTCACTAGTACGTGCCCAGTGGAGTCCTGGCTCTGAGGGCAGGTGGAGAGCTACGTGAAGAAGACCCAGCCTGGTCTGCAACCAGACGCCACTGTGGGGCCTGCAGAGCGTTTCCTCCATTAAGGATTGAATTGTGTCTGCCCGAAAGTCCCGGCCCTGGGAGAAAGCTGTTTGGAAATGGGGTATTGATTCTGTTACCAGTTAGCATGAGGACACGCGAGCACAGATGGGTCTTCATCTGACGATTGTGGTGTCCTATAAAAGAGAAGAGACGCGGAGATGACTCACAGGGAGGACGGCCACTGGGCGCTGCAGCTGGAAGCCAAGGGATGTGTGAAGCAGCCGGAGCGTGGAGCGCCGGAGGCCCATGCCTGTGTGTACTGGGCTTTCTTTCCTGTGTTCTGAGTTCTGTTTGGGGGTGGGGGGGCACATGCTGTCCTTTTGGTCTTGCGTGGTTGATTATCCTGAGAAAAAGAATCAATCACGGGCGTTTTTATTCACTTATAGGCCTGCTGCTGTTTGGTTGCAAGGTGTAGGTTCAGGGGTGGGTTCAGTTCCAGCTTTGAAGGGTGTCTAAGAACCAAACTCCCACAGGTTCCAACAGTCTCTATCAGACCAATAAGTCTAGTCTTCTCTAAGAGTTTGAACTTTGTTCTACATTTATCTCCCACTCTTTCCAGAACCTTCTGATGTGATCCCTACCACAATAGCTGGCAGCAACAGCTGGGCACCATCCAAGTCTTCCTGGTCTCATGGTAGTGGAGGTCGTGGTTTCCGTGGTCCATTGATCCTTTTGATTAATTGTTTGCAGGTGTGCATGGATCTATGCTATTTTAGCTCACAATGTAATTAAGCTACAGTACTATTCCGCCGTCACAAAGGTCTGGCCCATGTTACCTGGTGACGGCCACACTCAACCCTCGATCCCTACCGTTTGGTAATTTTGAGACAACCCCGCCCCCCTTAATGTAATGCCCTCGTGATCCATCCAAGTGACTGTTAGCTGTGTGAACAGTCCGTTCCTTTTAATTGCTGAGCTCTGATGGTGTAGGGGTTACACGTTGGTCTGCTAACTACAAGGTCAGCAGTTTGAAACCACCAGGTGCTCCTTGGGGAGAAAGACAGGGCTTTCTACTCCCGTGAAGAGTTGTCCTACAGGGTTGTATGAGTTGGCATCACCACAGTGGCGGTGGGTTGGGTTTGGTTTTGGAGTATTCCAGGGGTTGTTTTTCTATTTAGCTATAGGAAGTCATGTTGGTTTTCCGATTTTTGACGATTGTAACTACAGCTGCTTTGAACATTTGTTTGTGTGGACCTGAGCTTTCATGTGCCCGGGATTGATCCTGTGAGTGTGATTGCTGGGTCGAATGCGAAGCGTATGTTTCTTTAAAGCGATCATTTCTGAAAAGTTACAAATTCTTTTCCAGAGCAGCGGCACCACCTTGCATTCTGATGAGCAATGTGTGTGTGCTCAGGTTTTCTGCATCCTCATCAGCACTGGTGTCGTCCCTCTTTAATTTTAAAAGTTTGGCCGTCCTGATAGGTAGTGATATCTCATGGGCTTCATTCTTGTTTCCCTGGTGGCAAGTAGCGGGCAATATCTTGTTATGCGTTTATTCACCCCCACATGCCCTCTTTGATGAACGGTTTCTTCATATCTTTTGTTCTTTTTTATTGGATTGTGTAGTTTTTATTTTTGATTTTTAAAAATTCCTAATATATATAGATCAAGTACAGTGTTAGGTAATTTACTAGTACTTTCTCCTTGCCTTTCGCTCATCCACATTTTGTAGTTTGCAGCATATCCGCCCTGTAAATGTTTCATTTTCTTTATAGCTATTGTTTTAGCAATTGGAAAAGGAATTATATTTTAAATGTCAGCTTCCACATCTT
Organism: Tenrec ecaudatus; assembly: GCF_050624435.1. Taxonomy (NCBI): domain Eukaryota; kingdom Metazoa; phylum Chordata; class Mammalia; order Afrosoricida; family Tenrecidae; genus Tenrec; species Tenrec ecaudatus. The sequence continues at coordinate 77,872,326 of NC_134539.1, read as the reverse complement.
CAGTAATAGCATGCAGTTCTGTATGTTGATCTTGTATCGTGTTGCATTGCTAAATCCATTGATCAGTTCTGGGAGGTTCAGAGGTGTGTGTGTGTGTGTGTGTGTGTGTGTGTGTGTCCTTTGGGATTCTCTACACAGACAATCATGCCCTCTGAACAGAGACACCGTTTGTGTGCTCCTTTCTGATCGTGTGTCGTTTATTTGTTTTCTTGCTTTATCATGTTGGCAGGCACTCCCAGCACCAGAAGGGTGACAAGGCAGACATCTTGTCTTGTTCTCAATCTTAGGGAAAAAGTGTTCTGTTTTTGACCATTATGTAAGACACTGGCTCCAGATTTATTTGGTATATGATCTGTATCAAGTTGAGAAGTTCTCCTCCATAAGCTAATTTTGCTTATCCGTTCATGAACGATGTTGAATTTTGCCAAAATTTTTCTTCATTCATTGACACGATCATGTGATTTTCTTCTTTAGATGCCTCATGGGCTGGATTATACTGGTTGATTTTCAAATATCGAGCTAGCCTTGCATTCTCTGGAATAGGCTATAGTTCACCAAGATGTAGAATTCTTTTTATATTGCCAAATGTTGTTTGTTAACATTCTGTTAAGGATTTCCGTATCTGTGTTCACCAGGGAGACTGCTCTGCGTAGTTCTTATTTTATACTGCCATTGTCTGGTCGGAATCGGGGCAATATAGCCATTATAAAATGAGTTGGGAGCGATTTCTTTCCCTTCCTCAGGAGACACGTTTTTCAGAGAGTACTTAATTACTAAGTCAATGTCTTTAATAGTTACGCTGTCGTTGGTCCTGCTGAGTTGGTCGGGCACACGGTGTCCTGTGTAGAACAGAACGAAACATGACCTGGTCCTGCACCAGCCTCACAATTGTTGCTGTCTTTGAGCCCCTGGTGGCAGCCGCTGTGCCCATCAGCTCCGCGAGGGCCTTCCTCTGTTTCACTGCCCCGCTTTCACCAAGCATGCTGTCCTTTTTCCAGGGCCTGGTCTTTCCTGACCACGTGGGCGTGGTAGTTGCACAATCTGGTGCCAACTTGAGACGATGAAGAGTGTACGAGGGGAGTTTAGCCTGTCAATCAGGTCCCAGCTTGATGACCTCGTTGGAAGGAACTAAGGAGGTAAGTAGCTCGCTGGAGGCGGGACACCCACACACTCCCCGTGAGACATTCCTGCAGCCAGATCCTTGGAGCTGGAGGAGCCACGTGGAGACCCACGCCAGCACTGACATGCTTCCACCACCACTGGATCCACAAGATTTTCCACCCACTGGCCTGTGATCTTCCTGCATTTGGCATTATTGCATGTGTGTGTGAGTCTGAAGAAGAATTTATAGATTAGTATTGGACATATGGGGTAATATAGGACTTCTGGCCTTGATCTGGACTGGGCTGGGCTGTTTTCTTAATATGCAATTACTCTTTGATATCAAGTTCTTTCTTAACCGTATTTGTGAGCCTCTGGATTTCTTTCTTCAGCCAACCCAGACTAGCACAGTGCGTAAATCACTTATTTCATATGAGATGACATATTGTGTGTGCTTTCCAAGAAATTAGTTCACTTCATCTCATTTGCCATATTATATATAGAATTGCTCATGGTATCTTGTTATTATCCATTTGATATCTGTAGAATCTGTAGGATAGTCCTGGTAATTTATGTTTTTAAAATTATTCTGATCTTTTTAAAGAATCAGATTTCTTTCATTGATTTTTCTCTATTGTTTTTTATTTCAATTTTATTGAAACCTGCTCTGATATGAAGGAATTTCAAGAGTTCATGGGAAAATTCTACTATCATTTAATTCTATTTTTCATAAACTTTAAAAATTCCCCTCATATTTATTATTTTCCTCTGCCTTTTGTTTGCTTGGTCTTTATGCTGCCTTTTCTTCTCCGAGATTCCTAAAGTAGATAGGAGAGTAGATTAATAACTTGAGACATTACTCTTTCTAACATATTCGTTTCAGGCCTATACAATTTCCTCGGGGCAATGCTTTAGCCACATCTTACAAATTCTGCTCTGTTTGTTTTTCTTTCCATACAGTTTTATGTATTTTCTCTTTCCTTTAGATCTCCTTTATGATCAGTGGACTGTTTATAAGTGTTTTTAGTTACCAAGTGTTTGCAGATTCTTGCTATCTTTCTGCCATTAAGATCCAGTTTGATTCTTTTATAGGTGGAGAACACACTCCAGGTCGACTCTTTTAACCACGTCGAGATGTATTTCCTCGGCAGGATATGTCCTGTCTTAGTAAATGTTCTGTGAGTGCTTGTGGAGTGTGTGTATTCTCCTCCTGGTAAGGGAAATGGTCTACAAAGATGGATTGCGCGCTGCTGGTAAAGGCTTGTCTTAGTTACCTGGTGCTCCCACAGCAGAAAGACAGCACGTGGATGGCTTTGGCAAACGGATGTGTTGTCTCATGATTTAGAGGGCTGGCAGTCCACACTCAGAGAGCCGTGTGTGGGAGATGTCATTCCCTCCGTGTTGGCTCTGGATAGGGCCTTGTTTGCTCTCAACACGCATGGATCCAGTGGTCTTTGGGAATTAGGAGTTTCTCCAGGTTCTAGGAGTTTCTCAGGACAAACACCCTGGTCTCATTCTGGGTTCTTCTTGCTTGGAAAGAGTGGGTCTCTTTTTCCGTGCACGTTGCTCTCCTTTTACCTTCTGTAATAGACACAGTGTTACAGGTCTTGTCGCAGAGAAACTTCCCTTACATCAGATCAGGACGGTGATGGGATGGAGGGCATTGTCTCCCACTTACTCCTCTTATTGGTTTATTACATCCAATCACATCATGGGCAATCATCACCTCCTAATTATGATGGTCACGCCAGTGAGGGTCACAGTTCAGCCAAACTGACCTACATTTCTGGAAAGCACAATTCAAGTGCGACGATGTTGTTCTAACTTTGTCTATGTGCTTAGGGATCTTATGTCGAGTTGTTGCCACAGCTGTGGAGAGGGAGTTGAAATATCCGCTGTACATGCCTGTTTCTCCACGCAGATCTGTCGTTTTTATTTTTTGCTTATAAACTTGTTTTGTGGGTGGACTATGTCACTCCCTGCCAGGGAGCCAATTCCGACCATAGCGACCCGCTAGGACAGAGTAGAACTGCCCCTGTGGGTTTCTGCAACGGTCACTTGGCATGGGCGGAGAAAACCTCCTTTCTCCCTTGAAGTGACCCATGACCTTGCAGTTGGCATCCCTCTTTGACCCATTATGCCACCAGGGCTCCCTGGTGAAATAGATACACGAGTGTTAAGTTGCCATCTTAAGTGTGCAGCTCAGTGACATTAATGACAGTCGCCATGCCGTGATGTCTGACGTGATAAACCACGCATTTCCATGATGCTTGTGTCCAAGCAGAGGCTCAGGAGCCCGTAAGCAACACGCCCCACTTTCTCCCCACCCACCATTGTAACCACTAACGAACCTTCCTCAGGCCGCGGCCCTTTCAGGCAGTTCCTCATGCGGTGGGGACCCCCCAACCGTAACATTATGTTCTTTGCTACTTCATCACTGTCATTTTGCTACTGTTATGAATCGTCATGTAAACAATCTGATATGCAGGATGTATTTTCATGGGTACAAATTGAACATCATTAAACATAATTAAAGTATAGTAACTAATCACAAAAATAAAATGTCGTTATATATTGTGAAATATTTTTGTGTTTTCCGATGGTCGTAGGCGACCCCTGTGAAAGGGTCGGTCAACCTCCAGAGGGGTCGCGACCCACAGGTTGAGAACCGCCGCTGTGTGCATTTGTCTGCTATAGATCTTGCCTATGCTATCAGATAGCACTTCTCCATTTGTCTAGCTTATTTCACTCAGCTTCGTGTCTCCAGGGTTCAAATGTATTGAAGCATGGATGAGAGCTTCATTTCTATTTTTGGCTGAATGATATTCCATTGTGTGTGTGTGTGTGTGTGTGTGGTTTTATCCACTCATCTGTTGATAATCACTTGTGCTGTCCACTGTTCGGCTATTGTGAATAATGCCACTATCGACATTGGTCTATACGTACCTATTGGAGTCCCTAATTTACATTATTTTGGAAGTGGAATTTTCTATTGGAATTATAGGACTGCAATTGCTGAGCCATATGGTAATTCTAAGTTTAACTTTTTGAGAAATCACTGAGCTATTTTCTACTGCGGCTGCACCATTTTATATTCCCACAGCAAAAGGGTTCCAGTTTTCCCAAATCCGTGCCAGTACTGTTCCATTTCTGCCTTTCCGATCCTAGCCCTCCGAGTGGGTATGGCTCAGCGACACAAATGGGCACTTTCCCCGGATGGCATGCACAGACACTAGAACTCAGGCCAGGGGCTGGCCGTGGAGCAGACCACCAATGGCGCATATGTACGTCCAGGTTGAGGCTGAAGAAAGGGGAAAGGAGCCCTGGAGAGCCCATTTAGAACTTGACTCCATCCCACCGGAATTTGAGACCCCCTCAAGACCAGATTTGCTGCATGGCCCACTAACGACAGGTGAGCTGTGGGAGGACGTCAAGATCATCACTCGTGAAAAAACAAAGTCATTAAGCAGACAGCAAAGAAAGAAAGAAAGGATCGAAGTAGATGTCAGAAAACACGGAAGCTAGCTTCTTCTTTTTTTTAATCACTTTACTGGGGGCTCTTACAGCTCGTATCACAATCCATCCATCATCCATCGTGTCAAGCACATTTGTACATTTGCTGCCGTCATCATTCTCAAAACGTTTTCTTTCTACTTGAGCCCTTGGTGTCAGCTCATTCCCTCTCCCTCCCTTGTGAACCCTTGATAATTTAAAAATTATTATTATTTTTCTCATGTCTTACACTGACTGCTGTCTCCCTGCACCCCCTTTTCTGTTGTCCGTCCCCCTGAGGCTTACTCTTAATCATAGAGCAGCCAAGGCAAATGGAAGAAATAATAAAGTCAAAGAGTTGAATAGAAAATTTCAAAGGGAAGCTTAAGAAGACAAAACCAAATATTATTATGAAATGTGCAAAGGCCTAGAGTTAGAAAACCAAAAAGGAAGAGCCTGCTTAACCTATCTTAAGTGGAAAACTTAAACTTAAAACCTCAAGCACAAACTCAAGCCTCAAATGGCAAATTGAACTATTCTCTGGGCAAAATATTGAAGGATGCAGGAAGCATCAAAGAAGATGGAAAAAGTCACTGTGTGTGTGTGTGTGTGTGTGTATTCAACATTCCACCCTTTTCAAGAGGCAGCATATGAGCAAGAACCAATGGTACTGAAGGAAGAACTTTAAGCTGCACTGAAAGCATTAGCCAAAGCAAGGCTCCAGGAGTTGGTGGAATATTCACTGAAATGTTTCAGGAAGCTGATGAAGCTCTGGAAGTGCTCATCTATGCCGGGACATTTGGAAGGCAGTTACTTGGTCAACCTGCTGGACGACATCCATATTTGTGCCCATTCCGGAGAGAGGTGGCCCAACTGCAGCACAATACCGCCGATACCACATGCAAGTAAGACTTTGCTGAAGATCATTCGACAACAGTTGGAGACTCCATTGACAGGGAGCTGTCCGAGGTTTGGGCCAGATTCTGAAGAGGCTGTGGAACAAGGGTTCTCACGCTGCTGCCACGGATCTTGGTTGAAAGCAGAGACTATTAGAACACGCTGGTGTCTATTTTATTGACTGTGCCATGGCATTGACTGGGTGGTTCCTACAAACTATGGAGAGCCTTGAGAAGAACGGGAAGTCCAGACACTTCATTGTGCTCATGCGGAACCAGGACATGGACAGTTGTGTGAACAGAGCAAGGGAATACTGTGTGATTTAGAATCAGAAAAAGGCGTGAGTCAAGATTGTATCCTCTCCAAAAGATACAGCATCTGGGGTCTTAAAGGCTCGAAGATGAACAGGTGGCCATCGAGTTCAGAAACAACAAAGCCCACATGGAAGAATCACACCAGCCTGAGTGACTACACACTGTTGAAGGGATCAAGTATCAGGCATCAAAAAACAAAATATCATATCATTGTGAATGTGGGTGTGTACAGAGTGGAGACTCAAAGCCCATCAGTAGGCAACCGGACACCCCCTTACTGAAGGGTTGTGGGGAGGAGATGAGACAGTCAGGGTGCAGGGTAGCAATGATTAAACATATAACTTTCATCTAGTTCTTAAATGCTTCCTCCCCCCCCCCCCACTTACTATCATGATCCCAATTCTACCTTACAAATCTGGCTAGACCAGAGGATGTACATTGGTACAGATAGGAACTGGAAACACAGGGAATCCAGGACAGATGACTCCTTCAGGACCAGTGATGAGACTGGAAATGCCTGGAGGGTAGAGGGAATGTGGGGTAGAAAGGGGGGACCGATTACAAGAATCTATGTATAGCCTCCTCCCTGGGGGATGGGCAGCAGAGAAGAGGGTGGGGGGATACGTCGGACAGTGTAACATATGACAAAATAATACTAATTTATGAATTATGAAGGGCTCATGAGGTAGGGGGTGTGGGGAGTGAGAGGGAAAATGAGCAGCCAGAATTAAGGGCTCAAGTAGAAGGCAAATGTTTTGAGAATGATGATGGCAACAAATGTGTGTATATATGTGATAAGAATTGTACGAGCCCCCAATAAAAGGATTTTTTTAAAAAGATTGTATCCTCTCACCATACTTTAAAAAAAAATTTAATCATTTTATTTGGGGCTCCTACAGCTCTTATAACATTCCATACATCAATTGTATCAAGCATATTTGTAATATGTTGCCAACATCATTTTCTAAACGTTTACTTTCTATTTGAACCCTTGGTATCAGGTCCTCTTTTTTTTCACTCCCTTTTCCCCCTCCCACCCTTGGGACCCCTTAACAAATGATAAATTATTATTATTTTCATATCTTACACCACCTGCTGTCTTTCTTTACCCATTTTTGTTGTTCGTCCCCCTGGAGGAAGGCAGTGTTATACACTGATCATTGCAATCAATTCCCCCTTCCTCCCCTCCTTCCCCCCATTTTTCCCCTACCCTCCTGGCATCACTACTCCCATTTCTGTTCCTGAGGGTTATATGACCTGGATGCCATGTGTCGCGAGCTCTTCTCTGTACCAGTGTACATGCTGCCTGAAGTGAAAGGCAGGACTGGGGTCATGATAGTGGGGGGTGAGGGAGCCTCAAAGAACCAGAGGAACATCGTGTGTCTCATCGGTGCTGTACTGCACTCTGGTTGACTCATCCCTTCCTGGTGACCCTTCTGTGAGGGGATGTCCTACTGTCTAAGATGGGCTTTGGGTCTGCTCCGACCTCCCTCATTCTCAACAACATGTTTTTATTTTGTTTTGTTATGGGTCTTTTGGCACCTATCACTTGATTCTGTCGACATCTCGTGATCACACAGGCTGGTGTGCTTCTTCCATGTGGGTGTTGTTGCTTCTCAGCTGGATGGCCACTTGTTTACCTTCAAGTCTTTAAGACCCCCAGATGCTATATCTTTTGATAGCCAAGCACCATCCGCTTTCTTAGCCACATTTGCTTATGTACCCATTTGTCTTCAGCGATCATATCATGGAGGTGAGCACACAATGATATGAATTTTATTTCTTTGATTCCTGATACCTGATCCCTTCAGCACCTCGTGAGCGCACAGGCTGGTGTGCTTCTTCCATGTGGGCTTTGTTGCTTCTGAGCTAGATGGCTGCTTGTTTACCTTCAAGCCTTTAAGACCCCAGACGCTATCTCTTAGTCAATGTGTGGGTGGAGCCAATCATCAGCGATGCTGGGCTATCGGAAGAAGAAAACGGCATCAGGATTGGAGGAAGGCTTATTCACAACCTGTGATGTGCAGACAGACGACTCAACCTTGCTTGCAGACTGTGAGGAGGACTTGAAGCTCTTGCTGATGAAGGTCAAGGACAGTTGCCTTCAAGACGGATTACAGCTCCATGTAAAGCAGACAAAATCCCCACAAATGGACCAATAGGTCACATCAGGATACGCGAAGGAAGGTCGAAATGTCAAGGAGTCCATCTTGCTTGGGCCCACACTCAGTACTCAGACAGGTCCTCTTTAGAACACTGAAAAGCAAGAATGTTACGTTGGGGACTGAGGTGCGCCTGACCCAAGTCGTGGTATTTCCCATTGTCTCATAGACGTGTGCCAGTTGGACTTTGACTGAGGAAGACCGAAGACGGCCTGATGCACTGCCGTGTGGGGCTGGAGGGGAGTGCTGAAAGGGACCATGGTCTGTCAAAGGACAAGCATCTCTGTCGGACAGAAGCATGGCCAAGAGGCAAGGGTGGCGAACCTGCATCTCACACACTTTGGACGTGTCGTCGTGAGAGTCGTCCCTGGAGAAGGACGTCACACCAAGTAAGGGGTAGTGCGGGAGAGGAAGGCCCTGGATGAGACGGCGCCAGCCGAGGACGCGCTGTGAGGACGGGGCAGGATGGGCGGGTTTCGTTCTACTGTCCACACTGTCCTTCTGGGTCAGAATGGCTCAGCGGCACCTCGCAAAAGCGTAGCAACCGTGGGTGTGAAGAGATGTCTTATTGTGGAGTTGATTTGCACTTTTTTAATGTCTAAGTTGTTGGGCGGCTTCCTTTGTTCCCAGTGTCTTTAATGTACTTATTGGCCACTTGTCTGGCTTCCTTGGGGAAGGTCTATCAACTCCTTTACCCATTTCGTAAAGTTGGGTTGTTTGTCTAGCTGAATTTTAGGAGTTCTGGATCTTCTAGATAGTAAACATAGTTCCTAAACATTTTCTCTCATTCGGTTGCTTCTCCCTTCACTTTTATTGGCAAAATCCCTTGATCATCAGAAACTTTTCGTTTTGACGACGTTTGAGTCACCTATTTTCATTTTATTGCTTATTTTGGTGTCGCATGAAAGTCCGTTGGGAAAAAGGAGAACTTAAAGCTTTACCCCGATGCTTTCTTCTCCCAGTTGACAGTGCTAGGACTGATATTCAGGTCATTGATGCGTTTTGAGTTAATTTTCATATCCACATGATAAGAAATCGTTCTACTAGGTTTTGCTTCGTGTGTTTTGTAGCTTTGCTATGCGCCACACATTCATAATTGCTGCTTTCTTGGTATTCTGACCCTTTTATCATGACACCATTTTGTTTGCTCTGAAGTGTACTTCATCTAGTATCGATGCAGACACCCCTGCTTTCTTTTATGGAAATCCTAATAGAGAAAAGCCTAGAAGCTCGAGTAGATGAAGATCTAGCCTCGCCACTCGCTCTTTGCTTCTGTTTGGTTTTTCCACTCTATCTTTGTTGACAAGGGCTGGAGTAAGATGGAAAGTTTCTCCATAATGTTTGGTTGGAGTAGAGTAATTATTGTCTGAAAGGTCTGACTTGCTAGACTGCTCCTTTCCGGTCACTTGGACTAGAGAGAAGACTTTCTTGGGGCCTCTGCATCGGTGCCTATTCATGTTTCCGAGTTGCCAACGTCTCTGGCCTTCATGTACAAGGACGTAGGAGGCGAGCGGGAAGCCAGTACATCATTTTGGGGACGGAAGGGCCTCTCTTTTCTCTACTTTTCACTATTCTTATGTGTAGTTTATAAACAGTATCCAGAGTTTTTAAATGCACTTAGCAAGAGGAGAAAGAAACATTTATAAACGTCATGTTGTCTGGAAATAGATATCTAAAACACCCCTCCTTTACAGTTCTCTGATGCTCCACTTCTCCTCACTCCCATGGTTTCTGATGAGAAGTCAGCAATCACCGCTCACGATTATTGTTCCAAGGTAAGCAAGGTACGTAATTTTTCTCTAACTGCTTTCAAATTTTAACTCTGTCTTTGGTTTGCAGTAATTTCCCTATGATGTGCCCAGCAATGCCTGTCTTCAAACTGCATGAGGTTAGTTGAACTACTTTATTCTATGTGTTTATGTCTATACCCAAATTTGGGGATTTTTCAGTCATTACATATTTTTCCTATTATATTTTCCATAATCATCAAATAGGTTGAATTGTCATTAAAACCTACCTGAACATGTAAAACTACACCCAAGGAGTTTCAGTGGTGGCATTTGTCAAACGTTTAAGGGAAACTAATACATGCACTCTTCCAGAAAATAAAGATAGAAGAACTACCCTACAGCCTGTCTGAAGACACCAGCACAAACCTGATGCCAAAACTTATCAGACGGCGCAAGAAAAAAATAAATCACAGACCAAAGTTCTTCATGAACTTAGAGGCAGATAGTCCTTTTAAAAATGTGTTCTAATCCAGTAATATATCTGTAACAAGGAGGATACATCAAGACCAAGGAAGCATCATAGGGATGATTTATTGGTCTAGCATTTAATAACCACGTGATACTCCATATTCACAAAATAAAGGAGAAGACCTAGATGATCTTCTCAAGAGATTTTTTTAAGTTTTTACAAAATTTAATGCCAACCACTATTTCAAAAATCTCTTACTAACCAGAGGAGGCCGGAGGTGCAGCCGTGAACGTGCTCAGCAACTGGACAGACGGCCCTTGACCGTCCAGCTGCTCCATGGGAGGAAGAGTGGGAGTCTTCTCTGGACAGGTTACAACCTGGGAAACACCCACGGGGAAGGCTTACTCTGTTCTGCAGGGTGGTGGCTTAGCGGTTTGGTGTTGGGCTGCTAACTGCAAGGTCGGCAGTTCAAAACCAGTAGCAGCACCGTGGGAGAAAGATGAGACCTTGTATTTCTGTAAAGAGTTACGGGCTTGGAAACCCACCGGGGGACAATTCTACACTGTCCTCTATGGAATCGACATGATGGCGTACGTTGAGTTTTTGATAGGGTTGCTATGATTTGAAATGGACTCACCACCCAAGGTTTGGTTATCAGTTGGCTCCTATCAACTAGAAGCAAAAGGAACTGTGCTCGGTCTGAAAGGGACATCGGTAAAACACGTGCAGCTCGTAGCATAGGTCATTGTGGAATATGGGAAACTTTCTTCCTAGGATCCGGAAAAAAAGATTTATGGTCTCACAGCTTCTATTTATGACTGTACTAAATGTCCTGGCAAGTACAATAAGAGAGAGAGGAGAGGCCGTAAAAACCATTAAAAGATCATGAAGAAAGAAGAACTGTAAAAACATGTAAAACTGTCTCTATAGAAAACATCATTGTCTAGGAAGAAAACCCTAAGAAATCTACGAAGCAACTCCTTGAACTAATAAGAGGGTAAGCTGTGAGATCAATACAGAAAAACCAATTGTGCTTCCATATGCGAGCCACAAACACCTGGAACATAACCATTTTAATTCACAGTAACATCGCAAACATAAAACCCTCGTACTGAATGTAACAAGAGAAAGCACTAAGTCCGAAGTCCATGGAGAGAAAGGGCATGTTCGTAGATAGAAAGACGCATGTTGCCAGGAGATCTGATCTCCCAAGAGTGAACTATAGACGCAGGGCAATCCCAGGCTTGGTCCCAGAAGCCTTTTCAAAATGTATGAATTGACGAGAGAATTTTAATATGCATGTGTAAATAAAAAGGACCCAAGGCACTAAAACAATCTTGAAAAAGAACAAAGTTGGCGAATGTAGACTACTTGATTTCAGGACGAAGGAGGTCGAATTAAGACCATCTAAGTTTGGTATAACAGTGTTGCTGTGTTAGGTGCCACGGAGTCAGCTCCGGCCATAGGGCCCCTGTGCACAGCAGATCGAAACCCTGCACGGTCCTGAGGCAGCCTCTCAATGTTTCCGATGCCGGAGCCCATGGATGCAGCGTTGCAACACCCATCTCGTCCTTCGTCTTTTCCGCAACCCCTCGACTTTACCAAGCACGTCCTGCCCAGGGACGGGTCTCTGCTGACAACACGTCCAAAGTGCACACGATGAAGTCCTGCCACCCTGGCCTCTAACGAGCACTCTGGTCTACCTCGTCCAACACAGATCGGGTTGTCCTTTGGGCAGTCCATGGTCCTTTCAGTCTTCTTCTCCAGCTCCACAGTTCAAAGGCATCTAGTCTTCCACCGTCTTCCTTAGTCGATGTCCAACTGTCACACGCATGTGATGCGGTGGAGAATGCCACGGCTTGGGTCGGGCGCACCTTCGTCCTCAAAGTAACATCCTTGCTCTTCAATTCTCTAAAGAGGTCTTGGGCAGCCGATTTTGGATCTCTTGACGGCTTCTTCCATGAGCCTTGATTGTGGATCCAAACAAGACAAAATCCTTGACAACCTCAACCCTTCTTCACTTATCATGCTGCTACCAATTGGTCCCATTGTGAAGATTTGGGTCTTCCTTACATTGGGTTGTGTAATACATACGGAAGGCTACCATCCTTGATCTTCATCAGAAAGTACTTCAGTTCCTCCCCTGTGTTAGTCTGGGTACTTTAGAGAAACAAGTCCACAGAAACTCATGTATTAGAGAGAGTTTTATATAAAGGGTAAGTGCACACCAAAAAAACATCCCAACCCAGTGCTGCCCAAGCCCACAAGTCCAACATTAACCCATATGTCCAACACCAATCCACAAAGTCCTCCTCCATCTCACAAAACACACGCATAACACTGACTGCAGGAGGAAAGCAGAGTCAGTGAATGTGTAAGCATCTCAGCGCTGGCAGGGGTCTCCACACGGCTGCTCCAGTACCCAGGGCTGCATCAGGGTAGGTCCTTGTGGCTTCTCCTTGGGGATGTCTTGCAGGAAGTGAGCCTTGCCAGCTGAAGCAGGGAACTGGGTAAGGCAGCTGCACCCTGGTCTGCCCATCACAAAGCAAGAGACCTGAGAACTAGAAAGGAGAGGCTCACTGAACCATTTATCCCTCTGCCCTTCAATTAACTCCACATGTGTTTATTGGCCAGGCTGGCACAATAAACTAGATGATCCCCACTTTCTGCAAACAAGGTTGAGTCATCCGTATATTGCAGGTTGTTAAGGAACCTTCGATCCTGATGCTGTACTCTTCTTCGTATGATCCGGCTTCTCTGATGATCTAACAGTAGAGGAACAGACTGCTATACTCTGACTACAGTCGATGCAACAGAGTCCCAGTGCAGACCCACAGCTCATTATATGGCAAAATGATTTTTAACAAAAGTGCCTAAGCATTTCAATTTGGAAAAATAGATCTTTTGGATACATGGTGTTGGAACTACTGGATGTCCATACTGGATGTCCATACATCACCTCGCATTATACACACAAATCCATGCGACACAGAGCATAGCCTAACTGTAAGCGCAAGGACTACAAAGCTTCTAGAACAAAGCAGGGGCGGGGAGCTTTACTATCGGAGACAGGCCAAACACCTTTCACATGGGCAGAGTGAGCCATAACCATAGCCATATCAACGAGCTGGCTTCATTAAAATCAGGAATTTGGAAATGAAAAAGGAAGCCACAAACTTGGAGAGAATCGTGCGAAGGTGACATCTGATAAAGGTCCGAGATCCAGATGACAAATGACTTTTACAACTCATGAATAAAAGGACATGGGCCCAATTAAAAATGACTAAACGATTTGGCCCACCCCTTCACAAAACAATATAGATGAGCAGTCACTGAGAACATTTAAAAGTGTGTGATAGCATTCATCATCTGGGACGTTCCAATTCAGAGCCCGGAGCTACTGCTAAGGCCCACTTTGGTGGTGGTGGTGGGTACAGGCGAGTTGGTTCGGACTCGTGCACAACAGAATGAATGTCCTAGAACAGTGGTTCTCAACCTGTGGGTCGCGACCCCTTTGGGGGTCAAACGACCCTTTCACAGGGATTGCTTAAGACCATCGGAAAATACATATTTCCGATGGTCTTAGGAACCAAGACACTGCTCCTCTATCCGTCTCCAGGCAGGTCTGCCCACATGCAGATACGCCCACATACAAGTACCCGACATGAAGACTATTACCCACGCCACACCATGCTTCAAGACAACATTTCGTTGATTTGTCATTAGGAATAAATATTTCACAGTATAGAATTACATATTGGTTTGTGATGAATCACTATGCTTTCATGATGTTCAATTTGCAACCATGAAAATACATCCTGCATGTCAGATATTTACATGACAATTCATGTAAATTCATGTAGCGAAATTACAGTGATGAAGTAACAATGAAAATAACTGTATGGGGGGGGGTCACCGCCACATGAGGAACGGTATTAAAGGGTCACGCCGCCTGAGGAAGGTTGAGAATCACTGTCCTAGTGGAATGACTACAAGCAAAAAGGTCGACAATACCGAATGTTGGCGAGGGCGTGAGGCAACCGGAACTCACCTCAACTGCTGATGGGGATGTGAAATATTGCAAGATTTTGGAAGCACTTTCTCTAATTTCGAAGCACAGCCTGATCAAATAAAAACCACTGCTGTTGAGTTGATTCGGACTCTTAGAGGCGCGGGAGCTGCCTCACAGAAGGAACAGAGGAGGATGTCCCAAGGCTGTCGTAATGTACTCTGCCCTTTCACCTGTGCTCTGGGCGAGCAGTCTCCGTTCGCATTGTGCACCTTGTGCGTTCTGGTTCAGCCCACTCGCTGAAGCCCCTCGATGCACCATCACTTATCCCACTTCCTCTCGGCTTTCTGTTTCCATCCCTCCTCCTTCCCTAACCCTCTGGACTTTGTCCTCGGGTTCATGCTGCCCTTTTGGTCTTAAATGGTAAATTATTTTAAGATGTATGTGTCTCATTAGCTTCCTTGTTCCTTTCCTAGAAAAGGTCTTGTTTCGTCAACAATTGAACCAAGAGAGTGAAACCAGCTCCACACCTGATGGTGAGTGACTAAGAGCCAAGGTCTCAAGGATCCCCCCCCCCCCCCACCGGTCTCCTTTCGACCAGTAAATCTGGTCTTTTGTGATCTTATGTTCTGCTCCTCATTTCTCCTCACTCCACCCGGGACCTTCTAATGTGACCCTTCTCAGAGCAGTTGGTGGTGGTAGCCGGGCACCCTCTGCTTCTTCTGGTCTCAGAGTGGTGGAGACAGGTGTTTATGTCATCCACCAGTTCACTGGTTTATTTTCCCAGGTGTCTTCCATTTACACCACTCACTTTCTTTTTACATCACTCTTCCGGGCAGGGAGAGACCAAGAGTTGCACCTTAGATCGCTGCTCACAGGCTTTTACGATCCAGTCACTATTCCCCTAGTAGGCTGTAGAATGTTGTCTCGGTGAGCTATGGTATGCCAGTTGACCTTGGTGTCCCCGGGACTGTAGTCCTGAGCGCCCAGGCTCGAAGACCTTCTCCCTAAAGGTGCTTGGCTATGTCTCAGTGTTCATAGCTCTGCCCCCTGTGTGTTCTATCACATCCATGGACATATTTGTAGCATCGGTAAATACGCTTATCCAGATAGCCTCTGTCTCACTCACACACACACACACACACGTGAGCATACTCCCACTCTCTCTCCCACACTTGCCAGCCCGTGTTGTCTATTCGTGTAACTACTCACAGGTCACGGTTACTGGAGGATTGTGTATTGCAAGGCCATCATCGTTACAGAATCCGGCTGCCACATCTTCCTCCCACCGAGCAGCTGGGGTTTGAACCACCCACCTTCCAGGTAACAGCAGAGTATTTTAGCCACGCTGTCACCAGAGCTCCTAGAAACCTACCCTACCATCCAAAAATTCTACTTCTAAGTATTTTCTCAGGAGAAAGAAATGCATCTGTCCCCAGAAAAGATCTGTGCATGAATGTTTATAGAAGGTTTATTTATAATATCCTCAGCTGGAAACAACCCAAATGTCCACCAACAGGAGAAAGAATAAACAAGCCACAGTGCATCCATATGACGGGATGCTGCTCAGAAATAAAACAGAATCAACACCATCAATACGCACAACACAGATGAATTTCACAGACAAAGAAGCGCTGTAGGATTCCGTTTAGAGGAAGTTCCAGACGAATCAAGGGTGGGAAAAAAAATCGGCAAAGTGGTTGCGCCTGAGGAGGTTCAGGGTTGACTGGGAAAGGAAACTGGGCATTTTCTGGGATGCTGGAAAGGTATTGCTAGGAATGTGGGTTACACAGGTGTACACATTTGTCAAAATGCTTTGAATTTTACATGTAAGTTGGGTACATTTCATTGTAAGTAAATTGCATCTAAGACAACAACAATGATAACATCACACCCAACAACCCTAAACGGTAAATAGGTAAAGAGAATATACAAACAAGAATGCAGAGCGGCAGGCTTGATAGCAGACTCTCGACCACGGCTTGCAGGGTCCCCAGCGATGAGGCACCCACAGTTAACCCCTTCTTGTCTTGGTCCCCGTTGCATGGTTGGGGTAGTGTTCTTTGCTGCTCTGTCCAAGGCCAACTCCTCCCACATCTTTGCCACATGGAGACGGGGCAGGCGTCCCTTGGCACTGTGGCAGCATTGCTTGGCCTCTCACCTGTCTGGGGCTGTAGCTCACACCAGCTCTCCATTGCAGGCACAGCCTGCTCAATTCCTGTCTTGCCTGACCCATCCTCGCCTCACAGGACCACCCTCTGCTGTGCCCAAGATAGAGGTTCCACCTCAAACTCTCCACTTCCTGGGTATTTTCAGGTTCCAGCGAGCAAGAGGCCTCTGGTCAGCTACCTTCCTAGAAACTTGGGCTCTTGGTCTCAGCTACAGTCTGTAGAGACTGCCTGTGAAACCTGGAGCAAGCCGCTTTCACTTTCGTGTCCACAGATCAGCACCTATTGAGCGAGCCCCTACTTTGTGCCAGCCCCTGTCGTGGGTACTTGGGATACACCAGTGAGCAGGATAGCTACAAACAACCCTCTTTGCTCCGTGGTAGGAGGACACTGTCAACACTGTAGTTGACAGCATAATGGCCCACGCCCTAGTCCCTGGAATCTGTGGCTGTGCTACCATGTGGGAAGAGGGACTTGGCACAGGTGATCGAGTTAAGAATCTTGAGATGGGAGGCTCCCCTATTCTCCAGCTGGCCCAATGTCATCACAGGGTCCTTATAAGAGAGAGTGGCAGCAGCAGAGAAGCAGATGTGATGACGGAAGTAGAGGTCACAGTGGTGCCTTTTCTGGAAGGGAGCCACAAGCCAAGAAATTCAGGTGGCCTCTAGAAGTTGCAAAAGGCAAAACAAAGGGACCCCCCTCCTTTGTGCTTCCAGAAGTGCAGTTACTCTACTTACAGCCTAGTGAGATTCGTGTTTAATGTCTGACCTCCGAACAGTTAGATAAGAAATCTGTGTTGTCTTCGGTCACCAAGTTTGGGGTAAGAGCTACAGCAGCAATTGGCTGCTCAACTGGAAAGCCAATGATAGAAGTCACCCACTAGGGCTACAAATTCAGAGAAGCTCAGTGGAACAAAGCTATCAAGACGTGAAGTTATTGTTTCTCGACGTGGTCTTCATCTCGGTCTACACACGTCTGAAGGTGGTGTTCCCCTCTCGCTAGCCCTTCCCGAAGCACCCCATGGAAAGGACCATGCTGGCATCCTCCAGGGACTGAAATTGTGACCCTTCAAGTGTTCTTGGAGATACTGGGATCATAAAGAAGCGTGAAGGCACAAGATCGGGGCTGTAGGATGCGTGGGGCCGGCTTCCCCAGTGACGTTCTCGTAGGGCAGTCCTTGCACCCTCAGAGAAGGAGCAGGTGCGTGTTGTGAAGGGAGAAAATTCATGATCACACGCACTCTCCTGGCCTTTTCCTCGCCGATGCAGCTTCCCATTCTTACACCTTCTCCCAGATTGTGATGGTCTCTCGTGTCCTTGAAGACAATCTACCAAGATGGCCTCTCTGGAATTCCAGTCCCCCGAACCTGAGCTGACCTCTCTGCCTTGAATTGAACCGGCCCGGCAGAGCCCCTCGAAAGCCCCAGTTTCCATGTGACCTTTGTGCTGCAGCTCCGCCCCCACCAGAGACCAGGACAAATATATTCTTGAGAACACATAGTTGGGGCCATTTGCTGATCACAGAGTCACATTCACACATGTTTTACTTGGAACAAACCCATGCATGTAAGAGTCATGTTGGGGGGCCTTCCCTGTATGTGGGCAGATGACCTGGGATGTATTTGCAGGTTCTGGACCCTCCTCTGCCTTGAGGGAGGCAGTTCTTGTAATGAACATCCATTTGCCCACATAGCAACGGGGCATCCAATGTCTGATCAGCCTTTTGCTTATCGAAGGAGGGAGCTGACCACAGACATAAAATCCCACTGTCCGGTGGCAAACATGTCCGTCCCGGTGGACTGCTTCACACTTCACTGGAGTGTTCTGTGGTGTGGGAAAGGCCAGATGGACACAATCCCATTGACAAAATGGAGAGACTGAGGCACGAGAGGGAGCCACCCCGCTCAGGGCTACTTGGCCCGATGATGGTATCTCGTCACCAGCAGGCTGGGCGTGGGGGCCAGAACTGCCTTCCAGTGTCAAAACCAGTCTCTCTTGCACACTCAAGCAAGACATGGTGCTACTCTCATTTGACCAAACTGGACGGGAAGTGAGCCAGCGGGGTCCTAGCTCATGACTCGTGAGCACCCTCAGTCTGCTGGCTTTTTCCCTGGCCAATTTCCCATCCCAAGAGCCCCCTTTGCTTGTTAGTGAATCTATTTCTGTCCTCAGGAAGTGCTCCTGCCTGCAGCTCTTTGCCCTTCCTTGGGACCCACGTCTCCCCAGAAACTTCACAGGTCTCCAACACTCACTCCCATTGCTGCACCTCTAGTTCACTTTCTCAGGGGTACACGCACTCTCCCACTCTCCGAAAGGAGCCAAGCTGCCCCCGCCCATCTCCAAGCAGTCGAGGGGGTGGCTGGCTACGTGGATGAGACTGGCTTTCATCTTTAGAAAGCCAGACAGGAAGCCAGATGTTTGCATTACGAAGGCAGCATGTAGCGACAGGTGCAGTGTCCACAACACAATTCTAAGCAGGACAACTTGTCCCAACTCAGGCAGCCCAGGGGACATCAAATGGCCACTCTGTGTCAAGGAGTTAGACTCGTGCTAATTGACTGCTCAACCCCCTCCCTGCCCAGGTTCCACCTCACGATTTGAGAAGCTGGAGCCCATGTTTGGAGAAGCCACGCGGGTGATGGAGGGTCCCAAGCTTGCCAGGAGCAGCTGCTAGGATGGGGAACAGGCCTCGGGAATCACTCACTGCCACAGGTAGATTAAGATCTCGGTCATTACGGTAGTTATGGAATCTGGTGTCACTTGCAAAGGGGTGGGGCCTAGCCTGTCAATCAGGTCACGGCTTGATGGCCTCATTTGGTGGTGCCATGGAGATAAATAGCTCACTGGAGGCTAGATACACACAGACTCTCTGCTTCGTCTTCCTGCTGACAAGACACATGGAGCTACACTAGAGCCCTGGGGCTGGAGGAGTCACATGGAGATACCTGCCGTGCAGAGATGTCTCCACCACCACTGGATCCACAAGACTTCCCACCCATTGGTCTGTGATCTTCCTGTATTCAGCATTATCGCATGTGTTGCGTGAGGCTGAAGAGGAATTTATAACTTGGTATCAGATATTTAGGCTAATATATGATTTATGGACTTATCTGGACTGGAATGTTTTCTCAATATTCAATTGCTTTTTTAATATAAAGCTCTTTCTTTTACACATGTGCGTGTCTCTGGATTTGTTTATCTAGTTCACCTTGACTCACACAGTCCCGCTCGGGCCCCCCAGGGGAGCACTGTTCTCCTCAGCACTAGACACAGCCACACACACAACCACGTGCAGACTTGAAGAATAGTGGTCAGCGCTCTTGCAAAGCCCTCACCACAAGGACATGGTCACGTACCTTCTGGCTCCACTGAGTTCCCCCTTGTTTGGGCCACATGAAGGGTCACTACCGTGGTCTGCACTCCCACAGTACAAGACCACGCGTGTCTGATCTTCAGAGCCACTCACTCAGTGGTATTTTGCCACAGCAACGAGGAGCCCTGGTGATGTAGAAGGCCAGGGTTCAAAACCACCAGCCACTCTGTGGGAGGAAGCTGAGTCTCTCTACTCCCTTAAAGAGTGACAACCTTGGAAACCCACAGGGGCAGACCTAGCCTGTCCTCCAGGGTCACCCTGAGTGGGAACCAACGGGGTGGCAGTGAGTGAAGAGATTCCCTCAGATCATGTGCAGGTCAGTCAATGGCCAGCAGGTGACCCTCCACGAGTCCCTGGGACAAGGCTGAGCCTGTGGCCTGTTCTCACCAATGGTCTGCTGGGAGCTGGGGGCTTCGGGTGCCGACACCTGTGTGTGAGGATGTGCTTTCTTGGAGCTGTGGCTGCCGTCTTGAGACAGTAAGGTGACAGATAACCTGAGGTTAAGGAAAAAATACTACAAGGATGGCAGAGGGAGAGTAGAAAGCACCTTGACCTGACCCCAAGACTGCTCGTTCACTAATGCTCCCTGAGTAAGATTCCTGGTGCCAATCAATCAGATGTTCTGCGACTGGTTGTAGTGAAAGTGCTCCCATGCCCACGGGGCTAGAACTCTTTATGGGAGCGGGTTGCCGGGCCTTTACTCCTGTGCACCGACTGGTGGAGTCAGACAGCTCTTTTCTTTTCAGCAGCCACTCTGCTCCTGGGGATACACCCCAAAGAACCAAATATATGTTGCTCACCTCAAAAACGTGAACAAGCCTGTGGGTAGCTGCCTTCTTCACACATGTTCAAATGCGGAAACAACCCAAATGTCCATCAACAGATGAATAAATAAAGAAAACAGGGCGTATTCATGGCGTGGAATATTACCTGGCCATAAAAAAGAGTGGAGCACTAAACCGTGCTGTGATGTGGATGACTGAGAAAAGCCAGGCACAAGAGGCCAACAGCCGATGTCGCTGACAGGAAAGGCCCGGCGCAGACAAACCCAGAGATTAGATTCTGGTTGTGAAGGGCCGGGAGTGACTGCTAATGGAGACAGGGTTTCTTGTGGGGGAGGAGGTGACAAAAAGTGTTCTGGTATTCTTGGCACCGCTTTGTGAATAGTCTATAAACCACTGCAGTGGGGCAGTTTCATGACATGTGAATGACCACTCTGTTTTGGAAACAAAGAAAGATGCTTCCATCACTTAGCTCCAGGTCAGACCTAGGGCAAGGCGGTGGAGAGTGAAGTGTGGGGGGGGGTGTTCCCAGTGAAGTAGGGGTCAAACCCTCCCCCTGTCAGGCACTGGACCCCCTGAGGGAGCCAGCCATAAACTCCACCACATGGAATCGGACACAGTGGGGATTGTGATCATTCGAGGTCCATCCGTGTTGCGGCTTCTGCTTGTCCTTCGTTCTCTTTACAGCTGTGTGGGGGTGTGCCCCGTCTCGTTTATGCGGTCATCTCTGATGGGCAGTTGAATCCTGCAGTAAAGACTTGATGGGATCATGAGTGTCATCTCATGGTCTCTCTCTCTCTCTGTCTTCTTCCTGGCTGCCTAGCCAGCCTTGGGTGGTGCTGCCAGCGCTCTGCACAGGCACCGAGCTCTGCCCAGTGACACGGCTCCTCACTGACCCTCCCCGCTCTCTCCCCACGGCACACGGGCACCTTTTGCCTCCAGAGGAATCTTCTGGTTGGCTCTAGAGTGTGAGGACACCTCGACAGAGAAGACCTCTGCTCCCTGCTTCAGCCCCTGAGGCTCTTTCTTGAGCCGTCCCCCACATACCTGTCAGCTGTTGAGTCATTTGTGGACGGGTCTGCCACCCCACCACACACACACACACACACACACACACACACACCACCGTATTCACTTTCTAGCGCTGTGTACCCACTAACTCCGGCATGTGTGTTGTTCGGGGGTCTAACCACGAATCGCTTCACGCTCTCTGTGAGTCAGACGTTCGGAGGTAGCTGGCGGCTCTGGCTCATAGCCTCTTGTGAGGTGGCAGTTAGGTGTCTGCAGGGACTGCAGTCTGCTGAAGGCGGGGCGGGGGCTGAAGGGCGTGGCTCACTCCTAGGTCTGACAAGGTGGCCACGGGCAGACACGGCTCCTCTCCACAGGGCTGCCTGAGCACTCTCACAGCGTGGGGGGGGGGGGGCATCAGTGCTAGGGAGCATAGGAGAGGCTCCCGGGTTCTCTATGGCCCGACCTCGGATGTCACATTGTCTCCAGGAGGCTTTCCTGGTCACAGGGAGGAGGCGACACGGGGGGGGGTGGGGATGGGGTGGGGGGGGGAGTGGAGACCAGGGGTGAAGGGCCTTTGCTACCACACTCATCCTTGCTTGCCTGCTGCACCTCTGGATTGTCCCTCTGGCCTGGGGTCGAGGGTGGGGCCCATGCTCAATACGCGTGTGTTGGAAGTCAGTGAATGAGAGGCTACCACCAGGATATCGCACAATAGCTGGCTCTTCGGGGCTGGTTTCATCGGCATCATGGCGGTTCGGAGCCCAGGTGGCACAGGGTGTAAAATGCTTGCCTGCTGATGACACGTTGGCGGTTCAACCCCACCAGAGGGTCTGCAGAAGAAAGATGTGGCAGTCTGGGGTCTCGAGGGGGTATGTTTAACTTGAGGCAGTTTAACTCTGTCCTGTAGGGTCACCGTGAGTCGACACTGACTGAAGAGCCATGTGTTTGGTCATGGATGTAGACTCAAGGTAAGAGTTCTGAGCCGAACCTCCTTATGATTACTGGGCATATTGTCTAGTTGAATTTGATGCTCAGACATGTGGTGGGGCATGTGATTCATCTCATCCCGTCAGCCAAGCCCCATGCACTCTGGGAGCTGTGGGTTCAGGGATGAACTGAGGGGCTGGGGGTGGGGGTGGTACCCTTTACCTTTGAGGCCCTGGTAAGAAAGAGCTTTGTAGAAAGGGCATGGCAAGAAGCCAGGGATGAACTCCCAACCGTGACGTACTCACTCCTTGGTGGCAGCCCTGTGGCTCTCAGGCCTGGGGTGGGGGGTGCAGAGTGCAGGGGCCATGTGGTCTCAGAAAGTGGGCTTTCCTAGGGCCTCGGGGTCTTCTGTGGGTGATGGTAATGTTGCCTCTGCTTCGCAAGGAATCCTGCAGGTGCCTTCTCTGGGGGCCTAGAGGGGGCCCCTCCTCATAGTCGTGGTCCTGTCACCCCTAGAGGAGTCTAAATGCCATTTTGTGCAATCTGTCTCCATGGAAACTGCCCCCCCAACCAAATCCACTGCTCTCAAGTCAACCCTGGCTCATAGCGGACCCACAGGACAGTGTGGGACTGCCCCAGGGGCTCCCAAGCCGTCCATCTCACGGCAGCAGACAGCCCTTCTCCTGCAGAGCCATGGCGAGCGGCTCACCTTTCAGTGAGCCTTTGAACCACAGGCCACCAGGGCCCTTCTGGGTCAGAGGGACCGTCAAACCCTGCTGCCCTCGGGGCTGGGGGCCACCCTCCCGCCGCTGTGTCATGTGGAGCTGACGCGGCTCCGTGGAGTCTCTGGTTCCCCTCTGCGCCTCCTAAGGTCTCGGGCAGAGCTTGGCTGCTTTAAGGACGCGAGAAAGTAACCAACACCCCCAAACCAGACTCACTGCCGTCGTGAGGACTCTGGCTCCCAGGGACCCCACAGTACGGGGTAGAACGGCTTCCTGTGGGTTTCTGGAACTGTTACTTTGTGTTTTAATTAATTGGGAGTTCATACAGCTGTCGTATCATTCCATGGTTCAATCACCCCACACAGTAGGTGTACAGTTGCTGCCACAATCGGTTTCCAAGCCTTCTTTTCCTTCCTGGGCCCCTTGACATCGTCTCCCTTTTACTCCACCCTGCCCCCCAGCACTGTACCCCCCAACCCCACCGGTCTCCCCCTTAGTCTACCTGCTGTCCCTAGCCATTCACCAATCCTGGGTTTCATGCACCTGAAAACTGAAAAACATCTGACACAACTTCAGGAGGGTGACCCCAATGACAAACACCTCTGAGATCCACCCTCACAGGAGCAGAGGAAACAAAGCTGCAGAAGTGTTGAACTCCAGACCGGCTCCAGGTGCATCAGAGGTGATCAGCTGACAAGGTTTCACTGTTCAAGTCAGATTTGTGTCTATGAGCTGCTAGACTCCCCTACCAAGTGCACCCTGTTCAGTTGCCACCTTCCTCCCATCCCTCAATTTTGGGTAGAGGGAGCTCCCCCGAGGCTTGTTTCCTGAGGAGCCCCACTGTCATCCCTAGCCTTCTGCAAACCAGGTTCTCACAAATTTAGGCTCTGATACTAATCACTCCTTCGACTTCTGATTATATGAATTACAATCCTTTGGTAACTGGCGATGCTGTGCTTCTTCAGTGTGGTCCTAGTTGACCCCTCCCTCAGACGGCTGCTTGTTTGGAGACAAACCTTTAAGACCCCAGGCGCTATTTTATCTGCTAGCCGGACACCATCTAAGTCCGTCACCACTTTTTGCTACAGCACCCGTGTCTTCTGTGTTCCCTTCCTGAGGGCGAGTATCGAGCAAGGACACGACATAAGAACTAATTGGTCTTAAATTGGCCGCAGGGTTTCGTGTGATCCCCAAACCCATTCCTGGATCGATTTGGCTCCCTTTCAAACCTCCCTTGTTAACTTTCGGCAGAGAGCCGTATCGACCGCCCCCCCTGGCCACGACGATTGGTTAACATTGTCTTTGATTTGCCCCTGGTATGAGACTGTTACTCTTTACGGGAGTAGAAAGCCACATCATTCTCCAGAAGAGCAGCTGACGGTTTTGAACTGCTGACCTCACTAACAACACTTTTTAAAACCTCACCGCCATCAAGTCAATGCTGAGTCATCATGACCCTGTAGGACTGGGTAGAACTGCCCGTGAGATTCTGAGACTGTAACGCTTCACAGGAGTAGAAAGCCTGTCTTCCTCCCACGGCCCACGCAGTGGCTGGTGGTTTCAAACTGCTGACCTTGCAGATGGCAGCCCAACATGTGTAAGCACTTGACGACAAGACCGCTGGAAATCCCTCTCTATGGGGAGGTAGCAAGGACTCTTGGTGGTGTCTTGGGCGCGACCTTGGCCCAACTAACTACAAGGTGAATGGTTTGAGCCCACCAGATGCCCCACAGGTGCAGGACGAGGCTGCCTGCTCCCACAAAGATTTACGGTCTCAGAAACCTGAGAAAGGATAGCTTTCGGAATCAACTCCATGCAGCGTGTCTGTTTGTTTTGTTAGGGAGGTCGACGCTGCTTAGAAGAGCCTGCACTGAACCCAGGTGGACGGCAGACCCTCCACTCATCACCTCCCATCCCCGTGCCTCAGTTTCCTCACCTGAGAAGCGGGGGTGGCGGGGACGGCACCTCTCAGAGCTCTGTGAGCAGGAGGATCCTCGGTGGTTGGCCTAATATTGGCACGCAACAGTAACCGGGAGGGGAGGCTGGGTTAGAAGACAACCCTGGCGGGGATTGGGATGTCCCTGCCTGTGCTCCAGGCACTCTCCCAACCCCTACCCCAAGCCCTGTGACTGTGACAGGAGCCCTATCAGGGAGTGGACCTGGGAGGGTGGACACAGATCAATCACACCTCAGGGTGAAGTCTTCCTGCTTCCCAAACTCTCCTTCAGGGGTGTTTCTTGCTCCAAGAATGAGGGTAGTGGGTAGGGGGTGGGAAGCCCCAAAGACCAAACAGAAAGTGTGATGAGAGAGCAAGAGGGCTGCTTGGGCAAGGCGGCCTGTGCTGCTGCAGAGCGGAGAGAACATTCTAGAATGCGAGGCATGTGGAGGACGAGAGATTAATGGGCGCCTTTGGAGTCAGCAAGGAGCTGCCAGAAGGCAATCTCACGCTGCTTGCTGACTGAGCTTCATTCAGTATTCTCTTCCACAAAGTGGAAATGAAGGAAGTCATGATCATGGCCTCCCGCTTGCGCCTGAAGCAGAGGCTGGTGGGTGCATATGCTTCTACACTCCCGTTGGGTCAGTCAGTGGCCCACCCACCACAGGTCTCCCTCCCCAGTGCTTACAGACCCAGCTGCTTGTTGGAGCTGATGTGGGGTTGAAGTCAGGGGAGTCTCCCCTTTCTTCACCCTTTCCTACTCTCGTCCTTGTGCCCCCAGGAGCTCCCAGTTACCTTCCCCCCCCCCCCCCAGGTAGAAGGAGCCTCAGAGCTGGTGCTGCTGGCGGTATCCTTGGGACCATCTGCAGAGTCGGGTGGGCGGGTGTTTCCTAAGTCTCTTACTAACAGGTTAGGTCAGGGGTCCTCAAACTTTTTCAACTGGGGGCCAGTTCACTGGCCCTCAGACCTGTTGGAGGGCTGGACTATAGTTTTTAAAAAAACTATGAACAAATTCCTATGCACACATCTTATTTTGAAGTAAAAAAAAGCAAACCGGGCAAAAACACCCGGTGGGCTGGATAAATATGTCTTTGTTGGGCCACATGTGGCCCGCGGGCCATAGTTTGAGGACGCCTGGGTTAGGAGATGGGGCTGGCAGGCTGGGGAGAGATTTTAGGGCTGTGGAGGCTCTATAAAGGAGCCCTAGTGGCTTAGTGGTTATGCTAACTGCAAGGTCAGCAGTTTGAAACCACCAACTGATCCCTGGGAGAAAGACAGGGCTTTCTACTCTCCTAAAGAGCTACAGTCTTGGAAACTCACAGGGGCCGTTCTCTCCAGTCCTGTAGGGTCGCCGGGATCGGCATCGGCTCAGTGGCAGTGAGTTTGGTTTGGGCAGCTTGGAAACCCCCTGGTCTGGGGAGAGAGGCCGAGGGCATGTCCCTGCCTGCCCTGGAGGACACTCAGCTGGGCTCAGGGCTTATTTCTGCCCCGGGTAGGTCAAAAGCCCCTTGGTGGCCAGCCTCCTGCCGGTTTAGCTCAGTGGCTCCTTCAGACCCAGCGAGGACACTGCGAGGGATCTGAGGACCACAGGGACCTGTTAGCTTCTGCTACATGGGTGGCTGAGCTTCCATGGGCTGGGAGAAGTCCCTGTAGGTGAAGGCACCAGCCAGGGCTCATCCAGAGAAATGGAACCAACAGGAGATACGAAGGGGCTTCAGACAGCTTATCCATGAACCTGCTGTTGCTCCCCCGTGTAGATGAAGACCTGTTGCTAGGAATCGGCACAGTCGATGGCGGGGCTGGCTGGTCAACTCTGAGATCTTCAGGCCAGGCCAGCAGGAAGGGCAGACCGGACTCCGAGGCACAGGCTGAAGCATCTACCAACAGCTACCTTCCCTTCTCCCGGACAGCCTCCACTCTGCTCTGAAAGCCTGTCCACTGATCGGTCCGGGCCCACCGAGATTAATCCAAGACAGTCTCTTTCATGAAAACCTTGCTGCGGATGAATTTGGATCACTTCTGAGAATCCCTCCTCAGCAACACGGAGTAGACTCGCGTTGGGTTGTGTAACCGGGGACCGGCTGAGTCAGCAGCATCGACTCGAGGGCACTGGGTGGGAAGCTGAGTCCAGCTGACGCCTGAACGGGCAGTTTCACCGTCACTCGTGTGCTCTTTTCAGCCTGAGCGGCAGTGGGGGGATGAGGTCAACAGGCTTCCCTGGCTCCCAACCCAGCCCGTGTTCCTGGGACCTGCTGGGCCTTCTGAGCTTTCTCCCCACTCCTGGCTCCCAGCCCTCCCATGATGCATTTCCTCCTGGACCCCTGGCTGCCTCCAGCCTTGGCCACATGTGCGCACAACGTGGGGTGGAGGGACCGAGTGGCCTGCTGTCCTCAGAGAGTTGCCAGTCTCTTGGGGCAGATCGCAGACCTCAGTTTCCGGGGCAGCGGGGTGGGTGAGCCGAGAAACTCTGCTTTCCTGGACACCAGGAAATGCTCGGGGGGATGGGGAGGGGCTGGGGTCCTGGTTGGGCCACAGGCTTGGGCGGCAGGAAACCAGCCCACAGTTGTTTTGTTTCAATTGCACAACTATGGAGCAAGAGTCCAGAGTGGACATCTGCTGTCTTGGCTGGCCCGGTACCCACACTCCCTCTGCTCTGGCAAGAGCCCACTAATTGCCTCATGGAGAACCTCCCCCTAACCCCCATATGTGCAGCCTTGGGAGTGGGCTGTCAGTCCCCTGGCCTCTGTCCTTCCCTACCAATGATAACCTGTAGCCCCACTTGGCCTCCGGTCCTCTTCCCCGAGAATGGGAGCCGATGGCCAGTCCCCTGCTCATCGCAAACATGCCCCGATGACACCCTCTCCAGGCCCTGCCTCGTTCCCCCGGGTTTCCCTCTCTCTCTCCACTCAAGGCAAACAGAGCCTGTTTCCATTGCCTACGACCCTCGGGACCCAACTGATTCAACACTGGATCTCTACCCCAGCTCTGGCCCCGACCCTAGGCAAGGCGAGCCTCTCTCTGGACCTCAGTTTCCCCCTGCACATCTGAGCCTGTCTCCAGTGCTGACACCCCTGACTCTCTGGCTCGTTGGGCTCTCACAGCACCCTCAGCCTGGTGTGCTCACCGCTCCGGAGCCCCTGGGGTCTTCTCTGGCCTGACTCCAGAGGCAGGTCTACACGGGGCTTGGTTGATGGGAGAGAGGGGAGGATGTTCTAGTGTACTCCTCCCATGTCATGGGACTCAATGAACTTGGCACTGAGCCCTTTCCCACACCCCAGATGATAATGGTTTTGTCTAGCTAAGCTCTTTCTTTCATAGGATGGATTGGCCACTTGCTTCGCTTCTTTGAAAGCCTCCTGGAAAATATTTCTTCATCGGTGTCTCCGTGTCTCCCTGTGTGTGTCTGTCTCTCCCTCTGACACATACACACTTGACTGCAGTTTCAGGAGGAGGTCAGGAGCAGCCTTAAGAGGTCCATCCTGGCCTCCAGGAGAGCTCTATCAGTGTTGATAGCCAGAGGAACCCTGTTCCAGACAATGGGGTGTGAGCGGAAGACCCCACTTGTAGCCCGGCCCATTAAAGACCTCCCATGCGACCTTCCTCTGCATTCTCTTTTCCCCAGCCTGGACCAGGTTGTTCCTGAGGACACGAAGGCCCAAGAGAAGGCAGCGCTACAGATGAAAACACCTGGGTCCCTGAGGGACTGTATGGGTCAGGGCCCTTGTCCTGGCCTCCTGCAGCCTACAACAGACGGGGAGGTGAACAAGAAAGACACAGAAATGATGACGGTGACATATGTACAAATGTGCCGGATCCAACTGACGGATGGATTGTTATAAGAGCTAAAAGAGCCCCCAATAAAATAATTTATTAAGATTTTTTAAAGAAACTTCTGTTTGAGGGCTGGGTGTTAAATCTATTAGCCTATCCTGTCGGGTACAGCCTTGTCGTGGGGAGGTTCTTGTCTTTTTGAGATGAATCCATCGGAGGTGTTTTGTTTGGTTTTTAAAAAGGCAGGTCTTTGCTCAGCCTGGGGGCTGGGTCTCCTGAAACTGGAGAAAGCCCGCCCTCGCCCTATACTTGAACCGCAAGCCAGCTTCTCTGAGACCCTGTGTTTGTGGTACGTCTGGACCTCACCCTTTGCCATCAGGCCTCCACTCTCCCGCCCTTGTCCTCGCTGCATCCACCACACAGTCTGTAGCATGTGGCTTTCCCACGCATCCCGTGGCCTCCCCTGGACTCTGGCCATTGCTTGGGCGCCAAAGGCCAGGAACAAGGGCAGCCGTGTGGACTGCTTTCCTTCCAGTAAGTTTCTTGAGGCTGGTGCTGATTCACCGCTGAGCAGAGGGTGAGCACACAGGGCTATGTGTGACATGCTACAGGTTTTGCAAGGCCGTGGTGTAGGCTCTGAAAGGGCTGTTCCCAGAATCCAATTCTCCTGGAGTTTTTGGCCTCTGCCTGCCTGCCGCCCCTAACCTAGGTGTGCTCCAGGAAGGTAGAGATCAGGAGTCTGGCTCCGGCTGGCTAAGCCCCTGGTTCTGCTTCCCACCAGAGGGTGCCCCCCAGCCCAAATCCTGCCCCTACAATGCTGGGACCCAGAGCATGCAGTTTGCTCCTCAGGATTCGCCTGTGGGAAGCCCTCTTCTCGACTGTTCCTGAAGAGAGGGCTGCCTCCACCTCTTTCTTTCTTGTTTTCGTGTTGTTGTTGTTTTTTTTAATAATTAAATCAGTCTCCAAAATACCAGCTGCCGAACGCTTTGGCTTGTTGCTGCTGCTTGCTGTCACGCTGACTGCAGCAGTCCCAGGGACGGCACAGCACAGGGCAGAACTGCCCCCACGGGGTCGCTAGACTTGACAGGAGCCGATCACCGGGTCTGTGCCCCCTCGGGCGGCTGGTGGGTGGGTTCCCAGGGCTGCCCTTTGGGTTGGCAGATAGACCTGCAGCCCTGTGCCGCCAGGGCTCCCTGGCAAACTAAATAAACTCTTCCAGCCTCTGTTAACAGGGTGGGTGGTACGGTGCCCCCAAGTCACGTCCACCGAGAGCTTCGGAATGTGGCCGCGTTGGGGAAGCAGGTCTTTGCAGATGGACTTAGTTAAGATCTCAAGACGAAATCCTCACAGATTGAGGGTGGGCCCTGAATTCCACGATGGGTGTCCTTCTCAGAGGAGAGGGCAGGGAGACCAGCACACGGAGGTGGTGGCAATGTGAACAGGGAGGCAGGGATTGCAGCGATGCCCTTATAAGCCACAGCCCCCACAGATCTCCCCTCAGGTACCAACATGGTGGATACCTGCAAGTCCAACCACTGGTCTCCAGAGCCGCGAGAGACCCCATTTGGGTAGCTGTACGTCTCCCAGTTTGTGGCATTCCGTTACGGCTGCCCTAAGAGGAGTCCTCTTGGCAGAGTGGTGACATGTGGGGCTGCGTGCCAGCCTCATGGTCGGCAGTTCAAAGCCACCAGGTCTCGGAAGTGGGTGCCCTCATGACCCCACTTTACAGAGAAGGATGCTGAGTTTGCCCCCAGCCACCAGCAGTGAAGACGCAATCGGGGCCCAGCACCCTGTGGATAGACAAGGCTCCTGCCACCCCAGGCTGCTGCTCCTATCTGCCAGAGAGCTGCTGGAAGCCGAAATGGGGTGGCTGGGAAGGGGAGAGGAAGGCGGCTGCAGGCTCTGCATCCCCAAGCCCCTTCCTTGGGCCCCTGTCCTCTGCCCGTCTGTCTGACCCCCCCCACCCACCCGCCCCCGCAGCCCTGGGCGCCCACCCACCATCAAAGCACCTGCTGCTGGGCCTGGCTCCCCTCAGTTCTCCGGAGCGCGCACATACCCAGAGAGCTCTGCGTCTCCGAGGTTGTGTGCTCGCGTTGCAAAACAGCAGAAATTTATAGCCCAAGTAATTGATCACGGTGCCGCTGCCTCCCTCCATCTCCTTCGGTCTCCTAATTCCCTGCTCCCCGCTCTCGCGTCTCTTTTTTTCTCCGCGCCATCTGTGGTGTCAGGGAGAAGGAAGCCAAGGGGGTGGGGAGAGCTCCAGTCCCCGTTGTTCTGCCAACGACGCATCGCGCGAACCTCAGTTTCCCCCATGCGCAAAACGGAGAGGCTAATGATCATGCCGCCTCGAGAGCGGGCTGGTGGTGCAGTGGTTAAGTGCTTGGCTGTCGACCGCAAGGTCAGCAGTTCAAACCCACTGAGGTGGAGATTAGAGTCTGGGGACCCGCCCCCCGGGGGGAGGGGCATTCCACTCGCAGTCAGAATCCACATAACGGAAAGCGCTCAGCACCTCCGCAGTCTGCTGGGCCCTGAGGATGCCAAGGTCGCGATGGACGCTGTGGTCGCGATGGACGCTGGTGCCACTTGAACGCCACTCCCCAGAGCGATCTGGGGTAGGGCCCCACCTCACATGGGGAATTGGGGCCAGGCAGCTCTGGCTCTAGCTCAAAGTCACAGAACTAGCCATCAGCCATGCTGGGGCTTGATCCCAGGTCAGGTACCAAGTTGTGAGGTGATGTTGCCTCCAAACAGGAAAAGAAAAGCTCTGCCCAGGCCTCCCCAAACCCTACTTCACTTCATGGGGGGCTATCTAGGAGCAGAGACCTTGAGAAGGACGTAGGAAAAGGTCTGTGTGGGGGATCAAAGGAAACTCACCCCGAGTTCTTCTGTTCTTAGGTACTAGCCCCTCTGCTGGCCCAGGCTAAGGGGGGGGCAGAGGGGGGCCTCCCAGAGGTGGACGCTCCCCTAACCCGCAGACTCCACGATCCTGCTGTCTAAGACCTTTGGGGCGTAGGGGCTTCCTCACCCCCACACTGGCCAGCCTCTTGATGCACGGGCGGAGGAGGGCCACAGAACCTTCCGGAATCGTCCACAAGAGGACTCAGAAGAACACCTCGGCTGCCCCACGTGCCAGAGGAAGTACTGTGTGTGTGCGTGTGTGTGTGTGCCCCACGTGCCAGAGGAAGTACTGTGTGTGTGTGCGTGTGTCAGGGCAGGCCTATAGGTTTCCAGCCTGACTCCTGCAGGCCTGGGTCGAAAACCCCCTCCAGCGCTCAGGTCTGGAAGCTTCCGGCACCATCTGCTCAGTCCTGCTAGAGAGAAAGAATACTTTCAGGGGGCACCCCCCCCCCAATTCTTTCTCTCTCTGTCTCGGCAAGTCTTTGTATCTCTGGCCTCCACCGGTCTCTTTCCCTCCTTCTCCAATCCGCAGGCACGGACTGGCCCCCAAAGCCAAGGGCGGCGCACTGGCCGCTCCCCGGGCTCCTGCGCCCCGCGCCCAGCCCGCGCCCTTCGGCCGCCGCCCCGGCCGGCCCCCGCGGGCCGAGGGCACGCTACGGGCCCCTCTCGGGCGGGCTGGGCCGGGCCGAGGCTCCGCCAGGCGCCGGGAGACGCGAGCCGAGCCGAGCCGGCTGCGGGCTGGGGAGCGAGGCTGCAGCACACAGAACAAACAGAATTTTTTTTTGCAACTAGAGGGGGAAGCACAGAGCTAAAAATAAAACGGAAAGATCAGTATCTGTCAGTCTGACAGCTGATTGGCTGCTTGGAGATGCATATAATTACCAGCCACTGGCGCAGGGCAGGCAAAGCCGGGAGAAACTGCTGAGACGAGGTTAGGATTTAACCTTTAAATTCTGGAGCCGCCGGAAGCCCGAGGGGAGGACGACGGGCATCCGTGCTAATGAGGCTGGGGGGCTGGGGGCGAGCCGGGGGGCCGGGGCCGCCGCGTCCCGGGTCAGGTCCGGGGTGCTCCCCCGGGGAGGGCCTGGCCGCCTCCCCCGTCAAACTGGGAGTGAGTCTGATTGGGTCGTCGGGAGGCGGGGGCCCTTCTCCCCGCCCAGCGGGCGGGTGGTGTCTTCTGACCGTTAGGGTCTCAGCTGGGGGAGGTGGGGGGCCCTCCTGGGGCCTCCTCGGGCACCTCCTGGGTTTGCCCTCACCCTCCTAACCCCACCCACATTCCTCTGCCTTCCTCACCCACATTCCTCCACCGCTCCCCACCTGGTGTCGGGTTTCTGCCGCCCTGGGGCTGCACCCGCCCCAGGCACCACCCGGAGTCACCCTCACTGGCTCTGGTTCCCACCCCACCTGGGGAGTGTGTCTCCTCTCCTCCAACTGTCCCTAAGCCCCCAGATATAGATGGCCGGTGTGGCCTTTGGAAGCCTCAGTTTCCTCACCTGTACAATGGGCTGCAGAGTGCAGCGTGCCTGGCCCAGGGCATGATGGCCTGCCCTGGCGACAGCAGCAGGTGCCCAGCCCGGATGGGGTGCTCTGGGACCCTGTTTGCCTCTTGCTTCTTCCATCTGAGGAGGAAGGCTGGTCTCACCCCTGACCTGGACTCCAGCGACTGTGACCTGGGAGAGTTCCCCCTCTCTGAACTCCAGTTGCCAGAGGGCCCAGATGTGGTGGTGTGGGCCAGTGTCAGTATACTGCCCCTATGGTGTATAAGCGGGGGGTGGCGGGGTGCTCTTAGCTCCTTGAATCCCGCCCCCTCCCCCTTTTTTGTCCATAGTGCTCTCCCCCCTCTTCCCTCTTTCTCCGACCTAGCCCTTCAGGGCCCCCTCCTCTGGCAGCCCACCCTGACCTCACAGCCACTCCTCTCCCACCCTGGGTTTCTTGCCCAGCCTCTCCCATGGGCCCATGGGGCAAGGACCACCTGGCCTGTCCACAGCTGTGTTGCCAGCACGTAGCGAGGACCTGCCCAGAGCTCCTGCAGAAAGACAGCGACCAGGGTCCCCATGAGGGCCTGTCAGAGGCTGAGGAGCTAGGTGGAAGCAGGGACACCTCAAGCCACACTACCCAGACTTGGGGCAGGTAGCACCTGGGGCCTGCTGAATGCCTGGCCCTACTCCCTCAGTAGCAAGACTTTGAAGGCGCATCCTGGGGAAGCTGCCCCTGGCCCCTCCTGGGTAGGTTGGTACCTCGGAGGGGGCAGGAGAAGTGAGGCTCAGCCTTCGCTGTTTGCCTGCAGCCCTGCCCTTAACCTGTGCTGTGTGTGTGTGTGTGTGTGTGTGTGTGTGTGTGTGTGTTCGGGCGCGTGCCCATGCTGCATCTAGAAAGGACAGACTGGGCAGGAGATGTGGCCCAAAGCTCGCTGGGCTGAGATGTGAAGTGGGAGGAGGCAAGGGAGGTGGAAGCTCCTGAGGGCTGCAAACGGAGAGGTCAGAGGTCGGTGGAAGAGAGGCCTGGCAGTGGGCGTTGGTAGGCAGTACAGCCTCGGAATCCCTGTGGGCACCTCTACCCTGTCACATTGAGTTGAAACCAACCCGATGGTCCCCAAACGGCAAAACATCTCATTGATCCCGGGTCCCCGGGGTGGCACCAACTTTCCACCATTGTCTACCAGCGGAAAGACGGACCATTCCAAACCACCCTGAGGTGGGCTGAAAAAGGGACCCGCTTCTATGTGTCCATCATGTCACAGGCCTGAAACGCCCCTGGGAGAAGTTCCGCCCCACAGACATGCGAGTCACCGTGGGTTGGGGCAGCTTCAAGATGACTCACAAGAGCATCTTGCAAACGGTCCCTTTGACCCTTCGATGGTGTGACTGCTGCCTGCTCTTTGCCTGGAGAGGCCAAGCCCAGCAAGGAAGGAGCCGGAGTCTGGATCCAACCCAAGCCGTTTGTTCCTTGTCTCTGAGGCTGAGCCCAGCGGCCCCGCTTCTCTGAGAAGGAGGAAAGGGGGCGGAGGGAGTGGAGATGTTTCTGGAACAACTGCTGTGAGACCTTCCAGGCATAGAAGTTGTTCAGCTTCTTTCGGATGTTTTTGTGTGTGTTCCACAAAGGAATTCCCCTTTGGTGTCTCTTTGAGAGATTTCTGGAAGATTCACACTGCTTTTCAATGATTTTTGGATGTCAGACGGGTGTTTCTTTGGAGTGTGACTCTGATGAGGCTGGCCCCCAAGGCAGCCCAGGGTTTTTTTTTTTCAGGTTATAATCATTATAGCAGCAGCCGGGAAAGCCGCTTCCCTGGCCGAGTGCCCACTGTGTGCTCACGGCCGGTACCTCAATGTCACTCAACCCTCACCAGCAGCCCAGGCAAAGGTGGTTCCCATCCCTGTTTGTCTTTGGCGCCATGTCCCTGCTTCCTCTGTTAGGCGTTGAGCTTGGGAGCGCTCCAGTCTGGCCTCCGTTCACTGCTAAGTCCAGCACTAGCCCCACGAGGCCCAGAAGTCTTGGGTAGACGCATTTCAGAGGAAGAGACGCGGGGTCAGAAAGGCTACGTGGCATAGCTGGATGACAACCCAGTCCTGCCTGGCTCCGAAGCTCTGATTCTAGCCACCTCCCCACACGGCTGCTCAAGAAATCTTCCGTCCTTGTCGCCCTGGTTTCCACTCAGAGAAATCCTTGCCTTCGTGAAGGTCATCTTGCTGTGTGACTACTGGCGTCCCTGAGCGCTGGTGCCAACAGTAAGGGCTCATTGGTAACCAGAAGGGTGGTGGGTTGGGTCTACCCAGGGCCACCACAGAAGAAAGGGCTGGCAAACTACTCCTCCTTTCGGTGCAAACCCTACGGAGCCCAGCTCTCCTGGGACACATCTTGGAGACTCACCAGCTGGGAGGTGACTACGTACTACTCAGTCCCTCCCCCAGATTAGGTCTGTTTACGTGGTCAGTGTTGCGTGTTGCTAGTGGGGGCCCTGGTTCCAATGGCCTTGAAATGAGCCTCTGAGTGAAAGCGGGCTTCTTCATCCTTGACCACTTGATAGTGAAGTCCTTGGCTCTCATTTACCCTCTCGAAGCCTTGCTCTCCTCCTCTGTCCAATGGGGCTAAGCATTCGAGCATGGAAAGGGTCTAGCTGGGCGCCCGGCCCCGCTCCCACCATCGCCCTGAGTGCCTGTGGACACCAGAGCATGCATTGCGCTTCCACATTTCCCTTTGTCCAAAGCAAATGCCAGCCCTGATGGGGCCACTGGACTCCCTCGGTACAAGCTCTCGCTCCAGAACAGCAGGGGCCTGTCCCTGTGGATGGAGGCCATTCCCAGTCCAGTCCCACACGCAGCGCTGACTTGGGACTGTCTCCAAGGACTGGGACTGGCTTCCATCACTCTGGGAGTGCTCAAGAGGTCCCCTCCTTCTCCTGCTCTCCCTTGGAAACTGGTTTCTGCCCCCACCTTTCCTGAATCCCTATCCCATGTCAAGGGCTTGGAGCACGCTGAGCACAGTGGAAGGAGCATGGCCACGAAGCCAATCCACTGGATGGCAGCCGGCTTGGCGTCCCTGTGAGGAGCTGGGGCAGTGCCGGGCCTGCCTGGGTGAAGGAGGTGGAGCGTGGTGGGGTTGAGTTTTCCCTCTTAAAAACACTTACATAGTATACCATCTTTAGCTCTCTGCTTGAAGAGATGCTGGTTTAAAAAACACAAACAGCAAAGACAACAAAATAACTCTTCTTAGCACCAAAACATACCCGAGCACCCACAGTGATCCCCGCAGTGCGCTCAGCTCCCAGAAGAGCAAGCAGCTATCCCCTCCCTGTGCACACGAGCCGTGCTCTGGAGCCCGGGGCTGGCCCAGGCCACCCTCTCAGCAAGCCCCCAAGTGCAGTGGCCAGATGGTTGTTTCTCAGAGGAGGAAATGAAGCAGCAAGCCGTCAGATGACTCACTTAAGGCTCCGTGGCTAGAAATGGACGGAGCCTGGTTTAACAGGTCCCTCTGTCCTGCTGGTGCTCAGAATGGAGACACCCCCCAGCCCCGCCCCCGGGCTCAGCTTGGTGGGAGTTGTTCTTGTTAGGTGCTCTCGAGTCGGTTCCAACCCATAGCCACCTGAACAGAACGCTGCCCACCCGGTCCTGCGCCGTCTGCACTGTCCATCTGCACGGGCTACTGCAGCCACCGTGTTGATCCACCTCCGACTTGACTGAGCATGATGTCCTTTTCCAGGGGCCGGTCCCTCCTGACACATGTCCAAGGTCTGTGAGACACAGTCTCATCATCCTTGCCTCTTACGGTGGCTCCTGTGGCCAGCATGGTGGAGAGGCATGCCATCAAGTCTGAGTCTGACTGCTGGGCACTGGGTGAGCTTTGGGGATGCCAAGAGGAAGACTCCCATGTGGTCTCTCGCCCTGGTAGAGGGCTCTCATGTCTCCCAGGAAGAGGGGCACAGCAGCAGGCCAGGGAAAATATGTAGAAGCAATGAGGAGCACCCAGATATAGAAATGGAAATAATCACCAAAAAAGATCCCCACTGGCTCTTGCTGTAAAGAAGGGCCCTGGTTAGGGTGCCCCCATCGGAGTTCTAGGCCTTTCTCTGGGCTAACGAATGAATGGTCTGCTGTCCACAGCTCAGCATGGATCCCTTCGGGCTGCGTTTGAAACCCACCACACAGCAGTCGCCTTGTTCTTTGCTGGGTCCTGTAGCCCTCGGTTGTGGGAATTTTCTGCAATGGGGCCTCAGTGCCTACTAGACAGGCAGGCCAAGAGCAGGTTAAGAAGCCAACAAGGTGACTAATGAGGCCTCCTGACCGACTATGGGGTCTGGGGGTGTTGTGTCCTTGATGAGGGATGCAGAGAAGCAGGCCGTGGGCTGAGACGCCTCTTCAGCGGATATTGTCAATTGATGGCAGGCCCCCTGAATCCCTAGGATTCCAGAGCCTTCCCTTCAAGGGCTGCACTCTCCTGCCTCCCGCCTCCTGGGGTCACAGGGTGGGGGTGGGCAGGCCTGAAGGAGGGCTCTGTATTCAACCAGAAACATGAGGACCAGACTTGTGACCTCACATGGGGTCATGTATGTAAAAGGAGCACTTCCCCTCCCCACGCACCCATTCAGCCCCAACTGAGACCAGAGGCGGACTGACCCCCCTGTGTGCTCACCACCTTCTCCCCATCATGTTCTTGGGCTGCCCTATGGTGGGTGAGTTTGCAGGTTTGTAAAGGAACTCAAGTTCAACCACGTGCTTGGTTTTCCGAAGGCTTCCCTCAAGCCCAGCAAACAGGAGTCTTGCAGGGACGGGAGGAGCGAGTATCGGACACCTGTGGTGTTAGATCTCGGGGGCCCTTCCCCTCCCCGGACACCCAGGGCAGCCTAGAAGGCGCAGTCCTGCCCAGTGTGCTGCTTTGGGTCACCCCCATAACCAACCAAGCTGGGGAGGGGGTCCTGGCTTCATTTTAATGAACAAGAACAAAGCAGATGCCAACTGAGACAGCTGTCTCCCCAACCTTCGCGCACATATACCCCGCCCGCCCCAGTAGTGCCCACACCTAAATTAAATTCTCCTGACTTTCCCGCCAGAAAAGTTCCTCCTACTATTATCTGCCCAGTGGCCATGTTTGTCTTTTCAGCAAACTTCATTTGTTCGATAATAGAAGCTTTCTCGTTGGGGGTGAACCAAAGGCAACGAGGATATTTTATTCAACTGCCCCCAGCCCAGGAGAGCCTGAGCAGGATCTAATCCCACTGAATGCAGAAGAACATGGTGTTGTGTGGACATCATTCCCACCCACCCCAGTGAAGGTGCAGTGACAGTCAGGGTTCCACAGCAGCTGTGATAGTGTGGAGCCACCAGAGAGTCTTCAGAGCCCCCCAGGTGGGAGCCACTAGGCTAAGCCAGCTGAGATGAGGAAGCAAGTCTTTATTAACTACTATGGCCATCTCATTCTCAGTCACCCGTCCCTGTCTCAGCTACCCTAGGCAGATGGGTCTTCTCTCTGCACATCCGGGTTACACTGCCTCCCTCCTGGGTGGTGAGTAATCTGCATGTGAAGCTGTCTTCACTGGTGCCAACAGCTCTTATCCAGGTGTCTGACTTCCCATTCCCACAATGCCATGATCACTTCACTCTTGTCTGTGACGAGAGATGTAGAGGGACAGATGAATGTGGGCATGGGTCTCAGGAACCCAGGACTGCTTGTGGAATCCCCAAGAAGCGAGGTGTCTGACGAGATGTAGAGCCTGGGACGGGAGCAAGGAGGGGAGACGTGGCTACCCACAGTGGGCTAAGGACACGGAGACAGTTCTGGGGTGCACCCCTCCACTGTAACATGCTGTGGATCTCCTGAGAATCAAGTTCAACTGCACATCTTGGCTCAGAAGACCTGGGGGGGCGGGGGCGGTGCCAGGGGAGGCAGAGGCCAGGCTGGCTGGGGGCCATACACAGAACCACAGTATAATGCATCTTTACCAAGCCTAGTGCCCATAGCTGGGCCTCAGGCCCAAGCGATGAGAGCCAGCCAGTTTATGTCGGATTGAGGGCCAGGACAGCCCCGAGAGCCCCGACACACCCATGCCTGGAAAGATGAAGTAACACAGAGAAAAAGGTGTGTTAGCAAATAAATATCTCTCCTCTCCTTTTCGTGTGTATAAAGATCTCTGTGCTCACCCCGAACAGTCCCAGGGGTCCCAAGAATGTATTCTGAGCACAGCCTTCCATTGCTGAAGGCTCTTAAAGAGTTGCCTGTAAAATGAATTTGTCCATAACAAATGCCATTCCCCAGCCCTCCTCAGTGGGGTGTGTTTTAAAAGCATGGTGCACTCCCGCTGAGAAGCAGTCAGCTCCAAGGCATGGGTGCAGCAAACACAAGGTGGGTGGACAGTTTAAGGACACAGCAGGGCCCCACCTGTCACCAGGCTACTGAGCTGATGAGAAGCTGGTGCTAGAGTTTAGGATTCAAAATCTGAATCCCAAATGGTCTCAAAACAGGATCAGGTTCCTGGTTGGAAAATAGTCCTGACCGATATGACCAGTTGAGACTAGAGGGCAGGCCAATTCCACCAAAAGGCTGCCACCTTATCTTTGCATCCTGAGCACCAGAGCCCGAGCTCTGGACCCTAGGCTGTGAGTATGTTTGCTTTTACATTTCCAAGCCAAGCACCCTGCCATCGAGTCGGTTCTGACCCATAGCAACCCAGTAGAATGGAATAGAACTGCCCCTGTGGGTGTCCAAGACTATCGCTCTTTATTTTATTCATCTTTCTCTTTTGTTTGTTTTTTGTTGTTGTTTTAATCGTTTTATTAGGGGCTCATACAATTCTTATCACAATCCATACATGCATCAATTGTGTAAAGCACATCTGTACATTCATTGCCCTAATCACTCTCAAAACATTTGCTCTCCACTTAAGCCCTTGGCATCAAGTCCTCTCTTTTTTCCCCTCCCTCCCCACGCCCCCCTCCCTCATGAGCCCTTGATAATTTATAAATCATTATTTTGTCATATCTTGCCCTGTCCGATGTCTCCCTTCACCTACTTTTCTGCTGTCCATCCCTCAGGGAGGAGGTCACATGTAATCCTTGTAATCGGTTCCCTCTTTCCAACACACTCTCCCTCTACCCTCCCAGTATTACCACTCACACCCCTGGTCCTGAAGGGATCATCCGCCCTGGATTCCCTGTGCCTCCAGCTCCTATCTGTACCAGTGTACATCCTCTGGTCTAGCCAGACTTGCAAGGTAGAATTCAGATCATGATCGTGTGTGTGTGTGGGGGGGGGAGAGCATTTAGGAACTAGAGGATAATTGTAATTTTCATCGGTGCTACATAGCACCTTGACTGACTCGTCTCCTCCCCTAGACCCCTCTGCAAGGGGATC
This sequence comes from Tenrec ecaudatus, assembly GCF_050624435.1. Classification (NCBI taxonomy): domain Eukaryota; kingdom Metazoa; phylum Chordata; class Mammalia; order Afrosoricida; family Tenrecidae; genus Tenrec; species Tenrec ecaudatus. The sequence continues at coordinate 77,831,724 of NC_134539.1, read as the reverse complement.
TCCAGTGGCCGACAAATGGGCTTTGGGTCTCCACTCTGCACTTACCCCTTCATTCACTATGGTAAGATTTTTTTGTTCTGATGATGCCTGATCCCTTCAACACCTCGTGATCACACGGGCTGGTGTGCTTCTTCCATGTGGGCTTTGTTGCTTCTCAGCTAGATGGCCGCTTATTTACCTTCAAGCCTTTAAGACCTCAGACGCTATACCTTTGGATAGCCGGGCACCATCAGCTTCCTTCTCCACATTTGCTTATGCACCCATTTGTCCTCAGTAATTGTATCATGGAGGTGTACACCCAATGATATGATTTTTTGTTCTTTGATGCCTAATAATTGATCCCATCGACACCTCATGATCACACAGGCTGGTGTGCTTCTTCCATGTAGGTTTTGTTTCTCAGCTAGATGGCTGCTTCTTTATTTTCAAGCGTTTAAGACCCCAGATGCTATATCTTTTGGTAGCTGGTTGCCATCAGCTTTCTTCACATTTGTTTATAAACCTGCTTTGTCTTCAGCAATTGTGTTGGGAAGGTGAGCATCATGTAATGCCAGTTTAATAGAACAAAGTGTTCTTGCATTGAAAGAGTACTTGAGTAGAGGCCCAATATCCATCTGCTACCTTAATACTAAACCTATAAATATATGCACATAGATCTATTTCCCCATCCTCATATATAAATATATTTGCATATGTATATGCCTGTATTTAGACCTCTATAAATGCCCTTTGCCTCCTAGTTCTTCCCTCTATTTCCTTTTACTTTCCTCTTATCCCACTATCATGTTCAGCCTTCAGCTGGGTTTCAGTGATTTCTCTCAGTTACATTGCCCTTGATCAAGCCCTACCAGGTCTCCTACACCCTCCTTGCCATTGATTTTGGATCACTTGTTGTTCTCTTATCCATGGATTTGTTAACACCTACTTCCTAACACCCGCCCCCCCCCCCCCCCCGCCTCCCCCTCTCCCATGTCCCCAACCCCCACTCCAGAACCATCGGTCCCATTGTTTTGTTGTTTTCTCCTCCAGATCACTTATCCTGACTATCTAATCTACATAAACTTGCAGAGATAACAATATGCACACAAAAAAACACAAAGCAAAACAAAGCAACAAAATAATGACCAGAAAAAAAGAAAAGCCTGTAAATAGTTCAAGGTCTGTTTGCTGACCTTTAGAAGTATTTTCTGACCCAGTCTGATAGGGTGCCATACACTGGCCCCAAAGTCTATTTTGGGGACTTTGTTGCTCTGTTCCCCTTGCTGGTCTGTTGCACACCGATAGTGTTTCACTTCGGTGCGGTGGGGTCAGATTGTGCACTATTCCTGCTGCACTGTGTCTCCAGTGTTGTCCCTCGTAGTGCTCTGGGTCAGTGAGGGACATTGTGTCTTGTAGTGGGGCAAACCTTATGGTCCTCTCGGTGCTTTGGCTGCTCAGAGCGGGAGTATCATCCTCAGGGCTTGGTGGGCCAAGATGTGTTCCACTCTGGGCCAGGATGTGTTCCAGTCTCAAAACTGGAACTCTTACAGGAGTAGAAAGCCCCCTTTTCTCCTGTGGTGTGGCTGGTGGTTTGAACTGCTGACCTCGCAGTTACCAGCACAACGTGTCACCACTCCGCCACCAGGTCTTCTGCCAATACATCAGGGAGCACTGACCTCTTGAACAGGCTACTAGAATCACTGGTGCTGCTCACACTCGATTGTCCACGGCTGTCTCCAAACACAGTCTAGAATCAGTCTTGTAATGAATACAAGTTGGGAACACTAGCAATGAATGGCCCTTGTAACTAGAAAACCTCTGTTTGTGCACTATTTACTTACTGCCCCATAACGAGTCACACCAAACACCGAAGCTTCTCATAATACACATTTGCTAGCTCACAGTTTCGGTGGGTTGGGAGCTCGGCAGCACTTCCCTGGGTGTCCACTGAGGCTGCCCTCCTCTGCTGGCTTGACTGGGGCTGCAGGCTCGGCTTCCAGAATGGCTTGCTCACATGGCTGGCAAGGCAGTGCCGGCTGTGGCTAGGGGGCCTCAGTCCTTTGCATATGGACCCCTCCACAGGCTACTCAGGTATCCTCGGAGCACAGCAGGGCAGCGAGTTTTTCCCAGAGTGAGCCAAGAGATCAAGACTGCAATGCCTTCTCTGACCTAACCTTGGACTTCACATGCAGTCGTTTCATCTGAATCCGCCTGGGTCTGCAGCTCACCCCTTTCCGTTACAGGAGGAAACCACACTGGGTGTAACTCTCAGGACGTGAGGATGGTTTGGGGACTCTCTAAGCGGTTGACCCCACCGCAGCCGTCACCTCGTACAAGAACAGATAACTTTGTCTCATTCACATGATTGGTTTCTTCCCGCGTGGCAAATGCCAGGGATGTATTACCCAGGAGAGGAAGGCAGGAGTTTAGCAGCCGCAACAAGATCGGGCGAGCAAGCACAGGCCGAGTGCACATCCCGGGCCAGGTGCCTCGCAGGCGGCACGCGGAGGTGGTGGCGGTTGTTAGGTACGTTGCGTTGATTTCTATTGCAGTGACACCGTGTGACTGAGTAGATGACTCCATGGGGTTTTCTGGACTGCCATCTTTTCCTGTAAAGATTTACAGCCTCGGAAACCCAAAGAGGCAGTTCCCCTCGGATACATAGGGTCGCTCTGAGTCAGAATTGACGGGCGAGGTGGCAGGCAGTGAGAGCTGATCTTGAGGAGCATAGATGGCCTGGTGTCTCTGTCTTGTGGAGCTGCTGGGTGGGTTCGGGTTGTCCACCTTCTGGGTAGCAGCCGAGAGCGTCACCATTGCACCCCAGCACGCCTCAGTCGCCAGAGCCCTGTGCCGCGCTTGCTCCCAAGCAGCGCCTTCTACCGATAGGTCCATAGGTCGTGGTGGACCACCCACAGCAAATGTCCTTGTTGGTGAGGTTGGTGAGAGCAACACCAGCAGCCCTGCCTTCTGGAAGGTCACAGACAAACTCTGGGGCCCAGTGAGCTCATGCAGAGAAGATCTGAGTGGCAAAGAAACCTGGCTGTTGATAGGTGCCACAGAGTTCATTCCAACCCAGAGAGCCCGGCACCTCAGAGGGAAACACGACCCCGGCCCACGCCATCCTCACAATCCTTGGGTTCGAGCCCACCGTGGCTGCCTCGGTGCCAGGCTGCCTCGGTGCCAGGCTGCCTCGATGCCAGGCTGCCTCGATGCCAGGCTGCCTTGTTGAGGGTTTTCTTCATGGTCATTGGCCCTCTACTTTCCCAAACACGATGTCCTTTGTCAGGCCCTGGTCCTTCCTGAGAACAGGTCCCAAGTCCAGAGTCTCACTGGACCCATTCCCAAGGGGCATTCTGGCGGTGCTCTCTCCCACACAGATTTGTTTGTCCGTCTGGCAGTTCATGGTTGATGCAATACTCCTTCCAACACCATCCTTCACAGGCAGCCGTTTTTCTTCTGTTTCTTCATCACTATCCGGCTTTCTCGTGCCTGGCAGGCATGGAAGATACCGCCGCTTGGGTCAGGCACGCCCAGGTCCTCAACGTCACAGCACTGTTGGTTGGTTGGTTTAACACTTCAGGGAGATATTCTGCAGCCCGTTTGCCTAATGTCGATAAAATCCGTGGTTTGGTTTCAGGACTGCTGCTCCCTTGGGGACTGACTGTGGACTCAAGTAAAACGCAATTTTTGACCACATCCATCTTTGTTTCTGCGTATGAGGAAGTTGCGTATCGGTCCAGTTGGGAGGACTCTTGCCGTCTTTGTTCGAGGTGGAGTCTGTACTGGAGGCTGACAGCAAGCAAGGCTACGCCCTCTGCACACTGCAGGGTAGCAGCGATCCTGCCTCGGCCCTCACGCTGCATTCTTCTCTGTAACATCCAGCTCCTTGGAGTAGTAGTCTCTCAGCACTCGAGGGGGTAAAGATGGCGACGCTGACGCACATTCCTGATCGTCAATCCCTGTCCTGTTCAAACAGCTGCCTCTTGGCCTACGTACAGGTCTCTCCTGAACACAGCGAAGTGTTTCAGAAGTCATACATATTCCCCCCTGTGATCCATCATCTCTGAGGATCCACACAGTTACATCAAATGCCTCTGCACCAGTCAACAGGATGGGGGCAAGCATCTTTCTGGTATTCCCTGCTCTCAGCCAAGGCACACTGCACACCAGCAACCATAGCCTTTGTTCTGTGTGCTCTTCTGAGCCCGGGTCAGATTTCTGGCAGTTCCCTGTCCATGTGTGGCTGCACCACTTTTAAAACACTATCTTCAGAAAACTTTACTTGTGTCTAATATTAATGCTACTCACCCACACTATAAGCTATTGAGCCGATTCTGACTCACAGCAACCACATAGGTCAGAGTAAGGTTTCTGAGATGCTGAATCTCGGCGGCCGTCCCAGCAGTGGCATTTTTATAAGGGCTCCTTGGCAGATAGCAGGCGGATTCGAATCACTGACCTCACCGTTAGCAACCCAACACTTAACCCACTGCATCTCCAGGGCTCCTTCAAGAGCCATGCTATTGCCATCTTGTCCACATTTCATTGGTCACATTTCTTTGGAATGGGCATGAATACAGATCACTGCTGGTCCGTTGGTCGGGTAGCTGTCTTCAAAATTTCCTGCCATGGACCAATGAGCTCTACTCCCTGCATCGCACTGGTTGTTGAAACATTTCCATTGGCATTCTGACGATCCCAGGAGGCTTGTTGTTCCACAGTGTTGCCTCAGGACGCCTCGCACTCCTTCCTGCAACATCATCGGACGCTACTTCCCCAAGTGGCTGGTGTTCAACCACTTCTTGTTGGCACGGTCACTGTAGATTCCTTCATCTTCTCCGGACGCTTCCTGCACCTTTCATTATCTTGCCCGTAGAATCCTTCAGTATTGCGACGTGGGGCTTGAGCATCTTCCTCAGTTCTCTCAGCTCGAGGAATGCTGAGCGGGCTCTTCCCTTTGGGTTGTCTAACTCCAGGTCTTGGCACATTTCATTCTGCCACTTCACTTTGTCTTCTCACATCCCCCTCTGACATCTTCCGTTCAGCGCTTCATCATTTCGTCCGTTGGCTTGAGCGCCTCACCGCACGGGAGGGAGCAAGGGTCAAAGTCTCCGCTGACATCCACCCTGGGCTTTTCTTTTGTTCCTGTCTCTTTAATGGCCCTTTGCTTTCTTCTTGTGCGATGTCCTTGAAGGCAGCCCGCAACTCACCTGGGCTTTGGTCATTAGTGTTCAGTGCATCCAGGCTATCCTTTGATGGCATCTAAACCCAAGGCTAAACATCGACCCTGGCGGGAGGGTAGAGACTGAAGTTCGGGTGGATACATACTGATGATAAGCAAATAATAAACAGATGAGATAGAATATTTATGTTTGTGTACAGGAGTCAGTTGAGCCAGGGAAGTCTTTGGTTAAGACACAGCCTGGAGCCCTGGTGGTGTAGAGGTTATGAGGTGGGCTGTGATCCATGTGGTCGGCAGTTTGAAACCACCAGCAGCTCCTTGGGAGAAAACCTGGGCTTTCTACTCCTGTCAGCAGGTACAGTGTCAGAAACCCACAGGCTCACTATGAGTCAGCATTGGCTCCATGGCAGTGAGTTGGGAGTTTAGGTTGGTCATTGTCATGAGAGATGATCGTGTCTCTGGACTGGGCTGACCCTGGTCCATGCACCTGGGTACCGCCGGAGACTCCTGCATCCAAGTCTTGCCCCCCACCCCCACCCCATGTCACTTATTAATTGTGTTACTCATGCCAATGACTTCCCAGCCCTCACCTCCCCATCTCTGAAACAGGGTGCAAATGGCAAGCACATCAGCTTCAGGAAGGAGCCCGAGGCTCATTAGAGGTACCCCTTTCCAGATAAAAGTACCACTGCCCGGAGAGACCCCTAAGCAGGAAGCACGCCTTGGCTACTGTTTGGGCCTCCTGCAGGTTCAGTCCCAAAGAGGCAGCTTCCCCCTCCCTCTAGGTTAATTACTGGGGCTGTGTATGGGCAGGGTGCTGGCCCCAGGCCCTGCCTGCCCAGTCCTGGCATGATTTCCAACACCGGGAGCATCTCCGGGCATGTTTCCCCCCTGGGAGTCTCAACATGCTGATCAGGACTTAGGAGAGTACTGACTAAACTAGCTGTCCCAACTCAGAAGCAGAATGCAGGCGCACAGGCGGGCCCTTGTGGCCCTTCAGCATGGGCCTGGGCTGACAGAAGTTGGGGCAGGACAGTGAGGGCAGGGGAGGGGCTAAGACATGGCCTTTGCTGTCAGGCTGCCTGGGGCCCCTCTAGCTCCATTCCTTGATGCTCTGCAACTCTGGGCAAGTGCCTCAACCTCTCTGGTCCCTCCGCAAAAGCCCGGGCTTAGGCCTGCCTGGGAGCTCCTGGGTTGGTTGTGTGGAGCCAGGGCTGGCTGGGAGAGGATGAGTCCCCTCCTACCTGGTGGGGCCCAGACCACGCCCTTCCTGTCTTGCCAGGAAGGCTCCTTTTCCTTAGTGTGGTACGTTGGCATTGGGAGGAAGACTTTACTAAGAAGAAGGAAGAGGAGGAGAAAGAGAGGATGAGACAGGAAGGAAAATGCCCCCGCAGTTAAAATAGCAAAGGTGTAGCCATTGCCCACCCACTTCCTCCTGCCTTCAGCCTGTAAGGAGCAGAGGCCTCCCCTCCTTCCAGGGCATCAGGCTCATTTCTAAACTAGTCTGTCTCTTCCGACCACAGCCTCCAGAAGAGGCTTGAGGCCCCACGAGGGGCAGGGAAGGGAAGGAGGCTCCGAAATTTCCAGGTGGGAGTGCTGGTCTCCTCTCTGGTGTGGGCACCTCCTCCTTCCTCCTGCCCTCTCAAGGGGAGCTGGGGAGTCACTGGAGACCTGGGTGAGCGCTGGACCCTTCCCAGCTTAAACACTGGCGAATCTGCATCCACTGAGCTCTAGAGCCCTGGCGGTACTTACTGGGCTGCTAGAGCATCAGCAGTTCGAAACCCAGGGTAAAGATGAAGCTTTCTACTCCTGTAAAGAGTTAACAGTCTTGGAAACCCAGTGGCATTTCCATCCTATCCATCGGGTCACTCTGAGTCTGAATCGATTAGATGGCAGTGAGTTAGGGGTTTGTTTGTGTAGAGTACTACCCCACCTCACCCCCAACAGCCTAGTAAAAGGAGGTCCAGTCAACATGCCCCCTCCCATGTCCCCCACCTCTAGCTGGCTGAGGGATGGCAGGACCCTGAGTGACTCTCTGGGCCCCCCGGGAGCCCAGTGGCCCTGGGTGTCATGTGAAATATCTCCTGTGGGTGGCACTTCGACATGGTTCAGGTGTTTTGGTCTGCAGACTGTATTTGGTCTGTGCCCCCATGAAGGCTGTGTTCCGGTCCTCCTGCTCCCTCTGTAAAGCCGTCCCATGAGTCCTTGCTGTCGTCAGGAGCCAGTTGGCATCCTGAATGTGGACTTCCCACTGCAGGGGGGAGGGGAGCTCTCTACCCCTTACCCTTTCTTTCCAGGAATGTGCCACTCTAGAACCTTCTTCCTGGCAAAAATAAATAGATAAAGAGCACACTGCTGCTGAATCCATTGCCACTCAGAGGGGCCCTGCAGGACAGAGAGGAGCTGGTCCTTCACAGAATTTCCCAAGTCCCCCATCGTCAGGGAAGCAGACTGCCGCCGTTTGTTCCTGCAGAGCGGCTGGTGGGTTCAAACTGTTGACCTTGGGGTACACAAGCCAAGTGTTTTAACCACTGTGTAGCCACGGCTCTTCTGCCTAGAGGGCTCCCTAAATGTCACTTCCTCCAGGAAGCCTCCCCAACTTAGCCCAGCTCCTGTAGTCCATCCCCAGCGACATTCTGTACTCATCACCCTTGTAATGGGGCCCCTGACTGCCCCCTCCCCCGCACGCACGCCGGGTGGCCCCACTGGTACCTCGCACCCATGAGGACCAGCCTGTTGGCTTGGCATCAGGCATGTCACCTGGTACACGTGAATGTGTGAGTCTAGGGCTGGTGACCCCTTGAACCTTCCCACAACCTGCTGATCCAGGGTGGTGACCTGCCCTGCAGGGAGAGTCACCTGCCCCAGTCAGCCGGTGCCCGGGAAGTGCTGCGGCCCAGCCGCAGCCCCAGCCTCCCGCCCGAGGCTCGGGCTGGAAGGAGGGAAGGGGTTAAGCGTTTCTGGCAGCCTCGTGCTGCGTCTGGGCAGCCCCCCCTTCCGGGGTTGCAGCCGCCCCGCCCGCCCGAGGTTGGCTTGGAATGCTTGCAATTCGGAGTTAGCTGGGAGGGGGGGCGGCTACAGGCTTAGGCTCCCCAGTTGAGCAATCTCCCAGCCGGTTCCTGTAACTCCAGCCCCTCCCACCTCCTCCACCCTGCTCTGCCGGGCAGCCTCAGTGGTGGGGGGACCGCCCGTCCTTTGAGGCCTGCCCAGGGAGGCGGGGCTTCTGGAGGCCAGGGGCTCCCAAGGAAACACAGGAAAGGGGTGCCTTAGGACCCGGATGGGGCGAGGCTTCTCCCAAGACCACTCAGTGAAACAGGGAGCACTGGACCACTGCCCTGGGGTCGCCCCTCCTTGTTCCCTGGCGTCGCCCCTCCTTGTTCCCTGGCACCAGGTTTGGTTGCAGCACAGGAGACCCTGGGAAAGGGAGGCAAAGACCAGCGCATCCCAGGCCTGGACATTTTACTCAAGCCTCAGGGTCTCAGAGAGGGGTGAGTTCCACCCAACTCCACCAGCCCAGCACTGCCCGCTACCCGGCCTGGTCCAAGAGTGTGGAATAGACTAGAGGAGCCAAAGTGGGGCTGGCTCCCCGCAAGGCCCGCTATCCCTAAAGGCAGGCCCTTTGTAGGGACTGGGTTTGGTTGAGCCCAGGAACAAAATCTTCTGAGATGCCACGCATTGGCACTGCCCCTGGCACCTCAGAGACCCCCGGAGAGCTGGCCTCTGCAGGCATATGGCCTGGTTCGAATCCTGCCCTGCCCTTTGAGCTGCAGAGCTCTGGCACCCCTTTCTATGGCCCACGGTGTAGTGAGTTTGGGGAGTGCTCAGGCGGTGCCCCTGAAGCCCTGGCCCTGGGCCTCACTTCAGCAGCCAGGGAGGATGGCTGTCGGCAGACCTCCATGGGGCCATGTTAGCCCTGTCTGGTTGGAATCTGTAGGGTACCCCACGGGTCTGGAGAACTGGGTAGGTGGTCCCATCTCTCCTTGAGGCCACGTCCCCTTTATGACAGATCTAGATTCCAAACACCCCCTTTTAGAGGTAAGGAGGTTCAGTGAGAGGATTGCTTGCCTTGCCATGCAGGCCTAAAACCCAAAGCAAACTCACTGCTACTGAGTTGTTTTGTCCCTGTGGGTTTCTGAGACTGTGACACTGTGTGGCAGTAGAAAGCCTCATCTTTCTCCAACAAAAGGCTGGGTGGTTTCAAACTGCTGACCTTTCGGTTAAGCAGCCCAACACTTAACCACGATGCCACCAGGGCTCCTCATGCAGCTGGAAGGATGTGAATCCAGGAAACCATGGCAGGGACAGGAAGGACCAGCCTAGGTGGCAGCGGTGGCTGCTACAGCTGTTGGGTGCAGTGGAGTCGATTCTGACTCAGCGACCCCATGTGACCAGGTAGAATTGACCCATAGGGTTTCTGGCCCTGGTGGCCTAGTGGACTAAGCGCCAGGCTGCGAACCGTCAAACCAAACTCACTGCTATTGAGTTGATTCCCACTCATCAGGATCCTATGGGACTGGGTGGGACCAGCCCTGTGGGTCCACGAGACTGTAAGTCTTTACAGGAGTGGAAAGCCTCAGCTTTCTCCCTCAGAGCGGCGGGTGGCTTCTAACTGCTGACCTTGCAGCTTACCGTCCAGTATGTAACCGTCACTATGTTGTTGCTGGTTCCGACGCCCAGTGGCCCTGTGTACAACAGAACAAAACACCACCCGGTCCTGTGCCTCCTCACCAGTGCTTTGAGGTGTGAGCCCATGGTTGCAGCCACTGGGCCAGTCCATCTTGTCAAGAGCCCAGCATGCTGGCCTGCAGGTACCCAGTCTACCATGGCCATTTAAATGCTGAAGGAGAAAGATTGGCTGTCGTGGGGCCCCTGCACAGGGTTTGCTGTGAGTCGGCACTAACTCGATGGCAATGCTTTTGTGTTTTGGAATCTTACACGGGCCAACTTTTCTCCCACACAGCTGAAGCACCAGCCTTCTGGTCCACAGCCCGCACTTCACCTTGGGTCCCAGGACTCCTTGCCTGTGCTTTTACTGAGCACTGACTGCTCCCCGGGCCAAGAGCCAAGCCGGGCCAGGGCTCCTCTACTTTAATCCAACAATGTTTCCCAGAAAACAAGCTCAGAGAGGTTGATGGACTTGGTCAAGATCACACAGCGGTAAGAAGTGGCATCTGACTTTGAACCTAGGATCCAGGCTTGGCACCCCAGGACAGGTGAACCTGTTCCCTAAGGCCCCTATGAGCCTCATCAGTTTCACCCCTCCCAATATGTGGGGGCAGTGTGTGCGCATCCACTGTGCCTCAGGTTCCTTGAAGTCTGGCGTTCTGCCTGTGTTCCAGACAGAGCTCAGAGGGGTGAAGTCTCTTACCTAAGGGCGCACAGCCCAGCCGGTGCCCAGCCTCTGCCCAGAGCAGTGCTCAGCGCCCTACGGTGCCTCTTGATCCGGTGCTTCTGCGGGCACCCACGCCTACTCCCCGGTGGCGGCTCTGGTGGGCAGATGGGCAGATGACTGGCTGCCCTCCACCACTCCCCCCACCTCCCACCTACCCCTCAGCCTGCGGGCTATGTGGCTTCGCCACCTCCTGCCACCTCCTCCCTAGCAGGTTTCCTTTAAGAAACCAGAAGATTGATTTCCTGGCAGGCTCTGCGCCGAGGAGCCCGTCCAAATGGTTTGCATGTCTGCATTTTTTACTGCTCCGTTTAATATGTATGCAAATGCCGGCCGGCTGCGCCTGCCGCGGCTCCCACAGTCACACGCGGCGCCCCATTAAAGCGGCCGTCCTGGGCGCGCGCCTCATTCGAGGCGACGGGCTCGGCGGCCCTGATAGATGGGGGTGCGGGGACGGAGACAAATGACGGGCTTTTGTAATTTCTTTCTCTTTTCCGGGGAGGGGGCGGGGGAGGGTAGAAGGGGGGGGCTGGAGACTGGAAACCAGTGGCAGAGATTTAAATATATGCAAAATTGTTTGTGGGTTTGCGGGCAAGAGTAGAGACCTGAAGCCCGTGGAGGGAGACAAGAATTCCGGTGTTTTCCTCCTTGGGAGTCCGAGCCCCCAAGGTCGCCTTGAGGGACCCCAGGGAAACGTGGACTTATTCGGGCTTCTTGCCGCAGGGAGGGAGGGCAAGGTAGGCTGGTGCTTCCCAGCCACTTACACCCCAGGCCTCTGAGAGCAGGCCTTACACGGCCCTCTCCCCACTTTCTTCTCCAGCGCTTCTGGGGCTCAGAAATCTATAGATAGGATGCCAATGAATTGATTCCACCCCCCCCCCCAAAAAAAGCCCCATGAGGTAGGTACCAGGATAACACCCATTGCACAGATGGGGAAACTGAGACCCACAGAGTGGCATCTCTGGGCTGGGTCCCAGAGCATCTTAGGGGGAGGTCTGAAGCTCTCATCAGCCAGTAGCCTTGACCCCCTACGCCAGGGCATCTCCCAGGATTTTTCATGGTTGGGGGGTGGGGTGGAGTGTGTGTGTGTGCGCGTGTTCAGGGTGAGGGGTGGAGCATCCCACGCACTAGATTGGGCCTGAGGATGGAATCCCAGCTCTTCAAGGAATATATTGTTTCAGGCTAAATAAAACTTGAGGTCTGGATTTTAAAGGACACATTCTTAATCTCTCGGGTGGGTTTTGGAGCCTGGGATCTGGGAGCAGCGCTGGAAGGTAGTTTGAGGGAGCAGAAATGGTTCAGAGAGAGGCTCCCCTCAGACCTGCTGGAGACCAAGGTCAACAGTCTGTGTGTGTGTGTGTGTGGGTGTGCATGTGTGTTCGTCTCTTAGTGTGTGCGTGTGTGTCATTGAGAGCGAGTCAGTGCCAGCCCCTCCGATGGCCACTGTGAGTGGGCACATGTGTGCACACGTTTGTCATTGCCACGTAGGCATGTGTATTGTGGTGACAACTGAGACCCGTCTCATGGCAGGGGGAGCAGGGGGAGTGTGACTCCCAGGGAGGGTTTCCAGCCTCCCCAAGGCTTGGGCCCCCACCTGCCCGCCTCCCCTCTGCAGCTCCAACCTCAGTCCTTTCCGCCGCAGGAGGGGGTGTGGTGAACCAGCATCTCACTGAGAATCCATCGGAAAGGCTGAGGCAGTCCTCATGCTCTGTGTCCGTCTGTCTGTCTGTCTGTCTGTCTATGGAGGGCTTGGGCTCCTGGGGGCGGGAGTGGGGGCTGGGCCTGGCTGGCTGGCCACCACAGCTGCCCAGAAGAGCTCTGCTGTCCATGTGGGGGCCCCGAGTGGACAGCGACTAACAGCAGCGGCATTGCCCCTCTGGAGGGCAGAACTGGGGCCTTGGAGGCTGCTGCTTCACCAATGGCCACTTGCTGCCCCCCCCCAGAGGCCTGTGGGGACGTCTGAGCACATTCATCAGCCACACAAAGACCAGCCTGATCGGCAGGCCCTGGGGAGACACTGAGGGGGCTCCTGAGCATGGGGACGTGGTGTGTGTGTGTGTGTGTGTGTGTGTGTGTGTGTGTGCCAAATTTGGGGAGATGCATGAAGTATTATGGACTCTATCAGACGCTTCTGAATCCCACTTGCACAGATAGACCTGGAGGAGCTCTGGGACCCTGTTTGCCTCTCCCTGCCTGGGTCTCCCTGCCTGGGGTGGCAGCGGGCCCTTCTGATGGCCAAGTCGCTTGTCCTTGACGCCTTTTTTCTCACCTCTCTGCAAATCCAGTCGACTCTGTCTTAGAAACCTGTCTAGAATCTGACCACCTGTCACCCCTCACCCATTTTAGTCCCAGAGCCTCGCTCTGGTCTCTGCCTCCTCCCTTCCCCCTCCTGCTCCTCCATCTATTTTTGGCACAACAACCTGCCCCTTCCCCTTCTTCCTGAATCCAAGACCCCCCACCTGCCCCACAAATCAGCCCTGGGTTCTCTCTGACCTCCAGCACCCACTCTAACTCTCCCTCTCCCCCTCTATAGCTTTTGCCCCATTCCCTTTCTACCCCCCACTCTCTCTCCTCTCTCCACCCCCCTTCTTCCATTCTCTTACCCTCTCTCCTGCCCCCACCTTTGTACTTGCTCCCCCTCCCCTTTCTCTAGATGTTCCAGCCTATGCCCCCAATCTCCTCCCCTCCTCCAGGGCCCAACCTGACCACCACCTGCCCCCTTCTTTTCCATGCTAGCTTGCTCGCCACCCCCCTCATTTTCCCTCTAAAGAACATTCTATTCATATAGTCTCCCCCAAAGGAATATGAACCCGGAAAGATTCTGTCCCCTGAGCTCAGTGACTTTCTGATGTTAGAGGGATATCTCTGGAGGCCCCCACTCCCACCATCTCCTTCTCTCAAGCTCCAGTGACAGCACACCATCCTCACTGGGGGCTGTGGTGGCCCATTCTGTCCAGGCTTACCCTCAGTGTCGCTGAAACCCAGCCAGCCAGTGGTCCCCATGTTCTCCCTGCTGCACTGATAACATGCTACCCCCACCACTCCTTCCAGATCCTGTTAGGTGGCACCTTCCTCCAGCTGACCCCAGCCGCCATCACATAAAGGAGTTTGAAATTCTTAGGTCCCTGGAGCCGATTCATCCCTGTGCACAGCGGAACGAAACCAGGGCGCCCTTTGCCAGCCCCCCTCCTAGCACTGTCAGGTGTGAGCCCATAGCCCTGCACCTCCTTCAGGTGAAGGCAGCGCTGATGGGTCACTGCTGCCTGTCTGTCCATGCTGTGGGAGGGACTGGAACTCTGCTTCTCCTCTTTCATACCCACCCCCACACAGCCCTCTGAAGTGTCCGGAAGAGCCAGCCCCCCCCCTGGGCACTGGGCCCCAAGATCCGTGGGGGTGGGGAGCTTCTCCTTGGAAGCGTGGTTGGTGTCCTGGCTAGAGGGGAGTAGGACCATGTGGTGCCCCCAGAGCATAGCCCCCGTGCCGGGAGCAGGTGTCGGATTGGTACTGGGTTGGGTTTCCACCCATCCTGCCCCATGTGACACAGTGGAATGATCCCATAGCTTTTTCTAGGCTGTAATCTTGATTGGAATTGGTCACCAGCTCACCTCTGGGTGGGTTTGAACTGGCAACCTTTTGGTTAGCAGCTGGTCCAGGCAAGGGACCAACATATGCAAAGAACCATATGCTTAACCATGCCCTCCCCGCTTCTGGCTTCTAGATACGGGAGTAGGTGGAAGAATCCTCAAATATACGGCACATGGTCTCTCTGGCCCCCCCTGCCCTGTGGCGGGGAGGGGGTGTCTGCACCCTTCTTCCCTAGCTGACTGAGGGCTGGGTTCCGTGGGTGAGGGACCACTGGAGCACTTGTGTGGTGAGCGAAGGGCGCCCCCCTCCCTCCCAGCCTCCACTGCTTGCTGCCTGCCCCTGATCCTCAAGCCGGGACTGGGCTGCCTCCCCTGGGTGCTGGGGAAGCGGAGGCTGGGCGGGAAGGAGGCTCAGCGCAACGGCCCTGGGAGCAGCTGCTCCAAGTGCAGTGACCATATTTTTCTCAGCTGAAAAAAAATGAGGACACTGGATTTAGACGAGGGTTTTCACAGACTCGTTCGCTTAATGAACGGAAAAAAATCTTACCAAGGTAGGAAAGCAAAGGCTTATTTAGCCATGTGGGTAATGAATTGTCTTTGTCGGAAGGGATTCTGACTTCCCAGCAGCGGTTGTTCTGGAAATGAACGGCTCTCTCCGGTGGGGGAGGGGGGAAGGGGGGAGGGGGCAGGGCCAGCGTGGTGTTTGCACCACAATGGGGAGCAATGAGGGGGTGGTTTGCTGAGAAGTAGTGTGATGGGGTGGTGAGAGCCTGGGAGTCTGTCCAGACTCTGCAGTGAGCCCCGAAGTCTTTTAGGGGCTAATGTTGAAGGGCTGGGAGGGGAGGAGGCTGGGAGGGAGCAGCAAAGGGCCGGTGGCAGAGGGAGGGTGAGGGTCTAAGGGAGACCAGGAGGTGGACATAGCCCACTGAAGTGTGTGGTGAGCTGCCAGCAGGGCCAGTGGAGGCAGTGCCTGGCAGCCCGTGAGTGCGGTGCCCTTTCTCCCCTGGGAAGTGGGAGCCAGGGACAGTTCCCTGACCACGCTGGCAGCTGCAGCGAGCGGGAGCATTAAGCATTGAGTGAGGACTTCCTATGCGCCAACCCCACTTCTCAGGTAAGAAAAGTGAGAGCCAGAAAGGGGAAGGGATGCCCCAAGGCATACAGTTGGGGGACAGCAGAGAATGGGGCTCAGATGTGGCTTCCCACACAAAAAACTGGCTCTTGCCTGGCTGTGGCAGGCCAAGGGACATGCAGCCCACCACCTCAATGACGTTGGGGGCTCTCAGTTCATGCCCACAAACCTGGACGGGCACCCCAGGGCACAGGACTGGGCACGGGACTGGGAGGCCAGCTCATTTCCTCTCAGGCCTCACTGGGGGAAGTAGGGGTTGCAACATGGGAGACTGAAGTTTCCAGAGAAGTTGTGACCCAGTCTGGATGGGGGTGGGGAGCCTCCACACCCACTCCATTCACTGGGCCACAGTTCACCCGACAGCCCCATAGGCAAGCTGGGACTTTGAGAGTCAGCCAAAGCAGACCCAGGGGGTCCAGCAGTCCCACCTTGTGCTCCCGGGGAAACAGGTCCAGGAAAGACACCCCTGCAGACATCCCGGGGCCCTTTAAAAGCCCCTTCTTCCCAGTTCTCTCCAGTGTCCCTCCCAAGCTTCCTTTTAACTTTCCTAAAAATGTACACGAAGAGCCCCGGTGACAATCAGCACAGCAGGCTCTCAGCTGCTCCAGTTCCTGGACACGTGACCTCACCTCTCTGAGCCTCAGTTTCCACACAGGGAGGACTCAGGATGCCTCCCAGGCATTCTGCCCGGCTCCAGGGTCCAGAAAGTTCTGGGGTCCGGTAGCAGGCATCCTCTGGGTCTTGGGGGTTGGGACCGTGAGTGGCAAAGGTGAGGAGACAGCCTGCACCCATACACGTGGGGAACATGAGGCCAGAAAGAGCCCAGGCACGTGTCCAAGGTCTCTCAGAGCCCCAGACTGGAAGGGGGGCTTCCCAGCGTCTGCTCAGGGCCGGGCCGGGCCTCACCGGTTTGGGTTAGCCAGGTGAAGTGGTGCCACATCTCAGCGCCTTGTGTGACCAATGAGTTGACTTCAAAGTCAGCCGCATGTTTCAGCAATTCCCAGGGTAAAAGGTTCCTGAGCGAGGATGCCTCCATCGGCGGCACCTCTATTCCTGGTCCCTCTGGCCGGAGAGGCAGAACACAGTGGGTCTTGCCCCCATGATTAGATCTTCAGCCTGGACAGATCACATGCCGCTTCCTCTCACAACCCATGGACCGGGCCTGGGGGCGTGGCCGGTGGAGAGGAGAACTGGCTGTGGGGGGTCTACCAGAAGTTTCTGCACCCCATTTTAGCGGGGGCAGGCGAGAGCATGCTCGTGGCAAACAGACTGAGCTTAAGGCTAGAACTAGTCCCTCACCAGAAGAGGCGGCCTGGTGGCCAGCTGGTTCAGTGCTTGGCTGACCACTAACTGAAAGTTGCCTGTTCAAACCCAGCCACAGGGGAAAGACCTGTCCGTTGACTCCCATTATGATTGCAGCCTAGAAAACTGTAATGGGGCAGCTCAACTTGTCACAAGGGACAGCTCTGAAACGTTCGTGGACGATACCTAACAGCACCCACATTCCCCCTCAGAATCAAGTCCTCAGCGCTCTTCCCCAAGGTAATCATGGTCACCAGGACTCTTCTGGGTGACCACAGGGTGGCAATTCAATGTCCTGTAGTTCAAACCAAACCGGCTGCCATCAAGTCATTTCAGACTCATAGTCATTTCAGACTACAGGGCAGGGCAGAACCCCTGTGCGTTCTGAGACTGTTCCTCTACGAGAACAGGAAGCCTCACCTTTCCTCCAAAGAGTGGCTGGTGGTTTCAAACCGCTGACCTTGTGGTTAGCAGCCCAAACCACTACGCCACCAGGACTCCTAGTTGCTGTAGTCAAATACCACAAAGTGGTAAATACCCTACTCTGGAAGGACGTAACTCTCTTAAAGGAACGGCGCCATCACCCCCAAACAAGGTACAGGGGTCAGATGTCAGCATGTCTTTTGGACGACACAATTTAATCTGAAGTCCCGTAGAACTATGGAGCCCCTTTTGAAATATAAGTCGGGGCTTACTATTCTCATATCGTCGTTTCATGATGAAACCTGGTGAGCAAGCTATATAGGGCCCCATCTAGTTCTTTTTAATAAACCCAAACCAAACTCACTGCCACTGAGTCTATGTGGACTCAGGGTAGAAGTGGCCCACAGAGTTTCCGAGACTGTAACTGTTTACAGGAGTAGAAAACCCTGCCTTTCTCCTGAGGAGCGACTGGTGGTTTCCAACTGGCGACCTTGTGGATCGTAGGCCAACACATAACCACTACACCACCACTGTTCTTCCTAACAGCCACTTACTGGTGCGTCGCACGCCAGCCTTCACATTCATGCAGTCAGTTCGCGCTCCACAGGTACATAGGCTGTCGCCGATATTTGCTGTTAAAAGCAATGGTGCAGGGAAATCCCCTGGGCATGTTGCTCTGCCACACCTGTGAGGGCTTCTGTAGCAGAGATGCCTAAAGACGGAATTGCTTGGTCAAAGGTTAAGCGAATTTAACAATTGGACAGCTCTTGGGAAACCAGGTGTTGCCTCCAGGGTCAGGAGGAGCTGTGGAGAATAGTTACCGATGGAGCTGAAGTGTGTTCCTGGGCTCCAGGTGAATTCTGTGTCCCAGAGAGGTTTCAGCTGGGATACTGGGAAGGCGAAGTACACAGGGAGGCTGCCCTTCCCATCTCGACACTCTGATTCCAGTGGATACTGGAATCTCCCAGACCCCAGGAATGCTGCTAGTCTGTCACCCTAGTTTTACAGATAGCAAGAACTGAGCCCCAGAGAGGTTGAGTCACTTGCCCATGGCTGCCCAGTGACGAGCATTTGAGCCATGGTCCTTAGCCAGGGCTGAGTCTTCTTGGGGTTCCAGGTTGCTACTTCCTTCAAGAACCCCACAGACCTTCTCTCCTGGGGTCCTCTCAAATGCGTCCATCTTTCCCGAAGACTTTTGGGCAAGTTTCTGAAGTTCATCCGCACCACTTCTGAGACACATCCAGTCCTTTCTGCTCCTTCAGCTCCATGGCAACCCCCTGGCTGTGTCCACATCTGCCACCACTACGGTCATATCACACATTCCATTCATGAAAGCAAGGTTTTGTCTCTTGGATTTTTAAAATCTCTTTCCATTTCCATTTCCAATCAACTTCCACCTTTCCTAGAGACTTATACTTTGTACATTCTCCACTTTATTAATTACACAATTGTGTTTATTCACGGATGTTTGCCACAGCAGCACATGAAGGTTGCATAAGTTTTACTCCATCCATGCCATTAAAGTCATGGACTCTGCTTTGAGGAGGCAGCTCTGCCTAACCTCGGATGTTAAGTGCCTTACAGCCTGAGGGGTTCATGTTCCACCACTATTTCTGACAATGTTGCCTTGGGCAAATGGGTGGGGGGAAAAAAACGTTAAAAAATGTTAAGACAAAACGTCACGTTAAGGACTAAGGTGCACCTGACCCAAGCCATGGTATTTTCAATCACCTGGTGTGCATGTGAAAGTTGAGCAATGCACGGAAGAAGCGCACCAGCCTGCGTGACGTTGAAGGGATCAGGTTTTAGGCATCAAAGAAGGAAAAATCATATCATTGTGTGCTCGCCTTCCCGATATGATCACTGAAGACAAATGGTGGCATAAGCAAGTGTGGTGAAGAAAGCTGATGGTGCCCGGCTATCAAAAGAGATAGTATCTGGAGTCTTAAAGGCTTGAGGGTAAACAAGTGGCCTTCTAGCTGAGAAGCAACAAAGCTCACATGAATGAAGCACACCAGCCTCTGTGACCACGAGGTGTTGAAGGGATCAGGTATCAGGCCTCAAGGAACAAAAATCACATCATTGTGAATGAGGAGGAGTGCAAATTGGGGACCCAAAGGCCCTTTGTGGGCAGCTGGGCATCCCCTTACAGAAGGGTCTCGGGGAGGAGAAGAGTTGGTCAAAGGGCAGCATAGAAATGATGAAACATACAACTTTCCTCTAGTTCTTGATGCTACCTCACCCCCCCAACTCATGATCCCAATGCTACCTTGCAAGTCCAGCTGGACTGAAGGATGTACACTGGTACAGATGGGAACTGGAAACAGGGAATCCAGGGCAGATGATCCCTTCAGGACCAGTGGTGAGTGGTGATACTGGGAGGGTGGAGAGAGAGTGGGGTAGAAAGGGGGAACTGATTACAAGCATCTACATCTGACCACCTCGCTGGGGGGCAGTCAGCCGAAAAGTGAGTGAAGGGAGATGTTGGACAGTGTAAGATATGACAAAATGATAATGACTTGTAAATAATCAGGGGTTTATGAGGGCGGGGGAACAGGTAGGGAGGGGAAAGAGGGAGGAGCTGATGCCAGGGGCTCGGGTGGAAGGCAGATATTTTGAGGAGGATGATGGCAGCAGGTGTGCAAATGTGCTTGACACAATGGATGGGTATGTGGATTGTGATAAGCGTTGTACGAGCCCCCAATAAAATTATTTCAAACAAAAGAAAGTTGAACAATGCATAAAGAAACTTCAGGAAGAATTGGGTACCGTGGAATTTTGATCCGGGTGAAGCCTATCGACTATCCCGGGGACTGCCATGAGAACGAGCAGCTCTGTCCTGGAAGCGGCGTGCCCAGAATGCTCTTTAGAAGGGAGGATGAAGACTTCCTCATCCGCAGGAGGGACCAGGCCCCGGGGAAGGTGGCGCAGGCCCAGGACCGGACAGCATGTTGTCCTCTTGTGCATGAGTGCATGAGGTCTCGATGAGTCGCCAAGGACGACAACAGGCTGGCAGCTAAGAAGTGGGAGAGAAGGCAGGTGCTCACGCATGCCTCCGCCCCCCACACCCAAGAGCCGGGATTGTACTGCCTGCTTTCCAGACACCCAGGCTGAGGCCCACCCTGCTTTTGTCTTCAGTGGAGAGAAAGTTGGTACCTCCCAGTCTTCGTTGTCCCTTCTCCCACCCCTCCAGCCTGCCCCTTGTCCCTTCCCCCCAGCCCCATGAATCTCTCCGAGGTCTCCCCTCGAGCATGGTGGTCTTGGGATTCTCTGGGTGGGCCTTGCCCAGGCTGAGAAGTTTCCTGGGAGGATCTTCACAATTAA
Source organism: Tenrec ecaudatus (assembly GCF_050624435.1). Taxonomy (NCBI): domain Eukaryota; kingdom Metazoa; phylum Chordata; class Mammalia; order Afrosoricida; family Tenrecidae; genus Tenrec; species Tenrec ecaudatus. Next base: position 77,811,412 of record NC_134539.1, on the reverse strand, counting down.
GGAAGAACGGAGCCAAAGCTGAGGACGACCAGAGTCCAGCCTCAGAGGGGAGGGATGGTCCTGAGGGCAGTGGGGGGGGGGGGGACTTAGGGAGAGGCTTCCATGGCTCATCATCTTTGGGGCTTTGGGGACAGCATCCATGGGGAGTGGCTGTCACAGCCAGCATGCCCCTGGCCTTGTCCACACACCGTGGTGGCCTCTCAGCAGCTCCTCAGACCTGTTGGCAAGCCCCAGTGGGTCCTCCCGGTGCCCAAAGGGAATGGCGTGATCCGAGAAGTGGGCAGGATTCTGTTACATGGGTTCAGAGTGAGCCTCTTACTGGCTGTGTGACCATGGGGTGGTGGCTTGAGATTCCAGCGGCCCTGCTTGGGGGTTTTTGTTTAAGGACAGACCATGAGGCCTTTATGAAGCAGGCTGGCCCCTGGAGCCCTGGGCATGTCCTCACACTGTGACTGTTTTGTCATTGTCAGCTCACCCTTGGGTGGGTGGGTACAGGAGGCCTGGGAGGAGCTGAGTTACGTAAGTAAGTAAGGGGACGTCAGGAACTACAGCTTTGTCTAAAAGGCTCCTGATTATTTTCGACAGTGGTTTTCAAAGTGCTTTTGTTTGGTTCTTCCCTCCAGAACCACCATCCAGGTCACTCCAGCTCTGTTGTTGTTCTTCTCAAAATAAGCCTTACCCTGAAATGATTAATAGTGACGGAAACAGAGATGGAGGCTGAGAGCCCTTTCACACCCAGCCCTGTCTGCCGTCTCTGCCGCCCCCTCCCCACGGGCCGTGGCTGTCCTTGTGTGCTGACAGCAAGCTGGCTCCCACCCATGGCCACCCCTGCATAGCAGAGGGCACGGAGGCCTGGCCCCACTGCCGATGGGGCCATTTTAACTCATTAGGAGTCTGTTTGCTTGGCGGGAGGGGTGCTACTTTGGGAATGTAGACCTCCAGATCTTTCTTCCAAGTCTTTCTCCATCCGAAAGCTCACTAAAGCTGTTCCATAGCAGCTGGCTGTTAGGGAGGAGCTGCGCCTACTGGGCATTGACTGAGAATGGATCTAAGTCTCTCTCAAGGAAGGTGAGAATTGTATGACTGAATTGTCAAAGCCCCGGTCAGGGCCCTGGGGGGGAGGGGCTGTGACACAGAACTTGAAAAATATTGTTCAGACCAGCAAGGGTGTCACTGGGTATAGAATCGAAAATTATTCCAAGGAGGGAGGTCATTTGCCCAACCAATATAAAAAATTAAAAGAAATCTGTGGATTAGAGACGGGAGCTATTGAAGGTCTTATTGAGCCTGAGGTTGCCAAGCTGGAGGAAGGCTAGCCGCCCTGGGGCAAGGGCACATCTTCCAGCAAGCACCCTGAGACTGCCTCAAATCTTCTCCTAGAGCAGTGGTTCTCAACCTTCCTCGTGCAGTGACCCTTTCATACAGTGCCTCATGTGGTGGTGCCCCCCCCCAACCATAACATTATGTTCGTTGTTACTTCATCACTGTCATGTTGCTACCATTATGAATCAGGTGACCCCTGTGAAAGGGTCGTTCGAACCCCAAAGGGGTCATAACCCACAGGTTGAAAAATCCCTGCCCTAGTGAGGGTTAATCCACACTAGTGAGGGTTAATCTTGACTTTATGTGTTGATTCGGCTGGGCCGTGGCTCCCAGTTGTGTGGCCAGTTATCAGTCTAGTTGCTATCATGGAGTCCTCAGATGTGATTAAATCAGTTGGTCTTGGGAGGACAGATTTTCTCCACTGTAATCAGCCTGCCAGTTGAGGCCATGCCAAAGGTGAATCCCAAACCCCGTCCAGGTGGGGAGACACCAGATTAGGCCCATACACACAGAGGGCTGGACAGACAGACTCCGCGGGGGGAGGGTGCACAGAGAAAGGAACACCAGGGAACCAAGGCTACCGCCCAAGGAAGAATCAACGCAAGGAAAACCCACATGGACTGGGAGCTTCCAGAGCTTTGTGGAACAAAGTCCATTCTTCAACCGCCCTCCACCTGCCCCCACCCCCACCCGTGTGGTATTTGTGTCACAGCAATTCTAGGTGACCAAGACAGTGTCATGGGGACCTGACCCAGCAAAGTCCTCAACTTCCTCGCCTGTGAAATATGGAGCGGTGGCCACGCCCCAGATCACAGAGGTGGGCGGGTCACGCTGAGCTGTGTGGCTCTGATGCCCACTGAGAAACAGCCGAATAAGGCTCCTACAGCAGGTAAGTGCTCATCCTCCAAGGACAGGACTCGAACCCACAACCTGGTGCCCAGGCCTTCTCACCCAGAAAGACTAGCCTGTCAGTGGGGTGGAGGATGCCCCTAACCTGTAGATCTGGAGAGAGGTTGCAGGTCCCTATGGTCGGCTCATAACTTCTGGTCTGGCCTTAGTGGTAGGAGACCCTCTCCCCTCCCCTCCACCCCATTTACTCTTCTAGCAATTTCTCTAGTGCTGACCATGCCCTGCCGGAAAGAAGGGGGTTTGGCCTGCCTGAGATGAAGCCTAGGCAGCCTGGAGGCTGCACAGGTGTGGAGTAGGGTACAGACACGGCTGCAGAAGGGAGGACCCTTGGGTCAAGGGGAGGGAGGCATCATAAGGCCCCGTTTGCAGATGAGAAAACCGAGGCTCAGAAGAAGCAGGTGCTCCGCTTCAGGTCACAGATGGTGGCGCAATCGTTTGTTCACCGGGACTGGGTGTCTACTTATCACCAACTCCTTGCTATGGCTTTCGGAAGTCACATCTCTGTCACTCTGCCTTGCCTCAGTTACTCCTGTGTGCCTGGTAAATGGTGGGGATGGGTCCCAGGGGCCGGAAACCTCCTGGGTTCCTGCAGACTTGAGAGTGTGCGTGGCCTTAGAGAGCAGGGCCTTAGTCCCTAGCCACATCCCACGAAGAGGAGCGAGGAGCGGGGTGGGGGGGGTAGTGAGGATGAGCTGGCTGAGGGGCTTGCCCAGGCCCGGGGCGGGGAAAGCAGGTGTGGCCAGCCCCCAGTTCAGTTCCTCCTAGGCCTGTAGCCCCTTTCTTGCCCAGCCGCAGCAGTCCCCAGCCCTCTGGAGGAAGATTTCCTTGGTCCCGGATGGGGGTGCCAGACTGCCAGCCATGGCCAAGGTTTTTTTTTTTTTTTTTTTGCTTTTTAATCTTAGCCTCGCTGACTTATAGGCTCATTCCTCCTTAAGGCAGAGGAGAAACTGAGAGTTTGGCAGCTGGGCACCTGGGGCTGGGAACAGCTCCTCCTTGTCTGCCTTCAGGTGCCCAGCTCCAGCCAGGGCAGAGGGGAGGAGGAGGAGGCTGGATCAGGGGAAGTAAGAGGGCAGGGGGTCGAGGAAGGGAGAAGGCTGGGGGTGGGGGGGCGGGGCGGAAAGAAAGAGCCGGGAAGAGTAGAGGGCCTGAAGCAGAGGGTCAGGGGAGGAGACCACAGCCAGCCCGAGGAAGAGGATGGTGAGGGCAGCGGGAGGAAGTTGGGGCATATACCCCTTGGCAGTTCCCTGAGCAGATAGGAGAGAGGGAGATACATACACAGATGAATAATTTACTTCGGCGATGCAAAAGGAATCTAGGAACTCCATTTATAAATATTTATTCTCACAAGTTCGCCCCCTTCCCCTCTTGCTGGTTCTTGTTTTGTTTTGTGTTTTCTCTTGGGGGGGGGGAGGCAGGCACCTCTGCTGGGCAGTGCTGTCGCCCCGCTTCCTTGGCCTGCCCCACCTCCCCCCTGCGTTCCTCTCCCTCCCGCTCACCACGCCGTCTCTCTCGCCTCCCCATTTCTCTGCACTCAAGCCCCCTCCTCCTCCCTCTGCCCTGCCCTCGGGCCTGCCTCTCCCGTCTTGTCTGGCCCAGTCTCTGGCTGAACGCGCTCCTCCATCCTCGCCGCCCCTCTGCCCGGGTGGGCGGCGGGTGTTTGGCTGTCCCCGCGCCTCTCTCCCTGCACGTGCGTGTCCCGCTCCCCGGCTCTGCCTGCGTGCGCCTCCCTCCCTCTCCGGCTCAGCCTCTTTCTGGAAGTGCTTGGCACTCCGAGCTATTTTTGTGGATCTCTCTCCCTCGGTGTCTCGCCTTCTCTGTGGGTGTATCTCTGTCTCTGCGTTCCGAGGACCCCACGGTGCCCCCCACAGCAGGACGCAGGGCCCGAGTGGAACCCACGGCTGGGGGCGGAGGGAAGGGGCAACGAAGGGTGGCGGTTCTCGGGATGGAAGCCCTCAGAAGGTTCCGGAGGTTGGGGGGAGGTCGTTTCCACGGCAACCAGCCTGCGATTGGTCGAGCCGCGGGGGCGCGGATTAAGGAGCCGACGCCGGCGGGAGTCCCGCCCCCGGCCCCGCCCCCAAGCTCGCGGCCGCAGGTCGAGGGGCGCTGGGGTTGCAATTTCGGAAAAGGTGGCCGGGCTGGGAGGGAGCCCTGTCGGGTCATCAGCCAATCAATTCATCAATGAGGCAGCCAATCAGCGGCAGGCCCACCCCGCAAAACTTCCAAGCGGCGTGTGGAACGAAGCAGCTGGCTCCCAGGCTCCTGGGCCTCTTGCTGGTTGCATAGTCCTGGGGAAGCCAGAACGTGCAAGCTGTGCAGCGTCCCCTGCAGCACCTGCCGTGGGGCTGCGGACCCTCCACCCTGTCACCTTCGCCCGCCCTTCTCTTCACGGGGATTGATTGAGAGGGTGCTGGTGGGCATTTAAGGGACTTAGGTGGGGGGGAGTCACTTCCTCAGGCCTGCTTGTCTTGAATTGGGACCCAGCCCGTGGCGCTGTGCCTGCCCCAGGAATGTTCTGGGTTGGATGGAAGGACAGGGCTCCGGTTGCCTTTCCTGAGCCTTAGTTCTCCTGGTCCTCCCCCTCTTCCAAGTGGAAGAGGGGCCAGGGGGATGCCTGATCCCATATGCCTAGCCCCATGCCAGTGACCCACCTTTTGCCAGCCTCTCCCCCTCAGCCCCTTGCCTGATCAGAACCCTGGAGGGCTTGAGGGGAGAGGGACATAGATGTGAATAATGGAGGGGTCCCTCAGCAGGGTCGGGGTGTACCTGCTGGAAGGGGCTCTTGGTGTGCAATTCCCCACAACTCCGAAATCAAGCGATTCGTTTAATATTCGTGAACTCTCACGTGTTTATTTGCGCACAGCCCTCTGACAAGCATGAGCTCTGCCCTCTGTGCGCCTGGCCGGTGGCCAGTGTCAAAGATAAGGAAGGGCCAGATGAGTGTCCCTCCCTAGGGAAGACCGAGGGGACACCAGAAAGGTGGCTATTTATACTGTCAGCAGTCCCTTTAAGCCTAGGTTACAGGCTGGCTGCCAGGGTTCTGTTTGAAGCTCCCAGCTCTTAGCTTGCTGTGAGCGGTCCTCCCTCCCATCAGGGTCCTGGGGCCGTGGAGCTCTCCCAGGGCTGGGGACAGCTGCAGGACTGCTTCTTTCCTGCCCCCCAGACCCTCCCCCAGGCAAGCATACACACACACACACACACACACACACCTCTTGTGCAAGCCAGCCACTTCCTGTCTTCAGGAAGAATTTCTCTAGGACCTTTCAACTCATCCCAGAGGTTCTAGACTCAGTGTCTCCCTTCACTCCTTGCCCGCCTCCCTCCCGCATGTTGGGAACCCAATCAGCCTAGGAACTGACAGAAGAAAGGGAGTAAATTATGCCTGGGAAAAGGCTGTCGGGACTTGAAGGAAGTGATCCGTCCAGGTGTCCAATGTGGTAATGCCTCTTAGAACCCTGGCCAGGGGGCCTGTCTGGCCACTTGCCCCTGCCCCGTGCCCATCCTCCTGCCCAGCTCTGTGCCCGGGGTTCTCCATGCTTGAGATCCTGGAGGCCTCACAGCCATCTCTGGTGGGAGTGTTCCCTCCTATCTTACAGGTGAGCAAGGTACAGCTTGCAGACTTAAGGCGGCATGGTCCCCAGCTAGTCAGCGGCGGGGCTGGGATTCGAGCCAAGGTTTCTGGGGCTCAATTACCAATGCTCTCAATGCTTCCCACGTCTTGCAGGCTGGACTGTGCGCCAACACCCCACCATCCTTCCTCCTCTCCCTGCTTGGGGTTGCTTGCCCTCAGGCCTTCAAGCATTGGTAGGCTGGCCCCCTTGGGAGGGGGTTATAGGTAGGTCATTGTGATCAGTTCCCCTGTTCTCCCCCCACCTTCCCCTCCTGGTATGGCTATTCATTATTGGTTCTGAGGGATTTATCTGTCCTGGATTACCTGTATTTCCAGCTCTTACCTGTACCCATGTACATCTGATCTAGCCAAATTTGTAAGGTAGAATTGGAGTCATGATAGTGGGGGGGGGGAGCATTAAAGAACTAGAGGAAAGTTTTATGTTTCATCAGTGCTGTACTGCACCCTGACTGGCTTGGCTCTTTCTTGTGACCCCTCTGTAAGGGGATGTCCAATTATCTACAAATGAGCTTTTGAGTCTCCACCCTGCATGCCCACCCCTCCCTTCACATTGGGTATGATTTTGTTCTGGGTCTCAGATGTCTGATACCTGATCCTATGGACACCTGGTGATCACACAGGCTGGTGTGCTTCTTCTATGTGGGCTTTGTTGTGTCTCAGCTAGATGGCTTTATCTTCAAGCCTTTAAGACCCCAGACGCTATATCTTTTGATAGCCTGGCACCATCAGCTTTCTTCATCACATTTCCTTATACTCCCACTTTGTCTTCAGCGATCGTGTTGGGAAGGTGAGCATCATGGAATGCCAGGTTAATAGAACAAAGTGTTCTGGAGGGAGTACTTGATTGGAGGCCCAATGTCAATTTGCTACCTTAATATTAAACCTATAAATACATTATTTCCTCAAGGTCATATATAAATATATTTACATACGTACATGCCTGTATTTGGACCTCTAAAAATGCCCTTTGCCTCCTAGTTCTTTCCTCTATTTCCTTTTACTTTCCTCTTGTCCCACTATCATGTTCAGCCTTCATTTGGGTTTCAGTAATTCCTCTTGGTTACATTGCCCTTGATCAAGCCCTACCAGGCCACCTACACCCTGTAATTTATGATCAGCAGTTCATGGTCAGCCCATGTGTGTCAGAATAGACAGAGTGCCGTAGGGTTTGCAATGGCTACTGTGGAGGCAGTCAACCACCAGGTGCCTACTTCTGAGATACTCTGGGTGAGCTTCTACCACCGACCTTTTAACTGGAAGCCCAGCACACTAACCAATTGCACCAACTGGAATAACAGGAGTGAGGATAAGAGATGGAGACCCAAGCCTGCAGGCGCTAGGTTTCAACCTCCAAGGCCTGGGCACAACCCTGGTCCTGTGGGCCCAGTGAGCCGCGTGGGGACTGCTGGCCGCCATGTCTGCTAGTGTAGAGTTCGTGTGCGCCCGCAGGGTTGGCTTGCCCCACCTTATGTGTGGTCCAGGGTTTGCTGCTTTCTGGGTCTACCATCCCACTGGGGCCTGAGGCAGCCCCTCCCTCCACCTCCCACCCCTGCAGGTCTGGGAGTGAGCCACAGACCAGGAAATGTCTTTCCTCCAGTGCTTTCTCCTCCATCCCCCCTGGACCAACAAGCATGACTCAGGGACAGTCCTGGCACCCCGGGGCCAGACCTCTCAACTCCAGCTGTGTCTCCTCAGGCACATTGGCTCCAGGCCTCTGTTTCCTTTCTGGAAATGAACTGGAGGATGCATGTGCCTAGGCTAGGTGTCAGAGAGTGGAAGGCTGGTTTGGTGAGACACGCCCACCCACAAGGCATCACCTCTTTGGGGCATGGGGAGGGGGTGGGACCAGGTTTTCCAGCAGCCTGGTCAGAAGACTCAAGACCATGGTGTGTGATAGCAGAGCAGCCCAGAGCAGCGGGGTGGGGGGGTGTCTCTCCATGCTGAAACCCCTCCCAGCCAGAAGGAGGGGCGCACTTCCTTGCTGTGGGCTCAGCTCCTCCTCCCTCAGGACCCTCCTTTAGGGAGCTGCTCCCTCAGGCATCTCAAGGGTTAGGCAGTGAATTGTGTGTCCCAGCCCGTCCCCGCCCCCACCCCCTTCCAATCTGCTGCAGCCTTAACCCTGGGTGCTTAGGAATGTGACCTTATTTGGAAACAGGGTCTTTGCAGATGTAAACACTCAACCTGAGATCACACTGCTGTAGGGAAGGTATGACTGGTATGCTTCTTAAAGGGAGAGGGCCAGCAGAAAGAGGCCAGGTGAAGGCCAAGACAGGATTGGGAGGTGTATCTGGGGGCCAAGAAACACCGGGATGACCAGGAACCAGGAGAAGCTGGGACCCTTCAGCAAGAGCCGGGGCCTGGTCACACCCTCTCCGGGGAGGCAAAAAACGTACCCTTGTTCTAAGCCTCGCTTCGTGCCGATCCTGGTTATGCAGCCTTGGGACACATCTATTTACTTGTCTGTTGCTTACACACATGTACTAGACTGCTGGGAGGGGTGGTGTGTCACGAAGCCTTGAGCTTGGCCAAGGCCGGGCCAGGAGATGGGGCTGTTAGATACCCTGCCCTGCCAGCTCATGCACACCCGTCTGTGCCCACCGCCTTTCCCCTCCTCTTTTGTCTGCAGTAGGTTGTGTTACGCGTGGCCCCTTTGAAGTCACCCAGACCTGGGTTCTTGCCTGCTCAGCCACCGCCCAGCTTTGCGGCCTCAGGGTGCTGAGTCTCTCTTCTGTAAAAACGGGGTGGGGGGTGGGGGGGTTGCTTGGCGAAGTCACCCTCACAAAGTGACAAAAGTCCTACAGGAGAAAAGAGCTTCCTTGTAGCTGGTTCACCCTGCCACGCACATCGCCCCCACGGGGAACTAGGTGACCCCAAGCCGGTCACTCAGAGCTTCCATGTCCTCGGCCAGCCACAGAGACACTAATGCCAGCCCAGGGGCGGGGCGGTGGAGTGCAGGGACATGGTGCCCGCTGAGGCTGGAGGCGGCTCACAGACCTGCACAAAAGCTCTGGAGTGAGGCCAGGCCCACAGGGAGGTGGGTCTACACACACACACACACACACACCCCCACACACCCACACCCACACACACACACCCACACACCCACCACCACCACCACCACCCCACCCACACCACACCACAACATACCACACCACACCCCACCCCCAGCTTTCCCAAACGGAATACCACCCTGATTGTGTTTGGAGGAAACGGAAGGGAACATTTGTTCTTTTTAATGATCATTAAACTTTTCCCCCCTCTCCATTCACAAAAGTAATCCGCATTGTGGATCGTTTTGAAATTTAGATGAACCAAAGAGAAGGAATATAAAGGATCTCTAATTCATCACCTCTCTCTAACCACTTGGAGCGTTTGAGCTTCCAACCTCCAGACGTGCCCCTGAGTGTGCAGCGAGGGCAGGAAACGATCCTAGAACACTTGCTCGGGGCCAGCCGACGCTGCGGGTCACCAGTGCACCCGCCCGTGGTGCAAGAAGCGAATCTTGGCTGTGCAGGGTTGCTCAGCACAGCACGGGTGGAAGCAGCTCCACAGCCACCCTTCCCTGGCAGCGAGGGCCTGCAGGTGTGGACGCCCTCACCCTCATCGCACCAGGCTGCCGCCACTGCCACTGCTCTAGTGAAGTCCCTGGGCCCCTGGCTGGCACAGCCCATGATTGCTCCACATGGCTGGATACGAGGTTGGAGGTTGGGGCCCACCCAGAAGTGCCTCTGAAGAAGGGTCTGGCAGTCTCCTCCAAAGGCTGCCCCTGGACACTCCGCGGGGCGGCACAGGCCTCATGCTGATCTGCCTTGGTGTCGGGCGGGCATTGTGTTGGGCAGAAACTGGCTCTGGCGAAAACCCAGGGCACATTATAGGTGTTTTCTGGAATTAATATTTGGGGGCTTCCAGGGGGCACACAGCACTAGATTCAGTGCCTCTCCCCATCCCACCCGCCCCTTTGCTCCCCTTCTTGGAACATTCTGGTAGTGCAGATAAATAGCCGGGAGGTGGGTGTGGGTGTGGGTGTGTGTGTCTGACCAGGCCCCTCCCATTCCCCCTGCTCCACCAGCCTTTGCTTTGTACGGGCTCCTCTGCCCAGAGTAACAGCCCCTGGGTGGAGGTGGAGGTCCCTAGGCTGCCCGGGGGCTGGGCTCCTCTGAGCTCCTGTCTGCCCTGTCCCAGACAAGCAGGACAGAGTGTCCTAGTGATAGATGAGGCGTGACAAGCCCACGCTTGGCTGGGCCAGCTGGGGGCCTCATTCGGTGGAGGAACCCTGAGGAGTCTGTGGTTGGTGGTGCTCCAGGGAGAGGAGCAGGGAATGATGGCCCTATGAATATAGGGGACTTCCAGGTCAGGGCGGCGTGGTCTGGGTGCAGGAGGAGGATGCTGTGGAGGACACCAGCAGGAACCTCCCAGTTGGCTTCCTGGTGCCTGCGGGAGGCACCACAGCCGTGTGCCATGTGAGACCTTTGGGGGGAAGCCCTGGGCGGGGAACAGAATGCAAGGATGGCAGCAGATTCTATTAAAAGCAATTCTCATGAATGTCCCGTTAATTATTCATGGGCTTGGGCAAATAAAAGATGGGACGGCCCAGCTGGGCCTGACTCAAACCTTGTCTCCGGAAACAAATGGCTTTTGGTTCAGGTCCAGGAGACCGGCCATGAACGTGCCTGTTGGAGATGCAGTGACAACCTGGAAGCTGGCACGCCAGGAGGGGCACCACTTAAAAGAGGGGACGATGAAGAAGCCAGGCCAAGAGAGGGCCGTTGGAGGAGGTGCACACAGAGTCGCCGCCCATTCCCTTGGGATGGCTTCACTTTGGGGCCTAGGTGACCTGGTGTCCTTTCCTGTAGGGACACATCCTGCCACTTGGGCTGCCACTGTGTGGCTTGTGCCCCTCTGAGCACTGGCACAGCCCCGAGGGGACTGAGTCTCTGCAGGTGTCACAACTCCCTACCTGCCACCAAGTTGGTTCTGACTCATAGCAACTGAGAGGAGAGGGTAGAGCTGCCCCTGTGCCCGTGGGTGGCCAGGACTGTGATTCCTTGTGGGATAGAAAGCCTCTTTGTCCTGGAAGAGGCTATGGGGACTTCAAACTGCTGACCTTGCGGTTAGCCCAGCCAGTAACCCACAAGGCCACCAGTTGGGCTGCTAATCTCAAGGTCAGCAGTTCAGAACCAATCCTCCTGGTATCTCTACTCTCATTGTTGGCCACGAGGGGTCTATCTATCCTGAATTCCCTGTGTTTCGGGCTCTTATCTGTTGCAGTGTGCGTGCTCTGGTCTAATCGGATTTGTAAGGTAGAACTGAGGTCATGACAGTGGGGGGAAGGAAGCACCAAAGAACTAGAGGAGAGTTGTGTGTTTCATCGGTGCTAAATGCACCCTGACTGACTCATCTCTTCCCTGTGACCCCTGAGTGAGGGGATGTCTAATTGTCTACAGATGGGCATTGGGTCTCCACTCCATGCCCCCCCACCCCCATTCACCTTGGGTATGGTTTTATTCTGGGTCTTAGATGCGTGACACCTGATCCCATTGACACTTCATGATCACACAGGCTGGTGTGCTGCTTCCATGTGGGCTTTGTTGCTTCTGAGCTAGATGGTCACTTGTTTATCTTCAAGCCTTTAAGACCCCAGATGCTGTATCTTTTGATAGCTGGGCACCATCAGCTTTCTTTCACCACATTTGCTATGCACCCATTTTGCCTTCCATCATCGTGTTGGGAAGGTGAGCATGCCAATTGTTAGAACAAAGTGTTCTTGTGTTAAGGGAGTACTTGAGTCGAAGCCCAATGTCCATCTGCAATCTTAATTCTTAATATATAGATATGAGTACATAGTTCTATTCCCTGCGCATTATATATATTTTACATATGTGCATGCCTGTATTTAGACCTCTATAAATGTCCTTTGCTTCCTAGTTTTTTCCTCTGTTTCCTTTTACTTTCCTTTTGTCCCACCATTATGCTCGGCCTTCATTCAGGTTTTGTAATTCCTCGCTGCTACACTGCCCTTGATTAAGCCCCACTAGCCATCCTACAACCTTCTTTCCGTTTATTTTTAGTTCACTTGTTGTTCCCTTGTCCCTGGGTTGGTTCCCGCACCCCTTTCCTTTCTCCCACTTCCCCTTCTCCCATATCCCGGAACCATTGGCCCTGTTCTTTTCATCTCTGAATTATTTATTCTGCCTATCTCACCTAGATAGACATGCAGATACATTAATAAGTGCAAAAACCAGGGAAAGCCAAATAAAACAACAAAGGACGTCAAGACCAATAAAACAATAACAAAAACAAAATAACAATAACAAAAAGAAAGCCTCTGACCAAAATGGAAAAGCCTATAAATAGTTGAAGGTCTGTTTGTTGGCCTTTACGAGTGTTTTCCAGTCGAGTCTGATGAGGCGCCACACTCTGTCTCCCAAGTCTATTTTGGGTATTCCCCAGGGGGTTCATCACTCTGCTCCCCCTGCCGCTCTGCTGCATGCCCTCAGTGCCTCGCCCCCGCATGCTGGGGCCAAACTGTGCACTGTTCCCGTACTGTGTCTCCAGTGCTGTCCCCACAGCGTCATGGCTTAGTGAGGGACCCCGTGTCTCCTGGCAGGGCCAGTCCTACGATCCTCCCTGTGTATTGTCTGCTTCGAGCAGGAACTTCATCCTCGGGGCTTGGTGGGCCAGGATGCCCTCTCCATCCCTTTGCGTTTCTCCTGTGTGCTCGAACATGGCACACCCCTCTCCCCAAGCTGTAGTCCCAGTGCTGTCATCTGAAGTGCCTTCTTCTGAGGGGTGTCCACATAGTTTGGATTGGGGCCGGCCCCACAGACCTCCTATGGGTTTCCTGGTCCATGCCTGCATGTTGTATTCATGTCCTGGCACACTGCATTGAAGCCTGGTCTCTCTCTCTCCCTCTCCTGTGGAGATACAAACCATACCCTCCCCCTGGGTGGGTTAGTGCCCTGCTCCCCCCCACCCATGTGTCTCTCTGTTTTAAATTTCTTTCCCCTCTTATTGAGTTGGCTGCCATATGTATCCCTGGATTGGGTGTGGCCCCTGCCACACTTGTTCGAATAGCAGTCACAAGCCTTAATGACCAGGCGGTAGCCATACCCCAGGAGGGCAAGAATCCCGATGTGCCCCTCTGTTCTGTCCCTAGAGTGCGTGGAGCTGTCGGTGTTCCCAGATGATTGTCGATGAGGGAGAGGGACGAAAGGAGAGGGAGCCAACCTCCTGAATCTGTCCTGTGGCTGGACCGGTCCACACCCTTCCGTTCCATCCTTGCAAACCCCCCTGGAGCACTCACAGAGTGAGCTTGACGCCGCTGGGATGTGCAGCGACGGCACTACTATTTTGGAATACATGGAGGCATGCATGAACGAATGACTCTGGTATTAAAAAAGAAAGCCTGTGAACTTCCATGTCACGTGACATCCAGCTAGCCAGTCCCTGATGTAGCCCTTCTTATGCTTGCAGGAGATGCGGAGATAAAGCCCCGCTCCGTGCTGGATGTGAGAGGAACCAGTTGGTAATGATGTGGGGTGGGGGCAGTGTGCACCCAGGGCACCACAGTGGGAAGGGCTCCGAGCCTCATCCATCGTGCGTTCCCATTCAGAGGTCTGGAAGCCATGGTGAGCCTGTGGCGGAATTCTCCCCTCCCAGGTGGGAAGCCTGAGACAGAGTCGGTGTCCTGGGGCCTCGGCACTGAGCAGGGCTGGGAAGAATGGCCTGGAGCTCACAGGGCTCGCACACACAATGTTACATGCTACTGAGTTTTTAGATGCAACCATTAGTCTCCCCACTGCGCCCCCATCCAGAGAACACAGAGACCATGAAAACAGTCAGTCCAATAGACTACCTGAGGATGGGTCTCCACCACCCTGAGAGCAGAAGCTCTAGATGGTGCCTGGCTATCGCTACCAGCTGCTCTGGCACGGGTCACAGGAGAAGGGCCTGGAAGGAGCGGGAGAGAAATCTGAAGCCAAACTCAAGATAATCTGAGACCAGGCTGACTAGTAGGATAGAGATTGGTGAGGCCCTCCGAATGAGGGGCCTTAGTCACGCTTCAGGTGTGGAGCGGAATTGTTAGAATACTCACTGTGTCGGATCAAAGGGGATAGCACTTACCCCAGGACAAAGTTCAGAGGAGGAATGGAAGCAGGAAGCATAGCAAGGAAGTGGGGTAAGGGAGGGTCCACTGAGGGGAGTGCAGGGATGCCACGGAGCAAGATGTGTGTGAGTTCCTGCAAGGGACCTCGAGGTTCTGCTCTGGACACCTGCACCTCATTTGCAGTAAAAAGCAAAACAAAACCAGCCTGGAGACTTACTTCTGAAAATAAGCCCATGAAGGACCCCCCGCCCCTGCTCCCCGGGATCACAAAGCCCATTTCACTACCGACCCCAGGCTGGGCGCAGAACTGAGCATCTTTGCGCTCCACTGTGCATGAGGCCACCATGAATCGGGAGCTGACCGAAGCCATGTCCCTGGGCATCGTTCAGTGGGAGTAGGCAGGGAAGGGGCTCTCCCAGTGCAGGCTATCCTAGGAAGCCAGCCTGATAACTGTGGGAATCAGGGGGCAGCAGGGGGCCCCCAGGAGCAATGACGCGGGTCTCCTCCCTAGGACTATCTGAGACCGAGAGTGGACAGCCGCAGTGGGCAGCAATGCCCACTTCCTGCTGCTGCCCAGACCAAACACCGAGAAGGGGATTTAGCGAGCAAACAACTGGCCAGGGAACAGGACCAGAGGCAGTCTCTGCGCCTCAGCTGTTTGTAAACGTGGAGTCTGGATGGATGTGTCGGCGTTTGAGGGAAAATACAGAGGGGGAAACAACCAAGGACTGCCAGGGAGGGGGGAAGGGAGAAAGGGAACCGCATGCAAGGCAGGCTGAGAAAGAAGTGTAAGCATTCAGAAGCACTGAAGGGATCCCAAAGAGATGTCAGGAAACGGGGGGTGTGGGGGGGTGTGGTGGCCAAGTTTCATAGAGTGACGTGGTCTTGGTCCAAGAGGAGCAGGGGACCATGAGAACAGCCCAGGCATGCACCAGGACACACCAGAGGGGTGTGGATGGTGGAGGAGCTCCGAGCGTGCCCCATCAAAACACACCCAAGCCCTAACCCCCCACCGCCATCCCCCAGGACCCGTGTTGCCCTTAGCTGCTGGCCAGTTGTTTCCAGCCTGTTCCCACAACGCCCAGTGCCCACAACAGAACGCCCACTGCCCACAACAGAACGCCCACTGCCCACAGCTGTGGCTAGCGTTGAGTTCATTGTCACAGCCACACGAGCATCAAGGGCTCATCAAGGGCTTCCGCCTTTTCACTGCCCTTCTCCTTACCAAGGACAGTGTCCTTCCCCAGGGACCGGCCTCTCCTGCCACGGCCAAGGTACGTGAGTCAAAGTCTCCCCATCCTCGTCCGGAAAGAGCCTCCTGCTGCCCTTCTCCCAAGGCCGACCTGTCCGTCCATTTGGCAGGCCGCGGTCCTTTCAGTGGTCTTCTCCAGCCCCGCCGTTCAAACGCATCGATTCTCCTTGCGTTCCTCCGATTCAGTGTCCGACTTTCGCATGCACAGGAGGCGATGGGAAATGCCGTGGCTTGGGTCAGGTGCACCTTAGTCCTCAACGCGACAGCCTTTCTCTTCAATATTTTACAGGGATCTTTGGCGTATTATCTTTTGAAAAAATCCCTTTCTTTGGCTCTCTCGACGGCTGCCTCCATGAGCATTGATTGTGGATCCACACGAGATGAAATCCTTGACAACGTCGACCCTTTCTCAGTTTACCAGGATGCTCCCTGCTGGTGCACTTGGGAGGATTTGGGTTTGCTTTACCCGCGTTGCCATTTATCCTGAAGGCCTCGGTCCTTGATCCTGATCTGCAAGTGCTTCGAGCCCGCCTCACTTTCAGCAAAGGCGGCTGCGCCATCTGCACATCTCAGGCGGTGAAGAAGCCTTCCTCCAGTCCTGGCGCTGCCTTCTTCTTCCCATAGTCCAGCTTCTCTGATGAGGTGTTAGCATTTGGATTGACTAGGCACGGTGAAAAGATACAAACCCTGACACACACCTTTCCTGATTTTAAATCTCACAATATCCCCGTGTTCCATTTGTGCAACCACCTCTTGATCCATGTACCGGTTCCACGTGAGCACAATGAAGTGTTCTGGAATTCCCATTCTTCTCAAGCCTGCCCACCGTTTGTTGTGATTCACACAGTCAAATGCCTTTGCATAGTATATAAAAAAAACAAAAACCACAGCATTTTTCCTGGTATGACAGAAGGTATGCTGTCAGCCAGGATTCATCTGGCGTTAGCAGTGATCTCCCTCTCATCTCATAGCTTCTCCTGAATCCGACTGGAACTTCTGGCAGCTCCCTGTCAATGGACTGTTGAATGATCTTCAGCAAAATTTTACTTGCATGTGATGATAATGACAGTATTTGATCGTTTCCACGTTCTGTGGGGTCACCATTCTTCGGAATGGGTATAAAAGTGAGTCTCTTCCAGTCAGTTGGCCAGGTAACTGTCTTCCAAATGTCTTGGGAGTGCTGGACCAGTGAGTGATCCCAGCTTCGTCAGCTCGCTGAAGCATCCCTGTGGGCATTCCATTGACTCCTCGGGACTTGTCTTGCACGAATGCCGCCCATGCCGCTTGGACTTCTTTCTTCAATACCATTGGTTCTTAATCATATGCCATCTGTCAAAATGATTGAATGTTGGCTAGTGTTTGATATGGTGACTGTATATATAAATAAATATATATATAATCTATAAATATATATCTATATGTATCTATATATATATTCCTTCCATCTTCTTTTTTTTACCATTTTATTGGGGCTCGTACAACTCTTTTTTTTTCATTCTTTTTTGTTGTTGTTGTTTTAAACGTTTTATTAGGGGCTCATACAACTCTTATCACAGTCCATCCACCCATTGTGTCAAGCTCATTTGTAACTTTGTTGCCCTCCCTTCCATCTTCTTTTGATGCTGCCTCCATCAAACATTTAAGAAGAAAATAGTCAATCCTCCAGATGAATATTAAAAGATTCTAAGATTATGGGCCAAATGGGCAGGCCCTGTGACTGTGATCTCATTCGCAGTGGCTAGCCCAGTGCTTCAGCAGCAGCAGCACCAAGACTCCAAGAGAGCCATTTCTACTGAGGTTTGGTGGGGAACAGGGAGGCCTTTTATGACTGAAAGATGTTCCCCCCTATGCTGGGTCCGTGACAGCAGCAGGATCCTAGAACAGTAACCCCGTGGCCCCTAAAAGCCTGGGCGCTCTCTCGAGAGCCGTTCAGAAAGAAGCAGGTCGAAAAAGTGCTTGTGAATGTGGCATCCAGACGAGCATACATGTCAAAAAGAATTCCTAAGAGAGAAAAATCTCATACTGGAAAGCAATCATTTGATTGTCTAAATCTAAAACCTTGAATCTTATAAACACAGACAACCCCCCCACCCCCCCCAAAAAAAATCAGGAGGTATTATTTCCCATCAGAGCCAAGTGATCACGGAACTACAAACGACCAACGTTTAAAATGTAAAGATAGCTACGAGTCGACGTATAAACCAGCTACCTACCAACCGAAGTCTAAAGAGCATGGAAGCAGAAAACCCTGAATCTATCAAACAACATGCAGGAGCCGACAAGGAAACAGAAGGATGAGCAGAAAAGGCTTCCTCAGGGAAGTGAGATCCAACATTAAGAACGGACATAAGTGTCCTATGCAAAATGTCAGTGATTCTCTGATCAGATAAACCAAAAACGTCATGGTGCTTACAAGGGACGTGTCTGCATCCAAGGCATGCGCAGGTGAAAGGATGGATGAAAGTACTCAGGCAAATCCACGTCAGGTGGAAGCAGACTGCAGTGTTCTTATCAATCAATCGATGAAGATCACGGCAAAACTCATGAGACAGGAACAAAGGTTCTGGTCATTTGTATTGATAAACCAGGATTCTTTATATCGTACCCAGCACTGGGTCAAATTGGAGGAAACAGCAACTTACACATACGTGCAAGGGCGAAGGGCAGTGGCCAGAGGTACGCCAACACGTGTTGGTTTGTCACAGATTTCAATAGTGCCCTTTCCACATGCATGGTTTGTATGGGGTCAGAATGATATAATTAATAAGGTTGATTTAATCACTGAACTTTGTAACCTACGAATAAAAGATACTCAATTATTTGCCAGGGCCCATCAAATATTTATGGAAATTGATCATATATTAGGCCATAAAGAAAAATTCAATCGAATCCCCAAAGCAGATATAGCGAAAGCCTTGTCTTTGACCACAGTGCAATTAAGCTAGGAATTATTAGTAAAAGTTTAAATGAAAAACCACTTTTGTAAATAACACTAAATAAAATTTACATGACTTTTTTTTAATCACTGCCCAAATACCACATATGTTAACACATGGGAAAGTGGTTAGAATGTTACCAGGAGGAAATTCCTCGTCCCATGTTACAGGTTTTTAAAATAAGAAAAGATGAGCGTTAATAAATGAAGAGCTCCACTGAAGAAATAAGAAACGAGAAGAAAATTAAGTCACATGAAAGAAGGAATCAAGAAAGATAAGAAGCAGAATTTAATACATTAAAAAAGACCAAACCAGTAGAACCAAAGATCAAACCTGTAACCACATTTTTCGGAGGTCTGATAAACGAGGCCAACTTTTGGCTGATCCGAAGAAGGTAAGAGAGAAATGCAGCATTGGCATGAAGATAAAAATTCATAAAATAATGAAAACATGAAAGTAAAACTTTGGGTTAATAAACTTGAAAATATGAGTTCCATTAGTCTGGGTGCTTTAGAGAAACAAATCCACAGAAACTCAGATGTCTAAGAGAGAGTTTTATATAAAGGGTAAGTGCACATCAAGAAAACATCCCAGGCGAGCGGGGAGAAAAGGGGAGGGGAAGAAAGGAAACCGAGCTGATTCCAGGAACCCAAGTGGAAGGCGAATTTTGAGAATGATGAGGGCAACGCATGTATAGGGGTGCTTTACTCAA
Source organism: Tenrec ecaudatus (assembly GCF_050624435.1). Taxonomy (NCBI): domain Eukaryota; kingdom Metazoa; phylum Chordata; class Mammalia; order Afrosoricida; family Tenrecidae; genus Tenrec; species Tenrec ecaudatus. The sequence continues at coordinate 77,792,545 of NC_134539.1, read as the reverse complement.
TTGATGTATGTATGGATTGTGATAAGAGTTGTATGAGCCCCAATAAAATGATTTATTAAAAACAAAAGAAAAACATCCCAACCCAGTGCTGCCCAAGCCCACAAGTCCAACATTAACCCATATGTCTGACACCAATCCACAAAGTCCTCCTCCATCTCACAAAACACACACTGTGATGCCGACTGCAGGAGGAAAGCTGAATCCGTGAACGTGTAAGCATCTCAGCGCCGGAAGTAGTCTCCACACGGCTGCTCCAGCACCCAGGGCTGCGTCGGGGTAGGTCCATGTGGCTTCTCCTCAGGGATGTCTTGCAGGAAGTGAGCCTTGCCAGCTGAAGCAGGGAACTGGCTAAGGCAGCTGCACCCTGGTCTGACCATCCGAAAACAAGAGACCCGAGAACTCAAAAGGTGAGGCTCACCGAGCCATTTATCCCTCTGCCCTTCAATTAGCCCCACATGTGTTTATCAGCCAGGTGATGCTAGCAAATCAAGTCCAGTGCGTGTCCAACAGCACGGAACCGGCCTGGTCCTGTGCCGCAGCCACAATGTCAGTCCACTTGGTTAAAGGTCTTCCTCTTTTTCACTAACCCGCTACTTCACCAAGCTTGGTGGCCGGCTCCAGGGCCTCTGTCCTCATGCCAGGCTCAGAGTATGTGAGAGGAAGGCGTGGCCATTCTTACTTCTAAGGAGCGTTCATTCTGGCCGTACCTCCCCCCCCAGACACGTTTGTCTCTTCTTCGGCCCTCCATGGTATAGTGCGCATTCTTCGCCAGCGCTGTAATTCAAAGGCAGCTCTGCTTCTCGCGTCTTCTTGATTCATTGTTCATGCCCCTGAGACCGTTGAAAATACTATGGCTCAGCCTGCAACGTGGCTCTCTGCTCTTGAACACTTGAAACAGGGCTTGTGGAGCGGATGTGCCTCATGCAATGTGACCTTTGATTTCTTAATGGCGGCTTCCCTGGCCATCGATTGTGGGTCCTGGACAATGGAATCTCTTCCCCATGTATCACGGAGTTGCTGATGAGTCCAGTTGTCAGGATTTTCGTTTTCTTTCTGTTGCGGTTGCAACCCATCCTGAAGGCTGTCCTCCTGTCCTTTTTCAGGAAGCGCTTGGAACCCTCTTGGCTTTTCACAAGCAGGGCTATGCCATCTCCATCTCAAAGGGTGGAAGAACCCAACCCTGGGGACACCTTTCCTGATTTTAAACCAGGCAGTATCCTCTTATGCTGTCTAAAAATAGATGGCCTCTTACCCTTCGCACCTATGTCATGTTATAGGGGAATATGAATAGCCAAGTGCATTAACAAGCAGGAGATGACCTAACAGACCTATCAGAACAGAATGAATTGAAAAGGTAGAGAATGAACTCGCTGCTAGAGAAGGGTTGGGTCCAGACACTTTCACTGGAAAGTTTGTTTGTTTGTTTGTTTCCCCCCCAAAAATCATCTCTTTCAGAATACAGGAAAGATGGGAAGCACCCTCAACCATCTGAGGAATGTAGCATAACCCTAACATGGAGATTGGGCAGCGAGCACGCGTCTACAGGCCCATCTCTGTAGCTGACATGAGACAGCCGCGCATCAGTTGGCATCAAGTCATTTCTAACTCACGTGGACCTGTGCGTATCCAGATACAGAACTGTGCTCCACGGGCTTTTCCATGGCTGACTGTTCAAAGCAGGCGCCATGGTGGAGGAGTGGACTGGGCTGCCAAGCAGACAGTCAGGAGTTCAAACCCACCTGTTGAGATTTCCACATGCAGAGACGCACAGGGACAGCTCTACCCTGTCCTACCCGGTGGCTCTGGGTCAGGATTTTTTTTAGTTTTAGCTTGTTGGTTCCAGGGCTTTTCTTCTGAGGTGGCTCCAGGTGGACTTGAACCACGCACTTTGACTGAACATCTGTGCCACCCAAGGATTCCCAGGTGATGAGAGAGGAAAATAATCAGCAAATGAATCCTGATGGAAACTTGTTAGATCACAAGAAACAAACACCTGCTTAAAGGCATCCAGAGAGGGGAGATGCGTTTTGGACTCAGAGACATCACCAGGTGAGACAGCATAAGAGAGGGCAGGCAGGCTCCAGTGGGACAGAAACCTCGTCTTCCGACTTGGCTCCTGTGATGCCCACAAGACTACCGAGGTGTAGTGATTTTCCAACAGTTGGCTTGTAGGGTCTTTCAAGCTCCTGACTCTAAAATTAGTCATGAAAGGATGCTTCCTTAGGGTGACTGCAGAGGTATCTCTGATGCTCACCACTATCCCCAGCTCTCTTTTCTCGCTGGGATTGACCTTTCCATCAGGGTTAGACTAGGCTGTGCGGCATGTTTTACTCAACTGAGTACAATTAATGCATGCCACTTCTAGGTAGTAACATTTAATTACTGCATGAGACTCTCCGACTCTATTTCCCCACGGAAGCATTGGTTAATGTGGTGCGGCAATGCTGAACCAATCACAGCTGGCCTAGGGAACTCCCTGCACCCACACCAGCCTTAGTATCAGCAAGAAACAAACCTCTCTCAAGCCGTTAAATTGGGGGAAGTGGGGGGGGGGGGACAGGAGGGAAATTGGCTACTGCGTATAATCTGGTTAATCTTGATTAACTCAGAGATGTGGAATATCTTTCTGTAGACACGGACCAGCATCACATTTAACAATGACATATTGCAAGCATTCCCAGTAACGCCAGAAACACGGCAAGGATGCTACTAACGCTTTGTGATTTCTAGACAATGCAATAAGACAAGAAACAGTCGCTACAAAGGGGGCTTTTAATTATCCTTATTCATCTAGAGTATAACTGCCCACTTGAAACCTCAGAGGAACCAGATTCTGAAAACAAGGAACAGGGAGTTATAGGAAAGTGGCCGGTTATAAAACAAGTTCACAGCAAAATATAGGTTTCCTCCTTCCGGTTGGTCCTATTGGTTCCTCCAGAGAAGTAAAATCAGTGTGGCTCCCAGTGAATGCGACCAAACCTTCAGAGAAGAGTCGACACAATTTTACTCAGACGACTCCGGGTCATAGAAAAAGACAGAACGTTTCTGAATTCATTCAATGAAGCAAGTGTAACCTTGATCCCCAAACAAGGGAAAGAAGCCAAATGTATCAACCACTATCCCTTATGAATACAGATGCAAAAGTTCTCAACAAAATCCTGGCCAATGGACTCTAACAAAATATCAAAAATATATAATCAGGTGGAATGTATACCAGGTATGCAAGGATGGTTGGACACTGGAAAACCACTCAGAATAATCTACCACGTAAATGAAACAAGAGAAAAGAACAGCATGATCATATTAATTGATGCAGAAAAGGCATTTGAGAAAATCTAACATCCGTTCCCGATAAAAGCACTCAATACAATAGCAATAGAAGGGAAATTGCTCGATAATAATAAAGTTCATATACCCCAGCCCCCAGCCCCCAGCCTGATCGATGGGGAGAAATTGAAAATGGAACCAAACCAGGTTTGCCTTTATCATCGCTCTTACTCAATATCGTACTGTCCGTCTTGGTAGAACTGTTAGATACCAAAATAGAAACCAAAGACATCCAAATTGGCAAAGAAAAATTAAAACTTTATTTGGAGATAGGATTCTAAATATAGAAAACGTCAAAGGGTCGACAAGAAAATTGTTGGGAAAAATTTGGAAGGCAAGACCAACATACAAAAATGGATTGGATTCATGTATACTACAAAAAGAGCTGGGGGGGGGAGTCAAGAAAACAATATAATTTACAACAGCCACCCCTAAAATTAACTGTACTTGGGAGTACAGTTAACCAGAGGAAAAAAAGGCTTATACGAAGAAAAGCACAACATTCTTCTATAAGAAATCGAGAGGCCTACATAATTAAGAGTGTACCTACAAGATCAGAGCATCTGAGGAGATTCGAGGACTTTCCGGCAGGTCTGAAAGCTTGTGTCCGAGAGTCAGGAAGCAAGGGCAAAGCCCTGCTCATCATCCATTGCCCGTTCATCCGTGTGCAACTTTGTATCCAGCTAGCCAGACACCATAATTGTAACATTGAGGCAGGGCTCAGCTGGCCATTTCTTCTGCTCGTCTTATATGGGGTTCCTCCTGTGGCTGATCTCTTCGGGGGTTTGATGCGGGTAGAGGATTCGAGAGGCCTCACTCACACAGTGTAACATTCGGGGCTGCCAACAGCCTGGTTTTGTCCACCAGAAGACCACACGAGGCTTCTGAACATGGTAGCGAAAGTGCTCATAATAGCAGAAGGAGGGACGGCTAGATCTCTTCAGGCCTGAGTTTGTAAGCCATAGATCATCATCTCAAGACCAATCCATAATCAACTTTACCTCTTTTTTTTTCTTTAGCTTGAAGGGCATGATAGTTTATTTTTTTAAAACTGTACCTTGCTGATTGCTGCAGCCAGCACAGCATACACGCAATGATGGCGTTTCTCTCGGTTATTAACATTGCCGTATTTAATTTTTTATTTGTGTACCGAGATGTTTCAATAGAACCGAGAACGTTCGAGAAAGGAAGATCGGAGATGGAAATGAGAGCGTTCTGGTGTTCCGCCCCACGGAATTCAGTGAGACCCTCCATGAGCCAGAGGCATGCTGATGTCATGTGGTTATCAAGAGCAAAAGTATTCTTTTCGGAAGCAGCGTGAACTCGCACTTGCCTGTACTTCAGCCTTGGGTTTGGATCATTTAGGCTCCTCCACAGTCACGCAGACCTCAGCTACGTTTAGTGATGTTACTTAAGGGGGAATAAAAAAATTCAAACCGCTGTCAAAGAGGCAAATAAACGTGATTTCCAATTCATTTGAAAAAGCACCAACATAAACTCAAAGTTTAAAGGAAGCACCGGGAGCCCCAAACTTGGGCAGTAAAATAAACATGTATCCGTAAACATGGGGCTCGCATTGCTGAAACTTTATTCTGTTGTCAGGAAGATAAAAGTTACTTTTTCGGAGGGTGATGCATTTGGTGACAGCAACCCATCTCGGGAGTGAAGACAGAGCCACATCTTAAAACTGGCTCTAAGTAACTGGAAGTCTAGAATTCAGGACAAATTATCAAAATGATGCTCATCTGATCTGAAAAATGTAACCCATGAAGTTACTTTTCAGAGGTTAAATGTAAGGTTTTGTACTTATTTTCAAGAACCAGATGTTCTGGTTCTGTCTGCAAACCGACCTTTTTCTTTAATCCATCTGACTCACCAACAGTTCAAACTGACCTCTACTGATTGTGCTCCTGCTTCAGTACCAGCACTACCACTGGAAGGGAAGTCATATTTCAAAAGGTTGTGAACCTGAAGTACAATTTATTGGGGACCACTATTATAACCCAAAAAAAATTGCTTAAATAACCTTAAGTAAGAAAAACTACTTAAATTTTCTGAGTGCCTTGCATCCCTCCTCTGAACTATGGATAATTGAAGAGTGTTGCTTTGACCATTTAAAGAGCTAGTGTGTAAAGTGCTAAGAATAGTGTGCTTTTATGATCAGTAGTTTCTATCATTTGTCTCTTCCTTCCGGTTGCATGTAAGTTGTGTGTGTGTGTGTGTGTGTGTGTGTGTTTTCCCTTTCTCTTCCTCTCTTTCTTTCTCTCTGTCTTTAGAATATGCTGCTTCATCATATGTGTCCAAGTGTAGATTTCCTTTTTTTTTTTTTAACCCATCTGGGATTGATGCAATTCTCAAATCTGAGAATTCCTATCTTTGATTCATTCTGGAACATTCTCAGACATTGCCATGTTAAAGAGGAACTCCATTTTCTTCATAATGTATCTCCTTCCTGAGTTCGTATATTGGAGTGTCTAATTCTCTTCTGAAGCGCTCTTTTTTATTCCTTCCATCTCTTGACCTCTGTAGACTGTGTGCTCAGAGTAATTTTCTGAGGTCTGCCTTTCAGTTCATGAATGGTTCTCCAGCTGTGTAAGCCGCTGTGTAACCCATCCATTGAGATTTTTATTTCAATGGGTTCATTTCTCATTTTTAGATCAGCTTCCCTTTCCAAGACATCTTATTTCATAGTCCCTTTGTTTCCTTTTTCTTATTTGAAAGCACGCTTTCTTTATAGTCTCTTCCAATTCAGATGGTGCTATTTCCTAACTTCTTGCTGATCTATTTCTCCTCTTGCTCTGTCATTGAGGTGGATGGCTTCGGTGTGCGGCTTGAATCTAACCTGGGGCTCTTCAAAGGGGTGGGGTGGGAGGGCTCACCTTCCTGTCGCCTCTTGAGTTATGAACTAGTGTTTGGCTCCGGTTCTCTCCTCCCGACCTCCAGAACCGGGGAGTTCCCCGTTCTTTCTTTCCAGAACAATCGCGGGGTGGCTGTCGCTGTTAAAGTTCACGGGTGTTTCATGGCAGGAGGGGCGTGGACCCATTGGTTTGTCTAATAGATTACTAGAACCAGAAGCTGGATTTGGTCTCTTGTAGCTAGAACATGTAAAATCAGGAGGGGGTTGTTAATTAAATGGTAGGAAGACAGCACACAATCGTTAGGACCATCGGCCATAGGGGCTCCAAAGGGGAGCGCTAGCCCAGATAAGGAGGAGCACAGGTAAACGCAGGGAGGACATGGGGGAAGCATTGCTGAACCAGGAGGACTGTAATTCATGTCACCAGATAAAATGAGAACAAACTCTTCAACGGAAAGCCAATTGGTTCTGCAGATTGTCACCAAAATCACAATTTTTAAATAGCCTCGTCAGAAGGGTGGGGAGGGAGTTTATATCCATAGGAAAAAACCCTAAAAGACAAATGAGCAATTAAAAAAACATTTGCAAGATCTGAGCAAGCTCAATGCCATTCATCTACAAAGAACTCTTGCATAGCCATGAGAAAATTATTAATTGTGATAGGAAAAATGATCATCACCGATGACTTAGTAATTCACAATTAAAAGTACACAAATGCACAACCAGGAGATGGAAATAGGTTCTAGCTCACTCACAGCAAAAGAAATGCACATGAAAACAAAATAGTCTTTTTCGTTATCACACTGGCCAGCATTTTCAAAAGGATCAAGTATCTTGTGTGGTGAGGGGGAAGGAAATTCAGCCTGGTCATCTTTTTTTTTCCCCCTGCAGTTCATTCAAAAAAGAGTAGTAAGTCTATTGGTAGGAAACTGCCAGAGAGTCAAGCTGGACTCAGAAGAGGATGTGAAACCAGGGATATGGTTGCTGATGTCACATGGATATTAACTGGAAGCAGAGGCCCCAGAACGAGGTTTGCCTGCGTTTTATTGCAAACGTCTTTGGGTGGAGCATAGCAAACTGTGAATGGCATTGCCAAGAATGGAAGCGCCAGGACACTGGATTGTCTTCAGGTGGAACCTGTCCGTGGAGCAAGAGGGGTCGTTCGCATGGTTTAAAGCAGGAAAGGTGGGCACCAGGTTTGTGTCCTTTAACCCTCCACATGCAACCTGTATGCTGAGCACAACTCGCCCGAGAGGCAGCAGGCTTGGGGGAAGGCTCGTGGTTGTTAGGTGCCGTCGAACTGCTTCTGTGCAATAGGAGACACTGCCCGGTCCTGCGCCGTCCGCACAAGTGTTCTCATGCTTGAGCCCAAGCACGATGACTTTCTCCAAGAACTGTCTCCCCTCACACGTCCTTGCCTCCAGGAAGCACTCTGGCTGTACTTCTTCCAAGGCAGATTTATCGATCATTTTGTCAGGCCAGGGTCCAATAGTCTTTCAATGGTCTTCACCAGGACGACACGTCAAACGCATTGATTCTTCTTTGGTCTTCCTTATTCAATGTCCCACTTTTACATGGATTGAAGGCGATTAGAAATTCTGTGGCTTGGGCATCTTGGTCCTCAAAGTAACCTTCCTCCTCTTCAACACTCTCCAGAGCTCCAGGGCAGCAGCTTTACCCAGTGCAAAGTGTCTTTTGATTTCTGGACTGCTGCTTCTCTAAGCATCGATTATAGATCATTGACAACTTCGATCTTTGATCTGCTTAGCATGATGTCACCTGTTGGTCCAGCTGTGAGAATTTCGGTCTTCTTGACATTGAGTCATAATCCATTGTGAAGACACCATCCGTGATCTTGATCTTCGTCAGCGAGTGCCTCAAGGCCTGCTCACTTCTAGGGAGCAAGGATGGGCCATATGCATATCACAGCGTGTTGTTAAGCCTTCCTCCAATGCCAATGCGGAATTCTCCTTCCTATAATCTAGCTTCTCTGATTCCTTCTCTAATTATCTTCTCCGCGTGCAGATTGAACAAGGAAGCAACCCTCCCACACACCTCTCCTGATCAGAGGGTTGGAGGAAGACTCGTTAACAGCCTGCAATACACAAAGGACACGACTTGGCTTGTTCCGAGTGAGGAGGACTTGAGGCACTCATTGGAGAGCAAAGGCCTTCCTTCGATATGAACTGCAACTCAGTGTAAATAAAACAAAAATCCTCACCATCAGAGCCGTAGACAACAGCCCAATAAATGGAGAAAAGATCTACATTGTCAAGGCTTCCATTTTAGTTGGGTTCATGATCAATGGCCACAAGAGCTGCAGTCGGTAAATCAAACCGTGGATCGTACTGGACTTATCTGTCATAACAGACCTCTTTAAAGTGCTAAAAACCAAAGATGTCGCTTTAAGGACCCGAGCCATGGTATTTTCTTCTTATTAACTTTAAATTGAGAATTGAGTGAAGGTTTACAGAGCAGATCAGTTTTCCATTCAACAAACCATGCACGTTTTGTTTCACCTTTTTTTAAAAAAACATTTTATTAGGGGCTCATACAACTCTTATCACACTCCATACATATATCTATTGTATAAAGCACATCTGAACATTCTTTGCCCTCATCATTTTCAAAGCATTTGCTCTCCACTTAAGCCCTTTGCATCAAGTCCTCTCTTTTTTTCCCCTCCCTCCCTGCTCCCCTCTCCCTCAGGAGCCCTTGATAATTTATAAATTATTATTTTGTCATATCTTGCCCTGTCCGACGTCTCCCTTCACCCCCTTTTCTGTTGTCCGCCCCCCAGGGAGGAGGTCACATGTAGATCCTTGTAATTGGTTCCCTCTTTCGAACCCCTTCTCCTTATACCCTCCCAGTATCGCCACTCACAACCCTGGTCCTGAAGGTATCATCTGCCCTGGATTCCCTGTGCCTCTAGGTCTTATCTGTACCACTGTACATCATCTGCTCTATCCAGATTTGCAAGGTAGAATTCGGATCATGATAGTTGGGGAGGGGGGTGGTGAGGACGCATTTAGGAAGTGGAGGAAAGCTGTGTTCTTCATCGGTGCTATATCGCACCCTGACTGACTCATCTCCTCCCCTAGACCCCTCTGCAAGGGGATCTCCAGTGGCCGACAAATGGGCTTTAGGTCTCCACTCTGCATTTCCCCCTTCATTCACTATGGTAAGATTTTTTGTTCTGATGATGCCTTATACCTGATCCCTTCAACACCCCGTGATCGCACAGGCTGGTGTGCTTCCATGTGGGCTTTGTTGCTTCTGAGCTAGATGGCCGCTTGTTTACCTTCAAGCCTTTAAGACCCCAGACACTATCTCTTGATAGCCGGGCACCATCAGCTTTCTTCGCCACATTTGCTTATGCATCCGTTTGTCCTCAGCAATCATATCATGGAGGTGTGTACCCAATGATATGATTTTTTGTTCTTTGATGCCTGATAACTGATCCCTTCGGAGCCACGTGATCACACAGGCTGGTGTGTTCTTCCATGTGGGCTTTGTTGCTTCTGAGCTAGATGTTTCACCTCTTTGACTGCAGTCCCCACAATGAGCCATCACTTACCCCACTTTCTCCTCGTGGTTCCGGTTTCCATTCCTCCTCTTCTCTTGAGCCTTTTGAACTTTGCCCTTGAGGAAGTGCTGCCCTTGCAATCTCAAGCGGTCGATTATTCTAGTGTATGCGTGCGTGCCTCCTGCGTGGTATTGCTCCTCCTCTAGACTCTCTGTTGTTGGGATGACAATTGAGCCATCAAGGTGAATTCATGTCTAGACCTAAAGGATGACTAGGGGTTATGGTCTTGGCAGTTCCAACAGCCTCTCTCTGACCAGGAAGCTTGGGCTTTTTGACACTTTGGACTTTTGCCAAGGCATGGTCCTTTCAATCGCCTCCTGGGCTTGTGAAAGTTGGACAATGAGATAGGAACGCTGACGGAAGACTGGTGTCTCTGAATCATCATGTTTACAAAGAACACTGAATATACCACGGACTGCCAGCCCGTCAAGCCAAGCTGTCTTGGAAGAGCAGCCAGGCTGCTCCGGAGAAGGGAAGATGAGGGGAACTTCCTCTCCTTCCTACGGCCGTCTCATCACGAGGGCCCGTCTCTGCAGAAGGCCCTCAGGTTTGGTAGAGTCCAGTGTCCGTGAGGAAGAGGCAGGCCCTCCAGGGGGCGAATTGGCACAGTGGCTGCAGCAATAGGCTCAAACGTGGTCTCGAGTGTGTAGACGGTCCCAGACCTGGCAGGATTTAGTTCCGTTGAACACAGGACCGCGGTGAGTCGGTCCTTGGGCAGCAGGAGGGGCAATCCCCCAAAGGGAATCCCAGAACCTGTGAATGTCACCTTACTTGGAGAAAGTGGTTTTGTCAATACAGTTAAGGCTTTTGAGATGAAGAGATCCCCCGGACTCTCGGGGTGGGCCCCAAGTCCAGTGACAAGCGTCTTTCTGAGAGACACGCGGAGGAGCAAGCAGACAGACGCAGAAGGAAGCGCTGTGCTAGGAGAGGCAGAGACTGGAGTGATGGAGCCACAAGGCAGGAAACACCAGAAAAGACTAGAAGCTGAAAGAGGCAGGAAACGGCCTCTCTCCTACACAGCCTTGGTCTCAGAAACGCTGGTCTGCAGGACTCTGACAGGAAACAGTTCTGTGCTCAGCCACCAAGTTTGTGGTCACTCTTTCTGGCTAGGACATGAGACATTTCTGCCGAGTGAGTTGGACCTTTCCTTCTAGAAATAACCTCAGATTAATAACATCTCCCCTTCTCCCCCCGCCCCCACCGCCCCCAAGAGAATAAGTGAAGATTTGTTCAAGATTTCTGGGCAAGGAGAGCCACTGCAGCTCCTTCTAGGGGAAACCGAATAAATATCTAAAACCTTCAGGTTCAGGACGGACGAGGAGGAGACCAGAGCGACAGTTGGTTGAAGTCTTGGGGTGTGCTCTGGTCTGCGGTGCCCGCACCGGCCCACAGGTCCACTAGGGGATGCCGCCCGCAAGACCCGCTGGTACCGAGGAGAGGGCGGCCCCAAAGGCTATGGGCGGCAGAACGTTGGTGGAGGGGGAGGCAGTTGAGCACATCCCATTTTTTTTGCAAAACCAGAACCGTGCATTGGCTATGCAGAGAAAAAAAGGCTGGGAGGGTGTACCGGGCAGGCTCACAGGGAGGTTACCTCTGGGGATGGATTTCTGATGTTTATTTTCTACAAGGACCACAGATAGCTTTTGTCATCCAAACAAAGTATTATTTTAACAAACAAACAAATGAGATCCCTTCTCACCTCCACAGACCAGGCCCTTGGCTGCCTGTGCTGGGGAGGGGGAGAGGGGGAAGGGTGGCGGGAGCCCCTGGCGTCTGTCTCCCCCCTCTGCCCTTGGTGGCTGGCTTCTCCCCAGCCCTGCCCGTCCCTCCCCTGCACTCGCTCTTCTGCGGGCATCGATTTTTCCATCCTTCAGAGAAGCGCCTGAGGAAAAGGAGAGAGCATCTCGGATCAATGAACAGAGCCCTGCAGCCTGGGTGAGGGAGGGGGTGGCCACGGGCCGGGCCTGCGTGTCACTGCTGGGCCCAGAATTGGAGGAGGGGGCCATGCGACTGGGAGGGGGTGTTCCAGAAGGGCTGAGCTGCTCAAGGCAGGGGTGCGTGGGAGGGGAGTGCATGGGCTGGGTAGTGTGTGGGCTGGGGGGGCGGTGTCTATGGTATGTATGTGTGTGGGGGGGCTGTGTATGGAGTATGTGTGTTGTGTGTGTGAGAGAGATGTGGGCCGTGGGGTAGAGTCGGTATGCTGTGGGGGTGCCTGTGGGCGGGGCGTGCCACATGGGGAGGACGTGGTGGTGGGAGGAGGACAGAGTCTCTGGGGGTGTCTCTACAGAAGGTGAGGTGCAGGGGAGTGTCCTGTGGATGCTCCTGTTATAAGGAATGGAGTAGGGAAGGTGGGGTGTGAAGGCGTCGACATGGGAGTGGGGGCAGTGGTGTGGGGTATACGTGGAGTTGTGACGTAAGTATATGTGGTGGAGGAGATGTGTATGTGGGGGTGGGTGGGGTGCAAGATGGGGGAATCAGTGGGAGGTGTGGTCCTCCACAGGCTGCTCTGTGTTTAGAGAAACAAGCAGTGAGTAAGTACCCCAAGCCCGGTTCTTAAAGCACATTCTCTTCCATCAGCTCAGCCCCAGCCCTGGAAGGTGCCCAGCTATTGCCCAAATAGGAAGACTGAGGGTTGGTGAAAGAGGCGAGCATTGCTTGTGGCCACCCCTCCCCCCTGCCCCCCAGCTTCAATGGCAAACCAGGGTCCTGTATTTAGGTTGTGTGTGTGTGTGTGTGTGTGTGATATGCGCTGGGGGCTGGAGGCCTGGGGGTGGGGTGGGGTAGTACGGACAGGGAAGAGACAGAGGCAGCCTTGGTCTGAGGGGCCTATGGCAGTGTAGGGGACTGGTATGTGGGTGCTCCCAAGTTTGAGAGTGGCCCCTCTGGCTGGGTGGACACTGCCCCCCAACTCCACCGCGGTGTGTTTTCCTCCCCGATCAAAGCAGCTGTAGCTGTTCCTGTGTTAGGGTTGCTCGTGCCCTTCACCTTGTACACAGCGAAAGCACTGGCTTACGCAGCATCTTTGGCCAAAGCCTAGTCTCCTCTCGCAGATATGGGCCTACTCTGTGCAGTCCCCCGAGACCTTCTGCGAGACCCTCGTGCTGCTCCTCTTAGATGCTGGTCACCTCAATGCCCTTGAAACTTCCCGTCCACTCTTTACCGGTGAGTGCCCCGCCCCCGCTGCACACCCCTCCTAAACTGTGAGCTCCGGAGAAGTGGGTTTGGAATTCCAGGGTCCTCCTGGCTAGGTCTGCAAAACCCGCCCCCTGGCCTGGCACTGACTCACCATTTGTTTGTGGCATGAATGACTGAGCTCCGATCATAACTATGGCGGGGGCTACACAGGGGGTTGGCTCTGAGGGTCTGTGTGCCTGGGTTACGTGGCTGTAGGTGCACTGCAGTGCGCATGTGTGCAGGCACACGTGTGGTCATGTTTGTGTGCATGTGTACTTGCACGTTTGAGTGCACAGTGACATGTGTGTGCATGTGGACTTGAGCACCTATGTGCTCACGTGTTTGGATGCCAGTGAGCACCAACCTCTAACTAACCGTGGGCTCCTTTCTTGCTCCTTTCTTGCTCCTTTCTTGCCCAACTCCTGCATGGAGCACTTTAGAAGCCTCTAACTCCACTTAAGCTCCGGGCCTGGACATTTCCAGCAGCTTGAATCTGCCTTGAGGACACAAGCGTGTCACTGTCACTCTGGTCGAATGCTTCTGCCTCTCTGTCAGATGGAGTAATGAGAGCACCACACTCCCAGGACAGGGCTGCGATGACAAAGGGACCTGGTGAGCTCTCCACAAAGGTCACCCGCCAGGAGGCACCCGCCAGACTGAGGAGAGTGAGGAAGGTCCTCCCATGGGCAACAAACCAGGGGGCTGGGGGCTTGGCCTTCTTCACCCAGAAGGTGCATCCAAGAAGCTGGAAGGGAGGGGCAGAAAGAAACCTCTCCTTCCTGGCCATGAGGTTCCCCGAAAATGCTGCTGGCAAAAAGCAAGAGGGGGAGAGGGAGAGGGCCTTCGGAGCAGATGTTCCATCTGTGTGCACACCCTGGGGGCGCTACTTTTCTCCAGCCTGCTGAGGTTGGGGTGTGGGCTCTCCCCACAGCAGCTGTTCCTGCACTTTCCACTGCAATTGCCACCCAAACAGGGCACCCATCCCTGCTTGAACCTGGAGCCCCATCCTCCCCCTGCTCCAGCTGGGCCAGCCTGCCTACGCTGTCTCCCCCACACCAGACCTTGTTCTGCCTCAGGGCCTTTGCATCTGCCACAAAGTCTGGCTAGTACCCTCTGGCTGGTTATGTTCTCTCAAGTACCCTCAGTCACCCACTATCACTGATCAACATCCCAAATCAGCTTGTTAACATCAGTTGTTTATGGGGCCTTTGCTGGCTCCTCTCAGAGAGGCCTGCTGGTTAAGTGGTTAAGCATTAGGCTGTGATGTGTCAAGTCAGCAGTTTGAAACCACCAGCCACTCCTGGGGGGAACGAGGAGGCTTTCTACTCTCACAGAGCGTGAAAGTCTTGGAAACTCACAAGGACAGCTCTACTTGTCCAATAGGGTCTCTAGGATTGACAATGGACTCCATGGCGGTGAGTGTCCGTTTCAGCCATGGGGGAGTGGGGTGAGGTGGGGAAGGGTCACCTGGAAGACAGCTTCATAAACATCTGTAGCATGGAAAGGAGACGGGGGGTGGGGCAGGGGGCAGGCAGTGAACCCGCCTGGCTCCTTTTAGTCCAGTCTTCAAAATACCATTCTTGCTTCCCATGCAATAAAGATCCACCAGAGTGGTGGTTCAAGCCTACTAGCCTCTCTGCAGGAGGAAGATGAGGCTGTCCGCTGCCAAGGTCTACAGTCCCTGCAGCCCTAAGGAGCCGTGACCTTGTCCCATAAGGGCTCCATCAGTCGGAGTAACTAACTGTGAGCTGGAATGGACGCAATGGTAGTGGGCTTTCGTTTTTGTTGGTGGGGGGGTGGGTGTTGCCACGTGGTAAAATTCTAGAGATCTGCGTGGTCTGGGGCAGCTTTCTCCAGCTCTTGGACACCACCCCCATTTCTATCTTTCGGGTGAAAATCCACAAGAGCTCCCCACTTTGGTTTAGCTGGTGGCTCAGGCTTTCTGCCTCTCTTCAGATTACAGAGCCTGGCTTTCCGAGCCCCCCCTACCCCCGCGCCCCCATCTCTCTGCTTTGCCAACACTCTACCCTCTGCCAGGAACACCTTCCCTGCTGCTGTCTGGGACTCAGCTCCAACGTGCCCTCCTTGGGGGTGCCTTCCCTGCCCACCACCTGCAGTGGTTCTCAAGCTTCACGGTCGCCCTCCAACCATAAAATTATTTTTGTTGCTACTTCATCACTGTCATTTTGCTACAGTCATGAATCAGGCAACCCCTGTGAAAAGGGTCTTTCAACCCCCAAAGGGGTCACAACCCATAGGTTGAGAACCACTGTAGGCGGTCAGTTCTCTTGTCTCCCATTTCACTGTGCGTTCCCAAAGGGCTGGAACAAGGAGCTTTCTTTCTGCATCCTAGCTTGGGGGAGGACCTCCCCTGATCATAGACCAGGATTCCCCCCTCCCGCTGAGATGAGGTCTGGGGAGAGTCCTCTAACTCTCCTCCCAATTGGCCGCCCTGGGAAAGGGATGTCATTTCCTGCTCTTTCCCGGGGGCTCTTCACCGTCCACCAAGCATGACAAACGTATGCAATTCTTGTCATCGCAATCCAGACCTTCAAATACCTACTGTCACTTATCAACATCGCCAAGTGTCTTGTTCACATATTTGTTGAAAGTGAACCTCATGTAAGAACTAGACAACAGGGAAGGAGGAGGGCTGGAGAATTGATGTCGTGGAACGATGGGGTTTTCCAATATCCACTGGTCCACGAGGGGCCAAACAGCCGTGTTGGAGGAGGTACAGCCAGGGATGGCAGCGAGGCTGGTGCGACTTCAGACTGGTCCCTGGAGAAGGGCACCGTACTTGGTAAGGTGGAAGGTCATTGATCATAAAGGCCCTCCACCAGGAGTGACACAGTGGCTGTAACAATGGGCTCAAACGGAACCCCCATGGGAAGGATGACCAAGATGTGCAGAGGGGCCCAGTCGCTGTGAGTCAGGACCCACTCAACACTAGTAGTCAAGGTTCATAAAGCCCCCTGTGGTCAGCCCCCCTCCCCATTATCCACGCTGTGTGTTTTAAGGCAGGGCTGGCTTCTGTTATTTCTCCCAATTCCCGGGGTCTCTGAGGAGCCTCCAGGACGGGGTTCTAGGTGGGCCAGGAGTCCTAGAAGCAGAACACTGTGGGGGCAGCAAGCTTCTCAGGCTTCCCGTACTCTTCCACCCAAGCCCTTGGGGTAGAAAACAATCCACCTAAATCAGAAAGCCAAGTCTTTGCCCAGCTGGAAAAGCTGGTTCTTGGGGTGGGAAAGGGGGGTGGGGGCAGGGCAGGCAGGGGCTGGGCACCTGCGAGGCCTCTGGGCAGCTGCCAAAGAGCTGTTCTTATGGACCAAATGGCCCTTTTCCCCTGTCCCCCCCGCCCCTCCCGGGCTGGCACTTGGTGGTTCTTTCTCTGGGGGATGGGCTCTTGCCCAGTCCTGGCCAAGGACTCGGTGCTCCTGGGAGTCAGCCTGAAGGAATAGGTGGTGCCAGGGGAGGGGCTTACGCTGCTGATGCGGGGAGGGTGGGGGCGCACCAAGGCCTCTGCTTCCCAGGTGTCATATTGCCTGGGACCTGTAAGCAAAGGGTCTCAAACACAGAGGGTCTCTGCCTTTGGGGGGCGAGCCAGTTAAATGCGGAACATAGCAGCAGGTCAGGACTGGGGCCAGGGCTGGGGGCTGAGGGGTTCTGGGGAAGGGGGAGGGGCAAGGTGTTGTCCAAGAGCGGGGAACCCAAGTGAGACCGATGGTGGCCGGTTCTCCGCAGGGCCCGCGAGCACGCGCTCAGCCGGGAAACCATGCCGCGGGGGGCGCGCCCGGAAGCGCCCGGCTCGCCTCCAACAGCATCAATTTCCCGAGCTGTCTGTGCATGTCTCTTTCTTTCACTAGAGGTTGCTCACTTTCACTTCTTGGTTCCTTTCAGCAACTCTGACAGTTCCCAGCGCGCGTGTGCGCGCGCACACGCCCAGGGCACCACCTCTGCGCGCCCGCGGGGGGGGCCTCCCCCTAGCACAGTCCAGAGCAGCTGGGCACAGGGGCGGGCCGCCCGCCCCAGGGCAGTGGCAGCGTGCTGCTGGAGTTGCAGTAGTCGATTCAGATCCTGGGGGAGCTCAGACCGCGGGGGTGCGAGGAGCCAGTTCATGTACATAAACAGCCTCTCTTTCTGGGCCTGTAAACATCCCAACGCTGCCCTTCCCCGCACCTCCTAGCTCCAGAGCCTCTCTGGACACACCCTTCTCCCCAAACAGGGAGCTGAGGCCCCGCCCCGAGTCCTGCTCCACTGAGTTCCCAGTCCATCCTTCAGAAGCCCAGGCCATGTTTGGCTGCGACTAGGATTTGATTGGAGCTAAAAATAAAAAACAAAAACAATAATATACGTCTTTCAGGGTCTCCCCTCAGGGCCTTCGCACACACTCTGGGTCCCACAGACCAGAGGCCTCTGTTTCTCATTAGCTGTGTGTCCCTACGTAAAATCCCTAATCTCTCTGAGCCTCCATGTCCTTGGCTGTCTGAGGGCTCCGAGTGATGATGCATGGTAAAGCAGGGGGCTAGGGCACGTAGGAGGGGGCCCAGGTCCTGTAGTGGGTTTCGCATTGGCTTACTAACCACAAGGTCAGCAGTTTGAACCCACCAACTACTCCTGCTCTCAAAAAGATACACAGTCTCAGAAACCTAGGGAGCAGCGCCCCTCTGTGCTAGAGGGTCTCCATGGGTCAGAATCAGCTCCAGGTCACTAAGTGGTCTGAGCCCTGGTGATGGAGTGGTTATGCTTTGGGCTGCCAACTACAAGGTCAGCATTTCAAAACCATCAGCTACTCCTTGAGAGGAGGCAGGGACTTTCTGCTACCACAGAGTTACAGTCTAGGAAACCCACCGGGGCAGTTCAGCTTCTGTCCCAGAGGTCCACTGTGCACCGGGATCAACTCTATGGCTGTGAGTTTGGTCGTCTGGTGGGACGAATGTGAGGTCGGCCCAGATGTGGAAACCAGACAGAAGCCCCCTTTACCTGAGCTCCCGCCCTCACTCCTCTTGGGAGCTTCTTCACCTCCTCCACCCAGGCCCTACTGAGATCTGCTTCATAGCCACTTGAGCTTCCGTCAGACCGTTTCCCTGCCCCAAGCCCCACGGTCAGGACCAGCAAGCAGAAGGAGGAAAGGACTAGGTATAGAGGGGAGAGAAGTGGGTTTAGATTCGGACCATTGAATTGGGCCGGGTGGTTTGACTGTGCAGGAACTTTGCTGGTGCTGTCAGGTTAGGTCCAAGGTCCATACCCACCAGCCTTTCCTCTGGGGATGGGTGTGGCCCTCTGGCCCCCCGGGAGGATGAAGCCGGTTGGCCGAGGGTGGGTACCCCCCTGGGCGGTGGAAAGCCTCCCTGGAAAGCATGCTGTGGCCATTGTCTACAGCGCTCCTTGGAGCATCTCCGAGGGCTTGAGGAACCATGCTGCCAACTGGATTTGAGGCGTCTCTGCCACCGTGCTTTGGGATCCGTGCTGCAGGAGCGTGGCTCCTTCCACCAATGAGTCATGATGAGTCAGCAGCAGTCAGGCCTTGGTCCTGGGGGTGTGACCGCCTTCCACTCTGCACCCACCTTGACTGGCCTTGCCCACTTTCTCCCAGGCTCCTTCCCTTCCAAGGTGATTTAATGCACTTCTTTGGGTCTCCCCTCTTGTCTTTCTTGCCCGAGTTTCCTCCCTAAGCTCGAATGCCTTCAAATCTCTGAGCAGGGACCCAAGTGAGGTTTCCCACGCACCATCAAAGCCTCCATCTCCCCTCTGACTCCTCTACCACCCCTTCTAATCCTTCAAGGCACAGGCTCCTGGCCAACTTGTCTACTCGAGAAAGAAGGACTAACATGCATTTTGCTATGGCTCGTTGTGAAAATGCAAATAATATGTGTACGAGAGAGATTAACCAACCTTCCCTCTCCCCTGTTACATGGCTCTCGGACACTACCTGCGGTTTAGCAAATTCCTACATCTGTTTCAACTGTCACAGTTGACAGAAAACCCTATCAAAATAGAGACTGTGGGCTCACGTCCTAGATTCTAGGACCTAGAACAATGGAGAGATGGTTGTGGGTTTCAGGCGTGGTTGGATCCAGGGCTTCCTCGTGTTGCTGGAGTTCTGGTTTGACCTGCCCCTGTTCTCCCCAGGGTGCCAGCCATGTCCACTCAAGTGAGGAACAGTGACTGCTGGGCTCCCAGCTCCCCTCGCCTGCCTCCTGAGGGGCAGCGAGGAGGCCTGTTTCCACGTGGCCTGTTTCCACGTGGCACCGTCCTGGAGGATGGAGGGTCTGCACCCAATCTTTAAGGGTAGCCCGTGGGAAGGATCTAGGCCTATTTTACATAAAACACAAACAAAAACCCAAGGGCCCTTTTACCTCTCTGAGACTTAAGGCACCAGGACACTTGAGTCCTGGATTGAAGAAGCGGAAGCGGTCCACAGGGGTCTTGAGCACAAATTGGCAGACAGTGCGGGGCTAGAACCACCCCGCTGTGCGGCCTCAGGCAAGCCAGCCTTACCTCTCCAGCCTCCGCACACACTAACATGAGGGCGGCAACAGACCCGTCTCCAAGCTTATTAAAAGGGTCAGGTCCAGGCCCAATGTGGCTGGTTACTACCATGACAGGGAAAGATGGGGCTTCCTATGATCATAAAGCTCCACCGTCTCAGAAACCCAGGGCAGTTCTTCTACTCTATCCTACGGGGTCTGTGTGCGTTAGAATTGACCCCACGGCAGTGATTTTGGTTTGAGAGGTGCCCTGGTGGCACAGTGGTTAAGCATTCCACTACTAACCGAAGGGTTTGCAGACCGAGCCCACCAGCCACTCGGGGGCAGGTTGAAGGCACTCGGTCAAGTTTGGCGA
The DNA here is from genome assembly GCF_050624435.1 of Tenrec ecaudatus. Taxonomy (NCBI): domain Eukaryota; kingdom Metazoa; phylum Chordata; class Mammalia; order Afrosoricida; family Tenrecidae; genus Tenrec; species Tenrec ecaudatus. The sequence continues at coordinate 77,772,758 of NC_134539.1, read as the reverse complement.
TAAAACACCCTCAGGGCCATCAAGTCAGTCTGACTCGGTGATTTGGAGGCTGTGACTCTGCAGCAGCAGCCTGCCTCATCTTCCTCTGGAGAGCAGCTGGTTGGCTTGAATCCTTAACCTCGAGCTTAGCAGCCCAGGGCTTCCTGGATACGACCAATCTCAGAAACCCGACGAGGCAGTTCTAGCTTGTCTTCTAGGCTCGCTCTGACTGCAAAGCCGTGTTTGTATTCGCATGATCATTATGAGCACTGCGGTTGATATCAGGCACAGATTCTCAAGAAATACTATCTGTGGCCCCGCTCATCATCATCTCCAGCTCCCTGGGGGCCACAGCAGGGCCCACCCAAAGCCCCTTCCCCAGAGGAGTGAGACTACCTGCCGTATCTACACCGCAACCGACTCCCAAACAATGGGACAGGTCCATGAGGGACCTAGCAGGTCTGCACCCCAACGCCCTCCTCACCCCCCAGTGTTGTGTGCCTGAGGGAGCTGGGTTCCAGGCCCAGGTGACTCCCCCGCACCCTCTCCATGCTCCGCTCCTCTGGGCCCGCTCCGATCTGTGTGTCTGGACGACCAGCCATCCTTCTTCCTCCCTGGCAGGCGAGCCATTAAGCTCAGCTCCCGAAAGCCCCAGCGCTGCGGCCTCAGGACTAATGTGCTCCCAGCCATTAGCCGGAGGCCTCAGCCTGACGACTCCGGCCTAATGCACAGCCCCCCTTTCGTCCCCCCACTTCACGCTCCCTGAGGACTGCTCCTCAAAGCGGCTGTCCTTGGGGGGAGAGCAGAGGCTGAGAAGGAAGCATGGTGGGGGAGGGGCTGTGCTCCAGGGCCCACCTGGACAGCAGTATGGGGTGGCCACTGCACAAAGGTGTCCGCTCCGGGGAGGAAGCGGAGCCACCTGCCAGCCTGCCACAGGCACAGACTGCCTCCCGCACACCACACCGCATGAGGTGGGCCAGGGTCCTTTTGGGACTTCAAAGGCTCCCTTCCTGGAGAGCCAAGGTCTCCTCTGTGGTTTGCAAGCAGCCGCCCCCTCTGAGAACCAGAGGCCCTTCGTACTGTTGATTTATCTTTGTTTTTATTGACCGCCTCTTGGAGTAGCCCCTTTGGCAGACCCACCAGCACCATGAGGGTGCAGAGCAGTCCTGACACCCCTTCAAGGTCACGCCCTCTCCTCGTTCCTGTCCCCGACCGCCACTTGTCCATCTGTCCGCCATGGCTCCAGTTGTGTGTCCACGGGGCAGTCTGGGTCCATGGAGGCCCGCCATCTGCAGTCGGGTCGAGACTGGCTCTTTTCCCTCAGTGTAGTGGCCAAGAGGCCCATCCACATGGCCGGCCGCCCGTGTCCACAGTGTGAGGCGCTGGGCTGCTGAGTCACACCCCACGGTGGTACAGACTGCCCGGCGTTTGTTGATCCTCCGACCACCGACGCACGTTTGGGTGATTTCCAGACGGGGGTGGGATGAATAAAACGGCTGTGAACATTCGCGGACACATCTTTGCATAGACATCGGTTTCAAATTGCTCTGGGATCAATGCCCAGGGCTGACCGGCTTCATCAGATGGTAGGAGTAAGGTTACCTTTATGCAGCTTTTCAGAGGCCACACCATTTTGCATTCTTACCCGCTAAGTACAGGAGTTCCGATTGCTCTCCATCCTCGGCAGCACTTGATGTTCTCACGGTTTGTTTTTTTTTAAACCCATCCTAGTGAGCACGGCAGGGCCCTCCCTGGTGGGTTAGTGGTTCCAAGGTGGGTGGCTAATGCCAAGGTCAGCAGTTGGCAACTGCCAGCTGACCCAAGGAAGAAAGAGGGGGCTTGCTCCATACCCCCCCCCCCACCACACACCCTCCATAGAAACCCACCTTGGAAACCCACTAGGGCAGTTCTTTCCCTGTCTTATAGGGCAAATTGTAAGTTCCAAAGTTTTTCTCCTGCATTTTATTCTAAGGGTTTTGTAGTTACAGATCTCAGTGTTGGGTCTGGGATCCACCGAGAGTTGATATTTGTATGTGTCTTCGTATCATATATATGGTATGAGGCAAGGATCAAGGTTTTCTTGTGTGTGTGGCATGTGGATAGCTCTCTGTCCCAAAGCATTTGTTAAATGAATGGATGAAAGACACAGAGAACCAGGTAGGAAGAGTCAAGATTATTTGCCATTCACTGGAGAGAGAATGGTCTTTTCAACAGACAATGGGACAATTGGACATATATTTGAAAATCAGAACTTAAATCTCAACCACATGCTTCATTTCAAAGCTAACTCACAATGGATCAGAGACTTATTTAGGATCACAAATTTATAGGTAAAATGTAAAGCTCTAAGTTTTTTTTTAGAAGAAAATCTTTGTGTCCTACAGTTAGGAAAAGAATTCTGAGAAACCACCAAAAACACTATCCATAGGGGGCGGAAAAAAAAACCAAAACACAGAGACTGAAACACAGAGACTGAAAAGACAAGCCACGGAGTAGGAAAAGATTTTTGCGAATGACATATCCGACAACGGACTTGCATCTTGAAGATATAAACGCCCTTTCAGAGGGCAGGCAAATAGCACCCACATGTACCCCCTCTGAAGCCCTCAGCCAGCTCCACTGTCAGATGACATAAGAGCAGCGAGAGTTAGCTGGCACGCGGAGGCAAGAGGGACCCTGCGATGGCCACAGCGGATCTGACCCGGGGTCCGAGCGTGGGAGCGAGGGGGGCGAACCAAACACATCACTGCATTCTTTTCCTGCGTCATCCCGTTGGATCCTAAAGCAAGATCCTTTTGGAGGTTCACATTCTTATGCCCACTGGATGGGTAGGGAAATTGAGCACAGAGAGGTTAAGAAATTTACCTAGCACAGCACAGTCCCTGGATGGCAGGGTTTGAACCCGGCTGTTCTCTGCTAGAGGCAAGCAGCCATCAGACCACGCCGAGGGCCAGATCTGTGTGGTTGGGTGCAATGGGACACGAGGAACTCTTTTCTCATGATTCTGGGGTGATCGTGGGTGACCTTTATTTTCCAAGAGCCTTGTCTTTGCCCTGAGATGTTTCCTTCTCCCAGGTGGCTCCCAGTCTCTGGAACTCACCAAAGGGCCCAAGAGTCAAGGGGACCATCCCAGGCATGAAGATGGGGGTGGCTTGATGTCCTAGTTTGGCACCCCCCTCCTCCTTGTAGTCAGTACACATGGGGGCATGTGCCTACCCAGGGTGCATGCTTGTCCATCCTCGGCCAGACACGCGGGGTCCCTGCCTCCTGTGCCTCTCCTCTCCAGCAACCTTCTCCCCAGGATGTCCTCTCCACCCCTTTGCATGAGCTCCAAGAGGACGCCCGTTTCAGCATTCAGCTCAAGTCGTGCCTCTCCCACAGCTTCTACCAGCTCCCCCTCTTCCGAGCTCCTGCTGCTGATAGACAGCCTAGTCCCTCCCACATGGTCTGAAAAGCTGGCATTGGCAACAGAGCCTTCTAGAAGAGGCATGGCTCTTCTCGAGCCTCCCTGTGCCTTCTCAGCCATGAACAGACTGTGAGCACTCTGGGGGCAGGAGTGTGTCTTCACCACTCCCCTGCCTGGCGCAGAGAAGTCAGACTCCCAGCCCCTGGTCCAGGCGCCTTCATCCCAGTGCCCCCGTGTCTCCATGACAAAAAAGCTCAGCCCCTGGTCACAAAGGTTGCATTGTTTTGTGGTGCTGTCCGGTGAGCACTGGACAAACAGCAAGGTGGGTGGTTCAATCCCACCAGCCACTCTGCAGTAGAAAAATGAGGTTATCTAAAGAAGCCCTGTAGAGCAGCGGTTCTCAGTTTGTGGGTCTCGACCCCTTTGGGGGAGCAAACGACCCTTTCACAGGGATTGCCCGATTACTAACAGTAGCAAAATGACAGTGATGAAGTAGCAGCGAAAATAATTTTATCATGGGGGGGTGCACCACCACATGAGGAAGTGTATGAAAGGGTCTCGGCCTGAGGAAGGTTGAGAACCACTGTTCTTGGGGGTCTCAATAGACTCGATGGCAGTGGGTGGTGGAAGTGAGGAGGTCAAGATGCTGAAGGCATGATACAACCAGGCATGCAGGTGAGGTGAGCCACTGCTCTGAAGACAACAGGAAAGCTCCCTGCCTTCCTGTGCCCACCCCCCTCCTAGTCCCTGGACTGTCCCTCCGCTCTGAGCTGCTCTCTGTTGCGCCAGGACAACAGCTCCTGGGGGGAAACAGAGACCAGAGTGTCATTCTTTTTCTCGCCCTCATGGCCTTGAATTGACCCTTTGTGTGACGCTGAAGAGGCTCCAGAGACCCCGGGGTCAGGCGGAGGCGAGTGGGCTCTTGCCTAATGGGGTCTGCCCAGAGCCCAGGCCTCCTACAGCCTGATTAGATTTTAGGATCCCCAAGGAGCACCCCGTCTGGATCCCTGCCCGCTGCTAAGCTCACTAGCCCAGAGCTCCAGCCAGCGGGGCCCGAATCCTGCCTGCAGTCGCTGCCAGCTCCTTCTGAGCCTGCCCTGCCACTGCCTCCCTCCCAGAAGCCTGCCCAACCCCAATCTGCCAGTGCCACCCCTTTCTTTCTCGGGGTCTTCTCCAGCCCTGGGTGCCCTGGGAACTGGGCCACTGTAGTCAGACAGGGACCCATCCCCCAACAGCCCCTGCGTCTAGAGTGGGGCCCAGACATCTGCATTGTGAGTCTTCCCTGGGGGCTGGGGGCCGAGCTCCCCCTGCTCAGGGCCACAGAATGCTGAGGGGACAAGAATGCCCAGCACAGGGGAGGGGCGGCTGTCAGGGAAGGGGTGCAGGGCTTTCTGATTCCGCAGTCAGCGGGAAGGATTTCCAGCTTGAACTCTTGGGCCCCATCCCTTAAAGCCTGAAAGGCTCTGAGCTGCTCGGCTTCCGGACCGGCTCCAGAGCTTCCCCGTCCTTTCCAGCATCCAGCGCTGGGTCTCCCAAGGCGCACACACGCACAGTCGGCCTGCAATGCTCTGCTCCCCCTTGTCCCTTTGGGACCTCGTCATCCTTCAAAGCCCAGCAGAGGCGAGTTAGACACCACTATCCCAGAGGCCCCTCACCCGCCTCGGCCCCTACGCTTGCCAGGTGCCTGGACTTGGCCTTTCTCCACCCACTTTCAGGAGCATGATCTAGTTATGGACCCAACAGGGGTTCCATAGGACCCTCTGTATCAGCTGCCCTGGGTGGAGAGAAGACCACCCTGTGAGGGGCGGGGCACAATGCAGGGTAGAGTGACTGCAGGCTTCCTCCACTTCACCTCGCTGGAGGGGTGGGGTAGGGGAGAGTGTGTCAGGAGAGGCATGTGGTAGCTCTGGGCAATCCCTATGCCCGCCTCGGGAAACTGTCCGCACCCAGGGCTGCTGTGGGTTGTATCATCAGGAATAGGCCTCCTGTCCCTCTGGGGGTCTCCATCTGGAACTCGAAGGCCAATGGGGCCCCGGGGTGAGGGGAGCAGGTGGGGTAGACACAGCCTGTGGAGAGGGGCCGAGACCTCCAGAGCAGGGCCAGGCACGCCCTGGAGTCTGTCAGAGGCTGGCTGTCCCCTCCTGTCCTGTCCTGCCCCGCCCCCGGGGCTGTCCAGTGCGGGGGTGGGAGGAAGGCAGGGTGCCCGGGAGACGTGAGGACTGGCCCCAGCTGCAGAACGGGAGCGAGAATCTCTTGATCTCTCAACTGCACAGAGAGGCGGATGAGAGCCGGGGCCCTGGAGATGGTCTCCATGACAACCGCTGCCACTCACTCCCCATCTCGGATGTAAATTAGTTACAATTTTATTAGTGTGCAGAATTTCAAGAGGCCAGAGCCTGCCTTGGAAGGGAAGGGGATGGCGAGGGAATTGGGGAGAGTTCCCAAGCGCCTCAAGCCCCCACCAAGACCCCCAAACTTCAAGGTGGACCCCTGGAGAGTGAATTGGGTGATGCTCTTCCTCTATGGTCCCTGGTCGGTCGGTCCGCTGGTCTGGGCAGGGATGTCTCGGGCATCTCTGAGAATATGCCCAGAACACCAACACGCCCAGGCACTCAGAGCAGCCCCAGAGAGGGTCTCCTGCACCGCTTCCCATTTGACCAGGATCTTCAGCTGGCCTAGGACACCCAGTCACCTAACAGATGCACCCTGACTGTCCTCTCCCTGCTCGGCCAACTCCCACTGCCGGGTGCTGGAGCAGACAGGAGAGGGAGTCTCAAGAAGTTTGGGCCTTTGATCCAACATGAGGTTCTGGGCGCCAAGAGTCAGCAGGTAGAGGCTGCTGCCCTTTCTGTCATCCACTCTGACAATGTGGCCGGACAGTGCCAAGTCCTGGCTTTCTGCTGTCCTGACTCCTGAGCACAGTGCGCATGTAAGCACTCGTGCACGCGCGCGCACACACACACACCCTCCCCCCCACTCCCCCAGGAGGGGAAAAAGCAACAGATTTGTCTTTTTCCTGAGGCTGTTGTTAAAATTAGTTGCGTCCCCCAAAGGCATATCCCAGTGTGTACCCCTGGGGTAGTACCTCTCCTTCCACTCCAGAGGTGAGCTCTGTGAGAGCAGGGCCAACTGAGCTCCTGGGTCCTGCTGGGCCAAACACTGGGGGCAGTGCAGGAGGGGGTGGGGAAAGGGGGCCAGGAACCGCTTTATCCAGGGAGTGAAGGAGCCCCTGGCCCCCCAGCCCCCTGGCTATCAGAAAGGAGTGGGGGGCCTCTCCCGGCTGAGGGACAACCTGGACACGACCTGACTGAAGACAAAGCCTAGGAGCAAGCTTGGGGCATGGGAGGTGAAGAGAAGGGGTGGAGATGGAATTCGGGAGGTGGGCTGGGAGGATGGACAAGAGAGAGGATGCAAAGATGGCTGGAAGATTGGATGGGAGGCTGGCTGGAGGCTGGGCAAGAGAATAAACAAGAGAATAGAAAGACGGATGGAGGGCGGGGGAACCAAGCCAAACGCACTGCCTGGAATTGATGCCGACTCAAAGCAACCCCACAGGGTAGGAGCCAACTGCCCCTGGGGGTTCCCGAGACCGGAACACTGGACGAAAGCAGAAAGCCCCATCTTTCTCCCGAGATCGGCTGGTTTCGTACTGCTGACCCTGCTTGATTTCAGTCCATGATCAGGGCGCCTTTCCACGAGGGACATCGGGTGGGGGAACCGGCGGGCATGTTACACAGCGCTTAGGCTGCACACAAAGGAGACAGAGCCCAGGGTTCAAATCCTAGCTTTAAGAGTCGTATTACTCTGGGCCAATTTCTTAACCTCATTGAGTCTCATTTTGCTTGCCAGGAAACTGAGGATTCTAGTACAGTGAAGGGCCTGAGAACTGGGCCTGACATACAGTCAGCCCTTAGTGTACATTCATTCATTTCCCCAAAGTCAGCTTCAAGGACATGACGTGACTGAAGCAGATACTGGGACCACCCTGAGGGCTCAGAGCTCCTGGAGAGAAAGGATTGATCACTGAGTGAGGGCCTCATGGGTGGCCTGCCTGGCAGGGTGGGAGAACGTGGACAGGGTGATGAGGCCAGGTGGGGCCTGGGACCTGCATCGTTGAGCTCTCAGGACCACCAGGGAGTTCAGCAGAAGGCAGGAGGCCAGCGTAGGTAGCTGTAAGGGGCCCTTACCAAGGGTGCAGGCTCCTCAGAGAAGGTGGGGTCGCAAAGCCAAGAGCAGCGATCAACTCTGCAGGGACCTGGAATTCGGCCATCGGGACGTCATGTCATTGCTGACCTCCACGGAGCAGTATTAAGGATGGCATCGTCAGGTGAGTCGCCACCGAGTTAGCGCAGACTCACGGCAGTGTCACGTACCCCAGTCCCAAACGTTGCGCACCCCGCTTGAAGCTACAGCGGAGGAGACAGGCATTGTGGGTCTCAGCACTGCTCCAGTTTCTGGCACCAGGTATGTGGTAGGTTACCTGTGAATGCAAGACAGAGCCACCTGCTCAACGCCCCGCTGGAGATGGGAAGTGACAGCTCTGGTCCCCTCTTCTCCATCCCCCAACAGTACAAGTTGCCATATTTTGTGGCCCAAGGGCTGAGAATTCTAACAGGCAAGAGCCGTGAGGGGACCGCCCACCCTGTTCCAGTCACGTGCCGTACTAATTATGCCACACACCGGAAAACTTAATTAAATTGATGCTTGGTGTGTAATTTCAACGAGTTTGGAAGTAGGGGGAACCAAACAAGCAGGCCCTGGGCCCTGCCAGCCTTGGCTAAATCCGTCTGGGGCTGGGGGCTGAGGGCTCAGCTTGCCCTGCACCTCCTGGCTGTGGTGAAAGCCCCCCGGCCTCCTGCTGAGTCCCCAGGGGTGACGTCTGCTCCTCTTTCTCACACACAGGCAACACGTTCAAGCCAGTGTCAAAAAGTTCGCTGAGATAAGGAATTAAGAGAGAATGGAATTTTTGACAAACTTTTGAAGCCCCATCAGACATGTATACAGACACAGATGTACACAGATACACATACAGACACATAGGCACACACACAACCACACAGACACAGATATATGTGCACACACTCAGGTAACCATAAATACGGATAGATATACCTATGCACGGATACATACATATAGATCCACATATGCATACACACATGACCACCTACAGATACATACATAGGGACATGCACACATACAAAACTACACATGCAGACACAAACAGATATATACATAGACACACATATATATCAACACACATACAACCACATAGATGGGCACACAGACACTAAATACAGATACATAACAGAGACATATATACAGACCAACCACATACATACACACAGACACACACATACACAGAAAAATACATCCACACAGGCAATCACACACAGATGAGCTGCAGGAGGCAGCCAGGCAGGCCAGGAGAAAGAGGCAGGTGGTAAGGTCAGGGTCAAGGTCCGGTTCTGTTGGACTGTACAAGACAGAAGGGCAATAGGATAAAATAGAAACATGGTCCGGCTGCCCTGAAATGAAGTCCAGCTCCCAGCTTCCCTGCTTTTCCTTTTTTCCCGTCTCTCTGGGACCCTCTCTCTGTCTGATCCCCTTTGGGTCCCCCAGCTGGGCTGCAAGGCAGCATGACTGGGGTGGAATCTGGCAGGTACAGACAGGTGGGGTGCTAGTGCAGGAATACAGGAGTGGGCGGAAGGGGCTAGGCATGGGGTCGACTGGTGGTGACCAGCAAAGAGAATTTAGAGAAAAACAATGAAGGGACTTCTAGGCACTGGAAAAAGCTCCCAAGCCCGCATGTACTCAACCACCTCCGCCACCAAAATACTGATTAGCCCCTGATGGGCCAGGGTGCCCAGTATACAGCTGCACAAGGGCAGCCCAGGCCCTGCTCCCAGGAGCTCACAGTCTGATGGGGCAGGGCTGTAGGAGGCTGTGGGCCCGCGCCCATTAGCACATCCCTCACCACAGACTGTCAGAGTTAACCTCCATGCCTCCTACAGCAGCCCCACCATCTCCACTCCTGAATGGAGAAACTGGCACCCAGACACCTAAGTCACTGGCCAGAGTCCCCTATACCCCGCCCTGCTGGGCCGCTCTGAAGCACTCCCTCTCACTGAATTATCACAGCTAGGAAGGAAGAAACCGTAGTGGTTACCCACTGGGCTGCAGTTTGAGACTCCACCAGCCACTCCGTAGGAGAAAGAGGAGGCTTTCTACTCCCACAGGACTACAGCCTCAGAAACCCACAGGGGCAGTTAGACCCTGTCTTATAGGGTTGCTATGAGTCAGCATTGACTCAATGGTAGGGAGACTGAGGAAATAGAACCAGGTAGAGGGCGACTGGGAATGGTGGTCAGGGCAGGCCCCCCAAAGTTGGGACCTAACTGTGTCCACCTCTGGGGTGGCCACTGGGCCAAGGCTGTTTTATTTCCTGCCATTCCAGAGTCTTGGAAACTGGGGTACAGAGAGGTGAAGGGGCATGCCCATGTCCTGCTCAAGGAATGCAGCCTGGGGTTCAGCCCTGCTTGCCCCACACCTCAGTAGCATCCTGATGCACTGGGGGTTCCTAGCACACAGTAGGAGTTTAGGGTGAAAAAGATAGGCAGATGGGTGAAAGGAGGCCCTCCTTTGAGGAGGTGAGGCGATTTCTTGAGGGTTCAAGCCCCAGATGCTGCCGTGTCTGCCCAATGCCCCAGGGAACCTGCAGGTGTGTGTGTGTGGGGGGGGTAACGGGGGCTGTGTTGGCTGCTTCTTGGAGAGGTGAGCTTGGCTGCTCAGGCTCAGTATGCGTAAACCTAGAGGTAGTTCTCTCTCGTTACACTACCTGGTCTCCGAGATCCTCAGCCTTCCTGTCTCACTTTGTCCATCAACAAGGGCTCAGGAGCAAACAGGAGAGCTGCCCAGTTATCTGCCAGGCTGGGGGGGAGTGGGGAGGCTGCAAAATTGCTCTGCTACTCCCCACTTTTGGATGGACAACTCCACAGTGTCTCCACCTCAGTTCCCTCTTGAGGACCACGTATCCGGTTTTTGCCAGCCGGATGGATCCTTTAGACCTGATAACATCTACTCAGAGCGGCTCCCTTAAGCCCTTACTCTGCAGCCTCCCTCTGAGTCTTCCTGACATGCTATGGACATCTCCTCCCTCAGAAGGCAGGCACCTGCTGTGGCCTTCATCCCTGTCCCCCAGTGTCCCTACAGGACGGCCCAGAGAAGGCGCTCCACACCTGCTGTTGGATAAATGAACACATCTGTCCAATGAGACGCAGGCCCCTCGCTCACTGGGTGTTGAGTATGAAACTGAACATGAGGTGAAGATCTAATCCGGGCAGCTTGAAGTCCTGGTTTCATCACCAACAGGTCTTGAAGGAGCCAGGCCCAGCACAGGCCCATCCTCCCCCAAACCTGACCCAAATACTGGGGAGGGCAGGGCAGACCTGGCAGGGAAGCCCAACTGTTCAATCCTGATGATCCCCCAACTCAGTTCCCAATATCCAAGACAGGAGGTCTGGCTTAAGGGGCTCCCGGTCCCTTGGGGGATCTCGGGGGAGGGGGTAGAGTAGGAGTGACATGGTGGGCAAAGATATTTTTTCTTAACTCCTCCCCATCTTCTTTCCTCACCCCTCCCTCCTCTCTCTTCCCTTCCCCCACCTTCTTCCCATCCCCACCCCCATTTCATCTCCCTAACCCCCATTCCCACCCCATACCCATTCCAACTCCACCCACATTTCATCCCTCTACCCTTCCCCCATCCCTATCCCATCTCCACCCCCAATCCCATCCCCCCTCCCTCCTTTCCAGCCCCACTCCCATCCCGCTGACCATGTGCTCATCCCCGCCCCACCCCCATACCATAGCATCCTGCATTCCCACACGACCCTGATTCCCCAACCATGCCTTCAGATCGGTTTTCCTGCGTCCATCGACCCCGCTCTCCTTTCTCCACCCCCACCCCCACCCCATCCCCCATCCCTTCCCACCCTGAGCCGGCCAGGGGCTGGTGATTTGCAGTTCCCAAGCAGCCTGCTCTCTGCCTGCCTCGCCCCAGCTGCACATCTGGACCATTAGGGCGCTCGGGAAAACTGAGTCAGCCAGAGCTCGGCCACACAGCCCTGCTCGCCCTCCCTCCCCCGCCCCTCCTCCCGCTGGCTGCACACACCAGTATGTTCAGCTCGCTGCTGCGCAGCAGTGCGCTGGGCGGCGTTCTCGGAGAAGCCTGGACGGGGTTTATCTGTTGTGACAGCCCCAGGGGCAGCTGGGAGACTTGTTTCCCTCCCAAGTGGGGCGCACTCGCTCCGCTCTCTCGAGGGCCGCAGCCCAGCTGGGCTGGGGGCGGGCCGTGGCTGGATTGGGGGCCCAGAGCCCGCAGGTCCTGGTAGAGCTGTCTTCTCCAACCTCCCCCTACAGCCCCCTCCCTCCGGGCCCTCGGATGCAGCCCCGGCCTTTGTCTCCGGAAGCGGGGGGTGGGAGGTGGGGGCTGGCTCACGGCTCCGCAGGCCCCCACAGCCCTGCCGTGCTCGCCGGGGCTGCGCCCAGCCAGGCTTCCACCCAGCTCCTCCAGCTGCCTCCCCTGCCCGCGACCCCCTCCCCTCCTCCCTCTCACACTCCTGTCTTGCCTTTAGGGAAATCCCAACAGTTAGAACGTGGAGAGACCCCCAGCATTCTGGGTGAGGCCTTCTGACAATGCACTTAGCGGTGGGAATAAGGTAGGGCAGTGAAGGGGTCCTGGGGCTTAGGGAGTCTTGGAGATGCCTTCGGGGTCACACACACTTCCAAGGCTGGACAGCCCAGTCTGCTGCATTCTTCTCCTGCTGCAGCCCCCACCCCTTCCCCAACGTGAGGATCTTGGAAAAGGAGCCGCCTGCTCCTGAGTGTACCCACTTCAGCAAGGGCACTGTGCAGCTTCTCCGCCCTCGGCATGGAGGAGGCATGTCGGCTCAGAGAGGGCAAGCACCTCAGGCAATGTCACACAGCCAGCCTAGACCAAGACCCAGCGCTATGACTGGGAGCCTCATCAGTGCAGGCCTCTGGTCTCCTGAGGCACCCTGCCTACATTCCTCAGGGAGATTTGGGGACCATAGAGGCAAGTCCCCTGCGCAAGCTCACGCACAGTCCAGGGCTGAGCAGAGAAAGGGTTGGGAGACTATAGGGTTCTACTCACCCCTCATGTCTCCCCAACCTGGTCTGGTCTCCCTTTCTGGCCTTCTCTCCCCACCAGTGGGGCAGGGGGAGGGAGGGGGAAACGTGGGAGGGCGCCCACCTTTCCACTTGGTGCTGTGCCCTCAATCAACCCCAGGGCTTCTCCTTGGGACCTCCTGCTACTCTGGTTCTGTCTTCCTGAGGGCCATCAGAAACCATCCCCCACCCCCCACCCCCACCTCACCAAGCCCTGGGCCTCCTCTCTCCACTGCTTTCTTGCCTCTTCCCTCTCCCTGTAGCCAGTGCTGTCCATCCCTCTCTGTCTCCCCTTCTCCCTGAGGTCCTCTCTCCTCAGCCCAGCTATCACTTCCTCCTGCTCTTGGTGAATTTCCATCCCTGCCTCTCTCCCTGAGTCCCCAGACCCTGGCTCACTCCCTTTTTCTGTAATCTCTGCTCACCCTGGGACACACACAGGCCTCCACACAAGTCTAGGTCTATATAAAGACACACACACACACACACAGTACATCTGCACATTGTCCCTTCAGCAGGGAGGAGGGTGAGAGCCCTGGTTTGGGAAAAGGTGGTGGGTGGGATCCCTGGATCCCGTGTCCATTGACTGGAAAGCACCTGGTTCACCATGGGGGAGTGGGGTGGGCTCCAGCTGCCTCCAAAGTTCTATAGCTCCATTTTTGGAAACTCTGGGACAGAGCTTCTAGAAAGTCAGGATTCTCCCGGTGCCCAGCCTGTGGCTGCCCTATCTCAGGAGCCCAGGAGCTGGAGGGTGCGCTGAGGACAGAGGGGTTGGGGCCAGGCTGGGCCCGCAGAGATGCCAAGCCAGAAAAGTGACCTCTGGTGGGAGCAGCGGGCACCTGACTCTTCAGGGAGGGTGGGGGAGGAAGCCAGGGGCTAACATAGTGGACAGGAGGCAGCCTGATGAGCCTGCCCTGCCTGAGTTCTCTATTCCCTCCTCTTCTCCTGGCTGCCAATCGGGCCTCCCCCCTGCCCCCGCCCACCAGCCCCGGATCAGATAGTCTTGGGTTTGAATCTCAATCCCGGTTCATAAACTACTCAACCTGGGGCGAGTGACTCCTCTGTGTGCTTTATTTATTTTTTTTAATCTGCAACTCAAAGCTATTGGAAGGACACAGTGGTCCCCCACACAAAGTGGAGTGTTGGACCTGGAGCTGTTGCCATCACAGCCATTGGATTGGCCTATTGCCTTGGGGTCTCTCGCTGGTCTGCCCATCGGTGAGGAGCTGAGTGCTCTGTGGTCATGAGCTAGTTCCTGGACCCTGGTGTCTTCTGTTATAAAATGGGAGTCATGGTAGCACCTTGACTCTCACCTGGCCTGAGGCTGTATCCTTGGGGCTCTAGGAAGCTCCCCATCCCTGTGGACTAGATGGGAGTGATGTTGTCAGCTGTTTCCTTGTCTCCTCTGGGCAGGCTATCCGTGGCCAGTGCTTCCTCCCACCCCCAAGGTGTTCGACTCCTTTTACAGTTTCTAACCCATTTGTTCTCTGGCTGAGCCCCTCATTCAGCTTGCCTTTCCTTGAGAGTCTGTATTATTTAAAGCCTACATCCCTCTATCGATTGATACTTGTTTTTTGTCTCTTCCCTAGACCGGGGCTCCATGGAGGCCGGAACGCTGTGCTGCTGCCCACTGCCTGCTGGCCCGAGAGCTTTCTTGGCAAGAGCGAGCCCGAGGGCACCTTCACTGAATGAATGAGGGAGGGAGTGAACGAATGCTACTTGATGATCGGTATTGTTCTATGAAGTCTGGAGAAGGCTGGGATGAGAGGGAGTTAATGGCGTTGAATCTAATAAGGAAGGAAAGAGGCAGGAAGAGGGGGATAAAAAAACCCAACACACCACAAAACCCCCCTGGCCTGACCCTGCCTGTCTTCTGCCAAAGAGCAGTGTGCTTTTCTGTAGTCAGGCTCCAGCTTGCCGCTGCTATGGTTACCAGGTGCCACAGGCTCCGAGAAAGAGGAGGCCAGGCTGGGGAGGCACTTCCATGCAGCTCAGCTCAGCTCCACACCTTCCTCCCCACCCGGTAGCAGCCCAGGATGCAGTGGAGAAAGAGCCATTTCAAAAACAGGGACCAGCCCCACCAGGTCTTGTCTCCACTTCACCAATGGAAAGAGAAGCGAAGGTGGGGCCCTTCTTTAACACAGTCCCTACTTCACCCGTTCTCATGGACTGGGCCAGACTGGTCCCTCCAGTCAAGGAGTTCCCGGCAGTTGTGACTCTGCAGAGACTTAGCTGTGCGCAGAAAGAGCAAGTGCTTGTTGATGAGAGGGAGAGGCTGACAGCGGGAGTGAGCAGACTTGTTCACTCCCACAACTCACACCAGATTCCCTTCTGCCCTGACCAATCATCTGGACAGCATTCTGGCCTGGCCCTGGGTGGGTAGTAGTAGGGGGCCTCTGCAGCAGGTGGCCTCCCAGGCTCCCAGCCCCCTGGAGCAGAGAATGGTCTTTCACAACGTTGGAGAGGAAGATGTCTGGCGCCTGACTCTACGTCTGGGTTCCTCCTCTGGCAATGAACTTAGCAATGTTGTCCCGGAACCATTCCTTCTCACACGTCTCTGCCCCTTCAACTGGATAAGGCAAGCCTGCTTTCCACCACAGAGAACAGACTCCTGACCTGCGGAAAGTCTTGTCAATCGATCGCTACCTCCTCCCTAAGTAAGCTCTGCACAGCTCCAGTGTCGCGGCTGGCGTCGGTTCCTGTCACCATCACCCTCATGTCTAAGACAATGGTTGTCACCATCTCCAGCACCATCACCACTACCAAGCACATCACCAACATTCGCATCGGCCTCACCACAGCCATCGCTCTCCCCTCAGGGATTCCCAGTGTGGAATCATCGCCGCCGCCACCATCACCATTACTGCTGCAATCTCACCTCAATGACTAGAGCCAGCAGCGGCAGCAGGAGCACCATCACCACCAGGCCCACCACCATCACAGACAAACCGGGAAGTAGCTGCCACGAATCCAGTGCCCTCTCTGCACCAGCTCCTTTATTCCTGTTCACAAATTTAGGGAAGGTGCGGTTATTGTCCCCATTTAGCACATAAGGAAACCAAGGCTCCACGAGCCGTCATCATCTAAAGTCTCATCTAGAAGTAAAGACTTGGCCCAGGCAGAAAGAAGGAGTCCTAGTGGTGGCATGGTTATGCATCGGGCTGCTAACCGCAAGGTCAGCAGTTCAAAACCACCAGCCAGCCCCAAGGGAGCATGACAGGGCTTTGTACTCCTGTAAAGTTAGTCTCAGAAACTCACGGAGGCAGGTGACCCTGTCCTCTAGGGTCACTGTGAGTCAGCAGGGACTATTTGAGTCTGACCTGAGTTCTGCCCGCTCAGCCCTTGAACTTCTAATCATATAGGCAAATCCACAGAAGAAATACAGTGGGGCACAGAGCACAAGGAAAGGAGGCGGCCTGGGTTCTGGTTTAGTTTCTACCGTTAAAAATATGGCACCTTTCAGGCCAGTCTCTTCAGCTCTCCAGGCCTCCGTTTAACACAGAGAGATGGGAAGTGGCTGATCTGGATACACGGTGGTCTCAATTCTGGTGTTCTGTGATGCCGCCCAGGAGTACGACTCCCACCTCAACGAAAACCCCCAAACCCACCACCAGGAATGTGTTCGCTTGATGCAGGCGCCAGCTTCCTTGCTTTTCCCTTTGTCTGCCCACATTATGTCTGGGTGGCAGCAAAGGACATGGAAGCTCTTTGTCTTCCTCTCCCGGCAGCACTGGGCGGCTGGACAAGGTGCTCTCTTTTCTGGAAGCCCCAGACCGTTGGCCAGTGTAGGCCCTTAAGGAAGGGCCCTGCTGCTGAAAGCTGCTTAGGGTGGGAACAAACGGAAGATAATTTGTTCTTGCTCCATTTCCCAGACCCAGAGGCCTTAGCCAGGCATGAAAAGTTGGGGTGTCTATAGAGGAGCTCCTGGGGCTGGGAAGAAACCTTGCTGATCCTCTAGGAGAGCTTTGGGGAGATTATTCAGGGCCAAGAAACCAGGCAAGGCTCATGCCCTTGGGGGGAAGGGGTGGAAAAACAAGCAAAGAAACACAAAATAGCCTGAAGGGTCCCAGAAAGAGAATTTCCAAAACCTGGGTTGTTCCTGGAAGTTGTTTGCAAGCGTAATCAATTATTATTTTTTTTATAGTGTGAAAGTCGGGGTCTTTTCGCCCCCTCTAGCTTCGAAGCCCCAAACAGCAACTGTTTGCATTTCAACCAAGACGGTCCAAAAGCCTGGCTTCCAGTTAGGGGCAGATTCGCCAACTTTAATTAGCAGGATAAGATTAACATGCCAGCAGGGGTCTGGGGTGGGGTGGGGCATCCTCGGAGCCCATCTGATCCCACTGGTCGAAGGCAATAGAAAGGGGGCGGAGGGGGGGGTTGGCTGGGAGGAGCCAGGCTCTGTCCTGCCGAGTTAATCTCCCAGCTCGCCTGGCCTCCAGCTGAGCCTCACCCAGCTTCCAAGGCCCCTCTTCCAGCCACATGGCTCTAGCTCACCAGTCATGGCTGGTTCTGTCCCTGAAGGCGTTTCAGTAGAACAAAAACAGGCCGTGTGACCTTGGGCCAGTTGCATACCCTCTCAGGATAATGAGTGCCGGCCTTGGGAGTTAACCCAGCCTGGCTGGGATGCAGGAATCTGACCCCTCTCTCTAAATACCTAACGACTGGCCGCCCAGGCGGGGCTGCGAATTTCCCCATCATGGTGTGGTTTAAAGTGCTTCCCACGGCAGCAGGGCTGTGCCACCACGGTCCCCAGGAAATAGGTCCACGGAGGACGGAGCCTTCCCAGGGATGAAGTCATCGCTTCCTTTTGTATTTTGTTGTTGCTGCCTCTCCTTCAACCCGACACCGGCGACATATCCAGTCCCTCCCCACCGAGTACAGGCGAGGGGGTTCGGGCAGCCAGGACCCCCGGGGCCCGCCCACCCCGGACAGCCCGCAAGGTGAGCTCCCCGGAGGCGGGCAGCGCTCGGGCGGTGCGCTCGGCAAACAATAACAGTAAATAACGCTCCCTTGTCCACGTAACAAACACGGAAACGGTTACAATGTTTCTTAAGAAGCGTCCCTCGTCAATCCCCCCCCCCTCCGGGGCTGTGGGAGCCGGGGGAGGGGGCGAAGCGGCTCGCGGAGGATGGGGGCAACGGGGCGCGCCGGTGGGGGGCTCCGGGCGCTGGAGGAGGAGGGCGCCGGGGGGAAAAGGGGGGAAAACGCAGCAAGTGAGAGACGTGGGGGCGCGGGCGGCCGGGGTCACGCGCGCCAGCCGAGCCGGGAAGCGGCCGCGGTGAGCAACACCGTTGCCATGGCGACGTGGCCGCGAGGAACAGGAAGCGGCAGAAATAGCAGCCGCCGCGGCCCTCGCCGCCCGGTCCCTCCCCCCGCGAGCCCGTTGCCACGGAGACCGGGCCCGAGCGAGGCTGCGCGGGCGGCCGCCGCCTCCTGCGCCTCGGCCCGCGCATGCTCACCGCGCCCGGCCCGCGCGGGGGTCGCGGGGCACCCTGCTGTAAGCCTGGGGCCGCTTAGGTCCTCGCAGGCCCCCAGACCTGCCCTGGCGGGCCGGGGGGCGGGGGCGCCCGCAACGGTTGCTGGTTGCCTTTGGAAAGCAGCCCCGCTTTTGTTGTTGGCGCGTGCGTGGGTTCGTTTCCTAGAGCCGAAGGCAGGAGAGGAGGGGCGCGACGCCAGAGCCCGGGGCCCCCAGTTTTCGGAGCATCAGGCCTAGGGCCCAGGCAGGAGGACACCGGCCGCCCTGCCCGCTGTGACTCTCAGGACTCCGGTTGCCTTGCCGAAGGCCCAGGGCTGGCTGGCCTCCGAGCCTTGTCTCCCCGCCATGGCCGGGGGAGGGGGTGGGGGAAAGAGCTGGGGGCAGGGCTCCCCAGGGTTCCCTCTCCTGTGCTCCCCCCAGGTTTTAACGAGCCAAGGAACACGGGAAAGGAAGTCCTGTGAGACCCTTAGACTCCCTCCCCCACCTTCCTTCTTTACCATAAACCGTGAACTTGCACCCCCAACACGGACACACAGTTGTGGGAAACCTAAATACCTAAAGGTTTCATCAACAAAATCCACCTTCAACAACTTGTTTACCGACAACCTGGATACAGCCTCCCTTGTCTGAACCCTGTGTGTTGGGGCGGGGCCTGATAGTCTGAGGCTGTTGGGAACATGGTGGTCATCTCCCGATGGTGCTTGGTTTGTTTTCAGTAAGGGTCAGAGGTCCGGACTTATGGGGGTGGGGCGGGAGGAGGAAGAGGGATGGGATGGGGAAGGGTCACCTCAGAGCAGGCAGGCCAGCAGGGCAGGCCACGCAGGAGAGCAGGAGACTGAAACAGCGCTGTGAGCCAGAGGCCCCCTATCTGGCCCTGCTGGAGCAGACAGGCAGGAGTCCGTGGGCAGCAGGCTCAGCTGGGTTGCTCCCCAGGGTCTGACCCCAGGAAGGACCTTGGCCAAGGGCTCTGAGCCTCCTCCCATGGGCAGACCCGCCTGAGGGAGGGGAGCAGGCACTCTGTGATGGGAGAGGGCTGATTTTGGCATTATTGTGCAGGGCGGAAGCAGGCTTTCAGTGATCTGCCCTGGTCAGGTGGGAATGCAGGGAGTGCGTGTTCGAGGAAGGGGGCAGGCAACTGTAATCTCCACTGCCAGCCTCCCTCCACTGTGGGGTCCTGCAAGTGAAAGGGCTATGTCCATTTAGCAGCCACAAAGCTTAGGAGACAGGGTGAGGCTTGGGGTGGTCTTCCGCCTCCCTAGCCCACCTTTCCACATTTGCCCTGAAGGGAAAGCTTTCTGGTGCTGAGACTTTGGGTTCATCACAGACTCTCCTCAGGACTCAATTGGTTCTGTCCAGTAAGGAGGGGACCTCCTCCGCGCTTAAGATCAGCAGTTCAAACCCACCAGTCACTCCAAAAGGAAGCCGATGTGCTCCCGTAAAGATGTACAGCCTCGGAAACCGGAGTCGGAATTGGCTTGGTGGCTGTGGGTTCGGTGAGGTTTGGTTTCTCCAAGCAGGAAATGAAGAATGGAGAAGAGCCCGGGACCATTGTCGCAATAAAGAGCTGCCCGGTTTATGTCCAGAAGGCAGTACTGGTGAGCAGGGCCTTGGAAGTGGAAAGAGCTGGTTGTGAATGCTGGCTCTGCCACTGTCCAGCGTGGGCATCCTGACCAGCGGGACCCTGCAAAGCCTGCTCCATGCATCATGTGGTTTCCTGAGAGGAAGCTCTCAGCACAGCCTTAGCGGAGGCCTACATGGTAGGTGCTCAGCACGTGGGCAGGTACTGCTGAAGCTGGAGAAGGCTTAAGGCTCTCTCAGTGATGGCCACCTGGGACCCCTGAGAGCCTGAGATGGGGCTGTGTCCCAGCACAGCTACATCTTAGGCTGGAAGGTTCTGCTTCCCGCCCGCTGTGCACCCCAGAGCAAGCCATTTGCCTTCTTTGGGTCTTCATAGCCGGCAAATGAGAATCACACCCACCGCTCGCTGGGAACTGTGCCAGACACACCAGGGTCTGACAGCCCTCGTCTCAGTTACCCTTCAAAACCACCCTGAAGGGCAGGGACCTCCGTAACCCTAGTTTCACAGATGAGTAAACAGAGGCCCAGAGAGGTGGGTTCACTAGCTGGAGGTCACACAGCTTAGATGCCGGGCACCAGCCACAGGGCCCCACAGAGAGAAGCGTGGTGGTGGCAGTGGTGGTGATTGCACTCTTGTCATTCGCAGCACCCTGCCTGGGTGTGCCCCCTGAATTCTCGGGGGCCCACCCCACAGCTTTCCTTGGCATTCACACCTGTCCCAGACTCACTCGCGGACAGGCAGGGCGTGGCCTCTCCTCGTGGGAGACATCATCAGGGGTACATTGTGGGCCCTTACATAGTCCCCAGAGTCAGGCGAGTTCTGCTACCCTATATCCTTCCCTGCCACTTACAGGGAGGGGGGGTCCAGGCGGACTCGTGGCATCCAGATGGTGTGGTTCATTGCGCTGGAAGTCGTAAATCTCTGTTATTGTCTCTACTCCCCTGCCCTTCCTGCAGTGCTCCACCTCAGAGGGAGGGGCTGGTGGGCTGGGAGAGGCATCCCCCTGGCCCCTCCTGCCCAGGGCATTGTTCCCTCTCAGAAGTCCGGCAGGAAATGGCCTCGTGGTGGGGTCCAGTGTCTGCATTTGAACCCTGGCCCTGGCACTTCTGGGCTGTCCAGCTCTGGCTAAGCACTTAATCTCCCTCTCCACTTCCTGACTCCTCATATAAGGGCAGCCGCAGCCCTGGCCTGAGGAGTCCAGGAAGCTCGTGCGGGGTGGGCGTGAGTGCTCACCCTGTGCCGGCTCACCAGGGGGTCCCCGGTGCATCACTGATTCCCCCACCCTCCACGATGTACAAGAGCCCTGGCGGCATAATGGTTATGTGTTGGGCTGTGAACCACAAGGTCAGCAGTTTGAACCCACCAGCCACTCCGTGGGAGAAAGGTAAGCTTTCTGCCCTTGTCAAGATGGACAGCCTCGGAAACCCACACAGCCAGTTCCCTTCTGTCCTGTAGTCAGAATCCTCTCAATGGGTAGACAGTGCCCAGGCATTGGCTCAGTGCATCTTCAGACAAGCACATTCTCACCCCTCATTCTACAGGTGAGGACTCTGTGGACCATGGAAGGTAAGTGACTGGCCCGAAGCCACAGGGCTGATTAACAGAGGGACGGGGATTAAACCAGGCAGGCTCTTGTACACCTCTGAAGACCTACTGCTATGTTCCCACCCCTCCCCAGCGGAGCCCCTTGGAGACGCTGCCAACGTCTGCGGTGACAGCATCATTAGCCCTGCCCAGAGCCGCTTCTGAATCCCGGGTCTGAAAGACACTGGGTTAATAAGTCCTTAATAAAGCTGGCAGAGGCAGCCACAGCTTCCCAGGGCAAGGGCCAAGGGTCCAGGCAGGGGCAGCAGATGCGTCCTAATGAAAATGCTGGGGCCGGGAGGGCTGTGTGGGGTGAGCCGCCACCTGCTCGCGCCTCGGAGTCTATCACCATGCTGACCTCAGTGGGTGAGTCATTGTACTCCTTGGGTGCAGAAGACAAGTCACTCATCACTTGCTCCATCCCACTCTTCCTTCCATCCATCATCTGTCTGTCCATCTGTCCATCTACCCTTCCCTGTATTCTTCAAGCATTCTCTGCCCGCTGTTTGTTGAGCACCCATCTTGAGTTTGATCCATGTCTCCAGGGGCTCCTGGTCCACAAAGACATTAAATAAACAACGGATTGTGCATGTGCAGGGTGCCGGTGGGAGCAAGTGTTCGCACACCTGCCCCAGCCAAGCTCACCGAGCTACCTTGGGACAGCCACTTGCTGTCTGGCTATTCTCTCCTGAGCTATCCAAAGAAGGGGTGCACTGTGCTCCCCACAATTCCATGGTACTCATATTTCAAGCAGGGTGAAAAATGTCCTCGCTAACTAACCTCCCAAGAACCTTCCCCTCCCCCCCCAGTCACTGGGGTCTGCCTTCACCATCCTCAAAGTCCTCAGATTGATGCCCAAGTCCACACCGAATGTCCCAGATATGAACCCACAAGCTGACCAAGGCAGGTGTCAGGACAGAGCGCTAGACTCAAAGGCCAGGCCAGAGGCAAGTCCTGGCTCTCTATCACATGATGTGTGACCCTGGAGAGGTGGCCTGCTAGAGTGGTCATCTGCTAATGGTGGCATCGTCATCGTTGCTGCCGCTGTTCCTAGCACAAGGAGCTGGTCTGGCGCAACCGGCCTTGGGCAGCATCAGTCATCCAACAGTTACCATCTGTTCACCCACCTTTCTTCCTGTGCTCCATTCAGCACTCCACTCCCGGGGCAGATCCTGCCATCCAGAAAGCATGGTGGACAGTTGTCAACTCCAGGGTTGGTGGAGACTGGGATGAGGATTCTGAGGCTGCTGCTGGGCTTGCAAGGAAAGAATGCCGTGATCAATTAGTGATGTCTGCCATGGGCACGGGGAGCGAAGCGCAAGCCCTGGTCTCCAATGGGAGATTCATGTGTCTGAGGCTGGCCTGCTACACGCCTGCAGCCATGTTATCGATCTGCCACCTGCCTCATTTAACCCATGACATGGGATTGGAGTTTTGGAGAAAGGAGGAAACAGAGCCTAGACAGACCAACGTTGCTGTTTCACAGGGTCTGCTTGGGCGGGTAGGAATCCTCTTTGTAACACCCCCTCAGTAGCTGCGTAGCAGAGTGAGAGTCCTGGAGCGGGAATTGGGGTTGGAGCACCATGGCAAGAGCATGGGAGAGCCGGGAGCTCGGCTTCTTCACATGGATGGTGGGTGGTGAGATGCGGGAAGACACTGTTGGGCCTCCCAAGTCCACTGTGACACCTGGATGCTGAAATCCACAGGGTGAATGGAAGAGGATAGAAAGGAGCTCTCTTCAGGGACAAAGTTCTCGGGACGGGTTCTTCGCTGGATGAGCTGAACGAGTGGGGAGGTTGTGGGGGTGGAGGGTTACAGGCTGCGACAGCACTTCGGGAGACACCCTCCCAAGAGCATGCTCAGAAAGCCCCCCTAGAGGCAGAGAGGGAGTGGGCAGCGTAGGGTCCCAAGGAGAGCTGGGGGGGCGCTCAGGCACCTGGCAGGTGCAGGTCTGGGTTTTGTATGGCCCTGGCAGTGGTGGCTCCCAGCCCCTAGGGCTAGACCTAGGAACGATGTTCCGCAAGGAATAGGATGAAGAAATGACAGTTCCTGGAGAGGTCTGGGATGGCCACGGGCCCCGAAACACACCTGTCTTGTCCTTCAGGCAAACACAGAAGGTCCATGTCCATCGTGAGGCCGACTTGCTGTGTGACTCCTGACAAGTTGCCTGACTTCTCTGGTTCTTAGTTTGCTCATCTGTCAATAAACTCAACAGTCACTGCCATGAAGTCTCTGCCGAGTCATAGGACAGGGCAAAACGGCCTCTGTCGGCTTTCAAGACTTGACTTCTTCCGAGGATCCGACCGCCTCACCCTGACCATCTGCCCTCAGAGCAACTAGGGCTTGGAAGTGTTGACCTTGTGGGTAGCAGCTCATCTCTTCACCCATTATGCCCTCAGGGCCCCTGGGAATGCTCATAGTGCCCACCTCACGCCTCACTAACATGTTTGGAAGATTTCAAGGAGCTGATGTTTATGATGGGCTTAGCACAGGACTCGGTGGCATTGTTGAATAACAAGGGGGCCATTGTTAGTACTACTTTATTCTATGATTTAGCAGAGGATAGGAGCCCTGGTAGCTGGTGTAGTGGTTACCCGCTGGGCTGCTAACCCCAAGGTCAGCAGTTCAAAGCCACCAGCTACTCCATGGGCGAAAGATGATACTATCGGTTACCCATAGAGGCAGTTTAACCCTGGCCTACAGGGTTGCCACGATTCAGGATTGCTCCCACCGCAATGAGTTTTGATTGGATAACGAAGGATACTGCCAAAGGCCCTGACCAGCTCACACCTTGTCTGCCTCTCTGGTGTCAGCTTCTCCCCCATCTTTACTGTACTTCAACGAACCAAGCCACCCTCTGCCCCCAAATCACTCCATATTCCTTGCTGCCTCTCTCTGGGCCTTTGCTCATGGGGTGCCCCCTGCCAGGAATGCTCTCCCGCCCTTTATACATTGCTTTCAGCCCCTGCCAATTGCCAACAGCTCCGGACCCAGCCTTCTGGCCAGTGAGCTGGCATCCTCTGCTTCCAGAGTTCTGGGTATGCGTGGCTGCGACGTAGTAGTCAGAATATGACATCTTTCATGGTGGGGACGGGGGGGCTGCTTCGTGTTCTTCATGGTCCTGTCCACAGGGTGCGGCACCCATGCTGTGCACACAGTAGGTGCTTCTTAGAGGGCGTTGGGTGCAATTGAACCCCAAAGCGGAGCCTGCGCAGGACGAGGAGGGCGTGCGCCCTGTCCCGGCTCACTCTCGCCTGTTCCCCTCCTGCCTTTTGCTCCTTAAGGAGAATGAAGCAGGACGACTCAGCACTTGTCTGATGGTTCCCAGGAGCAAAGCTTCTGTTGAAATGCTTGGCCTCCAGGTTAGAGCTTCAAGGAGACGGAGCTTCGAGGGCCTCGCCTCACGGGCTTCCCCTATACACCTGCAGGGCCATTCATCTGCTGGGGCCAGGGCCTGATGCCCTATGCCGACTGATCTGTAGCGGTAGTCTCGGTCAGACCACAGAGTTCTTTCTGTGGCTCGGTGCCCTGCCCGGCGAGGGGGAGAGCCAGCCACCCCACCCCCACTTGGGCCTTGGGCAAGTGTACAAACTTGGCTCTTAGACGCAAGAGAAAGCCACAGCTAACGTGGGGCAGAACAACGTGTGACCTGGGGCTTGTTACCTAACTTCTCTGAGCCCCGTGGTGCCAGACTCAGTGAGGTGACAAGTGCACAGGGCTGGCAGCCCACCTGACACCCCACAGTCTGCAAAGGGGAGCTCCTGGTACAATTCAGAGGCAGGTCAGCACCACGATTCCCCTTCCCTCCCCTCCCCGTGAGTCAGCATGGTTTCCATGGTGGCAGCCTGGGATGAGGGTTGGTTTTTATTAATGTGGCAGAGAGCACCCCAAGGCTATAAAGGAAGCCAGGCTGGTGTCTTTGGGGACAGGCAGGCAGTACCCACAGCCAGGTAGCTCCCCCTCAGCCCCTAGAGCAGGAGACCTCAAACTTTTTAAACGGGGCCAGTTCACTGTCCTATAGACCTGTTGGAGGGCCGGACTATAGTTTAAAAAAAAACTATAAGCAAAGTCCTATGCACACTGCACATATCTTATTTTGAAGTAAAAAAGCAAATGGGGCAATATACCCACTGGGCCGGATAAATATCCGCAACGGGCCACATGTGGACCGAGGGCCGTAGTTTAAAGACCCCTGCCCTTGAGTGAGAGGCTTGGTGGCTCTGGGTCTCAGCTTGCTCCTCTGTAAAATGGGGACAATGGGCATCTCTCCCCAAGGGCTGCTGTGGGGGTTGAGTAAGAGAAATTCGGGGGTACAGGGCCTGGCCATCACAGGTTTTCAGAGTCCCATCATTTCCACGAAGGCCATGAGTTGTGGGAGCCGGCCGGCCGGCCTGTGTTTCCTGGGACAGGACGAGGTCATGGACCTCGGCACTAAGTGGACCCAAGCTGGCCTGAAACCAGGGACCCAGACAGCCCTGCCCGCAACCCTGTCTGTGCCTGGCAGTTTACCCTCCCTCCGTGGGAGCACGTGGTCCACCCCAGCGCCTTGCTTGTTGCTTGGCTGCCTTTTGCTGAGGAGTGGGGCCAGGGGAGGGAAGAATCCATTTTCCAGGCCATGTTTCCCTGGCAGCTCTGAAAATTAATTGGCCTTTAATGTGGCATAGTATTTATTTTAATTAGCAGGAAATTGACCAATTTCTTAATAAGGGGCTTTGTGGAGACTCAAGATTCGGGGTTGGTGGTGGGGAGTGTGTCTGTTTGGAGGGGTGGGGGAGAAAGCGAGAGTGGCACCCATGGCCCAAGGGGGGCGCAGTTCAGACTGCAGAGCTCTGGCTTTCCTGGTGTTTTTAGGGGGAAAGAGGGACAGAAATGGGGGAGGCAGAGGTGAGAGGACCAACCACCTGTGGGCTACGTTGGGAGGCTGGGGGAGAAGGCTCGGGCCCAGGGGACCACAGAGAGTCAGGTGGTACCACCACAGGCCTCTCTGGGTTCTGCCTGGGACCTTGGCCTACTGGTGTCATGTATAGACCACGGATCTAGAGGTGATGCCTGGGGCTCCTCTCCCTGACCCCCACTTGAGGAATTAAAGCTCAGTAACCACCGCCCGAATTCCTAAAGAAGTCAGTGCTTTTACTTTGCTCTGGGAGAACCGGGAGCCAGGACAGGCCTGGCACATGGTTAGTGCCCACCATGTTTGTTGAATGCATGAGCGAGTGAACACGTGTGACCGCCCCCCTCCCCCGTCTTAAGCTCTCCCTGGGCCTCTCCCTTGGGGTGTGTCATGATGATACAGGTGGTGTGGTCAGGGCCAGGCTGGTGGGGACACCCTTCCACCCCCTGACATCCACACTCATTCTCAAGGACCAACTCACCTCCTCTCGGGTCCTTGTGGTCTGATCAGGAGCCTTTGCCCTATCTGGGGAGCAGACCAAGGACAGGAGGGAGACCCACTCAGGTGTGGTGTCCATCCTCACAGGGCACCTGTAAGGTATTCAAGAATGGGTCTCAACTGTTGGCTGGGGGAAGTGACCCCATCCCCACACCTCCTCTGGCCCTCTGCGTGGCCCACGCCCATTCAAAACCCGCCACCACAATGACTGCTCTGGGCCAGCCACTGTTCCAACCTCTCTAACGATCTCCTCAGGATGGCACAGGTATCACGGTGACCTCCCATTTAGCAGGCCTAAAAACCTTGGCACAGAGAGGACAAAGGAGTGGCCTGCCACTTACCTTTGGGGTGAAGGACTCTGGGCTCACACAGGTTCTCAATGCCCAATTGCTCGCATGGGCAATGAGGACCAAGCCAGCCAGGCACACCTGTGTCTGAGCCTTGGACCGACCACGTGTGGCTACAAGACCCTGGACAAGTGCCTTCCCATCTCTGTGGCCACCCTGTGTCTGTCATGTGGCAGGGGAGCGGGAGGAGGGATTTGACTTGAAAGGCTTTCATGGGGATTAAACAGGACTCCTGTGTCCAGCCCCCAGCATTGTGTCCAGCATGCAATTGTTCATAATATATGTCAGTTTCTCTCCCACTTTTTCACCCACGCATGAGAGCCCCACAGATCCCACAAGCCTTTGCTCCCTTTCCGGTGCCAAACCGAAAACAGCAGCCCTGTTGCCGTCCAGTCAATCCCAGCTCACGGTGACTCGTGTGTGTGACTGCCCCACGGCTTTTTCTTGAAACTGGGTCACTGGCCCTTTCGTCTGCAGTGCCATGGGCTGGGCTTGAAGCACCGTCTTTAGGTGAGCAGTGGAACATAAACGCAGGGACCTTCCCTGTCCTGCGTGAGGCTGCAGTTAAAAGCATCCCCCGAGCACTGTCCGCCTTAGACACCCAGCCCACTCCCAGGTCATGTCCGTCCGGTCGCCTGGGACCCTCTGCGTTCCATAGGCAGAACACGAGGCGGAGGGGTGACTTGGACAGAGCATGCAGGGGCTCTGCCAGGGACCCAGCCAGTGTGCGGGGCTCGGCTCACCCACTTGCTGAACATCCGTGTGTTGAGCACACACTGCCGAGTGTGGAAGTACAGGAAACTAAGGTGCAGGGCACTGGGGGGGGGGGGGGGCGTGGCGGGGTGGCCGAGGCTGGGAGCTGAGGCTCCTGGTTGGACTTCTGGGAGTAGCTAGGACCACAAGCGGGGGGGTGGGGTGGGGGGGGGCTTGGAGGAGGCTTCTGTGGGGAATGGGATAGGAGAAAGACCAAGGGCAGGAACCAGGGGAGCGTCTAGGGGAGAAATGATCATGGCTTTGGGGTAATGGGCCCTAGACAGACAGAAACAGGTAGATTAGAGGGCACTTGAGCAGGGTTTGATGATGAAGGCTGTCGAGTGGGGGAGACACAGAGACACAGGTTTCTGGATTGGCCCTGGGGGGCGGCAGCAGCTCATTTGCCAGCCTGGAGACCCAGGGAGAAGAAGTCCGTGGGTGGGGCACTGAGTCTGCCAGTGGCCAAGAGGTCCCCTGTCCGCATGCCTGGAGGACAGGTCAGGCATGGTGAGTTTCAGGAGACTCCTTTCCAATCCTGCCTCTCCCAAAGGGCATTCTTTTCTTCCAGCGTCCCAGCTTTTCCCAGACCTCTACAGAACATTCTAGAATCTTGAAGCCATCCCCCTTGGGTTCTAGAAGCCCTTCCAGGTCCCTGGCCTGTCCACACACATTTCTCCCTCAGGCACGAGGGGAAGGCTATTTCTCGGGAAGGAAGGGGTCTCCAAGCAGGGCAGGTCCGCCTTCATCCCTGCTCCGCTTGGAAAGGGCCACCATCCTTGCCATTGTTGTGGCCTTGGGCCCTCTTCCCGCAGGGATGTCTGGCGCAGAGGTTGGCGCCTTGAGCGCTGATCTTTGTGGGGGTCGGTACAGTTGGCGTGGGAGAGTCTCTTTGGGGAGTATTCTGTCCCCCCTCCCCGCACCGGTCAGCCAGCCATGGGGGCTGGGCAGGGACCCAGCTGGGCTCTGTTGCTGGGCCTTGTAGATGGATGGAGAAAGGGTGTGTGTGTGTGTGTGTGTGTGTGTGTGTGTGTGTGTGTGTGTGTGTGTGTGTGTGTGTTGAAAGAGAGCCTGCCTGCTTGCCGGCCTGAAACCTAATTGTCCGCTGTCTAATCCGTCAGCCGGAGGACAGCTTGCTGAGCCCCGCCCCTGCGGGCTGATAAATGCTGTCCTCAAGGCCCCCATGCGCCAGCGCTGCCTTAATTGGTATCAGGACGTGCCTGGACTCCATCCTCCAGGCCCCTGCCTTTTTCCTCTCCTGCCGCCACCTCTGCCACGACAGCCTCCAGCCTCCAGCCCATGCAGGGCTCACCTGCTGCCCGGGGAGGGACCGTGGAAGGCCCCAGGCTCAGAGCCCACTTCCCAGGGTCTGGGGACTGTGCAGCAGCTGTGGCCCCAGCCCTGGGAGGAGGGGGCGCTGGGTGGAAGCAATGAGGACGGCCCCACGTCCGGGGCACCTCCTGTGTTCCTGCCCGACCAAGACCTGCAAGTGAGGGGGCTGCCGCCTTTCCCATCTACAGGCTCTGGAAGTAGTTCCTGAGCCGCCTTTGTGTCATCATCCCTCCCCACCCCTTGCTAGGGATGCACAGGAAGCAAGACAGACTAGATAGAGGTGGCGAGATCTCCCTATGACTGGCAGGAAGGGGCTGTTCTCGGACCACCCCAGCTTTCCTGGGAGCCAGGGACCTGGCCTGCCAGAGCTGAGGAACAAGATTGGACCTCTCACCCAAGTTCAGACAAGTTTCACAACCTGCCCAAGGTGGCCCAGCTAGAAAAGAGGGAGGGAGGGAGACTGCTCTCAAAGCGACTGCTTGGTTGCTTCTCAGTGTCACCTGTGTAGAACTGAGCCTGGGCCTGTGTGCTGCAGCACCCCAGGGACAAAAGGCTCCCCAGGTGAATGGGGGGCCCAAATCCTGCCAGGCTGGCCTGGCCTGGGTCACTCGGGACCTGGTGAAGGTTTGTTCTGTGTTCTTCACACAGTTGGAAAGTCAAAAAGGGACACAGTGGAACAGGGCAGAAATGACATTTCATTCACCCACCCATTCATTCATTCATTCATTCATTCATTCATCTGTTCATGTGTTCATTCATTGAATTAGCAGTTAGAGCATCCGCCTGGTGCCAGGCCCTGTCTGGAGGCAGGCGGGCCCAGCTACACGCTTTATGGGGCCCAGTGCTAAAGAAAAAAGCAGGCTCCTCCTGCCTGCAGAAATTCAGAAGAATTTCACGTTGGTGATAACAGGTCATTAAACCAAGTAATGTTAAGAGGGGCCTGTTAAGAGGGGCCCTGAGCCCTGAAGCAGATCTTGGTGCTGCGGGAACCTTGCAGGAAGGAAGGCTGCCAGACACACAAAGCCACTGGACTTAATGAGAACCCAAAATTCTTCCCTAAGGTGGTGGCAAATTCATGTGGGGCTCGGAGCCCGACCTCTGCCTCCCCTGGCTGCTTACAATGATGTTGATGACCCTTGTTTCCAATGTCCATCTACTTCACGGAGAAGATACGAATATGTGTGATTATGGGAACCTTGCAGCTCCTGCCGGGGGGGGGGGGTTACCTAATATATATACTTAGGCACCTTGCTTCTATCCCTAAAAAGTGAAAATCTGAATTTGCAAAATTTGGGGCTGTGTCTCTCACCGGGAGGACCGCTGTGTGCTCTCTGCCTCCCTGGCTGTTCCTGCACCACTCTATGAAGCCTGGGGTCTCTTAGGGAACCCCATCCTTGACTCACCTGCTTGGGTGGTAGGTGGCCGCTCTGTGCTAGAAAGGGGTCTCAACTGAGCTGGGCCCCCTCAAGGGCTCAGCAAGCAGGGGGCTGGGTGGGTATCATCTTCAGGGCTCACCAGGGCATTTTATCTCATAGTAAAAGGGTTGAGGAGGTATGGGGCCCACCAACCAAGCATCTTTCTTGAAAAAAGGGAAGAGAAGATAACTTTAATGATCACAAATGTAGCACGTGCTCCTTGTCAAAACTGATCGGACGAAAGAGAAAAGTAACCATGGTCTAAAGTTCACCTCCCTCCAAAGTATTCAGTTAGCGTTTCTGTGGTCACCCTTCCAGAATGTTCTAGGCCTCTCGTTGTGTGAGTGTGTGAGAGTGAGTGTGTGTGTGTGTGTGTGTGTGTGTGAGTGTTTTTCCAAAGATGGCCGTACACCGCCCACCAGGCTGGAGACCTGCTTGTATCTGTCTCCTTTGATGAATACTGTGCTATGTCAGTTTTGGCACATCAGAGGCAGCATTTGTTGGCCAGGGGGGGCCCATAAGGCCCCCCCATCATAAACAAGTCCCAGATCCAGCTCACACAACCTCCCACTGTTGCGTATGATTCTAATTTCTTACAGCCCCAAGGTGGCATTCGTGTGCACCCCAACCGCACCCCTGGCTCATTTCCTTAGGCCAGACCCGTAGCTGTGGGCGCTGGCCCCCGGTGGGGTCATTGCCAAGTGTCTCAGGACAGTGTTACCAGGTTGCCGACACCACACTTCCTCTGGGGACATGCCACCCCCCACAGCTGCCCCCTCAGCAGAGGAGGGCAGGTCCCCCGCCAGGCAGGTGGTCCAAGCTCTGGTGCTGGGCGGGGGCTGGGGGTGTGGAGCTGCTGCAGCCCCCCCCCCCCCATCAGAGCAGAGTGAGCTACTGTGTGTGGCTGCTTCGCCTGCAACCCATCCCGCCTCCACCCTTCCCTAGTCCACTGGTCCCCAGCCCCCCCCCCCCATGGGCCCTTGGCTCTTGTCCCTTGCCAGCCCTGAGGGCCTTCAAAGGGCCTCTCTCCTCAGGCTGGTCTGAGGCTGGACTCCAGGCCCCATCCCACCCTGATCACTTGAGCTGTCTCCTGATTTGCATGTCCTCAAGGAGCCTTGATTAATCCCCCTCTGACAACATCTCCTCAGGCGCAGGCTCTGATTGCCAAGTGGCCTCAACTTCTTTAAAAAGAAAATAAACCCCATTACAAGTGGCCCCCATTCGTCCAGAAACGTGGAGGCAGGGGGCGCTCCCAGGAACCTGTTCGGCGCTGTAACATTGGGATGTTCTAGAAGGAATCTGGCCATTTCTCTCCTCGGCAGGCCAGAGCCTCTTCTGGCTTTGGGCATTTGTTCTTGGGCTGGACATTAATCCTTATGACAGGCCTGGTCGGTGCAAATGACTGTCCCGAGGCAGAAATGAGGCAGAGGCTCAGAAAGGGGATGTTACTTGCTCAAGGTTGCTCAGCCACTAGGTTTTGAGCACACTCCAATGCCAGCCAGACCCTCTACTACTACTCTAGCTAATACGCTTCCCTGCCTTGCGAAAAGGCACCCAAGAGGCTGGGCCCAGAACTGGCCTGGGGCTGAGCACGGGCTAGAAGAAGCAAAGGCATTCACAAAGTGGCTGGGACATTGCGCCCCAGATGTCTTTGCTGGCGATGAAGCTGGGGTCACCTTGCAACAGGACAGAGGTGCAGACTGACGTGCCCCTCTGCTTCTCCTCGGCACATGATGCTCTTCCGGGGGGACTGAACTGGGCCAGGGTGCACCAGGTCTGCACCCAGAGCCCTTTGCGCGCGATCTCTGGTACTGAAGGCATGACCCACAGTCGCTCCGTGCAGCCCCTGAGCCCGGGACTAATCCTCACGTGTCTCCCGGCCCGTGCTATTCGAGTGAGCCCAAGATGTAGACCAGGAACGCTGACTGCTTCCCCTGCTTGGAAAGCGCCCCCATGCTGGGCAGGGGTGGGGTGGGGTCATAGATGGAGCAGGGTAGCAGGGCGTGGGCACCTGGTGAAACTCCTGACTGCCCCAGCCTCCGTCTCGTCTCTCTGGACCAACCTGCCCTGCCTGCTGCTGCAGCCCTTCCTGCTCCTCATTAGAGCGAGCTGCTAGGAGCCGCCAGGCTTAGAATGCTGGGAGTGTAGCAGTGTTTTGCCTTTTATCTCCCTGGTTGAGCAGTTCCCCAATGTGCTGTTTCTGCTGCTGGCCACGCGCCACAGGCGCCTCTCTCTTCCCATCAGTGGGTTGTCAGGGTCTCTGGAGTCATTGGCAGGACTGGAGGGAGGGAGGGTGGGGAGCAGAGCCTGGCCTTTCCCGTGGGTCTTGACTCTCCCCAGCCATCTCAGGGCTCTCTGAGCTGGCCGTCAGCCGCTCCATGTGGCTGTCCGGGCAGCGACCTGTCAAGCCACAGGGCTTTGGAGCAGGTGTGCATGTGCACAGTCCACCGGCCAGAGCCTGGAACATTCCTTGCTGACCTCCTGAACACTGTGTCCTCAGGCGCTCACTTTCCCGGGAGCTGTGACAAGCCTGCCTCCTCCTCTGGGGACCACAGGGGTGGGCCTCAGCAGGCAAGGGAAGCATCTCCTAGTGCCAGGCCCTGGGGGTCCAACGTGCAGGGGCTCTGGCTGGGCCACCTGCTCACCCTACTGCCTGCCCCTCCCAGGGGCCTCTCTCCTCTCTGCCATCTCCGCTCCCAGCTGGACTTGGGTATATGAGCGAGCCAAGGGCATCCTGAACAGCACGCCAAAGCTCTGGCGTTTCAAAGAGCAGTGCCTCTTCGGAAGAACAAGCGATTGGAGCTGGTGCGGGGACGCCCATCTGCACAGTTTTGCGAGGCAGCATGGTTGCTAAACCAAACAAAAGCATTAAAAATCCCCCCGTCCACTCACACTTCATTTCACTAGGCAAGTTACAATCTTACACCAAAGGCACCGGCAGGACCTCATTTTAAAATCAAAGAAAGCCCTGCCCCACAAAGGCCAGATGGTATGCCCCGCTGTCTCTTAGCCTATAGACCTGGGAGGAGTCTGCCACAGCCTGGCAGCCAGCACAGGGGCACATGGGAGCCTCAGCCCCCAGGCCGCACTGTGCTTGGGAGGCATGTAAGCCGGTGGCTCTCCTTCCGCGTTCCAGCCCATGTTCCTGACCTTGGATTGGGCTCAGCCCCGAGGGTGGTGGCTGGTTGGCACTGCAGAGAGCGCTGAACGGCAGAAATCATCAAGTGCGGTTGAAGCACAGCGATGTTTCTTTCTTGCTTCATGGGCATGCCACTCAGAGGCCAACCTGGGTAGCCATCCCAGGAGAATGTTCTCAGAGACCCTTGGACAGTCTGATCAGCCAGTGTCGTCATCTGGCTTTCGCCTTCACGGTCACAGAATGGCTGCTCTCCCTTTGGATTTCAGTCCACATTCCAGGCAGGAAAAGGAGGGCGGGGCCAACTGTATTTTCCATAAAATCTTGGAATTGTTTTAATTTTGGAAGGGAAGGCTTCCCCACAATCCTCTGCCTTCATCTCGTTGGGCAAAAAGGGACCGGATGCCCAGCCATAGCTGCAAGAGAAGCGGAAGGAATAGGAGTCGTGACATGTTCTGACTCTGTCGAAGGGGAAGACCAGAGAGGAGTGAACACTAGGGGGCCGGCCCCCTGGGGAGTTTTCTGGAAGGTCGCAGCTGTGCTGTCATGACTGCACCTTTCCCAGTCAACAGCATCTCCCGCCCATCCCAGCATCTCCAACTATCCATCCTGAGCGGATTCATTGTCTTCCCACCCCACACCTGTGCCTCTAGCCATAGGAGTCTGGAGAGCCCGGGTCGGCCTGCCTGCACCTCTCAGCTCCTGCCTCTTCCTAGAGCTCAGGGACACGGTGACATACCCACCTGGGACATGCCACCCTGGTAGAAGCGGCCCATTTAAAGACCTGTGTTCAAAGCATTCAACGCCATCGAGTCAATGCCAACTCAGAGCATCCCCTTGGGGTTTCCCGAGACTGTAGCTGGCAGGCGTCAAAGGCTCAGTCTTTCTCCCACAGAGCAGCTGGTGGTTTTGAACTGCTGGCCGTGCAGGTCTCAATCCAAAGCTTAACCACCACACCACCAGGGCCCCATGCCTTAAAAGCAAGGGCCCCCAATACAGTCACCATGCCCAGATACATGTGAATTTCACATAAACCCCACCCCAAACCTGTCGCCATGGAGTCAATGCCCATTCATCTTCTTCTCAGAGCACAGCACACACCTGTCCTCCCGGGCGTCCGAGGCTGTGAATCTTTACGGAAGCCAACCACCCCATCTTTCTCCCGTCGAGCAGGTGGTGGCTTGGAGTAGCCAACCTCAAGGTTAGCGGCTGTATGCTGTAGCCTCAGTGTCGACCGCGCGTGCGCCTTAGTTTCAGATATCAAACCCAAACCAAACGCACTGCCATCGAGTCGCTGCCAACGCAGAGCTATCCTATAGGACAGGGTAGAACTTCTCTGTGAATTTCCGAGTCTCCGTGTTAATGGGAGTAAAAAGTCCCATCTTTCTCCCTCAGAGCAGCTGGTGGTTTCGAACTGCTGACCTTGCAGTTAGCAACCCAACTGGTAACCTCCACCCCACCAGGGCTCCTGGATTTCAGATAAGCAGTGATTTTTTTTTTTAGTATAAGTGTATGCATAGGATTCACTTACATGAAATACGCTGTTCATTTATGTGAAATACAGTTTTAACTAGTGTCCAGCATCTTCATCTGTTTACTCTGGAGAGGGTCTCAGGGTCAGCAGCCAGGAGGGGAAGGGTCTGCTTTCCTGCTCCGTGGCTTTGGGCACACCAATCCTCCATGGTCCCCATCTCTGGGTGGACGCGGTCCACGAGGCACCCACCCAGGAGAGTCTGTGGAGCTCCTCATGGTGGAGGAGGGCAGCCCTTTGCGGTTGGTGGTGCTTTGCTTTGAAGCCTATGGAGCAGGTCCAGGAGCCCTGGGGTGGCGCTAGGTGACATCGACATTCAAAGGAAAGTCAGATGGTTGACTATCCTATCTGCCAGCTCTCGAAGTTCTGCCTAATACATAAAGTTTCTGCTGCTGCACCTCTGCCTGGAAGGACAGCCTGGAGGGGGACGTGACTGCTTCTTGCCTGTCACCTTCCCTTGGGAGGAACTTGGGGAGGTCGCTTTGCCATTCTGGATAGGTTGTCCAGAACTACCCAGTGGGCATGTTCGTGATGTGCGTACTGGGATACCGGGTGAGGGATTGGTCCAGGGTGGATTGGTGGGAGCTGCGGGGGTGGGTAGAAGGTGGTCGTCATCAGGCCTCAGCTAAGATGCGCTCCAGAAAACCACCTGTGCAGCCCCTCCACACCCACTCCACCCCCTTTCCCTCTGGCCCCCCCTTATCATACACCCCAAACTAAACCCCTTCCACTGAGTGTAACCCAACTCCTAGTGCCCCTTCAGGCTCCGGTGGAACGGCCCCCAGGGTCTCCCAGGTGTAAAGCTTACAGAAGAGAGGCTAGTGGGTGTGAACCACCAACCTTTCAGTCAAGCACATTAACCACTGCACTGCCAGACTCCAGCCTCGCTTCGAGAGTCTAGAGAATGTAGTTAACAGGAGTATTTTCACTGTCCCTGCTATCCTGTCAACCCCAGTCTGGCAGTGGGCTCTCCTTTGTCTGTTGGGGGTTGGGTGCCAGGGGGCCTCAGGCTCTGCAGCACTGGCCTGGACATCTCAACCCCATGGTGAGCCCTCCCCCAGCAGCCTGGGCGCCCTGCATTGCCAGTCTAGGCAATGACATCTATAGACCTGGGGACTGTAGGTCCTGGTGGGTGCCCCTCCAGGCGAGGTCAGGGACCTGTGCCTGCTCTCCCCTTAACTGGGCCGCACAGCTAATCTCTGCCAGAGGACACTGTGAGGCTCCCACACCTTCACCTTCACCCAGGTATCAGCTCCCCACCAGCCAGCCGGGCATGACGGGCTGGCAGCGGGCCGGGCAACCTCTAGCTGGCCCCTGGGCACTTCTGTTATTGCTGGTCCATCAGCAGCGTCTAGACATGGGAGTGAACCTGGCTGCCAGAACTGGGGGGCTGGGAAGGCTCTCCCTCCTACCCCACCTCTCAGCCTCCTGAGTCAGAATTCTGATTGCCTGTAAAAGGGGAGGAGCCAGTAGCCCCACTCAAGTGAGGTCCAAGACAGGCTACTCTGCCCGGTGCCTGGAGGGCTCACGCAGCTGGTGTGAGCCCGCGGTTTCCAGATGTGGAAACCAGACCCTCCAGAAGGGCCACCCAGAGCTAGCCTGGCCTCTCAGCAGTCCGGGCGCCTCCTCTCGGGGCAGTCAGCGGGCTGGCAGGAAGGGAGACTGAGGCAGCTCAGAGCTGCTGGGAGCCGGGTGGAAGAGTTGGCATTTTAGAGGCAGGGGGGATGCGCGCGCGCGCGCGCGCACACACACACACACACACACACAACAGGGCCATAGGGGAGCCTGCCCAGCTCACTGTCAATCCACAAGAAGCCTCTCTCCCCACCCCCTTTTCCTGTTCCTCCTGTTCTCTCTCTCTCCCCTCCCCCCCGCCCCCCTGCAGCCTTCCTCTGCTTCCTTCTCTGGCCAGAGACTCGGCAGAGACCCACTCGAACTCAGGGCATGTATGTGCACATGTGTGTGCATGCACCTTGCCCATTACCGTGTGTGTGCGTGTGTCCCCGTGCAGGTGGGAGCAGGGCCCTGGACTCGGGGGCGGGGGTGGGGGGGCGGATGGAAAGCCGCTTCGGCGGCTGCCGGCGAGAGCACTCCTGATAAACAGCCCCGGAGCCCGCGCCCGAGCCGGCGGCGGCGGCGGGAGGCGCCGCGCTATCGAGCGGCTGGCAGGCTCCCACCAAGCTGTCCGCGGCCGCGCCGCTCCGCCAGCCCGCGGAGGGAGGGAAGGAGGGAGGGCGGGGGCGGGCGGGGAGGGGGGACGAGTATTTGCCTCAGCCCTTAATCACGGAATTTGAAATCCCAGCGAGTCGGTGCCATTTATTTTCAGAGGCTGTCAAGGCTGGTTTCAGCATTTAAAAGAAAGGAGGATAAAAAACATTTGCATTTCTCCCCTCTCGCCTGCCGGCTCCCTCGCTCTCCCCCTCGCTCTCCGCCCGGCGCACAGCAGAGCCGGCGCGTGCGGAGCGAGGGAGCCGCGGCGAGATTTTTCAAGGCTCTGGGAGCAGGGCCCGGGGTGGGAGGGCTGCCCCGGGTGGGAGGGCTGCCCCAGCCGGCGGCGAGGGGTCCACGTGACTGCCAGCTGAGGGGTGGGGGGCAGGCTGCTGCTCTGGGGGCTGACTTGCAGAGGAAGGGGCTGCTAGGGGCTTCCAACAGGACTCACCCCCACCCCTCCAGGCTCACACTGGGACCCCCGCCTCATTGCCCCAGGAAGCAGCCCTGACCCCCAAATTCACCCTCATCCCCAGGAGTACCACCAGCCCCCCCTCCTTCCCTTTGTCTTGATACCCTCCCTCGACGGATGGAGAAACTGAGGCCTGAGAGCCTGGAAGGATGTGGCCAAGGTCACTTCTCGCAGAGCCAGGCGGGGTGAGGAGCCTGGCAGGGTGAGAAGGGGCTGACCCTGGGGTGCAGGAAGTGTTGCCGTGCAGGGCTCAGCCTGTGGGGGACCTCAGGTCTTTGCAATCACAGCCCCGGGGTTCCATGCCGGGCTGCTTTCCAGCTGTGTGACCTTGGGGGTCAGTAACCATCTCTGACCTTTTGCCCCCCTGGCATCATCAGCGGGCAGCCAGCACCCTGAGAGGGCACGTGCTCTGGGACCAGAGGGATGCACGCCCTGGGCTGGCTTGGCACCTAGAAAGAGGCATACCCACCGGGCCACACCCCACTTTAACTACCTCGGATCTCTGTTGCTTCCCCAGGATGATTTGGGCTTAAGTGAGCGGAGGAGCCTGTCCCCAGAAGAGGCTCAGTGCCTGAGGCACAGACCATGGGGTGCACTGGTTCTGCTCCCTGGGGCACCTCCAGGTCTCCACTGTTACAGGAGAAACCTTGCGGGACTGTCAGAGCCAGTGAGGGCATGCATGTGAACTCGGGTGCCCCCCCCAAGTTGCGATGATTATTTCTATGCCACTGACCTCCCACCTGCCCCCTCTGTGGCTTCCAGGCTCCTCAAGCACCCAAGGAAGGTGCCTGGGTTGTCTCCAGTGCCTCTGGGTCCCCAGTCTGCAAGTGGGGCCGGAAACAGAAAGAAGGCCTCTGGAGAGAGCCAGGGGAAGCCTGACCCGTGGGAGGAAGCTGACACTTTTGCCAGAAGTGATTGTGCGTAGCTTTTAGAGGGACTTGCCCACAATGGCTTATTTGTTACATTTTAGAAGCGATGCCACGGGCTTCATTAAAAAAAAAATTACAGAAGGTGTACCGAAAACAGGAGCATTCTCCCCTTCGCATGACACCAACACCCTCTCCCGTTTCTACACCACAATCATCAGTGTTGGGAGTTGAGTATGGTGGCTCCCAAGGGTCCCTGCCAATGAAACACATACAAAAGCTCCTTCTGCAGTGCCTGGCCAATGCTTGCTCCCTGCCCGCTTTGCATCTTACTTTCTTGTGCACACAATGGTCCCCTCCCCAAGTCTACAGAGGACGCCACCTCTTCCCTTTTTGTTGGGGGCCTACTCTTCCACTATAGGTTAGCCAGTGTGCAGCGGGGGCGGGGGTGGGGTGCACAGAGGCTGTGGCCGCCTTGCTTGTACTGCAGGGCTGCAGAGGCCCGGCTGGCCCGGCACCAGGCCGCACTGGCCTCCGTAGAGGAGCAGAGATGTGGAACGTTCTACAGGAAAAGTCTGGTTAGGAACTCGCTGTTGTAGTAGCTTGTATGTGGTGAGGATCCTAGAAGCTGTTCTACCAGGATTTTCCAGTGCCAGCAGAGTCACACACAGGTGGATTTCTGCAGCACTTCCAGATTGAGGCAGACGAGGAAGAGAGGTCTGGCGACCTGCTTCTAAAACGTAGACAATGACACCCACCCCTGTGGATCCCAACAGGAGCTGTCTGACTCTCTTGCGTTAGTACATCATCAGGAGGCCACCCTGCTGGGACAGGGCATTCTGGGCAGGGAAGCAGGCAGCAAGGGCCCGGAGCCCCTCAGTGAGTTGGGCTGCCATAGTAGCTGAAATGAAACGGACTCTAATGTGGCCAAGGTGTGCGGGTCACACGGGACCAGGCGACATGTACAGGACGTCACCTCGAGTTGGGGCCAGCCTTCAGCTATGTATTTCCATGGAGAAATGGCCTCTGGGAAACCAGGGTCCCAGGAATCCAGCTCTCAGGAGAAGGAACCCCTCGGCCACCTGGGGGGCGGGCAGGGTTGAGTCCTCACTGACCCACCCCCTACTTCCCTGACGAAGGTAGGTTGTGGTCTGTGTCCCAAAGAGCAGGGATGGGTCAGTCATAGCCAACTCCCTCCTCCTGTCTTTCCGCCTGCTCTCTGCCTCCTTTTCCCCTCCAGAGGCCCTCCACAAATCAGAGAGTCCAGGACTCCATCTCCACAGAGGGAGCCATGTCGGCGGGCAGGGGTGGGCAAGGGAGCCCAAAGGATTTTATTCTAAATGTTCTTTGGGCACTGATGGGAACATTGGCTGTATGGCTCCTGCAGTCAGGCCAACCTGTGTTCAGTTATAGCACCACCAATTCCAAATGACTTCCTCTGGGTGCGCTTCAGAGCCTCAGTTTCCAGTTTATAGAATGGGGCGCAACTATGCGGCACAGCATAGTTGGGTGGTGACGGAGTCATGTGAGCACCCAGATCCTCAAAAGAACTAGGTAGAGTCTTGCTATCGTCTTTTTTAAAAATATCATTTTATTGATATAGTGTACACATTCCAGTCTGTCCATTCACATACAATTCTGTTGTTCAATCCTATTGGGTCGGGTTCTAAAATCATCAATGCTGTCAGCTCTCCTCCCCCCACCTACTCTTTTTCTTTTTAATTATTATTCCTAATAACAACATTTTCTAAACATTGGAAGTATAAAAGTCCCTTCCCCGAGTTGGATGTAGAAAATATTCAAAGTCGCGTGTGTGTGTGTGTGTGATGTCTGTGGAAGGTGTGGTATGCTGTGAAGAGGCTGTGCCTGTTACGTGTGTAGCATGTGTGTGTGTGCTCTGAGTATGGGTAGAGTTCGTGAGTGTGGTGCTGTGTGAGTGTGACACACATATCTGAGGTGTCTTTCTCACACACTCCTCTGTACAGAGCTCTCTGCCTGCCTCTTGCCTGGCGTATTCTTTTCCGCTCTCTTGGGTCTTTGCCCTCACTTCTCACCCCTCCATCCTCCGTCCCTGAGGGGCAGTCCCAGGGGGGCTGGGGGCCTCAGGGGCCAGACTTCAGCACCTCCTTACTCAGCTGGTTTGAGTCTGAGGCATCACCAGCTCCTCGCTGAGGAAGTCGCTCGATGTCTCGGGCCCTTAGTTTCTCCGTGTATAAATGAGTTTTCTTCTTACCCTAAACAACACAAGAAGACAACATAACACCATTCATAACACTTGCCCCAAAGCACAAGGTGGAACTGCCCGAATGGGTTCTAAGACTGTAACTGGACAGGAGTAGAGAGCCTCAGCCTTCTCCCATGGTGGTTTCAGACTGCTGACCTGTGGTTGGCGGCCCAATGCACAACCCACTGCACCACCGAGCACTCTGCCGCTCACGGCCCTCAGCGCGGGAGGAGCCTGAGCACTGACTCACCCGGGCTCCTGGGCGGTTGAGACTGCCCCTTTTCGCCACGTGGCTTTGTCCTTGTGGCTCTGGCGGAATTCTGGCTCTGGTTCAGGGTGGGGTGGACAAAGGTGGGGGTCCAGCTCTTCCCAAACCCTGACAAGGGAGATGGCTGCATCCTGACCAAGCCCCCCTCTCCTCCATCTCAGGACACGAAGAGACGAGCTAATGTCCATGTGCTCCCCATGGGCCGAGTCCTCTCCCAGCCCTGCCCCACGAAGGGCTTTTCTACCCCAGCTGCCCAGACAAGAGATTTGGCCGGAAGAAATCACATTGTATATATGGACATGGGGTCATTTTACAAGGGTGTTCACAAATCTTGTCTGTAACTCTAGTAAGGAACAAATCCAAGCACCCTCAAACTATGGCCCACGGGCCACATGTGGCCCGCCGAGGACATTTATCCAGCCCGCCGGGGTTTTTGCCACGTTTGTTTTTTGACTTCAAAATAAGGTCTGTGCAGTGTGCATAGGAATTTGTTCATAGTTTTTTTTAAAAAATACTGTAGTCTGGCCCTCCAACGGGTCTGAGGGACAGTGAACTGGCCCCCTGTTTAAAGAGTTTGAGGACCCCTGAACAAATCTCTTCCCCTCTCTGAACCTTAGTGTCCCTGTCTGTGAAATGGGCTATGGTGACAAGTCCAGGAACTAAGCTGTGAAGGCGCTGGCACCCAGCCTTACGCTTGCTCCGCCCTAACTGATGCCAATTATCATGATGGGTAGTGTCATTGTTCTCACTGTTCAAAGGGGGCGTTGGTTTCTGGGCCCCCACAGAAGCCCACATTCACAGATGCCCAGGTCTCTGAAAGAAGATGGCACAGAATCTGCATGGGCCCTGCACACATCTGTCAGTACACGTTAAGCCATCTCTAGATCACTCCTAGTGCCCAATCCCGTGTCAGTGGCGTGTGCACAGTGCTGTGTTCTCCCTCTTAGCCTTTGAGGGATGACTTTGGGCACTGAGTTCCTCCCTCCTGGACCTGACCCGTGGCTGTTGAATCCTCAGGTGCAGGACCCTTGGATACAGAGGACTGGTTGAAACTCCCTGACCGACGACGGTCATGGTTCCGTTCTCAGCTGCTGGCTAACCTATAGGTGAGGGGTTGGAAGCCACCAGCCCTGCCACGGGACAACGACGTGGCCGCTGCTCTGTCAAAGAGGACCGCCTAGGCAGCTCCATGGCAGTTCCAGCCTGCCCTGTGAGGTCCCTGGCACGTGGAATCGCTCTGAGTTGGCAGCAGGTTAAGAAGGTAGATCTCCTGCCCGGGGACAGCAATTCACAGCGAGCAACAAAGGATCCCAGGGAAGAAGCAGAATTCCTTGTCCAGTGACATCAAGCTTGGCCGTGTGACTGGCTTTGAACGATGAAATGTGAAAGTGACCACATGCTAGGGCTAAGCTCGAGGTTTAAAGCTATCGGATGGTTTCTCTCGCTCGCAGATCTTTGCTCTCTGGACGACCTGCTCCACCCAGGGGCCTCCGTTTCGGCTTGGATCCCAGGAAGAAAATGCCATGTAAAGAGAGTGGTACGGCAAGGGGGAAGTCACTCTGTAAGTAATGAAACATAATAGAAAGCAAACGGTGTCTAGGGTGTCTGTACATAGTTAAGGGATGTTTGTTATGCAGCAAAGTACAGACAGTTGGTGGCTGGAAATTGGA
Source organism: Tenrec ecaudatus (assembly GCF_050624435.1). Classification (NCBI taxonomy): domain Eukaryota; kingdom Metazoa; phylum Chordata; class Mammalia; order Afrosoricida; family Tenrecidae; genus Tenrec; species Tenrec ecaudatus. The sequence continues at coordinate 77,729,946 of NC_134539.1, read as the reverse complement.
TGCTGTAATAGGAACAGCAAAAGTGTGCCACTGGCCCAGCCCAAAGAAACGTGATCCAACAACATTCGGAAACTACCCAATAATATCACTTGTAGGGAACTGCGTGCCCCCCTTCCCTGGATTTAAGCCATGTACGAACTTTATGAATTTACTCTCAGTGTCCTGCCATACAAACTGTGCCCGGTAGTTTTCCTGCCTTTGTTTCACTGCTAGAGGGTGGCTGCCTTGACCCTTGCTGGGATTGGTGCTCTTTCACTAGCAGCTGCTATGTTCATTGGACAATACCTGACTGGTGGCATTTCCCCCCAGGCGCCTGGTATGCTTCATTAGCATACTGACCTGTTAGATCACAGTTGCCCGCCATTTCTTCCTTATTTGGGAGATGCACGACTATTGGCTAGCTCAGCTGTACCTTATTTCCATGTGACGTAATGGTGCCTGCCCTTCGCTGGCTATTTAAGCCTCTGCTCTCAGCTCAATAAACGAGGCTTGATCAGATTCCTGTCTTGCCTCCATCTCTCCGCATCTCTGACCCATCTTCATTCCCAGTCCCTCTTTCAGGTATCCACGTTGTTGATAACCCGCGGGACGGGACAATCACTAATGCCACGTGCAAGTACAATGTTGCCGAAGATGATTCAAGAATGGCTGAAGCGGTACACGAATAGGGAACTGCCAGAGAGGTCAAGCCAGACTCAGCAAAAGATGGGAAACAAGGGACATCACTGCTGGTGTCAGATGGATGCTGACTGAAAGCAGAGACCACCAGAAAGATGTTTACCTGTTTGACCGACTATGCAAAGGCTTTCAACTGTGCGCCCAGAACACGGTATGAATAACGTGGCAAAGAATGAGAATTCCAGAACCCTTCTGTGTTCTCATGAACATGGAACAAAGGGTCGCCGTTCTAACAGAACAGAGCGATACTATGTGGCTCACAGTCGGGAACGGGGTCCATAGGCGTTGCCGCCTTTCTCTGCACTTACTCATCTGTAAACCGAGTACATAGAGAAGCTGGGGGATACGAATGAGAACAGCATCCAGCCTGGAGGACGGTGAACCGCCTGTGATAAACAGATGACACGGGTGGCCTGCCGAAAGGATAGGCCATGAAGCTCTGACTGACGAAGGCCGAGGACAATAGTCTACAGTACACGGGAAACAAGGGCGCGCCCAACGGGGCCGGCAGGCCCGGAGACGAGACTGAAGTCCTCACGGATTTCAGCACCCATGTACGCAGCCGTCACGGTCTCAAACACCTACTGCATTGGTCGAATATGCTCCTCACAAATCTATGGATTAGAAACAAGAGGCGACTGTGAAGACTAAGCTGGCCCTGGGGAACTCTGGTGCCTTCAGCCACCTTCAAGGCATGGGAAAGGAGGGACGGCCGGAGAGGCATCGATGCCTTGTCACCAGGGCGCTGGGGAAGAACAGGGACTCTGCCGTAGGCTGACCAAAGAACAAAGAAGCCTGTCTGAGAAGCAGGGCAGGACGCTCCTTCACGGGTGAAGATGGCCAGGCTTCGTCTCCCATATTCTGGACAGGCCCTCAGCGGCGCCAGGCCCTGAAGAAGGACAGCATGGGCAAATGGCGGGCAAGAGGAAGTCTTTCAATGAAATGGATCGACACAACCATCATGGCGATGGTTGTGAAGATGGCCCGGGACCAGCAGGGTGCTGTTCTCTTGTACATAGGGCAGGGTCCTCAAACTGTTTAACCAGGGGGCCAGCTCACTGTCCCTCAGACCCGTTGGAGGGCCGGACTATAGTTTTAAAAAAACCTATGAACAAATTCCTGTGCACACTGCACATATCTTATTTTAAAGTAAAAAAAACAAACATGGCAAAAACACCCAGCGGGCCGGATAAATGTCCTCAGTGGGCCGTATGTGGCCCTCGGGCCGCACTTTGATGACTCCCGGGGATCTCGCAGTTGGAACCAGGTGGCTGGCAACTAACAGCAACAGCAACAAAATGATTGGGAGGCAATGTCTGTTGTGTCTTGGTTGCTATGGTCACATATTACAGGGCATTCCAGAAAAGAGAGTCTCCAACCGGGGTTAGCCTGCTTGTGAGCAGGAATGAAAGGGAAAGAGAAACCCAGAAACTGTGGATTGACAGGGTTGGAAATTGCACCTATTTCTTAGTCTGACTAACGGGAATTCCAGACACACAATGCCGAAGGGGTTGGGGCCGCATCAAGGGAAAAAGCCACCTGCCCGGAAGGAAGCTGTGCTCAGGTGCAGTGTCTCCAGGTGGGAGTAGGGTTGGGAAACTCAGTCAGCTGTGCTCAGGTGCAGTGTCTCCAGGTGGGAGTAGGTTGGGAAACTCCAGGAAGCTGAAGCTCCAGCACAAACATCTTTCCCCAGAGTTGGAAGATATGATCCCTCACCCCGATCTCCACTTTTCATCATTCAAACAACTCAGAGTTAGAATCCAAGGCCATTTTTGGAAAATCCTGCTCTTTGCAAAATAGACGCAGTTCCTACCTTTCTGGCAGCTCGTTGATCCTGAAAAATTCAAGTTACAAATGACATTTTAGTCACACTTCTGACATGTTTATGTTTAGAATGCATGATGTGATCTTAGCGCAGATATGAGGGTTAAATTTAACTTGGTCCGTGTCTCCAGCAATGTATTGTTTGAGAAATCTAATCATGAATTTTAAACATTCTATACAGAGTCTTCCGAAAGGATAATCCACAATGAGTCAATACAAATGTTTTTTGAGTCGGAGAGAAAGGAAGAAAACAAGTAAGTGTTCTGTGATAGACAAAGTCCAAGAAATACCCAGTCTAGAGTAAAGATGGTATCGGAGTGTGGCCACTCTTAGTGACAACCTCTGATTGGACGAGAGGGACAGGGGGACCCCTCTGATCACACAAGTCTGGCTTGGGCGTCAAAGAAGAAGGACCACACACGGTCCCTGCCATTCAGTCTAGGAAAAAGGGCAGTGTGTCCTTTCTGGGAAGGCTGTGTAGTCAAAGAAGTACCAGGCTAGATAAAAAGGGACAGGGGCCGTCTAAGGCGTAGCGTCACTTCTGGGTGCAAGGGGCACACAGAAAAGGAAGCTGCCATTCCAAAAGGAAGGGCCTCTCCCAGTGTCCTTAGATTGGGCCAAGGAGGTGCTGGAATGGAAGGGCAGCCCAGGGTGATCCCAGGGCATGGTGAAGCATGGCCTGGGGCCCAACGCCCAAGGGCAGATGAGGGCATCTCATTCACCAGGGTTGGCAGTCCTTACAGCACCCATCCCGCAGGATTCAGAATGGCTGTGGTCTGGTGACTGCTGTTTAACCTCCATTCTAACATTTCCTGAACGGAGTGTTTCCTGGGTAGCTTGCTTCTGCACCACGGGGGCGGCTGACCCAAGAAGCCTTTCAGTGCCAGGCTGCGTCTGAGGGCTCCCCGACTCCATCTTTCTCTTTCCTCTGACTCTCTTGGGCTTCTGCACAACATGGCGGCTTTTGACCGGGTGCCTGGCTTCTGAAGGGGGATTCAGCAGAAAAGCGTGGAAGTCACTGGAAGCAGATGCCTCGTCTCTCATAAGGCCCGGCCTCTGAAGTGGCACAGCATTAGTTCTAGTTCTACGGCTCAGTGGGCCGGTCCAGGTGGTGGGGGCGGTGTGTGTGTGTGTGTGTGCATCTCTTGACCCCTGGGAGAAAGAGCCACATCCCCACTCGCCAACCCCAGGCTTGTCATGTGACTTTGCTTTAGGTGGTGAACGAGAAGTGGACGTGGAGAGCCTGTCAGTCCCAAAGAGATTGCAAAGCCGTCACAAGGTTTTTCCTGTGTCTCCATCAGGAAAGAAAGTAGGACACTTTAAAGCGGGCGGCGGGCGGGCACCGAGTCACGTGGGCAGGACTCCCACGCGGCTGCACAGTCCTGTGTATTCTGACAGCATTCCCTCCCATCTCGAGTAACCAAAGCGTCTGTCCAGTCTCCAACTCGGGCTCTCAAACCACCATGTCTTTTCCCCCCTCTGTGTTTAAGAATTCAGGAACCTGGCGGTGTGGCGGTGGGCTGCGACCCACAAGGTCCACAGTTCAAGCTCAGCTGGAGGAAGACGGGCCTTTCTCAGAAACCCACAAGGGCAGGCCTACCCTGTCCCGCAGGCTCACTGTGGGTCGGCACCGGCCCGGTGGCAGGGAGTCTGGTTTTCTTGAGTTTTGAAGTGAGACCTCACACCACCACGCCTTTTTCTCTGCTGCGTTAAGAATCACTGAGGCAGGGGAGCCTGAGAAGAGACCCCCACTTCTCATGTAAAAGCAAGTGTCGTTGTGCTTTCACAGAGTGTTGGCTCGTCTGCTTCGTGGGGCTCGGCCCCGCCCTCACATGGGAGCACAGTGACTTGTTGAAGTTCACTCAGCTACTAACCAACAGAGGCGGGATTTGAACTTAGGGCTTCTCGCTGCAGAATGCTTAACCGCTGGGCCCCCGAGGAGCCCTGGAGACCCCCTGGCTGCCCTGGGCTGCTAGCCCCACGTCAGCAGTTTCCTCACAGCAGCCCGGAGAAAGGCAAGTCTTTCTGCTGTCCAACAGAGGGACAGTCTCATGTCAGGGACAGAGGGACTGATGAACCTAGAGGGACAGCAACAGGGGGGGTATGGGGGGTGTGTAAAAGAGAGAGGATGTCAAGGACCCCGCATAGAAAAAGAGTGTTTGGAAACTGATTGTGGTAGCCACTGTACAATTCTGCTTGATGTGCTTGTAATATGGGATGATATATGTTGTTATGATATGGAAATATGGGATGATATGATGTATGATATTAAATCCCAACTAGTAATATTTTTTTAATGGGGGAAAAAAAGAGACGTGGTTGGGGAAACCCAAAGGGGAAGTCCTGCCCTGCCCCTAAGTGTCAGAATCAGCTTCGGAGCAGGGTTTGGTTTGGGTGGGTTTGGTTGGTTTGTTTGTCTTCGGGCTTTTCATCATAAATGGTTAGTAGATATTTGCTGATTGACTGAATACCACCATGTGGTTGCTTTGGGAAACTGGTGGCACCGTGGTTGAGCGCGTGGCTATTCATGGAGAGGTGGGTGGTTCGAACCCACCAGAAGCAGGAGAGAGGTGAGGCCACGTGCCATGCGCGCGAGGTGCTCTGGATACAGTGGTGTGGGCGCCCAGCTGTGAGGACGGCTGAGTCACAGACGTGGGGAAGTGAGCAGGCTGCGCCGCCCAGGGACCCCTTCACTCCCACTCCGCTCAGGGGGCCCTGTGGGGTGTACAATGGCTGCTGTAACAGTAAGATCCGCCGTTGGAACCCACCAGCCACGCCAAGGGAGCAAGGCAGGGCTTTCTACTCCCATAGACGGGCAGTCTGGGAAACCCACAAGGGCAGTTCTACCTTGTCCTGTAGGGTCGCTGTGACTCATCGTTGGTGGGTGGCAGTGAGTAAGCAGGAAATTAAAATCTATAGAATGTAGAAAAATCATAATGACATTTCGTGTGAGATGGCCACGTCCCCCTCACTACTCCAAGATCCTCCAAGTTACTTCATTTACTCCTCCCAGGAACTAAGGAGTTAGGGCATCAACGTCCCATTTTACGGATAGAAAACTGAGGGGTACACTGGGCAATGGACGTGCATGCTTATCACACAATCTATGGTTCGGTCAGGAACTTCAAAAAAAGTCCAAGAGGTCAGAATGAGTATGTTTGTAATGGACACCATCATCATCATCATCATCGAATGCAGGTAGTATCAACTTGCTGCAAAGGATCTGGGTGCTTAGTATCAATATGTCAATCGTGTGCAGAGCAACTGCAGCCCGTGGACCACAATTAGGGGCCAAGGGTTTGCCAAAGGCCAAGCAGACGCAGAGCCACAGAACCAAGGTTTGGGCCGAGACCAGTGGCGCTCCAGGGACTGGAGGGATGCCCTGGGGTGCACCTGGGGACCCCCAGGGAAGGACTGGGCCAGTGAGTGTGTTGCCGAAGAAAACTGAGGTCAGAGGGAGGTAGCAGAGAGCCACAGAGACACTCCCTGGAGACCTGAGCATGCGCAGAGCCAAAGCTACTGCCGATGATCGGGCTGGGTGAAAGAAATGGGGCTCGTGCTGTGGGTCGTCGATTAGAACCCTTTGAAGTTTCTTGGGGGACACAAGGACATCTAGAAAAGTCACTGACGTTGCTTTTCAAAAATGGGTTGTGGTTTGAGTGAGCGTTGACAAGTGTAAATTGCTTCCCCTCGAACAATTCATACACATGTTGTTTCAGGACATGAGAAGCAATTCTCTCGGAGTCACTTGGCGCTCCTCCCACTTCCTCCCTGGGTCCCTCCGTCCTTCCTGCCCCTTGCTGTCTTCTGAACTTTATTTGGGGGACGCTGCTGCCCTTTTGTTCCTTGTGACTGTTCTGAAGACCGTGGCCCTGGTGGTGGTGATTGTTTACAGGCCTGTGGATTGTTTGGCTGAAAGGTGAATTCTGGATGCCGGTTTGGTTCCAGGTTTGAAGGGTCTCTGAGGGCCACAGCCTTGCGGGGGGGGGGGGGGGGGGGGGGGCTCCACCCGTCTCTATCAGACCACTAAGCCTGCTCATTATGTGTTACGATTTTGATTCTTTCCTACAGGAATTTGCGCTGTCACCCCAATCAGAACAGTCGGTAGTGACCACTAGGAACATCTGGACCTTCCGTTCTCAGGCCAGTAGGAGCTGCGACTTGGTGGTCCCGTCGGCCTTGGAACGCCTTTTCCCCACTCTCCCATGCTGGAGATGGGAAGCAACCATTTCCCCACTCTCCCTTGCTGGAGATGGGAAGATGGTTGGACCTGAGATGTTTACTCACACGCCTTTGGGGCCCCAGTCACTATTCACCATGGTGGGATATAGAGCATTGTCTCGATGGACAGTGTTTATGCCGATTGACCTAAATGGTCCCGAGACTGTGCACCTGAGCACCCATGCTCAGTGACTCAGGCCCTCAGGGTGTTTGGCTATGGCTAAGAAGTTTGCGTATCTTTGCCCCTTCTATGGTCTGCTATATGCCCGGATCTGTTTATAAAACATACAAATACAAATACCGCTTTCCAAATCTGTCCCGGTGTGTGTGTGTGGGTGTACTCCCATCGGCCATCTCACACCTGTTCAGCTTGCGTATCACACGGATCCGTTCAGAACGTATTATTTGTTCTGTTACTGCAGGAGTGTGTGTGCGATGGTATTTCTGTTGTTGCCTTTGACTCTTCCGTACTGCCCAGTGCCTCGGTCACGCGGTGCACACGCCTTATTGTGTGCTACCCCCCCTCCCCCAAGGGAACACATGTCTACTATCCAGTTAGTGATCCCCCGCCCCGCCCCCACGGTAACCATCCAGAATGTTTCTTGCTATACCTGAGTGCTCTGTAAACATTTCTATAACAGTGGGCTCTATTTGCCCTTTGTGATCGCTTGATTTCACAGCATTATGGCCTCCAGTTTCATCCATGCTGTGAGATGTCGCACGGACTGGCAGTTATGTTGTGAGGTTGTGTGTCTGTACCGTGCGTTGCGGACCCATTCACCTGGCAACGGGCACTGTGGTTGTTTCCATCTTTGTTATTGTGAATAATACCATAATAAATACCGGTGTGCTTACATAGGAGCCCTGGTGGTGTGGTGGTTATAGCTGGGGTGCTAAGCACAAGGTCAGCAGTTTGAAACCACCAGTCGCTCCTCGGGAGAAAGACAGGTCTTTCTACTCCCGTAAAAAGTTCCAGTCTCAGAAACGCACAGGGGTGGTTCTACCCCACCCTATGGGGTCGCTGAGTGGCACGGGCTTGGTGGCAGTGGGTTTGGCTGTGGGCGTGGGTGCATATAGCTGTCTATTCGTGCAATGGTTCTTGTTTCTCTAGGGCAGGAAAGAGGACTGCAAAGGTTCATGGGAAAATGATTTCAAAGATAATGGAATGTGGAAGCCCCTTGCATGCCTTGTGGTGAGGCTGCAGGATCGCACGCGGGGACCAGGTCAACAGCAGCTGACCACGGCGACGTCTCTGTTACTTGGTTAAGGAAGCACCGCACTCTGTCGTGGTTGTCTTGAATCCCACTAGCACTGAAGAGTCTTGCCTCCCCACACCCTCCCTCACCAGCATGTGCTGCCTCCTGGGGTGTTTTGTTGTTTTGTTTTTGACCACTGCTGTTATTGCCTGAAGGAGCCCTTGCTTGAGCAGAGGTTAAGCATGAACTTAACTGAGACACTGGAAATGCGGATCCTCCAGTTGCCCTGGAGGAGAGAGATCGCACAGTCTGCTCTGTAAAGATCTCAGCCCATAACACGGCCCACCGAGAGCCGTTCTCCAGCCTACTCACAAGGAGCAGCCGCCATAGGTCAACCATCGGGCTCGCTCGCTCTGTCTGGGGGAAAAAGAATGATGGATTATGGTGATGGGGTGTTTTTTTTAATGTTGAACCATCTCGTATATCTTATGAATCCCACTTGATCAGGATATATTATTCTTTTCAACTGGTGTTAGATATCTATTGGCTAGGGTTTTGTTGAGAATTTTTCCATCTCTATTCACGAAGGTTTGGGGCTATAACTGTCTTGTTTTCATGGTATTTTTGCCTGAGTTTGGTATCAGGGTTTTGCTTGCTTCGTAGAATGAATTCAGAAGTGTGGTATTTTTTCCCCTATGTTCTGGAATAGTCTTAGAATTAGTGTCAATTATTCGCTCCATGTTTGGTAGAATTCTCCAATGAAGTTGTTTGAGCCAGGACTTGTGGGGGGTGGGGTGTGTATATGATCTCTTCCATATTTTTTCCTTATTTATGGCTTTTTTCTTCATCCAAATTTTCACTTAAATTACTTCTGACTGGTGGACTATGTTGTTGGAAGGTGCGTGCCACAGGGTCTCAGCTGTGTGGAGCCCAGGCTTTGGGGCAGGGGGTACCCTGGCACTACCTTAGGCTTAGGTACACTTTCTGCCTTCAAGTCATCTGGTGGTGTTAGGTGCAACGGAGTCAGTTCTGACCCATAGCGACCCTACACTGCCCAGACCTTGCAGCCACCGTGTCCATCGGCCGTGTCAAGGACCTTCCTCTTGCTCACTGCCGCCCTTCTTCACCAAGCAGGATGCCCTTCTCCAGGGACTGGTCTCTCCTGGCAAGTCTGTCCTAGGGACATTGGATGAAGTCTCACCGCCCTTGCCTCTAAGGCGCACTCTGCCTGTATGTCTTCCAAGAGGGATTTGCCGGTTCTCTCGGCAGCCCGGGGTTGCTCCAGTAGTCTTTGCCAGCACCCCAATTCAAACGCAGATGATCTTTTTGGGTCGTCCTTATTCCGTGTCCAATTTGCACATGCAGACGAGGCTTGGGCCCGGGGTACATTAGTTCTCGGCACATCCTTGCTTTTCAACTCTTCGGCAAGGTCCTGCCCAGCAGCTGTGCCCATTGCAATGTGCCGTTTGGTCTCTAGCCCACTGCTTCCATGAGCATTGCTTGTGGATCCAAGCAAGGCGAGGTCCTTGGCAGCTTCCCCCTTTTCTCCATTGATCATGCGGTTACCATGTCCCGCTCTGGGTTTTCTTGGCATTGAATTGCCATCCATACTGAGGGCTGAGTAATTCAAAACACCATTCAATCGTTATATACTTAGGCTTGACGACCACTTTTGAAATTAATGAACAACAAATAACCAGGTCAGAGAAGTGATCAGACATGAAGTCAGACGTCAGCGTTCCTGGGTGCAAGTTAGTCCCTGAGCTACAGGGTTACGTCTGGATGGCCAGGAGAGGAGGGCGTCTTTGAGGGCGGCCTCTGGAGTGGTTTCAGTTCCTCCACTGAGCTTATCTCTATTTCCTGCAGCGCCTACAAAAGCCAGTGTTATTGTTTAGCTGAACTAAGGCTACTCTGTTCCTGTTTGAGGGGGGCTGACTGGGGGAGTTCACAGGCTACCGCACGTCAGGATTGGCAGTCGGGGTTCAGTCACTGGTCACAGCAACGCCTGTCCTCAGCTAGCGGCCCCGTCTCTCTCCGGCGGTCAGCCTCTCGGTCCCTGGGATTTTGCCTTCCTGGGCCAGGAAGCCCACTTGTCACTGTGTCTCACAGACCCATCGTCTCGGGCCAGGTGAGGAGTAGGTACCCCGAGTCTCAGAACTGCTCCCCTGCGTCCCGCTGCCAGTCTCTGGTGCGTCTGATCTGGTGCTCTGGTGCTTCTGCTCAAACCTGCTCTTCTGAGGCTCCTTTTTAAAGAAATACGCCGGCCCCACTCCTCGGTTTGTCTCCAGATGGTTGGTTCGTTGAGCACAGGGAGGCTGGCAAGTAGAAGCAGCTCAGGGAGTGTTTGGGTCAAAGGTTTGTCATCAACCAGGAGGAAGAAGTAGGAAGAAAGCCCTTTTTAAATAAGGCTTCTTTCCTTTGGCGAGGAGTCCCTGCATGCCAATGGCTGAGCACGAGGCAACTGAACAAAAGGTTGGCAGTTCAAAGCCCCACGAAGGTGCCTGGGAAGAAAGGCCTGGTTATTTTCTCCCCAAAGGTCACAGCCGTGGAGGTCCGCACAATGGACTGCGGCCCTGAAGCGCGTGGGGGTGGGGACTGTGAGTCCGGATCAACTAACTCCGTCTCATAGTGGTGGATCCTTTATCTACCTCGGTATCTGTCACCACCGAAGGTACTGCTTCCCTTAGTCTGAAAGTTCCCCGTGGGCCAGGCCAGGCTGGTGGGACAGACGGCTACGTCTGCAATAGCCCCGGGTGGGCCCCAGGTGGATGGAAAAGTGGGTCCCTGTCTAGAGGTTTCACGTCTCCTCCTGTTCTCTAAGCACCTGATCTATTCCATTCTCAGGGAGGCCAGCGGGCGAAGAGACACAGGCTGCAGGCCTTGGGACCTGTGGAGGACAGAGCACAGGAAATGCTCTGTGACTGTCTGCCTCCTCCCTTTTACCTCCTTCCCAGTCAGTCACCTGGCTGGTCCCTGGAGCCAGAGTGCAGGGTCCCCGGGGCTCCAGTGCCAGCCTGCCTCCCCACTCCCCTCCCAGCTCCTGCCTCTTGTCTTTCTGGCTGCCTCAGCTCCCCGCTCAAGGTCAAGGAACAAACAGATCAACCTTTTCCCTGGAGCCGGCCACGGAGAGGATGCCTCCAGCTAGAATCCAATTCTGAGTCTGGGCCAAGACACACTCTTCCCATGAAAGTGAAGCTGGGAAGGGCATTTTCGCGGCCGTAAAATCAGCAGAAATGCTTTGCCGGCAGAGAAGAGACTGGGCGGTTGGTTGTGGTTTAAGGCCCAAGCATTAAGATGGAAGCGGTCAGACCTGGGAAAGGGGATGCTGAGAATGAACACGAATATTAACGTAGTGGTTGACAGGGTTCTCTCACCTGTGGGCCAGCCAGGTGTCCCACGTGGCGCCTGAACATGGGGTTGCCCCTGCCTGGTTCGCTGGCACAGAGCATGGGGTCTAAGTGAGCCAAGTAGGCGGACAATCAGGCAAGTTAAAGATTCTGCACGTGGCCTAGGCATTCATTCGTCAAAACCGTCCAGGGACTGGCGCCAGACGGTGGCTTCGGGACCCAGTGTGGACAACCAAGAACTGACTGGATCCCACCTCTCAGAAGAATGGCTCTGGATAGGATCATATCGGAAAGGATCGAGGCTCAGGACTCAACCCAGAGGGAAACAGAGTCAAGTCTATATCCCAGGAGGGTCCCTTTGTCAGCCCGTGCCTGTCGCTTGGCTAGAAACCAAGCCTGGGGGCAAGGGGGCCAATGAGGGAGCTCCAACATGGACCCCATAGTGACCCAAGAGCCAGAGAGAAATGTGCAAATTTGAGAGGTGGCGGAGGCGGGGTCAACAGGTGTGGGTGACAACATGAGGAGGATGAGGGGCGACTTAAAACGGAGGTGGACGTGGAGTCGCTAGTGACGGCCAAGTTCATTTCAAACACAAAAAGCCAACCCAATGAGGATCTTGGAGAGAGAAGAGGAAGAGGATGGTGAACACCAGGTTTCAGGGCAAGGTAATTAAGGTACCTTTTAATTAAAAGGAAGAGAGGAAGGAGAGAGCTTTAGGGACAGGAGAGAGATTTCGTATCTGTTGGGGGGGAAATATATATATGTGTATATATATTTGCATATGTATGTATGTATTTTAACTTTGGCCAAGAACCATGGGGAAGAACACCAAGGAGTATAGATCTGACCCCAAAGAACTAGGGTTCACATATGACCCCCCCCCACACACACAATTAACCTTTAAGAGTACAACTGTAGTGATTTGTGAGCACATTGGAAATTCCGAAGAAGAGGGACCAGTCTATTTGGAAGAGCCAAAGATGCTCAGGAAGAACCGAGGTGCTTGAATCACAGGGCTGGAAAAGACCATCAGACTACCAACAGAACGAACAAACCGGTCTTGGAAAGCGTACAGCCAGAATGCTCCTTAGACGTGAGGTGGCAAACGTTCTCTCACCTACTTTGGACGCAGTCTCAAGAGAAAAGGGCGTCCTGCTGGGTAACGAACAGCAGCGAAAAAGAGGGAGACCCTCCATAAGACGGGCTGCCACAGCACCTGCACCGGGGCTCAGACACGAGTGTAGGGCTGGCGCCCGACCGGGCCGTGGTGCGTGGCGCTGTATGTAAGGCCGCTGAGTTGGAACGGGCTCAATGGCACCGAACAACAACGTCCACGGTGGTGAATAAATGGAGGACCACACCTTCATTTCCCTGACCTCCCCTTCCCCTGCCATGGTGCCCGGCTCTCTGCCAACAAGCCTGCCCAGACTTCGTAACCGGCCCCTGCCTCCCACGCCAGCCTTAGAGCAACCCCGGCCCTGCCTCAGCCGTGCGCCCCCCTCTCTTAAACTCCCACCAGAAGGTGCCCTGGTCTCTTGCCTCCCAGCCTCCATTGGGAATGGCTTCCCTTCCACACACCACCTGAGTCACTTCCCCCGTCCTTCGATGGCCCTTTCCGGCTCGCTCAGACTTGAGTGGACACGAGGGTGTCTCTGCTGTGCTGAAAGAATGTTCTTTGAAAATGTATGTGGGGTGAGGGGTGGGGCGTGATGGGAATTTGGATGAGTGGCTGGATGGATGGGAGGATGGGTGATCAGTGAATGGATGGGTGGATGAATGGTTAACAAATGGATAGATGTGAGGATGATTGGCTTGCGAGACAGGCGGATGGACGGAAAGAGGCACAGATGGGTGAGTTGGGGAGATGCGAGAGTAAGGGCCTGGCAGCGTGCAGAGATGGTGGGTAGGTGAAGGTGGGTGGACGGTGGAAAGCAGACTAGAGCTAACGAAAGGAGCGGAGGTAAGGACAACAAAAGGTAAAACAGCAAGCCCTGTAGCCTCCCTCCTCTCCGACGACCCCCCCCACCCCGTTTCTCCACAGAACACTCTCCACTCTCCTCCCTACATGGGGTGGCACGGCGAGCCAGTGCCGGGCATTGCAGCAAGAGATGTCGTCGGCTCTCGGAATCTTCCTCCCCAATCTCCACTTCTGTGACTGGATTTTTGTCAGGTGCTCTGGCTTGGGTAGGAACCTGGAATTAAACCAATCCCCTGGACACTGAGTTGATTCCAACCCAGAGTGGCCCTGGATTAGGGGATAAACTACCGGGTTACATCTCCTGTCCAGGTCGAGTCTCCTCCCAATCCTTCACCTCCCAAGATCCCCTCCTCTCCTCCTCGTGTCCTTCCCGGGGATCCCTGGGGTGCTGAACTGGCCTAGAAGCAGAGCCTTGGCCAGTGCCAGGCCGCCTGAGTCCTGTCACCCTGGGCCTCAACACCCGGGTTCCTGCTGCCCACCCCCCACCAGGCAGCTCTGATTTTCCACTCGGGTTTGATCGGCTGCCAGGATCTCCCAAATGTCAGCTGCAACGTTAGCATCTTTAAGAGAGAGCCGGAGGCGATCTTTAAGCAGGGAGGCTGGGACCCCATGCTGATGAGAGGAGCCTGCGCTGAGCTGACAGCTAGCTCTGCCTCCTGCCTCCCCAGCCAAGGCTCTGGGAGTCCGTGGCCTTCAGTCTCTGGACAGCACCTGGGTTTATTTTTAAGGTTGAATCGGACAGAACATTACCCGGAGACTGGGAAGCCCCCAAAAGGGCAAGAGGATCCCGTTTGGTCCTTCCTGTATCCCCAGGTGCATGCAGGACCTGGTCCAGAGAAGTCAGTACATTTCTGCTCATCGAATGAATGCGTGAGCCTCCAAAGCTGCCTGAAAGGTGTGACTACTGACCGGGGACTTCTCTGCCCCTTGCCCTTGAAGTGGAGACAGACACGGGGAATAGAGGGAGGCAAAGGCTCCAGACCTCCCGAGTCCAATTGACGATCCTGACTGGTGCCCCAGCTCCAGCATGGGGGAGCTGTGTGACCTTGGAGAGGTTGTCAGCCCTCTCTGAGCCCCAGCTTCCTCCTCAGGGAAATGTGCCGGAGGAGATAAGAACACCACTTGTACAGAACTAGTGAGAGAACGAGATGGGAACACCTGGTCCAGTGCCCGACACCTAGTAGGTCCTCAAGGAAATTGGGCCCCTTTCTGGGCCGCTTCTTCCTCCTTTTCCCATCTCCCCTGTCTGGGCATATTCCAGTGCTGGGGCCGCCAGTCTTTCCTCAACACCCCGCTCCCCTCCTTGTCCTTCTGGATCCTCCTTCGAAGACTGGGGACTGGGTTCTCACCAGCACCCGCGCCTTGGGAGTGACTGCGTTTATAGGCCCCAAGCCAGCAAGCCCATTGAGGGCAGGAACCACTGTCATTGATCTCTAGATCCCTGGAGCCCGCTGGACGCTGCAGTCATGCAACCTCCACCAACCAATGAATCAACTGCGGGTCTCAGCACCACCAGGGGGGAATTTCTGGCGGTCTTAGTCTTAAAAAAAAATGCAGCCCTTAAAAGGCTAGGCTCCTCCAATCTCCCCACCTTCGGCAAGATCACTTTTTACTGAAGCCCATGTTCCTCCCGGCCCTCAGGTCAGGGCTGATGACTTCCATTCCTCAGTTGCCTGCTATTGCACAGATCCTGGAGGCAGAAGCAGAGGCCAGCCAGCTCCTATCTAGGACCGGCCGTGCTGTCACTTGGGCCCTGGCCTTGGGGGTCATGGTTCATGTTGGAGCCGACCTCCCGTGCCTTTGCCGAAGGCTGAGGCTTCAGGAGGGGCTGGTGTCTATTCCCATGTTCTTAAGGGCTCTCAGGACTGCAATACTCAGGTAGGTGAGGACACGAAGGAAGGTGAAGCAGCCGTCAGTGGAGGTGGGCGAGGAACGGGGCGGGTCTACAGCTGCCACCTTCACAAGGGGACCGGTCAGAACCGGGCATGGATGGGCACTTTCAGATAAAGGACACATCGGCACCCAGCTCACGTAAGCATATATTTCAGAACTAGAGGTGTAAGGAGCAAGGCGAAGAAGGGCTGTGAAACAAAATAAAATGAATGAGTGGTGGCTGGACAGGTGGAAGAGTAGATGGATGAATGGCTGGATGATGGGTGACGGTGGGTGGATGAGCGGATGGGTGGGTAGCTGGCAAGGAGGAGGGGTAAATGAATTCATGGGTAAATGAGTTAGTGAATGGATAAATGAGTGGGTGAATGGGAAGACAGAAGAGCACATGGGCTCGTGGATTAAGTGGGTGGCTGGATGGGTGGATAGATGAATGTGTGTATGGGTGGGTGGCTGGCTGGATGGATGCGTGCAAGGGTGGGTGGGTAGATGAATGGATGGATGTGTGGAAGGGTGGGTGGGTGGGTGGATAGATGGATACGTGGATGGGTAGGTGAATGAGCTGTAGGCGGGTGTCTGAATAGGTAGATGGGTGGACAGATGGTGCATAGGTGTGTGGCTTAGTGGTGGATGTGTGAGTGGCTAGAGGAGTGGATGGGAAGATGGAGAAGTATGGAGGGGTGAGTGCATAGGTGGTGAGGAGGTAGGTGTGTGGTGTTAGGTGCTGTCATGTTGGTTCCAAGGCAGAACGCCCCTCCACGGGCAGCAGAAGGAAACGCTGCCTCGCTCTGCGTCTTCCTCCCAGTGTTCCCATGTTTGAGCCACTGTGGCAGACACCGTGGCGATCCATCGTGTGGATGGTTTTCATCTTTTTCACCGCTCCTCCACTTTACCAAGCATGATGTTCTGCTCCGGGACCTGGTCTCTCCTGACAACACGTCAAAGCATGTGAGATGAAATCTTTCCATCCTTCCCTCGAAGGAGCATTCTGGCTGCACTGCTTCCGAGAAAGATTTGCTGGTTCTTTTGCCAGCAATGGTACGTTCCAGAGTCTTCACATGCTCCAAGTCTTCTTTGGCTTTCCTTAGTCCATGTCCAACTTTCACGTGCATACAAGATGACCGAAATTACCTGGCTTGGGCACGCACCTCCGTGACATCCTTTCTCTTCAATGCTTTAAAGAGATTTACCCGGTGCAATATGGTGTTTGATCTCGTGATTGCTGCTTCCACGAACACTGGGTTGTGGATCCAAGGAAGATGAGATCTTTGACAGCTTCGGCCTTTTCTCCACTTATCATAATGTTACCTATTGGTCCAGTGGGGATTTTGGTTTTCTTTACACTGAGTTGTCATCCATACATGAAGGCAGCAATCCTTGATCTTCACCAACAAGTATTTCAAGAGCTCCTCACTTCCGGCAAGCCCGGTTGTGTCATCTGCATATGCAGGTTGTTAGTAAGCCATTCTCCAATCCTGAGTGCACGTTCTTCTTCGTATACTTCGGCTTCTCTGATTATAGCTCGGCACATACGTTGAATAAGTGCGGTGAGAAGACCCAGCCTCGACACTTTTCTGATTTGAAACCTTGCAGTGTTTCCTTGTTGTGTTCACACATCTCCTCGTGATCCAGGTACAAGTTCTTGTTGTTTTATGCTTTTAACAGTTTTATCGACATAAACCTTACAGAATGTGCAGTTCAATAGTTCAATCATACAAAAAGGCATTGTGCAATCGGGACAATCAATCTGAGAACATTTCCTTCTTTCTTGTGTGCCCAGGTATAGGTTCTCCGTGAGCACAACGAAGTGTTCTGAAATTATGATCTGCACAGTCAACTACTTCGGCATGGTCAGTAAAAACCTAACACTGTTTTTTGGTGTTCTCTGCTTTGAGCCAAGAACCAACTGACACCAGCAATGCTGTCCCTTGTTCCATAGCCTCTTCTGGATCCAGCCTGAACCTCTGGCAGCTCCCTGTCAATGGACTGCTGCAACCGTTGATGAATGATCTTCCAACAAAATTTTACTTGCATGTGATGTTAATGATATTGTTCTCTAGCTTGAGCATTCTGTTGAGCCACCTTTCTTTGGAATGGGGGCAAATATGGAGCTCTTCCAGTCAGTTGGCCAAGGAGCCGTCTTCCAAATTTCCGGGCAGAGATGAGTGAGTGCTTCCAGTGCGTCATCAGCTTGTGGAAACTCTCCAATCGATGTCCCATTAATTCCTGGAGCCATATTTTTGGCTAATGCTTTCGGTGCAAGATGAGCTTTTTCTTCCAGGCCCATTGGTTCCTGCTCATAGGCTACTTCTTGAAATGGTTGAATGTCAGCTTGTTCTTTTTGGCACAGTGGTTTGTCTATGTTCTTTCGATGCTTCCTGCATCATTCAATATTTGCTCATGGAATCTCTCATGATTGCAACTTGAGGCTTAGGTAGGTCCGTTGACTAGTGGGCAGGTGGTCGGTGGGTGCATGAATCAATGGGCAGACAAATGAATTAGTGAGTGGAGGGATAAATAGATGACTGAGAAGGTGGAGGTATTATTGGCACACAGCAAAGAATATTAGTAGAAGTTCAGAAAAAAATTTAAAAACCTGGTTTTGCCCTGATTCTGTCCCTAATACAGTATGGGACTTAGGCATCTTGTCCCCAGCTTCCTTGTCTATCTAAAAGGCAATAGTCCCTGCCTCCCCCTCCCCCCACCCCCACCCCACTAACCAGGGGCGCGCTGGGCTTCCAAGCTTGTCTTTGTGGTGAGCTCCCTCTTTCCTGAACCCACAGGGACCTTCTGTACAGTTTCTGCATTCTTTTTCTAGCAGAAGGCTCGTGGGAAATCTCTTCACAGCCAAGGCCAACGTGGGAAACATCCCTGCCTCTAATGCAGGCCAGGCCCCACTGATAGGACTAGAGTTAGAGGCCATCTCTGAGGTCAAGGAGAAGTGGACTCTGCTCTCAGCTCAGGCATTCAGTCTCAAGGCAAGATGCCACACTTCTCTGAGCCATCTAAAGGCAAGGACAACTGCAGCACCCAGCTCCCGGGGTGACAGAATGCCCATGGAGTGGAGTGCTCAGCGCAGGAGGGGCCCAGCCTGGACTCGTGGAGGCACAGCTGCCCCTGTCAAGCGTTATCTGAACAAAACACCCGCCCACGTGAGGCACAGAGCATGGGGGTCTCTTCCACAACAAAGGCCCGTGGCACCTAGGTTTCTGGAAAGGGGAGGGTTCCCGGGGGAATCAAGAACCCCAGGAAACCGGCATGCTCACCTCCAGGGCAGTCATCCTCTACTGCCGACGCCGTCCTGCCGCTCAGCCACCCAAGGCGTTCACAAGCACTCTGTGTCCTTGACAGCTCAGATGCCAGGGCCCCCAGAACCAGTCAGGCAAGAGACACCCCTTCCTCACAGCGACCTCCACACTCTTGCCAGCTGGAGGCACAAATACTGAGGCTCAGAGAGGCACAGGGGTGGGGTGGGGGGCGTCGTGCTGAGCTAGGACAGAGCCAGAAGACTTCAGCTGGTCCTTCTTGGCCCCCTAAGCTTGGCTCTTGACCTGCGTCAATGCCTGGACTCAAGGTTGGGTTGCGGGCCCCTCTGGCAGTGCCTGGCATTTTCTAGTCACCAGGAGACTCCTCTGCTGACTGGGAGGTCAGGGCATCCTCTTCTTCCAAGTAGACCTTAGGAAACTATCCCCACCATCCCTATCCCGGGCAGGATCCCCCAACACCTGGGAACCAAAGGGCACCCCAAAATTCTATGGTGGCTTGGGAAGCTCCAGCAACCAGACTGAGGGGTCAAGTTGTCCCCTCAGACAGGCTCACGAGAGGTCCCTCGAGCCGAGGGGTGAGGACCAGGGGGCTCCTGAGCGGCTGCGTAAGGGCTCAGCTCCTTGGTCCTGGGTCCCCCTCTCCCTTCCTCCAAGTGGTGGAGACGTCATCTAAAATGGCCCTGCCACAGCCATCTGCTGTCCCTCCCCCACCCTGAAGGCTGGCTGTGACTGGGGCTTGGCTGGTCTCATAAACAGGCTGCTGGCGGGTGGGTCCCCAGGGCCCCTGGCAGGCCAGTGACAGGCCTGACACTGGCACCTAGGCCCAGCCAAGGGCTGAGGTTGGAGAGGGACCCAGGGAGGCTGGGCTGGACCCCAGGCCCCAGGAGGGTTTGTGGGCCTGCAGAACTGTGGGCAGTGCCCCGGGTTCTCTGTGGCCACTTCTCAGATCGCTGCACCCTCTTGATGGACCCCCACCACCACACGCACACCTGGACAGCCCCAGGCCTGGCTTCCACAGCACTTTAAACACTTCAAAGCCCATGGGATGGGATGGGGAGGCTAGATTGACCCTCCCCTTCTCCACCAAAGCTGCCTTCCTCCGCCTACAGCCCCTGCACTTTACAACCAGAGAAATTGAGGCCAGACAGCAAGGAAGTGGAGGAGCTAAAGGGAGGGGGTGGGGGCACACATGCCTAAACCCTGACGCTGGAAGCAAGCCTCCCCACCTCTGATTTCCCCATCTAGGGAGTCAAGCCTGGGGGGGGCTAGTTATTCGCCCACAATCCCCCCCACCTGGCCGCACTCCAGGGCTTAGGGCGGTGGAGACTAATGTGGACATGGGGGGGGGGCAGGGGGCGTGGGGTCCAGGCAGAAATCTGTCCAGGTCAGGACCCTGGGCTTTCCTCCCCTCCATCCGGCCAGCTGCCGACCCCCCTCTCCCCCCGCTCCCACGCCCGACCCCGGACCCCAGCTGCAGCGCTTTCCCCAGCTCCGACCAGCAGCCGCCCTCCTCCCCCGCCCCTCGCCGTCCTCCCTCCATCTTCCCCTGCCTCCTTCCCTCGGCCTCACCCCGTTCTCCTCCCTCCCTCCGCCCTCTCCCAGCTCTCCCTCCCTCCCTCTCTCCGGGGGAAGAAAGGTCACCGTGCAGCTGATTACTCAGAGCTCAGTTGCTGTAGCAACCGGCGGGGGAAGTGGGACAGGCTGCCTTTGAGGACGCGCGAGGTCGGCCGCGGGCGGCTGGAGCTGGCGGGGCCCCTGCGCGCCTGCGAGGGAGGCCGCCTGCAGCCCGGCGCCTCGGCCGCCGCGGGCCGGGCTGGGGGGTGCGTTTTTAATGACGCAGCCCCGCTCCCTGCCCGCGCCGGCCCCGCCTCCGGGGGCTGCAAACGGCGGGGGCCCGGAGGGGGGAGGGGAGGGGAGGGGGAGGGGCGGACTAGCCCCTCCCCCGGGCGGCTGTTTGGCTGGCCGCTCCGCCGTCTGCGTCTCTGGTCTCCGTGTCCTCTCCTCTGTTTGGGTTCCGACAGACCGATGTCCCTGCCGGAAAGGACCGAGCACACGTGCCCAGATGCGCACACAGACATGGCTCGCACTCAGACCTTCACCCTTGCCCCCCCTCCCCCGCAGTCAGTCTCTCTCTCCTCTCCTCTCTCTCCTCCTCCTCCTCCTCCTCCTCCTCCTCCTCCTCCTCCTCCTTCCTCCTCCTCCTCCTCCTTCCTCCTCCTCCTCCTCCTCCTCCTCCTCCTCCTCCTCCTTCTTCTTCTTCTTCTCTCTCTCTCTCTCTCTTGACTGCCAGCTTCCAGAAGCCCTTTGTCATGGGGAGATCCCAGCCTGAGAAGGGCACATGGAGGGTCCACCTGGCTGTCCACCTGGTGCCCCTGTGTGCCCGGTGCTGCCCTGCAGCCTCTGGGACCCTTGACAGGCAGCACGCTGCACAGAGGAAGCTAGGCCCGTTCCAGGAGGGCTGCTGCTGCAGGCGGGCAGGTGGGCATGAGGAGCAAGCGGGCCTGGTCCGGCACAGCGCCAAGTGCCCTGCTCTGCGTGGGGCATGCCGGCCACTGCAGTCTGGGGACTCCTCCGTGGTGAGGGACACATCCTGGGGTGGGAGAGACCTAGGTTCCAATCCCAACCCTCTTGTGGAAACTTCATCTGTCCATCCACTACTGGCCAGAGGGGAAGTGGCGGAGCCCCTTTGGAAACTGGCTGGCAGCTTTTCAAAAAGTTAGACATCCACCAACCATCGGGCCCAGCCCTTCCTCTCCTGGGCCCTTCTCCTGGGGAGATGAAAACGCACCCACGCGTTCTCAGCAAAGACGCAGGCTCCAATGCATGTCGCAGCATGGTCTATGAAAACCTCACACTGGAAACAGCCCAAAGGCGCATCGTTCCGTGACTGGCTGCGGTACATCCATACAATGGAATACTACTTGGCAGTAAAATGAGTGCAGTGCTGAGGTGTGCAACGCTGTGGATAAATCTCTAACGACGCTGAGCGAACGAAGTAACCCAGCGAAGAGTGCCTGCTGCCGGAGCCCACTCAGACCCGATACAGCAAGCGCAGTCGGGTCAGCAAGCAGCGGGCTAGTTGGCTGGGTGTGTGGGGGAGCAGGGAGGCACAACGAAGCTTTGTGGGGAGATGGGCATGTTCTCTGCCTTGATGGTAGTGACGGTTTGCATGGGTGTACACATAAGCCAAGATGCAGCAAAACTGCACAGTTAAAATATATGCCGTTTACTGTAGGTCGGCTATATCTCAAAAATTCTGACGAGCTGGATTGACACGGTGGCGCCAACACTGGGCTCAAACCTCAGCACAACTGTGAGGCCGTCGCAGGATCAGGCGGTATTTCAGAAGTTGAGCGCTGGTTCGCCGTGAGTCGGAACCGACCAGAGTGCACCTAACAGCAACAGTGATTCTGGCCCATAAGATGGAGGAGAACTGCCCCACAGGGTTTCCAAGACCTATATAGAACACCTGTGTGGAGTCAGGCCGCTACATCTTCCCACCGCAGAGCTGCTGATAGCTATGATCCCCCACCTCTCAGGAGCAGCCAAACTTAACCATTGTGCCAGCGGCCCTCCTGAAGACTCAAGTCAGAAAGCTCCTCACGCGCTGACCCTCTTGGTGACTTTGCCCATGAGCAACGCTCTCTTGATGACCTCAAACTGCCAACCCCCCTGGTTGCCACCGACTTGAGACCTTGCTCTGGGCTGTGCTGGGAGCCAGGTCTGGGGGGGGGGGATGACTTTTGCTGTGACAACCATCATCATGCGATGACTCCCTTAGACCCAGGGATGCAGGCCCAGCTCATGCAGGAGCTGAGTCACCTCTCCAGCACGTCCGGGAACTGGGGCTGACCCACTTTGGCCACCACCTTACTCCCCACCACACAGACACACACACACACATAGCCAGGAGGCCTGAGCGGGCCTGTTTCTGCACCACTGGCCAGCACACTGGACCCTGAGCACCTGCGGTGTGCGGACGACTGCACTGGGCATGGAGAGACACTGGAGCTGAGGACCAGTGCAGGCTGTGATGGGGAATCTCTTTTGTCAGGCAGAGGTGGACAGAAAAGGCAGTCTAACCTGAGACCTAAATTTAGAGTAGGGGGCAGGCAGGCAGAGGAGGTGAGGATACTCCTGGCAGAGAGGGCACGCAGCCCGGGCACGGGCCCCAGGGATGGGGCAGGGCATCAAAACAAAGCACGTTAGAAGAGTTGGAAAGTTTTCAGAGAGGGATAGGGGTAGAGAGGTCAGGCT
The DNA here is from genome assembly GCF_050624435.1 of Tenrec ecaudatus. NCBI lineage: Eukaryota > Metazoa > Chordata > Mammalia > Afrosoricida > Tenrecidae > Tenrec > Tenrec ecaudatus. Next base: position 77,707,289 of record NC_134539.1, on the reverse strand, counting down.
GTAGGCATGCTTGTTTAAACAGCCCAAGGAGGGTAATGGGGAGCCATGGAAGGTTTTAGGCAGCCAGTGACACCTTCAGAAGCCCCCTCCCCAAACCAAGGAGGCCAATGCAGCTGCTGATGGAGCGGTGAGAAAGAGTGGGGCTTTGTGTGAGTCTGGGTGGACTAGAGAAACAAATCCAGAGACACTCGTATGTGTGTAAGAGAGAACTTTATATCAAAGAGTACCGTATATACTCGAATATAAGCCAACCCGAGTATAAGCCGAGGCACCTAATTATTACGTAGGAAACCAGAAAAACTGATTGACTCGAGTATAAGCCTAGGGTGGAAAATGCAGAAGCTATCGGTGAGTTTCAATAATCAAAACAAATGAAAATAAAATTACTAAAAATTGAGACATCGGTGGGGCAATGTATTTAAATATTTATTTTAAATAAAAAACATAAAAGAAAAGGACAAGTCATTTAACATTAGCAAAGCAGCACAGTAAGTGGAAAATAGGTTCAACAAAAGCAATAAGGTATCAACAATGACACCTTAAGAGTACTATTCCCTGAGCTCAATCAGCAACCAAGCTAAAATGTAGAGTTAAATTCCTTCAAAACTGGATTCATCATCATCATCCGTGTCCCAATGCAGAGCTTCAGCTGGTGTGAGGTCATCACAGACGCTGTCGTCACTGAGATCGCCGTCATCACGATCACTGCTGTCATTTTCATACAAAGCGCAGTCTTCACTGCCATCCATAGCATTACTAATACCACATTTCTGGAAGGCACGTCGCACCATGTCTTCTGGAATGTCTTCCCATGCATCTTGAACCTACTTTGCTATTAACTCTATGTCAGGCTTCATGAGATTTCCTCCTTTTGTTAGTCGGGCTTGACCAGATGACATCCATTCATGCCACATCCTTCACACACGGTCTTTGAAAGGCTTATTCAAAGATACACGTCATAGGGCGGCTCTGATTGGTTAGATGTGAGTAAAGAAACATCCAAAGCCCTGCAGTGTCAGCGGGGCTTGGAATGAACAGCGGAGAAGTGGCAATCACCCAGGAGATAACGGGGCTTGTCCTAGTACCTGGGGGGGGGGGGAGGAGAGCAGTGAGATGTTACACCTCGCTGGAGTACCACTGACCCATGTATAAGCCGAACCCCAGCTTATCAGCACATTTTTTTGTGCTGAAAAACTCGGCTTATACACGAGTATTGTATATTGAGAAGGAATCGCAGTCCAGTCCAGATCAAGTCCATAAGTCCAATATTAGCCCTTATGTCCGATACCAGTCTATAAATTCCTCTTCAGACTCACACAACACATGCAATGATGCTGAATGCAGGAAGATCACAGGCCAGTGGGTGGAAAGTCTTGTGGATCCAGTGATGGTGGAAGCATCTCAGCACTGGCGTGGATCTCCATGTGGCTCCTCCAGCTCCAGGCCTCTGGCTCAGTCAGTGTGGCTCCATGTGGCTTGTCAACAGAATGTGTGGCAGAGAGTGTGTGTGTCCTGCCTCCAGGGAGGAAGAAAGCAGTTCCCAGAATCCTCAGGAGAAAGCCAAGCCCACACAGAGGCCTCATTGGCTAAGTCCTGATTGACAGGCTAGACTCCACCCCTTTGCAAATTGGCAGGAGATTATGTAACCATCACAGGCTTGGACTGAGATGGTGGAGGGTAGGGGGCAAGGAATGGATTGATCCACAAACCTGAGAAGGTAGACTGGACTGACCAGAGAGGTGGGAGAAACAGAAAGAGGCGGATAAACGGAGTGTTTGATTGGCACTGAGATGGGACCCAGAGGAGAAATGGGCAGGGGCATCTTCCCATCATGTCCCAGGCCACCGGACTCCTCTGTGGCCACAGTACAGGCACTCACCCAGCTACCTCCATCCCTCTTCCCCACCCCAAAGTCCATTTCTCAGCAGGTTCCCTTCTCGCCCCTCCAGGCCTCCCAGCAGCCCTTCCTGCCTTGTGGAACTCCCTTTCCCCAACTCCCCCCGCAAGAGTGCTAGGAACCCCTCAAGCCTCAACTGAGAGGGTCCCCTAGATTTTCTTCCCCATGGTCTCAGCGGCGGCCTTCATAAACCTGGTGTCCACGAGTCGACCCCCTCTCGTCCTGAGCCTGCTGGACGGAGGAGATCTGCGCCGTCCAGTACGCAACGCCGGAGATCCCGAGGAAAGCACCCTGCCCCAGAGTGGCCACCCACCTCCCAGTCCATCGCCTGAGCAGCCCTGGGCAGAAGACAGGCCCTCCATGCGAATCTGTTGATCAAGTGAGTGAGGTAGAAGGGGTCCCGGAGGGAAGTGCTGGTGGCAGCCCCTCCTCCAGCACCCCCATGGATGTGCGCACGAGTGTCTATGTGCGGCTCATGCATGTGCACGCGTGCGTAATCAGGCTCAGGCTCATGGAATGCAATGAGGGCTGCAGTGGGACCAACCACAGTTCACAGCCCGACTGGATCAGCTCCCAGTGTCCGGGCTCTGGCAGGCCAGCCTTTCTGTGCCTCCACTGTCTCACCTGGAAGGTAGGAAGAATACCTTAAGTACCTATGAGTCATAGGGCCAGTGTGAGGGCTCAACAGACTCCTGCCCATGGAAACCACAAAGCCCAGCCCAGCCAGCCCACAGCAGGCACTCCGTAAACAGTGGCTCCTGCCCTAAGCAGGGTGGTGGAGGCCCCCAGGCCCCTGAGGGAAAAAGGATCCACCCCAGTCACAGTCCATTCAAACTCCCAGCAACCCTATAGGATGGGATCCAGTACAATGGCAGCTGTGACTTCCCAGGGCTGTAAATCTTCACGGGAGCAGAAAGCCTCGTCTTTCTCCCACAGAGCAACGGATGGATTTGATCTGCTGATGACCTGTGTTAGTAGCCCAACGCAGAACACACCATGCCACCAGGGATCCCTGGGGAAAGGGAGAAGGTTCTTTTTTGTTGTTTTTTATAAATCATTTTATTGGGGCTCATACAACTCTTATCACAATCCATACATACATCAATTGTTCAAAGCACACTTATACATTCGTTGCCCTCATCCTCAAAATTCGCCGTCCAATTGGGTTCCTGGAATCAGCTCATTTTCCTTTTTTAAAAAATAAATCTTTTTATTGGGGCTCATGCAATTCTTATCACAATCCATACATACATCAATTGAGTAAAGCACCCTTATACATTCGTTGCCCTCGTCATTCTCAAAATTCGCCTTCCACTTGGGTTCCTGGAATCAGCTCATTTTCCTTTTTTCCCCTTCCCCTCCCTCCCTGCTTCCCCTCCCCCATGAACCCTTAATAGTTTATAAATTATTATTTTATCTTATCTTAAACTGCCCGGCGTCTCCCCTCACCCACCTTCCTGTTGCCCATCCCCCAGAGAGGAGGTTACATGTAGATCCCCGATCTCCCTTTCTACACCCCCTTCCCTCCAGGTGTCGCCACTCCCACCGCTGGTCCTGAGGGGTTCATCTGTCCTAGATTCCCCGTGTTTCCAGATCCCTACTGCACCGCTGTGCATCCTCTGGTCTAACCAGGTCCACAAGGCAGAATTGGGATCATGATAATTGGGCGGGGGGGGGGCGTTCAAGATCTAGAGGAAGGTTTTGAGTTTCATTGTTGCTACACTGAACCCTGAGTGACTCATCTCCTCCCCACTACCCCTCTGCGAGGGATGTCCAGCTGTTTACAGATGGGCATTAGGTCCCCATCACGCACTCCCCTCATTTACGGTAATGTGATTTTTTTCCCCTGCCTTTGTTGTTTGAAACCTTGTCCCCTCGGCGCTTCGTGATCACACATGTTGGTGTGCTGCTTCCATGTGGGCTTTGTTGGGAGGAGGTTCTCAACCTACATTCTGACCAAAGATGCACCAGCCATCTCTCTCTAAGACTCTGCTCCCGCTGCGTCGTGCCTCTGCCCAAGCCCACAGTACGTCCGCCCCTCCCTGGTCTCCAAACTCAAGGAACTTCGAGAATTCAAAGTCCAGGCCCTCAATCCAGTTAGTGATGCGGCCACTGAGGCTCAGAAATAAGGATATCAACTGAGGCCGACTCCCTGGCACAGTGTCTTTGCTTGGGTTCTCAGGTCAAGCCTGACTTCGTGAGATAGGTTTGCCCTCGTCTCTCTGCCAGAGCAAGGTCCACAACTGTCTTGTGGTCACTGTGACCTAGCATGCGGCCTGGAACCTGTGAACACGGGGAGGAATCGATGAATGAATAAACCTGGCCAGAATCCGTCTGCCCCCAGAGGTCTACCATGTTAAGCAAATCCACTTTGGCCCTAGTCCCTTTGGGGCCAGCAAGGCAGACCTAGTCCCAGGAGAAGGGCTGTTAATGGTGCAGGGCTTCCAGGAACCTCTTGACAAAAGGATCCTGGGAAGCAGGTGACAGACTGCAGGAAATGGCTGCAGGGCAGTGGGGTGGAGGGTGAGGCGCGCCCCCACCCCCAGGCTGGGATGAAAGAGGCACAGGAAAAGGACACAGATGGACAGCAGTGGGGGGTTGACAGGGAGTGGCAGGATGTGGGTTTATGCATTTCCCTTTGCGCAGAGGATGGGCTTGCTATTTCCGCCTGCAGTGCTGTTGCCCCCCCACACACACACATGTCCCCCACCGCCCCCCAGCACCCAGCCCCAGACTTGGCACACTGAAGACACCCAGAAACACTTGTCAGCTCCTGTGTAGTGTACGCATGCACAGGCGCATGAATGAGCAAACGCGTTAATCAGCCACTCTTGAGCTTCCCACGTGTCAGGCAGACTCTCAGTCTAGATTTTTGCCGAAAAATCTACCAAAATGCACTGCCATCAAGTCAGTGTCGACACATAGTGACCTTACAGAGCAGAATCTAAGGCCTCTCCTTGTAGCTCTTCACCAGAGTAGAAAGCCAGGTCTTTCTTCCACGGAACCACTAGTGATTTTGAACTGCTGATCTTTCGACTAACAGCCCGATAGGTAACCCCTCCACCACCAGGCCTCCTGGAAAAACCTATAGCAACCCCCTCTTTCCCCACCCTTCTCGCAGCTGCTGTTTCCAGAAGAATCGCTAACATTGGCCAGGGTGTTTGCTAGTGCCAGGTGTTCACTGTCAATGCACTGCCTCCACACATTGGACCCCGTTTTACAGATTCAGGGGGGAAAGGGCCTGGCTCAGTTGGCCCAGCTAATATACGACAGTGGAGATTCAACCCTTAAATGTACGTTCCTAGGCCAGTGGCAGAAGGCTCTGCTCAGTCATCCATCCACGCACCCTGCCATGGGTATTTATTAAGAATCTTCCCCCTTGGTCTGAGGAAGGGGTAATTCCCCCCCTGCGGGGTGGAGCTCTCCTAGGATGCATTTTTCCCCGCCAGGTGAGCACTGAGCAACTCGCTCTGAGTTAGCATACCTAGTGGCTTGGTGACCTGGTAAGATTCTCTCTGGTCACAGTGAATTTTTTCGTAAAAGCAGTTTTGCACAAATCTCATTTTTGTGTGTTTTGTGACGGCCAATTTAAGAGAACAGCGTGCGGCTGTGAAAACGTGTTTCCTGCTGGGGGAAAATGCCGCAGACACTGTTGCGATGTTGAACACAGCTAACAAGGACAGAGCTATGGGAAAAAGTCAAGTGTATGAGTGGTTTTCTCATTTCAAAAAGGTGAAATGTCGATTGATCACAAACCTGGTGCTGGACGTCTGTCAACTTGCTGAAGGACAAAAATGTCAACTCCTAGTGCATTTGTGTAGTGTGATTGTTCCACTAGGTCAGCCTGTTAGTCAAGCTTTCTAGTTAGAGGTCCTGAAGAGATGCTGTAACAGAGTGTAACAAAAAGACCTGATTTGTGGCAGACGGGGGACTTGTTTTGCCACCATGAGAATCAACCATCTCGGTGTGGCAGATTTTGGCAAAAAAACCCAGCATGCCTCTCTTGTCCCGGGGCACCTGACCTCACTCTGCTTGACTTTCTTTTTGTTTCCGAGAATGAGTAGGGATGCGAAAGGGAAGTGATTTGTTGATGTAGAAGAGGTGAAGAAAAAAATGAGGGAGGTGCTGTCAGCCACCCAAACAGACGCGTTTGAAATATATTCCCAAGAATGGAATCGCAGATTCGAAAAATGTAGTAAGTGTCATGGAGAGTGTTTTGAAGGTGATAAGGTTGTTTTGTAAAATAAAAAAAATTACTCCTCCCCCAAGAAGAATTTATTTCAAAGGACGGCATTGAATCTGCAGCTCCCAGAGAGGAACATATCTGATCGGAGCACACGGAAGCAGATAAAGGGGGAGGAGGAGAGAGTGGAGCACATCCTGGCCCACCAGGCCGTGAGGATGATGTTCCCAATTAGAGCAGCCAGTCCACAGAGAGGACCACACGGCCAGCCCCACTATGAGACATGACATCCCTCACTGGCCCATAGCTCTACAGAGGACAACACTGGAGACACAATGTGGGAATTGCACCCGATCTGATTCCACCACACTGAGGCTAAACACTAAGGGGGTGCAACAGAACAGCGAGGTCCCCAGGGAATGCTGAGGTGGACTTTGGGGTCAGGGCTTGGTGCCCCAACAGACTGGACTGGAAAACACTCCTAAAGGCCAACAAACGATCCTTGAACTAACTACAAGCCTTTCTTTCTTATTGTGTTTTGTTTTGTTTTTTTTTGTCATTGGTTTGTAGTTCTGTTGTATATTGTTGCTTGGTTTTGCTCTGTCTTGTTTTTGTGCATGTTCTGTAATTCCATGTGTTTTAGTTGTGTCTAGAAGTGTAAATGTCAACCTCTTGGTAAAGTTCTTTTCTTGGGGATTGATATCAACATAATCTTGATGTGTTGTTAAGTTTATTGTCTTGTTTGTAATCCTTCCAGACGTGACCTTTGATGTTTTCTATATTCCAAGTTACCCATGTAGACACAGGTTTGACCTGGATAGAGTGTTAAATAATTAAAAAGAATGACTGCAAAAAAAAATTAAATACATAGCTTTGGGGAAAAAATGCCATTTTTTTCCTGGGGGGTACCCCCTCATAAAAGCTGGTGAGCATCCATCTAAGGTGCAGCCATTGGTCCGTCCCCATGCAGAGGAGGAGGAGGGAGGACAATTGAAGGACTAACAGTCCGGGCAACGAGGCACTTCCAAGACCCTAAGACCAGAACTAGATGGTGCCCAGCTGCAGCACCACCTGCTCTGAAAAGGATCACATTAGAAGCTCCTGGAGAGAGAGAGATCAGAGTGGGTAAAAACAAAACCCAGGATCATAGAATAGACTAGGCTTCCTGGTCGGACAGAGGCAGGTAGAATACCACCCCATCCCCCCATGACCCCCCCAAGACAATGTGGGTCACCTACTGTCCATTCTGCCACCCCCTCTAGTACCTGGAGTCCCACTCCCACGTTTCCTCCCAGCTAAACATGACAGGACATCCCAAAAAAGCTCGTGGAAAAATAACATGAAAAGATCACTGATTTTCCCACAAGCTTTTGGAGCACTACATTTCCCAGCCTCCCCTAACCTAGCTTTGATCACGTGATCATGTCCACCCAATGAAGGTCCCACTCACCTTCCATCTTGCTCTTTAAAAGAAGGCCTGGCCTCCACCCCTCCCCTCAACACACCCGGGAACGGAGAGAGGGAAGTGGTGGTGTCATCAGCCTGTGGGTGCAGGAAACTCCCCCGGGCAGTGGTTCTCCACCTTCACAGTGCCTCATGTGGTGGGGACTCCCCAACCATACCATGAGTTTCGTTGTTACTTCATCACTGTACTTTTGCGACTGTTATGAATCGTCGTGTAAATATCTGATATGCAGGATGGAGTTTCGTGGTTACAGATTGAACATCATTAAGGCATAGTGACTCATCACAAGAACAATATGTGATTATACATTGTGAAATATTTATTCCTAATGACGAATAACTGAAATTTGGTCTTGAAGCACGGTGTAGTATGGGTAACAGTCAACTACCTTGCTACATTTTGGGACAGTATGCGTAAAATGCCAACGTCAGCGGAAATAACTTCTTTCTCACCAGATCAGCCTATCTGCATGTGGGCGGACCCACCTGGACGCAGATAGAGAGCGAGTCTCCATTCCTAAGACCGTCGGAAATATGTGTTTTCCAATGGTCACAGGCGACCCCTGTGAAAGGGTTGCTCAGCCCCCAAGGGGGTCGTGACCCACAGGTTGAGAACCGCTGCCCTAGGGCAGGGGTGTCAAACTGGTGGCTCCCCGAGGTAATTTTTTGTGGCCTGAGATGCTCTGAAATAAAATTAAAATAGAAACGATTGTTATGAAAATAGCACTTCGGGGAGATCGAGGCAATACTGTCCACACAATTCCCTCGATAACCCTTTAACTACTGAGGAAGAGGATACACGTGGCCCGGCGCCTTTCCTGGGGGCCTGTGGACGTGTAGGAACGCACTGCACTGACTCAGTTGCGGCGACGTTTGGAAGCGATATGTCGGCCACTCTCAGTGTCACATCATGGAAACAGATCCCAACAGCGAAAAGGTGTGAAGGAGCACTCTGCCTTGTGCTGTTATGAATCATACCCGGCAACCCCGCACTAGTTCACATTTTAGAGGGAAGCCACTGTGATTGTGCATCACGTTTGTCAGCTGTCCAACATCCTGTGTTTCTATTAGTTACTTTGTTATATTTTCCGGTCACAACATGAGAGGTGAGTGAAAACGAGTAGGAGGAAAGCGCTGGCAAGTTTCGGGTAAAACAGAAGAATTTTAGACTTATAAATACATTCCATAAAATAAATGTTTAAATAAAAGCAATTACATAGAGTTTTAATTATCCTATCCATCTTACTGAATCCTCTCTTCAAAATATAAATTTAACGAAGTTTGTGACTGTGACGTGGCCCGCGGGAATGTGACTCTTGCCTGTTGCACCAAATGGCCCGCGTTTTCATTGGGTTTGACACCCCTGCCCTAGGGGGTGGCAGAGGAAATAGGCAGGAGTCTGGACCCTGGACCAGCCCAAGAGGCAGAACTCCCCTGTGGAAATATGAGAGAAGTCAGCTCCTTGCTTCCTCGGCGACCATCAATCCAGGTTCTGCTAGGGCAGCTGGGCCAGGCTTCTAGCCCAAGTATGGAGGCTCAGAGGCGATCTGGGAAGTGATGGAAACAAGACTTGAACTCAGATGTAAGAAGGGTGAACCAGAGCCTGTGTCAAAACCACTACACTGAACTTGTGGCAACCATAGCAGGTGATCCAGACGTGGCTTTGGGGTGGATGGAAGGATACACAGAAGATGGCCTGGGTGCTGTCCCAAGTCAGGTCTCACCCTAAAGGCCCCGATCGCTGGTGGGTCTCCCTGGCGGCAGCCACAACATGTCCAGTGTCTACGCTCAACTTTCACAGATGAGGGTGGCGATAAGGGCTCCCATGAACTCAGCGCCACCTCGGACTGAGGGCCCTCCCTGTGAGGTCAGCAGGAGGCGTCATGGTCACGCAATCACCGGCCACCTCATCAACGAGGGACACTTGGCAGGCCCTCTTTTTCCCTTTTAAATAGTGCTTTCTTTTTTATTAGGATGTTCGCTACTACCAACATCCTAATAAAGTATTCGGCGGAGTGGGACATGGGAGCGCTGTGGGAGAAGCCCATGTGGCGGGCTCAAGAGACCTAAGAGGCTATTGAACTTGCTGACGATGTTGAAAAGCCCCTTCTCTCTGAAATTTCATTTCCTGGGACAAAACCAGAAAATCAAGCCCTTCTCTCACTCTCTCTCTTCCAGTTTCAGGATGTGCAGCTCTGAATCCTTGTGAGAGGAGTGGTCAGGGATACCCCCCACCCTACCCTCACCCCTGCTGCCCACCTGTTGATGGAAGAAGCAATCCCAATCCCAGCAGATGAAGAGATGTGTGTGGGGGTGGGGGGTACAAGGACCAAGGGATAAGTTGTCTCAGGCCCTTTCCAGTTGCACCCCAGGGGCAGTGGGAGGGGGATTCCCCTGCTTGCTTCTCAGAAATCTCAGCCCTGGGCTTTGGAGAGTGAGATGAAGGCAAAGGCCTACCTGTCCACACTTGGGGTTTAGCAAGTCAGCTCTGCGCACCGCACTGTCTTCGTCCGCATACTGGAGATGATGGTAAGACTAAGGCCCTTCCTCACAGGGTGCAGTGTTGTGGAGTTCGTTTCTACATGAGAGCTTAGCATAGACTTTGTCTCACAAGATGTTCATACTCTGGGCAGTAGGGTTATTGATAGTTGTAGTAATACTATTCATCATTTTAATAAAGAATTGGTAACAACCAAATCCCTTGTTTTGAGTTCCAGTCTGACTTATGGTGACCCTGGTGTGTTACAAAGCAGAAATGAGTTCTTAGGATTTTCTTGGGTGTAATCTTTCTCATGGTGCAATGATTATGCATTGGGCTGTTAACTGCAAGGTCACTGGTTCAAAACCACCAGCCATTTCATGGGAGGAAGATGGTGCTTTCTACTCCCATGAACAGTGACAGTCTCAGAAACTCACAGGGCAGTTCTACCCTGTCCTATAGGGTTGCTGTGAGTTGTCATCGAATTGATGGCAGTGAGATTTTTGTTTGTTTGTAATCGTTTTTCTTTTTTTAAAGTTTTTGTTGCAAATTGGTTAAAGGGTTAAAGTCCAGATCAGCTTTCCATTCAACAATTCATGCACATTGTTTCATCACATTGATTACAATCTCCACATCTAACACGGCTTACTCTACTTTCTCTCCGTGTTTCCTGTCTCCGCTTATCTTTCTTTTCTAAGTCTTCTGAACTTTGTCCTTGGGTAAATTCTACACGTTTTCATCTCAAAGAGGTGATTGTTCTAAAGTGTGTCCACTCCATTATTATAATTAGTATCATCCCCCCTGATGAACCTGTCCATTGTTTGGGCTGAAAACGGGGCCGTGGAGTGGCGCTTCTGGAGGTGATCTTTATGGAAGCGCCTCGCCAGGTCTTTCATCCACGGCACACTGGCTGGGTTCGAACTGCCCACCTTCTCACTAGTAGACAAGTGCAAGCTGCTTGTACCACTCAGGGAACTTCCTGGAAGGGTGACTATGTGTGGGATATAACGAGACTTTTCCCAAAGATATGCCAAACATTAGAGGCGGTTTGCCAGCACATGGTGGGAGGTCAGATGCTTAGAGAGAATCTCCCTGAAGGCATTGAGCCTCCAGACTACTGTTTGGTCCCACCACAGTGGGGCTCACTCCCTGCTGTTGGGGACAGTGATTGCTTCCCCTGAAAGCTCAGGCTAAGTAAGTCTCCAGCTCAAGGGCAATCAAGGTTAGGCGGCCATCACGAATCTAGGGTCTGCCCATCTTGTCATGTGTATACCCTTAGTCCCTCCTCTTCCTGTTGCAAGTGTACCCCTAGATTGGCCCCTCCCATTACTGTATTACCTATAGTACAACCCTTTCCTGTGACGTATGTCCTTACCTGCAATTAGGGGGTTTGCACGTCCCCAAAAGACATATAAGCCTTGGTTAACAATAAATCTCTCTCTCTCTCCTGCCCTGGACCATCAAGAGTTGCTGAGGTGAGCATGCGACCATGAAATGTGTCTGACTCCTTCATTTTGCTCTCTCCTCTCTCTCTTATTTTCTATGACTTTACTATAATCTTTACTAATCACTGTACAATTGCGCCTGCCGGGCCTGTGATGGTTTGTTAGGGGCTGGCTCCCCTGACAACCATGCATGTTCAAATAGCTACAAGAGAAAAGTACATACTGAATGCCAAGAAGTGACAGTTGCGTTGAAGGCCTTGATATGCCCCTCAGGAGCGTGGGTCTCAAAGTCTGGGCCTAAAACCCTGCCACTTTCCTTCTCTGTTTATGTCTCCCATCAGCTCCACCGGGGCTGGTCAGCTATGTCAAGTCTGAACATTCCCAGGGAATGTTCCAGCTGGAAGCTGAGCGAATCATCGGCGAGGCTGGGGCTTCCGAGGGGGATGAAGCTTCCCGGCTGGAGGAAGGCTCATGGACACCCTGCGATAGGCTGAGGACACAACCTTGCCTCCTGGAAGCACAGAGGAGCTGAAGCACTGACTCAAGATGGGCAAGGATGACAGCTTGCAGCGGGAATTACATCTCCACGTGAAGAAACAAACAGCCTCGCAAGTGGACAAAGAAACAAGGTGACCAATGGGGGGGAAAGATGGGCATTGTCAAGGATTTCACGTTACGTGGACCCCGGATCGATGCCCATGGAAGCAGCCGCCAAGAAATCAAAGACGCTCGTGTTGGGCAGATCTGTTGTGAGACCTCTCAAGTGTGAGAGCAAACACATCACCTGCAGGTTTAGGTGCGCCTGACCCCGGTCTGGTCATGGTATTTTCAGTTGCCTCGGAGATTTGAAAGGCGGGCCGGGCGTGTGGGAGGCTGGAGACAATCATGCCTGCCGGTGGTGGTATTGGTGAAGGATATTGAATATACCGTGGAGTGCCGGAAACAGCCATGCAAACCTGTCTCGGAGGAAGTACAGCCAGAATGCTCCTCCAAAGTGAGGATGCTTTGTTGCCGGAAGGACTGGTCCCCGGTGAAGGCTGCACATGTGGTCCGTGCGAAAGAGGAAGCCCGTCCGTGAGAAGGAGTGGCCCAGTGGCTGCGACAACCGGCAGAACTGGACGGTGTTTTGTTCTAGAGACCGCAGGCGTGCTCTGAGCAGCAAGGGGCTTGATCACCTGGAACAGCAGCAGCCACCTTGCAAAGGCCTCCAACGGGTCTCAGCCAATTCTTTTCCTGAGGCATGGCTCTAGACTCCCAGACCCGCCCCATGTGTCCTTGAATACTTCCCCCAGCAGGGCACTCACTACCTACAAGGCTGTCCTAGCAGTTTATCTTGTTAGGCAAAACTCACCTCTAGATGCCTCTGGATGCCCCAGAACAAGCCCACAGGCTATTTCCCAGGAAGACACTCAGGCATCAGGAGCTGTGATCACTAAGTCCCCCAGATGGACCACTAAGTCCATCTTCCCAAGCACCAGTTTGTATAGAGCATTTGCTCAGGGCAGTGTGGGGGCAGCCCAGCGGATGAGCCTAGGGAGCCTCACATGCCCATAGCTCTCACCAGCCTCAGTGCCCGCCCCTTGCCAGGCTCCTCCCCTTCCTTTTGCACCACAATTGCAGCCCAAGAAAAGGCAAAGATCTGCCTGAAGCAAATACTGTCAACTACGTCCCCTAACGCGCACACACCCCTGACAGGCAAAGAGACAGGAAGAGGGGGTTTTCCCTCTTAGATCCCCTTTGGGGCTGCCACCTAATTTTGTGGCACCGCTTGGCTTGAGCTCGGCAGCGTGCTTGATTTCTGGAAGTGGGTTGTAGGCTGGTGTGTAAACCCTCCCTGCGGGCTGTTCCCCAAGTCTCCTGCAAGGGAGAGTCCTTGCGTCAGGTGGCCTGGTTCCTGGCATCTGTCATTGGTGGTGGGAGGGTGGGGTGAAGGGCGAAATCCCTGTAGTTCCCACACTCTTCGTTCCACAGTGCTGGGGTCCCTCAGCAAGTCACTTGGTTTGACCTGGTCACAATTTCCTCTTCTGTAAAATGGGGTTATAATTATCCTGACTCTGAGGATCCTTTTGAAAGATCAGCTAGCTGAAGCCTCTGACCCTGGCCCAGGTACCCCCCAAAATAAAACTCACTGCCATTAAGTCGATTCTGATTCATAGAGACCCTATAGGACAGCACAGAACTGTGCCAGTGGGTTTCCCAGACTGTCACTCTTCAGGAACAGAAAGTCTCATCTGTCTCCTGAGGAGCGGCTGGTGGGTTTGAACTGCTGACCTTGTGGTTAGCGGTCCCATGCTCCCCACTATGCTACCAGGGCTTCCTCCTGGGTACCCAATAGGTCCTTAATAAAGATTAGTCATTGTTCCCTCTCAGCTGGAAGTTGACTTTGATGGGCTGGTGAATTTAGACAAGTGATTCAGGGATTAGTCCTTTCCTGAGACCTTGTGGGGGTCTTCTCTGTCCTACAGAGTCCACTGGATGGTAATGGGTGTGGGTGGCAGTTCCCTTGGTGAGAGAGGGTTGCTCTAGACACCACCACATTGGGCCCATTCTGTTCTCTGGGCCAATGAGCAGGAGCCTCGGTGGTGTAGTGGGTCATGTAGCAGCGGGCTACTTACTCACCCTGCTAACTGCAAGGTCACTGGCTTTAAAAGGTGCCGTCCCAGGCTGCACCCTCTGAGAGCCAGGCTCTGGGAGTCTTTGGAGGCCCAGAAATCTCAGGTTTCACCCTGTCCCCAGGCTGGGACAGGTGGTCATCCTTTGATGCCTGGGGAGGGGGTGCTCCGGGTGACGCTAGGAGAAAGGAATGCTGAGCTGAAGTGGGCACAACCAGCTCAGGCCCCAGGGTTGTCCTGCTGGCTGGCGCCAACGGAGGAGCTGGAGGTGTGGAATGAGACAGTCAAGGCAGATGTCCCCATGTGCTAAATCCTGCCCTAGCCCGGAGGGTAGGAAGGATTATACCCATTTAGCAGTTGGGAACCTGGAGGCCTAATAAAGTCATCACCTTAGCAGGCCACTCAGCAGGCCTGGGGGAAATGACGGGTTAGAAGTGACCTCCCTCCTGGTACTCTGTGCTGTTCCTTAAAAGTCAGAAAGCCTCTAGGCTTGAACCTTGGGCCTTAGAACACTTAGAAGGAAGGGAGAAGGGAGCACAGTCTGGTTTGGGGGCAAAGGCTGCTCCTTCCTGGCGGCGTGGCCTGGGCCGGCCGTAAGTAGGGTGATGCTGTGTGTCTTCATAGCAGCCCTATAGGACAAAACTGAACGGCCCCCAATCCTTATGGGCGCAGATGGCCAGGCCCTTTGCCCCATGGAGTGATGGGACACCACCAGCGCTTAACCACTGCACCACCAGGACTCCTTGGCATGGGGCAGATGAAGCGAGCACATGGGTGGTGTGTGCAACACAGTGGCTCAGGGCCTGCACTGTGAAGTCTAGCCTGGGTTTGGTTCCTTGCCTGGCCCTTGTCAGCTGTGCAACCTTGCTCGGGCCAGTGAGCGCCCCTTTGCAAGCTGTTTTTGCCTGTGCAGACTCCTGGCATTTACGGTCCCCGCCTGCAGCAGCTAATGAAGTTTGAGCTCCGCACAAGCCCTGCCAAGGCCCTTGGCGACAGTGGGTCCTCATCAACTTTGTATTATTTTTCTTCAAGCGAGTCCCCAAGATGGTGACAGCCTCAGATCCCACAAGGCCTGGATCTGCCCTGTACCTGGTGGCTGGATTTTGGAGAGAGAAGAAGGGAGAATCTTTTGGTAGCCTAACCCAAACTCTAACTCTAACCCAACCCAAACCCTAACCCAACCCAAACCCTAACCCAACAAACCCTAACCCAACCCAAACCAAACCCTAACCCAACCCAAACCAAACCCTAACCCAACCCAAACCCTAACCCAACCCAAACACAACCCAAACCCTAACCCTAACCCAACCCAAACCCTAACCCAACGCAAACCCTAACCCAACCCAAACCCTAACCCTAACCCAAACCCTAGCCCAACCCAAACCCTAACCCAACCCAAGCCCTAACCCAACCCTATCCCAATCCCAAACCTTAACCCAAACTCTAACTCTAACGCAACCCCTAACCCAAACTCAAACCCAAGCCTAACCTAACCCTAACCCTAGATCTAACCCTAACCCTAACCCTAGGTCTAACACTAACCCAAACCCTAACTCTAACCCTAACCCTAGGTCTAACACTAACCCTAACTCTAACCCTAACCCTAGGTCTAACCCTAACCCATCCCTAACCCTACTGTCTTTGAATCAATTCCAGCGCACAGCTAGCTCCCTCTAGGACAGTGTAGAACTGCCCCTGATGTTTCACAAAGTGGGTGATACCGCCCCTTGGGGGTGAGATGGGAGGTCAATGGAACTATCCAGAGGGGCTGCAAAAGCAGATGCCTATGCTTTATTCTGGATTATGGGGTACAGTATGAGTGTTTTTAATTGAGGAGTTTTCTGTTTGTTTTTCTGAAAAGGGGGCTGTATCGGAAAGCTATGCTATCAACCTTTAAGGGAACAGAAATCCCATCTTTCTCCCTCGGGCGGCTGGTGGGTTGGCACTCCTGGCCTTGTGGATCGCAGCCTAACTCATAACCCACTACACCACCAACCTGGTGTCTGGCAAGTGGGCCTTTCCTTCACTTCTGGGTCGTGGCATCAGAGAACACAGGGGTACCCAGGGTCAGTGCAAGGTTTATTTGGAAAGGCCATGACCCTCCACTCCTGTCTGCATCTTTCCCGCCAGGGCCTCAGCATCCAGGCTCATGTTGAAACTGGAGACCCTGAGCGTGGGCTAGACAGAAACAGGCCAAGGTAGCAGAGGCTGGGGGGAGAGAGCCAGAGGGGAAAGCGCAGCCTCATGCCCACCCTTCTGGCAGTCCTAAGCCTGTGCCTTCCACCAGCCAGCCAGAGGTGAGACCTGGCCTAGCAATCGAATTGGCTTTGATTATGAGCTTCGCCTGTTCAGGCCCCAGGGAGGAAGGAGGTTCCCTAAGGCCCAGGGGAAGTGGGGTTCTAAGCAGAGGAGGAGACAATGGGAGCTTGAGCAGGTCTCCCTCAAGATGAAACTTCTCCCAACAAGGGGAGCCTTTACTCTTCAGCTGGCTTCCCCACCCCTAGGCCATCTCACCCTCCAGGAGAGGGAGTGCAGACTGCCAGCGCTTAAACTCCTGCAAACCAGGACTTAGAGACGGTTCTAACCCCTGCTCTTCACCACCCCCTCGCCCCTTATCACTGCCCTCCACAGTGGACCCATGAGATGCGAGTGAAGGGGGATGGGCTCCATCGGTTCCGAAGCAGTCCACCCGGGATGTTCCCACCTACCAGCCCCTCAGCCGGCGCTATCAACCCCTCGAGGCCCGCAGCCCACCCCACCCCCACCCTTAATTAGCAGGTTTCTGAGCCCCGCTCTCCGGCTGGCTTCCTCACATTCCCCCGCGCGCGCGGGCTCCTCGCCGATCCCACCCCAGGCTGCTTTCTCACAACGGGACCCCCGCGTGGGGACTCCTCCAGACCCCGGGGCCCAGCGGGAGGGCGCGACCTCGGCGGGGTGGTCTCCGCAGCCGCCCCCCCACCCCCTCAATAATTGATTCGCCTATAAATAAGGATCGTGCCGTGAGCTAGCGCTCTCCACCCCTTAGGGTGCGGTGGGGGGGGCGGTTCCCGTTAGGGTTAGAGGAGCCGGATGGGGGCTGGTGGCATGTGAGCGCACGTGGCACGCCGCTTCGCTCTGCGGGGTTCTGTCTCTCTCTCTCTCTCTCTCTCTCTGGGCCTCGCGCTCCCTCGCGCCGGCTTTTTCCCTTTTTCTTTCTTCCTTTTTTTCTTTCCTGGAGCGGAGCCCGGCGCCAGGAGTCTGGAACCAGCCTGACAAGCTTTTGAGTTATGGGGGGAGGGGCGGCGGGCGCGGGGCGGCTGGTGGGGGAGGGGCGGCGGGGCGCCCCCCCGCTGGCCAGAGACGCCCCCAAACTGGGGGTGCCGGCAGGGAGCGAGGTGGCGGTGGGGTGCACCCGACCTCGGCCTCCCCTGGCCGAGCAGGACATTCCTTTCCGCTGAACTGGGTGCGGTGTAGGCAGGCAGTCAGGCCTGGGCGGGAGGAGGGAAGGGACCGTGGAGGAAGTCCTGGGGACAGGGGGAGTCTCCTATGTCCTCTGTGTGCCCCAGGAGCTCACCGACCCCTTGGCTGCCCTGGCGGTCGGCTTCCTTGTGCCCATTTAACGCGTGGGAAACCCCAGGCCTAGTGAGGGGCATTACCGCCAGTCCAGACCTCACCATCGAATTCCGCTTCCTTTTTTGGTACCTGGTGACCAGTCTGCGTGTGTGCAGGGTGAGGCACGCAGCAGGGACACCGTCTCCCCTGGCTGAGTTTGACGGGCATTTTGCAAAAAGCCCCACGAGGGCAGGAAGCACAGTCCCCAGGGAGCATAATGCCGACCTGGCAGAGGGGTGTGCGAACCGCTAGTGTAAGTTTCTAGCCCTTTCAGAGTTTCCAGGGGGAGAGTGAATTGGCAACCAAGTCCCCAGATTCAGGCATGTTTTGACTTCCCCCCTGCCTCAGTTTCCCTCTGGGAGCCCCACTTGGCCTGCTCCGACCTTGCCTGCCCCAGGACATTAGTGAATTGGGTGGGCCTGGGGTGGTGGCTATAACCATGTGACCCGGGAGCTTTTGCTACTCTGGCCCCCATTCATCCGCGTGATGGGCCTTAGGAGGTGTCCATGAGGCAGCGCACGTCCAGGCTTGGCATGGGCTCTGGTCTCAGTAAGGACCCTGCCCAGGGCTGGCTGTTGGCGCTGGTTTGCGTATTATTATTACTTCTGGAGGGCTTGGCGGCTCCAGGAAGCTCTGCTCCCAGCGGCCCACAGCTGAGCCTGCGGAATGCTGAGCCTGCGGGGCAGCCAGGCTCCTCCTCCCCACCCCCCACCGAGCCGAGCCTGCGTGTGGAAATCCTCCCAGACAAAGCTGCTGAGCAGAAATTTCCAGTCTTCCTAGCAAAGCCAGGAAGAGTTTGGGTGCGGCTCAGAGAAGCAGCTGGACAAGTTCTGTGGGGTTGGGGAGGGCGCCCCAGATGTTTCAGGGGACTCAACCATGGGGGGTTGGGGTGAGGGGGTGACTGGTCTCCAGATCCAACCCCATAACCCAGGCAAATGTCCCTTGTTCTTGGTGGTGTGGAGTCAAGTCACAGTTAGACTACCCCGTCTGTCGCAAGCCACTTCATGTTGGGAGCCCACATGGAGGGCCCTGGATAACGGGAATTGATGGAGACCGTGTCCATGAGGGTTTAGCGTCACTCTTGGGACTTTAGAGATTGTTTCACTTAACACCATTGTGGAACCACCCAGCTTCCTGCCCAGGGGTGGGCTCCCTGATAGCTCCCTGGCCACCAGGAACAGCAGGTTTGGCCAGAAAGATGGGTCTCACTAGAGCCATGGGGTCCCTGTCTTAAGCAACTCAGTCTGCTGGGGACTGGTCCCTCCCTTCCTTGACACTGGGAACTGTGTGAACCAGGTGAACCACTTGACCTCTCTGAACCTGTGATCCTTGATCCCTGAGGGGAGGAAGGAGCAGTGCAGTGGAGAAGAGGGGCTCTTTGAATACCAGCACTGTCCCCTGGACAAATGACCTTGCCCATATAGATCTGAGTAAGACGGAATCACAGGACTGACCAAGCTGGCCACTCCCTGCCCTAAGCCTTGCGTGGAGGGTTTTACACCCGCTGATTGCGCACTGTTACTCTCAGAAGAATTTTTATTATTGCATTTTATTTTCTAGAAGAGAGATCTTAAGATCGGAGTTAAAAAAAAAAAAAGAGGTCGATTTCTTTGCTCTAGGACACACAGCAAGAAATGGTTGCACCAGGATTCAACCCCCGAATCTGTTGGCTTTGAGCCTTAACCCTAAATTTAAAAAAAGAAAGAGAGAAGTTGACTGTTTAAAACAAAAACATATAAAAGCTTTCGAGCACTGACGAGGTGTAGGACCTCAAGGTAGGCCCAGGCCATTCTGGAAGGCAGGCACAATGAGGGCCAAGGTATAGCAGTGTCAGAATAAGCCATTGTCCCCACCGCCATCATCAATACCTACTCACTGACTCAGACCAACCCTCCCAGTAACAGACAACCTTGTCTTCCTCCCACAGAGATGATGCTGGGTCAGAACTGTCAACCCTTTGGCTGGCAGCTCAATACTTAGCCCAGGGCACCACCAGGGAAGGGCCCATAGTCACTGCCTGGTGGCAAAGAGGGAGAAGGGAGTGTGGAAGAGCCGAGGCTGGGGCCAGGCATTAGAAATCTACCTTTGCTTTATAAAAATGGAGCACTATTGAAAGTCCTTGAGCAGAGGTGGGTATCCCCCTATGGGAATGTTAGACAGCCACTCTAGAGGCTGTTTTTATATTTCTATAGAAACAAACATTACAAAAAAAAAACACCCTAGGACAGGGTCAGAATGCATGGTGAACTTTCACAGCTCTTGCGGTGCTACATATATTTTCAATTTGTTTATCTTTCTTGCCATGTGTAGGTAGTACCTCTCTCCTTCCCCTAAAAGGGGGGGAGGGGCGTTTCAAAGGCAGGCAGAGACAGATCATTGTCAGGGGCTGCAGCAGAGCGACCCAGGTGAGCCCAGGCTGGCTCTCTAGCTGAACCATGGGTGATCTGGCTGTCCCAGCACCAGGGCCTTGCATCTCCCCAAGAGTCTAGCTTTGTCGTGACCCAGGGCTTCAGCCTGCCCTCATTCCTCCTAGCAGCTGCCCCTGGCAAACTCTTCCCTGGTGGTTGGGCCATGGGATCAGCTCTACTTTTGAAATTTCCCTCTAGGCTGAATGGGAACAGCTAATCCAGGAATTCTTCTGGAGAAAACCCTTCCCTTTAGTTCCACCCCACCCCCACCCGTACCCCACCCAGTCTCACAACTCCAGCCCACTGTGGTCCCTGGAATGGAGAGTGCAGGCCCCCCTCTGAACTAAGCTCAAGTTGCTTCCTTCCCTGAGGATGCTTCTCCCATTTCCCCCATCACCCACCCGGCCAATTCCTACTTGCCCCCTGAAGCCCCGTGGAACTGTGGCATTCTCTCCAGAGTCCTCCAATTGCAAGGCTGTCCCTTTATCCGTGTTCCCGTGGGGCTCCCTCCAGGAGACTTTGAAGAGGAGGCTCAAGGGATATGACCTCCACATTCCAGTCCAGCCCAGTGTAGGCGGGAGGAGGGACAATTGGCTTATTATGGGTGCTCAGAAGGAAGGGCAGGGCTGGGGCAGGGTGGGTGGGACAAGTTCCTGAAGGGAAAAGAGGGGAACAAGGCCCTCCTCTCCACCAGCCGAAAGATGACACAGTCCCACCCAGGACTGCCACGGCTGGGAGCTGGTACATACGGGGCTCTAGACCCTCACTCCTAATGAGCAGGTACACCAAGATGAAAGTTCTCCTTAAAGCCTGAAGAACTCCTCAATCCTGGGGGGTAGTGGCTGGAGTTGGGGGGCAGTGCAGCCTGGTCTCCATGAACAGCCACAGCACCTGCCATAGCAACCATGCGGCATCTGCGGGATGACCTGATTGGATGCATACATGGGTGATCGCTGAGCTCCAGGTCTGCTGCATGCGTGTGGATGAAACAAGAAGACACCTCCCGCAGTTCTCCGCCGGGTCCTGGGGTGTAAGTGGGCCCTGGATGGGCTCTGGGGGTAGATCTAGGTGTGGTAAAACTAGAGGAGCCACAGAAAACTGACCCTCTGGCACTAAAGATTGGTAGCTCTGGACCCCTATGTTACTCCAGCGAGCCACCTCGCCCCACCCCAATCGGCAGGAGGTCGTGTGGTCATGGAAGCCAGGGGCAGGGGCCTCCATTCCCCACTCCCCCCTGTAAGGGGGGCCCAGTAGCACCACCTGACACAGGTCAAGAGACAGGCGCTCAGCACATTCCATCTGCATGGTGAGAAACCAAGGCACCGGGTAGGCTTTGGCCCCATGGCGCCATGGACTTACCAGGGGACTTGGGACAAGTCCTAGCCTCTCTGGGGGCCCTTGTTTGCCTCTCTGGACCGGCAGGCCCTGCTAAAGCTAACCTCAACAACTTAGGCCCTGCCCCCCAAGCCCAGCACCGACGTGCGCACAAGCCCTCCCCCAGACCCGCGAACAGCCCCTGGGGTTGCCCAGAGACACCTCCCCCCCTCTCTCCCCGCTCCACATGGACGCGCAGACGTACACTGACACTCACCCCCACCCTGGACTCCCCCGTCCTCCCCCCACTCACGCCCTCGCGCTTCCCCACGGCACCCACACCCGCTCACACGCATGCACCCCCGCGCACGCACATAACCCAAATGTGCTGCGCACCAACTGTTGGCGCGGGCGGGGGTGGGAGCGAGAGGAAAAAGCCCACGACTCAGGGAAGAGGGGTGCGGGAGTGGGGGGGGAGGTGCGGGCGAGGGAAATGACAGCCCGCGGTCCCCCTCGAGTCCCGGCTCATGAATATTAATACGGCGGTAATTAAAATGCAGGGACGCAGCAGGATGGATGCGGCTGCCTCCGGAGCGCTGGGGAGCGCGTCGTCTTAGCTGGCGGGTGGAGCTCGCTCCTCGCGGGTGAAAAGCAGGACGCGGCTCCGGGCCTAGGATCCTGGCGTGGGGGGGGGTGCAGTCCGCCGACGCCCCCGCCCTGCGGCCCCGCCCCTCCCCCGCCCGGCCGCGGCTTCCCGGAGCCCGCCCCTCCCGCCCTCGCGGCCCGGTGACGTCATCGGCACAAAACTTTCCGCTCCCCGGCGGGTCTCGGGCCCTGAGTCATCGCCGCCCCCGGCCGAGGCCTGGTTCGGGGAGTGTCAGCGGCGCCCCGCGGCGCTGGGGCCAGGGAGGTGACCCCTGAAGCAGTCAGTGGCCTAGGCCGGTGATGAGGGCAGTTTTGGGGCCCGGGTTCAAAGGTTGGCTGCCCTGGGGGCACAGGGAAAGCTCGAGAAAGGTGAGGCAGTGTGCCCTTGGAGATCGACAGCCTTAGAAACCCCGAAAGGCAGTTTTACTCCGTCCTAAAGGGGTCGCTACGAGTCAGAATGCACAGAGCAGTGGGCTTGGTTTGGGGTGAGGGCTGCTAGCTGCAAGGTCAGCAGTGTGAACCCCTGAGCTGCTCCCAGGAACAAAGAGGAGCTGTCTGCTCCTGTCAAGATCTACAGCCCAGGAAGCCCCGTGGAGCAATTACACGCTGTCTTTTAGGGCCCATCAGCAGTTCAGAACCACCGGAGAGAGATGGGGCTCTCTGCTTCAGCAAAGTGTTACAGCCTGGGCAGCTCACAGGGCCAGTGCCATCCTGCCCACTAGGGTCGCTAGGAGCCCCCATGAACTCCATGGCTGAGTGTTTTGGTTTTTGTGAGGCGTCAGAATGGACCGGGTGACAGTGGGTTTGAGATTCTATTGAAGGGGTGGTGCGCATGATAACCCAAATAAACATTATAGTACTGTCTCCTTTTTTCTTTAAAAGTTATTTCTGTTGTTATCGTTGAGAACACACACAGCAAAACCCACACCAAGTCAACAGCTTCTACACCGAGTGGCATTGACCACATTCCTCCCGTTCAGCACCCAGTCTTTTCTGAGTGGTTCACTCGTTAGCATAAAGTCCTAAGGTCCTGTCTAATCATTTGAGTCGATTTTGTCCATCTGATCCTCTGCAGATAGTTCTTGGAGGAACAAAATGTTCAGGCAGACCTTTTGATACCAGATCAGAGGATGCCAGGGGCTATTTGTGGCTTTGGGTTTAAAGATGATCTCAGTGCTGGTGACTTCAGGTGTTCCTCCACCCTCCAATGGATCCAGGAAGTCCATGAGAATCTGAAATTCTGTCCTGTTTCCTCCCTTTTAATTGAGATTTTTCTGTGGAATCTTTTAATAACTTGTTCAGTGACGGGTTGGGCACCATCCAGGTCTTCTGATCTCATAGCAAAGGCAGCACTTGTCCGTTGAAGCCATTAGCCCCACACTCCAGTCTCTTCCTCCTGATCCTGACTCTCCCTTATCCTCTGTGGGTCCATGTGAATAGAGACCAGTTATTGTGTCTCGGATGGTCATGAGCAAGCGTTTAGCATCCCAGGCATTACATAAGGACGGAGGAGGTAGACCAGAAGCACTAGCACTTGATTCTCTCTTGGTTTTTTTCTTCCCCAAACGATTTTATTGGATGTTGATACAGATATCATATCATTCTGTAGTTCCGTCACATCAAGCAGTATTGTATGATTGCTACCACAATCAGTTTCAAAGCTTTCTTTTCCTTCCTGAACTCCTTCACATCAGCTTTTTAAAAAAACTTTTTGCCCCCCCCCACTGTACCCACCCCTGAAACCCTTTTCTCACATTTTTTTGGTTGTAAACATATTTATCACACAACTTTTGCCAATTCAATTTTGTGTAGTGCACAACTTCTAGACAAAGCAAGCCTACCCTTAGTCACTGTGTGTCTGTCACTGTTCGCTCCCTGTGCTCCCTTCCCGCCTGTCCCCGGGAACACTAGTAAACCCTGGGCTCTATGTAGCTGCCTTTTCATGTCTTTTTATATAAGTGACCCACTGTCATCTAGTTGATTCCAATCCAGGAACCCAGCAAATCTTTCTCCACTCAGTGGATGACTTGTACAGCTGAGGAATCCTTGGTCCAGAGGTGGAACGTGACCTGTTCAGTAGCAGATTGGCAGTCATCCTGGGTTTTCCGGACCTTCAGTCCCAAACTCTCTCTGTAGCAAACAGCAGTAATGCTCCGGGAAACTCCTAGCGGTGTGTCCCAGGGGACCCAAGGGGTGGGACTTTCCAAAGCAAGATGCCTGGCGGGGGTGCAGAGCTTTGGGCCAGTTTCCTCACCTGTAAAAAGACCCCATGTTCTAATCGTCCCTGGACTCTCAACAAGGACAGAGGAGTCGTGAAGTTCCCATGACCACTGCCTTCGGAGGACTGGTCTCAAATCCCAGCCCCCTGCTTCTTTGCCCTGTGGGCAGTGGTGCCATCTCTGAGCCCCGTGCCTCATCAGAACCACAGTGGCTCAGACTCATCATACTTCTTCGGGTGCTGAGAAAACCGGTAGAATAAATAACCTCCTAGCCCTGCAGCTGGTCCAGAGCATGGCGGCCACAGTGCCCAAGCTTCCTAGGTTCTTCTGCCTTTTAGCACATAATCCTGAGGTCCGATTTGCAGATGGAGAATGAAAAATTGGGGGCTCCTGCTTTTTGAGGGAAGAAGAGTACCAATAGTGTCGTGGGTCGCACACTGAGCTGCTAAGCTCTTTGAACTCCCAGAGGGTCTGCTCCGTGGGAGGAAGATGAGGCTGGCTGTGCTGTAGAGACTGCAGCCTTGGGAGCCCAAGGGTGCCATTCTTCTCTGTCCTATCAGGGTCATTCTGAGTCAGACTTGACTTGATGGCAGTGGGCTTGGGGGAGGGGCCCCAAAGGGACTAGGCTCCCTGATAAGTTGGGGAGGGCTCTTTCCCAAGCCCCCCTTACTTCCACTTGGCATCAGCTGGGAAGGGTTCCCGGCCCCACTCTCCCATCTAGGTCTGCCAGTACACACACGCATGCACACACACACACACACACACACACACACACATGCACGCACGCACAAGAGCACAGTATTGAATTACCCAATAAGCACTACTAATCTGTAGTGAACAATGCCACTTTACCAAAGATTCTGCTTCTAGGTACGGCTACCTCTCTCCCAACCTCACAGCATCTTTTTACAGACCAAAGTCTCATGACAGGGATAAGGTACCCAGCAAGCAAGGTCAGCAGGGGCTTGCATGTTCTTACTTACTACACATATACACACCCTCAAGCTAACAGAGAAAGGCCTATCGGCCCACTGGCTCGCCACCGAGAGGAAGATACCCACCCAAAGCATGGCTGCAAGCTTTCAAGCCCTCTGACGCTCAGGACTGGACAGCCTTCCTGCCTGCCCTGCTTGGCATATGCTAGTCCTTCTTCTCAGACTCCCCTCTCGCTCTCCTCTCCCAGTTTCCTGGTGAATTCCTCCTCCTCCAGCCCTCCCTAGACAGCTGTTCCCCTGGGAGTGTCCCAGACACCCCCCCTCCACTACCACACACATGCTCCAGCCCCTGACAACACTAGACACAGACACAGACAACGAAGGCACACACACATTCCATGTGGCTCAGGCCACAGAAACCACCCCCAGCCCGGACACACACAGTATACAGCCCATTCAACATGCACACACCTCACGTTATACACACAGTACACAGCCTGTCCAACATACACACACAGTACGCAGCCCATTCAACATATATACACCTCACATTATATACACAGTACACAGCCTGTCCAACATACACACACACACACACACAGTACACAGCCCATTCAACATGCACACACCTTACTTTACACACACAGAGCACAGCCTGTCCAACATACACACTCCTCACGTTACACACACACACACACACACACACACAGTACGCAGCCTGTTCAACATACACACTCTTCACGTTACACACACACACACAGTACACAGCTTGTCCAACATACACCTCACGTTACACACACACACACAGTACGCAGCCTGTTCAACATACACACTCCTCACGTTACACACACACACACACACAGTACACAGCCTGTTCAACCACACACATTTCCACACAGACCATGCAGCACTTAGCATGGCTGCGCTGTTCCCCCTCTTCTGGGCTCCTGCACACTCCAGTCTTGCTCCCCTGTGGTATTTGCCCACTCTGGGGGTGATCATTGGGGTGTGTGTATGTGCAGGGCAGAGGCTCCCCCTTCAAGGACTCCAGTCTAGCACAGGATCCAACACACAATCCCCTTCAGGGGTCTGAGCATCTCCCCTTCAACTAAGCTCTGCTCCCCTCATTCCTGCTCTCCCTCTCCCCTCTCCCCTCGGACCACTGCTACCCAAAAGGGAAGTCTCTGTCCAGCCCCTCCCTATGTCCCTGTCCCCTCCACACCAGCCCAGGGTCTGGGCGCATCTAGGAAGTTCAAGTGGCCCAGGCCCTAGAGGTCACTTCTCCCTGGGGTCTCACCTCAATGTTTTTTTTTTTCATCGTGGAATATCGTGCACACAGGGAAAAGTAGGTCAAACGTGGTTGTGCAGCTCATTTCATTGTTAGACAGTCCATACACAGGTTACGAAACAGCCGCTGGCAGTCTCCTCCGGAGCCCCTGCCCCTGTGTCAGGCCCCAGCTTTCTCACCTGTGATCAGGATAACACTGAAGGCTCCTTGCAGAAATGCAGATGTAGGTAGTCCGTAGGCTCCCGTTGGGTGGTTTGTGGGTGAACTGAGCCTTGATCCTCCCTACCCCGTGAGCTTCCTAAGCACCCCTTCCTGCAAAGTGGGTCCCTGGGGCACTTTGTAGCAAGCCCCAGGGGTGGGTGCTGGTCTGGGGTTCCTGACAAGTGGCAGATGTCCCAGTTCTTGGCCACCCCTCCTCGGTTACCTCTTTGAGGAAGACAGGACTTCTCGAAGCACGTGGCTAATGTATCCAGGAGCCTCATTGGTCCCTACCACCTGCCGACTGGATAAAAAATAAAATGAAAATAAAGGACGACTGACCGCCGCTTCTGGATACGGACCCTCTCTGGCCCCCACGAGCCACGTGCTACAAGAGGATCGCCATCGCTCTGCAAGACATGTCCGACTCAGACAAGACACAACAGATGGGGAAACTGAGGCTGGGAGCAGAGAAGGCCGGTGCCTCCGGCCACGCAACTGTTTCGTGCAGGAGCCAGAAGTCAGACTCTTTCGCAGGTCAAAGCTTGAGCTCTGACCATCAGGTGACGCTTCCTGTCTCGTCTGCAGCAAAACAGATGCGTTTAGCTCGGGTTGACTCACACCAGATCTTTCTCCATCTACAAAATCCTAGGGTGTCACCCACAGGACACCCACAATAAAACCCAAAACTGCTGGTCTGAGACCTACAGAAAGTCTGAGAGCTGGTGCTGTTCTTCAAAAGGTTACGGTATCCAGGGGACTTCCCAGGATGGCCAGGGTGTCAGGGTTGGAAAAGCCCCGAGGGGGCTCTACTGTGGCCAGCCCCATGTGTCCCACACACAGAGCTGGAGGCACTGGCTTGGGGTCCACAGCAAGACAGGGCCCACCTGGGACTAAGCCCCAAAGCAAACTCACTCCCACTGAGTCCATTCTGGCGCACACTCACCCTAGGGACAGGGTAGAACTGCCTTGGTGAATGTCCAAGGCAGAAAGCCTCATCTTTCTCCTGCAGAGCGACCAGTGGGTTCGAACTGGTTGACCTTGTGGTAAGTAACCAAACAGGGAACCCACTGTGTCACCAGGGCTCCTCACCTGGGACTAAACAGAAGCGGGGGTGGGGTATATATGTTAAAAGTTGAAATCAGAAGCTCAGGATTTGAAGCTCAGCTTCCTGGGCTTAAATCTGGGTTCTGTGGGTTCCTGATTGGGAACCCGAGTCTCTAAGCCTCTCTGTGCCTAAGCCTCTCTGTGCCTCACTCTCCTTATTTGGTCCTTCAATGGGTCTGTCTGGGGAATCAATGCCTTAAGGGGCCTAAACATAGGACCTGGTCCATAGATCAAGCTCTCTGCTGACCTGAAGACATGGGGACAAAGATCCTGGCTGCCAGGGTAAGGAACACCCTGGAAACAGGAAACACCAAAGACAGTGAGCTGATGACACATGGATGCCTGCTAGCTCAGGGAGGTGGGGAGGCTCCTGAGTAGGGGATGTCTAAGCCAAGCTCAGCAAGAAGAACAGAAAACAGTCCTGGGCCCAGGGAACAGTGTGCATGAAAGGGAAGGAGGGAGGGAGGGAGGGAGGTGATCAGGCTTGCCTTTCAGAAAGTTCTGCCTGGCTGATATGGGGCGGGGAGGCAGAGAATGGAAGCTGGAGCCCCAGGAGAGGGGCAGAGTGGGAGGCAGCCCAAGTACAACACGGGCAACAAGCGAGCATCCCATCCGAGCATCCCATCCATTGGAGGGAGTTGGCCTATTTAGGCCGGCAATTCCTTGGGTCTTGGTGGTTCTATGGCACTTCCTGGGGGCTGGCAGGTGAGAAGGGAGGAGGACTCAGGCTGACTGTCTGGGATCTGGCTATGGCAGAAGAGGGGGGCAGTGACGGGGGTGGTGGTGGTGCGGGGGTCTGGAAATGGTGATCCCGAGCAAGTTCAAGGATCCCCTCTCAGGGCATCCCTTCACCAGCAGGGGCTCAAGGATCGCAGCAGAACTGTCCTCCCTCCTTGGTTCTCTCCCTGAACTGGTGGAATGAGGAGGAGCCCTTGGGGAAAAGTTCTGGGCCCCTTAGAATGACTGCCGTGTCCTCCAAGGACCTCCAGACTGCTTCATAGGTCCGTCCCGATGAAGGGGGTCTGAGCCACCATGTGCACACTCCCCTACAGGGCAGTGGTTTGCAGATGGCATGGACAGAGTGTAGACACACCGGCAGGAATGCCCACATCTGAGCGTGCAAAGCACAGGCAGGGGCTGGGAGCCTGGGATGGAAAGAAATGAGGGGCTGAGGGGGCAGGCTGAGACCAGGGCCCACCCCTGAGGGAACAGACTCGGAGAAGCCGAACTAAGCACCAGCCTTCCAGGTAGGGGGGGGGGTGTCCACAAAATGGAATGAGAAGATAACAACATTCCCCATACACTTTTAGAAGGCCCTCCCCGTCCCCATTTGTCCTTAGGGAGGTGTGTGGGTCAAGGAGACCATATTGTATTTAGCAGTTGGTTAGCTTGATTTGTAACTTGTGAATACTTAAGGCCTGAGGTGTGTGGGCCTCTGCTCAGACTGCTCTGGGGTGCAGCTGACCCCGGTGCTGCCAGAGGGGAGCCTCAGCTTCCAGCACTGGAGCTGGCCTGCCTTTAGCTGGCCTCCCTGCCCCCATCCTCCTGTGCTCAGCTCAGGCTAGGCCTTTGTCTAAGGATCCAGGCAGCCTCCTGCCTGTCCCCTTTCCCAGGCGCCCTTGTCTCCAGCTGGTCACTGGCCTTATGTTGCAGGCCGTGGTCTGGCCCATGAGAAGCAGCAACTCCCCCCAGCACCCAGGATTGGAGCCCGGGCTCAGACCCCACAGAGACTGGGGTCAATCCCAACTTGAAGACCCCCTTGCTGTGTGACCTTGGGAGGCGGCCTCACTGCTAGGAGCCCCTTCTGTTTCTGAGAACCCATAACCATAGCGACAGCTCTGGCAGGGAGGAGGCAGTGTGGATGGAACGAGGAGCCCTTGTGCGCGCCTGGCACTTGGCAAGTACTCAGGGAAGGAATTAGGAAGGGAAGCAGTTACATCATTCACTCCATTTTACAGCTGAGAAAACAGCACCGGGCTCGGCGAGGTGCAGCCGGTGGTCCAAGGTCACACCATTGGTGTCGCGCGGGAAGGCAGCCCTCGGACCTTTCCCCGGTTCGCGTGGGGAACGCTGCGCTCCGGTAGCAGCGCTGGGGCCGTGAAGGCGGCACGGACAGGGTTAACAGGCTCCGCCGCATTGGGTCGGCCTCCCGAAGAACCAGCCAATGGGCGCGCGCCGCGATGAGGTAATGCCAGGCCCTAGCGGAGTGGGCGGGGCCAGGGACGTCTAGCTTGGCTCTCCTTTCCTCCATTCCCCATCAGCTGCTCACCTTTGACCTTGGTGGTTCACCCCGCCCCCCCCCAACGGCCCCACTGCCCCCGTCAGTCCTCAGGGGCTTTCTCCCACCTGAGGCCGCCCCCCATCGCAGTTGAGTGTGGGCAGGGCCAGGCTCCAGGGCCCAGGACCTTCCTTAAGGTTCCTTAAGGATTGGGAGGGGACCCAAGTCCCCTCAGCTGATCCATTGGGTCACGCCCCTCTGGACCTCAGTTTTCCTGCTGCAAAATGGGGGTGAATGATCGCTAAAGGATGACCAGTGTGGACATTCTTCTTAGAACCCCCTGGACGCCTTTTGCCCTTCCTAGCCCTTGAGCTGTCGCGCTGTCCCTTTCCACGCAGTGGTCAGCAGTGGCCAGCGCCAGGCTCAAGGAAGCCGAAGGGCCAAAGAACCTCCTTGGCCAGGTAGCCCTCACCCACGTGGCCCAACCCACCAGCACCTCCTTCACACCAAAAAACCCAAACTCGTTACCAAGGAGTCGAATTCCGTGTCCTGGAAACGATGTCCCGGGGCATTCCCACTAGGCATTCGTCCCTAGGAAGCACTGTCAGCAGTGCCCAGGCGAGGTGGCCAGAGGTCAAAGTTCATCCGACCACCAATATTAATTGAGCTCCAAGATTCAGAGCTTGGGCTGGGAGGTCGCCTGGCCGAATTCCAGGGCCGCTGGTGACCCGCCACCCACTCCCAGCCGGGGCCTGCGTGGCCAGCGCGCTTCCCTCCCTCCCTCCCTGGTGCAGGCACGAAGCGGTTAAAGCCTTTCCAGCCGAGCTGGCTCTGCCGTGGCGGCCCGGCTTATTAGTCAGCTCGCGGGGAGGGGGAGGGGGCGGGGGAGGAGGGGCTCGAGTTGAGAACCGCAGAAAGCTATTCTCAGGGGCTCCCGAGTGTGGGGAGGGCGGCTCAGCAGGAGCTGCTGCTTCCCAGAAAGTTGATTATTTTTAACCCAGGAAGAAGAAAGGAAGGAGGCGAGGGAGAAGGATTCAGAAAAGAGAGGAGAGGAAAGGAGAGGGGCAGGAGAGGGGTAGCAGGGGAGGGGAGCAGATGGAAGTAGAAGGGTGTGTAGGGGACTGGGGAGCAGACCGGGAGAGGGTGGGGGAGGGGAGAGTGGCAGGCTGAGGAAGTGCCCAGTGGGAGGTGGAGGCCCTGGCAGGGGTCTGAGGATGGGGCGGCTGGGCTGCTGTCCACCTCCTGCGTGCCCCCTCCACCCCTCTGGCTCCTAGCCCAGGCTTCATGGGGCTCTCCTCTGGGCTGTCCCCCCTCCCTACCCCCTCCCTGTCCTGGCCTTGCAGGCCTCCAGCTGAGAGCAGCCCCCTGTTGGAAGTTGCACAGGCAACCTGCCCTCAGGGTACTTGTGGGGCAAAGGGCAGCCCCAACCCTTGTGGTGGCCACGATCCCATGGGGGAGCATTGGGGTGGGTGAGGCTAGCTCCCCTGAGCACCCCAAGGGCCTCTGCAGAGAGGGCAGCTCTGCAGGGAGGGGCTCCCAGAGAGAAAGGGAAGAGATGGAGGACTCTCTCCTGCTTCCGGGTTCAGAGGGAGTCTAAGAGGAGGTGCTGGGAACACAGGAAGGTACAAGGCAGTCCAGCCGCGCCTGTGCGGGGCTTACAGACAGGCCCAGGCCCAGCATAGATGCTGTCCTATGGACAGGGGGGGAGGGGAAGCGGGGATCCTGTAGTGGGCTGGGAGGGCTGTTCAGGGTCCTGACTTCGCAGAGGTCTTTGAAGGGTTCCTTGGGAAGGGGTGCCTGGGAGGGCTAAGCAGATGGAAAAGGACTGGCAGAGGCGGGTCCCGAGGCCGTGGACCTCAGTCTGAGAAAGGTTGGGGTTGCATGTGACTCCAGCTTGTAGCTGTTGTCCTGGGACAGCGAAGCTGCAGGAGGGTTTCCTAGAGAAGAGCAGAGACTGAGTCTGCAGAGATCACCACAGCAAGATGGTAAAGGACCAGAGTGGACACAGAGAGCTCTCTGGGAGTATGCTGCCGACTGGCCAGGGGAGATGGTGGTGCTCTGGCCCAGTGAAGTGGTGGTCTCTTGAGGGAGTGGAGGCTGACTTTGGACACCCTTTGAGGCTGAGGGTATGTTAAGAATGTGCCCTGGGCTGACTCTCGGCCCACTACTGCTCAAAAAGTAGGGCGCCGGCAGTCATTGGCAGCTGGTGCCTGGGAAGCAGGTGAAGGGGCATGTGTCAGGGTCTGGTCTGGCGCTGGCTGGAAGTGTGTGAAAATGAGTGTGTGTACGTGTACAGCTGTGTCCCTCACACCCATGTCCTGCCCTCCTGTGTGGAGCACAGCCAGGGAGTACACTGGCTAGGGAGTGGCTGGGGCAGGGAAGAGGGCCAGTTGCCACTCTGGAAATCCGCTTGGAATACATTGCCATTGTGAAGATGTGACTTTGGGAACCAGGAGTAGTGGTTGGGCGATGTGGGCTGAGGGGAGTCTCTAAGCTTCAATCCACAGATCCGCCCTCAGTAGAAGCCTGCCCCAGTGTCAGGGGCCTGCGGGAAGTTCCATGCGGGTGGCCACAGGGTGCTGGGCCCGGGGCCTATGCTCAAACCAGTAGACAGCTAGCCTGGCCAGCAAGAGCAGCCCTGAATGCCAGGGCCCAGTGACTCGGCCAAGCAGCAGGGGTTACAGTGGGAAGAGGAGGGTCACTGAAGGGCAGGAGTCATGGACACTCTGGGAGGCCAGAGGGGAACCTAGGGCCACCCAGCTGGAGAAATGGCCAAGAAAGGAGGTGCAGGAGGAAGGTCAACACTAGGCTGGAGATTCCAGGAACGCTGACTCAGTTTCTCCATCTGAGAGTTAGCTGAGGTCTGTGGGCGGCCACAAGAACCCAGGGCCGTGAGGGCCCCAGGCCTCTCCTGGGCTGGGGAAGAGGATGGAACTGGGGCCCAAAGGAAAGAAGAGGACACTGGTCCCCACATGGTGTGTGTGTGTGGGGGGGCGGGGTTCTCTACTCAGACCACAGGGTGATGATTTCCCCCTCCCCAGGAGTCAGGGGAGAGGGCACAGCAGAATTGATTAAGGAGCAGCCATGAGTGCCTTGCTGGCCATTTCCCATAAGCATGATTAGGGCCTGGGGTCGCAGTCTGCTTCCAAGAGTGCGATCACACTATCCCTTCCTACCGCAGACAGACATGCATTGCTGTTCCCATTGGACAGAGAAAACGGAGGGTCAGACCCACAGGCCAGAGGGAGGGAACCGGCTGCAGGCCGACTCTGTTTACACCCCCACCCCCACATTTGGTGCCCGGAAACCCAAAAATGCCCGTGCAGAATCCGTCCCAGAGTCGTGTCCAGGGTGCCCTCTCTCCTGAAGCTTCACACTGGTGGGCCCAGCCGTTTCGGGGCTGGCGCGCCCGCGCACGTCCCCCAGCGCGTCTCCGGCCCATTCTCTCTCCCCGTGGGCTGCGAGGCACAAAGGAGCGTCTTGGGCAGAGAAAGGCCTGCCAGGCGCGGAGCCGGCTCCGCGGGCGCTTTCCACCCCAGCTTTCTTCCTCCCCGGCCTCTTTGTTAAGCTCTCTTTCAGCTGAACCGGCAGAGCCTGGGTGTTCCGAGCTGACAATGATTGCTGCGTCTAGACAGTGTCTGGTATGAAGCCTCTCGCTCCGCGGCCTCCCCGGCCTCCCCAGGCTCCTGTTCCCAGCCCTGCGGCCCCTGGCCGCGACCTCCGTTTCCCACACCCCTGCCCCTCGCGGGGGCGGCCAGTTTTCCCTTTGCTCCCGGCCTCCCTAGGCCCTCAATCCTTTCACACTTGCCAACGCACAAAGGTCGCCTTTCCTGGGCTCTGGCTAGGAGACCCTCCCAGAACGTTGATCAAGCACTCCCTCCTGGGTCCCCCAGAAGATGAAGGGGCTCGCCAGGCTGGAGTCTGGTCTGAGAAGGGGCACTCCCGGCTTCAGTCCCCAAATACTCCTCAGGCCTCCTCTCGTCTTCCTGTCTCAGCCCAGAGGACTGGGCATAGAAAAATTTGGAATAGCTACCAGGAAGAACTTCCCAGTGGCTCCGGTTGTCACCTATCTGACATAGATGTGCCGGTTTTTAAGAGCTGTCAGGATTGGAGGCTGACCGTCACAAAGTCTAAGATCCAGTTCCTGCCCCACTTGGGTTCTGCAATTCTGGAAGACCCCCTAGAAGCTAAAATCTAATCATGAATTCAGAACTAAGGACTCTGAGAACCTGAGGTGGTAACAATAAGTCAGTATTTGTCCCGCTCTTCTGTGGTACAGTGGGTTACCAACGGCAAGGTCAGTGGTTCACACCCACCAGCCGCTCTGTGGCGGAGGGATGAGGCTTTCTCTTCTAGTGAAGATTTACAATCTCAGAAACCCAAAGGGGCAGTTCTGTTGTGCCCTACAGGGTCGCGATGAACTGGAATCAACTGGATGGCAGGAAGTTTGGTTTTTCCTCACTACCAGATAAGCTCGCGATATTTGAAGTGATTTGCTCTTCCCACGGCCGAATGAGAGCGAACACCCCACCTGGCACCACTCGGAGTTTACAGACGAGGAGACTGAGTGTGGAGAACTTGGAAAAAGGCTGGGCGGCGGAGCAACCAGTTGTGAGAGGCCCAAAAAGGAGAAGGGTGGGTGGGGAGCCACATGGTGGGCTGGAACCACAAGGTCACCGGTTCCAAATCACCAGCAGCTCCCCGGGAGAGAGAAGAGGCTTTCTAATGCAGTAAAGAGTCGCAGTCTTGGAAACACAGGGCGGTTCTAATCAAAACGCAAACAGAAAACCATTGCCATCAAGTTGATTCTGCATTGGGCAAATAGAGACAGGCAGGTACTGTTATGCCTTTTGATGCAGGTATCTCAGCCACTTACTGCTATTGGACTCATAGCGACCCTTTGTGACAGGGTAGAACTGCCCCCCGTGGATTTCTGAGGTGGTAACTCTTTACGGGAGTAGAATGCCCCATTTCCTCCTGAGGAGTGGCTGGTGGGTTCGAACTGCTGTCCTTGAGTCAGCACCCCAATGCATAAACCACCACATCCTCAGGGCTGCTGAAGCAGAGGTAGGAACAGCAAAGGTTCGTCCATTCCAGCAGGAGGATTCTGGGGACCATCTGGAACCTTTGCACACCTGGAGACCAGGAGCGGGTGTCCCTCCCCAGGCAGAGTCCCAGCCCCGTTCACGGTGCATCTCTGGTCACCCCTCTCTTCTCTGTGGTCATTTCCTTCTCCGTAGGCAGCCTCACACCCTCCCTCTCCCCAGAGCTGGAGACAGTCTCGGGTAATCATCATGCCTCCCTCATCCGGACCATTGATGGAAATGTCAGGCAGCACATGTGCAAGCCTGGACACTGCCTGTGGCTGCTCTGGGGCTGACACTGGATCCGACCCTGGCAGATCCATCACTGAACGATTCCCCCCCACTCACCACCACCACCACCACCCCTGGGCCTCTCGGCTCATCTCATCTCCAGACTTAATGAATGCAGAGCACAGGTCAAAGCAGGATTCTTGGGCAAGAGAAACAGCCCCTCCTGGTGTCCCTGGCGCTGGAGCAATGGCGTGCACGTGGGGGTGGGAGCCAGGGTCCTGGGTGCGCAGCAGGGAGGGCATATGTCCCAGGCAACACTCAAAGGGCGCCTGCAGACCAGGAGGTGCTGTGCTGTGCTACAGGTACAGAGGGACCCTGAGCCTAGGCCCCTGATGTGAGACAGGCGGGGCACAAGAGCACGCCCGCCCCGTCATCCCTGACCCCAATTCCCTGGCGTAGACAACTTGAAACGCAGACTTTTTCCAGATTTAGAAAAATAGTGATCCATGGACCATCTAGCTCCTAACATCCCGAATGAAGTACAGGCTGGTCCCCGGGAGCAATCACACGGCTGCTTCTGCAGCAAAGCATATGCAGACCCGCGTTCAGTGGGTCAAAGGCACGCCCTGCTTTCCCATCTCAATAGTCACAGGGACCCTGGTGGTACCGTGGTTAAGCACTCGGCTAGTGGCTGAAAGGCCAACCATTCGAACCCACCAACGGCTCCGAGGGAGAAAGAAGCAGTCTGTTTCCACCAAGATTTAGAGTCTCATGACCCAGAGTGAGGAGTTGGATTCAACTGATAGCAATGGGTGGGGTTGGGTTTGGATGAGTCCCTGATAGTTTGGTGCCTCCCACCACCACCCTGTTCTACCCCAGGCCATTTGCACTGGCTGCTGCTTTAGCCTAGAATAGTCCTCCTCACAGGCCAAGGTGCACATGCTCCTTTCTTCAGGGCTCTGCTTAAAAGCCACCCCTGAAGAGGGGCCTCTCCAGACCATCCCCCTCCCGCCCCATCTCCCTTTCCTTCACAGACCCTGTATCTCCTGGTGTGTTGTGTAATCAACTAATCATTTATTTATTGCTTGTTCGCCCACAGCAGAATCCTAATCCCACCAGGTTCTTAAATCCTAAACCTGCTGTGCTGTGCGCCCAGCACCCCAACAGGGCAGGCACGCCAACACTCGCCTTTGTTGAGTAGATGGCTCTGTTCCATGTGCCTGGCACATGGGGGTGGGGGGAAGCCCAGCTGGCACCACCATCATCGTTATTGATCCGGTTATGGTGTTTATATTCAAATCTCTGAACGGGCCCCATATCTTGGTACTGCAGCCTGTGGAATGGGAATCCTAGGGACCCAGGCTCCAGCCACCTAAAGCAGTGAGGGCCCTGCAGAAGAGACAAAGGAGGCCGCCTGCCCCCCTGGGGGAGCCCAGGCCCCTCACTGATGAGAGGCACAGGAGGAGCGGCAGCACGCAGCCCAGGCAGGCGAGCAGGCCTGCCAGAAGGGCCATACATAATTCATTGCCAAATGGGGCCGCGGGCAGCTCTCCCTGGTGCATGGGGGCTCGCTCTGCACTCGGCACTTGGCTAGCTGCTCCTCCTCCTCCCACAGCCTCCTGGGTTTGCTGGGTGTGAAGTTCCCCCCCACACACTTTACCCTGGGGGGACCTGAGGCCCAGAGCATGGGGCCACAGGACAAATTCTAGAGCTTTTCAGAGGCCAACAGGGCCTCCGGCCATTGAGGGAAGAGCCGGTGGGGTCAGTGAGAGACCTGACAGGCAGAGAGGGTGGATGGAGTCTCATCAGGGTCAAGGAACCGTGCCGGTCCCAACCTGGTCCCCAGCCCACCTGGTACCCTCTTCTCGAGGAAATGCTCCCTGTTGTGGCCACCAGGGTGGGGGTGGGGGCCGGTGGCATAGTGGACCACATATTGGGCTGCTAACCCTGAAGTCGACCGTTTGAAACCACCGGCCACCTGGAAGAAATACAAGCCGTCCCACTCTTGGAAACTCACAGGGGCGATTCCATGTCGTCTTACGGAATGGACCTGGTAGAGGTGAGTGAGACAGAGAGACAGCCACCAGGAGTCCCAGCTCTGGAGTGTGTGAAGCTCTGGGTGCGCAGCTGTGTGATGGGAGCAACAGAGTTGGCCTGCCATGGGTGGGGGGGGGGTCGGTGGGGGCCGGGAGCTGACATCAGACTCCCGGAGCTCCCATACATTGCGATTCCAGCTATATCACCTTTCTACCACTGGAGGCCGGGTGGAGTGCGCATGTGCTAGGACACCACCAGGGATCCTTGTGGGAGAAGTGCCCTGCGTCTTGACTGGTGGGACCACGAGCCTGTGCTACGGCGCTTAGGGCACACAGATGCAGACGAGTCCAGCGGGGAACATCAGAACCATAAGTGTTCCATGGAACTAAGTTCATCTCCTCGGTGTGATACCGCACCATTGGGGGAACTAGGTGAATAGGGTCCAAGACCTCCAAGTATTTTTCTTGCAGCTGCATGCGAGTCTAGAGTGATCTCCATACATATTTTGATCTTTTAAAGACGACGAGAAAGAGTCAAGAGCCCCTGTCCATGCATAAGAGCCCTAGTAGCGCAGTGGTTACTCCTTAGGCTGCTGACTGCAAAGTCAGCAGTTCGAAACCACCGGAGGGAGAATGGTGGGGCTTTCCTATGCCCACAAAATGACAGTCTCGGAAACCCACAGGGGCAGTTCTACCCTGTCCTACACCGTCGCTATGAGTTGGCATCAACTCAATGGCAGTGTTAGGGTTTTGTTGTTGTTGTTCTTGGGTCTCCTGTGAAATGGCACCAGCCACCAGTTGGAGCCCCTGCAGGGACAAAGAATGATGCCTGGACCCCTGGGGAAAAACAGCCCCCATCCCCACGGAGAGCCACCTGGCCAGGCCAGCGACCAGTGGCCCTCCTGACAGAACGCCCCATGCTCTCCTACTCTCCCACAGGCAGGCATTGAATGCTGGTGCCTGGGGTTCTAGAAGAGACCAAGAAGGCATGGCCAGCTCTCCCTTGAAAGGAGGTTCTGAGCTAGAACTGCAAGAGCCTTGACCCCCACTTCAGTCTGCCTTGCTGGTTGGGTGTCAGACAAACAAGGTCCTAGACTTGGCTGTGTGTTTACCTTGGAGCGAGCGGGACCCTGGACAGGCCTGTCCTTTGTCTGGTCCTTAGGTCCGTCACTTGAAGCACAGGAGAAATGGACACAATGATCTCTGAGGGCCCTCTCGGCCCGTGAAGAGATGGAACTGGCTCCCAGGCTCCCTGATGTTGGGGTCGGGGTCAAGAAGAGCTGCGTTTCAGGTCCGACCCTGGTCTTTCCCGTGTGTGCTGGGCCCTTTCTGTCCCTCAGCAGGTCTCATCAAGACAGCGAGAAGGTTACACAAACGCAGGCCATTAAGTCACGCGCTTAGAAGAAGACGACACTGGAGGGAAAAGGGGAGGGGAGGGGGGATCCAACAACATACCCTTCCTGCATGAACTTTGTGGAACTTGCCTTCTGGGAGGGAAGAAGCATGCAGATACATTCAAGACTGCCACTGAGCTCAGGCAAAGAAGGACCGTGCTCGGTTGGGATGGTGTGAAGAAGAGCCACCGGAACAGCTTTCTTGAGGAGACAGTTGAGCTGAGGGCTGCCTGATGGGTAGCTGATAACTTTAACCAAAAGGGTGGCCATAGAGAGACGGTGCCAAGCCAGGGGACAGCAAAGGCTCAGGCTGGTCAGACAGAGGCTGATCCGCGTGTGTGGATCATGGTTCAGAAAGTGGCAGCAGCTGGATGAGCACCAGGAGCAGGTGCCAGGTGAGCCGGGGAGACCACTTGCCAGGTGAAGGAATCTTGTCTCCATTGCAGACAAAAGGGACCCTTCGATATGCTTCAGCAGGAATGTTAACAGATTGGATTGATATTTTGAGACTCTCCCTCTGTTGACCAAGAGAAGAAGGGGCTCTCATTGCTGCCTTAAATATCTATATCTATATCTATCTATCTATCTATCTATCTATCTATATATATATAAATATATAAAATCATGGTGGTATTTAAATATGTGCAGACAGAAAAGGAAGCATAAACTCCTCATAGCTCTAATAGAATCATAGAACCAGGACAAATGGATGAGTCAGATATAAAATCAACTCAAATCAGATTGGTTTTATGTGACGTCTGATGGTTTGGGTTGAAATCCTGCTAACACCCTGTGGTAGTTATATAAGCTGCTGTCAATTTGAAAGGATTAAGAGTGAATGGGATAGAGTCTAGCCTGTCAATTAGATCATCGCTTGATGACCTCATTTGGAGGCACTAAGGAGATAAATAGCTCGCTGGAGGTGGGACACACAGACACCCCCTGTGAGACATTCCTGCAGACAACACACATGGAGCTACATGAGAGGCCTGGAGCTTAAGGAGCCACATGGAGACCCCTGCCAGCACTGAGATGCTTGCACTGCCACTGGATCCACAAGACTTTCCACTCACAGGCCTGTGATCTTCCTGCATTGGGCATCATTGCATGTGTTGCTTGAGTCAGAAGAGGACTTTATAAATTGGTATTGGATATATGGGCTAATATTGGACTTATGAACTTGATCTGGACTGGGCTGGGATGTGTTCTCAATATTCAACTGCTCTTGTATATAAAACTCTTTCTTATACACATACAAGTGTCTATGAATTTGTTTCTCTAGTCCACCCAGACTAACACCCACCCACACACAAGTACTCCTGTACGCCTGTCCATCATGTTTTTGAGTTTGTAGAATAGAGGCAATTATTCTCTTAAGTATCTGCATCCTCACACTCAGACATGTGACAAATGATTTTCCCCCTAGTATATAAAGAACTACCAGCGCCAAAGACAGAACAATTTTAAGCACTTGAGAAAATATCCAAATGGTCAGCAATTGTGTGGAAAAGCACTGACCCTCAGGACTTCCCGGAGGAAACGCAAATTACCCTCTCTGGGAACCACCACTCAGACAGGAGAATGACTAAAGGAAAAAGACAGACAACACCAAGTGTTGGCGAGGACCTGGAGCAACTGGAGCTAGCAGGAATACAGTTGAGGCCGGCATCACACCCTACCCTGTGACCCAGCAGTTTCACTCTCAGGAAGTGAACTCCAAGGGTCAAAGACATGAATTATTCATGTCACACTGGCAAAATTCATAACAGCCCAGAGCAAAAACGCATGCAAACGTCTTTTAGCTGTAGAATGGTTAAACAACGGTCCATGCAGTGGGTGATTCATCGGCTTTAAGAATGAGCAATCTACAATTATATATAAAAATATAGATGGATTTCACAAAACATAATATGCAAATGCTTTTATTTAGACAAAGGCAAAGCAGGCAAAAGAAATTCCTGGTGTTTAGAAGTCGGAGTGGAGACAATCCTTGTATGGGAGGGGGGTTAGTGACCCGGGATTGGAAACCCAGTGGACTGAACGGTTGGGAGAATTGTTGAAAATAGGACATTGAATCCAACTGGCATGAAGGAGGCCAGATGTGAAGGGAGCAGGGTGGGGTGGGGTCCCTCACTAACGTGCAATGCAGGATTTCATGTTTGTCTGGTACTAGTCCCAGAGAGCACAGACTGGCCAGCAGACTCCTCGGACCTGTAGCCCATCCGGAGCCTAATGCAAGCTTGCTCTGCCCTGTCCCAGCTCCAGGAAACCTGATCACCCAGTGTCCACCACCAAGGGTTGGCTGCTTTGGCTTGACCAGAGGGAGTTGGTCTCTAGGCTGAAAAAGAAGCTGACCTTCCAAATCAGAAAGCCCTGGGGTGGCAGACTGGTGGAAGACCTCTGGCCTTTGCATCCAGGGAAGAGAAGGGCTCTAGGTAATGGCACTTGCCATGCACTGGCCCCAGTCAGCTCCGGCGATCTCAGCCCCAGTCCCACTTGGGGAAACCATTGTTTGGTGCCTGAACTCCTTCCCCACTTCCTGCTTTGGGACTTAAAGGAAACACTGTCATTCCCTGCCCCCAAGATACAGAAGAAGTCACGAGCAACTACCAGTGAGAAGAGGCTTGTCTGGCTGGCACGCGATGGTGCTCAATGCCAAATACAAAAGCACCCGTGAGGGGTCGGGTCTCGGGTGCGGCGCCATGTGTTCGGTTCATTCTCGCCATGTGCCACACACAGAACTCAGACCGTGTGCTGTGCTCACGGTCCCTGCAGAGTTGAGGCCTGAAGACACCGTTTCTGAGTGCTAAGTGGGTGTTTTCTGGGACCAACCAATGGTCTGTGTTTGGTGAATAGTCCTTGTTGCTCCCGAAAAGTACACAATGCCCAGGGGCTGGGTGGAGCCTTATAGAAATGTCCATCAGGTCAAGGTGATGGATAAGGGTATGCAAGTCTCTGGTGTCTGTTTATCTGCTCCATCCCCTGCTGAGCACGCGGTGCTGTGGAGTCACACTGTGGTGTTGTGAGGGAGTCCGCAGTTGGAAACCGACTCAAACAAAGCACTGCGGGCTCCTGCCCCATCCTCCCAACAATGATCGCCCTGTTTGAGCCCATTGGGGCAGCACTGTGACGATCCATTTCCTGAAGGTCTTCCTCTGTTTGACTGACCTTCTGTCGTGCCCAGTGTGATGTCCTTTTCCACGGACTGGTCCCTCCCGATCGCATGTCCAAAGTCCATGAGACAAAGCCTCACCTTGGCCCCGTCTGCGGAGCCTCCTGGCTGAACTTCTTCCCAGCGGATGCAGTTGCTGCGCGCGCACGGGACTGGCAGTGCCCTTCACCAATGCCAGCGTGGAAGTGCATCCGTTTCTTGTGTCTGAGGAGAACGGTGGTTGCGGTTCTTCTCCCAAGACGGATTTGTTTGTTTGCTCTTTTGGCAGGCTTCACTTTCGATATTCTTCAACAAAACCCTGATTCAAAAGAGCATGGGCTCCTCTACGGTCTTCCTTGGGAATCATCCAGCTTTCCCAGGAGACAGCCCAAATGTGGCACCCTTGCTTCTGAACACTGGGAAAGATGTCTCTGGCAACAGCTTGGCCCAATGCACGATGTCAGTTGATTCCGACTGCTGCTTCCAGGAGTCTCGATTCTGGATCTAAGTAAAACGAAATCCCTGACAACGTCTGTCTTTTCTCCATGTGCCATGATGCTGTCTGTGAGCCAGTGGTGAGGATTTGGTTTCTTTTCTATTGAGTTCTGCTCTGTAGTGAAGGGTTCCAGTCTTGATCTCTGTCAACAAGTGCTTCGAGTCCTCCTGCCTTTGACGCAAGCAGTGTTGTGTCACGTCCATATTGCAGGCTGCTCATGAGTCTTCCTCTGATCCTGACGCTGTGGTCTTCTTCACGCAGGCCAGCTTCTCGCATTATTTGCCCAGCACACGGGTCAAGGAAGCACAGTGAAAGAATTCGACCCTGACGGGGTCAGCCCAGCAGCCCCGTCCTGTTGAATGAGGTCTGGGGAAAAAGTTGGAGGGCGGAGGCATATCTGACCTCCACCTCACAGGAATCAGCGCCGGACTGATACTGAGTTTGGTTCTCGTGCCTCCCTGTGAAGGCAGACTCACAGTCTCACAGCCTTCTGGGGTCCTCTGCTTCCAGCCCTCTGACAGCTGCCATGGTATCCCTTTTCCATGTTCTCTTCTGGATCCAGCTTGAATTTCTTGCAGTTCCTTGATGTGTTAGTCTGGGTAGACTAGAGAAACAAATCCAGAGACACTCCAGATATGTGTGTAAGAAAGAGTTTTGTAACCAAGAGTAATTGTATATTAAGAAAACATCTCACATGGAAGAAGCACATCAGCCCATGTGATCATGAGGTGTTGAAGGGATCAGGTATCGTCAGAACAAAAAATCATATCATTGTGAATGAGGGGGAGGGCGAAGTAGAGACCCAAAGCCCATCTGTCGGCAACTGGACATCTCCTTATGGAAGGGTCGCGGGGAGGAGACAAGCCACTCAGGGTGCAGTGTAGTAACAATGAAACATACAACTTTCCTCCAGTTCTTAAATGTTTCCTCTCCCCCGCCCCACCATCATGATCCCAATTCTACCTTACAAGTCTGGCTAGACCAGAGGATGTACACTGGTACAGATAGGAACTGGAAACACAGGGAATCCAGGACAGATGACTCCTCCAGGACTAGTGGTGAGAGTGGCGATGCCTGGAGGGTGGAGAGAAAGTGGGGTAGGAAGGGGGAACCAATGATAAGGATCTACATATAACCTCTTCCCTGGGGGACGGACAACAGAAAAGTGGGTGAAGGGAGACGTCAGACAGTGTAAGACATGACAAAATAATAATAATTTATAAGTTATCAAGGGTTTATGATGAAGGGGGAGCAGGAAAGGAGGGGAAA
Organism: Tenrec ecaudatus; assembly: GCF_050624435.1. NCBI lineage: Eukaryota > Metazoa > Chordata > Mammalia > Afrosoricida > Tenrecidae > Tenrec > Tenrec ecaudatus. The sequence continues at coordinate 77,663,625 of NC_134539.1, read as the reverse complement.
AGATGAGGAACTGATACCAAGGGCTCAAGTAGAAAGAAATGTTTTGAGAATGATGAGGGCAACAATGTACAAATGTGCTTGACACAATGGATGGATGTATGGATTGTGATAAGAGTTGTAGGAGCCCCCAATAAAATTGTTAAAAAAAAAAGAAAGAAAACATCCAGATCAAGTCCGTGAGTTCAATATTAGCCCATAAATCTGCTATTAGCCCATATGTCCAATACTAGTCCATAAATTCCTTTTCAGACTCACACACACATGCAATGACGCCGAATGCAGGAAGATCACAGGCTGCTGGGTGAAAAGTCTTGTGGAAACATCTCAGTGCTGGTGTGAGTCTCCACATGGTTCCTCCAGCTCCAACATAACTTCATGTGCCCTGTCAACAGAATGTGTGGCAAAGAGTGTGTGTGTCCTGCCTCCAGGGAGGAAGACAGGAGTTTCCAGAATCCTCAGGAGAAGGCCCTGCCCACAACGAGGCCTCACTGGCTTTGACCTGACTGACAGGCTAGACTCCACCCCTCGGCTCAAGTTGATGGGAGAATGTGTAACTACCACACTTGACAATGTACTGCTGTAACCATTTTTTAAAGGTTACCTTCAGTAAAAGTTCACCTGCATGTGGTCTTAATGATATATATTTTTTCATTCTGTTGAATCACCTTACTTTGGAATGATCACAAATATGGATCTCTTCCGGCTGATTGGCCAAAGAGCTGTCTCCCAAATTTCTTGGCAAGAGCAAGTGAGCACTTCCAGGATTACAGCTGTTATTGGATGGAATGTCGAGCACCAACAGTTCAGCTGGCATTTAGTCAATTCCTAGACTCTTATTAGCTGCTAATTCCTTAAGGCGAGCTTGAATTTTTCCCTTCAGTATCATCAGCTCTTGATCATATGCTACCTCCTGAAATGGTTAAATGCTGACCAATTCTTTTTTTTAAAACCATTTAGATTTTTATTCAGAAATCTGTTTATATATTTGCTATTTATCCTTAATAATAATATTAAAGAAAATAATTGTATTGGAGGCTCTTACAACTCATTACAATCCATACATCCATTTTATCAAGCACCTTTGTAGATGTTTTCATCATCATTTTCAAAACCTTTCCTTTCTACTTGAGCCTTTGGTATCAGCTCCTCTTTGTTCCCTCCCTCTCTCACCTCGCCACCCTCGATAATTTATAAATTATTATTATTTTCATCTCTTCCACTGTCTACTGCCTCCATTCACCCACATTACTGTTGTTTGTCCCTGGGGAGACATGGGTGGGGGGGAGGCTTTACAATGATTTGGGGTATTTCTTCTTGCCCACAGAATCCTTCAGTAGTATAACTTGGGCTTTGACTTTTTTCTTCAATTTTTTTCAGCTTGAGAAATGCTAAGCATGCTTTTTTTTGCCTTTGGCCTCTCTGACTGCAGGTTTTGCACTTTTCCTTATAATACTCTGTCTTCTCCGGCTGCCGTCTGAAACGTTCTGTTTGACTCTTGTACTTCACCGTTTCTTCTATGTTCTTTAGCCACTCTTTTTTCAAGAGCAAGTTTCAGAGTCGCTACTGACATCCGTTTTGTCTTTTTTTCTGTGGTGCGGTGAGATTTCCTCATATGGCTCTTCTACCCGTGTGTTTCTGAGGAGCCCTGGTGGCATGGTGGGAAAGGCCAGCAGTTCGAAGCCACCAGCTGCTCTGTGGGAGAAAGATGAGGCTTTATTCTCCTGTAAAGGTTCACAGTCTCAGAGCCCCACAGCGGCAGCCTACCATGTCCTATAGCGTTGCTGTGAGTCAGAATCAACTGCATGACAATGAGGAATGTTGGTGTCCAAACAGGTAGAGAAAGGTGGAGCCCAGAGGCGTGTCTGACCTGCCTAGGGCTGGGGTGGAGATGGATTCCCTTTCGACCTTGGGTAGCCAGATGAGGTCACTGTACCATTTATTCTCTTCCTTTCTGGCCTTTTCAATGACCTTTCGCTTTCCTCGTGTGTGGTGTTCTTGGTAGCACCCACCCTCATCTGGCCTTGGGTCACTGGTGCTCAAAGCTATTTTTGAGATGGCCTCTAAATTCGATTGAGATAGATTCAGCGTCATAGCTTGGCTCTCACAGGTGTTACAGTGTTCTTCAGCCGTAGCTTGAACTTACACACGAGCAATTGACAATCTGTTCTCCAATCATCCCTTTACCTTGTCTGACTGTTAATATTCCGTCTCTCCATCATTTCTTTCCATGGGTGTATCGCCATCATTTCTTTCCATGGGTGTAGTTGATACAATTCAAATGTTTCCCATCTGATGGGGTCACCTGTATAGTTGCTCTTTATTTTGTTGAAAAGGGTGTTTTCAATGAATAAGTTATTGTTCTTGCGAAAATTCTCCCGTTGTGTCATCCTTGGCTTTGTTTCTCTCACCAAGACCTTATTTTTCCAACTGTGAATCCTTCGTCTGTTGCCAACGTTCACATTCTGATCAATGACTCTTGATTACCCAACGATCCTGATCCAATAATCTTTGATCAATTTAAGACTGCAGAAGTTGGTTACAATTTCCAGTTTCATCTTCTTGGACACTAGTGATTGGTGCATAAATTTGATTAATAGTTGTATTAACTGGTCTTCCTTATAGGCATATAGCTATTATCGTATCTTGGACAATGTTGTGCTTCAGAACAGATCTTGGAATGTCCTTTGTGGTGATGAACGTGATGCTATTCATCTTCAATGAGTGGTTCTTGGCCTTGTAGACCGCAAGTTTGTCTGATTCAAAATGCCCGATACCAATCTATTTCCGCCCCCTACTGCCTAGGGTATCCTTAAACATTCCATTTTATTTCTGACGGTGTCCTCTTTTCCTATATTCAGCGTTTAGACTTTCTATGTTCTCATTTTTAAAGGGCACTGGTCTCATTCTGAAAGTCCTGAAAGTGGCAGCATCCCCGTCGGAAGATCTGCTGCACTGTGTGAAGCACTTCCCCGGCCACATTCTGAGTCTCTTTCGACCTGAGGGGCTCAGCCCCCAGCACTGTGTCAGACAGTGTTCCACTGGTCCATCCTGGCGACCCTGCGGGTGTTTATAATGCTGGGGTATAGAATCCAGCATCACAGACACAAGCAAGCCAGCACCCGTGGTGACACAGATGCACACACTAGGCACATTGGCCCATTTCTCCATGTAGCTCCTTAGTATCTGCTTTGGGCATTTTAAGCCCCTGTGGGTGATCATATATGTAACATAATGAAGCCTTTTGGATTTACTGACATTTTCAAAATATGCTTTTTATCTCTGGTAATAGTCATCTTCCTGAACTCTACTACGTTTGATGAGCCAACTTAGCGTTCTCATATTTGGTTTATCATGGTGTATCTTTTTTAGCCCCTTCCTTTTTATACTTACATTCTGTCTTCTGTACCCGTGATAGTTGGGTTTATTGTGCCAACTAGGCCATTGGGACCACGTGGACAGAGTTTGGCTGGGTCGCAGTTAGATTGGAGGACAACTGAAATAAAGACAGACAGCATCCCATAGCCTTCTTGCTCCCTGGTGATCAGACCAGAGTGCTGCTGCTTTAGCTCGTTCTCTGCCTCGACCTGTGAGCTACACTACCTGTGGGGCAAGCCAACAATGGATCCCTTCACTAGCGCCTGAGGCTCCTTTGAGACCTGCTTCTCCACACTGCTGGTGTGTACATTGCTTGAGCTTGAGGCTAGTGGATCCTGTTGCCGTGTACTGCTTGAGTTTGGTATCCCATCAGGGCCTGTTTTGCTAAGGCCTGTTGCTGACCCACCCTACTGTCTGCTGCCTGCGGCAGACTGCCTGCCTTGCCTGAAGGAAGACTCTGATGTCTGTCTGCCTCCTTGACCTTGTGAGTTGAATGACTTCCAGTATATTGACTGTACCATGAAAGTGAGTTGAACTGAGCCCTCTGTGCTGCTGTGTGGACTAATCCGCTGTTACATTCCTTCTCGCTGGATAAATCTATCTATCTATCTATCTATCTATCTATCTATCTATCTATCTATCTATCTATCAAATCATAAGTGTCCTGGTTTTGCTTTTCTAGAGAACCCTGCCTAACACAGAACCAGAATATAGTTAGATCTAACGTTGGTTTTAAGTCAGGTCTGAACCTCTGCATTTTAGTTGGGGGATATAGTCCATTTGGTCTACTTTTGTTATATGAGTTTCAATTCTAGCACCTTGTTATTTGTTTTCTGTCTGGCTCCTCTCTTCTTGTTTCTTTGGTTTTCCTTGTCTGCCTTCTTTGGAATTGATTATTTATAAACATTCTGTTCTGTCCTCTATTTACTTTTTAGTTCTACCACCTAATGTTTTTGGTCTTATTACCAACCTTCCATATGCACACAACCCAGCCTTTCTCGCTGAAAATGAGGAGGACTTGAAGCGCTTGCTGCTGAAGGTCGAGCGCTGCCGCCTTCAGTATGGACGACACCTCAATGTAAAGAAAACAGAAATCCTCACAAGTGGATGGCATTGCGATGAGTGGAGAACAGATCAGCGCTGTCAAGGCCTTGGTCCTGCTTGGATCCACCAGCAGTGCGCGTGGAAGCAGCACTTGAGAAATCAAATGACGTATTGAATTAGGTAAATCTGTTGCACAAGACCCCTTTTAAAACGTTGAAGAGTACGTACGTCACTTTGAGGACTCAGGTATGCCTGAGCGGAGCCATGAATAGTTAATTGCCTCACAGGCTTGTGGAAGCTGGACAATGAATTAAGGTAACTGCTGGAATTGGTGCATTTGAATTATGGCGTTGGCAAAGAATACTGAACGGCTGGAAGAACAAACCGATCCACCGTGGAAGTACAGCCAGCATGCTCCTTAGATGTGAGGCTGGCAGGACTTGGTCTCCGGTGCTTTGGTCATGTGATCAGGAGGGATCAGTCCTTGGAAAAGGACGTCATGCTTGGTAAAAAGAGGGTCATCAGAAAAGAGGGGCAGGGCCGACAGTGACTGCCACGTGGACGCCAACGGAACCAGCAATTGTGAGCGTGCGGCAGGAACAGGCAGGGTTGGTTCTGTTGGGCACAAGGTCACCCTGAGTAAGGGCTGACCCAACGGTGTCTAACTGAACAATAAGAGTAGTAGGGACTGTGGTACCCGCTGCCCCTTTATCACGGTCTGCCTTCTCACGACAAGATGCCACGTAACGTGCAACGCCAGGACGTTACAAACGTGATCAATCTCAGAATTTATGATTCTTTTGTTTTTGAATCAACCACATTCGAAATAATTTTTTTAAAAATATGGAACGCTTCACGAATTTGCGTGTCATCCTTGCGCAGGGGCCATGCTAATCTTCTCTGTATCGTTCCAATTTTAGTATATGTGCTGCCGAAGCGAGCACTCGAAATAATTTTTAAAAAGGAATATATCTAGAGGAAAGGAGAGTGAAGAGAATCAAAGACTCAGGGAAATAATTAGTCCACAGGACTAATGAACCATGAGCACCACCGTCTACAGTAGTCCAAGAGAGCTGGATGGCGCCCAGCTACCTCAACTGATCAATTTGGTCAAACCACAGAAAGTCCTGGACGGGACAGAACAGGAGGAAGACGTCCAGTCGACGGTGGCCTTTAGGTACCTTTCAAACCTGGAGTCTAATCTACCCTAGGGGTCACCTTCCAGCCAAACAACCCCCACCAGCCAGGCCTGCAACGTGGACAATAACTTGTGAGGAATGTACTCCTCTGAACAACTGCGATCGGTTGTGTGTTAACTTGGCTGCGCCGGTCTCCTCCGTTGATGGAAGGCACACTTTGTAAACAAGCTCAAGCCGCCCTGTGTCCAAGGTGTCACTCGGGGACAGTCTGATGACATGGCCTAAAAGGTGTGGCCTATTTGGTGTCCACGAAAGAGACACCGTGTCAGACCTTCCTCCTCTTCCCACTGACCTCTTTGGTGGCTCGGGGCCTGGGCTGCCTGCCCACCATGGTACCTGCCGATCCAGGGAGCTATTAGAGACCTGCCATAGCATCGGATCTGCCTGCCGGTCTGTGCACCCAGCAGCCCTGATGCTCTGCTTCCCTCTGCTGCCTCCAAGTCCATGTCCTGGTTTCCCAGGACTGGAGAGAAAGCCTCCCGCTGAACTTCCCTTGGGAAGCACCCCTGGATTAGCCGGATCCTCAGCCTGGGGAGCTGGGATTGCCCACGCCACAGCTGGGTGCGCTGCTTTCCTGCTTAAAAGGTACTTTCTGATGTCAATCCTCTCTCCTGTAAACTTTCACCAAACCACAATAGACGCGCAAAGGAAGACTAAGCTTGGTTTTTCCCTGTACGTCTGAATTTCTGTCTAATTACACTTCCCTGTGACTTTCCTCAGCATTCTTTGCCAACAAGTCTTGCTTCACATATTTAAAAATGAAAAAAAAAATGTCCTGAATAGCAGAGAAGAGGGCAGGAGGAGACGTCGGACAGTGTAATATATCACAAAATAATAATAATTTATGAATGATGAAGGGTTCACGGGGTAGGGGGAGTGGAGAGGGAGGGGGAAAATGAGCAGTAGATATTAAGGACTCAAGTAGAAGGCAAATGTTTTGAGAATGATGATGACAACAAATGTACATGTTCTTAACAAATGGATGTATGTATGTATTGTGATAAGAAATGTATGAGCCCCCAATAAAATGATTAAATAAAAAGTTAAAATAAATACATAACTAAAAATGTCCTCAGTCTTTGCTGCAGAGCATTCTGAGGGGTTTGTGGCTATTCTTCCATTGTCTTTTGACTTCATTGTTCGACTAGAAAGTCTGCTGTCACTTGTATGGTTGCTTTTCTATTGATATTTGTCTACTTTACTCAGCTGCTTTTGAGTTTCTCCTTACCTGTGGTGTTCCGGAAGCTGACCACGATGTGCCTACACATGGTTTTCCTGGCAATTATCTTTACTTGGGATTTACTGAGCTTCCTGGATCTCTGGGTTTATTTTGTTGCTTTCTTAAATCAAATTTGGTTCCATCTCAGCAAATATCTCACCTTTTATTCTGATTCTTTGCCTTCTCCTTACTTACTTCTGCTCAGTCATGTCTCACGGGTCATTGAAGTGCTTTTTAAATTTCCCCATCATTTCTCTCTGTGTGCGCCTATGTGGCTAGCTTCTATTTACACGCCCTTAAATCCACTGGGCCCTTTGCTTAATCTGGTCTAGTATACTGAATCCTATCCAATTAATGTCTTATTTTAGATTCTGTATTTTATAATTTTGGCATTTGGTCAAATTCTTTTTTTTCCAATCATTTTATTAGGGGCTCATACAACTCTTATCCCAATCCATACATACATCAATTGTGTAAAGCACATTCGTACATTCATTGCCCTCATCATTCTCAAAACATTTGCTCTCCACCTAAGCCCCTGGCATCAGCTCTTCATTTCCCCCTCCCCCCACCACTCCCCTCTCCCTCAGGAACTCTTGATTTTTTAACCCTTGATAATTTATAAATTATTATTTTGTCATATCTTACACTGTCCGACGTCTCCCTTCACCAACTTCTCCGCTGTCTGTCCCCCAGGGAGGAGGTTATATGTAGATCCTTGTAATCCAACCCTTTCCACCCAACCCTCCCTTCATTGCCGCTCTCAGCACTGGTCCTGAAGGGGTCATCCACCCTGGATTCCCTGTGTTTCCAGTTCCTATCTGTACCAGTGTACATGCTCTGGTCTAGCCAGATTTGTAAGGTAGAATTGGGATCATGATAGTGGGGGAGGGGGGGAGGAAGCATTTAAGAACTAGAGGAAAGTTGTATGTTTCATCATTGCTACATTGCACCCTGACTGGCTGAACTCTTCCCTGAGATGATCAAACTCTTTGAAAAAAAAAAAAAAAGAGTTTCAAATGGGAAGCGGCTATCAGGGGCTCAAGTGGGAAGAGAATGTTCGAAAATGTTGATGGTGGCATGTGTGCAAATGTGCTTGACACACTGGATGAATGTCTGGATTGTGATGAGATGTAAAAGCCCCCAATAAAAGTATTTTAAAAAATAAAAAGAGTTTCTGGATCTTCCCAGAAAGTTCCATTTCTTCATCCATTATAAGCTGTTTTTCTGCACATTTGAAAAACACATTTATCATAACTATTTAAGAGTCAACATACTAATTCCAACACCTGGGTTATTTGTGGGTCTGTTAGGTCTCTATTACTTTATCGTTACTATGAGTAACATGTTCCTGTTTCTTTCACATATCTAGTCATTTGGATTTTTTTATACTGGGCACTGGGAAGACCTAGTACAAAGATCCTAGACTGCACTCTTCCTCTGGTGAGTGTTCTGTATCATCCTTAGTACCTGCCAAGAACTCGTCCACGCGGAGGCTTGCTTTCAGACTCTGCTGTGACTGTGTTCCAGCTCCTGGCAGCTCTACAGGCTCTGCTGCGATGGGTAGATTGGTCCCTACTCCACGCTGAGGTCTTCCAGGGTTTCAGTGAAAACCGCTGTTTCCAGAAAGTTCTTCTACACTGGTGCTACTTCAGCTAGAACATCTGTCTTCCTGGTGCCAGGGGACTGCTGCCATCTCCCCTAAGTTCTTGGGGTTGCACCCTACGCCAGACTCAAAAGTGGGTGACAGGGACCAGACTCAAAAGTGGGTGACGGGGACGTTATCCCCTCTGTGGCGCTCCCCTGGATGGGTTTTCCCCTCCCAGGTCCCAGCTACTCTAAGCCCTAGACTCCAACTTCCTACTGCTCTGCCAAGAAGGTGTCTGCTCTCTGCTTGAGTTCTGCCCCCCACACACCATGTAAACTGGGAGATCTATCTCCAGGCAAAGGCCAGACAGATGCCTCTGACTCCATAGCGCTTTCTTTCCAAGGGCCGTGTCCCTTCCGGTGTCTGCCTGCTGTTGGCCAATCTCCCACGTTTCCACACCACTGCTGTATGTACCAGCAGAGAGGGAATCGGATGGTAAGTCACGCCCCTATTACCGCCAATGCTGGGCTTTGCATCAGACTGCCCAGGACTTCCAATTGAACACTCCTATCAGGTCTAGATTTGGACTTCACATGGGGAGTCCTAGGGTTCCGTAGAAAGCACACCGCCACCCTTTTGCGGGAGTTCTTCAACCTAGATTTTGAGCCTGCACCCCGACACTTCCCTGGGTGACCTTGAGCAAAGCCCCTCACTTCACTGGCCTTCAGAGGCACCAGCTGCACAGCCGTGGTCGTTGTTGTGCTTTGCAGTGCGTGGATGGAAGTAAACTGAGCGGACGCCCAGACCGTGCCTGCACATGGTAAGGCGCTCATAATCAGTCGCTATTCGTGTCAGTGCATGACAGGATCCTCCTCTGAGATGTGAAGCTCCCACTGCTGTCAGTGAGACCCCCTGCTGGCTTGGAGGGAGCCCCTATCCTTACTCTGATGGCACCTTTTCTTCTTTAGACTTTTCATGGTGAGTTAGGTGAAGGTTTGCAGGTTTACATCCAACCATTCATACACACTTTCGCTTCTTCACTTCAATCCCCTCAGCACATCATCTCTGTCCCATTCCTTCCCAGTGCGGCTGGTTTCTCCTCTTTCTTCCCTGCCATCTGCCCCTTGTGATATTCAGCAGTTGGTTCCTCTAATCCAGCGGACAGTAGCATGCTGTGTTCCGTTTCCGATCTGAAGGGTAACTGAAGGCCATGGTCTCTGGGAGTCCCACCTGTCTCGGTCTGACCAATACATCCGGTCTCTTTTCCGATGTTGAGTTCGACTCCGCATTTTCCTTCCACTCTACTCTGGACCTTCTCCTGTGATCCAGTTCGGAGCAGTTGCTAGCGGTAGACAGGCACCATTCAGTTCTTCCCGGATCAAGGTTGTGGAGACTGATGTTTCAGGGCTCAAGTCCACTGAACGCATTGCGTCCACGCGTCTTTCAGTGTCATCACCCATCTTTCCTCCAAATGGGAAAAGCCCAGCAGGTGTGCCGTAGATGGTTGCTCACCAGCCTTGAAACCTCCGGTGGCTGTCACTGGAGCAGCCGTCGGGCCTTGTCTCTGTGAACTACGCAATGCCAGTTGACCTTGGCGTCCCTCAAGACGATGCTCTTGAGCTCCAGGCCCACTGCCTCATTCCCTCAGGCGCTTGGTCCCAACAAGTGTTCACAGCACAGCATGCGCTGCCACATTCCTGGATGCGCTTTCAGGAAAGGTAAACACAGTTTCAAAGACCCTCGTCTAACTCGTATGTACTTGTGGGTATATGCGCCCTCTCCCTGCCTTACCTGTTCAGCCTGTGTGCCTATCCAAACATCTACTCAGACAGGACCACCACGGCAGGATTGTGCAGGTAACAACATTTTCCTCTGTTGCCTCTGACTCTTGAAAACCTCCCGGTGCCTTCGGCTTCAATCATCTCCCCTAATTTCCTCTGCATGTGTACTGCCTTCCCCTCCATCCTCGTGAACACATCCACCTTACCTAGTGACTTAGCCCCCTTCCTCTCCCGCCCCCGTTAGCCATCAGAGAATGTTCCTTTTGAAGTGAAAGCCTTCTCTTGACTTTTTATATGAGTGGGCTCATACTATAGCCTCTGGTGAATGGTGAATTTCGCTCAACACAGAGTCCTCCATGCTAGGAAGCACTTCACGGATTCGTCTTGATTCTTCAATGGTGCGTAACGTCCCACTGGGTGTGTAATTAATCGTGGGTACACATTTGTGTGTCTTTATCGCTCTTCCATGGAAGGACAGTCGGGTTGTTTCCGTTTGGCTAGTGCGAGCAGAGTTGTGATGAGCGTGGACGTGCAGATCACTGCTAGTGTGTGGCTCTCGGGCCCCTGGGAGATGAGCCAGGGAGAGGGGTTGCTGGGTTCTCAGGTATTTGTATTCCCAACTTTTCAGGGACCACCAAGCCGCTCTGCACAGGGTTGCCCTGTGTACGCGGGCTCTGGTGTCTCTGCCTGCTTGCCAGCACTTGTTTTCTTGTTTACATTTTGCCATCAATGCTGGGGTGAGGGGATAGCTCACTGTTGTCCTGATTTGCACGTCCTGTGTGGCTGATGATCATCAGTGTTTTTTCACATGTTTGTTGGCTGCCTGGACGCCTTCTTTGATGAAGGGTCTGTTCATGGACTCTGTCCATTTTTAAAAATTGGATTATTTTTCTTTTTAAAGTGCTGAAGTTTTCTATACAGCTTAGAGATTAATCATTTGTCTGATATGTCATTGCCAAAAAAAAAAAAAGGTGGGTTCTCGTTGCTCATTTGATAAGATCTTTTGATGCCTACAAGTGTCTCGTGTTCAGGAGGTTCTCAGTTGTCTGGCTTGTCATTTGTGTGTTTTTGGTTGTTTGGTAATGTGGCTATTTCATGCATTAGGGCTCCTAAGTTTGTCTCTAGTTTTTCATCGATGAGCTTCACAGTCCTAGGCTGTTCGTTTCGAGTTTCGCTCCCCTTGGAGATGGTTTTTACAGACAGTGTCAGCTGTCAAAAGAACATCCAGTTCCTCAGCACCATTGGCTAAAGCGACTGTCTCTTCCCATTTATTGTGTTTCAGTCTTTCGTTACAAACGAGAGTGGATGGGTTTGAGTGTTCCGTTCTTTAGATAGTCTGACAACTGGGGGTGTGTGGTTGGTTTTGAGCTCAGGGAGCGGGAGGTCTCTGCTTGGTTCGTCTGTGGTGTGGTGCTCACCTGAGGTCTTTCTTTCCGTAAACTCTTGGTGAGTCCTTTTTCCCACCTCTTGAAGGGATGCTGCAGGCTGGGATTGCATTGTAACTATGGCCTGCTTTGGGCAATGTTGGCATTTTCATAATGCCAAGTGTGCCAATCCATGAGCATGGGCTAGTCTCCCACCCTGTGGGTCTCTGGGGTGCAGTCGTGTTTTGTATGTTTCTTGGTAGAGAGCGTTGGCTGCTCCGGTTATATCTATTCCTGAGTATTCTATCGTGGGGGTGGTTATGGTCAATGGTGCCGTTTTCCTGGGTTCCTTTCAGACCACTCTTTGTTAGCATCAAGGAACCTCATCAAATTTTATATGTTGATCTTGTACCCCACAACTTGGTTGACCCTTACAATTAGTTCCAACAACTTGCTCTTTTCTGGCAAGTCTTTGGGATTTTCTATGCATAGGATCAGACCATCTGCAAACACAGCGCTACTGCTTTGCCAAAGGAGACACCTTTAATTTCCCTTTGTGGCCTTCTAAACTGACCTCCCTGGCCCGTTCCAGCTGATTCTGACGCATGGTGCCCCTATAAGGCATCGTCGAGCAGCCCCAGTGGGCTCCCAGGGCTGTGAGCCTTCAGGCAGCAGAGAGCTCATCGCTCTTCTACAGGGCACCCGGCGGCTTCCAACTGCTGACCTCGCCGCGGTTAGCAGCTCAGGACTCCTATGGCTCTGGCTACGACTTCCTGCCAAGATTGGACAGCAGTGGCGATAAAGCGACTGGTGACACATTTTCAAATTCACAACACGCCCGCTCCATGCAGGGAGGGGTCTGCGCCCTCTGTGATGCCACCCAGTGCCTTCTGGGTAGCAGCGATCACTCCTGAGAGGCCAAGAAGGCCTGCTGCCCAGCTCTGCTTGTGTGGCTCAAGGCCTGATTGAACGGGCATGGCCGGGTGGGTGTCAGCCACCCAACAGGCTTTCCACCCCGAATGGGAGGGATCCCAGCAACAACATTACTGAGCGTCTCCCTCAGCCGCAGCAGGAGCCGCAGATACAAGCAGACATTAGGACACTAGTCCTTTGTCTTTAGCCAGATGTGCAGGAGCAAAGGCTGCCTTGGGGACTGTGTGTGCCCTGAGCAAGTCCCTGCCTTTCTCTGTACCTCTTTCAACCATCAGGGCAACAAGAGGACTCTACGAGCCCCCAACACTGGAGAGGAAACCAGGAGGCCTGACCCTTGGTCATTGTCCTGCCTCCAACATGGGAGAGTTAAGCAGTTCACTTAATCGCTCTATGCCTCCTCCGTTTCCCTATCATGCACGCCCAACTCTCTGTGCTAGGCTGTCAGGGGTCCCTTAAGAAGAAGACGTTCTCAAAACCAAAGTCACAAGCACCTATTCTGACCCCGGCAATACGTTATTACGGTGTCGTTATTGACGTATGAAACGTACCACGGGTTGGATCGCCAGAACAGCAAGCCCCTTGGGGTTGGGCGAAGTACAGCCAGGACGCTCCTCTGGACACCTGGACACCTTAGAGAAGGGACTGATCCCTGTCGAAGGACATCATGCTTGGTCAGGTAGAGGATCCATTCAAACTGGAAGACTTTGGCTGAGCAGGGCGGACACAATGTTAGAAACCAGGGACTCAAACATGGCAGCGATGGTGAGCAGGAGCAGGAGCAGGGCTGCGTTCCGCAGTACAGAGCCTACGCAGTGGTGCACAACAACAACAGCAGCAGCAGCCCTGTCCTGGCAAACCGCAGAGTCTCACACTGTCAGGGCAACAGGGGAAATGAAGCCAGATCCCCCCTGGGAAAAAAAGTAAGGGCTTTCAAAGAGAGACAAATAACTTGCCATTTAAATGCATAAGAGACCAGGCTGAGCCACCTCGTATGCAGATCGATGCAAATGATATGCAAATGGACCCACGCAAACTTGGGTTTGCCAATGTGCTTTGCCAAGCAGCCAGTTAGGTTCAGCCAGGTCTGCGCTGAGCCAGAAGCTCACATCTGGGGCCCAGAGGCCTGGGGTGGCTGTTCCATTGCACCTTCTCCGGGAAGCTTTCCAAGAGCCAGCAGGCTACTGACTGGCCCACCCCTTGTCCTGAAGTCGGCCGGGGACTCCCTGCCAAGGTGGCACCTTTTCTCCCTCCAGATTGTGACTTCCCCAGGGGAGGGTCTCTGTCTTGTTCACCACCACATGCCCAGGGCTGGCACCGAGCCTGGCACCAAGCACGTGCTGGGGAACTGCAGGCTGAGCGAATGCCCTGGGGCTGGATGGTGGGGAGTTGGCTCTTCCGTCCAGGCCAGTGATTGAACCCTCTTCGGGGACTTGTGTCTGTGCTGTCAGCCAACACGGAGTGTCAGATGCCCAAGTGAGGTCCAGCATCAGTCTGGCCTTGTCACCAACGGACATTGAGGGCATGAAGTTTGCGAGTGACTTGCCTCGGTTCTGAATTAGGGAAGATTCCGCTTGGTTGACGGAGAGACCTCCGTTCCCTCTCCTGCAGGCTGCTGCCCTCTCTGTAGCGCGCCCAGGACTGGCACCGAGGAAGAGAGACGGAGAGACGGACGCTGCAGAGGAACAAACAAGTGAAAGAAACGAAGGAGCTTTTCAGAAACGATCCCTCGCATTCAGTCTATGCCGCTGACCTTTCTCTAGAAATCCTTCTCGGTGTCTACAAAGTCCGGGTGTGTAGCGGGCACCTTCGGAACCACGTCCCAGCCCCGTGGCATAATCTCCAATTCCAGCAGTTCAGATTTACTTTGACAAACATGCCCCTCCAGCAGGGGCTTTTCCCCTTGGGGTTTTCACCAGGGCTTCCTGAGTCAGGGTCCCCAGCAAACTTCTTCAACGGCGGGCAGAAGCCAGAGCTTAAATATGCCCATCTCCATTCCTCTCTGGCCTCAGTCTCCTGTCCCCCAGGGACCACCCCTCCGAGTTCTTAGCTCAGGCTTCACTTTCAATGGACGCCTCCCTCCCCCAAATTAGCACAGGACCAAGTCTCAAAAGCTTACGAAGATGGTAAAACCTAAACTCACTACCATCGAGTTGATTCTGCCTCATAATGACCCTGTAAGACTGCGCAGAACTGCCCCTGTGCGTCTCTGAGACTGTCACTCTTTATGGGAGTAGAAAGCCCCATCTTTCTCCCATGGAGCCACTGGTGGTTTTGAACTGCTCACCTTGTGCTTAGCAGCCCACTGTGTCACCCATGACACCCCCAGGACTCCTGATGAGGGTGACGGTACCTGCTGTGTATGAAAAAAGGTTGTGATTGGCTTGTCTTCACAGCCAAGGCGAATGACTTCATTTGGAAGCTGGCGTTAAATGGATGCTGAGCAAGCACTTACCCGCTCGCCACTGAGTCCTTGCCTCCTGCTTGGTGCCTGGCACTGGGGATGCACCAGTCCCGTCCTGGCGGCACTTGGTGGGCACCTAGAATCAGAGACAGCTAAGTTGCCTCTGAGTCCCCGGCGCCCCTTTGTGTGGCAGAGAACTGTGCTCCACGGAGGCGAGGGCCCGTGAAGGGCCAGCACAGCTCACCGGCCCTCTTCCAAGGTGCCTCTGGGTGGGTTTGACCAGCCAACCTCAACCACCAGCACCATCCGGGAACATACATCGGCGAAAGAGTCTCTCAGGACGTAGTTTAGCTATGATGCGACAGATACAGATGGGTGACGGGGCTGGGCTGGACCAAGGACAGGCATGTTTATTGTCTCACTGATGTTGAAATGGAGGTCCCTGTGAAGACTAAGGGGCGCCAGACTCAAGCCCCGGTGTTTCCAATGGTCTCATTGGCACGTGAAAGCTGGACACTGAATGAGGAAGGCCGAAGAAGAGAGACTAGGTCTGAAGGATGGTGCCGGTCATCTGGAAAGTACCGCGGACTGCCAAAGACCAAACGAACCTGTCTGGGAAGAAATGTGACCAGCGCGGTCCTTGGAGGCAAGGGTGGCGAGTCTTTGTCTCCCGCACTGTGGACATGTTGTCCGGAGAGACCAGTCCCCGGAGAAGGACATCGTGCTTGGGAAGGGGAGAGGCAGCAAAGAGGAGGACGGCCCTCAATGAGATACATTGAATGCTAGAGCTAAGAGCTATCTGAACGCAGGGCCTCTAACCACTGCCCGAGGATATTTACGTCCACGTTATGGGGCAGCTAGACTGGGGGGGCAGGGGGGGCAGCTACAAGTAGAGCGAGGTCTGCTGAGGTCACTGACCACGCATAGTTCACCAGCAATGGAAAGTGAGCCTCGCAAGCCACTGGACATTTCCTCGTGACCATAGCAAACCAAAGTCCGAAACAACCAATGGAATAGATGCCAGGCACCTCTGTGTCGCAAGCCCGAGGTATCTGGGGAATATCATCTCAGCTGGTAATGAAGAACAAATATCAGCGAGGTATATTAATACTGGGCGACGTGTGCACCGTGTGCACTAGAAAGCCCACCGCCACCGAGTCAGTGCCAGCTCATCGCAGCCCGGGGGAGGGCAGGAAGGATTGCCTGGCAAATGGGGACTGGATGCCAGGCGCTCAAGTGGGAAGAGCATGCTTTGAAAAGGATGATGGCGGCATATGTGCAAATGTGCTTGAGACACTGAAGGAATGTATGGATTGTGAAAAGAGATGTAAGAGCCCCAATAAAAGGATTTCATTTAAAAAAGAAAAAAGAAAAAGCTGACAGACAAAAAAGCCCTGTGGAGCAATTCGACTCTGTAACACACCACATTACCAGGAGATAGAACCAGATTTGGGCTTTTGGGGGGTGGTTATTATTGTTTTAAAACTCTATTAAACGCTTACTATTAAAGTACAAACAAACAAAAGTAGACCTAGCCCTGTGGGTTTCCAAGACCACACGCTTTGCAAGAGGAGAAAAGTCTCATCTTTCTCCCGAGAGTGGCTGGTGGTTTCGAACTGCTGACACTGAAGACAGCAGGCCCATGAGCAACCTGCTATGCCACCAAGCCTCTACCCATTGCTCTGTACTATAGCATATCTCAGTCCTGACTAGCCACGTTTCCAGTGCTCCGGAGTGTCACGTGGCCAGTGGTCGCTCTCTTGGGGAGCGCAGCCCAAGGCCCTGCTGGGCCACCTCTACCCATGTGATCTTGAGCCAAACCCGTACCATCTCCAGTCTGTCTGCTCCCTGGAAGGAGGATAACGATGCTCTCCTTCATCCCCTGGAGACCACAGAGGCAAGGCCCCTGAAGGGTCACATGGATCGCATCCTGGGCAGCCCAATGTTGCTGAAACTACATTTCAGGGGCCATAGAGTTTAAGATGATGCATGCACAGTTCCTCTTGTGGAAACTGGTCGTGTCCCTCCCCAGACTCTGGCCCTGGAGCCCCCGCCCCTAGAGAGGAGGAGGCTGGGGGCTGAGGGAGGAGCCAAGGACCTAGTCTCCCTTTCCCTTTGTTAGTGCTGCCAGGGAAAAGAAAGCTCTCCCCTGGTCCACCCCCCCCCCCTCGCCCCCAGGCAAGAGTAGTGCTGCTCTTGGCAGGGCTAGTTAGAGTCCATCCTAGCCTGATGGCCTAAACCCAGAGGGCCATTCTGCACCTGCAGCTCTGCGCACAAGTCTGGGACGAAGGGGGCTGCTGCAGCTGCTTTACTGCTGTAAAACCCAAATAAAGTAGGTGAGTAGGGCCTTGCTCGTTTTGCAGTAGACACGCCCGACTGAGGGCTGCCAGTGTCTGTGCCCCTATCACCAGGCTGCTAGAGGTACCGAGAGGAAGGAACCTCCACTTTGCCCCTCTACCCTCCACCCCTTGATGTTCAAGGGAGGAGACACAACAGCTTACAAGCAGCCCCACCCTCACCCCCACCCAGGTGCCTGTGCGCAGAATATGTCTGTATAGGTGCTCCCTAAAGCAAGCTCACATCCACTGCTGACTCAGGGATCCCTGTGGGTTTCTGAGACTGCCACTGTTTCCAGGCGTAGAAAGTCCAGTCTTTCTCCCTTGGAGCTGCTGCTGGTTTCGAACTGCCGGCCATGAGGTTTGCAGCCCAGTGCGAAACCAGGACACCTCCAGGGCCCCCTGGATAAAGGTGCCAGGCAGTGGGGAAGCAAGTGCGAAGAGCCTGTTGCCAAGTGGGTGGCAGGAGAGAAGGGACCTAGGGGGCTAGCGAGACATGAGATGAGGACTCAGGGTCCCCAGGTTCAAGAGTACAAATAAGGTCCTTTGCCCTCTGAGACGCCTACTCCAAATAGAAGGCCAGTCATAGGGACCCTGCCTCCCAGGCAAACCGTGGTCCTTGGCAGAAGTCACCAGATGGGTAGAAATGTGGCCATTCACTGCCACTCTGCCTTCCCTGCTGTAGGAAATACTGGGACGCAGAAAATGCTTTGAAACAAAAACAATCCAGCAATATTGTGGATCAGACAGTGGAAACCCTCCCCACTACAAACAGCACTCGCAAATGGTGGCCACAAGATAACAAACATCCTTTTAAATGCAAGGCTGAGCTTGCAAGAAACCCCCTCATGGGAATCTGCAGGGATGGGGCTGGGCGGGGCAGCCTGGGGAGGGTGGGGGTGGTTGACTTCAGCAACCTGGGATTGAATTTTACCGCCCTGTGGGGACAGCAAAGGAGGCTTAGGGCTCTCCAAAGCACAAAGTGGTCAATACGACCCAGCTCCATCCCAGGATGTTTGTCGTTAGAGTCTCACTGAAAACCAGGATGCAAACTGCTCTCCGCCCAGGCACCTCTCCAAGGGGCTAATCTATCACAGCCTGGGTTTAGGGTGGGGAGAATGTGTGACTGTAGGCTTCGCCTCAAGGGGTCGGGATATAAATTCATGCAATTTACGACCACATGGTCCAAGGATTCTCAAAGCAAGAGCAACACTTAAAAACGGGTTCCTGGCTGCAGGTCCTCCTAAGCCTTGGCAGAAACAAATGCAGACACTCACTGGCAAAGCATGGCTTCAAATCAGACTACCCATGATTCCCACATTAAAGCCCCTACAGATAAGTACACACAGACACACACACACACAGAAATAGAACAACTGTAAGTTCCGGCCAGTGGCCAAACAAACAGTAGGACAGAGCCTCTTCAGATACTAAGATAGCAGAATCAGGAGATAGAGACAGCGCTGATTAAAATACCTGAGGACGCAAGAGAAAGGTTACTTACCGGAGGAAAGCAAAGCAAGCGTAGAAAGTTACTTGTGCCTACTTCCTAGTGAACAATTGCATTTGGTTTCACTACGTCTTTGATGTGGTAAAAAATTAAAAACTGTGAAGCCATTCACCACCGATGAGTAAATAAAACTGTGTTGACCTTACTTACTGGGTACTCTATCCCTGTCAAAGACTGTAAATTTGAAAAGCGGATTTAATTCTGGAGGAAAGTACTGTGGGGTTGGTAGATAGCAGACGCCAGCCATACCTGGAAGACTCTTGGATGTGATGAAAAAAATGTGAAATTGTTCACTATGGAGTAATAAATAAGCACAAATAAGCCCATGCTTACCTCGATCCAACACTAAAGATTTTGGCTAAAAACAAGAAAAGGAGAAAAAAGATATAAATATCAGAAATGATAATGGAAACATTGTAACTAACCCTACAGAAATAAGAAGGGTCCCGAGCAAACACTTGGGCTTGCAACAGAGCAGCAAGAAGAGCAAAGCAACAAAGTCCTGGGGGGAATTCTAAAATCAGACTTTGGGGCCAGGGCGTGGCACCCCATCAGATTAAACCAGAAAACACTCCTAAAGGTCAACAAACAGACCTAGAACTATTTATAGGCTTTTCTTGTCCTTGGTTTTGTTGTTTTGTTTTGCTCTCTTGTTTTTCTGCTTATTATTGTCTCTGGTTGTTTATCTAGATAAGATAGGAAGAATAAACAATCAAGAGGAGAAAACAACTGGATAGGGCAGAGGTTGTACACTGGTGCATATGGGAGCTGCAGGCACAGGGAATCCAGGGTGGATGATACCTTCAGGACCAGGGGTGTGAGGGACGATGCTGGGAGAATGGAGGTTGAGGGGGTTAGAAAGGGGGAATTGATTACAAGGATCCACATGTGACCTCCTCCCTGGGAGATGGACGGCAGAGAAGGGGGGGAAGGGAGACTCCGGATAGGGCAAGATATGACAAAATAAAAATCTATAAATTATCAAGGGCTCATGAGGGAGGGGGAAGTGGGGAGGGAGGGGGGAAAAAAGAGGACCTGATGCAAAGGGCTTAAGTGGAGAGCAAATGCTTTGAAAATGATGAGGGCAAAGAATGTATGGATGTGCTTTATACAATTGATGTATGTATATGTATGGATTGTGATAAGAGTTGTATGAGCCACTAATAAAATGTAGAAAAAGAAAAAAAAGAAACTTGGACAATGAATAAAGAAGACCAAAGAAAAAAAAAGAGAAGAAAACAATGGGACCAAAAGTTGGGGGGGGGGGTGGAAGTGGCGGGAGGAGAAAGGGAGCTATAAACAAACCCAGGGACAAGGGAACAACAAGTGATCTCAAATTGATGGCGAGGAAGGCATAGGATGCCTGATAGGGCTTGATCAAGGGTAATGTAGCCAAGGGGAATTATTGAAACCCGAATGAAAGCCAAACAAGATAGTGGGACAAGAGGAAAGTAAAAGGAAATAGAGGAAAGAACTAGGAGGCAAAGAACATTTATGGAGATCTAAATACAGGCATGTGCATATATTTATGTATAATAATAAGGAAATCGATCTATGTACACATATTTATATGTTAAGTATCAAGGGAGCAGACGGCCATTGAGCCTCTACTCAAGTCCTCCCTCAATGCAAGAACACTTTGTTCCAATAACCCGGCATTCTGTGATGCTCACCTTCCAGACACAATTGCTGAAGGCAAAGTGGGTGCATAAGCAAATGTGGTGAAGAAAGCTGATGGTGCTTGGCTATCAAAAAAGATATCACATCTGGGGTCTTAAAGGTTTAAAGATAAACAAGTGGCCATCTAGCTGAGAAGCAACAAAGCCCACATGGAAGAAGCACACCAGCCTGTGTGATCATGAGGTGTCAATGAGATCAGATATCAGGCATCAAAGACCCAGATATTGTGAATGAGGGGGAAGTATGGAGTAGAGACCCAAAGCCTATCTGTGGACAATTGGACATCCCGTCCAGAAGGGTCACAAGGGAGAGATAAGTCAGTCAGGGTGCAATGTAGCTCCATTGAAACATACAACTCTCCTCTAGTTCTTTAATGCTTCCTCCTCACCCACTATTATGACCCCAATTCTACCTTGCAAATCTGGCTAGACCAGAACATGTACACAGGTACAGATAAGAGCTGGAAACACAGGGAATTCAGGACAGATAATCCCCTCAGGACCCATATTGAGAGTAGCAATACTAGAAGGGGACGGGGAAGATGGGGGAAAAAAGGGGGGAACCAATCACAATGACCAACAAATAATCCTCTCCCAGGGGGACAGACAATAGAAAAGTGGGTGGAGGGAGACAGTGGTTGGTGTAAGACATGAAAAAAATGATTTATAAATTATCAAGGATTCATGAGGGAGGGAGGGAGAGAGGGAGGACGGGGAATGGGGGAAATGAACTGATACCAAGGGCTCAAGTAGCAAGAAAATGTTTTGAAAATGATGATGGCAAATGTGCTTGACACAATGAATGGATGGATGGATGGATTGTGATAAGAACTGTATGAGCCCCAATAAAATGACTTAAAAAAATGGGTCATAAGAGGATCTCTGAACAATTATATAGGAACAAATTAGATAATTTAGAAGACAGGGATAAATTCTGAGAAACACATAGTCAACTTAAGTGATTCAAGAAGAAATAGTAAATCTCAACAGACCCATAACAAGTAGAGATTGATTCAGTAATCAAACATCTTCCAACACCAACAAAAATTCCTAGACCAGATGGGTTCAGTGGGCAAACTTACCAGACATATAAAGCTTTGACATGAATCCTTCTCAAGCCCCCAAAAACATGAGAAGAGGGAAAACTTTGTAATTCATCCAACGAAACCATTATTGCCCTGACACCAAAGATATCACAAGAAAAGTTCAGACCATTATCGCTTATGACTATAGATGCAGAAACAGTCAACAAAATAATAGTAAGCCAGCATTATGCTGAAAGGATGCTTACAGCATGACCAGGTGAGATTGACTCCGGGCATGCAAGGGTGGTTCAACATAAGAAAATCAATAAATGCAACCTGCCACATTAACAGGATGTGCTAGTCCAGGTAGCAAGAGAAACACATCCAGAGACACTCATAAGTGAG
Organism: Tenrec ecaudatus; assembly: GCF_050624435.1. Classification (NCBI taxonomy): domain Eukaryota; kingdom Metazoa; phylum Chordata; class Mammalia; order Afrosoricida; family Tenrecidae; genus Tenrec; species Tenrec ecaudatus. Next base: position 77,641,766 of record NC_134539.1, on the reverse strand, counting down.
GAAGAGAGAGCTTTATATGAGAGAAAGAGCAATTGTAGATTGCGAAAACAGCACAGCCCAGTCCAGCTCAAGTCTATAAGTCCAACATTAGTCCATAAATTTCTCTTTAGACTCATGTGGAACATGTAATGAATGAGGCCGATGCAGGAAGATCACAGGCTGGTTGGTGAAAAGTCTTATGGATCCACTGGCAGGAGAAGCATCTCAGCACCGGTGCTGAGCGCCACATGGCTTGTCAACATGAAGACCAAGGAGAGAGAGTGTGTGGCCCACATCCAGGGAGAAAGGCAGGAGGTTCCCAGAATCCTCATGAGAAGGACACGCCCACAAGGCTGTGACCTCACTGACAGGCTAGCCTCCACCTCTGCACTGATTCATCAAGTTAACATGAAATTATGCTAACTACCACATAGGACAAAGCAAGAGGACTACACGATCATTTCAATGGGTACAAAAATGGCATTTGATACACTCCAACACACTTTCATTATGAAAACAGGCAATCAAAGGGAAATTCCTCAATGGGATAAACGGCATTTATGAGAGACCCCCAGATAACATCGTACACAATGGAGAAAGACTGTGTTTTCCCCTTAAGATCAGGAACAAGCCAAAGATGCTCGCTGTTGTCTTCGGTGCCACGGAGTCAGCTCCAACCCACAGCAACCCGACACACAACAGAACGGAACCCTGCGTGGTCCTGCGCTGTCTCCAGTTTGCTGGCCTGGACCCGCGGTGCTGCTCGGCTTTCTGAAGCATTTCTGAAGCTGCTTACACTACTTACATGAGAATTAGCACCCAGCAGAAGAATTATTTACAAATTAACTTAACATGGATCACAGGCTTACAGGGAAAAGGTAAAACAGTAAAAGGGTTAGAAAACATAGCAGAAAATCTTCTGGGCCTTAAGGCAGATAAAATTTTCTTAGATAAAGGTACCAAAACAGAAACTGTAAGAGAAGAAAGATGGATACATTTAATTTCATCCATATTAAGAGCCCTTTGCTCTTCAAACTATGCAGCAAAAAGACAAGGCACACGTAGGGAGAAAATATTCCTAGCACATGTATTTGACAATAGGCTGATATATAAAATATTTAAAGAACTGTTGCAACCCAGGAAGGAGTCTCTGGGTGACACAAATAGTGAAGAACTCAGAGATAACAACTAGCCGCAAGGTTGGTGCATCGAACCCACCCAGAGGCCCCCCAACAGACAGGTCTGGAGATGTGTCCTGCAGGTCACAGCCTGGAAAGCCAAGCGGGGCAGCTCTGCTCTGCACCCCTGGGGCCTCGGAATCAGAATGACCTCCATGACAACTGACCACAGTCACTCAGTTAAAAACAGATAAGTAACCCAGTAAAAATGAGTAGAAGATGTGAGCAGATACTCCACATAGACGACACATGTGTGTGTATATGTCTACACATCTATAGCTATAGATACGAGAGGGGACTTTCTATTCCCATCAAGAGTGGCAGTCTTTAGACGCACAGGGGCAGTTCTACCCTGTCCTCTAGGGGGGCTGTGAGCCGGATTTGACTCCATGGCAGTGAGTGTGAATTTATGTCTACACACACACCACACACACACACACACACACACACACACGGCCAATAAATGAGCAGATTAAAAGTTGTTCAACTGCATTAGTCATCAGGTAAATGTAAATTAAAACCCACAATGACAGCCCCATCCACCCACTGGAACATCTCAAATTAGCCTTCCCTGACCCCAGGCCACAGGGCACCGCTGCATCCTCCTCCTCTGGGTCCGCGAAGCGTCCGTTTCCCACTCACTGTGCACAGCCCTCAGGAAGGGAGCTGCATCGCTGAAGGAACAAAGGCGCATGGACCCCAAATCTCGGATTTTACAGGGAAAGAGAGCTATGGGTTTGTACCACGCTTGTCTCTTTTGGTGTTTTTTTTTATTGAGAAACAAGCCTTGTATGTGTATTTCTGGGTTTAGAAGTTGTATTTTGCTCAAGGATGGTGTGTTTGTGCAGGCCCTGAGTTATGCTCACATTAAGGGGTCTAGAAGGCGGTGGAGAGTCCTGACTCTATCCCCACCCTCAAATCCAGACAGGCAGCTGAGGCAGCTTCAAAAGTTCATGGGACAATCCCATTGGCTTTTAATTCTATTTTTTCCCACAAGATTTCTGAAGACCGCTGTGTCTCCCATAATGTTATCTCCCCCCTACCACCCCAGTTTAGAGCAGTGTCCCAGAGTGGGCAACACTGCCCCCGGAGGCCACTGCACGATCCAGGGGCTGCTAGAGCAGATACCTACACTTTACCCTGCATTAGGGGCTGCTTGTAGCACAAAGGTTTTCATTGCCAGGGGGGTGCTGAGGAATGGTTTTGTCTGAAAAGGGGTGGTAGGCCAAATAAATTCGGGAACCTACTCTAGATCTAGAATAACAAGTGTAGCCTACACAACCCTGGCCCAGTGTCCATAGGTACACATATGTCCCACATAATATGCCCCAAAAGTCATGCTCCTCAATTCAGCATGTCTCCTGCCACGCATTGAATTACATCCCCCAAATATATGTGACCACTTGGCTGGGCCGTGACTCTGACTTAGCAGTTGCATAACGCTGTCCCATGGCAGTTATGTGATGGTCCCGTATGACGTGATCAGCCAATCACTTGTAAGACGATTAGGGCACACAGTGTTCTGATCCTGTCACAGTCATGGGGTGCAACCTGCAACATCCTTTATCCTACAAGAGATGTGAGCAGAGAGACAGACAGACCACCAAGAAAATCCAGGCGTAATAAGCGCTTTCAATACACAGAATCCAGGACAGATAAGCCCCTCAGGACCAATCATGAGAGCAGCGATACCACAAGGGTAGGGGAAAGGTGGGGGGAGAAGAGGGAGAAAGGAGAACCGATCACCATGATCAATGAACAACTCCCCCACTTCCACCCAGGGGGACAAACAACAGAAATGTAGGTGAAGGGAGACAGTAGATAGTGTAAAATATGAAAATAAAAATAATTTATAACAAGAGGGTCAGAGGGCAGGGTAGGGAGGGGGAAAATGAGAAGCTGATACCAAGGGCTCAAGTAGAAAGAAAATGTTTTAGAAATGGTGGCAACATATGCACAAATGAGCTTGATACAATTGGTGTATGGATTGTTATAAGGGCTGCAAGAGCCCCCAATAAAAATTATTTGTTAAAATTTAAAAAATAAGTAAGTAAAGAGTTTCAGTCTCTGAAACCCACAGGGGCAGTTCCACTGTGCCTTTGAAGGCCACTGAGTTCGAATTTTAAAAAGAATGAAGGAGAGTGAGAGAGAGAGAGATGAAGGAAGGAAGGAAGGAAGCCAGCCCAGGGTGGTGTGTGTCCCTTGGACAGGAGCCCTTGTGCTGAGACCCTCCAATGTCCCAGGAAAGATTGATGTCGACACACGGAGATCAGCTAGGAATGCAAGGCCAGTCGATGCTGGACAGAAATGAGGACCTTCTTCCTAACCTGAGAGCCATCAGAGGGCACAAGCAAGAGCTGGTCTATGAATTCACACTTGCAGCCTCCTCATCTGCGGGAGAATACATCTCTCGGTGCTGACTCTGCTGTAACAGCCCTAGGTAAACTGAGGCACCGTCCATGGAGGCAGCGGTTCTCAACCTTCCTGCTGCCACACCCCACCCTTTCATATCACCCTTTCCTCCTGTGCTGCTGATGCCCCAACCATAAAATTATTCTCGCTGCTACTTCATCACTGTCATTTTGCTACTGTGATGAATTGGCCACCCCCTGTGAAAGGGTCCTTCGACCCCCCAAAGGGGTCGCATTAAGGAAAACATGGCGGTATCAACAGAAATTCAAAGCAGAAAATAAGTGAGTCACGAAAGGCTTACAATCTTTGATAGATGTATGTGTGGATTGTGCTAAGAGCTGTGGGGACCCCAATAAAATGATTTAAAACAAACAACAAACTTTGACCAGAGCAAGTGTAGAACACTCGCCCACTAGTGAACGGAAGGTCAAGTGGCACAACAAGGGTATGCAATGGCCGGGCAGTCTCTCAGGCAGTTGAATGTCGCCCTGCCAGCTGACCCGCCACTCCTCGCGTTGTAACCCGGGAGAAGTGACAACGTACAAAGGCACGCAGCAGCCTGACTCACAATAGCCCCAAGTGGGACACCCAAGTGTCCCATCCACAGATGCCCGTCGGCCGGCGGAGTGTTTGTGAGCAATCAGAGCACAGCCCCGTGCACCCAGAAGATTGACGAATGGCAAACGCATCACGTGGCGTGCAGGAAGCCGGTTACATGAAACAAACGTTGCACACATCCATGTGTATGGGATGCGAGGAAAGGCAAGGAATGTAGAATAAAAAAGAGTGAAAATCAGTGTTCGCCGATCTTCATAGAGGCCGGGGTTCACCTATCGAAACGCGTCCACCCGAGCAGGTGAAAGAAGATGAGTACATTTGAGTGTCTGGACATCATGCTACAGACACCGGAGAGAAATGGAAAGGCCAACGGGAAGACGGGGAGGAGCTGAGCGGACGCTGAAAGAATGCTAACATACTTACCCTGGAAGACTCGGCCAGCCGCCTCGAGGCCCATGTGGCCGTCTGTGACCGCACATGTCAGACCTGCGCTCGTCAGGTGAGCGTGCTCTTTGAGAAACTGTGGACGGCGGCTGCCCAGCTTGCCCAGGAGTTGAGCGCCCAGCGCTCTATGGCGTCCGTCCGGTGGTCCCTGAGAACTGTATCAATGGTGTGTGTCATCGAGTGACTTTCCGCTCCTGAGGACCCTCGGGGATGGAGTGCACCGGGTTTCCTCAGCCTGGGGGGAAGAGACCCGGTGGTGCGTCCGTCCTCAGGCCGCCACCCTGTCCCCCAGGTCCTCAAGTGGGGTCCTCAAGTGACCCCCAACCACGATATTGTTTTCATTGCTACTTCATCATTGTCGTTGTACTACTGTGATGAATGGGGCGACCCCTGTGAAAGGGCCATTCGGCGCCCAAAGGGGTCGCATCCCACAGGTTCAGAGCCGGTGCCGTCAAGGTTCCAGCTCAGAGAACCGATGGGGCATTTGTGCACGGTCATGCTGGATCTCCGAGTTCGAATCAACGCAGTGGATCACCCACGATGGGAGCAGGCAGTCACCGCTTCTCTCTCTGGGAGCTGCTGGCGGGCTCCGACCTTTCCATCAGCACCCAAGGGCGCCGCTGTTGTGTGGCTGGGGCTTCCTCCAGAGGAGTCTCACTCCCTGTGGTCCCCAGGTGACCCCCGAGGACAGGGCAGACCCGCCCTGTGGGTTTCTGAAACTGTCCTCCGCACAGGAGTAGAAAGCTTTGTCTTCCTCCCGTGGGGCGGCCGGTGTCTTTTGGTTGGTTTGGGGTGTTTGGGGTTTTGTTTTGTGATTTTAGCAGCGGGCCTGCTTTATTGAGAAGCCGCTGTGAAACAGCACATGTGACCACACGTGGGAAGAAAGAACTCAGCTCCGACCAGAGGCGTATCCCCGGAAGCAACCCCCTAGTGACGTTGCTTGGGGACACATTTTAACAGTTGCGCTGGTGGGGAGCTGTCACGAACATGCTTAAAATGAGCGCCCCCCCCTCCCAGCCCACAGTGACTATGAAGTAGCACATAGAGATCAGCCAGCACGGAGGACCAGGCTGTGGGGAGAGCGCCACAGGACAGCAGTGCTGTCAGAGACCAAGTTGGGGCAGGGGACATGTCACACATCAAAAGCCACCCCAAGATAGCAGGTTACGAGGGGCTGCAGAGAAAGGAGAGGGCACTTCGCTTCCTTCACTTGAATGCCACCCCAAAATGGGGGTGTTAGCCCCAGACAACAGGGCGTTCTGGGAGAGGGAGGGAGGCGCTGCTGGAGAGACGCGACCTTGGCCACTGCTCTGCCTGGGAGCCCTGGGCTGAGGTTGGACTTGACCTTCTGTACCAAATCAGTGAAAGGGGGCAAAAGTGAAAGGGGGCAGGGAGTACGGAGAGAAGAGAACGTGCCGGCATGGCTGGTACTTTCTGGTGAGGGCAGCTGGTGTTTTCAAACTGCCGGCCTTGCCACTAGCAGCCCAGTTTGTTGCCCCGATACCCCAGGGCTCCTCCCCAGAGGAGAAGGGTATCACCAAGGCACTTGAGACCTCCGCTGGCCAATAGGGTTCCCACGAGACACTTGTGCTCCCTGAGCACCCGAGATGTCCCTGGTCTGAATGAAGTCATCCTATCAAAACGCCACTTGCTCCTCGGGAGAAAGACAAAGCGGTCTACTCCCAATAAAAGCCTAGCCTTAGAACCCCATTGGGCACGTCCTACCCGGTCCTACAGGGTCGCTCTGAGTGAGAGACAGCTCCAGGGCAGTTGAGGCTTCGGGAGTGAATCTGAGTGTACATCAGATTTCAAGATTTAGCATGAAAAAGGCTGTGCGCCCTATTTGATTAATAGCTTTGCCTTAATTACATTATGCGATGTTTGCTTTATCGACTTAACATTATATCAAAATGAATGTTACCCCTGCCCTTTTTGTTTTTAATGTGACTGGTGGAAACTTCACTGTCACTATCGCCAATTTAACGATGACCCATGGCCACCCTAGAGGACAGGGGCGGAGTTGCCCCTGTAAGGTCTTGGTGGCGTAGTGGGCTGTACACAAGGTAAGCTACCAGCATCTCCAAGGGAGAGAGACAGGCTTTCTACTCCCGTAAAGAATCACAACTTCTGAGATCCAAGGTGGGGGTGGGGGTGGGGTTCTACTCTGTCTTACAGGGTCACTGTGAGTTGGAATCAACTCAGTGGCAGTGAGTTTGGAGTTTGAGAGTAATAGAAAAAATGTAATTACATAGCTTGCATTATATTTCTACTGGGCAGTGTGCTCTCAATTTTGTTAAATGTTGACGTTAAAAAAGTTGCGATCAACCAGCAAAACCACAGAAGGCATCCGTCATTTCCAAACCATTAGAAAAAGGAAAAATAAAATATTTTTTTCTATTAAATAAAGTACATTTAATAGATGGCAGGATATTGGAATTATTGTAACTTTTCAAGGTAGGGTGAAAAAATAAAGGGAGGGCAAAGATCAGAATAAAATGCTGGAAAGAGTCTAAATATATATCAAGGATCGTAATAAATGTAAATTGACTCCATGAATCTCTTAGAAGACACTGGCTGTCATATTGGATCAAAACAAAACTAAATACAATACCACGCTGCATCACTGAGACACTGAAAGAATAGAAGAGACAGAGGCTGCGCGAGGAAGGGATGGGGAAAGATGGGGCGGGCATACACGAGCCAAAAGAAAGCGGGCATAGTACTATGGACAGCGGACAAAATGGGCCAAGGTCACAGAAGGAAAAGAAAAGAGAATGGAAATCAAGAAGAGCCTTCTAAGGCGCTCATAGGAGCAATAAGCCACCACGGGGACACAGTAAGCTCCCTCCCTCATCTGATCAATCACTGCAGAATCAGTACAGTCAACCCCGCAGGATCCCTGGGAAAACTTGAGATGTCCACCAACAGGGTAGGGGATTTGAATTCTCTTCAAAAGCCTACAGATGGAGCAGAGAGACTTTGAAAAGGGCAAGGAGGGTGTGAACAACACAATTACAAGTCTGCCCTGGTGAGGACATACGGGCAGAGTAGTTTGTACAGACCGACGTGCCCTCCGCTAAACAGGGAAAAGACAGGTTTTTCAAGGACAAGAAGATTTATTAAAAATGTATCCTGCGGCGGGTGGGTCACAAATGAAAGCCTAAATACATTTCAAAGTGAGTATCGAGCCAGTCCTATTCTCTGGCTACCACTGTGTAGAAACAGAAAGCAACAACAATGCAAGAGGCTTGTTTTTAGAACAAAAACAGCAATAACCTAGATCTTTGAAAACGGAAGGACACACTCTTCGCTATCTCAAAGGTTCAAAAGGAAAGTACTGGGAACATTTCTTCCCCACGCCTTCTGTTTCCATCCATGCGAAGGGAGCTGAATTGGTGTGACACTTCTAGCAGCCTTGACAGGCTCTGGTTCTGGAAGATGCAGGGCCTCGCCTGATTGGTAAATGGGAAAAATGAGAGAGACCTGTTTGACCAAGCTGCCCGTAGGGGGAGGCCTTTCTATGATCTCCCACCACTCACCACCTGCAGCCTCATGGTGTCTCCTATTTGGCTGTCTGGACTACCCTCATCCACCATATTTTAATAATTCAAAAAAATTTTAAGTGCCTTGGGGAGGTTTGGGGATAGGGGAAGGTTTAGCCTCTCTATCATCTTTCTCAGAGGGGACAGGGGAATTATTTCCTGAGCCCACTCAAAAATGGCCACAGAATTCACCATGGGGATTATGAACTATTTTGGTAGAGAGGATAAAGAATGAAATGCAAAACAAAATGTGTAGACTGCTGCTCCCACGACATTTATAGAGAAATAGATCGCGTGTGCAAGGCATTTACTCCAAAATAAAAGTAACTTAAAATTGCAAATAGAACTTTCAAACCAACTAAAGAAATGTTAAACAACAGAAAATCGCGGAAGGAAGTCAACGATAAAGAGAAACACAATGAGAAAGCAAAGCCACAGTAAGAAAAGCGATCCCCAAAGCCAACACGCTGGGTCTGTGAAAAGACCGACCCGACTAGCATCTTACAAGATTAATCCAGGCAGGAAGAAGAGAGGAACAAATGAACCGACGCTGTCGAGAATAAACGGAGAAGGACACCAGATACAGCGGACATTTGAGGAATTACCAGAGAATACCATGACCAACTTTATACTACTCCATCGGAAAACAGTTGTGGAATAGAGAATCAACAAAAATACAAATGATCCAAGTTTACTCAGTGAGAAAAGCTAAATAAATTACCATTAAAGAAATTAAGTCCTCACTTCACACACACAACAAAACAGCCCTCTCCACTCTCAACCTCCCCGTGGATGTAATGGAAGAAAAAAAAAAAACCCAAGCTCTTCCTTCCTCAAAGGAAGAAAGACAGCCGGCACAGCTCCAGATCGGAAGCCTTTCCGTGCTCACCGAGCTCTGTGCCCGGCCTGCCCTTGTCACTGTCTGCTTTCACACGCGAGGCTTCTTGGCTTGTTTCCTTTTGCTTTAAGCACATTTGGCTAGGCTTCTGTCACTTGTGTAACCCAAACAGACATATAGAACTATGTGGCTCGGTCATTTCCAAGAAATGCAAGCCTAGGGGGGGAATGCCGCTCTCCGAGATCATACTGGTAGCTTGACACGTGTGCGCGCTCTGAAATCCTACAGGCTTTACTGCTAAAAACAAGCGTCCCTGGGTTCTCCCTGATTCTGAAATGCTTCTTTCCGCAGGGTCCCCACCACTAGCTCATGCTGTTTACTCTGTCCTTTCTTTGTGCCACTTGATCTGGCCTGCTCTGATGTAGGATGGCCAGGGGCTCTCAGACGGCCCTCCCAGTCCTCCCGGAGAGGCCGCTGAGGCATTTCAGGAGACTACTGTTTGCCCAAAGAACAAACCGATCCGTCTTGGAAGTACACATCAAATGCATCTCAGAGGCTAGGATGGTGAGCTACTTCACCATCCGTGCTTTGCACATGTTCCCAGGAGAGATTAGTCCCTGGAGGACGTCCTGCTTGGTGGAGTGGAGGGGCAGGGAACAAGGGGAAGGCCCTGAACCAGGCAGGGTGGCACGGGGCTGCCGCGATGGGCCGGGACATAGGGAAGTGGTGAGGCTGACACGGACGGGCAGTGTTTCCTGGAAGGGCACCTCACAGCAACAGTACTGGAAGCCAAGACCCCTGGTGAGCTCACCGCCACAGGGCGTTCTTAGGAGGATTTGTTCGCTTTTTCACATGCTGAAGGCTGGTTTGTGATCCAAGTGGGTTTTTATAAAGGATAGAAGAAGTGGAGCGGGGAGGAAGGGGGGAAAATGAGTTTCTGATGCCAGGGGCTTAAGTGGAGAGCAAATGTTTTGAGGATGAGGGTAACGAGTGTACAGATGTGCTTACACAATGGATGTCTGTATGGATTGTGATAAGAGTTGTCCGAGCCCTAATAAAATGATTTTAATAAAAAGATAGAGTAAGTTTCAGGGTTTACACTCACTGAACAGACTCATGAGACTGCACACTCACGCGTGGCGGCCTGCAGCAAGAGGGAGAGACCCCAGCCTGGCCCAGAGGAAGGCAGAGGATTGGCTGAGAAAAAGAGGGCGGTGGTCTCCCGGTTCCCTCCTTTAGGATTTTCCGCTGGGACACGTGGTTGAAGGTACTGGTTGACCCCATTGGTTGCATGAAGCCCCCATGGCTCTGGCTTGGGTTGGCACATGCCCCTTAGCTTTCATTGACTTCCAACCTCCTGTAGGGGGCCCTAGGCATGGAGAGGAACACCCCCCTACCCTGTTTCCCCGAAAATAAGACAGTCTTATAATTTTTGCTCCCAAAGATACAATAGGTCTTATTTTCAGGGGATGTCTTATTTTTCCATGAAGAATATGGTACACATTTATTATTTATTGTTTTATTAAAAGAGACTTCGCACAACCTGTCTGCTCTGGCTGCGCTGTGGCCAACAGTGAGCTGCATGGCGGCGCCCACCGCTACAGTCCAGAGTCCAGAGTTACGGTAGCTTTTGGGGGGGCTTATTTTCGGGGAGGTCTTATTTTGGGGGGATGCCTTATATTTCAGCGAGAGGCAAAACTGTAAGTAGGTCTCATTTTCGGGGGATGTCTTACTTTCAGGGAAACAGGGTAACAGATCCTGTGCTGGTGCTCAGCCCCATGAAACACATAGCAGGTTCTTCCTCAGGACACCGTAACAGTCATACTTAAGCTGAAATACCTCAAACATCCACTTCATGTCCAATCGCAATGCCAATACAGCACACGTCTAGGCGGCACTTCCTCCCGGCAGAAAACCCCTCCTGTGTAGGGGTGGGGACCCCTTGTTCTGCAAAGGGCCATTTGGAGATTTGTAACCACATTCAAAATTAGCAACTTGAAACTCAGCTCGCTATATTTGGCCCAACCTTTCATGAAAACGAACCCTAATGGACAGCCGGCACTGCTTCTTTGGCGAGCATGGGCTGGTAACTGGTATTGATGATTTCACCGGCCTGGTGGGTCTCTGCCTTGGGCTGCTAACTGCAAGCTTGGCTGTCCAAAACCTCGGGCGGATCTGCGTGAGAAAGAGGCGGCTCTCTACTCCCATAAAGATTGACAGCTTGGAAACCCACAGGGGCAGTTCTACCCTGCAGTCCAAGGGAAGGCAGGGAGGAGGAGCCTCTATCTATGGGAGCCTCTAGTGCAAAGACAACAGAGGACGCTTGACTATTGGGCTGTAAAGGAACCTCAGGGATGTGCTCCCTTTCAAACAAGGAACCGAGAGAGGAGGACTCACCTATGGGCTACTTGTAGGCCTCAGACATCTCTTCCTGAAGGATCTGGCATGAGACCACCATCTCACTGAATGGGGAAAGAAGCAATAGGACAAAGGACAGACAGCCGAAAAGCCCATCCAGGGACCTTAGACCCCATGTCCTTAGGCACGAAGACCTCCAGGCACCCTTTCCGCACTAGCGAGCAGCTTGATTTTTCCAAGCACCCAGTACCATCTTTCAAGTGTGGTGAGGACGCTGGTGCTAAAGCATAATCAGGAAAGTGGTAGCCAGTGGAATGAGCCCCAGTAAATATAGCCTCCGTCAATGGGAACTACTTAATTGGAGTTTTGATCATTTGAGATGCCTGGGTGAATGGCCCACCGAGAGACAAGTGCGGTTTCCGATTAGCAGTGATATGTCAAGGCATTCATAATCAAAGGTGTGATGGGCCCAAGCAAACATTGAAATCCATGGCCTGAAGTGGCCCCTCCTCGGGTGGGTCTGGCAGAATCTCCCACAATCCTGGGTGGTTTTCTCAGATGCGAAATTGGGAAGCAACGGTTTCGGAGTCTCCACTGAGCGCCTTTCTTGATTGTTGATGGGGAAGGAGTGGAGTAAATAGAGACAGGAGTGGGGCTCCTCCAGCTCCCTCTACCCCTGCTCTGCCTTCCACATTTGTTCCACAAGACCAGAGGCGACAGGTCAGCTCCAGAACTTGGCAGTGCCAAGAAGTAGGGTCTCTGCCAGGCCATGGCATGGGCCAGCCTAGGCTGCCTTCTCCCCGCCTCCTGCCCCCTCCAGGAGCCCAAGGACAACTTGGCTCCCTTTCTGCATTGTCCTGCTCAATCCTGGGCGGAGCACATAACCTGAGCCTACGACGACGGCAAGTGCTTCAGTGGGTGCAAAGGCGGCTTGAGTGCAGGTTTCACAGCAACGAACAACCAAGACTCTGCTTGGGAGACGTGAGCATCCTCACTCCTCCCCAGGGGGACTCGAGCAAGTCCCTGGTCCTCTGTGGGCCACAGTGACCCTGCCTGGAAATTAGCTTTGGATGACAAGAATTAAGACTTTCCCTGTGTTGTCCATTCCTTAGCAACGTGGACGTGCACACGTCACCAACACAAAGGCCCTGCTGGCTTATCTATAAACATTCCACCAACATTGCCAGAAACCAGGCAGCTAGGAGTGGACAGCTGACCCTAAGACACTGGTGTCACCCCAAAGATCCCGCCCTGGAATGTTTCTTGTGTTCTCTATGTGCATGACTTGGGACACAAATGTTGAGGTTTGGGGGTCAGACAAGCATTGTATGCCAGCTCCAGCAATGATTAACTGCGCAGCCAACAACAGCCCTCTGACTGACCCCTAGGCAGTGAAAACCAGTGTAGAGCACAGACTTGAAGTGCGCCTTGCCAGCTGAAGCAGGGAACTGGCTAAGGCATGCACCTGGTCCGACCATCACAAAGCAAGAGACCCGAGAGCTCGAAAGATGAGGTTGACCAAGCCATTTATCTCTCCGTTCAATTAACCCCACCTGTGTTTATCGGCCAGGTTGGCACAATAAACTTTAACTCAATCCACCCCTTGACAGCTTGGCACCAGTACATAATGCTTTTCTTTTTGTACATAATTCTTTAGCTTCACAATTGCAATTAAGTAACACCTACACCTTAATCCTGTGACTATGTTCCCCCACTTATGAAAGTTTGTAAACCAATCACTTCATGCCTTTACCCACCAATTTTGGGTATCCAATTTATATACTGCCCACTTACATCAACCTAGTGCTCCGAGTAGACAACCATATTTTTTGCCATGAAGTGTCTTCATTTCAGTTGAAACTTGTGAAGTCTGCATCCATCAGCAAAGTCAAATCTGGACAGGCCATCCATAAAGTCAGCAACAATATGCACCAGTTCACAGGCTCAAAATCTCCATCTGGTCGGGTTCTGATCAACTCAATGTTAGCTGCCTCACTCAGCCTCCACAGGGTGCCCATTGGTCGCCTTGCCTTTAGAGCATGGGCTCTCACCAATACTCAACAAGCCTAGCTAGCCCCCTCTTGCTCAGTCATGAACTTTAGACCAGTCAACCCGCTCTAGTCTTCTCTTTCTCCTGTAAACCAAGTGCACAGGTGCCAGTGGCCAAACTCAACCCGTCTCTTTATTGCTGCATTTCTCCCAATTCCACTCAACAAGTAGATCCAGGTGGTCACCTAGCAAGAATTTCAGCCTGTTCAGAGGCTCCCTTTAACATTCAGTTCTAGAGGGGAGTTTTCTTCATGGTTCCAGATTTTTTCCCAGCTTCTGACAGAGACTACTGGTTCCTGAGTACTCCAAAGCCCTGGGTGGGGCATATCTTTTCAAAGCTCTCTTTGCAGGCGTGGCCTAAGCCCATCTAAAGATCAAATGTTCATGGCTGAAAGCAAGTGGACTTACAAACTTTCTATTTTCATACTTCCATTTTTCCCAGAAAACAACTGAGTGAACACAGTGTGGCTTTATCTGACCTCTGGCTAGACAAAGAAGAAAAACCACCATGAGGGAGAGGTCAAACACATCTGCTCTCCATCTGATGATTTGTTTCTCCAGTACCCCATTCCCAAGGTACCATAATGTGTTCATCTGCATACATTAGAGAAACAAATCCACAGCAACTCATATGTATGTGAGAGTTTTATGTAAAGGGTAAGTGCACATCAAGGAAACATCCCAACCCAGTGCTGCCCAAGCCCACAAGTCCAACATTAACCCATATGTCCAACACCAATCCACAAAGTCCTCCTCCATCTCACAAAACACACGCAATGATGCCGACTGCAGGAGGGAAGTCGAATCAGTGAATGTGTAAACATCTCAGCTCTGGCAGGGGTCTCCACACGGCTGCTCCAGCACCCAGGGCTGCATTGGGGTAGGTCCATGTGGCTTCTCCTCAGGGATGTCTTGCAGGAAGTGAGTCTTGCCAGTTGAAGCAGGGAACTGGCTAAGATTGCTGCACCCTGGTCCAACCATCAAAAAGCAAGAGACCCAAGAATTCGAAAGGTGAGGCTCACCAAGCCATTTATCTCTCCGCCCTTCAATTAACCCCACCTGTGTTTATCGGCCAGGTTGACACGATAAATTTGAAGGAACTCAGGTCTATGTGGCAGCCTCCTGGCTCCCTGGTCTGTTTCTCCACCAGGCTGGCCTCTGCAAGGTTGGTTCTTCAGGGGAGAGTTGCATGGTCTGTTGTACTGCTGGTTCAGAGAAAACTCAGTCCCAGCCAGGTGGAGGGTGGTGCCCTCCACGGTTACAGGCCCTTGGGCCAACGGGCCACATTCCCACAAGCCTAGTTAAAGAACTCTAGACTTGACCTTGATCCAGCTTGGACCTTTAGATGTATTTCATCCTGTCTTCTGAATCCTTTACTCATGCTTAAATTTGTACCCTAACAGTAATGCCACGTGGGCTGCTAACTCACAAGGTTAGCGGTTCAAACCCGTGAGAGACAGATTAGGCTGTTTGTTCCAGTAAAAATGTACTGACTTCAGTCAGAATCTACGAGTTCCAATCGGCTAGAGGACAGTGGGTTTGGGCTTTTGTTGTTGTTGTTGAGTGTGTATACCACTGTGCTTTGTGCCAAGAGCTAGTCAGGTTCTCTCCTTAAATCCTCCCAAGGAGCCCTGTTACTTACCCCTATTTGGCAGAGGGGTACACTGAGCTTCAGAGAGTGAGACTTGACCACCCACCTCGCCAGGAAGTGGAAGAGCAGAAATTAAGTGGAAATCACTCTGAGGTTCAGCTCTTAAGCTCCTCCTTGGGTGGCCAGGGTTAGAGCTGTTTTCGGTTTAGCCTAATCTCCCTCTAGAACCCAACGCAGGGTCTCAAACCTCCGGTCTCAAACATCCAAACATCGCAGCCCTCTGCAACAAATGTGTGAACACCAGCAGAGCCAGTGCCATGAGACTCCCCAGGGTAGACACCAGGCCTAGCCAGGCCCATCTTTCATCCCCCCACCCCAACCAGGGTGAAGGAACCCCGAGTGCCAGCGAGCTACGTGTCTCCTCTCCCTAAGGATGTAAGGCACCCGAAGGTGTAAGCTAGAACACAGAAGCAGTCACTGGGCATTGCAAAAGGTCGGGGTGCAAGGCAGTGATGCAATGGGACACCGTGCTAGCCAGGAGGGAGAAAGGGGGCAGACTCGTGGACGTCCCCTGTCCCAAGTCAATGCGAACTGGACCGGCCTCGTCGGCGGCCATCTCTGCGGGGCCTGGGTCAGGCCACACACTGGCCTTGGTAGAGGGGGCCCGCAGGTGTGGAGGCCGGACACGGGCTGGGACAGAGAAGGGACGCCCCGAAGGCCAACGCGATGCCCTGGAGACCGCGCACTCAGGCGCTCGGGCTGGGGCGCACGTTGGGGCGCTCCGGGTGCGTTGCCCGAGCAGGGGGGCGGTGGCGGCTCCCCTCGGAGAAGCTGTGTGTGCTGCGGCCGCGCCGGGCACTGCGTGCAAATGTAACCTTGCGGCAGGCGCCGCCCCCGCCAGGAAGCCGCGCGCCCTGTTGCCAGGAACGCGGCGCGGGCTCGGAGCTGGAAGGCGGCCCGTTCATCAGCGGCGGCTGACACCCGCCGACAGCCCGGCCGGCCGGCCAGCCCGGGCCCGCGCCCTCTGGGCGCCCCTGCGCCGCGCGCCCGCTCTTTGTTCCCGCGGCTCGCCCCGCGCCTCCCTTCCAGGCCTGAGCCTCTCCATCGCGCCCCTGCGCCTCGCGGGTCCCTCTCCCCCAGCCTCGGGGTGCCCCACCCGCCCCCCTCTGCCCGGTCACCGCGGACTCTCGAAAAGCCCATCGCGTTGGAGGAGGCTCAGCGTACCCGACCTCCCAACCCCGGCCCCCTTTTCCAACCAGATCGGGATCCCGGGGACCCTCTCCTCACACAGGGAGACCTTAAGCTGGGCTTTACGGAGGGTCAAAGCGCCCTGGAATTGCAGCATCTCCTCTGCGTGCATTTGCCTGGGTTCTCACAGAGGTCAGTGGTTCGGGTCCTGTAAGAACCAAGGGCCCTGGAAACGTCTCCCTTGCATCTTAGAATGCATTCATTCAGTACATTTCCCCCTCCCCACAAGGTATTTTGTGGTTGAGAATATCCGCAGCCAGGCGGACTCCATCTAACAGTTCTTACTTGTACCAATTAAAGACCCGGATCATAGCCTAATAAACAATCATGCAACCGTCTCACCTTTTCTGAGTCGGACCTCCCTCATTAACATCAACTCCCTCCCTCCCCAGTTTCCTAGAGGATCTTTCCTGCTGCAGTTTGTCAAAGCGATCCCAGATAGAGAGTTTTTAAAAGACCATACTGCTCGTTAAACTCTTGTTCTGTGTTAAGCTCAGCAAATGCTTAGCGAGGTCCCCTGTTAGTATGTGCTGGTCCATGTCGGTCTCACTGCTGCGCCAGGTTGTGTGCTAAGCCCTGGGGATGCAGCCGGGAGAACTAGACACCGACTCTGCACTCGGGATTCCATCAGCAAATGTTTCAAATCAGCTTGCTTCTCTGCGCTGGGAAGGACAAGCGGGCCCAACTTGGACCTGGGTGAGGGACTTCTCTCAGAACCCCACAGGGGTTCTGGCCTCTACTGGACCTGTACCCCAGCCTCCCCACGCCCAGTGCCACCGTACAGTAACAAGGCTCACAGCACTGTAAACGTGCTTGTCTACTGAAGTGAACTGCAGAAAGAGGTGAGGTCATGTATATTGTGTTAATGGCACGTTTACCCACCCCTGCGACTGAGTTGCTTCTGCCTCACAGCGACCTTATAGGACAGTCAAGCTGCCCCTTTGGGTGTCTGAGACTGTGCATCTTTACAGAAGCAAAGCAGGCTGCCTCATCTTTCGTCCTCAGAGCTGCTGGCGGCTTCAAACCTTCAACCTTTCAGTTAGCAGCCCAACCAACACTTACCCGTGTACTACCAAGACTACGGAAAGGTAGATCACTAATTTTTTAAGTGTGAGAAGAAACCCCCCTAAATACATTAATAGCAGCTCTTCTGATGAGTGTCCCACCCCCTGCTCTGCCCAGGCATGAGGGATCCAAAGGGCCTCTGTGTTGTTTGTTTGAAATCTGCGGGTCACAAAAATATTTAAGTCTGTTTCGATTGTACTTTCCCTCCGCCTATAAGCATTCAGACGGTGTTTAGGCCTGATGGGTCAGGCATCTGGAGAAGTTTTAAGGCGGTGACCCTGCTCATTTGGTTCTCTGTAAACAGCCTCAAAACAAGAATTGTTTTGATTGTTAACAAACAATTGTAACAAACAATTGTTACAGATTGTTTTGTCACAAGAACAATAGCTATCATTTCTTGGGGAGCCCTGGTAGTGGTTTCGCATGGGCTGGATCTTCAAATTCAGCTCAGAAAAACTCACAGGGTGCCAGCCGTCCCACCCCGTCTATGAGTCAGCATCGACTCGCTGGCGGTGCGTTTGGTTTGGTTTTCGGTCTTATGTGCCTGGATGCCTTTCATCCATGTATTCACTTCACAAAGGGTTCTAGAGTTCTTGCTTGTCCAGGCTCTGTGTCAGCTGCTGGGCTGTGCCAATGAGGGAGGCAGACATGACCCTCATGGGGGTTCACAGGCTGGTAAAGAAGAGAGACACAGACAAAGAAATGAACTAAAGGTATTCGATAGCCCATAGTCAGGGCTGGCTGTGCCGTGCGTTGGGTAACAGCCGATGACCACCAGTAGCTGAAGTTGGGGGAAAGGACTACATGGGATAGAGATGGCTGAGCAGAAAGAGCATCTCAAGGAGGTGACGTTTACATTGAAATGGAAAAGAGGAGAAGGTGGTGACCTTTGGAAACTCAGGAAAGACCTTCCTGGGCAGAGGAAAGAGCCCATGAGAGGCTCTGCTTTTCTCAGACTAAGCTGGTGAGGTAGACACCAATGCTGCACCCATTGTACAGAGCAGGACGCTGGGGGTCCTTGCCTTGAGGTAAGACCCCTCTGCTGGGGTTGGGCAGAGCCAGCTCCGAACCCTTCACCCCTCCCTCTCTTCTCTCTTCCCCATCCTCTTACCCCCTTCTCCCCCTACCCACTATCCATCCCCCAATCTCAGGATTAGTTAGCCAGCCCTCTGTGGGAACAACAGAACTCTGGGCATGCCTTCCCCATGAAAGGTGACCTCGGACAAGCCCCATCTCTCTCTGGGCCTGCGTTTCCAATGCCTGCATAATGAAGATAATAAACAGCTGTAACTCAAAGGTTGAAATGCAGCGAGGGCAAATCCGGAGTGTTTAGCAGAGGCCTGGCACACAGGAAGCGCTTGCTGACGATGGCTGTTGCCAGAGCACACAACGTGCTGCTCCAGAAAGGCGTTTTATCCACATGCTATTAACCTGGCAGAAATCGGACAGAAATAGTTTCTCCCCCTTCCCGGAATAGTCAGGCATGGATGCCGACCCCGCCCGTCAGCCCCCAGACCCTGGCATCATACTTGATGCCGCTCCTGACACTGTTGGTTTTAGAGGCGCTCCTGCTCCTTCAGCCTATCTCCTGGGAAGAATACACCCCGCCCATCCTGTGCTGGGGGTGGGAGAGTGGGGCTGAGGTGCAGGAGAGATTAAGGGCAAGGCCCAGACCGTCCCCATGGAGCAACCTCCTGCAGGCGCTGTGCACTGAGCGCATCTCGCAGCCCTGGCTGGACTGGGTGGTGGCCAATTACCAGGCAGCCTCTCCTCGGGAGTCATGCAGCCCTTGGGTTAGCTGTCTGCACCCTCACTGGCTTCTCGTCTGTAAAACCGGCCAGAAAACAAGAGCACTTGCTACATGGTCGGTGGTGTCAGAAAGCCCTTAGCCGAGTTCTGGCACTAGCCTTGTCAGGGACCCTGTGCAGCCGGGCTTTTCTGCCCCAGGAGGCTGGAAAACCACACTGAAGGAGATGACATTTGGGCTGAGCCTAGAAGGACAAAGAACTGAAGGAGAGAGAGAGCAGCCAGAAGGTTTGGTGGCGGAATGAGAAATAGGCGAGTGGGAGCCGATCAGCCGGTAGGGCTGGGAGCTGGGGGGCCTTTGGGCCACACTGGGGTGCCTGGTTGGGAGGTTTGATCGGTGAGGATGTTTGGCTGAAAGTCACAGGAAATCTGAGTCAGCCTGGCTTATGCAATAGGAAAATATTGGTTCACGTAACAGGAAGCTCAGAGGTGGGAGGGCTGGTGCTTTCCCTGTGGTTCTGAAAGCGCCCAATACTTCGGGAAGAGAGGAGGTCCCTGTTTTTTTCCTTTCAGTCCAGAAGGAAGAGGGCCGCTTCTAGTAGCCAGAGGTCAAAAGCCTCTCCCTTGTGACTGAGTTGGCCCAGGTCACCAGGGGAACCTATGCAGTGATTGGCTTAGAGAGGCGTTCCTAAACCAATCAACTCACAAGAGATTGAGACAAAACAAGGCCCTCCCCCTCCATACCGGTCCCTGCTGCTGCACTGTGTGTGTGTTGGGGGCGGGGGCGGGGGGGTGTTGGGAGCTAAATACTGGGGAGGTGCCACACACATGAAAAAGGATATTTTGTTCCTGTTTTACAAAGCTATAGGGTCAAAAGGACAGGGGCCAAGCATCTCCCTCTACCCTATGGATTCAGAGTAGGGGGGGGGTCCTCATCCCAGTTGTCTACAGCACCCAATATAGAGCCTTTGATGATTTGCTCAGCATAGAGATTGATCGAGTATGGTGAGAGGATACAACCCTGACGCCCACCTTTCCTGATTTTAAACCATGCAGTGTCCCCTAGTTCTGTCCACACAACTGCCTCTTGATCCATGTGTAAGTTCCTCATCAGCACAATGAAGTGTTCTGGAATATTCCCATTCTTCTCAAGGTTTCCGTAGCTTATTACACAGTCGAATGCCTTTGCATTGGCAATAAGACACAAGTAAACATCTTTCTAGTATTCCCTGCTTTGAGCCAAGATCTAGATCCCTTGTTCCACATTGTTTTCTGAATCCAGCCTGAACTTCCGGCAATTCCTGGTCAGTGTACTGCAATTGCTATTCAATGATCTTCAGTAAAATTTTACTTGCCTGTGATATCGATTGTACTGTTCTATCTTTTCAGCATTCTGTGGGGTCACCTTTCTTTGGAATTGGCACAAATATGGATCTCTTCCAGTCAATTGGCCAAGTTCAAATTTCCTGGCACAGATGGGTGGGTACTCCCAGTGCTTCATCGGCTTGTGGAAACATTTCAACCTCTCAATTCCTGGAGGCTTAGCCGCTCTAAGTTTAAGAGCAAGTTTTAGACTCTCTCCTGACATTCACTGGGATCCTTGCTTTCGTTTAATAACCTTCTGCTTTCTTCTTAAGTGATGGTCTTAGCGTCCCGTGCCCCCCATCACCAGGTCTTGTGTTCCAACCATGCATCAAATCTGTTCCTGAAATGTTCTTAAGTTCAGGTAGGATGGGCTCAAGGTTGTATTCTGGCTCTCATGCGCTTGTTTTCATTTTCTCCAGCTTTAACCTGAGTTTATATGTGAAGTGGCCTGTTCCAGAGTCAACCGTGGTCTGATTTTAGCTGCTGATATTGAGCTTCTCCATAGCTTCTTACCATAGATGTAGTCAATTTGATTTCTGTGCTCCATCTGGGGAAGTCCATGTGTATGACTCCCATTTGTGTTGTGGAAAAAAGGGTATTTTCTATGAACAAGTCATTGATTTTGCAAAATTCTATCACGTGCTCTCCAGCTTCATTTTTATCATGGAGACTGTCTTTTCTTTTTTTAAACAAAATCACTTTATTGGGGACTCATACAACCAATCACAATCCATCCAGCCATCCATTGTGTCAGGCACTTCTGTACATTTGTTGCCATCATCAATTTCAAAACATTTTCTTTCTACTTGAGCCCTTAGTATCAGCTCCTCATTTCCCCTCCCTCCCTCACAAGCCCTTGATAATTTATTTTAAATATTTTTCATGTCTTACATTGACCAATGTCTCCCTTCACCCACTTTTCTGTTGTCTGTCCCCAAGGGAGGGGGTTATATGTAGATCCTTGTGATCGGTTCCCCATCTCCCCCCACCTTTTCCTTACCCTCCTGATATTGCTACTCTCAGTATTGGTCCTGAGGGGTTTATCCGTCCTGGATTCCCTGTGTTTCCAGCTCTTATCTGTACCTATGTACATGCTCTGGTCTAGCTGGGTTTGTAAGGTAGAATTGGGATCATAATAGTGGGGGTGGGGTGGGAGGAAGCACTAGAGATAAGTAGTAAGTTGCTACACTGCATCATGACTGGCCCGTTTCTTCCCCGAGACCCTTCTGTAAGGGGATGTCCAGTTGCCTACAGTTGGGCTTTGGTCTGTACGTCACACTCCCCCTCACTCACAATGATATGATTTTTTGTTCTTTGATACCTGATACTGTCAACACCTCATGATCACACAGGCTGGTGTGCTTCTTCCATGTGGGCTTCGTTGCTTCTCAGCTAGATGGCCACTTGTTTATCTTCAAGCCTTTAAGACCCCAGATGCTATATCTTTTGATAGCCGGGCACCATCAGTTTTCTTCACATTTGCTTATTCACCCGTTTTGTCTTCAGTGATCGGATGGAGAAGGTGAGCATAATGGAATGCCAAGTTAAAAGTTAACAGAACAAAATGTTGTTGCATTGAGGGAGTACTTGAGTAGAGGCCCAATGTCCATCTGCTACCTTAATACTAAACCTATAAATATATGTACATAAATCTATTTCCCCATCATCATATACATTTACATATGCACATGCCTGTGTTTAGACCTCTATAAATATCCTTTGCCTCCTAGTTCTCTCCTCTATTTCCTTTTACTTTCCTCTTGTCCCACTATCATGTTCAGCCTTCAGTTGGGTTTCAGTGATTCCTCTTGGTTACACTGCCCGTGACCAAGCCCTACCAGGCCTCCTACACCCTCCTCATCATTGGTTTTGGATCACTTGTTGTTCCCTTGTTCCTGGGTTTGTTAAAACCCACTTCCTTTCCCCCACCTCCCCCTCTCCCATGTCCCGCCCCCACCCCCACCCCCCAACCATTGGTCCCATTGTTTTCTCCAGATTGTTTATCCTGCCTATCTTATCTAGATAGACCTGCAGAGATAATAATATGCACACACACACACACACACACACACACAGGATTGAGCAAAACAAAATAACAAAAGAAAACAAAACATTAAAAAAAGTCTATAAATTGTTCAAGGTCTGTTTGTTGGCCTTTAGGAGTATTTTCTGGTCGAATCTGATGGGGTGCCACTCTAGGCCCCAAAGTCTATTTTTGGTGTTCCCTGGGGACTTGGTTGCTCTGCTCTCCTTGCTGTTCTGTTGCACACCTTGGTGTTTCTCCTTGGTGGGTGGGAGACCGCATTTTCTAACTACTGGTCCTTCCTGTTTGTTTCTAACGTTTACATTCCGATTGCCAATCATCAACGCATCCTGAGCGTATGTTTGATGGACTGCAGACTGAAGTCCTTGGTAGAATTGTTCCATTTCTTCATCACTAGCTTTAGTGGCTGGCGCATAAATGAGAATATAGTTGTATGGACTGGATTGCGTTGGAAGTGGATACAGGTGCAATCCTATCACAGGCGGCATTGTACTTCATGATGGATTTCGCAATGTCCTTTTCCACATTGCATGCCACACCTTTCCCCTGGAGTAGGCTGTTCCAGGCACAGTCGACCGTGTGCTGTTCTTATTCAAAATGGCCAACACCAGCCCTTTTCGGCTCACTGACGCCAAGGACACTCATCTTTATGCGTTCCATTTCATTTTGATGACTTCCAGTTTTCCTAGATTCATACTGCTCACATTCCAGTTCTCCAAATTCAAGGAATCTGGGGGAACAACCATGAGTTAAATAAGCACATCGCCACATTAGAGTTTGTGGATGGGATATTTGGGTCCTCTTTGCTACAATCCACAGGGGAAAGATGGGGCTTCCTGCTCCCATGAAGAGTCAGTGTCTTGGGAGCTCACAGGGGCAGTTCCACCCTGTCCTCTAGGGTGGTTAAGAGGTGGCATCTACTTGGTGGCAGTGCGCTTGGTTTGGAGGGTTTTGTCACACTCACAGAGGGTGAAGGTGGCCCTCAGTCTCCTGGGTCATACATCATCTCTGGAATTTGTCGAGTTGTTTGGGATGGCAAAGGGGCTTTGCCAATGGGATTAAGTTAAGGATCCTGAGATCATGGTATTAATTATCTTAGGCATGATCTAAATGTAGCCACAAGTGTCCTTATAAGAGGGAGGCGCAGGTTATGTTTGATACAGAAGAGGGAAAGGTGAGAGGCGCAGGGGTTGCAATGAGGTGGCCAGGAGCCAAAGGTTGCTGGCCAGTATGAGAGGCTAGAAAGGGGGAGCAGCATTCTCCTCTGAAGTCTCCAGGAGGAACCAGCCCCATGGGACACCTGGATTTTAGCCCCAGGTGACTTAAGTTTCAACTTCTGTGAGAAAATACCTGCTGTTTTGAGCCACCCTGTTTGTGGTCATTGGTTACAGTAGCCACGGGTGGGGGTGGGTGGGTTTGTTTTAAATGCAGATTGCTGGGCCCCATGGACAAACCTACTGAATTTGAAGAAACTCTTCCCTGCCACCCCCACCTCCCTAGTCCTCCACCTCTTCCCTACTCCTGCCATTCTGCTGTGAGAGGGAACCAAGTCGTCGGAATCGACAGGTTAGGAGGGCTCCCAGTACATACGGCACACAACACACACAGACAATTCACACAAAAGAACACCCATGAAGTTACAGTCGGTTGGTCAACTGTGACTTACTGCAGACTCTTCAGCAGTTGGAAGGAACCCTGGCAACTGATGATGTAGTGGTTGCATGTTGGGTCGCTAACCACAAGGTCAGCGGTTCAAAATCACCAGAGGAAAGAAAGATGAGGCTTTCTACTCCCTTGAAGACTGGCAGTGGAAGAAACCCTCAAGGCCAGTTCTACTCTACCCTATAGGGCAGGGGTCCTTAAACTACGGCCCACGGGTCACATGGGGCCCCCGAGGACATTTATCCAGCCCACTAGGCGTTTTTGCCCCGTTTGTTTTTTCACTTCAAAATAAGATATGTGCAGTGTGCATAGGAATTTGTTCATAGTTTTTTTTAAATTTTAAACCATAGTCCAGCCCTCCAATGGTCTGAGGGACAATGAACTGGCCCCCTGTTTAAAAAGTTTGAGGACCTCTGCTATAGGGTCACTGAGTCAGTCAAAGCAATGCTAGTGAGCTTTTTGGTTCAGGGCTCTAGGCTGGTGCAGCTCATTGGTCCCAACTGTAGACTGGCCTGTCTGTCCCTCCCCCGGGAACCTGAATAAGCTGTGCCCCTTCTTTCCAACCTGTCCTCAGTGTTTCCACAAGCCCAATGTCCCCCCACCTCACCCCGCATCTCTGCACTGAACTCTAGTTCACAAGTTCTCTTCCCCCTGGCTTGGCGCTGCAAGAGGCCAGGCCTGGCCCTAGCTGGACCAGAAGGTATCCGCAGTGGATGGTGGTACCAGGGACACAGGCCGGAGATGCCACCTGCCAGGGACCCCATTGACAGTGTGTGCTCCCTAGTTCAACAAGGAGCTGAGACCCCTACTTTCACCCCAAGGCCCTCCCCGCTCCTCTCACTCACTGCCCTTGTCCAGCCCTTACACCTGTGGTGCTCCCCCCCCTTCTGCTCCCAGGCAGAACCAACCTTGCAAATAAGCACTGCAGCTTCCCGCCCACGGAAGACATGTGGCAAAGTGACCTGAGGCCAGTGGTTCTCAACCTGTGGGTCTCGACCCCTTTGAGGGTCAAACGGCCCTTTCATAGGGGTTGCCTAAGACCATCAGAAAACACGTATTTCCGATGGTATTAGGAACCTAGACACTGCTCATCTGTCTGTCTCCAGGTGGGTCCACCCCCATACAGATCCTCCCATAAAGAAGCACCCAGTGTGAAGACTGACCCATGCTACGCCATGCTTCAAGACAAAGTTACATTTATTTGTCATTAGAAATAAATACTTCACAATATAGAATTACATATTGTTTTGTGATTGATCACTATGCTGTCATTATGGTCCATTTGTAACCATGAAAATACATCCTGCCCCAAGAAGTCACATGAACCTAGCCCGATGCAGCCCTAGGTGCTGGAGCAGCCGTGTGGAGACCCCTGCCAGCACTGAGATGTTTACACGTTCACTGACTCGGCTTCCCTCCTGCAGTCGGCATCATTGTGTCTGTTTTGTGAGATGGAGGAAGACTTTGTGGATTGGTGTGGGACATATGGGTTAATGTTGGACTTGTGGGCTTGGGCAGCACTGGGTTGGGATGTTTTCTTGATGTGTACTTACCCTTTATATAAAACTCTCTCTTATAAAAAAAATACATCCTGCAGATCAGATATTTACATGACGATTTGTAACAGTAGCAAAATGACAGTGATGAAGTAGCAATGAAAATTATTTAAGCCCCTAATAAAATGTTAAAAAAAAAAGAAAATTATTTTATGGTTGGGGGCTCACCACGACATGAGGAACTGTCTGAAAGGATGTAGACCTTAGGAAGGTCGAGAACCACTTTCTTAATTGGTCCTTCTCTTGACCAGCAGCCCAGGCAAAATCGCCACTGCCTGCTTCCCCCTTGTCAGCCCCTCTGCCTTCGGTGGCCCCCCTAGCCTCCACCTGTGGTTTCCAAATCTCCCTTTTCCAGGAGATTTTCTTCTCTACTCACATTTCTCAGCAGACAATGCTGAGCAGCTCAGGCTGAGGCAGGGAAGAGGGTAAAACTGGACCCGACCCCCCACCCCCCTTCACCCTGGAGGCACAATACTGTTGGCAAACCATTAGCCAAAAGATAAGAAAGGTTTTGAGTCTGGCCCACTCATCTCTCATCCACCTCTCTTTGGCATGTGCTGGCCTCTTGGGTCAAGGGTCACTGTAAGTTCTCCAGACTCCCTGTGGAGAACCGATAGGGGGTGGGGGGTAGATTATACATCTCATCCCAGCAGGGTCCTCACCAACAAATGCCAATCTTTAAAACCGAAAGCAAATCAAACCCACTGCCATCTGTTCGATTCCAACTCCCAGAGACCCCCCCCCACTCCCCCCCAAGACAGAGTAGAATTTCTCCAGAAGGTTTCTGGGACTCTCCATCTTTCAAGACTGCAGATCTTTATGGGAATAGGTTGCCGCTTCTTTCTCCTTGGCATGGCCAGTAGGTCTGAAGCACACATCTGGAGGTTAGCCCAATGCTCAACCCAAGACTCCTAATGCCTTGCGATGGGTACTCAAATCCAAACCCAACTCACTGCCATCGAGCCGTTCCAACTCACAGCGACCTTATAGGACAGAGCAGAACTGCTCCGGTGGGTTCCAAAACGGTCAGTCGTTACAAGAGCAGAAAGCCCCATCTTTCTCCCACATGGCTGCCAATTGGCACCATCACATACACACGCATGACCCACCATGTGTTGGGCCATGAGGATACTGGAGACAGACAGCTGCCTCCCATCTGAAGGATGGGGGCCTTCAGATGGGGCTCTGGCAGAGGACAATTAGGGACCCAGATAAGACAGCTGCCATCGACAGTGAGGGCTGCAGAGACCACAGTATGGAGGGATGAAAGGGTGGGGACATCGTTCTACTCAATGGTCTCTGGGAAGGTGACATTTAAATTGCAATCTGCATGATGTGAGGAGCCAGCCATAACAGGATCAGGGCGCACAGCTGCAGCAGAGAGACCAGTAGGTGCAAATGTCCGGTATCTCTCTGAATCAGGGAATGCATCATCAAGCCCTGCCCTTTTCCTCAAAAGACAGGCATAAAGCTGCATTCATCACAGCCCCAGCCAGAATCAATCCAAATGTCCCCTCCCTGACAAGAGACTGGAAATGCAAATGACGGAATACTACTGAGCAGTGACAAAGGACACCTACTTACACTCCCCAGGGCAGAATGAAGGCCAGAGATACCACAGTGAGAGAACACGCCCTCTGTGCCCTCCTCAGGAGACCACAGGGGCACTCCCTGGGGTGAGGGTGTTTCTTGCTCCAGGGGAGTCACTCAGGGCCAGGAAGATGAGAAATCAGGGAGCTAGCTGCCCACTTAGGGCGGCGCCCACAGGTGGGGGTAGGGTGTCAGGTTTGGTGGAGCTAAGTCCCATGCACGGAGACTCCCTCCGCGTGCCAGGGTGAGTCTTTACTGAGGCAGGGAGCCCTGGGAGTGACCACACAGCCCCTGGCTGCTAACTGAAAGGGGGCCCTTCACAACCCACCAATCTGCTTCCTTCAGAAAAACAGTGAACGAAAGCGTGTGGTGGAAATAAGGCTTTCTGACTTGAAAGCCCACCGGGACACTTTGGGTCCTGGGTCCCACAGGAAGTTCACTAAGACTCACTCAGAATCCACTTGATAGCTGTGAGTTTCTGTTTGTTTTTAAGTGGCCCAGCTCTGGGGAACCTCTGTGGCACAGAGGGTTACATGGTAGACTGTGAACCACAAGGCTGGCAGTTTGAAACCACCAGCCCCTCCTAGGGAGCGAGATGAGGCTTTCTACTCCTATTAAAAGACAGTCTTGGGCACCCACAGGGGCAGTTCTACCCTGTCCTATTGAGGCAGCCTGATGCAGAACCGATGCCAAAGGCAGTGAGCCTGGCTTTTCATCTGAGTGTAACAAGCTTTCTGCAGGCAAGCGGCCAGATCTTTCCTTCTTTCTCCCTGGCGGCTCCGGGTGGGTTCCCACTGCCAAGAATACCCAGGGAGCAAAAAAGCCTCGCGTCACCTCGGGCCACCTCGTATAGGCCAGCAGTCTCCCAGCAAGCTTAGGTCGGCGACGCGACCAAGCCCTGGATCCCGTCCTGAACTAACAACCCAGGCCTCGTCTCCCCGAGGAGGTCTGCACACAGTCTGGCGGCGGGGCCCTTCCCCCTTCATTTGCACCCCGCTTCCTGGTGGGGGGTCCGGGTGGCTGCGCGAGGGGGCTGTCGGCCCGGAATGTTCCCGCGGAGGCGGGCGGGGCCGGGCCGGCGGGGCGAGGGCGAGCCGCTGGGCAGTAACCCGAGCCTCCTGGGGTAAGCGGCTTTCCCGGGGGCAGGACCCCCTCGGCGCCTGGAATGCAGCCTGGGGCGTGCGGGGTGGAGCTGGGAAGGGTAACAAAGGGTGAAACCGCTTTGAAATGCGGCTTCCTGCCCCCACCCCACCCCCAGCCAGAGCTGAACAAACACCCCGGGCCTCCGGAGGGCCTTTGTTGGGAGTGGGGAGGGGACAGCCCAGGGCGGCCATTGAATCCGCTTCCGCTGCCGGACTGCGGGGCCGGGTGGGGAATGCGCGCCCCTCCTACTCCGCTGCCCCGCCGGCCGCCCGGCCCAGCTGTCGGGCGTGGGGTGGAGTGGGGGGCCAGGCTGCCCCGCTCCTCGCTTTGGGGGGGTGTTTGGGGGTGTCTGACGCCCCCCCATGTTGGGCCCACCCAGTCAGCGCCCACACTGGCCCACACCGAGTGGAGGCCCAGCAGCCAGGAGTGGTCCCAGGCCTCGTCTCAGGAAGGTCTAGCTGGGCCAGGGGGTGTCAAGGCCAACGGGGGATGTGCCTCCCACGTGCTCGCCCCTCCTCCCCGGCCCACCTCCCCGAGGCCTGCCTGCAGGGGCAGCCGGATGCGGACTGGCCCTGCGAACTTTCCACAGACTGGTTTCTGTCTGGTTCCCGTGATAAGAGAGCCACCTTTCTCCAGCACCTTCCACCAGCTCCGGGAGGCGGGGTGAGACTGACCAGCTCTGCCCCAGGGAGACAGTGGTGCTATCTGGCTCCCCTTGCACCAATTGCACCATCAAGCTTCTGAATGAGATAGGAGGGGGAGGCAGGTTCTTTTTAAGGAGACCTGGGGGTGGGGGGAATTTTCAAGAGGGTACTCAAAACCAAAAACCAAAGCCACTGCTATTGTGACTCTTAGCAACCCTACAGAACAGGGTAGAACTGCCCCTGTGGGTTTCCCATCAGACTTAACGCCTTCCATTTCTCTCCTGGCTGGTGATTTTGAACTACCCTGTTTCCCCGAAAGTAAGACATCCCCCGAAAATAAGACATACTTACCATTTTGCCTCTCGCTGAAATATAAGGCATTCCCCTGAAAATAAGACCTCCCCCAAAATAAGCCCCCCCCAAGCTACCATAACTCTGGACTCTGGACCATAGCAGTGGGTGCCGCCTCGAAGCTCACTATTGGCCTCAGCGCAGCTGGAGCAGACAGGAAGTGCAAAGTCTCTTTTAATAAAACAATTAAGCAATAAATGTGTACTGTATTCCTTTTCATGGAAAAATAAGACATCCCCTGAAAATAAGACCTAGCGTATCTTTGGGAGCAAAAATTAATATGACATTGTCTTATTTTTGGAGATACGGTACTAACCTTGCATACACACCCCCATGCCTAACCCCTCACCAACACCCCTAAGCTCCTGCAGGATGGTACAGGCCACCCAACAGGTATGAGAGTGGGGATCCACTTTCCCCTCTCCCTATAGAGCACACTTGGTGGCAAAGGCATACCGTGACACACAACCAACAGGGACATTTGTTGTGGAACATGGCAGGACAGTAACAGGATATGCATAGTGGCACATACAAGTAGTGACACTCCCAACACGAGTCTACATTGACACACACTGAGCCTCACACATGAAACATGGACACACACGGTGACGTTCAAGGTGACATGCACACAGAACAGCAAATGAATACACACATAGGCACCTGTCTCCCCTCCACCCCCAGAGTTCTCAGGCCTGCCCTAAGAACTCCCTGCAGGCTCCTCAGAAATGCCCCAGAGCAGCAGCCTGGGAGCTCTGCTCCCCACCACTTTCCCAGGGGTGCCCTCCCCTCTCCCTACAGGGGAGATCCCTACCAAGGTTTCCCCCAGCTCAGTCTGTTGTTTTTATTTTTTAATTTGGGAGGCTCTCCCCCTTCCTTCTCCAGCTCCCTCCTGAAAACCTACCCCCTCCAAGCCTTCCCAGAAAACCCTGCCCACCTCCCCAGTTCCCATCCACAAGCAAGACTCCCCCTACACAACCCTGGAACATTCCTGCTGGAAGTCTCCTCACTAGCTCCTCCCCTAGGTCTCCTCTTTCACTCCCCAAATACTGCCTGAGGGCCAGGTGATGCCAGTTGAGTTGGCAGGAGGGCTGTGGAAAAAACTCGCCCCCAACACAGTACCTTAGAGAAAGAACAGGGTGAACATTCCTTTGGTGGAGGAAAGAAGCCGGAGAGTGAGAACACAGCTGAGAGATTGTGCACGGCCCGCAGGATGCCAGAGTGGTGAGATGTGGCCAGTCATGTGCCCTTCTCCTGTGGGTCTGCTCTCAAACCTCTCTCTTTGGAAAGATCCTCTGACTTGCCCCGGGTTGGTCCAGGGCCGGCTCTGGGTCTCTCCACGGCTCTGTGCTGCCTCTGCCGTAGCATTGACCTCTCTGGACTGTCTTGATCATCATCCGCTTGGACTAGGACCCTGCCCATTCCCGGGCACAGAGGAAGAAGTGGATGAATAAATGAAGGAATGAATGATGCACTTTCCCAGCAGCTGCTCCTTAACAGGCTGCCCTGCCCATCTCACCCACTCTCTAGAGAGGAATTCCCCCACCCTACCCCTTCCGCAGCTATGTGCTGCTCATTAACTCAATGCCTGGACTTGTTCTCATGGTCCATGAATAATTAAGCTGGACAGGGTCTGACCTCAAGCTGACCTTGAGACCCCCACAACCCAACATACAAAGTCCTCTCTCAGTTGGACGTGTGACTGCCCCAGAGTGGCCTCCCTCTCCCCCTCCCCATTGGTTGGCTCTGAATCCTGGGAGGAGAGCTCTTGATCTGGTCACGGGGTGAAAGAGGCACCAAATTCAAATTCAATTTATGGAGATGCACCTACTAAGCCTTCAACAGGTGTGGCAGTTACATAAGCTGTCAATGGAGTCTAGCCTGTCCATCAGGTCATTGCCAAAAATGCCTCTGTGTAGGCATGGCCTTCTGAGGATTCTGGGAATTCCTGTCTTCCTTCTGGGAGGCGGAACACACACCCTCCTTGTGAGACATTACTGTTGACAAGCCACATAAAGCTACCCTGATGGAGCCAGATCCCTGCAGCTGGAGGAACCACTTGGAGACCCATGCCAGCGCTGAGATGCTTCCACCACCACTGGATCCACCAGACTTTGTACCCACTGGCCTGTGATCTTCCTGCATTCAGCATCATTGCATGTGTGTGTGAGTCTGAAGAGGAATTCGTAGACTGGTATCAGGCATATGCGCTAATATCAGATTTATGGACTTGAGCTACGCTGGGCTAGGATGTTTTCTTTTTTTACATTTTATTAGGGGCTCATACAACTCTTATCACAATCCACACAAATACATAGATGTTTTCTTAATAGACAATTACTCTTTATATAAAGCTCTTTCTTATACACATGAATGTCTATGAATTTTGTTTCCCAAGTCTACCCAGACTAACACAACAGGGTTATGCGTTGGTATGGTAACAGCAAGTTCAGCAGTTTGAAACCACGAGCTGCTCTCTCTGGCCCTCAGCCACTTGGCCTGCTCCTGCAGCGTTACAAAGCTAGCTCAGGGCTGCCAATAAACACCCAAAGGGTGTGCCACTCTGCCTAAGACTCCGCCTGAAGCCTCTAAACTCTAGCTCTGGCGGGGGGGGGGGCTGTCAGTAAACCCAGCTCCCCCAACTAAGAAGAAAGATGGGGCTTTCTATCCCCATAGCAGATGGACGGGCGCACAACCCGCAGGAGCATGCCTGTGCTATAGGGTCGCTACGAATCACAGTCGACTGAATGGCAGTGAGTTTGAGTTAGGATTTATTGTTGGTTTTTGCAAACAAGACAAAGACAAAGCTGAATGAAGGGTGTCTTAGTACAAGACTGTAATGGAGTTCAAAGATCCCCAATCACATGGCTGCTTCCATTGGACGCAGAGAACCAGGGAACTGTTCCAGAATCATGAAGCATGGCGGATCCATTTGTCACCATTGCAGGCTGGACGACAGTGGCCATGGGAAAGTGACCGTGACTGAGACAGGTACAATGATGACCTCCTGCACAGGGTCTCCCTCATGTAGATGATTTCTCTTTGTCCCGCTAGGACTTCATAAAAAATACATTTCTAGAAATTGCCTTTGAATTTGGGTTCTTTCCCCCCTGTAGAACAACCCGGCATAGTTGGCAGGGTTGGTTTGAGGCATGACTCATAATTACACATCCCTGGTACCTGGATTCCATCAAGGGCATACCCTGAGGGTGACGCTGCCCTTCCCTGGGCTGGCTAGGGGAGTGGTGGTAATCTACTTTCAAACACACTCTGCCCGAGGGCGAAGCTGTTCACGGAGCTGGTCCTTGGTCAGGGCGCCTAGTCTATGTAGGGGGACTCACACATGAGCTTAGGAGTCCCACGGTAGCACAGTGGTCCTCAAACCGAGGACTCAGAGTCTAAACCCTAATGCTACTCCACTCACCACCATCGAGCGACCCAGTAAGACAGGGTACAACTGCCTCTGGTGAGTTTCCAAGATAGTAACTGGAATAGAGAGCCCCCCCTTTCTCCCACCAAGATGCTGGTGGTTTAGAACTGCTGACCTTGTGGCTTGAAGCCCAAAGCATAACCACTATGCCACCAGAACTCATTTCCAATCCTACAGTGCAGTCACTTATTTAATGTGGCTCTCCCACCAGTCATAGTCTCTGTAGCTCCCATCAGACAACCTTTCACTGATGCGTCTGATGAAGAGAAGGTGGGAGGAAGAGATAGATGGGATTCTATTATTTGTCCATGAGTGAATCTATGGCAGTCACAGGTTGTGTAATTGCCGTCCTGCTAGGTATAAAATGAGCTGGCCTTCTGAGAAATAAGGGAGGGAGGATTTTATGACCAGAAAGAGAGAAAAGCCAGGAGGGGAGCACATCTTTTAGACTTCCAGGTGGTTGTGCAGGGAACCTCCCTGATCCCAGAGACAGCTGGGGCACCAGAGAAGCAGCAGAGGAGCAGCCAGTGCAGATGCAGGAGCCAGTGCAGTGGACTGAGCCCACAGAGCAAGTCAAGCTGTGTGCTTTGGGGCAGGAGGCTGACTTGTGGAGTAGGGTGCCCCTAGGCACTTAATTGGGGGAGCTGGGTTTACTGACACACACACACCTCCCCCACCTCCCGCCCGAGCTAGAGTTTAGTGCCTTTGGGCCGAGTCTTAGGCAGAGTGGCACACCCTTTGGGTGTTTATTGGCAGCCCTGAACTAGCTTTGTGACGCTGCTGGAGCAGGCCAAGTGGCTGAGGGCCAGAGAGAGGCCTGTGCTGCAGACATGGCAGAGAAGCAAGAGTCCTGACTGAACAACTGTATCCCGAGCATTTCTCACCTAAACTGCAACCTATTAATGTCCCTCAAACTCAAGCTCACGCCTATGAGAACCCTCCAACACACGGTGACCCTATAGAACTGGTTAGAACGGCCTCTGTGGGTTTCCAACACTCTGTGTAAGCCTCATCTTTCTCCCGAGGAGTTGCAGGTGGATTGGAACTACTGACCTTGAAATTAGCAGCCCACACATAACCACTGCACCACAGTGCTCCTGTTAACTTCCCTAATAAGCCCACAATCATGGTCTGTGTGGCCACTGGAATGCATTCTGAAACCCAGCTGAATGCTGGAGTGCTGAAAAGTCAACAATAGAACAGGACCAGAGACCCGAGAACAAGAAAGGTGAAGCTCACCAAGCCATTTAGCTCTCCGCCCTTCAATTAATCCCACATGTGCTTATCGGCCAGGTTGGCACAATAAGCTTTAACTCTCTCATGGTAGCCCCCTTCAGCTGGGCTCTGCCCTGCAACCCCAGGTTAATCTTCTCTTCCCCCTGAGGCTCAGTTTTCCCATCGGCCAAGCAAGGAGGATGGGCTCAGGATGACCGAGATCCCTCCCAATTCTCATCCCCATGATGCTGGGGAAATGGGCAAGGATCATGACAGTTAGAGCCAAATAAGCCCCCAGACCACACACAATTTCATGTGGGAAGCAGTGTCTCCAAACTAAAGAGTGATAGGCCTGACATCAGACAGCAATTTCCACTTGGGCAGAGAGGACCTAGGTCTCCTGAGCCATAGTCTTGGTCTTCCACCCCTTCAAACCAGCCCTACTTACAGGGACGTGTGTTGTCCTTTCAATACTTTATTAAAGCATTCATTCAGAGCTCAGCCTGAGGAGCCAGGATCAACATGCCTTCAGGGAAATTCAGTGTAGGCAAATGGACCATAATTACAACGCAGTGCACCTTGGGCTAAGGGGTCGGTTTACCGGGGGAGGGGCACTTTCCCTTACCTGAAGGTGAGAGGACATCTGGAGCACTCCTTGTCTGGGTTGAAGCTTAAAAAAACAAAAATATGCATTGCTGTAAATCACTCATAGTGACCCAATTGGACCGAGTAGAACAGCTCCATTGGGTTTCCAAGACTAAATCTTGACACAAGCATCCTAGTACATCTTTTGCCCACTCACTAACCAGTTGGCAGGTTTGAACCACCAACACTTTGCTGAGAAACTGAATGCTTCTCCACTGAGCTCCCCTGTGGTTTCCCAGACTGCAACTCTCCTGAGGAGTGGCTGGTGGTTTTGAACTGGTGACCTTAGGGCGCTAGTTAGTTTGAAATTCAGCCCAAAATTTAATAAGGAATGAAAGGCTTTTTTGTGTTTTTTTTTAATCTGGGAGGGACAATCAGATCTGCAACTTGGAAAGATCCCTCTGATTGCTACTGCTTGACAATCACTGGAATGGGCCAAGGACGGCCCTGGGAACTATGGGTAATCAATCACTTGGGTCTGGATCACTGGCAAGACGTGGAAGAGAAGGTAATAGATTTAAGAGTTACTGAGGATGTGGAAGCATCGAGACCCTCCTGGCAAAGATGGAGTAACAGAAATGAGAATTTCCATCCTAACCAAAGACCACCACAACAAAAATTTCCAGGGAGAAAAATACATGAAACAATCGTTTTCGAGAAATTGAGCAAAAAACCATCTGCAGTGATGATGAGCAACAATGCTTAGTGCTCCCACAGGGTAGTGCTGGTTTCCACCAACTGGTCTGAACAATTTACAACTGACTGACTTTGGGTAGAAGATTACGGTAGGTTTTGCCACAGAGGTGGAGAATAATTAACCCTTGATTCAAAACTGCTCCAGACACACCTAATCAATCCTAAAAGCAATCCTTGAAAGATCAATGGGATCCCAGGTAAATGTTCCCTAAAACAGAGTCCAAGAAGCCTTCTAACAGCACAAAATGATCCAATATCCAAAGTTCACAATGTCTGGCAAAAAACAAAAAACTTACCAGGCATGGAAAAGAGCGGAAAAATATGACCCCAAAAGAAGAGGATAATCAACCCGTTGAAAGGGATACGGATGTTAGAATTAGCCGAGATCACAGCTATGATCACTGCATTCCATTTGTTCAAAAGGTTAAGATTACAATATTTGTGTATATATAATCTATATAAAGCTCCAAGTAGAATTTTTAGAGATGAAGATTGCGTTGTTTGAGATTTAAAATGCATTGAATGGATTAGTGACAGACTAGACAAGGTGGATGAAAAGATTAATGAATTGGAAGGCACAGGAAGAAGAACTATTGGGGAGAAAAAAAGAAATGAGCCAAAAAGCACTAGTGAGTTATAGGACAACTCCAATCAGTTCAGTAAACAATTACCTTCAGGTAGTCGGAGTCCCCGAAGGAGAGGAAGAACAGACAAATACGGGAAGAATTAATGACGGAAAACTTTCCAAACTTATTGAAATCTCTATCTAAACTCTCAGTGAACCCGGAGCACAGGAAGGTAATGATCCAGTACGTGGAAATGCTTAAGTCTCGGTGTGCAAACTAAGGAGCAACTGTCTTGCCTAATACCATTCCTTATTTTTCTAGCCACCTTTAGTAGAATTTCTAATGACCTCCTTAATTTTTGTTTGAAATTAAATTTTTACCAGAGACAAACAAGCGTCAAGGATGTTGGGACATTTTTTCCCCCCATTGACTTCCTGCCGCTTCCTAAGAGAGTCACACCCACCTGGTCAGGGCCACACCCACAACTGCCTTGCTTACCTTTGTGAGGTGGTTTCAGAACAACAAAAACGGAGTGACCCACTGGGTATGGGGCTCAGGACAAGGAAGAAACAGAGGTGCTGGCTGGCTTCTAGACTCTTCTAAGGTGACAATACCATTCCTTGCGGTCAACTCTAGCAAAACTTCTTTGGGTAGAGCTTACCCTAGGGTGGTTGTAAGACATTATCCCGAAAGTGGTAGATATGAAAGGTTCTGGGGCTGAGGGGATTATGGGAACAGAGGGGTCTGGGAGAGATAGTAAGTTCCATGGGCTTCTCAGGAAAGCAGGGTTAGGTGCAGGGTGGCAGGTGCAGGAGAAGCAACCAAAACACCCAACTCACCACCAACAATCCATTCTGACTCACAGGGACCCTAAAGGATAGTGTAGAACTGCCCCTGTGGGTTTCCAAGACTGTAAATCTTTACAGAAGTACAAAGCCTCCTCTTTCTCCGGAGAGGTGGCTGGTGGTTCAGAACTGCTTACCTTGTGGTTAACAGCCCAATGTGTAGCCTACTATACCAGCGGGGCGCCTCTGCAGAGGAGGCAAGGATGTAAAATTGCAGGCGCTGGTGGTGTGGCAGTCCAGGCACTGGTAAACCAGCGTGGGCCGTGGTGCAGAGGGCAAGGAGAGGTCCTGGGGATGATGGAGGAGGAGAGGGAAGCCAGCGCATGTGGACGAGGTGGTCCGC
Source organism: Tenrec ecaudatus (assembly GCF_050624435.1). Lineage (NCBI taxonomy): Eukaryota > Metazoa > Chordata > Mammalia > Afrosoricida > Tenrecidae > Tenrec > Tenrec ecaudatus. Next base: position 77,604,666 of record NC_134539.1, on the reverse strand, counting down.
GTGGATGTGGAGGTGCCAAGAGGAGGACTCTGGATAGTCCCTCAGAGCATGAGGACGTGGGATGGGAGCAGAGACAAGAGCGGCAGCAATCACACCGGGGTGCGGGAACGTGGGGGGGACTCACGGACATAGGTAGGAATTCTCGAGAGAGAGGGAGAGATGTTCTCTGCAGCCTGGGAGCCGTCACTAGCACCCGGATGAGCAACTTGAGGTGGAATGAGTGTATGCATCTTGTTCTCTCAAGCAGCCTGGCTGCCTGGGATTTGAGCCCTGGCTCAGCCGCGTACTTGGCCTTGACAGGCTGGGAAGCCAAGGCTGCTGGTTGTAAGCACACTGCAACAAAGCGGCTGCACAGCTAGCTAATGGAGTTCCAGGCTCCTCCGAGGGGGGGGGGGAGAGGCCTAGGGCGCAGGTGTGAGAGACACAGGCAGTCAACTGGTGGGCTGGGGTGGGGGGAGGGGGTCCCTAAGTGCTGAGGCTCACAAGAGCCTCTCTCTGCAAGGAGTCTTTGGGGAGAGAAGAGGGAGCCTCTGCCTGCTTTTCAAGGCCACCTGCTGTCTCCTACTTCAGCCAACCCTGGAGGCCAGTGGTGAGTGGGCCCATTTCCCAGAAGCCCCACTGGGTGCAGGGAAGGCAGGCTTAGGGGGCAGCTGGGCAGTGTTGGCTGGTTTCTGTTCTGCCTCTCTTCAGCAGCCGGCCTCAAGCAGCCTGCAGTGAGCCCCGCCCCACTTCCCTGTCCTCCGCGGCTCAGCTGATGCAGAGAAAAGCAGCCTGGTCCCCAGGGCTCGCTCGGTGCTGCGAGCACGCCCCATGCGAGTGACATGACGCACTGCGTGTGTCTACTCAGAATGCGCATGGAGGCGGGCACCGTCACGGGCACAAGTACAAGGGCCACAGAAATGTGCTTGCCCATGGGCGCAGCCGCCCAGAGGGCGAGCCGAGGAATGGCCCCCGCTGAGGGGCTACAACCACAAAGGTGGGCTCCACGCAGCATCTGCGCTGGCTTAGGTGCCACTGGGCACGGAGTGATGTAGCCGTACATGCAAATGTAGCCCAGAGGTTCAGGCACATTCATTCAACGACATGCCTCCCCTGAGACGTCCCCTCCGCCATGTTTACAAACCTTCACAGAGCTGTCTGCTCTCACACAAGCAGACACGGAAAAGCATGGCCAAACACACAGAGGCACATACAGGCGGCATGTGCACACAGGCTGCAAGAGGCCCGCCACAGGAATGCACATGTGCAAACCTACCCCGCCACCAAGCCCAACCTGTCGAGTGGACTCTAATTCATCGAAAGGCCACAGGACAGTGGAATCGCTGCCGGGCTCCCGAGGCTGTAAATCTTTAGGGGATCAGACAGCTCCATCTTTGTTCTCAAGGAGCTGGCGCGTTTGAGTGGCTGACATGTTGCTACTGGTTTAATGCTCCCCTCACTGTGCCACCCAGGCTTCTTACGCAGGTGAAAACATCATACTTACACACATGTCCATGGGGACACGCAGTCCACAGACACGTGCACAGTTATGATGGACAGGTCCTTGCTGCTGTGTGGGGCCATCTAGTTGATGTGACTCATAGCTACATGATGTGCAATGGAGCGCCTCCTGGCCCTGCACCAGCCTCTGAACTGTGCCTGACCCCACTGTGGCGGACACTGTCAGTCCCTCACATCCCGGTACTTTCTTTGCCATGGACGCTCTATGTTACCAAGTACGGTCCTTTCCCAGGAATTGATCTCTCCTAATTACATGTCCAAAGTGCGTGAGACCAAGTCTCACCCTCCCAGCTTCTACGGAGCCTTTTGGCTGTACTTCATCCAAGTCAGATGTGCTTGTTTTTCTGCCGTTGGAGGTACTTTCATATCCTTTACCAACACCCTAATTCGAAGATGCCGATTCTTCCCTGTTTCTCCTGGACCGTTCTCCAATTTTCCCATGCATCTCAGGTGGCTGACAATATCACGGCTTCAGGTGCACCTCAGTCCTCCAAGGGACGCCTTTGCCCTTTAAGGCCTTAAAGGTCATTGGCAGCAGAAACCCTTTGATTGCTTGACTTAAGCGTCCATTGAGGGTTGATGGTAGAGCCAGGGAAACTGAGCCCCTTGCCACCTTCAGTCTTTTCTCCATTTACCATGTTGCCTATTGGCCCAGTTGTGAGGACTGGGTTTTTTGAACACCGAGTTGTGATTTATGTCGTAGGTGGTGAATTTTGATCTGCGTCGAGTCCATCTTGTACATATCGCAGGTTGTTAACGAGTCTTCCTCCCATCCTGATGGGATGCGGTCTTCTTCAGGTGGCCCACCTTCTCAGCTGTTTGGTTCAGCGTATGGATTGAATAAGTATGGTGAGAGGATGCACCCCTGACACACGCCTTCCCTGACACACGCCTTTCCTGACACATGCCTTTCCTGGTTTTGAACTATGCGGCATCTGCTTGTTCTAATTAAATGACGGTCTCTTGGCATATTTACACATTCCACATGAGCACAATAAAGTATTCTACAGGTCTCATTCTTGTCAATGTTATCAACAATGTTTGATCCACACAGTCTAACGATTTCGCATGGTCAATAAAGCAAAGTAGATGTATTTCCAAATGCACTGCCGTCAGCCAAGAGCAACTGAGCATTAGCAATGCTGCTCCGTTTTCCAGGTCCTCCTCCGAATCCAGCTTGAATTTGAGGAAGTGCCTTGGCTACGCATTGCTGCAACCATTGTTGAATGATCTTCAGCAAAATTTCACTTGTATGTGATACTAATGATATTTTTAATCGTGGTTTTATTATCGTTGCTCATCTTTCTTCGGAATGCACACAAATATGGATCTCTTCCAGTCGGTTGGCCAGGTAGCTTACCTTAAAAAATTCTCGGCATAGATGGTTGAATGTTTCCAGTGCCAAATCAGTTTCTTGAAACATTTCAGTAGGTATTCTGTCCGTTCCTGGAGCTTTGTGTTTCCATAATGCCTTGTACAACTTGGACTTCTTTCTTGAGTACTGTCAGTGGTTGACCGTATGCTACCTCTCAAAACGGGGTGCAGTTCTTTGGGCATCTTTGGGTGCTCCCTGCATCATTCAATAGTCTACCACAGAATCCTTCTATTTTACCACTGGAGGCTTGAAATGTTTTCTTCTTTTCTTTCAGCCCGAGAACTGTTAAGTGGGATTTTCTTTTCTGGTTCTCTAACTCCAGGTCTCTGCACATTTCATTATAGTACTTTGTCTTCTCAATCTGCCCTATGAAAATTTCTGTTCAACTCTTTAAGTTCATCATTCCTTCCATTTTCTTTAGCTACTTTACATTCTAGAGTAAGTTTCAGAGATTCTCCGTGTATCCACTTTGGTCTTTTCTTGCCTTACTGACTTTTTAAAGACCCTTTGCCTTCTTCAACTATAAAAAGCCTGATGTCATCTCACAAGTCATTTGGTCAATGCACCAAATCTGTTCTTGAGATGGTCTCAACGTTCAGGTGGGATAGACTCAAGGTTATATTTTGGCTCTCATGGACCTGCTTGAATTTTCTTCAGCTTCAGGCTGAAATTACATATGCGCAATTGATGGTCTGTTCCACTGCTGGTCCTTGGCCTTGTTTTGGCTCATAATATTGAGCTTCTCCATCGTCTCTTCCCACAGATATAGTTCATTTTGGTTTTCTGTATCTTATCTGGTGAGGTCCACATGTATAGTCACAGTTTGTGTTGTTGAACAAAAGATATATTTGCCTTTTGAAATGAAGAAATTATTGGTCTTGCAAAATTTTCTCATGCGAACCCCTATCACTAAAGCCACATTTTCCAACTACTGTTGTGAGGATTGGGTTTTTTGAACATTGAATTATGATTCATGTGGAAAGTTGTGATCTTTGATCTGCCTCCTTCCTCTTTGTTTCCAGCTTCTGCATCCCGATCTCCAATCGTTATCAATGCATCTTGACTTCATGTTTGGTAAGTTTCAGCCTGAGGAAGCTTGTCTTACTCACTGCCATTGAGTTGACTTAAACTCATGGCAACTCTATAGGACAGAATCAAACCACCCCTGGTATTTCCAAGACTGTAAATCTTTTTTTTTTTTTTTAAACATCCATGTCCGGATTTATTACAACACATTGTTTCCAAATACAAAAGGAGGGACAGGACAGATGGACGGACAGAGCGGAAGGTTTGGCCTCTCTCAGTTCATGTCTGAGGCAGGAGGGGTTGGGGGTGGCCAGCCCCCCCCAGAGGGCCTGAGGGGGACCTGCCTCCTCCCTGCAGCTGCTGTTCCCAGAAAGCCGCAGAAGGGGCAGGTACATTCTAGGGGGGGAGCCCCCATGCCAACCACTGAGCTGGGGCAGGGTGGGCAGAGGTTTGGCAAGGATTCTGTGGTCCGGCCCTTCCCACAGACTGTAAATCTTGATAGGAGTAGAAAACCTCCTCTTTCTCCTGAGGAGTGTTGGTAGTTTCAAACTGCTGTCCTCTTGGTTAGCAGCCCAAAGCATAGCCACCATGCCACCAGGCTTCCTGAAGAAGTTAGTTGCATCCTTCAATTTCTTTATGACTGCCTTTAGAGCAGCGGTTCTCAGCCTGTGGGGCATGACCCCTTTGGGGGTCCAACAACCCTTTCACAGGGGTTGCCTAAGACCCTCGGAAAATACCTATTTCCGATGGCCTTAAAAACCAAGACACCGCTCCTCCAGGTGGGTTCCCCCCACATGCAGATAGGCCCACATAAGAGTACCCGGCATGAAGACTGCTACCCATGCCACACCATGCTTCAAGACAAAATTTCATTTATTTGTCATTAGAAATAAATATTTCACAATATATAATTACATATTGTTTTGCGATTAATCACTATGCTTTAATTATGTTCAATTTGTAACAATGAAAATACATGCTGCATATCAGATATTTACATGACGATTCATAACAGTAGCAAAATTCCAGTGACGAAGTAGCAACGAAAATAATTTGATGGTCGGGGGCCACCACCACATGAGGAACTGTATGAAAGGGCCTCGGCATTAGGAAGTGGAGAACCGCTGCTTCAAAGGTTGGTGAACGAGTTTGGGTAGTAATTGCATTAACCAGACTTCCATGCATAGATGCTCTCCTATGACAGGCACTTCAGGATAGATCTCAAACTGTGCTTCCTCGACAATGAATGGGATGCCTCTCCTCTTTAGGTTGTCACCCTCAGCACAGTAAACCTCATGGTCATGCAACTCAGAATGGCCAATGCGAGTCCCTTTCAGGCCACTTCCACCCTATGGGTTCCACTTCAGTTTTGATGACTTCCATTCTGTCACCAGGTCTCCTATATTCCTGATCAAAGTACTCGACAAATTAGGAATAGAAGAGACATTCCTCAAGGTAATAGCGTTCATGTGTGCAAAAATCACAGGCCGACGTCTCACTCAACGGGAAGAAAATGAAAGCGTCCGCCTTGTGAATGGGAACCAGACCCGATGGCCCTGTGTTACCGCTCTGATTCAATGTCGTCCTGGAAGTCGTAGTCAACACTATCAGGAAACAAAGAAGTCAAAGGCATCCAAATTGGCAAAGAAGAAGAAAACCCTGTTTGCAGATGATTTGACTCTATACATTAAAAACAAAACAAAAACCGAGCTGATTCCAGGAACCCAAGCGGAAGGTGAATTTTGAGAATGACGAGGGCAACGAATGTATAAGGGTGCTTTGCTCAATTGATGTATGTCTGGATTGTGATAAGAGTTGTATGAGCCCCAATAAAATGATTTATTAATAAAAACAAAACCCAACTTGACGAGAAAATTGTTGGTAATGACTGAATTATTTGGTAACATGGCAGGGTACAAGGTCGATATAAAAAAATCTATTAGATTTCCATATGATAATGAAGAGAACTCTGAAGAGAAAGTCAAGAAAACAATACCACTTACAATACCCAAATTAAATATCTAGGAATAACCTAACCAGAGAAACAAAAGATGCTTCAAAGAAAACTACAAAACACCACAAGAAGCCAAGGAAGAACTACATAATGGAAAAATATACCCTGTTTACAGATAAACCAAACTCACTGCCATTGAGTTGATGTCCTATAGGGCAGAGTAGAACTGCCCCTGTGGGTTTCCAAGACTATAGATCTTTACAGGAGTAGAAAACCTCATCTTTCTCCCATGGAGCAGCTGGTGGTTTTGAACTGCTGACCTTGTAGTTAGCAGCCCAACGAGTAACCACCATACCACCAGGGTACCTATGTTGATGGATAGGAAGATTTAGCATTGTGAAAATGCAATCTATAGATAAAATGCAATTCCAATCCAGATCTCAGTATCATTCTTTAAAGAGATGGAAAACTAATCGATTCAGGATAAGTGAAGTATTCCTAAAGAAGAAGAAAGTCTCTCACTTTCATTCCTAAAACCTGTTACATAGCCGCGGTAGTCAAAACAGCTGGTTACTGAGACAATAGAAACCTAGACTAGTGGAACAAAATAAAGAAACCAGAAATAAATCCGCCCACCCACAGACAATTGATTTTTGACAAGACCAAAATACATTAAGTGTGAAAGAGGTGGTCTCCTCAATAAATGGTACTGGCCAAATTGGATTTCGGTTTGCAGAAGAATGAAAGAGAACCCATTCCTCACTCCATATAAAAAAATGAGCTCAGGCTTTATTAAAACCGAAATGTAGAATTGCAAAGATCCTCAATGAGGCGATAGGGACAAATCTGTTGTTGCTGTTAGGGGCCATAGAATAGTCAGTTCCAACCCAGAGTGACCCTATGCACCCCAGAACAAAACACTGCCTGGTCCTGCACCAGCCTCGCAATGTTCCTCTGCTTGAGCCCACCGTGTGGCCACGGTGTCAGTCCATTCCATAGAGGGCCTTCCTCTTCCTCTGCCTCTACTCTACCAAGCATGATGTCCTTCTCCATGAACTAGTCTTTCCTGAGAACAGGTCCAAAATAGGTAAGACGAAGTCTCACCATTCTTGCCTCTAAGGAGCAAGCACGTGGGCTGTACTTCTTCCAAGACAGATTTATTTGTTCCATTGGCAGGCCACGGAACTTCCAATATTCTCACCAGCAATACAATTCAAATACATCACTTCTTCTTTGTTCTTCCTTATTCAATGTCCAAACTTTCACATGCCCACGAGGCAAGTGAAAATACCATGGCCTGGGTCAGGAGCACCTCCGTCCTCAAGAGGTCTTGTGCTGTAGATTTGCCCAATGCAGTGCATCTTTCAATCTCTTGACTGCTGTTTCCACCATCATTGATAGTGGATCCAAGCAAGATCAAATCCCTGACAACTTTCATCTTTTCTCCGTTTGTCATAATGTTGTATAATGGTCCAGTGGTGAGGATTCTGGTCTTCTTTACATGGATTTGTGATCCCTGTTGAAGGCTGCAGTCCTTGAACTTCATCAACAAATGTTTCAAGGGCTCCTCATTTTCAGCAAGCAAGATTGCGTCATCTGCGTATCAAGGTCAGTAATAAGACAGCATCCAGTCCTGATGCTGCATCTTTCTTCACATAGTCCAGCTTCTCTGATTATTTTCTCAGCATATAGATTTGATACATATGGTGAGAGGACACAGCCCTGACACACAAACTTTTCCTGATTTTAAATCATGCAGTGCTACCTTGTTCACACAAGTACTAGGCAGTTCACACAACTGCCTCTTGATCCATGTACAAGTTCCAAATGAGCACAATGAAATATGGAATTCTCATTCTTCTCAAGGTTGTTCATAGTTCATTATGACCCATAGACTGGAATGTCGTGGCAGAGTCAATAAAACACAAGTCAACATATTTCTGGCATTCTTTTCTTTGAGCCTGGCCCCGTCTGAAGTCAGCAATGATGCTCCTTCCACATCTTCTTCTGATTCAAATCAGAATTTTGGCCGCTCCTTGTGACTGTACTGCTGCAACGATTTTTGAATGATCTTCAGCAAAATTTTACTTGGGTGTGATACCCATGATATTGTTCTATCATTTGAGCATTCTGTTGGGTCACCTTTCTTTGGAATGGGCACATTCCAGGCAGTTGGTCAAGTAATTGTCTTTTAAGTGCTTCCAGTGCTTCGTGAGATGGTTGATTCCATCAATTCCTGGAGCCTTGCTTTTGTCCACTGCTTTCAGTGAAGCTTGAACATCTCTCTTCAGGAACGTGGGTCCTTGCTCGTATGCTGCCTCTTGAAATGGTGCACTACCGATGAGTTCTTTTTGGTACAGTGACTGTGCATTTTTTCTATCTTCTCTAGATGCCTCCCGCATCATTCAATATTTTGCCCATAGATTCTTTCAATATTGCAACTCAAGGCTTGAATTTTTTTTCTTGACTTCAGTTTAAGATATGCTAAGCGTATTCTTCCCTTTTGGTTTTTGAATTCTAGGTTTTTGCACATCTCGTTATATTTCACTGTCTTCGTGAGCTGCCCTTTGAAAGTTTTTGTTCAGCTCTTTGACTTCATCATGTCTTCATTTGCCTTAAGTGACTTTATGTTAAAAAGTAAGCGTCAAAAAAAACAAAAACAAGCGTCAGCGTTCTCTCTGACATCCACTTTGATCTTTCCTTTCTTGTCTTTATAATGACCTCTTGCTTTCTCCATGAATGATGCTCTTCACATCTTCCCAAGGCTCATCAGGTCTCCTATTAGTAGGATTCAGTGCATCAAATATGTTTTTGGGATGTTCTCAAAAATCAGGTGGGGCATGCTCAAGGTCATACTTTGGCTCTTGTGCACTTGTTTCAATTTTCTTCAGCTGTAACCTGAATTTATATCTGAGCAATTAATGGTCTGTTTCACAGTCAGCCGCCATAGCCCAACAAACAAGCCCAACAGACAAGTGGAGGGGGATAAACTAAAGGAACCTAATACATGGCATAAATATGCTATCAAACATCATGAAAACACACACACAGCAGTAGACAAAACAGGTGACTGGGACCTTGTGAAAATTACACTTAGGTGCATGAAAAGACTTCGTGTGAAAATAGAAATCCCAGATGAGGAAAACAATTTTGGCAATGACATATCAGACAAGGGACCAATCACTGAAATCTCTAAAATACTTCAACATTTCAACAAGTCAAATAATCCCATTTAAAAATCAGCAGAGGACATGGACAGATGACTAAAAAAGACATCTAGCTGGCCAATGCACATACGAAGAACTGTTTGTGATTCCTAGCCACTCAAGAGATGCAAATCAAAATAATGATGAGATAACACCTAACCTGGGCATTCATAACTGTAATAATCATGGTTAGCGTGCCAATCTGACTAATAGGAACAAGTCCTATTAATCAGGCCACAGTTTGATTGGAGGAAGAGATAAATGGCTCTGCAAGGCCTGCCCCCTCTCTCTTGCCCCCTGGTGATGAGACCAGCGTGCTTTAGCTAGTTCTCTGCCTCAACCTGTGAGCTACACTACCTGTGGGCCAAGCCAACCCATGGAACTTGAGGCTCCTTTGAGACTTGCTTCGCCAGGCTGCTGGTGCACACATCACTTGAGCTTGAGGTTGGTGGATCCTGTTGCCTTGCATTGCTTGCGTTTGATATCCCATCTGGGCTTGCTTCCCTAAGCTCCCGAGTTCCTGACTGTTGGTGACCCACCCTGTTGTCTGCTGCCTGTGGGCAGACTCTGCCTGCCTTGCCTGAGGGAGGACTGCTTCCTTGACCTTGAACCCGGCAGCCCACATGAGTTGAAGGGCTTCCAGTATATTAACTGTTCCAGGGAAGTGAGTTGAGCTGAGCCCTCTGTACCGCTCTGTACCTTGCCATTTTATAGAAAACGTTACACAGAAATTTCAAAGTAAATAAGTTCAGAGTTAAATAATATAATTTCAATAATAAACAATGTTTTAAACAACTACTGTATGGCCCATACCTTGAGATTGATGAGGATGTGGATGTGGATCTGTGGACACGGATGTGGAGAGGAGGCACGGAGAGTCAGTGTATGGAACCCTTCCACAAAATCAACTGATAGCTGATTTTCAGGAGCTTTTTACCCTCCTTTGCCTTTTTTCACTCGGACCTGGCTGGCTTTCTCCAAAAGAAAACCTGGAATGCGGTCTGCTGTTGGCGTTCCCTTCTGTTTACTAACAGGGTTTACTGCATTATCACCAACAATGTCGATAACACGGTTAACCACTTCTTCATCATGATGACTCTTTTCCGGGACCCCTGTCTTTTATCCCAAAACCCTACAAAAAGCCACAAAACTAAGAAAATTATAGCAAAATGCTTGGAACACAGCTGTAAAAGGTTTAAACAATGCGCACGAACAGCGCCAATTAATGCCGAGTGACTAAACATGAACTGCTTTTGTTTAAAAAAAATCATGCGCATTGACTCAGGTTCTGATGTTTTATGGGAGCTCTGATGGACAGTTGTCTCGACGGTTCGTGTTGAAATCCAATTATGCCGGGTACTGATGCGGTCGAGTCCCGGGGTTCTCCTGTGTACATATATAATCCTAAGTGTCCTGGTTTTGTTCCTCTAGAGAACCCTGCCTAACACAATAGCAAAGTTAAAACGAGAGAGAGAGAGAGAGAGAGAGAGAGAGAGATAGAGAGAGAGAGAGAGAGAGAGAGAGAATAACAAATGCGAGAGAGGGTACAGAGTGATCAGAATCCTCATCCCCTGCTGGCGGGACTGTACAAACTATGGGAAGTGAAATGGCGTTGCATCCAACAATTGGGAAGAGAAATACTGTGGTATTGACATCATCTGGTGTCAATTTGAGACTATTACGAGAGAAGGGGTGGAGTTTAGCTTGTCAATCAGGTCACAGCTTGATGACCTCATTCAGAGGCACAAAAGAGATAATAGCTCACCAGAGACCTGACACACACTCACTCTCTGCTTGTCTTCTTGCTGACACGCCACATGGAGCGACGCGATGGAGCCAGAGCCCTGGAGCTGGAGGAGCCACGCGGAGACCCACGCCAGCTCTGAGATGCTTCCACCACCACTGGATCCACAAGACTTTCCACCTACTGGCCTGTGATCTTCCACTGCATGTGTTGGGTGAGTCTGAAAGGAATTTACAGACTGGTATCAGGCTTATGGACTCGTTTTGTACTGGGCTGGGATGTTTTCTTAATATACAATAGCTCTTTTATATAAAGTTCTCTCGTATACACATATGAGTGCTTATGAGTTTGGTTCCCCAGTCAACCCAGACTAACACAAATCCTATATGGCCAAGCAATCCTTCATAGATATATCCTCCACGTATCCTAAAGACACAAAGAACACCAATGTTCGTCACAGTACTCTTCACAACGGTGGCCATTGTCGGTAGGATGGATAAATAAATGTTGGTGCAGACACACACTGGACTACCGAGGGTCATTAAAGGATAACGATGAAACTGTGAAGCACCTCATGTCGGGATGGATTTGGAGGGCATTATGCTGAATGCAGGTAGTCAATCACAAAAGGATACGTGTTGTATGAGCCCACTTTTACTATTTAAAAAAATCAAGATTAATGTTTTCATACCAAAAGAGACAGAGTCTGATGCTTCCCCGGGGTGAAAGGGGACAGGAAAGAAGGGAAGGAAGAGGCTGGACCAGGGCCGGCAAGCTGTGGCTCTCAAGCCATCTGCGGCTCTTTGGGCACCTCCGTGTAACTCTGGCGTAAAATTGTGAGGGATATTATCCGGATCGTGGTGATTTTGTTTGTGAAACTACATCTATGACTCTCAAATGATTTTTAAATTGCTGTGAGGGACAGGATTGGCTCTTCCATCTGCAAATGTTTGCTGATCGCTGGGCTTGAGGGTTGATGGTGCCAAGGTGGGTGAAGGGAGAATAGTATACTGCTAGGGCAGTGGTTCTCAACCTGTGGGCCGTGACCCCTTTGGGGGTCGAATGACCCTTTCACAGGGGTCGACCGATTCATAACAGTAGCAAAATGACCGTGATAAAGTAACAATGAGAACAATTTTATGGTCGGGGGGGTCACCACCACATGAGGAATTGTGTTAAAGGGCCTTGGCATTAGGAAGGTTGAGAACCACTGGCCTAGAGGGAGCTAGGCAAAGACAAACCAACAAACAAAGGAGGGAGAACCCTCGCCTAATTCACTATAAAGTATATTTTTAAAAAGCCCTAATAGCATTCACATATATCCACCCAGATACACATTTGTACCCTACACTGAGAGCTCACTGGACATGACTCCTTCTGGCCCACCTGCACCTTTAACTCCCAGCACAGGAGCTAGGACACAGGAATTTGCTGGGATTTGCTGGGCTGAACACCAGGGAGGAGCTTTGGCAAAGACTCAGAGGCAGGCGAGTCTGGAGAGCGGCCACAAGCCCCTAGTGGCTGGCGATCAGGACAAAGAGAAGGATTAAGAACCTGGACTTCGGAATGGGACGGCTTGGTTGACTAAATCCTCAAGGGTTGCGCTGGACAGGGGCATTCCGGCCTGGATAACCCATCTTCCTCCCATGGTCTTCTCTTCCTGGCTTTCTGCACTTCCGCTCCTCCGCTCACCCTCATATGGAATGTCAGACATTGACAGAGGGGCAAACATGGGGCAGGAATAAAGGGGTGTCACAACACACACGTGGCCTATTCTTGTTTGAAATCTGGCAGGTCTTGTTTTAACTCTTGGCCCTCTCTTAGCACTGGGAAGCCTGGCCAAGTTGCTGATGTTTCTCTGAGGCCTGGTTTTCTTACTTGACCCGCGGGGAGGGCAGAGGAGCCTCCCCTCAGGAGATGGTTGTGACACTCTAGTCTGTGCTCTGGCCCCAGCACTTCCAGGACCAGGGGCAATGCGGCTCCCCGGACCCACCAGCCATGTGGGCTGCTGTCTGTGGGCTCTGGAGCCTCGGAAAAGTCTGTGTAACTTGTAGTTCAAGGGCAGCACACAGACCGAGAAGTGCATCCAACCGGCTCAGTTCTAGAAAACCAACTGTATAACCAGCATCCAAATTAAGAAGCAGAGCCTAAGCTGCTCAGCCGGTGTGGAGTGAGGGCGGGTTTCCAGGAAACAAGACAACCCCAATCCCCTCCAGCCGGCTCCTTCTCTGGATGGTGTTCTGTTTTCACTTGTTGTCAACAAGGGCACATTTTGTCTCATAGGCTCAGGTCTTCTTTCCTTTATTTTTTATTTTAATAAAACATTTTATTGGGGGGCGCTTACAGCTCTTATCACAATTCATACATCCGTTGTATCAAGCACATTTGTACTTATGTTCATATGTTGCCATCATCATTTCCAAAACATTTTCTTTCTACTTGAGCCCTTGGTATCAGCTCCTTTTTTTCTCCCTCCTTCCCCCTCGCACCCTCGTGAACCCTTGATAATTCATAAATTATTGTTATTTTCATATTTCACAGGGTCCGCTGTCCTCCTTCGCCCACATTTGCTGTTTGTCCCTCAGGGGTTGGGGGTAGGGGTGTTGTTGTAAGTGGGTCCTTGCTCACTCACCCATGTCACCCCTCCTTCCACTGCCCGCCCCAGCCCAGGTCCCCGATCTCAGCGAGACAGAGGGAAAAAGGGGGGAAGCTTTGACCTTCATCTCTCCCACCTACCTCTCCTCTGCTTCAGGCCAGGGCTCCTCAGGTGGTGGGGGGCCTGCCCCCCTCCCCCCCAGTCTGGATTTTGAGGACCACCTCTGGACCCCCAGTTAGGAAGCCCAGGAAGGCAGCAGAGAGAGGGAAGAGTCTGTGCTGACCTGCCCCTTGACTGAGCCAAGCTTGCACAGTTTTGAAGGGAAGACCTGAGCCCAGGGTCTGCTCCAACCTGGAGCCCACGCCCTGCACACTGTGGGGAGCATCACCCTCCCTATTAAAAGAAAATCAACAGGTCTGAGGAGGTCAAGTCCAGAGCCAGGGCTCCAGCCCAGGACTTCTGGACGTGGGCTGCTAGCGGCCAGCTGAATGTGACCCCCAAGGCCACCCACCACGGGCTCTCCATGCCTACCTGGTCCTCATTCTCTACCCTCCCAATCACTGATCTGTTTCTGTAACATGCCAAGTTCTTTGTGGTCCCCGGTTGTGGTTCTCGGTGTTCTGGTAGGGGAATTTTGCCCGGCACTGTCTCCTCCTCCTCTACCTTCTAGGAACCTTGGTGGCACTATGGGATAAGCCTCTGGCTGCTAGCCACAAGGTCCGAAGATCGGCCTCACCAGCTACTCTGAGAGAGAAACTTGACTCTCCGCTGCTCCCATGAAGACCCGCCTCAGCAACCTTGCACAGGATGGCTGTGGGCAGGGTCAGTGTCAGGCAGTGGACTGGCTTGGATTCTACCCCGAAGGAGCACTCGTCCTGAACGCAGCGCTAAGCAAGGCGGTCCATAATTGGAACGCGTTATGTGAGCCCCAGTGAGAAGCCAGCTGCTTCCACGAAGACCGCAGGCTTGGAAACCCTTTGGAGGAGTTCTACTCCGTCCTGTAGGCCGCGTGTCAGGCTGCGTGGCCTGATGGAGAATGGGTTTCCTCCACCTTCAGATTCCTCTCAGAGGTCTGTCACCTGCCCTGGCAGGCCTTTCCTGCCAGGTGGCGGACTGACCACCCCATCATCGCCTTTCACAGGACCCTGACTTCACCACAGGGGTAGGTGTGATGATTCTCCTTAATATCCACGTTGTCCCCAGAGATGAGGGCTATGGGCAGCCTCAGTCCCTGTGCTCAGCACAGTCCCTGGCACACAGTAGGTACTCTATGAATATGCACTGGAGAGGGGCATGAGCTGTGGCTGGCAGGTGGAGGCAGAGGGGAAACAGAGACAAGTTAGATGAGCTGGGCGTGGTCTTGGGAGATATCAGACAGGACTCTCTCCAGGAAGGTGGGGTGGGGTGTGTCCAAGGTCACACACTGATCTTCAGCTTAGAGCTCCTCCCAAGGACCCCCTACCCTGGCCTCAGGTCCCCCAGGGAAGGGGAAGGGTGGTGGCCTGACCCTCAGCAAAGACCCATTCCAAAGTCCTGCTTCCCTAGATGGAGGTGTCCAGCTGAGCTGCCCTGAGCCCAGCCCGGGGATGATGGGGAAATCAGAGGGTCTGACCCCATCTCCTTCCTCACTCCACCACCCTGTCTCCAGCTGTAGACCACTCCATCCAAGTGGGCCAGGGCTGGATTCTGGAGTGGGCCACTCGCTGGCTGTGTGGCCTCTCTGAGAGAAGTTTCCTCATCTGTGAAATGGGGATGAAAGAACAGGTGATCTGAAGAGTCCCTGGACGAATGGAATCAGAGATATAAACACAATACCAAGTCTCCCCCCCACCCCCACTTCTGGGCTCATCCATGTGACTCAGAGGGGTCTGGTTCCAAATCCAGGTTTATGGTGGGGGGATGCGGGGGGACAGAGTCGACTCCCTACGCCTGCATCCCCTGCCCTCACCTTGTAAGCCAGGCTTGACCCTTTCTCGGGTGCCAACTGGCAGGCTCACGTGGGCAGAGCCCGCGGGGGAGGGGGCTGGGGGCGGGGGCAGCCCGCCAGGGGAGAGGGGGACAGAGGGCACTGTGGAGGGCGAGGTGGGGCGAGGAGCCGGGGGAGGGGGGTGGGGTGGGGGCAGGAGGGCCCGCCCCCTGCCCTCCCCCTCCCCTGCCCCGCCCGTCGGGCCGGCCGGGGTCTGCCGCCGTCAGCGCCTAGCGCGGCCTCGCGGCCCCGCCGAGAGATCGATAACTAATTTCACCGACGCGGCCGCCCCAGTTTTTTCCCGATAATTGTGCGCCGGCAGCTGCGAGCGAGGCCCCCAGCCCGGCGCGCGGCCCCCGCCCGCGCCCGATCAATTGGCACCGCCACCGGGCGGCAGGAAAACTCATTTTTCTCTCTCTTTCCTGGCTCCCGGTGGGCTCGGGCAGAGCTCCGCCTGGGGCTGGGCCCCAGCCGGTTCTGGGACTGGATCCGATTTAAAAAGGAGGCCTCCAAGGCAACCGAGTGCCTCAGTTTCCCCATTCCACGCACGGGGTGAGGGGGCAAGGCCGGAGGACTCCAGCCCCGCGGTGGGAACATTGGGTTCCCACCTGACTGCTCTCGCTCCAGCTGTGTGTGACCTGGAGCACGACCTTTCTCCTTCCCCATCTTCCCAGAGAGGAACGGTATAATCCTAGGCACAACCAGAGGCAGCAAGAGGGCTCGGCCCAGAATAAAAGCTCAATGCAGGGCAGCTGTGTCGGAGAAGCGGTGGGCTGCTAACTGCCAGGTAGCTTGGGTGGAGTGTTCAAATCCAGCAAGTGCTCGCCAGAAGATGGAGCTGCCTCCTCCAGAACCCCTGGCTGTGAGTCAGAGCCAATTTGATAGCTGTGCTTGTTTGATAGTTGGGTAGTTTTTCTTTCTTTCGTTAGAGAGCTTGCAGGAAACGGCTTGTTCTCTCGCTGTGCGCCAGGCACTGTTCTGGGCCTGTGGGACCCAGCAGAGATGAAGGCAAACCGAAAAACAGTTCCTGCCCTCTCTCCTGGAACTGACATTCTAAAGGGGGTGCTGGGGGGTGGACGATAAATATCGTGCACAAAAGAGTAAGCGAGGGAGACTTGGGGAAAGGGGCTGGGGGGAGACAGGGCAGATGGGGTAGGGGGTGGGCACAAAGGCAGCAGCCCCAACCCCCAGGACCAAGGCAAAGGCATGGGCTCTTTGAGGCTCCTGGCAAAGCTCTGAGCTAGGATCTGCGACTGTTCAAGGTCATGGAAACCTGCAGACTTGGCACTCTCAGAAGGGGGTGGGCCGGAGGAAGGAGAAGGCCAGAGAGACCACGGAGTCAGAGTCGGGAACAGGGGAGAGCAGGGCGGGGAGAGGCAATGGACTGGGGGGGGGCGGGGGTAGAGAGGAAGAAGGGAGGAGGTTGGCCAAGCTGTGCTAGAGGTCCGAGTGAGGAGGGCCTCCAGTCTCCCATTTGCCCCTGCTCGGGCCATGGAAGCCCCAGTGCATGTGGGAGACAGAGCCAGGTTCCTGGGTCCCTGGCATCAGCCCCTGCAAGAGTGTGATGGGGTTGAAGAGGAAGAACAGAGAAAAGAGACAAGAGGGGAGGGGTGGGGGAGCAGAGGGGAGGGGTGGGGGAGCAGAGGGGAGGGGTGGGGGAGCAGAGGGGAGGGATGGGGGAGCACAGCCTGTAGGCAAAGTCAGAGTCTCAGGGGCCTCTCAGAGAGTGGCTGCAGCAGTTTCATGGGGATATTGGCAGGGAAACACCTCTTGATTGGGGGACAGGTGTAGCCTGGAGGGGCCCCATCTGTTGACAAGCACACCCCCCTTTAACAAAAAACATGTCTCTCTTTCTCTCTCTCTCTCACACACACACACACACACACACACAATGATAATGGATGTGTGTGTGTGTGTGTGTGTGTGTGTGAGAGAGAGAGAGAGAGAGAGAGAGAGAGAGAGAGAGAGGTTTGGGGGTCCGTTACTCTCTCTTCTTCTGTCCAGACTCGAGGGACAGCCGTGGCCAGGATGAGAGCCATGACTCAGCAGAAAATGAGAGTCTGATCACAACCACAGCACGGCGGGTGAGGGGAGAGTAGGAGGAAGGGCTGACGCTGGGCCTCACCCGCCCGTTTATCCATCTGTCCGTCCACCTACCCACCAGATGTCATGCAGCAAATATTTAGCAAGTGCCTACTATGTGTGAGTGGAGTGCGCATAAAGGGACCTCCCCATCCTTTCCCTCTGCATCAGCTGGCATCTCTGCCTCCACTTCCTCCTGGAATGTGGTAGTAGAGACATTGAATTGGGAGTCAGATGATTGGACTGAGATCTGCCTGGTGACCCCAGGCAGCTCCCTTCCCCTCTTCACCTCATTGATCGAGGAGCCTTGGTATAACCGTGTCCTGCCTGGAAGAGGCAGACAGGCCCTGGATTGGCAGCTCTGTACTCTGGGCTCTGCCCTGTCCCTCCGTCTTCGCACAGACTGAGATGAAGATGGAGGCCCAGGGCTGGCTCATGGGGTCCTCAGGCAGGAAGTGGGGAGAGCACAAACCTATTGGAATTGAGAGCCATGCCCACCTGTTTCCCATCTGCCAGGAAGGACATTCTGATTCTGGACAGAGAAGAGCCTGTGAGGTGGGGACAAGGTGGGGCTCAGAGCACCCTTGTCCTGCTCCTCAGGTGTGGCTTTGGATGCCATCATCTGAGAAAGGGCTTTGTGGGTCAGACTCGCTGATGCCCAAGGATAGTTGATGTCCTGGAAGGTGGTCTGGGCAACGTGGCCATCCACATCCTATTCCCAGGAGCGGTCCGGGCAGGGAACAAACCTTCCTTTCTTAAGGAGACCTGTACTCAGTCTTCGGCAGGGGGAAGCAGGAAAGACGGGTTAAGAGGACAGGCATTGCAAGGCCTGGGTCACAGCCTAGTTTTATTCGCCTCGTGTGATACCCTTGAATAAATGGCCTCAGGCCCTCATCAGTAAAAGGCCTGCTGACAGTTCAGTGGAAGCCCCCGAGCTCCACTCACCCACAGCCATTAAGTTGATTCCAACTCTCAGCGACCCTGCAGGACCGAGCAGAACTGCCCCGTGGGGTTCCCAAGACTCTCAGTCTTTATTCCTCAAAACAGCTGGTGAGCTCCAACGCTGACCTGAGGGTAGCAGCCCAATGTCTAACCCAGTGGCACTTCCTATCCAGGGGACTGCCACGTAGCTACAGCTCCTAATCTCATTGGACATTGACCCCCTGAGAACGTGCGGAGGAGTGGAGCGCTCTTAGGACCATGCCAAGCCCACGGCACGTGTTCATGCAATAGGAAGGGCTGCGACTGATTCAGGCAGCATCCCGAGTCATCCCCACACTCCGGGGTCTCCAAGGTCAGGGTCTCCCAGAGGGCAGGGTGGGCCCCAAGGCTGTTCTAAAAGAGGCATCCAAGGGCAGAGTCTTCAAGGTAGGGAAGGACTTGAATGGGTCAAGGGGCCCAGATGGTAGGAACTTCTGAGGATGAAGAGGTGGAACCAGACACAGGACTGGAGAGGGAGGTCTACTTGCATGCTGGAATCTCCACTGAGCCTCTTTGGATGCCTTCCTTGAGTCCCGGTCAGAAGTGCAATGACGCCCTGTACAGGCATGAACAGCATCCTGCAGGTGCCACCTTAACGAATCCCAGGACACCGCCTCCAGGGACAGCCATAATGTCCAGATCCTGATCTGGGACTCGGGATCCTGTCCCCTGTGCCAGAGGCACATCATTTAGCAAGGGCAGACCACAGTGGGTTCATGACCGCACTATCCACTGGTCTAACAGGGAGCAATAAGAACATGGGCGAAGTCAGGTAGGTGGAATATCCTATTTGTTTGGGGCACGATGTCATGCAGGAAAACCAAGGGCCCATGAATGGTGCTGGGTCCCCAATCTGGGAACAGGCATGGACCTTTACAAATGGACTGTAGAACCCGTGCTTCTCATTATCGCCAACTTGCGTGCTGCCACCCTCCAGGCTCTGGAACCTAGGACAAGGTGTAGGGGGAGGAGAGAGGAGAAGTGGGGCGGCCTCCATTGATTCCTGCTCCACTGAAGCACAGCTGTAGCTCCCATCTGGCCCTGGAGGGGGCCCTGGGCCAGCAGACCAGCCGGCAAGAAGGAAGAGGCCATTGGGGGGTAAAAAATCAAGCTGGATCACCTGGAGCAGCTGGGGCGGGGAGGAGTGGGTCTGGTGGGGCCATCCTGGGACATCTCCTGGCACTTCTGTTGCTGGTGAAAATGATGGGCAGGCAAGGGCACTGACCATAGTCTAAAAGGGCGTCTTGCTGTCTAGTGCTGCAACAGCAGAAATAGCACGTGCTAGTCCGGGTAGAAGAGAGAAACTAATTCTCAGAGACTCGCGTGTATAAGAAAGAACTTTATCCCTCAGGACCGATACTGAGAGTAGCGATACCAGGAGGGTAAGGGAAGATGGGGGAGAAAAGGGGAAACGATTGCAATGGACATATAACCCTCTCCCAGGGGGATGAACAACAGAAAAGTGGGTGAAGGGAGAGAGCGGTCTGTGTAAGACATGAAAAAGAAATTATAAATTATCAAGGGTTCATGAGGGAGAGAGGGGGGAGGAGAGAGGGGGCAGATGATAAGCTAATACCAAGGGCTCAAGTAGAAATAAAATGTTTTGAGAATGATGATGGCAACAAATGTACAAATGTGCTTGACACAATGGATATATGGTATGTATGGATTGTGATAAGAGTTGTACGAACCCCCAATAAAATGATTTTTTTAAGAAAAAAAGAAAGAACTTTATATACAAGAGCAGTTGAATATTGAGAAAACATCCTAGCCCATTCCAGATCAAGTTCATAAGTCCGATATCAATCTATAAAGTCCTCTTCACACTCAGGAAATATATGCAATGACTGAATGCAGGAAGATCACAGGCCAGTGGGTGGGAAGTCTTGTGGATCCAGTGGCAGTGTAAGCATCTCAGCACTGGCAGGGGTTTCCACGTAGCTTCTCCGGCTCCAGAGGTCTGGTTCCATCAGCCTCTCTCCAGGTGTCTTCTCCACAGGGATGTGTCGGAGGGAGTGAGCACAGAGAGAGAGTCTCCCGCCTCCAAGGAGGAATACAGGAGTTCCCAGAAACCTCAGGAGAAGGCCCTGCCCACACAGAGGCCGCACTGGGGATAACCTGATTGGCAGGCTAGACTCCACCCCTTCACTCTGAATCCTCAAATTGACGCCAGGTGATGTAACAACCACACCACACTTTTCTTTAACAAGCAAATGTATGCTCGCTGCTTGTTGCTGTTGTTGTTAGGTTACATCAACCGAGTTCCAATCCATCACAGCTTATGAACAACTGAATGCAACACTGCCCGGTCCTGCGCTGTCCTCACCACCTTTTCTGTGTGAAACCATTCAGTCCATCTTGTGGAGGGCCTTCCTCTTTTTCTGCCCCTCTGCTTTCCCAAGCAGGATGTCCTTCTCCAGGGACTGGTCCTTCCCGATAGCATGCTCAAAGTATGTGCGCTGAAGCCTCACCAGCTTTGCTGCTAAGGCAGCAGTTCTCAACCTGTGGGTCGGGACCCCCTTGTGGGGGGGTGTCGAACGACCTTTTCACAGGGGTCGCCTGATTCATAACAGTAACAAAATTACAGTGGTGAAGTAACAACGAAAATCATTTTATATTTGGGGGGGGTCACCCCAACATGAGGAACTGTATTGAAGGGTCTTGGCAGTAGGAAGGTTGAGAACCACTGGTCTAAGGGCATTCCGGTCATACTGTTTCCCAAGGCAGGTATGTTTGTTTTTCTGGCAAGTCCATGGCACCTTCAACAAGGCATCAGTTCTTGTCCTCCTTGCTTGTGGTCCCGTGTTTATTTGTACAGGGGGCGATTGAAAGTACCATGGCTGGGGTCAAACTATGCACCTTGCTCCTCAGAAGAGCATCTTAGCTCAAGAACATCTTTCGCAGCATAGTTTTCCCAATGAACTACATCATTGGGGTTTTTTTTTTTTAAACTGTTGCTTTCATGAGCATTGCTTGTGGATCCAAGCAAAATGAAATCTTGGACAAATTGGACAATCGCTTCTCCATGTATTGTGTGGCTGTTTACTGGTCCAGTTATGAGGATTTTAGGGTTGTGGGGTTTTTTGCATTGAGATGTAATTCATCTTTTGATCTTCATCAAGTCCTCTTGGCCTTCAGCAAGCGAGACTGTGTCATCTGCATATGACAGGTTGTTAATGAGCTTCCTCCAAGTCCAATGCCCATTCTTCTCTATACTGCTTCCCAGATTCTTTGCTCAGCATGCAAATTAAAAACAAAACAAAACATGGTGAAAGGACATCTAGCCCTGTGTTGGGAGGCCAGGAGTCTGAATTTAGAGCATCAGCTTTCGGGAAGCCTTCCTCTGTCAGCTCTGGAGAAAGGTCCTATCTCCCTCCCCTGACGTCTAGAAGATTCTCAGCACAGGAACCCCAGAGCCCCAGGATGCACGCCACTCCAGCTTCTGCTAACTTGGTGATCAGGTCCCTCTCCTTTCCTCTCTTGAGTAGGGGTGGTGATTGACTAAGGATGGCACTTCAGGAACAGTGTGACTGGAGTCATGCCCTCTTGCGAGCCCGTCACTCTGAAGGTACCCTCCATCTGAATCCTGTCTCCTTAACAGAGGTTAGGATTTACAACACATACCAACGGAGGGTAATTACATCGGATCACAACACAGAGGTGTGGCAGTTCCACAATTCCATGTCAATGTGATAAAAGAATGTAGGGGTGGAGTCTAGCCTGTCAATCAGGTCACAGCCCGATGATCCCTCCTTGTGTGCGTGGCCTTCTCATGAGGATTCTGGGGCCTTCCTCTCTCTTGATTCTGCCATCAGAAGAGGTGGGCCATTGTCTCTCTCTCTCTCTGCTTTACATTCCTGTTGAAAAGCCACATGGAGCTACACCGATGGCAGCCAGAGCCCTGGAGATGTGTCCACCTCCATTGGATCCACAAAACTTTCCACCCTGCTGTAGCTGCCGCTGGTGCTCTGCCCTGCCGCCTGCCCGCCTGCCCGCTGCCCAGCTGACTCGCCCGCTGCGCTCACCCCACTCCTGCAGACGTGTCCGAGACCATTCCCGGCCCCGAGTACGCCGCCTTTTTTGGCATCAAGGGCGCTACAGCCGCCATGATCTTCAGCGCCCTGAGCGCCGCCTGTGGCACTGCCAAGAGTGGCACGGGCATCGCAGCCATGTCGGTCATGCTGCCGGAGCTGATCATGAAGTCCATCAACCCTGTGGTCATGGCAGGCATCATCGCCATCTATGGCTTGGTGGTGGCTGTCCTCATCGCCAACTCCCTGAATGAGACGATCACCCTGTACAAGTTTCCTGCAGCTGGGCGCCGGCCTGAGTGTGGGCCTGAGCGGGCTGGCGTCTGGCTTTGCCATCGGGATCGTGGGGGACGCTGGTGTGCGCGGCACAGCCCAGCAGCCCCGGCGCTTTGTGGGCATGATCCTGATCCTCATCTTCGCTGAGGTGCTGGCCTCATCGTGGCCCTCATCCTGTCTACCAAGTAGCCCTCACCGTGCTCAGCGGCCGCTGATCCGATGTAAAGACCACCCCCTCATTCCAGAATGACACCCGCCGGGGCCGCTGACCCCCCCCCCCCCCCACGTAGCTGGTCTTGTAAATGCGCAGTGTCTTAGTGCCCATTGGCCGTGCCCGCCTTGCACACACACCCCCGCCCCGTGCCGTGGACGTCCGGTCCCACTCCTCCCTTCGGCCCCAGTGAGGCGCAGCCCCAGAGTGCTCTGTGTATCAGGTTGACTAGACACGTCATTTCCTCTTCACTGGATGTTTTCTTTATAAAGATTTGACCTGTTCACACGTCTGTGGAGCAGCCCTCGCCGCCCATTCTATAGTAACTCTAGGTAGTGTGTCCTGCTGGCTCCCGGGTTGGGCCAACTCTGCCGGGACTGCCCGGAGAGCTCTGTGCGGGTCCTGACTTCCGTGTCTAATAAAGTTCTCCGATGTGAAAAAACAAACAAACAAAAACACTTTCCACCCACAGGCCTGTGAGCTTTCTGTATTCGGCATCATTGCATGTGCTGCATGAATCTGAAGAGGAATTCATGGACTAATATCAGACTTATGGGATAATATCAAACTTACGAACTTGATCGGGGATGTTTTATTGATGCATAATGACTTCTTGATATAACGTTCTCTCTTACACATATATGAGTATCAAGGAATTTGTTTCTGTAGTCAACCTGGTCTAACACAGGAGGTCACCCACTCAGTGCTGGGAATCAAGACCTAGTCAAATTGTCACTTTTTAATTTTTTGCAGGGAGGTTGGAAACAAAAGAGTAAGACAAATAAAAACTCAGGTTCCCCAAGAAAGAAGTTCTGGTCCCCCAGTAGGCTGGCAACCCCCAGACCAATAACCCAAGTGCTAGAACAGGGTAAGGGAAACCTAGAATGGGATTACGGAGGAGGGAGATGATGTCTATAAACGCTAGCCTTGACACTGGCTACTTATGTTTCATCTCACGAACCCTCTGGTGGAAAATCTTTTCAGCTCCTTGAGGGGACTCAGATGAATGGGACTGTAGTGCAGTGCAGGGCAGACCTGAGTGCTGCTAGGGGTGGACTGTGATGAACACCGTGTGTGTCCTATTTCAAACACCTTGCCTTCACCCACGTCCAGCCACAGTGGACAGCTCTGGCAGTCCTTGACCAAGTGCACACAAGGCAGCCTGACAGTGCCTCCCTGAGACCTGCAAGTGTGCACCTCCATTCTGTCCTGCGACGTTGCTGCTGCCAGTGTGGAAGGCCTGCAAGAACCCATTCTCCGCAGATGCACATGTTCAACTGCAAATAAATAAAGAGAAGTTCGCACCTACAGGCCCATCCTTGACACAAGGAAGTCAGATCCACGGGTTTGGAGAGCTTCTGCGTCTCTTCACCAGGTGAGCCTGGCGGACATGAGTCCTGAGATCCTCTCATAAGGCATCTCAGACAGTCCCGTGGGGCTGAGCACCCAGACTTCCTTAATGGAAAACTCAATAATGCATGTTCCCACTGGCTCTCTCCCCTCCTGCTTGCTCCGCCTGCCTTGCCCCTCCATCACTCAATGGTGGCCTCTACGGCACATTCTTGCCAGGAGGAGCCGTACTCTGAGAATGGGACCAATTCCAGAATGTTGGTGCAAACGCAGGCTCTTCCCTGAGAGTAGGCTGTACCGCAGGTGGCAGGGAGGCAGTGACTGAGAGAGTGTGACCGGAAGACGCCCCCCATCCCCACCTCCCACACACCCCAGTGCCCCTAAACCTCCCCATGGTGAGTGCTCCACTCCTGAAGAATACGTGTCACTCACCCACCCTCACCCCCACCCCTCAGGCTGCAGGGCTGTCCTGCAAGGCCCTGGGGAGGAGACACAGGTGATGGTGACCTTGCCTGAGCACCTGCTCTGTGCCAGGCTCCTTGCTGCGCTGTAGCTAGGGACCTGGCAGCCAACCAGCCTGGGCCAGACCTCCAGAGCTCATGGTCCAGTGGAGAAAGCACATTGAAGTATCCTCCAAGCAAATGCCACTTTCTGACGGCGCTGATGCTGCAGGTGGGGGGACACAGGGCTCAGCCAATCATGGGACAGCTGAGAATGGTTCCCCAGAGGGATGGCCTCGCACGGAGCTCTATAGAATGTGTGAGTTACCAGAGATGATATAGGGAACCGCACTGCAGTGGAGGGAAGGGCAGGTGCAAAGGGCTGATGGGAAAATCATGGGTGTACAAGGGGGAGCCAGGAGGCCCCTGTGGTGAAGCCTAGTGGGGGGGGTGCAGGTGCTGATGAGGCTTGGAGACAAGACCAAAAAGCCCCTCGGGGCTGGCCCTTCTTCTAAAGACTTGTGTTTTGAGGGCGTATTTCTTGGCTATGTGTTTTGCTGACACACACACACACACACACACACACACACACACACCACCACCACCACCTCCTCTCCCCCTCCCCCGGCTGCTGAGGATATAGAGCAGCAGATCACAGCGTGGCAGTGGGTGGAAACGGGAAAGGGTGGACATAGGATCCAGGCAGGAGGTGTTGGGAGGGTATTAGTTGGCATGACCATTTTAGAAGAAGAGAAGCAGGCCCAAGACCGGAGGCCAGCACTGCTCTGATCCCAGGGATTCCTAGTTGACAGGCTGACTTTACAAATGGGGAAGCTGAGGCCCAGGGACAGACAAAAAATGCCCCACCCAAAGTGACACCTCTGGTTCATTCCCCCGACAAGCATCTATGGAGTACACCCTAGGAGCTGGTCCCTGAGTAGAAGCTCTGGGTACCTGAGACGAGCAGGCAGACTGGTCGTCCAGTAACAGGGGTGGCGGGGGGCTAAACCTGCATGGTCTTGAAATCAGGAAGAAGGAAGACAAGGGGGATAGAGGAGCAAAGGATAAAATCCTATTCTCTGAGTACCCAGTGAGACTTATATGCATATAAACAGAGCTTTGTATCAAGAAACGGCTCATACAGTAGTGGAAGTGGGCAAATCCAGCCCTGCTCAAGTCTGTGGGTCAGCTGTCAGCCAGAGGCTTGTCTGACTCCTGTAGCCACAGGGGCTGACGACGAAGCAGGAAGACCAGAGGCTGGTGGAGGCAGAGCTGCCTGGGTCCCAGATGGGCAGTCCGCCGTTGATGGCTCCTGAGATCGGCCTGCTATGATATCATGGGAGGCCTGCAGTCCTGACGCAGGATCCAGAGCCAGCAGACATGAGCTAGCTCCTCTACAAACCCTCAATCCAGACCCAGAGTGGGCCCCGAAGAAAGCCTTCCTCCGCTGTATCGAGCCTGTGACTAGGTGAAGGAGCTGGTATTCCACCATATCCTCCCACAACTGCTTGGCTGCCTCACAGAACCCATCATGGGATTGGCCACACTATGTGACAGCATATCTGGGGAGAATCCTGGCCCAGCCACGCTGACAGGAAACCTAACGACTGCACTGAGCATTTCCCACTGCCAAACGCGGTGCCAAGCCCTCTATACGCAGAATCTCATTCACTCCTCCAGGCGCCGAGGAGGTTCTGTGGCTCCATTTCGTGGACCGCAGGACTGAGGGTCAGAGAGGTGGAGTGCCCTACTGAGGCTACACAGTGACTGCGCACCCGAGGAGTGAGTGAGGGGCAGAGCAGGCTGTGTGGGCTCTGAGGTCAGGAACCCCAGCCCCTCTGGCCCCAGGCTTCAGCCCCGATCTCCCCAGGGCCCAGGCAGGACCTGCGGGGAGGGAGTGGGGGAGGAAGGGTGAGATAGTGCAGGGGAGAACAGGGCTGGGTGCCCCCTGGTGACACTGGGTAATCTCTGGCAACCCAGGAGAAGATGGCACAGGGGTCAGGAGGGGAGCGCTGTCCAAGTCCTGTCTCCAGCCTCCTTCCAAGTCACAGCCTTGGCTGAATCACGTATGTTCCCCGCTTACTAGGTGCAAACACACCCGCAACACCTCATGCCTGCGAAACACGGGATTGCAGCCTCCAGGTTTTCGTGCCCAGAGGCAAGTGCACGGGCGTGTGTGCATGCACTCATTCGTTCAGTCAGGGCGCTCTGGGTACGCCTTCTGCGCTGGGTATCAGGGACAGCAGAGAATGCAGTGCCTTGGGTTCTTGCTTTCCGGGGCACACTCTCAGTGGAATGAGGGGACATGGCAGGTGCTGCGGCAGGGGAAGCATATGGGGTGAGCACTGTGGGAACCAAGGGGAAGGACAGTTACCCCTATGAGAGTGGCAGTTCCGATAGGCTACCTGGAGGAGGTGATAACTTTCTAGAACCCAAAAAATGGGAAGGCAGTGAGGCGAGGGGAAAAGCCCCCCAGACAGAGGGGGTAGGACTGGACTCCAGAGGGACCCCAAACCCCTTAAGAAATGGAAAGAGAGCCAGCAGGTGAATGCTAGAGGGCTGAGAATGAGGCTGGAGGTACAGACTAGACAGGGTCTTATAGGCCAAAGTGAAGATGCAGCCATTGAAATCCTAGTGGCGTAGTGCTTATGTGTTGAGCTTCTAACTGTAAGGTTAGCAGTTCAAAGCTACCAGCTGCTTCACAGGAGAAAGATGAGGTTTTCTACTCCTATAAAAAGTTACATTCCTAGGGCACATGCTCTACACATGTAAAAAAAAAAAGTTACATTCCAAATGTGGTGAAGAAAGCTGATGGTGCCTGGCTATCAAAAGACATAGCATCTAGGGCCTTAAAGGCTTGAAGATTAGCAAGCAGTCATCAAACTAAGAAGCAACAAAGTCCACATGGAGGAAGCACACCAGCCTATGTGATCATGAGATGTCTATGGGATCAGGCATCTAAGATCCAGAACAAATAATCATATCATTGTGAATGGGGAGTTGGGAGTGTGGAGTGGAGACCCAAAGCCTATCTGTAGACAATTGGACATCCCTTACAGAAGGGTCACAAGGAAGAGACGACCCAGTCAGGGTGCAATGTAGCTCCGTTGAAACATACAACTTTCCTCTAGTTCTTTAATGCTTCCTCCCCCAAACTATCATGATCCCAATTCTACTTTGCAAATCTGACTAGACCAGAATATGTACACGGGTACAGATAAGAGCTGGAAACACAGGGAATGCAGGACAGATAAACCCCTCAGGACTAATATTGAGAGTAGTGATACCAGGAGGGGAAGGAGAAGGTGGGGGCAAAAAAGGGGGAATAAATCAAAATTATCTAACGGACAACAGAAAAGTAGGTGAAGGGAGACGTCAGTCAGTGTCAGATATGAAAAATAATAATTTATAAATTATCAAGGGTTCATGAGGGAGGAAGGTGGGGGAGGGAGAGAAAATGAGCTGATACCAAGGACTCAAGTAGAAAGAAAACGTTTTGAAAACGATGAGGGCAACAAATGTACAAATGTGCTTGACACAATGGATGAATTGTGATAACAGCTAAACGAGCCCCCAATAAAATGATTTAAAAAAAAGTGTTCATCTCAGAAACCCAGAGGGACAATTCTAACCTGTCCCATAGACTCACTCTGAGTCGGAATCAACTCAATGCAGTGAATGAGTGTGAGTGTGTGTGTGAGTGTGTGTGTGTGTGTGTGTGTGTGTTTAGGGAGGCTGTGAGCTGGGGAGTGGTGACAGGTCAGTGTTCACTCGGGCTGCACACGGGGCTCTAGCTGCACACCCATGCTTGCACACGTACCAGTACAGTTTCACGGTGGTACTTGGCCCCGCGCATCCTCAGACAGATGCACATGTACCTGTATGGTCCAGACAAAGACTAGGTTCTAACTTTGTTCTGCGTTTCATCTTGACGAGGAGACCTAGGCTCAGAGAGGTGGCGGGGCGCTCAGCAGACAGCAGAGAAGGGGCACCCAGGGCAGCAAGCCCGGAGCCTGAGCTCAGGACCTCTGGGGGCCCAGAGGTTCAGACAAAGTGGCTGAGAGCCAGGGGAGCCAGCAGCTGTGCTGTGGGAGAGCATTCTTTCTCGCTGGAGTTTCAGCCTCGCCCGGACCTTGCAGGCCCTGCCTGTCAACTAAGCTGGTTTCGTTTCTTAGAGACGCTTACAAATGGAAAGTTCCAGACTAAAAATCTCATGAGAGGGCTTCCAAAATTTCATGGAAAAAAAAAAAAAAAGGAAAGAAAGGATAATGGAATTTTCCAACATATTCAAGCTCCCCCTGGAGGAGCCTTCGTGGCTTTAATGGTTACACTGTGGGCAGCTAAGCCCAAGGCCACCAATTTGAATCTGCCAGCCGCTCCTCGAGAGAAAGACGGGCTTTCTACTCCCATAAAAACTTACAGTCTTGGAAACTCACAAGGGCGGTTCCACCCTGCCCTATAAGGTTGTTACAGGTGAGAATCGACCCAATGACAGTGAGTTTGTTGGTGTTTTAAATATGTGACCAGGTGGTCTCATGTGGCTTCCCCTCCCACGTCTGGCCCCTTTAATGGCTTACAAAGCTGGCTCATACAGACCCTGTCTGTACTTCTGGAGCCCAGAGCTGGTTGAGAATCGGGAGAGAAGCTGGGTCAATCCTTCTGTATCCATTTCCTATTGCTACGGTGACAAATGATCACAAACTTAATGGCTTCATTCGTCACAGTAACAATGATCACAAACGTATTAGCTTAAAAGGAGCCCTGGTAGCTTAGTGGGTGACTTGTTGGCCTGCTAACCGGTTAGTCAGCAGGTCAAGGCCCCTAGCTGCTCCTCGGGAGAAAGATGAGGCTTTTCTAATACAGTACAGATTTCCGACCTCAGAAACCCTTAGGGGCAGCCCTGCCCTACCCTATAGGTCGACTCTGTGGCAATGGGTTGTTTCCCTTGAATGGCTTAAACATAAACGTGTTCTCTTACAGTTCTGAAGATAAGGAGTGCTAACATCAGGGTGTTGGCAGAACTGTGTTCTTGCTGGAGCCTCCAGGGGAGAACCCTATTTTTTCTTTCCTTCCTTCCTTCCTTCCTTCTTTCTAACTAGAAGAGGTTTCCCTAGGCCCTTGGTCTGTGGCCCATCCTCCATCTTCAAAGCCAGCAGCCTAGCATCTTCCAGTCGCTCCCTGATTCTGCCAGACTGGCCCTCTTTTATTAAGACCCTGTGATGACTCTATCATGCGCCTGATGATGAACCCCTGCTGACTGGCAGAGACTTCTCCAAGTCTCCTCTCCCCCAGTTGCCAAGTCTAGATGGGGAGGAGCCCAGCACTGTCACCTGTGGGGTGCCTGGAAAGTCCCAGGATGCTCCCAGGGGTCCGAGGCTCTATCTTGCCCCCATGTGAGGCCCCCTGTCCCTTGGAAGAGGTAAGAGCTGACCTTAGGAGCAGTGGAAGGCTAGAGGCAGGGTCCCTCCGCCCTGTATGGATTTCCCCCACAAGTAATCAGAGTCCAATGATTAGGGAACGATGATAAAAAACCCATTAGCTGGGCCTTCTGTTTGGCCTTCAGTTTGGGATCAAATAATAAGGGAACCCAGGACCTGGGACCAAGGGCCTTTCCAGGGAGCTTCACCACCAGTGTAAAACCACCTTTGCCCGCCCATGGTTGAGTGTCACTGGCCCTCGGCCCCTCCGAGGCCTCAAGGGGAGCATTAGGCCATTGGGATTTGAGTTGGGGGTGCTTTGGTCCGGCTGATATGTACTGAATGCACGCTGGCCACTGTGAGCGTCATCGCGGGGTGACAGACAAGCCACTTTAAAGCATACCCATCCAGCTTGGCTGTTGGGCAGAGGGTGAAGGAAGGAGAGGAGTTGAAGGTCATGGCTAGGATGGGGCCTGAGCCTCCTTTATTGAAATGCAGGGGGTCTAAAGGGCAGGAGTAGGCCTCAAGAGTTCTACGATCACAAGACCCAAGCGCAGGCATCTCTGAGGATAAATGGCCTGTCATTTTCAACTTCATCATCCATATCATCGTTTTCTTCTTTTTTAAAAAAAATCATTTTACTGGGGGCTCGTACAGATCTTATCACAATCCATACAAACATCCATTGTGTCTAGCACATTTGTGCATATGTTGCCATCATCATTTTCAAAACATCTTTCCACTTGAGCCCTTGGTATTAGCTCATTCCCCCTCCCCCTCCCTCTCTCATGAACCCTTGATAACTTATAATTATTTTCATGTCTTACGCCAACTGCTGTCTCCCTTCTGTTGTCTGTCCCCCTGGGAGGGGGTTATATGTAGATAATTTTGATCGGTTCCCCCTTTTCCCCCCCTCACCTTCCCCTTCCCCTCCTGGTATCTACTCTCATTATTGGTCCTGAGGGATTTATCTGTCCTGGATTCCCTGTACCCATGTACATGCTCTGGTATAGCCAATTTGTAAAATAGAATTGGAGTCATGATAGTGGGGGTGGGGGATGGGAGGAAGCATTAAAGAACTAGAGGAAAGTTGTATGTTTCAATGGAGCTACACTGCACCCTGACTGGCTCATCTCTTCCTTGTGACCCTTCTGTAAGGGGATGTCTACAGACGGGCTTTGAGTCTCCACTCTGCACTGCCCCTCATTCACAGTGATATGATTTTTTTGTCCTGGGTCTTTGATGCCTGATACCTGGACTTTGTTACTTCTCAGCTATATGGCTGCTTGTTTATCTTCAAGTCTTTAAGACCCCAGATGCTATATTTTTTGGTAGCCAGGCACCTTCGGCTTTCTTCACCACATCTGCTTATGCACCTGCTTTGTCTTCAGCGATCATGTCATATCATCATATTTATCATGGCTGTCCTCATCTTCATTACCATTATCATCCTCTTCATTATATCATCTTCATCCTCACCATCCAGCATACTGAGCACAGGAAGCTTACACTTGACTTGGAAGTCCTAGGTCCTTGCTCTGACCTACTGTTGATTGCCTGGGTGGTGGTGGATGAACCTCCACCCATCTCTGGACTTCTGAACCCCTCTCTGTACACTGAGAAGGTGTATTAAAAACTCCCATGGGACCCTGGAGGGGCCCTGGGGACTTAGTGGTTATGCATTGGGCTGCTAATCACAAGGTCAGCATTTCAAAACCACCAGCTGCTTCTGGGGAGAAGGATGGGGCTATCTGCTCCTATAAAGATGGGGCGGTCTCGGAGACGCACAAGGGCAGGTCTACCCTATCCTATAGGGTCACTATGAGTCAGAATTGACTCAATGGCAGTGAGCTTGGAAGGGACCCCCAGCCTCTCAGTTCCAGGATCTTATGCCTCTTGTGACATATTATCATAGATCATTCTCACAGGTTCCCAGCTCCCTGCCCCCTCCCCTCAGTGCTGTGGCTACAAGCTCCAGGAGGCCTTGGTCAGTGTCTCCCCAATCCAGGATAGAGTGTACCCCCGGAAGGGTCATCAAACAGTAGAAAGGCCTTTCGGGTACTTTCAGTCTCTTCGTGGCCCCTTGCTCCAGGTGGCCTGCAAACCAGGCTGGCAATGATCTCCCAACTATCTGCTGCCTTGCCCTCACCCACCGAGAGTCTGCCTTCCTCGCCTGTCACCTGCGCCCCTCTGTGCAGCCTCTCAGGGGACTTCAGGCTCTCTTCACTCCATCCCCAGGGGGAGCACCTGTAGCTGCCCCAGCAGCTTCTTTCTTTCTCCTTGGGACTGTGACCCTGCTCTTGGGAAGCTCCTCCCACCGCGAATGGCGCCTCCCAGCTCCCCCCACTCTTCAGGCTCCTGAAAGCTGATGCCCACCCTGATCTGTTCTTGGCAGCATCTGTGGGGCATTGGACCTGCCTCCAACCCTAGCTATGCCAGGACCTGGACAGATGCCTGAGCCTCGCTCTGGAGCCTCGGTTTAACGGGGGGAAAGAATGAGTTCTCTCTGGTTACGAGGATTCTAAGAATTTAAGAGGTGGACAAGGGACTGGTCCAGGGTTGGAACGGATGCCACGAATCCCCTATCCCTCTCAAGCTCCCACTAGAGCGGATCTCATTGTACAAAACAACTCCCGACTCCAGGCAATGCATGCAAACACCTGTAGTTTTCCAGAACTAGTATCCAACCGCCTGCCAGCTATCTCCGCTTGACTAGAGCTCACCGTGACAGAGAGCTATAACCACTCCTCAAATGTCAAATCTACCCCTTTCTTCTGTAGAAAGAGACCTTCCAGATCATCTGAGCACGTGGGCTCCGATTCAGAACTACATTTCCCAGCATCCTTGGAGCTAGACGTGACCACGTGACGGCGTTCTGGCCAATGGGACGTAAGTAGAAAATGATGCCGTCCAGGAAGGGCAGTAGCAGCACTTCAGTGGGAGAGAGGGCGACCTCCCACGCCCCTTCCTCCAGGCTGGGGTCCAGTGATGCAGTTATGATGGCGAGAGCAGACCCCAAAGGTGGAAGCCACATGCGGTGGCTGGCAAAACAAGGAGACGAGGGAAGTTCACGTCCTATGATACAGGCTTCCCTCCGTGGGAGATCGTCCGAGTGTTCGCCGCCCCTCCACGCGGGACTCCAGACTGCTGGGGGACTCTGCTCCCTGCTCCCCTGGCATCCGGTGACCTGCTCTGTCGCATGAAACCCCTAGGGAAGTAACTTGGGTCTGTTCCAGATCTGTTCTTCCCACCCCCACCCCACCCCTCGGTAAACACAGCAGTGTTCCCAGAGGGGCTCTTCCGAAGTCTAGACGCCCAGGGAATGGACACAAAGAGCAGCCAGGGGTTCAGAGGCTTCTAGCATGAGCAAGGTATGGGTAGATGTTGCCTGTCCAAAACACACACCGCTCCACCCCAGCCCCACCGCCATGCCCCCTTTCCTGCTATCCCAGATGCCTGTGCCTGGTGGGTGTAAGGTTTGCTTCCCAATTGTTGGAGGACGAGCAGGGGTCCTTGGATAGAATCATTCAGGGGTGCATAAGCTTGGATGGGAAAAGGAAAAACGTCCCCTTCCACGAACCTTTACAATCTAGCATTTCTTTCCATTCCAAAGATCCCTGACAAGGCAGGGGTCGCAGTACCTATCGACTCCCCGTGGAAATCACTGGTATTTTCAGATCACTTCGAAGATGGTGCAGATTTCTTATAATCCGGTTGTTTTGAGTTGGTGGGGTTTGTTTGCTCATCTGTAACGTGCTAAAGTGTTTTATTAATGCATAAGCTAGAAGCACATTTATCATTATATCACAGATGTGGACTGCAACTGTACTTCAGATGAGCTCATGTCCAGTATAATTGTCTGCAGGAGCCCTGGTGGCATTGTGGTTACATGTTGGACTGCAAACTGAATGGTCAGCAGTTTGAAACCACCTGATAGCTCCAAGGGGAAAGATGAGGCTTCTACTCCGGTCAAGAGTTACCATTTCAGAAACCCATGGGGGCCGTCCTACTCACTATTGTTCGGTTTCTGGGATGGTTGACCTCAGTCCTTGCTTCTCAACACTGAAATAATTCACGTGGAAATAATTCACGTGGCAGAAGAAGGTTTGTACACTCAAGTAACTTTTAGGAGGGGAAGGGAAATTAGGAGTAGCACAGTCCCAGACAGCGCACGCTCTCTCTGGAAAGTAGGCGAGGTTGCAGAGTGGGGGCCCTGGGAATGGCTGCTAAGAGGAGGCCTGGAATCAAAAAAAGAAGAGAGAGAGGCAGACCTGAGAGGGCGCTCAGAGCACACAGGAGGGATCCCACCCTCCGACCTGGCCTGAAAGAGAGCACCTGAGAGAGAGGTAACCTGCCTGCCCTCAGGCTGTGCTATGTATCCCCTCCTCTCTCCACTGGGGACATGGGGTGTTGGTTAGGGTACTGGGCGTGTTGAGTGGCTAAGTTCAGGCGCATGTGTGATGTAATATTGCTGGTGCCTAGCACGGTGCCTGGGTTGGCTGACCTTCACCTGTGTCAGGGTGACCTTGGTCTGAGCATGATAGGCTTTGGATCTTCCCCACGGTGTCTTTGGGTGCCTGGTTTCTTTCAACCCCCTTGATTGTGACATGGCCAGCTAATTTTCGTTCAGCATGGGCATTCGGTGGAGACAGCCCCCTCTGTCCCTAATCGTCCTCCATTTCACTCTGTGGTGACTCGATGGCAGTGAGTTTGGTTTGGGTTGGTAATTGTCTGCATTTGTGATGCATTTACAAACAAGGGCAGGAAGGGTTCCTCAGATGTCACAGTGGTCTGGTCCATGGTACAGAAAAGCTGGTGGCAACAGAGGAAGACACTGGAACCTATGGGACTTGGGCAAGAACCAGCAAAGCTGGGGAACCCCCCCCCCACACCTCCCGCTGCCCTCGCGGAAGCCATGAGGGGACTCAACTGTGAGAGCAAGATATGACAAAATAATAATCTATAAATTATCAAGGGTGATCCATTGGGAACCCTCTCTGAGGAAGTGTCAGCTGAGTTGACATCTGACATGGGGAGGAATAGGGAGCAAGCAAGCCGGCAAAAGGAACAAAGGAGGGGTGGGCAGCCGAGGGTTACACAGCCTAGCCCTAGAGAGTGGCAGCCCATAGCCTGGCCCAGCCTCTTTCAGCTGTGTTTTCCTGGACACGAGTCCCTCCTCACTGATGGACAGTTGCGGTGTCTCTCCTTGCTCACAAGGTCGTGCAGTGAGGCACAGTGATTGACAAGTGTCTGCTACATGGGAGGTGTCCAACCAAAGACCGCCATGCTACAGAATGTCCCCAAAGTGAACCAGAGATATGTAGAAGCTGGAGCTATATGGAGTTTGGGGTTTGCACTTAATTGAGCCCCAACCAAATGACAATTAATTCTTTTGACTTGCCCCTCATCTTCATGAAGAGATCACTGAATATGTGGGTGCTATAGCTAAGTGGGGTGAAGAAACTAGATGATACCTAGCAGTCAGAAAGAATAGCATCTGGGGTCTCTTTAAAAATTTTATTGGGGGCTCATACAACTCTTATCACAATCCATATATACATCCATTGTGTCAAGCACATTTGCATATTTGTTGCTATAATCATTCTCAAAACATTTGCTTTCTGCTAGAGCCCTTGGTACCAGCTCTTCATTTTCCCCCTCCTTCATGCATCCTTGATAATTTATAAGTTATTATTATTTTGTCATCTGGGGTCTTAAAGGTTTGTCTTCAAATGAGCAGCCATCTAAGTGAGGCGTCAACTAAGTCCACATAGAAGAAGCACACCAGCCTGTGTGATCTAAGGGTTATAAATAACATCCAAATCTGAAGGAAGAAATGGTATCAGAACTTAAATTCTGACAGTGGGAACCCCAAATCCATTTCAGGGTCCACACATGCATTAAGCCTCCAGTGACTCCCCCTGATTACAGTTGAGGGGTGGGGATAGCCTTGTTACTAGAGAGTATTATAAAATCAATTACGGCAGATATAGTTAGGATAAAGTCTACTGCCTTATTATTTGATCTCCCCTTTGACCTATTTAAAACTTGTGATTTTTAATATTGTCTACTTTCTTTTGGCGTTTTCCTCTGTTATTGTTGGTTTAATGTTGTTGTTGTTTTCTTTTAGTATGTTTTCCCATATATGAAATCCAGGATAGGTAAATCTACAGAGATCGTAACTGGAGTACTGATTTTTTGGGGGTGTGGCAGGGGAGGTTGGGGAGAAGTAGGGAGCTGATAACAGTGAGTACAAGAAATCATTCTAAAATTGATTGTGATGATTGTGCAGCTCGTTACTGTGATTGCACTATTGAATTGTGTGATTTACATGGCAATAAAACTGTTTTAAAAGATGACCATTTTAGAAGACATGGTGAACTAGTTAAGGAACCATAGAGGGGGCAGAGCCTGGACGAGTTTGAGAAGACTTCTCATAGAGGGAACATTTAGGTGGGGTCCTGAGGGAAGTGTAGGAGTTTCATCAAGGTAGTAGGAGGAGAGGATATACCAGGAGAGAGAGCACAGCTCTACCATCTATCTATCTTCTGTGCCAGTCCCACCTCCTAGAACCTGAATTTATAATCATTCCTTTCTGATCCCAGGTTAGTCCGTTGCAGAAGGGACAGGGAATCTGACACATTTAGCCCAAGGGCAGCACACAGTAGGTGCTCACTAAGCATTTGTTAAAGGAAGCCCAGGACATATGAGCAAATCTAGGCTGAGAGGCAGACCCCAGGGTAGTCAGGTTCTTGCCTGCTGCCCCAGGGTCAGCCCCCTGAGGGCTCCCTTCTTTGTCTGCTGAAGCCAGCAGGGGAGTGGTAGGGAAGGGGTGCACACTTGGAGGGGAGAAGTGGCTGCAGGCAGAAGTTGGGGAGGGAGGCAGGAGGAATGATGGGGGAGGGGGGAGTTGAGCTCCCAGGTCTCCAGAAAAGCCAGGCTGGCCATGAGAGGAGGCTGTCCCTCCTGCCTGGTTTTGCCCATCCAGACCACAGTCCTCTGGGGCAGCCTGTCTTTGAACTGCCACCGCCCTCTTCACCCTTCCCCACCTCCCCTTCTAGGGGGGCAAGAGAAGACCCCTTTCAGGGCTGGAGGTGTGCATTAAAATCATACCAGTTCCTGGGGTGGAATGCTGAAACCTACCCTGGAGCTTATGACCAGAACTACTGCTTCCCTGATTGACTGTCCTGATGCCCCGCCCCCCACTGGCCCTCTGAATGGACAGTGCTTGGGCCCCTTCCCCCTCCCAGGAATCCTGAGTGAAGGGAATCCTAGTTTTGAGTCTGTCCTGGGGGGAGGGCACCTGTGTTAGGGCTCCTCTGAGACCTAGCATGGCCACCTCCAACCAGTTCTGCAGCCTGGTTCCCCTCTTTGAGCCTGTGTCCTCATTTGCAACTCGGGACTAACAATCTGTCCCTAGCTTGTCCCTCCAGGGCAGCTGGGAGAGGCCTGGAAAAAGAGTTGACCAAAGTGGGGGGAGAGCAAGGAGGAGGCTGCAAAGGATCATGGGTTACTGGCTGGAAGGATTCCGGAGACTGGGGTTGCCAATGGTTGCGGCCAAAGGCTGCTGCAGGAGCCGGGTGCCCACAGCAGTGAGGGAAAGACCCCTGGGATCTTGGAATTCTCAGAAGGGCTCAGTAATGTGCTGACGACTCATGACGACTGAGGTTCTCCTTGAGATTTCTGTTTCCCAGCCCCGAGTGGGTAGCCAACGAAGGAGGTAGACTCAAGCCAGGAATTCATTACTGGGATCCGTTTTGATGGGGGTCTTGGGAAGAGATTGGAGGTGGGCTTTCCGGGAAGGGCCACAAGAAGGGGAGACTCTCTGGGAGGCAAGCGGGCTTGCCCCGTGAGAATGGCAGCGCTGGGCAGGACCTGGAATGCCGGGGTCACTGAGTTGCCCTGGTGGGGGATTGCTGAGCAGGGGACCCCCTCTCCTGGCCCTTGGCGCGCCCCGCCCCAGGAAGGCTGGACCGGCCTCGCGGCCCGCCTTTCAAGTCGGCCTCCCTCCCGGAACCCCCAGCTGGTCGGGGGCAGGGAGGGCTGTCCAGCCGACATCAAAGGCCGCCACCCCCAGCCAGCTTGGGTTTCGGAAGGGGCGGGCGCGCAGTAGGGGGCGGGCGGGCCGGGGTGGGAGACGGGTTTCATTGGCTTCGCTTTCATTCCGCGGCTTCGGCCCGGGTAGCAGACCTCCCGGATTCCTGCACGTCCGGGCAGGTCCTGGCCGCGAAGGGGGAGCGGCTGGGGGCCCGCGAGGCGGCCGCGCTGGGAAAGGGACCCTCACTCCTGCGCTGTGTGGCCGCAGGCAGGCCAGTCCCTCCAGCTGCCCTCCGTCCAGCAAGCCTTCTTGGGGAGGGCTCCCGGGCAGCTGCTGGACGGCCGGGGCACCCCCTGCCCCAGGGCTCCTCCCTTGCCCGCCCCTCACCCCGCCGGCTTCCTGCTCGGAGCTCAAGCCCTGCCCCCTCTGGCTGTGGGACCCTTTGCTCTGGTCTGCCTTGCCTGGGCCTCAGTGTCCCCCAAATGTTCCAGGGGGCGGGTGAATATCGAGGATACCTCTTTTACTCTCAGAAACCCACAGGGCCGGTTCTGCCCTGTCCTCGAGGGTGGCCACTGAGTCCCAATGAACTCCATCACAATGAGGGCTTTTTTGTGTTTGGGTTTTTTTGGGGGGAGTGGCGGGGTTCCTGGTAGAAGCTGACCTGCTCCTGCCCCTCCCCCATCCCCTCCTCACAGGCCTGCTTCACCACTGGTGGGAGGGGTGGAGGAAAAGGCCTTACCTTGCTGATGGCCCAGCAGTACCCTGAAGGACAAAGGTTGGCAGTAGTCACTGTAGTGGGCCACTTACTCTCCTGAGCCTCTGATGCACTGCCCAGGCCGACCCCACCGAAGCCTCTCAGCACCCAGAGCAGTGAATTGAGAGCATCTGTTCCAGGTGAAGGCGGGGACGGCGGGGTACAGCCAGGTAAAAGGGGGCCTGACCCTTGCAACTGGGAGCACAAGTTCAGGTCCTGAGCATCCTTTCCTGGTCCTGCCCTCCTGCTGTGGAGATCTTCGTGTGGGCTCATGAGTGCTCCCCAGAAGCAGATGTCCTGGCCTTGACCCCCACCCCAGGACCTGTGAAAGTAATCTTGTCTGGAAAGCATCCTCTCAGATGTGGTCAAGTTAAAAGGAGGTCCTGCTAAATTAGGGCAAGCTCTTTATTCAATGAAGGAAGCCCTTCAGGGCGTCTTGCTGGTGTTGTGAGGCAAGCTTGGGGCTGCTGACTGACTACAAGGTCAGCGGTTCAACCCATCATGTCTCCAAGGGGGAATGAGGGCCCTTGCTCCCATAGAGATTCATCGGCTCGGAAACCCAGAACTGTCCTGTAGTTGCTAGGTTCCTATGTATCAGAATCGACTTGTT
The DNA here is from genome assembly GCF_050624435.1 of Tenrec ecaudatus. NCBI lineage: Eukaryota > Metazoa > Chordata > Mammalia > Afrosoricida > Tenrecidae > Tenrec > Tenrec ecaudatus. The sequence goes on along the minus strand of NC_134539.1, from coordinate 77,565,109 downwards.
GGCAGTGTGTGTGTGTGTGTGTGTGTGTGTGTGTGTGTGTGTGTGGTGGGGGTCTTCCAGAAATGTGACAAATTCCTGGTGCTTTCAGCCACCTAATCCAGGGTCATCTAGTTGATCCTGCCTCAATCCTGACCCTGTGTATAGGATTCCCAAGACTGTAAGTCTTTATGGGGGCTGACAGTCTGCTTTCCACAGCTGGTGGTTTTGAACTGCCAGACCTTGCAGTTCGAGGGCCCCGGCCAAGCCCACAGCCCGAGCAGTAGGGTACATTATAATTTGTGATATCATGCTCCACATCCTAAGAGGCCAAGTGTACAAGTCACCCCCCATTTTGTAGGTGGGGAAACTGAGGAACGGGGCTTCCACACAGTGAGCTTGATCCTGGCCCCTAGGGGCTAAAGAGGGTGGCCTGCCTTCCCCCCCAGAATGATTGGTATGTGTCAGGCCCAGGGAAGGCCCTTGTCAACCAACATAAGAACCCCAATGAAAGACACTATAGTACTCAAAGGGAGCTCTGGTGGTGTCCTGGGTTAAACACTGAGCTACCAACCACAAGGTCAGCAGTTCAAAACCACCAGATGCTCCTCAGGCGAAAGGCAAGACCTTCTATTTTGGTAAAGAGTTACAGTCCCAGAAACCCACAGGGTAGGAGGAGCCGATGACAAGGATCTACATATAACCTCCTCCCTTGGGGACGGACAACAGAAAAGTGGGTGAAGGGAGATGCCGGACAGTGTAAGATATGACAAAATAATAATGTATAAATTATCAAGGGTTCATGAGGGAGGGGAAAATGAGGAGCTGATGCCAGGAGCTTAAGTGAAGAGCAAATGTTTTGAGAATGATGAGGGCAATGAATGTACAAATGTGCTTGACACAATGGATGTATGTATGGATTGTGATGAGTTCTATGAGCCCCCAATAAAACTATTAAAAAAAAAAAAAGAAACCCCCAGGGGCAGTTCGCCCTCTACTGTAGGGTCACTAGAAGTTGGCACAGAGTCTGATTTGGTTTGGGATTGTCTAGCTTCTGACACACATACCCACCACACCCCCAGCTCCAGACTCCATCATCACTTAGGAAAATGATAGCAGAAACCCCTTCCCTCCCAGGCTGTCCACCCCACCCCCGCCCCAAGACGCTATCAAAGGACACACTGGGCAGAGCCCTGGACAGGCCTCTATGTGGCTCAGTGTCTGCCCTGCAAGGACAGCCTGAATGGGCTTCCCCGGATGAGAGGCACAGCACACTACACGCAGGCTGGTGGGGCGGGGTGTGTACCCTGGTAACAAGCAGACAGATGCCACCTCAGCCCTGAGATTTAAAATTCCTCCCTGGAAAATCAGATAATCAAGGAAGTCAAATAGCGTGAAAGGAGGATGACCCGTGCCAGCCATCCAGAGGGAGCACCAGAGACTCCTCCCCTGAGCAGGTGTGGAGCCTGCAGCCCGCCTCCTGGCCGGCCAAGCAGGGACACGGAGGCACGGGCACGAGGGTGCGAGAATCCTGCTCGGGTGCTGTGGGGCCCACTCTGAGGACCCACCTCCTCTGTGGCACTCCCCTTGGCATTCTGCTGAGTAACTGCCATGCCCTGGGGGGGGGGTCATCTTTTCAAGATGAAGACAGGGAGGGGAGGCAGGGGCGGGGCTACAAGGGAGTGCGGGGCATGGAGGAAGGGAAGGGAACAGGATCTTGGGGCTCAGGGAGAAGACCCTCAGGGTCAGTGAACAGGCAGGGCTGGCAGTCTGGGCTCCAGCCTCAGGGGCAGTGGGCACTCCAAGCCCCACGCCGGGGCCTTGGCATTTGGGGAGAGGAGCTCACAAGTCACCTCTACCAGGCGCTGCAGGAGGAGAAAGGAACCAACCGGATCAAATGGGGATATTTGCAAGTTAGATTTCCCTTCCCTTCAGTCCCATGCCAGCCCCCACTCCTGCTGGATGCAGAATAGCAGGTTGTGTGGTGTGTCACAGCTCCCCAGGAGGCATCCCTGGGAGGCTTGGAGAGACCCTGCCCGGGTCTCCCAGCACCTGGGAGTGGTGGTGGGAGTGGCCCCTTGCCCTTCCTTCTGAGACAGACAGTGGGCCCCACACAGGGCCTGACCCTTCTCAGAAGTGTGCTCCTTCTGCCAAAAGATGGGGAGAGGCCTGAGGGGGCAAGCACGTCTTAACCTGGTCTGTGGATGGGGGCGGGGGTGATAGGGAAGAGAGGGAGACCAAGGAGGGGGTAGAAAGGGAGGGAAGGAGGGAGGAGAAGGAGAAAAAGGGAGAGCTTGGGCCAGAAAGGGGGGGGGGGCAGACAGAAGGGAAGGAGGGAGGGAAGAGGTTGAAGGGAATTAGGAGGAGGGAGGGGGATGTGGAAGAGAGCAGGAGCAAGAAGGGGAGCAGGGAGGAAGCTGGTTGGGTGGTGGGCAGGGGTGTGTGTGCTGCCAGTCTGTCCTGATGTCCTTGGTTTTTGTCTGCACTGTGGGACCGTGTGGTCTGTCACTCTCATTCAGATCAGCCTCTACTCCCTGGCTGGGTGGACCTAGCCTGGGCCCTCAAAAGGACCTGGACAGCTTGTCTGACCCCTTGGCCACCCCCGCAGCCTGGGCCCTTACACTCCAGGGCTCTCCCTGAAGCTCACTGGCAGGTTTGAGTCTGTGTGTGTGTGTGTGTGTGTGTGTGTGTGTGTGTGCATGCCCACGTTCTCCCACTCAGCCACGAACAAGCTGTTTGACACCACCTCTCTGTGCCTCATTTGTGCAGTCATGAATCACCTCCTGACCTCCTGCTGGACACTGCCTGACACAGAGTAAGCCCTCCATGGATCTCAGCTGCAATGCTGCTGAGTCCAAAGGGGCTGAGGGTGGGACGCCTTTAGGAGCAGGAGGGAAACTGCAGGGAGGGGTCCGAAGTGGGTCTTGGAAGGTCCTGGAGACCTAGACCCTCCTGGAATTGGATCCAAAATGGTGTGTGTGGGTCCATTTCTTCCTGACAGAGAAGATCCTTAGTGTCTATCACAGCTCCTTTGACCACCAAAACCAGAGCCTCCCTGCCCCTGGGGTTGAAGGTGACCCCCGTCCTTGGAGGGGCTGCCTGTTACCTGCCCCAGGTTGCTCAGGGCAGGTGGGTGTCCACACGTGGAGGGGAAGGGGTGTGCTCAGGGGTGGTAAGCCTGACTTGGGGGAGTGACTTCTCAGAGGGAGACAACACTTCGTATCTGAAGCAGCGCCCTTTCCTGGGATGGGAAGGCGATTTCAGAGGCACACGCTGAATAAACAGAACGTGAAAAACCACCCTTGGAAGCCAAATGCTGAATCAAAGCCCTGGGTGCTTCCCGCCAGCTGATGCTGCTGGTCCTCTCTGGTGGCCAGGCACAGGCGGCGGGGACTCAGTGCAGCTGGGACATGGGACAAGTACTCCACCTGCCCCCCCCCCCCCCCCCCCGCCCTCTAGGCCTTGCTGGGATTCCTGGCAGCTCCACCCAGGTGGCTTGCTCAGGCCCTGGCAGAGACCTCTGCAAATTCCCACCCGGAGAGGTTGGGGTGGCGTTGCCATCTGCCATCAGGGAGGTTCTGAGCTTGTGTGGCGTGCCCAGGATGACTCTGTGGGCTCTGGTCCTTGCTCCCCTGTGTGATCCTGAGGTAGTATCTGCACCTCTCGGGGCATTGTGGGAAAATAGGGATCCTTACAGGGCACCTCTTCACAGGGCAGAACTTTGGCCACGGGGGGTCTTGGGTGGGGTGGGGCCACACTTGCCGGGTGGCGGCCTGGGCCCAGGTTTCTCCCGCTGTACAGTCAAATGACCTTGACAGCGTCTTCCCTGAACCACATGTTCAGTTGCAGCGTGAGAACACAGGGCGTGCTGGTTTCTGTGCAGCAACATAGGTGGAAACATACGGACACCACGTGGCAGAGCCTGCTGTGTGTACACAGAACAGCCCACAGCTCTGGTGGCCTGGTGGGTGGTGGGGGCTAGCAGGGGCATCCTGCTCTTCTCATTTCTTGTGGCTACCTCTGGAGGGGGTGCTGCCCACACCCTCATCAATAAATAGATTCCGGGGTCTCTTTCAAGTCCTTCCTGAGACTCGCTGGCCCAGCCCTGAGAGAGCTGCCCTGAGGGGACCATGGACCCAGGACAGTGACTCAGAGTCAGGACAAAGCCTACTGCTTGCTGAGGTCCACAGGGATGTTACCTCCTGGTACCTGCTCAACACAGCTTCACTCCTGCCTCCCAGCCCCTCTGCCCTGACCAGCTAGGGCTGCCTGTAGCCAACCCCTCCCCTTACTCCTCCATCAGCTTTCAGGCCAGTGGGTGTGCTTACAGGCGCTCTGTTCCCGCCCCCTCCTGTCCCCCACCCACCGCCCAACAATCTGCATCCAGGGCAAAAGAAAACCTGAGTAACTGCTCCGAAGTTATCACGACGGACGTGCAAGTTGGCAAGTTGGAGACTGGAGACTGAGCCAAGTGTGGGCCCCAAACAGCAACACAGATCCAGCAACGTGGAGCCCCACCCCCCTCTCCCCCTAACCCCGCCCTGTCTCCAGGCAGGAAGCATGCCTGTCTGGTTCACTAGACCCTTCCCAGTGCCGGGACACAGGGAAGAGAACATGCGCAGTTTCCTTCCCAGAACAAGCAAGGGAACACAACGGGCAGAGGTGGCCAGCCTGTGCATCCTGCCCACCAGGGGCTTACCCTCTGGGCTTGAGGAAACTGGAGGGCTTCCTGGAGGAGGAGACACGCCCAACATTCACCACCCTCTCCAGTCTGACCTGGAGTCCCTCAGCCTGCCTGTGTCCTGCCCTCCTTCCTGGTGGTTGTGGGTTAGGCCTTGGGCCAGGTGGCTGGTTCAAACCCAGACGTGGCTCCAAAGGAACAAGGGGAAGCTGTCTGCGCGCCTTAGAGAGGTCCCGTCTCAGAGAACTTCTGGAGGGTCACTGTGGCCGGCCTCCGAGGGGGCTGGAGGGCAAGGCCTTGGTGTTTGGGCCCCTGGAAACACCAGCGGTCTGCAGGGTGGTGTTCAGAGCAGGCTCCGAGCGCAACAGCCCTTGCTCAACAGCACTGAGTCATAATCTTCCTTTCCTGCTGAAGGCAGGGCCCAGGTCTGTCTGGCTCCCTTGGATTGCTGGTCCCTCTTACGGATTTTGGGAGCCTCAGTCCTGGAAGCTGGCTGGCCGGGGGCCTGGGGCCGGCTGTCAGCGACTGCCACTGCAGGTCCCCATGGGAAGGTCCCTCTGGGGTAGGCAGGGTTCTGTCTTCACAAGAGCTGGAAGGTTGCCAGGGGGTGGGGGGTGGGGACTCCCTGGGAGGCTCAAAAGCTTGAGTATCACCCACTGCAGCCGCCCTAGCTTCCAGGTACAGATCATCAATGGGGGGGAGGGGAGAGAAGTGTGGAGGGAGGTCTCCTAGGGGTCCCCAAAGTCCCTTGATGTAAGGGGGTGAGAGCATTGCTGCTGTTCTTGGGGGTCCTGAGAGGGACCAATCCTACCTTCTCCCATGCACATAGCCAGCACCCCAAACTGGCTCCCAGGGGCCCAAGTGGTCCCCCTTCTTCCTGGGTCTTATTCTAGAGGGTTAAGGCTTGTGGGTATGCCTGGAGGTGGTGGCACCCACGTCTCCAAGGGGGGCTGTCACAGCCTCCAAAGGAAGCCCTGGGAGGTGCTGCAGGCCATCTGCTTGGACAGTGTTTGGAAGAGGACCACAGAAGAACCCAGGGGGCAGAAGGAAGGAGGGAGAGCGTTTGGGGACAGACAGGGTGTTGGGTAAAGGGCATGATGAAGGCAGAGCGAGCACCGGAGTAGCCAGTCCATGGGGCTGGGACTGTGTGTGTGTGTGTTACGTAGCACTGGCCTCCCTCCATCTTGTCAACAGCCCACCCATGTCCTTTCCCTGCCGCTGGCCCAGGCTTAGAACTCCTACAGCTGAGGGGCCCACCCAGACTGGAGCAGCTGCCCTTCCTGCACTGCCCCTGCTCTGTCCAGTCCTGGCCCTGCCTCCACTGCAATGCCCTTGGATGGTCCGGTGTCCATCTTAGAGCCCCTGTGGTCCTACGTCCCGATGTCCCATCAATGTACCTGTCCTTCCCTGGACTTGCCCACTTGTGTCCATGCCTGCCTCACTCTGGGCTGTGTGCTTCTGGGAGCAGGGCTTGGCCAGTGTGTGCCCAGTGAGTGACCTGTAGGAGGAAAGCAAGCGAGCCCATGGGGCAGCTCAGGGCCCTGGTGTCCCTCTTAGACTGACTTCACTTGGGCCCCCCACATCTCTCCACTTTGCTCTGATCCTTCCCCATCTGAGGTGTCCCTTGTGTAGATGGACCCCTCAAGAAGGCAGGACACTCGCCCCCCACTCCCACTTGCTTTGGGGACAGAGACCTCCCCCACAGCACTGTTCCTACATGACAGGACTGTGCCTTGGTGTCTTGCTTCCATGACTTTGAGTTCATTACTGTGTGACCTCAGTAAAGTGTCACCTCTCTGGGCCTCAGTTTCCCCTCGGTGGTGGTTCTGAGGGCAGCTGAGGGTGGGCAAACAGGTGGGGGGGCTGCCTAGGAAGGAGCAGTGATTTTTCTGCCCCTCCCAACTCAGCCTTCGTTCTGCTCCAAGGTGGGGTTCATTCTCCTCCACCAGCCCCCAATCCGGCCCCGCTGCCCTCCTCTGACTTGGCTGTGGTCTCCCCTGACCACAGCCATGGGTCCCGTGGGGTTGGAAAGGGTGGGCGGGGCAGGAGGAGGAGTGTCTGGGGGCTCTGAGCAGCCTGAGGCGAGGGGAACCGGAATCCAGATTCCAGCCTCACAGCTCCCTTGATGCAGTCTGGCTGCCTGCCAGTCCCAGTGGAAATGTACTCGCAAGGAGGGCCCTTCTGGGACCCTTGTGGGAGGCCCAGGGTCCTGGTCAGGCATGGGTGACACTGAGGAATGGGGACACCTGGCAGGTCCCCCTCCCCTCCTTGCAGCACTGTCTCCTGCCCTCCCCAGGAGGGGGGGCATGTGAGACTAAGGGTGACCATCCTGGGGCACCTGTGTCCTCCAGCCTGGCAACAGGACGTGGGCTGTGGAGACTGGAGACCCTCACTGCGGGACCGTATTGTGTGGTGTCTGTGTGCATGTGTGTGGGCCTCTGTCTTTGAAATGTGTATGAGTGTATGGGGGGGGGGTGAGTGTATGGGGGGGGTGCGTCCTGTGTGGTGGTGTTCCATGAGGTGTGGGTTTCTCTGGGTTCTGTTTGTGCCTGCCTTTAAGCTGTGTGTGTGTGCACATGTGTAATGTTCATCCACGTAGTTTCTTTCTGGTCTCTGTGTCTGGGAGATGTGTATGTATGCATGTGTTTGTGTGTAGTGTTTACCACGGAGTATGTGTGTGTGTCTGCTCCCTGTGTGCACGTGTGTGCACGCATGTGTGTGCGTACACTGTCAGTCCATGGCAGGGTTGAGGATCCGAGCTGGCGCTCATGGTGCTCTTGACGCAGATTCCATGTTTGTCTGGGGAGGGAGGGAGGGGGACCGCGGGACCCAAGGGGCAGACTGCCCGGGGAAGGCAGGCGAGGGCAGGAATGAATGAGGAAGGGGGCCTGGAAGCTAGAGGTGGAGGCAGGAGGTGGGCGAGGGGGCAGGGTGGCCTGGGCACAAGGCCTCGGGGTGCTAATCCTGGGCCCACAGCAGCAGTAGGGGCCGGGAGCCCGCCCCTGGGAGACCCGAGCACCCCCGCACCCCCCAAGCCGCCGGGAAAATGCCCCGAGGGCCTGGGGGGCCCGCCCCCACCAAGGATATGTCCAGCCCCTTGCCCGCGCCCCTGTTCCACTCGGAACTCCAGGTCCCGTGCTCGGTGCTGACAGTGCGCTAACAAGCTTAGCAGATTCTGGCTTAAGAGCGAGAAGGGAAAACAGAAGTTGGGGGGCTGGGGGTGCGGGCGTGCCCAACGAGGCTCTCCACCGAGAACTCCCGGCTCGGCGCAGGGCGGGGCAGGGCGGGCCGCGGCGGGAGCCGGGGGTCACTGCGGGGAAGGCAAGCCGTGCGTGCGCGAGGGGAAAAGTTTCCGACCCTGAACCCCGAGGCTGCGAACTTTCGGCCGCGCCAGGCGGCGCCAACGCCGGGCCAACACTGTCCCCACGTGGCGCGGCGCGGCACTGCAGCGAAGGCGCCGGCGGAAGGCCGGCCGGGGCGTAGAAATCCTGGGCCAGGGGAAGGAACTTGGAAGGGGAAAAACCAAACTTCCAACCTCATTGCCGTCGAGGCGATTTCAACGCACAGTGACCCTGCAGGACAGGGCAGAAGCGCCCTTGGGGGTTTCTGAGACGGTAACTGCATAGGGGCAGAAGTCCTCGGCCTTCTCACAAGCAGCAAGCAGCTGGTAGTTTCGAACTGCTGACCTTGCGGTCAACAGGTAATCATCAGGGCAAAAAGGGTGGTGATCGCTGCATGGTCACTCGGGCCCAGTGAAGAGGGTTTGTAACGGCCCCTTAAAGAGTTTAACCCTAAATAAATAAGCCATTTGCCTTCTGGAGCCAGGCACTCTTTTTCAAAAAGCCTCCCCTCGTCCACTACCCAAGGGGCCCAAGATCACCCACCACCCACCACTGGCCAACCCAACCCCTACCAAGCAGCCGCTCCGCTCTCAGGGGCGGGCCCTAGGGTGGGCCCATGGCAGTTTCCCCGCTGGCCAGAAGGTGGCGGTGACGACTTGGCCCCTGGGTTGGGTCAAGGGCTGCTCAGAACAGAGGGACAGGGATCCCTCCAGGTCCGCGAATGCATTCTGACCCGCAGCAACGCTTGGGCACAGAGCAGAACTGCCCCACGGGGGTCCTCACGAAGGAGCAGACTGCACTTCTTCCTCCCCACAGGCTGGTGGGGAGGAACCGCCCACCTGGCGCCACCTGGGCTCCTTCAAACCACCCTGTCTATGGACTTGGAAACGGAGGGTGTGGGGGTGGCCCTGGGGACACTGGGTAAGTGACCAGGGTCAGATGACCAGTGGTGCTTGCCACCACCTCCTAGAGGTGCTCCCCACCTACAAACACACACACACACACACTCATATATACACATACCTGTACGCACAGACATACACACACATGTACACCTAACACATACATACACATATACACATATACTCATGTGTACACATATCTATATGCACACACATGTACACCTAACACATACCTACGCATACACTCATATACACATATCTATACGCATAGACATACACACATGTACACCTACACACATCTACACCTAACACATACCTACACATACACACCTACACATACACACACACACGTGCACACAGAGGAGAAGAGGAACATCTGGCCCTGCCCACCCAGAAGCTCAGATGCCGGCCCTCCGGGGCCCAGATGGTGTGTACATACCCAGTCGAAGGGGTGCAGATGAGAAACATGGCCTCTCCCCGCTGGTCCCTGGAGTATGGGTGCCCCCACTCCCCAGTCTCCCTCCTCCGGCACAGGTGGGCAAGGCTAGGTGCACACAGGCTTGGGTCCAGTGAACATACGAGGGTCCCCCACTTTCCAGATGAGGGGTTCTCTTGGGCCCAGACTGCAGCAATCAGGACTAGGAGAGCTTGGACCATGAGACCTGGCTGTGGGGCCCAGCCACCTACCACCTAGGACATGCGTTTATTTTTAGGGTTTTTTGGGGGGGACCCTGGAGGGCTTTCACCGCTGAATTCGAGGCAGTGCTTCAGAAGGCAGGAGGAGCTGGTAGCCCTTGGGGCGGCGCTTCAGGACCGAGCGCAGCACCAAGCTGGGCAGGAAGGACTCCTAGAACAAAGAGGGCCAGCTGGGCACCGTGGGCGTCCTGGCAAGGAGACGGGCTCCCTGGGCCCAGGGGACTGGACAGACACTGCAGCACTGAGCTGCCATTTCACACCAAGCTACCCAGACAGCTCACCCTTGACCACCCAGCTTTGCTTGAGGGGCGGAGCTTGGGGCTGAGAGCCCACCGCTGAGCCACCCCCCCACGCCCAACACATCTCCCATTCCCCCCCCCTCCCCCTGCATCAGGGCACTCTGGGTGGCTGGGCCCCAGCAGTACTCACCAGCTTCTGGCTCCAGGTGCGGGGCAGCTTGCCCACCTGCTTCAGGATGCTGGGGGCATCCAGGTGGGTCTTGAGCTCCCCCCGCTGCCTCGGAAGGGTCTCTTTGGAGATGCAGGGCAGGCCACTGCTCCCCCCGGAGGTCCTCTCAGGGAGGCGGCCCGGTGGTTCCTGGGTAGGCCTGACAGACAGGAAGCCCTGAGCTGGAGCCCCAGTCCCAGGCCCACCCCCCGGCTGGCTGGCAGGGTGAGGAGGCGCGCCTCGCTCACGGGTTGGGGCTGTCTGGCTCCCACGGAGAGCTGCCACCACGAGCCTTCTCCGGCCGGGTCCCAGGGCACATGGCTCTGGGCAAACTCTCCAGCCATCGGCCCACACTCCGGATAACCTGCTCCGACACCACGGGCTGGGGGGCCGTCCCACCCTCCAGGAGGCTCTGCCTGACTGTGGGGGAGAGGACACAGGTCAGGCCCTAATGGAGGGGCAGGGTCCCCCTCCTCCCCTTCTTCTGCAGGCAAATGGTCTGTCTCCATGGCAACCAAGGCTCACCCCCCACACACACACCCAGTCCCTTCCAGCTGCTCGAGAGCAGACTTGGGTTTTACAACTAGCTTGTGCCACTGTTCCTGCCTTGACTACCGGGCTGTGTCCTTCCCCTCCACAGCACCTGCTCCAGCTCCCAGAGCGCCAGAGAGACAAAAGAAGGTGGATGGATGGATGGATGGATGGATAGATGGATGGATGGATGGATAGACCCTATCCCTCCATTAGAGCCTGTCCTGCCCAGCAGCTGCCTTTCTGGCTAGTCAAAAACCCCAAAACAACTCACTGCCGACTCATAATGACCCTTGCTCTTCATGGGAGTCGAAAGCCCCATCTATCTCCCAAGGAGAGGCAGGTGGGTTTGAACTGCTGACCTTGCCGTTAGTAGCCCAACATGTAACCACTCCGCCACCAGGGCTCCTCAGACCAGTCAGGACCTCTGAGTTCCCGTGCAGGCTGAGCCCCACTCCTCTCCTGGGGCAGGGACAACAGCTCCTGTGACCAGGGCATGTAGCCTGTCTCCCAGGCTAATCACGTCACTAGCATCGGTTGTGCCCTTGTCTGGGAGGAAGTCCTTGCCTTGGCTTCCCAAGTGTGGCCCTGGGGCACTCTGGCTTCTAGTCCTTCTGCTCAGCGTCCCCCTCCGACCACCAGAGGTAGATAAACAGCCTCCCCTAGGTGACCCTCAAGAGTCTGGGTGGTGGTGGTGGTGGTGGTGGTGTGTGTGTGTGTGTGTGTGTGTGTGTGTGTGTTGGATCCTAGAAGGCTCTGGTTGTATAGAGCTACACCCACAGCTCGGTTTTGGGGCTGCCATTTACTGAAATTGCATGTAGTAGGTGCTCAGTGAACAGATGCTGGCTGCCAGCTGCTGCAAGCACTGGGGGCTGCTCGTCTTGCCACATGCAGGGCTGGGCAGAGGCTGGGCAGATGGAGAAAGGTTTATAAAGGCCATGGCAGAGCTAGGACACTGATTGTCGTCAGCCTCTGACCACACCTTCGGAATCTGCACTCCATTCTTCACAGTGGACGGACATGAGGATGCCCCTCCCGAGAGCCGAGGCGCCTTCCGCCGGGGAACCCAGGGGCTGGTGGCTGGTGGCTGCAGCTTGGAGCTGGTGGAGTGTGGCTTCTTTGCTCAGGAGGGAGAAGAGGTCTGTCTCCATGGAGATTGGAGGGGGGGGGGCTTCTGGTGGTGTCTGGGCCTTCCCCAACTCAGTGAGGGCTGCAGGGCCAGGGGTTGGCGGGGCTGGTTCTAGGGGTCTGTGAGGACCCCTTAGTAGTGAGAAGTGCTACTGTGGTGGGCAGGCCTGCGTGACCATTGCCTCCAGGGCCAGCTCCCTGGCAGCGCTCACCTTGGGACACCTCTGTGGACTAGGGACCCCCAACCACGGTCACCCTGGCTCTCCCATGGCAAGTGGCCCTTCATTCCAGGGCCCAGGACCACAGCTCTGTCCTTATAACACTGTCCCCCACCCCACCCCCGCCTCCAACGTCCCATCTCGTGTGCTTACTGGAACAGCTGCGTTCCCAGTAACGGAGAGCTGTGTCCCGTAAGGTCTCGTCCGCAAAACGCACACGGAAAGGGCAACACCGTTTTCGAAGGCCTGGGCCTTCTCCCGAGGAGCTGTGGGTGAGTCCGGCCTGGAGCTTTGAGGAGTTCGTGCTGTGAGGCCTGCTGAGGGTGGGTGAGAGGGGTGGGTGAGGCCTGCGGCAGACACGCCTCCCCACACCACGGCCCACAGGGGCCACTCGCCACCACTCTTGGGGAAAGCCAAACATCAACCCATCACACTCCCAGTAGTCAGGCCCAGGGTGCCCCCAACCCCTCTCCTTGTACCATCCTCTTAAGCCCACCCAATCCTGAGAAACACTGTCTGCCACGCTGTCTGTGTGGCCCCAGCTGTGGGCTTGGCTGGGCTGGATTGGAAAGGCTTCCTCCCTCCGTTGATGGAGATGGAAACGGAGGCACAGGGTTTTCTGCATTTTCCTTGCCTAGGCTCACAAGGCTAAGGTCTGAAGGCTCCTTTTCAGAGAAGTGTTTTAGCCACTGGAATGAGAATCTGGACTCAGGAGTGAGGTAGCGTTGCATCCCCACCCCAACCATTTAAGAGCTGTTTCCTTTGTAAAAGGGAGCCCACTGTGTGTGCTTTTTTGGACAGCCATGGAGGGCGGGTTAGTGCCTGAGAAGTGCCCAGCCCAGTGCCTGGAGGGCCCAGAGCAAAGACCTCGACCTGGGAGCTCTCATATGACATGGACGCTGATTCTGTTAGAAAGTATTATCAATGCCAGTCCCCATCATGCCACTTCCTGATCACATGGCCTAGGCCAAGGAGGACTCAACACCCCCTTGAGACTCCAGGGTGTGCTTTTCCCCTTTAAGTTCTCCACCTGACAGGCACCATTCCACCCTTCTCACGAGACTTTGCTGGATAGTAAATAGCTTAGGCGCTGCCTCCAGGACAGGACCTGGCTTGGGGCTTGTATCAAAGAGGGGAGGGTACGTGGTGTGGTCCTGTTACCCTAACTGGGATTCGTTTTGGCCTTGGGGATGGCGGATGGGGAGTATGGCCAAGCGAGAGTTAGGCCTGCTTGATCTATGTGTGGATTTGGAAGTGCCATGTTTGACCTTATTTCTCTGATCAGGTCTCTCTGTCTGTATGGCTCTAAGGAGCATGGTTTCCATCCGTCTACTCAAGCTCCATCCAGTCGGTGCCCAGGACAGGGCCTGGCTACCTAGTGACCCAACAGTTACCTGCTGATGATCACCTGTCCTGGGCAGGCCTCAGGGCCAACCAAGAAGGTGAGAGGCACCTCAGGTCTGGCTACAAGTGTCGAGTCTCAGTTTAGCTGTGCAAGGGGTGTTTCTTGACGAAACTGTATGTAGATGCTAGCCCCCATTTTTGTGTTTGCAATATTAAATTCCATCCGTGTTATGTATTACATCTTGTGAGACTCTGCTTCTTTATGTAGTTTGATTGGCTTAAAGTTCCTGGGTTGGCATATGATATTTCATGTGCCTACTCTGACCCATTGCTAGTGTCTGCTTAGAGCACAGTGTTATCGGTGGGGACATAGCTGTGATCAACTAGCACTGTCTGCCATGGGCACAGGATTAGGAAGTAGCAGACTGTACACCAGGCAGTTGCTCTCCCAGGTCTTTAAGTTTGCAGGCAGTCTGGTCTGTTCACCCTTCGCCCCTGTGTTAGCCTATTAAAGCTAGACATTTTTCCCGACTTGCTTTTCTACCTTCCTTACAGTGATGACATCTAGGCTTGGGGAAGCTGCAATACCCACACTCTTATCTTACCCCCGTCTTTTATCTCATTCCTTACTATTGAACATAGAGAAATAGAGGAAGACATGGATGGAAGGATAGATGGATGGACGGACGGACGAATGGATGACTGGGTGGTGGGCCAAGGATGGATGCGTGGAATGAATGAATCAGTCTAAACAGAAGGACTGAGTCACGGTGAATGGGTGATTATGTAAGTGAGTATGGATTTATAGATGATGGCATTAGGGATGGATAGTGTTCTGGATTTGTAAGTGAGTGGACTGATTTGTAGCAGATTGATCACTGGATTCATGGATGGATCTACAGAATCATAAGGATTTATAGATGATTAAATGGAATTCATGAATGGGAGAGAAGTTCCTAAATACGCTGGTTGAAGGACGTGGTCCTTAGATAAAATGTATGCAGGGAGGGATGGCTGACTAGGAGAATGAATATATGAGTGGATTCGTGGATGCGATATAAATGTGTTGGAGCATAGCGGGCTAATTCAAGGACCCTCTCGAGTGTAGAAGACCTGATTTCATGGGTAGATCTATGTCACCGCAGATGAATGGATAGATGGTTGGATTTTTTGATGGGGTAGGAATGCTTTGGCGGAAGACCTGGTTCATGGGTCGCAGGTGGATGGATGAATAAGTAGGCAGATGGACAGAGTCATGGATAAATGGGTGAAAGTCAGAAAGACAATTCTTTCTCCCCAAGTCCCCCTTCCATCCGCCCTATGACTCACTGGTTGCTCTTCCTGACTGCGGAGAACTGGGAGCTGTTACTTCTCAGGGACCCCAGGTCACTTATCTGATGGAGCAAAATCTTAAGATTCTCTGTGGACAATGGCAGCTGCTGGTAGGACAGTTGGCCCCTTGAAGACAAATAGACCACAACTGGTATGAGTAGTCAAGGAGCCCTGGAGGCACTGTTAGGTAAGCGCTGGACGGCCAGTTACAAAGCTGCAGGTTCAAAACCACTAGCAAGCAGCTCCCGGGGCGGGGCGGGGAGGTGGGGCGGGGAAGATGCTGCTTGCCTGCACCTTCAATGATTTACCGCCGTGGACATGTGAGGTAGAGTCGCTCTGAGTTGGAATCACCTTGATAGCCGCGGGTGGGTGGACGGGCGGGAGTCCTCGGGGTTCTCCACCCTCTCCCTACCCAGCAGACCGCAGGACACTTACCGCAGGTCAGGGAGGACGGCGACGTCGGGACACGGAGCGGAACGTCGGCGGTGCTCCCACGCGCCCGCGTGCTGTTGCGATTCTGAGGCGGCTGGGAGCCGGAAGGAGGCGGAAATCGTTAAGCACCCCGCCACGGCAGGGCTGTCGGACTAGGCTCTTCCTAGTTCGACAGCTTTGGGACCTCAGTGCCCGTATCCGGAAAGTGGGGGCAAGAGTGGAGGTGGTACCAACCGAAAAGTCCTTCTCTGCAGGGGGTGTGACAGGGGCGGGGCCGTGGGACTGGCTCCTCCCACCGGAGATGGCACCGCCCCTCCCGCGGGAGGGGCCGTGGGATTGGTCATTCCCACCGGAAGTGCCCCCGCCCCTCCCGCCGGGAGATACCTGGGATTGGCCAATCCCACCGGAAGTGCCCACGCCCCTCCCGCCCCGCCCCGTCCGATCCTCACTTGGAGGCTTCGGTCGCTGCTCCTCGCTCTCGGGCCGGAGCTGACACAGGAACTCACGGACCCTGCAGGGAAGGAGCTCGCGTAGCAGGGCCCCTAAGGCCCCCGGGGCCTCTCTGGCTTGGCCCTGCCGCTGGTCTGCCCTCGGGGCAGGCGTGGGTCTCTGGGGCGCCGCTGGGCCCCGGGGCGCGCCTGCCGGGAAGAGGGGCGGCAGCAGCAGGGAGCTCAGCAGCGCCGGGTTCCTTGCCACCCGCTGGGCCACGGGAGGCAGGGTGGGCAGGCGCGGCACCGAGCGCCTCACGTGCCCCCGAGGCTCGGTGGCCAGGTGCAACAGTGTGTCCCCGAGCCCGCGTCGGGGGACCTGCCACTTGGCGGGTTCCACTCGGAGCTCGGGTAGGGTCAGCCAGGGCAGCAGTGGGCTTCTTAGAGGGAGAGCGCCGTCATCCAGAAGACCCTCGGGCGCCACTTGCTGGGCCCCCGGCTTGAAGCGAGACTGGGGCATACCTGTCCCCGCGCTCAGCTCAGGGGATCCTCAAGCCAGCGAGGAGTGGGGAATGCCGCGGGGCGGGGGCCGGGGAGGGCAGAGACAGAGCCAGCCATGGAACTGAGAGGGCATGTTAGGGGTTAACATCACGTGGGCTGCAGACAGCACCCTCCGGCGAGAGACCCCCCCACCGGAGCCTCTGTTTCCTCATTTGCCAAGTGATGACGGTGGGAGTGCCCGCCTTTTGGGGTGCTGTGACGTTTCAATGAGCCCCTACCTGGGGAGTTGTCTAGAACGGTACCCACCGGGCTCATTGTACGAGCTCAAGGAAAACTCACGCTACTTTATAAACATGTTAAAATAGTAGTATTGAGGGTTCGTCTCAGCTCCACCCCATTGCCTATGGGGCTTGTTTAAGGGACTTCTCCCACGTTTGCTCTCTGGGTCCCCACGCGGAATGGGAGACTGAGGAGGACTCGCTATTAGAGGCGCGCAAGCTGTGGAGGCCTGGCTGCTATTGGCCCTGGCTTAGAGTTTGGAAAAGGAGCCCTGGTGGGTTGCCCAATGTGCTGCTAACCCCAGGGTCAGCAGTTCGAAGCCGCCAACCGCTCCTCAGAGAAAGATGAGGCTTTCTAACCCTGTAAAGAGTCACAATCTCTCGATCCCACCAGGGCAGCCCCACTCTGGGCTATGAGTCAGAACTGAGTAGCTAGCCAAGAGATTGGTTTCTGTGGTTGGGAGTTAGGAAACCTGGGACCAGATTGGACAAAAGATTGGAATTGGACCAGGGAATGTGGGCCCAGGATGGACAAAAGGAAGAATGGAATTGGACCAGCAGGTCACCAGTCCTGGTGGTTCTTGAGAGGCCCTGGGACGGGAGCTTGTTGAAAATACAGAAACCCCCCACCCCCCTAGATTGTGTTTCAGATGGAGGTTAAGGAGATAAGATGTATGTTTAAGCCTGCCTTCTCTGGGAGCCAGAGCCTCAGCTCTGCTCCCATCTCTGACATTGGTATTCTCCAAGCCTGCTTCCTCCTCTCCCACCCCACCCCACCCTTAGACTGTTTCAGCCCGGAGCTGGCTCCTGGGGTGTCACACTCACCCTGGTGGGACTTCTGGGTGGGGCCTGAGCAGGTCCCGAGAGCTTAGAGCCCCCTAACAGGTGGCCTGGTTCTTGAGGGAGCCCATCTTTCCGGCCCTGGTCCCACTGTGGGCCCCTCCCCTGTGCATCAGGATCTCTTAGGGGTCATTGTGATCCGCCCTCACTCACGGTCAACTAGAGCAGTGAGCACTGACGCCTGGGGTAGAGGGTGGGGCTCTGTGGCCAGGAGGCTGAAGGGGTGAGGGACAGTTGGGACTTCTGGCCAGAGAGGGAGGTGGGAGGGCCAGGTGGGTTTCGTGAGGCAGGAGGCTGGAAGACTGCTTCAGTGAGTCATGCACGGAGTGCATGTGGGAATGAAGCGTGCATGCTCTGCCTCCATTTTCTGTGTGATATTGGGCAAATCCTCCCTCCCAGCTCCAGGAACCTGGTCTGATGGGCTCTCAGCTGAGGGGATGGGAGGCATACTGGGGCAGTCAAGGGTAGTCTGAACAAGCAATTATGTTGCATCCACATGGCTTTACAGTCGAGAAATGGAACTATGGCTTTGTAATTCAAATGACAGGGTATTTACCTGGGGGAGGAGACCGTCCATCTCTTTCAAGTGCTCAAGCACCGAGGGACCCACCTCACCTCTTCTGAGAATTTTGACTTTAGAGGGGAGGGGAGAAATCTTTATATCTACCCAAAGGGTATGTGAATGTTTAGAATCAGATGAAGGTCACAGAATCATTTGGAAATTCAAAGAGGCTTGTGAGACCAGCATCTTGAAAGGCCATGGAAGTCTGGACCTGGGGAAGGGGTTTTCTCTTCTAGGGGCAGGTGGGAGGCAGAAAAAAAGCGAGGGTAGATGCTTAGGGAGGAGCATGGTGATAAAAATGACCAAGCATCGGCTGCCTACTGAACCTGTCCAGCTGCTCTGTGGAAGACAGGCTCGGCGAGCAGGGCCCTTCAAGAATGGCTCTGAGACTGTCCCTTTCTGCCCCCAACGCTGCTGAAGAAGCATCGTCTGAGCCTTTCCCTCCCAGTGGGGTCATGTCTCAGTCAGAGTCTCCGAGAACCCATGAAAAACGGCAGGAAATCTCCGTCAGAAGCTTGAGCCCAGAAGCAACAGAGGAGAACCTGAGCAGCCAGCGTGAGTGGGAGAAGTGAGAGACCTAGTCATGCTACTGTGAGGGAGGGGGGCAGCCCTGAGGGCAAGGTTGCACCAAGTGGACAGAAGAGTTGTGAGACCAAGGGGGATGGGGGAAGGTGTCTCTCAACTTCTCAGGAGAGCCCAGTGAAGAAGCACTCTTGTCGGGAGTAAGACACTGAAGAACATCACCTGAGAGATGATTCTGAGCCGTTTAAGGGGAAATTGAAGTGATGGGTACAGTGGCGAGGGGCTTCGCTTTTGCAACTCTCGATGGATGAGCAACATCGTACTGTGAATGGCCACGAGGGCGAGCTAAAGAAGGAGCCCAGTCAAGGCAAGAGGTGGCCATGTCTCGTCCAACCAAAGAGGTCCCAAGAGCCAAAAAGGCTGTGGAAACTTGGGCGTTGGCCATTGGCGTGGTTTGGGTGGGAATGACAACTTCAGTCGTGGAGGCAACTTGAGGGGTGAGGTGACTGGCAGCTTCGACGATGGGTAAGTGGCAGTGAGGATGGATAGGAAAGATGGCCACGATTTGCAGTGATTACAGCAGTCTATCTACAAACGATGAACCTGTGAATGGAGGAAGCTTTGGAGCCAGATGCTCTGGCCCTTACGTTGGTGGAGGTCAATGCCTGGCCAACACACAAAGTCAAGGGGCTATGGTGATCAAGGCAGCAAAAGTAGCTTAGGCTGTGGCAGAAGGTTTTAATGAGGGGCATGAAACCACGCTCAGCCAGAGAGGGAGCCAGAGAAGTGACAGGGAAGCAGCGGGCTACAGCAGCGATGTGAACCCAGCCAAGAAGTCATGTTTTAGACACTGCTCCTGCGAATGGGCAAAAAGTCTGTTATTCGTGACTAGCTGTAGAACAGGTGCTCTTAGGTTCTGTCCTGTGGAAAGTGTATGCATCCCCACAAAGGGTTTTAGTTTTGCACGGACCACTGCTAAAATGTCTTAAGCGTGACGATGCTGTGTAGGCAAAGCTCTTCTCCTCTGAAGCCATCTTGATAGACCGTGTCAAGTATGGAATTCCTTCAGGGTGATGCCAGATTCCATTCAAAACTTGTCGACTACCTTAGAAGTTGGCTTTCAGGGAAAGAGGAACCAGACTTCAACCCAGTGCCTCAAAGTGTGAATGCAATGTTGCAGCGTGGAGTAGGGAACCAGTGGAGAGGTCTGGGAGGCTGGCCCCAGTACGAAATATTAAGTGGATGCCTGCCCCTCCCCACAGAAGAATTTGTTTCAAAGGACGACATTGAATCTGCAGCCCCAGGAGAGGGTTCATATCTGATCGGAGCACACAGGAGCAGAGGAAGGGGGAGTTGGAGAGAGTGGAGCACCTCCTGGCCCACCAGGCCCTGAGGATGGTGACCCCAATTCTAGCAGCCAGTCCACAGAGAGGACCACATGGCCAGCCCCACTATGAGATATAACGCCCCTCACTGACCCATGGCCCTGCAGGAGACAGCACCAGAGACCCAGTGTGGGAATTGCGCCAGACCTGATCCCACCACACTGAGGCAAAGCACTGGGGGAGTGCAGCGGAAGAACAAGGGAATGGAGCGGCAAGGTCCCCGGGGAATGCTGAAAGTGGACTTTGGGGCCAGGGCATGGCGCCCCAACAGACTGGACTGGAAAACACTCCTAAAGGTCAACAAACGATCCTTGAACTAACTATAAGCTTTTCTTTCTTGATGTGTTTTGTTTTGTTCTTTGTCAGTGGTTTGTAGTTTTGTTGTATACTATTGTTTGGTTTTGCTCTGTCTTGTTTTTGTGCATGTTATTATCTCCACAGGTCTGTCTAAATAGGCTGGATGAACTATGTGGAGGAAAAACAACGTGACCAACAATTCTGGTGGGGACATGGGATAAGGGGAGGTGGGGGGTAAGGAAGTGGTGTTAACAAACCCAGGGAAAAGGGAACAACAAGGGATCCAAATTGGTGGTGAGGTGGGTGTAGCAGGTCTGGTAGGGAATGATCAAGGGTAAGGTAACGAAGAGTTATAGCTGAAACCCAGGTGGAGACGGAGCCTGATAATGGGACGGGAGGAAAGTCAAGGGAAATCGAGGAAAGAGCTAGGAGGCAAAAGGCATTTATAGAGGTCTAGACAAAGACATGTACATATGCAAATATATATATATGAGGATGGGGAAATAGATCTATGTGCCTATATAGATTTAGTATTAAGGTGGCGGAAGGCCCTTGGGCCTCTACTCAAGCACTTCCTCAATGCATGAATACTTTCTTCTATTAAATTGGCATTCTATGATGCTCACCCTCCCAACACAACCGCTGAAGCCAAAGTGGGTGAACAAGCAAATGTGAAGAAAACTGATGGTGCCCGGCTATGAAAAGATAGAGCATCTGGAGTCTTAAAGACATGAAGATAAACAAGCGGCCATCTAGCTCAGAAGCAACAAAGCCCACATGTAAGAACACACCAGCCTGTGTGATCACGTGGTTCCGAAGGGATCAGTGATCAGGCATCAAAGAACAAAATAAATCATATCATTGGGGGTACACCTCCATGATACGATCACTGAGGACAAACGGGTGCATAAGCAAATGTGGCGAAGAAAGCTAATGGTGCCCGGCTATCAAAAGAGATAGTGTCTGGGGTCTTAAAGGCTTGAAGGCCATCTAGCTCAGAAGCAACAAAACTCACATGGAAGAAGCACACCAGCCTGTGTGATCACGAGGTGTCGAAGGGATCAGGTATAAGGCATCATGAGAACAAAAAATCTTACTATAAAGGGGGAAGTGCAGAGTGGAGACCCAAAGCCCATTTATTGGCCACTGGAGATCCCCTTGCAGATAATTATAAATTATCAAGGGCTCAAAGCAAATGCTTTGAAAGTGTTGAGGGCAAAGAAAGTAGAGATGTACTTTACACAATTGATGTATTATGGATTGTGATAAGAGTTGTATGAGCCCCTAATAAAATGTTCTAAAAAAAAAGTTGGCTTTCAAGCAAAGAAGCCATGTTGTCAGAAAATTCGGCACAGTGCAGTGTGTCCCAAAGTGAGTGGTACTGTCCCCACACTCCGAGATGCTGGAATGATACAGCAAAAGCAGATAGCTACACTTTCTCCTGGATTGTGGATAGATGGTTTGCATTGCCAGAGGGGCACTAAGGGTTTTAAAAATTTTTTATTTTTAAGCCAAATAACTTTGTAACGGGTGGTGTTGTGGAACTGACTGTGTGCTGGAACCTGGGGTTCACGCAGAATGGTCACCCCAGCAAAGTTACAGAATGTATTTGATTGTAGAAGTGATGATTGACACATCCTATGGAGTATATCTAAATTAAATTATGATACTAGAGAAATTATAGATGGGACAGAAACTTATATCATCCGATATCACATATAACCAATCATTTAATAGCTTGAAGGAAGAAAGAGACAACATGCTACTGGGATATGGGACAATGCTACTCTGTCACATGGGGTTGCTGCGAGCTGACAACAGATTTTCGGACACAAGAAGAGGTGGGGATAGAAGTCTCCCCGCAAAGAGAATTCTAGGTACTGCCAGCAGTAACAATTGCCCACAATCTGCCTTCTTCCCTTAGAGACATGGAAAGCTTGGAAGAGGGGCCCAGGCCAGGGCAACCAAGTTTGACCTGGCACAGGCTAGACAGAATGCTACATAATTTGTACATAAACAGATCTGGGTGGCCCAACTGCAGGAATGACTGGGTAGTGTATCCCCTTTCTACCTCCATGGTTTTCAGTTCATTGGGGGCGGGGAAAAGCAAAGACAAAACCCCACATTTTGAGCACCTCCTCTGTAAATCTAAATTTAAAACTAACATGTCAGCTTAGGAGAAATGAACTTAGCAATGATGAGTATTGCCCTAACTACTGCTGGCTGAAGGATTGACATGAAATATACCACCAATTGAACCTTCGGTGTCTTGGAAGTTGAGCGATTACAGCGTGAAGTCAAAAGAGCTGATCTCCCTGCAGGCTCGAATTCCCACCCTGCCTGCTTCAGGGTCCCATGCCAGAATCTCCTGCGAGGGTGGGCAGCCTGTGTAGAACAGGAATTCAGCAACTTACTGTTTCGGGATGACTATCTCTTGCCTGCGCCAAACAACAAAACAAGCAAATGCCACTGCCATCTAGTGGGTTCCAAGGCTGGCTCCTTACCGGGCCAGATAGCCTCATGTCTCCCACAAAGCCGCTGTTGGGTGCGGATCCCAGACCCGATTCTTTTTTTTTCCTGATTTTTTTTTTGGGGGGGGGATGCGCGGCGGAAAATTCACCCAAGATGCTAATGGGGATGGGTGGGTGTGAGGAGCACAGGCTTTTCTACCTAACGGTAAACTCACAGAACAGTTTTTTAAAGATCATTTTATTGGGGGGCTCATACAACTGTTACAAACCATACATCAATTGTATTCGGCATAGAAGTACATATATTCCATTGTTCTTTTCTAGACATTTACTTTCCATTGAACCCTTAGGATCAGCTCCTCTTTTTTATCCCCTCCCCGACCCCTCGATAGATTATAGATTAGTTATTTTCAAATCTCACACCGACCACTGCCTCCCTTCCCCTCTGGTTTCTGTTCTTGCCTCTGGATGGAGTGTGTGTGGTTATGTGCCATTCCTTGCCATCGGTGGCCCACCTCTCCCCTCCCCTTTGGCTATCTTTATTCCCATTCCTGTTGCTGGGTTCCATGAGAACATCCGTTTTTCCAAAGGCCAGCCTCGCAGCTCCCAGGCGCGCGGGTGCCGAGCTGCAGACTGGGCGAGGGGCCGCGCTGCGGGCCATGCAAGTCCGGGAGGACCTCCGAGACGCACGCAAGACTCACGGAGGGCTGGAGACCGGAAGCGCCGTTCGCCGGTGGGAGCCAGTGAGGCCCCGCCCCCGGGCGCCCGGAAGTGACGCCATCAGACAAAGGCAGCGTGCGCCGGGAGCTGTCGCGCCTGCCGGTGGTCTGGTGGGGTCTCGGCTGTTCTCCTTTCCTCCCCGTCCTCTTCTCCCGGGGTCCGGGGGCCCCCGCCCGGGGTGAGTAGCGCGAGGCGGTGCGGAGGGCGACGGCTTCTGCGAGAACGGAGACCCGGGTCCCCAACTGTCAACCCCTCAGGAGCCGGCTGGCCACGTGACGCCGGCGCGTCTCGCTCGTGCCGGGCTAGGCCCCTAGTGCATGCCCCCCGGAGGGCCGCACCCCAAGCCTGCACCTGGCATTCCCGCACGTTGGCTCCCAGACCCAGCACACAGCCAGTCTTTGCTCTGAGCCTCAGTTTCCCCTCAGAGAAACGGAGATCCAGATCCCACCCGCTTCCGAGAGCGGGTGTGAGAACTTATTAAAATGTTGAGTTCACAGCCTGGTACAATTCTGTGCCCGTTGCTGTTGTCCTATTTCAACCTTGGGGTCAGTCCCAGCACGGCATATAAACCAGCTAAGAGCTCTTTGGGCCAAGGTCATTCCCGATTGCTGGAAGCTACCACATGGGAAAGACCTGGTTTTACTGCCCACCACCTCCGTGCCCTTTCCATCTCCAGATCTTGGTTTCCCCGTCATTACCCTGAGGGATTGAAACAGCTGATGTTGAAAGGGTGGGGCCGTGCAGCGGGTGGTTGTGGTGTGTAGAAGGATGGTCTGGTGCGATGGGATGGGCTCCTGGGAGGACCTGGGCAGTCACTGGGGCGAGGAACCTGCTTCACTCCCTTCCGCAGGTATCCTTGGGGGTGCATTAAGGCACGTGGCTTTCCTGGGCGCATTGCCTGTTTCCTCTTTGTAAACTGGGACAGAAGACAAGAGGTCCCTGTGGAACGCTTCTGTGGCAGTCAGAAGCCATAGGGTCAAGGGGCTGGGGTGGGGGTGGGGTGGCGGCTCTGTGCACATGCAGGAGGGAGGCCCACCACGGCCCCTTGCAGGTGTGCAGACCTGCAGGATTGACTGCAGCAGAGCAGTGATAGGCCCTGAGATGTTAATACCACTAGTCCAGACAGCATTTGAACGTATTTTCCTCATTTCGTCGCGTTACTGGGCAAAGTTGATGAGAATCTCTTAACAGAGATGACTAAGATCAGGAGAAGCTCCGCACCAGGTACGCTGTGGAGCAGTTTCTGCCTTTCACACGCACTGCTCCACCCTGCTCCAGACCCAGTGTTCGCTTCTCACTTTATAGGGAAACAGACAGTGGGTCTGAGGTTATGTGTCGTACCCGAGCTTCCACAGAAAACACAGCCAAGACTAAGACTTGCCTTAGCTGCTGACCCCAAAGCCTGGTTTTTCATTTTAAAATCTGTGTCTGGTCTTTCTCATGGAGCAGCCGTCAGTCTCCTGTGTTGGACTTCTGTCCACACAGGTCCACAGGGTACAGGCCCAGCCCACGGGGCTGCAGGAGGGAGGAGATAACGTCACACAGGCTTTTGGTGCTTTTAGGATTTGGGGAGTGACAGTTATGTGAGGAGTCTGATTCTGTCAAGGACTGATAGCGCTCCAGCACCATCTTCTTCCATGGATGTTGGGAAGAGAGAAGTAGAAGCTGGGCTGGTTGTCCCGATGCTTCCTGAAAGCGCCGTCGGGGAGGCCAGTTGATGACGAAGGATGCGCAGTTCATGCTTCACCTGCTGGGGAGCAAACGTGAAGGATGAGCAAAGGGCTGCCCACCCACCTCCAGGCTGACTTAAAGTGACAGTGCACACGAAGCCAGGCCCTTGCAGCCTTACAGCCCCTCACTGTCACTTTCACCCGAATGTAGAAACCTCCTTGCAGTTTGACTGGCCGGCCCCGCAGTCCCCTCTGACTCTCAGAGGCCGCCTGCCCTGCTCCAATCTGGATTGCTGGTGGCAAAGTGAAGACAGAGTCCTGGGACTCACGCAGACTATGGAATTAGTGGTTGGAGCCAAGGTCAAGGTTCCACTGTACGTGACTCTTTCCCAGCCTATGTGCCCCCCTGGGCTTCTTCCTCATAAGTAGAATTCTTGGTAGTTCGGTTGTTCAGGAGACCTGGACATTTACAGGAATCATGGTCTAAGCTTTTGGTCATGCTCTTAGTGTTGCCCATTTTGAATGGTTAGGTTTTGTTTTTGTAGGATTGTGGTTGGTAGGTATATAAAGCTTGTCCATTCATTCATTATTTCTTTCATTCAGTAAGCAGTCACTAAACAGCTGCCTCGTATCAGGTGCTGGGCTTGTGGTGTCCAAGGTAACATCCTGCTCCCTGAGGAGCTTGAGGCGCGTCCGCTGGGGAGGCCGGCAGGTAGGCGGCGTACAGCATGGAGACCTGCTCGTATGACCGGGAGTGCCAGAACACGGGGGGAGCAGCCTTGAAGGAGCCACAGGACTGCAGCAGTTAAGAGCTGAGGGCGCCCTAAACCTCTTGCCCCAGGAAAAGAGCATTCCAGGGTGAGTGCTCTCCTTTTAGACTCAACTACAACCAATGGAGCGTTGAAAGGTGGCCAGGGAGCAAAGGCCCAGAGCCAGCAGCTGTCCTGGAGGAGTAAGACTTCCACTTGACTCAGGACCCTGCCCTGTGCCTGCACACAGCTACTTCCTGGGGGAGCAGGCAGGCCGGGGTTTACTTCCTGGGGGAGCAGGCAGGCCGGGGTTTAGTTCCTGAGGGAACAGGCAGGCCAGGGTTGGGCCCGTCAGTCCTCTGTCAGACACCGCACCGAGGTGAGCAGGCAGCACCTGCCCTCTGCAGCTTATCTTCCTTCTAGTGGGACGGGAAAGATAGTAAACCAATTACATACTCTCTGATAGAAATACACAGGGGAGGCAGCAAACGGATTGGATAAGGGAGCTGGAGGCCTGGAGAAAGCCACCTGAAAGGCTGCTCAGGGAAGGCAGCCCCAGGAGGTGACGTGAGAGCTGACTAACCGCATGTGGGAGGGGCAGTTGAGGGCAAGGACCCATGCAGGTCTCTTGGGTTTGGGTTGGTCACCTGACTGCATAAGTGGAGGCAACTGTGGGACTGCCGCAGACAGTAATTTGGGAGGGAGAGTCCCTGGGGAGTGAGCAGTGCTTAGCTCAAATCCACACCTAAACTAACTGCCATGCTCCCCAGGCTGCTCATTCCACACTAGTACACCACTGTGGTCACAGCACACTCCTGCACCCTTCAGAACCTCTCCCACATTGACAAGCTAGACCTATCACCCCCACCATGTGCTTAGGGCCCCCACCATCCAGGCCCAGGGCGCCGCACACCTTGCAGCACTGTCGGCCTGTGCTGGCTCTGCGGTCTCCAGAGCACATGTGCGGTGGCCTCCTCTGGGCCGCCCCCCTGCTTGCCTTCCCAGAGGACTCCAGCTTTTGCACCCCCACAGCGCTTCCTGACTTTCTGGCCTGCGTTTTGTGGGGTCCACGTCTTTCCGGTCTTCCCCGCTGCCCTGCAGGTGGGGATTGTCTGGGGGTGTCTGCCTGGGGGTACCTCAGCAAGGAACTCGGGTGGCGCGGTGGGGAAGGGAAGGTCAGCGGTTCGAACCCACCAGCCGTTCCACAGGAAGGTGCAGCTTCCGTTAGATCACAGCCTGGGAACCCAGGGGGCGGTTCTGCTCTGTCCTCTGGAGCCATGATGAGCTGAAACTGACTTGAACGCAGCACGTTGAAGGTGGTCTTGTTTTGTGTTTCAGCTTCATCAGAGCCGCGGGATCAGTGCCTTACAGGTGGTGAGCGTTTGTTGGTGAGGACCAGCGCCTCAGAGGTGTGATCCTCCCACCCCTCCCCAGCGTGATGTGGCCAGGCTGCCCAGGGGCCTCGATCTCCTGGAGCGGTGGTCATCTTTGCCTCTATAGTTCTGAGCCCCTCTTGACCACCGTGTCTTGTCTCTTAGGCTCTTGCCCACAGAGCTGCCTGCACAGATCTTGTCGTTCCTGCTTCAGCTAGAGTCAGGTGACGAGGAAAGCTTTTGATTGCAGCCCCAACCAGTCATGTGACCCATATGCTTGAGCTTCCCATTACAAACTCTCCACAGTCCCTCAGCGCTGTGTTGGACAGGCTGATGAACCCTGTCACTTGCCTGTTGGCTCCCACGGGATGCAGTCAAGATCCCTGCTCCAGGACAGTTCTTGGCTTCAGGGCGCCTGGGTCTGTGTCCCTGCCTACCTCTCCACACTCTGCTGGTGGTCATGCGTCCAGGACACTCAGTCTGGAGCGACTTTCTTATTGGTGTGGCAGGGGTAGAGGGGGTCTCCGTTCTAAATACCGCATCCCCTTGGCTCTCTGCCTCTCGGCTCCACCAGTATCCTTCGCAGCTGAATCATCTAGTAACACACCCAACCAGGACCGTGAAGGTCGTCTGGGTGGCCAGGTGTCAGCGTGGACCGGGTGCTGTAGTTGGTGTGGTTGGGCTAGGAGAGCCGTGCTCACTAACTCCGTGCCCTGCTTGCCCCCCCCCCCACCTTCTGCCATGAAAGATTTACTCCCCCCTTACTTTTAAAAATGTTTTTGGTTTCAAACTAGCGCACAGTGTCACAAAAGAAAGTCCGTTTCAATGTTACTTGTCCCGCTCTCTTAGCTCCTCAGACATGTTTCTATCTGATGGGTAAGGAGGCTGGAGGGGCTGGAGGACCGTGACCCTCCTCTCTCTCTAAAAAAGTTATTTAAAATTTAACCCACCCGAGGGAGACACTGCACATAGCTGACAGGGACAGTGCCCCGTCACATGCCCTGCCCCTGCACAGGGTTTGCTCATGGCTTTTTCCCCGCCCACCCCTCTCCCCTTGTCAGACTCCTGGAAAGACTTCCTTTGGTGTAACCCCCTGCTTTATAATGAGGTGCAGTATGCATCTCCATGAGTTGACTGACTGCTTAGCACAATGTCCTCCAATTCTGCCCATGTCAAGAGGGGTTGACAGACCTTGTTTGCTCAGGGTGCATGGTAGTCCTGTTGAGGGTCTGCACCAGTTTGTGTACCATTCCCGCATCCGGGGCTCCCGATGTGTCCGTCTTTGTGCTGCGAGGTCAACAGGAGCGTGCATATCGCTGTTCTGCCTTGTTCTGTGTTTTTCTAGGGTAGGTGCCGGGCGGAGGGACCGCAGAAGCGTAGGGGACTTCTGTGTGGATTTGTCTAAGGACACGCTATTCTGGTAGCCGTGGTGACTGTACACTTCCGTGGTTCCATCTGTAAGCACACCCATGAATGCTTGTCAGCTAGCCACTTCAAGTCTGTCTCCCTCTCCCCGCTGTAGATAGGCAATTGTTGAATTGCCCTCCCTATCAATCAGTATAATGAGGAGACAAGAATGTTTCTTTTTTTCACAACGAAACCGCAATTGAAAAGGCAGGGAAAATAATTTTTTGAAGACAGAAAAATATTAGCAACCGAAACAACCTTAAATGGATCAAGGACAAGATCCAGTGATGAGGGGTTCGGGATGTTTCTTCCCCTGAAGGATCTTCCTTCAGGGGGAACTTAGGCCATCTGCATCCGTGGCAGAAGGTGGTTCTGGACAGCTACCCTCTCTGCGGTTTCCACCTGCTCTGTCCGGTTCTGGTCCCCCGCCCAGCCATTCACGCTAGATCCTTCCTCTTCAGCATCCTTCTGGAACAAGTCAGCAGTGCCCAGGGAACATTTCCAAAGCAGCCCCGCTCCTTATTACCGTGTCTTCCCCACCTCCACCCAACACGGAGGCTAGGTGGTGTCCACAGCCAGCAGACCAGACTGCTCACTGGCTCCCCTTAATGTCCACCCTAGAAGGGTCTTTCTCTGCTGAGCACAGGCTTTGCAAGCTGCTTGCTCGAAAGGCAGCCCGCCAAGCCCTCTCTCCTCTGCAGGCCGTCCCTTACGGCAACTCCTGCTCTCTGCACGTCGGCTCCGTGTGGGACTTGGGTTTGCTTTCTAAGCCTGTGTGAGTCTGGGTACTTTAGAGAAAGAAATACACAGAAACTCATGCATAAGAGAGGGTTTTATATAAAGGTTAAGTGCACATCAAGAAAACATCCCAACCCAGTGCTGCCCAAGCCCACAAGTCCAACATTAACCCATATGTCCGACACCAATCCACAAAGTCCTCCTCCATCTCACAAAACACACACTATGATACTGACGGCAGGAGGAAAGCCGAGTCAGTGAGTGTGTAAACATCTCAGTGCTGGCAGGGGTCTCCACACGGCTACTCCAGCACCCAGGGCTGCATCGGGGAAGGTCCATGTGGCTTTTCCTCAGGGATGTCTTGCAGGAAGTGAGCCTTGCCAGCTGAAGCAGGGAACTGGCTAAGGCAGCTACACCCTGGTCCAACCATCACAAAGCAAGAGACCATTTATCTCTCTGCCCTTCGCTTGACCCCGCACGTGTTTATCAGCCAGGTTGGCACAATAAACTTTAACTAACTCAAAGCCTCTTACCTCTACTTTGGCTACCAACAAATAGCCATTTCGTCCTGGCCATCCTAATTCCCCCTTTAGTAAATCCAGGTAAGCTCAGGCTAAATTCGGGCTTACAGGATCCCAGTAGTCATGATGACGTTGGCTTCCATCCCACCTGGGAGCCGGTTCTGGAGTTCCCAGTAGAGAAACAGCACTGTCCCCAGCGCAGATAACACGCAACCCAGAAACATGCCGTGCTGTGCCTCTCCATCCTGGGCTGTGTCTCCTTTTAGGAGCAGATGGCTGTGGGCCTCTGGCAGGTGCATTCAGTTGCTAAGGTGCCGTGGAGTTGGTACTGACTCGGCAACCCTGTGTGTCCTGGAACGACACCCCGCCTGGTCCTGCACCATCGTCACACCTGTCCCTGTGTGCGAGCCCATCCGTGCAGCCACTGTCCCCGTCCCTCGTGTTGGAGGGCTTCCTCCTCTCCACTGCCCTATTAATTTACTAACTCCAGTAGGCCCTCAAAACACCAAACTCGCTGCTGCGGGTGCATGCCGACGCCTAGCAACCCTATAGGACAGGGTAGAGCTGCCCCTGTGGGTTTCTGAGAGAGTAGCTCTGTAGGGGAGTAGAAAGCCTTATCTTTCAAGCTGCTGACCTGGTGGTTACCAGCCCAGTCCTTAACTACTGCCCCGAGCTAGCCTCTGTTAATCAGCACTGCTGAGCAGAGCAGTCTGTGCCCTAGGCCACTCCAGAAGCTGCTTTCTCTCCCCTCAGTGGCCATCCAAGAAGCAAAAGCTTTGCTTCCCATGTCCCTTCCTCTCTTACACACCGGGAGCCATTACAACAGTATACGGGTGACCTGTAGGACTTCCGTGTGTGCCCGAGGCAGGCGGTTCTGACATGGCGCTCCACGCCTGTGGCGGGTTCCCTGGCTTGTTGCAGTGTCCACGGCACTCAGTACTCAGGAGCGGGGTTACCAGGGAAGCTAGCAGGTTACTGCCCAAGTGAGAAGGGTCTGGACACAGATGCTCAGTCAGGCAGTGTCTTCCCGTTGTGCTGGCAGACAGGCCTCTCTGGCTCTCAACTCCTTGGCCTGACCTCTGTCCTGCACAGGTAGTGTTACAAAGTTATTTTAGGACCGCCACTAAATGCCTGAAGGGCATGCCATGCCACCGTTAGTTAGCCCCAACCCAGAGGCATTCAACTGTTGCTCACTGTCCGCAAACCCAGCCCCCCACTTAAGTGCCTAGAGGTGCTTCTCAAAAGCACTCGGCCTGCCTAGCCCTGTGGGCTGGGAGTCGGCTGCTTTGTCAGACTCTGGCTGCTGCCTGCCATCCGAGGGATCTCGTATCGCCAGCTTCATGTGTAGGGTCTCGAGGTCCAAGTGCCATGCTCCTCTCCTGGCTCTTCTTTATTCTTGGTTCCGAGATGCCTCCTCTTACACCTAGCAGGATGGCAGTCAGAGAATACCATCAGTACACCACACCACGGGGAGGTCCCCACCCCACCCCCCATCAGACCCAGCAGGAAAGCAGAGGTTTAGTGGGTTTAGTGTTCCCAGAGCCTGATCACCCAGCAGCAGGTCAGCTTTACACCAGCAGAAAAGCCCCCAACGTGGAACTCGGGCCTTGGGGTTCAATGCAGAGGACCAAAGACCCCGTGACACTCCGTGAAAGGTGGCCCCGTTCAGACAGCCACAGCCCCTTCCCATCCTCCTCTCCTCTCCGCCTACCTCACTGTCTCAGGCTTACTGCTCCTGGTCTCTAACCAAGTTAGGTCCCTCTGGTGCGGACCTCACCGCCATTGCGTGTCTGTGCGCACTTGCTGCCGCCTGGCTGACGGTCAGTAAAAGCGAGTGTGAGAACTGATGTGGAGAGGACAACGCCTGAGCAGCCCTTCCTGAGGGGAGGGGACTCAGACTACACACCAGCCCCGCTCCGTGTCCTGTGAAGCAGGGTGAGACTGGCCTCATCCTCAGCTCCTCTCCATCCTGCCCAAGGCACGTGCTGATCTGCTGGGTTCGTTGCAGCGCGCACAGGCCATCCTGTCAATTGTGGATTTTACTGGGCCAGTTCACAGGCTATAATTCCAGATGAGAAATGTCCACACCGTGCTCCATGTCAGCCCCACCTGCGGCCCAGCCCGTCTCTGACTTGAGGCCCCTGCCCTGCTCTGGCAGTGTGGCAGAGCTTGTAGGGCTGCTGGTAAGTGCCCAGCAGGCACGTCCTTGAGCTTGAAGGCACTTGGTGGGACTTCTGTGGGTCAACACATTCAACCTCCGTCCCTGCCTCTGTTGGCTGGGCCGCTGCTGCCGCCCCACCTCTCCGCCCCTGGATATCACAATAAGCTTCCACGTGTGGGAGTCTCAGGGTCCAGAGGACCTGCTCCAGCCTGACTCGGCGCTCGGTAGGGAGGCCTCCTGCATGCTCCTGAGATGGTGGTGGTAGGTGTTGTCCTGGAGCGATTGTGTGGACGTTAGTACAAAGCACCGCCCGGCCCTGACCAGCCTCAAGGTTGTGCTCATGTTGGGGCCTATTAGAGCCCCTGTGCCCAGCCACCTGGCCGAGGGTCTTGCCTTTCCCACTACCCCTGCGCTTTGCCAAGCTTGTCCTCCAGGGCTGGCCTCAGGTGGCTGTTCATGGTTAACAACCCCGTGATAGAACTGGGGTCAGAACTGAGTCCCCTGTCATCTTACCTAGTGCCGTCAGGACGGGGGAAGCTGGAGCCCGTGCGCAGAGTCCCCTGCGGTTGTGTGGTAGGACTTAGACTGTGGCTGGAAGAGCCACCTCAGAGTAAATTGCCCACCCCAGCTGCTTCCTCAGGCAGAGGACCGCGGGGCAGGCAACCCCAGGCCCCTCCCAGGACCCCCTGGAAGGAGTTCCGGGTGACGTTGCCACGTTTTCATGACCCTTATTTGGAGGTTGCGATTATCTGTCCCCTGGAGTCAGACGCCATCGGCTCAGTGTCACTAAAGACCTAGAGGCCAGGACTTGGGGAGACAGCCTTGAGGAATGACTTGTGCTGGGGGGTGGGAAGGTGGGGAGCAACTTGGGACTGGGCACTTTCCTGTGTGCCAGACCAGGCTGCCTCCCGCCGAGGAGGCTTTCTGACTCACCTCTTCCTGCACAGGAGCAGACTGGCTGCTGACGACATGACAAGCGAAGTGATAGAAGATGAGAAACAATTCTACTCCAAAGCCAAGACGTACTGGAAGGACATCCCGCCCACCGTGGACGGCATGCTCGGGGGGTATGGCCACATCTCCAGCATCGACCTCAGCAGCTCCCGGAAGTTCCTGCAGAGGTTTCTGAGGGTAGGCAGGCCTGGTGTGCTCTCCAGCAGGAGAGGCTGCAGCTTGGGGGGGCCCTGCCCAGCCCGGACGGGGGCTGATGTTTCCATGAAGCACTGAGGGGCCACTGGGGCCCTGTGTTCAACACCAAGGCCTGAATGTTGAGTTGCAGGGAGACTTCTGGGTTGTGAACTTGAAGGTCAGCCGACAGGAGCTGGCTGTCCTGCTGGGACTCCCATGGACTGGGATGTACAAGGCTTGATTCAGGCGGTTCAGTTTTGCCAGGCAGGTCATTTCTACCCTCCTGCCCTACTGTGGGCATTGGGGCCTGTAGGCATTGACTATTTCCTCGTTCACAGACTTAGTAGTTTCTTGTGGTTTTAGCCTTACGTATCACCCCAGGCTGGGTCCCCGAGTCTGGAGTCTCCCCAGGGCCCTGCCCCCTTCCTGGATTCTTTTCCCTGGCAACTGGAGACCACTGCCCCTGCTGTCTGCTGTCTCCCCACCACCCACGTCTCATCCCCACCTCCGACTTCTTGGTCCAGCCCTTTCTGTCTCTGTGCTGTCACGTTCAGGGGTCTCAGCTACCACCTTGAGGTGGAGGTTGGCTTCTCTGCTGAAACCGAGTGGCCCAGAAAAAGGAGAAAGCCCTCACCTACATCCTTGACGGTCCCCACCGGCCCGAAGAATTCAGAAGTCCTGGTTCACATCTCTGCTAAGGAGAAGAACAACCAGCCAACAGGGTCTGTGACTTCCCCCCACGCCTACAGCCTGCCTTTCTGCCTTTCAGGAAGGCCCAAACAAGACGGGGACAGCCTGTGCCCTGGACTGTGGGGCTGGCATTGGCAGGATCACCAAGCGGCTGCTCCTGCCTCTGTTCAAAGTGGTGGACATGGTGGACGTGACGGAGGACTTTCTGGTGAAAGCCAAGACCTACCTGGGTGAGGAGGGCAAGAGAGTGCGGAACTACTTCTGCTGCGGCCTCCAGGACTTCAGCCCAGAGCCCAGCTCTTACGACGTCATCTGGATCCAGTGGGTGATAGGTGAGACTCAGCTTCCCCTCTCTCCTGTCTCCAGTGACTGAGGCTCCCGCCAGGTGCAGGTACCACGCCTGGCCCTCCCTGTCTTAGACCCTGAAAGGGTGGTCCCAGGCCCTGTGGGAGTTTTGTGGGACAGACAGCAGTGCCTGCTGCGATCCATTTGGCGGCAGAGAAAGCGAAACCAGTACTTAATAAATGAGGGTTTTTATTTAAAGAACAATATGAAAACCTGTGTTCCCTATGAGCAAGTTTGTTGGAGACTTGACCCACCCCCACTTAGCTTAGTAGCCTGTGGGAATTGACTGAGCATGCGCCTCCTGGTCTGCCTATCCGTGGGTCAGCCCCACCTCCAAGGCTGGCAGCCAACCCTGTGTGAACGCCCTGGGCTTCTGCCATGTGGTTGAAGAGGCTTCTGTCCCGAGTGTGAATGAAGGAAAGGGAGTCTATTTGGGAGCCCCCGCAGTGCTGGAACCCCAGGCCAGTGCACTCAGGTGGGTGCCGGGGGTGTGGGCAGAATGCGGATGTGGAAAGCACCAGGTTCACATCCACTAGCTTCTGCCCTGGGGCAACTTCTGAGCCAGTTTCCAGACTTGAAAGGGAGTATATTCGTGCCACCGCTCAGGGCAACCGAGAGGGTCAGTGAGGCACCTGTGTGCACCCTACCCGATAGGAGGGGCTGGGAAGTGGTGGCCAGAGCGCCTCACTGCCCCTTCCCCGCCCCCCCCCCCCAGTAACCAGGACCCCTGTCCTCCCCAGGCCACCTGACTGACCAGCACCTGGCTGAGTTCCTGCGACGCTGCAAGCGGGGCCTGCGGCCCAATGGCATCGTGGTCATCAAGGACAACATGGCCCAGGAGGGCGTGATCCTGGACGACGTGGACAGCAGCGTGTGCAGGGACCTGCAGGTGGTGCGCAGCATTGTCCGCCGCTCGGGCCTCCGCCTGCTGGCCGAGGAGCGGCAGGAGAACCTCCCAGATGAGATCTACCATGTCTACAGCCTGGCCCTCAGATGAGCCCGGCTGCTCTGGCAAAGGGACTGGGACTGAGACCCAAGGGGAGGGGGGCGGGGCTGACAGCCGAGAGCCAGGGGCTGCATGTGCTTAGGTCACTTAAGTATCCTGTCTGCCACCTGCTTAGGCCACAGCCTTTTTATAAAGGCAGGGGTGCAGCTCCACATGGGCTGAGGGGTCCATCTCGAGGCAGAACTCTGGGTCTAGACTCACCACCTGCTCTCTCAACTAGATGCGGCTGCTCTTGTAGGAAGCAGAGTAACCTGGGTCACCTGGGGAGGTGTGACCTGGAGAACACACCCACACGGAGCTAGTGGCGGTCAAGGCCCAGGCTGGGACCGCTTGTGCAGCCTATGGGAACATACAGGCTTCTGACTGCTCAGTGATGGGGCCCTGGTGCCTGTGATGAACACAGCAGCCTGCAGCAGGGGAGCAATGCCTGTGGCCTTGGCTCTTCTGTTTCCATCAGAAATAAAGGGTGGACTCCCTGTGCTCTGAAGGCCCTGGCCAGTCTGCTGGAGTGGTGCTTTCTGTACTGGGACAAGTGGATTGCTCCATGTCCGTCCGTGCCCCTCCCCACCTCCCCAGGCTGTGGCCTCTTTGCCTGCCCATTCTCTGGCTCAGAAGCCTTTGCCCTGAATCCGGGCAGGTGGGAGCAATACGCAACTCAGAGGCTGAATGAAATAACTTTAATTCCATAAACCCGTAGTTGCCTGTGGATTTCACTGTGCAGTGACTGCTGGAATGACTCGGTGGCAGTTTCCAGTCTGGGTGGCTTTCTGCATAATACAGGACTCTGGGGAAGGGCTGTCCATGGCCATGCACTTGGCTGCCTTTCAGCAAATGGCACAGCCCCCAGCCCTGGGTTTGGCACAAGCAGCCCGCACCAGTGCCCGGGCCGAGGTGGATGCAGGTAGCCTGGACCTAGGGTGGTGAAGCTGGCCGCCAGCTCAGCTGCACCATCTGAAAGAGAACCTGGTGGGCTGGGTGGGCTTTCTGCCTCACCACAGCACTGGTCTGTGGCAGAACAACGAGTGAAGACCCCCAGCGGCTACCCAGCTTCCCTTGTTTCCTGGGGCTCCGAGGCCTGGCTGGCTCTCAGTGCCTCCCTGCCCTGTGGGGACGAGGACTCAGCTCGTCCCAACTCAGAACCCTCCCTGTCCCTCTGAGGGTGCTATCAGAAGGGAGGGAGTCTCCCTGGAAGACAGAGAACTGGACCTGCACCCTTGGGATGATCCTGGGAGCTACGTGCTCCCTGACTTTGTACCGACGAAGGCCAGGGCTCGCCTCCAGCCGACATCTCATCGGTGGGACCAAGACCTGCCCCAAGGTGGCTGTCGCACGTCAGCCCACCAGCAATCAGATTTCAGCTGCCAAGACCACTGTGCCCTGTAGCAGGCCCGGGAAGCTTGAGGGGGCGGCGGGGCTGTCAGATGTCATCCTGGAGGATGCTGCTGTGCTCACTCAGGAGGTACCACTTGAGCCTATCGGGCAGAGGGAGGGCCTTGACCTTGACGTCCACCGGCCAGGGCTGAAGGTGGAGCCGGATGCAGACTCGACACAGGTGCTTGAGTGGGGGAGGGGAGCTCTCTAGCTGCCTCAGGGAGAGGTGCAGGGCCTGGATCTTCCCTGCCAGGCTGCCCAGCGGGTTGATGTCAAAGTTGTCAGGCAGCTGGAGCTTCTGGGCGCTGGTCACCATGAGGTCCAGAGCAGTCTCGGCTTTGCGCAGGAGGTCCACGTGGCTCTCGTCCTCGGCGAACCTTGGCTGGGAACAGAGCCTCTCAAAGATGATGTGGAAGCCGGACCAGCAGGCCGGCCCGTGGAGTGAGCAGTGGCAGGCGGCTCCAGACTCCAGCAGGAAGCACAGGAGAGGGAAGTGCTGTGTGAAGTTCTGGAGGCAGATGTGGGTGAGGGACTCGTGGGCTGGGCACGCGCTGGGGTCTGCCCCGTGCGCCAGCAGCAGCTCCGTTACTTGGAAGCAGAAGCGGTGGATCAGCTGGGCCTCCTCTTTGTCCCCTCCCGCCGTCTCACCGAGCAGGAAGATGATGCAGGTGAACACCGTGTCCCCATCTTTGGTGGCAGCCTTGACGTCTGCCCCTGGAAGAGCAGTAGAAGGCCTCACCCTGTGCAGTAACACCTGCCATCTACAGCGGGTAGGGGGCCTGCAGACCTTAGACAGGTGCTGCGCAAACGAAAGGCTGGGGCTTCCTGGGAGGGGCCAGTCTCACCTCCTTCCAGAAGGAGCCGCACACTCTCAGTATTGTGGATCTGCACCCCGTCGCTACTGGCCAGGGCGTGGAGCAGAGCAGTCTTTCCTGGGGAGGAAGCGGGAGGAGGATTTGGGTGAGTAGGAGGCCAGGAAGCTGGGGACAGAGCAACCGAAGGTGGAAACACTGAGAGCCAAAATCAGCTCATGACATGTCTGAGCTGAGCTGGCTGCCATCTTTCGTCCTGCACAAACTAGAAACAAGGGCAGGAGGAGGAGGGTTTTTCTGGATACAGATGGAACCAGAGCCTGGGCTGGGTCTCTCCAGACAGTAGCCTTTGTCCCTCAGAGGCAGGGCGAGTACCGACAGGAACCCCCATGAGAGCACTCACTGCCCAGAAAGCATCTGAGCTCCGGGACAGTCCACCTGTGCACTCCACTACGCTGCAGTTTGAGGGGGCCTGGGACCTTGCTGCCCAACTAATTGCCAGCCACCCCCCCACCCCCACCCTCCCAAGCTTCCCCAGGCTTTCATCCCGCATAGCGGCCTAGGGCTGTCCTGCTGCTCCAGGAAGACCTACCATGCTTGTCAGCTGAGTTGACATTGGCTCCAAGGTCCAGGAGCCGCTGCAGGCAAGGCAGGCGCTCTGGCTCCTCGCTGGCCAGGTCCAAGGGGCTGCTCTCGTGGACCTGAGTGGAGAAAGCACAAGCTGAATTGCCCGACACTGGGACACAGGTGGCCTAGCACGGATGCCCTGCTACTACTGGCTGGACCTGGCTGCTTACCCGGTCCCTTCGATTAATGTCGGCCCCGTGGCGCACCAACAGCTCCACCATGTCCGGCTGGTTCCGCAGGACGGCAATGTGCAGGGCAGTGTAGTAGGTGACCGGGTCTGCAGGCACACACACTCAGGGACACTCCTGCCTTTGGCACATCCCCTACCTAGAGTCCCCTGGAAGCTGCAGGCTCAGGCTCCTAGCACCAGGAGGGGTCAGGACAGCGATGTCTAGAAGTACACTAGAGGCACTTCAGATTGTGGGCATTCTAGTAGGCTCATTCAGTTTGGCCTGCACCTTCCTCTTCTGGAAAACAGGGCTGTGTAGCAGGCTTCTGCTGGCAGGGGGCGGGGAGGAACGTGGGACTAACAGCCAGCTTATCACATGTCTGACTTTGGATGAGCCTCTTTCCTCAGCTCCTCAACCTTCCAGGAACCCAGCAGCCTGAGCCTGAGCCCGAGCCCTGCCCTCCCAGAACAGCTCACCACCACCACCACCCCGCACTGACAAGCCAGATAGCAACCTGGTCCTGCTGTCCTGTGTGGCTTATGTCTCTCCCTCCTTGTGGTGTGAACCAACAAGAAGGCTCCGAGGCAGAGGGAGAGGCAGGACATTACCTTCCCCAGCTCTGGGCAGAACCCCGGCAGCCACAGCTCCCGAGTGGGAGCCAGCGGGAGAGTGCCAAGGCCATCACTGGGAGAAGGAGCAACAGACTTGCTCTTGGTACAGAGGTGGTCAAGAGCCATTTGAAAGGCAGGGGAGTTCCACCCACAGGGGCCCCTCTGTTATCACCGCATTAAAAAAATTAGGCAGTTCCTAAGAGAACAGTCAAAGCAGGGCTTCAGAAGGCCTCCCTGCTCCAGGTGCCAGCTGACCTTCAAAATGGAGGTTGGCCCCGTTTCGCAGCAGGACGTCGGCTGCCCGAGTCAGCCCCAGCTCAGCCATCTTCAGCAGGGCATTGCTCACCCCCTCCTGGTAAAACGGGGAGAGGGCCTTCCGCTCCAGCAGCTCCGTGAGAACAAGGAGGTGGCTTTCCTCGCTGGCAGCATAGCTGGGCCTGGGGCAGCAGAGGATGACCAGTTAGTGGGGAGGGGGGCACCAGCTGGCATGGGCACCCTGCGGCAAAGAGCCACACCACCTAGCTGGTGGCCATCACCCTCACCCACAGGTCACAGGGTCCAGGCTCTATGTGGCAGAAAGCCTCTCTCTGGAGGCTGATGGTTGAAAGAGGGCTGAGCGGAGCTTCTGAAGCAGAGCAGAGTCCCTAAGGTTCTTGACTACGGGCTGGGTCCCTCTCCAGGTCCCTCCCAACCTGGTCCCTCAACTGGTGCAGAGGCTTTGGTCCCAAGCGTGGGGCTGTTAGGGCGACGGGAACCCTGGGGGCCACAAGCCAGAACAAGGGCCTAATGCCCCTTCCTGGAAAGGCCCCCCTCACACTTGAAGACAGAGACTGCCCCTGAGCTGCCGTGGGCGTTAGACCAGTGGCCCTCCTTGCCTCCCGGCTCACCCAGACACTTAGTCTCTGGTTTTCAGAAGGCTGTGGGCACACAAGGTCCTACCCACCCCAGCCCCACTCACCTACCTCGCAGTTTCACCTCCTCCGGCCCCTCCCCTTTCCCCAGCCAGCACGAACTACCAGAAACCGTCCGGCTTTCCGCCAAAGCCCAAGCGCGCGGGCTGCTGGCATGCTTTTGCCCAAAGCCCTGACAAGAACCCAGGCTCCTGCCCAAACTGTGGCTCTGGGTGAGGCTGTTCTCCAATTGGTCCATTCTCTCCGCTGATTCCAAGTGTAAGCCTTACTGCCTAGGCCCATTCCATCTCATCCCCGTGCCCCCACCCCACATGGATACAAAGAGAATCTTCTGAACTATGCTCTTGCCTGGGCTGCCCCGCCCCGCCCAGGAAACACCCGCACTGCACTGGCACGGCCTCGCCAGGAGCAAATGGTGAAAACATTTACTTTTTAACGCCTTTCAAATGCAGTCATCTGCAAAAATGTCAAGCTCACACAGCTCTTGTAAAACCAACGCCTTGATTCCATCCTCCCAGGGGCGCCCGGCAGAGCGCACCGGGCGGGGCCGGGGACGAGGCCGGGCGACACTCCGCCCCGTCCGCCCGCCGCCGCCCTGCTTCGCCGGCGCTGGCCGGGTGCTGCCACCCCCAAGAGGCGGGATATGGGTCAGCGCGGAGGGCCTCGCACGGGGAGTCGCGGT
Source organism: Tenrec ecaudatus (assembly GCF_050624435.1). NCBI lineage: Eukaryota > Metazoa > Chordata > Mammalia > Afrosoricida > Tenrecidae > Tenrec > Tenrec ecaudatus. The sequence goes on along the minus strand of NC_134539.1, from coordinate 77,525,105 downwards.
TAGACTAGGCTTGCAGGGACAAGGCGGAGTGCGGCGCCGGGTGACGAAGGAAGCGAGTTACCGGTCCAGGGTCTCCGGCCGCTCGGGGTCCTGGATCCCCAGGGAGCCCAGAATCGCGTCTACGAGCGGCTGGTACTCGAAGATGATCCTTCGGAAGCCGTGCAGGAACGGCATCGCGGCGGCCCAGGGCGCTGGAGGAACCGCGCTCTCCGCCGAGACCGAGACGACGGCGGAGCGTGTTCGAGAGGCCGCTGGCCCAGGGGCACCTCCGCTGCTCTCGTCGCTGCTACGGAAGCCTCGGAACCAGCCCGGGAGCCGACCTACCGCCCGACCCGCTACCCTAACCGGAAGCGGCCGTGCGCGCTTCCGGTGCGCTTCCGGTCCGCGCCCGCCCCGAGGCCGGCCGGGTGCGGACAGCGCCCCTGCTGACTCGGAGGACCGACTGCGGCACATCCCGGAGCGCCATCCTGGCGGCGCGGCCCTGGAAAAAGAGCAAGAACTCATCGCCTAACCGGAGCCCGCGGGGCGCCCGCCGCAGCCCGACCCGACCCGGCCCGGCCCGGCTCCGCGATCCCGCCCGCGGCTGCTGGGCGCCTTCCGAGCCCCGCCCGTCGCGTGCCCGGACGCTCAGGGCAGGAGTAAGAGGTGGTACCTAGAGGCCCAGGCTGCCACGTGACCCAGTGCGGCTCCCCACCTGCCTTGGCTGCTTGCACCCTAGTCTGATGTCCTGCGTCCCACGGGCTCCAAGAAGGACCTCCTGCCACACCTCGGTCCCTGTGCGTCCGCTGGCACACTGACTGTAGAATGACCAGGACCCTCCTCTCCACGGGCCTCACCACCCCAGAGGGCATCGGGAACAATTCCTTATTCAATGCCCCAGGAGACGCCTGGCTGCCGGCTCCTGCCTTGTTTAGCTTTCATTCCCTCGTTTATAAAATGGGAATCGTTTGCTCCACATAAGATCCTGGATCAAGGAGTCCTGGTGTTGGAGTGGGCTAAGCATTGGGCTGCCAACTGCAAGGTTGGCGGTTCAAATCCACCTGCCTCTCTGCAAGAGGCAGATGAGGCTGTCTCCTCCCCTAAAGACTTACAGTCTCAGAAACCAACCTGTGCTAAAGGGTGGCTTATTCGGGGGAATGGACTGTGGCAGTGGTGGATGGTTCTGGAGCAAGAACACTCGAAGTGTGGCTTGAAGTTGTGTCTGGCAGGAAGGAATGGAAGTCTAGGGCCACTGTTCTGGAGTCTTGGCACCATATTTGAGCAGTTACACACTCAGTCCCATAGCCAAGCCCTGGTGCCTTATAATTCTGGAACGGTGTCTGGGTCCCAGGGGTTCCCATCACTGCTTTACATAGGGTTGGGAGTCTCCCTGGCACCTGTGCCTGCACAAAGCAAGAGTTCTTCAGACTCGGGGGAGACAACAAACACCTTTTCGGGCACGTTTGAAGGCAGCTCCACACAATTCTGATTAAAACCCTATCAATTGGGTGGAATAAAGCCTTGCCCTCCAGCAAAGACAACACCAGCGATTCCAAGCAATGCCCCCAGCCAGCGACAGGGCCTCGCAGTCACATACAGGTAATAGGGGCTGGATGGGAGCTGACCTTTATTATCATCAAGTCTCCAAAGTTGTTGGGCAGATCAAAAGCCATCAAAATGCCCACCAGACTCACACAACCCCTTGGTTTGCCCTCCTTCCTGGGGTCTTGCCCCAGCCGAGAAATAACTCCTGGAGCGGAGGGGGCAACGGGGCATTTGCCTGCGTGTATTGTAAAGTCAGCATGTGTACCTGGGCTGGGATTCCCACCGGGCCACGACGGGAGGAAGATGGTGCTTCTGGTGGCATTGTGGTTTCACATTAAGTTGCTAACCACAAAGTCAGCAGTTTGAAACCACCAGCTGCTCCTTGGGGGTGGGGGGAATTATGCTTTCTACTCTCATAATGAGCGACATTCTTGAGAACCCACTGGCGCAGTCCGCCCTGTCCCATGGGGTCACTGAGTGGGCCTGGGCTCGGTGGCAGCGAGTGGCCCTATAGAAGAAAGACTAGCAGTGGGCTTCTAGAAAGACTGGTCAAGGAATACCCGCGGCGCAGCTCGACTCCGTGGCATGACGGCAGCGGGTTGGACGGGGTCCGAGCCTGGTTTTCTAGGCACGAAGTGCTCAGCAGCACACTTACAGCATGAATTCCCACGAAGTAGCCCCTCTCAGTGCAGGGGGCTCCCACCTGACAATGAATTCCAGTTACAGTGAACTCCACTACCACTCACTGTCTGGTTCTGCATCCTGCTCTTTCTTTCCCACAGTGCATTGCCAGTAGCATGTACCACAGACAACGGCTTATGCTACCCAAAGTCAAAGACTCGGTTTAGAAAGCTAATAAAAGGCAATCATAATGAACACCCCCCCCCCTTTTTAAATTGAGGTTATTTGGCATCTGTCGGAACGGCCTTCCAGCAGAGTCACTGGACTGGGACCTCCTCACAAGTCAAGGACTCCCTGGCTCCTAAGGAGCGCCGGTGGTGCCAACAGTTAAGCACTCTCCTTCTAGTGGGGAGACTGGTGGTTCAAAACCACCCAGCAGCTCTACAGGGGCAAGGGGTGGGGGTGGGGCACACCTGGAGACCTAGTTCCTTAAAGGTTACAGCTGAGAAACCCGCAGGGGGCAGCTCAGCCACATGGGACCATTGGGAGTCAGAATGAACTCAGTGCCCCCCCCCCATCTGTCTTCCATTCTTTAAAAAGGAGGAAGCTGAGGGCCTGTCCAAGTTTCCACAGCCAGGCCAAGACTCCAGCCCCAATCTGTGTGTCTCTGTGGGGGGGGAGGGAGTGGGGGTGGAGGTGGGGGGACTATCTGTGCAGCTCCTCCAGCTCTGGGCCTGCGGGGTCTGAGCAGGCGGGGAGTCGCTGCCCCTGCCGCCCCCTCAGCCCTGGGGCACCACACTCTGGAGCCAGGCCCGGCCGCCTGCCCGTCGCCCAGGCTCCTATTTTTAGAAAGCTCTGTGCCCCTTGACCTGCCTCCTGTCAGCAAGGGTAACCTTGTCTCCTCCATCTGCCTCCCATTAAGCCTCTGCCCTGCAGAACCTTTTGATTCAGCATGGAACCTCTCTCTCCTGACCTTGCCATGCGGCCCCTCATCGCCTAGCCTGCCTACCCCCTTCTTTCAGTCCAAACCCAGAATGGGGGTGCTGGGGCCCAGCACCCAGTGCCCAGTGAGTCCGTTCCTGCTTCCTGCTCAATAGGGCATTTGGGAGTCACTCTGACTGTCCCATGCACCTCGGGGAATAGCCTTCATATATAAAGAGTTGTTCAGAACCAACAAGAAGGAGGCAAAGACACAAATAGAATAGGCAAGTCACACCTAAGTGTCATCAAATATAAGGGGAGGTGCTTAGCTTCTCGAGCAGGCCAGGAAACGCAAAATGAGGGCAGCATAAAGGAATGAGCTCTCCCTCGTTATGTGATAAGATTTAAAAGTGTGATGGGGCTCAGGGCAGGGGAGGGGACACTATAACATTCCCTGGGGGCGAAGGGGCAACACTGGTAGTACTGGGTAAGCCTTTCTGGAATCCACTTTGTCAGTTTACACCAAATCACTTTGAACTAACAATTTAATTTCCAGGAACTAACCCAAAGGAATAATCACAGACACTTTGAATGGCGAGAGGAGGTGGGAACGCCCCAGATGGCCGTCATAAGGGAGGTGTCAACTAACTGGGGGACATCCGTACAATGGGCTCAGACAGAAGGACAATGGAGAGGCTGGTGCAGGGCTGGGCAGGCCTTCATTCTATTGTGCATCGGGTGGTTATGAGTCGGAACCGATTTGATGGCTCCAGACAACACCACACAGGAGACTAAACCCACCTGTACCTGTCTTCCAGGGCTGCTGAAACAATGGGCCCAAACTGAGCAGTTAAATCAACGTGGATTTTATCAAGGGTTCGTGGGGGGGGGGGGGATGAGGAGCTGATACCAAGGGCTTAAGTAGAAAGAAAATGTTTTGAGAATGATGAGGGCAACAAATGTACAAATGTGCTTGACACAATGGATGGGTGGATTGTGATAAGAGTTGTAAGATCCCCCAATCAAATGCTTTTAAAACCCCCAAAACATGTATTTATTCTCCCATAGTTTTGTGGCTGAAGTCAAGTTGCTGGCCCACTGGGCTCTGATGGGAGGCTCTGGGAAGACTCCACTTCCAAGTTCATTCATGACATTGACAGAGGCCAAGTCCTTGAGGTGGAGGCCTGAGGCCCTTTTCTTGCTGGCTCTCAGCTAAGGGGCCTCACTCAGCTCCTTGGGGGCTTCTCTCCTGCCCAACCCGTGAGCCCCGGCATCTCAGCTATGGATTGAATTCTGTCCCCTAGAGATAGGTAGTGAATTCCTGATCCATGTACAAGTGGGTGAGAACTCTTGTATCTTTTGTTGTGCTAGTGAGTCTGGGCCAGGGTAAGGTGAACGCTCCCTGGAAGCATTGCTGAGCCACAGAGAGGCCCGACTAAACAGAGGGACACCCAGGAAAGGCAGCTGCCAAGAAACCTCCAGGCTCCCTGGGGGCGCAGGCCAAGAGGTCCTCAGAAGGAATTGGCACCTCTGAGACCCTGACGTAAATGTTGCTGCCTCCAGAACTGTGAGGACATTACTGTCTGTTCTTGAACGTCCCCTGCCCCCTTTGGTCTTCCTGTCTGGGCAGCAGGCGGAAGCACCGCAACCTCAGAAGCACTCAGTCCTCCTGGCGCCTGGGGCCTCGCGGACTTCTCCTCCTGCCTGTCTCTCCCGCGCTCAGCCAGAGAAGGCGCTGTGCTTTTAAGGGCACCCGTGATTCCCCGGGCACCCCAGGGCATCTCCCCACCTTCAGGTCTGGAGCCTCCATTCCACCTGCCCTGTAACTTTCACATGGTCCCCGGCTCCAGGGCGGGCAGGTGCAGCCATCCCTGGGGGCCGTTACGGATATCAACAGTGAATGATCTCAACGCACTTCTAGGAGGACCAACCATTCCGGTGTGTTTTTACCGCTCAAAGTCTGACGTCCCGGCAGGCAGATCAGGGTAAGTGTTGACCTTACAGTTGCCTCTCAAGGCAAGTGATAGTGAACAGTCACAAGGACTATACCTAGGCGCGCTGTTCTGTGCCCACCCATCCACCCCGACCCACTGCTATCGACTCATAGTGTCACCAAGTAGGATTTCCTAGACTACCAATCTTCATGGGACAGACAGTCTCATCTTTCTCCCGAGGAGCAGCTGGTGGTTTTGAACCGTCGACCTGGCAGTTAGTAGCCCAGTGCCTCGCCCACAGCGCCCTACAGCTCTGTCTGGAACAGTGAATGCCCTGAAGTCTTATAGTCAAATGTGTGTGTGTGCATGCGTGTGTGTGCATGTGCGTGCATGCGTGCGTGTGTGTGTGAGTTCTCCTGCATAAACAGGAATCATTCTGGGAGGTGCCATCATGACCTCCCGGGCAGGTGCAGGTCTGTGGACAAGGCCTTTTCTCTCTCTCCCAGCACGCTTTAGAGCCTCCTTCCCACCTGAGATCCCCTCCCCATGCCCAGACAGCCCAGGTTAGCACTTTGCTCCCTTTTGCAGCAGCTGAGCGTCCTTGTGGTGCTGCAGGCCTGGCCTAATGCATGATGGGAGTGACGTCATGCACGTGTTGCGTGTGTCCCCTGTCTGCTGAGTGACCAGGTACCACACTCGGGAAGCAAGTTCTATCAGGACTCTTGTGTGGCAGGTGGGCAGACCGGGGCTCAGAGAGAAACTGGCAACACCAAGGTCCTAACTAAGACTAGCGGGGGCTGAGATGGGATTCCACCCCAGGCTGGCTCTCCATCTCTCTCTGTACCTGCCCCTGACGAGCCGTGGCGGTGCTGAGGGATAAGTATTGGGGCTGTCCGTTTCTGTAAAGGTGGGCAGAAACCCCACAGAGGCCCACCAGGGCCTGGCATCCACGTGGTGACGGCAGTGCGTTCAGTTCTTTGGTTGTAACCCGCCAGGCAGGAGCTCTGGTGGTAGAGTGGTTCTATGTTGGGCTGCTATCCGAAAAGTCAGCAGCCGTTCTGTGGGAGAAAGACAAGCCTGTCTGCTCCCATAGAGTTGTAGCCTCAGAAACCCACAGGGGCAGTTCTGCCCTGTCCTATTGGGGAGCTGTGAGTTGGCATCCACTTGATGGCAGTGAGATTGGTCTTTTGCCTCACTCCACCCCAGAGGACAACTCTGTCCCAGGCACTGATCCTTAACACCCTTTCTCGCGTGCTCAGACGTACCCTCTCTCTCTCTCACACACACTCACACACACAAACACACTGTTTCATACACATCCTCACACTTACACACACGCTCCCTCACTCGCATGTCCTCATGTTGGCTCTCTCACTGTGTCAGTCCGGGTTGGCTAGACAAATTCATTGACACTCGTATATATGTGTGTAAGAGAGAGCTTTATATCAAAGAGCAATTGTATACTTAGACAACATCCCAGCCCAGTCCGGATCAAGTCCATAAGTCTGATATGAACCCATATGTCCAATACCAGTCTATAAATTCCTCTTCAGACTCATGCAACGCATGCAATGATGCTGAGTGCAAGAAGAACACAGGCCAGTGGGTGGAAAGTCCTGTGGATCCAGTGGCAGTGGAAGCCTCTCCAGGGCTCTGGCTGCCATCAGCTTGACTCCAGGCGGCTCTTCAACAGGAAGGAGAAGCAGAGAGAGAGTACCTCCCACCTCCAGGGAGGGAAGAGAGGAAGTTCCCAGGATCCTCCTGGTGGGTGTGGCCCTGTGGCCTGATTGACAGGCTAAACGCCACCCCTAAATTCTATTTGTCAAGTCGAAGCGACATGACTTAGTTCCCATGCTCACCGTGGTTCTCTCTTGCACGCATTCTCACAGCCCTTCCTCTCACTCACAGGCCTGGGATGGGGGGCAGCCCCAGGAGGGGCTGTCAGCAGCCAGGTCTAGCCCTGGAGGGAGCCGGGCGCCGGGCTGGGGGAGGCCCCTCCTCCTTTCTTTCTGGCCGAGTTTCCACGCAGTGCGATATTGGGGAACTTTACCTTCGACCGGGAGGAATCTGCTTCCTCTCTTTGTGGACCGAGTCCAGCTCAGCCCACGGCAGCTGGGGCACTGAGGTGCAGCGACAGAGGGCGGGCATATTTCTGTAGTGTAGTCATGGAACCACCGCCCCCCAGCTTCCCTCCTGCCTGGCCCCAGCTCCCCTTCCGTTCCTCCCCTGCTACCCACACCATGACCCCAGCCTGACCCCTGACCCTCACCACCCGACGGGCACTGACCCGGAGGCCCAGCCTGCTTGGCCCTGTGTGGCCCCTGTCCTCAGACTGAAGTTTTCGGGCTTCCAGAGGCCCCACTCGGGGGAGCAGGGGCCCAGCCCGAGAGGACCTTCCTGCCTCCCCCCATTCGCATGGTCGGCTCCCCTGAGAAACACAAGGACCTCTCCAGGGACCCCAGTGCGGAGGGACCCCAGGCAGGGGGCTGTCTGTGTTCCCAAAGGCCTGACCCTGTAATAGCCGGTCGCCGCTGACTGAGGCGCCCCTAGCAGTCTCGGCACCCCAGGTTCCCCGCTACCAGCAGCCGGCCTCTTCTTACTCCTCACCCAGGGCCCTCAGAGGGAGTCCCATGCGCTGCCAGGGCCCGGGGCCTAAGACAGCCAGTTCTGGGCTGGCCGGGCCCTGGAGAAGCCCTTGCAAGTGGACAGCCCCGAGCCCAGCGCGTCGCATCAGAGGGCCTCTTCTGCAAGCCAGGGACACAGATAGATGGTGTTTGGCGCTGCTCGGGCTCCTTGCCCTAAATCAGAAGGAGGCCGGGCCCCACACCTCCTCAGTGGCTCAGGAAAGGGGTGTCCTTCGGCCTCCTGCAGATTTCTTCCTGCTCCAGGAGCCAAGGGTCCTACTGAGAGTTGTCTAGCAGACGGGGTGGGGGGGGAGGGCAAGGTCCTGGGAAGTACAGCCCTGCCTCTTGCTGGCAGAGCCTCATCCCTCCTCAGAGCTGACCAGCCTGCCTCCACTCCTCTCTTTCTGATTGGAGCGGAGCTGTGAGCCTGGCCTGCACTGGAGCCTGCTCTGGGCCATCTCTGAGCCCCCATCCAGGCAGCCCAGGGAGAAAGGGTGCCAGGAGATCTGAGCCCACCCCATTGCTGGCTCCTCTGTGGGCTCAGGGTCTGACCACAGAGCTTCCCTGCTCCAGCCCCCGCTGGCACCCACTTGGCCCAGTCCCTGGCAGGTCAGCCCTGACCTCAGAGCTCAGGAGAGGGGACCCTGACCCAGCCAGGCTCTGCCAGGGGCAGCCTCTGAGAACTGCACTCTCTAGGGGAAGGAGGGATGTAGGGGTGGGAGAGGGAGCGTCCTTGTGCTCCCTGAGAACCAACCCCTACCCCCACCCCCCAGTCACACACACACCCGCCCCCCCCACTGGCCTTGCTTGGTGCAACTGACAGCAGGGAGAATCTCGTGGCCATTCGTCAGGGAGACAAGAGTGGGCCCGGACAAGGGCCATTGGAGGAGGGAGTTGGGGAAATTTGATCATTAAGAAACCCTCCTGGCTGTCTGGGGGAATTTAATTAAATTGCTGGCGAGGCTGGGAGGGAAGGCACATCTGGAACCAATATGTGGGCTTTGACTGCCCCTCCCCCTCCTCTTCTCCCACCCCACTGCCGTACAGGGACTGAGTCGAGCCTGGGCGTATTGGATCCTCTGGGACAGAATTCCTGGTGGATGGAGCAGGAGAGGGACCAGACAGACGGAAGCACGGAGGGAAACACAGAGAGAGGCCGAGCGAAACCGAGATGGAGGCCCAGACAGACAAGTCTGCTAGAAACAGAGATGAGGCAGACACCCAGGGGGACAGAGGTGTGGGAAGAGAGGGAGGTGGGAGTGGGGAGGGGGCAGGGTACGGCCAGCCTGGGCCTTGCCTGCAGAGGTGTCAGCAATGACCAGAGGTCATTTTATAGACGGGAAGAGAAAGTTCCAGAAGGTTCCAGAAATCCACAGGCTTGTCCTTGGAGGGCCCTCACTTGGGTAGCTAGCACTTATCAAGTCCCTGTTCCTGCCCGGTCCACTTGTGGGGTGAGCCTTCCTGATCTGCCTGTGGGGTACATAGTGTTTCCGTTCAGATGAGAGGCGAAGGGACTTCCTGAAGGTCACATAGCACCGGCGAGTGAGTAGCAGGGCCAGCATCTGACCCCAGGTCTGCCTGGCCACCCTGCCCACAGCCTGCGTGGGTCACAGCCATGGTAATCATCTCACTCACTGGCACCTCTTCTTTCCACGCTTACTGTGTGCCAGGCACCGGGCTGGGCACTAGGGAGGAGCAAAGGCAGGTGAGCAGCTCCCAGGGCTGGCAGGAGCCAGGACAGACTGCCTCCCCAGGCAGTGGTGGTTGGACCCGATCCTAAAACCTGGGCAGGAAGTTGCTGGAGAGGTGAAGTGGAAGAAGCAGCATTTGTGGCTTCTCTCTGCCTCTAAGGAGCAGGCGCTGGAGCCAGTCCCAGCCCCCGGCTGACCAGAGTGGACACTCCTGGCTGTGGAACTGGATGGACAGTGCCCTGGGCTTGACCCCATGGCCGAGTGATTAGATATGCCCCCTCTTTCAGCCGCTTTCCTACACGTTAGCCTCCCTGCCCCTAGTGTCCAAGCTTACCACCACACCCCCCCCCCAGCACTTTCAGGGTCCAGTGACCAGGCCTAAATGAAGCCCCCAAACTACCACCAGCCAGGTGGAGGAACATGGTTTACACTCCAGGTTGGGAACCTCTGGGCCAATTCTCTTCATCTCCCTGAAACCAATGTCAACTCTCCACTGGGCTCCCGGTCTTGGAGCGGACAGAGCTGTGTCTGGCACCTGCAAGGACCTTCCTGGGGAGGGGTTCCTCATCTTCCTCCTCCCAGGAGCAGCATGAGTGCCCTTGTTTAGCCCCGGCCTTTCTAAACTCCCACCCTACCCGGAGACCATTCTGATTCATAGCAACTCAAGAGGACAGGGTAGAACGACCCCCTTTTGGTTTCTGAAGCTGTGACTCTTCGTGGGAGCAGAAAGCCTCTTCTTGCTCCATGGAAGCTGCCAGTGGATTTGAACTGCTGACTCTGCGGTTAGCAGCCCAACGAGTAACCCGCTACTCCAAAGTTCGATCCTGCATCACCCTGGACACTCCGGTTTGAGCACACTGCCCTGAGGACAGAGGTGGTGTCCGAGGCAGATGCAGTTTCGAGTTCATCCGTGCTTGCTGGGAACGGGTATCACATGACCGAGGTGCCTTCCCAAGGAAAGCATCAAGCCTGAAGCTGTCAAGTAGATTCTGCCCTCCGGCCACTCCGTGTGGCCCGGGCAGAACTGCTCCACAGGTTCTCTAGACCTTTCTTCCAAGGCACTCTGCATGGGTTGGACTTGGCACACAGATCAACTGGAAACTGTGATGCCAGCTCCCTGGTGTGCCAGGGGAAGAGAGGCACCGGGAACCCAAAACAATGATCCCGAAATGCCCCCCAGTCCTGGGGACAGAAAGACTCAGTGCCATATGGATCCTTGGCACTGCTCTGTGTCCCAGCCCTGCATGGCACAGTGACCAAACCAAACCAAACCGAGCTCACTGCCAACTCATAGTGAGCTTTCAGCACAGGGCAGAACTGCCACTGCAGGTTTCCCAGGCTGTAACTCTATGGTTCCCAGTTTCGAACTGCTCACCATGCAGATCGCAGCCCAATGTGTTACCAATACACCCTGGGGCTCCACTCTGCCGTGTGACAGTACCTATGGAAACGTGTTGGAGGAGTGACTGACCCCTTGGCTTGAGGCTGGGAGAAGCAGTCAAGGGACCGGCAGACGGGCCCTGCCCCCAGGCTGCTTCAGGTCTAGCGGTGCAATCCTGGCGGTGACTGCGAAGATGAAGATGACGGTGGGCAGGGACGCAGGGCATTGGGGACATGTAACCTTGTCATGTAACCGTACCCCAGGAGAGGTACTGGTCGTTGTCTGCACCCACAGGGCAGATGAAGAAACAAAGGGCTGGGGAAGCTGGGTCATGGGGCTAGTGAGTGACCGAGCTGGGATTTGAACTCAGGTCTCTCTGGGGTCAGTGCCCGTGGTCCTAGCGACTGAGCTGTCCTTCCTCCTGGGGCTGGGAGGGAATCAGAGGAGCCAGGGCTGAGAGGCCCCAGGCAGGAGAAGGGTGAGGGCCAGAGGGAGGCTGGAGGTGCTGCGCTGAGCTATGAGGCGGCCGGATGGGGCAGGGGTGCCAGGGGCATAGCTTGCAATGGCCGAAGGCTGCCGGGAGGTCAGAACAGGGAGAGGAACACCAGTGGCGGGGAGAGCCAGCCAGACGGCAGGGCCGTCCACACGTCCCACTAATCTGAAACAAATGAACAGGGAGACACGGGGTCCGAGTGGAGGCCCTGACAGGGCGATGATATACAGATTTTTAAATAAATGTAGCTCATTAGAGACACGTTGTCTGGCGGGAGAAAAACGATGCCCTTCCCCGCCCCGCCTCTGGTTTCCAGGAAAAAAAAAAAACACCCTCCAATGCTAGAGCTGAAAAGGAAATTGCATTAATACAGATTGTTTTATTTAAAAAACCTTGACCTCAACTTCAAAAAAACAGTCATTAGACCTTCTCCTTCTCAAAGGCCGCGGGAGTGATTAGGGAGCCGGCCCGTTCATTTCTCAATGACTTACTGTTTCGGCGCTCCGGGGAAACGTGCAAGGAATCGGGAGGCATTTAAGGCTCCCTGCAGAAAGGTGTGTAAATCTTCACATGTCTAAAGAAACTTTACCAGACCGCTAAGTCAGAGGGAAACAGAACTGAGAGCCCTGGCCCGCCCCCCCCCCCCCCGCCCACCGTCCCACCATCCCCCCTGCTTCTTTCCTTTGGAGCTCTGATCTCTTTGATCATCAAAATGGTCATATTTCACCCCAAAATATCAGCCATCAGCGGGCTAAGGAAGTGGGAGCCCATGGGAGTTTCAATTGTCGATTAGGTCCTTGGTTTAATTATTTAACGCCTGCCTGGATTATACAGGCTGTGAACACACCCCCCTGATGAGGGTCCAAGAGTGAGCTATAAATAATAACAACGATTATATCCCCAATTAAGCCTGTGAGCCGAGCGCTGGGGCCCGAGCCTTTGCCCTCGGCGGCTGCGCCCACCATCCCCGCAGATGCAGCCCTCCACGCCCACCCCCCTGTGCTGTGTGCAACAGGAGGCTGGCAGAACGCCACCACACCAGGGCGTCATTGCAGCACGCTGGTGCCGGTGCCCAGGGAGTGAGCCAGGGCAGGGTACAAGGGCTCCGGAAGCCTTTGTGGGGCACCCAGCTCCCCTAGGTGTCCATGGCTGTGCCTTTTGTCTATGGCCCCCTGATGCCAACTCCTGGCTGCTGTGCACCCTTGGATGGGTCTTTCCCATCTGCACCTGTCTTTCGCCACTCGGAGGAGGCTTCCACGAGCCTTAACCATAGTGAATGAGGTGGGGGGAGTGCGGAGTTGAGACCCAAAGCCCATTTGTCGGCCACTGGAGATCCCCTCACAGAGGGGTCTAGGGGAGGAGATGAGTCAGTCAGGGCGCGATGTAGCACCAATGAAGAATACAGCTTTCCTCCAGTTCCTAAATGCTTCCTTCCGCCCCCCCCCCCAACTATCATGATCCCAATTCTACCTTGCAAGTCTGGCTAGACCAGAGGATGTACACTGGTACAGATAGGAGCTGGAAACACAGGGAATCCAGGACAGATGATCCCCTCAGGACCAGTGGTGAGGGTGGTGATACCGGGAGGGCGGAGGGAGGGTAGGGTGGATAGGGGGAACTGATCACAAGGATCTACACGTGACCTCCTCCCTGGGTGACAGATGACAGAAAAGTGGGACAGGGCAAGATATGACAAAATAATAATTTATAAATTATCAAGGGCTCATAAGGATGGGGGAGCGGGGAGGGAGGGGAAAATGAGGAGCTGATGCCAGGGGCTTAAGTGGAGAGCAAATCTTTTGAGCATGAGGGCAATGAATGTACAAATGTGCTTTACACATTGATGTATGTATGGATTGTGATAAGAGTTTAATAAAGCGAATAAAAAAAAAGAGCCCTCCCTGGACGACTGCTCCAGGAACCCAAGTGGCCACTTGGAAGATGTCTTTGTTTCCACAGGCTGGTCCAGCCCCACCTGAGTGCAGATGCTGGTGCTGCAGCTGGGAAACAGTGGCTCCGCTGAGCCCCCCCCCCCCCCCCCACACACACCACCTGCCTTGCCCCAGGACACAGTAGTGCCCATTAAATCCCTGTGGGGAGGATCATTCAGAGCGCTTCCTGCTGGTCTATCTCTGTGTGTAGCCTTCAGGCCCTGACCCCCTGGAATGCAGGGTGGGCACCGACCTCTGTCAGCTGAGCCCTACACACCGAAGGAACTGGACTCGCCGCCCCCGACCGGATCTGTCCCTAACTCTGGCTCCGTGCTAATCCAGGGGTGTGTGCCCCACACTGGTCAGTGGGTAGTCTGACTACTAGTCACTCATTCTTGGAATCGAACCCATGTGGAGTCCCAGTAAGTGCCCGGATCAATGGCCTATTGACTCCTGTCTCCTGGGCACGACTCACAGGACATAATGGTGCAAAGGACAACCCAGTCTCTGGCGACTTCGGTATTGGGAGGGCACAGAGGCGGCTTTTTCAGGTAGGAAGTTGAGGCTCAGAGAGGAAAGCGCAGGTCCAAAGCCACACAACAGGTCCACAGCAGAGCTGGGCTCTGCGTCACCCAGATCTTCTGACTTCTGACCGGGGTTCTCACGGCTGCCCTCAGCTAGTCTTCTTACACCTGTCCATTGTTACGGTAGGTGTTAGACCTTAACGGTTAGAGGGTGGGTCCCAACTCCGGCGGTGACCCTGTGTCCAACAGAAGGTAACATTGCCTGGTCTGCGACACCCTCGCAGTCACTGCTGTGTCCAAGCCCGTTTTTGCAGCCACTGTGTCAATCCACCCAATTGAGGGCCTTCTTTTCTGAGCATGATGCTCTTCTTCAAGGACTGGTCCCTCCTGATGCCCAAAGTATGTGAGCTGAAGTCTCACCGCCCTCGAGTCTAGGAGCAAACTGACCGCATCCACACATCCATAGGTGATTACTAACAATGTCCCGGATGCCAGGCTTCAGCTGCAGGAGCCCAGGTGGTGTAGTGCTTACAAGTTGGACTGATACCCACAAGGTCAGCAGTTCCAAACCACCAGCCGCTCCTCGGCGGGAAGATGACCCTTTCTTACTTCTGTAAAGGGTTACCCTCTGGGAACCCACAGGGAAGTCTACTCTGCCCCTGAGGGTCTCGAAGGCAGTGAGGCTTGTGCGGGGCTTTCATGTGGGCCATCAATCCATTCAATTCTTGCAACGAGCCTGGGCTGCTCTTATCCCCTCCAATGGATGGATGGGGGAATCGGAACAGAGAGGTTGAGCGCTTCAATCAATGCCACAAAGCTGGCCAGTGCATCCCAAGAGATTTCACACAGAAACAGAAAACAAAGCAAAACAAAACACGTGGATAGAGAAAGCCAAACCCATGGCCTTTGAGTGGATTCTGACTGCCCCAGAGGGTTTCCAAGGCTGGAAGTCTTTATAGAAGCCGGCTGCCTCATCTTTCTCCCGAGGAACCGGCTGGTGGATTCAAACCAATGAAGATCTTTAACCACAGCACCACCAGGGTTCCTAAGTGGAAGGAGAAGGGAAGCAAAATATATTGATCTGCAGGCTGGCCCGATACAATGACTGCTATGTCTCAGAGTTTCCTGGTAGCCAAGGCAAAAAGGGAAACAATGGATTGTCCAAGTCTGATGATTCAGTTGTTTTTAAAAGGAGAGGTCACAGTTCTTCCAGAGAAAGAGGTAACTTCCTAGCCCTAAACTCCTTTTTCATAGATAGTTTTATTGGCGTATACTTCACTTATCAAACAATTTGATCATATTAAGATTTGTGTGGTCATCGCCACAAATTTCGGAACATTTTCTTTTCATACTCATGGTTGCTAGCTCCCCGTCTCCCTGTGCCCTCTACTGTCTCTGTAGATCTACCTATCCTGGATGTCAAAAAGGATGGTACAAAATACAACCAGGAAGCAAGCGAGCAAGCAGGCAAACAAACAAAAATCCTCAACAACAATGACTTGAAAAAACATAGAAAACTCTCAATCAAAGAGAGTAGAAAATATCAAAAACTGAAACAACTTTCAAACGGGTCGCCCTAAATTCTTACGGGACAACTTGGCATGGTGTTCAGGGGCTGGGGCTTGGCTCCTGGCACAGAGCTTAAGCTCGGGCTCTGTCGGAGCCTCGGCCTCCCGCCCTAGGAGGAGGCCTCCGTGGACTCACCAGGCGTGAGTCAATTCTTGCTGTGTTACAGCAAGGCTCATTCATCGTGATTCCCTGCTACCGGGGAGCCTGCCTTTGGATGCGTAGATGAATCAGAAACATTTTTCAAAAGAATATACTATTTCAACCCCTGCTAAGACGGGAGCGCTGAGAGCCAGTCGCTTCGGCCGGGTGCACTGGCCTGTAGAGCCTTAGGCAGGAAACCAAGCCTCAGAGAAGTCTGGGCAGAGAGCTGGGGGAGGCACCAGATGTCCTGTCCCTTTAGGCTCAGCTCACTTCCCACGAGGCTCTGGGATGAGCAGGGAGCCCCGCCGTGATGGCAGCCTGACACAATATTTACAGAACGCTGTGATCCCTTGCAGTCACGCCTGGTCACGTCTGAGCTGAGAGTCACATTGGCTGCAGTGTTCATGGTCTCCCTGATTTCAGCTGTGGGCCTCTGTGTTCTGGCCCGGTCAAGGTGTCTTCTTCAGAACAGGGTCTTCTTGGGTGTGGGCCACACAGGTATAGATCAGGTGAATCAAAAGAGTCCCAGAATCCCTTCTCCCAGGGCCTTCGCTTTCCCATCTGTGAAATGGGCCCAGTCCTGGAGGGGTTGGCCATCAGGTGTCTGGCACAGATGGTGATGAGTGAATAATGCCTCAAAAACTCCGACGAGGTGATAAGAATTGTACAAGCCCCCAATAAAATGATTAAAAAACGATGATAGAGGAATGGGTCCACAAACTCTGGGACTTTCAGACAGTAGAATCTTACCGCATCGGGAAAAGCCATGAGGAGTCTACTCAGCACCTAAAGACAGGGGCACAATTAGAGGCTCCCAGTGGTAACTAGGTCATAACTCCATTATTACAAAGGAAAGGAAACTAATTTATTAAAATAAAACATTTAAAAAGGAAAACTCATAACGTGCACAAAAATACAGAGTACGAATCTAGCAATGAATGTATGGTAGCAATCTAACAATAAATCTGAAAAAAAGGAAAGAAAGAAAAAGAAGTTATGATCTTCACACCAAGGGATGAGACTTTAAAGACGGTGAGGAGGCCAAGGACACAGGGAGGGGGCGAGGAGAGGGTAGGGGAAGAAAATGAAGAAGGGTGGGGAACAAAAGCACACACACGCACATACGCAAACACACACACACACACACACACACACAGGTGGGGCGCTTCATGGGACACTGTTACTGACTGGAGTTAATGAAACGGGCTGGGCAGCTACACCAAAGATGTTTTTCTTTGTAACGCCTGTATTTCCACAAACAAAAGGGGAGGGGAACCCAAAATGAATAAAGTTAATTTTTTTTTTTCCTGAAAGAGAAGGGTCTCAGCCTTAAACATCCTTCGGATTACTTACCTACCAGATCTAAGCTTTGAGTGCCTTTAAGTGCCTGAATGGGACTTGGATCCTTGAGTGATAGACAATTTCGTTTCAAACAAACAAAAGCAGAGTGTTTAATGTACTCGATGAGAAACAGAAAAATGGTAATGACCCTGACTACATTTTACATGTGAGAAAGGCAAACTGTTCTTAACAAAACCGCTTACCTTCAGGTAAATAATTATTTACCTTTGACAAACTTATTTACCTTAGTCAACAGTTGAAGACAAGCGGGTTAAAACCACGAAGTACCTTTTGAAGCATAACATAAATCATGATAGCACCTTATCTAAGCAAGGACAAAGAAGAACTGCCAAGACTATAAATGGATACAACCTCTCTGGGGGTTAATTTGGCAATCTTATCAAAAGTCCTACATTTGGTAGAATCTTTGATCCTGGCAATGGCCAGCTACGACGCTCTCGAATCCTGTCACGTGGACACTGTGTCTTCGGTCCCCTCTTGTACATTTAAGAGCCTGGTCACTCACGGCCACTGAGTCGATTCAGACTCATAGCCGCCCTTTGGGGCGGAGTAGAACTGCCCCTGTGGGCTCCGAGACTTTAAATATTTTTTGTTTGTTCAACAGTTTTATGGGCACATAATTTACATAGCACACAAGTCAATCGGTCAAGCATATCAAGCAGAATTGTGCAATCATTACCATGTCAATTTTAGAGCAACCCACCCACCAGTTTGTGCCATGAGTCAGTTCTAGTGCTCCCCCCCCCTCATTTCCCGCTCCTGAAATGCCCCTTCCCTCCCGGGCACCCACTCCTCACCCTGCATCCCTATGTCAGTTATCACTCTGCAGCCCCTGCTCCTGTGGGTCACACACTGGGAAACCCAACAGAAACGATAAAAAACCAAACTCGAAATTAGGTGGTAAGAACAAAGCAATAATAACATGAAGACGAAAGTACAAATAATGGGTAAGAAAGAAAAGACCTTCTTCAACGTGTCAAAAGCCAGGGGAGAAATTTCCGTCATGGAACGAGTAAGAGATACTTGCACCCAGAACCAATCAGGCCTGGTCGATAGGGCGGTCATCTGGGCAGGTAGTGAGTTTGATGCAGCATGCTCACGATGACAGTGGTCTCTACCTTGCCTGTGGCTAGAGCAGATCTGCCAGGGGCTCCGTCTGACCAGGCTCCTGAGATTACATCTTTCAGGACCTGGATAGCCTCATCTTTCTCCCTCAGAGCGGCCGGTAGGTTTGAACTGGTGACCTTACAGCTAGCAGCTCAACGTGTTGCCCATTATGTCACCAGAGCGCCAAAGACCCTCCGATTACATAAACGAACCAGTTGTCATCGAGTTGATTCCGAGTCACAGTGACTCCCTCTGTGTGAGAGCACACTGTGCTCCATAGGGTTTCCCAGTGCTGATTCTTGGGAAGCGGATCACCAGGCCTTTTTTCCGCGGTGCCTCTGGGTGGACTTGAACCACCCACTTTTCTGTTGGCACCACCCTGGGGCCCTGATTGCATGAGGCTCACTCAGATCATCCAGGGTAATTCCCCTGTTTTAAGGACAACTGCCTGAAGTCCATCAGTCATCTTAATTCCCCTTAGCCATGTAACAGCACAGTCACAGATCCCATGGATTGTGATGTGAATATACGTGTGTGTCGGAGGGAGCAGAGGGAGCATTCGTCTGCCTCTCATGCCTAGAGGTTCTAGTTCTAGGTAATCATTCTTAAGAAAAGGAAGGGCTGGGAGAGGAGGAGTGGAGACAGGAACGAGGGAGGAAGTGGGAGAAGTGATGCTCCGTTGCGAGGACTGCAATCGATGACATGCAACAAAGTGCACGTGACTTGTTGAATGGAAAACGGAGCTGCTCTGTAAACCATCACCCAATTCAGGATAAAAAGGATCTCTTAATATTTGTTTTATTGCTCACCCACATGAGCAGGTGGTGCACATTAACTTTCTTGTGATGTGTGAGAATAAAATACATATTTTGTGTGAAGTGTGGCACAAAATCAGAAAATGATTATGAGGAATGAGCTGGGCTGCTAGCCACCAGTCAGCAGTTCGAAACCACCAGCTGCTCCAAGCGGAGGCTTTCGACTCATGAAGCAAGACGGTCTCGGTGACCCCAGGGCCAGTTCTACTTTACCCTGAGGGTCTCCATGAGGCAGCATCGACTCAAGGGCAATGGAAGTTAGAAGTGAGAAGCTTTCCTTGAAGGAGCCTAGACTGTGTAATGAGTTCTGCGTTGCACTAACCACAAGGTCCTTGGTTCAAACCCACCCCTGGCTTTTTGAGAGAAAGATGGGGCTTTCTGCTCCTGTAAAGATGTACAGCCTCGGAAACGTAGGTGTGCTGCTGTGACCTTGTCCTGTGAGCTGGGGTGGCATGGTGGGTAGGCACTGGACTGCATGAGCAGTCAAGGCCAGCAGTTCGGAACCAACTGCTTCTGTCCTATAGGGTCGCTGGGGTTTTGGCAGTGAGTGAGTGAGCTTTTTAAAAAAAAGAATCGTGGGGGAAAAATAATGGTGGACCAGGCCATTGCATGACATGGAAATTAGTTATAAAAAAGCGCTGGTTCCATATCGGTCCACTTTAAAAGTCTGACAGCGGAAGAATGGATAAACAAACCATGTACCTAGACACAAGGGAATCCCACGGGATGCTAAAGAGGAAGGGCAGCTCTCGTCGCGCGGATGTGCCCGGAGGGCGTTCTGCTGGTGGAACGGGGCAGACAAGGCTTACACACCGAGGGAAACCCGTGTTCAGAGGGCTCCAGCAGTGGGACGGACGGGGCGGAGAAGTCCCCAACGAGAGGGCAGACGGACCAACGCAGCTGTGGGAGGAGGAGGAGGAGGAGGAGGAGGACAGCAGCGTAAGGAGGTCAAGGAAGACACTCGGAGGAAGACAGCTGTAAAGGCAACCGGGGTGAATCGAGTTCCATAGACCATGCGGCAACAACAGGATAACAATATCCTAGGAGGGGAGACTCCAGGGGCTCACTGCAAGGTCAGCGCCTGGAATCCACCAGCCACTGGTGAGGGGTGGGGTGGGGGTGGGGACGACATAAAGAGTTACAGCCTCAGGAAACTCACGGGGGCAGTTCTGCCCTGTCCTACAGGATGGCTATGAATCCGCAGTGAAATGGGTGACATGCAGACTCACCAACGGAGCAGGTGTGGGAAGGCGAGGGGCGCTATGGGTTTGGATGTGGTACATATGGGCTTGACAGTGTTCCCCACTGGACACTCCTTGGGGCGATTCCCACGGAAGAAACACCTCCTGATCTCCAACCCTTCAACCTAACCAGGAGTGGGCCCCGTGGTTAATGTTCATTCCGTGGTGATCCCTTTATTTATTTATTTTGGAGTGTGTGGGGGTGGGGATGGGGGGGTCGGGCAATGACTGGAAGGGCCCAAGCTAGGGTCCTGCAGGTGTTAGGAGGAATGAGTGGGGTGCTTTTCCGTGGGGGGACCCCTGAAGACCTGCTAGATGGGATTGCTTTTGAAGAATTGGCCCCCTTCTTGCCCCATGCGGATGGCAGCAAAGACAGAGGGCCAGCCCAGAAAGCAGCACCACCCCCCTCCTGGGAAAAGACTGGTACCCTCTGGAGGGTTAGGGTCTCAGCCAGGAGCCCCTCCTAGCAGAGTGTCCTTGCTGCTGCAAGTTCCTCTGAGAAGAAAAGAGCCTGCCCATCACCCATCTGTCAGTCGCGCTGTCCACCCTGTGTGTACACTGGAGGGGAAACTTCTTTCTCCCGCCTGGGTTGGCTTGGGGGAGGGCCTGGAGCATGCTGGGGTTTGGAGGGTGGGGGAGGAGAGGGAAGCGCTGGGCCCCAGGCCCAGCATACTTGCATGCTGGCAGTCTGAGAGTTCAGGAGGTAGAACCATGGGGCCAGGTGGGTGGGCAAGGGGCCTTTAAGCACCGGAGTTCCTCTTTGGGACGGGGGCAGCTTGGGGACATATTAGGGAGGCGGGAGGGAGGGACTGACATTTAGAGCCGTTTTCTTTCTGTTATTCGGCTCAGGACCGCTGTCCCGCTTAGGGGGTGGAGAGGGCTGTAAATGGAAGAGGGGCGGCCCATCTTTCCACCACCTTCCCCGACACTGATTGACACTGGGAACTTTCTTACTCCCTACAGTGAGTGGGGGGAGGGCGTAGGGAGGACACCCCTTCTGTCCCCCTCTCCCCACCTCCAGATTCCAGTCTGACAGGCAAAGGACACCCCCCCTCTCCAGTTTCGGAGGGTGCCCCCCAGCCGAAGCGGTGGGGGCAGGCGAGGCCAGGCAGAGGAGGAGGGGGAGGAGAGGAAGGGGGCGAGGTTTGCTTCAAGAAGGGGCGTGTGGCCGGCGGAGCTGGTGTTCCAGCAACTTGGGAGCGAGCGCAGGAGGCAGAGCAGGGGAGGGAAGAAAGTTTGTTTCCCCCCCACCCCCGACGTCAGCGCCGGGCGGGCCGCGGAGCCCGGAGGGGGCGGCGAGCCGGGCAGAGCGCGGGGCGGCCGGGGCGCGCTCGCCACCTCCGCCTCGGACGGCGCCGGCGACCGGCGCTCCGCCACTCCGGGCCGCGGGCGGGCATGGACAGCGCGGCGGCCGCCGCCTTCGCCCTGGACAAGCCGGCGCTGGGCCCCGGGCCGCCGCCGCCGCCGCCCGCGCTGGGGCCCGGCGAGTGCGCCCAGGCGCGCAAGAACTTCTCGGTGAGCCACCTCCTGGACCTGGAGGAGGTGGCGGCGGCCGGGCGGCTGGCGGCGCGGCCCGGGGCCGGGGCGCGCGAGCCGTCCGGGGGCAGCAGCGGCAGCGAGGCGGCGCCGCAGGACGGTGAGTGCGCGCGAGCCGCGGGGGTCGTGGGAACGGATGTGCGGGGCCGCCGGGGCGACCCCGGGACAGGCGGGAGATGCGCGCGCGCGCGCGCGCTCGGCGGGACCCCTGGGCAGGGCCCGAGGCCACCGCGCCACGGGGGCGTCGGAGCAGGTCCGCCCCGGGGTGCCGGAAGGGCGCTGGGTGCTGCCGCTGGGGTCCCTGGCCGGTCCCAAAGCCACAGAATACTCAGCCAGGGGGACCCGGCTGAGGTTGACTGGGATTCTCAGCTGGGCGAGGGACCCTTCTGCTTGACCAGAGTCCTCGCACGTGGGACTGGCCCCATAGAGGGTGCCGGCCGCCTATGTCCCCACCCAGCCTGCCCCTCCCTGGCCAGTGGGTGGGATGACCACAGAGGAGATTTGCTACACAAGTGGGGTTCAAAGTCTGTGCCCAGTAGTGGGCTTCCAATAATTTAGCAACCAGTGCTCCGCCCTATTGCACATTTTAAGTATTAGGGGGGGGGCAATCCCCAAACTCGATAAACTGACAGGTCGTTTATTATTTCGTACAGTCCATACTTACCTGAGAACCATCCAAGAGGTACACGTGAGAAAAAAAGCCCGGGATGTAAACCTGCGATTGCCGCCCGTGGCAGCTGCCCCTTTAGAGAGAACCCCGAGGATCAGTGCCATTTTAACTGGCAGCTCCGTGAACGCCACAAAAGATTAGGTATGGGTTCTCTGAGCCGGTGTGGACCAGCTGAATCCCACCGCTGCCCCACCCAAGTAGGTCCTCTGTAGAGGCTCGCTGAGGACCCCTGCCTGTCTGCCTGCCAGCTTCCTGAGCTCAGGGGCTCAAACCTGCAGGCCTCTCCTGGCCCTCCAGGTTAAAGGTCATTAGGAAAGGGCTTGGAAAACAAACAACCCACCCAAAGTGGCTTTTTCTAAAGTCACACAGAATGAGGAGCTGTTGATAAGACAGAAAGGGGGGGGGATGAGAAGATGGAGAGGAAGCCAGGGTCTCAGCCAGCTCTGTGTGTGAGTGTGCGCGTGCTCGCGCGTGCGCGCGCTGGGGGAGATGAGTGAGGGGATACAGGGTCCAGCAGTTCACCCAGACCCTGACAAGGGGGTGGTGTCCACCCCAACTGAAGAACTCCTCTAAACCAGTGGTTCTCCACCCTTTCGTAGTTCCTCATGTGGCGGTGACCCCCAACCATTAAATTATTTTTGTTGCTACTTCATCACTGTCATTTTGCTACTGTTAGGAATCGGGCAACCCCTGTGAAAAGGTCGTTAGACCCCCCAAAGGGGTCTCGACCCCCAGGTTGGGAGCCGCTGTTCCCAAGACACTACTGCCCGCGTTATGCCTTGGCTCCCTGAAGTAGGCTGGGCTGCTGGCGGCTGTGGGACCCACCTGCCAGCATCACCCACCTGACTCCAGAAGCCTTTTCTCTGCCCCTGGGTGCCCCCCTATGTCCCCTGCACCAGCCTCAGGGTTCAGGGGCGCCCACTGGCTGCATGTCTCCTGTGGTTTCCCAGAGGAGAGGAGGTGCAGGGAAAGCGGAGGTGGCGTGGGCGCATCTGAGTGAGTCTGGGGGAGCGTGTGCGTTTGTCAGGGCACGCCTGGCACATGCCTACGTCTCACAGTGTCCCTTCGGGTCTGCCTGCCGGCCTGCAGGGCGTCTGGTATTGCTTCCCATGGCTAAAGGGAAGGTTCTGGCTCTCCCACAGGGACCCACGGGGGCCAGCTAAGGGAATCTACTGCCTGCCCACCCTGTGGCCTGCCACTCTCTTCACCCCCTGGAGTGAGCTCAAGGGAGCAGGTCCACCTCTGGGAATTGGGGTTTAGATCTCTGAGGGGAAGGGATAAAGCGGGGTGCAGAAGGAAGACCCCATTAACCCCAGGTCAGTTGAGAGGAGTGACTCTTAAGTCCACACCTCCCGCCTCGCCCCCAACAGAGGCAGAGGATACCTGGATATATGGGAGGGGGCTTTAGTGGGGGCGGAGAGAAGGGGACACACATTTAAAGGTGGAAGGAAACAAGGAAGAGATAGAGAGAGGGTGTCGGGGTGGGGTGGGGGGGCAACAAGAGAAGAAGTGGTGAGAGAGCAGAGACCAAGCTGGTATGTGCCTGCCCTGGCTGTGGGAGGCTGGGGGGAGGGGAATGCCTGTTTCTGCCCTGGGCTCACCATCCCCAGTCCCCAGGGCAGAAGGTCTCCTAATGGAAGGCTTCCTTGGGAATCTCCGGACAGCTACTGGAGCTGGGATGTGAACACCTGGTCATTACCACGCTTCAGGAGAGCCTGCTGGGCCCAGCAACCTTCTACAGTGGGTGCTTCAGCAGCCTGGAAATGGCCAAGCAGTAGAGCCTTTAGGAACAGGGACACACTGCCTGTGGGGCCAGATGGGATGGGGACCAAGAGTCAGTGTGCACCCGGACAGGCGTCTCCTCCCCCTCGTCTGTGAGTGGCGCATGGTCCAGCAGTCACGAAGCTAAAAAGTCCAGTTTAGAAAAATGCTGTATGTGACATGACGTGGTCCCTAGCTTAGTTCAGTGCCCTTCCTTAGAAAGGAGCCCTGGGCGGCGACTGGCCTGAGTCCACGGTTTGAACCCACCTCAGAGTCGGAGAAAGAATCCCCCGGGATTCACCACCCAGAACCCCCAGGGGCAGTTCTCCGTCCACCAGCTCGCTGTGAGTTGGCATCTGCTCCAGGCAGTGAGTGTGATTGGGTTATAATCCTGTGCCCATTCCTCACATTGGGAAAAAACAAGGCAACAAAACGCTAGCCCACGAAGTCCAAAAGTGATACGTAGAGTCAAACTATTCCCCCAAAGCCAACGGGGACCTGCTGCCAAGCGATGTTTCCTGGGGAAGGAGCTGGAGGTTCTGTGGCTGCCTGTCCCCCCCCCCCCAACCCTGCACTGTGAGCATCCTCTCCCTGAAAGGCAGGGGTGGGGGAGCAGGATGACCCCGGCCAGCATGTGATTCGGGCAGGCGTGTTCTCCACCCCGGGACCTGCAGGCCTCCCTTGCTTGGGAGCGATGAGCGCTTTCTGAAATCAGAGCCTGACGCAGCCAGCAGAGATGGGTTGCCCCCTTTGTTAGTGATAAGGATTCGTGGAGCCCCGATGCTTCAGAAACTGGTGATGAGCTTTCTGCTGGCGAGGTTAGCGGGCGCAAAATATAAGAAGGGGAAAAAAAGTGTTTTTCCAATCGTTTTGTTTTTGCAAAGCTGCCCGGTAGGCAGAGCCTACTTTTGCCAAAGCCTTTCCCAGCCCAGGCGCCCCCCCCCCTCCCGACCCCCCCGGAATCGGCTGGGAAGGCTGCAGCTTCATCGATGACTCAGAGCAAACCGGGGTCTCGGGTTCCTCCCAAATCAAACGCTGCGGGCTGAGCTGGGGCGCCGAGCTATGCCAAGCACGTTAGGAAAATAAACCCTCTTTCGCTGCCTTCGCGATGGCTTGCAACAAAAGAAACCACATTAATAACGGAGATTTTCTTTAAAGCATTCCCTCCTGTGGGCAGGGCGGAAACAGGGACGTGGAGTCGCTGTGAAAATAAACAAAGCCCCCGGAGCCAGGCAGGGTGATAACTATGTGCCCCCCACCTCCGCCCCGCCTTTGTTCCGGACTGGTACCTGTTTCAGAAAAGTTTAGGATGTGCTCCAAGCAGCATGGACTCCACCTCCCAGAGATCGGGGACAGTGGGCCTTTGGGGTCTACAACGCAGGACTAGTCGGGCAGCTGGGGCCCCAGGGCTGGGAACTGGGGCCCCCACCTGCCTTCCGGGCGGGCAGCTGCTGTGTTAACAAAGGTGAGTCTGCCTTGGCACCACGGGCCCAAGGGTGCAAGCTAGAGTACTTAAGGGACCCCTGAGTTTAAGATCCTATCAGACCTGCTTTCAGTTTTTAACACGCCACCCTGCACTGAGTCTGGAAGGCTGTCGGGGTGGGGTGGGTGGGGGCGCTGGGTGGAAGGAAGCCTACAGGAACAGAACTGATGGCCAAAGAGACAAAATGACCTTCTCAGACCCAGGATTTTAAAGAGACTCCTGTTCTTTCTCCCGGGAGAAAGTGGACACTTTCTGTTCTCTTAAAGATTCCTCTGGGAAACCCACAGGGGCAGTTCTACTCTGTCCTGAAGGGTCGCTGTGAGTTGGCATTGATGGCAGTGCGTTTGGTTAGGCTTGGTTAGAGTCTCCCTCTCTCGCTTCCCCCTGCCTGCTGGGGACAGGGCCAGCACCAGGGAAGGAGTACTGGACTCCCCTGCTCAGGTCCTGGCTTCTGCTGACCAGTCCCTGTGTGACCTTGGGTGGGTCTCGCCCTTGTCACGAGACCTTGCTGCGGCGGTGTTTGCAAGCCCCCTCCTGATTCGCTCCAGGGTGGCACCCAGGCTTAGAAAACACCCATGGTGGGTCGGGTGCACACCAACCCCCCAGGAAGTGGGGTGACCGGCTGCGTCTCGGCTGTCTGCACCTTCTGACTAGATAGGATGCCTCTTGGCAGATGCCAACTGGGTCCTCTGGGGTGGGGGCTGGGATGATGGACTCCATTCCTGGCTTCTGTTGTCAGGGCTCATTTGCTAGGTAGCTCATCATTCCTGGCTGGCCGCTGTAGCTGGGGGAGAATCTGGGGAGAACTTGGGGTCTGGCACCGGGACTCCATACCTGCCACCCGCCCAAGGACCCTTTCCTGTGGGCTGGAGCCATCACTGTCCCTTCCCAGAAGACCCTCGAAAAGTACCTTGGCAGTGGGTGTGAAAAAGTAGCTTAAAAGCAGTAGTCACCAAAAAAAAAAATTTAATTAATTAAAAAATTTTTAAAAAAGCAGTAGTCACAGGGTCTGCAGGCACACTGCCCTTGATCCTAGAAAGTGCCCTGAGGCTTAGTGTTGTCATCTGGGAAAGGGGAGAGGGGCAGTGGTGTGGTACCCCCATGGTGGGGGGGAGCCCTGAGTGGACGTGACGTGCCAAGCACTGTGCCTGGCACATAGTAGGTGTTCAACAAAGAGTCTGCAATTGCCATTCCTTGTGATGCTCATGGCAGCCCTGTGGACCAAACAGAGGGAGTGAGCCTTGGTCTGGAGACTCACCGGTGGGGAAGCAGAGGCGGGGTTTGATCTCCGTCTCTCTCCTGCACAGCCATGCACCCATTTGGGCAGGGGAAGCTCTGCCTGATGGCTGGGGAGCCTGAGTCAGAAGTCTCTTTGGATGACTGTGGAGGACAGGTGGAGCTGGGCTTTGAGGGCCGGCACACAGTGGGGCTGTTGGCATGGACACTGTGCACCGGTTAGGAGTTCTCTGTGGGTAGAGACAGGAAGGATGGGTTCTCCATGGCTTGTCCCTGGCAGGGGTGTCAAGTCAGACTGGACAGAGCAAAACTTGGGACGCTTTGGCAGTGTCGCAGGCCCACAGGGACAGTGGTCAGCCCAGGGCAGAAGTGGAGTGTGGGATAATCTAGGGACAAGCATCAACCCCTAAAACACATAGGAAGGGGGCCCTGGTCTTAGGACCCAGCATGGTTGGAAGCTGTGGGGTGGAGCGGGAGGGGCATGGGATGTCGTGAAAGATCACAGCATACTTGCTCTTACAGGCTGCTCAGCTGGGGCTCCACACGCCCCCCCTGGGTTGTACTTCACCCAGGATCCAACTGGACCATGCAGACCCATCCTGTTTTAAAGCCTCTGCTTTAAACCCCTTCACACCTCAGGAATGCTGGGTATTGGCAGTTCTGCACTGCTCAGGGGGCAGCCCAGAGAGAGTGTCCTTAATAGCCTCTGTGTCATGGTCAGGCCTGGCGGGCTCAGGTCTGACCAGCTTTGGGTGGGAGGGCTCGGAGACTGCAGGGGAGTGGTGGGTCCCCTACACCTTCTTCCCAGAAACATCGGGAATGGTTTGGGTCGCCGTCCACAGGGCTGTCTCCAGCGGCTGGGATGTGGAACAGTGGTGGACAGTCCCTGTCCCCACTCTCCCTTCATCCCACAGGCCCTCATTCACTCGTGCCTCAGTTGTTTTCTGAGCAGGACATCAGGCCGTGCATTCCTGCTGCCTGTCCTGACGGCTCGGAGTCAAGCCTTATGGTTCCCAGGCTTTCCGAGGTTTGGCCACAGTGACATTCCCGGGAACTTAGAGGACCTGGGATAGAGGGGCCGGTTTCAAGTGTTCCTGAGAAAAGCCACTCACAGCGGCTGTCATGTCCTTGTCCCCATGCTTACACCCAAGGAAGAATCTCAGCGCAAAGACAGGCCCTCAAAATCGACTCCTTTTAGCTGAACCCCAAAAGCACATTCGTCACCCCTGATTTCGCCACCACCCCCACCCCCAGCAGTTCTCTGAGCGCTTGGATATGGGCTGTCACTTAGGGACCACACCGTGGCCTGGAGTCCCCAGTCTCACAGGCACCCATGTGACTGACCCCCCTACACACCCATCAGAAATGATGTGAAGTCCCTCCCACATTTCCAAGGCCGGCCTCCCCATGGGCAGGTGGCAGCAGGACATGAGTGGACCTCTCAGCCAAGGGCTAAGTGCTCCTGGGAGGTGAGTGAGGCACAGGAGAGAGCCCTGAGCACCTCCTGTTCAACAGGTGGAGGTTGGGGGTGGTGGTGTGGGGCGGTGTTATCTTGCCTGGCCTCCCAGAAAGACCAGGCAGAGGGAAGGAGGCCACGGTAGGAACTGGGACCCTGAGGAAGCAGCCGTGAGTCTGCAGTCAGAATCCAGGGTCTGGAAACCCTCAGCACATCCTGGGGCAAAAAGGTGATCAAAAGACTGGAGAAGCCCCGATCCCCGGTTGCTCTGTGCCGGAATCCACCGCCCTGCTTGGAATCCCTTCCTCGCCTGGGAAGCCAGCGATTCAGCGGGGCTCCAAGGGCCTCCAGGACCACAGGCCACATGGGGCAGTGTTCCCTCTCACTGGGTCCAACCAAGGGAGCTGGCCCTGGAAGGGATTATTTTGGGCTCCTCTTTGTCACTGATTCTTTTTCTGTGCGTGCATCCGGCAACTGGGGGACCTTCCAGCTTGGGACAGCTGCAGTGGGTGGGGCTGGAGAGGAGCCAGGTGGAGGCATGATAGAGATGCCAAGGAGTGAGCTGAGCCCCCCAGGGGGATGAAGAGGCTGGGCAGTAGGCAGAGAGAAGGTTGCTGGGAGAATGCGGGCTTTGGAGAAGGCTCTGGAGGTGGGACAGTGACAGAGGTTGGGAGATGTGGAAGCTTCAACAGAGGGACCCTCCACCCCAGAGCCAAGCTCAGTGACTTGGGGTTTGGGGTCTGAGGGCATGTCCCCTGCAGTGGCCTTACTGCCTGCAAGACCCCAGACTGGGAATCAGGAGACAGGGGTTGCTACCGTGCCTTCCTCGGCCCTACGATTCAGGACACACCCTGGCTGAGCCTGGTCTGAGCCTCAGGATCCCCACGTGTAAACAAGGAGGTCGAACCACCTGGGCTGTCTGTCCTAGGGTGGTCCCAGGAGTCATTGCATCAGAGGCTCCCAAGGAGCTGGTGGAGATGCATGTTCTTAGGCGCTGGCCCAAACGATAGCCAGCCTGGCGTCTGCTTTCAACGAGGTCCCCAGGGATTTTCATGCGCATCCAAGAGGGCGAGTGAACAAAGTTGGTGCTCTGCAGTGATGCTTGGCACGCCAGGTAGGCTGAACAGGTGAGGTGGGAGGGAGTGTACTGAAGGATCTATGGCGGCGTGA
Organism: Tenrec ecaudatus; assembly: GCF_050624435.1. Classification (NCBI taxonomy): domain Eukaryota; kingdom Metazoa; phylum Chordata; class Mammalia; order Afrosoricida; family Tenrecidae; genus Tenrec; species Tenrec ecaudatus. The sequence goes on along the minus strand of NC_134539.1, from coordinate 77,495,914 downwards.
CAGGAGGGATTTGTATTTTCTTTTACTGCACGTGGATCCGTGAAGGGGGTAGGAGAAAAAAAAAACCTTATATAGAGTGGGAGAGAAAACACGGAACAGAATTAAAGACCGAGAAAGGGACCAAGCTTCCTGGTCGGAAAGAGGCTGGTGGGGCCCTCACCCTTCAGGTCTGGAGTGGAAGTCACCTCCACGCTAGAATAATCGGGCGTTTCAGACCAGAGTGGCGGCAGCACTCGGCCTGGACAGCTTCGGGGGAGTGGACACAGGGAAAGGCGGGCAGGGTGCTGGCCGAGCCACATCAGAATGCGTGTGAATCGCTGAATGTGTCAGACCGTGATCAGCTCTGTAAACCTGCGCCTCGACCATCCGAAGTGAAGTGCGTGCTCTCGGCGGCTCCTTCCGGCTCGGGCTGTTTTGCACGCAGCTTATTCTTTTTAAAGAATGCTCTTTGGGGGGCGGGGGGTGGGAGGAGAACTGTGCAGAAGGGACATAGAGCTGTTCCAAGCCCAGGGTCCCCAGAGAGCCGAGTGTGCAGGAAGCCCTCTGGCCTCGAGGGCGGGCCTTGGAGAGAGCGGTGATACCCATCACAGAGCACCAGCGGGGTGGGGGGGGAGGGGGGGAGGGGATTGGGGGGAGAGATAGCGGGATCATGGCCAAATGGGAAAGTGTCTGTCTCCCACCGCTTATGCATCCTGACCCCTCTAGCCGGAGCTAGGTAAGGACAGGACGGGCGGGGCAGAGCCTCCCTGCTGAGCCTGTGTGTGTGTGTGTGTGTGTGTGTGTGTGTGTGTAGGGGGGCAGGCGGTGTGGGAGGGGCGAGGTAACACTACCCTCACTGAAGAGCCCCTGCCCAGCATCCTCCCTGCCCCTTCCTCCATGCTTCCTCCCATGTGTGTCCAAGGGAGGTCCCCGGAGCCTGCGAGCATGCGTGTTCCCAGCCCCTGCGGCCCCCATCAGCAGGCTGGTCTGGAGTTGGGGAGCCGCTGCCCCTGGGGCCAGCCTGCCCCCCACCCGCAGACTCCCTTCCTGCCCTCCCCGACCCGCCAGCCTCGCCTGTCTGGCCTTGGGCTCAGACATTCACACACCAGAGATGGTGTGATCAAACAGGACGTTGAACCGAGGATGGCGTTACCTCGCAGATGGCTGCAAACCCAGGATTCGGATGCCGGCTGCGCCTGGCTGGGGCCTGGGAGCCGCCTCCTCCCGGTGTCAGAGCCCTGCGCCGCTGCCGCCGCCTCCCTTATAAACCCCCGCGGACCACGGCGGCGGCGAGGTCTTGAAAGCCAGCGCACCTCCTTTCATTAGACTAACAAATAACACGGAACAGAAAACATCTGTTAACAACAGGCCTAATGCGCTCAAGATGCAGCCGCGGGCGGGCTGCAGGGCCAGCCAGCAGGCTGCTGGGCCAAGGTGGGCTCAGGTTTTGGCTGCTCCCACTGTGTGTGTGTGTGTGTGTGTGTGTGTGTGTGTGTGAGCGCTTGTGCCTCCTTGAAAGGAGGCTGGCACCCCGCCCCCACTCTCCCTGGGCCCCCTTCCCGCGACCCCGTAGGACCCGGGGGTGGGGTGGGGGGGGGTGTTCCTTCCTGGCCTCTTGTCCACCGCCCCCCTTTCTTCTTGCTGTAAGAATAGCCCTGGACACAGCATCACCATCCTGGCTTCCAGGGCTGTGTAGTTAGAGAAACCACACCACACTCCGTGCCATTGAGTCACCCCGACTCAGAGCGAACCTCTGATAGGACATGGGCAAGGGCTCAGAAAGCCAGAGGGCAGGATGTGGGCCCAGGCAGAGCCCGCCCCGGGACCAGCTGTGGGACCTCAGCTCATTGGTCAGCGGAGGCTAGGGATTGGCTTGAAAGACCTGGTGAGATGGTGGAAGTAGGACGCACGTGTGGGCACTGACAAAGACACCTGCTGTCATGAGGATAGCTGAGAGCACGATGCTCAGAGAGGCCAAGCAACTTGCCCACATTCACACAGCGGGTGGGAGCCTCTGAGCCCCCTTTCCCAGCACTGCAAAGCTCAGAAGCACAGGCTCTGGGCAGGCAGGCTTTCAGACGCGGCTCCTCAGACACAGTCCTGCCCTCAGGGGGCTTCCTGGTCTACAGCGGATGGCAGGGTGGGATGGGTTCAACTTGGAGAGACAGCAGGCCCACTGACCCAGTGGCCCTTCAGAGGCCCTACCAGTGCCTGACGGGTGTGGAAGGCAGAGGGGTCTCAGCATGCGGACGTTTACCAGGATAGACGCCAGGGAAGCATGGTCCCCGAAGCCAAGAGAGGATGGGGCATCCGTTCTGAGGCCTCCAACCTGGAGAAGGCACATCGGGGCTACAGCGCAGACTGGGGGTAACATCCTGGGAGAAACCTCCCAAAGCTGGCACTTGGTTCCTTGCTCACTCTCACTGTGAGGCCACAGAAAATACACCCCCCCCCGCCCCTGCCTTCCCCTAAAGCAGCACATGTTAAAACCATGCAGCCCCAGCCCTGAGCTCTGCCCTGCTCTTTGGCTCCACAAAAAGTGGCTGGAATTGGCTCACGCGTCCTTGATGAAGGCATCCTGATGGGAGAACCCCGGCAGCAGGCCGGACCTGGCCCCTAACCTCACGGGGCTGAAAACGCAGGCAGGCAAGAAGCCCCCTGCCATCCAGCACTTGCCACCTGCCTGCTCCCTTTAAGAAGAGCAAAGCAAATCCCCATGGTACAGAGGAGAAAACGGAGGCTCGGGAAGGCAGTGACTTGTCCAAGGCTACTCAGAAAATAAGCAGTGACCCTCAGGACCCTAGGACCACACTGGTCGCCTGGGATTGGAGCTCTAGTGACCTCTTGCTGGTAAAGGCCCAGACTCTGCCAGAGACAGACTGCCCCTCCCATCATCCTGGTTCTTACTCTGAAACCTCCGGAAGGAAGACCGATCCTCCCTCCTGGCCCTGCTTGTCCAAGACACACCTGTGCAGACCCTGGCCCACAACTCAGCCAGGTGGGGGCAGTGGTGGGGGGGAGCCTCTGGACCCGGCTGTGATAGAGGGCCAGGCTGGGGACCAGAGCCAGGGAGGGGTCCCTGCCTTTGGGCATCTTGTGTATCTGAGAGGCGTGGTGATTTCGTTGAAAGACCAGGCTGCCTCCCAGCCCCCCCGTCCCCCTCCCCCCCATCGGAGAGCGTCAGGGCTGGAATTGGGGAATTGCTGGAGACAAGAAGTGAAGAGGGGCCGCTCTTGTTTCACTGGGCAGGGAAAAGGGGGAGGGCAGAGAGCTCTCTGTTTAAAGAAAACCAGGGCTGTTGTGGGTTTTCAAGGTGGGCCGGAGCCTGCTGCTGTAAGTGGGGACTGCCTTGTAAAGAGGCTAGCTGCTCCCCCTAGGGAGGATATCTGGGGGAGGCTCCCCAGGAGGCTGACCGTTGTCCTTCCAGAAATACTTGCTGGGCGCCTCCTTTGGGCCAGTGCTGTGGGGACATGGTGAGCCCTGCTATCCAGGAGCCTTGGGGCAGCTAGGAGAACAGATGCTGGGCTGGAGGTTCAGGGAAGGCTGGCCTGCTGTCGCTATCAGGGGATAGGGGCCATGCGGGAGCAGAGGGGACAGAGCGGCCACCACAGGTGGTGAATTCACAATGACCTGCACCCGGTGCCACAATGACCCCAGGGTGAAGTTTCCTTAACAGACTCATTGCCGAGTTGAGGAAGGCTGCCCAGGCTGGCTGCAAACCCTGCCCCCTGCAGGGGTAGAGGGAGTTTGGGATGCTGTGGGGGAGTTGGGACAATTTAATTGGGGGAGTTGAGTGAGTGTGGGATCCCCATTGTCATCCCCATGGTCACCATCACTGTGGTCTGGCAGGCAGAGCCATTTAGTGTGCGCCTACTATGTGCTGAGTCCCCTGCACGGATAACCTCATTGTAGCTTCCCAGACCCCATCAGAGCTGTGTGGTCCCATTTTCCAGAGTAGGAAGCTGAGGTCCAGCAAGATGGAATACACAGGGAGGACGTGGTGGTACTAGGCCTGGGTCTCCCACTCGCGCTGGCCCCGAGAACCCAGGCTGGGCTCACGCTGCCTTCCGCCAGCCTCCCCAACAAGGCCCAACACCTGCGAGTGGGGGGCTGCCAAACATGATGCCGAGATGCTCCCTGACCCGCAAAGCCGGGGCGGGGGGGCATCTGACCTCCCCGCACAGCACACTGGCGACGAATGCATGGAACTGGGTAGCTGTTCCCTGAGTGCTGGGGGGGGGGGGGCGGGGGGGGCAGTGTCCCTCCTGCCAGAAGGCCACAATAGGCCTACTCCAAGACAGGCCATGCCTCTGTCTGGGCAATTCAAGGGAACTGCCCGTCCCTCTCTGACTCTCAAATTCCCCACATGCAAAGCGGGCAGCTGGCTAGTGCCTGGGGCTCAGGGTTGTTCAGAGGACCAGTGAGACCAAGTGACGGCCTCCTTGAATACGCAAGACCAGGCTCTCTGCCATCGAGCCAGTGCCAGCTCATAGCCACCCTATAGGAGCCCAGGGGTCTCTGAGGCTGTCGCTCTTTATCGGAGTAGAAAGCCCGTCATTCTCCCGAGGAGTGGGTTCAAACTGCTTCCTGGCACCTGTAATGCCTCCAGGGCTCCTGGGTGCCTCGTGACCTCTCGTACTGCGCCTCCTCTCGCCCCACTGCCCTCGGCATGGGGAGCAGGGCAGAGGCCCAGCTTAGGGCTGTCAAGGCGCTTTCATGGAGGGAATGACCAAGGTCACTGTTTCCTGCGGCCCCAAAGGAAGAAGACCAGATTAGGAACAGAGCTTAGGGCCCCAGGAAGCAGCTCCAGTGGCCTCTACTGGAATCTGACTATGCTTTCTACAACTCAGACGGGCTGGCCAACCCTCTGGGCCCCCTGACAGGACCCATAGCCCCTGCCCTGCCCAGCAGTGTTGGTTTGTCCCTGCCTCGACCTGTTGGCCACCTGGGCCCGCCCGCTGCTCTGTGTGGAAGGCGACACCCTGCTTTATTTTACGTGGCACAGATGGTAACCATGTCTAATTTCTTGACAAATACCATCCATAAAACACAACACAACTATATTTATACTGTGGTGTTTGAGGTTAAGAAATCCAAATTAGAAATTAATTGCAACTTGGAGAATGTCTACAGATAGGATGACTTGAGGGGAAGACTGAGTTCTTCAGACACTGGCGTCTCACTGCCCATCTGTGGGACATGGACACACACACACACACACACACACACACACACAGCCCTGGACTCCATCGAAGCTGGCTTAGACATGGTGTCTGCACTTGTGGGGACGCAGATGTCCACCTCCTTCCCTGCCCAAAGTCCTGCTGCCTACAGAACCACCAGAGGCATGCTCCCAAACATGAGGTCGCCCCGGGTGGCAGATGGGCATGCATGGACTTGGGGGATTCCAGCAAGAATGAGCACTAGATCCCGAGGCTTCAGACTACACCCTCCCCTCTCCACCCCCAAACCAGAACCAGATGCAAGCCTATGTGAATAATGGATCAGAGGACAAGGAGGGGAGGGAGGGACGGAGAGAGGGTGAGCCCCTGGTGGAATGAGCGTGTGCCCTCGGGCCCCCGGGGGCCAGCTCAGACCCTACTGTGCCAGAGCATGGGGCTCTGCGGGGCCTGCCAGCAGCTTCTGGGGAGATTGCGGATGAACGTTTGCTGTTTTCTTCAAAGCAGGGAGCAAGAACGGTGATTGTGAGGGTCGGGCAGCCCTGGTTGCCACACGTGTCCCACACTCTACCTTCCCAAAGGTACAGGGACGTCCTCGAGGAGGAGCATGGATCAGGAGGGTGGCAGCTCCCAGGAGCTGTTGGTCAGCGAGGCCTGGTGCCACGACCTCCTGGTATACGCAAGGCCAAGGCTGAGGAGGCAAGGCACCTTGGGGAGGACTGGTGGCCGCTCAGCCCAACAGCCTTCCCCTCTGCTCACCTGTGAGGTGGGTTAATGATGACTCACTTCCCAGGTGTGGGCTGTGGCGCAGTGAGAGGGGACTGGCACAGTGAGCCAGCTGCTATAAGCCCCAACCAAACTCACTGCCATCCATCCCATAGTGGATGTAGACAGGGTGGAACTGCCTGCCCCTGCCACTTTTCATGGGAGCGAAAGCCTCCCCTTTCTCCCTCGGAGTATCTGGTAGTTTCGAACTATTGACCTGGAGGTTAGCAGCCCAATGCGTAACCACTGTGCTGGGGGGACTCCTCCGCCTCGCCTACAGTTACTATGATCATGACCGAGGTTGCTATTGTTACCATCTCATGGGTGGATCCCTGAGAAAGGCGTGGCTAAGGACCCAGTCACACCCTGAGACCCTGCTGGTCCCAGGGACCATCCTCTCCCCTGAACAGCAGCGGGGAACGGTCACACCCAAAGGAGCAACTCAGTCCCCCAACCCCACCCTGGGGTGGGACAGTGACAGCAGAGGCGTGTTCTCCTCCTGCCTCCCCTTTGGTTTTTTTTGGTAGTGCTCAGGAAGGGGTGAGGATGCAGATGGGAACCCCACCCCTCTGTCAGCAGGCTGCACCCCATCATGGGGGGCTTCCCAGCCTCAGGCCCAGAGGACAAACACACACCTGGGTCCCCAGAGCAGGGTCAGGACCAGCCCAATGGGAGGTGGGGGGGAACTCTGCTTCCACAGATCACAGTCAAGGGCATGGAGGTGGCGATGCCCGACCTTCTCTGGCTTCTCAGTTGCCACGTGGCAGGGGTCAGACAAGGCCCTCACTCCTGTTCTCGCTTACTCTGTCCTGACACCATGGCCTCGACTCCCACCCTGTGTCTGAGAACTGGCCGCAGTGGCCACACAGAGTTCAGAGGCAGGACTCGGGGGCTTGACGGGTCACTACAAGTCAGGATCAGAAAATGTTAAGGCTGCAGTCATTGGTCCCCACGGCTCTTTCTGGTCCGCAGCCTCTCAGCCACGTGGTCCCTTGGCTTCTGCCTCGGTGGGCCTTTCAGGAAGTGAGCCCGCCCTTGGCTCACGGTCCTGTGGCCTTGGCACTGCTCTTTGGTTCGGTGCCCTTGTCTCGGCTTCTGGTGCCTCCGGCCTTGGCCTCTGCCAACTCCGACTGAGATTCTGCATGTGCCTTCCGATAGCTCTGGGCTTGGTCTGTTTGTTCCGCTGCAAAGACGCGGGCGTGGGAATTAAAAGGCTTCTGCCGAGGAGACCTCAGCCCACTACCCTGCCGCCCCTTCTGCCCACCGTGTGCCTCTGCCTGCCTTCCCCCCTCCCCATTCTGTTGACATGGCTTCTCTGGGCAGAGTCATCTCCCAACAACAAACCGCTCACAAGACACCCCGTCCCCCGGAGATTAAACAGGCAGCACACATGGTCTCCTCCCCCCGCCCCCATCATAGAAGGGTGTGGGGCTGTCCATCTTACAGACAGGAGCTGGGACCCCTTCATCCATTCAGCACACACCCTTCTCACCCCCACTGTGTGTTGGCGCCGGACAGGCATCCACCACACAGGTTATGGGAGGCAGGCAGTGTGGGGTGCAAACCCAGGTTGGGGCCCCCAGCATTGCTCCTGCCCCTGATCTCCCCATTGTGCAAGGCTGACGTGAAGAGGCTCCCAAGTGACTCGGCAGAGGGACCCATGACCAGCCCATGTGATGGGTGGGGCTGGCAGCAGTGGAGGAGGCATTCCAAAGGCAAGTGCACAGGCTCCGGGGCATGGTGCCAACTGCAGATGCAGGGGAGGGGGGAGGAGCCAGAATGGAAGGACTTACTACTCCGATTTTGCCAGGGAAAGGACAAGGCTTCAGGTATTGCTGGGCTGGGTGGCCAGCCAGGGCTGTCACCTGCCGGGGAGAGAAAAGAGTCCCAGCGACCTCAGCAAACAGAAACATGCAGAGTGGGCATCAGGCACGGCTTGCTCCAGGGTCTAAAACCACAGCACCTGGTTTGTCTTTGTCTCCATCTCCCTCTTACTTTGGTCTGTTAGCTCCTGCCTCCTTCCCCCAAGAGGAACCCTGGTGGTGTCATGGGTTACATACGTGTTGGAGCGCTAACTACCAGGTCAGCAGTTCGAAACCACCAGCTGCTCCTCAGGAGGATGAGAATTTCTGTTTCCTTCCAGGGTTACAGTTTTGGAAACCTACAGGGGCAGGTCTACCCTGTTCTCTGGGGCGCTGTGAGTCAGAACAGACTTGACAACACTGCTTTTCTGGCACGGTCCTTCCTGGAAGCTGTTTTCCAAAAGATCCACCCTCCACGCTCCTGTGTAAGGAGGCTCCAAAAGTTTGAGGGGAATTCCATTCTCTGGCAATTCCATTTCTACCAGGAACTCTTTGAAGCCCCTCTGTGTCACCTTGAGTCACTGGGCCTTTGACCACAGCGTCCCTGCAGAAAAGAAGCCACGGTCTCTTGCACAAAGTGCCCGGTGAAAGACTCTCTGTGCCCTGATCGGGTCTGCCTGCCCCTGAGCCAATCACAGAGGCCTCAGGGAAGGTGCTGATTGCCCCAAAGCCGTGGGGAGGACACTTCACTTGAACCCCTAGCCTGGAGGGGGTTGGTCTCCAAAGGGCTACTCCTAGATCTCACAGGGCTCAGCTTTATAACGAGGACCACAAGCAGCTCTGGACCCTATCTCATCTAATTCACATGGAGGGACCTTTCTAGACTAGACAAGCAAAGGCCCAGAGAAGTCAAGTAACTTTCCCAAAGTCACCCAGCTCCTGGAGGAAGGGCTGAGGACTCAATCCTGGGCTTTCTGTCTCCATCATGACCCTCAAAGCAACCACCGTCTGCACAGAAGGCCGGGACAACTAGGCCTGAGCCCGCCGTCAGCTGTCCTGGCCCTTGTCCCACCTGTTGATGGACAGCAGATTGCTGAGGCCCTGCCCTCTTCTGAGTGGGTGGCTGCCATCTGCCCAGAACCAGAGCGATTCCCACTCAGGGGTGATATCCAGACAGAAGCGGTGAAGGAAGTCTTAGAGGGAGGCCAGCACCCACTTGCCTGACTTCAAACACAGGCTCAGGAGCGGCTGCCCTGCCTGGGGAACTGAGTCATTTGGGACCTTGCTGAGCCCAAGACCCTTCTTCCAGTGGTAGCCACCCTGTCACATTGTATCACATACTCCGTGACAAATCCACTTCGTCCATTGCCAAGAGCAGCCTGTGGCTGTGCGGTTGACATGCCGTCACTTGTGGTCAGCAGCTCCTTTACTGCTTATTCATTTTGAACCGATAAACAAAGAGCTGTGTTTCAGATCTTCCAGAAGCCTTTGAAAAGCTCTTAGGCATTTTGTTCCTAACGGATAAATAGCCCTTGGCTATGAGCCATCCATCCATCCATCATCCATCCATCCATCCCTCCATCCCTCCTCCATCCTAGGTTTAATGAGCATGTAGCATGTGCCAGGCACCACTCCTGAGGCACGCATGCTCTGAAGAGGGACACAGAGAAGCAGATGGCCCCCTACCAGTAAGTCTAGTCAGTGACAGGGAAGTGCTCAGAGAAGCTGGACTCCCCCGCCCCAGGCCCGTCTAGGGCGGTGAGGAGAGGGTCCCTAGAGGAAGTGGCGTCTGAAATCTGGAGGAAGGCTCAAGTGAGGAGGCTGGGCTTACGGAAGAGGGGAGCACAGGAGTCCCGCCTGTGGAAATCCGGGAAGGGACCAAGAGGCCACAGTGTGGTTGGTGGGAGGCTTGGGGCGAGGCTGGAGGGGAGCCGGTCCTGATGTTGGCAACTGGCCTTTGTTGTGGTCTCTTGGGCTTTCCTCTGGGTCTTGCGCAGAACCAGGGTCTGGATGAGGAGGAGACGCGTGGGCACTAGATTTTCCTCAGGTGGCACGTGAGCTGTCCTGGGCAGGCTTGAGACAAGGAGTGTCTCCTTAACTCTGCCGCCCAGGCCAGAGGTGAGTTAAGTAACTGTGCCGGGTCAGTTGCAGGCTCTTTTCTATGTCTGATTAATGCTAGCTGAGGAGTGGCCATGGAGGGTACCATGAGGGTGAGTGGGGCGACGTCTTCAGCTGATCTCTTTGAGACCCCATCTTTGAGCCCCCATGGTTTGGGCTGCCTTGTACATTTAGGGACCCAGTGTGGAAGGGAAGGGGCCAAAGTGGGCCCCGAGGCCTAGCAGGTAGGTTGACTCATCCAGGCTCCTGCTTCAGGCAGGGTGGGGGTGGGGGGGAGTGTGTGTGTGTGTGTGTGTGTGTGTGTGTGTGTGTGTGTGTATTGTGTGCTCAGCAGCTGGAGAGATGCTGTGTCTCTTGATCTCCCTCCCGGCCTCGTCTCTCAGAATCCTCCCAGTGACAGAAGCCCCCAGGGATGAAGCTGCTTGCCCAGACTCACAGAGCCACCAGCCTGACCTGGGGAGCCCTTGGGATCACTGTGCTTGACCCATTATAGCAACTGGGTAGGGATGGGGTACTCATACCCACCTGAAGTTTGGGGAGCAAGGAGGTAAAATAGATTCTGCCCAGGGGATAGGGGCAGATCCCAACTGGGTGACCATGGACAGACCACATCAACGCTCTGAGCCTCCTTTCCTCATTTGTACAGCAAGTTCATGTCCGCACCACCTTGCAGGTGGACAAGAGGTGGATGGGAAGGGCTGTGATGCCTGGGAAGCACCCCATGATGTGAAGAGCCACCGTGGGCCCTGGCTCCGCAGATGCCCGTGGGCCATAAGCTGCTCCCTCGGTCCCTGTGCATCCTCAGACACCTTCCTTCCTCGCCCACACACAGCATGCTAATGTGGTCTCCCCAACCCCCCAAGTACATCCAGCATCAAGACAAGGTCTGTGTGGCTCTGAAAGGGAAAGACCAGGGAGGCTGAGTCTGTATTCCTGGTGTCCTGGTAGCATAGTGCTTAACCCAGTGGGCTGCTAACCACAAGGCCATGAGTTCACAACCACCAGCAGCTCCACGGGGGGAAGATGAGGCTTTCTAGTTTCCCCTAAAGAGTTCATCTTGGAAACCCACAGGGGAAGTCCTGTCCTGTCCTGTTGGGTCATTACCAAGCAGAATAGACTCATGGCTGTGAGTCTTTTGGGTTCGGTCAAGTTGCTGGGTCTGAAGAGCCTAAAACCTGGGACCTGACAGCCTATTGGGTCCTGAGCAGGGGATGCAGCCAGTGTGAGGAGGCAGGAACAGATAGGTGCCCTGGAGTCCTAGATGCCAGCGGAGGGCTTTGGGGGTGGGGCTTTGTAGAAGGACAAGGAGCCATTGGGGTGCCTCTTCAACAGTTCCTGCCAAGCTGTCTTCTGGCTGCGGGGCTTTGTGCCCTGGTGTGCCCTCTCTGTGCGCCTAGATTTCTCCTTTGTAGAATGAGTGACTGCTGGTCTGAGAGGGGTGCCTGCTTTCCCACAGTCCTGCGGCTTCACAGTGCTGGGCCTCACTCTCTCCCTGTGCCTTTCCCTCCAAAGCGCCCCTCTTTCTATCCTTCCTGCCTGCTTTGCGCCAGCTCTTCTCTGAGCTCCTAAGGCGCTTGGGTCTTCGGTTGCTAGCCAACCTGCCTGCTTGGGATTGCCACCTGACCCAGCTGTCTAAACAAATGACCTTAAGCAAGTCCCTCATCCCTGCCCCTGGTTTCCTAGAAGCGGTGAGAGGGTGTGTGTCTCAAGGCGGTGGGCCACTTCCCAGGTGCCCAGGAACTATCCCTCGCGTGCTGGTAGGACCCAGCACCATTTCCCATCACCCACCTCACTCGGCAAACTTTGGACATCTTGTCAGGAGAGATCGGCCCCTGGTGAAGTTCATCAGGCTTGGCAAAGTGGAGGGACAGTGAAAGAGAGGAAGTTCCTCAAGGAGATGGATGGACACAGCAGCTGCGGCCACGGCCTCAGGCATAGGAACCACTGTGAGCATGGAGCAGGCCCGGGCGGTGTTGCGATCTGTTGTGCGTGGGATCACTATGGGTCAGAACCGACATGCCGGCACCTAGCTTCAGGGACCACCACTGCCTTGCTCTGCACGGTTTGTCACCCGAATGATCGCCTGTGTAGCTACCCTGGGGTCACTTTCCAATGAAGAAGCTCGTTTTGGACAAATGGCCTGTGGCCACAGATTGAGACTTGACTCCAGGTGGCCCAATGGCCTAAGAATCTCAGTCCTGTCTACACATTAGTATTCCCTGGGCCTCTTTTATCCCCCCTGTGAAATCCACTCTCTGGGGCTCTAGTGTCGGGCATCTCCATTTCTAAAAATCCACCCCGGCGTCTTCATCAGCCATTGCGTTGTACAGCCAGGGTTGAGACCCTCAGCTCTGCACGGCTGCCCCACCCTCCCGCCTCATGTAGCCCCTTCTCCGGCCTGGGTCTTCTGCTCCGGGGCTGCATCACTCTTCCCTGGCAGTTGGCTTTTCAAGGGTCCTGGAGCCCTGGTGGCAGAGTGCTTATGCATTGGAATGTGAGCTACAAGGTCAGTCGTTCAAAACCACCTGCTCTGCATGGGAGAAAGACGGGGCTTTCTACTCCCATAAAGAGTGACTGTCTCAGAAACCCACAGGGGCAGTTCGCCCCTGCCCTGTACGGTCACCATGAGTCAGCATCACAGTGGGATGGCAATGAATTCGGAGTGTTGTGTGGCACGGTGTGTATGCCTGTGTCTGTTAACCAAAGGGCGCTCTGGTGGCATTGTGGCTACACATTGGGCTGCCAATTGGAAGGTCAGTGGTTTGAAACCACCAGCCGCTCTTTGAGAGAAAGATGAGGCTTTCTAGTTCCATAAAGAGTTAGTCTTAGAAGCCCACAGAGGCCGGTCTACCCTGTCCTGCAGGGTTGTGAGAGTCAGAATTGACTCGGTGGCAGTGAGTCTGTTTTTGTTTCTAGTAACCAAAAGGTGGGTGGTTCAAGCCGACTCGGTGGCTCTTCGGGAGAAAGCTCTGGCAGTCTGCTCCTGGGAAAGCACATGGAATCACTGTGAGGTGGCGAGGTGCACCTGGACTGCCCACCGCTCTGATGGGCACGGACTTTCCAACGGCCCCAGGCACCCAGAGCAGGGGGTGATGGATACAGACCCGTGGGTGGCGTCAGGATGCAAGCCCTAGTCAAGAGCAGCAGCAGCCGGGAGCTTGACAGGCCCCTGAGAGTTCTGGGGGTAGGGGTGCTGTTAGCCCCACAGGTAGACATGACTGGCTCTCAAATGCAGAATGAGCTGCTCATCCGGACCTGACGTAGCAAGAGGCACACAAGCATGTCTGCGTGGAGATAAGGACGCAGAAACAGACAGAGATAAAACGCTGCTTTAGAGCAGCGGTTCTCAACCTGTGGGTCACGACCCCTGTGGGGGTCGAATGACCCTTTCACAGGGGTCACCCGATTCATCACAGTAGCAAAATGACAGTGATGAAGTAGCAACGAAAATAATGTTATGGTTGGGGAAGTTATGACAACATGAGGAACTGTACGAAAGGGTGGCGGCATGAGAAAGGTGGAGAACCACTGCTCTAGATGGACTAGACATTGTCCTGACGTGTTGGGGCCACCTCGGGAGAGCCAAACCCAAGACAAAGTGAACCACTGCCATCGTCCGATTCGCAGCCGCACCCCTCATCTTTCCCTAGCAGTTTGACTATAGGTCACTAATCACCCGTGCTCTTGACTGGATGGTGGAGCAGGAGCCCTGGTGGTCCTGTCGGCTACGCATTGGGCTGCTAACTACAAGGTTGGCAGTTCAGACCCACCAGCTACTTCTTCAGAGAAAGGTGCAGTTGTCTGCTCCAGTTAAGTTTTACAGCTTCAGAAATCCTACAGAGGGCCGCGATGTAGTAGAATTGACTCGATGCCAGAGGGTTGGTTTGGGTTTAGTGTGCTACTGCACAGTGCTTTCCAATGTCGCCATCTCCGACATTGCATTGTTGCTTAAAATTGCCCATGGTGTAAATATGTATACTTCCAGAAATTGGCACATTTGGGGTACCCCACCCCAAGAGCAGGCTATTAACATTGACCAGCATATTGCTGGCAATAATTCAAACATATGTAATAATATAAGGCAATATAATTATTTTACTTTAATATAATGCTGATTTAATCATTATATTTAACATAGTCATATAGAAAATATGCTATATATGAAGTTTTCCCATGATAATCTTTGAAAAGACATAGGTTGTTCTCTTGGGGCACAATTAGCCTCACCAAGAGGACCGAGAGTGTGGAACAGGACTGGTGGATGGTGGGTTCTTGTTGGCCTGTTAACTGGAAGGTCAGCAGTTTGAAACCAACTGCTCCCAGGGAAGCTGATGGACTTCCCCCTCCAGTAAAGAGTGACAGTCTTGGACGCCCGCAGGGGCCTTTCCACGCTATCTATCTTGCAGGGTCACTAGGTGTCAGGGTCACCTGATGGCAGTGGGTTTTGACATTGAGTCCTCAAAGGGGCCCTGGTGGTCAGCGCTTGGCAGCTGACCCAAAGGGTGGTGGCTGGAACTCGGTGGCCTAACCCCTCAGGGCAAGGACATGGCAGTCTGCTCCGTCGTTGAGGGTTGCTCTGGGTCAGACCCAATGGCAGGGGCCCTTCATCCTCAGCTTGTAGGTGGACCTGTGTGAATTCACCTGCGAATGAAAAGGTAGGTGTCCCCTGAGAGCCATACTCCTCAGCATTTTTTCCAGGTCGTTCCAGCACACGCGCAGAGCAGCCCCGAAGCTCGAGGGACCCGATGCCCATGTCCCCCATCGAGGTCGAGCTTGCCGGGCTCTGCTCTAACGAGAGGCTTGTCCTCCGTCTGTTAGTGCCTGTTTTTACTTGTTTGTATTTTTGTGCTGTTTGTTGTGAATTCCACGATTTAAAATGGCCTTCGCGTAGTGGCGCAGTGGTTGAAGCATCTTGCGTTGTGACACCCCCATCCCCGGTCTCTGTGGGAGATCTGTCCGGCAGTCTGCCTCGGTAAAGATGATGTTGTTGTTCAGGAGCCCCTGAGCCAGGCCCAACCCATAGCAATCCCATATCCAACAGGTCAAAGCACTGCCCTGTCTGCACAGTCTTGGAAGCCCCATCTGCTCTGCCCGGCACGGTGGCTCAGAGCCACGCTGGTTTTCCAGTGCAGTGTTAAGAGAGCGCATTGCCAAGGGTCCTCAAGGGCACGAAGGCAGAGAGGGGCCTTTCGGAGAAAAACACGTGCGGGAGATAAGCTCCCTTCGGGTTTCAGTTGGAGTGTTGCTGACCGGGAGTTCAACAAATTGATAGCATGTCTTGACTCGGGTGTCAACAGAAACACACACCAGCTCAAGCTGTGTGTTGCTAGGCTAACAAAGGCGTTGTGACCAGAGGCTTTCAGGACCCTAACCCTGGGAGCCAGAGGTCAGGGTCCTTCGGGCCGGTGTCGCTGTGACTGCATAGGCCACAACGGCCGCCCTCTTGAGTGACAAGAATCTGCAGCAAATCGTACTGTCCCTATTTTGAGAACGTCAAGGGAGGTTGGATACTTTTTCCTGTCACCACTTAGGTCCCAGATGAGAGTTTATCACCTGGAAACACTTGATTGCTATTCGTTTATGCCCTTTCAGAGGCAGAAGGGAACCCAATTAGCTTCCCGTGTCCTCCCATAATCTACATGGGACTTTTCAGAATGAATGTGTCAGGGTCGCGGGGTGGGGTGGGGTGGGGGTAGATGGTGGCACGTGGGATGTTAGTTGCTGTGTCCCCTGAGGTGGAGAGAACCCCCAAGTGGGGAGTGACAGCTGTGTTTCCCCTCTGGCCCCAGCTTGGCTTCTCCGTGTGCCTTGTGACAGGTTGCACGCCGTCTCTGGCCTCCACCATGCTCATGTGTGGAATGTGGGTATTGGGACCAGGTGCAGGAGAGGTAGACACCTGCTTTTCTTGTCAGAACCTCCTCCGGAGCCCATGGAGGGCAGAGGTACCCAAACCAGGAACCAGCCCTCAGAATCCTCCAGGCAGCATTCCAAGCAGCCACCAGCAGGTGACCAGAAGTAGTGGGGACATGCCCCCGCTGAGCCCCTCTGGTCTGAGTGTTCACTTCCACCTCTGACTCTGTGCAGGCTGCTGCCTGGGGGTGGGGGTGGGGGGCAGCACAGTGGAGGCAGTGGGGCTCAGTGGTGAGGAGCTGGGGGTGCTGGAGACAGGCTCTCCAGAGTTCTATTAACTGGCTGTATGGCCTTAAGAAGTTTCTGAATCGTTCCAGGTTGATGGTGGTACCTGCTACCAGTGATGAGGATTCTGAGGAGTCACGGGGAGGTCTGGGATGCACAAGGGATCCATGAAAAGCAGCTTGGGGAACCCTTTCAGAATCATCACCGCCCCCACGGTATCTTCACATGGACAGGTCAAGCAGAGGCCTCCTGGCTGGTCAGACCTCCCCTCCCCCACCATTGCTCAGCCCACCTGAAGCTCCCATGGGCAGGGGCTCCCCGTGGAAGAGGAATGGCATGCTGCGGGCCAGCCTAGAGAGGTTTGGGGTCATGGGCAGGACGTGGCACCTATAGGCTCATCTCTGGGGTCATGCAGCCGGGGCCTGATTCCCCACTAAGCAAGGCAAGCAGGGACTTGTGCTTATCCGCAGTGAACATTAACACAGCTCTCCTTGCTTACTTAGTGGGGAAGACCGGGCTTATCTGCGGACTGGGGTCCTCTTAGCCCCATCAGGGTGTGAAATTTTGTGAAGAGGCTTTGATGCTGTGGCTGTGCAGAGAGACAGATGCCAGCCGGCCCCGGAAGCAGAATCTTTGATGTGGTAGAAAACCAGCTGAATTGCTCACTAGAGATTCCTAAGTGAACACAAGCAAGTTCATGGTTACCAGCAGGTGATCCAGCACTATGGAGAAAGTCCCTAGCTCACAGACAGGTGACAGGGCCTGGCTGAGACCAAGGCCTCATGCCCACCCACGACCATTCTGGAAGGGCCCCCTACTCCAACCCAGAACCTTGAGTGTCCACAGGGCACTTGCAGTGAGTCCCCACTCCCGAGGTTGCTGGCGAAGTGGGGGAGGAAGGAGGGGTAAGGGGAGAGTTCTGAGGTCGGAAGGCACCACCTGTGGTATGATTGGAGACCAGGAGAACCAGCTCTCTGGTTCCTAGAGAAGCTGCCTTTGGGAGGGGCCAGATACAGAGTGGGCAGATACAGCCCAGCAGATGCCCTCCAAAGTCCTACCTGTTCCAGGCTCCCTTTGGTCAGGTGGGCCCAGGGAACAGGTGATGGGTCGCGGTCAGTGGCCTGTCCTTAGTCTCTTTCTGGGCTGCCAGAGAAAAAGCTGAGTCTTATGATGGCTGTGAGCAGAGGACAGGGTTAGGAGGCCCCTCAGTTTGCTTGGATCCCCCTACCTGCCCCACACTGGCCCTCTCTCAGGCCCCTACATCTTTGGATAGGGGACAAGCCCCCCACCCCTCTGGCCATCTGGA
Organism: Tenrec ecaudatus; assembly: GCF_050624435.1. Lineage (NCBI taxonomy): Eukaryota > Metazoa > Chordata > Mammalia > Afrosoricida > Tenrecidae > Tenrec > Tenrec ecaudatus. The sequence continues at coordinate 77,478,629 of NC_134539.1, read as the reverse complement.
ACCTGTACCATGGGCCTTGGCTGGAAAGTAAACAGGACTCTTTCCCCACCAGCTGCAGAATGCCTAGACAGCTCACCATGCCCACTACCCAGCTGATTACCTTCGGGTTGGGAACCTTTTTTTAAAGTGTGGTTTTGTTCTAAAATCCAGAATTTTTGACAGTCTGAGTTAACAAGGCCCTCAAGTGAAGTCAGAGGGTATTAATGGGGAAGTTCTAAACGGGACTCCAGCCCTGCCGCCCTGTAAGCAGCTCCGAAAAAATTCTCTCTCCCCAATTTACGGACTTTGATGTGGAGTCAGAGTGCCTCACGGCCTTATAAAGTCCCCGCTTTAGGAGGGGAAGCTCACATTTACCTCTGAGCCGCCAGATTACTGGCAATTTGCAAGCACATATGCCGAGAGGGCTCAAGACCACAGTGAGAGAGAGCGGAAAGAGGGAAACAAACACAGGAGTGAGAACAGGGACCCACGGACCAAAACACAAACATAGACAAACAACTGACAAACTGGCAGGTTGCGACTGAAGAGTGATTTCTCTCCTTTCCAACGTCCTTCCGTGCTAGCCTCTCTCCTTGTTCCTGTCTTGAAGTCAGAGGATGGGGACGGTAAAGGTCAAGATCAATGTTGGGGACTCCCTAGGGTAATTCTAAGGAACCCTGGTGGGGCGATAAGCACTGGACTGCTGACTGCAAGGTCGGTAGTTCAAACCCACCAGCCGCTGGGTAGAAAGATGAGGCTGCCTCTTCCTGAGACAATTTGTCATCTCCGAAACGCTGCGTTAGGAGTGGCAGCAGGTTAGAGCAGGCCTGTCCAGTAGCCTATTCTGCTAACGCACGGGCATGTCCCCTGCCTGCTCTGCCCAGTATCTTCGGGTCATGTCAATAAAGGTACATTTAAATTGAGAGAGAGGACCCACCCCCACTTGCCAACCCACTGTAGCGTTGCCCTGGTCTCTGTCGCCAACTCCGATGAAGGGTCTTTAAATCTGTTTCTAAGGGTCACAACCTCCTTTCAATACAAAATCAGTCATACACCCTTGAATGATAGAAGGAGCTTCCAGAATAAGAGCCTCTCTCTCAGGAACTGCAAAATGTAGCGGGCCTGAAGGGTAGCTTCTTGGTCCCAAGATTCAGCATAGGGTGGAATTCCTAAGGAGCAACCACCTCTGCGGAACCTTTCCAAGTCAACTCAAGCTCTGGCAGACTCGCAATGAAGTCTCACCACCCCAGGTGCTGTCGCACGGCCCTCCGCAGCAGTCTGGGCTGCAGCTGAGGAGGGAGGTGGCCAGGCCAGCCTGCGGGCAGGTGAGAGCCCGCACTGCTGCCAGTGCTGAATGCCCTGGGCTTCCAGGTGTGTGCAGTTGGGAAGGTCTGACAGCCAGCGTCCTGTAGTTCATGGGCAAGTGACCTTCCACCCCAGTCCCAGTTTACCCAGCGGTGACACGAGGATGGGATCAGGTGGGTACGCATCGGAATCGAGTGGATGGCCTGAGCTGGGTCATCGGATTATGCGTGTCCTGACCGGGGCAGCCCCCAGCCCTGCCTGCGCCCGGTTTACCAAAATGGGAACTGGGGATGGTGTCTGAGTGTAAGACAGACCAGAGCGAGAAAGCCCCGGCGGGTGGGTGCCGAGCCCCCCTCTCCCCCACCCTTCCCGCGCCCCCTGCCCCGCGCACACCCTCCTGCCTGGGCGGCCGCCGCGCGCAGTCACAACGGGCGCCTGGCGGCGGCGGCCGCGGGCCGCGCAGGGCTGGGCGCGCCGATCTATTAACGTCTGTGTGTCTGGGCCGCGGGTCTGCGGCGAGGCAGGCGCCAGGGGCTCGCCTGGAACCAGATGTGCCGCGGCGCCGCTCTGGCCGCCACCGGCGCGGCGGGCTCGCACGCACGGGCTGGCGCGCACATGGCCGGGCGGAGCCGGCGGCGGACACCCCCCCCCCCCAGGATTCCGGGTTGGACCCCAGACAGGCGTATGTGTAAAAGAGACACCGCCCCAACTCTGGCTAGCCTGGTGCCAACAGCGCCCCGCCCAAGTGACAAAGCAAACCCCCCATCCCACCCCTGAGAAGCGATCTCCCCCCACGTGCCACTCAGAAAACTCAGACCCCCTGCAGTTGCCCTACCCCCGCCCACACCCCACAAGAGCTAGGGGCTCCACCCTCAAACTTTGTTTTCCTAAGTTTGTACGAGAAGATGGTTTTGGTATTTCTGAGTCAGAGCTCCGGGAAGATGAGGCGCTTGGACCATATACTGAGAAATGCCAAAGGGTGTGCGCCCGCGAGGAATCGGGAGAGGGAACTATGGGGTCCCACAGCTTTTAAACCATGGACTCGGGGTAGGGGCTGAGGGGGCTTCTCACCCACCAGGGGAAGTACACGGGCTTCAGCAAGGCCTACCCTTGCATCTCAAAGACTGTATCTCGCAGGACCAGCCCCCTGTCGCACTGTACCCCTACCCCTCCCACCACCCAAGCTGGGGTACTCTGACTTCAGGACAAGTCACGCCCCTTTCTGGCCACCTCTCCTGGTGTGTCAAGGGTGCAGGGGACCTGCCTTCCCAGGTCTGACCCTGGTAGATGCCCCTGTCTGGCAGCCACTTTCCTCTGCTGGTGAGGTTTGGAGGCTATTGTGGGGACCTGGCTCCATGGTTATGCCCTGGAGTGCTAATGGGCAGGTTGGCAGTTCGAAACCACCAGCTGCTCCTCCGGAGAGAGATTGAGGCCTTCTACTCCCCTCAAGAGTGACAGTGAGGAGCCCTGGTGGCATAGGGGTGATGCCTTAGGCTGCAGTCCTCTTGGTTGGCAGTTCGAAACCACCACCAACAAACAGCTCTGCAGGAGAAAGCACCAGGCCTCCTACTCCCTAAAGTTACTCTCAGAAACCCACAGGGGGTCCTGTGGATCTGTTTGTTGTCTTTGAAAGAGTTACAGTCTAGGAAGCCCCCTGGAGCAGTTCCTGGGTTGGGTTGGGTTGGGTTGGGGAGGTTCCTGGGGCTGGATAGAGAGAGGACACCTAGGTCCAATCCATCTGAGGAAATTTGGAGCGCGGAGAGGAGGCGGCTGGCCGGGCAGCCCAGTCAAACCAGGCCCACCCAGTCTAGCTGCAGAGGAATGGCTCCACCCAGTCCTGGGCCTTTGGATTTGGGGGGGACCCCTTATCCTGCAGCCTTCTGGTGATGGAGAGAAGAGTGTTTGGTGGAAAACAAGCCTGGGAAGAGTGGGTCCTTCAGGCCTGCCTGTCTTCCCTGTCCTTAAGATGGATTTGAGAGGCTGGCTGCCAGGTAGGGGTGTGTTGGCCCACAAACACCCAACACCATGGAAAGATGAATCCTCCCTTCCATCCGTGTGCGGTGTGCAGTGGGGAAAGCTGAGACCCTCTTTAGAGGCTCAAGGTGAAAGTGGAGAAGCCCCAAGTCCTGGACGTGCTGTGGTGGACACCGCCCGCACATCACAGGCACCCTATCAGAACCATCCTGTCCCACTTCCCATGAGAACCGAGGCCAGAGAAGAGAAGTTCCGTGGTCAAGGGGGAATTCTAACCCAGGTGTTGGGCTCTGGAGAGTCCAACTTTGGGCTGGAGGTCCCAGGTCCCCTTGGGATTTGCGGACTCCAGGACCAGGATGGTTTGCCCTACGTTTCGAGCAGAGGGAAGGTGCTGGAGTAAATGATGGGCGATTCAGCTTGCCATCTGCCTGTCCCTCAGTCCAGCCCTTGCTCTCCCCTCCCAGGAGGCTCAGCAGACACCCTCCACCCGGCCCTGGCTTGGCTGAGGCTCCCAAATGGGTAGACCACCACCCATGTGAGGCAGGCCAGCACTGTTGGGAGATGTTTCTCTGCCTCCTGCTCTGGCCCTTAAAAATAACTAGTTTCTGTGGGGAGGTGGAGCAGGAAAATTGGAAGGCCCATAACTGCTTCTTCTGATCTAGAGTGGGAAAAAGTCCTGACATGTGGGAGGGCAGAGAATTGGGATCACCTCTCCATCTGGACCCAAATCTTATCATCTCCTTCATGTGGTCACTCATTCACATCACCATTCATTCATTTCGTGCTTACTGAGAACTTATTCGGTGGCAGGCACTGGGCCTGGTGCTGAGAATAAAGAGGTGGAAATGGTTTAGACCAGTGGTTCTCAACCCTCCTAGTGCCACGACCCTTTCATACAGTTCCTCATGTTAGGGTGACCCCCCCAACTATAAAATTATTTTTGTTGCTACTTCATCACTGTCATTTTGCTACTGTTATGAATCAGGCGACTCCTGTGCAAGGGTTGTTCGACCCCCAAAGGGGGTCTAGATCGCTGATTTAAACGGTTTATTGGTGTGATGTGGTTTTCTGTCTAGTCCAGACCAGCTTCCTGGAGGCTCCTCAGGCTTGCCCAGGACAACCACTGGTGTGTGTGTGTGTGTGTGTGTGTGTGTGTGTACCCAGGGAGAGGTATCTCGGGGAGCATAAGACCTGACTTTCATGTCTGAAGCACACACAGCTGCCTTGTACCAGTGAAACATCAGTGGCTATCCGTCCTCTTGATGGCCGAAGTTCACGCGACAGATCTGCATATGGAGGTCTAGAGCGGTTACGTACCTTGTTCAGCAAGCCTGGGATTCAAACCCACACCTTTGCCTCCAAATACATGTACGAATGGCTAGTATGATTTGGCGCTTACAGTGTCTGAGGCACTGTTCTAAGATCTTAACTCATGTACAGCTCACAACAATTCTGCGTGAGAGACACTGTGATTTCTAAGGGACTGAGAGGTGATGACTGACTCAGGACCTATGTAGTGACTCTCAAATTTGAGAGTCCAGCTCCTCATGATTGTGCTAGATGAATCACCTGCTATGCTTTTTTTGGGGGGGGGGGAATGGGGTGCCTGTCCTGACTGCCCTGGTGGCAAGGAAGAACCAGAAGTTTCCGGAACAGAGCGGGATGCTGTGGTTGGGTCTGCCGAAGCAGATGGGGTTTTGAGATCCAGCCAGAGGGCAGGCAAAGTGGTGAGACTTTTTTCATCATGTCTGCAAGAACGGAAACTTGGAGCGAGCCTAACAGCCCAACACGAGGGGAAGGACTACGTTGAGCAATTCGGGTATCCCCATGTGGGAAAGATGCAGCCTCACGAGGATTGTGACAAAGATGATGGGAATCAGGGAGAGGGGCGTAAGCTCGAGGGTAAGTGACTGCCAGTCACTGTGCGCCCAGCCCAGCCCCACGTCATCCGCAGTAACCAAGAAACATGTTCCCTGCATTGCTGCGTAAAATGAGGACACAGGAGCAAATGTTCGCCAACATAATAGATCATGTGACTTGAGTGCCTCCTGGGTGCCAAAGCAAAGCATTTCAAGGACCCCCATCCCATGGACAAGGAGCCCGGTGGTGTAGTGGTGACTTATTGGGCTGCTAACCACAGGGTCAGCAGTTCGAAACCACCAGCCACTCCTGAGGAGAAGGATGGGGCTATCTACTCCCGTAAAGAGTTACAGTCTTGGAAATGCACAGGGGATGTTCCACCCTGTCTGCCGGGTCCCTCTGAGTCGGCATGGATTTGATTGATGATGACAAATAGTAGAGGAGTGTAGCTGTGTGTGTTTACACTGTAGCTGCATGTCCACAACACGTATAGCTGGCTCGTGGCGAAGCCAGAAACGGAATGCAGCTATTTCCCGCGCAGGTTGCCCATTGGGTAAGCAGTAGGAGGTATCTGTCAACTGTGGCCCCCGAGAATGGCACCCTTGAGCCGTCCCAAGCACAGATTGCACAACTGAAATCCTGGGAGTATCAGATCGTAATCATTGGGCTCTTTGGCAGCGTCCCTTCTAAAAAAACATAAAATGGTGCTCACGCAGAGCGTCAGTGGAGACGTGTGAGCACCGATGATGTGGTCATGGGTCAGAAACCTGCGTGATGCAATGTAGGCATGATTGTGCTCGTTCAAGTGTCTGTTCATGGCCCGTCTTTGTTGGTCTCTCGCTTTCAAGGGGAGGCGAAGGAAGGCCGGAGAGAGCAGTCCCTTCTAATAGAACGATGATGGGCATTCTCCACGTCTGCACGGCCCAGGCTGGCAGCCAGCAACCACACTGGGCCCCTGAAATGTGTCTTGTGTCGTAGGACTGAGAACTTGAATGTGCATCTCCACCTGGTTTTCCGTAAGCTATCTCCACTTAATTGGACATAGCTGCATGGAGCTAGTGGCTCCCAGATTGGATGGTGGCGATTTAGAGCTCAGATCCCAGTGTGCTGCACTAGACCACCACCCCCGCGCCCTCCCTGCCCCGGTGAGGACCATTCTGAAGTTTCCCAGCTGGATCAAAGTCACTGGGTCAAACCCGTTGGAGTGGGAAGCACCCCTTCTGAACAAGCTGTCCAGGGAGCTCTGAAGTTCATGGTTAGTGCAAGCCCTTGGGGAAATCTGACCATCCACAGCAGCCCTTTCACCCGGGGAATGAGAGAGACGGAGCCAGCTTCCCAGCGTCTCAGTGGATGTCAGCCCAATGCCTTCCACTGTTAGCAAGGCAGGCTTGTGGAAGAGAGTCCTGGGGGGCGGGCGTGAGGAGGTGCTGCTTCTCAAAGCACAAATTTGGGCATGGGGTGGGGGCCGGAGAGCGAAGGAGATCTCTGGCACCCTGTTCTAGAACATCTTCATTAGGGTTGGCGGTCATGTGAGGTCATGTGATTGAGATGACATTAGAGATATTGGAGGGAGCTCATTGCGTAGGCTCTGAGCCCCCCCCCCCCTCGACTTGGTAAAGCCTTCCTGGGGCAAGAGGCAGCAGCTGGCTGGATACACAGAGGGGTATCCAGCAGCTGACTCACAGCAGCGGCCCCCAGGATGCTTGAGGGTGCACTTAGGGTGGTTGACAGCAATTGAGATGGTCTCTGCCCCAGGCTCCTGCAGGCAAATGGCAGGATGTCAAGAAGCTCAAGGGTCTTAAGTGGAAGAGAGAGACCCCACACACACTCACACATATCCCCCCCCCCCCCCACACACACAGGATCTTTCACAATGAAATTCATGAGCACAGTGTTCTTCAGATACCAGCCCCCTGGGGACAAACAGGCTGCACTAGGCTCTGGCTTGATGAATGCCTGGCTGTGTGTCCCGGGTCAGTTACTTCACCTCTCTGGACTTCACTGTCCCCACACTGTGGGAAAACCTGGGCACCTATGCCTTCCACGTTTTAGAAGGCAGGGCACATTTCATAAGTGAGAACCCCAAAAGAAGAATAAATGGGGAGCAGGTGGGGGCGGGGAGAAATCCGCCATCCTCATTTGCCGCAGGCCCCCTGTGGTGAGCAGTGTAGCCAGAGCCCAAAGGGAGCCTCCAGCTCACATTTCCCAGCAGGCCCAGAACTCCCACTGGGGCGTAAAGAAACGCCCAGCATCTCTAAAGGCCAGCCTCGCCTCCCTGGGAAGGCACTGCTGCTCCATCCCCAGGGTCCTTGGAGGCCCCCCCCAGCCATGCAAAAGGGGGCAGGGGCATCGCCTTTGTCTGGGCTGCTGTTCATGGGAGGTGACCAAGGGACCCAGGGAGGACGGTGGTTGGGTGGGGAGGGAGCAGCTTCTTCTGACTCAAAGACAGAAGAAAACAAACCAGCCCATCCGCCGAGCACAGGGTGCAGACAGCCCATGACCCAGGCCCCTGCCAAGGTTATGTACAAATCCAGGGGTGTCCGGTGCTCAGCTTTGGATTCCTCGAGGGCTCCGGGGTAGGAGCAGGGGGAGAAGCAGTGAGCAGCAGGGAGAGCAGCCGCTGTTTCCGCGTGACTGAGAAGCACTCCATGTGCCTTTCCTGAGCTGGCCCGTGAAAGGGCCCAGGGCTGCCCCCACCCCAGTGAGACGGAGGCCCCCAAGGGGAGAGCTCTTGGTCAAGGATGCACTGGGCCTGCTCTCATCCTAGATGCCTGCGAGAGGCAGCCGTTTGCCAGCTGCTTCGTCGGCCCCTGGGCCTGATGGCTGGACCAGGCACAGGCTCCCTTCCCTGGCCTTCAGAGAGCTCAGGAACTGAGAGGGGAACAGGAAGGAAGCATGTGTGTTCTCAGACACGAAACCTCAGTCCGGCTTGGGGTCCCCTCTCTGAGAACTCAGGTGTTCCCATCTGCAGCATGAGGGGCTCTGACAAATGCTCCCTCAAGTCTGGTCTCGAGAGCCCAGGAGAAGACGAGACTGAAGAGGCTTGAGACCCCAGCTCTTTGGGCATCTTTATTTCAAAACCACACACGGCTTGCAAGTTTCCTGAGAGCCCAGCCTTTACTGTGAGCTGGCAGGAAGTATCTCAGCACACCTCTGGGGTGGGGGTGAGGGTCCTCCTTTCTCTCTCTCTTTATTTCATTTTCTGGCATCCCAAATATATATTTCTGTCACATACACATGCAGTTGGCATTGCATATACGTTAGATCTCAATTGCTAAAAAATGAAACAAACGTGGTGGGTGAGTCACATGGAACTGTATCTCTGCTGCCGTCCCGCGCACAGCCTCACTGCCAACAGGTGCTGGCAAGAGGGACCCAGGACCACTCCCCCCAGCCCCCCCGCAAGAGAGAGACCAAAGCCACACACAGTCCTTGGCAGCCAGGGTCTCCCCAGTCCGGAAATGGCTGTGGAGGACAGGCCCCACCCCCAGATACCAGCCCTTATTAAAATGCAGGTTTTACGATCCACTCGGCTTGTGGCCAGAGATGAAAGGCTGCCGGACAGATGTCAGTCCTCTGCTTGGACCGAGCTTTGAGTTGCCCATTGTCCTCCTGGATGACTCCCCACCGCCCGCCCACCAGTGCCCCCACTCAAGCGGCCCCACTCTGGAGAGCTTAGTTTTAGGTCCCAGGAGCTGAGGAGACTGGATTTTCCACAAGTATCACCAGAACAGGCCCTGACTTTGAACCCCGGGCTGAGCCCTGGGATGGTCCGACCCCAGAAGGATGGGGGGGGGGGGGAGGCGGGGCTGGGAAGGGCAAGAGGGAGAGCCCTTCAGGGGCCAGCTGGGGTTCCCAGGTCCTTTGAGGTGGCCTCCTCTCCTTCTGTGACTGTGGCTCGGTCACAAATGTTCTCCATCTGACAGCTCTGTCCCCGCTCCTCCTTGGGCCTGAATCTGAGGCTGAGACGATGCTTTGGTGCACTTGCTCTTGTCCCTCAGATGACACCCTCGGTGACCACTGGGCTTCCAACTGGAAAGTTGGCAGTTTGAGCTACCCCTCCCTCTCCCCCCAGCCCCGGTGCCTGAGGAGGAAGGTGGCGTGGGGAGGATGCGCATTGGAATCAGATAGGTGATGGCCTTGAAGCTCCTTTGGAGTCAGTTCGACCTGGACACACGCGGGACATGGGGTCACCCTGAGTCAAAGTCAACTCCACAGCGACTAGTTGGGGTCTCCTTTGGGCTTCCCCACCCCGGTTTCCCTGAGCGAGCTCCTGAGACAGCCCTGTCCTCACCGCCGCACGTCTTCGTGGTCGGGACTGCTCCGTTGAGCTCTTCCCCATAGACCCTGCCTCCAAGTGGCTGTGGGGCCACCAGCCATTGTCTGGACCTGGGTGCCCGCTCCCTGTCCCCTCCCTCCTGGCACCACCTCAAGCACTAGTGGGTTGACGAATCCCATTGTTTCTCTCCAACAGCTGTGCATGCGTGTGTGTGTGTGTGTGTGTGTGTGGCTTGATTAAGATATAATTCACCTACTATCCAATTCACCCAGATGACCAGTTGAAATATACAGTTTGATGATTTTCAATATGTCCAGAGCTGTGCCAACCTTCACAATCAATTTTGGAACATCGCCCTCAAAAGATACCCACACCCTCCAGTACCTTGAACCCTCCAATACCCTGAACCCTCCAATACCTCACACCTTCCAATACCCTACACTCTCCAATACCCTGCACCCCTCCAATACCCTGAACACTCCAATACCCTGCACCCCTCCAATACCCCGCACCCTCCAATACCCTGAACCCTCCAATACTCTGCACCCTTCCAATGCCCTGCACCCTTCCAATGTCCTGCACCCTCCAATACCCAGCACCCTCCAATACCCCACACCCTCCAATACCCTGCGCCCCTACAATACCCCGCACCCTCCAGTACCCCGCACCCTACAATACCCCGCACCCTCCAGTATCCCACACCCTCCAATACCCCACACCCTCCAGTACCCCACACCCTCCAATACCCTGCGCCCCTCCAATACCCCGCACCCTCCAATACCCTGCACCCCTCCAATACCCTGCACCCTCCAATACCTTGAACCCTCTAATACCCCGTGCCCTCCAATACCCCGCACTCTCCAGTACCCCGCGCCCTCCAGTACCCTGCGCCCTCCTCCTAGGCGGTCACTAACCTACTTTCTGTCCCTGTGGAGCCATGATTCTGGACATCGCATCCCAATAGAATCATCCAGTATGTGACCTTTTGTGATCCTGTAGTGGAGATTCATTCATCTGGTGGCATGTGTCTGAGCCCTGTCCGTCCGTCCGTCCCTGCGGCTGCGTCGTATGCCTGGTTTGATCATACTGTTAGCGACATGATCTGTTAAGTGGGCTTACCTCCTTGTGCTTCTCCAGTCAGCTGGTGGTGGGCACTTTGTTCCACCTCTCCACCAATGGGCACAGTGAGGCTGGGATCACGTGAGTCTCGGTGTGGGCACCTGCCATGGGGCACATACCTTGGGTGGGTATCTAGACGTGGGTAGGCACCACTGGGTCCTATTCCTGAATCTGAGGAGCCCTGCCCAGGTCATGGCACTTGGCTGCCAACCCTTGAATCCACCCAGTGGATTCTGGTACAAAAGGAGCGGTGGTCTGCTTCTATCAAGGTGGCAACCAGGAACCCCTGTGGAGGAGGGCTGCTCTGTCCCCCAGGGGCCCCAGGAGTTGGAAATCAACGTGCGGGATTCTAACAATACGGTGACTCTCGATTTCCCCTTTTGAGGAATACTGGGACTCCTTCTCAAAGCAGATGCCCGGTCCTGCATCCACCGGACACAGCCAGAGGCTTCTAAGGGCTCTGTCTCACGAGCCCAGGTCTGCGCCCAATCCCTGCTGTATTGATAATGGCAGCCTTAAGCAAGGAGAGCTGGCATCTTCCGTTTGGTCAGCCTCTCTTGCTGCCTGGTGATGCTGAGTGCTTGCTCTCGGGCTTGCTGGTCCTGTGTGAAGTTCCTCAGAACGGAGTCTGCACGGGTCCATTGTGAGGGCCCTTCCTCTAGCTCCTCCCTTACCCGCTGGATGCTTTGCGGATGGCTCCTCCCGCCCAGGGGCCTGGCCTTGCGCTCCTTGGTGGTGCTCAGGACCAGTTTCGATTGTGATGCAGTTCAGTTGTCTTCAGCTGTGGTGGGTGCTTGAGCACTCCAGGTCTTATATGTGAGAATCCCTCCCTGGTCACTTTGAGGCGAGGAATCAAGAAAAAGGGTCATGGCGGCTTCTGTTGGATCCCCCTCCCCCCGTGGGCCCAGTCCTGGGCACACAGCAGCCCCCAGACTGAAACCCAGCCCCTTCCTGCTGGAGCCCCCCCCCCCCTCACTGACTGCAGGGGCCCAGGGCACTATACCTCCCTAAGGAGAACGCACAGGCCCCGCGACCCTGAAGACAGCCCGGTGGAGGGGGCAGGGGCGGGGGGGGGGCTGGGCTTTGAAGCCCTTCCATTGCCTCTTTGCCCGTTTGTTAAACCATCCATCAGCCATTCTCCAGGATTCAAGAAGTGTGGGTGAAGAATCTACTGTGTACATGCGAGGCCATCAGGTGGGAATCCCACCCCAAACCAGGCGCCCACGGGCACCTCGAGTCTGACTCCCGGGACCCACATGTCGACAGTGAGTCTGTGCTCCATGTGGCACCGGGAGACACTCAACGTCAAGTCCCAGTCTCTTCCCTCAAAGATCTCATGTCTAGTGCGACAGCTGGGCAAAGGACATCACCCTCGCCTCCTGTGCCACAGGACGGGGAAGCGCAGACTTCTGTGGGCGCTTCCATCTGGGAGCCCAGGAAGGCTTCCTGGAGGAGGAGGCCTTTCTGCTGAGATCTGAAAGCGAACCGAGGAGAGGGAAAGGGGAGATTGTATGCCCAGGAATGACCTGGGCCGGGCTGACAGTGAGAGGGGGAGCATGTCCAGATGTGAGCCCTGACCCCAAGGAGGTCAGTGGACATCTGGACAACCCTGAGACCACCAGCCTTGGCTCCACTGGCGTGGGTGGTCCCCCTACAGATAAAGCCTGTAAAACCCTTCAGGTAGCAAGAGACTACCAGGAGGGTGGTGGGAAACTAGTGGCTGTGTAGCCCGTGGGCTTTGGAGCGCAAGGCGCCTTGGCTGTGTGACCTTGGGCAGCTCTTACTCCCTCTCTGGGTCTCCTCCGTAAGGCAAAGCTGCTCGCACCTGCCCCCTCCTGAGGTGGTTGGGAAAACTGCCTGTATAATCTCATGAGCGGGAGCCTTGGCGGTGTGGTGGTTGTGAATCGGGCTGCTAACGGAGAAGTCAGCAGTTCAAAACCATGTGCTGCTCTGAGGGAGGAAGACACGGCTTTCTGCTCTCCTCAAGAGTAACCGTCTTCTCGGAAACCCCCCAGGGGCAGTTCCACCCTGTCCCATGGGGTCACTTTACGTCCACATCAACTCCATGGCAGTAGATTTTGAGAAGAACCAAGACCTTCTTGTTCCTTGTCCCTGGTCCTCAAGATGGAACGCCGTTTGGGGGTCTCTTGCTTGTGCTGCGGGCTGATGTGGGTCAAGCCTGAGGCAGGCGGGGGGTGTTCTGTGTTGTAGTATTCTAGCATTGCTAAAACAGAACCATCACAAGCAACAGCTTGCGCACGCACGCAGGGATGTGCCTTCTCACAGGACGCCAGCAGGGGAAAGCCAGTGCCCGCTCATTGGCTCCTTCGTGATCTTCCCGTGGCTTGGCAGGTGGCCGCCCCTCTGTGCTCGGCTCCCCCCTTTACGTCTCCAAAGATAATCATTCAGGGTCTACCTGACACCAGAGAGTCCCCTTTTCAGAAAGAAAACAAAATTTACTCAGCGCTCCCTGGCAATGAAAAACATTTATTCCCTAACTCATAATCCGGGAACACCCCCCTGCCCCAGAGGTTCTTGGGTGCCACGTGGTCAGGCGATGGGCTGCTAACTGCACAGTCAGCAGTTCACAGCCACCAGCCGCTCCTCGGGAGGAGGAGGAGGCGTCTGCTGTCCCACGGGGGTGGTTTCACTCTGCTCTAGGGCAGTGGTTCTCCACCTTCCGGATGCCTCTACCCTTTCATACAGTCCCTCATGTATGCTGACCCCCCCCAACCATAACATTAGTTCGTTGCTACTTCATCACTGCCATTTTGCTACTGTTAGGAATTGGATGACCCCATGTGAAAGAGTCCTTTGACCCCCAAGGGGGTCTCAACCCACAGGTTGAGAACCATCGCCCTCGTGGCATCCGTTAAGGTCCTTGCTTGGTCCAACCATTTGCACTTGGCCGTCAACTGAAGGTTGGCTGTTTGAACCTACCCAGCAGCGGGGGAAGGCCTGGTGATCTAGTGAGAACACACCCTGTGGAGCTCAGTTCCACGTTGGACCCTGAGGTCCAGGGGTTGGGGTCTCCGTGGTGTCAAGGATCGAGATGTAGGGTACTCAGAGCACTAAGTGACGTCCAGGCTAAAGATGGCCTTTCTGGGAGTCTTATCTAAGACTTCTAAGAGGTCCTTCAGAGGAATACAAACCTCTCCCAAGAAACCTTTAGGGGGAAGCAGGCCTCTCCCTGGCCTCTCCACCCCCACCCTGCATCCACTCCCAGGTCCTCCTGGCTCTAGGTATGTCTGCCCAGTCGCTGCTTCTCTGACGAGGACCCGGTGTTAATGTGTTACATCCACATTCAGGTCCCAGGGACCCGCTGTTTATTTTTGTGAATGTGTTGGCAGGGGAGGGGGACCTGCTTCCTTGGTCAGAATCAATGCTAATTAATAAAAGTTATTTATTTGGGTTGGAACGGGCTGAGGCCCTGAGGTCAGGCGCAAACGCAGTCTTTCCAGCAAAAACAAACAGAGGGTGTCTCTCCGCAGCTCGAGAAAGGCTGAAACGAAGGGGCTGCGTTTATTTGTCTTAGGAAGAATTTGCCGTTAATTCCCTCCAGACTATTTAGACCCTTAAATTACACGGAATAAGGAAAACCCAAGGCCTGGGAAGGGGAGCCAGGGACACTTGATCATGGGGCTGAGAGCTTTTTGTGGGTGTGTGTGTGAAATCATTTAATAGCAGAAAATTGTGCACCAGCCTCTCCTGCTCCCCTCGCCCCCGCCCCTCTCGTTGTAACGCATTGAGAGCAATGTGATTTGGGTTTGGGGAGAAAGAGAGACAGATGGGTGTGTGTTGGGAGGGGGAGAGCCCCTCACAGGGGCATCAAAACAATCCATACTTTCAACCTCCCGAGGGGTGGGGTGGGGGCAAAGAACTGTTTTTCCAGTTGGGGCAAAAATATATACCACCAAACATATCACCTGTCAACAACTCATACATCTGATTCGGTGACGCCAAAGGACTTCTTTAAGCTGTAACATCCTCCCCAAATACTCGGCCACGGTCAACAAAAATCCGTGGCCTCTCAACAAACCCTTCCCCCTTCCCTCACTGTCACCAAGTCGATGCCGACTCATCACGACCCTATAGAACAGGGTAAGATTGCCCCTGTGAGTTTCCAAGAGGTAACTCTTTACAGAGTAGAAAGCCCCATCTTTTTCCCTCGGAGCAGCTGGTGGTTTAGAATGACCGACCTTGAGGTTAGCAGCCCAACAAGTAACCATTACACCACCAGGACCCTTCTTCCTGCCCTGGTAAGGACTAATGATCTATGGCTTCTGTGAGGGAGGGAGGGCAGATGGTATTTGCCCTTCGGCGGCTTCCGTGTGGCTCATGCCCCCCCACACCTCGGTTCTCAGGGCTGCGTGGCATTCCATCCTGTGTGATGACTGCACCATGCTTGCTTGGCCCCTCCAGCTGTGGGTGGGCTTCCCACTGTTGCCACTTTGGGGCGCGGGTGAACAGTGCCGCCATGAACAGTGTTGAGCACAAGTCTTTCCAGAACACTTTGGCATAACCCTCCTGGGCCCGGACAAGTCCCAGCACGCCCTGGGTGCTGTGAAAAGGGGGAACCTGAATGACAAGGGCACGAAGCTTCTGGGAGCATTGACTAATTGATTGATTTTCTAAATGCTCGAAGCCTAAACTCGGAGGGGGCCACCCACCGTCCACAACCCCGGTCCGGGGCAGGGATCAATTCAGCAACTTGCATGAAAAGCAGACCCAATGCCATCAAGTCCATTCAGACTCAGAGAGACCCTGTGGGGCAGAGTAGAACTGTTCCAGAGACTTTCCAAGGTGGTGATCTTTACAGACAGCCTCACCTGTCTCCCACGCCGCAGCTGGTGGATTTGAACTGCCAACCTCGAGTTTACTTGTCCAGTGCTTATTCCACCCTACCACCAGGGCTCCTTATTTTTTTTCCCCACTAACGATAAATATTCAGCAAAGATGCTCAGAAGCACAGCGCAAGAGCTGCTGCTTTCTCTGAGTCCAACATTGTAGGCTCCAGTCCTGGGCTGACTGCTGTCTCCTGACCTTTGACCGGGACCGGACCCATCTGTCCACGGCAAAGACCTGTGGGAAAGACTCGTTTTCAGACACAAGGCTGGTTGCCACAATGCAATGACGCTAAGGACCCCTGTGTGTTTCCGCTGACTCAGTTCTGACCAGGGGGAATGTTTGTGGAGCAGTGACTAAGCTCTTGGCACGGAATGAAGCCCGTCCGCACAGCCGGCTGACGGGTGTTTTCACAGACGAGGAAACTGATGGTCAGGGGAAAGGCAAGCCCTGGGTGGACCCAGATCCTAAATGGCTTCAGTCTGCTAGTTAAGTCCACTGGGAGGAAGAAGATACTGGTGATGGCGGGAGACCCGGGGAGGGGGACTGAAGATTGAGTGGTCTGGCTCAGAAGGGGTCATTTTTCCAGGTTTGCAAACAGCTGGGAGTAATGTGTGGGTACAGGCTCTGGGCCGCTCCCCAGGGCAGCAGCAAAACCAGAGCCAAGACCAAGGAGAATCCATGGCCTAAGACCAGCTGTATTGTCCCCTCATGTCACAGTGACCTGGGAACGGGGGACTGGGGTTCTCTCAGCTCTTGGCTTTACTGGCCAGCTGTGACCTGGGGCACGCCACTGCCCCCAGCTCCACTGCTCTCAGCAGTGGGTTTCCCCCTTTAGAGCAGAGAGGTGCCAGGAGCTCAGTCATGTTTCTGAAGTGACTTTGGTAGTGTCCCCTCCCCATAGTGTGTCAGCTGACTCTGAGAAGGGGGCTGCTCCCCCCCCACCCACCCCCAATGTCATTGTCCCTGGGTGCAAGGTGGATGGAGAATCCCCTCATCTCAGATGGCTGAACGGGTTTCCTCTTGTGTAAAATGGCTGGGTGCAAGAATTCCGTGGGTGGGGGCGCAGTGGCCAGCATCTGAGGGGCGTTTCCTGTGCCAGCAGCCTTCAGGGGGACCCCAGGCGCCGGGCGAGTCAGGACCCCCGTGGAGACAGTCCAGTGTCAGCTGGGGGCGAGGGCTGATGGGTGGGGGTCGGGAATGCCTTTGCCTGAAGTTGGCTTAACTGGACACGAGTGTTTCCGCCCGCGCCCACTTGCCAGCGAGCGGGCCGCCCAAAATGGTTTTCATGTCGGCGTCCAAGTTGGACAGGCTCAGAAATGCACCCCCCGCCCCCCAAAAGTGTCTGTTTGTGGTTGAAGTGCCTCCTGCCTGGGGTTCGTGCCCAGGGGACCGGCCGCACGGGGAGATGGGCGGGGTCCTGCGGGGCGCCCGCCCCCTTCCGGGATATTGACCACGCCCCGCCTCCAGCAGCGCCCCCCGCGGTTTCGGTGTGAGGTTTCGCTCAGCTCCGGGGGCGCTGGGGCTCGGTGGGGAGGCATTCCCGGCATCGGACGTTCTCATCCATCTTCGCCTTTTCTTGGAGCGCAGGGGTGAGGAGTGAAGAGCGAGCCTGGTCTCGCTACAAGACCAACTCTCGGGGCCACTGCCGTCCCTCCGCACCGTCCTCCCCGCCTCCCCGTGTGCCTCGGGGTGTGTGGGGGGGTGTGCAGGGGCTGCAAGGATTTCTCAAAGGGAAAAATACTAGACATGCTCTGCAGGCCAGGGTTTCCCCACCCAGCGCTGTTAGCACCATGCACTGGATGCTTGCCAGAACCCCCGCCCCGAGTCCTGCGCCCTGTTGGCCGTTGGCCGTACCAGCTAACAACAATACAAATGTTCCCAGACACAGCCTCATGTTCCCGAGGGACAAAATGGCCCTCCACTGAGAAATTCTGGTTAAGCCAAGCTTCAAAGTCATCTTTTCCAGGACACCCTCCCTGATTCCTTCCCCTTCCAAGCACACACACACACACACACACACACACACACACACACGCGCGCGCACGCTCAGCCTGTTTCAGCAAGTCACTTAGATTCTCAAGAATCAGTAAACCCAACTACCCAGGAGCTGCTTCAAAAGCAAGGCTTGAATATTCCTCTGTTGCTGGGCCTGGAATGTTCTGGAGGCTCAGTGATGGCTGAACAAATGGCCGGCACTGTGGGAGGGACACAGGGTGTACACAGGGCGCGTGCATATGGGGAAACATTTGTCGGTGTGCGCAACGGACCCTTTGGCTAAACCGTGGGCAAACGGGCCCTCAGACCCCCTGTGGGTGGGGATGCAATGTGGGCCAGGCCCCTGACAGAATCTGGCCCAAAGATGCCATGGCAAAATCAGAAAGTCATGTCTGCTGGTGATCGACTGGCACAATGCCAAATGCTCATCCGTCAGGCTCTGGGTGCATAAGCCAGGGGACAGACAAGTCACAGAGGGAATCCATGGAGTGGGACATCAGATGGGGGGAGGGGAAGCTGTAGGTGCAGAGTAGTGCTGGTATGCTATGTTTTGTAAGAGATAGGGGAAGAAAGTATTATGCATATCTTAGCGTCATTTTCAAAAAGAGATATTGGAAGGATACTGCAAGGTTTGTGGTTTTTAAACGAGGCCCTGAAGGGGGAGGGAAGGCATGAGAGGCTAACAATCCCAATACTGATCCATCCTGGGGGCAGATGGGATGGTCCTGTTCACGCGTACATCCAGGCAGCCGAAAAAGAGGGCTAAGTTGTTCTGTACTGACATAGAAAGAAGGGTGTCTGTCAGTCCAGGTAGACTAGAGAAACAAATTCATAGACACTCAGGTGTATAAGAGAGAATTTGGGGTTTTTTTATTAAATACTTTTATTGGGGGCTCTTACAGCTCTTATCACAATCCATACATTCATCCATTGTGTCAAGCACATTTGTACATATGTTGCCATCATCATTTTCAAAGCATTTTATTTCTACTTGAGCCCTTGATATCAGCTCCTCATTTTTTTCCTCCCTCCCCCACCCCCCACCTTCACAAACCCTCGGTAAATTATAAATTATTTTCATATCTTAAATCGTCCGCTATCTCCCTTCACCCACTTTTCTGTTGATCATCCCCCTGGGAAGGGGTTATATGTTGATGTTTGTGATTGATTCCCCCTTTCTCCACCCACCTTCCCCTTCCCCTCCTGGTATCTCTGTTCTCATTATTGGTCCTGAGGGGTTTATCTGTCCTGGGTACTCTGTGTTTCCAGCTCTTATCTGTAGCGGTGTACATGTTCTGGTCTAGCTGGATTTGTAAAGTAGAATTGAGGTCATGATAGTGCGGGGGAAGGAATCATTAAAGAGCTAGAGGAAAGTTGTATGTTTCATTGGTGCTATACTGCACCCTGACTGACTTATCTCTCCCTCGTGACCCTTCTGTAAAGGGATGTCCAGTTGTCTACAGATGGGCTTTGGGTCTCCACTCCTCATATTCCACCCCCCTTCACATTGGTATGATTTTGTTCTGGGTCTTAGATGCCTCATAATGTGACCAGACGTCCCGCTTTTGGCGGGACAGTCCTGATTTTTAACAATTTTTCCCACGTCCTGCGGCGTTTTAAAAAAAGTCCCAGTTTTTGGAAAGAATGCACGACAAGCTAGGGTATACAGTTTTCAGCTGTCATGTGGCTATTTCACCAGGATATGAGTTTTATCAATGGTGTCCTGCTTTACCAATGTTAAAATCTGGTCACCTTAGATACTGATCCTTTCGAAACCTCATGATCACACAGGCTGGTGTGCTTCTTCCATGTGGGCTTTGTTGCTTCTCATCTAGATGGCTGCTTGTTTATCTTCAGGCCTTTAAGATCCCAGACGCTCTGTCTTTTGATAGCCGGGCACCATCAGCTTTCTTCACCACATTTACTTATCCACCCATTTTTGTTTTCAGCGATGAAGTTGAGAAGGTGAGCATCACAGAATGCGGATTATTAGAACAAAGTATTCTTGTGTTGAAGGAGTAGTTGAGTCAAGGCCCAATGTCCATCTGCTACCTTAGTATTTAACATATAAATATAAGTACATAGATCTATTTCCCTATCGTTATATATAAATATATTTACATATGTACATGCCTGTACTTAGACCCCTTTGCCTCTGTGTTAGTCTGGGTAGACTAGAGAAACAAATCCATGGACACATATATGTGTATAAGAAAGATTTATATACAAGAGCAATTGAACATTGAGAAAACATCCCAGCCCAGTCCAGATCAATAAGTCTGACATTAGCCCATATATCTGATACCAATCTGTAAAGTCCTCTTCAGATTCATGAAACACATGCAATGACACCGAATGTAGAAGATCACAGACCAGTGGGTAGAAAGTCTTTACATCCAGTAGCATTGGAAACATCTCAGCGCTGGCAGGGGTCTCTGCATGGCTTCTCCAGCACCCAGAGCTGCATCAGGGTGTGTCCATGTGTCTTGTCAGCTGCTATGTCTCCCAGGGTGTGAGCAGAGAGTCTCCCACCTCCAAGGAGGAAATATTGGAATTCTCAGAATCCTTAGGGGAAGGCTATGCCCACACAGAAGCCTCATTGGCTGTGACCTGATTGACAGGCTAGACGCCACTCCTACACACTTAATCCTTAAACTGACAATTAAATTATATAACTACCACAGCCTCCTAGTTCATTCCTCTATTTCCTTTTACTTTCCTCTTATCCCACTATCATGTTCAGCCTCATTCAAGCTTTAGTAATATCTCGCTGTTACATTGCCCTTGATTAAGCCCCACTAGGCATCCTACACCCTTCTCTCCATCACTTCTTGTTCCCTTGTTGTTCCTTTGTCCCTGGGTTGGTTGACCCCCAGCAAGAGAGAGTTTTATATCAAAGAACAATTGTACATTAACAAAGCAGCCCATCCCAGTCCAGTCCAATTCCATAAGTCTGACATTAGCCCATATGTCCAGTGCCAGTCTATAAAGTCCTCTTCAGACTCACAATACACATGCAATGATGCTGAATCCAGGAAGAGCACAGGCCAGTGGGTGGAGAGTCTTATGGATCCAGTGGTAGTGTAAGCATCTCAGCGCTGGCAGGGGTCTCCATGTGACTCCTCTAGCTCCAGAGCTCTGGCTGTATCAGCATAGCTCTATCAGGTTTGTTGTCAGTGTTGTCTTGCAGAAAGTGTGCTTGTCTCGCCTCCAGCAAGCTATTTATCTCCCTTATGCCTACAAATGAGGTCATCAAGATGCGACCTGATTGACAGGCTAAACTCCACCCCTTCACTCTTAAGTCTCAAATTGACAACAGACATGTAACTACCACAATGTCCAAAATAACACTAAATACAACTCAGCAGTTTGACACACCAGTGAGTATAGTATACAGGTAGGTTTTTAATGTTTGTTTGCAGTCTGGTACTTTACTAACCTTGTGCCCCTCCCTCCCATGGACAGCATATGTGGAAGAATCTGTCGCCTTGGGACTAGTGCTGGGGAGGCCCGTACACTCCTTCTGTGTCATTCGAATCTGTTAGCACGACAAGCAGTGGCAGTACTGTGCTGGCTTTCAAAAAGAAGACCATCAAAGAAGAGAGAAACACATGCTGGGTCGCAGGGTGTTGGTCCTCAGTGCTGTCTGGTATCAGGTGGTCATGGCGGGCTCCCTGGGGGAACAGGCAGTAAGCTGGGTCTTGTGGGGTGAAGGGTCCATGGTTCTGTAGAAGACTTAAAAGTGGGAAACGGCAGCTGAGCACCCCTTACTTCAATCCCCAAGGGACAAGACAGGGCCCAGGAGATGATGGTTACCAGCAGGTCACTGTGTGCGTGTCTTCTCCAGCATCACACTGGGTTACTGCTACCTGAGCTGCCATATTCGTCCCATAGATGGCAGCACAGACCCTTAGTCAACTCCACTTTGGGTCTCATCTCCGGGTAGTCCCCAGTGCACTGGCTTGGACTTTGCTTACATTCTGCCCTTATCTGGATGCCTTCCCTCCCTCCCTGCTTCGGATATGATTGGAGAACTCTTGCACATGCTCCAGAACTCGGCTGACCATTTTCCCATTGCTTGCCCGAGCTAAGCCCCGGATGCGCCCTGGTCTGTGTCCTGATGCAGCCCATATAGCCAAGGCACTAGGCTCTCTTGCTCTGGGTCCTGTGTGCCTGCTGGGTGAGAACGCCAGGGGATTCACCCCTACCTGGCATCAGGCACAGGACCCAGCACATAGTAAGCATTCAAGATGCTCAGAAGAGGCCCTTTTGCTAGGTAGGGACTTCTGGAAGCTACTCTGGGTTGGGCTTGGTCTTTGGTGAACTGAACCAGGACCCTGGGGCCAGACTGGTGGTTTCAAATCCCACCTCTACCAATTAGGCACCAGGTGCTTGAACTTGGACATCGGCCTCTCTGAGTTCTCCTATGCCCCCTGTAAACTGAGAGGGGACGGCAGCAGCACCTGTCCTCAGGCTGGGTCCTGCTGGCACCCCACGATCTGTGGCTGTTACAGAGTCTGTGCGCAGTGGTCCCCGAGAACCATGCCTTACAGCTCCTTCCTGTGCACGCATATGGTTAAGCTCCAACGACAATGTCGATGAAGAGTTTGTCATGCCAGAACTTGAGGCCAGGTGCTGTGGACGCTCCTGGACCCTCCCTGGGCACTTCCTCCAGGAGACAGCAGGTGTCTGCCTCCTGGACTCTTGCCTGGCCACTCCCTTGCTTTGGCCAGGCTGTGGACTTCTTGGGGCAGAAGCTGGGCTGCATGCCTCCACCCTGGAGTCCCCGTGGACAAAATGTGTGGAAGAATAAGTGCATGAATGCACAATCAGATGAATAAGAGAGGGAATGGAAGGCACTTGGCCACGCCCCTGGGCCAGTCAATTGCTGGTGGCCCAATGGGGGGCGCTGCGGGCGCCGCGCTGCCCCCTTCCAAGCCAACCCTCCGGCCCCTCCACAGGTGAGTGCCCCAGTCCGGGGCGCGGCGGTGGCGGCAGCGCGGCCAAACGGAAGAAGAAGCAGCGCCGAAATCGGACTACATTCAACAGCAGCCAGCTGCAGGCCTTGGAGCGCGTGTTCGAGCGCACGCACTATCCCGACGCCTTCGTGCGCGAGGAGCTCGCCCGGCGGGTCAACCTGAGCGAGGCCCGCGTCCAGGTGAGCTCGGCCTGGGCGCTGCGCATCCGGGGCCCCCGTGGGAGTTTCAGAATTACTGCGACGGAGTGTCCAAGAATGGGAGCATCCAACTGGCTGTGTGACCTTGAGCAAGTTAATTAACCTCGTACAGAGCACGGGGGTCAATCTGGTGAGATTCAGAGGAGCTGGTGCGTTTGTAAATTGCGTAGGGCAGTGCCGGACACGGAGGCTTTTGATAAGAATAGTTTTCAAGTGTTGGATGCTTGCTCCGTGCCAGCTTCGAGCTTCATACCCAGCAGCTATTTCTCTGGACAGCATCACCAGGGCAGTGTCTGCTGCCCCTCTGCCCACACTCACCCAGCAACCTTTTATCCTCCCCATGCTACCGAGGGGCTGCCCACCCTGGGATGCTGGCCGGGCAGGCTCACGCCCCGGGCCAAAGGAACGCTGGAGGCCCGAGGTCCCCCCGGAGGTGTGGGGTGTGTGTGTGTGTGTGTGTGTGTGTGTGTGTGTGTGTGTGTGCCCCTCCTCTGCCCCTGCGCCCTGCTCATCCCTGCCACCCGTCCCAGGTCTGGTTCCAGAACCGGCGTGCCAAATTCCGCCGGAATGAGCGGGCCATGCTGGCTAACCGCTCCGCCTCGCTCCTCAAGTCCTACAGCCAGGAGGCCTCCACCGAGCAGCCTGTGGCGCCCCGGCCCACCGCGCTGAGCCCAGACTACCTCTCCTGGACGGCCTCACCCCCCTACAGGTAAGAGTAGTAGCCAGAGGGCCACTGAAGGCATTTGGGGTCCAGGCTTGTTTGAGGACCTGGGGTGAGCCGTGCCCTGGGGCCTCCTGGGTGGTGTAGGTGCCAATGCATGAGTTCGTGTGATTGTTTGGTGTGTGCACATTCACCTGTGTGTGCGTGCGTGCGTGTGCATACACGTGGGCAGGGGAGAGAAGGCGGGGCCTGTCTCCTCCTGTGGAGAGAAAATAAAGTTCAGATGTCACCCCGAGGAAGCCCAGAACCTTCCAGAAGAGTCCCAGTCTGACACAGGGGCCCTATCCTCCAGTGTAGCCCTTCCAGGCCAGAAACTGACTGGAAATGTTGAGGGAAGAGCCTGGCCCACAGCCAAGTTCTGGGCAGTTTCAGACCAGGTCGAAGCTGGCAGAGGGCTCCGGCGGGGGAGGGTGGGGAGAGGGAGGAAGGGCTCACGGGCTTGGTTGCTGGGTCATCCTCCACATCTCTAGGGGGCACACCAGTCACCCTTCTCACTCCAACTGCCATCCAATTGATGCCGACTCGTGGGGACCCTGCAGGACAGGGTGGAACCGCCCCTGTGGGTTTCTAAGAGGGCAACTCTTTGTGGGAGTAGAAAGCCTCGTATTTCTTCTGAGGAGCGACTGGTGGTCTTGAACTGCTGGCCCTGAGGTTAGCAGCCTAACATGCAACCACTGTACCATCAGGGCTGCTTAGTCTGAGCCCTAGGTGAGGCCCTCCTTAGGCCGACAGTTCTCTGGATGTCCCTCCCTGCCCTGTCCTTATCTGGGGGCAGGGAACAACCACAAACAGGTGTGTGCTAAGGTCACACACACACACCCCCAGGGGCAGCCCAGGCCAGGAGCAGGTATGGAGTAACTCATGGCCCAGAGAGGGACGGCACCAGTAAACTGGGGAGACTGTGTTGTCCCAGCACCGGCCCTGGTGCCTCTGATTCCTGCCCAAACCCCACAGCCACCCAGGCCCCAGGGAAAGGTTTCCCAGGAGAGCCAGCTGAGGTAGTGGGGGGGAGGGGAAGAGCAGGGGGAAGGGTCAGCTCTGGTCAGCAACCATCTCACCACCGTGTTCTGGTACCCCTGTCATTTCTAGCACGATGCCGCCCTACAGCCCTGGAGGCTCAGGCCCTGCAGCCCCAGGGGTCAACATGGCCAACAGCATCGCCAGCCTCCGCCTCAAGGCCAAGGAGTTCAGCCTGCACCACAGCCAGGTGCCCACTGTGAACTGATGGTGGCCTGCCAGGACGCCGGCGCCTCTTTTGTCCAACCACAGAGGAGAGAACACAGACACACACACACACACACACACACACGAGTGACATCTTCTCCTGTCCCCTGTCCGGGGACAAGCTAGTTGGGCTATCATGGACCCTCTCTCCAGCCTGGACTTCTGACCCCAGAGGCTGCTGATGCGTCTGGAGCCCAGCTGAGCACCCAGCCACGGCCGCCTGCGACTTCAGCCCATGAGCGTTGGACGGGTTGGGTCGGAAGTGGACCAGGCGCTTGCCAAGGACCTCACTCACTTTGTGTATGAAAACCAAAAGGCCTTTTTGTCTTTAAGAAATAAAACGATTTTTTTAATCCTGAAAACTTGTGGGAGGGCAGAGCCATGAGGGGTGAGGCAGGTTTGCAAATCCGTTCTGGCTGCTTGGGACGGAGCCCGGAGCTCCCAAGAGCTCCTCTCTGGCCTCACGGGCCTGACTCGGTTGGTTTCCACTCTGAAGACCCCCAGGGGGCGGGGAGTGAGCCTCCAGGAGGAGGGCCCCTTGCCCTGGTCCCTAGAGGAAGATTCCGCCCAACCCTGCGTCTGCCTTGCTAGGTGACATGGGGAAGGACCCCTTCCTCACTGGGCAGGGGGCATCTTCTCTACCCCACAAGGAGCAGCGTAGGTAGCCGGAGATCTGACACCACGTGGGGTGCAGATGCTGGAAGAACACCCCTTGCTCTGGCTCACAGGAGGTGTGGGGCCCCACTAGGCATTCGACCATGGAGGGGCCTGAGCTGAAGGCCCAGAAAATGGGCTTCAAAGTGGAGGGCCCAGCTGGGCTCACAGGAAAGAGGAGTACTCCCTGACAGTGGAGGCCAACAGAATGTCGTCCCAAGGCCCCCCGTGCACCCCGTCACTGGGAATGACGGAGGACACTTGAGCTGCAAGAGGGTATTGCCACCACCCATGGACACAGAGGACCAAGAAAGCTGAAGGGAAAGGAGAAGGGAGAAGCCAGCCCTCTCCACCTTGGCCCCAGGCCACCCCTTCTGACGGGCACACCCACCGGGCAAGTTAGGTACAGAATAGGGTGAGGGGACGTGGAGCAGTTGCCATGACAGTCATGTTTTGATGGGATCAAGGGCTGGGCCTATTCTCTTATATCCTGACCTGCCCATGGTGCATCAAACACCTGAGAAATGCTGGCGCTTCCGTCCCCAAGCTGCAGGTGTCCGCAAACGGATCAGAGCCATGTGAAAATCTTACACTCCAGAGGGGTCACCTTCAGGCTTCTGGAAGTGAATATGTTTCCTGTGTCTGATGCAACACACGCACACACGCACGCACGGAACCTTAGAACAACAGAAAGATTGACCCTTTCTGCAACCAGGGTGTGGGCAGGGCCACCCTCTCTCCAAAGGCTCTGGGGCAGGGCTTGGGAACCTGTTTTCTGCCGAGAGCTATTTGGATATTTCTAGCATCACTCGAGGGCCCTATCGGACAAACATTTCATGAGTTCGCCCCTAACATAATATGGCTGGAACTGCTCCTCTCTGGCGAGGTCTGTGATGGAGCTGCTATAGACGATGTCTCGGGCATTGGGTGGCCCTCGGACCGGATATTACACACACACACACACACACACACACACACACACACGTCACGGGAAGAGTCTTTTCCTAGCCTCTGGCAGGCCTAGACATCCCTTGGCTTGTGGCTGCGTACCTCTGATTTCAGCCTCCGTCCTCCCTGTGTGTCGCTGAGTCTCCTTCCCACACTGGACTCCAGGGTGACTTCAGGTTAACTGAAAAGCTCTTCAAGGGACCTACTTCCAAGCAAAGTCACATGCACAAGTACCAAGGGCCAGGACGTCAGGATGCCTTTTGTCAGGACGCCTTTTGGGGACACAGTCGAACCCACAGTGGAAGGTTCAGTAATGATGCCCCTGAGTGGCAAGAACAACCCCCCCAGCCTCCCCAGTAGACCCCTAAAGAGTCTTCCTGAGCACTCCTGGACTCGACCACTAAAGCCACTTCCGTGGGCTCGCATTGACCTTGTCAGACGCGTACAGGCGTCCGGGTTGTGTGTGATCTCTGGAACTCCCTGGAAGCTCGGGTTTCCTCCTGGCAGCAAGGACTCTGCCGGCAGAGGGCAGGGCATTCGCTGAACGTCCTGAGCTCCCTGAGGCCAACCTGGTGATGAGAGCCGGGCCTGGGCAAGGGAGAGCCCTCGGTCTGGGCTGGGTGGGCAGTCGGGGTTGTGCTTGGCTTCTGCTATCGGTGTTCACGGATTTGTTGGCTGAGTATTATGAATCACATGCTCTGGGCCGGGACTTTTGGAGAGAGAGCCGAGAACAAGCTGGGGTCCCTGGTTGACCAGAAAGGCAAAACACTTTAGGATGCCACCTGATTAAGGCCCCAAGAGGTGGCCTAGGGGAGAGAGGAGCGTGCAGGGGAGCCCCAGATCCAGCTTCAAGCATGTGGGTAAGTTTGGTGGCGCAGGTGTGCCTGGAGCAGTGGTGAGCTAGGCAGACAAGGCGGAAGGAGGAAGGACAGTGTGTCCAGCCAGGGGAACGGCACAGGTGAAGGCCCGGAGCCATGGCTGAGTATGTCTTGTTGGGGTGCTGAGAACAGTTCCTGGGCGCGGTCTCCTGGTGCAGGACGTAGTTGGGGAGCAGCGGGGCACGGCTCAAGTAGGGCGGGTGGCCTGGTCTGAAGTTTGGCTATCATCCTGGGGCCGCTGGGAGAGCCAGGAAAGGGATTGGCTTGGTGGAGGAGGGACCAGGAGGCTAAGAGAGGAAGCAGAGAGACTCGTGTGGAGGCCAGGGCAGGTGTCTAGGTCGGAGGAACCAGATGGAGCTGAATGGGTGGACTGGGGGATGTCCAAGGTCAGTAGGAGTTGCTGACTCGCTGGGCAATGGGCTTGGGCAAGGGGAGCTGCAGGGCTACATTTTGCTTTCAGGAATGTGTACCTAGGACGAAGTGCCACTGGAGGCAGGACTCCCCCCCACCGCATGGAAGTCTCTGGAAAATGATGGCCCAAGGAGCACAGGGGCCCACACTGGCTTAAATATGGCGCTTCCTGTGTGGAATGGCCTGTACCCACACCCAGGGAATTCCCACCCTCCAAGGACCAGCCATCAGGGCACAGAGCAGTGCCCACATGGGCAGCTGGGACGAGCAGCCTCCTTGCAACTTGGAGCCAAAGAGTGAGCCAGCTCCTCCAGTGCTCAGATGCAAAGGTGACCCTGAAGACACGCCAGGTTGGGCTGGCTGCTGTGGAGTCAGGGTTGTCCTGGGACTCCGCGGGGTTGGGGGGGGGGGCGAGGGCTGGGGCTGGAGGGGGCCTAGAAAACAGTTGCGCAGAATGCCAGACTCAGAAGAAGCTGGGGGGGTGGCAATCCCATGGAGGCTCTGGCCTCCCTGCCTTCTGACCGCAACATTGTCAATGCCACCTTCCCGAGCGCTCTAGAAAAAACACCCCAGCTTAATCGTCCCCACGTGCTGCTCTGAGACCTGCAAGGGAGGGGGCTCCCTGGCTCCTCTCCCCCCACCCCACCCCCCACCAAAGAAACATATGCAGACGTTGCCATCCTGAGTGTAGCTCCAACAGCAGGGCTGGGTGGGCAGCTTACTGGGCAGCTGAAACAGCCCCACAGGAAGACGTAGCCAGACTCCCTGCCCAGCCTGGGAGCAGTGCGGTAGGGGTCGGGGGCTAGGGGTGCGCATGGACTGGGAGCCCTCCTTCCTCTGCCAGCTGGGTTTGGGAGGGGGATTTATTGCATGTGCCTGCTTTAATTTTTAAAATTTCCCACAAAGGCATTTTAAATTGAGAAAGCAAAAATCTGGGCCAAGGGCGGTTGTGTAATTGAGGGGTACGTTAAAGGGACCACAGACAAGGTAGGAAAGGGCACCCCTCTCTCTGGCAACTGGAACCAGAGTGAGGGGCCAGTGTATTCTCTCCCAGAGCTTACGCTAGCTCCGGCATGCCAGCCATGTCACCCCGGAAGGGGAGGGTCGAGAGGCATACAGGTGACAGGAAGCCGCATATGCAACAAGATGGGCGGGTTCTAGAGTTAAGATGGCCACCTAACCTTGGTGGCCTCTGAGCTGGCTTGACCTGAAGTGCCCCCGAGCTCGTCTCCAGGGGAACCGTCTGTGATCCTGATCCGAAGGGGGTGCGTTGCACGGAGAGTGGGACAGACAACAGGGACAGATTGTGTAGACGGCAGAACTGGCCCTGTGAGTTTCTGAGACCCTAACTCTTTAAGAGTAGAAAACTCCATCTTTCTTCCTGGGCGGGGATGGTGGTTTCGAACCTCATGGTTAAGAGCCCAACCTCTCAGGGCTCCTCAAGTAGTCCAGACCCAGACCAAACCCACGGTCATC
The DNA here is from genome assembly GCF_050624435.1 of Tenrec ecaudatus. NCBI lineage: Eukaryota > Metazoa > Chordata > Mammalia > Afrosoricida > Tenrecidae > Tenrec > Tenrec ecaudatus. Next base: position 77,449,782 of record NC_134539.1, on the reverse strand, counting down.
ACGTCGATGCGGACCCACAGCGACCCCATAGGACAAAGTAGAAACCCCTGTGAGTTTCCAAGACTGTAGCTCAGTGCTTCTCCACCGTCCTCAGGCCGCAACTCTTTCATAGCGTTCCTCATGTATGCTGACCCCCAACTATAACATTATTTTCATTGCTACTGCATCACTGTCATTTTGCTACTGTTAGGCATCAGCCGACCCCTGGGAAAGGGTCGTTTGACCCCGAAAGGGGTCACAACCCACGGGTTGGGAACCGCTGCTGTAACTGCTTACAGGAATAGAAAAAAACTCATCTTTCTCCCCATCTTCTTCCTCTTGAGGCCAAATACAAAATGGTGACCTCTACTGCCTGCCCCTCAATGTCGCCAGGGAGCCACTGTCCAGCACATGGCTGGATTCCCAGAACCACCAGCTCACCACCTCCCGAGCCAACCTCCTCTTTACAAAACAAACAGAAAATCCCTAAAGAAGCCAGCAGACCCTATGCCACCAGCAAGGGTCACAGCGTTGAAGTCATCACACGTGGTCCAGAAAGTAGTTCTGTTGAAACGTACCAAGAGCCCGGAGCATGGTTGCCTGTTTTCTCGACTTCCAAGCAGAATCTTCATGCAGCGTGCGTGAAGACGCTTAGCACTGACGTTATCTGAGCAATCTAAAACCCGGCAGACACAGACCAAAACGTCAATCTCTTCCATTCTTTTGATAACTCACAGTCTACTAGATCTGTTTAGTACTTTCTCGAGAACTTTTTCTGTGGAATGTGGTTGATAACCATCTTTCTTTAAAATGTAAGTAGGCCGGTGTAATACACCCTCAAACGCATCAGGAGCACGCCAAAGGCCAAAAGTGCACTTCCTTCCTTCCTTGTCTTTCATCACTCCTTTGGTGCCAAAGGAGCCCTGTGGGGTAGTGGTTACGGCCAGGTGTCCGCAAACTATGGCCCGTTGCCCCATTTTTGGTTTTTCTTACAGCAAAATAAGATATGTGCAGTGTGCATAGGAATTTCTTCATAGTTTTTTTTTTTGAAACTATAGTCCAGCCCTCCAATGGGTCTAAGGGACAGTGAACTGGCCCCCTGTTTAAAAAGTTTGAGGACCCCTGGGTTACACAGTGGGCTGCTAACTTCAAGATCAGCCATGTGAAACCCCCCAGCCGCTCCTTGAAAGAAAGACAGGGTTGTCTACTTGTGTAAACAGTACAGTCTCGGAAGCCCACTGGGACAGGTCTACCCTGTCCTACAGGGTCGCTATGAGTCAACATCAACTCCATGGCAGGGAGTTTTTCAGAGAGAGAGAGTTGGTGCCCTGGGCACATATGGGCCGCTACCTGTAAGGCTAACAGTTGAGACCCACCAATTTGAACGGCAGAAAAAAGATTTTCAGCCCCAGACACTCTGTCCTGTAGGGTCACTATGAATTGGAACCAGCTTGATGGCAGCGGGTTTGGTTTGAGAGTGTGTTTGGGTCTTTGGTGCCTGGAACAGAGCTGAGCATGTGCTTTGGATACCTATTGGTCAGGAGCCGGCCTCCCTATGCCTGCTGAGCCCTTCTCTACAGGGCCCTAGCCCTCCGAGTGGTGCTCCACCTCTAGCCTTTGAGGTATTGAGACCTTGTGTACATGAATAATGGACTTTTATCATACTCTGTGAATGCTGGAAAGTGTGTTGGAGAACTTAGTCATTCATTTACGCCTTAGGAGAAATGGGGCTCGGGTTGAGCTCAGGACATGACAGGGTCAAGGCCGAGCACCCTAAACTCAGCAGGGGAACTCAACAGAGTGTTAGAATAGGAGGCCGAATTCTAAGAGCAGACCCTGAATCATCCATCCGTTCTGACGTGTATCTAACCACTGGGAAGTGGCAAGATGAAGGGATCTTGCAGATGGATTAAGTACCTTTCTTCAACAACGCAGACGGTGACTACACAGGTGGACTTCTCCAAATGGACTACACAGAAGCCAAATTGACTACTCTGTGGGAAGACATGATGGAGCAGCTCAGTCTCTACAGTTAAACACAGGCCCGAGGTCGACCGTGGACCAAATCACCAATTGCTCTGCTGTCGGTTCAGGTTGAAGCTGAAGAAAATTCAAACAAGTCGGCAAGAGCCAAAATGCAACCTTGAGTCTACCCCACCTGAATTTCGAAAACACCTCAAGAACAGATTTGCTGCACTGAGCACGACTGACAGAAGATTTGATGAGCTGTGGGAGGACATTCAAACCCTCCTTCATGAAGAAAGCAAAGGGTCATTGAAAAGACAAGAAAGAATGGCAAGATCAGAGTGGGTGTGAAGACACTCAGAGTCTGAACCTAATTTTAGCGTAACTAAAGCAAATGGACGAAGGAACTAAGTCGGAGCAGAGCGGACGTTTTCAAAGAGCAGCTCACGAAGACAAAGACAAACGGTGTAATGAAATGTGCAAATGCCTAGAGTCAGACAACCAGAAAGGAAGAACACACCCAGTGTCTCCTAAACGGAAAGCACGTGAAGAAATTCAAGCCTTGAGCTACAACCCTGAAAGATTCTCTCGGCAAAATAGAGCATGCTGCAGGAAACCTCAGAAGAAGATGGAAATAATACAGTCACTGTACCTAAAAGAACGAGCTGACATCCGCCGGGCCAGGAGGCGGCATATGAGCAAGGACCAATGGTGCTGAAGGAAGTTCAGGCTGCACTGAACGCAACAGCCCAAAACGAGGCTGCAGGAATTGATGGACACCCCACTGAAATGTCTCAACCAACTGATGACGCATTGGAGACCGTCTCTCATCTATGCCAGGCCATTTGGAAGACAGACAGTTGGCCAGCTGACTGGAAGAGATCCCTATTTGTATCCATTCCAAAGCAAGGTGACTCAGCACCTTGTTCAGCTTATGGAGCGATATCATTACTACCACATGCCAGCAGAATGCTCACCAACAGTGCTTGCCACGGGACATTGACAGGAAACTGCCCAAGGTGCTGGCTAGCCCAAGCCGTGGAGCTTTCAGGTTCATAATTCAACCTCATCTGCACATGAAAGTTAGACGCTGCACGAGGATGGACGAAGCATTCAAATTATGGCACTGGCGAAGAATATTCGAAGTCCCGTGGACTGACTGCCAAGAGAACACCAATCTGTCTCGGAAGAAGCGCAGTCAGCATGCCCCTGAGAGGCACGGGTATGGAAACTTCATCTGGCGCACTTGGACATGTTGTCACGGAGACCAGACCCCAGAGCAGGACATCACGCTTGATCAAGTAGGGGGGCCGCGAAGAAAAAGAGCAAGGGCCTCGCAAGATGGATGGACACGGCGGCTGCAACAACGGGCGGGGACATTGGAGGGTGGCTCGGAAGGGCAGTATCTTGCTCTGTTGTACGCAGGTTCGAGATGAGGCTGGACAACAACAATCAGTTGCCTTTTGACGTAAATAAAAAAGGAGATTTTTAAAGGTGCGCCCGGCCTAATCAGGTGATGCCTTTCGAACAGATCCCAGGACTTCCCTGAAACAAGGACCCAAAGCCAGACATACAGTCCTTTACTTAAAGAGGTGGCTATGGGGGCGTGCTCACAGAGGGAGGAGTGTAGGGCCTTGGTTTTCACAGCTGCAAGGGACAGAATTCTGTTGACAACGTGCACATGCCTAAACGAAGACGCTGGCTACAGACAGGACCGGAGCCTTGGCACCTTGACTGCGGCTTGCAGACACTCCCAGCAAAGGGCTGTGCTTGAGTCCGGCATCCCCGGCTGTGATGGAAGGAATGGGTGTTGTTTTAAGCCATCAGTGTCCTGGCTTAAACTTGCTACCCAACAAGAGAAATTACTGCAAGTGGGAGTAGAGCTTAGAACGTCACCCTGCGTTTGGATTTCCTTTCTGTCCACGAGGTACACGAGGGGCCCCCAGTGCCACCACTAAGCAGAAATGAGGCCCCTGCTCAACCTTGTTTTGCTGGGCCATGGCCATAGCCTGGAGTCATACCTCCTTCAGGGCCATGCTGCACACCCCAAGGGTTCTTGTTCTAAAACCCAGTCTTGATTGTACCCTTCTGCTTTAAAACCTAAGACTCCCAGGGTCCCCTCAATCTCCCAGACCTGGAGTTTGAGGAGCCACCATCTAGCCCTGATCTCCCCACCCAACCTGATTCTCCTTTGTCTCCTCCACGGCCCCCCTTCCCAGCCAATCCCAGCCACCCTATCCTCCCACCCCCACCCCACCCGTCCTCGGGATGCCGACCTCCGGCTTTTCTCCTGAAGAAGCGTCTTTCCGCGGAAGTCCCCTCTGCCCGTTAAAATCCGTGCCAGTGGGGGCTAAAACACAGCGGCAACTTTCAAAAGAACTTTACAGGTCAAGACTCAAGCAGGTACACCGGCATCTCCAGAGAGATGTACATAGTTTGGGGCGGGGATGGGGGGTAAGTGGGAGGGGATTCAATCTTATAATTTTGTACTTAGGAAAATGGAGTCGGGGAGGGGAGTTAATGTGTTCATCATTCCATTTTTAAAAATGAAACCAATCCCTGTCCTCTTGCTTGGCACTGACACAGGGATGAAGGCTATCCTCCCCACATGGGCAGCCCGGCCGCACAAGCTCGTGTGTGTGTGTGTGTGTGTGTGTGTGTGTGTGTGTGTGTACACATACAATAGCTGCTGTTGGGTTCATTCTGACTTGGGGACATCATGTGACTCAGTCCAGCCATCCTCAGGATCACTGGAGTAATTGAGTTGATCTTGACTCGTGCCAGCCCGTCTCTCAGAGTCTCCCTCACTTAATGGCTCTTGGAGTCACCAAACACCAATGTCCTCCTCCAGGGATTGATGCTACCGCGTGACCTGGCCGAGGCAAGTAAGCCGGTGTCCTCTTGTGATCCCTGAACTCGTCACTGACGAATTTCCAGTCGATCAGCAGTTTTTGCTCCCTAGCCTGCGTTAGGCCAGACACTCTGCTGAAACTTGTCCACTGAAGGTGACCCTGCCGGTATTTGACGTGCTGTGTCATAGTGTCCAACAGCACCGAGACTAGATTGATAAATGAGTGGTGAGTCTCTACCAGGGGGTACACCGCTGGGCAGAGTGAAGCCTTACTAGCACACATTTTACATTTTCCCCACTAGGCAAGCATCAAGCAGCTGCTCTGAGTTAGTGCACCCTGAAGGTTCTCTCTGGTGACAGTGAATTTTTTTGTAAAACCAGTTTTGCTCGAATCTCATTTTTTGTGATGGTCGGTTTAAGAGAACAGCATGCAACTGTGAAATTTTGTTTCTTGCTCAGGAAAGATGCTGCAAAAACAGTTGTGATGTTGAACACAGCTTCCAAGGACAGCGCTGTGAGAAAAGCTCAAGCGGATGAGCGATTTTCTGGTTTCAAAAATGGTGAAATGTCGATTGATGACAAACTCGTTCTGGATGCCCGTGAATTTCCTGACCAGATGAAAATGTCCACTTGTAGTGCATTTGAAGTTGGTTCCAACAGGTCAGACTGTTAATCAAGCTTTCTATTTAGAGGTTCTGAAAAGATTGCATAACAGTGTGGGACAAAGAAAGGCCTGATTGGTGGCAGACAGTGACTGGTTTTGCCACCACGACAATACACCTGCTCATGCAGCCATCTCAGTGCTCCGGTTTTGGGCAAAAACCAGCATGCCCCTTTTGCCCCATGTACCTTACTCACCTGACCTCAATCGATGTGACTTCTTTTTGCTTCCTCGAATACAGAGGGACATGAAAGGACAGTGATTTGGCAACGTAAGAGGGGTGAAGAAAAAAACGAGGGAGGTGCTGTCAGCCATCCAAACATGAGTTTGAAAAATGTTTCCAAGAATGGAATCTCAGATTCGACAAAAGTGTAATGGAGAAAAACATAATAAAAATTAAAAAATAAAAATAAAGTGTAATGGAGAATACTTTGAAGGTGATTGTCAGGGGAGCCAGCCCCTAACAAATCATCACAGACCCGGTAAGCGCAATTATATGGCGATAATATGTAAAGATTATAGTAAAGTCATAGAAAATATGGGGAGACCTGGCCTACCAGGTCGTGGGACAATGTTCCCAATTAGAGAAGACAGTCAACAGAGAGGACCACATGGCCAGCCCCACTAGGAGACATGACACGCCTCACTGAGCCATAGCCCTACAAGGGACAACACCAGAGACACAGTGTGGGAAGTGTGTCCAATCTGATCCCACCACACCAAGGCAAAACACTAAGGGGATACAACAGAACAGCAAGGGAATGGAGCAGCAAGGTCCCCCGGGAATGCTGAAGGTGGACTTTGGGCCCAGGGCATGGTGCCCCAACAGACTGGACTGGAAAGCATTTCTAAAGGCCAGCAAACGATCCTTGAACTAACTACAAGCTTTTCTTTCTTGTGTTTTCTTTTATTATCATTGGTTTGTTGTTGTTTTGTTGTATATTGTTACTTGGTTTTGTTCTGTCTTGTTTTTGTGCATGTTATTATCTCCGCAGGTCTGTCTAAATAAGACAGGCTGGATGAACAATCTGGAGGAGAAAACAATGGGACCCACAGTTCCAGGGGGACATGGGAGAGGGGGAAGGGGGGGAAAGGAAGTGGTGTTAACAAACCCAGGGACAAGGGAACAGCAAGTGATCCAAATTGGTGGTGAGGAGGGTGTGGGAGGCCTGGTAGGGCATGATCAAGGGTAATGTAACCAAGAGGGATTGCTAAAACCCTGGTGGGGACTGAGCATGATAGTGGGGCAGGAGGAAAGTCAAAGAAAATAGAGGAAAGAGCTGGGAGGCAAAGGGCATTTATAGAGGTCTAGATAAAAACATGTACATATGCAAATATATTTATGTATGAGGACATAGATCTATGTGCATATATTTATAGTTTTAGTATTAAGGTAGCAGAAGGACATTGGGCCTCCACTCAAGTATTCCCTCAATGCAAGAATACTCTCTTCTATTAAATTAGCATTCTATGATGCTCACCTTCCCGACACAACCACTGAAGACAAAGCATAAACAGGTGGCCATCTAGCTCAGAAACATCTAGCCCACATGGAAGAAGCACAGCAGCCTGGGTGATCACCACGTGTCAAAGGAATCAGGTCTCAGGCATCATCAGGACAAAAAATTTTTACCACAGTGAATGGGGGGGGGGGTGTGGAGTGGAGACCCAAAGCCCATTTGTAGGCCACTGGACATCCCCTGGCAGAGGGGTCTCAGGGAGATGAGCCAGTCAGGGTGGGTGCGATGTAGCAACGATGAAAAATACAACTCTCCTCTATTTCCTAAATGCTCCCTCCCCTACTATCATGATCCGAATTCTCCCTTGCAAGTCTGTGATATAACTCTTATCACAATCCATACATACATCAATTGTGTAAAGCACATTTGTACATTGATTTCCCTCATCATTCTCAAAACATTTGCTCTCCACCTAAGCCCCTGACATCAGCTCCTCATTTTTCCCCTCTCCCCGTTCCCTCTCCATCATGAACCCTTGATAATTTATAAATTATTATTTTGTCATATCTTGCCCTGTCCGATGTCTCCCTTTACCCACTTTTCTGTTGTCCGTCCCCCTGGGAAGAGGTCACATGTAGATCCTTGTAATCGGTTCCCCCTTTCCAACCCACCCTCCTTCTACGTTCCCAGTATCGCCACTCTCACCACTGGTCCTGAAGGGATCATCTGTCCTGGATTCCCTGTGTTTCTGGTTCCTATCCTCTGGTCTAGCCAGAATTTCAGGGTAGAATTGGGATAGTTGGGGGGTGGGGGGCGAGGGAAGGAACTAGAGGAACGTTGCAGTTTTCATCGTTGCTACATAACACCCTGTCTGACTTGTCTCTTCTAGAGGAAAGTTGCAGTTTTCATCGTTGCTACATAACACCCTGTCTGACTTGTCTCTTCCCGAGACTTGTCTCCTCTCCTCTGCAAGGGGATCTCCAGTGAAGGCCCTCTTATTTAAATGCATGCATACCAATTTCTCTGCATAAATCTTGAATAGACAAAACCCTTTAGAAAATCCTGTCCAAATTGAAGCCATCTTGGCAGCAGAAAAGCAGTTGTGCCTTTTGATCTAACCATTTACTTCTAAGAAAGGATGTGCACAGCGATGTAGGCACCCAGATGCCCACGAAAACAGTGCTTTTGTTCATGGATGTGGAGAACAAATCATCCATCAATCAAGCCCAATCAAATAAATGAAGAGGCTATTCCGCATGATGGAATGCCAGGGGCCATTCAAGTTCATGGCAGTGACCACGGTAAGCCCCGGGAGAGTGCAGATGCAGTCATTATTTCAGGGCACTCTCAGGTGTTGGCAACAGAACAAGTCCAAGGTGTGGTGCGGAGCCCCTGAGCACAGATGGCACACCCCCATGCCAGGTGGGGGGCAGGGGGGCAGGGACTCGGCAGAGCCTGGAGTTGAATGCCCTCAAGAGAGTTCTTGTCCAACTTCAGACAAGCTCCCCCCACCTCTCTCTCTCTCTCTCTCTCTCTCTCGCTCTCTCTCTCTCTCTCTCTCTCTCTCTCTCACACACACACACACACACACACACACACACACACACACACACACACACACAGCACAGCCATTCATTCACCTAACAAGCTCTTTTTTTTTCTAAATAGTTTTATTAGGGGCTCATACAACTCTTATCACAATCCATACTAACAAGTTCTTACAAGCCAGGCATTTGTCTAAGGCTGTGAACTCAGGCACAACGGGGAACAAACCACCTTTGTATCTCTGCCCTGAAAGACTGAACATTCTAGAAACAAAGTGAAAATAAACATGTTTGCCTCCAGACTTCCCGCAAGATGGGGAACTAGGCAGACACACTACCCAGACCCGCTGCAGCAGGGCCACATAACCAAACTCACCGCCATTCGTTAAGTTGATGCTGACTCAATAGCAACCCTGTCCGACAGGGCAGAGTTGCCCCTGTGGGTTCCTGGGAGACTGGAGTAGAAACTCTTTACGGGAGTAGAAAGCCTCGTCTTTCTCCCTTGGAGCAGCGGATGGTTTCAAACTGCTGGCTGCTTGAGATTAGCAGCCCAATTCGTAACCCACACTCCACGAGAGCTCCTCATTTTCAACCCCACAACCAAGACCAGAGAGACCCAGAAAAGGGTGATCATCCTGGAATTGTGAGCTTCAGAGTACGGGATGGAGACATGGATTGAATATCGACAAGGAGAAGCCGCTGAACAAAAGGGACCAGGAAAGAGACAGATGGGTGAGTGGCCACCCGGCCCAAGGCTGCACTGCTGTGCTGAACTTCTGCCAGCAGCAGGCCAGGCAGTGGTCTGTCACCACCGTGAGCCATCAGCTGATGATGAGAAAACTGGGGTCCTTCCTTGTTCCTTACACCCTCCTGATGCCCAGACACGGGCCCAGTCCCCATCCTCACCCACCAAGTGACTGGTGGCATCCCACCCCAGGATAGTAGCACCTGCTGCTGAGATCAGGCTGGTGCCCTGACATCCAGACTTCTGGTGCACCGCCGCCACCATCTTGTCAGGCAAGGCACACTCAGTGCCCGGCCCAGAATGGGCACACGCTTCTACCATAACCAGCTGCCCTCTACAATAAGAAAATTCCCTCTGCGAGCAAGCACTCTGACGTCAGGTACCACCTGAGAAGGCCTGGATCCCTCTCCTGAGCCCAGACAAGAGATAAATCCAACCCACTCCAAGAGGACACTCCCGGCACCCCTGGGGGTTTCCGAGACCCCCCCACTATTGATGGAGTAGAAAGCCCCGTCTGCCCCTAGGAGCTGTCGGTGGATTCCAACTGCCCACCTTGCGGCTCGCAGTCCAACATGTAACCATGACAACACCAGGGCTCCTCGTTTCCAGCTCACACGGCTCCAGGAGCTACATTCCCACCGACACTCAGCAAACAGGTGCTCATTGCCCGTTTCACTCCAACTACACCCAAGCCAGGATTTAAGTTCGCCACCAGGGGGCAGGGCTGCCCATGCCTGGCACGGATGTCACAGAGTGCTGTGTCTTGCTGATTTCTAGTCAAGTCAGGGTCCCCTGAGCTTCCAGGAAGGCCTCCATCCTGGGAGCCCCATCAGTCAGAGAGGACAGAAGTCCCAGGGCTGCAAGAGTCTGGGAGGGGGACAAGCCCAGGAACTGGGGTGGGGGTCTGTCCTCCTGACCCTGGAGGAATGGGGCCCATGGTGGTGTGGGTGTGGAAGGAAGGCATTCCCGTGACAGACTCAGTGTCTTTGTCTGCAAAAAATCGAGCTGGCAAAAGCCCCACCCCCCCGCCCCTGAGGTGGGGGTGTCACAGGAGGGTGAGTGACCAGGGCAGGATTTGGGCACTCCTAGCTCCTGGAGCCAAATACCATCTTACCCCACCTTAGCAGGGTGCCTGGAAACAGCCTGTTTGCTGTGTGACTAAACCTCTGCGTGTTTGCCTAAGACTGTACCCCACCGACTTGCCCCAGACATGTATCAGCAGAAATGCCCTAACACAGGGGGACCCAGCCCAGCAGGGGCAGGTGAGCACAGGAACAGCAAGCAGGCAGAGGCCTCGAGGTGGTGGCTGAGCCTGTCCATTTAATTATTAAAGCCACACCTGTCTCAGAGTGAGAGACCAGGAGACACACCCGTAGGTCCCCCAGGGAGAGGGTAGCTGCAATGTGCAAATCCTTGCAGATGCTGAAGGGGCCGAAAGTTGCTCATAGTGGTTAATCCGTTCAAAGTCCCTTGTTCTGCAATGAGAGCTGGGAGGAGACCCAGCAATGAAGGCAAGGAGGCCGGAGCACAGGGAGTTGGAGCGATGGGAAGAACCGACCGCTCCAACTACAAACAAAGGCATGCGCTCCCACACCGTGCGGTGGGCCCGAGCCAACTCCGTGTTTAGTCCTGGATTCTGGTGGTGATCGGGTTGGGGTGATGAGGCTTGGGGCTGCCATCGCTCTCCTGCTCCTCAGGGAGGAAGCAGGTATGCTTGTAAGACTCTGGTATTTGAGTTGAAGGATTGTTTCTCCATCATGGTCAGCCCTCTGCAGAGGGTGCTATCAGTCCCAGGAACCGAGATGCACGCATACGTGCTCCTGTATGCACACATGCTCACGGCTCCTACATGCACACGCTCGGGCCTGCTGAGCCCAGGGACCCATGTGCTCAGTAGGCTGCCAGGAAGCCGGAATCCTCCCACCCCCACCCCAGGGACGGCCAGCTTGGCTCTTGGCTGGCCGTCTGGGGTCTGAAGGGACACGTGTTGCTGGTCACAGGTGGCGGGCTGCTTCCCAGAGGATCTGCAGAGCCATGGAAATGCAGGGCACCTGGGCCAGGGTATAGGCCAAGGAGCGGGTGGGTGCCCGCAGCTTCCCCAGGTAAGCCACGGTGTGCACCAGGCGGCCCACGAAGACGAGGAGGAAATGCATCTGAGCAGTGAAGGGGTTCGGCCCCAGGAGGGCATAGACGAAGCCCAGGAACAGGAACGGGTAGATGGTCTCCATGTCATTCCGGTGGGCCCTGGGGAGACAAGGGGTATGGTCAGCCACACGCTAGGTTTTGGGGGTACGGATGCTTCCAAGGCTGTCATTAAATCGCTAACCTTGGCCTTGAGGGGCGCAGACCTCAACTCTGCTCATGGTCAGGACGGGGACCGGGGGTGGGCTCACTGAGAGCAGAAGGGGCAGCAGCTCCCAGCTTTACCCCGAGAGCATCTGAGAACCCTAAGTGGACAATCAGTGGGTAGCTCCTTTGGGAGTATCTTACCTGGAGCCCCCGTGGTATAGTGGCTATGTGTCGGGCTGCTAACCACAAGGTCAGCAGTTCAAAACCACCAGCTGCTCTGTGGGAGAAGGATGAGGCTTTCTACTCCCGTCAAGCGGTACAACCTCAGAAACCCACAGGGGCAGTTCTAGCCTGTCCCCTGTCCTCTTAAGGTCACTCGCTGTGAGTCAGAATGGCCTTGGTGGCCGTGAGTGTGGTTTAGGGTATGTCCCACGGGTGTGTGCATCCCCTATAGAGCGTGTCACTAAGAGTCAGCGCCCACTGGACTGCATCTGTGGATCCCTCACTCTGCCACACAGGCCCCTGCCCTTGGCAGCAGCCATGAAGAGTGAGACTCAGAAGGATCATCACCTCCTGAGCTGAGACTCGAACTCACACATCTGTCAGTTCCTTACCACCAGCCAAAGCAGGGCCACTCTGAAGCACACTGACCTGAGGCCACCCCTTCTTCAAACACAGCTCCCCAGGCTCTTCCAGAGGCCCCGAGAAGCGCTCGACTACTAACGGGAAGGTTGGTGGTTCAAACCCACTCAGAGGTGCCTCGGAAGAAAGACCTGGCGGCCTGCTTGCGAAGGCCACACCCTTGAAACCCTGCTATGGGGCACACTTCCACCTACAGCATGGAGGACCATCACCTGCACCCGGGATTTGGTTTCGGGGCACAGAGGGGGCGGATCAGGCAGGGGACGCTGTCCTGGGTGGAATGGGCTAGAAACTAAAAGCGTGCACTGGAAGGGAATGCCTGGCTCTCTCTTGTTCGGCCTCTAGATATCAGCTCCTGCCCCCACCCTGCCTCAGACATGTAAATAACAAGAGTAGCTTCCACTTAGGGCTGGGATCGGGCCCTGGCGACGCACTACATCTCTGCTAGCCAGCGACTTTGTGTGTTTACAATAACTGAGTGTGTGGGTCTGTGTGGTAGAGTGGGGCAGGGGCCGGTGCACGGCCCTGCGGTAAATACATGACCACGGAAGAGCTGCCTCACATTTTCCGTGACTGTGTGCAATGGTCACCTTCCTTTATGGCCGGTGGGGAGGTCGAGTCCCATAAATGAGAGGCTGGATGAGTGCTTGAAGGCTGGATGGCCCCATCGCAAGCTTGAGTAAACAGGAACCCGGTGCCCCGGCTATGACCTCCCCCGAGCACAGAGGCCACGTGTCCAAGGTACAAGCACTGTTGGTCACAGAGGCCCCTGCTCCAGGCTGTCTGCCTGGAATGCATTTTGCCTGTGCTGAGCAACCAGCCAGGCCCAGGCCCGCTATCCCTGGGCATGCTCTGCTGCAGACTCCCTGTTTCCTCGTCCCACTGCCACGGGTGTCTTAGCCCAGGACAGCGGTGTTCCAGCCTTACTGAAAGATGGTGGGCACGCTGGACCCGGGCAACCCCACTCTGTGGGAGACTCTGCAGTGTGACAGAGGCGGGGGCTGCTCAGGGAAAGGGCCGTGTGGCTGTGACGGGAAGGAGATCTTTCCAGGGAGCGGAGCGGCATGTGCAAAGGCCCTGAGGTGGGAATGAGCACAGCTTATGCTCAACATGCAGAAAGAGACCCATGTGGCTGAAATGTAGTACACGATGGAGTGTGGCGGGGAAGGGGTCGGAGAAGGGCCTGATAAAGAAGGACAAGGAATCTAGACTCCAAGCTGAGTGTATAAAAGCCCTTCCCGTACACCCAGCAGGGCCTGGATCTTTCTCAGACCACACTCCCTACAGCCTAAGGCTGACACGAGCCACCCTTCCCCTTTGCCCGTGAGTCTATGCCTTGAAACCCAGCCAGGGAGAAAACACATCTACAGAAGGAAGAGCCGAGCCCACCCCCTGCCTACTTGTGCCCTGGAAGGACCCAGGGATGACGACCACAGGGGAGACGGTGCCATGGGAAACTCACCCATGCAGATATGTTTCCTTAAAGTGTGTGGGTTCCACGAGTGAGTCCCTCTACAAGTGAGACTGTTAAGAGGATCGTAATGGAAGGCGGCACACGCATGGCCCAGCCCCCGACGCTGGGGGGAGACGCAGGAGTGAGGAGGAGGTGAGAAGGACACACTGGGGAGAGGCCACCCCTGCAGAAAACCATACCACCGGAGCTGAGCCCTGCCCCCTACTCCAGAGGGCCTCCGTGATTCAGAGGAAGGGGCGGATGACCCAGTACGCAAGGGCAGCACCAGCTGACTTGTGCTCACCTGCTTACCTGCAGTGAGCCATTTCAGAAACGTTTCACCACAGGGTGTGATGAAAGACATGCGAAACTGTCCTCTCCAGACGAATAAATAAGCACAGGGATGGCCATGCTCACCTTGCTCGTCAGGTCCTCGGTCCCCATCAGGGACTATACATTTGAAACGTGGTTTTTATTCTGTAAGAAGGTGCTACAGGGTTGAGGGAGAGACAGGTACCAGCCAGACTTAGAAGTAGAAGCTTTGATGTAGTAAAAAAAAAAAAAAAAGTAAAATTGTTCACTGCAAATTAGTAAGTAAGCCACGCTAAGTTCGAACTGGGTAATCAGACACTGCTCAGAGGTCACTGAGGGCGTGCGAGCAGATGTGCCTGGAAACAGGGCCGAGGAAGACTGGAGGCTCTGAACCTTGAACTCTAGGCTAACCTTGTCCCCGCCCCCCATCTCTCTGCCGTGTTGTCGCAAGTCTCAGTGGCTTGGTCCCCCACGAAGCCACAAGTAGGGCCGGTAAGAGGGAAACGGGAAAGCCAAGATGAGGAAACTCATCTCTCCCTCCCTCCCTCCTTCCCTCCCGCCCTCCAGTTTCTGAAGAGGGCCACAGGGAAGGAGTCACGTTCCCAGAAGGCATTTGGGCAAAATGTGTTATTCCAATAATAGCCACTCTTTTTTAAAAGGCAAAAAAAAAATCACTTAAAGCTAGACTAGACTTGCACGGCCTCCTGAAACAACTCCCTCCAGTAGACATTGCACCAATTGCCCTTGACCGCATCTCAGCACTGTGACGGGGAGAGGGAGAACTGGAGTGTCCACCCCCCACCCCACACACACCTACTGACCCTCACGGGCTTCTCCACATCCTAGCTCACAAGGGTTCCCTGGGCCCCACCGCCATCCATGAGCAAGTTTTCAAAGTCAGGTTTGATACACTGTACCAACCGCTCCGTTTTTCATGGGACCAGGCTTCTGTTAGTAGGCCAGTGCTGAACCCACAGGGGCCCCGGCACCTTTGTTTGAAGAGTAAATCCAAAAGATGGCCAACCCACATGAGAGGGGCCAGGGCCGAGCCGGGGGCTCCAATTGTCTGGGCTCCATCTCAGCCTAGCAGTGATTGACTTCGAAGCCTTGGAGAAGGAGAAGCAGCTTCCTCATCTAGAGTAAAGGGCGTGTTCCCCAGAGGGTCCCCACTGGGGACTGAGCCAACCTGTGTCTGCGGACAGCTCCCTCTCCCTGGGCTTCAGAACACCATTATCAAAGCTGTAGCATTGGGTGACATCTAAGGGACTTCTAGTGCTGGCATTTGGGGGCCCTATCTCCCAGCAACCAGCGACCTTGATTGAATGAAGTCTACCCACTCCAAAGATTCCAGAATATTCTAGCGCTAGGGTCAAATGTCAGCCATCTCTCGTGGCCAGGAGATGGGACCCAAACCCAACCCCAATCCATTGCCATCAAGTTCATCCCAACTCACAGGAACCCTATAAAGCAGGGGGGCACTGTTTCTGTGGGCTTCTGAGACTGTCCCTCTTTAGGGTGCCATGAAAAGGACGTGACTGGGCTTGTCAGTCTACTTCAGCACCAGGAAGACTTACAACTCCAGGAATCAGACTTAAGTGTTTTCCTGTTTGGACAGAAGGGGCTGTGTGACTGGACTATGTATACTGGTCTAATATTTAACTGATTTTTACTTCCAAGGCTTGCGCTCTCAGGTTCTCTCCGGTGTGGGGGCAGGATGTGTGATTCCTTCCATTTAGCACGCTCTCAAGTTTCCGTCGCCTCCGGTGCTGGAGGTGGGGACCCAGCGGCCCAGGGACCTGTCTAGAAAGGCTCCTACGACAGTGGGTTTAACAAACAGCGACCAGCACACCGAGTCTCCAGTTCACACTCACTGAGTGGACATGAAGCACTGCTAGATAAAGAGGTGATCAAAAGAGATGCACTGAATTGCAAGCATTTAAACAGTAGGAACAAAAGGATCCCCAGTGGTGTAGTGGGCTACACGCTGGACCTCAAGATGAGCAGTTAGAAGCCACCAGCCACTCTGGGGCGGAGAGATGAGGCTGTCTGCTGCCGTGAAGAGTTACAGTCTTAGAAACCCAGCGGAGGCAGCTCTGCCCTGTCCTACAGGGTCCCTAAGGAGCTTGAGTCAACTTGGCGGTGGCGGGTTTACAGGGAAGAAAGGGTCCCTGTGTGGCACAAATGGTTTGTGCTCGGTGACTAACCTAAAGGTTGAGGGTTGGGTTCACCCTTGTGCGCCGTGCAAGAAAGGCCTGGCAGTCTTCTTCCATAGAGAACAAACAGACAGACAAACTCACTGACAGCCATGCGGACTCACAGTGACCTGCTAGGACAGGGCAGAATGGCCCCTGTGGGTTTCTGAGACTGTCACTCTTTTGGGGAGTCGAAAGTCTCGTCTTTCTCCCTCAGAGTTGTTGGTGGTTTCAAACTCTTGACCTCGCAATTAGCAGCCCAGTACATAACCACTGCTCCACCAGGCCTCCTCATAAAGATGACAGGTAAGACAATTCTATGGACCGTCTCGGCTCCATAATACATGGGGTGACCATTAGTTAGAATCAACCAGATGACAAAGGGTTGGGGGTTTGTCTGTTTGCTTGGGTTTCTGAGGAAGACAGGCCTGGTGACCCCCTGATGGAAACCAGCCAGAGAGAGCCCCATGGCTCCCAGAAGTTCTACCTCATTGCGTATGGGGTACTGCCATGAGTCGGGGCTAATGTGACATTAGCTAACAACTATAGATGACAGGCTATTTCACACACAGGAAGGGCTCTCCTGGGTGCATGGGCATGTCTCTCATAGGCCTGGTGACACTCAGTCAACCAGGCCCTTGTACGTCCACACATCCTCTTGTGCTACAAGCAAGCAGAGCTGCCTCGAAGCCTGCAGCCTGGGAGGAGGCAGCTGCATCCTCTTGGTGGCTGGAGAGAGCTGCTTCGAGCTGGCCACAGCGGAACAGCCTGCCACCCCGAGGGCTCGCTTTCCCTCTCTCTGTTGCCAACGAGAGTCCAGAGGAATGGGGCGAGGGCCAGGGGCAGAGGTCACCCGAATGGATCAGAGGAGAAAGAGCGTCTCATGAATGAACCGCTGAAGGGATGAACGAACACTAGACGGAGAATTAAACTCCATACTAACTGGGGTTCTATTAGCAAAATGGCTCAGCAAGGAATTTCACTCCCTACATTAGATCTCTGTAATTTTCGAAACCATGAGTGTGTACACTAGCATCCATAGCATGGCCTAGGAAAACAACAAGCAAACAAAAAATAATCCCCATTGCCCTGGAGCCCACGGACTCGCAGGACCCTGCAGGACAGAGAGTAACTCCACCTGGGGGCTTCTGAGACTAACTCTTTCTGGAGCAGACAGGCTCCTCCTTCTCCCTGAAGTGACTGGTGGTTTTGAACTGCTGACCTTGTGGTTAGTAGGCCAATGAACAACTACTACGCTACAGATATTTACTTTTCAGAAAAGAATTTCTATAATTTAAAAGATGGGCCCCACCCATTTCTACTGCTGACGCACGAGAACGCGGAAAGAACTCTTGAAGTGTTTGTGTCCTGTCCCACCCTTCTCCAGAGACCAACTACCCTGTCTGGCTTCTAGTGGAATTTCTTTTCCTTTTTTTTTTTTTTTCAATCATGTTATTGGGGGCTCATACAGCTCTTATTACAATCCATACATACATCTATGTGTCAAGCACATTTGTACATATGCTGCCATCATCATTTTAAAAACATTTTCTTTCTACTTGAGCCCTTGGTGTCAGCTCATTTTTAATTTTCCCTCCCTCCTTCATGAACCCTTGATAATTTATAAATTATTATTATTATTTCATGTCTTACACTGACTAAGATCTCCCTTCACCCACTTTTCTGTTGTTTGTCCCCCTGGGAAGGGGTTACATGTAGATCATTGTGATCAGATCTCCCTCTCTCCCCTCACCTTCCCCTTACAAGGCCTCCTGGTATCACCACTCTCTTATTGGTCCTGAGGGGTTTATCTGTCCTGGATGTCCTGCGTTTCAAGTTCTTATCTGTACCAGTGTACATCCTCTGGTCTAAGCCGAATTTGTAAGGTAGAATTGGGTGACGATATTGCAGGGTGGGGTTGGGAGCCTGAAGGAACTAGGAGAAAGTTGTATGTTTCATCGGTGCTACACTGCACCCTGACTGGCTCGTCGCTTCCTTGTCTGTAAGGGGACGTCCAATTACCTACAGATGGGCTTTGGGTCTCCACTCCACACTGCCCCTCACTAATGGAAGTTCTTACAGCCACTTTTAAAGAACCATTTCTGAGCAATATTTACTGACATAGAAAGTGCCCATGAAATAATGTGAACTTAAAAAAAAATCTGAATCCCCCCACCTCAAGTATACCATCCGTGCCTAGTTTTATTTAACACACTGTTGTCCTTAGGGGCTGTGGAGTTGATTCCAACTCAGCAACAGAACAAGAAACCGCCCGGTCCTGTGTCACCCTAGGGGGCTCCCACAAGGTCCTGGGGAAATACAGAGATGATGAAAAATGCCCCTGAACTTTTGGAAGCCCTTGAAAGTGAGTTCATCAAATCCAACAACAACTATGACAGAAATGGTTACTACAGCTGGAACATAGAGATGCCACAGCTCAGAAGCTGGGGAAACACAAGATGGAGACGAAGAAGGGGTGTCTGTGTTTAGACAGAGAAGGGTGAAAAGGAGATAGATCAAAATATTAATAGTGGGGGGCTGGGGTGAAAAAATATTAATAGCGATCAGGATTGTGAATAGTCCCTCACCCCCGCCCCCATGTAGGGGCTCTGGTGCTGCTGTCCGGGTAAGCATTAGCGTGCACACTGCAAGGTCAGCAGTTCAAGCCCACCAGCTCTTCCCTGGGAGAAAGATGAGGCTGTCCGCTCCCATAAAGACTGACAGCCCCAGAAACCCTGTGGAGAGTTATTCTGAATTGACAGCTGTGGGTTTGGATATAGTTTCAATGTGATCCAACTTGTCTGCAACTCTCACAGATTTCAGATTTTTTTCAAGAAGAAAAATTGTTTTTCTCATGTGATGGGCGGGTCAGCCTCACTGGTAATAAAAGGCACTGTCCAGTAAAGCTGAAGGGCATCAGCACACACTGTTACCCACTATACTGGCAGGGATTTCGCCAAACCTGTGAGGAGTGAGTGCGCAGGAGTGTGGGGAGCGGACCTCACTCCCCAGCTGGGAGAAGGGAGATTTGAGCATCATCTGACGATATTTGGGATCAGCTGGTGGCAGCCAGGCACGTTGCCCACAAAAAGGCAAATAGAGAGGCTTGGCCACGGTACCCTTCACAGCAGAAAAGGACTGCAGTCGCCGTCAGGCCAAGTCCCACGCCTGGCAGTCCCCTCTGGGTCGGAGCAGGCCTGTACCGCCTAGGGCTTTCAGTGGATGGGACTTTCTGAAACAGGGTGCCAAGCCTTTCTTCTGAGGCACCTCTAAATGAACGGGCAATCTCTGGGTTGGCAGCTGAAAGCATCGCCCGTTGGCTCCCCTCAGGTACTCCAGCCAAAGAAAGACTCCCCACCCCTGTTGAGTCAGTTCTGACTATATAAGCGCCTACACAGCGACCCTCCCCTCACTTTTCTTCCATGGTGGGTTTGAACCACCGCCCTCGCCTCTAGCAGTCCAAAAGCGTAGCACGTGTTTGTCAGTGCAGAAAGTCTCTCTGGGGGGGACACACCTGTCCCGGGGGAGCGGGAAGTTCCGTGACTGTGTGCAAGTAACCGCATCGTTTCTTTCAAATCAGCTAGAGAGGTTCAGCCCGCCGCTCAAGCGGCAGAGTCTGAGGGGCCCGGGGGCACTTGCCTGAGGCAACGCTCCACGTCTGGGTCGCTCCGGCAGTACTGGAGGCCTCCGTGTCTCAGGGCATCCTCCGGGTTAGCAAAAGCCTGAAAGACAGCGGCAGCGGGTGAGGTTCAGACGTCCATGCAACCGGCGTCCCTACAAAGCAGTGGTGAGAGCACGACCACCGCGTGACGTGGAAGGACCTGGACACCACTGCTGAGTGGGGTTAGTCACTCACAAAAGGACCGATACTGTCGGAGGCCACTGCTGTAAGGAGAGGCACCAGCTAAACAAACCTCAGGGACCAATTCACAAGCCAAAAGCTACCTACCTGCCACGAGCCTTTATCTCCCTCCTTGTGTACACTTGGTCAGAGTCACCTGCAGAGAGGCCACCTCCCCTTGGCTGGGGTCACTGCTTTAGGAAGGGGGGAAAGCAAGTCCCTCTGATCTGTGTTCTCCTAAAGCTCCCTGTCTGATGGGGAATGACCGTGGCCCTGGGAAGTCCACAGACTTATGAAGAAGACGGGGTTGCCCGTGTGAGATCGGGAAGGTTTATTAGGCCAACCTGGTCGATAAACACATGTGGGGTTAATTGAAGGGCAGAGGGATAAATGGCTCCGTGAGCTTCGCCTTACAAGTTCTCGGGTCTCTTGCTTTGTGATGGTCAGACCAGGGTGCAGCTGCCTTAGCCAGTTCCCTGTTTCACCTGGCAAGGTTCACTACCTGCAAGACATCACCGAGGAGAAGCCACATGAATGTACCCTGATGCAGCCCTGGGTGCTGGAGCAGCCGTGTAGAGGCCCCTGCCCGCGCTAAGTCACTTACACATTCACTGACTCGGCTTTCCTCCTGCAGTCGGCATCATTGTGTGTGTTTTGTGAGATGGAGGAGGACTTTGTGGATTAGTGTTGGACATATGGGTTAATGTTGGACTTACGGGCATGGACAGCACTGGGTTGGGATGCTTTCTGAATGTACACTTACCCTTTATAGCAAACTCTCTCTTATACATACGAGTTTCTGTGGATTTGTTTCCCTGGTTTACCCAGACTACCACACCGTGAAGCCTGATTGAGTCTGGAAGTTAAAGAGGACCTCTCGGAGGCAGGGACATAGGATGTGTTGCCATTAACCAGATCAAAGGAGGGTCGGAGCAAAAGTTCTGTGGACCTGAGGAATAGCATGTGTAAAGGCCCTGGGGTCAAAGGAAGCTGGACATGTTGGAAGACTGGAAAAGCCAGGGTGGCTGGGACAGACATGGACAGCAAGGGACAGGGGCCTGACATGAAGCTGCAAGACAAATGGGGATTTCTGAAACATTTTTAAGCAGATGGGCTTCCTGTAAGAACATAGAGAAAGCCTCCGGACCAGGTTTCCACCCCAGCTCTGACTGACTGTCGGCACGTTCCTGATCGTCCCTGTGTCCCAATGTCTTCATCTAGAAACTCGGGACAATATGAAGCTCTTCTACACTGTGAGGGGAAGAGGGAACTGGAGAACCCCTTCACATACCACCAGCGACATAAGGTCACATGAGGTCACTGAAAGCCCCCACCCCTCTCCCGAGCTGTGCCATACTCAGGTCCAGCAGTCTGTGGCAGGCCCACTACCGAAGCTGACACTAGGGGGCAGGCTGTTCTAAAGCACACACTGAATGGCCCAAACTTGCTACTTCTTACCATGAGTATCTGCATGTGTCATCTGACCGGCAACCACCAGTTTATCCTGCCTGGCAGGCCTGCCCCTCTCCTGCCCCAGAGGTGACCCCAGCCTGGGACCGGCTGTCACACACAGGATCACGTCCCACATGCCCCAAAGCCCTCTGCTGCCCCTTGACTCACTCAACCAAGCACCAGCCCGGATGGATGGCCCTGCACACAGTTCACGGACTCACCGCACACACCCTTCACAGGGCCTCAGCATTCAAGGCACACCTGCCTCAGGCTGCCCTCGCCCAGGACCCGCTTGCCCCTGCAGACAGAACTCAAAGACCAGCCAGCCAGCCACAGTGCCAACTTTGATCCTGGCCACCTTTCGCTAGGACAAGGGATGCCCTCCCGGGAAACCATCTGCTGTCCCTTTCAATGCGTACTGGGTAGTAAAGGGCTCACACAAGGAGCCTTGGTGGCATAGGGCGAAGCACTCTGCTGCCAGCTGAAAACAACGGTAGGGTAGGCTGCCCCTGCAGGAGAGACACCTGGTGGCCTGCGCCCCTCCGGGTGACAGCTGGCATAAACGCCCTGGCACACAGTAACAACAAGGAGCACTCGACATGGGGCAGGCACGGACTTCTCCCAGCAGTGCAGCTAGGAGGGTGGTGATGTCCCATCTGACAGAGAAGGAAGAGCAGTTCTCAGACGTGTCCGGGGCCAGAGCCAGTACCTATCCGCTCCCATGGTGCATCTGGACGCCCAGAGCGGAACTACAAGGTGAGTAGGGAGTAAGGAGGTCCCAACCAGAAGGTGGAAGGCTTCCTTGGGCTGCTTCCCCACTGGCCAGGCAGGAGGGCACTCCCACAGGTTCCCTTCCTTGAATTCACATAGAGGAAAGCTGTTGGCCCCTATCCCTCTTAAGATCTCCTCACAGTGGGAAGTGAGCTCTGGACCCCAGACACAAGGGCTTAAGTCCAGCCCTCTGCCCTACGGAGTGGCATCTCCTTGAGCTCACATTCCTCACCTGGACAATGAGGGGCCCGCTCCTGAAGGCCAGGGTGGGGTTAAATGCAGGGAAGGACTCAGTGGACAGGTGCTGGTGCCCTCCAGGTGCCTTCAGGGACCCGAAGGACCAGGCAGGGAAAAGGCTGTAGCACTCAAGATACCAGGGCTCATTCAGTGGGCACCGTTTCACCCAGGCCAGTCCCAAGTGTGCCCACCCCCCAGAGTGCACCCCACTAGGGCTATGGAACCCAGCCATGCCCTGCCTTTGAAGTGGACCCTGAAGTGGGAGGAAGAAGAACATTTTGGGGAAATGACTCCGCTAGTAAGTGACCAGGGACGATCACCATCAAACGGTGAGAACAAAGTGACCGCTCCAGGCCCAGTCCCTGGGGGGCCTATCCGGTCCCAGCTGCCCCACTGGACCAGAGGGTCGACTAAACCCTGCTCCATGCCCCCTGTTGCTGGGGTGGGTGGGAACTTCCCCTCCCTTCCCCTCTCCAACTGCTATGGAGCCCGGTTGCCACCTGGGCATGGGAGGGGGGGGGCGCTGTAAGTAGCGCTCACCGGGGAGTTGGGAATTTCCGCTGAAGGTTTCTCCTGCTCCTGCCCCACCAGTTCCACTCCACCCAGAGAGCGAAGTCTTCCGCTGTCACGTGCTGCCCTCTCCGGGACCTGCCCCCCCACCCCACCCCAACCGCCCGAAGCACTCCGCAGCTAGACCGAGAGACCCCTCTCCCGAGCCCACGTGGGGCCATGCAGGTAAGTAAACTGCTCGTCCACCAGGAAAGACCAAAAGGTAGGGGCTGGACAGACATCGAGGACCGAAGGGGATCGACTCGGGAAAGATGCGGCGCTCAGCTCACACCCCGAGCCTGGAAAAGCGGGGCGCAAGTTTCCCCTGCCCGGTCCCGGGGCCTCCAGTACCTTCTTTCGCAGCCTCACTTGGCCGGTGATGATGGCGATCACGTACATCTTGATGACCAACAGCGCGCTGCACAGCAGGAAGGCCGGGAGCGCCTGGCCGCTGACCATCGCCAGGCTGGGGGCAGGCATCGCGGGCGGGCCGGGAGCGCGAGAGCCAGGGGTGCGAGTGTGGCCACTGCGGACTCCTGTAAATAGTAGTAGTCCGAGGGGGCAGGGGGAATTGGAGACCGGCCGAGGGAGGAGTCTCAGCAGTCAGCACCACCCACTCCCCCCACCCCCGTTCAGAGATCCTGCCTCTCATCTCCCATTGCAGACTGCGAAGCAACGCCTGTTCCCAGATGCCGGAGGAAACACAGGGCCCCTGACCCGCCCCTCCCTGGCAAACCGCTTTGAAATCTGCTCTCTCTTCTGTCAAGTGGGCCTAACTCTCCGGTCCTGTGGAGTCCACAGCCAAACAGCCCGACGCTGCACTGCCAGGGCAGGGGGGTGGGCATGAAAGTCAAACCATCTCCCCACCCCCCACCCCCGCCACACAGAGCCCGGAATCGCAGCCATACCTACGTGCATGCAACTTGGAGGTGTGTGGTGGGCTGAATGAATACTGCCCACCCCAGCCCCCTCCCCCAACCAGACGCCCACCTCCTAACCCTAATCTGAGAGGCTGTTACCTGGAGAGGCAAAGGTTTCAGTTGGGGTCTTGAGATGGGGAGTGTGTCCAGGGTCTTCCTGAAAGGGGGGCAGCAGAGGTGGGGAGGGACACAAGGAAGGGTGGACGCCCGTGCTATACTACTGGCTGTGAAGCGCGGAAGGAGGCAGCCTCCCTGAGTTGGAGCCCACAGCAGACTGTCCCCTCTGAGCCTCCAGGAGCCAGGGGAGCTGACACTGGGGTACTTTGTTACAACAGCTGTAGGAACTTCTTCACCGCTCCACTACCTTCCTCAATGTCGCTTCTCTTGTCTGGGAGACTCTGCCATGATTTGACGGTCCATTCCAGGATCCTCCCACAGATCCGTGGGTGTCTCTATGGAGAGCATCAGCGAAGACTCTGCTCTAAGATTCTCTGCATCTCTCCCTTCAAACCCTCCCCTTGCTGCCCCCCTGCCTCAGGACCCTTAATGTCATTGAGTGTCATTACCTATAGGACAAAGGTAAACTGTGCCCCCCTGGGGGGTGGGTGTTCTGAGACTGTAACTCTTTGCAGGGGGGGTAGAAAGCCTCATCTTTCTCCCAGGAAGCAACCTGGGGCTAGCTTAGCCGCCAACTGCAGGCAGGAATCTGAGCAGCACGTAGTGGCAGCAGTTCCAGACTGGCCTGTGTCCCAGAGCAGCAGAGGCCGAGGGGAATGCTGGCCCAACGGCAGGCACAGCGTCAGACTCAGCTGGCCTCGAGTTCAGAGCCATCCTCAGCAGCTGTGCAACTTTGGGCAAGCAACTGGCCTCTCTGAAGCCCTTTGCGGGGCGGGGGATGGGGGGTACGTGGGGGGCACTATCTGTTATTTCCCATAGGCATTGGTAGAACTAGCAGGTGTCATGTCCATGAGTCATGATCACAAGCCCTCAGTCAAAGTAGGCCCGCCATCAGCTTCTGAGCCTGTTTCCTCCTCCTCTTCCTCCTCCTCCCAAGCAAAGTGATGACCCTCTACCTGGTTGCCAGAAAGAAAGGTCATGGAGGATTGTGCCTGTCTGTGGGTCGCCAAGAGGGGAGGGGTGCATTTTGCCCATTGGTCATGTCCTTTATCTGGACAAAATATGTGCTTGATAAGCCCACACCCATCCACCCATGGTCCTGGGAGCACAGAGATTCCAGGCCGGGCTGCCCCAGGCTGCTCCAGGATAAGTGATAACTCCCTATCAAAAACTCGGTACGAGATGCCCTGGGGCAAGGGCGCCCTGAGTCAGAACTGACTTGGCGGAGGGTGAACCTGGTTTGGGGTTTGGTTTGTCAGGTGGAACGGGCACATTTGCTCCGTGCCAATATTTCCGCCTAGGAATGGAGGGCACTTTCCTCTCTGTGGCCCCCAGCACAGGGAACCCTGGGAGACAGCTGTCAACCTCATTGGTTCACTGTGATGGGTTTAAGGTCAAAGACCAAGCACAGCTGGGAGGAAGCTGTGTGTGTGTGTGTCCGTGTGTGGAATGTGTATGTGTGTACATCTGTATATGTGTATGGTATGTGCGTATATGTGTACGTGTGTGCTGCGTATGTGTGTGGTGTGCGTGTACATGTGTGTTTGTGTATGTGTGTGCAAGTGTGCATGCGTGTGCACATGCGTGTGTGCATACACGTGTGTGCACTTGTGTCCTTGGACTAGGGGAGTACGCAGCCCTGCTTGATCTCCTGGAACAAGAAGGAACCCTTCCTTTCCAACAGAGACAGGGAACCCGCAGGAGCAAAGACCCAATTAGCCACTGTGGCCAAGAGCCAAAACCAAGAGGGGTCCGTAGGGAAGCCCCCTGGCTGATGTCTGCACCCCGTGTCAGGACTCTTCCTGACTAGAAAGAACCAGAGAAGTCAGGCCCTGGCACGGAGAAGGAGACCTTCTCTGATCTTGGGCCAAGAACTCCCCTAGAGCCAGCCTTCAGTCCCTGGTAGCTGCTGCTGCTACTGTTGTTTTTTAGGGGGGGGGGGGGGGCTGGGACTAGGACTTCTCCCAAGCTTCCGTTTGTTCCCTGGCATTAGTGACCCCGGCTTGGCAGGGGGCGGGAAGGGAGGGGAGGAGGGGGCCTCCTGAAGAAGTAAGCAGAGGGGAAGGTATGTGCAAAGCCTGGAGGTGGAGGGTCATTTCTCCTTGAGCCCAGTCAGTCCTGGGAAATAGCTGCTGGGGCCAAACAGAGGGCTGGAGAAGCTGGCAGTGTGCCCCACAAGGAAGCTTGGGGGGGCGCGGAGTGGGAGGAGGGGTACGCTGAGAAGATTTTCTGTCTTGTTCTGAGAAGTTCTGGCACGGTGGCTACACGCGCTAAAAACTCTCTCAAGTATCCGTTACACAGCCGCACAGGGCCGCCGGGGTGGCTGGATCCGGCTCCCCCTCCTTAGCATGTCCTGGGCTCCTGGCTTGTTTAATTGCCCGTGACATCAGAGAGGCGGAAGGGGCCCCAACGGGCAGCCTGAGGGTTCTTGACCTCAGTGAGTCCTGCCAGGGGTGGGGGTGGGGGGTTGGGATTCAGTGAAGAGGAAAATGTGCCGTGAAAACGATTGAAAATCAAGTTAAAAAAGAAGAGTTCAACAAAGCCCACATGGAAGACGCACACAAGCCTGTGTGATCAGGAGGTGTCAAAGGGATCAGGTATCAGGCATCAAAGAACAAAAAATCTTATCATAGTGAATGAGGGGTGGTGTGTGGGGTGGAGACCCAAAGTCCACTTGTAGGCCACTGGACATCCCCTTACAGAAGGGTTGCAGGGAGGAGATGAGCCAGTCAGAGTGCAATGTAGCTACGATGAAACATACAACTTTCCTCTAGTTCTTAAATGCTTCCTCCCCACCCACTGTCACAATCCCATTATTACCTTACAAACCCAGCTAGACCAGAGCATGTACACTGGTACAGATAGGAACTGGAAACACAGGGAATCCAGGGCAGATGATCCCTTCAGGACCAGTGGTGAGAGTGGTGATACTGGGAGGGTAGAGGGAGGGTGGGTTGGAAAGGGGAAACCGATTACAGGGATCTACATATAACCTACTCTCTGGGATGGACAACAGAAAAGTAGGTGAAGAGAGACATCGGACAGGGCAAGATATGACAAAATAATAATTTATAAATTATCAAGAATTCATGAGGGAGAGGAGAGCAGGGAAGGGAGGGGAAAATGAGCTGATGCCAGGGGTTTAGGTGGAGAGCAAATGTTTTGAGAATGATGGGGGCAATGAATGTACAAATGTGCTTTACACAACTGATGTATATATGGACTGTGATAAGAGTTGTATGAGCCCTAATAAAATGATTAAAAAAAACGAGTGACCCTTTCTGCTGGTTTTATTGTGACAGCATCTGCCCCCACTCCTGAAGCAGTGGGCTCCTTTGGAACAACAGCAAGGGGTCTGCAGCCGGTGCCCACTCAGAGTGACCCCACAGGACAGGCAGAACTGTTCCCTGTGGCTCTCCTAGAGGGTAACTCCTGCCAGGAGCAGACAGCCTTCCCGTTTCTGCCCCGCCGAGCAGCCGGAGGGCTTGAACTCCTGGCCCTGCAGTTAGCAGCTCAAGAAGTCTATCTCACCAGGGCTCCTTCTACAGGCACAGCCGGGGAGGGGGAGAGGGGGAGGGTGCTTGCATGCTCACCTCTCCCTCCTAGTGCCTTTCAGGAATGGCATTCCCATTGCCTGGACTTCTGAGAGCACACACCTGCTCGGAGTCCCCCGTCCTCGTGGTGTGGCTGGGACAGCATAACAAAGTAGTGGCAGTGTGGCAGCCTGTCCCCATCAGACTTCATGACAAGGAAGGAAGAGAGCCAAGAGCCACCTCAGCCCAAGGCTGGCCCCTGGGAGCAGGAGACGACATCTATGTCCACCTTCCCGCCTTCCTGCCTTCGAACTGCTCCTGACACCGGCCACTCCTCCCCTGGTGCGCACCCTTTGCTCCTCTGCTGGGTCTGGTCAGCGGGGCAGTGGCCACCCAGCACACACAGGCAATCCTCAGGGTTCCGGGGGTGATTGGGAAAGTGACAGGTCATGACGGCCACACAGGTAAACTCATAAGGTTGTCAAGATTCTCCTTTCACGTGGATCCAAAATCAATGCCCCTGGAAGCAGCAGTCAGGTGTTGGGCACGTCTGCCGCCAAAGAGCCCTTGAAGGGTCCAAAAGCAAAGCTGCCACTCTGAGGACTCAGGCGGGCCTGACTCGAGCCGTGGGGTTTCCCATCAATCATCCCCGACGCCCGTGGAGATCAGGATGGTACGGAAGGAAGACGGAGGAACACGTGATGTCTTTCCGTGATGGTGCTGGTGAGGAAGATGAGAGCCCTAAGAGGAAGCCAAAGCCAGAACATTCCTTACTGGTGAGGACGGTGAGACGTTGGACAGGCGGACAGGAGGGGCCAGTCCCTGGAGAAGCACACCGTGCCGGGTCCAGTGGAGGGTCCGTGACAAAGAGGAAGCCTCTCTGTGACCGCAATAGCACACTCAAGCAGCCGTGAAGATGGCGCAGAGTGGGACCACGGGTTGCCCCGTTGTGCTAGAGTCGCTCTGAGTCCGAATCAACTCAGCCGCCCCTGACGACACCAGTTGACAACGCAGGATCTGGGAACACAGAGGAAAGTCTCCCTTCTTCAGCGCAGGCCAGCTCTCTGGGCTCCTCACCGCTTGGTCCAGGGCGGGACACACCAGACTCCCGATTAGTGTGCGTGTAGGCGCCCACTCCCGTAAGGGTCCCGTGTACCTATTTGCAGTATTTGCAAGCTGTCTAATCACTGGGGTGGACCACAAGCACCTTATTTGCACACTCCCACCTAATCATTTGAGGGACATTATTAAACCATGCATGGCTAAAAGGACCATATTAAGTAATCCACTGCCCTGCAGTTAACCACATGCAGGTCAGTCACAGGCTGACGCAGATTAGTCACAGTTTCCTATGGGCCAGCCATGGTGATTGGTGCAAGTGGTGGGCCTATAATCTAAGCAGGACCAATCAGAGGCCCTCCCCGGGAGTTTCTACTCTGACACTGATAGGCCAGCTCTAGGACTGGATGCTGCTGGCCCACCTGTGTGCAGCCATCTCACCTCCTTGGGTAGAGGGAGATACATTCAACAGGAGAGTAGGCTTCTCCCATCGAACTCACCCGGGCTAGGATTCTGAGCATCTTTTCAGAACGTCTCCCTCTGCTCCAACCTCTGGCGTGGTTCTCATATCCTTCAGGCCAGTGGCCTACAGGCCCTCCTTGACCTGGCCCCCATCTTCCCTCAGGTCTCCTCTTTCACTTCCCCGCCTCTTGCTCCCTCAGTCCAAGCCACATTGGCCTCCTTGCTGCTCCTCAATCTTACCAGGCACAGTCCTACCCAGAGACCTTGTCAAAGCGATGAGTTATGGATCATGCTTATAGGGACCGCTGCTGGCAAGCACTCAAAAGATAGTAAGTAGCCTTTGAGTTTGATCTAAGCTGCCTCTATCCTCTAAAAGAGCCCTGGTGGTATCATGATTACACGTTGGGCTGCTAACTGCAAGGTCAGCAATTTGAAACTACCAGCCACTCCAAGGGAGAAAGATGGGATTTTCTACTGGAAAGAATTCCAGTCTCGTCTTGGAAACTCACAGGGGCAATTCTATCCTGTCCTGCAGGGTTGCTATGAGTCAGCGTCGACTCGATGGCAGTGCGTTTGGGTTTGGGTTTTCTACTCTCTAATGTCATGATCCCCCAAGTCAAGAGAGTCCAAGACAGCTCATCCCCTCTTGTTGTTGTTAGGTACTGTCTGGTTGGTTCTGACTCACAGAACCCCAGTGTACAACAGAATAAAATACTGCCTGGTCCTGTGCCGTGCTCACAATCGATTTTGTGACTTTGTGTGACTCTGTGACTCTGCTTACAGGAAATGTCCAGAAATGGGTAAATCCCTAGAAAGAGCAGAGACTGGGAGGAGAGGGAAGTGAGGAGAGACTTCTCATGAGGATGGAGTTTCCATTTGGGGCAATGAAAAGGTTCGGGAAGTTGGCAGTGGTGATGTTTGCCCAATGCACTCCATGCCACTGATCATGGCTTTAAAATGATTCATTCTGGGTTAGGAATAGCAAAGATGGGCCTTCTGTCTTGTGTCCGCAGTGCTCAGCATGGTGCATGCTCACAGCTGTACTTCATCAGTATCTGACCACCATACTCGGGAAGGAGCACTGTGATGTATTGGGCTGCTTACCGCAAGGTCAGCAGTTCGAATCCACCAGATGTTCCGAGGGAGAAAGATGTGATTTTTCCCTTCCATAAAGAGTTAGCATCTCAGAAACTCACAGGGGGCAGTTCTACCCTGTCCCACAGGGTCGCTGGCAGTGGGTTTGGTTTGGGTTTTAACTCTGTGGAGGCAATGCTGGCTCCTCCCCGTGGCCGGCCACAGCACCTTGCTCTTCTCCTGTCCCAGCACATACCGTGAGCCTCCAGCCACAGTTCAGCCGCTGATGGACCCCATGTGCTGCCCCAGATCCCAACCTTGATGCCTGGAGCATTTCCGGGATGAACTCAGGACGAGACTGAGTGGATCGGAGAGGCGGGTGGGGGAGGAGGGAGCAGAGAAATTGTTTGTCTCAGCACAGGCTCTGCCAAGACCTTGTAAGCAAAGCTGTTGTCACCCAGCATGCTGACTCTAGACAGAGGGTCCTGGGGGGGAAGGGAGAGGCAAGACCTCCCCCCACATCCAGCTCGGCCCAGGCAGTCGCCTCTCACAAGCGCACCTCCCATGGCCGCAGCTTTCCTGGGCCTGCCCTCAGAGGAGGGCTCCTCGTGGAGTTGTGGGCCACATCAGGAAGCCATTTCCTAGGCGGCCCTGGGGGGTGGGGGTGGGGAGCTTCACATTCCTGGGATAGTGTTCAAGGAGCAATAGCTCCCGGGACAGCTGGCCCGGTTTTCAAACACAGGGAAGATGAGAGCCTCACCCATATCTACAACCCCTCCCGGGATCCACTCCTGTCCCCCTCCCCCCTCGGGGCCTCTGTTTTTAAGGAGGGATTTTATGACTGTTTTTCACCAAACATCCAAAGATGCCAGATACCAGAGTCCTCAAGGGGATGAAGTGCATGTTTCTTCCTTCATGATGGGAAGGTTTTCTTCGTAGCTCCCCAGGTGGTCCGTCTCAGCTTGAACTCTTCCAGTCACGGGGAACTCATTACTTCACAGCTGTGGTCTATTAGGCACCTCCGATCAGCCAGGTGAAGCCCTGTGGCCTAATGGTTACTCGTTGGGCTGCTAACCTCGAGGTCAGCAGTTTGAAACCACCAGCCTCTCCAAGGGAAACAGATGAGGCTTTCTACTCCCCTAATGAGTTACAGTCTCACAAACCTACAGAGGCAGTTTGACTCTGTTCTACAGGGTGACTATGAGCTGGTATTAACTGGATGGCAGTGAGTTTATAAGCCAGGCACCAGCAAGGTGCTTTCTGGAGCTGCCCCGTTCTCATTAGATATTTTTAGTTCCGGTTCCATAGATGGAGGAGTCGGCTCGGGCTCTGAATGACCTTATTCAGAGTCAGAAGTGGAGCTGTCTGAAGCCAGAACCCCGCCCAGTCCTCACATGAGCGGAATTGGCCCTTTGAGCCCATACAGAATCCCAAGCCCTTCCGTCTCTCCTAGATCGCCCTTCAAAAACGAGGATGCCTCTTCCAAGTCAAGCCACGGCCGCCCCATCAGCTCCTCCCGGGACCCTGGGCTTTCAAGCCCCTGGATCCTCGGGCTCATCCTATCCTGGCGTAGAAAGTGCCCCTTTGAGGAGCCTCACCCCCATGTGCTCCTGACCCAACACAGACCAGAGGGAAACCATCCCCCCTCACTGAGAGACCCCTTTACTGCTCTGGGAAGAATAGGGATGCCCAGAAGGTCTGGCTACATCGTTTGCAGGGCCCAGTGCAAAATGAAACGAGAGCGCCCTGGTTAAATAATGATTAAGAAGTTTGAGATGGGGACAACAGAGCTTTAAAGCCATCTAGACCCCTGCTGTGCAAATGTACCAGGCACAGCCATAGAAGCTGGTCCTCAGTCAAGTTCAGGGTCACTCCACATCAGCAAGTAAGGAACCAAGCCAACCGCACCGCCATCAAGTCAATTCCAACGCATTCAGACCCTAACACTATAGGGCAGAGTAGATCTGCTCTCCTGGGCTTCTGAGACTGTACATCTTGAAGGGAATAGGAAGTCTCATCTTTCTCCTGCAGAGCAGCTGGTGGTTTCGAACTGCTGACCTTGAGGCTAGCAGACCAACACATAACCCACTACACCACCAGGGCTCTTCAAGTAAGAAAGACTGGCCCTACTCAAAGCCAAAGAAAGAATCACAGCTGGAGCTGGGAAACACAATCCGAGCATAGGCCAGAGGAGCTCTGGGGCATCGTGTTTACGCGGTGGGTTGCCAACCTCAAGGTCACCAGTTCCAAACTTCCAGCCACTCCAAGGGAGAAAGAGGGTTTTCTACTCCCATAAGGATTGACCGTCCCAGAAGCTCCCAGGTGTAGTTCTACCCTGTCCTACAGGATCGCTGAGTCGGAGGGAGTTTGGTTGGGGTTTGGTCTCGTCTAATGGATGCCAGCATTTGATTTTTTATTTTTTTCACAAGAGAAAAGCTTGTAGTTAGTTCAGGGATCGTTTGCTGGCCCTTAGGAGCGTTTTCCAGTCCAGTCTGTTGGGGCACCACACCCTGGCCCCAAAGTCCACTTTCAGCATTCCCTGGGGACCTTGCCACTCCATTCCCTTGCTGTTCTGCTGCACTCCCCCAGTGATTTGCCTCGGTGTGGTGGGATCAGGTCAGGTGCAATTCCCACACTGTGCCTCCAGTAGCATTTGATTTTAAATAATAATAATATGGCCAGATATTCGTTTTCCCTGGCCCAAGCATCATGCAATGCGGGTCTTAAAAAATAATACATAACTCCTTAAATCTTCATAAGGAGACCTGGTTGTAGGGTGAGTCAAGAGTTGGGTTGGTGGTTCAAATCCACTGGCCACTCTGTGGGAGAAAGATGAGGCTGCCTGCTCTTTTAAAGACCCACAGCCTTGGAAGCCCCATGGGACAGTTCTGTCCTACAAAGATCAGGGTCACTATGGGTCGGAATCAACTTGATAGCAATGGTTTCGGTTTAAACTGCCTAGCAACCAGATGAGGTAGAAAGTATTGCTATTCACTCTTTAAAGATGAGACCACCAGGACACACGGTGAGATAACACATCCAAAGTCACAAATCCCAAACCCCGGCACTGCAACTGCCTGAGAAGCAGGGGTGGGGTGGGGGCTTGGCAGTTACACAAACCTGTCCCCTATCACTCAACTTTTGGTCAAGCCAATGCCCAGTGAACCCTACTGAGGCCTGAGATCTGGGCTTCTGGGGCAGAGGATGCTTATAGGAACAGCCCAGTCACCTGGTCTGAGATCCTAGGTGCACCAGGGAAAGCAGCCAATGGGAGGAAGAGGCCTTTGGGTTCCTCCCGGACCACGTAATAGACAAAACCAAGGAGGTAGAGTCCCCACCGCGTTCCCTAATAAAGGGTGCCTCCACAATACGCAGGCGGCCACCTCTTACTCCCCTGCCACCCAAGCAGCCTCAGGAAATGTAGGACATAGAATAGCATCCTTCGCCACCACGTGCCCCGCCCCCCATCGCTGCAGCTGATTGGACAAGGAAAAGACCACAGGCGGCCCCAGCAATCCGTTGTCCCACAGGGCTGGGCCCAACAGGGGTGTGAGTGGAAGGTACCCACAGAGAAGAGGGCTGGTTCTGGTAGGTAACGGGGTGTGGGGGTGCTTGTACAAAGAGGGACTGCGCTTGGCGACCCGAGAAGCGGAAGCGGGCAACTCGTGAAGGACTTCGGGCCTTAGGGGTGACAAGGAGCGGCCTCCAAGAGTGCGCCGGTGGGGGGTCCAGAGCAGCCCTTGGTCTGTGCCTTGGGGAGCCCGGCCTGTTCATCCTCACGGTGAACTCCTCTATCGTGGTCTCCAGGGGGACCCCACCCCAGCAAGAGCATGCACCCCCACCAAACCAAATCCAAACTCACTGCCTTCGAGTCGATGGGGGCTCCCAGCGGCCCTGCAGGACAGGGTAAAAGGGACCCCATGTGTTTCTGACACCGTAACTGGTTACGGAATGCAAAGCCCCGGCTTTCCCCCACGGAGCCGCTGGGCATGGAACTGCTGAACCCGCGGCTCGCAGCCCAGCTTGTAACTACTGCGCCACCAGGACCACCGCCATTGCCGCCCCCAAAGGCCCTTTCCCCCCCCCCGACCGGCTTATGTGGGTAGAAGACGGGAAGACAACAGTTCCCCTGTGATCCCTCACTGCCCCCGACCTCTGCGCCACCAGGGGCCTTGCCCGCCCTCGGGCCTCCAGAGCCAGGCTCTCGCTGACCACAGACGACCACCATCTCGACCTGAACCCTGTGTGGCCAGTTGCACCCTCCTTGCTGCGGGCTTTCTGCCAGGCCAGTAGTCTCTGGAGCCGTGGGTGGGTGGGCGGCTGTGTGCCTGGGGGTGCGGTGGGGTGGGGGGTGGGCAGCAGAGAGGAGAGAGCATCCCGTGCTCTAGGGAGCAGGGCCAAGCTGAAAGGAGTGAGCAGGCCCAGTTTGGCTTCAAGCCAAGGGTTAGACCTGGCAAAACGGAACCGACTCTCTCTGGGTTGGGGGCGTGGCCCGGTAAGAGCTGGAACACCAGCTGGGCCATGAGAATAATTATAATCATGAGTAAGATGGGGCAACAGGAATGACCCTAATGGCTGGCTTTACCTGCCAAGCACCAAGCCCGGTGTTTTCCGCCTCTTAGCTCATTGTCTCCTGGTAGCATCCTGGGAGGTGAGCTTGCTGTGATCCCCACCTTGGATAGGAGGTCCCTGAGGGAAGGGACTCTGACAGGAGGGAAGGGACCTGGCCAATCTCAGTGCCACAAAGGAATGAAGGCAGAGTCCTCAGTGGTGGCGCAAACAGGTCAGCCCTCACCTGCTGACGGGAAGGTGGGCGATTGGAACCCACACAAGGCTGGTTTGGAAGAGCAGCCTGGTGACCCTCGGCCCAAGGTCCCTGCCTTGAACAACCCCCTATTCTAACTGACTCAAGGGCAATGGGCTTGTTTGGGGGGTGTTTTGGGGGCCGTGGGGATTTATATGTGGAAAACGGTTCCTTAGAGAGTCCAGGGGAGGAAAACATGGCTGAGAGGAGATACATGGCCAAAATGTGGTGTACGAGACCCTTCAAGGCAGCCCTCCCACCCTGGACCCAGGTAGATGGTCTGCTATCACTGAGGGTCTCATTTCCAATCTGAGTCGCCCATCCCAGGACTTCAGGAAGGAGCTCATGGACTCCTGAATCAACTGCTGAGCTCCAGCACAGGGTTTGGGCATAGTGTCCTAGAACGGCCGAGGTTGGAGCCTCTAAAGGACCAGGGGCAGCTCCTGCTAGTGCCCTCTCCTCTTACCCACACCTGCCGAGGCCAGGTGAGGCCAGGGCCCAAGGTGAGGCCAGGGCCCAGGCAGTGCAGCTCTGACAGCCCTATGAATCTCGTATCCCCTAATCCTTTATCTTATCAGCAACGCCCTACCTCCAGGAGCAACTGAGATGTTTGGGCCGTGAATTGCAGGGCATTATCCTACTAGAACCATGCTTCTCCCTTCTGGCTGAAGATTAGTTTTAACCTATCCCTAACTCTATGTAGATTGAGTAGGTGAAATGGCAGGTGTGGGTCCAACAAACTCCTCCTAGGGATGTGGGAGGTCATAAGACCCAAGAAGAATCCTTTCAGACAGAAGGTCACAGAATTAAAGTAGGAGGTGGAATTGCCCAGCAGAGGAAGCCTCAGCCAGCCATCCATCCATCCATCCATCCATCCACCCATCCATCCATCCATCCATCCCCTGAATCCTGAGCCCTTGCAGGGCTCCAGCCACAGTGCTGGGTTCTGGGGAAACCTGAGTCAATAAGTCAGAGGTGCCTTGACCTGAAGCTCCATCGACCAAAGACCTCTCTCCAGCCCAGGCCTGCAGTTTCTCAGAACCAGTCTCTCCCCTCCCCACTCTTACCCTGTCCCAGGTGCCTTCCGATGCCACTGCCTGACCTCAGACCTCCTCAGGGTCAGATGGTGACTTCAGCAACGTCCCACAGACTTGAAATCCAGGGGTTCCAAGGGGGTTTTTGCTTTTTCCTCCCTCTCTCCAGCATGACTCAGAAGGACGGGACCTGAACTGTGTAAGGCCTTGGCTTTACGCAATCGGTTTCCGTACTCAAACCACAAGCCAGCCAGCCAGCCCTATGGGCAGGGCCCCGCCCCCTCAGCCCTGTGATGGTCCCCGTTCAGAGGCTGCCCGCTGGCCAGAGAAGCTCCCTCCCGAGACCACGCTGGGTCCCGAATGGTTTGAGTCAACTGATTAACAGTAATGCAGCAGTTCCCAACCTGTGGGTCGCGACCCCTTTGGGGGTTGAACGACCCTTTCACAGGGACCACCTGATTCATAACAGCAAAATGACAGTTGTGAAGTAGCAACGAAAATAATTTTTTGGTTGGGGGGGGGGGGTCACCACCACACAAGGAACTGTCTGAAAGGGTCGCGGCCTGAGGAAGGTTGAGGACCGTTGCAGTAATGGGACTTAGGACTTTTCCAAAGGGTAGCTGTATTCCTGGGAAAGAAAACCTAATACGAGATCAATCATTCATTCATGGGGAGACAGTACAAGAGTGAAATTCCAGGGTCGTGTGTGTGTGTGTGTGTGTGTGTGTGTGTGTGTGTGTAAGACAGTGAGCGTTCCCCAACCTCTCTCACTTGTTACCTTTACACCTGCGGGCTGGGGACTTAGCCACGTCTCTCCTACCCTCATCTAGCTTGTGGGGAGGGCTCCATCGGAGAGCAACCACAGAGCTCCCCCCGCATGCACCACGGGGGCTTGGGGGATAGTACGGAGCAGGCCTGTGGTCCTGGGCAGTTGCGCAGTGACATGGGATCCGCTCTCTGGGTCATCTGGAGAAGCCGGGGTAGTGGAGAGAGAGAACAGAAGGCCAACAGAAGTCAGGACCTGCCACCTCTCGGGCGGAATTCCAGCTGGGTGGAACCGAAGGAACTTCCCGGTGTGGAGAAAGTTCTAGAAAGTCGTGTGTCTCCACCTAGGTGGTAGCCGTGGGACGGCCACACAAATAGGAATTCGCTGAGCCGGGCTCTTGAAGTCTACCTCCATAAGGAATGCCCGTGCTACTATCTGGCCCAGGGGTCCTCAACCTACAGCCTGCGGGCCACATGCGGCCGCCGAGGGTATTTATCCAGGCCGCTGGGTGTTTTTGTCCCATTTTGCTTTTTACTTCAAAATAAGATACGTGCAGTGTGCATAGGAATGTGTTCATAGTGTTTTTTAAAACTATAGTTCAGCCCTCCAACGGTCTGAGGGACAGTGAACTGGCCCCCCCGTTTAAAAAGTTTGAGGACCCCTGGCTGGCCTCTGACATGAGTAGCTGAGGAGGTGAGGTGCCTCTTACTTCAGTGGGAAGCCTGGAGGAAATGCTGACTTGGAGAAAAGATTTATTTTTAAACCCCATTTCGCGTGTCACCTGTTCTCACTTGCCAGAGCCGTAAGTTGTCCCCAGTGTGCCTTCCGTTGTCAACAGGCTGCGATGCACATCTTTTTGCCTTCAGGTATACTTCCTAGGAGTGGCATCGCTGAATCAAGGTATGAACCTGTTGTCATGGTTAAGGTAAGTGTCGACTTGGTCAGCCCATAATTCTCAGACAATAGGCAATCATCTTCCATTCTGTGAACTGATGTGAGCAGCCAATCAGGCGACAGAGGAATTCCCTGGGGGTGTGGCCTGCCTCCAGTATCTATGAGTGCTCTGGCAAAGTTCATGCTCTCAACCCTGCGTCTGATGATGACTCCTCCAATCTCTGCTTCTTGGGATGTGAGCCAGCAGCCTGCTGCCTGATCCCTTTGTATTCATTAGCTCCTGCACCCACGTGAGTCAGAAAAAGGTTCCAGCCTGTGCTTGACCTACAGATTTGAGACCTACCAGCCTCCACAACCGCACGACCTGTTTCCTTGAGATATTCGGTTGGTGAAGGGTATTGACTATGTCTTAGACTGCTGCCATGGGAATGAGCACACATGTCTTAGAAGCAGTCCAGCCAGAGGCCTTTGGACACATTATCAGGAAGGAGCCGGTCAGTGAAGCATCGGCAGCCCCTCTGAGATGGATGGACACAGCTGCTGCAGTGGCTCAAACACAGCCCCGGTCACAAGGCCAATGCCTGGCGGAGCAGTGTTTCACCCACATGCACAGAGGTCAGTGTGAGCAACCAACCCCAAAACACCAAACACTGACCCCGTATATGCACCTTTATACACATAGCCCCTCATTTTCTTCTGCTGGAGAACCCAGCCTTAGACCTGGGGCTTAAGGACCCTGGATGACTATTGACCTGGTTTTATTGACAGTCCTTCCGACATTCATTCATTTGTCCACTCATTCATTCACTCCGGGCTGACGGGAACTAGGGATCCTGAGACTAACGACATATGGCCACTGCCCTATGCTCTAGGTGCTACAGGACAGGCTCTCTTTAGCCCTGAAGAAGCGTGGACACGGAGACTGCTGCCCACAGGCCTTGCCTGAAGCCCCGGGCAGTGTTGTCAGCGGCTTTTCCTAGACCCAAAATCCAAATTCCCTCCCATGCAGTTGAGTGGATTCTGATTCCAAATGACCCTAGAGAACAGAGCAGGACTGTCCCGGTGGGTTCCCAAGACGAACTCTTCATGAAGTAGAAAGCCTCATCTTTCTCCCAAGGAGTGGCTGGTGGTTTCAAACTACTGACCTTAGGGTTAGCAGCCCAACATGTAACCCAGGATGCCATCAGGGCTCCCTTTTTATCTATCCCCTCAGAGAAAACTACATGACAGAGCCAGGAGAGCTGTCTAGGAAAGGACAGGGGCGTGGGCGGGGGGGGGGCAGGTTGGGGGACAGACATGCGGATGTCCTGCTTAAGGAGTGACGAAGGCACATGAGCAGGGGGCTGAGGTCAGCCAGGTGAGCCAGGGCCTGGTAAGTGGCTGAGTGTCATCCTCAGAACAGTGGGAGCCACCAGCTGGCTGTGAGCAGCTGGATCCTGTGAGTTTTCCAAGATCGTCCTGGCTGTGGTAGGAGCAAGAGTTGGAAGGGGAGGCAGGGGGAGGGGCAGCTGGAAGCCTATGGAACAAGTTTGACGTCATCTTCGCAACTAAGTGTCCAAAGTTCTCTGTACAGGATTTAACAGCTGCTGATTCACCCACAAAGTAAGGTCATCAGCACCAGCTAATGCGTCCCTTAGGTGTCCTCACCAGAGGCTCAGTGTCGAGAGCCCACAGAGGGTTGAGCAGTCCTCTCCGTTAATCAGGCTTCTCGCCAAGAGGCAGCCCACTCCTGCAGAAGAGGTGGCCATCAGGGTGTCCAAGGAAGGTGCATGCGGCCGGAAACCTGTCCCAGCCTTGCAGAGAACACCTGAATGGCCGCCTGCATCAGCAATGGTGGCAGGAACACTTCCGCCACTCAGGTAAGATGAGCAAGCCTTAGAAAAACAAGGATATCACCACAGGAAATTGGGTGAAGCGCAGGAGGGCAGGTTTCTACATCACCAGGAAGAATGCGCTCCCATAACACAGAGGTGTGACCTCAGACCCAGGGCTTCCCATCACTGATGGCCCCAGGGCCTGGGTGATGGCAAGGAAGTTCAAGCATTCTGAAGAGGAGGGGGGAGAAGCTGCCCCCCTGTGCCCATCCTCTCCTCCCTCAGAACCATGCCCCAAGCTAGCACCATGCTCCAAAGCAAGCTCACTGCCCTCTAGTCCGTTCCTACCACACAAGCAACCCTCCCACACAGCGCAGAACCGGCCCTGTGGGTTTCCAAAGCCATGAAGCTGTACAGGAGCAGGAAGCCTCCCCCTTCTCCCATGGAGCAGCTGGTGGTTTCGAACTTCTGACCTTGTAGTTAGCAACGCCACACATAACCTGTGATGCCACAGAGACACTTTTCTCTCACCAGCAACAGGGGAACACGTGCCAGGTTTGTCCACAAGTGGTGGTCAACCGATGTTCAACGATCCCTCCTAGGTGCTGACCAGAAGCCCTGGTGGTGGGGTCCCTTTAAACCCGCGGCCACTCAGAGAGAGGAGGCCGCTGCTCCTACAAAGGCATATAGGCTCAGAGCCCCTGTGGAGCAAGTTCAACCCAGTCCTGGAGGGTCACGATGGGTCAGAATGGACTCCTTGGTAGTAGGCTGGATGGTGTGGTTGAGACTACGTTTCTTCTCTTCTGTCTTGCTCTTTTGAACAATGTGGGAGGCCTGGGCCTGGGTGTGGGATGAGGCACTAGTTAGGGCCAGAGGTTGGGTCATTCATCCAGTAACTGGGTCCATCCTCGGGACAGCTTGCAACGGGCAGGCCCCAAAGTGAGCAGAACCCCCGTAAGGAATCCACCACATGAGACCAAAGAGGCAGCATTGGCCCCAGCACAGAGCTCGGAGGCAGGGAAGAAGGATGGAGGAATGGGCCCAGAGCATGCTGGGAAGAAGGGAGGAGCACAGAGACACTGAGGGGGTTGTAAGGTGGCAGATACCGAACGTGTCTAAACTGTTGAATGGAAAAAGATGCTCTCTAAACTTTCAAGGAAATAGAGAGCGAGAGCGAGAGAGACAATCAGATATGAAGCATGCCTTTGGATTCCACAAACCAGCTCTAAAAGATAATTGCGGGTTGACTGGGAACATCGGAACATGGAACATCGGAGCAGGCTTCTTTTAGATAAGATGAAATGTTTGTTGCCTGGTGGAATCCACTGGCTGAGCTATAAAACAGTGCATGCTTTGTTTTGGAACTGACATGAACTGCAACTAGATTGTTTTATCAACATCTATCTCCGAAGATCTGGGGCATTCTCCTCTAAAACCACAGCCTGTCATCCAGAGATAGGCTCATAGGGGATTTCAATGGGAAATCAAAACCAAACCCAGTGTGTGTGTGTGTGTCCGTGTGTGTACATGTGCGCCTGCACTATGCTCGCACACAAATTATGATGGTGGTGGGGATACAATGTTTTTATCTCTTTCCCTTTGTCTCACTGCCAAAAGTCAATTCTGAGTCCACTCACCTTGGCCCTGTAGGACATGGTAGTCTAACTGCTCCTGGGTTTCCCAGGCTGTAAATCGTCCCCACTCTAACTCACAGTCCGCCCCTAAGTTGATGCTGACTCGCGGTGACTCTATAGGACTGGGTAGAACTGCTCCTGTGGGTTTCCGAGATTTATGGGAGTAGGAATCCATGTCTTTCTCCCACAACTTTTTATGAGACTAGGAATCCTCATCTGCCTCCGTGGAGCAACTGGGGATTTCCAAACTGCTGACCTTGGCGTTCGCAGCCCAACACGTAACGACTGTGCCTCAGGCCTCCTCTGTTTGACGCAATGTTTCCATGTTCTTCAGCCAGCCACTGTTCGGTGCTTAAACACATACACACCCACTGTGGTCATTGCTTTTTAATGTTATTGTTATTATTTTTTAAACTCTCACAGTTAAAAGTCTGGGAGTGATTGGATTCTCCCCCGCCCCTTTGGTTGTACAACACGAGGAGCATCATCAGTGGCACTGAATTACACATGGACACGTCACTGAATTGGAAACTGTTTTGTTGTGGGAAGCTTTGCCACAACAATGAAAAGAAACAATCATTACATGAATCAGAAGGAACACAAGGAAGAAGAAAATGTTCTAAAATTGATCGTGGTCATGATTGTACAGCTCTTCTTGATAAGATTGAACTGTGGAATGGTATGCTATGTGGATGACACGCCAATAAAACTATGTTAACATGTTGAGAATGATGATGGCAACAAATGTACACATGTGCTTGACACGATGGATGGATGGATGGATGGATTGTGGTAAGCGTTGTATGAACTCCCAATAAAATGATTGTTTAACTGTTTTAAAAAATACATGATTGGTGGACTGATGTCTAAGGCCTTTCCAAACCTGGGGGGTCCCAGATGGAGAGTGAAGTGGGAAAGCAGCAGGCAGGGAGGGCACCCCGGCAGTGATGCTCCCCTAACGGTGCGCCCTGGTTTCACCACAGACCTCGCCAGGAGGATCGTGGATGCTGGGTGCTCCTCCGTCCCTCCCGCCTGCCCTTCATCACCTTCCCAAGCTGGACCTCCTGGCACTGCCAGAGAGACCTTCCTGGCAAAGGGCTTGGTGCTAGTGAATCCCTGGGACGGGCTGACCAGGAGCTGGAGGTGCAGTATGTTTCCCGACCAGGCGCTTCCCCCTGCCCCGGCTGGGAGGGAACCAGACAGGAGCGCAGGGGCCTTGTTTGAAGGTGCTGTTTGTGATGGAATCATTTGGAAATGGATAGACAAGCAAGCAAGGAAACAAAGAAGATTCGCTGCCATCCTGTTGAGTCTGACCCATGGTGAGCCCGGAGGACTGAGTGGGGCTGTCCCTTTGGGTTTCCGAGCCTGTCAGTCTTTTTTTATTATTTTATATTCGGAATTGTTTTACTGGGAGCACGTACAGATAGCTTAACATTCCACCATTCAATCACATCAAGCAATAGTATACAATTGCTACCCCAATGGCTTCAAAATAATTTCTTTCTTCTTGAACGCCTCGATATCAGCCCCCCTTTAGCGCTTACCACCGTCCCGCCATTCCACCCAGGCACCCTGA
Source organism: Tenrec ecaudatus (assembly GCF_050624435.1). Lineage (NCBI taxonomy): Eukaryota > Metazoa > Chordata > Mammalia > Afrosoricida > Tenrecidae > Tenrec > Tenrec ecaudatus. The sequence continues at coordinate 77,407,152 of NC_134539.1, read as the reverse complement.
CTCTCTGTCTTTTCTTTCTATAATAGTTGTTGTTGTTTTACCATATCATACACAATCCTACCCAGGCATTCACACCCAATGCTGTTGTTCCCTCCCACTGAGTGGGGTTATAGTCATCGGCTCCGCCCCTTTCTCCACCTCTCTCCCCACCCCCTTGGCTCCAGTCCCTATTCCTGCAGGGCTATTTATCTTGGCTTTCGTGTACCGAATGATCTTAATATGCAAATGAACATACACAAATCTAGCATGATTCACCTAAACAAATAAAAACCATGATCGTAAGGGGAGGAAATATTAAAGAACTAGAGGATAGTTCTGTGGATCTTCAGTGCCAATACCACACCCTGGGTTTATCATCCCTTCCTTGTGGCCCTTCTGAGAGGGACTGTCCAATTATCATACAGGTGGGGTTTTGGGGTCTCGACTACATCCATGACCCTTCACATCGATTTGGTTGCTTGTTTTTGAACTTCTGATGCCTCTTCCTGTCAACACCTCATGAGCACACAGGCTAGTGATCATGTGGGCTTGGTTGCTTCCCTGATAGATGGCCACTTATTTATCTTCAAGCCTTAAAAACCCAGAATATATATATATATATATATATATATATATATACATACACATATACATATACACATACATACATATATTTAGCTACTGTATCTTTTAATAGCTAGGCACCATCAGCTTTCTTCACCACATTTGCTTATGCACCCATTTGTCTTCAGCGATCATCTCAGGAAGGTTAGTATCATACAATGCCACGCTATTAGAACAAACCACTCTTGTACTGAGGCAAGCCTAAAGTAGAGCCCCAAAGTCCATCTGCTTTCTTGTTGTATTTGCATACATATATATTATTCTTTCCTCCTACCCTACTATTATGTTTACCCATCATTCACCTCTCAGTAATTCCTCTCAGACACAATTCAATTGATCAAATATGGTTGTCAGTCTTTATGGGCGCAAACAGCCTGCTCTACCCCCACCACCACTCCCCGCCCCTGTTCAGAGACTGTTGGAACCATCGACTTTGTGGTTAGCAATTCACTGACTCTCCGACTGCTACACTGATAAAGCTGAACAAGCTCACTGCTGCGGCACTGATGATAACTCACAGTGACGGTACAGGACAGGGCAAAAGTGCCCCTGCACGGTTCTGAGAGTAGTTCTTTATCGGAGTAGAAAGCTTTCTCTTTGTCCCAAGAAGAAGCTGGTGGATTTGAACAGCTGATGGTGCGGTTATAGTCCAACATGTAACCACGGCACCACCAGGGCTCCCTGCTCCATCCTCCTGCCTTACAACAGGATGCATGCAGTCGGACTTTACGTAAAAACCTGCCATCGAGTCGATTCTAACACATACCAACCCTGCAGGACAGGATAGAGCTGCCCGCTCCCCCGTGGGTTTCCGAGACTGACTCTTTTTTTAACACTTCAATAGTTCATTTTCTTTTACAGGAGCTCCTACTGCAGACATGAAGGCAGGCCCGTGCTTGAGTCCTGTGGGTCCAGAGACACAGATTTGAAAAGAGGAAAACAAACCATGGCCCGGGACAAGGACGGTAACTAAAGGCTCGTGTTACTCACAGTGCAGTGTTTCGTTTCTGTGTCGGAGAACGCAGACGCCACGGGTCTTTTCGGTCCTTCTGGACAGTCCACAGAGTGTGTGCACCCTTCCCTCCTCACCCTTCAGTGCCTGGTTGGTAACACTGGTTAAGCCCCGAGCATTCCGGATACACGGGATGCTCAGGAAGACGCGCGCCCCTTCAGCATCATCAACACTGCATGAATCCTGGAGCGATCTTTGAACATCGATTCAATAGGGTCAGCTACACTTAGTCCACTGGCCCCGCTGGTGTGTCCCTGGTGTAGCCTGAGGACTTTGTAGGTACCTTCAACCACCATGTGAGTCCCTTCCTTCCAGTGTTCCCTGTCACTGTCTGTCCCCATCGCTGGATTCGGCTCCTGAAGAGAATCCCTGGCCACCTTCACGCCACTGCACACGGCCACACTTGCGTCGCCATGTTCTCCGAAAGCCCATCCCTAGCAGCTGCTCGGACAAAAGGCGAGATTTTCAGCCACAGCACGGCAGCGAAATCCAGCAGAACCCAGGTTACAACCGCTCCCCACCAGTCACGCGGTGCGCGGGCCAGCCACTTAGTGTCCAGGGAACGTATGTAAGAAAATCCACTGGGTTGGAAGCCACAGTGATGGTGCAGCCGGGACTGTACGTGGCGATCGAGGAAGAACGAACTTGAAGACGTTAATATCGCCGCTCCCCTGCTGCCAAACGCCGACGTTACCGCCACCGTCGTAGAACTGACAGTCTCAGAGCCGGCTGGATCCGCTACAATTCTAGGTGTCTGAAGACATAAGGTCCCATGTCACACAGCCATCATTTCTCCTTGGAGTTGATCTTCCAAAACACCCACAAGGGCAAGGTCATCACCAGGGCCTGCCCCAGAATGCCGGTGGCCCATGCATGCCCATCTGTCCCACACCAGCGACAGGGGTCTCCTTGCTTGCAAACATTGTTTCTTCTCCTGCAACCGGTGCCGGCGGCTTTCCACGAAGGGCCGTCATCCTTACGTTTATGTTTTTAAGGTAATGAGTCGTTTTATGAGGGGCTCGTACAGCTCTTATAACAATGAATTGCATCACGCACTTTTGTACACGTGTTGCCATCATCCTTTTCGAACTTTCTTTCTGCTTGAGCCTGGGTATCAGCTCCTCTTTTTTTTTCCCCTCAACCCCCCCCCCCCAATCTCCCACCCTCATGGACCCCTGATAAATTATAAACTATTTTTATTTTATATCTTGTACCATCCGCTGTCTCTCTTCACCCATGTTTCTGTTGTTTGTCCTGGGGGCTGGCGTGGTAGTGGTTGTAAATTAATCCTTGTAATTGGTTCGCTGTTTCTCTCCCTTGTCCCCCCACTTTGCCCCCACCCTCATGGTATCACTACTCCCATTACTGTTTCCGAGGGGTTTATCTGGGGGGGGGGGGGTTGTAACTCTTTATGAGAGTAGAAAGCCTCATCTTTCTCCCACGGGGCAGCTGGTGGGTTCAAACTGTTGACCTTGGGGGTTAGCAACCCAACACATAACCTCAATAAAAGCCATGTTTAAACCAAAGGGAGGGAGGGGGAACTGAGGTATGAGCGCATTGCATTTGGTGAGCCCAGATGGTGACCGCATGGACCAATGTCCATCTGACTGTTCAAAGCTACTGCGGGCTCAAAATAAAATGCTCCAGCATCTCTGACCAGAAGGGGCCTCGCTTCCTTGTTGCTTTAGGGGAGGGAGCAGGACCCCACCCCAAAACCCACCCTACCCCCTCTTATCCTCTTCCTCTACATCACTCTTGGGAGTCCCCAACATGGTGGGCTATCTGGGGGACCTCCTCACCCATCAAATGCTGTTTCTCAGGAGAACGGCTAGAAACAAGTTTCCAGAACCTCTCTGTTCCCACCTGCAGTGAGTTCAGGTGCTGTGAATACTGGTCTGGGGGTGCATGATCCCTCAACCGGGAGACACCCCCTTCTCCCCGCCCCCGGGCTCAAGCAAAAGTCCCCCCTCAGCCACCAGGGACCGCTCCACCACGCTTGACCTCCCCGTGACCATGGCGGAATGACAGAGCATCTCCCATGACACCTGTATTTCCTTCAAGTGCGGTCCTACCTTGTTCCACTGCACTTTGCTTTGCTGCCCCTTGCCGATGCCACGCACCCACATACGTACCCGGAAGGGCTGTGGCAACTCTGCCTCAAGCCAGTCCATGGGCACCCTGCTTCTAGCTGCATATGTACACTGTGTGTCGTTGAGTCACGTACTGGTAATCCTCACAATACTTCAAACATTTCATAACACTCGGGCCAGAACCACACTCCCTGCTCGGGAGTCGATTCTGGCTCACAGCGACCCACCGCACTGTTGCCCCCTCTGCAGACCAGGTGGTTAGGGGCCGTCGAGTCGGTGCCCAGCCACCCTGTGCACAGCCGAGCCGACTCCTGCCCGGTCCTGCTCCACCCTCCCTCATGAACCCTTGACAATTTACAAATTATTATTTTGTCATGCCTTGCCCTGTATAGAAAACTTCTCTTATTCATGAGCTTCTGTGGGTCTGTTTCTCTAAAGCTCCCAGACACACACTCACGGAGCAGCCCCCACCTCCCTTCAGTGGTGCCTTTACTCATTTTTACTTCCTTGAGCTCCACATTTTTCTCTCCCCACAACATTGCCAGGCGAGGATACTTGACTTCCGCTAGAGCACTTTATCTGGAAAGATCAGGTGTTTTGCCACAATGTTTCCACAAGGAGTTGCTTGCTCAGTTCGGTGGTGCAGCGGTTTCACATGTCTCAGCTGCACACTTACCTCCAGGAGATTGATTCACGACCACGAAGTTCAGGTGTTTCACCACACGTTTCCACAAGGATTTGCTTTTACCTCAGTTCAGTGGTGCCTCCAGGCGCTTCACGTATCTCAGAGGGAAAAACTAAAATCAAACCAAGTGTGTGGTCCTCAAGTCCATTTTGAGACCTCATGAACCGAGAGGTCAGCAGTTTGAAGCCAACAGCCACTCCACGGGAGACAGATGGGGCCGTCTCCTCCCATAAGGGGTCACCGCCTCAGAAGCCCACAGGAGTGCTATTCTGTCCTATAGGGTCGCTGCGAGCCAGGATCTATGGGGGAGCGCAGTGGCCATTATCCCATGTGGGAATGGGGGCTCTTGGCTATATTCATGAGACAGTATTAGTCTAAACCAGAAACCCAAGCTCCCTGCCATCAAGTTGACGCTGACGCAGAGCGACTCCGCGGGGCAGGACCGCCCCGTGGCTCTCTGAGACTGTCACTCTGTGTTGCGGTTCCAGTCGGCTCCGGCCCCAGCTACAACAGAAGGGAACACTGCGAGGTCCTGTGCCGTCCTCCCAAAGGATCCATGGAAGCAGCCAGGTGTCGGTCCATCTCGTCTGCTTCGCCGCTCCCCCACTGTACCCACCATGACTTCCTTCTCCAGGGACTGGTCTCTCCTGACAACATGGCCAAAGTCTGTGAGATGAAGTCCTGCCACCACTCTGGCCTACCTCGTCCAACACAGATCGGTTTGTCCTTTGGGCAGTCCATGGTCCTTTCAGTCTTCTTCTCCAGCTCCACAGTTCAAGGGCATCTAGTCTTCCACCGTCTTCCTTAGTCGATGTCCAACTGTCACGTGCATGTGATGCGGTGGAGAATGCCACGGCTTGGGTCGGGCGCACCTTCGTCCTCAAAGTAACATCCTTGCTCTTCAATTCGCTAAAGAGGTCTTGTTCCAGAAAGCTTAGCTTTCTCCTAAAAATCAGCTGGTGGTTTCGAACTGCTGGCTTTGAGGTTAGCAGCCCGGCATGTAACCATGACACCCCTCAGGCTCCTGCAGTATGCGTCTAGGGTGTTTTAAATCAATCTCTTTTAAGATGTGAAAGATTAAAGAAGAATGTGAGCAAGCAGACGTGAGGAAGAGAGAGAGAGAGAGAGAGAGAGAGAGAGAGAGAGAATGCCTTCCCCTGAGGCTGGTGCCCTGAATTCAGACTTCCAGCCTCCTAACCTGTGTGAAGGTAAACCTAGTTGTCTTGACCCCCAGTCGTGGTGTTTCTGTCCCGGCAGCCCCCGTAACTAGGACAGTCAGCAAAGAAAGGACACCACACACTGGCTTGGGACCGGAGAGGCCCCTGAACCCCCTGCTGGCATCTGTTCTAAGACCTCACAATTGCGTCTGGCAAGATGGACTGGCGCAGAGGCTGCAACAATGGGCTCAGACGTAAGGACGATGGTGAGGAGGGCGCAGGGCCGGGCCCTGCTTCCTTCCGCTGTGTTATGACACCCAATGACACCTCACAGCCGCCACCTCCTCCTCTCGGGTCTCTCAAGGACTAGAGGCCAGGTGCGCATTCACACCTGGGAAGGGGTGTCTCTGCTCCGGCTGTGGCCACGCGTTGCCAGGGAAGAGTCAGTGGAGACTCATGGCCATGCGTGTGCCAAGCAGGACGGTGGCACCGGGTTTTCAAGGCTCGATTGCCAGGCCTGTCTTCTGAGGCACCTTGGGGTCACTTCGCGCCACCAGCCTTTTCGCTAGTAGTGAATGCCTAACTGTGTGTGCCCCCCAGGGGTTTCTTCGAAGAGGGGGCCCGGGGTTACCAGGCCGCTATTCTACCACGACATGGCTCTCCTGCCCCCAGAGAGATTCTCTCGACTCCTCTGCCGAGCAGCCCTGGGGGTGCATTGGCCACACACTGGGCTGCCAGGTGCAAGGTCAGCAGTTCGAAACCACCAGCCGCTCTGCTCTGTGGAAGAAAGACGGAGCCTTCCACTCCCATCAAGAACTATAGTGGGGAGATAGTCATCAAGGTCATCCGGCAGATCTGGAATTATGCATTTATTCCCTTTTCTTTCAATCATTTGTTTCTATTTGTGTGGTCTATGCCTTTGTTGGCATGCCTACTTACATAAGACAGGCATGGGAAGCAAGCGCAAGGTGAAGGCAATAGGATGGACCGTCCCGGAGGGTTTGTGGAGAGAAGGGGGTGGGGGGAGGGTGCGGTGGGCAAACAACGCCATAGGCAGGGGAACAACTAGGGAATAAAAATCAATAACAAGGAGGATATAGAGATCCCGGGGCGCTGGCACAGCTGCAGTCTAGCCGAGAGGAAGTACTATGAGGCAGAAGCAGAGTGAGAGTGATGGTGGGGCAGGAGGAAGGTAAACGGAAACAGGAATGATCTAACAAGCAAAACTATGGATAGAGGTATAAGCACAGGTGTGTCCATATGCATATACATTAATCCATAAAAATAGAGGTATTGGCCTATGTGCATATATTTATATGGCAATGCACTGAGGTCGTGGTCGGACTTCAGGCCTCTGCTCAAGCCCTCCCGTATTGCAAGAACACTTTGCTCTGACAAATTAGCCATCGGAGATGCTCACCCTCCTGGGAAAATTACTGAAGACAAAGTGGGTGCATAAGCAAATGTGCAGAAGGCGGATGGTGCAGGGCTATTAAAAGATACAGCAGAGAAACAACAAGCCCACATGGATGAAGCACACCAGCCTGTGCGATCATGAGGTGTCATTGGGACCGGGTAACAGGCATCAGAAGACCCTTAACAAACAAACAAACAAAACCATATGGTTGAGAATGAGGGGGTTGGAGCAGGGACCCAAAGCTCATCTGTAGACAATGGAACATCCCCCACAGAGATGTCACAGGGAAGGGATGAGTCAACCAGGGTGCAGTAAAGCACTGATAAAACACCCAATATTCCTCTGGTTCCTTGAGGCTTCCTCACTCCCCACTACCATGACCCCAGTGATGCCTCTCTAGACCGGAGCATGTGCGCAGGTGTAGATGAGAGTTAAGAGCTCACGACACACGCAACCCAGGAGCAGGAACGGGAAGAGCGATACCAGATGAAGTGCGGAGGAGAGGAAGAAGGGCAAACTGATGGACACACAACCACACACGCCCGTCCAGGGGGAAGAACAATGGGAACCATGGGGGAAGGGAGACAGTGGTCGGTGTGAGAGACGAAAATAATAATTTATAATCTATCAAGGGGTCACGAGGGGGGGGGGAGGGAGGAGGGAGGGAAGAGGAGCTGATACCAAGGGCTGAATAGAAAGTAATTGTCTAGACGAGAATGATGGCAACATATGTACAAATATGCCTGATACAATTGATATATGGATTGTATTAAGCATTGTAAGAGCCCTCAATAAAATATATTTTTTTAATTCTAGTGAATTGAGCATAAACACAGCTGAAAGGTTTTTTAAAAAATAGTCTCAGAAACCCACGGAGGCAGTTCTATCCTGCCCGTCAGGGTAGCTGTGAGTCGGCATCGACTCGACGGCTTGGCTCTGAGGTTTTTGGTGGTTGTGTGTGTGTGTTTTGCTTTTCTACTGGAAAAAAATTGTTTTCTTTCAAGTCGCTGCCGGATCCTGCTCCACCCGTGGGCTGACCCTGGGGGCGCGCCCCGCCTAGTGGCTGCTCCGGGAAAGTGCACGAGCCTCCCGCCCCCCGACGCCGCCCAGGCGGCCTGGGAGAAGTCCAGGCTAGAGCCCTTTTCTAGGAGAAGGACACACGCACAGGTCCAGGTCACCAGACGCCAGGCTCTCCAGACGAGTTTTAAACTGCTCCTGTGGAAGCTGTCTTGTCGGAGCCCTGGTGGCATAGAGGTTATGCGTTGGGCTGCTTCCTAAAAGTTAGTGATTCAAACCAATAGCCCAGAGAGAGATGGGACAGCTCTAGCCTGTGCTGTGGGGTCGCCTGCATTGGCATCAACTCGATGGCAGTGCGTTTGGTGAGGCTGCCTTAACCCTTCTGCTTTATTTTTTTTATTTTTTTTGTGTTTTTTTTAATTTTAACAATTTATTAGGGGCTCATACAATTCTTATCACAGTTCATACATATACATACATCAATTGTATAAAGCACATCTGTACAGTCTTTGCCCTAATCATTTTTTTCTCCTCTTTTCTTTTTTTACATTTTATTAGGGACTCATACAACTCTTATCACCATCCATACATATACATACATCAATTGTATAAAGCACATCCATACATTCCCTGCCCCAATCATTCTCAAGGCATTTGCTCTCCACTTAAGCCCCTTGCATCAGGTCCTCTTTTTTTTCTCCCCTCCCTCCCCTTTCCCCAACCCTTCTGTTTTAAATGATTCCAAAGATCGTGGAAATCAAAGACACACACATTTAGCAATCATATTTACACTGTACAGTATCTTGATCTTCAATAAAATAAAGCTAACGTGCCAAGCCCTTTTTCCTTCCGCCCTCCTACCCTCCATGAAGGGCATCAGTGTGTACTGGTGCTGCTTTCCCTTGAAGCACGCCTGAGGATGGGTCTAACCTCTGTGCAGCGACGTGGTTTTTAATATGTAAATTACAGGGCCCACTGGTGTGTTGCCTTTTGCTGCAGCTTATCTTTCCCTCAGGAGCCCTGGTGGTGTAGAGGTCATGTGTTGGGCTGTGAACTGCAAGGTCCACAGTTCAAAACCATCAGCGGCACTATGGGGAAAAGATGAGGCTCTCCGCTCCTGTAAAGAGTTACAGTCTTGAAAGCCCTCAGGGGCGGTTCGACCCTGGCTTGCCAGGTCTCTGTGCGTCAGAATCGACTCAGTGCCAATCAGTAAGGTTTGGGGTGTTTTCCATCATTCCCTCCACTCTGGTTGGTGAGATCTGGCCACACGGACGGACAGACGTCATCCCAGAGCCTCCCCTTTTAATTGCTGCAGAATACAAACTGTTCCCCGAGTCCAAAACACCAAAGCCAACCCCGTTGCTGGGGAACAGGTTCCGATTCGTAGCGACCCTGCAGCACAGAATCAATGAGCTTCCTGGGGTCTCCATGACAGACGTCCTATCAGAGTCTGACTGTCACAGATTTACCCCTCGGAATGGCGGGTGGAATTGAACTGCCCGCCGACCAGGTAGATGCTGAGCACTTGACCACCAGGCCCCCAGGCTCGTCCTCTAGTGATGGAAAATTAGGTTTGATCGATTACAAACAAGTTTGCAGCTTGAACACTCGCGCATGCGCAGATTCCTCTAGTCATAAGGTCGACAAACTGCGGCTCCAGAGCCATGCGCTGTTCTTTCAGTAGGTCCGTGTGGCTCTGAATGAGAACTGGGGGAAATGTAAAGGCTATTCGGATAATGTGATTTCAATTGCTTTTAAAAATATATTTACGGGGGACAAAATAATAATTTATAAATTATCAAGCGTTCAGGAGGAAGGGGGCTGGGGGAAGGGAGGGGGAAAATGAGGACCTAATGTCAGGGACTTAGGTAGAAAGCAAATGTTTTGAGAATGATGAAGGAAATGAATGTACGGATGTGCTTTACACAATTGATGCATGTATGGATTGTGATAAGAGTTGTATGAGCCCCTAATAAAATGATTTTTTAAATATATATATTTATGGGGAAGCGAGGGGACAAAGGGGAGCTGATATGAAAGAGTTCAAAAAGAAAGAAAATGTTAAAAAAAAACACAAACAAAAAGAAAGAAAATGTTTTGAAAATGATGGTGGCAGCCATTATACAAGTATGCTCGGTCTAATTGAACCACAGGTTATTATAATATCTGTAAGAGTTCCCAATAAAGTAGAAAATTTTTTAAAATTAAAAGTATCAAAAGATAAAAGTATCCACTTATAAAAAATTAAAATATGGCTGGGAGATTTATAAAAAATTAAAATATGGCTGGGAGAGTGGAGGGTGGATGGGTTGGAAAGGGGGAACTGATTACAAGGATCCACATGTGACCTCTTCCCTGGGAGATGGACGGCAGAGAAGTGGGGGAAGGGAGACTCCGGATAGGGCAAGATATGACAAAATAACAATCTGTGGATTATCAAGGGCTCATGAGGAAGGGGGGAGCGGGGAGGGAGGGGGAAAAAAAAGAGGACCTGATGCAGAGGGCTTAAGTGGAGAGCAAATGCTTTGAGAGTGATTAGGGCAAAGAATGTAGGGATGTGCTTTATACAATTGATGTATGTATATGCATGGATTATGATAAGACTTGTATGAGCCCCTAATAAAATGTTTTTGAAAATTTTAAATATGTTCTTAGAAAAATAGAAGTATCCTGCCCCTCCCCCGAAAAGAATTTGTTCCAAAGGACGACATTGACTCTGCAGCTCCAGGAGATGGACATATCTGATCAGAGCACACGGGAGCAGATGAAGGGGCAGGAGGAGACAGTGGAACATAGCCTGGCCAACCAGGCCATGAGGATGATGTTCCTGAATAGAGCAGCCAGTTCACAGAGAGAACAACATGGCTGGCCCCACTATGAGAAATGATGGCAATCAGTGACTAAGGGCGATACAGGGGACAGCACCGGAGACACAGTGTGGGAATTGCGCCCGACCTGATCCCACCACACCGAGGCAAAGCACTGGGGGAGTGCAGCGGAATAGCAAGGGAATGGAGTGGCAAGGTCCCCAGGGAATGCTGAGGGTGGACTTTGGGGCCAAGGTGTGGTGCCCCAACAGACGGGAATGGAAAACGCTCCTAAGGGCCAGCAAACGATCCCTGAACTAACAAAAAAGAAAAAAGAAAAATAGAAGTAGGTGAACAAGCGGCCATCTAGCTCAGAAGCAACAAAGCCCACATGGAAGAAGCACACCAGCCTGTGCGATCACGAGGTGTCGAAGGGATCAGGTATTAGGCATCATCAGAAAAATCTTACCATAGTGAATGAAGGGGGAAGTGCAGAGTGGAGACCCAAAGCCCATTTGTCGGCCACTGGAGGTCCCCTTGCAGAGGGGTCTAGGGGAGGAGATGAGTCAGTCAGGGTGCAATGTAGCACCGATGAAGAATACAGCTTTCCTCCAGTTCCTAAATGCTTCCTCCGCGCCCCCACCCACCCAACCACCATGATCCGAATTCTACCTTGCAAGACTGGATAGAGCAGAGGTTGTACACCGGTGCAGATAGGAGATGGAGGCACAGGGAATCCAGGGTGGATGATCCCTTCAGGACCAGGGGTGTGAGGGGCGATACTGGGAGGGTAGAGGGTGAGTGGGTTGGAAAGAGGGAACCAATTACAAGGATCTACATGTGACCCCCTCCCTGGGGGACGCACAACAGCAAAGGGGGTTAAGGGAGACATTGGACAGGGCAAGATATGACAAAATAATAATTTATAAATTATCAAGGGCTCATGAGGGAGGGGGGGAGTGGGGAGGGAGGGGAAAAAGAGGACTTGATGCCAAGGGCTTAAGTGGAGAGCAAATGCTTTGAAAATGATGAGGGCAAAGAATGTACAGATGTGCTTTACACAATTGATGTATGTATGGATTGTGATAAGAGTTGTATGAGACCCTAATAAAATGCTTTAAAAAAGAAAAGAAAAATAGAAGTATGGTTTTTTAAGTAAAAATATGCTTATGGCTGTCAATAATTTTCAAATTGTTGTGAGGGACAGGATGGGCTCATCTGTCCCCAAAGTTGGCCAACCCCGGCTCTAGGGCGAGGCTGGATTGGTGATTGCTGAGGAAGTTGCTTCTCCAGCAGCCTCCTCCTACACTCGATGTTCGCCTTTTCTGTGTGGGACTGGAAGTGATAAAGGCTTTCAGAACCGAGTGTCCAGGCTCCAGGGCCACACGTCTCTGTCCTCACTAGATCTTGTCAAATACCTCTTCTATATCACGGGTTCCCAAACGTATTTGACCTACTACTCCCTTGGCAATGAAAAACCTTTCTGCGCTAGCCCATAATCCTAGGTCAAGGGTATGCATCTGCTTTTGCAGCCCCGCCCCCGGGGAAACTCTAGCTCAACTCCTGGCCTCATGGCAGGGGTACTTCTTTTCTGAGCACCTGGGGGTGCAAAGGTCGGTCGGGGTGTGACCCACCCGGAGGCCCCTCAGAAGGAAGTCCTGGGTATCTGCTTCTGAAAGGCCCAAGTCTGGAAAGCCGTACAGAGAGTGCCAAGCACATGTCACCTGATATAGTTAGTGTATTGTGCCAACCTGGCCGATAAACACATGTGGGGTTAATTGAAAGGCAGAGGGATAAATGACTCAATGAGCCTCAACTTTCGAGCTCTTGGGTCTCTTGCTTTGTGGTGGTCGGACCAGGTGCAGCTGCCTTAGCAGTTCCCTGCTTCAGCTGGCAAGACTCACTTCCTGCAAGACATCCCCAAGGAGAAGCCACATGGACCTACCCCGATGCAGCCCTGGGTGCTGGAGCAGCCGTGTGGAGACCCCTGCCAGCGCTGAGATGCTTACACGTTCACTGACTCGGCTTTCCTCCTGCAGTTAGCATCATTACGTGTGTTTTGTGAGATGGAGGACTTTGTGGATTGGTGTCGGACATATGGGTTAATGTTGAACTTGTGGGCTTGGGAAGCACTGGGTTGGGATGCTTTTTTGATGCGCACTTAACCTTTATATAAACTCTTTCTTTTTTATATAATCGTTTTATTAGGGGTTCATACAACTCTTATTACAATTCATACATACATCAATTGTGTAAAGCACATTTGTACATCTATTGCCCTCATCATTCTCAAAACATTTGCTCTCCACTTAAGCCCTTGGCATCAGTGCCTCATTTCCCCCCCTCCCTCTTGAACCCTTGATAATTTATAAATTATTATTTTGTCATATCTTGCCTGGTCCGACATCTCTCTTCACCTCCTTTTCTGTTATCCATCCCCCAGGGAGGAGGTCACATGTAGATCCTTGTAATTGGTTCCCCCTTTCCAACCTACCCTCCCTCTACATTCCCAGTATCGCCACTCACACCACTGGTCCCTGTGTTTCTGGTTCCTATCTGTACTAGTGTCCATCCTCTGGTCTAGCCAGACTTTCAATGCAGAATTGGGATCATGATAGTGGGGGGAGGCAGGAAGCATTTAGGAACTAGCGGAAATTTGTATTTTTCTTTGTTGCTACATCGAACCCTGTCTGGCTCCTTTCCTCCCTGAGACCCCTCTGCAAGGGGATCTCCAGTGTCCGACAAATGGGCTTTGGGTCTCCACTCCGTACTCCCCACCTCATTCATTATGGTAAGATTTTTTGTTCTGATGATGCCTGATACCTGATCCCTTCAACACCTCATGATTGCACAGGCTGGTGTGCTTCGTCCATGTGGGCTTTGTTGCTTCTGGGCTAGATGGCCGCTGGTGTACCTTCAAGCCTTTAAGACTCCAGACACTATATCTTTTGATCGCTGGGCACCATCAGCTTTCTTCACCACATTTGCTTATTCACCCGCTTTTTCTTCAGCGGTTGTGTCAGGAAGGTGAGCATCATAGAAAGCCAATTTAATAGAAGAACGTATTCTTGCATTGAGGGAGTACTTGAGTGGAGGCCCAATGTTCATCTGCTCCCTTAATACTAAGCCTATAAATATATACACATAGATCTATTTCCCCATCCTCATATATAAATATATTTGCATATATACATACATGTCTTTATCTAGACCCCTATAAATGTCCTTTGCCTCCCAGCTCTTTCCTCTATTTCCCTTGACTTTCCTCCTGTCCCACTATCATGCTCTGTCCCCACCTGGGTTTCAGCAATTCCTTAGTTACATTACCCTTGATCATGCCCTACCAGGCCTCCCACATCCTCCTCACCATGGATTTGGAACCCTTGTCCCTGGGTTTGTTAACACCACTACCTTTTCCCCTACCTCCCCCTCTCCCATGTCCCCCCCAGAACTGTCAATCTCATTTTTTCTCCCCCAGATTGTTCATCCAGCCTATGTTATTTAGACAGACCTGCGGAGATATAAGACTCTCTTTTATACATGAGTTTCTGTGGATTTGTTTCTCTAAAGTACCCAGACTAATACATCACCTATTTGAGCCCTGTGAGGTGCTTCTGGGTGGCTGCAAACCACCAAGCTGTCCCATCAGTCGTCCAGCACTCACCTGTCTGCACCACCCAAAGAGCCCCGTAGAAACCCACTGTTGTGACTCTATGCCTAAGAACTCAGCCGCCAAGGGAAAGGGGAGGGGGGAGGGGGAAACTGATCACAACAATTGGCACATAACCCTTTCCCAGGGGGGACAGGTACAACAGAAAAGTGGGTGAAGGGAGACAGTGGTCAGTGTAAGACATGAAAAAATATATATAAATGATCAAGGGTTCATGAGGGAAGGAAAGTGGGGCCGGGAAAGAGGAGCTGATAGCAAGGGCTCCAGTAGAAAGCAAATGTTTTGAGAATGATGATGGCAACAAAGGTGCTTGACACATGGATGGATGGATACATTGTGATAAGAACTGCAAGAGCCCCCAGCAACATGATTTAAAAAAAAAAAGAAAACTCAACTACCAGGTGAAACATCCACCCCTTGACCTTGCCCAGCAGCTCTGCAGGAAGAAGACTTCACAGTGTGTTTCCAGAAAGACCCCCAGGCAAACTCACCGCCCTGGAGTCTAAGCCCACTGATAGTGACGGGTGGAACGTTCCAGACTGTCACTCTTTATGGAGGTAGAAAGCCCCGACTTCTCCCGAGGAGTGTCCAGGTGGTTTTGAACTGCAGGTCTTGCAGTCAGCGTCCAGTGTGTTAACCACTGCACCGCTACTGGGGCTCCTACACGGCCTGGGAAACCCTATAAGGCAGCTCTGCTGTCTCGTGGGGTCACTACGACCCCAACGCACTTGACGGCACTCAACGAGAAGACTTGCACGAGACCAGGACTTAAGGTAAATGGTGTGTTCATGAACCTGGGCTCTTGAACATCCTCTATGAAGTCATTTTTGCGACCCTTCAAGGTCACAGAGATAGTAAGGGACCCAGGTGGAATTTGAGCGTGCGGATTGGTGAGTGTGCAAATCAGCGGCCCGCCGGCACCCTCTAGTGGTCTCCGAGGGTGAGTGCATCTGGGCGCCCAGCCCTGCGCAGTTTCCCACCCTGGGCAGCCTGCTTCTCCTCACACTCCAAAAGCAACAGGTGCTGAGGAGGGTGCGCTGTCTCTGGTCCTGAAAATCTCAGCGGGACGCGAAATGCCAAGCACGGAGCCCTGTTCTCAGCAGAATCACCCGTCCTACCTTTCCTGGCAGAGCTTGGGATGTGTGGCCGCCGTGGGGGAACACGCTGGTGGTTTTCCGATGAACAATGAACATTTCCAATGAACGGTTTAACCGCTGAAAGACATGCTCCAGTTGAGCCACTACATGGGAAAAAATGTCTGGCCATCAAAAACTGCCGAGATCAGATGATATCCAGTTGGTTCCAACTCACAGGTGCTGCCCAGCCTGTGCCAGCCTCAAGCTTGCTGTCTGTCCAAGCAGACAATACCTGCTGCTATTCACAAGGTTTTCGGGGCCAATCCCTCAGAAGTGGACAGCCGCTTCCTTCTTTCTAGTCTGTTCTTAATCTGGCAGCTCTGCTTCCACCTGTTGGCCACAGGTATTTTAAATACCCGCAGCCTGGCTTCCAGCATCGCAGCCACATTCGAGCCACCACAGTGTAACAGACTGACAAGTAAGTGCTGTGCCCACCCTGGGCCTCAGCTGTGTCCGGGTCACCCAGACAGTTCTTTCTGATGGGTTGTAGGCTCTTCCTTAGCCCCCAGTGGTAAATTTTGAGATAAGTGATTGAGATAGTTAATGTTTATTGTGCCAACCTGGCTGATAAACACAGGTGGGGTTAATTGAAGAGCCGAGGCATAAATGGCTCAGTGAGCCTCACCTTTCGAGTTCTTGGGTCTCTTGCTTTGTGATGGTTGGACCAGGGTGCATCTGCCTTAGCCGGTTCCCTGCTTCAGCTGACAAGGCTCACTTCCTGCAAGACATCCCTGAGGAGAAGCCACATGGACCTACCTTGGTGCAGCCCTGGGTGCTGGAGCAGCCGTGTGGAGACCCCTGTCAGCGCTGAGATGCTTACACGTTCACTGACTCAGCTTTCCTCCTGAAGTCGGCATCATTGTGTGTGTTTTGTGAGATGGAGGAGGACTTTGTGGATTGGTGTTGGACATATGGGCTAATGTTAGACTTGTGGGCTTGGCCAGCACTGGGTTGGGATGTTTTCTTGATATGCACTTAACCTTTATATAAAACTCTCTCTTATATATGAATTTCTGTAGATTTATTTCTCTAAAGTACCCAAACTAACACAATGATCAAATGAGTCAAATGACAACTCACATGGCAAAAGGAACAAAATTTCTGTGTAAGCCTATTACACAGCACAAGGTCAATCAGCATACCTCTACCCCAGGCAAGTTAATCCAAGGTCCGTCTAGCTGACCCAGGTGAGCTGAGGAGATGCCATCACCCACCAATGTCAAAACCAGGCCCGGGCACCCAGGTATGGGAAGTCATGATAGCTCATCTCCGCAGAGTCCTGCACATCTGCCCCTCCCCAAACTCAGTCTTGCAGCATTTTGTACATTTCCACCAGCCACCCAGGCATTCTTGTAAGTCTTTACAACATGACAAGTCGGTGCTCGTTTCTATGACTTGGAAGCAACATGGAACAGAGAGCTGCCGCTAGGCAGCATATGCTTAGGGGACTGTGTGGTGGAGGTGGTGGTGGAGGTGGAGGTGGTGGTGGTGGTGGAGGTGGTGGTGGTGGTGGTGGTGGTGGTGGTGGTGGAGGTGGTGGTGGTGGTGGTGGTGGAGGTGGAGGTGGTGGAGGTGGTGGAGGTGGTGGAGGTGGTGGTGGTGGTGGTGGTGGTGGTGGTGGTGGAGGTGGTGGTGGTGGTGGTGGTGGAGGTGGTGGTGGTGGTGGTGGTGGAGGTGGTGGTGAGGTGCCACGCAGTTGGCTCGGCCCCACAGAGAACCCGTGCACAACAGAAGGGAACACTGCCCGGTCCTGCGCCGTCCTCCCAGTGGCTCCTGTGCCTGAGCCCATTGCTGCGGCCACCCCGGTGTCCATCCACCTTGTCTAGGCCCATCTTCTTGTTTACTTTACCAAGCTTAATATCCTCCTGCAGGAGCTGGTCTCTCTGACAGCATGCCATCAAGACACCGTGATAAGCATTGGAAGTTGGGATCCAAAAGTTGGGAACAAAGGGAGAAACCATAGTTGGAAAATATGGCTGTGGGGATAGAATTGAAGCTGGAGATTCCGTGATGGGATTTCCCAGGAGCAACGACTCGTTCATAGCAAATAGCTGTTTTAACAACACAAGTGGCAACTCTTCACATCGATTTCTCCAGATGGAAGACACAGAAATCGAACGGACTCCATCTGCGGCAAGAGCTCCTGGAGAAGCTCGATATCAGCAGCGAAAAGCAGGCCAGGAGCTGACTGTGGAACTGACAGACCATCAGCTGCTCAGAGGCAAGTTCAGATTGAAGCCGAAGAAAATAAAAACGAGTCCACGGGAGCTCAAAGGTGACCTTGAGCCCATCACACCTGAATTTGAGGACATCTCAGGGGCCGGTTTGCTTCATGGAACACTAATGAGAGAAGACCTGGTGAGCTGGGGGAGGACGTCAGGACCAGCCTGCAGGAAGACAGGAGCTCCCTAACGACAGGGGACAAAGAAAGAACAAAGTGCTGGTCAGAAGTGACTCTGAAACCCGCTCTTTATAACTAACAGTTCTGTAGGCACTTACTCCACATAGCATACGATTCACCACTCAGTCACACCAAGAAGACTTGTACCATCATCACCACAGTCAAGTTTAGAACATATCCTTCTTTCTGGATCTCACAGTTACCAGCTCTCTGTTTTCCCCCAATTTCCTCTGCCCTACACCCAAGAAGCCATCAATGCAGTTACCATCTCAATAGATTTACCTAACCTGGATTTCATATACAGAAAAACATACAAAAAGTAAATAAATAACAAAATAAAAGAGAGGAAAAACCTCAGATGAGAAATAGGAAATATTAAAAACCAAAACAAATTTAAAATGGGTCGGGAGGGGGAAAAAAAGAGAGGACCTGATGCAAAGGGCTTAAGTGGAGAGCAAATGCTTTGAAAATGATGAGGGCAACGAATGGACAGATGTGCTTTACACAATTGATGTATGTATGGATTGTGATAAGAGTTGTACGAGCCCCTAATAAAATGTTTTAATTTTTTTTAATTAAAAAATTTTTTAAATGGGTCAAGAGGGAGATCAAATGAAAAGGTGTTAGAGTTTAACCTAACTCATCTGCAATCATCCCCTTTCCGGTGCATGCTGCAGAGACAGCAGAGGCTCTCACCGCCCTGGTCTACGGACAGAGGGGACTCGTGGGAGGCTTAATCCACACGTAGGGGGAGAGAGGGGTAACCCCTAAAACCAGATTTTTTTGTCAAAGCTATGTATTTAATATTGTTTTCTTTTTTAACCTAACACCTTCAAAGTACTCTCCATTACTCTCGATACATTTGTCAAATCTTCTATTCCATTCTTGGAAACATTTTACAAACTCATCTGTTTGGATGGCTGACAGCACCCTCCTCAGTTTTTTCTTCACCTCTTCTGAGTCGTCAGATCGCTGTCCTTCCATGTCCCTCTGCATTCGCGGAAACCAAAAAGTCACATGGAGGGAGGTCAGGTGAGTCAGGTGTGTGGGGCAAGAGAGGCATGCTGGGGTTTTTTTGCCAAAAACTTGGCATACTGAGATGGCTGTGTGGGCAGGTGTGTTCTCATAGAGGCAAAATCAGTCCCCCATCTGCCACAAATCAGTCTTATTTGGTCACACATTGGGACATAATTTTTTCATAACCTCTAAATAGAAAGCTTGATTGCAGGTCTGTCTAAATAAGACAGGCTGGATGAACTATCTGGAGGAAAAACAATGGGACTGACAGTTCTGGGGAGACATGGGATAGGGGGAGGTGAGGGGGTAAGGAAGTGGTATTGTAACTAAGAGGTATAGCTGAATAGGTGGGGACAGAGCATGATAGTGGGACAGGGGGAAAGTCAAGGGAAATAGAGGAAAGAGCTAGGAGGCAAAGGACATTTATAGAGGTCTAGACAAAGACATGTACATATGCAAATATATCTATGAGGTTGGGGAAATAGATCTATGTGCCTATATTTATAGGTTTAGTATTAAGGTGGTGGAAGGACATTGGGCCCCCACTCAAGTACTCCCTCAATGCAAGAATACTTTCTTCTATTAAATTAGCATTCTATGATGCTCACCGTTCCGACACAACCGCTGAAAGCAAAGCGGGTGAACAAGCAAATATGGTGAAGAAAGCTGATGGTGCCTGGCTATCAAAAGAGACAGCATCTGGGGTCTAAAAGGCTTGAAGGTAAACAAGCGACCATCTAGCTCAGAAGCAACAAAGCCAACATGGAAGAACACACCAGCCTGTGTGATCACGTGGTCCCGAAGGGATCAGTTATCAGGCATGAAAGAACAAAAAATCATATCATTGGCTGTACACCTCCATGATAGGATCACTGAAGACAAATGGGTGCATAAGCAAATGTGGCGAAGAAAGCTGATCATGCCCGGCTATCAAAAGAGATAGTGTCTGGGGTCTTAAAGGCTTGAAGGTAAACAAGCGGCCATCTAGCTCAGAAGCAACAAAGCCCACATGGAAGAAGCATACCGGCCAGTGTGACCACGAGATGTCGAAGGGATCAGGTATAAGGCATCATGACAACAACAAAAAATCTTAGACCATAGTGAATGAAGGGGGAAGTGCAGAGTGGAGACCCAAAGTCCATTTGTCGGCTACTGGAGATCCCCTTGCAGAGGGGTCTAGGGGAGGAGATGTGTAAGTCAGGGTGCAATGCAGCACCGATGAAGAATACAGTTTTCCTCTAGTCCCTAAATGCTTCCTCCCCCCCCCACCCCGCCCGACTATCATGATCTCAATTCTATCTTGCAAATCTGGCTAGACCAGAGGATGTACACTGGTGCATATGGGAGCTGGAGGCACAAGGAATCCAGGGTGGATGATACCTCCAGGACCAGGGGTGTGAGTGGCAATACTGGGAGGGTAGAAGGAGAGTGGGTTGGAAAGAGGGAACCGATTACAATGATCTATATGTGACCTCCTCCCTGGGGGATGGACAACAGAAAAGGGGGTGAAGGGAGACGCGGACAGGGAAAGATATGACAAAATAATAATTTATGAATTATCAAGGGATCATGAGGGAGTGGGGGAACATGGAGGGAGGAGGGAAAAAGAGGACCTGATGCCAAGGGCTTAAGTGGAGAGCAAATGCTTTTCAAATGATGAGGGCAATGAATGTACAGATGTGCTTTATACAATTGATGTATGTGTGGATTGTGATAAGAGTTGTATGAGCCCCTAATAAAACTTTTTTAAAAAATAAAGGTCTTAAATAAAGGCATGTACATATGTAAATATATTTATATATGAGAATAGGGAAATAGCTCTACATGCTTATATTTATAGGTCTAGTATTAAGGTAGCAGATGAACATTGGGTCTCCAGTCAAGTACTCCCTCAATGCAAGAACACTTTGTTCTTTTAAACTGGAATTCCTTGATGCTCACCTTCCTGACACAACTGCTGAAGACAAATGGGTGCATAAGCAAATGTGGTGAAGAAAGTTGATGGTGCCCAGCTATCAAAAGTATAGCATCTGAGGTCTTAAATACTTGAAGGTAAACAAGCGGCCATCTAGCTCAGAAGCAACAAAGCCCACATGGAAGAAACACACCAGCCTGTGCGATCACGAGGTATTGAAGAGATCAGGTATCAGGCATCATCAGAACAAAAAATTTTACCATAGTGAATGAGGGGGGTGAGTGCGGAGTAAAGACCCAAAGCCCATCTGTAGGCAACTGGACAGTTCTTAAATGCTTCCTCCCCCACTATCATGATCCCAATTCTACCTTAAAATCTGGCTATACAGGAGGATGTACACTGCTACAGATAGGAACTGGAAACACAGGGAATCCAGGACAGATGATCCCTTCAGGACCAGTGGTGAGAGTGGCAATATCGGGAGGGTGGAGGGTGGGGGGGTTTGAAAGGGGGAACCGATTACAAGGATCTACATATAACATCCTCCCTGGGGGATGGACAATAGAAAAGTGGGTGAAGGGAGACATCGGACAGTGTAAGATATGACAAAATAATCATTTATAAATTATCAAGGATTCATGAGGGAGTGGGGAGCAGGGAGGGAGGGAGAAAATGAGGAGCTGATGTCAGGGGCTTAAGTGGAGAGCAAATGTTTTGAAAATGATGAGGGCAATGAATGTACAAATGTGCTTTGCACAATTGATATATGTATGGATTGTGATAAGAGTTGTATGAGCCCCTAATAAAATGATTTTTTTTAAAAGAAGTGTTGTACAACCCTCACCACATTCAATTCTACAACACAAATTCCATACTTAGAGTCTATGGGGTATCAGAGCGGTTTAAGAATTGTAGTTAAAAAAAAAAAGAATTTTCCTACGCTGAAGACAAAGCTGGTGCAAGGGCAAGTGCGGTGAGGAGAGCTGATGGTGCCCACTTGTCCAAATATATAGAATCTGGGGTCCCGTAGGCTGGAAGATAAACAAGGTGCCATGTAACTGAAAAACAACAAAGCCCACAACTAAAATGCACACCAGCCTGTGAGATGACAAGGCATCGAAGGGATCAGGTGTCAGGCATAAAAGACAAAAAATAAATATAAAATCATAGCATTGTGAATGAGGGGAAGTGCAGAGTGGGGACCCAGGGCCCATCTGGTGGAAATTGGACATGCCCTTGCAGAAGGGCTGTGTGAGGTGACAAACCAGTCAGGGTGCAGTGTAGCAATGATGAAACATACAATTTTCCTCTGGTTCTTGATTGCTTCCTCCCCCCCACTATCATGATCCCAATTCTACCTTACATAACTGGCTGGACTGGGAGATGTACACTGGCATGGATAGGAACTGGAAATACGGGGAATCCAGGACAGATGAGCCCCTCAAGAACAGTGGTGAGAGTGGCACTATCGAGAAGGTGGAGGGAGGGTCAGGGGGAAAGGGGAAACAGATGATAAGGTCTACATGTAACCTCCTCCCTGGAGGACAGACAGCGGAGAACTGGGTGAGGGAGACGTCAGATGGTGTAAGGTATGATAAAATAATAATTATTTATAAATTATCAAGGGTTCAGGGGGAGAGGAGTGGGAGGGAGGGGAAAGGTGGGGAGCTGATACCAAGAGCTCAAGTAGAAAGCAGGTGTTTTGAGAATGATGATGGCAACATAGATACGAATGTGCTGGACACAAATGATGTATATATGGATTGTAAAAAGAGTTGTATGAGTCCCTAATAAAATGATTAAAAACAACAACAAAATAATAAAAAATAAATTAAAAAAAAGAATTTTAGTTAAAAATAACAATACTCACTAATAAGGAAAATAGCATCATTTGCAGCCATTTAAACCTAATGATGAAATGTTAATATATCAGCTTAACCTGTGTGCAGGGATGCCTAGCTAGTCAAAATTCTTGTACTGAGTAGTGTGGTTCTCAACTTTCCTAATGCCGCGACCCTTTCATCTAGTTCCTCATGTTGTGGAGACTTCCCCCAACCATAAAATTATTTTCGTTGCTACTTCACCACTTTCATTTTGCTCCTGTGATGAAGCAGGCGACTCCTGTGAAAGGGTTGTTCGAGCCCCAAAGGGGTCACGACCCTCAGGTTGAGAACCACTGACTTGGAGCGCCGTTCGCAAGCATTTGAGACGTGGGACAGTGGCTGCTCTTGTTGTGCACAGCCATCCCACGTGCCTCTTATCCCATGAGCCCCCGCTCCACAAGACACCCAACTCCCACGATCTCCATATTGGCAAGGTGTGTCAGTCTGGGTCCTTTAGAGAAACAAATGCACAGAAACTCATGTCTAAGAGAGAGTTTTATATAAAGGTTAAGTGTACATCAAGAAAACATCCCAACAGAGTGCTGTCCTAGCCCACAAGTCCAGCATTAGCCCATATGTCCAACACCAATCCACAAAGTCCTCCTCCATCTCACAAAACACACACAATGATGCCGACCGCAGGAGGAAGGCCCAATCAGTTAATATGTAATCAGCTCAGCGCTGGCAGGGGTCTCCACACGGCTGCTCCAGCACCCAGGGCTGCCTTGGGGTAGGTCCATGCGGCTTCTCCTCAGGGATGTCTTGCAGGAAGTGAGCCTTGTCAGCTGAAGCAGGGAACTGGCTAAGGCAGCTGCAACCTGGTCCGATCATCAGAAATCAAGAGACCCGAGAACTCGAAACGGGAGGCTCACTGAGCCATTTATCCCTCAGCCCTTCAATTAACCCCACCTGTGTTTAGCGGCCAGGTTGGTGCAATTAACTAACTACCTCACTAGGGATGTGTTCATCTTTCTTAACTGTTTCCTGGCTGCATACTCGGGACTTGTCATGGAGGTGGGAGAAGCCACGAGCAAACAACAACAACAAGCTATGGGATCCCAAGGGGCACCAGGATGGAGCAGGAAGACTGGAGCCCAGATAAGCATGATCCTTGCAATAGGGCAGGGGCTTCCAACGTCCTTACATATAGGACTCATCAGAGGATTCCTGGAGAAACCCTCAAATTCCTGGTCCACCTCTGACCCTTGAATGGATGTCCTGGGGAGGATGGACACAGGATACTATGCGTCCTGCATGTGCCCAGGTGATGTCTAACACCAGGTGACCCTGGGAAAGCCTTCTCGGTGGAGCCACAGGCAGAGGGCCCTAGAGCGTGGGTGAATGC
The DNA here is from genome assembly GCF_050624435.1 of Tenrec ecaudatus. Lineage (NCBI taxonomy): Eukaryota > Metazoa > Chordata > Mammalia > Afrosoricida > Tenrecidae > Tenrec > Tenrec ecaudatus. Next base: position 77,382,997 of record NC_134539.1, on the reverse strand, counting down.
TGAGACCTCATCTCACGGCAGGAAGGAGCAGCCCAGGAGGCTGAGAGCTCTAAGCTAGGACCTTGAAGGTACCACTGGCCTTCAACTAGGGAAGGGCATGGTGGCTCTCCCTCCTCATCCTGGGCTTCTGGGGTTGACCAGCAGTGGTGGTATTAGGGGTAATAATAATAATAAAACAATAAGAGCTAACGTTTAGTGAGCTCTCTGCATGAGCACATGGAATTCTCACGGCCGCCAGGTGTCTTAACTCCATCCCATTTTACAAAAGCGAAAACTGAGGTCCCTAAAGTCTGATTTGAATAATTGCAGATCCAAGTCCCTGCCATCTGCTGCCTAGGCCACCTGCATCATGGACACCTCCTCCCTGGTCTCCTCCAGTTACCCTCCGCCTCCCCACCCGGTTTGCACACTAACTCCAGAACAAAGCTTTCCAAATGAAGCTGGGTCAAGCCACTGCCGTTCCCAAGCACCCTGCATCTTCCCATTGCTCTGAAGGATAAGTGCAAAAGTCCCCCAAATGACCTGCAGGTTCAACTCAGGCGAGTACAGCCCATCAGCCTCATCTTGTCGTTGAAGAGCTGAGGGGCTTCTCTGAGCTGCACTCCAGCTGGGAAGAAGCCCCCGCCCCCAACTCCTCAGAGGCTCCTGCTTACTCATTTGGGGTCAACTAAGAGGAGAAAGACGGGACTTTCTCCTCCTGTAAAGATGCAGCGTGTCGGGAATCACAGGGACAATTCTGCCCTGTCCTATAGGGTTATTGTGAGTCGGCATCCATTCAAGGCAATGTGTTTGCTTTTGTTTTTCTAAACAGTTTTGTTGGCATGTAATCCACATCTCATACCTATCATATATGCTCCATCATATCAAGAATCTGAGCTGTACAATCATTGCCACAATCAGTTTTAGACCCTTTTCTTCTTCCTTGGCCTCTCTGTTCTTAGCTCCCCACTCCCCCACCTCCCCTCCCCCAAGGGCCATTCATCCAGTTACTGTCACTGTAGACCTGCCAGTCCTGAATTTCACACCCAGGAAACATGCAGACGCAAAACTAATGGACAAAATGAGTGGATCCCAAGGGCTCAAGTAGAAAGAAAATGTTTTGAAAATGATGATGGCAACATATGCACAAAGGCGCTTAACACAATAGATGGATGGATGGATGGATTGTGATAAGAGCTATACAAACCCCCAATAAAATAATTTTTTTAAACCTAACAACAATAACAAAATAAAACAGGGGGACAACCCAATCAAAAAGAATGGCAGTGAGTTTTTTCACTGGACACATCGTCCTTTGTGACATCCCAGACCAGGCCCTCGCCCCCACACTCGTCTTCCCAGATCCGGGCAGCCCTCCTTCGCTGGCCACCACCACTGGGACCCCTCTGTCCCCGTCTCTCCCCACAACCAGAGGGGTCCATGATCCTGTTGCTCCCACTTTGCTGCTGAAGAAACTGAAGGCTCAATAGGATGGTGTCACAGCCAGACGGTAACCACGTTAGTCCTCAACTTGGGTTTAGTGCCACAGAAGGGAGCCACCAGTGCCACAGGCGAGCGCCACAGAAAATCCCCATTGTGAAGACCTTCTAGGGCAGGGGTCCTCAAACTACGGCCCGGCCCGCGGGCCACATGTGGCCCGCCGAGGACCTTTATTTGGCCCACTGGATGTTTTTGCCGCTGCTGCCTGTCCTGCTTAGCATCCAACTCATCCAGTGTGCATAGGAATTTGTTCATGGTTTTTTTTTTTAACTACAGTCCAGCCATCCAACAGTCTGAAGGACAGTGAACTGGCCCCCTGTTTAAAAAGTTTGAGGACCCCTGTTCTAGGGTCAGGGTGGCAAGCTCTTTCTGTACAGGACCAAGAGTAACTGTAAACTTTGTCCACCACTGGAACTGTATGCCACCGGCTCAGGTTGGCCAAGCAACCGTAAACCATGTGCAATAAACGATCACTGTTGTATTCCAGTAAAACTTTACTTACAAAGAAAAATTTTATGTTATTTGCACATGTGCCACTGGGCTAATCTTCTTTGACTGCTCCCCACCGCCAGCCCCAACTGCTAAAAAATGTAAAAAGCATTTTAGCTCATAGGCTGTATTAACAGAGGGGATGATCGGGGCAGGGGGTGGGGCCGGTAAGCAAATGCTTCAGGGATACAGGGCGTCTTTGGGGGGTGTGTGAGGCTGGGTTGTCTTGTTGTTAGGGTCCATCGTGTCCGTTCCGACCCATAGTGACCACAAACTCAATAGAAGGAAACACCCCCTGGTCCTGCGCCGTCCTCACAATCGCTCCTGTGCCTGAGGCCATGGGGCAGCCACCATGCCGCTCCTTCTTGAACACTTACCCCCATTTCTGTCCCCGCTAGTTGACCAGCACGATGTCCTTCTCCAGGGACTGGTCTCTTCTGACAACATGCCCCAAGTCTGGGAGACGAAGTCTCGCCGTCCTGGCCTTTGAGAAGCACGCTGGCCGGACTTCTTCCTCCACGGATCCACTTGTCCTTCTATCAGTCCGGGCCATGACCATGGCCATGACCATGATTCAAACGCGTCTGGTCTTTCTTATTCAGTCTCCGACGTTCACATGTAGCTGGTGTAATCGAGTCAGGTGCACCTTCGTCCTCAAAGAACACCTTGCTTTTCAACATCTTAAAGAAGGCTCATGCAGCAGACTGACCTCAAGGCATCCTCTGATCTCTTGATTGTGGATCTGAGCAGGAGACCACTTCAACTTTTTCTCCTTTTATCCTGCTGTGACCTCTGAGTCAGCGGTGAGGATTCAGGTCTCCTTTACATGGAGAGGTCATCACACTGAAGGCTGTACCCCTGGATCTTCGCCAGGAAGTGCTTCAGCTCCGCCTCACTGTCAGCAAGCAAGGCTGTGTCCCCTGCTCTTGGTGACCACTACCCACCTGAGGTTAGACTGATCCTGCATTCCGCACTACCTTCTCCCTTTACATCCGGGCTTCCTGTGGCCCAGGACAAAGCCTTCTCTCTAGCAAGTTCTGGCCCCTGCCTGACCATTGCTCCAGTCTTTCCTCCTCCCTCTCAGTCACCCGAGCACCATGAGGGGCTCCCGGCAGGCCTGGCTCCCACTCACCCCCCTGTCCAGTGCACACACTGCCCAGGCCAGGAGCATTCAACCTGACCACCACCGCCTCACTCCGGTCACAGCTGAACCGTGGAGGACAGGAGCCGATCCTGGCCGTGGCTTGAGTGAGCAGCCTCCAGGATCCTGCATCTGCATCCTGAGCACACTGACCCTTCAGTGTCCCATCAGACCCAGAGTTCAGAGAGAGCACGGAACCAAGTCCTCTGATTCCTTGTTCTATCACTGGTACAGAGTCTGGTCCAGAACCACTGCCCAATAAATATCTATTGATAAATTGACTCGTGGTTATGTTGGACTAACGTGGTAAAACCTGGGCCAAGGCTATCTGAAGCCCACCATGTCCTCTGTGCTCCCTGCCCTCTGTCTGTCCTGTGGACCCAGGAGCCGGAGTGATCTTTGATTTGACCACATTATTCTCTGTTTAGGGTTTAGTCTGTTAAAAAAAAAACTACATTTAACAGCTCCTCCCTTCCTGTAAAATTCCTTTTAACCTTAATCAGTAGGGATGTCTTGACGCAGGAAGGAGCCTAGCAAGGCCATTAAGATCAGTGGCCAGAAACAGAGCATCCCCATTCAGAGGTATCAGGCGGGGTGGTCTTGTCAAGCCAGGCATGGAAGCATCACGCCAGTCAGATACACAAAGGTGCATGAAGCTTCAGGGCATGGTGGTCTAATAGGCCCTGGAGAAATGCAGGCCTCCGTCATTTCCTGATGGTCCCTGGAAAACCTGCTGTCTGAGAGGGGCCATTGTATCCTGTGAACAGTACGAAAACCTGGCCACCTCCTTCCTGCAATTATTGTAAATAATAATAACAATAACAACCTGTTTCTCATCCCAGGAGAAAGCGTGTTCACTGACCGGGTGGGACTTGAACTCTGAAACAGCTCAGAGGAGACCCTGGCTGCTCTCCCACGGAACGTGCTCCCAGGAATAAACTTGGAATTCCTCAAACTGACCTCACCTCTGCTGTTGGCTAATCTAGTGGCAGGCTTCCCACCCCTTGCAGCCAGCAACATGACCCCAAGAAACAGAGGCCAAGCTCCTAAAGGGCCTTCCCCTTGCAGTCTGTGCCTGGCTCCCCAGCCTCATCTCCCCATGCCCTCTGCCACAGGTCGGGGAGCCAGCCCACATCTGGATGGGTCCTAAGGGACGGTTGTGTCATTGAAAAGGGAAGGAATAAGAGGCAGACAAAAGTTTTGGAGGTGCTCACCTCCTCCACGTGGCCAGTGCTCACCTCCTCCACGTGGCCAGTGCTCACCTCCTCCACGTGGCCAGTGCTCACCTCCTCCACGTGGCCAGTGCTCACCTCCTCCACGTGGCCAGTGCTCACCTCCTCCACGTGGCCAGTGCTCACCTCCTCCACGTGGCCAGTGCTCACCTCCTCCACGTAGCCAGGTCCGAGCGGAAGAGAGAGAATGAATTCTTTCACCAACTCAGGGCATGCAAGCTGCCCCCACCACCACCACCACCACAGACACCCACCTACATAACAAGGTGGGCAGTATCTTAACCCTAGAGGTTCCTGAGTCCATTGGGGGAGTAACCTAACCCCAGTGCTGGGGGCAGGTAAGGGGGAGTGACTGTCCCCCGAGCAGGAAGAGCAAGAGCAACATGCATGCTCCTAGAGATCAAGCTGCCGGTCAGGTAGCCATCAGCCATGTGCGTGTAAGAGGCATCATTAAGGCCGCACTATGATGGGAGGGTATTGTGGAGATGGCTTTTAATCAGGAGAATGTGACTGGGACTCTTCTCCAACTCACGAATGCATCCCTCTACCCAGAATCCTGGCCTCCCACGTTTCTTTAATCCCGAGAAGTAGAGTGTTTGTCCACAGGCATTCGTCCAGTCCTCAGTGTCCCACACATAGGAAGTCCTTTCAGCCCCGTCAGGGTCCCTGCCCTAACACATCATTACGGGTGTGGTAGGCGCAATTGTACAGCGATAATAAGTAAAGATTAAGACAAAGTCATAGAGAGCATGAGAGATAGAAGAGAGACTGAAATAATGGAGTCAGACACATTTCATGGTAGCATGCTCACCTCAGCCCCGCTTGGTGGTCCACGTGGAGGGAGAGAGAGAGATTTAATGCTAACCAAGGCTTTTATCTTCTCTGGGGACATGCAAGCCCCCTAGTTACAGCTGAAGACATACGTCACAGGAAGGGGTTGTGCTACAGGTAATACAGTAGTGGGAGGGGGTGATCTAGGGATATCCATGCAATAGTTAGTGTGTGACCATTAATCCATTGTCTCTAGCAGCAGGGAGCAGGGATTGCCTTCAGGGAATATGCCTCTGAGCATCTGACCACCCCCCACAAGTCCTTTTGTTTTATATATATAATTCAAAAGCCACATGGGTGACATGGTTATTTTCTATACATTAAAAGCTATCAAGACAAATCTTCATGATCCAATTACTATAGCCAAAAATTCAGGCTTTGGTGCCCGGCTATCAAAAGAGATAGTGTCTGGGGTCTTAAAGGCTTGAAGATAAACAAGCGGCCATCTAGCTCAGAAGCAACAAAGCCCACATGGAAGAAGCACACCAGCCTGTGTGATCACGAGGTGTCGAAGGGATCGGGTATAAGGCATTATAAAAAAAAAATCTTACCATAGTGAATGAAGGGGGAAGTGCAGAGTGGAGACCCAAAGCCCATTTGTTGGCCACTGGAGATCCCCTCACAGAGGGGTCTAGGGGAGATGTGTCAGTCAGGGTGCGATGCAGCACCAATGAAGAATACAGCTTTCCTCCAGTTCCTAAATGCTTCCTCCCCGCAACTACCATGATCCGAATTCTACCTTGCTAGTCTGGATAGAGCAGAGGATGTACACTGGTACAGATAGGAGCTGGAGGCACAGGGAATCCAGGGCAGATGATCCCTCCAGGACCAGGGGTGTGAGGGGCGATATTGGGAGGTGGAGGGAGAGGGGGTTGGAAAGAGGGAACAGATTACAAGGATCTACATGTGACCTCTTCCCTGGGGGAACGACAACAGATAAGGGGTGAAGGGTGACATTGGACAGGGCAAGATGTGACAAAATAATAATTTATAAATTATCAAGGGCTCATGAGGGAGGGGGAAGCAGGGAGGGAGGGGAAAAAAGAGGACTTGATGCCAAGGGCTTAAGTGGAGAGCAAATGCTTTGAAAATGATGAGGGTAAAGAATGTACAGATGTGCTTTATGCAATAGATATATGTATGGATTGTGATAAGAGTTGTATGAGTCACTAATAAAAATTTTAATTTTTTAAATAAATAAATTAAAATTTTATATTTTTAAATATATTTTGGTAGTTATATATTGATAACTATGAAAGTAAAGAATAAAAACAAAAAAATCCAGGCTTATAGAAACACTTAGAATCCAGGTGCTGGGGGAAAAGTCCCCTATACCCATCTGCTATTGGAGGAAGGTGTCAAAGATTGGATACCGCGGCGGGAAGAAATAGAGCCAAATAGGAATGTCTACTTCTATATGGAGATTAAATTAACCATTTGCTCACCTGAAGGCAGCACAGCTTTAGGGGAGAAACTGGAAACGATAGACAACCACAGGAACATGTTCCTGGACTATATCTCCAGCTACCAGAGTGGCGGTCTTCCAGCCATGGAATACTCTTCCAGATTCCCTCCGTACCAGTCAGGGAATAAGTCCCAGTTTTATTTCCCTCAGTGCTAGTGTCCCACATTTCCCCTTTCTGCATTACGTTTAAGATTTAATAGTGTCACGGAGGCAACATGGTCTCTCTCCATATCTCTCAGCTTCCTATAGAAGCGACACGAGACTGCAAGCATCACAATTAAGATGATAAACAACACAGTCAGACTGGAAATTAAGCTGTGTGACATGCTTTTAACTCAAGCTCAAGGATCCAACCCTTCCATGCCACTCACCAACTGCTTAATCACATCAGAGCCAGGAGATGCTTTGAGTCTGTCTTTGAATGTATAGAAAATATCCTTTTTAAGCTGATCAACATCCAATGAAATGTTTCCCTACAACTTTTGCAAGTGTTTCTTAATCATATCCCAATCATGCAATGTTACATTATATAGATAAGGAGTTACACTGTTATCAGTTACATTCCAATCACATTATAGCATTGACAAGTCCAAAATCTTGATCTTTCAGCAAAAGTCTGCAGTAATAGTCCAGTCACTATTGTACAAAATGTTCAGTTATGATAGAGCCCCAGAGTTTCTTAGACAGTGTCAGCAATGGAAGAAATATCTCAGCAGTCAATAATCGCCATTCTCAGGAATCTGCTGGGTCTTCTTGACATTTTGAATAACTTCAACAGCAGGACAGGGGTCAGGTCACACATCAGCTTCCCTGCTTTCTTCTGGGCCTTGCTGGCTGAAGAGAAATCAGTCTATCTCCTTTGCCTGTTACAATATAAACAAATAGCCCCTCTCTTCGGGGTGTAATTAGCCTGAAAAAGGAATTATGATTAAGATTGGCTGGCTTCTCCATTTCTTCCTTGTCCATCTTTCTCCAAACGTGGTTGCGTCCTTCTAAGGGGAGTCTATCAGCTTTATTCTGCAAAAACATAAATGCATAGTCCTTTCTCCAGGTGACAAATGGACCCGGATCCCAAACGCAGTTTCCATCATCTTTGGATTTCTTAGGATCAATTTTCTCTGTAGAAGTGAAAACGTTTATTTTCCCTAATTTTATTACACGTTTTTAGTAAGGAGGAAATGTTAGGTTTCTCTCTCCGGCCTAAATCTCAGCCTCGGTCCTTAGCTCCACGCGAGAAAGATTTCACGCCGAAGCCGGGCTCGTGATCCAAGTGAATTTAATGAAAGTTCAAAGAAGCATCAGGTTTTACGCGGCACCCATAGGATTCCTTTGACCATGCGGCCTGGCAGAGACTGCTCCGGGACACGCAAGGATCTCTCTCCTCCCACGAAGGCCACCAGACCGCCCAAGCAAGACAAGACAGAAGACCAAGAGACCCTCTCCCTTCCGGTCCCTGCCTTTTAAGGGTTCCCGGGGGAGGTGTGGTGAACGACCCCAGGTCAATTCCATTGGCTGAATTGCAATCACCGTCCAGGTGGGCTGCTCCAGGTGTAACGCCCATCCAAGCCCACTGGCGGGAAAATCCAGCTTTTGTCTTTTGCTGGCTCTCCTGGGCATGCGTAAATGGACTTCCCAATTCCCTAGGCTAAGCTACCTAACAGAAATTTTTTTGGTTAAATTGACCAAATGAAATTCGTCATACATAAGATTCCTCTTCTCCCCTTCTCTTTTAACCATGCAGCGCAATTCAACTTTGAAAGAATTGCTGGAAATCTCAGTTAACTTGCCAGGCATTGACCCAGTATAAGGACTAGTTAGATAGCCTTCATTGTTATGTAAATATTGACTAGTAGCTTCTAGAGAATCTGGAGAGCTAACATGTAAATTTTGGCTCCCAGAGCTCAGAGAATTAAGAGCTGACTAAGTGGGAAAACTTCTTACCATACTTTGAAAGACTGTAAAAATTTCTTAATAAATTTGTTCCGCTGTTCTTGAAGTAACTTACCAAACAGACATTTTTTCTCCAAGCTTACCAATAAGGTTATAGGCTCAATTAAGCCGCTTTGCCCTTCAGGCTTCTCACACTGGATGATTTTACCTTCTCACAATATTCTGTGTCTTGGTTAACTTCTCGAATTCCTTCCATGTTGGATTTAAGGAAGTTAATGGGAGGGTCTTGGGCCCTCCTGAATGCCCTAAAGAAATGTCCCCACATCCAAAGTTTAAAAACCTTTTCTCTTCAATTTCTAATTCCATGTGGGGGTGCTGTTGTTTCCCACAACAGCATTCTAGAAGAACCCTTGATTTAAAGGGTGGTCAAACTTCTCAAGTACTCTTTCCTGCCAGGGATAACTTTTAAGTCTCGAAATGCAAGGAAGCAAAAATTGGCTTAAGTGATCTTCCTTTATAAACCATGGTATATCAGAATTCATTACTGCCTTAATTTCTTCATAATCCTGACCAATAACTCCAGCAACAATCTGAACACCTTGAGAATTCAGGTTGGACTTTCCTAATAAACATCCTATAGTTCTTTTAGGTAACGGACCCCAATTACCGCTCTTAATAATTTCTGATTTAGTCACAGCTTTTGGCTTTTCCTCACAACTCTGATCAACTCCAGTATCAATTTTCATTCCCTGAGTACTTAGGTTAAATCTTCCTGATAGAAACTGTATGACTCTTTCAATAAGAGGTTCCTGCTTTTTTTAATCAAACTGCCCTGAGGGCGTCTGAACCTTCTCTTGGTCAGTCAAGCCGACTGCAGGGAGAACAGAGGCTGGGCCTTTGCTTGTTTGGCCAGGTCTGGTCTCCCGCTGTGAGACCAGGAGATACCTGCGTTTCTCCCGAAGATCTTCTTTGCTCCCGCAGGCAGACACCTTGCCTCCCATGCTCTGCTGGGCGGGGTCTGTGTCAAGCTCCTTCCACTATTTTCCCGCCTGGAAGCCTTTGCCAATGGCAACCCTTTACTGTTGAATTTTGAACAACATTGGCTCCTCCAATGAGTCCCCTTCCTGCAGCAGGGCAGGCAGAGTTCAGGTTCTTTTAAACCGGAATTAGGTGGCCCTGGCCCATGCTCTGGCGCAGGCCGCCGTTTGCTTTTCAGGGCCAGGCTGATCGGCCTGTGCTGTCTGTACTCTCTTTGAAGATGAGCTGTCTTTCCAAAACTAAAGCACTCTCTTCTAGGTCTGATATAATTTGCCAAGGCCACTGCCATGAGGTCTGCCTTGTGTTCCTCTGCCTCTACATTCCTGCATATCCTAAAATAATACAACAACCAACGTGCCCTCTTCCCTGTAGGGATGCAAGGCATTTTTACAGTGCTTATTAGAGAAATCATAAGATAGCTTATGCACTAGGTCTCTTACTGCCTGGGCATTCTTCACACATTTGGAAATAGCATCTTCCAGTCGGGACACAAAGTCAGCATAAGGCTCATCATTCCGTTGTCTTATAGCCGTGTAACTCGGCTTTCTCTCTTCGGATGGAATTAATATTTACCCAGGTGCTTAAGCAAACTTCACGTATCTGTCCTATTGTCTGTTCAGTAAACTGTAGTTGAGACTCAACTGTGATATAATTCTCATCCTCTAGCAATTGATGAATTCCTCTATCTATCCCATCCTCCGCATTCTTGCGTGCTCCTGCAAGGGCTGCCTCGTTCCATAGCATCTGATATTGCAAAGATTCTGAAGGAGAAAACACACTTTCGTCCAAGATTTCCAGTCTGCCGGGATCCAGTATTCCATATCTACCGTATTCTTGACCATACCAATTACAAATGATGAATCTGGATCATAATTAGATACTGCTTGTTGAAGATCTTTCAGTAGCTTAAAGGGAAAGGCAGTATATCGCCTTTCATGATTCCCTTCAGGGTGCTGCTCGTCAGGCTCCCTGTCTACAATTCTAACAGGATAAGCTATTCTGAATTCTAAATCTGTTTCTTGAGCTATACTCTTCTCCACCCGTGGGAGCAAAGGTGCTTTCCTACTCCCTGACTCTTTGCCTCTCACTTTCTGAGCCTCACTGGCTAGGTGAAATCTCTCTATTTGCATTTCTTTGGATCTAATCTCTTCTCCTCCAGCACTGGCTTGCTTGATAGCATTGTGATTCTCTGCGCTATACTCTGGGCGGGGCACATGCTTCTACTCTGTTGTTTCCTGATTCAAACTTCGCCTTCTCAGCTACACTTAAAATCTTCTCATCTGCCTGAAACTCATTCGGCCTGCTTCTCACCTGATTTAAGTCTGCGTGGCTTAGAGATTTCTCACTGCTCTGCTGGTCTTGATCTTTCCCTCTCTCACCCTGCAGCGGCTCCAACACTGCTTTAATCTGCACCCACAGGTCCCAGGTCTCCAAGGGTATGCTCTGTCCTTTCCTGTGACCTTTTCTTAAGTTAATGGCTACCTTATCCCAGATCTCCATATCAAAGGTTCCTGACTCAGGAAAAGAAAGATTAAATTTCTTTACCAATTGAAGAAACTCTTTCATCCTCTTATTCCTTACCACTACATTTTGTTTCTTCAAGAAGTGGCAAAGAGTGATACCATACTCTGTATCCTTGCTCTTTGCCTGACCCATAGCTCACCCGGACTAAAAAACTTCACACTTAAAAATTCTCCTGATTCACCCTCACTGTCCGATGAGGCCGTACAATTGTTACACGGCATATAACTCAAAAGAGCTCTTTTCCTTCAGGACCCCACGTAATGGGCGCCAGACGTCAGGGGAAACCAGCCCCTAACACATCATTATGGGTCCGGTAGGTGCAACTGTACAGCGATAATAAGTAAATATCATAGTAAAGTTTAGAGAGCATGAGAGATAGAAGAGAAATATTGAAATAAATGGAGTCAGACACAATTCAGGGTAGCATGCTCACCTCAGCCCCACTCGATGGTCCACATGGAGAGAGAGATCTTTACTGCTAGCCCAGGCTTTTTATATTCTCTGGGGACAAGCAAGCCCCCTAATTACAGGTGAGGACATACATCACAGGAAGGGATTGTACTATAGGTAATAGAGTAATGAGGGGGTGATCTAGGGAAATACATGCAATAGGAAGAGGAGGGATGGGGGGTATACCTGTAACAAGATGGGCGGGTCCTAGATCCAGCATGGCAGCCTAACCTTGGATGCCACAGAGCCCTTTGGCCTGTTCCCTGGCTCACCTGATAGAGACCATTATCAGTAGGGTGTGCACTCTACCTATGGGAACCAAATGGATGCCTGCAAGTCTTTAGGGAGTAGTCTATTGTCCTTAACAACAGGAAGCGGGGGCCCACTGCAGTCTGGCATCCTCAGGGAGGATGTCTGTAAGCATCTGACCTCCCCCCATATGCTAGCCAAAAGCTCCTAATGCTTGGCATGTCTTTGGGGGAGACAAAGCTGGGAAAGGTCTCTTTATAATCCCACAAGCCCGCAAACTGGCCCTCTGCACGTCCTCTGTTCTCTGTGTGGGACACTCCACTCCTCACCCTTGGCCAAATCCTTTAGTTCCCAGTTTAGACACAGGCCTGTTGCTCCGCCATATGTGTTAGTTTTGGCCTCTTCTCTGTCCTCAGCCTCCGGACAAGGGAGCCACGTTTGTCTCCTTCACTGCTGTCTTTCCAGCCCTGAGCCAGGGACCTGGCACATAGCATGCTGCGTGCAAGAATGAGCTGTAGCCCCGATGGTGCTCACGGGGGGCCATCGAGCGCCGGGCCCCTGCATCACAGGGGATAAGGTGGGCAAATCCATCACAGCTCTCAGGGACTGAGGAGGGGAGGACTACACAAGGACAGGCTAAGTCAGTAAAGCCCCGCACTTAACCCAAGCTCCAACTCAAGGACAATTAGTTCTGACATCTTGCCCCCCCCCCATACCGCCCTCAGGAGGGGAGCACAGAAGATATGGGCGCTGTAGCAAAATGTAGCAAAGAATTTAGATGGTGCCCGGCTATCAGATAAAATAGCATCTGGGGTCTGAAAGGCTTATTTCCAAATAAGCAGCCACTTAAGAGAGATAGATATCAACTAAGTCCACATGGAAGAAGCACACCATCATCAGTCACAGAAGGAGTGAAACCTGTGTAATCTGAAGTCGAAGTGTCAGCGCTAAATTGTGAGACTCGGTGTGCAGAAGGCGATGGACGACAATGAGAGCCCAAGAGTCATTTGTGGAACGACAAGGAAACAAGCCTCTGGAGAACTCCCCCTACCTAAAGGTGAGGGCTGGGAGCAAAGGGGTCACTACCCAGAGTGCTTGGGAGAGATGGGTGTAGAAGATCCAAGGCATAAATCTGACGTGAACAGTGAAATCCTTGTCAGTAGATCCCCCTATGATGCAGACTAGACCTGATCGGCTTTCCATCATTTTCTGTGCTTTTGTTTCACATGGTTTGGTTTGGTTTCTGTTTGTTCAGAGTAGAGCGCCTCTCAGAGGTGTTATGTCAGTGGAGGTCACCCTCTTGAAGCGGTGTTAAATGCTTTTCCGTTTTTTCGGTTTATGAAACCCAGAATTGATGAACCCAAAGGGAAAGCAAGTAGAATAAGGGGTTCCAGGAGAGGGGAGTTCCGTGGTGGTGGTGGTGGTGGGGTAAAAGGGAGAGGATGTCAAGAAGTCCGTGTAGAAAAAGAATGACTGTAAACTGATTGTGGTTGCGATTGTATGATTCTACTGGACGTGACTGAAATATGGAATGATGTGATAAATGTATTAAATCCCAACGAATGGGGGGGGGATAAGGAGCTGATACCAGGGGCTTAAATGGAGAGCAAATGTTTTGAGAATGATGAGGGCAATGAGTGTACGTGTAGTGTGCTTTACACAATTGATGTATGTATGGACTGTGAGAAAAGTTGTTTGAGCCCCTAATAAAACGATTTAAAAAAGAAAAAGAAAGTTGGACACTGAATAAAGAATACTGAAGAAGAAAAAAATCCCAACTAATTAATAATTTAAAGAAAAGAAAGCCATCAAAGATAGCGTGAGCTCCAGGTGAAACGAAGTTTCGTACCACCAGCTGTGCCACGCACAAAGATGGTGGCACAGGGCACGACTTCCGCCCCGCAACGACGCGGCCGCCGGGGGGCGGGACTTCGGGGCGGAAATGGCTGCCGTGGACCGGAAATTCTGCTCCCGCGGACCGGAAGTCATGCTCCCGCCGGCCCCTGGGCTGCGAAAGCGCTGCTGGCGGGGCCGAGTGGCGGGATGCTGCTGCGGGCGGGGCGGCTCGGGGGCGCCGGCGGGCTGCTGCTGCTGCTGGCCGTCCGGGCGGCGGCGGCGTTCGAGCCCATCAGCGTGGGCCTCACCATCGGCGCCGCGTCGCTGCTCACCGGCTACCTGTCCTACACGGACTTCTTCTGCCGCTTCTCCGAGTGCTGCCGCGCGGAGCAGCCGCTCAACGCCTCGGGTACGGGGGCGGGAGTGCGGGGCCCGGGGCGCCGTCCCCGCATGGGGGACGGTGGGCGCGGGGGGACGGTGGCAGTGGCCAGCACTGGAGGCGGGAGCTCGGTCGCGACCCCAGCCCCGGGGCCCTGGGAGCGGTGCTCTCGCAGACCAGGTCCAGGTCGCGGGGCCCTGCCCGAGGGCCGTCCTCGGGTTCCAGCCAGAAGAAAGCGAAAGTTCCCCTTCTGCGCCAACTCATCACTCCGTGGTAGTTGGCAACGAGAGGAGCCGCCCGCCGCCGGGGGATCTCCCACCAGGCGGCTAAGTCTGGAAATGGTGAATCCAGGAGAGAACACTGCCTATTTTTCCCGCTTCGCACTCGGGGCTCCGGAGGGGCAGCCGCACTGGCCATCTCCGCAGACGTGGCCCGGGGCTTAGAAACCGTGCGGAATCGCCCACTCCCCGGCGCCTCGCCCCTTCGCCAGCTGGGGAAAGAGCGCCTGGTGTCTTTTTAATGTGCTTTTTTTTTTTTCCCTCTCTCTCTCTCTCTGTTCTGGGACCGGCTCCTTCAGCCCTCAAGCTGGACTTAGAGGAGAAGCTGTTTGGGCAGCATCTGGCCACAGAAGTGATCCTCAAAGCCCTGACTGGCTTCCGGAACAACAAGAATCCCAAGAAACCGCTGAGCCTTTCTTTGCATGGCTGGGCGGGCACAGGCAAGAATTTTGTCAGCCAAATTGTAACAGAGCATCTTCACTCGAAAGGCCTGAAGAGCAACTTTGTACACCTGTTTGTATCGACTCTGCACTTCCCTCACGAGACGAAGATAAAACTGTACCAGGCAAGCCAATTTCCTCTCTCCCTGCTCATGGCTCCTTCGGAGATGCAGGCTACCTGCCCAGTAGCCCAGGCCTGTTTCTCCCCTTTGTGCGGCAGCATCTCTAGGTTTAGCCACTCGGATCCCTTGGCCATTGACAAAGCTGGCCCACATTGACAAAGCTGGCCCACGAGTGAGTTTCTTTCTCACTTGTTCCAAAATAATACCGGTGGGGTGAGTGAGGTGATTTCCTTCAAAAGATGGAGCCAGGAGCGACAAGGTGACTTGCTCTTTACAATCCTTGTGACCTGGCAGCCCAGCAGAAGCTTGAGCCCAAGCCTCCTTTCTCCCAGTCCCCATCTGTAGCCCGATTCTGTGGAGAGTGAGCCCAGGCCACATTCACATTCCAGCACCCCGGTGCTAAGTGAAGAGGCCTTGAACAAGCTGCAGGGACACCATTTCACCTAATGTTCAGCACTTCTGATGCAGCCTCAGCTTTGCCCGGCACTTAGTGCAGACTGCAGACAGAAGGATTGGTACACTCGGTTTGCACCAATCCTGTCTGCTGAGGTTGAGGTTGGTGGCTGAACCTACCCAGTGCACCTCAGGAGAAAGGCCTGGCATGCTGCGGCTGTAATGATGATGGCCGTGGAAAGGCAGTTTTCATAGTAGCCCTACTCTAGCACATAGGGTCCCTGTGGCTTGGAATTGATGGAACCCAGACTCACTAGCATCAAGTGACCCTGGAGAACAGGGTAGACCTGCCCCTGTGAGTTTCCAAGTCTAACTCTTGATGGGTATGGGTAGAAAGTCCCTTCAGTCTCCCTCAGAGCGACTGGTGGTTTTGAACTGCTGATCTTGCAGTTAGCAGCCCAGCATGGAATCACTACACCACCGGGGCTCCTAGTAAATGGGAACAGGCTTGTTTCTTAAAATAGAGTTCATTCACGTTGTTTCTCCCATCTTTCAACGCTTTGGCACAGGTTTCTGCCTTACAAAGAAAGCCTCCCAGAATTGAGCCTGGAGAGTCTTGTCTCTCCTTCTGAGACATTTGCTTCTCCATTGAGAGCAGGTTTTCTGGTGTAGTTGGTGTCATTGGGAGAGTGGTGAGGGTTGTCCTCATCAAAGTTATCACGCTTGCAGTTCTTGGGGCCTGAAGTGGGAAACAGAAACTAGACTGAAGAAGGAAGTAGAGACGGTTGGCTGCCACTTACACTCGGAAGACAGGAAGCTTGCCCCAAAGAAAATGCTTTTTCTTACTTTCCAAACTCTGTCAGCTCTTCAGGAACAGAGTAAGAAGTAGGCCAGGGGGCCTCTGGGGGGGTTTCATGGTGGGGGTGGGGAGGGGGCTTGGTGCTTGTATGTCTGTCTGTTTCAAGCAAGCACCAGAAAGGCCACTAGTCTCGGGCTCTGTGCGGTCTCCATCCAGTGAATGACCCTTTGGCTGGTGCAAAACTTAACTCCAGATTTCCCATCACTGTGAGATGAATATGGTGAGAGTCTTTTATCCCACACCTTTCCTGTTTCCATGAGTCACGGCCTGCTATGGGTGCTAGGACATAGAAACCGTCCTCACATCTGATCCTGCCTCTCTTCCACTTCCCACTTTGGCTAGGGAAGGTTTGGAACAGCTGTCTCTCAGAATGGAGGATAGGATGCCACCGAGAGCTCGGATTGTTCCTCTTGCCGAGCATGCAGCGCCATGGGGCTGCACCTTTGAGCTTCAGCCTCCCTCTCCTTTCATGGCCCGGCCAGGACCAGTTGCAGAAGTGGATCCGGGGTAACGTGACCGCGTGCGCCAGTTCTGTTTTCATCTTTGACGAGATGGATAAATTGCACCCGGGGCTCATCGATGCCATCAAGCCGTTTCTGGACTACTACGAGCAGGTCGACGGAGTGTCCTACCGGAAGGCCATCTTCATCTTCCTCAGGTCAGCAAGGGGTGCTTGCTTGGGCCGAGACGGGAGGCTGGCGCATCCTGGCAAGGGCTGGCTTGTAGGCCCCAAGGACAGAAGACGCCGGTCTGGCACCAGCGCCTTTGCTGTGAGGCTGCGAGCTAGGGTCTGTGTGGCACAGTGTGAGGAGAACAGAAACATCAGCAAACTCATCGCTGAAGAGCGATCTCTGTCACAGCGCTGGCCACCCTCCGTGTTATATTCCGAGAGCGGGGTGGGGGTGCGACTGGGAGGGTGGGGGTTAAGCTCCTTGAGAGCAAACACTATTCTTTTCTTCCTTCTGTAGCACCCAATAGGTATTCCTTGCTTGAGAGTAGACCAGGGACAGGGAGGCATATCCTCTCACCAAGCCCAAGTCTGACTGTGATGCTACTCTTGTCCGACCCAGCAACGCCGGCGGGGACCTCATAACCAAGGTGGCGCTGGACTTTTGGAGGGCGGGAAGGAAGCGGGAAGACATTCAGCTGAAAGACTTGGAGCCTGTGCTGTCCGTTGGCGCCTTCAATAACAAGCACAGTAAGTCCCCGCCGGATGACAGGCCCTGGAGCAGCTTTGGCGGCAGAGCTGTGTGCTGTTTTCCGCTTGCCTCTGACTGCCCAGGGGACTTTTCCTCCCATCCTCAGCCCTGCTGCTGCATCACCCCTCACAGAGAGCAGCTCCCTGGAGGGGAGAGGGGGGGAGCGCATGCCACGGGCGGTGAGCAGAGTGGCCCATCAAAGGCCTGCGAATGGGTGGGAAACCCCCGCGGTGTCTCCCTTTTGCAGGTGGCCTGTGGCACAGTGGCCTGATAGACAAAAACCTCATCGACTATTACATACCCTTCCTGCCATTGGAGTACCGGCACGTGAAGATGTGTGTGCGGGCAGAAATGAAGGCCCGCGGCATGACCGTCGATGAAGACATCGTCACCAGGGTGGCCGAGGAAATGACGTTCTTCCCGAAAGACGAGAAAATCTACTCGGACAAGGGCTGCAAGACTGTGCAGTCCCGGCTCGATTTTCACTGAGCTTTTTGCATCCGATGGGAGAAGTGACGACAGGGATGGGAGACCAGCAAACCAGGCCCTCCCTTGCCTCGTGGAAGCACTTTGGAATACCTCTCTGGGGGTCTGCACGTTTTGCACATCTTGCACGGTGGGCTTTCAGGATCGGGGAGTTCTGAAGGAAGAGCTGGTTTTCAAAGCCACTGATCGGCCGGCACTCTTGCCGTTTTGCAGCCTGACAGAATCCCCCCTGCTCACAGCTGGCTGGAACTTCCAGCTAGAACTTTGACAGAATTGCCTTGGGTGCCGCTGTACGAGTGGAAGCTGAGGATTGCACCCCCATGCAGCGCTGCCCTTGGGGCCTGTTGTGTTCGGGTAGAAGGGGTTGAAGCATTTGGCCTCCGTCTTCTCTTTCCCCCCCCTCACCTCTTCATGACAGGCCATTGGCTCCCTTGTAGTGCTGTAGTTAGAATGGGTGCAGGCAGTCTCCCCCAGGGCTGTGGGCCAGTCCCCCGAGCACCATTGGCCAATGTGTGTGGGGCAGGGGGTTGTGTCTGGTGACTTCTGTGGATCCAGGCAGGTGTGGGCTTTCTGGCTACTGGTGACAGGCTGAGGCATGGGAAGCTTTCATCCATTTCTCCCTGCGTTCCACCCTGGTCTTCCTTGCTCCGCACCTGCCCCTGCACTTCCCTTACCTAGACTTTCCGGCCACACCAGGACAAGGGCCAGTTGGAGTGCTGGCTCTGCACTCAGGGTCTCCATCCCCATGGCGAAAGGCCCATGGCCGCCTTTGCATGGGACAGTCTGAAATCTGTGGGGCGTGTTTGTCCTCCAGTGACTGGGGTCTGCTTCAGTCCCCGGGTCCCACATGACCAAAGCACAGGGTATGCCGTGTGTCTTACACAAGAAGTGCCTGGGGCTTCAGGACTGTTTTATTTTTTTAACCTCAGAGTCTATATAATGGAAGCATAGGATGTTGCTGATTTTAAAATCTGGGTGGCTGTTCCTTTCTCAGGGGACTCTTAAATGGGATGGGTTTTTAGTACTAATGTGTGATTGGGAGAAGAGAAGGAGTGTCACAAAGTTTGGTGGGAAAAAAAAATCAAGGGATGACAAGATGGCATTTCCCACAAATCTGCTGTCGCCATCGTGTGGTGGTGGCTGGACCTGGTGTCATCGGCTATGGCTGGCCGGCCCTGCTGCTTGGGAATAAGATGCGTGCAGTGTGTCCACCCTGTAGTTGCCACGTGACTGCAGACTCACATCCACAACTGCGTGCACCCTTTCCACGTGACATTGTAGTAGGGAAAATGCCTTGTGCGGTATCAAACAAGGGTGGGGACGGGGAGATGCCAAAGTGAGACTTCCGATAATTGGTTCATATTCTCAAATTGGAATGAGGCCACATTTCTTTTATAACCTTTAGGGTGTCTGGCCAGGAGACAAGGTTCTCTGTTTACAGTGATGCAACACTCAACGTGTTGGCCACCTTTGGACTGCTAGTACTGATGTGTAACTCCAAGAGGCCACGGTGGAGCCTGGCCCAGTCCTCCCCACCCTGTGTGAGAGCAAGCCAGCTTGAACTGATATTGGATACAAAATAATAAAGCCTAAGTTTTATTGTGGGAAGTGTAACTTGCTAACTTCCTTCTCGTCTATTTATTCAGTACTGTTGACCTTGAGTAAAGGGTGACACTAGCCCGCCTTCGAGGGCAGTTTGTACGTTAGCTGGAGGCAGTGGTTACCTTGAAGGCTAGTGTCTTCCTCAACCACCTGATGCAAGTTTTCATTAGAAACAAGTGAAATTAATGTCAGAAGGGAATTGAGACCCAGGAGCACGAGACTGGTTCTGAGATTCTGGACCTGAGAGCCAAGGGCCCAGCTCAGACCCAGGAAATTGAGCTGCTGGTTCTTGCTGCCCACAGGTGGTGAATACAGTGCAATCCAGATCAGGTTCAGCAGACCCTCAGCTCAATCGCACTTCACCTGGCATCGTCCCTGTT
The DNA here is from genome assembly GCF_050624435.1 of Tenrec ecaudatus. Lineage (NCBI taxonomy): Eukaryota > Metazoa > Chordata > Mammalia > Afrosoricida > Tenrecidae > Tenrec > Tenrec ecaudatus. Next base: position 77,363,235 of record NC_134539.1, on the reverse strand, counting down.
GGGAAATGCTAACACTGACCTTCACAGGACTGAAGATCAGCTGACTTGCTAGCAAGCTTACACCCTTCCTGCTGTCATCCTGCCCGGTCCCCTCCCTTCTCAGGGGACACTGGAGCCCCCCGAGACGTCCCAGGGCTGGGATACAACGTCTACAGCTGGAACCTTCCAAACAAAAGCTGGGACCAGGTGCCGGAACTGTCATCCAATGAAAGGGGGACCAGACCTGGTGGCGGAGTTCAAGGCAACAGGGCTGGAGGGTGAGGACACCAATACGTTTCTGGCACTTGGAGCCATCCTTAGGCGGTCTGGCTGGCCCTCAAAGCGACCCCCTACATGGGGGCTCCGTCAGGCCAGAAGCGGAATTGGCCCAGCTGAGCTGGCTTCCGTGCCTTGCCCTGCCTGTTTAGGGTTCACACCCATGATTCACAAACCAAGGTGTCTGATCTACAGGAGTCCCGATGGCACAAGTGGTTAAGCCCGTGAGGACCAACCCAACCCAGAAAGCCCAGGACCCGCTGCTGTCACCCATTCCTGCTCAGGGCCTCATGAAAAGGGCGGCTCAAACCCCACCAGATGCCTTGGAACCAGAGAATGCTGGTGGTCCACTTTCAAAAGGCCACGGCGCTGAGAACCCCATGGGAGCACCGTTCTCTGTCCACATGTCCTCCTGCTGCCATAAGTCAATGGACTACTTGGAGCCCTGGTGGTGTGGTAGTTATACATTGCACTTCTACTCGAAAGGGCAGCAGTTCAAAACCACCAGCAGCTCTGCAGTAGAAAGATGGGCTTTTCTATTTCGGAGTCAGCATCAACTTGATGGCAGCCAGTGAGTGAATCTCTATGGTGCTCAACACTCCTCTCCCCCCAAAAAACAAAACCCACTGCCATCGAGTCACTTCTGACTCACAGCAACCCTGCCAGACCACAGAACTGCCCCTGTGAGTTTATGGGATGGCACATCATTATGGAGAGAGAACGCTGCCTTTCTTCCAGGCGCCTGGTGGCTTGCCAACAAGGTCAGCTGTTCAAACTCACCAGATGCTCCGTGGGAGAAAGAGGAGGCATGACTTGTAACCCTTGACCCTTGTTAACTGAGCAGTGTGTTGGGGAGCTGAGCCAGGACTGAGATTATGAACCTGACAGCACCTGTTGTCCAACACCCCACACACAAGGTAAGAGTGTACTCACAGATTACAGAAATACAACTTTATGCCACAGTTGCTGTTTGCATTTATAAATAAAACAGCGTTCCCAACACCCTCAGGAGAGGCAGCTGAGCTTTCATGGGGAGGTTTTGGTGTCCCAGGAGGAAACCCAGGGATCAGAGGAAGCTTTCAAATGTATGGACGGATAGCAGAACCGCCACACAATTATGAACCCAGTACTGAGCCAGAGGGGGTGTGGGAAAGAGTTAAGGACCTTCCTCCAAGGGGTCTGCGGGACAGGCAAGGGACATTGGCGACTACTTTTCTTAGCCAGCCAGGAGGCCTACTCCCGCTGCCCGGGTCAGATGGTAACCAAGACATTTAAGACCTGCGCTGCAATGAATGAGCCTGAGCACCCCTGGAAGCTGTGACCCTTTCCCGCTGTGCTGCCTCGCCCCGTGAGGTGCTAGCTGTGGCCTTCCTGTGACAGATCTGCTCCCCTGCTCCAGCCTGTGTCTCCAGCGATGTCAACCTACAGGAAAACACCAAGGTCGTGATGGTGGGCTGCGCTTTTAAGGTAAAGACACCATGGAGTGGCGCCAGCAATGTCACCAACCAGACAAGCCACAGAGCCAGCAGACGGCCGGGTCCAAAGAGTTCCTCAGTGTTAAAGATCCTTGTAAGTAAAGTTGTCACCTTTCCAATAAAACGTACTCGTCTTTCCTTGGAACAGAAACAATTACCATTAAAACATGATTTTTAAAAAGTCCTGGCTGCGGGGGCGGGCTCCTTCTGAGGCTCTGGAGGCGGCCCCACGGTCCAGGGCTGGGAGGGGCCACGGCCTGCGGACTCCAAGGCAGGAGAACAGTGCCCAGAGAAGTTCCTGCCTGGGCACCCGGGGAAGAGCGCATGTCACCGCTGGCGGGGGCAGGGCGGTAGCTGCAGTCCCACGGCTGCTTCTGCAGGCAGGCTCCCGTGACATCAGTCTTCGTCATAGTAATAGTCTAACTTGGTGTACACAGTTTTGCAGCCTTTGTCAGAGAAAACCCTCTCCTCTTTGGGGGAAAACGTCATCTCGTCGGCCACTTTGGTCACAATGTCCTCGTCAACCTCATAACCGCGAGACTGCATTTCCACGCGGATGCACATCTTCAAGTGCTTGTACTCCAGCGGGAGGAAGGGGACAAAATAATCAATGAGATTCCGGTCGATTAAGCTGCTGTGCCAGAAGCCACCTGGAAAACAGAAAAAGATGCTGTTCTTCCACCGTCCCACCTGTCTGCCCACCCACCCTCCCGCCATCATGTGCCTGATTCACTCTGTAAGACAGGGTAGAACTGCCCCTGTGGGTTTCTGAGAATGCAACTCTTTATGGGAGCAGACAGCCTCATCTTACTTCCTAGGAGAGGGTGGTGGTTTCGAACTGCTGACCTTGTGGTTAGCAGCCCCACTCGTAACCACTCTGCCACCAGGGCTCCTCCAACGGGGGAGAAAGGGCTGCGAATCTTTCTGACTAGCTCCTGACTGCTCTCTGACGGAGGGGCACCAGCAGTCCCACTCACTGTTCTTGTTGTTGAAGACCGACACAGACAAGGCGTGCTCGATGTCCTTGAGCTTGATTTCTTCCCTCTGCTTCCCACTCCTCCAGAAATCCAGAGCCACGTCTGTGATCCGCTCGGCTCCAGCATTGCTACAAAAAGCATTCTGATGAACCTGGACTGGGTTTTCTCGGGAAACGCACGCAGGCTCGGGCTCCCCAGCTCTTCCCCGGCATCCCCGGGCCTGCGGAGACCTTACCTGAGGAAGATGAAGATGGCTTTCTGATAAGAGACGCCATCCACCAGGTCGTAGTAGTCTAGGAAAGGTTTGATGGCGTCTATGAGGCCGGCGTGCATTTTATCCATTTCGTCAAATATGAAGATAGAGCTCGCACAGGTGCTCACGTTGCCTCGGACCCACTGCTGTAACTGATCCTACGGTTCGAGGGGCGGCAGAACAAAGCTGTTAAGGGAGATCAAACCATTCTAGCACACACGCCTGTTACCACCACGAACGCGGTCACCGGGTGCTGCCTGTGCACTACGCAGGGCACTCTGAACTCCAGGCACGGGCTCTTTTGTGCCTCACAACAGCCCCAGGTGGGCAGTGCCAGACCCATTTGAGGTGCCCAGGATGACAGTACGCGGTAGAACTGGGCCCGGGCCCAGCTGACTGAATCCAAAGCCCTTTGACTAGAATGGCTCTGCTGTGAGCTGCCACACCCACGCTGCCCTGCCATCAGAATGGTGGCAGTAATACATCCTCCACGCACACCAGCCTTCTGACAAGGAGGAAGAGACCAAGTGTCTCATTCCGTCCTAAGACCAGCCTGGGAGAGACAGTGAGGGGCAGGCTCCAGTGCCCATGTGCCCTGGGAAATGTCTGGTCAGGCGGCACTTTAATTTCTGGAAAAATGCCCAACCATTAGTGTGGTTAGGTGGTTTTCGGAACACTAAGCAATTGAGGTTAGAGGCCCCTGAAGCCATCGGATCAGAAAGTTGCAGTTGCGTTGTGGAGCTGTAGAAAGCTTTCCTAAGCGGTTGGCTTAATAGTGACAAGGGAAGGCAAGGCTAGCCCAACCCCCAGGAAGAACTCTGGCAGGTACCTTGTCTCATTGCTGACTTGGCTACTGTGATCAGGGTAACAATGTTTCACACATGTAGCTAATGGCAACAGTTGCTCTGCTCTGAGGCTGCTTGGTGGTAGTAAGGGTTCCCCGGCCGCATATCTGAGTGAACTACAGAAGTTTGACTGCACTCCGATAAATTAGGTTCTAATACTCATGGCTATCTATCCCACTCTGCTACCTGGACTTACAAGCACCAAACCAAGCACCCGCAATAAGCAGGGGGTAGGCAAAGCCTGAGCATGGTATTTTACTGGCCTTCCCAAGCCCATCAAAGTGGTTGCTGTATATACTCCAGTATAAGCCGAACAGCAGCTGAGGCACCTAATTTTACCACAAAAACTGCATTAAAATGTGCTTTAAAAACAGCTTATACATGAGTATATATGGTAGAATGTAAACTCTAAACTCACTGCCATCAAATTAATTCTGACTCACAATAAGGCAGGGTGGAACTGCCTCCATGGGTTTCAGACTAACCCTGGGAGCAACTGGCAGTTTTGAACTGCTGACCTCCCCATTAAGAGCCCAACGTGTAACCACTATGCCCCCAGGGTTCTCTTGTAGCCTGGACTATCTCGAGATGTTACTACTGGGCTTTGACACCACCCGGGCTCCTGGTCTATCCAGAGGTGCCTCTGGGGGTGAGCAGTGAGGGAGCTTGAGCCACCGTCTGTCTCTGGCCGGTAGTTGAGCATGTCATTGTTGAATCCAACCCCACTATGTAGATAAGGAAATGGAGGCACAGCAAAGGTAGGGGCCTGAGTGCTGACTACAGTGGCTAACTCCTCTCGTTCTGCCTCAGTTAGCCAGTTTTAGAGCCAACAGTCTGGCACCCTGGGAAAGCAAGTGCCTGGTCTTTCTCCCTAAGAGCAGCAGGCAGGTTGGGCCCCAAAGCCTTTCTTGTTAGCAGCCCTTTGTGTCACCGCATGCCCCAGGGCTCCTTAAACAGCAGTATTAACCCGTCTCTGACGGCAAATACGCCAGGCACCGTAGTAGGTACTTCACGTGAAGATCTACCGACTTTGCCTGGATGGCACAGCTGGCGGTGAAGCATTAGGGGGCTCGAATCCAGGTGTCTGTTGCCAATGCTCAGGGCTGTTCGTGAGTGCAACCGTGAAATCAATGTGTAACTAACTAAAGACACATCGAGTCTCCCTGGAAACATGTCCCAGCCGTAAAATGAGTCCGATGTGGCCATCTGTAAGTTGGGTTTGAATAGGTCTCTCTGGAATCCCTGACCCACTCCCTAAACCGGGCGCCCCTGGGCCTGCTCTCAGAAACCATGGCAAAGGTTTGCTGGTGAAATGACACACACTCCAGCCGCTAGACCACGGTTCTCAACCTTCCTGATGCTGAGACCCCTTAATACAGTTCCTCATGTTGTGGGACCCCCCCAACCATAAAGTCATTTTTGTTGCTCCTTCATAACTATTTTTGCTATTGCTATGAATTAGGCAATCCCTGTGAAAGAGTCCTTTAACCCCTAAAGGGATCGAAACCCATAGGTTGAGAACCGCTGCTCTAAACCATTCTAAAGGGAACTGACACATTTAGCTGTTTTTCAAGTTCACACTAATTTCCGCCGGGAGGCCCAAATCCCATTCCACAACCAAAGACACCCCCAAATCCAGCATTATCCACTAAGGAGTTCAAAATTCTGGCCTTGCCTTGTACAGGGTAATGTTCGAAGCGTGTGGGAAGTGCAGGGTGGCCACAAACAGGTGGACGTAGTTGCTGTGCAGGCCACCCTCATAAATATTCTCCGCAATGATTTTGCTGACAAAATTTTTGCCGGTGCCAGTCCAGCCGTGCAGAGAGAGGGTGAGGGGTTTCTTGGGCTTTGGGTTGCTTATGAAGCCAAACACCGCATTGAGGATGATTTTCTTGGCGAGATGTTGCCCAAAGAACTTGCTATCCAGGTCCTTCTGCAGCGCTGGGGAAAAGCAAAGCCAGTGAGAAGCAGGAGAAGAAACAGGTGGTAAAACTTGGCAACATTTACAGGCCCAGGTGAAACTCGGCATGGCCATGGAACTTCCCCAAGCTTGTGTGAAATGTTGACACAAGGCGGGCTGGGAGTACCCGTCCCAAAGGGGAACTGTGGGTCCCAGCTCTTCCTTCGCTCCCTGCCATCAAGTCAAGGCTGACTCACAGCGCCCCGCCCTCAGGGTTTCCCAGACTAACTGTCCACAGGAGCAGAAAGCCCAGTCTTTCTCCCGCGGAATTGCGGGCAGTTGCCAACAGTCAATCATGAGGATCGCAGCCCAACGCGTAACCACCACACCACCAGGCTTCCTGTCTGCCTTTGCTGGTCCTGTCCATTCGAATGCCCTGAGCCGTAGGAAGACTAAACGGGTCCTTGGGCTTTACTGCTACCTGTTGGCATCCCTAGGTCCTGCTCAGCGCCTCCCACTCCACGGCTGGGCAAGAGAAGGGCTGCAGAGGAACCACCAGCCACCTACTCCGGAAGAGTCCCCGCCATGCTTCCTGTCCCCAGCCAGGATGGGGGTTCAACGCTCGGCGAGCAAGTTGACAGCACAGTGCATGCCCCAAGCTTCTGCGGGGAGCGGCGCAGGCTGCGGCTCCAGGCTCGGGGGCCAAAGTCCGCTCGGTCGCCGTCAGGGAGCCAAGCCACCCGCTACGCCCCGGGCACTCGGATGACTGCATCCGAGCGCTGGCTCGTGCCCAGGCCGGCTCCGGTTCTGCCCAGGCTTCTGGTCCCCCTGTGCGCGCCCGCACGCGCGTCTGACAGCCCAGCCAAGCGACCAGGGCGAGCCCCCGGGGCCCTACCTTCGCGGCTGAGAGCCCGCTTTTGGCCGCAGCACTCGGCGAAGAGGCAGTAGAGGCGCGGGTAGGAGATGTAGCCGGTGAGGACGCCGGCCAGGGCCAGCCCCAGGCTGATGGGCTCCACCGCCCGCACCGTCCAAGGCGCCAGGAGCAGCAGGCCCAGCGCGGCCCGGCCCAGCTTCATGCCCGGACCCGCGCCGCGCCTCCAGCCCTCGGGCTTGCCGCCGTAAAGCGTCACCGCGCGGCCGCTTCCGCTTCCGCTTCCGCTTTCGCCCGCGCCCCGGCCTCCATCTTTGCGCCGGGCGAGGCTCCTCCCACTTTGGGCGGCCACCTTCTCGGGGGAGGGGCCGAGGACGCCCACTTCCGGCCACGCTGGGGGCGGGCCCCGCCTTCTCCCTCCCCTTCCTTCTCCCTCCCTTCCCCTTCTCCCTCCTCGACAGGACCCCCCGGCTTTAAAGAAAAAGCTTTATTTGATCAGAACAGATTTACAGAAAACTTGAGAAGCTAGACCAGAGTTCCCACTGTAACATCTCCCAAAACGCCTCGCATTTGTCAGAGTTCGTGACCCACCATGGACACAGCATGGATGTTAGGATGGGTGCGTGGGAGATTTCCTTCTCGCTTCTGTCAGGTACAGCAAGCAGTAAGGTCGCCCTGATACTTATTTTATACTTTGGAGTACCGTCCCATCCTGCTTTGTATCACTGTTCACACTGCCCCAGCTTTCGCAGCGCTTCTTGTTGGCTCCTCTGTCCCTTTGAGCAGTCCTGATGGCAAAGTCAGCAGTTCAAAGCCACCAGCCGCCCCGCGGGACACAGTCGGGGCTTTCTATTCCTGGGAAGAGGTACAGTCACAGGGGCAGTTCTGTTCTATTCTAGAAGGTCGACTTTTTGACTGTGAGTTTGGGTTGGGGTTTCTCTTTCTTTTCGTTTTAGCATTTCTTACTTTGGGGCACAACAAGGTGTCTAGGTGTCTGTCCCTCTCCCTGGGAGTCTCCTTCTTCACCGACTTTCTACTTTGTCAAGCATGATGTTCTTCTCCAGGGAGGGGACCCTCTTGAGAACATGCCCAAAGTGTCATCCATACTTCCAAGAAGCATCCTGGCTTTACATTTCCAAGGCAGTTTTGTCTAGTTTACTGGCAGCCCAAGGCTATGTTTCATATCCTCCCACAGCACCATAATTCAAAGGCACTAATTCTTCTTCAGACATCCCTATTTGCTGTCCAGCATGAATATACCATCGCTTGTAATGGTGTCCAACTATCAAAAGATATAGCATTTGGGGTCTTAAAGGCTTGAAGGTAAACAAGTGGCCATCTAAATCAGAAGCAACAAAGCCCACATGGAAGAAGCATACTAGCCTGTGCAATGATGAGGTGTCGAAGCGATCAGGTATCAGGTATCATCAGAACAAAAAATCATATCATTGTGAATGAGGAGGGGAGTGCAGGGTGGAGACCCAAAACCCATTCGTAGGCCACTAGACATTCCCTTACAGAAGAATCTCAGGGAGTTGACGAGCCAGTCAGGGTGTGATGTACCAATGATGAAACATGCAACTTTCCTCTAGTTCCTAAATGCTTCCTCCTCCACCACCACCACCCACTATCATGATCCCAATCCTACCTTACAAATCTGCCTAGACCAGAGGATATACACTGGTACAGATAGGAATTGGAAACACAGGGAATCCAGGGCCAATGATCCCTTCAGGACCAGTGGTGTGAGTGGTGATACTGGGAGGATGGAGGGTGGGTGGGTTGGAAAGGGGGAACCAAATACAAGGTCCTACTTATAACCTCCTCCCGGGGAGGGGGGTGGACAACATAAAAGTGGGTGAAGGGAGACATTGGACAGGGTAAGATATGATAAAATAATAATTTTTAAATTATCTGTCAAGGGTTCATGAGGGAGGGGAGCTGGGAGGGAGGGGAAAACTGAGGAGCTGATGCCAGGGGCTTAGGTGGAGAGCAAATGTTTTGAGAATGATGAGGGCAATGAATGTGCAAATGTGCTTTACACAATTGATGTATGGATTGTGATAAGAGTTGTATGAGACCCTAATAAAACAATAAAAAGAAAATAACATAGCTTGCATCAGTCATATCTTAGTCTTCAAAGTGGCGTGTTTTGAAGAAGTCTTGTGCATATTTACCTCATGCTAAGTGTGATTTCTTTACCACTGCTTCCATGGGCCTTGATTGTGCATCCAATTAACATGAATTATTTGGCAGCCTCAATTATGTCCTCTGTGTATTGGGTCCAGTTGTTAAGACTAGATAGATAGATAGATAGATAAATTTGAATGTAATCTGTATTGAAGGCTGTAGTTTTTGATCTTCAAGTGTTCTTTGCTTTCAGCACATAAGGTTATGTTATCTGAATATCACAAATTGATCATGAGTCTTCCTCCAATCCTGATGCTGTATTCCTATAATCCAGCTTCCCAGATTAAATAAATAGGCTGAAAAAAACACAATTCTGGTGTACACTCTTCTTGATCTTAAGCATGTTGAATCCTTTGTTTAGTCCAAGGACTGCCTCTAGTCTGTGTACAGGTTTCTACATGAGCAGAATTAAGTACTCCAAAACTCCCATTCTTCTCAAGACTATCCATAATTCGTTCTGATCCACACAGTCAAATACCTTTGCACGGTCAGGAAAATGCAAGTAAACTTCTTTCTGGCATTCTCTGTATTCTCTGGTATTTTCTGACAAGATGTGTCTGACATCAGCAATGATAGCCCTTATCCCATGCCCTCTTCTATATCTATTTTGCATTTCGGGCAGCTCCTGGTTCATATACTGATACAACTGTTTAGGAGTTACCTTTAGCAAAATTTCACTTGCATGATTACAGAAATTTCCCCCACGTTTTGTTGTATTACCTTTCTTTGGAATGGGCAAAAATTTGACTCTCTTATGATTGGTTGGTTGGCTCAGTGGCTGACTCTGCCAAATGTGTTAGTATAGATGAGTGAGCCCTTCCACGGTTGCATCAGTTTATTGAAACATCTCAGTTGGTGTTCCCTCAATTCCTGGAGTCTTGTTTTTGGCTAATGCCATGTTCCTTCGTTTTCATTGGTCATTAATCCTATGCTACCTTCTGAAAATAGTTGCATGTCGACCACTTCTTTTTGATAGCAACTCTGTGTATTCCTTTCGATGCTCCCGGCATCATTCCATATTCTGCCCATGGAATCCTTCAGCATGACAACTTGAAACCTGGATTTTTTTTTTCTTCAGTTCTTTGAGCTTGAAAAATATGTAGCATGTGCTTCCCTTTCACTTTTCTAACTCCTGGTCTCTGCATATTTCATTACAATGCTTTATTATGTCTTCTTCCTTCTTTAAAATAATTTTATTGGAGGCTCATACAACTCTTATCACAATCCATACGTACATCTATTGTCTCAAGCACATTTGTATATTTGTTGCCATCATCATTTTCAAAACATTTTCTTTCTACTTGAGCCCTTGGTATCAGCTCCTCATTTTTCCCCTCCCTACCATCTTCTCCCTCATGAATAATAATACTTTTTTTTTAATGCCTTACACTGACCAATGTCTCCCTTCATCCATTTTTCTGTTGTCTATCCCCCGGAGAGGGGGTTATATGTAGATCATTGTGATCGGTACCCCCTCTCAACAACCCCCACCTTCACCTTCCCCTCCTGGAATGGCTACTCTCAATATTGATCCTGAGGGGTTTATCTGTCCTTGATTCCCTGTGTTTCCAGCTCTTATCTGTACCAGTGTACATGCTCTGGTCTAGTTGGATTTGTAAAGTAAAATTGGGGTCATGATAGTAGGGGAGAGGAAGCATTTAAGAACTAGAGGAAAGTTGTATGTTTCATCATAAGTACACTTCACCCTGACTGGCTTGTCTCCTCCCCATGACCCTTCTGTAAGGGGATGTCCAGTTGCCTACAGATGGGCTTTAGGCCTCCACTCCACACTCCCCCTCATTCACAATGATATTGTTGGGGAGATCAGCCCCTAACAACTACCATGGGTTCATAGGTGCAACTGTACGGTTGCAATAAATAAAGATCATAGTAAAGTCATAGAAGATAGGAGAGAGAGTAAAATAAAGGACTCAGACACATTTCATGGTAGCATGCTCACCTCAGCTCCTCTTGAGGGTCCACATGGAGGTGCGGGAAGGAAGAGGGCAGGAGAGAATGTGCGATTTATTTCTAACCAAGGTTATATATATTTTGGGGCATGCAAATCCCCTGATTACAGGAAATGACCTATGTCACAGGAAGGGGTATTGCCATAGGCAATACAACGATGGGAGGGGGTGATCTAGGGGTATACACACAATAGGAAGAGGAGGGATTAAGGGTACACATGTGACAAATTGGCGAATCCTGGATTCATGATGGCAACCTAACTTTGATTGTCCTTGATCTAGAGACTTGATTTATTCTGAGCCCTCTAGGGAAACCAATCCACTGTCCTTAACAACAGGGAGTGAGCCCCACCTATGGTGGAGCAGACAGTAGTCTGATTGCTCTGGATGGCTGATGCTTTCAGAGAAATAACTTGACAAGCATTTACCATTACTTGCAAGCAGTGTCCTAGGTCTGACATATATTTGGGGTAGACAAGCTGGGGAAAAGCCTTTTTAAAAAAAAACAAAAACAACATTTTATTAGGGACTCTTATCACAATCCATACATACATCAATTGTATAAAGCACATCTATACATTCTTTGCCCTCATCATTTTCAAAGCATTTGCTCTCCACTTAAGCCCTTTGCATCAAGTCTTCTTTTTTCCCCTCCCTCCCCACTTCCCCCTCCTTCATGAGTCCTTGATAATTTATAAATTATTATTTTGTCATATCTTGCCCTGTCCGGCATCTCCCTTCACCCCCTTTTCTGTTGTTCTTCTCCCAGGGAGGAGGTCACATGTAGATCCTTGTAATCAGTTCCCTCTGGGAAAAGCCTTTTTATATCTCACATGATATGATTTTTTTCATTCTGGGTCTTTGATGCCTGATATGCAATCTTATTGATACCTCATGATCACACAGGCTGGTATGCTTCTTCCATGTGGGCTTGGAAGCTTGTTGCTTCTAAGCTTGATGGCCACTTGTTTATCTCTAAGCCTTTAAGACCCCAGATGCTATATCTTTTGATAGCTGGGCACCATCAGCTTTCTTCACTATATTTACTTATGCACCGATTTTTCTTCAGCGATCGTGTCAGGAGGGTGAGCATCATGGAATGCCAGTTTAATAGAACAAAGTATTCTTGCATTGAGGGAATACTTGAGTGGAAGCCCAATGTCCATCTGCTATCTTAATACTAAACCTATAAAGATATGCACATAGATCTATTTCCCCATCATCATATATAAATATATTTACATATGTATATGCCTTTATTTAGACCTCTATAAATGCTGTTTGCCTTCTAGTTCCTACCTCTATTTCCTGTACTTTCCTCTTGTCCCACTATCATGCTCAGTCTTCCTTTGGGTTTCAGTAATTCCTCTCAGTTACATTGCCCTTGATCAAGCCCTAACAGTACTCCTCGCTATTGATTTTAGATCACTTGTGTTCCCTTGTCCCTGGGTTTAATAACACCCACTCCCCCTCTCCTGAGCCCCCCCCAGAACCCTCAATCACTTCATTGTTTTCTCCTCTAGATTGTTTATCCCGCCTATCTTATCTAGGTAGACATCCAGAGACAAAAGTATACACAAAAACAATACAGAACAAAACAAAGCAACAACAACAATAACAAAAACCAACAACAAAAATACAAAAGCCTAAAAATAGTTCAAGGTCTGTTTGTTGACCTTTAGGAGTGTTTTCCAGTCAAGTCTGATGGGGTGCCAAGCCCTGGCCCCAGAGTCTGTTTTTGGTATTCCCCAGGGACTTCATCGCTCTGCTTCCCTTGCTGTTCTGTTACATGCCCTTAGTGTTTTGCCTCACTTAATTATGTCTTCTGTTTGGCTTTTACTTCGTGTTTTTTTCAGTTCACTGAAGTTATTCTACATTCAAAAGCAAGTTTCAGAATCTTTCCTAACATCCATTTTGTTTTTTTCTTTCTTTCTTATCTTTTTAATGACCTGTGGGAAACGGAGCACCTGGAAAAGAGTGTCTGTGGACAAATTCTCTCCGCTCCTGTTTAAGGAGTCTGGGAGGCAGACCCTGGTGGAGGCAGGCCTTCACACGCGTGAGTTGGAGATGAGTCTCAGTTCCATTCTCCTGACTACGAGCAGTTCCCCACGATGTCCCCCAGGAACAATGCCAATCTTAAGGTGATGCTTGTGGCACATGGTCGCTTACTATACGATCAAAGGTTAACCGCTGGAAGGCTGTTTGACTGGAGGCTATCTGTCATCCCAGAGGTAGACCCACTCTCTTCTGATAAGGATCATATATTGTTTCCCTGGAGAAGAGCTCAGGGACACAGGGTCAAGCCAGCTCAGAGATGACCAAGGTTAAGCTGCCATCTTAACTCTTGTTATGTATGTACCTTTCTGTTGTGGCTACACCCCTAGCTCATCCCCTTCCTGCTTCATATGTGTATGACTTGGTTTGCATGCCCGAGATTATATAAGCTTTTGATCAAATACATTTGCCTCTCTCTCTGGTTCCAGTCTCCATGGAAGAAGTGAGCCCTTGCATGCCTTGTCTGGTGTCTCTTTAATTTACCCTTCAATCACACAACTGACCCTGGTCCCCATTCAGTTGTGGAGGCTAATCCCACACAATGACCTTCTTCTTCTTCTTCTTCCTCATCTTCTTCTTCTTTAATGTATGCTGTCCTTGATTTCATCCCAAACATCAACTGATTTTCAGCTATCAGTGTTCAGTGTGTCGAATCTCTTCTTGACATGGTCCCAAATTTCTAATGGCATATGCTCAAGGTTGCATTATGGCTCTCATGACTGGCTTGATTGTCTTCAGTTTCAACTTGAATTTGCATATGAGCAATTGATGATCTGTTCCACAGTTGGCCCCTAGCCTCGTTCTGACCAATGACGTCAAGCGTTTCCATTGTCTTTCCACAGGTGGTGTTGATTTGGTCCGTGCCTTGCATCTGTGGAGATCCGCATGTACCGTTGTTACTATTGCAAGAATATTTGGAATGAATAAGTTGGTCTTGCAAAATTCTATCACGTGGTCTCTGGTGTAATCTCTAATACCACGGCCTTATTTTCCAACTACTGATCTTTCTTGTGATCAGTGTTCACAGTCCAGTGACTAGTAATTATCAATGCATCTTGATTGCGTGTTTGATTAATTTCAGACTGCCTAAGTTGGTAAAAATCTTCCATTTCTTCACCTTTGGGATTAGTGGTTGGTGTGTGAATTTGAGTAAGAGTCTAATGAACTGATCTTTCTGTTAAGTGGACAGTGGCTATCCTATCACTAGGCAGAAAGTGCTATACTGCCGGACTGATCTGCAACCTTTATTTTTCATGATGGATGGGATGTCATTCCTTTTCAATTTATCGTTCCTGGCTTAGTATATTCAAAATGTCCAATACCCATCCATTTCAGCTCGCTAATGCCTAGTATATTGATCATCTAGCACTGTGTTTTACGTTTGACAACTTTTCCTGAGACGTATCTGTTAGGTCTCTCTCTCCGGGCTAGATTTCAGCCTCGGTCCTTGGCTCCGCGCGAGAAAGATTTCACGCCGAAGTCGAGCTCGTGATCCAAGTGAATTTAATGAGAGTTAAAAGAAGTTTCCGGTTTTACGCGGCACCCATTAGGATTCCTTTGACCATGCGGCCTGGCAGAGACTGCCCCAGGTCACACAAGGATCTCTCTCCTCACAAGAAGACCAGACCAGCCAAACAAGACCCTCTCCCTCTAGGTTCCTGCCTTCTTAAGGGTTCCCGGGGGAGGCGTGGTGAACGACCCCAGGTCGATCCCATTGGCTGAATTGCAGTCACCTGGCCCAGGTGGGCTGCTCCAGGTGTAACGCCCATCTCCACCCACCGGCTGGAAAATCCAGCTTTGTCCTTTGCTGGCTCTCCTGGGCATGCATAAATAGATTTCCCAATTCCCTAGGCTAAGCTGCCTAACATATCCATTGTACTTTCCAGGCTCCGGTTCCAGTGGGTGTTTGCACCTGTTTCTTCTCATGTGAGCTGTGCCGCCCGCCGCGTCAGCGTCCGTGTCATCCGGAGCAGCTCTGCTTTGAGCAGGGAGCCCTTCCCCAGTCGTATTTCGACTTGTCTCTCAGCCTGAGGGGTGCACCTTCCAATGTTCTACTGGCTAACCTTTTTAGTTGATTGATCACCACATCGGGCTTTGTCTGGAAGTGCCCCTGAAACCTGTCCACCGTGGAAACCCCTGCTGGTGTTTGAAATCCTGGTTTAACTTCCCACGTCAGGAAAACACAAACCACCACAGTATGGCTGTCAGGGGGAGGGGTCTCCAACATGACAGGTCCTCCGGAGCCACTTTGTGATTGTGGAAAATAATAGAGACAGACAGACAAAGCGGGGCACAGGGGCTCTGTGTCCCGATGTCAGGACTGAGAGAGTGAGTGTATTTTCCAATAGGTATGTACACTGGGGCTTACAGATCTTTCCTAAGGCACGCACGTCATATATACAGCCAGCATATTACACAGGTGATGGGTAATATCACAAGCAGGTAACATAATAAACAAGCAGGGAGGTGAGTCATCTTGACCTAGTGTTAGCTGACCTTGAACGCTCCTGAGTCCTCCCCAGGGAAGCAATCTGTGATCAGTATCAGGAAGAGATATGAAAAGAGTTTGTTAAATTTTACAGTGGTGTGATTATATAACCTGATTAGCCAGACACAAAAATGATTCATATTTTATCATTATTATTCATATTATTTTTATTATGAATTAGGTGTGGGTCACTATTCATACTTTCAGAAGTTATTTATTCATTTATATTAATTATTTTGTTGGGTCTTACGACAGTCCATCATTAAATTGTACTAAGCACACTTGTACATATGTTGCCATTGGCATTTCCAAAACATTTTCTTTCTAGTTAAGCCCGTGGTTTCAGCTCCTCTTTTTCCCACTTCCTCCCCAGCCCTTCCACCCTCGTAAATCCTTGAGAAATTAATGATATATTATTGTGGTTATTTTGTGTCTTATACTGTCCGTTGTCTCCCATCACCCACATTTGTGTCATTCGTCCCCCTGGGGGTGGACTACATATCCAAGCTTGTGTTGGTTTCCCCCTCTCTGCCCCTCCAGCATCCCCCTACCCTCGTGACATTGCTGCTCCGACTACTGTTCCTGAGGGGCTCTTCTGTCCTGGATTCCATGTGTACAGAGCTCTTATCTGTGCCTATGTGTGTTCTCTGGTCTAGCCGGATTTGGATTTGTAAGGTAGAACTGGGTCATGGTAGTGGGGTCGGGGAGTGGGAGGAAGCATTCAGGAACTAGAGGAATGATGTGTGTTTCGTTGGAGCTGTACTGTACCCTTGTTGGCGGATCATCTCTTCCTTGTAACCCTTCTGTAGGGGGATGTCCACTTGTCTACAGATGGGCTTTGAGTCTCCACTCCAACCCCCCTCTTTCACTTCAATATAATTGTTTGTTTGGATCTTTTGATACCTGATACCTGATCCCATCAACAGCTCATGATCACACAGGCTGGTGTGCTTCTTCCATGTGGGCTTATTTTCTTCCCTGCTAGATGACCGCTTCTTTACCTTCAAGCCTTTAAGATGCCAGATGCTATATTTTTTGATAGTCAGGCACCATTCACTTTTTTCACCACATGCACTTATGCACCCATTTTGTCTTCAGTGATTGTGTCAGGAAGGTGAGTATCAAAGAGTGCCAGGTTATTAGAACAAAGTGTTCTTGTGTGTGGGAAATGAACACTGAGGGAAATATGAGCGGGACTTAGTCCCTGACTAGTACAGAGGGAATCTGGAACGCTAGTATTCCACGGTAGGAAAGCCACCACTTTGGAAAGTTAGAGATATGGTCCAAGTACGTTTTCCTGCGTTAACGATCTTTTTCACGGTTTCTCCCCTTAAAGGTATGCTGCCTACAAGTGAGCACATGGCTGATTCTGTCTCTTTATTTGCTCGCTGTCTTCCCCTCCCCAAATAGCAGATGGGCATAGAGGGGCTTTATCCCTGAGCTGGGATTCTAAATGCTTGCCATAAGCCTGCATTTTTGGCTTGACTACTTTTTCATATTGTCGTCAATTTTGCCTTGACAGCTTTCAATGTATAGAAAATAACATGTTGCCCCTGTAGCTCTTTTGAATTTAAGACATAAAACAAAAGGGGGGATTATGGGATACAGAAAGATTTCTCCCAAGTTGTCTCTCCCAAATATATGCCAAACCTAAGAGGCTGCTTGCTCAGGGTACATGGTAAATAGCTGTGTGCTTGGAGGTCAATGCAAGCAGGTCAGAGGTTATTCTCTCTAAGGGTTATCAACTGTCTGAAACAGTCAGACTCTATAGTCTGTCCTACCCTAAGCAGGACCCATTCCCTCCTGATAAGGGTAGTGGATTGTTCCCTTGAAAGAGAGCCCAAAGGCAAGGTCAAGCCCACTCAAGGATGAACAAGGTCATGCTGCTATATTGAGTCTTGGGTCTACCCATTTTGTCATATGTATACCCCTAATCCCTCCCTCCCAATTGAGTGTACACTCCTGGATCATCCCCCTCTTATTGCTTTTATAGCCCTTCCTGTTGCACGTATGTGATCATCTGTAATCAGGGGGGTTTACATGCCCCCAAAGATATATAAACCTTGGTTACAAATAAATCTCTCTCCTGACCTTCTCTCCTCCCATATCCCCACGTGGACCATCAAGAAGGGCTGAGGTGAGCATGCTACTATGAAATGTGTCTGACTCCTTTATTTTACCTTCTATCTCTTATTCTCTATGACCTTGTCAGAATCTTTATATAACTGTATGATTGCGCCTACCAGACCGTGATAGTGTGAGGAGCCAGTTTCCCCCACACTTATGTTTAGGGAGGCTGTGAGTCCATCTGCTATCTTAATATGTAACATAAATATACATACATTGGTCTCTAGCCCTTTCATTACAAATTAATATATATACATGCCTATAGCTATACCTCTATAAATAGCTTTTGCTTCCTAGTTCCTCTCTCTCCTTTCGCCTTCCTCCTGTCCCACTATCCTACTCCCCTCCACTTGGCTCTCAGTGACTTCTTTTGGATACATTGCACTTGATCAAACCCCACCAGGCCTCCTCGCCATCATTTTAGATCTCTTGTTGTTCCCTCATCCCTGAGTTCGTTGGCTCTGTGCTCCCCCTCCTCACCCTGTCCTCTTCCATGTACCCCCGGGACCTCCCGTCCTGTTGTTTTCTCCTTGGGATTGAGATTGTTTGTCCTGCCTGTCTTTCTTACATAGACAGACATAGGGTAAACGAGAAAACCAAAAACAAAACGATAGTTCCAGAGTTGTCTGCTGACCTTTATGAGTGTTTTCCAATCAGGTCTGATGAGACGCCAAGTCAGCAGTCTATTTTCAGGATTCCTCAGGTACTTGGTTACTCTGCTCCCCTGTTGCACTCCCTTCGCATTTCACCCCGCTGTGCGTGGGGCAGACCAGGTACACTTTCTGCACAGTGTCTCCAGTGCTGTCCCCTGTAGTGCTATGGGTCAGTGAGTGAATGCCGTACCTCATGGTGGGGCCCTATGGTCTTTTCTGTGCATTGGCTGCTCCAAGGAGGGAAGTTGCCCTTGGTGCTTGGTGGGTCACGATGAGGTTCTCTCTCTGTTTGCACCTGTGTGGTCTGGACAGTCCCGCCACTCACCCCAGGCGACATCTTCAGAGCCGTCCTTTGTAGTACATTCTTCTGGGCAGGGGGTCAACATAGCTCTGCCCCATCATCCTGTTAGTTTGCTTCTCCACACTGGTATGTTGCCCTCAAGGCTTGGTGCTCTGGGATGGGGTCTGGTCCCTGCACCCTCTCTCCCTGATTCAGCTTTTATGGTAGCTCCTTGACAACAACTCCTTACTGGAGGGCTAGTGTGTATGTGTGTGTGTGTGTGTCCGGGGGGGGATACATTATTCAGCCTGGAGAACGTGTATTGGAAAACATTTCTATCTCAGAACAATGGAGATCTTTCTCAAATTAGGGCCCCCATAGTTGTGCATGTAGAAATAAGGTCCAATACACCCTACCAAGTCCTCAGGTTACCACATATGACAAGCGGTGGAGGGACTCTATTCGTCCCCGAGTTTTCATTTTGGTTACCCATAACATTGCAGAGACCTGACAGACCTTTGTTGAAAAAAAAAGTAGCCTCAAATTTTTTCACATGTTAAAAATAGCAAATGGCCCTGTGAAAGTGGTGGGGCAGCAGCACCAGACCTCCCTGTTGAACCTCACAGGGGAAGTCCTCTTCTGTCTCCTTCTCACCCACTGACACCAGCGGATCCTCCCAGCACCGCCTGCTTCTCTGTTGGTCCCGATTGCAGCGGTCGCACAGAACTCACGGGCTGCACTGACAGTTTCTCTCAGGAATGGAACAGTTTGGATTTATTAGAGAAGGGACAACTTACAATTCAGGATCAGGAATGACCCAGGATACAGTTCTTTTTTTTTTCTTTCAATTTTTATTTTAGGATACAGTTCTTTGGTGAAGGCAGGTAGCCCTCAGCTCCTCAGGCCTCTTTGGCCAGTCCAACCTCTGTCTTGCTATACTCAGGTAAACACTACAAAACTCTTCAGTGCTGACAGTAAGTGCCCAGAGGCACTCTGCTGTTGGGAGCTCTCTTGCTGTGTGTACCAGGAGGCCCATGGCAGTGTCGCCTGCATTTGCTGCTGCATGTTTCCACTTCTCATCACTGCACCATCTCCAGTGATCTGGCTCTGGGGTCTAGGAAGGTCGCCGCGCAGGGACCTCATGTACAAAGGCCATGCTTTGCTCTTAGTTCTGTCTTTCTTGGCGGCACTGAATTCCCCTCTATCTGGGACAGAGGACGTTAAGCCTAGGGGAGTGGTAAAACTAATCGGTCCTCTTTTAGGGTTCCAAACATCTTCCCTGCAGGGTCCCATCCCCACAGGGTGCCATGTATTGTTCGTATTATTAGCAAGTTATTTAATCCTCTTGGCGGGCTGCAAGCCCACCCACACGTTTTTGTAGGCATCTGTGGTATGTAGGTGTTTGTGTGCCAACATGGCATCCGTCGGAAGATATGGGTGGACTTTAACCTGTCAATCAGATTGCAGTTGGATGACCTCCGTGGGAGGTGCTACTGAGATAAATGGCTGGCTGGCGGCTGCCCTCTTCCCAGCCCCCACCTTTATCTCTCCTGCTGGCAAGCCCTTCTGAGACCTCCGTGCCCTGTAATGTGACCACCACTGGATCCACAAGACTTTGAACCCACCGGCCTGTGATTTTCCTGCATTCTGTATCACTGCACGTGACTTCCTAAGTCTGGAGAGGGATGTATGGACTAGTGTCAGACTTACGGACTTGATCTAAATTGGGCTGGGATGTTCACTTGACATATTACTTTTTATTAAAGATCATTTTATGGGGGGGCTCTTAAAACTCTTATTACAATCCATACATCCATTGTATCAGGCATATTTGTACATATGTTGCCACCGTTCTTTTCTAGACAATTACTTTCTACTGAGCCCTTAGTAATAGCTCTTCTCCCCCTCCCCCCACTTCTTGATATAAAGCGCTCTCTTACACTGGATGTGTTTCTGGAGTTAAACTGGCCTAACACAGCATCACAAGGCCAAGGTGAAAGCGACTCATCATAATGCAGACATTGCACACCCTTCATCGTCAGTGCTGGAGGGATGGGCCGCTCACTCACTCATTCATTTCTGAGGCCTGCTTATGCATCCGGCAATGGGCTAGCTCCCGAGGATTCAAAGCAAAATGAGGCATGCCGTTTTTGCCCCACTCACCTTGCATTTTAGTGGAGTGACAGAACACAACCACCTCTGTTTTGCAGATGAGAAAAGGGAGACTCAGCAGGAAAGGACAGAGTGCTGTGAACTGTGAGCAAGGCTCGGTGGGTAGGGTCTGACTCGAGCCATGCCTCTCCAAACCCAACCCCCACGCTTCAGGGCCACCCTCACCTGAGCCGCTTTGTCCTCATCCCACTTGAGAAGAACGATGGCAGGAGTGGCCAAGTGCTTGTGTCAGGAGAACAGGCAGAGGGGCCTGGCGGCCACCCCCCGAGGGGGACTCACCAAGGCTCAGTCCTGAGCCAGCAGTCAGACACAACTCCTCAATGCAACCCTTGTGCGGAGTCTGACACGGGCTGCGTCTCCCAAAGCAGCTCTGCTTCTCTGCTGGGTTGGGTTCACTGTCAAGGCCATGCTCATGATTATGGTGCTTACAAGGGAAGGACCAGGTTGCAATTCAGGAGTCAAGACTTGGATCAGGTAGTCTCTCAGTCATGCCCTCCACCCGCCTCTCTTTGGTCCCAGGCCAGCCTCTGTGCTATTCAGGTACATGTACCCAGCTTGTCAGCTCCTTCAGTGCCCGGAGGTGCCAGGCTTCCTGCCCGCTGGCATTCAGCCCTCTCAGCCCTCGGCGCACTAGGTGGCCCACCACACTACCTCCTGGTTCTGCTGTCCTCAATTTCTCTGCTGCTGCTTCCATCTCGGGGGTTCCTTCTCACTTTGGTCTAGGACAGCGGTTCTCAACCTGAGGGTCACAACCCCTTTGCTACCTAACAGTAGCAAAATGGCAGTGATGAAGTAGCAAAGAAAATGATTTTATGGTTGGGGGGGGGGGTCACCACAACATGAG
This sequence comes from Tenrec ecaudatus, assembly GCF_050624435.1. Classification (NCBI taxonomy): domain Eukaryota; kingdom Metazoa; phylum Chordata; class Mammalia; order Afrosoricida; family Tenrecidae; genus Tenrec; species Tenrec ecaudatus. The sequence continues at coordinate 77,341,880 of NC_134539.1, read as the reverse complement.
GAACTGTATGAAAGGGTCGCACGAGGAAGATTGAGAACCACTGGTCTAGGTTCTCAGAAGGTTCCAGGGCCCAGAAAATGTGCCCTGCTCCTGGTACTCACAGCCCTCCTGTCTGCTCTTCTTTTAAGGGGCTCGAGCAGGGGTGGCGACTTCAGAAAGGGTGGTGAGTCGGGTAAAGGTGGTAGCTTGAGTCACTAACACAAGGGACAGCCCACTCCCAAGCCGGACGGAAATCACAGGCAGAGGCAAAGATTGAGAACCCACCCCAAAGTGCAGGGTGATTCTATCAGAACAAAACGGAGGACTCAAGACTGACACTTCACTCTCTCCAAGTTGACGCTCTTTTGGGGGGGATGTCACAATCCTTCCCTAATCTTCCATCCTTAATGCCACCCAGATACTGAGTGGGAGTGCTGGTTGCGTGCTCCAAGGGCCTATCAACCAAGGAAGTTACTGCAATGCCACTGTGACAGTGAGTGGACAGTAAATTGGTGGGGCACGTCATGCCTTTTAAACTTCAGGAGGAAATCTACCGCAATAATTCAGTTTTGCTCTGAGTTACCTGATGCCAGGGTTCTGAAAAATTACCTGGTGTGCTTTAAGGAAAACAAGGTTGGATTCGTTTCATATTTAATAGTTAAGTCCTAAAAGTTATATAGTTAAGTGTAGTCCTCAAGTTAAAGAGTTGAGTTCCTTTTTCACTGAAAAGGAACATGTAAGTTTGTAAGTCTGTGAGCATCCCCGTGGTCCTGTGCTGGGGTTTCTGCTGACAGCTGCACGGGGCACGATGGAGAATGTGGACTGCGCCCTGTGCCCGACACTTAAAGAGGCAACATATCTGTACGCACAATCCTGAACTCACAAGCTTTAATGGACGCACCCTGAACACACAGCTGTGTGCTCTGGATCCAGCACAGGCAGAAATGCGACGTATCTACAAACAAGATTTAATAGTGCTCACATGAATAAACATTTGTTCCCAAATAGGAAAACTGCACGTTTTGTTTCAAAGGGTTACAAATCCAGAGCTTGAAAAACATCCCGCAGGCAGTGGGACCGATGCGAGTCGGCTCGGAGAATGTCCACTAGCACGTCGCCAGGCCTCCTGGGGGCGGGGCTCTGCTGACAGCCCATCCCGTGCGTCCGCCTCCCCTCAGCCCTCAGTACCGCCTGTTCATCTTCTTGAACTTCTCGTAGTGGTAGTCGTCAGTGGCCTTCTCGTTAGGGGGTCGCTTGCGGTTGGGAGGAGACCCTGAGAAGGGAAAGAATGGGTGAAGCGGTTTGCTGCATAGGAACCCATTTCCTAGACCTCAGCTCTACAGAGGCACGAACCGAGCCGGCCCAGTTCTCCAGGGAGCCCCAGGGCCCTACCCAATGAACAGGTAGACAGCAGGGCCCCAGTCCTACCTATTACTGAAGGAATGAAAACAGTGAGCAGACATTACAGCCAAGTGCTGGCCAAAGTCTGGATCAACAGCCCGTGGATTCCGATTCCCAGAACCCGGTGGGACCGAGCAGAACTGCTCGAGGAGGGCTCCGTGACTGTCATGTTTATGGAGTCTGCTGCCACAGCTTGCTCCCGCAGAGCCCTGGTGGGCTTGATCCGCTGCCCTTTCAGGTGGCAGCCGAGTAATTAACCAGGGCCACTTGGTTGAGCAATAAAAGCAAAGCCCAAACCAAACCTGCTGTCGCCAGTTCAATTCCGACCCTAAGAGGATGTCAATCTTCACAGGAGCAAATAAGCCTGCCTCATACTTCTCCCACAGAAGAGCTGGTGGGTTTGAACTGCCGACCTTGGAGTCAGCAGCCCAATGTGTAACTCGCAGCGCCACCAGGGCTCTGTAGGTGAGCGAGGCATTATTTCTTTTAATTTTCATAGCTCCAAACTAAGGGCTGCTGGGCTGATTCCAACTCTAGTGGCCCTATCTAGAGCTGCAGGCAATAACCCTAGCCAGAGGCATTTTGCCATCCCCGCTCACATAAAGGTTCAGGGACTGGATGAAGGTGACTGAGAGTGAAGGTAGTTGGAGAGTTGAACCCACATCTGGAGACTCCACTACATCTGGGACTATTCTGGAATGAAAAGACACACAACCAAAAGATACCCTTCCCGCTGTTCCACCAAAAATAATTCCCTAGGTCAGAAGCACGTCAACAGAGCAGACTGTGGGAAGGCTCAGCGAATGCAGTGTCCTTTCGGGATTACAACAGGAGCCCTAGTGGTGTAGTGGGTTACGTGTTGGGCTGCTAAGCCCACAGGAAGCAGTTCAAAACCACTGCTACGCAAGAGAGACATGAGGCTTCATAAACCTGTGAAGAGTTTCAGTCTAGGAAACCCACAGGGGCAGTTCTACCCTGTCCTATAGGGTTGCTATGAGTTGGAATTGACTCGGTGACAGTGAGTTTGGGCTTTTTTTTTGAGTGCTCAATATTATACCAACGGTGACAGGAAGGCTGACTCCACCTGGTGCCGTGGGAAAACGCAGCGGTAATAGGCGCTGAATGGGAGAGCAAGCTAGCATCACATTTCTAGAGGAAATCTCAGGCGGTGGTCTTGGAGCACCATCTATTGGAGAATGACTCTGAAAGCGGTCTTCGAAATAGGGCAAACCTGGCGACCACCTTCACAGCCAACAAGGGCTGGTCAACCTCCAGCCCATCTTTCTCCCCAACAGAACATGCTGCTGGCAGTCAGTGAGCACAATGAACCGGCAAAATAGAATGGTGTGTGTGCTGCCGGGTAGATTCCCACCCAAGCCCCAAACCATGTACACTGCCGGTGAGTCGATGCTGATGCCAAGCCTGACTCCCAGCGACCCTCTAAGACAGGGTGAGACTGCCTCTGTGGGTGTCTGGGACCGTGACTCTTTACTGGATCAGAAAGCCTCACCTTTCTCTCAAGGAGCGCCTGGTGGTTTCAAACTGCTGGCCTTTTGGTTGGTGGCCAAGGTGTAACCCTTGTGATTCACAGTCCAACACGTCACTCCCATGCCACTAGGGCTCCTACAAGGTGTACTGCCAGGAAGAACTTGGGAGACCTTCCTAAGCAAGCACACTTGGTGCGAGTCACACACTGAAAGGTCAGCAGTTTGAAACCAGCAGCTGCTCTATGGGAAACAGGTGAGGCTTCCTGTTCCCATAAAGCTGTACCGCCTCACAAGAGCCCAACAGACTGCGAGACCGACCTGTGGGTTGGCTGTGGCTCAGGTGACATTGTGCTTGCACAGACTCTTCTCACCGACAGTGGTTGGGTGCTGGGGCACTGGGAAAACTGACCATGACCTTGACGGTGCAGGTGACACACACCCCAGGGAAGTGGCTGACAATACTATGCTTCTTTGTTTATAGAAGTTTCTGCTTTCCTGCTAGTAGCTTAGTTTTGTAACTGTTTTTTCTTTCTTTTTTTCTTATTGTGTGTGTGTGTCCTGTTTGGTTGCTGACTGGCTTATGGCTGCTATGGCCCCGGTTGATATTACAGGGCTGTGATTTTGTCACATTATAACCACCAAAGTAAACCCGAGACATGCAGTCCTCATGGACAAGCAGATGGAGTCTGGGCTCCTGACTACTCTAGCCCCAATGCAAGAACACTTAGTTCTGATAACATGGTCCTGCTCGACATTCACCTTCATGAAAAGATCACTGAAGACAAGGGTGCTACAGCCAAGTGTGGTGAAGAAAGCAGACGGCGCCCGGCTATCAAACAGCATAGAGCCTGTAGTCTGAAAGGCTTGTATTCAAACAAGCAGCCATCTAAGCAAGGGTCAAGTAAGTCCACACAGAAAAAGCAGACCAGCTTGTGTGATCCAAGACGACAATCAAAAAACTCGACTGTGGCGAAGGGAAAAGTGTCAGGCCTAAATTGTGAACACCCTATTTGTAGAAGGCTGTGGAGGACAGTGGGAGCCCACACCCATCTGCAGAGTGTCTGGTCAGACGGAGCTGCTGGCAGATCTGCTCAAGCCACAGGCAAGCGTCTCAAACAGCCTTGCTGTCAGTCAGAGACCACTGTAACCTTGAAGATGCTGGATCAAACTCAATACTTGGCCAGTTGACCACCTGTGGCAGTTACATAATCTGTTGTCAATTTGAGACTTAAGAGTGGTGTGGTGGAGTCTAGCCTGTCCATCAGGTTGCAGCTTGATGACCTCATTTGGAGTCTCTAAGGAGATAAATAGCTCGCTGGAGGTGGGACACACAGACACCCCCTGTGAGACATTCCTGCAGATGAGACAAACGGAGCTATGCTAGAGCCCTGCCATGTGGAGACCCCTGCCAGCGCTGAGATGCTTCCACTGCCACTGGGTCCACAAGACTTTCAACCCATTAGCCTGTGATCTTCATGCATTAAGCCTCACTGTATGTGTTGCGTGAGTCTGAAGAGGAATTTATAGATTGGTATTGGACATATGGGCTAATAGCGGACTTATGGACTTGACCTGGACTGAGCTGGGATGTTTTCTCAATATTCAATTGCTAGTATATAAATCTCTTTCTTATACGAATGTCTCTGGATTTGTTTCTCAGTCTACCCAGACTAACACACCTCCCTACAGATCTGACCTGAACTGGTTCTGTGTGCAAGTATCTCTTACTTGTTTCATATCAGAAATTTCTCCCTGGCTTTTAAAATATTGATGGTCTTTTCTTCCTTATGCATTATTGAATATTTTGGTCTTTATATTATTGTTTATCCATACCACCTTATTTCAAACTTGGTTTTTATTGTTTCTGTTGGGTTTCCCTGTTTGTGACCCACAGGAGTGGATGCACAGTGAGAATAACTGATACAGGGGTTGATAGGGGATGGAGGGGTGGGGACAGGGTGATAGGGAGGGAAGGAGGATTTTGGGAGTGGGAAATGAAGATAGGAATGAAGAGGGAGCACTAGAACTGGCAATAATTGCAGAACTCATTTTAAAGGTGATTGAACCATGGGGTGGGGGGTGTTCTAAAACTGATATGGTAATGGTTATGATCGATGTGATTGAACAATCTAACTATTAAAGTATATGCTATACGTGCCAATGAAACTGTTCAAACAAAACAGAAAAAAAGATTTAGAGCCTCAGACACCCAGGGGGCGGTTCTATTTTGCCCTACAGAGTCACTATGAGTCATACTTGACTCAATGGCGTTGGAGCCAGAGCTGCCAACAACAAGGCTCAGCAATCCAAACGACAGGCTGCTCCCAGGGGCCAGATGAGGCCGTCTGCCTCCTTCAATCCACCCACACCGCCTGTTCTTGGAAGCCCCAAAGGAGTAGTTCTAGTCTGCCCTGTAAGGGTCACTACCCGTCAGAATCAACTCGATGCCATGGCTTTTTTTTTTTTAACTACATATGAGAGAGCTTCAAGAACTTCTTGGAAAATAGACTTAAAAGATAACGAAATTTTCTTACAAACTTTTCCAAGCCTATTCATAGTATACAGATTTTTAAAAATGTCTGAAAGCCTATACAGGAGAGTCGACTGTTGCAAGTTTTAAGGAGAACCTAAAGTTTGCTGCTTTCAGCAGTTTGAAGGGTACCATTCAGTAGCATTACATGTATTTACCATGTTGTCCAACGACCACCACTGACTAATTCCCAAACCTTTCCATCATCCCACACAGAACTGTTCCCACTGAGGGGTAACGGCCCACCAGCACGAGGCTTTCACGCGCCCTCACAGTCACGGGATGTATGCGGTGATGAGCCTTGAGATGGACCATCAGAACCGCATGCCCGTTGATGGTTGAGTACCATCCTCCGCTGCATGTGCATGGGAGACGTTGTGAAAGCGGATCTTTTACACAAACTGCGACGTCCCCTCATATGCGCCTATTCTGATTAGCCAGCTGACTTCAATTCCTGGTTGATTTTTTGGAATCAATTATATTTTGAGGGCGCATTAAATTCCCTGAGGTTCTCCTATTGTCTCTGATTTACAGATGAAGAAACAGAGGCCTGGGTTGTGGTTGGGCGCGTGGGCTGGGCCCCGAGGCCACGGCACAGGCCCGCTGCCCCAGTACTCACGCTCAGGCTCGGGCTTCTCTGTGTCGCCCACTCTCAGGGGCCGGGCTTTGGGCTCCTCTTTGTTTCTCCGGATGGGGGCGCTGAGCTCCTCATGATAAAACCTGTTGTGCTGCACGTAGTTCACAGCCATGTTGGTGGGCACAAAGGACGTCTCGCTGTCCTTCTTCTTGTTCTGCTGCTCAGCCAGCAGGCGGGCCTTGGCGTCCTCCGTGGAAATGATGTTTTTTATTTTGGCACTAAAGGGAGAGAGGGGCCAGGGCACAGGTTGGATCACGGTGCATGTGGGACGCAGAGAAAGGACTGGGAGGCTGGCGGCCTGTGCTCACCGTGGCCAGCCTCACCCTGGGGCGCAGTTCTCTCGAGCTTACCCATTTCTCTTGTGCCACACCCCTGGAGCTCCCACCGCCATGGGCACCAAGGAGCTAGTCTCCTCTTCTGGTCAAGAGGAAGTCAACTCTTAAAGGAGCTAAGTCAACTTGAGCTCTGAGCTCGTGAAGCTAGAAAGACGAGAGAACCCAGGAGTCTCCCTCAAGCTTCTTATGAAAGCCCAGGCCATCCCGACGCCTGGCTTTCCTCCTCGGAAAGCAGAATGGAAGGAGGTCGCAGGGTTAGGGTTAGCTGGACTGCTAATGTTGCCCCTGTCCTACGGAGACTGGAGAATGCAAGCTCTCATTAGAAGAACTGTGGCAGAGTTTGAAAAAGGGCTGCTTTCAATCAGCGTCCCTTAAGTCTCTCCTACCGTCCTGACCAAGCCTCATGTCCCTGAAACTCCTGGCCACAGCCACCTCACTCCTGCCAGAGAACGAGGCGCAGTGCTTACTTGTGGGTTTGCGAGGAGACAGCTAAGAACCAGTCTCTTTAAATTTTAACTGGGATGAGGAGAGCTCTTCCCTTTAGCCCAAAGGAAGCTGGAGCACAGCATAAATTAAAACTCAGGGTGGAACTTATGGGTGTTATGTCGACGGCATGCCTGTGGGGGGTGGAGTCCAACCAGTCGGTCAGGTCACAGCCTAATGATGCCCCTGTTCAGGGTGTGGCCTTCTTATAAGCAGGGAAACCAGAAACTTCCCACCCTCTCTCTGCAGGTTGGCCTCCCTGCTTGCTGGAACTCAGCCGCCAACCCCCGAGAGCTGCCGGTACCCTTCCACGTTTCCATTGCCTTTGGATCCACGAGACTCTGCACCCACCAGCCTGTGATCTTCCTGTGTCATCACTCTGCACCACGGCCTGCGGCTGGGAGTCTGCAGAGGCACTTAGGGGCTAGCGTGGACTTACAGACTTGAGCTGGACGGGGCTGGGACGCCTTCTTGAAGTGCAACTACTTCTCGGCACATGGCTTTCTTCCACATATTTGAGTGCCCCTGGGTGTGTTTCTCTGGATACCCGGCCAACACACTCACTCAATGCCCAGGTCCACCTCGGGGATGCCGCTGAGCATCTGGTTGGAAAGCATCTCCTCCGTTTTCCTGGCTGAGGAGACGCGGATGCTTTCTGGGAGCTCATAAAGACAGTCCTCTGCGCTCTTCTGCTTTTCTTTCTGCTCCTCAAGTTCCACGATCCCTTTCCTCTTCCTCAGCTCCGTCTCGATGTATTTCATCCTGCAATGAGAGACGCGGAAGCCTCACCGAAGAGCCCGAAGCTCAGAAGAGGAGTTTTCAAGTCAGTGCTCCCTAGCACTAGCAAATGAGCCATGGTGGCGCAGTGATTACGCATCGGGCTGCTAAGCACAAGGTCAGTGGTTTGAAACCACGAGTGGCTCCTTGGGGAAGGATGACGCTTTCTATTCCAGTAAAGAGTCACCGTCTCACACACCTGCAGGGGCACTTCTATCCTGTCCTACAGGGTTGCTGTGAGTCACAGCTGACTTGGTGGCAGGGTGTTTTGGGGTTGATCACTAACACAAGGCACCAGGTGGCACAGGGGGTGACAAGCTGGGCTGTGAACTGTCAGGCTTGCAGACCAGATAGACTGGTGGCTCCACAGGAAAAAGACAAGGCCTTTCAGAAACTCTCATGTAGATGTACAGCCTTGGACACCCAAAGGTGCCCTTCTCCCCTGCCCCCAGTGTCCTTATGAGTGGGACTCGCCCATGGAAGTGGGCGTGGGCTTTTCCGGTTGTTGTTGAACACTACCAAAGAGCCGTGGCGATGCAGCTGCAGAAGAGCTGGGTTGTTAACTGGAAGGCCATAAAAACGTACTGCCTTAAGAGCACGCGGGAGCATGTCTGCATCCTATGCTGTCATGACAAGCAGGATCAACTTGAGAGCAGTCGGCTCACACTGGCAAAAAGGAATCCTTGTGGCGCGCGGCTAAGCACTTGCTGCCAAGTGAACGTGCTTCCTGTGACCCCACCAGCAGCTCCGTGGGCGAGAAGGGTCCGTGAGCTGCTCCCCGTCAACATTACGGACTGGGAAACATCGTGGGCCAGCTGTCCCACGGGGCTAGCACGAGTCAGCACATACCCCACAGCACGAGCAGGGGGCCGTGTGGTTCACGATGGAGCTTTCCAGAAATGAGGAAAGAAAAATAAAAATGACTCGCATTGCTTCACTGAAGTTCTCAAGTCTGGGAGGTGGGAGAAATGGGTCCAAATTGACCTCTTTGGAAAACTGCAAGCACGTCACCTATGTCGTATCTGAGACCGTATCTGGTTGGGGCCTTCCCCTGATCCTTTGTAGCCATGGACCTACATGTCTGCATCCTCATCCCTCCGGTTGGTTTCTGCAGAAAACGACGTTCCCAGGTGGAGGTCTTCCTCTTCACTGATCCTAAAGGGAGAGAAGAATGAGAGTGAGCTTTAGAGTCACAATTCCGTGAAGCAGGCACACAACAACAAATGGACGGCGTAATGTGGATTGAAGAGAACTGTGGGCTTTCCTCCCTCCTTAGACAGACAGACAGACAACCAAAAAGTACTCTTTATCCTTTGGTTAAAAAAAACCCCAAAAAACCAACTTTACCAAAGCCCTCTGCCCACTTCATTCGAAGGCTCTCTGCGAGCATAGGGGCCCAGGGCAGAGGCTAAAAGTGAGGGCCCACCCCAGCACGTCCTTGCTTACTTGTCCTTCCCCCTCTCCTTCAGCTTCTTCATGTCCACCATACCGCCCGTGTTCATCTGAAAGGGATCGTCCTGGAGAAAGCACACTTAGTTTAAAACGAGCATCTCTGCAACTGGCAGCGGGGTTTCTGAAGGAAAACAAACCCGCCATCCAGTGACGAGCAGCCACGTTTCCCCACTGCCCAGGACCCCACAACTTACTACGAGGGTGGTCTCTTCCTGCACCTTCTCCCCCACCAGCAAGGCCACAGCGCTGAGAATAAGCAAAGGGTCAGGGAGAGACTATTTCAGAACAACATCCGTGCAGAGATAAGACTTGAAGGGTTGGTTCCAAAGCCAGCTGGGAAATCTCACAAGAAATAAACTCCAGAGGACTCAACCGTATGAGACCAACGGGACATTTACCTGGAACTAGGGAACAAGATGAATGGACTGAGACCCGGGTAGGAAAAGTGGTGAGTGCTGATACATTGCAGGGATCGCAACCAGCCTCATGAAACAATGTGTATAAATCGCTAATTGGAAAACCAATCTGCTAAGTAAACTTTCACCTAAAGCATAATAAAATGTTAAACAAAGCCAACGACAGAGAGGTACAACAGGGTCTGATAAACTCTCTCACCGCTAGAGGCTGGGGCTGGCGGCGAAGTGGGACACTTTCCAAGTAAAGCCACTTGGTATCCCTTTGCTTAGTGATCTCGTTTTTTAAGATTCTGCTTTCATGGAAACAACCTCTAAAGACAAATGTGGGAGATGATCTACGCAGGCTTATTTGATGGCAAGAATTTATAGGATAACCCTACATGTCCCCAAATAGGGGAAGCACTAGCAAATGGTGGCAAAGCTATTAGGTAGAACATGTGCAGTGATTAAAAAGGTTTACAAACTTATCTCTCAATGTGGGTTTACAATGTCATGCTGAGTTGAAAATGCCAAAGAATAAAAGTGTTCATGATACTTACTGTATGTATAAAGCATGTAAAAAAGTGTGCACAATATTGATCACAGACTAAGAGCGGGGCAGAGAGAGGAAAGGACATGAAAATGTTCACATTGGTTTCCTCGGTTTGGGAGAAAAAGGCTGCTGTTTGTTATTTTCTTGATTATACCTTTCCAAATCTTCCCAATTCTTAACACTCAATGGGCATCCCACAATTAACTGGGTGTAACCAAAACCAGGTTGGGGACCCGTTGCTGGGCCTCCGAGTAACGACCACAACGGCCCATGGAATAGGTTCTGGTTACATGTTTCCAGAGAACACTGGTCCCCTCTCGGGGCAGTGGAGAGAAAGGAGACAATGTAGAAAGAGAAGATATTCATGACACCCTGGGCAGGGGTGAGCTGTCACCCCTGTCCGCCCCTGGGTACTCACCTCACTCCATTGGGTCTCTTCCTCAAATTCTGCACCTCCCGGGTTTCTTCCAGTTTTAATCTGAAGAAAGGGCATGCACGAGCTAAGCGATGCTCCCAGCAAACAATCCAGGCAGCTTCGACCAGCTCCCCTGCCCCACGGCTGACCCGCGGTTAAGAGTGGTGCTCAACCCGCCGGGTGGACCCCTGGGGGTCAGATCCACAGAGTTGGGGACACCTCTCCCAAGTTGCGACCGTAGGCCCGACTTCTACCAGGCCACTGCACCCACCCTGGCTGCGTCTACCTGCCCTGGGGGAGCCTCGTTCTGCACATACCGAACCTCCTCCGAGTTCTGCTCATCTTCCTCTGACTCTGAGTCGGCCCGGCGCCGGCGGAAAGCCTTCCCGGTGACCGGCATGTTGGCGCCGGCCCCGCGGGTCCGCAGACGCTCCGCTGCGCCCAAAACGAAGCCGCTTCCGGCGCGAAGTAGTGCGTTCAGAGCAGCGGCGCCGCCCGGCCCCGCCCCAAGCGTGCCGAGCCCGCCTGGCCCCGCCCCGCCGTCACGTCAGCCTCTTCGATTGGTCGGCTGAGGGGGAGGGGGAGGGGCGCGGCCGACGGAGTCGCACGACCCAACGCGGCGCCGCAGCCGAGGGCGCGCTTGACTGACAGGTGGCGGCGGTGGTGGCGCGGTTACGGAGGCAGGTGAGTTCCCGGCCGCGGCGAGCGGCTTCGGGGCGCGGAGCCTCTGGGAGAAGGGGCGACTCCTACCCCGCTCCGGGCCGGCGGGGCTCTGGTCCTGCCAGGTGTGCTCGACACCGCGGCCAGGTGCGCGGAGCTCGGGATTAACCGGCCCCCGCCGCCGCCCCTCCCCTCCCCCTCCCTCCCCCGTCCCCGGCCGGCGCCCCGGGGGTGCCCGGGGGCCCGACACTCCTATTTCCTCAGTCTCCCCGACTCCGAGGTCGCGTTGCTTCTCCCGGACCGGCTCCTCCCGTCTCTCTGATTTCTGCCCGGGGCTTGACCCAGCGTTCAAAGCCTACGTATGGCGTCTTGGGGCGCTGACTGTTAATTCCCTGGGGTGTGGGGCCCTGGTGCTTTGTTTTCTTTAGAGACCAAAGATGGTCCCTTCGTCTTGCTTGTGGTGTATCCAAGCCCCGGCGCCCCTGGCCCCGCGAATGTGGGCCTCTGCCACTCCTCCCCAGGAGCGGAGCGGTCGCCGGGTTGGACCCTTCTCGGAGGGTTTGGGGCCGGAGCGCTCTTCTCGCTGCGTCTGAGGCTTGTCCGCGGTCTCCCCGGACCTTTGGGGACCTTGTTTTAGGGGGCCTTGACCAAGGAGACAGCCCCTCTGTCCTCTGCTCTTTCCACCTCGAGGATGCTGCCAGGATTCAGTTGATCTGAAAAAACAAAACCCACTTAATGCAGTGCCATCGAGGCGATGCCGACTCATAGCGACTCATAGGGACTCTGCAGGACAAGGGAGAGCCTGCCGCTGTGGGTCCTTCCCATCTGAGAACAGGCACCCACCCATGCTTAAGAACTGCTGCTTATCATGACACCAAGGAACCGCCTTAAGTGAGAGTTGGGTTTTATTAGTATATGTCAGCCCTTTCCTTTGGAAGAAACGCCTCTCCTGAAGCACTTACTTTCCAGCAGCCCTCTGGAATCAATTCGATCCCTATTTTACATCTTACAAATGATGAGACTGAGGCTCAGAGATGCGCTGTGGCCCCTCAAGTGACACAGCTGGAAGGTGGAGGGGTGGGGGTAGGGGTAGGTGGCACAAAGTACAGTTAGGTGTGTGTTGTCGCTGCTGTTCCTGAATTTCCCTGCTTGGAGGAGGGGCTGATGGAAGACTGGGGTTCCCTCTTCTGGACCACCCGTCTGAAGCACGGTGGCATTCTGGAATATCTTTACTTTTCTCTGGAACCATTTCCTCTGAGGTTATAGTTCTGTTTCTCAGACTAGTCGAGTCAAGGGCCCTTGGAGTAGACTTGTGTGTTTGCGTGAAAGCGACAGGTGTGTAGTTTAAAATTCTTGCTTACTGCGGTCCGCTTCAGCCAAGCCCAGGTGCCCATGATGTCTGTGCCCCTGTCAGTTGAAGGAAAGGCTCTGTGACTAGTCCAGCAAGGACCCAGAGGTCAGCATGTAAGAGTCTGCTGGCCTGGCATCTGCAATTCTCCTGCTATCAGCAGTGACTTGGAATTTGCCCACCTGGCAGCGCTATCACTGCACAATACCAGGGTGCAGAGGGTACTGGACATTACTCTTAGATACTTTCTGGAAGCTGGAAGACCAGGGAAATATCTAGACCTCCTCCTCGTTATCTGACTTCTCTGGGAGGAACATGTGGTCTATCTGAGCTGACCCCTGCTGGGTGGGGCAGCAGTGCCCAGGGATGCTTACCACATGGACCATGGCAGATCTAACAGAGGTGGGTGTTTGGCACTGCGCCTGCTCATAGGTAATGTTTGGAAAGAGGCAGCTGTGTCAATCTGGGGATCACGGGCTGAAGGATGCAGCTCCTCTAAGTCGCTGAGGGTGGGGCAGGGGAATGAGATGGCACTGTTCTCTGGGGGAACCTCCAGGGAGTCTGGGCCCTATTCATTTCAAAGCAGAGTCTTAAGTTTAGTCTACTTGGGAGCTACTGGTTGTTTTTACGCCACCTCCTCTCTGGAGGTAGAGGGAATGCTGCTTCGTTTCAGGCTTCAGTGAGCATTAAGTCCAGGTGGGTTTGGGATCCAGCAAGGTGATGCCATGCAGAACTTGGCACAGCATAGGTGGTATTCAGTAAAGGTTGTAGGACTGATTCACGTATGCACCAGCTATTTACCAAACACTGGCTGTATGGAACAGACACTGCTCTCAGTAGTTGAAGTGTACCAGTGAGCAAAAGAGATAAAAGCTGCCCCACTCTGGACCTGCCTGCTAAGAACAACAAATAAAGTAGAGCTCAAGGTAGAAGGTGATGAGTAGGGAAATAAGATAAGTCAGACAAGAAAACCAAGAGGGAGAGGGAAGGTTGAGTGGCCAATTTTAGCTGAGTGTATTCTGGCTTATGGTTTAGTTGGGAATATGATAGAAGAAATCGTGGTCTGAGTTACTGGTGCCGAGTTCCAGACCTGGTCCTGCCAGCTTGCTGTGTGACTTTGCCTAAAAGCCTTCCCTTCCAAGAGCCTCTCCTTTTTGTGCTTTTTTGTGTCTTTAGGCCTGACACCCGGAATCTGAATTTCTGCTTAGACGTCTCCCCTCTAGGGCCAGTCACTGCCTCTAGCCTACTAACTCCAGGGACAACCAGCCGGAGGCAGCCCCAAACCTTTGCCCTGCCCAATACACTGACTCTCATGGAGCCGAGATGGCAGGGAGTTTAAACTGAGCAGAACTGTACTCCCTGAAGAATGACTAAGAAGAGGCTCTTCTTGCCCGTCCCCCCACCCCCGCTGTTCCCCCCCAAGAGGCTGTCCCCACTGTCCTTATAATGGCAGTCTCCCCTTGGAGTCTGACTGCTTAAATTGGGGCAGGTCAGGGTCCTCCACAGGGCAGGCTGGCCAAGTCTGTTTGCGAGGGTGTGCAGCCGACAGTTCAGAGCACTGGCCCCAGGCAGGCAGTCCTGGGTTTGAATGCTGGCTCGCCTGCTCAGCTGTGCGACCTGAAGCCAGTTAGCCCACTTCATGTCACCTTACTTTCTCCACCTTTACTAGAACTCGTGATGGTGCTGACCTTCAGTGGGGCCATGAGGCTTTTGGGAGGCCACATAATTAAGAGTTGGGAACTCTCCGGAAGAGGGGACAGCTGAGTGAAGCTGAGGGACTTGTGAGGAGGCCTGGAGGGGTGTAGGAGGCAGGACGGGATGAGGGACTATCCGTTCTGCTTCAAGTCAGAAGGATAGTCGGCTTTTCTGGGGGGGGGGGGGGTGTACAGTGGAGCTGTCTGGTGGCATGCTGGAGAGTAGGGAGCTGTCATGTGTGGTGCTGCATTGGGTACAGTAAGGGATGTGAGGGGCAGGGGGAGCTCATGTGGTGAGGCTCCTTGGCAGCCTGTGGGTGGGTGCCCTGCAGGCAGGAGGCTCAGCAGCGGCATCATTCCTGTCCAGAGGGATGGACTCAGTGGTGGGAACGAACGAGAAATAGGCACCCACAGGCCCTGCCCTCCCCTTTGCCCCTGTGAGTGGGAGCACACAAGAAGGAAAGCCCTTGCCCTCCTCAGGAGGGGCAGCCTGAAAGTCTGACCCCAGGCCTACAAGAGGGGGCTCTCTGCCAGCCCTCTCCCCTTTCCTCTTGCTCTCTTGTCCCTGAAGGAGAGCCGGGACTTCTGCTGGGTCAACCTGCAGTCACTGCCTGCTGTGTGAGCTACCAGGATTAGCACAGAGGGCTCCAGTGGACTCTAGGGGTTCCATCTGCATCAGTTCCTTGCTCTGTGACCCGGGCAAGTGACTTTCTCTCCAAGCCCTTGCTGTTCTTTTGTGAGATGAGCAACAGCAGCCTTTGCTCTGTGGGCATTTGATGCGAGGGCATGGGTGAAGCTTGGGCACGGTCCCAAGCGCCTGTCGTTGCTGTTGGGTTGCCCTTTCCCTGAGACCCCCCCAGCAATCCCTGCTCCCCCTCAAATGAGAAAACCTGCTGGACACCTCCAATTTTGGAGAAAGGCAAACGTACCTGAGGCTGTATGAGTGCAGTGGACTCTCTCTCCCCTTCCCGAGATTCACCTGGACAGTGTTTTTACACACTCTGTGTCTTTTTTTGAAACATTTTATTAGGGGCTCGTACAACTCTTATCACAATCCATACATGCATCAATTGTGTAAGGCACATCTGTACATTCATTGCCCTCATCATTCTCAAAACATTTGCTCTCCACTTAAGCCCTTGGCATCAGGTCCTCTTTTTTTCCCCTCCCTCCCCGCTCCCCCCGCCTCATGAGCCCTTGATAATTTATAAATTATTATTTTGTCATATCTTGCCCTGTCCGACATCTCCCTTCACCCCTTTTTCTGTTATCCGTCCCCCAGGGAGGTTCTTTGTTTACCTTTATGGAGCATGGTGGTGCAGTGGATTAAGCATTGTGCTGCCCTCCAAGAGGTTAGCGGTTGGAACCCCCCAGCTGCTGCAATGGCCAAAGCTGAAGCAGTCTCACTGTATCTTTGGAGGAGCCATGGTGGCAGAGTGGGTTATGTGTTGAGCTGCTAACCACAAGGTCAGCAGTTTGAAGTTTTTGGTCGATCTACATGTAACGTTATTGTGTGTGCCTTTGAGTGGGTGTCCTAGTAGCCCCATGTGCTAGAGTAGAACTGCCCCTTACATTTTCTTGGCTGTCATTTTTACGAACTGAATAAGTCCATTTAAGAGTATTAGCACACACACACAAAATGTATTAGCACAAAGTTGGTTCCTGTGAGGCAGAGGTTAGAGATGTTCCAAACGTCCAGCTTTTCCAAACTGCCACATCGCTCCGTCACCTCCAGCATCACCTCCTCCTCTCCCTGGAGCAGCCCCCCTCGAGTACTTGACCGTGGCTACTCACTGTAATATCTCATCAACTGTACTGTACTGACAGTTCAGTAGCATACGTGTTGGGTTGTTAACTGCAAGGTCAGCAGTTCAAGCCACCAGCCATCCCCTTGGGAGAAAGACGAAGCTTTCTACTCCCGTAAAGAACCTCACAGGGCAGTTGTACCATCGACTCCATGGCACTGAGTTTGGTTTTGAGCTTTGTGAACAAGGTACAACCCGGAATCAGGAACCGCTCAGGATGCAGTTCTTCATCAGGACATCTCATTGTCTGCTACCGGTCCCACTCAGGACCTTGTCAAGCAAGTATTAAAAGCTCTTGGTACTGTAAGTCTTAGTCTGTGAGACACTGCAGCTATCTCAAGCCACGGTTGCTCTTATCACTGCAGCGTTGCTGACTCTCGACTCTCGCTGTCATCTGTGTTACAGCGCTGCGCTTTCTCCCTTCTTCCTTCCCACCTAGCAGGGTGGCAAAATGGACCAGTCCCCTCGGAGTGTTCCAGACACCTTATTTGCAAGGTCCCCCACCCCATGGGGGTGCAGTATCCACGGTGGCCACAAGTACCTCATTGGCATAGTGCCCCCTAATCATGAAACGTTGCAAGACCGTAGCTCGAAAGGTCACATAAAAACGATCCCTCACACTTCGTTGACGGAAGCAAATTGCCAGGTCTTCCTCCTGCAGAGGGGCTGGGTGAATTTGAACCTGCAACCTCCTGGTGAGCAGCTTAGCTCTTAATTGTTACGCCACCAGGGCTCTGATAAGTGTCTAAATATGTAGAAGTACATATTTATTTTTGTGCATGCGTGCCTGCACACGTATGTGTATAAAACCAAACCCAGGTGCTGTGGATGAGAGCTAACTCCTGGTGACTTTTGAGTGTCGGAGTAGAACTGTTCTCCCTAGGGTTTCCCAAGGCACAAGACACCTCTCAGTAGACTTGAACTTCCAACCTTTTGAATCGCAGCCAAGTGCATTAACCATTTGTATAAGGTGACCAGATTTTAACATTGGTAAAGTGGGATACCAGCGGGACACCATTGATAAAATTCATATCCTGGCAAAATAGCCACTTGGCAGCCGAAAACCATATACCCTAGCTTGTTGTGCATCCTTTCCAAAAATTGGGACTTTTTAAAAAATGCAGTGGGATGTGGGAAAAATTGTTAAAAATCGGGATTGTCCTGCCAAAAGTGGGACATCTAGTCACCTTACATTTGTATCACCCGAGGACTCCCTCATATATGTATACAAACACACACACACAAGAAGCCCAGGTGGCACTGTAGGTTAGGTGTTGGGCAGGTACACAACAGTCTAGTTCAAATAGTCTGCAGTTCAAACCCACCAGCTGCTCTGTGGGAAAAAGATGAGCCTGTTTGCTCCTGTAAAGATTTGTAGCCTCAGAAACCCATTATAGGACAATGATGAGTTGGAGTCCACTTGATGGCAGTGAGTTGTTTTGCTTTCCATGTATGTATGTATGTATGTATGTATGTATGTATGTATGTATGTATGTATGTATGTATGCAGGAGGGTAAGTGAAGCGAGGACTGCTGCCAAATCATAGAACCCTTAATTCAGTAAAAACCTCATGGCATGGGAGAGGGGGAGGCGGGGGGAAGGAAGTGATGGTAACAACCCTAGGGACAAGGGAACAACAAGTGATCCAAAATGGATGGTGAGGAGGGTGTAAGAGGCCTGGTAGGGCATGATAAAGGGCAATGTAACCGAGAGGAATCACTGAAACCCAACTGAAGGCTGAACATGATAGTGGGACAAGAGGAAAGTAAAAGGAAATAGAGGAGAGAAGTAGGAGTCAAAGGGCATTTACAGATGTCTAAATTCAGACATGTACATATATAAATATACATGACAATGGGGAAATAGATCTATGTGCATATATTTATAGGTTTAGTATTAAGGTAGCAGATGGACATTGGACCTCTACTCAAGTACTTCCTCAATGCAAAAACATTTTGTTATATTAAACTGGCATTCCATGATGCTCACCTTCCTGACATGGTCACTGAAGACAAAGTGAGTGCATAAGCAAATGTGGTGAAGAAAGCTTATGGTGTCCGGCTAGCAAAAGATAAAATGTCAAAAAAAAAAAAAGATATAATGTCTGGGGTCTTAAAGATTTGAAGATAAACAAGGGGCCATCTAGCTGAGAGGCAACAAAGCCCACATGGAAGAAACACACCAGCCTGTGTGATCATGAGGTGTTGATAGGATCAGGTATTAAGCATCAAAGACCCAGAACAAAAAAATCATATTATTGGGAATGAGGCAACTGGGCATCCCCTTACTGAAGGGTCACGGGGAGGAGACGAGCCAGTCAGGGTGCAGTGTAGCACCGATGAAATATGCAACTTTCCTCTAGTTCTTAAATGCTTTATTCCCTCCCCCCACTATCATGATCCCAATTCTACCTTACAAATCCAGCTAGACCAGAGGATGTACACTGGTACAGATAGGAACTGGAAGCACAGGGAATTCCAGGACGGATGAACCCCTCAGGACCAGTGGTGAGAGTGGCAATACTGGGAGGGTGGAGGGGTGGAAAGGCAGAACTGATCACAAGGATCTACATATAACCCTCTCCCTGGGGGACGGACAACAGAAAAGTGGGTGAAGGGAGACATCGGACAGTGTAAGACATGGAAAAATAACTTCTAAATTATCAAGGGTTCATGAGGGAGGGAGGGGAAAATTAGGAGCTGATACCAAGGGCTCAAGTAGAAAGCAGGTGTTTTGAGAAAATGAGCTTGACAGTGGATATATGTATGGGTGTGGTAAGAGTTGTGCGAGCCCCCAATAAAATGATTTATTTTTAAAAATCACGATGCAGAGGTATTCTCAACATACGGTCCATCCCAGTCCACACTCCTGAGGACTGTCTTTCCATCTCTCACCGGCCCGAAGGAATTCTGAGCTCTGCAGGGAACACCACATCAGAAGGGCCGGTTTGGGGTCCTTGAGGGGCTCAGATTGGATTGCTTTTCTTCCTCCCCTCCCCGCCGCTGCTGCCTCCCAAGCCGCCGCGTGTGTGTAGAAGTCTGAACAGGCGTGGATGGGGTCATGTTTCCCAATGACCTTCTTGCAGGGCAGCCCTTGCTACCTTCCAAGAATGAGGAGGCGTGTTGCTTTAGTGGGGTGGGGGGCGGGTAGCTCAGCACAATTCTCCTGGCTTTTTCCTCACTTGGGCAGTTGTCCGTATTCTTAGCTGCCCTCCGTCAGCCTCCGTGACTATCCTGTGTCTTTAAAGACGGGCTCTCAAGATGGCCCTTGTGGAATCCCGGAAGGCAGCTGCCATGCCCCTCTGAGCTGACCTCTACCTGGAATTGAACTGGCCCAGCAGAAGCAAAAACAGTGCTTTTATTTTATTTTTGCTTTTTATTTCTTAAAGGCACCCTAACAAGACGAAGACCAGCGCGTTACTGAGAGAACATGTCTGCAGCCATCCACTGACAGCAGACATGTTTAAACTCATGCTGTTTGGAATAGGCCTGTGCACGCGTGAACTGGAGCCCTGTGACTTCGTGTATGTGTGTGTGTGCGAGCTCACGTCCATTCGAGAGCTCGTTGCAGGCATCGTGACTCTCTAACCATAAGTATTTCAGGCTTCTTGTGTAAGCGCAAAGATGGTGTCACACACAATCAGAGAGTGGCTTTCACCTTCAGAAACCTGAGCGTCGATCGTCATCTTTATCCCACATACAGCCCACATAAAAACTTACCAAATGACCCCACTCCCCCATGCCCCCGCCCATGATCTATTTTTTTATAACAGTTTTATTGACACAAATTCATGTATCGTGCAATTCAGTGGCTTAAATAAATTAAAGACTTGTGCAATCATCACCACAGTCAGTTTTGAGACATTTTCTTCCTGTTGTACAATCCTAAGCTTCCCATTCTCCCAGCCTCCCCTGCGGGCCCCCCCCCCCCGCCCCCGCCCCCAGGGAAGTATTAGTGTGGTTACTGCCCTGGGCTCGCTTTGTCACGTCTCGCCTTCTAGAGCCCTTCTGTGTTGAGAAGTGGAATCTTCCAGTTCAGGGAAGAAGCAAAGCCTCTCAGCAGGAATTAGAGCTCAGGGTGCTGGCTGCTTGATGGCTGATGGGGAAGGATGGTGGGAAAGAGGTCACCTTTCCTGGCTTCTTGGTGTTAAAACTCCAGGAAGTGAGCTTGGATCTTAAATGAAGCAGTGCTGTGGGATGGCCCTGATCAATACTGCTGCAGCGGCTGGCCGGCCTGCGCTGTCCTGGGCAGCGGCGTGCTGAGCAAAGATCCTGATGCAGGGAGTTTGGATTCCGGCTCCTCTGCACCCCTCTGTGGCCATGGGCGTGGAGTTTCCATTTCTACAATTCCCAGCTTCCTGATGGCCAGCAACAGAAATGCCAGCTGAAAGAGTTTTTGAGCATTTCTTACTCTGCAGATGCATGCCGACTCTAAGCCCCTCTGAAACCCAGTGATCCTGTCATGATGCCACTGCATCGCCTTCCTGCATCCTCTCAGGAGCCCTAGCTGCTCCGTCTTCCTCTTTTGATGGATGGGATAGAATGAGATGTCTCTAAGGTCACACAGCTTGCAAGTGACAGAGTGAGGTGCTGAGCTCACAGTTACCCGCCTTCACTATTACCTTCTGTAATTGGAGCCGCCTCCCAAGGTACTTTATATGAAACAACTGAGGCCTAGGAAGCGCACAGGACACGGTGGCTGCAGTGAGTAATTGTAACAGCCCCAGTGGCTACATGCAGCTGCCCTGCTGTTGAAACAGACTCTCTGCCTCATGTAGGCAGGGCCCAGGCTTGGCTTGTTTACTGGGCCCCAGGTCAAGCACCAACAATAGTGAGCATTGATTGGGCACCGAGATAAAACAACTCTCAGACCATTGAGAAATATTGAACTCTTCTAAACCCAATTGCTTGGAATCATTCCGGTGCCACACATAGGAAAATAAGCACGCATATAAACTTATTTTTAAACATTTATTTTAGAAAAATGTTTGGAAAACCTTCAAAATGTTCTCTGTTGGCACATGCACACCTCTGGTAGGTAAGTCAACTTATTTAGTCAGCCTAGTATCTAGACCCATCAAAGCTTACTTTCAGAGCACATACTACTTTATTCTCTCTGTCAGCGGGGCAGCCAGAAGTTTATAACCCAAAATATCTATAATGGCCAAACATACCAAAATAAAAAAAGGATGCGGAGCATCCAACAGTGGGAACATGATTGAGTTATTTGAGGTCCTGCAACGAACTATCCTTTATCTGTTAAAAAATGACAATTGTGTCCAGTGTCTCTAAGACTGATTGCTCACAGGACTCATAGAACTTCAAAACGCTGTCACACGAAAGCTACTGCTTATTACAAGGAAAGGGTGGAGATTACAGTGCACCCAGGACTGGAGGCCGGGAGAAACTGGACACAGTCGTGCAGTTGTCTCATCCCAGCAGTCTCACTAGTCACACTTGGCCCCCAGCAAGAATGTAGGACGGCGCACGTCAGGTATGGTCAAGCAGAGAAGCCCTGCTGACCCTGGATATGGAGTGTTCTTCTTGGTCAGTCACCTCGGCACAGAGTACCCCTGGTCTCCAGTGTCCTCCCTAGGCAAACAAAGCAAACAGGTGCTTGCTATAAATCACAGTGTTAGCATAAATTCTCAGGCGTGACCCAAGACTCCAGCTACACAAACCCACCATCATCCACTGGTGACTGCTTCCGATTCACAGCAGCCCTGGTCAGGGTTTTCTAGCTGTAAATCTTTTTCTTTAAAATCATTTTATTGGGGGCTCGCGCAGCTCTTATCACAATCCATACATCAGTTGAATCAGGCATGTTTGTACATATGTTGCCCTCATTCTCTTCTTGACATTTACTTTCTGTTGAGCCCTCAGTACCAGCTTTTTTCCCCCTCCCGCTTTGTACTCTGAAGCTGTCAGATAGCCTCATCTTTCTCCCTTAGAGTGGCCAGTAGGTTTGAACCACCGACCTACTAGGTAGCAGTCCAGTGCTTGCTCGACACCACCACCAGACACTCCTATCACCAAGGGCTCAGAGGTTGCCCTGCAGCATAAAGTTCTGAAGACCAACAGAATATGCAGAGTCTGACAGCCAGGCTTACTTTGGATGGCACAGAACTGTTGAAATGACACTTAGTTATGTGGAAAAGATATATAAGTAAACAAAAACACCTGTATAGAATCTGTATCTGTTAGGCTCTGTGATGGTAAAATTAGGGATAGCCCCTTTCACTTTTGAGCCCGAGAGGTAGTGCAAGGAACCCTATGACTTTCATTAAGCGAAATCCTCCTAGATATGGGCTTCTATCCCATGAACTATTAGTTAACAGCTAATTGCCCCAATCAACTGGCTTCTACCTACTCTCGCCTTGCGTAGGGGGAAGAAGGCAGGAGAAGTCCGGACAGAGTTGGAGCTGTGTCTTTGATTTTGCAATTCGAAATGATTACTCACTTCAGGACTCAGAAAAAAAGAGACTCAAACTCCTGTCTTTAGATTTACCGTCTAATGCTTACTCAGTGGTTGATTTTTCTCACCTAACCCTAAAGCCAGCGGGACATTATCCCGTTCATTCGGCGCTTGAGCCGGAATCGTAGGAACTGCCCTCAGTCTTTTGACCTGAGCTGCACTCGGACAGCCCGGTACTTTATTAGGTGATGACCACGTCTACAAGGTCACCATCACAGCCCATGCCTTTGTGGTCATCTTCATTATGCCTATTGTAATTGGAGGTTTCGGCAACCGATTCGTCCCATTGATAATCGGGGCCCCAGACTTAGCTTTCCCCCGAATAAATAACATGGGTTTCAGATACTGCCCCTCTTTCCTTTTCTTACTGACCTCACCTGTAGTTGGTAGGCTGAGCTGCCTACCCTCTGCTTGCAGGAAGCCTTGCTCACGCCAGAGCATCAGGAGATTTAGCAGTTTTTCATCCCTCCAGTGGTTCTCAACCTTCCTAATGCCACGACCCTTTAACACAGTTCCTCATGTTGTGGTGAGCCCCCCCCCAACCATAAAATTATTTTTGTCGCTATTTCATCACTGTCATTTTGCTACCGTTATGAATCGGGCGATCCTTATGAAAGGGTCGGTCAACCCCCAAAGGAGTCGTAACCCACAGGTTGAGAACCGCTGTTAGCGTCTAGTTTTAATTAATATAAATAATGAAACAAAGCGCAGCCATATTTTTTCTGTATAGGATTGTAGGTGATGTTTTATATTCATTTAATACTTATCTGTGTTTTCTAGTTCCTACCAAGATGTGTGCTGATGTCATTTGAGCAAAACAAAAATGAGTTGCTTGCAAGACAGACAGGAGCAGATATAAAGCACTGTCATCTGACATAAAGGTAAAGGAGGCAAAACCCGAGTTGTTGGAGCAAGTCTCTGTCGGGATGAAGTTTCTGGAAAGCTGTGTGTTCAGGTCTTCCAGGCTGTTGGGGCTTCCGGACTACTCAGGCTGCCGCCACCCTGAAAATGCATGCCCACAAGGAGTGGGCCTCAGTGTCTTGCTTGCTCTGTGAGTGTGGGACTGTGTCTAGCCCAGCGTGACGAGCACTGAAGGCACAGGAGTTGCTCTGTGCTGTTGGACAAATTGGGGGTTGGGGGGAGGCAGCGCTGCAAGATGAGAACAGGCAAGAGACTGAGGTGCTGGTAGCCGGAGAACGTTTGGGGAAAGGCAAGGGCAGCTCCAGGAAGAGAAGCCTCACAGGTGAGGGAAGCTAGGCACACGCTCTTCTGAAGGTCGTATTGTGGACACTTTAAAAAGTCATAGTAACCTGCTTGATGACTGATCACAAAAGTACGACTTTACTGTAGAAAAAGCAGACAAGCCAGAGAGGAGGATTAACTACTTGATTCCATCCTCCTGGAGATGCTGGCTGCCCTTCCCTAGAGATAAAAACACAAGGTTATTCTATGAAAATGGGATCTCACTGTGAAAGCAGCATTTTCTATTTTTGTAATTTGGACCCAGCTCCACTTTATTTGCTCTCTGGGCTGGGAAAGTGTCCTGCTCAGACTCTTGGTTCTCCTCTGCAGCACTTCTGCCCCACAGCTGCCTCCTGGATATGGCCCAGGGGTTCTGAGGTCCAAAGACGCATTGCCCAGGGGTTCTGAGGTCCAAAGGAGGCATCCCAGCCCTGGCTGTTCTCTAGATGGTAATGAACTCTCTCCTGTTTCTGAGAAGGCTCATTTTAAACCCAGCAGCAAGGCCAAACTGGCCACACGCCCCTCCCCTCCCTGCATGAGCATTTCCAGTTTCTGCAGTCACAGCGAGCTCTCTGAACAGTCTCTCCGATGGACTCGCACCAGCTGTATTAGCATCCTCCCTTCCCTTTCCTTAGCCAGACCCATCCAGGAAAAAGCCATTTGTGGGAGTTACAAAGACACTGACTGAAACAGCCTTATTAAATAATTTACAGGACTGCACTGCAAGATTAGATGAGGAAATAGATAAATGGCCAGAAAGATATTAGAGCATACCAAGTAAGGCTGGGGGATGGACAGCCAGCCTGGGGAGAGAGCATTCTGTGAAACTGTGGAGGTGAGTTCAACAGGGTGGCCAGCAGGCGCCCTCCTTGGTCAGAGGACAGTGAAAGGCATGTGCACAGGGAAGACCTGCTTTTTACTCATTTCCCCCCAGCTTTCCCCAGTTTTAAAAATGGGTCAGACTATATGGAACCTTCTGCCACTTTTCTCCCATGTCACTTGTTTCCACCATTCAACGTTGTTTGAGGTGTAGCGGTGTTGCTAAAATAATTCCCAGTCCTTTTTAAAAAGTACTTGGAATCTGAGATTTAAATCACCTTTATTAAAGTATAATTTACCTCCAGTACAATTCACCCTTTAAATCATATCAGTGTGAATGAGGGGGAGGGCAGAGTGGAGACCCAAAGCCCATCTGCAGACAATTGGACATCCCCTTACAGAAGGGTCACAAAGAAGAGACAAGCCAATCAGGGTGTAGTGTAGCCCCGATGAAACAAACAACTTTCCTCTAGTTCTTTAATGCTCCCCCTTGCCCACTATCATGATCCCAATTCTACCTTACAAATCCAGCTAGACCAGAGCATGTACACTGGTACAGATAAGAGCTGGAAACACAGGAATCCAGGACAGATAAACCCCTCAGGACCAGTGGTGAGAGTGGCAATACCAGGAGGGTAAGGGGAAGGTGGGGGGAGAAAGGGGGAACCAATCATAATGATCTACATGTAACCCCTTCCCAGAGGGACGGACAATAGAAAAGTGGGTGCAGGAAGACCCCAGTCAGTGTAAGACATGAAAAAAAATAATTGTAAATTAGCAAGGGTTCATGGGGGAGGGAGGGAAAATAAAAAATGAGCTGATACCAAGGGCTCAAGTAGAAAGAAAATATTTTTTAAATGATGATGGCAACAATTGTACACATGTGCTTGACACAATGGATGGATGTATGGATTGTGATAAGAGCTGTATGAGCTCCTAATAAAATGATTTTAAAAATTAACTCTTTAAAATATGTAGTTGAGGGAGTTTCATCTAATAGTGCCTCTTTGCAGTCAATCTCTCCTTCCGCCTTAGCCCCAGGTAACCTTAGCCCCAGATAGCCTTAGCCCCAGGTAACCTTTGAGCTGTGTTCTATCACTAGAGTTATGTATTTTTCCAGAAGTTTATGTCAATAGAGTCGTGTGCTTTGTACTTTCTATTTATATGCCTCACTTTCACTTCAAAAACTAAATCCATTGTTATCAAGTAATGAATTTGAGGCAGAATAGAATTGCCCCTTTGGGTTTCTGAGACTATAAATCTTTACAGATGCTGGTGGGTTTGAACTGCTCATCTTGTTGTCAGCAGCTGCATTGGCAGCACACTCCACCACCAGGGTGCCTCACCTATACTCTGTGTAATGGAGGTTCATCATGTGGTGGGGGCAGCGGTTTGCTCCTTTGGGTTGTGGAGTAATTCTCCATCATATACCACAATGTGTTTATCCGTTTATCAGTGGAGGACTTTGGGATAGTTTTCAGGTTTTATCTGTTATGATTTTAAACGCTTTAATCAAACCTAACAGGGTATAATTTATGCACAGTAACATGCATATACTTTAAAGAGACACTTGTTGAAATTTGACAGATAGATTATTGTTGTGAGGAGTCTTTGAGTTGGGACCCTGCTTACAATAGAAATACTGCCCAGAGCTGTGCCAGACAGACTCATGCCCACTGACCCTAGACGACAGAGTAGAACTGCCCCAGTGGATTACTGAGGCTGGGGACCCTCACAGAGCAGGGACTAACAGCCCAGTGTGGAACCCCCCTCCCCGGACCCCAGGGTACCAAACACACCTGGTTCACCACCCCAGTCACGGCCTAGAGCACTCCAGTAGTGCATCAGAAACGCCCTCTCAAGCCTTCTCATAGTGTAGTTCAACCCTCTGCCCCAGGGGTTCTGTGGTCAGATTTTTATCAGCCTAGACTAGTCTTGTAACTTAATATATAGTTGTCTGTTTTGTAACTTAATTATAGAATCACATCGTATGTATTTTTTGTGTTTGACTCCTTTTACTCTGGTTAATGTTTCTGAGATTTTTTTGTGCTTATCAGTGGTTCTTTTTTGCTTACCATTAAAAAAAAATGTCATCTACTATTCCATGACATATATTTGCCAGGAGACAGAATCACCTGGGCAGCAGGTGTTAGATGAGGATGTGAGCTCTGGCGACAGAGTGGGTTATGGACTGAGCTGCTAACTGTAAGCCAGCAGTTCAAACCCACCACTCACTCCATGGGAGGGAGATGGGGATGGCAGGGTGCACAGAGATTGCAAGCCCTGGAAACCCACGGGTCAGTCCCACTCTGTCCTTCAGCATCACTGTGAGTTGGAATCTACTCGCTGGAAGTAGGTTTGTTTTTCTTAGGGAACAGCTGACTCGACTCTTGCTGACAGACAGACAGGTTGTTTCCAATCCCTGGTTGTTTCGTGTACTGGCCTCTGTGTGAGCGTGTGTTCTCTTGGGCTAATACCTAAGACTGAAATCGTTGGCTCACACGACCAGTGTGCTTAACTTTGTAACACCTGCCACGCTGTTTTCTCAAAGCATTTTATTCTATTTTACACACTCAACAGCAACATGTAAGCATTCTTTCACATCTGTAGCAAGAGTTGATCTTTTTAATTATCGATTTTTAAAACTTGAGATATGTTTGGAGGTGTGAGGTGTTATCTCGTGGTTTTGATGTACATTTCTCTGATGACTAATGCCGTTGCAAGTGCTGTCAGGTCCTCACCGGCCATTTTTTGAACTATCTGTTCAAGTCTTTTGCTCACTTTAAAAATATTGGGTGGTTTCTCTCTTCTAATGTATGGGAGTTTTTGGGATATCTTGGAGATAAGCCCCGTGTCAACATATGTACAGATTTCCCCATCTGTCTAAAAGTAGAGTGTTCCTATGAAATGTTTTATAAGCAGAAAGCCAAAATGGTAGGAAGTGAAGAAATACGTACTGTTCATGTGTCAGGGAAAAATATTTGGGCATTCCCAGGCTCTAAAAAATGGTCTGCGAAATAACAGTAGACCTACACTCACTCACACTCACACAGGGAAAGGAGGCACATGCTGCCTGCATCAATACAGACACCGTGTGGTAACGCTGTACTTGGCTGCTGGGGGCCACGGGGGGTGGGGAGGTGCTGCCTCTTTAACAGCTCCCTGCAAAACAATGCTGAATGCAGTAGCTTGGGCAAAACCCCCTTTTCCGAGAGAAACGAGTCTATGTTTTTCTCTTGGTTGATGGCACAGGAGCTGATGTCGGCCTCCTGTGATGGGGAAGTGACAGACTTTCAGCAGGTGGACGAGGACGGCTCTGGTTGGCCTTTTCACTCTCCAAACAATGGCTTTTAAAAACCATTTTAGTAGCACTTCATCACATGTCACGCAGTTCAATAACTTGATCATATCAAAAAATAGTTGTATAGTGGTCCTCTTCAATTCTGGAACATGTTTTGCTTCCTTGTTATTCATGCAATTTTTTTTCTAATTGTGGCACAAATATACACAACAGAGCTTTCTCTAATTCCACAACTTCTACTTGTATAGTTCAGTATCATTGGTTATACTCTGTGTTGTACAGTATTATTGACATCCTCTTCCAAATATGCCATCACCATTGACATAAACTCAGTGCCCCTTGCCCAACAATTCTCTCCCCTTCGCCTTTGGTGACCATTGATCAAGTCGGTCTCTTGTTGTCTTGATATAGTTTTCCTATATCACACACTTCCATGGTTAAATTGCTTTTAAAATGAGTTGTGTAATCACCATCAGTTCTAGTGCTCCCTGGACAAAAAAATTTAAGTCGATGTTGGCAAAGTTCAGTTGATCAATATTTACTTTTCTAATTAATGTCTTTTGCGGCCCAAGGCCTTTGCTTAATCCAAAGTTACAAAGAGCTTCTCCTGTTTGCCTTAAGAAGTATTAAAGTTTTATTTTTTTTCAAGCCTGCAATCCATTTCTAAGTGATTTTTGCATATAATCCGGACTAGGGGTCATGGTTTACTTCTTCCTCCTATAGATACTGTTGTTCCAGTACTGTGTGTTGCAACGACCAGTCTTTGCCCATTGAATTATGCCAGTCTCTTTGTCGGAAAACAATCCACCATATATGTGTGGGTCTAATTCTGGACTATCTATCTGTTCCAGTGAGCTGTGTATCTATGTTTAAGCCAACCCCAAACTGACTGTCTAGAGCAGTGGGTCTCCACCTTCCTAACGCCATGACACTTTGTTACAGGTCCTCATGCCGCGGTGACCCCCAACCATAACATGATTTTTGTTGCTGCTTCATCACTGTCATTTTGCTAGTGTTCTGAATCAGGCAACCCCCGTGAAAGGGTCGTTCGACCCCCAAAGGGGTTGCGACCCATAGGTTGAGAGCCGCTGGCTTTAGAGACAGTCTTAGAAATCAGGTAGAGTAAGTTTACCAATTTTGCTCTTTTTGTTTGAGGTATTCTAGTTCTTTTGCATTCTATTTACGTTTTTGAATCAGCTTGACAATTTTTAAAGCCTACTTAGATTGTGATTGAGATCACATCGACTCTATAGATCAATTCAGGAAGAGTGAACATCTTAAGACCATTGAGCCGTGTAGCCCGCGTGTTGAGGCCTGACGGCTGTAAGATTCCATGTGTGCTGTTCCTTCCTTTGAGTGGGTGCATAGCCCTGCAGCCAGTGGCTGCCTTATAGCTGGCTTAGCCAGGTGCCTGCTGCTGATTATGAGATCCAT
The DNA here is from genome assembly GCF_050624435.1 of Tenrec ecaudatus. Classification (NCBI taxonomy): domain Eukaryota; kingdom Metazoa; phylum Chordata; class Mammalia; order Afrosoricida; family Tenrecidae; genus Tenrec; species Tenrec ecaudatus. The sequence continues at coordinate 77,312,658 of NC_134539.1, read as the reverse complement.
CCAGTTTCTCTGGTCATAAACAGTGCTACAGGGAATAGCTGGGGGGGGGGGGGAGGTCTTATGGTCAATCCTTAGTAACATTGGGTGAAAATTTGCCGATATCACCACCCAAAGGGATATGTTGGTATAACAATAAAAGGCTAATTTTGTGTGTGTATGGGGGGGGGAGGGTTGAACCTCTTTAAATTAAAGGCAAGAAAGTCTTGACGAAAGAGTTCCTAAGCTCTTCAAGTGTCACTTCATGGCAAAAGATTGTCCTGGTGTGACTTTATGTGGAAGGACCTGCCTTTCTGGTGAAAGGATGGCAGCTGCTTCCTGCTATTGCTAGTCTCTGCTAACATCGTCCTTGCTGGGTGGTTTCTCTTCCTGTATCCATTCCTCTGTCCATAGACCCCTTGGTAACTTCTTTCCAACTTAAACCAGTTTGACAGTGTCATCTATTTTCTGCTGTGATCTTGACTACTGTGAATAGTTTTGCTTTTGCATTCATCTTGCTTATTTACTTGGAATAAATCTGTAGCTCAGTTACTATTTCTATTTCTAGGCTGATGGTTTGTGTGCAGTGGGAAGTGGACTCCCATGATTCTAGCTTCCTTTGGAAGTCCAGTTGCACCGTGATTTAGTCAGCACATGATGGGCTCTGTGAGTTTCCTAGAGCGATCATAACAACATGCCACAAACTGGCTGGCTTATAGAAACAGAGGTTTATGTTTGGCTTGACACCTTAGTACAGAGTATCAGCAGGGCCGTGCTCTCTCCGGAGGCATCAGCACTGTCTTGCTCAGCTTCTGGTAGCGTCTGCATTCCTTGGCTTGCAGCGGCATCAATCTCTGCCTCCCTGGTCCCCTGCCCTTCTTTACTCTGTCGCTCTCTGTGTCTCTTCTCTCTTATAAGGTCTCAGATGGGAGTAGGGCCTGTCTTCCTCCAATGTGATAGTATAAATCAAATTAAATGATTTCTAACAAGTTCATGTTTGTAGGTTTTAAGGGTTAAGACCTATTTTTTTGGAGGAAGCAATTACATTCCTAACAGGTCTGTGAGCTAAGTAATTTTTAAAAATTATGTTGTTGTTAAACCCCTCCCCCCCCCCCCAAAACCAAACCAACACAGAGCAGCATATGTAACCAAGACTAGATGTGGCCTGTGAAACCCTCTCTGGTCCCTTACAGAAAGTCTGGCAGCCTCTGATGGAGCTTGTGGCTGGGCGTCCGAATGGCTTACCAGGTCGCCCTCCCTTCCGCTTACTAGCTGGTGGCTGCCCTGTGTGGAGTTCCTTAATTACCGAAGCGCTGAGTCTGTTTCTTCCTCTCTAGAATCCTTCTACAAACTGTGGGTAGAGAGACAAGATTGTTACCCATTGAGGGTAACAGCAGACATGATGGTTAGCCACAGGACTTGTTTCTGCAATCCAAGCTTAGGGGGTTTGTCAAGTCACTTGTGCTTGTGAACCACGAGTGGGTTTAATTTCCACCATCCTTCACCTGGGCACCGTTCTTGGCACTGGGCCGCCTGAGCTCATAACCTAGCCCCCGCCCTCACCAGCCTTCTAGCTGGAGCGATGGAACGTGTACCAAAGAAACTACGCGTAAGCCACAGGCCACAGGGGCTTAAAATATGAGGGAGCTTCAGAAAGTTCCTGAGACAAAAGCAGTTAAAAGATTGTAGAATTTTCCCACGAACTTTTTGAAACCCCACCCCCATAGTATAAAACAACACCCAGACCTTGGCTCCAAGTGAGAAGGTTGGGAATTTAGAACCCTGAATCCCGTCATTGTCATGTGACCACTTCAAATGTTAGCTTGGGGCTAGAGGGCTCTGAGTAGGACATGGGTCTTTGAGAGCTTAAAGAATGACCCCCTCCACCATAAAGCCACAGTTAGGGAGGGGCCATTGGCATGTGTGGGAGAGGCCGGGCTTTTCTCTCTAGAAAGTCCCCTTTAGGGGTCGAACAACCCTTTCACAGGGGTCGCCCGATTCCTAGCAGTAGCAAAAGGACAGTGATGAAGCAGCAATGAAAATAATTTGATGGTTGGGGGTCACCACCCATGAGGAACTGTATGAAAGGGTCATGGCATTAGGAAGGTTGAGAACCGCTGCTCTAGAGGGCTGGGTGGCTGTGGAGTCAAGGGGCAGAAGAAGCCCCTCCTGCAGACCCCTAAAGGTCTCCTTTCGGGGGAGCATGAAGATACTGCCCAGCACTGACTAGTGAAGCGTCCAGTGCCCCCAGGATTTCTGTGGCTGGCCTAGGAGCGTCACTGTGGGTGCTCTGGGGTATGTGCCAAACATCCAGGAACTCGCTCGCCCTCCTTTGGAGCCTGCTGGCTGTGTGGGGTCTCCATTCCTCCAATTTGCTCCTCCTCTTGCCAGGTTCCTTGCATGGGCTTCACAGACTCGGGCTCAGCGCCATCCCCCGTCAGCTGAGAATGCCAGCCTGGGCGCTTGCTGGGGGCTTCACGTGACCCAGAGGTAAGCCCACAGTGCCGCCTTTCTGTTGGAGGTGAAACAATAGAATCCCGGCTATTGTGTTGTTTTGTTTGAAACTTGATCTTTTAGAAGAACCTGCTGGAACACAGCTGAAACCTGTGATGTCTGGAGTCCCTCCAGACGAAGGCGGGGAGGAAGCAGCGCGAAGCTGAAAAGTGCAGGGCTGCAGAGGGTGGCCAGGCCAGGGAATGTATTGCAGCATTCTGTCTGCTTGTGCTTCTGCGCAGCGCCTTTCCCTGAGGCAGGTGTCACAGGTGGGAGTGTGTGTGTGTGTGTGCACGCTCAGGCACACACTCTGTGCTTTCCAGTCGGACCAAATCCAGTGTCAGTTTCAGCTCTGCCACTCGTGCCCGGGAGCCTGTAGACACAGAGGAGCCTCATATCCTCGTCTGTGAAGTGGCTCTCACTGCGACTGCTGCACAGGGTGCTAAGGATCTAAGGAAATGACGCATGCCAGGCACTTCGCCTCATCCCTGGCACCTGATGCAGGCCCATAGCTCACCTTCCAACTGACGGTCTGTCCCCGGCAGCCCCTGGCCGACTGCTCTCTCTGCTGAGGGCTGGGGAGGAGGCAAACCTGAGGGATGTAGCCTCCAGCCCTGGATTTGACCGCTCCTGGCTCCACTCCCCTTGTGGCTGATCTTGCTCTTGCTTCGCCACAGTCTGGAGCTGCAGGCAGCAATCCAAGCCCTGGGGTGGGATTTCTGTTGAAATAGCTGGTAGCCACAAAGCACCCTTTTACTTATCTGCTTTTTAACGAGAAGCCCCGCTGGTAGACCAGCGCTACTGCCAACCAAAAGATTGGAGGTTTGAAGCCGCCCAGTTGGCTCCGCAGGAGAAAGACCTAGAGCTCTCCCACCCTGCGGACCCTTCTGTCCATCAAATGAAGTCCCTGAATCGTCAGCGTGGTGGCCCCCAGTACCAGTAACACTGGCATTTGAAGTCATTGTAGCTGCACAGGAAGTTGCTACCAGGAGGCCCTCTACCCGCTGCCGGTACCCGTTGGCAGACTGGTAGCATCTGCCGCATGCCTGCAGGAGGGCAGCTCAGCCACGTGGGTACAGCCCACAGAGCTGATTCCGATTTTGTGTGTGTGCCGCTTTTACAGGCACTTGCTTGCGTGTGCTTCACTCTGCGCAGTTGTCTCCCCCGTATGAATTCCTGTAACCACCACCACGCTGAAGAGACAGACTGTTCCATTCCCGGCCCGGCACTGCCCCGTGCAGAGGCCTGATGTGTCCAGACGGAACTAGCCCCGCGTGTGTGTCAGGGCTTCAGAAAGAAAGAACGTGCCGAGAGTTGTGAGGAAGCCCGCCTGCCACCCTGCCAGCCGGCACCAAATTTCCCTTCTCCTTTCCTTCTCATCTGGTCTTTGTTCTCACTGTGAGTGTAGACCATGTGCCTACCCAGCGGGCCTGGTCCGCCCTTGAACTCTGTCACCAGCTCTGTCACGGTGGCTGTTTCTATACGTTCCCTCCCCTCGGCTGACTTAACTGACTTGGCCTGTTCTCAGAAGACCTTTTGTGGCAGAAACACGTCTCTGAGACTTGGTGGTGTGGAAATGTACCGGAGGTGAGGCGCTCACACGAAGTGCAATAAATGGCCTTTTAGGCACCGGGCTTCCCACGGGCTCTTGAGAAAGAGCGGTCTTGCTTCGTCAGAGGAGACCTGCTTCTGACCTTTCCACTGGGTTCCGAAACTAAATCTCCCCCGGCCTGCCTCTGCTCCCCTCTCAGTGTGGAGTGCTCTGTCTGCAGAAGCGTTTGTGGTTTGCATTCTCTGCCCTGCGGCTCTCCGAATGTAGGCAGGACTCTCTTTTTCCTGCCAGGAACTCCAGTTAGTCACACCTGACATGTGTCCCGGATCTCCCAGTCGCAAGCTCGGGGCCAGGCCTTGTGCATGGACTGCTTCTGAGTCCCCGGAGCGGTAATCATCGTCTCCATTTCTCAGACACGGTGAAGGGGCATGAGGCCCAGAAAGGCTCACTCTCTCTCTTGGGTGGCTAGATGGTAGGTCACAGAGCTGAGACTGGAGGACAAAGTCTGGGCATGGAACCACCAGCCTACCTTGCCTCCCGCCAGCAGCAGCTGCTGTTAACTCAGAATACACTGACTGTGTCTTCTCACAGGTGAGCCCAGGTCAGAATGGGGGACTCCAGGAACCTGTGCCCTCACCTTGACTCATTAGGGGAGGTGACCAAAGAGGATTTGCTGCACAAATCTAAGGTAAAGGGATGAGGCCACTTCCCGGGGTTTAGGATGCCTTTAGGCAGCGGGAGAACCGGCTCCCAATAGGCTCAGCTCAGCCTTTTGTCTAAATGGGAAAGCTGGAGCCGGGCTAGGAGGCCCTCATCCTGGGGCTGTGTCCTAATAGGCATTAATTGTCATCTAGAGCCATCCATCTGGGAGCCACTAATGGCCCTTGTCCATTAGCTGCTGGAGCCTCTCTGAGGCTTGGAATGACTCAGGCTTCCAGTCCAGGGGCCTTTTCAACATGACCTGGGGCTGCTCAGGCTGTCTGAGATGAGACAGGAGGTGGGTCTCATCCGGCCTAGAAGATCCACCCCCCCCACCCCAGGCTCAAATCACCACTCCCCCAGGCCTCCTTTGAACCCTCTCCGGGTCTCCTGCGTCACGCTAAGCAAACATGCTTACCTGTCCATTTCCTCCTTCCTCATGTGAAAGGTAGCAGACTGGACACTGCTCCGTAGCTTGCTACAGTCAGGGAACCACAGACGGTGGGGTGCTTCTGACGACACGAGTGGAGAGAGCTATCTTCCCCTGTGTCTGCAGCTTGTAGCCCAGTGCCATCTGCTCACTAGTCCTCCTGGGGAGGAGTATGTGGACTCGTGGCAGCTTCTTGCCTGTATACAGAGTACAGCAATACCCAGCCTCATGGAAACGAGAAACGTCCGTGTGTGTGTGTGTGTGTGTGTGTGTATGTGTGTGTGTATAGAGCCCAGTGTGAACCAGAAGTGAGGCCATTGGGTCGGATTTCTAGAGCTTGTCCCAGGTGTCGTTCCTGGCACCTGCTTGAGTTTGCCCAGCCTTTGGCCTCAGCTGGTGTATCCCCAGGCCTGGTCCCTGTAACCTCTTTTGAGGCCGTTTCACTTCTTGTGTGATCTGACAGAGGGGAAAGTGAGTCGCTGGTCCATGAGCACTGCCTGATGCTGGCTTGCTTTCGGAGCCTCCCCAAAAGGAGAAGTGAGACCTGCCAAGAGGGGCTTCCCTCCTCTGGAAACCTGGGAAACTGAGGACTCGGAACAGAGAGGAGCTGAACAAGGTGGGAGGAGGATGGCAGCACACGAGAAGATCCAAGCGGAACAAGCAGCCTTCTGGAAGCTAGTTGGTCCTTCTACAGCTGGAAGACCAAAGTGTTGCCTCAGGACCAGCATTTCAGGACCATTGGAGGCACCTCCAACAGCAGGATGGACAAAGCCATGGCGTTTTAAACGCCCAGGAGGGCCCAGGCATTCCAGGTAGTTCACAACAGAGGAAGCACCAATGGCCAAGTGTGAGATGCAGATAAGGGGAAGAGAGTGTATACGGATGAATCCTTTACTCTCATATATTAAGCCTGGAAGGCTGGATTTCTGGGGTGGAGAGAGGCCTTCACCCATGTGGTAGGCTGGTTTATTTTGCCAATCTGGCCAATAGGAACATGTGGGATTAATAAGGTTGCAGTTTGATTGAAGGACAAAGAGATAAGTGGCTCAGCAAGATCTGACCCCCTCTCTCTTGCTCTCTGGTGATTGGACCAGCATGCCGCTGCTTTAGCTAGTTGTCTGCCTCAGCTTGTGAACTGCAATACCTATGGGACAAGCCAACCTTTGGATCCTGTCGCTAGAGCTTGAGGTTCTATCGAGACCTCCTTCGCCATGCTGTTGGTGTATATATTACTTGAACTTGAGGTTGGTGGATCCTGTCGTCTTGCATTGCTTCAATTCGATATCCCATCTGGGCTTGCTTTGCTAAACTCCTGTTGCTGACTGTTGGTGAACCGCCCTGCTGTTTGCTGCCTGTGGCCTGACTGCCTGCATTGCTCTACTAAAGACTCAGCTGTCTACTTCCTTGACCTTGGGACCCAGCAACCCTCAGGAGTTGAGGGACTTCCAGTATATTAACTGTTCCACAGAAGTGAGTTGGACCGAGTCCTCTGTGCTGCTCTGTGGACTAATTAGCTGTTATAATCCTTTGTGTTGTGTGTGTGTGTATGTGTGTTTGTGTGTGTGTGTGTGTATCGTAAGTGTCTTGGTTTTATTTCTCCAAGAACCCTGTCTAACACAACCCTTGTGTGTTGGAGGTGAGTTCCAATCACACTCTCATAATTAATATTGTTCCCCACGATACTCTGCCATAATAGTGGTACCTTAAAGTTACCGCTTACAAGTACATGGCTCATGGCTATCTAGCCGGCAGCTTTAACTACAGGGGCAGACATACATTATTGCTCTCTCGCATCTGAAGACAGCCACTGGTGTTAGTTACTCTTATATATGCAGGGACCTTTAGGATTAGGGTACAGTCCACTTTGTTACACGTGCGGTTACCTGTAATTAGGGGGCTTGCATGTCCCCTGAGTGTAAATAAACCTTGGTTGGAAATATATTCTCTCTCTCTGCTCGGATTTGGCTCCTGAAGTCATGGTGGTCCTGGAGGTGAACACTTGCATGCCTAATCTTGTCTGATGTCTCTTCAATTTTACTCCTCAATGACACAAACACCCCTTGGACCCCTTCAGTTGTGGGGCTGGTACCCCACGGCCAAAACACTTCTGGAAAAAACGAGGTTCGTCTTTAGTAGCGGTGATGGGTATTGCTAATGAAAAGAAGACACGCCCATTTCCAGAGGGGCAAAACTAGAGACTGGTCATACTCATAGCTGAAGGAACTGGGAGTTACCATAACCTGTAGGGAGGCCAGGGGCCCGGCTGATGTAGTGGTTGCACCTGGGCAGCCATCCTCAAGGTCAGCAGTCAGAGTGGAGGCATAAGGAGGCCCGTTTATTTGTTTATCATTGAAAGGTGGTCTTAGCTTTCGCCTGGCCAGCAGCGCGGAGCCCGCCCGATGCCTGGAGTTACTGTCAAGACGTGAACCAGCAAGAGGGCATCAGAGCTCTGGCAGCCTTGCTCAACAAGTCCGGGAAGCCGACAGTCCCTGGCTGGGCAGACACTGTAAGCGGGCCAAGCACAGAAAGCTTGCTGTACCTTCAGGGTGGCGCTGGGGTCGGCTCCATGACCAAGATCTACGGGGGGCGGCAGAGACACCGTGTCATGCCAGCCACTTCAGCTGGGGCTCCAAGAGCGTGGCCCACAGGTCCTTCAAGCCCTAGAGGGGCTCAAGACGGTGGAGAAGGACCAAGACGCGGTCCCACACTGGCCCCTCAGGGTCAGAGAGACCTGGAAAGAATCGCTGGACAGGTGGCAGCTGCCGACAAGAAACATTAGAACAAAGGATACTGGGTAAACACATTGCCTCATTTGTGGAAAATAAAGACAAAAGATCATTTTATACAGCTCTTAAGTAACAGTCTGTACATCAGTTGTATCAAGCATATGTGTACGTATGATGCCATCATTATTTTCTAAACATTGACTTTCTATTGAGCTCTTGGTGTCAGATCCTCTTTTGGAGGTCAAGTTATTAATGGAGTTTTAGCGTAGGCACAGTACCTTTGCAGTGGGTCCAGCTGGTCCCTGAACCCATTCTCTTACTATTTCCCACTTCCAGAATGCGTCATTGGAATAGACATACTTAGTGACTGGAAGAACCCCCATATTTCCGGATCCCTGAAATGTGGAATAAGGGCTATCATGACAGGAAAGGCCAAGCGGACACCATGAGCACTGCCGTTGCCTAGGAAAACAGTAAACCCAAAGCAGTACGGCATTCCTGGAGGGATTGCAGAGCTCAGTGCCGCCATCACAGACTGGAAGGAAGGATGCAGGGGTGGTGCTTCCGACCACATCCCCGGTTAACTCGTCTGTTTGTCTGTGCCGAGAACAGATGGATCCTGGAGAATGACAGTGGATTCTCGTAAACTTAACCAGGTGGTGACTCTAAGCCTATGTAAAAGTGTTTGTAGAAGGAGAAAATACAGAGGGATCTCCCCCAGATTGTTGCTAGCACATATGTAGTCAGTAAATTGCTACTAAGTATCTGTTACTTTTATAATTCAGATGACTGAAATGGGAGAAGAAGACAACAGCTCTGAGAAAATGGGGTGAATCGGGACATCATGAAAGATTACGGGTTCAGACAAGTCAAGGGCTAAGCAAGTTGACTGATCTCTTCAAGTTGATCTAAACAACTGATCTAAGCAAGTTGATCTCTCACGACCCCGCAACAGCAGGGCCTTCCAGGCCAGGTGGTGGGGAAAGCTGCTTCCCTTCAACGCTAAGGAGAACTCGGGGCGGGTCTTTACAAATGTAGCCAGCATCTGGTTTTAGTAGGCAGGCCAAGTCCCCGGGAAGCCGACATGGCCATCCCAGCCACGGACTTTGACTTCTCTGAATACCAGGTGGCTGCTTCAGTTCCCACCTGCGCATTTCAGTGACACCTGATTCACAGCATTCATCACCTCCTACTCCCATTGACCAGCCCTGAGCCACGTGGTCACAGGGAGCCACACAGGAGGCTGGGAAAGGAGTCTATGGTTGGGTGGCCGTGGCTCAACTAAAAGGATGCCTTTTGTTGTTAAAGCAAGATGGGGAGAAAGATGTGGGGCCCATGAGCATGTTTTGTCACCCAGGCCCCTAGGAACCTGTGTCATTTCTGAGACCAACCGGTACACCGAGTTCCACATTTGCAGTGGAAACTGTGGGCACCGTGGGCAGACAGAGTGGACTCGCCATCCCTCATGGAGAGCCACGGCCTAGATCGGGCTCTCGTCATGCTGCTCCTTGACCACGTGCACCTGGCTCTGAAGGGACACTGACACATTGTCCAGGATACTCTACAGAGGCCGGTGACTCCATTGCTTGTGAAAAGAGAGTGTTGGCTCTTGAGCAATGGTCAAATTGTTGAGAGGCAAGATAGGCTCTTCCGTCTCAACAGTTTGCCGACCCCTGGTCTAAGTGGTTGTCAACTTACTCAACCTGCAGGAAACGGAAAACATGGCCAGCGCCCCAACGGCAGTGAAAACCTTTTGTACTGTAGCACATGATGTAGGATAAAGCAGGGGACACCTGGAGTCCCCCAGTGTCCCCCATGGGGCGGCATCACCACTTGGGCAAACGCTGGTCTAGTTTGAGAGACGGCTTCAGTAAGTGCAATTCAGGTAAAGAGGGTGAGAAAGAGAGTCAGTTCAGGGGTCAGTTTATTTAACTCTTAAACAGTGATACTGGCAGTTGGAGCCACAGACACCTATGAAAAAGAAATTTAGTCACGTGGAAGTGTCTCTCCCACCCCCTCCCGTGGGTCCCAGAATGGGGTGGGTGGGCACCTCTCGGGGAGGACACAGGGTCCGGTAGAGCAACTGCGTGGTGCTCACCAGGCTGCGAGAGCTTCATATCAGCTCACGAGTTCCTCTCTCACCCTCTTCGCCCTCGCAGGGGACCTGTCAGTCCTGTGGTGTTGGCGGACCAAACCTATGGGCTTGTCTCCAGGTAAACTGTCTGCCGTTGTTGAGATTCCCTGTGGCGTGTGGTCCTGGTCCCCCTGGAGAGACAGATAGGAAGCTCATCCAGCAAATAACTTAGGAGGCCCTCATCTACCCGGACAGTACCAATCCCGGTGGCAATGGCACCGTGTGTTCTTGGTCACCAGTGGCTGGAGGTTGGGGTCGAGGCCCACCCCTGACTGGGCCTCGGGGAAAGGACAGTTAATGGGTCAGAGAGTGGAAGGCTAAAGGCAGGAATAAGTGCCTTCCACTGTGGGGCATTGGGTCAGCACTGGGCCCAAACCGTTGCGACTCCTTTGGGCATCAAATGACCCTTTCACAGGGGTCACCTGATTCATAACAGTAGCAAAATTATAGTTATGAAGTAGTAACAAAAATAATTTTATGGTTGGGGTCAACACACCATGAGGAACTGTTTTAAAGGGTCATGGCATGAGCCAGGCTGAGAACCGCTGCTCCAGACCTTGTTTTGAACACCTAGTTTTCCCGGATGAAAGGCCTGTCAGGCCTGGGATCCCCCACCAAGAATGTGAGCCCTTGTCAGAGAGTAGGGAGTCTGGGAGACAGTTGGGGAAAAAGGGTGCGTGGTGGGGAGAGGGCCTGGACCCCTATTCCTCAGGTCTCAGCTGTGACCCCTGCCTGGCCTTATTGCAGGACAGCAGCATCCTGGGACATACTTCCTGTGTCACTCGGAGGGCAGGGCCATCCCCGTCCAGTGAGAGGTTCGTGAGTCCTGTAGGGCAGAGAGCAGGGAACGGAGACTAGAAGATGTCGCACATGACCAAGATGCGATGTTTGCACCGTCTTCTTACCCAGCCTGACCCACTCTCCCTCCTCTTCCCCAGGTCGCCTGCCCTTACGTCGGCTGCGGAGAATCCTATGCCGACCACAGCACCACCCACGCGCAGGTGAGGGTGGGAGCCAAGAGCACAGGCTGAGAACCCAACTGCAGCCCTAGGCCAGCTCCAGAGAGCTGCGGTGGGCCTCGGTGGGCCTGTCTGTAGAATGGGAATGACCGTAGCAGGTTGCTCGAAAGAAGCAAGGGGGAATTTGGGTGAAAGCACTTCGTTTGTGCTCCACCAAGCGCAGTCGTTAGTCTTCGTAGAAATGGTTTCATGACGACATTAGCTGACCTCTAGTCTAATGTCATACGAAAGGAGACGCATCGTCGGCATTAGCCCCAATAGCCCTCGGATCATTGCTGTAAGAGAGAGGCCAGACACACTTCTACCCTCCAGCCTTTTCCCCAGTGCCGATACCGGCCACCCCTCCCATGGCGCGCTTCCGTCCCTGTTGGGTTTGAGAATCCATTGCCATGGCCACACACAATTCATAGGCCTTACTCAAGGTCATGGGGTTTTGTTTAGGGAAACGACAGGTTATAATTTAGGATGAGGAATGACTCAAGAGACAGATCTTTGGTCAGTACAGCTTGTTGACTGCCCACAGGCAGGTCTCTCCCTGGCCCTTCAGCCTCGTGGCCCCTGTCCACTTGTGACGAAGTGAAACCTGTTAAGATGGCCCTGGCACTCCTGTCTCTGTGAGTCCCACCAAATGACTGGCTGGGAGTGTGGCACACGAAGAGGGGATTGCTGGTCGGCTTTGGCTGTCGTTCCAGAAGCAGGGACAGAGAATTCCTGGGGCTAGCTCTGCTTCAGAGAAGGCTCCTTTGGGACCAGAGGAATGGCAAAGCTGACCGATCCCCTCAATGAGGGTTTCACTGTAGCTTATTTGCATTGGCCCCATCTAATCATTTGATCGGATTTGTAGAGAAATGGCTACAAGAGCCCAAAGTAGGTCACTTCACTTGGCTGCCACAGCGCATTCAATAAATACATAGTCCCTTCAAAACATTCCAGCTTCATCTTTTCTGCGTCATTCCTGATGGTCTTTCCAGTCGTCTGCAAGGGGCTCCTCGCTAATCGTCTTCATTCGACTGGTTTGCCTTTTGTCCCAAGTGCTCCCGAGTCGGCTTTCCTCACCTCAGCTGTAGCATCAGCATCTCTGGCGTTTCTTTCCGTCATTACAGGGAGCAACAACCAGAGTACACATCTTAGAACCCAAAGTTTCCTTCCCATGCCTTCTTGTTTTTACTTTTACAAAGTCCCATGCTTCTCTGAGCCAGGAGCCAGTGCCCTCCCTCTGACACCAAGGGTAAAGGGCCTGAGACGGCTGTGTCTGCCCTCATTCCCTAACTTCACGGTCAGACAGCATGACCAGCAACAGCCCAAGACTGCACTCAGTGTGCTTGGTCAAGCCCACTCACCCGGCGGCGCTTGTAGAATCAAGGCAAGAAAGGCCATGTAGAAACAGTTCATCCCAGATGGGTCCGTGAGCCGCCAACAGGGAGCCTGTAGGCAGCTCTCCCACAGCATCAGAGAGCCCGGGGCTCCTCTCAGTGTGCGTCTCCGGGGTGTCACGCTCCAGTTCATTCTGACCATGGTGCCCCTCCTCTGTGTGCAGAGTGGGGCAGCTCCCTAGACTTTTCAAGGCCATGGCCTTTCAAGACCCCCAGGCTTGTGTTCTGAAGCACCCCTGGGTGCATCTTCTCCTTAGGTTAAAAAGCACAACCTGACCGTGAACCTGACCACATTTCGGGTGTGGTGTTACGCCTGTGAGAAGGAAGTGTTCCTGGGGCAGCGCTTGGCACCTCCCCCACCAGGCCCCACTCCCAAGTGCTTGGAGCAGGTAAGGGGGTTGCTGTGGAGTCGGGTGGTTTGAGACCCCATCGAGCATGACTGGTTTGCTCTTCTGGGAGTGGCCAGAAGCCAGGAGGACTCCTCTGCCCACGGAGTGTGAGACGGCCTGTCCTTGGGCCACCAGCATTCTTAGGTGCCTGTGAGGGGCTCATGCCAGCGAATGCTTGCTGAGCCCCACCTCTGTGCGAAGGCGCTAAGGATGAGAGGTGACCGAGTCTAGGACCTCCTTCACAGAGCTGGGAGGCAAACGTGCAGGTCCGTCTCAGTGCTGAGTGCGCCTGGTTGGGTACCTGGGGGGCTGGTGGGTAGTGTTTCGGAGGCTCTGGCAAGAAAATAGAAGATGCCTCCCAAGTGGAGAAGGCTTTATGATGTCACAGAGAGCCACTGGGCATCCCAAAGCTGGAAGGGCCCTGAGGGAATCACGAGCCAGCCCCAGTAGCCATGCACCTGCCTCTGGGGGTTACCTGGACCCCTGGCGCTCCCTCAGCTAGGTAACAGTTTCAGTGAGCTCACACACTGGGGCCTGTCCTCAGGGAATGGCCATGGAGTCAGCGCCCTCCAGCGAGGCCCCGCTGAGGCTCCCCTCCATCCTGGACAGCGACTGCCTGTTCGGGGCACCGCAGCGTGTTGGATGAGTGCCCTTCTAAAACTGGCAGATGTTTGCGGTTTCTTTTTCTTTTTACAAAAGCGGCTATGAAACCACCACCGTCTTGTGTGTGAAAGTAGCCTCTAACACGCAGATCAGAGACATAACAGAAATCTGCACCTCAAGAAAAATGTCAGAACCACATTGTGGTGGTGTTCCCCTCGATTCTAGCAAGACATGAGTATTGTTCTCCACAGTGAGTAAGCTACTAGCTAGGGGAAACTCAGGCTTCTTTCCTTGAGAGGCGCATGGGCCTCTGGCCCTGCTCCGCCTCCCTCCTTCCTTCCTCCGCAGCCCTCTGTGTCCTTTAACGCAGGACTCCCCTGTGGCCGCTCACCCTCTGAAAGCGGTCCCCATCGCTGTGGCCGATGAAGGCGAGTCTGAGTCGGAAGATGACGACTTGAAACCCCGAGGTAATGGCCCCAGAACGGAGGAAGCCGCTGGGCCCTGCTGGGGCTGGAGGTGCCACCATGGAGGGGAAAGGTGGGCTGGCCACACATGCAGCACGGTGCTCCTCCAAGTGCTGCCAGGCTGTGTCTGCATCTGAGCAGGGAAGCCCAGCCGAGGCCTGGAGCCCCGGAGTCTCCAGGGCCCACGCCCAGCATGCGCCTCCTGTCTGGAAGTACGGACAGTGGGGGGAGCAGACCACGTGTTCAACCACCGCTCTAGTGGCAGGCGCCAGAGGAACCTCGGGAGGGTTACCAGCCTCCCCGGTGCCGTCATGATTCGGGGCCACAGCCCCTCTCAGAGGGGGAATTGGATTCCTTTGCCAGCATAGTGTCCTCAGTCCCCGACCCCCCTGTTTTCCAGGTCTCACTGGCATGAAGAACCTGGGGAACTCATGCTACATGAACGCTGCCTTGCAGGCCCTGTCCAACTGGTAGGTCATGCCTCACGGGGGGGGGGTGGGGGGGTGGGGGGGAAGGCAGGGCGGGGCTGGACGAGAAGCTGGCAAGGCCCTGGAGATAGGGCGAGGTGCTCCACATGCAGCCAGTGTGGATGCGCTTGGTTCAGAGCCCCTCCCACTGCCATGTGTCCTCAGAAGGTCGTCAGATAGGAGTGGAGAAAGTCCTGCAAGGGGGCTTGAGAAGGTTCCTGGTGGAATGGAAATCGAAACTTGTTGAAGCCCCATCGTGTGTATGAGGTCGCTTAGCCTTCCACTGCTCATGGTCAGTCTCCTGTAGTCCAGGGCTACAATGGTGTCCAAAAAAGCTAACCCGAGGAAAAGATGATTGGCCCACGATATGGAGCGTGGGAAAAGGAGGTGGCACAGTCCTGTGTGGAGCAGGAGCCGGCTTCTCTCTCTGGTGCCCGCTGGCCTCTTGCCCCCCCCCCTCCGGTGGCGCCCTCACAGCTGACTGCAGAGAAGAGGATGAGGTCCTGGTCACCACTGGGGACAGTCCTGGGTCTGGGGACCCCGGAGTGTCCCTTCAGGAGCACTCGGGGCTTTGGATTCTCCACCTCGCTTTTCCTGAGTGACACCATCTCCCCTCTCTCTCTGCCCTTGCTCGCCCCTCCTTCCCCCAGCCCCCCGCTGACCCAGTTCTTCCTGGAGTGCAGCGGCCTCGTGCGCACAGACAAGAAGCCGGCCCTGTGCAAGAGCTACCAGAAGCTGGTCGCTGAGGTCTGGCACAAGAAGCGGTGAGTGAGGCCTGGCCAGAGGGGGAGGGTGTGCTCCCGAGCCAAGCACTCAACGCCCTTCACCCTGTGAGGCCCTTAGGGCAACCCTGGGGCATGTCGGTCACATGTACCTGTTGACACAGAGGAAGCTTGGGTCCAGAGACTTAGACATCTTGCTCAGTCACATGGGTGTGTGGAAAGGTAGAGCCAGAACCGGACCCTGGCACTGATGCTGTCCCAGAGTCATGTCCTCGCCTAGCCCAGCTCTGGGCTGTCACTGTGACACAGGGAAGCCACTCAGAAGTCCGGGCAGCACTACCCGGGAAAGGCCTTGAGCACCTTGTGAAACGCATGGAAGGCCGGGAGCTGGGACTAGGCCTGTCCCTCAGGGGTCGGAGAAACATAGGTCTTCAGTAGCTAGACCTACATCTGTCACTCAAGTCAACGAGAATAAAAGCTGATCGGAAAACAGTATGGTACTTTGTAATCCCAACTTTGCCAGAAACAAAGTTTCTTTGAACACCCACCAGAAAAATCTGGAAACCTTCATAGTTGTGGGATTGGGGGTGATGGTTCTCTGTGAGTTTTTCTGAAATTAAAAAATATTTCCTTAATTTTTGAAAAAAGAAAACATATTTCTTTTGAAATGAGAAAACCCCCTGTCACTATACTCTTAAAATTAAAAAAGAATGTCTTTTAAAAATCATTTCATTAGGGGCTCATACAATTCTTATCACAATCCATCCATACATCAATTGTGTAAAGCACATCTGTACATTCATTGCCCTCATCCTCAAAACATTTGCTCTCCACCTAAGCCCTGGCATCAGTGCCTAATTTTCCTCCCTCCCTCTCTGCTCCCCCCTCCCTCTTGAACCCTTGATCATTTATAAATGATTATTTTGTCGTATCTTGCCCTGTCCGACATCTCCCTTACCCCCTTCACTGTTGTCTGTCCCCCAGGGAGGAGGTCACATGTAGCTCCTTATCATTGGTTCCCCCTTTCCACCCACCCTCAAAAGAATGCTTTAAAGTCTGGACCAGCTAGAAATGGTGTCATTGCAGGCCAGAGCTGTGCCTGGTTGGGCAGCCAGGACTCAGCACACTCCTCCTGGAGCACTCCCCAGTGTGCCCCTGAGTCTGACCCAGCTGCCGGCCGGCCCCTCACAGCGCTGATCAGCTCGGGCAGGCCACCTGGACTAATGGGTCTGGTCTTCCAACAGCCCAAGCTACGTGGTTCCCACCAGCCTGTCTCATGGGATCAAGTTGGTCAACCCGATGTTCCGAGGGTATTCCCAGCAGGTAGGCTGTCCTTGCTGCCTTGGGGACAACGTTAGGGGTCTGGCCAGCATTGAGGATAACACTAGAGTGGAAAAGAGCAGCAGCAGCAGCAGCAGCAGCTGACCTCTGCTCCGTGGGTCTCCAGGGCCAGGCCTCCACTTCTGGAACACCTGCTGTGTGTGAGGACATTGAGCTGCCCAGCAGCCTGCTGAGGGAGGCCTTCCTGGTGCTTACAAATGGGGAAACTGAGGCTGGTCTGGCAAGCCACTTGCCTGGGTCGCAGGTGATAAATGCCAGGGGCAAGGGAGGATTTAAATTCAGGAAGTCTCTTCCCACAGCATCTCTGCCTCTGGGTCTCTTCCCACAGCATCTCTGCCTCTTGTTTCTTCCCACAGCATCTCTCTCTGGGTCTCTTCCCACAGCATCTCTCTCTGGGTCTCATCACAGCATCTCTGCCTCTTGTCTCTTCCCACGGCATCTCTCTCTGGGTCTCTTCCCACGGCATCTCTGTCTCTGGGTCTCTTCCCACAGCATCTCTGCCTCTTGTCTCTTCCCACAGCATCTCTGTCTCTGGGTCTCTTCCCACAGCATCTCTCTCTGGATCTCTTCCCACAGCATCTTTGTCTCTGGGTCTCTTCCCACAGCATCTCTGCCTCTTGTCTCTTCCCAAAGCATCTCTCTCTGGGTCTCTTCCCACAGCATCTCTGCCTCTTGTCTCTTCCCATGGCATCTCTGTCTCTGGGTCTCTTCCCACAGCATCTCTGCCTCTTGTCTCTTCCCACAGCATCTCTCTGGGTCTCTTCCCACAGCATCTCTGCCTCTTGTCTCTTCCCACAGCATCTCTCTCTGGGTCTCTTCCCACAGCATCTCTGTCTCTGGGTCTCTTCCCACAGCATCTCTGCCTCTTGTCTCTTCCCACAGCATCTCTCTGGGTCTCTTCCCACAGCATCTCTCTCTGGGTCTCTTCCCACAGCATCTCTGTCTCTGGGTCTCTTCCCACAGCATCTCTGCCTCTTGTCTCTTCCCACAGCATCTCTCTCTGGGTCTCTTCCCACAGCATCTCTCTCTGGGTCTCTTCCCACAGCATCTCTGTCTCTGGGTCTCTTCCCACAGCATCTCTCTCTGGGTCTCTTCCCACAGCATCTCTGCCTCTTGTCTCTTCCCACAGCATCTCTCTGGGTCTCTTCCCACAGCATCTCTGCCTCTTGTCTCTTCCCACAGCATCTCTGTCTCTGGGTCTCTTCCCACAGCATCTCTGTCTCTGGGTCTCTTCCCACAGCATCTCTGTCTCTTGTCTCTTCCCACAGCATCTCTCTCTGGGTCTCTTCCCACAGCATCTCTGCCTCTTGTCTCTTCCCACAGCATCTCTGCCTCTTGTCTCTTCCCACAGCATCTCTCTCTGGGTCTCATCACAGCATCTCTGCCTCTTGTCTCTTCCCACGGCATCTCTCTCTGGGTCTCTTCCCACGGCATCTCTGTCTCTGGGTCTCATACCACAGCATCTCTCTCTGGGTCTCTTCCCACAGCATCTCTGCCTCTTGTCTCTTCCCACAGCATCTCTGTCTCTGGGTCTCTTCCCACAGCATCTCTCTCTGGATCTCTTCCCACAGCATCTTTGTCTCTGGGTCTCTTCCCACAGCATCTCTGCCTCTTGTCTCTTCCCAAAGCATCTCTCTCTGGGTCTCATCCCATGGCATCTCTCTCTGGGTCTCTTCCCATGGCATCTCTCTCTGGGTCTCATCCCACGGCATCTCTGTCTCTGTGTCTCTTCCCACAGCATCTCTCTCTGGATCTCTTCCCACAGCATCTTTGTCTCTGGGTCTCTTCCCACAGCATCTCTGCCTCTTGTCTCTTCCCAAAGCATCTCTCTCTGGGTCTCATCCCACAGCATCTCTCTCTGGGTCTCTTCCCACAGCATCTCTCTCTGGGTCTCTTCCCACAGCATCTCTCTCTGGGTCTCATCCCACGGCATCTCTCTCTGGGTCTCATCCCACAGCATCTCTGTCTCTGGGTCTCATCCCACAGCATTTCTCTCTGGGTCTCTTCCCACAGCATCTCTCTCTGGATCTCTTCCCACAGCATCTTTGTCTCTGGGTCTCTTCCCACAGCATCTCTGCCTCTTGTCTCTTCCCAAAGCATCTCTCTCTGGGTCTCATCCCACAGCATCTCTCTCTGGGTCTCTTCCCACAGCATCTCTGCCTCTTGTCTCTTCCCACGGCATCTCTGTCTCTGGGTCTCTTCCCACAGCATCTCTGCCTCTTGTCTCTTCCCACAGCATCTCTGCCTCTTGTCTCTTTCCACAGCATCTCTGTCTCTGTGTCTCTTCCCACAGCATCTCTCTCTGGATCTCTTCCCACAGCATCTTTGTCTCTGGGTCTCTTCCCACAGCATCTCTGCCTCTTGTCTCTTCCCAAAGCATCTCTCTCTGGGTCTCATCCCACAGCATCTCTCTCTGGGTCTCTTCCCACAGCATCTCTCTCTGGGTCTCTTCCCACGGCTTCTCTCTCTGGGTCTCTTCCCACAGCATCTCTCTCTGGGTCTCATCCCACGGCATCTCTCTCTGGGTCTCATCCCACAGCATCTCTCTCTGGGTCTCTTCCCACAGCATCTCTGCCTCTTGTCTCTTCCCACAGCATCTCTGTCTCTGAGTCTCTTCCCACGGCATCTCTGTCTCTGGGTCTCTTCCCACAGCATCTCTGCCTCTTGTCTCTTCCCACAGCATCTCTCTCTGTGTCTCTTCCCACGGCATCTCTGTCTCTGGGTCTCATCCCACAGCATCTCTCTCTGGGTCTCTTCCCACAGCATCTCTGTCTCTGGGTCTCTTCCCACAGCATCTCTGTCTCTGGGTCTCTTTCCACAGCATCTCTCTCTGGATCTCTTCCCACACAATCTCTGTCTCTGGGTCTCTTCCCACAGCATCTCTGCCTCTTGTCTCTTCCCACAGCATCTCTCTCTGGGTCTCTTCCCACAGCATCTCTGCCTCTTGTGTCTTCCCACAGCATCTCTGTCTCTGGGTCTCTTCCCACGGCATCTCTGTCTCTGGGTCTCTTCCCACAGCATCTCTCTCTGGATCTCTTCCCACAACATCTTTGTCTGGGTCTCTTCCCACAGCATCTCTGCCTCTTGTCTCTTCCCACAGCATCTCTCTCTGGGTCTCTTCCCACAGCATCTCTCTCTGGGTCTCTTCCCACAGCATCTCTGTCTCTGGGTCTCTTCCCACAGCATCTCTGTCTCTTGGTCTCTTCCCACAGCATCTCTGCCTCTTGTCTCTTCCCACAGCATCTCTGTCTCTGGGTCTCTTTCCACAGCATCTCTGTCTCTGGGTCTCTTCCCACGGCATCTCTGTCTCTGGGTCTCATCCCACAGCATCTCTCTCTAGGTCTCTTCCCACAGCATCTCTGCCTCTTGTCTCTTCCCACAGCATCTCTCTCTGGGTCTCTTCCCACAGCATCTCTCTCTGGGTCTCATCCCACAGCATATCTCTCTGGGTCTCTTCCCACAGCATCTCTGTCTCTGGGTCTCTTCCCACAGCATCTCTGCCTCTTGTCTCTTCCCACAGCATCTCTGTCTCTGGGTCTCTTTCCACAGCATCTCTGTCTCTGGGTCTCTTCCCACGGCATATCTGTCTCTGGGTCTCATCCCACAGCATCTCTCTCTAGGTCTCTTCCCACAGCATCTCTGCCTCTTGTCTCTTCCCACGGCATCT
Source organism: Tenrec ecaudatus (assembly GCF_050624435.1). Lineage (NCBI taxonomy): Eukaryota > Metazoa > Chordata > Mammalia > Afrosoricida > Tenrecidae > Tenrec > Tenrec ecaudatus. The sequence goes on along the minus strand of NC_134539.1, from coordinate 77,292,603 downwards.
CTCTCTGGGTCTCTTCCCACGGCATCTCTGTCTCTGGGTCTCATCCCACAGCATCTCTCTCTGGGTCTCTTCCCACAGCATCTCTGTCTCTGGGTCTCATCCCACAGCATCTCTCTCTGGGTCTCTTCCCACGGCATCTCTCTCTGTGTCTCTTCCCACGGCATCTCTGTCTCTGGGTCTCATCCCACAGCATCTCTCTCTGGGTCTCTTCCCACAGCATCTCTGCCTCTTGTCTCTTCCCACGGCATCTCTCTCTGGGTCTCTTCCCACAGCATCTCTCTCTGGGTCTCATCCCACAACATCTCTCTCTGGGTCTCTTCCCACAGCATCTCTCTCTGGGTCTCTTCCCACGGCATCTCTCTCTGGGTATCATCACAGCATCTCTGTCTCTGGGTCTCTTCCCACAGCATCTCTCTCTGGGTCTCATGACAGCATCTCTGTCTCTGGGTCTCATCACAGCATCTCTGTCTGGGTCTCATCACAGCATCTCTGTCTCTCGGGATCGCACTCCAGTGACACACAGCTCTCTCTCCCCTCAACCAGAAGCAATATTTATTTCATTCTTACTATTTTTCAAATCCAGAGAACCCTTTGAAAGTAAGCACATCTCTCTGTTCCATGAAGTCCTGGCACCAAAATGAAGCAGAAGGCATCCAGGTCTTTGCCTTAGCACAGGTTGCTGGCCCAGACTGTACACGGCCGGGGTTCACTGGTGGGATGCAGGCTGGAGCTGGACTTGCCTGGTGGTTTCTTCTGACGATTGAACATGGGGTCAGAGGTAGGGCAGGGGTGTCTGTGGCCCTCTCCACTACCCCCCCTTCCCCTACTTCTCATCCCTTCCCAGGCATTCTCCCCCACCCCGCTTGCCCTCACCTGGTCTGTATGTGACACTGAACACTACCAGAAACCACCTGCTGGGAAGCGAGACAATCAGGATAGTGGCGGATCTGCCACCCGCCATTTAAGGCGCAAGCGCTGTGCAAGTGCCATGTGACACCAAGTGGGCACGGTGCTCACCCTGGTCACCCAGCGCATCATGGCTGGGATGTGCCATAGCAAGGCCCCTGCAGACGCCGGGTCACATGGGGAGGACGCTGAGAGGGGACATCCTGGCTGGCTGCTGGACTCCCTTCCTCCTTGGAGTAGGTCTGGCTGAAGCTTAGACCCCGTCCTGGCCAGACCACACTGTCCTGCTTCTGTGTGGACTGAGGGTTTGCAGTGGCCACATGATGTAGCGCTTAGAAGGAAGACCCGAAAGAGAACCTGACACAACCCCCACCGCTTCCCCCATCTCCCTAGCTGAAGTGAGCAAGTGGCTACTGTCTCTTCTTGGTGTCTGACTCCCAGAGGGTGCCCTTGTCCGCCACAGAGGAGCGAGTGGGGCCCTGCAGACTGGTGGGCACTTGGCTGCATCTGGCTGCTGCAGGATCCCGGCCTCATGGGGCCTCGGAATTGGTCTCGGGCTGCTTCTGACATCAGGGTCAGAGCGGGGCTCCTCTGGGGCCCAGCACCCCCACTGGGCCTCGCTTCGCTAGCTGCCAGCCCTAACCTGCCCATCTTTCAGAGCACTTCCTGGTGGGACAGCCGGGGGCAGGGCTCAGTGGGCAGGCTGGGTTTTTTTGGTTTTCCTTCTTTTTAAGCCATTTTTAATTGTAAATTAGATGGAGTTTATGTTTCAGATCATCGTTGGTGCATTCAGTAGTTCAAACCACTAATCCAGTAGTCTACCCGTCTCCCCCCACCCCAATCCTGCATGTTACCCAAGGAACAGTCTAGCCCCGTGCTCCCCGCTCCTTGGGCAGCCTGTTTGGAGGCTTGTGGAAGGAGCCAGGATTTGGTGGGCACAGCCATGACTTGCGCAGCACACAGCCCGCCTGTAGGTGGCAGTGTCTTCAGTGGTTGGAGGTGTGCAGGAAGCTGGCTCCAGCCCAGCCCCTCCAGCTTGTGAGCCCCTCAGTGCCTTGAGGGCCTGAGGGAGGCACACAGGCTGCAGACAAGGCTTGGTGCTGGCGGAGGCCGGAGAGAGGGAGGAAGGATTGGCAGAGAGGGAGGCTGGCCTTGCTTGGGAGAGCTGGTGTGGAACCCAGCTGTTCCCTCCCTGGCACGACCCCTCGACGTCCAGGGTGCTGGCTGTCAGCGCAGGTGCGCAATGGCAGCCGGGAGGCACATGCCCTCTCCACACGCAGTTGTGATGGCCGTGCGTATGACCTGTGCAGTCGTTGGGATCTGGGCTCTGCTGGGCTACAGCTGGTGAGCTCTCAGTAAACGGGGGTCAGGATGGGGCTCCCGGAGCGTGTGAGTGAGGCCTGGGGGGAGACTACCCCAGCAGGGTGCCTGCTTCCAGGACACCCAGGAGTTCCTGCGCTGCCTGATGGACCAGCTGCACGAGGAGCTCAAGGAGCCGGAGGGGGCGGCAGTGACAGACGCACGGGACTCCGACTCCAGCGACACCGACGAGAAGCGAGAGGGTGACCGAAGCCCATCAGAGGACGAGTTCCTGTCCTGTGACTCAAGCAGTGACCGGGGGGAGGGCGACGGGCAGGGTCGTGGCGGCGGGAGCAGCTTGCAGGCTGAGATGGAGCTGCTGAGCCCGGAAGAGGTGGGCCGCGCCATCTCCGAGAAGGAGCGGATGAAGGAGCGCAAGCTCTCCTGGGGCCGGCAGCGCACAAGCTCCGAGCAGGTGGATGAGGACGCTGACGTGGACACTGCCATGGCCCCCTTGGACAGCCAGCCCGGGGAGACTCAGCCATCACCGCGTTCAGCCAGCCCCTGCTGGACGCCAGGTATCTGCCAGCTAGAGGCTGCCCAGGGCTGCTGGGAGGAAGCCCCTGCTGTGCTCCAGGCACCACCACGCCCAGCCCAGGCTTCCCAGCCACCTTGACCAGGGGCCTGGACCACTGTACCCGGTGTACCCAGAGCAGTCGGCCTCCCTTCGCTGGAAGCTAGAGCCAGCAGTGGAGCCCAATGGGAAGTGTGCGTTGGGGCCAGGGGGCGCGCAAGACACAGGTGGCACACAAGTCCCATCGAAGCTGCTGGCGGGCCCTGGGCTTGGCATGGGGAGCCTGGCCTGGCTGCAGCACAGCCCCTTTCTGTCCCAGAGCCCGACAACGACGCCCACATGCGTAGCTCCTCCCGCCCCTGCAGTCCCATCCACAAGCTGTCTAGCACCCCGCCTCGCGCCAGTCCTGTGAGGATGGGGCCGGCCTATGTGCTCAAGAAAGGTTTGCAGGGACGACAGGGCGGGGTGGGGCAGAGGGCCCGCAGCTCTGGAGCTGCACGGGCGCTCTGGGCTGGGAGTGCCTATAGCGCCCACAGCCCCTGTCCAGCCCTGGTGCCAGGGGCTGGGCTGGGACGTCTCACGTGGTCTCTGCATGCTCACAGCTCCACAAGGACCTGGGTGGGGTGGGGATGTTTTACAGGTGTCACCCTGAGGTCACCTCAGAAAGATTTGACCCTGTGTCCTGGCACAAGAAGCCCCAGTGCCTGCCCCTCACCCCAGACCAACAGGTGGAGATTAGACTGGCCCCGTACTGTGCCCCTAGCTCAGGTCCTGCCCGCTGGCAGCCGGAGGCGGAAGGAGCCAAGTTACCGCAGCGTCATCTCGGACATCTTCGACGGCTCCGTCCTCAGCCATGTGCAGTGCCTCACCTGTGACCGGGTGAGGGCTGCTGGCAACCTAGGGTTCTCACACCGGGGAGTGGTGGTGCTAGGAGAGCCCCCTCCACTGTCTGCTTGCTCCCCATCTGCTTGTAGGGCTCCCCATCTTGGCCTCCTCCCCCACGCTGCCATCTGGTGGTTGAATCTGTGGTGCTGCCGCCATTCCAGTGGGGGCCCGGAAGTGGAGAGCCAACTGACTTTCCACCCCGAAGGTGTCCATCACAGAGGAGACGTTCCAGGACCTGTCGCTGCCCATTCCTGGCAAGGAGGACCTGGCCAAGCTGCACTCAGCCATCTACCAGAACGTGCCAGCCAAGCCGGGCACCTGCGGGGACGGCTATGCTGCCCAGGGATGGCTTGCCTTCATCATGGAGTATATCCGACGGTACGCCCTCCTGGTGTTTGCGCTGGGCCCTGGCCTGACACCTGCATGACCCCCGCAGTTTGGGCAGGAGACAGACCTTCAGCAAAGCGCACGTATTTGCAGGGACTGGGGGGAAGGTTCTGGAAGGGTGCTGGAGACTGGAGGAAGCGTTAAGGTGGCGAGACGGGGTTGCGGGTACTGGCGCTCCCTGGCCACACTAGGGTTGTGTGGACGCCCTTTCAGAGCCCAGGGTGGACCTATGCAGCTGGAGGACAGAGGACCTGGGGGAGGGTTGAGAGGCAGCTGCGTGAGCTGTGAGGGGGCTTTACCTGCATGACGTCAGGGGCCCATCCAGCTGTCAGGTGGGGGCACTGTGGCCATGGATCCTCACAGATGTGGACTGAGGACAGCCAGCCTGGGGGAACTCAGCTGCCCTTTCCACCACTGCCTCTCTGGCTCACCGGGCCCCTGCGGGGCCTCCAGTCCAGAGCAAACCTGGGACTCCCCAGCCTCTCTGTGAAGCACCTGGGAGCAACCCTGCCAGCCCCTGGCTGTCTCTGCAGGATCGTGGTGTCCTGTACTCCCAGCTGGTTCTGGGGTCCTGTGGTCACCCTGGAGGACTGCCTCGCTGCCTTTTTTGCTGCTGACGAGCTGAAGGGTAAGTGGTCCGGGCATGTATACACACGGTGCCCGTCTCCGAAAAATGACCCTGCGAGGCGGGTGGTACACGTCAGTGCACACACCGGCAGATTCTGCCTTTATGGTGGACATGGGAGACCTCCAGGCTGCAGGACTTGGGCTCTCCTGCCCGCCCACCTTGCCATGGAATGGGCAGAATGACAGCTCGCCTTCTCTCGTGTCTCTGCGGACGAGGGGGACATGGCCTGTTCACCTCGTTGGCGGGCCTTCTGTTGAAGCACCCCGTTCCTCAGCTTCCCTGCTTGCTTAGTGTGCTTGCGGCTCGTCCCCTTGTGCATGGAAGATCGGGGTGCTGCTGCTTTCTTTCCTACCCTATTTCAGATTTGTAAGCGCTTTATTCACAACTCAGTGTGTGAGACATGCTGAAGAGTTGTGTGACCATCGCCACGACCAGTTTCAGGTCATTTCCTGATCCTTGTATCCAGCACGCTTGGCTCCCGCTCTCCCCTGCACCCTCCCTGCCTGCACCCCTAGGAGCAGTGAGGGTGCTGTCTCTGGATTGACTTCCACCCGCTCCGACACCTCACGCTCTTGCCGGTGGTGCACCAACAAGCTGGGAGTGTTTCTGGGCTACACTCGCCCGTTTTCTTAGGGCGAGCAGCGGGGGCCTTGCCCGTGTGGGGCCCCGCTCTGGCCCTGTGCCTCAGGCCGCCTCACTAACTCGGCTCCCTTTGGTCTCCGGCCCCAGGCGACAACATGTACAGCTGCGAGCGCTGTAGAAAGTGAGTGTGCGCCACCGCCTCCCACCCCACCTCGGGCCTCCGGTGCCCCCTCCTCTCTCGGCACCCCTGACAGGGGTCCTGGCCTCCCAGGGGATGGGGGGGCTCATAGGGTGCCTCGCTGCTCACTACCCTGCTGGCTCCCCCGCAGGCTGCGGAATGGGGTGAAGTACTGCAAAGTGCTGCGGCTGCCCGAGGTGAGTGCACCCCCACCCCTAGCCCCACCCCCATCCCCACTCCTCGACTGTTTCTTACAGCTTTGCCTCCAGCACAGGGTTTGGCAGGCCTAGGAGGCTGGTCCCCCCACTCCACTCAGGGGCAGTGGGTTCTGCGGCCTGGGGAGAGTCTGCAGGCTCGGCTGGGGGTCCTCTCTGTGTGTACCCTCAGCTCCCCTGCCATTCTGCCTGTTTGTGAGCAGGCATGGGGCAGATGTGGCCCCTATCAGTAGCAGAGTTGGGGTAGGGGCACACTTGGCTGGGCTGGGGCTTCCAGGGGAGACTTGTCTGGGAGGGTGCATCAGTGAGCCCTGGAGAAAGGTGGTGGCCGTGTGCTGGAGTCACAGCCTGGCGAGGGCGTTCCTGATGGGGCTCAGCAGGTGCGGCTAACCTTGGCGCAGACTCGCAGGGAGGCAGCACCCAAAGTCGCTCTCAGAGTTTTGGTGGCCAGTGGCAGAGAAGGTCAGGGTCCTGAGGGGAGTAGCCCATCCTAGCAGCAGAGCCCAGCATCGGGCCCGGACACGGTGGTGCTGCTGGCCAGAAAGCTAAAGTGGGCCCAGCTGGGCTCCCACGTGGAGCGTCTGTCTGTGCGGCTGATGGGCCACGGCCATGGGCCTGGGGAAGGCTTCTTGTGGCTGTCAGTGTCCTGCTGCGGGACCCTCGCCCGCCCTGGTGACGTGCGGCTTCCCCTGTGCCCCCAGATCCTGTGCATTCACCTGAAGCGCTTTCGGCACGAGGTGATGTACTCCTTCAAAATCAACAGCCACGTCTCCTTCCCGCTGGAAGGCCTGGACCTGCGCCCCTTCCTCGCCAAGGAGTGCGCGTCCCAGATCACCACCTACGACCTCCTCTCCGTCATCTGTCACCACGGCACCGCAGGCAGTGAGTCTGACTGCCCGCTGCCCCCCCACCCGTCTCCACCCCCCCTCCCCCAGCCCCCGGGCAGGGCCCTGCAGCCCGCCTGCCTCTCTCTGCCTCAGGTGGGCACTACATTGCGTACTGTCAGAACGTCATCAACGGGCAGTGGTACGAGTTTGACGACCAGTACGTCACCGAGGTCCACGAGATGGCCGTGCGGAGTGCCGAGGCCTACGTGCTCTTCTACAGGTGGCCAGCCCTCCACTGCCCTGGGCCTCAGCCTGGGTGGGGCAGGCAGGGGCAGGGCCGCAGCTGTGCCCTCCTTCCCCCGCAGGAAGAGCAGTGAGGCTGCCGTGAGGGAGCGGCAGCAGGTGGTGTCACTGGCCGCTGCGAGGGAGCCCAGCCTGCTGCGCTTCTACGTGTCCCGGGAGTGGCTCAACAAGTTCAACACCTTCGCTGAGCCGGGGCCCATCACCAACCACACCTTCCTCTGCGCCCACGGAGGTGAGCCGCCGGCGGGCGGGGGCCAGGCGGGGGCCACTGCAGCCCTAGCCCTCCTCCTTCCCTCCATCTGTCTGTCCGTCTATCCGCCTCCTCCACAGGCATTCCCCCCAACAAATACCACTACATCGATGACCTGGTGGTGATCCTGCCCCAGAACGTGTGGGAGCACCTCTACAGCAGGTGAGGCAGCCTCCCCGAGGCCCAGCCCACCTCCGCATTGGCAGGGGCTCAGCTGAGCAACCCCGCAGCCCGGGCTGGCTCTACCCCACAGCTGACTCGCCCCTCTGGACTTTCCAGAAGCACCGACATCACCGGGACAGGGGGCTGAGCAGGTGGAGGGGGCACACTGGATTAGCTGGAAGTCTTGGGGGATAGTGGGGTGGGGCCCCCCCAGGTAGGGAGCTGGCCTCTGTCTGTCTAGCTTCTCCTCCCCGCCCTCACTCCTGTGCCTGCCTGTGTTAGCTAGGGCCTCGGGCTCCACTCTGCCTGTGAATGTGGCCTCCTCCTGTCACTCTCCGGCCAGGGCCCGGGCATCAGTTGGGGAGAGGCCAGGCCCTTCTGGTCAGCCCTCTGTCTGACTGCCATGCCCTTATGATGCTGGATGCTGAGGTGCCTGTTTGGCGCAGGCTTCTTTCCTGCCCTGTTGCCAGCGGGCAGCTGGGGCCACAGAAAGGTGCCTCGCAGACACTGGGGGGTTGCCCCCCGGCTGGGGTCACACACTCGCCTACCACCTGCAGATACCACTGCCCCTGCCCAGCCAGGCTGCCAGGAAAGGACCCCTCTGTCGCCCACAGGCGTGTGTGACCGGCCCCAGGGTGTGAGGGCCTAGGGGAAGGGCCTGCCAGGGGAGCCTTCTGGGGGTGCTGCGAGGTGTCTGCACGTCCTGCGCCACAGGCAGGGGTTGTGCCTGGCAGGCTGACAGCCTCCCCCGCTGGGGCCTGGCCCTCAGGGTTCCTGTCTTTCCCCATACCCGTGTAGGTTCGGGGGCGGCCCCGCCGTGAACCATCTGTACGTGTGCTCCGTCTGCCAGGTGGAGCTCGAGGCGCTGGCCAAACGCAGGAGGATTGAGATCGACACCTTCATCAAGGTGCGCACAGGCTGGGGCGTGGGGACCACTGGCCGCACGCGTAGCCATCTGGGAAGAGCAGAGTGGCCGTCTGCTGGCCTGGCGGGCCGCGTCGGGCTGAGTCAGTGAGCACTGTGTGTGGAAGACTGCCTAGCGCTAGCTTGGACTGTGAACCGCGTGATTGCGGGTTCTAGCCCACCCGCCGCGCTGTGAGAGGAAGGACTGCCCAGAGCCCTGGAGAGGGCGCGCTGGGTCAGAGCCAGCTCAGCAGCAGCCAAGGATTTGCGGGTTGGCTTTGGTAACCGGTGCTTTTCCGCCTCGCGGTGCTGCCCTGTGGGGCTGGCTCCTTGTGCGTTGGGATTGTTCTGTGGGGAGGAGGGTGCCTCACACATCCCTGGATGCTAGAGGCAGGTGACAGCACCGTGATCTCCCAGCATGGGACAGGCTGCCTGTGGCTAAGGGGGCTCAGGAAAAGCAAGGGGCAGAAAGGCCTGGCAGTGACCCCCTCAGAAAGGGTGCGTTCTCCCGCCCTGCGGTGCTGCTGAGACGGCAGGACAGAAGTTGGGCTGGGCACCAGGCTCTACGGCCTTTGGTGAGCGGGCGCTGGTGGTGACTGGGGAGAGTCTCCGTGTGCACCATGGGCCCGAGGAGGCTGAGGACCGCGTGAGGAGTGGGGACAGTGGCTGCCAGCGTCACGGGGGTGGGTCCAAGGGCACTCACAGCCCTGGGCTGGGCGTCTGTGCACCGAGAGCAGCCAGCACTTTCCTGGGAGTGGGGGGTGAGGATGTGACAGGAAGTCCAGGGTGGGGACAGGGCACTGACCTCCCATGCCCCCTTCTCCTCATGCCAGCTAAACAAGGCGTTCCAGGCCGAGGAGTCTCCGGGCATCATCTACTGCATCAGCATGCACTGGTTCCGCGAGTGGGAGGCCTTTGTCAAGGGCAAAGGCAGCGGTGAGTAGAGCAGGGCCTCGGCACCAGGCCTGGCACCTACCCCACCTCACCCTCCAGGAGGGACTCCAGGCTGCCCTTCCAGGAATGGAGGGAGTGATCTCTGAGGGTGGGGGTGGATGCTGCTGGGAGAAGCTCCAGCTGCCTAGCAGGACTCAGCCCACCCCACCACGGGAGAACCTTCCAGGCTGGCTGTCCTAGCACAGGGCCCATTCTGGCCCCACTCAGCGGGGCCAGGTGGCTGCTGGTCCTCGCCACCCCTTGGAGGAGGCCGTTGCCTTAAGCATGGCAGCTGACGGCGTCAGATTCAGGAGGAGGGCCTGGGCATCATGGCCCGTGGCCCTGCAGGTTACAGTGGGGAGACAGGCAGCGTCATGAGGGACATTCTCAGGTCCCTGTGTCTCAGGGGAACCTGGATGTGTGCCTGTGCTGCAGACATCTGTCTGGGGGTCACTGATCGAATAAGCACTGGCCAGTGCTAGGGGAGGAGGCAGGCTCGCTGCCGCCGACCAAGGTGCCGCACAGGACAGCTGGTGGCTCCTAGTGGGGCTCCATGCAGTCCAGTGTGGCAGTGAAGCAGGTGGGCAGGAGCTGTGGCCCCATGCCGTCCTGCTCGTCTATCTCCGTGAATGTGCCTCCACTGACCATGCGGCTGCCGAGGTGGACAGGAGGCGAACCAGACTGCTCAGCACAGGGCCCGGCACACAGGGCGGGGGATGGGCAATGGTCCCCCATCGAGATGAGGGCACTGTCCATCAGTTCTAGAAAGTCCCTCTGGTGCCCCCAGTTCCTCCAGCTCTGACTTGTGATAGGTACATGACAAGTCCGTGCCGCTGGCAAACATCACCTGTCATAGACTTGGTGCTGATTGTCTGGCTCTGGGATCGTGGGTGCTGGAGTCCTGCCCCCTCCTCCCCCCCAGAGGATGGCTCTGTGGCCTGTGGTGGGTGGAGGGCCGAAGCAGAGGGTGGGACTTCGGGGTCTGCTCACGGCTGGGAGGGCTTGGGGCCCCCTGAACCTGAGCCCATCTGCCCCAGAGCCGCCAGGGCCCATCGACAACAGCAGGATTGTGCAGACCAAGGGAAGCGGCCACCTTCAACTCAAGCATGGTGAGTCCAGCGCCCAAGGCCTGGCCGTCCTGCTGCCCCCGGGTCCAGTCCTCCCCACACCTGCAGCCTGTCTCAGTGTTGGCTGAGGCCTTCCACCCAGTCCGCCCTGCCCTCCTTGGCAGAGGAGGCTTTCTCTGCAAAGTCGAGCTTGTGTCCCTTGTCACTGCAGGCGCCGACTACGGGCAGATTTCTGAGGAGACCTGGAGCTACCTGCATGCCTTGTACGGGGGCGGCCCTGAGATCGCCATCCGACAGAGCGTGGCACAGCTCCCAGACCCTGAGAGCTTACACGGGGAGCAAAAAATCGAAGCCGAGACCCGGGCCGTGTGACTTGGTGGGCCAATCTGTGAGACTCCAGGGTCCTCTCGGCCCCCGTCCCTCTCCAGAGACCCTCTGTGTCCCTCCGAGTGCCGGAAGAGCATGTCCTTAATCACACCCTCCACGAGGGCACTCCAGGGAGCCCAGTGTGAGCTCTGCGCCCTCCCCTGAGGGGTGCCGGGCACCCCAGAGGCGGGTTGCCATGCTGGCCCAGGGGTGCACAGAGGTCGAGAGGTGGGTCTGCCCACAGGGCAGAGCTGCTACAGGGAACTATATGAACGCCAGGCTTCTTTAAATGACCGAGACTGTGACGTCGTCTGGGGCCTTCTTCCCGCTGTGGACAGACAACTTACTGTTACCACTGAGCCCCCACACCTGCCCTCTGGCTCGCTCGGGCCTGGTTACTGTCCCCAAGCACTGGGCTGGGGCTGGGGCCTCAGGTTGCTCTATGTCAGTCAGAGGCTGCAGCCTGGACAGAGGCTGGGGTGCTGCTGCTGCTTGCTTCCAGACACCCCAGCTTGGGGGGGCGCTCACGTTCATTGCCTGGTGGTCTGCTTCCCCCCCCCCTGGGCTGGGACAAGACAGGCTGTCCTGATGGTGACCTGAGGTAAGGAGAGGGTGTCTGACAAGAGAAGACATTTCTGGAGGCAGCTGGTGCGCCCCTCACCTTCCTGCCCAGTGTGCCCCCAGCTCTGCAGTTCTGCAGTCTGGGACATTGCTGCTGTGAGTCCCTCCCCCCAGCAAACCTCATTCTGCTGTCATGTGCTGTCAGTTCAGTGCGGCTTCCCCTCCCCCACCCCAGCACTGTGTGGAGCTGTGGGAGCCCTCACGGGGGGGAGAGGGAGGGGGGGCGACACCCCAGCTGCTCGCACTAGTGGGTGTCTGGCTGCTGAGCCAGGCCACTGCTGGGTGCCAGGACTGACTGAGCACCCCCAGAGCAGAGCCTTGTTTCTGGTGGCATAGTGGTTTCCTGAGCAAGAACCGCACGGGGGAGGGGCTCACCCCATCAGCGTCAGAGCAAATAGGGAGTGGAGAAGGGGTGCTGCTTGCAAAGCCCCCAATCTGCTATGGTCTTCATCTCCAGGCTGTCCGCGGGAATCCCAGCAGGCTGGTCTAGCCAGGGCCCCAACCCCTCTGGCCACACGCCCCTCAGCCCCACCTCTGTTCTGTGGCTTCCCCGGGCTCCTCTTCCTGCCGGGGCCTGGCGCCTGTGAGCACAGGCGGCCGCTGGGGGAAGGACCCGCTGCCTTTTGAAGCAGCCTAGTCACACTGCTGCTGCACCAGCGAGCAGCCGGCCGGCCTCCCTCCTGCCTCTGCGTGCATGCTGTGTGGACGACTGTAAGCTCGCCCCGTCGGAGCGTTCTGGTTTGTGTCCAGAATATCATAATAAACACACACCCGGCTCCCACACCTGTAGCGTTCTCGTGGCCCTTGTCGCCTCTGCCTGCACTGCCATTCACTCAGTGCCCGTGACACACGACTGACTGCCCAGCAGGGATTTCCTCTCCGGACGGATGCACGCTGTGCATCTCCTTTCCAGCACAGCCCCCAAGGAGTGGGGCCACATGTGGTCAGTGGGTGGGCCAATGCACCCCACAGGCTGGTTCCAGCCAGGCACCAATGGACTTGGGTACTCCCGGGGCCTATGTGGGCTGCTGCCAAGCAGGGTGGTCCCTTCCCTCAGGCCTGGGCATGGGTGGGAGCTAGGGGCCAGTGACATCCTTTGCTGAGGCAAGGGTGGCCCTGGGGGCATCTCTGGAAACTGCTGCCCTTTGGAGCTGCTAGTGCTTTACAGGGGGAGCCTGGGAGAGGGTGGGGGTACTTGCTAACTGCAGAGTCAGCGGTTCAAAACCACCAGCTGCTCCTTCGGAGAAAGCTAGGCTTTCTACTCCTGTAGAGTTAGGGTCTCTGAAGCCCGCAATGGCAGCCCTGCCCTGACTATAGGGTCACTGTCAGTTGGCCTCCATCCACGCGATGGCAGTGGGCAGTGCTTTCAGAGGAGCCCTGTCTGCCGCACTTCTCTCCTGGGCAAACGCTGCCCTTAGGATCTGCTGGAGCGGCTGGGCCCAGTGCACGCCTCCTCCGTGTGGCCGTGGGCCCTACAGGCCTGCCGAGCGTTTGGCTGAAAGCTGAGCCGGGGGCTGAGCGGGGCTCCGGGCTGGGAGGATGTCTGGAGGCCCTAGTCCCGGGGTTCCACTCATCCCTATGAAATCAGTCAGCGGGCCCTTTTCATTGGTCTGAGTTTGCTTCCTCGACACTCTCCCACTCTATCCAGGACGTTCAATTGTAATCCTTTTTGGAGCAGTCAGCAGGACATCATCTGGCTTGGGGTTGACGTGGGCTGTTTCCTTGTGTATTTATACGTGCTACAAATAATGCCTGTGAATACAGTCGAGTATGCAGTTAGGAAAGCGTCCCGGCCTTCAACAAACACCTTGAGAGAAGGAGTTTCTAGGCCTGAGGACTTGGGGAACAGTGGTCAGTTGGCATGGCCTTGTCCACCAAGACCACAAGGTCTCCATCAGGCTTTGATGAGCATCAACTGGAACGTAAAAGCTTGTGAATAAATAAGTAAATAAAAATAAAATTTAAAAAAATCTGTGAATGACCATCTACGGTACAAATACGGGTCTCCTCCTGCCTCGTGCTCGTGGGCTTCAAGTTCCTGCTGACCCCTAGTGACTGTGAGGACAGGGTGGAGCTGCCCCCGCGGGGTTTCTGAGACTGTCACTCTTTTATTTCTTCAGTCAATTTATTGGGGTCTCTTAAAGCTATTACAACATTCCATACATCAGTTGTATCAAGCACATGTGTACATCTGTTGCCATCATCACTTTCTAAACATTTACTTTCTATTTGAGCCCTTGGTATCAGCTCCTCATTTTTCCCTCTCCTCCCCTCGTGACCTTGATAAATTATAGATTATTATTTTCATCTTACACTGACACTGTCTCCCTTCTGTTGTTCATCCCCGGGGTGGGGGTGGGGATTCTGCATCCATCATTGGGATCGATCCATCGATCGATCCATTGGTTGGGACTATAACTCTGGGGGAGCAGAAAGCCCTGCCTTTCTCAGAGCAGCAGGGAGTCTTGACTGTGCCACCAGGGCGCCTTGTCTGGCACCAGTTTCCTTTATTTTTTGGTTCCATTTCAAATTCAGTGCAAAGAAAGCTGGTCCCGTGGCAGCTGTGCCAGAGCCCCTGAGAAGGTATGTGGTGTGCCCCACTCCAGCTTTCCCTACAGGGCGATTGTTCTCAACACGGTGAGCTCTTGCTCCGAAGAAACTCGTGCAGGAGCAGCTTGAGAGGGAGCCGCCAACATTTTAGACGTCCTGCCCCAGGGGCGCAGTCGTGTCTTGCTTGACCCCCAAGAATGCACCAGGCCAAACCCAGTGCTTTTGGGGTCGGACTCAGGGTCAGGGTAGGGGATCAGCTCAGCGCACGAAAGCGTGTCCTGGCAGGAATGCTCAGGCACCCAGGGACCCCTTCCAAGGAGAATTCATCTTAGCCTCCCACCCCCCACTTAGCTCCACGGCTTTCCTTCCTGCATCTGTTGTGGCCCCAGAGATGTACTGGTTGATGGGAGGTGATTTCATCAAATGCCATTCACCGCACCACGAAATGTTTGAACAGGCCTCTGGCACACAGTGCGGCTGCTCGGCCGTCTGACCCCGTGGCATGGGGGCTGGCAGTGCTATGCCCCCACCTCCCTCCCAAGGGCAGCAGAGGTTGGAAGGAGGCGGCAGACCCAGTTGCCTCAGAGAGCAGCGGGGGGTGAGGATCTCTCAAGACATCGCCACAAGGTGTCACCAGAGTGACCTTCAGGTTTCCACCATCTGCCCCCTCCCGCTGTCCTCCATGGAGGCCACCCCATTGGATGTTGATGTCCGGCTGGCGCATGGATACCATGCGTTCCCCTTAAACGATGAGAAAGGGGGTTGGGAAACACGCACGCACCCATTCCTAGCCGCCCTCTTAAGTTAGGGAGCTTGGTTCCATCCTGGCTGAGCTGCCTCTGCTCCCGTTAGGGCGTGTCCTCTCCACCCCAGGTCAGGGTGGGGCTTGCGGGGGTGGAGGAGGGGGAGGCCTGCGGTGGCGGCGGGGAGGGGACTTCCCGTCAGACCTGAGGAGCCCGACCTGCTGGTCACTGACCTGTTTGCTGACAAGCCTGCTGCCTCCTGACTCGGGCCCTGTCTCCTGAAGGGACCCGTGCCTGCAGGTGGTTTCGCAGGGCACCTGGAAACCAGTCACCTGCTACCCTGTTCCCAAGCACACGGCACTGCCAGTGGGTGAGGCTCGGGATAAGCCTGGGGGGGCATGGAAACATCTCTGGGCAGAGAGGCCCCAGAGGGCAACAGGTTCGTGTTCCCAACACCAAGGAGTCCAGAGTTTAGCGGTGCAAATCATGTCCTGGATTAGAGCCAACCACCTCACGGGACTAGCGTGGAATCACCTAACTACCTTCGTGGATGGCAGCAGGGATAAACCCGTCCCTGTTTGTCACAGCAGCTGCCTATGGGTGCGGCCTCTCCCGCTACAGGCAAGGAACCTGAGGTGAAGCCCTGTGCCCCAACTCAGCCCACACCGCCCAGCCTCCTCAGCACTGGCAGACTGCAGGACAGGGAAGCAGCTCTCTCCCACGTGACAAAGGGAGACAAAGTCAGAGAGATTGTGCTGTTTAGTATGATCTGTGACATATGCGCCAATAAAACCATTTTTAAAACGTGCTGTTCATTGTCTCCCTAAATCCTTCTTTTGTCGGTAACCTGGACAAGCAGAGCTCCAGGGGAGACAAGGGTCACCTGGCTCCCTTGAAGCAGTCTCAGACGAGAAGACACCACACGGAACCAGCGGACCGGCTCACGGAGGGCGGGCCCCGTGACGCCCAGCAGAAGCGCAGGCCCAGGGCTTTCAGGCTGGTCACCAAAGCCTTTTCCCCAGGCAACTTTGGGTGGGTTCGAACTGATAGAAGGGGTGTAAGGGCCTGCTGGTCATCTGAATAGTTGAAAGACAAACCTATTGTAAGATCTGGTTTGCTGGAAACCCAAAAGGTTACAGTCTGGCCCACTCCCTTGCAGTGAAAGTCCCTGGGGAGCGTGATCAGCCAGGATGTCTCCCTGAAGGCAAGGAGGCCAGGCCACACACCTCCCGCTTCCACAAACAATGGTGCATGAGGCCTCAGGGGGGGGGGCGGTCTGCGAGCCCCTGGAGAATGTAGGTATAGATCAGGGGTGTCAAACTGGCAGCCCCCCGAGGTAATTTTTGTGGCCCATGATGCTTTGAAATAAAATGAAAATAGAAAAATTGTTATGAATAGCACTTAGGGGAGATAGAGGCAATACTGTACATACAACTCCCTCATTACATTTTATTTCAGAGCATTATGGGCCACAAAAAAATTACCTCGGGGGCCACCAGTTTGACAGCCCCGGTCTAGCTCATTGTTCCCTGTGATCATGGCAAAACCTGTTATTTTGCTTTGAGGTGTAAGACTTGCTTGACCGTCACTGGATTTTTGGAAGCTGGTTGGGGGGTAGCACTGTTTTCTCCTGTCTGATGCTTAAAGAATAAACTTGAGTTGCACAAAGCAGACGGGTCCAGTCTTGTCTGGTTGAAACAGTTACGGGAAAAGCCAGCTCCTTGGTCACAGCAACAGGGATTGATGCTGAACCCCGGGCACTACCAGTCCCGCACCGCCCGAAGCTCTGGCTCACTAAAACCTGTGTCCACCATCTTCTCCAGGCACCAGGACGGCTAGTGCCCTGGCGTCAGTCTGTGGAAGGAAGCCAGTGCATTGGCATCGTCTCTGATGACCTCACCTCCTCCCCAGCAAGTTACTTGACAACTGGCACGAGGCTGCTCTGCCCACTTGGCATGGCTGGCAGCGCTGCATTCCCTGAACCACCAATTTCTCCCACCAGCTCTGAGAACCCTTAAGGAGGCAGAGACGCCTGGGCACCATCCCATAACAAAGGCTGGGTGCTATTTTCAAAGCCCTACCCCCACCCCCTGCAAGCACACACATCCAAACAACTGAAAGGCGCACCTCGGTCAAATGAAGAGCCCAGCCGCGTTACCAAGACCATCACTGTGCTTGGATTTCCTTTCTCCCACAGGGTCCCTGAGACGTGTCACATGAGCAGCCGCTGACAATTCTCTAGGATAAGAAGCCGCCCCGTCTCAGGGACGTGCAATGGAAAATCACGTCACCAACATTGGACAGGTTCCCTGAGAGAATAGACACGTCCCCTGACCGCACGGGGGTTCCGACTCAGGGGACACAGTCCAGGTGTCCCCGTAAGCGTCTCTAAGACCACACTCATTATGGAAGCTTACTGCCACAGCCTGCACCCAGGGGGCTGCTGGTGACCTCAACTACCAGCCAAGTGTTTAACTGCCGCACCACCAGGGCTCCTTGTTGGTGCCGGTTTGGGGAGTCCCGAGCCCCTCGAGATGTGACCAGCCCTGGGTTGGCACAGCACATTAATACCGGTGCAGAGCGGAGCCCGCCCTCCCAGCCCGGGCACTGTTCCCCATCTCACACTGCATTGGACAAGCAGTCCCTCTTGGTGGAATCAAACAAGCCTGTGGTATGTGCCAGAAGTTATACTTTTATTTAACATTTTGAGGATTAACATATAGTTTACAATATAAGCCTTCCAATGGAAGCACTTGATTTGGTTTAATTCCCCCAGGGACCAAGGAAGGGGCAATTCCAGGACCTTCACATTGGCAATGGACCTTTCGACACCGAATCGCCTCCAAAGTTCAGAATGAGTGCAGCACGCACGCACACAGGGAAAACGTAAGGGTGCATCATGTTAAACCTCCACGTGCCCTTCTCTAGCAGGTTTCTCAGGACGTGAGCACGGGGGCAGCCACACCAAGACGTGGGACACCCTCAGTTCTGGGGGAGCTTGTGGCCTCAAGGTTAACCTTCTCCTCCGTCATGACCCATGTCGTTACCCAAAGGCAGCAGAGGCCTTGGTGCTACTGCTGGGGAGGCAGCTGCAAGTGTGACCCCAGGTGCCCCAACCCCAAAGCTCCCAGGTGGAAGTGACGAACCGCAGAGGAAAGGCCTCATGACAGCTTCCCACGCTTTTCCTTCTTCCTCTTCCTAAAGAGCAAGCAGGGTTCCCAGCAGGAGCCCCCCCTCTCAGGCTGTTGGTGAAGCCCCTGCCAGGCAGGTGGGCTCTTTTTCAAGCAGGTCTGCCTGACAGCACAATGGCGTCCCAGCACTGGTGCAGGTGTGACGGGCAGGGGAAGCGGGGAAACAAGAAGCCAGTTGTACGATATGCGAAATGCTCTGTAATATAGAAGCGGTCTCACAGGAGGAGTCCCAGAGTACAGGGTATATCTCAACCACCAGCACAGAATAGCTCACTTCCTCTAATAGGCCCGGCTGCTACAGCATTGCGCTTCCCACACAGACACACAGACAGGCAAAAAAAAAAAAAAAAAGCAAACACAATCGTTAAACACTTAAAAAGCACTCACTTTTCACTCTTTTTCAGCGGGGAGACTCAGGTGGCACAGGAAACAAAAAAAAAAAAAGGGAAACAAAAAGGCCCAGGAAAAGCCAGGTGGAGTACAAGCCCATGGACTGATCCTCTGATGCGGCCCGATATGGACGCTGCAGTGCACATGGATTACCAAGGTTCTCAACCCAGGTTAAGAAACAACCCAAAACAGCCCGTTCCGAATTCTTGTACACAGCGGTCAGCTCAACTTGATCCTGTTCAGAGGTTCCTGGAGCTACCTGGTCATCTCACTGGCAAAGAGCTCTCCTCGGAGCTGCTGGGACCTGGGGAACCATGAACCCCTCTGGCTGGTCTGCAGAGGCAGAAGGGAGCCCCCTCACCTCCCCCTGAACTTCCTGACTTCCATTCCATCTGCCAGTCCAGCTCCTGACTGACTTAGGAGTCTGGTCCCTTGGTGGGGAGCACCACAGGGGGTTCTCAGTGCTCATCCTGGTGCCCCCCCCCCTTCTGAGCAAGACAGACAGGGCTTGCTCTCAGAAACACAGTCTCCTCCCTCTTCAACCACCTCCCTGTGGCCTGGCCTCATGTGTGGTTTCTAGTCACTGAGGGCTGACCACGCTTGCAGCTCCTGAAGTGTGGTATGAGGTCAGCCCTGGTTTGCTGACAGGAAGTCTCTCCCTCATTTCCACACACGCGACGAGCCTCTGAACACGGGCAGGGGCCAACCCTCAGGATCTGATTCTGCAGCGCATTCTCTTCGGCACATTCATAGATGTGGAGAAGAATCAAGAATGCCACCTAGGTGCCATGACCCAAACAAAAGGGTGGATGGATGCAGAGGTCCAGGGTGGTCCTTCAGCTGCAGGGGGTGCTCCTGCCCACAGCCGAGCTCCCTCGACCGTGGCGGCACCACTATCACAAGACCTTAGTTAGCTATCCACGGGGAAGGAAACGAAGATCGGAGGGAAGCAGCCTCCCTGAAGTCGGGGTGGCCCGGGAGACATGTGACCCGATGCAGAAGCTGTCGCCACTGCATCACAGGAAGGCCCACAAGAGGCACAGGGGCCTTGGTGACAAAAGTGTGTTAGTCTTGGAAGTCAACGAAAGAGGACGGATTGTGTGACGTGGCTTAGAAGTGAGACACCCACCCACTCCCCAAGTGCCCCCACCTGCAGTTCTCAACACGGGGGAGACGACAGGCCCCGGTTCAGAATGGGCCGAGCGCCCGTCACCAGAAAAGGGCCCGCCATCCTGGCTGGGCACTGGAAGAGACTGTGAATAGGGACCTCAACTGGGGACAGGGAGAGGCCGGCTGGGCGCCTGGCCCTCCTGATGCAGATTGCCAGTCTCCTCGTGGTGAGACCAGTGGCAAAGTTGTCACAGAAGGCACAGTGTGAGATGAAGACTGGCCAGGACCATCGCCGGGTGGACTGCGGGCCAGGGAGGGAGGGCGGGGGCTGCTTCAGTGGTCTTCCTTGCCTATGCAGGGTGGGGTCGAGGGGAACAATCCCCGAGTCTGACTTACCCGTGCCCCCCCTCCTCCCCCCCAACACACACAAAGGCAGCCAGGCTGGGCCGTGGGAAAAGCTGAGCCACCAGATGCATGCTGTAGGAAGAATGGAAAGGCGGGCAACTGCATGGTGGGGTGAGGACGTCGTTTCGGGCTGAGGCTACACGCGCTCTGCTCCAGACCAGACCAGACTGCGGATCTGATGGTTGGAGGCCTGTGGAGACAAGCAGACCAAGTGGTTTCTCCTGGGAAGAAGGCTCCCCCCAGGCTCTGGATCCCAGCCGCAGGCTCTAGGAATCTATAACACAAAAAGACAAAGAGAAACTTCCCGTTAGAGAGGAAGGCAGTCGGGGAGAGGCGGGCCTTTTGCACTTTCCTGCAAAGGGCCCCGCCCTGGGGTGGGGGGTGGGGGACGGGAGGGGAGAGGGGGTTTGTTTAGAGCAGCTGGTTACTGCAGGCTCATTCTGAGATCAGGAACTTTCACGGTTGCGTCTCTGGTCACAGGCTATCCTGGACGTCAGGGTGGGCAGGCAGGCTCTGACTCATCTCAATTTTACTCAATTTCATTTGGGAGAAAGACAAGAGCTCTCATCGGCTCGCCTGATCAGGGCGATGGGAGGCCAGGGCTCACTGGCCTGATTCCCTCTGGGCAGCCCCGCCTGGCTCTCTCCCTAGCAATCCCGTAGGAAATCTGTGAGCAGGGAAACTGCTCCCTCAGGGCTCCCTGGGCCACAAACAGTGAAAGTTCTTCATCTTGAGGAGACAGGAAAGAACCCAGAGAAACACAGACATTCTAGGCCCCTCAGTGCAGAGTGAGAGCGAGGGCCTGGCAAAGGGAGAGGGAAGCAACCCAACAAGGACACTGTTTAAAAAGCGCTTGGCTAGGAAGGAAGGCCCCATTATGATAGGAGTAAAGAGGTACGTTTTCCTAGGAAGGAAGACCCCATTATGATAGGAGTAAAGAGGTACGTTTTCCTAGGAAGGAAGACCCCATTATGATAGGAGTAAAGAGGTACGTTTTCCTAGGAAGGAAGACCCCATTATGATAGGAGTAAAGAGGTACGTTTTCACAGCACACAACACTTTTCTGGGACAGGTAAAAAATCATTTAAAATACAAAACACGGAGAAAAAAAGAGAACGTTTATTAGAGAGGCAGACTGGAGGGTACAACCAGAAGGTGCCAGACAGAATCTTCTCTCATAGGACAAGAGTGAGAACAAAGCAGTCACGAGAGCCGGATGCAAACACAACTTACTCAGAACTCAGGGGTCTAAGAAAGTCAGGGCGGAGCGGCGGCAGGGAGCCTAGCTACCTTGCAAGGGTCCTGGCAGCCTCTCGGGGCCCATTTTTATAAAAACAAAAAGGTCATTAGGCAGCAGAATAACCAGCAAACCAAAACAGATAACCGTTAGCACAAGTCCATCAAGCCATCCTTTCCGATCTTCATGGGCAGTGTGTACAAATTGACTCTGGGGTGGGGGGCAGAAAGAAACATGAACAGAAAACAAAATGGAGAACACACACACAAACAAAACCCCCAGGATGCCACCATGCAGCCGGGTCAAGGGAAGAGGACTCCGGCCGCAACGAGTGGGCAGTGATTCCGTCCTCCCCGGCGGGCGTTCCTGTTAGTGAAACTCCCACGTGCTCTGAGGGCCAGGCACCAGGAAGCAGGGTCCGGGCCGGAGGGCACTGTCGGGGGTGAGGCCAAGGGGAGCAGAGGTGCGTGAGATTCATACACAAGGCGGGCAGGCAAAGTGCATCTATCCAGGGTAGGGCAGGAGCGTAAACAAACCGACCACCGGAGCTCTTGCTGCTTCGGTTTTTGCAGAGCAGGGGTGAACGAAACCAAGACCAGTCTGCGTAGAAGTGGCCGTCCCTGAGGCTTTGGGCTTTGTCACAGTGCTTTCTGAGAGGGGACACGTGGACACTAGGGGAACTGAAGTGACAAAGTACCTTTCCCCAGTTCCATCAGTGCTACCTACGTCCAATTGCTGCCGATGGGTGCTCGGCACCCAACTGAAAACCAGGGTCATCAATGTTCACAATGACTGGCACTCCCACGCTGTGCAAGCCAGAGGAGCTACTTTCTGAATCAAATGTGCACAGCTCCAAGAAAACAAACTAACAAACACCCTTTTCTGGGCGGGCTGGCCCACGGCGGGCTTTTCCAGGGGCTGGCCTGCTGTCTCTGCGTGGAGATGAGTTCCAGGGAGGCTAGAGGAACTGGACTTGAACGCTCTCGGCTTCTCAGGCCCTTGAAACAACTGCCCTGAGGAGTTCTCGATCGAGTATTTTTCTCACACCAGCAGAGGTGCCATTCGAAACTAGATAAAAAATGAAAAACACTTCTCTATTTTGATAGCACGCTAGCTAGCTTGTTGTTGTTGCCTTTTTCTTTGTTCAATTCGGGCTACTAACCAGCGTCCATTTCCTGTTTTGAACGTGTCCTCTGCTGTGGAAGATGGAAGGCAGAAGCACTGGGGAAGCCTATATGGGATGTCGCTGAAAATCTTTGTGACTTTCTGAGACCCCATCATTATTGCAAAATGTAAAGGCTTTTTTGGTGGGGGGTGGTAAGAGGGGTGAAAGTGGTGACTTAAGACAGGCTAGCATTAAGCACAGGTCCCTAAACTTGATTTTGGTGGGCTTTGTGAACCAAGAACAGCACCTGCTTCTCCTGTCTCCCTGAGGTGCTGCTGCGTTTCAAAGCATCAGCTCTAAAGGGCTCTGCACATAGAAAACGAGCCAATAATGTTGACACACAAAGGCAGTTTCCCCGTTTAAACGTGGGCAGGACATGAACAAGCCACTTTCAAAGTGGAGTAAAAAGGCTGTGCAGTGGTCCTGACCTCCACAATCACCCAGAGCTGCACTTCTGGGCCCACAAATCCCCCTGGATCCCAGGAGACCCCCGGTGGGCAAGGGCCCCTCTCCAGGCGCCCTGGAAGAACATACATTCCCTTGTGAATGTAAAAAAAAATCCGCAGATTTCTTTAAGGAGGATGAGGCCATTCATGTCATTCTGGCTAAAGCTAAATCATACTTTCTCCCTGAACACGTAACTCCACTTGCAGCTGGAAACAATTCCTAGTGAATTCAAACTCAGTCCTTAGGATGCCAATGACTCACAGCCTCCCCACCCCAACCCCAAGTTTGAAGACGACGTGTTCAGGTTGATGTCTGTGTGATGTGGGTCCCCCAGTACCCCCCAACTTGGTTCTATTTATAGACTACCTAATGAAGAGGTGTGGAGGAGCCTGGTGGCATCATGGTTACATTTTGGGCTTCTAAATGTAAGGGCAGCAGTTGGAAAACTCCAGACAGACACAGACAGACACACACACACACACACACACACACACACACACGAGGCCTTCTCCCGTAAAGAGTGACCGTCTGGGAACCCCATAGGGGCAGGTCAACCCTGCCCTCTTGGGTCGCTGTTGAGTCAGGAGTGACTTCATGCAGGGAGCTGGGTTTTGGCTGGGGACATGTGAGTGGAACGCGGCTCTACTCGCTTCTAAACCTCCAATAGAAGCCAACCAAAATGCGAGAAAATGGCCAGAGGGGGAGCGACGGGGCGTGGAAAGGCACAGCTGTAACTGAGGCTAAGCTCAGCAGCGTCCCTGTGGTGGAGGGAGATGAGCACACAGTGTCATCCGAATATCAACTGGTTGGCTTGGAGGCCCGTTTCTCTCTTCCCTTCCGATTTCACTTGGTAGTTTGGGACCATTTGGATCTTAACACGAGGGTCCTTGCCCGTGTGTTTAGGACTCAGACATACATTTTCATACGGACAGAAGATCGTGGGAATGACAAGGGTCTTTAGGCCATGCTTAGAGAAGGCATTTTCAGGTGCCTCACTTCTTTCCTCAGTGCCCAGCGTATGCACTTAGCTGCTAACCTCAAGGGCGAGAGGCTGGAGTCTGCGTGGGGGTGCCTCCTAAGAAAGGCCTGGAGAAGTACTTCTAAAACACCAGCCTTTGAGAACCCACACGGGACAGCACCGTTCCACTCGGAGGACACCCACGGGCAGCCACACGTAGTTCCAAGCCCATGGCCATTAGTCTGCTCCTGTGTCACGTATCTTGGTTACAACTACCTCCAGAACAGACGTCGTGCTTAGCCGTTGAGGGAGGACGGGAGGCTCACTCACTAACAGCTAACGTGCTAAGGTGGCTGAGCTGCTGGTGGACACCGACACTGCGCAGAGGTCAGAGAGCGAGTGTGCTCTGCATCCCCTCGCCACGATGAGTGCCTGTGGACCGGAAACCCAGAAGGTGCTCAGAGGCTGCAGTGGAACAGATGCCGCCCCAGAGGAGGTCCTGTCATGCCATGTCAAATGACACGGCTGTACACCGGCCGTGGGCAGCTTGTCATCTAAAAAGCTGCTCTCAGCGAGTGAGGCCTGCTGACAGACAGAATTAGCCCAGGCCCCTCACGGCGCGGCTGTGTGGGAATATGGTGTTGGCGCAGGCCGGCCGGCGGGTCTGCTGGGGAGCTGCCTGCAGCAGGCACGGTGCTGAGAAGAAGTGACTCTTTTTGTTGTTGTTTTTAATTTAGTTTTTTTTTAAGTGGTATTAAATATAAGTCTTAGCACCTTTGGCGTTTTTGTCCAAATAGACTTCGACATACGAGGTGGGGACATAGCCCTCTTCATCTTCGTTTCTCCGGATTCGGGTCCAGCCATCACCTTTGTCCTCCTCGATCACATATAGCGTCTCCCCTTCCGCCACCGAGATGGTCCCTTCGTTCTGACCTGGAGAGATACAGTCACCGCAACAAGCAGGTTGGTTGGTTTCCCGTGTGAGGCAGGCAGAGCCACTGGGAGCCAAGGCAAGGCAAGGTGGGCACTCCCAGGGCGGGCTGGGCCACACTCACCCCCCTCTGACTCTGCTCGTGCAGACAGCACCCCAGGACCCGTACCCACTGGGCCCCAACTTTCCCGTCCTAACAGGAAACATCTCCATGGAGCCCTCTTCCTCTCCTTCCCCGACACAGCAGCGGAGAAGCCTTTGGCCCTCCTCTTTCGTTGTCTGCTTGCTCCCTCCTGTGCCGTCAGTGAAACCTTAAAAACACCCATGCTGCATCTCTTCCCGTAATCCCTGTGGTTCGCCTAGGGCCTGCGACACTCGCTGCTACCTTGCCCTTGAAATCCATCCAATGTGGCTGGAACGGGGCTCCCTCCCTTCCTCCCCACAGCTCCGTCTCCCAGGGACTCAGCCTGGCCATCAGCTCTGAGGGGCTCCCTCCTACGACCCGACTGCCAGTGGGTCAGCTGCTGTCTCTCTTGGGCCCATCCCTGCGTTAAGAAGCCACCAAGGCGCTTTGCTAAGAGACTTTCAGATAACTAGCCATCATCCCCAACTACTATTGTGAAAGACATGTTGTTTATAGAGAGTGTGGAGCAGGGAAATAAAGAGGAGGCTGGGATGTGGACTGAAACTGGTGCCGTCACAGGAATGCCAAGTCTCTCGAGGGCTCGGGAGTGTCCTGGAGCAGAGACATTGGCTCGAGGCATTTGTCTGCTGGCCTCTCAAACGCATCTGAACGCCACATGCTTGCACCTGTAGCAATCTACTGATAGCGGCTTCACGGGGCGGCCTGTGGGAACACTTCCTTCGTCCTGGTAACAGTAGCCACTGCTCTCTTACCCACCTTATGTTACGCTCCTAGGGGCGGCTGTCAGGTCAATGCGCCTGCTGACATGCGCCGAGAGCTCCTCCCCTCCTCACTGTGGTTGGCCGAATATCCAGGCCGCCTCCCACTAAAACCTTGCCAGCTCTAGACTTCTCTTCCACTAGCGCCACCTGACATCAGACCTAAGCTGCCCGGGAACCTGTGCCATCCTCATTCCCAGGGTTGGGCCACACTAAGTGTTCTCCGAACCCTTTGAAGGCAGCCTACTGTAGCTGGCCTGCCCTCTGTGCCCCTCTCTGGTAGACCCCGCAGACTTCTCTTTCCTTCCTTCCACGCGCATCTGTCTGTTTTCTTTCTGTGAGGGTAAGGGTGTGTGTCCTCGCTCGCTGGGGCCCTTTACAAGGAGCCCCACAAGTATTGCACACATAGGTAGGACGATCACCCTTTCATCCACTCCACTGCAGCTGAGCTCGCTGACGGTTGGTAACACACCCACGCAGCCACAGGCCCGAGACTAACACTACCACGACCAGAGCAAGAGACGTTTGGGATCAAAGGAAGGGAGGAGGGCTGCAAGACCCAGCCGAGGCGTCACCTTCAAATGTGTAGAGCGCTTTACAAGTCCCGATGGCCGGAAGGGGCTCCTCATCATCGAATTCGTCATCGAAGTCCGTGGCCAGCACCTTGAGCTCGCTCTCCTGACTCTGCTCCTCTGTGTAACTGCCATCCGGGCTGCTCAAGAAAGGAAAGCACACAGCAACTATAGCGAGGCCTTCAGCGGGGGGCCCGCCGCGCCCGAGCAGCTGCAGGGCGCTCCCACCCCTGTGGCTTGTGGTTCAGACCCCAGAAAGCATCGGATGCTCTGGGCATGTTGTCAGGAGAGGCCAGTCCCTGGACAAGGACCCTGTGCCTGCTAAAGTGGAGGAGCAGCGAGGAGGAGGAAGGCCCTCATGTGATGGATGGACACGGTGGCTGCATCAATGGGCTCACACAGAATGACTGTGGACCAGGCAGGGCTGATGGCACCGAACAACGTTCGCCATGCCCAGATCACTGTTCCCTGCTGGCCTCTGATCTGCGCACCACAGCCGCTGGCTGCCACCACCCCCACTCACTGCCTTATGCTTATTTCTAGATGCCAGGGTTTGTGATACCAAGCCCACTGCTCCTTGGCCAGCAGCAGGCTGACAAGACACCCAGGGCCCTACAGATACTGTACCTCTCGCGGTCTTGGGCACAGTTGTTGACTGGTGGCGGGTGCTGGGCATCATACAGTCCGCTCTGTCGGCGGGCTTGTTCACTGCGTGCTGGGAGCCTGCCTTCCACCTCCGCCAGCCAGGCCTGCAACCAAGGCCATTAAAATCAATGTGAACAGACCATGTGGACAGAGTCGCTAGCCTATTTGCATGTCACCTTAGAAATGCTCCCAGAGGCAAAACTGTAAGTGCACCCAGAGCTGAAGAAGTAGGAATGGGCCTCTGGTTTCACCATCGCTCTCAGCGTGGCAGCAAGAACACTGGCTCTGCCACACCTCTGGGCTGTTGGCAGCTGTGTGATCTTAGACACACCACTTTTGCTTCTCTTTTGATTCCCCAAGGTCTGTCACCATGAGGTTAAACTGGGCTTGCTGGCTCTCAATTTGCAAGCCATACTGCCCCCTCTTACTGTTTTTGGAAGCGCACACTTTTTAAAATCCCACCTCCCCCACACAGTGAAGAAAACGTGTGCATAGCAAAAAGGAGATACAAACGAGCCTGAGCGTCATGTGAAACCAGGTAAATGTAAATGCTACAGACCGGAGGGTCTCAACCTCCCTCAGGCGGCGGCCCTTTGACACAGCTCCTCATGTTGTGGAGACCTCCCAACAATAAAATTATTTTTTGTTGCTACTTCATACCTATAATTTTGCTACTGTTATGAATCGGGTGACCCCTGAGAAAGGTCATTCAAACCCCCAAAGGGGTCTCGACCCACAGGTTGAGAACCGGGGCTATAAACTGAATCGTGCCCCCTTACGGACAAAGGTGAAGTCCTAATGCCATGCACCTGTGAGGGTAACCTTGTTTAGAACAATGGTCTTTGCAGGTGCGATTCATAACATGAGGCCATCCCGGAGTGGAGTGAGCTCGTCACTGCTGCCTTTGTAAGACGAGGGAGAGGAGACAAAAGCAGAGGAAGACGGGCACATGGAGATGGAAGCACAGGCTGGAGTGATGCTTCCACAAGCCAGTGGCACTGGATGTCAGAAGAGGTGAGGGGTCTTTCCCTAAAGGCGGGGTGGCAGACCGTTCTTGTTGCCAAGGGCCATTTGGATAGTATAACAGCATTCATAGGCCATACAAATCACCAGCTTAAAAATTAGCCTGCTGCTTGGCCAAACATTTCATGAGTTCACTCCCAATGCGATTGCTCAATGGGCCCAAACATGAGGACAAATTCGGGGATGGGGCTGGGCAGTGCTTCGTCCTGCTGTGCATGGGTCACTTGGAGTAGGAGGTGACTCGATGGTGCTCAGCAACAATAGTGCCCGACGATGCCGGCACTGCTTTCTCTGGGGAGGTATCTGACGTTACCGGGAGATTTACGTCGGGAGGATTTCGCTGGCATTGCCCACCCCTGCCCTAGAGTCTTCAGGGAGAGCATGGCCCTGAACGCCACCATGATTTTGGATCGCTGCCCTCCAGAACGTGAAGAGAATGAGTTTCTGTTGCTTCAGCCACCCACCAACATAGCTCAATGATTTCCTAAGCCACCCCCCTTTCGGTCCCTGGGACGACGGGGGAAGGCACACTTGTGATTGTCTCTCCAGTAGCAACAGGAACTTAAGGGAAACACTTAGGAAAAGAAAGGAAGAGAAAACCCTGGTGTTTTCAACAAATACCACTTGAGCCGCGTTGGCTCAGGCGTACACTTGAGATGGGACACCCTGAGACGCCAAGCATCCACTGGGGGAGTCTTTTTCCTTTCATCATGATGCACAAAATGATGTGACATTCCAAGGGGCCCCTCCTCCCAGAGAACGGACTGGGAGTGAGGTTACACAACACTACCCACTTCTTGGCACCTCATTCTTATTCTTTACCCACCAACAAAGCTTTTCAAGAACAGTTTCTCCATACCTCAAATTTCTGGGCCTCTGAACGCAGTTTTTCTATGTTTTGGCCAACTTCAGTTAATTTGTGGTCCAAACTGGCGGGGTCTCCCATCTGAGGGTTCTTTAGGTAGACGTCTTTCATTTTTGTTATAGCGTCTCTGAAAACAAGAACAGGCAGAACAGGGCAAAAGTTAGCGTCATCTGTCAGTTATACTCTCCTTCTACTTTGAAACGTGGGAGCGAGAGGGCGGAAAGATGATATCTAAATGTACATTCAGGGGAATAATGGAGCCAGCTCTCACTCTAAAAACAACAAACAATTCTCTTTTGAAGTCTGCTAACAGAGATCTATATAAACCAGAGAATCCTTGTAAAATTTGTTGCATTTTCTGAGCAGCATCTCCTGTTGTCTCCAGCAAATGAGAGAACAAATGGATCCTGCCTTTCCCCGTGCCCCAGACAATAAGAACAAGTCCAACCCAAATATTTTCAGTGCACATTCTTCATACAAACCAAAACTACGACTGGCAGCTTGGGTCTTGTAGGCGGCAATATGTTTAACTCATGAAGAGACACAGTTAATTGCTTTGGAAATTTCATTACACGCCATTTCAACTAGTCAGAATGAAACCAAATCTGCAGCTGGCATCTGGGACAGGCAGGCGACAGAGCCTTAAAGCTATGTACTGCAAGATGACAGACCCTTCCTGATACCATGTCTCGGAAGCCAGCCCAGTCGCCAGAGGAAGCAGTCCCTAGAAAAGAATTGCAGGCATGTTTGGGGGCTGCCTGGCGGGATTTACTTTCACCCCTGCTTAAAGGTACCTTATAAAGGGTTAGAATTTTCCAAGGGTTAGAGCAAATGACTCTTTGTCAGGGGCTGATGAGCTTCAGCAAAAGAAAATCCAAAGCAGCACGAGGCCAAGGAATCACACCATATATTTTGCTCACACCAAACCGAGTATAATGAAAAACACAGAAAGAACAGTAGCGTGCACACTGGGAGAAAGTGGGAGAGTGATGGCCCACGGAGGGGGCTGCAAGGAAGGAGCTGAAACAGTGTGTCTGAACCGCCCCATGTACAACTGAGGACCTGCTCTGTTGACCCCTGTCAGCCCATTCACAATGAACAGTGAAAAGACCCCACCCTGAGGGAGGCGACAACGGGAACGTGGGGGAAGGGAGACAGTTGTTGGTGTAAATATGAAAATAACAATCATTTATCAAGTGTCCACAACGGTGCGGGGGACGGGAAAGGAGGGAAAAAAGAGAAGCTATTACCAAGGGCTCAAGTAGAATATAAATGTTTAGAAAATGATGGCAACATATGTATAAATATGCTTGATGCAATTGATTTATGCACTGTTATAAGAGCTGTAAGAGCCCTTGATAAAATGATCTTAAACAAAGAACAAAAACAAAAACAGTAAAAAGAAAGAAGAGAATTTCCACACATCCTGACCAGCCTACAACTCACGGACAAACATACTCTCCGTGTGTTGGGCTGTCAGCTCCTCCCTGAGGACAGTTGTTCTTCGCCTCCTTTTTATGGGATGGGTTTTGTCTCTTTTGTGGTGGAGTCGTGGAAGCCTCTGTACATTTTAGAGCAGTCTTCTGTGAGATGTGTCTGTACGTGCTCTTTTCATTCTCTGATGCACAGGGATGCTGCGTTTAGCAGTCCTAGTCATTTGTGATCTTTCAGTTTTATTTGACAGATTATTTATGCTATAAATTAGAATACCTAAGTCAATCCCTAGTTTTTCTTCAATGAGTTTAGTTTTTACATTTAGGTCTCTGATCGGTCTTGGGGTGCTCTATGTCTGTGGTGCGAGGGTGAACCCTGTTCATTTCTCTACCAGTGGACATCCAGTTTTGCCGGCACCATTTATTTACTGAAGAGAGCAATTAATGGATTTTGGTCCTTCAGTGAAAATCAGCTGCCCACGGGTGGATGGATTAATTTCTGGATTCTCAGTTCGATTCCTTTGACCTATATATCTGCTGTTGTTCCCGTACCAAGCTGTTTTGATGACCATGGCTGTGTAATGGATTCTGAGACTGCGGCCTCTTTCCTTGCCATGTAGAGTTGATGATGAGTTTTTTCGTTTCTTGAAAGAATGTTGGTGGAATAAGGATCAGGCGTGTACCATATCCATCGATCACTTTCAGTAGAATTGACATTTTCACAATGTCAAGAGCATGACACAAATGGGCTTCAGAAAGATGACAGGAAAAGTCCACTACCTTGTAGTTCCATTTGTCCATGCACCTGGTGAAGCTCTCGGACCTGTTCTGTTCTTCAGCGGGCTTCTTTAGTTTCCTGGAGCAGTGTTTCAGAGTTCTCTTTGTATACGTTTGGCTTATTTCTATGTATTTATGATCTCTTTGGTAGCCAGTGCAGGTGGTATGGTTTTCTAGATCTCATTTCCAGAGTTGGATTTGGGAGTATAGAGGAACCCAGCAGATTTTGTTGCTTACGCCCATCTTGTCCTCTGCCAATTCTCCAAATTCTTCTATTATTTCTAGTAGTGACTAAGCAGCCTCCTTTGGATTTTCTAGGCAGAGTCATCTCATCTGTAAATAAGCAGAGGTTTCCTTCTTCCTTACCAATTCGGATCACTCCTGTTCCCCTTCTTGCCCACTTCCAGCGCAGTAACGAGGGCGAGTGATGATACGGTCCTGGTCCCCAGGGGAAGGCTTTCCTCTCCCCATGTGAGAGGAATGTTGGCTGTTGGTTATGTATAGAGGATCTTAATTATGTTGAGGGATTTCCTTTCTAGTCTATTTTGCTGAGAATTTTTATCACGAATGGGGATTGGATTTTATCAAATGGGCACTGGATTTTATCAAATGATTTTTCTGTGTCAACTGCAATGATCATATGGTTCTTTTCCTTTGTTTTATGTATGGGTTGGGTTATGCTATTTTTCTAATGCCAAACCATCCTTGCATACCTAATAATAATATCCCATTTGGTCAAATTATATATATATATATAAAATTATTTTGGATAAGGTGTTAGATGTTATTGGTGAGGACTTTACTGAGAATGTCTCCATGAGGGACAATGGTCTATACTTTACATTTTTAGTGGTCCCTTTGCATGGCTTTGGTATCAAGGTAATGCTTGCTTCATAGAATGAATTTGGGAGTAGTGCATTCTTTTCTATGTTCCGGAATAGTTTGATTAGAATTGGTGACAGCTCCTTTGGGGCCAGGGCTTGGCACCCATCAGACTCAACCAGAAAACACCCCTAAAGGCCAACAAACAGTCCTTGAACTAACTACAAGCTTTTTTTGTTGTTGTTGTCGTGGAGTTTTTTGGTTTTGTCATTGGCTTTTTGTTGTTGTTGTTGTTTGGTTTGGTTTGGTCACTTGGTTTTGCTCTCTCTTGTTTTTGTGCATGTTATTATCTCCACAGGTGTGTCTAAATACAATAGGCTGGATGAAAAATCTGGAGGAGAAAACATTGGGACTGACAGTTCCGGGGGCACATGGGAGAAGGGAAGGTGGGGGGGAAAGGAAGTGGTGTTAACAAACCCAGACAAGGGAACAATGAGTGATCCAAATCGGTGGTGAGGAGGGTGTAGGAGGCCTGGTAGGGCGTGACCAAGGGTAATGTAACCGAGAGGAATCACTGAAGCCCAAATGAAGGCTGAGCATGATAGTGGGACAAGAAGAAAGTAAAAGGAAATAGAGGAAAGAACTAGGAGGCAAAGGGCTTTTAGAGAGCTCTAAATAAAGGCATATACATATGTAAATACATTTATATGTGATGGGGAAATAGATCTATATGCATATAGGTATAGGTTTAGTAATAAGGTGGCAGATGGACATTGGGCCTCCACTCAAGTACTCCCTCAACGCAAGAACATTTTGTTCTATTAAACTGGCATTCCATGATGCTCACCTTCCCGACATGATTGCTGAAGACTTAGTGGGTGCATAAGCAAATGTGGTGAAGAAAGCTGATGGTGTCTGGCTATCAAAAGATATAGCGTCTGGGGTCTTAAAGACTTGAAGGTAAACAAGCGAGCATCTAGTTCAGAGGCAACAAAGCCCACATGGAAGAAGCACACCAGCCTGTGTGATCACGAGTTGTCGAAGCAATGAAGTATCAGGCATCATCGAGTAAAAAATCTTAACATTGTGAATGAGGGGGAGTACGGAGCGGAGACCCAAAGCCCATATGTAGGCAACTGGACATCCCCTACAGAAGGGTCGCAGGGAGGAGACGAGCCAGTCAGGGTGCAGTGTAGCAATGATGAAACATACAACTATCCTCTAGTTCCTAAATACTTCCCCTCGCCGCGCCCCCCTCCCCAACTATCATGATCCCAATTCTACCTTACAAATCTAGCTAGATCAGAGAATGTACAAACAGGAACTGGAAACACAGGGAATCCAGGACAGATGAACCCTTCAGGACCAGTGCTGAGAGTAGTGATACCAGAAGGGTGGAGGGTGGGTGGGATGGAAAGGGGGAGCTGATTACAGGGATCTACATATAACCTCCTCCCTGGGGAATGGACACACAAAAGTGGGTGAAGGGAGTCATTGGACAGTGTAAGATATGAAAAAATAATAATTTATAAATTATCAAGGGTTCATGAGGGAAGAAGGAGAGGGGAGGAATGGGGAAAATGAGGAGTTGATGCCAGGAGCTTAAGGGGAGAGTAAATGTTTTGAGGATGATGAGGGTAATGAATGTACAAAAGTGCTTTACACAATGGATGGATGTATGAATTGTGATGAGTTGTATGAGCCCCTAATAAAATGATTAAAAAAAAAAAGAATTGGTGTCAGCTCTTCTCTGAAGGTTTGGTAGGACTCCCTGGTGAAGTTGTTTGAAAACAGGGCCTTTTTGTTGGTGGTGGGAGTCTTTTGATGACTTTTTCAGTGTCTTCTTTTATTTTCGGCTCCGGTGGGGTTAGTTTGGGCAGGTGGTAGGTGAAGGGGCAATGAATCATAGACTGTGCTCTTCTCACCCAAATCTCCGACTTCCCCCAGATGACCTTTCTCTGCCTGGGTCTGGTGTGAAAAGGTGGGAGGATAAGGACAGCATTCACCTGTGAGTAACTGCGGCCAGGGGACCCTGCAATGCGACCCTGCTGTGTGTGTAGAAAATGAGCAATCTGAGAAGCTGGGGAGGGATCGCATTATCAGTAAAAGCCAGGAGTGGAGCACATCCTGTAGACAGATCTGTATACAGTGAGCTTCCTGGATCCAGTGACAATACCATCAGAGGAGCAGCAGCAGAACCAGGCACTAGAGCCGGGCACAGAGGGATGCACTCCCAAACCACAGAGCAAGGGAAGCTGAGTGCTTCTGTGCCGGAGGCTGGAGTATGGAGTGGGGTGCCACTGGGCGCTTAACTGGAGAAGCTGAGCTTGCTGTCCCAAGGAATTGGGCTGAGTGCCTCTGGGCCCTTAATTCAAGAATTTGGGTTTGCTGACTGACTGAGTTTCGGCTGAGAATGCCTCGGGGGTGGAGGCTTCCAGCAGTGTGCTCTGCCCCTTTGGGCATTTATTAGCAGACCTGGACAACTTTGTAAGGTGTCCTGATAAACAGCCCACCCTGAGCTTTTCTTGCTGGCATTACACTTTTACGTCCTTCATCAGCCCTTTAATCATGAATTTTGTCTGTGAGTTAGTTCTGTGGACCCACTGCAATAGATATTAGAACCCAGAGAAGTAAAACATAGACTAATAATTTAGACACAGTATGGTTTATTAGTTGTTGCACTAGTTCTTCATAGTCTTATTTCTGTTGATTCTGCTGTCATGTCACCCATTTCATTTCTTCTTTGTACCTTCTCATTTATTAATTTACTTAGTGGTTTGCAGATTTTATTCTTCCTTTCAGGGAATTAACTTCTAGCCTTGTGGATTGGTCTTTGAGTACAGCTTTTGCTGTGCCAAAAGGTTTTGGTATAATGTGTTTTCATTCTTGTTTAGAACTGGATGAATTTATTTTTTAATTTCTTGTGTTACCCAGTGGTTTCCCTTCTCCCTGCCCCATTATGCTTGTGGGGGCAACTATTTTTATTATTATTGTATCAAGGAAAGAGTTTTGATGAGAGGTTAAGTTGGTAGTTCCTTGGTGAGTTAGGAAGGAGGCTAGGAATGTTTGAGCATGACATTCCAAAGGGAACTTCCTCCTCCCCCCTTAAGTCCAAACTCAAATGTCACTTCTTCTCCCACGCTGCCAGCCAGGACCTCGTCTCTGGGAACAGCACTGCTCTTCCTGTATGGACCCCCCAGCATTCTCCAGACTGTGCAGTTACATGCTTACTAAACGGCCTCCTCTTCAGAGTGTGCGCCCTTGCAGATATCAAATAGCTACTGCCTTGTTTCCACTGCGCATTCCAGACGGAAACACATGACACTTCCTAGGTGTTTGCTGCACCCAGTGGTTTGTAAGATGTTACTTGGTTTTTTTATGCTTTTTCTCATGATTCCTATTGATTTATAATTTTATTATATATAATTTTTAATTTTATAACAGCATTGTGATCAAGAAGATCACTTCAATGTTTTTTAATTTATTACGTCTTGCTTTATGGCCTAATATATGGCCTATTATGGAGAATGAAATGTGTGCTCGAGAGGAATGTGTACTATTGGGTGCATGTGTCTATGAGGTCAGGTTGATGTCTTGTACTGTACTGTACTTAGATCTGTATCTTTGCGGGGTTTTTTGCCTAGTTCTTCTGTCCTACATCAAGTGAAATATTTGCCCTGCTATCGAGAGATATAGTGTCTGGGGTCTTGAAGGCTTGAAGGTAAACAAGCGGCCATCTAGCCCAGAAGCAACAAAGCCCACATGGAAGAAGCACACCAACATGTGTGATAACAAGGGGTCAAAGGGATCAGTATCAAGCACCAAAGAACAAAAAATCCTATCATCGTGAATGAGGGGGAGTGCAGGATGGAAACCCAATGCCCATCTGTAGACAAATGGACATCCCTTGCAGAAGGGTAGAGGGGAGATGAGTCACTCAGGGTGCAGTATAGCATTGATGAAACTCACAACTTTCCTTTAGTTCTTAAACGCTCCCCCCCCACACCCCACTATCATGATCCTAATTCTACCTTACAAACCTGGTTAGACCAGAGGATGCACAGTGGTGCAGACAGGAACTGGAAACAGAATCCAGGACAGATGAACCCCTCATGACTAATGGTGAGAGTGGCTATACAGGGAGGGAGGAGGGATGGGGGTGTGGAAAGGGGGAAACAATTACAAGGATCTACATATAACCTCCTCCCTGGGGGATGGACAATAGAAAAGTGAGTGAAGGGAGACGTCGGACAGTGTAAGATATGACAAAATAATAATTTATAAATTATTAAGGGTTCATGAGGGAGGGGGAACGGGGAGGGAGGGGGAAAAATGAGGAGTTGATGCCAGGGGCTTAAATGGAGAGCAAATGTTTTGAGAATGACGAGGGTAACGAGTGTACAGTGTGCTTTATACAGCTGATGTATGTATGGATTGTGATAAGACTTGTATGAGGCCTATAAAATGATTTGTAAAAAGTAAAATGCTAAAAGTTACTGCTATTGTGGAGTTGTCTTTTTTTCTGATCATGTTAAGAGTCGGTCTTGTGTTTGTGTACCTCCTTGAGGTGCATAGACATTTACTATGGTCTATCCTTTTGTTAGAGTGACTCTTTCATCATCACATCATTTCTTTCTGGGTTTCGCCTTAGAGTCTGTGTTACCGGAAATTAATATTGTCACTGCGGCTCTTTTTCATCTGCCATTTCTTTGATGCTTTCGCTCCCTTTAGCTTTTGCTCATTTCATTTGTAAGGCGTGTGTCTCGTAGGCAGCAAGTTGATGGGTGATGCTTTCTTCTCCATCCTGCCACTTGTCTCTTGACTATGCATTTAATCCACCCATATACCACGTGGTTAACGATAGGTCTGAAATGACTACCGTCTTTTTACTGTACTCTTGTGCTGCGGATAACTTTTTTGTTCCACTCTTCTCTGTGAAATTCTCTTTCATTTACATGTCCTTCATTGCTGTTGACCTTGTGTTTCCTGGGCCCTTGTGCTTTTCTTTGATTGTTTTGGTACAAGGGGTTGTTACTTCTCTTTGGGCTTACCTTGAAATTGACTTTAAGCTTCCTAGATTAAAACTGTCTGCTCTATCTTGATATAACCTTAATGTCCCTTCCACAAGGAAGTTCAGGAACTACATCGCCAACCCCTTATTTTTGATTGGAAGTTGTCATTTACAGATTGTCTGTTCTATGTTCAGCCTTGAACCTTAACTTCAGTTTTTGAAAACTCTTGATCTGGATTCTTTTCCAGGTGATGTATTCTTGTGTCTAAATCTCAGGTTATTGTCTGACATTGTTTCTTCTCAGTCAGAAGGGATCCCAATAGCATTTTTTGTAAAGTTGCGCTTTACAGGTTTCCTTAATTTCTGTTTACCTGGAAATGTCCTAATGTTTTTTTTGCTTTAATCATTTTATTGGGGGTTAGTACAACTCTTATTACAATCCATACATCCGTCCATTGTGTCAAGAACATTTACACATTTGTTGACATCATCATTTTCTTTCCACTTTAGCCCTTGGTATCAGCTCATTTTCCCCCCTCTCTCCCTCATAAACCCGTGATAATTTATAAATTATTATTTTTTCATGGCTTAGACTGACTGATGTCTCCCTTCAGCCACTTTTTTGTTGTCCATCCCCCTGGGAGGGGGTTTTATGTAGGTCATTGTGATCGATTCCCCATTTATCCCCCCACCTTATCCTTACCCTCCTGGTAGCCCTACTTTCATTGGTCCTGAGGGGTTTAGCTGTCCTGGATTCCCTGTGTTTCTAGCTCTGATCTGTACCTGTGTACATGCTCTGGTCTAGCTGGATTTGTAAGGTAGAATTGGACTCGTAACAGTGGGGGAGAGGAAGTATTAAAAAACTAGAGGAAAGTTGTCTGTTTCATTGGTGCTATGCTGCACCTTGATGGGCTGATCTCTTCCTTGTGACCCTTCTGTAAGGGAATGTCCAATTGTCTACATGGGCTTTGGATCTACCCTCTGCATTCCCCTTCATTCACAATAATATGATTTTTTTTCTGGGTCTTTGATGGCTGATACCTGATCCCATTAATACCTCATGATCACATAGGCTGGTGTGATTCTTTCACGTGTGTTTTGTTGCTTCACAGCTAGATGGCCACTTGTTTATCTTCAAGTCTTTAAGCCTCCAGATGCTATATCTTTTTATAGCTGGGCACAACCAGCTTTCTTCACATTTGCTTATGCACCCATTTTGTCTTCAGCGATCGTGTCGGAAAGCTAAGCATCACAGAATGCCAGGTTAATAGAACAAAGTGTTCTTATGTTGAGAAAGTACTTGGGTAGAGGCTCAATGTCCTTCTATTACCTTAATACTTAACATATAAATATATGTACATAGATCTATGTCCCTGATGTCATTATAAATATATTTACAGATGTACATGCCTGTATTTAGACCTCTATAAATGCCCTTTGCATCCTAGTTCTTTCTTTTTTACTTTCCTCTTGTCCTACTACCATGTTTGGCCTTCATTCCAGTTTCAGTGATTCCTCTGTTACATTGCCCTTGATCAAGCCCTATCAGGCATCTTTTGCCCTCCTCACCATGGATTTTAGATCACTTATTGTTCCCTTGTTCTTGGGTTGGTTAACACCCACTTCCTTTCCCTCACCTCTCCCTCATCCCCACCAACCATCAGTCCTGTTGTTTTCTCCTCCAGATTGTTTATCGCACCTATCTTATCTAGATAGATACACAGAGACAATGATAAGCACAAAAACAAGGCAGAACAAAACCAAACAACAAAAGAAAACTAAACAACAATGCAAAAAAACAATAATAGCAAAAATAAATGCCTATAAATATTTCCAGGTCTGTTAGTTGACCTTTAGGATGTTTTCTGGTTGAGTCTGATGGGGTGCCTCTACCTGGCCCCTAAGTCTATTTTTGGTATTCCCTGGAGACTTCATTGCTTTGCTCCCCTTGCTGCTCTGTTGCATGCTCTTAGTGTTTCCCCCAGGTGTGGTGGGGTAAGATTGGGTGCAATTCTGCACTGTGCCTCCAGTGTTGTCCCTCGTAGCACTATGGATCAGTGAGGGGTGTTTGTCTCTCGTGGTGGGGTCAGTCCTAAGGTCCTCTCTGTACATTGGCTGCTCTGAGCAGGAATATCATTCTCGGGGCTTAATGGGCCAGGATGTGTTCCATTCTCTCTCCTTCCCTGTTTGTTTGCTCCTATGTGCTCTAATCAGACATGCCCCTCTCCCTGAACTATAGCTTCAGTGCTGTCCTCTGAAGTGAATTCTTCTGGGGGGACAGGGTTGTCCAAGTAGTTGGAAAATGTCCTAATCCTGCCATTATGTTTGAGGGATATTTTTGCTGGGTAAGTAAACGCAGGCTGGAAGTACTGTTCCTGTTGAGAATCCTGTGAATTTGCTTTCTGTGCTCTCATTGTCTCACGATGGCCATGCTGTGCTGGCTTGGCTGACAAGGCTGCCCAATGCTGTCTCCTTTCATTTGCTGTTTCAGTCCATTCCTTTTCCCAGTCAGTGCTTGCACTGGTTCTTTCTCCTTTCCCTTGATGCTTGGGGTTCTAGGATTTTCTTCTGTATCTGTTTCTGTAGAGGGAGAGTGTGGTGTGTCTAAGCTGCCACTTTGACCAGAAGTTCAGAACCCAATTTTAACCCCAGCTTCAGTAGAACTAAATTGTAAGCAAGATCACTACTTGGCTTATTTATAGAGCCTAAAACCTCAAGCTACCATTTGACTTCAAATATCAAAACAATGGCTCTCCAAGTACAGTCAGAACATAGAAGGTGTAAAATGATGAAGAAAGTGTTTTTTCCAAAAGGACCTTGAACTATTTATAGGCTTTTCTTTCTTGGGTCATTGGTTTTTATCAGTTGTTGTTATTGTTGTTTTATTTTCTTTTGTTTCTGTGTTTTGCTTTTCTTGTT
This sequence comes from Tenrec ecaudatus, assembly GCF_050624435.1. NCBI lineage: Eukaryota > Metazoa > Chordata > Mammalia > Afrosoricida > Tenrecidae > Tenrec > Tenrec ecaudatus. The sequence goes on along the minus strand of NC_134539.1, from coordinate 77,253,420 downwards.
TTTGTGCTTCTTATTATCATCTATGAAGGTATAACTAGATAAGATAGGTGGGATAAACAATTTGGAGGAAAAAACAATGGGACCGATGGTTCTGGGGGGTGGGGAGGACATGGGAGAGGGGGAGGCGAGAGAAAGGAAGTGGGTGTTAATAAACCCAGGGACAAGGGAAAAACAAGTGATCCAAAATCTGTGGTGAGGAGGGTGTAGGATGCCTGGTAGGGCTTGATCAAGGGAAATGTAACCGAGAGGAATCACTGAAACCCAAATGAAGGCTGAACACGATAGTGGAACAAGAGAAAGTAAAAGGAAATAGAAGAAAGAACTAGGAGGCAAAGGGCATTTATAGAGATCTAAATACAGGCATGTACATATGTAAATATACTTATGATGATGGGGAAATAGATCTATGTACATATATTTATAGGTTTAGTATTAAGGTTGCAGATGGACATTGGACCTCGCTTGACTCAAGTACTCCCTCAATGCAAGAACACTTTGTTCTATTAAACTGGCATTCCACGATACTCAGCTTCCCAACACGATCGCTGCTGGGTCCATAAGAAAATGTGGTGAAGAAAACTGATGGTGTCTGACTATCAAAAGATATAGCATCTGGGGTCTTAAAGACTTGAAGATAAAGAAGCGGCCATCTAGCTGAGAAACAACAAAGCCCACATGGAAGAAGCATACCAGCCTGTGCGCTGACGAGATGTAGATAGGATCAGGTATCAGGCATCAAAAAACAAAAAAAAAATCATATCATTGTGAATGAGGGGGAGTGTGGAGTGGAGACCCAAAGCCCATCTGTAGGCAACTGGACATCCCTTACAGAAGGGTTGCAGGGAGGAGACGAACCCGTCAGGGTGCAGGGTAGCAACAATGAAACAGACAAATTTCCTCTAGCGTTTTAATACTTCCTCCCCCCACCCCCCCCCCATGAGCCCAATTCTATCTTACAACTCCGGCAAGACCAGAGCATGTACACTGGTACAGATCAGACACAGGGAATCCAGGACAGATAAACCCTCAGGACTAATAATGAGACTAGGGATACCAGGAGGGTACGGATAAGTGGGGTGGGGAGAGAAAGGGGGAACTGATCACAGTGATCTACATATAACCCCCTCCCAGGGGGACGTACAACAAAAAAAGTGGGTGAAAGGATACATCGATCAGTGTAAGAAGTGAAAAAATAATAACAATTTATAAATTATCAAGGGTTTGTAAGGGAGGGAGGGCGAGGAAGGGAGAGGAAAAATGAGGAGCTGATACCAAGGGCTCAAGTAGAAAGAAAATGATGATGGCAACAAATGTACAAATGTGCTTGACACAATGGATGGATGATGGTGATAAGAGTTGTACAAGCTCCCGCCAAAATGATTTAAAAATGATTCAAAAAATGATTTTTAAAAAGTGTTTTTTTTTTTTTAATACAGGATTCTTAACAAGTATATCCTAAATGAGGCAAAAACATCACAGGATGTAAGTGCAAAGAAGAAATGTGACTGAATCACTTTTTATTTTTATTTCTTCCTATGCAGCAACCCACCACCCCAAAGATCAAACTTACAAAACAGGTCAGTAAAGTAGGGACCCTTGAGGTGGGAGTCTGGTGCCGATTCTTCCTGACACACGCAAACGTCTACACCTCTGATGGTAGTGATATGTACATTAAGGTAAGTTGTGGCTTAACAACGAGGAGAAGAGATAGTGAGGGTGTCGGAGCAACAGCAAACTAGCTAAGAGGAGAAAATAGGGGAAAGTGATGGTGGGGCAGGAGAAAGGTAAAAGGAACAGAGGAAGGCCACAGGAAGCAAAGCAATGGAGAGAGGTATAAGGACGGAGAGAGGTATAAGGACAGGTGTGCACATATATAAATACATTAACCCACAGAAATAGAGGTATTGGCCTATGTACATGTATTTATTCGGCAATACACTGTGGTAGTGGGCTGACTTTGGGCCTCTGCTCAGACCCTCCCTCAATACAAGAACATTCTGTTCTAACAAATGGGCAGTCTGAGATGCACACCCTCCTAACACAATCACTGAAGACAAAATGGGTGCATAAGCAAATGTGGTGAAAAAAGTGGATGGTGCCCGGCTATTAAAGGATATGGAGCCTGGGGTCTTAAATGCTTGAAGTTAAACACGTGGCCATTCAGCAGAGAAGCAACAAGCCTACATGGAAGAAGCACACTATCGATTCAATCACGAGGCGTCATCAGGACTGGGTAATAGGCATCAGAGGACACACAACAAACAAACCAACCAAAGCATATTGGAGAACAAAGGGAGGCAGAGCAGAGACCCAAAGTCCATCTGTAGACAATGGAAAAATTCCCCCATAGAGGAGCCACAGGGAAGGGATGAGTCCACCAGGGTACAGTAAAGCATCGATGAAACATACTATATTCCTCTGGTTCCTCAACCTCTACTATCAGGACCCTAGAACTGCTTCTCAATTCAGACTAGACCGGAACATGTAACAGGTATAGAAAAGAGATGGGGGCTCATGACATCCGGAATCCAGAAACAGGAGTGGGAATAGCAATACCATAAGGGTAGGGATAAAGGGGGGGAGGGAAAGTGAGAAAGGGGGAATTGATAACAATGATCAACCCATAATCATATACCCCTCTCCAGAGGGAAAGAGCAACAGAAAACACAGGAGAAGGGAGACACTGGTCAGTGTAAGATATGAAAATAATAATTTATAATCTACCAAGGGAGTATGGGGGGTAGGGAGGGGAGGAAAAGGGGGAAAATGAGGAGCTGATAACAAGAGCTCAATAGAAAATAAATGTCTGGCAATGAATGAATGAAGGCAACATATGTACAAACATGCCTGATGCAATCAATGTATGGATTGTAACAAGTGATGTAAGAGTCCCCAATAAAATGATAAAAAAAAAAGTTGTGGCATGTTTTCTAGACTCCATCCAACCTTGAGGTAGTTAGTTTACTGTCCCAACCTGGCTGATAAACACATGTGGGGTTAATTGAAGGGCAGAGGGATACATGGCTCGGTCAGCCTCGCCTTTCGAGTTCTCGGGTCTCTTGCTTTGTGATGGTTGGACCAGGGTGCAGCTGCCTTAGCCAGTTCCCTGCTTCAGCTGGCAAGGCTCACTTCCTGCAAGACATCCCCAAGGAGAAACCACAAGGACCTACCACGTCGCAGCACTGTGGAGACCCCTGCCAGAGCTGAGATGCTTACACATTCACTGATTTGGCTTTCCTCTTGCAGTCGGCATCACAGTGTGCGTTTTGTGAGATGGAGGAGGACATTGTGGATTGGTGTTGGACATATGGGTAATGGGTTAATGCTGAACTTGTGGGCTTGGGCAGCACTGGGTTGGGATGTTTTCTTGATGTGCACTCAACCTTTCTATAAAACTCTCTCTTATATGAGTTTCTGTGGATTTGTTTCTCTGAAGTACCCAGATTAAAACAAGTCCCTACATTAAAAATCTATATGAAAGTTCATTTTTTCATACTCAAATAGAAGATGAGCAAATTCTGAACCCAAAGCTAGGGTCTGGGCAGCAGCAAGGTAGGGTCATGGCCCTCTTTTCTGCCTCTTTTGTACAAAAACACTCACCTGTATACTAGTGATAAAAGAGAGTACCATTGTGTATTTCGCTCCCCAAACTCTGAATAAAGTCAATCTGTAAAAGGGAGCCTCCCAATCTATAAGACAGAAGTGTAATAGATTATCTGTGGCCAATCACACTGCTCATATAGCCATTTTAAAATCTACTGTCTGAATTTGTCTATTTCCAAACAGCAATGGATTTCTTAACAGGCGGTATTGATCCACTCTACCTTTGATCCATCTCCTTCTGGATTTCTTTATTTAATTCATCGACTTTCTGTTGCAGCTTTTTCCTCCTCTGTTCAGGTGGCAGGTTGCTGAAGTCCTCTGGTGTTGCGCCCTGCAGATACAAATATAAATGAGAAACTAGGAAGCCCTAAGGCCCTCCTACAAAAGGAGAGTGGGAAAAAAATGAGGAAAGCTGGCAGGAAAGATTCTGCTGACACAAGGTAGATGCAGAAATCTACATGGGTTTTTATGAAATAAAGAAGCTCTTTCCCAAGACACCCAGCTGAAATGCAAAACCTATGCATACAGACTGCACAAGGCCCACACACCAGTTTGCATCTCACTGCTGCTAGCCAACCATGCCTCTGGAAGGGCAAGGAGCAATGCCATAGGAGAGCGAGGAAGAAATACTCAGACGCCATTGAAAGTGTATCTAAGACAGTCTTCATGTCTCAAAACAGTACCATCAGTGCATGTGGTCACGCAGCTGAAGTTCGGGCCTCCTTGATATAAAGGAAGCGTATGTTTTATTCATATCAACGTCCCATCAACTGTTTCATATCGCAAGCATGGCTTTATTCTTGGATCTGAGCATTCCTTCCATCTCTGCACATGAGGTTGAGACCAAACGCTTCTGTACTCATGAACTGACAGATGGGCATCACATTCCTCAGAGTGTGGATGACAAGGATAGTAAATATACAACACCCCCTCTTCCCCCCAATGCACTCTTCCCTCCGCTGCCTCTAAGGGTCTAATCTGTTCTTTACAGGGTATTTGGCTGGCTTGTGAGCTTTCCAGGAGCCTGAATGAATTCATATTGAATGTTCTCCTGGACTTCAAAATTCAACTTCCCACAGCATATGGAATCACTCTCAGATGTTCAAAATCTACCTACAGGAACACACAGAGCTTGATTCCCTTTTAGACACAATGGCCACCTCTTCTCTGTGACTTAGAGTGTGATGGTAGTGGAAAAGTTCAATCGTCTTCCCACTCATCTTCCTCTGCGTGCTTGTCAGAGAGCCGGGGTGAGGTGTGGTACCAAGTGTTTTTGTTATGTTTCCTTAGAGAAAGAGAACTTGACTCAATAACCAAGGAGAAGCCAGGGAATTAAAAAAAAGAGATTTTATTTTATAACCTCAATTCTAATAAAACAAGGACAAGACCGGCTTGGCCAGTGGGTGGAGAAGAAGGGGCTTGCATAATGTAATTCCAAAATCAAGTCGAGTTTGCCAAGGAGCTTTCTTGTGGGCTTGTGACTGAAGTGCCTAGGCTGATTATGCTGAATGCCAGGCCGATGCGGTGGGAAGTGCATGATTCAGCAAATAACTTACCACAAAGGCCACACAAAGACCTTTCGGCCAATGTTCTCCAAGACCCTCCCATAAGACGCATGGACTGAGCAGTTCTCTCTGGGGTGTGTGTGTGGTGTGTGGAGTGGGAAGAGAGATTTGGGTAGTCCAGAATGGAAGTGACTTTTCCCTACCACTAAACCAAGGATGTTTCATTAGACTCTGAAACTAAAGCAAAACTCATCATTAGTATAAAACTAAGACCTTTTTCTTTTCCCCAGCCTAGAGCTGGAGTCTGCAAACTGCGGCTCAAGAGCCGTATGCACCTTATTCACTACACACACGTGGCTCTGAAGTAAAACTGAAAAAAAAAATGAAAGGGTATATCAAAGACGATTTCATTTGTAAATATTTACGGCTCTCGAATAATTTCTAAATTGTTGTGAGGGGCAGGATTGGCTCTTCCGTCTCAAAAGTTTGCCAACCCTAGAGTGTTCCAAACATTTTCCATCTTCATCCCTTGCTTGTCCTCAATCTACCATTGAGCTTGGAGGGGGAGAGGGGTGCTCTTATGTTGAATTCACTTCTAGTACCTCAGCATATCTTCTAGAATTATATTTCTTATCACTCCACTAACCAGAATGAAAACCAGAAATACACTGCTTTAGAAGTCAGGCAACCCAGTGAGTGGTGCGTCTTAATTCCACATCTGTTAACGGAGTGGAGGGAGGGCCCTTGGAGAGGCTGTGGAAACTACCACTGGCTAGCAGCTACTCCCCTCTTCATGCTTTAATTCTGGAGGGTGGGGCTGGGGCAGGAGCTCCCTGGAGCTTCAACTCATTCGAATTGGCTTTGTGTTCAGTAGAACATTGTGCCATGACAGGACTGTGTCTAAGACATTAGCCACATGTGACCACAGAGCACTTGCCCACGTGGCTAGTGTAACTAGGGCGCTGGCTTTTCAGTTTTAGTTAATTAAGTATACATAGCCACATGTGGCCAGTGGCTACCATGTGGGACAGTACAGGTTTAGACTGTGAACGGGTGTAAAACTAGCCGGGCACACACACAGCCACAAGGAGGGGTGCACGGAAAACACATCATGCTTGTGGCTTTCAGACACCCTGCACAAGCAGGCACTCCCCTCCTACTGATTTACGAATACTGAAACAAGGAGGCCCTCCTTGGTAGCTGCTTCTGTGCTGTTGGCTGAAAATGAACCCCAGTCACTACCTCAAAGGAGCTTCACTTCCTCTGTGGACACTCAGGCTGCCAGCTTTTTCTAACACCAAAGAAACTTAAGGTTTCCACGGGGCCCTTACAAGGTTATTCCATTGAATTTGCCTTTTGAAGCTTGAATGCTTTTAAATAGTACTCTGCTGGCGTGTTTATTCCTAGTATGGAGTCAAAATGTATTTTCTGAAATCTCAGGAGCTGCTTCATTTACAGAGAGCAGGCATGCCAGGTGGCAATGTTGTTGAAGAGGAACACACACACACACACACACACACATCCCAAGGGGCTGTGCTATTGGAAGAAGGTTTTCACATGCAAATGAAGTCAAACAGGTGTTCAACTCCAACAAATTGGCATTAGCACCTTCTTTGACATTATTAATTTTAACGCCCAAGCTGCTTTGTGTGTGTGCGTGCAACTACGCACGAAGATAATGGTTATTTGCTTCCAAGTAATGGCTTAAAGCAGCAATTCAACTCCAAGTTGGCAAAACATATTTCAAGTAGAAAGATACTGCTAGTGGCATCACCTCTTGCTGCTGGCATACCAGCAGAAGGACAAAGGGCAAAAAGGTCGCCTGGCATCTAGGAAAACTGTTCTTGAGAGTTTATTTCCATCTCCGGAGCGTTTTGTTTAGGGCTAAGCCAGTTGTCAAACACTGCATTGGGTTGGGAAAGAATATATATCCATATCCATGTATGTAATGACATATACATATATACATGTACATATGAGAAGACCCATCAAACACTATCCTTAGTTATCAACAGTGATTATCTGATTTCAAAATTGCCACCGTTTATCATTGTCCATTCTTTCAGGATGCCACCTGAGGAATTTGAAAACATTATGTAATGGATACATATCTAGAGTACAGTTATGAGTTATACTGGTTAAGAGTTTCTTTTAATGAATTTTTTTATTAGTCTGATTACTCACCAGAGTGGCAAAGTTAAGTAAAAACAACACAATAACAACAGTACATCATTCTAGGAAGGCTTAGGAGGTGCTCTTCGGTGTTCATAAAATCACCGTGTGGCCTCTTCAGTGATTTGTACGCAAGGCACCCATACGTTTACATGGCACCTGAGAACTTTGCTGCGTGTGTTTCAGTTCTCAAAGACTGCCTCACCCGGGAGTGGCCCCACAGGGTGGCATCATGCCTGCAGGCTCCCTCTGGATCCCAGCTGCCTCCATCCATCTCTGTGGCTCCCAGGGAAGCAGCCTTCAATTATTGAATTTATTTTTATTTAGAATGAATGTGGTAGGCAAAACCCTACAACGTGGAGTACTTATGGAAACAATTGAGCAACATCTGTCAGCCTCTTAAAGCCCCAACAGTAAAGGAGAGCCAAATTATGAGTTAAGTGTTAATTTTCTTAGCAGCTTTAAAAGATTTAAGATTCCCCGCTAGCAGATGCTGGGCCTTTGTATTCAAAGGTCTAGCTGCGAAACACCAGGGAAGCACACTTAAGAAGCACAAAGCAACAGTTCGTTTGGGAGGGAGGGCCACTAGCACAGCACCCACAGAACACAGCGCAAAACCCGGTTAGACTCTGGACATGCAGGGAGGACTTGTGCTTACCAGCTTGAGAGAAAGCTTTCCGTGAAAATGGAAGGGGTAATGGGAGATAAAAGAGAGAAAGAGAAAACAACAGTGCATGAGAAGAAAAGGGACTTCATCAGTTCTGCATGATTCACATGACACAGGAGTTCACCTGTCACTCTGTGGAGATGGCTAGGAGCAAATCTGTGCAAAAGTTCACAAGAGAGGCTGACCCCTGAGGAAACCTGTCGGCTGCCACACTGCCAGAGCACTGGTTAAAAAATAAATAGCCCAGGACTCTTTTTACTCGCCAAAATGTCCCACTTTACGCAGGCTGCAAGAGTCTGAGCATCCATTTCTACCATGGCGCACGGGCAATGTTTTTATCATAAGGAAATTTAATAAATATGCACATTGCGGTTCTTAAAGGCATTATGACAAATCCCTCAGATTAGCGGATCGGTAACCAAGAAGATGCTCTATAGCTCAAAACGCCTCTCGGCATGAGGCTGGGGGTAAAGGCCCCTGCTCTGATCCACCTGCAGGTTCACAGTACCAGGGACTACCTCTTGCTGGGAGGAGAGTGGCCTTCAGAGGCCTTACCAACGAGGAGGGGGGCGAGAGGGAGGGGTGTGTGTGTTAAGGTCTTTCATGAAAACTGATGGGTGCAATGCTGCTGCCCATGAAAGTTATCTTTACGAAAAGTGGAAGCCAACAAGCTCTTTCAATTACCCTGGGGGGCGCGCTTATTACAGATTTCCTGACAGTGATTGCAAAGGAAATATTCCATTCTTCACTAACAAGGGAATCTTGCTCAATGGCTACAATCTAGCCCAACCCACTGCAGCTGCCCGGATTCCGACTCATAATCACTCCACAGGACGGGGCAGAGCTGCTCCTTAGGGTGTCCCGGGCTGTGAGCAGAAAGCCTCATCTTTCTCCAGCAGGGACTCGGGGCAGCAGCCAAACATTTTTAACCCCTGTCCCACCAGGTCTCCCCCTCTCACTCTAAGAAAGTACTTTAAGAGCATGAGTGCAAGACACACGTGCTCAGTGGTTACAAGTCCTAGAAGCCATTCAGACAGCACTAAAGAAAGTATGCTTGGGCTTTAACTTAGAAGCAGGAACTCTAAAACTCTTTAACTAGGCTTAAAAAAAAAGAAGCAAATTCTGAATTTCAGATTCAATCACAGTTGGCACGTCTTTGTAAATAGGCATTAGGCTTTCCCAGAAATTGTCCTTGTGGGTAAAGAAGAGGCTTTTATAGAAAGAAATAACAAGATAGACTTTTGGATGAAGGGGCGCACACAGCCATGTTTGTGACTGTTCTGATCCGGCAGGCTTCACTGGGTCCGGGAGCCTCCCTGTGAACTTTCCCAGAGATCTGCTCACCCCGGTGTGAGGTCTTTGTACATACAGACAACACTTATGGTGCGTAGCAGAAAACTGTCTGAGGATGTCCCTGCCAAGCTCACTTCCTACACACTTTCTCCCACATTATCATCAAAAAGTGGCTGATCTGAAGAATCAACATCTGAATTAGGTAAACTGTTAGCTCTATCTCCAGCTACTTCCGTTACTTGAGGTGAAATATATATAAATATAGAGATCTTTGGTTTTTTTTCTTTAGACATTCCCAAGATACTCAAACATCAAAACTAGAGCACAGGAATATTCCTACTTCATGATGACGGCAAGCCATTAAGACTGAAAATAAAAATGCCATTGAGAATGGGGAAGCTCTGAGAATTTTAAGCTGAATTCAACGTGCTGCTGCAGCGGGGGACAGTGCTGATCGGCGACAGGACGCACCATCAGGGCACACATGGCATGTTCTTCATACGATTGTAGAGCTGCTTTCAGGTGTGAGTGAGCCAGCCAATGAGACTGCTTCAAAGTAGACACCTGATCATATGCTACAAGAATAGTTGTACTTTAAAAAAACAAAAGAATTGTACCGGCTTCCCTGAATGCATTGCTAGACACCTGAAGGACCAAGAAGCTGTCAGTGTCAGGCGACAATTAAAGAACCTGGGGAGCCACAAGCGTCAATAACACATGAGGGAACACAGAGCCAGCAAGTCCATGTGTTATTGGACAGTCACAGGCACTAACCTCAAGTTCAAAGAAAGGGGACAGTAAAAACAAACACATAAGCATATCTATTTACGGTCCAGGAAAAAGTCATGTTTATGCTCTACGAACGTGCTTATGCTTCGCGGGTTGTTTTGTTTTGTTTCTTTCTTGTTGTTCTCCAAGCTTTAGGCACATACATCCTGTCTGGGCCCGTTGGTTCCAAGGTGGGTGTGAGTAATTGAGCTAGACAACTGCAGTTGGCAGGAACCTCAATCTCCTGTGTCCACACTCTGCAGTTGGGTTGTATGGGGGAATTTCTGCCACTGAGTCAGACCCGGGCCCAGGGAAATCTTCTCAGATGGCACTCATAAGCCCTTGTCACATTTTTACCAGACCTAGAATGAAAAGGCGGGAAAACCAAGGCACACCAAATTCAAGCTTAGTTCCCTGGCGTTTTATCAGGGGGTCTGGTTCCCCTTTACATATGTAGTCTCGGGAGTAATATGGAATTCACACATTAGACTTTTTCTCCTTTCAATTACGAATTTCATTTCCCAGGTGGAAGCATAGCAGGGTACATCTGGGTCCCCAGTCTTGGTGGTCAATGGGGTTAGTGGCTGTGCCGTGACTGTATGACCTGGCTGACACAGGTAAACTTACAACATAGTCCCTAGCCTCAAAGGCATACGTGGGTTTGCCTATTGTCCTCTTCATGAGTTCTTTGTGAAAACAGAAAGACTGAGTCTGCCAATAATCAGCAAGAAAACAAGATAAAACAAGTAATATTAAAATAACCGTAAGATTGTAACATCGGACAAACAATTGGTAAGAATGTTCACGATCTCTTGATCAACCTTGACGGTAATTTGTCTGCATAACTCGCTCTAAAATATAGAAGGAAAAAAGAATGTCGATATTTCCGACTCAGAAGTCCCCTGCTCTGCCCAGAAGAAGAAATCTTATGTAAGACAATAATAAAATAGCAACTTGGCGATTGCAAACTCAGAACAAGTGACCTAGTTTCACTTTCTCTTGATTTACATCAAGATGAAATAACTGCTAATGCTCAGGTGCCATGCCAATCATGAAAGATCATTGATTAAGTCAGGTTGTTTTTGTTTTTAAACAAGTTATCAATGGACTTCCTTCCAATGGAACACTATTTTATCCTGTTTAAGCATCCAGACACAAAACCAGTTCTGCTAAGAAATGTGGACACAGGATCTATATTCTGATGATAGAAAGAGACGATTTAAATCAGGATGGGAAGGCTGCAAACCATGCCATGATAAATGTAACGACATTAAAATCATAGAAGGGGTATTCTCGTAGGTGCTTTTCCTAACTAAATTATTCTTGGCAGAGTTTTCCTAAATGAAATAGAATAAACCCGGTGGTTACAATGTTTATCGTTTTAGCCTTGGTCCTGTAAACCAGAGACCACCAGTGTGGAGATTGCTTTAAAGTCAAATTGATTTCCCCAAACTTGAGATTCATTTTTGAACTTCCTAATTTTACATCTATGATGTAGTTCTGCTTTCTTCTTTTTGCTCTTTAATTTATTTTCACTTTTATTTCCTGAAGAAAACGAACATTTAATCCTCAGAGCAGATTGACCAAGAATGATAACAGTAAAACCTTTTTCTATTTTCAAAGGCCTCTAGTGTGTGCATGTTTATCCTCAGAAAAACACACTCACCATTTAGGGAATTTTAAAAATCGCTAAAGTTTGCTGGGCATGGATTTGAGGACTAAGAAATGAAATTCATTTAGCTAATTATGGTTAAAAAAATAAGTCTCCCTTAAACAATCAACATAACCTGCTTTCCATTTCACTGCCTTCAGTTGTTCTGAAGTATTATAATAATTGTTCTAGGCACGTCCCCCCACCTCCCACACATTGAGCAATACGGACATTCTTTGATCTTTTCTTTTTTGTGTGTGTTATTTTAAATGAATCTTTTCTTAAACATTTAGAGAGCACCAGGAAACAGATTCAGAAGTCATGTGCAACAGACAGACTTTGAGAGGAACGAGTAGATATATAAACAAATGGTAAATCACCATGAATATTCAATATATTCCAAGATGAAGCTCCCAGAGACAAATACGGTGATATTAATTACAAAAATAATAAGTGAATGCTAAGGTAAAAGGTTTTAGACGTGACAGAGAGGGTTAACTGATGTATAATTAATCTACACCTTCATAGTCTGGCAAAAACACCCTGGTCACTTGTTAAGAGCTTCTATAAGTAAAAAATGGTATGAAGAGGGATGGAGAATTTTAAAAGCCAGCACTGACTGAGCCAGGAAGCTGCCTGTTCCTTAGCAAGGTCTAATAATAGAGCTCAGTGTGATCCATCACCCATGTTTGATGTCATCTGCTGATGTCTAACAATGGCTCTTAAAATATTTAGAAAATGGAATTTCTCATTCTTATCCCGATATGCTGGACAACCTAAAATAAGATAATTCCATTGATCAATGCCAACCAACTGTACGTATTCTTTGCAAAACACCAAAACCCATAAAAATTATCTTCCAAAAGGAATAGCACTCTTATGCAGACTGGAGAAAATACCATTGCCAGGTCAACAGTGACCACTGTTAGTCTCTTCCTAGCAACCAGCTGTTGTTGCCAAATCTAAAGACACACCTCATCTCGCTAATTAGTCATGGCCTGAGACATCTCCCCATGACAATGTGTCAGCTGACACTGGAGAAAACAAAATGTAGGAATGTTCCGTTCAGGACTAAGGCTGCCCTCCACCTTGTGAGCATGCCCAGCTTGTAAACCCTCAGGCTGGCACCTAGCTCTGGCTTTAATGATAATGACAGAGCAGTCGGTGGAGTGGAGTCAACTAACTGGGAACTGCCTGGAGATGGAGGAGAGGAGAAAAGCAAATGTGGTGTTTAGACAAGACAGCAGCCCATTAAAAGTACCTTGTAACTCCCACGGGACGAGATTAAGAAAACCTTACTAGATGTATTATGTACTAAATGCTTGTTCACTGGACTGTCACATTCATTATTCATCATAAGAAAGCGTTTGGGGAAGGCTTAGGTTAGACTGACCATTGAGATTTTTTTGATCATTTAGATTTATTCATGAGATTACAAATCACCTTAATGCAATCTCCCCCTTCCTGCCCCTCTCCTAACATTATCCAAAATGGCAGCTGCATTGGATTGTTGGGCCATTCCCAGCAAGCCCCCGGATGGAAGTACATCTGATTTTAGTGAAAAGGACAAATTTGAGTCTTAAGGACATCTGTGAATGGGTCAACTATATTATAATAGACTTTTCCTGTGAATATCATAGACTCTCAGCTTCCAAGGACTCAAATCTTGGCCATACATGTTCCTAGGCTGAGTTTAGGTACATCTTCAACTTCGTAAACCTTACTTTCTTTCTCCATAAAATAAGGAACTAATCTCACTGCCATCAGTCAATTCTAACTCAGCATGACCCGAAAAGGCAGGGTAGACCTGCCCCTTGAGTTTCTAAGACCGTACCTTTTTATAGGAGTAGCAATCTCCAACTTTCTCCCTAGGAGCAGGTGGTGGTTTTGAACTGCTGACTTGTAGTTAACAGCCCACCAGGGCTCCTTAGGACCTAATAGTACCAACGAGTGATTCATAGGGTGGCTGAAAAAGTAATGAGTGCATAGGGGAGAGTCTGGTACATACTAAGCACTCAGTAAATGCCAGCTGCTATTCTTATTTCATCACTTGAAAGTCAGTGCTGCATTATCTAGTCATGAGAAACCCCCTTAGCATCTTTCACCGACACTGCCGGTGATGCCACTGTGGTTTGGGGCATTTCCCCTTAAAACCCAAAGACACAGCTCAGAAAGAAGTATTAAGCCAATATGTTCTGATTATACCAAAACTCAATGCCATCCAGCTGATGCCAACTCACAGTGACACCCCCACCCCCCTTGTGGGTTTCTGAGGCTGTCACTCTTTACTAGAGTAGAAAGTCCCGTCTTTCTCCCAAGGAGTGGCTGGTCGAACTGCTGACCTTGCAGCTCACAGCCCAACTTGTAACCACTGCACAATCAGGACTCCTCCAGTTAGACAGTGGCTTCTAATTCCTCATAGGTTACCAGTTTTGGAAACAGAATCTAAGTTTCCTGTTTTGTTTGGTGGCAACATTTTAATGATTTAGACTTTATAAAGGGGAAGTGTGCAAAAGCCTTTCCAAGATGTACCAGAGACAAAAAAGAATTCAGGGCTTTTTCCTTCTATCCAGCATCCTCCCTTAGTTCTTTCTTCCCTTCCCATCAGGTCAGCCTTTTCCTCCCCAGCTACACTGTATCCCGAGCCCTTTTGTTGTTGCTGCTGCTGCTGTTATGGAGGACACAATGGCTTCATTCACAAACAAAGTAAGTTAAGCAGAGGACACATGCAACACCAGAGCGCTGGTCTCAGAGACAGGAGTCCCGAACAGAACTTACCCCTCGCTTTAGGCTCCGGAAGCAGTGGATTTTGGGTTTGGAGGTCATGAACTCGTTGAAGCGATGGGAGAGGGGTTCCTTTTGCTGCTTGGGAGACTGGGGGCCGTTGGGAACAGCAGAGGGTGAGGCAGAGGCAGGGGGAGGAGGGGGAGGCTGATGGGGGGATGTTAAAAGGGACATAAGCTACATGTAAGAGATGGAGCAGTGACAGAATAAAAAAAATCAGAAACAAGAAGACACAAAACAAAAATAAGCATCAAATAATATTTGAAATCCAAAGCAAGTAAAACACAATCAAATATTTCGGCCATGGTCCAAAAGAAAACATGGAGAATGTGTTAAATGAAGAATAGGATGAAAGTGGGAATTTTAGTAAGTAAGGCGACAGAAGAATTGCCAGAAATCTTTGACCAGAAGCTCATGCGGACCGTGGCATGCAAATTAGAGTTCTAATTAGGTATTCTACACCAGTTAGAGCCAGACGGGTAAATGACCTAAACTAACAGAGCTTGGTGGAAAGAAATGAAAGACCTGAAGTGCTATGGTGAGAGAGCAAGCCAGTCCTTTACAATTCAACATTAAAGCATTCTAATGTTAAAGCAGTAGTGTTGTCTTGGTCCTATTTTAGGGGTAAGGCTCTCATGCACCTATGTATCACTCTAGAAAAAGAAAGCGGAAAGTGTTCATGGACATACATGTTAACATGAATTCAAACCAAGTTATTAACCCGTGGCAGCCATTCAATCAGAGGTTCTGATAAATTGTTATTAAAATTCTTCATCAAATCCCCTTCCCTAGCCCAGGCAATCAGCGGTTTAGGAGACTCAGATGTGTAAGGAGGGATGCGACACAGCCACAAGGTCGGTAATCTGTTAGTGTGCATGACATGGGACAAGTGAAAATGCAGCTGTAAAAACACATGGCCACAGCTAGAAAACCACCACCAAAGAGAACTCCTGTCTTCAAAGGCGACAGCACACTAGCCTTTTGCATTCTGAAACGAAAGGCTTCAGTCTTGACTCATTTCACACTGGGTCGAACATCAGTACCTTGTTTTTCTTGATGAATGGCCATAACTTCCCCTTGGTTTTGCCACCAAATTTTAGCTCGGTTTTGCCTTCTCCCCTGGAGTTGGAAAGGCTGTTATTTGACACAGTACGCTTCATCGGTTGAGTAAAATCCTCAAATTCGATGTCACCGGGCGGCTCAAAGCCTGACTTGTAAGCTTCGATCACCAGCTGTGAATCCTGAAATCACACACGAATACATTCCAATCAGCGACTGGCATGGCGCGAGTGAGGACATGAGCTCATACAGATGATATTGCAGATTGAGAATAGGAGTTTTTTCCCCCTAGTAATGTTTTTCAGTGTTAGAATTCATCAAATTTCTAAAACAGCATCAAAAACTCCAAGAGACCTCTGTGAGGCCCTTTTGCCACATTTGGAGAAATGAATTCTAATGAAAAGCTACTTTACTAACAGTAGAAAAAAATCACTGGACAGCTATTATGTGACACGCTGGGAGATGCAGTAACAAAAACGCCTGGTTAGTACATACAAAGGCAAAGCAAAGAGTAACTACTCTCTTGGATGGGTGTGGGTTAGTAGCATTACTCTATTGCTTAATTTTTCTTTATATTTAATCAGGGATTGAATTATATTCTCAAAGATTGTGTCAATGTAGCTGGGCCATAATTCTAGGTGGTTTAGCAGTTCAGTAATGAGGTGATCCTTCCCCATAATGTGATCTGATATCCGTCAGCCAATCAACTGTAAACAGATTAAGGTGGCATGTAACACCTACCTAACTCAGGCCACACCCCTAATCTGACATAAGGGGAGTTTTCCAGAGGTATGGCTAGCACCCTCTTTTAGCTTGCGAGAAATAGGAGAGAGAATGGAGCAGAGGACGAGAGACCTAACTACCACCAAAACGGGAACTGGGAACAGAGCTCATCCTTGTGCCTGGAATTTCCTAGACCAGTGGTTTTCAACCTTCCTAATGCCACGACCCTTTAATATACAGTTCCTTATGTTGTGGTGACCCCCCAACCATAAAATTATTTTCATTGCTACTTCATAATTGTATTTTTGATACTTTTATGAATAATAATGTAAACTGTAATGTCTTTTCAGATGGTCTTAAGCGACCCCTGTGAAAGGGTTGTTCGACCCCCAAAAGGGTCACAATCCACAGGTTGAGAACCGCTGCTTTAGAGCCAACAGAGGAAGAAAGACTTCCCCCTAGTGTGAGCAGCCCGATTTTAGACTTCCAGCCTCCTAAAATGTGCAAGAAGAAATTTCTGTTGTAGCAGCACTACACAACTAAGAGGAATCCTGGTGGCTTAGTGGTTCCATGTGAGGCTGCTAACTGCAAGGTCAGCAGTTCAAAACCACTAGGAGAAAGATGGGGCTTTCTACTTCCCTAAAGGGTTCTAGTCTCAGAAACTCACAGAGGCAGATCTACTCCATCCTGTAGTGTCACTGGGAGCCAGCACTGGCAGGGTGAGACAACTAAGACATTCAGAATTGATTTAGCTCCTCCATTAGAATGTATGCTTTCTCTGTTGTTTTTTTTCTCTACCACACCCCTAGCACCTAGATGGTGCCAGATAATAACAGTATGTGAAAAAAGAAAGCAGAATAAATTCATGAAATGAGGGGCGAGCACTCTGCTAGGAACTCCTGGCCAACATCATCTCAGCAAGCTCTGACTCGGGAGGCGGCGACAAAAGCACATAAAGAAGATATGCTAGCTAGACAGCATGCTAGACAGGTCAATAGATGGATGTATACATAAAGTGGTACAAAGAAACACATGTGATTTGTAATAGCAATAGAACTCAATGACCAGCTGATTAAAACATTCTTTTAAACCAATGAAAGTAATTTGGAAAGATTTAAGGGTCTTAATATGGCGAGACTTAGTCTCATGTATTTTAGCATGTTGTCAGGAGAGACAAATCCTAAGAAGGATATGCTTGGTAAAGTAAAGGGGATGCAAAAAAAGAGGAAGCTTCCCCCCCCCCCAAAAAAAAATGATGAAGGCCCTTGACAAGATGGCTTGATACAGCGGCTGCCACCCTGGGCTCAGACATGAGTAACGGTGAGGATGGTGTAGGATTGTTGGTGCTTCCTTCTGCTGTGCACTGGGTGGCTGTGAGCTCAAAGCGACTGGTTGGCACTTAGCAACAACACGATGAGCTCACATTTCAATCATTGGTGTTAGTTGCTGGGAAGTGTGCCTTTGGCTCGTGGCAATTCTACATGAAATGTTGCCCAGTTCTGCACCTTTTCTCTGTGATCAGCTGCAAACCTAACCATTGCAATCCAGTTCTTATTAACCTATTTTTGGAGAGTGGAGTGCCAGGCCTTCCTTCCGAGTCCACGTTAACCTGGAAGCTCCGCTGCAACTTGCTCAGCATCAGAGCAACAGGCATGCCTCTTTGGGGGTGGCTACACATAAGGGGCACTGGTTAGAGTCAACCTGGGCCTCTGAAGGGAAGGCGAGATGTCTATTACTGAACCTTCCCATGTTAATTAGCTGTAGCTCTCTGTAGCATTTAATGTGTAGCTATGCCAGGGACGGTCACCTGTCTCTGGACATTCAATCACCCCTTCTCCTAAGTCACAAGAATCTGGATTTTAAGTTGGGCACATTGCCACCCAGCTGTTTTCTTCTCTTTTTGTCCAGCAGGATGTGGTCCCAGGACCAACTTCTGATCTATTCGTGCGCTTTAAGGAGGTCTTCAAATGGAAGCTCTGGGTCTATCTTCATATTCTGTGCTTGCTCCAGGAGTCAGATCACAAGTCAGAAGGTCACAGAATCGAAAGCTATAAACTGGGGAGCCTGGGTCCATGGAGACACCGTTAGAAATGTCTAAGCATCTTTGATGTGAGAGGAAAAAGTAAACCATCTTGTTTGAGAGACTACAGGAAGCTAAAACTTCATGAGCAGATTCGGTCCCGTCGTCATGATAGGAGTGGCACATCTTTCTCTCCAAAAGCTGTTGGGGTGGTCTAGACCAGGGGTGTCAAACTGCTCTAGACTGCTAACCTTTCAGTGGATTTGAACCATCGATCTTATGGACAGCTGCTGAGCATTGGACTACTGGGGCTCCTTCCATTAAAATTAAGTTGATAAACCAGTTTGAACTTTGAAGTAATTAGGGATTTTAAAATGAACTCAAGGAGGGAGAGGGCATTCAGTTTGTTTGGGGGCAACAGGCCTAGTAGTGGTCTAGCCCTCTGTGGTCGTTAGTTTATTGTGCCAACCTGGCCAATAACTACATGTGGGGTTAATTGAAAGGCGGAGGGATAAATGGCTCAGTGAGGCTCGCCTTTCGAGTTCTCTGGTTTCTTGCTTTCTGATGGTTGGACCAGGTGCAGCTGCCTTAGCCAGTTCCCTGTTTCAGCTGGCAAGGCTCACTTCCTGCAAAACGTCCCTGAGGATAAGCCGCATGAACCTACCCTGATGCAGCCCTGGGTGCTGGAGCAGCCGTTTGGAGACCCCTGCCAGCGCTGAGATGCTTACACGGTCACTGACTCAGCTTTCCTCCTGTAGTTGGCGTCATAGTATGTGTTTTGTGAAATGGAGGAGTACTTTGTGAACTGGTGTCGGACAAATGGGCTAATGTTGGATTTGTGGGCTTGGGCAGCACTGGGTTGGGATGTTTTCTTGATGTGCACTTAACCATTATCTAAAACTCTCTCTTATACATGAGTGTCTGTGGATTTGTTTCTCTAAAGTACCTAGACTAACACACCCTCTATTATCTCATCACTCAATAAAATACCATCCCTCAAGCATATTCTGCCTACCACCCTTTCCTACTTCACTCTCCTCAAACACTAACCATGTTTGTAAACTCTAAACAGTCTCTCTTTTCTTTGTCATCTCTCTCCTCCTTCAGAAGTGTGCCTGGAACCTGTGAATGAGTGAGGCCAGGCAAACATGTGCCAGACAATAGACAGGGCTTAAAAGTAAAATTATGGCAGAGTTTAGAAAAGAGAACACAGGCTTCAGCGCCAGTCAGTCAGATTGACTATGCGCCCTGGACAAGACCAGAGCCTCTCTGAGCTCCCAGTTCTTCTTAGCAGGTCAATGTGAGGACCACAGGCCTAGAAAGAAGCAATTCACTCTACCCAAAGATGTTGCTCTTTATCTCTGGTTTTGGAAGGTATTCTCTAAACTCTAGGGATCTCCCCATTGACTGGAGTCTTTTGTTCATCATGGAGGAGCTCCAGAGTACACCTAAGAGGCTATGCTAATGAAAGAGTCTTGCTGGCCGTGTTCGGTGGCCTCCTATAGGAAGTTGGGAGGAAATGGGCATGCTCCAATTCAGTGCCCCTCCCACCTACCCCCCGCCAGGTGGACACTGTATACCCTGGGTAGCCCAAACTAGGCTCAGGCTCATGACCCCACCCAGATGGGCTTAATTCAGCCAATGGGGTCGACCAATGCCATCAACCACGCTTCCCCTGCCAGAGGCTTTAAATATCCTGGCAGGGGGAAGGCCCTTCTTTTCTCTGTAGGAGTCCTCCTCCACCTGGGCTCACTCCTCCTGCATATGCACCCACTCCAGGCCTATTGGGGCCACCGCCTCTCTTCTCTCTTTGACCCCACTCTGCTCCTGGTCAGTGGCAGGTCGGAGAGCATTCTCTCCTCTCTTTTCGAAGGGGAGGGCATCTATAACTTGAGCTCAACCACATGGACAGTGGTGGAACTCAAATCAGTCGTACTTAACAAACCCCAAGAAAAACTCTACAGCCAAGCTCAGGTGAGCTTCCTGGTTGTGATAGGCATCAACGAGTAACATGCAAGCTCTATGCTGGAGCCTTCCTACACGGCATGCTCTGTTCCCTTTCATTCCCCTCCTTTTTGCTCTAATGGAACTGCATGTGTGGCACTTTTCTGAGTTCTGTGAGTCCTCCTGGCGAATTATCAAGCACTAGGGAAGCAGTGAAGACATGCAAATTTGTAGCCAGCGAGTCAGAATAAAAGGGGGCCTTGAGGTCCCTGTGCTTGAAGCTGGTGTTTCAAGTGGGAATTTCCAAATGTGTCGATAGCATGTTGACATGAGGGCTCCACTGGGAAGAGTTGGTAGTCTGGAACACTGTGCCCTTATAACTTGAGATTATGGCAGAGATTGCTGGGACTGAACTCACTTCTGCACTAGAAAATCATTTCCAATCCAATGGGCAGCATTTGCCCAAGAACAGTGGCTCATGAAAGAAAGAGGAATAGTGGCTACTGTCAATCGAGCCGCATTTGCAGATGATGTCAGAAGGTAGCCACAGCTACGTCAATGTGCAAGTGAGTCTGGAGACAGAAAATCTGGATGCCAGCCCTGAGAGGGAATATGGTGCTCTGACAGTGTGTAGATCACTTAGGGAGTAAGTGTGAACAGTAAAGGTCTGAGCACTGAATTGTAGTGCACCTGACTCTTAAATGGCTGGAAGAAGAGTAACAAATGGAGACAGGCCAACAAGGAGGGTAAATGTCATTACAGTGTGATTTCTTGGAGCCAAGCTAATAGTTTAAGCATGATGAAAACTTACAAGAAACTCTTAGATGTAAGAGCATGGATTTCATTGCCAAAATAGAAATTTAAGTAATCTAATAGAAAACAAGATTCCTATAATGAGAGGAAACAAACAAATCATAAGTCTAAAATTTCCCAGATAAAACTGATAGCACAAAACCATCATTAAAGGCTAACCTTATGAAATCATGAATGTTCAAGCAAAGAGATATTTTGAGCTTTTGCTATCTCCCTGCCATTGGGTTGATTCCAATACATCGTGACCCTATAGGACAGAGAACTGGCTCTGTGGGTCTCCGAGACTAAATCTGTACAGGAGTAGAAAGCCTCATCTTGCTCCTTCAGAGTGGCTGGTGGTTTCAAACGGCTGACCTTGTGGTTAGTAGGACGAGTAACCCACTATACCACCAGGTCTCTTAGCTTCTAATATGAGAAAATGAAGTCAATCTCACTGTAGATTTTTATTAACCTCCCTGGCAGTAATCCTCAGTGTGGCTCAGGGTAAATGTTAATTGTCAGGAGCGGTAACCCCAAGCCACACTTGGGATTACACTGCAGAGAAGTCCCTTAACTGCTCCCCAGTCCAGCGGTATCCTCCGCTATGATTGCAGAGCGATCTGACTTCCTCTTTCCGATCAGTTCTGCTCTCTGCTTACAGTGTTGCTGCATGGGTGCGGAACTGGGTGGGAAATTAAAAACTGCAAGTCTAAAAGGGAGGGGAAAATGATGGCAGGGGCTCAAGTGGAGAGCAAATGTTTTGAGCATGATGAGGGCAATGAATGTACAAATGTGCCTTACACAATTGATGTATGTATGGATTGTAAGAAGAGTTCATGAGCCCCTAATAAAATGATTTTAAAATGTTTAAAAAAATTGAAAATGATGGCAACATATGTATAAATATGCTTGATACAATTGATGTATGGAATGTAATAAGAGCTTTAAGAGCCCCAATAAAATTATTTTTAATAAATACACACACACACACACACACACACAAAGAGTGATACAGTGTAACCTGTAATGATTACATTGTATTAAAGCAAATCACCTCAGATTTGCCCCTAGATTAGTCTCCTGTCCTTTTACTATCATTTGGAAAAATTTTTGTCTGGAAATTTTTTGTCCATGGCATCAAAAAAATGTCACTTTAGCACAAAAGGAGTTTTAGACCAGAAAGATGACAGCGACAGTGACTTAGAATTACCCGCAGAATTGAGCAATAGCGGTTCATGGGGAAATTCATCATCCGACACTGACACCGATCAGGTAAGTGACGACAGTGATGATTCCGCACCTGAGCTCAGCAATGTGTGAACTTGGTGCTCTATTGTCTGCGGTATGGATCAGGCAGCTCCCCAAGATTCCCATTTACTGGAGCACCTGGTCTGAAAGTAGACGTTGACCACAACAACCCTTTGGTGTACCTACAATTATTTCTGACCGATGAGGTCATTGAAAAAACTGTTACGGAGACAAACCAGTACAAAGAGCAACAATCCACTACTCTGCTTCATAAGTTTTCAAGAAGCAGAAAGTGGGAGCCAGTGAACAAAGATGACATTTGGAAATTTCTGGGCCTAATAATACTTCAGGGAGTGGTGGGGAAACCCCTGCAGAAATGGTATCGGACCCACAATAAATTACTTGCAACTCCATTTTTTGGCACCATCATGTCAGAATACAGATTTTCCCTGATTATGAAATTGTTTCACTTCACAAACAATGAAGAATTTGGGTACAAAATTACATAATTAGAATGCCAAGGAGGTTAAAGCTAGAAGTCAACAAAGCTAAAAGAAAAGTCAATGTTCACATATAGGTGACCTGAATTTTGACCTGACCCATTACTACTACTTCTCTTTAAAGGCCACTACAGTCTTCATTTGTGCCCACTTGGCTTTTAAAATAGGGCAATCAAGGAAAGCCTCCCTGAAACAATTTCTTGATTTCCTAGTATGACCCAGGCATTTATAACACCCAAAAAACTGACCAAAGATGCACAGAAATGGCTATCCCACAGTGATAAGGAACTGGAATGTGAAGACTCAAAATATCTCACTGCCATCCACTTGATGATGACTCAACACAACCCAACAGGCCGGAGGAGAACTGCTCTTGTGGGTTTCCGAGACTATGACTCTTTATAAGCTTTCTATAGAAAGTCTCATCTTTCTCCTACAGAACAGCTAGTGGTTTTGAACTGCTGACCTTTCGGTGAGCAGTCCACATGCATAACCCACTACGCCAACAGGGCTCCTTAATGTGAAGGCTATTGGAATGGAAAACCTTGACTTAATGAGTCCAGCACCAGTGACATAGAACTCACATATCTCTAGACCAATAATTCCAGCAGAAGCACTGTTTCTCCTTTGAGATACCTAAAAATAACAGAATCAGCAAATGAGGAAATTTTCAGGTCAAGAAAAAGGTATCTCCCTCATCTGGATGGTGCGTCTTTATCTTGTCCTTATCCTGTTTAAGATTTAATAAATTTGCTCTTTAAATTATAAACAAAAGCAAAAGGTCAGAGTATATGAGACTACTAGTATAAAAAGTCAAGTAAAGGTTCACACTACAAGAAGCATTCTTTGACAGTTACCCTGGGTCATCAGAGGAAAGAATAAAAGTCACAAGTGTGTCTCTTATCTTTAACCTCGGAAACTTCTCAGTGTCTTCCCCGACTGCCATCATTTTTTTGCCCACCCTCCTTATTGTATATTGCTTTCCCTTTTATCCAAGCTAACATACCCACAAATACATAGATTGGACAGGACATCTGCTTACTGGTATGTATCTTTACTGCAAACACATTCATGAATGTGGCAGAACAAAGGGGAGATAATGTTATGAAAACCTCTTAGACATAACCAAACACTTTGAGGGAACCACCAAGTCAATTAGCATAGCATAGCATAGTTCACAAGAACAGTGTCTGGTGCAGTGGCAACTGGGATCTTAAAAGCTCGTAAGCAGCCATCCAAGGTACAAATGTTGGTCTCTCCCCATCTGGAAGATAGAATAAGTGATGAATATAAACAAATGGAAATAATCAGTCCAATGGGCTAATGGTCTGAACAAACATCAGTCTCCATAAATCTGAGACCAGAAGAACTTAGATCAGTGGTTTTCAACTTTCCTAATGCCACAACCCTTTAATACAGTTCCTCATGTTGTGGTGTCTCCCCAACTTAAAATTATTTTCGTTGCTACTTCATAACTGTCATTTTGCTACTGTTATAAATTGGGCGAACCCTGTGAAAGGGTCGTTTGACGCCCCCCAAGGGGTCGCGACCCACAGGTTGAGAATCACTGCCTTAGCTGGTGTCTGGCTACCACCCAGTACTCTGAAAAGGATCACATTAGAAGGTCCTGGATAGAATAGGAGAAAATGTGGAACAGAGTTCAAATTTATATAAGAGACCACACTTATTGATCAGAGAGAGACTGGTGAGACTCCAAGACTAGGCCTTTTAGTCACCCTTTGGGTATAGAACTGAATTCACTTCCGTGTTAGACTTAGCAGCCATTTAAAATCAATTGGCATAACCTAGTTCACAAAGACAATATCCTATATCCTACTTTGGTGCATCGCAACTGGTGAAAGTTCACAAGCAGCCATCCAATGTGTAACTACTGATAGCTCCCTGTTGGGATGGAAGAAGAGTAATGAAAATCAAAAGAAATGAGTTAAATTAGTAAATGGACTAACGAACAGTGTAAACATCACTCTCCACACCCCGAGACCAGAACAAGATGGTGTTCGGCTTCCACTACCAACTAATCTGAGAAGGATTATATTGGAAGGTCTTTGATAGAGTGGGACAAAAATGTGGTTCAAAATTCAAAATCATAAAAAGACCAGATTTACTGGTGAGATAGAGACTGCTGGAACTGTATTCACTTCCATGTTAGAATAATCGCCATTATCAGGCATCAAAGAACCCAAAATCCTATCACTGTGTGCTCACTTCCCCGGTAGGATCGCTGAAGACAAATGTGTCCATGAGCAAATGTGGTGAAGAAAGCTGATGGTGTCCGGCTATCAAAAGATAGCATCTGGGGTCTTAAAAGTTTGAAGGTAAACAAATGTCCATCTAGCTGAGAATCAACAAAGTCTACATGGAAGAAGCACACCAGCCTGTGTAATCATGAGGTGACAAAGGAATTTGGTATCAGGAATCAAAGAACAAAAAATCATATCATTGTGAATGAGGGAGAGTGTATATTGGGGACCCAAGGCCCATCTGTAGGCAACTGGACATCTTACAGAAGGGTCACAGGGAGGAGATGAGCCAGTCAGGGTGCAGTGTAGCAATGATAAAACATACAACTTTCCTCTAGTGCTTCCCACCCACTATCATGATCCCAATTCTACCTTACAAATCTGGCTAGACCAGAGGATGTACACTGGTATAGATAGGAACTGGAAACACAGGGAATCCAGGACAGATGATCCCTTCAGTGGTAAGAGTGGCGATACTGGGAGGGTAAAGGGAGGATGGGGTAGAAAGGGGGAACTGATTACAAGGATCTAATATAACCTCCTCCCTGGAGGAGGGACAACAGAAAAGTGGGTGAAGGGAGACGTCGGACAGTGTAAGATATGACAAAATAATAATAATTTATAAATTATCAAGGGTTCATGAGGGAGCAGGGAGCAAGGGGAAAATGAGGAGCTGATACCAAGGGCTCAAGTAGAAAACAAATGTTTTGAGAATGATGATGGCAACAAATGTACAAATGTGTTTGACACAATGGATGTATGTATGGATTGTGATAAAAGTTGTATGAGCTGTAAACTGAGGTCCCTTTAAGACCACACGAATGAAATTTACATCTCTGGGGCTGAGGACTGACAGTTGATGACCTGGCTGACCATTGGTTGGTGACCTGCCTTGGTGTTTGCTGCCTGTGCTGGGATAGCCTAGCTCTCTCTACAGAGGACCATCTGGTGGCCCTCAAGACTTGAAGAACTGTCAGTATCTCACAACTCTCTCACAGGAGTGAGTTGCACTGAGCCATTTGTACTGCTTTATAATTTAACTGTTCATTTCTTGTATTATATATCAACCTGTTTATAACTTAACTTCATTTCTTGTATTATATATCTATCTGTTTATAATTTAACTGTTCATTTCTTGTGTTATATATCTATCTTTATAAACATATAAAAAAAGTTGTATGAGCCCCCAATAAGATGGTTAAAGAAAAAAAAAAAAGAAGAATCAGCCTTTTAAGATCAAAAGGGCAGCATTCATTCACCCAAGGACAGAGAGAGGAACAGAAACAGGAAACATTGGGAAAAAAGTGGGCTAAGCGATGATATACTGAAAGGTCTGAGATGGATGAATTGGAATAAAACGTGTAGAAATCTAATGTCAATCTGATGATCTGCCTGATAAGCTTTCATCTCTATCACCATAAAAGTTTTATTCTTAAAAGATGAGTTTGAGCATTGTAGAAGAAATTTGGTTGATATAACAAAGTTCAGGGGGGATAAACCAGTTCAGAAGCATCAAAAATTTTTTCCCAAAAGTTAGCTGAAACCACGAAGAAAGGTATCCTAGACAAATATAAAGGGGCCTTCAAAAAGTTCATGGAGAAATGGAGCTTTCCCACAGCCTTTTTAAAGTAACTTTGTACGGTAGTAAGCAAAGAACTCTAAAAACAGTCCTGTGACCTGGGAGCTAGCCTTCTTACAAATATTTACCATTTCACACTGCACAGCACTCAAGCAGATTAGAGAGATAAACCTTTTACAGAGGTGACCCTACATTTCAATATGTATCAAATGTTCTGAGAGCTATGAAGCCTCTGTCTGCCAGCAGGTGATCTAGTACTGGCAAAACATAGCTTTGATCCTTTCCCTGGGGTCACGTTTGAAGAAGCCTTGGGGACAGAGAATAATTATGGTCTACTTTTTATGTGAAAGATTCGATTTTGGAAATGAATTCGTGTTTGTAAGAGCCAATGTTGGTGGTCGAGTTGGTATTTTTTGCTGTGAGAAATACATTTCTAGGAAACATATCCAAATTAATAGTATTGACCTTAGAGCAGTGGTGCTCAATCAGAGATCATTTTACTTTGCAGGAGACAGTTGCCAATGCTTGGAGACATCTTCGTCTGACGTAACTTAGGACTGCTAGGGGCCTCAAGGGAGTTGGGGCCAGCGGTCCTGTCAATCATCCTAATGAAGCACAGGACAACATGCCCTCCAGTTACCTGACCCAAAATGTCAGGAGACCCTAAAGCAGTGATTCTCAACCTTCCTAATGCCGCGACCCTTTAATACAGTTCCTCATATTGTAGTGAACCTCTTGTCATTTTGCTACTTCATAACTCATTTTGCTACTGTTAGGAATTGGCCGACTCCTGTGAAAGGGTTGTTCGACCCCAAAGAGGTCGCAACCCACAGGTTGAGAACTGCTGTCCTAAAGGAAACACTCAATCAGATTGCAAATTGGAGGGATTAGATGATGGGGCACTCAGGAAAATGGATTAAAAAACACACATATTCCAATTTATATCTGTACTGTCTCAGAAACCAAACTCACTCCCATCAAGTCAATGCTAATTCACGCCGGCGACTCTAAGGGTTTCTGAAAATAAGTGTTTAAGGAAGTAGCAAAGCCCAGTCTGTTTCCTGAGGAGCTGCTGGTGGTTTTGAACTGTGGACCAAGCAGATGGCAGCCCAACCCATAATCACTATACCACCAGAGCTCCTCTCTGTCTTAGAAAACTTACCACTAAAAATTTGTTCTCATGTAGGAAGTTAGAATCAATCAAAAAACACAGAAGACCCAATAAAAGAACTCTCAGTGGTGCTGCTACTGATGAGAAGTACTTGTGGTGACCACTACACGTCACCACCTTCCCTGCAATGACTGAATGAGGGCCTGGTGAAAGAGGGAGGGAGGAGGCAGAAGACCTTGATAGTCTGCAGCACGTCTGTGTCAGAAATGTACTTATTCATTTTGAAGAAAGGAGACACAAACACCTGGTTGTAAAATTAAGCCCTAGATGCAATACTTACGTTTTTCTGATCAATTGATTCAGCTGCCTTTACAATTCCATCCAAGCATTTGCCTATAATTGGTATCACCTGCCGATCAACCTCTGCATAAGTCTTCATCGATTCTCCGATTCGCACTATCCTCCTTTCCTCCATCTCTTGTATTTTCTGCAACATTAGATTACGTAGAGAATTTAACTGATAGCATTGTTACTCTAACAAGTTTTCCAGCAGGCAAGTGAAGCAACACAATGGAGTTAAAAGCTAGAACAACAGTAAATCTATTGGACCTTGACACTGATCAGTTGTAAACCTAATTACGAATTGTCAGGCTGTCCAAAATGTATACTCATGTCTATCTCAATGCCAGTAAACCCCTCACACTCAGCTAGCCTTATTATTAACACTTGATGATTTGACAAAACATTTCAAATATTTTCTCTATCTTTCATCTACTACTTTGTTTGTTCTTTACCAAAAGCCTGATTAGCTAGGTAGCTCAACTCAACCCAACCATGGCTTGGTAACTGAGATACTTTTTGGAAGACTTAAAAAAAAAATTCATTTATTTATTTTTAACAGTTTCACCAACATATAATTCACATATCATACATTTCAATAATTCATTTCCATTCCTAAGAGTTGTGAAACCATCACCCCAATTAATTCTAGGGCCTGCCCCCTTCCTGTAGCATGGCTGCTAGCCCCCCCACCCCCCCCCCCGTCCTGCCAGCCTCACCAGCCATGTCTGTTTGAGTGTCTTCAGCCAGCTGCTGTCTCTGGGAGTTCTTATTTGCTAATGTGTATATACACTGATGAAGAAAATATCAACAATGTGTGTGCTTAGCTGCACTCTACACTGGAGAAGACTCATAAGCGGGAGAATATTGATCTTTCCTCATGCTATTTCTGACAATATAAAGCATTTCCCCTTAGCCCAACAACATCAAGAGGAAAGAACCGTATGAGCGTTGTTGAAATCCTCGAGCTTAATGATACCCCTTCATTCCTTCCTCAAGTGAAGTTGGCATTTTTGCGATGCGTATGGTCCTTTTAGGAAAACAGCGTATTAATTCAAGAATCAGTTCTGAAACTGGCAAAGAATGATCTGAGGAGGAAGCCACCGGGTCCTCTTCATAGATCTGGATATCTGCACAGGCCACGATTAGATTAATCCTGAGAACATTGACACCACATGTCAGCCTTCTGCCAAGTGAGCGACTGACCTGAACATGTTACAAAATGATGTCAGTGGGAACTCAGAGGTCCAGAAACAGACTGCAAACTCGGCAACCGTGGCCTAAGAGCAACACACCTCTAAGCAAAATGCACACCCGGAATTCCTTACCTGAAAGATGTTGGGTATGTGTGTGTGGTAATACTCATGCTGCTCTTGGTTGAACTTCTGGAGGATTGACGAGTAATCAGCTTTGCTGTCTTCTGCCATTTGGTGACGTATTTGAGCCTGCTGTCGAGCCTGGGGACAAGAGAAGAAAACGCTCCCTGGTTGACACATAATTTTAAAAAGCTTGGGCAGAGGAATGGCACAACTCGGGGTGGGGGTGGGGGGAAGGGAGCTCAAAAACCAAACTCATTGCCATCAAGTCGATTTGGACTCAGGGCAACTCTTTAACAGGTGCCATAATTAAAAACCAAACAACCCCCCCGAATAGTTTCGAATTTGAATTTAGGTAAGGAATAAGCATTCTAGTTTGTCATAAACTACACCATTCTCTACTCTTAACACATTGAGCACTTTCTAGCCTGACCACGTGTCACCACCATTCTCCAGTGTACTTCATTTGGCCAAAGGTACATATTTATGCTCCCTGGAAGACCCTCTGGGAACCGCTGCTCACAGTTCTTTTTGGAGGGGGGAGGGGAGCCCATCATTTTCTTGCACACTCAATTCTCAAACTATATGAACCATTCATCTAAATGGAACTTTAAAAAAAATCTCTGCCACATTACTTTTTTCCTTACTCCACTAATAATAAAAATGTATACATTTGTTTCTCTTCTGATGAATAGTTTGATGAATCACATACCTAAAAGAAAGAGACCAGGATGACAAGCTTCAGAATCTATTTTAAAGCTCATACAAAAGCTCTCAAACCATCCGTAAGTATAAGGGGTTGTCATATTGGATTTCTCCAGCACTTTGAAGGTCACGGATGACTATCAGTGCATACATCGCTAACACAATCTGCGGTTCGCATTGGACCTGCCAGATGACAATATGGCTTGGCCTTTAGGTGACTTGGCAAACTTAACTACCTTGAGCCAAAACACAACAGGAAAAGGGTCTTGTTTCAATATAATCAAGGAAAGTTTTCTCTTTGCTTGTTTTGGGTTGTCTTTCTTATAACTGAACGGAACCTACTGAAAATAAAGAATGAAAAATAAAACATCAAAAAGAAGATGGCAAGAAAGTAGACTAAAATATTCTCATGTGAAAAACAAGAAGCGTGGAGGAAGGCGTCCGTCCCACTTTCTGGCTGATAACTTTGTAACATTTAGTATCTCGCATCTCAACATTCTCTTTTGGTTTCCTGCCTCTCTGAGGTGAAGGCTTAACCTGATTCTCACTTCCTTGCCACTTTTTACTCATATGCATTCTGGTGAAAGCACAAGGCGGTCATGCATCCTCGCTGCTTCCTTTAGTTTCTTCCCTATTTACACAAGGACACTTCCCAAATGAAGGCTACACTAGCAATGCTCCCAACGCAATTTCCTTATTGTTTGGATGTATCTCCATACCATTTTATTCACTTCTCATCTACTCTCAGTTTCTTTCGGCTGCCTCAGCCTTCCTCTTGGTTGGTGACCTGTTAACTCCCTTCCTGACCATATGTTTTGGCTTCCTCTTCTTACTGTGTCCACTAGTAAATGCATTTTCAATGCCCCAAATGTTAAGCCCCAAACCCTCCCACTAGCCTAAAAAATCTGTCCCTTCCCAATATACAGAGGCCCTCCACTGTTTAAATAGCTTTCCCACCTACATGAATTCCATCTGTTACCCTAATTCATCCAATGCAGAAATCCTCTTAACTCTTTCAACGCCTAGTTTCATTAGTCGTCACTTTGTTATGAATGTGAAAAACAAAACAAAACAAGCAGATACCTAAGACTAGCTCTCCAATTTTTAAAATAATCTATTTCATTCATAAACCTTTCTCCAAAAATGCCTCACTCAAAGTCCTAAGAGTTTCTTCTTCTTCTTGGTAAAGAATAGTAACAAGTAATGACATAAAGAAATTCCCTGATGTATTTTTGACAAATGATTTTATCTGAGTGGATATTTTAAATAACATAAGCGTTACAATAGCCCAGAATGTCATCGTTGCATGGACGAGACACATGGAGTAGATAAAAGCTTCCTGACAATAAACCCACTCGGACCAACCAAGTGTTACTAACAAGAGCTGTGGGGGTGGGGGGCACTGAGCCAAGGTGGCCCAACACTGTTTGGATGGAAGTAGCTCCCCACCCCACCCCGTCCTCTCCCCCCATAATCCACTGTCATCGTCATGATTCCCACTCACAACAGCCCCACAGGGCAGAGCAGAAGTGCTTCTTTAGGTTCCTAGATGGTAAATCTTTACTGAAGCAGAAAGCCTCAACTTTCTCTTGCAGAGGGCTAGTAGGTTTGAACTGCTGACCTTGCAGTTAGCCACCCAAACCTTAATCTACACCAGCACCAAGACTCTTCCCCAGCACCCCAGACTAGTAATATTTCAGATTTAGTTCTATAATTGCTTCTGTAAGAGATCAACTCATGAGAGTTTCATGATACAATAATTTAGACACATAAGTAGGACCACTAGGTAGACTGGTGATAGAAGTTGAAATAAGGAATAACCAGTATAAAGTCCAACAAGAAGGTAAGCAGAGTTGAAGAAACTAAACCAGATGAACATACCTCAGATCAGTGGTTCTCAACCTGTGGGCTGCGACCCCTTTGGGGGGGGGGGTCAAACGACCCTTTCAAGGGGTCACCCAATTCATAACAGTAGCAAAATGACAGTTATGAAGTAGCAACAAAAATAATTTTCTGGTTGGGGGATCAGCACAACATGAGGAACTGTATTAAAGGGTCATGGCATTAGGAAGGTTGAGAACCACTGCCTGAGATGGACTGAACCCAAATTATAGTTATAGTGACTCTACAGGACAACAATAGAACTGCCCTTTAATTCACTTGTTCTCTTGAGTTTCCGAGACTTTTAAATCTCCTGAGAGTCGAACTACTAACCTTGTGATTAGCAATGCCCACTATACCACCAGGGCTCTTTTTAGATGAACAGAACCCACCTTTAATGCAAAAAAACAAAAACAAAAAACTGTCCGGGAGTTTTTTTTAATTCGAAAGTCTGGACATTCGATTGCAAACACCTATTTTTCCAATGGCCAGTCTCCTGTTTCACTCAGTAGAAGAAACACAGAAACACTAGAAAGCAGCTCTTGCAAGACCACAGCAGAAAAGAGAGAGGACCATCTTCTCTAGACGTTCTGGCATCCAGCTGCTTTGAATTAATAAATAACTTTTTGCAACCCAAGCCTAGGAATGTGCTTTTCTTCTTCAGTTTTACCATGGAAAATCTGGTGGTGGTTGTTGTTAATTAAACTGTCGTGTTTATTTTTACAATGGAGCCAATGAGACTTTAAAACTAGTGTGGAGCTAGTTACTCATTATTACAAAAGTATGCTTTAAGACATCTAAAGTAATTTCAAAAACTGTTTGGAGTAACCAGCCCCTAGCTGGAGGTTGAAAGAGCGTGTACTCCTAATGTCTCAAGTGAAAGAAGCCCGGAAGCACTGCTGTTTCTCATCGCTCTAAAAGCATGGCTAAAAATAGCAACTATTATCTCAAAGATGTACAGTATTTCCATTCTAAACCAAACCAAGAGCTATTTCTTTTCATTAAAGTTGCCATTCAGAGCATAAAGCACACATCTTAGAGCAACATTTCTGTAGGGCAAAAAGATCTTCAAAGGAGATTTGCTTTCTTTAAGTCAGAATCACAGAATTTAGAGAGAATATTCCCAAAAGTCCAGATTAACCACAGTTGTCCCAGCTTCTAAATTTAAAGCTTTTCTAAGTAAGATCTAGGCCACTTTCACTATCAATCAGAAAGACTGGACATAAATTTTATAATTTACTTAGCAGACATGTGGGAATCTCCCCAAGTTAATGCAAATAAGCCACAACATGAACTGCCTCAGCATGATGACCTCATTGCTTGCCATTGAGATTTCCTATCATGGCTTGTAGCTCAACATCCTTGTGGAAATTAAGAGCTGTAGAGCCTAAAAGATCAGAGTTTTTCTTTCCTCCTCTCTCTCTCTTTTTCTTTCAAGTATTGTTTAGAAAGTGAGAAGATAATAGTTAGAGATGGAAATGCAGCCCAGGACTTCTAAATCCTAATGTTCAAAGAAACAAACAAAAAACTCTACCCTGTAACCTATTTAGATAGCTAAATTTAGATGATTGACATGATCAGAATGCATCTCTATTTCCAATTTAATCAAATATTACCTGTTCCTTAGTCTTTCAAAAACATTAAGGAAAAAAGAGTGCTGTTTGAATCTGAGCCTCTGGCGGCAGAGAACTCTGGGCAGACTGAGGAGTGGGGCTTGCGCACGTTCCACATGGACAACATGGTAGGTGCACTTACCAAATTACCCTCCCCTCTCTTTTCCAGGCTGCTGATGGCTTCTGACCTTTTAACAAAGTGAACAGTGATGGAC
Organism: Tenrec ecaudatus; assembly: GCF_050624435.1. Classification (NCBI taxonomy): domain Eukaryota; kingdom Metazoa; phylum Chordata; class Mammalia; order Afrosoricida; family Tenrecidae; genus Tenrec; species Tenrec ecaudatus. Next base: position 77,219,671 of record NC_134539.1, on the reverse strand, counting down.
TGGCTCCACTTAGATATTTACTGAATAAATAGATGATGAGGTTTATTAATTTTTTTAAAAAAGGAACTAGGACCTCTCCAAATTCTATCCATAGATGATCCTCAAATGATAAACTATTTAGTACAGAAAGGCACTTTTTAAATCCTTTCATAGGAGCACATAAGACCTTGTGAATGCTTTTCCTTTAAGACGAGGTTTCGAGGGCATGAGGAGGAATACTTCACAGCTATTCAGGTAGCCCTGGCTCTTTGAAGTGCACTCCATTTCACTGTTCGCTCTAAGAAGCCCATATCACAAGAGAACAATTGTATTTTAGGCTGGAGGATAAAAGGGGCTGAATCTAGATTTATTATTTCCCCATTAAGAATTTGCTATTTTTAGGGAAGGTGGGGCACAAGTGGGACCTGATTACAAGGATTTACATATAACCCCCTCCCAGGGGGACAGTCAACAGAAACATGGGTGCAGGGAGACATTGGACAGTGTAAAACATGACAAAATAATAATTTATAAATTATCAATGGTTCATGAGGGGGGAGGGAGGAGGGGAAAATGAGGAGCTGATACCAAAGGCTCAAGTAGAAAGCAAATGTTTGAGAATTATGATGGCAACAAATGTACAAATGTGCTTGACACAAACTGGATGTATGTATGGATTGTGATAAGAGTTGTACGAGCCCCCAATGAAATGATAGGAAAAAAGAATTTGCTATTTTTGATGTCAACATATTTACAAATGTTATTGTTGTAAGAGCTGTATGAGCCCCCAATAAAATGACTTTTGTAAAACAAACAATAAAAAGAATTTGGTATTTTTTACCAGAGATAGGATGCTGGCACCTGAGGCAGTTCGACTCCGCTGGCAGATTAGGTCTGGCCACTTTTGGGGGGCATCCAGTCAGGAGAGGTGTGGGGACAGAAATGAAAGTGCAGCAAGAACCAAGTAGTGCACTTGACTCTTGATCCACCCCTCTTCAAACTACCTGAGTTGCCGACTTAATACTGGGAGAACAGTTAGGCTAACCTAACAACCTGGGTTATCTGACTATCTCTATCTTTAGCTCTCTCTCCCACTTCCACCCATGATCACCCAACAATAAAAACCTGATTGTTGGATTATAAACAAGCTCCCTCCCTAGATATGTCTTTAAGTCAAATTTGCACTTAAGTCAGAGCAGGGAGGTGCAGTTTATCTGTAGCATCAGTTATCAAGTGTTTTTCTTTGCCTATAGTATATAGAGTACCAATTTATGCATAAACATCAAAGAAACTTTCCGATAAACTAAAACACTTTCACATAATAATACAGTATTAGTAGTGCTATTTGCGATTATACACGACTATATGTACCTTGAATGTTTGATATAATAGGCTATAGGGGGGTGGGTTCTTAGCTGGAGAAGGGGGCTGAACCTAAGCCTGACACTCAGGGCCTGCCTGTAATTCAAACTTACAGACACATATGTTAGAAGGTAAAGTCAACATCAAACCTGTGGCCCTGAAGGCCATTCTGACTCATGGTGGCCCATGTGTTGCAGACCAGAGCTTTTCTGGAAGGTTCTCGTGGGTATAGCAAACCTTGTGGTTGGGTCTTTCTCCTGAGACACCTCTGGTGGGTTCTAATCTCTGACCTTTAACCATATGCATTACCCTAAAAAAAGAACACCCCAAACCAAACCCACTGCCACCCAGGCCATGTAACCATATGTGGGGTTTCCGAAACTGTAAATCTTGATGGGACCCTCATCTATCTCATGCTGCGGGTGGGTTTGAACTGTCAACATTGCAGTGAGCAGCCCAGCTCCTATCCCACAGCACCACCAGGGCTCTGCTTCCACCTCCGTCTATTGTGAGGCGGGAGCTGAGGAAGCCCTGATGGGAGCCTGGGGCAGTCTCCTCAAAATAAGTCCCCGAAGCACAGCTAGAGGCCACATGCCACAGCCATCAGTCAACACCAGTCAACAGCGGGGAGGTGCAAGAGCACGAGGGGCTTCAAACCATCGTCCCTTTTGGATGTGGCCAGACACATGAGCATTGTCAAGCTCCCAAGTGAGGGAGGGGTTGCTTGCTAACCAACTTCCTATGTGTGTATGTGAGATTAAAAATATATACATAAATGGCAAACTTTCCAGAATCCCTGAAAACTGGATTTCTCTAGCATTTGCCAATGATTGCTATTAAAACTGGTTTACTTTAGGCCTTTACCAGCAATGCAACCAAACCCAAACCAAACTCAGAGTCATCAAGTCAAGGATGACTCTGAGTGACCCCATGGGACAAGATATGTCCGTGGCCCTGTGAGTTTCTGAGACTGGAACTCTTTTTAAAAATAATTTTACTGGGGCTCATGCAACTCTTATCACACTCCACACATCCATCCACTGTGTCAAGCACATTTGTTCATTTGTTGCCATCATCATTCTCAAAACATTTTCTCAGTCTACCCTTCACCAGGCCTTCCAGTGTCTTAAATAAACGTTTGTGTGTGTGATGTGAATCTGAAAAACAAAACAAAACAACAAAACAAAAACATTTTCTTTCTAGAGACTGTAACTCTTCAGGGAGTAGAAAGCCCCGTCTTTCTCCCAAGGAGCACCTGGTGGTTTCAAACTGCTGAGCTTGCAGTTAGCAGCCCAATGCACTAAGCATTGGGTTCCTCAGCAGTGCAACGTCAGTGACATTTATCCTACAGGAACTATTTAAAAATATTTACAAATATACATATATATTTGCTTTTGCTTTTTGACTCTTTCGGGCATAGTTTATTTAGTTAGTTTTCTTTTCCTTATAATAAATCATTTTACTGGGGGCTCTTACAGCTCTTATAACAATCTGTATATCAATTGTATCAAGCACATCAAAATATTGCTATTATAGCAGCTGATAACTTGAAATAAAAAATAATACAAGGCTATTTGAAGACACGGGAAAGCAGTAGCTACCATATTGAGGCTAACTCATGGAGACCTCACGCATGTTAGGGCAGAATTATATACCATAGGGTTTTCAATGGCTGGTTATTTGAAACAAGATGATAAGGTCTTACTTCAAGGTACCCCGAGGTGGACTTAAACCATCAACCTCTTGGTCAACAGTTGGTGTATTAACTGTTTATACCATTTGGGACTGACATCAGAAAGTGGAATATATATTATATATATATTCTTTTTAATTTAAAATTTCCAAAATTTTACTTACAGCACAATCCCATTACTATAAAAATGAAACCTTAATAATAATCAGTTTGAAAGCCTTGTTTAAAAAAAATGAAAAAAAAATCAGTTGGAGAAAGAATGACTAAAGATAACTTACCAAAAAGATTAGCTAGGGGTGGGGGTGGGGATGAGGGAGAAAGGAGCTGATCCCAAGGGCTCAATAGAAAGTAACTATTTAGAAAAGAATGATGACAACATGTGTACAAATGTGCCTGATACAACTGATATATGGATTGTAATAAGCACTGTAAGAGCTCGCAATAAAGTTATTTTAAAATAAAGATTAGTAAAAGAAACAAACTCTAAGGCTGAATTCCAGAAGCAGTAAAAGATTTAAGCGGTATGGCGTGCATTTGAGACTGAGGGGTAAGGTATGTGGGGGGAAGCTCTAAAAATTAATGCAGTAGGAGGGATATTAACAAAAGAAAGAGATGAAAAAGCTCTTTGTCTGGAGAAATGTTGATGTATGATGAATGGCATTGCTTAAATTTCCTAGCAAATGGCTGCAGCTAGAATATACTTTCAAGTTCAAGACTGAGAATGCATTTTTTAATTTCTATTCAGAGAGAGTGCTGGGAGTTTTTGTTGGAAACTTCCAGGCCAGGGGCTTGCCAAAACAATGAGTCTGTCTTTGATAAACTATAAGAGCAGACTAAAACACAAAAGAGGAAAAACTTGAAAAATAAATTAACGAAAGAAATATGTTGGAAATATTCTGGCAATTTCCTGATTTTTTTTTACCCTCCACCCCGGCTTTTTTTTAAGCACTCTTACAACTTTCCAGCTGCAGTGGATTCGGCTAATATGGTGCAGTTACTGAAAATAGTGAGAAGAAGGAGAGATAGCAAATGAGACCTGCATCCCAATCCCACATGGCTCATTCAATTGCTAAACAGTTTTTGTTTGTTTAAAGCCGCTCTGCTTCCTTATTTGAAAAGCAGAAAGCACAGTGAGTGGCAATTTCTGTGTCAGGAGAAGAAACCAACAGCTCCTGTTGCTCATGCTGGCACAGGCACACCTGCAAGGAGACTGCAGAAAACAAATCATGCAGGCGCTGCTCCTCTAGGTCCGGACAAGTCCTGGACTCCATCACTTGGCCCTGTCCTCCTCCCTGAGTTCTAATGCATGGCTAGGGGCAGGAGACTTGAATTGTCAGTTACAGTAGGTTTAAAATGGATTAACCCGTTCATTCCCATTCCTGTCTCCCTTTAACAAATAACTTCATCCCACAATATAGACAACCTGGGGTTTTATATACATAGACAGGAAGCTAAGAAGCAGCTTTTATTCTTGCAAGAAGTTAATGTCTACACGATCACTATTTCTACTGCTTTGGAAAAGAAGATGCAAAGCATTCTTTAAATGTTAAGTCTAAAAAAAGTTATTTTCTTCAGTAGAGCAAAATGGTCAGCCATATTCCATATTTCCATCTCTGAAGAAATCTGAAATGCTTAGTGGTGTTGGTGGTGGTGGGGGAACCAAGTGAACACAGATGTTTCAACAGGAAAGTTTAAAACTAAAAATCTTATACTTGTTATTCAAACATTACTAATGAGTCAAGATATGGGACTGTAACAGGCCCATCCTCCACTTTAACATCAACATTAGTTTCCTCAGCTTTCTTTAAGCTAGATATTGCCTACCAGGACTTCTCCAAGTGACCTGAGAAAATGACAAGGTACATTGTTTAGGTCTAAGGCTTGGGGTGGAGTAACTGACAAGTCTTCTCTGAGAAACCAAATCTGAAGGCTGTGCCATACTGTACAGATGGTGCAGGAATTCCAAAGCTAAGCAATGACAATAACAAAGTCCAAACAACCCAAACTGGTCCCAGACTTCCTAACAGAAATAAATATTATAATTTTCTGGGAAATACTCCCACAAGTTTGCTTTCATGGGCTGCCTAGAGAAAAAAGAAAAATCCCTGTTGAAGATGACCTCACCCACAAAAATGACAATTATAAATGCACAAAGAAATAAACCAGTATGAGACACAATACACTGTGGCACAATAGGGCTATTAACACCACAAGAACGTGAACTAAACAATTAGAGAGAAAATGAAAGATTCAAAAAGCATTTAAAATTATTAAAGATAGAAAAGAGGCAATAAAAGTAACACAACATACATAAAGATCACGCTGATCTGAGAGAGAAATGAAATTTCTGGAAATAGTATCGTATAGTCATGAAAATTAAAGGGATCTGGGGAAGAGAATGAGAAGTTTTACACAAATCTAATATAAGTCCCCAAACTATCAATTTGAGAGAATGAAAGACAAGCAATATCTGAAGAGTTAATGCCGAGAATATTCCTATACTTACCAAAGACACAAACCCTCGGCTTTAGGAACTTTGTACAAAGTAAATTGAAAATAAAAAGGTTGTGCTTTAAAACATCATAGTGAAGAGGTTTTTTTGTTTTTTAGTGAAGAGGTCTTAACAAGTGAGTAGGCAAGCAAAAAATCCACCAAGGAATGTAATTAAATATACAGTTAACTTTCTAAGAGGAACAGCTGACAATGAAAGACAATGGGGCAGTATTTTTTTGATGTTTAAGAGAAAATAAATGATTAAATTATTGAAATTGAACATCCCCTTGCAGAAGGGCTGTGGGGAGGTGACGAGCCAGTTAGAGTGTAGTGTAGCAAAGATGAAACATACAATTTTCCTCTAGTTCTTAAATGCTTCCCCCCCCCCCCCCCCCACTATCATGATCCCAATTCTACCTTACATATCCGGCTGGACCGGAGGATATATACTGGCATAGATAGGAACTGGAAATACAGGGAATCCAGGACAGATAAAACCCCTCAGGATCAGTGGTGAGAGTGGCGATATCGGGAGGGTGAGGGAGAAAGGGGGAACAGATGACAAGGTCTACATATAACCTCCTCCCTGGAGAACTGGGTGAGGGAGACATCGGATGGTGTAAGATATGATAAAATAATAATTATTTATAAATTATCAAGGGGGAGGGGCGAGCAGGGAGGGAGGTGAAAAATGAGGAGCTGATACCAAGGGCTCAAGTAGAAAGCAAGTATTTTGAGAATGATGATGGCAACATACGTATGAATGTGCTGGACACAAATGATGTACATACGGATTGTGAAAAGAGTTGTATGAGCCCCTAATAAAATGATTATAAAAAAACCCTCCGCAACTCACGAAGTAGGGAGCAGGAAACCAAGAGCAGTGGTATCAAGAGCAATAGCGTCACTTAAATCAAATGGTGGTGAAGAACGACTGCCCCTCTTTACAGTGGGCCCCTGTTCCCTAGTCCAGTCTCAAGTTACAACCTATTGGTCATCTTACCCCTTGCTAATGTCTATACCTGGCTAAATCAATAGACAAGATCAGTGGCGAACAATGAGCAGCTAATTGTTTTTTCTAAATCATTTTTTAAACATTTTATTAGGGGCTCATACAACTCTTATCACAATCCATACATACATCAATTGTGTAAAGCACATCTGTACATTCATTGCCCCTAAATCATTTTATTGGGAGTAACTCTCATCACAATCCATCCATCCATCCACTGTGTCAAGCCCATGTGGACATTTGTTGCCTTCATCATTTGCTTTCTACTTCAGTCCTTGATAACAGCTCCTCATTTTCCCCCTCTTCCTCTCCCCCCTCCCTCATGAACCCTTGATAATTTATAAATTATTATTTTGTCATATCTTACACTGTCCAACATCTCCCTTCACCCACTTTTGTGTTGTCCACCCCCTATGGAGGAGGTTATATGTAGATCCTTGTAATTGGTTTATTTATTATAAATGAAGCCTGTATAGCACATTGGCAAGAACAATGAACTTGAAGCTCAAATAAGTGCTTCAGTCTTAAATGTGTCATATCCAACAGGGCCACTTTAGGCGGATAATTGTGGTAATGGTGATTATAAAACACTCTTCTTTCTTTTTTTTTTTTAAACACTTTTCTAGTATACAATTTTAAAGAAGTAGGCACTAACTGAAAGTGGTGGTTCAAACTCGCCAGTGGCTCCCTGTGTGAAAAAAACCAAGTGATCTGTTTAAGTAAAGATTATAGACTCTGGGGAGAGAGGGGGGAAAATGAGCAGCAGATATTAAGGGCTCAAATAGAAGGCCAATGTTTTGAAAATGATGGCAACAAAGGTCCATATGTTCTTGACACAATGTATGTATGTATGGATGGATTGTGATAAGAATTGTACGGGCCCCAATAAAAATTGTGAAAAGAGTTGTACGAGCCCCTAACAAAATGATTTTTTTTAAATCACAGAATTGGGCCAACTCTGAATATCCTCCCACCACAAAAATAAAATAATGAGAAATCTAAAAAATATATACATATAGCCTAAGAAACTCTAAGGACAGAAAAAAAAAAACTCTAAGGGCAGTTGTCCTCCGTCCTATAGGTTTACTACGATGCCACGGCACACAACAGCACACAGCAAGAACAACAGCCATTTCATGAAAGTCGCTGGAATTCAATCCCCTTCATAATTTGTTCCCATCTGACTTCCCTACATTCTCTTAGTCCCCAGTCCTGTCAGGCTGGTTTACATCATCAACTTGTTTCCCTCGGGGCCCTGGATGGAATGCTCCTTCCCTCAGCTGTTCTTTCTCTGCTTGTCTTTTCAATTTTTATCAGTCCTTCCTATCAAAGGCCCAAATTCGCCTCAAGGCCTTTCCCAACAACCTGTAACCCACATAGACCTTGTTCAGATGCACAGTCCAGGAAAACCTTTTGGGCTTCTAATGTTTGCTGATCACAGGACCAGGCCACTTCATCTAACTCAGTAATCACTTTTAAACTGTGATTATTATGAATGCTTTCACCACACAACCCACCGTCCTCCATATGATGTGCTAGTCTATTCTCCAGGGGATGCAGGCATTCCTTGCCTCTCCAGCTCAGCATTTGCCAACAGGGGTCTAATGAAAGATATCAATAAGTCGATTGGTGGAATGCACAGAATGGATTCAGTGATTTTTCTTGATGAGTAGGGCTAGATGCCTAGGGTGTGCAAAGAAAAGTGTCCAGCAGTCATGCTATGGTTCTCAGCCATAGTCAACATCTGTAACCCCTTCTCCATCCCCACCAAGCGTAATGTGACACCTTGCCTTTCCAAGAAGTCTCACAGAACCCCACCCCCCTTCACTGTTCTGCTGGTGCCACAGCCAAGAAGGGGGGTGGGGGGACGTGGGCTCCTTTTAGACATCATTATCTATTTCATGTTTATTAACACGGGATTCCTTTGTTTGCTCTCTATGACTTTCTTCACTCTCTCATGTGGCCGCATGTCCGTCCCTCTGTCTCTTCCTCTCTCTAGCTCTCCCTTTCTTATTTTCAACTGTTCTCTCTTCACTCTGTCTTCCAATCTCCCCTCACCCTGCCCCCTGGACTCTCCTCCCATTCTAAACACCGGGACAGGCCCTTAACTAACGACCTGTTAATTGAGACCCACGCTCTGGGTCCGCTTTCCTTTTATTCCCATTCTAACACTGAGATTATTGGATTGAGTGACTTAAAAATGAATGGGAAGAATTGGAGGAAGGATAAAGACACAAACAGGCAACACACAGATGGCAATAATAAGTGCCAACTAATTAACTGCAATCCAAAAATAGAATCTTCACAACCACCACATGAAATGTGTGATATAATCCTTTTTACAGATCACTAAATATGCTCACAGACGAAGTAAATTGCCTCATGTTGTACCATGAGGAATAGCAAAAATAGGATTTGAATCAATTTCTATCTGACATCAAGATTAAGTTCTTTGTCAAGCAAGACCACTAACTATGAGTGAAAATAAAAATATTTTTTAAATGAGTTGCTATGGGAGGGTCCTTAAAAACAGTGAAGGCCATACAGTGAGGGCTAAGTATTGAAAGCTACTCATATAAGTAAATAGAACATGATATACCTTAGGAAATGCATTTTTAGCTGTAGATCTAGGGGGAGGATGGCCTGTCTGCTCTATTGTTACTTTGCACATAACTTAGAGGTTTGTTAATGACCATGCTCCTAGGAGTGGTAAAAACAAACAAAAACCCCCAAACACTCCCACATCAATATTTTAATACAAATCAAAGAATGCATATCAAAAATGTTGCATTGCAAAGACTTTTAATATTTGGAATTTATAAATGTACTTTTGTCAGCAGCCCTGACATTTCGATTATTACATATTATTGAAATCTGGACCCCTTGCATTTTTTATTTCTTATTAGATGCTTATGAAACTTCCAACTTCAGTGTAAAAACTATTTTTGCATTATTAGTGCAAATCAAGGGGTAGCAAATTAGTGCAAATTAAGGCAGAATAATACAGATAATGACAATTGCTAGCAAATGGGTTAAACTTGAAGTTAAATGCAATTTTGCAATTAAAATATTTTTTTAATTTTGAAATTTTAAGAGTATTTTATGAAGATCATCACTAACCCTAATAAATAATTTTTATGTTTCAACTTTCCTACCCCAAATTTATTTTTAATGGTACAATTAAAACTGAGTTTCAGAGCTCTCCCTCCCATCTCATCCCAGTAAGGTCAATGCTATACCCTGCTTCCAAATATGCATATATTTACTACACAACTAATAATTTGGGGAAATCTCCACTAAATTTAGTATCTTGCATACTTAATTAAAGTAAGAATACATCCCCAAGAATGCTGAGGCCAACTGCTAACAATCAAAGCCATCTACATACAGGAATGTGAACTTCACATGGCTACGCAGACAGGCAAAGTACACAAGATGCTAACCTGGTGGATGTGACTGCTTACAGATGAAAATAAACAAGAACATGTCGCAAAGTCTGTACAGTGGTGCTTTATACAATTGATGTATGTATATGTATGAACTGTGATAAGAATTGTATGAGCCCCAATAAATTGTATAAAAAAGCAAACAAAAAACAACAACAAGAACATGTCTTTCCCAGAGTCTTTGATTTGCATCCTAATCCACTCTTAAAAAGCTGTAACAACAATATGCATGTTGTACACTCAATGTTTCATGGGCACATTATTTCTCTTGTAATAGCAACGTATTTTGGACTGCAAAATCAAGCTGTCCTTGCAAAATTTATTTCCTGCATGCAAAATAACCACTTCCTCTTTTTAAATAATTGCTTTCTAAATTGTTACAGTGAGCAATTGCCTCAGCTAACTAGTCAGACATTTTATAGGAAACAGAAATTTAGAAGAAGCACCACAGATGTTTACAGTCAGTAAAGCTGCCAGCTTAGTGGCTACAGCACCTACGAATAACAAAAGAAATGTAATAGTACAATTCCTTATCCGTCCAATAGCTAAAGTAGTCATCTTGCTGGAGACTGTTTCCCCAAATGGTAAAAAAAATTTAACGCTCAGCTACTCAGCTGGCTTCAGTTAGGAGAGAACCAATCCGGGCCCTGCCTTGTGGAATCCACAACACTGCTTCCAACAGAGCAAAGATTTCTAGACTGCGTGGAGCTTCATTTGTTTCCTTGAGGTCATTGTCAAACTGGTAAGTATTCAAAACAGATCCCTTTGTTCTTGCTTGAAATGGGGAGTCTTTACTATAATTTCATTTTTCCCTTTAAAATATTTACTTGTGTACTAATGTAACACATGATGCATATAAAAATATGAAAAAATAAATGTAGACTTTACTATAGTTCTAAAACATGACATTTTCATTTTTATCACACTCTTGTTAGAATTCTACCTTACTTCAGAAATGACTCAGGAGTTCCCAGTCTACTTCACAGCAGGAATATTTATGCAGAATTGAAAACTAATAATATTCAAGCTCCAAACATTCAGACAACATAATTGTGCACAAACATGGTCTGCAAACTCCTTGGGGAGGGCCCTGATACATGGCTTTAAGTGCTCATAGTCAGCATTTTAAATGAACTTTTTAACATTCCCTCAAATCAGGTGATGTACTAAAACTTATGATGAAGCCAGGATCAGGAAATCATGTTACACAAAGAACTTAACATGGAATGTCAAGTCCTCCTCGCTCAGAATGGCAGTGGATTTGAATGAAGACGCCAAGTTAACTGTTTGCTGGCAAACAACCCCCATGAAATTGGAAGTACAGCAATAAAAGAATAAAATGGTTTAAAGGAAACAAGATTTTTACGAAAGGGGAGAAATTAATACTGGAGTTTATACAGCTAGCTTGAACTTATTAACAATTTCTGCAGCTCTCTGTCACCATCAACTGCATTTTCTATTAAACAATATCCTCTTTTGCCTTTAGAAATTATGTAAGAGCCAACAGTCACAAGGCAAGGGCGAGTTAGAGAAAGGGAATTATTCACTGCCTGACATGGATGAACTCGGTTTAATGCATGCATTTAGAAAACACTGTTCTCTCTGTTCAGAAATATGAGTCCACATTCCGTTCATTTTGATAACCTTTTCCTTTTCTCCCCCCACACCAGGCTGACCAGCAGCAGCACAAGACTGGTGCTGCTGCCTTTTATCCAAGTTTGTCTACTATCTCATGATGCAAGAGCAGAGTGACAGATAAAACAGCCTTTAAAGTTTGTCACCAAAATGTCATCCAAAAGTTGCTTAAGAAACAAATGGAGAAATGCATGAATACATTAAAACACAGAGTAGGAAGGAGCCCTGGTGGTTATATGTTGGGCTGCTAACTGAAAGTCTGTGGTTCGAAACCATCAGCTGCTCTTCTGGAGAAAGAGGAGGCTTGAAACCCACAGGGGCAGTTCTACTCTAACCTGTAGGGTCGCTATGAGTCGGCATTGACTGGATGGCAGTGAGTTTGGCTGAGGGAGGAAATAAAAGGCAAAGGTTGCAGATTATCTTTCAATATCTGTGTGCTCCCCACATCCTTTGTCACTGAGGAGAGGTGTGTGCTTCGCAGGCATGGGGTTGGTTTTGTTGTTTTTCAGACTGGTGGTCTGTGGCAACTCCACCTCCAACAAGTCAGCACCGTTTTCCCAACAGAACGTACTGACTGCACCTCTGCATCACATTTGAGTAGTTTTAATCATCGTTACAAATACGACCCTTTCTTTTTGTTTTCAAACATGGCTTTTATATGTACTGGGGAACAAACGAACCATGAACCCTTCTGACTCCCTTCATTGTGACACTCTGGTGGACCCGGAGCCTCCAGGTATCAGAGAAAGGAATGACATGGACACGAACACCTCACAGCTTTGGAATTCCTCCAGTTAGGAAGAAAAGTTCCCTTAATTAAAAAAACTAATTTTGGAGCAACAAATTTTGGGGGCTCATGTGAAACAGAAATATTCACAATTTAGTTAGATGTAAAGCTGTACTAAGGCTTAAAACTGCAAGCAAGTTAAAAGTGCTACAAACATTTTTCTAAAATAATGATTATGTAAAATTCTGATTTTTTTAGAAATGATATCTAAACTATTTGAAGCTTGAAATACCGAATGCACTAGAAGTATAATCTCTTGCTCACTTATGGAATAAATACACATCACACATCCAATTTACAAAAGGAAAAAGAGGGGGGAAAGTGAGAGCTTCTTTGCTCAAGGTGAAAATGGTTCTTTGGTGCCACGCCTACCCTGGTGGTGCCACAGGCTTCCCACAGGGCAGCAGAAAGGCCTCTCTGAATCCCCACGCCGCCGTCAGCCTGAAAAGCACCATTTGGAAACTCCCAGTCAGACACTCTAGACCTTCCTTTTCTGACTGTACACCAATACTTTTAGAGCAATGATGACAATGTGAAAATAAATAAATGATTATGTACATTTCAATTAAATGCATACCAAGAAGATTTATCAGGGTGGTTGAAATTTTTCTATAAGGCACGAGTGGCTCAGTGGTAGAAATCTCACTTTCCGAAAGGAAGACCAGGGTTTGATTCCCAGCCACCACCCATCTGCCAGTGGAGGTTTGTGATGCTGAGTACATTTCAGCAGAATATCCTGACAGAGGCAAACCAGGAAGAAAGGCCTGGTAAAACAAACCTGCATGGATCATAATGGCCCAACATGGGACAAAGCAGAGCTGGCGCCATTTCACTTGGTTGAGCACTGGAGTGCCATGAGTCAGGAATAGACATGATGGCAGCTAACAAGAAGAAGAAAGATAATGTCTACACCCCCTGGTAAGTGAAGGACTAAACATCTGCCCACACCCTCGTGGCTAACACAAGGACACAAAGCTGATGGCTTATACTGCACCAACTGGAGCAAGTTTTGGGGAGTTAAACAACACGTGGCTAGAGGATTTCAATCCATAGGCAGGAGATTTACCTTTTTACAAAGAAAAGCAAACCAGGTTAATATCTAGTCCTTAAGTAAGTTTAGAAAACAAATACGTGCTCATCGTTCAAATAAATTATGTCATCAAGTGCAAAAAGAAATTTAGTATGTCCATGCTACTTAACAGGGTGGACATCTTTGTAACTGAAAATCACAATACTTGGACCATTCCAAGAACGGTGTGGCTGACTGCGAGAAAATGTAAACTGAGTTATTTGGAAGACAAGAAAATAATTGAATCACTTTGGGAGATTGGGGAAGGAATATTTGTATTAGCTTCCAAGACGGTCAGAAGCCCAGAAGCCAAAATGAGCAATTACATTAAATAATGGTAAGAAATGAAATTGTAGTATAGCATTTTTTTTAACTTGAGACAAATGAGGCTTCACAGGCAATCAAGTGAAAAACTAATATAACAGTCAAACTGTTGTGGGTTTGGGGTAATTCTAACATTAAGTCACACTCAAAAGCAATATAAAACTTAAGAATGTCAATGTTTAGACGTTTTGCTGTTAGCTTCAATGCTTATGATGTGAATGAAAATTGGATAATTTATCATATCCTTGGGGAGAAGGCATCACTTTCATAAAAATAATAAAAGGATGTTCTCAGCCCAAGACAAAAACACTACATTTTGGGGAATGATTCAGAGAGTTTAGGATAACAATTCAATCTGGCAGCATTTATCAAAAGTCCTAGCTTCACCCATACTAAGTGAGGAGATTATATCAGTGACCAAAATCCTTCCAACAACAAGTCCTGGACTGGATGGCTTCACTGAGAAACTGAACTTACCATATGGAGAAGAAGTGACCCAAATATTGTTGAAACGTTTCCAAAAGACAGGAAGGAGGGATTGCTCCCTAATTCATTCTCTGAGGCATACCCAAGCCAGATAAAGACATCTCATATACAGGAAACTATAAGCCGGCATTTCTTATAAGTACAGTTACAAAAGTTCTTTTTTTTTCCACTTTAATATTTTTTCTTCCTTTAAAAAAAAATGTTTTACTAGGGGCTCATACAACTCTGATCATAATCCATACATACATCAATTGTGTAAAGCACATCTGTACATTCATTGCCCTCATCATTTTCAAAGCACTTGCTCTCCACTTAAGCCCTTGGCCTCAGGTCCTCTTTTTCCCCCCCTCCCTCCCAACTCCCCACTCCCTCGTGAGCCCTTGATAATTTATAAATTATTATTTTGTCACAACCTGCCCTGTCCAACATCTCTTTTCACCCCCTTCTCTGTTGTCTGTCCCCCAGGGAGGAGGTCACATGCAGATCCCTGTAATCGGTTCCCTCTTTACAACCCCCGCTCCCTCTACACTCATAGTATCGCCACTCACACACCCCTGGTCCTGAAGGTATCATCTGCCCTGGATTCCCTGTGCCTCCAGCTCCTATCTGCACCAGTGTACATCCTATGCTCTAGCCAGACTTGCAAGGTATAATTTGGATAATGATAGTGGGGCGGGGGTGGGAGGGGGAGGAAGCATTAAGGAACTAGAGGAAAGCTATATTCTTCATCGGTGCTGTATCACACCCTGATTGACTCATCTCCTCCCCTAGACCTTTCTGCAAGGGGATCTCCAGTGGGATCTCCAGTGGCTGACCAATGGGCTTCGGGTCTCCACTCTGTACTTCCCCCTTTATTCATTATGGTAAGATTTTTTTGGTTCTCATGATGCCTTATACCTGATCCCTCGTGATCGCACAGGCTGGTGTGCTTCTTCCATGTGGGCTTTGTTGCTTCAGAGCTAGATGGCCGCTTGATTACCTTCAAGCCTTTAAGACCCCAGACACTATCTCTTTTGATAGCCGGGCACCATCAGCTTTCTTCACCACGTTTGCTTATTCACCTGCTTTGTCTTCAGTGGTTGTGTTGGGAGGGTGAGCATCATAAATGCCAATTTAATAGAAGAAAGTATTCTTGCATTGAGGGAGTACTTGAGTGGAGGCCCAATGTCCTTCTGCTACCTTAATACTAAACCTATAAATATAGGCACATTGATCTATTTCCCCATCCTCATATATATATATTTGCATATGTACATGTCTTTATCTAGACCTCTCTAAATGCCCTTTGCCTCCCAGCTCTTTCCTCTATTTCCCTTGACTTTCCATCTGTCCCACTATCATGCTCCGTCCCCACCTGGGTTTCAGCAACACCTCTTCATTACATTACCCTTGTTCACACCCTACCAGGTCTGCCACACTCACCTCACCATCAATTTGGATCACTTGTTGTTCCCTTGTCCCTGGGTGTGTGAACACCACTTCATTACCCCCCACCTCCCCCATCCCATATTAGTGAACAGACTCCAACAGCATATTAAAAGAATCGTGCCCCATGACCAAATGGGATGTATTCCAGAAAAACAAAGATGGTTCAACATTAGGAAATCAATCAACATAATGCATATCAACAGAGCATGGGAAATAGCCACATGACTATCTCCAAGGGCACAAAGGATTCAACAAGTCTAGCACTCCTCAATAGGATTTAGAAAATATAGGAAAAGCTAGCATTGTATTTGATGGAGAAGGATGGAGAGTTTCCCTTTGAAATCGGGAACAAGTCAAGAGTACTTGCTCACATTTTTTTCAATATTGTATTAGAAGTCTTTGTAAGACAAAAGAGAGAGAAATTAGAAGTATCTAGATTGGGAAAAGAAGAAATTAAATTATAATTTAAAATAAAATAAAAGTATTCATGGATGATATGATCCTATACACAGAAAATCCCAGAGTCATCAAGAAAATGTCTAGTTAATAGAGTAATTGAGCAAAGTTGCCGAATACAAAGCAATGTATACAGTACAAAACAATGTATACAATGCATACAACCAATACAATGTACACAATACAAAGTAATGGTACAACACTATCAAGCACTATATGAAAGAGGAATCAGGGGAATGATCCCACTTATACATCATTTGAGAGAATAAAACACCTAAGGATAAACCTAACCAGGGATAGGAAGGACTTGTACCATGAAAACGATAATACAGGCTGAGAAATTAAAGAAAATGTAAACAGCAAAACATTTTTCATATTTTTGGATCGGAAGTTGTCTTATTGCTCCATATGTCACTAGTATCCAAAGCAATCTATAAACTCAAGGCAATCCCAATGAAAATTCCAACAGCCTTTTTTTGTTGTTCAAGGTGGCCTATTGCCTTTTATTGAAAAAGTGTTGCTACCGCCCCCCCCCCAACAGCCTTCTTTACAGAAATAGGAAAACACACTTTATATGGAATGGCAAGAGACACTGAATCACTAAAACAACGTAGGAGACTCATACTTCCTGATTTTAAAACATGCCTGGTGGCGTAGTGGGTTATGTAATGGGTGACTAACCTTAAGATCAGTACTTCAAGGCCACCAGCTGACCAGCAGTTTCACAGAATTTTAGAGATAAGCCATCTCCTCTGACAAAGATTTACAGTTTTGGAAGCCCTAGGAAGCACTTCTACCTTGTTCTATAGGGCCACTGGGAGTCAGGATTCCCTCAATAGCAGTGACTCTGATTTGAATTTTATATAGCTTTAATCAAAATAGCCTGTTACTGGCATAACAATAGACAAATAAGTAAACAATGGAATAGAATTGAGAGTCCAGAAATAAAGCCACTCATTTATGGTCAACTGATATTTGACCTGGGGAAAAAAGTCTCTTTAATATATGGTGCTGGGAAAAGTTGATTACCACATGCAGACAATGGAAACAGAATCCTTGCCTCACATCACACATGAAAACACACTTAAAATGGAACATGGACCTAAATGTGCAAACTAAACCCATAAAATTCTTAGAAGAGCAAGCCTGAGGCAACAGTGAAAGGCAAAATAAATCAATGGAACCTCATAAAAATTTTTGCTCATCAAAGACTTTACCAAAAAAGGTTAAATGCAAGCTACCACCTTGGAGAGTATCTTTGGAAACCATAAATCTGACAAGAACCTAATAACGAAAATATGTCTAAAACTTGGACAACTCACCAAAAAGAGATCCCAACCATAAAATTGACAGAGGACTTGAGTACACATTTATCCAAAGAAGACATTCAAGTGACTAGCAAAGACTTGAAAAGATGTTCAATGTCATTGGAGACCAGAGAAATGGCAAATCAAAAGCACAATGAGACACCAATACATACTCACTAGGATAGTGACGGTAAAATGAAAAAACAGTAATAATAAAAATAAAACAAAACTGGAAAATGTTGGGAAGGGTATGGATGAATTGGAATCCTTATCTGTTGCTAAGAAACGCATGGCAGTAGG
Organism: Tenrec ecaudatus; assembly: GCF_050624435.1. Taxonomy (NCBI): domain Eukaryota; kingdom Metazoa; phylum Chordata; class Mammalia; order Afrosoricida; family Tenrecidae; genus Tenrec; species Tenrec ecaudatus. The sequence goes on along the minus strand of NC_134539.1, from coordinate 77,201,894 downwards.
GCAGTTCCTTAAGGAACTAAAACTAGACCTGCCATCTGACCAGCAACGCCACTCTTAGCTCTTTACCCCAAAGACCTACAACAGAGACTCAAAAAGTGGTCTTGCAGCACTACTCACAACAGCCCACAGGTGGGAACCACCCAAATGCCCACCAGCAAGGGAATAGATAGGCAAATGTGGTACAGACATACAGTCAGCCAGCCAGTGGGAAAAATGAAATCCTGATGCCCTCTACATTATGGATGCAGTTTGAAGCACATTATGTTGAGTGAAAAAGTCAATCACAAAAGGACAAACACTGCATGACCCCACTTATAGAGAAAAAGGCAAGAAAAAAGGCAAATATAGAGAGACCAAAGTTTATTGGTGCTTACCAGGGGCAGGAGGAAGGAAGAGAGCATGCTAACAGTGATCGAAAAATTACATTGATTAAGGAGAGGTTTGCATAGACCAATATTCTAATTGCTGTCAGTAAGTTATATAACCATATAAAGTTGAATTGGCAAAAACTGTGTGATAGCTATATTTACAATAAAAAAGGGAGGGGGAAATGCCGTAGCGGTGAGGCTGCTTATGCACAACCAGACACCTCATGGGACATGGTTCCTTGGGTTGAATGTTTAGGGTCATGGTTCCAGGGAACATCCTGTCAGTTGGCCTGTAATCTACTTAGTGCTTTATTTTTTACCTCCTGGTTCAACGCTTAATGCCTGAGGTCTTAAAAGCCTGCACATGGCCATCCAAGCACAAACACTGGACTCTATTCGCCTGGAGCAACAGAGGAAAATCAGGAACAAGAAGAAGATAGGGAACGCGTGGCTAATGGCTTCCATGAAAAGCTCTCTTTGCCATGAGCCCAGAAGAACTGGCTGGTGCCTGACTACCACTGCTTAACCTTGTGATCAGAGTCCATAGAATAATCCTGATCAAAAGGGAGAAAATGCAGAACAGAATTTCAAATTCTCATGGACTCTAGATTTTCTGGATTCATGGATGGTGAACAAACCTTGAAACTCTTGCCTTGAGATAACCTTTAAATCTTAAACCAACGAACGTACCTGGAGTCTTTTTAGCAATGAACAACAGTTTAGCTTAACGAGTAAGAAGTCTGCCTTGAGCATTAGGCTCATATTTATATGAGATCAAATTGGCAACATCAACTCAAAAGATAGGAACCTTAGCGGGCAGTGAGAGTCTATGCTAACAAAGGAGGAATAACTTAGAAAAGATTGAGGGAGGTTCCACACTTGCAGTATGTAACCAACGTACCTAAATTGTACACACAGAAACTGCTGAACTAGCATTTGTTTTGCTGTGTATTTAAGGGGGCTTCAAAAAGGTTGTGGAGAAAATTCCATTGTCTTTTAATTTTATTTTTCCATGAACTTGTTACAGCCCTCTCACAAGCCCAAGAACAGCAGCAAAATAAATAAAAATTTAGAAGGAAAAAAAAATCTTAGATTCATGTGAGGATCTAGTAATTTCCCTTTTGTTAATTTATCTACCTTGAATCTGATCTAAAGGAGTAAACAAAGAAAATAAATTCCTGAAAAATTCTAAGCTACAAATTTACCCTCAAGTACTCTTGGGGTTAGAATTCACACTAGTACGTGAGAACAAACCCCAAACTCAAATCTAGAGTGATGCGGCTGTAGTTCTGTAGTGCCCCAGAGGTGATGCCTGCTTGTTAGAAAGCCTCGTTTAAACCAAAGCCTTCAAGAATCACCATAGATGAAATTCCAATCATTCATAACCATATATAGTCTGCTCCATCGTTCAACAAGCTCCCCCTGCACCCCCCACGCTTTATGTAATGTGGTGTAACTGAAAGGTCGGGGAACCAAGCTGACGTAACACAGAAGTCTTTCTGGTCATATGTACACACCATTTTAATGTTGGAAAGCAGTAACGGGCTTTCTTGCTCATAGTTCAGTTCAAACTGTTGGCAGTGGCTTTTCAGAGCTTCAAGAACTACTATAACCTCCCTATGCGGGGTTATCCAGTAAAGCTGGGAGTGCAAAATGTCATCTGGGAGGTAGTTCCTCTTGTGTTAAGACAATTGATAAGTGCAGAAAACTATATCTTGCATTTAATTTTTAATTTTGATAAAAGCTAAGCCTCTCAAAAACCTAGATCTCTGAGGAGGAAGAGCAAGAAAATGCCAACAGAGGTTTAAAGGAGACTTGGTGGACACTGTGGGGTAGGTCTAAATAAGGGTATTATGAAGCAGAATTGATTCGATGGCAGTGGCTTGTTTTTTCAGTAGTTACTAAGATTGTTGTTCTTTTATTGATGCTCTGTAATAACAGGGACCTTTTAGCGTAGTGGTTATATATTGGGCTAGCTAACTGCAAAGTCAGCAGTTCAAAACCACCAGCCTTCCTGGGAGAAAGACAAGGCTTGCTACTCCTATAAAGAGTCACAGTCTCATAAACTCGCAGGGGAAGTTCTACTTGTCCTTTAGGGTCGCTATAATCGGCATCAACTTGACGGCAGTGAGTCTGTTGACAATGTTCTACAGGGACACTGTCAAGGAGATGCACTGAGCTGTGACTGTAACGATGGGCTTGTGAGATGTTTCGGGGCCAGGCAATGCTTCACTGTATTGTGCATGAGTCACTATGAGTCGGAACCAACTCACCAGCATCTGAAAACAACAAACTTTTTGAGTTATCTGTCCTGTCTATCTTTCCCCACAGCCTTGTTTGTCATTTTTAGGAGCATTTTTGCAGAACATAGAGTTGCTTTTAGGAGTTCATTTACATCACTATAGCAGAAGTGTTTGGATTAAAAAATACACAAGGAGACAAGTTGGCAGAAACAGTAAACTGGAGAACCAATTCCACATAGATAGCAGATACAGAACTCAGCCAAAGAGATAGCAAGAATCAGTATTTTTAACAGGTTAAAAAATAAAATATGGTACAAAAGTGTAATAAAATTAAAAGAAAAAACAAAATGATACATATTTTTTAAAATAAAGTGAACTTCTAGAAATTAAAATGTAACCAAGAAATTAGAAGCTTAATGAATAGGTTAAAGCACATGTTAGACAAAGATGAGGAATTTGTGAAATGTTAGAATGATCTGAAAGACCTAAACAGAACAGAGCACAAAAAGGCAAAGTCATGGAAAATAAAGATTAATGGACATGAAACAGAGAGAGTAAGAAGTTGTAACTTATACCTTATAGTCAGAGTTCTAGAAGGAAATAATAAAAAGAATGGGGGTCAGGCATGAGCTAGAAGATACCACACTTTGGCCTCAACAAGCCCAATGAATCAAAATAAAGATAAAAGAGAAATTTACCCCTAACCAGACAATCAAACTTATGCTATGGCTCCTGAATATTTTAACAAAGAGTTTTGCAAAGTGCCTGCCTCTGTTAATATATTACATCACATTATTAATATCATTATTATTCTAATATAGAAATCTAAATAAGCTCTAAACTCTAAAACATAATCTTAAATAAAAAACTAAGCCACAAAATATAAAGTATTTATATAAAAGTGAAAAAGGGACATAGTTATTAAACGTACTCTTTGGAGACATATATATCAGTACATTTGTAATGACTAGAAAAATTACTAACACCAAATTCAGGATGGAGATGAGAAGAGAGATTTCAAAAGCACCATTAATATTCTATTTCTTAAGGTGGGTATGGATATGCAGGCAGACTTTTTATTATTCTTTATGCTGTTTATCTGTACTCTCTCTTTTATTTTTTCCTATCTTTTATTTTTAAGAAAAGGCTCTGAAAGTTTAAAATGTCTTGATATTAAAATAGTTGGATGACTTCCGCAGATTTCTGAATTATTGTTGGTATTTTCAGATTTTTCTGCAATGAGCTTTTATAATAAGAAAGGCCATAGAAGTAATTAAAAAAAAATCTTTAACAGAATAAAAAGCACTCTAATACTACATAGATCAGTGGTTCTCAACCTTCCTAATGCCACAACCCTTTAATACAGTTCCTCATGTTATGATGACCCCAAACATAAAATTATTTTCATTGCTACTTCATAACTGTAATTTGTTACTGTTAGGAATCGGGTGACCCCTGGTGAAAGGGTCGTTTGACCCCCAAAGGGGTGGCAACCCACAGGTTGAGAACTGCTGACATGGATGATAATAAAATATTTGGTTAAAAAGGCATTCATTTTTTAGGCGTATCTTTAGGGCACATATACTGATAATTTTTCTGAGAAATCAGTCAAATTTATTTTAATGAAATGACATCTTAATTATACTGGGGGCTGGTTATTTAACAGAGCTTTGTGGCAAATTTATGGTAACTGTCTGCAAATTAATAAATCCTAATATAATTTATCCATTGAGTGATAAATATCTCCATTTGGATATTATAAATATGTATTTTAATATATCAAGTAATTTAGAGGAAAGCATACTAATAAGAGGTGACACAGAAAAGTTCATGGAAAGATAGAATTAAAAAGATAATAGAATTTCCCTGAAAACTTTTAAAAACACCTTGAAGTCACCTAGTCTTTTTTTAAAATCATTTTCTTAGGGACTCAATAGCTCTTATAACAAGCCATCCATTGTGTCAAGCACCTTTGTACATATGTTGCCATCATCATTTTCAAAGCATTTTCTTTCTACTTGAGCCCTGGGTATCAGCTCAGTTTCCCCTCTCTCACCCTCCCTCCCTCATGAACCCTTGATCATTTACAAATTATTATTATTTTTTCATGTCACCTAGTCTTAAAAGTAAGGAATCTGGACAAACCTGGTAAACAACTAATCCATGTATGTCTCAACTGAACTCATCTCCAAGGATCTGGCAAAATTGAAATAAATCTTTGAAAACACAGGGCTCTTCCCATGCAAAAAGCAAGTAGTTAGAGGCCAAAATAGCCCTGGGCAATAATGAATGAATACTGTTACTTTTACAGCATAATTTTGTTGACTGTTATTGATGCCTTTTATAAAAAGAAAATTCAGCTTCTAGGGCAAAGAACTTGTATTTAGAAACAAGAAGCTACAGTGTAATATTCTTAGTTGGCAATACAAGTGCTTTTAGAAGGACTTAAAAAATGCAAGCCTGGAAGCTCAGTCTGGCCGTTATCAACCTGCCTCAATCCATGGGAAGTCAGGCAAGCCTTACAGGCCCCTCTCTCTCAAAGGCAATCCATTAGAAAGAGCCCCAGCCTCCCAAAACCAGCCTCCTAGTTAAGTTCACAGTCGGAATCTTCAGATCATCATGTTGGTGACTAAGCAAATAAACTTCTCAAAGGGAGAACACAGAAGATTCCCCAGGGATGTCCCCCAGAAGAGGATCTCCTCAGGGCTGTTGACAGAAAATGAAAAAGATCTCAAGGTGGTAGGTCCCCGCCACCCCCCCTTTGTTTGTGGCTACATCAGAAAGGAGAACTTGGAGGCCTGTGACGAACATTGAAAAGGGAAATGAAAGAAAAACTCTCACTTTTGCCTTACCTTTTCAACATCGGCTTTTGTAACATTGATGTCAGCATCCATTTTCTCAAAATACTGTTGCGCTCGGTCAGCCTCTTTGCAGTCTCGCTCAAACCGTCTTTTACTCTAGAAAGGCAGGGGGAGGCAGTGGTGAGGAAAACAAATTACCTGTAAAATCATGAAGCTCATCCAGGAAGAGATAAATAAATTCCAAGATGGCCATTGTTCTCTTAACTGATTTGCTATGTGCCTAAAGTTTAGGCAGTAAAACAAAAACCAGCATTTCTTTTCATCTACACAGTCTCCGTCTTTGTTCTGTCTGTACGACTTAGAGTCTGCTTGAGCTCTTTCGGCACATAAACATGTTGCTTTAGAAAATGGCTTCTGAACATTCATTCAGTTTGATTCAAACCTGAGGGGGAAAAAACTGTCAAGATATCTGTTTCTTCATTGTGTCTTTTGGTGATCTTTATTTATTTATTAACTTCTGGATGGATTCAGGTGTGAATTCAGTTCAAGTGAGAAAGTCCTATAAAGACATATCTGAAACAGTTTGCTTTTCACTTACTGACTCAAGCTGCTTCCAGCAAGTCTCTATGTGCTGCTGTGCCTTCCTCCCATCGTGGAAATGCTGGAAGAGAGAAAAGAGACCTGTGCTCAGCACTCCCTCTTTCTCACGCTCATACCCAACAAGAACAGGTTTCATCCACTTCACTGTTGACCACCCCGCTACGTCCACGCTGGAGAAATACCAGCATTCAAAACTAAATTAAAGGAGTGAAAACAAGAACACTCACAGAGTTTCCTTTATAATGTAGTGAAAGATTGAGTTCTCTATCTTATATACACCAACAGGTAAAAACTTCACGATTGCTTTCTAAAGACCATGATCAGCCGAGTCTTTTGAAAAGCAGCTTTACTCAGTTATAATTCATATACCACACGATTCACACAAGTAAACGATCCCATGCTTTTGGGCACACCTACTCCTCACGAGTTACACTGGAATCTCCTCTCTATTGTGTGCCCTGATGACACTATCTGGAAGTAACAATGCAGGTGTGAGGTGTGAGTGACACTGGCTGTGATGATGAAGGTGATGTGCCAACTTGGCTGGGCGATGCTTCTTAGTGGTTTGGCAGCTATGTCATGATGTGATTTGGCAGTTATGTAATGATATAGTCATCCTCCACTTCTTCAAAGCATGGACTGTCACAAAATGATCTGGTCTTTGAAACCTAACCACGGTAATCAGTAGTGGATATGCATTAAGCATCACATATGCATTAAGCATCACAATTAGTTCTAGAGTCTCAATCGCTTCAAAGGTCTTAGTTTTCACCCTGCAATCACTCCATCTTCCCATAACAATCTACTTTTCGTCTCTACAAAGTGACCTATTCTGAACATGCCATAGAAATGTTATCATACAATATGTGGTCTTTGTGGCTGGGTTCTCTTAACTAACATTTCAGGAGCCCCCTGTTGTAGCATGCACCCATACTTTGTTCCTTCTTATTACCAAAGAGTCCACACAGAGCTAAGCTACATGTTAATCCAGCCATTGATTAGTTGATGGACATTGAGACTGCGGAATCTCCAGTTTTTGATTACAAACTTTTTTTTTTCACTACAAACATTTTAATGAAAGTTTTGTGTAGGCGGCTATTTTCTTTCAATTTGCTTTGGATGTTTTCAGCACTTAGAATTTTTTGTTTTTAACTTAAAGATAAACTCACCTTCCTGCTCTCCACAAAGGCTTGAGGTAGGCAAAAGCCTGCTGTTAAATAGCAAAGACACCAGTGGGGCTGTAGCCAGATAAGCATCAGGGAGAAGATTAGGAAATGAGGTGAGAGAAAAGAGGTGGTAATTGCTGGCTCTGTGAAGGAGCTTGTGTGAATGCTCAGGATTTTTAGTAAAGTGCTATGTGACAGAGGAAGGATTTTTGGAGGGAGGCTGTGACAATAACATGACCTTGCAGAAGACAGTGACTTGGCACTGAGGAATGGCCAGATTCTAGACATATGTCATAATCTGATCAGTAAAAGCATCCCAAAAAATCAGTAAAAGTAACCATCTGGTGGTTAGGCGTGCGGTTAGATAATAAGATGTCCCCAGTGACTCAGGGTTGTTGGCCTGAGTTTTAGAAGAGGGAAGACTGGGAAATGGGTTTGAGGAAGGAAGATGAAATGACGTAAGGAGTTGAAAGCCAGGAGATCACCAAGAGATATGACAGCATCAAGGAAAAGCGCCCACTAGACACATACGGGACTATTAAGAAAACAATGTTTGTTTGTTTTTCTTTTCTCCACTGACCTGAACCATCAAAGTTCCTTAAACGCTTTTCTATCTATCACTGAGTTAGTCCCCACTCCTGAAGGGAAGCCTGGGTAGTGGGATGAGCCTTGGAGAGGGATGTGTAAGAACGATCGAGGTTTCTAAATGGCGCGGTCCCTCCAGTGAAGAACCTGAGCCTTTCCTTTGACCCATCAGATCCTATGATTTAGCTACATCGGTGGCTGGGGTGCAGGATGGGGAAGGAGAAAGGAGGAGGCAAAATCAGACCTTTTCTTTGTAAGAAAAGCATTCCTTTATAAGGGAACGTTTTCTTGCCTCTCCTTTGAGCACCTCTCTGAAGCAAATTTTATTCAACTTTTTTTTTGTTGTTCCTAAGAACCCAAGAGGAGCCGCTTGGGGCTTCTTTTTTCAACTGTCATAATGCACATGGGGGTAAAATTGAAAGGAGGTTGCTTTGAAAGCTAGGAATAAAAAGCAAGGAAGAATCAAGGTTAGAGAAGAAGTTGAGAGTCTTAGAGGAACCACAAAATGCAAACAGATATCGTAACTACAGCTTTAAAAAGGATGCAGGAGGAGCCAGGAGGGAGGCTCTGATGGAGAGACAGGCAGAAGACAAAGCTAGGGAGAGTTCTGGAAGAATGTGGACATGTGTCCTTTTAGATGCTCACACTGGAAGTCAATTGTAGCGACCCTTCAGGGCAGAGGAAAAGCACCTTGGGCGATTTCCATCCATATCTTTCTCCCACAGAGCAGCGGGGTGGGTTCAAACCACTGACTTTTCATGTCGCAGGTGAGCACTCTAACAACTGTGCTACCAGGGCCCAGGGAGGCACAGTGAACGGGTCCTGAACATCTTGTGTCTGGCTCAGACACATGACTTTTCCCTTAATATCAACAGAACTATCTCTGCTTCCCAAGCATGACCACAGGTGTTCTGTCCTGGGTGGCTGAAAAGATGCCACCATTCCCCAACGTTAAACTTTGAGATCCCAAGATGAACACACATAAAGAAAAAGGACGTGCCAACTGCAAAGGGCACTGAAGCTCCACAGCGACTCTAAAATTCATGTTTTAATAAACGAAAGCTTCCTGACTGCCTCAGGTAGTACCGGGTAGAGACAGACAAGACATACGGGGAGCACACAGAGAACAGAGTAGGCGTGGGGCTGGTTTCACGAGGTTTTATTCCATCTCTGGAAACAGACACTCAAAGGCAAATTCTGAAAGCACTAAGGATGGTTTTGATTGAAAGCTTCTCTTGTCACGCTGTACAGGTCTAATAAATATCAACTGACTTTTAAAGCATGTTGCAGACCTAGATGCTCATGGTGAACTTTCTCGCAGGAAGGATTCAATCACACCTCTCCCTCATTAGGCCACACTTCTTGTTGGACTAAAACAATGACCTGGAAACTGTACTGAGAAAACCAAAACCAAAATAAATGCACTCCCGTGGAATCGATGCCCACTCATAGCGATCCTATAGGACAGAGCAGAGCTGCCCCAGTGAGTTTCCAAGACCGTAACTCTTTACAGGAGTAGAAAGCTTGGGGTGGCTTTCTCCTTAGGAGTGACTGGTGGTTTTGAACTGCTGACCTGGCAGTTAGCAGCCTAACACTGTTAGTAACCACTACATCACTTAAGGTAATAATTTTTGCAACTTGGGGGGGGGGGGGGGGGAATCTAGGTAATGGTAGTTTTTCTTTTAGTCTTTCTTCTGTAGTGTGTTTCTCTGCAGTGTCATAGGCCACAATACATACACAAACCCCAAAACAACAACGGACACTTTTCTCTCGGTGCCGCCAGGTCCCTTAGGGGATGGCTGCAAAGGGCCCCTAAAGGGTCTGCATGCTTTATGATCTGAAGAGTGATGTTAACCAGTGTCGTCTCCCAGAGGAACGGCTATCTGAGGAGTTAGAACGTGAAATAAATACCCAGCTTGCCAGATGTGTGTGCTGTTTATTGAAACAATGGCAGAACTGCTGCTCAGGACAGTGAGCAAGTGTGTGTCTAAGAAGCGCGCCTCCGAGTTTTAAATAAAGAGGGATTGTTCTCTGGAAAAAAGCTAATAAGCACTTCTTTTGGAGCCTAAGAGTGAAGTCATCACATCTCTCATCTCCTATCAGGGGCAGGAAATTCCATCTCTAGAGACCCAGACAAAGCGCCCAACTTTCTCCTGTCATTGGATACTTTTCGTCCCGTTTAGAACACAGTAAGAGACCTCAACATGCCTGACAGGATCTGGGAGTCACGGCTACACTTATTTTCCTATCAACTCTAAGTTACTCCCTAGACTGGACAGATGGAAGTAGCTTTCAAAAAAAAGTTTTTTGTTTTAATTTTACAGTGATCATGGAAAACCTGAACACCAACAAATATCAACTTAAAGAAAAATGACTAAGACAAAGCTTCCAGGACGGTTTTGATACACGGCCAGAAGTCATACTCAAGATGAAAAGACAAACTGTCAGTCTGTATCATTTGCAACCTGCTATTCCGTATACCAGATGCTCATTTGTATCATGTATGTTTAAATCACTAATGATCAAAACCACATAATAAAGCAAAATGTGGCATTGATAAGAGAACAGTCACTTAAAAAAAAGAGGCAGCAAAAAGTATGAGCATAAATGCTTAACTGAAAATAATCTACCATCAGGGATTTTGAATAAACTCAGATTCCACTGTTGAAAACAAAGAAATACCAAGATTTATAAAAGGCAAAGGTGGAGAGAGCTTTCCAAAAACATGTTCTGAGACAAATGACATCATTTCTTCAAAGTCAAGCACGAATGGTGTAATCAGGTTGAACACTAGATTCCCAGATGTAAATGTCATTAATAATCTTTATCAGTAGCCCTGGCGGTATAATGGGAGAAAGATAAGACTTGCTACTCCCAGTAAGAGTTAGTCTCAGCACCCCAATAGGGGCAGTTCTATACTGCCCTATAGGAGTATTATGAGTTGCAATCGGCTTGATGGCCAGGAGTTTTGTTTTTGATAGTGTAGTGGATTACTTGGGTAAGATGAGAGATGAGGCTGTCTTACTCCTGTAGAGATTTATAGTCTCAGGAAACCCATAGGGCAACTCCTCTCTGTCCGATAGGGTCACTATGAGCTGGAATGGACTCAACACAGCACTTTGTTAATATCTATGTGGTATCAATATTTACACGGACGATTCGAGGAAAGTTCTGAATCGCCTTCACTCCTTCTTAAGAGAGCATATCTCATCCTCTCTTAAATCTCAAACCATAAACACAGAAACAATGGTGTTCGGAGTTGCATTCTGCTTTTATTCAATGGAAACCTCAGTCATTTGCAATAAAAATCCCTCTTCAATGGACTTGTTTAACATTTCCTAACATGCCTGTCTCCTAGTGCCTCTCCCAGCTGCTTAACTTCAACACAAAATGGGCATCTGGGCACAGGGCAGGAGACCCTACACATGGGGGCAGGCCCAAGTCTACGCAGCATGTGCGGCCACGCCTCCTACACTCTCACTCCGCTGTCTCTGTCCCCTGCTGTCCCTTAGATGCTGATCTGCTACCCGGAAGTCCCCACTGCACTTCAGGAGTGGTGTTCTGTTCAACATCATCCCTCTGTCCACATTCCTTAAAATTCTAACTCCTAAAAAAAAATTCTAATTCCTCTAAGGAATTTAGACTAACAAAAGGATAAGTGAAAGGTGATCAATATTACAGAGCAAATGTCTGAGGTGCTTTGCTTGAGGAAGGTAGGAAGCTCCCCTAACAAGAGTCTCAGGCAGAATGCCAGGCAGAGGGGTGAACAGGAGACGGATTCGGTACAGTCTTCAGGGGAGACATGATGATGGATGGGAACGAGGGTGAGGATTGTTCGTTCACAGGCCGCTTACTGAAGGCAGAGCTCACAGGACTTGATAACAGATAGAAGATGGAGTGTGACAGAAATGGTAAGTGCTGGATGACTCCATGATTCTTGGCCAGAGCAACTAAGTGAAAAGAGGCTGTCATTAAAATGGGAAGAAGTACAGGTTGGAGTGGGGCAGGGGAAATAGGGTCTGAAGGATCAAAAGTTGTTTCTGCATGTGTTAAACCAGGTCCCTTGCAATTGCTCGTGTGTGTGTGTGTGTGTGTGTGTGTGTGTGTGTGTAAGAAGTGGGCGTCACACGGTTGCTGAGCTCTACGGGCTTCCACTGGCGATGGGGCCATAGGGCAATGCTGCATCAGGCTCTACAACAGTGGCTCTCAACCTTCCTAATGCCGCGACTCTTTAATACAGTTCCTCGTGTTGTGGTGCCCCCCAACCATAAAATTATTTTCATTGTTACTTCATAATTGTAATTTTGCTATTGTTATGAATCAGGCGACCCCTGTGAAAGGGTCGTTTGATCCCCAAAGGGGTTGCGACCCACAGGCTGAGAACGGCTACTCTAAGAGGAGATGTCAAACAGGTATGTGAGTATAAGAGAGAGTGGTGAGAAATCAAACATCAGTTAAGTAATTTTCACAGCTATTAGAAGAAAAAGAAAGCATCATTGTAGCTTGTCAGGGAGAAACACAAAAGTAAGGACCTGAATTTTAAGTGTCGAGAACCAGATATGTTATCTTATGAATAATAAGATTTCTTTGCTTCACCAGACCAGTGGCTTTATAGGTGACAGAACCACAGTGGGAGTAGGCTCATGCTGAATGAACACAACGCCATCACCATATGCTCTTACAAAACAAACAAGACACAACAAAACAAAATACTCCATCTAGAGAGAGATGGAATCGGGGGATATTTGTGTGTGCTGGGAGGAGAAGTCTGAGACCAGATGACAAATTAAAAATTTAAATACCTCACAGTAGTAACGTAAAGACTATTCAAAATTCTGTGGGCCGACCACTGTATAAGAGCAACCCCAGCAAGAGACCAAGACACTAAAAGGGTGTCAAAGGTGTCTTGCTTTTCAAGTTACTGAAATTGAGTCAATGACACAAGAATAAAAGAATTGCTATGAAAACACACTTCTCCTTCCCCAGATTATGAAATCTAGAATCATTCTTGGCTTTATGTCTCCTTTCTACAAATAGGACTTATACAATACTTAATTTTAAAAAGAGTGTTCTAGCATTAACATTTTGGAAGCTTTGGGGGGAAATACCTGCAATGATCAATTCCAAGTGATGTGGCATCTGTAGGTGCACTCTAAAGCTCATAAAAGTTTTAGTGATGTCACTTAAGTATTGTACAATGGTTCCCTCCAGAACTCTTCAGCCTATTGCCAAAAACTAATTCTGCACCTGGCCAGCATTTTGTGAGTAATGAACCACATTTTCTACCTGTAGTAGAAATTTTCTTGGAGGTTCCAGCAAAGTTGGCCGGAACCTCTTGGATCCCTTTTTGGTGTTGCACATTGTCATACAGTGCTCCCCCTACCCTGGGTGGTTAGTGGCGATCAGTGCAGATAACCCTAAACAGACTTACGGGGTGGAACTGAACGAAACAATCACTCAAAAATGCTTTCATGATCTGATTTAACAAGCATAGTGAACAAGGGTGGATTTGCAGATCTGTTATGCAGAAATATCTACCCTGAGTTACCCACTTCACAGATTGGCCAATGTACCTTCAAGCTGACAATTTTTGACATTTGAGACTCTCATCTAGAACTCTGTTAAAGGCCCCCGTTTGACTAATGAGCAGAGCTTAATCAAGAAGTATAAATCGTGTGTGCTTAATCATGTATGCTTTGACTTCAAATTATTCTCACTCCTGGGCACTGACATTGGGGAAATAATCCCCCCCCCTCCAAAAAAAATAGCTATGAGAGGGAAAAGTTCACTGTGGTATTACTTATATAAACAAATAAGCAAAATAAGCAGCCATCTCAGTAAGGCATCAACTAAGTCCACATGGAAGAAGCACACCAGCCTGCGTGATCCAAGGGCTGTAAATAATAAAATCCAAATCTGAAGCAAGGAACAGTATCAGAGCTTAAATTCAGAACACGTAGCTCACAGAAGGCTATGGATGATGGTGAAAGCCCCAAACCCACTTTCAGCATGCCCACAGGGGCCACAGTCCAGAACTGTGGACAGCCTTGCAGCCAGACAAAGAGCACTGCAAAGCTGATTATGTATGGCAGGCAGAGTTGGGTAAAAATGTAACCTCTTATCATTTGATCTCCCTTTTAACCCATTTTAAAGTTGTGTTCACTTAACATTTCTGTTCTCTTTTTGATTGAGGCTTTCCTCTGATTTGTCATTGTAGTTGACTTTTGTTTGCTTCCTGTTTGGGCTTTGTATGATTTTCTGTATATGAAATCCTGGATAGGTAAACATACAGAGACAGTAACTGGATTAATAATTACCTAGCAGCATGGGAGGGGTGGTTGTAGAGAAATGGGGAGCTAATAGCAATGAAGACAAGAAGAAAATGTTTTGAAATTGATTGTGGTGATGATTGCACAACTCTTCTTAATAGGATTGAACAACTTAATTGTATGATTTGTGAATTTAAAATAAATTTTAAAATGCATGCCATAAAAAAGCAGATAAAATTTAAAAAGTGGTAGTAGCCTATTGATTGAAGGAAAAATTAGTTGAGTGAATCATAATAGTGTTAGAATATAATACAGCCATTGCAAATTCTATTATTAAACTACATATTTTGATCGGAAAACCTTATGATATTAAATGAGGAATAAGGAAGAGCACAAAATTATATCCATAACAGGACTTATCTTCTTAAAAGTCAAAGCAGCTTCAAAAACTTCAAAAAAGACTTCAGTATTTCTTTGTCCTATTTTTCATCAATTTTAATATATTTTATATATTCCAAAAGGAAATCATAAAAAACGAGGGCTTTGATTGATAAGTTTGTGAGATTTTGTTCTTGGATTCAGAATTTTCATAATCTTTTTTTAAAGTTCTGGTGATTTATAAAAATAATAGTTTCGCTCCCCCTAGAAGGGGAGGACATTTCAGAAACGAAATGAAAGTTCTTTTTGGATGCAGTCAGCTCAGGAGAAGGTGAGCATAGGGTTTGCTGCTGCCAATTTGTAAAAATCGAGAAAATTCAGCCAAGTGAAAAATTTCTAGATTTTATTACATTAAAAGTAGCCATGGTATCTTACAAGCAACTCTTAATTGCTCAGATATGTTTCTGAGAACGTGGCAGAAGATAATGTGAAGGCAGTGTCGTTGGAAACGCTGATTTATATTCCATTTCCTAAAGACTAGCCACAGACTCCTGATTCCAAGGTCTCTAAGGCGATGCCTAACATCTCACGGAAAATACAGTTGCCTGAAGAAGAACCAATTATTGTGAAGGATTACAGCCCTTCTCCTCTTGGGCTTCTGGGTATGTTCCTTTTTTCTAATGAGAACTACTGCAGACTCAGTATTAGCAAGTGAGACACTGCGTGTTTACACTCTTAGGGATGTGGAAGTAAGATTCTTTTTTTAAAAAAATTTGCTCTTTTAAATTCAACATATTTCTTCCGTGTGGGCTTTGTTGCTTCTGAGCTATATGGCCACTTGTTTATCTTCAAGCCTTTAAGACCCCAGACACTATATCTTTTGATAGCTGGGCACCATCAGCTTTCTTCACCACATTTGCTTATGTACACACGTTTGGCTTCATTGATCGTATCAGGGAGGTGGGCACCCACTGTGTGACTAAGAGCTGTCAAAGGGATCAGTTATCAAGCAACAAGGAACAAAAAATCATATCATTGAAAATGTGGGTGAGTGCAGAGTGGAGACTCAAAGCCCAAGGGTAGCCAACCGGACACCCCTTGCTGAGGGTTTGTGGGGAGATGAACCAGGCAGGGTGCAGGGTAGCAACGATGAAACATATAACTTTCCTCTAGTTCTTAAATACTTCCTCTCCCCCCATCACCCCCACTATCATGATGCCAATTCTACCTTGCAAATCTGGCTAGACCAGAGGATGTACATTGGTACAGATAGGAACTGTAAACACAGGGAATCCAGGACAGATGACTCCTCCAGAACCAGTGATGAGAGTGGCAATGCCTAGAGGGTGGAGAGAATGTGGGGTAGAAAGGGGGAACAGATTACAAGAATCTACATATAGGCTCCTCCCTGGGGGAAGGACAGCAGAGAAGAAGGCAGGGGGAGACGTCAGACAGTGTAATATATGACAAAATAATAATAATTTATGAACGATGAAGGGTTAATGAGGTAGGGGGGAGTGGAGAGAGGGGGAAAAATGAGCGGCAGATATTAAGGGCTCAAGTAGAAGGCAAATGTTTTGAGAATGATGATGGCAACAAATGTACATATGTTCTTGGCACAATGGATGTATGCATGGATTGTGATAAGAATTGTATGAGCCCCCAATAAAATGATTAAAAATAAAAAATAAAACAAAAAATAAATTCAACATATTTAAAAAAATAATAACCATGTAGTTTTAAGTGGCAGTACAAATACAGGAGGCTAATTATGTGAGTGAGCGACATTGTAATATGACAATATAGTATAATGTAGATACTATGCATCAGTGACCTTTTCTCCTAAATAACACAAAGAGTAAGTTGATTGGCCCAAGGTATATGTGTGGAATGGGCTCCCACCCTGAGAATACCAACACCTGCAGCTGCTCAGGTGCCTTATATAAATGGCATGGCATTTGCATGTAACCTCCCATATACTTTAAATCATCTCTGCATTACTTGTAACATCCAACACAGACTAGATGCTGTGTAAATAGCATTGCCTCTCCCTCTTAGCCCTGGGGAGATTGTTTTGACTATTTAATTGCACCCCCTCCCACCACCAATACTTTCTGATTCTACTTGATTCAACAGATCACATCTGTTGAGTCAACAGATGTGGAACCCAAGGGTATGTAGGAGCCAAGTCTCTTACACTACAATTAGAGATTTGAACACTTAAATAGTGGGCTCATGATCACGATAGGACCCGAACATGAAGAAGACCATTCATTACTTCCTCTCCTCTTTCCTTTCAAATCCAAATACACACACACACAATAAATAAATAAAACGGTAGGAAACCTGGTATTTTATACAGTGGGCTATTTTCCCCTAGGCAGACTCTTCTTAGAAATTCATCTATTCAAGCACAGCAATATCTAAATGAAAATAAATCTTCTGAGTGATGTGAGGACGCTGGCATGTGAGAGGGAGTGGGGATAAGGAAGGTGTCTGTCCAGGCTGCCTCTCCAGCCCTATGTGCCCGGGGACCCTCCAGAAAAACAATCCAACACCCCAATCCCGTGGCTAGCCCCTTCCCCCAGCCTCTCTCCGCTGCATTTCGCCACCGTTATGTGGGAAGCGAATCCGTGGACAAAACCGATGACCTGGGAACGTTTTCTCCACAAGTTTGCCTCCCTCCTTGCTTGACTTCAGTGTTTGCATTATGTCTGAGATGTTTCACAAAATAGAAGGCTTACTCAAAACAACTGAGAAAGAGATGGAGGAGATGGATACGTCCGAGACCCAGTGGGGCTGGTTTTACTTGGCAGAATGTGGGAAGTGGCATATGTTCCAGCCGGATACCAACATTCAGTGTTCAGTTAGCAGTGAAGATATCGAAAAAAGCTTCAAAGCAAACCCTTGCGGCTCCATTTCTTTTTCTACTTCCAAATTCAGGTACAGGATAGACTTTGCAGAAATGAAGCAAATGAATCTCACCACTGGGAAACAATGCTTAGTGAAAAGAGCCCCCTTTTCCATCAGCACTTTCAGTTACATCTGTGAGAATGAAGCTATCCCCCTGCCGCCACACTGGGAGCACGTGAACACTGAGGTTCCCTATCAGCTTAGTCCTCTGCACAGTCAAACCCACCAGTACAACGAAGTAGTTGGTCTCTTTGGGAAAACAATGAAAAGAATTCAGAGAATTCAAAATTTGTGGGAATTCTTTTGCAGGTGAGACAATTTCTGGTCTGAATCCTCTCTTTGGCCTCTTAAGCACAAATGTTACTTTTATTAAGTTTTAGTGGTACTGTATGAACCATTCAGACATGTGGGGCTTTGCTCTGCCGTATTTAACCCGGTCTCTCAGCTCTCTTGTCCCAGCATTCTCAGGGTATCCGAGAGAGCTGCTTCTGTCGGGTAAATGTGGCTCCCTTGGCCTACATTAGTACAGTGCAGTGTTAGAAGGGAAAAGCCCGCTCAATGTTCCCAGAAGCTCCCTCTACCTCCAAGGGTTTGAGCTGTGCATATCGGCAGGAATGGCATTGCAAAGGACTCTGGGGAGCCGCTTAGTGTGATGGAGCATGACTTTGCTAACCCAACCTTCTAGTTCAATTAGAAGTCCTTAGTTTTCTTTGCTTTGAGGGCATTTTTTTCTACTCAATTTAGAACTTAGGATGTAAGATTTTAAGCCTCAGTTCACTGCCCAGTACATGATGGAAATGACCCATCAGATTGTTCACTAGCCTGTTAACGTAGAAAATAAAGACCATTACAGAATAAATCAAGGGGGAAAAAAAGAAAATAAATCTTCTACCAGATTCTCCAGTGAGTTGAGAGATTCTATATACAGTAATAAGATCCAGTGGTAATCCTGAGTTCTAAACAGTACCTTTAAGCAGACAGGATTCTGCCACAGTATCAAATAGCCAACAAGCAGTATACACTTGGCTGAAACTGTACTTAAGCAAGACATTGTTTCTATCTCACAAAAAGAAACTGTAGCAAGGTGAGCTTTAAAGGCCAATATATTTTTAATGCCCTCTACTAACTCAATAGTTTTAGACAGATACTTCTAAAGTCACTGGAAAACTATTTGTTATGACATGAGTTCACAAGGAAGCCTGTATTTACTGTCTTCTGTAATAAATCCTGATCAAGGAGTTTTGGAATAGAAACAAGATTTGTATTGAGAAACCAGTTGACATTAAGAGCTTCCGGATTGCTCAGGGCTCTTATCAACATACCCAAGGGCTGTGCTAGGTGGTACCCTTGCAATGCCTGGGAAGACTGTTATGCTCAGTCCTCAATGTACAGATTCAGAGAACTATGAGCTCAGAGAGGTTACGTAACCTGCCTGAGGCCACACAGCTGGTGGGGGGAGGGGTGCTAGAGCTCTGAGCCAGCATTGTTTACTGAAAAGCCTATGTCCTTTCCTCTCCTCACCCCACAACCAAGCAGGAAATTATAGCTCCATGGACACAGGACCGATTTTGGCTCTCCTCTTCCAAGAACAATCCAAAACATGCTCTTGGCCCTTCGTCACAGGACAGCAAAAAGGCGATTGAATTTGGCATTAGAAGACCAAGATTTGAGTTTTAGCTGCGTTGTACACAGCTACAGTCTTGGAAACTGAAAAGACACAGCTCTACCCTGTCCTATATGGTCACTATACTATGAGTCTGGCATCAACTCCATTCCACTGAATTTGGTTTGGTGCCACTTCTGCCCATGGTAAATACACTTTGCCAGATGGGTAAACGATAACAGTCTCAGTTGTTTTGAGAGTCATCCTTAAGAAAATTAGAGTCTTTGCTAAGAAAAGGCAGAGCAGTCAAGAATCAAAGCTCTAAAGAGGAAGCAAGTGAGTAAGCAAGATCTCAAGTATTTCCTTTTCTAAGCTAATTGAGGAGGAAGATGTTTACAGTATTTATGGAACAAAAATATACACGAAGGCATGATGGACCCTGAGAAGCAGGATGTCTGTTTTAGAGTCCCAGTTCCACTACTTGTGTGGCCGACTCACTCCACATCCCCATGCTCCGGGTTCCTCTGTCACTTCAAATGCAGGTCCCCACCCTCCAGGGCAATGTGAGGAGTGACTGCAAACCGCAACCTACATTAACGATCAAATCTATAAGCGCAAATACCCGAGAGTAAACAATACCCCATCTTTCCAAAATTATTAAACAACAACAACAACAACAAACTACTATATTGCTTCTCAGCGTTTGGGCTAAGATTAAGTGGAATGAAAATTACTATGTGTAAATACACAGAAGTCCACATTATGTAGTCATTTGAGATGACAAATGTAGTTCTCACTTACCCTGTTAATATACCAACATCACCGTAAATTAATCACTTACCACATTGATGCCCACTGCTGTCTGAAGTACGCAGTGGTCTGCTGATACTCTTTCTAGAATCCACAGAGGTGACCCATTTCATTTTAATATAATTGCAAAACCCATCAAGGAAACATGACATGTTCCGCTCACCCCAGGAAAACAGTTGGCTCAAAGCTTTGCCCCTGTAATTGTCTTGAAAGTAAATGGGATGCGATTTATCGCAAAGGGATCACTTATCTTCCTTAAGGTGTACCTGTGCCACCTGTAATTTACTCCATCAATGACTATCATTTCTCATTAAAGGAACAGAATTTAAAATGGAGATAGGACTGTTTAAGAAAAAGCCGATGTTTAGCTTAACTGGCGGAAACAAGCATTCTCCCCCTTTAGAGCCGTTCATAAGGGATCAATGTGGCAAGTGCAACTCCCACGATCAGAAAGGAATCTTAGGGGAAAGTGAGTTTGCATCATGGAGGAAAAGTAAAGCAGAAGAGGCGGTGAGAGTGGTTGTACAATTCACAGAATGCAACCAGTGTCACTAAATTGCAGATGAAGAGCCTGCTGGATGTTTTGCTGTCTGTAGCCTCCACAACATAGTGAGCCCTGGTGGCACAGTGGGTTAAGTTCAAACCCACCAGCAGCTCTGCAAGAGGATGATGTGGCAGTCCGCTCCCATAAAGATCGCAGCCCCTAGAAAGCCCTAGTGGGCATCTCTTCTCTTCTATGTCCTGTCTGAGGTGAAATTAACTCAAAGGCAGTGGGCTTGGTTTGGGGTGATTTTTTGGTCAACATCAACAACAAAAGAGACAGGTGGTTAACAGTGAATAAATAAAACAAAAAGACCCAATCATAGCAAGGTGAAGAAATACAGAGCTCAACTAGTAAGCCCAAGTTTATCTGAGAACCAAGTCAAGTCTAAGGCTGCTATTTCTGCTTCTCAGTTACTACTTCCATTCCAAGAGTCTTTAGTCAGTGTCTGCTTTGGGTCATATCAGGCACTATCACCAGTGCTTGGGATACAATGGCAGACAAGCAAAGCCCTGCCTTCATGGAGCTTACATTCTAATGTGAATGGAAGACAAGCAATCACACACACAGAATGTTAGGTGCTGAGACATACTATGGGAAATAAGCAAGGCAGAATGGGGTCAAGAACAGAAGACGAGCTGTGGGGAGGGACTGGCAACTTTAAATAAGGTGGCAGGAAAGATCCCAAAGAGAATTAACATTCTCGAGAAAGAAGTCAGGGTGGCCAATGGTTACCATCGGTGATGGAGGAAAGAGTTGTTGCTTAGGGGGCTTTGAGTTTATGTTAATGGTGGTAGAACTATTTGGAAAAGGAAATCAATAATGGTTGTATAACTTGAAAAGTATAATCAATGGCACTGAAGTATACATGTAGACATTGTTGGATTGGAGAATGTTTTGTTGTGTGTATTTTTGCTACAATTTTAAAATAATCACCCAAAGAACAATGAGTACAAGAAGAAAAAGTTCTAAAATTGACAGTGGGTAGTGATTATACAACCTATCTTGATGTGAGTTAATGATTGAATTGGATGACATATGGGTGAAGTTCAAATAAAACTGTTAAGCAAGCAAGCAAACAAACAAACAAAAAGAGTCAGGTGAGTTCTGACATGCAAAGGCCCTGAGGCAGGAGTAGACCAGGTATGGTTGAGGATCACCAGGAAGGTCCTGTTGGAAGAGGGGAGTTCGGACAGGTAGCAAAAGGTCAAGCGATGTGAGCTTCATATCTCCTGATTCACTCCAGAAATAGAATTCACATTTTGTGCTAGGGCCAACGTACAAGCTTTTTGTCTAGGGAGTCGGGCCAAATGCTAAACTACATGGATGGAGAAAGGTCGGTCGAGATACGCACCATCGATCAAAGGAACAAACAGGAAGAGAGCATAAATCTTTGCCAGGGATGTTCCAGAACCAGGAGAGCAGTATAAAACAATATTCTAATTTATCTGACTTGCTCTGTGGTGCTATTAGGCATTTTTGCTTTATTGAGGGCCTTTATCCCTTCCACCATAAGAAAGATAAGTGAATGATCCAGCAGGACAGTCATCTAACTTTGGGCTCTAGTGCAGGGTATTTCAATGGGCCAGGTAATTTTTGATGTGGGGGTTTAGCAGAATCTCTGGCCTCTACCTAATAAATGCACTCCCTCCCCACATGCTGTGACAACACAAAATGTCTCCAAGCATTATCAAATGTTTCAGTAGGGATGTGAAGGGCAAACACAATTATCCCCAGCTCAGTCAATTGTTCTGGTGGGAAAAGATTAAAAAAAAACAAAAAAAACAAGCCAAAACCAAACAACAACAACAAAAAACAAACCCCCTCCTTCTCATAGTTTATTGACACACTGTTTTGGGCTTTAAAAAATCATTATTTTTTATTTTGTTTTTTAAAGTTCACCTTACAATTATGTGTCTTTTTCTACTTCTAAAAGCTGCCTGTAGCCAAATGACACTTCAGAAAGAACTACAGGAGGAAAATGGGGCAAAGTGCGCTGGTGTAAGCATGGGCATTAATTTTAGTCCATTGTTTTCCTATCGTTCACAAATATCTACAAAGGATCTCAGTGTTCGTTCATTCATTCTTTCATTAATTAACACATCTAGATATGCACATGTTTATCCCTCCCCAAGAAATGCTTGGAGCACTGTTTAGACACTGGTGACACAAAAGTGAGCGTGGGAGACACAAGCCCCTACCAAACTGCTCTCATGAAAGCCAGCAATGGTTTCCAGGGTGGTAAAAACCAACGGTCCGTTCTTGGGCCTCATCTCACCTGAACTCTGCCAGGAGATTCTGACTCCATACTGTTTGAATTTGGTTCTTAGTCCCTTTGTCAACCCATCTCAGTCCAACTCCCCTTCAGTTCCTCAGGTTCAGTTAATCACTTCTTTTAAGCACTTACTCAAATGTGTCCCCCACAGAGGGGTGTTCCCTGGACATCCTATCAAAAACCACCACATCTTCTCTGTGCACCTTCCATTCTCCTCCTGGCTTTGCTGGGTCCCCTAACACTTAGCATCCCTGGTACACGACATCATTTACTTCCTTAGCTCATTACAGTCTCCCCATCACCACCACCACCACCACCAGCCACACTTAGGAAGATAGGGATTCGGGTCTGTTTGGTTCCCTACTGTATCTCTAGGGTCATGGCAAAAAATAAGTATTAATAAATTTGGGCTGAATTAAGGAATTCTAATGACGTGATTGGGAGTGACAAGAACATAGGAATCATCTTGTTCAGGTCATCAGTGGCATTCATGGACCTATATCATCTACTTACCTCTTCATGCATGTTTCTGTGGTCCATGCCCAATGGACCTCTGGAAGAACCTCCGATGTTTCAAACACCTTGCTGCCTCAGGACCTTAGCACTGGTTGTTCTACTGAATGCTTGTCTCAGACAATCACTAGTCATCCCTCCATTCTTAACTTCCCCATGAAGTCTTTCTCAGATCCCTGTTGTTATACACTCCCACAGCACATGGACGCTTCTCTTCCTTTGTAGCAACTATTAAAATTGCAATCACGTCTTCATTGTGCCCATCTTTGTTGCTGTCCCTCCATTTCAATAGCAACCATCTTGGTGACTCTCCTTGATCTCTCGGGAATTAGGGGAATAACTGGGATCAAATTCATATGGGAAGTGTATCTCTGGATGACTTTGCACTTTACTCGTGATCACATGTTAGCATGCACTTCACAAGTCATCAATGTGCGCTGATACAGACCAGGATTTGAAGATAAAGTCCTTAAGGCAAAACCTTGACTGTGACTGTTTTAAGTACACCTCTGTCTCTTTTGTTAATAAAATCTCTGAACCGACTCCGATGTGGCTAAGAGAATAATGAAGTCCTTCCTCTTCATTAGATTGTAAGGACTAAGCCAAGGAGTAAAATGGATATAACCGAGAACACTTGCGTCTGGTTTGGGTGGCTTTTTTTTTTTTTAATTTATTTTTATTTATTTTTTTAACAATTTATTGGGGCTCATACAATTCTTATCACAGTTCACACATATACATACATCAATTGTATAAAGCACATCTGTACAGTCTTTGCCCTAATCATTTTTTTCTCTTTTCTCTTTTTACATTTTATTAGGGACTCATACAACTCTTATCACCATCCATACATATACATACATCAATTGTATAAAGCACATCCATACATTCCCTGCCCCAATCATTCTCAAGGCATTTGCTCTCCACTTAAGCCCCTTGCATCAGGTCCTCTTTTTTTTTTCCCCTCCCTCCCCTTTCCCCCCTCCCTCATGTGCCCTTGGTAATTTATACATCGTTATTTTGTCCTATCTTGCCCTATCCGGAGTCTCCCTTCCCCCCTTCTCTGCTGTCCCTCTCCCAGGGAAGAGGTCACATGTGGATCCTTGTAATCAGTTCCCCCTTTCCAACCCACTCACCCTCCACTCTCCCAGCATCGTCCCTCACACCCTTGGTCCTGAAGGTATCATACACCCTGGATTCCCTGTGCCTCCAGCCCTCATATGCACCAGTGTACAGCCTCTGTCCTATCCAGGCCTGCAAGGTAGAATTCGGATCATGGTAGTTGGGGGGAGGAAGCATCCAGGATCTGGGGGAAAGCTGTGTTCTTCATCGGTACTACCTCGCACCCTAATTAACCCATCTCCTCTCCTAAACCCCTCTATGAGGGGATCTCCATTGGCCGACACTTGGGCCTTGGGTCTCCACTCTGCACTTCCCCCTTCATTTAAGGTTTGGGTGGCTTTTAACTCCATTTGCCTTACTACTACTTGTTCTATACGTCTATACATTATATCCCAAAACCACTGCCTGCGAGTCACTTCTGACTCACAGTAACCCTGCGCAGTTTCCAAGGCTGTAAATCCTTACAGGAACAGGCAGTGTCATCTTTCTCCTGCTAAGTGGCTGGTGGGTTTGAACTGCTAACTTTGTGGCTAGCAGTCCCACAAAATTACGCAGCCAGTCACCAGGGCACATGTACATTATGTTGCTTAACCTTCTGTGTCTAATTTCTCAAATATATTAGAATTTCTCACAGGGATTTATCTTCTGAGGTCCACAGATAAGTATGAGAGTCTGAAATAAAAGAAAATGAAAGCCTCAAGCCTGTTGCCATTGAATCAGTTCTGACTCACGGAGACCCCGGCAGCGTCTGAGGAGGGGTTTCAATGAGTTTTTTCCCTCATGGTCGCTGGCTGGATTGTAACTGTAAGCTTCAGGTTTGCAGTAGTCACTAACTATTTGTGCCACCTTTCTGAGGGATGCTGGTCATTGTATGAAAAGGTCTAAGACCACCCGAGGGAACAGGGGCTAGAACTTCTACACAATTGCAGGGGCAGTGCATTATTGAATGTGGCTCTTCTAGGCAAAATAGCTAACTCCCACCACACAATCTTCCCCTGCAGGGTTTGGTGAGAAGGTAGGGGAAGATACTGATAGGATTCACCTGTGAGTAACTGTGATTAGGATTCCCTGCAAAGTCATCCTGCTGTGTAGAAATTGAGCACCCTGGGAAGCAGGGGGAGGGATCTCATTAGCAGCAAGAGCCAGGAGTGGAGGTGTCCCCTGGATCCAGAAAACAGCTAGCTATATCATCAGAGGAGGAGCAGCAGAACCAGGAGCCAGAGCATGGAACAGGGCGATGGACTTCCCAGCCCACAGAGCAAGTAAAGCTAAGTACGTTGGTGCAAGAAGTTGGAATGAGGAGTGGGGTGCTTCTGGGCACTTAATTTAGGGACCTGTTTGCTGACCCACGGAGCTTTCAGCTGACTGCTTTGGGTGAAGGCTTTCAGCAGACAGTGGTATGCCTCTTTCGGCTTTTATTAGCAGACCTGAAATTTTGTAACATGTTTAGTAAACAACTAGCGGGAACATTTCTCACTGGCAGTACAATTTAACTTCCTTAATAAACCCTTGAATAGTGAATTTTGTCTGTGAGTTCTACATAGCCAATGCAAAGAAGTAAGAGAGAACATTAAGTCTGCACAGTTTTCAAAGCCACTAGTTTAAAACCCATCCATTTTAAATTTTAAACCTTCTAGAGATAATCTCATTGCCTCTGGTCTCTCTCTTAGTAAGAAAAATAAAGCATTGTTTGTTACCGATTTCCTCTCCTGCTTCAGTTCTTGGACATAGCGTGCTAACTCCATAGTAATCTGGGAGGTCATGTTCTCGGAGATCACTTCATGCTGCCCAGCATAGTCGTTCATTTCATTCAGGGTGGAAAGGAAAGCTTTACATGACGTATACCTGCGAAACAGAACACAGAGCACTTTCTTTCCAAGACGACCACATCCATTCTAACGCTGCTGCTTTAGTCTGGTAAAATATTAATTACCCTCAAGATAGTCTGCCTTGACATCCCACTGGATCCTGACAGTTCATTACACATACTGTGTTCTCATCAAAATGGTTCAGAATTAATTACAGCTGAAATACTTTGCAGTTTTTTGAAACTGACTTGCCCTACTATATGTGCTATCCGGCTATGTGATAGTCTAATATAACCCAAGATATGTTCATATGTGCACACATTTGTACTAACCAACGCAACTGATATTCATTCGTTCATTCATTCATTCATTCACTCACTCATTCATGTATTTATTTAGTAATTGATATTTAGATCTACATGAAAACCCCAAACCACTGCCACAAGGGCTGTAAGTCATGGGAGCAGACAGCCTCATCCTTCTCCTGGTAAGTAGATGATGGGTTTGAACTGTCAAGGTGTAGTTAACAGTTCAAGTTTAACTGACATTCAATAAAACTCAAATTTGCTGCCATTGAGTTGATTCCAACTCATAGCTGCCTTATTTGAGAACAGGGTAAAACGGGCCCTGGAGGTTTCTGAAACTGTAACTCTTTATGAGAGTAGAAAGCCTCTTCTTTTCCTTTGCAGCAGCTGGTAGGTTTGAACTGCTGACCTTGCTGTTAGCAGCTCAACGTGTAATCACTAAGCCAACCTTCCTGATGCTATATCCCTTCAAAAGTTCATGTTGTGGTGACTCCCCAACCTAAAATTATTTTTGTTGCTACTTCATAACTGTTATTTTGCTACTGTTATGAATTGGGCAACCCCTGTGACAGGGTCGTTAGACCCCCCCAAAGGGGACGAGACCCACAGGTTGAGAGCCGCTGCACTAAGTCATCAGGTCCCTTTGATATTAGAGGGGTAATATTGGGCTGTTCATGTTAAGATGCCTTAATTGCTCACTGAAATTGACATACTTCTTGAATGAATGGGGAGTGGGGTAGATTTTGACATAACAGAACCATATCAAGTCTCTAGAATCCATAATCCACACTTCTTGTATTTATTCAGAGGGTATTAAAAACTTTTACTAATCACTTCCATTGAAATCATCTTGAGTAGGGTAATGCCCTCCCCCCACAAGAAAAGTTAACTGAGTATGGTCTCTCCCCAACCCCCACACAAAAGCTGACATAAATATGGTTAGTGAGCACAATTTAATAGCTGGTTCTCCTTCCCCTCATAACCATCACTAGTGGCTAACAGGCACTGCCCAATACTTGTGATAAACATACTTGTATTCTTCTTCCTCCTTTGAGTTCTTTTTGGGTTGGTACTTCTTTGAAAGGTTCCTGGAATTAAAATGCAGGCATGTCACTTTCCATAGGAAGATGCTTGAGAAATCAGAAATGAAAGATTAAGTTGCTGACTTTGTTTACAAGTGCTAGTCACCAAATGCCCACATCTGAAATCCATTATTTCCTACCGCTTCTCAGCAGGCACGGTGAGATTACTGTGATTGAAGACTCGGATAGTGGCTAACCTGTCACCACAAAGGGACAGAAAAGGCTGCTGGCTCATCGCTGAACTGACTGGAGAGTAAAGAGCATGTGTACATACACAATGGCTCCCATTTGTAGCACTGGCCTTAGGGCAGTGTTTCTTACTTGGCCACCACACCCTCATTGTCGTCCCCAGTCGGGCATTACTGTCCCAAGTCCAAGGAAAACATGGACTGTTGCCCGGATGTTGAAATGAAAAAAATCACAGTGCTCGGGCATGTTGTCAGGGCTGTGAAGCTGCACCCCCAAAGGGCTAATGAAAAACTATCTGTAAATAAGTTCTTTCAAAGGAAATTAAGGCAATATTCTGTGCCAAGACAGACATTTGAATTAGGAAAACGGGTGCGGGTCTATGCAAAATGCACACAGAGTCACCAGTCATCCTCACCATATCTCTAGGTGGAGAACACAAAGATTACAATTAGTGTATTCCACACAAAACCACAACTGTTTTTCTATGACAGAAACAGCAAACTTGACAACATTGGTTCTGCCAGCTGATTTCGTAAGGATTCCTACTCTAAGGAACTGTAGTAAAGAGAGATGGCCATAGGATGGTGTTATGAATTGAATTGTACACCCCCCAATATGTGCTGTACATCCTAACCTTTATTCCCGTGGTTACAGTCCCACTTGGGAAGGGGTTGCCTTCGTTATGCAAATGAGACAGAGTGATGTATATCTGATGCAGTGTCTTGTATTGCCACTAGGATTCTGGTTCACATAGCAGGCTTATTCCAAATGAAATGTGTTTAAGGATGTCCTTGTGCTCAATCAGTGGATGGCTGTAGACATGTTCTCTCAGTAATACACTTGTCAGTGTGCCTTCGATGAAAAGCCCAGGGCCAATTTCTAAGGTCATCTGCTGGACCAGTTAAATTCAAGGCCACACAGAAAGTCACAATGACTTTTGGGGGAGGGGGGAATTCTAAAGGAGTAAACTTGACACTTTTTTCTCCCCCAAACCATTTTATTAGGCGTTAATCCAGACATCATACCATTCCATAATTCAATGACATCAGACAGTCTTGTACAATTGCCAGCAAAATCCATTTCAAAACATTTTCTTCCTTCCTGAACTTTTTGATAACAGGTTCCTACACTCCCAACCAAACCCCCCAGTGAGCCCCCCTGGGACTCTTATTCCACTTGTAGTTGTATATTATAGACATATCGGGCTCATCAATCCTGGGTTTCATATGCAGAAAAATAATAGCAAAGATTCAAGAAGGCTACCCACAATGACAAAATACAACAGACACAAACCAATTATGAAAAGACAGAAAATATTGCAAAGCAGATCAAGCCCAAAGCTAAAGAAGTGTCTTCAATTGACAAGGTTTATTGTTGTTTTTTAAAGTTGCACCAAAGAATTTTATTTTTTCATAACAGTGCACTTGCTCATTCTTCAAGGGTAGCAAGGACTGTCCTATGAGAACTGTATTGGGAACCCTTACACTATCCACTCTCCAGCCCTGAACTTGCCCCTATTGATTGCTTTTTGTTCCCTAAACATAAGGAACATTTGATGGAACCTTGAGGGTGCCCAAACTGCCACGAAGGTGTTGGTGAAGGATATTGATTACACCATGGACTGCCGACGAAGGGGAAATGTGTCTTAGAAGTAGTTAGAAGGAAGGATGGAGAGTCCATCTCTTGAACTTTGGACATGTGATTGGGAGGGATCAGTTCCTGGAAAAAGCCATTATGCTTGGTAGAGTAGAGGGTCAGTGAAAAAGAGGAAGACCTTCGAAACAGATTGACACAGTGGTTGCAACACAGGAGAGATGGTGAGGATAGTGCAAGGAGGGGGGAGGAGATGCCGAGTTACATGATCACCCTGAAGCAGAAACCCAAAGAGACAAGCACCTCTCTCCAGTGCTAACAGAGAAAGCCTTCCTGAGCTGGCACTTCCTAGCCTTTTAAACGGTGAGAAAGTAAACTTCCATCCCTATGTTACCGCCTCTACTTGTAGTGTTTCTGGTGAGCAGCAGCATCAGAGAACGAAGACGGATGGTGACTGACGTTCCACAGTGGGCCTCCCCTCTCTCAGCATCAGCAGTCACTTTCCTGTTTGTGCCATGCTGCTATTTCTTCTTGGGTCGTGGCTATCCTTATGATCTCACATTTTACTTTTACTTCTTCCCACAGCCCTAAATCTATAGCTTTGCCTAGGAAAATATGTAAGAGTGGACAGACAATGTTGAATATATTACATTTTACAGAGAGGTGAAATCATCCCTAATCATCTTTACAAGATAATACTAGAGCGAGTTGTGCATAAAAAGGACAAGGTTCTGCTTATTGAAGGAACACATGCCTGCTCGTTGCACAGACAAATAATACTTGTGCTTCCATGTCCTCATCTGCAAGTTAGAGCAAATTTACCTCTGTATCCCTTCTAGTTTTGAAATTCTGAAGGAATATATGACATCCTTTAGACTATCAGATGCTGGGATTGCTCAAAAAAATGAAGGCAAGACAAATTAGTATATAGCAATTTAGATATTATAATTAGACCAACTGGAAAGAATGTGCTTGGTTGCAAGTTGCTATCGTGTGAGTATACACTGCAACTAATATAAAAGGCACAGCACATTTTCTCTAATGATTATCTGTACACATAGCTAATCTTATCTAACAAATCTAGAGCCAAAACAACGGGAAGGGAGATAGTTCCTTAAAGGACACACCTGTAGAGACGCTGCAAAAGAAAACCAGTCCCTGTGGTAAGTGCATTCAGTCCTTTGAGCTGGTTTCTCACACCCATTCCTTTAAAGGTAGACTGCGTGAAACCACTCCAAGTTCCCAGGATGAAGCGGAGTAGACGGAGAGCAGAAGGCTATATTCCTGAACAGATTTACAGCCTCAGAAACTCAGAAGCAGTTCTACCTGTTCTATAGGGTCATTGGGAGTCAGAATCGACCCAACAACAGTGAGAAAGCCACACCTCACATCTTTCAAAGCTGTTATTTTAAAAGTTCCTTTAAATTCACATTTTTAAAAAATAGCTCCCAGTCCTCCGCAGCCACAGAATAATTTAAATGTAACATCTAGGTGAAGAAAATCCGTTTGAATTAATCCAGCTAAAACCAACACTCTCCCTAGTGCGTTTTGTCAGTTCAGTCCTAAGCAGGAGTGAAGACCTGCTGCGGGTGACACTCTGTAAAGACCTTCAAGCTCCCATGAATGAGAATCGCTCGGGCAGTGTCAGCACAGACAGCATTCAGAATGCCTCTCAGGAGCTCTGACGGTTCACTCTCGAAACAACGAGCGAAAACTAAAAGCTTAAGAAGACTAAAGCTAATTCTCCAGGTTTAAAGCTAATTCTCTCAGGAACCACAATGAAAAAAAATGAGCTTTCTATTTCTATTCTCTGGAGACCGACTTTCTAGGCCTTATTTGTATTCGGCTATTAAAAATGAACAACAAGTAAGCAAGTAATCCATATGACAAAAAATAAAAATAAATCATGGGATCTTTGAGAAATCAGATTTTACATACTTAACTTGCTCTCCCCATGGACTCATTAAAAAGTAAGATGCATCCCTTTGTAAGGATGTTGGGTTAGACTGGGGTGGGGGCGGGGTGGGGGTGTGCTCGTGCTGGGTGGGGGAGGGGTTGAACCTAAGCACCATGTTATTTTTTTAAATGAGATACTTGGGCCTCTTTCCAGATGTGTAGAAGATTCAGGGTTGGGCCCAGGAATTTTTTGTTTAATGTTTCTGTTTGGTTTTGAAAAGCTCACAGCAAGATTTCCAGATACAGATGCCAGAGTAACACTGCATCTGGTAACTCTACTTTTCCAACAACAGGTGGTGGAAAACAAAAGCCTAGGGCTTTTTTTAAACCGCAGAAAATAAACACATGAAGGGAGGACATAGTCTTCTGGCTACGAACTCTGAAAAGTGGTGCTGAGGTGCCAGAAGGAAGATTCTGCCATAGCTCAGGAGAAATGCACACCACCCCCTCACCGCCACCAACCCCTGAAAATCCATGTAGACAGAGTCAATGGAGGGCCAAGTGAGGTCTCGGGGGTGGGGTGGGGTGGGGGGGCAGTGAAGAAAACTCCAGGCGGAAACTGAGCGCTCATCTGACCGCCCAGATTCCCAGGATGAGGAAGAGAGCAGGAATTCACCCCACCACCGCCACCACACTGCTTTGCACGGTCCCAAGTTGATGTCATCTCACTGCCACCGAGTAGATTTCAACTCATAACAACTCTATTACAGGACAGGGTAGAACTACCCCTTTGGGTAGTTCTGAATCTTTAACTCTTACCCCCGCCCCAGGGGAGAGCGTGAACGCAGTCCCCCACTACCACAAATCATGCAGTCGAGTTTCCCACATTTGGGGAAATCGCATGGGTCAGCACATCCGGAGTGCAATGGGTGAGCCTTGCCCTGGGAAAACCACCATCGTGATCATGGTGTCTCCCCTGCCAGCTAAGTATGGAGTCTGTAACTCTTTATGGGAGTAGAAAACCTCATCTTTCTTTCATAGAGGGGCTGGTGGTTTTGAACTGCACAGCAGGCTCATGAGAGCCCTTGTCTTGTAATGGTTTACACATTGGGTTGCTAAGTGCAAGGTCAGCAGTTCGAAACCACCAGCCACTCCTTGGGAGGCATGATGAGGCTTTCTACTCTCATAAAGAGTTCTCAAAAACCTCACTGCCAATGCTGACTCATAGTGACCCAAGGGGACAGTGTAGAACTTCCCCTGTAAGTTTCCAAGAGGGCAACTCTTAGAATAGAAAGCCCAGGCTTTCTCCCAAGGAGTGGCTGGTGGTGTGGAACTGCTCATCTTGCATTTAGCAGCCCAAAGGGGAACCACTATACCAGCAGCCTCAAAAACACACAGGGGCAGTCCTACCTGTCTTATAGGGTCATAGGGTCACTATGAGTTAGAATTGACTTGATGGCAGTAAGTCTGGGTTGTTAAAATTTTTATACATTGATGTCATGAGAAGAATCCCATGGGGGATAGGATACATCTTAGACCCATTGGAGAACAACTAGCAATGTTTCAAAAGAGTCTGGGGTATCAAAGACAGCTGGCACAAACCAGGCCTAGCCCCAGCCACCTCCAGCCCACCCCGGGGTCAGCTTTCAGCAAACTGGACAGAACCTGCAATACTCTGGCTTCAAATGGAGCTCAGAAGGAAAGACCACTGGATAGCAGGAAAAATAGGAAGCACCAAGGACACAATCTCTGACACACCCAGAGTGAAGAGGAAAGAGATCGTGTGCTCCTGACATCACTGAGAAATACACGCCCGGCAGCAGCCTCAGATGAACACAGTGAGGGGTGCCTGCGGCTGCCCACTCCTTTCTGGCTAGGTGTAGAGTAGCATACATCCAGGGATTGGTGCACTGGGAAAAACTAATGGCTGTGTTTGAGAGGTTTTTTAGTGCATGGTTTTAAATATTAATCATATTATGAGACTCCCGTGCTGCCCAGGGTGCAAAGAAGACACTTGGGCAGTAGCCTCAGAATGCTTCATGTTTTCTCTCAGCACTGGGAGGTAGAAATGACTACAACTAAACATATTTTACAGGCTTTTTTTCTTTTTAATGAGGCAGACGAGTAATTTACCCCAAATCACATTGCTAATGAGTGGCAAACTCGGAATTCCACCCTACTTGTTTAAAGGTTTCCCTGAACTTTAAAAAAAAATTTTTAAATCATTTTATTACGGGCATTTACAAAAATCCACACATCAATTGTATCAAGCACATTTTTACATATGTTGCCATCATCATTTTAACACATTTTCTTTTTACTTGAGCCCTTTTCCCCCCTCCCTCCCAGCCTCATGAACCTTAATAAGTGATTATTTTCCTATCTGACACTGTCCACTGTCTCCCTTCACCCATGTTTCTGTTGTTCACCCCTCTGGTTTGCCTGAACTCTTAACCACTTCACCAAAACAGGCAAGCAATAAGTTGTTGTTAACTCCTGGCAACCCCGTGTGCAGAGTAGAGCAACTCTGTCCACAGGGTTTTTCTCGATGGCAATCAATCTTATGGAAACAGATAGCCAGGCCTTATTCCCACCACTTCATGGATGGGTCAGAACCATCAACCTTTCAGGGGGAAGCCACACACTGCATCCCCCCTTGTCCTCCCTCCACGATTTCTCTAAATTGCCCTTACTAAACAGTTTGAAAAACTCACTGCCATCAAGTCAATTCTGATGTATAGGGATCCTACAAGACGGAAGAACTGCCCTTGTGGGATTCCTGAGACAAACTCTTCACAGGAGTAGAAAGCCTCATTCTGCTCCTAAGGAGAGGCTGGCAGATTTGAAATGCTGGCCTGGCAATTAACAGTCCAATTCGTAAGTACTAAGCCACCAGGGTTCCTAGTTATTAAACCTAAGCAGAGTGAAATGACATGTAGATTTGGCGGAAAAGAAATAAAACCACCAAAGAAAACTCAGTCTGGAAGAAAACCATGTAAGAAGGAGAAGCTGTGCAGTGAGATCTACAGAAAGTAGCATGGATTTCATTCTTGCTACATGAGAGATAGTATCTTAATTAAAACATTTAAAAAAGTATCCTCAATAAGGATTTCAGACCACACCTAACAGGTTAGGCGAGGGAATGAGGTAACTCTGGAGTGAGGGCTGATCATGCTACACAGCCTCACTATGTGATACTTCATGATCAATCATAATATCAATGACTTCAGAGAAGTCAATGGTGGGTCAGGCAGGAAAAACCACCTTGTAGTAATCAACCCCCTCCAGGGAGTGGAACTACAGTACGGCAAAAGACACCCAGAAGAAGAAGCTCTACATACGAAAGTTTCACTGGGCTCCCTGGTTGGTGAAAGCATCCTTTCTGGGGACAAGGAAGGTCTGTGTGAGGGAAGGGCCCTCCACGACCTCATCTTATGAGTCTCCTCATTGCTACTCTTTCCCTTCCCCCCTAAAATAAAGCCCTCATCTTCATAAGGGTTCCAGAAAGGTCATGATGGAGTAGAACTAACTGCCTGGTGGGCTTCTGAGTCTGAAAAATCTTTTCACCTTTCTCCCTGGGAGCAGCGGGTGGTTTCACTTAGCTGACATTACGCATAACCCACCACACCCTTAGGGGTCCTTGTTTTTACACTAGAGATAAATGCAATGATGCTTCATGGAAATGTAAAGCCAGTAAAGTGACAATCTCATGACTACAAGATGAAATAAAATGGGATGAAGAGGTTAAGGAAATGCTGTAAGGATTACAAAATGAAAGCACACTATTACAAAATTAACAAATGACTGAGGCTGTAAAAAGTACTTACAGGAAGGAAAGACTTGAGATAATTATAGTGTATGCAAAGAAACTAAAATAATCAGTAAAGAAGATGATGGAACAAGATTGTGTGACAGAAGGTTTAACAGGTATTGCTGAAATACAGGATCAAAAAAGAATTGCTACAAATCATTGAAATCTTCATTAAACAAAAAATACCAAAAATGTGAAGTTACTCATTTCTCAACATATCCTCCATCTGTGTGTGTATACTTCTGAAGGCAGAGTTTCCATCTCTCTAACCTTCCCCCAAAGAATCCTACACTCTTCCAGCCACACCAAGTCAGAATGGTAGTTTCAGGAATCTTGAGGAACTTGAATAGTGTTAATTCCCAAAGTTCTTTGAATTTGGGGAACAAAAAAGAAGACCAAACAGGCCAGATCAGAGTTATAGAATTAAAAACAAATTAACCCCGGAACTTATGTTATAGAACCAAACATCTTAACTCAATTAGAAGTGGCAGAACATGTAAATATTTTTCCTTTATCTTTTATAGTGGTGCATGAATCAATTCTGTTTAAAATGGCAACATGGAGTGTTTTTTTTTCTTCATGGAGTTGTTTTTTAAATGCAACATTACCACATAGATTCTCAATCTTTTGGCTAAATTGTACAGGACTAAAATAATACTATATATATATGTATATATATATATTCCAGAAATTCTTCAGTCTTGCTTTGATATCTTTATTTTTATTGTGAAAGGAAAATGAATCGAAATAAAATTTTATCTTTGTAAAAACAGCCTGTGCACTATGTTTGAATGAAAGATTTCTGCCTAGTTATCTTTTATATGAAATGAACTCTAAAAAGAATTGAAAAAAAAAAAGAAATGAACTCTAATGGAAAAAACAGGTTTGTTTTTACATACACAGTTTATTAAAAAAAAAAGTTCATCTGGCCCAAATGTATAAGAAAATGCTCTGCCTCATTTACACTAAGAGAAATGCATATGAACACTCAAAGACTTAACAGTTTTTACTTATCAAATTGGCAAAGATCAACCACAGGAGGTACTGGTGAAGGCAGGGGGAGAGGCTCTGCCACGCACAGCTGGTGGGGATGCTAATAAGGACAGCCTCCATCCAGGGGAAGCTGACAATATCTGGTAGTTAGAAAATTTTATGTCAACTTGAAGGTGTATCAAAGCACAGGGGTGGAATCCAACCTGTCAATCAGGTCACAACCTGACGCTGTCTTCCTGGGACTCTTATAAGGAGGGTTTAGGGAACTTCCCCCTTTGTGCCATTGGTCCTGAGATCTGCCACGCTTCCCCAGACTTTGACTCCATCCACATGACTCTACACCCACTGGCCTTCCTGCATTCAGCATCACTGCATGTGGCTGAGTGAGTCTGAAGCACTAAAAGGATTCATATCAGACTTATGAGCTTGAGTTGGCTTGGGTTGGGATGCTTTCTTGATACATAATTACTTCTTTATAGAAAGCTCTTTCTTATACATACATGAGTATCCCTGTTTTTGTTTCTCTAGTCAACCCACCCTGACACAGTATCCATGAGAGTTTGAAGTGCTACATTGAGGAACTGATTCCCCAGCTTGCCCATGTGTATTACCCAAGGTGATTTATTGCAACTTTGTTCACAGTTGGCAAACTGGTGGAAATATTTAAAATGCTTATTCATCTAATACAGTCCTGGAAGACTGAAAAACAAAAACGATCATCTTTTTTCCCCCCAGTAAATCAACTTACCTGAGTTGCTTTGCATAGCTGAGCTCGATCTCGGTCCTTTCCCTTACAAATTTGATGTATTTCTCAAGAATGTCAATTCCCCACTGCGTGTGTTTTTCTAGGTTGTCAAACTGATCCTGTTAAGAAGATAAAGCAAGAGTTCAAGGTCTTTCCCTAGGATGAAGTTCAAGAGATTTCAGTGAACAATTTTCTAAACAATCCATTGCTACAGAGAAAGTAGTCCTAGTCCCTTTCCATGATTGTACTTGAGTCCATTTTTTTGTGAGCAGTTTTAAATCAACATTACCAAATTAGGTTTCAAAACCGCCTGGAATATTTAACTATGACCCATTCGTTCCTGTTCCAAATCCCTCCTAGAAACATGATTGGGGACGTTATTAATGTCCTTATGCCAAGGAAAATGTCTTTCCCAGATACCAAAAACAGGCAGCTGAAGCACACACAGGTGAAGCAAACTCACACTGTCAGCACCTTCCTTGTTACTGCTGGGTATTCAAAGCAGCTGAATGAAACACAGAGCAAGAAGGAGAAAGCATTAACAAGTCTGCTTTCTCTAATCAAGCGAGTAAATAACCTACGGGGGCTTAATTCATTCAAAGTACACAAACCTCCACTATGTGCCCTGGTAACACTGTGAATTAGGCACTGGTGGTTAGAACCACCAGTTAGGGAGTTAAACCCACTAGCTGGTCCTTGGAAGAAAGATGAGGCTGTCTGCTCCTATAGATCAACAAATCCTGCAAACCTCTAGGGTCACTACCAGTCAGAATCTATGTGATCACAGTGGGTTGGGTTTGGGGAACACTATGTTCCAGGAATAGTACTGTAACTGGGGGGCCAAAAAGAACCCTGCAGCATACCTATGTTTCTAGTTCTGGAGAATGAGGGGTGAGTCTTCCAAAATCAGGGAAGGCAAAGACATGGAGGGGTCCAGGAATCACATGGCTTTTTCCTGCTGACAGGAAATGCAAGGTGCAAAGGGATGATGGGTGGTGGTGAGTGATGGGCCTGGACAGTGATCACCCAAGGCCTTGAATGCCAACCTAAAGACTCTCTGGCAGGTGCATGTGAGCCACTCAAGGGCGTGTAAAGGGAGTGACATGCTCACAGGTATCTATTTAGGATGACTTAGGAGGTGACTAGATTGTTTCAATAGTCCAGATGAGAGAAAAGGGGTGCAGGAAGGCAGGCTTTTACAGACCTTAACAGAGAGAACCACCTTGTCTTGGTGACTAGCTCAGACATGGGGGCATGGAGAGTACTGGAGGGACTATGAGAGGAAGGGAGTATTCTGGATTTTATCCAATTCTGCTTTCCATGACTGAATGGATGGCCCAGATAAGGAGGAGCAGGAGGTTAGCGTTGAAAATAAACATAGTTCTTGTGTTTGTTTGTACATGGTTTTTCATGTTTGTTTGTGTAATTTGAGTGAACCTTTCAGAGTGACACAATTCATATACATGTTGCTTTAGGGCACTACCTGTAACCCCCACAGTGGGACAGCACTCTCCCCACTTTACCCCTGTCCTTCCTGTTTCCATTCGTCCTTCATTCCTAGCCCTTCCCGGCTTCTGAGCTTTCTCCCAGGGCGAAATGCAGTTTTGACACGTCGAACGAGGACTGACATGTTCAGAAGTGAGTTGAGAGCTTAATGGGGAGGCCTAGAGCCGGGAGGGCAGGGGCTGGAGGAACTGAAGCTACTACCATCAATGATGAACATGCCAACGTCTACTGCAAATCTGCATAGAATGAGCATGGAAGGCCTGACCCAGAAAGGAGGCAGCGCAGACCAGACTAAAGGAGAGTCGGGAGGGCTTTCCATGGCATTCCAGGGAAGGAAGTGAGCCAAGGCTGGAAAGTTTGTTGCCTTCTGAGAAGTAACAGTAACAGAAGAGGAGCAGGAAGATCAGGCAGTTTCAAGCCTTTTATAAAGATTGGACATCTCAAAGTTTTAGCCATTTTGCAGACAAAATACCCAGAGGATCATGTAACGTGGGGAAGTGCCGAATAAAATGTAAAAATGTATAATTGCAACCTAGCCTTATGGAACAATGCACATGAAAACTCATCCTCTTCTAGCTGGTTTTTCAAATCTGGTGTCAGTGTGCTCTGCTCTATTTTCCCTTGATAGCAATGCACACAGTAAGAAGCCCATGCCCCACAGAAGCCAAACTTGAGTGGGCATAGGCCACAGGCGGCAGAGTGAAAACAGTTTCTTAAAGTGTTCCTGAGGAAATGGGATTTTTCTCAACCACCTCTCCCCATCAATTTTGCAAAATACAATTTGAGAAACATCAACCTAAGAAATTAAGGTATTCTTTTTTAAAAAACATAAAGGAATTATAAAGCACTTTCATAACTAATAATTTTAAAGTACCATATTATATTTAAAATTTTAATGTTCTCCTTGATTCTTGGCCGGTCCTTCCATAACCTATATTACAAACCCCTGGATTTCATTTCAAAAATGCTGATCAGCAAAATTATTTATGAAACCTATTAAGAAAAGAAGGATCCCTGGTGACTTCGTTGTTACACATTTGGCTGTTAACCTCAAGGTCAGAAGTTTGAAACCAATAGCCATTTCTTCTCGGGAGCAAGATAAGGCTTTCTACTCTTGAAAAGAGTTATAATCTCAGAAATTGACAGGAGCAGTTCTACCCTGTCTTATATGGTCACTGTAAGAACTGACTTGATGGTAGTGAGTTTGATTTTTAGTTTATTAAGAAAAGAGTTGTCCAGCAAGTTAATAGTGCAAACCAGACCAATGTTGTTTGCTGCTATGGAGCTGGCCAATGATTCCATACACAACAGAATGAAGTGTCACCCCGATCGATCGGCTCTGATCCAGTCTTCACAGTCTGGTTTTCAGATGTCAATCACCAGGTCTTTCTTCCTTGTCTCTTAGTCTGAGTGCTCCATTGAAACCTGTTCTGCATCACAACAAAACAAAAGCCTCCACTGACAGACGGTTGATGACTGCTTATGAGGGACACTGACTGGACATCAAACCCTAGTCTCCCTCATGGAAGGTGAGGATTCACCCATTGACTCGCCAGCGTCCTCTATTCAAGACTGCAGTTCTCTCTTAAGTATTTGCGAGGGAAAAAATTTATAAACAATGCATGTGGTGGTCACAAATCATTCTTACCTATTAGAACCAGGCTTGGCTAACGTCCTCTGCTATCCAGGGACCCTCTGTCAGGCTAATTTCATGGCAATCGTATTTACTTGAAAACTCCTTTCCATGCCCCTCCCTCTGCTTGAGGACCTTCTCTGTATAAACTGCACACCATATACAAATGAACCAGTCACTTACATTTTCAGGTGAAGTCAGACACTGATAAGAACTTGCTAAGAACAAAAGATAATGCTTTAAGATTTCATTCATGTCCTATTAACAATTTGCCTGCATATTTTCCCTCTAACACATTTGTTAGCTATTTCTTTTAGTCATTACGTATACAATATAGGAGGGTGGTAGTAGTTCAGTGATGAAATTCTCATCGTCCACTTAGGAGACGTGGGTTTGACTCCCAGTCGATGCTCTTAATGCACAAGTCATCACCTGTCTGTCAGTGGGAGCTTGTATGTTGCTGTGACATTCAACAGCTTTTAATAGAACTGCAAGACTAAGGTGGATTAGGAAGACAGGTCTGGCAATCCACTTCAGAAAATCAGTCCCTGAGACCCCTATGGATAAGGGTTGTCTGATCTCATTGCATAGGAGTTGTCCTGAGCTAGAGGCCACCTTGACAGCAGCTAATAACAGGATACATAAATAGTAGCCTTTGATACTGAAACCCTTTATAAAAATTATGGATGAATTGAGTTCACCTTAAAAATTAC
Organism: Tenrec ecaudatus; assembly: GCF_050624435.1. NCBI lineage: Eukaryota > Metazoa > Chordata > Mammalia > Afrosoricida > Tenrecidae > Tenrec > Tenrec ecaudatus. Next base: position 77,161,433 of record NC_134539.1, on the reverse strand, counting down.
TGGTCTCTCTCAGGGGACAGCTACGAATACACAGTCCACAAAGGCAGTATTGCACGTTCTACTTGGGTGAGGAGTGACTGGGGTTTTAAAAGCTTCAATGGCCATCTAAAATGCAACTAGTGATCTCTCCCTATGTGGAGCCAGGAAAACTGAAAACCATGAAAGACTCAGGGAAACAATCTAACGGACTGATGGACCACATGAACCATGGCCCGAGACCAGAAGAGCTACATGATCAGAGTCACAATAGAAGATCCTGGACAGAGTGGCGAAAACTGTAGAACAAAATCTAAAATCACAAAAAACACTACACTTACTGGCCTGATAGGAATTAGAACTCCAGAGGCGATGGCTCTCAGATACCCTCCAAATGTGGAAGGCAAACCCCCTTCCCAGGATTAAACTTTCAGTCAAACACTAAACAGACCTATGAACAATAGCACCCATAAGGAATGTGCACCTCAGGATCACCACTCATACACACCACAGGGTAGCATCTGCTGAAAATCAAAGTTCACATGGCTGGATGAGGCTGGAAAGATGGAAGTACACAGAGGGACCCCAGGGAAGAAGTGGGAAAAGTGCTGTTACATTGAGAGGATTGCAACTAATGTCAAGAAACAAAATGTGTATCAACTGTTGGATGGAAAGCTATTCTACTCTATAAACTTTCACCTAAACTGCAGTAAAAAAAAGAAACACTGGCCTCACACTAACAATATGTTTTCAATAACGTTATCTGTACTCAAGACCATTCTGCGAGCTATAATAAAGTACTTCAACAACAAGGTCCAAATAAGACAGACGATCTTAACAATAAAATGCTTCCTCAGTAACAAATAAATCACTATTGATTTGCGTGTTTGTGAATCTAGCGTAGTTCTTTTTACGTGAAGTTAGGATATCCCTGACGATGCGACACTCTGGGGCTGCAATCACATGAATCAATCACATCTGCATAGACTTCTCTCACAGCAGGGAAAAGAAAATCCAAAACAGATGTAAAACTAATCAACCCACTTACATTCTTGACTAAAATGTGGAAAACTTAATGGGAAAAAATTCCTCATCTTAAAAAGACTCCTTTGTGAGCAAGTAGTAGAAATGGTCCTTTAAGAAGAAAAAAGCCTCTGAAGAAATGCTCATGATCATTTAGCCATTGGAGAGATGCAAATCAAAACAACACTGAGATACCTCCTCACCCCAGCAGTAATAGCAAAGTTCAAAAGAGCAGCAAATAGCAGATGCTGGCCAGAGACCAGAGCCTTCCTACATTGCAGGTGGGCATGTACAAAGGGGCAGCCACTGTACAAAGAAAGAGGTATGATGGATCCTCATGAGGATGAGAACAAAAAGAGCATATGACCCAGTCTTGGGGCACTGCATAGAGAAATGAGCCATGACCCAAACAGAAAAGCGCATGTGTTCCTTGCAGTACTATTCACAATAGCAAAAAGATGGAACAACCTAAATGTGCACCAGTGGAAGAATGGATAAATAAGCTGTGGTACATACATACAACGGGAGACTACAAGACAGTAAAAAATAATGATGAATCTGTGAAACACCTCATACCATGAGCCAACCTGAAGGACGTTCTGCTGAGTGAACTGAATGGTTACCAGGGATGGGAGAAGGCGGCAGGTGTCACAAGTGAGCGGGGAGATAGGTGTTAACTTAAGTGGAAAAAAACTCAGCTCAATGCCACTGAGTTGATAGGGCAGGGTAGAATTACCTCTTTAAGTTTCCAAGACCATAAATCTGTACAGGAATAGATAGCCATGTCTGTCTCCCTTGGCGTGCTGGATGGTTTCAAACCGCTGATCTTGCTGATTACAGGCCAATCTGCAACCACTACAGCACCAGGAAGGCAATCCATAGGAAGTAGCAGGTTGGGAAAACAATGATGGAAGCAGTGGAAGACTCGGGGGTTGGAAAGACTTAAATGCAACAGAGGCCATGCTGTTATATACATAATCTTGCAATAGTGGTAATCTCTGAGTAGATGCTTGGGTAGACATGCAGACTGTAAAGGTGTAGGAGGGAAGTGAATGTATATATACTTGACAGAGAATATTGGTAGATGTATATTTATCTTAGCTGGATGTGGTCGAACATAGAACAACATTTTGAATACTTATACATAACCAAATACCTTGAGGGAATGAGTTGCTGGGTCTGGGGGATCAGAACCAAAGTGTTCGGGGGACACTAGTCAATTGGCATAATATAGTTCACAAAGATAATATCCTACATCCTACTTTGGTGAGTAGCAACTGGGGTCTTAAAAGTTCACAAGCAGCCATCTAAGGCGTAACTATTGATCTCTCCCTGTTGAGATGGAAGAAGAGTAACAAAAACAAAATGACACATGGTAAAATGAATATAATGGATTAGCGAACCATGCACACATCACTTTCCACATCCCTGAGACCAGAACTAGATGGTGTTTGGCTGCTACTACCAACTATTATGAGAAGGATCCCATTAGAAGGTCTTGGAAACAGTGGGGAAAAAATGTGGAACAAACTCCAAGTCATAGGGCAGTATGACATATGAAAAAAAATTTTAATAAATTATCAAGGGTTTGTGAGGGAGGGAGGCTGAGGGAGGGGGCAGAAAAAATGAGCAGATACCAAGGGCTCAAGTAGAAAGAAAATGTTTTGAGAATGATGATGGCAACGAATGTATAAATGTGCTTGACACAATAAATGGATGTATGGATTGTGGCAAGAGTTGTACAAGCCCCCAATAAAATTATTTAAAAAACAAACAACAAAACCCAAGTCATAAAGGAGACCAGACTTACTGGTCAGATGGGAAACTGCTGGAGCTTCCACGGTTGCAGCTATTAGTCAGCCTTCAGGTCTGCAACTGAACTTACCTCTGTGTTAGAATAATCACACACTTAAGGTCAAAAGGGCAACATTTAGCCAAGGAAAAAGTACAGAGGGTTCGGAAAGAAGGAGGAAGGGACACAGGAAACAACAGGAGGAAGTGGAATACCTGACGGCACGTAGAGGAGGGAGATGGCAATGAGTGAGTTGAAAGCAATGTATATGAATTGTTGAATATAAAAATAAAATCTGCTCTGTAATCCTTCACCTAAATCACAGTAACATTATTTTTTATTAGCCTTTGCTACCTGGGAGATGATATCACTATAAAAAAATCCCTTCCTTCCTGTTTGATGCCACATGACAAGAGTTCTCAAGACCCTTTGCCCCCTTCAAAACTACTGAAAACCTCCAAGAGCTGGGTTGGGTATATCTATTAAATATTCTCTCAGAAATTAAAACTGAGAAAAATTTAAAAATTCATTTAAAAGGAAAAAGAAAATGCCATTACATGCTAACATACATCACTTTTTAAAAACTTCATTTTTTGGATCGTAAGATCATCTTATTACATAGTTTGCAAGTCACTTTAATGTCTGCCAGAACTGGCTCGATGGAAGTGGGTTTGGCTTCTTTTAATATATTCCTATAGATGTCTCTGCACTCCCATTAAAGTATATGAAAAAAAAATAAAACTTCACAGACATGTAGTTAGGAATGGGGATATTCTCCTTTGACAGTGCACACCAAAACTTGACAACTCGCTGCTGAAATGTCACTGTGAAACGTGACACCAGAGCCATGGCACTTTTGGTACTTGCTGACGTCAAAATGCGCCAGTTACATTAAAATCCATCTTGCACTTTGAATGGATCTTTTACTTGTGCATGCTTGTGCACATCATATATTGCTCATTTAGAAAGTATGGTTTCACTAGTCTACTCAGACCTTCCAAATGTCAACACATTCACTAGAAAATACCTTAAATCACAGTTGCTTAGATAATCAGAAACGTCCAGAAAAAGAAAAGAAAAAAAGTCCTGACATATTTGGAACCTATCAAGTTCACAGGAGCCAGCTATTTTTACGCAGTCCCTACAATTGTATGGTTACTAATAAATACTGCCAGCTGTTCTTTGAAATGAGATGCCCACTTCATTCATTTTCTGAAATCGCCCATCTACCAACTATCCAATAGTCTATCAGTTAATCTTTCTTTCTTTCTTTCTAGTTCATCATTCTTTAAAGTACAATTAGAATGTTAAAAGCACCTAGTTTGGGTCATAGATCAATCAATCAATACAAGTGTTTTGGTATGTACATTCAAGTACATTCACTATGTATATCTCCCAGTGTACACACACATAACATTAATCTTTCCTGTTTCATCCAGGATATTTTAAAACAAAACTGGTTTCAATTTTTGACATCTAGTGAGTGGTAGAGAAGAACACAGTAATTACTAGTGCAGTCTGAAGCCATGCCCTTGATCCCAGATGAGTTACCGACAGTTGTCTTAGATCATTAGAAAACTTAATTTGACTCTACAGACCTCTGAAGAGTCTCAGGAACCCCGCACTCTGAGAATCAGTACTATAGGACAGGAGCCCTGGTACCACAGTGGGTGCACCCTGTCAAGACCAGCAGTTGGAACCTACCAGAAAGAATGAGAAAGATAAGGCTTTTCTGCTCTCAGAACAATTTTCAGGCTCCAATACCCAGGGGCATTTCCCCTCTGTCCTATAGGGTCAGGGTGAGTCAGAATTGACTCAATGGTAGTGAGTTTGGTTTTTTGACTATATGACCATAGTTTGGTTTTGGCCATATGACTATACTCATTGCCACTGAGTCAGTTCCATCTCATAGTGACCTTAAATAATATTTAATTTGTAAGTGTATACTGTATATACTTATCTAATAACTGTAAAATTGGCCAGAGGACTGCAAATGGATGTTTCCAGGTCACTGGTTATAAACTGATGGGTCCCTTTTGAGAACAACCCTGAATTCAGTCCTCTCTCGATCTCATGCTGTTCCTTGAATTCAAACCAACAAAGGTTCATGCCAGGAGCTTTCAACGATGAGATCCTGAGCAGGCCGGAAAGACAAATGAGGAGTGTGCCACTGAATAAATGTGCATTTGTGATCATGATTGTTTTCAGGTTTGGTGTTACGCTCTATATTGCAATGAAACTAGGTTTGTTTACATCCTGGAGATGTAACCACGGAATGTGTTTGTACCATTGATCCTTCAGCTTTCCGATAGAACAGGGGTTCTCAACCTTCCTAATGCCAGGACTCTTTAATACAGTTCCTCATACTGTAGTGACCTCCCCCCACCAATCATAAAATTATCTTCATTGCCACTTCATAACTATAGTTTTGCTACAGTCATGAATCAGGCAACCCCTATGAAAGGGTCCTTCAACCCCCAAAGGGGTCGCAACCCACAGGTTGAGAACCACTGCTATAGAACCATGTACAGTAAAAGCAATTTGCCTTCACATACCTATAATAAAAACCTATCCATCCATTAAGAGTGACCTCTCTTGGACAATATATAATGATATTTTTGTTTACTCAAGGAATTTTTCTTGAAATCCCTTTTCCCAACCCCCAAATTAGGTCCCCCAAAAGGTAACACGAGAATTATGCTCAGAGAGGTATTTCCTTTGAGGATGAGCAGAACTCAAGGTAAGGAGCTCTGGTGGTGCCCTGGTCTAACCACTTGGTTTCTAAATAAAAGAGTAGTAGTTCAAAGCCAGGCCCAGGAAAAGATGTGGCAGTCTGTTTCTGTAAAGATTCCTGCCGTGAAGACCTCATAGGACAGCCAGAATCCACTAGACAGTGATGGCTGCTGTGTTGTTGGAGTCGCGGTGACCCACAAAGAAATGCACCTCCAATGTTTGCTTTTAAAACTACAGTTCCAGAAAATGCACCAACCTTTAACACTTCATCTCCTGTCATTCAGTAGCATGCAATAAGCTAATCTAGCTAGCAAGGGACCAAGTTATCCCCTTGTAAATGGCTCTACATAGGATTCTGGGGTCAGTCCCTCTCCAGGAATAATTCCTTCCCAACACAGCAAGGTTTCCCTCAGGGAAGGCATTATTCTTTCCATATTACCAAGTTCACTACCATCTGTGTTGTCTTGACTGTTGTTTCAGGAAACTAAGTTTCAACAAACGCACCTTCCAAAGACTTGAGAACTTTGAGAAACAGACTTTGAATGGCTGTGTGCAATAGAAGAGCTTGGGAGGATACTGCTGGCATTCACTTTCGCTTCTTGAGGAGAAAGGGTCAGAAGGAATAGGTTTACCCAGAGCGCAACTAGAACAAAACTTCTATTTTCAATGTTCTAAAAGAAAAAATACATAAATTCAGTTCTGAAAATTAAGGTCTTTGTAACTGTATCTGCAAAAAATTTTTTAATCAGATTTTATAGTGAAAAATACATCACCACAAATACCACCTGAGATTCTGTTTCTCAACTCCTTAAAAAGATTCAGTTAATTTCCATGGGCAAACTGATGTGCTTTTCCTATATTACATGAATAGTAGAAATAACCACATACTATTTTTTCAATACTTTTTCCATACCTTGAGTTGCCAAGAGAAAGTATATTTATCAAAAAAAAAAAAAGTAGAACGTAAAAGGCAGAATTAATTTAAACAACAGGAGTACCTATGACTTTCATCACATCACCTTTATATCCAGTATCTCTGGAAAATTAGGGTGGCTGCTCCCTAGCTTGGAAATGCCTACTACAGGTAGGGATCTGTGACATATGCGGCAAAATAGGAGCTCCAGCACCGCCCTTCTCTGTTTGCTCAGTAAGAGTGATGTAACAGATTTTCATTAGCAAGAAAACGCATGCAAATGAGAAGTATCACTGAATTCAGGATTGCTACAGTTTTCTATAAAACAGGTATAAACTTCTGCTTCTCAGCTGTGACAAGGCACACGTAGATAACTATTCTGAAAATGAAAGTACGGAGGAATTCCACATCTGTGGTTCTTCCCAGCCATTACATTATAACACAAGAGGTAAGAACGTATACAAATACAGGATAAAAACACACGGGTGAGTTAAAAAAAATTCTTTAGCTGAAGTTTCAAAAGCGAATGGATGCAGTGATATAAAGAATGTGGAGAGACACACAGAATATGAAACACTGCCTCTAATACCCTTTTATAACAATGACCAGATTGTGTACAAGGAATAAGGAAGCTGGTATTGGATGTGCAACAAACTGGAAGGCACAGAAAGCAAGCTCTGGACTAATGAATGCAAGGCTGCCCAAACCAAATGCAATGTAAGTTGACATTGTATCCTGAAATGAAAAGAGAGGAAGGAAAATGTCGCTGGTCTAAAGAGCCCCAGAATTCTCATTGTGCCGGAGTCTGAGGGCATGAGATGTGAAGGGGCAACTGCTATGGGATGCAAGCATTCCTTTAAGAGGCAGCAGTGCCGCGTGTCAGGCTTACGTCAGAGGTCTTAGAGTACTGTCACTTTTCAGCTCTCCTCAGTCCCTTTGAGCCCTCCATTCCTCTGGATCCAGTAAAGGTCAACAAGAAACGCCTGTAGTGGGCCAAACATACTGAGTGCGAGAGTAAGGCCTCCATAAAAGACGTTTAAAGAATGCTGCTTTTAAAGTCTTTTAATAAAAACAAGTTTATTTTAAAATGACATTTAAAAAAAATCCTCCTCCAGATAGGCAAGTATCTTAAATAGAAGAAAATTACGAAAGATGACAAAAGCTATAAAAATATAAAAAGAGAGGGAAAAAGTGGGCTTAAAAAGATGTGATTAACTTGTAATTGTGGCAGGCAGAATTGATTCGAATGAAAGAGAAACTGAGACAGAAAGCAAATTCTTGCTCTTTTATAGTAAAACAAAAATCACTGTCTCTTGATAGAACTCAACGAAGGCTTAGTCAAAATGTGATTGGTAAGAAGCAAGTCTTTAAAACAAAGGTCAATATAATTGTATTTCATTTGGAAAAGGAAGTTACTGGTTCACATCCTCTTTATAATGTATCAACTTTGACAATGAAAGTTGCTTGAATATGAATTTGGTCAGTAGGTGCAAAGAAGCAGCAGCTTCTGTCTCCAGCCATCTAGCATTCCTTTAAGCCCTGGAGAATGGAGTCTCTTAAACAACACATACAATTCTCCCTGGATGATTCTCTCCCCAAGACAAACTCAAGACCCACCCAAGGGAGAATGAAGGCAAGGCCATAAAGGAGAAACCACACTCTAATACTAGGAAGAACTTTGAAGACAATCCAAAAATTAAAGAAGAGCAAAGTGCTGACATATCTTTTAACTAATTACAGATTATGATATAGTGCAAAACCACACAAAATATGAAAGACAATGTTTCAAAGGCTCTGGCACGTGAAACTCAGAGACTACCAGTTTAAGAAAGAAAGAAAGATCCTAACAAAAATCTCATCAACTTTAAGCTGAGATTAAACAAACATATGGGTGACATATCTTTCTAAGAGAAAGCATCTGAACTGACCATTTTTGTCACAGTTGAACTTCTGAGCCAAAAGGCCAAACAACAAGCTAGACTAAGCCAATCAAAAACTCTGAGAATGAGGGCTGGGGCTACAACATGAAAACTGCCGAGAGGTATTTTTGACCCATATTTATGCCAAATAGGAAAACTACTCGTCTGCAGAGATGAAGAATAAAGCAGATATGAGAGACAGTATCACACTGGGCACTCAAAACCAGTACAGTTTTCAGTTTTCCAGTAGTCCATTAAAGTCTTTCTAACACCACTGGTTTGTTCTTCCAACCGCTAGTTCTGTAAGCCATCTCTTGGGATATACACTCTTTTTGCGATCTAAACCACCCTGACCCAAATACCCTTATCTCCTACCCATAGGTTGCAAAAACCCAACCACTTCTTCCTGAGAGCTGGAAAATGGGAGTAAGTAACAGTAGCAGTTCCATCGGAGCCCATGAATTCATTTATAACGGGCTTTTTATTATGAATTAGGTGGGGGAAGAATCCATTTTACATCAGTAGGAATAGACCAGCATCAGTTCAAAATTGACTCTCATGAGGTGGAGGTCAGACATACCTCCATCCTCCAACCTTTTTATCAGTTCTGACACCTGCTGTCCCTCCCATGGCATTCTCTGCACTCCCTTCCTGGGTTTGATAATCTGTGGTAATGGCCACAGAGAACTCATAGACCACAGAGTGAAGCAGTTTATTACAGGGGTATTATGGCATGATTGCGAGTTACAATCAGGAAGCATCTAGGCAAAAACCTTCCTTTTTCAGTGCAGGAGAGTGCTCTCTCAGCTCTTCTTGGCTCGCTCTCACTCTCTCCCCTCTTTTCTCTTTCTGCTTCTTCTTGCCTCAACAATCCTATGTTGGTTGGCTGCTTATGTACACAAACCCTGACTAATTTTAAGCCCCGCCCCTCACGGTGCAGGGGGAGGGACACAAACTGCTCAATCTCCCCTTGGTAGGCCACAGCCACTTCATTTGCACAACAGCCTATCATCTCATTTGCATAGTCTATAAATCAATCCCTGCAATGTGGCTATTAAATCACGGGGCCTGCAGCCCCAAATCAGACAAAAAACAAAACAATACAAAACCCGATCACACCATCAAGTTGTTTACAATTTACCCAGCAAATACCAATCAACCTGAACAAAAACAACAACAAATCCTCGGGGGGTGGGGTGGGGGGGTGGAGGGCAGAGAACTAGGGCAAAGTAAGTCCTTAGAGGGAAATATCTAAAAGGGTTTAAAACAAACAAACAAAAACAAAGCAAAAGGCTACAGAAACTCATTTCACCACAAGAGCTAACCGTGAGCTAAGGTCGGTGCTAGCTACTAGAATTATAGTGGAGTTTTAATGAGGGCTAAAATAAAAAGGCAATAGTGCCTATAAGTGTAGGTTTAGCCTAGATATTGGAGTAGGAAAAACTGTTCAAGGGAAGTGATGTTTAAACTGAGATAAGAAGGATAAATGTCTTGAAAAGAATGATGGCAACATATGTACAAGTATGCCTGATACAACTGAGATGTGGATTGTAATAAGAGTTCTAAGAGCCCCAAATAAAATGATGATCTTTCAATAAAAAAACAAACATACAGCCCCTAAAACTACTGCCTTAAAATATCTTTCAATCTTAAACCAGAAATAGCCCCTTCAGTCTTCTAAAAACCAAACAATATATTAGCTTAACTAGTCAAGAATGTCTTCCCTGAGAACTGTGCTCTTGGAAGATCTATCCACTCCACGTGGGACCAAATTTACAGTGGCAACTGGAAAGGTTCGATAGGACCCTCAGGGCAGTGCGTTTCCGTTAGAGGAGGAGGAGAACTCAGAAAAGGAGGGTGAGAATGACTTCACCGGATCAAGGATGGAATCAGCGTCACTGTGTTGCACACACAGAAACCTGAACTGGTATATATGCTTTTCTGTGTACATACTCAATAACAGGGGAAAATGTCTTTAAAAGAAACCAAAGGGAAAGTGAAAAGGCAATGCGCAAACTGGGAAGTTTTTATTTATAGCACAGACATTATTATATTTATAACACAATCAACAGAGATTAGTGTCTAGAATATAGAAAGGACTTAAATTAACTTTTTAAAGTCAAATAGTACAAAAAGGGGCAAAAAGTAATGATTAAGAACTTAAGCGTGAAATGATATTTAAGCCTAATCAGCGAGGCATCGTTTCACACCCACTGTTTGGCAATAAAATTTAGTCAGGAAACAGAAAATGGTAACTAGGATGTGGTACCACAGGAACACACAAACACTTCCGGGGGACCTTGGAAAAGACTGGTTTTACCTAGTAAAGTTGAACATGTGCTTCCTCTAAGATGCAGTCTAGATCCAAGACAACAAACTTGTCCTCATGAGAACCAATAGATATGCATACAGTTGTTTCGAGCAGCATAATTCATATCAACATAAAGGGGAAAATAAAACATACAGGCAACAGCCCAACCACCTAACTAATTCCATTTACAAAAAGCCCCCCAAAAGGTAAAATTGAACAATGCATTATTTAGCAATATAAGTGATTAAAAAAACTACAATCAATTTTTAATAATAAGCGATTTAAAACTATAAAGCAAAGCAAGGGAATTATTTCTATTATAAAATTCTGGAATTATTCACTTAGAATGGGAAGTGGTAGGGAATGTATTTAAGAAGGGCCCATAGCAAACCTTTTAGGGTATCTTTAAAAATTATTTATTTAAATTGTTTTATTGGGGGCTCGTACAGCTCTTAGCACAATCCATCCATCCATTGATCCATTGTGTCAGGCACATTTGTACATACGTTGCCATCATCATTTTCAAAGCATTTTCTTTCTACTTGAGCCCTTAGTATCTGCTCATTTTCTCCCCTCCTCCACCCTCCCTCCCTCATGAACCCTTGATAATTTATATATTATTTTTTTCATGTCTTATACCAACTACTCCTTCACCCACTTTTGTTGTCCTTCCCCTGGGAGGGGGTTATATGTAGATCATTGTGATTGTTTTTCCTTTCTCCCCAACTTTCCCTTTCTCCTCCTGGTATCGCTACATTCATTATTGGTCCTGAGGAGTTAATCTGTCCTGAAGTCCCTGTGATGCAAGCTATTATCTGTACCAGTGTACATGATCTGATCTAGCTGGATCTGTAAGGTAGAATTGGGGGGGTGGGGTGAGGAAGCATTAAAGAACCAGAGGAGAGTTGTGTATGTTTCATTGGTGCTATACTGCACCCTGACTGGCTCATCTCTTCCTTGTGACCCTTCTGTAAGGGGATGTCCAACTGTCTACAGATGGGCTTTGGGATATTCTATTTGTCTGGATGTCATGATATGGATGTTTATTTTATAGCTATTTGTGTAGGTTTGTCAATCATTTCATAATTAGAATTTTATTGTTAGTTTACTATTGAGTTGATGGGAGAATCTTCAGTGTGAGAGAAACTTAAGATCACTTGGGCCTCTGCCAAGTAGAAGATAAAGCATCTATGAAATAAAAGCTTAAATCAATAGAAAAAAATCTATTACATAAACTACTTAATTACTTTTTCTTTGATTGATGTACTTCCTATTTTGTTCTTATCAAAAACATTAAAGGTTTTTCTGAAAATGATCACCATGTATCGATGGATCATTAAAGCAAAAAAGATTTCACACTTGGGGGGGGGGGTAATGTAATCCAGGATTATTATTGTTAGAAGCCAAAGATATTTTTCAGATGCCACTACCAAGTACTTGAAGGTTAAAAAAGCACAATAAAGAGGAGCATGTGGCCAGCGCCATTATGAGACATGACATCCCTCACTGATCAATCGCCCTACAGGGGACAACACTGGAGACACAGTATGGGAATTCTGCCCGATCTGATCCCAACACACCTAGGCAAAACACTAAGGGAGTGCAACAGAACAGCAAGGGGAACAGAGCAACGAAGTCCCCAGGGAATACCAAAAACAGACTTTGGGGCCAGGGCTTGGCACCCCAACAGACTCAACTGGAAAACATGCCTAAAGGCCAACAGTCCTTGAACTAACTACAAGCTTTTCTTTCTTGTTTTTGTGTTGTGTTTTGTTTTTGTCATTGGATTCTTGGTGTTTTTGTTGTTTTATTTTGTTGCTTGGTTTTTCTCTGTCTTGTTTTTGTGCATATTATTATCCCCGCAGGTCTGTCTAAATAAAATAGGCTGGATGAACTATCTGACGGAGAAAACAATGGGACCAACAGTTCTAGGAGGACATAAGAGAGGGGAAGGTGGGAGAAACAAGCCCAGGGGCAAGGGAAAAAGAAGAGATCCAAATTGGTGGTGAGGAAGGTGTAGGAGGCCTGGTAGGGCATGACCAAGGGTAATGTAACTGTGAGGAATTACGGAAACCCAAATGAAGGCTGAGCATGGTAGTGGGACCAGAGGAAAGTCAAAGAAAATAAAGAGCTAGGAGGTAAAGGGCATCTATAGAGGTCTAAATACAGGCATGTACAAGTGTAAATATATTATATATGAGGATGTGGAAATAGATCTATGTGCATATATTTATAGATTTAGTATTAAGGTAGCAGAAAGACATTGGGCCTCCACTCAAATACTCCCTCAATGAAAGAATACTTAGTTCTATTAAACTGCCATTCTATGATGCTCACCTTCCCGACACAAAGTGGGTGCATAAGCAAATGTGATGAGGAAAGCTGAGGGTGCCCGGCTATCAAAAGAGATAGCATCAGGGGTCTTAAATGTTTGAAGGTAAATAAGCAGCCATCTAGCTCAGCAGCAACAAAGCCCACATGGAAGAATCACACCAGCCTGTGTGATCACGAGGTGTTGAAGGGATCAGGTATCAGGCATCATCATCAGAACAAAAAGTCATATCATTGTGAATGAGGAGGAGTGCAGGGTGGAGACCCAAAGCCCATCTGTAGGCAACTGTACATCCCATTACGGAAGGGTTGCAGGGAGGAAATGAGGCAGTCAGGGTGCAGTGTAGCAATGATAAGACATACAACTTTCCTCTAATTCCTAAATGCTTCCTCCCCACCCACTATCATGATCCCAATTCTACCTTACAAATCAGGCTAGACCAGAGGATGTACACTGGTAAAGATAGGAACTGGAAACACAGGGAATCCAGAGCGGATGATCCCTTCAGGACCAGTGGTGAGAGTGGCAATACAGGGAGGGTGGGGTGTAAAGGGGAAACCAATTACAAGATCTACATATGATTTCCCCCTGGGGGACGACAACAGAAAAGAGGATGAAGGGAGACTTCGGACAGGGCAAGATATGACAAAATAATAATGATAAATTATCAAGGGTTCATGAGGGAGGGGAGAGCAGGGAGGGAGGGGAAAAATGAGGAGCTGATGCATGGCTTAAGTGGAGAACACGTTTTGAGAATGATGAGGGCAATGAATGTACAAACGTGCTTTACATGATTGATGTATGAATGGATTGTGACAAGAGTTGTATGCGCCCCTAATAAAATGATTAGAAAAACATAAGAATTATTTGCCAATTAAACCTTTCAAAAAAGAAAAGCCTGCAAATGGTCATCCATGGGAAAACAATTGGTCTCTATTGACCTGGAGCAACAGAGGAAGGAAACTCAGGTACCAGAGGAGGTTATGGAAGGTGTGACTAATTAGCATCACGAATAACTATATCCTTTGCCATGAGACCAGAATTGACTGGTGGCTGGCTATAATTACCGAACATTTTCATCAAGGATTCCACAGAAGAATCTTCATCAAAAGGGAGAAAATGTGGAGAATTTCAAATTCTCAGAAACTCTAGATTTTCTGGAGCCATGGAGGGCGAATGAACCCCTAAAACTAATGAGTCGAAATAATCTTAAAACTTTAAACCACAGAGCTCTCCTAGCGTTTTCTTAAACCAGACAGCAGTCTAGCATGACTAGCAGAAACGTTTCATTATGGTCTTTTACAACTACTTATACGGGAGCAAGAGCAGTGCCATTCAATTGAGAGGAACCTTAATGGGGCACTGGGTTTATGTTAATGAGGGAGGTACAGCTTAGAACAGGGGCAAAGACAGCTGCGCAACTCACAAAATGTAATCCAAGTCACTGAATTGTAAGAAGGGGCTTCAAAGATTTCGAGGAAAAAATTCATTAGCTTTTATTTCCATTTTTCCATGAACTTTTTGAAGCACCCTAGTACACAGAGAAGCTATTGATATGTTTTAGGTTTAGCTGAGTATGTTCTCAACAATAACAAGCAAAATTTAAAGAAAAATCAACAAAAGACAAAATGAATAAAAGACTGCTAGCAAGAATAGTAATATTTCTTTTTTAAATAAATCTTTTATTAAAAAATAAATAAATAAATAAATCTTTTTATTAGGCCTCATACTACTCTTTTTTTAAAAATCAGACAGGCTCAGACTACTCTGATCACAATCCATATATACATCAATTAAGCAAAGCACCCTTATACATTCGTTGCACTCGTCATTCTCAAAATTGGAATAGTAATATTTCTAAAGTCAATTCTAGCTCAGAGTGACTAAAGGCCAATCGGTTTTCTAGAACTGCCTCATCTTTCTACCATAAGGGATTGGTAGGTTCAAATCTCTGACCTTTTTATTAGCAATCAGGTACTCTAACTACTACACCACCATGGCTCCTTTATCCAGAAAAGTAAGCCAATTGCATAGCCAAATACTATTTAAGAATCCCTATCTTTTTGTTTAAAAAGACACCATCTTGGCTGCTTTGGTAAGAAGTTACTTTCATAATGCATCTCTTTGGATTATTTGTGAAGTAAAATATTCTAGACCTATTCATGAGCCTTCGGAATGACCTCTTGTATTTTTTCCTCTCCTGAATCGGCTCTTTTATCTGTTTAAAACGTTGCACTTAAACAGACCTGTGGACAAAAGAACCTCATTATCTGCATAATTTATTAAGGTTAATTCTGTTGTATAAGTGTTTTCCTAGTTTGTTCGATTGAAACTTTTAAATATATATATTTTTTTTACACAGACATAGGAATGTGTCACCAATCATGAGTAGTTCAGGGATACGACCCCCATTTTATATTTCTCTGTGTGTGCCAAATGTTCATCAATTAGCATCTTTACCCTGATGATCAGTTTACCACAGTACTAATTAAATTCATAAAATTCTTCTTTTTTTTTTGCTATGTAATCCCTCATTCAATCTGGACCTGCCACAAAGACAGACAGAAAGTGCAGGGACTTTGTATTCTTTCGCATCCTAGTGCAAACCAGAACAGTCAATTGTCCCAGGTCTATCAGAGGATGCTCCATAAAATTATTTTAAAGACATCTAAGTAAATAACATAAGAAAAGGCATCATATGGAAACATCTTCTACCTTCACTTTACGATATTACTGTTTCTTTCTGGGTAGTAATCCATGATGGTAAAATAGCATAAATACTGCCCTTTTCTTACACTGGATGTTTTCACTAGTAGGAAACATGTCTCTACTGACAAGTCATTTAACATTGAACCCATAGCCACTTTGAGCAGCTTTCTGAATTTCTAAATCTGTTGCCAAACGTTGCTACCTTCATGATAGCTTCAGCTGGAGGTTTTACAGCAAAGCACAGTGGTAAGTCTCAGATGAGTTGCCTCTTTGGCTCAGCAGAATCTTATTGGTGCCTGACTCACCACATCCTGCACCATCCTTCAAGATTAACACCGTGCCTATCACCTAGGTATCCTCTGATAAATATTTGCTGAATGACTGAGTCAATGGAAACTTCTTCAACCAGCACTTCCACCATTATGCTGCTGTGGCCACGACCCCACAAAGATACACTGAAGTCTTAAACCTCTGTACATATGAAGGAGGTTTTAGTTGGAAACCCGTTTTTGAGGATGTTATCAGTTAGCATGAGGTATTATCAATGTATGGGGAGTACTAATTTCACCTGATGGCCATTATTATACCAGAACATAGAGAGGAGACAGGAATATATGTTAAGATGTGTCTATGAATACCTAGGACCACCAAGAAATTCTTGGGTCTGTCAGAAGCTAGTAGAGAGTTATGAGAGCGAGAGCGAGAGAGAGCGAGAGAGAGCGAGAGAGAGCGAGAGAGAGAGAGAGAGAGAGAGAGAGAGAGAGAGAGAGCATGAGAATGAAGAAAATGAGAATGGTCTGGCCAACACATGGACTTGGATTCTAGTCTCCAGAATTGTACAGAAATAAATTTCTGTTCTTTAAAGCCACTGACCTTGGGGTGATTTTGTCATGGCATCCCTAAGAAACTAAGGCATCTACTCTCATGGAACTGTTTTTCAAAGGGAATTTGCAAAGAAAATGCCATGAGAGAAATTTACATATGAGGTTTCAAAAAACCGTTCATGGGAAGATGGCATTAAAAGATAAGGGGAAAAAAGAGGAGCTAATATCAAGAGCTCAAAGAGAAAGAAAATGTTATGGAAATTGTGTTAGTCTGGGTTGATTAGAGAAACAAATTCATGGACACTGATAAGAAAGAGCTTTATATACAAGAACAATTGTGTATTGAGAAAACACCCCAGCCCAATGCATAAGTCTAATACTAGCCCATATGTCCTATACCAGTCTGTAAATTCCTGTTCAGACTCACGGAACACATGTAATGAGGCCGAATGCAGGAAGATCACAGGCCAGTCGGTGGAAAGTCTTGTGGATCCTGTGGCGGTGTAAGCATCTCAGCACTGGCAGGGTCTCCAAGTGACTCCTTCAGTTCCAGGGCTCTAGCATAGTTCCATATATCTTGTCAACAGGAATGTCTCCCAAGAAGTGTCTGTAGCTCTTTATCTCCTTAGTGCCTTCAACATTTTATTAGGGGCTCATGTAATTCTTATCAAAATCCATACATATACATACATCAATTGTACAAAGCACATCTGTACATTCTTTGCCCTCATCATTTTCAAAGCATTTGCTCTCCACTTAAGCCCTTTGCATCAAGTCCTCTCTTTTTCCCCTCCCTCCCCGCTCTCCCTTCCCCTCATGAGCCCTTGATAATTTATAAATTAGTATTTTGTCAAATCTTGCCCTGTCTGACGTCTCCCTTCACCCCCTTTTTGTTGTCCGTCCCCCAGGGAGGAGGTCACATGTAGATCCTTGTACTCGGTTTCCTCTTTCCAACCCCCTCTCCCTCTACCCTCCCAGTATCACCCCTCACACCCCTAGGTCCTGAAGGTATCATCTGCCCTGGATTCCCTGTGCCTCCAGCTCCTATCTGCACCAGCGTACACCCTATGTTCTATCCAGACTTTCAAGGTAGAATTCGGACCATGATAGTTGGGGGAGGGAGGGAAGAAGCATTTAGGTAATGGAGGAAAGCTGTATTCTTCATCGGTGCTAAATCGCACCCTGACTGACTCATCTCCTCTCCTAGACCCCTCTGCAAGGGGATCTCCAGTAGCCGACAAATGGGCTTTGGGTCTCCACTCTGCATTTCCCCCTTTATTCATTATGGTAAGATTTTTTTGGTTCTCATGATGCCTTATACCTGATCCCTTCGACACCTCGTGATCGCACAGGCTAGTATGCTTCTTCCATGTGGGCTTTGTTGCTTCTGAGCTAGATGGCCACTTGTTTACCTTCAAACCTTTAAGACCCCAGACGCTATCTCCTTTGATAGCCGGGCACCATCAGCTTTCTTCGCCACATTTGCTTATGCACCCATTTGTCTTCAGTGATCGTATCATGGAGGTGTGCACCCAATGATATGATTTTTTGTTCTTTGATGCCTGATAACTGATCCCTTCGGAACCACGTAATCACACAGTGTGGTGTGTTCTTCCATGTTGGCTTTGTTGCTTCTGAGCTAGATGGTCGCTTATTTACCTTCAAGCCTTCAAGACCCCAGACGCTATCTCTTTTGATAGCCGGGCACCATCAGCTTTCTTCACCACATTTGCTTGTTCACCCGCTTTGTTTTCAGTGGTTGTGTCGGAACGGTGAGCATCACAGAATGCTAATTTAATAGAAGAAAGTATTCTTGCATTGAGGGAGTACTTGAGTGGGGGCCCAATGTCCTTCCACCACCTTAAAACTAAACCTATAAATATAGGCACATAGATCTATTTCCCCAACCTCATAGATATATTTGCATATGTACATGTCTTTGTCTAGACCTCTATAAAAGCCCTTTGCCTCCTAGCTCTTTCCTCTATTTCCCTTGACTTTCCTCCTGTCCCACTATCATGCTCTGTCCCCACCTAAGTTTCAGCTATACCTCTTAGTTACAATACCCTTGATCATGCCCTACCAGGCCTGCCACACCCACCTTACCACCAATTTGGATCATTTGTTGTTCCCTTGTCCATGGGTTTGTTAACACCACTTCCTTACCCCCCACCTCCCCCTATCCCATGTCTCCCCGGAACTGTCAGTCCCATTGTTTTTCCTCCAGATAGTTCACCCAGCCTGTCTTATTTAGACAGAACTGCAATCAAGCTTTCTATTTAGAGGTTATGAAAAAATTATGTCCCAATGTGTGACCAAATAAGGTTGATTTGTGGCAGATGAGGGACTGATTTTGCCTCTATGAGAACACACCTGCCCACACAGCCATCTCAGTATACCAGTTTTTGGCAAAAAAACCCAAAAACCAGCATGCCTCTCTTGCCCCACACACCTTACTTACCTGACCTCACTCTGTATAACTTTTTGTTTCCTTGAATACAGAAGGACATGAAAAGACAATCATTTGAGGGCATACACGAGGTGAAAAAAAAGGATGGAGGTCTGTCAGTCATCCAAACAGATAAGTTTGAAATTTTTTTCCAAAAATGGAATTGCACACTGGACAAATATATTAAGTGTACTAGAGAATACTTTGAAGGTGATAAGATTGCTTTGTAAAAAAAAATTTAATACATAGCTTTGGGGACAAATTTCTGTTTTGGGGGGTAACCCTAGTATATCAGAATACATATTCTGATATATATCTTTAGTATGCCATCCTGAGCTCTCCCAATCAGGTACGAAAAAAAAAAAGTACAAAACAAAGAAAAAACTTACAGCAAAGGCAGTCTTTTTTTATATTGTTGCCAAAGATTATGAGATAGCTAAGTGTTTGTATACCTATAATCCTAGGACAATTGTTTCCTTTTCATTAATGATACATGGGTAGTCAGTTCTGCTAATAATTAAAAACTATATGTGTTTGAAAAATAAACACAGGCAGATGTTTCACAGAAAACCCATCATCTTTTGCTCTATTTATAAGTGGTTGTAAGTTATTTCGAGATCGTCCCTATTTTAATGTTTGAACTCCTACTTTGTTTTACAAGTTTCCTTTGGACAAATGGGAGCATACTAATACAATGCTATGCTTTAAAAACAAGACCCCTGCCCACCTTCCAGAACCAAACACTATCCAAGAAGAGCGCTGACACACTGTAGGGATTGAAACCACAATCATGGAGCAATCTGTATATGAAGAGGAATCTACTTTCCTGTTTAAACCCCAATCTTATAGCTAATGGTGCTATAAGAGAAACATCACAGGTTTGTGGCTTTAACAGAAATTTATTTTCTTCAGTTTAGGAGGATGAATCCTAAAGTCAGAGTATGGCTCTAGGGTAGTGTATTTCCCAAAATAGGTGCTACTGCCCCTGAGGGAGGCTGGAACAATCAGGGATGATGCAAAAACAGATACCTATACTTTATATTGGATGATGGCACAGTACAAAAGTTTTCCATTGCCAGGAGGCCACAAGTATTTTTTTTCTCCCTGAAGAGGGGATGGTAGGGAAATACATTTGAAAACTCTGCTCCAGGGGAAGCCTTTCTCTCTCTACTGACTGGAGGAAAGCCTGGTCCCCTCTGAGCTACTGCTCCTGGGCAAGCTTCCTTCACAGGGCTTCAATCTCTAACATCTCAAAACACTACCTTAAGTTAACCCTGTCTCATCAACATAATGAAGACAAGCCATTCTCAAACAGGATCATGACCACAGGACAAAGGAGCATCTACAACCCATATTTAATATCTCAATCCACAGCACATCAAAAACACAATTAAATACAACAAAAACAAGTCTAAATGACTCAAAGCCTTATAGCACTGCTGGTGGTACAAAGCTTTGAACTGCAGGCTGGGGGAAGTGAGGTTCTGCAGCACGAGGCACCAACACTGTGTTTAAGAACTCCCTCCCTCCCAGTGTTCCCACTAATGAGCTGTGGAAAGCCACTTTACAAAATCTGCATTAGTTTCCTCATCTGTAAGGTTTTTGAGACATAAAACCCAAACCAAACTCATTGACAGGAGTCAATGTATATTCACAGTGAGACCCCTGGGGGTTTCTGAGACTGTAATTGTTTATGGGAGTAGAAAGCCCAGTCTTTCTCCCAAGGAGCTGTTGGTGGTTTCAAACTGAGTACCTTACGGATCACAGCCCAACTCTTAACCACTACACCACCAGCACTCCTGTTGAGACATATGCTGAGTTACTATATGTAGAGAGCTAAAAATAGGTGCCATGTAAGTAGTTATTATTACTGACAAAACAAAACATTATTTCAGTATCACCATACAGGTCAACTAATTAACATTTGTCCAGTATGACAGTAAAATCACCTTCAAAACTAGATTCCTGTCGGCATGGAATAGGGAACCAGTAAAGAGGTCTGAGGGGTCGGCCCCAATCCCAACTATGTAGGCACCTGCCCCTCCCCCCAAAAGAATTTATTTCAGAAGACAGCACGGAAGCTGCATCTCAGGGAGAGGGACGTGTCTGATCAGAGCACACGGGAGCAGATGAAGGGGGAGGAAGAGAAAGTGGAGTACATCCTGGCCCACCAAGCCTTGAGGACGATATTCCCACTCAGAGCAGCCAATCCACAGAGAAGACCATATGGCCGACCCCACTATGAGATTCAACATCCTTCACTGACCCATAGCCCTACAGGGGACAACACTGGAGACATAGTGGGGGAATTCGGCTTGATCTGATCCCACCACACTGAGGCAAAACACTAAGGGTGTACAACAGAACAGCAAGGGAACAGAGCAACAAAGTCCCCAGGGAATAACAAAAATAGACTTTGGGGCCAGGATATTGACCCCATCAGACTCACCGGAAAACACTCCTAAAGGCCAACCCCAATAAACAGTCCTTGAACTAACTACAGGTTTTTCTTTTTTGTTGTTGTGTTTTTGTCACTGGCTTTTTATTGTTGTTTTGTTTTCTTTTGTTACTTTGATTTGCTCTGTCTTGTTTTTGTGCATGTTGTTATCTCTGCTGGTCTGTCTAAATAAGATAGGTTGGATGAACAATTGGAGGAGTGACATGGGAGAGGGGGAAGGAAGTGGTGTTAACTAATCCAGGGACAAGGGAACAAAAAGAGATCCAAATAGGTGGTGTGGAGGGTGAAGGAGGGTGTAGGAGGCCTGGTAGGGCGTGATCAAGGGTAATGTAACTGAGAGAAATCACTGAAACCCAAATGAAGGCTGAGCATGGTAGTAGGGCAAGAGGAAAGTCAAAGGAAATAGAGGAAAGAGCTAGGAGGCAAAGGAAATTTATAGAGGTCTAAATAAAAGCATGTACATATGTAAATAGATTTATACATGAGGATATATGTATCCTTATATATAAGATCTATGTGCATGTATGTGCACATATGTATAGGTTTAGTATTAAGGTAGTAGATGGACATTGGGCCTCCACTCAAGTATTCCCTGAATGCAAGAATGCTTTGTTCTGTTAAACTGGTATTCCATGATGCTCATCTTCTTGACACATTGTTGAAGACAAAACGGGTGCATCAACAAATGTGGTGAAGAAAGCTGATGGAGCATGGCTATCAAAAGATATAGCGTCTAGGGTCTTAAAGGCTTGAAGGTAAACAAGCAGTCATCTAGCTCAGAAGCAACAAAGCCCACATCGAAGAAGCACACCCACCTGTGTGATCACGAGGTGTCGAAGGGATCAGTTATCAGACATCAAAGAACAAAACATCATATCATTGTGAATGAGGGGGAGTGAGGAGTGGAGACCCAACGCTCATGTAGGCAACTGTACATTCCTTTACCGAAGGGCCTCAAGGAGACAAGCCAGTCAGGGTGCAGTGTAGCAATGATGAAACATAACTTTCCTCTAGCTTCTATATGCTTCCTTTCCTCCCACCCCCCACTATCATGATCCCAATTCTACCTTACAAATCTGGCTAAATCAGAGGTTGTACACTGGTACAGATAGGAACTGGAAACAGAGAAACCAGGACAGATGATCCCTTAAGGACCAGTGGTGAGAATGGCAATACTGGGAGGGTGGGATGGAAAGGGGGAACCGATTACAAGGATCAACATATAACCTCCTCCATAGGGGATGGACAACAGAAAAGTGGGTGAAGGGAGATGTCAGACAGTGTAAGATGTGACAAAATAATAATTTATAAATTATCAAGGGTTCATAAGTGAGAGGGGAATTGGGAGGAAGGGGGAAAAATGAGGAGCTGATGCCAAGGGCTTACTTAAGTGGAGAGTAAATGTTTTGAGAATGATGAGGGCAATGAATGTACAAATGTGCTTTACACAATTGATGTATGTATGGATTGTGATAAGAGTTGTATGAGCCCTCTAATAAAATGATTAAAAAAATAAAATTTAAAATATTTAAATATCAAAAAATAAAAAGCCAACAAACAAAAAACTAGATTCCATTCCCATTTTCTGGTTCCGCAGACATGGAGTAGCCAGAAGAAATAGCCTCGCTATACTCATGATTCTAGAAACAGACTTTCCTGTGTGCTAAGATTGTTGGTTGGACCACAACCAACAAAGCCATTGCTCTCCAGTCAATTCCGACTCACAGGGTCCCGCGGGGGCAAATCAGCAATGCCCTTGTGGGTTTGCAAGACTGGTCCTCTTTATAGGAGCAGAAAGCTACATCTTTCTCCTGCAGAAACCGCTGAACTTGCAGTCAGCAGACCAACATGTAACCACTACGCCACCAGGGCTCCTTGGCAGGGTCATCCAAAACCTTAATGGAGAGAGGAGTGCCCAAATTTTGGAAAGTTTTCAACACATTATGCAAATTGCTAAAAGTATTATTTGTCTAGAAAAGTGCTGATACTTCAAAATCATCTGTGCAGTTAAAGTAATGTACTAAAACTCTTGGCAAGTATATTCATTCTGACGTATCTAATTTGGTAATCAATATCAATTAGGTTAGTCCTTTTCTTTTTGCCAATACCAGTAAAGCTTTAGGAAGATTCATTCGAAATGGGTGTCATCTATGCTGAGTTTTCAGCCTTTTGAATGCACTGTTTACTGGCCATGGATGATGATGATGATGATGATGATGATGATGATAGCCACCACTTCTGATATACTTACTGTGTACCAGGTACTGTTCTTATTTAATTCTCATACCATTCTATGAATGGCAGGCACTGTTAATATCTCTGATTCAAGGTGGGGAATTGAGGCACAAATATTTACAGAAGTTATCCAAGGTCACACAGCTAATAACTGGAAGATATGAGACTTGAACCCAAAGTTCCAGTCTGTGCACTTAACCAGTGTTCTAGACAGCTGCTTAGAACAATCTCTGCTCTTGGTTTCTTCTACTCTTTTTGCCTACACTGTGCTTAGGTCTCTTTATCCCTACAACAAACCCAAGGGCAGTTACTATGAGGTTCCTTTTGTTTGTTTGTTTAGACATAATAAGCTTGAGGGTAAGCAGGTGTTCACTTAGGTGAAGAGCAAGATTAATAGCCTACTAGAGGGAACCGATTACAAGGATCTACATGTGACCTCCTCCCTGGGGGATGGACAACAGAAAAGGGGGTGAAGGGAGACGTTGGACAGGGCAAGATATGACAAAATAATAATTTATAAATTATCAAGGGCTCATGAGGCAGAGGGGAGGCGAGGAGGGAGGGGAAAAAAAGAGAACCTGATGCAAAGGGCTTACATGGAGAGCAAATGCTTTGAAAGTGATAAGGGCAAAGAATGTACAGATGTGCTTTATATAATTGAAGTATGTATGGATTTTGTTAAGAGTTGTATGAGCCCCTAATAAAATGTTTTTTAAAAGTAGCCTACTAGAGGGAGAGGGACAAAGAAACACACAAGGGGGTGAGTGGACCAGGGCAGTCATTGGTAGGCCTGATAACTTGTTTTAAGTTATTGAATGCAAAAATGATGATCTGATTATGTAAACTCCCATCTAATTCACAATAAAAAGGTTACCTTATAATCATAGTAATACGATGTTACTACAAACAACAATTAAAAGAGTCAAGTTTAAGATATGCTCAAGATTAAACAGATAGCTATCAACTTTGTTATTCTCTAATCTCCAAAGCATCTCCAACACAGAATTTTGTTTCCGATTTTATTTAACAAATGAACCAAATAGATCTCCTAAAAATAAATGTGATTAGAATAGAAATAAATCAATTTGGCAGCCCATAGCCCTGCCATTGAAGTATAATACTACAACTTTTAACATTTCCCCCCAAATCTAACTGTATTTTCTCTCTTCTAAAAATAAAAACATTTAACTCATACTATCTTCTGAGATTATTTTATTTAATCATCCTCTTTGATAAAACATTATCCTCTGGTGGGAAATATATCTTTAGAAGGCAAGAAAAGAATGATGGAAATTCTTTTAAATTTAAAGTGATAATCTGCAAAGGGCTTAAGTGGAGAGCAAATGCTTTGAGAATGATTGGGGCAGGGAATGTGCGGATGTGCTTTATACAATTGAAGTATGTGTATGAATGGATTGTGATAAGAGTTGTATGAGCCCCTAATAAAATGTAAAAAAAGGAAAAAAAAGAAAATATTTCGGGATATCAATTTTACAATTTGCTCTGATGTTTACAAAAATCAATGAGTAAAGTTCTAAAACAGATCATGACTGCTCCATCTGGAACCGAAATCTGCTACACAAATTGAAATTTGGCAAGAACTGACTGGAACACAAGCTACAATACCACCCGTGCCCGTCCTGTTTCCGTTATACTCTTTGGAATGATGGCTGGGCAGCCACAATCCAAAGAGCTCCTAGTGATCACATGCTTGGGGCTGGTTTTAATCCAGGGAAAATGATACTATTTCCACAGAACCCACAAGATTCAAAATGGAATAACAATGGCCTTCAGAACGCCAGGATAACAGTTACAGTCCCCTGCCAAGCTGTTTTTGTGATCTGCCTTGTAGGCAACAGACAATGTTTTCAATCACATTTCTCAGTGTGAATACTGCGTGGGAAAATCTCTTGGCTGTGAAAACCCTAGCATGACACAAATGGCGTCGGCAGTGCCTTTTGCCTAGGAGACAATGCCATGAGTGTTCCTGCAAATGGTTACGATGTAACAGACGTGTACTTTCTCACTCAACCAGGATACTCTATTTGACTGCCCTGCAACTTCTATGGCGATAAGCAATTCCCCCCTTTTAGTTACTAAAAGTGCTATCTGAGAAAGGTAGTATGCTAAAAACGTTAAAGCTACTTCCGTAACCACCTTACACTACCTCACATCCACATAAAACCAAAAAATACTAAGAATTGGTACTATTTAAAAGTACCCACAGGCATGGAGAATCAATATGCTAGGCCAACTCTGCAGAGATACAGTCTAATTCACATCGTAAAGCTTCTTGTATTCTGCTCTGAATGCCTTCACAGACTCAAGGGAGGTTAGCCCTCACGAACTTTGAAAAGCTGCCATTTTCTCAAGTGGCAGGCAGCTTGTAGCTCTTCAATCCCCAAATGTGAACAGCAGAGAATATAAAATGTGATTCTTCCATGTGCATTGTAGGTGTAAGCATATCGTACAATTTGGCTATCACTTCCCTAATTAAAATCACTATGAAATACATACACAGGCACCCCCAAAACAATGCCAAATTGCCAGCTATTTTTCCTAAGTGCTTCTGATTTAAGAACATGAAATTTACTAGAGATTCTGAACAAGTGGGTTTTAGAGAGTACAGCATGATTATAGCAATTTCTAGAAACCTTAACCTCTATTAAATTTAAGGAATCTCGTTCACTCTACAGCCCTAGGGCATCTACCTCAATGTCTGGCTCAGTATGTTTGTAGAAGTGAGTTAAGACAGGTAAATTTGATAATGTTTATGGTCAACCTAATGACAGTGGTTTTTAAAAAAGAACCAAATAGTTATTTTTGGTTATCGGCTATAATTACAGTAAGGTGTTAAAATGTCAATGACTTGATCACTATAAACACCATTTTCTTCTCCTTCAGTTTTTCTTCCACACACTCTGAACTGACAACTATTAGCTAACTTGACGGAAAGCCTACAAATACTGGTTTGAAGATGTAGCAACAATTGATTTAATGGGAAATTAATTTGCAGAGTGAATCATTCTCAATTCTTTGAGATTGTTTTAATATTGTAGGTGTCTTTAAAATGGCATCTAACATATAATGATAACCTGTTTTGCAACAAGAGTACTTAGACAACCATTAAGGAGACTTCAAACGCAACCCAGTAATCCTGTAATTACTTGGGATAAAATTTATAAAATGCTTTTGAAGAGTTAGATCAACTGTTTTATACAGCATTTGCTTTTAAAATTTCCAAAGACCAAGAAGCTTTGCAAATTAGCTCTTGGCCATACTAGAGATAACTAGGATACCTAATACCAATCTGTTTTTAACCCTACTTCGTGATAATAAAAAATCTTACTCTTTTTTAACTTTCTTTATGCCAGCTGAACATCCTACACCTAGCCTGCTCGCTCATGCACTCGTGTGCGCTCGCGCTCATTCGCGCTCTCTCTCTCTCTCTCTCTCTCTCAATTAGTGGAAAGTTAGGTGGGTTAGTTCAGGTGTTGTCAAAGAACAAAATCCTAGATTGTTTCTAGATTGGCAACTGTCTTATTCACTGAGTACCTACTAAGTGCCTGGCATGATTCTAGGGGATAAAGAAGTAAAGGAAACAGCAAAACCCTGGCTCTCATACAGCTTATCTTATAAGGAAGGTTAGGTAATACTATATCTACTGCTCTAAAATATGGACTTAGTGAAAAATTACTAATTTGCCATTTCCATCCACATGTGACCTCTTCCCTGGGAGAGGGACAGCAGAGAAGGGGGGAAGGGAGACTCCGGATAGGGCAAGATTTGACAAAATAACGAGGTATAAATTACCAAGGGCACATGAGGGAGGGGGGAAAGGGGAGGGAGGGGAAAAAAAAAGAGGACCTGATGCAAGGGGCTTAAATGGAGAGCAAATGCTTTGAGAATGATTGGGGCAGGGAATGTATGGATGTGCTTTATACAATTGATGTATGTATATGTATGGATGGTGATAAGAGTTGTATGGGTCCCTAATAAAATGTAAAAAAAGAAAAGAGAAAAAAATGATTAGGGCAGGGACTGTACAGATGTGCTTTATACAATTGATGTATGTATATGTATGAACTGTGATAAGAATTGTATGAGCCCCTAATAAATTGTTAAAATTAAAAAAAAAATTCTTAAAATACGTAACTCAAAAACAGGACACTTAGGGCTCATCTATATTCCTTTTATTGCTTGATACACTAAAAAAAGGCATGCTTTACATAACCCAAACTAGGGAATTCACAATTTTTAATGAGTTTACAAAGTGTTGCGTCCAAACATACAGAACTTACTTTGCTTTAGTGTCTTCAGTATTAAAAATACCAAAGAGTAGCACTCTCCTTTTCATACAAAAGATAAACCCAATTTTTAAAGGAAAATGTTCATACCAAATTATGCTTACAAACTACTTTTGTAAGGCAGCCTTTCAATAAAGGTATTCCAACATGGATCAGCATAGCAGTCAACCAATTTAGAATAGTATGTTAGTTTAATTGATCTTTTCTAAATTATTGTGCCGATACCTAAGAGAAAGTCATTTTCCATTGGACATGAACACAAATGAATGTATGTATTTCTCAAACCACATTCCTATACTGAACTACCACCCAGTTAAAAAATGAACACGTGTGAATTAGAAGAACTACAACCAGAACGTCCTTAGAAATGAGGCCTTCAGGTTATGCCCTTTGGAGACGTCGTCATATGGAGGGAAGGGTCCAGTCCCTGGAGAAGGATATCATGCTTGGTAAACCAGAGGGTTAGAGAAAAACAGGAAACTCCTCAATGAAATGGACTGACACAGTGGCTGGAATAATGGGCTTAAGCACACATAGCAACAATTGTGAGGGTGGAGCAGGAGCTGACAGTGTTTTGTTCTGCTATATAGGGTCCTGAGTCAGATCACCTTGACAGTACCTAGCAGCAGCAACAAACAGAGGTTATCGATAGTTTTGAAAAGAAGAGGGAAGAAAATAGTTCTTTTTTAAAAAAAACTTTTTATTAGGAAAAATGGTTCTTAAACTTTGCAGTGGTAAATGAAAATTAAAATTACAAATGAAAATTAAAATACCACTTTTCACCAGATTGGCATAAAAATATTTGGTTATACACTGTGCTGTGCAGAGTGTGGGTATTGAGAACACAAACTTTTAGCATCTCTTTGGAGGATGACTGGCACAATCTAAGTTCTCAGTGCTTACCTTCCAAATATACTTAGACATGAGCAAAGTAAATAGAATTATTAACTGTGTTTTGGTTAGTGGCAAAATATTCTGAAAACCATCTAAATGACCATCAGCAAATTACAGCATCCCCCTGCAATCGAATTTTATGTAACCATTACCACATGGTCATGCAGTAATGTTCTATAATTAAAAATTAACGGTCGTGTTCAGAGAAGGGACATTTAAGGAAAATAAGCATCCAGGTAACCTAAATGGTAGAAGAAGGTACTAAATGGTGTAGAGTGCACTGACATCTGTATTTATTTATAAATGCTTTCTAGATCCCTGAAAGGATTCACAAGGGGGGAAACAGGAGACAGGAAATACATGCCTTGAGTGTGTGCTGCCTATTCAAAACTGCATAAGCACACTGATAACAGAGTATGCTTTTGCGATCGCAGCTCCCAAAGTTTGCTTCCTTAACAGCCTTCTCCTACCATGGCTAACTTATAAGAGTTCTTCTCAGTGTATAACTGCAGCTGAGGAATAGGGGAAGGATGGAATGACATGGCAAGCTGAAGGGCTTATAGAACCATGAACACTCAGGTGGAGGGCAAGGCGCAGGGTGCAAGGCTGAGCCAAAGGAGTCCAAAGCCCTGGGTGGCAGCAGGCTGACCTGTTTGAAGAAGTGAGGACACGGTGGCATATTAATGAGACCAGTAAGATCAAAACAAAACAAACAAAACCCCGAATTCACACCAGTGTGTTGATTTCAACTCA
This sequence comes from Tenrec ecaudatus, assembly GCF_050624435.1. Classification (NCBI taxonomy): domain Eukaryota; kingdom Metazoa; phylum Chordata; class Mammalia; order Afrosoricida; family Tenrecidae; genus Tenrec; species Tenrec ecaudatus. The sequence goes on along the minus strand of NC_134539.1, from coordinate 77,131,805 downwards.
AAGCAACTGAGCAGTTGCTTCCTAGGGTTTCTGAAGCTAGGTAACTCCATCATCCTCCCCCCACCCAGGGACTGCAGCCTACCACCACCAGTGCTCCTGTGAGATAAAGGGGTTGTCTAAGTTAGCAAAAGCAAATTTAGAAGAAGTCTGGAAGCTCTGATGAAACCAGTTCAGCAACGTAACATGGAATTAATTGTCCACTGATAGAAGGGCACAGTGGTCAGAAACCAGACCTGGCTTCCTGCATAAGGTCGAATTCTACGATGGAACTACCAGTGTCTCCACCATAAATTAGATTTCCTTTCATCCCTTTCTTTTTCCTTGTCTTTCCTGATTTTTTAAATGATTTCCTGGAAGGTGAATCGGTCCTGCCCTCCACTTATGAGTCAGGAATCTCTTTCCTTTCAGAAAGCAGATTCCCAACCAATTGTTCACTGTCTATAATTTCACCTATTTTACCCATTTACAACATAAACCCCAACTGAGCTAGCTTCACCCGCAGGGCTGGCCCACAATTCAACGACTACCAAGTGCATACCATATAGGATGCTGATGTTAGCAGCTGTCAAGGGGGCAAACCTCTCCACATATAATGGGACTCCACCACTGTGACCAGAGGGTTTTCTCTGGGTGATATTCCAAGTAGATCACCAGACCTTTCTTCCTAGTCTAGAAGCATTACTGAAACCTGTTCAGCAAGACATCCAAAGGCTCTACTGACAGGCAGGTGGTGCCCTTGCAGTGCCGGGGCCAGGAATTAGGCCTCTCTCATCGGAAGGCAAGAATGCAGATGACCTACCACTGACCTACCATTGCGCTCAGCATATAAAATAACCTCAAACTAAACCCACTGTCATCAAATTGATTCTGCCTCACACTGAGACTATAAAACACAGTAGGGCTGCCTCCTAGGGTTTTCAAGGCCAGAAATCTTTACAGAAGCAGATTGTCCTATCTTTCACCCATCAAGCAGCTGGTGTGTTCAAATTGCTGATCTTTCAGTTTGTGGCCAAAGGCTTAACCCATGTGCCATTAGGTTTAACTTAGTATGTAAGTTGAAAAAGAAAAAACAGAAACAAACCAAACTCACTGCCATTGAGTCAATGCAGACTCATAGCAACCTTATAGGACAGAGTAGAGCTCCCCCTGTAACTCTTTAGGGGAGTAGGAAGGCCCATCTTTCTCTGGAGGGGGGATTGGTAGTTTCAAACTGCTAACCTTGCAGTTAGCAGCCCAAAGCATTGCCATGAAACCACCAGGGCTCCAGTATATATGATATCCTCCCTTTAACTTCCCTTCAAACTAACACGGCTTAAGCCACACTGAAGCATGTCCAGTGCCCTCCGTTCAAGCATAGGGTCTATATCTCAAATAAAGATGATTGATTAAAAAAAAAAAGATCTAGTTACAGACTACCACACATTAGTGACACTTAACTGAACACTGTTTGGTACAATACCCTTTTCCTCTGTGAAATTAACTTTACCCCCCCCCTTTTTTTAATGGGCCCGTGGCACTTTATCAATTAACTTGATTTATCAGGAACTTTCCTTATCCCACTCTGCTTTTCCCACTTCTCTCTACTGTTTCTTCATTTGATTGTTCATTCTGTTTTCTCAAACAAGTCCTGGTATTTTATCAGCCAAGAAAGTCCAGAAAGTAAAGTTGGGAGGCCTGCATTCAGCTTCTCATTTCTATCAAGCTCATAGAGAATATTTCCTTCTGTAATAAAGCATCTGGCTGTCTTCCCCCTGCCCCCCTAGAATGGTTCTATTTACCTCCCTTATTTCCTTGCCCACCTACAACCGAGAGAAATACCCTAACCAAGAAGCCTTTCAGGTTTCTCAACCCCGAAAAATTGTTTGGCAAGAGTCCCTGATATTTTTGCAGATGGAATCATACCCAAGAGATTTAATCTATGTATGTGCCGAGTGCTTAACAACTTGTGGAAGGCTCCTAATGATTCTATTTATGTGTCACTTTTCAGAACACGCTACAAGCCTATTTAACATTATTAGCATGTCTTTGAGCTCTAGTGTGGGAAACTAAATATAAAAGTTCCAAAAAGAGTTTCAGGTCTTAGAAGTAGTTGTTGTTGGGTGTGACTCATCGTGAGCCTATCTATCTATGTACAACAGAATGCAACACTGCTGGGTCCTGTGCCACCCTCACAATCATTGCTGTCGAGTCTTTTGCTGAAGGCACTGTGTCAGTCCTGTCATGGAGGCCCTTTCTCTTTTCCACAGACTCAACTTCTCCAAGAACTTGGCTCTCCTGGTCCTCCCTTCTAGGAGGAGCATGCTGGCTGTACTTCCTCCCAGACAAAGGACGTTGTTCTTCTGGCAGCCCATCCGTCCTTCTCTGCTCGTCTTTAATCACTGGCCTAGCCTTTGCAGATGGAGATGAGGTGAAGGGAAATACTATGGCTTAGGTCGGCTCATCTTAGCCTCAAAATGACATTTTAACACTTTAAAAAGGTTCTTTATAGTACTTGTGCCCAATGCAATATGTCATAGCTTATAGAAGTTAGTCTGCTACAATAAACATTTGACACATTCTCTGTACATTATGATCGGTGTGCCAAAGATAACTGTGTCAGTTAGTGTCAGGCCTGGAACTCAGTTTTGCTGCCATGGAGTCAGTGCTGACTTACAGAGACCCCTGCAGATTTCTGAGTTTGTAACTAGTTCCGGAGTAGAAAATCCAGCCTTTCACCCAAGGAGCTGGCTGGTGGTTTTGAACGAGTTTAACTTAGAACAACTGAGTTGAAGGGGCCTGAAGTCACGTAGTTTTGTCTACACTGATGGCCCTTACAACAAGCCTCACAAGGACATTCTCACTCAGGTCCTTCTTGACATGGGATTGAAAACACAAATCAAAATACTGTCACCACAGAAACAGGTAAAAAGGGTTCTATTTTCAGAAGCAAATGACAGTGGGCGCTAATATAGTTTATTATGGCAGACATTCACTACACTAACTACTCACTAACTCAATACTTTCAATAATTCTATAAAGAAGGCACTATTATGCCCATTTTACACATGAGGAGACTGATGATGCTAAAGGACGTGCCCAGAATTACTCAGTTACTTGTTATGAGGATACAAGTCAAGCAAGCAGTCTGGTTGTAGATTCAGGCTCTTGAACAATTACAGGACTTCCTGCCTGACTTCGAGCAATCTTGCAAAATGAAGATAAAATCACTTTCAACTATGTACCCTTAAGCCTTTTGGACAGTAGTGGCCACATGAGTGAAATGAACTGTAGAGAAAGGCAGAGCCCTGTGTCTAACTTCCCTCGTCGGGGTTCATTTAACAGATTCATGGCCACCCGAACTACATCTGCTGTAGAGAGCTTAGCATTTTATTAGACGGTGCTCAACCGCAGAGCTGATATTTCAGACGAAATAGCAAAATCTCTTTCTTTTAAAAACAGAAATTCCCAAATGAATGCCCTTTCTCTGAGCCAATGGGAGTAACACAAATATGCCAAGACCTCATGAAGGGTGAGCAACTTAGAATCGCCATCCTCATAGTCTGCAATCTTTTCACAGAACCCAGAACAAACTTAGTTTAAGGAGTTTGTTTTTTCTCGTATTTAATAAGCCTCAATATCTCCATGCCAGAGGTTCTCAGCTTCCTGCCATTTTCACAGAAAATAAGTAAAAACTTCTTAGATGTTCCTCAGCTTTTCAATTTTGTATCTTTAGGAATTTTTTCAAAGAGAATATGATCTTATTTTATTTTTAGACTAGGAAAAAAATTGATATGTGGTGTGTCATGGATTGAATTGTGTGTTTTCATGCCCATCCCCCAATATATACCATGTTGGCTAGACTATGATTCTCAGTGTTTGAAAACAATGCAATGTGGCATTTATGTAATGATCCCCATGATGTGATCTGCTGCGATAAGCTAATAACTTCTGAAAGGATTAAGAGTTGGATGCACACCCTTACTCCTGTGGCAACTCTGGTCCTATGTAAGGGGAGTTTCCCTGAGGTGTGCCCTGCAACACCTTTATCTTACAAGAGATTAAGGAGAGAGAAGCAAGAAGAGAAAGGTAGACCTACTATCACCAAAACCAAAAAAGAAAGGGGCTGGGGGCTGGGCGAAGAAGTGGAATGCTTTGCCTAAATCTAGGATCCTTGTGCTCAGAAACTCCTAGACTCAGGGGATGACTGGTAAGATACAAGGAAATCTCCAAGGAATACCAGGCCTACAGATTTGAAAGGAAATAAGGATCTTCCCCCATAGATAATAGAGAGAGATAGCTTTCCCTTAGAGCCAGAACTCTGAACTCAGATTTCTAGCCTCATAGACTCACTATAGGATTTCTACTCCCATAAAGAGCCTGGGAAACCAAAAAAGAGCTGCTCTACCCTGTCCTATAGGGTCAGTATGAGTCAGAATCAACTTGATAGCAGTAAAATGCTCACTATAAGGTCGCTATGAGTCAGAATTGACTTGATGGGAGTGAGCTTCCTAAACTGTGAGAAGATATTTGTTATAGCAACACTAGATAGCCAAGACACATAAGGTAACTCTGTCCTTTAAAAAATTAAGAAGGAGTAGTAGTCCTACTACTATCAACTACCACATCCCAAGTTACAGTTCTAGTTACCATGGCTGTGCAATACATTCCAGCCAACACCCAAATGGGAAAGGATCATTTTATGCAGGGCTAGAAACTGAAACAGAGCACAAACATTGTGTGTCTCTGTCTGTGCCTGGGACCTTAGCTGGGAAGACTCGATGGCTGGGATGGTTCAACTGCTGGGAGCTAGAATCATGCTGAAGTGCCTTCACTCATGTCTGGCAGCTAAATGCGATCTTTGCGACCTCACGTGGGCCGTCAGCTGGAACTCCACAGTTGCCTTTTCCATAATGTCTCTTCATGTGGGCTCTTTGGGCTTCCATACAATATGGTAACAGAATTCTAAAAGCGATCATCTCAAAAGAAGAAAGAAAAAATGCATGGCATGCTTATGATCCTGCCTCAGGGATAGGATGCCACTTCACCTATTCTACTGGTCAAACCTCAAAATTCATTGTCATTGAATCATCTCTACCGAGAACAACCCTACAGGGCAGAACAGAACTGCCCCTTTGGGTTTCTTAAGCTGTACATTTTTACGGGAGCAGTAAGCCTCATCCTTCTCCTTCTACAGGACAAGGCAATCACAAAGGTCCACCTACCTTTCAAGGGGAGGGGCATAAACGTCTCCACTCCATGGGAGGAGACTTAAGTAAGAGGAGTAGGTGGGATCGTGGATATTGTTGGGACCCTCTTTGCAAAATAAAATCTGTTTCACTTGAGAAATATAAACTCTCACTGCCATCGACTCGAAACCGACTCACAGTGACCGTATAGGATAGAGTAGAATTGCCCCTGTGAGTTTCAGAAACTGTAATTCTTTATAGGAGAGGGAAGCCTCGTCTTTTCTCTTGCTGAGCAGCACCCAAAGTATAACTCACTGCTCCACCAGGGCTCCTGATATACATAAATAGAAAAATCTAAGCAAAATCAGATGCAACAGAGATCTCAAGTAGTCGATAGGATTATGGATCGAGTAATTCTAAATATTCTTTATTCATCTCTAAATGCCAGGCAGCTTTCAAAGATAGGGAGTCTATACTATTAGACTCTGCAAAAGCCTATTAAATGTTGCGTGTGTGCCATCAATTTCTGATTTCTACTAAAGAGTGAATGCCCATCAGTGGCCAGTTATTTTTACTTTTATCATTCATGAAAGGGTACATTAGGTTTTTTTCTAAGCATATCAAAAATTCAAGATCCATTTACTATGCACTTAAAACAATTTGCAAAACCAATCACTTTTCACTAGTCTACACCTCTTCCAATTGTTCAAACAAGTTTCATCATGACGTTCAGCAAGGTAAACATTTCAGTGAAAAAAAGCATAGCTACTGTCCCAAAGGCCAACAGATTATGAGTCTAAGTGACGGAGTGCTAAAGTTAAATAATAATGCCTGGAGGGATATAATACATAACTATGTCAAGAGCTTAGAGGTTTACATTCTAGCTTATTTGATTACCAAAATTTCTATCTCTACCCTAGACTTCTCCTCTGAAACTACACACACACACACACACACACACACACACACACACACATTGATCAACCTTTCACTTAGTTATCCACTCCAAAACCAACCAAACTCACTGCCCTTGAGTTGGTTCCAACTCATAGTGACCCTGTAGGGCAGGGTAGAGCTGCCCCTGTGGGTTTCCAAGACTGTAAATCTTTATGGGAATAGAAAGCCTCGATTAGAGCAAAAAGAAAAAGAAAAGAAATCCTCATCTTTCTCCTGTAGAACAACTGGTGGATATGAGCTGCTGATCACGTGGTGAGCAGCTTACTGACTGACCCACAGCACTCCAGGAAGCTTTCCAAAGATTCAGCTTTCTACACAGATTAGCCTAATGGGAGAGAAAGAGCGGTTTAGCAACGGTGACTCTCCAGCCTCTCTAAGAATAGACGTTTCACTCAAAGTTTCATTCTGGTTGATTCCTCAGTCTTGGGAATTTGGTTACTGTGAGCGATCTATCTTTAAGCACACTGAAAATTAGGAGCCGCTCTAGAGTTGACCAGAAGCCCTGGTGGCACAGTTACAGGTCAGATTGTAATCTTCAAGGTCAGCAGTTTGAAAACACCAGTCAGTGGCTCCACAGGAGAAAGACAAGGCCTTCTACACCTATAGGTACAGTTTCAGAAACCCACAGAGGAAGGTAACCGATAAGGTTGCTGTTAGTCAGCAGCGACTCCCTGGCAGTAAGTTAGATTTGGGGGGCTAAAAGAATTGGGGAATGGATCCTGACAGTTATATCCAAGTTATTCCATGTGATCATGAACAGAGAGGGCAAGTAAGAAGTGGTTTGGTTTTTATTTGCGCTCAACTGATGAAAGGAAAAAGTGAAAGTGCTGGAAATGGAGGTGGGGGCCTGAGGCTGATACACTGCTTAACCCATAGGCCAAGGTAGTGGAGCTGCATTGCCTTCCCTACCCCCCTTCGGCTCACCTCTCCAGATGTCCATAGTCCACTATCCAAAGACAATGTTCTATACAGCCTTAGTTAGTAGTGGCTTAAAGCTCATTAGCAGCTATATACGGTGCAACTATTAGTCTCTCCCTGTCTGAAGACAATGGAAGACACATGGAACTAACGAACCACCTGAGATCAGAAGAATTGAAAAGTAGTATCCCATTTGAACAAAGATTCTCAACCTTCTAATGCTGCAAGCCTTTCACAGTTCCTCTTGTTGTGGTGACCCCCCCCAACCATAAAATTAATTTCGCTGCTACTTCATAACTGTCATTTTGCTACTGTTATGAGTCGGGCAACCCATGTGACAGGGTCGTTCGACCCCCAAAGGGGTCATGACCCACAGGTTGAGAATCACTGCATTAAAAGGTCTCTCATAGAATGAGAGAAATGTGAAACAAAACTCAAAATCATAAAAAAGACCAGGCTATCCGGTCAGATAGAATAACGGGACCCCCAAGACCATGGTCCTTGGTTATCCTTCAGGTCTAGAAACAAGCTCACCCTTGTGGCTCAATTTTTAGGCAAATAATAGACAAGTCTATAAAGGGAGCAATAATATACACCGTAGAATAATCAAAATTTGAGATCAGAAGGGCAAAGCTCTAAGGGTGAGGCAAGAAGGGAAACTAGAAACAGGAAACACAGGGGTAAGTGGGCTCAGTTGAGTTACATTGAGGGGATTGCACAGACAAAACAAAATGTGCATGAGTTATTGAATAGAAAACTGATCTGCTCTGTAAACCTTCACCCAATTCACAACAACAAAGTTTTTTTAAAGGTGGTGGGTAGCTCATGCAAGGAGATATATTATACACTAGGAAGAAAGGGCTGGTGAATGATTTCCCAAAAATCAGTCAATCAAAACCCTGTGGATCACAAGATCTGATCTGACAGTGATCATGGGGACGGCACAGGACCTGACAGTGCTTCATTCCATGGTGTGTGGGATCAGAATGAGTCAGTGGCTGGCTGACTCCACAGCAACTAACTTGAAAAACTACAAGGAGAGATTTGACTCTGACCTTGGTAGGACAGATTGCATTGGGAGGAATGATGCTGAGAACTCATCAGATGAAGGGCCATCTTTTTGTGTTTCCGAAAGCAAACTTTCTCTAAAGCCACAGCTTGAGTATTCATGCATTCTGCTTTGGTATGTACACAGTGGCAGCACATGGTTCCACAGCAATCTACTTCTGAGGTTACTTCTAAAATACAACACTAAATAGAGCATGAGTGTTGTAATGAAAAAAATGTACTGCGCACGCTGCTAGGAGGTTTGGTGGTGTCATGATTGTAGTGGTTACCTGTTGGGCCGCTAACCTCAACGTGAGCAGTTTGAAACCACCAGCTGCACTGTGGGGAAAAAGATGAGGCATTCTACTCTCATAAAGAGTTGCAGTCTCGGAAACCCACAGGGGCTGTTCTACCCTGTCCTATAGGGTCACCATGAGTCAGAATTCACTGCACTGCTAGGCATTCAAGGCCACCAACTGTTGACATTTTAACCTAATTCCACCCATGTAAACGTTTTGGAAACGATTAACACATCATGATAACTTCTCTACTCAACCCCCCACCATTAGCCAAGACAGTCAGGCAGCTTGTTCCATTCTCTAGCTACATAACTAACTGCTTTCCAACACTGCCTTTGGAGTCTCCAAATCTGGCCCTGTGACTTGTACTTTCAGACAGCCATTCAGTATCGTGTGGCCTCCTGATGAATTCCTCCTTCTCCCATGGTTTTCTGCCACAGCCTACCTTTTTAGGCTCCTCTTACAACCCTATTATATACTGTACCAAGTTTAGAACTCCATGTCCTCCTACACTTCTGGACATGCCATTTATTGCCTGTTCCTGAGAGGCTGTCTAGATCAGTGCCCAACTGGCTGTAAAAAAAAAATGGCGTGGGGCATCCTCACACCTCATGAAACATACACTCTAACCCTCAAACCTTTGTCCTACATCTGACACCAGCTGCCGGCCCCTCTCCCATCCCCACAGTATATGTGCTACTTCTCTGTCGGGTGTGTTAATTCTGTAATGAACACGCTGGACTCACATCTGGAGCGCACTCATATTAGGGAAGTGACAGGATACAAAGGAGGCCTGGTGGTCAATGGTTAAGTGCTTGTCTGCTAACTACTAGGTTGGTTCGGATCCCCGAGAGAATGTGGCACGTGCTTTGGTAAAGATGACAACCTAAAACTCCCTGAGGGGCAGGTTTACTTCGTACTGTGGGGTCACTCTTTGTTTTTGTGTAACTAGGGACCAGGATTAGCAGGTTAGAGCTTGAGATTAGGGCCAGGAAGCAAGTAGATGACATCTCTGGGCTCCTCTTAGCCATGCAGCGCTCCATTCGGCCCTCTCAGGACAGGACTACTCTCTCATTCCCCGGTCCTTCACTTTACGTGGGCTCAACTCTCAGATCTTCTGCTCCTGGGCCCCTCTCCTCTAGCAGAACAGCAAAACTGACTAATCTCCTTGTCACGGTTCCATACTCCTTTTTGCATGGCCTAAACCTGTATAGGCTCCATTTGCATTGTTAGCAGACTATCAAATGCCTTGGGGTGAGCCCAAAGTATCCTATTTACATAGTACCACCAGCCATTTTGTGGCAGTTACAGGACTGTATTAAGCATCACACATGCCCAGCCGGTCTGTTTGTATAACTTACTTATCTTTCAGGAGGTCCTTCATGGATCCCACTTCTCCAACTAGGTTGTACTCCTTTCTACAAGGTTCCATTTATTTACCCCACTAGGAGTACTGGTGGTATAGTGGTTACATTTTGGGCTTGGAACCACAAAGTAAATTGTTCAAAACCACCAACTGCTCCGGAGGAGAAAAAAACCGAACTGTCTACTCCAACTAACCATTACAATCTCAGAAAGTCACAGGGAGAGTTCTATTCCGTCTCAGTGATCAAAGAGTTGGCACCAATCCATGGCAGTGAGTTTGGGATTTAGGGGAGTTCTTATCAGCCGGTATTCTGATTCCTTGTTTACATTTCTGTAACCCTACTTACTATACTATAAGCTCCCTAAAGACAAGAAACAGGTCTTAGCACTTGGTAGCAAAAATACTTTAGAAAAAAATTCAATTTTTCTGAGCCTTTTGAAGTTCCCTCATATACTGTGGATAAAATACACTTCAATCATATTCACTATGCCTATATCTTTCATACAGTATGCTATAAAATTTCATTTGGTTTCCTCTTTGACAGAAAGCTAAAGTCGTAACTATTTACCACCTTTCCTTTTACCAAAAAGTTGAGGAATTAAATGTACCTTAGAATGACAGGGAAAAAACCCAGCTGATTCCAGGAACCAAGTGGAAAGCGAATTTTGAGAATGACAAGTGCAACGAATGTATAAGGGTGCTTTGCTCAACTGATGTATGGATGGATTGTGATAAGAGTTGTATGAGTCCCAATAAAAAGATTTATTTAAAAAAATAAATAAGAATGACAGGGAAAATTTTCATGTATACCCTGCCACCTTTTAAAATTTGAATCATAAAAACAAGTAACCAACTTTTGAAGATAAGCAAAAATTCAGAAAACCGGTTAAAAAATATTTTAAATATTCATGTATACCCATTAAATAAACCCAAATTTATTTTCCCCAAACAAAGAGTTCCTGGCAGTTTTACATATATCTGTCCTATCATGAATATTTTTTAAACCTCTTGGTTTCTAGTCTATGAGGAAATCAATCCAGACTGAGCCGCTATGTAGAATAATTGGTTAAATGCCTCAAATGGCATATATCCAGCTATTTTTTGGGAGGGGGGTTCATGTGACTTTGATAGAGTGTGGTTACAATAACCAAGGAGGAGTTAAAGAATGGAGTTAGTGCCATTCTGAAGCGGTAACATGAAAACTCTACGTATCTTAAGTGGACCCAAATATATTGCTAGCATTAGTATTGCCAGTGTTTTAGAGGACATTGGGGGGGGGGGGCATGCATTTGATATGGCTATCTAAAATCCAGATTTCTTTTCCAAAGCAAAGATTTCCAGGCATGTTCCTAATATTTAGTTATTTTATTGCTAATATGCAAATAGAAGTTAAAATCAGTGGACAAAGACCACTGTGAACACTGAAGGGTCAGGGTAGTGAATCGCTCATTTTTCAGGAGCCCTGCTGCATGCCAGACAGTTCTACAATGTCTACCCAAAGAACAAGGCTTGTTTGCATTCTCTCTGATCCTCTCCATTATTAAAATAATTCATATTTACCCATCAACTCCATCTATCAACTTCAAGGCACGTTCCAAACACTTTTCCTTATGTCTCCTTGTGAGTAGAGAAGGAAACAAGCATCATACCATACTTTACAGAGAGGAAAAATGATGAGAGAGAGACGCAAGGGTTTGCCCAGCACTGATACATAGTGGGTCGGGAGAGCAGCACAGCCCCGGTGGAGCCCTCCAGTGCTGTCTCACTCAACTGGGAGTGCCCTTACCAAGCTCACAACCCTCCTCTGTTCTTATACCACATTCCAGGAACTCACTCTTCCTTTTGGCTTTGCAAATACAGGCACAAGAATGAACACTTCCTTCAAACGTGCTGAGTTTTCTTTTGTGGAAAAGGGTTTTGTTTCTCGTTCCTCAAGAACCCCAAACACCAAAAGCTGACTTTCCGCCAGTAATGAGAATAAAGAGGACTGTGAGCTATTAATACAGAAGATGCCATTTTTAACGACCATGAGCCTTAATGTGTTTTCTTTGGGGGCGAAACTACTTAAATCCTAGCATTTGCACTCATCCTTTGGCTGAGCCTTATAATAACTTCACCTGAGACTCATCCATAAAATGGAGATAACGGCAATATTAAATTCACAGCACCCCACCCTTCTAATATCATGTGAGGATGCACTAAAATCATCTAATTGAGATACATTAGGTACTTAGTAAATGTTGGTCCTTTTCTACTTTCATATTTTAAAAGATGGGGAGGGGAGGATTTCAGGTCAGTGCATGGCTTGTCATAAAAGGAAGTAGCAAAGTAGCATTATGTGTGGCGGTGAAGACTGAGGGCCCTAAGAGAGTCAGTGGGCGCAGCAGATGAAACGTGAATGACAGGAATAGCTCTTGAAGTGGTGTGGTGAGTACACAGGGGTTTGCAGTATAATTTCCTCTAAGTGTGTTTAAAACTTCTATAATAAAAATAATTTCAAAAACTATCAGTCTTTAGAAATATTTTAAAAGAGGAAGGTTCTAGAGTCCCTAGAGGGGCCAGGGAAAAGATCCCTGTTATCGACTCTGAGCTTAGGGCCAGGAGAGCAAGTCATTAACCCTTTCTGAGCTTCCACTTCGTTTATAAAAATGAACAAGAGGTTTGGGCAATGCAGAGATCCCCTTAAAGGAAAGGATTCGCTGCCCGACTGCAAGAAGGGTGGGTAGTCTGCAGCCCTCGTCTTTTAGACCCAGATCATGGTCTTCTCAGAGCCGCCCCCAGTTAATGACTGAAAGGTGGTAACCAAGTTGACAGTCTTCTTGCAGAGGCCCTGGACAATGAATGAACAAGGCAGGAGGTACAAGGACTGGTCATTTCTGCTCGATATGACCTCCCTGAGTTGGAGGACCTTGTTCTGGAGCTGCTCATTGGAGATCAAGAGTGTGATGGCTCCTCCTGCCCAACTCGAATCCCACCCTTTTCCTTTCATAGGTGATACACGATATCTTGCTCCAGCCTATTCCTATACTTCCCATATGCTGGCACCAAAGGTGTTGCTCTCGCTGGATTCTTGTGAAGAACAGGGAAGATAATGAAGATAAAACACTTTGCACTGCATCCAAGAGATGGTAAGCAATCAATAAATGGTCCCTTGTGCATGGGGAAATGTTATAAGAATTACAAGATGTATGTACTTACAGGTTCTTTCTATTTTTAGAACCTATCCGGAATATTTAGAGAAGTACAAATGCAAACTGGTGCTGAACTATGTACACTGAAACCATAGATTTTATTTTAAGATCAACTTCTTATTGCAATAGTGGTAATAAATTTTAAAATACTGCCACATAGCCTCCATAGTTTTAGTTTATATATGAACAGATATTATGAGTTTTGCAGGAACAAAACACGTGTGTGTGTGTGCGTGTGTCTGTCTACATACACAAGGGAGTTTCAAATGGTTTGTGGAAAAATAGAAAAAAATATGAAAAATTTCCATGAAGTCCCTTGTGTATGTATGTAGTCTGCATGTATACACAGACATCCATATATTTGCTGGTTTGATTCTTCATTATTAAATAATTGAGATTGTTATGCTTTAGACACTTAACATAATTTGAAAAATAGAATGAGCTTTATAAATGATATTGGTCCCAATTAGAAAATGATGATCAACTCATATTAATCAATTGATCATGTCAACTAATGTGTGTGTATATATATATATATATATATATATATATATATATATATATATATATATATATATATATATATAATTTGATCCTTTGTGATTTGAGAAAAAATTCACCACTCAATTCACTAAGGAACCCTTGGGTACTAACAGAAAGGTCAGTGGTTCAACCCTACCAGCTGTTCCTATAGAGAGCAATGTGGCAGTCTACTTGTATGACGATTCATAGCCTGGAAACTCTGGGTAATTCTGTTCTGTGATATCCTGGCTATGAGCTGGAATCACCATGACAGCACCAAGTTTAGGTTTCTGGTTTGGGGGGTTTTTTTCTTTTCAATTTTAAACAAATCACTAGGCTCAAGGCTCATACAGAAAACAAATATTCATTATAAATACTAATTCCAAAAGACCTCACACCCACATTCTAAAAAATCTAATTAGATAAATTTCCCAGGGCATGCATGTATTCTTGGTAGCTTGCAATTTTTAAGTGTCAAAATAAGGCCTTATTTTTAAATGTGGGTGGTGTTGATGAAATAAGTATGAGTAATACTTGCCGGAAACACACCATTAGCTTTAGCTAGGAAGTGGGTGACACTTGTAATGTCCTTCAACGAAGCACTCTCAGTGCTGCTGCACCAGTGGAAAGCACCAGCTGCAATGTGGTTGCACAGTAAGCAAGGACACTCACAAAACTCCCCTATCATACTTAAAATACAGTTTCATCTACCAAAAGTACAGCTGATACTCAGATGGGCAAATAAAGGTATTAATCACAAAGCTGCCAGACCTCCCAATCTTATCTTTTGTTGTGTTTAAGAGCTAATGAGCAAACAAGACTGCAAGCAAAGTGTGTTATGGAAAGGTCGAGGCAGCAGAACTAAACTGGATCCAGTCTATCTTCGGAAGTAACTCTACTCAGTCAGAGTACAGGGAGTAATGATAGATTCGCTAAGATTACCCCAAACAAAGCTCAGAGGGTACAGAACAAAGAGCAAAGGAAGAGCTGTGAATTGTTATTAATCTAGGACGCACTTTAGCATTTCAAGAGCAATCTAAAAACTCAAAGCCAAGCCCACTGTCACCAAGTCACTTCAAGATCAGAGACCCGTGAAGGCTTTCTGCGGCTGTAAAGCTTTGCGGGAGCAGACAGCCTCATCTTCCTCCTGCGGAGTAGCTGGTAGTTTTGTACCAATGACCTTACGGTTAGCAGTCCAGTCCTCACTTGACAGTGCCACCTGGGCTCCGCAAAAGGCAATACAAACTCAAAACTCAGAGCCACTGAGTCCATTCTGAACAGGAGGTGAGAATTCTACAAAACCTAGAAGCATTAATAATCCATTACTTCAAGATTAAAATAAAAATCAGTACTGCATAATTTAACATTTTAACACAGTACAAAACATTCACATATGAACATACACATCCGGTGTAAAAGTAGCATGAACGATACAAAAGGTAATAAATCTCTGATGGCACAAATGGTTAGTCACTCAGCTCCTATCCAAAAGTTGGTGGTTGTAACCCGCCGAGAGGCACCTTGGAAGCCACACCTGGTGATGTGCTTCGCAGAGGTCACAACCCTGAAAACCTATGAAGGACCAGTTTTACTCTGTACACATGGGGTTGAATGAATTGCAATTAACGAGATTGTTAAAAAGGTGCCTAGGACGATAAAAAATTTTTTCTCTACAACTACCCAAGTGTAGAAAGGAATTGTTTCCCTTAGTTTCCCTTAGCAAGTGTTAAAAGAAAAATATTCATTCATTCATTAGATATTTATTGTTTAATAAATATTTACTGAACTCCTACTATGAACCAGCATGATTTCTGGTGAAATTGGTAAATAACTTACACTGCTGTCCCTTAAAAGTGCACACCACAACCAACATCAACATATTCAACATACTGTTGATTTCACATTATATGCCACAGTTGACCTCAGACATTTGTTTAAAGACATACAGGTAGCTATCACATAGCTGACACAGGTAGCTACTTACTATGCTAATTAATCCCATCTGCTAGCTCTATCTTTTCATATTTTAGGTTACTCAATTTCTCAATAGCACCCGAGCATAGAAAAAAGATGGGAGAGTGGGTACTCTCGACAGCAAAACTAGGCACTGACGCTGAATAATGTTAACTGCATAATGATGAAGAAAACTAACAATTCATTCACACACTTCACACTCCACGAGCAAGCGAATAAAAGCTGAACTGACATTTTGGTAACCTGTCACTTCTGGTCAATAAGTAGGTAATAAAAAGCATTCAAATGTAGCAAACTCTTGCTTCCCGATTTCTCCCATGATCCATCACTATTTCAACACATCTTCCCAACAGATTTCATATCTAAACGCTATCTTTTTGACAAAGCTTGAGTAAATACATTTTGGCTACTTGGACACAGAAACATGACTCTCTTATGTTCCACACCTACTTTTTAAGTTTTTAATGAAATAAGTAGATATACTTTGGTACTGAGGCCTACCTTGCTTTAATGGGCTTTGTAGGGATTTCATTATGTGTGCGAGCATGTGAGCATGTGTGCGCACACCAAAAAAAATAGGTTATAGCAACCTTGTGTCAAGAAAGTGTACTGGCACCATTTTATCCAACAGCATGTGCCCACTGTGTGTCTCTGTGTCACATTTTGATAAATCTCACAATATTTCAAACTTTTCATAATGCTATTGAACATTTAATATACTATTTTAAAAAACAGCTCACTGTCATCAATTCAATTCCAACTCATAGTGACTTTATAAGACAGAGCAGAACTACCCCTGTGGTTTTCTTAGGCTGTAACTCTTGACAGGAGTAGAAAACCTCCTTTTCCTCCCAAGGAGCAGCTGGTGTTTTCAAACTGCTGACCTTACAGTTAGCAGCCCAATGTGTAAACCGTGATGCCACCAAAGCTCCAGCTAAAAAGCGACAGTACAGTTTAAATATAACTTTTATAGGCACTAGGGAATCAAGTGTATGAACAATTTTTAAGTGGTAAACTGATCTACTCTGTAGACTCTCACCCACTTCACGATAAAAGTTTTAAAATGTTTCATTTGAAAAGAAAATCATTTCATTTGACTCACTTTATTATGACACTAGCTTGACTAAAGCTGCAGTATCTGAGATAAGCCAACATATGACTTGCAACAGACCCAGATCGATTTTTTGCACAGAGTAGTAGTTCAACTAAAATTTAAAAATCTGGCTAAAAAGCAATTATGAAGAATTGTACAGAAAGTAGTTACTTTAGAACAGTCAGTTATACTTTGTTATAATTTTTAAATACAAAAACCGGAAGCCTAGTTTAAATATAAATGAATCTAATAAAGTTGCAAACATAACTGGTAGTCAATTTTAAACTGAGTTCATTTTTATGGTAACATGATAAACTTCTTAACTTTTTATGATTCCCCACCCCCCCAAAAAAAATCATCCTAGAATATGAGTTTACTCCCATGGGAGGAGAGAGAGAGAGAGAGAGAGAGAGAGAGAGAGAGAGAGAGAGAGAGAGAGAGAGAGAGAGAGAGAGAGAAAGGATGGGGGCAGAAGAGGAGGAGAAAGAAAAGGGGAAGGAGGAGAAGAAAAAGAAGAGCAGGAAGAAGAGCAAGTTTCACTCTTTCTACAAGGCAGGATGTGGCTTAAAGTGTAGGGCCTTTAATACAAAGCGCATGTTAGAAACCACACGGTTTTTTTTAAAAAACCTATACAAACTTTGACTAAAGTTCTAAAATGTGTGCAAAACGTAACAATAACTGAGAAGGTACACGAAAAGTTGCAACCACCTGTTACAAATAATTCACGGCCATCCAAACCATTGCTTGGTCTCTCTCCATCTAGAAGTATAGTTCTCCCAAGTTAGCTCCATCATTATCTTATTACATATGTGCAGGATCCCAAAGCCACCACTCAGGAAAACCCTCAATCACTGGCCTCCGCTGGGCTGCCAGTGCACGGCACATCACAGAGACTGACCACTGGAGCATCAGGGGGTTATTTTTCAGAATCCTCCACTACTCTAGGCTTCTTTTTTAAACCTCAAATACCGCAAATAGAATGAGACTATTGGAAATACACATTTTGCAGAACTCCTAAGCAAACACCCTAAATAATCAGATTTTACACTTAACTATTATGAGTAGGAATCAACTTGATAGCAAGGAGTGATTTTGGTTGTTCTAACTAATATATTTATTCCCTTCTCTCTATTAAACTATAAGCTACTCAAGGACAAAAAGCTATATAAAGATATGTTCCTTTCCCTCATTCGGTTACCATAGACTTGCATATATTTTACCCCTTAACTGACTTACCAAAAAGTTTTTAAAAATATTTGTCTCCCCCCTCCCCTTAAAAAATATTTTACAAACTTTTTCCTTAAAAAGTGTTTTTTGATTCATTTGTTATAATTTTTTTAAAATAGGAGAAATAGTACTATGAATTTTCCTGTACCATCTACCTTCAATAACTCACGACCAATTGTTTCATCGCTTTTCTTTCACCCACGCCCCTTAAATACCTGCCTTACATCATTTTGAAACAAATCCAAGACTTTGTATCAATTCACCTGCAAATATTCCAGCTCCCTATCCTTGCCTTTCTTCCCCCCCTCTGCCACCCAAAGGAAGTGCCCAGAACAAAAATGGAAATTGGAACTGTTAATTAGTTCCCTTCTGCTGCCCTCTCTCTACAGTGCACCTTTGAAAACATTGACCAAAATCACTGTGGAGAGCCCATCATTGTGCTCTGTTCCTTTACTCAAATCTACTTCACTCAGAAATGTTTTTTTTCCCCTCCACAATCCCATTTCTCCTGTTTGAACAAGTGGAAAAAGCAGGCCAGAATTCTCTATGCCAATAAAGATGACTTCTGAATTGTTCTCTTACCCCATATAAGTTTTAAAAAAATTAAAGGGGAGAAATAGAATGCTTAAAAGGGTAGCTTCTGACTAATGAGGTGTGTGTAAACATTTTAAGTTTATTATTTTTAAAATGGGCCTTTGTTAGTATCAGCCAGCATTTTGTCATTAGGCTGTTCGAGAAAATGGATTATCTTCAAGGAGCCGTGGCCTTCAGGATGGTGGTACACAATAGTTGTGTCTGAGCCTAAGAAATGGTTATGTAAAAAGAGCAAAAACCAAAAAAATATAAATCATAATAACAGAGGATGCTCTGTTTTTAAAACTGCTCTAACATTTGTTTTATTTTGACACGAAATTCCTTGGCCTTTTCTCAGATAACCACCACCACCCCATACTTTCTCCTCCACACCCTTACTTACTGAATTCTAAAATGTAGTAAGGAAGGCACGTTCGAGTTCATCATGGGAAATGGCTCATCCTGGGAGCAAGCACTTCAGTGCAGTAATTGAGATTTAACCTTTCCTCCTCCTCTGGATACAGCCGGCCCCCTCCCTGCTCAGTGATTCCCCCTCCCCCTCCCGCCCGGAATCCACAGGATGGCAGAAAATCAACTCCATTCCCCAGCCAACAAGGGGCTTCTCCGGCTCTAGGATGGCCTGTGAACTGTCTTCACATGCCCTGTTCACACTTGGTGTGCGGAAGGGGAACCTCTAAACCCAGCGCCACTTGTTTACCCATGGGAACCCCCAAGATAAGGGCACAGTCAGGCTCAAAAGGAGCCAGGCAAGTGTCCTCAGCGCAGGTCTACCCATCCAAAGGGTTTCCTCCGAGCCCAAGGCGCTTCCTGAAAATGATAAAATAACATCTCTTCACCCTTAGGACTTCGTCCCCCTGGGCCAGACGCCGCAGTGCTCACAACAAATTCAGGATCTGAAGTGTTCCTCAGAGCTGCGAATTCTCCCCAAACCGCCACAGGTCAAAAGCTTCACCTCCTGAAGGAAGGCACTACTTCTCGCCCGGACACCCCCAAACCCCAAACGACTGGCCTGGCGTCCGCCCCGCCCCCAGGATGAGCACCCCGTCGGCCAGCACCTCCGCCGAGAGAAAGCGGCTCCAGAGCACTGGCGGCTAGGGTCCCCGAATAACGCAGACCCCCAAGACCCGGGGCCTCCAAGCCCCCGCCGAAGCCCCCCTCCTTGACCCACAAGGGGGCATCCTTTCGGCGACGGGTCCCCGGGGACGAAGCGTCTTCCTCACACGCTGCCTCCAGGGGCCGGGGAAGCGGGAGGCTGGCCCGCGCCCCCTCCTCAGGCCGGGAAGGATCCTTCAACTCCGGCCCATGGAGAGAGGGGGGCTCAGAACCGCACCCCCTCCTCAGCTCGGCGGGTGCTCCAGACCTGCGGCTGCGCCCCCCTTCAGGCCGACGGGGCACCCACACCAGTTCCCCTTCACCTCCGGAGGGCGCGTCTGGCCCGCGTCCCCCGCCAGCGCCCAGGCCGACGAGGGGAGCCCTCGCTGCAGCCCCTGCCCAGGCCCCGGAGACGGACCCCGCGCGCCCTCGCCGCCCCCGGCAGCCCGGCCCAACCCGTTGCCCCGCCGCCGCGCGGGCCCGGCCCCTCGCTCACCCAGAGCTCGGTGCCCCAGCTCATGATGCAGGGGGCGGGAAGGGGCGCTCCGCGCGGCGGGCGCGGTTCCTTCGCTCCCCACGCCGCGATCCCTTCGCCTCCCGAGGTCCCCGCGGCCAAGGAAAGCCCGGTGCCGGCGCGGTCGCCGCCTCTTCTCCTCGGGTCTTGGCGGCGGCCCCTCCTCCCCGTCGCTCCTCAGCAAAATGGCCCGAGGAAGCAGCAACTGCGGTCGCCGCAGCGCCCGCCCGCCCTACACCGGAGAGTCGCGGGGAGGGGCGGGGAGGGGGAGGGGACGCGGGGCGGGGCCGGCGGGCGGGGCGGGGCCGGCTGACAGCTCGCGCACGCGCGCGCGCCCCGCCCCCGCCCCGCCCGCGTCTCTG
Organism: Tenrec ecaudatus; assembly: GCF_050624435.1. Classification (NCBI taxonomy): domain Eukaryota; kingdom Metazoa; phylum Chordata; class Mammalia; order Afrosoricida; family Tenrecidae; genus Tenrec; species Tenrec ecaudatus. The sequence continues at coordinate 77,111,484 of NC_134539.1, read as the reverse complement.
GGCCCGGGGCCAGGCCCAGCCTCCCCCTAGTCGACCTCCGCCGGGTTCGCGTCCCCCGGAGGTCCGCGAGGAAGCTGAAAGAGGTCAAGACGGGGCCTGAGAGCAGAGGAATCGCCAATTGTTGGATGTAATCACTTATTAGCACACACGCTCTCTGCGCTTCGGACAACCTCTCTCCTTTGAACCTGGCCGGTCCCTGTTATTACCGGCGAGCTACAGAGGCCTGGCGAGGCGCCAATTAAATGGGCAGTACTTTTGCCTGACAGTCATTCACGCCGACCAGTTGGCTCAGGATCATCTTTTCCCACCGCCTAGCAGCCCGCCAGGTCCGAGAAGTTCTGCCGCTGCGCCTGGCAAGAGCGGGGCCTAGTAGTGTCTGCGTGCTGTACTGACGAAGGGCGATCCGGCAGCCCTGAGCGGCTGGGGAGGGATCCAGGGACTTAGGAAGAATGATTGGTAATCTCTGAAAACAGTGATTCTAACTTGTTCAGCCAAGAAACTCTCCGGCTTGCCATAAAATTACTTTACGTTTCCAGAGAGTAAAAGCAAAGTTCCACGGAAGATTAGTTTGGTTCATACGTACTAGCAAAGCAGCCTATCCTCAGAGGCTCAGAGCCCCAAATGTGGGTAATGCCGCATCCCTCTTACTGTGTGCTGGAGATGCAGGACCCGAGCACTCATACCTGGCCAGTGACAGATGACAACGAATTTTATTTACAGATACTGACTCCCTTTTTCTATACCACCTCCCCCTTACCCACCCACCCCCACCCCCACGAAAACCTCAAAAACCAAACTCATTACTGTTGGGTCTACAGGGTAGAGCTGACCCTGTTAGTTTCTGAGACTGTAACTCTTCAATTGAGTAGAAAGCCCTATCTTTCCCACCCCACCCCACCCCCAAGCGGTTGGTGGCTTCAAGCTGCTGGCCTTGCAGTTAGCAGTCCAACAACTAACTGCTATGCCACCCAGGCTCCTCCTGGGCTCCAAAAGTGTATACAAATATCTCTCCCAGCAAGCTATGGGAAAGTTTTAGGATTAGAAGCTCCTTCCTTTGAATCATGACTCCTCTCTCCCTCCTTGTCCCCCACCCCATCCTTTTTTTGGTCCCATTTTAAAGATATTTCACAATGATGTACTTCTCCAACAACCAGGAAGAAATCTTCTCTCTCTCCCATGCAAGGTGTTGACTAACCCTGACAGAGGACCCGCCAAGTCTACTTCCTTCCTCGGACAGAGAGAGCTACAATAAATCTAAACGGACAAAACTGTCTTTCAGTTACAATCCCCGTTTCTTACACCCTGTGTGTGTATCCGTTGTTTTCTAAAAATAGTGTACTTTCACAATTACCTGGTACGCTTCACTCCAGAGATTATTGGATATATCACCATCTGAATGGTCAAGTCAGGTGAACGATCAAGGTCAGCTGGAGGATTTGGAATTTCAAACACTGTACAATTTGCCAAATTTTGGAAATGTTAAATAAAATACAGGTTATCTAAGAAAACCTTGCTTCAGAAATCACCACAACCTTCTTGCCAAGGTTGGAATATTTTCTCGGTCAAATCACTGATCTAAACTCGACTGAGTTCCTGGAGATGAGAAACCCTGGTGGCCTTACGGGCTGTTAACTGAAAGGTCAAGAGTTCAAAACCACCATCTGCTTTCTGGATGAGAGATGAAATTTTCCTTCTGAAAAGAGGTATTCTTGGTGTTAGGTGTCACATTGAGTCAGTTCCTACCCATAGTGGACCTTCTGCACAACAGAATGAAACACTGCCTGGTCCTGCACCTTCCTCACAGTTGTTACTATGCTTAAACCCATTGTTGCAGCCACTCGGCCAATCCATCTCATTAAGGGCCTTCCAATTTGTCTTCATTTTTATTCAATAGCTTTATTTATCTATATAATTCACACATCATACTATTCAATAGTTCAATCACATCAAGGCTTCCTACTTTTCGCTGCCTCTCTGCCAAGCAGGATGTCCTTCTCCGAGGACTGGTCTTTCTTTCCTGGCATGTCCAAAGTGTGTAAGACAAAATCTCACCATCTTTGCCTCTAAGGAGTACTCTGACTATACATCTTCCAAGGCAAATTTGTTTCTCTTTGGTACTTTTTGTCCATGGTACTTTCAGTGTTTGTTGCCAGCACTTCACCAGGACTGAAAAGCATTCCACCTCTGGACACCCACAGGGGCAGTTCTGCCTGTTCTATAGGGTAGCTGGGCATCAGAATCAATTCAATAGCACTGAGTTTGGTTGGTTATCTTCTTAAAAACAGAGCAACTGATTGCTAGACAGTGCTATGGGTATAATTACCATCATCAAAAAGAGGAGGGGTCTATTGTAGCTTCTGAGACTGCTTATGTATACACTGACAATACCTCAGAGGGTGGGGATTCTTCCTTTGGGATAGTCAGGGTCATGGTTTCCTAAGGCATCTCACTTGGTTGGCTTAGTAAGTGCTTCTGTTATAGCTGCTTGCACAGTCCCTGGGGCCTTCAAAAGCCTATGAGCAGCCACCCAAGGCACAAATAGAGCAACAGGAAAGTTGGGAATAGGATCTGGAAGGTGTGGTTTCCATGAACTGCCTCCTTCTTGAACTCCTTGATACCTGTTCCCTTTATCCTCTCCTCCCTCACTGCACCACCCCCCCCCCAGGAACCCTTATTGCACTTGCTGTCTCTATAGGTTCATCAATCCTGGGTTGATCAGAATTGTTCTATAGAATCTTTAATCACAGTGTTCAGTAATGGCAGCTGGACACCATCTGGTCCCATGGATTGACAGAGTGGCTACAATAACTGGCTTACCATGATGATTGTGAAGAGGGTACAGGGTGGAGCGGTGTTTTGTACCACTCACTGCACATGGGGTTGTGATGCAGCAGAACTGCCTTGACAGCACCTAACAATAGCAACATGCCCTTCTCCTCAGGCTACTCTTTGAAGAACTACTTATATGGAGTCAAACCGACAAGATTCGATAGGAACCTCAGGGGGCAGTTGATGAGGAACACTTGGAAAAGGAGGCTGAGAGTGGTTGCACACATGGAAGACTGTGGTCAAGGTCACTAAATGGCCTATGTAGAAGCTGTTATATTGCTGTATGTTTTCAACAAAAACAATAAAGACATACATTTAAAAAAATGCTACTTAGGAATAAAAGGAATGCCCTGCTTTAAAGAAAAGAAAGAAGGGGAGAAGAGTGAAAGGGGACAGCAGGAGAACAACACCATATGCGGATGAAACCTGTTAAGATGAATAAGCAGGAAATTGTTAGTTATAGAAACAACTAAAGGTCACAGCAGAACTATATGGAACTGGTAATTATACAGCACTGCAAATGCCTTTAACTTCATTAAGTTTGGGTGGTAATTGAAAAATATTGACAAGTGTCAGGATCTTTAAAAAAGAAAGAGATAATGTTAATTTCAAAGGAATGGAAATAAATGAGGTTTAAGAAAAAGAAAGAAGAGTCAGCAGAGAGAGATAAATCCAGCACAGGATTTTTTAAAATTAAATACTTTTATTGGGGGGTTCTTACCTCTCTCTCTCTTTCTCTCTCTGGCTTAGAATATACATTTATTATCTTACTGCACTGAGGTTGAGACATTCCACCTGGTCTTACATCTCTTATCACAATCCATCCAGGGTGTCAAGCACATTTGCACATATGCTGCCATCATCATTTTCAAAGCATTCTCTTCCCACTTGAGCCCCAGATATCAGCTCCCCATTTCTTCCCCCTCCCTTCTTTCCCCATCCTCCCTCTCTCACGAACCCTTGATAAATTATAGATTATTATTTTTATATCAGCACAGGATTTTTTAGAAATAATTAAATACATTTGCTTTCCTTATAGTGAGAGTATGTGTGTGATTCTAAGACAAAGAATTCTTACTTTTAACAAATTATTGTGACCTGACCTACTTCAGAATTCATTTTTACAGCAGGTATTCTAAAGCCTATGCAAATGCTGGAAAGCACCTAGGGTGTCTGGGTGATGTACCCCGCTTCCTTTCTTGGTAATAGCCAGAGAGCATAGATTCACAGACTTAGGATCTTGGTGAGGATAAAAATGGTGTGGTAGAGACACTGACCTTCCCTGACTTCAATCACCAGGCTGCAATAAGTGGCTTAGAGGCTGTAGCTGACCTCTGGCTCTCCTGTTGTCATTAGGTAGAGGTCAGACAAGCTCCCACACTCCATCTTTCTTTACTGATTGGGACACCAACCATTCCTTCCCTGCCACTCTACATCTAGGCTGGCTTTGAAAATTTGTTGCAATGGCCACACAGGCCTCATAGATAATACTCACAATTAAGGGATTCATTAGGGGTGTGAACAGGTTACCAAAAGTCAGGATCAGTAAACAATAAGGATACAGTCATCCACAGCAACCTCTCCCTTCACGCAGCAACCCGAGTCTCTCCTTGGTCCTCAGCCTCTCAGCCAGGTGGTCCTGGGTCTCTGCCTTCCTGGACCAGGAAGTTCACCTGTTGCTGTGCTGCTCCTCTGGATCTGCCCTATGGTCTCAGGCACAGTCTCTTGTTACCTCTGGTCTCAGCCTCCAACACTTCAGAGGTCTGGAATGTGCTCTCCTGAGGGTGGTGGGCTTTCCTTCAGCTGCTGCTTCAAAGATGCCTCATCCTTATAGCCCGAGAGTGGTAATAAAAACTGTCTAATCCCTTCCACTAGTGTTACATACGCTCTATTTGCACAGTTCCAACCAATCATTTGGGGGGAGTTACAGATAGATAGGTAGAAGAGCCATATCAAGAAATTTCCCTCCACAAAGGAGTGAAGGTGGCAAAGCGGTTACACATTGGGCTGCTAACTGCAAGGTTGGCAGTTTGAAATCACCATCCAGCCGCTCTGCAGGACCAAGACAAGGCTTCTACTCCCATAAAGACTTACAGTCTCAGAAACTCACAGAGGCGGTTCTACTCTGTCCTATCAGGTCACTGTGAGTCAGCATCCACTCAAAGGCAGTGAGTTTCGTTTGGTTTAAAAGGGGAAAGAGAACTACCGTCAGCATCAGCCCAAGGCCAATTCCTAAGAAGTGGACGTCAGAGAAATCCATATAAAAATGATCATTGCACTGCAATATATAAAGTCCCAGCAAACAATCTGATCATGTCGAGATTACTAGCAAATGCTATATTTTAAGTGAAATTTAGATATTATAAATAAAATAATGTTTCTGGACAAATAGCATGAACAGACCCCCTGTGTGCGTGGCTGTACAACACACAGCTCTAGTGGAGCTTTTTGGAAATTCTAGTCCTGCCTGTAGTTACTTAACACCTACTTCAGAGATTCAGATAGGAGCTTTTTAAAAGGAGGTCATTTTATAATTGCCAGTCATGCCACAGGAGAAAGATGAGATAGTGCCTGTAAAAATGTAATCTTGGAAACCCAAAGGGGGCAGTTGTACCGTCCTACAGGGTTGCTATGAATCAGAATGGACTCAGTAACAGTGAGTTTGTTTTTTGGGAGTTTTATCTTTGTTCACTTATAATCCCAATGCTCCCCCACTTATTAAGTATGTGGCCTGAGGCAAGTTACTTCGCCCTCTCTGAGCTGCCTCAGTTTCCTTACCGTCACAACAGGGACCTCTGACGCGAATGCTAACCTCATAGGTTGTTACAGCCCATGCTTCAGGCACAGGGGTGTGCATGAATGAGCCCTGGAGTTAGCCAGTTTAGATAATGCTGCAGGACCACCAGAGAGCTGTTGCTGAATTGCTTTTCATCTCTAAGCCAGTTTCTTCTGTACAATGAACTTACTAGTACTCACTTCCAAGGTCACAGTGAGATTCCATGGAAGCATACACCCTCAATGCTAAGCACATAACAAAGGGGCCCACATGGGTTCCTTTTCCTTTTCCGTATGCTGGAGGATTTTTACTTACTGCATTAAGGAAAACATTCCTTTAAGCACTGTCAAATGCAGGGTGACAGCCTGCCTCAACGCGAGTGGGTGGGCGATGCCCAATTCCTACTGAATTTATCAAGATTTTCTTTGGTCTTTAAAATAGTTTCATTCATCTCTTGGCTTAAAATGTGTCACTTGCTTAGTATTCAGACCCTTTACCCAAGGACCCATGAGAGCAATCGAGGGGGAAAAGTTGGAGTGGCGATAACTCGGAAGTCGATGGTGAGTGCAACTTTAAAACTGCAACTAATGTTTGCACTTGATAATCTGGTGACTGGAGCCCTGGAAGCTGGAGGGGCTGCCCCGTAAGGGTTGGATTTGTAACAGAAAGGTTCCTTCAAGCACACTTGACTCATGGAGGAAGATGAGACAACTCATAAAGATTTATAGCCTGGCAACAAATGTACAAATGTGCTTGACATGATGGATCGATGTATGGATTATGTAAGAGTTGTATGAGCCCTCAATAAAACGATTTTTATAAAAAAGAGATCTACAGCCTTGGGAATACTTTATAGGGTGGCTATGCATCAGAATCAACTCCATGACTGCAAGTTTGAGTTTATTGAAATTTGGTGGTATTGTAGATTGAATTCCCCCGAAGCTCTGCATGGAAGTACATAATACCCAGTGTGTATGTATGTGTGTGTGTGTGTGACTGTTTTGTGGCTGAGCAAATTGTACACAGTGGTTGAGAAGTGAATTCAAAGTCCATCTCCAACCTATAGGGTTCAAAGTATGTCAGGGTCTTCATACTGTCGTCGTCGTATCTCTCCGGACCTGGCTTTTCAGGAAGATAACCCCTAACGGCCTCTGTCTAAGCCAGCGGTTGGCAAACTTTGGCTCCAGAGCCATATCCATGTGGCTCTGGAATAAAATCCTAAAAATTTCAAGGCTATTATTCAAATAATTGTGATTTCATTTGTTTTCAAATATATATATATATATATATATTTGTCTCTTGAATCAGTTTTAAATTGTTCGGAGGAACAGGATTGGCTCTCCTGTCTCAAACGTTTGCCAGGCCCTGGTCTAATCTATAGGGTTCTCCTTTAACGCAAAGGAGCAGCTGTTGGTCTCTTCCCATCTGGAGCAGAGAAGGGTGAAGAAAACTGAAGCCACATGGAAACTAGTCCAGTGGATTCATGGACCACGTGAACCTCAGCCGCAGTGACCCTGAGACCAGACACAACTACATGATGCCAGGCTACCACTCCTGGCTCCTCTGAAAGCAATCACGCTAGAAGGTCCTGGGTAAAGTGGGAGGTTAAAATGTAGAGCAAAACACAAAACGATAAAAAGAACAGACTTACAGGTTTGATAGGCAGTCGTGGAGCCAGGAGACTGGTCCTCAGTCACCCATCAGGCCAGAAAGGCATTCCTCCCCCACCCACCACCTCTACCTGTCCCTTCAATTTTCAGCTAAACAATAGGCAGGTCTATCAGGGAAAATAATCAGACTAGGGAAATGCACACTTCCTAGACTAATCACCTATCTGACATCAAAAGGGCAGCATTCACCCAAGGATAACAGTTTAGCAGACACAATGGGGTAGGAAAGGAGGGGACCTGGGAAACACATGAAGTGGGCGAAGTGATGTTACATTGTTTAAGGATGACAAGAAGCAAAATGTATCTCAATTGTTACTGATCTGCTCAGTAAATCTCCACCTATTTTACAGTGAATGCTTTTTTTTAAAGATGGGGGAGATATCCCCTGAGGGATTTCCCTATACCCTAAAACATTTGACAGCCTTATTTGTAATCCTTGAAGAAAGTATGCTTGAAATCAACAAATGAATGTGACATCTAGTTCTGAGTGGGGCTTCAAAACGTTGGCAGAAAAATTCCCTATCATTTGGGTCCACTTTTCCATGAAACTTGGAAGCTCCCTCATAGTGCTAGGTCTCAATTTCATCTCCTGTTCCCTGTACAATATTTATTAAGTCTTTGATCTGAGATACCTCTTTTGATAAAAACACATGACAGTTATACTTTAACTTGGAGAATATCAATTTATTAATTGCTTCAAAATATTTTTGGAAATTGCTAAACTGATGCCAAATAATATTAATAGGACCTGGTTCAGATGAGAAATTCTGCTACTAGTCCTAACCTTGACTTGATCTTCAATGTGTGAAGGGACAGTCAAATATAATGTCCTTGGCAAAGGGTTGGAAGAACAATCTTTCCAGAGCCTCTAGGCCAGTGGTTCTCAACCTGTGGGTCTCGACCCCTTTGGGGGTCGAACAACCCTTTCACAGGAGTCACCCAATTCATAACAGTAGCAAAATGAGTCATGAAGTAGCAACGAAAATAATGTTATGGTTGGGGGGTCACCACCACATGAGGAGTTGTATTAAAGGGCAGAGGCATTAGGAAGGTTGAGAACCACTGCTCTAGGCTCTTTCAGTCCATATCTGAACATTTAATGACCCTTTGAAAACGCTGCCAAGGAGAAGCAGGCATAACTTGTTCTGTTACTTACCATGTCTGTTTCTAGTTACAGTGTCATGATTATGCAAATAGTCTTTTCTTGAAACTTTGGGATCATGTGCCTAAATCTAAATGCGGAGGTAGCAGTTTCACAGAATTTGAAAAGAAACTGTTGGAAAACACTACTTCCCCTTCTTTTTTTTAATGTCTCTCAAATCCAAAATAACAATAGACATAATATCTCTTGCTCTTGAGTATCTGAAGATAGTCCTCACCACCCCCTAAAGAGATACCATTTGCATGACCTTGTGAAGGTCACTTAATTCCCAGGAAGAAAGAAGGAATCTTAACATTAAGCATACTATAAAACTCTATTCTGGAAACAGGACAGAAGAAGTCTTCTATTTTGGAAAACTTTCTGATGTATCTTTGCTACTATATTATTAAATGAAATTAAGAATCTGGTTGATTGCCCACTTCCTCTTTTTAGAAGTCTATTTCAAAACCAGCAATTTTCAAAACTTGCCTCTAACTTTTAAAAGTAGGAAATAAATATACTCCAATGCACTGCAAACTGCCCTTAAAAATGTAAAGTTTCCCTACCCTTTAATGGTTAGTTTCACAATGAAGTAATGAGAACCAGTTAGTTCACTGTCTCTGGTATTTCTGCCTCTACTAGATTCTTTCATAAGTGCTATCATTTTTAATACTTTTGGGAAACTTCTCTAGCATTTCATTTGATAGTATACTGGTTATTCAGACTCTGGGCTTTACATTAAAAGAATACAAAGTCATGTGATACAGTGCAAGAAGCATAGATGTAGTTTTGAATCAGCTGAAGTTCTGTTCTGTTCTACAGGTACTTGCTGAAAACTAACCAACTATTTGTGTGATCTGGAGCAAATAATTTAATTTTCCTGTTGTAAAACAAAAGGCCCTTTCCAAATATGTAAATTGCTCAACAGTGACAGGGTCATTTATAATGAACAGACTATTCTGGAATGAATCACTTAATTGTTCCGATTTTTTAATTGCTCAATAAACTTAGTAGGACCAGATAAAAATTCGGTTCATAGATGTAAAATGATTCATTCACACTAAGTAGCCAAAGATCAGAGGTTGGGGATGGGAGAAAAATATGGTCATTTCCTGCAATTTAGTAAACTTTGTCTTTCTCTCTGGGGATCATCACAGGCATTTTAAGATAAGCTGCCATCTAGAAAGCTCCACCTTGGTGCCCTACTTTTGTCCAGGCAGAGGAGTGTGACAGAACTGGTATTGGTTTTTGAATCTCGGTTAGAATGAAGTTTCCTGACTTTTAGTAAAATTGCAAACAAGCTTAAGTTCTTTGTCTCTTAACACTCACTATTCTGTATTTTTCCAAATGACTTTTTTCTTAATCTTGAGTCCAGTATTTTGATTTTATACACACACACACACACACACACACACACACACACACGTGTATATGATGAAAATTTCAGTACCTAGGAACAGTTTTTAAAAAAATAAAAATTAAGACTCTGAACCTGTCAGAAAACATTAGTAAGTTGATCAAATTTACTGCCACGCAGTTAACTTCGACTCAAAAAGCCCTTACAGGGTTTCCTTTACTGTAGCAGCCAGTGTGTTGCACTGCCCGGAGTCCAACTCTTGGCCAACAGCGCCCCCAGGGCTTCGGAGCGAATCAAGAATCAACGTGGTCTTGAGATTCTGGGTGTTTTAAACTGTCTCCTGTTCACCCACTTCACACAGAGCATGCAGCATTTACACTTGTGTGGCAAGCTAAAAGATACCCCCCGCCCCACCAAAAAACCCCAAACAAAACCCTGACTAAACTAAATAGAGTAGGCGGGGGCAGACTACTAAATCTTTCCATTGAAGAGCTCCCCTCTATGTTAAATGGAAAGAAAGATGGGTTTTCTATTCCCTTAAAGAGTTAGTCTCCTAATTGAAAAGGGAAATTCTACCCTGTTCTGTAGGTCAGCATCACCCCGATGGTGCGAGGTGGAGGGAACACAGAAGAAAGAAGAAAACACGTTATGCTCAGAGCAGTCCTAAGTCTAGTGGTGCCGAGATGTGGCGGGTGGCAATTTAAGTTTCCCTAGAATTCGCGAATCTACCTACACCAAATCACCTTTAAGCCTGTTTCTTCACCGGTAAAGTGGGGCATCATGGTGATACCTATCTCCTATTGCATCAGGTTGCTCAAGGATTAAATGCAATCATTGTATCAAAAGCCTAGCGAAGTGTCTGAAAGGGGTCCATAAATCGTACTTAGTCAACTAATTTGCCTGACCTTTTAATGTGGAGTGCAGGGGGGCGGGAACGGGAACGTGGAACCTTAGACAAGCCGGGACTTTCCACAGTCGGGGTTGCTCGTGACATCAGGTCAGTCAACGTGCTGGGCTGTGTTGCGGCCACAGTGCCCCACAGCCCACCCCAGGGGAGTCCGAGACTCCCGCGGGTCACGGGTGCTTCCCGCCCAAGGGCCACCCGGGTGGTCCAGTCCCGCCGCCGTAAATCATTACAGGATGCTCACGGGCATGCCACCTCCTACGGTTCACCCGGCAGTTCACGACGGGCAGGCTAACGGAATGACCCCGAAGCGTCCAGCTTCCAGCCCTCGGCGATTCCCCGGGCCCGCAAGCTCCAGGGCACAGCAGCGGTGGCTACGCCCGCGGCCAGCCACCGCATTTCCTTCCCCCCCGGGTCCTTCCGGTGACGTCGCTCTTTAACCCCGGAAGTGGACGCGAGAGAGCGGAGCTGGTGATGCTGGAACAAACATGGCCGCCTCGGAGACCGTCGGCCCCGCCGGTCCCAGCTGTTCTCCGCTGGCCGGGAGCCTCGGGCTGCTCCCACTGCTCGGGCTGCTGCAGCTGTGGGTCGAGCCCGGTCTGGGCCGCGTCCACCACTTGGCGCTCAAGGTAAAGCCCGGCCGAGGGCCGGGGTCCGAGTCGAGGCCGCGTCGCCGGGCTGGGGGCCACTCCGGCGCCCGGGGCCGCGAGGCGATTAGAGGATCCCTTGCCCCTCCTCCCCCAGCCTCCGCATCTCTCCTGGAGGGGCCTGGGGAGAGCTTTGGGGTGTCGGGGGTGACGGTGCTGGGCGGGGCTGGCCTCGTCCGGCCGGAAAAATAACTGTTGAAGGAGGGCAGTGGGCTGGACGGCGGCAGAGCCCCGAAGAGATCCGCAGGCTGCGCTTGGAAGCGCTTCCGTCTTCCCCAGGCCTTCGCAGACGGCCACCTGCTTTCTCTCCCGTCCGACAACGTTTATCGCTGACTTTGCCCGTCCACTCGGCTCTTCCATCGCCCCGTAACCTGTCTGGGAGAAGGTACTTCAGACCTTGGCCCCGGAACTCAGGACTGTCCGAAAGAAGCGGGAATTTCCTGTCTCGCATAACATGTAGGGCCAAATCGAAAGCCAGCCTTAGGAATGTTTTGAATTAGGGCGTCTTGCCTCTTTTTCCCCCCTTTGCTCCTGTCATTTTCAGTCTAGAGAAGAGGGAGACTTGGACAGTTCCCTGATGCCAGTCCATACCTAAGATGTCTTAACTTCTTTCAGTGGTTTAGCAGGTTAACATCTCTGGGGAATTGAAAAATCAATCAAATGACCCAAAGCCTTGTATGTATAGTTTTCAAAACATACACATTTTTGTTACATTGTGAGCTTTTAAAAAGTTTGTCTTGTAGAACGCATTGCTTTAAAACATTTTATTGGGACTCTTAACACTTTTTACGCAATACATCCATTGTGTCACACACATTTGCACCTTTGTTGCCATAATTTTCTTTAAAAAAATCATTTTATTGGGGGCTCGTACAACTCTTATCACATTCCATACGTTCATCCGTTGTGTCAAGCACATCTGTACATTCGTTGCCCTCATCCTCAAAACATTTGCTCTCCACTTAAGCCCTTGGTATCACCTCCTCATTTTTTTTTTGCCGTCATCATTTTCAAAACATTTTTTTTCTACTTGCACGCTTGGTATCAGCTCATTTTCCCTCTCCTCCCTTCCCTCCTCATGATCCCTTGATAATTTATGAATTAGCATTTTTTTCATGTCTTTACACTGACTACTGTCTCCCTTCATCCTCTTTTCTATTGTCTGTCCCCCAGGGAGGGGGTTATATGTAGATCATCGTGATCAGTTCCCCCTTTCTCCCTCCACTTTCCCTTTCCCCTCCTGGTATCACTACACTCATTATTGCTCCCAAGGGGTTTATCTGTCCTGGATTCCCTGTGTTCAAACCTTATGTATACCTGTGTACATGCTCTAATTTACCTGGATTTGTAAGGTAGAACTGGGGTCATGATAGTGTGTGTGTGTGTGTGTGTGTGTGTGTGTGTGTGTGTGTGTGTGTGTAGGAAACGTTAAAGAACCAGAGGAAAGTTGTATGTTTCATCCATGCTACACTGCACCCTCACTGGCACATCTCTTCCTTGTGACCCTTCTGTAAGGGGATGTCCAAATGTCTATAGATGGGCTTTGGGTCTCCACTCTGCCCTCCCACTCGTTCACATTGATATGATTTTTTGTTTTGGGCCTTAGATGCCTGATACCACATCCCTTCGACACTTTGTGATCGCACAGGCTGGTGTGCTTCTTCCATGTGGGCTTTGTTGTTTCTCAGCTAAATGGCCGCTTGTTTATCTTCAAGCCTTTAAGACCCGAGATGCTATGTCTTTTGAAAGCTGGGCACCATCAGTTTTCTTCACCACATTTGCTTAAGTGCCCATTTTTTCTTCAGCGATCATGTCAGGAAGGTGAGCGTCACAGAATGTCAGGTTATTAGAACAAAGTGTCAGGAAGGTGAGCATCACAGAATGTCAGGTTATTAGAACAAAGTGTTCTTGCATTGAGGGAGTACTTGAGTGGAGGCCCAATGTCTGTCTGCTGTCTTAATACTTAACAAACATAGGTTCATAGATCTATTTCCCTATAGTTACATATAAATGTATTTGCATATGTGCATGCCTATATTAGACCTCTGTAAATGTCCTTTGCCTCCTAGTTCTTCCCTCTTTCCTTTTACTTTCCTCTTGTCCCACTATCATGTTTGGCCTTTATTTGGGTGTTGGTAATTCCTCTTTGGTTTCATTGCTCGCGATCAAGCCCACCAGACACCTCATGCCCTCCTTGCCTTCGATTTTAGCTCACTTGTTCCCTTGTGCCTGGGGAGCACATTGCTCTTATAAACCACAAAGCATTGTGTTTTGTGAATGTGGTGTCTGTGGTGTTTAAGGGATACAAAATCTGAATGCAAAGGCCTGGCCGGAGAACATCAGACTGAAGGGCATCGGCTGTTACTGCTTGTAAGCAAAACTGATGCTGATTAAAACGGTTCTTAACTCTGGGAGGACAGGTGAGTCCTGGTCTTCACGAGGGTCTTCTGGAAACTGTAGGCGGTCTCTTCAGAGACGTGCAGGTAGAAACGCAGAGAAGACTTTCTAGGCCAAGACCAGTTTTATTGGGGGCTCTTACAGCTCTTATAACAATCCATACATCAGTTGTATCAAACACATTTGTACATAAGTTGCCATTATCATTTTCAAAACATTTTCTTTCTACTTGAACCCTCGGCATCAGCTCCTCTTTTTCCCTCCCTCCCTGCTCCTCCTGCCCTCAGGAACCCTTGATAAATTATAAATTATTATTATTTTCATATCTTACAACATTCGCTGTCTCCCTTCACCCACGTTTCTGTTGTTCATCCCCCAGGGAGTGAGGGTGCTATCCATGGATCACTGATCGGTTACCAGTTTCTCCCCCTTGCTGAGACCAGTTTTATGATCTCTGGATAAAGAGTCTTGATCTTGAAATTGCTACAGGAAATTGAGAAAGAACAAGAAAAGAATTCCTTTAAAATTCTTTCATTTTATAATTAAGGATCCTGAATTTTAGAGAATGGGCTGAGTTACCACAGTTTATAAGTCAGTTATAAGTTTATAAGTTACCACAGTTTACAGTTAGTAGGAATCAAATCTCTGCTACCCCATCGTGCTGGTATACTTTCAGAATTAAAATACTTCTGGCAACATTGGTGACCATGGGAAAGTATACCAACTAGTACAGGGATTCTGGGCCCAAAAGACATGCTCCACTCCCATCTCTTCTTTATAGTAGTGAGGTCCCACTTTTTATCCTCTCATGGTTCATTTGAAGCCTAGCAGGATGGCAAATATCCTCCTTAGGGTTCCTTATACCTTATTTGCATAATACCACCCCTTCAGTCATATCATACACCCTATTTATGTCTTTAGCAAACTAATCCCCTAGGTGAGCCACAATCAACTTATTTGCTTAGTCCCTCCAGACCATTTGGTAGAATGTATAAGACCATGGCTGAAAAGGGTATATAAGATGGATGGCACATGGTAGATGAGGCAATGGCCAGGAAATAGCCTGATAACATTTGGGGTTCTTGGACTTGATTTGGCGTTTCTTAAGTTGGGTACTTATTTTCATGATGATTATTCACAAATGATAACTTAAGATTCTCAAAACTTCGTACCAACAGCATAGCAAGCACTATAATAAACAGAGTCACATTGGAAGAGAGTCTTGTCTGCAATTGTATTATGTAACTTTTGGGTGGTGGTGGTGGTGGTGGTGGTGGTGGTGGTGGTGAGGTGCATTCTGTCAGCTCTGACCCATCGCAACCCTATGCATAACAGAATGAAACAGTACACAGTCCTGCACTATTCTCACAATTGTTCCTAGCCCATTGTTAATAAGCCTTCCTCCAATCCTGATGCTGCACTCTTCTTCATGTAATTCAGCTCTGATGATTTGCTGAGCAGAGAAATTGAACAAGTATTGTAAATGCACACCTTTCCTGATTTTAAGCCATCCAGCATTTCCTTGTTCTGTTTGCACAGCTGCCTCTTGCTCCAGGAACAAGGTTCGAATGAGCATTCTGAAGTAGTCTGGTATTCTCTTTGTTCTCAAGATTACTCCATTTGTTATGGTCCACACAGTTGAATGCCCCTGCATAGTCAATGCATCACAGCTAAACATCTTTCTGGTGTTCTCTGCTTTGAGCCAAGGTCCATCTGGCTTTAGCAGTGATATTCCTTGTTTCACATCCTTCTCCCACCCTCCCACTTACAGAACTGCCTGAACTTCTGGTCGTTCCCTGTCAGTGTGCTGCTGTCACCTTGTTGGGTGATCTTAAGTAAATGTGTATGATAACAGTGATACCCTGCTGTGGTGTGAGCGCTTTGTTGGGTCACCTTTCTTTGGAATTGGCACACATAGGGATCTCTTGCAGTCATTTGGCCAGGTAGCTGACTTCCAAAGTTCCTGGCATAGAAGAGTGAGTGCTTCTAGTGCTTCTTCAGCTTTCTCAGGCACTTGACTGAGTATTCTGTCAGTTGCTGGAGCCTTCTTTTTGGCTAATGCAGTTAATGCAGCTTGAACTTCTTCAGCATGATTGGTTCTTTCTCATATGCAACCTTTTGAAATGGTGAACTGTCAACTAGCTCTTTCTGGTACAGTGACTCGCTGTATTTCCATCTTCTCTTGATGCTTCCTGCATTATTCAATATTTTGCCTATAGAATCTTTCAAAATTTCAATTTGAGGCGTGAATTTTTTGTTTAGTTCTTTGAGTTTCAGATATGCTGATTGTGTTCTTCCCCTTTGTTTTTCTAATTCTAGGTCCTTGCACATTTTGCTAAAATATTTGGCTGTGTCTTTTTGAGCTGCCCTTTGAAATTTTCTATTCAGCTCCTTGACTTCATCCTTACTTCCGTTTTCTTTACTAACTTTTCTTTTTTCCCATTTGCTTTAAAGGCTCTTATGATTAATAGCAAGTTTCAGAGTCTCTTCCGACATGCACTTTGATCTTTTCTTTCTTTCCTGTCATTTTAATGACCTTCTGCTGTCTTCATGAACGATGGTCTTGATGTCCTCCCACAGCTCATCAGGCCTCTGTCGTTTGTGTTCAGGGTGACAAATCTGTTCTTGACATGTTCTCGAAATTCAGGTAGGATAGACTCAAGGTTGTATTTTGACTCCTGGGCGTCTTTCAGTTTTCTTCAGCTTTATCTTGAACTTGCATACGAGGGGTATCCAAATGTGCTATGAAGGGATAGTGTATTCGGAGTTTGTTCCACAAGCTCAGATTGCTAATCAAGCTTTCTAATGAGAGGTTCTGAAAGACTATATAACAGTGTGTGACAAAAAAAGATCTGATTTGTGGCAGACGGGACACCACAACAATGCACTGGCTTACGCAGCCATCTCAGTGTTCCAGTTTTGGGCCCAAAACCGCATGTGTCTCTTGTCCGACATACCTTACTCACCTGACCTCGCTCCTTGTGACTTCTTTTTGTTTCCATGAATGAAAGGGACATGAAAGAACAGCAGTTTGACGACATAGAAGAGGGGAAGAAACAAAACAAAGGTGCACTGTCAGCCATCCAAACAGATGAGTTTGAAAAATATTTTCCAGAGTGGAAATGCAGATTTGACAGATGTATTAAGTGTCATGGAGAGGACTTTGAAGGTGATAAGGTTGTTTTGTAAAAATGTTTTAATGCCACATGTACTTGTATATAAGCTGAGTTCACATTTTTAATGCAGTTTTTGTGGTAAAATTAGGTGCCTCAGCTGATATTCAGGTTGGCTTATACTCGAGTATATGCAGTACATAGCTTTGGGGAAAACTTTTTTGTGTTTTTTGGGTATCGCCTAGTATGTGCAGTTGATGGTCTCTTCCACAGTCTGCCCCTCGTCCAGTTGTAGCTGCTGATACAGAGCTTCTCCATCATGTTTTCTCACAGGTGTAGTCAATTTGATTTCTGTGTATCTATCTGGCAAGTCCATGTGTTTTGTGTTGTGTAAAAAGGTATTTGCTATGAACAAGTCCTTGGTTTTGAAAAATTCTATCATGCGATCTCCAGCTTCATTTCTATTACCACTCTATGTTTTCCAACTTTTGCATTCCAATCACCACTATCAGTGCATCTTGACTGAATATTTGATCAATTGCAGGCTGAAGTCTTAGATTGAACTCTAAAATTTTCTTTATCACTAGCTTTTGTGGTTGGTGCATACATTTGAATAATAGTTGCATAGATTGGATTTCCTTGAAAGCTGATAGATAGAATCCAGTCGCAGATAGCCTTGTATTTCATGATGGAGTTAGCAAGGTCCTTCTGGCAAGGACTACCATGCCATTTCTCTATTCTGACAGTGAATGCCACATCACTCCTCCAATCTTAAGGTCGAGTTCTCTTGGTGGGATCTCTTCTACAGCAGTAAGTGAAAAGATGGGCTAAAACAGAAAATCACACATCAGCGGTATGCACCAGAAACACTTATTTTTACTTAAAACCTACTAGTACTTCGTCATTGGCTAAAGCAGTGTTTCGCAACCTGTGGATCGCAACCCCTTTGGGGGTCGAATGACCCTCTCACAGGGGTTGCTGATTCATAACAGTAGCAAAATTACAGTTAAGAAGTAGCAATGAAAATAATTTTATGGTTGGGGGTCACCACCACATGAAGAGCTGTATTAAAGGGTGGCAGCATTAGGAAGGGTAAGAACTACTGGGCCAAAGGGACTGATTTTAAGCTTATTAGATTCATGGCAACAAATGCCTTCTGCTCTCTTATTTGTTCCACATAAACTTATGTTTCTAGTAAATGCTAAGTAGGTACTTTTCTAGACTTGGGCTGTGGTAGCAAACAGGACTAAGCCCTAACCCACAGGGAGCTTTCATTCTTGTGATAATGAACAGTGAACTATTGAATATATGAATGCACAAAATATTTTCCTTTTCGCTAAATTGATAAGAAGAAAATGAAAGCGTTAGGATGGAGGGTAATGGAGTTGGAGGTCTAATGCCTCTACCACACCATTTTACATCTGCAACAGGAGGCCACTAACATGTCTTCAGTCATTCAGTGATAGAAGAAGAGCTCTTTTTTGAAGTAGATTTTTCTGGAAACTAGATTGGAATGGGTTGTAAGGTGGACACAAAGCACAATCCAGATTGTTGGCATTAATCTAAGTGTTTCATGTGTGAGGTTTGGGCCCAAAATCAGGCAATGGTAGGGGAGGAAGAAGAGAAAACAGGACTTGGGAAAAATGGCTACTAGTTAAGACTCACCTATCCAGAGCTCCTGCTGCCAGACCAGAATATTGGGAGGGAAATAGGGATCAGACTTAAATCCGGTGTTCCGGGATGCGACTGCAGCTTGCCAGCATGGAGAGGGGAGCCCGTGGAAGGGCCTCAGGGCTTGGCCTCCATACCAGCTACATGGAAAATTGCCCCTTCCCCCAGAAGAATTTACTTTAGAGGATGGCACTGAAGCTGCAGCTAGGCAAGAGGGACATGTCTGATCAGAGCACATGGGAGCAAATGAAGGGGGAGGAAGAGAGAGTGGAGCACATCCTGACCCACCAGGCCTGGAGGATAATATCCCCGCTCCGAACAGCCAATGCACAGAGTGAACATATGGCTGATCCCACCGCAAAACACTAAAGACTTGCGGGGGTTGGGGGGAGGGAAGGGTGGGCGGTGGCAGAGCAGGGAGCTCTCCCAAAGGAGTACAAAGGATAGACTTTGAGGCCAGAGCGTGGCACCCCATTGGACTTGATTGGCGGACACACCTTGAGGTCAAAAATCAGACCTTGATCTATTTACAGGGTTTTCTTTCTTTTTTCAATTTTTAGAATTTTTTATTTTTCTGGTTTTTTAAATTAATTTATTCTTTTCTGGGTCATTGGTTTTCTTTTTTTTGTCATCGTTGTGTTCTCTTTTGTCACTTTGTCTTGCTATGCCTTGTTTTTTGGTGCATATTATTATCTCTGTAGATCTGTCTAGATAAGGTAGACTGGATGAGCAGTCTGGAGGAGAA
Organism: Tenrec ecaudatus; assembly: GCF_050624435.1. Taxonomy (NCBI): domain Eukaryota; kingdom Metazoa; phylum Chordata; class Mammalia; order Afrosoricida; family Tenrecidae; genus Tenrec; species Tenrec ecaudatus. Next base: position 77,092,234 of record NC_134539.1, on the reverse strand, counting down.
AACAATGGGACCGATGGTTTGTGGGGGGACATGGGAGATGGGGAGGCAGGGGAAAGGAGGTGGTGTTGACCAACCCAGGGACAAGGAAACAACAAGTGATCCAAAATTAGTGGCAAAGAGGGTGTGAGAGGCCTGGTATGGATTCAGCAAGGGCAATGTAACCTAGAGAAATTACTGAAACCCAAATGAAGGTTGAGTATGATAGTGGGACAAGAGGAAAGTAAAAGGAAATAAAGGAAAGAACTAGGAGGCAAAGGGCATTTATAGAGGTCTAAATACAGGCATGTACATATGTAAATATATTTATATAGGATGGTGGGGAAATAGATCTACATGCATATATTTGTAGGTTTAGTATTAGGCAGCAGGTAGACATTGGACCTCCACTGAAGTGCTTACTCAATACAAGAACACTTTATCAAATTGGCATTCCATGACACACACCTTCCCGACCAACGATCGCTGAAGACAAGGTGGGTGAATAAGCAAATGTGGTGAAGAAAGCTGATGGTGCCCGGCTATCTAAAGATATAGCATCTGGGGTCTTAAAGGCTTACAGGTAAACAAGCAGCCATCTAGCTCAGAAGCAACAAAGCCCACATGGAAGAAGCACACCAGCCTGTGTGACCACAAAGTATAGAAGAGACCAGGTATCAAGCATCAAAGAACAAAAAAATCATATCAGTGGGTGTCCACCTTCCCGATATGATCACTGAAGACAAAGCGGGTAAATAAGCAAATGTGGTAAACAAGTGGCCATCTAGCTCAGAAACAACAAAGCCCACAGGGAAGAAGCACACCAGCCTGTGTGACTACGAGGTGTTAAAGAGATCAGGTATCAGGCATTAAAGAACAAGAAATCATATCATTGTAAATGAGAGGGAGTGCAGAATGGAGACCCAAAGCCCATCTGTAGGCAACTGGACACCCCCTAACAGAAGGGGGACACCCCCTAACAGAAGGGGAGGAGACGAGCCAGTCAGGATGCAGTGTAGCAACTATGAAACATCCAACTTTCCTCTAGTTCTTAAATGCTTCCTCCCCCCACTATCATGCTCCCAATTCTACCTTACAAATCTGGATAGACCAGAGGATGTACACTGGTACAGATAGGAACTGGAAACACAGGGAATCCAGGACAGATGATCCCTTCACCGAGAGGGTGGAGGGCAGACAGGGTAGAAAGGGGAACCGATTACAAGGATCTGCATGTGACCTCCTCCCTGGGGGGTGGATAACAGAAAAGTGGGTGAAGGGAGACATCAGACAGTGTAAGATATGACAAAATAATAGTAATTTATAAATTATCAAGGGTTCATGAGGGAGAAGGGTGGGAAGGGAGGGGGAAATGAGCTGATATCAAAGGCTCAAGTAGAAAGCAAATGTTTTGAGAATGATGATGGCAACAATGTACAAATGTGCTTTACACATTGGATGTATGTATAGATTGTAATAAGTTGTATGAGCCCCCAATAAAAATATTTTTTTTAAAAGAGAGAGAGAAGAGAAAATAAATCCACCAGCTAGTGAGTAAATGCTGGGAGATGTGAGATGCAAGGTGCGTTGAGGGCATGGCATCTGGGTTGTTAGCAGTAGCTTCGATGGTGTGCATTGCTGCTCATCTTACACTGTACATTATAGTTACCTAATCGAGACTACAGGAGGACAGCTATCAGAGGAAGAGGAAGTATTTCTGTTAATGTAATTTAATAGTTGGGAAAGGTACAGCAACACGATGTGTATTTAGCCTCAGATTGTAAACATATGTTCCCACCCTCCCACTCACATTCCTGGTGGAACGATTAAGTCAGGGGATATGGTAATCTAACTGGCATGGTTTGGAGGATATGAAGGGCAGGGCAGTCAGTTCCTGGTAATCACTTATTAGCATAGTTGAATTCCTGCTTTTCCTCATATTACACAGCAGTGCGTAGCATTGTGGTTGGGCTTGAGCACATGCTACTCTTTAATTAATTTGTATAGCCAAAGGGCAACAGTTCCATTTGTTTGGAGTTGGATAATATTAACAACAAAGCCCACAGGGAAGAAGCACCCCAGCCTGTGTGACCACGAGGTGTTGAAGGGATCATTTTTCCTACCTGTGTTGGTGCACCCATGTGGGATAGTCCTTAGTAGTTTGAATATTGTTGTAGCACCAATACTTGGCCAAATTTGAACTAGAAGCTTCTGGTATTCAGTGTACACTTTATTTCTTTCTTTTATTTTTTTCACTTTTATTTCTTATATAGGCAATTCAGGGTTCTGTATCCTAACTATGAATAGCTATCAACTGTCTCCTGTTTGGTCTACCTTTGTGTGAACATTACAAGAGTAAGTCGCAAAGTATTGCTACAAAGTCATAGACACCTTTATCAAAATGGGAAGCTACTGTTTCTTGACATAACCTCCATCTAGACCTATACACTTCTGGAGAATTCTGTACTCTTCCATTTACACCATGCCAACATGACAGCTTTGGCTTCCTCAAGGGATTCAGGTTGTGTTCTATTTGAATGTTCTTTGAGTTCAGGAAGGGAGTCTTCGTGGCATCGTGGGGTTTTGTGAGGGGCTGCTAGTCACAAGTCAGCAATTTAAACACACCAGCTACTCTGTGGGAGAAAGACAGGCTTTCTAAAGATTTACAGCGTTGTAAATCCACAGAGGCAGTTCTTTGTCCTTTTGGTTGCCATGAGTTGGAATCAACTCAGAAGCAATGAATTTGATTGGTCTGGGTTTTGAATTTGGGGAACAAAAAGAAATCACAATGATCCATGTAGAACACTCCCACCCCCTGGAAGGATGAACAACAAAACGGTGAAGGGAGACAGCGAATGGTGTAAGATATGAAAATGATAATAATTTATCAAGGGTTCATGAGGGTGGGAGGGACAGGGAGTGAGGGAAAAAAGAAGAGCTGATACCAAGGGCTCAAGTAGAAAGAAAATGTTTTGGAAATGATAATGGCAACATATGTACAAATGTGTTTGACACAATTGATGTATGGATTGTTATAAGAGCTGTAAGAGCCCCCAATAAAATGACTTATGAGAAAAGAAAAACAAAAACTGGTCTTGGCCTAGAAAGTCTCCTCTGCATTTCTACCTGCACGTCTCTGAAGAGACCGCCTACAGTTTCCAGAAGACCCTCGTGAAGACCAGGACTCACCTGTCCTCCCAGAGTTAAGAATCGTTTTAATCAGCATCATTTTATGCTTACAAGCAGTAACAGCCGATGCCCTTCAGTCTGATGTTCTCTGGCCAGGCCTTTGCATTCAGATTTTGTATCCCTTAAACACCACAGACACCACATTCACAAAACACAATGCTGCGTGGTTTATGAGAGCAATGTGCTCCCTAAGCACAAGGGAACAAGTGAGCTAAAATTGATGGCATGAGATGTCTAGTAGGGCTTGATCATGGGCAGTGAAACCCGAATGAAGGCTAAATTAAAACACAACATATGTATGTGTAGATTTATATGTTCATATGTTAAATACACTGAACTTTAGGACATAAATACAGTAACAGGCTATATTGACCCATACATGTATTGTATTTGGCCAACACAGTGTTGTGTTTTAATTTGAATTAGTTGCCAGTTCATTTCGTATTAAACTTTAATTTCTAGGGTCTTTAAAAAATAAATTTTAAAACGAAGAGCCACAAACAAGATCTAACACAACCAGGTCACATCCCAGTATACAAGGAGCTTTAAAAAGTTTTTGGTAAAATTCCATTATATTTCACTTCCCTACGTACTTTCTGAAGCTCCCTGTGTAAGTGTGTGAGTATTTAATGCATGAGTATGTATGAATCTTATTTCAAGACTAGTTCTTTTTAAACTTGTTTTATTGGGGCCTCGTACAACTCTTCTCACAATCCATCCGTACATCAATTGTGTCCAGCATATTTGTACATTTGTTGCCATCATCATTCTCAAACGTTTTCTTTCTATTTGAGCCCTTGGTATAGCTCCTCATGTTTCCCCCTCCTTCCCCGCATGCCCCCCTCCCTCATGAACCCTTGATAATTTATAAATTATTAATTTTTCATGTCTTACGCTGTCCGATGTCTCTCTTCACCCACTTTTCTGTTGTCCATCCCCCAGGGAGGGGGTTATATGTAGATCATTGTGATTGGTTCCCCCTTTCTACCCCACCTTCCTTCCACCCTCCAGATATCACCACTCTCACCATTGTCCTGAGGGGTTCATCTGTTCTGGATTCCCTGTGTTTCCAGTTCCTATCTGTAAACTACATTCTCTAGCCTAGCTAGACTTGTAAGGTAGATTTGGGATCATGATAGTGGGAAGCCTTTAAGAACTAGAGGAAAGTCGTATGTTTCATGGTTGCTACACTGCACCCTGACTGGCTTGTCTCCTCCCCTCGACCCATCTGTAAGGGCATGTGAAGACTTTACTTTCTCTTTGTGTGTGTGTGTGCCCAGTACTTTTCCTAGAGACCAGAGTTGGAACCCCAGGCTCAGGGGGAAGGGGCAGCTATAAGTGAAGACTTTACTTTCATAGCTACCTATTAGCCCAGGTTTTCCCTACTATCTCAAAGTAGAACATTCTTAGGAAACCCTCCTTTATTCTTTAAAGAAACAATTACCATTCATTTGTCTTGGAAAAGTTTTAGTCTTCCCAGGCCCCCAAAATACCCTACCAGGTAGTACTTAAAGACTCAAATACCATAACGTAGTAAAAGTGGGGATGATCAGATAAACACACAACTGTTTAAAACAGGAAATAATGTATGCACAATGTAGTTCTTAGGGAAGGAGTTGAGGCACGCTCGCCATTCTTGCTACTCAGGGTACGTGCCGTCTCTTTTTTGACTTGCTGCAAAATAAAACACTCACTGCACTAGTTTTGTTTGCCTTTTTCTATAAAAATCCTGATTTCTTTCATTTAATGAAAGCATACTAAAAGTTTTTGGTAAAAGCGAAGTGGTGCTTTGGAAACATGGCAGCTACCTGAGCTTTATGAGTAATCGTTCTAAAACACAGCTTTAACAATTTAGTCAGGTTTGTAAGTAAAGAAACGCAAACCCATCTTGTTCCGGTAATTTGGAGCCGCTGCCAGTAGGTTAGGAGGGGCAAGATCGTATAAGCCTTGGCGTGATGGGTGCTCCTTACACCGTGGCTACAGCCCCACCTCCGTGGATTGATGCATCTATGCACGCCCCCAAATATACCAACGGTACCCCAAAAATCCTGGAATTGTGCTGGGCAGAGTGGAGCTTTTGTAGTATGCATTTCTCCACTTGCAGCTCGCTCTGAGTTAGTGCACCCAATGCCATGGCCTGGGAAGGTGCTCTCTGGTCACAGTGAATCTTTTTGTAAAAGCAAGAGAATAGCATGTAGCTGTGAAATTTTGTTTCCTGCCCAGGAAAAGTGCCGCAGAAACTTGGGATGTTGAACACAGCTTACTAAGACACCACTATCGGAAAAACTCAAGTGTTTGAGTGGTTTCCTTGTTCCAAAAAAGGTGAAATGTCATTTGATGACGCACCCCATCTGGATGTCCATCAGCTTCCCCAGTGGATGAAAATGTCAACTCGTAGTGTGTTTGGAGTTCGGTCCCCAGGTCAGACTAACATTGTGTGACAAAAAAGGCCTGATTTGTGGCAGATGGGGGGTGGTTTTGCCATGACTGCACCTGCACGTGCAGCCATCTCAGTGTATCCGTTTCTGGCAAAAGAAACCATGTGTCTCTTGCCCCACATACCTTACTCACCTGACCTGCATCCTTGCTACTTTCTGTTTCCACAAATATAGAGGGACATGAAAGACAGCAATTTGACGACATAGAAGAGGGGAAGACACAAACGAGGGTGGCCCTGTCAGCCATCTAAATAGATGAGTTTGAAGACTTTTCAAGAGTGGAATTGCAGATTTGACAAATGTATTGTCATGGAGAGTACTTTGAAGGTGATAAGGTTGTTGTATAAAAAAAATTGAAGTAACATAGCTTTGAAAAATAAAACTTAAGGTGTAACTGAAAAAACAAAACATAGCTTTGGAAAAAAAATTTTTGTTTTGGGGGGTACCCCCTCGTATCTCTTGGGAAGGTTTGGGAAATGTAAGGGGCACGTTCCTCTTGCCCTTGCTTTGCCCTGCCTAGTTGGGTCTGCAGATGGTCTGTGCTGGCAGGGCCCACGCTCTTCCTAGGGTCAACTCCAAAACTGGTCAGGATGTGAAACGAGTATGTGCCACACAAACGTGTGTTTAGCCTAGCTGTGTCAGCCCAGCGTAGTGAGCTGACCTGGTGCGTTTCCATCAGAGGTCAGCTAGGTACTGTTAGAGAGTTGGGTCAGGGCCAGTAAGGCAGCAGGCAGACTGGCCAGCTGACGAGCACATGCTCCTTGGGCAGGTGACTGATGTTCTTCTGCTCCTGGGAACTGGTGCTGTACTCATATGAGGGGCTTCAGAAAATTCTTTGAAAATCTAATTAAAGGATAATGGAGAAACTGGACTCTATGAAGAAGAATGTGGCGATAAAGATGAAGTTGAACTTGCCAAAGATTTCATTTTGCCTGGATCCACAGTCAGTGCTCATGGAACTAGTAGGACACTAGTGATTTATTGCATTGGACTGAACGGCTGGCTGCATCGGACCTCTTTAAAATGTTGAAGAGCAAGAATGTTAGTTTGCTGACTAAGTTGTGGCTGACCCAAACCATATTTTCTGTTGTCTCATATGCATGTGACAGTTGGACTTTGAGGAAGACCACAGAAAATACTTTTGAATTATGATACTGGCACAGAATATTGAAAGTAATATGGACTGGGGGACAGGCAACACAAAAGAGGGTGAAGGGAGACGTCGGACAGTGTAAGATGATAAAATAATAATTTATAAATTATCAAGGGTCCGTGACGGAGGGGTGTGGGGAGAAAGGGGGAAATATGAGGAGCTGATGCCAGGGGCTTGGATTTTGGGGCTCTTTTTTAAAATTTTTAATTTATATTTTTAAAGATTCTGGAAATTCAAGTTTTATGTGAAATTTTGGCAACTACCATATATACTCATGTATAATTCGAGTTTTTCAGCACATTTTTCTATACAGTTTCTGTGGTAAAAATTAGGTGCCCAGTTTTTCTGCCATCCTGAGTGTCATGTTGCTCCGACTTTAACATGTCGTCTCATAAGATTTTCAGGATCAAGAGATTCCTGGCTAAGAAACAGAAGCAGAATCAGCCCTTTCCCCAAATGGAGTAGAATGAAAACCGGTAATAAAATCAGGTACAACTCCAAGAGAAGACATGGGAGAAGAACCAAGCGGGGTCTTTAAGGAGTCCCCTGAGGGATGGCACGCATGGGCACATTTTACAGGCTCAAATCATGTGTTGCATTAAGACTTTTCTCCCCATCTCATCAATTGAACTTACATTGGCAAATAATCTTGTTTATTCTTTGTTTTTTTGCTTCCTCATCAAGTTTAACAATAAATATTGTAAGGCTGTTGGTTTGGAAAATTAGGTGCCTCGGCTGATATTTGGGTCGGCTTATACTCGAGTATATATGATAATTCTAATTAAAATAAAACACAATGTGTTAGCCGAGTATTCTACTTTGGACAAATGTAGGCTGTAGCTGTATTTTGTGAAGTTAAGAATATTTAAAAATAATAATGTATAAATTATCAAGGGTTCATGAGGCAAGTGGGGGAGCAGGGAGAGAAGGGGAAAAATGATGCCAGGGGCTTAAATGGAGAGCAAATGTTTTGAGAATGATGAGGGTAATGAATGTACAAATGTACTTTAAACAATTGATGTGTGTATGGAATGTGATAAGAGTTGTATAAGCCCCCAATAAAATTTAAGAGTATTTAAAATATAAACTAAAATGAAGTAACATCACTCTACTATTCTACTTGCTTTATACTTGAAAACAATTTAGTGTAAAAGTGTTAGGGAAGTTAAAGTAAAAACCTCTCTTATACTCTGATATTTAGTTAAAAGAGCATGTACCAGAATTGTCCATGTAAAACAGCTGTTTTTAAAGTGCGAGATGGGATGGGGAGAAAAGATACTAAAATAAGATAGTAGTTGTCTTTATTTATTCAACAGTTTTATTGGCATATAATTCACATATCCTACAATTCAGTAGTTCATTCACATCAAGAAGAGTTGTATAATACAGCTACATGGACCCCCTCCCCAGAAGAATGCACTACAGAGAACAACACTGATGATACAGCTTGGGAGAGGGGTGTGTGTGCTCAGAATGTACGGGAGCAAATTAGAGGGAAGGAGAGAGAAGCATAGCCCAGCCCACCAAGCTGAGAGAGAGAGAGAGAGAGAGAGAGAAACAGGCCTACCCCAGCCCACCAAGCCCCAAGGATGATATTCCTGCTTGGGGGACCACAAAGCACGATGTTCCCTCACTTTGCCATAGTGCTGCTGGGGGTAACACTGGAGACAGTGTGGGGATTTTTCCAAGTCTGACACAACACACACACACACACATGGGCAAAACAAAGGGTGTAACACAGCAGCAAGGGGAGCAAAGTAATGAAGCCCTGGAGGACAGAGCTTGGCTCCTTATCAGACTCGATCGGAAAACATAAATGCCCACAGACAGACCTGGAACTGTTTATAGGCTTTTTTTTTCTTTTCAAATTTTATGTCTGTCTATGTAAGATAGGTTAGACAATCCCGGGGAGAAAACCATGGGACTGACCATTCCAGGGCGAGTGAAGGTGGGGAAGGAAGGGGAAACAACAAACCAGGGACAAGCGAACAAGAAGTGCTCTTAAATCAACGGCGAGGAGGATGTTGAACGCCTGGTGGGGTTTGATCAAGTACCGTGTAGCTGAGAGGAATTAATGAAGGCCAAATATGATGGTGGGACAAGAGGAAAGTAAAAGGAATTAGAGGAAAGGACGAAGGACTAGGAGGCAAAGGACATTTATAAAGGTATAAGTACAGGCTTGTAAAAATATATATAATGATAAGGACATAGATATACGTACATGTATTTATATGTTAAGTATTAAGGTAGCAGACAGACAGTGGACCTCTCTTCAAGTACTCCCTCAACACAAGGACTCTGTTCTAATAACCTCGCATTCTGTGATGCTCACCTTCCTGACATGATCACTGAAGACAAAATGGAAGCATAAGCAAATGTGGTGAAGAAAGCTGATGGTGCCCAGCTTTTAAGAGATATAGCGTCTGGGGTCTTAAAGGCTTGACGATAACCAGGCAGCCATCCAGCTGAGAAGCAACAAAGCTCACATGGAAGAAGCACACCAGCCTGTGTGATCATGAAGTGTTAATGGGATTAGATATCAGGCATCAGAAGACCCAAAACAAGCAATCATATTGATGGGAACAAGGGGGAGGGGGCAGAGTAACCCAAAGCCCATCTGTAGACAATTGGACAACCCCTCACAGAGTCGGTCACAGGAAGGTACGAACCAGCCAGGGTGCAGTATAGCACCGATAAAACATACAACTTTCCTCTAGCTCTTTAATGCTTCCTCTCCCCCATTATGACCCCAGTTCTATCTTTCAGTTCTGGCTAGACCGGAGCATGTACACTGGTACAGATAACAGCCCTCGACACATGGAATTCAGGACAGATAAACCCCTCAGGAACAATAATAGGGAGTATTGATACCATGAGGGTAGGTGAAAGGTGGGGGAGAAAGGGGGAACCAATCGAAATTATAATCCCCTATGTACCCAGGGGGATGAACAACAAACATGGGTGAAGGGAGACAACAGATGGTGTAAGATATGAAAATAATAATTTATCAAGGGTTCACAAAGGTGGTAGGGTGGGGGAAGGAGGGAGGAGAAAAACGATAGCAAGCACTCAAGTAGAAAATGTTTTGAAAATGATGCCAACATGTACAAATGTGCTTGATATAATTGATTTATGGATTGCTATAAGAGCTGTAAGAGGCCCCCCATAAAATGATTTATAATAAAAAAGTTTTGGTTTATAGACAAAATCTGAAGTAAAGACAAGAAGGCTAATAAACAGGTTGAGATCCCGAGCTTCAGCAATAATCAGCTTAAAATGTGATGTAACTTTATTTCCTTATCAGGTTGGCTTAAATTAAGATTTATACTGTTTTTTGAAAAGTAGGTGGGAAAAAATGGAGTCTGAAAATTTTCCTACAACTACTGGGAAGAATGGGAATTGATAAAACCTTTATAGAAGTTATTGGGTATCTTCCATTTAAAGTAATCTCATGCCAGGAATCCACCCCACAGAACTACCAGCATGAATGCACGGAGATACGTGTATGAGGATACTCGCAGTACTCTTGCTAATAATAGTTACAGCTAAAGTAATGAGAAAACATATAAATATCTGTGATAAAAGAATTATTTTGATAAGTTGAATCATCCTTGGAGACAAGTGTTACCATTCCTAACATAAAAGAGCAAAGTAGGACGACATACACTACTGTTTTAAAAGATAACAAGGATAAAGGATAAGTTTATTCAGCAGGATTTTCTTGAGAAAGGGGGAACCACCACAAGGTTGGATATATAGCTCACCTCCCCGGGGGATGAATAACAGAAATGTGGGTGAAGGGAGACAACGGACAGTGTAACACACCAAACAATAATATTACATAATTGATCAAGGATTCACAAGGATGGGAGGGAAGGGAGGAGGGAAAAAAAGGAGCTGATACCAAGGTTTCAAGTAAAAAGAAAAAGGTTTAGAAATATTGGTGGCAACATATGTACAAGTGTGCTTAATAAAATTGAATGATGGATTGTTATTCGATTTGTAAGAGCCTCCCAATAAAATGATTAATAAAAAAGAAAAAACTTCTCTTGAGCATCTATGTGTACTGCTCTATAGTTCTGAGACTGAAGCAATGAATAAAATGTACAAAATTTAGGTTCATTGAGTTGATATTTTAGTAGAAGGAGCTGGAGGACAACAGATAAGTCCAGAACATCAGACAGTGATGAGTTACCATGCAATAAAGCCAGGAAAGAGCTGTGGCAGGTGGAGCGCTGTCACTCACACATTCTTCAGGGAACTGTTAAGGTGTGTGGGAGACCTAGAGGAGGCAGTCTCAGCCAAGTAGATGTCAAGAGGAAAGGCATGCGGGTCAGTGACAGGGCGTGTTCTGTACCTTGAGAATAAGAGGCCGGACTTGACTCATAAGTCCTGAAGAAGAGCTTGAACATAATCTGATCCAACTTACAATTCAGGAAATATGATTGTACCCTTCCCCTCCCAAAAAAAAAAAACAGAAAAGAAAGGAGGAAGTTTCCAAATAAAACAAAGATGGCGCTAAAAGCAAAGGAAGCCTCTGTCCCTCCCAAATGGAAGCCAAAGCAAAGGCATTTTAGGTCAAGGCCACGCTGAAAGGTGTCCACAGCCACAAAAAAATATAAGTATGTCACCAACCTTCCAGCAGCCCAAGACCCTGGGACTAAGAAGGCAGCCCAAATACCCTCGGAAGAGTGTCCCCAGGAGAAACAAGCTTGACCATGAAGCTGGCATCAGGTCCCCCTGACTGTGGAGTCACCCATAAGAAGATTGACGTTAACCACACACTGGTGTTCATGTGGATGTCAAGGGAAGAGTGGAGAAAATTGAAGCTGCATAGAAACATTCAATGCAATAGGCTAATAAATGGACGACAAGAACATGTTCTCCGTGATCTGAGACTGAATGAACTAGGTAGTGTCTGACTGTCATTACCTGTCTGAAGGTCTTGGATAGAGCAGGAGAAAAGTAGGGGGAAAAACGAAACTAAAAATTATGAGAGACCAAGCTTACTGGTCAGATAAGGCAGGTGAACCCATTTAACTATTACCCTTAGTGACCCTTGAGGTCTGGAAATGGAAATGAACTCACCACAGGGCTCAATTCCCACCAAACAATAGACATTTCTACAAGGAGAACAGTAACACTAGGGAGGTGTGGGGAAGGCCAGCCCCCCCCCCACTAATCGAGGGTTCCAGAGGCGCTACCTGTACAATTGTGCCTACGGAACCCACCATTAGTTGTGGGGGCTGGCCTTCCCCCACAGGGAGGCACGCATGTCTTAGAATCATCAACCACTTAAGATCAAAAGGGCATTTACCCAAGGACAAAGTTCAGAAGGGTTCATCTGAGAAGGAGGAATAGAAACAGAAAATAAAGGGAGGAAGTGGGATATGTGGCCTAACATAGTGGGGATAGCAATCAATGAAGTACACAAAATGTTTATGAACCAGGGAAGAGAAAACTGATGTGCTCTGAAAACTTAACTATAGAAAGTAAAAACAAGAAAAATATTTAAACATGTTTGTAGAGAAAACCGTTTTTAAAGTTAGAAAAGCAGATGTCATCTGGAGATAAGTTATCTAGTAAAATAGTGTAGTGCTTTCCTTTCTAACACATTTAAAACTCATTTTTTAGTCATCACAGTTCATAACTGGTTCTTAGCAAACAAGGCCTCCCATTGGCTAAAAAGGCATAAACCATAATTTCTATGATTCTGCTACTTGATGATCAATCTCAAAATCAGCTATGTACAGAGCACTGGCAGGATACCAAGAGTTATACCAAATTCACCCATGTGCAAAGAATTCCTATTTTTTACATTTTATTAGGGGTTCATGTAACTTATCACAATCCATACATATACATACATCAACTGTATAAAGCACATCCGTACATTCTTTGCCCTCATCATTTTCAAAGCATTTGCTCTCCACTTAAGCCCTTTGCATCAGGTCCTCTTTTTTTTTTCCTCCCTCCCCTCTCCCCCCTCCCTCATGTGCCCTTGATAATTTATAGATTGTTATTTTGTCATATCGTGCCCTATCCGGAGTCTCCCCCCCGCCCTTCTCTGCTGTCCCTCTCCCAGGGAAGAGGTCACATGTGGATCCTTGTAATCAGTTCCCCCTTTCCAACCCACTCACCCTACACTCTCCCAGCATCGCCCCTCACACCGCTGGTCCTGAAGGTATCATCCACCCTGGATTCCCTGTACCTCCAGCCCTCATATGTACCAGTGTACAACCTCTGCCCTATCCAGGCCTGCAAGGTAGAATTCGGATCATGGTAGTTGGGGGGAGGAAGCATCCAGGATCTGGGGGAAAGCTGTGTTCTTCATCGGTACTACATCGCACCCTGACTGACCCATCTCCTCGCCTAAACCCCTTTGTGGGGGGATCTCCAGTGGCTGACAAATGGGCTTTGGGTCTCTACTGTGCACTTCCCCCTTCATTCACTAATGGTATGTGTGTGTGTGTGTGTGTGTTTTGCATGATGCCTTATACCTGGTCCCTTTGGCACCTCGTGATCGCACAAGCTGGTGTGCTTCTTCCATGTAGGCTTTATTGCTTCTGAGCTAGATGGCCTCTTGTTCACCCAGAATTCCTATTTTTATAAACTAGATCGCCTCTTGTTCACCTAGAATTCCTATTTTTATAAACATGGCAGCAATGCTTTTCCAGTAGTAAATGTTCACTTTGGGAAAACTAGGAAATAGAAACACATTTATTTCATTATTGAACTGGATTTCCACTGGATTTCTGGAATTGTGCATTGAATATTGGCAAGAAAAACGAGTGTTGCCTTGGCCCTCAGGAAGCTTACTGTCAGGGGAAGCCAGCCCCTAACACATCATTACAGTCCTGTAGGCACAATTGTACAGCCATAAAAAGTAAAGATCACAGTAAAGTTATAGAGAGCATGAGAGATAGAAGAGAAATAAATGGAGTCAGACACAATTCATGGTAGCATGCTCACCTCAGCCCCGCTTGGTGGTCCACGTGGAGGGAGAGAGAGATCTGGTAGCCCAGGCTTTTATCTTCGCTGGGGACATGCAAGCCCCCTAATTACAGGTGAGGACATACGTCACAGGAAGGAGTTGTGCTATAGGTAATACAGTATTGAGAGGGGGTGGTCTAGGGGAACACACGCAATAGGAAGAGGGATTGGGGGTATACATGTGACAAGATGGGTGGATCCTAGATTTAGGCTGGCAGCCTAGCCTTAGTCATCCTTAGGCGGGTTTGACCTCTCTGGGGTCTCCCTACAAGGAAATAGACAACTACTATCCTTATCAGAAGGGAGTGGGCCCTACTTGTTGTGGGATAAACAGTGGTGTCTACTTGCTCTAGATGGCTGAGAATGACCCCTGACCTACTTCTGATGACCTCCAAGTGTATAGTCATTTGCAAGCAGCTAAGTTTGGCATATACTTGGGGGAGACGACTTGGGAGAAATCCTTCTGTTTTCCACAGCTTACAATTTACCATATATACTCAAGTATAAGCCGACCCGAATATCAGCCAAGGCACCTAATTTTACCACAAAAACAACTGCATTTAAAATGTACAGAACATGGGAGCAAATGAAGTGGGAGGAAGAGAGAGAGGAGCACATCCTGGCCCACCAACCATTGAGGATGATATCCCTGTTCAGAGCAGCCAATGCATAGAGAAGACCATATGGCTGGCCCCACTATGAGACATGACATCCTTCACTGACCCATAGCCCTACAAGGGACAACACTGGAGACACAATGTGGGAATTCTGCCTGATGTGATCCCACCACACCTAGGCAAAACACTTAAGGGCATGGAACTGAACAGCAAGGGGAACAAAAACAGACTTTGGGGCAGGGCTTGGTGCCCCAACAGACTCAACTGGAAAAACATGCCCAAATGGCCAACGGTCTTTGAACTAATTACAGTGTTTTCTTGTTGTGTTTTTTTTTGGTCATTGGCTTGTTGTTGTGTTGCTTTATTTTGTTGCTTGGTTTTGCTCTGTCTTGTTTTTGTGCATGGTATTATCTCCGCAGGTCTGTCTAAATAAGACAGGCTGGATGAACAATCTGGAGGAGAAAACGGCACGGACAGTTCCGCGGGGGCATGAGAGAGGGGGAGGTGGGAGGTAAGGTAGTGGTAACAAACCCAGGGACAAGGGAACAACAAGTGATCCACATTGGTGGTGAGGAGGGTGTGGGAGGCCTGGTAGAGCATGACCAAGGGTAATGTAACTGGGAGGAATTACTGTAACCCAAATGAAGGCTGAGCATGATAATGGGACATGAGGAAAGTCAAAGGAAATAAAGGAAAGAGCTAGGCGGTAAAGGGTATTTATAGAGGTCTAAATACAGGCATGCACATATGTAAATATATAAATACGAGGATGTGGAAATAGATCTATGTGCATATATTTATAGATTTAGTATTAAGGTAGCAGAAGGACATTGGGCCTCCACTCAAGTACTCACTCAATGCAAGAATACTTGGTTCTATTAAATTGTCATTCATGATGCTCACCTTCCCAACACAACTGATGAAGACAAATCGGGTGCATAAGCAAATGTGAAGAAAGCTGATGGTGCCCAGCTATCAAAAGATACAGCTTCTGGGGTCTTAAAGACTTGAAGGTAAATAAATGGCCATCTAGCTCAGAAGCAACAAAGCCCACATGGAAGAATCACACCAGCCTGTGCGATCACGAGATATTGAAGGGATCAGGTATCAGGCATCATCAGAACAAAAAGTCATATTGTAAATGAGGGGGATTGCGGAGTGGAGACCCAAAGCCCATATGTAGGCAACTGGACACCCCCTTACAGAAGGGTCGTGGGGAAGAGATGAGCCAGTAGGTGTAGTGTAGCAATGATGAAACATAACAACTTTCCTTTAGTTCCTAAATGCTTCCTCTTCCCCACTATCATGATCTCAATTCTACCTTACAAATGTGGCTAGACCAGAAAATGTACATGGAACAGATAGGAACTGGAAAAACAGGGAATCCAGGGCGGATGATCCCTTCAGGACCAGTGGTGAGAGTGGCGATATCAAGAGGGTGGACCGAGGCTCAGCTCCGATAGAAAAAGGGAATTGATTACAAGGATCTGCATGTGACCTCCTCCCTGGGGGACAGACAACAGAAAAGTGGATGAAGGGATACATTGGACAGTGTAAGACAATAATTTATAAAGTATCAAGGGTTCATGATGGAGGGGGGAGGGAAGGGAAAATGAGCTGATGCCAGGGCCTTAAATGGAAAGGAAATGTTTTTAGAATGATGAGGGCAATGAATGTACAAATGTGCTTTACATAATTGATGTATGTGTGCATTGTGATAAGAGTTGTAAGACCCCCTAATAAAATGATTTTTTAAAGTGCTGAAAAGCTTGGTAATGCACGAATATATACGGTAAGAGAATAGCAGTGTCTGATTTTTTTAAAAAGATCATATTATTGGGAGCTCTTTTAGATAACATTCCATAGTTCATTCACACCAAGCAGTATTATACAATTGCTACCACAATCAGTTTCAAAACATTTTTCTTCTTGAACGCATTGATATCAGCTCCCCTTTATCCCCTCCTTCCCCACCCTCCCTCAGTATCTGATCTTTTTAAAATGTCTTTTAAACTGGGAAAGGAAAGCAACAAATGCCCATATAACAATCATCTAACATTACAAAATGTCTGTATTTGTTTTAGTTGCTTCCACAGAAAAGAAAGAAGGGTAAAAGGCTATCAAGGCATCAGTGACAACATTAAATTAGTTTTTGTACTCTGGCCAAATCCTCTTTCCTCCCATCAGGCTTCCCTGTTCTCGTGAATTAACTTCCTATGTTTCCTTTAAAAAACACAATTATTTTTCTTTACAGGATAAAAAAGAAAACATTGGTGTCAAGTCAATGTGGATTTCAAGTCACACTGTAGGCTAGAGGTAGAATTGTCCCCTTGGGTTTCCAAGGCCTAAATCTTGATAGAAGTGAATGCCACCTCTTTCTCCCTCCGAGCAGCTAGTACGTTCAAATTGCAGAGATTCTGGTTAGCAACCAAGCACTTTAATACACTGTACTACACCAGGTTGTTTTATGTATTATCAGTGTTGGCTTTTAAAATGTGGGTAAAGTAGGACACGATGCATGTACATTTCTGTAACTTGCATTTTCAGTTAAGCATTGTATTCAGACTCCATGCTGGTACATTTGCTTTAGTTCAGTCATTTTGTTACTGTGTTGTTATATGTGTATCACAATATGACTATTTTACAGCCCATGTAAATTAAGATTATTTCTGAAATTTTTGCTATAATGCTTCTATCAACATTCCTTATATCTATGTATTTGGATTTCTAGGGAACTAATATGAAAATCCTGGATAACACTATAAGTATCAATTTTACTAGAAATTTCCAAATTAATCTCTCAATTCCCATTCAATGTCTCACCCAAATTTGATATCATTAGATTTTTCATTTTTTGAAATGTTGGGGTATATTAATGCTGACATTGACTTAATTGGCATTTTCCTGATAGTTTGTAACATAAAGCACATGATCTACATTTTTAACTATTTATGTCTCAATTTCATACCTCATGCCCATTTCCCCTTGGACTTTCTTTTAATTATTTATAAAATTTCTTTATATATTCTAGCTATAGAGCTTTGATTTTACTGTTCAAGTACCCTCCCTAAGTCTACAGGTGTTTGTTTTCTTTTACTCTCTATATCTTTTGTCATTTTACGTTTTGAAGGAAGACAACTAGCAATCCGAGGCTGTAAATCTTTATGGGAGCAGACTATGCAGGGGCTTGTGCATGGAATCATGAACTAATAGACTAGCAAGCTAGTGCTTAAACCACAGCACTACCAGGGTCCTCATTATGTCTGACAGTATAGTTTTTTAATATCTTTTAAAAGCTAGTTCTCTGGTGCTGATGATTGTACAAACTATTAAAGTAATATCACTGAGTTATATATTTACAAATAAAAAAGGTCAAGTTTGTATTTTTTTTTTGTGCTTCTCTAACTAGATTTATTCTTTTTTTTTTTTCTCTTTTCTTCTTTTACATTTTATTAGGGACTCATACAACTCTTACCACAATACATACATATACATACATCAATTGTATAAAGCACATCCATACATTCCCCGCCCCAATCATTCTCAAGGCATTTGCTCTCCACTTAAGCCCCTTGCATCAGGTCCTCTTTTTTTCCCCTCCTCCCTCCCCCTAAGTTTGTATTTTTTACCATAAAACATTTCTTTTTTTTTTTTTTTAAAACGTTTTATTAGAGGCTCATACAACTCTTATCACAATCCATACATACATCAATTGTGTGAAGCACATTTGTACATTCATTGCCCTCATCATTCTCAAAATACTTGCTCTTCACTTAAGCCCCTGGCATCAGCTCCTCATTTCCCCCCTCCCTCCCCGCTACCCCCTCCCTCATGAACCCTTGATAATTTATGAATTATTATTTTGTCATATCTTTCCCTGTCTGACGTCTCCCTTCATCCACTTTTCTGTTGTCCGGCCCACAGGGAGGAGGTCACATGTAGATCATTGTAATCAGGTCCCCCTTTCCAACCCACCCTCCCTCTACGTTCCTAGTTATCGCCACTCTCACCACTGGTCCTGAAGGGATCATCCTCCCTGGATTCCCTGTGTTTCCAGTTCCTATCTGTACCAGTGTACGTCCTCTGGTCTAGCCAGACTTGCATGGTAGAACTGGGATCATGATTGTGTGTGTGTGTGTGTGTGTGTGTGTGTGTGTGTTGGGGGTAAGGGGGGGGAAGGAAGCATTTAGGAACTAGAGGTAAGTTGTATTTTTCATCATTGCTATATTGCACCCTGTCTGGCTTGTCTCCTCCCGAGATCCCTCTGCAAGGGGCCTACAAATGGGCTTTGGGTCTCTACTCCGCACTCCCCCTCTCCCCATTCACTATGGTAAGATTTTTTGTTCTGATGGTGCCTTATACCTGATCCCTTCAACACCCCGTGATCACACAGGCTGGTGTGCTTCTTCCATGTGGGCTTTGTTGTTTCTGAGCTAGGTGGCCCCTTGTTTGCCTTTAAGACCCATAAAACATTTCTTAAAACTGCTATCTTGTACTATCCCAAGGACATTAAAATGTTCAGATATTTTATTCTAAAATCTTTAGTTATGTTTTCATATTTTGGATCTTTAATGTACCTTAAATGTATTTTTCTAAAGAGGGCGAGGAAGGCATCTATTTCTCCTATCTTCCCCCAAATGGAAAAAGCAGCCCTAGTTGCATAGTGGTTTGTGCATTAGTCAGCTAACCATGAGCTCCGTAATCTGGATCTACCAGAAGTTCCATGGAAAAGATTGGGCTTTCTGCTCCTGTACAGATTTATAACCTAAAATGCAGTTCTCTAGGGCCGCTGTAGGATGGAATTACTCAAATGCAGGAAAACCAGTTGTCCAAGGACATTTCAAAGCAACCTGTCTTGCCACTGCTCTCCTGTCTATCAAGTTTCACAAGCTATGAGTCTCTATTAGGGCTTTCTATTCTGTCCCTTGACCTTGTCAGTTCCCACTCTTAACAGTAGCAACTGTTTGACTGAAAGCTGACCTGTGGGGTAAATTCTGGTCCAGGCCTAAAAGGTAACGAAGGGCCATCCATAGCTTTGGGCATTCTGCTAGTCAATATCAGATCAGTAAGCTTGGTCTTAAAAACAAATTATAATGTGTTTTTTTACTGGGAAAAAAATTCCCCACTTTAGTGCCAGATGTCATTACAATACAATATTCAAGTCAGACTTTCTTCTCATTTAGATTTGTTCTGGCTATTTCAGGACTTTTAACACTGGTTACACGAGTGATCCGTTGCAAAAAGCAAACAAAAACGAGCTGCATATTTTTGAATTATGAAACTAAACCAATGAAAAGAAGGGCTAGAGTAGAGGCTGACACAAAAGACTGGTGGCCTGGTTAAGGACTTGGAGCTCCCTCCTAAGGGAAAGAGGGAGCCACTGATGAATTTTAAAAGGCGTTGACAACAGGGTTTGACTTTTAGGGAAATCACCCCGCTGCGAAACAAAAGGAGACTCAGAAAACTGCTGGGAAGCTAGATACAAGGAGGGAAACTGCATTGGAACAGGGCATAGAAGGCTGGTCCAATGTACAGGCTGACCAAGAGCAACCAATAGATTGCGCGTCTATTTAGAACACAGACTATCGAGTACTTTGTGATGAGAAGTGACTATTATTTATCAGATTTCTGACTTAAGAAATTGAGTGGCTGGTTGCCTAGAGGAAAAGTAATTTGTTTGGAGGTAGAATAGAAGGTCAAGTTGGTTGTTATGTGCTCAGAGACATCTAAATGGAAATGAGGTGTAGGTAGGTGACCCGTTTGGGCTGAGAATGACGACAGATAGGATTGGGAGAGGAACATGTAAAGAAAACTATCCCACAAACCCCCTACTTGAAAGACAACTACTAAATTAAAATGTAATGTCTTATCATTTGATTTCCTTTTTGATCCATTTAAAGCTGTTTCAGTTTTTAAAAAGTGAAGGGGAAATTCACGTGTATTAAGGCTCTGGCGACTCTCCGTGACCGTGGACCAGGATTGTGAAGAGCCTTGCTATCACGCAGAACGCATTGGAAAGTGGATTGGTGCGGATGTAGTTAGATTAAACCATAGCATCCTATCACTTCATCTCCTTTATGGTCCATTTAAATTCTAGTTTTTCATATTTTTTACTTTCTTTTTAAAAATTTAATCATTTTATTGGGGGCTCATACAACTCTTATCACAATCCATTACATCCATCCATTGTGTCAAGTACATTTGTTGCCATCATCATTCTCAAAACATTTGCTCTCCACATATGCCCCTTGCATCAACTCCTCATTTTTCCCACTCCCCACTCCCTCATGAACCCTTGATAATTTATAAATTATTATTATGTCATATCTTACACTGTTCAACGTCTCCCTTCACCCACTTTTCTGTTGTTTGGCCCCCGGGGAGGAGGTCATATGTAGATCCCTGTAATTGGTTCCTCCTTTCCACCTCCCCCTCCCCTCCCAGTATCGCCACTCTCACCACTGGTCCTGAAGGGATCATCCGCCCTGTATTCCCTGTGTTTCCAGTTCCTATCTGTAACCAGTGTACATCCTCTGGTCTAGCCAGATTTGTAAGGTAGAATTGGGATCATGATGGGGGGAAGGCATTTAGGAACATAACTTTTTTTTTTTAACATAGCTTTAAAAAATAATTTTATTGAAGACTCCTATAGCTCTTATTACAATCCATACATCCATTGTTCAAGCACATTTGTGCATATGTTGCCATCATTTCCAAAACATGTTTTTCCCACTTGAGCCTTGATATCAACTCATCATTTTTCCCTCCCCCTCCTACCCTCATGAACCCTTGAAAAATTGTAAATTATTATTATTTGCATAACTTATACCATCTGATATCTCCCTTCATCCATGTTTCTGTTTGTCACCCTGGGTACCTGGGTGGGGAGGTTATATGTTGATCATTGCAATTGACCTTAGTACTTAACATATAAATATATATACATAGATCTATGCCCCTATCATTCTACATAAATATATTTACAAACATGCATGCCTGTATTTATGTCTCTATGAATGTCCTTTGCCTCCTAGTTCTTTTCTTAGCCGATAACTGATTCCTCAAGTCTCTAAAACAGCTGTACTCCTTAAATGAGAGAGGAGGCTAGAGAAGAAAGTCTTTCTAATTGGCAGCAAAGCGAGAACGCTCCTTGGAAATGAGGATGGCAAGACTTTGTGGCACGTACTTTGGACATGTTATCAGGACAGACCTGCCCTGATAAGGGGCATTTATGAAAAATTCACAGGTAACTCCAGCTTCTGGAGAAAGACATCATTCTTGGTAGAGAGAGGGTCAGGGGAAAGTGACCCTTCATGAACTGACACGGTAGCCGCAACAGTGGACGTAAACATAGCAATCATTGTAAGAATGGCGCAGGACCAGGCGTTGTTTCATTCTGTCGTGCACAGGACTGTTATGAGTCAGCAGTGACTCAGTGGTACCCACTATGACCACCGCCACCTCCAGTGGGGAAGGGAAAAACTAGAGGGCTTTCACTGAAAATCAGGAACAAGACAAGAACACTCAGTCTCCAAGAACACCACTGCTACTAAATATTATACAGAGCGATTAGGCCAGAAAAAAAGAAATGAAAGGTATTCATAATGAGCATTCTGAAAAGGACACTAAGAAAACAATTTTATTTACAGTAACAAGAAAATGTCTAAGAATAAATTTAACTAGAATGTGAAAAGACTCATACACTGAAACTATAAAATATTACTGAAAGAAATTAAAGAAGAACTAAATTGATGGTAGGATATTTCATGTTTATAGATTAGAAGACTTAATGTTAAGATATTGATGCTGGCGAAATCCATTTACACATTTAACACAGTGCTCGCTAAAATTTCAAAAGCCTTGTTTGCAGGAATGGAAAAGCCAGTCCTCAGCTGGCATGGAACTTCAAGGGACACCAAATAGCCAACACAATCTTAAGAAAAGAGGATAAAGTAGGAGGATTTACATATCTTGATTTCAAAACGTATCATAAAGCTATAGTAATGAAAAACGTGCTACTAGTATAAGGTTACCCACAGAGACTAGTGCAATAGGATTGAGGGTTGATCAATAAGCCCATGCCTATGGTGATTAAGTGATTACGACAGGAGTGGTAAATCCACTCAATGGGTAAAGAATTCTCTAATAATACATAATACAGAGTGCTCATCAGTTGAATTTCTACATGCAGAAGAATGAAGGTTTAAAGTATGAAAATTAACTCAAAATGAATCAACATCATAAATGTCAGACTTAAGAACAAAACTCTTAGAAGAAAACAATGATGATGCTTCATGAACTCATCTTTGACATTGAATTCTTAGAGCTGATGCCTGAAGCACGAGCATCAAAGACAAGATAGATAAAAAAAAAACTTTTGTGCATTAAGGGACTTTATCAATAAAATAAGGAGACAACTGCGTATTGGGAGAAATTTTCTTTGTATGTAGAAAATATTAGATAAAGATTTTATATCCAGAATATAGAAAAAACTACAAATTAGCTACAAAAAAAACCCCAGTCCTCTCCCCACCCAAAATTGGTCAAAGACATACCATGGCCAACAAACAAAAAGATGCTCAGTGCCCTTAGTCAGTAGGGAAATGCAGATCAAAACCACGAGGTACCACATCACCCCCACTAGAATGACTATGATGATAAAAATGAAAACAACAGGCGCTGCCATTGTTGGTAGATGTGTTAGGCCAGGTTGCCTAGAGAAGAAAAATCCAGAGACCCATGTATGTGTAAGAAAGAGCCTTAACACTCTATGATGCTCACTCTCCCGATACAACTGCTGAAGCCAAAGTGGGTGAACAAGTAAATGTGGTGAAGAAAGCTGATGGTGCCCGGCTATCAAAAGAGATATTGTCTGGGGTCTTAAAGACTTGAAGATAAACAAGCGGCCATCTAGCTCAGAAGCAACAAAGCCCACATGGAAGAACACACCAGCCTGTGTGATTGTGTGGTCCCGAAGGGATCAGTTATCAGACATCAAAGAACAAAAAATCATATCATTGGCTGCACACCTCCATGATACGATCGCTGAAGACAAACGGGTGCATAAGCAAATGTGGCGAAGAAAGCTGATGATGCCCGGCTATCGAAAGAGATAGTGTCTGGGGTCTTAAAGTCTTGAAGGTGAACAAGCAGCCATCTAGCTCCGAAGCAACAAAGCCCACATTGAAGAAGCACACCAGCCTGTGAGATCACGAGGTGCCAAAAGGACCAGGTATAAGGCATCATGCAATATATATATATATTATACCATAGTGAATGAAGGAAGTGCAGAGTGGAGACCCAAGACCCATTTGTCGGCCACTGGAGATCCCCTCATAGAGGGGTTTAGGAGAGGAGATGGGTCAGTCAGGGTGCGATGTAGTACCGATGAAGAACACAGCTTTCCCCCAGATCCTGGATGCTTCCTCCCCCCAACTACCATGATCCAAATTCTACCTTGCAGGCCTGGATAGGGCAGAGGTTGTACACTGGTACATATGAGGGCTGGAGGCACAGGGAATCCAGGGTGGACGATACCTTCAGGACCAGGGGTGTGAGGGGCGATGCTGGGAGAGTAGAGGGTGAGTGGGTTGGAAAGGGGGAACTGATTACAAGGATCCACATGTGACCTCCCTGGGAGATGGACGGCAGAGAAGGGGGGAAGGGAGACTCTGGATAGGGCAAGATAAGACAAAATAACAATCTATAAATTATCAAGGGCTCTTAGGGGAGGGAGGGGGAAAAAAAGAGGACCTGATGCAAAGGGCGTAAGTGGAGAGCAAATGCTTTGAAAATGATGAGAGCCCCAAGCTGTCTTCCCCTTCCCTTGCTAACAGCTGGCAGTGCCAGGTGGCACTGGGCTGAGGGAATATGGTGGTTGTCGTCATTGATAATTTTATATATTGCCACGAGCTATCAAAACTCTTGGCCCCTTGGGGAAAAAAAAGAAAATGATTAGGGCAAAGAATGTACAGCTGTGCTTTATACAATTGATGTATGTATATGTATGGATTGTGATAAGAGTTGTATGAGCCCTTAATAAAATGTTTTTTATAAAAAAAGAGCCTTATAACAAGGAATAAATAGATATCAAGAAAACATTCGAGCCTAGTCCAACTCAAGTCCCACCAGTCCGATACTAGTCTATAAATCCGTGTTCATACTCATGCAGCCACACGCAATGATGCAGAATGCTGGGAGATCACAGGCAGGTGGGTGCAGAGGTGTGGGTCCAATGGTGGTGGAAGCATCATAAGGCTTTGGCAGGTCTCCGTTGTGTGACTCGCCCAAAGGAAGGTGAAGCAGAGAGTGTGCGGCCTGTCTCCAGGGAGAAAGAGGAAGAGGCCAACCTCAGAGAGCCATTTATCTGCATATTCTCTAATCAAGCTGCAGCCTGGTTGACAGTCTAAACTCCGCCCACATGTTCCTGCGGGAACCATGTTGGCACAAAAATCCCTTAACTATCACATGGTGCAGACTCTGGAAACACTGGTTACCTCTCAAACCAATTAAGCAGAATTGCCATGTTATTGTTAGTCACCATGGAGTCCAATTCCACTCCTGGCGACCCCTTATGTGCAGTAACTGACTCCGTCCTATAAGGCCCGGCAGTACCACTCTGAGGTGTACGCTTGGAAGAGTTGTAAGCGGGAACACAAACAGCTCCTTGTGTTATCAGTGTTCTCTGCAGCACTGTTCACAGTGGCCAAAGGTGCAAACAAGCTAAATGTCCATGGGACAGTTGAAATGGCCTGTATTTTGTTATATATCTTTTTAGCAAGAAACAAACACTAATAAGAATGACTGCAGGTGAGACGCGGAACGAAATGTGACTTTAAGAAAAGTACTTTATAGTTGGCAGTTGCTGTTGTTGACTATTTACTGTTAGTTTATTGAAAATGGAAAATTTTGCCTAAGTTAGGTAAATGATTCTCAGCATAAAACAGTTCATAATTAAAATGCTTTTGAAAGAACCTCAGTTTTAGAAGTATTTGTTAATATTATTATTCCACTGGCCTTAAAATGTATTGACTTTAGTGGAAATGGAGTTGCAATTTTGAAATTTCAAGCAGAGGAAATGGTATTAGCCTATGTGATGTGCTTTCAGCGATCCTCAAGAGTGCCCTATTCCAAAAGGTCTTTTTCTCCACCTGACTGATTCCTGGGATTTCCTTTGCATGAGTCTTTGTTCCCTCAAAATTCATCATTTTTAGGTGTAAATGAACTTAATTTTTTTGAGAATATGCACATCAAAACGTACACCAATTCAGCAGTTTCTGCACGTACAATTCAGTAACATCGGTTACGTTCTTCAGGCCATGCAACTCTTTTTAACTTCCTTTTCTGAGTCCCGCCTCTATTAAGATAAACTCATTGTTCCCTAAAGTTCATAAATTAATCTTTTAAAAATTGATTTAGAGACTAGAACATCAATAGGAGGAGCCAGATACACACTGTTAAGTTTATATAAAGGAATATATTCTTGGGGTAGATTTGGCTACTCACCTCCACCCTCGGGGATATGTTTTGAGTGCAAGAAGGAAGGAAGGATGAATGAGACATGTTCCCATTCACATTGACCAGGGGACCCAGTCTGTCTAGAAGTCACCCCAACTTTGTACATTGTTTAGCATGTGGATATATTATTGACTGACTAGGGACAAATTAGATAACAAATTTTTTTAAGTTAGATACCATAGTTCTTCAAGGAGATGAATATATTATTAAATAATTAGACGTTAGTTTCTGCATATTACTAATTCCACCCTGCAAATCTTTTTAGGATGATGTGCGGCATAAGGTCCATCTCAACACCTTTGGATTCTTCAAGGATGGGTGCATGGTGGTTAATGTCACTAGCCTCTCTGTCCATGCGTCAGAAGGAGCCCCAGACAAAGATACTAATGTAAGTGTCTTTCAATGAGACCAAAGACCACAAACCTATGCAATTAATGAGATGGAGGATGTTAGCCTTTTCTCTAGACAGAGTGAAATTTCACTTGCTCAGCTTAAAAGTATCTGAATGTGGAGTAACTTTAACTTGTGAATTTATTAGGTTTATCAGGTAGTTTTACCTTCAACACTTGTGGTAGTTATCAAGTAATTTGAGTAATTAGTGAGTTGACTTGAGGTGGAATTGCCTTCCTAGTTCCGTTTCCTGCTTTCTGAGCTGGAAAGATGTGGCTGTCAAGGCAGTGTGCCTGATTGCCTCTACTCTTCTTCCTCCCCCTAGATTGGGTTCAGCCTAGACCGTGCACAGAACGATGGATTTTCTTCTTATCTGGTAAGTATTATGTGCTTGATCATTCTTCAGTGTAGCTCAAGAGACTGAGTGGCAAGAGCTCACTTCTGAGCACATGCAGCTTTATTCACTGTTTGGAGCGGAGATTGCACCACATACTTGCGTCGTTGCTGAAAAATTTTGGTACCTCTCCTGGTGTTAATGAATAAGGTGATGTACAGTGGCTTCTTCTCTTCTCAGGATGAAGATATCAATTACTGTATTTTAAAGAAACAATCTGTTCCCGTCACCCTTCTAATCGTAGACTTCTCCAGAAGTGAGTAAGTAATCCTAATGTTCTTCCAGTTTAGTCCTGGAGTAAATTTAAGGGGAATTTAGTACCTGAGTTAGCTTTTCTGGAGTGTCTGCCATGTGCCAAGTACTGAGAGTGCTGAGATTAAACACACGATGCGGGAGCCAGAGGTCCTCCCTAGAGAGCTTCTGAATTGGCTGGGGAGACAGAGTACTGTGCCCATGATGGAGGCGCAGTAGAGAATGGTAGGAAAGAAGCACCTGTTAACCAAGCACCCAGGCAGCCTTTGAATGAACAGGCTTTCTCAGAAAGGGAAGAGCATTCCCGTAAGAAAGACCAGGATACACAACAGCAGAATGGCACGAAATAGCATCGTGTTTTAATAGAAAGAATTCATTTTGGGAAGAAGTATGGTAAGACACAAAACTGAGTCCAAATACTGGGATAGTCATGTATGCCAGTCTGAGGACCTGTGAGGGTTTTTTTAGTAATTTAGGAACCTGATGGCCTTAACCTGGTGCTGGCCCCCAGCTTTAGCATGGTGATTAAGAGGATAGGCTTGAGCCCTAGGCCAAGTTTGAAAATGCTTCTGCTATTCACCAGGTGTGTGACTAGGCCTTCAGGTCCCTGCCTACTTCATAGTAATGATAAGCTCTCGTGGTGCAGTGGGTTATGGATTGGGCTTTTCACTGCAAGGTCACCATCGGAGAAAGATGAGGCTTTCTACTCCCATAAAGTTTCATAGTCTTATAAATCTCAAGGGGCAGTTCTACCCTATCCTATAGGGTTGTTAGGGTCAGAATCGACTCAGTGGCTGTGAATTTGGTTTTTGACCTTATACGATTATTATGAGGATTTAACACATATGAACTCAAATGTCTGATGGTGATTTTGTGTTTTCGAGTTCAGCATGTCTGATGGAGAGTTTTGTGATTTAAAGTTCATTGTGACCACTTTACAAGTTCCCTGTGTTTGGGGTGCTTTCGAAGGGTCTTGAACTAGGGATGGCATGCTCAGATTTGTTCTTAAAGTAGACTGCTAACAGCCCAGGACAGATGAACGTCACATGAGTAAGATGAGAGGCGGGAAGACTAATTAGGAAGCTTCTTTTAAAAAACAAAACAAAAAGTCTTGCCACAAAATTGTTATTATTGTAAAGATTTTTCCATGGAAACCTCTGTTTTCATTCACGAAGATTATTCTACCAGCCTCTGTTTTAGTTAGAATGCTTTTGATAGCAAGTAAGTAAGATTTGACGGACACTGGCATAAATTGTGAAGACATTGATTCTCTTACTCTACTGAAAGGCCAGAGTTGAGGCAGGTGGGCTTGAGGTGAGAGACAAATCAGCAGATGTTTTGTTTTATTTCTTCCTTCTATTTTACTTCACTTTAGGCTAACAATAAGATCACCACCAGAAGCCGGTACCCAGTTCCCAGAGATCATCTTCAGTAAGGACGATGGAGTTCTTGGTCAGAGCCAGGAGCCTGGTGGTGACCTTGTTTCCACAGGCAACCAGACTCAGAAAAATCAAGGTAAACTGTAAGGTTGGCGCAACCTCTTTTTCACTGTTCTGCTTTGTAGATCCTTTTTTGTTACTAAGTAAAAACATACTTAATTCACCTGGTATTATTTTATTTTGGAGATTATAGAGGAAATGTATATAATCACTGAAAAAGAACAGAAAAGGAGGAAAAATAAGAACAGTCTGCCTAGGCAATGTGTTAGAGTTTGGGTAATTAATGCTTTCTTCCAGTCTTGTATCTGAATCTAGAGCATTTGCTTTTCAAAATTCATAGTTGTATACGAGGAGGGGCCCCTCTCCAGAAAAAAAACAAAAACGGAGTTTTTTCCCCAAAGCTATGTATTCACATTTTTTTACAAAACAACCTTATCACTCTTTTATTTTTAATCATTTTATTGGGAGCTCATACAACTCTTTATCACAATCCATACATCCATCCATGTGTCCAGCACATTTGTACATTTGTTGCCATCATCATACTCAAAACATTTGCTTTCTACTTGAGCCCTTGGTAGCAACTCCTCATTTTTCCCCTTCCTCCCTCAGAACCCTTGATAATTTATAAATTATTATTATTTCTCATATCTTACACTGTCCAGTGTCTCCCTTCACCCATTTTCTGTTGTCCTTCCCCCAAGGAGGGGGTTATATGTAGATCCTTGTGATTGGCTTCCCCCATTCTCCCCCACCTTCCTGGTATTGCTACTCTCATTATTGGTCCTGAGGGGTTTATCTGTCCTGGATTCCCTGTGTTTCCAGTTCTTATCTGTACCAGTGTGCATCCTCTGGTCTACCCGTATTTGTAAGGTAGAATTGGGATCATGATAGTGGGGGGAGGAAGCTTTAAGGAACTAGAGGAAAGTTGTATATTTCGTCGGTGTTACACTGCACCCTGACTGGCTCATCTCCTCCCTGAGACCCTTCTGTAAGGGGATGTCCAATTGCCTACAGATGGATTTTGGGTCTCCACTCCTCAGTCCCCCTCATTCACAATGATATGATTTTTTTTTGTTCTTTGATACCTGATCTTATTGACACAGGCGGGTATGCTTTTTCCATGTGAAATATGTTGCTTCTCGGCTAGATGGCTGCTTTTTATCTTTAAGCTTTTAAGACCCAAGATGCTAATATCTTGATAACCAGGCACCATCAGCTTTCTTCACCACATTTGCTTATGCACCCGCCTTGTCTTCAGCAATCATGTCGGAAAGGTAAGCATCATGGAACATCAGCTTAATAGAACAAAGTCTTCTTGGATTGAGGGAGTTCTTGAGTAGAGGCCCAATGTCCATCTGCCACCTTAGTACTAAATCTATAAATATATACACATAGATCTATAAATATAAATATGCTTACATATGCAGATGCCTGTGTTTAGAGCTCTATAAGTGCCCTTTGCCTTCTAGTTCTTTCCTCTATTTCCTTTTACTTTCCTCTTGCTCCACTATCATGTTCAGCTTTCATTTAGGTTTCAGTGCTTCCTCTCAGTTACAGTGCCCTTGATCAAACCCTACCAGGCCTCCTACACCCTCCTCGCCATTGATTTTGGATCACTTGTCCCTAGGGTTGCTAACACCCACTTCCTTTCCCCCACCTCCCCTTCTCCCATGTATCCCCAGAAACATCTGTGTGTTGTTATCTCCTCTGGATTGCTTACCCTGCCTATCTTATCTAGATAGACCTGCAGAGATAATAATATGCGCAAAAAAACAAGACAGAGCAAAACAAAGCAAAAAAAGAAAACCACCAACGACAAATAAAGAGAAAACCCTGTAAATAGTTCAAGGTCTGTTTGTTGACCTCTAGGGGTGTTTTCTGGTTGAATCTGATGTGGTGCCACGCCCTGACCCCAAAGTCTATTTTTGGTATTCCCTGGGGACTTCCTTGCACTGTTCCCCTTGCTGTTCTGTTGCACACCCTTAGTGTTTTGCCTCAGTGTGGTGGGGTCAGATCAGGTGCAATTCCCGAACCCCCAGTGTTGTCTCCCATAGCGATAAGGGTCTGTGGGGGATGTTGTAGTGGGGCCGGCCCTATGGCCGTCTCTGAGCGTGAATATCGTCCTCAGGGCTTGGTGGGCCACTATGTGCTCCACTCTCTTCCGTTCACTTCATTTGCTCCTGTGTGCTCTGATCAGACATGTCTCCCTCTCCTTGAGAGCTGTAGCTTCAGTGCTGTCCTCTGAAGTGACTTCTTCTGAGAAGAGGTGGGGCTGTCCTCGTGGCTGGGATTGGGGCCGGCCCCTCAGACCTCCCTATTGGTTCCCTGCTTCATGCCGATATGTTGCATTCACATCTTGGAACACGGGGTTGAAGTCTGGTCCCTCTTTCCTTGTGGAGATATAAACAATACCCTCCCCTTGGGTGGGTTAGTGCCCTGTTTCCCCGTTACCCATTTCTTTTCTTTTCCGCCCCTCCTTTTTAGTTGGTTACCATATGTATCCCTGGATTTGCTCTGGCCCCTGCAAAACTACCTGGACCTCACCCCAGGAATGTTTGTATACAGTAGCTTTTTTTCTATGCCCCTTTTGCATTTTTAAGCTTACATGTGTCAAATCTGTGATTCTATCCTTGGAAACATTTTTCAAACTCATCTGTTTGAATGGCTGACAGCACCTCCCTCGTTGTTGTTTTTTTTCCTACTGTCTCGCTGTCCTTTCATGTCCCTCTTCATTTGCTGAAATAAAGAGAAGTTGCTAGGAGTGAGATCAGGTGAGTAGGATGTGTTGGGCAAGAGAAGCATGTTGGTTTTGGCCCCAAACTGGAGCACTGAGATGGCTGTGTGAGCAGGTGCATTGTTGTGGTGGCAAAACCAGTCACCTGTTTGTCACGAATCAGGCCCTTCGTGTCACACACTGTTTCTCTACCTTTTCAAAACCTCTAAATAAAAAGCTCGATTAACAGTCTGACCTGGTGGAACAAACTCCAAATGTACCACGAATCCACATTTTCATTTCTTTGTTCTGGAAATTGATGTATGTCCAGAACGTTTGTCATCAGTTGACATTCCACCCTCATTGAAATGAGCAAAACCGAATACCGCCTCGCCGCCGGGAGATGCCGGCTTGCTGAGCTAGGGGAACCAAAAAAAAAAAAAAAGAAATGAGAAAAACCACTCATACAATTGAGTTTTTCCCATGGTGCTGTCTTTGTAAGCGGTGTTCAACATCACAACAGTTTCTGTGACATTTTTTTTGATCAGGAAACAATATCCCAGCTGAATGCTATTCTCTTAAATCATCCATCACAAAAAATAAAAAAAACGATGTTTGAGTGAAATAGCTTTTACGGAAAAATTCATTGTGACCAGAGAGAACTTCCCAGGCAGTGTTTCTGGGTGCACTAACTCAGAACGAGTAGCTCAGTGCTCACCTACCTGGAAAATATGCAAGCTACGAAAATTCCGCTCCACCCAGTGCAAGTCTGGGTTTTTTTTTTTTAGGGGTACCTCCTAGTATATAAATTTATAAATATATCCTTCTTCACTTACCTTTAACATATTTTGTACCTGTATAATAACCCACTAAATGGATGCCATCCTTAAGAAGTTATATTTAATTTCTATGCAAGTTTGAATATTGTAGTGTTTGACTTATCTATACAAATACTTTTTTCATGTCTGTATACAACTCTTTAGTGGGTTTGCTAGAATTGAAATTTCTGATTAAAAGGCTATAAGTATGTTTGAGAATCTTGATATACATTTTTATATAATGTGTTCCCCACGAAGAGTATCTAAAGTCAAAATAAAGCCCAGATGCCCTCTGTATTCCAGGAACAAAGTTCCTTCCTGTAGCAATCTTAACAGACCCTGTTCTTTCTCTCTCTTTCTCTAAGAATGAATCTGTCTAGTAATATTTGCTATGAATTTTTCCACTATGTAAACAGGTCTCATATATTAGAATTTTTAAAAACAATTCTCTTATTCAACAATTCTCTTATTCAAACATAATTTCTTAGCAGATATGTCTATCTATATATGATAGGCAGGATAAATAATCCCAAGGAGAAAACAATGGTACCAGCAGTCCTGGGGTGACATGGAAGAGGATGGAGCAGGGAGGGGGAACGGGGAGCCAACAAACTCAGGGATGAGGGAACAACAAGAGATCTAAAAATGATGGTGAGGAAGCCTGATGGGGTTTGATCAAGTGCAGTGGATTCAAGAGGAATTATTGAGGGCCGAGTAGAGGGTGAGCATGATAGTGGGACAGGAGGAAGCTGAAAGGAAATAGTGGAAAGAAGTAGGAGGCAAGAGCTTTTTATAGAGGTATAACTATGGGCATGTATATATATAAATATATATTAATTTATAATGAAAGGGATAGAGGCCAAAGTACATTCATTTATCTGGTATTAAAGATAACAGATAGACTTTGGGCCTCTAATCAAGGCCTCCCTAAACACAAGAACACTTTGTTCTAATAACCTAGCACTCTTTGATACTCACCTTCCCAACATGATCGCTGAAGACAAAATGGGTGCATAAGCAAAGGTGAAGAAAGTCGATGGTGCCTGACTATCAAAAGATAATAGCGTCTGGGGTCTTAAAAGCTTGAAGTTAAGCAAGCAGCCATCTAGCAGGGAAGCAATAAGCCTACATGGAAGAAGCACACCAGTCTGTATGATCATGAGGTATCGACAGCATCAGGTATTAGGTATCAAAAAATCCATAACAAGCAATTATATCAATGTGAAAGAGGGGTGTCAGAGTGGAGACCCAAAGCCCACTTGTAGACAATTGGACATCCCCTTCCTAGAAGGGTTACAAGGAAGGGACGATTCAACCAGGGTCCAGTATAGCTCTGATGAAACACACATCATTCCTCTAGTTCCTGAATGCTTCTTCCCCCTCCCCCACCCCACTACCATGACCCAGTTCTACCTGACAAATCCAGCTAGACCAGAGTACACACATTGGTACAGAGAAGAGCTCTCGACACATGGAATTCAGGACAGCTAAAACCCTCAGGAACATTGGTAGGAATAGCAATATCATGAGGGTAGGGGGATGGTGGGGGGACAGGAGAAAGGGGAACCCATCACATGGTTGGATATATAGCCTCCCCAAGGGAATGAATAACAAAAATGTGGGTGAAGGGAGACAATGGACAGTGTAAAACATGAAATAATTATAATGTGTAATTGATCGAGGATTCACTAGGGTGGGAGGGGAAAAAAGAGCTGATGCCAAGGGCTCAAGTAGAACAAAAATGTTTTGGAAATGTTGATGGCAACATATTTACAAGTGTGCTTCATATAATTGAATGATGGATTTTCATAAGATTTGTAAGATCCCCAAATAAAATGATTAATAAAAAAAGAAAATAGTGAAAGGCACATCATGTGACATCTCTGGCAAGACTGTACATGAGAGTATTCTGAAATGTGTCTCCTTATAGTACTAACTATTCATTTATTTAATAGTATTTTTCATAGGAGCCCTGGTGGTGTAGTGGTTATGTGTTGGTCAGCAGTTTGAAGCCACCAGCAGCTCCAAGGCTGAAAGATGAGGTTTTTTATTCCTGTAAAGCTGGGGTCCTCAAGCTATGGCCCGCGGGCCACACATGCAGCCCACCAAGGGCATTTATCCGGCCGAGTGGTTTTGCCACCCCCCTTTTGTTTTGTTTTCAAAATAAGGTATGTGCAGTGTGCATAGGAATTTGTTCATAAGTTTTTAATCTATAATCCAGCCTTCCAACGGGTCTGAGGGACAGTGAACTGGCCCCCTGTTTAAAGAGTTTGAGGACCCCTGCTGTAAAGAGTTATAGCCTTGGAAACTCACACCTCACAGGGCAGTTCTGCCCTGACCTGTAGGGTCGCTATGAGTTGGAATCAACTTGATGGCAGTGAGGTTTCTTTGTTTTCAATTTTTTGTATCTTTCATTAACAATTCTGACATGACATGCTGTGGCTGAAGAATTCTATTTCAGGACATGAGAAGATGATAATCAAGATAGATTATAATCTCACCTTTTGTATTTTGTTGTTTTAATTGTATGATATTAGAGATTCATAAAATGATGTTGTCATATGTATATAAGCAGAATCAAGCAATGATGTCATTTAAATGTTTCTGTTTCTAGACAGTAGGAAGTCTAAAAGAAGTACAGTAAAATCGAAGGTAAGAACCAATTACGTACCTGTGCCCAGCTTTTCTGGGAATACAGACTTCAAAAGTCTGGTAAAATGCCGTTAACTCTTCATTCTGTTTTCCCATGAACCTTTTAAAGCCCCTTCATATGTGTGTATGTGTGTTTATTAATGTGTTTATGTGCAATCATGTATTGGTATGTGTATATGCATACATATATGTACATGTGTGTTCTTGGTCTACAGGGAGTTGTCTGCTGCTTGGGAAGATGAAGTAGATAACCTAAACAATTTCAAAATAAAATTGAGTGCTGCATTGGACAGCACTTGTGTGATAGGCTGGGGGAGGGAAGCGGAGTGTTCTAAAGAGCCCTCTAGGCAGAGGTTTCACCCGCATGGAGTCCAGTGGATTTGTTTGTGAAAGAGAAGAAAAGAGATGATATAAGCAAAGAACAGAAGGTGGGAATGAACATACACATGCTGGGTATCGACCTATCTGAAGTACAAGACACATACCTAAGTAGAGAGGTAGAGATCTTAGGTAATACAGGCCAACCATGAAATGTCTTACCATACCCAACTCAGACTCACTGCCATTGAGCTTATTCTCTGTAGGATTTCCACCGAGGCTGGGGATCTTTACAGTGATAGATCTGACAGCCTGTCATCTTTTGCTCTTAGAACAGCTGCTGGGTTTGAACCACTGACCTTGTGGCTAGTAGTCTCATGCCTTCCTGGCAGCACCACCGGAGCTCCTTTGAATGCCTTACAGTGTAGGTAATAGGAAGTTACTGTGAACTATTGATCAGTAATTAATGTGATACAAATGGTATTTTGTAAAGATCATCGTTATGAAAGTAACGTTCAGGGTAGAAGATTGGAAAGGAGCAGAGTGAAATTAGATCAGTCAGAAGGACATGTAATCATGCAGGTTTAGGTGATAAGAATCTGGATTAGAGTACAGCCTTGGTGTTTAGAATATGGGGCCCGTCTGGGAGTCTGTTTCAGGGAGTGGCGCAGGTAGGGAATAGGTGGATTTCTTGGTGGGGTGGTGGTGGGGTGGTAGAAATAGCAGAAAGAGAAGATTTAAGGGTTTGGTTGGGATACTTTGATATTTCAGTGAGGAACATCCAAAGGCAGTGTTTTTTTGGGGTTTTTTTTGCTTTCTTTTGAAACCACCATTGAGCTATAATTAATATGTAAACTACAAGTGATGAAAACAGTACCCATTTATCAATGGGGTGGGGAGGTGATACCACGGGCTCAGATAGTAAACGTTTTTAAATGTTGATGGCCACATATGTACAAATGTGCTTGACACAATTGTGTAAAGTGAAATGTAATAAAATAAGGTGTGTTTGGACTAGCAGCTTTTAGCAGCAAGCAGATTGTGTGGGGAAGGAGAGGGGAGGGACGGAAGCATGGAGGGAGAGACAGAGAGACTGCTAAGAAAAATAAATACATGGAAGAAGTGTGAAAAGGAACTTCAAGCATCTTATCAAAGGTAGTGAATTTTATTTTCAGAGTTTAAAAGGTTAGATAATTTAGAGTACAGTAGGAAGGTGAGCTCAAGTTGTTTTGTTTTAACTGTTTTTATCTGCCAATTTCATCTGAAAACCAGTTATGTCTTTTAGGTGATGAGAGAGAGATCCTTTTCTATTCACAATAATGATGGAGCAGTTTCATTTCAGGTATGTTTTCTCTTAGTGACGCTTCAGAGGGTTTACCTCTACCATGTAGAATAATTAATTGGTGAAGGACATTTGAATTTAAAAATAATAATTTAAACATGCTATTTGTCAGTCACATATTGCTCTCTATAACAAATCTGTCAAGGAGCTGTTATTACTCCCAGTATCACATCAAGTCTCTGAGAGTGAATAACTTTATGACTGTCCCATAGTAAGCGACGCAGCCCAGATTCCAACCTGTTTCTTCCTGTCTGCTTCTGCAACTCCTTCGCCTTTCAGACCCTGCGCTGCAGCCCCTCAGAGGGCACTGCTGTAGGTGGTAACAATTCTAAATTGGAAAGGACTGTTGACTGAGTGAACCCATAATTTAGAAACTCGGGTCTCTAGTTAATCCAGCCCTCCTAGCTATCAGTAGCACTCAGCGTACATAGGGGACTTAGGCATTAGGTTGGGTCTCAGAACCCACGTATTAGCTAGGTGACATTTGACAACTCACTTCTAGGCCTCAGCATTATTCTGTCCTTGATGAAGTGGGGTGTGGGACATGCATAACCTTT
Source organism: Tenrec ecaudatus (assembly GCF_050624435.1). Taxonomy (NCBI): domain Eukaryota; kingdom Metazoa; phylum Chordata; class Mammalia; order Afrosoricida; family Tenrecidae; genus Tenrec; species Tenrec ecaudatus. The sequence continues at coordinate 77,055,473 of NC_134539.1, read as the reverse complement.
TCTGGCTACACAAAGGACAACCCAACTCCATCTACCCAAAGGTGATTTCTATGAGCAGACGTCAGACTGCTTCTGCCCTCCCTACTGTTTTGATGCCAACACTACCTCCCATGGCTCTCTGCTGGGCTCAGTAATCTGTTGCATGGGCCACATAGACTCACAGACACACTCACGTTTAGGGACGTTAACAAGTTCCCACAAATCAAGATCAGAAACATTAAGGATACAGTCATCTTGTACTCAATAGTACCTCTTCTCAGCCATGCTGGCAGGCTCATCTCTTTCTGGTCCTCTCTCTCTCTGTGATCCTCAGTCTCAGCCACATAGCCCCTGAGCCTCTCCTGCTTGGGGTAGTGTTACAAAGCTCTGTTAGTACTGAGACATGCCCAGAGGGCATCCAGTTCTGTAAATTATCTCCTGCTTTGAGGCACTCAGCTCTTTTGTCCTGTGTGCTTGAAAGCACTCCTCTCGACCTCCTTGCTCTGCCTCACAGAGCTGTTCCCCTGCTCTGTCTCGTGGAGCCAGGGAGACAGAGGCTGTGCTTTCGCTGCCGCCACCACTGCAGGCAGGGATTTTGCACATGCTCTGCTGGATCTTTCTTGATGGTCATGGGATTCTCTCCTTTGCTCCCTTTATACCCAGAAGAAAGGCAAAACTGCTAGAGTTCTCTCCACCTGTTGTTTGCATGGATGGGAGTCACAAAGACTGGATAGAAGAGCCATACCAAGTACTACACTTGACTGCAGTTGTCTAAAATGAAAAATGATGATACTTCCAGCATTGTTTGAAGAATGTTATCGTGTGTGAGAGTGCTCTATAAAGCACTGTGCAAATGTTTTTTAATGATAAGAATTATTGCCTCTCTTCTCAACAATTGTTATTAAGTAAGGTATAATTTGCTTGCAGTGAACTGCTTAGTTATACAGCGCAGTCATGTTGACAAGTGCATGCAGTCATGCTTGTCACCCCTCTGTTACCTCTGTTACCTCTCTGTGACCATGGCTCAGATTTTCTCACCTTGGGTTGTTTTACGTGTCTGGCAGTTTTTGTATGTTCTTTAAGTTTAGAGGCTCTTTTTGATCAGCATGGGGAGTTAACAGCTAACAGTTCATGAGTACTTGCAGGGAGCTCGCCTCAGAAATTTCCGGCAGCTTCCCATCTGCCGCAGAGTAAAGCTAAAGGCCTGCCAGTGGTACGCGGGGCCTCGTGTCATCTGGCCCTCCGTATCTCGCTGAAGTCTCCTGTTGTTGTGCCCTTTGCCACACGGGCCAAATCCCTGTTCTTCTGGAGCAGTGGTTCTCAGCCTTCCTAATGTTGTGACCCTTTCATATGCTTCCTCATGTGGTGGTGACCCCCCAACCATAACATTATTTTTGTTGCTACTTCATACCTGTCATTTTGCTACTGTTATGAATCGGGCACCCCCTGTGAAACAGTCGTTCGACCCCCCACAGGGGCTGCGACTCACAGGTTGAGAACTGCTGTTCTAGATGACCTAACCCTCATTTCTACTCTAGCTAAACCCTCAGAATCCACACAACTAATTTCTTATTTCCTTCAAGTTTTTGTCACCTTCTCTGAGTATCCCTTTCCCTTTTTTATCCACCTTTAGAAGCACTTGTCCCTTCTAATGTGCTGTACATTGAATTTACTATTATGCTGGTTTATCGTTTGTCTCCCTCTCTAAAAGGTAGCTAGCTATAAAGGCAGGGATTTTAATGTGTTTTATTTCTGTTGTGTACGAGCCAACCTCCTAAACTTGGATCTGATCTATAGGCGTCTTTTGATCAATCATGATGGAGGCCGATGACTACATGCCAGGTATTACATTAAGTACTTACATATGCATTAGGACAGTTCATCCTTCCAACATATCCATGAAGTTGGTGCTGTTATTATTCCTTTTTATAGACAAGGAAACTGAGACTCGGAGAGTAACTTGCCTAAGGGGAAGAATTCAACCTCCAGGTTTGTCTGACTTCAAGGCCCATGTGTTTAACAAGTTTATTTACAGCTTCCTTGAAAACATACAAAAGACACTCTTCTTCTCCTCCTTTATTAGAAAATGCTTGTTAATTAAATTTTTAAAATGATTTTTAGATTTTAATTTTTTAATAACAAAGGAAAAGCTATGGGTATTTGGCATTTACTAAAACTTCACATCAACATGAGTGTCGAAGGGAAAGCAGCAAAGTTGATCATTAAGGACATAGGCTGAAATAAGCCATGAAATAAATACATAGAATAGCCTGTTACTTTTCCTCTGGCTCTGCTCCATCCTCGTAGGGAAGTCAGTAGGTGACTTTGTGTTGGTTTTTCTTTGTCATTTTCAGTTTTTCTTTAACATCAGCACTGATGACCAGGAGGGCCTCTACAGTCTTTACCTCCATACATGCTTTGGAAATGAAGTGCGGTCCAGTAACAAGATTTCATTCAGCCTTGATGTGAGTACCTACCGTATGATTGCTCCTGTTGGTGGTAGGACTTTGTCAGCAGTGTTACACACAAGACAGTTCCTTTTCTTTTTATTATTATTAAAGGTTTTATTTAGGAAGTTAACAAATTTTAATGCCAGTGAGAAATACTCAAAGTAGTTTTTACCAGGACATGTTTCAGATCTGCAAGGCATTTCTGTGTATGCATAGATTTTAAGGACACTTCAGAGAAAAGAAAAATATGACTAGACTAAAGTCTGTGCCAGGGGGGTTAGCAGCTGATCATAAGTGCAGACATAGAAAGCAGTTTAGAATGTGCTTGCATTTTAGCCTAGGCATTACCAAATGTGGTTACCTTAAGTGAAACAGCTGAGATTGCAAGTTGCTCAGTAAAAATGAATGTCATGTTGATTTCAGATTGAGATCACAGAGAAGAATCCTGACAGTTACCTCTCAGCAGGAGAAATTCCTCTCCCCAAATTGTACATTTCAATGGCCCTTTTCTTCTTCCTTTCTGGAACCATCTGGATTCACATCCTTCGAAAACAACGGTAAATCATCACTTCCTTGAGACCTACAACTCAACATGTCTGGAGATTTATGTATTTTCACCTTTTGCTGGTTTCTGAACCTTGGAAGAATTAGCACTAGTAGTCTCTCTTCCTTCAAAGGGCACTGTCCTGAAACACTGGGTACACGATGTGGGGCTATTGTTGTGTGTGGGGCCTTCACATTCCTTGGTCGTTGTTCATTTACCATTGCTTTGTGTGAAAAGTAAATCCAAATTCAGTCTTTCATCGCTTAATATCCAGGATATGTTCTATGAAATGGGAAATTTATTTGAACATTATATGGTTTCAATATCTTAGTCTGATCCTTCTTTATCGTTGAGCATCTCAAGCAAGCTTTGCACCTACCTAAGCGGTTGATTGTCAGCATTCTGAGAGCGATTCCCTTTGAGTTTGGTCTTGAGTTCACATCATTAACAATTTTTCCCTGTCTCATCTAGGTTCTTTGCTTGTTTACCTTGTAGCTTTTGGTGGAGCCAGTTCTTCAGTAACTTAGAGATTTTTTCTTTGTTCTTGAGACTTATGATTGTTGAGTGTGACATGCCTAAATTGTGAGCAATAGCGTTCTCTGATTTTTTGCATTCATGTTGTTAAATAGCCTTTTTTAGCTGCCATCTTCATACTCGGAACTTGTCTGTGTGCTGTTATCACTAGCACTGGTTTTTGCTGTCTTTGGGAGCTAATGTGCACTTCACTATTTTTGAAAAGATTATAAACAGATAGTCCTCCAACACTTGAGAAATGTAGAATACGGAAGATTGAATGTTACTGTCTGTGAGTCAAAGCATACACTGGTGGATAGCACATTTTTATGTAGAAAGTACAGTACATACAGGTATAAGCCAGCAGGTAACATAGGGATTTATTATGACTATTTTAGGTGATATATGTTTTGTGGCATTATACACCTGGCAGCTTGATGGCTTTGTACACAAAGTACATGAAGGCAGTTGTGTGCAGCAAGTGAATGTATTCGCTACATCTCATTCTCTAATCAGAATTTCTGTGCTGTGTTATCACCTTGTAGGACTGGGATCTTACCTGAATGGATCTTATTATGAGACATGGCTCACTTCAGTAATATGCAAGTAAAATAAGTGTGTAAGCAGAGTGTTTTCACAGTGGAGACACTGCCATCCCAGACTCATTGAATGAGAGCCCTGGGCCCATTCAGTCCGTGGCTGTTAATTCTAAAGAGATTAGTGAAGAGGCCCAGCTGCCGAGATGACAGGGTAGAGTTGGTTTTTAGTGACTGAAGGCATCAGCTAAGACTTGGCCCGGAGAATCTCCTTATTGACCTCTAGCTGCTTGCTGCTGAAGGACACTTCTTCAGAGCCTGTCTGCTTGGCTTTCGGCCTTCCTGCTGAAACCCCTAAGGCTTTGACTTCCTGTATTTGGTTTTTAAGGAGAACAGCTGCATGGTGCATGGAGCTAATACCTCCCTCCCAAGAAAACATTCGTTCTCAGTTAGACAACAGAGCAAAAGATATATTGCAAGGCTATAAACCAGGTACATGATGATATTGCAGCATGGATTAATAAAATAATTCAGCCATCCCCCAACACCAAACAGCCACCACTTGTCTGCCAGTTTGTCCTACTGTGGTGGCTTGTGTGTTGCTTTGATGCTAGAAGCTAGGTCACTGGTATTTCAAACGCCAGCAGAGTCATCCAAAGTGAATAGGTTTCAGCAGAGCTTTCAGCTAAGAAGAGACTGAAGAAGGAATCAAAAAACAAAAGTAAAAGGAGTTAGCCGCTGAAAACCTTATTCATAGCATCAAACATTGTCAGATACAGAAGGCCTAATGAGTAGAAGCAGAACGCTGTCAGAGATGGTGCCAGAGGATGGGCCTCTCGGGCCAGGAGACAAGCAAAATATGACTGAATGGAGTCGGCCTGTGGGAATAAGGCCTGTTGGACTTGCATTGGCTGATGGGCACAACTCAAAACTAAAGAAACAGCTGCGAAAATCTAGCAACCAGAACTTGGGATGTATGATGCACGAATCCAGGAAAAATGGGAGTCGTCAAAAATAAAATGGAATTCATAAAGATCGATATCCTAGGTGTTACTGAGCTGGAATGGGCTGGTGTTGGCCATTTTTAATCAGAAAATCATGTTTTACTATGCCAGGAATAAAACAATCAAGAGAAATGGTATGGCATTCTGGTCAAAAGGGACATTTCAAGTTCTGTCTTACAAGGCAATCTGTGTTAAGATTATATCCATCTGTCTTCAAGGAAATCCAATCAATACAACTATTATTCAAATTTATAAACAAACCACTAAAGCTAGTGATGGAGAAATTGAAGGATTCTACAAATGTCTTCAGTCTGAAGTTTATCAGATGTGCAATCAAGATGCATTTATAGTTATTGGCAATTGGAATGCAAAAGTTGGAAACAGAAAGGATCAATAGTTGGAAAGTATGTTCTTGGTAGAAATGAAACTGGAGATCACCTGATAGAATTTTGCAAGACCAACATCGCAACTCTACATGTAGACTTCTCCAGGCAGAATTTATATAGAAGTCAAATTCTGGGAAGAGATGATGGAGAAACTCAAAATAGCAGCTAAAAGCAGGACAGGAACTGACTGGAACAGACCAATAATTACTCATATGTAAGTTCATGTTGAAGCTGAAGAAAATGAAGACAAGTCCACAAAGGCTCACCTTAATTTTGAGAACATTTCAAGAACAGATTTGAGGCATTGAACACTAAGGAACCGTGGGAGGACCTCAAGACCATCATTTCTGAAGAAAGTAAAAGGTCATTGTGTTAGTTTCAGTTGACTAGAGAAACAAATTCATAGACCCCAATATCTGTATGAGAGAACTTTATATTAAAGAGTAATTGTATATTGAGAAAACATCCCAGCCTAATCCAGATCAAGTCCATAAGTCTGATATTAGCCCATATGTCCGATACCAGTCTATAAATATCTCTTCAGACTCATTGAACACATGCCATGGAGGAAGATCACAGGCCAGTGGGTGGAAAGTTATGGATCCAGTGGCAATGGAAACATCTCTGGCTGGCGTGGGTCTCCACATGGCTCCTCCAGCTCCAGAGCTCTGCCTCCATCTGCTTGGCTCCATGTGTCTTGTCAGCAGGAATGTGTAGCAGAAAGTGTATCAGGCCTCCAGTGAGTTACTTATCTCCTTCAAGCTTCCAAATGAGGTCATCAAGCTGTGACCTGATTGACAGGCTAGACTCCACCCCTTTGCGAGTTGACAAGAGATTATATAATGGCCACAGTTATCAAACAGGAAATAAAGATGAAAGTCGATGTCAGAAGAGTCTGAAATTTGTTCTTAATCATAGAGTAGCTAATGCAAATGGAAGAAATGATCAACTTTAAAAGCTTAACAAAATTTCAAAGGGCAGTTTGAGAAGACAAAGTAAAATATTGTAATGAAATATGCAAAGATCTAGAGTTAGAAGACCAAAAAGGAAGAAAACACCCAGCATATCTTAAACCGAAAAAAACTCAAGAAAAAATTCATGCTTCGAGTTTGAAATACTGAAAGATTGTATAGGCAAAATATTTAATGATGCAGGAAGCTTCACAAGAAGTGGTCAACATTCCACCATTCCAGGAGGTAGCATATGAGCAAAACCAATGCTACTGAAGGAAGAAGTCTAGGCTGCACTGAAAACAGTCAAAAGAAGGCTCTAGAAATTGATGGAATGTCAGCTGAAATGTGTCAGCAAACTGATGAAGCACTAGAAGCACTCAGTCATCTGTGCCAGGAAATTTGGAAAACAGCTACTTGCCACCTGACTGGAAGAGATCCCTATTTGTACCCATTCCAAAGAAAAGTGAGCCCACAGAATGCTCAAATTATACAGTAATATGAGTACTATCACATGGAAGTAAACTTTTAATGAAGATCGTCTAAAAATGGTTGCAGTATTACATTGTCAGGGAACTGCCAGAGGTTCAGGCCAGATTCAGAAGAGGGTTTGGACCAAGGATGGATCTTGATTGAAAGCAGAGAATACCAGAAAGATGTTTACTTGTGTTTGATTGACTATTCAAAGGCATTCAGCTTGTGGATCATAACAAACTATGGATTGCCTCGAGAATGGGAATTCCAGAACACTTCATTGTGCTCATGTAGAGCCTGTACATGGATGAAGAGGTAGTTGTGGGAACAGAGCAAGGTAATACTGCGTGGTTTAAAATCAAGAAAGATGTGTGTCTAAGTTGTATTCTCCTACTATACTTAGTTTGTATCTTGAGCCAGGTAAAAATCAGAGAAGCTGGATTATATGAAGCAGAATTTAGCACCAGGATCGGAGGAATGTTTATTAACAACCTGATACTCAGATGACATAACTTTGCTTGCTGAAAATAAGAACTTTAAGCATTTGCTAACAAAGATCAAAGATTGCAGCCTTTTCTGAAGAAGACACAAGTCCTCACAAGTGGACCTGTGGGTAACATCATAATGGAGAAAGGATGGACGTTGTCAAGGCTTGCTTCTTGCCTGGCTCTATAATCAATGCTCATGGAAGCAGCGGGCAAGAGATCAAATGATGCATTGCACTGGGTAAATGTGCTGCACAAGACTTCTTTAAAATGTTGAAGAGCAAGGATGTTACTTTGAGGACTAAGGTGCACCTGACTCAAGCCTTGTTCTTTCCAGCTGCCTCAAAAGCATGTGAAAGTTGACATTGAATAAGGAAGATTGAAGGAGATGATGGTTTGAATTGTGGTGCTGGTGAAGCATATTGAAAGTCCCGTGACTGCCAATAGAACACATAATTTGTCTCAGAAAAAGTACAGCCAGAATGTTCCTTAGAGGTGAGGTGGTCTTTGAACATGTTTTCTGGAGAGACTAGTTCCTGGAGAATTACGTCATGCTTGGTACAGTAGAAGGCCAATGAGAAAGAGGAAGTCCTTCAACAAGATGCGTTGACACATTGGCCTAACCAGAAGAAGAGTGGTGAGGATGGAGCAGTATCAGGCAGTGTTTGTTCTGTTGTGCATACGGGTGCTTGGAGTCAGAGCCATCCCTGCTACATCCATTAGCACCACCAGCATTGCCAAAGAGCAGCCCCGAAGGTCTTTCATGGGGCTGCCAGCCAAAAGTTCAAAACCACCAGGCGTTCCATGGGAGAAAAAGGAGGCTCTGCTCTTGTAAAGATTCATGGTATTCAGAAACCCTTGGAAGTGGCTCTACTCTGCCCTTCAGGGTCGTTATGATGGCAGTGGGTAAATTGCAAATACCAATATCTGAATCACAGGACAGAAATTAAACAGAACTAACCGCCATCGAGTCCGTTCTGGCTGGGAGGGCAGAAATCGAGGCCCCTTGAATCCCTAGTGGCCTGATGTTGAGTCTGGGGAATTGAGCTCTACCTGGATGTGACATCCTTCAAACTCACCAGATCAAAGGGCTGCTTATTCATTACTAAGGGAAAACCCCCCAAAATGCAGACCACTGATGTTTTCTTTATAAGACACATTTGCTTTGACCATTGTTAGAAAAGTAAGGACTGCAAGCCATAGGACCTGATTCCAAGTGGGAACTTGGTTTCCTCTACGCCTCTTTTCTTTTTGGATCCCAAACGGAGACGGTCATGATGACTCTTGTCTTTCTCCTGGAGAAAGATCCTTAGATTCGTTATGTGGCCACCAAAAGATCATGTTTATGAAGATGCTTGGAGAATTAGGATACTACGTAAACTTGGGACACATACAAGATATTTTACTAACCTGCTGTTCATTGGTGCTTTACTTTCCCTCTATTCAGCGGTCAGTAGTCATCACCACCGAGTCACGTATGTAAAGTTGTTCTAAAGCGTGGCTAAATGAGGCCGACCTGGTTAGACAAGGGATGTAGCTTTTTTGTTGAAGAATAATATACCTGCAGAGACATCTGCCCAATCCCCTTTCTTTCCCAGGAATCTTGCAAACAGTTCCACTAGTTGGAAATGTGTTGCTGTGTCTGTGACTTTAAGGTGGGCAGTTTCATTTGATAATCGTAGCCCTTTAGAGCTGGAAGGAGCTGCACGATCTCATTTGCTTCATTTTACAGGTGATTATATTGCGGTGTAGAGAAGGGGGTCCACGAGAGGGCTAGAGCCAGGACCCAGATATGCCTGCTAATTCATGTCTGGCTTGGCCCAATTCTATGAGTTTTGTGTTGGACCCTGGTGTTTAGGGAGGGGAGTCCTGGGGAAGTGATAGGGGAAACCACCTGCTGTTTTTTGAGTGCTGGCTTTGAACCTAGTCAGGCACTTGATGTTGGTTAATTAGGCTAATCTTCCATCGGCTTTTGAGTTAATCTAACAGCTCCATTCTCAGGAGAGATTGCTGAGGCTTAGAGGCATTTTGCAGGGTGGAACCAGTGTTTGAACCCAGGTAGGTCTGGTTCAGATGCCATATTCTTTCAGTCACAGTATTGGCAGGGCTGTCCATGCTTTAAGGCCAGGTTGCCAGAGGGCAGTTTCACACTATGGGTGAAACACATTGTCGTTCAGTAGTGACAGACTACTGTGGCTTTCACTCTCTTCTTGATCTTGAAGTGGGTGTGTGCTGGAAGGAGAAAGTACCAGGAGAGAAAATCAGTCCAGTTGTGTTTGGACTTCCAGTGTATCAGTTCATGCACACACTCGCATCATGCTTTTTAAAGCCTAGCTTCTTTTTATTTTATTTTTTATATACACCCACTCAACGATCTGACATGTTCCAAAGACCACCCATGTCATTGTGCCAACAGGAAGGATTTTTTCCCCCCTCTCTGTTTTCAGGCCATTCATTTGTCTGCTACTTTTAAATTTAAATAATATCATACAAACCATAGCAGATGATATTTATGATGTGATCTCCACTGTGATGAGTCCAGTTTTGAATTACTCTTCTGTGGAAATGGAGGCTTGGAGGAGCGGGGCTGGGAGACTGGAGGCCCAGGCTTACCCACTTCCCTTTTCTCCTGTGCTGGGTGGGAACTCCCCTCCCTGAAGCCCTTCCACTCCCACCCCTGTGAGCCCGTTATTCACAATCCTGGGTCCTGCTCGGCCTTCAGACATGGTGTGCCATTGCTGCTGGGGCTCCTCGTGAGGGCACTGTGCGCCTGGCCATGTTCCAGCCCCGCCAAGGCCCGTTTCCGCTCCTTTTGGAATGTCATTAAACTCGCATGCATGCATTTCTTCCAGACACGCTCTCTGATGCCTGTGTTTCCTCCCTTTCCGTAGAACAGCAGTGTTTAGCTGCGGGCCTCAGGCTGCAGAAGAGTGGGAACCCAGAACAGATTCTGGTGGCTTGGTGATGCCTAAGCGTCCACCTGGAAGCCGTGGGCATGAGGAGACCACCCCAAGTGACAGTTGAACGACGCAGTGCTCTCATAGGCAGGGGGCAGCAGAGGATACATGGCAGCTTGGCCAGACTGCCTGTAGGCCTGCAGGAGAGCGAATGCTTCACAGCCTTGGCCACCATGCCTGCCTCCTCATCAATGTGCAAATACTCGGTAGTTTACTGCTGTCATCAGTAACGAATGTTGGATAATGAGAATCAATAAGTGAGGATAAGAGGTTCCGTTTTGAGCCAGTTTTGCCCATTACCAACCGTTAAACAATTGATGACCCCGTTAGGGTTATGGCTTTTATCATATTACCAAGCTTCCATGTAAGCATGGATTATCCCTGTGCTTGTTGTCTGTTGTACATCTTCGACTCCAGTTTCCAGTCAGAATAGCTTAGTATCTGAGTGTGAGTTCTCTGTGACCTTAAATATTCCTTTATGTACTTCAGTGGAGTTTAAAGTTTCTCTCCATAAAGATCTTATGTGCCTTCTATTAAATCAGGGGTGGGGAACCTTTTTTCTGCCTTTTTGGCATATTTGCAACATCCTTCACGGGCCATACTGGTCAAACATTTGAGTAACTCACCCCTAATATGATGGCTAGAAGTGCTTCTCTTTGATGAGGTGTGTGATAGTTGGCCTTGATGATTTTGTGGGCCTTTTACAGCCTGTGGGCCAAAGTTCCCCACTCCTATGTTAGATTGTGACTTAGAGAGGTAGGTGTAAAGGGTAAAGGACTGTAGTGCTAGAAGCCCAACAGGTAGTCGAGTACCTATGTGATACGCATCCTTATTGGGGCTGCAGATGGAAATGGGTACTTTGTGCCACTGGCCTGGTGTGTGTGTAAGAGGCAGGCATCATGAGGTGGAGAGAGGTGAAGCCTGTTGCCTTTCGGCCCCTCTCTCCCTCTGGGCTGCAGATTTCCTCTACAGATGTATGAGTTACCTCTGCTTCCGTGCGGATTTCATTCTGTCTTCTCTCATCGGTTCACCTCGTTTTTGTTGTGTGTCCTGTTAAAGGTGATTTCTGGGGAAGCGTCCAGCAGCCTGGTTAGATTTCCATCTTGTCAGGTCTCAGAATCCAGCATGTCTGGCATGCTTACTGCTTGGTAAATTATATATCAGAGTTGTACCTACAGAACCTGTCTTTAAAACTGTTTCATGGGCACGTAACCCTATCGTACAGCACAGGCGTTCAGCCATTTGCAGGAGAGCTGTGCAGTCGCCACCACAGTCGTTTATCAGAACATCTGCTTCTTAGCAGAAGCTACTTTTACAAAGATCTCCTGTTTGTGATTTGTTTACTTTTATTGTTATTTTTCCTCCTTAGATTCTGTGCATCAGCTTCTTATACATAGATCCAGTGCATGTTCTTTGAGAGAATGGAATATTCCTTTAAGCCTTTTCTTTTCTGTTTTTCTAGGAATGATGTATTTAAAATTCACTGGTTGATGGCGGCCCTTCCGTTCACCAAGTCTCTGTCCCTGGTGTTTCATGCAGTATGTATGGACATTTTTGAGGGGTCATTTATGGCATTGTGTACCATGCCTATGTGAACAGGAAAAGTAGATGAGAAAGAGGGGAAGAGGTTGATGGGACACGAACATGAACGAATACTCATGAAGCCTTCTTTTGTCTGGGGAATGGGTGGTGATAGAAGAGAAATGATCCCAATGTCCACCAGCACTAGTTCAAGTCGACACTTTTTGGTTTTTGGACAATTTCTGAAACTACCTTGCAAGCACAGAATTTTCCTAGAACACGTGTTTTGAGATTAGAGTGCCCTCTGCTGAATTGTTTCCAGTCCTTCCTTTAACTTTTTGAAAATTCCCCTGTGTTCCCATTGACAAGGAGTTCAGTGTTACCCTACTTATTTGAGAGCAAACTGATGCTTTTGAGATTGAGGCATAAGAATTGAGAATAAGCTGTTAGAGCCCCCAGTAAAATGATATATACAAAAAGAATGGGGAGTAATCAGTCGTTGGCCTTTTGGTTAAGATCAAGTGAAGAATCAAGCTTAGGTTTTCCATATATAACACTGCTGCAGGTGAAACTGAGCTTGCCTTGGTAGAGAAGATTACAGCTTCCCCACTCTGTGGACCTACCTGGTGCCCTTGTGAGGGAGCAGTTTCTGAACTTGTGCTCTCTTACATGCCACTAAAGCGTCCTAGGAAAAGGCAGCCGTATATCCAGTTACTGTGTCTAGAAATGACAGTATTTGGATCATTTCCCATTTGGATCCAAATGAAAAGAGTCTTCTCTGGAACCATGTAGCTAATGAATGAAAGAAAGGGTCTTTGTTTGACTGACTAGTGTCTAGACCAGGCATCCTCAAACTATGGCCCGTGGGCCACATGCAGCCCACCGAGGACATTTATCCGGCCCACAGGGTGTTTTTGCCCAGTTTTTTTTTTAACAGCCATCAGATTACCAAAGATATGTGTTTCATCTCTCAGTGGTCACAATACAGACTATGTCCTTGGGAGCCCTGACCCTCATCACCCCAACCTGCGCCCAGTTTGTTTTTTTACTTCAAAATAAGATATGTGCAGTATGCATAGGAATTTGTTTATAGTTTTTTTTTTAAACTACAGTCCAGCCCTCCAACGGGTCTGAGGGACAGTGAACTGGCCCCCTGTTTAAAAAGTTTGAGGACCTTTGGTCTGGATTGTCATTTGTGATCGAAGAAAAGATATAGATTGAAATTGATGTCAGGAAACATTTTGGTTATACTACTACTGAAACTTGCCACTTAAGTCAAAATGCTTTGGTGGTTTCCAGTAGTTTTAAATTTAGAGTGTTTTTGGTTTTTTTTAAGTGGGAGCGGGGGGTGGGGTTTGAAGTTGCATGATCCCCATAGATTTTTTTACTTGCTGACCAACTTAACGTATGTAAGTTAGCATGTATGTATGTAAGCAGCAGTGGCTGAATGATGCCATTCTTGACTTGGATATAGAAAAGATGAGTGACTTGGATCATTGAGAAGTTTATGGAAAGAATAGGCAGCTATCTGCAAAAGGAACTCACTTAGTTCAGGTGAGGGACCTGGGCTGGGTACTAGTGACCATAAACCTTCTGTCCAGTCCCTCCACCTACTGGTGTCTTGTTAGTGCACTAGTGTACTTCACTGTGGAGGACAGCCCATCCCTGTCTAACGGTCATCTGGTCTGATTTGCTCTTTGGGCTAGACTGCCATTTCTGAAATGCAGGTGTTTGATTTCAGGTCGACTACCACTATATCTCCTCCCAGGGCTTTCCGATTGAAGGCTGGGCTGTTGTGTACTACATCACTCACCTGTGAGTATACAGAATGATGCATGAAGTACTCAGGGCCTACAGGGAAAGTTGGGGGAACTGTGGTGGGAAAGGACAGGGTTGATGGCGCCTCAGCCTGCGTGGCAGCCCATCTGGTGGGGCGTGACGCACAGGCAGCTGTCCACACTTGGGACTGCCCGGGACTGCTGGCATTATTCCAGTAGTGCTGCCGGCCTGCTGCTTGCCTGAAACGGCTGGCTGCGTAGCTAGTGGGGTGCAGAGCTAACTACTTGTGTGGCTGGCAGGAAATAATGTGTTGCTCAGCTAAGAGACTCTCCAGAATTGGCCACTTGGCTTTTGCAAGAAGCAGGTGAAGTCCTAGAATAATCTCTTGTCATGTAAGTTGCTGAGGGAGAGGCCGAGGAGACCTAGTGTTGCCTGTTCACGCTTTCCTTTTCCAGCCTGAAAGGGGCACTACTGTTCATCACCATCGCACTCATTGGCACCGGCTGGGCTTTCATTAAGCACATCCTTTCTGATAAGGACAAGAAGATCTTCATGATTGTCATCCCTCTTCAGGTAAGGGAGTCCTAATTCTGTTTGCCTGCTTTCTCTTCCAGCACCCAGCAGGGCTCAGCTGCAGGCCTCTAGGAAAAAGTCGCTTTACCAATTCCATAAACCCAGCTTATGTTATTTAGGATGGCAGATAGATAGGCTAGAATTCTGACTGCATACAAATCAAATCCACTCCATCGAGTCTTTTGCCATTCCATTCTGACACCAGCTGCCCATGCCGCCCTTCTTCCTCCGACTCTAACTACCAGAAGTGGACCGGCTCTCACAGGGAAAGGGCTCTGTCCCCTACCCTGACAGGCGGACCACAGACCTCTGAGGTGCCTGCTATAAGCCTGGGAGATCCCACACTTTGTCTGATCTGTTGGCTGTAAATTCAGGGTTTTGCCACTTTGCTTTAGGGTGCCTGCCTTACGCGTGGGGCCCCCTGGGCTCCCTCACTTCTGAACTGCTAGCTCAGGTTTTCAAGCCCAACTGCTCTCACTGCTCACCGGGGTCCAGTAAACTGCTGGGATGACTCACAGAACTCAGGGAAAGTGCTAGAGTTACAAGTGCAGTTTTATTCTCGGCAAAGCATCAATGAGGAAATGTAAGCACAAGGTCTGGGGCCATTCCCAGCGTGAAGCACCCATGTCCCAAAGAGGGGTGTCACCTTCTTACGAGCAGATACCTTTGTCTACCAGGAAGTCATGGGGATTCAGTGTCCTGAGTCCTTTTTGGTGGTCTCTGTTCATGAAGACTTGAGCCTCTCCATCCTGAGGTTGGTTGATATCAAGAGATGACACAGTAAATCTTTCTTATCTAATCATTCTCCTCACCATCTCATTGGCATAATGACCTAAGTCTGGAGTCTTATCAAAACCAAATTCAAAGTTTTCTTTTTCTTAAAATTGCCTTTCAGGAAGCAAAGAGGAAGGCAGAATCTTTTGGCTAGAGTACATGCAAACCCCACAGAAACCTTGACTTCAGGCACTGTCTTGGGCGGCGCTGACCACACTTGTCTTTGCACCAGCACGTGAAAGCTAAACGTGAAAGCTAAACTGTGACTTGAGATTCTCTGGAGAGTTAGGGAAATAATCTCACCTTCTCTTCTACATCAGCTTGCCCTGTAGCAAAATGACACTCTGAGTGAAGCAGCTTAGGTATATAGTGATTTTAATAACAAAAAATGATGCCAGTAAGTTTTCCACAAGGTGTAGAATTTATTTTTTGGTGTAGAATATTATAGTTGACAATGGGCCCAAATGTTTTCTAAATTCTTCCTTTCTGTGCTAGGGCTCTGGGCTGAGACTATCCTTCAAGGTTGGGAGCCCTTGAGGGAGAAGCCGTCCTTTGGCTTTTATACAGTTGTGTTACTTGGAGCAGAACCTGGACGTCGGGGGTGGAGTGGGAGGGAGGCAGAGGTATATACAACTGTTCTGCTGGACCAATAGCAAGCGCTTATTAAAGTTGCTCTCATGAGCCAACCTCATGTTTTGGATGGAGCACAGTGTAAATATATAAGTACGCAGGAAGGAGACACCTTCTGAGGCGTCCAGATCAGCACTGGTGGTTGGTGGCAATGTTGGCAGCAGAGCTTGCCAGCCTGCATTCTGTAATAAGGAGCATCATGTTCGTGCCGACTGAGTGCTGAAAGTCAGTTGCTGTAGGTTCCCAAAGACATAGCAGCCGTCCCAAGGGCTTCACAGCTGGCGCTGATCTTCACTGGGTATTAAGGAAAGGAATGTAACAGGCAAAGGATTTCCAGCAGAAATATGTATTCAGAAATGCCAAGGAGGTCTTCTGGCTCTTGAATTTTGGGCCGAAGCCCAGTTTTTATAGTCTGCTTGAGGTCTCAGACCTGACACAGGTACACCTTCCCTTTCCATATTGCCTTCCTGTTTTCCTGAGCTTTATTAGTTGCTATTACACATTTCTGTTTGTAGGTGTTTGGGTTTTGCTCTATGCATTCATCTGGAGAAGCACCCTGGCTGCAGAGGAGGGTTAACTGTAACCTAGGGAAGCTGGTCACGATGACTAGTCCCTCTGTGGTGCCACTGGGTGCGTTTGAACCACCAGCTTTCTGGTTGCCAGTGAACACAGCACTCCAGTTTGACATAAGCTCTGGTATCCTGGCACATCTTCCCGGCTTATCCCCTTGTCGCTCCCTCAAAAGATACACACATAAGGTTACACAGCAGATCACTTGGCGGAAACAAGGGCATTTTGAAAGTCAAGCATAAGGAATTCATGAATATTTAAATATCGGGACTAGTTTGCGAAGGCCTTGAATGTCAGCCTTGAAAATAGAAACTGCTTCCTTCTGACTGTGCGGAGCTGCTGAAAGTTTCTGAGTTAAGGAGTCAGTGGCACACAAAATATTGTTTCAAGAGTATCATTGGTCAGTGGGCCGACACCAACGTCTCTGGGAACGTTTTCTCTCTCACATCAAGTGTGACTGAAGGAGAGAGTGGGATTGTGAATGTACGATGTGAGAGCCTTTGTTTCCCACCCTGCCTTTATACTTAGAGCCGCAGATGCAGGTGCCTAGGGCAGACTGGGCCCCAGGAAAAGGAGACACGTGCGGGCAACAAGAACCCTGAAGCCACGTGCCAGTGAGGAGACTGCAATTTCAGGATGAATTTTGCAACTTTATTAAGTCAACTCTAGCTCCAGTGATAATTCCATTTACAAGTCCTATGTAGAAAGAGAAGGTACACTTGGAGACCATCCCGATGGTAGCATGAGATTTTCATTCTTTGCCGAAATGTGAAGAATTACTGTTACAGTAGGTCAAGCAGAATATCAGGTCAGTGAACTTCTTGTGGGTATCCAAGTGGAATTAAAACCTCTGCTTCCTGGCCACCTAGCAGGGAAGCAACAAAGCCCACATGGAAGAACCACACCAGCCTGTGTGATCAAGAGGTGTCAATGGGATCAGGTATCAGGCATCAGAAGACCTAGAACAAACAAAGTGATGCGAACAGGGGGTCCAGAGTGGAGACCCAAAGCCCATCTGTAGACAGTTGGACATTCCCTCACAGAAGGGTCGCAAGGAAAGGGACAAACCAGCTAGCATGCACTATAGCACCAGTGAAACACACATGATTCCTCTAGTTTGCTAATGCTTCCTTCTCCCCACTAGCATGACCCCAATTCTACCTTACAAATCCAGCTCAACCAGAGCATGTACACTGGTACAGGGAAGAGCCCTTGACACACACAATCCAGGACAGATAAACCCCTCAGGACCAATAATGAGATTAGCATTACTATGAGGGTAGGGGGAGAAAGGGGGAAACCAATCACAATGATCAACATATAATTTCCCCCTACCCCCCCGTGAAAGGAGACAGTGATTGGTGTAAGATATGAAGATAATAATAATAATTTACACGTTTTCAAGGGTTCATGAAGGAGGGAGGGAAGGAAAAAGATAAGCTGATAGCAAGGACTCAAGTAGAAAGAAAATGCTTTGGAAAGGATGATGGCAACATATGTACAAATGTGTTTGATACAATTGATGTATAGATTGGTCTAAGAGCCTCCAATAAAATGATTTAAAAAAAAAAACCCCTTCTGCTTCCATGTCTAATGGAGATCTGCAAAAGAATGTATCATGAATTGTGAATTTTCTTCATGCATTCCAATTTTTTTTACTGTTGTCAGCTGAAAAGCTCTTCATAACACACTAAACCCATAGAGGCAGTAAGTACATGGACACACGTGAGCTTCAGTGGGAGAGCTCCGCCGTGTCTGGTGAGGGAAACCGGGCGGAGTCCCTCCGTGTGGAGCGGCTCTTGCTGCTGTGGTCTCTTGTCCCACAGCCCCAGGACACTTAGAAGTTCTTTGCACTGGGCTGAAGGTATGGGGATTGTGACAAAATGAGGGACAAAGGACTACCTGCTCAGCAGCTGAGTGCCACTGGAGTGCACGGTCCCTAAAAAGCAAAGTACCGCGCTCTAGTGAATGCACAAGTCGCCCCCACACAGAGTAGCTTCAAACAACCAGAACCATGTGCGTTCCCTCAAAGGGTGTGAGTCAGTGATTCAGGAGCTGCTGCGGATCTCATCGGGTGTAGTCAGGCCAGGGCTGGGGCTGGAGTCAGTTAAGACTTCATCCTTTGCCCCTGTCTCTCTTTTTATTTTTATTTTTATTTTAACAATTTATTGGGGCCCCTGTCTCTTGTCCTCGGAAGACTTGCTCAGGAAGGGGCTAACCCCCCAGCTCCTCTCCACGTGACAGCTTCAGGGTCGCCAGACTCCTTACAAGAAGCACAGGGATCAAGAGAGAGCCAAGCTGAAGCTGTATCCTCTTGATGGCTTAGCTTTGGAAATCACATGGCACCACTGCCACCGTGCTCTTCTGGTTCGACCATCACAGACCTGCTCAGGGGAGGCACACAGCTGCTACTTCTTGTGAGGAGGGAGGCAGAGTTCTGGAATTAGAAGTAGTTATGTGGCCATAGGATGTAGCCTTAAGCCCAGCTGTCCACACCTAGTGAGTCTCTCTGACAGTCTATCTATGCTTTCAGGCTTCAGTGACTCTCATGTCCCATAGGTCCTGGAAAACGTGGCCTATATCATCATCGAATCCACTGAGGAGGGGACAACTGAGTATAGCTTGTGGAAGGATTCTCTGTTTCTGGTTGACCTGCTATGCTGTGGAGCCATCCTCTTCCCGGTAGTGTGGTGAGTAACTCCCATGGGGGGAGCTGACATACAAATGTGTCTCTCGAACCCAACAGCTGGACTAGCTATTCCCACAGTGATCCAAATCATCCGGCCATCTGGTTTTGTTTTTGTTGTTGTTCTAAAACAGCTTCCTGGATCCCAGACCTCCCAGATCAGTCTCCTGGGGTGGCATCCTGGAATCTGGGTCTCCGGCAGCCTCCACTTGATTCTGATAGAGCTGGCATTTAGCACAGTTCTAGGCAACAGAGAAGAGTCTCAGAATGAGAATTTGGTAACAATATAAAATAACAGTTTGGACTCTTAGGGCTCGGAGAATGGAAGAAATCCCCCAAAAGACCTTTTATGGCCAAGTTTTATGGAAAATGAGGCACAGTTATCAATGCACTTAAACATTTCAGATACCTTTATAACAGTTTGCTTCATTCTCAGAAATGACAACCTGAAAGTATATATTGTGCTTTGATTTGTCTAAAGAAATGTTAGTGCCGAATCAGTAGTGGACGGGGAAGAACTAGCCTCACTAAACCACGTGCAAAAGAATGGAAATGTGTTGTTCAGAGTGCTGGGGGAAAGGAGGTTAGCAAAAATAAAATGATTTCTCCCCAAATGATAGAGTTCCAAGGCTATTTGGGAGTAATTCTTTCAGAATGAAGTTTAAACAAATAGATTTTCCTGCTTTCTGTTAGGAGTGGGGTGTTTATTGCAATGCCCACTTATATAATAAATCAGTGTATTTTAGGATTCTGGAGTTGGTCCAAGCATTTAGTTACTCTTAGTGTTCAGAACACGGTGCCAGTGGAGCAGAATCCTATTCCAGCCAGTGACACTCACTCTTAACTCGCTTTTAATCCTCCTTCATCACACATGCACACGATCAGTTCAGTAGTCAGCCCCCAGCAAAAAACAGTACAGATGAGTCTGCCATCTCCGCCAGACTCCTGGCAAGAATAAGTAATTGAAGCATCCATAGTACAAGGGGACACCTTGTAGTACACGATTTTCCCAATAGGAGACCATCAAATAACTCACGTTGAGTTCGTGCACCCACTGGTGTCGCCTGGGAAGGTTTTCTGGTCACAGTGAATTTTCCCATAAAAGCAGTTTTGCTTGAACCTTGTTTTTTGTGCTTGGGAAAAATGTCGCCGAAACTTGTGATGTTGAACACAGCTTATAAGGACAGCAATATGGGAAACACTCCAGTGTACGAGTGGTTTTCTCATTCCAAAAAAGGTGAAATGTCAGTCGATGGCAAACCTCATCCTGGCTACAGGTCAGTGTCCTGAAAGGGTGAAATGTTGACTCACAGTGCATGTGGAGTTTGTCCCCCCAGGTCAGACTGTTAATCAACCTTTCTATTTAGAGGTTCTGAAAAGGTAGTGTAATAGTGCGACAAAAAAGGCCTGATTTGTGGCCGACGGGGGGACTGGTTTTGCCACCACAACCATCTCAGTGTGCCAGTTTTGGGCAAAAACCAGCTTGCCTGCCTCTCTTGCCTCACTCACCTTACTTACCTGACCTCGCTTCTAGCGACTTATTTTTGTTTCTGAGAATGCAGAGGGTCATGAAAGGAAAGCAATTTGACGAAGTAGAAGAGGTGAAGAAAAAAATGAAGGAAGTATTGTCAGCCATCTAAACAGATGAGCTTGAAAAGTATTTCCAAGATTGGAATCGTGATAAGGTTATTTTGTAAAAAATTTAAATACAGAGCTTTGAAAAAAAATGTTGTTTTTTGGGGGGACCCCCTCATATAGGGTGACCAGCACTGTCTTTCAGAGGAAAAGGAGCATCTTTTAAAGAACAGTGTGTGGTGCCCTCCTCTTAAATATACCTGCCATTGGCAGTACAGTAAGATGTACGGACTGTGAGGTGTTGGTAAGCCCTGGCAGAGCCATAGAGCCCCACTTGTTGACAACACTGGTGAGCCAATTCATGGCAAGACTCTTTACAATAAATATTGTAAATGTTGATCTAAAATGAGAAACAAAATCAGTACTAGAGAGATAACTTTAGAAATCGTAGCTATTTTATTATTATTTTTTTTAATTTAACTTTATTTTTGGAGGAAATACACACTTGAGGCAATATGCTTGCTCTGCACATACTGCTTGGCGACATATTCCCTTTGTGCCTCCGCGCTCACTCTGCTAGTTGTTTGCCTCACCTGTGCTAACTGAGACTCACCTGCACCGGACTCAATACCCAAAGATGCAGTCTTTATTCAAGAACTAAACTCTCTTTGTTTAAAGACCGCTGCAGGGGAGAGTTGGTTTTAGGGAGTGAAGAGTGTTCTGGAGGTTCCTCCCTGCTCTGTGGGGCCAGTAAGTGAATCCTTTGGGAGTTTGAAGTTCTTTTCCACACTTTCCCCCGCTCTGTCAAGATGCATCCATTGTGCCCCTGAATGAAACATTCAGTCATGGAGGGCCGGGCGCCATAATTGTTTCTGGTCTCATCTTAGGCGAAGGTTACTGAAGTTATTAGTCCAGTTGCTTCTCTTGATTCTTGGTTCGGCCTCCTGTTCTTCCAGGCAGGTAGCACGTAGGGGTTGCAGCTGGCTGACTGTCTGCCCTTAGGACTCCAGCTACAACCCGCCACACTGGGAACTGGAGCAGAAACTGCACAGCAACATTATGCCAGTTGGCTCGTCTGTCACTCAAGACCATGGCCCTGATCCTGAAAACCGAGAAGACTGGTGCCAGGAATTCTGTGGTTTTGTCTAAGTAGTATCATCAGCTGTGACCCCTCCTTTTGCAGGATGAGTGGGCATGGGTCCAAATTATATATAATGTAATTGCCGATTCGGCTTTTCTTCCTCTTTATTCTTATGTACAGCTTAATAATGTCATATTACTCAGGTTGTGCAGTTTTTATCCACATTCAGCGTCATTTTTCCCATCACCGTAAGTAAAAAGGCACTATTACCTTTATCAAAAGATACCCAAGACTGAGATAAAAAAATCTTTGAGAGCCAAGAGTCTGGTATCTAATTTATATATATAGAACTTCTACATCTTAACCACAGAAATGACATAATCTCTTAAAAGAATGCGCAAAAGATGTGAACAGATACTTTACCAAACGAGGTTTCCCATTGACCAATAAGCACATGAAAAAACAGTCATCATCTTTAGCCATTATCAAAACCAACCAACCAACTTACCACCATGAGTAGTCAGTTGAGAGATGCAGATTGGAACTGGTGAGATACCACTTCCTCCCACTGGACTGATAGTAAAAGAAACAGAAGACCACAAATGTTGCCCAGATGTGAGGAGACTACGGATCATTTTTGTGGGAACGGTACAGCCGTTGTGGAAAACCAGGATGGCAATTCCTCCAAAGATTAAAAGTAGAACTCTGTGACCCAAAATTCCACTCTGCGGGGGTCTAAGGAGAAACAGCATGATGGGCAAACAGCTAAGGCTTTATTTAGGACAGGCATTTTTCCAGGGTCAGGTAAAGAGTGAGTGGCAGTGTCAGCTTTTAAACCTGGGTCTGTCAGGTACCCCTTCCCCCTCCCTCTTCCCATGTCAGGATGTGTATGCTCAGCCTTTAAAGGGGTCTTTCCTTTGGTGGCTTTGAACTGCCTAGAACTCTAGTGTAGGGCCTCATTAACAATGTTAACGTCCCCCTGCCTGAGCTGACCGGCGCTTATTAGTTACCACCTGTCACCGTCAGGAAAGGGACACCTTGGAGGCCAGCGAGTTTTGGCAAGGTTTTCAGTCTCTAGTCAGGAAAACACCGAGTTTTAGAAAACCATATGCTCACATAACCTAGACCGAGACTTTAGAAGCAGTCCGTCGTCAGGCGGGGCCCTTTGAGTTAGAGTTCACTAGACAGCAATAGGGGTTTTGGGTGTCATCAATCGGTGAGCTGACAGGAGTGTTCTTTCCAGAGAGCTAGTGAGCTCATTGTCACCTCATGGGTGTGTGTGTGTGCGCGCATGCGCACGTGCGCGCACGCGTGTGCCAGGGAAGTCGTTCTTGGAGTGGGAGAATAGGTGGCGATCAGCAGAGTTGGTTGATGGATGTTGGTTTTGTGTTCTCACACCCTGGCTCCTGCCAGGCTCTGCCACACATTTGGCCAGCAGAGGGCATCGTGAACTTAGACCTGAGCACCGTATACCACCCAGTTGGTTATCAAAGATCGCTCTAGTTCTTTTTTAAGTTAGGGAGAGTACAACCCTTTTAGTTTTATAATTGAGGAATTTCAAGGCCCCACAGTTTTGTGACTTTGCCCAGGATTATCCCAAGTGATAAGAACTAGCATCAGGAATCCTGCAGATTTGCCAGCTAACTGTTATTCTCCACATGTTTATTTCCAGGTCAATCAGACATTTACAAGAAGCCTCAGCAACAGATGGAAAAGGCAAGTTCCCTTGTGCTCTTTCTGCGCTGCTCACCTCTGGGCCCCCGTGTGCCCGAGTGCCGCTGGCGCAGGCGGGGCGAGCTGTGGTCGGACGCTGTCTTCCGGGGAGGCAGGCCAGGACATTCTAGGAGGTTACTCTGTAAGAGCAGTTGGGGTTGGTCATTAGAGGAGCAGGTGTTGAATGTTCCAGAAACCTGTGTACAAGGAGGCTTCGATGTGACCGCTGCTTAAGATGATTCATTTCATTTTCCTCATGATCGTGATTTTCACCTCTCAAAACAGCCAGGATGAACAAAGCAAATCTCGTCTTGGAAGGACCAGGGAAAGGTAGCACTTCACTGTGAGAACAGGAGGTATTATGGATTGGAGACGGCTATGTGCAAAGCACCCCTTCCTGCTGACTTACCACGCTTTCAAAATAGAGGTGTTGGTACTCATCTAAAATGAGACTCTGGTGCCAGGATGCACTTTTAAAGCTCCAGTTTCTGCGGCTGTGCTATGAGAACCCTTGTCCACTTTCTTGATCCGTAACCGTGCCTGCTAAAGCAGAAAAGAAGCCCCGGGGAATGTGGCCCACGCGTGTGCTTCTCTGTGTTTCTGGGGCCGTTGGGGTTCTGCTCACGGCCACAGACTGCTATGGCGGAACAGGACTTCAGACCACCAGGGCCGAGAAGCCAGCCGGGTTCTTTCAAAGGGTGACTCTGCCTGCAGAGCCGTGATATCAGAGTCAGTGCTGATATTAGTGGTCTTTTCTTTACAGCAGATTTTCCATTACTAACAAAGCTATGTTAGTAATGCGTGTGGTCATTTTTCATACAGCTTTGTTACTTTTTTCCTGAAGAAATATTGGGAAATGTAGTGATTATAAATCTTATTTCATAAGTTTGGTATGTAGTTAATATCACATTACCTCTTTTTTATTATGTTACTGGGGGCTTTTACAGCTCTTAAAGCATTGTATACATCGGTTGTATCAAGTGTATTTGTACATATGTTGCCATCATCATTTTTAGAACATTTTCTACTTGAGCCCTTGGCATAAGCGCCTCTTTTTTCCCCCTCCCCTCCTCATGTATCCTTGATCAATTATATATTGTTATTATTATTTCATCTCCTATACTGGCCATTGTCTCCCTTCACCCACATTTCTGTTATTTGTCCCTTTCAGGAGATGTTACCTCTTGAAATGAAATGAAATCTGATCGTGAGCTCTCCTGATAGGGAAGATAGGACCTTCTCTTCCCTATCTCCACAGGGAATTGCTGTGGGTCAGCCAGACCCAGTGGCAGTGAGTTTGGTTTGCTGGTTTTCTGATCCCTCTGGCTGCTTCTCCAACTTGCATTTAGGGATCTTGGGGGATAACTGGCCCATTGTGAACGGTCTCTGGCCATATTCTCCACGAGACTTCGGTAGTTAGCTTAGTACCTTCGTTAAGTTCTCTGGGGGCAGATTGCACAGCAAGTGAACCCCAAATCGAGTCAGAATTGTTTCCCAGCATCTGTAGTAAAGAGAAAGCATGGGTCAGGAGTGCTTTTGTTTGACACAGTCCACACGGGTGGCCATGAGTCAGCAGTGACTCGATGGCAGCAAGTTTGGAGATTTTTGGTTGGGCAGAGTAGGCGTATCTCATTTTGTCCTCCAGGTGACAACAGGGGGCCTTGTTAGCAGAGAGCGAGTGTGCGGGAGCAGGAACCCGCCAGGCTTCCACTCGCCAGTCTGATGAGAACTGATGGGAAGGCACCCAGGGCTCACCAGCGAATATTGAATACCCTTTGGAATGGCAGCTGGGTATTGAGCGTGCTTGCTGGTACTGAACTGAATTTAGGCTGTTGAGGTAATCTGCAACTGTATGACTTCACTCCACACTCTTCAAGACTTCCCGAGTCAAGGCAGCCATGTGGCCCATGGGTGACATCTCTGCAGCGAGTGCTCAGGAAACACTGCGACGGGTGCAAACCGACCCCAGGTGGAGGTGCATTGCTCGTCCACTCTGGGAAAGGTACAGAGGAGTGTGGGGATTCTGGAGGGAGCACACAGCTGACCACTGGCCCTTGGCTCCTACCGCTAATCGCCTGTGCCTCAGCTCCCCCTCCTGAGACCTAGACTACTCTGGCATGTGTTCTCAGGCTTAGTACTCCGCTGACCTTAGCAATGACTAGGCTTACAGATAGCATATTTAGTTTAGGTCCATTCCAGGCTGGCTAATTCAGTAGAACAGCACTTTGTACTTGCTCTTCAGCTGAGGCTCGATGCCCCTTTCAGAAGGAACCCTGCCTACGAACCAAATCAGCAGCAGTCGGAGCCTCCTCGCTGCTCCTCGGGAGCAGGCTGTGGCATTCAGCGTTCCCAAAGACACCAGCCTTGGAAACCCTTCGGGGGTCAGTGTGAGATGGAACCGGGCCGGACGGCCGTGAGTTTGAGGTTTGGGTGCGGCTTTCAAAGAGTGTTCAGATTTTATGTCTTTGTCTCTGTATTCCTGTTGACTGAACCTGAGGGAAGTATAAAGAAAAACGTTAAGGACGAAGCTGCCCTTACGCCATGTCTCTATCTCTCCTGTTACACGCTGTGACTTTTCTTGTATCTTCAGTCATTTAGATTCACTGCTGTGCTGCCCCTTCTGAGAGGAAGCTTAATTGAGCCTTGTGGAGCCACATCTGAGCTCTGGTTCCGCTGTGGCTCCTGCCAAGATTGACTGGTTGTGAACTGCCCTTGAGCCTGCATCCGCTGTTACCTTCTCTTTCTCACTTGGCCTTGCCTTAAAGAACTAGCTTAGGAAGAGACATCATAAACTTAATGAACAGTGGATGCTTCCTTTTTTTTTTTTACAGTGGATGCTTCTGATCATACTTTCCCCTGGTGTATCTGAGGGAAATTCAAAAGTAGGGTTCTGCAGACTCTTAGCTTGTGTGTGAGCTTTGAGGCACAGCAGCAGCAAGTGGTGACTGGCAAGTTGTGGAGGTTATGGAGGTGGTAGCTTCACTGAGCGGCCGCTGTGTTCTGGAGCAGCCTTGGCCAGGAGCAGTACCTGTTAGAGGCTCACAGGTTCACAATAATTTGTCCATAGCACTTCTCACTGTTGGCATGTGCCCAGATGGTGCAGAAACAATGGCAAATAAGATGGCAGCGTCTTGACACAAAACCAGGCAGAGCTAAACACTGTGCTGTAGCATCCTTGGGGTGGTGGGGAGCTCACTCCCTTTCAGAAGCCCCTTGGTAAAACGGTATAAACCATTATTATCATTATTAAATTTCAGCCCTTGTGCAGTGTCTTTTAATATTCTATGTGATGCAGTGGGAAGTGTGTGCACAGATACTGAAGGACAGGGCTTGTCGCAAGGGAAGGTACACGTGTGATTATTTGAGTTGAAAACTGAACAGACGGCTTTTTTTTTTTCATCCGTTCTTTTTAAAAATGGAAACCATTTGTATTTGAAGAGCGACAAAATGTGGTTACTCAGATCTGGGTGCTTGTCAGACATTTTCCTGAGAGTGGAGGAAGCGAGCTTGTCACTTCAAAAACAAACCAATTGATGACATTTGTTGCCAACGATAAAATTTGCACTTTCAAATGAACATTAGAATTTAAGAAAGCTTGTATCCACCGATGTGAGCAAGGGTAATGCAAAAAGAATGTGATTTAAAAAAAAATTAGATCATTTTATTGGGTGCTCTTATAGTTCTTTATAACAATTCATCCATTGTGTTAAGCACATTTGTACATGTGTTGCCATCATCAGTTTTAGAACATTTTCTTTCTACTTGAACCCTTGATATCATCTCTCTTTTCCCTCCCTTCTCCAAGAATGTGAC
Source organism: Tenrec ecaudatus (assembly GCF_050624435.1). Classification (NCBI taxonomy): domain Eukaryota; kingdom Metazoa; phylum Chordata; class Mammalia; order Afrosoricida; family Tenrecidae; genus Tenrec; species Tenrec ecaudatus. Next base: position 77,028,480 of record NC_134539.1, on the reverse strand, counting down.
TTTTAATGTACTTTATCTAATGAGATATATTTGGGAGATCCACGTAGTGAAACACAGATTTTAAAGGATGAACATGTAATCGCATGTAGTCGCAGGTGAGTAAAGGATTCATTTCAAGTATAGCGTGCCCACCGCCAGTGGATTTTATGGCCACAGCACGGACAATTCGTTGGTTCAGTTTGAGATTCCCCCTCCACCAACTGATAAGAAAGATCGCTTGCCAGACTTTCATGTGGAATCATACACCTCCAATTGTCTGAAAGTCCTATGTGTAGACCAGGGTCTGTTTCTTCATACCCTTCAACCACAGCAGACTGAATGAAGAAGCCGATAGGAGAAGCCAGCTTATATTAACATCCAGTGGGTTTATTTTGTTATTTTCAAATGTGTTAATAAATATTTTTAAATTTCTCAGTTTTCACTTTTGATGATACTGTTTTTATAGTGAAAGTTTGCACAGTAAGTTAGGTTCCAATATGGCCATTTGTATGTAAATTGTTCATTACATTTCCCTGATGTGTCAACATGCTCTTGAATTGTGTTCTGGTTGTTCTGTGTCTCTGACTCAGGGTCCCTGCCCCCTTATCTTCTCCTTACTGTTTTCAAGTGACTGGAGCGTCTGGTCTCACGGAGATGGTTTTAGTAGAGCCCCATCTGTCCAGGCAGTATCCTTTATTTCTGTGCTACTCTGCGTTTCATTCAAAGATGACCTTCAAGGTTTACAGAGTACCCTAGGATACTCAGGGAGTCATTGGTTCTCTTAGGTCCAATAAGAATTTCAGTTCTGCTTAGCATTTTTCTCCCCTTCTGTCAAGGTCCAGGTATCGTGGCCCTGATGATAATGCGTGACAGGGTGGCCGGGCACTGTCTATCAGTAGTGGTCCTTTGTTCACAGGGTAGATGAGGCCATGGCTCGGGTAGGCGGTTAGCCCTGAAGACCAGTTTCTTCTCTGAGGATTTGCTTTCCTGCACCCTTTGGGTCCTGATGCGTTGAGACCAATAGTTTTATCTTAGGTGAGTGTGTGCAAACTTTGAACACGCCACACATTGGGATGCAAAATGTACATTTTATGAACTGCATTAAGCCATTTGACTGAGTTGCCCCAAGACTGAGGTTCTAGCTTTTGAATCTAGAAAAACAGTTTTGTCAAGTGTTTGGTTATGTCAGAGAAGTATCTGTAATTGGGCCTTCTGTGAATGTATGTACCTGTACCTGATATAGTCAATATTGATAGACATAGACAACATAAACAAAAGGGTTTTGGTGGGTTGTTAATACTTTGTAGAAGGCTCCTACGGCCAAAAGTTTAAGAACAATTTTGTTATAAGCAAGGCTTCATGTGTCTCTGGTCATGATGACTGTGTGGGATAATTAAAAATAAGAGAATGGCTGCCTTGCTATTGTTTCACTTGTCTGTTGACTTCATTTCATACTTGGTCAGGTACTTGTGACTGTTTAAGATGCCCTTAGTTCTGGGGAGGAACCTGGTGGTGTAGTGGCTATGCATTGGACTGCTAAGTAACTGCAAAGTCAGCAGTTCGAAATCACCATCTACTACTCAGGAGAAAGATGAGGCTTGCTACTCGCTTAAAAATCGTAGTCTCGGAAATTCACAGGGAAGTTCTGCCCTGTCCTATAGGCTACTGTGAGTCAGAATCTACTTGATGCCTGCGAATTCGGCTGGTCAGTTTTGGCCCACTCATGAAGTAGATAAAAGCTTTCTGTTGTATTTGGGTGTGTTCATATAAATAGGCCCAGTGAGAAAGGAAGATAAATAATCATTGTGTGCATTATCATTTTGACTTGTGTTTGTCTGTTATACATTTTCCACTCTTGGTTCCCTTATAGACTGCTGGCTCTTACTGGAAAAGTAGAACGAAAAGCAAATGGAACACTTGCATGTTCTGTTTGAAGCTCCTCATATTAGTTTCTAATGGCCGCCATAATAAAGTACCACAGATTGGGTGGTACAGCAACAGATTCATCATCTCACAGTCCTGGAGGCTGCAAGTTCCAGTTCAGGGTCCCTATGAGTTAAGGATGACTTACCAGCAGCCAGCAATGACCACTTTGATGGGAATCTGTGTTTGTGATGCACAGGATGGATCTCTCAGCTGATTATCAGCGGAGCCCTTCCACCAGGCAGGTGTTCGCAAGCACTTTCGCCCTTGGCCCTTTCCTGTTTGCAACCCTAAATTTGTCTTCCCTTTATTTTTTATTTTACAAGCAGAAGATTATTACAATCTAGAGATTTCTGTTCATAAGCCTTAGTCTGGTGAGGGAAGCAGGATAAGAAAAGCAATCCCAAGTGATTCATTTTGCTGTGGTTTTCCCTCCCCAGTGAGAACTGAGAGTGAACTGGTCAGGAAGGGTTAGTTGAAGTCCCCTAGTGCAGAGCTGTGCTGTTTCCTGCGCCACCGTGGAGGATGATCCACTGGGACCCATCGTCCAGAGCGCTGTTTCTTAGTGGACAGAAGAGAGGGGCGCCTTTTCATCGATCGCTTACAAGGTTTCCATCTTTTCTTTTGTGCCTGTAACTGTGTAAACCCCCACCTGTCGCGGAAGCCTAAAGCCATCCTCATGGGGAGTGCCCTGTCAACAGTGTGCTGCTCCCGAACGGTGGCGTTGGCAGGCCCAGGCGATGTGATGGGAGCACTGATGGGCTTGCCCTCTGGGAGAGTGTTCCATGAGGGACAGTAGATGAGGTTCTGTGTGCATTTTCTCTGGGAGAGTGTTCCATGAGGGACAGTAGATGAGGTTCTGTGTGCATTTTCTCTGGGAAGGGTGGCTTCCAGCAAATTCTCAAAGGGCTTTGTCATCCTAGGTTAAAAACCATTGCTAAAGGAATTTTGAAGAGAAAATGAAAAAGACTTCAGTATATTTTATTTTGAGTATAGTTATGGCTTGCTACAGTGATTTTGCGTTTACTTTAATACCTCCAAATTCCTTTTCATTAACAGTTTATCCAACATGTTCCCTAATGTTCATTTCTGATCAACATTTTGAAATAACTAATTAACCAGTGAGACACCCCCCCCCCAAGCAAAGAGGCCTCCCATACCAGCAGCCTTGTGAAGAACACGCGGCCAGTTTGTATGAGCCCTTTAAAATATTGGAAAGAAACCCAGCTATTTGTCGGACGCAGGCACCCTGCTGGCCTGGTGAGCACTCCCTGGTGGCATCAGTGCACAGGCATGCCTCAGAGATACCGCAGGTTTGGTTCCAGACCGCAGCAATAAACGCAGATACCACTTTAAAGCCAGTCATGTGAACTTTCCAGTTTCCTAATGCATAGAAAAATTATGTTTACCCTACAGTCTAAATTAGTATTATGAAAACGTTTGAAAAGATGATGAGAGCTAGCAGAATGTGACACAGTGACATGCAGGGGCACATTCTGCTGAAAGAAGGGTGTCGTCAGCCGAGTGTGGAGGGTACATGCAATGCCCCAGAGCAGGATCAACAAGGCATGTGTGGACATTTGCGCTCCTGGTGTCTTGAGCTGCTGTTGAAACCAGCTCTTCTTTTTTTTTTTTTAGAGCATTTTTTTTTAATTTTAACAATTTATTAGGAGCTCATACAATTCTTATCACAGTTCATACATATACATACATCAATTGTATAAAGCACATCTGTACAGTCTTTGCCCTAATCATTGTTTTCTCCTCTTTTCTTTTTTTACATTTTATTAGGGACTCATACAACTCTTATCACCATCCATACATATACATACATCAATTGTATAAAGCACATTCATACATTCCCTGCCCCAATCATTCTCAAGGCATTTGCTCTCCACTTAAGCCCCTTGCATCAGGTCCTCTTTTTTTTTCCCCTCCCTCCCCTTTCCCCCCTCCCTCATGTGCCCTTGGTAATTTATACCTCGTTATTTTGTCATATCTTGCCCTATCCGGAGTCTCCCTTCCCCCCTTCTCTGCTGTCCCTCTCCCAGGGAAGAGGTCACATGTGGATCCTTGTAATCAGTTCCCCCTTTCCAACCCACTCACTCTCCACTCTCCCAGCATCGTCCCTCACACCCTTGGTCCTGAAGGTATCATCCACCCTGGATTCCCTGTACCTCCAGCCCTCATATGTACCAGTGTACAGCCTCTGTCCTATCCAGGCCTGCAAGGTAGAATTCGGATCATGGTAGTTGGGGGGAGGAAGCATCCAGGATCTGGGGGAAAGCTGTGTTCTTCATCGGTACTACCTCGCACCCTAATTAACCCATCTCCTCTCCTAAACCAGCTCTTCTTTGATGACCTCGGTATTGGGGAAGGTCTGATCCCTCACTGAGGAGGACTGTTGGCCAGCCTGTGTCAGCTACTGCGGCAGTACTGCGCAGTGGACAGCTGGGGGAGCACAGCACCTCAGCTCACTGCAGCCGCCGCGTGATGCCTGACCTGCCGCAGCTCTCAGCACTGCGGCTGCAGGCTGGCAAGGAGACAGGACTGACGTGAGCTGTGGCTGACATCATCGTAGGTCCGGACGACAGCTGGGGCCTTTGGCGTGTTTTTAGAGTAGAAGGGAAGTGAAAGGTAGACCATTTCTAAAGGTGATGGAAAAGTCTTTTTAGGATTAGTCTATCCTGGTGTGTGTGAGGAGAGAGAAAGAGAGAGACAGACAGACTTTTCAGGATTAGTCTGCCCTGGTGTGTGTCTGTCTGTGTGCATGCCCTAGCCACTCTTTAGGGCCATTTATGTTTTTTTTCTTATTTATTATTGAAGATATAATTTGTTTACAGTAAGTTGCGCAGGCATTACCTGTTCAGTTCAGTGACTTTTGACCATTCTTGGCTCACTTTTTAAAAGTTGCATATTGAAAAACCTATTTTGCATCATTTTCCACGTGGCCCTCGACAGGTTGAGGATAGAAGAATTCCATTTTCTATGCAGCCTTTCCCCAGACTGTGTGGGATGAATGAATGGGGCTTCCTTCAGTGGTGACCAGAGGGTGCCTTGTGAGATACCCCTTCCCTAGAAGGGTCCCCTTCAGGGCAGCGGGGCTTCAGTTCCACAGATGCCTTCCTCCTGTGGTCACATGGAGGGCCTGGGCAGCTTGGCCTTCACGCCCGTTCTGGACCATGAATGAGCGGTGCCCCCACCCCCACTTCTCCTCCCCCGGCCTGAGTGAGCTGGAGCAGATTGTGGAAATTTGAAAATTCAGAGTGAGTCAGAATGACTCTAATGCCAACCAGGCCCTGTCATCATCCTTGCACCTTCAATTTTTGTGTGTGACTCAAAATTCCATCTGCGGCACAGCAGGAAGGAAGCAGGTGAAAAGGATGATGGGTAGGTGGAGATGGTTTTAAGCCAGAGGCTTTTCTTCCACACAGGGAAGGATTGTCTTAGAAATGTTTCACCCTCTCAGTGGTTGTCGCAGGCCTTTGCTTCTGGGTGCCACATAAATCATATAGCATTAACTCCTGAGAATGAATTGCTGGCGACTCCTGGGTATTGCCTGGCATTTTGAACCATAGTTGCATCACCCCAAACTGCCAGTGGACTATAGAGCGATGAATTGCCTTTCTCTTACAGCATAGCGTAGCTATTAAGAGCCTTGATCTGGTGCGGGGGGGAAGGGGGGTAAGGAGGGCGGAAGGGGCAGGTGGACTAGGTTCAAGCACTGGCTTCTTCATTTATAAGCCGTGTGACTTACACTACCTTCAGCTTCCCCAGCCCTCTGTTCTGTGAGGCAGCAGCACCGGCCCCCTTGCTCATGGAGGTTATTAGGAGGATTCCAGGAGATGAAGCACACGAGGTGCCCGCTCTGGTCCTGACACTCAGGTAATCCCTCAGGAAACAGAGCTGCCAGTGCTCTTGTTTGTGTTGTCGTCATGGTTACAAGACTAGGGTAGGCAGCTAGGAAAAACGGGACAGCTAGTTTGTCTTCTTGGTGACTGATGAGTCCTTTGAGAACACAGGTGAAAATTTCAGGAGAGACGGGATCTTCTGTAGATGGCTTATGTTTGCTCTTTTGCTGCTGAATGAGGGCGAATGTTGACACTAAACATGTTTACGCATTTGAAAGAACTCTGGCACTGCTTGCCTCAGTGGACACACATTACCGCTTCACCAGCAAGGCGAGTTGAGCAAGAGTTAACGGTTGTTTTCTTGAGCGTGAGTGGGAAGAAGAGGAATCCCACGACAGATGAGATCAGCCTTACAGGTGCTCCTCAAACCACTGTACACGATGTCCACACAGGCCTCCTGCCCCCGTGTCTCTCCTTCCCAGCAGCCTCGAAGGTTTTTATAGCCCTTGTGCCCAAGCCTGATTCCCTACGTCTAGGGGCAGCTGGGGCATCTGTCCATAAGCATGGCCATCTACCTTCCCGCCCCCACTAGCACACAGTTAGTCTCCAAATGAGGAGACAGCTGCCTCGAGGGGGAAGTGGCGGGCCGGGGCTAGGCACACTGAGCTTTTATGGTGCGGGGACCAGGTTCAGGTCCCCTGGCTCATGCCCAGGGCATTTCTCTTCTCGCCATGCTCATTCTTTTACCATATTTGCTGTTCTCTGTGGTGGGGTCAGAAATAGCCAGTCCCGACTTGGTGAGCCGTCGCCATTCCTCTGGGAGCCCAGCTCACTATGCAGTGAGCAGCAAGCTGTCAGCATTCTGAACTCTTACGGGAATCTTCTCCAGAGGAAAAACACCCAGAGGCTTTGGGTCCCAGGCCCCCTGGTCCTCACATAACCAATGCTGGTGACATTTCATGCTGCTCGGAACTGGTTCAGTGTCTGCTCAGCATCTTGCCTCCCCAGCGCATGTGGCCCCACTGCTTCCAGGAGGGCCCGGGGTCTCTGGCATTCTCCAAGCCACCATTTGTCCAGTTTCACTTCCTAGAGTCTGGATTCGGTCAGATGGGCAGCCATTCTGACTTAGTACATGCCACACCTGGCCTCGGACTATTTCTTCATTCCTGAGGTTAGAACACCCAACATTCTTCCAGCGCTTCTTGTATACCATCTCGTGAATTCCTCCATCAGTGTTGTCATTTCTGTCTCACAGAGGCAGGACCTCGGGCTCAGAGAGGTTCGATGTGGCTTACGTGCGGTCACGCAGTAGTAGTAAGCAGCAGAGTTGGAATTTGAACAGGAGGTATTGAAATGTGCAGGACCCGTGCTCAGAACCCCTCTGCTCTCATTTTCCCAGCTCCCTGCCCTTACGGCCTGAGCTGTGAGCAGACCCCAGTGTGGGCCTTGGCCCGATTCCTCCAAACACCAGCCCTGGTGTGACTGGAATTCCTGTCTGGCATGAGGGACAAGGGGAAATAGACATCTTGATAGCGCTGCATTTCTAAGCAGCAGACCTGTTGGTCCGCAAGGTCCTACGGAGCTCGTCGCGCATGGCTGGCCTGACACCTGTGTCTGTGCTGGGCGTTCATTGCTGATGCTTGGATATGGAGCCGACAGCTTTTTCCTAGGGCAGGTCCCAGCCTGCCTCACTTCAGAGCGTCTCAGCAGTCAGCCTGGGAGGTTGTGGCATGATGGTGGCTGACACTTGACCAGGGCCACACACGGCTGCTCCTGCTCCCCTGCTCACACGCCCCGCACTTGCTCTGTGAGCCCATTAGGACCTGCACTGCCTCAAGCCCTCTACTCTCTGAGGGAGCTCTTCCCATCCCCATTGTACTGCACCTGAAGAATTCTTTCTGCTCCCCTCAGCATCCTGACCTTGTCTTTTCTGTCTCATCCAGCAAACCACCGCAAGAACAGCCACTGCCCCGCCCCGTTAAAGAGAAATCGCACCACCTTTTAGAGGGGCTGTCTTCTTCCTCTCTTGGGGCTGCCATAGCAAGTCACCATTTGTTCTCCCACAGGGCTAGTGGCTCACACTCACTCTGACCGAGTGGATTCCAACACATACTGACCCTATAGGACAGGGTGGCATTCTGAGACTGGGACTCTTTTTTTTTTTAATCATCATTTTATTGGGGGCTTGTACAGCTCTCATCACAATCCATATATACATTCATTGTGTCAAGTACATGTGTACATATGTTGCCATCATCATTTTCAAACCATTTTCTTTATACTTGAGCCCTTGGTATCAGCTCCTCATTTTTTCCCCTCTTTCTATCATGAACCCTTGATAATTTTTTTAAGTGTCAGTAATGGAACAATTCACCCTTTTTACTTGCAAAGGGTGCACAGAAAGCTACTATATTTCTCTAGGACATTTATAAAGAGTTATCTTCACCTTGAGAAGACACTGAATAAGAATAAATGTCCATGAACCCTTGATAATTTATAATTATTTTTCCCTGTCTTATACTGATGAATGTCTTCCTTCACCCCTTTTCTGTTGTTCATCTCCCTGGGAGGGGGTCATATGTAGATCATTGTGATCAGTTCCCCTTTTCCCCCCACCTTCCCCTTAGCCTCCTGGTGTCTATCACTACTCTCATTGTTGGTCCCCAGGGGTTTATCTGTCCCTGTGTTTCTAGCTCTTATCTGTACCCATGTGTATGTTCTGGTCTAGCCAGATTTTTAAGGTGGTAGAATTGGGGTCATGATAGTGGTGGGGGAGAAAGCATTAAAAAACTTGATGATAGTCGGGGGGAGAAAGTTGTATGTTTCATTGGTGCTATACTGCACCCTGACTGGCTTATCTCTTCCTTGAGACCCTTCTGTAAGGGGATGTCCAATTGTCTACACATGGACTTTGGGTCTCCACTCTGCACTTCCCCTCATTCACATCGATATGATTTTTTTGTTCTGGGTCTTTGATGCCTGATACGTGATCCCATCGATACCTCGTGCTCACACAGGCTGGTGTGCTTCTTCCATGTGGTCTTTGTTGCTTCTGAGCTAGATGGCCGCTTGTTTATCTTCAAGCCTTTAAGACCCCAGATGTTATATCTTTTGATAGCCGGGCACCATCAGCTTTCTTTAACACATTAGCTTATGCACCTGCTTTGTCTTCAGGGATCGTGTCAGGGAAGGTGAGCATCACAGAGTGCCGGATAATTAGAACAAAGTGCTCTTTCATTGAGGGAGTACTTGAGTAGAGGCCCAATGTCTGAGACTATGACTCTTAATAGGAGCAGAAAGCCCTCATCTTTTGCCCTCAGAACAGTTGGTGGATTTGAAATGCTACTTTATGATTAGCAGCACAACACATAACCCATTACGCCACCAGAATGTCTGGGGTCAAGTTGTCAGAGCATTGTTTCCGTTGAAGGCCCAGAGGGAGCATCGTCTTCCAGCTTCTGCTAGTTGCTGGCAACTCATGGCATCCCTCCATGCTGCAGCACTTCCGTTTCTGCCTCCACCTTCACAAGACAGCCTTCCGACTGTGTCTCTCCAATGCTCAGACACCTTAAAGAACACGAGTCATTGGGTTTAGGGCCCTGCTGAATCCAATACAACCCCATTGTAATGTCTGTAAAGACCCTACTTCCTAATAGACCATGTTCAAAGTACCGTGGTTAGGGTGTCAGCATATCATTTCAACCCTTAGCAGGGCCCTCTATAAATTCAAGGTCTTTGATGTCAATTGGCCCATGCTCTTTCTCTCCAACCATTTTCTGTGTGGTTCTAACATATATCCTCCTACTTAAATCCCGGTGGCAGCTCCCTGATGCACTCCAGATCATGTCCACTTTCCTAGCATGCTAGATAAGCTTCTGGTTATCTGCATTTACGTAAAATATTTGGCTTCACTCTGAACTCAACCCCACTGCCTAGCCTTTCCAGGGGCCAGTCATGCTAGGCTGGCTGCTTTTCCTTCCCTGCGATCTGTGCTGCTGTCCCATGTCTAAGCCTTTATGCCTGCAATTCTCGACATTCTCTTCTCTTGAACTCCATCCAGGTCTCTGCCTCTGACCCCTCGACGGGCTTGGAGTCCAGCCTTGGGTATCTGGCAGCCATGGTTCTCCCTGTGGTAGAACCCTGAAGTCCAAGCATGCATCCGTGACACTTGTGTGGATGTTCTGATTGAGCAAGGCAGAGATTTCATTTGTCAGGGTTCATTTCAGCAAACAAAATTCATTGTCTTATTTAAGTGCTCCAGTTGTTTCTCAGACTTGAGTGTGCATGTTCAAGAAGTGTTCAGCATGGGAACTGACTAAATGATCGACGTATAAGCCCTTCCTTGGGGGGTGGGTGGTGGGTGGAATGAACAGTAGAAACATGGGCAAAGGAAAAAGGAAGCAGCGGACGGTGTAAGCTATGAAAATAGTAATAATTTATAATGTATCACGTCCATGAGAGGGAGGGAGGGAGGGAAAAAAAGAGGAGCTGATATCAAGGGCTCAAGCAGAAAGAAAATGTTTTGAAAATTATTATGGCAATATTAAATTTTTTAAAAAACGTTCAGCATATGTGGCCGGGGGCCCGTGGGGAGGCAGAGTTCAGTATGTGCTGGCTGACTCTCCACTCCTTTTATATGCATGTACAGGAGAGGTCTGTGCCATGTGGAGTACTAGTTCATATTGGATGCTGTGAAATGTATCTCAATTTTTATTTATAAAGTAATTTTCAGTTTCAGAACCTGTGTAAGGAGTACCCAGCGACCTCCTCTTACCACTCAGTATTCTGTGCACCTAACTAGCCAGGTGCCCCTGCCCCGGGCTGCATCCATCACTGGCCAGAGGCGGGTCTGCCTGTTTTGAGCCTGGATCCCAGGGCCTGGCATAAGAGTTAGGGGTCAGTAACTTCTTACTGATAGGATGAAAATATGGACAAGGACGCTTTTGTTGACCAGCTATTCTTCAATGTAGCTTTTTCCAGATGCTGTGTACATACACATACACACGCACGCACGCACGCATGCCTATTGCCACTCCCTTGGGTGGTGTAGCCTCAGTTCCTGGGCATGGGAATCCCCTGGAAGCTTTTCTGAAACTCCTCTCTTGGATACAATTGCTTTCTCAGAGGGGATTCTTGCAGACACTGCTGGTGGATGATCACCTGGAGGATAAGTCAGGATTCCAGGGATTTCTTTTGGAAGCTTTATTGCCCCCCACTAATTAAATCATCCTGAGCCCGAGGAGGGAGGAAGAGGAAATTCGTACCTTCACACCCACAGTCCCATTCCTAAACTGAATCAGTAATTGAATGCTATTAAGGAAAATTAACTTGCCTCCTGCAGGAAGGCTTATGATGAATGAAAGGCTTGCTAATTGGGGAGGGAGCCAGGCTTCCCCCTGTGGTCATCAATATTTCATAGGCACAGGCAGTGTCAGGAAGTTAGCTGTCCTGCCTCAGCTGACCTTGTGTGATGGAGAAGGTAGGCCGTAGGCAGGAAGACTTTATTTAAAGGGGTTTGCACAAGACAGTGTGCAAACCTAAGTGAAACGGGCACGGGGTTTGTTGGAGTCACACCCTTGCGTTCCCCAGAAGGTGCACCGCAACAACTGAGACCGGGCCTATGGAGAGCGCCTCTCTGTCGGCTGCAGCTGTGTGCCACCACGTGTCTGACACGGGCTCTCTGGGGGTGGGGCCGGACAGGGGGGGCGGTACTGAGTTGCAGTATGGGAGGGTTTCTGAGATGCCAACAGATGACCCCATAGTCAGTTTCAAGCTGTTGAACAGAGTTGGTAGGTGGGCTGATTGGCTGTCATGGGCCCACTCTCGGGCACCCCTGGTGCTGGAACCTTTGCCTGCTGGTGGTGGGGTGAGATCCTGCCCGAGGTTGCATTTCCAGAAATATAGACATCCTCTAGGCAAGTAGCCAGTGTTGTGTAGAGTAGCTGGGAGGGTGCCTGAATGTGACTTGCTTTTAAATATGAAAAGTTAATGAGTCTTTCATTTTGTTCTCTTCTCCCCCCCCCCCTCCAGCCGCTATTAATTTAGCAAAGCTGAAACTATTCAGACACTATTACGTCTTGGTGAGTAAGAAAACCTACATCTATCCCTCAGATCCATTCAAGGAACAGAAGCAAAAGTCAGGAACTCCCGAAGACCGACTGAAAGCATGGGGTGTGGTGCAAACCTGGAGCTGTGGGTGTAATTGTGTGAACCCAATGGGGTCTTTCTAGATGGAAGTTAAATATCTGTCTCCGACTTCTTATGAACGTTTGGTTTTAAATATTTAGAAAAGTTATACCTGCTCAATGCTTTATGAAAAGAAAAATCACTGCTTACAGAAACACAGTAGGAGCCCGTTTTCCTCCTGATCCTCCTCGCTGCCCTTTCCTAACCCTTCCCAAACCCTTCCCAGGGTAATTACAGCCAACAGTTTGCTGGTTGTACCTATACATGTTTCCCCTCAATATACATCATACTAGCATTTGATATTTTTATTTGTTTACAAAACCAGAATCCTGCTGTGATGTTCTCTGCAGCTCCCTTCCCGCCCGCCCCCTGTTTCAGATGGACTGTGTGCCAGCTGCCCCTGCAGAAAGTCGGTTAAAATAAGACTTCCCTTAGGACCAGAGAGATTAAGCCAGCTTCGTAAAGCCGAGAAACCAGACTGGTGGACATGAAAAGTTCTCAAAAATAGCACCGAAGACAGGACTTACTTTAATTTATTATGAGCATAGTTCTAAATTATGTGGTATATTCCATGAGATTAGGTTTATGATCTGAATAAATAATATGTTAATTAAATGAAGGGCGGTGTCTTCTAGATAATCTACTTAGGTCTTACTTTTGTGGTGTTTTGTGCTATCCACTAAAACAGCACAAGGGTCTCCACACAATCTCTTTTGACATGTATAGTGTCTGTGATAAGTGGTCCTCAGTGGCCAACCCAGGACTTTACCTGGCCTACAAGCCTGGACATCTTAGACTTGGTCCCAGTGCCATGTGACTGGTATGTTGAGTTCTTGTCACCATGAGGTCTTTGTCACAATTGAGTCCTGCCTTGTTAGGACACTGAGTGTCGTCCCCCCTCCCTCCAAATCTGAATGTGTATTTCAAACATTCACAGCATCTGCTTTACGGCAAAGTGACCCAGGAGCAAACCCACTGCTGTTGAGTCACCTCCATACAGGACAGAGTAGAACTGCTCTGGAGGGTTTCTGGAGCTGTCGCTTCCATGGAAGCTTTCTCCCTGGCTGCAGCCGTGGCCTTGAACTGTTGTTGGCTGAGCGCTCTGACAGCTGCACCATCAGGTGCCCTCAGGTGTGGCTGAAATCGCTAAATCAGTGTTTTCCACGTGTGACCCTCTTGTGCTGCGATTATTAGAAAATATTTCTCATAGCCTGGGAATAAAAATAATACCATTTGCAGATGGACATTAATGGGTTATGTGTGTGGCGAGGGAGCAGAAAAACCAGCGATGGTGAGGAAATCCTCTCACGGGTAACTAGCAGAGGAGCCCCCCCCCTCCCATTACATTTATCAGTTAGTATCATCTGTCTCAAGTAATTGCCTTCCGGGTGATTCTGTTTCCTCGTTCCCCACTAACTTGTGATAGCAAATAGTTCAGGGTCGGCTTTGTTTCTTGTCTCTCCTTCCCTGCAGATTGTGTGCTACATATACTTCACAAGGATCATTGCGTTTCTCCTCAAACTCGCCGTCCCGTTCCAGTGGAAGTGGCTCTACCAGGTGTGCAGCTGGCAGGAGCGTTTCCTGTGGCCGAATGGGAGGCACAGGTGTAACGCAGACTGTTACTCACTTAACTGGGGTTGACCATTAAGACCATCTGTCTAGTCTGGGCTACAATGAAAACAATCTGTCCAGGAAAGCAGCTGGATTATATGAGAAATCTGGAAGTAATTGGTTTATTGATTTTAGTTTTCAATTTTAAGTCTTTGAACGGAAAAACCTCAGGCCAAGAGCAAGATTTGTCCTGTATAATTAAAACCTACATGAAATTGTGTCTTTTCCTTCAGCTGTAGAGCTTAGAATAACTCAGACTCCAGGCCTCCTTTCTCTGCCCGTTTGCATTATTTCAGTAACCAAGCACCTTCATGGTGCACTAGCACTAGCCTCATAACCACAGCGAGCCTCCACACAAAGATGTAGGGACTCGTTTCTTCCGGAAGTCTCCCGTTGTCCTTTAGCACAGGGGAGGGCTGTGTGGGCAGGTACTGCGCTCTCGGAAGATCCAGTGAAAGCTGATTAGAGCTTGGCCTCGACGTTGCTAGCTCTGGGGAAAAGGCTACTCGCCAAGGTGTCGGGAAATCTCAGGACAGCGCTCCGGAGCATTAAAGCCTGGCATTTGGGTAGTCAGCCTGGGTGGAGGGGAAGAGGATGTGTCCGTTTGGTTAGTTCCACCACTCCAGGAAGAACACTGTTGCTAATGCCTTTTCTTTGGGGGGATTTAACATCCGCAGCTCCTGGATGAAATGGCCACGCTGGTATTCTTCGTTTTAACTGGGCATAAGTTCCGTCCAGCTTCAGATAATCCCTACCTACAACTTTCTCAGGAAGAGGACGACTTGGAAATGGAATCTGTGTAAGAAAGCCCTCTCTCTCTCCCCTCCCTCTTCCTTTGCTCTGACCCCTTTACCTAATGAGCTGCAGCACAGTGTGAATTGGACCAGCTGCTCTCAGCATTTTGTGGCTCCAGATGTGGCTTCACTATTTTTAGCAGAAGGAAATGGATACTCAGGCCCCAGGCTCTAGTATTTAGTCTGAAGTACAGCATCTGCCAAGCATGGCTCCGTCTTTTCAGAGAAAATAGAATTTGTCATACTATTAATCAACCTTGGTCCCTGCTTCCAATAGCTTAGTGGCAGGATCTTGGGAATCTACCTGGCCTATTCAAAACTACTGAGAATGGGCAACCCCACTTCCTGTTGGCCTTTGGGAGTTTATGTGTGAAAAGGCAATCATCTGAGTGATTTGTAAGTGCGAAATCTCCTCAGGTGTCCTTTCTCGTGAGATAACTAAGTGGGTTTTCACAGCTCACACGTGCACTGTGACCTGGGTTTGAGCCTGCACATCGCCTTTTCTGGTTCACAAGGTAAGTGGCTCTGGGTCCTAGTTTTCAAGGAACATGAATCGCGACTAAGCACGGTTGCTTGTTAATTCAGGAAATATGATCAGCCAGTTCTTTGTTGGGCTCGAGGAGTACTGCACTCGATAGCTGCCTCCAGCACAGCGACCCCTAGACTTCTCCTAGGGGACCGACCGCCAAGGCAGGTCCGAAATCAGGAATTCCCTGTGTAGGGGCAGACAGGAGAACCACCAGGGGCGGATAAAGAGTCACAGCATTGCCACATGGGGATATTGGAGTCTAGTACCAAGCCAACCCACTGCCACCAAGTTGAGGCCAGTCATGGGGCAGACGGTGTACAACTGCAGCCTCATCCTTCAGCTGTAATGTGACCCACCAACCATGCGGGTAGCAGCCTCACACTTAACCCATTGGGCCGCCAGGGGTCCTTGAGAGAGAGATCAAAACCAAACTCAACTGCCATTGAGTCAATTCTGGCTCCTAGTGACCCTATGGACAGGGCAGAACTGCCCCTGGCACGTTTCCGACACTAACTATGGGAGAAAAAATCCTCGTCCTTGTCCAGCAAAGTAGCTGGTGGTTTTCATCTTTTGTAATTGCAGCGCAATGCGCAGGCACTACCCGACCTGGACTCAGGAGACAGTAAGTGCCCAGGACTCCACTGCTGGCGGAGAGACCTCCGGCGTTTCTGTGAGCGCTCCTGCAGTGCCCGGGACCAGCAGCTGGCCATAGGACGCCAGGGCTGCTTTATGCGCCTCTTCCACTCTTACGGAAGCTGACCCCTGGTGTAGGAATCCCTTAGGGACCATATGTTTGTATCATGGAAAAGGTTTTGTTTTCTGTTTTGCTCAGACAGTATTTGATAGTAGCAATAGCCCATTTAGCAAGAGATTCTTTTGTGTTTGTGTTAACATCGGGATGAACAGATCACTAGACTTGTAGTGGGGGAGTGTGTGCTTTATTTTCGTCAATTTGGTAAGCAAGGCGTTTGGGGATATTGGGTCCAAGATTGCCCTGCGGGTGCCACATTTTATATCCTTCTACAGGGGAAATGTACTGTGAGGGTGCGGACTTCTCTTTCAGTAGCTTAGTGGGGAGAGCTGCTCTGCGGGGCAGAGGGTTTACATGCCTGCCAGCTTGCGAGAGAGAGCAAGAGTCAAGCATCTTTTAACCCTCAGCCAAGTGAGGAGGGTGTTTCCAGGAGCAGTGGTCCAGTTTGACTAGCAAGAAAGCAGCTGTGAGAGTAGGGACGGATGGCGTTTGAGAGCTGTTTGAGTGAACGCATGGGGAAGTGCTTCTGGGGTTTCTCTTGGGCTTAGAACTCCACTGTTGAGAAAGTTCTGTGAAGGTAGAAGAGGTAACAGAAAAACAAGCCAGCCACTCAGCCTCATCTGGCCCTCGGCCTGCCATCTGCCTCATCTGCAGGGGGACAGAGGGCTAACTGCAGCTCTGGGTGCCAGCATGAGCACCCAGGGCTGTCACCTCCCTCTCCCACTCAGGGGAGCGCTATCCCTGGATGGCCTCTCTTACATTCTCCAGAAACGACTTAGGCCTTGCCTCTGTTTTCTAGAAGGCCATGACCTCTAGTGTCGTGCACGTTGATGGGTAGATTCTTCCCAAGGAAGGGAGCTAGTCTGAACCCTTTATGGGAAGTAACATTCCTGAGGCTTTCCAACACCACACACACATGCCCAAGTCTGCACTGGTTTCTTCCTAATAAGTCTGACCAGTAGGTCCTGGCACTGAGAGCACCTGAATGAATTCTGATCAAGGCCAATGACTGCAGAGTCTGAGATGCTGTGTCCTGGTCACACTTGAGCCGAAGCTGAGCCGTAGGAGAGCGGTGCCTCTGGGAGGGCTAGTTGTGTACAGCTGTGCTCCTGCTCCCACTGTGACTGGAGTGCCTTCCAGGTGCACAGCTTCTCCCTCCTTCCAGCCCTGACCTCCACGCAGGCCTCAGCGACCTGGCGCAACCTCTGCCTGAGGTGGCAGACGCGAGTGCAGTTGGCAGTAGTGCTGCCCCGCCCCTTCCATTACTCTCAACATCTTTGTGTCTGCCGTAAAGGTCAAAGAGGCTGACACATTTGGGGAACATGATTTACCCCAAAACATTTTGCAAGTTACCAAGTATTGGATGTAATTTTAGGAAGACCTCTGGCCAGTTTAATGGGACGGTTCGGTCATGGCCAGTGAAGCGCACTGGAGCAGACCTAAACACCTGTAAGTGGTCCGGAGCGGTGCTGGAGTGGGAACCATGACGGGGACTGGTCATGGCCTTAGGGAACTTCAGCCCCTAGGGGACTGATGCGAGGCATTGGCTGATGGGCAGGCCTGTGACGAGAGAGATACTCAAACCGGGCACACATTTGAAGTCCCCTGGCATCTTGGAGCTGGGGGCTGTTACGTTTAACTCAGCCGGTCAGGAGATGTGGTTGCTATGCAACAAACACCATGCTCCCTTGTTTTCCAAGAGGGAACTTAAGCTGTGAGCAGGGCTTCAGCCTGTGCTCTCCCCCATTCCAGTCAGCATTCTAGTTCACGCACCTTTTAAAGACGCGGTCCTCTTTGAAGCGGTCTTCTTCAGGCATGGCTGAATAGGGTCGAAGCCTGCCAGTTGTAATGATCAGACGTGGTAGCAGACTCTCCATCTGGCATCCTGTTCTTGAGGGTCTGAATTGGTTCTGCCATGCTAAGAAGTGGAGTGGGGAAGAAATGTTAGGTGTAGCTTCCAGAGCTGAGACGGTGGTGCTCGGAGACAGCGCTCAAGGCTGCCAGTAGCCTCTGCCGCCCCCTGCATCCACTCAGTGGGGAGAAACCTCGCTGCCGTTGAGTCCACTCTAAAGGCAGGAACACCGCCCCAGCTCAAGTGCCAGCCTCCCCGGGCAGGCAGTGGAGACAGAACAGCTGCCCCTGGAACGGGTTGGCAGCCTGAGAGGGCCACCTGCTCCATGCACAAAACCGCCTGGTCCCCCTCTAAGTAGCCCCATTACCCCCCTAGGCAGTCGTACTTGAATGCAGGAACAGGAAAACAGCACAGTCGGGGCTGGGGAGAGGTGTGCACCTGGAGAAGAGAGAGGTCCGGCATCTCACCTGATTGGGTCATCAAGACAGGCTTACAAGGGGAAGAAGGGTCCAGTTGGGCCCAGGCCCCCTCTAGACCTCACTTTCCCAGTTTGGTGGTGGTGACCATCTGTGCGACTCTAGAAGGCTGTCGTTGAGCCCGTGGAGCTCGAACTTAGACTGAAAATCACAGCGCAAGGCTTGGCGTAAGCTTTGTGTAGTGCCTTTCGCTGCTGTGCCCAGGGCATGGGGGCATGGTGATCTGGTACGTACTGCCGTTCAGATTCTGCTCTCCAGCTCTTGGGCCCCCTCCAGTATTGGCCCCAAACTAGGACACTCGGAGGTGATTGAGAAGCTGTGAAGTTGTTGAAGCAGCCCCTCCTGTGTCCCTGCTGGGGAGGCTCAAGGGTGTTAATCTCTCCTTGGTCTTGTTCTTTCTCACCGTTGCATGGTCTGAAAGTTCCACCACAAAGACCGTCAGTCCTTGGGCACCCCCACAAGGCCCAGCAGGCTTCCCTGCAGCCCTCAGCCAGGCCTTCCGCACCTGCCGGGCCACCCGCACCACCTCCTTTCTGAGTCATCTTTCTCGCCAGGTGCTATAACCATACATGACCCCGTTATGCCAGGCGTGTTTCTGCAAGGCTGTGCTGCTCTCTTCTGATGCGAGCATATGTGGAGATGCAGAGGGTTGCCTGTGCAGATGTTGAAAGGCTGGTGGTTCTCAGGGCATTCAGCTGCACCACCTCCTGTGTCGCAGTCTGGAGAAGGTCGCCTTAGAAGCAGGTCTGTGTGCATCCTTAGTGAGGGAACACGTATGATCCCTTCCTGGTGAGGTCCGGCCTGAGAAAGGAACCAGCCAGGAGGAAGTGATAGCAGCATCATCTCTGTTGAGACGTTCTGTGCTTTTACAACCCCAAATACAAAGCCACGGTGGGCTCCGCATTGGACTGCTAGCCCCAGGCATGGCAGTTTAAACCTGCCAGCTGGTCTACAGGAGAAAGATGAGGTTTTCTGCTCTCTGAAGACTTATCTAAACCAGTGGTTCTCAACCGTCCTAATGTCGTGACCCTTTCATAGAGTTCCCCATGTTGTGGTGACCCCTCCCCCAACCACAAAATTTTTTTCGCTGCTACTTCATCACTGTCATTTTGCTACTGTTATCAATCGGGCCACCCCTGTGAAAGGGTCATTTGGCCCCCAAAGGGGTCACGACCCACAGGTTGAGAACGGCTGCAACCCTAATGAGCAAGCAGCTCGACTTGCCCTACATCAAGTCATAGAGACGCTGTGAGTTGGAATTGACTTGCTGGTAGTGAGTTTCTTATAACAGCATCTGCAGGGATCTCTCAGTTTATGTAATCATGTGCTGTGTTCGGACAAGGAGAAACTTGTCTTAACTTTGCCAGAAATACAAATAACCTCTGAGTCCGAAGGCCTCTTACTTGAGCGAAGTCTGGATTCTCGGGGCAGCAGACGACTGCAGGTTGGGTGTAGCAGCAGCATGGCGGTAGAAGAAAGGGAGAGGTAGTTTCCTGTCCTCCACCCGCCCCCCAGCTACTGAGCCACATGGGCCAACTCTAGCTGGGCCGCGCCGCCCATTGTGAGGTGTAAGGTGGTCTCAGGGACACGGAGCGGCGGAGAACGGAAAGACCACGTGTCGTCGAGTAGAGTGGCTCCAGTTGCTCCGCGAGCAAGGGTCCGTCGGTGCCTCTGTTTCCTCAAGGGATGGGCTGGCCTGGGCCTGCTGGGTTTTGACACACTATTAATAATCTCCTTTGGTGGTGCCTCCTGCTGGAGCCGCCCGTTAATTTCCTTCAGAGAGTCGTTGAGCTTTTAATCTAAAGTCTGCCTGGCTTACATTTTGTTAGGCCAGAAGCTATCTCCTCCAGATCGCTTCCTCTCCTGGAGTGCTTGGGAGTCGCCCTGGTGAGAAGGACCGTCCTACATAGCCTCTCAGGATGTGTGAGGCCAGCCTTCCTCCCTCTTCAGCTGGCACTGTCGGGGACTGTCTCTGGGGCACCTGGTTCGTGCTGGGTACCCGCGGTCTGAAGATGAGACCACTGCCCACTCAGCCCGGCCGGAGCCTGGGTTTGCAGAAAGCAGTCGGTTCTTTGTCTCTCGTGGTCAAAGCCTCTTTGGCCCAGACGGCTCCTCTGGAGTGATCCAGTGTGGCTGGCTGTAAGAAATGTGTGTGGTGTGCAGCTGATTCACCTGCCTCTTCTCGGGGCTAATGATGGTACAGCTGTCGCTCTCAGCATCTCAGCGAGCACCTATGTGTGTGCGTCATAGCAGTGCTGCGGGCCCTGGCAAAAGGGGACCGTGTAATGGCTGTTAATGCTCATGGCGGGTATTGACTGAGGTGGGTGCATGTTTCCTTGATGACTGTTCTGGGAAACCAATAGTACTGGCCATACCGAGGCACACGGGGGTCACGTAATGTAGCCAAAATTGCATAGCCCTCAGGTTCCTGGGTAGCAC
Organism: Tenrec ecaudatus; assembly: GCF_050624435.1. Classification (NCBI taxonomy): domain Eukaryota; kingdom Metazoa; phylum Chordata; class Mammalia; order Afrosoricida; family Tenrecidae; genus Tenrec; species Tenrec ecaudatus. The sequence goes on along the minus strand of NC_134539.1, from coordinate 77,008,089 downwards.
GCAAATGGTTAAGTGCTGAACTGTGAACTGTACCCAGAAGCATGTCAGATGAGAGCTTCTGAAAGACTTCAGCCTTGAAAACCCCGTGTGGATCAGTCCTGTTTGCACACACGGGGCCAACTGGGTCAGGACTAAGCCGACACTGACTCGACAGCCATGACCACCACACACAGGTAGCAAGCGGCAGGTTGGTCCGACCCTAGATCTGCCTCGCCTTTATCTGCTTACTCCTAATCACCATGCTATACTGAGAAGGCCTTTCCGTTGTAAGACTCTGAACTCATTGTCCCTGTCTTTGCCCCTGTGTAGAGTGACAACATCGGGTGTGATGGAGAACATGAAGAAAGTCAAGAAGGTGACCAATGGGTCTGTGGAACCCCAGGGCAATTGGGAAGGCACAGCGTGACAGAGATGGCTTTGAAGATGGCGCTGTCCAAGAAAACGTTTAATTTATTAATAGTCCTATTGGGGAGCAAGAGCGGCTGGTACCTCCCCTTCAGTGGCACCCCAGAGCGCGTGGCTGGGAACAAAGCGCGTGGAAACCTCATTTTCCCCTCTCTTTCCTGGACCCTGGATCTGTCGCTGGCTACAGGCGGCTAGAATTCTCCTGCAGGTGGGCTTGGTGGTGAAGGAAATGTAGCGAGGAGGATAGAAGGAAGAACTTGTTTGTTTTTTAATTTTTATACTTCTGTTTTTAATGTTTTGGGAGCTCTTTAGCTGTATGCAGATGTGACCACGAGTGTCGCAGGCATGTCGGTGTTCACCGGGGCTGGGAGGGTACAGAACAGGCCTTGAGGAGGGGAGCAAATGTCAGTCATCTGAGGATGCAGAGACTCACAGAGTGCAGGGCACGGGCACTCACAAACAAATGAAATGAGATTCTCTTAGCAGAATAAGAATTACCTTTATTAAAACCTAGTTTCATTTGTAGAACGTACCCCGGGTTCCTGGTCCCGGGCAATACCCTGGACCTCTGGTCCAGATTCCAGGAGTGGCCGGGACCCAGCAGCTGAGAGAGAGCCCAGTGGCCATCTTTCCAGGAAGGACGCTAGCACCTGTGTCTGTGACATCACCATCAGGGTCACAGGCCTGTTGGTGACACAGCCCAGTTGGTGAAAATTTGTTTTCCGAATTAAGACGTATTCTGTGTTTCCCAGTGGATGAAAAGAAATGTATTTTTAAATTCAAAAGCTGTTGTGTACGAGTCCCCTATGCCCTTTGCCTTCCTGGCTGTCCAGGGCCGCGCTGTTTCTCATTTCCCTCCCTGCACCTCGGGTGCTCGTGGGGTCAGAACGGGGAGGGATTTTGCTCATCTCAGGAGCCGCTGGGGGCAGAAGGCATAGTGTTCACCCAACTTCTTAAAAGCAGGCAAGCCATCATCATTAGAAAGCCTCTCCTGTAAGCCAAGTGGGATATCTAAATAGATTAATTAAACAGACCTGGTTTCTATATTACGAAATTGTGTGTGTGACGCAATGAGTGGAATGAAGCAGAGGTTTTCTCTCAGGGACTTTTAGATGGTGAGCTCGTTCACAGACACTCACAGTGAGGTGCCCCTCCCGAATCCCAGAGGGCGGGGTGTTGAACCCGTCATTGGAGTGGGAGCAAGCTCGGAGCTGTGAGGCCGAGGGCGCATGCCAGCGCTTGGTGCTCCTTTCCCATTGTACTTTTGGTAGCGCAGACCCAAGGTGAGGCCAAGCCATGACCCTCTCGGGAACACTGAATGCCAGCTCAGCGGGGGTGCTGCAAGTGCCCAAGTGTGTCCGAGGCTAGAGTCTACCCTTGGAGGGCTTCTCATTGAGATGGGGGCCTCCTGGGGAGCCCATGGTGACAGCTTGTGGTTGGAAAGGTCGATCAGAAACCACAGGGTAGGTTTCCTCCGGCAAACAGCTGTTTGCCCCTCCTCTGCCCCTGCCATTTTCACGTCAGGTGCCCCACGAGGGAGGAGTGGTCTCTGTGCACGGTGACCGGCTGTGGGTGTTCTGTCCAGCCCCGCTTCTCTGCTGGACTGAGCCCCGATGAGAGCAGGCCCCTTCCTCGGCCACACGGGTCGGTCGCTTCCCCGTAGAGATTGTAAGAAAGGGTTCCAAAGGGCAAATAATCATTTACTCTTACTGTAAGGGCCTTCGCTCATTTACTTCTCTTCGAAGTTAACTGGAAGAGCTATGTCACTCCAGAAATGTGTCTCATGTACGGCCCCCCAGCTCTCCTGGGTCCTTCCCAAAGTGGGACGCGTGCACTGCTGCTCCTGCAAGCAGGTGTTGACTGAGAGAAGGCTTCTTGGCGAGAGCAGAGAGTGTGCTGAGACCTTACTAGAAAGGTCTCCGTGACGGTGCCCTCGTTTCCCGCGCCTGTGTTTTAAAGCAGAGCCACTTAGCCAGTGACAGGAGCGAAGGCTGTGGGTGTGGGTGGACCAGCACTGCCTTCCCAACTGGCCGGCTCCATTCCCTGCCCCCGTCACTGGCAGCCGGTCTCCTTCAGTGCAGGAGCTTCTGTATGGCACAGGGCATCTTTCAAAACCCCGGAAGAGAGCCTCCCGGCTGGTCCGCAGAAGGGAAGGGCTATGTTGCTGCAGCTTCCAGCCCTGCACATAAAGCTGTAAAAGTGTTTGGAAATAGAGGCCCGCCACCGTCTGCCTAACAGCAGGCGCGACGTCCTGTATCACAGCGGGCAGAAGGGTTGGAGTCAGCCTGGGGCTGTTAGTGTGGCTCCAGGTTGGGAGAAGCGGTGGTTCAAGTTTGTAAAAAGGACTTCAGTTTCCTTTCTGCTGAGTAGACAGATGGCTCTCCTTTGTCTCCATCCCATGATGCCTGTGGCCCACCACTCAGCTCTGTCTCGAGTCAGGATGACTGATGAGGGCCCAAAGCCAACTAGTCGACCAGCTAGCCGGCCTTGCAGCCATGACAGTGCAGCGTCGGAATGGTGGCGCCCGTCAGTGTGTCAGGGCTGGTGCTCATCGCCGCAGAGACGGGGGTATTTGTAGCTCTGCTTTGTACTCCGCCTCCCTGGTTCTGCCTGCTGCCTACGTAAAATACCCAGGCTGCCTCTGAGGACGCTCCGTGGACGGGAAGTGCTGTTGGCTGTGCACACTGGAGGCAGCAAGTCCTTTCAGGTAGGGGAGTGTGTGTGCCGGGAAAGGATTTTCCCGACAAGAACCTCGGACCATCTCTTTGTCCTGGTCGTCGGCAGTAGCCATGAACTCAGCCAGCTTGCTTTTTGGTCCCTGGCTGCTTTAGAATGGTGGCGGCATTGCCTTTTACACTGTGGATTGTGACTCCGCAGGGTGACAGTCCCCTGTAAGTAGATGCTGGCTCCTGTGTAAACGGGGCTTTCGCAGACCATGGCCCGAGTCAGTTCAGTGTGCTTTCATAAAGCCACCATAGAGCAAAATGTCCACATCTTTTTTTCACTAGGCGTGTCCAGCCTGCCTAGGCTGCACAAGACATTAATCATAGGCCACTTCCAGCGACCGTTAAGATGAGATTTCCGCTCCCATCTAGGATCTCATCAGCACCGCTGCGCTCTCCCCCTTCCTCCCCCTCCTCTGCCCTGTGCTGTGCTCATTGATGGAGACCCACGCAGGCTGGGGCTGGGAGTGCAGGCCAGAGGCTTTGGCGCACTGCAGCGTTTTCTCCTGGCAGTTGGGGAAGGAGGCATTTTCTCAGCTAAAGAGAATGTGTCAGAAGAGAGCCCCTGCTCGTGCGGTATTTTGTCAAGGCTTTGGACTGTGCAGGACGTCCTTTCCCAACAGGAAATGTACACACTTAGAGGGCCTACTACAAGGGACTGGCCCCTGACAGTACCCAGAAAGAAGACACCAGACTCTTGGTTGAATTTGTGAGTGGTGGTTTGGCCACACCCCCAGCCTAGGACACTTTTGACAGTGATGAGAGGGTGGACCTTGCTGCACACGCTCATCAGAACCTCAGCACCCCTCCTGCCCAACCCACTCCTTCCTGCCCTTAGCCACACTCCATACCTCACCCCTCTGCGTTTCTCTGCCTACCCTGGCGTCTGATGAAGATGCCCGGCCGAGTACACCGAACGAGCCTAGGGTGCTGCTGCCCTTTTCCTCCCCACCGGGATCCGGGAGCTAATGACTCTGTGAGACTTTGATTCAGTACCTCTTGGTGTACATCAGAAAGGTATTCATCTGGAACATGCCAAATGCTCTGAAAGATCTGCGCTATAACCCCGTTTTCCCAGGAGTATTTTGGCAGGGACTCTTTAAAAGATAGCCACCTGAGCCGATGCTAATACCTGTTGCCACCTGCAATGTAGTTATTGATCAGCAAGCCAAAAGCTCCAAATTCCCCAGGAGCCTCCTGTGTACCCAACAGTGCCCTGTGCCTCTCAGCATGCTGTGTGCCTGGCCAAGCAGTTGCTCTCTGGGTGGCCCTTGGCTCAGACAGGGCCAGGCCTGTCCCGGGGACGAGGAAGACCAGCATACTGGCAGAGTGGGGCACAGGAGCTTGGAGGCAGGAATTGGGGACCCGCTGGAATGCTGGTACACTCCTGCAGACAAGCCCTTGGGAAGGGAGCTTTCTGGATGGTGTCAGTAATGGTCAAAGTCACCCCCGGGCAGTGGGTTTGGGGTTTTGCAGTGCGCAGCCCGGTCTGATCAGGCGGGGTGGAGGGGATGTGAGGCTGGCTGCCTTAGTATGTAAGGGACTATTAACAGAAGGTTCTGAGACTCCTGTCCACAGAAGTTTACTTGAAGTAGCTTTGTGGACTGTGATTGGATTTGCCTAGTCATGTGACCTCAGAAGCTGGCAGGCTTATACTTAATCCAAAAGCAAGAGTCATTCGGAGGAGGGCTGGCAGGTCTATAAAGGCCACCTTGCGTTCCAGGGTGGGTTGGGCTGCGCACAGGCTTTTCTGTATTTTTAACACCGAGTATCATTGAAAGTATTTCTGTAAGCAGAGGACCAGTGGAGATGAGGGTGCTGTGAGGGTGCCTTTTGCTGTGAAGGCAAAAGTGTGAAATAAAGATTCTCTGTCAGAAATGTGTGTTTGTGATCTTCGGGAGGCACCGGCTCCTCAGCGGGTTCTCTCCTTTACCTCCCTCTCATAATTTTGTCTTGGTGAGTTTTACTCATTCAATTAGTTTAACTGCCTCCCACCCACTCCCACTGACAATGAGACGCCTACCAGAGAAGTCCCAGGGCCCTTAGCAGCTCTGTGGAAACCCGGGCCCGCTTATCGATGTCCTGCCTGTCGGGGAGGGGAGGGGGGGAGCTCCTCTCCAACAGAACATGAGTGCTGCTGCCGTTTAAGGGGGTGGCAGCGGAGACTCGGTCAGAGCCCAGGCTGACAGGCGTACATGCACCTCCTCCTCACGCCCCTTCTGGAAGTCGTCCAGCCACTAGTGCAAGCTGCGCCCTGCTCCGTGGGAGTCCTGGAAACCCAGAAGTGTAGGCTCAAAGCCATTTGAGGAGGCCTCCGGTCCCAAACCCCTCATTTACTAAGTATGTTTTAAACTCACATGTAATTTGCTGGAAGTCCACCCTTTTTAAAAGTATCATCCCTTGGGTTGTGACAGACAAACACGCCGTTCTAGAGCCGCCATCACAGCCATGAGGGAGCATTTCCATTGGGCCCTTCCACCTGAAATGGACAGCCACTGGCAGATGATGGCTCCACCCCAAGCTAGCCCCCCCCCCCCCGGGGCCTCCCCGGATGCCTCCCTCCCACTGCCCCCCCCTGTGTGGGCGCTTTGTGTCCGACTGTCTTCATGCAGCACGTCTTTGTGATTATTTCAGTCAAACCCCTGACTTAAAGCTACCGAAATGAGGGCTATGGGCTCCGCTCACCCAGCTAATGAGCGTCAAAGCTGGATCGGAACTCCTGACTGCTGACGGGAGCTGAAGGGTTGACCCAGTGCGTGGCCCAGGCATGGTTCACAAGAAATGGTGCTTTCCGTCGCTACTGTTCTGTTGACCACGTCACAGGAGTTGGGAATGTATTAGGCAGCCCTGGGTCAGCATCGACTCGAGGGCAGTGAGTTGGTTTATGGTGTTTGGTGCTATTTGCTGGTCTCGCGGCAGCTCCTTTGTTCCCCACGGCCAGGCTATAGCTTTCCCAGTTCAGGTTGTCCAGGCTGCTTTCGCAGAACCAGGCACCTTAAGACGTGGGCTTTGAGTTAAAAGGCCCTCCCTGAGTGGCCATCCAGGATCAACTTAGTGGCTGCAGCTTGTCTGGAGCAACCTGGTATGAGAACCAGAGACAAAGGAGATAGGAGTCCTGCAGACCAAGCCCACAACAACCACAGCCTCTTTCTGAGACCCGAAGAACTAGGTGGTGTCCAACTCCCATGGCTGACCGTTCTGACCAGACACGATGGAAGGTCCCGAGAAGAAAGGGAGAGAAGTGCAGGCCAGCACTCAACAAACATGCTTTCCTGAGAGCAAACCTGCTGCATTGGTAACGGTGAGAGGAGTCCCACGGCTGTCCCATTAAGGTACGGCGCCCTTTTAACCAGGACCAAGGCCCTAGTAGCCTGGCTTATAAACTAAATAAGCCATGGGAGGACCATACCCCCTGAAGCAGTCAGCTCTACGAGACCAGGTGGTCAGCATTTACCGAAAGCAAAGGTAAACCGTCAAGGTGGGGCCAGGGAGCTAGGTGAGTGGACATAACCAACAATGGAAATAGCGAGGAGGCTGACATGGTGCGAAAATGGCGATCAACTCAACACTAAATAAAATGTCCTTAAACAGGAACCTAAAATAATACAGTAGCGAACGACCCGGCCTGTGCGTGCTGCAGCGTCACTGCCCAGCTGTCGGCCAGTGCCCTGCAGACGAGAGCTCTGAGGTGAGTGCATCAGGCTGGGCTTCCCTTCTGGGCTGGTGCCAGGATGTTCCCTGCCTTCCCTTCTCCAGCTTCCCATGGTACGGAATCCAGAAACACCAGCCAGCTGGGAACTCCCAAGGTGAGGCGGAGGAGGCTGGCCTGACCTGTTGGCCCCCAAATGGGGGTCTTGTCAATGGCCCGTTGTTGGGTTTACTGAGTGCGTGCCCTGCCAGCAGGGGCAGGCTGGCATGGTGAGTGAACCATGACTGGTGCTTTGACCTCTGTAAGATGGGCGCAGGCTGTGAGGAATGGGGGCTCACAGCCATTGGGTAACAGTGGTAAAGAAGGCACCACAAATGACATTCCAAAGGGCCCTCAAATCCGAGTGGTCAGCAACCCCGTCTCAGCAGTGGAGGAACAATTCTCAATAGAGTCTAGTGGGCAAAATTTAATGTGCAGAAATAGCAGTTCAAAACCACCAGGGAGAAAGGATGCTTTCAACTCCCATATAGTTTCAGTCTCAGAAACCCACAGGGGCGGCTCTACCCTTTCCAGTAGGGTTGCAATGAGTCGGAATCTACTTGATGGCTGTAAGGGTTTGGTTTGGTTTTGAGTAGTGAAATGCTGGGGCTTTCTGGTTTCTCTGAATAAAAACAGCTTATCAAGATACCACTTGCTGCTTCCAGGTGGGGTGGGGGGAGCTGACTTCAGCACCCTTGCTGAGTGCCTACTGTGGGCTGCATCGTTGGTGCAGCTGCGTTTGGGTGTGCAGCTTCTGCCAGGAATCTGTCAGGTCTGCAGATGGATGGCCGTGCACCTCAGGCTGTGAGTGGCGTGCTGATGGCCTCTCTCCCGCTGCACCAGCCAGGACTGTGGACTTCCAGCTGCAGCCCAAGGGCCAGGCAGCCAGGTCCGTTCCTGGCTCTCATTGTCAACCCACTGCAGGTGGGCGTTTCTGAGAATTGGACCTGAGCCCCAGGGCACTGGGCTTTCCATCCCTCTTGCAGAGAAGCTTGCTCAGCAGAACAGGGTCTTAAGGGATCAGTTTGATCTGCCTAAGGCTATGCCTTCTCTCTGTTCTTCCCCAACCGTTTGCCAGGGGGATGCTGGCCTTCCTAAAACTAAACTATCCCCAAAGCCAAGCGTAGGGCCCCTTCGTCAGCCACTGCAGTTTACGTACCTAGAAATAACAGCATCTCAGCATACACACTGCTGAGGACTGGAAACTCATCCACACACTAGGGTTTTCAGGGTTGCAGTGTAAAATTAATTAGTAGTGTGTGGCTTCAGGCACGATGAGCAGGGATGAGGACCCTTTGTGAGGAGAGGAAAGGGCCCCAGGGAGCGGTTGGGCATTCTGCACATGCTCCTCAGAGCACCTGGTTTTCTGACCCCCTTCCCTCCCATTTGCTCAAGGACATTGCCCAATCACTGAATAACCCTGCAACATCCCCCTCCCGCCCAAAAATAACCCCCACAAATTCTGAGCAGCTTCACCTCCACGAGATTCCACCCATCACCAGCTTTCGGCAATATCCCAGGTTGGCCTTATCTTCCAGCCACCCCAGCTCACCCCAGTGGGTTACACAGGGCCGTGTTCTGGGCCAGAGGCGCCTGCAACCCTCGAGCACCTGACTTGTGGCAACATCTGCCGGAGTGTCAAAACAGTGTCGTGGGGGACTCGGTGACCGAGGGGGACTCAGGCCTTTAACCGTTGTCTCCCACTTGCACCACGTGGTTATGACCTCTCGGTGTCAGCAGCTTGCGACCCTTGGGCCACTTCTCCCCCCACCCCCGGGCTCCCATGACATTGCACTGGCAGCACCCACCTCGTACTCTTACCCACCAGACAAATGACGAGTGGATACACATTGGGCTGCTAACGAGGTCAGCATTTCAGAACCACCAACTGCTCCAAGGAAGAAAGAGGAGGCTTTCCACTCCTGTACGGCACTACAGTCTCGGGAACGCACAGGGCCGTCCTCCCTCGTAATGGGTCCCAGGAGTTGGCCGTGACTTTGGCTTTTCCAGTTTGGTGGGCTTTCCTTTCTCTGTTTGACCACGGTCTGCCTTCCCTTCCCCCTTCTTTTAGTGAACTACCTAGGGCACGCTCCCAGCCTGTGCCCTTGGGCATGCTACAGCAGGGCCCCGCTTCTGCTGGCAAATCACCATGTCCTTTCCTTGGATGTCGTCTTCTCCCTGCCCCTCAACCCACGCTTGTCATTCAGATTCGTCCTCTCTCTCAATTGACGGAAGTGCAAATGTTCTACTTTGGGAAATAGAAAATGTTGCTGAGGGAAATGAAAGAAGACGTAACTAAACGGAGGGAGCACTTGCCACCAAGAGTTTCCACCCCCGGCCAGCCCTGTGTGTATCAGAATGGAACCAGGCTCCACAGGGCTTTCAAAGGCTCGTCTCTGACAGCAGATCACCAGGCCTTTCTTAGGCCTGCCACCTACGCACCTCACCTGGATGGCCCAACCGGGCCTGCCAGTCAATCGCCTGGTCTTCAGTCTGAACTCACCTCCAGCCTCTTTGGCACACTTCAATCAGAGTGACCTTTGAGAAATTCTTGTCCCCTGGCTCAAACATCGAGATAAAACAGTGAGCCAGGAGGAATCAGGATCAATCAAGAAAAATCGATTGTAAAAATATTGTACCAAAACCAGGTGGGCGGTTTGGGTCGGGGATGGGATTGTATTTCTGTCCACTTGCAATGAGCAAACCACAGATGAGACTTAAAAGAATTCCATGCAGGATAACATCAAAAAGAAGGAATCACTTGGGAATAACTGTAACCGATGCATGAAAGTTCTTTGAAAAATAGGAAACATGGTTGAAGGACATGAAAGACAAATAAATAGAGAAACCAGTTGGCCTCTAGTCAATTCCTCTCTTTTTCTTTCTTTATTTTTTGCCATAAAGTCAGTTTCAACTTGGGATCTCCCCTGAATGTGTCCAGTTGAACCGTGCCTGGGGCTCTCAGCAGCTGATTTTGGGGAAGGTGGACACCAGGCCTTTTTTCCGTGGCACCTCTCTAAAATCAAACCAAACTCACTACCATTAAGTCAATGCCGACTCATGGGGACCCGATAGGACAGCACAGAACTGCCTCAGGAAGTTTCTGAGGCTAGCTCTTCATGGGAGTAGAAAGCTCCATCTTTCTCCTGCTAAATGGCTGGTGGTTTCAAACTGCTGACTCTTGCAGTCGACAGCCCAGTGGGTAACCGCTACACCAGAGCTCCTCGGTGGTACCTTTGGCTGGACTAGAACTGCCAACCTTTGGGTTAGCAACCACTCGCATGAATTGTTGGTAGTATCTCCACTGGGCTGGAGATACTAAAGATGATAACCAATGCAGGCAAGGATGTGGTGAGACTGAAACCCTCCTTTCCTGGTGGCAATGCCAAATGGTGCCGCAGCTTTGGAAACAGTTTTGCCAAAGATTAAGCATCGAGTTTCCATACGATTGCACAATTGGACTGTGAGGTGTACTAAAACTAAGCCCGTTCCACCTCACGGTGACCCTATCAAGCACAGCTGCTTAAACTGGGGGTTGTGACCCCACGTGGGGTCATGGAACGGAATGTGAGGGTCACTAAAAATTTGGCAACAGGAAGAGGTTTCTGAATGCGCAAGGACTAACACCCCAGATGAAATGCGTCCGGAATCCGTGGGGTTTCTAGCAGCATTTCCCCGGTTGCAACTTCCTCGAGGGATCACAGGTAAGGAGTGGGAGATGTTTGAGAAGCCTGCAGGATATAGAACAGAGTTACTAGAACTGTGCCTTAGAGTTTCCAAGACTAACTCCGCAGGGGCAGACAGCCTCATCTTTCTGCAGCTGAGTGGCTGGTAGGTTTGAACTGCTGACCTTGCTGTTAACAGCCCAATGCTTAGCCCACTGCTGAAACCTGCCCACACAAAGACATTTACATCAATGCACATAGCAGCATTAATTAGTCATCAGAGCTGATAAGTGGAAACAACCCAAATGTCTACCAACAGATGGAATGGGTAAATACATGCTATCTCCATACACTGGCATGTTATTTGGCAATAAAAAGAAATAACGTTCTGATTACAAGCTACAACATGGATGAGTCTTGCAAACAGTAGGCTAAGCCAAAGAAGCTAGGGCCCAGAAAGCCCACACAGCCTATATGATTCCATTTATATGTGTCCAGAACAGGCCAATCTATTCAGATAGAAAGTAGGGCTGTGGTTGTTGAGGGGTGCGGGCATCGGGAGGGAATAGGGATGGGAAAATGCTAATGAGGACAGGTTTCTTTTTGTGGTGATGCCTGTACAGCTATGAATATTTAAAAGTCATTGAAAGGTACCTATCAAAGGGGTGAATTGTATGGTGAATGAATTCTGTCTCAGTAGAGCTGTTACCAAAACAAACACATGCAAAAATTAACAAGCAGTTTGTTAGTAGGTGGCGGTGCTTCACAAGCTAATGGAAAACTTCTAGCTTGTAATTGCATTTTTCCATGAGCTTTTTGAAGCATCTGATACTCATTCCATACTCCTAATTGCCTGAACGTGGCTGATTACCCATCCCCAACCAAGATTACTGGGGGTAGGGCCTGGGCATCGGGTAACTGTCTTTAAAGTTCCTGCCGGCTTACCCTTTTGCCAACTACTGGATTCTGACTCAGGACAGTAGGGTCCTGCAGGGGACCGTCAGAGGGTTTCCAGGCTATAAGTCTCCACAGAAGCACACTGCTAATGTTTTTCTTCCTCGGAGCAGCTGGCAGGCGCCCATGGCCAACCTTTCCACTCACAGCCACCGGGACTTCTGCTAAAGCCTCGTGGGAGCTTCTCCTGTGCCCAGTTGACCTCATGGGTTCCCAGTGACATGCAACCAATGTCCCCTCACTGCAGCCATGCAGGACGTGCCTGTCGCCTTCCCCAGGCTGCCATCTCTACGGGAGCAGACTCCTCTCCTTTTCTGGCCGAGCAGTGGCCGAGTTTCAATCTCTCACCTCGCTGTTGGCAGGGGCGTGTGTAGCCACTGCGCCACCGGGGCTCTCTGCTCTAATGAGTGAAGGACCCGAGTTGAAAGGCGTGTGACAGCCCAGAGCTGGCACAGCCAACCCAGGTGAGAGAGCAGTCCGGGATGGCTTCATGGAAGAAGCACTGCCGGAGCCAACCTGTGTACAGTGAGTTAGCTAGGGAGGGGTTGGTGGTGGGCAGGTATGGAGTAGAGGGACAGTGGGCACATTTGGACAGCTCAGTAGAGCTGGAACCATGAAAGCAGGCAAGGGCCTGGTTAGGAGGTGTCCCTCTAGTGGGGGGGGGGGGAGTTCCTGGGAGGTCAGACGGTTGGCAGCACCCGGTGTAAGCACCCAAGTGTTGAGGGCTAGCAGCACAGTGGAATGGTGCAGGGCCTCCTTGGGCTGTCTCTCTGGCCTCATCCTCCTTTTCCCTTGTCCAGCTAGAACCTCAGATACCTGATCTTCCGCTCCAGACTTGAACCTTGATTGCTTTAAACCAGTTACATAAGCCTCAGACCCTATGATTGGTTCAGGAGTAAACAGAGGACCCCATTCAGGCCAATCAGGACCAACGAGAGGCAATCCTGGCAGCTTGACTGGTGAGGTGGGTGGGGAGGGACTCACAGTCCACTAGCGATGAAAGAGGAGAGGTGAATCCTGGCGGCTGCCTGCAGCCAAGTTGGAGAGCCTGAGGATTGAGGAAGCAGAGCCAGAAACCGGGAGAGGAAAAGCAGATCACGTAGGAAAGCCTTGATCCCTGAATCAAGCCTTACCTGAAGGCATACTATTGGACTGGAGTTCGTTGAGTCCATTAATTCCCCTTTCCCCCTTTAGCCACTTAGGCCCAGGTTTTCTCTTACTGTAAGTGTTTCAGCAGCTAAACCTGACTGAGGAAGAGACAGCGTAAGAGAGCACTGGGCGTCCACAGCCTTCCCCAAGGGTCTGGGAAGGCTCCCTAGAAACTGCTGGGACAGAATCCTTTCAGAGGATTTCAGTTTGCGCCATAGGGAGTGTGTAAGCCCAGAAGAGGAGGCTGCGTTGGATTTGCTCGTCTTTTACCTTGTTCCACAGATGACGTATCCAGTCCAGAGTGGGCAGAGGACCTGCCCTGGGCACATGGCAAGAAGTGAGTATATTAACTACTCACTAGACCCCAGCCCCCAGTGCTTGCTCCTGGGCCAACGGCTCTGCGGCTTGACTGGAAGCAGCATCCTTAATCCAGCTGACTTTGTCATTTGATTTATGAGCCCCTTACACACACACACACACACACACACACACACACATCATCGAGTGCCCATTCTGCCCCTTTGCCTGTGTGGCTTTTCCACGGGGCTCCAACCTCTCTGCTGGCGGTGGCGTAGCAAGGCCCTCCACAGTGACTGCATCGATTTTTAATCATGTTTTACTTCCATGTAATGAGTCTCGACGGGCTCTTCCGAACCACTCAATGTTGAGGACCCAGAGCCCGTGCGCTGGAGTTATTCAGACAGAATTATTAATAAGCCTCTATTTGCTCCTCCAGAGGGCCCTGCAGGGAGCTTTGCTGGTACAGCACAATGGGGAAGAATTGAGGGCCTCCCCCGGCCCACTATCCGTACCAGTTCCCGCGGCTGCCAGGCTAAGGGCTGCCCCTCGCCCTCCAGGCTGTAGTAACTGCCATGACCAGCTGCCCTCCCTTCCATGCCACCTCACGGTTGGGTTCCAGAGAACAGCTTGTTAATGTGAAAGTTGTGTTTTTTTTTAAAATGGGGGATGACTACTTAACCATGGACTTGCCAAATGTCATCGTCGCCTAACTTCCAAAGGACATCATCGCACAACTTGCAGTCGCTGAGAAGCATGGCCCAGTCCAGGTGACACATTAGGCATCGCCTTGTGCCTGAGCCCGGGTTACTGTCAGATGTACGTCATTAATGCACAGAGCGGTTGAACGGTAGCTTTCTTGCCTACCGTCGTAGATGCTGGAAAATGCCATGGTTGCTCAGTGAAGACTGGCTCGCTGGGCCTTTCCTCTAGGCGCCTTTGGTTGGATGGGAACACCTCATCTTTCAGTTAACAGCTGCCCAGATGTCTGCACTACCCAGGGACTCTGGGTGGTAAGCACTGACCTTTAAACAGTGCCCCCAAGCCACCCGCCCATGAACCCAAAAAACAAATTCACTGCCATCGAATCAGTTCCTGACTCATAGTGACCCTACAGGACAGGGTAGACCAGCCCTTGTGGGTTTCCGAGATGACAGCTCTTGACAGAAATAGAAAGCCCCTTTTTTCTCCCGTGAAGCAGCTGGTGGTTTAGAACTGCTGACTTTCTTGATGGCAGTCCAATGCATAACCACTACGCCAAGCCCAAGCAACACCAGTCCCTTGCCTCTAATTGGCTAATGTCCTTTCCCCAGGCCTCCATGCCACCAGGGCAGGGGCCGCAGTCAGCCTGGTGCTGGTCCTTCAGGTGGGGCCAGGGGGAGTGGGTGGTAACTCCTAGGTGGGCAGGAGGTGGGAGAGAGGCTGCTCCCTCTACAGCCGCCGCTCCATATTGTAACCTGGTGGCAGGCTGACTGGCAGGTCATGGATGGGGCCACCAGCTTAGAACGCCTTTTGAATGCAGAGGGAGGGCGACTTTTAGGAGTGCTGGGGGTTAAGCCCCAAGGTCAGTGTTTGGAACCCACCCAGTGACTCCAGACCTGTCAGCCGGCTCCAGTGACGACAATGGTGGTGGTGGTGGGTGCCCAACAGAAGGGAATGCTGTCTGGCTCCGCGCGGCCCTCACGGTTGTCGCCACGTTTGAATCCATTGTTGCAGCCACTGTGAGGTCCCTCGCGTTTTCTCTGACCTTGGACTCTGTCAAGCATGATGTCCTTCTCCTGGGACTGCTCCCTCCTGCAACACGATGACCAGGAAGACCGGCAGGGGTGCTTCTGAAGAGACTGGCCAGCGGAAACCTGAGTGGCCGTGGGATGTTGTCTGTAAAGACTACAGTCTAAGAAACCCTATGAAGCGGTTTCACAGTCACCGGGTGGCGCTGCCAGCAGGGACACCTCACAGACATACCACGTCAGCACCATCATGGCAGATAGAGAAGGCATCTAAGGTGAGGGCTGCCCCCAGGCCCGGCGTGGGCCACCGAGTCTGCGAAAGATGGACCCAGAACTCGCTGCTTCTGATCTCTTAGCCCAGCGCCCTCCACATACCCTGGAGGGCATTTTTACTAAGACCTAAGGCAAAACATTGTGCCTGTCGCTTCCCTGGAGTCACAGCCAACACTTACCACTCACAGGGACTCTATGGGACAGGGGAGAGCTGGCCCCGGGCGGGTTTCTGAGACTGTAACTCTTTACAGGAGTAGCCAGCCTCATCTTTCTTCCTCGGGGCAGTTGGTGGTTTCGAACTGCTGACCTATCAGGGGCAACCCAACTCGTAGCCCCTATGCCACCGGGGCTCCTGTTCCCATAGGCCAAATGAAGTCCCAACTGAGCACCTGCACTTGTCTTTGAAAGGCTGAGTAGATCCAGACCATGGTTGGTGAGAGAGCGGGGACATCCTGGCCGGGCTGGGGCAGCTCAGTCCTCTGCCTTTCACGGTGCCCGAGCACACAGTGGTGTAGACCGGCCCCATGCGGTTTCTGAGACTGGGGATCTTCACAACAGCAGGCATCTTTCTCCCGTGGAGGGGGTGGGAGGCTCGAACTGCTGGCCTTGGGGTAGCAGCTCACCACTGACCCTACCACACCACCAGGGCCAAGGTTTTTACAGCCTTCTGTGACTTAAGGCCTCAGATAGGCATTGACAGGCCCCATCAGCTCAACTTCCCAAACCTAGGCAGTTCCCTGGCAGCCCAGAAGAGGCCATGGAGGTGGGGTGTGGAGGCGGCTAGAGTCCTGTGGTCCCTTTGCCTTCTGGGCGTAGTGATGGGTCAGAAAACAGTAACATCAACATCTCTGCAGGCACACCTGTGTCTGCATTTGGGGAAGTGTGTGCACCTTGGAGCTTAGCAAGAGGCCCAGAGGTTTGGTTTGGGGCAGGAGAGTCATGCAAGCCTCTAAGAGCAGCTCTGTAGCTGTGTGGCTTGACCCAGCTCCTCAACCTCTGTGCTCCTACTTCCTAGTTCACCAGACCCTGCAAAGGCTTGGAGCGCTGATGTCTGGGAAGCTCTGGCCTTCAGTACCGCGGAACTGAACTTACGGAGGTGGCACCAAGTTTGAGTCTAAAGCCAAAGGACTCCTGAAAAGGTCGATTCTGCTCCCGCCTGTCAGCTCTGATGTGTCAAGACTGGACCCCAACTTAGAATTGGTGTAGTGCATTGTCCCCCTCCTGGAAGGAACAGTAACCCCCCGGTGGTGGTACAGACTGGTAAATAGGCTCAGAGAGTAAACTTTGGTGTCCAGGCCTGAACAGGGAGTTCATGGACTTGGAGAAGTTGGATGTCATTGGCATTTTGTGAGTTGAACTAATAATGCTCCTTGTGGAAGGTTCTGGATTATTTGGACCCTGTTCCATGAGGATCCTGTTCCTGGGCCTTGAGGACTCAGACACGAGGGGGTTGCTTAATTGAATATAATTCACAGATCTTAGAGGTCAGTAGGGTAAACATACTGAAAAGAGTTGGGCGATCATCATCACAATCAATTTTAGACATTTTCTTCTTTTTTAATACTCACTATTCACTCCCCATCTCCCCCAACTTCCTCAGCCATAACCCCATGAAACTATTCATGCAGTTACCATCTCCATAAATTTACCTATCCCAGATGTCATATTAAGAAAAAAACAAAAAGCAAAACACCCCAAACCCAGCAACAACAAAACAAAGCAGAGAAAAACCTCAATTGAAATCATCACAGGAAACAATAAAAAAACAAGAACACATTTAAAGTGAGTCAAAAGGGAGAACAAAAGATTTAATTGTCTCTGTCTGAGCGCTCTGTCTGAGAGCAAGGCCATTCACACTCCTGATCCACGGTCCCAGTGAAGTCATTGGAAACTTAATCCAAGTAGGGGCCCTGAAAGAAAATTTGTTGTTTGGGGCTCTTATAATAATCCATCCATCAGTTGTATCAAGCACATTGGTACATATGTTGCCATCATTTCCAAAACATTTTCTTTCTACTTTAGCCCTTGGTATCAGCTCCTCTTTCCTCCCCCTCCCCCACCCACCCTCTCACTCTCACTCTCACTTCATCATTTATAAATTATTATTATTTTCACATTTTACACCATCTGCTGTCTCCCTTCACCCACATTTCTCTTGTTTGTCCCTCAGCCAGGGGTGGGTGGAGGAAGGTTGTACGTCAATCATTGTGATCGGTTCCCTCTTTTCTCCCCCTTTGTCCTCACATGCCCTCATGGTATTGCTACTCTCAGTTTTGGTTCTGAGGGGTTTATCTGTCCTGGATTCCATTTGTCAAGAGTTCTTATCTGTACCAGTGTACATACTCTGGTCTTGATTTGTAAGGTAGAACTGGGGTCATGATAGTCGGGGAGAGGAAGCATTAAAAACTAGAGGGTGAAGGGAGAGAATGGACAGTGTAAGACACGAAAATAACAATAATTATATATAATTGATCAAAGGTTCACGAAGGTGGGAGCAGGGAGGGAGGGAGAAAAACGAGGAACTGATACCAAGGGCTCAAGTAGAAAGAAATTGTTTTGGAAATGTTGATGGCAACATATGTACAAGTGTGCTTAATACTATTGAATGATGGATTGTGATAAGATTTGTAAGAGCCCCCAATAAAATGATTAATTTAATTTAAAAAACTAGAGTTTTGTGTGTTTCATTGGTGCTATACTGTTCCCTGGTTGGCTTGTCCCTTCCTTGTAAACCTTCTGTGAGAGGATGTCCAATTGTCTACAGATGGGCTTTGGGTCTCCATTCCAACTCCCCTCGTTTGCATTGAAATTATTGTTTGTTTGGGGTCTTCTGATGCCTGATACCTGATCCCATGGATACCTCATAATCACACAGGCTGGTGTGCTTCTTCCATGTGGGCTTTGTTGCTTCCCTGCTAGATGGTTGCTTGTTTAACTTCAAGCCTTTAAGACCCCAGACACTATATCTTATAATAGCCAGGCACCATCAGCTTTCTTTACCACATTAGCTTATGCACCCACTTTGTCTTCAGGGATTGTGTCTGGAAGGTGAGCATCACAGAATGCCAGGTTATTAGAACAAAGTGTTCTTGTGTTGAGGGAGGACTTGAGTAGAAGACTATTGTCTACTACCTTAATACGTAACCTTTAAATATATGTACATATTCCTATAGCCCTAGAAATATATTTACATATGTACATGCCCATGTTTTTACCTCTATAAATGTTTTTGTCTCCTAGATCTTTCCTTGATTTCCTTTTACTTTCCTCCTGTCCCACTGTCATGTTCAACCTTCATTTGGCTCTCTGAACTTCCTCTTGACTCCATTGCACTTGATTGAACCCACCAGGCATGCTATTGAAGCCTCCTCGCCTTCAATTTTAGATCTCTTGTTGTTCCCTTGTCCCTGGGTTTGTTGGCTCTCCCCTCCCTTTCTCCCCCATCTTCCTCTCTCCTCTCCCTCCCCACCCCCAAAACCACCGTCGTGCCCTGTTTTCTCCTTGGGATTGTAAACAATCCTGCCTATCATATATAGATAGACATGATTAAAGAGACAGAAACAAACAAAACAGGACAAAATATAGCCTGTGCATAGTTTCAGGTCTGTCTGCTAACCCTAATGAATGTTTTCTGATCCCGTCTGATGCAGTGCCAGCCCTGCCCCGCTGAGTCCGGAAGTGAAGTCTGTTTTCAGAGTGTTCCCTGGAGACTTAGTTGCTTTGCTCCCCTTGCTACTCTGTTGCACTCCCTTTGTGTTACACCCTGGTATTGGGCGTGGTCAGACCAGGCACAATTCCTGCATTGTGTCTCTGGTGGTGTTCCCAGTAGGGCTGTGGGTCAGTAAGGGGACATTGTGTCTTGTGGTGAGGCTGACCCTCTGGTCCTCTCTGTGCATTGGCTGCTCCGAGTGGGAATGTCCCCTATAAAGCTTGGTGGGCCAGGATGCTGTTCTCTCTCTCTCCCTCCCCCGCACCACCCCCTCTTTACCTCTTAGTTTGCCACTCTCCCCGGGCTGTATCTAGTGTATTCTTCTGGGTGCAAATGAATTTTTGTCTATCACTGTCATCCAGAGCCTTCTGCAAACTGGATGCTCAGAATGTTACCATTCCCTTCTCCAGCCTTGGATTTTATTATGTACGATCCTTAGTTCCTGCAGGATGGTGTGCTTCTTCTAGGGGAGCTTAGATGCCACCTGCTTGTTTTAATACAAGCTTTTAAGACCCCAGATGTTATTCTTTCTGACAGTACAACCTTAAATTCAGTGATATATCTATGGTTTACATTTGTCCCTGGTCTACTGTAGACACATCTTTCTCATTTTATTGAGAAACACTATAGATCACCACCATGGGACATATGGTAATTCTAATGGATGTATCACTAATTTAGCCAAATTGCATGTAATTTCAAATTCACTGTACATTTTTCCCTCTGACAACTTCT
The DNA here is from genome assembly GCF_050624435.1 of Tenrec ecaudatus. NCBI lineage: Eukaryota > Metazoa > Chordata > Mammalia > Afrosoricida > Tenrecidae > Tenrec > Tenrec ecaudatus. The sequence continues at coordinate 76,988,761 of NC_134539.1, read as the reverse complement.
TTCCTCATTCTTTGTCTCTTCTTCAGCATTTCTTTCCACTCCAAAATCCATTAAGTCCCACTTTGTAAGTTCCCCTTCACGATCCAGGAGATGTCCACATCAGCGATAGCACGGTCTGAGTCAGCAGTCATGCTACATGGACAGTTTTCCCCAGCCATCTCTTCTAATGATCAAATGTTTGGAGCATCTTCCCGCAACTCAGCCATTTCTTCCCCACTGTACATAGTACATACGACTAATGATCAGATGTACCCCCTACCACACACACACTTAGAGGGTCTCATGTGTAGCTTGTTGTAACTTGGAGACTTCCTGGACCTCTGAGCTCGGACCTGGAAGAGCCCGTTGGCTCTTGGAAACTGCCGGTCAGGGACTGCATCCCCCTGTTACCCCCTAAACACACACACACACACACACACACACAGAAAACCAGGCTTCAGCCCTCCTTTTCTCAATCTGTACAATGGGGTAAGGAGTCTGCTGATCTCCAAAATTGTGCCTCCCCCCTTAAGGAGGCACCAAGTCTGTGGTAGCTGGCGTTTAAGGCGACTGCCTGCCCTCTTCCCTAAGATCTGCCCTCCTAAAGCCATACCTCTGTCGTCGGACACTCCTTGGCCATGGCTAACTGGAATGGTGGCAACGTCTGACTCAGGCGGGCCATCGGGTCTTCCTCCAGGACTGGGCTCTGTGACTCCGCTAGTCAGTGCTTGGGCAAGTGGGGCAGAGGGAATGTAAGGCCGCTGGACTGGTTGGCAGAGAGAGGGATGGATACTTCCCCAGCAGGCCGCTCCGGAGCCTTTGCTGAATGTGAGGGGCGATGGGTGCTTGGGAAAGTAGAGGATTTGTGAGGAACAGGAAGACTCAACGGTGCGGATGGACACAGGGGCTGCCACGGAGCAATTGTGAGGCTGGTGCAGGACCGGGAAGTGTCCACAACACCTCACAGCAGCCTGCAGCTGGCAGAAGCATCCCTCTCCTGAGGCCCCGGATGTCCTGGTTATGTGGTGGGCTGCGATCCGCAGGGTCAGCAGTGTAAAGACTGCAGCCCCTTCGAGGGAGAAAGACAGGCCTTTCTATTCCCATAAAGAGTTACAGCCTCTTTTTAGAGCTATAGTCTTGGAAACATATGGGCATTCTACCCATCCTCAAGGGTCGCCGTGAGTAGGCTTCGACTTGATGGCCGTGCACCTCCGTCTGCTGGTACTTGTCCTGCTGTGTGTGCGCAGGGTCAACCCTCCCTGTTGGAAAGGGAGATCCCGTCTCACCTCCAGGGTGGTGGAGGGAACTGAGCAGGGAGGCCATGTCCCCAGACCAGATGGTCCTTGCATCTGTTTCTCAAACAAGCATTCTTCATGTTCATTCACAAATCCACTTGGCCTGCGGCAGAAAGAGCCCCCGTTTCCAGGCTCCTCAAAGTCCTGCGGGGTAGGCAAGCATCCTGGGCCCCAGCATCCCAACTTAGGAAGGAGGAAACGGAGACCACGTGCCTTAGCCCAGATCCCCCAGCCAGGACTGCGCCTCCGTCTTTCCTTTTGTCCTTCCTGAGCTTGTCAATAGGAATCATAGCCAGACTTTACTGACCGATGCTCAAAATACTTCCCTTGACAGACATCCTCTCATGTCATTCCAATAACCGCCCTGCAGGGAGGTGACAGATCTATGATCCCCACTTTGCAGAGGAGGGAGTCCTGGTTGGGTGGTGGTGTAAGGGTTGAGCAGCTAACTGCAAGGTCCGCGGTTCAAAACCACCAGCCACTCTGTGGGAGAAAGATGAGGCTCTCTACTCCCGTATAGAGTCATAGTCTCAGGAACCCTCAGAGGAATGTCCACCCTGTCCTAGACAGTCGCTATGAGTCTGCAGGGACTCAATGGCAGTGAGTTTTCAGATGAGAAAACTGGGCCTCAAGGGGTTTGGGTGTCATCACCATCCCACAGCTTCCCCTGCAGGGAGGAAGTGATTGGCTACTTCCACAGGCCCCTGACAGGGGACAGGAGGATGGCATTTGCCACAGTGGACAATGACTTACTCAAGGGAGTGTGTGGCAGGGCAGAGGGGTGGGGAAGACACGGGTCCCTTGAGGGAAGGCTGAGGTAACTGAGCCCAACCTAACTGCCCGCTGGTGCCATGCCTGCCAGTATGATGGTCCACCCCACGCTTTGTGGCTGCACCTGTGATGGTCTGAGGGCGGGAGGATCGGTGCTGCTGAGCCAACACCCAGCTAGGGGTGTCTCCTTTCCCGCTTGCCTGGCACCTGCAGGGTGTCCGAGATGGTGGAGGAGCCAGGCCCTGGCTGGACTCTGCTGCTTCATCTACCCTGTGACCGTGTAGGCCTATGCCAGCGGTTCTCAACCTGTGGGTCGCGACCCCTTTGGGGGTCAAACGACCCATTCACAGGGGTCTCCTGATTCATGGCAGGAGCAAAATGGCAGTGATGAGGTAGCAACGAAAATAATTTCATGATTGGGGGTCACCACCACATGAGGACCTGGGTGAAAGGGTTGCGGCATCAGGAAGGTTGAGCAGCACTGGCCTGTGCAGCCCCTGGAAAGAGTGGCTGCTTCACCCCCATCCACATGGCCTGCCCCGGGCGCTCCCATTCTGCCTGGAGAAAAGGCTCTCTTCAGTCCCCGACTGGCGCTTCTCCCAGGTTGTCTGTTCTGCAGGCCCTGGACTCTTCGGAACGCTGACTAGACTAGGAATAAGAACTCGTGTCCAAACCAGGGTGGAAACCACTTTCCGCAAACACTCCTCTCCTGCAGGGCCTCCGGCGCCTTGCCTAGGCCGATGTGCATGGAGATTCTCGGAGAGGGTGGCCGCTCCGCTCAACATTCCTCAAACTCCTTCTTCCACAGGACAGGTACGCAAAGCCAGCCCCCCGCCGTTGAGTCAGTCCAACCCGTGGCGTTGGTAGGTGCCAGTGCGCGGGTTCCGACTTGTAGCGACCCGATGCAGACCAGACCGGAACCTGCCCGGCCCTGTGCCGTCCTCGCAATCTCTCCATTTCCTCGAGGGCCTTCCTCTCTTCGCGGCGCCTCGACTGTCTAAGCAGGATGTCCTCTCCAGGGACCGGTCTCTCCTGGCGACACTTCCAAAGTACGTGAGTCAAAGTCTCCCCATCCTTGCCTCTAAGGAACTCTCTGGCCGTACTTCTTCCAAAAGAGATGGGTTTGTCCTTTTAGCAGTTCATGGTACTTTCAATATTCTTCTCCAGTGCCACAATTCCAACTTGTAGCAGCTCTAGGCAGGGTTTCTGAGACTGTAAATCTTTATGGGACCAGATAGCCTCATCTTTCTTCTGAGGTATGGCTGGTGGGATCAAACCGCCAACCTTGTGGTTAGCAGGCCAATGCCTAACCTATAGCACTACATGTGCAAAGGGGCTTCAAACAATTCAATGAAAAACTCCCCTATCAAACTGGAAACCCAGGGAATCCAGGACAGCTGAACCCCTCAGGACCAGTGGTGAGAGTGGCGATACCGGGAGGGTAAGGAGAGGGTGGGGTAGAAAGGGAGAAGTGATTACAAGGATCTACATATAACCCCCTCCCTGGGGGACAGACAACAGAAAAGTGGGTGAAGGGAGACCTCAGACTGTGTAAGACACGAAAAAATAATAATTTATAAGTTATCAAGGGTTCATGAGAGAGGGAGAAAAATATGAGGAGCTGATACCAAGGGCTCAAGTAGAAAGCAAATGTTTTGAGAATGATGATGGCAATAAATGTACAAATGTGCTTGACACAATGGACGGATGGATGGATTGTGATAAGAGCCGTATGAGTCCCCAATAAAATGATTTTAAAAAAAAAGAAAAAGAAAAATTCCCCTATCACACTGGGCCTCTACTCAAATACTCCCTCAATGCAAGAACACTTTTTTTTATTAACCTGGCATTCCATGATGCTCACCTTCCTGATACAATCGCTGAAGACAAATGGGTGCATAAGCAAATGTGGTGAAGAAAGCTGATGGTGTCCGGCTATCAAAAGATATAGCATCTGGGCTCTTAAAGACTTGAAGGTAAACAAGAGCCGATCTAGCTCAGAAACAACAAAGCCCACATGGAAGAAGCACACCAGTCTGTGTGATCATGAGGTGCCGATAGGATCAGGTATCAGGCATCAAAGAACAAAACATCATATCATTGTGAATGAGGGGGAGTGCAGAGTGGGGACCCAAAGCCCATCTGTAGGCAACTGGGTGTCCCCTGACAGAAGGCTCACAAAGAGACAAGCCAGTCAAGGTGCAGTGTAGCACTAGTGGAACATACAACTGTCCTCTAGTTCTGTAATGCTTCTTCCCCCACTATCATGACCCCAATTCTACATCACAAATCCAGCTAGACCAGAGGATGTACACTGGTACAGATCAGAGTTGGAAACACAGGGAATCCAGGGCAGATAAACCCCTCAGGACCAGTGGTGAGAGTGGCAATACCAGGAGGGTGGTGGGAAGGTGGGGTAGAAAGGGAGAACTAATCACAAGAATCTACATATAACCCCCTCCCTGGGGAGTGGACAAGAGAAAAGTGGGTGAAGGGAGATAATGGACATTGTAAGACATGACAAAATCATAATTTATAAATTATCAAGGGTTCGTGAGGAAGGGAGGATAGGAGAGGGAGGGGGGAAAATGAGCTAATACCAAGGGCTCAAGTGGAGAGCAAATGTTTTGAGAATGATGATGGCAGCATATGTACAAATGTGCTTGACATACAATGGATATATGTAGGCTTGTGTTAAGAGTTGTACGAGCTCCCGATAAAATGATTTTTTTTAAAGAGAGAGAAATGAAAAAGAAAGAAAAATTCCCCATGTTTTCTTTTTTTTAGATAGTTTTATTGGCATGTCATCCACACATCATATAATTCCAAAGTCCCGTCATATCCAGAGGAATTGTGCAGTCAACACCACAGACCATTTAGGGTGTTTCTTCTTGTCCTCACGGTTATTAGCTCCCCACTTCCTCCTAACCTCCCCCGCTGAGCCAGAGCCACCGGGACACCACGGTATCTTTTAAATTCCTTTTCCCCACTCACTCCTGGAAGCCCCTTTCCATACTGCAGAGGCGAGCTTTCCTTCAGGACACGGTGCGCTGAATGGTTGTGATAACCCCTTTCTTTTTCGTTTGGCATGAAGGCTATGTTTGAACATGCTTTACTAAAACCCAGAACGGTACCCACAGATTTCACTCAGCGTGGGGTTCATCTCGGGCGAGGGCCTTAGCGGTTTCAGAAACCTGCCTTCTTTCTTTTGCTTGTTTGCCACCAAGTGCCTCCCACGTAGGAGAGCTGCCCTTCGTTGACCATGGGGGGTTCCCCTGCCTCCTCAGCTCGGGCCTCAGGCGTCCAGGGGCTGCACGTTCAGGGGCTGCCACTCCCTGTACACTGGATGGGAAGGGAGGGGCCCGGCCATGTTCTGGCCACCGGGAGAGTGTGGGGAACAGGAAAGATGTCACCTTTTTTGTCACCCACCACCTGGGTGCCAGGCCCCTGTCTAGTTGGAATGCCGCTTGTCAAAGTTCAAGATGGCCCCACAGCATCGTCAGGCTGACCAATCTTCCAGGCATCTGGCCCCTCTCTCCCGGCATTTGTTCAGCTGCTTCTTTTAGTTCGTGTTCAGTCCGTTCGCCTCTCCTTGCCTCTCAAGTGCAAGGTTGCAGGCTTGTCATCCGGATCCGCTTCCTTTGGTCTCCTGTCCTTGCAGAGTGCCTGGGAAGCATGTCTGCCTCGCGCTCCATCTTTCCTGAAGCCCAGCACTCTTTCCTGGTTCTGTTTTAGATTTATAGAATTTCCCATACCCATCTCCCGCCCATCGGCCCACTTCCCACCCCTGCGGCCCATTTCCTCTGTTAGGAACATCTTGTATGGTTGTTGTTAGATGCCTTTGAGCGGGTTCTGTCACAGTGAGACCTCCTACAGCGAAACCTCGTCCAGCGGTTCTCAGCCTGCGGGTCGCGACACCTTTGGGGGTCAAACAACCTTTTCACTGGGGTTCTCCCGATTCATAACAGTGGCAACATGACAGTGATGAAGTAGCAACGACAATGTTATGGTTGGGGGGTGACCACCACATGAGGAACTGTACGAAAGGGTCATGGCATGAGGCAGGTTGAGAAGTGCTGCCTTGCCCTCACCCGCACCACTGTGGCCCTGTTTGAGCCCATTGTGGCAGCGACTGTGCCCACCCAGCTCGTGTGGGGGTATTCCCTTTTTTCACGGCCGCCACTTGCCAAGCTGATGTCCTCTGATCGCATGTCTAAAGCATGTGCGGCACAGTCTTGCCCCCGCCCTTCCAGGGAGCTTTCTGCTTGCACTTCTTCCAGGATCGGGGTGTTTGTTCTTCTGGAAGTCTGTGGTATATTTGGTATTCTTTGCCCATGCATAAGTCAAAGGCATCAGTTTTCCTCCAGTCTTCCTTATTAATGGGCCAGCTTTTGTCTGGACAGGCGGTGATGGAAATCACCATGGCGTGGGCCAGTCCCTTAGTCCTCCAAGTGACGCCTTGGTTCCTGATCACTTTAGAGGTCTAGTGCAGCCGATTTGCCCACATGCCAGTCATCAGTGTTTGATTTCTTGACTGCCGCACCCATGGGTATTGACTGGGGACCAAGCAAGATGAGATCCTTGACCACAGCATGTTTTCCATTGACTCTGAGCTTCACTAGCAAGCCCTTCCAGTTGCCTTCACTCCCAGCAAGCCAGGTGTCTTCCTCATAAGCCTGTGTCTTCCTCATAATCCTGTGTCTTCCTCATAGTCCTGTGTCTTCCTCATAAGCCTGTGTCTTCCTCATAAGCCTGTGTCTTCCTCATAAGCCTGTGTCTTCCTCATAAGCCTGTGTCTTCCTCATAAGCCTGTGTCTTCCTCATAAGCCTGTGTCTTCCTCATAGTCCTGTGTCTTCCTCATAAGCCTGTGTCTTCCTCATAGTCCTGTGTCTTCCTCATAAGCCTGTGTCTTCCTCATAAGCCTGTGTCTTCCTCATAAGCCTGTGTCTTCCTCATAGTCCTGTGTCTTCCTCATAAGCCTGTGTCTTCCTCATAAGCCTGTGTCTTCCTCATAAGCCTGTGTCTTCCTCATAAGCCTGTGTCTTCCTCATAAGCCTGTGTCTTCCTCATAAGCCTGTGTCTTCCTCATAAGCCTGTGTCTTCCTCATAAGCCTGTGTCTTCCTCATAAGCCTGTGTCTTCCTCATAGTCCTGTGTCTTCCTCATAAGCCTGTGTCTTCCTCATAGTCCTGTGTCTTCCTCATAAGCCTGTGTCTTCCTCATAAGCCTGTGTCTTCCTCATAATCCTGTGTCTTCCTCATAGTCCTGTGTCTTCCTCATAAGCCTGTGTCTTCCTCATAAGCCTGTGTCTTCCTCATAGGCCTGTGTCTTCCTCATAAGCCTGTGTCTTCCTCATAAGCCTGTGTCTTCCTCATAAGCCTGTCTCTTCCTCATAGTCCTGTGTCTTCCTCATAGTCCTGTGTCTTCCTCATAAGCCTGTGTCTTCCTCATAGTCCTGTGTCTTCCTCATAAGCCTGTGTCTTCCTCATAAGCCTGTGTCTTCCTCATAGGCCTGTGTCTTCCTCATAGTCCTGTGTCTTCCTCATAAGCCTGCGGCTGCACTCTTCTTCGTAAAGTTCGGCTTCGCGAATTATAAGCTCAGCATCACGACCTTGAGGTGCCGCTTTTCTGACCTTATCTCCTCGGTCTGGTCCAACGATTGCCTCCTGGTCTGTGCACAGGGTCCACAGGAGCACAAGGAAGTGTTCTGGAATTCCCGTTCTTTGCAATGCTGTCCGTCACTTGTGACAACCCACACAGCCCAATGCCTAGTCATGGGCAATCATCTTTCTGGTCTTAACTACTTTCAGCCAACGTTCATCTGGTGTCAGCAATGATAGCCCCTCCTTCCACATCCTCTTTCTTATTCAGCTTGTGTTTCTGGACGTTTCTGTCGATGTAGTGCTGCGACCATTTTTGGATGATCTTCATTAAAGTTTTACTTGCATGTAATATGAATGACTTTGTTCGCTACTCTCTGGGCAGTAAAGTCTGTTGGATCACTTTTCTTTGGGATAGGCACAAAGAGAGAGCTCATCCAGTTGGCTGACTAGGTAGCTCCTTCCAGTTTTCTTGGTGCAGATGAGAGAGCACTTTAGTGTTGAGTCATCCCACTAGTCCACAGGCCATTGAAGGCTCCTTGGGGTTTTGTTTGCCCTTCTTCTTTTCATGCACCTGGTTTGGCACTTGCTCATATGCTTCCTCCTGGCACGTGAATGCTGTCGCGCTCTCTCTGGTCCGGGAGTCCATGTAGTCCTTCCATCTTCTTTCAGTGCTTCTTGCATGGTCCTTCCTGTCCTTAGTCTGGAAGTACCCTGAAACCTGTCGCCCATGGGTGCACCTGCTGGTGTTTGGCTCCTAGCAACACACAGGACACCGCAGTACAACAAGCTGGCAGGCGAGAGGTGGGATCTTGCTTTAGGGTGGCACTTCCATTATAATTAATGAATCAATAATGATGGATTATCACTAGCTATGAGTCATAGTTTACATCGTACAGTTCTATGGGCTGTAACACATACATAATGGCATATGTCCATCCGTATAGCTTCATATGGAATAGTCTCATCGGCCTCAAAATCCCCGGTGAGTTGCCTGTGTAATCTAAATCCCAGGCAATCCCTGATATTTTTCACCGACTCTGTCATTGTACCTTTCTGAAGCGTCACATAGCTGGAACCAGGCACTATATTGCCTCTTCAGAGTGATTTCATTCCCTGAGCCGTATGCTATGGTTCTTTCAGCTATTTATTTTTCTGGTGTGATAGCTGATTTCTCCTTACCACTCAGTAACATTCCGTCGGGAGCCCTTCTGGCACAACAATGAAGCCTTCAGCTGCTAATGAAAAGGTCTGACAGTTCAAACTCACTCGGTAGCTCCAAGAGGTAAAGGAGCTGGCGATCAGCTGTCCTGGAGATTGTGACAAGGTGCCGCAGCATCAGCCCCGCCCCATATCGACCGTGTGCACAACAGGACAAAACACTGCCCGGGCCCAGACCTCCTAAAGGTGCTAGCTCTACTCTGTCACACAGGGTGCTGTGAGTGGAAACTGACTATCTCCTGGAAAGGTTGAGTGTTGTTCAATTTTTTTTGTACACTGTGTCAGTCTGGGTACTTTGGAGAAACAAATCCACAGAAACTCATGTATAAAAGGGTTTTATATAAAAGTTAAGTGCACACCAAGAACACATCCCAATCCACTGCTGCCCAAACCCAAAAGTCCAACATTAACCCATATGTCCAGCACCAATCCACAAAGTTCTCCTCCATCTCACAAAACACACGCAATGATGCCGACTGCAGGAGGAAAGCCGAGTCAGTGAAGGTGTAAATATCTCAGTGCTGGCAGGGGTCTCCACACGGCTGCTCCAGCACCCAGGGCTGCATCGGGGTAGGTCCATGTGGCTTCTCCTCAGGGATGTCTTTCAGGAAGTGAACCTTGCCAGCTAAATCTGGGAACTGGCTAAGGCAGCTGCACCCTGGTCCGACCATCAGAAAGCAAGAGACCTGAGAATTCGAAAGGCGAGGCTCACTGAGCCATTTATCCCTCGGCCCTTCAATTAACCCCACCTGTGTTTATGGGCCAGGTTGGCACAATAAACTAACCACCTCATACAGTGAGTCCATATATTCCATTGTATGGACGTACCACAGTTCATTTTCTCTCTCATCCATTGAATGACATTTTGTTTGCTCCCAGCTTTGGGTGATTAGAAAGCTACTATAAATATTTACATGGATGTTTTGTACAGAAATATATTTTCAACTCAACTGGGTACATATCTAAAAGTTGAATCTGATGATAAGATTCTATTTATTTTAGACGCATACTTCTAGCCCCAACCTAATAACAACTTAGCTTTTATGACATGCTTTTAAGAACAACTTAGCTTTCATGAAGAGATCACTGAGATATGAGTGCGGTAGCAACGTGTGGCGAAGAACTAGATAGAAGGTGCCTGGCTATCAGAAGCAATATCATCTGGGGGTCTTACAGGCTTGTCTTCACACAAGCAGCCTTCCAAGTGAGGCATCAACCAAGTCCACATAGAAGAAGCACATCAGCCTGTGTGATCCAAGGATTGTAAATAATAAAGCCCAAATCCGAAGGAGGGAATGGTACCAGAGCTTAAAGTGTGCACTTCTGGTCTGCAGAAGGCTATGGGCACAGTGGAAGCCTAAAATCCATCTGCAGAGCTCACCCACGGATTACGCCTCTAGGGACTTGGGGTGTAGGAATAGCGTTGTGATCAGAGGAGCACTATCAAGTCGACCGTGGTGGAGACAGGTGAAAATGCACTACCTCGTTTTATCGCCCTTTTGACCCATTCTAAAGTTGTTCCAGTTTAAAAAAACGAAGGGGAAATACACATGGGTGAAGCCTCTGCTGACTCTCTGACCACAGACCAGAGAGGCCAACACCCTTGAGATCAGGCAGAGTGTATTGGGAAGTGGGTTGTGGCATGCAGGTAGGTTAAACCTTAACACCTTACCATTTGCTCTCCCTTTGGACTTACTTTAAATCCATTCTAGTTTTTTTAGTATTTTCTGCCATCCTTTAGGTTGATGTTTTCCCTGTGAGTTGTTGCTTTAAAATGCTTTTCCGTACATGGAATCCAGGCTGGGTGAATCCAGAGAGGCAGTAACTGGATTGATGGGTCCTTGGGCCTGTGGCGGGGCAGGCTGGGGGTAATGGGGAGCAGCTAACAGGGAGAACAAGAAGGAAGAAAATGTTCTCACATTAATTGTAGAGATGATTACACAACTCTTCTTAAGATGACTGAACGATTGGATTGTCAGATTTGTGAATTATATGCCAGTAAAATGGTTGTTTAAAAAGATGATGTTTAGCTTTGTAAGAAACTGCCCAACCACCTTCCAATGTGGCTGGACAAGGTGGCCTGTCTCTGGGATCGACAGTGCTGCACTGTCTTTCATTTCTGACGGGATTTTTATCTCCTCCCTCCCCTCCCCCACTCCCACCCCTGCCTCCCCGTCAACCTGGTTAGAGGTTTATCCATTTTGTTGCCTTTGGTTTTGTTAATGAAACCCACTTAGAAAAACAAAACAAAACTGAAAAACCCCACTGTGTTATACACAGTGTTTTAAAAAAAATATTTTTTTAATATAACATTTTATTGCTTAGATGGTTTGATTAGATGTCTCTTCACGCTTTGCTTCAACAGGGCGACGCAGGCCCCAGTGGCTTGGATAGGCCGATCCCTTGGTTTTGGATATGCAGGTTGTTCCCTTTCTTTCTCTGATGTTTGTACAAATCTCGAATTGTCGCCGTAGCATACATTCCTGGAAGTGGAATTGCTGAGTCAGAGTCAGGGACGGCGGCTATTTATTGCCAACTGCTCACTGGGAAAGGCTGCTCCCACTCACACGCTGCCCGGCAGTTTCTGGGCGCCCACTCCCTCCCTCCTTTGCCAACACCGGGTATGGAGAAAACACGTGGCCAATTTGTTTGGCGCTTCTTTGATGACTTGTAGCGGGGAGCTGCTCCTGTGTGGACTCCGGTAGCCTGTTCTCTCATGGCACTGCCTGGTTTGGCCCTTTATCTTCTCTTTTTTATTGGTTTTGAAAGTGCCAAACAGGTTGAAGAGATCACTATTTATCGTGCGACTGACTGTGCACAGCATTTTGAATCTTTACAACCCCCCTTCCATAAGAAGGTCGGATTTGTTTGTGAAGTGGGAAGTGATCGGTCAAGAGCCACACCGTACAAGAGGGAGTAACCAGGACTGAACCCAGGCCTCTGGGGACCGGGCTGTGTCAGAGGCTGTGCTCTATCTATGCTGGGAGCTCAGTGCCATCCCTCTTCCTCTTGGGACTTCCGCTCCTTTGTGGCCAAATTTCAGCAACCCTGACGTCCTCCATGTTTCCATGCAGACAGGTGGGACAGGATGGGTTTCCCTGGGCCTCACCCTGCAGGGGAGGACCGTGGTTCAGGGATGGAATCCTTGCCTTCCAAGAGGCAGCACCGGTTAGATGCTCAGCCAATGCAATTCCTGCATAGCTTCCACTCACCTGCCAGCAGACACTTACAAGCTGCTATGGTGCTGAACAGGCTCCGGCAGCGCTTCCAGATTGAGACAGACTAGGAAGAAAGGCCTAGAAATCTACTTCCAAACCTCAGCCAAGTGAAAACCTCAGGGGCCCCAATGATCTGATAGGAAGCTGATCACGGGGGTGGGGCAGGAGTGGACAGCGTGCTCTGTTGTGTATGGGGTTGCCAGGTGTCTGCATGCCACCTCACTGGCAGTTAGCCCTGGCCAAGCCTGGCAGCAGCAGCAGCTTCCTTATGTTACATTAAGTGAGGCAAATCTTTGAAGGGCAGTGTGGGCAGATGGGTCACAAGGTGGCTTAAGCTCACCTGGGGGAGTCGGGAAGGAGATGATGATTAACACCTCCATGGAGACTTACGGGGTGACCAGGACAGTGGGGGGCACAGGAAGAGGAGGCAGGCAGCATTCGTCATGTGTAAACACGCAGTAGGCACATTCAGAGAGGTATAAAGAACTAGCACCGACGAAACAGCCCACATTCCTCTGGTTCCTGAATGCTTCCTCCCCCACTGTCATGACCCCAATTCTTCCTTACAACTCCAGCTAGACCGGAGCATGCACACTGGTACAGATAAGAGCTCTCGACACACAGAATCCAGGACAGATAAACCCCTCAGAGCCAATAATGGGAGTATTGAGAGCATGAGGGTAGGGGGAAGGTGGGGGGAGAAGGGAGGACTGATCACAATGATTGTCATATAACTGCTCCCCTCCCTCTGGGGGCGGGGGGGGCGACGAACAAACAACAGAAATCTGGGTGAAGGGAGACAGCAGTCAGTGTAAGATATGAAAAAAATATATATACAAATTATCAAGGGCTCATGAGGGAGGGAGGGTGGGGGAAGGGTAAAATGAGCTGATACCAAGGGCTCAAGCAGAAAGAAAATGTTTTGAAAATGATGATGGCAACATATGTACAAATGTGCTAGTGTTAGTCTGAGTACTTTGGAGAAACAAATCCACAGAAGCTCATGTGTAAGACAGAGTTTTATATAAAGGTTAAGTGCATATCAAGAAAACATCCCAACCCAGTGCTGCCCAAACCCACAAGTCCAACATTAACCCATTAACCCGTATGTCCAACACCAATCCATAAAGCCCTCCTCCACCTCACAAAACAGACACAATGATGCCGACTGCAGGAGGAAAGCCGAGTCAGTGAGCATGTAAGCATCTCAGCGCTGGCAGGGGTCTCCACACAGCTGCTCCAGCACCCAGGACTGCCTTAGGGTAGGTCCATGCGGCTTCTCCTCAGGGATGTCTTGCAGGAAGTGAGCCTTGTCAGCTGAAGCAGGTAACTGGTTAAGGCAGCTGCACCTGGTTCAACCATCACAAAGCAAGAGACCCGAGAACTCGAAAGGCGAGGCTCACTGAGCCATTTATCCCTCGGCCCTTCAATTAACCCCACCTGTGTTTATCAGGCAGGTTGGCACAATAAACTAACTAACTCAGTGCTGGACACAATGGATGGGTGTAGGGATTGTGATAAAGAGCTGTACGAGCCCCCAAGTAAAATGATTTTTTTAAGATATGAAAATAATGGTAATTTATAAATTATCAAGGGTTCAGGAGGGAAGGAGGGTGGGGAGGGGGGAAATGAGCTGATACCGAAGGGCTCAAGTAGAAAGAATGTTTTGAAAAGGATGATGGCAATATAGGCACGAATGTGCTTGACACAATGGATGGATGAATTGTGATAAGATCTGTAAGAGCCGCCAATAAAATGATTTTAAAAAATAGAAATGCATCCTAATGACCCCTTAACATGCAGAATGTGATCTGCTCCACATGGATCCAAGCTGCAAAGCAGACTCCTGCTGGCATGGAGGCCGTGCGCGTTCACAAGGGAAGGCAGCCTGCACCGGGCGTGGCTCCGGGAGCCGTTGTCCCAGCAGCCTGTGCTGGGGTCGTGTCTCTGGGTCAGTTTGGTGACTCTCCCCCCGCGCAGACTGCTTCATATGCTATTTTGTGAGTCTCATATACTGTCAAATCGACCCGAACTCACTGCTATTGAGTCAATTCTGACTCGTCACGACCCCATCGGACACAGTAGAACTGCCCCTGTGGGCTTCTGCGATTGTCAGCCTGGTCTTTTTCCCACGGGCATGCCAGCAGGGAGTCCACTTACGTTGCTCCTGCACTGGGGAATCGCAGGGGCCTTTACTGCACCGCTCAGTTCACTACCACGGATCTGGGACCAAGTGGCACTTCGTCTGAGGTGTGCCTGGATTTTACCTTCTTTCTCTTTCCCCATCTTGTTCGTCCAAATCTGGCAGGTATTTGATGCTTACAGCACATCTCCGTTTTGACCGGCCATATTTCATGTTCTCAATAGTCACATGTGACAAATGGCGACCTTGTCAGATGGGGGCAGGGACCTGGCAGGGGACGCAGACTACTTAGAAGGAAGGCCTGGCAGGCTGAGACTGTCTTGTTAGATGAGGCAGGAGAGAAACTGGCCCCTCCCAAGCCACACCAGCCCTACGGGCCTGCTAAGAAGTCTAGACTTCCCACTGGTGGTGGGGTGACTTGAGCACCAGGCTGCGAATACCAAGGTCAGCAGTTCGAATCCACCCGCTGCTCTTTGGAAGAAAGATGATGCTGTCTGTGCTTATAAAAACATAGTTTGGGAAAGTCTGTGTGACAATTCTCCTTTGTCCTGTATGGTCACTGGGTCACAATTGACTAGAAGGTAGTGGAAAGAAAAAGAAACAAACAAGCGAAAGACATCGTCCTAGAGCCAGGAGAAGGGGGCCCCCGAGGAGGGATGTGATCACATTGTGTCGGGAAAACCTCACTCTGGATACAGCTTAGGATCCCCCATCCTGATGGCATAGTGGTAATATGTTGGCCTGCTGACTGCAAGGTTAGCAGTTTGAAAGCACTAGCTGCTCCTTGGGAGAAAGATGAGGTTTTCTACTTCTGTCAAGGTTGCTAAGAGACAATTGTATGACAGTGAGTTTGGTTTTGGGTTGCAGCTTTGAGCTGGATTTGACTGTGGGGAGGGGAGTTACCCCAGGAGCTGGGCGGGCAGGGGGCCGAACGGGGTAAGATTTCAGGGTTTGTGGCAGCTGCGTGAGAAGCTATGGTGGAGAGAGTTTTCAGATTCAAGAGCTATTTACGGAATGGAACCCAAAAGATTGGATGAGGATTGTGGGGTGAGGGAGGGGCCAAGGATGCTGCAGAGTTCTGGCGTGAGCAGTCCGGTATGTGAGGGACCCAGAAAACCCAACCCAGCCTGCTGTCATCGGATGGATTCTGATTCCCAGAGGTCTCCAGGACAGAGCAGAATGCTCCCCATCTTTTCCGAAGCAGAGCCTCAGCCCCACCCCTGTTGATGACGACTGGTGAGATCCTTCAAACGGCTTTCTCCACGCGTATATGTTTAATGGGCTATTTTATACATACTGGTTTATAACCTGCCTTTTAAAAGCAATGGCGTCAAATTCAGCATCTTCACTTAGGCTCCTCATAGAGATCTCAGATCCAGCGTTCGAATTCATGACCTTCCTCTAAACCTGGTCTTTAAGTGGGCCCCATCTTGAGAAGCACATCCCTCCCCTCATTGCCCTCAGCAGCCCCCAGAGGTTGCCCTTGGACTCCTCTCTACCCTCCCACCAAGGGGCCATTCACCCTCCCAAACTGAGTCCATTGCCCTCCTCCATCTCTGGCTCCTCTTCATCTCCGAGGCTACCCTAGCCCCAAATCCGCTGCCTTTGGGCCAATTCCATCTCATGGTGACCTCCTGGGTAACAGAGCAGGTTTCTCCACAGTGTTTCCTTGGCTGTACTTTTCATGGAAGCAGCTTGCCAGGCCTTTTATCCGTGGAGCTTCTGGGTGGTTTCGAACTGCCAGCCTTCAGGTTGGCGCAAACAAAACAAACTCACCTCCATCGAGTCGATTCCGACTTGCTGCAACCCCATAAGACAGCATAGCACTGTCCCTGTGGGTTTCTGAGACCACATCTCTCAATGGGAGTAGACACCTCATCTTTCTCCCAGGGAGCAGCTGGTGGTTTTGAACGGCTGACCTTGACGTTAGCAGTTCAATGTGTAACCCCCTGTGCCACTGCTGACCTCAGATCACCTGTGCTGCCCAGGGACCACTCCTCCTAGCCCAAGCCTGGCCCAGCATCTTCAGCAAGCGCACCAGGCTTCCCATCAGGCTTCCCACCTTTATTTTCTTCCTTCCTCAATGTGCACAGCAGTAGGAGGGGTTCTCCTAACGTGCTCAGGGCATGCCATCCGGGTTGAAGGCAGGCTGCCCATTTTTCCTCACTCAACTCCTGTAGCACCAAGAAGTGGAACTATTGTTCCCAGGAGAACAGGGTGTTCTCAGGGTATCAAAGAGCCACTCTGAGCCCTTCACCGGGGCCGTTCAGGCCGATGCACTTGTAGCTGATGGGGGCAGCAACCCTGTGGGCCAAAAGCCAAATCAGGAAAGAGGCTAGGGCTGGGCTGGTGCCAAAGTCCAGCATCTTCCCAGTGGCCTGAAACACCCTACGGGGCTTGCCTGGCTGCTCCTATGCTTCACCCTCCCTCTTCTCTGAAACGCTTTCTTCCAGCGACTCTCGGGAGGGATGGCCCCTCCCTCACTGCCACCCACAGCCCTGGGTGCTCCAGCGGCCAGTCCTCATGCCTCTGCTCTTCTGGGGCTACTTTCTGCTTTGGTGGTCTCATCCTGCCTCTTGGCTTTCATCTCCAGCGACACCAGAATTAAGCCCACTTATCCTTGGACCATCGCCGAACCCCTGACTTCTGGATCACCTGCTCCCTAGCCTCACCACGTGGCTGTCCTCCTTCACATGTCTCAAACCAGGCTCCAAACCCGCCCAGTGCCCAGCTTGCTCTGGGCAAACCCTTGGCAAAGCCCTCTGTCTTTATCTTATACCCCACTCCAGCCCTGAAGGCAATCTATCAGGAAGTCCCTTGGGCTCTCCTATCAACAAAGAATTTGCATCTAACCAAATCGTCTGCGGCCACCCTGGGCCTTGTCACTACTGCCCTGGCTGGCTTCCACTAGGTCCTGGTTTCTACCTGGGCCTGTCTAGGGTCCATTCTCCACACAGCAGCCAGAAGGTCTGATGAGCTACTATCCGCTCCTTCAACTTGACCCCCAACCTTAGCCTCACCCTCTAAACTCAGTTTCAACGCAAGCCCAAGCCCTGTGAGCGCCTGCCTGACTCCCAGGGTAGGTGATATTTCCTCCTCAGTCCCGCCCCCATTCTCTTCAGGTCATTGAATGAGGCTTCTTGGTGGCCCCAGTTAAAATCTCACCCTCATCCCTCAGGATTCCCTGTATCTCAAAACTAAATAATGGTGTGCGTGGCTCCAAAGAGAAAAAGAGGAAAAGTCAAGTTGAAATGGATTTGGAATCTTTAATGACAAACAAGCTCATCTCAATAAAAACAAAATCTCACCTCCTCCTGGACCTCAGCTTCATTTTTATCGTTTTCATCTTCTGACACTTTATCTATGCGACTCATGCGTGTCAGTCATTGACTCAACTGTAAGCTCCATGATGGGAGGTCTTTTTGTCCATATCCCCTGAGACCTGGTACATTGTTAAAGCCAAGCATAACCAAGAATTCACCGCCATTGAGTCAGTGCTGACTCAGGACCCTGTAGGACAAGGTAGAACTGGCCCCTGTGGGTTTCCCTGACTGTAACTCTTGATGGGAGTGGCTGGTGGTTTTGAACTGCTCACCTTGTAGTTAGCAGCCCAATGTGTAACCCACTGACTGGGCCACCAGGGCTCCCTTTGGCACATTGTAGGTGCTCAATGAATGTTTACTGACCAACAGGATGGATCTGTTAAACCTTCCTGACTCCCTGCTGTGTTCTGTTCTCCCAGCTCCTGCTCTGGTTTTCATGGGGGCAATTTTGTGATTTCTTGTGGGGCAGAGTGTGTTAGGCCTGACTCCCTCTCGACCAGTGGTTCTTAAGCTGTGGGTCTCGGCCCCTTTGGGGTCAAACAACCCTTTCACAGGGGTCGCCTAAGACCATCAGAAAAACATAACTATTTCACAATATACAATTATAAATTGTTTTGCGATTCATCACTATGCTTTAATGATGACCAATTTGTAACAATGAAAATACATCCTGCATATCAAATATTTACATTACAATTCATAACAGTAGCAAAATTACAGCTATGAAATAGCAATGAAAATAATCTTATGGTTGAGGGGGGGGGTCACCACAACACGAAGAACTGTATGAAAGGTTCCCAGCATGAGGAAGGCTGAGAACCACTGCGTTCTAGACCCGAAGACCTAGGAGGAAATGGACCATGTGGGTCCCGGTGGCACCTCCCAGTGTCCACCACAGCACCTGTAATCTTTGGATGCTGTGTTAGGCAGGGTTCTCTAGAGAAACAAAACCAGGGAACTTATATATAGGTTTATAAAGCAAGAAGGACTATAGTAGCTAATCAGTCCACATCGCAGTATAGCGAGGGCCCAGTTCAACTCACTTTCTTGGAACAATTAATATACTAGAAGTCCTTCAACTCCTGTGGGCTGCCGGGTCCAAGGTCAAGGAAGCAGACAGCTGAGTCCTCCCTTGGGCAAAGCAGGCAGAGTTGGCTCACAGGCAGCAAGCAGCAGGGCGAGTCAGCGACAGTCAGTTGCTTGGGAGCTTAGCAAAGCAGGGACATCGAACTCAAGCAATGCAAGGCGACAGGATCCACCAGCATCCAGCTCAAGCAATATACACACCAGCAATGTGGCGAAGCAGGTCTCCAAAGAGCTGCAAGGTCTAGCGGCAAGATCCACGGGTTAGCTTGGCCCACAGGAAGTGTAGCCCACAGGTTGCAGCAGAGAACTAGCTAAAGCAGTCACATGCTGGTCCAATCACCAGGGGGAGGGGTGGGCCTTGCAGAGCCATTTATCTTTTTGCCCTCCAATCAAACTGTGACCCAATTAATCCATGTTTCTATTGGCCAGGTTGGCACAATAAACCACAGAGGCTAACTGCAAAGTCAGCAGTTCAAACCCACCAACTGCTCCAGGGGAGAAAAATGAAGGTGTCTGCTCCCATGAAGGTTTACAGCCTAGGAAACTCTACGTAGGCTCACTCTGAGTCAGAGTCAGAGTCAAGTCAATGGCAGTGGGCTTGGTGGCTTGTTTGGTATTCTTAACAGAAGCTGACCACCAGGCTTTTCCTTTGCGGCACTTCTAGGTGGATTTGAACTCCCAGCCTTCACGTTAGCCCTAAACCCACTGCCATCCAGGGATGACCCTGAAGGTTAGCAGTTGAGAGTAAATTATACGGGCCACCTAGTGACCCAGTACCTGGGCAGCAGCCAAGAAAAAATTCACAGGCTGGTCTGGCCACCTCTGGGCCTCTCACTCTAAGGTGGTCCCCAGGGGTAAGGGGACATCCTGTTCACCAGTCTAAACCAGACTCCTTCAGCTTGGAGCACTGCCTCAGCCCTCCCCACTTCCTCTTCAAAATGAACTCACACAGCCAAGGAAGATGCCGCAAGTACATCCCATAGGAAGGGCTGCTGGGGTCTGGGGCTTGGGCCAGACCTTCAGGGCAAAAGCTGAACCAAACACGTTTGAAGGTAGGAGGGGGTGTTTGGGCCGAAAAGCACTCTGGGCCCTGCCCCTGGTTCCTCTGTCTCCCCAGTGCCTCTGAGGTCTGACTCTGCTCTCTGTGCTAAGAAGTGCAGAAAGAGACCCCACCCATCTCCTCACCCCTGGCAGGCTGAGAGAGAGGCAGGCCTCACCTTCCCATCCTGTCGCAGCTCCCAGAACCACCAGCCCCTTCCTCCATGCTTAGCAATCACAGCCACTTCAAGCCTGGCTGTGCAGTCCGGTCGGTAGACTTCCTCCCTCAGGGAGCTTGCAGCCCAGCGGAGGAGGAGCCAGGGCCACACACAGTGACTAAGTGAACCATCCGATGATAAGTTTGTGATAGTTGCCAAGGAGCAGAGAGGGCTGGACAAAGCCTCCAATGGGTGGGGTGGCCAGAGAGGACGAGCAGGACCCCGCCTCCCCACCCCACCTTTGTTGGTCCATTCAGGTGGAGTTCTGGCTCCTCAGCCCTAACCCATGAGGCCCACCGGTTCAGAAGCCAGAGAGCTTTCTAAACTCAGATCTAACCCTGTCGTCGCCCCCTTGTTAAATCCTTTCGTGGGCTCTGGCTACCAGAGTGTCATTCTCTTGGAGAGAAGGTGGGCAGGGGAGCATAACAGACCTGCCCTCTTGCGGACCTCGGATCATACTTCCTGGGCCTCCTTTCTCCTGGAACCTTGTCCAAGGAGACAGCGCTGCCCCCCGGGGTTCTGGCCTGGCCTCCCTCCACCGGCTTTGCTGCGCCCCAACTCTAACCCCTGCCCCTCCTACCCTTGGAGGTCACCTTCCCCCAGGCCTCTTGAGTAGGCACCCACCAGCACAGCAGGCGACAGCCTGCGTCGCTGCGCCCTGCCCCCGCCCCGTGAGCGCAGGCACCGCGCCTGTCCTGGTCCCGGCCGCGTCCCCAGCGGTTCACGCAAACGTGTCGAATGAATGAATCTCCCCGGGTAGGGGCTGGGCCGCCCGCCGTCAGATCGGCTCCCGCGGCCGGTTCCACCGACAGCGCGCCGGAGGGCCGGGAATCGGCTCCGGGCGTCTGGTGGCCCCTTCCCCCGGGCCGCCCAAGGAGAAGGGAAGCCCAGGGCCTCCCGGCCCAGGCTGGGCTGCGGGCGGGCGGGTGCGGCGGGGGAGGCGCCGGGCGCTGAGTGGCGGCTCCGGGTCCACCTCCCGGCGCGCCGGTGCGGGCGGGAGGCGGGAGGCGGGGAGCGCAGGGGCGGCGGCGAGAGGGAGCGCAGCAGCAGCGAGCATGTGCCGCGGCGCCCAGTAACCAGGGACGACCGCGGCAACGCAGCGGCCGGCTCGCGCCCAGCCCAGCCCAGCCCAGCCCAGCCCAGCGCAGCTCCGCGCCGCGGCGCCCGGAGAGGGCGGCGGCCCAGGGCCCGGGCCTGCGTGCGGCTGCCTCGCGCCCCGGCCCCGCGCTGCGCCCAGGGCGCCCGAGCAGCGGCGAGCAGCGCCGCGCGGCCACGGCGCAGACAAAGGCGCGGCCCCGGCCCGGCCCGGCCCGGTCCGCCGCGCCCTCCGTCCCCCGCCCGCGGCCCGCCCCGGCCCGCGCGGCCGAGCCGCTCCCGCTGGGCGCCCCGCCGGGGTCCGGCCCGGGGGCGGGGGCCGCGGGCGCCGAGGATGGGGAAATCCAACAGCAAGCTGAAGCCCGAAGTTGTCGAGGAGCTGACCAGGAAAACCTACTGTGAGTGCGTGCGTGCGTGCGTGCCGGGACCCCCGCCCAGAGCCCCCTCCGCGCCTCCCGTGCCCCCTCGCACCCCTCCCCCATCACACTGTCACCTCGAGCCCGGACTCGCTCTTCCGCACCCCCACCCTCTCCACCCCACTCCACGCCGCCATCCTCCCGCGCCATTCCCTCCCTGCCACTGTCCCAGGCCCCTGGGAGCCTCCGGGCCGCGCCCCCAGCTTCATACCTGGCCCTATTGTTCTAGAAGGCCCCCCACCCCCTTTCAGTCCGGGGAGGTCTGCTGCCTGTCAGAGATCGCAGGGCCACCCCCTGGCCGGGCCGGAGAGCCCCTACCCACCCGCGGTCCTCTCACCACAGAACTATCCAAAAAGGCAGGGGCGAGGCGAGGCGGGGGGGGGGGGGAGGTGTTAGGGTAGGGGGAGCGAGGTGATTTGGGGAGGGGATGCCCGGTTGCAGTGGCTGGGCTGCGCGGTAGGTGATTCATGCATCACGCTGCTGCTGATGCTGCTGCTGCTGCGAGGTTGGCCTGTCGCCCCCTCCTTGGCCCCGGATCGTGTGTGTGTGTGTGTGTGTGTGTGTGTGTGTGGTGGGGAGGTACTGGAGATTCGTCAGAGGTCGGGGCTCTAGCAGCCTGTGTGGGGAAGGGTCCAGGACACCCTGTTAGCTGTAGGATTTACAGGCAGAATTCCCCTCGTGCCCGAGCGCACGTCGCCTTGCCCATCTGTCAAACTGCGGAATGGGTCTGCACGCACGGGTGCCTGAGCTGTTGTCCGTGCATCTTCATAACCCAGGGAAGAGCAGCTTCTGGCCATTGCTGACTTCTCTAGCCCGGAGATGCCGGGCCTCACCCACACTGCCCGTCCAACTTCCCAACTCTTTAGTCCCCAGCAGCATCAGTTGCTCCATTCCAACCCCTCCCTTGCCCTGCTGCCTTTTGGAAAGGCCCCCTGCAGAGATTAGATTTTTGGGGGGAGGGGGCTGGAACTTGGGGGAGGACTAATGACTTTTTAGTTTGGAAAGCCTTTGGCCTGGTTGTTTGACCTGGGTGGGTTCAGTGCCCCTGGTGGGAGCTGGGAATCAGATCTGGCAGCGGTGTGGGGTCTGGTCCCTCAGCCCCCTCCTCCCTGGAGGCAGGCAGAGGTGGACAGCTGGCCCCAGGTGTGGATGGAGGCACAGGCCCAGCTTCTGGTGCATTGCACCCCTTCAACTCCATTGGTCTCCCAGGCATGTTTGCAGGTCTCTCCTAGCCCATGTTGATGGCCATGACCCGCACCTCGTGTGCTGGGAACAAAGGGGACTTGCCCAGTGGGTCTGGCTTCTGTACTTGCTCTTCTCCAGAGCAGCAAGCACCTCACATCCCACCTCACATCCTAACATACAGTTCCAGTAGCTACTGGATGAGGGTGAGGCTTCCAGGACCCGGGTCTCTCTCCCATCCTGGGCTGCTCTTAGTGCCCTTCCTAGGCCTGCGGCAAGCTTCAGGTGGACTTTCTGGGTCCAGGGCGGCAGAGGACCCTTGGGCTTTAACTGGGAGTGGTGGGCGGTGAGCTGCACGGGGCACTTCCATTGGGTTTGGAGCAGGGAGGGGCGTGGCCTCCGGAGCCTGGGAAGCCAGGCTTCCTGCTTGTGAGCTTCGGACTCTTTGCATGAGGAGCCCTCACCCAGCCCCTCGGAACGGTGGGTACTGTGACCATCCTCATTTTGAGATGAGGATACCAAGGCTCTGAGAGACCAGGGGTGCACGCACCCAAGATTCCACAGCCGTGTACAAGATGGCGCCAGGACATGAACTTGGGACCCTCTGGCTCCAAAGCTCCACGCAGAGAGTCCCGCGGGAGGGCCTTTTCCTGTGTGCACCGTGCTCTGGTACCTGGTGGGAGAGCCTTGTGCTGGTGGACTGTGCATGGGGAGGGCCCGGGGCAGGCCTGGGGCAGACCTGTCAACTTTGAGAGAAGTTGTCTCAATACGGCTGGGTTTGTGAGGATCGGGCCCCAGTGATGCTGTGCTGGTGAGTTTTGAAAGCCTTTGGAGGCATGGAAATGTTCTGATCTGTGGGAGAGTTGTTTGACTGCTTTTTCTCTGAAGAAGCCCTTCTTAGGGTGGTCCTGGTGGAAGTGGTGGGTACAGATACCTCCCGTCTG
Source organism: Tenrec ecaudatus (assembly GCF_050624435.1). NCBI lineage: Eukaryota > Metazoa > Chordata > Mammalia > Afrosoricida > Tenrecidae > Tenrec > Tenrec ecaudatus. Next base: position 76,965,232 of record NC_134539.1, on the reverse strand, counting down.
TCTGTCCTATTGCTGGAAGATCCCTCAGGCCAGGGCTTTGTCTGTTTGCTTATCAGCTGTATTCTCCATGAGCTAGCACTTAGTAGGTCCACAGATGGTGGTTGAATGACAAGACCTCCAATTGGAAACAGAGAGACCGCCTCCTGCTTGATTCTAAGACCCCCTCCTTCCACTCCATGAGCTTCCTTCCAAAAAAGTACTCAGTTTTGGAGGATTCTGGGTACAAGCTTAAAAGACAAGCCACTGAGGCAGGAGTCTCAAATGTCAGAATCACCTGGAAAATGCTTTAAACATGGAAAGGCCTGGATTCCCCCCCGGAGCTAAGTCTTGGGGTCTGGGCCAAGGTCTGGGAATTGACGTCCTTAACAAGCATTTGTTGTACAGTTTGAGGTTCTGGGAAGCCCCGGTGAAGAACCTCAGCTGACGGAGTATCCTACTGGAAGCATCACCTGGTATCCTAGCCCACCTTGTGCCCAGCTGGCTAAAACTCTGAGGGGGCCCACTGGGGAGTCCCAGATATTCTCACCTGAGCTGGCATAGGGTTCTGCCTTGGTAGTGGTTCTGCTCCGTGGGAAAGGCTGTGCTGAGTGAGTGTGCGTGTGTGTGTGTCGGCAGGGAAGGTCTGAACATTGCAGCTGCATGGCCTTGGCCAGACGCGTCTGGACGCAGCCTAGCTAAAGACCTCCATCTTCCAGGCGCAGGCCTGCAGCACAGACTCTTTCCTCCTCTGCAGATAAATAGCCACAAAACAGTTCTGTTTTTTTCCAATTGCCAGTACCCGTAACCTAATCCCTGCCCTCCCCAGCACATTTCCCACCCAGGATCCAGCAGCAGGAGGACGGAGGGTGGGTGGGGGGGGTGGAGAGGTGGGGGGTTGGAGGCGGCCCCACTGAGCCAGAGTAATGGTCGAGGTTTTGCCAGCGCCTGGTTTCTCTGGTATTTGGCCCACTTTCTCCCAGCTTGTTGTGGAAGCCGGTGGCCTCCCTGTGCCCAGGCAGTGGGGCGGCCATCTAACAGCCGCCCCCCTTTACCCAACGAAGCCCCCAGTTGCCTCATCTGTAAAGGGATGTCACCTTGATGTCATCAAGGGATGTGGGAGTTAGCAGGAGCATTTGCCTACAGAGTTGGGCTTAATGCCTAGCAGATGGTACCAAACCCATCAACCCCTGGCGTCGATCTGGTCCAGACTTCTGTTGGTACTGTTATGTGGGGCAGGGAGTTGGTTCCAGCTCATATGACCCATGTCCGACAGAGCAACCACTGCCCGGTCCTGTGGAGTCCGGCTCAGTCATCCTAGGGAGGATGACTGAGGCTGTGATGGCTTTTCGTGTTTTTTGTAGAATATTCTTGTCGACACATCTTACTCGTTCCAATATGTCCATTCACATACAGTTCTCTTGTTCAACCCATCGGGTGGGGTGGGTGATACCATCATCAGCGCCAACAACTCCCCTCTCCCTCCCTTCCCCCCAGTTGTTTTTAATTTTTAATTTCTCGTGTGACCTGTCCTGGCAGTGTAGTCGTTACATGTTTGCCTGTTAGCCTCAAGGCTAGCAGTTCGGAACTACCACCTGCTCGCTCCTCGGGAGAAAGACAAGGCTTTCTGCTCCGTAGGAAGTTCCAGTCTCGGAAACTCACACGGGCAGTTCTACCTTGTCCCATAGGAGAGCTCTGTGTGGGAATTGACCTGGCGACAGTGACCTTTTTTTTTTTTTTAAACTTTTGAGGCCTGTCCTTGATTGCCAGGCACAATGATACAGCAGCGAAGGAGAGCCAGACCTCTTGCCACCTGGTGGGAACCCCATTGTGTCATCCGAAAACCCAGCTTACTAGCAGGGCTCAGTTCCTTTCTGGTCTGAGCTGCATCCATGTAAACACTTCAGGGGGCCACACAAGTCTAAACCAGTAGGCCCCCCTGTCACTCCTCCCCCAGGCTTGCAGGCACCCCAGAGATCCTCTCTCAGGCACTCAGGATGGCCACCTCCTCATTGTTGCTCTTGGTCAGCCCAGACAAGGCCTTGACCTTGTTTGCTGACCTTGAGTCTCTTCTGCTGTGTTTTCCCCCTGATGCCCAGAATGCTGCCTGGCATGCAGCAGGCAGTGGGAGGGAAGGAGTGGAGGGCAGGTCTGGGTAGCCTGAAACTAAGGCCTCTGTAACTCAGAGTGGAGACTGGGTCCCTGGCTGGGGGTCAGGGTCCGGGGCTCAGGGATACTTGGAGTTGCCAGCCGGGCTAGTCATGACTTTGAGCTGGGCATCTGAGAGAAGACTGTTTATCCTGGAGTCTCTCCAGTTCCTATAACAACGGGCTGGGTCCTAACTCAGGCTCTGTGAGCACGGTTTGCATTATCTATAATGTCTTCTCCCCAGTGACACCATGGACCAAATGGGGGGAGTGTTTGGAGGTCCAGGGAGCCAGCTTGAAAGGAGATGCTTGGCAACAGTCTTGGGGAGGGCAGGCAGTGGGGGCTTGGGGAGCAAGCATCCTGGCCCTGGCCCTTTCAAGTCCATGAGAGAGGCTTGCCTTTCCTCACCTGGAAAATGGCCATCATAGGAGGGCCAGTCTTGAAGAGCGAGGGGTTGTGAAGAGTTTAGCATTGTGCCTGGCACTGAGGGGACCCTTTAAACCTCTTGTGGCAGAGGTGGCCCCCAGGGATGAGGGGTGAAAGCTTCTCTCCCTTAGAGCAGGTTTGGCAGAGCCTGCACAGCCTGACCCTTTGTTGTGCAGATGGAGAAGTTGCCCTGGGAGCAGGTGGGCAGAGAGCTAGAACTAGTGCAGGAGGGTACAAGGCCCAGGCTGCCCGAAGCACTAGTTCCAGCTCTTTCTGCCTCCTTGGCCTTCTTGCTTAATGTGACCCAGCTCCTCCTTTCCCCCACTTCCACCTTAGAGGTGCCTTCCATTCGAATGCTTGTATTTCTCTGTGCCAGGTGAAGGTGAAGGTTAGTTTTCTTAGCAGGGACCTTGGGATTGGACTGAACCTCCTCTGCCCCCAAGGCCAGGTCGGAGCCCCTTTGGGGGAAGGTGGGAGCAGTGGAAACAGTACTGGTGAGGTGGGTGAGCCTCATTAACTTCACCAAGAGGCGGGAAGACCCTGGAAAGGAATTTGGACATTTTCCAACATCAGTGGGGAGCCATACGTGGGGGCGGCGGAGACAGTTAAATTTGGATTGGGAAAGATTGTTCTTGGCTACAATCCGAAGAATAGATTGGAAGAGAGATTGGTAAATGGTGGCCAGGAATGATTGTAGCGATGAGTTGGTGGTCTCAGGGGGCACGGTGCAAAGGAGAAATGCTGGCTAGCTGTCTTTGGGAGGACGGATCAGTACAGCGTGGACTGTAGAGACCAGCAGTTATAAATGTGGGATTCTGTGGTGTTGTTGGTACCTGTGGGATGGTTCTGATTCATAGCAACCCCGTGTGTATGCAGAGCGGAACCTGAAACACTTCCTGGTCTCTTGTGACCCTGACAATCAGGCCTGTGTTTGCACCCATCGTGGCAGCCGTGGGGTCATTCCATCTTTCTGGGGGGCTTCCTCTTCTTTGGCGGACCCTTTACTTTACCAGGTGATATAGTTAGTTTATTGTGTCAACCTGGCCGATAAATACATATGGGGTTAATTGAAGGATGGAGGGATAAATGACTTAGTGAGCCTCGCCTTTCGAGTTCTTGGGTCTCTTGCTTTCTGATGGTTGGACCAGGGTGCAGCTGCCTTAGCCAGTTCCCTGCTTCAGCTGGCAAGGTTCACTTCCTGAAAGACATCCCTGAGGAGAAGCCACATGGACCTACCCCGATGCAGCCCTGGGTGCTGGAGCAGCCGTGTGGAGACCCCTGCCAGCACTGAGATGCTAACACGTTCACTGACTCGGCTTTCCTCCTGCAGTCGGCATCATTGCGTGTGTTTTGTGAGATGGAGGAGGACTTTGTGGATTGGTGTCCGACATACGGGTTAATGTTGGACTTGTGGGCTTGGGCAGCACTGGGTTGGGATGTTTTCTTGATGTGCACTTACCCTTTATATAAAACTCTCTCTTATACATGAGTTTCTGTGGATTTGTTTCTCTAAAGTACCCAGACTCACACACCAGGCATTTTGTCCTTCTTCCGGGACATCGTGTTAGTCTGCTGCCTCTCCTGATAATATGTTAAAAGTGCAAGAGACGACGTCTCTCCATCCTGGCTCCTAAGAAGCATTCTGCCCGTTTGCCTTCCCAGGCAGATTTGCCCAATCTTCTGGAAGTCCATGGAATATTCGAATTCTTCTTCAACTTTCCTGATTCATCACCCAGCTTTCGAGTGTGTATAAGTCTATTCCAAAGACCAGGACTGGGGTCAGGTGCACTTTCATTTTTAAAGTGATATCTTTGCACTTCAACACTTTCAAGAGAACTTTTTGCAGCAGGTTTGCCCAACATAATGTCATTCAATAGCTTAACTGCTGCTTCTGTGGTTTTGATTTTGTACCCAAGTAAAACGAGACCTTTGGCAGCTTCTGAAACCTCTCCGTTTTTCGTGATGCTGCCTATCAGTCTGGTTGTGAGGATTTCCCCACTGGATGTTGCAACGTAATTCATGCTTATGGTTCCTGTAGCCTGTGACCTTCACCGGGAAGCGCGGCAGGTCTTCTTCATGGTCAACGGGCAAGGCTGTGTCATGTGCATATTGCAGATTGTTAAGGCGCCGCCCTCCCATCCTGATGCTTCGTTTGTCCAGCTCGGCAGAGTGTTTGTTCAGTTTACACATTGAATAAGGATGGTGCAAGGATACCACGTGGCACATGCTTTCCCTGATTTTCAGTCATGCCCTCTTTCCTTGTTCTGTTCCAGGGCGACTTCTTGGTCCATGTACAAATTCTGCAAAGCACACGAAGTGTCTGGAATTCCTATTCTCAACCTTATCCATGAGATATGGATGTGCACAGTTGAATGCCTTGGTAGCAACTCGTCGGCAGTGAGTTTGGTCTTGGGTTTTCCTGTCTCTCTACTGTTTCGCTTATAGGATCCTTCAGTTTTACAACTGGGCGCGTGCATGTTTCATCAGTGCTTTCAGAAACATCGAGTGCGTGTCTTTCTCCTTTTGACTGGATCAGCGTCAGGCTGCAGGGGTCGGTACAGGTCTTCAGTGTTTTCCTCTGTGGCATTAGTGGTTCCTCTGGAAGTTTGCATAGTAACTGGTCTTTCTTGGAGGCGTATGGGCATTCCCCTGGCACTGACTGTGTTGCACTCTGGGATAGATCGTGAAACGTTCTTTTTGACCATGGCTACAATGCCATCTCTCTTCCACCCATCATTCCTGGCACAGTCAATCATACCGCCGTCTGATGCAAAGCGGCCCGAACCGGCCCATTTCAGCCTGCCGATGCCAAGGGTATCTATTTTCATGCGTTCCCTTTCACTTTGACAGCGTCCAATTTTCCTTGATTCATACTTTGTACATTCCATGTTCTGATTACTAATGACTGTTTGCAGCTGGGCCTTCTCATTTGAAGCCTTTGCTACATCAGCAAACACAAGGCCCGGAAACTGCCTCATGCGTGTCACCGGGGTTGCCTCTGCCCTGGGGAGGCCGCTCTCTAGTGGTAGTTTCAGTGTCTTCCATCTCAGAGACTATCTTGAACAAGTCCTGCTGCTATTTCTAAGGTGCTCTCAGGCCGGTTTTGCTAGAAATGGACGGCCAGGCCTTTCTTCCCAGTGTGCCTCTGTGTAGAACCCGGCTGAGACCAGCCCGCCCCTCAGCTGTCTGCTTGTTGTACGGGATACCATGCTGCCAGCGTTTCACAGACCAGCAGGGTCTCCATGCGACTATGAACCTTGTCATTTGCAAACCCTGTGAAAACCTAGTGATGGCGATTGCTTGCCCCAGGTTGTTACCTATTCTTTTTTTAAATCTATTCTTCTGTAAATGTAAATTCTTAATGATGATATCATATAAGGAGCCCTGATAGCAGAGTGGTTACGGACTGGGCTGCGATCTCCGAGGTTAACTGTTCAAAACCACCGCTCCTTTGGAGAAGGACAGGGCAACCCAGTCAAGGGTTACTGTCTGGGAAACTCAAAAGGGGCAGTGCGACCCTGTTTTACAAGGCCACAATGAGTCAGCATCCACTCAACGGCAGTGTGCTTTGAGTGAGTTATCATATGAATGCATTCTATTTTATTGAATCCCCGCCGTTGGGCATTTGGGCTGTTTTGTTCTCTAGCATTGCAAACATGCTGTGATGAATGGCTTCACAAAGTCTTCGCACGGGCAACACGGTGTTTCCGAGTGAAAGGCTGGGGATATTTTTAAAAGCCTGCTTTGGATTAAACATTGCCAAATTGCTCCCCAGAAAGTATGGTCCAGTTTACATTTTCAACAACAGTGGGTGAGAGAGACATGTCCGTTTCCCTGCATGTTTGCCAGCACTGGGTATTAATGGTTTCTCTTAATCATTGCCAGTTTTACAGAGGAGAAATCAGGGGGCTCACGGCCTCCATCTTCTCTTTTTTGATTACTGTTCGGTGGAGTCCTAGAGCCTTTGAGCTGGAGGAGACTTTTTTTTGGGGGGGGGTTGAATCCATTTTATTAATAAATCTGACATTTTTTTAAAAAGCAGTTTTATTGGCATATAAGTCACAAATCATATCATTCAATAGTTCATTCACATCAAGATGAGTTGTCAACCATCCCACAATACATTTTTGAGTAGTTCCTTCATTCTTGTACTCATCATTATTATTTTTTTAAAAATCTTTTTATTGGGGAGAGCTGTAGGAGACTTTTGAAGGCATGTGTCCAACGCCCTAATTTTACAAATGGGCAGATGGAGTCCCAGAGAGGCGCAGTCTCTTTCTGACAGTCACACAGCCAACACGTGGTAGGTTCTTAGGACAACTACGGTGCCAAGGTGTGTTGACACCATGGTGCGTGTTGGCACCCTGGGGTGTTAGAGTGGGACGAGGCTGGTCTTTTTTTCACTGACATTTCCCCTAATATGGTTGATATTCTAAATATAGCCAGCTCTCTGGTAAGGAAGGAACAAAGTTTACATTAAAAAGAGTACCCCGTGACTGTCGCTGTCAGAGGAGAGCAGCTGCCTGGCCTGCGTGTGGTCTGTTGACCAAGGTGAGAACGCTGTAAGTTAATGTGCAAAGTTTCTGGGTAACTTGAAATCCGGGTCAGCTTCCCAGCCGAGGGCAGGACAGTAGAGCGCTGAGCAGCGGAGCCCGTGAGGCCTGGTCGGAGGCCAGCCTGCTCTGTTCTAACCAGATGACCCGATGAGAGTCTTGCTTCTCTCAAGTTCTGGGTGTCGAGCTTGTGAGACAACGGCGGACAGGTACCTCCAGCCACAGGAACTAAGGCGTGGCTAACCCCAAACAGAACCCATCTGGCATCAAGGTGATTCCAACTCATGGGGCTCTTAGAGAGGGCTTCTAAGGGGGTGGGCAATCTTTATATGAGCAGACAGCCTCATCTTTCTCCCGTGGAGTGGCTGTCAGAGTTGAACCGCCGACTGTCGTTAGCAGCCCCAGACCGAACTCACGGTGCCACCAGGGCTCTGTGATGCATCGTGATGTTCTTTCTCGTTTTCCTTTTGGGTTTAATCTACTCTATGTACCATGAAACTTGCCACGTGAGCCACTTCTTCGCGTGCACTTGTTCAGTGGCACTCATGACATCCAAATGGCGTGCCGGCCTCACTACTAAGCGTCTCTAAGCATTGTTCGTCACCCTGATCAGGACTCGGCCCATGAAGCAGTGACTCCTCCTCCCTCCCACCCGCCGACTCCTGAAGACTAAACTCACTGTCCAGGAGTCCATTCCGCCTCCGCACGGCAGCCTGATGGGACCTGGTAGAACTGCCCTCCAGGGCTTCTGAGGCTGCAACTCTCCAGGCAAGCAGATTGCCTCACCTTTCAACTGCAGGACCACTGGCGGCTTCGAACTGCTGACCTGGCAGGTAGCAGCCCAACCCACAACCCGCCGGGCTTTCTGTTTGGACGCATTGCCTATTGTGGACATTCCATGTACAGGCACAGTCAAACAGTATCGCCGCTGGGTTCCTGTTCACACACGCATGACTTATTCCAAATGAGATGTACGTACACCCCGTCTCTGTGGTCAGGGGATGGCTGCGGACAAGTTTTCCCAATCATGCGCTTCCCTTGGTCTCCTGAGGGTCCCTTGAGGGAGGAACAAGGTCCAGTGGATCAGTGGCTTCTGAGGGGACCTGCCGAGCTAGTTCACTCCAAAGGAGGGAGTTCAGATCTGAAGATTGTGGTGAAAATGTTTTTTGGGGGTTCCCATAGGGCTCTTGATAGATTCCCTCGAAGGACCCAGGCTGACCACAGGGCTTAGGAAAGCTGCACGGAGGGCTTGTCCCCGTCCCAGTGATGGACTGGCTCCTTCTTCCAGGGCAGCCCTGACGGTCCCGGGAAGATTTTATTGGAAATTGCACCTCACATATAGCCCCAGGTGGAGGAAATGTCAAGAAATGCTATCTTCACAGTTTCATCGTTCTGTTTAATAAGGTTTCAAATGATTTTGTGGCCATCCTTGAAAACTACCATCCTTGAAAACTACTGTCGTGGCTACATGTTGGGCTGCTAACTGCAAGGTCAGCAGTTCAAAACCACTAGCCGCTCTTTGTGAGAAACACGAGGCTTTCTGCTTCTGTAGAGAGTTACAGTCTCGGAGACTTGCAGGGGCAATTCTGTCCTGTCGCGTTGCTAAGAGCTGGAATCGATTCGATGGCTGAGCGTGGGTTTGGAGTCTTTAATGTTTTCAAGGTTCATCCATGTCCTAGGACGTATCAGAGCCTCAGTTCTCCTTCGAGCTGAGTCATTACCATTGTAGTATGTACCACGTTTTGTTGTTTTGGTCATCTGTTGATGGGCGTGTGGGGAAGCCTCAACTAACTCTTGGACTCTGGTGAGGGGCCCTGTGTGTGGGGGGAGCTGCGCAGGAGGCGTGCGGCTGAGTGTGAGGGAGCGTGGGTGCCTGGCTGGTGTGGGTGTGTGGGGTGGCCCCTGGTGCGCACCCGGATTCACATGTGCATGCTCCTGGTATGAGCGACAGGGTCGTGCGTGTGTCACGAGTGGGTGAGTGTGTGTGAACACTTTGATGGGTGTGAGGACAGCTCTGTGCAGGTTGTGAGTGAATGCGCAGGGGTGGGGGGCCCCGCGAGGAAGGCACATACAGGGAACCTACATCAGAAGCCAGGAGCTCAGCTGCCAGCTCTGGGAACAGGCAGATTTGGGCTGACTCCCTGCCACTTCTCATCTCCTGCTCTGGCCACGATGGAGCCCAGGTGCCCTCGGGTGGTGGCCGGGTGGGGTGGTGCCGGAGCTGGTATCACTGGGAAGCAGAGCAGTGGTGATGACTCCCATCTATCTCCTTGGCCTGAGCAGACCTTAGGTTCTCAGTTTTGCCACACCCTGGGAGGTAGAGACGCTCCTGCCCATTGAATAGCGGTGCCCCAGGCAGGTTCCTGGACTTGCCAAGGATCCCCTGCAAGCCTGGGGCTCAGACTCAGATGCCTGCGCTTCCCACGCCATGCGCTGCCCCGACCAGTGTGAGCCCCGCAGCCCTGAGCTGCCTGTCACTGGAAGAGAGTGAGTGGCTTCTGGAGCATCAGACATGGGTGGGCTGGTCTCGAGGTGGATGGTGGGTAGGACCCATGGCCCTGCTGGTGCCAAATGATCTCTCGCCTCTGGAGATTTGGCCTGGCTGAGGCCTGGCTGGAATGCTGCAGAGGAAGCCTGTACCTGGAGAAGTCCATTGGAACATGGATCAGCTGTGCCCTCGGCCCCAGAGATGTTCTCAGCCTTTGCCTCATCCCAGTGGAGAAGTGGGCGCTGTCATTGATCCCGGGCTTTGTTGGTACCAGCCCTATCCCCTGGGACCCTGCAGGTGGGCTGGGACACAGGACACAGGTTGTCGAAAGACAGCTGCAGCTCAAGGATGAGGGGCTGAGGCTGGCTAGGGGTCCGGAGAGCCAAGCCTTTGGCTGCCCTGTCTTACCCAGAGCCCGATAGTGCACAGCAGCTCCAAGAAGAATCTGCCGAATGCTGGAGGCGACCTGGGATTCGGAACGCAGCGACAGAGGGGCCATAGCAGCGTCCAGGGGCTCCTTCCGGGACTGGGGGTCCACTAGCAGCACCTCAGATGACCACAAGTTCCTTGAGGACACACCCGCCTGGTGGCGTTGGCCTCCTGTTCAGTGCCCAGGGCTGAGCCGCACACGGCTGGCCAGGCCTGGTGGATTTCTGCGCCTGAGTAGCACTTTGACTTTCAGAGGCTCTCTGTCTGCTGCTCTGGGCCGAGGAAGACCTATCACGACCCTGACCGGCAATCTGATGCGAAGGTTCAGGTTCGGGGGAGGTGGCAGGGCGTTAGTGGTGTGGGTGACCCTTGACAGTCCTCCTCTGGCTCTCAGTTTCCCATCTGTCCAGCTCTCTGTGAGATGTGATCTCACCAGCCTCTGGGTGCCCTGATTGTGCTGGCAAGGGGGAAGTGCCCCAGTGAGGGGCGCCCAGGAAGGGGTACAGGGTTGTTTGCTGGCTCAGACTCTCCTGGCTCCACCCCCCACCCCCAAGACAGCTGGCTCAGGATCCCAGCAGCCCTGGTGGGGAAGGAGGCGGGAGCACCGAGGAATGCAGCCTGGCAAATGTTTAACCACGGTAGCTGTGACACGCAGCCTTGTCAGGCCTGGGTTTTCAGGAGGGGAAATGGGCTTGGGGCACCCTGCCCTCCTGTCCAACTTCAGGACCACGGCCACCCACCCCAGCTTCTTGAAGCTCTGCTCTTTGGTGCCAGAAAATAGCTTAAATTAAAACAAAACAAAAATATGTCCCCCCAGCCAGGAGCTGCTGTGGGGAACAGAAAGGGAGCTTGGGAGTGGAGGCCAATGGAGCTGGGTTAAAAATCGCCCCCTCTCTACTTCTCAGCCCCAGGACAACTTCCTGCTGCCAGCAGCTGCCTGTGTGGTGTGGAATGTGGGGTGGGGGTGGGGCTGTTTAGCCCAGATGGCCCTGGGATGGGATGTGGGCCTTGTCCAGGGCCTCCTGCTCAGGGCCCAGCCATTCCTGGGTTCAAATCCTGGCTCCTCTTCTTTATTAGCCCTGGGCCCTTCAGCTGAGTTCTTTCCCACTCAGCCCCTGTGATTTCATCTGCCAAATCGGTGGATGATGGCTGGGAGGGACTTAATGTGCAAGTATCGGGGTACCGACCAGGTACCTCCCGGGCTCTTTTTAGTTTGAGTGTTCACCGTTGTGAAATAAGCAGAACACACTTGCCGATGTGATACTGTTCTGGTCTACGGCTTAGCGACCAGATCGTGGATTGTTATGGGGTCCCCGGGAGCCCCACACTCACAGGGGAAATGCAGAGACAAGCCTTCGAGCAGGTGCAATGAGTGATCTATTTACCAGATTTGGGGGCAGCTTTCCATCCGACCCTTTGGTTTGCCTCCTCCTATTAACCCCTCCAGCCCATACCCAGCTTTCCCCAGTGCCCATGGCCACTTCTGGGGGAAGAGAGGCTTAGGTCCCTGGGCCCAGCCAGGAGGCCCCCAAACTGTCCCTGAGATCTGGTGGTGCCAGCATTTTCTGTCCCCATGTCACTGTGAAGACCTGGAGAGCTGCGTCTATGACTCCGTGTGTGGAGAGTCTGGCGCTCAGTAGGGCCCAGAGCCTGCCACTTAGTAGGGCCCGAGAACCTGCCACTTAGTAGGCACTGAGAAAATCTTTGCTGGAACGAATGAAAACCAATGCATAACACAAAAACCCAAACCTCAATTGAGCGAATACATGAACAAACTGAGAAATGAAGCTTCTCATCCATTTTGGGTGTCACTTTCTGTTTCTTCCCGGGCCCTCCTGCCTCCTAGGCTGCGTGATGAGGGATGGAGGGACCATGTCTTGGGGATGGATCCTGAGAAGTCAGGCCTGGGAGGCTGGGCCTCAGCGGGTCAGGCGCTCTCACCCCACTGGTGCTGGGGCCACCAGGAAGGGGTCCAGGCCACCGCCAGCCTGCTCAGCCCGCCCCTCCAGGCCCCTCCTGCTCCCGCCTCTTTGTCGGAACTGAAGGACTCCCATTCAAAGGCAGGCGATGGGGCTATTTTTGGCACTGTGGGGGAAAAGGAGAATGCTTTCCTTCTGTTAAAAAATGTATGGGGCGCGTGCCGGGCCAGCTAGGAGCTCGGCTGAGCTCAAAGCCCAAGGCTCACTGGGCTCCTGCCCCTCAGCTGCCCCCCTCATCCGGTCCCCCCCACTGTGGGCTCCAGCGGCCCACTCCGCCTCACCGGGCGATTCTTGTTGGTAGATGCCTGTGAGGAGGCTCTTGCTGGGCCTGAGTGGTACATGCTCTTAATTAAAACTAATGGCAGCAGTCAAAATAAATAAAGGAGCCTGCTTACCTGCCCTTGCTGTGATACTGGGGCTGCTTCTGCTCTGGTTCCAGGGACTTGAACTGGGGACTAGTGGCTAGAGTGTCCTGCCTGCCTGCACCCTGGGACAAGGCCCAGCAGCTGGGGGGACAAGGACTATGTGGGCCGAGGGGCCGACTGGCTGCCTCACCACCCCTCACTTCCTCGTTCGAAAAGCCAGGCATTGTGGGCAGTGGGGCGGGGGGTGGGGGGGCATGGATTTCTAGCCCTTCTAGAAATATCATCAGGACAGGGTACCCCAAGATGCGATGGGGGTGCACAGCAGGGGCCTGCCCTGTTCTGGGGTCTTCCAGGAGGAAATCAGGGTCCCTCGACCTACTGAGGCGTTAGGTGACGGGGTGTTTCTCTGTAGCTCACGTTGGGCGGTGTGGCCTGAGTTGGTTTGCTGGATATGGCCGCCCTGTCCAAGGGAGGAGCAGGAGCTGAGGAGGCACGGAGAAGTTTGTGGGGGCGGGGTTTGTTTTGGGGGGCACGTACTGGGAGTGTGGCAGCTCTGAGGACCTGGAAAATATGTTGGAGCCAGAGTGCAGAGGGGCGTATGTGATGGACAGAGGGGTGACAGGAGCGGGGAGGGTGCTGGGCATGGAGAGTCCAACCGAAGGGGCTCAAGTCCTGCTCCCACGGACCTGGGAAGGCCCTGCTCGCTCAGCTTGTCCTCACTGGCAGAGCAGGCAGTCTGCAGGGGGAGGTACATGGAATGGGGGGTGCGCGGGGGAGGCACTGCTGTGGGCTGGCCTTGGGAATCTGGGAGCAATAGAAGGCCCCAGCCTGGCAGATAGAGACCCCAGCGGGCATCGTGGTCAAGGTCAGGATTTGGCCTCTTGCAGGTTCAGGCCAGACAATGAGTGTGTGACCCTGCCTCACTCCACTGCTGCTTGGAGGCCCCCTTGGCACGGCACCCGCTCCTCGCCAGGGTCCCCTCCTTCCCTCCAGAGGAGGACTGAGGCCTGTGACCAGGACCACATGAGATGAGTCACTTCTGGGTCTCCTCCAAGCAGAGGGCAGGCCGGGGCCTGTGCCGCCTTCACCCTCGGCTCTTAAAGGGCCAGAGCCAGAGCTGGCACAGCCCTGGCTGCAGACACCTCCACTCCCATCCCCTTGCCCCCACTGCCCCCCCCCCCATTCACCTGACCAGAAGTCCTGGAATTCTAGCCCTAGCACCACCACCCCCTCTCAGGACCCTGCTGCAGCGTTCGCCCCAGTGGCCTTGGAGACGGGAATTTCAGCCTTCTGCGGCTGTTTGGTCTCCCGAGTGGATTTGCTGCATCCTGAGTGACAGCGTGACTGTCTGGTGCCCGCCCCCCCCAGCCTGTCTCAGGGTTAGTGGGGGGGGGGGAATACCCAGCCCATTCCCAGGCACAGGTAGTCCCTCCCAGTTTTCTTTCTCTGTGTGCTGGGTGGGGGGGTGTCTTGGCATGTCTCTCTTTGTTCACCTTTTCTCCATTCTGTCTGGAGGGCCTGTTCTCTGAGCTCTCCATGCTCTACTGGTTTTCCCTGAGCTGTGGTGGGAACCCGCCAAAGCATCTCGTATCCCCTCCTGGCCTGGGGGAGGGAGTGGTGGAGAGAGGGGCGGGGTGGGGAAAGCAGATGTCACCAGCTTCAGGATGGGTGGGCAGGAGGGAGGCTTTCTGATGGACGCTGTGGGGCACATGTGCCAATCCCCACCCCCACCCCGCATGCCCACACTGTGGGTGGCCCTGGCACCTGCCTGCGCTTTCATTAACAACAGCAGCAACTGTCAACATTTGGGGGCACTGGCTGTGCTGCTTCGGCCTCCTCCGGCTGCTGCTGTTCTGTTTCAGCAAGATGTGCTGCTGGTTCCCTGAGCCCACCACGCTCTGTGTTGTCTCAGCTTTGGCCACGCAGCTCCCTCTTGCTGGGGAGCACCCACCGCCTTCCTCTGCCAGCTAAGGCCCGTGCCTCGTGCTGTGCCAGCCCAGTGCCCTTTCTCCCAGGCAGTTCTTCTTCACCCCTTAGGCTGGCCTGAGCTCCTGCCCAGCCTGCCTTTTTCCACAGGTAATGGGATGGTTGTCTGCTTTGTAAGGTCCACTTCCCCTCCTGTCCCAAGGCCCCCACTGAGGGCAGGCTCTGATGGCCAGTGCAGCCTGAACCACAGGCTGCATGGCAGGGCGAGCCGTCTCCTTTGTTCCTGGGCACCTCCTGTGAGGGGGGCACTGTCACTGACATCATGCCCACTTGACAGATGAGGAAAGTGAGGCTTGGAGAGGCAAGTTCTGTTGCCCAGCCTCCTGCCAAGGTGAGCGAAGGACACCCTTTAGTAAACGCCCCTTCTCGTTCAGGTGAGCTGCTTCGGCACCTGCCACAGAGCTGGGCAGGTGCTTGGAGAATGCTTGGGAAGTCAAGCTGAACAGGGTCTCTGGGCACCTGCCCGGACTCACACTTCTCGTAGCGGCTGTTGTGCCAACTGCTGGGGATACAGCTGTGGGGTGGGGGGGGCGGGGGGACAGAGCAAATCCTGCCCTGTGGTGCTCACGGCCACTGGGGAAGGACAGACTTTGGAAAACACAGCCAGTCACAAAGGCTGGCACCACACCACACCACACCACACCACACCACACCACACCAACCACCAACGGCAGCATTTGGTCCTCTGTTCCATTCAGTCCTTTTGTCTGTCTGTAGCTACAGCTGGTTTCATCCTCTTGGATGGACCGATGAGGAAAGTGAGATGCAGAGAGACCATAGTACTTGTCCAGTGTCACGTAGCTGCATGGTGATGGAGCTGGGTTGAGCTGAGTCTGTATTGGCGTGTTTTGGTTTGGGTCCAAGCCAGCCATTTGGAGACCAGTAGATACTCAGGGCCTTTGGCCCCAGCACCAGTTGCTCTCGAACCAGAGACGCCGAAGGTGTGGTGCCTTCTTAGAGAGAATCGCGTGCCGCCGAGCAGGGACTCGGGTTGGGTAAAGCCAGTCAATCCCCAGAATGCATTTGTGTGATGGTTTAAGGATCGCCCTTTTCCATGCAGTCCTGAAGCCACATGGGCCCTTGCCTTGAGTCCAGCTCTGCTGCTGGCCAGCTTTGTTCCTTGAGCCAGTGGCTGCTCATCTCAGAAGCCTGAGCATTCTCTGCTGTTGTGAGAGACCAGAGTCAGTTCTGACGCATCCTGACCCCATGCTGGGCAGACAGAAACACGGGGTCCTGCGGCGGGCTCACGTCTGTCCTCTGCTGGAGCGCATGGTGGCGGCCATTCTGTCAGTCATCTCCTGCGGGCCTTCCTCATTTTCACTACTCCTCCTCGTTACCCACCCGACAACGGGTCTGAAGCATGTAAGACAAAGTGTCACCATTCCTTCCCCTAAGGCACACCTGGCTGTACGTCTTCCAAGCCAGACTTGTTTGTCCCTTGGGCAGGCTGTGGTCCTTCGAAGTCCTGCACCAACATCACAATTCAAACACCTTAACTCTCCATCTGCTTCTTTATTAGCCGTTCATCTTTCACGTGCGGGCGAGGTGATTGAGGATACCGGAACGTGGGTCCAGGCCTCGTGGTGTCGTTGGTCCTTGGCGTGCGTGCTTAGCTCAGCGCCCCGCACACAGGAGGTGCCTAATAAACCACAGTTTTCCCCCCTTGTCATCATTCCTGAACGTCCCAGGACAAAGTACATCTCCTTGGAATTTTACTTAGGAGTCTTTGGGGGAAAAGTTTTTTTCTTTCTTTTTACACTTATCTAGAAATTCAAACCAATGCATTCCAAAAGAAACTCTTACTTTCCTTCAAAGATCACGTCAGTTGTGAGGATGACACAGACGGGGCGCTGCTCGTCCTGCTCGCCATCAGATCGCTGTGAGCTGGCACCTGATCTCAGCACGGGTTTCTCAGGCTGCGGGAACGGCCGGCCACGCACGCACGCAGCGGGCAGCTTAAAGTTCCAGATGTGTATACTGTTGCACAGTTCTAGGGGCGAGGGCTTGCCCTGGTTTGGGGGCCCCGGTGGACAGCCACCTCTTGAAGATGACCCTCTTCCAGGCGAAAGCCCTCTAGGCCCCGTCCTTTGGTGTTGGACACTGCCGGGTTCCCCTCTCTGGGCTCCCCGCCGGCTGAGTGACCTTGGATCAGCACGTTCCCCTCCACAAGGGCTCACTTTCTTATCAGCAAGGGGGGGATGATAACCCCCAGCCTCTCAAAACCCAAACTTACTGCCACCGGGTGATTACGTTTCACAGCGGCTCTACAAGACAGAGCAGACCTGCCCCCGTGGGTTTCTCAGGCTGTCAGTCCTGATGGGAGCAGCGAGCCTCATCTTTCTCCCATGGAGTAGCTGGTGCTTTTGAACTGCTGACCTTGCAGTGAACAGCCCCACGCTCTTGCTCCTGGGCACCTGAGAGGGGCCAGGCTTGTCTCCCTATCAACCATGACAAAGGCAGGTTCCTGGAGCCAGGTGGCCCAATTCACCCAGCTCTGAACTGAGCCTACCCTTTGGAGCCAAGGACCACCATCCACTCCCCATTCCTGAAGCCGGGTCTTACGAGCTTGAAGGTGCACATCAAGTGGCTCCTCTGCAGATGAGCCAGGACAACCCAGCCGTCCTGCTGCAGCCCCAGTGTCCTGTCCGATTGAGGGTGTGTAAGGAGAGGACAGGGTGCCTGTTCACCCTGTGGGGGTCATAGCAGGGTTTGGGAGGGGGGGCGGTCAGATCTGGGTTCATAGCCTGGTTCAGCTGGATGACCTTGGACATGCACTACCCTCCCCATCTCCACATGGAGACCCTGGCACTGCTATCGCCGTGAGCCCGGGGCTCTCCAGAGGCTGTAAATGTCGTATGCTGCGCACCGCCCTCAGTAACAACAGCTCACGGGTCTCCCCCCATCGTGCTGGTGGTGGCAGTCACCGATGTCCTTGGGTTTCCAGTGGGTGAGTCTGCCCAGGAGGGTGTTGTGTGAGGCACAGGGGCAGGGCTGGGCCCATTTTTCCTGTTGACGGCTGTGTGCCCAAGCCTAGTGCAGGGCCAGCCCCTGCTGGCACTCAGTGGATGTGGGTGGGAACCGTGAGTGCTCAGAGGAGGCTGGGCTGCCCGCCACCGGTGGGGGGCCTGGAGCTGTGATTGGAGAGCTGAGGAAGTGTGGGGGAGTGATGGGAACCGGGGCTCTGGGAACCCTCTCCTTCAGGGTCATGGTGAGGGGCTCCCGCAGCCCCTCAGCTCAGCTCAGCTCATTCCCAGCGCCCAGTAGTTCCGGGTGGGCTGCCAGGGCTGGCACTGTGGCCCAGCTTCCCTCCAGCTGGGCACTTGTGGAGATGGGAGTGGGGTGGTGCGGGGGGGGGGGAGGTGGGGGGTGGAGGAGGGAGGCTGCCTCTTTTCACCAGAGCAGAGGCACCGAATAACGATCCCAACAACAGTGCCAATAACACTGAGCCCCGCTTATTAAGCACCTACTTGATGCCAGGTGGCTCCTGCGTAGTTTTCCTGTCCTTTGAGACAATGCTACTGGGCTCACTTTTACAGATCCAGTTCCCATGTCAGCCCCTGGTGTGAGTGGATCCAGACTTTCCCTGCGTGGTCTGGGCCCGTAGGCTGCTTTTCAGTGGGGGGTGGAGGGGTGGGGGCACAGCCTGCTGGGGAATGCTGCCTTCTGGCCCCTCGGTTCTCTTCCTGGATGCAGTGTGAAGCTGGGAGGGGGCCTGGAGAGCCCAGGGTCATTCATTATGCAAGGAAGGAGGGTCTCGGCCAAGGTCACACAGCAGGTCAGAAGCCAAAGTTGTGTGTTGGGGGGTGGGGGCAGCAGGAGGATCAGGGTGCAGCCCTGGGGCCTTCTGGGAAGTGGCTTGTGAGGTGCAGACTGACCCCAGTGCACCCATGAGGATTCTCGCTGCAGGGCAGTGCAGAGGTATCTGTGCTGTAGGACAGGGGTGGGGTCACGGGAGGTCTGAGACCGGGGAAAACATTGGGTGCAGGTGGGCAGAAAACCCTGCCAGCGCTGCCCTCTCTGCCTTGCCCCCCCCCTTCTCTGTGCAGCACCTCAAAGTTGCGCAGTTGTCAGCAGGAGGTCCAGGAGCCATTTCCTCCTTTACAAATAGGGACACTGAGACCCAGAGAAGGACAGTGACCAGGTCACACAGCAAGGCAGCAACGTGGGGTTTTCAGGTGCCTGTGAGTTGATTTCGACTGGTAGTGAGCCCACACGACAGAGTAGATCTGTACCCTGCTGGCTCTGGGGTTAGACGTTACTGCACAGTCAATGGTTCAAACCCAACAGCCGCTCCCCGGGAGAAAGATGAGGCTTGTCTGCTCCCATAAAGAAGTGTAGTCTTTGGAAATCCTATATAAGGTCCCTATGAATCAGAAGCAACTCGCTGTCATGGGTTTGATTTTGATTTGGAATCATTACTGATGGAGTCCCGGGGCAGTGGGTAAGCATGGCAGCTAATTGGATGGTCAGCAGTTCAAGCCCACCAGCTGCTCCTTGGGAGGCAGATGTGATGGTTTGCTGCTGTAGGGGTTCATGACCTTGGAAGCCCTGTGGGTCAGTTTTGTTCTGTCCTGTAGAGAGTCAACATGATGGCAGTGGGCTTGGCTTCTGACTCATCTTTATGGAAGCCAACGGATCCTCACGTTTCTCCCAAAGAGGACCCCTGAGCAGGTTCAGACTACCAGCCTTCTGTTAGCAGCTGAGCGCTTCATGTGTGGCAGGTCCCTGGAGTCCAAGTCCCTACAGGAGAACCGCCTCTTCCTCAGGGCTCAGGGCTGATCTGAGAGGTCCCTAGGGTGGTGTGAGGGGCAGGCCAGGCTGTGGGACTGGCCTGAGAGGGGGACTCTGTTGTGAAGGAGCAGCTGTGGTAGAGGGCCCTGAAGTTCCTGCAGAGTCTTGGGGTCTGGCTTTTCAGGGAACTGTGAGCTGGTTCGGGAGGTGGTGGTGAGGAAGAGCTAGGTGGTGGGGGAAAGCTGGGCTTACACTGACCTTCGGGCTTGAACTTGAGTGCAAAGGACCAAACCAAACCAAATCCACTGCTACCAAGTTGATTCCAACTCATGGGGACCCTGTAGGAGCCTATAGGGATAGAACTGCTCCTGTGGGTTTTCTAGAACTGAAGCACAGTTGGTGGTTTCAAACTGCTGACCTTGTGCTGACTGAGCAGCCTGGCTCATAACCACTGTGCCACCAGGGCTCCTGTGGAGGGTGACAGAGGCGGGGTCTAAATAGGTGAGGCAGAACCAAGTCTGGATATACCAGGGTAGACTCAAGGCCACCAGCCGGGCCGGAACTTGCTTGCAATGGGTGCAGGGTAAGAAGGGGGCATTCATGGTTTAGGGGTCTGGTAGGAGGAAGTCCGGCCCGAGGAAGAGAGGGGCCCCTGGGCTGTCAGCGATGAGACCCTGCTGGAGCCGTTCGGGGGAGTCAAGGGTACCGAGGGAATCTGAGTAGGGCATTATGAGGAGAACTGACCATACTAGGTGACACTGTCTGTCATAGGGAATGTCAGTGCTTTGGCAAAAAAGTTATTATTATCTCTTAGTAAAAATATCCTTATAGTTAGCTATAACATCAAAAGTCAAAACGTTTTGCATATGCCTCCTTTACCTGGATCACATGCCTCCAGAGCCACAGTCATGGCCGTCAAGTCCATGCCAAGCCCTAGCAGCCCTGCAGGACAGCGTGGGCTGGCCCCTGGGGTTTTCTGACTGTCACTCTGTACAGGAGCAGAAACCCCCGTCTTCTCCCACGGAGCCACTGGTGGTTTTGAACTGCTGACCTCGCAGTTAGCAGTCCAACGGGTAACCACTGCACCACCAGGCCTCTCGCCCCTCCACCGGCTCAGTGCACCCACGGGCTACCCCTCGGTGCTGCCCGCTCGCTGAGCCCGGCCGGCGCCGGCCCACCCGCCAGCCGCAGCGTGAGCCCCGTGTCGGTGCTCCAGCTCACGCCGCTGTTTGCAGAGCTGCCCGCGTGTTCCCAGTTGCCGAGTTTGTCCATTTTTATGGTGTTTTTTGGGCTACAATATTGTGGTAATTAGTATTTGTGAACCTAACTCAGTAACTTTCCGGAGAATGAAGTCGGTATTCAAGGCAAAGGAGAAGAATCGGAACAGGCTTCCGCTCAGTTGCTAAGGACGTCACCAGGAACGCTGTCATTCCACACCGAGAGCTTGCACCCAGCACGCTTTGTTGCTAGTCCCCTCTAGCCTGAGAATTGTTCCATCTAGACGGCGTCCTGCGGCGGTCTTTAGCACATATTATCCGACGGTTAGACTCGACAGTAAACAGGACGTAGGAGTCTGTGTGGCCTGGTACCGGAGCAGGTCCATGGGTGGTGACATCACGAGTTGCCGGCAGGGCGACACCAGCCCCGTGATGTCCTGGAGGAGCGGGCGTTTGGAGGAGGGGTGGACTGGGGTGAGGCAGCAGGGAAGGAGGGAGGCAAGAGAGGGGGCCAGACCAGCTGCATTTTGGAGGAGGGGTGGTCAAAGCAGTCCTAAATCCAGCCGGGCAGGATGAACATGTCCTTTCAGCAATGGGGAGTCGCGTGTGTGTCTAGACCCAATATCCCCCTTCCCCACGTCCACCAGCCCCCACCATGATTTCCGACGCATAGCAAGTCTGTATAGCAGTGGTTCTCAACCTTCCTAATACCGGGACCCTTTAATATAGTGTCATGTGGTGACCCCAGTAGGTGGGTGTATCTGCATGTGGGTGGACCCGCCTGGAGATGGATAGAGGAGCCGTGTCTCGGTTCCTAAGACCATCAGAAAGATGGTCTGAGGCAACCCCTGTGAAAGGGTCGTTTGATCCCCAAAAGGGTCGCGACCACAGGTTGAGAACCGCTGCTGTGTAGGGTTAGTGAGACCACCTTTTTACAGCCTCTTCCCTCTCCCACGGAGCAGCTGGTGGGTTTGAACCCCTGACATTGTAATTAGCAGCCCAGTGCCTAACCTACGGTGCTACCAGCACGCTCTCTTGGTGTTCATCAAGGTCCCCTGGATGGTGCAGGTGGGGCTGAAGGAGCCAAGGAGGCTGCTCTGCTCAGTCTTTGTCCCTGGAAATAGAAACAGGGTGGGGTGGGGGTAGCCATGGGAGAGGGGGGTTCTCACTCTGCTCATAATACCCCTGCTACAGCCAATGCCTCCATGGGGGCCGCCAGCCCCTGCTCTCTGCTCCCACCATGTTTGAGCTGAGCTCTCGTCAGGAGAGAGCTGTTTTGCTTTAGGGAAATCAAAATCAGACTCAACATTTACCCTGGGCTCCTGGGACCAGCTCTTGTGTGCGCTCCCGGCAGAGCTGTGTGCAGGGCATGTGGGTGGGGAGCAGCCTCAGAAGTGCTGCTTGTGGTGCAGAAGGGGGGGGGGCAAGACACAGCGGCAAGCTCTGCAGTGCCCCCCAACCCCAGGCTCGGGGTGCAGGACTAGCTCAGTCCTGTGAGCCTCCTGCTGGCCCCTTCATCCTCTCGGCACCACCCGCCCCCTGTTCTCACTGAGATGAGGGGCTCTGTGCCTGGCTGTAAGCAGGGAGGGAGTCTTCGAACAATGGCCCCTGCTCCCCACCTGGCCCTGCCTCCGAGCACTCCAGAGCTGAGCTGCTTTGTGGGGTGGGTTTTCCTGCAGGTAGGGACTCAGAGGCTCAGGGGCGTTAAGGAGCTTGTTCTCAATAGCCCAGTCCATCCTGTAAGACTTCAAGACAGGGTGGCCCTCCGAGCTGTTTACCATTCCAGACGAGTGGTATGTAGTGACCTGTCCATCTTGATTTCTGTCCTCTGCCAGCAAGTGCCACACACTTACCGGGACTCGCTTGAGGGTTTCCACAGCTGGGCAGCACCATGGAAAGTAGACAGCCTCGTCTTACTCCTGAGGAGCAGCTGCAGGGCTTGAACCGCCAACCTTGGCATCAGCAGCCCAGCACCTAGCCCATGGAGTTTGTGCCCTTCCTGCCTGGATGCCGGGGTGTCCTGGGCCAAAGCTGAAAAGCCAGGTGTCATTGGGAAGATAAACAGGTTGTGAGAAACAAGTTTTAGGATGTGTTTCAAATCCAGCCTCATGGCTTGTGGACAGGGAGGAACCAACAAAGATTTGTCCGCTGCCTCCTGTGTGCAGGACAGTGGGCTGGGCTCTGAGGAAGAGGCTCGGGGGCCTGGGGACAAGCGTTGTTCTCCGGGGGTTTAGTGCCCAGCTGGGGAAAGTGCTTGTTTGCTGGGCACCAGCCTTCTTGCCAAGGGCTTTGAGTCTCCTCCCAGCGAGCGCTCCTAACAGCTCGGGAGGCTGGAGCTGCCACTGGTCTCCACTCAGGTGCGTGGAGTCATTTGCCCAAGACCACACAATCGGAAAAATCAGGAAGCCTGGCCTGGAGTCCCGACCAGCTGACCCCAGAGCCCATTCTGTTTCAACACCACCTCTGCCCAGTACAGGCAGAGCCCTCCTCTGACTCTGCCCTGGAGCCTGTGGGAAGACAGACTACAGCTATGGTGCCCACATGTAAGCAGGGCTGCCCAGGGTGGCAGGGAAGAGCCCGGAGTGTGTCTCAGAACAGGGACACATCAGCTGGGACGTGGGCAATGAACAGGGGCTGTGAGGGGGAATGAGGCGGGGGAGCATGTTTGGGGCAGAGGGAGCAGCAGGTACAAAGCACACTAGCCGGGAGACTTAGAGCCACAGGAACGCCTGGTCCCTCTGCCCTGGAGGCAGCAGTGTGGACATCCAGTGTCCACAGGGTCTGCGCCCACTGAGCTCCAAAGAGGATCCTCCCTCACCTCTTCCAGGTTCCGGAGGCACCTGGCAGGCCTAGGCATTCTTTGGCTTGTAGATGCAACTTCATGTGGCTGTCTTTTCTCTTTCTCTCTCTCTCTCTCTCTCTCCACCAGCTGTGTTGGATTAAGACTCACCCAATCCCAGTGTGACCTCATGTTAGCTAACAGTATCTTCAGAGGTTCTGTTCCTAAGCCAGGCCACATTCACAGGTACCAGGCTGAGGACTTGGACATAGCTTTTTGGGGAACGCGGTTCACCCTCTAACAGGGGGGTCACCCAGTTGGGGGCTCCGGGCTCTGGACCACGATCCCCAGACTCTGTAGAGAAAGGAGGATGGAATTTCGCTTTTGTGTTTGGGCAGAAGCAGAGGGGAGCTGGACCCGGTCATCGTACCCCATCCGTTACCCCTTCTGTGCCCATGGTGCCATCTCAGAGGTGCCGAGAGATGGCACCTGGGCAAGATGCCCAGTGTAGGACGAGGCAGTGAGGTCACTGAGGCCTGCACGCTGTTAATGGCGGTTGAGATGGTCACGGGGGGATGCGGACAGCCTTTTATTTGGAAACTTCTAGAGGAACATTGAGATAGTGGTGCAGGCCATGCCCGGGCGCCCTGCATGGAGATTTACCAGCCGTCAGCGTTTCTGCCACACATGTGTCCGCCCCTTAACGGTGCACGTACGCATGTGGACTTCTGACCGATTTCACTGCCGGCCGGCCTGACCCTTCAGTAGTGCAGGGCACCGCTCCAAAGGAGAAAGAGCTTCTTCCCCAGAGCCTCAGTATGAGGAGGCCGCTCCAGAACATCCCTGCAGACGCTCCGTGACCTTGTCATCCTGTAGCTCCATGAACTCCGTGGAGAGCGCCGACCTGTTACGATCCTGGAGAAGGAAGATCTGGAGTGAGCCCAGTCACCACCTCAGAGCCAATAGTCCAGCATCTTTTTTTTGGAGGGTGTGTGTGTTATTTTTTTTTTTATTATACTTGTTAACTGTAGTCTAATACTTAAAAAAATCATTTTATTAGGGACTCGTACAACTCTTATCACAATCCGTACATACATCCACTGTGTCCAGCACATTTGAACATATGCTGCCATCATCATTCTCAAAACATTTACTTTCTACTTGAGCCCTTGGTACCAGCGCCTCATTTTGCCCCCTCCCTCCCTCCCCACTCCTCCCTTCCCCATGAACCCTTGATAATTTATAAATCATTATTTTGTCATATCTTATACCATCCGACGTCTCCCTTCACCTACTTCTCCGCTGTCCGTCCCCCAGGGAGGAGGTTATATGTTGACCTTGTAATCTGTTCCCCCTTTCTCCCTCACCTTCCCTTTACCCTCCCGGTATCGCCACTCTCACCACTGGTCCTGAGGGGTTCATCTGTCCTGGATTCCCTGTGATTCCAGTTCCTATCTGTACCAGTGTACATCCTCCAGTCCAGCTGGATTTGTAAGGAAGAAATGGGATCATGAGAGTGGGGGGCAGTCCAGTGTCTTGAGACCTGTTTCCTTGCTCCTGACCCTGGGGCCAGTCCAGGTTGGGGGTGGCATTTGGCTGTCTTCTTGCTCCCTCTGTTTTCATTGTGACAAAGAGCAGCCGGACAGGGAGGCACACTGGGCTAAGTGCTGGATCACTATGAGGTTGGCAGGTGGGCTCTACCCAGAGGCACTTGGAAGAAAGGCCTGGCGATCATTCTCTGAAAGGTCACAACCTTGAAAATTCCGTGGAGCACTGTACTGGATGGCAGCCAACTGCCCCAGACACACACGTTGCAGAACACAGATCCATCTTTCATGGTCACGTTCATCTTGTTCACCATATTGTACATCCATTCACATAAACCAATCGTAAAATCTCCCATCACCCTTAACAGAAACTCAGTCTCCTAAGCTGAGCAATAAAGACCCCTCGCTGCCCCCACCCTTGTTCACCACAGTAAACCCTGGTCCGTGTACACTTGCGTGTTCTAGAGACTGCCGATAAGTGGGATCCTACAATATTCCTGCTCCTGGGTGGGACTTGTTTCCCACTTAGCACCATGTTTGCGGGGTTCATCCGTGGTGCAGAGTGCGTGTGGGCTTTGGAGGAATACATGTTCCATGGTGGGGTGCTGCGGAATGCATTCGACAGTTCAAAGCCACCAGCTGCTCCACAGGAGAAAGATGAGGCTTTCAGGCGCAGTTCTCCCCCGCCCTGGAGGGTCACTTTCAGTCAGCCTTGACTGGCCAGCAGTGAGTCTGGGTTTTGTGTCGGTGTCATGTGTCTGCTGACAGACATGCAGGTTGCTCCCACTCTTTGGCTGTGGTAGATGGGGCCGCCGCGAACACCTTCACTCTCTTCTTTCTGGAACGATCCCTCGTCCTGGTTTGTCTTTCGCGGTCCTGATTGAGATGTCCCGGCCGATGGTCTCTGTCTAGTGTCCTGCGTCCTGGACGTGTCTGATGGTCTCCTCAGGATTCGACGCAGGTTAAATGCTTCTAGCAGGAAAACTCCATGGATAAAGTGTCCTCCCAGCCGCGCCCCGGCAGGGACCCCTGACAGAGAGCTGTCTCTGACCGAGGATGCTGGGAGTGATCGAGGGCCGTCCTTCCTGACGGCAGTCTTCATTGCACATGAGGAAAAATCAAATGGGACACGTCACTGGCAATTTCGTAGACCTTGTTGCTTGGACAGAAGGCAGATAAGGCGAGTCAGTGAAAACAAGATTTTTAAAGGAAAACTAGGGAGTGACTCACCGGACGATGGTGGAGGTGGCTTCCCGGAACCCAGGCAGAACGTTGAGAACTTGGGCCCGCGACTGGGCAGCCCTGGGCTGAGCCCTTGCTGTGCCTCTTTTTGGCAGTGGTCTCTGCCCCAGCCTTCAGGCTGTCTGTCTCTTTGCGCCTCATCTTTCTCAGCGGGTGGTGGCTGGTAAGTGGCAGACTGTCTGACTCTGGCTGGAGGAGTGGGCGGGGCAGGCCCCAGAGAGCTGCCCTCCAAGGCTCCTGATGCTCCAGGCTGGAATGCAGGCAAGCGCTGCCAGCAGGGGTGGCCTGGTGCCAGGGGAGACCTTAGGCTTCACCTGAGTTCTGATGGCCAATTAGCTGCTGAAAGCTGCTGCTGGTGCTTGTCTCCCCAATCCCAGCTATGTCCCCTGGGGCTTTGCAGCCTGCCCATGGCCCAGCCTTCTGTACTGGTGACAGTGTTAAAATGCGGGGTGGAAGGGCAGTCAATGCCTGCCCTCACCCCCTGGATATGCGGCTCTGAGGGTGCAGGGGCTCTGGGGAAGCTTGCTTGGGGTCTGAGCGGGAGGGTCTCGAAGAACCCCGGTCTGGCCCCATGATGGCAAAGGCCACCAAGGCCCCTGCCCTCAGCTCCTGCTGTTAGTGTCACGTGCTGCCTCCTGTAAAGGCCGCACAGGCCATGTCGTCTCATGGGCAGTTTGAGGTGGACACAGGTGGAGAGGGAGGGCAGGCCCTCGGTCTCCTTGCTGGGAAAACAAGATCACACGGACTTAGGGAGTTTTTGTGAACAGTGCGGATGTTCCCATTCTTTGGAAACAAACTCATTTTACAGATGCGGAAGCGGAGGCTCAGAGAGGGGATATCGTTTCCCCAAGGACACACAGCCAGTAAGTTGTGCTGAATCTGAGCCCAGGGGGTACCTGCCCCTAAGCTGCGAGCTGTGCTTTGAAGGTCCCCTGGGTCTTTGGTCTCAAGCCTTTAGCATTGGCCCCTCGACCCCTCACCCTTCACAGCTGGGTGCTGGTGGCAGAACCAGGTCAAGTCAGCTTGGGTTAGACCAAGGTCACTTTCCCTCTACACCCCCATGCCTCTCCCCACTCCCCCATCCTTTGCCAAACCGTTCTCTTGAAAAATCATGGTCTTTGATGCCAGGCCCGGCCTTCTGGGTGACTGGCATCTCCGAGCAGCTGACTTGGGCTTGTGAGGTGGATCCTGGTGGAGGCTTCCAGGATAGGGGGCCAGGGAGGGCTGGGGGGGGGGGGAGCCGCAGACTTGAGTGCAAGTCCCCCGCACACACCTCTGTCAGTGCCTCTGTTTCCCTTTGGAGTTAGGGCAGACTACTGCTTTAAGCAGGGCTGTTGTGAGGGTGGCTGAGCCCATGCCCAGAGGCCCAACCAGGACACAGAGCCTGGCACACAGGGGGCACCCTGTATTTGGCAACTGTTCCTCGTTGGCTTGGAATGGCTTTTGAAAAGTGGCTTCCCCGAGACTGCCTGGGCACAAACAACCCAAGACAACTCCTTGGGCCTTTTCCCACTCCCCTGGGAAGGATCCCAGTTCCCGGAATAGCCCAAAGTCAACATGGCTTTGCTACCGGTGTCTTTGTTCCCTCCGCTCGCTCGTCCACGCATTCCTTCCTGCCACAGACCCATATGGAGAGCTGTGAGTGCCCAGCCCCCTGCTAGAGTCAGACACGGTCACGCCTGCTGTGGTTGACCTCTGAGGACAGTGCCGGGCAGCAGGTGCCGTCATAATGATCCTCACTGCCCCCCTTCTTAGATGGGGAAAGTGGGGCTCGGAAAGTGGGAGGAGCTCTGCTCGGGTCGCTCCCCAGGCTCGGCCTGCGACTGACCTTGGAAGTGGTTTTGATGTTTTGGTTCAGTGGTTTTAGCGAGAACATCAAACCAATTCACTACTTTTTGGAAGAAGAAAAGGAAGAGAGAGAAAGAAAGACATTAAAACCAAGCTTTTTGTCTCGTGGTTCAGCTGTTGTTGTGTTGTTAGGTGCTGACTCCTAGCAGAACAGAACAACTGCGGGACCTGAGGGCCCGCGCCATCCCCCGATTGTTCTCAGGTTTGAGCCCATTGCTGCAGCCACTGGTCGCTCTAGCTTGTGGAGGACCTTCCTCTTTGTCACTGCCCCTCTGCTTCACCCAAAGCAGGAGGTCCTTCTCCGGGGACTGGTTTCTCCTGATGACGTGTCCAACGTATGTGAGACAAAGTCTCACCATCCCTGCTTCTAAGGAGCATGCTGGGCAGTTCCACAGTATCTTCAGTATGCTTTGCCAGCACCGCAATTCAACTGCATCGATGCGTCTTCTGTCGTCCTTAGCCCACCGCCAACTTTCACAGGCATAGGAAGTGATTGAAAAGACTATGGTGTGGGTGGGGCACACCCTGGCCTTCAGCGTGACATCCTGGCTTGGCATCGTTTCAGAGACAGAGTTGCCCCACGCAAGGTGCCCTTTGCTCTCTGGGATGCCACTTCTGTGAGCATCGATGGTGAACCCACGCCAGACAGAGTCCCTGGCAACACCAACCTTTTTTCTACCCGTGCGATGTTCCCTGTTGGTCATTGTGAGAATTTCGGCTTTCTTTCTTTCTTTTTAAATCATTTTATTAGGGGCTCATTCAACTCATCACAATCCATACATACATCAGTTGTATAAAGCACATTTGTACATTCATTGCCCTCATCATTCTCAAAACATTTGCTCTCCATGTAAGCCCCTGGCATCAGATCATCATTTTTCCTCTCCCTCCCCTCTCCCCTCGCCCTCATGAGCCCTTGATAATTTTAAAATTATTATTTTGTCATATCTTGCCCTGTCCGATGTCTCCCTTCACCTACTTTTCTGTTGTCCGTCCCCCAGGGAGAAGGTCACATGTAGATCCTTATAATCGGTTCCCTCTTTCCAACCTACCCTCCCGATATTCCCACTCTCAGCACTGGTCCTGAAAGCCTGGATTCCCTGTGTTTCCAGTTCCTATCTGTACCAGTGTACATCCTCTGGTCTAGCCAGATTTGTAAGGAAGAATTGGGATCATGATG
This sequence comes from Tenrec ecaudatus, assembly GCF_050624435.1. Lineage (NCBI taxonomy): Eukaryota > Metazoa > Chordata > Mammalia > Afrosoricida > Tenrecidae > Tenrec > Tenrec ecaudatus. The sequence goes on along the minus strand of NC_134539.1, from coordinate 76,936,338 downwards.
GGGGGGGCAAAGCATTAAAGAACTAGAGGAAAGTTAAGTTGTATGTTTCATCATTGCTACCCTATATGCTGACTGGCTCGTCTCCTCCCCGCATATAAAGGGGTGTCCACTTGCCCACAGATGGGCTTTGGGTCTCTACTCTGCACTTACCCTCATTTACAATGTTATGATTTTTTGTTATTTGATGCCTAATACCTGATCCCTTCCACACTTTGTGATCACACAGGCTGGTGTGCTTCTTCCATGTGGGCTTTGTTGCTTTTGAACTAGATGGCTGCTTGTTTATCTTCAAGCATTTAAGATCCCAGACGCTATATCTTTTGATAGCCAGGCACCATCAGCTTTATTTGCCACATTTGTTTATGCACCCACATTTGCTTATGTCTTCAGTGATCATATCGGGAAGGTGGGCACCCACTAATATGAGGTTTTGTTTTTTGATGCCTGATATCTGGTCCCTTCTACACCTCGTGGTCATACAGGCGGTTTCTGCTTTCTTGACATCGAGCTGTGACCCATGTCACCAAGAAGGGCTGTTTGGCATTGCCTTGAGGCTCAGCCACTCTCGAGGGCTGGTTGCAGCCTGTGGGTCCAGGGCTTATTTCCTCTCTTCCTGGTGAGAGTACCAGGACTGGCCACGAAGTAGGGCTGGAGGGGTGGGCGAGGCGGAGAGCATGCTGGGGCTGGGCTGGGGCCCCCACCTGCAGCAGTGAGCAGCACCGCCTCTGACCAGCCTGCCTCCAAGGACTGAGAGATGGGAGAGTGCTGTTTCGACAGCCCTGCCTCCCTGGCCCAGGATTGGGAAGCGAGTGCTGAATGTGGGAGAGGGTTGTAGGCCAGGCTTGCAGCAGCAGCAGCAGGCATGGGGGAGGGATGGGGCAGCATTTGTTCCCTGGGGGGTAGCTGGGCACAGAGCCCCCCACCTGGCACTGTCCACCTGCAGGTGGGTGGGGGTGCATTTTCCTGTTCAGAGCTGGCAGGCAGGCCACGGGGCAGGGAGGGCAGTGAGGGGGGCTCCCCCGCCTGTCCCCTGGGACCCCTTCCTGAGCGCCTCCTTACCTCTCTCTTTTCTCTTGCAGTTACCGAGAAGGAAGTCCAGCAGTGGTGAGTGGCCCCGTCCCTGGAGATGGGTGGGGGCTGGGGTCTGGGGTTTTGTGCTGGCCAGGAGCACAAGCAGGCTGCCCAACACAGGAGAACATGGAAGGGGCCCCCGGAGAGACTTTGCCAGCGGCTTCCTTTGTCCGCATGGGGCTGGTAGAATGTCAGTGGGATTGGGGTCAGCGATAGCGCTGAGGGGTTGGCAGTTTTTCACCTTGTGTGGCATCTCTGGTGGCCACTGGGCCCTGAAGGGATCACTCTAGGCCCTGTTCACCAAAGGGGAGGGATTCATGACCCAAGAGAAGTGAACCAAGAGACTGGGTTCTAAGCTTGGCTTGTCACTAAATTACCTGGTGGCCTTGAGAAGTTTCTTCTCTTCTCCGGGGCTCAGTTGCCCCTCCTAGAAAGGATTGATTCGACTGGTTCAAGGATGACACACATGTGTCCAGCTCTGATTAACCCGCAGTGACCTCCCTGAGTGCTGTGCTAAGAGACTGTGAGGCTACTTATCACAGAGCAACGGGAAGTATCACAATGAGTGATTAGTGAGCTCGGTAATGGATTAGTGATGCCTGCCCTGGGTCTAGGGAAGGAGAGAGGTATATTTTGTGTCATTGTATAGCTCGCACTATAAGGTGGGGGTGGGGCGAAGGCTGAGGAGGACAGAGTAGAGCTTGGTGACTTTCAGTTTAGAAATGGGCTTTTCCTGTGCCTCTCCAAGAGTGACCACATGCAAGTGACTTAGCTGCTCTCAGACTCCGTTTCCAGAAACAAGAATGTGCTGGGCTGCGGGTAGAGATGCTCCTGTTTTTAGGCTTCTGTCACTCTGCTTTCCCTTCCCAGGATGCTTCCTTCCTGGGCTGTTGTCTACCCAGTTCCTCCTCCTCATTCCGCCCCCAACTCTTTCATGTGAATTAGGTGAAGCTTTACAGAGCAGATCAACATTTTGGTTCAACGTATCCGCTGCACTTCCTCCGTGACTGTCCCACTTCTTCCCTGTGTTACCTGCCCCCATTCCTCCTCTCTCCCAACCCTACGCACATTGTCCCGGGGTCCCTCTGCCCCGCTGATCTTACCGCATTGGTCATTCTAATGAGGAGGTGAGTTTAGTGCCGGACCCGAAGGGTTAAGGGTCATCGTTTTGGGGGTTCCGTCAGGCTCTATCTGATCAATCATTGTGATACCTTTGATTTTGCATTCTGTCCCTCTGTTTTCTCTTAGTCTACGCAGGACCTTTGAATGTGACCCTGTCAGAGCAGTTGGCAGTGGTGGTTAGGCATACCTAGTTCTGGTCTCAGTCGCCCCTCTTCTTTGGACCATCTGAGCCCTCCTCGGCCCTTCCATGCAGTCTAATCTCCCTTTCCAAGAAGCCTTCTGGATCCCCAACTGTGGGGTTCCTTCCTCCTTCCCACAGGGCAGTCAAAGGGTCAAAGGGCACTTTCTCTTAGAAGAAAACCTGAGAACCCTGGTCCCCTCAGTCATCGTTAATGATGGCTGAATATTTCATCAGGGGTCCCTGGGTGGCCCAGACAGTAAGTGCTAGACTTCTGGCCAAAAGACTGGCTGTTGGAAACCACCCAGAAGTTCCGAGGAAGACAGTCCTGGAGATCTGCCTCTCCCAGGGGACACAGAGCACTGGGCCTGAGAAGAGGGTGTCAGGAGCTATGGTTCAATGCCTGGGCCCAGTCCAGGCTCGGAAGGGGTGATGTTTGCCCTGAAGAGGTGGCCCCTGTGCCAGACACGCTCTCAGACACATCTTGCAGTGAAGGCCCCAGCAGTGGTTATGACCTCGAGGTCAGCAGTTCAAAACCACCAGCTGTTCCACCTGAGAAAGGTGAGGCTTTCTACTCCCGTCCAGAGTGACAGTGTTGGAAACTCAGAGGGCAGTTCTGCCCTGTTTTGTAGAGCTGCCTTGAGTCGGCATGGACTGGACAGCAGTGAACACAGCCTCAGAGGAAGCAGGACCTGCTGCTTCGGGGGGGGGGGGTGACCTTCAAGCCCCAGGCCTGTGAGCTCCACCAAGTCCCCTGTTTGTGGCGTCCATGGTCCCCAGACCCATAGGGACATGTCCACCTGCACCTTCTCCTAGAGAGGCTGGTGCCGACTATCAGGCTCCCAGCCCAGGTAGCTGTGAGGTGACGCTTGGGGCTCCCAGCTGGGCATCCTGTCAACTTCTCCTTCCCTGGGAGGTTGAGCCAACGTTGGGGTCTGCAGCCAGCCTAGGGTCCTCGCTGACACCCCAGATTCCTTACTCCTGATCCCTGCCCCCCCCCCCCCCCATCCTCCCTCACTTATCGGAAGGTCAGAGAGGACAAGGGTGGTGGATTCAGAAACTGCAGCCACCTCTGGATAACTTTTCCGGGTGACATTGATGAAAACCAACCTCGCGGACAAGGGCGACCTAAAGCCGGATGGAAGCAGCCGCCACACTTCCTCCGTCTGTCACAGTTGCATGATGCGAGGAGTGGTGGGGGAACCCAGAGGTGGGAGAGATTGGGGCTGCAGACTGGGAGTGGGCGTGTTGGAGTGGTGGGCTCATGGATGACATGTACAACTCCCCACCCCCCTACTTATATTTTCCGTTTTTCAAATGTTGCGCAAAGTTGCATTAGGTTAGCTCTCATGAAATAGCCCAGCAGTATTGTAACAACAGCAGTGGGTGGACGCAGGGAGAATTTTGCAGCCGCCTCGGCAGGGCCAGCTGTCAATCCTGGTCGTCCCACACAGACGTGGATGGGTATGGACCATCAGCTCATCTTAGCAACCCCTGGGCCCCTCCTGCGGGCCGGGACTGAGCTGGTTACTTACAAGAGGGCCCAGAGGTACGTTGAGTTAGCCCCATTCTCCAGATGAAGAAACCAAGGTGCAGAGGGGTAGGGACACTCGTGGCACAGATGTGCCTGTGTGTGTGGAATCTGGGTCAAGTTCCCTCTGCCGCACTGGCCTGGGCAGTCAGGCTCTGGCTCCCAGGAACCCCCCCTGCAGAACCAGAGGCAGTGGTGGGGGTGGGGCAGAAGAGGATTCATGCTCATCCGAGGCTCCGGTCCCTCCTCCAGAACGTCTGAAGTCAGGTCTCCAGGGAGCTCTGGGAAGGGGTTGTCTGCAAAGATAATGGGAGAACAATTTGCAGAGGCTGCTGCTGCGTGGTCCCAGCTGCGCCCTGAGGCTGATGGTGGCGAGGGGCGGTGCTTGTTATCTGTCGCTCCCTTGGTGGATTTGTTCCCCACCCGGAGGGAGGGAGGGATGAAGGTGGGGGGTGGGGTGAGGGGTGGGGCTTTCCTCCAAGTAGGGTCCTGAGGGCTGGGTTTCTGTGGGAACGAAGGAAAGTTCTGGCAGCCTTTTGGAGACTGCGGCCTGCTCAAGGCCTTCAGAGGGTTGGAGGTCAAGTGGGACTTGGACCCAGGTGTCACGGCGTGCTTGTTGGTTATCTGCCCGCTCATCCACCCAGCACACCTTTCCTGGGTCTTTTCTATCCGCCAGGCCCTGTGCTGGGCCCGGGGCATGACAGGGGCAGGGGTGGGGGTGGGGGTGGAGATGAGGTGCCAGGAGTCTCCTGGTGACACAGGTGTGTCTGTGCTGCTTGGGGAGGAGGTGGGAGGCACAGTGTCAAATCAGGGAGTGCTTTTTGCAAGTGGCACTGAGCTTCCTGTATTTTTACAAGATGACAGATTCTTCTCCCCCTCCTTCAAGTCCTGTGTGAATGCAGTGCCAAAACTGGGTCTTGTGCTTTCTCACTTTCACCCTGCTCTCTTGAACGCGGGAACCCTGGGAGCGTAGTGGTTGCACATTGGGCTGCTAACCACAAGGTCAGCAGTTCGAAACTGCTCTCCGATCTGCAGGAGAAAGATGGGCTTTCTACTCCTGTCAAGAGGTGCAGTCTCGGGAACCAACGGAGGCAGTTCTAACCTGCCCGCTAGGGTTGCCTTGAGTCAGTATCGGTTTTCCCATCTGTAAGGGGGTTTGGGAACGTGTGCCTCGTGGAGGCAATTTGGTGAAATCGGGTCTAGAAAGCGTGTGAGTCCCCGTGTCCCACCCCCAGCGACCCTGTGGGGCAGAGGAGAACTGCCACCTCGGGGTTCTGAGCCGGTGCCCTAGAGGGAGAGGGCAGCGCCATCTGCCTGGTGACTTCCCGTGGCTGCCCTTATGATTAGAAGCCCCGAGCGAGCGTAACCCACGCTGGGTTCCCGGGCTCCTCCCTCACAGGAGTGGCACCCCCGTACTCACAGTCACCGAGCCCTGGAAGTCAGACACAAAACCCTGAGCTCGTGGGGGTCCCCAGGGTCCCGTGGTTCTTACCCGGGAGGCAGGGTTTGCTCCCAGGGGACACTGGGTGACAATTTGTTGTCACTGTGGCAGGGTCACCACTGGCATCTAAGAATTGGAGGCCGGGGTCACTGCAGATGTCCTCTAGAGCACAGGGGCCTAGGTGGACAGACCTCAGCCCCTCATTTTGCCAGCAGGGAAGGGCATTGCCCTGAGCCCCGCCTACTATGCATCAGGTCTGGGCCAGACATGGCAGCGGGCCCATGGGTGCATGCTCTCTAGGCGGCAGCATGTCTATAGGAGACAGGGTGGGGCAGGAGAGGGAGAAGGCTGTGCCTGTTGGAACCTGAGCCCGGGGCTGGAATCACGTCTCCCAGCCCTCCTGGGGGTGGATTGGTGGGTGAAACCTTTCATAGGGCAGTGGCTCATGGGGGTGCCTGCGATGAGGGGGTGGGCTGGGGGTGAAGTGGGGTGTGCTGACTCAGCCAGCCAGTGGGGTCTTGGAGGCCTAGGCCCATCACAGAAGCCCTGGCTGAGGAGCTGAGCTGACCTGTGAGGTGCTTTGGGCATCGGGGTGCCTGGAGCAGCTGGGACAGCTGACACTGGGTGAGCAGGGTGTCCCCCTCCACCCCCTGCTGCTGAACAATGCGGTTACGTAATGTTTGGGTAGCTGGCACTTTACTCATGCGCTGACTCGGGATGGTGCTGCAGCCTGGCTCTTGGAAGTGGCAGGTGAGATGGGGAGCCGGGAGCCAGGAGACTCGGATCTGAGCCCTATTTTCTGCTGCTAATTTCCTGTGCGACCTTGGGCCAGTCTTGCCTCTTTCTGGACCTTTAATCCCCCTGGATACTTAGAGGGATGGGAGCCGATTCCTTGCCCCACCTTCCCCTTTGAGCTCTCGGGTTGAGTCTGGAGTCACTGGGTGCTTCTGCCCTGTCCCCATGCCCCATGCTCGGGGGCCCAGGAGCTGGACGCCTGGGCTCTCTGCCTCATTCTGTCCCTGTTTGGTGGCGGATGCCGGTCTTGAGCTCAGGGAAATAGACTGGCTGGATGTTCTGGGGCCGATGCGGGCTGGGTGGAGTAGAGGATCCGGAGGAAGCAATGTGGTAGCCTGGGGGTGGCCTTGCAAGTTCCAGAAAGGGGGGCTGGAGGTACAATTCAGGAGTGAGGGCAGAGGCTGGAGCACCCTCTGTGGGGGCAGTTTCTTGGGGCTTCTGCAAATCGTGCTGCAGGGGGCTGGTTCCGACAGTGACAGTGACAGCCCTCACAGGGGTAATTGGGCAGCATCCCCCAGCCCTCGTCTGCCCCCTCCCCCCAGCTCCCCACTGAGGCTGGCCTTTCCACACCCTACCCACAATCCACTAACACCACTCACAGTGTTGATGGTTCCTGCTGCTGCCACCGACTCCTGGACACCGCCTCCCTTCTGAGAGCCACCCTCGGGAACAATCCCTCAGGGGCTGTCTCCCAAATGCATCTGGGTGCATTTCACTTTATTACTGCCGCTTTTGACAACCTTTTACAATCACTCAAGTGGCACCGCGCTGCCAGAGGGAAATCAGAAGGGGTGCATGGACCAATTCTTCCCCGCCCCGTCCACTGCCCACCAACCCCAGTCTGGCCCCGAGTCCTAGACCTGGGTGTGAGCATGTGAGGCAGGCACGATTGTAACAGCCAGGGGGCGCGGAAGCAAGAGACGGGGCAGAAGCAGAGTGAGCTGCACTAGTCTCCACCCGGACCTGCTATGGTATCAGTGCCCCCAGCTCCCACCCTCCTTGGTTACCCCTGGCACGGCCAGTGTCAGCAGGGACTCAGAGCAGACAATGAGCAGCGACTGGTAGACACTGAGAGTCCTGCTGGGACGGGGTGCGGGGTGATGGCAGACCCCGCTTATCCTCCGGCATGAGAACAGAGAGGCAGGAAGGCTGGTGGTTCGAGCACAGGTTCTGTTGGAGTGAGGGGCTGTTGGGTCAGGTCCGGCGCCTTGAGACCCTGTGCAACCTAACAACACACTGCCCGGCCCTGTGCCCTCCACACCTCGTTCTTATTCTGTGTCCATTGTTGCAGCCACTGGGTCGGTCCATCTTGTTCAAGGTCTTCCTCTTTTTTTGCTGCCCCTCCCCTTGACCAAGCATGACGTCCTTCTCCAGGGACTGACTGGCCTCTCCTGAGAACATATCCAAAGGGCGTGAGCTCAAGTCTCACCACCCTTGCCTCTTAGGAGCACTTCTTCCAAGACAGATCAGGGTGCCCTTTTGACCGTCAGTGGTCCTTCCAATATTCTGCTCCGACACCACAGTTCAAAGGCAGCGATTCTCCCTCAGTCTTCCTTATTCAGAGTCCCACTTTCACAGGGACATGAGGCGATTGGAAATTGGCTGGCTTGGGTCAGGTGCACGTTAGCCCTCACAGTAACCACCTTGCTTTCTAATACTTTACAGAGGCCTGTGCGGCACATCGCCCTAAAGCAATGACAGGCCCTCGGACCAATCGCCCGGCCTCTCAGTGCCCTAGTGCCTTCAACTGTGAAGCAGAGATCCTTGAACCTGCCACAGAGGGTCCATGGGAAAGAGGGTGTGGTTGTTAGTGGCCGCTGGGTGTGTCAGGTACAGCTGCTCCTCAGTGTTTTTAAGTTGTGACCTCTTGGCAGCAGGTTTGTAGGCCTGCCTCCGGAGGGTAGGAAGGGCTAACCTTTCAGCTAGTGGGTTTACACTGCCCAGGGGTCCCTGCGGAATGAAGATCTTTATACAGTCGGTGCCTGGCTTTGGGACCTGCTGTCAAAGAGTGGATACACAGGGCTCTTAGTGACAGGGAAGCTGGGCAGGACCTCAGCCACTGGAAAGGACCCTCCTGGGCCTCTGGCCTTCCAGGTGCCCTGTCTGAGGCAGGCCTCTGAGACGTCGCCTCTCTTACAAACTCACAATCTCCGTGGACAATGTTGGGATGGCCATATTCCCACTCCACTCCAGCGTGGAGAAGGAAGCTCCCACAGTCACCAGACTCCAGAGTCTCCGGTCCCTGCCCCAGCATCCTCTGGGCATCTCAGTAAAGTACACTCTCTAAGGGGACTGCTGAGGTCACTGACTGGTGTCGTGCCCTTTTTTCCTTGTGACATTTGACTCCATCAGATCGGTTGCAGAACTCCAGCCGCCCACTCTCAGGCGCCCTGCGTGTTCTGAACTAAGAATTGTCCTCTGCGATGTGCTTGTCCTCATGTGCCGGCCATCGAGCTCCAGTCCCTGGGCACAAGGGAACAGCGTTTCCCATGTGACCTGAATCGTGAGGCCATCAGCAGGCAGCCGCCAGCACTGTTCTCAGAGACCCTCATCTTCCATGTTTCCCGGGGCAGCAGGACCTTCATGCAGACCCCCTGGAGGACAGAGCAGGCCATTTCTCTGTGCACCAGGTCTCCTCCGTGTTCACCTTTGGTCCCCACCTGTGCAGGCTGCCAGGACTGTGAGGGAAGCAGATGCCTTCCCCTTGCTGAGCCTCAGTTTCTCTGTCTTTAAAATGGGCACTGCCAAAGATCCTTGCTCGCTGGGCTGTTAGGGCATTCAGGGAGAGTAAGATTGGCAGAGTTCCCAGCACAGAGCCTGGCCTAGTGAGAGTGATGGGTAAAAGCAGGCACCTCCCTCCAACTTCCCCCTGTGCTGGGAATTGTCTCAGGTGAGAGAGCTAAGCTACCCACAGGAGCTGACTCCCGAGTGGATTAAAGCACCACTCTGTGTATGCCAGCCCCATGCTAGGGGGTGCGATCACCAGCGCTTCTGGGTAGAGGCGGGAAAAGAGGCTCAGAGAGATGCGGGCACTTGCCTGAGGCTGCACAGCTGGAGAAGACAGCCTGGAGTTGGACTGCAAAGCCACAGTCCAGGAGCTGGGCTGTCATCAGCTGACCGTTTGGCTCTCAGGCAGGTCGCAGGCTGGGTGTTGGGGAAACAGGGTGATCAGTCCAGTTGGGACACAACACCAGAGTCTCCTCAGAGCTTGTCCTGCTCCGGTGAGGGTCCATCCAGCTCCATGAGAGCTGAGGCTAGTCGGGGGGAATGTGTGTGCGTGTGTACAAGATTGAGCTCTATGCAGGGGGAGGAGCCGGCGGGTGAGAGGAGCCAGCTGCCAACCCTTAGGCTCTACCCACCAATACAGAGCCCTCTGGTGCTGAGTGGGGCTCAGCCGAGAAGATGGGGAGACACGAATTCCTCCTGCTAGAGCATCACCGTGGAGGGTCCTGTCTGCCCTGCCCTTCACATAAGCCATCTGCAGCACAGACGAAGCGCTCGCTGTGTGATCCTGCACTGCTGTCCTGTGGGCTGCTGGGCTCGGCTCCAATTTTGTGTTTCATGGTCAGGCAGTACTCTGCTGGGATCCACAGGGCTTTCCTCCAGCAGGCCAGCCTCCATGTCTCTAGTCTCCCTTCATCTGGAAGTCCCACTCTGGGTGACCCTACTGGGGCGGCACCTGTGAGCATGCTCATGTTGGTCCTTGTCCTCGTAGCGAAGAGGCTCAGAGAGGTGAAGTCACTTGTGCAAGGGCACACAGTTGGCAGGAGACAGAGGTGGCAGTGAGCCCTTGCCTATGACCCTGTCTTGGAGCAGGATGCTCAGCCACACAGGTGAGGCTGTCTCTTTTGACCTGTTTTGCCTGGCATGCTGCCCCCAGGTACAAAGGCTTCATCAAGGACTGTCCCAGTGGGCAGCTGGATGCCGCGGGCTTCCAGAAGATCTACAAGCAGTTCTTCCCCTTCGGAGACCCCACCAAGTTCGCCACGTTTGTTTTCAACGTCTTTGATGAAAACAAGGTGAGCCGGGGACTGCTGGGACCTGAGCCAGCCTGAGCCTCCTCCCTCCCGCAGCAGCCGGCTCAGCCCCCACAGCCTCTCCACACCCACTCCCTCCTGCTGATGTTCCCTTCTGGAGAAGGTGCACACAGGTGCACACGCACAGTGCTCAGAGAAGCGTGCACATGTATACATGTGCACACAATGTACACGGGTGCTAGTGTACACACATGCACATCAGATATAGGCACCCATGGTTACATGTACACACTCGCAGACCTACTCCACACACACACACACACACACACACACACACACACACACTCATACATATGCACCCTGAGCTTTTTCTGACAAGTGCAAAGTGCAAATGTCTCCCGGGATAGTGACAGGCTCGATGACCTTCACGGACACTCCCTGGACATGGATTTATATGCCTGGCCTTGACTGTGGGTTCTTTTTCGTGAGGTCTCCCACAGTGGGGATAAGTGCCTGGCTTTGTGTGTGAGGTGGTGGGTGGGTGGAGTTTGTTTTATGTTTTGTTTGATCGATCTCACTTGGGGGGGGTCGGTACAGCCCGTTGAACACTCCTACCTTGCAGATGAGGAAAGGAAGCCTGTGAGCTTTGAAGGGACTCGCTCCATATGAAGTAGGATCAGGAAATCCTCAAAGCAATCTCTTCCTCCTGGTGGTGCGGAGGTTCAAGCGCCCAGCAGCTCTCCGAGAGGTGGGCAGTTTGGACCCGCCGGCCTCCGTGCCTGTCAGGATACACAGCCCAGGAAACGCACAGGGTCGTGACGAGCCGGCAGCCAGTCGCCAGCAATGAGCTTGGTTGTTTTTCTTTGTAAAATAGCAACCCCTACCTCGTCAGAAATTTAGAAAATTGGAGAAAGTAAAACACGGTCCATAATCATACCTCTTAGAACTCCTAGCATCTGAACATATATCCTTCTAGGCTTTTCTGGCTTTTTAATGTGGCGGTACAGCAAAACCCAGCATCCATGTTATTGGACAACCTCCTACAATGTTATTTTTACAATGTTTTCTTTTGATTTAGTCTGATTACATACTGGGCGCTCCCTTGTTGCGCATGCCCTGGGGCACTTGGCTACTACTTGAAAGTCAGTGTTTCAAACCCACGGGAACTCCCTGGGAGGAAAGGCCAAGTGGCCTTGCCTGTGACAGTGACCGCCTAGGAAGCCCAGGGGGCGGTTTTGCTCTGTCCTCCAGGGTTGCTGTAAGTTGGAATGGACTTGTCGGCACATAATAACCACATGCCCACCTCTGTGTGTCTACACACACACACACACACACACACACACACACACACACTCACTCGCGGAAAGTGAGTGGCCCCAAGGGCCTGACACTACAGACAGTGTATCTGTGGGTGCTGTATCCAGAGTTGGGCAATCCACGAGCCTCCCAGCATCTGTCCCACAAAGGGCCTTTTCAATCCCTCTAGCTTATTTCCAGGTGGTCCCGGAGCTGGGCACGCGGATGTCTCCGTCTGACAGATGGCAGTTTCCCCACAGCTGCCCTGGGCTGGAGACTCCCCTTTGGTGTGCTGCCCTTCTCTGGGCCTCAGTTTCCTCATCTGCAACGCACATAGGGTGATCGAACCTGGTTAGGACCCTTCCCTGTTGAGAAACCTGTGGTTCTAGGTTTCCGGGTCGGGTGTTGCCAGTGATGTGAGTGGGTGGTGCCCGCTGGCTCTCTCAAGTCGGGCTCTCCTTTATCGGGCCACTTTCTTCCCTTCTCTGCCCCACCCCCCTGTTTTCCTCCCTTCTACCTCCCCATTCCTTCTCACGCCCCCTCTCCCCTTGGCCCCCACCCACCCCGCTGGGGTGACCATTGGCTATCGGTATCTGGTGTCTGGCGCTGCCCATCACAGCCTCCCTGCCCCCTGAGGTCCTGCCTGGCCTGATCAGGTGGCCCAGTGCCAAGTGAGGCACCGCCCACCACCCGATTTTCTCTCTCTTTCTCTCTTGTCAGGATGGGCGGATCGAGTTCTCAGAGTTCATCCAGGCTCTGTCGGTGACCTCCAGAGGGACGCTGGACGAGAAGCTGCGGTGTAAGTGATGTTCGCTTTGGGCAGGTCGGGCAGCTGCTGGGCGACCTCGGCCCCTGCCAGGAGGGGTCACGAGACACATGGCAGTAGCTATGGGGAGGAGCCAGGGCAGCCTCCCCTGGGCCGGTGGGCTCTGCCAAGGGTCTAGAGCCCAGCCTGGGGCTCATGGGATAGCAAAGTCAGCAGTTTGAAACCAGCAGCAGCCGCTCCGAGGTGGAAAGATAGTAGAAATACTGTCAAGAGCTACAGTCCCGGTAACTCACAGGACAGTTCTCCTTTCCTTGTGGGGTCGCTGTGGGTCAGAGCAACTCTGTGGCAGAGTTTTTTGGGGGGTGGGGAATCACATGACCAGTTATCCAGGCCAGGCTGTCTGTCCAGAGATACAGGGTGGCCGTGATCTCCGGCTCTTCTCGGCTTTCTGTTGGAGCTGGCCGTAGGGTGGCAGAGTGATGCTTAGGGGAGCAGAGGAGGGCAGGTGGGCCATGTGGTTGGCAGGAGCAGAGGTGAGAGCCAGTCCTTGGAGACCCAGGTGGTGGGCAGTCTGGCGTGGAGTCAGAGGTCCTGGGTCTCGTGGCTGGACCCATCATGTAGGTGGCTGATATGATGGTGAATGATTTTCCTCCTTCATGTGTCCCTGCCCCACCACTCGCTCAGTCAACAGGTACTGACTGAAGGTGGCCATGTGCCAGCTGTGGGCGGGAGGCTGGGGATCCCTTGGGGAACAAGGGAGACAGGCTCTGCTCTCCTGAGGCTCCAGCTCGCAGGGAGGAATGGTTCCAAGAGTCTCCTCAAGCTGCACTTGAAGCAGGCCCAGGGAGGCAGCTGCCCCGGCTCCAGCCCGGAAGGGGGAGGTCTGTGGTGGGCGGCAGCTCTTCGGAGAATCTGAGGGAGAGACAATGACACTCCTTAGGCCAGAGCTTACTGCCCGTGATGCCTTCTCCTTTGTTTCATTGGTAACCGAGCCCTCTGCCGTTTTGATTGAAACGCCGCGTGTTCGCGTGCACGCGTGCCCTATAGCGGTATTGGTTGGCTGGATGGCCAGGGGAGCCTCCAGGGAGGTACAGAGAGGGGCTTCAAGCCCCAGGCCAGGCTGGCTGAGCCGTGCTGTTGGTTGCAGGGGCCTTCAAGCTGTATGACCTGGATAATGACGGCTACATCACCCGGAACGAGATGCTGGACATTGTGGATGCCATCTACCAGATGGTGGTGAGCCGGAGTGGCCCTTCCCCTGCCTGGCGTCACTCTGTGCAGTTCTGCCTTGGGAGGCCAGAGGAGGGTAGGGGGCTGGGGTCCTTGGGATGATCCAGACTCGGAGCATCGTGGACAGCAGAAGGAGGAAGGGGAAAGGGGTCCTTATCTGGAACCAGTCCAAGATGGGGGATGGGGTGGGGGTGAGGGCCAAGCATTTGGCCAAGATCCCACGGGGGGGTCTCGTCTGTCTGCCTGGCAGGGGAACACAGTGGAACTCCCGGAGGAGGAGAACACCCCGGAGAAGAGGGTGGACCGGATCTTCGCCATGATGGACAAGGTGAGGCTGGGGGACCTGCTCCTTGTCCAGGAGGTGAGGTTTTGAGGGGCAGGCCTGGGCCGTCCGGTGGGCAGGGAGTGAGCCCCAGGTGCTTGGACCTGGCTTGGGCACTGACCAGCCCTGAGGCTAACTCAAGACAGGGGACTCAGCCTGGTGTGATGTCTGCTCACCGAAATCTGCCCCATCACGTCCCCCACGGGCAAGTGCCTGGGGCTTTCCCCTTACTCATGGACCCCCTCCCTTCCCCACCCCCCAGGTATGCGTGCGCTCACCAACCCCGTGGGCAATCGTGTGTGTGTGTGTGTGTTGGGGGATGCAGTGGGGTGGGGAGGGAGTGTCTGATAACACCCAGGCTTTTCTGAACGTATTCAATAGTGAGATGCAGCGTGTGTGTGTGTGTGTGTGTGTGTGTGTGTGTTGGGGGATGCAGTGGGGTGGGGAGGCAGTGTCTGATAACACCCATGCTTTGGGAGCACGAGGGGTCCTTAACAAGCTTGTGGAAGAGTCATTATCTCTGCATCTTTCCACGAGCACTCACATGCCCTCCCGCAGTGCCAGCTGGGCACAGCACCTGTGATCCCCCAAGCGGCCAAGTCACAGGTACTGCTGGCTCCGTCGGGGAGCGTCACCTCCAGGAAGAGCTGCATTTCAGCTAGAAGTTAACGAAAATGAAGTTCTAAATCCCCCCCTGTTCAAATTCACAGACCTGCTGAGTTCTACCTACAGACCCGGGGTTAAGAAACCTTCTTTAAATTTCGCTCGCTGTTGTTTTCAGATGAGATTCCCCTTGCTTTAAATGGAGACTCTAGATGCAGATGGTAAGGACACATGGTACCACGAGCGTGAACAGAAGGTTGCCGTGAGGTCGGGCTGTTGAGTTGAATTTTGGATGGATAAGCTGCTTGTCCGGCCACTTAGAGCCGGGGGCCTGTATAGCCTCAGTTCAGTTGGAAGGGTTATTAGTGCGTGTTGCCCGGGTCCACTGCCTTCATTTGAGACCCTTTAGCCCAAGTTAGAGGAGTGTGAGCTGTGTGCAGATGCAGCCACTCAGCTTCTTGACTGATGGACTCTACCTTTGTCTAGGTGTGACCCCAGGTTACTGCTGCAGCCCCCCACACGCCTTAGACCACTGGGTCAACTGCCTGCCTCTCCCACATTCTGGGAAATGGTACAGAGCTGGAGCTGGGCTGGCCCAGGGGTCCATTCTAGCCTCCTCATGGACAGAAGGTTTCCTGAGATCAGCCCCGTTGTTGCGTGCGTGCGTGCATATGTGTGTGCGTGCGTCCCAGGCGATGGGCAGTGGAGAGGCAGGTGTGCCGGGCTGGTTCTTTCCACCAGCATGCTGTCCCCTCGCCGAGCCTCAGAGCCTCAGGCGGTTTTCGTAGTTCTCCCAGGGCTCTCTGAGGGAAGCTCCAGAGGATGGGACTGGCCCCAGGCGCCTCCCCCTGGGCCTCATCAGACTTCCTGTGTCTTCCCCCAGCTCTCTGCTTCCTCTCCTGCCCAGGCCCCCCAGGGTCCAGTGGGCTGCTCCAGGAGGGCTGCAAGTGTCCCCAAGGTGATCTCAGAGAAACGTGCAGCCATGGCCCCTCCAGGTTAAGGGCGATCCACAGGCTCTGTAGTGATCGATGCCCACGGCCGTGGAGTCGTGGGCGCTTCCATTGGCCAGGCACTTCATGTGATACCCCAAAGCCTGGAGGAAGCCCCCCCCCGGAAGAAACAGGTGCCCCTCAGCCTGACCTGTCTGAAGCCCAGCTCCTGTCATCCATGAGCTGGACCACCCTCCTCCTCTGGGGTCCAGGTCCGGGTTGGGCTTGGGGAAGAGGCGTGTGGGTCGCAGGCCAGAGACCCCTGTCCTGGGAAGTTGGTTGTCCTCCCCATTCTCAGCCTGCCCCTCTCTGCTTCCAGAATGCCGACGGGAAGCTGACACTGCAGGAGTTCCAGGAAGGGTCCAAGGCAGACCCCTCCATCGTGCAGGCGCTGTCTCTCTACGACGGGCTGGTATAGTCCACAGCCCGGGCTGGGGTGAGTGCAGGGCCCTCAGGGCCCGGGGGGGCCCGGGGGCGGGGTGGGGGGGTGGGCTCAAAAGCAGGACACCCAGTTCAGCCAGAGCTCCTCTGCTTTTTTCATCATTTTAAACCAGCCAGAGTCAGCCCAAGAATTTGCCGGAATGGAAGTTTTCCCAGCTAGAGAGCACTTTGAAAACCCCAGTTCCCAGCCTGCAGGGGCAGGGGCTTCTCTGAGTGGCCAGGACACCCAAGCTCCTGGTCCTCTTGGGCAGCAGCTCAGATGTGGTTTATTTCATTCTCCCATTGGCCTTGATGTGAGTGGGGGGCTTAGAGATGGTGTGGCTGCTAGAGAGCTGTCCTCCTTTTCCTTCCTCTTTCTCATCTGATTTCTACCCCCATGGGGGCAGGGGCAAGGTGTGTGAGTTCAGGTAGACTAGAGAAACACATCCATAGACACTCATGTATATAAGGAAGAGCTTTAGCTCCAAGAGCAATTGAGCATTGAGAAAACATCCCCGCCCAGTCCAGATCAAGTTCCTAAGTCTGATATTAGCCCATATGCCCAATATCAGTCTATAAAGTCCTCTTCAGACTCATGCAACACACGCAATAATGCCAAATGCAGGAAAATCACAGGCCAGTGGGCGCAAAGTCTTGTGGATCCGGTGGCGATGGAAGCATCTCAGCGCTGGTGTGGGTCTCCACAGGGCTCCTCCAGCTCCAGGGCTCTGGTTCCATCAGGAGTCTCCATGGCTTGTCAGCAGGAATGTCTCCCAGGGAGTCTGTGTGCATCCAGCCTCTGGCGAGCTGTGTATCTCCTGAGCGTTTCCTAATGAGGCCCTCAAGCTGAGACCTGATTGACAGGCTAACCTCCGCCCGTTTACTCTGAAGTCTCAAGTTGACAACTGATTATGTACCTACCACACAAGGGGAGGGAATGCCCTCCAAGGCCCTGCCCGGCTGTCAACAGCCTTGTCCGTGTGTTGCTGCCCGGATGTATGCGTTCTGTTGGCAGACACTATCAAACCGCTTTCTGGGGTGGCTGTCCGTCTGACCTGCCCACCGCAGCCCCTCGGAGTCCCACCTGCTCCATGGCCTTGCCAGCACCGGATGAACTCCATCTTTTCCATTTTAGCCATTGAGATGGGCGTGCAGTGAGAGCTCATGGTAATCTCCTATGGAATTTCTCTGTTGAGCAGTGAAGTGGAACACCAGGTCATACGTGGGATGCCTAAAGTTTCAGCATCCTCCTGGGTGACGTGTTGGAGTATTAGTCACTGGTTGCTATGTGGCATAGTGGTTACACGTTGGGCTGTTAACCACAGGTCAGCGCTTCAAACCCACTAGCTGTTCCTTGGGAGAAAGACTTGGTTCTCTAGTTGCATAAAGAACAGTTACAGTCTTGGAACCTCACAGGGTCAGTTCTAGCTGTCCTAGAGGGTCAGTGTGATCAGGATCGACTCCATCGCAGCAGCAAGGGAGGTCACTACCTAATTCATCACCACAAAACAGCAGCTTAAAAGAACCCACATCATGAATTTGGTCGTGGCTTAAAGGAGTGCTCCTGGCTCGTGGACTCTCATGAAGCTGCCACCAAGCTGCTGTCAGGGTGATTGGCAAGATGGCATGGAAGGGCAGGGGCCTCTGACCTCCCCCACACTAGCCCAAGGATGATTGCTGCAGGCAGAGGTCAGACACATCTCCACCCCTCCCTACCCTATCCCTGCTCTCTCTTTGCCCTCTTCTTCCCACCGTGCTCTTCCACTGGGACCGCTCATCCCATGCAGGCCTCAGGGACAATACTCCCGAGGAAGGGGGCTTGTGAGGGACATCAACAAGGTAAAGCACAGTCATTGGACCACAGCAGCACCTGTCCTCAGCCAGCAGCTGAGTCTCTTTCTGGAGCTCAGCCTCCAGCCCCCTGGCTCTTGGGCTCCTGCCTCTTTCTATGGGCCAGGAAGCCTGCCTGCTGTTCTGCTCCACCGTGTCCTGGCCTGTGGTCTCAGTCCTGCAGTTCCGCTGCTGGTCTCCGCGTGGCGTGGTTTCTGGTGCCTTGGAGATCTGGCACGTCATCCTCGGTGGTCTCTTTTTCCTTGGTGGTTCCCGGAATTCTCTCCGTTTCTGCTTCTGAGATGGCTCTCAGCACTGAAATGGACCCATCTCCTCTATTCCTGCTTCATACACCTAATTTGCACAGCCCGGCCCTATCATTTGGTGGGAGATACAAAGGCCTAGTTGGAAGATTCGTATTAATGAAACCAATTGTGGTAGCAATTGTACCATTCTGCTTGACGTGATTGAACAATGGAATATATATGATATATGTATTCCCATTTAATAGTAAATTAAAAAAGAAATCCCATTTCGCCACAGTGACTAGCCAGAGCAGTTTGCCCATGACTGTTCCAGATTCAGCACTGGATGTCTCTCATCCTGGGGGGGCCCCTTGGTCCCAGGCAAACCAGGACAGGTAGTCACCCTGATTGGAGTCTCATCTGAAGGCCTGGCTAAGAGAGGATCCACTTTCGGGCTCACTCACAGAGTTTGGGGGCCACAGGGCTTCCTCACAACGCGGCTCCTGGCCCCACTTTTCTGGGTGCTGCTTCTCTGGGTGAGCAATCCAAGAGGGGGAGAGAGGGGGGCCCAGGACAAAAGCCAGTGTTTTGTTCCTAAGTTAATATTGGAGATGACCTCTCATTGCTCCTTTCAGCAATGCCTTGGCTATTTCTGGCTGTTTGCATTTTCATATACATTTTAGAGTCAAATTTCTACATACACATACAACACAAGGCTAGGGATTTTTATTGGGATTGTGCTGAATCTACTGTTCAATTTGGGAGAAAATTGAAAAAAACTCAACCTGACCTAGAGTTCATTCCAACTCTTAGTGACCCTTTAGGACAGGTTAGAACTGCTCCTGTGGGTCCCTGAGACTGTCACTCTTTTAAAAAAATAATTTCCTGTCCTTAATTATTTGGGTTTTAAAATCATTGTCTTGGTGGGAGACTGTAACTCTTGGCGGGAGTAGAAAGCCCCCTCTTTCTCCTGCAGGGGAGAATCAGCCTTCTTAAAATACTGCATCTTCCCATCCAGGAAAATGACGTATTCTCCCATTTGTTTATGGCTTTTAAATGGTTGGCCTGTAACATTTTTCTGTTTCCAGTGAAAACGGCTTTCACATTCTTTGATAGGTTTATTACTAAATATTTGGTGTTTTATGCTATTACAGCTCGTCATTTTGAGATTGTATTTTCTGCTTGGTTTTGGTTTCTGGACTGTTTCTCCACGACCCTGCCAGATGTACTCGTTAACTCTGAGCAGCGCCTGCCTTACATTCTCCTGGCATGGAGAGGTTTTCCTCCTGTAGCTCTTCCGTTTCTTCCCTCTGGCTCATTGTCCTGGCTGGAACTACCATACCTGGGCGCTACTGCGTGGGAGTAGCGATGACGGGCAGGCTTGGCTCGTCCTTGACCCTGGGGTGGAGCGCTCAGTAATTTACCACTCGTTAGGACGTTTTACTGCAAATCCCGCATAGATCTGCTATGCTTGGGTTAGGAATTTTCCACGTCTCTGGGAGTTTCTGTGTAAATGAAAGCATGAATGTCATTGGGTGTTATCAAGGGTCTCGGGACTTGCGTATCAAGATGCCTCTCTGACTTGTCTTTGCTTGTCAATGTGGTGAAATATGTATGGATTGATTTTGGACTGCTAAGCCATCCTTGGATTCTTAGAACAAACTCCATGTGGCCGTGATGCACTCTCCTTTCTGCGCATCGTCAGAGTTGCTTGGCCAATATTTTGTTTAGTAGCCCTGGTGGCTTAGTGGTTATGTGTTGGCCTGCTAACTGCAAGGTCAGCAGTTCGAAACCACCAGTTGCTCTGTAGGGGAAAGGTGAGGCTTTCTACTCCTGTAACGAGTTAAGGCCTCAGAAAACCCAGGGGCAGTTCTACCCTGTCCTATAGGGTCACTATGAGTCGGAGTTGACTGGGTGGCAGTGAGCGATCAGAATTAGGCAAAAACTTCATTCTCAGTGACAGAAACCAATTTGAAGTGGGGCATCAGTGTGCAGGCCCGGGGCCTCGCGGGGTCCACACTGGTCTGTTCTAATTCTTCCCGGTCTCCTTTCTGGATCACCATCAGTGGTCTCCTTGACAACCACCCATGGGTTTGTGTAGCGCCCCCAGGCCGCGGGTAAAGGAGAATGCAGTCCTGAATTCTCGGCACAGCCCAGCGGCATGGTTCCTTTGCTCTAAGTGTGCTATTATTTTTGAGTCATCTGACGTGTTTTATTTTTCTCACAGTTTTCCATGCGTGTTTGTGTGTGTATATATTTCTTCCACAACAATGAGTTCATACCATATGCCGTTACCTGCATTTTTAGCTTTTAAGGAACAACGCATAGAAAACATTCTTTCTTTAAAAAAAATCTTCTGGAGAGCCAACTCTAAGACAGTAGACTGTAATGTGCTTTCACCCTGCTTGGCTCAAAGTTCATATTCTGCCGGGTCCACACTGACTTATTTTCTTGCCAGGACATGTGTGGACATAGACCTCACCCCGGACCCTCATCGCTGACATGTTGAGCAAGAAGGCTTAGTTTATTCTTATGGCACATTTCTTTTGCCTCTGTGTGCATGAAACTTGCCCAAGCCGAGTTCAGTGTAAGGCCTGTGACCGATCCTCTTTACTGCCTTAAAATTGCCCCTCTCCATCTCGAAACTTCCCAGCAGTCACTGTAACCGGACGCGGTCCCATCGTCTTTGTGATATTTGCCGCCTCAGATTCCTGACATTCCATATTCCCAGGTGAATCACAGGGATATAATCGGGGTGTTATCGGAGCCCCAGATCACGAGGGCATTGTGCACCCTGAAGTGCGATGTGAGAGACCCGGGTGGAAGCACAGCGGCTGAGCCCTGTGCTGGCGCAGTGGGAGCAGCTGAAACCAGAGCGCCATGGTCTCCGACACGAGCCTTCTCTGCTCTCTTAGTCTCAAGAAGAATGGAGCCTATCTCAAGAGTCCTCAAAGCACATGAAGGCTGTGAACAATGGGAAGCCCACCCAGGCCTCCCATAGTGGCATGTAGAACCAGTACAAGACCACACACACACACACACACACGCACACACACGTGCAAAACCAAACCCACTGCCACTGAGTGGATTTCGATTCATAGTGACCCCTATGCAGGGTTTCTGTGCAGACAGCCTCAGCTTTCTCCGGAGGAGTGGCTGCTGGGTTTGAACCACTGCCTGGTTACCAGTCCAAGTGTATTCAACAGCTCCACCAGGGCCCTAACACACACACACACATACACACACATGGTCATCGAGTTGATGCCGACTCCTGGTGATCCTAGAGGACAGAGTAGAACTGCTCCTTCAGAGTTCCCATAGTCCACTCCGCCACTAGTTACACACATACACACACACGCACACACACACACGCACGCACACATGCACATGCGCGCACACACACACAACCTTCAAACGTGCACACCTGAGTGGCAGTCGTACATTTATTTATCTAGGTACCACCAACACTAGTACCTAGCTTCCACAGCTCATCATCACTCCAAGCAGAACCCTGTGTTATCTGCAATGGCCACAAACTCTTCTATTCTCCAGAGCCCTGGTGGCATAGTGGGTTACATGTTGGGATTGTTAACAGCAAGGTCATCAGTTCGAACCCACCTGTTGGACCAAGGGAGAAAGTTGAGGCTTTCTACTTCGCTTCTGTAAAGAGTTACAGTCTGGGAGACTGTGTTAGTTTGCAGAGGATGGCAGGACTTTACTCAAAATTCTCAATGGTCTACCCTGTGATTTACCAATAGGTGTCTGCCAAAGACTCCACACTGCATCTCTATCTACAACTGACACCTCTAGTACCATTGGGTCAGCTGGACCATATGGTCCCAGTGGCAAAGCAGCTTGCATGGCAGCCTGAACTTGTTGAAGACCCTTTTCTTGTTCTGGGCCCCACTCAAAATTGGAGGCTTTTCATGTCACTTGATAAATAGGTCAAAGTAGAGCATCCAAGGGAGGGATATGTTGCCTTCAAAATCCAAAGAGGCCCGCTAAGCGTTGTGCCTCATTTTTAGTCGTTGGGGTGGGGGGAGGGCAAATGCAATAGCCTATTCTTTACTTTAGTAGGAGTATCTCAACATGCCCACACCACTGGACCCCTAGAAATTTTACTGAGGCGGAGGGTATCTGAATCTTCGTTGGTTTAATTTCCCAACCTCTTGAACACAGATGTTGTACCAATGAATCTAGTTTTTGAAACATCCTCCTTGGTGGGTCCAATCAGCATAATGTCATCAATATAATGGACCAGTGTGACATTTTGTGGAATAGACAGGCGATCAAGGTTCCTTTGGACTAAATTGGGACACAGGGTGGAAGAGTTGATGTACCCCTGGGGAAGAGATGTGAAAATGTATTGTTGCCCCTGCCCGCTGAAGGCATGAAGTGGTTGGCTTACAAACTTTCATAGGTGGGGGAACATATTCACAGGATTATAGGATCAAGGTGTAGGTGTTACTTATTTGCAATTGTGAAGCTAAAGAATTATGTACAGGTGCCAGGTTAGCAAGGTGATTGAGGTAGTTAGTTTATTGTCCCAAGTTGGCCGATAAACACATGTGGGGTTAAATGAATGGCGTAGGGATAAATGA
Organism: Tenrec ecaudatus; assembly: GCF_050624435.1. Lineage (NCBI taxonomy): Eukaryota > Metazoa > Chordata > Mammalia > Afrosoricida > Tenrecidae > Tenrec > Tenrec ecaudatus. The sequence goes on along the minus strand of NC_134539.1, from coordinate 76,913,921 downwards.
CTCGGTGAACCTCACCTTTCTAGTTCTCGGGTCTCTTGCTTTCTGATGGTCGGATCAGGGTATGCCTGCCTTAGCCAGTTCCCTGCTTTCGCTGGCAAGGCTCACTTCCTGCAAGACATCCCCGAGGAGAAGCCACATGGACCTATCCTGATGCAGCCCTGGGTGCTGGAGCACCAGTATGGAGACCCCTGCCAGCGCTGAGATGCTTACACACTCACTGACTTGGCTTTCCTCCTGCAGTCGGCATCATTGCATCTGTTTTGTGAGATGGAAGAGGACTTCGTGGATTGGTGTCGGACATGTGGGTTAATGTTGGACTTGTGGGCTTGGGCAGCACTGGGTTGGGGTGTTTTCTTGATGTGCACTTACCCTTTATATAAAACTCTCTCTCTCATACATGAGCTTCTGCGGATTTGTTTCTCTAAAGGACCCAGACTCACACGGAGGCGCACAGGGGCAGTTCTACTGTGTCCTCTAGGGTCCCTCGAGGGAGCCTGGAGTTTGAATGCCTTTACCTGTTCAACCAACTCCCTGCTACTGCCCGCAGGATGCTCCCTCCATGCTCTAGGGTGGTGATGTAAGGGCATCGTAACGAGTGGCTTCTTTCTTAAGGGTTTAGGTCTTCAGAATCAAAGACGAGGCCCAAGGCTTTGCACATTTTTAAGACTTCTGACGCATATGCTCTCTTGCCAGCTCTTATGAGTGAGCTCCTGCCCCCTCCGCCTGCCCTCCAAAAGCAGTTGCCATGGAATTGGTGCCAGCCTCTCAGAGTTGGGCCGTACTCCACCCATAGATCACCAAGCTTTTCTGCAAAGAGCCTCTGGGTGGTCTTGAACCCCCAACCTTTCAGTTGGTACCCGAGCATGTTAACCGTCCCACCCAGGGAGTCCTGAGCCCTGGGCTGCCGGTCCTGAACGCTCTGCGCTTCCTGTGTCTTCCAGATGTCTGGGAACTACTCGTCTTCTCTTGCGCCATGAGGCCACCTCAGCCCCACCCTCGCCCTCCTGTGTGCACCGCCTCCTTCTGCAGGACTTCCCTTGGGTCTGGAGACCCCTGCGCTCCTCCCTGCTGCCCTGCACTCACTTGTCGCCTGAAGCCGCCGGCCCCACTTGCCAACAGCCTCTGCTTGTCCGGGATCAACCCACTGAGTGAACCAGCTCTCTGCCCAGCCAAGGACTCGCTGCCCCCACGCGGCCTCTGGGCTCCTCTTGCTCTCTTGCGCGTGTGCTTTTGTTCTTGTTTCTAATTGTTCTTACTTCCAACAGACGTTTAACAAGAAAAACAAAACTACTACCTTCTGTCCTAGAAGATACGGAGTGACAGACAGCAAGAAGGCTTTGGGGACCTCAGAGAACTCTTGCCTAGGCCTCTGGGAAGTCCTGGCCTCTGCCTTGGGGGAGGGGGAGGCCTGGGAGATGGGGGAAGCCCCTGATTCGTGTCACATGTCATCTCATCCTTCAGCAGCAGGATTGCCTGCGTGGGTCACAGGATTCATTACTAGGAGTATATATTTTTTGTGATAACAGTATTGCGCTTTTTGTGGTAAAAGTGAGGTTTTTTTATACATATCTAATTGATATCTTTTATTTATTGGTTGTTAACTGTTGCTGCTGCCTCTTGTGTCCAAAGCTCCTGGGATGCGGGGGGCCTACCGTTTACATGTGCACCTCCCCACCCACTTGCCCATGCTCTCTTGGGAGGATGGTGGCCTGCAGCGGCCAAGAAGCCAAAAATCAATTTTTTTTCTTCCTTTCTTTCAGATACTGTGCTTGATGCTTGGCGAGGGGGAAGGTGGAAATTCTTAAATGGCTGATGTACTGTTCCCCGCCAGTCCAAATGCCTCCTTCCAGAATCTCTCACCCCCCTCTGCTGCTTTCCCACATCCTCTCTGGGGATGAGCTGCGCCGTCTTTTGGTATCTTAGCTCCTGCCTGCGTGTTTCTGGCAGCATGGAAAAGGGGAGCTCAGCCTGAGATGCAGAGCCTCAGGGAGCGGGCAACGGGCACTGAGGCCAAGGCTGAGCAGGGGAGGGCTTTGCAGACAAGTGGGCACAGGGAGTGGGTTAGGGCTCCCTCCACCTGGTGGTGGCTTAGAAATGGTCCAGGGCCTCCCTTCCACGGGGCTTGTCTACTTGCCTCTCTTCCCAGTGGACCCCCCACCTCCGGCTTCCTTCCTCCCCATCCCTCTGTGAGCTCCGGGGACAGAGCTGCAGGCAATTTCCCTCAGTCAGACCCTGCTCCTTGGCCTGGAGGTTACCACCTGCGCTTGCAGGAGGCTTCTAGGGCTGCCTGCCCGACCCAGAGCAGCCCCCCCTGGGGTGAAGTGAAGCACCCCAGGGGGTGAGGTGCCCCTGGACTGGAGAGCAGACGGTCCAGGCCGGGCCCTCTCTGGGCCAATGGCCTTATCTTTAAAATCCGGCTGCTCCCCCTGGGCTGGTGGAGCTCTGCGACTCCTTCCAGGCTGTGGTGGTGCCCTAAATCTCCGTGCCCGGCACTCTGCTTCCTTGGGCTTCTGTGGCCCGCGGTGATGTTTGGAAGCTGTGCTTCAGGACACAGTTCCATTTTTTTTTTCTCTTGGCCCCTAGAGAGGCAGCTATCCCGGGTGGCTGGCGGGTGGGGGTGAGAGATGCATCGCAGTAGCCTCGGTGGGTCCAATGCTCCGTCCCTCCCGTCCACAAGTCTTGGTTTTCTCAGACTCAGGGGTCGGGGTCAAGTCAGTTAGCGCCTCATTCCAGGATGAGCCTTTGCCAGGTTTCTGGAATGGGGAGCAATCTCCCAGGCTGTCTGGGTGCAGGGCTGGGTCTCGAATTCCTGTTTCTTCTTTGCAGGGCCAGCAGCCCTCCCCCCACCCCCACCCTCCTGCTGCTTATTCCCAGCCCTGTGAGGGGGGTTAGCGACCCTCGGTTTCTGCTTTGGGTGGCCTTGGGTCTCCACTTTGCCTTTGCCCTGCTTCCCTCAGCAACCACCCCTCCAGCCAGAGGGCCCCTCCCATTGAAGAGTGTTGGCTTTGGGCCCTGTGGTTTTTGCATGCCCATTTCTGGGAGCTGAAAACTCACAGCCAACCCCAGAAATCTCCCATGTTGCAGTAGCTGCTGGCCCTTTCGGCTGCACCTGGCCCCATGTGTAAGTTCCTGGACCCTGCGGGGACAGGGAGCTGTCATTTCAGGTTGGGGCCTTTGATGCCCTCGCTTAGACCACTGGCTCTGGGGGCCCTTGGCCCCCCACGCCTTCCTGTGGTTCTTTGGCTGGGTCTGGCTGGGAGTCCTGAGGCTGCGCATGAGCTCAGTGACTTGCGATCGATCTGAGAGGATGAGCGCAGGGGCTTTCCTCGGGCCGCGTGACCCTCTTTGTCCACAACCTCCGATTGCGGTTCTGACCAGATGGGCGGGGTGCTGTTGTGTGCTCGTGAGAACGGGACTGGTGCCAGAGACTTTTCTAAGGTTGAGGCTGTGGATCCTCCTGGTGGTGGCATTCTGTCCCGGCTCTCTTTTGATTATCTGCATGGGAGGCCGTCCTCCCTTCCTCCTTGTCCCTGGGCCTGTTCGTTCCAAGCCACCAGTATGGTTCTTGGCCTCAGCAGACCCAGGTGCAGGGGGTCTCATGCCTCGGGCGCACCTTTGCCTCCATCTAGAACTATTGGGAGGCATCCTTTTTCTGGGTAGGGTGCTGGGCACACTGGTCATTTTGGCTCCAGGTTGCAGACAGGGACAGACTTCTGTCCGTCCCTCTCACCAGGCCTCAGACTTCCTCCCGAGCAGCCCTTGCCACTCCCCAACGCTGTTTTCCACACAGGGTCCAGCCCCTCGTGCTGGCCTGTGGGGACCCCAAACCCGGAGCAGGCTGCTTATTCCCCCCATCTCGAGCTCCCAGGGCCCAGGAGGAGCGGGGCAGGCTAGAGCAGCCAGACTAGAGCTGCCCTGGCTGCTTCCTCGCAGCTTCCGAGCCCCACTTGGTGCGTCTGGCGACGTGGGGACAATGAATGCTATGATTTCCCACTGATGACGTCGTTAAGCAGACAGGCTGACAGTGACGGGAAGGCAAATGTCTGTGTCATCCTTTGTAACGACATCGCTTCCTCTGAAACGCTTTTAGGTTTGCCAGCCGGCTTCCCAGAAGACAGGCATCGGGTTTCTGGGGACGTTGCCTCTCCTGGGAGTCGGGGCAGGCTTGGGGTGCCCAGTGGCCTTCTGGGCCAGGCGGCTCTCTTGGGAGCCCAGCAGAAGGCGGTCCTGTTCCCTCGGGCCCGCCCCCTGGCGGCTGAGAGCTGCAAAGGGCTCTGGGAGGTTCCCCTGTCAAGCTCAGGAGGGAGGCCCGCGGCAGCAGGGAGGGCATGATGGGGTTTTCCAAGGTCCCGGGCCTCCAGCCCCCACTTCACTGGCAGCGAGTCTCCCAGATGCCCATCCTTTGGGTCTCCCCCAGAATAGCAAGTTCATTAACATAAGGCACTGTGATGGGAAGCTTTGACCCCTTCTTTTTTTTTTTAACCTACTCTGCGGAATAAACCCAATGGTTGATTTTTGAATGAATAAAAAGGCTTTTGTTGAATAAACAGCTGGTCCCATTTCTGTCTTGGCATATCTTGGATCCAGGTTGAAGCTGTCTCTAGTGCCCCACAGTAGGATAATCCCAAGTTCCCCTCCCCGGCCTGTGGCTGTCCCTGTCTTTGCAGTGGCCCTCAGCTCGAGGGAAGGTACTTCCGTCCTGGTCCAACCCAGGGCCTTCTCTCTCTGGGGTCCAGGGTAAGCCGCTTCCACTCACTGGGAGCCAGCGCCACCTTGCCCACTCACCGGGGTGTTGTGAGGACGGAACCCAGCCGTGGGCACAATAACAGCCCGCCTCCGCCAAAGCCTGCAGCATTGCAAAGGCGTTTGCCAAAACCGAAAAACAATGTTTCTCATTGTGGTTGTTTGTTTTCTTCCTGCTTACCTTCCCCACCTCCTTCTGTCCCCGTTTGGGGTGCCGTCCTGTCTGAACCTGCTGGTGTGTGTCTGGAGATGGCGCAGGCTCTTGCCCTGGCAGCACGGGCCTCGGGGCGACGTGGCATGCCCAGGCCCCCTCCTGTGCTCCCTGTTGTATGTGATCCGTGTCACGCCAATTAAACATGCTTCCTGGACTTGTCCTGACCTCCCTTGTGTGGACCTGTTGCTTTGTCTGCTTCTGTTCTTGGTCATTTTATTTTAGGGTTCGCCATCTGCCTGGTTCCACCCCTCTCTTGCCTTGGGTGTGTTCTCCCAGGAGAACGATTATATGAAGAACGACGGTGGGTGTCATGATGAGGCCAGAAGGTTTCAGATCGTGTTTCTCAGTGGAGTGTCACCATGAAAGCAGCCTATGTCCAAAATACCAAACTGGGGAGTGGATGCCTTAGCAAAACTAGCCCAGCACCCAGGGCTTTCTAAGGATGCCCAGCCAGTGTCCCTCACCAGGCACAATCAAGGGCCCGATACGAGTGTGATGTGATGGGCAGTCACAATGCCACGTACTCACTGCTGTCTTCGAAGAATCTGGGCACACACCTAGGACAGTCGAGCACCTGTCACCAGATGGCAAGTGTCAACCCGGTGATCCGAATTCGGGTGGGGACCGAGGCGTGTGTCTCCCACCCTGCCCCTCTGCCTTTGTCCAAGCTGGCCTTGAAGGAGGAGAAGATCCAGATGGGGACAGAGGGGTGAGAAGGGCGTGAGGGCAGGCCAGGCTGGGAGTTGCAGTGACCGTAACCCACCCAGTACCACGAGTTAATTTTAGCTTATAGTGACCCTATAGGACAGACTAAACTGCTTCTTCGGTTTTCCAAACCTGTAAATCTTTCTGGAAGCAGACAGCCTCCTCTTTCTCCTGCAGAGTGACTGGTGGATTTGAACTGCCTGATGGCACGGTGGGTTCACGTTGGGCTGCTGACCTCAAGTTCAGCAGTTTAAAACCGCCGACCGCTCCATGGGAGGAAGACGACTTTCTACTCCCAGAAAGAGTTCGCACTCACTGCATTGAGTTGATGCTGGCGCAGAGAGCCTCTCGGGCACGTGAGAACTGGCCTGTTCGTTTCCGAGGCTTTAACTCTTTGTGGGAGCAAAAGCCTCCTCTTCCTCCTGTGGAGTGGCTGGTGGTTCTGAACCGTGGGCCTTGTTGACCTCCGCGCTACTCGTGACCACCAAGCAACTCGGACTCCTGGTTATAGTCTCGTGCACCCATGGGAAACTGTGCCTTGTCCTGTAGGGATCCCTCTGAGTTGCCGTAGGGAGAGAGGGACTTTCCCATTGGTAGCCCAACGCGGTACCACGGCCCGCCTTTCTGCGCTTCGTGGGGGAGCCCCAAGGGTGGCTCTTCTCTGTCCATTCGACTGTCATCCATGTCAGCACAATGGCGAGCATGGTGACAGGACACCTACGTCCTCCTTATGGCCCGCACTTCCCATTGATGACAACAGCAAACGACTGACTTACCTGACCCTTGGCTCCAGGGTTAGACAAGTCAGAATGGAGTGTGAGATTCGCTTGCGGGCGCTCCTCCCGCGCCCCCTCGCGGCCGATGCGAGCGTTGTGGGCCCGGGCGCTGGGCCTCGGGGAAGGAAGGAGCCCTAGCAGTCTCCCTGCCTGTTCTTCCAAGCTGGGTCAAGCTGCCTTTGGCTTGAGGCGCAGGGCCCGGGGAAGGAGCTTTTAAGACCAGATGTAGGTAGCTGCTGTGCAGTCCCTGATGAGAGGTGGGGTCTTGGAGGTGGGGGGGGGGGGAAGGGGAGAGAATCCATGGGGCTGAACCCTGGTCAGGAAGCAGCAGTAGTTTGAGGGCAGGTAGGGGGAGTTAGGTGGACTGAAATGAAGTCTGAGACTGGGCCCAGGGAGGGGGCTTCCTGCTCACAACCAGCAGACCTTTGGGGGCAACCAGACACTCCACCCCCGACAGCCAGCCCAAACCTTAGCGGCCCATCCATGTCCAGCCAGCCAGCCAGCCAATCAGAAGTGAATGGGGGCAGAGGAGGCCTGGGGGTGGTGGTGCTGGAGGAAAGAGACCCCTGTGCCCTCGGAAGCTGTAAGATGGGTGATCAGGGGAACGCTGCAGGCTGAGTGACAGGAGTCCAAGCACTTGGCTCAACCCTGGCCGTCAGGAAGGGTCCAGGTGTGTGGCTACAGGAATGACTCTGGAGCTAACCACGGCTCTCCGTCCCACTCCCCTGGCTGTGATGCCACTCACTGCACTGGTGTCCTGTCCTCTTCAGCACACACCACCACCATCCCCATTGCCGACGAGGCAAGATTCCCAGAGAGGTCCAGCAACTTGCCTGCGGTCCTACTGCTTGTCCATGCTGGAGGTGGGATTTGAGGACAAGCTGAACCACTACTGATAGAGCGGGTGGAAGACAGCCTGTGGGCAATCAAAACACTTGAAATAGAACTGAATTTAAGGTTTAGCTCGTTAAAAATCCAAGATGTAAAACAGCCCCCTCCCTTGCAGTAAAAATTCCTTTTAAGCTTAATCAGCTGGAATGCCCTGACACAGGAAGGAGGCTAGCCTAGCGAGGATATTCAGATCAGTAGCCAGACACGAAGCACCCCCATTCACAGGTCTCAGGGGTGCCGGTGTTAAAGCCAGGCATGGAAGCATCACTCCAATTTAGTAAACAAGGGTGCGTGAAGCTTCAGGGGATGGCAATCTAGTGGCCTTTGGAGAAATGTAGGTAGCGATCCTTTCCCAAGGATCATTGCAAAACCTGCCTCTGACAGTGTCGACTGTATCCTGTGATCACTATGAAAACCTGATCATTTCCTCCTGTGCTCATGATCCCAAACCCAAACCAGTTCGTTTTTCTCCTAGTTGAATATATATTACTTGCTGGGTCAGAGGTGAATGCTGAAACAGCTCAGAGGAGAAGCCGGGCTGTTTCCCTTTGGCAAGGGCTAGTGGGAATAACCATAGAACTTCTCAAATCCACCTGCTCTCTGATTTGGCTACTACAGGGACGGGCTTCCCGGACCCCTTGCCACCCAAGCACAACCACAATCTGTCACTTTTGGCTCAGTGTCATTTTCCTTGGGTCACCTGGAACCCGCACTTCCCAGAGTCTGGAATTTCCCTCAGGCCATTGTGAGGAGATACCATGGTGCCTGAGTGGCACATGTGGCTTGGGGTCCCCTGTACCCTAAAGGTGGGCGGTCTAACCCAGCCAGCGGCTCTACGAACAAGAGCTGGCAAATCGCTTCCATAAAGAAAATCAGCCAAGCAGATCCTACGGAAATGTCTTACTCTGTAACACCTGGAGTTGCTGTACCTCAAAGCCAGCTTGACAGCCACAGGTTTGGCTTTGGGGTTTTGCGTCCAAAGATAAGTCTGACCCCTGGCTCCCTGGCACAGCTTGTCCGTGACAGCTGGGCAGTGTCCTCTCCCTGCCCTGAACTCTCCAGGAGACTGGAAACAGAGCCATCAGTGCCTGTGGCCCAGGAAGTCTTGGCCCCCATCCTTGCTCTCTGGCCAGTTTTGGGAGGGAGGTGAAAGAAGGGGTTTTGCCCACAAGGAGACGTTCCCATCAACCATCCTGTGTCTTGGGGAGGCCTGAATTCCAGGGGCAGGGTGGGGCCTGGGAAAGCTGACTCTCTGGCTCTCGGAACATTTCAAGATCAGTCCACTTGGGTACCATCTGGATGAAAGTTAAACGCGTGGGTGGCGCAGAGCATGTATCTCTTCTCACCAACATAATTTGGTCGTTCAAGTCCATCCCCCAATGGTGGACAGCCCAGCAGCATTCTTATGAGGCTCCCCAGAAGTACCTGACCCATTTCTCTTTCAAAACCGTTGGGTGGCAATCCGCACCCTGATTGTGTCGATTGATAAAAGCGATGATGGAGATACTGAAAGGGAGGAAATAGTGCCATTGTGCAACAGAGAGTTTCCAATAAGCACCTGTCTGCACATTACGGCCTTGTATTTCAGCAAAGGAACCTGTGGGACAGTTTCAGCCTGCAGTAGGAGAGGCCGTCACAGCTTGCTGTGGTTTGAAAGGCAGGGTATAAAACAGTGTCAACCAGGAGAGTGGTATGGCAAAACATTCCTGATTCACACAACCAGCCTGCCAAGATGTCTAGCAAGGCACCAAGGATTCTCTGCAAAGATGAGATTGGGATTTCTCCAGTCCTTTGCTTCTCCTCATGGTATAGTGGGTTATGGATGCATTATGAGCTGTCCTGCCAGCCTCCAGGTCAGCAGTTTGAAACCACCAGGCACTCCACAGGAGAAAAGATGGGGCTTTCTATTCCCCCAAAGAGTTACAGTTTTGGAAACCCACAAGAGCAGTTCTACCCTCTCCTTTGGGGTCACGATGAGTCAGCAGTGACTCAATGGTCACTACCATTGTGCATGAGTTGTATAGGTTTTTCAATTTAAAACCAAGACTCCACTTTGGGCATATACCAAACTGACTCACTGCCATCGAGTTGATGCCAACTCATAGTGACCCTATAGGATAGGGTAGAACTGTCCCATAAGTTTCCAAGCCTGTCACTGTGGACAGAAGTAGAGAGCTCCGTCTTTCTCTGTCGAAGTGGTTGGTGGTTCTGAACCACTGACTTTGTGGTTAGCGGCCTGTGATAGAATTTTGACCAAGACATTGATGCATTGAACCACCGTGGCAAGGAAAGCACAAAAGAGTTCTTCCCTCCAAACAGCCCACTGTGCAGCCCCCTTTACCCGAAGCTTCCTCACCTGGCTGAATTCCCGGCAACCGCCCTCTACTCATCACTCACTGCATAGCTCTCAGATTCTGGATCGATCATTTCGCATCACAGATCAGAGTCAGGCACACCAGTGAACATATCGACATGGTCCCTTTTCATTGCCGTGTAATATTCCACCGCCTACATCTGTCTCCCTTGGAAGACTACACGTGTGCTGTCCTCTCGCTGTGAATCAGGCAGTGTAACCACTGATGCACACATGCCGATGGGGAATGAAAAAGTCCTTTCCTGGGGTTCTCGTCCTGGTCCCCCTTCTCCCAGCTGTGGCACGGGGAGAATGCTTTTGCTGTTCATTGGTGGTGAGTCATGGAGACCCCAGGAGTGGAGACCAGAGCTACTCCAGCAGAGTTTTCAAAGCGGTGGTCTTAGCGAAGCAGATTGCCAGGCCTCTCTTCTGAGGCACCTCTTGGTGGGTTTGAACTACCAACCTTCTGGTTAGCAGCCCAGCGCTTCACCATGTGCGCCACCCAAACTCCGTCTGTTATAACCCCGGCTGTGGACTCTGAGGCTCAGCTTCCTCGTCTGTGAAGTGGGGATGCTGGAAGCATAGTTTGCACAGTGCTACTGGGGAGACTAAGTGCCATATGTCTAGAGGCCGTTCGTAAAATGGAAACATCATCCAACTCTGCTCACCACAAAGATGCTGCTCCACTCCTTGGGGCCAATTTGGTGTAGTGGGATGGCTCTTCTATAGCTTCTATTTCCCACCATTCCAGACAAAGGACACATGGTACTCAGGACAGTGGTCCAAGTCCAAAATTCAGGAGCGGAAAATGCCCAAATCTTTCCAAGCCCATCCTGAGCCAGTCAATAGCTGGGGAGGTTCCCTCTGTGCCACCAGGTGCCCCTGCCCATGGGGCTGTCTCTGGAGCATCCTCCCCAATTGCCCCAAGTCCTCGAGATGCAAGCCTTTTGCAAACAACAGGACGGAAAGCGTAGCTGTGGTCCCGGCTGCCGAGTGGCCCTTGTTGTTCCAGAAAAAGCTGCTAAGCATGTCTAGGAAAACCGGAAGCTCACTACCGACTCATCAATGATTCTTCAAGGCGGGGGTCAAACTGCCCCCAGGGATTTCTGAGATTGTAAGTCTTTATGGAACTGTCTCTTGAGAGGCTGCTGGTGGTTTTGAACTGCTGACCTTTTGGCTAGCAGCCCAAGGTGCTTTCCATTACGCTACCAGGGCTCACGTGCATTTGGGAAGGAGTCTGGCATGGACCTAGCCCAGCAGGAGCAGATGTGTATTCAGAGTAAGGCAGGTTTGGCACGTGCGCTTGAGAGGAGGCTCCAACGAGCAGTCTCTATTCCCCATTGCAGTTTCCATCGGCAGCTGCGAGCGATCACTAAGCAATTTAAAGCTAATTGTCATGGGCCTACTTTCTGCAGTCCCTGCCTCTGAACAGGAGGACTCCCTGGGTGGGAAGCTGGACCCCGGGTGCCTGCGATGAGTTTGCATTGAAGACAGCCCTGCAGTTGACAGTCTCTGTGACTGGGGTCAATACCTGGAACCCCCCAGATCAATACCCAGCACAAAATGGACTGAGCTCTGCTCAGCACCAGATAATAAAGGGTAATAAAACGATGCTTCCCATCCAGTGAAATAAAATGATCTCTGATGTGTCTTCCATTGTCCTTACAGGTTCTCCGGGGAGCTCCAGCCTCCATCCTTGCTGACCACCCAGACAGTGCATCACACATATCACTGTGACAGCACCCTCACCTCGGAATCCAACACCCACCCCCCAAACCAACCTGCTGCTATTGCTGCGCCAGGACCCTACCTAGGATTCCCAAGACTCCCAATCTTCACAGGAGAAGAGAGCCTCCTTTTCCTGCTGCAGAGTTGGGGCTGGAGTGTTGGAAGCCCTGACCTTGGGGTCAGCAGTTCAAAGCTTACCTTACAGCTCCATCAAGAGTCTTCAGAGTCAAACACATTAGGGTTCAGATCCAGCGGATGCTCCAGTGTTGGCTCCGGGAACCTCTGATCCCTAGTCTTTAAAGTGGGAATGACCAAACCCACTTTAGAGAGTCCCCGGGCTGTACAGAAGGGAAGCAGGGGTGAGGTGCCTGGTTGCTAATGGAACGGTGGGCAGCTGAAACGGACTCCCACTGCCAGGGAGCAAGGACGCAGTGTCAGTCCGCTTTTGTTAAAATGTATTGTCTTAGAAACCCTACGGGGCAGTTTCATTCTGTTCTGTGTAATTGAGAAAAGTCAGAGTGGGTCCGTTTGGGGGTCCGGTCTGGGCCCAGTTTTTTTTTGGAGGGTGGCACAAAGGATGAAGCACTCAATTACTCATCACAGTCACCCTGTGGCACCTCTACAGATAGGCCTGGGGATCCATTTCTAGAGAGGCCTCAGGCTTGGAAGCCCCATGGGTCAAAATCACCTCAACAGCGATGATCAGGAAGCCCATACTGGCCCAGTGGGAAGGAGGGATGTGCCTCTCCACAGTGGCCAGGAGGGCGCAGCCCAGGTGGAGGTTTACGCTGATTGTCACCCTGAACCAACACAGGGAGGAGTCCACCAGCACGCACCATGGGGCGTTTGCTCACCCAGCAGGAGAGTCAAGTAGGACGGTCCTATGTTGGAGAACTAGCACGGCGTCGATTCCGACTCGCAGTGATCCTCTGTAGGACTCCCGCGACTGTCCATCATTACGGGCGCAGACAGCCTCGTCTTCCTCTCTCAGAGTGACTGGTGGGCCTGAGCTGCAAACTTTGCAGTTAGCAGCCCATCACCTAATCCGCAGTGCCAGCGGGGCTCACTGGTGGTGCTCTGCAAACGACACAAGGTTTGATGATCAATGATTGGAGAGGGATGATCCGTGATCTTAGTCACTATTTCTCCTCCATTAGAAGCTTCGCTGCAGTTAGAATGGCTCTTGACTGAAGCAGCTCCAGTGGCAAAGACTGAAGCCCAGTCCTGAGGATAGTCACCTACAGGGTGCAGGAATATCCCAGTGTTCTCTCCCTGGACTGTTCTCGGGGGACACCATCCATCAGTGCTGCCGGCCCAGTCTTAATTCTACTTTGTTCTGCATCCAGGATTTGAAAGCAAGTGTTTTCCTGGGAGATGGTCCCAGGACGTGAGTGCAACAACCGAAAATCAGTTGACATCAAATCTGACGTGTGGTGACCCCACATGCATCTGAGCAAACGAGGCTCCATGAAGCTTTAGACGGCTGCCTTTCCAGAAGCTTACCACCGGGCTTTCTTCCAAGGCACCCTGGAGTGGGCTCAAGTTACCAACTTTTGGTTGGCCGCTGAGTTGGTTAACTGTTTGCACCATCCAGGACCGTCTGTAGTTTATACCAATCTGTTTAGGCTCCTGTATCTATTTTATTTTAGAATCCATATATACAGGAAAGTGGAGCCTAGTTTTTGGTGGAAAATATGATTTTTAGCACACGCATAAATTTGCGCGGGCACCACCAGGGCCCAGTTTCATCAACTCAAGGACCCTCCATGGCTGCCCCTGTTCTTATCCCAGCCACACCCTCTGCCCTGTCCTCCCCGCTGGCATCCACAGGCTTGTTTGCCACCACGACGGTTTTGTCCTTTCTGTAATGCCACACAACTGGAAGCAAACAGGATGCGATCTTTTCAGACCGGCTTCTTCCTTGTAGTCAGATGTCTTTAAGATCCAACCAATTTGGTGTTCGTGTCTGTGGTGTGAAGATTGCATGGGGGCAACGCTTGACCTCTGGTGGCTTCACAACAGGGAAGGAGAACCAAAGGCAACATTAGCCCAAGGCTGACTCTTATCTTCCAGCCACCCGTACCAATCCCTACACTAACATCCTCCCGTGGCACTTTCTGTTTTTCTCCTGGGCTCAATGGCCACACAGGTGTGCTCACAGTTACGGAGTTTATTAGGGAAATCAACAGATTTCAATTCAGGATAAATTGCTCAGGATATAGTTCTTTGGCTAGGTGGCCTCTTTTCAGCCATACCCAAAGAAATACCTCGCTCTGGTCTCCGGTGTCCCAGCCACGTGGCTCCTTAGCTTCTGCCCCATGGGGCAGTGTTACAGAGCTCTTCCGACATCGGTGATAAATGGCCAAAGTGTCCTCCACTCTACCCTATCCCCAGGCCCAAGGAGCTCGGTTCTGGTGCACGAGTCTGAAGACGCAGCTTCCCAGACAAATGTCCAGGAGGGACCCAATCCCCCAACCAAGCCCCGTGCCTGAGGACGCCCACGTCCTCTGGGCTGGGAAGTCCGCCGCTTTGTCTCAAGCTCTGGGTATACAGAAGCAGCAGGTGTGTTTCGTTAGTCACCCCCTGAAGGACATTGGGTCATTTCCAGTTTTGGACAGTTCAGGAATAGAGCAGCTCTAAGCATTTATGCACATGTTTTTGTGTGAATGTAAGTGTTTATTTCTCTAGGGTAACTCCCTGGGGGTGGGATTATTGGGTCTGGCAGTCAGTGTGTGTTTCACTGACTGAGAAGTGGCTTCACTGCTGTCCAGATGACTGTTTGCATTTCACCTGCAACGGAAGAGAGAGAGCCAGTGTCTTTGCTTCCGCGCCAGCACTCGTGGGGCCAGTGTGTGTGTGTGTGTTGTGTGTGTGTGTGCTGTGTGTGTTGTGTGTGTGAGTGTGTTGTGTGTGTGTTGTGTGTTGTGTGTGTGTTGTGTGTGTGTGAGTGTGTGTTGTGTGTGTGTTGTGTGTGCGTTGTGTGTGTTGTGTGTGCGTTGTGTGTGTGTTGTGTGTGTTGTGTGTGTGTTGTGTGTGTTGTGTGTGTGTTGTGTGTGTGTTGTGTGTGTGTTGTGTGTGTGGTGTGTGTGTGTATGTGTTGTGTGTGTTGTGTGTGTGTGTGTATGTGTTGTGTGTGTTGTGTGTGTGTGTGTGTGTGTGTGTGTGTGTATTCCAAACCCCTCTACTCGACGTGTCGGGGTACCCGTCATGGTTTCCTTTCCTTTTCTCTCATGCCCTGATGGCACAGTGGGTTACATGGTTGGGCTGCTCACCACACGCTTAACAGTTCAAACCCACCAGTGCCACTGAGAGAGAAAACTGAGGCTTTCTACTCTTCTTCAAAAAATCATTTTTAGTAGCTCTTATAGATATCATAACACCCCGTGGTTCAATCACATCAAGCAGCAAACTTTCTTCTTGAACCCCTTGATATCAGCTCCCCTTTATTCCCTCCCTCACCTGCCATACCACCCAGAAACCCTTATTATTATTTTTCCCTATAATCGTTTTTTGCCATATCTTACAGGATTGAATATACTCATTCACATACCCTTCTGTAGTTCGATCCCATCCAGTGGGGTTACACAGTCATCACTGCTATCAGCTCCCTATACCCCCCTTCCCACTGCTCTCTTCCCGTACCCTCAGGGAATCATTACTCCTGCTACTGTTTCTGAAGGGTTATCTATCTTGGCTCTCATGTACAAAATGATCTTAACTATTCAAATGAACATAAGCAAATCTAGCAGGCTTAATGAGGTAAAAACAAACAAAAAACATGATTGTAAGGGGAGGAAATATAAAGTACTAGAGGATAGTTATGTGGTCATTAGTGCTACTCTGCCCCCTGGATTTATCAACCCTTCTGTGTGGCCCTTCTGAGAGGGACTGTCCAATTATCTTACAGGTGGGTTTTGGGTCTCCACTCCATCCATGCCCCTTCACATTGATCTGGTTGCTTGTTTTTGGACTTCTGATGCCTCTTCCCACTGACACCTCATGATCACACAGGGTGGTGTGCTTCCTCCATATGGGCTGTGTTTCTTCCCTGCTAGATGGTTGCTTGTTTAACTACAAGCCTTCAAGACCCCAGTCGCTATATCTTTCAATAGCTAGGCACCATCAGCTTTCTTCACCACAATTACTTATGCACCCATTTGTCTTCAGTGATCGAATCAGGAAGGTGGGTATCATAGCCCAAAGTCCATCTGCTTCCTTGTTGCATTTGCATATATTTATACATGCACATACATATACATAGTTTCTTTATTCTTTCCTCCTGCCCCACTACTATGTTTACTCATAGTTCACAGAGGCTTTCTACTCTTGTAGAGAGTTACAGTCTCAGAAGCCCACATGGGGCAGTTCCACTCTGTCCCCTAGAATCACTATGCATCGACATCAACTTGATGGCCGTGAACATGTGAGAGATGTGTTATTTGGCTGTTTTCGAAAGGTTGGGTTTGGAGAGTTCTCTCTAAATTCGGAACACAGGTCGGCTTTGTTGTGTGTTGATGTTGGGTAGCTGGTTTGCAAGCGTTGCCTCGCGGTTTGCGGTTTGCCTTTCCAATTCTCTTAAGGGTCTCTTTGGCAGAGCAGACAGTCTCAATGTCGATGAAGTCCAATGGATCAGGGTTTTTCTTTCTTTCTTTGAATCCTGCTTTGATGCCACTTTGCCTAACCTCATATCATGAGTATTTTCTCCTAAAAGTCTTGCACATTGATATTTTGGTCTGTGATCTGTTTTGATTTGATTTTTGCAAAGGGTGTGAGGTTTAGGCCAAGGTTCATTTTGTATTGTTGCTGAGATTTGCTTATGGATACTCAATGATTTTAAGACTGCTTGTTTAAAAGATGAGCCTTTCTGCTTTGGATTGCTTCTGTACCTCTGTCAAAATTCAACAGGCCATAACTGGGTGGGTCTATTTCTGGACTCGGTTTTGTTCCATGGAGCCCATGTCACTGCCATTGTGTCCTGATTGCTGTTCGCATGCTGCGAAACCAAACCACGCCCACCACTGTTGAGTTGATTCTGACTCATAGTGACCTACTGCTATTGGCTAGGTCAATTTCATCTGGGGTCCCTTTCTCCTACCATTGAGTAGCTCAAGACCAAAAGACCAAACTCTCTGCCAACGGGTCAATGCTGCCTCACAGCGACCCCCTGTGGGGTCCCAAGACGGTCACTGCTGACAGGAGTAGAAAGCCCAGTCTTTCTCCTGAGAGGCTGCTGGTGGTTTCCAAATGCCGACCATGCAGATCACCGCCCAGCGCTGGAACCACCGCACCACCAGGGCTCCTTGATTGCTGTTTAGTAATCCTTAAAACTAGATAGAATGCTTCCTTCCAACTTTACTCTTGTTAAAAATTATTTTGCCTATTCTAGTTCCTTTGCCACTCGAGAATCAGACTCAGCTTGTCCATCCCTTTAAACATACCCTGCCGGGATTTTTTCAATTGGAATTGCATTAAATCTACACATCAATTTGGGGGAGAATTGATTTCTTTAACTATGGTGAACCTTCCCATCTAGAATGTGTCTTTACATTTCTTTAGGCTTTATACAATTTCTTCCATCAGCATTTTGTGGTTTTCAGCATTTAGGTCCTGTATGTGACCTGTGAGAATTATCCCTAACTCTTTCCTGATGGGGCAGGAGCCCTGGTGAGTAGCAGCGGTTACCTATTGGGCTGTGATCCACCAGGTTGTCAATTCGAAACCACCAGCCAGTCCTCAGGAGAAAGATGGGGCTTTCAACTCCGTCAAGAGTGACAGTCTCTGAAACCCACAGGGGCAGTCCTGCCCTGTCCTCTAGGGTCACGACGAGTTGGAATTGACTTGATGGCAGTGAGCTTGACTTTGGCTTCTGGAATAGAGAGAAATAAGATGGAGTTTTGGGTGCTGACCACAGATGTATCCTGCCACCTTGCTGAACGCCCTTATGAGTTCCAGGCAGGCGTTTGGTTGTAGGTTCATGCTTGTAGATGTTCACATCTGCTGTGAAGAAGGGCAGCTTCACTTCTCCCTTTCCAAGCTGGATGCTGGTTTGTTTCTTTGTTTCAATCTTACCCCGCTAACCTGGACTTCTAGTGCGATGTTGAGGAGGAACAGGGAGAAGGGACATCCTGTCTTGTTGCTTGTCTGGTGTCTCGCCGTGAAGTGCTCGGTGGTATTCGCTGCTGTTTGACCGACGACATTGATCAAGTTGAAGAAGTTCCCGCTCACTCTTGGTTTGCGGAGAGCTTTTTCATGAACGGATACGGAATTGATAGGAGTATATTCTTTATATTGTTTATATGGTGGATGATTTCGGTTATTTTAAAATATTCAACCAGGCTGGCTTTCTCATGGTGAATTCTTCACGTTCTTGGGTATTATTCATTTCATATATTCCTAGGTTTGATTTGCTAATACTTTGGTGAGGATTTGCGCATCGATGTGCATGAGAACTATTGGTCTGGAGTTTTAAAAAATTTTTGTTGTATGTTTTTGTCTGGTTTGGGGGTCAGGAGAATCATCATGCTGGTCTCATCAACGTGTTGGAAAGTGTGCACTCTTCTTATATTTAGTATAGGAGATGTGTGTTGATGGGTAATATAGTTAAAGTTTACTGTGCCAACCTGGCCAATCAACACATGTGGGGTTAATTGAAGTGCAGAGAAATAAATGGCTCCGTGAGCCTTGCCTTTCTAGTTCTCGGGTCTCTTGCTTTGTGATGGTCGGACCAGGATGCAGCTGCCTTAGCCAGTTCCCTGCTTCAGCTGGCAAGGCTCATTCCTGCAAGTCATTCCCAAGGAGAAGCCACATGGACCTGCCCCGATGCAGCCCTGGGTGCTGGAGCACCCTTGTGGCGATCCCTGCCAGCGCTTACACATTCACTGATTCGGCTTCCCTCCTGCAGTCGGTGTCATAGTGTCTGTTTTGTGAGATGGAGGAGGACTTTGTGGATTGGTGTTGGACATATGGGTTAATGTTGGACTTGTGGGCTTGGGCAGCACTGGGTTGGGATGTTTTCTTGATGTGCACTTAACCTTTATATAAAACTCTCTCTCAAACCTGAGTTTCTGTGGATTTGTTTCTCTAAAGTACCCAGACTCACACAGTGGGTTTCTGTAAATGCTGATATAACTTACAGTAGACCAGCTGTAAAGCATAAAAATGTCCCATGTGAAAGGATTGTTTCTTTTTTCATTTTTGAATTACAAATTCAACTTCTTGAATAACTATGAACCTAGTCAGGTTGTCTCTTATTGTCAGTGAATCTTGATAGTTTCTAGTTTTTGAGCAATTGGTCCATTTAATCTTACTTGACACGTCTCTGTTCAGAGTTGTTCAGACTATTCCTTTATAAGCATTGTCATATGCTCAGGGCCTCTGACAATATTCTTCAATTTCTGATATTGGTCAGTTTTCTCTTTCCACTTTTCAAAGAACTGGCTTTTGGTTTCACTCACTTTTCTATTATTATTTTTATTTAAATTTCATCGATTTCAGTGACGACATCCTTCCTGATTCTTTAGGTTTACCTTGGGCTCTCTTTGAGCATCTCTTAAAGTGGGCTCTTAGGCAGATGGTTGCCTTGAGACTCCCTTTCTCAATGGGAACTTCTGAATGCTATCTGCTTGCCCCTGAGTCCTGCTTTAGCTACACCTCCAATACTGTAAAGCATTGTATTTTCATTGAGCTCTAATTTAATTCTGTTATGATCAGGGAACAGACTTGGTGTATTTTAATCCCTTAACATGTGCTACAGTTTGTTATGACCCAGGATCTGGGCTATCTTGGTGAATGTTCCATTTGTGCTTGTAAAGAATGTGCCTTCTGAAATTGTTGGGTGGAACGCTCCATAAATGTAAATTTGATACAGGTGGTGATGTGCTGTTCTGTTGTTCTTTAGCTCTGCTGATTTTCCGTCTGTGAGTCCTACCGATTACTGGGGGAAGCGGAGTTGCCACATGGAGGAATTGTTCGAGGAGGGAGCCAGATGCCTGGGTCACCAGAGTGGCGGCAGGTTGGAGTACAGTCCTGACGGTCCATGACGTCATTGATGACCATTAACTGTATTGCCCTGGGGGCAGATATCCGTAGGTTTGAAACTTACTCTTTCTTTCCTGCCCCCCCTACCCCACCCCCCTTGGCTTTGACACCATCCCTGGGGGATTTAGCAGTCAGAGCTTGAGTTTCAGACATCACCTCTGCCATCGAGCCAATGCTGACTCATAGCGACCCCTGTGGGTGTGCTAGTCTGGGTTGACTAGAGAAACAAATTCATAGACAGTCATATGTGTATAAGAAAGAGCTTTATCAACAAGAGCAATTCAATATTGAGAAAACATCCCAGCCCAGTCCAGATCAAGCCCATAGCCCAATATTAGCCCATATGTCCGATACCCTTCTATACATTCCTTTTCAGACTCATGAAACACATACAATGACACCGAATGCAGGAAGATCACAGGTCAGTGGGTGGAAAGTCTTGTGAATCCAGTGGTGGTGGAAGCATCTCAGGGCTGGCATGGGTCTCCACCTGGGCTCATCCAGCTCCTGAGTTCTAGCGTAGCTCCATGTGTCTTCTCGGCACGTATGTCTCGTAGGAAGTGAGCATCTGTCCCATCTCCAGTGAGCTATTTATCTTCTTAGCGCCTTCAAACGAGGTCACTGACAGCCTAAACGCCACCCACCCCTTCACTCTTAAGTCTCAAATTGACACCAGATTATGCAACTGCCACAGTGGGTTTCCAAGTCCGTAACTGTTTATGGGAATAGAAGGATCTCCCTCAGAGCTGCTGCTGGTTTCGAACTGCCGCGCATCCGGATTGCAGCCCAGATGCCTAACCACTACACCACCAGGACTCCTCTAGACATCACCTAGCATAGCCACATCCATGTATGCTTAGAACGGTTGTGATTCATTATGCTTTTTAAAAAGGACATTTTAGGAGGGAGGAAGTTGGTTCACTGTTGCCTGAAAACCTGCTGCCTTTCCCCTTTCCCAGGAGCCCGGGGGTGGGGGGCGCACAGAGGGCTACATCTGGGCTGTTCACCGCCAGATCAGCAGTCAGCACCCGCCAGCCCGTGCTCAGGAGAAAGCGAGGCTGTCTGCATGTGAACAGTCCCGCCCTGCCCTCTAGGGTGGCTGTGAGTGGGCTCTGATGGCAGTGAGCTTTGTTTTCCAGCGTTTCGCCTTTCCAGACATCCTTTTTTAAAAAAAAGTTTTATTAGGGGCTCATACAACTCTTATCACGATCCATGCATACTTCAATTGTGTCAAGCACATCTGTACATTCATTGCCCTCCTCATTTTCAAAGCATTTGCTCTCCGCTTAAGCCCTTGGCTTCAGGTCTTCCCAGACATCCTGATGAGCAGTTTGTTTTTCCTGGACCTCTGTGAGCTTGATGCGGAATGGGTGGAGAAGTTAGGACACGTCTACAGGGACTAAGTGAATCTGCATTTAGAAAGAGCTTGCTGCTATTAGAAGGGGAAAAAGATTTGGCTAGAAGGACGGGAGCGTGAGAAAAGCAACATTTGAAAGAGGAGCTGGGAGGGTGGGAGGCCCGCAGGGGAGAGGCGGTGAAAGGGGACTTTGGGGAAGTGGAGTGGGTGTGGGGAGGTGTCCTCCTCCCTTGTTGGGTCCTCCAAGTGTCTCCAGTCAAGACCAGCTTCCCTCTGGGTTATTTTTGATCACACTTGGGTTTCTTTTGGCGGTGATCCTCCCCGAGCTGAAGGTCACGTCCTCCTTTCACGGCCCACCCAAAGGAGCTGGCGAGGCGGGACAGGGGGTTAGTCCCCGGCCTGGAAGATGCAGAAGTGCATTCTTTCAAAGGGGAGAGTTGCAATCAGCATCGGGGAGCACCTGCGGAGTAAGGAACTAGGTTTACCATGCAGTGGAGGAGCAGCAGCAGGCCTGGTGGCACCGTGCTTCAAATACTTGGCTGCGAATCAGAGAGGCAGGGGTTCAAACCCACATCTCTGATAACTTCAGTTTTTCTTCACTTATCATCATGTTCCTTATTGGGCAAAGAGTAAGGACTTTGTTTTCTTTATGTTAAAGAGTAATCAAAGTATTTCATCAGTAAGTACTTCAAGTTTTGCTCACTTCCAGTAAGCAAGGCGGGCCAGCTGCACATTGCAGGCTGTGAATGAGTCTTCCTCTCATCCTGATGCCGCGCTCTTCGTCATCGAGTCCCGGTTCTGGGATAATTTTCTCAGCATAAGATGGAACAAGTACAATGAAAGGACCCGCCCCATGCACCCTTGTCTGACTTCCAGCCATGCGATAGCTCCTTGTTCTGTGGAAATGACTCTGTCTAGGTCGATGCACAGGTTTCACGTGAGCACAATGCCGCGTTTGGGATTTTTGTTTATTGAAATGCTATCCACAGTTCGTCAGCGTCTGCACGGGATAGTGCTTTTGCCTAGTCAACAAAACACAGGGGTGAACATCTTCCTGTTAGCCCCTCCGAAATCCACCTGCTGTCAGTGATGTCATCCCGAGTTCCGTGCATGCCCTCTTCAGAATAGAGCTTGGATTCCTGGCAGCTTCCCTGGTGATATGTACATAATGTCTATACATGTATAATAAAATACAATAACATATATGTAACATAATGCTTGCCATGCCAAGGCTATTTTACATGCCCACTTCAGTGACAGTGATTGGGTTGCTCTTGTTCCCAACCATCACCACAATTTGTTTCCAAAATCTTCTGTCACTCTCAGCCAGGTCAGAGGAGCCCCGGGGACACAGTGGTCACGTGTTGGGTTGCAGTCTCAAGATCAGCAGTTTGAAGCCGCCACCCCTCTTCGGGAGAAACACAGGTTTTTCCACTCCCATGCACCGTTAAAGTCTCGGAAACTCACGGGGGCAGTTCCATCCCCTCTGACAGCCAGCATCGACTCAAGGGCATTGAATTTGGCTTTGTCCTTTAGCAGAATCTCAGTGCTCCCCAGAGGGCGCCCAGCCTCTGGGTGTCCCGAAGGGTTGAAGGGTTGATGGCTCATTGAGAAGTTGGCAGATTGGGAGAAAAGTCTGGCAAATTCCTTCCCAAACAACCAGCTACTGGAAAGTCTATGGGGGTGTAGCTCTCCCCTGACACACATGGGATTGCCATCAGTTGGAATTGACTCAAAACCAACTGGTTTACTAGTTACCAGGGGGCTTATGCAAGAGCTGGGGGGTCGTGCTTGGTGCTCTGAGGTAGCTCCCACAGTCACTGAAGACGCCAGGCAGGGGTCGGGTGTCACAACTGCTACTAAGGACAATTTGCTGCCAAGCCAGCTTCTTTGTGTCTCGGACTGTGGACCCCAAGGCCAGTATGCGTGTATCTGGTGTGTGGAGCTGGTGACACGTCCACACCCCAGCTGCAAGGGAAGATACGACAGGCAGCCACTTGGACTGAGCTCTGCTCTTTACCGAGCTTCATAAAGAAGGGGATTCTCAAACGCTGTTGCTGAGTGGCTGCAACTCACGGCCAAGTTCGTTAAAGGGCCCATATGACTTGTTTCGTCAAGAGCCACTTATCCTGAGGCTTTTGTTCTTAAACTGTTAGCCTGCTTCTACTAAAGGCCAAACGAGAGAATTTAATCTCCTTTGGTAATGGAGTTCACCTCATAAATCCGGGCCTCTGGCAAGCAGCCTCTCTTCCCCGCTAAGGAGGTCATGGTTTGATGTCTGGGTTGGGGAAGTATCATTTCTCTCCTTCACATTTTCCAAATGGTGGTTTCTTGGGAAGCAAGCAGCTGCGGGCACCATTAATTTAGATGACGTTCACCTGATTCCCTGTGTCTCTCTGCTCTAATAAAGGCCAGCTGGCCCGGCGGGCTCCATGGTTAGGGTGGATTTAGTAACTTGAATGCACTGTCTTGGATGACATGGCAGATCCGCGGTGGAGATTTTCTGGGGGTAAATGGAATTGCCAGGCTGTTAAATGAGAGGAGGAAGATGAGCCTGGAGCAGTAGGAGAGGTCATGTCCTGACGGAGAATCCTGGATGGAGGTGTCTGAGCTCAGTCTTGCGTAGAGGCAGGGTGTGAGGTCAGGATGGTGGCCTGTTGGTTTGTTCAGAGGCTTCGGGGGAGAGTCTGTCCCAGGCCTCTCCTCCGGTTTCTGGCAGCTCCAGAATTCCTGGACTTGCGAGCTTCAGCAGCATCACCTGGGGTTCTCCCCCTGCTTCTCTACCGTGGTCCCTCTCCTCTTTTACAAAGTGGCCAGTCATAGGATTGGGATCTACCCTACTCCAGAATGACCGCGGGCTGCTTGGATTGATTTATTTTTAACAATTTCACCAACATACAATCCACACATCACGCATTCCAACAGTCCAGTCACTCGCAGCAGAGTTGTGCGACAATTCCACAGAGTTGTGCGCCACAGTCAATCCCAGGCCGTTTCCTCTTCCTTGCGCTCGATGTTGTTAGCTCTCCATTTCCCGCCAGCCTCTCCTATGCTGTCCCTTGGAATCTATCAATCCAATCGTTGTCTCTATAGTTTCACCCAATCTGGGTTACATGTGGAGAAAACCGCACAAAATCAAGACAGAATACAAACGAGCAGCGCAACAGTAATGCAGAATTAAACAGAGAGAAATCTCAATTGAAGACAAAGCAGGAAATATTAAAAAGTGGAGCAATTGCACCTTGGATCAAGAGGGAGATCAGTGAAAGGGTGTCACATTTTGATTTCACTCCAACTGTACTAGCCCACCCTGCAATGTACTGTCTGGTCATGAGGCCGCTCCCATCTCTGCTCCATCGTCAGAGGGGATTTGGCAGAGGTTTAATCTGCCTGGGGACCCTGTGAATGGGGTTTGGGCTTTCACTGTCATCCACAGCCTTTTGAGAGTTCAGAATTTAAGTTCTGATACCATTCCCTCCTCCAGGTTTGGATTTCATTTTTTACAATCCTTGGATCACACAGGCTGGTGTGCTTCTTCCATGTGGACTTAGTCACTGTCTCACACTTAGATAGCTGTTTTCTTTTAAGACAGCGTTTAAGACTCCAGATGCTATTATTTCTGATTGCCAGCATCATCTGCTTCCTGCGCCACAGTTTGCTGTAGCACCCACATCTTCAGTGATCACTTCGTGGGGTTAGGTACTGAAGAGGGTCATGCCATAAGAACCCATTGTTCTTAGGTTGAGGATGTGATTAGGTTGCTTTGGGTTTGACCCAAGCACATTGGAACAAAACCTAACGTGGTCCTGTACCGTCCATGATTCATTGTGGATCAGACTGGTGTGATCCAGGGGGTTTTCACTGGCCGATTTTTGGGAAGCAGACTGCCAGGCCTTTCTTCCTAGTCTAGAAATGCCACTGAGACCTGTTCAGTGTCAAGGCCACACGAGGACCTCCACTGACAGATGGGTGGTGGATGCCCCTGAGGGGCATTGGCTGGAAACCAACCCTAGATCTTTCCTGCACGGAAGGTGAGAATTCTACCAGTAAGCCACCAGTGGTCCCAGGACTTCAGCTCAACCTAGATGACAACCTCTTTAAAGACTATTCCCAAACAGGGTCCCACTCGCAAGTTAGGACTTGAACATATCATTTTTTTCAAGGATACCATTCCATCCATCCCAGAAGCCGTCTGTGTCGGCGAATATGTGCAATACAGGCAAGCAGACATTTGCATTATGAAACAGCGAGTGAGAAAAACAAAGAGAACAACAACATCACAAAAGAAAGGGGCAGACAATTCAACCGCAACTCATTCTGGGTATTTTGGCAGCCACTAATGGAGGTGACCCGGTGGCTATACGTGACAGCAAGGTTTGGTGTACAGCCCAACAGTGAGTAGTGGTGTCAACTATGGGACACGCACCTTGTGCCCTAACAATAGCACCAGGGGCTCTGTGGCACAGGAGCTTCGTCCAGGGGCTATTGGGCCAGGCCTGGGCCCTGGGGATGGTTGGCTCTGGAGTTAGCTCATGTCATTGTTTGTTCTTGAAAACATGGGGATGGGCAACCATTCCTGTGTCTCTTGAGCTGTTCAACTATTTCTTGGGATAGTCTCAAAGCATCCCTTATGGTAATGCGGCTCGGAAGACTGGTTCCAAGGAGGGATTGGATTCAGCAGTAAATCACTCATGGATCTGGCAGCTGGGAGCCCTCGGCAGACTCCAGCCGATGGGAACTTCCTGGCCCCTCCTGCTTGTCCTCAGTAGCTCCACCATTGTGAATTGGTTGCCAGTTCTTCGGACTCCCTCTTCGTCCAGGTTGCCACCGCTCCCGCTTGATGCCATCTGACAGGATAGATATGAGGCTTTGAAGTGGTTTTTACTTCTCCTTCAGGCCCTTGGTGTGTGTGTGTACATAACACGGAGCAGAATTGCCTGCTCTATTTACACAGTGACTTCTCTGTTTCTCTCCCTCACTCTGTTTCTCTCCCTCTCTCTGCTCATCTGGCCCAGACTCCTGTTAGAGCTGGGTAGGAAATGACATTATTGCATTTCTCACATGCTAGCGATTTCAAAGGAGCTCGAGTGGCGTGGTGGGTCATGCTACTACAAAGTCAGCAGTTCCAACCCACCAGCTGCTCCTCTCAAGAAAGATGAGGCTTTCTACTCACATAAACAGTCACAGTCTAGGAAACCCACAGGGGCAATCCTGCCCTGTCCTGTAGGGTCACCATGAGTTGGAATTGACTGAATGGCAGTGAATTTGGTCTTTGATTTGTTGAGCCTTTCAAATGCAAGTCCTGCTCGGGGCCTTGGAGAGAGGACTGTGCATGTGTAAGGAAGGTGCCGAGCCTGTGGATGAGACTGCTCTCTGGGGTTCCTGTACCAACACCTCGCTCCGTTCCTAAGGCAGCCTGGAGTGGTGGTATGAAATGACAGACGGGGACCCTCTGAGCCTCAGTGTCATTTGTGCACGAAGTCAGTGGCTGTCATGGGGAGTCAAATAAGGAGGTGTTGAGCATAGGGTCTGACACTCAATCATGTCTGGCAAATGCCATTCCCCTTGGTTCCCGGGCAGCATAAACTGTTGGTGCTTGACTATGAATCATTGCGGTTGGTGGTTTAAACCTGCCGAGGGGCACTTTGAAAGAAAGTTCTGGTAATTGGTCCCTGAAAGGTCCTGGCCTTGGAAATCCTGTGGAGTCCAGTGTGCCTCTGCAACACGTGGGGACCCCCCCACCCCCCATGAATCAGAATGGGCTCCACTGCAACTGGGTTGGTTGGTGGGTTGGTTGATTGGTTGGTTGGATTCACTGTTAGTAGTTTAACTCGGGCAGAAGAACAATTCCGAGTTCCACGGGGGCAGAGCAGGCTGAGCAGAGGAGGTTGACATCCCCGGGGACTGCATAGGACCCAGACTAGGATGTGTTTCAGGAGAGATATAGGGAAGCAGAAGGAAGGCCCTCCTTAAGGAGCTCTGGGTGCACACCATTGCTCACACACTTGGCTTTGATTTTGGCAAGCGGCTTCCATAAAGATTAAACCAAACCTACTGCCATTCAGTCAATTCTGACTCATAGTGACCGTAGAGGGCTGGGTGGACTGGCTCCTGTGGGCTTCTGAGACTGTACCCTTTACAGGAGGAGAAAGCGTTGTCTTTCTCCAGAGCATCGGTTGGTGGTTTCGAACTGCTGACCTTGCTGTTTGCATACTGACGCATAACTGCCATGAGACCAGGGCTCCTTTCCATACAGATTGCAGCCAAGAGAACGCGATGGGGCCAAACTTTGTCACATGAGGTTGCTGTGAGTTGAAAGTTGTCTCCACAGCACCTCACAACAACTTTGTTTTCTTTGGCCAGCCATGTGTCCACAGCACTGGGTTCTGACCCAGCCCCTCAGCTGGCCAGCAAAGACACGGAGGACGGGGCTGGAGCTCTGAGCCAGGCCGAGGTGGTGGGATGAGCGATTACAGCTTCCTTCAAGTGACTGGGCCAGGCAACGGTGTTCTCCTGGCAAGCATGTGCTACGTCAGCACACAAACAACTGCACGGAGACAGCTTCTTTGGGAGATAGGAGAAAAATGCACATGATCTTAAATTAAAAATATGTGGGGCTCCCGGGAGGCCTGGAGTCGTGGAGGTGGTGGGATGGGAACAGATTGATGAGGTTCAATTGTGCTTTCTCTGCTCGGGCTTGGCTTGTGCACTTGACAGGGAAACCAGGCTGGGGCAGCCCCTGTGGCTAAGCTGGACGGGCAGTGTGTCAAGGCCGGAAGGAAGCCTCTCTCTGATAGATCTGACCCCTGTGCCCTTTTGTGGTGGTCTCGAGACTTTCCTGGGTCCCAAGGCGCCCCCCGGCACTGGCTCTACTTGTATGGGGCTGGAAAATGTAGGAGCTCAACATTTTAGCCCCTTTCTTCTCAAATAGTTTTACAAGTAGGAAAACCAAGTCCCAGGGAAGGGGAAAGCGCTACTCGAGGTCACGTGTGACCCCAAACTCTTGGTTCCATTTTCCCAGAAGGCCTCTGGCCTAAATGTCCACTGGGGGCAGGCTTAGGGTTTCTGGGCACCTCTAAGGTCTACCCACTGTCTGCTCTGCTGGAACCTGACTGAGATGGGTCAGGCCGACAACCTGCCTGATAGTCTTTAATGGCTCCCCGAGGCTTTCAGCAAAACAAACAGACAAACAAGCCCTTTATCAGTTAGTTAAGGTCCTTCGACCTTCTGTCCCCCATCACCCTCCAACGATGCTGGCTGTCCAGGGTAGTTCTTGGACCTTCTGTTCCCCATCACCCTCCAACGATGCTGGCTGTCCAGGGTAGCTCTTCGCTGCCTTTGCATATGCTATTCCCGCTCCATGAATGCACTTCCCTGCTGTTCATTAAGTGGCTCCAGCTCGCTCTGTGGCCTTCTCTGACCTCTTAGGCTCAGCTGTTCCTTTCTCTAAGCCCCCAGAGCCCTTGGTAATTCCTCTATTAGCACTTACGTCATTGACTTAGAATTATTTGTTTATGAGTCTCTTCTTCCCAAGGGAGGAAACACGTCTTACATGTCTTTAATGCCCCCCTTACACCTACCCATCTCCAATGGTGCCTAACAGAATACCTGCCACACAACTGAGGCTCAGCAGCAAAGGTCTGTGGAATGAGTTACCGAAGGACCTGTTTGTCTCCAGATGTCCCCTGCCACCATGCCTGCAGTGTCACCCTTCGTGAGCCCTGCCTGGTTCCTGGCCCTCTTTGCACACAGCTGGAGCCTGTCTTCTCTCTCCAACAGCAGGCCCTGCCCTGCCCAGACTCTGGGCCAATCACAGACGTAGTCTAGGGAGATTTAAAGGGCCAGGGATGGAGATGCAGGTGACTCAGTCTCCAAGAGCTTGACTGCACAGATCACGGCCCCCTGGGAGTGCAGCGTTGGAGACTGGAGGCCTATCTCAGAGGACAGGTGTCTCCTCAGGAGAGTCTCACCTGGGACTCCAGCCCTTCTCAAGAAAGCACTTGCCCCGGTCTAGAGTTGAAGGCCCGGGAGGTCCTCTCATCCACTATGGCCAGGCCATCCCCTTTCCCTGGGCACCTATAAGGGCCAGGCATGCAGTCTGCTGCCACTGCCGGGGGGGCGGGGGGAGGACAGGTCCACAGAGTAACCCCGGCAGCATGGTCCATGGTGGACAGGGCTCTGAAGGGGCTGTTGGGTCCCAGAGCAAGGACGGCAAAGCAGCCTCAGAGGTGATGTCTCAGCTGAGGTTGAAAGGGCAAGGAAGAAGTTGGGGTGGGACTGTAGAGATCTTCCGTTCAGAGATCCAGAGCCCTCAGCCACATTGCTGGGCTGCTCATCCCCATCCTGGGAGCCTGGTCTTCTTGGAGAAGGGACTGGGAAGTGAGGGGGCAGAGCTGCCCTTTCACACTTAGCTCTCAAGCCCAGCCATGAATCCCCAGGGTCATCAGGTGCTTGTGGACCCAGCCAACACTAAGTATCAGGGGCTGGGCTGGGAACTCAGGGTCCACCTAGTGGGCTCCAAGGCTCAACCTTGCCCCAAAGGGGCTCAGAGTTCTAGTAAACAATCAAAGCCATGGAAACGAGATAGGAGAATTATAGGCCAAGATGCGCAATGGCTGGGGTCCCTGAGCCAGTAGGACCTGTGGGAGGGAATTGTGTCAGGGAGGGCTGTCTACAGCCGGTCCCAGACAGCCCTCATCGCACCTCAAGCTGTCCTGGAAGCTTCCCGGTCTCTGAGGAGGGCAGAGGACTGTCATCCAACCGCTTTAAGTCACCAGCTGAGTGAGCGGTTGTCATGTGGGAAGCAGCTTGGACTGAGGGCTTTGGCGTCCATCGCAGAGGGACAGAGGGGTCTGGGGCTAGTAGTGATCCTGTCTCTCCAGACCTCTGCTTGCCCATCGGTCAAATGGGCGCAGTGCTCCGTGCTGCAGTGGGAAAGGGGAAGGAGAGCGTTGGAAACAGCACATGCAATTGATGTATGTATGGATTGTGATAAGAGTTGTATGAGTCCCCAAGAAAATGATTTAAAAAAAAGAAAAAACAGCACAACTTGTGGTGGTTGATTCTAAAAAGATCAAGAATGGTTACAACTTTGGGATGTACAGAGAGCCCTGTGGATGAGAGCGAGCGAGCAAGAGAAAGAATGTACGTGTGTGTGTGTGTGTGTGTGTGGTGTGTGTGTGCGCACAGACCGGGTCCATTTGGCTAACCTGGAACGGAAGAGGAAGCATCGGCCCCTCCCTGTCTCGGCGCCGCTCCCCAAACCCCAACCCCAGCAGATTGGGCAGCGCAGGTGCCTGCCGTGTCGCGCGTCCCCTCGCCCCCGCCGGCCTTGGCGGTGGCCCCAGCTCCCTGCGGACAGCCGCCCCGCGTCCTCCTCTAACCTCCAGGCCGGACTGGAGAGCGGCGGCGGGGCGGGAAAGTTTGAGTCACGGCGGGGGGCGGGAGGAGGCGGGCCGTGACCCTGCACGGGGTGGGCTCTCGGCCCCGCCTTGGGCTCCCAGCAGGGGGACCCGGCCGCCAGCCCCTGCCTGCGCACAGCCGGCCCGACGGCAGCTCTCCGCGCGCCGCTGCAGCCCCGCATCCCGCGACCCCCGCGACCGCCCGCTGCAGCCCCTCGGCCGGCCGCGCGCAGCACCATGCTGGCGCCGCCGCTCTGGCGGCTGCTGGTGGCCGCGGCCGCGGTCTCGGTGGTGACAGGCGCGCCCGAGTCCGCACTGCCCCGGGCCCCGGGGGACGCCACGCTGGCCTTCGTCTTCGACGTCACGGGCTCGATGTGGGACGACCTGCTGCAGGTGATCGACGGCGCCTCCCGCATCCTGGAGCGGAGCTTGAGCGTGCGCACCCGCGTCGCCAACTATGCGCTGGTGCCCTTCCACGACCCAGGTAGTGTCCCCGCGACCCCCACTCACCCGGCCCCTGCGACTGCGCACAGGGCGCCTTCTCTGCTGGTCCGACCTGCTGGGACCCTTTGGGGGCAGGTCTTGCCTCTGCCCATTCCCTCCTGGGGAGCCCTTCTCTCTAGCGCCCCTCAAATCCTACACAGACATCTCCCGAGCGCGCGACTTTAGCAAGAGCACTGCACTTTGCCCATTTATGATATCCGGGTGCGACTCTTGGAGAGACGTTGAAAGGAGGTATTGTCCAGGACCTCGCAAGAGAGCGCTCCCAGGATTGGTGTTGGCTTACTTTTGGTTACAGTACCTGGGTCCCAATTCCACCCGGGACTTTGGAAGCCAGAAAAGTTCCAACACAGCACAGGGGCCCCAAGATGGTCGGCACAGAGGGAGCCAGATCACCCTGCCCATTCTTGCCCCTCACCTCTTCCTGGGGAAACTGAAGCCTTGCCCAGGTGAACCCACTCTTTGCCTGCCCAGTCCTCACAGCCACCCCACCCATCCTGCCCCTGCAGGCAGCACCCCTGCTTTCAAACCTGGAGAAGTACCCTTCTTTTCAGCAGAGAGTGAGGGGCCCAGCGCTGGAAGGGGTCCTTAGGAGATCCCACGTAGCGTGTGTTTGAGGTTTCCAACCTTCTTGCCTCTCTTGTACAGAAAATTCTCTCTTGCACCCAAATACAGTGAACATCTTTATGGCCACCAGCTAGAGCTGAGCCTGATATGCTCTGTTTCCGTTACCGCGTGTCTCCGTCTGCCCACTCCTCCATCCAGGAGGGTGTTTTAAAAGCACATCTGCACATTCTGCAGCTCTCTGGCCAAGTTGTTCTGTTCACGGTTCTTGTGCTGAGAAAGTACACCTTGACCCACGGCTGCAGGAGTTAGGCTGCCCTTCCACCAGCATTTATAGTTCTCAATCGCCACGCCATGGCAGATATTTGCAGTGGGCAGGTAAACTATGCAGTCTTCAGGCTGTGCGTATTGCAGGGGGTGGGTGGGTGGGGTGTTTAGGGTTGCCTGCTTTCAGAACGTCTGGACTCCCCAGAGCTCTGTAGCCCCAAGTCCATTAGCCAGAGGTCTGGAAAAAGATTTCTAGGAACATCAACAGGATGACAGGATCCTGCTGTGGTTGGGGGGTGGTGTTGGGGGAGGCAGGGAAGCTCCTGGTGGTGGTGAGGAGGAGGAGAAGGAGGAGGAAGAGGAGGAGGAGGAGCTTCCTCTTCACAGCTAGCTCTACCTCTCTGTACCTCCACTGATTTCATCCACTTTCCCCATTGTTCTCTGGCTCTCCCAGCATTCTTACAGAGACCATATCTTGCAGAGACCATATCTAGTTGGCTCACTTACTAATCTTTCATGTTTTTCAACACATCAAAAATTCAGCTTCTAGGTGTGGCTGCCATCTGACCCTCTCCCAACCCCACAGCCCCTCCCGACAGTCGCGGACAGGGTCAGAGGACCTAGTAGGGTGGTAAATGTTTAGTGGGGAGTCTGTTCCTAATCTTAGAGTTGTGTAAACCGGAGGCTCAGACACTGATGGGTTGACCGAAGACCTCCTGCTACAGTGACATAATTTCTGACTTACGTGTTTCTAAAATACTTAAGTTGCAAGTCTTTCCGAGCCAGGCACGGTGTCCCCAGACCCAAGCCAAGGCCCCCACCTCTGGTCACCAGCTTCACCAAGCCTCCTTTTCACCTAGCAGCCTTTCCCTTCGCGGGGCTCATCCTGTCATCCCAACCTCCAGGAAGCAAAATGCCAACTCCTCCCATCTTATCCCCCAAACTACTTTCCTCAAAGACCCAGGTCCAGAGGAGGAGGGGCACTTCAGGGTGTATTGAGCACGTGCGTGCAGACCCTATGATGGGCCGAGTATGTGACAAGGCACTGGCAGCGTGTTGGGGACAGGTCAGCAGAAAGTGTCTTAGGTGCAGCTCCTGGCCATCCACCAGCAAAGGAGGGGACAAACAGAACGCTATCTGAGTACCAAGCATTGGCACAAAGTTTGAAGGACATGAACAGGTATTTGTTGGGTTTTGTCCATGAGCTGGCCACTGCGAGTTGGGGATACAGCAAGGACAATGGGTTCCTCAGCCCGACTGCCTGGTTAATGGCTGGAGGATGACCTGGTTGATCTGTGGGGACACGTTTGTGGGGAAGACAGGGTGTAGGAGGAGTTTCATGGGAAGCGTGGGGAGCGGAGCGAGGGGTTCAGCCATGCCTGCCCAGAGAGTTTGCAGCGGTCGATTTCCTTCCATGGGGCGTGGGCAGCTCTGGAGACTTCAGAGCAGGGAGTGGAGCCGTGGGTCTATGGGTTAGGTTGAGCTGCGTCTTTTGCATCAGGAAAAGGAATTCCCTTTGGAAAAGAAGACCTTGACGAACAGAGGTTTTAGATCCCTAGGATGGCATGACGAGAGGTGCTTTTGTGTTGTTGTTGTTTTTAAATAGGAAGTCCTATTTGAGCCCCAGGAAATGGGTAGAAGCCAGCCTGGCCTGAGTGGCACACATGTGGAAATAGACTTTATGACTGGTGCTTTGGAAATTAAAAATTAATTAAAGTCATATGTGACCAGAGTAGAACGTTATATGTTGACCCACTATGTCATTTTGGAAGGAGCCCTCATGGCCCAAAGGTCACACACGTGGCTGCTTGCTGGAAGACCAGTGGTTTGAACCCACTAACTTCTCCTCCAGAGACTAGATCTGGTGATTTGCCCGGATCAAGATTTCAGCCCAGGAAAGTCTATGGTGTAGTTCTCTCTGTCCTGTACGGTCGCTTGGGGTTGGAATCGACTCAACCACACAACAACAACATGTCATTTGGCTGAACATTGAGCTCATTTTTCTTTTTTCTCTAGTACAGTGCTGAAGAAAAAAAATACTCTTATGTGCAAATCTGTTTGCATCGTTGATTGTGTGTGTGTTTTCTTGTAGAATTAAGTTCTGAAAAGTGGAATTCCTCGCCCATTTTTAAGGCACAGAGTAGCTCATTATCCAGAATGTTCTGCCAGCTTGAACATTCTCTACCCACATTGGTGGGTTCATTTCAGTGTGGATTTCCCTACGAGGAATCAGGAACAAAACATCGCCTCACCCTAATTGGAAGAGTAAGGGGAGGTCTCATCTTTTCCATTTTCCTGTGAGGTCCCTACATTTTCAAACGTGTGCTAGCCTTTGTGTGTGTGGAGTTCTTGTGTCACCGCCAGTTCTTTGCTCCGCTTCCCTTTGGAGTTTTCGTGGTTTTGTTATCCGCTGACAGGAGGATTTTACATGGATGGAACTGAGTGTGTGAGTGTCTGTGTGTCGTTAGTTTGCATATGGCTCGTAATTTTCTTGCTTCTTATGCCTTCTGATATTGTGTGCGATCCTTACTGTTCTGAAGTTTTAAATGTTTGGGTAGAGAAATCTATGGACTCATTTCCCCCTTTGTGATTTCTACACTGGGCTACCTAGAAAATTCATAAAGCCAATTAGATAGGTGTGCCAAGTTCTAATATGGCCTCTCTTTCTCGTATCATTTAATCCTCTAGCCCAGAATTTAACCCAGCCCCACCCCCCAAAAAAGAAAAAAAAGTTACACGATAGAAAAAAAGAATCTAATAGAATTCCTTTAGAATGTTCTAAATTGACGGTGCAGGGTATTTTCTCAAACAGTTCTGCCTTTCCATTCATTCGGAGCCTACCTGTGTTCCACATGACTTCATCTCCTAGGAGTTTCCCGACCTTATTCCGTCCCATTGTATGACAACACTTGTGCCTGAAACACATGATGCTAATCATATAATCGTATAATATAGTTAATAATAGGGTGACTCTTTCCTCATAGGACGTCTCTCCCCAATATTTATGTGGAAGAGACTTTTCCTTTGAGAAGAGTTGTCGTCTACAGAATGAGTGTGACGGCAGCCACTCCCCACCCCGCCCCGTTCCTCTATTGCTAACTTCGTACTCAGCGTGGTCCGTCGTCACAGCTAATGTGATGCGTTACTAAAGTGAAGTCCCCCCTTTATTAAGATGCTCTCAGTTTTTCTCCAGTTCCCTTTTCTCTTCTAAAGACACACCCAGGACGCCCCAGAGCAGTTAGTCACCATGTGTCTCCTTAGGCTCTTCTCGGTTGTGATTGGTCCAGATGACCTTGACGATTCTGAAGAGAACTCAGTCCCTGTCATCCAGTCGATCCTGACTCATAGCGACCCCACAGGGCAGAGGAGTACCGGCCTGGTTTCCAAGGTTGCAAATCTTTATGGAGAGTCTCCTTGCCACACCACCCCCCCCGCACCCCCACCAAAGAGCAGCTGGAGATTTCGAACTGCTGACTTTGTGGTTAGCAATCCATTGTGTAACCCAGTCCCTACTGCCACCCCCCTCCCCTCCAACCCCAGAGCTGCTTTTGATGAGACGCTTCAGAGATTTCATAGAATGCCCCACAATTTGTACTTGTCTGCTGTCTTTCTAGTGGGGACACTCAGGAAATGTATTTGGGGGAGGAAGATCCCAGGGGTGAAATGCTGTTTCTGTCACTTCATGTCAAGGGTGCAGACTGTCAGTGCCACTTGTGCCGCCGTTGACCTTGAACCCCTGGATGAGGTCATGTTTGTCTGATCTCTTCCCCCTTCCCTCCGCAGCCTGTATTCTTCTCGGAAGAAGCAGCACAGACCATTTATAGCTCGACTGCGCGGGAGCTTCGTTGGCTCCTCCGCGGTTCCTGATGCCACCATTTGTCAGCATCAGTGTGAGCGCAGGATATTTGTTTTCTACTCTGGGTTGTCATGGAATAATA
Source organism: Tenrec ecaudatus (assembly GCF_050624435.1). NCBI lineage: Eukaryota > Metazoa > Chordata > Mammalia > Afrosoricida > Tenrecidae > Tenrec > Tenrec ecaudatus. The sequence continues at coordinate 76,878,446 of NC_134539.1, read as the reverse complement.
CGCCTTTCTTTGCTTTCTCAAAGGGCTTGGGCTTTGGTCCCCGGGGAGCTGTTTGCCAGTGGGATCTTGTGTTCATGTGACAGACTCTCATAAGTGTGTGTGTGTGTGTGTGTGTGTGTGTGAATGCTGGCTGACTTTGGGGTCGACAAAGTGTTCATCTTGCATATATCCCACCCCAGTTCTAGAATCAGCCATTTCTCCCGAAAGTCCTGGCTTCTTTGATTGGAAAATGGTGTTAGAAACCCAAATTGGCATACGTGTACTCTTCCTGTTGCTGGCATATGCATGCGCTTGCCTCTAGGTCCGCCCAGTGCACAGAGCAAGGACATTTGAGGCGACTTCAAAACTTCATGGAAAGAATTCCATCATCTTTCCCCAACTGTTTGAAACTCCCTCATCTATGTGGTGTTTAAACAGTTTGTGGGAAAATGGAGTAGAAAGATAATGGAATTGTCCCGCGAAGAACTTGAAGCCCCTCCTATAGATCATGTACATATACATACTTCTCCCCCAAAATCTGTTTAAATAAACCTTCCCTCTGAGAGGTGCTGTCGATTTACACAATGAGAGTGATGGCAGTCTAGAAAAGTCCCATGGAGCGAGCCCCCTACCCGTTCCTCTTATTGTTCACGTCTTACATTAGTGTGGCCCGTCGTCGCTGCTACTGCAAGCATTTGTAAGGCAAGTTCGCTCCACCTCACAGGGAGCCTGCAGGATAGACAGAGTAGAATGGCCCTGCCAGGTTTCCAAGGCTGGAAGCACATGGCTCCATTTTCTCCCAAACTATGGACCTCTGGGTTGGTGGTTGAGCTTTTGAATGACACTCCACTGGGACCCTTGGGATAGATGCTTCCATCTAGAACTACTTCTATCTGCAGCTACCCGTATCTATATTAAACCAAGCAGGAATTCTTAGGGATGGCTCAAGCCCTAATCGATGACCCCATGTCGTTCTAACTTCCTCCCCTTGCTTGTCCATAATCTTCGCCAAGGGTGACAAACAAACGTAGCCTTCGGCATCCTCCGCTCACCATTCATTTCCGTAATCGGCCAATTCCTGCCTTCGCCTCATAGACCCCACTCATGGTCTTTCCACGCAGATAACTTGCCCACACATGTATCACGGAGAAATGATGAAATGAAGTTGGCAAAAAAATGTTGAAATGTGCATGTTATGAAACTTAGGTCAACACTTTATAGTCTGCTTTATTTTTCATGCTTCCCCTTTTCAAAATGTGTTTGGATGCGCTCAAGTATTTATGCTTTCTGATGAAATATAGAAGAAGTTAGCCAATTCCTGGTGTGATATTTGCTGTGGAATTGTGCTACATCTTGATTTGGAGAAGACTCATCATTAAAAAGAAAAAATGAAAAATAACATGTACTTGTTCCCATCCAAGAGCATGGCATGCCTCCTTCTGTGTTCATGTATTTGTTTCCTTTAGTCAAGATTTATAGTTTTATTTCTATAGTTTCCACCTCCTTCTATTTAACATCATCTCTAAATATTTTGTCTTCTGTTGCTACTTTGACCAGGATATATATTTTCCTCATGACATTTTTTGCAAATGAGTATTGCTAGTGTGTTGGAGAGGAATTCGCTTTCATGTATTTATTTTGTTTCCAACTTTTCTCCTGAAATTTTCTTTTGTTTTTTAGCTGGTTCTAATTTTCGGGTGGAATCTTTTTGAGTTTTCTAGGTTGACAACAGAGCGCCTGCAAATCTTCCAACGTGTTGTCTTCTCTTTTCCAAATCTTGGCTGGTTTTAAATGTGTGCCTCCTTTCGAATGACATTAAATCACCTTGGTGGCAGCTGCCATTCCTGGGGAGCTTCTGATTTTACACCCTGCTGGGACCTTGACGCTGGGTTTGACACTTCATTCGTCAGGCAAAGGGTGACAACTGTAATTTATTTAAAGCAAGAAAGAAGAGAGGGAAAAAAACCCAACCAGTCTGGGTACTGCATTTTAGCAAGTCACTTTCTGGCTTTTATTGAGATATTTGTAGAGGGCTTTTCCTGTTGACCGATTGATGTGATTTCTTAATTTTTAACTGTTTCCACATTCCTTGCTTAAGCCCTGTCACGGTGTATTAGTCTTTGACTGTACAGCTGGATTCTATCTGCTAGGAGTCTGGTTAGGCTTTCCTGTTTCATTTCAGTATGATTAGCAAGGGGTGTTCTTTCTTTGTGCACTGTATTAGACCGGGTAGACTAGAGAAACAAATCCATAGACACTCATGAGTATAAGAAAGGGATTTATATGCAAGAACAATGGAATATTGAGAAAACATCCCAGCCCAGATCAAGTCCATAAGTCCAATATTAGCCCATTTGTCTGATACCAATCTATAAAGTCCTCTTCAGACTCACGAAACACATGCAATGCGGCTGGATGCAGGACGAGCACAGGCCAGTGGGTGCAAAGTCTTTGGGATCCAGTGGCAGTAGAAGCATCTCAGCAGAGGCAGGGGTTTCCGTGTGGCTCCTCCAGTTCCCAGGGAACAGGGTCTATCAGCATAGTGACATCTGTCTTGTCAGTAGAGTGTCTCTCAGGGAGTGAACAGAGTGTCTCTCTCGCCTCCAAGGAGGAAAAACCAGATTTTTCCAGAATTCTCAAGAGAAAGCCATGCCCACACAGAGGCCTCATGGGCTATGATCCAATTGACAGACTAGACTCCACCCCTTCACTCTTAATCCTCTCAAGTCCCAAATTGACAGCAGATGATGTAACTACCACAGGCCACCCCTTGTCAATTTGACACTTTCACATAACTCTATAGCCACCTATGATTTTCAAACAAACAATAATAAAATCTTATCTGTACTTAACAGGTTAAAACTAAAAGGTATGCAATTCAATGTGCGCCGCCCTCATTTAGACTCTATAAGTGAACAAAACAAAAATAGACTGTGCCTAATAATTGCAATTAAGTAACACCTACCCCTTGATCTTATGATCCTATGAATATATTCCCCCACCTATGAAAGTTTGTAAGCCAACCACTCTCACTTCCTTGGAGACTCTCTACTGACAAGGTTGACTTCCTGTGAGACGTCCCTGAGGAGAAGCCACACGGACCTACCCTGTGCAGCCCCCTGGGGCCGGAGAAGCCACATAGAGACATCTTCCAGCGCTGAGATGCTTAGACCAGCACTGGATCCACAGGACTTCCCACCCACTGGCCTGCGCTCGTCCTGCATTCAGCCGCATTGCATGTATTTCGTGAGTCTGAAGAGGACTTTCTAGATTGGTATCAGATATACGGGCTAACATTGGACTTATGGACTTGATCTGAACGGGGCTGGGGTGTTTTCTCAATGTCCAACTCCTCTTGTATATTACCCTCTTTCTTATCCATATATGAGTTTCTATGGACTTGTTTCTCTAGTCTCCCCGCACTAACACATGCACTCTCTCCAGGTTTGGCTTCAAGATGGAGGCTTTTCTTGTTTCCTGTCAATAGCTCCTTTCCTTCAAAAATCACAACATTAATACGTAAAAGATATTCTTAGAAGCCCAGTAGCATAGTGGGCTATGCACGGGACTGCTAACCGCCACAGGTCTGCGGCTCGAATCCACCAGCCACTCCATGGGAGGGAGAGGAGGCTGTCTCCTTCGGTAAAGACAGAGCCTCAGAATGCCACGGAGGCAGTTCTCTCAGGTTCTCCAGGGACCCTGTGAGCGGGAGTCAGTTTTTTGTTGTTTGTGAAATAGTTTACTTTCAAGAGATGCAAACGTTTTAATACTTCGATGGCCTTCTAGACTGTGTGTGTGTGTGTGTGTGTGTGTACTTGTTAGTTGCTGTGGGGTTGGTGCCGGCCCATGATGACCTCAGATATAGCAGAAGGAAGTGTGGCCCGACTCTGCACCTTCCTCAGGGTCGTTGGTGCATTTGAGGCCACTCTTGTCACGACTGGGTCAGGCCATCCCATCCAGGCCGTCCTTGGTGTCCAGGACCCTCTACCACACCAAACACGGAGTCCTTTTCCAGGGAAGGCTCTTCCCTGACCACATACCCGAAGCCAACAGGATGAAGGCTCTCCATCCTCACCTCTAAGGGATAGTCTGGTCGTATTTCTTCCAAGATTCATTTGCTCGTCCATAAGCACACCGATCTCTTTAACAGAAGCAATGGAACGATCGTCCGCCTCTTGTTTTGCGTTTTGTTTTTCTCCCATCATATACCAGCGATATATTTTTTGGGTCAGGAAATACAGAGCATGCCAGACCACCCCACTCCCCCCACCCATTTTTCAAACACTCCTTTACTGACAACCCCACTGTTTTTGATGACAGGTGAGATTATCTTCGTTTATCCAACCATCCTGCTATTGTGGAAAGTAGGCTGCTTTTGATTTCGTGACACCCCCCACCACCTGCCACACACACATTTGCAGATATGACAGGGTCGATTCCCGGGAGTGAAATGAAGTTGCTTTGTTGAAGCATATGAGCATATTCCAGTTTGACAGAGCCAATCAAATTGTCCCCCAACTTACTGAACCCCTTTGCTCTCTATCTGTTTGAGTGCATTCTCCCAATGCCCTTGGCAGCTCAGGGACCTGACCCCCCTCCCTCCCATAGGCCAGACACAGCGCTTTGCTTTAGCGTGCATCTGCTTGGTGGTTGTGGAGGTTGTGGGTTCTAGGGTTTTCCTGCTCCAGCCTCTGGGCAGCCAGGTGTGCTGTCCTCCGGGAGGAGGTGGTCCTCCTTCCCTCGAGGGTGAGGATGGAGGAGGATGGAACGTAAGGGTCCAGTCTTCAGAATTTTCCAGGGGCTGTGATGGCTTGGACTCAGCTGCATCCTCTGATGAGTGTGTGTGAGTGAGTGAGTGTGTGTGTGTGTGTGCACGCGCGCCGTGCCTGTATGCGTTGCAAGTATGCACATGTGTATGTACGAATGTGTAGAGGTCTTTACTCTCTAGGTCTGAGTGACTTGCTGTAAACCAGCTTCCCTTCATGAAATAGAAAAGACCAGTCTTCGCTGTGAGGAGAACCCCCGCCAGGGCCTGTGCTGGGAGGCTGGCACGCTCGGTGCCAGGGAAGTGTGAGCCGGATAGGCAGGGCACTGCCATCTAGAGGCTGCCAACCTGGGGGTGAGATCGCGCCTCCCCATTGGATGCCTTCTGCCCGGGTTTCCCCTGCCAGGGGTCTGTGCAGTGGAAAGAGGCCTGATGGGGGCGGCGTGGACAGGAGGAGAAGCAGAGCAAGAGTCGGGGTGGAGGGTGGGCTGGGGGCATTTGGTTAACTTTTATATCATGGGTCAGTCTGACTCTCCCTGACCCTTCACCGACTCCCGAAGCCAATGGACAATTCTTGAAGACTTTCTGTGGGCCTGGCATAGTCAGGCGGTCAGGATCTGGCGGTCAGCCAGCTTGCTGTGACCTCTCCACTCTGCCAGGCAGGCCCGCAGCGGAAGCTGAGCTCCTAGCTCTCAAGTCTCAGCAGCAAGGGGAGGGAGGCGGCAGTAGGAGTGGCAGGGTGGGCGGGGACAGGGTTGAGCTGATGTGGCAGTGCCAGGCTCAGGGGAAAGACTATTGAATCGCCAGACGAGTCCCTTCATCCACTTGGGTCTTGGGATCATCCCAGCTTCTTCAGAGTCACTTGCCCAGTTCTACCGTGTCTGCCCTTAGAAAGGATTTTCAAGGGACACGTGGCTGCGGAGACTTGGGCTCAGGAGCCATGCGGATTCTAAAAGGCTAGACGTCATTCTCTTGAGAACTGAGTCTCCAAGAGGGAGGCACTGGGTCCACCCTGGTGGCCAAGTGTGGCACCCAAGGGTCCCTCTGCAGCTGGAGAAGGGGATGTGGGTGTCCAGGGTCAGACTCAGGACTCAGGCCCTGCTTTTGAGTCCGGAGAAGGGGGCTCAGACTAGCCAGGAAGAAGTCTCAACGTCAGGGTTTTCTGAGCGCTAGGCTCCACGCTCCAGCCTACAGCCTTGCCCATCTGCCTTCCCCACGCTGGGACCCATGAGCCTGGGTGAAGGTTGAGCAGCAGCCACAGGCCCAGGAAGCCCTCAGCATGAGCGCCACACCTTCCTCTCTCGGAGTGGAAAAACCCTGCCTTGAGATGGTGTTGGGCCAGGCTCCTGGGAATCATATGTCTGAGGGTGGCTTGAGTGGAGCCAAGGTCATGGGTTTAATCATTTCTGAGGCCAGCCGTCCCTGCTTTGAGGAACTGCACGCCACAGCTGCCCAGCTGTTTGGCTAGTGACCACCTTCAGTCACGAACCTCCCCCCTCCCCGCACACCCAAGAACTGGGGGACGGGACTGGCGGAGTTTGGAGCATCTGCAGCTTCATGTCTGGCTGACAGCTTGGCTCTGGGGTCAGAATGACCCACATTTGAATCTCTGCTTCTTCCTTGATGTGAGTCCTTGGATATGTTGTGTTACCTCCTGGTCGTAACTTTTCTCATTTATAAAACGGGGGTAATAAATAGTAGACTGCTGAGCTTGCAGGAAATGTGTTATGACCAAACGTGGGTCAAGTTCACCGAGCAAATGCTAGTGCTTAGTAAGTGGCAATGTCAATGGTGGCTATCATCTCCATCACCGTCACCGTCTTTGAAGGCAGTGCAGCTCAAAGCGCAGGGCATGGGCTTTGGGGCCAAACAGAAGTGAGTCTGCCATTAACTACCACGTGTTAGTATCCGTGTGACCTTCACCAGGGACTCAACTCTAAGAGACAGGGAGATGGTAATGAGAATGACCTCATGAGATGTTCGAAGGAGTTAGGGAGCGAAAGAATGTCAAATAACGTAATTAAGTAAAAAAGTAACATCTTATCATTTGAGCTCCCTTTGGAGCCATTTTAAAGCTGTTTCTGTTTAAAAAAAAAAAACAAGTGAAGGGGAAATACACGTGAATTAAGGCCCTGGTGACCCTCCTCTGACCATGGACCAGTGTGCTAGTCCAGATAGACTAGAGAGACAAATTCATAGACACACTCGTATGTGTATCGAAAGAGCTTTATATACAAGAGCAATCGAATATTGAGAAAACATCCCAGCCCAGTCCAGATCTAGTCCATAAGTCCAATATTAGCCCAGCTGTCTGACTTCAATTTATAAAGTCCTCTTCAGACTCAAGAAACACATGCAATGACGCTGAATGCAGGATGATCACAGGCCAGTGGGTGGCAGTCCTGTGGCTCCAGTGGCGGTGGCGCAGCTCAGCGCTGGCAGGGCTTCCACGTGGCTCCACGTGCACTAGGTAGCTCCATGTGTCCCATCAGCTGCAAAGGCTCCCAGGGGAGTCAGCAGAGAGAGAGTGTCTCTTGTCTCCAGGGAGGAATACAGGAGTTCCCAGAATCCTCAGGAGAAGGCCATGCCCACACAGAGGCCTCATTGGCTATACAATGATTGACAGGCTAGACTCCACCCCTTCACTCTTAATCCTCAAATTGACAACAGATTGTATAACTGCCACAACCGGGGATGTGACTAGTCTTGCTAACACGCACGATGCATAGCCAAGTGGATTGTTCCACATGCAGTCAGATTAAAATTTAGCACTCTATCATTTGAATCTCCCATATGAGCCCTTTACATGGATCCTAGTGTTTAATATCTTTCTCCTTTCTTTTTGATTGAGGTTTTTATTACTTTACTTTGTTGTTAGCTTAAAAATAAAAAAAAATGTTTTCTGTATCTGAGATCCAGATAGGTACATCTACAGAGACGGTAACTGGATCAGTGGTCCCTTGGGGGTGTGGTAGGAGAGGTTGTGGGGGAATGGGGAGCTAATAACGAGCACAAGAATGAAGAAAAGGTTCCACAGCAGACTGCACTGGGGACTGTACACCCCCTCTCGATGTGATTGAACTATTGGATTGCGTATGCGAATTCTATGCCAATAGAACTGTTGGGGAAGAAGAATGATGAGCAGGTAGAGGCTGTGGCTTCCGCCCCCACCTCTCTCACTGCCACCATTACGCCCCTCCTCCGCCCCCCCCCCCCATCCTCATCACAATCACATTGGGATGTACGGGGTTGGAGCTCTGAGGGCAGACTAGCCATGCCTGGCCAGGAGGGAGGAGGGGGACAGTGAGGAGCTCCTGGGGACCCTTACACATCCTGCCCGTCCTGCTGCCTCCTTTGCTGTCTTCTTAGAACACAGGTCTTGACGTGGCTGTCTCCATGCCGTGTCAGAAACCTCTTGAAGGATTGGTATGAGTTGGCATCAACTCGATGGCAGTAGGTTTGGGTTTTTGGCTTTTAGGGGCCTTGTTGGGGATTCAGGCTGGGGTGGCTTGCTGGAAGAACCTTCCTCTTTGCTCAGGGCATGGGATCTTCAAGGACATATTGGTGATGAGTCAGCCACCCTCTCCCCACCTTTCAGCCACAGATCCAGCCACCTAGAGTTTGGGTTTCTCAATTGAGGTAGTTAGTTTATTGTGCCAACCTGGCCGATAAACACATGTGTGGTTAATTGAAAGGCTAAGAGATAAATGGCTCAGTGAACCTCGCCTTTCTAGTTCTCAGGTCTTTTGCTTTGTGATGGTTGGACCAGGTGCAGCTGCCTTAGCCAGTTCCCTGCTTCAGCTGGCAAGGCTCATTTCATGCAAGACATCCCTGAGGAGAAGCCACATGGACCTACCCCGATGCAGCCTGGGTGTTGGAGCAGCCGTGTGGAGACCCCTGCCAGCGCTGAGATGCTGACACATTCACTGATTCGGCTTTCCTCCTGCAGTCAGCTTCATTGCATATGTTTTGTGAGATGGAGGAGGGCTTTGTGGATTGGTGTCGGACATATGGGTTAATGTTGGACTGTGTGCTTGGGCAGCACTGGGTTGGGATGTTTTCTTGATGTGCACTTACCCTTTATATAAAACTCTCTCTTAGACATCTGAGTTTCTGGGGATTTGTTTCTCTAATGTACCCAGACTAACACATCAATCTAGTAAAACAGAGCAAAAAAGCAAACCCTAAAAGGAAAAAAGCAGAGTGGGTATCAGTGGCCACCATGCATCTTGTCCAGTGTAGCCATGCCCCGAAGTCACCTCCCCTTGACTCTTACTGCCCTCCCAGGAAAGAAAGAACAGCTTCCAACCCCTCACGTAGGAAGTTCATACACCTTAGGAAAGGGTGACCCTCCCAGCCAGAGAATCTTATTTATGAAAACCCATGTGGCGCACTTCATTTGTCTCCGGTGGTTTGGGAGAACGTGGTCAGTCTAGCTCTGGTGGGAACCACGTGGGGCAGTGGGCATCACTGATCGATCCAGAGAGAGAGCTCAGATCTAGGAGCCGCAGAGGCTGTACAGGTGTTGGCCCTTTGTGGCAATGCTCGAGCTGGGCACTGTGAATAAACAGTGAGCAAGGGTACCTTTTTAGACACTGACAGGCAGGGTCGGTGGGAGGCAGGTGTATCTGGGTCTGGGGAAGACAGCGAGGAGATTCCTGAATTTGCATCTTGTCAAATGCCCTTGACGTTGGCCAGGAAGATGCCCTGCCATTCTACTTACGGGAAGCTATCCCCAAGAAGCAATGGAACAAAGACTCTGGCTACAAAGGTGATCTTAATAACACAGTTAATTAGAGCAAAAATTAGAAACCAAGCCATATGAGATTGGACAGCCCATTATTAGGCATTTAAACAAAAGAGATACTTTTTAGCCTTTAAAAAAATGATGTGGCACTATTTAACCTTCTGCAAAGATGTTCCCAAATGCTGCTCGGTGAAAAAAGTTCAGCTTAAAAATAGTATGTTCATTCTGCGACAGTAAAAATAATCTGCTTAAAATAATACACATTGATGTAAGATGTATTTATATGCTTACAAATGTGCATCAAGATTTTCAAAGTCATATATATATATATATACATATATAGATACAAAATGACTATCTCTGGTAATTCCACTCCTCCCCTTCTGTTTTTTGTGTATCAGGAATTTCTGTGCCATGTTTCTTGGCACAGAAGTTCAGAACTGGAGTTCTGGAGTTGTGCGGACCTGGGCTTGTATCCTAACTCTGCCACCGATGGCTGTGGGTTATTGGCAGGTGAACTAATCTCTCTTGGGGTTCCATTTCCTCCTCTGCAAAATACGGCTAAGACTGGGACCTCCGAGGCACCAGGAAAGATTCAGTGAGCTAGTCCATGGGAAGCTCTTTAGCATGCAAGCCGGTGCTAAGTGCTTAATAAATGTCAATACAGCTACTGTGCTATGAATCCTGTTGACAGTGGAGAGACTTCATTCGGCGTTAATGGATTAACTCGCTGCTGAACACGAGGTTGGTGGTTCCAGTCCACTCTGGGAAGAACAACCTGGCGGCCGACTTCTTAAAACACCGAGCCATTGAAAACCCCATCCCATTCAGTGCTACTTCGACACCCATGGGATTGGCATGAGCTGCCCAAGCATGATGGCAACCCTATTTGTCAGTGTAACGTAGTAAAGAAATGAGCAGAGTTGACTAGAAGTCTAGGGCCTCATGCTGAGTGGGAACCCTTCTCTGGCTATCTGCTAGAACATGGCAACCAACGTTGGCCAGCACAGCTCTGCCTAGATTGGCGCCTCATGTACCGAGCTCCGTGTTAAGCACCTGCCTGCTGGGCCGCCCTGAGTTCTCCCAGCCAGGGGCCAATGTCGGAGATGCTGTTGCTCTGAGTCCCATTTTAAAGGTGAGAAAACGGAGGCTTGGGCGGTGACGTGAGCTCTCCGAGGCCCCTTGGCTGGGGAAGGATGGAGCCAGGAGGCCACTCTGTTTGAGGGACTAGCTGCTGTTCAGGCTGCCTCAGCTGCCATGGGGTCAGAGAAAAGGAAGCTGGCCCTGGGTGGTGGGGGGCGAAGGGCTTGGTAAAGATCCGAGCAGGCGGGGCAGGGGTGGAGCAGGTGATAGATAATTACAGAGCAGAGGGGTGGGGATCTCTCCCACAGTGATTCGTCCTTGATAATTGTGGATGAATTCTGGATCATCCCCCAGGATCCTCTTGCCAAGGACTGGGCCTACTGAATAGATTATAGAGGGATTCCACCCCCCCACCGTCCCCCCGCCCACGGTGATTGGGTTTTAGAGTTCATAAACTAAAAATAGCTCATGATTAGAGTTCACCAAGGACTTAAACGTCTTCCGAAGAAATCTCTGAAATTGTGTAAAATCCCCTGTGTCCATAGCCCCAGGGCTAGTTGGAGTTCTAGTCTGGTTCTCAGTGCGCACTTGGCCATGCTGTCTTGTATTGGCCATGACCGTCAGTTATACTAGCCTTGAACATGGCATTTCAAATACACACAGACTGAGAAGAACAATATAATGAATCCCCACGTCTCCATCACGCAACAAAAAAATGATGTATATAAAAAACCTGCCGTCCTGGCTCCATCGATACCTCCCCCCACTGCCCCCCACTCAGGGATAATTTTTGCATAGTTCTCTTTGTATAAGATAAATTTTACCTTAATTGAAATGCACACATTTTGACTGCATAATTTGGTGAATGGATACATTCGTATTGCCTCCCACTCCACCTCCTCGAACCCTCAGGCAGCCTCCCTTCTGATTCTTTCCCCCTTCATTGATTGATTGCCCCGTCTGCGTGGCAGTTTGTGGACACCGAGCTCCCAGCGTGCTGGTGTCTGTGCCGGCAGCTGGCTCAGTCAGATTGTGGAGTGACACCCGATGCTGTAAGTAGCCCGCCGTTGGCTTGTCCCCCTGCTGGCCGACATTTGGGTGGGTCCCGTGTGTGGCCCTTGGAAATAAACATTCGTGTGAAAGTCTTCGTGAGAACCTGTGCGCTCATTCCCAATTCCCCTTGAGCCTCTACTGAGAAGCAGAATGTCTGGCTCATATCCTAGGTGTGTGTTTAGTTTTAAAGAAGCTTCCAGGCGCCTTCCTAAGTGACGTAGCCATGTTGCGTCCCTGTCGGCAGTGCGAGAGAGGTCCCGTTGCTCCGTGACCTCGCCAACTTGGCTGTTGCCGGTCTTCAGGACTTTCAGAGGGAGCTCATGTGCACACTGAGTTTCCAGCAGGTTCTGCTTCGACTGATCAGTCTGGCAACGGGCAGTTGACCTGAGGTCCATTTTGACCATTCCTTTCTTTCTTCGGTGCTTTATCTTCCTAGAATCACTTTCCCACTGAAAGGAAGGGTGAATGCGCTGGTGGGGGGCTCCTGAGGGAACCTGTGTCACAACCGGTTGGAGAGGGAGGCATTGAAGTTTGCCTCCTACCCTCATCTCTGGGCTCCCCTTGGCCTTGAGACCCTGGTTTGGAGCCAGACAGAGGGCAGAGGGGGCTGGATTTCCTTCCCTTCCTTGGGAGGGCAGTCCTGGATGCTGCTCCCTATCTCTTCTCCTTTTGTGGGGGTCCTTCCGGCACAGGGCTTAGCTCCTCTCTCCTCGAATTGCTACTAATGCAGACGCTGCCCTGGCCTGTGGGAGCTGTGTGCTAGGCTGGGTTGAGTAGAGAAACAAGTCCAGAGACACTCAAATAGGTATAAGAAAGAGCTTTATGTCAGGAAGTAATTATACACCAAGAACACATCCCACTCCAGTCTAACTCAAATCCATAACTAGTCCATCAGTCCGATACTTGTCCTTAAGTCCCTCTTCAGACTCACACAACCACACACAATGATGCAGAATGCTGGGAGATCACCGACTGGTGGGTGCAAAGTCATGTGGATCCAGTGGCGGTGGAAGCGTCACAGGCCCTGGCAGCAAGCAGGGTCAGCCAGCAGGAAGGTGAAGGCAGAGAGAGGGGGCAGGTTCCCAGGGCCTGCCTTAGGAGAAGACCACGCCCCCAGGGAGGCGCCATCAGGCTGGAACCTGATTGACAGGTTGAAGGCCACCCCTTCACTCCTATAGATCTTCAAGTTGACACAAAAGTATGGAACAACCACAGTCTGGGAGCCCCAGCCCACCAAACCTCACTCTCTCCTGAGCAGATATTGGCCCAGTGACCCTCACGGCAGACCCAGCGGTGTTTCAGAGGGAGCTGAGAGAACTCTACGTACAGGTGAGCTCACCCCTGTCCTGGCTGTGGGTCCTCTTCCCTGTTGTCCCTTTGCGCCCAGAAGGCAAGATGGGGGCTTCCTCCACTTGCCAGGACCTGCCTCCCAGTTCTGCTCAGCTGACTAGTGTTCTTCCCTTTATTCAGGGGATGGAGCACCCATGGTAACCTCTCTCCCTGGCCCCATGCCTGGCACCCAGAGGTGCTTTTTTAATGTAGTGAATGAACAAAGAAAGTGGAGGCAGGAGGCTCTGGTGCCCACTTGACAGTGTGCATGGTGGCTGGGTAGGGAGTGGGGCTGTGAGTTAAGTCACTGAAGCCCCTATGACCAGACCCGAGCCTGGGTTAGCTGCCTGGGGCCACCTGTTGGCTGACACACGGAGCACCTGGGCTCAGTATTGGTGTCCCCCCTCCCCGATGTACACTGCCACCCGAACTTCCTGAAGGCAGGGATGCCCAGGTTTATCTGATTCACTACCAGACACCCCACCCCCGGGGCCTAGAACGGGGTCGGACACCCACAGGAAGTCACTGTGGGGGTGCACTGAGGAGAGAGCTGGGACGTTTGCTGAGAAGAGGCCTTGTCGAAAGCTGCTGCTGGAGGCACCAACCTGGGCAAGACAAAGGGGGTCCCTTCTCTGAGGACCCCCACCTGTGAGGGTGGGCAGGGAGCGATGTGCCTGTTGACTTGGAATTGGTTCCGTGGCAGGTCGCGAAGTCTTCCACAGATGACTTGGGGCGCTTTCCTCTCCCTCCATGCCCACCCCTCCCACTCCCCGCCGACCCTTCCGTCCTTTAAGCCTCGGCTGGCCAGTGCATATGGGCAGTTTCTTCAGCCCTCTCTAAGAGTTCTGGCGCCCCCCTCCTTTCCCCTCTCCACACACACACACACACACACACACACACACACGGCATCACTCATCACAATGGTAATTAAATAATCGTTTGTGCTCATTGGTGACTTATTTGCCTCCCGTGCTCAATTCCAGCAGGCCAGGGATTATGTCCCTCATGTGTGGATGGATGGCTGGATGGACGGACAGATAGATGGATGGATGCTGCTGCTTATCCTAAGCTAAAGCTGCTGCCTACTGCCCTGCGTCTTAGGACAGGGGTGCCTGGGGCCTGCCTGGGGGTGCACTAACTCTGATGACTGAGGAGGCCACCCAGGGTGGTTCCCACCTGGAGGAGCTGGGTGGCGGCAGCACGCTTGTCCCTGTCCTGCAGGGAGGTGGGGACTGCCCGGAGATGAGTGTGGGGGCCATCAAGGCTGCCGTGGAGGTGGCCAACCCAGGCTCCTTCATCTACGTCTTCTCCGACGCCCGCGCCAAGGATTACCACCGGAAGGATGAAGTGCTGCGGCTCCTGCAGTTCAAACAGTCGCAGGTGAGCCGCCTGGTCTTGGGGGCTGATACTGAGGGGGCCCTGGGGGTCCCCAAGAAGCTGGGTTCTCACGCACCCTGGAGGCGGGGGGCCGGGTGCTTTTCTTCGAGGACTACAGCGTGTCCGCCAGGGAAGCGCACCAAGCAGCTCCCGTGTGGTTCCAAGTGTGTTCTCATCCTCTGGGCCCCCTGCCTGCCAGCGGCCCGGCTCCCGGCTTCTCCAGTGAGTCCTGCTCTTGACAAAGACCACACCACCCTTCCCCGTCTACACCCCGTCAGAGGCAGCCCAATCCGTCTTCCGCCTGGCGCGGCCTCTGCAGCTCACATCCTCTGCTCCCCAGCCCCAAGGCTCAGGGCTTTCTGGTTTGGCTTCCTGCTGCTTTCCAGTGAGGTTTGGGGGCCAGGGGAGGGGATGGGAGCCGAGGAAGGGAAAGGAACAAGGAGCCCCTGGGACTTCCCAGGGTGAAGGCCTGGTCGGCTGGGCAGCTGCTGCTCTGTGCTTGCATCTAGAACAGTCTGGACCCTGGAGTTCCAACTCTGTAGGCTCCGGGGGCCATTCAGACAAATCAGTTTCCATTCTGCCCCATTCACTCTGCTCTGGCAGAGGCAGGGAGTGACAGCCCCATTCACGGAGTGCGACCCGAGAGCTGGCCCTTGTGCTGAGCGCTCGATGGGCACGAGCTCTGGGTAAACCCAAACCACCTCACTGCCATCGAGTCGATGCCAACTCATAGCGGCCCAACAGGACAGGCTAGAACTGTCCCTATGGGTTCTGGGATGGTAACTCTCTATGAGAGTAGAAAGCCCAGTCTTTCTGCCACAGAGCTGCTGGTGGTTTCGATCTGCTGTCCTTGTGGTTTGTAGCCCGAGTGACCACTGCACCCCCGGGCCCTTCTTGGGTACTCTTGATGTCCCATTTTACAGATGGGTCCCCGATGTCAGAGAGGGGAAAGGGCTCTTCCAGGTCACCCCTGCTTGGCTCTGAAGCAGGGGTCTGGGGAAGCTGTGAGCCAGATTCTATGGACACCCTTCCAGGTGGTCTTTGTGCTGACGGGGGACTGTGGGGACCGCACTCATCCCGGCTACTTGGCCTTCGAGGAGATTGCTGCCACCAGCTCCGGGCAGGTGTTCCACCTGGACAAGCAGCAAGTGTCTGAGGTGAGCCAGGGCGGGAGCGCCTGAACCTTGGGTTGGTGGGGACCCTGGGTACCTTGTGTCCAAGGACAGCTTTGCTCCGAGGTTGAAGAGCCCTCAGAGTTGCCACTGCTTACCTGTGGACTTTCCTCGAGGCGAGCCTAGGGGCTTCACGGTATCCTTTCACCAAACCTTCCCACCCACCCAAGGGAAGTGCTCCCACTCATCCGGCAGATGCAGAGACAGAGGGGCAAAGAAGCAACCTAGGTCTCGGTCTGGATGGCACAGCCGGTCCAGGCAGGAGAACTGGGTCTGGCAAGGTTTGGGAGAAGTATAGGCCTGCGTGTCCCCCCAGAGTGTGTGGGACCACTGGATTCTGGCCGGGTTGCTGGGGGGTTGGGGGGTTGGAGGTGGCTCCACCGGCTCAGCTCACCGTGCTCCCTGCGAGCTCTTTCGTCCTCACGCACATTCCTTCCCAGCAGCCAGAGAGACCCTCCGGGGGCACACTGGTCAGTGTTGAGTGCTGTCTTGCCCGGAAAGAACAGACGCCCATTGCCGTGGTGTGAATATTTCCACTTTGGCCGGCAGCGAGCTACTGTCACCAAGTCACTACCCGAGGGGTTGAGGGGTGAGGCCAACAGTTGGTTTTCATGAATTGGTGTGAGCTGACTCCTGAACACCCCTGAGTCCCTCCAAAGCAACCCCTCCCCTCCATTCCTTCCCTGTTGCCCCTTGGAGAATGCCCAGGCCCTGACGGGACCCCTCTCTCCTCCTCCTCTCTGAGCGAATCTTTTGCGTCCTCCCTGTTGTCTACTCTGGCCTCTTGGCTGTTTATCTCCCTTGGTTCATGGCTTGTGTGTCTCTCTGATCCCTTCCCGTCTTACCTGTCTGGTACACTTTCCTTGAATTCCGATCAAGATTTTATCTCCTTTCATATCTCTAGTCCTCCCACCCCCACCCCCAGTTTCGCATCGTGGTAATTTTATAATGGCACAATTATTTCACATCCCTAGGCTGTAGCTCCGTGAAGACAGGGGTGCTGTGGGTTCCTTTGCCCACTGAGTTCCCGGCCTCTAGTACAACAGTCAGGGGCCAGGTCAGTAGCTGGTGACTGGTGGACGTGGCTCCCTTGAGTGCGGGTTCCTGAGCAGAGGACGGTGAGAGGCAGCGTCTCGGAGGCCCATCTCGGAGGCCAGCTGCAGCTTAGAGTTAGCCCTGTTGTCGCCTCCAGGCGAGGGTTTTGTGAGCTG
Source organism: Tenrec ecaudatus (assembly GCF_050624435.1). Taxonomy (NCBI): domain Eukaryota; kingdom Metazoa; phylum Chordata; class Mammalia; order Afrosoricida; family Tenrecidae; genus Tenrec; species Tenrec ecaudatus. The sequence continues at coordinate 76,861,730 of NC_134539.1, read as the reverse complement.
TGTATTCATGAACTGCAGAGCACCAGCTCCAGGGCCGTGTTTAGATTAGCATGCCTTAGCTCCCTGTTGACAGATGGCGTTTATGGTTCTCTGCGACACATTAGGCTGTGTTTTTTTGGCACGTTAGCTTGCCCTGGCATGGCGCCGCCAAGCAAGGGGGAGGGAGGAGACTTTCTCAGCAAGGAGATGAACTGGTCCTTGATCTGGTCACTTGCATGGGAACTCAGTTCCTGCCATTCAGTTCAAGCCTGCAGGGCAGCCAGGCAGGTTGGCGGGCAGGGGAAAGGTTGCCAAGGGCTGGGGCGTGGAGCTCCTGGCTTCTCCCTGGCCTGAAGCCACTGCCTCTTGACGGAGGGGCCTGACCTACACCAAAAACCTGACTTAGGGCTGTCGATGACCAGACTTGGCTACTTCTGGGGGAGGGCCTGGGTCCTTCTCTAGCCTGGACACGGGCCTTTGTCCTTCATCAGCTTAATGCCTTGGATCTGGCCCCTTCCAGATGTTCCCAGATGTTCGGCAAAGCCTGGGAAAGAAGCGGGAGCAGCCAGAGCTGTGGTCATCCTTTGAGGAGGGGTGCATAGTGCCCTAACCAGAGCCAAGGGGCTCCGGCCGGGAGAAGGGCTCTTCAGAGGCTGTATAGGTCCCCAAACCACACAAGTGCCAGGCAGACCATCACCCTTAGGAAGGAGTGGCATGTAACTGTGTGTGTGTGTTTAAGTTTCTCGTGTTGAAAAATATGTGCGTATGTACACATTACACATAACAAAACAGTTTGCCGTGTTAAGAACACAGTTCAACGACACTCATGATTTTCATCATACGCAACCATCCCGATTCCTGTTTTTAAAAGTTGTACATCACACAGAAGCGCGGCATTCGTTCATCCGTAGCCTCCCTGCCCCCACCCCCTCAGCCCCCTGGTTACCATGAACAAGCTCTGGTCTCTACGTAGTTGCTTATTGTTGTCTTGGGTTCCAGTTCATGCGCACGCGCAGGCCCGGGACCATCCCCAGAGTTGTTCTTATGTCCCTGTCCCCTGTGGCAGTCCATCGTGGTGAGGGTCTGCCTCGCTTTCGCGGCCCCTCCACTTTACCCAGCATGACGTCCTTCTCCAGGGACTGGTCTCTCCTGGTGGCGCAGCCCAAGCACGTGAGCTTTGGCTTAGTCTAGTTATTGCGTAGAATGGAGTTATGCAGTCCTCGTCCTTCTGTGGACCCCACCCCTGGCACTGTCCTTCCTGCTCCTGCGCCTGCTGTGGGCCTGGGGCAGCCCAGGTGTTTAGCTCGGAGCAGGGCGTGGCTCAGCTTGGTTCCCAATGGTTTAGATCAGGGGTCCTCAAACTTTTTAAACAGGGGGCCAGTTCACTGTCCCTTAGACTCGTTGGAGGGCTGGACTATGGTTTTTAAAAAAACTATGAACAAATTCCTATGCACACTGCACATATCTTATTTTGAAGTAAAAAACAAAATGGGGCAAAAACACCCGGTGGGCAGCATAAATGTCCTCCGCGGGCCGCAGTTTGAGGACCCCAGGTTTAGAGCACTCAGCTTTCTCCGGCTGTGCAGTTGGAGTCCTGCTCAGAGTTCGGGGTCACTACAGGATGGTAAATGCCCACTCGTTCTGGGAAGGAGAATTTGGGGTTGCACAATCCTTACACAGACAGGACCATGGCAGAGGCAGGTAGGGTGGCCCCTGAGCCAGTCCCAAAGGTCTGCAGCTTTGATCAAGACTTAGATTTCCAAACCCGCCTGGTCCCAGTTTAGCATCCTCCAGCTTTGCCCCCAGCCCCGGGGGGTGAAGGTGGGGATTGGGTCAGAAGAGCTGGAGAAAGCTGACCATCCTGCGCCTTCCCTGGGCCTTGGAAGTCCTCTCCGTGGGACTGGAACGGGGGCACATCTCTTTCCGCCCTTTCTTCCCATCAACACACACCGCCGGCACCAGTCCCGGCGGCCCCGGGGCCCTCCCATGTCCAGCATCAGCAGGGACAGTCCCCATAACTGCCAGGGGGAAGGGGAGCCCTTTCTAAGACAGGAAGGAGGGGCAGAGGAGTTTCTGGGCAGATGGCTCTGATGAACAGATAAGGGCTGACCACCAGGGACAGGCCCGGGAGGGAGGCCGTGCGGTGGAGTGGTTAAAGCTTGCACTCCACGACGCCTGGTTTCAAGCCCGGACTCTGCCTCTGACCTGCTGTGTGACCTTGAGCACAGTCTTTGACCTCTCTGTGGCTCTGTTTCCTCACGTGCCCAGTTGGTTTCAGGAGTGTTGCTGCCTGGTAACAGGGAAGGAAACAGCTCGTGAGTCACATCGGGCACCCTCAGTGAGGCCGAGTAGGTGCCGTCACTCCAGCCCCCCTTGCTCTCTGTGGGGCCTGGGATATACCTCTCCCCCCCTCAGCTCCACTGAACCCCCTGAAGAATAGAGTTCCCCCTGGGGACAATCCCTAGGAAGGCAGGACCCGGATGGGGGTCTGAGGGTCTGAGCTGTCGAGAGGCCCAGACTGTGACCCCTCAATGTTCTGATATGTGGTCCGTGGCTCCCCACTCTCCTTCCTCAGCCGCTGTGACTGGCAAGTGTCCTGGGAGGAGTCTTGGGCGATGATTTATCCACCGAGAACTGCCGAGCGGCAGCCATCTGGACAGGCCAGCAGAGCCAGATTCATTCGTTCCTTCTCCATCCATGACAGAGATGAGCCCAAACACAGTGCCGAGCCCAGACCCCTCGCCCCACTAACATCTGGAAGTCATCATTTTCACCAAATAAACATTGCTCTTGCTTAATGAAGGCTCTCGGTTCAGAAAGTTCCCCCGAGTCTGCTCTAGAGCCCCTGAACCATCACGAGCTCCAAGAGGCCTTGGCCCCCAAGGCCTGGGCCTACAGGACAACCAGCTTGGCCACTGGGAAGGAGGGCTGTCCCCCAACTTGCCTGTGGTGCTCCAAGGGCAGGCCCACCTCTGATGAGGTCACTGGCATTCGGTCCTGGGTCCCAGCCCTCTCCTTGGTTCAGTAGCCTGAGCTCTGGGCATCTTCCCGCCACCAAAATATCCTTGAACAAGCGTGTAGTGGCAGCTGCAACACAGTAGCGGGTGTGACTTGTCTGGATAATTGTTGACTGGTGTTGCCACCACTCTCTGGTCGCTTTGCTCAGTGATGGTCTCTCCCCGGGCCCTGACAAGGCCCAGCCCTGGGGAAAGAGGGCAGCAGTCCTAGCTGCTGCTTTGCTACCGGGGGAGTTGTTGTGCTTCCTTGGCTAGCTTCTGGCCGACTGCATCTGGGACTTCTTGACTATTGCTTCCTTCCAGCCCATCCCCGCCTGGACGGCGTACCTTCTCTCCGTTCCTTGGTGAAGGCAGGTGGGACCTGTTCAGAAGACACATGTCTCAGAGAACCAGGCAACACAAAAGAATGGGGCAGGTCCAAGTACAATGACAGATGCATTTTCTGAAGCCGGCATTCCTCTCTTGTGATAGTCGAAGGCTAGCCACAGATCTAGGTGGTGCGTTCTAACGCAGTCTGAGTGAAAAAGATATGTCTCCTAAATCTAGAGATGTTCTTCCAACTCGCATCCTCTCCCGTCTCCCTCATGGAAGATCACGTGGTGGGCAGGGCGGAAAGACTTTGCTTTTGATGAGGCATGGGGAACATCTGGTGCTCAAGGCACCCCTTTCTAATCCCACATCCATGGCAGACAGTGCTAATCGACCACAGAATTTCTTTCTGCTTGAGCCTGCGTGCAGCCTGGGTTTTCTTCTAAGATACATCACGAAGTCATCCTTACTTGACTGGAGTTGGCAAAAACCAGGAGGCCATCGTGTTTGCTTAGGTGTATATTAAAACCATGATATACCTGTACTTTGTAGATGGCCTTTATTAAAACAAAGAGACAACCTGCGTTGGACAATTTCAAAGATAGAAGTGAAAATAAATTGAATCTATTGGCCAGGGCTCATTCTGATTCTTCTGGCTTGACCCACTATGTTTGCACTGAGATGGACTGAATCAGCATCTCCATTTCCACAGGATCCCAGGTGATTCTTATGTGTACAGAATAGATACAGAGACACACACTGCGGGGAAAGGGAGGTGACAGTGGAGGCAGAGGTTTCGACAAGGCAGGACCTTCAAGGAGTTGAAATAGACAGAGAAGCACTTCTCTCAAGAGCCACACCCTGGAGTCTGGACTCCAAGCCCCCTGCACTGTGAAAGAATGGATTTCTGTTCTTTGAAGCCAGTCACCTGTGGTATTTCTGTTAGAGCTGCCTCGCGGACTAAGATGCCACAATTCAGCAAGCAGAGGGAGAGAGCTCGATGGAGCCACACGGTAACAGTGCTGCCTCAAGTTGGTCCAGGGCCTCGAACCAGCTTTTTCCAGGGTGACAGCCTGTGGAGAGTTCTCACCTCACCCGAGATAGACTGAGGCAGGACCTACAGTTTGCCAAGAGCCCTTTGAAAGAACAGGAATGTAAAACACAGACGTTGAGGGTGTGGCTCTAGAGGAAGTCTTCTCTCCTTCATTTCCGCTTCTAGTGGCTTGCCATCCTTAGGGCTCCAGGGCTTGTGGATACGTCTGTCTCCACCGTCTGCCTTCCTCTTCCCCCTGTGTGTGACTCCGTGTCTAGTCCGTGCCCTTTATCTTTCAGAGGTGATTAGGTTTAGGACCCACTCTATGCTGACCTGACCTCATTAACATGTAATGAAAGGAAACCTCTGTTTTAACACAGGGCCATGTTTACAGAATCAGGGACCGGGATTTCAACCCATCTTTTAGGGGCACAATTAAATCCATAGCAGCACCTTTATCCGTAAAGAATTCAGTAGGAATCTAGATAAAACTCCAACGGAACCACAATGCCATCGAATGGAATTAGCAGTTGTTTCATGATATCATTTAATACTCAGCCCATATTCAAATTCTTTAATTGCCCGCCAAATGTCTCTCATAATGTCCCCCCTCCAAACCAGACCCTAGTCAAGGGCTGTGCATTTCATGTGGTTGTTGTGTCTATAACATGTCCCCTCAAATCTGGAGCAGTTCACCCCTCTCCCAATAACACAAACGTGTTGGAGACATGCTGAGCTGTACAATGTTCTGTGTTCCACATTGATCTGATTGCTTCCTTGTGGTGGCGTGAACTTGCTTCTCCTTCCCCTCCGACTTCCCCAAACTGGGAGTTCCATTTCAAGGGCTGATGGATGGAAGCTAAGCTTTCTGGCAGGGACATTTCCTAGTGGGTGCTGTGTGCGCTTTGGACTGTAGGAGGTGAATATTGTCTGGTCGTCCTTCTACTAATGATGATGAGTCTGATTGCCGGGTTAAGGCGGTGACAGGCAGCTCTGTGTGTGATAAAGCTACATTTTCCCCTTGATGACTCACGTGGCCTTTGGGTGATGCTCTGGCTCCTTGTAGACACCCAGCCCCCCCATCAACCTTTCATCTCGTACTTTTGGCCTCCACGGGGTGGTGGTGGTGGTGGTGGTGTCCTGCTTGAAACAATTATCTCATTAGGAATTGCAAAACAGTGATTTCCTAATTGCATCATTCTTTCCACAGCCATTAGCTGGCTTGCCTCCACGACAAAGCGCTTTGACTCACCACAAAGGATGAGCTGGCCTCTCCGCTGAAAAGGCAGGCGTATTCTCCGCTCTTTCTCCGTCGTCGGCAGTGGCCTCTGCTGTCGTCGTTGGCAGTGGCCTCTGCTGGTGTCTATTGCTATGGTTTGTTTCATATTTCCCGCTCTCTTTGGGAACCCGAATGGCTGCGGGATGACGTGGCCCGGTGTCTTTCGACACTAGCAGTCATTATTGTTCTGTTGCACGGAAGGGCACTCGAGCTGTCCCGAATGTAACCCTGGGGGAGCTCCTTCAAGCTCGTCTTTTCCATCTGACCTCAGTAATCTTTGTGTACTTACTTCTTTGCTTTATGGGATATACCATTGTCTCAGATTTACCTGGGAAATTCTCTGCTCCACACCTGGAATCAGCCATTTCTCCAAGGATGGTGTTTAAACACCAAAATGTGGGAACTAGGCATGGTCATTAATATTGGCACATTGGGATGTAATTTGCTGTTGCACACACACACACACATTCATGTTGAAGACCATGGTGAGGATTTGGAGCCACTGAAAAATGATGTGCTCCAGGAGACACCCACCTTAGACACGAGCTCACAGGTTGCTGACATGGGCTCAGGGACTCACAGAGTCGAGGACTCATGGGATTTCCCCCCTCATGGGAGGTTTTTGAGAGAGTCTGAGATCTCTGAAATATATCTAAATGTGTCCCTAGGTGGTATGGCTTTTAGGGAGAGGTCCTGCTTTGGATTGATCAGGCAGTTCCGGAAACCAAAGACGAGTCCTCTCATCATTGTCAGATGTCAGTCGACTAGTTCCTCATTTTGTGAATCTATAAGAGACTCCACCTGACTTTGGGCCTCATCGTCCAGTTTTAAGAGCCTCGAACTCTGGTGTTGGTGGTAGAGGGGGTGGTAGGTGGTGATGGTGGTGGTCAATGTGGAGGTGGTGGTGGTAGAGGTGGGTGGTGGTGGTAGAGGTGATGGTGGTGGTGGAGGTGGTGGTGGTGGAGGTGGTGGTCAATGTGGTAGTGGTGGTGGTGGTAGAAGTGGTGGGTGGTGGTGGTGGTGGTAGAGGTAATGGTGGTGGGTGGTGATGGTGGTGGTCAATGTGGTAGTGGAGGTGGTGGTGGTGGTGGAGGTGGTGGGTGGTGATGGAGGTGATCAATGTGGTAGTGGAGGTGGTGGTGGTAGAGGTAATGGTGGTGGGTGGTGATGGTGGTGGTCAATGTGGTAGTGGAGGTGGTGGTGGTGGTGGTGGTGGAGGTGGTGGGTGGTGATGGAGGTGATCAATGTGGTAGTGGAGGTGGTGGTGGTAGAGGTAATGGTGGTGGGTGGTGATGGTGGTGGTCAATGTGGTAGTGGAGGTGGTGGTGGTGGTGGTGGTAGAGGTGATGGTGGTGGGTGGTGATGGTGGTGATCAATGTGGTGGTGGAGGTGGTAGTGGTAGAGGTGGGTGGTGGTGGTGGTAGAGGTGGGGGTGTGTGGTGCTGGTGGTGATCGTGGTGGTGGTGCTTAGTCTGAGATCCGTTGTTGGGTGAGCATGAACTACATGGCTTGGGGAACTTTTCAGATATCCAGGTTCCATGTCCAGGAGGCACAAAGAGAGCTTCTTGGGAGAAATGATGAATGTGAGTTGGTCAGGTGAAGAAGGTGAGAAGAGTCTTCCCCGCTCAGGGGATACCTTTTCTCCTGGGATCCACCCTCCGGATGCCAGGGTCACACATGAGAACCCACAGAAACCAGGAGGCTGACAACATACAGACAGGGCCTGGGTCACACATGAGAACCCGCAGAAACCAGGAGGCTGACAGCATACAGACAGGGCCTGGTGAGGGCAATAGGGCATGGCGTGGTCTCGATTGTCCCGGAAAGACCAGACAGAACATGAAAAGTCATGGGAAACTGGATTTGCCCACAGCTGGCAATCAACTAAGGACCCCGCCTCGAAGGGGCCCGACATAAACAAGAGGTGATGGGCACCTGCTGGCAGCAGCTTTTCTCACCCATCTCCCCAGGTGCTGAAGTGGGTGGAGTCAGCGATCCAGACTTCGAAGGTGCACCTGCTGTCCACAGACCATGAGGAGGAGGGCGAGCACACGTGGAGGATCCCCTTCGACCCCAGTCTGAAGGAGGTCACCATCTCCCTGAGTGGACCGGGGCCCGAGATCGAAGTCCGAGACCCACTAGGTGTGTGGGCCTCCATCTGGGTGCCGAGACAGAGCAGGGAGCCCAAGAAAGCCATAGTCTCAGGGTGGCCGGGGCTTCAGACGCAAGCTCCAGGAGCAGGCTGGCAGGAGGGGCGCGGGCAGGGAGGCAAGAGCAGCCAAGTAATGGGAACTGAAATCAAGAAGGCTCACACGCACCAAGTGTTCCAATCTTGTGGGCTGACCGGGGCAAGAACGAGCACCCCATTTTCAAATGGAAAGATGGGGCACTGAGAGGGGAAGTGGCTTGCCAAGCTCACAAAGTCGGGCACAGTAGGTGTGGTTGGGACCCTTTCTCCCTCCCACAAAGCTCCTGGTTCTGGAAACCAGCACCTGGGGGAGGGCATGAGGGTGGACTGCAGAACACGGTGGCGTCTAAGGACCATCAGAGGCTCAAGACCCAAATATCAGCTCCTTCAGAAAGCCTAAGGCTGGTATTTGGTGGGCCATGGGTTTCTGGGTTCCTGGGGACAGAGTGGGGCCCCTGTTACCCCTAAAATAGGGTGAGGGACTGAGCAGTGCTCGGGGGGCTTCCACAGGAAGGATCCTGCAGAAGGACGAGGGTCTCAACGTGCTCCTTAACATCCCCGACTCGGCCAAGGTGGTGGCTTTTAAACCTGAGCGCCCTGGGCTGTGGTCCATCAAGGTGAGTGGCCCGGGATCCTTGGGACTGGCTGGCGATGTCTCGGGTCCATGCAAGTGGAACCCATGCGAGCCGCCCGGGTTAGTGTGGGAAGAGTGACGGCCATGGAGAAATCTGCGGGTCCACAGGTGGGCGGCTTCTCATGACTCAGAAGCCTCCTGTGAAGAATGCACAGAGGTAGCAAGGGTGGCCTCAGGGGGCGACTGAGAGGAGCAGGGCTGGCAGAGGGAGCAAGACCTGCTTGCTTCTTTACAAGGTGCTGGAGGCCAGGCACTGGAGGTAGGCTTGGCTTCATGAAAGGAAGACCTCTCTGGCCAAGTATCCTGGGATGGGGGAGGTGGCTGCTTTAGAAGGAAAGAGATTAGCTCCTGCTGATTGAGTACCTCTTGGGGTGCCGCCGCTGAGCTAGGTGCTGCAGGTAGGGTGTCAGCAATAACCACCTGCCTCTCAAACTCTGAGCTAATAGCTGTTTGTGCCAATGGAGAAGGCGAATAGGAGGGGCCAGACGGCCTGCAGGAACTGGGGACGAGCTGGGGAGACAGGGCACATCAGGGGGCCCTCTCTCGATAGTGTTTCAAGCTGGGCTTCTTCCACTTCATTATGGGGGGTGGTGCTGTGCTGAACACCCAGGGGGATTGGATACCCCCTCCCACTCAGCTCAGTCATTGGGCTGGGGTGCCCCAGTGACATGGGACCCTGGCCTGTGCTAGGTCTATAGCAGTGGCCGCCACTCGGTGAGGATCACAGGCATCAGTGACATTGACTTCCGCGCTGGCTTCTCCACTCAGCCCTCTCTGGACCTCAACCACACCATCGAGTGGCCGTTGAAAGGTACGGAGGGCCTGGCCCCAAGGGTGCCGGGTTGCCTTCTGAGGAGAGAGGACTTGGGCTTTGGGAAGTGGTGGGCGTTCAGGGTTGGGCTTGAGTGCTTGTGTGCGATTATGGACACTGTAGAGGCTGAGGCTGGCCCGCCCCACATATCCTAGTCATGGAAACTGGGTCCCAGCGTCAGCGTCACTCCACCATCGCCATGTGGTCCAGCTTAGAGCACCGTCTCAGGAACCCGAGGCCTCCCGGACAGGTCTCTGCTGGCTTCCTGACTATACTGAGCTCAGACCTCCGACTTCCTTTTTAATTCTTTCTTTCTCTTTTGTTTATTGTGGATATACATAGATGTATGCATCAAACAAAACGTTTGCAGTCGCTGCTATGTTCATATGTATGATTCAACTATGTTAATTATGCTGGCCTTGAAGACAGCCGTCACCACTACCATCTCCAAATGTTTCCACCACCCTACGCAGAATCTCAGTGTCCCTTAAGTCATAGTTACCCTTTCCTGCTCCCACCCGTCCCTGGTGACCCCTAATAAACTTGGGTCTGGACTTCTCTTTTCTGTCACAACTTGTCCATTCAGAGTCCCGTATCGTTAGTTTTCCAGTCAGTGCCAGATCAGTTCAAGAAAATAAGGCAAGTTAGTGGGTGCCAATGAGTTGATCACTCAACCTTCAAAGAGAGCGATGCCTTCTTCCACAGAGGATTGAATGCCCTGCCGGGCGTTCAGACGCCCCAGAGGCTGATGAGGGTTGTGATACTGTGGGAGGACGTCAAAGCTGGAGACACAGGGTCAGGCCTTCCCGAATGAAGCTGCCAGTCTGGGGGTGTCTGAGCCCTTCCTGTCCCACCTGGGGACACAGGGCCCCATGTAGGAAGAGGCTCTGGGGACGCTCCATACATACTGGAAAGCACCGTCTGAGGGACAGATCTGGGGTCCTCAGCCGTGGGACCGCTCAGAGAAGAGCCTGGGAGGGTCAGAAGCAGGCCAGACTACCTGTGGATCTTTGAATAGTGACCACGGGTGAGGTGCACTGGACCCTTACAGCTTTTTTTTTTTTTTGCAGCCCATAGTGTCCGCTGTTGGCATAGGTTTCTCTGCCAGGACCCAGAGTGAAGAGGGGGTGGATGGCTGCTTTTTGCATTTCTTTTGCCCTTAGCAAGAAGTGAGAGAAGCAGGGAATCACAGCTCCTGCTCTAAAGCCATCTTGGCCGAGGAAAGAAATCCTCAGGGTAGTGCTAGCCTGGAAAACGAAACAGAAATCTTCCCAGGGCCAGTCCCCAGGGGTGGAGGGTGCTGGGAACCACAGGCCCCACTCTAGTATTTCTGCTCTTAATCGAGATCATGCCTCCAAGACCGTGTTAGTAGGAGAAGCAGCAGGGATGGCCGTGGAAAACAGTGACTGACTCTTGGCCCCAGGGCCGAAACATCAGGGAATGGAGGAGGCCGTAGCTAATTAGACAGTCAAGTCCTCAACCACAGGGAGCAGCCTCCACACGCCGCCACACACGATGTGGGGATGGCAGCCCGGAAGGAACACATTTCAATTTCCAGAAGGATCTGCACATCTAGGTTTTTCTGGGCACTTTCCAGATGGTCAAATGTTGCTTTGAAATAATCAGACATTTCATGGTTCCAACCAACCACACCCACAGGTCCCTGGTTTGTGACCTCTGAGAAAATAAAACCCCAAACCAAACAAAACAATAACCAAAACAGGATGACTGAAAAGGGAGACTCCTAACCAAAGTTCCAGCATCAACAAAGGAGATGAGGAGGCCTGAGCTCAGTCCCATTGTCTCAGGGGTCGTGGGAGAAGAACCCTGCTTAGATCAAGGTAGAAAGGAAAACCAAAGAAGCCGAGTAGGGGGTCAGAGCAAGGTTGGTCAGCAGTCAGAGCCCCAAACTAGGATGTGCTCCCAGAAGTCTGCCTGGTGATGGCCAACCCCAGAGCAAATGCGGGTGGTGGTGGACTGAAATGCCCCTTCCAGCGCTATCTCATGAGAGATGGTCAGCGGAGATGGGGAAGCATGGCCGGAATGGCCAGCAGTGTTTCAGGACCATGGACAAGGCCCCTCTCTGTCTTACCCCCAGGGCAGATTGGAACAGTGGTAGGTGGGGAAGGCAAGGGAGTGGGTGAAGGAGGGGCAAGAGGGCTGGGTCCCTCAGATGTAGACCTAAGATCTCTGCTTGGAGAGGGCCAAGGAGCCCCACTGCAGATGCCAGCACCTCTTCCTTCACCCTTTTCCCCTCAGGGGTGCCCATCTCGCTGGTGATAAACTCCACGGGCCTGCAGGCTCCTGGCCACCTGGACTCAGTGGAACTTTCCCACGGCTCAGGACGGAGCCTCCTGACTCTGCCGACACAGCTGCTCTCCAACGAATCCACCCATCAACTGTGGGGCGGGCCACCCTTCCAAGCCCCCCCGGAGCGCTTCTACCTCAAGGTGAAGGGCGAGGACCATGAGGGGAATCCCCTCCTTCGCATCTCTGGAGTTGCTTACAGCGGGGTAGCCCCAGGTGAGTGGTTGGCCCCCTTCTCCTCCAGCTCAGCTGACCCCATGGGAAACCCATATCTTCCTGGAAGACTTCCTTGGATGAGAGTAGGTCCCAAATGTTTGTTCATTAAGCGATTCCTTACAAGACATTGCGCTAAATAGTAGAAGTGCTTCAGATGTTCTCCTCAGTTCAAGGATTTCATGGTCATCCATCCGCCCATCCACCCACCTACCATCTATCCATCCAGTTAGCCACCAATCCACCCACCTACCATCCACCCACCTATCCACCCACCCATCCACCCACCCATCCACCCACCTACCATCCACCCACCCATCCACCCACCCATCCACCCACCTACCATCCATCCATCCATCCATCCACCCATCCACCCACCTACCATCCATCCACCCACCTACCATCCATCCATCCACCCACCCACCTACCACCCATCCACCCATCCATCCACCCATCCACCCACCTACCATCCATCCATCCATCCCCCTACCCACCCATCCATCTGCCCATCCACCCACCTCCCATCCATCCCCCACCCACCCATCCATCCGCCCATCCACCTACCTACCATCCATCCATCCATTCATCCATCCATCCATCCATCCATCCTCCCGTCCACCCACCTCTCATCCACCCACCCATCCATCCACCCATCCACCCACCTACCATCCATCCATCCATCCATCCATCCATCCATCCATCCATCCATCCATCTATCCACATTCATTTTGAACATCTACGGTGTATGGGTCATGATCTTAGCCGTTGGAAACACAACTGTGGGCAGGGAAGGCATCTGGGCTTGCTCTTCTAGAATGACATGCCTCATTGTCATTATTTGAAGGATCAGGGAAGTACTCAGCCCAGTCACCACCTATGAGAAGTTCCCATAGACCAGTTCTTGCCGTGCCTTGGCTCACTGAAAATTGTGTGCCCACTTTATACACCACAGCCTGAAGCCACCCACCTCACTGGGCTTCTCTCAAGGCACCCCTATTGCACACACAAGACACCATTCGTGTGGCTAGAGGCCGCACTCAGGTCCTGGGAGCTGTGCACCAGGGTCCTTCACCAGTGGTAGCTACCACTGTCCTCCTGCCCCCTCCCCGTCTCCCTCTCGAGGTGGCCTTGGAGGGGCTCACCCAGGTGGATGTTCCTGGTGCTCTGACATTTCTTGCCAGGTGTCTCCATGAGAGACCCCTGTCCTCCTCACAAAGGGACTGAGGTCGGGCAGGCGGCTATCTTCTCCTGGTCAGCTCTGGAGGCTGCCAAGGTGCCAGAGGTGGGGCAGGGGGCTTTGAGCACCTAAGGAGGGGGATGCCTCCTTCTCCATCTCCTGGACTTCACTTGCCAACCAAGCCTCTGACCCACCCTTCCCTGGCTCTGTAGAGCTTTCGGGAAGGAATTTCCAGAGAAGAGACAACAGCCTCTACTCTCTCTCCCCTGTCTTTTCTGGAGGGAGTCCTGGTGGCCACCTGGACTGTGCACTGAACTATTAACCACAACGTCAGTGGTTTGAATCCATGGGAAACTCCACAGGAGAAAGATGAGGCTGTTTCTTCTGTGAAGTATTTGAAGTCTCAGAAGCCCAAAGGGACAGCTCTCCTCTGTCCTGTAAGGTCACTATGAGCCAGAATGGACTTGCTAGCAGTGGGCCTTTTTGGTTCTTTCTGACGAATCCAAGAGTTTAGAGCAGCAGTTCAAGGCACTTGACTAAAGCGGGGGAGGGTGTGGTTTGGCCCCTTGCTCTCTCCCGGGCCCTCTGGGCCTGGGACACTGGAAACTTGGCGTGGAACAGGAGGCTCTGAGCTTGGGGGTGGGGGTGGGGGGGTGTCTCTGAGCCACTTCTGCTCATGGAAATGAGCGGGCCACACTGAGGCTGCCAGGGTGTGTGGGTGAGTGGCGGCTGCCTTGCACACAGCTGAGGACGTGGCTAAGTGGTCTGATACCCTTCCCCCCGGGGACGTGGCAGGGAGCCCATAGCATGATGTCACCGCCTCCCTCCCCACTCGCGGCTCTGTGCTCCGAGGAGGTCTGCCGCACTGTCTCACACTTGGGGCATCTGCCGGGGAGCGGGGAGAGGACAAACATAAGAGAATGACTGCAAGCCCAGGGTCACCCAGTGGAACCCCCTCCGGCTGCAGTTGACCCCACTGTGGACTTTCTCAGACCTTTCCATGGAAGGACTTCCAACCATCGAAGAAAGCCAGCGGGCCGTCTCAAGACCCGGAGTTGAACAAGGCAGTGTGTCTGCCAGCAGCCCCATGGGGCTCATCCGAGCTGTGAGATTTCACCCAAGGCTCTTATCTTTGAGGGTCTTATCTTCAACGTGCGTGTGAAATTGGCGTTCACAGCCACGTGTATTTTTTCAACCAAAGGGCAGACCCCTGGTAAAGGGGACCCTTTGGGCAAAGAAGCAGTTGCAGCCCCGCCCAATGCCCCAGGGCAGCCGATTCCCAGCCCAGGGAGCATTTTATCAGCATTCAGACGGTCCAACTTCTCTGTCAGACAGTTAAGCCAATGGCGACCCAGTGTCAGGAAGGGGCTTGTCCCCGACCAGTCTCGTGTTAAACAGTCTCACGGGCTCTAAAGCCATGCCCTCCTTGATCGCTGGTGCTTTCCTCCCATCATGCCCCCCCTTTAATTGTCCTATGGAGATCTAATTCACACCCCACAATCCAACCGGTCCATCTAATGAAGAAGGGCTGTGTTCAGCATCGCCACCCACTTTGGGACATCTTCCTCCTCCTCGTGCCCACTGCTGGGGGCTCTGTCAGCTCTGTTTGCACAGCTTTTCTTACCAGCTTCTGCCACCACCGGGCAGCTCCGTGCTGTGATCAAACCCCTATCACAGAGGGAGAAACTGAGGCTCAGCACAGTGGCGCCATTTGTTTGCAGTGGCCAGCAGGCCGGGGAGTCAGGCTTGATGCTTGGTCTTCTGGTTCTCGGGAGGGTACGAGAGAGGAACCTTGAACCCTGACCCCTGTCTGCAGGTGCCCCACTGGTCAGCATGGCCCCCCATATCCACGGCTACCTGCAGCAGCCCCTGCTGGTCTCCTGCTCCGTGCACAGCGCCCTCCCCTTCAGACTGCAGCTGCGGCGAGACGGAGCCAAGCTGGGCGAGGAGAGGCACTTCCAGTGAGTGGCCAATGGTCAATGCCACCACCACGGGGCCTGGAGGGACTCTCAGGGGGAGCGGGTGACAGGAGAGGGACCTTTGTCTCAGTCCTAGTGTCCTCCTACCAGCGGCATACTTGACTATACACTGGGCTACTAACCCCAAGGTGGGCAGTTTGAATTCACCAGCTGCGCCAAGGAGGAAGACAAAGCTTGCTACTCCTGCACAGATTCAGAGTCTCTGAAAGGCGCAGGGGCAGGATGGGGTCATCATGAGCCAGAATGCACTGCATGACAGGGACGGAGCGAGCCCCAAGTCTCACCCCTCTGCTGAGCCATCTCCCTGTGGAGGCGCTGTGGGCCTCCCTCAGCCCGTGGCAAACACAGCCACTGTGGACAGGGCACCGCGGCGTCAGAGGAGCAGGACCCTCGAAGACCCTCCCCTTCGGGTGGAAGTCCACAGCTCAGAGAGGGGAAGGGGCTTGCCCGGTGTCACACAGCAGATCGCAGAACTGACAGGTCTTGATTGCCACTTCTTCTTTTCAAGCCTCACAGGGGTTGGGGGGGGGGGGGGCGGGTGTCTTCCATCTGAGCAGGATTCAAAGGACAGGCCTCCGAGGGGTGTGTGAGATTGGGGGCGGGTGCTGGCAGATCCTGGCCGGGTCAGAGTGACTGAGCGAATCCTGCTGTCCTGCATTCACAGGGAGTCGGGGAACAGCAGCTGGGAGATCCCCCGGGCCTCCAAGGCCGAGGAGGGGTCCTATGAGTGCTCTGCGGTCAGCCGGGCTGGGACTGGACGAGCCCAGGCCCAGATTGTCATCACAGGTCTGTCCCTTGGTGCCCTCCAAGCCCCTCCCATTCCGGGCTAGAGTCTTCCTTCTAGGACATCCTCCTGGGGTGTCCCCACCCATGGGGTCACATGCCATCTGCTGGGGATCTGTCCATCACCTAGAGTGTCCCTGTCCCTGCTTCCGCCTGCCCGTAGGCCTTGTGGGGCTCAGTGAGAGGGAGTTTGAGAACCTTGGCCATGGCCCTGGTCCTGCCTGCCCCACCAGCCTTAGTCACGCTCCTGGCCTTGGGGGCATGGTCTCAGGGACAACCCTGTTCCACATCCCTTGCCACCTGCCTTCAGTTCCCCAACCCAGGATGACAACGCCAAGCTCTGGGAAGGCTAAGAGCACCCTGAGCAGCTCAAAATGAAGCCAGCGCTTTATGATGAGCCCCCCGCCCCCCGTCTCTGGGAGAAGGAGACCCTAGACCCAGGCACGTGAGCCGCCTCACATCCTCCCTCCTTAAACAAGGCCTCGGGCGCAGGGAAAACAGGACCAACCAAAGGGAAGCGCCTCTGCAGCATTCCCTCTCCAGGGGCCTCACTTGGATTGCCTCCCATGGACTTCCTCCCTGGCCTTTCCCCGCGGGTGCATTTTAACCAACACGGGACGCTCTGACATGGACGTGCAACCCGCTGGCCCTCAACAGTGCAGCACGCCAGCAAAGCTGTTCCCATGGCACGAAGGAGCGCAGTCTCACGCTCCTCCAGACCGTGGGCACAGAGCAACAGGGAGCCCTACACAAGGAAACACACACGCCCATTGCGCCGATCTGGCGGCTATTGATATCGTGCCCGGGAAATAACATGCGTGGGGAAAAGTTGGCCACCGAATAGGGAAGACCAAAGAAGAATCGATGGGTCTGAATCAGGCTGTTGGCAAACCACGTGGCAAGAACCACGGACTGCCCGAAGGACAAACGAATCCATCTCGGAAGAAGTACATCTTTCGAGACAAGGGGGTGACACTTTGTCTTACGACCTTTGGACATGTTTTCAGGAGAGACCAGTCCCTGGAGAAGGGCGTCTTGCTTGGAAAAGTCTCGGGGCAGTGAAAATGAGGAAGACTTTTGACGAGATGTGTTGGCACCGTGGCTGCGTAGCTGCGCGGAAACAAGCAGAGTCGTGATGCTGGCGCAGGGCCAGGCGGGATTTTGCTCTAATGTGCACGGGCCGTGAGGAGTCGGAAGCAACTCAATGGCACCTGACAACGACAACAACATCTTGCCGAGACCACTGGTGGCCCAGTGGAACTCTCACCATGCACATGCGAGCCCCAGGGGAGGCTCGGGTGTTGGCCTGCTGGGAAGAGGTTTCAGCAGGGCTTCTAGACGGTGAAGGCAGATGACTTCAGAGAAGCTGTTTGGACCCCCCTTTTTCTCTGTGGCTCTGAGGGCCGTGTCCCGGGTGGGACAGTCTCTGAACTTGTCGCTCCTCGTGGCCTTCCCCCCCACCGCTGACCAGTGAGGGTTTGCTCAGCCCCCGCAGGCACGGCCGCCGCCACGCCCTGCCCCTTGGTGCTTCTCGGTAGCCCAGCTGTGCACTGCTCCAAAAACTTGTGCTTTCTGCCTTTGTGTGTTATTGCTCAGCTTTTATTGCCCCCCCCATGGGAGGGGGTGGCTATCAACTCAGTTAAAAGTTGCTGCCCACTACGGCAGGGGTGGAGGAAACCCCCCCCACACACACACACACATAGGTGGAGAGCAGATGCTGGCTACCTGCTCTGCTGGCCATAGCATGTCCTCAAGGACGTGGAGTCTGGGGCAGGCAGACGGGGCCTTGGGGTCTGGGCTGGAGCAGCTTTCTGGAGAGGGGACCCCGGCCCCCTCATCAGTGTCTCCTGTGCTCACGCCCTGCAGATCCCCCACCGCAGCTGGTTCCTGCCCCCAAGGTGACCGTGTCCCCAGGGGAGACTGCCATCCTGTCCTGCCAGGTCCTCAGTAGGGCTCCCTACAACCTGACTTGGATTCGGGACTGGCGGGTGCTGCCAGCCTCAGAGGGTCGAATCACCCAGCTGGCAGACCTGTCCCTGGAGGTCAGTGACGTCATCCCCACGGATGGCGGGCAGTACGAGTGCATGGCCAGCAACATCAATGGGGTCGCGAGGGCCTCCGTCTGGCTCCTGGTTCGAGGTGAGACTCCTTTGACACTGCCGCTGTCCCAGTTCAACCCCCTCTCTAGCCTTCACCTCCAGTGCCATCGGTCTCTCCCCCTGGCCGACGATGCCAACCCTTCCTGTGTTTCCTGACTCATCTGGGAGAGGACCCTGTAGCCTCCGTTGGGCACCCATGCCACAGTCTCATGGTCTTCACTGTGGGGAAGTGCATCCTAATATCTAACCAGAGTTTCTACTGTTACGGAGCCCAAACCAAGCCCTTAGTTGTTGAGTCGATTCTGACTCACAGTGACCGACTGCAGTCAGCCAGGTCGATCTCATACTGTCCGGCCCCCTTTCTCCTGACACGGAGTATCTCAAGACCGAAAATCCACTCACTGCCATTGAGTCAGCGTGGGGCCCCGAGACTCTAACTGTTGACGGGAGTCAAAAGCCCAGTCTTTCCTCCTCGGAGCGGCTGGTGGTTTCAGACTGCGGGTCATGCGAACACAGCCCAGCCAGTAACCACTATGCCACCAGGGCTCCTTGAGGACCTGGACTGCCCCTCCCTGTGTCCCTCTTCTCAAGGTGTGGGCAGGTATCAGGGTCCTGGAAGTGTGCATCTGATGTGCCTGGAGGTCAGATGTGCTAGGCAAGAATTGGACCTCAGCAGCCGGATGGGGTGTGTGTGTGTGTGTGTGTGTGTGTGTGTGTGTGTGTGTGCGCGCGTGTAGACCACAGAAGTCAGTACATGCAGACCACGGCCTCAGGTCTGCCACGAGTTAGACAGACACCCATATTAGGCTGCTATCTCCCCAAGTGTGAAGAAGATAAGGGTGCTGGGGCCAGAGTTCTCTCCCGTGGCTGCCTGGGGCTTGGTGAGCAGGGTGGGAGGCCATACCTGTGTCCCCGAGAGTGTAGGAAGGGCGGACCTACCTCTTCTATGAGAGGTGAGCTTCCGGAGCGAGGGGAGGATGTCAGTTTGGGGCCAATTCTTCAGCAGGTTTTGGGGTTCACCAAAACACCCCTGTAGACCAGAGCCACCCCCACCTGACAGCTCCTATGACTCTCTCAGCAGCATTCCAGGGAGCTTGTGGCTTACAGGCACTGAGGTGGGGGGGGGTTTAGGAAATTTGCTCCCCATGTGACTTGGGGCTCTCCTTTGAACAGCTGCCTGGCGCCCCTCCCCCACTCCCAGAGAAGCCATTCCCGAGGCTTGGGATCTGGGGGCTTTTACTTCTCACCGGTGGCTTCAGGGAAAGGGTGGGGGGTTCTGGCCCCTGGGATGCCTGGCTGCTCTGATGGGCTCTTTCTTCTGCCTGCCCCACCCACACTTCGGACCCCAGAGGCCCCGCAGGTCAGCATCCACACCAGGTCGCGGGGCTTCTCCCAGGGTGGAAAGGTGAGAGTCAGCTGCTTAGCCTCTGGGTACCCCACGCCCCACATCTCTTGGAGCCGAGAGGGCCGTGTTCTGCAAGAGGACAGCAGGTGAGGGGTCTGGGGCGCAGGGACTGGGAGCAGGGGGGCAAGGATCCCAGGGCCCTTGGGCTGCGGTATCTCTGCAGCCCTTGGCATTCTCACAGGGGTGTCACATCCACCCCACCTTCCTGAGGGGCTGCTTGAGCCTTGGGAACATCTGGGCCTCTGTGGGGACTCCTCGGTCCTGAGCACAGGGTCTGATGGACTTAGCCCAGATCCTGCCTTGCCCACGAGGGCTGGTGAACTTTGCTGAGTCCTCTCGCCTCTCTGAACCCTGAAATAAGACAGTGCCCACCAAGTGCCCAGCGCACCATTTGGCCCAGAGCCGGTGGCCGTAAGTGGAATATGAGGTCACTAGGGATGTTGTGGCTTTATCTGTTGTGAATGGTGACTTTCAGGCAGCCCGGTGGGTGACCTGACCTGACCTGACCTGTACGGTACGCCATGTTTTTATGCCATAACTCCAGAGTCCTTGTGGACGCCCAGGGGACGCTGATCATTCAGGGAGCAGCCCCAGAGGATGCTGGGAATTACAGCTGCCAGGCTGCCAATGAGGTTGGCACTGACAAGAAGACTGTCACTCTATACTACACAGGTAACCTCGGGCCCTGGGCATCACAGCAGA
The DNA here is from genome assembly GCF_050624435.1 of Tenrec ecaudatus. NCBI lineage: Eukaryota > Metazoa > Chordata > Mammalia > Afrosoricida > Tenrecidae > Tenrec > Tenrec ecaudatus. The sequence continues at coordinate 76,841,815 of NC_134539.1, read as the reverse complement.
GGGACCCCCTTCCTCTCCACTTCCCTCTCTCGGCCTCTGTCCCTCCTGTCCTCTTGTCCTCCCACACACAGGTCCTTATTGAGCATCTACTATGTGCCAGATACAGAGGTATAGACAGAACTGAACACACAGGCTCTGTCCTGATGGGGCTTATGGCTAGTGAGGGAGGCAGAAAACCAGCATGCCGACCGAGAGCTCAGTCAGCCCCTTTCTGAGCGTGAAGGGTCCCCTGAGGGAAAAGGGGGTTGACGTGAAGCTGGGGTGACAGGGAAGTGGCCCTGAGGAGGAGATAGTACCCAGAGCTGTGGGCAGGAGCAGCATTCCAGGAAAAGGGTTAGACAGAGCACCCATTCTTAAGGGGCAGGGGCCTGGTGCGCTCGGGGGCTTTGAGGAGGCCAGAGTGGGTGACAGGGGGTCAGAGGGCAGTGAGGGGGCAGCATTTGGGGACCTTGAGTGGCATTTGGGCCTGACAGCGGCCCCATCGGACAAGGCAGGCCTGCCTCTGGGAGTTTCTGTAGCCTTCACTCTTCAAGGAGTAGAAAGCCCCGTCTTTCTCCGGCAGGGAGCCTGGTGGTTTTGAACTACGGACCTTGCATCAGTAGCCCAATATATAACCACTACAGTGCCACGGCTCCTTTTGGGGACCTTATAAGATTGTTTTATATTCTAGGTTCAATTGAAGTGTTTTGGGGGGTGGGGGAAGTAGAGAAATGGGTCAGGAGAGGGATTAGCTTTATGTTTCCTGGGTGGGAAATTTTGACTAAAGACTGCCCGTGGAGTGACTGCACCCGATGGGTGGGAGTGGGGAAGAGGCAGGAGGGCCAGCTTGGTGTCTTCAGGCCTGGCCCGACATGACCCCCACCCTCACGCCCCCACCCTCAGACCCACCGTCAGTCTCTGCGGTCAACGCTGTGGTTCTGGCTGCCATCGGGGACGAGGCTGTGCTGGTGTGTGATGTGTCTGGGGTGCCCCCACCCCGGGTCATCTGGTACCGAGGTAGGCTGCCTGGGAGGAACCCTTGGGCTCTGGACGTCAGCTGCTGAAGAGCCACTGGAGGGCAGGGGTTTCTGGGAGGGCTGGCCAGTCCCAGCAGCTTCCTACCCTCACCCCCAGCCCAGACTTGTGGACCCAACCGAGCAAGGCCTGGCCTCCTGGACTCACAGGAGCCTGAGCCCCTGGCCTCCCTCAGTGACCTCTCACCTGTCCCCATGCTTCCTTGTCGTTGGCTCAGGGGGTCTTGAAATGATTCTGGCCCCGGAGGGCTTTGACTCTGGTACGCTGCGCATCCGGGAGGTTCAGGAACGGGATGGAGGCGTCTACACCTGCCGCGCCGTCAACCAGCTGGGTGATGCCTCTGCACAGATCCGGCTGGAGGTTGGAGGTGAGTCTGCATCCCGTCCCCATGCACCCCTGTCCTTGAGATGAGGAGAGGACCCCACTGTGCGTACGGAGACTGCCAAGGTGCAACTGACACCCGGGAATCTCCAGCCTGGGTGCAAAGGCTGTGCTGGGAAAGGTGGCCGTGTCCAAGTGACCTCCTGCCGTGTAACAAGCTGCACCCCCCCATGACACGTTACTTGGCATCCCACAGTTTCTGAGGGTCAGGGCAGGGCTGAGCTGGGTGGCGCTGGCGCAGGGCCTCTCACGTGAGCACAGCAATGAGGCTCCATGCCAAGCTCACACACACGGCTGCTGGCAGGTTTCAGATCCTTGTCAAGTGAGCCTCTCCACGCTGCTGCGCCCAGAGGCCAGCCCTTTGTGGAGGACAGAGCGGCAAGTGACAGTCACCTCTGGCAGGGGCTTGCTCCTGGCCTGGAGAGAGGAGCAAACAGGCAATGAGAGACCGGTGTAGCAAGACTTAGAGGCCTGGGTGCCCGGGGTTAGGCACTGGGCGGCTGATGATACAGTTGGCAGTGCAAACCCACATGCTGCTCTGAGGGAGGAAGGGGCCGCTGGCCGCTCCCGTAGAGACGTGCAGCCAGAGGGTCTCCGTGAGTCCAGGTTGACCGTAGGGCTGTGGGTTTGGTCTGGGTACCCAGCAGTGGTGTGGCATCTGTACTGCAAGGGGAAATGGGAACCCAGATGGTCGGGGCTGGGAAGGCTGCTTGGAGTGGGTGATAGCGAAACGGAGGCAGGTGAACAGCTGGGGCATAGTGTTCTGGGCAGAGGGGACCCGTGTGGCTCTCCCCACAGCGCAGCAGGTGAGGCAGGAAGTGTGACATGGAGGGGCCGGGGAGGGGAGGCCCGGCTGCTAGGCACGGCAGAGGTGGGTGTAGGAGTTTGGGTTTTGTGGCTTAAGGAGGGATGTGGGAGTTCAGAGAAGGGGTGCTTTGAGCGAGGGTGTTGGTGAGGAACACTGTGATGGCCCCGGGCGCCGGTGGGACAAACAGACCTGTCTTGGTTGGCGGAAGTGTAGCCAGAGTGCTCCTTCAAGGCGAGGAGGGCCAGACTTGGCCTCACACATGTTGGACGCCTTGCCAGGAGGCACCCATCCCCAGGAAGGACCCCGTGCGTGGTACACCGGGGCACCCAGGGTAAGACAGGAAGGCCCTCCAGGAGATGGAGTGACAGAGCGGTTGCCACCGTGGGCTCCAGCCTAGCAACCACGTGAGAGGTGCTGATGGAGCAGGACCAGGCAGAGCATGGCTCTACCGGCCGTGCTGTTACCATGAGGCGGGGCCAACTCACTGGCTCCTAACTACATCAACAAGGACCACATGCTCAGACTGACCCTGCACTGAGCATCCCGTGTGGCTGGACCCTGGGGGGTGGGAAGCTGTGGATGGGGGAGCCGGGTAAGAGCAATCATAAAAGTACCAGCTAACCCTTCTATACTGTTTAGGAGCCCTGGTGGTGTAGCTGTTATACGCTGGGCTGCTAACCGCAAGGTCTGTGGTTCGAAACTGCCAGCTGCTCCTTAGGAGAAAGATGGAGCTGTCTGCTCCGTGAAGAGTGACAGTCTCAGAAACCCACAGGGGCAGTTCTAGCTTGTCCTGTAGGTTCGCGTCAACTCGATGGCAGGGAGCTTTCTGCATCACTTACTGTGCCAGGGCCAGCTCTCAGCACGTCCCATGTCCTGGTTCACTCAATACTCCTAGCAGTGCTTTGAGGTACATGCTTTCAATGACCCCCCTTATAGATGAGGGTGGAACGAGGCACAGGAAAGTTAAGTGACTTGCCCAAGGTCACACAGCTAGCCAGCGGCCGAGCTGGAACATGAGCCCCAGGAGCGGCACCATTAATTTCTGCACCTGCAGCTCCCAGGGATGGAGCAGGACTTGATCTGGCTGCCCACCTACCAGGTGAGCTCAGGTGCCTCCCCTCACTAAGGCTTAGGCTCCTCATCTGTAAAATGGCCTTAGATGCTGTGGAGAGATGAGAGGCCTGGGCTACATGCTGCTGTCACTGTCATTAACCAGTGGGTCTGGATAAGCAGAGGGGAGGGTGCTCTGGGGCTAGGGGGGTGGGGGGCTGCACTTGGCATTGCAATGAGCAGGCTCCCTTCTTGCTGCCGTCCATTTTATCCCGGTCGGTCTAACATCCCTGGGCCCCCGGCTGCCATGCCTGCCCAGCCCTTGTCCTTCACACTGCTCTTGCCCTTGGACTCAGTTCCCCCTGTCAGCTGGAGGCTCTGGCTCAAGGCAGAGTTTCTGGGGCACTGGGCCACTGGCATTAGCTCAGGGAAGGGTTGGATAGTGGCCCAACACCTGTGGGGCTCAGATGAGTTGGCCTGGCAGGGGCAGTGGGAAATTGAGTTTCCTGCCCATCTGGGTGGCAGCTGTGGTCCAGCCTTCCTAGCCAGGCTGGCAGAGCCATACCTACAGTCCTGCTTTTGAGGTGGGAACTGGTTTGCTGGTGCACTTGGGGCACCAACACTGAATGCTTGCTTTTGTGAACCGGTTTACAAGACATTTTTTGCAGTAGCTTCTGGATTTGGCTTTTGGCAATTTTGAGTCCCAGGTCTGTGACGGGGTCCTGCTGCTCGTTTGTCAAGAAGTTACTTCTCTGAACCGCGTTTGCCTCATCCGTGAAATGGGTGTAATAACTGAACCTTGCTCGGTGCGTTCTTGAGAGATTTAAGGAGACAATATGCTTAGCTCCTGGTTTGCATGGAACAAGCAGCCTTCGTCCATGCCCTGGCTCCTCTGCTGTGGCCTGGGCTGCGCTGACAGTGGCCCGGGAAGGGGTGACTAGCCCATAGCTAGCCTCTGACCAGGATTCTGATCCCGGAGTCAGTGCCCTTTGCACTGTCTTAAAAATCTGCCCTGAGTGAAGATTCCCTCCCTTCATTTAAATGACTTGTGCCCCTCTCCTTTCACTTCATCCCTGTTTCTAATTCCCCTGCTCTGGAAGCCCCTGGTTCCTGGACAGGGGAGCAGGGGTCAGGGGGCATGGTTTTGAATGTGCTGAAGACCCCAGCCAGCCTGGGGGAGCGCAGAGAAGCAGGGAGGGGTCTGTGACAGGGGCACCCCAGATCACGGTCTCCTTCCCCAGCAGGTGCAGTCGGCAGTATGTTAGAGATGCACACAAATGTTCCGATATCAATTTCTCCTAAAAACCAGAAGGAAATAATGATTGCGACGAGTGGAGAAAACCGGACTCCACCTGGGCTGTCCGTGTCACTCTGCCCTTGGGTAAAGTCACCAATAGCACTTGCTTTCCCTCTGTGCAGGGAGTGCCCCGGGGCTGGCATCAAGTGGCCCTGGCCAGTGTGGCTACCAACTGCTACCATCCAGGAAATCGGGGGATGGCAGAGGAGACTGGGGCTGCAGGGCCATGATAAGATGGGGGTTCTGGAATTGCAAGGGATTAGAGATCAAAGGTATTGCAAGGGCCAACATCAAGTTCCCTGATTTCAAAAGGGGAAAACAAGCCCCAGAGCGGTGCAGGGAGTGATCTGTCTGTGGCCCGTGGGAGCAGAGGCTGCCCACGCCCAGGCCCTGCAGGCTGGCACCACCAGTCTGGGGGCTCAGTGGGAGGTTAGGAAGGCATGATCTCAGTTACAGACAGTGTTCCTCGGTGAGAGATTCCACGGGGATGCCCCCAGGGAGAATCCCAGAGAGTGTGTGGCCGGTATCTGCTGGGCCCAGTTCTCAGCATCCTCCCCTCCTTGTAGCAAACTCAGCCTCACTGCAAGCAGGAATTAATCCTTTGTCTTTAAACTGCCCCAGCCACTGACCTTCCCCCGGGTGGCAGGGGGGGGGGGGAGGACAGACAGCCTACCCTCCTTGTATATTTCTGAGGCACAGCAGAATGCTCTGCCGGGCACTGGGGGACAGGCTTGGACAGAGGGGCAGCCCTGCTCTGGGGAGTTCCTATCTCTGAGCCTCAGGAGGGCGGCGCTTTGTCTGGCAGGTGGCTTGTGAACCAGTGAATGGGTGGTGGGTGGGGTGCAGGGAGAGACTGGTCTTGGCTCTGAGCATCCTTGGGAGCCATGGGTGCATCTCCAGCAGGGGGTCCAGGGTTCGACTGGTGCTATGGGGGTCACTCCCTCTCCACAGTGAGCTGGGTTCGGACTGGGGCCAGGGTAGGAGACCCACCTGGAGCTGCTCATGATGGCGGGGTGAATGCTGGAGTCTTCACTCCGTGCAGGAGTGACGGGGTGAGGAAGAGGGATGAAGGCAGGGAAGGTCAGAGGCCGGGCGGGCTTTGGTGCAGGTGGACAGAGAAGGCAGCATGAGGGACATTCAGAGTGCCGGTATACCCTGTGGGCAGTGGGGTGTGTGGGTGGGGTGTGGGAGCCCAGCAGCGACCTGGGCAAGCAGATTCCTTAATCTCTGAGCTCCTCACATTCCTTGCCCGTGACATGGGATTGTGATAATATCTACAGAAGTATCAGTCACATTGTCACTGAAATGTTCACAGAAAGAACTCACGTCCTAAAAGTACTTACCGCTAAGGTTACTACTTAGTAGGCGTTCAGAACACTACCCTTTATGCCTCTGATTTGCTTTGTATTCTCAGAGTGGGGCTCTTTGGGTGGGTGGGTGGGTAACTTGGGACCAGGCACCAGGAGGAAGTGGGAAAGAGTGGCCATTACAGGGTCCCAGAGTCAGGGGACAAGCTGGACTCTGTGGGGTCTCAGGAGGAGAGGGGGATGAGGAGCAATCTGAGGCTGGGGGACAGGGGTGGGGAGGACTGGGCCGAGCTGGACAAGGCAGGCTGTCCGGGCCCAAGGCCCAGGGCTCAGGCTCAACAGGAGCAGTGACCCCATCTGGCTCTCAGGCTTTCTGGGATTCCGCATCACGGGAAGAGGCGTGTAGCGCTGTCTTCGGTCAAGTCCAAGAACGTCTTCCTCTTCACGGTACTTTTCCATGGGGTGTTTACATCTCCCTGGAACTTCCCTCATCCCTGGGACCAGAGGGGATTGTGATGGCATGACTGGAACGGGCGTGGGAGGTTTCTGGAGGAAGATGGAGAGAATGAAGAGGTGGCGGCTTTTCCAGGTGGCTGGACTGGGTGTGAAAGACAGACAGGGACTTCCCGGTTTGTGGGCGGGTGGGGACGGCGGGGCTGAGGACAGGGGCCTGTGGACAGTGCTGGGAAGTGGAGTTGGACCTCCCTCCCCTTCTTCTGGTGAAGGACAGCAAGGACCAGGCCATCCCTCCCCGCTGCCAATGGTACAAGGAACAAACCCTTGGAAAATCGGTTTGGAAGACACACCACATCATTAACCTTGATTATTTGGGAGGAAGGGCATGGGGGCCACGGATTAAGGAAGTGTTCACCCCTTGTGTGTTGTTTAGGGCACTGGGCTACTACACAGGGCTGTTAATGGGAAGGTCGGTGGGTCACACCCACCAGCCACTCCGGGAGAGACAGATTGGCAGTCTGTAGCCCTAAGAGGCACTTCTACTCTGTCCTCTGGGGGCACCGTGAGTCGCAGTCAGCCCGCCGGCTGGGGGTTCGGGTTTTGTGTTTTGAGATTTTTTTAGAATTCTGATGACCAGGGTGGCTCTAGTCCTGGCCTGTTCTCCGGGAGGCGGTGAGCAGGAGAGCAGTCTGGGAGGTGGTGGGATTCACCTCCATGCTCGATGTGGGTCTCAGACTGGCCAGGATCCAACTCGGCTCCTGCACATGCTCCAGGCTTGGAGGTGTCCTGCAGCGTGTCCCCCACCCCCGCCCCAGAGATGGGCTTCCCTGGAGGTGTTGCAACCAAAAGTGGGCATGCGATTCCCCTGCACAGTTAGGGGACCCCACCCAGGGTGCACAGCCAGGTGGCAGCCATCCCCCATCCAGGCCTCCCCCTCTGCCCTCATCTATAAGGTCTCTCCAGTGGGTGGAGCTGCCAGGCTCAGGTTGGAACTGGAGCCTAGACAGGGCTCAGCACCTCCGGCCCAGTAGGGCCAGGCCAGGAGAGGGGAAGCTCCCAGTGATGGTGGGAGCAGGGGGCAGGAGGCATCTGGAACCGTCCTCTGTGGCCAGAGGGGGCCAGCTGCCGGGCATGGTTGACCAGCCGCTTCTCTGCAGATGCTCCTCGGCTGATGGGACTGCCTCGGGATGTCACCGTGGACCTGGGGAGAAGCGCTCTCCTGGTGTGCCGGGTCACCGGCCGCCCGCCTCCTACAGTCACCTGGCGCCGCAGAGATGGCCAGCCACTGGGACCCGGCAGCCAGACCAGGCAGCCAGACACAGGGGCGCTGTTCTTTAACAGTAAGAGATCGGACTGTGGGAGGGTGGACAGGGAGATGCCACCCCTCAACCTGCAGGCTGGGCTGGGAGCAGGGCTGTGGCAGCACTAACCAGGGTCATGTGCTAGCTGGGTGGGCCTGGCCAAGTTGTCCCTCTGCCCAGAATCTGGTAATAAAAGCTCTGATGGACTGCTTACTGCCTGGGGCTGACGACAGTCCCACTGGCACGGTTGTTGTGGGGCAGTGGGGTAATGGACAGGAAGCATGTAGCACAGTTCCTGACACGAATTCAGTAGATCGTGTGTTGGGCTGCTAACCTCAAGGTGGGCAGCTCAAACCCACCAGCCGCTCTGTGGAAGAAAAATGAGGCTTTATGCTCCCACAAACACTTCTAAAACCCCAAACCACCGAGGTGATGCCAATGCAGGGATTGCCCATAGGATAGGGGAGAACTGCCCCTGTGAGTCTCAGAGACTCACTGTTAACAGTAGTAGAAAGCCTCATTTTTCTCCTATGGAGGGGCTGGTGGCTTTGAACTGCTGACCTTGTGGATCACAGCCCAGTGAGTGAACACCATCAGGACTCCAGCATAAAGATTGCACAGCCATGGAAACCCAAAGGGGGCAGTTCTACTCTGTCCCTTAGGTCAGAATAGACTCAACGGCAGAATAGACTCAACGGCAGTGAGCTTTCGGAGATAGACCACCATGGCTACCGCTGCTCTTACTTCTACTACCCTAGCACTTCCTCCACTGCTGCCGTGAACCTGCTCTTCCCATTTCTGTTTCTGCTGCTGCTGCGAGGGTTCCGACGACCGCCCACTACATGCGGTGGTGGTCCTTCCCCCACCGCTGCTTCTACCGCTCTTTCTTGTACTACAATCGTTACCACCACCACCGCTGCCAGCACCACCACCACCACACCTCTGCTACTACCGCTGCTACTCTTACTACCACGGCTAGAATTCCTACTACCACATTCTACACCTACCACAGCTAGTATTCCTACTACCACGAGAACATCTGCAATGGCCAGTATTCCTGCTCCCACGGAGATACCTACGACTGGCGCATCCACTACCGCTCTTGCTCCTGCTTCTCCTTCTTCTGCGGTCACTACCACCACTCTTCTACTCCTTGTGCAGCGTCTACGTCGCCGGAGTCTGCCCAGCACTGCTCACAGGTCCATGCAGGGCACTGTATCAGCATCCTCTCCCTGAACCCTCCCAATCACACTCCATGGACGAGCGATGATCCCCTTTCCACAGATACACCAGCGAGGCTTTCCCTCCTTTCTGAGGTCTAGTGTGTCGCCCGATCCCTCTTCTCTCTGCCATCACAGCCTTGCTCATGGTCGCTGCTCGTGGGGAGGCAGGGGAGCTGGACACAAGCTGAGTGGCTACCAGTCAAGCTTACGGGTAGCCCCTGTCGCAGGGTGAGGCCCTAAGGGGCTCCCACCGGTGATGCGAAGGGCTTTCCCCATGGCCTGGGGAGCTGGAGGTGGTGGGACCGGAGCCAGCCTGTGCCTCTGCCCTGCCTGGCAGGTGTGGCCCCTGAAGACCAGGCTCTGTACGTCTGTGAAGCTCGCAATGTCTTCGGGAAGGTGCAGGCGGAGGCCCGGCTCACTGTCATCGGTCATGGTTCGCTGGTGGGAGAGGCGGGGGAGGCAGGGGCAGGTGGGGGGTTTTCTGGGAGCAGCCAGACCATAGACCCCCAAGGGAAGCCTCTTCTGACCGACCCCGCCCTTTGGGACAGAGTGTCCATCACCAATTCTCCCCGAGGAATATCTGGCTCTGTATGATTCCCAGTACTGAGGGGCCCACATGGGAAGGAGAAGGTGGGGAGTGCAGTTTCTGCCCTGAGGGTGCCCAGTATGGCTGACCCCACCTCTGTCCATACAGCTGCCCCGCAGATCGCCAGCAGTGCCTCCACGGTCCGGGTCTTGGAGGGGCAGCCTGTATCCCTGCCCTGCATCATCCTGGAGGGGAGGCCACTCCCAGAGAGGCGCTGGCTGAAGGCCGGCTTGCCTGTGAGTGCTGGGCCCCAAGGGGAAAGTGGGCAGTGCTCCTGAGGGTGCAAGGGGCTGCTCCCGTCACACACGACCTCCGCCTTACTTTTGGAAAGCCCTCTTCCTCCCCCTCTCTCTCCTGCTTCTTTCCAGAACATTCTCTGATAATCTACCAGTAGCATCTGCTGTTCTCTGTAGTCCATCCAAATCACTGGACAGACAGATGGATGAATGGATAGACGGATGGATGGATGGATGAATGGATGGATGGATGGATGGATTGATAAATGGATGTATGGATGGATGGGCAGATGGACGGGTGGGTGGATGGATGAGTGGATGGATGGACGGATGGGTGGGTGGATGGACAGATAGAGGGATGGATGGTGGGCGGGAGTACCGGAGACATTGTCAGCATTGGGTGGGGAGCAGGGCAGTGGCAGGGTCCTCGGTGCAAATGCACTGCTCTGATTGACGGTCCCGGTCCGAGATGTGGCGGTGACTCGTATAATCTCTGCCCTGCACACCCAGCGCAGTGCCGAGGTGGGACAGTTTGAAGACTGAAGGAATCAATCAACGTCCTTCGTATGGTCTCAGCTCTCCTGTTCACTGTCTTTCCCTTTCTCTCGTCCTCGTCCTTCTGTCCCGCCCTCAGTCATGCCCGGAGCCCTTGAACTCTTGCATTTGAAGGGAGGCGCCCTCACCCCCATTTCACCTTACAGGGCCCCAGGCAGACAGAGCATAGACACCCAGGGAGGGCTCCCTGGATCCGGGGTCCTTTCTCCTCCTGTTGCCCTGGGCACTGGTCCAGGCTGTCTCATCTCCCCATTCAGACTAGCAAGGACCAGCTTCTGGTTTGGACCCCCTGCTGCCTGCCCGTCCAGTCCCACCCCTCCCCATTTGGGCTATTTTTCTACATTTGTCTCCCATGCCTGCCTGGCCAGACAGCTTCCTGTTCCTCAACGCACAGGCTGAGCCCGCTGTCAGGGACACCCTTCCCTGGTGCCTGCCTGTCTCCCTGCCATCCTTCAATCACAACAATGGAAGTGGAGTGGCCCTGGGCACACAGAGGCCAGACCAGGCACGTGCTGGTGGGCCTTTTCTCCTCCGATGTTCACACCTAAGGATTTCCCACATTTTACAGTTGGTGACATTGAGGTTCTCATGAGTTTAGCCCTAGGCTCAAGATCACACAGCTCGCTAGTGGCCAAGCTAGGACCAGAACCCAGGACTGCTGACTACATAGCCCAGGCTTCAAGGCCAGAGGCAGGACCCTGATGACTACAGCCAGGCCACCTGGGCCCTGCCTGTCTGAGTAGCCGAGCTTGGTTTGGAACCTGGCCACACCCATGCACTTCTGTTCAAGGAGCCTAGGTGGCCACAAGTTGGGCTGTTCGAAACCACCAACTTCTCAGAACACGAAAGACCAGGCTTCCTGCTTCTGTAAAGACTAACAGTCTGGGAAACCCACAGGGGCTGTTCTACCCTGTCCCGTGGAGCTGCTGTGAGTCCCGATGGCAGTGTTTAGTTTTTGGTTTGGTGGTGTAGTGGCTTACGTGTTGGGATGCTCACTGAGAGGCCAGCTGTTCAAAGCCACTAGCCATCTCATTGGAGAAAGGTGAGGCTCTGGGTTTCTGGAAAGATTTACAGCCTGAGGCACCAGAAGTCCTACTCTTGCTGTAGGCAGATTGGGCCTGACGGCAATCAGTGAGTAAGCAAATGAGTGAGTGAGCAAGTGAGTGAGAGAGTGAGTGAGCGACCTCTGATCCCACAACTACACAGCTGCTCTCTTCCCCGCTCCCTCTGGACCCCACTTCTTTCTCCTTGGCCTCAGAGCCTGGGCTTCAGCACCCGCCAGAGAAAGCTTGGGCCTCAAATCCACAATCCTAGGAGAGATTCCAGTTGGTCCAGCTGGGCCAGGTGACTAGTTGATCCTGGTCCAGCTGGCCAGCATGGGTGTGCAGAGCCCAGGACCACCAACCCTGCAGGGTTTGTGGGAGGGTGGGGGCTGGGCAGTGATTACCCCACTTAGATTGCATCCCCAGACCCCCAACCTCCTTTGACCTCTTGCTTTTTTGGCCCCACCTCCTCCCTATTGCCCTGCAGGCGGGTGGGTCATATGGTTTTAGTGTCTCTTAGCTGGCTTTTAGTTGGTCCTCACCCAAGCTGTTTCCCTCCACTCCCCCCCCCCCACGCCCATGCCACAGCTCCCACCTGGCAGCCAGCACACTGTCCGAGCAGACGGCAGCCTCCACCTAGCCCGAGCACTACAGGGGGATGCTGGGAAGTACCGCTGTGTGGTCACCAACACGGCTGGCTCTCAGCAGCGGGACGTGGAGCTGGTGGTCCAGGGTGAGTCTCGGCCCCAAGGTGGTGGGTGCAGGTGAGGGTGGGCTAAGATGGGGGAAGTTGTATGGGGGGACTTGGCTTTGAAAACTCTTTGTGGGAAACACACAGTAATACATATTCACTGTGGAAAAGTTAAGGACGTAACGAGGGCAGAGCTAAGATAAGAACTTCTACATTCAAAGCCTAACTTTTATGCTTTTTGCATCCATTTGCAACCGCAAACCAGACTCATTGCCATCGAGGCAGTGCTGACTCACAGCGACCCCCTGTGGGTTCTCAAGACTGTACCTGTTTACAGGCGTAGAAAGCCCAGTCTTTCTCATGAGGAGCGAGCGGCTGGGGGCTCCTAACTGCCGACCCTGCACATCTCGGCCCAATGCACCCACCACAGTACACAGAAATGCCACACGCCACGTGCGTGTCTCTGCGTGCGTTGAAATGGCTGGCGCTCAGCTTCTAACCTATAGGTTGGTACCTAAAGGTTGGTACTTCCAGCCCACCCAGATGTGATGCCTGTCTGTCGCATAGAGAGTGCAGCCACGAAAACCTTTAGGAGCTGTTGTCTGATACGGAGTCGGCGTGTGTTAGAATCCATTCAGTAGCAAGGGAGACACACACACACACACACACACACACACACACTGACTTCTAGTGGTCCTTTTGCTTTAAAAAACCCCATCTTACTATTAGTAATACCTACCTTGTTGATGGCGTCGCCATTCTCAGATGCGATGTTTTCAAGCCCTGCCGACAAATAGAGACTGGATTTATACAGGTACCGGCAGTACAAGCCAATAGTAATGAAAAGAGAAATAAAGCTCAATGAAGTATTTGAGTTATGTCAGAATCCTATCATAAATCGGGGACTACCTGGACTATGTAGTATGTGTGTGTACATTATAAATATATATGAATTATGTAGATTCTTCATATATAGTTATATACCTATACATTTACACCTACACATCTATAAATTCTTTATAGACACATACAAATAAGTGTTTTAAAACGAACCTAGGGTCTAACACATTCCTGGCTTGCAGCTGAGATTTCCCATCCACAGTGCATTAGGGCTGTTTCCCACCTTACCGCCAATCAAAAGACCGGCGTGGCGGCTGTGGGGTTGCTGTTGGCTGGCCATGGTGCCCCCACCCCACCCCACGCATCGTTTCCCCCGGGAGGATGATGTCACCGTGCTGCTCACTGCCCACATGGCCACCACGGTCCTCCCAGTATCCGGGCCCAGCTCTCCTGGGATTTCTCTAGGGTGTCATCTTCCACCTTCTTATTTTTAAAAACTTTCTGATATGGTGACACCTGGTATTTCTCTGTTGTACAATTAAAAAGTCATTTCGTGATAAGCTCTTTTTCTGTCACGTGAGCATTTGGAAACTAAGTCTGGTTATTAGAGGGTCCTGGATGAAGGGGAGCCCCACCGGCCCCCCACAAACAACGCACTGGAGAAGCAGTCAGGCTCTTCGGGGGACCTGGGAGACTCAGAAGAGCACTGCGGTCCCAAGGAGTTCCCACTCTGGTGGAGAGGGGGCTTCGAAGGAAAGTCCGTCCTGTGTGGAGTGGGAGGAGCCCTGGTGGCCAAGTGGTCATGCACTGGGCTGCGATCCATAAGGTCAGCAGTTTGAAACCACCAGCCGCCTCTCAGGCCTTTTTACTTCCATAAGCAGTTACCGTCATGGAAACCCGCAGGGGCGGTGCTGCCCTGTCCTATAGGGTCACAGCAAGCAGTGTGCTTGGCTTGGTTTTGGATAGAGGGGGAGGAAATTGTGGACCCAATCATGAAATAGACCAGCCTTCCTGGTCAGACACTGGAGGAAACCCAGAGACTCTCGCTCTTGGTCACCCTGAAGGCCTGGAGCAGAAAACACACACACACACACACACACACACACACACACACACACACACACCACATACCACCCCACCACCACCACCACCCTCCACCCTCCCCCCCTCCCTCCCTCCTGGTTCAGTGTTCAGGTCTAAAGGGAGACAGGCACTAGTGAGGTGAGGTAGCCCGCCTAGCATAACATCAAGGGGCAGCAATTGTGCACGGGCAGAGCTGCGAGGGCAAGGAGGGCAGGGCGATCGGAGGTGGGCGAGGCGGGAGGCCTTGGGAGAGTGCTGGTGCATCGAGGACTCTGTAGCGAAGGAGCTGACCATGCACTCTGGAAACCACCCAGATCCCACAAGCGAGTTAAGCAAAAAGTCAAGCAAGACAACACGGAGTGTGATTGTGCTTGGTCATTTTACGGGGTGATCCTCTCTTTTTCCATTGGGCTCATCAACCCCCCGGGGGGCGCGCAAGAAGAACGCAGCCTTCTCCATTTCATAGCAAAAGACCCAGAGTTCAGAGAGGGGCCGAGCTGTGAACCCTGGTGTCGCCCCCTCCCCATCCAATAAAAGGCCGCATTTCCCAGGCACCAACCCACTGCTGGGTTCTGCATATGGTTTCTCTTAAACCTCAGAGTGATTTTATTACACTTTATTTTTCAGAGAAGTTTTAGGCTTACAAACAGTTTTTTTAAAGTGCACAGACAGTACTGAGTTCTCGTTGTCCCTAGCCGCACCTCTACACTTTTCCCCACTCTTAATCTCTTGCATCTGTGTGTACATCGAAGCTCTAACTAATGAACTGATACAACTGTTAACCGAAGTCCAGAGTCGACACTGGGGTTCACTCATTGTGCTGGGCAATGTCCTGGCTGCTGGCCATACCTCATGTCAGGGACCCACTGCTGCACTGGTACGTAACCCAGTCCCACTGCCTTTCTATCGCCGATTAATAGAACACCACGGTTTTTCACGACAGCTCTAAGAAGCAGGCCACTTAAAGACTGAATTTCCAAGCTGGGACGCTGAGCGGTGAGGTAGCTCATCGAGACCACGCAGCCAGCCCACGCGTGGCTGCTTCTGCAGAGTGCCGCGCCCTGATTCCCTGCATGTCTGCCGGGCCAGCTGGTCTCTCTCGACCCAATTCATTTCTATCCAACACATGTGTATTGACTTGCCAAACACGGCTCATCAGTAGCGCAGAGTTTGCACTCAGCTGCTAACCGTAAGGGTGGTAGTTCTAGCCCTCCCTGTGCAGGAGTGTGGAAGAGAGGCCAGGTGATCTGCTGTCTTGAAAGGTGACAGCCACAGAAACTCCATGGAGCAGTTCTACCCTGTCACGTGTGGGGTCGCCATGCCCTGGGATCCACTTGATGGTTTGCGGGAGGTGGTGGGGGGGTTGGTTTGGGCTGTGGCTGCCTGGGATCCTGGAAGGGCGTTTCCCTCCTTCATGGGGCTTCTGGGTCCCAATATTTGCTTCCCTCGCCTCTCTTAGCGACCACTGTTGGCAGGCCTGCAACTCTGCGTGATGCTCAGAATGGAGTTGACAGTTTTCTTTTTGTATGAAACTAGCTTGTGTGTCACCCAAAGAATTGACATCAGTCTCAGTTTTGTTTTATTTCCTTTGATCACTACTCATGAGGTGCCCTGGTGGCGCAGCGGCCACAGCTTGGGCTACTAACTGCAAGGTCAGCAGTGGGAAACCGCCAGCCATCCCGTGGGAGAAAGACGGGGCTTTCTACTCCGCTAAAGAGTTACAGTCTCAGAAACTCAAGGGGCAGATCTACTCTGTCCTGTTAGGTTGCTCTGAGTTGGCATTGACTCGATGGGAGTCAGTGTAACCACTCACACTGGTTTTTAAGTCTGATGGGTGAGGAATAAGGGGGGGTGTTACTTACATTTAATCATTTTAAGTGGGAGCAAGTAGTCCTTCCTTCCCAGCTGTGGCCCTTCCCCTTTGTGGATTTGACATGTTGTAAAGTGCATTGGGTCAAGGGCTAACCCACCTGCTGTCGCACAGGAAGATACTGAAGCCGTCAGTCCCCTTAAAGTTGTACAGGCTCCAGAACCCTGCTCAGGGTTGCTCGGGGTTGGAGTTGAACTAATGACAGGAGGCTTGGCTTGACTTTGGGTGTTCAGGAGCCCTGTCCCCTGCCCTTTCTCCTCTGTCCATCCCTGAGGGAAGGAACAGAAAAAAAGAGTGACTTTAACCTTTTCAGGGGGTCAGGAAATAAGTGTACATAAAGAGCCACTGGTTTATCCGAAGTCCCGGAGCCCAGAAATGGGGCAGTCGGTTCCTGCCCAGGGCAACGCCTTGCCCCAGCCAAGTGCTGGTGCCTGCATGTGGGATGCCGTTTCTATCTTCTTGTTCAAATTGGTTTGTTTCCAACAGTGCCACCCAGAATCCAGACCACTGCCACCCACCACGTCACCAATGAAGGCATTCCAGCCTCTCTTCCCTGCGTGGCCTCGGGAGTTCCCACCCCAACCATTACCTGGACGCAGGTGAGCAGGGCGTGATACGGGATAGGTGGGCCCTAGTGCATCATGGGAGGGGACTGCAGCAAGTGCTGTGGAGTGTGGGTGCTCTGCTGATGCCACCTGTGGCTCTGTCTTAGGAAACCAATACCTTGACCTCCCTGGGTCCCCGCCACAATGTGAGTCAGGATGGCACTCTGGTCATCACCCAGCCATCTGCCCGGGATGCAGGGGCCTACGTCTGCACGGCCACCAACACTGTGGGCTTCTCCAGCCAGGAGATGTGGCTGTCTGTGAACAGTGAGTGCTGGCAGTGCCCCTCTGGGAGAGGGGCTCGGCCAGCGTGGGGGCAGAGGAATGGTCAGCCTGGCCTTCCCTGCATCTTCCTGGCACCCTGAAGATGAATGACCTCTGAACAACCCTGTCTCTAAAATCTCTTCTTCCGAAAACACATAGATCAAACCCACCCCCCCTCTTGGGGCACTGTCCCAAGCGCCACGGGCAAACTTGAAGGCAGTTCTTAGCCCCCTTGGGATGACCACAGGCCCTGCACTGGCCCTTGCCAACCTTCCGGCATCCCTCTCTCTTGCCCCTTCCCCACTCTCTGTGCCCCAGTCGCTCCGGCTTTTTTTCATTTCCCTGAATGCTCAGTGCTTCCCCAGGACCTTTGCTCACACGGTTCCTTCCGTGTGGAATGCTCTCCCTGACAGCCCTCCCGGGTCAAGTCATCTTGCTGCACATAATCTGACAGCGCTCCTCCAGAGCACTCAACACAACCAAGACTAAATAGTAACTGCATCTTGGTGTCGATGTGCCCATGTACCTTAAAGAGCCACGAGCGTGGGGACTAGCCTGTCTCATTTGCTGCTGTGTCCCTGACATCCCGTGCAGGGGCGAGGCTGCCCAGGTCATTATAAATCCCCCACGGGGCTTGAGAGGACTCCAGACAGTTTGGTTGATGTCGTGGGGATCAGTGAGATGGCCCAGAGGGGGAAGGGAGCCAGAGGAGGATGGAATCTTCTGGAATGTCCCCAGGGCAGGACAGGAGGAGGCAGAGAAGCCCGAGAGGGTTAAACTGCTGCCATAGGGGACCATCACAGGAATACGGGGTTCTGAGGGGGAGATGTGGGAAGAGGGAGGAGGAGGATCGGATCCCCGCCCCACTCAGCCTGTTCCTTCCGTGTGATGTAGAAACTTGCTGCACCTGCCTGAGGCTCCCAAGGGTCAAGGCCCCACCGCTGCTTCCTGGGTAGCTGCTCCCATCTCCGCCAGCCCCTATCCTCCCTGCTCACAACCCCTTATTGGCTTCCATCCGCAGCCAAGCCCAGGATTCAGGTGAAAGGGTCACAGGAGGAAGAACTGCCCCTGAGAGTCACGGTTAAGGCCGGTGAAGAGGTGACCCTGGACTGTGAGGCCCAAGGCTCCCCAACTCCCCTGGTGACCTGGACAAAGGACGCCCGCCCCATGCCACTTGTCCCAGACAGGTAACCAATCGATTAGCCTCAGGTGGATGGATGTGAGGTTTGAGGGATAGTTGGTGGAGCCTGTGGACAGCACCCCCCCCCAGGGGTGTTTACTTATTTCCACACTTAGACTTTTTATGTCCTGCAGGGGTCCGAAGACCTCCTGCAGCATTTTGGTGGGCCTCAGTGGGTGCGTGGACACCCAGGGTGTGGCTCCCACTGGGTAATGGCCCCTGGCTCCTGAGGGCAGTATCTTATTTATTCTGATCAGCAGCCCCTGTGACGGGAACTGACCGGGGAGATTAAGGCAGATAGGTGGGGCGAGTGGCCAGGGTTGGGGTGCATCCTGATCATCACCCAGACTCCCTGAGCCCCCACTGCTGAGGCACCAGGTGTCTGGCAGCCAGATGGTCTGACTCAGCTTCTCCCTCTCCCTTCAGCCTTCTGCAGGCCCCGCCTTGGGATCGGGCAGTGGGAAGTGAGCAAGGAGGCTGGCCCTGGGCATCTTTCAGTGCTGAGCTTTACCTAGCCCCTCCAAGCCCCCCAACCCCTCCCCCAGGGCAGGGGGGTTTTCTATCCTGTAGGTTCTGGCTAACAGGAGAGGGACCCTTGACCCTGAGAGTGGACTGCAGGCCTAGCCAGTGACATCAACCTTGGCGAGATCTTTGAGAAATTCCAGACCAAGCCGGGTCCCCAGCAGCCCATCCCCCAGCACCCACACAAATCTGAGAACATCGGTTTGGTGGGCTTTTGAGCCAGCATCTGCACCCTCTGAGGGCGGTTGGGGTCCTGTGCCAACAAGGGGACAGGGATCTGTGAGGACACCGGACTGGGTGCGTTGGTGCCTGGGGAGGGCTGTGGGGTGCTCTGTGAGGAGCTGGACTCAGCGGCACACACACACATGTGCCTCTCCCTAGAAGGCCTGGTCCTGAGCGCGGGCTGGCGGGGTGGCCAGGCGCACACTTATTTATGGCTGAGACTGAAAGGGGGGAGCACATTCCGGTTTGTTCACCCCTCCTTGTGATGCGATAATAGATCAACTGGGAGCCATAAATTTGCACGAACCACTTTTGCAATCCTAGAATTTTGTTCTTTCCCTTGCCCTCGCCACTCCTTGCTGGCTTGCATTTTCCCCCCGGAGACGGATGAGGTTCCGGAGTTTATCTAAATGAGGAAAAAGGATGACGGGCACTGCAGAGGCAGGGGCAGTGGGTTCAGAACTCAGCCCCTGGCTGTGGATTCACATCAGTTCCCCGTGACCTGGGATGGCTACTCCTCCTCTGGACGTGTCCCTCCATCTATAACTCACGGCCACCGGGTCCATGCCGGCTCAGAGTGTCCCTCGAGGGGAAAGAGTCCCTGTGCGTTTCTGAGACTAACAGTTTACGGGAGTAGAAAGCCCCATAAAGGGCTTTCTGTAAAGGGGGCCGTATTGAAATCGTGCTCTTGTGGAAGGTGAGAGGGTCCGTGTGATGGGTGGCGACACTTTGTACATCCCAAGTGCTCAGAAAGGCTCCCTTTGTCATTCCTCGTTGCCTTTTCAAACCAGGGCATCCTCTCCAGCATTAAAAACAAAGTCACCGTCTTACTAGGATGATGAAGATAGAAGGAACAGAAAATGACAGTGCCGATGAGGATGTGAGGCAGTGGGAACCCTTATCCAGTGCAGGGGAGGGGGGGGGAGCAGATGGTACAGCAGCTGTGGGCGATGTCACAATACTGTGACACCCACATGACTCAGTAATCCCAGGTCCATACCCCAAGGACGTGGGAGCCGGAGGCTCACAAAGCAGATTGGAACACGGATGTGTTACAGGAGCTCAAAGGTGGGACCAGCTCAGCTGTCCATCAGCAGATGAATATCGGAATTGCAAACTGGGCCCCGTCCATGTGCTGCAGACCCACCCAGCCAGTGGGAGAAACGGAGCCTTGGGTTACGTACGGGCTGGGTGGGGCTTGAAGACATGGTGCTGAGCCTAGTGGTCAATCACAGCAGGACAAGCCGTGTGTGGCCTTGTTGGTCTAAGAAGATGAGCACAGCCACATGCGGAGACCAGAGTTTGTTAGTAGTGACCAGGAACAGGAGGGAGGGCGGGAGTGGGGGTGTGGTGGTGGTGAACAGCGATGGAAATACCGCCTTGGCTAAGGGTAGGCTTGCGTAGCCGGTCACTGTAATTGCTGTCCATAAGTTGTGCATCTCTAAGAAGTTGCATCGTCGAAAGCTCTGTGATAGATCTATTTATAACAATGGCAAAATAGCTGGGGCCGAGGCTACTTACAGCCAACCAAACACCCTATCATGGGATAGGGTTTCTTGGTTTGGAAGGTTAGGGTTATGGCTTTATGAGACCAATTCTGCTCATTGGCTTCATAACATGTTTAGTATTTCTATTCTACCTCACGGTTCATTGTATAACCCCTGGGTTTGTTTTTGTTTTTTTAACTTTTTATTGTTAGGTGAAGGTTTATAGAACAGAATGTCAGTGTTATGCTCAACATTTTGTTTCAACTCATCCACTGCAATCACCCCCATGTATTGTCATGCTCTCTGCGGTCTCCTTGGGTCTCCCATTTCCATGCCTCCTCCTCTCCCATCCTTCTCCACTTGGTCCTTGGATCTGAGCTGATGATTTCAACACAGGTGTGCGTTCAGTTCCCACCTGGAAGGAGACTAAGGACCCTAGTCTCAAAGGTCCTACCTGTGTCATTCTGAACAGGAAGCTGGGCCTCTGTTAGGTCTTGGTGATTTGCTCCACCCTCTCCAGGACTTGCTAAGGCAGCCATTTTCAGAGCTGTGTGGAGACTGGCGTGTTTGTGTGGTCCGTGCATCCAAAGGTCGAGTGGCTTCCAGTGTCTTTCAGTTTCCACACTTATCCTTCCTCCTCTGCTCTGGGAGTGACCCGCGGGTGCACCTTAGGCGACTGCTCACGAGCTGTTAGGGCCAGTCGCACCGTCGCTTAAAGAGCATGCAAGTGGCCCATACAAGATGCAATCATTGTTTCTACTCATCTGGAACGAGAGAGAGAGAGAGAGAGAGAGAGAGAGAGAGAGAGAGAGAGAGAGAGAGAGAGAGAGAGAGAGTCAGACATCGGAGGCAGATATGGACCATGTGACTGACTGCCTCAGGAACAACTGGCTCCTTTGGGAACCTCTGATAGATGGTTCTCTAGGAGAATCCTAATCACATGGGGGTGGGGGAGGGACACAGAACAGAATTTCAAGTGGACTCTAGACTCTCTGGAGCCACGGAGAGTGGTTGAATTCCTGAACCAATTGCCCTGAGGACGGTCATTTTTGACCTTTAAGTTAAACACATCTGGGAGTCTTCTGAAAAACCACCGCTGGTGTAGCTGAACTAGTGAAACGTCTGCCTTGAGCATCAGCTCTCTTCAGAGGGATCTGTAAGGGATCAAGGTGACAGCTGCAACTTGGAAGATTAGCTAAGGCCCTCGGAGGGCAGCGGGTTTATGTTAATGAGGGAGGAACCGCTCAGAAGAGGGGGCGTGGCTTCAGGACTCACAGACTGTAATCCCTGCTGCCACATCGCACCTGCAGAAAGCGTTGAAATGGTGCCAATCTGCCGGTGGATGTTTCCAGCAGCAGCAACAACGTCAATACAATGTAAAGAAAAACACCACCATGCTAATCTCCTCATATTGGTCATTTCATTCGCGCCTCATGGCGTTTAAAAAACATTAGCAGCTTGATGGAGATGTTCACCACATAATCCAGCTGCCTCAAAGATACAATTCGGTGGTCTGTAGTGCATTCACATTGCTGTGTAGCCATTGACCCAGCAATTTTAGAATATTTTCATCACCCCCCCCAAAAAAAACCCCAAAACCCATATCCATTAACAAGCAATTTGCGTCCCCACCGCACCCCCAGCCCTCGGGGCAACCATTCATCTGCTTTCTGATTCTACAGATGTGTCTATTTCGGGCATTTGTAGATGTGGAACCCCGAGGTGCCCGGGCACCCTCTGCGTCTAGACTTTTCTCTGGGCACCCCGCGTTCAGGATCGTTCCTGTGGTCCTCATGAAGGAAAGCGCCTTTTCTCCTGATGCAGATGGTTCCCCAGTGTGGCTTATCCACTCATCTGGTGGTGGCACGAGGGTTGTCCCCACGTTGAGGCTGCCATGGCTACCCTCACCGACTTCTGATCGGTATCTGAAGATTCACCGACAGGCTTGGGGCCCTCTAACAATTTCCCACACAGAACAAAGACCTGTTTCTTACAGACACACAGCGATTCTGCCACAGAGACTCTCGCAGACACAGTGTCAAAGCTGCCTTGCTGGGGGCTGGAGGCCTGGCCTGCTACCCACTGAGTCCTGTCCCTCTGGGCCGGGGCTTGTGCTCCCTGCACACGTCCTGAGCTACCTCCACACAGGCAGGGTCCTGGGAAGGCCCCCCCTGGCTCTGTGGTGGCCGGTGGGGAAGAGTCCACACAGTGCAGTTAGCATCGCCAGCAGAAGTGCAGGCACCAGGGTGTCAAACTGTTTCTCGGACGTTTTGGGTGCGGCCAGAGTTCAGGAACAAGATGTGTCCCTTTGAGGCCTCCTCCACCCTCCCCACCTCTGTGTGACAGGAGTGGCTGTCCGTCTTGTCCCGCAGCCTTCAGGGATGGAGGGAGGCAGTGGAACTCACAGTCCATTGGGGCAGGAAACACAGGCATGTGCTTGTGGGGGGACTGGGATCCCCAGCTCCCAGGCCTGGGCCTGAACATACAGATGCAGACCCATAGACACACACACAGACGCAGATACACAGACAGACAGACAGACAGACAGACAAGAACACCCACAGACACGCTCACGCTGCACTTCTGAGCCCAGAGCAGGAGAGTTATCTTCTCAGGAGATTCTGGAGAATATTCGAAGCGTCAGTTTTCTCAAGTCCCAGAGTCGGGAAATCCTCTTCAAAGAAAACATCCCCGGGCTTGAGCAACCATTTGTTTTGCCGCCACTCTGCTTGTTCACCGTCCCGGCTGATGTGTGGATGTCCACGTGGTGCTCTCGTGGGTCTTCCATTCTGCCCTATGATCGATTCTCCCTCCCCCCCTCCCCCCGCCTTCCTTTGCTCCGTTTCTGTCTTTTCACGTTAAGGGCAAAACAGCGTTCCAGAGCGTCCAGCTCTCATCCTTGTGACGCTGTCCCTCTGTTTGGGGCGTGTGATTAATCGCCAACTTTAGAAAGTTCTGGACAGGCGGCTGGAGCATCTTTGCACAAATGCTCCGCTCTATCTTCTGGTCCGTTTCCTTGGGGGCATAGGCTCGAAATGAGGGCTCAGGTCAAGGGTGGGAATGTTTGCCAGATGCCTGCTCTCGTGAGAGGCTGTTGCTTTTGTGTCTGGGCTGTGAATTCAAACTTGAAGTCAACGAGCAGCGTTTACTGAGCAACGTCGTGCCCAGCACTGTATGGGAATAGCACCAGGAGAGGGCTCACTGGAGCCGTGCCTTACACGGTGGCAAGAGGCCTCGGGGCTCATCTCAGGTTGCCCCCAACTCCCTCCGTGAACTCGACAGCTCCGGGCCTCAGTCTTCCAGTCTGGGAAATGAAAGGGCTGGGCAGGCCTTGGTCTACCAGCTCTGGTCCCATGATTCAGCCTGGGGATGCTGGGGTGAGGCAGTGTTTCTAGGCAACAGTGTTTGTTTGGGATTCTGATGTGGGGCTGGGACAGCTGTGAGGGCTCCTGGCTGGCTCCCAGGGGCAGCGGGCCAGGGTCTCTCACAGGGCCAAGCCCGGCAGCATTGGGGGGGGGGGGAGCAGAGGGGTTGGTGGCGGGACAGAACAGACAGTGAAGATGGAGCTGCTTCTGTCTCGCTGCCCCTGGTTTTTCCCCCTTTTATCCTCCCCCAACCCCTGTGTCCCACCCCAGAGGGTGGGATAGGACGGTTGGCCCCCCACGGGCTCCCCTGCCCTGGCTGTGGCCCCAGCGAACCCGGCACTGAGAGGGGTTGGTGGCAGTTGGGGTGCTGATGACCCAGGAGAAAAGCTGCAGCTAAGCCGGTCCTGGTCAGCCGATGGTTGATGTTCGGTGGCTCTCTTTCCAGAGCAAAGTCCCAGGAGTTCAACCGCGGAGGCGAACCTTTGGCGCAGCACAGCAGTGAGGAAAGTGGGCGCGGTAGGGGGCCGTCCCACTTCTGCCCCGAGCAGCTGTGTGGCTGTGGAAGGGCTGGTAGAAGGGGCTGGAGATCGCAGGATCTGCCTGACTTACGGATGTGGTGGTTGGGGGTGAGAATGGGCGTGGCAGGTGCCCAGCTGCACGGTGGCTCCGTGGTCAGCAGCTGCTACAGCCTCGGTGCCGTCGCTGGAGAGTCTCCCTGGCCTGGGCTTCCGGGGGTGGCCTACTCCTCCCCATTCCATATTGTTCAGTTCCCAAGGATCTTATGGTTCCTCCAGCTTAGCTTCCACATTGGCAGCTCTTGACAAGGACCCGTGATTCCACAATCACTGTTGGGGCTGCCAGCCGTGGGGCCACGGCGCTCCAGCCTGATGGGTCCTGGTGGGTGGGACCCGTGCCTGGCCCAGCCGCAAACCCTGTCAAGCCCCAGAAGACAAACACAGAACCTGACTTGAAGTTGACTCCCAATGGGTATCGGTTGAGTGGTGCTGACTGCGTGAGGGGTGGATGATGGCTGGCCTTCATTGGGGGGCTGAGTGCTTGGTGGCCATTGAAGCCCCTGCTCACACCCTGGGGCTGCGGGTGCTGGTGACCTGAATGCCTTACATGGAGACAGCCAGGGAGACCGAGAAGGAACTCACTCGGACTCTACATTCTCTGAGGACAGGGACCTTTCTTTAGCTTCAGCAGCCAGCATCTGGCTCTTTGCTGATTGAATGAATGAGTGGCAATTGGTGGTAGATGAGCAGACCAGGTGAACTTGGCCTGGAACCCTGACCCCCTGGGGTCCTCAAGGAAGGTTTCGTGGAGGGGCTGGAGGACAGCTGGCCCTGAGACGGGTGGGGAGATAGGGAGAGCCAAGGGCATGGTGGAGGGGCAGCTGGTATCTGCCATCAAATCTTCATTGAGCATCTACTAGGGGCCAAGTTCAGTGCTAGGAGCTGGAGACACACTGGATTGCAGCTCCTCCTCCCAGACATGGCAGGCGGTCACAGGTGTGAGCGAGCCCAGGTGTGTGTACCTGGAGCCTGCCCCCTTTGAGGCATCGGGGAAGCTTCCCTGCGTCCCCCAGAGAGAGAGCAGGCCTGGCTCAGAGGTGTGCGTGCGGAATGAGGGAGACAGGAGTGACGCAGGGCATTACGTTAGCTCCCCACCTAGGTCCAGGGCAGTGCTCTCTGCGGTGGGACCCTGCCGGGTCCCCTGATGGCCCACCGCTCTCTCCATCTGAGTGCGTGGGGCTGGCAGTGGGAGTTTTGGAAAGCACAGGCTCATCTCATCAACAGGAAATTCCCTACCAACCTCCCGCATTCTCATCTTGGGCCTCACGGAGCCATCTGGCTGTGTTACCACGAGGAGCCTGCCTGTTCCCGCTCATTACGCCGCCGCCCCCTCCGCGGCAGTCCCCTCCTGGGAGACCCTTGGTGCCTCCATTTCCTCTCACCTCTCCTGTCCTCTAAGCTGCAGACCCCAAACCTCTCAATGAACCCCTGGGAACTGGGAAGGAGATCAGTGAGGGGCAGAGGGCAGGGGAGGAGGCAGTGGGCTGCCCTGGAAGTCCCCGAGGCCACCTCGTGTCCAGCCAGGCCCATTGCTCCTGCTCCACCCTTTGCCTAAGTCTCCCTAGAGCTAGGGCAGGGCTCGCCGGCCAGACCCGGACAAGGTTCTGAGCGCCAAAGACTCTTGGGGCCCACAGTCCAATGGACAGACTGGCAGGTGACAGACAGTCACAAGCCCATGCAGGTGTGGGCTGTGATGGGGGAGGCGCAGGCAGCTATAGGAGGCCCCCACCTGCCTGGCGCATCCTGGCAGCCTTCCTGGAGAAGGTGATGCCTAGTTAGGAGAAAGGACCAAGGTGTGTGAGTGGAGGTGAGAAGGACCTGCTCTCCTTGCAGGATGAACTTGTGACCCAGGGTCACCATGCAGGAGACAACACGGCTGAAGCTCTGCTTCTGATACATGTTAACCCAGAAAATACAATGTTGTTAGAGCAAACTAGAGAACGATGACGCTACGCTCCAGTCCAGTTTTAAAGCCCTTCTTTGTGTGTGCAGATAAAGAAGTTACGGATCTGTAGATAGGTAGAGGTATGTCGGCATGATGATAAGGTTAGGGGAGGGAAGATGGGGCTAAGTAAGTCATGCAGATGCCTGCAGGCCATGCAACCAAACTTGGCTTTTGCCTTGGGGAGCAGGGCAGGAACGTGGCCAGATCCGAATTTAGAGCAGGCACGGCATTCTTTGGTCTTGGGAGGCCTCAGCTTATCCATCTCTAAAATGGTCTCTCTCTTCTCCCATTTCTTCCTTTCTGAGAAATGACCAGGGTGTCCTGCTTAAATAGAAAAGACAGCATGTTGCCAATGCTTGTGGTTGAGAATGGTTTCTGTGTGTGTGTGTGGGGCACAGAGGGAGCCCATGTAAACTGGGGTTTGAACTCCCCAGGGAGTTCCCACCATTGAATTCTTACCTTCTGCCCCTCACAGGGAGGGAGACAGGGGAGGGGCTCTACTTTCTCTCTCTCTTTCCCATCAAGTTGTTTCTGATTCATAGTGATCCTCTAGGGCAGAATAGAACTGTCCCCCTGGATTTCTGAGACTGTAAATCTCTAAGAGCGTAGAAAGCCTCTTCTTTCTCCTCTTGAGCTGCTGATGGTTTTTAACTGCTGTCCTTGAGGCTAGTAGCCCAACTCGTAACCGCGATGTCACTAGGGCCCCTAGGGGCTTTACCAAGCTGACCGTGTTTGGAGGCCTGGAAGGCAGAGTCATTCCAGATGGAGCTCAGAGATGCCAATTGCCCCAGCTTGCCCAGGTGGCTGTGGCAGAACTAGACCTCGGATTCAGAGCTTCTGATTCCTTGCCCAGAGCTCTTTCCAGTGGCCCCACAATCCCTGGTTACCAGGGGAGGGTATGGAGGCAAGGTCTGGGGGTGGGGACTGCGTCCCAGCCCTGCGTCTGATTGGACATGTGTCTTGGCCTCGGATGCGTTGCCCTGGCTGGGTAGGTGTTGACTTAACTTAGAAAGCACTGTGGATTGAGAAAATCCAGGCTGGGGAAGCAGAGCCAGACAGGGGCAATGTTTACCTGTTCTGGGACAAATAAACAGGATTTGTGTTTTCCCTCCGCACGTTAAAGAAGAACAGAGGCGTGTTTATTTGTTATTCCTGAGGGCTGGTCGACAGCTGGTTGGAGCGTGGGCATATCCAGACTGTCCCAGGGTGTTCGAGATGCGTTCACAGCAGGGCCAAGCGCTTAGTGTGCCCCAGACCCAGCACCACTAGATCCTGGCATCTGGTGCTGCACCCATGAACTGGGTATACGTCTCCTCCCCTCCCTGGCTCCAGGTCAGGAAGCGGAGGCTCCGGGCGGGGGAATCTTTAGCACAAGACCACCCTGTGAGGGGGCCCTGGCCATCAAACCTCTTCCCACGGGGTCCGCCAGACTACTTCTTGGGCCAGAGGCTCTTCTTTGTGGCCCCAGGTGGTGTCTCCGAGGGGTGGGTTCCGATCACCTGTATCAAACCTGCCTGAGGCCTTGTTCAAACCCCAGTTTACATGGGCTCCCTCTGTGCCCCCCACCACCACTGAATCAGAGTTCCTGGGGAGCGGCCTGGGAATCTGCATGTGTCGCCTGCCCTTGGGAGATTCTGATGAGGCCACGGTCCTCCTGCAAGAGGGAGCAGTGGGTCTGCAGCTCAGCAGCACTGCTTCCTCCCTGCATGAGACCCACATGGGCAGCCCCAGGTGGTGATGGCAGTGGGGTGCAGAAAGAGGGTCGGGGAGAGAGCGAGAGAGGATGGGGAGGAAGGAGAGACAGAACCTATGTGCCTGAAAACCAGACCAAACTCCCTGCCATCGATCCTCGTGACCCTGTAGGACAGGACAGGGGAACCTGCCCTGTGGGTTCCAAAGGCTCATGGGTGACTATTAAGGGGACTAGAAAACCCCTGTCATTCTCCCTCGGAGCGGCTGGTGGTTTAGAACCTCAGACTTTGTGGACTGCAGCACAACTCATAACCACTATGCCACAGGGCTCCCAAAAGGGACCACACTCACAAACCGAGGCCCAGTCCCACCGGGAATCCCAGCTGAGCACCCATGAACTCACTGCGCACACCTCCCCCGTGTGCCCGTATGCCCCTGTTTGAAAGCTGGAAGCAGCGCCAGGCACAGTGCGGATGAATGGACAGTACCCCAACTCTCGAGGCTGCCTTTGTTGGGTGTCTCTGCCCGGGGCCCTGCTCTGTGGGCGGTTGTTGAAGTCCTGCTGTGGGATCAGGAACACATGGTCTCTGTTGTCCACAACAACTTATCCAGCCTCGCAGAGCAGGTGTAGGCCAGAGCAGGATGCAGGTGGTCTGGCCCTGAGCTGGGGTCCTGAGACCACTGCCCAGTTTGCCATTCATGGTTGTCCCCAAAGATCTTGTCCTGCAGGGCAAGTCAAGCAGCACTGAGGCTGCACAGGCAGCGCATTGCCCCGTGAGATAGCCGGTCCCCTGGCCTTCCCTCGGCCCTTGCAGCTGTCTGGGAAGGGCGGGGCCACGGCAATCCCATTTAACAGAGGAGGATACTGAGGCTCAACAAAAAGCAGGGGTAGGCTTGGACTGGAATTTGGGGTTGTCTGACTCCAGCCCCAAGAGGCTGGACAACTGGATTTGGGGTCTCCCACCCCCGTGCTGGCTCTCAGGACCAACAAGGCCCAGTGGCCACAGCTGCTCTTTCGGTTTTATGAGGGTCAGGTCTTCAGGGAGCTAGCACATATGGGCTGGTGACATCATGTCTGCAGGGGCCCCCTGGGGTCTGGCCCAGCTGCAGGAGTCTGGCTGGGGGTCCTGGATTCCTGTGGGATGGGGCCAGGTGACTTCAGCAAGATAAGTTGGGTTGTGGGTTGTGGGGCCCAATGGCTTCCTTCTGGAGAGCCCCCAGAGAAGACCTGGGCCACTTCACAGCCAAAGACTCGAGACTCAGGCCCAGCACTCAGGGCAGGGGCTATCCAGGCTGTTGGCATCTTCTCGAGGTCCTGGTCTCCTCCTCAATGGTGCCTCATTCCTTCCAGGCAGGGCAGCTGCCAGCAGACAAAATAGATGACATGGTGACAGACATGACTAGGTGCCAGGCCCTCGTCTGGGCCCAGAGTGGCTTCTTCCCCAGCCCCAGGGCAGGCCCTTCTCCCCAATCTCTGGATGAGGACACAGAGACTTTAAGACAGTGGTTCTCAACCTTCCTAATGCCTCCACCCTATACTACAGTTCCTATTGTATGGTGACCCCCCAACTATAAAATTATTTTCGTTGCTACTTCATCACTGTCATTTTGCTACTGTGATGAATCGGGCAACCCTTGTGAAAGGGTCTTTGACCCCCAAAGGGGTCGTGACCCACAGATTGAGAACCACTGCTCTAAGAGGTGAAGGGACCTATCCAAGGTCACACAGCTAGGAAAGGTTCAGGGTTTGGGCTCCAACCCAAACCGATGAACTTATGTCGTGTCACACAGCAGGGCTGGGGCGAGGCCCTGACCAGGCAGCTCCCGAGCTTTGCATCTGGGTCATGAGGTGGCTGGGGTATGGATGGAGGCCAAGGAGAGCCCCCAGAGCCAAAGGCCCCGCTGTCAGAACAGTGTCATTTTTTACCCCTGGAAGGATTCCTAGGAGAGGTGGTTGACTCATGTTGGGCTTTGAGGCCTTCGCAGTGGAGCGGGGGCTGACCAGAGCCTCACCAATGTCCCCCTCCTTCTGCAGGCACAGTCTTCTCCCATCAGGCTCACTCCGTCTGGCCCAGGCCCAGGTCAGTGACAGTGGCCGCTACCAGTGCACAGCCAGTAACCCCGCAGGCTTTGCTTCCCGCCGCTATGTTCTCAGTGTGCAAGGTAAGTCGGGGTTTCCTGTCCTCATCCCGTACTGTGGGTGGGCCTGGAGAGGCTGTCCAGACGCCCCATGAGGGTGGAGGACTGGCCTGCCAGAGACCTAGGGTGTCGGGAGGACTTGGGGTTCTCTGAGGGGCTCCGGGAAGGGGGTTCCGGGAAGGGGGACAGTGGGAGGGTGTGGTCTGAGATCATCTGCCCAGTGTGTGGACTCCCCAAGGAGCCTAGAGTTTGGAGGTGGTGATGGGTACAGATTCATGAGATCCCCCTCGGAGTCCCTCCTGCCCAGCACCCAGCTGCTGAAGCATCTGGACTCCGACGGCAGCAGCCCTGCCCCTCAGAAGGCAGCAGGGTACTGGGGCAGCTTGGTGGGTCATGAAGTCTGGGGTCCTGTAAGTGGGCATTCCTTGTGCCCAGGCCCGCCCAGAGGAAGCCAGGCAGGGTGACGCAGTAGTCAAGAGGCAGAAACTTGTCACCTTATAGAGCCCAAGGAGGCCTCTGGGACAGCCAGCTCTGCCCACCTCCCCAGACCTCTGCTGGTTAAGCCCTGGAGCGAGAGAAGGGTAGCCTTCCCATGACTGAAAGGGGAGGGGGTGGAGGGACAAATCAGACAACACTCAAACTTCCGTGTCCATAAATAAAGTGTCACTGGAACCCAGCCACACACTCTTGCTTATGTATGGCCTGTGGCAGGGGGTAACGGAAACAGAGGCTGTCTGGCCCCCGGGGATGCCGTGTTTATAGTCTGGCCCTTTAAAGAAGCCGTTTGCCCAACCCTTGACGCCCTGAGCGGTCCCTTTCACACTGGGGCACACCGAGGCCCGAACAGGGGGCAGCTGCAACGCTTTCATGAATGTGTCCGTCGATGGGAAGCAGGGAGGGGGTTAAAAATGATCAAGGCCCCCCAAGTCATTAGTCCCAGCCCAGGGCCTTCTGGTCAATTGCAACTCGGAGCCACACGTAAGACAGACAAATCTGTCTTGGAAGCAGTTCAACCAGACTGCGCCTTAGAGGCCGGGGTGGCGTGGGTTTGTCTCATACCCTTGGACGTGTCAGGAGAGACCAGCCCCGGAGGAGGACACGAAGCGTGGTAAAAATGGAGGGGCAGCAGACAGTGGAAGGGCCTCCAGGAGATGGACTGGCTCCAGCGCCGGACTCAGCACAGGGACGATCGTGAGGATGGCAGGGGACCGGGCAGTGGGTAGGGTTGCTATGGGTCAGAACCAACTCTCTGGCTCCTGACAACAGGACAGAGTGGAGCTGCCCCCTGAGGTTTGGAGACTGGACATTTTTACAGGAGCAGGAAGCAGCAGGTGGGCTTGAACTACTGACCTAGAGGGTTAGCACGTCAGCATGCTGCCTGCCAGCGTTCCTCGGAGGTCAGCAGAGCTGGGCTCAAACTCCCGCTCCACTGCTCACTAGCTGTGTGACCTGAGGCCATTTACTTGGTCTCTCTGGGTCCCAGTTTCCCCCTTGGGCAATGGGGCCGCAGCAATGCCAGTCCGATGGTCATCAGAAACTGTCAGTGACGTAAGGCACTTGGCAGAGTGGAAGCTGGCATTGCCTTCGGTCAGTGTTATAGGGAGAAAGACAGACAGACAAGCAGATGCGGTATCACATCCTCATGTACCTAGGAAGAGTGTGCTCCAGGTAGTGGGGCCCTGCACTGAGGGGTGGTCTTTCCAGGCTCCTCTTCAGAAGCTCTGAAGGGTGTGTATGGGCATTCTTAGGCCCGCCCCCCACCTCCTTGAGGGGCCAGTCCTGGAGCAGCACTGGCGCCCCTGGGGTCCAGGCCTCTAAGAATTCACCAAGGCCCATGCGGTCCCGCTCCTGGCTGCTCCAGCTCCTGCCAGCTGAGTCAGTGGGTGGCCGTGATCAAGCCTCAGCTTCCACATCTGCAAAATCACCCCAGCATCCACCACCCTGTGGGCAGCTCTGGATGAGCTGGAGGATGAGCGCATGCCTTGAAAACATGAACCCCAAAAAGAAAACTCCTCACCACCTGAGCCGCCCCTCTGCTGAAGGGGCCAAGGAGCAAGGTGAATGAGCCCGATTCCTGGGCCAGGTCTGCATATCTTCAGGACGACTTTGATGTGAGGGAAAACTGAGGCACCAGCTCAGTTTTGAGAGGTTGAGTCATGATGCCGCCTCCCCCGACAGTGGACTTTGAGCTGTGTGCTGCCTCTTGATCCGGTTGTGTGCCCTGGAGTCTGTCTCGGGGCCTCAGTTTCCCCCTCTGGGCCTCAGTTTCCCCAGGTGGTGGGTCTCTTGTGGGTCTGGAGCCATAGCACAAGGAGTGCTGCCTCCTGAGTCTGGCGCTATTCTTTTTCGGGGAGGGTGTGTGTGAGTTCCTAATGCCTTCTCAACAAATCCAGGTGTTGGCTGGTCAGCTGTGTGCAGGTATGAGGAGCCCTGCCCTGACCCCTCTCTTGGCCTGTCAGCACCCCCTCAGGTACAGCCAGGCCCCAGCGTGCTGAAGGTGCTGGCCGGAGAAGCCCTGGATCTGAACTGCGTGGCTGAGGGCAACCCGGAGCCCTGGCTGAGCTGGTTCAAGGACGGGGTGGCCCTGGGGGGCCGGGCGCCCAAGGGCTCCGTCCACTTTGTTGGTGTCAAACCCTCGGATGCAGGGACGTACCGCTGTGAGGCCTCCAGCAACGCCGGTGTGGACGCGTGGGAGCTGGAACTCAGAGTGCTGGGTGAG
Source organism: Tenrec ecaudatus (assembly GCF_050624435.1). Lineage (NCBI taxonomy): Eukaryota > Metazoa > Chordata > Mammalia > Afrosoricida > Tenrecidae > Tenrec > Tenrec ecaudatus. The sequence goes on along the minus strand of NC_134539.1, from coordinate 76,809,359 downwards.
CCCCCGAACCCCAGAGGCCTCTCTCCATCTCCCTCCACCCACATCCTGCACCTCCTGCTCCAGGTCTGACCCCGCTCCACCTCCCCTCCTCGGTCAGAGCCCTTACCCTCCCTGGGTCCTTTTAAGTGCAGCCTCCTGCTCCGCTTTGCAGGGCCGGTGACTGACCGCCAAGGTCAGTCCAGGAAGCCCTTGGGGCCACTCCCAGGGGCCTCTCTGATCTCCTTCCCCTCTGAGGTGGGTGGGGGGCACCCAGGGCTAGTGAGCCCAGATCCAGCCTCTTCCACTTACCAGCCCCCGGTACCCTCCAGTCTCTGACTTTCTTCTCTGTCACATGGGCCTGCTCGTTTGTGAGGGGGAGGGGGGCAGTAGGAGGATGTGTGTGAAACGCCTGGCGCCCAGCAAGTCCTCGCTGCATGGTGCTCATGGTCTGCTCTCTGGAAGCTGAGTGCTTATGCACTTGAACCAACGGTGCAGAATCACGGCCGGCGTGGGGCAGAAGGGGAAGGGCAGTGCTCAGAGCGCAGGGGCTGGGAGCCCTTGCTCAGCCATGCCAGCTGAGCCAGCCAGGCGCCTGAAGGCAGGGTCCCCTTCTTATGTCCCACTGGGGTTCTGGACGGGGGCGGGGTCACCCTCCCTGCCAGCTCTGGTCCTGGGAGAGTGAGCATGCGCCTGTTATCTCCCACCAGAGCCACCACACTGGGGGGCTGATGAGACCAATGGCCTGCTGGAGCGAGTGGCGGGAGAGAACGCCACCCTGCCGTGCCCTGTCAGAGGTGAGGCTGGGGCTTGGGTGGGCGGGGCTAGGGAGGAGCCACTGCCCCAGTGCCCTTGATCTTGGTGACCTGGCTCACATGGTCAGCCTGCCTCCTTGCCTGGGCCACGCCAGGCATCTCATCCCACGTGCCACGTTCCCGCGTCTTCCTTGCGCGTGGCCCAGCTTTTGCGTGCACGTGAGATGCGTGGTCAGTGCACCTTAGTCCTTAAAGTGGCCTCTTTGGTCTTGAACACTTTAGAGGCTGGTTCGTGCAGTGGGTTTGCCCAAATGCAGGGCGTGTGATGTGCTCACCCTGCTGCTTCCCTGAGCGTTGGCTGTGGGTCTGAGTAAAGTGAACTCGGCACCAGCACTGGTCTTTTCTCCATGTATCAGGCTGTGGCTTATTGGTCCAATTGTGGCCTGGTTTGACCCCAGCCCTGCCTGTCCCTTCACCCCCTGGGTCCCTCCTGGTCTGCTGGGGGAGACCTCAGCTGGGCAGCAGCGGGACTGTGATGGTCAGGGCTGAGGAAGACCAAAGCTCCTGTGGCTCGAACTGGGTACCATGTAGCTGTAGTCTGCAGGCTCATGAAGGATGGGGTCCCCCTGTCCCAAGTCAACGAGCCCTCTGGGGTCCAGCAGTATAGCATGGTGCCAAGGCAGCCACCTCTGTCGTTAGCTACTCAACCCTGACCCCTTCTTTGCCCCTTCCTGCCTGTACAACTTGGGGCAGTGGGCAGCACTTTCATGAACCCTCATTCCCTCTCTGGAGTCCCCTTGCTGGGACAAGTTGGCGGGGCAATGGCGTTTCCCGGGTCCGGGACCTTGCCTGCTGCATAGAGGAAGCTCAGGAAATGTGTTGGATGAACGGGGCCCCATTTCTGCACAGCCACCCTGCCCAGCCAGCAGATCCACGCCCCAGCCCAGGGGTTTCTGTTGACTTGAGGGCCATCGGTGGGCATTTTCCAGTTTCCCTGCTGACCGTGGGCTTCCTGCCTGTCTCTGTGACTGGGTGGCATCCTCTAGAAGGGCAGGGGCAGGGGCAGGGGCCAGGGAGCTGGAGGGCAGGCTAGGGAAGGCCAGGGAGACTGCTTCTCATTTCAGCTGTGCTTCCTCCTGCTTCAGGTAGTCCCTGCCCTGGAGGCAGGATGTGCGGGGCTGGCACTAGTTCCGGGATGGGTGGTGACCAGCTGTCCAACGCAGTCAGGGCAGGAGTGAGGCTCGGGAAAACTGCAAACAGGTTCCCCTCGTTCTGAGGCTCACGATTTCAGGCCCTCGACCATGGCGCCACCTTGCGTCAGTCTCTGGTAACAGCCAGCAAATGCTCGGCTTGGCGGGAGGTAGAGGTGGGAGCACAGGCCAGCACAGGCCTCTTGTCCGGAGTGTTCTCCGGTACCCCACAATTCCTACCACCAGTCCTGGTCACTGTGGGGCTTGTCCTCACCAGCATGACGCAGGCCCCCTCCAGGCAAGCTCTGCCTCACCTGGCCATGATGACAAGCTCTTGGCTGGACAAATCCTGCTCTCCTGGGGCCTGGGTAGGCCCGGCACAGGGAGGAAGTGGGGACAGAGGGGTACAGCTCTGTGACTCCTGCTGCCTCTCTGCCAGATTCTTCAGGGCGCGTCTGCAGGGAGAGCTAGTGTCAAGTCTCAGGCTGAGAATGCGTGCCCCTTGCTGGCCAGCATCTGGTGGACCCAGACCCTTCCAGGCCCAGCAGCTCTGAGGCCCGGGTTCCCTGGGGGGTGGGTTGAGATCTTAGGGAGATTGTACGTGCGTGCATGTTGTACGTGCGTGCATTTGCATGTGTGTGCATACATGCATGTATGTAAGCCTATGTGCGACACGCAGACGTCAGGCCCCAGGAGCTGGCATTCTAGCCTGAATTCTGGGCAGAAAAATGCCTGGGGATTCCATGCATAGAGGGTTTCAGTGACTTGCCCAGAGAAGCAGAGAGTAGGTGGACATGCAAATGGGCCCCCCAGACCCAGGACCCTCTCCCTCATACCAGCGACAAGTAGCAAACAGGACTGGGGTTTCCAGCAGTTTTAGGTGGGAGTCAGCAGAGATGGGCAGGGAAACCTCCTGAACAAGATGGCATTAGGGTACCTTTGGATGCCGTGTCCTGAACCCCGTTCCCACGCTACCCAAATGGGCTAGATTACCCCGCCCTCCCTCCCTCCATCCCAACAGAGAGGATGAAAGAGACAGAATTTGTCTACAAAGGGAGATGGCAGATAAGGGGAGGGTGTTATTAGTGATAATTAATATTAGCAATTATTGGGAGTCCTGATGATGGGTGATGGCAGCAGTGATAGGTGTGGTGTGGTAGAGCAGCCAATGGTGCTGACTTGTGAGTTTGGGGGTACAGCCCAGTGCCTGCCAGTGCCCCGGCCCCAAGCCTCTCCTCCTACTCAGTGTTGGGGAGATAAGGTGGCAGGTGGCAGGTGAGGGCTGAGTAAACAGGTTTAAGGGTAGCTGCTGCTGTCCTGAGGGCAGGGCAGGGCAATCAGAGGCGGGAGTCACACAGGTGGTGCCCCTGATCCTGCTGTGACCACTAGGCAGCACTGCCTCCCACCTGTGTGAACAGCTTGGCTGGCAGGGCAGTTCATTCCACATTGCTGAAAAGACTTTGTAAATACCAGGCCCTGTTCTAGGGGTGGCCACGTGTGTCCACTATGTCCCAGGCCCTGTGGGGCAAAGACAACTGATGGACAGTCCACTATGAGGTGTGTCACTCACAAGGGACTGGGGTTTAGCTGGCCAAGTGACGGCACACACATGCTAAATGAACAGCCTGGGCAAGGCAGGTACTGGCCGCCACGCCTGCCTTCATCCCAGGGCAAGATGGCTTGTTCATCCCGTCACCAGAGGCTACTGCATACCCGGTGTCCCTGTGGTGTCTGAGCCAAAGGTCGGCAGTTGGAGCCCCAGCAGAGGCACTTCAGGAGAAAGGTCTGGCAATCTGCCGCCAGAGTGTCAGCCGTTGAAACCCCCTTGGAACACAGCAACTGGTCTCTGCTTGACTGGAGCATCATGGGAGGAAGGGGAGAGAGCCAGGAACAGAAGTAGGAAATGGAATTTGCGCTTAATTGTCCTCACGGACAACTGCCTCCTTTGCCATGAGATCAGAGGACTGTGATGGGGCCCAGCCACCATCACTGTACATTTTGATCAAAGATTCTCTAAAAGAATCCTGATCAAGAGAGGGGAATGCATACCAGAATATACAATGCTTATGAACTCCTGACTTTCTGCCCCGAGATGTGCTTTGGACATGCTGTCAGGAAGGAGCCTCGTGTTTGGTCAAGCAGAGGGGCAGCATAAAAGAGGAAGGCCCTCGGCAAGATGGATCCATGCAGTGGCTCCAACAATGGGCTCCGACATAAGAACCATTGGGAGGACGGTGCAGGACCGAGCAGTGTTTTGGTGTTCCGTAGTGCATGGGGTCACTATGGGTCTAAACCGGCTTGACCGCACCCAGCCCCCCAGCAACACAGAGCACATGGTGTCATAGTCAGTGCAACAGCAACTGGTGTCAGCTGCACACCTACTGTGTGCACACCTACTATGTGCCTGGGGCGGCAGCAGCCAAAGCCCTGGAGTCTTGTGAGAGGAGCCAGGCATTACCTGAGCAAGTGCATTCCCCGGGGCAGGTTGGGTATGTTGGATGGGGGTCGGTGGTCTACTGGGATCTCACTGGGAAGGAAGTGGGCTGATGGACCCCCCAGATGGGAGACAGAGTAACCCTGTGCAGGGAGCCTCGGAGGGGGAAGGTGGCCCTCAGCCAGCTGCCCCTCTCATCCTGGAGGGACCTAGGGTGGCAGTGGGGGACAGGGTGAGTCTGAGTGTGTGGAGCTGACAACCCTGTGTGTCCTGTCAGGCACGCCGAAACCGCAGGTCGTGTGGCGGAAAGGCCTGTCTGGGGAGCCCCTGCGTGGCCGGCCAGGCGTGGCAGTGCTGGATGAAGGGGCCCTATTCCTAGCCGCAGTCTCGCCGGCAGACAGCGGGGACTATGAGTGCCAGGCCACCAATGAGGCAGGCTCCGCGTCCAGGAAGGCCAAGCTGGTGGTCTTTGGTGAGTAGGGACACCAGAGATTAGCTTGTACCCACCTTCTATGAGTGGGACTGGCAGGAGGTTCCTAGGATGCCAGGGCATAGTGAGTGTCCGGGGTGGCAGTGCCAGCTCTCCAGGGCCTGAGAGCTCACTGCAGGGGGGCTAAAGGTGCCTGAGAAGGGGCGGTTTGAGGTCAGGAGAGCAGCCTGCTCCCCAGAGACCCGCAAGAAGATAGTACCACAGGGAACGCAGGGGCTCAACTTACATTTTGGGCTGTGATGTGCAAGGTCAGCAGTTTGAACCACCAGCTCCTCCTCAGGAGAAACACGGGGCTTTCTCCTCCTGTTACGTTTTTGGAAACCCACTGGGCCAGTTCTGCCTTGTCCTCTAAGGTTGCTGTGAGTCGGCATGGGCCCAACGGCCGTGACCTTGGTTTTAGTTTTTGGTGAATCAGAAACCCAGGGGACACAGTGGGTTAAGGGTTAGCAGCTAACCAAAGGCCAGTAGTTCACACCCACCAATGGCTCCCAGGGAGAGGGGAGGAGGGTGTGGCCATCTACTTACCTAAAGATTCCCCGCCTGGGAACACACTGGTGCAGTTCTGCTCTGGCCTATAGGGCCGCTATGAGGCGGAACCCACCCAATGGCGTGGGTTTGGCTTCAAATAGGTGAATGAATTTGAAAATGAGCCCGATTGAATGGAGAGCCTCTAGGGCCAGCTCAGGGAGTCTTGGCTCTTTGCCTCCCGCCCAGGGAGCCTCTGGGTGACCGTGCACCCCTGGGGCAGTTTGTTGGGAAGAAATGTCCATGCTTCAGACTGACTCAGGGCCAGGTGGGTCTTCCTAGGGGTGGGCGTCAGCCAGGGTGCGTCCAGGGTCATGCTCTCTTGCCAAGCTGAGTGTCAGAGAAGGTGGAATCAGCAGGCTTCCCTGAGCCCACAGCCAGTCCTGGGCTGGAGTGGAGATGGGAGGGTTCAGATCAGGGACCCTGGGACTCCAGAGATGAAGAGGAAGCTGGGGCTCCCCTTTCAGGCCACGGAGAATAACCCAGGGGGGCGGGTCCAGGTGGATGCAGCTCTTGGGGCAGGGTGGGCAGGGGATGGGCAGCTCCTCTGTTTCTCCTGCTCTCCCAGTGCCCCCCAGCATCCGGGAGGACAGACGCAAGACCAACGTGTCGGGCATGGCTGGGCAGTCGCTGACGCTGGACTGTGACGCCAAGGGCTTTCCTGTGCCCGAGATCGAGTGGCTCAAGGATGGGCAGCTGGTGGGTGACCCGCTGCACTGCTCCAGGGCAGACAGGCCATGGGTGGTGGGGGGGTTTGCTCTGTCTGGAGGAAGGGTCTTCTGGACGGAGTTCTCTCGTGCTCCACGATGGGACAGCGGGACTGTGACGGTTGTCCCTGAGGATTATTGTCTCATGATGCAATTTGGGGGTCTGCATGATGGAGAGGGCGGTGCACTGGGGTTCTGGTCACCTCACAACTGTAGAGCCCTGGACAAGTCCCTCGCCTTCCCTGCCCTCAGTTTCCTTGTCCCTAAGCCTGGAGGCTCACCAGCTCCCTCTGGCCTCGTCCCACTCCCAGATCCCTGAGGCCGGCAGCCACCACCTTCCGGATGGGGCCGGGTCCCTCCACTTCCCCAGAGTGCAGGAGAGCGATGCTGGCCTCTACTCCTGCCGGGCCTGGAACCAGGCAGGCACCGCTCAGAAGGACTTTGAGCTCCTGGTTCTCAGTGAGTGTTCTGGGGGGTGGGGGGTGGGGTAGAAGGGGGCTGATGGATAGGCTAGGGGTCCTGCACCTTTCTTTTTGTGTGAGTTCGACAAACTGCACTGACTGCCTACTGTGTGCCAGGCCCTGTGCTGAGCAGGGGTGGGGGCGGTTGATCGGCAGACCCAGGCCCCATCCTCATAGAGCTAGGAGCTCTGAGCAAGGCATCAGACAATCGAACAGTTAGTCACTCATCACCATTGTGTTAGCACGAGGAAAGGGGTGCCGTGCTAGGGGCCCGGTCCAGGTTCAGGGTCTGGAGGTGCTCCTTGAAGGACAAAGGGGCTCCAGGCAACCCCTCTCCCCTTCAGAGACCTCTTGGAGGAGGGTTAGCGGTCTGAGGACTTTCACCTCTCCCCCTGTTGCCCCCTAGTCCCGCCTTCTGTGCTCGGAGCTGGGCCCGCCCAGCAGGTGCTGGCGCTGGCTGGCGGGCAGGTGGAGCTGGAGTGCCGAACATCAGGGGTTCCCATACCTCAGGTGGAATGGACCAAGGACGGGCAGTGAGTTCCCCTCCTCCCCCGGCGGGTGGCATGGGGTGGTGCCAAGCCTGGTGGGCTGGGTGGGGGACGCTGGGAAGCTGGACTCTGGGGGAGGAAGAGCCTGGGTGGCATTGCTCCTGCCTCTCAGTACTGGGCAGAGTCAGGCCCCTTCACCAGCACCCTACGGTGACCCAGGCCACACCTGCTCTCGTCTCAGCAGGTTGTCCCTTCTCCTCCTCCATCTTCATTTCTTTCTCCTTTCTTACTGAGGTGAAGTCCGTGTAGTATAAAGTTGGCCGTGTTAAAGCGTACACTTCTCCACTGTGGAGAACGCTTGCTGTGTTGACCAGCCTTCATATCTGTCTAGTCCCAGAACACTTCTGTGCCCCCACAAGGAGACCCCAAACCCCTTAGCCATCACTCGCCACTGTCCCAGTGGCGGGGGCGACCACTAAGGATCTGCCCGTTCCAGACATTTCATCCAGAGGGGGTTATGCACATGGCTCCTCGTGCCTGACTGGTTTCACTTAGCACCGCGTGTTCACAGTCCAGGGCAGCATTCCTTTATGACAGCCGAGTAATACTCCACCGACTTTCCCACCTTCCACTTCTCTGGTTCTCCACTGAAGGACTTTGGGGAGGGCTCCACCTTCGGGTGCTTGTTGGTCACCTAGCCTTCCATTACTACTGAGATAGCATGGGAGTGAAGGTCCATTCGATGCAGAGAGAGCAGGTGACAGAGCGGAGCGCCCCTGGGCCTTCCCAGGCTGTAGCCTCCATGGAAGCAGACTGCCAGGTCTTTTCTTGTGCAGAGCAGCTGGATGGTGTGAACCACTAACCTTTCAGTGAACAGCTGAGCACTTGGTTGTTGTGCCACCAGGGCTCCTGGGTGGGGCTATGGGCATTCTGCCGAGGCAGAAACCCAGGCACAGGAGGGCTAGTCTGGCTGCCCACAGTGGCCCAGGATGGGCAGTTGAGGCGGGGTTGGAAGCTGTGTGTCTGGCTGGCTGCATGGCTCCTGCTTCCCACACAGGTGCTCTTCTGAGCATCACTTGGAGGCAGCAGCCTCGAGTCTCTTGGATGCTCCATTTTCTCATCTGTGTAACAGAACCAGGGGTTCCAGAAACTCAGCTGTTTGAGAACCCTCTGAGATACATTCCCCTTGTACGTACGCCGGCTGGCATGTAGCCTACCCAGCTCAGTGACAGGCTGAGGAGGGTCGCTTGGCCTCGAGTTGGGATGGAGGCCAACCTGGGTCTCAGCAGGCAAGCCTCTTCCATTTGAGAGCAGTTTACTGAAGTCTGACGTTCGTGTCCTCAAACTCAGCCATGGCGACTATCCAGTTGATAGGGGTGAACAGGCCCCGCTGCAAATCAGTCTCATAACATTTCTATCACCCCAGGAAGGTCCCTAGAGTTTGGGTGCCGGCAGCCCCGACTCCTACCCCTAGCCCCAAGCAACCAGGGAGCAGCTTTCTGACTGGATCCACTCAGCAGGGGGTTCACATATGAGCCTGTTCATTTGTGGTCCAGGCCTGGGATGCGGGGACTAGGTGTGTGCACACCCCATGGCTGCACCTGAGAAGTCTTGCTGGCCTAGCCTTGTCAGGCCTGGGCACTGGCTTACTGGCTTGCTGGCTCGGGGCTCACTCACTCCCTGCAGTTCCCTGCTTGGCCAGGGAGGGCGGCAGAGTACCAGAGTATCAGGGCAGCCCAGTGGCAGCCAGTCCCAGCCTTTCTCACAGTATGCACGTGACCCGCTGTCTCCTCAGGCCCATCGTCCTGGGAGACCCTCACATCCAGCTCCAGGAGGGCGGCCAGCTTCTCCGGATCACCAGCAGTCACCTGAGGGATGAGGGCCGGTACCAGTGCGTGGCCTTCAGCGCAGCTGGACAGCAAGCTAAGGACTTCCAGCTCAGAGTATACTGTGAGCCCCTCCCCTCCCCTCCCTCCTGGAGCCTGCCCCCCCGACTGCCTCAGAGGCAGGATGACAGCACAAAGGGGGTGCAAGGGCGAGCCCCCGTCCAGGGAAGCCAGGATGGGGGGACTAGTGGGAATTCCGACCAGTCACAGTCACCCTATGCCCAATGCTCATATTTTACTATTTTTCTCTAACTTCACTCAGATGACTTGAAACACTTTTTTCTTTCATGCAAATCCCTGTACACAAGAAGTCATTTCTTTCCAGTGACATTTACTATTCCAGCCGTCAGTGGAAGGTCAAGGCCACTGGTATTAAGGGAAACCCCACTGCCGTCGTCATAACGACCCTATAGGACAGAGTAGAGCAGCTGCCCAGGGTTCCTGAGACGGTGGCTCTTTATGGGAGTGGACAACTTATCCTTCTCCTCGGAGTGGCTGGTGGGTTTGAACCAAAGACCTTCCAATTAGCAGCACAATGCTTAACCCACTACACCATCAGGCATGAATGGAAAGGAACTGAAAGCAAATGCCTGCAGAGGGTGCTGAGCCCATGCTGTGACCTTGGGAGAGAAGAAAGTGATAGAAAGGTTAAGAGCATAGCACCACGTGGGCCCTCGCCTGAGTCACCCTTAGGTAGAAGGGCGTTGGGAACAGACATAGCTCCTCCCTTCTGAGCTATGCGATTCACGCCTTCCCCACGTGATGGGCCACCTAAAGTCATCATGGGGGCCAGCAGTGGTGTGCCACCTGTCCTGTGGGAAGCCCCGATCTAGCCCACCCCCTCACTTTACAGATGGGGAAACTGAGGCCCAGAGAGGGGAAGTGACCTACCCTGGGTTATACAGTGAGTTAGAGGCAGAGTGGGATCCAGAGTCCCGCCCCCTCCCTGGCCTTCCGCATGTCCTGTGATGACTGGCTATGCTCCCCACGTCAGCATGCCCCTGAGCTGGCCCTCCTGTCTGTCCCCCAGGCCTCCACTCTCCCCGCCTCCCGCACCTTCCCTGCCCCCGTGGTGGAAGTCCTGGGTGTGGGACAGTGCCACTGGCACTGGAATATGCATGCCACTCTAGGGAAGGACACCAGCCGCTGCTGGGACCCCCTGTGACTGTCCCCTCCCCTCTGTTATCCTTCTCAGCTCGCCCCACCATTTGGGGCTCCAATGAGACCAGTGAGGTGGCTGTCATGGAGGGTCACCCGGTGCGGTTCCTCTGTGAGGCCCGGGGAGTCCCTGCTCCTGACATTACCTGGCTCAAGGATGGGACCCCACTTCCCATCAGCACAGAGGCTGTCTACAGCAGGGGGGGCCGGCAGCTGCAGCTGGCAACAGCCCGGGACTCAGACGCCGGCGTCTACACCTGCCAGGCCAGCAACGCTGCGGGGACAGCAGAGAAGACCACCAGGCTGGAGGTCTTTGGTGAGTGGGCCAGGCTTGCACCCGCTAGTGTTGATGGTCAGAGCGGCTGGGGTGGCCAGGGGCAGGAACTCTTGGCTGCGATGGCCTCCACCCATACCCAAAGGACAGTGAGGGCCAGAGGCAAATAGGATGGGAGGACTATTGAGTTGTCCAGGGAGAGGGTCATCTAAACTCAGCCTCATATTGGGAGGGAAACTGAGGCCAGGAGAGACGGGGGCTTGTCCAGGAGAGTCTAGCCTCCAGGTCTCCTCCACTCGTGATTTGGGGCTCATCACTGAACCACATGCAGGCCCTCATGACCACGACTACCAATTATCTGCTTTTAATTAACCAGGAGCTTGGCTCTCGGCAGCACTTTACATCATTAGCTCCTCTAATCCACCCCAGTCAGGAGAAAGATGAGGCTGTCTGCTCCTGTTAAGACTGGCAATTACAGAACCCCCAAGGAGCAGCTCCACTCTGTCCTATATAGGACCACTGTGCGCCTAGACTTGATGGCGATGAGTTTGGTTTTCTGATTTAATGCGGCGTGTGTACCTGGGTGGTGTGAACAATGGCGTAGTGGGTTATGCATTGAGCTGCTAACCGCAAGGTCAGTAGTTCAAAACCACCAGCCACTCCAAGGGAGAAAGATGAGGCTTTCTACTCCCATGGAGAATTACAGGCTCAGAAGCCCACAGGGGAAGTTCTGCCCTGTTCCCTAGGGTCGCTCTGAGTTAGAATCGACGCGATGGAAGTGAGATTGGTGGTTTGGGGAGGGAACTGAGTACAGCCAGAGTGCTCCTTAGAGGCGAGGATGGTGAGAGTTTGTCTCATATACTTTGGACATGCTGTCAGGCGCAACCCGTCCCTGGAGAAGGACATCATGCTTGGTAAAGGGGAGGGGCAGTGAAAAAGAGCAAGATGGGTTGACACGGTGGCTGTGTCAGACGCAAGAACAGCTGTGAGGATGGTGCCGGGCTGGGCCGTGTTTCACCCTGTTGTACACAGGGGTGCTATGAGCCAGAATCCACTCGATGTCTCTTGCAACAGTGGAAACGTAGGCAGTGGCAGCTCGCCCAAGGTGCATGGGAAGAGAGAAAGGCCAGGGATCTGCTTGCAAACAGCCAGCCAGTGGGAGCCCTTAGGGTGGAGGCAGAGCGGCTCTGCTCCGACCCACAGGGGGTTGCCCTGAGTTGGAACCCTACGGCTGCTTGGTTGATTGGTTTGTTTGTTGCATGTGACTTTTGGTCTCAAGTCTGTGTCCCCACTTACAGATGAACATGCTGGGGCCCAGTGCAGGAAGTGACCTGGGGTCACACAGCCAGGAGGTGCTGGGGCTGGGCTGTGCCCGAGTGGGTCTGATGGGCATGCATTACACCTCAGCCCCACCCTGGCTTTCTGAGTCCTGGCTGCAAGCTTGGGAAGATGGAGAACGCCGGGGCCAGGGGGCGGCTGTCCGAGTGCAGAGAGGAGGCAGCCCTGCAGCTGTGGTCCTCAAGATGCCATTGCTCGGATGCTGGGACCTCAGAAAGCCCTCAGGGAGGTTGGGCCACAGGGTCTGTGGACACCCTCTGAGGTTGGGCCCAGCTGCTAGCCCAGAGCTGCCTCTTTTGGGGTCAGAGGCCCTCTGGGAATGGAATGAAAGGGGTACTTGTGTCTATCACTGCTCCGTGTCCCCTGGTAATGGCTCACTCCCGCAGCACAGGGGTGATACACACAGATGTTCCCTCTGTGTGGCTACAGGGGGGGTCCCCCAGGGCCATCACTGGTTACACTAGGAGACACCTGGGGCGGGGGGCGAGCAATTGGCTCTGGCTCTGAACGCAAGAAGCCCATCCCACGGAGGGCAGCAGATGCGGGACCTTCTGCGTGTAGATGTTGGAGACACACACAGGCATGCCTTTGTTCCAGCTGTGATAAGCTCACAGGGCCCACCCTTAGTGGGGAGCACCAGGACGCACTCCCAGACAGATGGCAGTCAATGCCTTGGGAGGGCCAATGGGGCAGAGGAAAGTGGAGAAGCTTCCCCACCCAAACCAACTCACTGTGCCTTCCAGACATGACTCACAGCACCCCTACAGAACAGGGTAGGACTGCCCTTGTGGCTTCAGAGTCTGTAACTCTTTATGAGAGTAGAAAACCCTGTCTCACTCATGCAGGACAAAGTCTGTATCCCAACACGAGGGCGGGGGGCGGTTTCAAGTCGTGGAGGTGAAGCAGGGCTGGGCCAGGGAGGGAGGGTCTTACCCAGGCCTGTTGGGCAGAGAGCAGGCTGACATCAGGCAGGGCCCCCCAAGCAACCCCTGTGCCTCTTCCCTAGTCCCACCCACCATCGAGGGCGCTGATACAGGACCACATGTGGTGAAAGCTGTGGCCGGGAGGCCCTTGGCACTGGAGTGTGAGGCCAGAGGCCGCCCACACCCCACCCTCTCCTGGCACCACGAGGGGCTGCCGGTGGCCGAGAGCAACTCGACGTGGCTGGAGGCGGGCAGCGCGCTATGGCTGGAGAGCCCGGGCGAGGCGTCTGGAGGCCTGTACAGCTGCGTGGCCAGCAGCCCGGCTGGGGAGGCTGTGCTCCAGTACTTGGTGGAAATGCAGGGTGAGCCCCCAGCCACCTTCTCCCAGCATTAAGTGGGTGCCTATGGTGTGCCTGTCCTTCAGCCTCTGGAGAGGATGGGTGTGAAGGACAATAGCTTGTACCCATTGTGTTCAACAGAAGGGGACCCTGAGACCTGGGCAGGGGGTCCCGCAGGGTGAGGGGGAGCAGGCTTGGGTAGGTACCTGGGCCACTGCTCCTGTCTGTGGAACTGCAGCCTACTAACCTACTGAGGCCATGCAGCTGGCTTGGGATGGGCGGTGCCTTTGGCAGCCCCGCCCTCTATTTGACAGGTGCTTGAGCCCGAGCCAGTGTGGGAGGGGCCCTGGTGACACCGTGGGTCAGGCATTGGGCTGCAAAGACTCCAGTCACTCCTCTTCGGGAGAGAGATGTAGCTGAGTGTTTCCGTAGCGCTTTACCGTCTTGGGAACCCTCTGTAGGTCTGCGGCAAGTCGTAGTTGATATAGTGGCTATGGGTTTGGGGATTGCTTGATGGGAAGGGGCAGATGAGACACCTGTCCTGGGAAGCCCTCAGTCTGATGGTGGGAGGGACACTAAATAAGCAGCTTATGGAGAGCCAGAGGCAGTCCTGGTCTGGCCTTGGGGGAGGTCCTGGAAGGCTTCCTGGAGGAAGATGAGGTGAGGGTGTGGGTCTTCCTCCATGGGTCAGGGTTTGCTCAGCTCCAAACGACGGATGGTGGGTCCCACCCACAGTGCCTCCGCAGCTCCTGGTGGCTGAAGGGTTGGGCCAGGTGACAGCCGTCGTGGGACAGTCCCTGCAACTCCCCTGCCAGGCCTCAGGGACCCCGCTGCCCACTCTCCAGTGAGTAAGGGGGGTGAGGCCCTGGGGCGAGGTGGGGGACAGAGAGTGTGTGCACTGGGGGCAGGCGAGGCAGGGAGAAGCAATGCTCTACGGAGGAGGATGAACAAGGCAGGCGGGGACGTGGAGGGACTGCCTGGCCCGGCCCACCCCGTCTGTGGCTGACCCCTCCCACCCACTTCAGGTGGCTGCAGAATGGCCGCCCCATCGAGGAGCTGGCCGGCGTGCAGGTGTCCCCTCAGGGGGCCACACTACACATCGGCCGCGTGGAGCTGGACCACACGGGCCTCTTTGCCTGCCAGGCCATCAACGAGGCAGGCACTGCTGGGGCAGAGGTGGAAGTGTCAGTGCATGGTGAGCAGACATCTGGGATTGTTGGGGGCCATGAGGTGGCTGAGATGCCAGGGTTGGGCAGAGCCAGAGGCCTCTGCTAGCTATCCCTGGGCAGGCCTGGGAAGGGCATGGGACTGGTCTTCTGTGGCTAGTGTTACGGGACTGGGCTTCCCAGGTGGCCAGAGAGAGGCAGGTGTGAGTGGCAGGTCTTGTCACTGGTCCGCCTTGTCCTCTTCCTTGTCCAGGCCCCCGCTACCCTCCCCAACCTTCATTCCCACATGCCAGCACTTTGTGTTTGTTGACTGCATGGAGCTTCCTCCATGTCCTTGAATACATCTGCTCCCTCTTCCGTCTGTCTTGTGTATGTTGTTCCCTCTGCCTGAAACTTCGCTCCCCCCTTCCCCCCGCCGTCTGCAGAGGCGTCCCTGCTTCCCCACACTAACCTGCACAGGACGGTCTCTGCTGGCCATCCTTGTGGGAGGTCTTGTTCAGTTTCCCAAAGGGGAATCCCGGGAGCCCCTGCTCTTTGTTGGGGGGTCCCGGGTAATGCGCAGACCCGGGCTCAGAGTGGATGCTCTGTGCATCCAGTGCTGGCTCCCAGCGTGGAGCATTTTTCCAAAGCCAGGCATCTGAGGGGCAGGTGAAGGCAAGAGGCCAGCCCATGACCAATCCTGAAATGCCATTCCTCAATCCCCTGGGTGCCCCCTGCATCTCCCCCAGCCCTGACTTGAGACCTTCCCCCGTCTCCCCGGCCAGAGCTCCCGCAGGTCGAGATCCTCGGAGGTGAGAATATCACAGCCCCTTTCCTGCGGCCTGTGACCCTCCAGTGCATGGGGTCTGGGGTACCTGCTCCAAGCCTCCGCTGGTGGAAGGATGGGGTGGCCCTGGCAGCCTCGGGGGGAAGCCTGAAGGTATGGACGGGGCTCTAGGGCTGGTGGGTCAGCTGGGCATGGGTGGAGGGGATGCTGGGGAGCCCAGGGGGAGTTCTGGCAGCCCAGGAGTGGGATGGGATCTCACTTATAGGGAGGTCAGTAGGATGCTGGACCAGAACAGGGGGCAGGCCCGTGGACTATTCTAGGTCCTGGGAGCTGGAGCCACAGAGGGGAGAGAGTGGAGTTGGTGTGCATGCCCAAGGGTCAGCGGAACCCTGAGAATCCTGGGAGCTGGCCTCATGACTCCACCCCTAGAACCAAACCTGACCCCAATGGCACCCTGGCTATTTGCCATGTTCTGTTTGCTTACCCACCCCCACCCCCCAACTCATATCCTCAAGGTGCCCACTCTTCCTTCCTCCTTCCCCTCCAGATTGAGAAGGTGGACCTGAGGGACGAAGGAGTCTACACCTGCTCTGCCACCAATGTGGCTGGAGAGAGCAAGAAGGATGTGGCACTCAAGGTCTTGGGTGAGGACCCATCACCAGGGCCCCGGGTAATGGATGGTCCCTATGGTCTTGGGAGGCCGGATCATAGCTGAAGTGGAAAGTCCTGAGGTCACATGGCGAGTGCTGCCCCGCAGCCCTTCCTGGGGCCGTGTCCCAGTGACTCATAGCTGTGGTCCCTGCGCCTCACCCAGCCCTTCCAGAGTGGTGTCTGGTTCACATGCATCTTTGCATGTGTGCGTGAAATCCCGGCTCCTTGTCCTACCCTGGACTATTCTTGTCTGAGTGTCTGACTGCAGTGGAGATGGCCTTTGTTCCTGGGCTTGGTCCCAGGAGCAGCTGCCGAACCAGCAGATTGGATCGAGGGTAGAAGTCTTGCTGCCCAGGAATCATTGGAAGACGGGAAAGAGCCATGGGAATGGCTGAGATGTGGCTCACCACCCCTCCCTGGGGGGGCCTCTCATTATCTCCTCTTAGTGCCCCCCAACATCGAGCCAGGTCCACTCAACAAGGCAGTGCTGGAGAATGGTTCAGTGGCCCTGGAGTGTCTGGCTTCAGGTGTACCCCCACCTGGTAAGACCCCCCCACCCCCTTCCTCTTGGTTGAAAGCTTCTTCTAGCTGATCTTAATTCCACATCTTGTGAGACTGGCAATTCCCCGGACATCACTCTGGCTGTGGACATGAGGAGCCAGGAGAGAGATCCACAGACCTCTCTGCCTGCCCCTCCCATTCCCCTCTCTTCCTTCTAAACAGCCTTGGGTAGGCCAGAACCTTTGCTCTGTGCCTGAGGCAAAACCGGTGGGACTTCTGCTGGCAGGCCAGGGCTGTGACCTCTGAGTCACCCTCTTGCTGGTCTCTTCTCTAGATAGACCAGCAGCTGTGGGTGTGGCAAGGAGCAGGGGGCTAGGCGTGGGTGCTCAGTGGACAGGTTGGACATGGTCAGGACCTGGGAAGAGGACCCACTGCTGGGCCCCATCGGAACCTGGGGCACCCTGCTTTGCTGGCCTAGGGGAATATTTGCCCTTCCCTTAGGGGACACCCCTGGGGTCCTGGGATGAACCCTTGGCAGAAGGTCAGGAAGCTGAAGACACTGGGGGCCTGACCTGCCTTGTGAGCTGCGGATTTGGATGTAGAGTGGACCGTGGTGGGGTGGTCTCCTGGCAGAGGAGGAGATGAGGGGTGCCAGGCGGGGGTGGTCTCTCTGTACTTTGAGGGCCCCATCCTCCCACCCCTTGGGACTTCCTCTCTGCCCTGGGCCCTGCCTCAGCCAATCCTGCGCTGTCCCACACTGTGCCGCCCCCTTCCTGGAGAGCGCTGGCTTTCCGAAGCACCTAGAATGAAGGCTCAGCCTGTGGCCATCCTGGAAGCCCCTCTGCAATGCCAGCAGCTCTGGCAGGATCCCAACCTTTCTTCCCCAGATGTCTCCTGGTTCAAGGGTCGCCGGCCCATTTCGGCCTGGAGGGGAGCGACTCCATCAGCCGATGGAAGAGTTCTCCGCATTGAGCGAGCCCGGCTTGCTGACGCGGGCAGCTACCGCTGCGTGGCAGCCAATGTAGCAGGCAGCACCGAACTGCAGTATGGCCTGAGGGTCAATGGTGAGCTTCCTTGGGACTGGAAAGATTCTTATTCAGAACGTTGTCCTTCTCATTCATTTGTTTGTCCATCTATCCATCCATCCATCCATCCATCCATCCATCCATCCATCGAGACATCTAAAAATCCATCCATTAATCCAATCCTCCATCTGTGTATCCATCCATCTATGCAGAATTCAACCCTCTAGTCACTAAGTGTCCATCTATCCATTCACCCTTGCCTCCATTCATTCAACCCACCCTCGTCTCCATTCATTCAACCATCCCTCCATCTACCTCTCCCTCTTTTTTCCAAGCACATTTATGGAGTTGGTACCCTGGGGAAGGCAGACCCAAGGGTTGTAGCCCAGAACAAGACTCACCCAGGAGCTTGCCATTGAGTGGCGGCTACAGTAATTAGACAATTCCCTGGATTACTGCTCCGTGACACGTATGATCGGAGGTAGGAAGGACGGTACAAGCTGCCTTGTTTGCCACGCCCAGGGCAGAGAGACCTGCCAAGTCGGGAAGCATCTTTGAGACCAAGACGCTTTGCCTGCCGCTCTTTGTCAAGGACGGAAGCTGCAGAGACTTGGGGAATGTAAGGAACAGGAAGGCGGCCAGGAAGCCTGGAACTTATAAAACAAGGAGAGGCAGGGCCAGGACAGTGCTGGTGGCCAGATGGCAGCAGGACCTTGAGGGCCTGTGGGTCATAGGTAAGGTCTTTATCCCAAGAACAGTGGGTGACCAGACAGGTGACTGGGACCCTGGACATCATGGCTGGCACCCCCCAGATAGAACTGAACCTTCTGACTGCTTTCTGCAGAAGGGTGCAGATAAAACCCACCCATGTAGCCTCGGTGCTTTGAGGCCTCACCCCACCCTCCACAATTCATGATGCCACGATAACCAGGAAGCCCAAGCTAGTTGACCTTGGGCAGGCTCTGCACCTGCTGGAGTCTCCCTGTGCCTTCTGCAGGAGCCTGGCAGCGTGGTGGAGCACTGAGGAGTACCACGCCTATGTCCTGAGCTTTTCAGCTTGTGCCACCATCGTCACCCAAGCTCAGTGGGTGGCTCTATGTGTCCCCACCCTACAGTGCCTCCACGCATCATGCTGCCACCCAGCCTGCCAGGGCCTGTGCTGCTTGGTGCCCCCGTTCGGCTGACCTGCAATGCCACCGGAGCCCCCAGCCCCACTCTGATTTGGCTGAAGGATGGAAACCCCGTGTCTACTGCAGAGACTTCCGGCCTCCAGGTCAGTAGGGCTAGAGGCCGTGTTTCACCCACCTGATGCCTCTGCCGGTGCTGGAAGCAGCACGGTCAGGACACAGGAGCCCAGCGGTGAGGGACAGGCATCTACTGCTCAGAGGTGGTGGCTGGAAGGCTGTTGAAGGGTCAAGACATGCTGAGCTTGCTGTCCAACAGAGCAGCGCTGGCCACAGTTTGAGTAATGTATAGTCTTCCAGTAGCCTCAGCAGAATGGTCTGGTATTCTTCTTCCTTAGAGATTACAGCCAAGAAACCCCCACTGGGCAGGTCTAATCTGTCACCATGAGTCAGAATGGACTCAATGTCACCACATCAAGATGCCAGGGCGGTGCACAGGGTTAAGCAGTGGACCTCAAACCTAAAGGCTGGCAGTTTGAACCCAGCCAGTGGCTCTGTGCATCCATAAAGACGACATCCACCTCCAAACAAGCACCCCCTAAATGAGGTGTCAGCACACACGGAGAGCATTCAGCTTGTGTGACTCAAGGATTGTAAATAATAACATCCAAGACCAGAGGAGGGAACGGTATTGGAGCTGAATTCTGAGCGCTTGATTTGTAGAAGGCTGTGGATGACAGTGAAAACCCCAAACCCCTATGCAGGGGCCCCGTGTGGATTAGCCTCGGGTGAATCCCTCTGGCTGTTAACCAAGGGAGGCGAATTGCCTTGCTATCAGACAGAGGGCATTGGAAAGTGGACTCATGCGGATGTAGTGAGGTTAAAATACAACACCTTATCACTTATTCTTCCCTTTGGCCCATTTAAAAAATCATTTTATTGGGGCTCATACAATGCTTATCACAATCCATGCATACATCCATTGTGTCAAGCACATTTGTACATTTGTTGCCATCGTCATTCTCAAAACATTTTCTTTCTACTTGAGCCCTTGGTATCAGCTCCTCATTTTTCACCCTCCCTCCCTGCCCCCTCTCCCTCATGAACCCTTGATAATTTATAAATTATTATTATTTTTTCATGTCTTATACTGACTGATGTCTCCCTTCACTCACTTTTCTGTTGTCCATCCCCCAGCGAGGGGGTTATATGTAGATCATTGTAATCGGTTCCCTTTCTCCCCCTACCTTCCCCTTCCCCTCCTGGTATCATCTCATTATTGGTCCTGAGGGGTTTATCTGTCCTGGATTCTCTGTGTTTCCAGCTCTTATCTGTACCAGTGTACATGCCAGATTTGTAAGGCAGGATTGGGATCATGATAGTGGGAGGGGCAGGGAAGAAGCATTAAAGAACTAGAGGAAAGTTGTGTTTCATTGGTGCTATACTGCACCCTGAATGGCTCATCTCCTCCCTGAGACCCTTCTGTAAGGGGATGTCCAGTTCCCTACAGATGGCCTTTGAGTCTCCACTCTGTACTCCCCCTCATTCACATTGATAGGATTTTTTATTCTTTGATGCATCAACATCTCATGATCACACAGGCTGGTGTGCTTCTTCCATGTGGGCTTTGTTGCTTCTCAGCTAGATGGCTACTTGTTTATCTTCAAGCCTTTAAGATCCCAGATCTTTTGATAGCCTAGCACCATCAGTTTTCTTCATCACATTTGCTTATGCACCTGCTTTGTCTTCAATGATCATGTCGGGAAGGTGAGCATCATGGAATGCCAATTTAATAGAACAAAGTGTTTTTGCATTGAGGGAGTACTTGAGTAGAGGCCCAGTGTCCATCTGCTACCTTAATACTAAACCCATAAATATGTGCACAAAGATCTATTTCCCCATCCTCATATATTAATATATTGACATATGTACATGTGTGTATTTAGACATCTATACATTCCCTTTGCCTCCTAGTTCTTTCCTCTATTTCTTTTTACTTTCCTCTTGTCCCACTGTCATGCTCAGCTTTCATTTGGGTGTCAGTAATTCCTCTCGGTTACATTGCCCTTGATCAAGTCCTACCAGGCCACCTACACCCTCCTCGCCATTGATTTTGGATCACTTGTTGTTCCTTTGTCCCTGGGTTTGTTAACACCACTTCCTTTTCCCCACCTCCCCCTCTCCCATGTCCCTCCGAAACACTGGCCCTGTTATTTTCTCCTACAGATTGTTTATCCCACCTATCTTATCTAGATAGACCTGCAGAGATGATAATATGCACAAAACAAGACAGCAAAACAAAGCAACAACGACAAAAAAAAGAAAAGAAAGAAAAGCCTGTAAATAGTTCAAGGTCTGTTTGTTGACCTTTAAGAGTGTTTTCCAGTTGAGTCTGATAGGGTGCCACTGGCCCCAAAGTCTATTTTTGGTGTTCCCTGGGGACTTCATTGCTCTGTTCCCCTTGCTGTTCTGTTGCACACCCTTAGTGTTTTGCCTGAGTGTGGCGGGGTCAGAGCAGGAACAATTTCCACTCTGTGTCTCCAATGCTGTCCCCTGTAGGGCCATGGGACAGTGAGGGATGTCGTGTCTCATAGTGGGGCCAGCGTATGGTCTTCTCTGTGGATTGGCTGCTCTGAGTGGGAATCTCATCCTTAAGGCTTGGTGGGCCAGGTTGTGCTCCACTCTCTTCCTCCCCCTTCATTTGCTCCTGTGTGCTCTGATCACATGCCCCTCTCCCTGAGCTGCAGCTTCAGTGCTGTCCTCTGAAGGGAATTCCTCTGGGGGGAGGGGTGGGTGTCCACTTAGTTGGGTTTGGGGCCGGCCCCTCAGACCTCTCCACTGGTTCCCTACTCCACGCCGGGATATTGCATTCACACCTTGTGGCACTGGGTTGGAGTCTGGTCCCTCTTTCCCTGTGGAGATGTAAACAGTACCCTCCCCTTGGGTGGGTTAGTGGCCTTTTTGGCGCCCATTTTAAATCTGTTCTAGTCTTTATTATTTTCTGCTTTCTTTCTACTACATTTCCCCCTGTTATATTTTGTTGTTAGGTTGTTGTTTTGGTTTTTGGTATGTTATTTCTCTCTATGAAACCTAGAATATGTCGCTCTACAGCTACGGTAACTGGATTGGTGGTTTCTTGGGTTGTGGTAGGAAAGGGTGGGCAGAATCTGGAGCGCAGAAGAATGAGTGCAAGGGAAAGAAGATGTTCAAAAATGGAGTGTGGTGGCCGTTGCAAACTCTTTAATACGTTAAACCATTGATCGTATGACATCTGAGTTATGTGTCAATAAAAAAATCAAAAGTAAACAGACAACAGTCACGAAAAGTCCGATGTGGCAGCTCCAAGCTGCCGTAGGGAGTCGCCATGCTTTGGAATCAAATCAACAGGAACGAACAACAATTACTAAAGAGAAACAGGGGTGGTGGTGTTAATTTTAATAAGGCATTTATTTTACCTGGCGTTTCCAAATACTGTTCTGTTGCACACCCTGAGGCCGGCATGAAGAAGTTGAAGTGAGACTAGGAGCACTCATTCTCCTTTGGGGATTGGACTCTGACCTGGGCTGTGTGGTTGACTCATCCCCAGTGTGGACCGGCCACAGCTCCAGGGCTCACAGGCGACGTGTGGTGGCCACTAGGAGTGGACAGTGAGGCTCTAGAGCTGTCTGCTTCTAAGTGGGTGATACTGTCCCCTGGGTATGGGGTTGGGGGTGGAGCGGGACAGTATCTAAACTAAACTCAAAACACTGACACCGAGTTGAATCCCCCTCATAATCACCCTATAGGGTCGCGCTGGCCCCTGTGGGTTTCCCAGCCCGTGACTCTCTGGGAGCAGAGAGCTTCCTCTCTCTCCGAAGAGCGTTGCTGGTTTGGGCCTGCCTGCCTTGCGGTGAGCTGCCCTGTGTGTAACCACTACCCCACCAGGGCTCCAGGGAACTGTCCGGGGGCTCGGCAAAAGCAGACCCTACCCTAGATTACGGGCTATAATACAGATGTTTTTAATGGACCGAACGATAGCGAGTCGCTTTTTTCCCCTGGAAAAAAAAGGGAGGGGTGGGCGCGGTAGGCCAAACAAGTTGGTGAATTTATGTTCTCCTGTGTCCTTGCAGGCTGCCAGCTGGCAGGGGCTGCTTGAGGCGCCTGGTCTCCCTGCATTCTGAGGGTCTCTGGGGTGCTTGTTAGCAGGGCCAGCATGTGAGGGGTGGCTGCTGGCCCTTGACAGGAGGTCAGTGATGCTCAGCCCAACGTGCCCTCTCTTCTGGCGACCCAGGTCTTCCCCGGTGGCCGGGTCCTCACCTTGGCCAGTGCCCGGGCCTCTGACGCCGGCAGCTACTCCTGCGTGGCTGTGAGTGCCGTGGGCGAGGATCGCCGGGATGTCATCCTGCAAATCCATGGTGAGACGGAGACCTGCTCGGTCCAGGGAAGGTGGGGCGGCGGACATCCCTGGCTGCATTCAAAGGGAAAATGGCTGGTGATCGGAGGCTGGCTGAGAGCTGTGCGGTGCCGGGGAGGGGGCTCCCCTCTCCTCCCCGGGTAGGAGCCTTGCGTGTTGAGCAGGTGGGTAGGGTGGCAGCCTGAGTGGCCAGGAGTGGAAGGAGGATGAAATAGGGGGAGGAACGCCAGGTATACCAGTAGTTCCAGGCCCAAAGCCAGGCAGCCCAGCCAGCATCCCCAGTGGTGTGTCCACTGAGGAAAGGCCATTCTGGAAAGGCTGTGTGGGTGATGGCCAGGAACAGACATGTGAGTGTAGTGGGCCTGAGGTTTCCAACCGACCATCTTCACTTCCTAGCCAACTGTCCTTGAGTCGCTCAGTTTGCATCTCTGGACCTTGGCTTCCTCATGTATGACCCAGGCCGGGGCTAGGTGGGGCGGGGTGGAAAGAATAGCGCCCACCTCACAGGTTGCCCCTGGAGAGGCATGAAGCCCATCCGGTGCACACTCACCACAGCCCTTGCTCCTGAAGGCCATCCTGTGGGCTTTGGTGGGGGCCAGTGGAGGTCCACAAGGGACTGAGGCAGAGGGGAGGGGAATGCAGGGCAGGTTTCTTCCTTGGCTGAGACACTGAGAGTGGTGTCAAGTACTGTGTACACACATGACCCGCGGGCACTTTTCATCCTGGAGCGCCACTGTGAGGCGGCCATGTTCTTTACGCCCATTTCACAGACGAGCAAGCCGGGGTTCAGAGCGCTGGAGAAGCAGCTCCAGGCCCTTCCCCACGAAGGAGCGGCAGGCAGGAGTCCAGCCCAAGCGGCCTGACTCCCGGTTCTGCGTCCATCACCACTAGGCTGCAGGATTATTTTGATCTCAGAGGGGAAAGTGGATCTGAGGATTGCGTAACAAACATGCATACACGTGTGGCGTTTGTATTCTGACGTTATTGTAGATGCACACAATTATGAGAAAGACTACAGAGAGATCCAGGGCCTCTTCCAACCAGTGTCCCCTCCCCCCCAAATACTAACATCTTGCAGGATTGCGATAGTAGAAGTTCTGGCCAGCTGATCTCCCTCTTGACCCAGTCTGGATTTTCTCCCTGGCTTATTTCAGTATTGCTGGTGGTCTTTTTGTTTCTTTGTGTCACATGTCCCACTGGGGGTCTTTGATATGTTTCCCAGGATAGAAAGCCCAGAAGGGACAGATGTATAGGCAATCATTGATGTATTGGCTTGTCAGGGGGTGAGTACTGGAAGAGGGAGGAAGCATTAGGCAGTGGAAATGTGTCACATGTGACTTTGATCGCAGTAAAGCTGTCAGAGACACGCAGAAGCGTGGTGTAATACCATACCTGGTGGAGAGACATGACCGTCGTCCATCCACTCATGTGACTCAGCTTTGGGACCTCTTTTTGAAGGAGGGCTGGGAAGGGAGCTGAGGGAGAGGACAGGAAGGGGGATGGGTGGGCAAGAAGGTTGCAGCTCAGGGGCAGAGCCCACCTTCATGCCGACTCCCCCAGCCCCTGGTGTTTGCTGCTTCCAGCAGCCTCAAAGAGGGCTCGGCCTGACCCTGTCGGCAGCCCCTGTCCTGCTCGCCCCACCCGGCGCCCTTCCTGAGCAGCTCATCTCTTCTCCGTGACCCTCATAGTGCCCCCGAGCATCCTGGGAGAAGAGCTGAACGTGTCGGTTGTGGCCAACGAGTCTGTGGCCCTGGAGTGTCGAAGCCACGCCACGCCCCCTCCCGTGCTGAGCTGGCGGAAAGATGGGCGCCCACTGGAACCCCGGCCTGGTGTCCGTCTCTCTGCAGACAAGGCCCTGCTGGAGGTGTGTGGCCTGTCCTGGAATGAGGGAACAGTGGGGGGATCCTGGGTGGGCTCATCACCGATGCTGGGGGTGCCTGACTCTGCCGAGTCCCCACAAGCCCGACATGACCCAGAAACCCCAGTCTGAGTTGACTCTGAGAGGATGGGCGGAGAGCAGAGGCCCAGGACTGAGGACTGGGCCTCCTTCATGGCCTCCCCGGCACCCTGTGCGCTAAGCAGCCTCTGACACCTCCTTCCACCTTCATTCCTCAATCAGCAGCCCCAGGTGGCTCCTCTAGCCTCCTCAGCCCCACGCACCAGTCCCTTCCTGTGGCCCAGCAGGCCTGGGGCCGCCTGGGGTCAGGGCTCAGGAGGCCCTGGACGTTGAGTGGTAGCTCTGTCTTCCATGACTGTGCCTTGAGGCAACGACCCAACTCCAGGGTCTCAGATCCCGTGCCCGCAAGCACCCTGGCACCTTTTCCCGAAGGTGGCCGGAGGACACCACGAGGAGGTCCCAAGCTGCTCCACAGAACAGCTTTGCCCACGTGGCCTTAAAAGGGAGGGTGGGGAGCCATCTCTCCGGTGGGTGGAGAGAATCTTCCGTCCCAGCCTGTCCCTTCTCGCTGGGGGTCTCTCACTCAACTCTCACTGCTACCACGTTCATTCCAACCCTCTAGGGCTTGGTCAAACGGCCCCTGTTCTTGGAGTTGAATTCCGAGAGTTTAGCCCTTCACAGGAGCAGACAGCCTCACCTTTCTCCCGAGGAGAAGCTGGTGGTGTTGAACCGCTGCCTTTGTCAGGAGCGGCTCAACTCATAACCCATGATGCCACCGACCCCTCTGGACCTTCTGCTGTGTGTGTGGTTTCGTCATCCTGCTAGGATGCCCCCTGAGGGCAGGGGCCGGCCACCAGCAGGGCAGTCGGGTTTCCACGGAGCCCTATTGCCAGCCCAGCCCGTGTCAGCCCACTGCAGGCACTGCCATCTGGATCATTTGTGCCCAAGGCCTGGGCAGGGCACAGTGACAGGTCTTAGGCTGTCCAGGGCATGGCCCCATCTCTTTTTCCCCTCACCTAGGTGGACCGAGCGGAGGTGAGGGACGCAGGCCACTACACCTGCGAGGCCCTGAACCGGGCGGGCCGCTCAGAGAAACACTACAACCTGAACGTCTGGGGTGAGCGCTCCTCCGCTGGGCTCCTTCACCACCCCTGGACCCCCCCATAGCTGGGTGTGCCTCGACTGAGCCCCCCAGCCCGACTCATCACTGCTCCCCTCCAATCCAGTGCCTCCAGCATTCCCCCTGGAACAGCCCCAGACCCTGACGGTGACTGAGGGGCACTCTGCCCAGCTGTCCTGTGAATGTCAGGGTGTCCCCTTCCCCAAGATCTCCTGGAGGAAGGACGGTAAGTCCGCTGCTCTCACCCAGCCCCCACACACACACCCCGTTGCCCGGCACAAGGAGGCTACTCCCCCCCCACCACCCCCAAAGTCCCAGGCCTAACTGAGGTGGGTGGGCTTGCTGGCTCAAGGGATGGGTGAGCCTCCCTCTGATCTGTTCCTGGGCCTGCCCCCACTTTCCTTGGTCTTTCCTAGCCAGTGAGAGCTGGATGGGCCCTCAGCCTTGGCTTCTGATGTCTCTTCTTCCAGGAAGCCCTCCTTGACTTACACGCTTAGACTGAGGCAGGGCTTTCTAAGGCAGCCCCTTTGGGCTAACTGGTCCCGTCACCCACCTTGGTCCCTCCATGTGCCCCCTCATGGCCACCACTGGGTTCCCAGTTTGGTGCCTGATACAAAATAGGTACTCACTCGGTACCTGGGACTCCTTCCTTTAGCCAGCGGGAGGATTTGCACGGAGCCTGCTGGCGGGCCCTGGTCCAGGCACTGGGGCCTCAGAGTGGGGGGTAGTCAGGGCATAAACGTGAGTTCATGACTTGGCACCTTCTGTGGTAAGTGCTCTGGGGGGAAAAATCAGACCAGGAAGTGGAGATGTGCAGGGGTTAGGGCTTGCTGTTTACGCTGGCTAGCCAGGAGCGTTTGCAGAAGGTGAGGGGCGAAATGAGAATACCACGGGCAGAAAGGCCGTCCAGGCCCGGCCGGGTAGGTGCCCAGTAGTCTGAAGGCAACCAAGCTGCAGCGGAGTTGGCAAAGGAGAAGGTGTGGTTCCGAGGCCTCTG
The DNA here is from genome assembly GCF_050624435.1 of Tenrec ecaudatus. Lineage (NCBI taxonomy): Eukaryota > Metazoa > Chordata > Mammalia > Afrosoricida > Tenrecidae > Tenrec > Tenrec ecaudatus. The sequence continues at coordinate 76,782,776 of NC_134539.1, read as the reverse complement.
TAGGACCACGGGGAGCCGGGGAGGAGGCTTGTGCAGGGCTCCAGGCACGAGGGGCTGGTGGGCTGGACTGGGGGGGACCACAAAGGGATGTGGGGGGCTAGAGTCTGGGCGTGTTTTGAGAGTGGTGCTGCCAGGGTTTCCAGCTAGGTTGATGGCGAGGGACAGGGAGGGCTCAGTCACTCTTTGGGAGAAAGACGAGGCTTTCTACCTCATGAAGAGTTACAGCCTCAGAAACTCACTGGGCAGTTCTGTCCTGTCCTGTAGGGTCGCCCAGTCGCTGTGTGTTTGGTTTATGAATTAGACACTCACTGAGATGCTCAGAGGAGCCCTGGTGGCACAAGTGGCTAAGCATTGGGCTGCTGATGGCAAGGTGGGCGGTTCAAGTCCACCAGCCGTTCCGCAGGAGAACCACGAGACTCTTCTGGTAGAGATGTACAACCTCAGAAACTGTGGAGCATCCCACTCTGCCCTCCCAGGCGGCTGTGGGTGGGAATCCACTCGATGGCAGTGGGCTTGGTTTGGAGACGGCAGAGGGGCCAGTGGGTGTATTGTCTGGAGCTTAGTAGAGATATCAGGGCTGAGACTGACTCTGGGAGCGACATGACAGAAGGAGGTCCAGGGGGAGGGGCTTGGGTCAAGAAGAGGAGGAGTCCTGAGCTGCCAGTGTAGAAGGAAGGTATTGTCACTTGACCACTGGGGTGCCTCCCCTGGGGGACATGCATTCTTGAATGACTAGAGCCTGTAGTGTGGTCCTCTAGACACAGGTCCAGGACAGCAGCAGTCAGTGTGGACCCAAGTACTCCAAGCTTCACCGAGACCTTCTGCCATGATAGGCTCTGCTTGCAGCCAGGGCCATTAGCTGCATGCACTTCCTCTGCCCAGGGCACTGCTCGGGCCATGTATTAAGTAGCCCGCACTGAGCCCTGCTGGGTGCTGGGCTCTGAGATCCTCTGAGGACCCTGGGGGAAAGTAAAGTGAGTCGGGGCTCACCCTGTGGATGGACCTTGGCCAGAGTGGGACTTAGACAGGACATGTGAAGCTTTGATCTGTGATGGGGAGGACCTTGGGGGAGCAGAGGCTCAGCTTCAGCAGTCAGGGAAGGCTTCCTGGAGGAGGTGGCATCTACGGGGGCCCGTGCAGGAGCATCAGGAGTTGGCAAAGATGGGAGGCCGAGGGTTCCAGGTGGAAGAGCCCCGTGTCCCCGCAGTGCCCTGGAGCAGGAGCTTCTTTCCCACTGCATTCAGGTCATCCCTTGCCTGGGGAGGGGGCCGGCCTCGAGCAGGTATCGGCTGTGGGGAGGCTGCTGTACCTGGGGCAGGCCCAGCCCAGCCAGGAGGGCACCTACACCTGCGAGTGCAGCAACGTGGCGGGGCACAGCAGCCAAGACCAGCAGCTGCAGGTGCACGGTGAGTCCGACAGGTGGCGGAGGGAGGGGCGAGGAGGGCCGGGAGGGGTGCACTGCGGGGTCGGGCCCCGAGTGAAGAGGGGAGCAGTGAGATAAGGACACTACCTTGGTCTCTCATAGAGAGCTGGTCCTTCCCTGACTGTTCTCTCAGCATGGGACCATGTGCACACGACCCTAAAGCCCCCAAGGACCCACGGCCCCTGACTACCCCCTAGGGACCCAGAGCATACAGCACTGCAGGGAGCATTAGGAACAAGAGAACTGCCCACATGATAGGAAGCTCCCAGGGACCCTGGAAGCCCAGGTGGGATTCTGTTTGTCTGCCGGGGATCGACTCAGTCATCTTACCTCGTCACTCACTCGCCGCATGACAACTCTAGGAAGGAGTGGGACTGCCCCTTCGAGTTCCTAAGACTGAAACATCCCCCACCCCCCACGAACATACGTACCTTTTTATATTGTGAGTGAAAGTTTCGAGCCAGTCAGTTTTCCATCCAACGATTCATGACAGTTTGTTTTCTGCATTCCCCGCCGTGAAACACATTCCATCCTCATTCCATGTCCTCCTGGTGTCTACATTCCCCTTGGAAGTCAGAGCTGACTCAGCCGCAGTGAGTCAGTTTTCTTTCTTATCTGTTCCTGCCTTCTGGGCTTGGTCCTGGGGACGGCCGCCCTCTTGATCTCAGATTGTTGATGGGTCCAAGGATTTATCCCCTTGGTGCTATTGGTCCCTTATATGACCTATTCCTTAGCTGAAAAACTGAGCCACAGGGCTGAGCTCAGTTCCGGGTCTGAACGGTAACTAACCGCATAACTTAGGGGTCCCGCCAGTATCTGTCTGGTTAACCTGGGATTTGATATCACTTTTAGCTTTGTTTCATATCTTTCTCCCACTGTACTGCGGACCTTTAATGCAATCTCCTTCATCGAGGTCAATAGCTGCGCCCCGTCCAGTCCTGCAGATCTCAAGACGGTGGCGTCCGCTGTGAGTGCAGCAGCGTCTGTACTATTGAAATTAGTTATGCACAGAGACCACTGCATGGGGGCTTTAGGGAATGAGATAAAATACTATACCAGGGGGCTTCCAAGCAATCACATAAATGTGGAATTCAATTTTTTAATTTCCACGAATTTTTGAAGCCCCCGGTATACATCTGAATAGAAGGGAACTCTGGCCCTGATCATAAAATGAAGGCAGCTGCTTTATTCTGAACTGGGAAGATGCACAGCAGGGAGAGCTACTGCCCCATCCACTCCATCGCAGGCCTCATTTTGGGAGAAAACAAGTATCAGATTTCTTTAGTTATGCCACCCAGTGAATGCTTTTATTAAGAGAGAAGTGGCATTGGTTGATATCTAGATTTGAGAATAAGAGAGAAAGCACCTAGGTAGTTAAGAACATACTTCAAGACAAGCTGCCCTTCTGAAACAGTAGGTCGACTTGGGTTTTTACATAACCAATTAGGGAGACTTGTACCTCAGAATTGCTAAGTAGCCATTCTGGACTTTCTGGATCTCAGCTTTCAGTCAGGTTAAAGGTGAATGAATGTATTCACCCAGGGCTGCAGAACCACAGCTCCTGCTTAAATGACTGTGGTTTGTCCAGCGTTTCATGGTTCTTGTCACAGCCCAATCAGCTGCACTGTTCTTTACATTTTAAAATATTCGCATCATATAATCTGACAAAGGAAAGATAACCTAGCGTCAAGTCTAAAATAACGGCAGCTATCAGGTCTTGGCAAGCAGTGTGCTCACTGGCAGGGAGCGAGCGCCCCTGTGCCCAGAGCCTCACGCACTGTCCTCGGGCGCCACAATGGGCGGCAGGCTCTCCGACAAGCAGCCGCATTGCCTGGACACAGTTCTTTCCATCCGGCGTGAAACGGTGATACGTTCCCGCAGGAAGTGCTAATCACGCCTCCTTTCTCCACGAAAACCCCGATCCTCTTGTCCCCTTTAGCGCTAACATCAGAAGGAGCCACTCCTGTCCAGGATAGGTTGCATGTCATCATCCAAATGCTAACTTCCTCATAAAATATTTTAATCTTTTCTTCATAATTTGGTGGTTTATCCTTGCATCTTGTGAGCGTATCCATCCAGGGGTAGTTTCTCCCTTCTCGGATCTCTTCTCAATCTGGACCATGCTCATCCTTGTCAGCATTCAATGTCCAATAAAAAGACACCATGCTGACGTGGTTGCTCCGGGCCGGCCGGGCAACTGGGCTCCGGTCAGTGGGGTTTCCTCCGGTTGTCCTGGGACTTGTCCATATCCCCCGCTTCCACCATCTTCCCGCCCAGCCGCAGCTCAAATTCCAGGCACAACTGAGACTGCAGCTCTTTATGGGAGCGGAAAGCCTCGTCTTTCTCTGATAGGACAGCTGGTGATTTGAAAGGCTGACCTTGAAGTTGGCAGCCCAATGGGAAACCCACCACGTCCCCAGGGCCCATCATCGCTAGAAAGTAAATCTCGGGAAGCCCCACACCACATCCCACGCTGACGCCCTCTAGAGCCCCATCCCCCCACCTTCCCCCCCCCCCATGCTCTAAATGCTGGGGAGCCCCTGCTTTCTGAGGGAGCAAAGCCCTCACAAGGCCCCAAAGGACTGCAGGGTTCTCCAAGCAGTAGGGTGCCCGTAGGGGTGGTTGGGCATCTGGGAGGAGCGGGCATGGCCCTGGGGGCACTGTTAGGACCCATTGCAGAGAGGGGAATGGAGGCACAGAGAGGCAAGGTCATAAGGTGGAGGGTGCAGGGGTGGGGGGGAACCCACCAAGTCCCCGTCCTCGGGCAGCTTTCTCAGATACGCCCTTTCTCAACCCCAGTTCCCCCTCAGATTGCTGGCCCCCGGGAGCCATACACACAGGTCTCCGTGGTCCAGGACAGGGAGACCACTCTGGAATGCAATGTCACCGGGAACCCTCCGCCGACCGTGACATGGGAGCAGGATGGCCAGCCGATCAGGGACGAGCCTGGCCTGCAGCTGCAGAACCGTGATCAGAGCCTGCACGTGACACAGGCCCGGGCTGCCCACACCGGACACTACAGCTGTGTGGCCCAGAACGTGGCTGGGAGGGCCGAGAGGAGGTTTGCTCTCTCCGTGCTGGGTGAGGACCAGCGGCAAAGGCCAGGAGGGGCTGAGCTGGAGGGCAAGGCTGGCTCAACCCTGGGCGCAGGCCTCACCCTGTCTTTCTGGACTCGGCGGTCTCAGATACCGGGGTGCTGCTGGGGGCAGCTGTCAACCCTGCCCTCCCAAACCAGGGGCTGGCCCCAAAGAGCCCAGAGTCCTTCCATTTATTCTCAGTTCCTTCCTCTTCCTCTTGCTTCCTCCTCCCTGCCCCCCCTCCTCCTGTTCTTCTCTCTCTTCCCCTTATCTCCCCCCTCGTCACTGTCGCCTACTGCGCTCCGGGTACTGGGAAGATGAGCAGTCTCTGTCCACACTGAATGCAGCCCTGGGCGGGGCAATGGACGCGCTCCTCGACCAGTGGGGACGTTGGCAGCTTGAGGCAGCCAGTTGTACTTCAGGCCTGGTGCTGTCCTTCTGGGGGGAGGGGAGGTCAGCCATTGGAAGCCGTGGGGAGCACAGCTTATTCAGACACACCTGGGGCTGACATGTGACAGAGGAAGCTCAGGGGCCTGTGAATGATCAGGAAGTCCTGAGCTCTCATGGGAAGTCAAGGCAGCCTCCTGGAGGAGGTGGCCATTAGGCGCCGCATAGGATTTCAGCAGGTGCAGGGGCAGGTGCCAGGGAAGGGCCCTGGGGTGCTAGTCGGCTGCAGCCGCTCCGCGGGAAACAGGGAGCCCCAGAAATCCCCAGGGCAGCTCCTCTGCAGTGGGCTCAAGGGTGAGAACTGTGCACCGGGCAGAGGGCAGCAGCCTCTGCAGAGGCCCGCAGGAGGGGCATGGCCCATGCAGAGCGAACAGAGCTGCTTCCATGCATTCTGATGGTCTGCTTGGGGCGCGGGGAGGGGGTGGCACAAGGTAAAGCAGGAGGAGTGAGCAGGTGGGTGGGGATGCGGGGACAGAGGGGCCCTTTCTCGTCAGGCCCTTGGCGCGGGGTCTCAGGCATCGCTCGGTGATCCTTTCCCTGTCAAGTGTGGCTTATTTTACAAACGGCTCCTTTTAAGGCTGCAAACCTGCCTCTTAGCTCTCTCGGAGCTAAGCACCATGCCTGCGTTCAATACATGTTCTTGCAGAATTCTGCCCACATCCCTCTCTCCAATGGGTTGGGGAGACCAAGGCCAGCAGTCTTATGTCTGCCTGACTCCAAGCTCAGCCTGTGGCCTTCTGTGTGTGTGTGGGGGGGGGGGTCCCAGCTTCCATGTGAGCAGCTCTGCTCTTGCTCCTTCTGCTCTCAGGCTCTCCCCACCTGGGGGTCTCTGGGGAGAGCAGTTGGTGGGGTGGGGCAGGTAGGGACACCCAGTCCCTAGAACGCTCCCTGGACACAACTTCTTCTTGTGCCTAGTGCCCCCAGAGCTCGTTGGTGACTCAGACCCACTGACCAATGTCACCGTCACCGCTGACTTGTACAGCCCCTTGATGCTGCTCTGTGAAGCCACAGGCATCCCGCCCCCGGAGGTCCACTGGTTTCGAGAGACGGAACCCATCCGTCCCGGGGAGGACACCTATCTCTTAGCAGGTAGACCCCGGAGAGGGCATTTAGCAGCCAACAAAAATCTGACCCGGGCCCTCTGCATATTATACATCCATGATTTTGGACCTTAAGCCATCAGACCTGTTTGGGGGGAGGGCAGTGGTACAGTCAATGTCACAGCCATCGAGCCGATGCTGACTCAGAGGGGCCCTATTGCACAGGGTAGAATTGCCCTGTGGGTTTCTGAGACCATAACTCTTTACGAGGGTAGACAGCCTCATCTTTCCCCCAAGGATCCGCTGGTAGGTTCAAACTGCTGACCTTGTGGTTAGCAGCCCAACATGTAACCACTATGCCACCTGGGCTCCTGAACTCTGAACAGGGCACCTGAAACACTTTTGGCCAGGTACAGAGCTCCAGGGATGGGGCTGGGAGAATCCCCAAACAATACAAAACAAAAAAGCAGCTTGTGGATTTGAATGTTTGGGAAAGCCTTCCTACCGAACTCCTGCCCTGCAGCAATGCCCAGAGCCCGTTTTCACAGGGAAGGCAAATACACCATAGTCACGGAGGTGTCCAGGATCATGCTCTGGCCACCACCTCTTCCCAGAGTGAGGAGTGGGCTTGTTCTGGCTCAGCTACAAGTGGGAAACAGAGGCCCAGAGACAGTGCCCCCTTTATGTCTGCTGAGGCTTCCGGGGCTCATGGAGGCCCTATCAGCTGGTGGCCCCAGATGATGTATGAGTGGCCAACGTGCCTCATGCACATCTTCTGAGCCCCAGCCGTGGCTGCCAGATGCATTGCCCAAGTTTGAATTCAGAGGCTGCATCTGGGTCCCGTGGATGATGGAAGCAGCAGTCCATTCGTGGTTCCTGGGTATGAGAACGTGCTATGAGTTGCCCTCCCTAGGGGACCTCAGGGACCCCTGGCGTCCTATGAGAGGAGGCAGCTCCCCTCTGAAGAGTTCTTAGAGGAAGGCTCAGCTGTGCCCATCAGAGGAGGGTAGGGCAGACTTGGGCTGGAATCCTATAGCTGCCCTTTACCACAAACCAAACTCACTGCCGTCGAGTCGATTCTGACTCACAGTGGCCCAGTAGGACAGGGTGGAACTGCCCCTGTGGCTTTCCAAGCTTGACAGGAGCAGAAAGCCTCATCTTGCTCCCAAGGAGCATTTGGTAGAGTCAGACTATTGACCTTGTGATTAACACGTACCCCACTACACCACCAGGGCTCCTGAGCTCTCTTAGCTCTCGCCAGTTTTCAGAGTCAGAAGTGGCCAGAAAGTGACAGAACCTTCTTGCTAGAGCAAGACCCTCACGTTTCCCCTGGTGCAGGTCTACTGTCTTGGTTTGTTGGGCCCCTTCACTGTTGCCCATCTACAGAGGGGGACACTGAGGGAGACAGCTACAGGACGATAGGGCCCGGTGCTCCCCCTTCCCAGCCGTGGCTTGGGCCAGGAGATTGCCCACAGCCATGCCCCGACCACACCCCTCCCTCCCCAGGTGGCTGGATGCTGAAAATAACTCAGGTGCAGGAGGAAGACACAGGCCTTTACTCATGCCTGGCAAGCAACGAGGCTGGGGAGGCGAGAAGGAACTTCAGCGTGGAGGTCCTGGGTATGTCGAAGCCCCATCAGTCCTTCCTTCCCCACCTGGGCCTTCCTCAGAAGCATTGGTCCAACCCCTAAATGTCTGTTCACCTCACTGCCCTCTCTGCCTGTGGAAGCCGCTGGGGAGGTGGGGGTAAGAGGGAGGGGTGTCCTTGGCTTATTGCTCCACAGATTTCAGCCTGGGCGGCCAACCCCAGTCAGTCACGGGCTGGCTCCCTGTTTCTCCCAGTTCCTCCCAGCATTGAGAAAGAAGACCAGGAGGAGGTGATCAAGGTCCCCGAAGGGCAGACGGCCTACCTTTCATGCAATGCCACAGGTAAGGGAGGGTCAGAAGAGGAGTGGGAGGGGCCTGTCTGCCCCGCCCACTCCCCACGGAGGTTCTCTCTACGTTTGGGACATGGCTGTGTCCCTGCTCATCTCTGTACTGCTGTCCCCTCTATTCCAAACTCTCCAGCCCACTCCTCACCTGTCTGCAGATCTCAGAACCTGTCTGTAGAACCTTCCTCCAGGAGGCTTAGATCCCCGCAGTCCCCTGCGGTCTCCTGTCCCAGCGTAGACAAGGCTGGGCCATAGAGGTCTTGTGACATCTGTGTCTCCATGTCAGGCTTTGAGCTCCTGAAGACTAAGGGGCGGCTTTGTCAGCGGGGTCTTCCTCAAGCTGGTTAGTTGCCATCAAATCAATCCCAGCGGATGGCGGCCCGGTGTGTGCAGAGTAGACTGCCCCCTCGAGGTGTCAGGGCTGCATCCATTTGCAAGCAGACGGCCAGGCCTGTGTCCTGAGGTGCCTCTGGATGCTTTCAGTCACCAACCTGTGGTCTGTAGTTGAACACTTCACTGTTTGCACCACCCAGGGACTCCTGGCAGAGTAGATGTCATTATTGCTGTGGGCTGATGGATGGATAGATGGATGAGTGGATGGATGGATGGATGGATGGATGGATGGATGGATGGATGGATGGATGGATGGATGAGTGGATGGAGGGATGGATGGATGGATGGATTAATGAGTGGATGGATGGATGAGTGGATGGAGGGATAGATGGATGGATGGATTAATGAGTAGATGGATGGATGAGTGGATGGATGGATGGATGGATGGATGGATGAGTGGATGGAGGGATTAATGAGTGGATGGAGGGATTAATGAGTGGATGGATGGATGAGTGGGTGGAGGGATGGGTGGATGGACTGATGAGTGGAGGGAGGGAGGGATAGATGGTAGGAGGAATGGAGGGAGAAAAGAAAGAAAAGAACTCATCTTTGTGCCTTGCCTATGTGAATTGAGCAGCTTCTTAGTGAGGGTAAGGCAATCGAAGCACACTGGAAAGGGGTGCAGGCCCGGCCTGGTAGCTACTTCTCTGTCCTGCCCTGCTGCCCAGGCCTCTGCACCTGGAGGGAGAATCCATGTCCACTGCCCCCTCCCAGAGAAGCCTTCAACCTCTGGGCTGACCTGATTGAGCCTGCTCAGCTATATCCCCGCCTTCCTTTTCCTGTGTGGACAGGCCACCCACAGCCCAAGGTCACATGGTTCAAAGATGGCCGGCCCCTGACCAGTGGAGACGCTCACCACATCTCCCCAGATGGAGCCAGCCTGCAAGTCCTCCAGGCCAACCTGTCTAGCGCTGGCCACTACTCCTGCATCGCAGCCAACACTGCCGGGGAGAGAACCAAGCACCTCCAGCTTAGTGTCCAGGGTAAGTGTTGGGGCTCTCCTGGCCACCCTGGGGCCTGGCAGGAGGTAGAGACAAGCTGATAGGCCCACAAAACCCTTGCTGGTTTTTCTGCTTATCCAAGTTCAGCACAACACTCTCAGCAGCTCTATTGACTGGCCCTGTCTCATGGACCAGGCGCTTGGCCAGGTCGGATGGGGTCCTCTTCACACAAACCCTCGGAGGTGGAGATACACACCTACCCCTGTCTCCAAGGAGGCACCAAGAACAGGGAGTTGAGCCAGGTCCCGGGGGTGGATGCCCAGCCAGGCCGTGTCTCCTGAGCGCACCGCACTGTCTGCTAGGTTGTAGCAGCAGGAGCCCTATAAAGACGAGGGGGGTCCAGATGTCGTCAGGAAATTTATTTCTGAAAATGCTGGCGTGGGTGTGTGGGGCCGGGGAGCATCCTGCAGGGACTGAAAGAGGAATGTTAAGGACAATGACAGTAGAGGCACTCGCCTGCTGGGGATAGAACGGTGGGCCCTAGTTTGGCAAGGAGAGGAGGGGAGGGGAGCCGCCGGACCGGAAATATAAAGACATGAGGAGGCTCTGGTTACATTCATAGATATCTTAGATGCTGAGAGACCATCTGGGAAACACAGGCAAGGATTATCCAGTTTAGTGATGGGGAGCCCGGTCACCCACCCAGGTCCAAGTTCACATCTGGCAGCACCATGGAGTGAGCCCTGAGGCTCAGTCTCTTCATCTGTAGAATGAGGTGGAGTAACTCTGAGACCAGGTGCCCAAATCTGAGGCCTTCCTGGTTCCTTGCGGATCCTCAGGGCTGGGGACTGCTGCTCACGAGCATCCCCCGCCCCCCTCGGTCCCCATGACAGTCGTCCCCACCATCCTGGGAGTGACTGAGGACAGTGCAGACGAGGAGGTGACAGTGACCATCAACAACCCCATCTCTCTGATCTGTGAGACCCTGGCCTTCCCCGCCCCCACCATCACCTGGATGAAGGATGGGTCCCCGTTTGAAGTTTCAAAGAACATCCAGCTGCTTCCAGGTGATGCCTTTAGTGGGAGGAGCGAGGGGACAGATGATCTGTCGACAGATTGGGTGGGAGGGAGGGGACTGGTGAGCCTGAGCCCCGGATGCCTAATGAGGCTACAGCTGCCGGGTGACCCTTGCTGCCCCCCCACAAGCAGGTACCCACGGGCTGCAGATCCTGAATGCACAGCAGGAAGATGCAGGCAGGTACACCTGCGTGGTCACCAACGAGCTCGGGGAGGCGATGAAGAACTACCACGTGGAGGTCCTCAGTGAGTCCAGCACCTTGGGGGTACTTTGACACCACTGCACCCCTGGGGGGCCCAGTGCTTATCCCTCTGGGGTGGGCTGGCTCATTTTCTATTTGGAGCTGAGGATACGCGAGGTCAGTGAATGGAGAGTTGGGACGTGGGCTGTATGGATCTAAGACCCACACCAGCCCCGGCTTCTCTCTGCCACTCCAGTGTGGGGTGCGACCAGAGGGCCCTCAGTTTGAGATTATAGAATCCCCAAGAATGGCCTCAGGAGGTGGGTCAGTACGGGAATATCCCCTGCCTCAGACCTGCCCTGTACCATAACCACTACAGACACGTGTGTTTCTGGACAGAAGAGCCCCAGGGCTCCTGCTCCTCAGCCCCAGCCCCTTGCTTCGGAGCCCGCCCCGGGAGCTGGGTGCATGCAGGGTGTCCAGACCCTTCCCCAAGCTCTGATGTTCAGACCCCTTGTGGTTTTCAGTCCCCCCTTCCATCTCCAAAGACGACCTCTCGGGGGAGTTTGGTGTGAAGGAAGTGAAGACCAAGGTCAATAGCACCTTGACCCTGGAGTGTGAGTGCTGGGCTGTGCCCCCACCTACCATCAGCTGGTACAAGGACGGACAGGTGAGTGGAGACCCCTAGGGGGCCTCGGGTTCCCATGGTCTGCTGGAAGCTTCCAGAAAAGGGCAGCCCTTAAAGCACCCGGCACCAAAGTTGGTCTGGGTTCCCTGACTACCATTTTTAGAATTATGTTGTAACAGTTTTATTGCCATATAATTCACAGTCATACACTTCAATAGTTCAGTCATATTAAGAAGAGTTGTACCATCGCCACCACAATCCATTTTAGAGTGCTTTCTTTTTCCTCGTGCTCCCCGTTTCCCGCCAACCTCCCTGCCACGCCCCCGAGAAAGCATTAATCCAGTTACTGTCTCTATAGATTTACCTATCCTGGATTTCACAGACAGAAAAACGTACCAAAGACAAACCAACCAACCACCACAACAAAGTGAAACAGAGAAAAACCTCAATCGAAAAGAAAGCAGCGTTTATGAAAAACTAGAGCAAACTTAAAATGGGTTAAAAGGGAGGTCAAATGATAATGTGTTAAATTTTAATCTACTTTCCAATGCACTCTGTATGACAGCAAGAAATCCCTGGTCTATAAACAAAAAAACAAACCCCAGAAAACATCCCACGGTCCTCAAGCCAGTGCTGACTCATGGCGACTCCTGTTGTGGATTTCCAAGCCTGTAACTGCTTACAGGAGTAGAAAGCCCAGTCTTTCTCCTTCGGAGCTGCTGGTGGCTTTGAACCGTCCACCATGAGCATCACAGCCCAGTATTTAACCACTACACCACCAGGCCTCCTTCCCTGGCCTATGCCACCGTTTATTTTTGTATAAGAATCCAACTAGGGGGGAAAGGCTCATAAATGCTGGCTTCTACTCTAGTTACTCATTTGCTTTCCCTCCCACCTCCCTCCCCGCTCAATGTGCTAAGTATACTGGGTTTGGGTTTGCCACGTCATCAGGCGTGTCTATGTTGCACTTAACCTTTTCCTTAAGACATATCTGCACGCCTCTGGGGCATCGAAAAGGGGTGCTGCACGCATGCTAAGAGTGAGTCTGCTACGGGCGAGGCCAGCAGTTGAAACTTGCAGGCGCTCCTCGGAGAGAGCTGGGGCTCTCTGCTCCCGTAAAGACTTATGGCTTCAGAACTCGGTAGCAGAGAGCGGTGAGTGGGGCTCAACTCAAAGGCAGCGGGCAGTTTTGTCCCGTTGTTGAGGGGCAGTGGCTGTAACGTGGCGGATTTCTCAATTTCTGTTGCGGTGACCTAAGCTTGATTCCCAGTCCTCTTCCAGTGCTCTTGGATGCAGCCCCGCCCGTCTGAGTGTGGTGGCTTGTGTGTTGCTATGGTGCCAAACAGGTTTTAGCAGAGTTCCAGGGCAGACTAGCTTGGGCAGAACGGCCTGGTGACCTATTTCTAAAACTCAGCCAATAAGACCCTTGCGGCTATAGAGCTGTTCTCCGTCCTATAGCATCTGAGTGCCCTATGAGTCAGTATCAACTTGACAGCAACACGTTCGGGTTTTTGGGGGGCGTTATGGGTAAGATCATAGCAACCTTATAGACTCATAATGACCCTATAGAACAGAGTTGAGCCACCCCTGGGGGGTTCTGAGACTGTAACTCTTTATAAGAGAGAAAAGCCTCATCTTTCTCCTGTGGAGCGACTAGTTGTTTAGAACTTCTGACCTGACAGTTAACAGCCCCATAGGTTGCTATGGGTCCGAATCAACTCAGTGATGGTGAGTCGTGGATGAGATTGGTCAATAGTTACTTATAATCCATAAGAATCAATTTATAAGGGAAGAAAACCCTATGAACCCCAGGGATCTGATGGGAGGTCACCATGTGCTGGCAGCCGACGACACGTTTTCAGTGGCTGCTTCCTCCAGGGTGGACAGCCGACTCCTTCACGGTCTTCCTTAGTCTGGAGGCTCCGCTGAAACCTGTTCCCTTTGGGCGACCCTGCTGGCATCTGAAACACCAGAAACACAGCTTCCAGCATCACAGCGACACACAAGGAAGGCCCTCAGCCAGGGGGGCGGACACAGGCCGCATCAATGGGCTCAAACATAACAGTCGTGAGGAGGGCACAGCACCGGGCGGTGTTCCGTTCTGCTCAACACTCATCTGGCTGTTCCGGTCCCCTGACCTCTGACCTCTGTGCCTCCTGCCTCCTCTCTCCCAGCCCGTGACGCCCCACGAGCGACTGCACATCCTGGGCGAAGGCCGACTGCTCCAGATCCAGCCCACCCAGGTCTCCGATTCAGGGCGATACTTGTGCCTGGCCACCAACGTGGCTGGCGAGGACGACCAGCACTTCAGCGTGCTCATCCAGGGTGGGTGCTGGCCAGTGGGCCAGGGGGGCGGGGGGAGGGTGCCCTCCAGGGTCAGAGCCACTGTCAGGTGTGGGACACTCACTGCCCTTCATCTGCCCCGGAGCCTGCTGCCCGGGCTCCGGCCACCTCAGCCATCTCACACTGAGCCATTGCTTTGCGGAGGTGCAGGTTCCCAAGCACATTCAGTCTACAGCCCCTGCCCCCGGGGGTCCCCGTAGCTGTAGTGGTGGCTCCCTTCGCAAGCACGCGCTTGTCTGTCATGTCCATGCACCCCGACACTTAGTGCCCGGGAACCATTTCAACAACCCGAGACCCTTTACAGCCGAGGGCCTGAGGTCTACAGAGACAAGCAGGCTTCCTCCCAAATCACAGCCTCATTTTGCACCAGGTCTGAGAGAGCCTAACCACTGTCCGTAGCGCCTCGGCCAGGCCCCCGGGCTCTAATAGGAGACTCGGGGTTCCCAGGCCAGAGTGAGGTGAGTGGCTCTGAGCTGCCCTTGTTGAGCTGGTTGTGGGTTTGTGATCCTACCTCTGCTTCTTCACAGGTTAGAAACTTTTTCTTAAGAAAGGGAAGAGGAGGCGAGGGATGGCCACAGGGGTGGGGGTGGGGGGTAGGAAGGGGAGAAGCTAGCTAAGAAAGGAGGCAAGGGCCAGGTGGGCACCGGAGGGTCTCAGGAGGGTGGCGGATGAGTTCAGACAATATATGTATGAATTGTAGGCGATTAAACCTGTTCTAGACCTTTACCCAGGTCACAATGTATGCATTGTGGTAAGAGTTGTACGAGCCCCCCAATAAAATGATTTAAAAAGAAAATACATCCTGCATTTCAGGCAGAAACAAACAGTTAATGTGAATGGAAGGAAGGATGGCGGGCAGGCAGGTTTGTAAGCCAGGCCGTGCTGCACGGTGTGCGCTTCTAGAGAGGACTGGCCTCTTGGCCCAGGACAGGAAGGGAAGGAGGCGGCTGGGCTCTAGCCCCGGCCCTGTCGCCGACTAGCTGTGTTCCTTTGGGACGTCACTGTCCCCACAGGGCTGTCCTTTGGCCTTTTGTAAAACGTGGGCAATCCAGTCAGGTGACCTGCAGGGCCCCCTCCAGATCCCAAGGTTGCTGGTTTGAGTCCCTCTTTGCTGGGCCACCTGCACTCTCACTTCCTCCACGCCCGCTGTTTCTGCAGAGCGAGGACCCTTTCCGAGTCCCCTTGGTCTGGGTGCTTACAAGGCGCTCATCTGAGCCGCCAACACACAGCCATTGCTCAATAAACACACGCTGGCGATGGAGTGCGCTCTCCATGCTCCCAGGGAAGTGGCCCAATAGTGTGGGGGGGTCTGTGAGATGGAAAGCCTTAGTGCCTTTGTCTGCCCACCCCTCCCCAGTGCCCCCCATGTTCCAGAAGGTGGGCGATGCCAGCGCGGCCTTTGAGATCCTGTCTCAGGAGGAGGAGGCCCGGGGCGGGGTCACTGAGTACCGGGAGATTGTGGAGAACAACCCCGCCTACCTGAACTGCGACACCAATGCTGTCCCACCCCCGGAGCTCACCTGGTACCGGGAAGACCAGCCCCTCTCGGCCTCAGACGGGGTGTCTGTGCTGCAAGGTACCTCTGCTCAGAGCCACCCCGACACCGGAGCTGGTCCCCAGCCTCCCCCTGTAAAAGCGCCCTGCTCTCCTGCTCTGCTTTCTGTGCAGCCTTGGGCAGGGCCTCCAGCCTCCCTGGGCTTTCCTTGCCCTTTGTAAACGGGGCTAGGTGCCCCTGCTTGTCAGCTGGCAAGAGCTGGGGCCCTTCAGCCTTGGTGGGAGACAACAGGGAGGCAAGGCTTTCACCCTGGGCCTGGAGTATCTCACCCCACCCTACCTTACTCCCGGGCTCCCATCTGTGACGTCATGAGACGGAAGACTCCTTCATTCAGTTCCTCAGGAAGGCTCATGGCCCCCATCGCTGACCAAGTCCCCGGTGGCCTTTGAGGGCCATGCTGTGCCCAAAGCACCCGGCTCATGTGATTTTGTGTTTGTTTTGTTTTCCTACTGCTTCAGCTATTTGTAACTCTTATGTAAAAATCCAACAAGTAAGCCGTCTCGGAAACCCCCAGGGGCCGTTCTGCCCCGTCTCATAGGGTGCTGGGAGTCGGCATCGGTTTGATGGCAGCGGGTTTGGGCTGGTTTGTAAATAACCCCAGATTTTAGAGCAGTGACTTGTCTGTAAGAACTTATCCACAGGGGGTCAAGGGGACAGCAGCCCCCCAGGAGGTCAGCCGGGAGCCTGAGGGGGCAGTGAGTCCTGTGCATGGGGGGGAGGACTGCTCAGAAAAGGGAGGCAGGGGGAGGGCTGCACCTGCTGAAGGACGTCGTCAATGCCACGGCATGGTACTCGGACACGTAGAAGCTGTGGACTTGGCGCTATATGTTTACATGCTATGACACGACAACAGGGCTGTGGGAGCGGGGTCCAGAGGGGCCACTGTCTGGGGCTGTTTGTCTAGCGCCTCTTGGACCAGCCAGCTCCCGGTGGGAGGGATTGGAGGCCTGCTGAGAGCCCCGGGAGGGGGACTGGGTGGCCTCCGATTAGGACTTGCACTGTGTCCCGTCAGATTGGAGTCAATGGAGGGCAGGTGGGGGAAGATGAGGCCACACCAGCCTTCGGACAAGCCAGGCGATTACAAGGTTTGGACTTTGGCTATTGCCAAAGACAGAGGCCCCATGGGAGGGAGGCGACACTCGTCCCGCACTAATTGCTTTTGCTGGAACCCCCTGGACGAATCTCCTATCTTGCCTTCCAACTGCTGGCTGGCCCACCCCCGGAGCTCACCTGGTCCCTTACCTCAAATCCTGGGGACATGACGAGTTCCATCGTGCACGGACCCCCTGATTCAGACTTGTCTACAGATGGATCCCACCCATCAACCACACCCTGACCACAGCCACTGACCCAGTAGGTCTCCCAGCCCACCCCTCACCCCTCACCTTGGCTCAGACACTCAGTCATCATGACCACACACTGGTCCCAAGCCTAACCCTGGCTATAGATTAACCCCAGTCATCAACGGACCCTGCCCCTGGTCACCGCCTGCCTAGTCCTAGCCCTTGTCCCTGTAGTGATCCTTGGTTCCAACCCCAGTCACAAGCCTGATCACCGTCTAGGTCATTGATCCCCCCAACCCAGAATCCAGAGTTCAAAGGAGCTCCTCACTCGGCCCCTGTATAAACCAACTCCAGCCTCCTATAGATGCCAGTGCTGGTCCTGGAGCCTCCTGGTTCATAGGCAAGCCCACCCCAGTCCCCCCCAAATCCAGATGTGGCATTCTCTGGCCCCTGAGAACCTCTGGACTCCAACATGGCTGTACACAGTCCAGGCCTCCTGCCCCTCTCAAGGAGCTGGACTGAGCAGGGCAGCTCCCAGGAACCTGCCGTACTGCCCTCTTGCTGGGCACTCTTGGGGAAGCCTCTGCTTTTCCATCTGTGAGATGAGAGCAGTGACAACACCCTCCCCCACAGAGTCACTGGGGAGTCAGGGTCAGAAAATGCTCGGCCAGGCCCGGTCCACGACAAAGCCATGGTGCTTTCATTTGGTCCCCATCCTGGCCCAGGACTCAGGGACTGCCATCGAATCCATTGCAACTCATAGTGACCCTATGGGACAGCATAGAACTGCTCTTGTGGGTTCTAGAGACTCACTCTTTCCAGGAGTAGAAAACCTCATCCTTCTCTCACAGAGTGGCTGGTGGTTTTGAACTGCCGGCTTTGCGGTTTCCAACCCAACACATAACTACTCTGCCACCAGGGCTCCCTAACGACGCAGGCAGGGGTTCTTGCCTCCTTTTCACTGCTGGGGAGGCAGTGGCTTGTCCCAGGCCCCTTCAGGAGAAAGAGTGGGTCTCCTGGCTGATGGAGAATGAGCCTCTTGGCCCTGAGCAGCAGCTCTGCCTCCTTGTCCCGGCAGGGGGCCGAGTGCTGCAGATCCCCCTGGTGCGCGCAGAGGACGCTGGGAGGTACTCTTGCCAGGCCTCCAATGAGGTGGGCGAGGACTGGCTGCATTATGAACTGCTGGTGCTGAGTGAGTGCCGGGCCAGGGACAGGCCACGGGAGGCGTGGGGGTCGCTGCTGGGGTGGGGGCAGAAGCACTGCAGAGCCCTGGGGGGTGGCAGTCACCCAGAAGGGGGTCTGGTAGAGTGCATCTTCAGCCTTGCGGTACTCCCAGGTTGATAATGCAGGGGTGACAAGCTTGAGTCCCCAAACTAGGTGGAACTGGGCTCAGATTCCAAAATAGCTGCCCCCTAGCTGTGTGCCCTGCCTGCGCCTTAGCCCGATGCATGTGGTGACCAAGGCAGGAGGAGCCCCGCTGCTGCTCTTGCCTCCACATCCCCTCCCTCTGGGGTCTTTCCCCTGGGAGGGGTCCTTGGGCCACAGCCCACTGCTACCTCTCCCCACCCCCCAGCCCCACCTGTGATCCTGGGCGACACAGAGGAGCTGGTGGAGGAGGTAACCGTGAACGCCAGCAGCAGCGTCAGTCTGCAGTGCCCGGCCCTGGGCAACCCCACACCCACCATCTCGTGGTTCCGGAATGGGCTGCCTCTCTCTCCAAGCTCGCGGCTGCAGGTCCTGGAGGACGGGCAGGTCTTGCAGGTCAGGGCACCCCCCGGGCGGGCTCAAGGAGCAGTGGCTGTTGTGAGCTCAGGCCTGCTTATCCGGGAGCCTAGGAGCTGCCATTTTCAGAGTCACTTGAGAACTGCACATTGGGCTGCTAACTGTGAGGTTGATGCTTCAAGCCCATCGGCCCCTCTGTGGAAAGAAGATGAGGCTACTGCCCCATCACGACTTATAGCCTCAGAAACCCTAAGGAGCAGCCCTCCTCTGTCTTAAATGCGTCAGACAAGCCCTCCTCTGTCTTACAGGGTCGCTATGCTCAGAATCCGCTCGGGGGCAGGGGGTTTGGTTTGCAGATTTTGAGTACCTGGGATGAATTCATCCCGATAAATAAATAAATAACTGCACACCTGTAAACAAGGAGCCATTCTGGCCAGTGAGGCCCCCACACAGCACCTAGGAATTCGGGGGATGCCTGCAAGGAAGACACGTGCATGCTGCCCCTAGAGCCCAGCCTGGCATTGGGCATCCTGCCCAAAGGCCATCCACCCTGACGTGGGGCCTCCGACTGTGCCTGGCACCCTCGGCACCCAGTGTCCAGACACACAGCTGCCCTCCATGGGGTAGGGGGAGGTGGTGGTGAACACCAAATGTGCCACAGAAATGCACCAACATCAGCCTCTCACTGAAACTGCCACAGAAAGCTTGGGGGATGGCCACAGTCTTCCATCCATCAATGGGCCATCCTGCCCCTGGTCTCCACCAGCTGCCTGCTGTGGGTGGGAGGGAGCCCTCAGGAGTCCCTGATTGGGGGGTGGGGTGTCTCAGGAGTCCAAGGCCCTGCAGCTTAGAGCATCTCCCAAGCACCTCTCCCTGTGCCCCACAGGTTTCCACCGCAGAGGCGCCGGACGCCACCAGCTACATGTGTGTGGCCGAGAACCAGGCGGGCTCTGCGGAGAAGCTCTTTACGCTCAGGGTCCAAGGTGAGCTGAGCGGAGCAGGTGGGTCGCCAGCTGATGTGGAGCGGAGCCGGTGTGCTGGGCCCCCTCTGCCACTAGCCAGCACTGAGGGTCAGCCGCGCAGGGCAGGCTGGGGCAGGAGGATGTCAGGACAGCATCTTGTCCCAGCTCAGGGCCACTGTCTTGGTTCTTCTGGCATTGGGGCTTGGAGCCCAGCCTTGGGACAGATGCCCACGGCTGGAGCCGCCCCAGATGATTTTCAGCTAAACCCTTGTGGTGCAGTGGTTATGCATTGGGCTGCGGTCTACAGGGTTGGCAGTTCGAAACCACCAGCATCTCGGAGGGCAAGAGACTGGGCTTTCTACTCCCATCAACAGCTGCAGTCTCGGAAGCCCACAGGGCGGGGTGGGGGGGTGTTGCTATGAGTCAGCATTGACTCAAGGCAGTGAGTTTGGTTTAGGGAGGCAGCCAGGCCTTGGGAAGCATTTCCGGTGCACACAGCGGGAGACTGGGAGCCTTCTCTGGCTGACTCCTTCGAGCAGAGCTCTGAGCCAACCCAGCTTCCCAGCTGTGGAAAAACACTCATGGAAGCCACACAGCCTGAGCTGGTCACCTCTGCCTTCTCTGGACACATGGAGCACCTCGGTGGGTGGCCCTGAGCTCTGCTTCTGGCACAGTAGCCACAGGGAAGAGGGTGACAGTGTTGAGCTCTCCAGGGACTTGGACTCAACTTGGAATTTGCATTTTCACTCTGCTGTTGCCCAGCTGTGTGGCCTTGGGAAAAAGACGCTCCCTCTCTGGTCTTCTCATCTATTAGATGGTTGTCATGTGCAGGGGCCATTGTGTGGCCAAAGGGTTGCCTGCCCTCCTGCTGGCGTGTGTTCTCATGTACCTCTCTTTGTCCTGGTGGCCGTGCCGACAGTCCCACCCAGAATCACAGGCCCCACCTCAGAGGAGGTTACCACCATCCTGAATAGCAGCGTCTCCCTCCCCTGTGACGCCCATGCTCACCCGAGCCCCGAGGTCACGTGGTACAAGGACAGTCAGGCCCTGACCCTGGGTGAAGAGATATTCCTTCTGCCTGGTGAGTTAACTGAGGCTGCAGCCAGCTTGGAGGCAGTGCAGGGAGCCAGCATTTTTTTCCCAGGCTTGGCACCTGGCTGACAGGTGGGGGCCAGGGCGGGGGGCGGCGATGGAGTAGGAACGGAGAAATGGGCCTGGGGGCTGGGGCCCAGCTTGCTGGTACGAGGGCCTGGGTTTCCCCTCGCAGGCACGCACACGCTGCAGCTGGCTCGCGCGCAGCTGTCGGACTCCGGGATTTACACGTGCGAAGCCCTCAATGCCGCTGGCCAAGACCAGAAGTTGGTGCAGCTTAGCGTGCTGGGTATGTGGCCTGTCTGTCCCCTTCCTGCACGGACCCCCACTTCCCTCAGTAAGCTCTGAGGCCCTCAGCCGCATGGGTAGCTCAGCCAGGAGAGGGGCAGCCACCACTGGATGAGGCTGACACCCCTACCCTCTCTCCATGGACGGCGTCCAGGTGGCACTGTCTTGCACAGTGCTAAGGCCATGGGCTCTAGAGTTGGACAGAGTTAGGTTTGAAACTCAGCTGTTGGGCAAGTTAGTTGAGCCCAGCAAACTCTTCTACTAACTGCATCCTGGCTGAGCAGGGGAGAATGTTGGAATCGACTGGTGATGTCTGGTCTGGCATCGGTTAAGGACCCCTCTCTGAGCCACAGATTTCTCCTCTGTAAGGTGGTGTCTGGTGGGAAGAGTAAATGATGGTTGGTCTGCACCATGGTTGCCCCAGTGTCTGGTGCAGATTACGCTATGGTGACAGTGATGCTAAGGAGTAGGAAGTGTGACAAAGTCCCAAGAGCTAGGTCTGGAAAGGGGCTTTCCTCAAGCCTGTTTGATCAGCAGACTCTGGGCATGTAATTTATTGCAGGACTCATGGTCCTGGAAATCATTGGGGGTGGGGGTGGAGGTGGGGAGTTGGCCCAAAGTATCATGAGCCAGAACCCCCTAGAGCAGTGGTTCCCAACCTTCCTAATGCCTCAATCCTTTAATATGCTTCCTCATGTTGTCGTGACCCCCCCAACCATAAAATTATTTTCATTGCTACTTCAAAACTATCGTTTTGCTACTGTTATGAATCAGGCAACCCCTGTGGAAGGGTCGTTCGACCCCCAAAGGGGTCACGACCCACAGGTTGAGAATCACTGCCCTACAAGGTGCTTCTGGTTGTAGGGTGTGTTCATCTACTCAGGACGCTCTAGGCACCACACGGCTCCCCTATGTTCACAGCTGAGGGTGGGGCTTCCACACCGGTCATTACTGCCTGGGGGAGGAATTGGTTTGCTCGAGGGTTGGGGGGCTCTGTGAAGGACTCCAGTCCATGCATGAAAGAGCCTCGGAGAGCCATCAGAGAGCCTCAGAGAGAGAGAGAGAGAGAGAGAGAGAGAGAGCAAGTGCTTTCCCCAGGCCCCCAGCATGTCCCTGTTCCTGAGAGTAGCCTGGGTTCCTTTCCCTGCGCCCGTGCCAACCCTGGAGGCCAGGTCCCCTTTCTGCGCCTGATGGACCTCTATTGACTCATTCCTGTGGCTGGGGACAGAGAAGGCGAGGGGGAGAACACAGCACCTTACTCAGCTTCTTCTCCTGCCCTCAGTCCCCCCCACCTTTAAGCAGCCTCCTAGTGGACCGCAGGACACAGTCCTGGTGCGGGCAGGGGACAAAGCTGTCCTGAACTGCGAGACCAACTCTCTCCCCGAGCCTACTGTGACCTGGTACAAAGACGGGCAGACCCTGCTTCTGGCCCAGCGGGCCCAGCCTCTGCTGGGTGACCAGAGGCTGGAGATCCCAGATACCCAGGTGAGCAGCCAGGGTGCCGTGGGTGGGGCTGCTGTGGCCGGTAGCAAAAGAATAATTTTCTGGTTCTGCTGAGCCTGGGGCAGGGGCGCAGGTAGGCTAGGGGAAGACTCTGGGGGAGCACAGGGCTTAGCTGTGGACCTTCTGGAGATCCATCCCGGGCCACTCCCTCCTGGCTTAGATCCATCCTCACAGCAGGGGGGTGTTTCTGCTGGGCTTGACTGAGGCCCAGGCCCAGGGGAGGGCAGGAGTCGTGTGTGTGTGTGTTTGTGTGTGTGTGTAGAGGCAACTGCCCACCTCCCTTCTGCCCTCCCTGAGGTCCTTGGTTGAGGCTAGAAGGTCTCATCTCCTCTTGGCATCCTGGGCAGTGTTGGGCTACTTGGGGATTGTGGATGCTTCTGGGACCTCCACATCTCCATGAAGTGCCCTCTGTCCCAGGTGTCCGATAGAGGTGTCTACAGTTGTAAAGTCAACAATGTGGCTGGGGAGGCCATGCGGACCTTCGTGCTCACTGTCCAGGGTAAGCCGGGCACGTGGGGCGAGGGACGTCTTGCTGAGCATCACCCAGGAACTGCCAAGGATGAACATGCCCTGTCTGGAAAGAGGGCTGCTGCTGAGCAGAGTGGGGTGTGGGGTCTGGACCCAAAAGGACTAGAGTCCAAACAGCGAGCTTCGTGGGGTGCAGTAGAGCCACATTGCCCATCTGGGCTATGCTTGTCACCAGAAAAGGGGGCCTGAAAGCAGCTCAGGCCTGCTGGGTACACAGGAAACACTCCATCTCATGGCACTGCCATGACTGTCTTTATAAAGCACCGGGCGCTGGGCCTGGGCAGGTAGCCACTGCCTCAGAGAGCAGACATGAAGGAATCCCACGGCCATGTCACTTCTACTCTGGATACATAGAGACTGTCCCATCAGCCCAAGGTCAGCATTTAGGCGACATTTGATTGGCTATGAAGCTTGAGCAGGGGAAGGGGGAGTCTGTCTGGGCTGTCTAGGGATGGAAGCCCGGCCAAGTTTTCTTAGCTCAGACATTGTGTCAGTTAGAGGGTAGCAAAGTGTTTCCTAAGCAGGGGACCCAGTGAGAGAGAAATGAACCCCTCTCATCAAAAAGCCCTGAGACGCACGTCTTTACTGGTGGGCAAGCGCCGCCCTGGGCAGAGACTCGGGGACCCAGGTTCTTCCCATCTTGCTGACCTCCCATTGTCTTGGGTGGCTGAGCCTGGGATATGCTGAGCCTGCTCTAGCTTACGGGAAGCAGAAGAGAGCAACAAGGCGGGATGAGAATGTTTATCTTAAGCAAGCCAGGCAGATGATGTTTTGGCCTCTCTGCTTAGTAAGACCCTCATCAGCTGGCCACTGTAGGCTGCAGAGGAGACTAAGTGTCGTGTCTACTTGAGTGACCGTGTGCTCAGCTAAAACGATGCTGTGCGAAATGGGAAGCACGAATTAGGGGGTGCCAGCTATCGATAACAAAGCCAGAAGCCTCCCAACTAGATGAGCAGCCGGTGAATCCAACCCGGAACAAGACTGAAATTGTTAGACATGACAGATACCAGACTTGCTGCCCAAAGGCCACAGCTCCGTCTCTTGATGGCCACTCTAGGGACTAGTAGAGAGTGGGACATATCTTGTCCCTAAAGACAGAGTCTTTTTCTTGAGCCTAGCCAACTCTACTCTGTTGGCATTAGTCACCTGGGGGTTGCAAGCCTACATGGTGACTGAGCCAGAGTGAGTGCCGGGATCGGTTAGCAATGCCTGCCTGCCTGGGAGCAGGAGATGGGTGGCAGGTACACTAGCCACACACTGACCATCTCTGGTCTAAGTGGAACTTGCTGCTACAATTGGTCCAGTTTATATCTGTGAATGAAACAATCCACATTCCCGTCAACAAGGTAGACTCTGCCCTACAGGCAAAAGCCTTGCTAGGCATCCCTGATCCTCCTGAAAGCAGGGGGACATTATCAAGATTCATGGACTTTCAAGATTCTTTCCTGCAGTGCCCCCAACATTTGAAAACCCTAAGATGGAGACAGTGAGTCAGGTGGCTGGGAGCCCCCTCGTCCTGACCTGCGATGTGAGTGGGGTCCCTGCGCCCACTGTTACGTGGCTGAAGGACAGAATGCCCGTCGGTGAGTACAGCATGGCTCCTAGCTTCTCAGTGTCTACTAGCCCTATCTCCGAAGAAAGCAAATCAGAAGCCGAAGGATGTGGTTAGTTGTGAAATGTTCACAGTGGGAGAAGGGACTGGGAGCACAGTGTGGGTCCCCCTCCCCCACACACATATAAGTCCCTGAAATCCCAGCATCCGTCCAGAACTGCTCCTGTGGAATTCCAGGTTGGGATGCCTGTGGCTGCGTGGGGCAGCAGTGACACCTGTGTCTGTCCCAACAGCTCTCCAGAGACACGAGACACAGGTTCTTCACTGTGCAGGGTGGGTCCTGAGGGCCTGTCACTGAGGTTGCTCCAGAAGTGGCTTCTCCATTCTTGACTCTGGGGCCCACCATTGAGCACCAAGCCCATCCCAACATGTGCCCTTGTCCCATCCTCTTCCTCTCATCCCATCCACCCTGTGGATCCCTTGTCCTGCCAGCCAGGAAACACTGCTGGCACGGGCTCCCCACCCTCAGCCTCCTCCTTCCCCTTCCATGAGGCCAGCAGCCCCCACACTGGTCTGCCAAGTCTGCCCTCAATCCAGCCACCACACAAGGCAAAGGATGCTGCAAATGCAGCCTTGGGCGGGTTGTTTGTGAGCCATCCTTTCACTAGGGTAGCCCCTAGAGCCATGCCCCAGGGGGTTATGTGTGGCCCATCCACCTGCCTCCCCACACGCACACTCCCTACTCCAGCCAAGCCCCCACGGCTCCTGCACACGCCTGAGCTCTCACCCCTTCAGCCTTTACGTGACTCGTACACACCATCCGGTCGCCCACGACACTGTATGTTCAATGGTTTCCATGTTTCTACAGTTGTGCAATCATCACTACAATTAATTTAGGAGCATTCTATCCACCCTCCCCCAAGAAACCTCATATCCGTCAACAGACACCCCCATTTCCCTCAAGCCTCCCAGCTCTAGGTAATGACCAGGCTACTTCTGTCTCTCTGGAACGACCTGCTCAGGACCCTGCTTGTGTCAATCAGACTGGAATTGGACTGCATGTCTGTGTGTTAGTCTGGGTGGATTAGAAAAACAGATTCATAGCCACTCATCTATGTGTCAGAAAGAGCTTTATATCATAGAGTAACGGTATATTAAGAAAACATCCCAGCCCAGTCCAGATCAAGTCCGATATTAGCCCATATGTCCGATACCAGTCTATAAATTCCTCTCCTGATTCACGTAGCCATGCAACAATGCCAAATGCAGGAAGATCACAGGCCAGTGGGTGGAAAGTCTTGTGGATCCAGTGGCGATGGAAGCCTCTCAGTGCTGGCGTGGGTCTCCATGTGGCTCCTCCAGCTCCAGGGCTCTGGCTGCATCAGCATAGCTCCATGTGACTTGTCAACAGGAATGTCTCACAGGGAGAGAGAGCCTGTCTTGTGTCTGGCTGCCAGTGAGCTATTTATCTCCATTGTGCCTCCAAATCTCCATTGAGGTCATCAAGCTGCAACGTGATTGACAGGCTAGACTCCACCTCCTCCTCAAGTTGACAGTAGATGGTGTAACTGTCACAGTTTGGGACTGACTTCTTCCCCTTGGGATGTTTCCAGGGTTCACCCAGGTGTGGCAGCGATTAGAACCTCATTTCATTGTTGCCCAGGACTGTCCCGGGGTGTGGTACACCACATTGTATTAAGCCATCAATGAGCTCATGGACATTTGGGTTGTGTCCACGTCTTAACAGTTAGCAGTAATGCCGCTGTGAACATGCGTGTACTCATTTCAAGGTAGACAGGTTTTCAGGGATCTTGAGTATACTTAGCACTTAATTCCAAAGACCAGGTCGCTATGTGAAATTGACCCTGTGGCATTATATGATGACCACCAGGACACACTCCGTTACTGCCCGGCGGGTGCCCCTGGTACATCTTGTGACATGCATGGCACTGTGGGCCTCCTTCCACATCCCCAAGGAGCCTGTGGGTGGTGGGTAGTGGGGGAATAAGGCCAATGATTGCTCATTACCTGCCTCCTGCCACCACCTGCCCTGGGGCAGGACCCTGCTATGCTCTGTCTGTCCTGAATGTGTAGCCGCACAAAAACCTCTTTCTCCTGCCTCCCATGTCTCTCCTTTCCCCGCCCCTGCTGACCTCCCCCAACCTCCCCCTGTCCACCAGAGACCTTGTATCTTTCATTACCTCCCCACGATATCCCTACCCCTCTGTAACTGGGCCAAGACATCTCAGAAGAATGAGAGGTGTCCTCGGCCAGCTGGCTGCTGTCTCACATGCTCTGGTTGTCTGTGCGTCCTCTAGTGCAGTGTGGGGCCTGGACCCCTGGGCGGGCACCACCTAAGAATGCCTGCAACATTGTGGTCAGTGTGCCCTGTTGGATAACGAGGAAGGTGATCAGCGAGGAGCTGGATGGTATTGAGGGCTGGAACAGCTGGGCCCTGGATGCTGTTGCTTCTCCTATCTTCTCCGCTGCTCCCCTGGCTGCAGTACCCACCCTGCACCTTCACTGGCCTGAGTCCTGCCCACATTCCAGGGTGGTCTGATGCCCTCTCTGGCTACCCTCCTCCTGCGTCCTGGGCTCTATTAGAGGTTTAACGGGGCTCTGCTGGTTTTCTGTATGTCTCCTCTGATACACTTTGAACTCCTTGAGGACAGGGCTGGTGTCTTATTCATCTTTGATTCCTAGGCTCAAGGCTAGGGCATGTAATAGGTGCTCAGTAAATTCCCGGTTGCAAATGCAGGCCTGTGGGGAGGGCCAGTCAGCCTGTGTTAGGAGAGTGTGGGTGGTAGGGACACCCTCCAGGGGTCCCCTGACATCTATGCCCAGTCCGTGGTGGTCCCCGGGGCCATGGTGAAAGCCCGGTGTTCCCTTCTCCCCTCAGAGAGCAGTGTGGCCCAGGGCGTGGTCTCCCGGGGGGGCCGCTTGCAGCTGAGTCGCCTGCAGCCAGCCCAGGGCGGCACCTACACCTGTGTGGCAGAGAATGCCGAGGCAGAGGCCCGCAAGGACTTCCTGGTGGCCGTGCTGGGTACGTCTCTGTCCTGTCCTCCTAGACCCGCCCCAGACCTGCCCCTGCCACTGCCCCAGGCCTCACCCACAGCCCCTGCCACAGTGGCCCCTAGGATCTGGAGCTCGGGCGCCATACAGGAGCACACCATCCCGGAGGGACAGGAGGCATACCTGGACTGCGAGGTGGAGGGGCAGCCACCGCCGGATGTGGCCTGGCTGAAGGATGGGAGCCCACTGGACCAGGGTCTGGGTCCCCACCTCCGGTAAGTCCAAGCCTGGACTCTCCTAGACCCTCATATGCCTGCCCTCTGCTGTAACCCCTCCCCCCCCCCGCACCACCCCCATTTCAGCTTCTACCTGGATGGCCATTCCCTGGTGCTGAAGGGCCTTCGGGCCTCGGACTCCGGCGCCTACACCTGTGTGGCCCGCAGCCCTGCCGGGGAGGATGCCAGACTGCACACCGTGAACGTGCTGGGTGAGCAAACAGACCATGCGGGGTGGGGGTGCAGGGGGCAGCCCCACCATCTTGAGCTTCAGCGGTCTGGCTACCTGGGGGCCCACGTGAGGATGGGAGCTGGGCTGGGCTTCTACTAGGCCCATACTGTCAGCCGAGGTCTGAGTCGGCCTCTGTGGGCTGCTGTCTGTCTTCCACAAGCTAGAGTCTCAGCCATTCCCGCCCCAGGGATGCCCACGGGAAAAGGAGGGGGTAAACAGAGGCAAGAGAGAGCCTCGGGGTGCGGCTGCCACCCCCTCATTTCTCAAATGAAGAGGCCACCTGCCATGAACCTCCTCACGGATCCCCTTCTGCCCTCTCTGCCTCCTCCCCCGTCGCCCCCAGTCCCTCCCACCATTGAGCAGGGCGCAGGCAGCATGGGGACCCTGGTGAGCAGACCCGGAGAGATGGTGACCATGGCGTGCCCTGTCCGGGGCTCCCCACCCATCCATGTGAGCTGGCTGAAGGACAGCCTACCGCTCCCGCTGTCCCAGCGCACACACCTCTACAACTCCGGCCGCACCCTCAGGTGGGAAAGGCTCCCCATCCAGGCTGGTCACAGGTCCCAGTTGGAGTATTAAACACATCTAAGTGGTTGGGTAATACAAACACTATCAACAGACAGAAGCTTAGGAGGGACAGCGCTGGAGGACCCCAGCCCCAAATAGAACATCACTAGGGCTCAGGCGTGAAGGGCTTCCACTCTTGGACACTTGCAACATCCAATGGGGGGAGAGAGGTAGACACAGAATCCAGAGAAGACATCTGGGGCTCCCCAACTCAGGGGCAGAGGAAATCAGAGAAGGCTTCCTGGATGAAAGTGCTTGAGCCAAATCAAGGACACTTATGAGGTGCTACTAGTGTTCAAGCATCAGGACAGAGGCGTGAGCACAGCAAGTCCCTGTCCCTGCAAGCTTCAGGGCAGCAAGGACAGGTGTCTGTGTGGGGAGGGAGGGTGGAAAATAAACAGACGTAACCATGCAAGGGCAGGAGTGGGTGAAAGGTGGCAGTAGAGGGGGCTGCTTTAGGGGGTCCAGGTGACAACTGAGGTGAGTTTAGAGGTGGGAGGTGTCCAGACGCTTGACATGGGCAGGGGACACATGGAGACCCTGAGGTGGGATGTGCCTGCTGTGTTCACGGAGCAGAATGAGGGTGGGGGAGCGTGGGGGAGGCCAAGGGCCGCAGGACCCTGGAAAGACTATTACCTTTCCTAAAACCCACTGACATCGAGTCAATTCTGACTCTCAGTATCCTGTAGGGGGTTTCTGAGGCTGTAATATCTGTGATGGGACCACACGGAGGTTCACATTCTAAGGTTGTGTCTAAAACGATGGGTTTGAGAGGCGCTGAGACAGGAGAGCCAAGCTGGATGCATCTATCCCAGGGCAGAGTTTGGGGAGATGGACATTTGGGGATTGTCAGCAAACAGGTGCTTTTAGGAGCCAGGGCTGGGTAGATAGAGGCCTTGATGCCAGTGTTGGCCGGGGCAACAGAGATAAGGGCCAAGGAAGAAGGGGGGGCAGAGCAAGCAGGGAGGAGGAAGAGATGAGGGGTGGGGGGCAGGGAAGGACACCAGAAGCTAAGCGACCCGAGGCTTGGGAACTGACCACCGACTTTGACTTTCTGCCACTTAGTCGCGACCTTGACAAGAGAGGCTTAGGAGTGGTTCGGGCCAGAGCCTGGCTGGAGTGCATTGTGGAGAGAGGGGACAGATATGAGACAACAGTGAATCCAGAGAGAAGTCACCTTTGTGACAGGATCGGCGGGGGCCTGGGCACCAGAGAAGCTTCTAGAATTTAGGAAGCAGGAAGTCAGGCAGTGGATGAGTCCACATGGCAACTGGGTCAGGGTTGGGGTGGGAGTAGTGTGGGTCTGTACTGTGGGGGGCACTGGGAGCCAGGAAAGGGGTTTAAGCAGAGGCCGGACTTGTTCCGTCTCGCATGTCCACCGAGCTGCTCCCTTCCCCCCCCGCCTTGGGATTTCAGGATTTCTCAGGTGCAACTGGCAGATTCAGGCAACTTTACCTGCGTGGCTGCAAGCCCGGCTGGTGTGGCAGACAGGAACTTCACCTTGCAAGTGCACGGTATGGAGCCCGGGGTGGGGGATGCAGGTCCCTTTGGCCTTGACAGGTGAGAATCCAGACCCCTGTCCCCTGGGCTCATCTGGGTGGAGGGGAGGGTCAGCCCTCTGGAGGGATGCAGGTCTGCTTTTGCCCATCTCACTAGCCATAGTGGCAGCTCTGAAAAAGCTGTCAGTGCGGGACAGATGCCTGCACAGGAGCTGCAGAGAAGCCTCCCAACAAAGAGTATCCTATTTGCTTCCATGAGGTGGGTGTGGGCGGGTGCGCTGTTGAGAGATGAGCTGGAGGAAGTAGAGGTGCAAGCAGTGAACGTGCTCCGCCCCTACATGAAAGGTGGGAAGTTCGAGCCCACCTGGAGGTACCTGGGAAGAAAGGCCTGGCAATCCACGTCTGGAAAACCTAGTGAACCAGTTTTACTCTGGCACACCTGGGAAAGGATGCCGGGGGAGCGTGGAGAGGTTCTGCGGGAGGGCTCCCTGTGGAGGCGAGGTTGGAGATTTGAGGAGGGATTGTCTGGGAGAAGGGCCAGTGAGGGCAGCCTGGCATGGAATAAAATGGGTCCTGCCCACCCTTGGCTTGCACAGTGCCCCCTGTCCTGGAGCCAGTGGAGTTCCAGAAAGATGTGGCTGTGCTCCGTGGCTCCTCGGTGCTGCTCCCCTGCGAGGCCCGCGGCAGCCCGCTGCCCCTCGTGTCCTGGACGAAGGACGGGGAGCCCTTGTTTCCCCAGAGCCTTGAGCAGGGGCCTGGCCTCCGGCTGCAGACAGTGGACAATGCTGACTCGGGGTTCTACTCCTGCCTGGCCGAGAGCAACGCAGGCGAAGCCCGGAGGCACTTCCAGCTGACGGTGATGGGTGGGTCATCTACCCTGGCATTGGGCCGGGGAGGACAGGGAGGGACTCCGGGGAGGCAGTGTGGAGAAAATGGGGAAGGAGAGAGGCCTTCAGTGGCTGGGGCTGCTTGCTGCCTGGGAGCAGGGCTTAGGAGACAGGCTGGGTCCGGATGGGTCACTGGCCTTTCCCTCAGGATCATGGATGGCTGGGATTCGATTATCTTGGGGTCTCGAGCCTTGGCCACCTCCCCCAAACCTGCATGGCAGGAAGAAGCAACAAGATCAAGGGTAGAACCCTAAGTTTCAAGCACAAAAATGAACGTGTTGGGGGAAGCTCACTCCTGTCCAGTCGGTGCCGACTCATAGCAACCCTACATTAGAGGGAGCATAGCATAGAACTGCCCCTGTGGGTTTCTGAGACCGTAGCTCTCTATCTTTCTCGAGTAAGGTGGCTGGTGGTTTTGAACTGCTGACCTTGAGGACCCCAGGCCGATGCTGCACAACGTGTCTTCCCTGCCTACTTGCTGGCTTTAAAGCCCCCTTCATCACCACTCACCCTGGAGGCTCAGTGCTGTTTCCTGAAGATGGGCCCTCGGCCTCCCCCACAACCCGTGGCCCTGTGGCCCTGCCTGTGGGGAGATGAGCCAGAGCTCCCAGCCCCCCAGGAAGGGGGTCACTGCTGAACGGGGTTGGGGGCGCTTTTTTGCAGATCCTCCTCACATTGAGGATGCAGACCACACTGCGGAGCTGCTGCTGACTCCTGGAGCCCCGTTGGAGCTGCTCTGTGATGCCCAGGGAAGCCCCCCACCCAACGTCACCTGGCACAAGGACGGGCAGCCCCTGAACCGGCCAGAGACTGGCAGCAGGGCTGGCAGAGTGCTCCGGGCCGAGGGTGTCCAGGTACCTGCTATGGGAGGAGCCTGGGAGCAGGGAGGGGGATGCCTTTGTGCCCAGCCCTGTGGAGGGCATGAGGAAACAGAGACAACCGGCTATGGGCCGTGCCCTGGGAGACCTACCTGCCCAGCCTGGGAGTCCTGGGGCAGAGGAGGGCTGGCATGGCCCGGAAGGACTCTCTGCAAAAGCCAGGCCCTGCACTAGCCTCTGAAGCAAGTGTGGGAAGCAGGCAGAGAAGGAACATCCCAGGGAGGGAGCTGGCTCAGCAGAGAAGGCGGCAGGGTGTATGCGGGCGGAGTGGAGGTGGGGTGGGTGGGTAGCCATGTGCATGTGCTGGAAGGAAACCAGGGCTGGGGGTGGACAGGCAGGTCCCGAGTCAGGCGCCCACTCCACTCCACCCCATCCCCAGGTGGGGGATTCTGGGCTGTACACGTGCCTGGCCAAGAGCCCTGCTGGTGAAGTCGAGAAGAGCTTCCGGGTCCGAGTTCAAGGTAGGGGTGCAGAGGCAGGGGCAGAGGTGGGAGACGGTGGCAGAGGACGCAGTGAAGGCAGGAGTCTATCTCACTTGTCCTCTCTGTCCCTGCCCAGCCCCGCCCAGTGTTGTTGGACCCCAAGGTTCCCGCTTGGTGGTCGGCCTGGCCCCAGGGCAGCTGATCCTGGAGTGCTCCGTGGAGGCAGAGCCAGCACCCGAGATTGAGTGGCACCGAGATGGCATCCTGTTGCAGGTAGGTGCCAGCCTGGGCCTCCAGGAGGGACAGACACTGACTGGACCGGACCCAGAAAATATTGCTTTCCTGCCTACATTCTTGGGTCATGCCCATGTCACGGACAGGAAGATGGAGGCTTTGCTCCAGGACTTCTTCCCGCTATAGCCCGCTATAGTCTGATTTGGCCTGTCCCAGACTGGTTTGAGCACCGCCCTCTAGCTGGCCGCCATGGCGCCAAGGAGAGCCAGCTCCTTTTCTGAGCACGCATCCCCCTCGGCCTCTCCCCAGACAGGAGCGCTCCATGCAGGCTGCTTCTCCCTTCTCCCAGGGCTATAGGGTAGCTCAGAACAGCTGATTTTTTCCATGCTCTCCCTGGAGGGTCGCTGGCAGATGGGGCCTGGGGCCTGGGGCCTGGCACAGAGCTGATGGAGTCTCCCTGCACGCACACACACTCCCCCGGCACTTTGCAGGCAGATGCCCACACACAGTTCCCTGAGCGGGGCAGGTTCCTCCAGCTGCAGGCCCTGAGCATGGCCGACAGTGGCAACTACAGCTGCACGGCTCGCAATGCTGCGGGCAGCACCAGCGTGGCCTTCCAAGTGGACGTCTACAGTGAGTACACCCGCGCCCTGCCCCCACACGCCCACCCCACAGCCCCACGGGGCTCCCAGCACTTACTTTCTCTGCTCTTACAGCGACACCCACCATCCGGCCGGGGCCCCCCACAGTGAATGCCTCTGTGAACCACACAGCCCTGCTGGCCTGCCAGGCTGATGGGGTCCCCCAGCCTCTCATGAGCTGGCGGAAGGATGGTATCCCCTTGGATCCTGGGAACCCAAGGTGGGAGCTGGGAAGGGGAGGCAGGCCTCTCCAGTGCCACTGTCTGGGTGGAAGCCGAAGTCCCCCGGGGCAGCTGGAGCAGGATTCTGTCGCATGAACAGGCGCAGAACCGGAGGACAGGCCTGCGCTCATTAAGATGCGGCCCACCCTGTTTGCTGCTTGTGTGTGCTTCAGGGCTCTCTCACTGTCACTCTGTTGCACACCTACTTTGTGCGCATGGCAGAGGTGTGTCCTGGTCCCTCAGCTCACACAACCTGCCGAGGCATCTGTGAACCCCAATTCCAACATTTCATAGCATTCCCTTGGCTCGGCCTGGGTGACAACCCCATGCCCGATTCTGTCAGCTGGGGCTGGGGCAGGATTCCACAGTACAGACCTGGCTGTGGGTCTGGCCTTGGGGAAGGGACCCAGGCTGACCGAGGGACTTCTGTCTCCTCTGATGCTGGGTTGGGGTGTTGCTGGGGTACGGGGAGAGGCCCTCTGATTGTGGCCTTGTGGACACAGGGCTCTGGCTCCTGAATGCCATCCTGTCCTGGGTGCAGGGGGTGAAGAGGAAGGTTTTCCTGGGGATAGTACTGGGGATCCAGGTGCCCACGGTGCCCAGCTAGGGCTGCTGGCCATCCCACCCTCTTTTCCAGATTGGAGCTCCTGCCCGATGGTTCCCTGAGGATCCAGCCAGTCCTGACCCAGGATGCCGGCCACTACCTCTGCCTGGCAGCCAGCTCCGCAGGTTCTGACCGGCAAAGCCGCCACCTCCAGGTCTTCGGTAGGTGGCCTCAGCCCTGGCCTCTGTGGGTCACTCCAGACGTCTGGAGCCAGGAACTGTACTCTCCACGTTTCAGAGTGCGAACCACACTCTAAGCCTGCGTATTCATTTTCACCCACGGATTATGCCCTCAAGGAGACGTACGGCCAGAGTGGCTGTGTCACGGGCTCACACATCACACCCACCATGAGGCCGGCGCAGGCCGGGCAGGGTCTCACTCTGTCGTACGTAGGGTCATTATGAGCTAGAACACAGCAGTGACCCTCCTGACCGCTGTGTTATTACCTGACCCGTGGGATAGACCAGCAACAACAGACCATTGCTATTCAGTGGACTCCAACCCCCAGTGGCCCTAGAGGACTGAATGGAACTGCGACACCCCACCCCCCCGTGGTTTCCCATGGCTGTAAGTCTTCATTGAGCAAGCAGACTGCCTCATCTTTCCTCCACGGAGCAACTGGTGGGCTTGAACCGCTGGCCTTTCAGTTAGTGGCCCAGTGCGGCCGCCCCATGAGGCCTCCTTCAGTGTGTGATCTGGCAGAAACGTAGGAAAGAGTGGGTGTAACATCAGTGTCATCCACGGCTGCACGTCCCGTTCCCACTGCCCCAGACACCTTAGTTGAGACCATGCGGGGGGCCCAGCTCAGGGACTGATGAGCCGAGTAGAGCCCTGGAGGCCTTGTTCAAGGAGAGGCGACTCGGGGACACCAGCCTCGGTGATGACGAAGGTCCCGCTGTCCCAGCTCCTCATGCCTCCCTCAGGATGGGTTGAGGGTAGGAGCTAGTGCCCTCTGTCCATGACCCCACCCTGCACCCTGCTTCCTGATGCCTACCCTCTCCCCCCAGAGCCTCCAGCCATTGCGCCTGGCCCCTCAAACCTGACCCTGACCGCCCACACCCGAGCCTCCCTACCCTGTGAGGCCAGCGGCTCCCCCAAGCCCCTCGTGGTCTGGTGGAAGGACGGACAGAAGCTGGACTTCCACCTGCAGCAGGACACCTACCGGTAACAAGTTGGCCCCTCAGTAGCCCCACGTGATGTCCAGATGGGACGGGGTGCCCATCTCCCTGAGGAGTCTGGTCTGGATTGGGGCCTACCTCCTGGGGATCTCACCAAAGGCAAACCCCAAACCCAAAGCTTGTTACCATCCAGTCGGCCATGTAAAACCAAACTCCCTGCCATGGAGTTGATGCTGACTGCCCCTGTGGTTTCTGAGGCTGTAGCTCTTGATGGGAACTGAAAGACCCATCGTTCTCCCTTGGTGTGGGGGGAAAGGGGGACTGGTGGTTTCAAACCGCTGACTTTGCAGTTAGAAACCCCATATATAACCACTACATTAGCGGGTGATCCTAGAGGACAAAGTACTACTGCCCCATCAGTTTGACTGTCATCGTTACTGAAGCAGGTGCCACATCCGAGTGGAGGATGGGTTCTCACCACTGACCTGTCTGTTAGCAATTCCGTGCTTAACCCCTGTGCTGACTGGGCTCCTTCCCCTGAAGGGCCAGCACTCATGTCCTTGACCTTGGGGCCAGAAGTGTCTTTACACCCAGATGGGCACCTGGCAGTGGATGGGAGCCTTTGGGACCTACAGCCCAAGAAAAAAAAGTTTGTCCTTCAAAGCGCCGGCAGTCACTAGTGGATTAGAAAGGGCTCCAGTTAGGACACGTGGCAGGTGTCCCCGGGATCTCCATGTTCTCAAGGACGGCCAGAGCTCAGTGACCATTGGGGGACTGAGGGTGCAGACACACCAGTGGAGTCAGTGCATGCTCACTGTTTGGTGCTTTGCCCGGAGCAGGCGCTCAGTGCATGGGGCAGCTGCGATGAGAGTTGGGAGGGTGGTCCTTATAAGGCACAGTCTGCTGGACAGGTGCTGTAGGAAACAGGCCAGGTCAGAAAACACCCATCACCCCCCACCCCAGAAACCGGAACGAAGTACTGCTGCTGATCTTGGTGGGAGCAGAGATTTCTAGAAGACATGTTTCGAGTCAAGGCGGGAGTCCAGATGCAGGGAGGGGAAATGGCCAGGGGCCCTCAAACACAGGCTGCCCTGTCAGGTAGGCCACGTGGCCCTTTACGTGGCAGCCAACCTTCTGTCCATCTGTCCCAGGCTCCTGCCCTCCAATGCCCTGCTCCTCGCAGACCCCAGCCCCCAGGACTCGGGCCAGTTTGAGTGTGCAGTGAGCAATGAGGTGGGAGAGGCCAGCAGGCTCTACTGGGTGACCATTCACAGTGAGTAAGAGGGTTGGCGCAGGGCCAGGCACCTTCCTGCCCTCGGTCGCTCGCTCTGCCTGCAGGGGCTTGGCGCTGGTTTATTCTTGGGCATCTGCTCCAGCAATCTCTCTTCGATCCCACCTTACCAACACCAACATAAAGTAACCCAAGCTCCGGCGCAGTTCCTCTCCCCAACCCAGAGCTTCCCAAACCCAAGTTTGGCTGTCATCGCCTGAGCTAAAATCCCTCCCCCTGTGGCTGCCCACTGCTCTGGGGACTGCATCCAAAAGTACCCCACAGAGACCAGGTCCTGTGGGGTCCAGCCCCCGCCCCTTCTCCTGCTGCAGCTTACACCACTGCTGGTTATCCTTACCCGGAGCCTGCGTGCATGCTGATCCCTCTGCCAGGACACCCTTCCCTGCACCGTGCACCCACCCAACACCTGCTGCCCGCCACCTTTCCGGATGAGGGTCCAGTCCCCTCGGGGCTTGTCTAGGGCCCCTCCCACAAAGCCCTCCTGGGAAGTGACAGGGCCCATGTCCCTGTAGAAAGCTTTTGGGCACGGTATTCCTGCCCCCAGCAAGAGAGCGGCAGAGTGATGGAATGTGGATTCCCCTCTATGCACAGCCCTCGCTGGCCCTTGGCCGCCCACCGTCCACTCCATTCATGGTTCTCATGCTCCTGTCCCTGTGCCCGCGTGTTCCCTGCAGACCCCAGCAGGACCTCAAGCCTTACCTTGCTTTTCAGTGCCTCCCACCATTGCTGACGACCAGACAGACTTCACGGTGACCAGGATGGCGCCCGTGGTCCTCACGTGCCACAGCACTGGCATCCCAGCCCCCATGGTGTCCTGGAGCAAGGGAGGCGCCCAGCTGGGGCTGCGAGGGAACGGCTATCGTGTCTCCCCAGCAGGTCAGTAAGGGTGTGCCACAGAGGGAGACCAGGAGAACTGACAACGCGGGTGAAAGGGCTAATTGAGACCATGTGGTGGGGCAGGAAGGACAGTTCTGGCCTGGTTCTGCTGTTCACTGTGTGACCTGGGGAGGCCCCCTTGCCCTCTCTGGACCTCCTGATTCCCTCCGCACTGCAGCTTTGAGATCCGTCAGTGGTTCTCTGACACTGTTGTTTGACAGCAAAATGAGAAGGGAGAAAAGAACCACAGAGAGTGTTTTCCTAGAGCGGATCTTCTCTGCTGGGAAGACTTGACCTTTATTCAAGGAGCCCTGGCGGTGCTGAGGGAATAGCACTGGACTGCTAACCACAAGGTTGTCCGTTCAAAACCCACGAGCTCCTCCGTGGGAGAGAGATGAGGCTGTTCACCCCCATAAGGATTTACAGTTGCTGTGAGTCAGAATCCACCCCAAGGCAATGGGTGGTTATGTGTAGGACCTTTATTCTGAAATGATGCGTGTGTGTGTGTGTGTGTGTGTGTGTTGAAAAACCCTTCATTTTATGAAGCTGAGTCATCATGGAGGGTGTTTATGTATTTCTTTTTAAACGGCTTTGCATGTCAAAATAAGGAACTGGTGAGCGTTAAGGGAATTTCCCAAATTAAAGCGATTGATTCGTTGGCTAGTGGAATCCTGAAGTCGGGGCCCTGCTGGCTCGATGTGAATTTCAGGAGCCTTTCCCGCCTGCAGCTGGCGAGGGGAAAGCCCAGCTATGGAGCAATCTGGTTGGCAGCGACAGCTGGCCAGGGGTGTGGAAGGTGGCCCTGAGTCCAGTGCTCCTCCCTCCCTCGCCACTGAGCAGGCCCGCAGGGGCCCCCGGGGAGGATGACTGAGAAGCTGTTTGACTGCTGAGGTGGAGTCTGTGGTCCAGGAATGTTCAGATGGTGTCCGCTCGCTACCTACCCAGGACTGATGGGAGGATAAGACAGGGCAGCAATCTGAAGAGGCTTCCTGGAGGAGGCAACTTTGTAGCAGAGCAGGATGAGGAGGGCTTATGGAACTGTGGCTCGGCCAGGGCAGATCAGAGATGGTGTCATCTGAGTCCTCTTTGAATGCACAAGGAGGCTGAGGCCCAGTGGGTGAAAGGGACTTGCCTATGTGTATGCTCTGGGTGGGGAGCAGGCTGGCCTGGCCCCCAGTTCCCACTGTGTCTCTGCTCGGTGCTGTTGACCATGGGCTGGACAGGCAGTGTGGATGGCCTGGGCTTTGTGAGGACCCAGCTGCTCCACCACTGGGCATATCTGCCCCCATCTTCTCTCTGCCCATCCCCAACCCCCAACCCCCCAGGAGCCCTGGAGATCGGGCAGGCCCTCCCTATCCACTCTGGCCGCTACACCTGCACCGCCCGCAACTCTGCAGGCGTGGCCCACAAGCAGGTGGTCCTCACAGTGCAAGGTGAGCGAGGGCAAGGCAGCCCTTGGGACGGTAGAGCAGGTGGGAAGGGAGAGGTCAAAGGACAGGAATGAGGACCCGCCTCTACCTGACTCCCTGATGGGATTCCTAGGGAGAAAAGAATCTTTCCACCTCCTGGGGGAAAGTCAGAGGTTACCTGGCCGGAGGGCCCTGGTGACAAAGTCACCTCTGCCCTACTTTTGGACAGCCTCGCCCGTGGTGAAGCCGCTGCCCAGTGTGGTGCACGTGGTGGAGGAGGACGAGGTGGTGCTGCCCTGTGAGGCCTCCGGCATCCCCCAACCAAGTGTCACCTGGCAGAAGGAGGGGCTCAGTCTCCCTGCAGGTGCATTTCCATGACAGCCCAGGGGAGGATGGTGCAGGCCAACGTCTCCCTCCTGCCTAGCTCACCCCCCGCCCCCCATCCAGGAGCAAGAACCCAGGTCCTCCCCAGTGGAGAGCTGCGGATTGTCCATGCCAGCAGAGAGGATGCCGGGAACTATTTCTGTGTTGCTCAGAACAGCGCCGGCAGCGCTACGGGGAAAACGCGGTTGGTGGTGCAAGGTGAGCCTGGGGCAAGGGCTGAGGTGGGAGGGAGTGGACAGATGGAACCGGGCGTGTCCCAGCATCCCTGAACCCAAGCACTGCTGGTGGCAAACAGGTGGTCTCCCCGGCCCCCAGAGTCTGGCTTCTGAGAGTAGATCCTCATCCCCACAGCCTTCTCTCTGGCTCCTTCCCATTCAGTCTGACTTTCCAGTCACCATTGACAAGTCCGTCTCTTTTCTCGCCCATACCTAAACCAAATGTACCGCCCCGAGTTGGGACCATCCCCAGCTCCAAAGATCAGGAGATGTGATTGGCCAACCACCGGCAAAGCATCCTGGGGCTGTTCTGTGGGGGTCCCCACCTTGTTCTGATCCCAGTGGTCTCGTTTCCCACCGGGCATCACTGGTGTTGACCCCACTGCCACCCTAGACTTGGGCTGTGAGCTCAGGGGACTCAGGGGGGCTCCTGGCTCCAGGCTTGCTTCTAGACCCACGTGTCCTTTTCCGGGAGCCAGATGCACAGGTTTGGTGGCAGCGGTTCTGCTTTGAGCCCTGCAGGTGGCCTGAGCCCAGGTGGATCCAGCCTAAGCTTTTATTTAGTTGGTGGGTGCACACACACGCATGTAGCCCATGTCCCATCGAGTCACTGTTACCGTGTCTAAACACAGCCACAGTCTGGCTTCAAAGACAGACCTTCATGGTCTCACCATCCTGGAGGGTAGGAGCAGGGCCGGGGGCTGTGTCCACCCCTTCTTGGTTAGCAGGTTTGGGGCTTCCTTGAGGTCTTGTCTTGCCCAGTGTTTCTTTACCTGTGGGTCTCAAGCCCCTCCCCGCCACCCCATGAAGCTGTATGACTGAACATGGGGTTGAGGAGAATGGGCATCAGTGAGAGGTTTCTACGTGCATTCTGGCCAGGGGCGGCTGGCAGCGCAGGCCCTTGAAAATGTCTTGGGAGAGAAGGGCTCCGAGTGGGGACCGCTTGAGACTGCCGTCGTCTGCCATCTGTCTTCGTGTGTGTGGTGTGTGTGTGTACTGTGTGTGTGTGTGGTCTGTGTGTGTACTATGTGTGTGTGGTGTGTGTCTGTGTGTGTGGTGTGTGTGTCTGTGTGTATGGTGTGTATGTGTGTGTGGTGTGTGTATGTATGGTGTGTGTGGGTGTGGTTTTGGTGTGTGGTGTGTGTGTGTGTACTGTGTGTGTGTGTGGTCTGTGTGTGTACTATGTGTGTGTGGTGTGTGTCTGTGTGTGGTGTGTGTGTCTGTGTGTGTGGTGTGTGTATGTATGGTGTGTGTGGGTGTGGTTTTGGTGGGTGGTGTGGTGGTGTGTGTGTGGTGTGTGTCTGTGTGTGGTGTGTGTGTCTGTGTGTGGTGTGTGTGTCTGTGTGTGTGGTGTGTATGTGTGTGTGGTGTGTGTATGTATGGTGTGTGTGGGTGTGGTTTTGGTGTGTGGTGTGGTTTTGGTGTGTGGTGTGTGTCTGTGTGTGGTCTGTGTGTCTGTGTGTATGGTGTGTCTGTGTGTGTGGTGTGTGTATGTATAGTGTGTGTGGGTGTGGTTTTGGTGTGTGGTGTGGTGGTGTGTGTGTGGTGTGTGTATGTATGGTGTGTGTGGGTGTGGTTTTGGTGGGTGGTGTGGTGGTGTGTGTGTGGTGTGTCTGTGTGTGTGGTGTGTGTATGTATGGTGTGTGTGGGTGTGGTTTTGGTGGGTGGTGTGGTGGTGTGTGTGTGGTGTGTGTATGTATGGTGTGTGATGTGTGGTGTGTGTGTGGTGTGTGTATGTATGGTGTGTGGTGTGTGGTGTGGTGGTGTGTGTGTGGTGTGTGTCTGTGTGTATGGTGTGTATGTGTGTGGTGTGTGTGTCTGTGTGTGTGGTGTGTCTGTGTGTGTGGTGTGTGTATGTATGGTGTGTGTGGGTGTGGTTTTGGTGGGTGGTGTGGTGGTGTGTGTGTGGTGTGTGTATGTATGGTGTGTGGTGTGTGTGTGGTGTCTGCCTTTCTCCTCTTGATCACTCAGAAGTGGTTAAGTTTAGACAGCTGCCTATCCTGGTGGCTCTAATTATAATAACAAAGCAACCCCTGTCTCCACCCCTACAGGACTAGGGGCTGCGATGCCAACATGGGAGGGGTAGGGGCACACACACTTCATCACATGCCAAGCCTAAAACCAAACTCACTGCCATCCACTCGATGCCGATTCATAGCGAGCGACCTTACAGGACATGGCAGACAGACTACAAACACACTCCACCCGTGAGGCTCCCCAGAGCCCCATCTTTCTCCTTCCTAACACACAGTCTCACCAAATTCAAGAGAATCCAGACTTCATCCAGCCCACAGGTGATGACTCATGACCCAAGAGTGGTGGGGGCAGCAGATGAGGGTGGAGGAAGGAACTGAGGAGCCAGGCCAAGTGTCCACTTTCACGGGCACCGGGCCAGTGGCACTCTACCCCAGCTCAGCTAGAGCCCAGCCCTAAGTGCAGTGGACCTTCCTCTCCCCTCAGAGCCTCCCGTGATTGAGACTGGCCTCCCCGACCTGTCCACCACGGAAGGCTCCCACGCCCTCTTGCCCTGCACGGCCAGGGGCAGTCCGGCGCCCGCCATCACCTGGGAAAAGGACGGGCAACCTGTCTCTGGAGCGGAGGGCAAGTTCTCCATCCAGCCTTCCGGGGAGCTGCTGGTGAAGGACTCAGAGGTGAGGGGCCGGCTGGCCAAGCGCCAACACCAAGCCCAGCCCACCGTCGTCCATCTGCTCCCACAGAACTGCGCCTTAGAACCTCTGAGACTGTCGGCCTTAGGAATGCCGACAGACTCATCTTTCTCCCCGGGTGCCACCGGTGGGTTTGAACCACTGACTCTCGAGTGACAGACCATCACTTAACCCACCCTTCAGCAGACCACCACGCCAAACCAAACTGCCATGCTGACTCACAGAGACCTGTAGGACAGGGTGGAGCTGCTCCTGTGGGTTTGTTTGCGAAACTGCAGCTCTTTAGGGGAGTGAAAAGCCTCTTCTTTCTCCCGCAGAGCTGGCTGGTGGTT
The DNA here is from genome assembly GCF_050624435.1 of Tenrec ecaudatus. Classification (NCBI taxonomy): domain Eukaryota; kingdom Metazoa; phylum Chordata; class Mammalia; order Afrosoricida; family Tenrecidae; genus Tenrec; species Tenrec ecaudatus. The sequence continues at coordinate 76,741,046 of NC_134539.1, read as the reverse complement.
TTAAACTGCTGGCCTTGCGGTTAGCAGTCCAACTGGTAATCATTACGCTGCCAGGGCTCCAGACCACAGTGGGGAATAATTAGAGCAACGACAAGCGCAAGCATTGGCTGAGCGCTCACTGTTTCTCATGCTCTGTGCAGAGCCCCGGTCGTCTCTTAGCCCCAAAAACCTTGGGAGATAGGTGTTACCATCCTCACAGACCAATCAAGAGGCCAGGGTTCAGACGGGGACCGAGTTTGCCAAGATACATTGTGCTAAAAGGCAGGAGCGGGATTTGGAGCTGGGCCTCCTGGCTGCCTCCTGGGGGGCAGGGAGAGAGCCCAGGGTGGGTCGTCCGCAAACAGCCCTGAGGTGGAGCCGGCCAGGGGCATGGGTGAGGCCCCTACCTCCAGCACCCACCAGATCCTGCCCCTGTGTAAAGAGCAGGACCCCAGGGAATGGGCAGCTGCGTGGGTGGAACATGTGCCTGGAGGTGGATCATGGAGGCCTTAGGATGGATCTGGGTCCTGAAAGGACAGTGGTGAGCTCCCCAGCCCTGCTCCACTTGACCACATAACACCTCTGAGCCTTGCGGGACCCTCCACATGGAGACCCCCAAAGTTGGGCTTGTCACATGGGGTGAGTGTGCAGTGAGCTGGTGCCAGTCAACATCTAAGCACAGAGCCTGGCACAGAGTAAGTGCTGGTCCCCATGAGGCCATGGTGGTAGAACTGTGCCCTTGGCTAGCTGTGAGACCATGGGCAAGTCAACTCAACTCTCTGGGCTGGACGGTCACGATGGGTAGTGGCCCCTGAGGGCATTCTAGCTCAAGGAGGTAGGGGGCGGTGGGTGCTCAACCTGACCTCCCTTTCTGCCCACAGAGCCGTGACGCGGGCACCTACACCTGCACGGCCCAGAATGCTGCGGGCCGTGCCCGCCGCCGCGTGCATCTCACCATCCTGGCACTGCCCGTGTTCACCACCCTGCCTGGAGACCGCAGCCTGCGCCTGGGGGAGAGGCTGTGGCTCCGGTGTGCGGCCAGGGGCAGCCCCACGCCCCGGATTGGCTGGACGGTCAACGACCGGCTGGTCACAGGTCTGGGCCTACAGGGGGTGGGTGGGAGGGCAGGTGGGGAGATCCTCTGAACTCTGTGAGGGGGCGAGGGGGTGGCAGTGTGTGTGTGTGTATGTGTGTGTGTGTGTGTGTGTGTGTGTTTATAAAGGCAAACCGGTGTGGCGTCCCTACCCCAGCCACACATCAAGCCCAGAGATGCCACCTGGGTAAAAGACTCACCTGGAGCCCTGGAGGCTGGGAGGAGAAGACCCCCTCCCCCTGTAAGCCCCTCTCCTTGGACGCACTGTCTTCCCACCTGGGACTCAGGAGATGTCTGGGCAGGCACAAATCCCTCAGGGTGCATGACAGGCGCTCAGTGAGCATCTGCCGATTGAATCGCTAGGGGTCCCCCACTACAACAGGACACTGCCTGCATTAGGCGCCCTGCAAGTGGGGCCAGTACAAGAAAGCCAGGCTGGGTCCCAGCGCTTCTAGGGGCCATGACCTTGGGCAGGGGACTCAGCCTCTCTGAGCCCAACGTCTCCATCTATAAAATAGGGTGAAGGGAAGTTCTGGGGACAGAATGACGGAATGTGGGAGGTGCCTCCCCCAAAGGAGAGGCCCGAGCAATGGGAACCCTTGGCCCCATTCCTATTGTCAGGGCGATGCCACCCCCATTGCAAAAAATGCAGAACGCCCACTGATAGGTTCCATCTGCGTGTTGACCACCGCGGTGTAGGCTGCAAATACCATATGTTGAGGGGTCCCCCAAACCTGCCCTTGGCCACTCATCAGATCCACCATGTGCACCTGAAACTGAAACGGTCTAGGATGGCCTGTGCCCCCAGCATGTCTGACTTGATGGGACTCCCACCTGGGGAGAAGGGAAACTTGTTTCCACAGCACGATAGAGCACCTGCTTGTCCCCCGTCTAAGTGTTCAGGGCAAGAGGTCCCTGTCACCCTGGGCTCAGAGCCACCCCTTCCCCGGGAGGGGGCTCTCTTTCTCTGCCACAGAAGGGGTGTCGGAACAGGACGGGGGCAGCACGCTGCAGCGGGTGGCAGTCACCAGAGCAGACAGCGGGACCTACATCTGCTGGGCAGAGAACAGAGTGGGCCGTGTGCAGGCCGTCAGCTTCGTCCACGTGAAAGGTGGGGTTTGCCCAGGTGACCTTTCTCCATCCTCAGTAGATCCAAGCCACATACCAAAAGTGAGGGGCTCTTCTCTCTGGCTGCGCATCACAGCCCCTCCCCCTGGGAAGCTTTACATGACAACAAGGTCCTAGTGCCTCGCTAGACTCCATCAGTCTCCAGCGTAGGCGCCCGGGCCTCAGTACAAGGAGACTTGGGGATCTGACCTATTGGCCTGTGACACTCACTACCTGAAATTGGGCAGCCCCCATGCAGGAGGAAAGCATAGGAGCAAAAAATGTGATGCTTGCCATCCTGTCCAATGAGCCCTTGTGGGGCAGCCCTTTAACCCTCAGTGACACCATGGCTTCATTTGCTTAACTTCAGGGTGGGGGGTTGGGGATTGATCGAGGGGCGCAAACAGCCCAGGACACTAGGACGCAGATGCAGCTTCTGGTTAATTCAACCTCAGGAGACTGTAAAAGGGCATCCACAAACATTTGAAACATTTGAAATGAGCATGAAGGAAATCTGTGACTGTGCACAGCCAGGGGTCTTCATGATCAGATGGCTCATATTTCTCAAGGTACCTGGCAGGGGAGGTGGTGCTCTGGGGCTGAGCTAATCCATCTCTCTGAGAGAGTATCTAACACACAGAGCACTGCCTTCCTGTGTGTGCCTGTGCCAGGCATCACAAATCAACCGCAGTACCATTGCCACTGGTCTTCAAAATCCTTCTCAACACAGTCTTCCTGGCAGCCACTACCAGTCTTTTGGATTAGGCCCATGTGGTGGAGCGTGTTTGCCACCCTTGATGCGTGCTGAGCTACCTGCCGGGACACTCGGAAGGCCCCTGCAGGCAGAGGTTGGGCAAGACTGAGTCTGAAGAGAACCTTCTTCCTGACTCTCTCTGATGTCACTCTGTGCAGAGGCTCCCAGCCTACAAGGGAAGCCCTTCTCCTACCTGGTGGAACCCGTGGGGGGCAGCATCCGGCTGGACTGTGTGGTCCATGGAGACCCAGTGCCCAACGTCCGCTGGAACAAGGACGGCCTCCCACTGCGGGGCAGCCTTCTCCAGCACCAGCTGCAGAACGGCTCCCTGGCCATCCACAGGACCGAGGTAAAAAGGGTCTGGTACCTAGGATGGGGCTGCCGGGGACAACCTTAGCTTCACCTTCTCTGTTCAGGAGGCTTCTCCGGCTGGGCATGGGAGCCCACATTTTCTCAAGCATCCCTGGGGGGCAGGCCCCCTATTTTAGAGAGGAAGATACTAAAGGGCAGAGCGGCTCATTGATTTGCCCCAGGCCCCATAACCAGTGCATCCCCCAGGCAGGGCACATCACTCTGTTTTAAATGCTACTGTGAATCGCGTCATCATTAGACTGTGCTGTTGATGTTGGTGGTGGTCACTGTGAACACAGGGACATACAGTCAGGCCTCCTGGCTCCTGCTCTGGGCTGATTCCAAAGTTGTGGGCACTGGAGCTGCCTCAGTCTCCAGTCTGCACCCCCAAGTCCCCCAGGGATCACACAGAACCCCACGATTCAGCCCTGACTCAAGCTCATCCTAGGGGCTCTTGATCACCAGCCTGGGAGCCTGCCCTGCCTGGTAGCTATGGTCAACTTAGTGCCATCAAGTCGATGTCAACTCACAGCGAAGCTATGTATAGGGCGGAGTCTAACGGCCCTGTGGGTTTCCGAGACTGTAACTCTTTACGGGAGTCGAAAGCCTCGGCTTTTTCCCGTGGAACTGCTGGTGATTTCAAACTGCTGACCTTGCAGTTCGCAGCCCCATGTGTAACCACTGGGCCACCACAGCGCCAAGGCGATGACAGGACTAGTCATCCTAACCCCACTAGGCGCCATGAGAGCAGCAACAGTGGCCACCAGCACCTGAGTACTTAGCATGTGACAGGCACGGTGCCTTCCACTGTGCAAACGTCATCCCATTTAATGTTCACCGCAAGCCTGGCAGTTACCACCCCCATGTGGAAGGTGGGGAAGCTGAGGCTCCAACGACATAGGTCTTAGTAACCGGCTTGAAGGGTCAATTGTGGGGCTGGGATTTAGCCCCCTATTGCCTTGAGCCCCAAATCTATACTCTTTACCACGTTGCTCCCCATGGATGGGAACTCCTGGACATTCCCATTTAGGTGAGGACAGGGGCCCCTAGCTGCACCCCCAGCTCCATCCCATGACTGAGTCCATCCCAGAAGTGACTCAGAGCTAGGGGAGATTCCCAGCTCCCTTGCATCCATGTCCAGGGGTGTCGGGGGAACAAAGTTTCCCAGGATATAAACCATGCCTGGCTGAACCTTGGGGTCTTCATCTGTAAAACCTAAGTACCGGAGCCCTGGTGGCATAGTGGGTTATGAATTGGGCTGCTAACCTCAAGGTCAGTGGTTCAAACCTACCACCTGCTTTTCGGGAGAAAGATGAGGCTTTCTGCTCCTGTAAAGATTTTCAGCCTCAGAAATCCTCTGGGTAGTTCTCCTCTGAGTCAGAATGGACTAGATGGCAGTGAGAATTGCCTAAGTAAAGGAGCCCTGGTGGTGCTGTGGTTAACATGCTCAACTGCCAACCCAAAGGTCGGTGGGTCAAATCCACCAGCTGCTCTGTGGGAGACAGGTATGGCAGTCTGCCTGCGGGACAATCCCCTCTGTCCTCCATGGCTGCACTGAGTCAGAATCAAACCCCGGCCCAGCATGGGGCTAGCACCTAAGCTAGTGAAATACTCCATGGGGAGACGCACAGTGCCCGCCAAGGCAACAAGAGCCCGAGAAATCACACAGATTGGAAACAGAGGTTGCTGTCCAACGTGATTTCCCCCAAACTGACGCATCCCTGGGACCCAGTTTTAAAAAGAGTTTTATTGGCATGTACTTCACCAATCACACAAGTGAATCATTCAGTCAAAGTAAGACGGGTTGTGCAATCATTCCCAGTCGACTTCAGAACATTTTCTTCTGTGCCCACTGTGGTCGGCTTCCCTCCCCCCCGCCCCCTGCTGCCAGGCCCCTAGGTGACCATGAGGTATAGATTTACCTATCTTTACCCTTTGACACGGGGCCCATTTTTCAAGGAAGCCCCACTAACATGCCATGGGGCAATTATGTTTGGAAGAGGTGGATCTTCCAGCATACAATTCCACTCAGATGGCAAATCCATATCCTGAGTCACCTCCCCCACCGCCCCCACACACCTCAGTTCCCGGGGCGGAACCAGGGATGGATTAACTTTGAATCCTATTGACAGGCAGCCACGAGGCCCTCTGAGACTTTGGGGGGCAGGGAGGGAATCCCTGGACCCCAGGCTCCTTCCTGATTCTCTGAGCTCTGCTCCTGTGCCCCTTTCCATGTCTTGCTGTCCTCCTTTCCTGACCCCTGACCCCTTTCTTGTGCCACCTGCAGATGGAAGATGCCGGGCGGTACCAGTGCCTGGCGGAGAACGAGCTGGGTGCCGTGGAGAAGGTGGTGATCCTCGTCCTGCAGAGTAAGTGTGAGCCTCCCCGGGCCCTGGCCTCGGGCTCTTCTCAGGGTGGGAGCAGGAAGTGGACACTCCGGGCAGAGCTGTGCTGATGGGCCCCCAGCTGTCTGAGAAGAACAGAGGAGAGAGAGACAGCACCCGGGGACTTAGAATCCTGCTACATGTATGCATTCTGAGCACACCATTCAACTCTTAGGAGCTGTTCATCCAAGCCGAGTGGTGACTCGGGGTCAGGGCTATGAGCATGCAGACCTGGCAGGGACTGGGCCCAAGGCCACAGAGGAGCCCTTGCTGTTGCCAAGCAGCTGCTCGTTCACAAAGCACTATTGGAACCTCAAAGTCACCCTGCGAAACTGTCTAGGTCAGAAACCCCAAACCAACCCCTGCCATCGAGTCGTTCCCCTATAGGAATAGGACAGGGTGGGTAGAAGTCCCCTGAGTGTAACTCTTGATGGAAGGAGAAAGCCCCATCTTTCTCCCTCTGAGCAGCTGGCGGTTTCAAACTGCTGACCTTTCGGATGGCAGCCCAACTTGTAACCACTATGCTAGCGGGGCAAACCTTACACTTACAGATCAAAATGCCTTTAGAGAAGAGTGCATGGAGGATCGTGGGCTGTGCCAAAGGAGCCAGCCCACCGCCACTGAGGTGGAGACGGTAAATACTCCCGGGAACAGGGATATTAGTGGGTTTGGAACACAGGCCATGTGGTCACAGGCAGCCCAATCCTCGCCCATGGTGCCACCCATGGGGGCTCTGTCATTAAGTGGACAGCTCAGTGAAATGTCACAAATCGGACCTCTCCCCCAGTTAACTCATATCCAGATCAGATCATGGAATACTCTCCGCTCCTGACTTTGGGGTTAGCCGCCCTGGGTGCACCCCACTGCGCCACCATCAGCAGGGCATAGGGTGTCAACTTCTGCACATCCTCACCAGCACTTGATAACACCAGTCTTTCATGTTCACATTCTAGTGAGTATGTAAGGGTCCCGCCCTGGGGTGGGGGGGCAGGTATGGGTTAGGCATTGGGTTGCTAACTCCCAGAGAGTAGCTGATAGGTTGGCAGTTCAAATCCTTTGGCTGCTCTTTGGGAGAAAGATGAGGATTTCCACTCCCATAGCGTTCTGCAGTCTCCGAGACCCTTTCTCAGCCCCCTCTGAGAGGGAATGGACTCAGTGTCAGAGATTTGGGGGGTTGGGGAGGAGCTAGGGGGTGTGTCAGGAGCCCTGGTGGGAGGTGGTACAGAGGTCAGAGAGCTTGGCGGCCATCAGGAAAAGCACCTGGCAACCTGCTCCCACCAAGATCCCAGCTTGAAGACCCCAAGGAGCAGTTCAGAAGACCCCAAAGACCCTTTGCTGCCTAGGGTCACCCTAGGCATGGGAGCAGAGCTCGAGTCTGGGCGAGCTCCTGTGCAGATGAGGGGCTCACCGGGCCCTGACAGCACTCGGTGTCAGGCAGCTTCCCTTTGCACTCCAGAATTACTAATGACACTGAGCCTGTCCAGGTGCTCGAGAGCTGCTCACGTGCCTGTTCAGGTGAAGCATCTCCTCAAATCTTTAGCCTACCTGTTGATGGGATGGATTGTGTTATTGCTGGATTCTAAGAGTTCTTTACATATAACCAGGACGCAAATCCTGTATCAGACACAGGATTAATGATGCCTTTGGAGAGCAAAATGTGAATATTTGATCAAGTCTATGTGTATTCATTTTGTTTTTTATGAATCCTGTGTTTGGCATTGCATATATAATATAAATATAATATATTATTATAATAATATAATATATATTTTTTAATCTGTGCCTAACTTAAGGTCCTGCTCTCTTCTAGAAGTTTCATAGTTTTCATCCTTTCGTTTCAGGTTTATGGTCCACTTTGAATGATTTTTTTTCTGTGAGGCAAGGACCTAAGTTCCATTTTTACTTTCTCGCATATTGAAATCAGTTTTTCCCCAGTACCATTTATTTAGATCTTTAATTCCTCTCATTTGTGCCTTATTATTTTCGGTGTATTTTTGTATATGTCCTATATCTCTTTTGTTAAACGCATTGCTAAGTATTTTCTTCTCCTTAATTGTCAATGGAACTACTTGGGTAGATTTTTTTTAATTGTTCACTGCTAATATGTAGAAATGTGATGATTTTTTTTACATCTTGATCTTATGCTCTGCAACCTTGTGGAATGAGTTTTGGGGGGGTTCTAGATTTTTTTGTTTGTTTAGTTTTGGGTTTTGTCCTGAGCAGGTTTCTGAGGTTATTTTGACCATAAGATCATGTTTAGGATGAAAGTCAGTTTTGCCTCTTCCTTTCTGAGTTATGTGTCCTTAATGCCTCTTAAGTGCCAGATTGCTTTGGCTGGAACCCCCCAGCCCAACGATGAGCAGAAGGGACAAGCGCAGACCTCCTTGCTTTGGCCCCTTAGATAGAGGCCTCCAGTCTTGCACCTTCAAGTGTGAGATTAGCTGCAGACTTCTCCTCTCAAAACCCAAACTCACTGCCCTCGAGTCGAATCCCCTCAGAGCGACCCCACAGGACACAGTAGAACTGCCCCCATGGGTTTCCTTGTGGTGAGCAGCCCAATGTGTAAGTAACTACACCACCGGGGCTCCAGGATGACTTTTATAAACTCAACTTTTATAACGTTTGGGAAATTTTATTGTACCCCTAATTTGCTCCCAGTTTTGCTGTAGGCGGAGGTAGGTTTCTGGCTCCAGACAAGTCCAACCATCCTTTATTGCACCGTTTAGCCCACTCCCACTGAAGGCAGCTATTTATGAAGGTGGTGTTTTGCTTACATCTTGGACCGCTCACCACGAGGTCAGCAGTTCACACCCACTGGCCCACCAGCCACTCTGCCGGAGGAAAATGAGGCTCTCTGCTCCCCTAAAGATGTACCCCCTGACCACCCTAGGGAGACTTCTACTCTGCACCATAGAGGTGCTTGGAGTCGGGTGGCCTCGATGGCACAGGCTGGTTTGTTTGGCAGTCATGTGGTTGGTTGGGTTTTGGCCTGCTATTTTGCTGTTTCCTGTGTGTATCATAGAATTTCTGTTTCTCTCTTCCTCCTTCACTGTCGTCTCCTTTGGTGCTAAACGAACATGGAATGTTGTAGAGTAAAATAAAAAGAAGGTGTGTGCAATGAGATCAGCTATTTCCCACAGGAAAACAAAAACAGAAGCAAAATCGGAGTTGAGAAAGGAACATGAGCTGGGTGGTAGGAGTGCCCTGCCTCTTTGTATTTTCTGATCTGTCTGAATGAATATGTATCGCTGAAGTGATACAAAAGTGATCCTAACAAGCTGTCCCGGGCCTCCCACAGGTGCCCCAGTGTTCCAGGTGGAGCCCCAGGATGTGACTGCAAGACCTGGGGAAGATGTGGTCCTGCGGTGCCAGGCCGCTGGAGAGCCAGTGCCCACAGTGGAGTGGCTACAGGCGGGTCAGTCCTTGCGGGCCAGGCGGCGGCTCCGGACCCTGCCAGACGGGAGCCTGTGGTTGGAGAGCGTGGAGGCCAGGGATGCTGGCATATACGAATGTGTGGCACACAACCTCCTGGGGTCTGCCAAAGCCCAGGCGCTCTTGGCTGTGAGAGGTATGGGGGATTCCTGCCCAGACCCTTCATGTCTGTTGCTTTGGGGAAGACCTGGTGTACTTCTCTGCTAGTTCCCCAATTCTTGTCTTTGCTAAGAGCCATAAACTCGAGAATTAAAGCCACAGCTCAGAGGGCCTTCAAGCTAGAAAACAAAACAAACAAACAACAACACTCCCATGGAATCGATTCCGACTCATAGTAACCCTGTATGAACTGCTCCTGTAGGTTTGCAAGATTGTAACTCTTTATGGGAAAACGCCTCATCTTTCACCCTCAGAGTAGCTAGTGGTTTCAAACTGCTGACCCTGAGATTAACAGCCCAACACATAACCCACTATGCCACCAGGGACCCCTACCTTGCTGCCTGCAGTTGGGAGAACTGAGTCTTATGGATGCTAAGTGTTTGGATAGGGAACCCTGACTTTTCTAGCTTACTTGACAAAAGTTCGTGGCATCTCTCTGGACGCTACAGCCCTAGGAAGTGGGCAGAATAAAACAAGGGCATTCAGGTATCCACCTCGGGGCTTCCTGTGAACGTCTATGGGTTGATGGCCTGAGCTTCGTGCACTGCCTGACCACAGCAGGCGATCAGTAAAGACTCCTGCGTATGGGGCTCCTAACCCAGCCATCTACCTGGCAGCTGCGCCCTGCTCTCTCATCAAACCAGATTCCAAACTGAGACAAGGACTATGCTGAGAAACCGCCATAAAATGATTCAAGCCGACTTAAAGAAAATTCACACACTGGTCGTTTGGAATGGTCCATGCCACTCTAGTAAACACTTTGTATCTGTTACTTCCATGTCCGTGACAGACATCACTAATCTATCTCCTCTACAGCAGTGTCAGAATCCTCCTCCATAGGCCTCTCCTCCAGGCAGCATCTCTCGACTCACTGGAAGTAGAACTAGAAGAGAAATCTGCTTGATACTGTAGCCCTCAAAATCCACTGCCCAGTAACTACAGGGCCCTTTCTGGACTCTGGTCTCCTCATCTTGGCAGGCAGGGCTGGAGACCAGCACAAGCAGCTCTGGAAATCAGAGACACGCATCCGAGATGCCATTTCTGGAGAGCTTTAGACCTCTATTTCAGAGCTTGGCCCCAATTCTCATCCTTGCCGACTGAGAAGCCCCCAACCCAAAGCACCGAGCCCTGTGTACATGGTCTCTTTTTTAATGGAAACACCCCCCTCCATGTACTGATTGTCCACAGGACAGTTACTATGGAGATCTCTGAAAACAAAAGTAGTTACCCACGATCCCATAATTCAATGACCTGAAATTACTTGGGCACTTATTTGATCATATTCTCCCCAGCTTTTTTTTTTTCTCTGAAAGGAAAAGATACTCTTTTTTCCCCTTCTTGCAGACAAGGTCAAATGAGCGGATTCTCTTTACACCCGCCCTTTTTACTTATCACTCTACCATGGGCAGCATTTCATAGCCTCTCTCTCCACTCCACACCCACCGCCAGCGAGCTGATTCTGGCTCACAGTGACTGTAAAGTTCCCAAGGCTGTGCATCTTATGGGAGTACGCAGGGTCATCTCGCTCCCCAGGGCGGAGGGCTGCATTTGAACCCGCAACTTGTCCGTTGGTAATTTGATGCTTATCAGACAGCGCCACCAGGACGCCTGCATCTCTTTCCTGACGTCGTGTGACCCCACCATAGAAGAACTTTAAAAGCTTAGACGTCGTTAGCTTTGTTAAACGAGGGCTGACTGCCAGCAGTCAGAGGAAGGGGAGCTCATAGGTGCCGGTGAAGGTTTTCAGCCTCGGAAGGCCTAAGAAGCAGGTCTCCTCGGTCCCACGGGTCGCCATGAGTCAGAATCGACGAGATGGCAACGGGGCTGGTTTCCCAGGTGGCGCGCGTGCGCGCGTGCTCATGTCCCCAGCGTGAGAAGCACCTAACTATAGTCTAAGAGCGCCTGGGTGGCACAAGTCACCTGCAATCCACTGCTGAACCGAAAGGGTGGCAGTTTCAACCCACCCAAGTGGCATTCAGGATAAAAGGCTAGCGGAGGTGTTTCTGTAAAGATTTTGGACAAGAGAGCCTTAGGGAGCAGTTCTTAGGGGCTTACCATGTGTCGGATAGACTTGATGGTATGTGTGTGTGTGTGTGTGTGTGTGTGTGTGTGTGTTTAAATTCCATCTTTGAGTGATGCAGTGATTCAACTGGTTAGCACACTCAGCTGCTACCTGAAAAGTGGGGGCTTCACGTGACCCAGAGGGGCCTGGAAAAAAGCCCTGCTCCGTGGCCTCTGAACCTGGGGCCACTTTGAGTCAGAGTCCTCTCAATGACAGCTGGTTTTTCATTGACTTTAAACCTGACTTCCTTCCCCTCTGCTCTCTCCGTCCTGCCTGCTCCATCAGCCTGAGGGACAGGGCCCGGCCCTGCCTGAGGGGGAGACTCCAGGCTGCGGAGACCCCTTTGAGAAACTTGAAAGGGCTTGCCTGTTCTTGGCCTGCGATTCTCTGGCCCCTGGCAGCGACACGTGTATTGGGCTGCTGCCTTTTTAGCTGCAGCTCCCGTCTCCTCCCAAGAGCCCTTACCAAACGTCCTCGGATGGGTTCTGGAACGTGGTCATCAAATATTCTATAGGAGAGTCCTGAGCTCAGGAGGAGAAGGCGGTGAGTAGCCTCAGGGACTACAAACTGTTGAGGATTCCCACAGAGACGATCGGAACCTCTGAAGAGAACCCCAACTCTGAGATCATCTTTAAACCTTAGAGCTTAAAACTTGTCCAGAGGCGTCTTACCACCAAATGAGGAGTTTAGTTTAACTAGTAAAGAATGTCTGCCTTGAGCATTGAGCTCTTTTAAGATCTATCCGCGTGGGATCGGATTGACAACGGCAGTTCTAATAAAGCTTAGGCAGAAAATTCCAGAGACAGTGAGGTGATGCTAATGGGGGAGGGATAACCCCTTGAGGAATGGAATCAATGTCCTTGAACTTCATGTGTTGAAGCTATTGAATTGGGGTGGGGGTTGCTATGCATCATCTCAACAAGAAGTCTGTTTTTAATCACACACATGCTAAAGTTCAGGGATAGGTCCCCAGCCCTTCTGCCCTTTCCATCAACCCTGGAGCCTTAGATATTGACAAGAGACATCCCAGACCCACATCAAATCTCATCAAACCCCAGCTCAGAGCTGCAGGAAGCTCATCGCTTCCTGGACTTCAACATTCATCAGCCTCTCCATGCACCCCTTTGGGATCCTGGCAGTGGAATGTTTGATGTTATTTTTTCTGACAGATCATGGGCAATTTGTTGTTAATTTCCCCTGAGAACTGGTAAGTGGAGAGGCAGGCTGACTTCTGTTTCTTGTCCCCAGAATGCCATCTGCCCACATAAGACAGGGCCATCAGGCAGAGGAAGCATCCCCCTGTGCCCACGTCAGCCATCTGATTCATGCTGAAGGCTGGCTGCTTGCAAAGTCCTGGTGGCCACAACCTGCCACCGCCACTGCCACCACCACGACCACCCACCACCATGACCACCATCTACCACCACCCACCAATGCCGCCACCACCACGACCACACGCACCCCCGCCATACACACCCCCACTACCACCACTACCACCCACCACCACCACCCCTACCCCAACTACCACTACCACCACCCCCCACCCCCACCACCATCCCCACCTCCACCACCCACCCCAACCACCAGTACCACCACCACCACCACCCATCACCACCACCCAAGACTGGCTGTGGGGCGCTGGAGCTAGGTCTCTGATGGGTTGGAGGAAGGTCTGGTGGCGGTGGTACTCAGTCCCTGGTCTGGCGCCCTGCCTCTCACCTTGGCTCATGCAGCATGCCAGCTGCCTCCATCAGGGTCCCCTGCCCTGCCTGTGGCCCCACTTTCTCATTTTACAAATAAGAAAACTTAGATGTGACTTATGGGGCCGGGGGTGGGGATGGAGGTGGGGAGGGGAGGTGGCTCAGGCTGGCCAGCTCAAATGTCAGGGAACGTGGGGGCAGAGCCAGAATTAGAAGCTGGTGCCCCTCCACCCCCACCCCCAGCACCAGCCTCGAATTGCATGCTGAGCCCAGATCTCTGGGCTTTAAGGCCATCACCCATTGGTCACATGCCCTTGAGCAAGTTCTATCTCCTCCCAGAACTGTTTACTCCTCCATGCAATGGGAATGACAAAAGTGCTCGAAGGTCTCAGTGTTCTTGTTACCCCCTCTCTTCCTCGCAGTGGAGCCCCGGGGCAGCCGGGGCAGCCTGGTCGGGGTGATCAATGGCCAGGAACTTGGCAAGGCCGCCCTCAACACTAGCGTGCAACGGGAAGCACGTGCTAGGACCACCACCATCCGAAGCAGCATCAGCCACCTCCCTGCAAGTGTGGGTAAGTGGAGGCAGGCGTGTCACCTGCACCTGGGCCATGGCCCTCCGCTAGATGCTGAGGTCAGGAGGAGGCAGCTTGCTAAGGGCTGCTTCCAACACTGCAGCTTCTGCCGGAAGCTGAGCCCAAGCCAAGATGGACTTAGGTACCGGCAGCTTCCTCCCCACCCCGCCGCCCCTCCAGCTGATCAAAAGACCTGGATTTCAGATCCGCGAGTCAAGCCTCTGGCCTCAGAGGTTAATCTCCGAAGCCGCTGATGGCTGGGGAGCTTTTCTCCACGGTGACAAGCAAGGACTGATAACAAAGTGGGACCGCCAGCCATGATGGAGGCCTTGCGAGCAGAAGGGACAGGAGAGGGAGGAGGTGTCGGGAATAAAATTAGCTAGAAGGCCCAGAGAACCAAGAAGCGTCCACATTCAAGCAAATCCTTGAAAGGACGCACAAACGGGCTGGAGAGAGCTTTGCCATCTCGGCTCTTCCTGGGTGTAAACAGCAATCCAACGAAACGGGTCTTGAAGTCTGGCCCTTCCCCAGGGGCCCCGAGTCTGGTCTCTGGGTCCAGAGCAGGAGGAAGGCAGTGCTGATAGGCTCTTTGCTAGAAGCAGCTCCTCTGAAGATGGCCTGGAACACAGGCCTTATGTGAGCAGAGCAGGTCAGGAACTTTGCCCGGGGCGTCGCTCCGAGCTGGCTGTCAGCAGAGAGTTAATGAAGCAGGATGCTTCCCAGACAGAGCTGGCTAGTGAGCAGGAGGCTTGAGGGAACGTCCCACCCCAGGCCTGGAGGCCCAGCTCTGTTTAGTGTCAGGGATGGCACAGGCAGGCCGAGAAGGTTCTGCTCCATAAACATGGTCTCCTGGCACTCCTCTTCAGGGTTGACAGCTGGTGCAGCAGAGCTGAGAAGTTTGACTGACCTTGACCTTGAGCAAGCAGCATCTTTCCCTTCCCTAGTCCACGGTCCAGCCCAGGCTGGAGAGCAAGATGGCACCATGCGAATGAATGTCTGAGAAGCACTATCGGGGCCCTGGTGTGGCTCTAGGGGTGTGGCCTGGTCCTGGGGCTCTTTCAGACAATATCTACAATGTGGGAGCAGTGGTTGGACTTCACGCCGGTTCTACGAAGATGTATTGAGGGTCCATGGAGGCCCAGGCTCCACAAAGACCCCATAGGTTCTCAATCGATAACTGCTGAGTTGCGTTGACTATCTTTCACTCTATGCATCTCTCTTATATTAATCTTTGCATTAAGGCCATGGGGGAGCTCATGCCTTTGCCTTTTCTAGATTCCAGGTTACAGAACAGGTAGTCATGGGGCTGAATCTGGGTAGGGAGGGAAGGAGCTGATGCTCTCCTGGGACAGCAGGGAGTCACAGGTGGTCCTGGAGCAGGAGGGTGACTGCACTCGGGATACGGCCCTAACCTGGACCCCTTCCCTGCCTGCCCAGGGCCGCTGATGCGCATACTCATTGTGGCCATCTCTCCCATCTACTGGACCCTGGCAGGAGAGAGTGGGGAGGCCCTGAATGGCCACTCCCTGACAGGTGGCAGCTTCCAGCAGGAGTCGCACGTGGAGTTTGCTACAGGTGAGCAGAGTCTTCCCCGCATAGGTGGGCCTGGTGGGTCAGGGGCCCCTCCCCCACAGTGACTCTGAACCGGGTGTGGCTCACAGGGGAGCTGCTCACCATGACCCAGGTGGCTCAGGGCCTGGATGCCAACGGCTTCCTCCTCCTGGACATGATGGTCAATGGCATCATCCCCGAGAACCTGGTTGACGAAGACCTTCACATGCAGGTGGGAGTCGGGGCTGTACCAGCCCTGGGGGTATCAGATGGGGTGGGTGAGAGAGAGCAGGTGACAGCCCCAGCCATGCCCCTGGCAGCTGGTCCTGCTTCCCTTCCTGGCCCTCCCTGAGGTCTGGCCCTGGCCTGGCCTTGGGCTTGGGGAAGACCTAAGAACTTGGACCTGGAGGAGCCCAGACACTTGTACGTGGAGCATTCTCCCCATCCCCTAATGGAGAACGCAAGGGACATGACTTGCCCAAGGTCACCTAGCTGGTTGGAAGGAAAATTGAGAGAGCCATCCAGGCCACCCTGTCTAGTTCCGCCCAGCCCAGGATCTCGGGTCTCATGGGGGTTGACATCCCAGCCATGTCCCCTGTCTGCCTCCTTGCCCAGGACTTCCAGGAACAGTATGTGCAGACAGGGCCTGGCCAGCTGTTTGTGGGCTCCACGCCGCACTTCCTGCATGGTGGCCGCCCCACGTTCCTACACTGCAACCATAGCATCCAGTACGACGCTGCACGGGGGCCCCAGCCCCAGCTGGTGCAGCACCTGCGGGCCTCCGATGTGAGCACAGCCTTCGACCCTGAGGCCGAGGCCCTGTACTTCCAGCTGACCACAGCCCTGCAAGCTGGTGAGCCCGTCTTTGTCTCTACCTTTCCATTCGCCCACTTTGAAGCCTGCCAGGAGTCCTGTACGCCCCTGGGTAGAAGCCAAGGAGCCACCCCCAACCCAACACACATACACGCGCGCGCATGCGCGCACGCGCACACACACACACACACACACACACATCCTGTGTCTGCTGATCATAGATCACTCGTGCTCAGAGACTGAGCTAGTGCATTGCCTGCTCCGTCTCCATCCAGCCAGTCCCCCTGGGTATCTTGCCACACCCTCAACAGAGATACCTCTTCATTTAGGTCGCTCCTGCACAAAACCCTGGGAAGGCTCTTCCCAGGCCCCAGGGTGGGGGTCCAACCACTCACACCTGAGGTCTGCATATGATTTTTGACTTTGAACGAGGGAGAGTGTTTGGCTACCTGCCCTACCACTTCCTGCTGTGGGAGCTTGGAGACACGCTAGCCCTCTCTGAGCCTGCGTCTTTACCTGCGCAATGGGCATGACATTGCCTGCTTTACAGCGTGTTAGGAGTACCGGTTCTCCCTCTAAAAGGGTGACTGTCCTTGCAGTTGCTTAGGGAGTCTTGTCCCCTTCCCGACTCCAGAACACATCTCTCCTTGTGCCCATCTTTGATTTTGCTATCCTTCCTCGAGCCCTCCCTGCCCAGCCATGGGGTCCAGTGATCTTGGGAGTTCTCGCCAGCACACGGCCCCTTCCCCAGTTAGCCCAAGAGCAGGCCTGGGCCAGGAATGGGCTCACTGCCCTCTGGGGTGTCCAGGCTGACTCAGGGAGGTGCTGGACCATGCTCTTCCCATCCCGCTCAAGGACCACCAGTCAGTCTGCTGTGATCCTGGGCGAGGGCCCGGGTGACGGTGACGAGGTGCCTCTGTGGTCCTGATGCCTCCTCCCTTTGTCTTGCAGAGGAGAATGATGTGGGCTGCCCAGAGGGCTTTGAGCTCGACTTCCAAGGAGCATTTTGTGTAGGTAAGTGTCCTTCCTCCTACCCTGGTGTGGACACATGAGGCCTCTCTTTCTCTCTCTCTTTCTCTCTCTCTCTCTCTCTCTCTCTCTCTCTCTCTCACACACACACACACACACACACACACACACACACACGGGAACCAGACCAGCAGACCTCTCCCCCCACCCCCTGCCCCGCCCCCAGACAGGGACGAGTGCTCAGATGGCCCCAGCCCCTGCTCCCACTCCTGCCACAACGCACCGGGCCGCTTCTCCTGCTCCTGCCCTTCCGGCTTCACCCTGGCCTGGGACAACAGGGACTGCAGAGGTGAGTGGAGCCAGGGGTCGCAAGGGTCTCCTCAACCTGAACCGGCAATGAGGTATGAGGTGTGCGCAGGGGCTCCCTGTTGCTGAGCCCTTGGTGGGCCCTGGGGACCTGGATCTCATGGCAGGCTCCTGCACAGTGGGCTCCCCAAGCAGACAGGACAGATGTGCTTTTTCGGGGGGGGGGTATGTGTCCCATGTGCTCTTGTCATTCATACCCTGTAAGTCTATATATGCTTCTGACAAGGCCTTGAATGCAGTCATCTCCAGTCAATTAGTGTTGGCCCCACAGCTGGCACCCACTTGCCCACCCAGCTTGCCCTACGTGGGCCCCTCAGTTGGCAGATGTGATAATGTGAGCTGTGTCCTGATGCTGGCTCCCTGAGCTACATCTCACCTCTTGGGGAGGGCCTAGAACTGTCCTGGGGAACGAGGTACCCACAGAAGCGGCATGCTGAAGCCCTCGGCTCCCTTGGGCTGGCCTCCCGGGCCTCAGAGAGGAGGAGAGGGTGATGGAAAGAGGTAGCAGAAGGGTAGAGACCACTTGGACTCTCAGACCCGGGGGGACGAAGCTGGGCCAGGGTGGGGGTGTCCCAGAGAACCTGGGGACCATGCATGTGCCTCTTCCTCTGTGCCCCCAGATGTGGACGAGTGTGCCTGGGATGCCCACCTCTGCCAGGAGGGCCAGCGCTGCGTGAACCTGCTTGGGTCCTACCACTGCCTCCCCTACTGTGGGCCTGGCTTCCGGGTGGCTGCCAATGGGGCTGACTGCGAAGGTGATGAGCTCAGGCACAGCGTGGGGCCCCTCCATGCCCCTGGGAGCCCAGCACTGCCAGGGTTCGAGGAAGAGGGGCTGCCGGTCCCTGGAAGATCTCCGCCCTTCTGGGCAGGGGGCCAGCAAGAAAGGGCTGAACTGGGGCCGATGAGGGCTGGGTGGCTCTCACCCAGCCTGATGCCTGACATCAGGGGCCTTTTTCAAGTGCTCTCTGCTTATGGGAGGTTTCTCATCTGCTCAGTGGCAGGGAGACCGGCTCACACAGATGGCAACCGCATGCTGCCTCCCATGTCACAGCCCCTCTCTCCCCGTCGCCCACTTTCTGGCTCTCAATCCTTCTCAGCACAGCTTCCCCAGCAACCGCCACCAGCCCCGATGAGAGCTGGGGTCACCCCGATGGATGCTCTCCAGAGTCCTCACCACTCTGCTGTCAGTGGGCCCCTGGGCCTTCCAGAGAGCAGACCGGGAAAGCATGGGCACTGAACTTGAGCTCAGAAGATGCACTCATTCCGTGCACTCCAGATGGGGCTCCGCCTGCCTGCCTCCCCGCTCCTCCCTGACCCCCACCCCACCCCCCCGCCGCTGCTTTCCCTCCATTTCTGAGCTCTCCTGTGTGCCAAGATCCTAAGACCTTCGCCTGCCCCAAAAGCCAGTCCCCCACTTCTACTCTTTACAGATGAGGAAAGGGAGGCTCAGAAAGAAGCAGTTATTTGCTCCAGGGGCTAGAAATGGCAGCGCTCTGACCAGTTTGAAACCACACTCTCCGCTTCAAAGCCCCCCTTTCCTTGCTTGAGGGTCCAGGACCCTCGGAATCTCCAAGCAGGGGCATGGGATGGGGGGCTGGGAGGGAACTGGGAGTGTGGTGGCAAGTGCTGGTGCTTAACCTTGAGTCACTGGCCCCGGAGAAGGGGACCAGGCAGGAGGCCCAGATGTGAGGGGGGAGGGGGTTCTGAGCCGACCCCTGTCCACCCCAGATGTGGATGAATGCCTCGAACAATTGGACGAGTGTCGCTACAACCAGATCTGCGAGAACACCGCCGGCAGCCACCACTGCAGCTGTCCCCGGGGGTACCGGAGCCAGGGCCCACGTCTGCCCTGCCTAGGTATGGGGACACCTAGCACCTTGCTGGGGCCCTGGTCAGCACTGCTGGCCCAGGGGTAGTGGCTGTTTATCACTCGGCCCTTGCCGGGTCCTGCAAATGACCGCTACCACTGCCTGGAATCAAGTTGGCCAGCGCCATCACACTGAAACCTCACTTCAGCCCTGGGACCAGGGGAAGGAGGGAGAAGCGAGTGGGCCTCAGAGTGGCACGGGAGGTAAAACTGTCTTAAGGAGGGGCTGCAGGGATGTGGGGTTGAGGGGAGTCAGGGCAGGGTAGTGCTCAGAGCTGGGGGTCGGTGTGGGGCCTCCGAGCCCGAGTCTGAAGGTTGAGAAGAGGTGGGTATGGTCCAGGAGGCCTATGCTTGGAGGATGGCTCAGTGCAGTGCGTGAGGCAGCTGGGTCCTGGGGGTGTGAACAGGTGAGCCAGCCAAAACAGAACATGCGCCCCGCCCTGCCCTGCCCCACCCTTGCCAGATGTCAACGAGTGCCTGCAGCTGCCCAGCATCTGCTCCTTCCAGTGCCACAACCTCCAGGGTAGCTACCGCTGCCTGTGCCCGCCAGGCCAGGCCCTCCTCCGAGATGGCAAGACCTGCAGCCCACGGGAGCGTGGTGGGCAGAATGTGACCACCATCAGCCTCCGGGGGCCCTCTGTGCCCTGGCTGCGGTCCCGCACCCTCCTCCCCTCTGGCTCCTCCCAAACCTGGCTCTCCCTCCGGCCTGGTCCTGTGGCCCTGAGCAGCACAGGCCGGGCCTGGTGCCCGCCAGGCTTCATCAGGCAGAATGGCGTCTGCACAGGTGAGGCTGGGCCCAACCATCTCGGCTTCTAGTTGAGGTGTGTGGGCCCCCGCAGCATGGTCAGCGGCCCAGGACCCCACGGGCAGGCGGTGCAGATGGTGTTTGATGGCGCCTGCATGGTGTTTCTCAAGAGACACATTTGTCCCAGGGGGTGTCCACGGACACCTGGGGAAAGAGGGAATTTCGTGGCCAAGGAGTTTGGGGAAGGTGGGGCCAGGCAAAAGTCGAGCTGCTTCCTTGCTGCAGGCGGGGTGTCTCAGAGACCTGACTGGGCTGTGCTACTGGGCAAGTGACCTCCAGCAGAGAGATGGGATCTCTCCCAAACATGTGACTTCAGACACTTCCCCAGAGGGAGAGTTCCTAGGACCCACTTGGAAAAGTCGTGCCCTTGGTGTTCTAAGGGAAAGTGATCTGGAATGGAGGCTTTCAAGAGTGGTAGAGAAGGCTCCAGGCCTAGTGGGGACAGGGTGGGGGTGGTCGTGCCCCGGCCCCCCAGGCTGCAGAGAGGGGGCAAGAGCGGGTAGCCCCACGAGGGGTGGCAAGCTCCAGCACTCCCACCTGACGGGAGCACGGGGCAGGGAAAGGCAGGACTCCTGCCGTTTGCCAAGCCTACAGAGGCCCCTAGGGTGAGGTAGGGTGGGGAAAGGGTGTGGGCTGCCCCGTGGAAGGGAACTTCCCTGCCTGGGCCCCAGAGTCTGGCGGTCAGGCCTGTGTCCATGGAGGCGTGGGTGACTCAGTGTGTCTCTGCCCCTACCTCCCTCCTTCCACGGCCGTGCCCGGGCCAGACCTCGATGAGTGCCAAGTGAGGAGCCTGTGCCAGCACGCCTGTCGGAACACCGAGGGCAGCTACCAGTGCCTCTGCCCTGCCGGCTACCGCCTCCTCCCCAGAGGGAAAAGCTGCCAAGGTGAGTGGGTGCCCTGGGGGCGGGCGTCACCCTGCATGCTGAAGGGATAGGGCGAGGCTAGGGGCAGGCTGGGATCTCACCCCTTCTGCTCTCCAGACTGCTTCATTTCCAGCCATCCTTTGGGGAGGGTGGGGCAGGGTCCAGAGACCACCCCAAACTCCCACAGCCACGCGATGCTGGACTGGGCCCTATGCTCCAAATAAGAACTTTTAGAGAAGTGGACGCGGGCTCGGTCACTTTCTGGTTACATGCCCGCTCCGCTGTGTGTTCCTGGGCAACTCAGTCTACCTCTCTGAGCCTCGGCCACCTGTGTGAAATGGGCTAGTGCCGTTCTCGCCCCACCCTCCTTTCCCCCAGTGACTTCGATAAGAGCTGCTGAGTCTGGGGGCAGAACAGCTTGCCAAAGGCGGCTGCTGGGGGTAGTCAGTATCATCTCAGCTGCCAGGGCTTGGTCTTTGTGGGGTGTAGGGTGCATGCGAACTGCCAAGTCGGCTAAGCTCAGCTCCACCCCTAACGTGCTCCAAAGCTGCTTGCTGTTGAGAAAGGAGACTTGAGCTGGCCAGGTGTTCTCAGTCCCCTAATGTCTGCCCTGAGGGTCAGTGAGCAGAAGGGGAGCTCTGCTGGGGTGGATGAAGGCTGGAGGCTG
Source organism: Tenrec ecaudatus (assembly GCF_050624435.1). Taxonomy (NCBI): domain Eukaryota; kingdom Metazoa; phylum Chordata; class Mammalia; order Afrosoricida; family Tenrecidae; genus Tenrec; species Tenrec ecaudatus. The sequence continues at coordinate 76,719,552 of NC_134539.1, read as the reverse complement.
CTCTGCCCGTGGGTAATGCAGGTTTTCAGTACAAGGACTACACTGGTCTATCAGGGTAACCTGCCTCCCCCTGCACTTTGGGAGGACTCCAGGGTGAAGGCATTCAGAGGGGCTAGATGCTTCTGGGCCTGCCTCTGAGTCTCTCCTTGTCCCTCTTGTCTGGTGGCTGCCTTTGGCCCGTCTCTGTCCTTCTCATCTCCTGCCACCCCCACCCCCCACAGACATCAATGAGTGTGAGGAGGAGGGCATTGAGTGTGGGCCCAGCCAGATGTGCTTCAACACCCGAGGCAGCTACCAGTGTGTGGACACACCGTGTCCTGCCACCTACCGGCAGGGCTCCAGCCCCGGGTAAGGACTGAGTTGGCCCTCAGAGGGGGGTTGGGAGCAAATTGGGGCCCCGGGAGAAGAGTACACAGAGACACACGGGACCCGAGTTCAGCAACAAGACCATGGAATACATACAGATTCATAAAGGCCACCAGGAGTCCGGAGCACACAATCCCACAATACAGACATGCAAACCTAAAGGATGCACACAGACTTGGGGATGTTGGTGGGCAGATATTACAGCAGGTTTCCTGGGAGGGGGGCTTGTCCAGAGCCTGCCAAACCCCAACAGGCAGCGGAGCAAAGCTGGGCACGTGTCTTTGAGAGCAGCCAGCCCCACTCCCAGCCTGCCCAGAGCCAGGGACTCGACGAGACTGCAGGAGGGAGGTGGTCACCCCGTTGGTCACCTCGCGTCTGTCCCCCTGTCCAACCTGCAGGACCTGCTTCCGGCGCTGCTCGCAGGACTGCAGCGCGGGCGGCCCGGCGACACTGCAGTACCGCCTGCTGCCGCTGCCGCTGGGCGTGCGCGCCCACCACGACGTGGCGCGCCTGGCCGCCTTCTCCGAGGCGGGCGTCCCGGTCAACCGCACGGAGCTCAGCGTGCTGGAGCCCGACCCGCGCAGCCCCTTCGCGCTGCGCCCGCTGCGCACGGGCCACGGCGCCGTCTACACCCGCCGCGCGCTCACCCGTGCCGGCCTCTACCGTCTCAAGGTGCGCGCCGCCGCGCCGCGCCACCAGAGCGTCTTCGTCCTGCTCATCGCGGTGTCCCCCTACCCTTACTGAGGGGCCAGCCAGCTAGGGGGCGGGGCGGGCCTGGCCTGGGGGTCGGGGGTGGGCAAACGGAAGCGTCATCCCCCCACCCAGTGTGTGCGTCAGCGAGCCCTTCGGCAAACAGGACCCTGCCCGCAGCCTTGACCTCAGGCCCGCCACGTCCACTGTCCGGCCTGGCTGGTGGCAAAGGCTGCCCTTCGGTGACCGGAGCTAACACCTGGCCCCTCGAGACCTGCCCCCACGCACTAGAGGGAGCTGGCTGGGACACAACGCACCTGGGGCAGAACCACGTTTACCAGGACATCTGAGGGGTGGGCGAGACCCTGTGGGGCACGCCGCAGCTGTTGCTTGCCCACTACTGGCACTGTCGCCCCAAATCTCGTGTGTATCAAAACTATTCCTCCTAACCAGCTTGGGGTTTTTGTCCAGTTATTTGCTTTGGTAATGGGGGTGGGGGTGGGGGGTGGGGGAGCAGGCTTTGGCTGAGAGGGAGACCACCACCCACCTGTTCTGGTCCAAGAGCAAGCACCAGAGGAGGAGACCAGCCCTCCGGGCTTCTGGAGGAGTTGGGTGGCCTCAGGCAAGTCACTCGTCCTCTCTGGCCCCAGTGTCCTCATCTGTAAAAGAAATGTGACAAGAGGTGACCCCCCCCCACATACATACATATACACATACATCTGTGAGAATTAAATGAACAGACATAAAACACACAAACAACACACACTTCATGCTCTCTGAATTAATTCCTTAAACTCACTCCCCAAAGACGCATTGCATCTGCACATGTACCAGGGAAACCTCCTGCCATTGCGTGGATTCCGACTCATAGCAACCCTATGGAATAGGGTAGAGATGCCCCTGCGGTGTCCGAGGCTGTCCCTCTTCACCTGGACAAGCTGGTGGAGTCAAACTGCTGACCCCGGGATTGGGGCTGCCACGGCCAGGGTGAGCGTTAAAACCCTGTGCGGGGGAGAAAAACAAAGTTGGAAAGGTTGGCGGGGGTGGGTGGGGGTGAGGCTCATTTTAAAAAGACTGGTTTTAAAAAGATGGGCCTCGCTGAGGGCACACTTGAGCAGAGACCCACAGAAGCCAAGGAAGAAAGCCACGCAGACACAAGAGAGGGTGTCCCTGCCAGAAGGGACAGCAGTGTCAGGGCCTTCAGTCAGGAGTGTAGGTGGTGGGGCGGGGCCGGCCAGGGGGCCAGGGCTGCTGGAGCTGAGTAAGGAAGGGAGTTTATCTGGAAGGGAAGGGGAGGTGAGGAGATGATGAGGGATGGGTCCTTTAGGAGAGACCAGACTCAAAAGGGCCCATGTTTGGGGGTGCAGTGCCCTGGACCTGGTCTGCATCTCCGGGCGAGCTCAAGAGAGTGGAGCTCAGCAGCAGCCCTGCCTGCTGCTCCCCATTGCCAGTCCCTGTTCTCCTGGGCTGGCTGCAACCCACCTCCCTGGGCAACACTGTTGCTAGCTGCCTGCAGACACAGCTTCTGGTTCTGGAGAGGAAAGTGATTTTTTTCTCCTCTCTTGCCGTGGCCGACTCCCCCTTGTCACCCGTCTCTCGTGTCTGGGTGATGTGGAAAGCTGCCGGAGGGAGTTACTTCTGATTGTCTACATGGTGCCCTCTAGCAAGCCTGGGGGTTAAACAGAGAAGAAATCACAGGGCCCATTTTCCAGATGGCAAAGGGGAGGCTTCAGGAGACAGCAAGAAGCCCTGGTGGCACAGTGGCTCAGGCGTTGGGCCATAATCCAAGGTCATTGGTTCAAACCCAACAGCTCCTCTGTCTGCTTCCATAGACTGACAGCCATGGACCCCCTGGAACAGTTGTCCTACTCTGCCCGTGGGGTGGCTATGTGTCGGTGGACATCATTCCGTGGAAGTGGGTGGGAGGGAGGGGCACGAGTTGACCACCACATGCCTGGTTAAGGGAGCTTGGACTCCTGCCCAACTTGAGCTGGATCACAAGCAACCCAAGGGGACCCACACTTTCCAAATTGGCGAGTCTCCTTTAAACTAGGAGTCGACAAACTTCTTTAGTTTTTATCTGCAAAGTGCCAGATAGTAAATATTACCAGGGTCACAGGACATGCTGTCTCTGTCGCAATGACTTACCTTTGCCATCGCAGGGCACAGGCAGCCACAGGCAACATGTAAGCAAACAGGAACAACTCCATGCCAATAAAACTTTATTGATGGACATTTACACTTGAATAGCATGTCATTCACACCTGTCATGAAATGGAATTATTCTGCAAATATGAAAAACCATTCTTAGCCTACAGGGTTCCCAACAACAGGCCCTGTGCCCTGCTTTAAGCCAAATAAGTCACTGGAGGTAGGGTTTCCTGCTGGGGAGAGGAGGGATTTCAGGGGAGGCAGATGGGATGGGGGAGGACTCTCCACGCCCTCGCATCCCCCATGCACCCTGTGAGAGCCTTCTTTGGTCTGAAGGCCCCTTTGTGCAAACGTAGGCTCCATGGCTCAGGGGTGGAGCCGTGCTCTTGGCTAGACAGGTCATTTTTGTGGAGCCAGGGCCCTTGCCGGCCAGGAGAGATAGGCCAGTGCGGCAGCAAGATGGCACAGAAGCTGAGGCCTGCAGGGGGGTGGGAGGAAGTGCTGGCTCCTCTCTGGCCCCTGCGCTTACCTGCTTGCCCCTCCTCAGTCTCACCCAGGCCCTTCATGTCTACAGAGCTACCCTTTGAGCCATGTCTAGTGGGGCCATCCAGTTTATTTAAACTTCCACGGACACCAACGGCAGAAAACAGCATCTCCATCTCCCACATAGCAAATCAGAGATTCGTCTCCTATGCCAAGGCCCATCCATAGCTTAGCACTGCCCTCAGGCTGCTCTGACTGCAGAGCCCAGGGCCTGCACTCCTCACCAAGAAGGAGGATGCGTGAGGAGTAAAAGGACCTGGGGCAGAAGAAAGAGCATTTGAGAGCCGAGAAGATGCAAAGGGAGCCGTCCATTCCACCTGGCCATCTTTGTCTTCTAGCCTTCTCTGTTTCCCAGTTGAGGTGACAAAGGGAGTGACTCGCTCAAGGTCATGCACCAAGGCTCCCAACTCCAGACTCACCACCCTCCTCCCTGCCCACACCTACAGGGGAGAGGCGGCCACTGGGGAGAGAAGGCCCTGCCCAAGGGAGCTGCAGCTGGAGCCAGCTCCACCAGGGCTGTTTTCCACTTCTGCTTTTCCAGCTGCCCGCTGTCATTGGTCAGGGCCCCATCCAGCTGCCCAGCCCAGGGCCTGACCTCGGAGGCTGTTGTGCACCCTCCGGGGTGGAAAGCAGCCCTGTAGGTCACTCATTAAACCCTCTGATGTAGCTTTTCCAAGAACCCAGTGCTGGACTCTGTGTCCCTCTGGGTGGGGACAGGCAATCTGGGGTCCAGCCTGCAGGACACTCGATGTTCCTGGGGCTAGTGCCCAGGCCTGACCACCAGCAAAGTGGCTTCTGGTGCCAACCAGGAGAAGGTTCCAGGTGAAGTCCTTGCAGAGCTTGTCATGAACAGCGGCGTCCTTGGGGTGGGTTCAAAGACAGAGGCCTAAATCTGTGTGTATTGATAGGGTGCTTGGGAAGTTTAAGCCATGAGCTCCATCCAGTTTGTCCCCCACCAGATTAGGCATGTGGTCACAGACATTCTGACCAAGAATCTATAGAAGCATCTTGACCATAAGGGAGAGAATGTAGAACAGAATTTTACGCTGCCATAGAGGTTGGACGGCTCCCTCAAACTACTGCCCTGAGACCATTTTTAAATCATGAATCCCCCAAAGCCCTCCTAGCAATAGATCAGCTTAAAGAGTAAAGAATGCCTGGCCTTGAGCATTGGTAATTGAACTCGATGGGATTAAATCGACAGCAACAATTTCAAAGATGAGCGAGGAACCTTACGGAGCAGTGAGCTTTTATTAAAGGGAGGAAGGACCCGGAGAAGAGGGTGAGAACAGTTGTAAAAACGGAAGCGTGTAGTCGATGTTCCTGAAGTGCACGGATGTGTAGGAGTTGCCGGGTTGGTGTGTGCTCTGCTGTGTGTAGTCTCAACAACAATCATGAAAATAAAATAAATTACACACACATATTTTTTTGGTTTATTTTATTTTTTTTAAACGTTTTATTAGGGGCTCATACAACTCTTATCACAGTCCATACATATACATACATCAATTGTATAAAGCACATCTGTACATTCTTTGCCCTAATCATTTTCTTTTCTTTTTTTCCCCTTTTCTTCTTTTACATTTTATTAGGGACTCATACAACTCTTACCACAATCCATACATATACATACATCAATTGTATAAAGCACATCCATACATTCCCTGCCCCAATCATTCTCAAAGCATTTGCTCTCCACTTAAACCCTTTGCATCAGGTCCTCTTTTTTTCCCCTCCCTCCCCGCTCCCCCCTCCCTCATGTGCCCTTTGTAATTTATACATCGTTATTTTGTCATATCTTGCCCTATCCGGAGTCTCCCTTCCCCCCTTCTTTGCCGTCCCTCTCCCAGGGAGGAGGTCACATGACACACACATATTTTTAAAGCCAGAGCTGACCCTTATAAAGACCACTCTGGCTTCAGGGCAAAGTGAGGACCAGAGGGAGAGAGGGTAGGTGAGTGCAGCCAGGACATCAGGTAAGCTGTCCCGCAGAGATGCTGCTGATGGTGGTGGTGGTTTGGAGGAGCACAACAGCAGCGGAGAAAGGAAGGAGGGAAGGAACCCTCACTTTCCTCCCTTTGTTGCTGGGAGCAAGGGTCAGACAGACAAGGTTTCAGCCAAAGACAGAGACCCAGCTGAATAGCGAAACTCCAAGTTCATTCTGCAAGTGCAAGACAGAAGGAAACCGTGGGTTTTGCTACCTCGAAACGACCTCAAAAATCCAGTGATAACCAAGCAAGTTGTGCACCTCCAACTATGTGACAAAAGCAGGTCTTGCGGTGACCACAGGAAACCATGATGGAAGCCAAGGACATTTCTCAAGGAGTTACCAGACCACCCTCCCCTGAGGCACCACACTCCACTGCTTATCTAGATGGGACAGGCTTCCTGCCTGACTACACAGCTCAATGGCCTTGCCCTACCACCTTCCTGAATTAGAGCATCCTACTGGTTTGGCTTAAAGGGGTTTGTTTACTGTGAGGGAGGGGCTGTTACATGTTGGATTTCCAACAAACTAAGTTTTAAATTCTGTGATATTGCTAGTATTTTGATTAGCAGCAGGCTAATGCTTTCACCCCCTCTATCAGAGATGAGCCATGTGCTCTGTGCCAGAAGTATTGGGGTAGGGGCAGGGGGGCGGGGGGAAGAGACGGGTTATAGGCCTGTCCCCAAGGAATAGAACATTAAGAGAAGGACCTAGGAATTCACTAAGGAAAGGTTGGGGAGGAAGGAAGCACCCCAGCCAGGAGGACAATATGTGCAAAGATTGTAAAGCAGAGAAGACTTCGACATATTAGGGAAAACGCAAACAAATGGTAGAGGGTGAGGGCAGAGGTGGGCAACATGTAGGACAGTGGATTTGATCCTAAGAGTGACGAGGGACCATCAGAGTCTTTTTAAGAAAGCATTTCACTCACTAATAGGTCCCTCTCTCTCCCTAAATGTGAATAACTATTTTAAAACATATAACTATAACACCATCATCATGTCTGAAAAACCAGACATTTTTTTCTTGCTACCATCAAATATCCTGCCATCATTCAAATTTCTAACTGCTCATAAAGATGCTATTTCTTTTACATTAAAAAATATCAGACTCGATTTAGAGAATGACGAGGGCAACGAATGTATAAGGGTGCTTTACTCAATTTATGTATGTAAGGATTGTGATTAAGAGTTGTATGAGCCCCAATAAAATGATTTATTAAAAAATAAAATAAAAAATAAAAGCAAAAAAAATCAGACTCAAAATAAGTTCTATACACGGTGTCTAGTTAGTTTACATCTTGTAAATCTCTAAAAAACTGCAGTGAATTTTATTGTAATAGAATTATTTCAGGAATGCAAGGTTGGTTAAACACTTGAAAACCAATCAATGCAATTCATTAACTTTTTTTCACATTCACAGGATAAAGGAGTCAGTCACATGATCGTCTCAATAAATATAGAAAATGCATTTTTCAAAGCTCAATAAATACTCATGATAGAAAGTCTCAGGGGCTGGGGGTCGGAACAGAAACGGGGGAGGGGTGGGATACTGAGGAGGGAGGAGAAGGAGGGAAACAAAAGCAGCCCTTCTCAGGACATTGTTGTTCATTTCCTGAGATGGACTGTGTAAATATATAACGTGTGTTTCTTTCCAAACAAAACAATCCCTCTGGATCCCCTATCCCTCAAACCTTAATACTGGTCCGAGTGACAAAAAACAAAGCAAGAAAAGTGAAACTGAAATGAACTCGGAGTCTTCAGTGACAAATTCATCTCAAGCAACAAAAAGAAAACCAAACACTCAGTAAAGAAGAAATAGAAATTCACTTCTTCAATAGGATAGAGCATCTTCGGAACACCTCACAGCATAAATGGTGACAGGCTGAATGAACGCTTTTGCCTGGGATCAGGAACAAAGCAAAGAGAACCACTCCCAGCAATTCCCCCCAGCGCGGTCCTGGGCCCGTGGTCCATAGGTCCTTGGTGGCGGTGGCTGCTGTCAGGTTGGTTCTGACTCGTGGCAAACGAGGTATCTGCTGGGCAAAACTGCTCCACGGAGTTTTTTAAGGTCATAACCTTTCAGAAGCAGGCCCCTATCCCTATCTTTGGAGGCCCCTCTGGGGGATTTGAACCGACAACATTTCAGCAAGCAGCTGAGCACTTCGGTGTTTGTGCCACCCAGAGATTACTGGCCATTTCCAAAGGTAAGGGGGAAAGTACAAGGATGAGAAAGAGAGAAATAGCCTCTCGCTTGTCATGGATGTCATTGCCTGCGTCGAAAACCCTAAGGTGTCTACAAAAATCTGTCCGAATTAACCGCAAGTTTAGCAAGGTTGTAGAATACAAGGGCAAGCCAATCGTGCGAGGGGTACCCCCCAAATCCAGCATCTCTTTCAAAGCTAGGTATTTAAAAATGTTTACAAGAGTACTCTCCATTACACTTCATACATTAGTCAAATCCGCCATTCCGTTCTCTCTCTCTCTTTTTTATTTTTTGGCAACTCCATTCTTAGAAACATTTTTCAAACGCGTCTGTTTGGATGGCTGACGGAACTCCCTCTTCTGTCCTTCAGCTCTGCTACATTGTCAAATCACTGTCCTGTCATGTCCGTCTTCACTCAAGGAAGCTAAAAGAAGTCAGATGAGGAAGGTGTGTGGGCCAAGAGAGGCGTGCTACTTTTTGCCAAAAAGTGGCACACGGAGATGGCTGTGTGCACAGGTGCGTTGGGGTGAGAGCAAAACCAGCCCCCCGTCTGCCACAAATCAGGTCTTTTTTGAGGCACACTGTTACAGAATATTTCCATAGCCTCTAAATAGAAAACTTTATTAACAGTCTGACCTAGTGGTACAAACTCTAAATGTATTATCCCCCTCACATTAAAAAAAAAAAGAGCATCGTCTTGATCTGTGCTTACACTTAGCACACTTTTGGGGGCGAGGTGATGATGACATCTTCCACTGGCTTACTGGATGTTTGCTTTCGGGTCATAAGAACAGCACCATGTCTTCTCACCAGTCATGACCTTGAGAAAAGCGTCTGGGTCGATCTGGAGTTGTTCTTTCAAAGTACGGCATGTTTCCACCTGACACTCTTTTTCCTGGTCAGTCAGAATCCGAGGCACACATTTCGCAGTGACCCTTCTCATTCCCAAATCTTCCATTAACATTTGCTGAGCTGGGTTCCGAGATGATCCAGATAACGTCCCATCTCCTCAGTGGTCTGCCGTCAGTCTTTGAGCACAAGTGCGTGAATTTTGTCAACATTTTCATCCATTTGGGAAATTGACAGACGTCCAGAAAGAGGTTTGTCTTCAATCGACATTTTACCTTGTTTGAAATGAGGAAACCACTCATACACTTGAGTTTTCCCCATAGTGCTGTCCCTGTGAGCTGTGTTCAACATCACAACAGTTTCTGTGGCACTTTTCCTGAGCAGGAAACAAAATTTTTTTCACAACTGCACACTGTTCTCTTAAATTGGCCATCACAAAAAAACAAGGTTCGAGAGAAACTGCTTTTATAAAACAATTCACAGTGACCAGAGAGAACCTTCCCAGGAGATGCTACTGGATGCACTAACTCAGAGCAAGTTGCTCAATGCTCACCTAGTGGGAAAAATGCACACTATGAAAGTTCCGCCCAGTGGAGCTTGTTTCCATTTTTAGTGGTATTTCTATAAACTAGAAACAATTAGAAAATAAATGTTAAAATGCCACTTATCATCCCATCCCCCAAACCTACAAGACTTAGAAATACACTTACTGAAAGATAGTTAGGACTTAGGAACCCTGGGGGCTTATTTGTTGGGCTGCTAAGTGCAAGATCAGTGATTCGAAACCACCAGTCAGCTCCACGGAGAAAGATGAGCCTTTCTACTGTCACAGAGTGCCCCGGACCAACGGGACTCAGTTATTCGAGGGGTTTCCGAGGGGGACCCGGCCTGAAAGAGAAACGGGCAAGAGAGAGGAGCGAGACCAAGCAGATTCTTGTCAAGGTCTCAGTTTATTGCTACACAAGCCTCTTTTTAAAGGGTGAGGCAAACAAAGGAATTCCAAGGGAAGGTAAAAAAAAAGGAAGGGAGGGGGTTAGAGCACACAGGGTAGGCAGACAAATCTACGGTTGGAATGTCTGGTGCTGGAGCAGACAAGGGTGGGCCATCTGGTGTGTCTCGGAATAAGATAAGGTTGGGGTGAAGTGGCTTTAGCCCTGCCGGGCAGACAGTATGGAGTCGGTTTTGTCAGGCTGGTTATGTCCGGTTCCCAACAACAGAGAGTTGCAGTCTCAGACCTGTCCTATAGGGTCACCACGAGTCAGAACTGATTTGATGGCAGGGAGTTTGGTTTGGTTCCATCCTCTAAAAGTTACACAACATGGTTCAGACACCTGAGCCAAATGGACTCTTTTGACACTCCCACTGAATCTGAGGACTTTTATTCTAACCATCAAAGTTACCTGCCTTGAAAGATCTTCCCTCCCTTTGAGGAGAAAACTTGGGCCTTTGCCTAAGAAGAAGCTTTCATCTGGTCCTGACAAGTCATCCAACATGCCCAATAAAACATCCACTTGAAAACTGAGACCTGAAGCAGCCATACCTGTTACCTCACCTCTTCCACCAGGAGAGGTAACTTTATTCACACTGATGTCACAAACCCCAGCTCATTCCCATCTGGAAAGTGTTCATTCGGAACACTCTTATTTTTAGGGACCTTATGAGCCTCTAGCTTTTCTGGTTCTGCATGTTGCTATCCTATATCCTGAAAGAAGAGTGTTGTCTGGGATTTTATATCAAACAGAGGAGCTCTCTTCTGACATGGAAGCGTGTGTATTTCAACACCATCTTAAAAGATACACTTTGACTTAAAACATTGAATTCACCACAAATGCAGGTCATTTCAAGATGTAGCTTCCTATAGATTGAACCTACCTGCTTTAATTTCTTTCCCTTTGCTCACATACGTAGCAATGAATACTTTTAAATAAATGGCTTCATTTTTCTAATGTTGGGGCAATAAAAGAAGACATCAGTAGCTAGAGAGATATACCATGTTCATGGACTGAACACCTTAGTATCGTTAAAATGTCCATTCTCCCCAACTCATTGAAATACCTAATCAAACTCGTTGAAACATATACTCAAAATGCCTACAAGCTTTTTATATAAATTGACAATTTACACGGGAATGCAAAGATCCTAGAAAAGCCAAATCAGTTGTAAAAGAACAAAATTGATGGGCACGCATGACGTGAGGCTCCAGGACTACGCAAAGCTGTAACAACCAAGATGGCGAGGTACTGGCGTAAGTATAGACAGATAATAGAGAGATAACAGATTCAATGCAACAGAATAATGGCTCCAGAAATAGGCCCTATTAATTCACTGAGTGAATTAATTTTCAACATAGACGTCAGTGAAAGGGAAGTCAAGCAACGCTGCTAACACAACTAGATTTCCCCACTAAAGGGATCTTAAAACAAAGTGGCTTGTTCTACTCGTGTTTTTAAGAACTCTGGCTGTTGAATGGAAAAAAGATGGGAAAGCGGGTCAAGAAAACATCAGGAGGCTCTTTTGGTGGTCTGAGTAAGCGGAGATGAGACCAGTGTGGTGGGGTGACAAGCCGTGGGACAATTAGAAGCTAGGACAGTCTGGATGCCAGTGCCCCAGATTCTCCACTTGGATGAGCCTCGGGGCTGCTGTGTCTTCAGGGCCACTGACCCAGGAGGTGTGTCGGTTTCCCCAGGAGCTCTGACCCGAAAGCAGGCTAAGCAGAGGGTATGGATTGAAAGACGGAGGATCCCTGGGACTTTTCCCCAGTCCAGACACCCAAGACCATTCTTCAGGATTAGGGCCGGGGCAGTGTCCTGATGCCCACCTGGCAGGTGGAAACAGTAAAGGTGGAGAATGTCTCCCCCAGGAGAGACAGCCAGTCACCTTCACCTTGATCTCTGCCGCTGGGCCAGCACCGACCCTGCTACTTAGTGGGGAGCTGGCAGCTCGGGTCTCTGTTTTTCTCTCAGGAGAGCTATGACCTCCCCGTACCTCATGTCACCAGTGCCAGTGCGTCAGGATGGAACAATCCCCTGGGCTGGAGCCATTTCTGCCGCAGGAGTAAAGGTCCCTGTGTCCTGGGATCCTGGCCCTGAGATCTCAGCTAACCCGAGAGTTGACCTCAAGCCGGGGTAGAGTACAGGGTTAGGACCCAGGCTTACAGAGCATGGGTCCTAGGCCTGCCCTGTCGCTCACATACTGGGTGGCCTTGGGGGAGATCTTCCTCTGTCTGTGCTGCCACTTCCCACCTATCAGGATAATGGTTGGTGCCATCCACTCAGCGCCAGCTCACCGTGACTCTATATGGCAGAGCTAAACTAGTATCAGACTGGTGATCTTCATGAAATGAGATGGTCAGTATTTCCTCCCTTAGCGCGGCTGTGGGTCCAAACCGGCAGCACTGCAGTTAGCAGCTGAACATTTAACCACTGGTCCGCCAGGGGTGCGTAATACTATCACAGGGTTTTCATGCAGGATGACATCCTTATTCCTACAAGCAAAGACCATTAATATGATGATTACTCCAAATCACACCCCAACTGCAAGACGAAACTGAAGTGTTGCTTTTTAACCTACTTCTGCAGGCTGGAATTGATCCAATAGGCAATCAAGATGAATTGATAGTTACTGGTGATTGTAATGTGAACGTCGGAAACAGAGAAGAAAGATCAGTGATTGGGGAAAAAAATATGGCCTTGGGAATGACACCAGAGATCGCATGATAGAATTATGCAAGACCAACAACTTGTTCATTGCTGATACCGTTTCCTCAATAACATGAATGACGACTACAAACATAAACCTCAACGGGTGGAATACAAAAACAAACGGGGGGAAAAAACAAACCCCAAACTGCTGTCAATTCACACTGACTCATAGTGACCCTAGATGGGAACTGCCCCGTAGGGTTTTTTGAGACTGTAACTCTTTATGGGAAGAGATAGCCTCATCTTTCTCCCACGGAGTGGCTAACCTTGAGGTTACCAGCCCAGCATGTAACCAAGCAGGGCTCTGAATGAAATAAATGGGAATCAAATCCACTACATCTCTGATGATGATGGAGAAGCTCAAGAGTATCCATCAGAACAAGAGCAGGGACTGTTGAGGTTGAAGCTGAAGAAAATTAAAGCACGTCCTCAAGAGTCAAAGGATGACCTTGAACGTGTCCCACCCAAACTGAGAGACCATCTCAAGCATCGTTTTGCTGCATTGAACACTAATGACTTGTGGAATGCATCAAGGACAGGCTACACTAAGAAAACAACAGGTAATTAAAATGACAGAAAAGGCCAAAATAGATGTCAGAAGAGACCCCGACCCTTGCTATTCAACATAGACTAGCGAAAGTGAATGGATGAAATGATGGAAAGGCTTCAAAGGGCAGCTTAAGAAGACAAATTATTATAATGAAATGTGCAAAGATCTGGAGTTAGAAAGAGAAAGACATGTCTGGCATTTCTCAAGCTGAGAGATGAAGAAAACATGCAACCCTCACGTTAGGAGATTGAAGGATTCCATGGACAAACTATTGGACAACACAGGGCACAACAAAGGAAGATGGAATGAATACAGAGTCACTGCACCAGAAACGACTGGCCCACAGTCAGGCCTTTTCGGAGACCCCATGAGATAAAGGACCAATGGCACTGAAGGAAAGAGTCCAAGCTGCACTCAGGTATTCGCTGAAAACAAGGCTCCAGGAATCGGCAGACTACCAACAGAGATGCTTCAACGCTGAAAGCCCTCACTGAAAGCCAACCAACTGGAAGAGATCCGTATTTGCGTCCATTCCAAAGAAAGATGATCCAACAACATGCGGACATCGCTGGATAATATCACTGAAGAGGAGGGAATTGCCAGAAACACGCACAGGATCCAGAAGAGGACATCGGACCAGGGCTGTCATTGCAAACATCAGCTAGACCTTGCTTGGAAGCAGAGGATGCCAGAAAGATGTTACCTGTGCTTTACTGACTGTGCAAAAGCATCGGACTATGTATGCATGCTTAGTGACGGAGAGGGTCAGCCAAAACAAGGAAGCCTTCCGAGATGGGCTGAGGCCATGGCTCAAACCCCGCAATGGGCTCAAACCCCACAAGGATGGTGAAGGCGGAGCAGGACCAGGACTAGATGGTGTTCATTCTGTTGTGGATGGAGGTAGAGATGAGTTGGAACAGACTCAATGGCACCTAACAGCAACAACTTCACACTGTGTAGTGATGAAGATTAGATGCAGGTAAAGGGTATCCAAGGACACCTGATGGTAACCATCAGCGGTGTGGCTATGGCCGTGGCCATGAGCTATCTAGATGACCTTTCACCCCCACTCCCGGCTGACCTCTCCACACAGGCAGGGAGGGACTCCTTCCTCACTCTGCCCTCTTTCTAAGATCCAGGTCATGGGGCTTCGCCTTGGGGCTCCCACTGAGGGGACCTCCGTTCTGATAGTCTGTTTCCCTGTCTAGTGCTTCTGTAATACTCCAAGGAGATGGTCCCCTCTCTACCTCTCACGAACTTTCTCAAAGGGCCATGCTGTCTCAAAAACCAACGTCTGAGACTCTTGAGAAGCCTTAATGCCAACCCCTTATATTGGCACCACTGATGAAGAGACAGGCTAGGTGGGAAATGACCTAAGGTCACACAGTTGCTGTGAGTGCGATCTAGTAGGTGTTCGTGACGTGCTCCCTGGTGGTATCCACGAGGTCCAGCACTGACCCAGCGAGTGTGCTACGGGGCTTCTGTCACACTGCCTCCTGGTTGAAAGGTGTCTCAAGACTGTGAGTACAGTCACCTGGACCCACGCATGGGTTACACCAGGCTAACAGAGATCTGGCCATCACGGGCCACGGGTTCGGATGCTAGAGGGACTTGAACCTATGACTCTGCAACCTGGTTTCGATGCCCCTTCTCTCCTGGAAGGACCCCTGCTAAGGGAACTGGCTGGCTATGTGCCTAACTAGACTGCCAGTGTGCTCTGCGGCGGGGGACTGCTGGCAGAGGCAGGTGCTACATCAAAAGAGTGCTGACGTCAAGGCAGTGGCTGAACAGAGAGGCCAGTGAAACAGAGAAAGCAGCCTTCCCCTGTCTGAGGAAAGGCCCTCCCCCGGCTGCTGCTCACAACCTTAAGATCACCTATTGCCCTCCCCACCCCCACCCCGAATCTTCCAAGAAGGCTGAACAGCCAAGCCAGCAGTGCAGGCTTGGGCCTTCTGCCCTGCCTCTCCTGTGTCCAGGGTCAGTCCCTGGCCTTGGACAGGGTCCCCGGGGCCTGAGGTGTTACTGAGTTTGTTGTTGCACTGCGTGGTGCTCTGAGCCCTGCCAACCAGGTGGGGACACCTTGTGATGCAGAGGGCCTTGTGAAGGCCAGGCTGGGATCACAGGGGTGGGTTTCCTTGCTGTGGCCCTCCTTCTGGCCTGCTCTCTGCCCCACGACCATTTGCTTACCAGCTCCCGCATGACCCTGGGAAACCGCCAGTAACCAAACAAGTACTGAAGGCTGCCACTCTGGAGTTCATTGCAGGCCAGGCAGAGCCCAGTCTTCCACTGGGTGCTGTGGGCCCCTGTGAGGGGGCAGCTGGGGGTAAAAGGAGGGCCTTGTGGTCTCCAGGGCACCAGGCGGGGGATCAGAGTGGACACGGTGACTCCCAGGGCCCTGGTGGGCAGCAGCAAAGCATCTGGCTGCTAACCCAAAGGCTGGCAGAGGGGACCTGGCCAGAGATGGCACAGGAGAAGGCCCAGGCTAAGACCTGCACCTGTCTACTGGGATTCCAGCCTGCTAAACCTGATGGAGCCAGTTGTGCTCCGGGTCCGCACTGCCACCCCACCTAACAATAGCATGTTGCCCCTGCTCATGAACTTTGATCGCCGTCCCCCCACCCACCCCCACTCCTACCCCCACCGGCGCTCAAAGCCTTTGAAAGCTGCTTCTCAAGGGCCAGGCGACCCTGCAGGCTGCGCGGCTCCACACCCAGCCGCCTTCTCGGGCCGCCGAGAGCTCTCAGCTGGCGCAGGGCCAGGCGACAGCAGACAGGGGGCCCGGGGCAGGGGACCGGGGTAGAGAAAGCCGGGATGGTAGGGGGCGGGGAGAGGGGGGGAGGGAGACGGGGCCCCGCCCACCTGGTGGCGGGCCGCGCAGGGCGAGCGGCTCCCGGAGGGGCCGGGCCCGGGGGCGGGACCTGTCGCGCGCGCGTCCCCCCACGTGTCCCCGGCCCCGGCCCTGCCCCCGGGCCTGTGTTTATAACCTGGGATGCGCGCCGCGCTCGGCCCTGCGCCGCCGCCTGCCGTCAACGCCCGGGCCCGGTAAGGAGGGGTGGGGCCCCCTTTCCCACTCCCTCTCCTAGGGGCCCCCCTCGTCGTGAGCCCCTAATGCAGCGCAGCCGCGCGGTGAGCCGGGGCCGCGGGCGGACGCCGGAGACGCTGCGCGCCCTGCGCTTGACTGCGGCCGGTGGGGAGCCCGCTGACCCCTGGAGAGTGTCGCCCCGACGTCGGGGGCGCGTTCCCCCAGCTCCTGGGCCGCGGGGCGGGGCAGGGATGGACGCCCGGCTCTGAGGAGCACCCCGTTCTGCCTGGAGTTTCCTCCTCCAGTCCAGCTTCCCTGAACCCCTCAAGGGGAGCCCCTGACGTGTTCAGGTCCTCTGGCTCACTGACTCTGGTCCGGCCTTTCATTTTCCCTCTTGGCGAGACCAGAGTTCCAGCCCCACCTCGGTCCCCGCCCCCCCCACTTCTGGGGCCTGGGCGTCTGTCTTTGCCCCAGCCTCAGTTTACCCCGACAGAAGGGCTTGGATGGGGGCGGTCTCGCTCTCCTACAGGGTGCGGCAGGCGCCCGCCCCCGCCCCCAGAAGGGTCTGCGGCCTGCACTGTGCCCAGCCGGAGCTGGTGGCGTCGCCCGGGGCGGCGGTGCCCGGTTTTTCCCTGGCATTGGCTGCGGGCTGTGGGAGGGGCCGGGCCGCAGGAAGCCGCAGCCCCGTCTGGGCTTCTGCGATGCCCAACGCGGGCGGCTGCGCCCTTGCGGAGAAAGGGTCAGCGAGCAGTAGAGGAAATCCCTTCCCATCCTGCCCGAGCGCTTTCTGACGGTGGGGTGGGGATGGCTCCCTGCGAGCTGCCCGGCGCGGCTGCCATTCGGGGCGCGCAGAGACCTGTCCTTCCCCCGGGCCGAGTCGGGAGGGCCCTCGGCTTTGATCTTTTCCCTCCCAGCCCACTTCCGGGTGACAGGAGCAGCAGGTTCTGGAATGCTGCAGACCTAAGCCCCCAAGGCGAAGGCAGGTGCGACTCTGAGGACTGGGGCCTGTCCACCACTCCCCAAGCCTCAGTTTCTCCGCCCGTCTTAGCTGGCACAGACTCAGAAGACGCAGAGATCTTAAGGGGCTGGAGCCGAGCGGGTCCATTGAGCCCATGAGCAAGTGTCTGGGGAGTGGCGCGCTGGGGCCTGGGAAGACGCACACAGAGTCCCTGCCCTGATGAGTTAGGCTCTGATGCAGGCTGCCTGCAAGAGACCAACGGGACACACAGGGGTAGGAGCTTGGGCAATAAATACCTCAGACCTGGAGGAATCCTTGTTCCACGCCAGGACTTCCAACCGGTTCATTCCGGTTCAATCTCCTGAGGAGAGTTTGCCTGTCCACCTCTTATGGACTGAATCACAATCTACATTGTACAGATTCCGATTCAATCTTTCTGGGGTGGAAAAGCCAGTTCTCAGCAAGGGGTCAGACTGGAAGGAGCCTGTTTGAAGCCCTGTTCCAAACTTCCTCTCCACCTTTCATCTTTCCCCTAGCATCCCCTGTGGGAGCCAAGCTGGGGAGCTTGCAGGGAGCCTGGCCTAGCCCCTGTGTGTGTTAGGGAGAGAAGTGCTTCTGGCTTTGCGGAATATGAGGGGACCGAATGGATGAATCTTGAAAGCCAAACACCTAGAACAAGGGGGGGGGAGAGGTGTGCAATGCAGGGAGTATGGTCTCAGCATTGGGCAAGCACCTTTGCCCTCATCAATATCCCCAACCCTGGGTGGAGGAAGGTAGCTGGCGTATTGGGGTCCCTGAAAGAGTCTGATTTTCCTGGTTTGATTCTCAGGCCCAGAGACACGGTAGTCTCTTGCCTTGAGCTTCTTCATTTGTCCATTGAGAAAACAAAATTCCTCCTCAGTCTCTCACCTTAGATGTGAAGATGGAAATGAGCGAAGACCTTCTAGTGAATGGTTAGGTTGAATCCAGTAGGGGGACAGTGGCACCTCCAGGCCAAAGTGTGGAATTGCAGCCTCCCTCTATAAGACAGGAGTTGGGATGGCTGATCTTACACACAGAACCCTTAATGGCTGTGGTTCTCAACCTTCCTAATGCCACGGCCCTTTCATACAGTTCCTCATGTGACGGTGACCCCCAACCATACAATTATTTTTGTTGCTACTTCAAAACTGTACTTTTGTTACTGTTATGAATCGGGCGACCCCTGTGAAAGGGTTGTTCAACCCCCACCGGGGTTGCGACCCACAGGTTGAGAACCGCTGTCTTATGGTCTAGACTCTAGAGGAAGCCATGTTTGATACAACATTATGATGAACTCGGGTTTGATCGTTAGTGAGGGGTTCCAGAGAACAGATGCAGGGCTGCGGTTGTAAGCTCCATGACGCAGGACATGAAGAGAGAGAGTACACCTGTAGCGATGCATTGGAAATGTTATTCTCTGGACACTGCCTAAAGGGACGGGGAGTCCACATGAAGGTCTTGCAGGGAGCGAATGGTCTAGTAAAGAACTTGCGATCCGGTGTAAGTCCGGGTCATAGCCCCAACACTGCATCAGCTTTGTGACTTTGGGCAAGCTGCGTAACCCTCCTGCACAACCGATTCCTCGTAGGTAAAGAGAAGGTAATAGATCGTCCCTGCCTTGAAATGAAGTGTGGGGAAGTGAGCCCCAGCCTGCTCTTGTCATTCCAGCTCCCAAGCGTCCTTTAGTGCTGTGGCCAGGAGGACCTCGCATGGTCCCTGGAAGCGGGCAGTAGGGTTCTGCTGGATGGTGGGAAATGTCCTCTGCCTTGTCAATTAAGGCCAAGAAGGCAGGTGCCTGGGCATGAGGCCACCTTCCTCCCTTGCTTCAGACGTCCTAGTGAAGATGTCTAGGCTGGTGCTGGGGGTTGAGGGGCAAAGATGTTCTTAGCAGTGGGGAGACCCCATGAGACTTGTTCAAGGGTGGCTTGTGGCAGTGGTCAGGAGAGTGTAGTGAGCTCTGGAACTCACACACCCAACATCTCATCGAAACCTCACCTCGCCCCGTGGAGGACAGAAGGACAGGCTGTTCTCATCCAGGTGTGGAGCTTAGGCAGCGTGGCCCTTGGTCTGGCTGACTCAGCCCGCGCTTCCCCCGGGAGCTCACACTCATGGATTGGCCCAGAGGTTCCTTCTCTGTCTCCATATTTCTTTCCCCAGTGCAAAGCCTGGCCTTTATCTCACAGGCCACTGACCTCAGGGGCAGAAGGAGGAGGGGGCCAGGTGCCGGGAGGACGGGAGGTGAGGTGAGCATCAGGTGCCATCCTTCTCCCAGCCCAGCTGCCCAGCTGTTCTCTGTGTCCAGCTTGTCTACCGGCCCAACTTTATCTTATGCACGTAACTTTTCCAGGTGCGTGCTGCCAAGACAGCCATTCTTGTACATCACCTGGGTCCGGTGGCACCCACTTTGCAGACAAGGCCCTCGGGGCCTACATGTCTCACAGTCTGACAAGTCCAGACTGGGGGGATTCAAACCCCTCTGCACAGAGAGGAGTAGGAGCAGCAGTGCTGCCTGCTGCATGCCAGGCAGGCATGGTGGGACCCTGAAGCAGGGCAAGGCAGAGGAAGGTGATCTGTGTCCTCTGTCCTTCCCTCCTCCCTTCTTGACTCCAGGTGCCTTTGGAAGGTGGTAGGAGCAGAGCTTGCCTGTTAGAGCTCGGTATGTCTCGGGGTGGCATCATTTCTCCCTATCTCAAGTCCACCCCCGTCCACGGCCATGGAGTCTGGGCTACCTGAGACTCCCCTGACCACTCTCCTTGGCCCAGCACCCCTCCTCCGTAGGCCTTCCTTGAGAGGCGTGGCTCTGTAGCTCCCACCCTGGGTTATGGAGCCCAGCCTGTCTGGCTTTGAACTTTGGCTCTGCCACTTACCAGGCAAGCCAGACCTTGGGCAAACTCCTCAACCTGAGCCTCCGTCTCTTGGTCCCTGAAATGGGGACAACCCCACAGTGAGGGCCTCAGCCTCAGTGAGGGATGTGCCCCTCCTCTGAATGGTGGTGAGGATTTCATGGGCGAAGACACAAGTGGAAACTTAGCGCATTAAGCACTTGGGGTGCGGGCTATCTTATGTCAGTTATATCTCAACAGAGCTTGCCTGTTAGAGCTGGGTATGTCTCGGGGTGGCATGCAACAGGGTACAACCCCACCGGCACAGCAGACACCAGGGTTCCTGGGAACATGCTTTCCCTGAGAGCTTCCGGAGGCAGGAGGCTGGACCTCCAGGGCCTCCCTGCTCCATGAGGCTGCTCAAAAGGGATTCAGACGGCTGGGGAAGCTAGGGTTCAGGGCCTCTGGCCCCACCCCGCTGTCTGTTTGTCAGGATCGGCAGCCAGCTGAGCATCTTTTGCCTTTGCAGAGTGGTTCGCTGAGCTGTGGAGACAGGTTCTGGAAGAAGAGATCCCACGCCACCAATTCCAGGTACTAGCCAAGCCTTTCTGCCTCCATCTCTGCCCGCCTCCCCCACCAACTAATATCCTGGGTATTGCCTGGCGGTTGCCATGGGCACCATATGCTGGCTCCAGGGTCAAGGTCTGCTGAGTCACCAGCAGCCCGGGGCCTGGGTATTGGGGCTCTGCCAGCCCAGACAGAACCTGACCCGCAGGTGAATGCCCAGGCAAAGGATCCAATTGAGGCCCCCAGACTCCATCTTCTGGGTGTTGTCTCCACCCACCCCCAAGTCCAAAGGACAGAGAAGGGAGTCCGAGGGGGATAGGCTAGCGGGTGTTGGGTTTGTGAGATGTGTTAGGAACTGCGTGGCTCTACTACGTGACCAGACTCCAGCTCACACGTGGCTGGGGGAGCCAGGACAGCCACTTCACCTCGAGAAACCTCTGCATGTAGGGTGTGCTCACTGCACCAGGACCAACATCACGACGGCAGTGATGGCAGGTGACCTCTGGGCTTCCGTACACCTGTGGAGAGATGGCCATCCTCTTCCATCGGTGTCTGATGAGGGGCTCCCCACCACCCCCAGACAAAAACCCCTTTATGTGTGCACCAATGGGTCAGGTGACCTGGGTTCAAATGTGGCCCCTCTCACACGTTGATCGTGACCTTGGGCTGGTGGCCCTGCCTTTCTGACCTGCCGTGTCTCCTTCAGCAAAAGCTGCCTGATGGTAGCACCTACTCTGGAGGGCCTGTGGGTGTGTGGGGGTACGGGAGACACCCTAGTGCAGCCTGAGCAGTCGGGAAGCATCTGCTAGATAGAAGGTCCCGGAGGCCGGGGGACAGTGGGGAGCCTGAGCAGAGCTGAGGGGCAGGAGCGGGTGGGCATCTGTGCTCCCTGCAGAGCTAAGCTGAGTCTCTTGTGAGAGATCCCAGGTCAGATCCCTGGCTATGCCCTGCTCCAGGACTCAGTTTCCCTACTGTACTTTGGGGTTGCTGAGCTCCTCCTACTGAGGTGGCCTATTGCGTCATCCCCCCACCCCAACCCCCCTGAGGAACCTGAATTTGGAAAGCGCCTTGATGCCTCAAATCCCAGTGAGTGGAGGGGATGAAAGAAGGCTCAGGAGAGGCAGCGGTGGGGTTCCTGGGCTGGACACAGACACGCACCCCACCCTCAGCCCCAGTGTCGGGCTCTGCGATGGAGATCACGATCACAGCGGGGTTCAGGGTCCAGCACTGGCTGCTTAGCAAGGAGCAGTCAAGGCTGGGGACGCGTCTGCTGCTTGAGTTGTGCGGCCAGAGTCCTTTCCGACTCCCCCAGCTGCTGCATCTCCTTCCCTCCTGCTGGCCTGGGTCCAGCAGCTCAGTGCATACGCCTTCCTCTCTGGGAGGGGCTCAGCTTAAAGAGGTTGCTCCCTCGGGCCAGCCCTAAAGGCGAACTGGGCTGTGTGTAGGGGCAGGGTCCTCCGAGGTAAGGTGGAGGGGCTGTGACCTCAGGTGGCCCCGATTAGAGGTGCACATCCTTTCCCTGCCCACCAGCCAGTGATGGCTCATCCAAGGCCGCAGGGGTGGGGAACTGGGGGGAGCTAAACTGTGCAGAGACACACAGCTGCCAGATCAAGGCCAGTTGACCCCTAGTCCCTCACACCTGTCTTCCTTGACCCCTTCTAGACAAGATGTCCAGCAAAGGCTCCGTGGTGCTGGCCTACAGTGGCGGCCTCGACACCTCCTGCATCCTCGTGTGGCTGAAGGAGCAAGGCTATGATGTCATTGCCTACCTGGTGAGGCGGCACCCCTGGATTCTGTCTTTCCACCTGCAGCCAGCCCTGACGAGCTCCCAGCCCGCTGGCTCCAGTCCCTGCCCCCAGCCACCCCCTCCCCCACCGCTCCCTCGCCTTGACTAAGAGAATAGCTTGACAGTGCACTCCCTCAGTTTCTCCCTCTGCGAAATGGACACTTCCTTGCCCCCCCAGGACTGGGAGGAGGCCAGATCCTCTGTGGGTGACCACAGGGCAGGGTGGGAACCCTTTTTTTTTCCGCCAAGGGCCATTTGGA
Organism: Tenrec ecaudatus; assembly: GCF_050624435.1. NCBI lineage: Eukaryota > Metazoa > Chordata > Mammalia > Afrosoricida > Tenrecidae > Tenrec > Tenrec ecaudatus. The sequence goes on along the minus strand of NC_134539.1, from coordinate 76,697,074 downwards.
TAGTTAGAACCTTTTTCCAGGGCCGTAGCATATGATCAACTGAAAAATGAATCTGCAACATTAGGTCAAACATTTAACTAACTTTCCCCTGATGTGCCGGCTGGAGTTGCTTCACTTCCGGGAGGCGCGTGATGTTATTGGGCATTGTTGATTTCCGAGGCCAGAGGTTCCGCCCCTGGCATGGGGGTGGGGGTGGCATGGGAGTGGTCTTGGCAGTGCTGCTGGGCACTGGTAGTTAGAGCTAAAACTGCAGACAAACCACTGGGCTTTTGTCTGCCCAGAGCCCAGTCCCCACCTCCCCTGAGAATAAGTAATTCTCTCCTGGGGAGATCCTGTTCGGCATGGAAGGCATGTGCCCCAACTACCATCCCAGCCCTCGTCAGTGGGGAGAGCCAGGCACGCTCCTCTGGCCTCCAGCAGCACAGTGGGGCACGGGCTGGCAGTTTTCACGCTGAATGTGACCTCAGATGAGGTCGCTAATGCTGGGCTCTGGCCAGCTCAGAGTAGAATGCAGGCAGCGAGGGTTCAGACGAGGCTCTGGGCACCAGGCCAGAGTCCAGTGGGACCAGAAACAGATTGCAGCCCCAGCTGTAGGGTCAGCACTGGGAGCTGCCGAGCGCAGGCACCTCTGGCCCCTGCCCTTCAGGCCCCTCGGGATGGTCAGGACTCAGCCTGGGACATGTGTGACCCCAGGGGCCGGTGGTTCCTGACAAGCCAACCTTGGCACCGGCTGTTGAGAAGTCAGATTCCAGGGAGATCTTGGCCCTTCCCCAGCACCATCCACAAAAGTTTATATTCCAGAAGCCTCTGCACACGGGCGAGGCTGACCCAGCCCCTGGCCTCTTGAAATCTGCTCTCCGGCACACGTGGGCAATCCAGTTCCAGCGACGGGGGTGGTTCTGCCTGCCGGACTCTGGTTCTCACCCTTCTCCTTTCCCTGACCTCCGGCCCTGCGGAAGGGAGCCACTCCCTAAGACCCTGCCTGAGCTGACTGGGCCTCTGGGTTTCTGCTCCGCAGGCCAACATCGGCCAGAAGGAAGACTTCGAGGAAGCCAGGAAGAAAGCGCTGAAGCTTGGAGCCACAAAGGTATCCAGTGGCTGCGGGATGTCAGGGCTGAAGGCAGGCGGAGGCAGCGGTGGAGTGTTGCCATCCAAGGCGCCTTGTCCCTGCTTCTAAGAGGATGACATGGTTACCTTCTTGCCTCCCTCCAGCACCCAGCCACCCCAACTTCCCATCCATCCATCTCTTCTCCATCTGTCCAGCAATCTATCCATCCGTCCGTCTACCCACCCACCTATGCATCCTGCTTTGACTTTGAGTTTGAACTACTTAGAGAGTCGTAGGAATTTGCCAAAGCAGTACCACGGGGCATGGGGTGGAGGGGACGGGGACAGCAGGGAGCTGGGGGTCAGCTGCTTCGTGGGTGTGAGGACCCCCTGGGAGTGAGGAGCGATTTGGGAACCAGACAGGTGGTGGGGCACCGCATTGTGTTGATGTGCTAAAGGACACTGAGGTGTGTTGGCTCTAAAATAGCTAGTTTCCCCTTTCGTGAATTTCACCTCCATAAAAGCAGAGAGTCCTGAGACCCCGTCATCATTGTGTTAAAGGTGCCCCCAAGTCACTTTTGGCTCTTGGCCCTCTGTGCCCTAAGTTTTTCAGGTTGTCCTTACAGGAGACATCACCAGATCTCCCTCCGGAGGAACCACTGCCTGGGGCTGAACTGCCAACTTTCCTGTTAGCCTCTGAGCACAACCAATGCCCCTGCTACCTCATTCCACTCACTGTCACAGCCGATCCCAGTGCACAGGGACCCCATGTATGGCTTCTGGAAACCATGAATGTGTCCTGGTGCAGACAGCCTCATTGTGCTCCCAGGGGCTTTGAACCTCCAACCTTGCAGTTCGCAGCCCAGCACCCAATCCCATGTGACCCTTAGGAATTGAGAGGCCCCAGAGCTTTTGTGGCCCACATCTACTTCCATTTATCTATTCTAAATGGAAGCTGACATTTAAACAATGGGAATTCACTTAGGAAGAGTAATAACATTAGGTACTAACTGAAGCTATGAATTTGCTTCTTAAAAAGCTAATTCTTTTCCAACACAACAACAGCAACAAAAAATTCAGTAAGAATGGCATTGATTTACATTTCTTTCAAATCTCTCTTCATGAGTGGCTGATTAGAAGATAACTAAATTCATGTACTGTTATGGAGATGTGTCATGGGGGCGGGGGGAGGGGAGAAGCATGGTTTAATATCCTTTCTCAGAGATTCACACCAAAATTCAAGGCGTAGTGGCTTCTGACAGACTGGCGGACTGTAGACTCGGAACTGACCAGTGCGTTGTTTGTTGTCTGGTGCCCTTAGACTCCATTGGTCCCCTGGGCACCATGATCGGATCTTTCGCTTGTGCCTGCCTGTGTCACATCAGGCATCGATCACTTGGAAAATGTCGTTTCACTGTGTTATGTGGATCTCCCGGGTGTTGACACATTTCCTCACACAATTAAAATATCGCATTCATTAATAACAGCACTGCTAACGTGGGAAGTATTGGGAAACTGTCAAACTCACTGAGGTGGATGCAAGCCTTCTCATCTAATTTCTGCTTGAAAGCTTGAGTTTTGTCATCAGCAACAAATGATCTCTGTTTCCCTGGAGGTGACAGGCATGTTTCATTAAGGTTTGTGGGAATGGCTCTGGCAACCCAAGCCTGAGCCGCCCCGTTTCCTCTGCTTATTGTTCTCTCAAGTGAAAACCCTGCTCCATGAGGAAAAGGGCTAGTTCAGCTGGCAACTCCCAACTCCTCCCGACTTTGGGAATTGGCTTTTTCTGCTCCTGTAAGCTCGTCTGGCAAAACTTGTGTCACAGGCCCCAGCCCAGACAGACACTGAGAATGAGAACAGAGACCATGCAGTCTGGCGCCTCTGCTGGCTGGGTCCAGGCTGAGCCAGGCATTTTGCCCATCGTTGCTTTTTCATTGGCTATGCAGATGTCAACATGGGGAAAAGGCAAATCACAAAGGAGTTACACACTGGGCTTTCATACGCAAGGTCGGCAGCTCAAAACCACCAGCTGCTCTGCAGGAGAAAGACGGGGCTTTCAACTTGAGTTACTGTCTCAGAAACACACGGGCAGTTCTACCCCATCCTGTAGTGTCGCTATTGACTTAGTGGCAGTGAGGGTCATTATAAAATCATGTTGACTCAGTGTCTGTCTAAGAGGATCTTGGGTTTCCCTGGAGAGGGGTCTACAGGATCCTGTCTTGAGAACACCTCTGAATCAAGATTTCTCAGTCTTGGTGTTGCGGACAGGTGGTCAGCAGTCCTAGTAGCACCCTTGTCTTTCATACTGGACGCCAGACCATCACCCACCCCTGCCCGTTGTAATAGCCAAAAACTTCTGCTCTAGAAGGCAACTAAGTTTCATCTGTGCCCAGAATAATATATTGAGAGGGATTCAGGGACCACAATCAGCTTCAACCAAATGGTGTGCTAGGGTTGATTAACAATGTCTGCCAAGACGACAGGAGGAAGAGAATCAGCGCATGCTGGTGCTGATTAGTGATGTCTACTGCAGATACAGCAATAGAAGCAATAGTAAAGTTTGTCACCGTCACCTAGCAGATCAGCTATGTCTGCCGTAGATGCAGGCCATCGAGGCCCCTAGGGTTCTTTCTGTGTTCTGATTGGGTCCCCAGCTCCTGGCTGAGGAGGCTCCCTCTCAAGGGCTCCTCTCCCTATAGGTGTTCATCGAGGACGTTAGCAAGGAGTTTGTGGAGGAATTCATCTGGCCTGCCGTCCAGTCCAGCGCACTGTATGAGGACCGCTACCTCCTGGGCACCTCGCTTGCAAGGCCCTGCATCGCCCGCAAGCAAGTGGAGATCGCCAAGCGGGAGGGAGCCAAGTATGTGTCTCATGGTGCCACGGGAAAGGTAAGGCGATGAGTCCGGGGCAAAGGGAACGTGGGCAGAGGGAGAAGCAGGCCACTTTGCCTGGACCGGGCGGGACTGCTAAGGACAATGAGGACAATACATAGCCCCTGTGGTTTTAGGCTTTGCCTCCAGGACAGCGTCAAATGGTCAGTCTGGCGGTTGTTCACATCCACGTAAGAGTGATAGTGACCGCTAAGGACTGAGCGTAGCCGTGGGAGAGGCAGAGGCTCCGGACTGGGCTGTGGCCGCGTGAAGGGGTTTGACCTCATTCTGAGAATACTAGGATCAAGGCAGCATTCCGGACCAAGAAGGGCAGTGGTCCCCCCCACCCCACCGTGGGATGCTCAGGAAGGTGCTCTGAATCCTGGTGACTCCTGCAGGAGAGAGAACGAGAACACAGCTCTCTCTGAGCTTCTTTCTCAGGAGCAGGGGAGCAGGAAACCAGATGCAAGGCTGGTGGATTTGACTGATCCGGGCGCGTGAGTGCCGCCTCCACTCAGGCGTCTCGGTGGAAAGGAGGTTTGGGATGCTCTGAGCTGGGCTCAGATTCTGCCTCCTCACTTGGGGCAAGTGACTTCACCTTTGTGAGTCTCCATTTTTTGTCCGGGAAAGGAATATGCTAGAACGTATTGACCGAAAGGCCGATTCCGGCAGGTGCTCAACACCGGACTGCACCTGGTGTAGCGTGGATGGGGACCTGCCACACTGTTCTTGTGGGCAGAGGAAGGCCACTGGACTGGGAGGCAAATGACAAAGCCCCCCAGCCATCTCACCTGTCTGTGATGGAGCGAGTAGGGCAGTGAGCTCCCTGTTTCAGGAGACATTCAAGCTGAGCCAAGGGGATCCATTCAAGAAGGAAGAATACTCAAAGAAAGTTGCTCGTTAGGGTACCATCAGGACTGAAAACGGCCTGGTGGAGAGAATGGATGGGGAGGTGGGTGGGTTGTCTGGCCCTGGCTTGAGTGGTTACTCTCAAGTCTCGAACAGGCTCACTGCCACCACGTAGACCCAGACTTATAGCGACCCTATAGGACAGAGTAGCGCTGCCCCTGTGGGTTTCTGAGACTGTAACTGTTTTCAGGAGTAGACAGTCTCATCTCTGCCCCACGAAGTGGCTGATAGTTTTGAACTGCTGGCCTTGTGGTTCGCAGCCCAATGAATAACCCCCTAACTCACCAGGGCTCCTCAACTCAGCTCACCGCCATCAAGTCGACTCTGACTCATAGCGACCCTGTAGGATCAGGTAGAACTGCCCCTGTGGGTTTCTGAGCCTCTAACTGATTACAGGAGTAGAGAGCCTTGTCGTTCTACCGAGGAGTAGCTGGTGGTTTCAAACTGCTAACCTTGCGATTAGCAGCCCAAAATATAATCACTAGGCCACCAGTGCTTTAAAAATAGAAACAAAACCAAAACAACCTCATTGCCCCTTATCGCGACCCTGTAGGACAGGGTGGACCTGCCCCTGTGGGTTCTGAGACGACACTGTGGGAATAGAGAGCCTCATCTTCTCCCACAGAGCACCTGCTGACTTCAAACTGCTGACGTGACAGTTATCAGCCCAGTGCGGAGCCACTCTGCCTCCAGGGCTGCCCTCACCGCCATCGGGTCAACACCAGTTCATAGTGACTGGGAGAGGGTAGCACTGCCCCCCTGGCTTCCCGAGACTTGACTGTTTACAGGAGTAGAAAGCCCCATCTTTGTCCCACAGAGCTGCCGGTGGTTTCAAACTGCTGACCTTGAGGTCAGCCCAACTTGTAACCACTCTGCCATCAGGGCTCCTTCCAGGGCTCCGGGGTCTCCACAATGAGACTCCCCTGAAGTGCAGTTGGGAGAAGCGTGTGTGCTATGCCTCCATGTAGCCACCAGAGGGCACCAGAGACCCGTATGTGAGGCCGCGCTTGGCTTCTGCCATCCCCAATGGAAGAGGCTGGAGGTGGCTACCACCCCACTCTTGGAGGCCTCCTGCAGCTGCTTGGGGCCTGTCCTTGCAGGGCATACTCTAGCAGTGGGACCATCAAACTAAGACACATCAGCTTGGGGGCCTGAGAGACCAGTGGTGGGAAGGCCACAGTGGCTGGGGAGCCCAGTTCTGCCCTGGTCCCGGCTTTTACTTGGGGTGATTGTCTGCATGGCTGGCCCTGCAGAAGTGTCTGCAAGGGACACAGTGAGTGATGGGGAGAGCCACCCCAGGCACTAGGGTGCAAGAAGTTGGGGTGCTCCCCCACCCCCACCCCCGGCAGCAAAGCCTCTGAGACAATGCCAGCCCTCAGATTGGCCCCTGAGCCAGGTGGTGGAGGCAGCCAGCCCCACCCCCAGGGTCCTGGTGCCAGCCACAGACATACGCTCCATTAGGAGTCCCTGAGGGAGACAGCCTGGCGGAGGCCCTTGGGCATTAGGGGCTCTGGGAGACATTCAGGAAGAGAGAGGGCGCTAGTGATTAGTGCGCCGTCAGGAAAGGGCTTTCCAGTTCGCAGGGCGACAAGCCCGAGAGGCCTCTTGCCCAAGTGCCCCAAACGCAGGCAGCACATAGTACACAGAGCACCCCTCACTGTGCTGTGACCCCCTGACCCTCTTCACAGAAAGGGCCGGACACTGCGTGGTTCATCCAGGCCTCCTGCCTGCTCCCCAGATTTGGAAAACAGACCCAGAAATATGAGCCCAAGGCCCCGGCGGGGTGAGCTTTGTAAATGGCACCATCCGTATGGCTATCCCCGGAGCAGATGGGGACCCCGCCACCACCCCACCCCCACCGGCAGCCCCTCTGTTCCCGGTGGGTGCCGTGCCACATTTACATGCATCTGTACATGTGTCAGCATGTGGACACTCATGTGGGTGGCGGTGCACTACACCACCCCTCTCGGCACTAGGGGTGGGAAGGACGGGCCAGGACCCTTCCCTCCTGGCTGTAGGGCAGAGTCTGAACCAAAGGGGTCTGTCTGTTTGGCATCTGGGAGGGTCTCCGAGTCCCGAACAGATGGGTGTCCCCAGGACGGGCTTGAGGAGGCACAAGGCGCTTTTGTGTGTGGGAAACATGAAGCCCTGGGGGAGGGGTGGGAAAGGCTTTAACGAGAAATAGCGGAGTTGCCATCTTTGACCATGAGCTCTACCAAGCCAGCGCACGTCTGCTTTTTCGGACCGCAGCCGCTGTAGCAGGAACTGCCGGCCAGGGGTCAAGCATCACTGGCTCGTGCCTCAGTGTCCCCATCCCTGAGATGGGGAGGATGATGGAAGCACCCTCAGGGGCCATCGGTGGGTCGTGACTCTCAGAGCTCAGGCCACTGACCCCAGGGTGGCCTCTGAGGACGCCCTGCTGTTGGAGGTAGGTGACCTTGGCCCTCGGAGCACCCGGCAGGGTTGACTGTCCGCTGGTCCCGGGCCACACTCATGCTGCGGGCCCACGGCAAGGGCTGGAGCAGCCTGGGCCTGTCTGCGGCTCCAGCTCTGGTGAGAGAGGCTGGAACTGGTATTTCCTAGTCGCCTGACAAGACTCTGGAAAATAACATATTATTCCCACCGCTGCCCGGCTGCGCCCATGCAGTTTTCACAGTAGGCTGAAGGTCCCTCTGTTATTTCCGCAGCGCTGGAAGTCTCCCTCCGGCGCCCAGTGCGTGGGGAGCAGGCAGGATGCTGGCTGCCATTTTCGCGCTGGCAACATAGCAGGCCGGCTGGTGCTGCTGGGGGCGCCCTCTGGCCCTCCTTTCCCTCCTCCAGGTCCCCAGCATAGGCAGTGTGCTCCCGCAGATGCCTTAGACCATATTCACATCTCAGTGGGGTGCAGGACTTGGTCTCCCATTACAGCCAGCGCAGGCTCAGAGAGGCAGGGTGGCTTATGGGGGCGCAGAGCGGCCCCGGACATCTGATCAGCTCTGTGCCCGTGGGCAGGTTGCTCTCTTTCTCTGGACCTCAGTTTCCATGTCTGAGAAGGGAGGAGCTGGCAAACAAAGGGCCCCTCAACCAGCCTTTGTACCCAAGGAAGCTGAGGCTCAGAGAAGCAGCCACCCACGGCCTCCCAGTCCCCCACCACTCCCTGCATGACAGAATCACCCCGAGGGTCTCCCAGGGAGAAGCAGTCAGGTCTTCTTCAGACTGGCAGAGGTGTGGCCAGGCCTGGCAAGTGGGTGCTGAGGGGCAAGGGCTGCCCAGAGAAGGGGCAGATCTGGGTTCCTCGGGACTCCTGACACCTGGGGGCTGGCAGTGCCCAGACCCCCAGCCTCGAGTCAGAGGTAGAGCCACAGAAAATGAGGCCTCTGGCAATTAGCTCCAATTGCTGAGTGATCTCCCAGCGGGCTTTGCAGGCCGCCTGGGGTGAACAGAAAGAAGAAACAACTCACGGATCCCCCCCTCAAGTGGCGCCCAGGGCACGTGCCTGGACTGCCGTGTGTGCCCTGAAGAGGCCTCTGCCCCGGTGGAGGGATAGGTATGTGCACACCGCTGCACTCTCCCACATGCATGCCTGGGCACGTCCACCAAGACACAGGCTCCACAGATCCCCAGGCGCGCACCCCCTACAGACACACGTGCTAGCCTCGGCCTGGTATTTAGGCATGGACACACCCCAGCATGCTCCCAGATGTGCACACTTACGGCATTCCTAAGCCCCATGCACAGCCCATCCTACACCCCCATACATAGCCACACAAGCCCACCTGTCCACCTTGCCACACACCCACACATGCCACAAACCCACACGTGCCCACTCATGCACCGCTCAGCACACATGCTGGGCAGAGGTGGGCTGTGCTGCATGCGTGGCATGGCTCGAGACACAGGGAGCCCTGGGTTCGAGTCCTGGCAGCCCCTGTGGGCTGTGACCTCGTTAGTCAGCCTCTCCAGGAAAGCCGCTCTGTGACACGTGCTGAGAGTGAACCCCCCCCCACACTCCAGCAGTGTGAGAGTGAGTGGGAGGTGCAGCTGCATTGGCTCGCCAGCCTGAGCAGTCCGCTGTGGGGGTTGCTGTCAACGGTGTGTACACCCCACCTGTTCTGTGGGCCCTGACAGCCTGTCCTGTTTCAGGGGAATGACCAGGTCCGGTTTGAGCTCACCTGCTACTCACTGGCCCCCCAGATTAAGGTAAGAGATTTCCCTTCTCCTTCGGGCGTGGGTGCTGGGGTCTGAGACCTCAGGGAGGCTGCAGAGGCTCTAGGAGACCCCACAGGAGGGGCAGCGCACACCTGACTCTTCTCCCAGGGTGAGTGGTGTGCATCTTTCCCATGGCGCAATGGGAGACTGGATTCAAGAGTGTCTGGAAGGGCCGTTCCCAGGGGGGCTCATTTACTCATGTCTGCTGCCAACAACAGCGTCTCCCCACAGCCTTGTGCTCATCCAGAGGTGGCTGTTCGGGCATCTGGGGGTCTCTGGGCACTGAAGTAAAGGGCAGCAATGTCCTTAACTTCCCCGATCTGGACTTCTGGGTGTAGACCAGCAGGGTGCGGGGACGCAGTCCGTCAGAAGTCATGACCCCACCTCCACTCTGAGCTGCAATGCTCCAGCTCCTCTCTGGATGCCTCTGCCCTTCCCCCAACCCTGGAGCCTTCCTGGGTGACAGTCACCAGGATCTCTCACCACAGCATGCCCTCCAGGAGTGAGAGCCCAGGTGGGGACTGTCCCTGCTGTCCTACCTTTGAGCTGCCATCTATACCTACATGAAAAACAAAAGCTCACTACCATTGAGTTGATGCCAACTCCTAGCGACCGACCCTAGAGGACAGAGTAGAACTATCCCTGTGGATTTTCTAAACTGTAACTCTTTACAGTAGAAAGCCCTCTCCATCTCCCTATACATACATACATACATTCACCTATCCACCCACCTTTCCATCTATCTATCCACCCACTCACCCATCCATCCACCTATCCATCCACCCACTCACCCACCCATCCACCTATCCATCCATCCACCCACTCACCCACCCATCCACCTATCTACCCACCTATTCACCCATCTATCCACCCATTCACCCATCCATCAACCCATTCACCCATCCATCCATCCACCCTTCCATCTACCTATCCATCCACCCATTCACCCATCCATCTACCCATTCACCCATCCATCCACCTGTCTACCCACCTATTCACCCCTCTATCCACCCATTCACCCATCCATCCACCCATCCATCCATCTATTCATCTATCCTTCTACCTACCTAGCCATTCACTCAGTCATCCAGCCATCCACCTACCTACTCATTTATCCAGCCAGCCATATACTCTCACATTATCCACCTCCCACAGCCTGTCCACTTAACCACCCACCTACCTATCTACCCACTCACCCATCTGTCCGTCCGTCCATCCGTCCATCCATCCATCCATCCATCCATCCACCTCCCCAACCCCTCTGTCAGCCAGCTGACCATACCACTCATCCACTTCTCCACCCACCCACACCCCTCCCCATGCAGCCAGTCGCCTAGTCAGTAATCACTGGGTGCCTCAGGCCAGGCTCCGGGGGTATAGGCAGCGAGGCAGAGCAGCACTGAGCAATAGGAGCAGAGTGCAGACTGCAAATGTGAGCCCCGTGGGTCCTTGGCTACTACCACCTAAAAGCCTGGATCTATGCAAAGAAAGAGCCATCATTCATGCTAATGATATCCTTATATTTAGCCCAATATATCCAAAATAGCATTCCGTATGTAACCAACGTCAACGAGGCAGGCCCCACCCCTTCTGCACATGGCCTCAGAATCCAGGCTGTGTTGGACGCACAGCACAGCTCAGTCAGGGCTCAGTGGCCGCGGGCATGTGGCTGCCATGTTGGATGCGGGGGCCGGAGAGTGGGCTGCCACGAGGCAGGAGTGGGCTGCCACGAGGCAGGGCAGGCGACTTTGGGTGGAAGCTCAGGACACCTCCCTCCTCCATCCATCCTCCCTCCCAAGCACCCCAAGGGCTCTAAGAGTTTAGGTTTTTTTTTTCTTAATTTCTTTTAAATGACTCGTCTTTCTCTGCCCCTTTAACCAGCCAGCAGCTGTTGGGGGTGGGGAGTGGCCTGGGAGGTGAGCCCTAATGAGCTCTAATAGGCTATTTTGACCCCAAACACCAGGCTGCTGGGAAGCCCCTGACAGAGCTGCTTGTCCACTTGCTGCAGGCGGGCATTAAGGGCCCTTCCCCCGAGTTCCCACAGCAGCTTGGGGGGCCAGGGTGTCCAATTTCTAGACCTTTGTCTGACGAGGTCGACCTCAGGGGCTGGTGACCGTCCCCAGCCTGGGGCCCGGTCCAGGCACCGTCCACGCTCAGCCTGGGGTGGTTGGAGCACAGTAACGGGCCTGTCTTCGTACCAACTGGCTCCCACAACCAGTGCCCAGGCCAGCTCGACACCCCAGAAATCAAACCAGCTACTCTGTTTAAATGACACCCCCACCTGTCTCAAGTCATTGCCGGCAGAGGACGGGGCTGGTTGAGCTTCGTGGGTGCGGGCAGTTGTCCCTGCCCACCGGAGGCCAGCGAGGCCTATAAGGAGGAATGAGGTTGGCCCTCTCAGGGATTGGACTCCCCTGCTAGCTGCCTTCCCCCCGCCACGCAGAGCAGCTGTGGGGTGCAGAAAAGAAGGGAACAAGAAGAGAAGTGAGGGGGACTTATGTGGTGTCTTGGCCCCATCACCCAGAAAGAAGGCCCAGCTTCTGGACCCTTCCTTAGCTGCCAGCAGTGGAGGAGCCCTAGCCTGCCACCCAAGGGTGTGGGGACGCACTTTGCGGCCTGTCCAGTTCAAACCCTCACGTCTCATTTGAGGCGACTGAGCCCCCGGGGAGCAGAGACTCACTGGGGGACACACTGCCATTCAACCATGGAGCGGAGGCCTCTCCACAGGCCTCCCTCACCATGATGAACTGGCCCCTCCTCTGTAGGGCCGGGCCCCCCCCACCAGCAGCATCCCCCAGGAGACAGCAGGTGACCCTCAGGGGCTCCAGGGTGCCTTAGTGCTGCGCCAGGGGAGGCAGAGAAGCCAGCAGCCGGGCCTCTCATGCTGACCCCTTGCCTCCTGCCCAGGTCATTGCCCCCTGGAGGATGCCGGAGTTCTACAACCGCTTCAAGGGCCGCAACGACCTGATGGAGTACGCCAAGGTACCGCTGAGCCCACTGCCCCCCACCCCCAACCTCGGCGCCTCCCAGGGGCTCAGGGTCTGTCTGACCATGGCAAGAAACCCAGGACATATGCCCGTCTGATGGCAGGTTGAATTCCTGTCCCCACCACCACCCCCGTGGCACCCCTCTGTCCCCAGTTCAAGGCTCCCAGAGACATGGGTCTCAGTGCGGTCCTTCCTCCACCCCGGACTGGGCATCCCTTAGGGAGTACCAGAGGGTGCTGGGCTCACCCTCCCTCGTGGTCCTCCGCTGGGGTGAGGGTAGGAGGGGGTGCTGTGAGTGGCCCTCCAATCCCTTGGCGGCTAAGTGTCCCGGGCACGCTCTCGGGAACAGGTAGGCACGCTCTCAGGGCAGCGGAAGACAAAGATCTTTGTCACGGCAGCCATGGTGAAGTACAAGTTGCAATAAAACATATTAGAAGTTTTGCATCAAGATCCTTAGCCGCGCTCCGGGGTGGCTTTCTTTGGAGAGGCTCCGTGGCAGCTCTTGACAAACAGCCTCAATCAATCAGCCAGGGAAACGCACGGCGGTGCACACACCAGAAAATTGCTCGGGTTTTTAAATAGCAGTCACCAGGGCCGGCTGTGAGCTCTTGCTACAGCCAAGGTGCCGCGTGGTAGGGGACGCGGCGGGGACGCGGCCCTGCCCCTGCCGCCAGCATCCCATTAAGCCCGGGAGAGCAGGGAGGAAAGATCTTCTCCGCCATCTGCTGTTTTATTATGAAGAGGGGAATTTACAAGAGCAAGCCCATATGTTGCCAAACAAATTGTCAAATAGCAGAGCTATTAAGGGAGTGGAGATTGGCAAGGTGGCGTGTGTTCGCTCCCCTCCCGGCTCCTTGTCTCTTTGAAGACACAGACTAAGAAGCAGGATAAAGAGTTGGAGCCCCTGCCCCATCTGCATGCCCGGACCCTGAGTCATGGTTAAAGAGAGGCACGCTTGTCCAATAGGCTGCTCTGATCACCGACCATGAAGCGCTCCCTCAACCCCCCACCCCAGCCCAAAACAAAAGTGACTCCTGCCTTTTCCCTGTGAGGATGCATTTCAGGGGTGTTGGCTCCCCGATTTGGGGAAAAGGCACTTAGCTTCTATTCTGAATAATCTTTTGGAAACCTTTTGATCGGGCAAGTTTGTCAGAGAGGCTATCTCTGACTCCCTCTCCCTCTGGCTCTGAGCTCTGGGGGATGTGCGCACCTTCTAGAACAGAGGCTGTGCTTAGCACCCAGCAAATGACCTGCATCCCTGAGCAGCTGTGTGAGACTTGGTTTCGATTCAGAACCAGCCAGGATCTGAGCCCAGGGAGCCAAAAAAGTCAACGGAACTTTTAAAACCTCTGCTGCCACGACCTGTGCGCAACCATGACCAAGAGGTGCCACCAAGCCAAGAGAAAACAAACCCGCTGCCGTAGCAACCTGCAGGACAGGGTAGAACTGCCCTACTTTGAGTTTCTGAGACTAACGGTATGGAAACGGGAAGCCCCGTCTTTCTCCTGAGGGCCACACTGGTGGGTTCGAACTGCTGACCTTGCAGTTCGCAACCCAACTCAGACCCACTGCACCGCCAAGGGTCCTTGGTGGAACTCATGAAAAACATAAGTAGGCTGGATTTTCCATTCCCCCCACAGATCTACGGACCACAGGATAAACAGACACCCACACACATCCGTCTTTGCCAGGGTCACCAGTTACTTTAAAAACAACGCACAGCCACAAACAAGGCTACAGGGCCCAGCAGCAGCTGTCAGGCAGACTAGAGTCACCCTGAAGATGGTCTTTTCTGTCTCATCACAAAGAAGCTTTGCAGGGAGGGCCGAGAGGGGCTGGGAGAAAAAACCCTCTTGAGTCCTGGGACATCACTGTGGTTGACCCTGATGGGGAAGGGCTTCCAGTGCTGCCCATGACCTCTCTCCTACCCTGTCTGCTTATCTTGCTCCTGCTTGTCTTTTTCCTTTGGAAAAGAGACAGAGCAAGGGTGTTTACACACACACAAACCCAAAAAACCCAGAGCCTCAGGGAACCCAGACGATGCTGGATTAGCCCCATCCCCCGGCCTCCCAGCAGTGAGCACACGTATGTGACATTGACCCCGCTTTGCAAAGCACCCGTGTCCGCACACCTGGCAAACTGTGCCTGCAGAGAGCAGGGCGAGGGTGACCCAGGGCCACCTCATGTCCCCACAAGAGGCCCCAGTGTGGAGCAGCTTCTGGAGTGCGGCCTTCTCATCTACGTGTGTCATTTGGAGAAAAAGCACAAACACAGGGGAATTGTGTGTTCCCTTTGCAGTGAATCTGCTGCTAAAGCTTAAGAAGGGGGTGGAGAGGCAGAGGGGGGGTTAGTTTGATTTGTTTTGAAATGTGAAAGAGACCCACCGTAACTTCTGGAGGAGCTTGGGGGTGTGGAGGAGCGCGGTGGCCAGGCTGAGGCAGCGGGTCTTGGTCTTGGCAGCGGGCAGGCTGAGCTCCTGGTCCTGGGGCTGAAAGGGACTTAGCTCACAGGTCCCCATCTGGGCCAGTTAACTACTTGTTGGCTCATCGAGGAGTCCCTGGGTGGTGCAAATGGCCAAGCCTATCAGCCCAAGGGTTCTCAGTTGGAATCCACCCAGAGGTGCCTCAGAAGAAAAACCTGGCGGTCAGTTTCTGAAAGATCACAGGCGTGAAAACCTTACAGAGCGCAGGTCTGCACAAACGGGGGCCTCCTGACTCAGACTTGACTCATGGCAGCTGGTTTTCACACCCTCGGGAGAGGGGAGGAGAGGAAGGAGAGGGGAGCCCAGCCCAGTGAGTTCTGTCAGGCCCCGGTCCCGAAGGAAACTGCCATGCTTGATTTCCATCAGGTGTTTGTGAGGCTGGGCCTGGTCTCTAAGGCAACCAGCCTCATCTTTCCTTGCAAAAAGGCTAAGAGAGGTGGGTCTTCAACGTGCTTTAGGGCCCAGGGAGGCAAAACAGAATCGGAGCCATGCGTGAGGAAGGTGTGCGTGCGCGAGTGCGTGTCTGCTCCTCTAGGGGCCTGTCGTCTTTGTAGCGTCTTGAAGAGCGGCCCAGACGTGCACAAGCTGGAAGCTCTCCTGGCACTCGTCCTTGCCCTGGGGCGTCCAAACCACCCCGTGTGTCCCAGGCCGGGTGCTTTGCTTCCCATGCTGGCTTCACTGGTATGTGGCCCATCCCAGCCCCACAGGGTCACAGGGTCATGGTGCGGACCGGCTGAGCTGAGAAGGGCAGACTCATAGAATCTTCTGGAAGGAAAAGTTGAGACCAGCCATCCACCCCACACCCACAACATCTCACACACTGGGTCTTGCTGTTTCTGCCAAAGGATCCAACAATGAGGCCCTCCCTCCCTCCACAGGCAGCCCTGGGGAATGCAGGAGGGGGGCTCAGGGACACCGGAGGGGGCCAGCGTTTGGGGACTGCTTTCCACCCTCAAGTCCCCTCCAAGCGGTCTCAGGCCTGCCCTGTGTTAAATCTTACCTGCAGCAACACGGAATCCCCATCCCGGTTACCCCCAAGAGCCCGTGGAGCATGGATGAGAACCTCATGCACATCAGGTAAGGGGGCCCACCCACGTGTCCACCTTTCTGTCCATCCTCTGCCTGCTCGGCGTGGCCAGCCTTGGTGAGTGCCCCCCTGATCGCTGAGCTGGCTCCAAGGGGCCCCTATGGAACCTCAGGGCAGGCAGACAGGGGCCTGCCATGCAGCCCTCCTCCCCTCAGCCAGGGCTGTGATTGCAGCCCCCTGTGTGCCAGGAGGACGATAGTAGGGAGCTGGCCCTATCAGGGACATCCCAGGGGGCTTCCCTGAGGAAGTGACGTTGCGGTGGTCACCTTGAGGATGCAGAGGGGCTGCCAGGACTCGGGAAGAGCCTCGCAGCCCCCACTCTCTGCCCTCGAGTGAGCCCCTGCTGACTCCTAGCACCCCTCTAGAACAGGTTGGCACTGCCCGCGCCTTGGGGGTCCCGAGGCTGCAGCTGTTTATGGGAGTAGTCCCAGCTTCTTACTGCAGAGCTTGCCCCTTGCAGCCCCTTGGCATCCGCGCCGGTGCCTTGAATAGAGAGCCCGTGGGGGCAGAACCCTTGCACTGGGCGCCAGCCACCTTGCGCTCCCACAGCCAACCAGGGGGGGCCCCACTACCCCCAGCAGGGCTCCAGCTCTCAGGCTAGCAGAGAGAAAAGGGCAGCACAACTGGGGGCCACAGGGGAGCATCGGATGTCCCTCCCTACTGACGCCCCGTTGTTCTCCCCCTCTTCCCTCACAGCTATGAAGCCGGGATCCTGGAGAACCCCAAGGTAAGCCCCTGCCCTCCTCATTGGTGGCTTCACGGGGAGCCCTGCCCGGTGACAAGACGTCTCTGAGGCATAAATAGCCTAATTTGAAATTTCACGGGGGAAGGGTGTGGGACCCGGGCCTGTGTTCCCCACCCGACCCCCCTTTTGCCTGCCCTCCCCACAGCCCCACTCCACCCCTTCGAGGTCTCTAATTGCCCTCGTCCTGGTTGTCGGGGTGAATAGGGGAGGGGATAGTTCAGGGCAGCATGGAGGGAGAACCAGTCACTGTGAGGCGATAAAGAAGCAATTAGGCAGATGAGACACTTGTGGGAGGCGCCCAGCCTGTGCCCACCAGCTCTTGCTGCTGCCTTGATTATCATGGCTGGGGGTGGGGGTGGCACCGATTAGCGTCTCAGGACCCATTTGTCTGGGCGTCTGCCCTGCGCCCGAGGCAGCCAGCCCTGAGCCACGGCTGGTCCCTCGCCTCCCATGTTGGCCCAGCCAGGGCCGGCTGCAAGTTTAGGGTTTCTCTCCTGGGGCAGCGGGGGTTGCTTCTCATTGTATCACCCCCTGTCCACCATGGGAGGTGAGGTGGGGGAGGCAGGGTGAAGTCTATCATGGGAAGAGAGAGATCTCTTTGTCCCTGTGGGCATGTTCCCTGGCGCAGCCCCACAGCTCAGATGGGGGGCTAGGGGGCCCGGCTATTGGCTGATGTTAGGGCAGCAGTGTGCTGGGGAAAGGGGTTGGCAGCTGGACCGGCTGGTGGTTTGGGGAGGGAGGACAGTGAGAGCCCTTCTCTGGCTGTGTGAGCATTCTCGTTTAGGGGTGACGCACAGGGGCCCGGGAGCCATGGCCCAGTGGGCCAGCTGTTCAGTGAAGAAGTGGGGTGGTGCCCGGGTCACCCCATCACAGGAGTGCCCCTTCTCCTCTTGTGGTTCCCTAGCTGCCCATAACCCCAGAAGCCGCCTGGCCCTTTCCCCGCTGCCCGCTCACTGGCTTTGCCCAAACGTGTCACTCAGGAGAGCCCTGTACCCTGGCCCCCTGGGGGCTGATGGGCCCCACACGGCTGCTGCCTGCTGGCCACACATTTTTCCAGTTCATGCTCTGCTGACCCCACGACACTCAGGCTGGCCACCCCTAATTATCCAGTCAGTCAGCACCCAGGGGGCCGGGGCCTTGATCGGCACAGCCGGGCACGGCGTCCTCCTGGCCCCCAAACCTTCTGGAAAGCTGCATATCCGACCCCTCTCCCGGCAGCTGCAGCCCCCATCCTCACCCTGAGAACAGGCCACCTCAGGACTGGGGAGCAAAGCCGAGGCCAGGCCTGAGTCACCCCCCAGGCAGTACTGGGGACTGTGGCTTCAAGAGACCTTCCTGATAAGGTCCTTCCCCTCCCGGGCTGCCTGTCTCCGAAGGATAATCACATGTGAGAGCTTGTCTTTCCGAGCTCTGCCACCCAAACCGGACTCGAGGCTGAAAGGCAGGAGGACTGGGGATTGATACTCAGGCCCCAGAGACAGGCGGCTTGGGCCTGGGTCGCTGCTCTGATTCTTACGGCTGGGCAAGCCACTCGACCTGCCGTCCACTGCCCCATTCACAAAAACCAGAGCCACCGCACCGCCAGCCAGGAGAGCACACCACTGATCCCTGGTGCGGAGCAAGCCAGGCCCGGGCCACGGGGTAAGGCTATGCTGGGTGGGTATGGGCAGGGGGGAAGACTCTTCCCTACTAAGAGACACCCTGAGTCCAGTCTGCAAGGTAGGGGGTCTGTGCCAGCTTCCTGCTGGTCTAGCCATGGGGGGCCCCTGCAGCTCGAGGAGTACCCACAGAATACCCAGGCCCATGCCTGGCCCCCCGAGAGCCTGAGTTCTTTGACAGCCGACTTGTGTGTCCAGGCACCCACCCCCACCCCCCGGGGCACCTCTTGCTCCACCCGCTTGAGCAGCCCCGGCCCCCTGGGGAGGGGCTCAGGGAGACCATCCTAAGGGAAGCAGGGCCCCCTCCCCCGCTCCAAAAAAAAGGCCCTGAGACCTGCGGAAGGGAGGGTTTGCAGGCAGATGGCTGGGCCATTTTCTGCCTCCATGAGGGCTGATTGAAGGGCAATGAGGCAGCTAATGCGAAGAAAGATAGAAATTTACTTGCTTTAACTTCATAGGGCCCACAGTGAAAGAGTTCATTCAGTCGCCGGCCCTCCCTAGCTGATGGATGCATATACCATTTGTAGCATCGATCATGCCTCTACATCATGGTTTAGTTCACGGGCCATTTGCTCCCAATCTCTTCTTCTCGGGCCCTGCTTCATGCTTTCTTTCGCCCTCTCCCCTCACCCTCAACTCTCTCTCTCTCTCTCTATTTCTTCACTCTCTTCCCTCCCCCTCCGCACCCCCCTTCAACCAAAGATGACATTGGAAGTGAGTCCTCCCGCTGCGACGGATAAATAGATGGCATTGATACTCAGCAACGAACTATTTGTCATTTGAACTGGGCTTTTTCGGAGGGAGAGTAAAAAGGCAAGCGGGCCCGCGCCACCTCAGAATGCAAAGCAAAAGTTGTTTTATTTCTAGTTAGTTATTTAATCGGCGCCGTCAGGTGCCTGCCAGGGGTGTTACCCCCACCTCCCCCCCTCACACCCCCACCCCCCGCCACCGCCCCTGGCCGCAGCAGCTTCCGACTGCCACTGTGGAGTCTGGGGACTTGAATTTTCCAGAGTCTCCAACTTTGGTTCTGGGGCCGGCTCAGTTAAGTTATCTTAAAACCGACCAATAGTTAAGCTTCACGAGATTTTTTGTGGTTTTTTTTTTTTTGTAAGTCTACCGTGAGCTATATTGGTTTTTGTTTTTGTAAACTAAAGGCAAACCCAAACCCATTGCCGCCGCGCCAGTTCCCACTCACAGCAAGCCGGCAGAGGGTCCCCAAGTCTGTAACTCCTCCCCGAGGCTGACAGCCTCCCCTCTTTCTCTGCGGGCTCCTTCACAAGCTGGCTAGATGGGATCTAGTTGACAACAGCGCCTTGCAAGGCTAGATGGGATCTAGTTGACAACAGCGCCTTGCGAGGCTAGATGGGAACTTGGGGGGCCGTGAGTGAGGCAGAGAGAACTCGGAGGACATGCGGGGGAGGCTGGCTGCATACCTCAGAGGATGTGGTCAGCCTCGCTGACCTGTGTGCAGCCCCTGCTGGGTGGGCACAAGTTTTGCAACCACAAAATGAAAACGAGAGAGATTAAAAGTCTGGCAGGAGGGAGCGACCCGCACAAAACTGAATACAGACGGGCAGGCACTGAGCAGGTGGAGGTGGGAGGGCTAGGGGTCCTCAGAACATCCAGGAGAGGCCCACTGGAGACCCTTGTTTGAGTTAAGCCTAGGCTTGGGGTCAGGGGCGATCTCGGGCAGGCAGGGACGGGAGCGGTAGAGGTTCGGCCGTCTGCCACCCACAAGAGTGGCAGTGGCCTCAAGCTTGGCTCTTGTGGGCCCTGGGGCCTGGCAGAGCCCAGAGGGGCTTGGGGAGCCTGATGCCCCACTCACGGCTAACAGTACCCGCTCTCTGGCTGTACCCTGACAGCCTCACAGCGCCAGTGACTCATAGCTGCTAGGGAAGAACTCAAGACGCTGGAAAGGCCACTACCAGCTGGGCAGTCCAAAGACCCGAGGCTGGCCCCCACGCTGAGGCTGATGTGCAGTGTGACTGGACCAGCTGCTGCTCAGGATTGGCTTGTCTGTCTGTCCAGCAGAGGCATCGGGCCGGGGGCCCTTAAGGATCCCCTCATCTCCCAGAGCTCTATCATTGAGCTTGACTCGGGGCTCTTGTTCCCACCGCTCAGATGGAAACAGGCCAAGGGGATGCTGGCCCGAGTCTCACACAGCACTGGGCGCTCCATCACAGGCCCCCTTGGAGCTCGGGACCTAGGCAGAGCCAAAGGACTGGACGCTGCCGGTCAGCCCAACACTGGGAACTTCTCAGGCACTTTCTGGGCAGTCTGGGAGGGCTGGTCACCCTAGCGTCAAGCTGGCAGCTCCCTCGACCCCAGTCTGTCCCGTGAGCCTTCCTCCTTCCTGCCTGTGTTCTCTCTGAGGGTAAGTTAGCGGAGGACAATTGTTGCTTTCCCCAGGGCAGAAGGAACTTACCCGGCCCCGCAGCCTGGGGTCTCGACTCCCAACATGGGTGCTATTTTCCACCATTCTGAAACCTAGCCTGTGTCTGTTGGGGGCCCTGTGATGATGTGACAGGGACCGGGAGGGAACAAGTGTCCACCGTTCATGCTCACTTGGCGCTCACCTTTAGGCTCACAGTTACAGCGACAGGTACTGCCCCTTGCCCTCAGTCGCTCCGTCTGTATATGGGGTTTCTTAGAGCAGAAAAACGCCCCTACCACTCTGGGAGGGCACATAATGGTGGCAGAACCTGAGTCCCGCAGCTGCAGCTACAGCTTCTAGAAAAGAATGGGGGGGGGCAGTAAAGGTTTAAATTGAAGGTGTGGGCCCTGCAGTGCCCAGGCTGTGAGCGGTGGACTCGGGCAGCTGGGTTGTCGGTGCTCACAGGAGGGACTTGAGCTGTCCGGTCTCGGGCCCTGGTCCCCACAGTGGCAAGTGTCCAAGCCACAGCCCTGGGGGACCCTCCCGCGGGGTGGGATGGATTTGGAGAGTCTGGGGCAGCAGATGCACTCACTTCTCTTCTGCCGGGAGAAGAGGCCCATTTCCCAACACGCCCCAGCAAAAATATACATAAAGGTTGATGTGTTTTCAAATGGGCTTCTGCTTGGCTCTTCGCTTTTCTCCCTGTGAGTATTAACCCCAGGACCCCGAGGACGGCTCTGCTCGCCAGAGCACCTGCTGGGGTCACGCTCAGTCATTAGCTTTGCGGTCAGTGCAGAATAAGCCCCAATTCCCGCGCCAGCGAGGACGTGCGGGGCCGGCTCCCAGGAAGCCCAGGAACGCCGCCTCACCCCTCCAAAGTCACACTTTTTCCTGCCTGACTTGTTCTTCTCCTGCTAGTCTACCTCCAGCTGTGGGGGCGGTGGAGAGAAAGATGAGATCAAGTTGAGGGGAAAAATTGTCTGATTTCTTGAGCCCTTTGTTTCCCTGGCCCCCGGCAAGCAGGGCTGGCTGGGGGCTTGGGTGGTGGGCGGGGGGCCCTGCCAGCCCGCAGGGACGTGCCAGCAGCCCCTTGGTTCTGGAATGGGGACAATGGACTGGCCACCCCATCTCCAAACCTCTTTCTGCCCTCTGCCAGAACCAAGCACCTCCTGGTCTCTACACAAAGACCCAGGACCCAGCCAAGGCTCCCAACAGCCCCGACATCCTTGAGATTCAGTTCAAGAAAGGTAAGTCTCTGCCCTTAGCTCCTTCCCCAGCCCCACCCTGTGCCCCCCTCCCAAGTTCCTGAAAACCAGAGTTCAAGCAGTGTGCCCAAGGCTCCCCGCCTCCCCTGCCCTGGACTGGGTGACCCACGGGGAATCCAGAGGAAACATCAACAGCCCACCTTTCTGGTTCCTGAACACCAGGCTCTGTGTGTGTGTGTGTGTGTGTGTGTGTGTGTGTGTGTGTGTGTGTGTGTGTTTTCTAGTCCCCATCCAGCCACTTGCCCACTGAGGGACAGTAGGAGGTCACTCAACCTCCCTGGGCCTCAGTGCTGGCATCTGTAAAGTGGGAATAAAAGGGGGCCTGCTGCCTGTAGTGGTCCTGGCTGGAGAATGCAGTCTATGTGAGCAGCAGCCTGACACTGACAGGGCCCCAGAGAGTGGCAAGGTTAAAGAGCCAGCCCCAGTGGCCACTCTGACCCCGCACCTCGAGGTCTGGCGGCTCCCAAGGCTTGCTGCCTCACCCCACCTTGCAACCCCAGTCACAGCTTCCCCCGCACGCCTGCTCCCCCTAGCAGGGGTGGCCATCCCAATCTTGGTCCCCTTTCACGGCCATCCCCAGGGAGGCCATGCTGGCCTGGGTGCCAGCCCCAAGCCAGGCACCAGGAAGCGCCTGAGTTGGAAACGTGGCCCTGGAGGCTGGAAGTGCAGGGAAGGGAGGCTTGTCTGGTAACAAGAGGAGCTGGCCCGAGCTCAGAGGGGTACTCAGGGTTCAAGGACAAAATTTTCCAAGGAGGCTGCCGAGAGAGAGAGAGAGAGAGAGAGAGAGAGAGAGAGAGAGAGAGAGAGAGAGAGAGAGAGAGAGAGAGAGAGAGATCAGGGCAGCTTCCTGGAGCAGGAGTGGTGCATCTCGGCCTGAGGTTGGGGAGGAGTTTAGAGGAGACAGAGAGCATCCCCAAGGCCAGGCCAAGAGATCGGCCTATCACCCCCAAAAGCAGCTCTCAGGAGGGGCTCCCAAAGAGGCAGGGGGTTCAGAGCAGGTGCTCCCCACGTGACAGCCTGTGGGCCTGCTGTTGGCTGGGCTTGTGGGCACCAGGCTGGAAGGTCTTTGGCAGGTGTTTATTAGCTTGGTGGTTAGCAAGCGAGTCAGCCCACGCAGTCATGAGGGAATGATGCACATCAGGATGGAGCACTGCCCAGACCTGCGACATCCCCGGGAACCCCTGTGATCCATAGGGTGTCTGGGGACTGATTGTCAGAACTAGACCCTCAGTCAGACCTTTCCTCCTAGTCCATGTCCATCGGGAAGCTCCGATGAATCCTCCGTGCTGGAGCTCCGTGGGGCTCAGGACGCAGAGGCTTTGCTGTTTGCACGTAAATAATCTGTCTCTCTAGGGCCTGGCCCAGTCACTGGGCCTCTTCATGGCTCCCCTCCATCTGCTCGGTCCCTGGAGTTTCTCACCACTCGGGGGCCAAAGGGACCCCGAAGACAACTGCAGTTCTGTGTCTGTCTGATGCCTGTTGGTGGGCGCGGACATGCTTGGGCATCGTCTCTGAGAAAACGGAGGGGGCAGGACTGGGTGGCACTCGCCTCTCCCAGCAGGTGCCCCAGGCCCCGGGAGAGCGGCTGGGACAGCCCCGGGCAGAAGGGTGTCAGAAGCAGCCCTCCGCTGAGCCAGACCAGCAACGTGATCCATTTGAATGATTTACGGACCGTCTGGAGGAAAAACAGACACAAGAAGCCTCCCCTGACGACTCCCCATTCATCCGCTAGTTAATTTATTTGAAGTTTTAATCTAATTATTAACTATTTTAAAGGCTAAGAGGCTTTCTCCACAGCAGCACCAACAATGCCCCGCCCCTCCCGGGCAGGCCCCCTCCCAGGCCCTGGCGACAGCCCATAATGGGAACCGAGAGGGAGGGGGGGAAAGGCGAGGGGAGAGGCAGAGGGGTGGCGAGAGGGGCTTAAGGTTCATTATTGGGCAGACTTACATTTAATAGCAATTTACAACCAAGTTATAAAACCCCTGGAAATGGGGGTTAAGAATGGGGAGGCTGACAGCGCCTTGAGGGAAGCCCCTCCAGGCGGCGCCTGGCTAATAAAGACTGGAAAGGCGCTATTGAGCCGTGATTGGCACCTGATCGCTGGCTACATGGTAATGAGCCGGGCAGATGGGTGGGGGATTAGCCGCCAACTTTGAACAGCTTTTCTTTGTCACTGTTACAGCTCTCTTGTTAGTCCCCTAATACATTTATTGCTCATTTCACACCGCTAGAGAAAGTGCCCCTTGCTATTCAAAGTCAACCCCAACCCACCCATCGCCCCCCACCCCACTTGACATGGCCCTTCCCTTCCAGACCAGCAGCGGCTGCCACCCCAGACCCCACAACTTAGGATTCAGGGACAGTCCCCCCCACCCCTTACCCCAGCTGGGGCGGGCACCATTTCACCACATCAATCAGATGGTGGGGTGCAGGTCTGGGGTGCAGGGCTCGGGGCACGGGGGTCTGCCTGACAGACGTGGTAGATGCCTGTGTGTGTGTGTGCATGTGTGTGAGTGTGTGTGCCTGCCCAGCCACACCTCGGCCAGGCGGCTCCCGGAGCTGGTGGGACAGAAGGTGCTCCGGGGTAAGACAATGGTGGAGCGTGAAATTCAATTAGTTCGGGGCCTGGTTCCAATTACACAGCCCCTAAATGCAAAGGGGGCAAAGAGAATGGGAAGGGTGGGGGAGAGCGTTTTTATTGCCTTTTCCCTTTCATTCTGGGGGGCTCTCTCTGCCCCTTCTCCATCCCTCGCACCCCCCAGCAGGCCTCAACCTGCACAGGGCTTTTCAAGGAGTCACTTGGAGTCCATTTCTGTCACATCCATTTAAGGCATTGCGGCGGAGGGGAGAGGGCGGGGCGGCGGGCGCTGGCCTCCTCCGCCAAGCTTCGGCCCAGAGGCCCACTGCCCTCTCCTCCTGCCCCCAGGGGTCCCCGTGCAGGTGACCAACGTCAGGGATGGCACCACCCACCGCACATCCTTGGAGCTCTTCATGTACCTGAATGATGTCGCGTGAGTTTCGGTCCTACCCAGCCTCCTGGGAAACCCCGGTGATGGTCACCACCTGAGGCGTAAGGGTCCCCTCTCCTGTGTCCTCAAGGTGGCCTTGACCATTGGCCCTGTAGGGTCTCCCAGACCAAAGGGACTGATTAGACAGGGGAGTCCTGGGGAACCTTTGTCTAAATCCCTCAGTCTCAGAAGGCATCCGCCCCAGATGTCTATGCCTCCCGGGGACGGTCAGGGAGACAGCCAGATCTGCCAACCCCCAGCAGAAGCAGAGATGCTCAGAGGCTCAGGCTAGCACTTGACAGACATGGCAGAGTGGCATCCTTAGCAGGCAGAGGGCCTGAAAGGAGCAGATTATGCCCACTGGGTGGCCCAGACATGAGCCATGGTGGTTGGCGGCACCAGGGATGTGGTTCTAGGTGCTCTGAGTCTGGGGCCCTGAGATGGAGGGTGGCTCTGGGGACACTGCCAGGCTCCCTGGTGGCGCTGCAGCCAGGGTAGGCATCCAGTCCGAGCCTGCGGCAGCACCTGATCCAGGTGGCATTCTCTCGCACAGGGGCAAGCACGGTGTGGGCCGCATTGACATCGTGGAGAACCGCTTCATTGGGATGAAGTCTCGAGGTGCGTTGGCTCACCTGCCCTGCTGGGGGAGCAGGGCACCAACTCTCAGACCTGCCCAGGGCCCATGCCAGGTCAGATGGGCACAGTCTTCAACTCCCCTCCTGCTGAGTGAGGATGAGAAGCCCTTTGCCAGGGACTTCCCAAGGGGCTGGGCCCAGACGTTGTTGGGAGGAGCCGCCAGCATCCCCAAGAGACTGTGAGGAGAGGGGAGGCCACAGGCCAAGCCTAGAGGTCAGGCTCTCTTGTGTCCCAGGCTGGCTGGCAAGGTTTGGAGGCGGACCGTGCCGGGCTGATTTCGTGGTCATTAGGCTGCATTGAGGAGGCCTGAAGGGCAAGGCTGGAGTTCTGCCAGCAGTAGGCGCTGTGGGCCAGCTCCGGACTCTGCCTAGGTCTCCCCCACAGCGTGGACGGGCACCTCCTTGTCTGAGCCCTAGGTTGCCCAGCCCTGTGTCCACCTGTGGCTGGGTCTGGGAGAGAAGAAAGCGACTGTCCCCGTGCCGCATACTTCATTGCTCGTGGTGACCAGGGCCCCACAATGCCCTTGTCCATCTTCGCAGGGCCTGAGCCCTCAGACCCTGCCTACAACAAGAGGACCAGCGGTCACCACAGCTCTGCCAGTTGTGATACAGCAACTCAGTGGCCTTTGGGGGTTTTGAGAAGTGTGAGGTAGGGGGAGGCAGGGTGTAGCACCCCTGAATTTGACACCTGAGCTTTTTAGATTAATTTAGAGTTGAGGAGGAGGGGTGGACCCTGTGAACAGCCAGTGTTCACATTGCTTTGCATTTAAATGGTAACACAACCAGATAAGAGCAGGTCAAGGGAGGTGGGTGGGGTGTCTTTTTCCCCTCTGGGGTGCTTTCACAGAGATGCTAAAATCCGAAGGAGCTAACAAGCCCCTGATTTCAGCTGCTTCCAAAGGGCAGGGAGTAATGCGGGAGCAAGATCACTCTGGGCCTCAGTTTGGGGGCAGGGGCATGGACGTGGGAGTCGGCTGGCTCACCAGGTGCTGACCTGTCTGGGGGGATCTGGCAGGAAGGGCTGTGGCTGTTGTGGCCCTGTCTCGGGGGGCTTTTTCCCTCCACACTAATTGAAACTCCCTCTGGAAGGCCTTGTCGTGAACAATATTACTAATTAGCTGCTCCCTTTTATCCTTGCCTACCTTTGTCTCCTGCGTGCAGTATTAACGTCTGATCAAGAGTCTTTTGTCTAAACCTGCCCTTGGGAGCAGCACAATGTAAGGCCTTCACATCCGTGCTGGGAGGGACCTTGGGGACCCAGGAGACCAGCACCCTCATTCTCCTGAAGGGATAAGGGCACGGGGGCTCCGGGTCAGGGTCACAGGCACGGTCGTGGCAGGGCTAGGACTGACACTCAGGAAGACGTGGAGCAGGCACCAAAGGGCATGGGCTCCAGACTGAGGCTCACACACGTGTGCAGTGGACAGGGGTCCTGGTGGCACCTGGTGGACATGCTCGGGAAGGACGTGGCTGTCTGCTCTCTTAAAGGGTTGCCTGGGAAACCTTGTGGGGGGTTCTCTTGACTTCTCTTGGCATAGACTGGGCAGCAAGGGCATTGGGGCCCGAAGGAGAGAGCCAATGAGCAGCGGTCAGCCCATGGGAGGATGCCAGGAAAGGGCAAAAGCAGCTGTGCCCCCTGGACACAGGTGTTAGCCTGCCCCTCCCCTGCCCAGGAATCATTTGTGCCACTCTCTCCTGTGGCATGTCAATGTGGTCTCTAGCGTGTCAGGCTGCCACTGCTAAAGGCCGGGGCGGCTCACATGGGCCCATCCGCTGCTTTCCCTGGTTGGAAGGAAAGGGGCTGGTCTCGGGTGATGCACGAACTACATGGGCCGGAGGAGAGTGACCATAGAAGCAGACCATGAGAGGTTGTGGGGTCTAGTGGGATGGGGGGTAGACTCCGGAGAGAGTGGTCTGGAAGCATAGAAGGTACCTGAGCAGGCCTAGGAATCGCGGGGCAGGGGGTGTTTGACAGGCCAGAGGCCCCCGAGACCTGGGGGGACTAACGAGCTGGTGGAGAGGGTCGAGGTTTGGGCGTCAGACTGAGTCCTAGTCTCGGTTGTGTCACCATGAGGAAAGCAGTGAGCCTCCCTGAGCCTCAACTTCCCCCATCTGTGAAATGGACCTTTTCAGGAATGGAATGTATCACAGCAGGTGCCACGCCTACCTTTTCCCTAGGATGGGGGGCCGGGGAGCACGTACGCACCACAGAAGTCAAAGCCCTGACACAGCACTCCGCCCTCCCTGCCCACCCAGGAGCCCAGCGTCCACATCACCCAGATCCCGAGGGTGGCTGTAGGGGCTCTGCCCCTGCACGCGGAGGTCTGTCCGAGGCTGTCCCATCTTCGGGCACAGAAACCGGGATCGGACTCCCTGGGCCCGCGGCTAGTTGCTTTCCTTCCCTGGCTCCCCACTTGTCAGAGGAGGGCCCAGGCTGAGTGAGCTCTTCGTCTCCCTCTGAGAGTTCTGACTGGCCCATTCTGCTTGGGTTGAGGGGTAGGAGAAGAAAGTTGCTTTTTTGACTTTAGAGAGGTGCCTTATTTTTCTGTCCGTACCCCCAAATCACTGGCTGGTGAGAAGGAAAACGTGGGGGTGACTTAGAGTACCTGTGGAAATGCGGGGAGGGTCTCCCACAGATAAAGTTTTTTTTTTTGTTTTTTTTATGAAGTGCATGGTAACGGGAAAGTGGATAATCACCCATTACATTGAGGCAGAGGCAGGAAGTCGCCATTGTCCGTGTCTTCACATACAAAGGGGAAAATGCCATTTGTATTGATTTTACAAAGCTCGTAATTGAAATTCGTTAAGGGCCTGTTTTGTTTCATTTTTCTCGGGGAGGGGTGGGTGGGCAGGGAGTGGGGCAACTGAGTGCCCTGGCCCTGGGGAAGCCCGCTCATCAATGCTGGGGGCCCAGGGGTCAGAGGGGCAGGGGGCTGGGGAGGCGGTAGATGAAGTCGCTTTTGCAGTATTGTGGCTGTTCACATGGTCATTATCATATTATCTTTTTAACTCTGGAGGGGGGCTAATTAAGTGAAGTAAATGAAATCAGTGGGGAGGAGAAGGGGGGGTGAAAGCAGGCAGGGGGGAAGAGCCAGCCCGTGTGTCCTCCCGCTCACCTTCCCTGCCGCTGTCCTCCCAGCCCGGCCTTGGCCTGCCTGAGGTCTCAGACCCGCCCTCTCTGACTGATCCTAGAGGCGGCAGACCCCCTGCTTTTCTCTCTCCCCTCTCCTCTTCGCTCCTGCTTCCCCTATCACCTACTTCCTCCCCTTCATTCGGCCCTTTTCTTTGCAGGAGCTCATGTCCTCTTGCCCCTCCACTTTCTGGCCAAGAAGAAACGAGGGCTTCCCACCCACTCCCACACCTGTCTGCCCACCTGTCCAGCTCCCCCAGAGGCTTTGCTCAGACAGAACATTCCAGACCCGCCCAGGGAGGGAAGCAAAGGGGTTCACAGACTCAGAGACCTGGGGTGGATAACCCTAGAGGTGCCCCCCAATCACTTAATGGGGACCTCTCAGGTAACAGGAGCATGGAGAATGGCTAGCATCCCACCCTGATTGCCTCCCCATCACCACGGCAACCGCCTCCATCCTTGGCCCTGGTACCCATGAGGGGAGCTCTTGGGCTCCAGCCAACTTCCCTTCCCTGGCCTTTCCAAATCCTTTCCCCTTGACGCTGCTCTCCCAAAGGACCAGCGCCTCTTTAATAGACTGGAGAGGTGGCGAAGGCTGGGGGTGGGCTCTCATAGCATTAGACCATGTGCCCCAACCTCCCCCCATCACCGCCTCCTCATCCCCAGCCCCAAGTAGTCGGATCCCACTCAATTCTGCCAAATTGCTCCATCTGAGCTAACCTGGCAGCCTCAGGAACAGATGAGAAGAATTTAAGCCGCAGCAGCTGCTTTGCCCCCCACCTCTTCCTCCTTGGTCCACTTGCCCACCCCCCCACCCCTGCCCAGCCACCCTCGGCTCCTCACCCTTCTCCCCACCACCCCCCTTCCTGGCAGTAATTATGGTGTGATTGAAGCGGCTCCACTGAGAACTGCTGACACCTCTGTCTTTTCCCTGTAAACACGGGGAGATGAAAATAGACACTTGGAGCCGCGGTGCGTGTCACTCTGAAGATGTCTGTTGTCTCTTCCGTGGCGACACCGAGGCTCAGCTGTCATTTTCTCCTTCTTTTTGCACAGTGGTTTGTATGCCGACTGTCAAAAGCCCCCAAATCCATAGTCTTTTAGCATCAGGTTTCTGTCACTGGTTTTTTTAAAGTCATTTTTTCTTTCACCCCAGAAGAAATATACAGAAATCATCTGTCCCCACGACCCCTGCGGAGAGGACAGGGAAGATCTCTGAAAGGCACGCGCGCACACACACACAACACATACACACGCACACGCACACGCACACATGAAAGCAGCAACCCCAAACCCAAGCTTTCTGATCAGTCTCAACTTTAACACACTCCAAGAAAAAGAACTAGGAATATTAATTGCCCTGGTGTGGGCTCTTCCTCCTGCTCATGACCCCTCCTGAGGCAGCCTAGGAGGGTTGCCAGCCGTGGAGGCGGCTCTGTGGGACGGGACTCAGGCTCTGGTCCCCGCACCAGCCTTGCTTTCCTGAGGACCGCTGGGCTGGGCCAGGAGAAGGGAGATATTGGTTTAGTCCTGCCCCGTCCTCCCTGGAAGCCATAGGCGCCCCCCCTAGCATTGCATACACACTCATGATGCTCTTGGGACTATTGACAAGGCACGTTGTGACCCGGCCCAAACACCCATGTGTATGTTAAACTGGGAAGGCAGCGTCCCGACACGCACCGCCCAGGCAGGTCTCTGTGGAAGTTCAAGCGAGCACAAGAGCAGCAGGGGTTCCCGGGGGTCCAGGTGAGCCCCCAGATCTCCCAGCACAGGCAAGCTGGCTACTCCCTATCAAAAGATGAAGCTGTGGTGCAACTAGTGGCCGGAAGCCTCGGCCTTACAAACACAGTGGAGGTGTGTCCCACAGCAGGCCCAGCCACACACAGGAGAGTGGGAGCTGCCTGTTTCATCAGGGGGAGGCCTGTGAAAAGTCTAGCTTTGCCCGGTGCATGGAGCCCTGGTGGTGCCGTCGCTAAGAGGCTGGCTGCTGCCGGACAGGCTAGCGGTTCAAACCCACCAGGCGCTGTGTCGGAGACGGAGGCAGCCCATGGTACCGGGAAGACCCACCACCTCGGAAACCCTCTGCCCCAGAGCCTCACCACAAGTAGACATTGACTCCGAAGCAACGGGTTTGGCTGCCAGTGTTGAGGCTTTTCCAGAAATGTGACAAAACAGATGAGGAGGGAGCTCAGTGGATACTGAGTCCCTTAGTCAGTGCCTGGCTTCTGATAGCTCCTGGGAAATGGCCTTCTCGGGGATCCAATTTCTCTCAGAGGGCTGGGAACTTGGCCTTTACCGCTGTCCCTATTGATGGTGCTTCCACACGTTCTGCCCGCGCCTGGGTTGCCCAGGCCTGCTCAGAGCGGCCACTCGGCCTCTCGCAGTGGCCTGGAGCCTTACTGCCCGGCGCAGTGACCTTGACCCCGTGAGGCCTTCTCGGGGCTGCATTGTCCCTGCTGTGCCCCAGCGTGGCTTGTCTGAGGCGTCTGCCAGGCTCTGGCCCCACCAGTCTCCTGGGCCCCTTGACTTGGGCGCTGAGTCGCTCCCCAGGAAAGGCTGCGTTTTGAGCCCGTTCAAAGCGTTTCCTCTAGGGAATGTGGCTACTGTGTGGGCACCTGAGGAGCAGCCCTGGGACTGGTGCCCACACTTGAAGACACTGGTGTTTTGCTGTTGGGGAGGCCATCTCCCCCTCAAAGACCCTAACTTGACCCAGGACAGGAGAGATGGCCCACACAATGAGGTGGGGCGGTCTCTTGAGGGGTAGAGAGTGCCCCCGAAACTGAGCTCTTAAGTAAGAACTCCGAGCCCAGACAGATTCTCTTCCCTCGGGGATACCCTGGGACCAGCGTAAGAAGCCAGGTTTCTCACGCCAACTCCAGATTCCGATGTTTGTGCTTGTGCAAATTGGATGGCGTCTGCTCAAGACCGTGCGAGACCGCCTGAGGCAGAGATGGCAAAGCCCAAGGTGACCTTGGGCCAATCACTTCCCTCTCCGGGCATGTTGGACCAGATGGGCGCTTGCTTTTAAGGACTGCTCACGGGAGCCCAGGTTTGCTGAGGGGCCTGTGCGCCCCTAGCAGGGTCTTGGCTGCCTCATCTCTGCTGGGCTGTGATCGCATCCTAAAACTGTGATCACGTCATGGGTTTGCCCGCTCAGAAGTAGGCCAATGCGAACCAGGTTGACTCCAAAGGCATTCCCTTTATTTCCCCGACATTTCTGTGATTCTCAGGCTGAAGTTCCCACTGGAGTGACAGCTCTGGGTCAGACCCGTGAAGGACTCCCAAGCTTCCCACGGTCCCTTTTGGCCTCCAGGGTTGAGATGACACCCTTGTTGTGTTGTTGTTTTTAAGCCTCCGATACAGGAAGAGGGGGTGGCAGCGTAACTGAAAGTGCCCCCCACCCCGCTTTGATCTGCGATGTTCCGAGGTGGGGCGTGAGAAACTTGGCAGGGTAGGATGAGTGGCAGTGAAGCCGCTGCTGCCCCTCCTCGTGGGGACAGGGGACACAAGCCGGTGCGCCCAAGGCTGGGGCAAGAGGAAGTCTGGGGTCAGGCAAGCTTGAACAAGGCTGCTTGATGCCTTCCGACCCTTACATGCTATGTGAGACTGTGAGTGGGGCTCCACGCAACACCCTGGCCCGGAACTAAGCCCCTCCGTGTCACTTCGGAGACCACGTGGCCCCCACGCAGGTTGCTCGGCAAATGAACTGGGCCTGAGATGAGAGGGAGAAGGACAAGAGCAGGACCCCCACCTCTACCCCGCCCACTGCCCTGTCAGGTCTCTGGATCTGGACGGCCTCCCGTGACCAGCTGACCCACTGGGCAGCAGGTCCTACCGGTCAAGACGTGGGGACCTACCTTACATTCCCAGCCCCACTCAGCTTCCCCATCTGCACTGTGGAGCTTGTGCAGGGAGCAACTTAAGCCCCCCGCCACGCCAGTGGTCACGCTTTCTTCCGAGGGGAGCATGCATGTGCACGTGTGTGCACGTGTGTGCAACCGCTCCCTCCCCTGGCTCCCCGGTGGAAGAGAGGAAGGGAGATTTGGGGCCCTGGGCTCCACCGGAGTTGGTTTAATTACAGGTTTTCAGCTGTGGGCCGGTGGGCATGCGTTGAAAGGGGGGGGGGGTGCTGTTCCGAAACCCTGTCATTTTCCAGCGGCTGAGGGCCTCTTCAAAGGGGGGCATCTAGACATTTTCTCCACAAGCTGCAGAGTGGACTGTCGTGGCCCCAGCATGAGCATAATGACAGATGCATTTTGCGGCAAGCTGGGAGTGAATGGGTCCCACCGGCTTGTCTCCTGTCAGATGAGTCATTATATATATCTGTTTCCTTTTCTTTCTGTTTTCTTTTTTTCCCCCATTTGCTGACAGGTTTGGGTTTCATGTGTTTCTCTCTTTTTTCTCCTTTTCCCCCTGCCTGGAAAAATGGCTAGGTATCTACGAGACCCCAGCAGGGACGATCCTTTACCACGCTCACTTAGACATTGAAGCCTTCACCATGGATCGGGAAGTACGCAAAATCAAGCAAGGCCTGGGCTTGAAATTCGCCGAGCTGGTGTACACTGGTGCGTGAGCTACCCCCACTGCAGGCTTTCTGGCCTGGCCCTCCCCTCCCGAACAGAACAGCCCCCTCCCTCCACGCCTGCCTCCCCCAGCGCCAGCCTGGAGAAGCAGAGAGCTGCAGGTTGAAAGGGGTGGAGAGAGAGCGAGTGCAGAGGGTGTGGGCAGGGCGTGTCAGGACCCGGCCTGTTTGAGGCGGCGTGTCCTCCTGATGTGCCTGGCTGCCCCACAGGGGACCCGTATGACACTCACGAACCCCAAACAATACCACAGTTAGAATGGTCGCTGAGGAAGATTGACAACCCATTTAACAGATAGAGAAACTGAGGTCCAGAATGGGAATAGCTCAAAGCTATACAAGAGAAGTGGCCAGGCTGGGGTTCGAACCCAAGTCAGGCTGTCTGCAGGTAGAACCTGTCGCTGCAACATGAAAGGCCTCAAGGGCTCAGGCTCCCTTGACCGAGAGCTCAGACCCAGACCTGACATGGCGTGAAGTCGGCTTAACCACAAAATGCAGCGCCTCGTGGACTGACGGGGACATTAGCAGTATCTCCGTGCCCACCAGCCCCACGCAGGCGGGTCCCCATTTTCCAGGGGAGGTGCTGGATCCCATAGCGTGGGAATCCACGCCTCCTGACGCCAACCCCTCCCCCGGTTTCATGTCAGAGGTCGCCTGTGTCTGGTTCTTCTGGAGCCCAAGAGCTAAGGATCATTTTTTTCACATTTTTAAATGGGGTGAAAGGGAGGGGGGGAAGAAGGATACTTGTGGCATGAGAGAGTGACGTGAAATTCATTTTATAGACACATTCAGTGGCTGTACTTATATTAGAATATAGCCACACGCATACATTTGTATGTCATCTGTGAAAGGTCTCTCAATTCCACGGTAGAGAAGTCATCGTGAGAGAGAGAGACCATCTAACCCACAGAGCCCAACCCATTTACTGCCTGGTCCTTACAGAAGTAGCCAGAGTGGCGCTGAGGGTTAGGCTTTGGGCTGCTAAACACAAGGTCAATGGTTCAAACCCACCAGTCACTCCTTGGGAGAAAGATGAGGCTGGCTGTTCCCTTAAAGATGAGTCAGAGAGGCTTGTGTTTTTCTTTTGAGGGGTGGGGGCCGCCCTTACAGGGGAAGCATGCTAGGCTCTGCTTTGTAACATTCACGTATGCCTGATCTGGGAAACCCCTAGCTCGCCAGGCTGAGCTGTTAGGGGCACCGGTTGCTCCCAGAGACCGACCTTGGCATGTGTAGGGTGCTGAGCATCCAGGGCCAGAATGTAATGCTACTGTGAGATTGGTTTTCCTAACTTCCGGGGATGCACCGCGCCCCTCGGCCCTTCACTACGCCGAGGGTTTAGTCCCTTTGAACGCAGCTAATCGCTGAAACTCATCTTGGGATTTAGAAGGCTCAGTGGTTACTGGCTGGTCCCCTTTCTCCCTCCCATTGTTTCCGGCAGCTTTGAAGCTGGTGCCCCCCCCCCACTCCCCCAGGTACAGGCAGGTGTTTAAATACCATTGTCTCCTGCGGGCTCTCACTTGCACGGCGGGATTTAAACGCTCAGAGGTGGATTTTGGTTACAAAGTCGCAGTCATTAGAATGTGGCAGGACCCAGTGGAGGGCAAGCACCTGGCCTGGGTGCTGGGGAGAGGGGGGAGGAGAGAGAGCGAGCAGCAGGGGCGGCCAAGGCGCCTGGCCTCACAGTAGCCCTGCACTCGCTCTCTCTGGACAGCCACGGTCTATTCTCAGCTGTCCAGAGGCGAGGAAACAGAACCAGGGGTTTGTGAAGACCCTGTCCAAGGTGTCTCAGCTTTGACTTCTCGGCCACTCCCGTAGAGCTCAGAGGGGGAGGGAGGTGGGTGAGCTGAGCGAGAAAAAGAAAAAAGGGTTGATCAAGGGGCATATATGTGGACCCAGTGCCCGTCTGCCTAGGCTGTGTCTGTGGCCATAAAAAGGAGCCTCTAAGCCAGCAGTTCTCAACCTGTGGGTCGCGACCCCTTTAGGGGTCAAACAACCCCTTCACAGGGGTCACCCGATTCATAACAATAGCAAAATGACAGTGATGAAGTAGCAACGAACATAATTTTATGGTTGGGGGGGTCACCACCACATGAGGAACTGTATGAAAGGGTCGTTTTGCTCTTGTGAATCCCATCAAACTGCCTCGGGGAGCCAGCCTTGCCATCTAAGGGGCCCTGGATATCAGGGGAATCAGTAGGGTGAGCCTTGGTAATTATAGTTACTTCCTGCGACAAGCTTCCTCTCCCCTCCCGACCACAGAATTATCGTCCTGGGTTTAGAGCAACGGGATTTC
This sequence comes from Tenrec ecaudatus, assembly GCF_050624435.1. Taxonomy (NCBI): domain Eukaryota; kingdom Metazoa; phylum Chordata; class Mammalia; order Afrosoricida; family Tenrecidae; genus Tenrec; species Tenrec ecaudatus. Next base: position 76,661,814 of record NC_134539.1, on the reverse strand, counting down.
TTTAACTAGTGGTGAGTGAATGCTATCAGGCAGAGGTTAGCTGGGAAAACTGGAGCAAGATTTGGGATTACGATGTTCCCTGTCTCCTAAACCCAGACCAAGCTCACTGGGGTCAAGCCAGCTCGGCTTCTCACGGCCCTGGACACAGGGTTTCCCAGGCTGGGAATCTTCACAAGGGGAGACAGACACATCTTTCTCTCCAAGAGGAGCTTTGAACCGCGGACCTTGCAACTCCCAGTCCGATGTTTTTACCTGATGGCACCACTTACGAAGCATCGGGAACAGCATCTGGCCTTAAAGGGTGCTGTCTGCGTGTGTGTGCTACGTGCTACATAACTGCGAATGCCGGCCGGCGTGATGGAGGCAGGACGCTGGGGGCCACTATGACCTTCAAGCCTCAGCTTCCCCATATAGAAGGGTGCCCTGCCTAGGGACACAGCAGGGCTTCTCCCCAGACCTTCTTGCTCCTTGTGTGGATCTCAGATGGGGAGGCCAATGCATGGGGAAGCCCTCTTGCCCCACCCCCCTACTCCTGGATGCCTTGTCTTCTGTGACCCAGCCCTCCCCTCCTGCCTGTCTGCCCATCTCCATCCCCTGTCCCACCCCAGCACTTCTGGGATGGCTGCTTGGGTAGGTGCAGACCCACTGCTTCCTGGAGCAGCCTCCACCACAGCGCCCGCCTGACAGGACCCAGGCGTCAGTGAGGACAGTGTCCCTGCCAGGGTAGCTTTCCCACTCTGGCCTCAGTTTCCTTCACAGCAACTTGGGGAGAATGCACAAGTTTTCACAGAGAGCTATTGTTCTCAGAATGAGAAAGGACCATGGGTGTAGAGGGCCTGGGATGGGGGGGGGCTCTCTGCTCTCGCCCCAGGCCCACTACCCAGCTCAAGGTACATCCGAAGACCCCTGACATGCAGGGTCTTCTCCTCCCACCCCCCCTCCCCAGCCCCATATGCACATAGCTCCTGGCATATTGTCTCCCAGCCTATGCTGAATTCACTGGGAACAGAAACCTGAGCAGAAGACTCCTGTCGTGGGGGTGGGGGTGCAGACAGTGATCTTGGAGACAAAGCCCCAGCCAGGAGCCCCCCCCCCCCCCAGGGATCTCATTCCTTCCTATCTCCACCCTCATCTCCAGCCTGCCTCCCAACCTGGGAACTTAAAGGGGCTAATTATCCCAACCTACTCAGAAAGGTGGCATGGCCCAGGACACAAGGGCATTGGAGAGGGGGCCTGCAGTGTCCTCTCCCACGGGGGTCTCATGGCATGATGGGAAAGGCCTTGAGCTACAGTTCCCAGCCCCAGGTGTCCAGTGGGGTGATGACCTAGTGTGTGTCCCGGTCGACCTGTGCTCTGAGACTTTTCCCGTGGCCGATCTTTCCAAAGTCGATCTCCTGGCCTTTCAGGTGAGGCCAGTCCAGGTGGACTGAACCCTCAGCCTTCAGTAAGCAGCCGAGTGCCTTTGTTTGGACCACCCAGGGACTGGCCCTTAGTTGAGGTGCTCTTGCTATGTGGCTTTGGGCGGGCTCTTTCCTTCTCTGGGCGTTGGGCCCAGAGCACCTTGCTCACATTGCAAATGCATCATGCTGAGCCCTCCCCTCACATGCGCGCGGACACCTCGCGGCCAGCTGGCGGGAGCATGATTGGCAGCAGCATGGCACTGTGCTGCTTGTCCAGGTGGGGCCGGAATGTGACCCGAAGGATGAGGGCCCGGTCTCTCTCCCCACTCAGCTCTCCCCCCTCGGCAAGGCAATGGACCCCACCCCAGAGGAGGTCTGCTCCCCTTTCCCACAGAAAGCCTCAGCAGGTGCCCCCAGAGGCTAGGGCCACCAACAATAACTGCGGACCCTGGGCTGACCCTGCCCTTTATCGGGGCAGGAGATCGCAAACCATCTGGCCCCGCAGCTGCCCAGGTGGGTTCACCTTCCCAGCTCCGTTTCAGGGAAACCTTATGCCCCCGCAGCTCCTCCCCCAACCCTAGCCGTGGCCCCTCAGACCTGGACTAGCGAGGAGAAGCCAGCTGGGCTGTCCCCAAGGCGTGGGGGCTCCAGCCTGGGGCCGCCCGGGGACAGACACCCAGCCATCCCTGGCCCTGAAGGTTCTGGGGGTGTGGGGATAGGGCATCTGGGTGAGGGAGGAGGTAGCACACTTCCCAGGCCCCTCCTGCCCCACAAACGGAAGGGCGACCCAGCCTCAGGGAGGAAAGCTCCCGGTGAATTCTGTGAGGCAGATCCTGAGGACTTGGGCAGAGTTCAAATCCCTGCCCCTCCTCACCTGCTGCATGGTTAGAGTTTTTTCCAACTTCTCTGATGAGCCTCCTGGCCTCACCTAGAAAAAGAATGGCAAAGGCAAAGGGTGTTTCGCACGGTGTTATCTATGAGTTTGCCCATCACCTTTACGTAAATATTCAACAGACATTTACATATGCAAATACCATTAGGTGACATACATGGGCTCTGGTAGCACTATTGGGTAAGTGTTGGGCTGCTAACCACAAGGTCGGAGGCTCAAAGCCACTGGCCACTCCTTGGGAGAAAGGCGGGCTGTCAGCTCCATAAAGATTTTCAGGTGCTCTGAGTCAGAGTCAACCCAATGGCGGTGGGCTTGGGGCCCATCTCGAGGTTCTTCAAATGACGGGGACAACAGTGTCCACGGCAGCCCCTGGTCCACACTCACTAGAGGATGCATGTTCCTTGGACAGTAAGCTTCTCGTCCCGTGAGGTGGGAGACAAGATGTCACCCCCACTGAACAGATAAGATGGAGTCGTAGAAAGAGAGGTCAAGGCCACCCCCATCTGCTTCCTGCTGCCTGTGTTAGGCTCTGCCATCGCTCAGCTGGGCCTCTTGAGTGTGGCCGGAGATCACCTGCCCATTGCCTGTGTACCCCCCTCACAGGAATGGTGCTTCCTGTGGGCACGGGATAGCTTTTCTTCACCTCTGTGGCCCCAGCCAGTGGTCAAGCCCCCCTCCTCCTGACCGTCCTTACACACAGGACCCCTTCAAGGCGACAGGACAGAGGCACTGTGAGCCTGACTCCCTGGTTCCACTATTTACAAGTTCATGAAGGGTTAGAACACAGCAATGAGCAAGGCTGACCACCTGGTATGTGCTCCCGGAGGCTCACCCCGGCAGCCACAACCCGGTGGGCAGGGTCAGCCATAAAGGGGCGGGCATGGCACGACCCTTCCTCCCCGTGCCCTAGCGCCCTTGTCTCCTCCCACAGGTTTCTGGCACAGCCCCGAGTGCGAGTTCGTCCGCCACTGCATTGCCAAGTCCCAGGAGCGGGTGGAAGGAAAGGTGCAGGTATCTGTCTTCAAGGGTCAGGTGTACATCCTCGGCCGGGAGTCCCCACTGTCGCTGTACAATGAGGAGCTGGTGAGGTAGGTCCCCCAGCCTGACCCCAACATGCTTACATCATCCTGCCCTGAGCTGGGCACCAGCCTCTCATGCCCATGGCCTCTGCCAACTAACTGGCTTCTCAGCAAAGACGTGCCCGTACTCCCATCAGGTGCTGTGTGGAGTTTGCGGGAGATGGTTGTGGAGCGTGTTGGACACCATTTGGGGCCCTAGACACAAATGGGAGACTTATAGGCTAGACGGAGGGCAAAGGGGTCAATCAGATTATGGTGAAAATGAAGTTGACACACTGCGAAGACGTACAGGGTGCTCTGGTTGGGTGTAATGTCAGGCTGAGGAGAAGTTTCCTGCGTAAGTTGTCTTTGAGCTGATCTCAGAAAGAAAGAGACGAACCAGGCTTGCTTGCCGGGAAGACAAGAGTTGGCAGTGGTTCTGAGCCGGCCCGTGGAGAAGGGGCTGGAGGCAGGTATTAAAGGGACCTGAGCCCTGGAAGGACACGGTCAAACCTGTGGTTTGGAAGGTTCGTCTGTCTGCTCTGAAAAGTGGACTCACCTGTGGGGGAAGCCGGCTGGGATCGGAGTAAGGACAGCCTGTGGGCACTGCCTAGTGGTTTGAGCCAAATGGATGGTTCTGGGGATAGGGAGAAGTGGATCGATTTGCTCGAAGGGCTTGGGTTGGAAGGAGCGGCAAGGTGTCCAGAACCACCCGGTTGGGGGTGTTGAGTGGTGGGTGGCAACCACTGAGTTGAGGGAGGTTCCTGAGAACGATCGTGCACTTAGATGGGGGCACCTTGGGTGAGGGCATCCTTTGAGATAGCCAGGGAGAACTTCCTGGTTGGCCATTGGCCTCATGAGTCTGGATTGAAGAAGAAAGCTGGGCTGGTGACGTTAGAGAATCACGGGCGTTTCCACGTTCTTCAAAGCCCTGATGAGCTGAGAGGAAACCGTCTGGGGGGATAAGAAGGGTGTGAGCCAAGCGGAGCGGAGAGCCTTGAGCATTCTCCTTGATGGGCCAGATGGAGGGGGACCAAGGAGGAATTCCTAGAGAAGGAAGAAATCCCAGTGGGGTGGAGTTTGTTGCCCTTGAGTGGGCTCCAACTTAGGGGACCCCTGACCCAGACCAGAACCAAACATCTCTGGGTCCCACACCTTCTCCATGATCGCTGACGTCTGAGTCCCTACGGGTCAAAGGGGACAGTTGACCGTGAGCTGGCATGGTGCTTGCATCATGAATGAGCGGGTGGCCTTCTCTGGGGCGTCTCCTGGCCAAAGGGAGGCGGGACAGTCCCACCAGCTGCAGATCCCAGGCCCGCTCTGCGCAGGTTGAGGCCGGCGCCGCTCTCCCAGAGGCCAGTTGGGAATTAAAGTGCGAGTTTTGTTTGGCAGAGCCTATATTAGTTTTTCTTCCCTTCTCTTCGCCATGTCAAGTTTCTCCCCCCTCCCCCCCACTTCAATCTTTCTAAACACTTTATAAGCCATAAATATAACCGAATCAGTTTAGATCAGTCGGGGTAAATGTCAAATTATCTTCTCTCTTTCTCTCTCTGGCTCTTTCTTCCCTCCCCCTCCAAATCAACAGCCTCTAATAATCTGTCCAACCCTTCATTAAGCCTCACAGTCTCACTCGGGGAGATTAAATGAATAAAGTAAAAAGGGAAAGGCGAAAAAAAGAGAGAAAAGCAGGAGCATTTATTCTCACTGTGGCTCCGACCACTTCCCTTTTCTTTTTGATTTCTACATCACTGACTTGAAAGCCCTTGAGTGACAGCGTCACGGGGACCGGCGAGGCAGCCGCGAGAGGTAGCAGGGCTGGAAATGCCGTGGCGCAGTAGGTAGAAAGTAATGTAATTATAGAGCAGGTCAGAACCGCTCGGATGGGCACAAATAAAAGCACAGAGGTTTTCTGTAGACCGTCGGGGGAGGGGGGGAATCATTGTAAACTCTTTTTTCCACTCACCCCCCCACCCCAGGCCCCCCGCACCACTACCCCAACCACAATTTTAAAAAGAGGTGGTTCGGAGTGTGGGGGGACACCTCGTGGGACTCTGCAGCTGCTTTGAGAGACAAGCTTGTCCCCGGGTGCGGGCCCTCTTGGTGGGGCGGTCTGGAAGGGACCGTTTTAGGGGGAAAGATGGGAGACTTTGACTCCGGAGAGGGGAACATCAAGACAGCCTGTGGGGGCAAGGGGCAGGGTGAGGGGGCTCTCTCTGCTGCCCTGCCTTTGCTCCAGCGCTGAATATGGGCAGGGGGTGGGATTTAGAAGGTGGGGGGGTGAGACCAGATTTTGAAAACCTATGTGAGTCTGTGTTGGGGAGCAGGGGCCTAGGCTGGATCTCCATCACCCAAGAATAAGGTCTGCAGAGGGCTAGGAGGCGGTGTTGGGTCCCGGCTTCCTACAACACTAACTGCCCCAGAGGGCACCAGGGGGCAGACTCCCCAAAATCTGGGGTCTTCGCCCTTCCCTGTGAGCTGCCAATGACTTCACGGGCGGGGCGGGGCGGGGACTGCTGGAGGTAGCGACATCAAGGAAGGTGGGTGGCTTTGTGGAGAATCCCATGAGCCACCTCTGAGCCCTGGGGGGTGGGGGGAGCCTGTCGTGAGGAGCGACCTGAATAAGGTAAGTCCCTGCACCCAGCAGAGGCAGCAACCCCGGGTGCCCTTGAAAAACACCCACAGGATCCACAAAGGCAGCCAGTCAGAGGTGCGGCCTCGGGTCAGCCTCTCCTCCCTCCCCCCTCCCCCCTGACTTCACCTCTGCAGAGAGGGCTCTTGAGGGGACAGGCCACCTCCTTGTCACTGAGAGCCTCGAGATGGCTTTGTCCTGAGGCTGGAGTTCTGTGTCGCTAGCCCTTTCAGACAGGAAGACAAGGGACTGATTCAAGGCAGGCCATGAGGAGGGGCCTGGGAGAGACAGGCAGGCTCAGAGTCCTCGGAGGGGACCTCTTGCAGGAGTCGGGGCCTCCGAGGTCCCTCACCCTGCTTGCCAGTTGCCATGGGACTGACTCCAGTCCCAGCAGCTCCAGGTGGGGGTGAAGGTGGGGGGGGTAGGGGAGGTAAGGTGCTGTTGAAAGGATTTCACCTCACAGCATTCAAGTCCCACGGACTTTGGTATACATCCTCCTGCCTCCCCCACCCCCAAACCATCTATTGTAGGGGGCTTCAGTCTCTCCATCCTTAAAATGGGGCACGTGATAGTCATGGTTGGATCTTTGTGAACTTCCTTGTGGAGGAGGAACTTCCAGAACAGAGAGGAAGCACACATCATTTTCTCGGCTGTGACCTTTCCAGAAGTGGACCCCTGGTCCTTCTGCTCATGCCTGGGTGGGTCCGAACCACCAACCCTCTGGTTAGCAGCCAAGTGTTTCACTCAACACTACCAGGCCTAGAGAAGTGAATGAAGGGATGCATCACGCACATGGATAAAATGAAGCTCGTGCCACGTGTCAGGAGTTTGCTACATCATTTCATGGGCAACCAGTAATTACTCGTAAAGCCAGCGCCTGCCGGCCCCATTCCACAGATGGAGAGCCTGGGGCTCCCTGAGATATGGCTGGTGGCAGAGGGGGGCATGCATGCTCCAGGCTGCGGGCCTCGGGCGGCTCTGCCGTAGTCGACAAGAGATTGGAAGCTCAATAGAGAAGAGATGGAGGCGGATGGATCTGGAGCCGTGGGGACCATGGAGGAAAATGCATGTTCCGCTGAGCATGGCAGCCACTTACCAGATACTTATCCAGATCGGCCCGAAGTGTAGTGGGTGCAGACAGAGATTGACTTATTGGACAAGAGACTTCCAAAAGAACTACTCAAACCCCCTGCCATCGAGTCAATTCTGACTCACAGAAAACTCTGTAGGACAGGTAGCATTGTCTCTGTGGGTCTACAAGAATGTCACTCATGTTAGGAACGGAAACCAACATCTTTCCCCAGTGGATCATCTGGTGGTTTCGAACTGCCGACCTTGTGGTTAGCAACCCAATGCTCGGGGCTCCCTGAATTGGACAAAAGGAGACTTAGCGGCCAACTATTGTCACCAGACTGGCAGCTGCAGCTTAAGAGAAGGTGTCTGTTAAGAACAAGACAGTGTTTGGGGGCCCCTTGTACATTTCACCCTGGCCTCTGGAGCCTTTGGGTCACGAGAGATGACCAACTGCTCCTGGGGCTCCTCTCTGAGCCTCGCCACAGCCCCAAGGATGGAGTTGGCTGGGTTCTGGGCCCTCAGTTGGCAAGTACTGCAGTTCCCAGGGGGACTTCACTGGGCTAGTTCTGGATGATTAAGTCTGTGTGCTGAGCAAATCACCTGAGGAACCGGAAGGTAAGGACCAATGAGCAAGCTGCAGATGACCCCACCTTACCTGCTGAAAGCCAAGAGGACTGGAAGTGCTTACTGATGAAGGCCAAAGACCTTCAGTGCGGTGTACACCTCGACATCAGGGACATAATAGGGAGAGAAGACTGAATGGAGCTGCCTCGGGTTTCTTCTTACTTGACTCCACCATCAGCATGGCTGGAGGCAGCAGTCGAGAAATCAAATGATGCATTGCATGGGGCAAATCTGGTGCAAAAACTCTCCGGTGTTAAAAAGCCAAGATGTCCTGCTGGTATTCCCAGTTTCCTCATATGCATATAGAAGCCAGGCAGCCAATAAGGAAAACCAAGGAATAAGAGCCGATGCATGTTAATTATGGTGCTGGTGATGAATACGGAACATTCCATTGAATGCGACCACTGACTGCCAGAGATCAGGGAGCCCTGGGGACACTGTGGACTAAACACAGGTCTGTTGACCACCAAGCTGTTCTGCTGGAGAACGATGACGCTGTCTGCTCCCATCAAGATTTACTGTCCTGGAAAACCTGAGAAGTCCTTCTGCTCTGTCCCCCGAGTTGGAATTGGTTCGATGGCAGTGGGTGGCCGGATGGAGCAAATCTGCGTTGGGGAGGCCCAGCCAGAATGCTCCTTAGAAGTGAGAATGGCAAGATGTGGTCTCGCATAGTTTGGACATGTTATCCAGAGGGACCAGTCCCTGGGGAAGGACACGGTGCTTAGTAAAGTCGAGTCAGCATTGAAAGAGGAAGACCCTCATCAGGATGGCTGGACACCATGGCTGTGGCAATGGGCTCAAAGGGCCATGGCTCTGAGGCGGGTCCAGAACCGGGCAGTGTTTCCTCCTGTTGTGCATGTGGGTCGCTGCGAGTCAGAGCTGACCCGATGGCACCTAGCCTGATCCTGGGCAGCGGGGATCCTGTGATAGAATGCGCCCCTTGCAATCTAGAGGCTCAGGTCCGACTCCCAGCCAATGCATTTCATATGCAGCGTCCACCTGCGTCCATCAGCAGAGGCTTTTGTGCAGCTCTGGCGCTGGATATATTTCAGCCAGTTTTCCAACCAAGACAGACCAGGAAGAAAGACCTAGCAACCTGCGCCCCCAAATCAGCCAATGAAAACCCCATGGATCAAAGTCAACTGACCCACAACCGGTCATGCAGATTGCACGGGGCCAGCAAGGACGTCTTGTTCCATTGTGTGTGTGTCTGAGGGGGTGTCCCCATGAACCAGGGCCCCTGCTCCCAGCCTCCGCTCTCCAGGATCGCAGGGGAGAGACGGTGCTCTCATCTGCAGCGGTGCCCTGGCAGTCTTGCTCTGAAGCCCCTGACACAGGGCTTGGGGCTCCCTGAATTGAACAAAATTTGAATGGAAGTCAAAGTGCAGGGAGGGTGGGGCCAACACAGGGAGGAAAACTGTCCTTGCTATCTGTGAGGGGTTGTGTCTGGCTGAAGAGACCCCACCCCTAGAGAGGCCCTGGGGCATGCTAACTGATCTCTCTCTCTCTCTCCTCTCTCTCCTCTCTCTCCTCTCTCTCCTCTCTCTCCTCTCTCTCCTCTCCTCTCTCTCTCACTCCCAGCATGAATGTGCAGGGCGACTACGAGCCCATCGATGCTACTGGTTTCATCAACATCAACTCCCTCAGGTGAGACCCTCTGCACCCTGATGGGGGGCAGACGCAGGCTCCGACCACTGCCCTGCCCTCAGCAGGCCCCCCTTTTGGCCCAAGTTCCTTTAGTCTGCCCTTTACCTCTGACACTCATTCCACCATCTCCAACCAGAGGGGACCCCCCCCCCCCATATGAGCCTTTCAGATGTGAGCCCCTTCCCTGGGCAGGTCAACATTGGAAGTGGCTGTGTCGTGGAAAGGGGCCCTGAAAAGATGACCTTGTCCAGTGCCTGCCTTCCTGTCCCCGCCAGACACATCTAGCTAGAAACCTTCTTCGCCCGGACCAGACCCACTCCAGGCACGCCCTTAAGTTGTCTCCTTCGACTCTTACACGACTGGAGGAAAGTCCTGAGGTCACAGAGCCAGGAAGTTGGGAAGCTGAGTCCTGAGGGTTTATTGACCCTGCTCTGGGGTGTGAGTCACCAGTCCCTTCTCTCAGGGTACCTTCCCAGCCTCACACCCTGAAAAAAGGGGTGAGATTCTCTCTCCTCCCTGGTGGCACCCTGTAGCACAGCAGCGCCTCCCCCCACCTTTTCTCCCAGAGCCAGTCTTTGTGCCTGGAGCCACCCCATCCCTGAATCTACCCACACCCTCCTCTCCAGTCACCTCCAAGCCCACCCCCCTCCCCTTGTACCCCTCTGTTTGTATTTTATGACTCTATAAACCCTTTTAAATGGCCCAGCACACACGTGTTTTCATAATGGCCTCTTCGTTTCTTCCATTGCCAGTTAACTGCTTTGTCTTCAACAATGACAAGCAATGTTTTCACTCTACAATAAATTAATTACACTATCCCGATTGGAGGGCAGAGGAAAAGAGAGGAGAAATTAAATGGACAACTTCATACACATCTTAACCAACAGCTGCCCCCTCCCACCCCAGCCCCCGCCCGCCTGGATCCATTGAAGCGAGTGCATGTTGATATTGTTCATCTACATTGTCCTTTGTTTTGAATCTGGTTTACAGGCTGAAGGAATATCACCGGCTCCAGAGCAAGGTCACTGCCAAATAGATGCGCTGACAATGAGGGCCGGGGCCTCCTCACTGCCAACGTCCCAAGTGCAGGCGCTAAGTGTTGTGATCGTTTGTAATTGTGACTTGTCCTCCCCCAAGCTGGCAGCATCTTGGGGGCTCCAGACCCCAGCTTTGTTCCCTATCTCCCCCGGCCCCTCGCCAAAGTGGTCAGCAAACAGGAGAGCGAAAAGAGTGGCCACAGGGGGAAGCTGTAACATGACAATTAAAGAAAAAAAAATGTCCTCTTTTGTTTCTTTATTCCTGCAGAGAGGGGGTGAGCTTGGCGGATGTGTACCTGCGTGGTAGTCAATCATGCTTTCCTTAGCCCAACCTTTGTGCTTTGTGACTGAAGTGCTGCTGAAGGCCACCGTTTGCCACAGAACCCGTTTCATCCGGAAAAGCCAACCCCTCGCTCCTCCAGTAAAAACCAAGGGGCCCGGCTGTGCCCACCTGGGGGAGCCATTAGCTCCAGCAGGCTGGGCTGTGTCACTAACAGGAAGAGAATTTAGGTGTCAGCTCGGGGAGCGTGTTCTGCCCACACCCCCTTTTCCTGGATGTTGCTTTTAGCCAACACCCACACACAACTCCTGGAACGATGGCTGAAAGGAGCTTAAATTATGGAGGAACAACCCCGAGTCAGAAAAGGAGAAGCCATGAATAGCCACAGAATTCAGTGGGCTTCGGGGAGAGGGCAGGGTCCATTTATAGGGTTCTCTCTAGGCCTATCCTCCGGCCAGTGCCCGGAGCAGGCATGGTTCACTGGCCCACCCCATTGGTCACATCTGTTTGGACCATGACTGGTCACCTGATCTGATGGGCCCATGGGAGCCTCACTTCCAGACGTTTGGTGGTTTGGTTTGATTTGTTTTAAGTAGAGTTTCAGAAAATAGTCAAAACTGAGTACAATTTAGGCACGTGGCCTTGCCAGGTACCCGGCGAATCGGAAAGGGCTCGGGCAGAGAGCAGAGGGGTTATGTTTGAGGTTGGAGTTCCTGTTCTTATCCTACTGCCATCTTGAAAGCCGAGAGCATTTCTTGGCTCGGATTTCCCGAGACATCCTGGTTTCCTCGTAACAAACTGCCATTTGTGGCGTAAGCCTCAGGAGGGAGTTCTGCTCGAAACCAGGAAGATTCCTCTGAGCCTCGTTCTGGTTTCAGACCCAGAACCTGCTCTTGAGATTTCCACCTGTTTACCTTTGTCACAAAAAGGTGGCAAGTTGTGTTTGCATCTAACAAACATTCTCTCTTCTCTGACTGAACGTTCTGAATCTCCTTTGTAAGAAGAGTAGTTACCCAATGAATTTCAATACACACTTTGTTGCCTTGATCTCGCCGAATCCTGAAAACGGCAGTCTACAAGGTAGGTGTTTCTACCTCACACCTTACAGAGAGACGACTAAGATGCATGATACTGAGTTGCCAAAGCCTATACAACCTTGCAAATGGTAGAGCCAAGGGTCCAGTGCTGGCCTGGCTGACTCCCAAGATCTGCTTTTATATTCTTAACCACTAATGTCAGGTGCCCAAGAGCCGGTTCTGACCCATAGCAACCTTGTACACAACAGAACAAAACACTGCGCTGCCCTGCCCCATCCTCACAATTGTTCCTGTGCTTGAGCCCATTGCAGCCACTGTCAGTCCATCTCCCTGATGGCCTTCCTCTCACTGCCCCTCTACCACTATATGGCTGTATCTTGACATTGTTTTTCTTAAAAAGGAAACAACAGGACATCTTATAAAAATCATCATCATCTATTATCCCATCACTCAAAATTATAAATATTGTTTACATTTTGTATATATATGTATATATATTAACTTACTGTGCATCATCTTTTCATGCATGCACATTATTTAGGGGGTGCATCATTTAGATAGATGTAAAAACACAATGGAGTACCCTCTTTTTGAGGTGTTAACATTGTATCATAATTACTTTTCCTGTATCGTTAAAAAAAAAAAAGCTGCAAGCAATTCCAAGGAGGTCCTGTTGGTGCAGCACTTAAACACTCAACTGTGAATTAAAAGGTTGGCAGTTCAGTTCCACCCAACAGCTCCGAGTCAGGGAGCAAGACCTGGTGCTCTGGGTGCGTGGAGGTTACAGCCAGAACTGACCCACTGAGGCTCACAGGGGTCACGCTGCGTTGAAATTGACTCCATGGCAAACAGCAACAAGAACTCTCAATGACTCCATAATATCTGTTATACTGGTAATTTATGTAATCTTCTCATTTGTGGATTGAGCTTTGTCCACGTGTGAGATTATCTTCCTGCTTTTCAGAGTTTAGTGCTGTGTTTCTGTCAGTGGCTTCACTGTTAGTAGGAGCCTTCCAATTGTTTCTGACTCGTTAAGCCACAGGTGCTACTGCAAATCATTGCCCGGCTGGTTCTGCGCCAGCCTCTCAATTGTGTCCAAGCCCATTGCTGCAGCCACCGTGCCAGGCCAGCTCTGCGGGGCCTTCCCATTGTTGGCTGACCCTCTGCTTTACCAAGCATGAGGCCTGTCCCAGGGCCTGGTCTGTCCTTACAACACATCCAGGGAGCAGTCTGCTGACGTGTGTTGGTTCTTCTGGCAGCACACGGTAGTGTCTAGTCATTACCAGCATCACGGTGCAAGCGCATCGGTTCTTCTTCAGCCTTCCTTGTCGTCCAACGTTCACATGCACGTGGTGTGACTGAAAGGATCGTGGCTTAGGTCGAGCGGACCTTACTGCTCTGACGTTCTTGTTCTTCGACATTTTAAAGAGGCCCGATGCAGTCTGTCCTTTGATGTCGTGACCACAGCTTCCACGAGGGTTGATGGGCGATCCGAGTAAAATGGAATCCTCGACAGCTCCATCTCTTCTATGTTCATCATGATAGTGCTCTTTCGTAGGGCCTGCAGATGCACATGGGACTCGCCACATAAACAGTTAATTATATCACTACGTGTGTCATATAAGAGCTTTAGACCACTTTGATTGTGCAAATGTCATATAGACTATTTTATTAACCTTTCAGTAACCCAGACTCAGTGCCATCGTGTAGGTGTGGGCTCATAGAAACCCTGTTGGGCAGGGTAGAACTACCCCTGTGGATTTCCAAGACTGTTACTCTTTACGGAGTAGAAAACCCGCCTTTCTCTTAAGGATGGACTGTTGATTTCCGATCGCTGACCTTGCAGTTAACAGCTCAACGTGTAACCACTATCCCACCTGGGCTCCTAACCTGGTTATTAATTACTGTATAAACTCGTGTATAAGCTGAGTTTTTCAGCACAAAAAATGTGCTGAAAAACGGGTTCGGCTTATACACAGGTCAGTGGTACCCCAGCGAGGTGTAACATCTCACCGGTGATTGCCGTTCCTCCCTGTTCATTCAAAGCCCCGCTGACACTGCAGGGCTTTGAATGTTTGTTTACTCACATCTAACCAATCAGAGCCGTCCTATGACGTGGACGGCTCCAATTCTCAGAAGCACCCGTAGTGATTCACTTACACCGGCAGCTGAACTGGTAAGGATGTGTCTGTGGCTGCGCTCTGTCTCTCCCCTATGGTGTATGTGTTAATTCACATCCTGTATTTCCCACCCTAGACTTATACTCGAGTCAATCAGTTTTCCTGGTTTCCCAGGTAATAATTAGGTACTTCGGCTTATACTCAGGTTGGCTTATATTTGAGTATGTATGGTAGTATATTTCTGTATATATTGAATAGAATCATTATTTCTTTCTTAGCCTATTGATGAGATGGATTACATAAACTGATCTTCAAATGCTGAGCCAGCATATGAATCCCCTCTGACTATGGACCACAGGTGGGGAAGGCCTTGTTGCCTGACAGAGTACATTGTAGGGTGGATGACTGCCATTGGAGTTAGGTCCAAAATGTGACCAATCTCCCTATTGACCAAATGTTTAATTGCTCCACTTTTTAATATTTTCTGCTTTGTTTTCAATAGAGGTTTTTCTTTGTCGCCTTTTGTCGTTGTTGGGATAATTTTGTATGATTTTCTGTATATGAAACACAGTTGGGAAGACCTAATGAGACAAAAACTGGATTCATAGATCCAAAGGGACATGATCAGGGAGGCTGGCAGGAAATAGGGAGCTAACAACGAGGACAAGGAAGAAGAAATGTCCTGGAGTTGATTGTGGTGATGGCGGTACAACTCTTAGGAATGAACAGTTGGAACGAATGCTATGTGAACAGTATGTTGGTGAAATTGTTGAAAATAAACAAACGAATTTTTTTCAAACGTTGAACCAGCTTGGCTTTGCTGCACTCTTACCTGCTCATACTATAATGCTTTTATACAGTGTTGGGTTTGATGTGCTAATACTTGCTGATGGTGTTTACATCTGCTGATTAGCGATGTTGCTCTGCTGGTTGTTATTGCAATGTCTTGGTCTGGTTGGCTATGAGGCAAATGCGGCTCTCATAAAATAGGTGGGCCCCAATAAATTGTTAAAATAAAAAATAAAATAAAATAGGTGGGGTTCCTTCTGCTCCTGTTTCCTGGAGTCATTTGCAGAGAATGAGTTTCATTTATTTTTGGAATGTTTGGGAGAATTCACCAATGGGAACCATCTGAGCCTCGGTGCCTTCTGTTTCAGAAGGTTATGAAGTACTGGTTGGGTTTCTTTAGCAGATACAGTTCTATTCAGATTATTGAGTCCCCACTGTGCGAGTGTTGGTCTTGTGTCTTTCAATAAACTGGTTCATTTTACCTAAGTTGTTAAATTTATTGTGTCTTTCAATAAATTGGTTCATTTTACCTAAGTTGTTAAATTTGTGGGCATATAGTTGTTCCTAACAGTCCCATATTGTCCTTTTAATACCCATGGGACCAATAGGGATGGACCTTCTTTCATTTCTGATAGTCCATGTGTCTCTTCTCACCATCTCCTTGGTTTCCTGAGTAGAAGCTTCTCCATTTATTAGTGTGTTTTCCAAAGAGCTTTTGGTTTCTCACTGATGCTATTGTTTCCCAGTCTTCCTTTTCCCCTGATTTCAGCTCTGGGTTTTTGTTTTTTCTTATTATTTATTTCCTTTGGCTTACTTTGGGTTTAAGAAGTTGCGATCTTTATGAAAGTAGAGAGCCGCATGTTTCTCCCGCTGAGCCACTGGTGGTTTTGAACTGCCAACCTCTCAGCTAGCGACAGGGCCCTTTAACCACTGTACCACCAGGGCTCCCCGAATGTCTATTAGATCCAATTCATTGGTGGTGCTTCACAGTTCAACTATGTCCTTGCAGATTTTCTGCCTGCTGGAACTGGCAGGTATTAAGGGAGGGCTGTGAAAGTCTCTATGTGAGTGGATTTATCTGTATCTTCAGGTGTGTTTTACATTTATGCATATATTTCTATTTCTTGAGCTCTTTTTTCCCGATGTGCAAGAGCCCTCGAGCTGAGTGGTTAAGTGCGCCACTGCTAGCCAGGAGCAGTGGTTCAAACCCATGGGCCACTCTAAGGAAAAACACACGCCAGGCCTCTTCTGTGAAGATTTACAGGGAGCCCTATGGGGGCAGTTCTCCTCTGTCCTACAGGATTAAAATAAGTCCAAATCAGCTCAATCGCAATAGTCTGGGATCATGCATTGTACTGTATGGATCCAAGATTCCATCTGTATCATCTTCCTCTTACTTCAAGAACTTTAAGTAACTCTAAGGAGTGTGTGAGTGTGTGAGTGTGAGTGTGTGTGTGTGCGTGTGCGTGTGAGTGTGTGTATGAGTGTGCGTATGTGTGAGTGTGTGTGTATGAGTGTGTGTGTGATTGTGTGTGTGTGTGCGTGAGTGTGTGCGTGAGTGTGTGTGTGCGTGCGTGAGTGTGTGTGTGAGTGTGTGTGTGTGTGAGTGTGTATGTGTGAGTGTGTGTGCATTCCTTATAATGAATGTAGAATGGTAGGTGGGCTTTTATTTTTCCAAGGCTTTAAAGATGCCACTTTATTGTCTTAGAGATTCAATAGTTTTTTAAATGAAGAATGATGTAATTCTTTGCTCCTGTGTTTGCTGTGCCTTTAATCACTGGATGCTGTTTAATAATAATGTTTTCTAAGGTATAATTTACATCAAATTAAATCACTCATTTTATCTGTAGGGTGGTAAATTTCGGTAATCTCATAATCGTGTAACCTCCAACACAATCAATCGGTTGTGTTCAATTGGTCCATTTCGTCTGCGTTATCAAATTTGTAGACCTGGAGCTGCCCACAGTACTCGTGATGCCTGCCTCTTTACGATCACGTGTCTCTCTTCTGTACTGTCGCGTCTGCAATGATCTCACCAATCGTATATTTCAGGGTTGTTGTTTTTTTTTTCATCTCAAGACGGATCATTTTCGTAGGTCCCATTTCTCTCCTTGGCATACTGATCATTTTCTTTACATGTGCACCTTAAGCATGTGCAGCATCTTCATAATGGTTGCTTTCATGTCCCTTCCTGTTAATTCCATCAGCTCTGTTACTTATAGGTCTGTTTTTATTGACTTGTTGTCCTCCTGGTTCTGCGTAAAATCCCTTGGTTCTTTGTATATCAATAATTTTTCATTGAATACCAGATGTTGTGCATTTACATTATTGATTGCTGGATTTTCTTATATTCCTTTAAAGGAAATCAAACTTTTCTTGAAAGACAGTTCCATTACTTGTGCATTAATTTGAACCACTCAGGATTTTATTCTCGGCTCATCTAGGGTGTGTCTACAAGAGGCTTATTCTAGGGTGAACTTTCCCTTGCATGAAGGTACGCACTTCTGAGATTTCCATTTAATGCTGCTTACATTCAGTGAGGTCTAGCTGGAGAAAATTTAAAGAATTCCCAGGCCTACATACCATCCCAGAATTTTCTTTTCCTTGAGAGTTGTTCTTGCCCAGCCTCGTGGATTTGACTCTGCACTTGAAGAGATTGGCATCCGGTCAACGATTCAATTGGATGCCTGTCCAGATTGCTGGTGTGCTTTCTCTGAGTAGCTGACTCCTCTGTAGTGGTGCTCACAAACTCCAGCTACCTTGGCACCCCCTAATTCCATCCCTGTCTCCTCTCACGTTTCTGTCCACATTCTGCAGTTTGGGAATTACCTCCGGGCAGAATCCTGGGTGATGGGGCAGCTCACTTGGTTTCCCTTTCCTTAGGAACCATGGTCTTGGACTGCCTGTGGAATGTCTGAAAATAACTGTTCCCAGGTTTCTATTTGTTACGGGGTAAGGGGAATTCTGGACCATCGTACTACACTCTTTTGTGGCTTGAAGTGGAATTTGAATATATATATTTTTTTCATTATAAAAATAATATATGTAACCTCCAAAGCATTAGAACACATTGACCTAAGGTCACATTTAGATGTTACTAATATACGGCCTTGGGGACCCAAAGGAGCAGTTCTGTTCTGCCCTGAAGCGCTGCTGTGAGCCCGGATTGCCTCCATAGCAGTGATCTTGGGTTTTCTTGGAGGGATGAGCATGTGGAGTAACTGCAAATGGGGGTGAGGTCTTGCAGGGTGTGTGATGGAAATGTTCTACAATTACTGTGTATACGCGTGTATAAGCCAAGTTTTTCAGCACATTTTTTATGCAGAAAAAGCCCGCCCCCCTCGGCTTATACTCAAGTGAGGGTCCCACTTACCTGTTCTCCGGTGCAGTGCGGGTGTCTCCGGTTTCTCCCGCTCATACGCGGGTGCCCGCCGCCTCTGTGGGTGGTCCAATGACTGCTGATGTCACCGCTCTTTTCTCCTGCACGCCGGCAGCCTCTATGTTGTCCGTGCCATAGTGGGCAAGAACCTGCCCGCGTCTGTGTGCTGGCACCTGGGGCGCACCGCATCCTTGTCAGATGGATGTTGGATGGGGCCGCTCTTCTCCAGGGCTGTGACCAATGACGGAGCCTTTACAGTCATACCTGTGTTTGGTCACGCCCCTTTCTCCGCCCACACATTGCTAAATACAAGTACCGGTATAGCTCTGGTCTTGGATATACAGTACAGTTCTTTACAGTACTTAGTCCACTATATTTTATTTCTTATTTTCTTATTAACCCCTATCTGGACCCAATGTTAATGATATCCAAACTAATGTAATTTTATTGGTATCTATTTTTATTTTTGAATTTACCTGTAGCTGCTGCATTTCCCACCCTAGACTTAGACATGAGTCAATAAGTTTCCCCAGTTTTGTGTAAAATTAGGTGCCTCCGCTTATATTCAGGTTGGCTTATATTCGAGTATATAGGAACATTATAGTGATGGTTCCACAACTAAAATTTACTGGGGTTTATACTTAAAATGTACAAATATTGATGGTGTATATCTTGTTGTATGATATATATATGGTTATATATATATATATATATATATATATATATATATATATATATATATATATATATACACACACACACACACACACAAAACAAAAACCAAGAATGTCCAGCCTTGAAGGACAGCGTGAGGTGGGAGAAAACGGGCTAGATCAGATCTCCTCCCCTGGGGGATGGCCTCGAGTTTAGACCTACCAAGCAGGGCTGAGACAGGGGTGGGAGGAAGCAGCATACAGAGCAAGCACCTCGAACAGAGTAAGCACTCAGCCCAGGCTGTTTCCCCAAATGGTACCAATGGGACATGTGGGACTCCACCACAGAGATGCAGTCATCAAACCCAGACTGCAGGGGACTCTCCAGGAGTGATCAACCCGGTTTCTTTTTCCTTTTAAAAAAAAGTCATTTTATTGGGGCTCATACAACTCTTATCACAATCCATCCATCCATTGTGTCAAGCACATTTGTACATCTGTTGCCATCATCATTCTCAAAACATTTTCTTTCTACTTGAGCCCTTGGTATCAGCTCATTTTCCCCCTCACAAACACATGATAATTTATAAATTGTTATTTTGTCAAGTCTTACACTGTCCGATGTCTCCCTTCACCTATTTTTCTGCTATCCATCCCCCAGGAAAGGTGAGATAAAAGTTTTTGTACCAACATGGCCAACAAACACATGTGGGGGTAATTGAAGGGCAGAGAGATAAATGGCTCAATGAACCTCGCCTTTCTAGTTCTCGGGTCTCTTGCTCCCTGACGGTCAGACCACGTGCACCTACCTTAGCCAGTTCCCTGCTTCAGCTGGCAAAGCTCATTTCCTACAAGACATCCCTGAGGAGAAGTCACATGGACGTACCCCAATGCAGCCCTGTGTGCTGGAGCAGCCATGTGGAGACCCCTGCCAACGCTTAGATGCTTACACATTCACTGATTCAGCTTTCCTCCTGTAGTCAGCGTCATTGTGTGTGTTTTGTGAGATGGAGGAGGACTTTGTCGATTGGTGTCCGACATATGGGCTAATGTTGGACTTGTGGGCTTGGGCAGCACTGGGTTGGGATGTTTTCTTGATGTAAACTTGACCTTTATATAAAATTCTCTCTTATACATCTGAATTTCTGTGGATTTGTTACTCTAATGTACCCAGACTAACACAGAGGGAGTTATATGTAGATCATTGTGATCGGTTTCCCCTTTCTACCCCACCTTCCCCTTCCCCTCCTGGTATCGCTAATCTCATTATTGATCCTGAGGGGTTTATCTGTCCTGGATTCCCTGTTTCCAGCTCTGATCTGTACCAGTGTATATCCTCTGGTCTAGCTGGATTTGTGAAGTAGAATTGGGATCATGATAGTGGTGGAAAGGGAGGAAGCATTAAATAACTAGAGGAAAGTTGTATGTTTCATCGGTGCTACACTGTACCCTGTCTCGTCTATTCCTTGTGACTTTCTGTAAGGCTCAGTTGCCTACAGATGAGCTTTGGGTCTCCACTCTGCCTCCCCCCTCATTAACATCGATAATAATTTTTTGTTCTTTGATGCCTGATACCTGATCCTATCGCCACCTTGTGATCACACAGGCTGGTGTGCTTCTCCCCTGTGGGCTTTGTTGCTTCTGAGCTAGATGGCCGCTTGTTTATTAACAAGCCTTTGAGACCCCAGATGCTATATCTTTTGATAGCCCCCAACACGGTTTCTTAACAAACAGAGCAAGGAGGAAAGACGTGAATGGGAATGGATGGATGGAAAGGGACTTAAAAGACATCAGAAGAACCGCATGTTGCTGCACAGTAGCTAAGCACTCTGATGCTCAGCAAAGGGCCAGCGGTTCTAACCTCCAGCCCCTTGATGGGGAAGTGTGTGGCAGTCAGTGGACTTTCCTAAGTGTGGTGGCTGTTGTCGGATGCCATGGAGTTGGTTCCCACGCAGAGGTTCCTACGGCGACCAGAATGAAACCTGGCCTGGTCCCGCGCCATCCTCACATAGGAGCCCGATGCTGTGGCCACGGTGTCCGTCCACCTCACGAAAGGGCTTCTTCTTTTTCAATGACTTTACCACATAAGAGGTCCTCCACTGGGCACTCATCCTCCTGACCACATGTCCAAAGTATGTGAGACAAACTCTCAGCCCCCTTGCTTCTCAGGCGCATCCTGGCTGGACTTCTTACAAGACCGGGTTAGAATTCAACTGTATCAATCCTTCCACCTTACTGATTCATTGTCCAGCTTTCACCTGTATATGAATAGATTGGAAACGTCATGGCTGGGGTCAGGGGCACCTTAGTCCTCAGAGTGACAGCTTTGCCTTTGAACCCTTTAGAGAGATCGTGTGCAGCAGATTTTCCTGATGTGGTCGATGGTTTCACGTCGCCAATAAAAATATAGGTAAACGTCGTTCTCGTACTCTCTGCTTTCCGCCAAGACCCGTCGGGTAGCAGCCTGGACAGCCCTCATTCCATGTCCTCTCCTGCGATTTCTGGCAGTTCCTGGCCGACATACTGCTGGGCTACGTTACCCATACAGTCCTTCACTGCTGCAGCTTGAGGGTTAGATACTTTTTTCCCTTCAATCCTTTTAGCTTGAAAAATGTCTTTTGGTTTTCTAACTCCGGGCCTTTGCACTGCGACACTTTGCCTCCTCAAATATCCCTTGGAAATCTTCTGTTCGAATGTGCTTGACACGATGGATGGATGGATGGATGGATGGATGGATGGATGGATGGATGGATGGATGGTGATAAGAGTTGTAGGGGCCCCCAATAAAATTATTTTGAAAGAAATCAGTTCGTCTCCTTTACTTTATATTTTTCCCCCTTTTGTTGGAGCTATTTTACAGTCAAGAAAAGGTTTCCAAGTCTCTTCTGACATCTGTTTTGTTTTTGTCTTTCTTCCTTTTTTTTCAAAAACAAATTTATTGGGGGCTCATACAACTCTTATCACAATCCATACATCCATCAGTTGTGTTGAGCACATTTAAATAATCGTTTACATTCTTCATATAGGATGTCTGAGATCATCCCACAACTCGACTGGTCTGGTTTAGTGACTCAGCTCTATGCTTGAGATGGTCTCCAAAGTCAAGGCCACTCTGCTTCAGTTGCACTTGTTTACATTTCCTTCAGCTTCAAGTGGGACTTGCATATACGAGCAGATGATGGTCTGTCCCACCGACAGCCTGACCTTATCCGCACTGAAGCCACCTAGCGCCTACATCATAGCTGTCCACAGGTGTAGCCTCTTGGGCTTCTGGTTATTCCATCTGGTGACATCCGCCTGTTTAGCCTTCACATTTGCCATGAAGAAGTCATTGATTTTGCAAAATTATGTCATGGGATCCCAGCCTGGTTTCCGTCACCCAAACTGTATTTTCCAACTGCAGATGCTTCTTCTTTGTGTCCAACTTTTGTATTCCAATCGCCAAGGATCATCAATGCATCTCTATGACATGTTTGACCCATTTCAGACTGCAGAAATTGGTAAAAAAAACTTCAATCAATTTCCTAAGTTGGGTGGGGCCTTAGTGGTTGGTATGTATATTTAAATAATAGCCTTATTTATGGTCTTCCTGGTTGGGGTGTGGAAAGTATCCTTTCCCTGACAGCCTTAGGCATCAGTGTGGACCTTGAAATGTTCAACAGTGAACACTGTGGCTTCCCTCTTCTATCTGTCAATGCCAACATAGTGGACCATCCAATTTGTCTGATTCAAAATGGCCGATACCATTTCATTTCCGCTCACTGATGCCTGGGAGACTGATCTTTATGCAATCCATTTCATTTTGACGCCTTTCTATTTGCCTAAATTTGTATCTCATATGTTCCCTGTTCTGATTATTAATGGAGGTTTGCACCTGTTGCCTCTCATTTCCAGTCATGCCACATTAGCAAATGAAGACCCCATAGCTTGGCTCCGTGCACGGCATTAACATCAACTCTACTTTCAGAAGGCAGCTCCTCCCCAAGGGCACGTTAAGAGCTTTTCAAATCTGAGGGCACATCCTCCCCTGAGACCATCTCGGACTCTGTCCACTGATATCTATAAGGTTTCTCACTCTCACGGCCATCAGAAATGGACCGCTTTCTGCTTCCTGGTCTGCCTTAGTCTAGAAGCTCTGCTGAAACCTCTCCACCACGGACGGCCCTGCTGGTCCTTAAAATGGCAACGGCATAGCATCTTAGCAGCGCACAGCCACAGCACAACAAGCTGAAGAACGCTTCCCTAGGACGCCAGTCTTGGAAACCCTCTGGGCATGGCTGCTCCGGCCCATCAGAAACAACGTGATGGCAGCAGATTTGGTTTGGTTCTTGGAAGAAACTCCAACCAATCACAGTGCAGCCTTTTCATTTGCATCCTGATTCAAATAAACTGTTACAATATGTAATATTCGTTGCATCTTGGCCTGCTAACCACAAAGTCAGCAGTTCAAAATCACCAGCCACGCCTCAGGATAAAGATGCGACTTTCTACTCCGATAAGGAGTGACCGTCTCAGAAATCCATGGGGAAGGCTTCACCCTGCCCTACGGGGTTGCTATGAGTTACTAATAATGTAAATACCAGCCACCAGAGAGGGAATTGGAGTGAAAATTTTTTTACATGTGTAAGTGATATTGTGGTTAGTCTTTTTTTAATAAGCGTATCTCTAAGAGATTCATACTAAAATATTTAGAGATGACATCACAGATACTATATTTGCTTTGGAATAATGCAGTGGAGAGAGAATGGGTTGACTTTGGCCTAGGTAGATGCATAAGAGGGCATGCATTATAATGTTCTCATTATTGTGTGTATTTTCAAAATTCTCCATCATAATTTTTCTTTAAAGTTCTTTCGTAAGGAGGAATTGAAGTGCAGAAGAGCAAAGCAGCTGGCCCAAGGTCACACAGGAAGGGAGGTTGCCTGCCCCTCTACCCAAGGGCAAGGTCCCACCCTCTACTCTAGACCCTGTCTTCATGTCCACATCAGGCTGCATCTCCTGAGCACAGCCCTGGTCTCACCGAGTCTGCCAGCACCCACAATTCAGATCTGAGGGCGCCTCCCTTTTCACCCCAAGTGCTCCAGGGGCCAGGATGCCTGCGGAGGAGACTCAAGAGGGCAAAGATGGACTTGTCAGATCATGCTACTTCCTGCCCCAAAGCTCCCAAACATACTGGCCTCCAGTCCCTTCCCCTGACCCAGCCCCCACTTCTCCCTCCCCACAGGCTGGACCACTTGCTGTTCCACACATGCCACCTATACACACGTGCCCACGCTCTTTGATGCATCCTCCCATCTTGAAGCCAGAGCACATGGAACAATGGTCAGAGTCCAGGTGGGAGAGTAGGTTTCAAACCATTGGAAGGCCGGGCCAAGCCAGCCCATCTGGGATGGGAGCAACGCTAGGATGGGGTGGGGGGGGGCGGTAGGGGGGCATAGGCAGGGCTGGGAGGAGTGGGGGGAGCTCTGGCAGCTTCATCTGGAGCCAGGCTCCAGCCTGTGACGTCTGTGAGGACAGCTGTCCGCCTCGGGCCAGGCGCGGGCTGATCTGCACGCCTCTCAGGCTGGGGAAAGGGCTCGCCTGGGGTCAGCACAATCGATATCTCATCTGCGGCTCTCCTAGCGGAAGTGATGGCTATTGGAACATGGTAATGGGTGTTGTCTAGTGGAAGAGACTAATCTCCCCAGCTGTGGAGGGCTCTGCAGGTGGCCGGAGCAGCAGGCTCAGCTCTGCCAGCTCACTCACTGTGGCCGTGGAGCGCTGCCACCACCAGGGGGTGGGGAGGTGGCAGTGGGGGGAGGTAGCCTACAGAGGCGCTTTTGAAACCACAGCAGCCTCCTTGCAGGGTGGAGTCTGACTCAGTCTGCAGAGCAGCTTCCTGGCTTCCCAACCCAGCCCCGTCTAAGGCAGATCAGGAGACTGGGACCACAGATTTACCCCCAGGTCTTACTCCAGTCGTTAAGAGGAGGGACAGCGGTAAGTCCTGGCCTCCAAGCTCACTGGCCAGTGCTATGCAGAATGAGAGAACTGGCCATGCCACCCCTTGGGCCCGGGCCAAACTTGGCCCCAAGATAAGCTAGAGTTTACTCTTGGTTGACGCAAAGCCGCTCGATATGTTGGCCACAGTCCCCACCACACCCATATGCCTTACACTCCTCCAGCTTCATTATTCCATCTCCTGTCTGACCTTGAAGGCTTCTGCTTGGTCACTCCAGATGGAAGTGTTTCCCCACCAAGGGCTCTCCATAGATTGGCCAAACCAAAGTGTTGGTGTTGGGGGGGAGGGGAGGTGAGGAAGATAACCAGCCTCTTCTCTGGACAGTAGACCCCAAATCCACCTTTCTTCTCTTGGCTTCCAGGTCATAGAGGCCTGACCAGCTGTGAGCCACACCCACTCAGCCCCGTTCCCCTCTGAGAACAAGGCTCCATCTGTCTTGCCCACCTAATCTCCCCCAGGCGGCTGTGTCTCCTTCACTATGAGGGGGCACTCAGTGCATATTTCAACACAGCTTAACTGAGCAGCTGCTATGTCAGGTACCGAGCCAGGCCCCACGGGCCCGACCACCCAGCTAAAAACCACGAAGCCCCTGATTTCAGTGTCTTCGTGTGCTTGTCTTCTGTGGAGCCCGTCAGGAACATGGCAGTGCATAGTGATGTCCTGGGGTGGCATGTCAACACCTGTTACCCCAAGGAGCTAGATGCCATAGCAAGCGGCTGACCTGGCTCCGCACTAACTTGCTATCTGATCTTGGGCAAGTCCTTAACCTTTGAGGGTCTCAGTTTCCCCAAAGGTGCAGTGCAGGGCTGAACCGCCACAAGCCCTCGGCTGCCTTTCTTGGCAAACATCCTTTCTACAGCTGGTGTCAAGCCCCGCAGCTTTCTCTATGAGACTGCAGGGGTCCCTACCGGCAAGACTGGGGGAGGGGGACTCCACAGGGGCAGGCCAGAGAACTTTAGATGTGGTTCCAGCCCACCTGTCTAAGCTCAGGATGAGCTCGGGTGGACCAAACCAAAGGACTCTGGGAGAAGTGGTAGAGCAGAGCTTGCCAGACGGGTCCAAATACTTGATGTTAGCACCGTTGAAGGCAGGATATTTCTTGCTTGGTTTGGAAGAGTTGGGCATACTGGGTTACTTGGTGGGCTGATAACCACAAAGCCAGTGGGTCAAGCCCACCAGCCGCTCCATGGGAGAAAGGTGAGGATTACTACCCCCGTTGAGATACACAGTGTCAGAAACCCACAAGGGTCATCCTGTCCTGGCCTACAGGGTCGCCATGAGTCAAGATGTCAGAATTGATCGGATCACTGGGAGTTTGCGTTTTTGAGACGCCATTCCCTGAGGCTGGGGCTCAGAGATCCAGCAATTGAACAAGCCATGTGGGTGATGCCAAGGTCCACTGTGGTTGACCTCAAAAGGAAACCTCAACGGAAAGAGGCCAATTGCATTCTCTGCAGGGAAGCCCTGAGAGAGGGGTCATTTGTTAGTCTGGATTCTCTAGAGAAACAAGAGCTGTATGACCCATGCTCCTGGTGGACTAGAGAAACAAATTCATAGACACTCAAATGTGTATAAGACAGCGCTTTATAGACAAGAGCAATTATATATTGGGAAACCATCCAAGCCAGCCCAGATCAAGTCCATAAGTCCAATATTAACCCCTGAGGTAGTTAATTTATTGTGCCATCCTGACCAATAAACACATGTGGGGTTAATTGAAGGGCGGAGGGATAAATGGCTCAGTGAGCCTCGCCTTTCTAGTTCTCGGGTCTCTTGTTTCTGATGGTGGGACCAGGGTGCAGCTGCCTTAGCCAGTTCCCTGCTTCAGCTGGCAAGGCTCACTTCCTGCAAGACATCCCTGAGGAGAAACTACATGAACCTACCCCAATGCAGCCCTGGGTGCTGGAGCAGCCGTGTGGAGACCCCTGCCAGCGCTGAGATGCTTATACGTTCACTGATTCAGCTTTCCTCCTGCAGTCAACATCACTGCATATGTTTTGTGAGATGGAGAAGAACTTTGTGGATCGGTGTCGAACATATGGGCTAATGTTGAATTTGTGGGCTTGGGCACCACTGGGTAGGAATGTTTTCTTGATGCGCACTTACCCTTTATATAAAACTCTCTCTTGTACATAAGTTGCTGTGGATTTGTTTCTCTAAAGTACCCAGACTAACACAACCACCTATGTCTGATACTAATCTATAAATTCCTCTTCAAACTCACGAAACACATGCACTGAATTCAGGACAATCACAGGCCAGTGGGTGGAAAGTCTTGTGGATCCAGTGGTGGTGTGAGCATCTCAGCGCTGGCGTGGGTCTCCATGTGGCTTCCCCCAAATGCAGGACTCTAGCGTAGCTCCATGTGTCTTGTCATCAGGAATACAAAGCAGAGAGTATGTCTGTCCCACCTCCAGTGAGCTATTTATCTCTATAACGCCTCCAAATAAGGTCATCCAGCAGCGACCTGATTGACAGGGTAAACTCCACCCCTTTACTCTCCACCCCTAATACTCTCAAGTTGGCACCAGATTATGTAACTACCACAATATCCAAAGAGCTTTATATCAAGACACAACTTTCACAGTTGTAGAAATAGGATATTTCGGTCTAGTTCAGACTTCAGGAAGACAGACTTCTCCTGACTCATGGAAGCCGGTGAACAGGAAACAGGATGACAAAGCAGGGACAAGAGGAGGGCACAGGCTGGTGGATACAAAGTTCTGAAGTCGGCCGAATGAATCCACTGTCACTAGTCTACTGATGGCTCCTGCAATCATCAGGAGACCCAACAGGAGACCGAGGAACCAGATGTAGGATCCAGCTCCAGCAGGGGGTGAAGGGCCAAAGAGGATTCGACTCGGCTTGGTGGCTTTCTCCTATACAAGCAGGCTTATGACACCAAGGAGGTGTCATCGGACTGCAGCTCAATTGACAATTCCACCCCAGCCTTATCCACAAGTGTCTAGTCGACATAATCCCCAATTATCATGTGCCCCATCCTTGCGTCTCATCTCCCTCCCCAATGCTGACTCACCAGGAACTGTGCTGGACCAGGAGGTCTTAACCGTTTGCTTAACAGAATCCCTGATGCTGATGCTGATGCTGACATGGGCCCCACCTGGGCCGTCTCCTCAGACACAGGCCTCCTGGGATGACGCCTCCAAAGCTGCCGGGGCCTCACGGCTCTGAGTCTCAGTTTCTTCATCAGAAAAACAGCCCAATAATACACATCATAGGGGTCCAATAACACTCGTCACAGATGCGTGTCCTCAGGAGTCAACGATGCACATCAAAAGCTTAAAGCACGGCTGGCAGTCGGTCAGCGATCAGTAGAGGAGACGTGTTGCTGTGGAATAACGAACCACCAGCTCCCAGAACTCGCCGCCAGGCTCCTTCAGCCTTTCGCCCACATCCTGACCCCTGCTGGGGTCAGCCACCAATTGTGATGAATCACGACATTAGTTCCCCCCAGTGGGGCTCACGGGGACCCAGCCGGCCACTCAAGTTAAGACGGTAATAAAGCGACGGTGAAACAAGAGGCCTTCCCATCTGGGGACCTGGTTGACCGACTCCTGCCCAGGGTGGATGAGATCAATGCTTGGCCCCCAGCCCCCGCCGGCTGGTTATCCCTGCTGTTGATCATTTATTTATGTCCGAGTTATACACCCACGGGCCCACACTCACCCTCTGCTCCCCTCTCCCATTTGTCTTCCCAGCTCTTCCCCCGGGGTCTCACCCTGGCCCACCCGACCCTCTTCAGGAAGACAGATGTCTGGGTGGGGCCTCTGGTGGAGGCAGCTACCAGCTCTTGGGCCACTACCACTCACTACCCAGGAGGGGTGGGGAGGAAACCAGGGGGTGGCCCTCTTCGTCCTTCCTCTGGGCGTGAGCTGGCTCTGGGATGAGAAATGAAGCCCTAGAACCGTGGAGCCAGCAGAGAACGCTGAAAGGACCGACAGGCCTGTGCTGGAAGGAAGGAGCATCATTTCAGTAAAGTGGAGGGGCGGCGAAAGAGAAGACGGGTCTCAACAAGATGCACTGACACAATGGCTGTACAATGGGACTCTTTGTGAGGATGGCGCAGCCCCGGGCAGGGTTGCCTTCTGTTGTGCATTGGGTGGCTATGGGTCGGAACCAACTCAATGGCACCTAACAACAACAGCAACAGAAAAGCTTTGGAGCAAAACCAGATGCCAGTACAAGCCCCAGGCCTGCCTTCGACTTGCTAAAGGACCCAGGAAGGGGCTCAACTCCTCTCCAGGAACTGAGAATCTCTCATCCAGTCAACAACTGCTTTCCACTGCACGCAACCTATGCACCCAGCGCTGCTCCAGGGGCTGATGACGTGGAGGCCGAGGCAACAGACAAGTTCTCCCTCCGGAGAGGGGGTGGGACTGGGAGGAAACAGGATATGAATCAGGGACTACGGGAGGCATTTGGGTAGGCAGGTACAAGGAGGATGGGCAGGGGCAACTATGTGAACAGTGCAAGGAAGGGCACTGCAGGCCAGAGGAACAGCACACCACACTCAAAGGCCAGAGGTTCAAAGCCCTGAAAGGAGTTGTGAATGGGCTCAGCAGAGAGAGAATGAGTGCTCAGGGAGATGAAAGACAGAATGAGGCTAGGGAGGTGGGCATGGCCAGGTAACCTAGAGCTCATGGGTACTGGGTGAGTTCTGAGAACATCAGAAACCGCAGGGGTCTTGTGGTTGAGAAGATCAGGGCCAAGAAGCAGCCAAGGACACCCCACCAGGAGCCAGAAGCCCAGGACCCCAAGTTCCAGTCTTCTAGCCTCTTTGAGGCTAACAGCCCAGACCTGGGGGCAGCTGGCCCCCTGCTGCTTGGAGAGCCCTTTGGGGAAGGCTCTCACCGGGGTGTGGGGTCTCTGCCACCTGGGAACCCTTACAACAAGGTGGCTTTGTGTGGCAGTCTCTCCAGGCCTCCTGCGGTGCTACACAGAGTTCTGAAAGCAGGCATTATCTCTGCCCTGGCCTGATTGCCTCCGGCCAGGCTGGTGCACAGCGCAGGCTGCAGGGCAGCCCTAATTTCTAGGGCTGGAGACGCAGGGAGAGGTCAGACACAAGGTGCCCTGGGGAGCTCAGCCACACCTCTCCACCTCAGAGGAAGACAAGGGCATGACACAAGCATCCCCACAACCCTCCCTGCGCTGCAATCTGGTGACCCCATGATCAGTGAGCTGGCCCTTTGGGCAGCCCTTGCTCTGGGGGAGGAAGCAGGTAAGGCTGGGGCTGGCTGGAACTGCTCCCAGTTCCACTCCTCTGGTCCTGGGAAGCAGAGGCTGCGTGGGAGTGGCTTGTTATGGAGGACACCTTTCCAAAAGGAATGCAGCTTCTAGAAAGATCGATAACCTGAGCCACCATTGGACCGATAGATACTAGGAAGAATGAGAGCCAGAGAGAAGAAATGTCAGGCAAGCTGATGTTGTTTACTATGTTGTCATTTGATCCCTCTACTCACTCATTTGGCATGTTGGGACGGATCCATCAGAATAACCCCGGACACCCAGAAAAGGGTTGCCCCAGGACACACCTTTCACCACAGCCATAAAGAACAAGTTTGTGACGGGCCCCAGTCCCTCTGCAGATTCCTGCGATGGCTATTTCAACAGCGGGAACGAGACATTTGCCCACAATGGGGCTGATTGGGCCCCATGGTGGTAGGGAGCGGGTGTCAGCACAGACAGAGAGGAGATGGGTGTGGTTAGTGTAAGGGGCAGCAAGGCTTCGTAGTAATCACAGCAACCTGTCTCCTGAGGACTTATGGCATTGGCTGTTTAGCCACGACGTCTCTAGGAGTGAAATACATGGGAAACCTACTACATATTGACTTAATCGATACAAGCAGAAGAATGAACAGCTGTTCAACTCAACTCACCAGAACAGATTCATGACTCCTCAATCAATTCCAGTTTACAGACCCACAAGGACCCTGCTACATCACCGAAGGTTTGTACTGGTAGTCTTTCTTCTAGCCTTCCCCAAAGGGACCTGTGTGGCCTTCCACAAAAGTGACTGTTCTTGGGGGAAAGGGAATAATCAAACTTTGGGGGGATTACTGGACACTGGCTCTGAACTGACACTAATTCCAGGAGTCCCAAAATGTTTTGAAGACCCACCAGTCAGAGTGAGGGCTTATGGAGGCCAAGTTCTTAATGGAGTTTTAGCTCAGGTGTGTCTCACAGTGGGTCCCCGAACCCATCCTGTCATTAGTTCTCCAGTTCCTAAATGCATCATTGGAATAGACATACTTAGTGACTGGAAGAACCCCCATATTTCTGGATCCCTGTAATGTGGAATAAGGGCTATCATGACAGGAAAGGCCAAGCGGACACCATGAGAACTGCCGTTGCCTAGGAAAACAGTAAATCCAAAGCAGTACGGCATTCCTGGAGGGATTGCAGAGCTCAGTGCCGCCATCACAGACTGGAAGGATGCAGGGGTGGTGCTTCCGACCACATCCCCGGTTAACTCGTCTGTTTGTCTGTGCCGAGAACAGATGGATCCTGGAGAATGCCGGTGGATTCTCGTAAACTTAACCAGGTGGTGACGCCTAGTGCAGCAGCTGTCCCAGATGTGATTACATTGCTTGAGCAAATTAATACTTCTCTTGGTTTGCAGCTATTGACCTGGCCAATGCCTTCTTCTCAATACCAGTTTTTAAGGACCACCAGAAGCAAGTTAACTTCAGGTGATGGGGCAAG
Organism: Tenrec ecaudatus; assembly: GCF_050624435.1. Lineage (NCBI taxonomy): Eukaryota > Metazoa > Chordata > Mammalia > Afrosoricida > Tenrecidae > Tenrec > Tenrec ecaudatus. The sequence continues at coordinate 76,630,474 of NC_134539.1, read as the reverse complement.
TTTCACAACTCTCCTCCAGGGGTACATCAATTCTTCTGTCCTGTGTCATAATTTAGTCCGAGGGGACCTTGATGGTCTGCCTCTTCCACAGAATGCCACGCTGGTCCATTACATTGATGACATTATGCTGACTGGACCCACTGAGGAAGAGATATCAAAGACTCTAGATTCATCGGGACAACATCTGCCTGCAAGAGGGTAGAAAATCCACCCAACCAAAATTCAGGCACCCTCCACTTCAGTGAAATTTCTAGGGGTCCAGAGATGTGGGGCATACTGAGCTATCCCTAATAACGTGAAGGATAAGCTATGGCTTCTGCACCACCTCCCCCCCCCCGGGCCCCCAACAACTAAAGAGGAGGCACAATACCTAGCGGGCCTCTTTGGATTTGGGAGGCCACCTATTCCTTATTTGGGTGTGCCACTCTGACCTGTGTATCAAGTGACGCCAAAGGCTGCCAGTTTGGAGTGGGGCCCAGACCAAGAAAAGGCTCTGCAGCAGGTTCAGGCTGCCGTGCCAGGCGCTCCAACAACTAGGACCATGTGCTGCAGCTGACCCAAAGGTGTTTGAGGTGTCAGTCGCAAATAGAGATGCAGTGCGGACCCCTATTGGGGAATCACAGCGCAGACCATTGGGATTTTGGAGTCAGGTCCTGCCACCCTCTACAGACAACTACTCCCCTTTTGACAAACAGCCGCTGACCCATTACTAGGCCCTGGTGGAGACTGAATGCCTCACCGTGGGTCACCAGTCACCATAAAGCCTGAACTGCCCATCACGAACTGGATCTGGTCTGAGCCACAGAGTCGGACAGTCAGGCGTGCAGGGTAGCACTCCATTGTCAGATGGAAGTGGTGCATACGAGGTCGGGCTAGAGCAGGACCTGAAGGGAAAAGTAAGTTGCAGGAAGAAGTGGCCCACAGGCCCGTCACAGTGCCTTCCTTCTCCCAGTCTGCACCTATGGCCTCCTGGAGAGTTCCTTCTGATAAGTTGACTGAGAAACAGAAAACTCGTGCTCGGTTTACTCTTGGCTCTGCAGAGAGGCAGGCAATGATCCAACATGGGCGGCAGCAGCACTACAGCCCCTTTCTGGGATCTCCCTGAAGGACAGCGGTGAAGGGAAATCTTCCCAATGGGCAGAACGTCAATCAGTGCACCTGGGCGTTCAGTTCGCCTGGAAGGAGAAATGGGCAAGTGTGTGACTGTGTACTGACTTATGGGCTGTGGCTAATGGTTTGGTTAGATGGTCAGGGAATTAGAAGGAACAAAGTTGATGACAAGAAGGTGTGGGGAAGAGGTATGTGGACAGACCTCCCTGAATGGGTCGGGAAAGTGAAGATAATTGTGTTTCATGTGAATGCTCACCAAAGGGTTACCTCTGAAGAGGAGAATTTTAGCAATTGAGTGGATAAGATGGCATGTACAGTGGAGACTGGTCCTCCTCTTTCCTCCACCACTCCTGTCATTGCCCAATGGGCACATGAACAAAGTGGACATGGCGGCAGGGATGGAGGTTATGCTTGGGCACAGCAGCATGGGCTTCCACTCACCCAGGCTGACTTGGCCACTGCCACTGCTGAGTGCCCCATCCGCCAGCAGCAGAAGCCAATAGTGAGTCCAAGATATGGGACCATTTCTCCGGGAGATCAACCAGCAACCTGAAGGCAGGTTGATTACATAGGACCACTCCCATCATGGAGAACTGACAACGATGGGTATAAGAATGAAGAAAATGTGCTAGCCTTGGTTGTGATGATGATTGTACAACTAGCCTTAATATGATTGAACTACTGGACTATGTGACCTATGAATTATATTCCAATGAAATTGTTTTAAAAAGAAAGAGAAGCTGATGTTGTTGCACTTCCAGGCCTCACAGGGTGGGAGCATAGGACCTCCTTGCTTCTCACACACTCCCTGCTGCCATCGTGGCTCATAACAACCCTTTCAGACAGGACAGAACTGTCCTCAGGGTCCAAGACCGTAAATCTTCATGAGAGGCGAAAGTCTGTCTTTCCCCTTCAGAGTGGCTAGTGGTTTCAAACTGCTGAACTTGAGGCTAGTAACCCATTGCATAACCACTACGCCACCATCCTTGCTTAGTCCTGCTTCATGCTGACAATGACAGCAGCGATGTTTGTGAATAGCTGACCTCTTATGGCAGGTAGTGGTCACCCTGTTTTACAGGCTTGTTGGCAGAGGCCCAGAGAAGTTAAACTACTTGCCCAAAGCCACACAGCCAGAGAGAGGCAGAGTGCGGATTGATAGCCAGCACATCTGGTTCTGAAACCCAGGCCATGAATGTCTGCAGTAGGGGTTTCCAGAAGCCCGTGCCTGCTCTGCCTCGGCTGTGGGCACCCAGAGGGTAAAGCATGGGCAGACCATCTGAAGCCCTGGAGCTGCAGGTTTCCGAAGCACCAGTCATCCAACTGCTACCTTCAGGAACGGACTTCTACTCAGTGACTCTTTTCCTTCAGGAGGCTGCCTTTTCTTGGTTAAAGAGTGAGTTTAGCGAGCATTTGTAAAGCGTTGAAGAGAAACCAAGGATGCTGGTGGCTAAGTCATAGGATTCCTGAGGTCCAGGCTGAAGCCTTGGCATCAATGCCAAGCAGCTAGCGCATGCCCAGCCACCATCTGCCTGCCAGTGGACACTGATCGTGTTGCTATGATGCTACTCGGTGTCAGTGGAACTTGCAGACGGAGACAGACTAGAGAGAAAGGCCTGGAAATCTATTTCCAAAAATTGGCCAATGAACACCCAATGCATCACACAGTCCAGGAGGGTGTGCGGAAGGCCACTGCCAGTCAGCAGATGTGCCTGATGCAGTACGTCGCTGGACTTCTTGACTGCTGCTTCCATGGGCCTTGGTTATGGACTAGAGCTATGGGACGACACATATCTCCTATCCCTGGCACTTTTTCCCAGCAGCCCTAGCTAACAACTGGAGGGTGGGCACGGAAGCTGAGAGAGAAGCTCCTTGCCCACATCCCCACAGCAGCCAGTCGGGGGAAGAGATGGCATTTGAACCTGGGTCTGTAGACCCTTGAGTCTGTGGGAGAGACCCTGGGAGCCGTGCCAGCAGCGAAGCCTCCCTGCAAGCCCACAGAAGGCTCCCTGCCAGCCCACAGAAACCACTTCCCACCCAGAATCCAGTGTGAGCTTTCGGGAGCACAAATTGCATCGGGTCACTCCATCCCCACCCCCACCCCCCACCTTAAGCTCTCCTGTCGCTGTCTTGAAAGTCCATTGCCTTTAAGGAGGGAAGCTGAGCCTGCCCACCATGGGTGCCCTCCTCCTGTCTTGTCCTCCCCAGCCAGACCAATCCACCTACAATTCTTCCAATGCTCTGCCATCAGCACACAGTCGGGTCAGGGGTGGGCAGAGAACGCTGTTCATACGAGTCCCCTCCAGCAAGGACAGGGGCAGAGGGGGCAGGCACACTATCAACAGCAGTGCCTCCGTGGCATGAAGCGAAGGGGGGCAGAGCAGACTCAGTGTGGCCACTGTCCCCTGGGCACCTCGCCGCCTGGGCCATCGCCTCTCACCTCCGTGCCACACATGCCTCCCCGTCCTCATTGTCCCAGGAGAGCAAACCCACTCCCCCCACACCCCGTGTACTGAGACATGTTAAGGACATGTTTTGAAGCCATCTCTGAGGTCACCAGGTCAGGGCAGTTTCCCATCGATCTATTTGTCCCTCCCTGAGCTGGAGCCCTTTGCCCCCAGCAGCCCCCAGAGGTATCAAACTTCAACAGCTTCCCTGAGCCTCCCTGCTCCCTGACCAACCCTGAGGAGTCAAACCACAGCACAGGGCTTTCAACCACAGCCACCAGGCCATTTACCAGCTGGGCTGCCAAACCCCTGACCTCCAGAGGCCATGGAATGCACCTCCCTGGTTTAGCTGGATCGATAGCGCTGCGAAAACCAGCCCCATGTGGCTCAGTGAGGACGGCAGAAATCCCACCCGGAGCTGGTCTGTGGGTACACACAGGCTCGGGGACATGGTCAGCTTGTCCCGGAGAAAGACTGGGCTTTCGTTCCAGCTTCAAGTCTCAGGCACACACCTGCGAGAGCAGGGTTCACTGAGTCCAGCCATGTAGCTTTCATGTGGCGGGAGCGTCAAAGTCACCAGGGAGGTTCAGGGAGGTCTCTGGGGTTCCCGTGGGGTGCTCTCATGCTCAGCACCCTGCCTTCTCCTGTGGGTAAAGGTGGCAGAGGCCAAGCCTGTAGGCCGGGAGGGCATTTGGGTGCCAGGGGCACCTCTGAAGCCCAAGCTTGTCAATCCCACAGCCTTAGGGTGGAGCCCAGCAGGCCCATCACACCACCCGGTTGGGGAGGGCGCTCCCCAGTGGCAGGAAACAGACCTCGTGGGCCGTCTTCTCGCCCTGTCCTAATGGCTGCCTGTGCTGACACCCCAGTCTGTCCCCCAAAAGGACATTATCCTTTCTCTTGAGGGAGAGAGGTTCACAAGAGCTAGGGGTTCCTGGGTCCACAGTGTCTTCAGTTTTCATGGGAACATGTGTGCACGCACACACACTCACACACACACACACACACACTCACGTACACTCACACACGCACACTCACACGCACACTCGCACACGCACACGCACGCACACATGCACATGCACGCACACATGCACGCTCACGCACGCTCACACGCGCGTGCGCACTCACACGCGCGCGCACACACGCGCACACACACACATACTCACATACACTCACACGCACGCACATGCGCGCACACACGCACGCACGCACACTCACACACACACACTCACGCACATGCACACTCACACACACACAGGCACGCACACCCGCACATGCACACTCACACACACACACACACTGTGGATCAGCAGGAGCAGTGCTTAGTGCTATGAGCTCTCTGCTCGTAGCTGGTTCCTGGATCAACACTTCACCTGGGACCATTATGCCTCCCACAGAAAACACAACAAACCCCAAACGAACTCACCCTCATCAAGCCAGGGCCGGTTCCTAGCCATCCTACAGGGGGCTTCGGAGACTGTGAATCTTCATAGGGACAGACGGCCTCGTCTCTTTCCTACCGTGTGGCTGGTGGGTTTGAACCACGGACCTTGCTGAAGCCCAATGCTTATCAGACAGGACACTGGGTCTTCATTTTAACCAGATCCTGAGCTGATCGATAGGCACGTCACGGTTTGAGAGTGCTGATCTATAAGACTGCCCAGAGCTAGGTGCCATCACTGGTCTCTTCTCGTATTGTCACAACAGCAGTAGAAATGATGCCATTGGTATTTACAGCACCAGCAGGGTCACCCATGGTGAACAGGTATCAGGGGAGCATCCGGACTGCACTAGACTGGACAGAGAGGCCTGGGGACCTGCTTCCAAAAATGAGCCAATGAGAACTTTAGAGACCACCACAGAATAAGACCAAACCAAACACACTGCCATCGAGTAACTTCCGACTCATAGGACCTATAGGCCCGAATTGAAGTGGCCCCTGGGGATTTCTGAGACTCTTTCCAGGGTAGAAAGCCTCATCTTTGTCCCTCAGAGAGCCTGGCCATTTTGATCTGCTGACCCTGTGGCTAGCAGCGCCACACGGCACATCACATCCGATGAAGCACTCGGCATGAGAGCACTGGGTCGGAAGGCCCTCCAGCTTCACAGTGTTTCCCTCACAGCTTCAGACATAAGAACGCTCCTGCAGACGCTTCCTTCTGCTGTGGCTGGCCCCCGTGGGTGAGAGCCGACTGAACGATCATCAACAAAAAGGGAACTAATTGAGGCGACAGGGGGGGGGGGGGCGTGGGTGTTGTGGTTAGGAATTGGGCTGTGATCCCACAGTCGGCAATTCCCAACCACCAGCATGTCTGAGGGAAGAAGACTGGGAAACAACTACAGACTTGGGGACCCACGGGAGGTCACTGCGTCAGCACTGACTCTGTGGCAGTGAGTTGCTTTTTTGTTTTTGAATGTGTTGCGTGTGACTGCTTGCGCACGTACTTGAAGAGCCTCCGGAAATAACAAACACACTCCCATCGAGCCGATGCCGACTCATTGCAATCCTACAGGATACGGTAGACCCGCCCCCTTGGGGTTTCTGAGACTATAACTCTTTACAGGAATAGAAAACCCCATCTTGCTCCCAAGGATCAGCTGGTGGCTTCGAACTGCTGACCTTGCTGTTAGCAGCCCAATGAGTAACCACTACACTAAAACCACCAGAGGTCCTCCTTCACACTAAAGAGCCTAGAAACGAACCAAGAAGAGAAGGGGAGGGTGGGAAGGAAGGGAAGAAAGGGTAGCGTGCCTGTGTCCACAACGTGTTTAAGATAGCTTTGGAACGGGCCATGGAGACTGAAGAAAATCCAAGATGACAGGACCCCCAGAATAAAGACAGAGGTGTAGAGGTCCCCAGACCGAGGATAGGGCGCTCTTCCTACCAAGGCCAGGGCTTTGTCTTTAAGCAACCCCACCGCCCCTCTGGTGGGACCGGGAAGCTTCCAACTCACCCAGGACCCCGCTGTCCTGGGACTCAGTGGGCAGGGGCTCTCAGCATTGTAATGCGGGAGCAGCAGAAGCCCCTGGTCAGTCTCTTCCAGAGTCTCTGCTTCCTCCTCTGTGGTCCTAGGCTGACCCCAAGACTCCCACAAGCCACTCACGCCTCAGTTCAAATCTGGTTCCTCCGTCTTTCTGGTAGCAAAGCACTCGTAGTTGCTATTGTTAAGGGCCGTTGAACCTGTTCCAACCCATAGCGACCTGATGCGCAAAAGGCAGCAGCACCACCCGGTCCTGCCCATCCTCCCCACCGTGCCTACGCTGAGCCCACTGTCGCAGCCACCATGTCCATCCACCTCCTGAGGGCCTTCCTCTCCTCTGCGGTCCCTCTGCTTGACCGAGCATGATGGCCTCCTCTTGGCTGAACCTGCTTTTCTTATCTGGAGACTGGAAGTATAGAGTTAGATAATACATAGCTGTAGATAGTGAGTACCTGTCTCAGGTACCGTCGCAATAAACAGAGAGGAACTGAAGCTGGTGGGGACTTCATCTTGCTTGAATCCACAACCAGGGCTCGTGGAAGCAGCGGTCAATGGAGCAAACAAAAATACATTGCGGCAATCTGCTGCACATGTCCTCTTGTACAGTGTTGAAAAGCAAGGATGCTCCTTTGACGACGAAGGTGCACGCGACCCAGGCCCTGGTACTGTCCACCACACATACTTGGGAAAGTTGGACCTGGAGTAAGGTGGACGGATGGGCTGGCGAAGAATACTGCCGGGTGAATGAACAAGTCTGTCTTGGTAGAAGTACAGCCGGAACGCCCCTTAGAGGCAGGGAAGGTGAGACTTTGGCTCATGTACTTTTGCGCTGTCGGGAGAGACTAGTGCCTAGAGATGGACATCATGCTCAGTCATGTGGAAGGGCAGCACAGAAAGAGGAAGGCCCAAGATGGACTGACACCCTGGCTGCAAGAATGGACTCAAACACAAGAAGAAAATAAGGCGCAGGACCAGGCAATGTTTCCTTCTGCGGCACAGGGGCTCGCTGTAGTCAGAGTCGACTGGATCACACCTCACACCAGCCGCCACCTCAGGGAAATGAGCCCTGGTGGCTCGATGGTTCAAGCGCTCCCCGGAAGGTCAACGCTTAGCACCCACCATCAGGACTTTGGAAGAAAGCGGTGGCACTTGCTTCCCTAGAGCGCACAGCCTGGGGGCCCTATGGGTCACCCGCTCTGTTCTACCAGGGTGGCTGTGAGTCCTCAGGGTGAGAAGAGACCCCACGACCCGGCTCCTGCTAAGATTACAGCCTGGGCAGTCCAGTCCTGTGGGGCCATCCTCCTCTGTCACTTGGGGTCACTGTGAATCATTTATCAGCTCAGTGGTATCCTGACATCAAGGAGGCCTCGCAAGAGGGCTGAGGCTTCCACAGAGGAACATCTCTGATGTTTGGCACAAAGGGCCGGGGGTACTTGCTGCCATCTCTGGTACATTACACAGGCCCTGGTCCTCCTGCCTGTCCAGCCCTGCTGGGGATTCACAGTGGCTCCATGTGCCAGAGGGGACTTGCCCCCACAGAACTGCCTGCACTGTAATCTTTACGGAAGCACCTCCAGTTCTTCCTCCCACATGTCCCCCGAGGAGGGGTGGGAAGGAGTTTGAATTGCTCACTGTTCAGATACCTCTCAAGAACTCAGCCACGCGTGCCCTTGGGTCTCCTTCAGAAGATCCGTACTAGCACGATCAGTTCATCTCGTTCCATCATTTCATCGCATAATCAACGGCACAGAACAGCCCCAGCGTGGAAGGTCATTGGCCATGCTCAAGGCCAGCTGATGGTGATCACATGCAAGGACTCCACGATGGCCCTGGACCATGTGGCCACATCACCAAGAACCATAACCTAGTCCAAGTAACACATAACACCAACCCCTGCATCTTCTAACAGCATCATCCACAAAACTGAACAAAGGGCACGCGGCAGCCGTGTGCAGGCAGTAGACAACAGGCAGAAAGATGCTGGGCTCTGAGAGGTGGGAAATTGGTGAGGTGAGACCCACGATCACTTCGCCTGCACCCCGTCTCCCAATCACAGCTCAGAGCCAGGGGTCCCTCTGAGCCGAAGAGGCCGCTCAGAATTCAGGGCTGCTGAAGCAACTGGCCTCTGAGCAGCAGGAAGAGAGAAAGTGGCCCAGGAGTGGGGCTCTAAGCAAGCCCTTGGCCCAGGGCTGGGCTGCACATCACAGGACGAAACTACATGGGAAACAGAAGAGTCGACACTGCAAGTCCAGCAGTGCTGGGGAAGGTTGGTGCTCTGACCCACACAGGGAGGGCAGGTCTCCCTAACACCTCTGGCTCATGCCCTAGACCAGAGGTCCTCAAACTTTTTAAACAGGGGGCCAGTTCACTGTCCCTCAGACCGTTGGAGGGCCGGGCTATAGTTAAAAAAAAAAAACTATGAACAAATTCCTATGCACACTGCACAGATCTTATTTTGAAGTAAAAAGACAAAACAGGTGGGCTGGATAAATGTCCTCAGCGGGCCCCATGTGGCCCGCGGGCCGTAGTTTGAGGACCCCTGCCTTAAAGGATCTTATTCAGGTAACAGTGATGTCATTTGTTTGTAAAAATACACTTGTGGCTCTCAAATACTTTTTTTTTTTTTTAATTTTAACAATTTATTGGGGCTCATACAATTCTTTTCACAGTTCATATATATACATACATCAATTGTATATAAAGCACATCTGTACAGTCTTTGCCTTAATCATTTTTTTCTCTTTTCTTCTTTTACATTTTATTAGGGCTCAAATACTTTTTAAATCGTCAAAAGTTTGCCAACCCCTGCTCTGGTGTAAGCCCCACCTGCCTCAGACGAAGCCCTAACAAAATGGTCCATCTGGGAGAAGCCATGTGGAATTTTAAGTCCCGGAGTTCACCCTAGGAGGCTTCATACTTGGGCTCACCGCAGATCTGCCCAAACGAAATGTAAAACCAGGCACAGGGTCGTTCCAGCACGTTCATTAGTAACGAAGCCACTGGCTACAAGGAAAGCCGTCTCCCCAGGAAAGTAACGGAATACAGACAGCGCCCCCACCGCACGTCTTTACGATGCGTCCCGTGTACAACCCACAAAGACTACCAGTGCAAGGGTGAAGCTGCTATGAACGTCCGTGTTCGGGACTTTCAGGGGATACAGATTCTTCCAGGGGTACAGATTCAGGAGTGGCATTTCTGTTTGTTTTACTCTAAGCATTCATTCATCCGCCTGGGGTGTTCAGAGAAAGGAACCACCGATCCCAATCCAGTCTGTTTCCCCCACGCGTGAGCCCACTTGGATGCTGACTACATGGGGAGATCAATACTCTGTAGCCTGCTCTGCACACGCTCGCCCTTGCCTTTCCAACAAGAGGAGGAAGAGGCAGACTCAGAGGGACAGTCCTCTCTGACACCTCACGTAGCTCCCTCGAGGTGGAGAAGGTGACCTGAATTCAAGCCCAACCTCTGTTGCTATCGCTGTTGTTCTAAATCGCTCCTGTGGCACTGCCTCCACACACACACAAACACACACACCACCACCACCACCACCCTGCCATGGAGTCGATGCTGACTCTTAGCGACCCTATAGGACAGGGTAGAATTGCCCCTGGTGAGTTTCCGAGGCTGTAACTCTTACAGGCCAACTCACAACCACTCAGCCCCCCCCCCCCTGCTAAAGAAAACCACACTTCAATCATTTGAACCCGGGCCAGCCTAGAGGCTGGGTGGTTGGAGGCACTGGGAACATGGGACTAGCGAGGCGGCTTTGGGAGTTGAAGGAAAGTCTTGCTTTGGATAAAAATAGCATCTTTCTCCCAGCTAACTGGGTGCTCAGCACAGGGCCCGTTCCACCCAGGCATGCACTGTCCTTGGCCTGACCCCTCACCTGAGCCTCTGGAGCTGACCTGGTTTCTGATCATGATTCGCAGGGCAGGGGGCAGGGACCCACCCGGGCAGGGACCCACCCTGTCCTCGGCCCTGGAGCGCTGTTCTGCCCCTGGGAGGCTGTCCCTCCTGTGGTGCTCAGGCTCCCCAGTATTCGTTGCCCCTTACCCCTGCCCTCTCCCTAGCATCCCGATCAGGGTCCCCTCCTCCAGGAAGAGCCCTGGCCACAGACAGGCTCAAGGACCACCCTTGGGTCCCTTCAGAGCACGTGCCACCCCTCTCACTAGTGAAACTGGGAGAGCTGTCACTTGTCAAGAGTGTGACCTTCTCCTTCCACTCGGCATTCTCAGGAATCCATCATCGGCACTCAAAAGATACACAGGACATAAAGGGCTGGGTGGATGGGTGACAGACCAGCAGAGGGGAGCCACTTGCCTTTTTCCAGAAGCAGCTAGTGAGCCCAGAGAGAAGACCCTAAAGATGGCTGCTTGGAACCGAGGCCAAAGGACGGCTGCTTGTAGCTTCAGACCATTCCCCTGGCAGCTCTTGGGCCACCATCTCCCATCTGAGACCCTCCTCCCCGCTCCTCAGCCCCTGTGCACCTAGTCTCTGCCCGGCCGGCCCCGTGCCACAGGCAGCTACTTCCTTGCTTGCCACTTTTGACCAAACCCAAAGGAAAACCCTTTGTCCAACCCTCAGCCTCGGTAGTGGTGGGAGTCGGTGGTAGGGGTGGGGGGCAGGGAGTCCCTCTCTCCAGTCCTGTCCTCCCCTCCCCTCCCTCCCCAGCCCACCCTGACTTTTGTCCTTGGAGGATCTGTAATCAGAGAGCCTCCGTTCTCCAACAACTGGGCAGCCATTAGGAGGCGGCGGGCGCATTACGCCCTCACCGCACAATAGTTGGCTCATTCAGTTAGTCTAGTTCACCTGAAGACGCCGCCCCAGCCGGAGCCTGCCTTCAGAACGAGGTGGACCCCATCTGTCGGGCAGTTTATTCCAATGTCTCCGGCCATTATGCTTTGCTGGGAGCTCAGTCTGGTGCGCATCTGTGTGTGTGCACGTGTGCGTGTGTGTGCGCGTGTGCCTATGTGTGTGTGTCAGCCTGCCCGCCCGCACTCTCTGCCTCTTGTCTCTTTATCATTCTCCCCGAGCTGAACAGAACGAGCTTAAAAGAGTGACGTCAGATGTGTGCACCACAGACCGATAAAACCTAATGCGCCCGCTCCCTTTTGTCTGTCTGACTCTCCACCCAAACATTCCCACTCAGAAAGCCACTTAAAACACATCAGCAGCAGCTCCACAAAACAGCCACTTGTTGGCTAATTGTGCTGAGCAGCTGCAGCAAGCCTGGGGGAGGGGGCTTCAGGCTGGGTCCTTAGGGAGCAGCCTCGCTGCTCCCCCGGCCCAGAGCTGGGCCTCCTGTCCCTCTCTACCACCTCAGCGGCCAGAGGCTCAAGCAGGAGTTGAGGGGGCAACTGTCCTGCCCGATGGTGCAGGGGAGGGAAGAACTGGGCCTGGGGGCAAAACCAGAAACAAGCTCACTGCCCTTGAGTCTGTTCTGACTCCTGGCGACCCTATGGGACAGGGTAGATCCGCTGCGGTGGATTTCGGAGACTGTAACCCTAGACTGCTACTCACCACCATCGAGTCCATACAGACTCAGCCCTATACGACGAGGCAGGCTCCGAGCGGCTAGTGGTTTCAAACTGCTGACCTCGAGGTTAGTTGCCCAGTTCATAACCACTACACCCCAGGGCTCCTCTGGCCTGGGGGCAAGAGGTGTGATTCTATCCCAGTTCCACACCAGCTCAGCTGCAGGACCCTGGAGAGTCAGTGCCCATCTTTAGGCCCTTGTTTCCCCATCTGCCCCACACACATGGATCCTCAGCCTCTTAGGGCTCTTCCAGCTGCCACAGCCTGCAGGGAATGGCGCCCCAGGAGCCTCACACAGACCTGGGTGCCGGTCCTGACTGTGCTACCGCCGGCCATGTGCCCTGTAGCCAGGGACTCATCCTCTCTAGCAAACGTTTTCTCACCAGAAAAACAGGGTAAGCTCTCTTCTGTTCATTGGGCACTAGGAGAATTCACAGAGGGGGTCCTCTAGATCCAGGATCCTGGATCCTGGTCTGAAAGCTGTTTCAGGGTGCTGCACAAGCCCTCCGGCCCTTGGGAGCTCACCATGTGGGGGAGGAGGCTGGCCTGAGCAAACAGACCCACCAATTCTCATTCACCAGCAAGGTGAGGATAGGCTAACTCAGGAGCTAGGGGTGGGGTGGGGCATAGTTCTATTGAGACCTAAAACTCAGCCAGCACAGGGTCTGTGAAGGGCAAGTGGGAGGGCTGGAGGAAGAACCACAGAGGACAGGTGCAGTATGTGCAAAGGCCCTGGGGCTGGGCTAAAACAGAAGAAAAGAAAGAGGTTCTGCCAGGCTGGCAGGCCCAGAGAAGGGCTGGAGGAGTGGGCGGGTGCTGCCAGCCCCAGTGGGGGAGCTTAGCTTCTTAGGGTCATGGAGGGGTGTCAGCAGTGAGGTGCCTTCCCTTTACCAGATTCTCTTTGCAAAGAGCCCTCAGATTCCTGGAGGAGGAGGAGGAGGATGAGGAGGAGAGGTGAAACAGCGACTTCTCCGATAGGCAGGGCGGGTGGCTGGCTGAGTAGCAGACTTGACTCATCTCCCACTCAGAGCCGGTTCCCCTTGCTGGTTCTTCACGACCCATGCTCACTGGCCCCACTGGGGCAGCCACTGCCCAGCCTGGAGAGGCAGGGGTTAAGTACCGCAGCCCCACAGAAATCAGAGGATTACAGGTTTGCCAGCCGCCTGTCCCCTCTGTCACACAGGCACGACGCACCCTGCTATCTCCGGACTCAACTGTCACCGCCCGCACACTGTATCAGGACTCCATTAGGGAGGCCTGGGCAGCGGCACACAGCTGTCAATGGGCCTCCCCCCCCCCCCCCGCCCTCCCTCCCCAGCACGTCCTCACCTCCCACCTCCTGTGACCGTCTTGAGGACAGCTCTAGCTCATGGTCCAGGTGCAGCCTCCCACTGGCCGCAGGCACAGCCGGGCACTCCTGGGTTGGGGGTGGGAGGGTCTGTGTTTGAGGCCCTGCCTCTGCCACTCACCAGCTCCTGGGCCTCAGATGCCAGGCTCGAGCCCTTAAAGCCTAGTCCTTCATCCTCACCCAGCCCAGAAGGGCACGGAGAGGTCCCCCACCCCAGACACTGAGGCCAGGGTAAGCGGCCAGCACACCATGCAATCCAAGGGACTGTCATAATTCCGCCCCTCCCACTCTCCCGGCAAGCCCGTGTTATTTTTATTACCCCCTCAACCCCCTCTGCAGCAGCTCAAAGTCAAAGTGAAACCATTCATCAAAATAGCTCACTGTTCCCAGGCTCCTGGGGTAATGACCGCCCATTCCTTCATCTCGGCTCTCTCCGGCCGCGCAGAAGTTTGTTTGCTTGTTTGGTTTTTTCCTCCCTTGCTTTTGAAACTTTATTTGAACTGTCGTGTGTGTGTGTGTGTGTGTGTGTGTGTGTCCAAAAACCTTCCAGATGAAAATAGCTTAATTGCTTTTCCAGTGTTCGAAGTAGCACGTGCTCATTGTAAAGAAAAGAAGAGGGGAACGCCCACCCAGACACCCCGAAAGGTAGGCAGAAAAGAGAGCCGGGACAAGATGCTGTCTAAGCAGCCTTGAGGATCTCTGTGGCAGAGAGTGGGGAGCAGGCTTACTCTTTATGCGGCTTAGAGCCCTCCCCACCTGTCTCAGCCCTGCCTGAATCCCCAGCTCCCGGTCCCCAACCCCTGCAGTGCCCTCCCCACCCAAACCCTCCCCATCCTTTAAGCCGTGGCTCAAGTCTGGCTCCCCCCAAAGGCCCCTGAAGCCCAGTGCACACTCGCCCTCCACTGAGCTGGATTATTCTCATCCCCACAAGTACTTGACAGCCACCGGCTTCAGACCAAGACACACAACCTGGCCCTTCGGACTCGCCTTCTCCTGCCTGCGCTTCAAGCATGGGGCCTGCTTTCACTGTCTGCATCTAGGCGTCTGCACTGTCCGCTCTTGGAGGCTGGACCCACAGCTTTGGTCCCTCTGTGTGCCCGCCCCTGTTTGTTATCGTCCTGGAGTGGCAGCTTCAAGAAGGCACCATGCCAAGACCTCTGCGTGTGTCGTCTCGCCTGGCCGGTAGAAGGTAGGTGATGTGGGTACTCTGGTTTGCAGAACTGAGAGAAGATGGGTTAGAAAGCTTGCCCCACAATTGGCGGTGGCTGGGTTGAGAACCAAGGAACTCATTTCAGGGGCAGCCATAACATAGAGCAGAAAGTTGGTGCCCTGAGGCCTATTTATAGGTCTCATGGATCCAGAGGCGGAGAGCCCTGGTCCAAGCGGGGCCGTCTTCTCTGTGAAGGTGGCTCAGCCCCTTCCTTCGCTCCTACTACTAAGTGTCACTCACACCCACGGCTAGGGGTGTGCGGCCTTTCCTAGAAGCGGTTGTGACATCGAGTCTGCCAACCCACCCCTCACAGGGTCCTACCAACACCCCCAGAGGACCTCCTTATTCTTCTCGCCCTGCTTAGAACCACATCCTCTGAACGACGCGCTCTCCCCGCCCGGCCCAGGCCTCTGTTGGCCACGGCTGACACTCACTCCCGCTGACTCGACCCCAGCACCACGTTCAAGGAAAGAGCAGGAACCAGAGAGGGCTGCTGGTTGGTCTGCAGGTGGTCCCATCAGCACACAGCAAACATAGAGGGTGGTCCCGGCTCCACTTCTTCTATGGAAATGCACGCCAGGGTCCCTCCTACGGAATGTTCTCCACCAACAAGGAGTCCATTGACCTCTTCTGGGCCCTTCTCCTCTGCCTGTTCACCCACAAGCCAAACCTACGGCCATTTTATCAATCCCAGCTCATGGCGGCTCAAGGCGATCAATGACTGAGCCTGGGCATCTTGATAGGAGCAGCCACCTCCTCTTTCTGCCCTGGAGCAGCTGGGGGGTGTTGAACCAGTGCTGACCCCACAGCAGCACAGGGAAGGCTCATTTGGGGGAGTTTCCCAGATGCCACACATTGACATAAAGGCAGTCGTTCTGTTAAAAACAGCCATTTCCACTTGTCTGGGAAAAGATGCACCTGTGTCTGAGTGGCTGTGCCTCAGCGTGGCAGCATGAGGAGCCCGTACCATTTTCATTTGTGTGTTAACTATTTGTTGAGCTGTGTGTACCAAGCACAGCTGTGAAGGAGGCCCTGTCGTCGTCGGGTCCCGTCTAGTCCGTCCCAGCTCACAGAGCAGAATGGCCCTCAGGAGTTTCTGGGTCACTGTTCTTTTTAAAAACCATTTTATCGGCATATAATTCACGCATCCCACAATTTAACAGTTCAAGCACATTCAGAAGAGTTGGGCCGTCATCACCACAGTCAGTTTCAGGAGAGTTTCTACTTTCTCATGCTCAATGTTGTTAGCTCCCCATCGCCCCTCCCCCACTCCCCCCGCCACGCCCCTAGCTCATGGTTCACCCAGTCACTGGCTCGATAGAGTCAGCGACCCTGGATTTCATATGCAGAGACTCATACAAAACCAAACCAAGGAAATGAAAACAAAAACAAAACCAGGAAAATCTCACCTGAAAAGAAAGCAGGAAATATTCAAAATGAAAAACCTTCAAATGAGTTGAGAGGGCGACAACCTAATAAGGCGTTACATTTTGACCTAGCTATCGCTGCCACAATCGGCTGTACAATGCTGTCTGATAGCACGCCTGCTCTCCTCCCTGGACGGCGCTCAGAGGGAATTCCCCAGAGGCTTAGTTTACGTGGGACCCCTGCAAGTGGATGGTGGGCTTCTACTGTCATCTAGAGCCTTCTAAAATTGGGTGTTCACAATTTAAGCTCTGATTCCGTTCCCTCCTCCCAATTTGGATTTTATTGTTTAACATTCTTGGATCACACCGGCTGGTGTGCCTCTTGGATGCAAACTTTGCTGATGCTTCACTTAGATGGCTGCTTGTTTTCAGTTAAGCCTTTAAGACCCCACACACTGTTCTTTCGGAGAAGCGCGCATCATCTAGTTTCTTCATCACACTTTGCTACAGCACCCGTTTCAGCAGCGATCTCTTCATGAGGGTGAGTATCCAGAAGAGTCACATCGTAAGAACTAATTGCTCTTAGGCTAGAGCTAGGATTAAGTTCAAGGCCAAAATCCATTCATATATCGACAGCATATATATATATATATATGGCATTTTATAAGAGAACATTATAAATCATCCCCATGGGGCATAAGGTAATTCTGCTGATAGCATCATTAATGTGGCCAGTGGTATAGAATTCAAAACACCGCTGAGAAATTATACCTGTGTCGTCCAGCGTTTCAGACTGCAATACATGGATTGTTGACTTGTACAGATTAAAAGCTTACGTGACTGGACTTGATTCACACAAACAGTGAGGGTTGGAAACAGGACAAAACTTTCGAGAGCCCAAGGTCATAGATGCCTATTGCACTCGGCCTGGGTCCCCAAGGGCTGGACAGAAACTAGGTCAAAAGTGTCCAGTCAGGAACATCACACTGGGCATATTATCCCCTTGGGTTCTATATAGGTATAGGTAAGGATTTCCCCCTGCCGCCCCCCAGCCCCCATTGGCAGGTTGCCCCACGGGTTTACCCACCAAGAGAAGTGTAATCGCTTTTTCTGAGACAAACATCCTTACTCACCCCCCACCTCCCACCACATCTTGACTTGAGTTTCCAGGCAGGATCACTAATCATTCTTGTAGGAGTGTCCGTTGCCCAGGGCCGACCTTAGAACCATGTTGTGCAGCAGCAACTAATTCGGCCTCTCCCTCTTCCTGCATCTTGATGAACAGGCCCCAGCTGCGGTGGAGTCACAGTGGGTTTTAAGATGAACAAACAAAGCGGTGAGATCTGGTCCAGGGACACTACTACCTCATTGCTTGGTAGACCGCATTAGGTTACAGGGACCTAGGAGAAGACGGCTGGCTTTGTCTTGGTGTTCACCCTGGTAGCAGGGGACTCAAACGACATTCGTTTGTCCTTCCGTGGTTGACTAACTTCACTCCGCATAGAGGCCCAGGGCCATCCATGCCACGAAGTGCTCCGCAGAGGCTTGGATGTTGTTAAGGGATGCAGAGGATTCCAGAGTGTCTGTGGACCAGTTTCTTTATCCGTCCTCCTACTGATGGGCGCTTGGGCTGTGTCTAGCTTCCTGCTGTGTGAACTATTCTGCAGTGAACACAAACGAGCCCGATGTCTGTTTGTGTTCTGTGCTTGCTTCTGTGGCGTGCATGCCCAGAGAGGCACTGCTGGTTTATGGCATTTCTTGGGAATGTAACAGGGCAGCGAGAAAGAGGAAGCGCTGCAACGAGATGGATTAGCCCAGTGGCTGCATCGATGGGCTCAGGCATACGAATAATTGTGAGGTCGGCACAGGAGCGGGCAGGGTTTCATTCTGTTGTCTGCAGGGCCGCTATGAATCAGAACCAGGTCCACAGCGCCTGACACCGCCACCACATGGTACTTCTATCCCCAATTGTTTTAGTAGTACCCTATCGCTTCCCCCATACTTGTGTATGTTTACAAGTCCACCAGCAGTGGACGAGAGTTCCAATCTCTCCACAACCCCTCCAGCGTGTGATGTTCTCAGTTTTTGTTTTTATTCGAGCCTTTGTTGTTCGCATAAGGCGCTATCTCGTGATTGTCTACTTGCATCTTCTGCATGGCTAGAGAGCACGAGCATTTCCTCGTGTGTTCGCTAGCCACTCCAGGGTGGTCCCTGGGGAATTGTCTCTCCATGCCCTTTGCTCGCCGCTTTGTTAGAGCATTGGTGTTTGCTTCTTATTGAGGTATTGCAGAGTTCTGTGCATTTTCGTCATTAGGTGCTTGTCCATTGTGGCATTGCTAAAGGTGTGTGTCCCAACCTATGGGCTCCCGTTTACTCTTTTGATGTGCACAGCGTTGTCTGTTTAATCGGTTCTGGGCTGTAATCACCGGGCCTTTCTCCGGCAAAGCCACTAAGTGGGCTCAAATGAATCGTTTGATGGTCAGTTGAGCTCTTCCCCACCCTGAAACAAAGGCCCTGGACCAGGGTCCTTGTCCAAGAGAGGGCAGTGGGCATAGTCAGTCGGTTGAGGTGAACACAGCAGCCTCATGATGGGCGAATCCCAACTGGAAAGAAGAGTGTGTTAGAGAAGTGGTGTGTGAGAGTTAGGGGGACATAAGCTGGGGGAGGGCCAGAGGAGTGCCCAGGTGCCTCCCCACCCCAGGAAGACCTAGAGAGGATCCCTGGGAAGGTAAGGGTTGGAGGAGGCAGCTCAGTCGGCCTCGAGGAGCAGGGGACTTCAAGGGATTCATGAGGTGAAAGTCCAGGGACCTTCCCCCCAAAGCCAGTGGCTCCAAAGGCCAGAGTCAGAAGGTTCCCATTTCCAGCCAACGGAATTGTCCAAGTCCTAATGGTGTCCGAAGCTGGGGACACCTTAATTCTTTGTCTCCAAGGGTTCAAGACCAATGAGGGAGACTGATCTGGTTACAGTGGTCAAAGAGAGGGCAGCAACTGAATCACGTGAGGAAGGGGTGGAGGGATTGGGAATCCAGGGAAGACAGAGAAAGGGCTTCTTGGGGCCCGCATGGGCTGGAGGAAGGGGAAGATGCAGGTAGCACTGAGGCTCTTGGAAGTGCTGGAAAGCAGGGTGTGGGCACCTCTCGCCTGCCTGTCCCACTGTGGAACATCGAACCAATGTCCACAGGACGCTGGCCCTGCCTTCTCTCTCCACCTCTCTGTCTCGCTTACCAGCTCCTGTTTTCTCTTTCCTTGTCCCTCTTGCTCCTTCCCCTCTCTCTTCCTCTCTTGGGAGCTTGGAAGGCTGGGAGATCCTAAAAATGCTGATATGCAGCAATGAGGCCCAGAGTATAGGACCTTACCTGATCCTTGCCTTTGTGTCCCAGAGAGGACACCCGGTCAGCGAGGCCAGGGCAGCACCAGGCTCGCCCAGCTATCAAGCACTGAGGCTGGAATTTGTACACAGACGCTGGGAGCCACGCCAAATGCCAAGCACCCTACCATGCCATGTGCCAAAGTGATTCTTGTCGCCATGCCGATAAACGACAGGAGGGGACTGGTGGACATAGAAATCCAGCAGGTTCCAGAAAGGGCTTGATCCTAAGAGCCTTTCAGTCTGTCCACAACTACTTATTGAGCACCTACTATGTACACATCCCCCGGTAGCATTACAGTCAGGCACACTGTCTGCATGGAGCTTAGAGTCTAGTGGAAGTGGCAGCCCTCGTAGGCAAGTTGATGGCTGCTGGCAGCACCGGTGATGAAAATACTGGAACAGTTATGGGTACACTACTCTCCTTGACTATCTCCCATGAGCCTCTGTTCAGAATTCACAGGGGTTAAAGCTTGGCCCAGACTGGGGGCTCTGGAGAGCTGTAGCCAGTGTTTACTCTGTGTGTGTTTGGGGGGGGAGGGCACCAATGCCAGGTAGCTGTCGTAGCTTGGGTGTGACCTCCTGTGCAGGAGCTACAAGAGCCTGGAAGGGGAACTGGCCGGAGGCAGTAAGCTAGGAAGCGTCCTTGAAGGGAGGCATTTGAGTGACGGGCATGCCGAGGAAGAGGTGAGTGGGCAGTGAGAGGAAGAGAGGTGGGATCAAGAGGAGACAGCGTGGACAGCACAGAGCTGTGAGGGGGACGAGCAAGCCAGAGGAAGACGGGGAGAGGGTGGAGCAGGTCTGCAGGGCCCGAAGGCCAGGGAGAGAGCTTTGCTTTGTATCCCCAAACCAGTATGGAGCCCATGGGGAAAGGGATATACAGGAACAGTGGATTATTTAATGTGATTGCTCTCGCCAAAGGAGCTCTGGCATAGTGGTTACAAGTTGGGCTGGTAATCATAAAGTCATCAGTTCAAAACCACCAGCCACTTTGCAGGAGAAAGGCAGGGCTTTCTACCTTGGTAAAGAATTGCAGGAACCCCCAGAGAGAATTCCACCCTGCCCTAGAGGGTCACTATGAGTTGGCATCAACTCAATAGCAGTGAGGTTGGTTTTCAGAGTTCTTCTAGCCAAAGTCTCTAGCTCCACCGAATGATCTTTTCCTGCGTGGATCTGGTAAGAAAGCACAGGAAGATACTGTTAGTACTGAACTGTGAGTCATTGTGAACAGGATTCCCTACAATACAATGCCATCCTGCTGTGTGTAAAAAACGAGCCCTCTGAGAAGCTGGGGGGAGGGGGGGGCGGTGGTCTCTCATTTCCAGCAAGAGCCAGGAGTGGAGTGAGTCCCCTGAACCGGACATCTCTGTGCAGTGAACCCCCTGGATCCAGATGACAGCTACAACATCAGAGGAGCAGCAGCAGAACATGGGACTGTGGTGGGCTTCCCAAGCCACGGAGCAAAGAAAGCTGAGTGCTTTGGGCAGGCGGCTGGCTTGCAGAGTTGGGCGCCTCTGGGCACTTAATTGGGGAAGTTGAACTTGCTGACCCATGGGAAGTGGAGCTTTGGGCTGAGGCTTACTGGAGTGGGGTGCCTCTGGGGTTTGGTGACCCACAGAGCTTAAGCTGAAGGCTGACAGAAGAATGGTATGCCCGTTGGGCATCTGTTAGCAGCCCTGAACTTTGTAACCTGTCCGGATAAACAACTCCACCCTGAGCACTTCTCAGTGGCATTATTACTTGTTAAGATCCTTAACAAACCCTTGAATCACGAATTCTGTCTGGGAGTTCTGTGTAGCCATTGCAATGGATATTAGAACCCTGCGATTAATATAGGGAAAATTAATGAAGACATCCCAGGGGTGGGGGTGGGGGTGGAGGTCGCTGGGTGCTGTAAATGGTATAATGAAAAGGTTTGGAGGCTCAAGTCCTCCCAGAAGCACCACAGAAGAAAGGCCTGGTCATCTAGTTTCTGAAAATCATCCACTGAAAACCTTGTGAAACCCAGCTCTCCTGGGACCCACACAGGGCCACTGAGTCAGTGTTGACTCCATCACTCCCTGGTGTTTTAAGTCAGAGGGACTTGGCCTGGTAGGAGGGTGAGAGGGAAGAGTGTGGGGAGGGCAGGAGAGGGATGACAAGAGGGGCTGTTGCTTCATCCAGGGCCGAGGTCGGCAGTGATGGTCCTGATCAAGCTTGGGGAGTGTGGGGGAACTGAGGCTCCCCCTTCAAATAAGTAGGAGGTAAACAGAATTGGCAGGAGCCCCAGCCTCGCTCATCAGGGTCCTCAGGCCTGATGCTCAGCCTCCATTTCTTGGACTCCCAGGCCTCTCTCCCCAGGAGAGCTTCCCAGAACCTGCTGTAGTTTCCAAGACAGGGCCCTTTGCCTGGCAGAGTGGGCACGCACGAGAGCAGCAGCCCCCGGGCCTGGCTCCCTAGAGCGCCAATTCCGAAAATAACCAGCAGAAGCCCAATGAGGAGGTTGGAAAGTGGGCGCCTCCCTGCGTCTATTGCAGGGTTTGGAAATGGCTGAGATGAGAGGCGAGCGGCAAGGAGGGGTGCTCGCTGGGCAGATGGGAGGCCCCAAGAAGAGGCTGCTGGAACAGGAGGGCCGAGGGGGAGAAGGGGTGAGACCAGAGGGTCAAGGAGGTCGGGGGGAAGGAGACCCCAGGAGAGGAGCGAGGCTAAGTTGGGGACCAGCAAGGACAGACTCAGAAACTGCAAAGGACAAACATCAAAATGGACACACACAGAAAGACCAGTTGTGGGTGTGTAGCCTAGGAGAGAGAGAGAGAGAGAGAGAGAGAGAGAGAGAGAGAGAGAGAGAGAGAGAGAGAGAGAGAGAGAGTGTGTGTGTGTGTGTGTGTGTGTGTGTGTGTGTTCTGGGCTTTGAGGAGCAATTCAAAAGCCCCTGGCCCCCTCTGCCCATCCGAGCGCCCCACCCCCGTTCTCTCTCCACCCCACCCCCACCAAAAAGAGAGAGAGAGGGAGAGAGAGAGAGAGAAAAAGAAGGAAACAAAATATCTACAGTTGTCGAGACAAGAGGGGAAAAATAGAGGCAAACATCCGTAATTTTCTCTGTGGGGCTTTGCGGTAATTGAGCCATTTGGATAAAAATAAAGGCAGCAGGCCCCTTAGGTAAGAAGAGCTTTTGCAATCTAAGAAGCTTGAATTATGCCTCTTGTGTCACTTGAAATCCCCCGTGCCCCCCCTTCCGTGGACGACCCAAACCACTTTCCCTTTTCTTCGTATTTTTTTTAAGTACCCTGTCAAATGTCGTCTGTAGAGCAGAGAATTTCAGCTGTCACAACTAATTTCAATTTTGTTCATGTGGTTTCCCCCTTGGCGTACCAAGGAGGGGCCTGGCTGGTCGGGTCCCTCTCCCATCCGCTCGCTCGTTTTATTTATCATTATTGTTATTCTTTCAAAACCAGACTTACGTCGCGAATCTGTTTGGGAGTGTTTAAGGACGGCGCTGTGCTCCCCCCACCCCCCCACCGCCCCGCCGGGAAGGCTGGGCCAGGCCCATGGTTTGCAGTTTCTCCCTCCAACTGCAAGGCTTACCTACATGCCCCCACCCCCACTGCCAGCCTCAGTGACCACCGACCAGGGGACACCCAGAGGTCAGATGCCAGATGGACTCGGGAGCTTCCATCAGCACCGTGGGGAGCCACGTGTGTCTCCCCACCAAGGGGGGATCCCAGGTGCAGTGGGGACAGAGGGGACAAGTAGCGTTTATTGGGCCCCACTCCCTTATCTCTCCACCTTCCTCTCTTCTTCTTTCCCCTCATCTGTCCTTTTCCTCTGTTCCTGGATCCACTGTGCGGACAGAGGGCGACCACCTGAGGGCCTGCCAAGGTGCTGGGCGCGCCAAGACGACAATGCGGCAGAGTCGGGGAACAAAGAAGCAGGCAGATGATGCCAAGCAGTGTTGGTTGCCGAGCCGGCTGGTGGTGGGCAAGGACCTTGAGCACAAAGGAAGGAGGCTCTTCCTTCCAGCTGGGCTCCTGAGAAGCCCTGGCCGAGGGGTGGACCCTGAGTTGACTTTTGAAGGCAAATGAGTCCTTGTCTGGCAGTCCACTTGGGAAAGGGAGTTCCAGGCAGAGGGGCAGCCGGGGTCAAGTCTGGAGCCCATGCCAGCGTGTTCTGAGAGGGGTGTGAATGCCATTCAGTAAGGTGGATGTTTAGCGTTTGAAAGGGATGTAGCTGGTGTGCCCGTGTGAGGAAGCCCCTGAAGAACTGGGAATCTTACCTGGAGGGGAGCTAGAGGGGACTCTGGGAGCAAGGTGACAGACAAGGGTGTGCTTTGCTAGAGGTGGGTCCTGGTGACAGTGCAACACTCATAAGAGAAGGACTAAGGTCTCACTCCGCCCACCCCTTTCCTCCCCTTCCTCATGCAGCGGAGCTCCGCAGGGGGGCCGGCACCACTGGTGCCCCTCAATCAGCGATCAGTGACTGAGTGACAGGACACAGAGCTCTGGGTGTCTCACCCTCTTCCTCTGTTGGTTCCCGGAAGACCCCAGGAGACCTGGGAGTGTGTCAGTGCAGCCAGAGATGTCGCACTTTGCCCTTGAGAAGGTACTATATATACATATACGTATAATTTTCTACTTTTGATTGTGATTCGGGTGGGGGTGTACAGAGCAGTCGGGTCTCCCCTGTCACCATTCACATGCAGTTTGTTGTGTGACAGCGGCTGCCGGCTCCCTGTGGTCAGCATCGCCATTCATCATTCTTTCCAATTGCTTCCTGCCTTCTGACCTTGGTCCCTGGGCAACCCTGCCCATTTGGTCTCATGTGGCTGGTTGTTTTAAGGCAGTGGTTCTCAACCTTCCTCATGCCTCCACCCTTTCCTACAGTTCCCCATGTGGTGGTGACCCCTCCAGCCATAACATTATTTTCGTTGCTACTTCATCACTGTCATTTTGCTCCTGTCATGAATCGGGCAACTCCTGTGAAAGGGTGGCTCGACCACCCCCAAAGGGGTCGCGACCCACAGGTTGAGAACCACTGCTCTAAAGCGTGTACATGTCCCTGGAGTTGCTTTTCATCTTCCTAGCCTGTGTGCTGTTGAGCTTCATATGCTCCTACCGAGCCAGTACCTGGACCAAGAGGCCATCACTGGAACAAAGCAAAGATTCTGCCTCGTTTCAAACCAGGAAAGGGGCGTGTCCGGGTGTCGCTTTGCACCAGATTTATTCAAACGCTGGTGCTAAACGCATCATCCGAGCACTGGACTGACTGCGTGAGCTAGAGCACATCACTCTGGGGGAAGTCGCCTTCGCAACCTGCAGTCTGCAGGTGTCCTGGTTGACTGAAAGTGAAGAGGGCTCGGAGCTTTCCGGGATGAAGGTCAAAGCCTTTGGAAAGGATCCCATGCCGACACAAAGAAAACAAAATCCCTCCCAAGGAGGCCCATCAGCAGCATCACACGATCAGCCGAGGAAAGAAGAAGGCTTTCAGCGGTTTCACTTTGCTTTCACTCAGAGGCGAGGCTCTTGGAAGCAGCAATCAGGAACTCAGACACGGTATTGCTGTGGGGCAGACCTGCTGCAAAAAGATCTCTTTAAAGTATGTCGACAGCAAAGGGGTGATTTTGAAGACTAAGGCGCACCTGATCTGAGCCTGGTATTTTTCAATAGCCTCATATGCATGTGAAAGCCACACCGTGAATAAGGAAGATCATGAATGATGGGGTTGGCAAGAAAGAGTAACTATGGGCCGGGAACTTCCAGAAGAAAGAACCAGTCTGCTTGGGAAGAATGGCAGCCAGCATGCTCCTGAGAAGGGAGGCTGATGAGCTGTTGTCTCATGCTTTGGACATGTCATCAGGAGGGACTGATCCCACGGGAAGCTCAAGGAGTTGGATTGATACAGTGGCTGCAACAAGAACTCAAACATAGCAACAGTTACAACAATGGCCCCGGACCAGCAGAGCTCTGTT
The DNA here is from genome assembly GCF_050624435.1 of Tenrec ecaudatus. Classification (NCBI taxonomy): domain Eukaryota; kingdom Metazoa; phylum Chordata; class Mammalia; order Afrosoricida; family Tenrecidae; genus Tenrec; species Tenrec ecaudatus. The sequence continues at coordinate 76,605,171 of NC_134539.1, read as the reverse complement.
CTGTTGCAGGCAGGGTTGACAGTAGCCAGAACCAACCTGACAGCACTGCACAAGAACAAGACAACAACAGTCTGGCTGAAGGTGGGCCCTGGGGGCGACTTGAGCTTCAGGCTGGAAGGATGACTAAGGGCCCGAGTGTCTCCAGCAGACCAGGAAGCCTGCGGTGTTTGTTGTTTGGTTTTTAGCATTTTAAGTTTTGTTCCATACTTTTCACCACTTGATCCCTCTCGGAGAAGTCAGTAGTCAGACAGCCGGGCACCACCTACTTTCTCTGGTCTCAGGGTCATGAAGGCTGAAGTTCATGCGGCCCCTTGAGTCCACTGGACTAATTGTCTCCATGTGTCCTCCGTTTCCTTCACTTTTCTTTGCTCTAGATGAGTCTTTGTGGGCTCTGCTATGCCATCCCTCAAGACTACCGTCCCGAATTATTAGGCCCAGCCAATCATTCCATCAAGATGTTTGATTATGGCTTGAGAAGCTTCATAACAATACCCCTGTATGCCCTTCTGTCTTCATATGCACAGCACCATGTATAGCCAAACCTGCCTGCGATACTCACTGTCCAGGACTGCACAGGGAAGACGTGCTGACCTCTGGCTTAAACGAGGCTTGGGATATAAGCACGGCATAATTATTTCTAGCATGACTACCTCTTTAGAGCGAAAAGTTTCCCTCTCCCCACCTCTGCCCACTCACACATGCAATCTGGTATTTTTACCCTCAACCTTGTGCATCGAAAGGAGAAGGCCACGTTGGGTGATCCCCTGCCAGTCCCTCAGAGCCCAGTACTCACTGCATCGCTTAGGAAAGATGTCCAAATGGAGGGTTCTAGCCTTTGGAGAACTCTGGGAATACCAGGCTCTGAACCTGCAGGTGGCGCTGTTGTGGGGAGCCTCATTCACAGTGACCCCATATCCAACAGAGCGAAACATCCTCACAGTTCTTCCTGGGTACCACTGTTGCAGCCCCTGTGTCAATCCATCTCCTGGAGGGGCTTTCTCTTTTGCGCTGCCCCTCAATGCATGGTCTCCTTCTCCAGAGCTTAATCAAAGGGCACAGCACTGCGCCATAGCCTCAGCTTGAAGGTGTTCAGTTCTAGCTCAGTGGACCAGCTTCCAAATTCAGGGCTTGGAGTCATCTCACTCTGAAAGCCAAGTCTCCTGCCTCAAGGCACTCAATTTTCCTTGCTCTGTGGGCTAGGAAGTCCACCACACTGTCTTGTGCGTTGGCTTCGATTCTGCGGCTGCTGCTGCTCTGGCACTCCCCTGCCACTTCTCTGGTACCACAGCTTTCTTTTCCTGGGTCCAGGAAGCTCAGGGTTCAAAGGATGTACTCCTGTTAGTCTGGGTACATTAAAGAAACAAATCCACAGAAACTCACATGTATAAGAGAGAGTTTTATATAAAGCGGAAGTGCACATCAAGAAAACATCCCAACCCAGTGCTGCCCAAGCCCACAAGTCCAACATTAACCCATATGTCCGACACCAATCCACAAAGTCCTCCTCCATCTCACAAAACACATGCAATGACGCTGACTGCAGGAGGAAAGCCGAGTCAGTGAGTGTGTAAGCATCTCAGCACTGGCAGGGGTCTCTACACGGCTACTCCAGCACCCAGGGCTGCATCAGGTTGGGTCCATGCGGCTTCTCCTCAGGGATGTCTTGCAGGAAGTGAGCCTTGCAAGCTGAAACAGGGAACTGGCTAAGGCAGCTGCACCCTGGTCCGATCATCAGAAAACAAGAGAATCCGAAAGGCGAGGCTCACTGAGCCATTTATCTCTCCGCCCTTCAATTAACCCCACATGTGTTTATTGGCCAGGTTGGCACAATGAACTTTAACTGTATCAACTCCCCTCCTGGCTGTTCTTTCTTGATGCCAGTGTTACCAGTCACTCACAATGGAATCATACAATTCTATCAGTATCCTTCCCACTGTCGTTTGCCCTGATCCATCAGGAAAAGTCTCTGGGTGGGAGCTACAAGGACCATGACTGGAAGAGCCAGGTGGTGTCATTCCCTGTACCACAGTCAGCTTCCCGAGAGCCAGGGGAACACAGTGGTCAAGAGACTACCCAGGAGCCTGGGAGCTAACTGACCTGGGTTTGAATTCTGCCTCCCCCACTGACTAATGGGGTGATCTCGGGCAAGCTGCTTCACCTTAGTAAGATGGGGGTCCTGGCAGGACCTCCCTGCTAGGGCTGCAGGGCAGACCAGTGAGATTGTAAGCAGAGAACATGATTCACACTGACAGTAGCTGACCATTGTTGAATCTCACCATCTGGTTTATGTTCCAGTGACATTGGGTTCCGGGAGTTAGCTACCCTCATTTTCTACCCTCATTGTCAAGTTAGGGGAACTAAGGCCAGGAAAAATTAGGTGGTTTAGGATGTTAGGATCACATGCCTACTAACCTGCAAAGGATTTAAGGCCAGGCCAGCTGCTGAGTGGCAGCTTTGTGCTGCAGCTGGCCCCAAGGTATGTCACCATCTCTTGTATCCTCATGTAACCCTGCTGGATCTCTGGAAATTGTCCCTCCCTTCCCTTATTCTCCATGACCCCAGATGAGGGTGCTGCACTGCCTCCTCCCTTGAATTACCAAGGCCAGTGACACAGTGCCTCCCTGTCCTAGCATCTGGGACCCCCTCAGAGAAAGAACTGTGTGCCTTGGGGTATGCTCCTTAACCTCTCTGTTAAGGATTAAACACTGTGTCTCCCAAAAACTATGTTGAGGTCCTAAGCCCTGGTCCCTGTGAACAAGACTCTGCTTGGAAATCGGGTCTTTGAAGATGGTATCAGTTAAGTTCACATGAGGCTACATTGGAGGCCTGGTGGCCCCATAGTTAAGTGCTTGATTGTGAACCAAAAGGTCGAGGGTTCAAATCCACCAGCCCTGCTGCTGGAGAAAAGGCTGGGTTGCCTGCCCGAATAAAGATGTAAGGCAAGGAGACCCCGGGGAACAGTTCCGCTCTGTCCTATAAGATTGGTGTGGGTCCGAATTGACTGGATGGTAAACAAGTAAGGTGGTCAGACATAGAGACAGGATGCAGTGACAGAGGTGGGTGCAAGTCAAGGATTTCTGCGCCACTAGGGGCTCAGAGAGGGTCCTAGAGCAGTTGCTCTGGGGTCCTTGAATGCAGCAACACCACCGTGCCCTGATGGGGGCTCCCATCGTTCCTGTTCTGCTCTGTGGCCCTTCAATGCAGCAGCCCAAGGGAACAAACACATTCTCTGAGCCTCTGCGTCCTGCTCGGAATCTCCACACAAGGTGGGGGACAGCGCTCTCCCCATCCCTCTCATCAAACCCGAACCTGGAAGGGGGAGGGCTGGGAGCTGCTTCTGGGAGATGGGCTGGCATCTTCCTGGGAGGCCTGTCCTTTGTGCTCGGACTGGGAGTCACTCAGTTGGGAAATCACTTGTCCACAGGCTGGAGCCCACTCCTGGAGCTGAGCTACCGTGAGGGAAATTGCCCTAAATGTGAATCCACCTCGGAGCCAGGGAAAGTGATTTTGATGCTCATGAGCGGATGACTGTAGCCTTTCTGTGCACAATGTTTTCAGCTTGTCTGCCTTCAAATCACTGCTAAATAATATGTTTTATTTGGTGTGACTGCTCACCGGGGCCCCGCTCGGCCCAGCACTGGCAGCCAAAGCGCCGTATTTATAACCACATCTGCTTTTCATTGGTAATGAACAAAATGGGCTTCCGACTCCCAAGGCCGGCTTGCCAGAGCCGAGAGCAGTTGTGTCCAGGAGATCTCGGGCACCAACCGTCACGTAGTAGTGACCAGGATGCTCAGAGGCTTCTGCCACCCAGCCAGACAAGGGAGGAGCAGATTGGGCAAGTGGTTAGGATGCAGCCAATCTTAGAGCCGTCCTCAGTTCAAATCCAGACTTCTCTGCTTCCAGGCCGTGGACCTTTGGATGTTGTTCTGAGCTGAATTAGGTTCTCCCAAAAAACAGGTTGAAGTCCTAACCCCTGGGACTGTGGAGTCTGGTCCTGGTTGGAAACAGGGGCTTTGAAGTTGCTATCAGTTACCATACTACTAACATACTGGGGCCGAGGTGGCTCTCATCCAAGCTGAGCGGTGTCTTATAATAGACAAGAACAGGCACCGGGCCAGTTGGGGGTGGGAACAGCCATGGGAAGATGCATCTACAAGCCAAGGAACATCAAGAAATGCCTGGGGAGATTAACAGACGCCGGAAGAAGGAAGGAAGAGACGGAGGGATCATGGCCTCCTGAAGTTGGACTCCAAGATTCCAGAACTGGGAGACAACAAATTTCTTCTTATAAGCCACACATTAATTGGATTGACTACATTTGAGACAAGAGACGATGTAGAAGCACAATATTCCCAGTCAGGATGAGACCAGGGCCAACGGCAGGCCAGGCCATCTGTTAGTCGGTCATATGCACATTCAAGCTGAAGATGAAGGACATGAACATAAGTCCACAAGAGCTAATGCACAACCTTGAGTCTACCCCCCGCCCCCCGCCTCTGCATTCAGAGACCGTCTCAAGAACAGCCTGGGCAGGGTGAACACGAATGACCAAAGACCGAAGAGTTAGGGGAGGATATCATGAGCATCACACAGGAAGAAAGCAAAAGGTCATGACAAAAGACAAGAAAGAAAGCAAAGGACAACGTGGGGGTCAGAGAGACTCTGACACTTGCTCTTGAACATGGAATTGTGAAAACAGAAAGAACTGAACAAAAATATCCAAGCCTTTGCATTGCAATAGTGAAGAGTTTGATGGACGAGCTACTGAACGATGCAGGAGACAACAAAAGATGGAAGGTATGCACACAGTGATTATTCCAAAAAGAATCGGTCAGCGGGCAACCTTTTTAAGAAAGACGTCACGGCTGCACTAGAGGCATTGGTGGAAAATGAGGCTCCCGTAACGGAGAGGTTTCAGCACATGGACACAAGGCTAGAAGAATTCATTCAAGACGTTTGGAAGACAGCTGCCTGGCCAATCAACCAGAAGAGAATCTCATCCGTGCCCATTCCAAAACAAAAAACAATAACAACAAATCCATAATAGAGATTGTATCCAATCATACTATTAATATCACATACAAATGAAATTTTTCTGAAGCTATTTCAAACATAGTTGCAGCAGTACATAGACACACAGCTGTCAGAAATACAAGCCAAATTCAGAAGAAGATGTGGAACGGTACCAGCCAGTGCATCATGGCTGAAAGCAGAGAGTCCCCATGTTTTATTGACTATGCAAAGACATTCAATGGTGTAGATAATAACATATTATGGATAACATTACAAAGAATGAGAAGGTTTAATGGTGTCCACACAGAGCCTGCGCATAAACCAAGAAGCAGTTGTTGGAGCCGAGCATGGAAATACTGCCCGGTTGAAAAGGCAAAGGTATTTATTCAACCTGAATGCTGAGCAACTAATCCCAGACGCTGAACTGTGTGAAGAAGAAGGCGACATCAGGATTAGAGGAAAACTGATGAACATCCCGCAATGTGCAGATGACAGCCTTGCTTGTGAAAAGTGAAGGGAACCTGAAGCCATGGCTGATGAAGATCAAAGGCTATAGCTTTCCGTATAGATGACCCATCAGCATCCAGAAAGGAAATTTCCTCATGACTGGACCAATAAGCAACATCACGATAAATGGAGAAAATACAGAAATTGTCAAGGGATTCATTTTGCTTGCATCGGCAATGAGAGCAACAAACAGTGTATTACATGTGGCAAATCTGCTGCTCCCCAAATGCGTATTTTTAAAATCCTTCAAAGTGCTAAAAAGATGTCACTTTAAAGACTAATGACCCAAGCCATGGTATTTTCAGTCCCTTCATATACATGACAAATCTGCACAGTGAGTAAAATAGGCCAAAGAAGTGCTCACGCCTCTAAATTATGGGGCTAATGAGAAAATTGCATGTACAGACACTGTCATAAGACACAACAAATCTGTCTTAGACGAAGTACAGCCTGAATGCTCCTTAGAAGTGAGAATAGAAAACCCCATCTCACATACTTCGGACATATCATAAGTAGGAACCAGTCCCTGACAAATGCTGGATAAAGTAGAAATTTAAAAGCCAAACTCATTACCATCAGCTTGATTTGGACTCAGAGCGACCCCATAGGACAGGGTAGAGCAGCCCCCTTTGGGATCCTGGGACTTTTATGGGAGCAGACAGCTTTGACAGTTTGTCCAGAAAACAACTGAGGGCTTCAAACTGCTGACCTTGTGGTTAACAACTAGATGTAGCTCACGATGCCACCGAGCCCCTGGTTAAGGGGAGGATGGGTGAAGAAGAGGAAGAAAGACCCGCAAGGAGATGGAGGAACACGGTGGCTGCAACAGGGGTTCCAACTTAGGAACGATTGGAAGGAGGTGCCGGCCTGGGCGGTGTGGGGGTGCACCGTGCATGTGGATTTACTATGAGACCCAACTGACCTGACTGCCCCTGCCAGAAACGACATACGCCACCCAGCGGTGACTGGACGCTGACTTGACCTTGAAAGGTTAAAAGTCTACCAGTTTTCAAGGTCACGTAAGAGTCAGACAGGGGAGTCAGCAATCTGCGCTGCCTCCACCCAGACCTTGTGAAAGGAAGCACCTTCCCCCTGGGTTCTTCCACGTGCGTTTCCTTTGGGTTTGGTGTTTGAGGATTTGAATCGGTGCTGTTGTGGAGGACGTGCACGATGGAACGTAGAGGGTTGCCGCACTGTGGCAGGGACCGTTCGGCGGCATAGGGGGCAGTCTTCAAGGGCTGCCACCCTTCTCGTTCTTTTCCCAGTCGCTCTTCCCATGGTAACATAAGCTCACCACGCCCGACCCAGACCCCCGCTAAATTTCCTGTCTAAGCTTCCCAGTTTCCATTGTCCGTTTAAAGCCTCTGCATGATCCATGGGAAAGCTGTTGTGGAGCCAGGCAGTCACAGAAGGCACCTTGTCTCCTCCGAGGGATGGGGGCTACCGGTCCATCCTGGTGTCTGCCGCCTTTCCACAGCCAGAGGGAAGGGAGGAGATGGGACCGGAGCTGCCCGTCTCACCTCTGCCACAAAGTGGAAACCTTACAGCTTGGCAGCTCGGTCCTTGGGGCCCTATCTTGTTGAACCCAAGCCCGGCTGGTTGGTGAGGACAGTTCTCAGAACAGTACTTCTGAGCATCCTCTGGCCATTTGCCTGAGCGCTTCACACCCAGTGGGTACAGAGGCTTTAGAGAAGCAGTTCTCAACTGGTGGGTCATGACTCCTTTGGGGTCAAATGACCCTTTCACAGGGGTCGCCTAAGACCATCAGAAAACACATAAATAGCTCACACTATATAATGACATATGGTTTTGTGATTAATCACGATGCTTTAATTACGTTTAATTATGTTCAACCTGTAACAATGAAAGTCCATCCTGCATATCAGATATTCACATGACAATTCAGAACAGTAGCAAAATGACAGTGATGAAGCAGCAACGCAAATGATGTCATGGTGGGGGGGTCGGTCCCCACCGCATGAGGACCTGTATAAAAGGGTCGTGGCATGAGGAAGGTTGAGAACCAGTGTCCTAGAGCGTCCCTGACAGAAGAGGACACTGGCATCAGGCAGGGACCCAAGGTGGCTCGGTCACTAAGTGGCAGAGCTAGACTTGGGGGCAGAGATGACGTCAGGGGCTATGTTCCTAGTTCCTAGGTACCACATCCACTAGGTGGGCCATCAGCTAGAGGTTTGGGCTCTCAAGGTCCTGCCCCCTCACCCCCACAGCCCTCCAGCCACTGTTCCCTCTGCCCTGTCTCCTTTCCACTGCCTACACCCTCCCTCTGCCTCCCTTCCTTCCGCCTGCATCCTCCCATTAGTTCCTCAATTCCAAGACACCTTCGCAAGGGCCCTCTGGCATCACGGGTCCAAGTGGAGCCTAGAGCGTCCTCCAACCGTGACCTTGAATCCCCTCTGTACCTTAGTTCCCTGTCTTTCTCTCTCTGAGCCTGGAGCTCCTTACCTGTAAAATGGGAACCATGAATAATACTCACCTCAGAGGTTGGCTGCCCAAGTGAAACCAGACCATACAGGTAAAGGGCTTAGGCCAAGACTGCCCTGGCTCCATAAATCCTAACTAGCATCCTGTCACCACCACCAGTGTTATCTGTCAGGACACGGAGGGGGCAGGGCAAAATGATAGGCACTCCGCCAATGTTCATTCCTAATCTTTTATTTGACCTGTCATATTTTTGTTTTCATTCCATTTTGCTATCTTCACCACGGACTAATGAACAAGACCTTCTTTGAAGCGGTGCATGCGCCAAGATACTCACTAACTGAGGAGATATGAATGTTAGCGGTCAGCCTCTTTTGACTTCCTGTCCTGTGCCGTAGCCAACTCCTCCTCCCTTCCTCCCCTTCTTCCTGGTGCTTCTGCCCCCAAGCATTTTTTGTGCACTTGTTTGCATAGATCTTTATCTTTTGAAATAGACTAAAGGATTTGTGGGCCCGTGTGTCTGTGCAGATGCATCTGATTCGCTCTGACATAAAGCACTCAGACTGAGCAGATTCTATGACTTGCTTTTCTTTACTCAATCCAGTCTTAAGATTGACCAATGTCGGGGCAAGTGGAAAGAGGAGGGGGCTCATGGGTCTAGAAGCTGGACAGACAAACTTCAGGAGCGAATGCCTGCCACGATTCAAACTCCGGTACTTGTTCAGCCACTGGGATGCCTGACTTCTGTCTGCTCACCTTTGCTCTCCCTCTGGCTTATCTACTTTATCTCAGCAAACAAGCCACAACTGGGGCTCTGACAGAGTCCGGTTCTAAAACACGAAAGCACTCTTGCCTCCCACTCACCTGGGCCTTGCTAAGTAGGGGGGTGGCTACCCATTGCCCTACAAGGCATGTTTTTTCCTTCTTTAAGAGGCTAGAAATGACTATTGCCAGCCTGTCCCCAGGCACCAGCTGGTTGTCAAGGACTCTATTCCTGAGCCCGTGTCCTTTGGAAGGAGTGAGAAACAACAAGAACAATGAGAGAAACCCACACGTCACCCTGCTGGGTGGAGGGCATACCCAAGCATCACAGGGGTGGCCTGTGATTCAGTCCTGGAGTCAGATGCGGGCCTGGATGTGGGCTGACAGTAGATGCACCGCAGAACTGACCCCTGATGGATTTGTGACTGCCGTAGAAAGGAAATGCCCTTAACCAAGAGTGACATTTTGTTAGCGCAGCCAGGTTACTTCCTGCTCTCCCTTGAGGTGGAGTTGTCTTTGGAAGCTTCACTTTTGTCCTGGTTCGTGAGAGCTTTGTTCTAGAGAATTAGGCAGTGTTTCTCTCCCCGGCCTCCAGGTCTAGAACCGAGCCAAGCACAACAGCCAAGCCATGAGGCCGAAAATGGATTATTCCTAAGTTGAGCCTGGAGCCAACATAGGACCCGTGGATGACTGGGGGAGGGGAGTCTGCATGCCTCTCTCCTGCTCCAGATACTTGTAGCCTCAATCTGATCCAGTGCCACAGAGATACACACATGTATTGTGCATGTGTACACGTAGACCCCTGTTTGGCCATATGCACAGAGATACCTGTGAACATGAAACACACGCAGGTGCACTGATAGCTGTGGCCCTAAACTCCATGCAGGGTGGAAGTCAAGGCTGAGGTTACAAGCCTACGCAATGTTCCAGATCCTTCCTTGACTGTGTGCTGGCTGTGGTTCTGGGCAAGTGCCTGGACTTCTAGAAGCTTCCACGTCAGCATCTGTGAAATGGAGATAAGAGGGAGCTAGTTCCTTGGGTCACTGTGAGAATCCAATGCTTCCCATCCTGTATTGAGAACTAGACAGAAGTCTACCTGTAGGGCTCTGGTAGAGCAGAGCTTATGGATATTATATGACCAAAGCCTTATACATCCAATCTCAACTACATGAGCCAATGCCTTCCCTCCATTTGGAGACCAAAAGGTGGGACATCTTTGTTTGTTTGTTTTTCTCTCTCTTTTTTTAACGTTTTATTAGGGACTCATACAACTCTTATCACATCCATACATACATCAATTGTATAAAGCACATTTGTACATTCTTTGCCCTAATTACTTTCAAAGCATTTGCTCTCCACTTAAGCCCTTTGCATCAAGTCCTCTTTTTCCCCTCCCTCCCCGCTCCCCTCTCCCTTATGAGCCCTTGATAATTTATAAATTATTATTTTGTCATATCTTGCCCTATCCAACGTCTCCCTTCACCACCTTTTCTATTGTTCCGTCCCCCAGGGAGGAGGTCACATGTAGATCCTTGTAATCGGTTCCCTCTTTTCAACCTACTCACCCTCTACCCTCCCAGTATCGCCCTTCACACTCCTGGCCCTGAAGGTATCACCCGCCCTGGATTCCCTGTGCCTCCAGCTCCTATCTGCACCAGTGTACAACCTCTGCTCTATCCAGACTTGCAAGGTCGGATTCAGATCATGGTAGTTGTAGGGGAGGAAGCATTTAGGAACTGGAGGAAAGCTGCATTCTTCATCGGTGCTACATCGCACCCTGACTGACTCATCTCCTCCCCTAGACCCCTCTGTGAGGGGATCTCCAGTGGCCATCAAATGGGCTTTGGGTCTCCACTCTGCACTTCCCCCTTCATTCACTATGGTAAGATATTTTTTTTCTGATGATGCCTTATACCTGATCCCTTCAACACCTCGTGATCGCACAGGCTGGTGTGCTTCTTCCATGTGGGCTTTGTTGCTTCTGAGCTAGATGGCTGCTTGTTTACCTTCAAGCCTTTAAGACCCCAGACACTATCTCTTTTGATAGCCGTGCACCATCAGCTTTCTTTGCCACATTTGCTTATGTACCCATTTGTCCTCGGCGATTGTATCGTGGAGGTGTGCACCCAATGATATGATTTTTTGTTCTTTGATGCCTGATAACTGATCCCTTTGGAGCCACGTGATCACACAGACTGGTGTGTTCTTCCATGTGGGCTTTGTTGCTTCTGAGCTAGATGGCCGCTTGTTTATCTTCAAGCCTTTAAGACCCCAGACGCTATCTCTTTTGATAGCCGGGCATCATCAGCTTTCTTCACCACATTTGCTTGTTCACCCGCTTTGGCTTCAGCGCTTGTGTCGGGAGGGTGAGCATCATAGAATAGCAATTTAATAGAAGAAAGTATTCATGCATTGAGGGAGTGCTTGGGTAGAGGCCCAAGGTCCTTTCGAGGTGGGACATTTTTGGATCTATAGGGATTCTATACTCTCTGGTAATACTAAATAGAACATAGGTTCCCAGGTCACAACTCTAGAGTCATTGGCATGTCCTTCTTCATAACTAGCAACACGCTCATAAGACACTTCAGTTTAGCATTCATTCATGGCTGCCGCCTACCCACCCCAGCCAATTTCTGGCTGCTGATGTGAGTTTTCCTAGTCACAGGCATCAAATGTAGGCTTTCTTTATTATTTGGTTATTATCTTGTTTCCTTCCCAGTCCTTGTCCTAGATGTCTTTTTCCTGATAATATGTCCTCCTCCTAAGTATGCATTATTGATGGATTATTGATAAGGGTCCTTCTGAGTTCCTGATCATAATAACCCATTCACAAGAAGAGACTTCATGGGGTGGATAAATGGATGGATAAATGGATGGATGGATGGGTGGATGGATGGATGACTGGATCGATTAATGGATCGATGGACATTTAGTTCTACAACTAGTCATTTTTCTCTTTCTCTGAAGAAGAAAAGGAAGCCGTTTTGAGGCTAACAGACGGATTCTGTGCTGGTCTGGCCAAGGAAGAAGATACATGGTCAGGAACAAAAGAGGATGTTTGGGTCCAAAGGGGGAACTGCACATCCTCCTGAATGCCATATCAACATGATTGAATTTGAATTTCCCCTTTCCCCACATCTGCTTTCCCACCCCCATGTCCTTAGTCTGCCGTGGTGTCACCAGTGTCAAGCACAAGAGACACTCGTTCCATTTCATCCATTTTCCTTCTGGTCGCAGCTACATGGTCGAGGGCAATTGATCCTCCACCCATCCTCAGCCTCAGGTTCATGGTTAATCTCCTGCTCTAAGGCTGTAACATGTAATCTTTTCCCCCATATAGTATGACATTTTTCAAACACACAGTAAAGGTAAAGAAATATTTATTTACTTATCTATTAGAATGTTATTCTTGGGTGTCTTTAAAAAAAGGAAAACAGGCAGTTTTATTGGCACTTCATCCACAAAGCATACCATTCATAGTTCAACCCTATCAAGAAGATTGTACAAGCTTTACCACAATCAATTTCAGAACATTTTCCTTTTCCCCATACTCATTGCTATTCATATAATTTTTTTTTCAATTTTGGCAAAAATATACGGAACAAAACCGTATCCAGTTCAACCAACTTCTGAATGTAGAATTCAGTGCCATTGATTATACTCTCTGTGTGCGACTGAAAGAACTATTTAGTAATAACCCTGAATGGGCAGGAGATTCCACTATCATTAGTGTACTATACTTTATCACATGTCTGTCCATCTATCCACCCGCTATCAAGTCACCAATCTATCTTATTGTATGGTTGGTACATTTCAAAGTAAATTGCTGACCTCAAGACATTTTTCTACTCAATATATATTGTGTTAGGCAGTATTCTCTAGAAAAACAAAACCAGAGCACTTATGATATATAATATACATACATATATAAACAAGTTTATACAGAGCAAAGGAATGTAACAGCTAATTAGTCCACACAGCAGTACAGAGGGCTCCGTTCAACTCACTTCTGTGAAACAGTTAATATACTGGAAGTCCTTCAACTCAGAAGTGGGGGAGTATCCAAGGTCAAGGAAGCAGACTGCTGATTCTTCCCTCAGGCAATGCAGGCAGACTCTGCTCACAGGCAGCAAACAACAGGGCAGGTTTCCAACAGCAGCTCGGAGTTTAGCAAAGCAGGCCCCAATGGGTCATCAAACTCAAGCAATGCAAGACTGACGATAGGATCCATCAGCCTCAAGCTCAAGTGATGTGTGCACCAGCAGCATGGTGAAATGGGTTTCAAGGAACCTCAAGCTCTAGTGACAGGATCCATGGGTTGGCTGTCCCACAGGTAGTGTAGTTCACAAGTTGAGGCAGAGAACTAGCTAAAGCAGCCACATACTGTCTGATGACCAGAAAGCAAGAGAGAGAGGGATGGGCCTTGATGAGCCATTTCTCTTTGCCCTCCAAACAAAGTGTGACCTGATTAATCCTACATGTTCCTATTGGCCAGGTTGGCACAATAAACCTACCTATCATATATCATTGACTAGATTCTAATATTTGTTTTCATCTTTTATTATACAATTAAAATACAATAAAATACACAATTTTAGGCATTTGCTGAGATTTGTATAGGTCCGTGTCACTCAAACTCCTGTACTAAGACCTTTACCGCCCTAAGGGGCTACATACTCCCTTCTCCAGAGGCAGCTATTGTTCTGACTTCTTCCACTTGAGTCATTTCCAATTTAAATAAAGCATCTGTGAAAATGGTTGTATCATTCTTCTGGACACAGAGTGTCATTTCCCTTGGATAAATACTTAGGAGTGGAACTGCTGGGTTATAAGGTGGGGCATAAGGGGCCCTGGTAGGGTAGTGGGGTATTCACTGAGCCACTAATTGCAAGGTCAGGAGCTCAAATCTCTGTGGGAGAAAGTCAAGGCTTTCTTCTCTCATGCAGATTTAGAACTTCAGAAACCCACCAAGGCTGTCCTATTCTGGCCTTCAGGGGTCGCTGTGAGTCAGAATAGACCCAACGGCAGTGCATTTGACTGAGTGAGTGCACTTTTAGTTTGAGTGTGTTTATGGGGACACTGCCGATCATGTTCTCTCTAAGTCGTTGTGCATTCTGCAGCCCCATGAGCAGTGTGAGAGAGTTCCCGTTGCTCCTTAACTTGGCCAATATTTGATGCTGTCTGAATTTTTTGTTTTAGCAATGTTGATGTGTGCTTTAATTTTAAACACTCGGTTGAGTGTATAGTGGCATCTCCTTGTAATTTTGTTTTGCATTTGCTGATGACTAATAATGCTGAGCGTATTTTCTTATACTATTGACTACCTTCCTTTGTAAAATGTCTCTGCAAAATTTCTGCTCATTTTATTGAGTTTTTTGTCTTTCTGTCATAGACTTGTAAGAGTTTATATATACCGGGGGTGGGGGATGGGAAGAGGTGTCAAGAGGTTTGTGAGAAAATTCACTAAGATACACTAGGAATAAACGCCTGAGTATATATCCCCAAAATGTGCCTATGAAAACTTTATAGATGACAACAGAGCACCATGTGGCTCATTTGCTTTGAGCACCTCATCAGGAGGGGTTACCGGCTAGAAAAGGACATCATGCTTGGTGAAGTAGAAGGCGCATCAGAGTGTGGACGGCCGTCAGCGGGCTGGATTGGCACAACAATCGCAGTGATGACCCTCGGAATCCTGGCAACCATGAGGGCGACGCGTAGTTGGGCATTTTGCTCTGTGAGTCAGAGATGATTCGATAGCAGTTGACAGCACTTTCCAGAATATAGCTTCCTCGCTCAGTACCATGAGGCAGCACCAGTGTAGGGTAGAGCCTAATCCAATCTGAGTGATGTCCTACAAAGGGGGACTCAGAGAGACTTGGGCAAGAATACCATGTGACACCGTAGCTGTAAGCCAAGGGATGCCTGAAGCTTCCAGAAGCTAAGATAGAAGCATAAAACAAATCTTCCCTCAACGGCACAGAAGGAACCAGCGCAGCCAACATCCTGACCACAGACTCTTGGCACAATCTTTGTTTTCTTTATATGCGTCCCCAAACTTGGGCTACTTTGTTATGGCCTCCCTAGGAAAGTAAAACACAGGGCATTGGGTACATGGCTGCTCATTATAGTATGTGTGTGCATCTCTATCTATAACTGTGAGAAAAACAAGACCAGACTCACTGCCATTGAGTCTATATCAACCCATAGCGACCCTAGAAGGCAGTGTGGAACTGCTCCTGGGGGGTTCCGGGACTGTAATTCTTTACCTGAGTAGAAAGCCTCATCTTGCTCCTGTGGAGTGGCTAATGGTTTTGAACTGCTGACCTTGTGCTTAGCAGCCCAATGCATAACCACTACACCACCAGAGCCCCTCATAACTGTAATACTTCATAACAATAACAAGCGGGGATTATAAGAATGTGATGGGACATCACCCAAAGAGGCCCTTTTTTGTTCATTTAGAGCAGTGGTTCTGAACCTGTGGGTCGCTACCCCTTTGGGGGTCGAATGACCCTTTCACAGGGGTTGCCCTATTCCTAACAGTAACAAAATGACAGTGATGAAGTAGCAACTAAAATTATGTTATGGTTGAAGGGGGGGCGGCGGGTTCACCACAACATGAGGAACTATATGAAAGGATCAAGACATTAGGACCCTTG
The DNA here is from genome assembly GCF_050624435.1 of Tenrec ecaudatus. Lineage (NCBI taxonomy): Eukaryota > Metazoa > Chordata > Mammalia > Afrosoricida > Tenrecidae > Tenrec > Tenrec ecaudatus. Next base: position 76,589,785 of record NC_134539.1, on the reverse strand, counting down.
AGAACCACTGATTTAGCATGACAGAAATAACTGTTCACTGAACACGTATTACGTGCTTGGTGTTGGAAAGGCCATGCCAAATGAAATGGCCACAGTCCTGCACCTTCAGAAGTTTATGATCTTGTGGGAGAGAGTAGCAAATGCACATCCAGTTACTTCATGAGCGTCATTGGCCAAATACCCATGTGACTGGAAGTATAATTTAAACTAAACCAAGTGCTCTGGTCTACCGTAGGAGACTGGAAGAGCGTCCTCTAGGGAACCCGAGTTGCCCAAAAGGAAGACTTTTAAATGCTGATCTCAGGGAAATGCCCAGCAAACAGCCCACAGGACCACTCCACAGCAAAGTTCAGGGTCAGCACTTCTCACCCACAGGCCATTTCTAATCACTCCCCGTGGTAGATGACGTCAACTTGAATTTTTAAGAAACAATAGGGGTGGAGTCCAACCTGTCAATCAGGTTACATGCTGATGATGCCACCTTGGGGCGGGGTTTTCTAATAAGAATTAACTCAAACCTCTATCTATCTATCTATTTTTCTGTTACTTCATCTTCCTGCTTGCTGGGACTCTGCCTCCAGGGTTGACCCCATGTGGGCAGCCTGACCCTAAGAGCTGTCAGACCCCTGACATGTTCCCACCATGTAACTCTGCACCCACTGGCCTGTGATCTCTCTGCATTCCATGTCACTTTTTAAAAAATACAAAGTTTAGTTTTATTTTTAAAATGATTTTACAAGTCTGTCAGTTCACCTCAAACTTACATAGGTGAAGGAACCATATCTTCCATTAGATGGGTCGTGGCCTTAGTCCCTCCAAAGAAGATAAGTAAGCATATGAATCTTTTCTCTTTTTTAACAACGCTCATCCCCTGTCACACCCAGCTTGATTCTGAAGTTTTCTCTCTATAAACACTTTCTTGGAGTTGCGTGTCGCCATTCTGTGGCCAGGCGGCTATAGTTTTACAGGTTGGCTTGACTGTTACTTGGCTGGTTCTTCTCCAAAATCCAAATCTTGTAAACTGGGCAGGAAAGGTTCACAGGGCTGCCAGAAAAGCCCACTGTACTTCCCGGTGACAAGCCGGGGGACAAGTGTCGCCTCCAACAAGGTCCTGTGGAGAGGCAACTGGCATGGTTTCAATGCTCAAGCCTTCCTAACATCTCACGCTCAGGAACGTACGGTCCCCAGGACTGTGTGTACAGTGGCCGCCATTCACAGAGAGCTTCCTCGAGCTTTGGAATCGGTGCTGGTGAAATCTATTGGCCCGTTTTGGTGCCTGTAGAGAACGTCAGTGGCTGTACAGGTGTGGGTTTCTCTAGTTGCCTTTCCAAATGGGTAGCTCCATCTTTAAGCTGAGTCTGAAGCAGAGCAACGGGGAGCTCAACGCCTGCTGCTGCTTCCTTTCTAGCATCTACTGCAATGGCTCTTCTTCTTGTACAAACAGTCCTCTTTGTTCATGTTCCTGTCGTTCCACTTCTGAGGCTTTTCCCAGCACTTCCTGGTCCCGTGTCAGCTTTAGCTCATTTTTCTGAATGATGCCTTTGTTTGACTTTCCATCTAGCTCCATTTTCTTTCTGGTGTTGGTCCAAATCCACACTGTCGGTCGAGTCGAAAATCCTTTCTTCCACTGCTTCCAGGCAGCCAGTATGGTCTCGTAGACTAGTAACCCCTTCTTCCCTTGTTGCACGTCTTTAGCACCTCTCCCGCCAAGTTCAACCTCTCTGTCAACAGGAGGCTCTTCAGAGTTGTCCTTTCCACGTGGAGTGCCCCGCTGAGGCCCATTTCCTGCTTCTCTCACACAACAGCGCTCACATCTCCCCCACCTGCCTGGGCTGGCTGCCCACCCCTCTCCAGCTCCACCTCTCTCCAGACCCCCAGCTCTTTCCTCAACTGGGGTGAGGGGGCACAGCAGTTTTCTGCATCTTCTGGAACTACGTGAGTCTGAAGAGGGTCCTAGCTTGCATTGGATTTTTAGACTTGAGTTGGACAGGGCTGGGCTGCCTTCTTGATATGATTATTTCTTGATACATTGCTTCCTTGTACCCATGTGAGTGTCACTGGCTTTGTGTGACAGGTAGGTTTATTGTGCCAACCGGGCCAATAAACACATGTGGGGTTAATTGAAGGGCAGAGTGATAAATGGCTCGGCGAGCCTCGCCTTTTTTTGTCTCTTGCTCTTTGATGATCAGACCAGTGTGCGGCTGCCTTAGCTTGTTCTCTGCCTCAATTTGCATGCTACACTACCTGTGGGACACCTAATTTGTGGACTGTGTCACTGTAATGTGAGGTTTCTTTAAGACCTGCTTCATCACACTACTGGAATATACATCACTTAAGCTGGGGACTGTTGGACCCTGTCATCTGGCTGACAGTTGGTGACCTGCCTTGCTGTTTGCTGCCTGTGGCTGGATAACCTGAATTGTTCTACAGAGGACTGCCTGGCGGCCCTCAAGACTTGAAGGACTGCCTGTGTATTAGCGGTCTCACGGAAGTGAGCTGCACTGAGCCATTTGTCCTGCTTTATAGATGAACTAGCTATTTAGTTATTATGTTGTCTATCTATATAAATATATATATATAATTATGAGTTTCCTGGTTTTGTTTCTCTAGAGAACCTGTCTAACATACTTTGTTTCTCTAGACCACCCAACCGAACACACCTACACAGACGCAGAGGATCAAAGAAGCCCAGGTATCTGAAGAAAGGCTGGAGCAGGAAAGATAGAGGTCCCAAGTGCCTGCTTACAGACCGCCTGCATCCGCACATACAATACAATGAGAGAAGTAGCCTAAGGACGTCACAAATGATGAAAGAAGACGCCGCTTTGTCCAAAGTCAGCATCTTCAGAACTTATCGCATTCACAACATTAAAAAAGAAAAGAAATGCTATGCTGATGCAGCCAGAGCCCTGGAGCTGGAGGAGTCATGCGAGACCCACGCCAGCGCTGAGATGCTTCCACAGTCACTGGATCCACAAGACTTTCCACCCACTGGCCTGTGATCTTTCTGCATTTGGCACCATTGCATGTGTTGCGTGAGTCTGAAGAACAACTTAGAGACTGGTATAGGACTTACAGACTTGACCTGGACTGGGCTGGGATGTTTCTTAATGTACAATCACTCTTTCTATAAAGCTCTTTCTTATGCACATGAGTGTCTGTGAATTTGTTTCTCGAGTTAACCCGGACTAGCACACCATGTAATCTCAGAACAGTAGAGACTAAATGAAGCTCCTAAAAATTACAAGAGGAAGAGACTGACAAAGTTATGTACATAACGGAATAGCATCAGGCGACTCAGTAGCAACAATGCTGCTGGAAGAGAAGGAGGGATATCTTGGAAATGGTTATCCTAATCTGAAATCGGAACCCAAGCCAAACTCTTAAGCAACTTTGACAGTACAGTGGTGAGCTAAGTAAACGTTACTTTGTCAGCAAAGAATGGAATGGCCTTAGATGCCAACATTTTAATTTAATAGAGTAGAAATACAACCCAAATCATCTTCTAGGACCTGATAGGTTAGAATTCATCCACTGGCTACTCTTTCGTGTCAGTTGTGGGCCAGATGGGTGACGATGGGGATGTGGATACACATTAGTCTAATTACTCTCACCCATTGCCAACAAGACTATTCTGATTCATAGCAACCCTATAGGACAGAGTAGAACTGCCCCCATTGGAATTTGGGGGTGGAGTGGTTACACGTTGGGCTGTAATCCACAAGGTCAGAAGTTTAAAACCATCAGCCACTCCATAGGAGACTTTCTCCAGTTAACAGCTATAGTCTCAGAAAGTCACAGGGGCAGTTCAACCCTATCCTTTAGGGTTGCCATGATTCGGCATCAACTCAATGGTAGTGTTTGGTTTGGGAATCCTTACGGAAGCCAGTTGTTCCATCTTACTCCCGCAGAGCAGGCGGTGGGTTGGAATCACCAAACTTTCTGTTAGCCTCTGGGAGCTTAACCACTGAACTCCTTGGACTGTCATTCGAAATCTGAACCTGTCACTCGACTGCACTGTACCTCACTCTCTCCACTATAAAATGCATCTGATGTCCCCTTTCTGTGGTTGAAAAGGTAAAAGGATCAGAGATAGAGTCGCTTCAGCTGTGGGAAAAGAAGATAATGGGAAAGTTAGAAACTGTCCCCAAAGAAATGCCAAAAAGCAAGGAAAGGCAGTGAGGACTAGCCTTGACAGGACGCGGCCAAGCAGTCAGAGAATCCTAGCAGCCAAGCAAATGCCAAGTAAGAAAAAGGCAAAAGTAAACAAACAAAAAATAGGTAGGAAAGCTCTGTGGTTTGTATGCCCTGCCTTGCCTGGACATCTGGCTTGGAGTGGCAGCCCTCCTTTCCAACTGAGACCTTGATCCTGAATCCCTAAAACAGCTGACTACGCCTTATGCACAAATGACTGAGCTTGTCCTCTTGAACTTGTTGGGTGGTTGCCTACAGAACCAAGGCAAAGAGTGTGTCTGCTTCATCCCCCTTGGAAGCAGTCCAGAGTGGAGGATTAGCAGGCCTAGTCCAGATCACGTTGGGTCGGACTGAAAAGCCTGTGGCTTTCTACAGCGAGAGGACACAGAGAGAGCACATGTGGATAAGGTCAAGAAGGGGAGAAGGTCATTTCTCTGGGAAATTTTGCATTCAAAAGCACCTATTCAGGTGGAGGAATTTTAAAAGTGATGGACACAATCAAAACAAGACGTATGCCCAGAAAATACCTGAAAAATATAGCCTAAGTTTTCACCTGGAGTTGATCACTAAACTCATTGTGTACGTAAAGGCTGAAGCAGGGCCCCAGGACAGTCAAGCTGCAAAGACTGCAAAGGGGACTTGGGGGGCAGGGGGGGTGTTGGTCTTTCAGTTTTCTTGGTTACTTGCTTTCCATTCTCTGTATCCCCTGGCATTTAAGATCTCTTCCAGAACAGCATCAAAGCACCAGCTGAAGGAGCGGGAGCCTCAGTGAGCACGCATCAAGTAGTCTATTCAAGAATAGTTTGGAGAAGTCACCAAAACAATGGACTGCTACGGCTTGAAGAAGAAGAAAGAAGGGATAAAAGAGAAGAAGAAGAAAGAAGGGATAAATGAGAGATGCCAGCAAATCCTGAAGAGGCTCCGATTTCCAGAGTTAGCATGTATGATTCAAATGTCTTGCTTGGCTCCACAATCACTGCTCCTGGAAGAAGCAGTCAAGAGATCAAATGATGCATTGCCGGGCTAAATCTGTACAAGACCTTTTTAAGGTGTTCAAAGGGAAGCCGGGATGTTGCTTTGTGGACTGAGGTGCACCTGCCCCAAGTCATTTTCAATCACCTCATATGCATGTGAAAGCTGGATATTGAATAAGACAGATTGAAGAGAACTGATGCATTTGCATTATGGTGCTGGTGAAGATATTGAAAGCACCCTCGACTGACAAATGAACAAAAACTCTGTCTTGGAAAAAGAATAGCCAGAATGCTCCTTAGAGACAAGAATGGCAAGACTTCCTGAGGAGCAGCTAATGTGTGTGAGCCTCTAACCTGGCAGTTAGCAGCCCAATGCTTAACCCATGATTCTACCAGTGCTATTGAAATTGAGCATACCCCTTAATATAAAACTTCTAGAGAAAGTTCATGTGACCCTGGGTTTGGCAGTGTTCTCAGATGCAACACTAAAAGTATGATTCACGAAAGACAGAAATTTGCAATTGGACTTGATCAAAACTAACTGGTGCTTTTCAAAAGAATTAAGACGGGCCACAGATTGAAAGGATTTATTTGCAAATCATACATCTTTTGGGGGGCGGGGTGAGGGAAAGGTTTTTCTTGTTTTAATTCATTGAGAGCATACATAAGAAAACATAGTTTCTAAGCCCCCAATAAAATGATTTTAAAAACCCCATAGTTTCTGCATATACAATTTAGAGATGCTGGTTGCATGCTGCAAGCTATATACCACCATTTTCAACTTCTCTCAGTAACAAACTCATTGCCCATAAGGCCTCTGTCCACTCTTTCAAACACGTTTTGTAAATATGATCCCATTGTAGACTGGTGTTAACTGAGCACCATGTGCAGGCAGGCAGGCTGATTTTAAGATTGCAGGAGATATTTGGGGGTGAAACAGAAAAAGGATTTTAGTATCATTCCAGATAACTGAGAATACTTCTTTGCTACCACACTCAAACTTGACAAATGGTAGTTTCATCAATACTTTTTCAATACTACTATGTTAAAATCAATGGGACCCCTTTTCACGTATAATGGATTTTTAGTAACAACTTTGGAAGATGTCGATTAACCAAGTAATGCATTGCGCATTACTTCCAAATGTTGGCATGTGACATTATTCAGAAAGTGCACATGTGTTAATGTCACCATCTATCTCAACTGAAGGGAAGCTGGTGGCAAATCACATGTCTTGTAAAAGACTTGTATTCAGAATATATTGAAATATTTTTAAATACTTTTATTGGGGGCTCTTACATCTCTTATCACAAACTATACATTCCTCCAGTGTGTCAAGCACATACACTGCCATCATCATTTTCAAAGCATTCTCTTCCCACTTGAGCCCTGATTTCAGCTCCCCATTTCTTCCCCCTCCCTCTCCGCCCACCCTCCCTCAGGAACCCTTGATAAGTTATAGATTATTTTTTCCATATCTTACATCATCCTCCATCGCCCCTCACCCACTTTTCTGTTATTCATACACCTGGGAGGGGGTTCTAGTTTGATCCTTGTAATCGATTCCCCCTTTCCTAAAGCTCAAAAGTTCTCTTAAAAAAAGAAGAAGAAAATTTTAATAGGCCAAAGTTCTGAACAAGAGGAGATATGAATGGCAAATAAGCAGATGACAAAATATTCAACATTGTTAGTTATTACATCAATGCAAACCAAATGAGATACAAATGTTTTAAAGCCATTGCCATCAAGTCAATTCTGACTCTTAGCAACCCTAACAAGACAGAGCAGAAACAACCCACAGGGTTTCCAAGGCTGAATTCTCCATGCAAGTACTTCTTTCTCCTCCTGAGTCACTGGCTGGTGGGTTCGAACTTCTGACCTTCCCAGATAGCAGCCAAGCACTTAGTCACTGTGCTACCAGGCTCCTACGTTTTGTTTTATGACCCTATTCTACTCACTGACTGCCATCCAGCTGATGCCGACTCACAGAGAACCTATAGGGTTGGGTGAAAGTACCGCTGTGGGTTTCTGAGCCTGTAAGTCTTTACAGGAGTCGAAAGCCCTGTCTTTCTTTGGCAGGGCAGCTGGTGGGTTTGCTGACCTTGCCATTAGCAGCCCAACAACCAACCACTGTGCCACCAGGACTCCTATGACCCCCTTAGAATAGCTAACGTTAGAAAGGTGGACCAAGTCAAATATTGGCAAAGTAGATGGACCAAATAGAGCTGACATACGCTGCTGGTAGGAATGCAAAATGGGACAACCACTTGGGGAAATAGAGTCACAGGTCTCGAGATTTTTCCCAAAAGTTGTATGTACCTACTATGTGATCCTGACATTCCACTCCTAGGTATTTATCCAAGAGAAATCCCAGTCTTGTTCATGCAAAGACCAAACACATACATTCATTGCAACTTTATTTGCAATAACCAAGAGTTGGAATCTATCCAAATTCTCATCAACAAGAAAATGGGTATTGCAATGGGATCCTATGCAGTAGGAAAAAAAGAATGAGCTATTTCTAGCACCGTGACAGATTTAATCTCAAAACGATTGTACTGGGTGGAACAAGAATTCAGACAACAAGAGTATATGCTTCCATTTATAGGAGATTTTAGAAAATGCCAACTAATTTACTGCATTAGTCTGGGTACTTTAGAGAAACAAATCCACAGAAACTCATATGTATGAGAGTTTTATATAAAGGGTGAGTGCACATCAAGAAAATATCCCAACCCAGTGCTGCCCAAGCCCACAAATCCAACATTAGCCCATATGTTCGACACCAATCCACAAAGTCCTCCTCCATCTCACAAAACACAGGCAATGACACTGAATGCAGGAGGAAAGCCGAATCAGTGAACGTATCCACATGGCTTCTCCAGCACCCAAGGCTGCATCTGGGTAGGTTCATATAGCTTCTCCTCGGGGATATCTTCCAGGAAGTGAGCATTGCCAGCTGAAGCAGGGAACTGGTTAAGGCAGCTGCACCCTAGTCTGACCATCACAAAGCAAGAGACCTGAGAACTAGAAAGGTGAGGCTCACTGAGACATTTATCTCTCCACCTTCAATTACCCCCACATGTGTTTATCGGCCAGGTTGGCACAATAAACTTTACCTCATCTACTATGGCCGATCCTGGTTGCCTGTGGACAGAAAAAGTGAGAAGCTGGTGATAGCTAACTAGCTGGCTAATTAGATATGTAAATGACATCAAATTCTAGCCCTTACACAGGTACAGTTTTTCAAACTGTTCATAGTAAAGCTGTATTTAAAAAAAACAACTTTTAAAAGATCGTGAATGCTGGCTTCAAAGTTCTAAAATATTTACATACCATCCAGAGTTCTAGAATGAGCCAAATTGTTAATCTAGTGTGAATAAAGATCTTTTGGGATAAGCCCAATTCCAGAAGGTTTACTGGCCAGGCACGCCTTTATTTTTAAACTTATAGATTTCATGCTGACACGGTCTTTCGTCTGCTCTTGCACTCCCAGCGGGACCTTGAGATGGACTTGTATGGGGACCTGAGCAAACTCTAAACGGAGGCTAGCCCAACTGCCAAGTGACTGCTTTTGCTATTGCTGTCTCCGAGACAAAGGGAGCGCAGATCCTAGCATGGGTGGGCAAGACTCCCCAGATTACAAATGCAAGTGTCTTTAGACGCATTCGTGCATACTGGAAATCACCCATGCAATCTGCAGCCCAGAATTCATCTTGTCTTCTCTCTCTCTCTCTCTCTCCCTCCCTCCCTCCATCCATCCCTCCCTCATTTTCCTTGCAACGTTCTAGTATTGCCGTTTCTCCCTGGAGGTGGGTTCTATTTCTCTGCCACTCGGTCAACATCTGAGGGGCAGCATCACATGTCACTTACAGGCAGAAGCTCAAAAGGCTAACTCATGCTTTGTCCCCCTCTTATCACCCTCTGCCTTCCTGTCCTTTGGTGCTCCAGATGGATACTTCCCTATCAACCTTGACTGAAAAGTGAAGGCAGCGGGTAGCAAAGCCAAGTAGTCCAAGTGAGAGATGACCTTCCTGTCGTAGATCAAGGAGATTTTGGAGGTTGTTACTGCAGCAGCATCTTGACTCCCCTTACTGATACAATGTCGCTTTAGGGTAGCTTCTAGATGGAAGAGAAGTTATTTTCTCTGGATCAATAATGAATTGTCGTTTCAAATCACAGAGTGGATGGCTTCCTTAGGTAACAGTCTCATATGCAAAGCTTGTCGAAACCAGAATGTGTCACAATCTGACCTCTGGGACACTTTCCGTATTCTTCTTGGACTAAAATCATTTTCTGTCACGTCACAAATACTTATCCCAAATGAGATGGTAGGCATTGTACTCAGGGCTGGACAGGGGTACCCCTCAAAAATACTGGAACTGGGTTGGGCGGAGCTTTTGCAGTATGCATTGTTCCCACTAGGCAAGCAGAGAGCCACTTGCTCTGAGAGCATCCAGTGGTGGTCACCTGGGAAGGTGATCTCTGATCACAGTGAATTTTTTCATGAAAGCAGTTTCGACTTTTACGATGGCTGATTTAAGAGAACTGTGTGTGGCTGTAAAATTGTCCTGCACCGGAAAAATGCCCTAGAAACTCTTGTGATATTGAACACAGCTTAGAATGACAGCGCCAGGGGAAAACGCAATTGTACAAGTGGTTTTCTCGTTTCAAAAAAGGTGAAATGCTGATTGATGACAAACCTCATTCTGGACATCCGTCAACTTCCTGAATGGACAAAAATGTCAACTCCTAGTGCATTTGGAGTTCATTCCACCAGATCAAACTGTTAATCAAGCTTTCTATTTAGAGGTTCTGGAAAGATTTCATATTAATGTCCGACAAAAAAAGGCCTGATTTGTGGCAGACAGGGGACTGGTTTTGTTACCATGACAATGCACCTCGCCACGCAGCCATCTCAGTGGGCCAGATTTTGGCAAAAAAAAAAAAAAAAGCATGCCTCTCTTGCCCCATGTACCTTACTCGCCTGACCTCGCTCCATGCGACTTCTTTTTGTTTCCTCAAATGAAGAGGGGCATAAAGGATAGAGATTTGACAACTTAGAAGAGGTGAAGGGAAAAAAAATGAGGGAGGTGCAGTCAACCATCCAGATGAGTTTGAAAAATGTTTCCAAGAATGGAACCACAGATTTGACAAATGTATTCAGTGTAATGAATAATATTTTAAAGGTGATAAGACTGTTAAGTTTAAAAAAAAAACCTTTAGAAAAAAAATCCATTTGGGGGAGGGGGTACCCCTCAGGTGGTCCCAGGCTCATCGGGGAGTTTTATTTCAGGAGAAGAGATAGACAAGTGGTTAAGTACTAAGATGATGAGAACCTGCCTGAACCTAATCATCTTCCTCTTCTCTGTCCCAAAGTTACTCAATCTCTAACAGTGGTGAAATCAGAACCCCATTTCTGACTTGCGCATTCCATAGTCTTTGGGTCACACTTTGGAATATGTTATATTTTAGCTAATATCCCTGTTTCCACTATCTATGCCTATAGGAAGAGTCCCATGGAATATGGATGAATCAACCTGCTCACATAAGAAATATTTTCTAAATATGCAAAGTGAAAAATTAACTGATATTGGTTCAGTAGACCATCCATTCCTGTTCATGAAAGTTGACACCTTATCTTCAATTTGTATACACATAAAACTTACGGCCGCAGAATCAATTCTGACTCATCACGACCTTTTTCCCCCTTTAGAAATAAGTTTGTGTTGTTGGAGCCCTGGTGATGTTACACATTGGTTGTTCCTTGGGCTGCTAACTGCAAAGCCGGCAGCCACTCCTTGGGCCAAAGACAGGGCTCTCCACCCTTGTTGATATACAGCCTCTGAAACTCACTGGGCAGTTCTTCCCTGTCCTATAGGGTCACTATGAGTCAGCTTTGACTGGATGGCAGTTAGTTTCGGGGTTTGTTTATTTGTTGCTTTGTGGGGGTGGGGTTTCGGTTTGGGTTTTTGGTGTTCTTAGGTGCCATCAAATCAGTTCTAACTCACAACCACCTTACGTACAGGGCCACCCTTACAGTTGTTCTTATGTTTCAGTCCATTGTTAAAGTTATTGTCAATCCATCTTGCTAAGCATCTTCCTCTTTTTGGAAACGAAGCATGATGCTCTTTCCCAGGGACTGTTCTCTCCTGATGGCGTATCCAATGTGTGTGATACAGATTTTAAAAATAGCAAATTAAAATCCTCAGCACACCCAGGCTGGGCAACAGATAGATGTGCTGTCATGGGTGTGCCTCACGGAAGCACTTCAACCACACACCCAACTATGGGCTTTCCTACATAGTATTCGGTGCTATCGGGTGAGTTTGAATCCACAACAACCCTGTGTACAAGAGAACGAAACACTGCTCACTCTCACACTATCCTTGAAATTGTATGTCTGAGCCCATCGGCGCTTTCCTACTTGGGGTGAAATACTCTGTCCAAAAGTGATTGTCTTCAGTTTTTCAAGATGGTCAAATTCTTTGATGATCTTTAAATTATTCCAATTTAGTTTATTGAATTCAGAAGAAATTTCTTAAGCAACTATTGTATGTCAAATTGTCATTGTTAGATGCCATCGAGTTGGTTCCAACCCATAGCGACCCCGTGCACAACAGAACAAAGATACTGCCTGGCCCTGTGCCTGTTCTTGAGCGATTGGCGCAGACACTGAGTCAATCCATCTCCTTGAGGGCCTTTCTCTTTGTCACTGCCTCTCTACTTCACCACATATGATGTTCTTCTTCAGAAACTGGTCTCCCCTGACAACATGTCCAAAGCGTGTAAGACCAAGTTTTGCTATCCTTGCTTCTAAGGAACACTCTGGCCCTACTTCTACCAAGACAGATCAGGTTGTTCTTCAAGCAGCCCATGGAACTTTCAATAGTCTTCTTTCTCCAGCACCACTCAAATGCATTGACTCTTCTTCGGTCTTCCTCAGTAAATGTCCAACTTCAACATGCAAATGAGGCCATTGAAAACACCGTGGCTTGGGTCAGGCACAACTTAGTCCTCAAAGTAGCATCCTTCTCCTCAGTACTCGGAGGAGGTCTTACGCAGCAGATTTACCTAATTCAACTCGTCTTTTGATTGTTTTTGACTGCTGCTTCCTTGAGCATTGATTGTGAATCCACGTAAGACAAAATCCTTGTCAGCTTCAATCTTTTTTCTCCATTATCGTGATGCTACCTATTGGTCCACTTGAGAGGATTTAGGTTGTCTTTACATTGAGTTGCAATCCGTACTGAAGGCTGCACTCCTTGACCTTCATCAGCAAGTGGTTCATGTCCTCTTCGCTATTAGCAAGCAAGGTTTTGTCATCTGCATGTCACAAGTTGTTAATAAGCCTTCCTTTAAGCCTCATTCTTCTTTATATAAGCCAGCTTCTTTGGTGATTTTCTCAGCATATAGATTGAACAAGGATACAACCCTGACACACACCTTTCCTGATTTTAAACCATGCAATATTCCCTTGTTCCATTTACACAACTGTCTCTTGATCCACGTACAAGTTCCGCATGAGCACAATGAAGTGTTCTGGAATTCCCATTCTTCTCAAGGATATCTATAGTTGCTAGGATCCACACATAGTCAATAAAACATAACTAACCACCTTTATGGTATTCTCCGCTTTCAGCCAAGATCCATCTGACATCAGCAAAGATAGCCCTTGTTCCAAGTCCTCTTCTGAATCTGGCCTGAACCTCTGGCAGCTCCCTGTCACTGAACTGCTGCAGCCATTGTTGGATGATCTCCAACAAAATTTTACTTGCATGTGACATCAATGATATTGTTCTCTAATTTGAGTATTTTGTTGGGTCACCTGTCTTTGAAATGGGTACATATATGGAGCTCTTCCAATCAGTTGTCTTCCAAATTTATTGGCATAGACAAGGAGTCCTCAGCTTGTTGAAACATTTCAATGTGTATTCCATCAATTCCTGGAGACTTGTTTTTGGCTAATGCTTTTAGTGCAGCTTGAATTTCTTCCTTCAGGACCATTGGTTCTTGCTCACATGCTTACTCCTGAAATAGTGAACTGTGGACCCATTCTTGTTGGTACAGTGACTGTGTATTCACTCCATCTGCGTCAAATTCTAGGGATACAGGGGGAGGGGGGGAAGACGCAGCCTCCTCTCTAAAGAGAATTCAAGTATGCGAATGGTCAATCGTCTAGTAGTAAAGTGAGTCACAAAGAACTCTTCTTCTATTATTGGCCAATTATTTCCCATCCCAGACTCTCCTAGTTGTTGGGACATAGGCTCATGAAGAGAAGTCACATTGAAGTTGCCTTCATTAGCATTCACCTTCTTCCATAACCTCAAGATGGAAAATATGGCTCCCCATGAAAACCCAACTACATGACACCAAAGCGCTTGAGAACTATTGAACATACGGTGACCTGTTAATCCAAAGGACTAATCCTTTGCCTTTGAGCTGATTCTGACTCAACTTGGCAACCCCATGTGTTACAGACTAGAATTGCTTCATGCAATTTTCTTGACTGTAATATTTCTAGGAGGAACCCTGGTGGCATGGTGGTTAAGTGTTAGGCTGCTAACTACAAGGTCATCAGTTTGAAAACATTAGCTGCTCTGAGGCAGAAAGATGAGGTTTTCCACTCCTATAAAGAGCAATAGTCCCAGAGACCCACAGGGCAAATCTACCCTGTCCTATAGGGTCTCTATGGGTTGGATTTGATTGGATGGCAGTGGGGTTGGTTTGATTTGAATCTTTATGGAAGTAGATCACTAGGCATTTCTTCTACTGGATGCCACTGGGTGGATTTTAACTGTCAGCTTTTGGTTATTCTTTGAGAGCAACTCTTTCCACCACTTAAGGAACCTAACCCACATGTTAGGACCCAATTGGAATCCGCCATTAACAAGCTGTGTGTGGAAGCCTCTCGCCTCTTACTTTTGGAGAATGCAGTGGGTTCTCAGTTGGGCTGCTGATCACAAAGTCAGCAGTTGAGAACCCACTGTTGATCTTCAAGAGCAATGTGACATTTTCTACTTCCTTAAATAGTAACAGCCTCAGAGACCCACAGGGGGCAGTTCTGTTCTGTCCTACAGGGGCTGCCTCAAAGGCTCAAGTGTATTCCAGCACCAAGCTTCCTTGACTTGCTTTGGAAACGTTATCCCTCCTAGTCCCTACCAGGGGAGGGAAGCATGACTTAAGCATTCCCAGAAGCCCTCTTGCAAATGGCTTTGATTCAGCAGAAACGGAAGCAGTTACAATCCTGTGATCTTTCATGTCCCGAGCCTCAGCGTTGGTAAAGTAATGGGCAAGAGTCTCCACGATGACTTTCCATTGAGTGCATCCTCCTGAGCACTGTCACCAGGCAATCCCGGGGAAATGGTATTGGTCCACCCTGGTGCAAACTAAACGTAGGCTGGGGACTCCCTACAAATGTGCAACACTGGTATTTTGGGGTCTTGCCCCTTTCTCCTCCATGCCTCATTCTGGATCCTCAGGGTGCCATTACAAATGCTCTGCGCCCAAATTCCAAACCAATGGCCGTTTTCAGTAGAGGCTGCCGCAGGTTTTTAAGTGAACCTTACTTGCTGGGGTGTTTTCATGGGCAAGCCACGTGAGATTCCAAACAGTCAACAAGTGGGCACCTAGGGGGCTCATCCGAGTCTAAAGGTTCTGCCACGATATTTCCGATGGTCCTAGTTTACATCGAGTCCGAGAAAGGCTGAGCGCTGGGCTCGCCATCTGGATTCGAAGGCAACCTATCGCGTTGGGCCCGCCTCTCACGCCCTTAGCTCCGCCCCCAACTTCCGACAGACTCGCCGTCACGTGCCCTGACCCCGCCCCGCAGACGCGGCTCCCCTCGCGTCGAGCGTCCCCGCTTCGCTTCCGCCGGAAGTACGGCGACTTTCCCTTTCCGGCTACGGGTCCCCAAGCGGAGCGGGATACCGGACCGGGGAGCCGAGCAGCGGCGGCGGCGGCGGGGGCGGTAATGGCGGAGCTGGTGCAGGGGCCGAGCGCTCCGGTGGGAATGAAGGCCGAGGGCTTCGTGGACGCTCTGCACCGGGTCCGGCAGGTACGAGCTCGGCCAGCTGGAAGGAGCACGAGAGGCCGAGGCGGGGCCCGGCGACGAGGAGGGGGTCGGCCCTGGGGCCGGCAGGCAGTCAGGGCCGACGCCTCAGCTGGCCCCGGCGCCTCCTTGGGACTCTAGCGGCCGGGAGGAGTCGGGGGGGATGAACCGCCACCGCGAGGCCCAGGCCTAGCCTGTCGGGCGACTGTCCCAGCTGCCTGCAGCCGCTGAGAGCTTTGCCCAGGGTGCTTGGCCCCTGGCACGTCCCAGGACCCATGGGGCTGGCAGTCTCCGTGGGGTTCTGAAGTTCGCCTAGGGAGGATGCTGGCGAGAACATGGTGAGGACCTGGGTGTAAACATAGAGGGCAGCTGCCCCAGGCCCGGTAGCCCCGTAAAACTTGGGGGTGGGAAGATGGAAGACACACACACAAACCCCCATCTTTCTTGAACTCTGTATTTTGAAGGTGGAGTGGGAGACACGCGAGGGTATTTTGGGCTACTTTATTGGAGCTGGGGGGAGAGTGCTAAATGGGCGTGGGTGGTCCCCAAGAGAGAGAAGTGCCGGTGACAATGGTTATACCTTTCCGTGGGGGAGAATGTGAGTGATAGGGATTCGTTCCAGCAGTGAAACTTTGCCATCTGAGGCGGTTCGTCAGATTGAGACCCGTTTCTACGAGGTTGCAAGCTTTCCTTGAGACTGGATGTGGGAACTGCTAGAAACTGCTCTGGCCTGGTGCCGAGAACGGACGGGGGTGGGGTGTAAATTTCGAACAAGTTGACCATTACGTTTAAACGTCCTCAGCTGGGTTCGTTTAGTTCCTCACCTCTCCCTGTTTGATTCGCAGGTGCACTAACTGACTCTTTAAAAAAGCTGGGCTACAGCCATTACTGCTTGGTTTCCAACAGAAAGGGCCCCCAGGACTCATTGTAGAAGAAAGTCTCCATTTGGGATACTTTGAAGATACAGTTTTTACATCTCTTTTCCGTTTTCCAAGGGAGAGGCCCCTGGCTTTCTCAGATACTGACTTTGCTTCCAAATGCGGATGTTCCTATAGGCATGATGGCAGAGCCCCAGAATTTACCATGCCACCCAGTTTTTTTTTTAATCTGATGCTTTGTTACTTAACGTCTAACTCCCAACCAGTGCAGTATTATTCATCTAGTAAGATGCCAGAGCCAACCAGTGACTATAATCAGTGATCCTGCCTTCCAGCACCCCTTCCACCGCTCTGCTAGTTGGCATAGGCCCTGGACCTTGTTTCTCCTTGGCTACTAACATGAAATGGCTTTCACATGCGCTGATGAGTGGCGATCCCCCTGTTGGGCCTTCTGTGTCCTGGAAGAATTGGTGTCATTGACCTCAGTTGGCAGAAAGCCTGAACCCACTGCTGTGGACGCGATTCCAGCTCATTGCAACCCTCTATAGGGTGTCCAAGGCTGTAGATCTTCTCGGGAGCAGAGAACTTCTTCTTTCTCCTTTGCAGAAAGCCTGTAGTTGAACATGTAATGGATTTTGACCCATTAGGAAGCCTTCTCCACGCTTCTTGAGCCAGTGGTTGAGCTTGTATTGGACAGCCTACTCAGGAGCAAGGGAGCGCCTCTGCCCAGTGCCGCCTCACCGAGGAGTGCTGCAGCAGTGGTGTTCACCCCCACCTTGAACCTCACGGAAGCGTTCCCAGCTCTGAAATGCACCACTGACTGGCGCCCGATGCAGACAGTGCCATCGGTGCATTGCTTCCGAATGTTTACTGCTGGAGGTCAATACTGTCGCCGTAGACATCATAGTCGTTTAAAGACAAAGCATCAGCGAGATTTCTGGATACGCTTAGGCTTATTGTAAAGATTTGCATTGGCCAAAATGAAATTTTAGAAATATATAATGTGTGCTATACCAAAAAAAAAAAAGAAACCCAAAAACTCAACACATTCACTCCCTCCCCCCACTGCCACGGAGTCTCATGGCAACTATCTAGGACAGTGGAGTTGTGCCCTTTGGGTTCCTAAGACTGCACATCTTTCTCCCACAGAACACTGGAGGGCTCAAACTGCTGACCTTGCAGTTAGCCGCCCAACACGTAATCCACTCGACCACCCAAACCAAACTCTGCCATCGAGGTCATTCAAACTCATAGTGACCCTGTAGGGCTGCGGGGAGCTGCTCTTGTGAGTTCCCGAGGCTAACTTTTCAGGAGTAAAAGCTTCTTTATTTCTCCTGTGAAACAGCTGGTGGTTTCAAACTGCTAACTTCCAGGGTAGGTAGCAGCCCAACACACAATCCACTACGCCACTAGGACTCCTTAGGGTGCTTCTAGCAAAGTGTACGTGGAAGCATCGTTTATAACAGACAGCTGGATGGTAGTGGTTCTGCTGCTCCACTGCATACACAGCTGTCGGGATTAAAAAAAAGTCCCCTCCCAGTAAAAGTGGGAATAAAAGGCAGGGTTGGGCTGTGTGTAACATCAACAGTTCGAAGAGATGGGACTTTCTACTTCCGTAAAGAGTTACAGCCTCAGCTACTCACCCGGCAGTTGGACCTGGACCTACAGGTTACTGAGTTGACATTGACTAGATAGATGGAAGAGTTTGGTTTTTGTTGAGTCTATTTTAGTCAACTGACTGCAGAGCTCTGGGTGCTATCACTAAGCTAGTATTTGCGAAGCTCCTCCCGTGCTTGTCACACAGGGCACTTAATCTTCAAGGTTGCCTTATCTAAGAACTGGAAGGTATTTTGTGCTTGCTTATCTAGTGGAGCAAAATAGAATGTGAGTTGACCCTGCTAGGATTTGAACCTATAGTTTGTACTAAATTGAAGGTGTAGCGTCTACCACCTAATCCACCCAGCTTTCCTTCTGGCTTCTTGAAACCACATAAAGCCTTTGGATTCTTTGGGACAAAATGAACCCATTGTTACTGTAGTTCATTATGAACATGATGTTCATCGGTCCAAAAAAACAATCTGAAGATATCACAGAAAATTAACTTTTTTCTGTAACAGTGTGAACCCCAGTTCATTCATATGTTTGGCACAGGTGGGGAATTTATATACACGCTGTAGGCAAGTACGAGTAGTACACATGTTTGGAACTGTCTTCTGATTTGGTTTCCTTGAACTTGGGTAGTAACATGTTTCGTACTCCCAAGGCATTGGCAGGTTAGCACAAAGCAGATCTTCTTAATTGCTTAGAGAGGACAGCTTCCCAATTCAGGCAGGATGTAGACTCCAGCACAGGCTAGATCACCTTATTCCTTGACTACATTCTGCACCTCTCTCCTCGTTGATTGTTTAGGCTACAGCAGTGAGGAGATGATGGAGGCAAATTTATAGTATTATAGATGCAGATTTATTTTATTGTCCTCTTTCTAAATATAGAAATGTTCCAGGAAAGCCCTCATCGAGGACACACACTTGCATGTTAGCAGGGTCTGATCGCACAGTGCATCACAGATTCCCAGCATCCTGCCATGAGAGACCAGCTGTCTGCTGGTCGTCTCCTAAATAGCAGAGGCTCTCTTGCCAAATTGCTGATGCTTTTTATGACTTGTAAGCTCCTGTTTTGATCCTGTCCCGGTCACTGCCTCTGCATTGCACAACTCACTCCAGAGGAGTCTCCACTACAAAGTAAATGGTACTTCCTGCAGTTGGGCATTGTGGTGGCCCTTTGTCCAGTTAATTGTGAGCAAGATTGTTGTCCATTGTAGAGCCATAAAAGGTAACCTTTTGACTGATTTTAGGCCTGGAAGCTATTCTTTACTGACATCTTTGGGGGATTAATGTGGTGCCACAGAAGTTCATGGTCTTCCAGAAGATGCTGGGGCAGGGGAGTGGGGTGTAACCCCCATTTGTTGGCCATTTCACTCTTTACTCATTGTGAGAGGCCTTTGCTCACTTTATAGCTGAGGTATCTAACTCCTGGCAGAGACCAGTATGCTAATTGCTCAGTAGGTATCAGTGGTGCTACGCAGAAGACGTGCTTGCCCACTGGTTGACTGCCTATCGTGTCAGCGATGATAGAGGGGTTAACTCCTGCAGGCGCCACGCTCACCTTAGCTTTCTCAAATGCCGAGGAAACCCAGTGCCTCCAGGGAATCCACAGGCTTTGCCTGTGTCACTGCTTTGGTGGGACCTCAGTGAAAGGGTGGCTCAGCGCCCACATTTATGGAAGCCTGGAACTCCACGCCTGGCATTGAGCTAGCTGGTAAATGGACACTGCAAGCCCCTGAATGCCTTGGAGGCTTTTCCCAGTTTCTGTCTTTTAAAATCTGGAAGCCTAGGTGGATTATCAAACTTCGGTTTCTTCAGCCCCGGTTACTTTGTAGCTGCAAGGCTGGAGGATGGGGCACAGTGGGCCTGCAGGCAGCCGTGTTGTTTGAGCACCACAGTACCAACATTTGGAAATCAGAGTGATTCCATGTAAAAATCAAGCTCTAGCACCTCTGAAAAGAGCATGGGGCCGCACTGCTGCCAAGGTCTGCCCGACAATCACCCTGGCAGGAGCTGAGCTGCAGCTGCACCACCACATAGTGTGCACGTGCTACAATGAGATTCCGCTGTGCCTTCATTCTTGCTGCTGTTTCACACTGCCCGTTGCAGTGCTTAGTGGACAGCTTTCTATTACTGAGTCCTTTTCCAAGTTGTGAGCCCAGTGTCTGCAGTTTTTATTTGTGATTTCTAATGGAAAACATTCTGGGTGGAGAATTGGGAGATCTGAACTCCCTGCAAGTAGCTGCCTGACCTTGGGCTACGCTCCTCTTTCTCCAAACCCACTGCCATCGAGTTGATTCTAACTCCAGCAGCCCTGTAGGACAGAGTAGAACTGCCCCGTAGGTGTCCAAGACTGCACATCTTTATGGAAGCAGGAAACTTCATCTCCAGAAGAGCACCTTGCAGGTGGCAGCCCACATGGAGCCCGCCATCCTGCCAAGAGTCCATTTTTCTACAGGTGATTAAGTGAGTTGGTGTCTTCAGCACTTTTCAGAAGCCGCGTGTGTGCACACGTGCAAATAACCCGAGGTTATATCACTTCATAGGGACTCTGGTGGCCCGGTGGTGATGTGACGGGCTGCTAACTGTAAGGTCAGCACTTCACAGTCAAAGCTTCCGTCTCGGTATATCAGGGAAAGGCGTTGATAGGATTATTTTGGTGGTTCTACTTTCTAATTTTTCAATTGAGTAGCCACTGCGACCTTCCCTACCCACTCAGTGACAACAGTTCCGATTCACAGCTGTCTGAGTGGTTGTAAGTTCAAACCTACCAGCTGCTCTTGGGGAGAAAGATGTGGCATTCTGCTCCCAGAAAGATTTACAGCCTTGGAAACACTCTGAGGCAAGTCTCCTCTGTCCTTTCTGCTCACTGAGACATGTGAGCTGCTCCTCTCCTGGCCCCAGTTTTTCTGTGCAATCCTTTTCTTGTGCTACTTTGCCTTAGAATGCTCCCTCTTCACAATATTGTGCATCCAGAGTTTGGGATAGAGACACTTGACAGAGTATGGCCAGTAGCGTCTCTTGGAGACATGAATTACAGTTTCATTGTAGTGCCAGGTGGTAAATCATTTGCAAGAGTTAATACTGTTAATGGAAGTAGTGATTTCATTCAGATTACCTATCTTCATTTGAGGATCTGCTGAGTCCATGGCTTCTTTTGCTAGATACTGGGCCAACGCAAAGATAGATAAGACAAGGTTACAGCTGGCTCATCTCATCATGAAATTAGAATCTCACAATTAAGACATTGCATGTTTGAAAACTTTGAGCCAAAGGGAAATATAGCTGTTTTCCCAGAGGCACCAAAAAACAAAGTTTACTGTCATCCAGGTGATTCCTGCTCATGGTGACACTATAGGACAGAGTAGAACTGCCCCAGTGGGTTTCTGAGACTGCAAATCGTGTGTGTATGTGCATGTGTGTGTGTGTGTGTGTGTGTGTTTAATCTTATTGGCATTTAATTCACTTACACAATTTAATTAGCCCATTCATATTAAGAAGAGTTATGTAATCATCACAATCTATTTCAGAACATTTTCTTTCTTTTTTTAAATTTTTCTTTTTATTTATTTTTAAAACATTTTATTAGGGACTCATACAACTCATCACAATCCATACATATATCAATTGTATAAAGCACATCTGTACATTCTTTGCCCTCATCATTTTCAAAGCATTTGCTCTCCCCTTAAGCCCTTTGCATCAGGTCCTCTTTTTTTCCCCTCCCTCCCCACTCCCCCCTCCCTCATGAATCCTTGATAATTTATAAATTATTATTTTGTCATATCTTGCCCTGTCTGACGTCTCCCTTCACCCCCTTTTCTGTTGTCTGTCCCCCAGGGAGGAGGTCACATGTAGATCCTTGTACTCGGTTCCCTCTTTTCAACCCCACTCTCCCTCTACCCTCCCAGTATCGCCCCTCACATCCCTGATCCTGAAGGTATCATCTGCCCTGGATTCCCTGTGCCTTCAGCTCCTATCTGCACCAGTGTACATCCTCTGCTCTATCCAGACTTGCAAGGTAGAATTCGGATCATGATAGTTGGGACTTTTTCTTTCTTGTACTCTCCCTCAACCACCCCCCCTTGCCATGCCCTAGGTAATTATTAATTCAGTTACTGTCCTAGATTTTATACACAGAAAATCATGCATAATAAAACAATAAACAAAAATGACAACCAGAAAAAAATCTCAAAAAGAAAGCTGAAAATATTAAAAACTGAAGGAAATGATCACGTTGATAAGGTGTTACGTTTTAGCCTAAGTGCCTCTGTCATAATCACCTTCATCATGCTCTCTGTCTGTAGCCAAGCTGTTTACATCCCGGTCTCTACTTACAAGGGATTCACTGAAGGCTTAGTCTGTGTGTAGACCCTGCAAATAAACTTTAAGCTTCCACTGTTACTGTGGAAACTGAATGTTCAGAATTTAAGCTCTGATGCCTTTCCCTGTTCTGGATTTGGATTTTGTTGACAATCCTTGGATCACACATAGATCTTTGTGGGAGTGGAAGACCTCATCTTTTTCTTAAGGAGCATCTGGTGGTTTTAACTGCTGACCTTGCAGTTAGTCGCCCAACACATAACCCACTGTGCCACTGGGGCTCCTCTCCCGGGGCACACACTAGCTAATACATTCAGTAGTTCCTGAACCCATCCCTTCGGCACTTTTCAAAAGAACTTGGTTTTAAAGCAGAGATACTGTGGTTTGAGGTCACTGCACCAGAACTCGAGCACAACATTCAAAGGTTGCTAGTGAAAATTAGGTGGAACGTAGAAGAGCAAACTGATATGTTGCCTTGCCCGTGGGCGTGTCAGAGCCATGATTCAGATACAGGTGATCTAGACGTTCTGCAGCTAGATGATGTCAGGAAATTGATGAATTCTGGAGGAAGCTTCACTCTAGAGCAGCGGTTCTCAACCTGTGGGTCTTGACCCCCTTGGGGCTCGAACAACCCTTTCACAGGGGTCGCCCGATTCATAGCAGTAGCAAAATGACCGTGATGAAGTAACAATTAATTTTATGGTTGGGGGTCACCACAACATGAGGAAGTGTATTACAGGGTGGCGGCATTAGGAAGATTGAGAACCACTGCTCTAGAGCTCCCAGGTTGTGACTGTTTGTCCTAGGGGAGGCCACTCTTCATAGCAGGGAGACAGTGACCTAATAATGGCCTTGTTAAGTCGTGCCATTTAGAGGCAGCATATAAAGGGCTTTGCAAACAAGTGTGGGTGGGTTTGATTCTGTCCAAATGTGAGTGGGATGCATGTCAGAGAAAGCTACTGAGAAAAGTTGTCATCATGCTTGATTGTCATTCAAAATCACTTGTTTCCTTAAGGCCAGTAAATAGGGCAGGATAAGCAGGGGCCTCATCGCTTAATGACAACAATAGCTGCCATTCATGGAGCCCATGTGCTGGGCAAGCACTTTGATAGACCAGTATGTTCCCTGGGGTCACAAAGTCCCCAGGGTGTGCTAGAGTGAAGTGGTTAGAGACAGACTTCAGGGTCCGAGGGCAGGAATCCCAGTTCTCCTTATTATCATTTATTACCTTGGTGACTTTGGGCAAGTTATTTAACTCTCCTGAGTCTCTGTTTTGTCATTTGTAAAATGGAGATGTTTGGTAGTAGTAATAACTTTTGTAACAAAAACTAATCGTAGACATTGGGAGACTATTCTTCTGGAGAAGTAGATGGTAGTGGTTGAAGGGGACATGAAATAGATTTTTAGGGAGCTGTTTCTCCTTTGATATGTTGAGGAAACCAAAATAAAACCATTGCTAACGATCAAGTCAATTCTGATTCATAGCAGCCCTAGGGTAGGTAGGGTGTTGGAGACCTTAAATCTTTACAGAAGCAGCCAGCCCTATCTTTCTCCCTTGGAGTGTCTGGTGTGTTTGAACTGCCAACCTCAAGGCTATAAGTCCAATGCTTACCTGACATAACCAAGCTATAAACTTGTAATTGATGGACTTGTATATATTATTATTATTGTTATAATTATCCATCAGTAAAAGAGTTTTAAGTACTAGCAAGCATTTTTTTGTTCCTTACTGTGTGCCCAGCATTGTTCTGGGTAGTTTGCACTTCTTAACCCCTTATACCCATGGATACAGTTCCATGCAAACTGGCTTCAACTTCCACAGAATGTAATGAGAATAGTAGCAACTTCATAAGGTCATTGTGGAGACTAAGGGCACGGTCAGTGAATCTTCTAGACTGCTGTCTGTACTGTAGGATGCAGTAGGAACTAGTAGAATGCAGAGCTGGGGCTTCGCTCCACTTCCCCGGTGCACAACAACACCCCCCCCACCCCCCCCCACACACTATGGTTCCACAGACTGCCCTCTGAGATACATACTGTTTACTCCTGCCTTGGAGTTGGGGGTGAAGAGACTGCCTGTCCCCCCCATGTATTCTCCAAGGTCCAGGCAGTTCCACTCTGGTCACAGTAGGATGGAGGTGCTGAGTAAGCAAGTTTGAATCTTGCTCCCTGGATGGGGATGTGAGTTGTATCCCGCTGCTTGCTAGATCTGTGAGAATTGGCAGTGGTAGGACACAGTATGTGGTTGACTCGGCATTCAGTTGGTCTCTCCTATCTCTATTTTGTACGAAGTAACTAATAAGTAAGGCATCATGGAAATATTCACAGTGTAGTATTCTAATTTATAACTGGTGCTGAAACCTGTTGTCAGAAAATACTCCTGAAATTGAACCCTGAGAATAATTTCTTACTGTAATTTTGAACTTCAATGTAGCACCTTTCTGATTTTTGCCATTTTGGTGGGGCCCCAATACACTGTTTATTTAATATTTTTTAAAGATAATGAAACCATTATCATAACTAGAAACCTTTTCATGCATCAGGGGTACATAAGTAGGTATGTTCATACATGTACTTACCCAAGTCATTGTGTTACAAATCTCTAGAAAACAGTTAATTGGCCTCCACATTGTACAGGTGCCCAAGGTCACACCCTTAAAGGACTCACTGGAAAGCCAGATTTTTTTGATGGACTGCTAGTCCAGTGCTGCCCTCCCCCCAGGGGCACTAGCTACTACTAGGGGAAGTTAAGTGTCTATGACATTGACTTCCTTTCTATCTATCGCTGTGCTGAAAATAGTCCAGGTAGTGAGATAACCCCTTCTCCTCTTGCCCTTCCCCCTCAAAAAAGGGTGGGTGGGAAAAGTGACTCATGGCAGAGCATATTGGTACAGCCTCTCCTGGAGGTGGTGCATGCAGATAAGGGCAGTGGCCTTGGTCTTCTTGGAATGCCCTGGCTGCCCAGACAGACTTTCTTACCTTCTGCCACGTGCCGTTGCTAACTGAGGGCTCTGCCGGCTTCTTCTGCAGCCGTGGCTGTTCCGGATTCTCAGCCAAGATATGAGGGATGGTTGGTTGGAGCTTTGTACACTGGAAATCCAGTCCTTGGGAAGGAAATTTAAGAAAAGACCAGGTGGAAGAAAGGGAGGTCTTGTGTGTAGTGGTTAAGAGCGTAGACTAGTAGCTTAAGTATGGTTTATGTTTGGGCAGGTCAGTCAGTTTTGCTTGTATTCAAATGGAAACAATAATGCTTAACCTCCTAGACCAGCGGTTCTCAACAGGTGGGTCACAACCCCTTTGGGTGTCCTACGACCTTTTCACAGGGGTCGCTTAAGACCATCAGAAAACACTTATTTCTGATGGTCTTAGGAACCGAGACACCGCTCCTCTGTCCATCTCCAGGCAGGTCTGCCCACTTGCAGATATGCCCACATATGAGTACCTGGCCTGATGACTGTTACCCATGCTTCGAGACAACATTTCATTTATTTGTAATTAGAAATAAACATTTCACAATATACAATGACATACTGGTTTGTCATTAATCTCTATGCTTTAATTAGGTTCAATTTGTAGCAATGAAAATCCTGCATATCAGATATTTACATGACAATTCATAACAACAAAATTACAGTTAAGTAGCAGCAAAAATAATGATATGGTTGGGGATCACCCCAGCATGAGGAACTGTATTAAAGGGTTGCGGCATTAGGGAGGTTGAGAACCGCTGTCCTAGACAATCCCCAGGAAGGATCATGAGATAACGTTTTGAAAGGGCCTGGGGTTGCCTTGGATTGGGGGCTTCCTTGACATCCGTCCGTCCCCAACAACAAAAAGCACTTGGTAAAATTGAGCTCTGGTGATCTTGTACATTTGTAATCATTTCTTAGAACAAGGTTGTGTTTATATGAATAACGGAGTATATTGTCTCTTTCCAGTATGCTGTAATTATAAGTTACAGTGTAACCCAAATATAAGTTACAATGTAATTGATCTTGTAATGGTGTAACTCTCAGGATTCCCATGCAGCGGGCCTGACTTGGAAGCTGCACCTGTTCCAAACTGCTACTCTCATGAAAAGTTCCCAAACTGCAAATAACCGCAGCAAGCAAGAATTAGGAACAAATCTGAACACTTAACAGTCACATTTTAGAAGAATGGGTATTGATTTAGTTATGCATGGGATTGGGGGTAGGGGGGGATCCCCCAACAGCAAAAGATACACACTATCTAAATGGTAAGGAAGGCCAAGGATTC
Organism: Tenrec ecaudatus; assembly: GCF_050624435.1. Lineage (NCBI taxonomy): Eukaryota > Metazoa > Chordata > Mammalia > Afrosoricida > Tenrecidae > Tenrec > Tenrec ecaudatus. The sequence continues at coordinate 76,563,504 of NC_134539.1, read as the reverse complement.
TGGAGTAACATTGTAGCTACTTTGGAAGGAAGGAGAAGCCATCGGAAGCTGAGCAGCCTCTTCAGAAGAGAACTGGGCGAATGCCCCTTGCAGAGAGCTGAATCTGAACACAATTGAAGAACTCAGTGATTATCAAAAAACCCCTGGGGTACTCTTACCAGCCCAGTGATCTTGAAAACCCCCAAGCAGCCTTTTACTGGGGTAGATGAGCAAGTCTTCCTGGGACACAAGCCACTGTAGTTTCCTTCCCTGTCAACCCACGGCGTTCCCAGCTGGTGTACTGGTTACAGCTTAAGTATGTAACCAGCCTCCACCAGGGGGTTCAATACAATATGGAGCCGCATGATTGCAAATTGATAGTGGAATGCTACTTAGCAAGGCCTAAACAGTGTATTGAGTTTGGAGTTTGGGGAACAAAAAGAACTCTGAAGGGGCAAGATCAGGGCTGTCCGGTGAATGGAGAAAGGTTTCCCAACCAAAGTCTAGTGGGATAACCCTTTCTGCCCTCAAAGAATGAGGAGATGCATTGTCGTGGTGGGAAACGATCCCTGTCCACTTGTCTCTTGTCTCACTTTTCCATTTTCTTAAAGCCCCTTTGAATGTCTTGTGTCCTTAAAGAGAATCTACCACAATTTCCCCTGGGAATCCCCAAACAGGGGCTAAGACCTGAATGACTTCCCTGCTTTGAATCTAACTGGCCCAGCATTCCCCTCTGCTTCGAGTCAAGCTCCACCTGACATTGACAGTGATATCCCTGGACTCAGAGCAAAGCTGTTTGCTCGTGTTTTATGATTGTGCCAAGTCACTTGACTCTGTGGGCCCCTTAATAAACTGTGGATAACTTTGGGAAGAATCAGAATTCCAGAATGTGTCATTGTACTTATATGGCACTTGTACATAGATCAAGAGACAATTCTAGAAACAGAACAAGGGCATGCTGCCTGGTCTAAAACTCGGGATGTGTGTATCACGGTTGTATCCTCTCACCATACTTGTTCAATCTGTGTGATGAGCAGGTCATCAGAAAAGCTAGATTATAAAGCAGAATGTGGCATCAAGATTGGCAGAGGCTTCAACTGCTTGTGATGTGCAGAGGACACACCTTGCTGGCTGAACGGGAGGAGGACTTGAAGTGCTTGCTGAGGAAGATCAAGGACGGCAGCTCTCCATATGGATTACTACTCAAGAAAACCGAAATCCTCGTGACGGGACCAATAGATAGCACCGTGATAAATGGAGAAAAGATTGAAGTTGTCTGGGATTTTTGTATTGCTTGGGTCCTGTCAGTGCTCATGGAAGCAGCAGTCCAGATCAAAATATGTGTTGCATTAGGTGAATCTGCACAAGACCTCTTTAGAGTATTGGAAAGCAAGGATGTTGCTTTGAGGACTAAGGTGCACCTGACTCAAGCCTTGTTTTTCAGTTGCCTCATAGCCATGTGAACGTTGGACATTGAATAAGGGAGACTGAAGAAGAGTCAGTGCATTTGAGTTGTTCTGGGGAAGACTACTTGAAAGTACTATGGACTGCTAAAAGGACAAACAGATCTGTCTTGGAAGAAGTACAGCCAGAGTGCTCTTAAGTTAGAGGCCAGGATAGCAAGACTGCATCTCACATACTTCGGACATGTTGTCAAGAGAAACCAGTCTGTGGAGAAGGACATTGTGTTTGGTGAAGTGCAGGGGCAGCAATAAAGAGGAAGGCCCTCGGTGAGATGGACTGACCCTGGAGCAGCAGCAGTGAACCCAGATGTAGGACCAGCTGTAAGGATGGTGTGGACTGTGCAGAGGGTCATTGTGCGGCAGTGACTGTGGGTCGGAACCGACTCAGTGGCACCTAACGACAAAGCCACTGCTTTGCTCAGACCTTTTTGTGTTTTTCTGTCATTTAATTTTAAGGGGCCCCCTAATGAGACTCAGGCATATGCGTTACTGAGAGACCTTGCCTGCAGCCACCTGCTGGTCGCAGCGACATGGTTAAGTCCATTTTGTTGGGAATGAACTGGTACGTGTATGAACTGGAGCCCTGATAATACTATCTCGTGTGCCCGTGTCTACGGTCTTGGTGGTTCACCTCACCTCTGGCCCGACTCCGTTTTGCTGTGGTAATGCTGTGGCGGCCATCGACAGGACGCGCAAATGACTGGGTTCCAGTCAGACTTACCGAGCACGGGGCTTCTGCCGTAGTTTGCCAACCTCTGGTCAGGACAGCAGCCGTTTCTCGCAACTGTTCGTCTTACCAGTTCCCTCCTCAAAGCCCATTTTTCTTATATCAGGAAAAGGGCTTTTTCTTTGTTTTAAAAAAAAGGTTTTTAATGCATAGTGGTCACATATATGACAGAATGTGCCGTGCATACACAGATTCTCAGTGTTGCGCAGCCTCCAGCACTGTTTCCAATGATTTTGCATCATCTCAAATAGACCCTCTGTGCCTACTAAGGGCAATCACTTCCCTGCCTAGGGGAATCTTTGAAACTGCAAACTGACATTCTAGCAACTTCCCATCATCCTTCCTGTGTCTAGCCCTTTACTAGGGTCTCCTGGTGACAAGCCCACACTGAACTGGCTTTTGTCTGTCTGTCTCTTGATACACATCTGGTTTCTTCTACTCTAAAAACATTGGCTTTATTCCAAGCTGTGCCCCCCCCCCCCCATGCTGGCTTCCTACGCCTCTGTCCAAGCTGCTCTCTTTTCCTGAACACGTGAGCTCCTTTTGGCCGCAGAGCAAATGCTTATCGCCCGCTGAAATGATCACGTTGATTAACTTACTACCAGATGTTCGGCAGAGCAAGGGCTTTCTTGTTCAACATGGTAGCCCCATTTCCTAGGGCTGCTACTTGTGTAGTGCTTTCTGGCATCCAAAGCTCAGCTTCATAAGACCTGTTATCCTCTCCAAAACTACGAAGCAAGCGATAGTCTACCCTGGGGTCATGTGCACAGAGGAAAGCGACGTGCTCAGCAACGTAGAACTAGTACAGAAAGTGCAGGACCTGCCCAAAGATGCCTGTTGCTTAAATCCAGGCATCATTTTCCAGGATCCAAACGGTCTTTACTTGCTTTAGGCAATTTATCTCTGTTGGCCCCAGAAGGTCTCAGACTTTAAGACCCCTTCAGATTGACTAACCCGGGAGAACTTTAACTGAAGACTTTGCTGTGTGGGACAGCTGTGCTAAGTGTCCTCAACCCACCTCTGCTTGTGAAATGTAAGGTACTCGGCGTCAGCCTGTAAACATTCTTTTGCTTATTGAAAGAGCTGATGTATTCTAGCGATCAGATTTAATTTCCTTGGAGAACAAAGTAGATAAGGAGTTCTTTTGAAGTTCACCCATAGACACAGCGTTTGTTTCCGGGAAATTTTTCAATAGCTGCGTTCTGTTTTCTGATAATAAATTTTTCAAGTTGGAATGTTCTCAGAGGTTAGCTCATTTTTCATTGCAAGAATCCTTCTGAAATGACATGGATAGATGACATGCCCCTGCTGTTCAGATATTCTCATGAGCAGCTTCTTGTTATGTATCTCTAGACTATATCATTGCTTTGTGATATTGCCGCTAGTTGAATGGGCATTTTTGCTTCGTACGAGAACCCTGAGATAAATGTTTTGAACAAAATTCTTCACATTATTGTCCAGCCTTTTTCTTAAAATGTGGCATATCTGTATTTTAAATGATGACTTCAAATACTGATATGCGTGTAGCAGGCATGCTTCTTCAGTTACTTTGTTTCCAAAGACTCAGTAAGCCCCAAGGGAAAGTCACTTAGCAGTGAAAAGCATTTGCCCTACCATGCCATTGCCTTATATTGCTCTTGGTCCAGGGAGAGATGGGCTAACAACCTTTCAAAGAGGCCACTTGTCTCTCCCTTCAGATACAGGCCAGATTTGTTACTGATTTCTAAACTCTGATTCTCTCTGTAGATTGCTGCTAAGATTGATTCAATTCCTCACTTGAATAATTCCACTCCCCTAGTGGACCCCTCGGTGTACGGATACGGAGCACCCAAACGGCCCTTGGATGATGGAGGTGAGTCGCTGTGAATATCTTGGCCTTTGGATGATAGTGAAGCTGCCGGCTAAGTGTGAGTCTGTGTCAGCCATTTCCTAAACTGCTCTCGCAAAAGTCACACTTGAGTGGTTGAGAGGAAATATTTAGGCTGATTTTTCTCAGCAATTCACAGGCATTTGAGTCCCTCTTTGCCTCGATAACACAGGGTCTTCTTAGGCGGACCCTAAGGTGAAAGCCCTGGCCCCGGAGCCTCAGCTGTGATGTAACTGAACAGATTCAAAGCCTGCTGCTTGATTTGCTTCCGTTCTGCGGGTACCAACAGGGGAGCGGAACTCCAAAGAAAGCTAGGCATTGGTGCGCAGCTTTCCAGAAGCCACAGCCACGCCTTGGCCTTAGAGAAAGGGAGACGGGCAGGGACTGTTCTGTAGTCAGTATGTCCGTTTTGGGGGTTTATTTTTCCCACCGTACCCATTTATGAACAGCTCTTTCTAAAAGCATGTTTGTTTGTTTGTTTTCATTCATGCATGCATTGTCGGCTTGTTTTTACACCCTACCCCACTCCTAAAAAGAATTGCTACCACTTGGAAGTGCCCTCACCAGCCTACTTTGATAATTAGTGTCTTATGTGTTTCTGCAGAGAGCCAAGAGCTTCCTTTACCTTGCTAGGGGTCCTGCAAGCTATGGCTCTACAAGGGCTTCTGGATACAGCAGAGTGCATATGCACCGATGTGCATGCATTCAGGGGTTGGTGTCATCTCTTGATGCTGAACTATGGTCACGCTCAAGCAGGTACAGCATTTTGCGGAGTCTTCAGTTGGGGCAAGGAGGTGTAATATATTTTGTATGATCTCCTTTTCCAAGAAAAGTAGGTGCGTTTTATGTACACAAAAATTCATTTGGTGTGACTTGTTGCCTTGAGGATTTGGAAAGAGAAGGTCTCCCCGTTGTTTTTAGCTGTCAACCTATTAGGAAGAATTGTATAGCCTTGCACTGGGACAAATTTTAAAGAGACATCTCCTTTGGAGGTGAAAGTTTTGTTGTCTGTTCAAAAATCTATTTATGGTCACATAGAAAATCCACCCCAGGGCTATTAGAACTGAGGTGACAATTTAATCTGCAGCTCCAAAATGATTCCCTTTGATCTTTTTGCTTTTGACTTGTGCTAACCTTTTCTTGAACCAAGAGTCACTGATCACATTTTGTGAATTTTTGCCGTTGTGAAGAGAATACTATACTGCAGAGTAAGGAACCTTTCCACTTTCTCAGGCAGTAACAGATTGTGTGAAAATAAAAACATGCTGCCTGGCGAGGAGCACATATCTCATTAATGAACCATGTGTCTCTCTGGCCCACTGTTTCCAGAAATCTAGATCAATACATTTCACAACTCCCAAGCGTGTGCTAAGACTTGTACACAAAGTGATCAAGTCTGTAAATGTGCCCTCTTTGGATATTTGCAGATGAACCCACAGGCATGTTGCAGGTTTTTCTTCTGTGAGTGTTTTGTACACACCTTTGGAGGGAATTAGTGAAAGTCAACTGACTGAGAAAGAGAATTGGGGAGCAGTAAAATACAGCTGACTAGCCAGGATCACCCAGTGAGTCACCAGTAAATTCAGTGTTACTCAGAAACACTTGACGCTCCAGCTCTTTTTTTGTTATCCATAGTGTGTACATGTCTGCCTTTGGGGAGCGAAGTTCTTATAAACAGAAACTACACGTGTCCTCTTTTCCTCCCTTTCAAACAGTGGTTCTCAACCTGTGGGTCGCAACCCCTTGGGGGGGGGGGATGTCCAATGACTCTTTCACAGGGGTCTCCCGGTTCATAGCAGTAGCGAAATTAGTTATGAAGCAGCAAGGAAAATAATTTTATGGTTGAGGGGTCACCACCACCTGAGGAACTATATTAAGGGGTCACGGCATTAGGAAGGTTGAGAACCACTGCTTTTAAATGTTAAATCTGCTTATAGAGGCAAAGGAGGCCTGGTGCTCAGCTTCTAACCAAAAGGTCAGTGGTTCAAACCCACCAGCTGCTCTGCAGGAAGAAGATGTGGCAATCTGCTTCCCTAAAGATTACAGCCTCAGATGTTCCATGGGCGGTACTACTTTGCCTTACGGGGGTCATGATAAGTCAGAATTAGCTCAGTGGCCGTGGGTTTGGGTTTTTTGGTTTAATTGTAGAAAGGACCGAAGAATGAATCTCTGTGATTTGGAATGGATCTCCTGTCATATATGTCTTTAACAATGGGGCTTCAGCAAGTTCGAGGGCAGTTCCAGGATCTTTCCAGTTCATTTTTCTGCATGTAACACACACTATTGAGCAAGTCTTATCTGTGCACTATTAGTGTTACTGGTCGCCTTCTAGGCCTGCCATTTGGGTAAAAATGGAGCCATGGGAGTGAGTTCAGTTCTAGACCTGAAATTGACCAAAGGCTACAGTCTTGGGTGTCCACCAGCTTCTGTGCAACCAGTAAACCTGGTCTCTCCCCGTTCTGATCATCGGTCCACATTTTCTTCCTGCTCTATCCAGGAGCCCTTTCCGAGCCGTTGGTGGTAGCTGAGCACCCTCCTTGTTCTGGTGTCAGGGTGGTGGAGACCGACGTTTGCCTGGCCCATTAGTTCAGGGGACTACCAGTGTTTTCAGTGTTCGTCACTCTTTCCTCTGCACAGGGAGACACCAATAGTTCCACCTTCGATGGCCGCGGATGAGCTCCGAATGTCCCAGGCACCGCTCCCAAAGTTGTGTGGAGAACATTGCGCAAAGGATCTTTTTAATTCATTTGGTGGTGGTGGTGGTGGTTTGGGGCCATTTTGGTTTGTTTTTTAAAACCTACTGCTGTGTCCTTATCTGAGCAGAACACTTGTTTGACAATCTTAGCCACTTCAGATCAGGTCATTTTAAATAGTAACATTTTTAGTCTCAACACCCCTGCTTTCTAAGCGTCTTTGAGCTGACTGTACCTTTGGCACGCTACCATCCGAGGGGTCTCCCCACTGGTCTCGCTTGGTCATGGCACCTTTTCCCTTGTGATGGCAGGAACTTCAGTGCAGCCATTCTCCCATACGACTTTAGCATCTTTTGGTTAACCAGGGCAGTCAGTCTGGACCTCCCTAGCCTGCCCGCCGGCCTCACTTGCTCCCCCTCGTTCTGTACTCCCCAGTAGCCACCTCATCATCTGTTGTTTCTCTCTACTCAGCCCGAAGCACATCCCTCCCTAGCGTTACCTGGCCAGCTCCTGCTCAGGCTGCAGGTCTGTTGACAACCTCCTGACTTCTGTTGCTCCTCATCAGTACATTCCTCGTCGTCTTTAGTCTCCAGCTCGGATGCCACTCTTGCCATGACGCCTCTTTTCTTCTCCTTCCCCGCCCTTCCCCTTTCCCTCACACCACCTCACCAGCAGATAGTAGGGCACATTCCCCTCTGAACCTCTACAGCAGGTCTTTTCATCTCGGGGGCACCGTCACCTTTGTGACTCTACTTATCTAGAGTATGGCATGGTGTCCCGAGATTGTACACGCCGTGGTCACATAGGAGGCCGGGTCTTTATTTCCCTGCATTCCCTGATACATAGTCCTAGCTGGGAGACAGGACGGTTTCAGTTCCAGATGGTCACAGTAAATAAAGCCAGGATTGGAACAAAGTCCGTCCCATGGGTTTTTTTTGTTTCCTGGTACATATGAACGTTTGCACTGTACTCTATTAAGCGGGCAGTAGCATGCTGTGAAAGAACCTAATATTGAGAGAATGACCAAAATGCTGAGCAACACACAAAATAAGTGCATAATCTTCAAACTGTGCACTGATAAGGCCTGCTCCATACAGGCCACTCCAGACCTTCAATTTGTTACATAAAAAGAAACCTACACTATCTGAGAAGCACAGTAACTCAAAGTACAGTAAAGTGAGGCTGCTATAGCGAAGGCTTGATGTCTCCACGTGTACGTCCTCCCCCTTGACACCCTACAGTTGGCCTATAGAGAGAGAATTTTTTTAAAGGAAGTCTTAAACTTCAGAGAGTCTGATTAACTGATTAAGTTATTTAGAAATATGCATTCCAATTGAATTAAACTCTAGTTGGCAAACTTTCAGAAGATCCAAAAGCATTTTAGGTTTGTTGGCCATTGGGTGGTCTCTGTCCCACCCATAGCACAGACAGGAACATGTACGTGAATAGGCCTGGCCATGCTCCAGTAGGGCTTTGTTTACAAAAACGGGTTGTCGGCCCTCAGGCGGTCCAGTTTGCTAACCCCTGGTCCGATCAGTCTCTCCCAGTGATAAACTGTGCCACGCTGTCAGTCTTCGTTCAGAGAGTGCCCGACATAGCCCTAATTTCCTTTCATCTGCCTCGTGCGAGTTCTCGTTGCCCCAACTGCCATAAAAAACAAGTGACTCCATGTGTAATCGAGAGCTGGTGCTCAGATTGCCAAGTCCCTTCTCACCTTGCCCTCTGTGTCTAGTGCAGTAGGGTAAATGGCTTCTCCCGCCCTCCGCTCTGGACCCTGGCGATGGTAAAGGAACCGGGTCCCCTTGAGCTGTTTGTGATTGGCCCGGGCAGGCCCTGCTCGGTCTTGAGGCTCCTCTCTGCTGTGGAGGGAGCAGCACGAGCCCGGAAGTTGACGTAAGCACTGCGCTGTGTGACGGGGAGCTGCGGGAGGGCAGGACAAGGGACCTTGAAAACAGTCTTGGGTTGTTGTGTGTGGTGGTGACCCGATGGGACAGGGCAGAACTACCCTGTGGGTTTCCAAGGCTGTCACTCTTTATGGGAGCTGAGCGCCCCATCTTTCCCCTTGTCCATTGTACAGTGCCACACTTTTTCATCTGGGCTGAGCTTGAAGCTTTTCCTGTAGAGTGGAGGAAGACTTCTTGAGCGTACTGTCAAATGGAGTATTTGAATGGAAGACAAGAATAGACTATCTACGGCAGCTGTTCTCAACCTGTGGGTCGCGACCCCTTTGGGGGGGGGTCCAACGACCTTTTCACAGGGGTTGCCTGATTCATCACAGTAGCAAAATGACAGTTATGAAGTAGCAATGAAAATAATTTTATGGTTGGGGTCACCACAACATGAGGAACTGTATTCAAGGGCACGTGTGGCATTAGGAAGGTTGATCGACGCAGTCCCTTTTCCATACAGCACAGAGCAAAGAAAAGGTGGGAAGGTGGAAATGGGAGTGAGTGGGCAGGCTAACTGAAAAAGCACCTGCTTTCAAGGACGGAGAGGTACCAGTGGAGGTAGAGCGTGATGAGTGCTAAGATTCTTGCCTTGGATGGTGGGCCTGAGTGTCTAGACCACTGCCTTTGGCCATAGCGCCTCAGGCCTGCAACACCCATCTCAGCTCTGTAAAGGGATAATCATTGCTACTTCCCCTCCTTCTGGGAAGGATGCTGCAGGGTGAAGGTCATGCATAACTCTATTCCCCAGAGCTATCTTTTACAGCGTAGACAAGTAAATTGGGGTCTTCGAGACAGGGGTTGGAGGCTTGAGGGATTCCTTTCCAGCTCTTCAGCCCCCATAGGAAGTCTCTGCCCTAAAGCACCTCTGTCCGAGCAGCGGGTCTGTGGCGGGCGCCTTTTGAGTCACGGCAGTGCGGGGGATGCAGAGTCCCGAGGGAGCAGAGCATCAGAGAGCTTTCGGAAAGGTGCAGGGAAACAGGGTCTCATTTTACCCAGATACCTCATGGCAAAAGCTCTGCCTCCCTTCCTCTGTCCCCATCTTCATCCGCCCTGGGACTTTAATTCAGAAGTGAGGTGGCAGTCACGGGAATGCACATAAAGCACATACATGTGAGTTGAAAAAAAGAGGAAATTAAGACTTTCTCCCTGGGAAAGTATAATTTATTATATTCTTTGAAACTACTAAACCTCTGCGGGAGAAATTCAATGTCCAGTAAAAGAGAATTAGAGTTTTTCAAAGTTCTTTTAGGGAATTTAGGCACCAAAGCAGCTTCCTACTCTGGGATCTGAGTGCCCCGAGGCACTTTAAAGAAAAATCTTGATGACCTGTCACCCAGAAAGCAATTGGGTAGTTTCCTCTGAAACTGGGTTCTCCTCACCCGTAGACTCCTGGGCTTGTATCCCAAAGAAATGAAGCTTTGGTTTGCATGCAACCCTGCTGCGAGTTGCTGGAGTACTTTTCTTCATAATACCCCCAAAGAAATGGCCTTTCCATCCATTTACCAGCAAGAGCGTGCTTAGACGGTCCAGCCAAACCACAGACATATACCTGGCAATAAAGATGCACACGGCCCCAGATGAGGCTCCGAGGAGCTGGGCTGAGTGCAAAAAAAAGAAAGAGGAGACCCCAAAAGCTCTGGACTGTAGGGTTCCATCGAGAAAACGTTTCTCAGATGGAGTCCCTGGAGCAGTTAGGCGTGGCGGCTGGAGGAGTCTCTGGGTCAGATAAGAAAAGACCACAGCTAGAAGGGACCTCTGACCCAAGCCCCTCCTCACCTATCCACGAGGAGAGGAGTCTGGAGAAGTAAATGAATGCCTGGCCAAGGTGCCAGACCTGAGGCGGAAGGCAGACTGGAGCCCTGGCTCGGACTCTCATACCAGGAAAGTGTCGTGGACGGAAAACGGAACACCGTGAAGTCTGGCAGGTCAGGGTTGGCCTCCCCGCTCTGCCCTGGTTTGATGTGTGATTTAGGGCAGGTTCTTTAACCCGCTGAGCCTCCAAACATCTTTTCCTCAGTTAGAAATTGGAGACAAGAAGCACTTTACCTCATGAGCATCTCATGAAAATTTTAAAAAATATCTCATACTGCTCCAAAAGTTTCTCTTTCCATTGGCCCTAGTACACAAATAACGTAAATGTGCTGAAATTTTAAAATTCTGTGAAATATATCGTCCTGCTATGTGGTGCCCCTGTTTTCTCCATTGGATTGCTGAACAAAGCTGATCATGACCCTGCAGCTGCCTTCATGATCCGCAGACAAAATGAGAGTCATAGCATGGAGTACATTAGTGTGTGTGCTTCTCCTAGACAGCGGTTCTCAGCCTTCCTAATGCACGCACGGCCCTTTCATGCAGCTCCTCGTGTGGTGGGGAGCCCCCAGCCGTACAGTTATTTCCATTGCTACTTCATCACTGGCATTCTGCTACTGTTAGGAATCAGGCGACCCCTGTGAAAGGGTCGTTGGACGCCCAAAGGGGCGACGCACAGGTTGGGAAGTGCTGCCCTAGCCTGTTCTCGGGAGTACTCCTGGCTTTAGGCCTTGGATAGGCATTTCAATGGAGAAGGGGTCTAGGTGGGGATTCTTGGCCCATCCCCATCCCTGGAGACTATATACTCGTGAATAAGCCGAGTTTTTCCGCACATTTTTAATGTAGTTTTTGTGGTAAAGTGGGGTGCCTTGGCTGAGGGTCGGCATATAGGCAAGTATATATGGTAAGTTAGCTTAGCTTTCTGTTTTTCCTGCTTCCCACCACGTTCCTTGAGGACACTACCTTAGTCGGCGTCGTGTCTCCAGAGCCTGGTACCACTCTCAGCGTCTGGAAGGCACTGATTTGCGGGGTGCATGACCAAAAGAATTATACTCTTAGGAAGGTGAGTGAGTATGGGGTCTACCTGGGTACAGGCTCTCTGAAGCCTCAGATGTAATTGCACCTGTCACCCCAGGAAACTGATGCACGGGTTGCTGCACCTGCCGCCTAAGAGAGTTCATGCCGTTACGGCATCAGCGAGCTAGTATTGCTCTTGTCCATGCAAAGGCATGTTGAGCTATAATTGAGAGTGACATTGTTAAGATCAATTTGAATAGACTCAAACTTTAAAACATGCATATATAATATATATACCAGTATATTGGAAATATAATTGTAAAATTAGTGACAGATTATTTACCAAGAGCCTTTCAAGTCCATCTCTAGTTTATCAGCATTTTGTTTCCATGAGGTGAGCGTTGCTACCTTCTGTGGAATACTGGAAGCTTTTGTGCCATTTCTGGAAGAAAGACTTTGAAAATGAGAAATCTCTGTAACTCAGTATTACGGTCCTTAGCCGGGGCTTGGAAAGACATCGGTGAGTGTCCAAAGAGACTGGATTTAAGAGAGGAGCCGAGGGGAGAACTGTTGCCTGGGTCCAAAGAGGAAGGGTCGGTTATGTGTTTGTTTTTGTCGGTCTTGTAAAACTGCGGCCGCTATCCACAGTGACACCTACGGCCCAGGTTCTGGGTTGATGCCACCTGCACTGGGGCTGCGGGGGGCGGGGGGGGGGTAGTTGGTGCTGTTGCATGTTAGGCGGCGGTGGGGAGCAGTGTCACTATTAAAACGGATGGTGTTCCACAGCGTGGTGTGTTTTCTAGTGATACTTTGTTAGCATTTTGGGGGGGAAGAAAACTGAAGACATGTCTTTCCTCACTGGCAGAAAGAAAATGTGTCTGTTACCTTCCTTTTTCTTTCTTGGTTTTTTTTTTTCTTTTCCTAAAAACAGAAGCCTATTATTGAAATTGGCAGGTATGGCTCCTCAGAAGGAATTTCATAGATTGTAGGGTGATCTTTTATATATATGGGAAGCTGATTCTTCCCTAACCCAGGCAGCTTCCTACTCTACCGTGTGCAAAGTAATGAAGTGACATGAGAACTCCATTGTTCCGTGCTAGTGCACTCCCACGGGTTAGGAGTCCGCGAAGGTGAACTCTGGAGGCCCGTTGAAGTATTGTCACCCAGCATGGGAAATAGGGCTGGCGGTATTCAGCATCGTCCTGTTTTACCGTAAAATGACTATAGTTCGCATGAATGGAACTTGATCGGTGTCCCGTGACCTCCCTCGTTTGACCCCTCTCCAGGCTCGAGGCTGAGGAGGAGGCCCTGTCCCTGGAGTTGAATGTTACCAGTTTGCTGTGCAGAACTGTGTGCGCCCCATCTCACTGCTGGCTGCATTTTGGGCCCCAAATGAAAATGGCTTCCGAAGGGAAAGAAACTTCCGGTCATCCGGGCTGGGTGTCAGCCATTTGATGCAGCCCTGGGGTGCTTTCTCCCACCAGTTCCAAGAGGCGCATCTGGACTGGAATGTGACTTCACCCTCAGAACTTGGGCTGGGTGTGGGGGGATGATGGCGCCTGCACTTTCATTTCTGAGTCTTGCAAGCACCCCCACTTGTCAGCAAAGCAGCTGGCTGTCTGCGGTGACACTGCCGTGCAGCACCTGTGACACCTGCTTTGCCAGCCAAAGGCATTTCCTTTTTGGTGGCGAGCAGAGATTGCCCACAGGTCTTTGAACAGAGGCCCTCTGCATGACCTTGTAACTCCCATAACATTCTATGTAATAGGGTTGCCTTTATTTGTTTATTCTGCCCAGGGCTTTGCTGACTGAGTGAGACTGGACTGGGTGGGAGATGAGCAGCCTTTTCACATCTCTTAACAAACAGGGCAGTGGGCCAGGAGCCAACCCAGCCACAATTGCCCTCTCTGAGGGTGAGGACCTCTCCCTGGATTTCTCTGCACTGTCTCTTCTGTCTTCCACGGGTTCTTGGTCCTCTCTGAGAGATGCGGACCGTACTCAGGAAAGCTAAGTTCACTCCCTCGAGGACCATCTAACCAAACAAAAGGCCCCTCTGCCCTTGACGTGCTCTCTGAGTGTCATTTTTCCATACCTCTGCTTTAGAGGGGGGACTGTATGCTCATGTCCATGATGGTCTGGGGGATAGATCAAGGATTTCTTTCCTCAGCTGCTCATTGTCCGGTTTTCTTGTGGAAGAGAAGTCATGAACAACAAGAAGAAGTCATGAACACTCCCTAAGCAAGAGTGTTAGTCATATTCACACTAGACATGCAAAGCCAATTTTAAGAGTCAATAGAAAACAAGATTAATAAAATAGCAGATTGATAGAATGCGGTGTCGATGTTTGGGCTGCAGACCATTATTGATCCTAGAGAGATGGTATTGACCCCGGGCTTTGTATGCTTGTCATGCCGGCATCAGTTCTCCTTTTCCTTTGTCCGTTCAGAGCCAGAGAAGGACAAGATTAAGTTCAAATGGAAAGAAATAACCATTGGAAACCCTGTGTTGGCAGCTCTTGTGGCTTCTGTGACTGCCGCGGTAAAGCGAGTGACATGCGTATTTGGTTTCTGGGTGCAGATAGAAGTTATGTTCACACTGCACTATAGTCTTGCGTGTGCACTTAGTAGCACTACAAAAACGTTTGAAAAAACTTGTATTATGAGGTTTCTCAACGTGTGACTCAGACACGCAAAGTGAGCCCCTGCTGTTGGAAAAGCTACGTCCGTGGGCTTTCTGAAAGCGGGATTGCCATGACCCGTCTGGTTGTGTGGGGACAAAAACACGCAGTCTCGGGAGCCGCGGTGAGATGAAGTGTACTTGTATCACACACCGGCTCCTTGTCTTGAAGTTGATGCCGTTGGTTTCCACTTTAACCTCAAATCTCCTTATAACTTGCCGCAAAGACCTATTTGTGAAGGCGCTTTGGTGCATTTTTAAGGCTCATTTATTTCCCTGGTCCGGGTTGAGTTTGTATTTTTCTTTGTCTGCGACTCTCTCTCCTGGGCCGCATTTTCCGAAAGAGACCATTCCTACTGGTGGCTGGTGAAGGAGCCGCTCTTAGCAACAGTGGAAAGTGGGGAAATTGAAACAGAAGACCCCACTACAGGGCTTTGAGGGAGCGTGATGACGGAGTTGGTGTTAAGAATAGAGAGCTGGTGGGCGCCATCTTTCCCGTGAAATGGGCTTGAAAGCCTGCCACTTGTTCTTAGCGGTCACTGCACACAGACTGCTGTGGTGGGTGGGTTAAGAGGACCCCAGAGTCTCTCCTTAAGGTACTTACGCTGGGGGACAGGTCTCCCCCAGGGCTGGTGGAGCATATGGGCACGTTCTTAGGGACTACAGCTGCCTGGGAGCTGTCCTTAACAATGCATCTGAGGAGGTTCAATCTTCTCATTTGTTTTTGAAAAGAGAAAGAAGGAACCCTCTCTGTCCTCCCAGTGAGTCTGGCTGGCCAGCGGAGGGAGGTGGGAAGTTGGAGGATTTAGGCAAGCAGGATTTTCTCCCAGGCCGCCCAGCATGTGGACACACAGATCAATTTCTTATCCTGCGTTCAGCTGGACACTGGGTTAGAGACTGTGCTGATCAAGATGTCCCCTCCTGTTTCATATCATATAATGCATTCATTTCAGCCACTGAGCCTAAATTACTGTTTGCTTTCTTTCTGTCTCTTCCCCCCCCCCCCCCAAAAAAAGTGGTAAGAACTCGTATAAGAGTGAAGTTAGTTTATCCGTACTAATGCTTTGATTTTTCTTTTCTCTTTCTCTTTGCCACAGTAGGTAACCAGTTAGGGGCCTTGGTACATCAAAGGTAAGCAGTGGGTTATGTTTTATTATTTATTGATCATTTCTAATTGTTTATTGATCCACCATCTGTACTAGAGTGTTACAAAGTCAGAGGTTGAGCGGGTGGAAAGCCATAGGCTTTTTTCCTGTAAGACTCACGGTGTTTGCTAGTCCTTTCCCAGGCAGTAGGAGCTCGGTATTAAAAACCTGCCATTACTATATGTAAACTTAGGACAGGCTGGGAAGGTTGGGGTTGTGCCTTCTCCCAACCTCCATTTATTTTTAAAGGAGAGACTATGGAATTGCCCTTCCTGGTTTATGACTTTCCAGTTAGTGTCTTGTGAACACTTGGTTCTTCATTGGTGGCAAATGAAGCAGCCCAGCAGTATCTGCGTTGTCATCCTTTTCCAAGGCGTTAGGCACACAGGGCCATGGCTGGGAGGCCAGCAGCCCAGGTCTCCCCACCCCCACCCCGCTGTAGTGATCCGGTCATGCCCTGGGAAAGTCTCCAATTGAGTCTACCCTTGTCTCCGTGCTCCCTGGCAGCCTGGTGTTAAACATTGGAGATTTAAGGAGCTAGAAAGACCTCTGAGTTTTAGAAATTCTGTAACATAGGAAATGTACGATCACAGTGTTGTTCTTCCAAAAGGATGCAGGCGACTGTTTGTGCCAGAGCTTCTGTCCGTGGTGGATGAGGTCTCCTTACTGTGACATGTAGCTCTTAGCTACATGTGTTCTGTGTTACAGTTAGGGGAGAGGGTGTCTAGAAATCTCCCCAAGTATTCATTAGCCAAAAGGTCTTTGTTGGTGGTCGTTTTCTTCTCTTTCGCTTCTTCTTTTTTTTTTTGGCCGGGGTGGTGGGGGTGGGGTGGGGGAGGTCACTTAATGAGTTAAAATAATTTGAGCTTGAGGCTATTCTAAGTATCATCCTAAGGCTATAATTAGTTGGGATTTGCCTTTCCAAAATGCCTAGACTTTGTGCCTTAGGTGCGTTTTAACCCTACATCTATACTGTGCCCCGTCTTCCGTGAAGCCAAAACCATTCATCTGGGTAGTTTCTTCCTCAAAGGGAGCCTGATGAAATTGTTCCCAAGGCCCGGGAGCTGCCCAGGCCCCTTCTAGTAAAGCCCTTGGTCAGATTCTGTGCCAGTTGGCAGCTTGGCCTCCAAGTGACGTGAGCAACAACCTCACAGAGCACCTCATCCCAGAGTATTATTTCCTGTCAGCAGGAGAAGGTGCTATCCCCAGTGTCTGATAGACTGTCTGAGACAGGGGGCTGGTGTCGCCTGTGACTGATTAGGACACTTGATGCTCCGTGACTTTAGAGGGAGCGTGGGTATCTCAAGGGTGAGCAAGAATCCCGTCACATCCAGGAGCCAGAGGATGTAAACTGCACACAGGGACGCGTCTGTGCGCTCCCGTCAAAATGACACCGCGGCAAGTGCTATTTATGCTGTTGCGTGTCTTCTAAATGCTGCCCCTTCCTTAAAACATGCGCTTTGTTCAACCCTTTCCGTGATGGGTAAAAATCCAGCTGTGTGAGAGAGAGGTTTAAAATGCCTGCTTTTCTCTTTTCTTCTTCTTTTTTTTTTAAACTACTTGCATTTTGCTTCCTCCCAAGGTAAATGTTTAGATTTAATTGCTTTCTGGAGTGTTGGGCAAATTGGATATTGTCCACAGTGCACTGTATGGGAGATTGGAAGGCTGGTTTGAGAGGCAGTAGTCAGTCCGGTGGTTGTTTAAAGCAAGCTGCAGCAGCAGCACACAGTGGAGGGCCAGCATTTACAGGAGTTCCTTGCAGCGTAAGTGAGGGGATTACTCTCCTGGTCAACACTGATTAGGCCCCCATTGGATAGTGGTTCCGTTCGGAGTGTCTCGTCTTTCAAAGGTAGACAAATTAGGAGGAGTCCAGAAAGACAGGGAAGCAGGGAGTTGAGAAGAGAAGCTGAATCGCTTCATCTAGTAGAGAGCACCATAATCCAAATCTAGACTCTCCCCAAGAGAGTCTTTGAAGGGCCCGGGCTCTGAAGGCCCATTCATTAGAGCGGGCCGAACACCGTGGTATCAGGAGCTCTGGCGGCATAATGGGTTACAAGCTGGGGCTGCTAACCAAAAAGCGAGCGGTTCAAAACCCCCAGCCACTCCTCAGGAAAAAGAAAAAGCTGCCTGCTCCCCCCTAGAGATTTTGTCTCAGAAACACACCTGGGTATGTTTTACGCTGTCCTGAAGGGTCGCTATGCATCATAATCACCTTCAACTTGATGGCAGTGCTTTTGGTTTCTTTTCGGCTTAACACCCTGGTGGTCCTGTCAGGTAAACATTGAACTGCTAACCCAAAAGTTCAAATCCATGGGAGAAAGATGAAAGGTTTACCGCCTTAGAGACCCTATATAGAGTCACTCTGACTCGTTTGTTCTGGAACAAGGTATAACGTAAGCAGTGTTAAGACTGGCTGTCTGGAAAACAATTGCCACTAGAGTTGATCTTGTAAGGACAAGCTAGAGGAAGTAGAAGAGGTGGATCTTTCCAAACCTGATGAACCAAAGGATTCACTACCTGACACTCTCTTCTAGATGAGCCAAATTGGCATTGGTTTTAAGCCTTTAACTTCCAACATTATTAAGTGGGAAATGTGGGGACCTAAAATGGCTGCAAATTTATCTCCCTCCCCAATATTCTCTGTTTTTAGGGCCGTAATAACAGAAGAGTTCAAAGTGCCTGACAAGATGGTTGGATTTAGTGAGTATCCACATTATCTGTTCCCCCCCCCCCCCATCTGTTTTATCCTTTGTGTTCATCTCATCTGAGGGTTGCCTGGGATAGAATGCCCTTCCACCTTGTTCCCAAGAGCCCCAAGCACTAAGCTGCAGCACGCTGAAGGAGACCCTGGACCCATTTTAGCCAGAGTACCTTACGGTGCTGCTGTTTTGCATAAAATTTCTTTCACTCTAAGACCCAAAGAGTTGAGATGGGCTCGCCGAGGCCAGTGTGGTTTATATGTGCCGGCGTGGGGACGGGGCGAGGGTTCACTCTCTGACCTGGCTCCATTTGTTTCAGTCATCGGCAGGGGAGGTGAGCAGATATCACGGATTCAAGCAGAATCTGGTTGCAAAATTCAGATTGCCTCAGGTAAGGGCTTCTTTTTTCATACATCTTGGGTTTGGTCGAAATCTGGATTTTGCAACATTTTCCAGATGTAAAGCCTTTCTTTGCTTGTTGCTTAGCAGTTGAGGGGCTTGGGTAAGTATATGCAGTCGATGTTTTCCTTGCGCGCCCGGGGCTGGATTCCCAGGTGAGAACCAGGCACGCCAGTGCAGGCTCAGGCCCAGAAACGAGGCAGGTGCGCTCACAGTTCCACGACCAGGCACAGCCCTCCCCCAGGTCCTCTGTGCTAGGACCTCTTTTTTCTGCACCAGAATGTTGCACAGAAAGAGTAGTGTCTGCTGGAACCCTGTGGGGGCCTTGGGGGTGTCCACCGGGGACTGCACACAGGCTCCCCTGGGATAGGTCAGCCTTTCCCTTTGTGGAAAGGGGCCAGCTGGAGGGGTTTCGGCTGACTTAGCACCAACTACACATACATAGGGCTTTTCCCAGCTGGATCTGTTTGGACCAGGCTATGTGAAAAGAAAACGGATTAAAGAACAATAATTTCAATTTATTTAAAGTTTTATCACCTAATTTGCATTTCTGCCTCTTTCTCTGGTAGAGGAAGGTGTCTGGAGAACATTTGACTACAGAAGTGGTTTGACATATAAAAAGACACTATCGTGTCTTAAAGGCAGTAATTCCTATTAGCTAGTAAACGCCACCCCACCCCCATTTTTTGGAGGAAGAATTATAAGAGCACCTTTGAGGGTGTTGGAACTTGAGGTTCTTCCACTCTTGCAAAATGGTCCAGAGCCGGTTCTGCATAGATGTCACAGATCTCTTGGGCTATCACTGCCGGAACTGGTAATAACCCGACTGCACATGTCAGGAAATTCTGTACCAGTATGCCTTTGAGCCATTTGCAAACAAATGGACATTAAACCCACCTACAAATGGAGAAAGTAACAAGAGCCAGGTGAAGTGAATCTAACAAAGATTGAGTGAGTCAGAAAGGCTGCTAAGGCAGGTTTGTCAGGGCCCACCAACTCCCAAACCTCTGCTGGTTCTCCCTGCCTCCCCGGTTGGCCTTGTTTCTACTTTGAGAGTCCAGGGTGGCGGTCCCAGCTTAAGAGCCTCTCCACAAACGCAAGCAAATGGCCTTTTTTCTGGGAGCCTGGGCCTCTGTGGGCCCGGTTCAGAACCCAGCCACCGAGAGGGCAGTGTGCCCACAGAGGCCGAGACACACGGTGGCCTGAGGCCCACCAACACACCTCATCTTCTTGATTCTTCTTATAGAGAGCTCTGGGATTCCAGAGAGGCCCTGTGTACTTACCGGAACCCCAGAAAGTATTGAGTAAGTTTATTTTATTTACTTTCTCCTTTCACTCTTCCTCCCCCTCCCCCCAGTGGGGAGAAGTGGCAGGGCAGCGCTGCCATGAGACACTGTGGACCTACGCCACAGCCAGGAGCACAGAGGCCGGCGCTCACCTTGGAGGAGATGGGGAGGTGGCCTCGCCAGGGGAGTTTTTGTGTTACCTTAAGCATACAAAGGCTATCGCTTTTTTTTCTTCCTCCCCCAAGCCCTGCCTAATTTCCCACAGCTGTCGTAACATCTACTCAGGGGCGGGTTACCCGCCAAGCAAGGTAAGCAGCAACTTACTTGTGCTTGCTTACTAATCTGCAGTGAACAGCTTTGGCTTGAAAACCTGTGAACCTGTTCGCTGCACATTAGTAAGTACACACTCATAAGCCTGTGCTTACCTTCGTATCAGCAGTTACTATATCTGCTTCATGAACCAGGGTCCCGAGTGGCCATCTACCCTACGGGAATCAACTGCCCCTTCTTTCTTGTGAGCCCCTTCTGGAGCTGAGCAGGTTGGATTGGAAAGCCTGCCCCCGGGCTCTGGAAGCCGCTCTTTGTCCTGACATCAGGGTTTGTGCCTGGACCTCGCTCCTTCCAAATTTGAGAACCAGACTCCGTGGCTTCTGCGTGCCTCTTGCCTCCTCCCAAGTGCCTGGACTTTGGAGGACCCTGCAGCAGCCGTGAGACTGGCGTTGCCTGCCCACCCTGGGGCACGCACCTCCGTCGTGGACCGGAGGCAGGCCTCGCAGGTCCACGAAGCCCTGGGCACCGGCGTGTACTAACTCAGTCTGCTGGCTTTCCTTGTCTAGTCTCCTGAGTGGTGGCGCGTTTAGGGACAGAGGGGCTAAGATTATGTCTGGCTCAATTGGTAGGGCTGTTTTATTGTTTCCATTTCGCAGGGAGTCCAGTTGAGTTTAAATTCTCTTTTTCTGCTGTAACATTGCAAGCAGTGAACCAGAATAAACATCCCTGGCAGGTGTGCATTATAGGGCAAGCTGGATGGTTCTTGCTAGGGTCGAGGCATTTTTCTTCCAACACAGGTTAATCTCGTACACAAGCAAAATATTAAAAAGCTGCTGTAACTGAGAAGAGGCCCGCGGCTGAGTCTGTACACAAAGGCGCAGGACTACAGAGGGCAACGTCTTTCTCCTCCTGCTCTTTTTCCTCTCTGTACTCTAACCACTCCTGCTTCCTGTTCCTGTTGAGGCTTTGGACTCAAGGAACCCCTGTTTCTGTGAGCCACACAGCCACCCTGCTTAGGGGCTGAGGGCACCCCTATTAAAGGGGAAACAGCATAGATTGTGTGTGGTCACGGGAAGAATAAATACAGCAAGTAACAGCCAGGGAAGATTCTGGTGCAGAAAAGGAAACTGGCCGACAGATGATGTTGGCAGGCTGGATCGCACCCTGGCAACACTGCTGTCCGGCCCCCGGCCCCCCGACCCTCTCCCCGAAAATAAGTCAACACCACACAAGCCAGTTGGAAATCACATTCCCTCTAAAATACAGGGTCCTGAATTTGCTGGCCCAAAGTAGACTGCTTCCTCTGAGCACTGCCACCTCCTTCGCCCAGCCCTTTAAACCAAACTGGTGGTCCGGAGCTTAGCCTTCAACATGACAGGGCAGTGTGGGTTGGCTGGAGAGAAGACATGTCTGAGTTCAGATGACGACTACTAACCCTTGCTTTCTTTCTTCCACTCTCAGTGCTCTCTCTTGTCCCTACCTAACAAACACGTGTTGCGGGGACCCCGTGGGGGAGCAGAGGGTCAGCCCTCGGAGGTCGCATAGGTGGGCTGGGCCTCAGAGGAGTGAACCAGCTCGTGGCAAACAGCACACGTTAGCGGAACGAGTCCAAACCCTAAGCCCCACTCAGACAAGCTGGCCTGGTGGAATGTCGGTGTTTCGGTGTGCTTTGCTTTTAAGTCCCAGCCTCGTAGTGGCGTGGTGGATGGCAAAGAGACCTCCCAGGTCACAGGGAAGGAGCTGGCGCTGGATGGAGGGCTGCCTTGACTCCTCGAGTTGTCCCGGCGCAGTTTCCCTGTCGTGCTCCCCAGGCCAGTCCGTTAATGTTGCTCTTCTTGTGGTTCTTTTCCCTCCCAAAGACAAGCCAAACGGCTTCTGGGGCAGATTGTGGACCGCTGTCGGAACGGCCCCGGCTTTCATAATGACATCGATGGCAACAGCACAATCCAGGAGATTCTCATCCCGGCATCTAAAGTGGGGCTGGTCATCGGCAAAGGAGGGGAAACAATAAAGCAGTTGCAGGTATGTGAGCCTGGACCAGAGCCGAGCAAAACGTCACCCTTCAGCAACCCCACTGACTAGAGCCAGACTGTTCCTTTGGGTTTCTGAGGCTGGGAGTCTATGGCCACCTACCAAGTGACCCACGGTGGCAGCAGGCCTTGACCACAGAGCAGCTGCCCACAAAGGGATCTTCCTCCTCCTCCTCCTCCTCCTCCTCCTCCTCCTCCTCCTCGGGTAGGTTTGAAGGTCTCTCCAAACTCTCACCTTCCCCAGCAAGCTGATGGTGCACCCAATGGTGCACACGCGCCCTCTCAGAACCTCAGCCAAGGGGGTCCCACATCAGCAGGGACAGTCAGGCTTCATGCTGACTACCATTCAGACGTACCTATGAGCCAGGAAGCTACTGGGATTGCTTTGGTGCCACATGAGTATACACCATCCAGTGACGGCATCTCATAAAAGCACAGTGTCCCAAGTCAAGTGCCCCTCATTAGCAGTGTAATCTTAAATAATTTAACTTCTCTCCGAAAGTTCCTCAGCCTTCACTGTGAGAGGGGAGCCGTGCCAGCGTTAAGGCTAGAAGAATGGGAGTGGCAGCCCTCCCACAGTCTGGCTTTATAAACTCGCCAAAAGCACTCAGTGCTAGTGGAACTAGCTCCCAAATGATCCAGCTCAGACACCTGGGGCAGAATTTAACAAGGCCCCAGGTGCGCCCTGCCATCTAATACATAGGGGTGGGTACCCCCTAAAACTGTAAAACCCCGCTGCACGGAGCTCTCGTGGTACACGTTTCTCCCCTGCCAGGCGAGCATCCAGCCACTCACTCTGAGTTAGTGCACCCAGTGGCATTGCCTGGGAAGGCTCTCTCTGGTCACAGTGAATGTTTTCCTAAAAGCACTTTTGCTTGAACCTCATTTTTTTGTGATGACCAATTTAAGAGAACAGCGTGCAGCTGTGAATTTTGTTTCCTGCTTGGGAAAACTGCCGCAGAACTGTTGTGATGTTGAACCCAGCTCACAAGGACAGCGCTATGGGGGAAACTCAAGCATTATGAGTGGTTTTCTTGTTTCAAGGTAAAGTGTCGATTGATGACAAACCTCCTTCTGGATATCAACTTCCCAGATGAAAGTGTTGACAAAATCCATGTACTTGTGCTCAAAGACCAACTAGGGGCCATTGAAGAGATGGGGGGTTATCTGGACTGTCGTAGAGTCCATTCAGTGGATTTTAACAGAAGGTTTGGGAATGAGAAGGGTCGCTGCAAAATGTGTGCCTTGGGTCTGACCGACCAGGAAAAACAGCATCGAGTGGAAACGTGCCGTGCTTCGAAAGAACAGCTCTGAAGTCACCCAGACTTTTTCCCCAAGGTCATTACTGGTGACGAGACTTGGTGCTATTCTTCCAACCCCAAAACCAAACATCAGTCAAGCCCGTGGAAGACGCCATCATCACCTCACCCAAAGATGAAGATGATGCGCATTTGGGTTTTTTTAATGTGAGGGGGATCATGCATTTGGAGTTCATTCCAGTGGGTCACACTGTTAATCAAGCTTTCTATTTAGAGATTCTGAACAGATTGAGTCACAGTGTGCGACAAAAAAGCCTGGTGGGTGGCAGACAGGAGACTGGTTTTGCCACGACAGTGCACCTCCTCACGCAGCCCTCTCAGTGTGCCACTCTTTGACAAAAGCCAGCATGCTTCTCGCCCCACGCACCTTACTCATCTGCCCTTGCTCCATCCGTTTCTTTTTGTTTCTGCAAATGAAGAGTGACACAAAAGGACTGCGATTGGATGACGTAGAAGAGGTGAAGAAAAAAATGAGGGCAGTGCTGTTAGCCGTCCAAAAGATTGGTTTGAATAAACGTTTCCAAGAGTGGAATTGTAGATTTGACAAATGTATCGAGTGTAATGGAGACTACTTTGAAGGTGATAAGATTTTAGTTTTTGTGGTTTTTTTGTTTGCTTGTTGCTGTTTTTTTTTTTTTTTCAATTTTACTACATAGGTTGGTGTTAGGGGTGTGACCCCCTTGTATTCCCATAGCTAAACATATGGCTCTCTGCAAAGAGGGACAGTCTCAGAAGGCCACAGGGGCAGTTCCACTCTATCCTGTAGGGTCCCTCTGAGTTGCAGTCAGCTCCGTGGCAGTGAGCTTGGTTTGGAAACAGGTTGAACATGAGAGATGAGAGAAGAGCGAGACAGAGCCCTGCGTGCATGCATTCTGTTACTTTTGCTGCCAGGTCAGTTGTAAACGCAGGACTTTTCTGACTTTGAAGTTCCCATACAGGGTGCCAGCTTGGCCTGCCAGGTGTTCTCACAAGCGCGTTCCCAGAGTGTGGAAGGCATCATGGGGTCCTGTCTAAGCTCTTCACATCTCCCGAATCCAGATTCCGGGCCACCATTGTTTAGCTCTACACCCTCGGCAGCTTGCTCTCCGATCCCTGCTTGGGTGAGGAGTGGCAAGATGGCAGTGCCCCCCTCATGGCCATGCCAGCCTGCTCCTCGGGTTACACCTGGTAGTTCCTAAAGCCAGGGTGTTCCTAGTAGATACTCTGTAAACCAGAGGAAAGTGAGAGGATCGTTTGGGGTGTGGTGTTAATCTTCACTCTTGGGAGTTCTTGGCCACGATGCCTGCCACTGACAAGAGTCGAGCTCTGTCCAGGTCCGGGGGTCAGTGTTTTACGGTGGGTGGAAAGTGGGTCTTTTGTGGCCATTACCTGAGCTGGCCCAGTTCCTGGTGCCTTCCTCTGCCCACTGCTTTGTAACAGTGAAGACGGTGTTGGTGTGTGTTCCCCCACAGGAGCGGGCCGGTGTGAAAATGGTCATGATCCAGGATGGCCCCTTGCCCACGGGAGCAGACAAGCCCCTCCGCATCACTGGAGACCCATTTAAAGTCCAGGTAGGAGAGAACGGGGATTCCAGCAGTGGCCCACTCCAGTGATCAGAAAACTCAGAAATGTTTCTGTTTAAGACATGAGTTTCCCAAAGCAGCTCTGATGATCAAAGGAATGCAGGAGCCAATGCATTGAAATGCAGGCCCTTGTTTGCAAGGGCCCATATTTCAGGTGCTCAGTAGCCACGTGCAGGTAGTGGCTCTTGTCTCGGGTGGTTCACGAGCACATTTCCGTCCTCACCGCAGCTTGCTTGTGCAGTTTCAGATTTGTTGAGCTGGGGTGCTGGCTCTTGTGGACTTCTTTGTGCTTGTCTGTCACTCGTCCAGTGGCCCGTTTTTATAGGACTTTCTTCTGGGGTCCAAAGGAAGCAGCGGTGTCAGAGCCACGCAAGGCCTGTGTGTGCCTTGTAGTGTGTGTGTTGTGTCCTAAGTTTCCTGCTGGAAAAGGAAGCCCCACTTGCTGGGAGCAGTAAGGTGCTTAGTTTGAAGTCACCTGCACTGGTTCCAGCTGGGTCTTGTTAGCAGGAACGTGAGTGGGCTCTGTTCCCAGTGAGAGATGCATGCACTCTCTACCATGTCTGTGATGACATGTCTGCCCTGCCATCCTGCCTTCAGAGCCACTCAGGATGGGGCACCGAGGTAAGCCAGTCTGTCATTGACAGCTGATCCTCTTTGAGAGCCCTGGGGTTTGGTCCAGTGAAGATTATTGATCAAGGGCAAAATATTTCCCACTTCTCAGCCCTGGCATTAGGTAAACAAATTGATGGGACTTCCACTGTTTGTTTTTGTTTTATCAAGGTCCACAGGTAAAACAATGACTTTAAAGTGGACCAAAGAGCCATGATAACAATCATTTCTACAATTAGCCCAGTGGACTGATGGCCCACAGGAGAATCAGTCTCCACAACGCTTCGACAGAGGAAGCGGCTGCTTCCCTAGCTGTTCTGAAAGGGGCATGGTAGAAGGCCCTGAGTAGTTGATCCCTAGGTGTTCTGAAAGGGGCATGTTAGAAGGCCCTGAGTAGATGATCCCTAGCTGTTCTGAAAGGGGCATGTTAGAAGGCCCTGAGTAGATGAGGAGAAAAGCTGGGCCAGAAACCAGAGCCACCAGGTCTAGTGGTCAGATGGAGCCTGTGGAACCCCTGAGACAACGGCTCTTCGTCCCTCTTCAGTTCTGGAAATGAACTCCCTCCCATGGCTTGATTTCTAGCCCAACAATAGATCTCTACGAAAACCAGTAACACCAGGGAAATATACACACCTTAGAGTCACAAAGCATTTGAGCTCTAGAGGGCAACGTTTACCTAGAAGGACAAAGTTCAGAAGGATTGAAAACAGTAAAGAATGGACACAGGAAGGAAGTGAGGTGAGCAATGTAACATTGTGGGGACTGCAGTCAGTGACATGACCCACAAGGTTGGTGAGATGCTGAATGGAAAACTGATCGGCTCTGTAAACCTTCACTCAATTCCGAATGTACATTCCGGAGGGTGGGAAGTGCAGGGAGCTCCGCTAGAGACCTTGCAGGTCCTTCATGCAAATCATTGTGGTATCCAAGGGTCTGCCCCACCTCCTGACAGACAAGGCTGGGCTTGGAATTCGATGGCATCAGCCTTCCCTCCCTGTGCTCAGCTCCGCCGCCTTGTGGGCTGGAACCCTGCTCTGCCCTGAAACTGCACGAGTCCTAGATGAGTCCTGCTAGTCAAAATATGACCAGCACAGTGTGTTTGGCCCAACTGTCACTTAAAGAAGGGTGGGCCCTTAGCTGTCTGAACAATTTTTGAACAAGGACACTGCATGTAAGATTCAGTATATGTATTCCTTGCCACCCGTGTACCGCAGTCTAATAGGTTAGAGCAGGTGAATGTTCCATAATTGGATCTTTAAACCCAAATAGAAAGTGTTACTGGAATTTTGCCTGGTATCATGCCTGTTTCAGGGTGCTTGTTATCTTGTTTTTTGTTTGATGCTTGTTTTCTTAATGCCTTTTGTTTTCTGTTTATGCAGCAAGCTAGAGAAATGGTACTAGAGATCATTCGAGAAAAAGACCAAGCTGACTTTCGGGGCGTTCGCAATGACTTCAGCTCCCGGATGGGAGGAGGCAGTATAGAGGTATGCTTTAACAGCAGGGTGCCGAGAAGCTCGGAAAGGTGTAGGTCACACTTAGGTTCGCTCTGAACCTAGAGTACGCTGTTTAACTCTTTCACCTGCTTCAAACCCGCAAGCCTGCGCCACCTCCCCGGATGATTGTAAGGACGCACTGGGGCAGTGGCTGCTGGGTCCAGGACAGAGTTGACCTCTAGTAAGGGGAGCCCGGGCAGGAGCCATGCTCACTGGGGTCTCCTGGGGCCTGTGTTGTGATAGGATCACATTTGGAAATCAGTTTTGTTGGTGATGTGAAGTGAGATAAAAATCTCACCTGTGTGAGCGCTCTAATGAGGTTCCCTTTCTCTGGGCCTAGGTATCTGTGCCTAGGTTTGCTGTTGGCATTGTAATAGGAAGAAATGGAGAAATGATCAAAAAAATACAGAACGATGCTGGTGTGCGGATTCAGTTCAAGCCAGGTGGGTTTTGGTGATGTTCAAAATCCCTTTGCTGTGTGGAGGGTCGTGCCCGGTGTGGGTTTGCGTACTGGCCACAGTCACAGCCGCAGCTCGACTTCTGGCCGTTTTAAAATCTTGTTTCCTTTCCTAAACCTTTTCTGTTTAAGAAATGTAGGTCGACGTGTAGTTTCAAAGAGATATAGCCACTGGTTGGTTTCCCTGTCGGCAAAGCCACACTGGAGGTGGTTCAGCTTGTGACGCTGATAAGAGCATTGATTGCAAAGCAACTTGACCTGTTTTCCTGTTAGTCGGCCTTTCCTAAACCCCCCTCACACCCTATTCTGCAGACGATGGGATTAGTCCAGAAAGAGCCGCACAAGTCATGGGGCCTCCAGACCGGTGTCAGCACGCAGCGCACGTCATCAACGAGCTCATCCTCACAGCCCAGGTGGGTCTGCCTCCAGGTTTATAGCCAACACCGGCTCCACACCTGCCTCTCTGCGGCCTTCATCTCTGCCTGGTTCATCACCATCATGCCTTTTTCACTCCCAGATAGAAGATTTCTGAGCACCTAAGCCAGCGGGTCTCAACCTATGGGTCACGACCCCTTTGGGGGCCAAACGACCCTTTCACAGGGGTCCCCCAATTCATATCAGTAGCAAAATGACAGTTATAAAGTAGCAACGAAACTAATTTTATGTTTGGGGTGGTCGCCACCACATGAGGAACTGTATTAAAGGGCCACAGCATTAGGAAAGTTGAGAACCACTGCTCTAAGCCATTATGGGAAATAGGCAGGTTGCCAAGTTTCAGAAACCCAAGGGACTTACATAACGTGACACTCGGCGAGAGGACAGCTCGCCTGTGCGGTGGAGGGGAGAACGCCAGGGCACTCCACACCTTAAACCATCCCCAGATGTGGCTTTCTCTCTGTGCCCAGCGTGGGCAGGTGTGAATTTTGTGATGTCAGTATCTCCTGGTATGAACACCCCAAACTCAGCCTGCCTCCCCTAAGAGTCATTCTGATGAACCATGGTGGCGGCGGTCCCTCAGGTGCAGGCTGAGGAAAGACTGGAGCAGCGAGACTGGTGATGGGGAGGGGAAATTGTCCAGATTTCCCTTTGCTCTGTGGCCTTTGGACCCCTCTGAGGGTTGTGTACCTGAACAGTGCTCGGTACAGGATCCCCGAGAGCCGCCTGCCAGTGCTTACTAACACAACATCGAGGGCTTGAATTTTAACTAGCCTTCCAAGAAATGTTAATGATTTGACACGCTTGGGAAACAGAAATGTCCTAACATCTGTGTAGCTGTTGACATGTTAAGAACTGTAGAACAATAAAGAATCCAAGATGTCGGGGGAGAATATTGTCCCAGAGGATCTGTGACAGACCTGAAACTTGGCTGTGTGTGTGTGTGTGTGTGTGTGTGCATTTTAACTTAACACCCCTGAGATTCCCTCGTGTCTTAGGAAAGCAGGGGGCAGGGAAAAGGTCCCAAGTTCTCTCTCCTGGCTGAGACTCTGGATAACAGAGTTTCTTAATCAGCATGAGCAGGTTCTGCCAGGGGGTTCTTCACTGGGGTGAACTGTGAAGGAACCCTCAACACGTCTAGATTTGCCCTCAGTGATTAAAAAGGTCTACATGCGACAGCACCAGAGTGGACACAAAGGGCAGGCATAGGCTGGGCTGAGCGTTCCCCTCTCCGCATTAACGGAATCGTCCTCTCTGAGGCCTTGGATTCAGGCTCACTCGGTGCCACCCAAGCGACCAGGGGGACTGCTCCAGTCCCCAGATCATGAGCCAAAGAGCCGGACTCATTTCCTTGCCTCCTCTTTTCTGAGCTAACTTTTTGAGGCCCCTTTTTTATATACATTCCTGCATTTTCTTAGCAATAAAACAGCTAGTATTGTTCTTTATAAAAACAACCTTTAGTGGCGGAAGGACATTGGGCCTCCACTCAAGTACTCCCTCAATGCAAGAACACTTTCTTCTATTAAATTGGCATTCTGTGATGCTCACCCTCCTGAAGACAAAGCAGGTGAATAAGCAAATGTGGTGAAGAAAGCTGATGATGCCCGCCTATCAAAAGCTATAGCGTCTGGGGTCTTAAAGACTTGAAGATAAACAAGCGTCCCTCTAGCTCAGAAGCAACAAAGCCCACATGGAAGAACACACCAGCCTGTGTGATCACGAGGTTCCGAAAGGATCTGTTATCAGGCATCAAAGAAAAAAAATCATATCATTGGGTGCACACCTCCATGATACGATCGCTGAGGACAAACAGATGCATAAGCAAATGTGGCAAAGGAAGCTGATGGTGCCCAGCTATCAAAAGGTATAGCGTCTGGGGTCTTAAAGGCTTGAAGGTAAACAAGCGGCCATCTAGCTCAGAAGTAACAAAAGCCCACATGGAAGAAGCACACCAGCCTGTGCGATCTCAAGGTGTTGAAGGGATCAGGTATAAGGCATCATCAGAAAAAAAAATCTTACCATAGTGACTGAGTGGGGGAAGTGCAGAGTGGAGACCCAAAGCCCATTTGTCGGCCACTGGAGATCCCCTTGCAGAAGGGTCTAGGGGAGGAGATGTGTCAGTCAGGGTGCAATGTAGCACCAATGAAGAATACAGCTTTCCTCCAGTTCCTAAATGCTTCCTTCCCCCTCCCCATCCCCACTATCATGATCCGAATTCTGCCTTGCAAGTCTGGATAGAGCAGAGGATGTACACTGGTGCAGATAGGAGCTGGAGGCACAGGGAATTCAGGGCAAATGATACCTTCAGGACCAGGGGTGTGAGGGGCGATACTGGGAGGGTAGAGGGAGAGTGGGTTGGAAAGAGGGAACCGATTACAAGGAGCTACATGTGACCACCTCCCTGGGGGACGGACAACAGAAAAGGGTGAAGGGGAGACATCGGACAGGGCAAGATATGACAAAATAATTTATAAATTATTAAGGGTTCATGAGGGAGTGGGGAGGGAGGGGAAAAAGAGGACTTGATGCAAAGGGCTTAAGTGGAGAGCAAATGCTTTGAAAATGATGAGGGCAAAGAATGTACAGATGTGCTTTATACAATTGATGTATGTATGGATTGTGATAAGAGTTATATGAGCCCCTAATAAAACGTTAAAAAAAAACAACCTTTCATCTTATTCACAATAACCTGGTCAGGTGGCAGGGAGGACCAGGAGTAACACCACTCAACCAGCCACATGTGTCACCTTGACATGTGCGGCTCGGTAGCCTCTGGTGGCCGGCTCTGACCCTGCACATCAGAGCCCCCAGAAAGAATGCCCTCGGCCTCTGGGTGCCTGCAGGTTAGGGTCTGGGACTAGAGCTCAGGGGCAAGGGCGGTGGGGGGTTTTCTAGCCAGCTGACTGGTTTCGTGGGATGTGCGTGCTGGCTGTGTAGCTGTGTGCATCCTCCACGTGCCTGGGCTTTGCGTGCCTTCTGCCCGTGACAGCCCATCAGAGTCCGAAGTGCGGAGCGGTGCCTGGCTTCCTGGCTTCTAGAGGACAGTAGTGGCTGCGTTCTATCACTCACTCTCCTGGAGGAAGAAAGGGAGTGCCGGGAGTTGTGGCAGAAATGGTCACAAGAGCCGTGCTTCCTTTGCAGGAAAGAGATGGCTTTGGTGGCCTCGCGGTCGCCAGAGGAAGAGGCCGCGGTGGCCGAGGCGACTGGAGCCTGGGAACCCCTGGTGGCGTGCAGGAGATCACATACTCTGTGCCGGCAGATAAGTGTGGACTCGTCATAGGCAAAGGTAAGGGGGAGTGCAGTAGGGGGGCTTGGTTTTCCCTTCCAGTTCTTTCATCTGGAGGACATAGGTCACGTGTACCTCCAGAACCGAGTTCTGTGTGGGTCTTTTCTAAGACCTGGATCTGACCTGTTCTGAGGGGGACAAAGGGAATGCTTCGTTGTCTTTTTACACAAACGCACACTCGGTGCAAGCCGCTGCCTGTTGCAGCATCTCGCGTTGAAGAGTTGCCCTGCCCCTAGTGAGGGGCCGCTGAATATTTGCTGATCAATAAATCCCTAATTCACCCACTCCCATAACTGAACGGAGCCCCTGGGAACATGTCCTCAGTGAAGACTCCTTCTGAGCAGCAGGTTCTTTCTCTGCCTCGCTGGCTCAGGGGTCTTGGGTCTTATTGACACACATGCCCGTGAAAAGGATATTTGCCCCTTCGGCACATGTACGTGGGGACAGACACCCAGCGAGGGACGAAAGTGTGGATTTGCTCGCCGCTTCCCAGCACTCTAGAGCACGTTAGGTAAAAGCCCCCCCGTAATGGCCAGTGTCGCTCCTTCCAGTCCTTGGTCCGGGAGAAAGCAAGGGGGAGAGAGCTTTAGACTGTGACAGTGATGCTGCTAGGTCAGCCTTGAGGCCTGGCCATGGCTGGTGGGGCTCAGCTTCTCCGTGCAATATCAAAGGCCTCCCCAGAAGGCGCCTTGCTGGCCGCGGGAGCCGCCGTGGGCTGTGGTTTTGTTTTGCGTGTGCCTTCATTGTGTGCTTGACAACATATGGTGGCCAGAGAGGCTTCTCCCCAGAGCCGCTCACCAAACATGGCCGTGTTCCAGGCAGAAGCACCTGTACCAGCGGGAGAGACGTAGTGCTGCCCCGCCTGACCTAAACTGAAGGAGCTGGCCAGGCCGTTGCACGCCTGCCTGTGTGCCCTTTGGGGTTATTCACCTCTTGGGCAGGCGGTTGAGAAAGGGGGGGCATGTGTGTGTTTGTCAACGCAGCACCAGGTGCAGTGGATGGTTCGGATACAGTGACCTGCTGAGGACTGTGGCAACTTGACTACCCTGAGTTTAAATCGCTACGTGAGAACCAGGTGGTCTAGGCTCCCTTATTTTGTCCCTGAGATTTTTGTTGGGTGGGAGACTTCCGTAGACACTGGCTGGGCCTTGCGGCCATCACTGTGCCCATCCTTGTGGCGGGTAAAATCTTCACGATCTCAGAATCGGCCCTTCATGGCCGGAACGAGCACTGAGAGGAAAGGGACAGAGGGGTTGGGGAGGGGGCGGAGAGGGGTGGTGTCTGTCCTGAGCAGTCTGCTGGTGGCAGACGCCAAAGACCAGAAGTTTGTTGAGTGGGGTGGGGGTTGGGATCTCCAGGCATGCTCTATATCTTCCTCTTGGGAAAGGTGCCTGGGTGAGGCTGAAGTGGGGGAGGGGAGCCTGTGCCAAGCCAGGCCCTGCTTCCCCTGTCTTCGGGCTGGGCTTGGCTGTGGCTTCGGCCTGCCCAGACGGCCTCGGCACCCTCCGCAGGCCCCGGCTGGATTTCCATGATAAACACAGCAATATTGACAGATAGTGTAGCCAGCCCTGCTCTTGTCAGCCAGGCCTTTTAGTGGGTTTGATTAATTGCTTTACGATTTCACGTCCAGCCGGAGGCCACTGGTGGGTGGCTCCTGCCCCCCATCAGGTGAAAGAATAGAGCAGGCTGCTGAATGAGTCTATAGACAGCCACCATGTGCCAAGCTGGTGACTGCATTCTGAAGGAAGATGAACTTAAATTAACTCCTTCCGGCCCCATGCCGTTCTGTGGGCCTGCCTCCTCCTTGAGCATGCTCACAAGGCCCAGGGAAAGGGAACTGGGGCTGCTGGGGAGGGCCTGGGGGCTTGACTGGCCTGTGTTCTCAGCCGCAGACACACCACCCTGTTAGCTCTCCTCCAGGTCAGTACCTTGGAGCCGAATGGTGGTTGGCTGAGTGTGAATAGAGCTGGTCTCCATTCATTTAGTCTTTGCTGGTCGCTGCCCTCCAGCGCACTCCCACCCAGGAGCCCAGCTCCTCACTGTTCCCTGGCGGGGGGGGGGGGGGGGGGGGGGAGGGGGGGGGTGTTGCAGCAGGACCAGGAGGCAAGGCAGTGTTGCAAGAGATGTGGTACTGCGGGGTCTGGAATGACGGGGACAGGGGGGCTTTTCTGCACTCAAGCAGGAGTGTGGGAGATTGTGTGGTTGGTTGTTTGCTCATTTGTTTGGTTTTATACTGACAAGCCTTCCGAACTAAACCAACCTACCCTGAGCCAGCCAGTGTCCTACACGACACCTGGGAGAGTCTCCTGGTCGCTGCCCACTGGAAGGTGTCTGAACCAGGCCCCTTGCTGCCTTCCTGTTGTCCCTGCCTTCCCAGAGGCTCATATAAAAAGCATCATGTGCCACCTTGCTGCCCCCTTCCTTCCTTACTCACCTGATGGTGCTTCTCACCCAGAGCGGGGAGGGAAGGGTGGATGGTGAATGAATAGTGAAATTAAATGGCCAGTGTCTTAAACTTGTGCTGACTTTGGGGGGCCAGCGAGGGACACAGAGAGCTGCCGATACCCTGCTTTGTCTTGGGGTGTGCAGGGCTCTGTGCTCTAAGTTTTCCTCCAGCCCAGGCTCTTCCTCCTGCCCCTCCCCAGCTGAGGGAGACTGCTCTGTAAATTCTGTGAAATTACACAAGAAGAATCAAACCATTGTTCCTCTGGTGGCTCTTTTGTTAGGCAGATTTCATTAAGAGGCTGGGACTCTCACAGGTTGTCAGAGTCCAGCTACATTTTCATTAGCCTGTCCAGCCAGGCCTTGGTGACCCCCACCCTCTGGCTGACTCTGCTTGTCCCTGCCCCCACCCCACTCCCAGGCTGGGGCTGAGAAGTGGCAGGGTGGGATGGTAAGGGCATTGTTTGGGCCTGAGGGTAGACGGGGTAAAGCTGAGGTGCGGTGGGGCTAGAGAACCCCATTGTACCCTGCAGGAGCCGAGCCAACAAAAAAATCTCCTTGTGCTGCCACCATGGAGAGCCTAGGATAGGGGATGAGCCACCGTAAGCTGGCTTCTACCAACTTGTCCAGATCCTCAGCCAGGTGCTAGGGTAGCCTCCTTTCCTCAGGGGCACAGGCCTCCAGGCCTCCATTCTAGCGCCTCTGGCCGGCTATCTGAACCCAGGTAGCGCACAGACGGCCCCTCCCTCCTCAGCTAAGGAGGAGCACTCTAGAGTATGTCGCACTTGCCACTTCCCATGCCCTGTGTTTATCTGCCGCAGGAGGTGAAAACATCAAAAATATAAACCAGCAGTCAGGGGCCCACGTGGAGCTGCAGCGGAACCCCCCTCCCAACACGGACCCCAACCTGCGGATATTCACCATCAGGGGCGTCCCTCAGCAGATTGAGGTGGCGAGGCAGCTCATCGATGAGAAAGTTGGGGTATGTAGGGGCCTCTCCCCTCCTCTGATAGCTGGCTGTTCTTTTGGATGGCCAAGGTACCAGTTCCCCCAGAGTCCTGCCTCCTGTGCCTTTTCATCCACCTGTGCCCCCTTACCTCTCAGAAGGGAAAGGTCGAGGTCCCACGGTTGGCTGGGCCAGCCCCGAAAGCCAGGAAGGAAGCTTCCTGGCAGAACCCTCCAAGGCTGAGGCTGCAGAGCTGTGTCCCCTTGAGGCTTAGATGAGCGAAGGGAGCATTGCCCTGGCCTCTTGGTGGCGTTGCCCTCGCAGCCAGGCCCTAAGGCAGCTTTCACGATTCTGGCTTTAGTTTCAGGCACCTCAAAGCAGATAAAGGGAGTGTTGATGGAGGACTAATTGGCCACTGCTCACCTCAGAGGGGCCGTAAAATGGCAGGAAGAGCCCTGGGCCCACTCACATTGACAGAGAGTCCCACAGGGCGGTGTGGTGCTGTTGCTCTCTCCTGGGTGAGGAGCTGCGCCAGGGGATGGAAGGCTAGTGTGAGTGCCATCAACTCATTGTCACTGGACTCCGTTCCCCAAAAGCTCAGCTTTACCTCGGGGTGCACCTGACCAGAGGGAGAGGGCCCGGGCCCAGCCAACAGGAAAGGAGACTTTTCTCTGTGTCCCTCACAGGGTACCAGCCTGGGGGCCCCAGGAGCCTTTGGACAGAGCCCCTTCAGCCAGCCACCTACTGCTCCTCATCAGAAGTGAGTCTCCCCGGCCGTGGCTGGAAGAAGTCACCACCTCCCCTGCCTGGCTCCCGGCGGCCACGAGAGCATGGCTCCCGAGGATGGCCCAGCCCTGTCTCATCAGGAGCCGCAAGCCCTCCTGGAGGGCAGGGGGTTTCAGCTGGCCACCGTGAAGCTCTAGGGGTGACTGTTTCTTCTTCTCGGGCCTTTCGTTTGTTTTTGTAATTGGTGTTTCTCCTCTTATAGCACCTTTCCTCCCAGGAGCTCAGGGTGCTTCCCAAACATTGCTGCTAAAGTGAACGGGAACCCCCATAGCACCCCGGTGAGGTACGTGTCTGCGGCCCTCTGCATATCGTTCCTGTGCGTGGACACACGGGCCACTAGAGATGGGGTGGGGGTGGGCCAGGTGAGGGAGAGGAGTGGCCGGGACCCAGGCTGGAATGATGTGGCTCTCTCATCCACAGTGGGCCTCCGGCCTTCCTGACCCAGGGCTGGGGCAGCGCCTACCAGACGTGGCCGCAGCCCGCACAGCAGCTCCCAAGTAAGTGACCTGCGCGTGCTTCCTAACAGAAAAGCCCAGTCCCGCAGAGGCCTGGGGGAGGGACCCGAAAGGCCCGTCGTCCTTGGCTGACAGGTCCAGGATCCCCTCCCCGAGCTGTCGGGAAGTCCCCCCCATGATGCCGCTGGAGCAGGCAGCCTGACCCTGGAGGAGCCGAGGACGGCTAGAGAGAAGTGGCTCTCCGATCTTTCCCAGCATCCCAGGACCCCTGCCTCGCTGGGCTCTGGGCTGCTGCCATTGTGCTCTTTACGGGTGGGTGAGAAGCCACTGGGCCGGACTGAGGATCCGACAGCCCCGCTCTACCCCAGCATGCTCTGCTCCCCAGACCTCCCTGCTCGCACTCAGAAGGGGGCTTTTCCTGGCTGGTGCACTGCTCACAAGGAAAGTGGTTAGGTAGCCTGGCTGGACAGGGCCGGCCAACCCACCTGCCACCCCAGCCTGCTGGTGTTGAGGAACCCCACTCCCACCATCTATAGCAATAACTGTTGACGGATCGCGTGGGCTATAGGACCAAGCACTCAGGCTCACTTCTCCCAGGTCCCCAGGGTCTGACCACTCTGTCCTTGAGCAGAAGTACGATCCTGGGTTCCCCAGTCTGTGCCCAGGCCACAGCTGTCAGAAGGCTTGGGCTGTCTGGCAGCTGGACTTCCAGCCTCAGGCAGCTCCACCCATTCTCTGGACTCCAGATTGGCCAGCTGTGAAACGAAGGATTGGGTTTTGCTCCTAAAGTGTCTTCGGGCTCTGACATCACACAGTTGTTTTTCTCTTGTCACGCGCACCGGTCACTTAAGAGCTGTGCAGGCTTGCAGCCGTCGGAGAGAGTTCGAGAGCTCCTGCTTAGTTTCCACCGGGACGCTGTGCTGGGCACGGCTTGAAGCGCAGCCCACGCTCACTCTGCTTCCGCCATCGCCTCCTTCCTCCCTCTGCACCTCTGTCTCAGTCCCTCACAGGGAGGGTGCCAATTTAAAGGAGCGCCCCAAAGATTGAGGTGGCCAGGGTCCGTCACATCTGCCCCAATTGGGCCAGGACAGAGGAAGGCCTGGGAGGAGCCCTGCACCAGCAGGGAGGGACAGGTGCCTCTGTTGAGGTCAGGGGCCACGCCCATCTCCTTCGCCCCTTAGGGGAGCTGCGCTCTAGGAGTGTGGTTGGCAGGGCCCTGGGTGAGAGGTCCCGGGCAGATAGGAGGAGCTGGCAGCAGCACAGCAGGCCGGGGACAGCTCCGTCAGCACGGTTGGCTGATCTCAGCATGGTTCGCAGTGTTGGACTTGGTTCGTGAGGGGCAGAAAAGTCCTGTTTGCTTGCCCCTCCATGGCCCTCTGTGTCAGCTGGAAGTTTGACTGCCCCGTCCCTCATGCCGGGCCACAATAGGGTAGGGTTTTTGGGGTGGACACAGGGTGTTTTCTCCCCTGTTGCGTACCCAACTCCACCCCCACTCATGCATATAAGTGTAACAGGTGCCCTCTGGGTCTTCAGTAAATTAGCTCGCAGGGAAAACTTGTTGGCCAGCATCTGCAGTGGCATGTGCTGTTGGTAGAATGCTAATGGAAGAAAGGGCAGTGAGGGGCTTCTTATGGGCCCTGACCTGCAGACAGCGCTCCTGACTTCTTGTTACGGTCAAATCTCTCAACCCTCTCTTACTGCTTGGGGCCCCCACACGGGATGAAACCCCACTCCAACCCCGATCTCTCCCACCTCAAGCCACGCACCCTAGAGAATGCGCCTGGACGCCTCCAGGAAGAGAAGGCCTGGAGAAGCCCTCCCCATCCTCTTCTCCCTCCCACCCCCCCAGAAAGGCTTGGGGCCCCGTCACAGTCGGGCTGGCCATGCTCTTGATCCTGTCTTCTTTCACTGTTTCATTGCCGGCTCCCAGCAGCCTCCAACAGTTTTGCTTGTCCAGGGAGATCCCACAGCCTTGGGACAGAGAGGCCAGCATGCAACGGGGTCTAAGCCCTGTTTCCCATTGGAAAGCCTCCTTCTAGACAGCGGCAGCCAGGCTGCCTAGCCCCAGCCTCAGCCCCAGCCTGGCGGGGCTCTCCCAGGATCTTCCTGGCAGCCTTCCCCCACCCCATCATCCTCTGCCTGGTGGAGACCTCTTTGTGAGTCTTGCGGTGTCCCCTTCTCTGAGGCAGCCTGCTGCTCCCTTCCCAGGCCACAGGGCCTGCCTGGGACAGCGTGTGGAAGGTCAGCACTGGAGGCAGGGCGAGGCCACACCGGGCTGGGGCTGAGGCTGTGGCTGTGAGGAAGCCGGGAAGGCCTGACTGCTTTTGTGTTCTTCGCACAGGCCAGCAGAGCCAGCCGCAGAGCAGCCAGCCTGACTACAGCAAGGCCTGGGAAGACTATTACAAAAAACAGAGTGAGTGCCGGGCCTCGCTAACAAGCAGCTCCCCAGAAACAGGGTCTCCTCGCTCCTGTAGATTTGCCTTGTCTGTCCTGTTCCCCCTCTTTTTTTAACCTTGGTGACCTGATCTCAGGACCTCACTTTGTCTCCCTCTCCTCCCTGCCCACCTTCTGTCAGAGAAGCCAAGTGTATTGCTGGCCACCGGGGCTGCATATACACCGCCTGGCCAAGCTTGCCCTCTGGGTCTCCCCTCCGCTCTCACCCCATTAGATCCTCAGACCTAACAGGTGGGTGGCAGCCAGCGTGCATCGGAGTTCACCCAGCTGGTTCCTCTTCCGAGCAGCATGCTGCCTGTGTGGCCCTGGCCAGGGCTGAGGGCTCCTGGTGTCCGATTGGCTGGTTTGTTACGTTCCGCCCAGACTCTTGGTGGCCGTCTCAGAGCGGTGATGGGGGAAGGAGACAGTGGAGGGACAGACCTGTGGTCAGAGTAGGCGCTGGCTGTGTGGTTTTGCTTCTTCGGTATTTGTTTGATTTCATAAACTAACCCGGTCTTGGAGGAAAGGCAAGGGGGTGGGACAGGGTGACCTCCGCCGTCTCATAGAAAAATAACTGATGGATGATTTAGAATCAGTACTTGATTTTACTCTTTCTGTTCAAAAACCAAACCCAGCGTACTCAGAGTCTCGAAAGAGATGGCTTGTTGGAGTATATTGTTTGCTGGGCAGGATCCCGAGCTGGGCAGCCGGCCAACAGGAGGGGCCCTGTGGGGGGCGGGCCAGATGCTCACCGTCCCTACCTCCCAGATCCAGGTTCCAGCCTCGCCTGGGCCTCCCTTTATTTCATGCTCTCCAGAGTCTCTCGATACGGGTGGATGTGCGCTTTCGGCCTGCACCCAGGCAGGCACACACCCAGGCAGGCTAGGAGTCCCCCTTCTTTCTCCGTTCTCCATCGGCAGCAGCACTGGGAGCTGGCGGGCACAGGCAGGCAGATGCAGCTATGTGACCGAGGAATGGGCCGTTTTCCTAGGGCCGTAGCAGGGATCGAGTGGCAGGCACAACGGCACTTTTGCAGTGCCAAAGAGCCCAGGGCCCATTGTCATCTGCCTCACCAGTGCCATTATCTTCCAGGTACCCAGAACCCTTTGGGAAGGGTCCTGCCAATCGGACGGACGGACGGTGTCCTTCGCCCCTCCACACTTTCATCCCTGCCTCTGCTAACCTGTGTTTCTTTCTTTGTCAATCAGGTCACGCAGCCGGTGCTGCTCCGCAGACCAGCTCCCCACCGGACTACACAATGGCGTGGGCGGAGTATTACCGGCAGCAGGTTGCTTTCTACGGGCAGACACTAGGGCAAGCCCAGGCCCACAGCCAGGTCTGTAGCCCATTCCCAACACTCCAACTACATCCAGATCACCCCTCACCAAGGGCCCTTCTCTGGGGCCTCTGGGTTATTCTGACCTGAGCTCTGGAAGACGGAGGGGAAGCCCAGGCCCGGCGCTGCTCTAGCACTGCTGCAGTCTCACGAGGGACAGTTGGGCCCGAGTGGGAGAGGAAATGGGTTTGGCATCCCCTGGATGCTCCCAGAAGACTAAGTAGACGTCTGGGTCTTGGTTTTTCTGGCTATAAATTAGGACCCCAGACGAGTGGCTCAGTCGGACCCCAGGTGATGTTTAGAGGGACTGCAGAGAGAGCGCAGGGGGGTGTGGACACGCACACATCACCACCACCACCCTTCCTTGAGAGTGTGGTGGCCAGGCTGTCGCCTTTGCCCTGGCTAGCAGCAGGACAGGGGTGAGTTCACACCCTCTACCTGTTGAGCAGAGCCACGTCTGCGTTGTCCCCACATAAACCCAGAAGCTTGCCAGTAACAACCAGAAAGCAAGGTGTGCTCGGTACCAGCAGGAAACAGGCACCTGGTCGGCGGCTTGCAGAGGGCCCTGATGCAACCCCGGTCCAGGGCCTGAGGGGCTGCTTGGATATCTGTCACTCGGACAGTCTGTGCTGGAGACCCATGGGGGCCGGCGGTGCCGCTCGCACACGTCTCCCCAGAGAATGAGGAGCTCGGGGCCCCGTGCTCGTGAGAGATTTTGTCTGGTCGGGATCCCATGACACAAGCCCCGGGGCAAGGTGCTCAGACATCAACGGCATGTCTGTGTGGGTCGGTGCTTGTCGTGGAGCCAGAGGGGGCGAGGCTGACCTGTCACCTCCCACCAACGGGCACCCGAGAGTTGCCACCGCACACTGACTTCTCTCCCTGCACTTTGTTCACAGGAGCAGTAGAGCGCGGGCCTCCTGGCAGCTCCCCCTGAATCATTGTGAAAGAAAACCTATTTGTAACAGAGGTTTTTAGATTTGCAAACCTTTTGATGAAGAACCTTTGTTCTGTGAAACACTATATTTAGATTAACAGAATTTTTCTAAAAATCGGGAAAAATTAGTTACTAAAATTGCTGATAATTTTTGTTTTCATCACTTTTGTGGCTATTTCAAATGTGTGTGAGCTCCGGGATTCCTTTTGGAGCAAAACCTGTGCAGATTCAGGCACCAGAACGTATCTCGGAGCAGTGACATTTCAACATGGTGGTTTTGTTTTGCTTGGGGTTTTTTGGACGTGTCTTTATTTACAGTTTTGGTTTTTGTTTTCTGTTGCAACAGAAAGTGGCTTGGAAGTCTTAGGTGGTATGTAACAAATCCTTTTTAAAAAAAATTTAAACAGTATTTAAATATTCTTAAATGTGTAAATTCATTAAATGTTTTCCTTCTAATTTCTTGTATCTTGGCTGTCTGGTTTTATTGCATTTTTTTAAAAACTGAACTATTATGTATTGTAATTAATTATGTGAATTGAGACAGATAATTGTATTGCTGTCCAACAGGAATTGGGAGGGGCATTTTATAGGGTTTGTATAATTTCTAGAGTTCAAGAGGCGTAATATAAAAATGTGTTCATGTTTTTAGCATACATTTTTTTCCATGTCTCCATCACCCGTTGCAATTGTGTATCTAAGACCTCCAAGCTTGTTTTAAAAACAAAACAAAAAACTTCTCTCTATTATCTCAGAAATATAAATACTGTTATTTTTAATATTAAAAAGAAATTCGATATAACTTTTAACAAACACTGTGGAACATTAAACCGTATAAAAACGTAGTAACTATTTTTTAATTCCAAGGTGTTTTTTGCTTTTTTCTTTTAAATATTTTCTTAATATTTGTCAAATTAACTAGATGAATAAATAAATCTAGTATTAACCACAGTATGGATGAAATAATTTTGATTTAATAAAAGGGAT
This sequence comes from Tenrec ecaudatus, assembly GCF_050624435.1. Classification (NCBI taxonomy): domain Eukaryota; kingdom Metazoa; phylum Chordata; class Mammalia; order Afrosoricida; family Tenrecidae; genus Tenrec; species Tenrec ecaudatus. Next base: position 76,522,015 of record NC_134539.1, on the reverse strand, counting down.
ACTATGATTTTCAATGTTTACTGTAGTGTATCTTGTACAGATAACATGTATTTTTAAAGGAAAAAAAAACGGAATTGAAGCTATTTTTTCTTGCATTTTCAATTGACCTGAGAGACATTCCGTTTGAAATGTACTGAAGTTACAGTGTCTGGTTTTCTCTCCTGATTTTCTGTATAATGCTTGAAATGTCTAACTATTAAAAAAAAGGCATTTGGACGATGTTCTGCATGATGTTTTTAAAAAAAAGTGTTCTTTTTATTTGACTGACAATTTATTTTACACTCGATATAATAAAATCTCCACAAGACCTCTTGTGGGCCAAGTATTTGTAGTCTGTACTTTTGCCTACGCTTGTTCCTTCCACTGCCCTGAGATGACAGGGGAGCGCGTTCTCGCAGCCCGGAGCCACTTGACTTGGACTGCGCCACCGCGCCGAGTCAGTGCGCTGCCTGGACCTCTAGCTCCTTCGTCAGGCTCATTGAATAGTTTCTATAACGTAGCCCGGTTCTAAAGCACTTACCTGTCACAGCTAAGCATCTCTCAGAGTGGAGGGACGCAGGGAACTCAGGACAAGCGTTCCTGGCTCACGTGCACAGAGCCGCTGCAGATGCAGGAGCACCCTTTTCTGTGGCTCACTCAGCACAGCGCCCCTCTTCCTTCACACTCCTACCACCCACCCCCACCCAAGAAACGAAGATCTTGGCAAAACGGTCTGGACTGGGTATCACCAGTTGTCGTTGCCCAGTACCCTGCTCCCTTCCCGTGCACCTTGTCACCCACCATGCAGGGGCAGCTTGTGGCCCGGAGAGCTGGAGAGGGCAGTGTTTGGGTTTGTTGTTTTCACTCAAGACAAAGGATGTCCTCACCCGTAGGTGTAAGCTCTGGTAGGTCCCACAATTGCAGGTCGAGTTCTCTCTGGATTAAGAAAGCTCAGCCTTCAGCCACTGACCTCACAGCCCATTGACTGACGCAACTGGCGTGACCACACTGTGTCACTTCCGCTCTCAGCTGGTAATGCCACACACCAAGTCATCTCATAATTTCTGTGCATGGTTCTGGTTCCGCCCTCTTTAGGACCAGCCTCCTGGCTCCCACTTCGTGTGTGTGTGCACGCGCCCCTGCACCCCCATTCTGGTTCCCTTGTTGAATGCCCTACCACAAGCTTTGAGAGGGGGGGTGGGGTGAGGGGACAGCATCTGTGGTTCCTTTAGGCCGGAAAAAAAGGGGTGTGGGGAGCAGCCCATCTGCAGCCCTGCCTCTGCCTGTTGAGAGCCGGAAGACAACAAGGAGCTGTGGCATCTTTAACTACACCTCTAGAGAATCGAGTTTGACATTGAGAAATTGAATAGTAAAAGCCACTTGGAAAGAGGGGGCTGGGGAGGGAGCCGACCAAGAGGAGGGCATAAACGCTGATGATGGGAGTGGGAATTGGGGAGAGGGCATTACAGAGAAGACTTCCTTCTAATTCATCTTCCAAGCTCTGTGCCAAAACAGCATTTGGCATGGTTCACAGGGAGCGATTGTGTGATAATGAGTCCTAAGGTGTCCCCTAATTGAAGACTGAGCATTGCGGTTTGTGCCAAGAGTCATAAATGGTACCGGCTTGCGGGAGGATGCATTTTCTTAAATGTATCGGTAAGTACAGATTAACGCTTGTCCCCAGTGAAATGCCCATACTATAAATTATGGAAATCTCTCTCCTTCTGATGCAACCTTTTATTGAGGGGGGGGCGGTCCAGGAGGAGGCAGGGGGGCAAGTTTGCAAGCATATGAAATTTGGCCTCATTAAGATGGCGCCCGTGGAAGATGGCTTTTCATCAGCAGTCTGGTGTCCTGGAAGGCTAAAGTGCTTGAAATGTACCAAGTTCAGCGATTTGCTCCATTAAGAAAGCTGCGTGGTCATCACCGAGGACGGTCTGTGTGTGGGAGGCGACAGGCGGGGCAGTGCCTGCTGCCTCTCGAATGCTTACCCTGCCCCCACCCTCTGCCACACATGCACACTTAGCCTCTGCTGAGCTTTGCCCAACCCCACCTTAAGACTTGGGGTCGTAGGAAGGGCCTTCTCTAGTTAAAGCACCCTGATCTTGATACCCCTGGACTCCACAACCATCAGGGGGTGCTGCTTCCCACTTGCCCTCTCAAGTGGTGGCCATCCACAGATGACCCATAGCCCCAGAGGAGGGTTGGCTGGGGCACAATTGGCATGTTGAAGAGTCTGGTCCAAGAGGGTGTTTGGACACCACAGGGCTTGAGCTTCCAGCTGGCTACGGTCAGCACTGCCATTTCCCAAGCCCCACTTGTGGTCCACCGGGGACCAGCTGGGGCTTCTGAAGATGGCCTAATGCAAATAGTCCTGATAGACTCTTAGAGATTAATGGCCAGAAAGTGGCTTGACACTCAATTCCACAGGGCTTCCTGGCCCCCGGCTCTGTGCCTTGTGTGGGGTAGACAGGGACAGAAGGACAAACCCTCATCAAACTTGAAGCGATGGGCATCTTTGCTGCCCTTTGTCTGGGGCAGGGGGTTTTGATAGCATCTACCAAGGGAATTCGGACCCTTCCGGACTTCTCCTTCGATGGTCTTCACACCCAGGGAGGTGACAGGACTCGGTCGCCCATTTTACCAGTGAGGGCTGAGGTAGGCTGAGTGGCCAGCCCCTATTGGCACAAAGACCTGGGGCCAGTCTCCATCTGTGGCAACCAGGAGAGCATGACCACTGCCCGCAGAAAGGTCACCATCTAGTGAAAGTGTAGCCACCGCCAAGGGAGGCAGTTGACGCCGTGGAGAAATGGTACCGCAGGTCAGTGGTCAGCCCCCACTGAGTGCCAGGCTCTGAGTGCGCCTTTTCTTCACTGCATCAACTCCTCCTCCAGGAACCCAGCGATCCTCCCAGTCACACCAGGTAGCTAAGCGGCAGAGCCAGGGCTCAAACATTAGTCTGAGGACAACACTTGCCCTCTTGGTCTCTCCCATGGGCAGAAACAGGAACCTGAAAAGGTACCCTTGTTTCTCACCCTACCTAAGACAAGAGTGTAAAGTATTCCTGTTTGTAAGCTCAAACTTGCCTTTGAATCCTCTCTCCACCCTCAGCTGCAGTGTGGCCTAAGGCAAATGCACATGGTGGGCCCTGGCTTTCTGGTCTACCGTGTGGCCACTACATCTACCTGCCCCTTGTGTGTAGTGATCACGTAAGCAATGGCGTTAGCCGCAATCATGGAACCTAGGCCTTCTGAGTGCCATGGTCGCTTTTCCTACTCCGTCACAGTGAAGGGCGCAGGAAGCCGCAAGAGGAGGTGGAAGGAATAGCCAGTCACCACCCCCCAAAGAAGTGACCGATGTTCAAGCATTTGATCAAGAACTGATGGGATTGAAGGAGGAAGTCCAAACCGCACTGAAGGCATGGATGGAATGCAGGCTTCAGGAATGGAGGGAGCACCCACTGAGAAGTCTCAACAACCAGACGCAAGACTGGCAGCACTCACTCCTCCATGCCAAGAACTTTGGGAAAGAACAGCTGGCCAACCAACGGGAAGAGATCCATATTTGTTCCCGGCTGTAGAAAAGTAACAACAACAGGATGCAATTTTCTATCAAGTAATATCATTACTGTCACGCACAAGCAAAGTCTGGCTGAAGATCATTTTAAATGGTTGCAGTCGTGCACGGACTGCCAGAAATCCGAGCCCGGTTCGGAAGGAAACATGGAACGAGGCATATCGTGGCTTGATGTCACCCGGATCTTGGAGAGCACCAAGATGAACGCTGTGTCTCATGAACTCTGAATGTGCCTGGCTGTGGATTCCAACAAATGGGAACTCCAGAACCTTTCAGTGTGCTCTAGTGGGCCCGTACATCGGCTAAGAGGCAGTCCTTTGAGCAGAACAAGGGACTCTGGCATGGTAGACAGCCAGGAAGGCTGTGTGTGTCCGGGTTACACCCTTTCACCGCGTTCAGTCAAGCTGCAGGCTGAGCGAACGCCTCCAGGAGGAAGAAGGGGTCCTCGGGATCAGAGGGAGCCTCGCGAACAACCCGCCGCGATACCCGGATGGCACGACCTTGGGGCTAGCCGTGACGAGGACTTGCAGCTCGTACCACTGACGCAGAGCGAAGACCACGCCTCCGGTATGGATTTCACCTCAAACTAAAGCAAAGTCCTCCCAACTGAACCGGGAACAACAGCAGGCTCAGCGGGGGACAGAGTGACGCTGGCAAGGATTGTATTGTACTTCCTTCCACAATCAATGCCCATGGAGGCGGCAGTCACGACTCAAACGGTGCATTACACAGGGCCAGTCGGCTGCAAAGACCTTTTGCCACCAAGGCAAAGGTGACGCTTTGAGGACTGAGGCGCACCTGACTCAAGCCATCCTCTTTTCAGTGGCCTCCTATGCAGGTGAGAGCTGGACCGTGAATTAGGACCACTGGAGAAGAATCGATGCGCTTCGAATGACGGTGTTGGCAACGAAAACGTATACTGAACCCACCCTCTTGCGGCAGTCTCTCGTCGCTATGTCCCCGGGAAGCTTGTGCCTTGACCACCAAGCAGACTCCACTCTCCCTCACTGCCAGCCTCGCTGTCAAGTTCACACCAGTTCTCAGAAATGCACGTACGTGGCAGTCACTGGAGAGTAGCAAGCTTCTTCTGGGTTGCAGCTGCTTTTAAAAGAAAAAGGGCAATAAAGACTGGGTGAGGTCACCTGTTGAAGTAGGTGCTTCAAAGGTGATTTACCAACCTGGTCTCCTCACAGCCAAGGGGAGAGAACAAGCTAGTGACTTGGCTTTTAGTTCCAGTTTGCATGACTAAGAGATCACTTTTCTCCACCTCAGTTTCTCTTCCTTGGGATGGGATCACACAAAATTGGTTGCCCAACTGGTTCCAGTGGCTTGGTTTACATTTCAATAAAATGTATTAAATCTACTTGAGCAAATAGGGGAAATATGTTTTAGTGCACCACATTTAACCTATTTTGATTACATTCCAAACATTAAGGGTAGACTACAGAAACAAATTCATTGACACTCATATATGCACAAGAGAGAATTTTATATCAAGAAGTAATTATGCATCTATAAAACATCCCAACCCAGTCCAGATCAAGTCCTTCATAAGTCTGATATTAGCCCATGACTTCCTCTCCAGACTCACACAGCACATGCGATGATGCAAAATGCAGGAAGATCCCAGGCTGGTGGGTGGAAAGTCCTGTGGATCCCATGGCAGTGAATTTATCTCCAGGGCTCTGGCTGCCATCTGCGTGGCCATGTGGCTTGTCAACAGGAATGTGAAGTAGAGAGGGAGCGTGTCCTGCCTCCAGGGGGGAAGAGAAGAAGTTCCCAGAATACTCATGAGAAGGCCACGCCCACAGGGAGGGGTCATCAGGCTGTGATCCGATTGGCAAGCTAGACTCCACCCCTTCATTCTTTTATTAAGTTGACATGGTATTGTGTAAGCACCACCAGGTCCACTCAAAACCAGTAGCTTTTAAGGGGATCTGCTGAGCAGAGAGGTCAACTCAGGCTGTTATGGTGGCTGTTGTTTTGAATCCCGAAGGGGTGTCATCTTGAGAGTTTCTTGAAGGACACAAGACAACCGCAGGAGCTGATGATGAAGTTTTAGGAAAATTGAAGAAAATTCGTGAGAAAATGTCCAGGAATGTCGCACCGAGGAATCTGCTTCCACCCCACTGCACGCGCTCATTCTTCAAGAACAGAAGGGCTGTCCATTGAGAGCATCATTGGCAAACCTCCCTCCATTCACCCTACAACCTTGGTTTTTGCCCCTTGAGGCTCTTTCTTCCCAAGCCTCAAAGAACACCTTTAAAAACCGATTATGGCTTGAGACTTTTGAGGCTTCCCAAAGTGCTGCTTTGACCCGGTGTCAACCGTAGAGCACAGAATTCTTCAGGGTTTAACAAGTTTAAGAGATGGAAATCCCACCGTCAGAAGTGAGGGCCTGGGAGGAGGACATGCTGAGAAACAATTGCTTCACCTTTTGGATCATTTGGCTCGATAAAGGGTTCTATGGTTCTGTAGTGATACTGTTCATCTTACCGTCATATGCTGCATTTTCATTTTAATGTGTTTATTTTTGTACCAATGGGACAACACTCTATAATCAGTGGGTCTTTATTGTACGTCTTGGTCATTGTACGTCCTTCAGCTTTGCTTTCCTTCAAAACTGCCTTGGCGATCCTAAGCCATTTAGATTTCCATACAAGCTTTAGAACCCCTTATCCTTCCCTTCCCATGCGCACAAGCAGACAGACAGACACACACACGCACACACACGCGCATGAACTTGAGCATATCATTGCTGGAGCTCTGAGATTGCATTTAATGTCCAGCTCACTGTGTAAAGAGTTGACAGCCTGACAATAGTGAATGTTCCAGGATATTAAAATTTCCCTTCGTTTGCTTGGCCCTTTGATTTCTCTCGTTAATCTGACTGGTTTTCTGCATGGCGGGCTTACACGTCTTCCATTCCGTTTATCCCTGAGTTTCTGTGCCTTGCTGTTTCTGAAAATGGTATTTTTAGATTTGCATGTCTTTTGCTAGCTACAGAAGTGGGATTAGTTTTTATATACTGACCTTGATTCCAGTAAAGCCCACTGTTGTCAGCTCAATTCTAGCTCCATAACGACCCTATAGGCCAGCGTAGAACGGTTCCCGTGGGTTTCTGAGATGATAACTGGCTCATGTCTTCCTCCCGAGAATGAGTTGGTGGGTTCAAACGCCTTTTGGCTAGCAGCTGGGCGCTTGCTTGATCACAGCACCAATAGCCCCTTGATTCCAAGGATCCTACTAAAGCCACTGGTTAATTCTAATTGTAGATTCTTTTGGATTCTCCATAGTCACAATCATGTCATTTACAAATAAAGTTGCTTTTATGCTTTCCTCTTCAATCCACACACCGCTTGTTTCTTTTTATTGCCCACTGCACTGCTCAAGGCCGCCCGTACAATGGTAACCAGACGAGCATCCCTGTCTTGTCTCCTGTCACGGAGGGAACACTTTCAATAACTCACCATTTATCGTGCTTGATGTAAGTTGGTTTACACACTATTTTTTCAGATAAAGGGAGTGCTCTTCTATTTCTAATTTACCAGGAATGAGTTTCTATCATGAAAGCTGTTGAGTTTTTCAAATGCCTTTTCTCTAACCCATTTGTTAGTGAGGCGCCCTCGAATCCGCCTGACTCGTAACAATGCTAGTAGACTGGGATGAAGCATTGCGAGGTCCGCTCCAGGCTCACGATCTTTGCTGGGTTTGAGACCACTGTTTGCAGATCTTGTGTCAATCCATCTCCTTGAGCATCTTCCTCTTTTTCATTGACGTTCAGTTTTACCAAACATGTGACCGCAAGGTTTGTGGTTCAAACCCAACAGCTGTTCCGAAGAAGAAAGATGAGACTGTTTCTGTAAAATGTCATTTCAGAAATCCTCTGGAGCGTTGCTGAGTGTGGTGTGTCGTTGCGACAGCAGATGGGATGTCCTTCTGCGGGGACAAATCCTTCCTGGCAGTCTGTCCAGAGAAGAGCGGTGAGGCCTCGCCAGCTTCACTTCTAGGGCTCATTCTGGCTGCACTTCTCCCAAGACACACTTGTGCCTTTTCCCAGTCGTCCACGGCATCTTCAGCATCCTTCACCAACATCGATTCTTCCCCCGGCTTCCCTATTCATTGGCCTGTTCTTTGGCATGCATACCAGCCCACTGGAAGCACCATGGCTTGAGTCCGGGGCATCTTAGTCCTCAGAGTGACATCTTTGCCTTTTAGTCAGCGGCTCTCAGCCTTCCTGAGGCCGCCACCCTTTCATGCAGACCCCCAACCGTAATATTATTGTCGTTGCTGCTTCATGACTGTCATTTTGCTATTGTGATGAACTGGGCGACCCCTGTGAAAGGGTCTTTCAACACCCCACCCCCACCCTCCAAGGGGTCACGACCCACAGGTTGAGAACCGCTGCTTTCAACCCACTTCAGAGGTCTTTTGCACCCCATCTGCACAGCGCAATGCAACGTTCAACTCATGGCTGCTGTTTCCATGGGCCTTGACTGTGGATCCAAGTAAAATGCGATCCTTGACGACGTTCGTACGTCCTTCATTGATCCTGCTGCTGTCTACCGGTCCGATTAGGAGCATTTTATTTTCAATGTGAAATCCATACTGAAGGCGTGGTCTTCGCTCTGCGTCAGTGGTACGAGCTGCAAGTCCTTGTCACTGCTAGCCCCAAGGTCGTGCCATCCGGGTATCGCAGCGGGTTGTTCGCAAGGCTCCCTCTGATCCCAAGGACCCCTTCTTCCTCCTGGAGGCGTTCGCTCAGCCTGCAGCTTGACTGAACGCGGTGAAAGGGTGTAACCCGGACACACACAGCCTTCCTGGCTGTCTACCATGCCAGAGTCCCTTGTTCTGCTCGAAACGGATGGATTTTCACATTTTCAACCAGTCTGGCATTCCTAGACTAAGCCTCATTTGGTCATCGTGTCTTTGCTCCCCATTTTAGATATCCTTGGCTTGATTAGCTGATATTTGGGTGGGATTTTTGAGCCTATATTCATGAAAATAATTGGTCTCTAAATTTGTATGCCATATATACATACATACACACATACACACATTGTGTTAGTCTGGGTAGACTAGAGAAACAAATCCATGGACACACACATGCGTATAAGAAACAAATTTATATACAAGAGCAATTGAACATTGAGAAAACATCCCAGCCCAGTCCAGATCAAGTCCATAAGTCCAATATGAGCCCATATTTCCGATACCAATCTATAAAGTCCTCTTCAGATTCACAAAACACATGCAATGATGCCAAATGTAGAAGATCACAGGCCAGTGGGTCGAAAGTCTTTGGATCCAGTGGTATTGGAAACATCTCAGCGCTGGCAGGGCTCTCTGCTTCAGGGTGGGTCCATGTGTCTTGTCAGCTGTTCTCTCTCCCAGGGTGTGAGCAGTCTTCCACCTCCAAGGAGGAAAATCCCAGATTTCCCAGAATTCTCAGGAAAAGGCCATGCCCACACAGAAGCCTCTTTGGCTATGATCCGATTGACAGACTAGACTCCACCTCTTCACTCTTAATCCTCTCAAATGGACAATTATAAAACTACCACACACATACATATATGTGGTTGTGTGCATAGATACACACACACACACACACACATATATCTTTTTACCCCCAGCCCGGGACAGCTTTAGCTCACACAGACTAGACCCTGAACCCTGAGGGGATGGGGTCCAGCAGCTCGGGCTCCTTCCCATGGGTCCCCACAAAGTGGGCCTCGCTTTGGAGTGGGGGTCAGGCTGGCGCTTCAGCTTTCCCGTGGCCTCCTGCTCCCCCGCTGCCATTCTTCCGCTCGTCCTGAGCTGTCCGGGACCTTGGAGAGCTCTAAATCCTGCCACGCGCGGTCCTTCTCTGGGCGAGGATCTTGCCCTTAACTTGCTCGTTCACAACAATGATGCCAACGGCCTGCTGGGCCACGGTGTAGGCGCGGCTGATTTTGCCGTGGTGGCGTTTGTGCGGCATCCCCTTCTACATGATGCCATGCTCTTATTGTCCACGATGTCACCTTTCTTGTAGATTGGCACGTACGTGGCCAGCGGAACCACGCATGCTTCCTGCAGGGCCTGGAGAACGTGGGTCAGGGGGCCCCTCCTCTTGTCCCTTGGTGGCCGTCATTTGGACGGGTGGGTCACTGAATGATGGCCGAAAGGAAGCTGTGTGTCATGGTTTAAGTCATCAGAGGCCCCCACACAACGCATCAGCTAGTGCCACGAGCTTCGCTCAGTTCTGTGCAGGGAGGTCGTCGCTGAGCACACCTACCTCCCGGATGAGGAGTACTTTAACTCTGCACTAGTCTTTTACTAAAATTCAGGACTTCAAACATCTGCTTCGGCAAAAGCACACCCAACCAAGTTTGTGTCTCAGCGCCCCAGTTCCATGCTCAGCTGTGGGACAGATTGTGTTCCCTTGGCCCGTGGTCACTGGGCGGTCACACCCCACAGTGTTGCTTCAGCACCTCTTACATTCAAGAGACTGTGCTCAGTCCACAGGGGCCGTGCAAAGCCGTGTGTCACCCTCAGGAGCGCGCGGTGCCAGGGTGCCACTGGCAGGTCCCATCAAGGCGGGTCCAACTCAGAGCACTGTGCACACGGCATGGACGCCGCCCAGCCCTGGGCCGTCGGCATAACTCTTGTGACCTGTGAGCCCTTGTGGCCACCACTGTCCCAGCTCGTCTTGGCGAGGGTCGCCCTTTCTTTCACTGCCCGTCTACTTTACCCAGCTCTCTCCTGGTTACATTCCCAAAGTACGTGGGATGAAGTCTCCCCATCGTTGTTTCCAAGGAGCAGAATTGTTTGCCAGTGAAACACATTAGCCTGCCGTGTAGTAGGACCTGTTGGTGGCCGTTCGTGTGTTAGCAAGGGAACTTTGAAAGACACAGCTCCTCCTATGCTTTCCCTTAGAGTTTTCTGAGTCAGTTTTATTGAACTGTGTCTTTGACGGGGCTGTCTAGAGAAACAAAACCAGTGAGACTTGTGTGTGTGTGTGTGTGTGTGTGTGTGTAGACATAGATGTAGATGTACTTTTGATATAGATAAGGAGAGAGGTTGATTGATTGACGATCTCAAGGAAATGGTTCATGGGTCACAAGCCTGTGGGTCAGATGTCAGGCTGGAGCCCCCGACTCACATAGCTGTGAGTCAAGATGGGCAGGCTAGAGGGCAGGCTTCTGGATGACAGGCTGTGGGGGCTAACATATCCCCCAAGAGAGACAGGTTCAAGTCCATGAGCCGGAGGTCAGGTAACAGCAAGCAAGGTGCAGGACCCAAAATTAGTAAACAGCCAGAGAACTTTCCAGAACATCCGTCTATAGTGGATACAGGCCATACCTCCAAAGACACTCTTTTTCAACTAATTGGCTGCTCACATCTGATTTAATCATGAAGGCTAATTACATTATATCAGCTCTCATTATGAAGGATGACTACGTCTTTACACAAGTGCCGAACTACTGAGAATCACTGGCCAGCCAAGTTAACACACAGCCTTAGCCATCACAAACAGTGTCTAAGGTAATAAGGAACCAGTTCAAAAACTGTTATGATTGATAACTGCTTGTTTCTGTGTTGTTTTATTTTGTTTAATCAATTAATGAACAACTTGGCTGCTGAGTGAGGTAGTTAGTTTATTGTGCCAACCTGGCTGATAAACTCATGTGGGGTTAATTGAAGGGCCAACGGATAAATGGCTCAGTGAGCCTCGCCTTTCCAGTTCGCGGGTCTCTTGCTTTCTGATGGTCGGATCAGGGTATACCTGCCTTAGCCAGTTCCTGCTTCAGCTGGCAAGGCTCACTTCCTGCAAGACATCCCCGAGGAGAAGCCACATGGACCTACCCTGATGCAGCCCTGGGTGCTGGAGCAGCCGTGTGGAGACCCCTGCCAGCACTGAGATGCTTACACATTCACTGATTCGGCTTTCCTCCTGCAGTCGGTGTCATTGCGTGAGTTTTGTAAGATGGAGGAGGACTTTGTGGATTGGTGTTGGACTTGGGGGCTTGGGGAGCACTGGGTGGGATGTTTTCTTGGCGTGCACTTACTCTTTATATAAAACTCTCTCTTATACATGAGTTTCTGTGGATTTGTTTCTCTAAAGTACCCAGATTAACACACGGAGGCTCATGGTAAACCTCAAAACTCCTCTTTTGAATCTGTCATCAGCAGAACAGCCTCCTTGTTAGCACTGGTTCTCTGGCTTTATAGCATGGAATGAATGTAAAGATGAACTTATCCATCTATTACGACTTAAATGCCAGTTGTCTGCTTTCTTTCCCTTTTACAGTTTCAGTATGACACGCCTAGGCGATGTTTTGTTTTGCTTGTTATTACTGTTGGTGGTGGTTTTTGTTTTCCGGTGTTTATCCTACTTGGTGTTCCTTCTTAGATCTGTGCTTGGGAAGGTCCTCAGCCATTAACGTTTAAAATATTTATTCTGCTCCCTTCTCTGCTTCTGCTCCTTCTGGAATATACCTTTGAAAATGCCTCACAGTTCTCGAATGTTCTGTTTCCTCTTTTTCTCTCCTTCTTTGTTTAACATGGCTCCCTGATCCCTTAGCGCTGACCCGTCTATCGATGAACCCATCAAAGGCATTCTTGATGTCTTGTTGTGTTTTCATTTCTAATGTTTTATTTCCCTTTTTGTCTTAGGGCCTCCCTCTCTCCGTAGTTTACCCTCTGTTCGGACGTGTTATCTGCTCTTCCTGCTCCAGTGCTTGGAATATTCATCATGTGTGGCTGTTCTTAGATGGCATTGACCAGGCTCCAAGTCAGAGCAGCCCGTGCGTAGCAGACAAGCATTGCCTGGTCCCGGGCCGTCCTCACAGGGGCAGGGAGCCTATTGCAGGCCTGGAATCAACCCAAGCCACTGGCCCTCTTCCTCTCTGGAGTTCTCTCTCTCCATACGAACCTCAGTTCTTTTCAAGTCCTCTGATTGCCCCGACATCGAGGTCGTCTCTGAGTCTGGTTCTGACTCTTGCTTTTTCTCGGCAGATTCTCATTGTTGGGTTTTGCCCCTTCCCTTTTGACCGGCCTTGTCATTCTGTTGCTAACAGCTGGCCAGACGGTGTCAGGTCAGAGCAACTGAAGTCAGTATGCCTTTAGTGCGAGGGTTTATGAGAGGGGCTTCAAGTAGCCCGTGGGAAATAGACGTCAAAGAGAATGGAATTTTTCCTTGGATTTTTAAAAGCTCCCCCTGCCCCCACCCCACCCCCTGCCCCCACCCCACCCCACACCCCCACCCAATATGTTCATTTGACTAGGACTTGAGCTCTATGTACTGTTTGCTTTGGCTACAGGGTCCAGAAGCTCCGAATTCTTGTAGTGTCCATTTTTCCCTGTCCTCCCTCTTGACTTTGGGTGTCCTTAAGGATTCCCCCTTGGGGACATTTGGTGTCTTGTAGCTGTTTTGCCACTAAGACACCGTCACCGTGGAGCCCTGTGGGTGTGGTGAGAAGGTGTGCGGGAAGGGAGCACTCAAGACTCTTAGGTAAATGCCCTTCTTTCAGGAGGCCTGTGTCCACACTGGGGCGGGGGGATGGAGGGGGAACTTTTACAAACTTTTCTCGGCAGCTCGCTCCCCACTCCCTTCCCCCAGGCAGCACTCCAACTGCAAATGCAGTTGACTATGATTTCTTTTTAACCTTAATTGAGACAGAAGGTCAAGGCTACAGGGGACTAGGCCGGGAGGGATGCTCTTCTCTCAGGATGAATGCAGTCCAGTCAAGTCTTTGCCCTGAAGAATGGGCCTTGTCGAGAAGGTCCTGCGGTGATTACTCTTCCCCTCGCTGTGCCAGAGCCACGCACACGAGGGGATCTGTCTGGGATCTTCTCCGTGGAAACCTTGTGATTTCTGGAGAGAAGCACACGCCAGTGTGTGTGTGTGTGTGTGTGTGTGTGTGTGTGTGTGTGTGTGTGTGTGTGTCTCCACAAGAGACCAACCTGGTAATCTTCTCCTATGAGGTTGGTTTCTCTTTAAACCCATTGCTATTCAGCCTCACGGTGATTCCAGAGGATAGCGTCCAACTGCCCCATGGGGTTTCCCAGGTGGAAACTTCAGAGGAACAGAATGCCACATCTTTCTCCCCGGAAGGGGAGTCGCTGCTGGGTTCGAACCACTGACCCTTTGGTTAGCCTCCAAGAGCAGAACCACTGCCCCAGGAAAGGTGAGAGCCTTAAGCATCCTGCAAGGTCATTCTCTCTGCCACACGGGGCTGCTAGGAGTCAGAATCAGCCCCACGGCCTCTAACAACACTGACTCTGTGCTGGGGAGCCCTTTGGGAGGCAAGCCATTAGTGCCTGTGTTCAACTGCTACCTGAGAGGTTGAAAGAAAGACCTAGCTGTCTGTGTCGAGCCCTTGGAAACCCCACGAAGCCCAGCTCCACTGGGACACACTGGGGTAGCCGAGAGTCAGAACCCACTGAGAACAGCCGGGTGTATGTCCTAAGGGGTCTTGACCTTGGCTAGGTCCTAAAGAGCTTTAATGCCTTGCTGTTGTTGGTTGGCGCCATAAAGCCGGTTACCGTTCCTGACCACCCCCTGTACAGTGAGTGGGACAAAAGCCAGTCTAGTCCTGCCCATCTTCCCCACCGCTACAGGGTTTGAGGCCACGGCTGCACACCTGGGCTCATCTGTCTCCTGAGGGCCTGCTTCTTTTCACCCTGCATGATTTCCTTCCTCCGCGTGATCAGTGCCAAGTGCGGACGATGAAGTTGCACCTTCTCAGACAGGCGTGTGCGCTCTGGCCGTCCACCGTGTACTCCGTGTTCCCACCCACACCCCAATTCAGACGTACCCAGCGTTCCAGTGCGTACAAGGCTATTTGAGAATGCCCTGTTTGGGGTCAGGTAAACCTTGCTTCTCAAAGTGACAGGTTGACTTTTTAACATTTTTATGAAGCCCTCTGCAGTAGATTTGCCCAATGCAATACACCATCTGGTTTTTGTTTTGTTTTGTTTTGTTTTGGGGGGCGGGGAGTTGTTCTTATAAATTAGGACGGGGGTTACATTTTGAATCATCAACTCCTTATTCAACAGTTTAAATTCCCAATCCACACTCCACCAAGCTTGTCCATCTCCCCTTCCTCGACTAATCTCCCTCTTGTGGTTTACAGCAAAGTAAACAACCCCCCCCACCTCCATATAATCTGTTCATGTCTCTCCCCTCCTCCGTCCTCCCTCCCTCCACAGTCTCCAAAGCCTGTTTCTCTTTGGTATGAATAACACTCTCATTTTTAATATAATTTTCACTTAGTTTCTAAAGATAATTTCTTTCTAAAACAGCATAAACTTAAATAACAAAAGAATAAGTTCAAATACAACTTAAAATAGAGTTGAATGCTATAACCACATTGTGGTAGGGTGGGATGGGGGATATGATTATTTGTGGGAAGAACATTATTAAAAGCTAGCATCTCAAATATAAATTATACAAAAGATAGATTATGTTACTTGGACAAAACTTGGAGACTTCTGAATTTTACTTTTAGGGTTCATAAAGTATCATTTTTGTGGCAAGTGAGATGAAGTACAGTATCATTATTGCTATTTTATATACAAAATTTCAGAAGATCCTTTTAGCAATACTCTTTCCATTTGAGTAACATGAGCACATTTTACTCCTATACTTCTTTTAAAAATTATACAATTCGATTTCATAATAAAATGTTTTAGAATATTCCACTTTTGATCATTTCTGTGGATTATTATTTTTTGTGTGCAAACAATTCAAATACTGCTCATCTTCTATAGTCAGTGATGACTTGATCCTCTGACAAATCCTTCCAGCACCTCCAGGTCTCAGAAATCTTGCATAAGGTCACCTTACACATGCTTTCCTATTGTTACAGCAGCCATGTTATAAGCAGATAGGGAGATTTAAATAATCATTATCCTACCTATAAGCAAATCTAATGTACTCTGAAGGGTAAATTAATTGAAAGAAAAAACATTACTATTACTTACACCATCATTGTACAACCAGTCTTACAGTTTTTTTACACATTTTAGTTACTAAATCTGATTTTTTTGTATTATATTTTTCAAACCTTTCTTCCATGCCAGCTCTAAAAATAAACTAAATGCACGAGTCTGGCTTGATCAATTTTTCAGTGGTTTTTCCAAGCCTTTCTTGGTTGCTTCTAAAAGGGAGAAGCAAACAGCCTATTTAAAGAAATCCCCCTGTTGGAACTGGCTTCTTCTCTGCCGTAGACAATTAGGTTGTTACCATAGGCAGAAAGTGGGCCACTCCTTATTCCTTTTCTGCTGTTGTGGTTGTGGTTGTTTTCCCTTTGACTTGGGCCTCCTTTGATTCAGTGCAACAAACATTTCTCCTCCTCTGCGCGTCCATGTAGCTGATACATATGTGTTGTAATGCTTTTCCACCGTGAATTCTTTAAAGGTGCAATCTTCATTGCATATTGTCTTTGCGTAGAGTTCTCCTTCCTTGTTCACTACAAGATAATATTCACTCTCCACCCCTGTGATTGCTACAAATCCCCCTGCCACTGTGCTGATTTCCATAATATGTAACGGCAGGTTGATGGCGAGGTAAGGTGAAGCAGGGAGCAGGGAGATCACAAGCCAGTGGGGGCAGTGAGGGCTCCAAGTCACTGGGAAGATGTCTATGATGGTTAGGTTTATCATGCCAACTAGGCCAATAGGAACATGGGGGTGGAGTTTATCAGGTCCCAACTTGATTGGAGGGCAAGGAGATAAATGACTCTACAAGGCCCAGCCTGTCTCTTGCTCCCTGGTGATCAGACCAGCATGCTGCTTCTCTGCTAGTTCTCTGCTTCAACCTGTGAGCTACACTACCTGTGAGCCAAACCAGCTCTTGAATCATGCTGCTAGAGATTGAGGCTCCTTTGAGACCTGCTTCTGAGACCTGCTTCACCACAATGGTAGTGCTTACAGTGCTTGAGCTTGAGGCTGGTGGATTCTGTCACCAGGCGAGTTCCAGATTCTATCAGCCTTGCTGAGCTCCCAAGCTACAGACTGTTGCTGAACCACCCTCCTGTCTGCTCCCTGTGGACAGACTCTGTCTGCCTTGTCTGAGAGAAGACTCTGCTGTCTGCTTCCTTAACCTCGGACCTGCAGCCCACGAGCCGAAGGGCTTCCAGTATATTAACTGTTACATGAAAGTGAGTTGAACTGAGCCCTCTGTGCTGCTGTGTGGACTAATTAGCTGTCATATTCCTTCTCGCTGTGTGAACCTATGCTCATATTTATATAATCTTAAGTGTCCTGGTTTTGTTCCTCTCGAGAACCCTGCTTAACACAACACAATGGCAGAGCTTCTAATGGTGGCCTCATATGCTTGTCCTTCTCTGATGGAGTCTTTTCACTCAGCACGGTGTTCTCTGGATCCATTCATATCATGAAGTGCCTAGTGGTTTCGTCACTGTTTTTCAAGGGCGTGTAGTATTCCATTATGTGTGTGTGCCAGCGTTGTCTTACCCGTTCTTTTACTAATGGGCATTCAATACAAATGGTATTGAATATAAATTCAATGTAAACATTTCCACCTCCTTGCTATTGGGAAGAGCGCTACACCGAACTTGAGGGTGCACATGTTCATGGAGTTATGACTCTTAGTTCTTCAGCCTCTAGCCCAGTAGGGGGACTGCTGGATCTTATGGAATTTCTGTTCCCAGGTGTTTGAGGTGTCGCCATCTTGCTTTCCACCGTGGCTGGACCCACATCCTGCGATTTTTTTTACTGCTGCTCCCACAAGAGTTGATTGTGGGTTCAAGTACAAGAAACACCTCAACAAGTTCATTACGTTGGCCGTTTGTCATAATGCTGCCCATTGGTTTGGTTGTGAAGATTGTTCTCTCTTTACGTTGGGTGTAACGCATTCTGAAGGCTGTAGAAGTCTTTGATCTTCATCAGCAAGAACTTCAAGTCCTCCTCACTTTTAGCAACCAAGATTGTGGCATCTGCATATCGAAGGCTTTTAATGAATCTCCCGCCAATCCTACTACCACGTTCTTCTTCATATCGCCCAGCACCTTGGAGGATTTGCTCAGCATATAGATTGACGGAATGTGGTGGAAGGAGCAACCCTGACACGCAGCTTTCTAGACTCTGATGTACGCAGTATTTCCTTGCTCCGGTCAAATGACTGCCTCTTGGCCTATGTTCCAGATCCACGGGAGCACAATGAAGTGCTCTGGAGTTCTCATTCTTTGTAATGTTCGCCATACTTGCTTTAGGATCCACACAGATGCCTTTGCAGAGTCAAAGAAGCGCTCTTCTCTCTGGTATTCCCTGCCTTCACCATGTGGCATCAACAATGATATGCCTTATTCCGTGTTTTCGGAATCGGGCTGGAGTGCCTGGCAGTTTCCTGTACTGCTGCAACCAGTTAAACGTGATCTTCAGAAAAAACTTACTGGTGTGCAGTATTAATCGTACCGTCCAATAATTCCTGCAATCTGTTGGATGACTTCTTTTTGGCATGGCACAAATAGGGATCTCTTCCCGTCGGCTGGCCAGTCCTCTAAGTTTCTTGGCATGGACTAGTGAATGCTTTTAGCGTTGCATCTGTTTGTTGAAATTCCTAGAGCCTTGGTTTTGTTTCGTTTTTTTGTTGGTTTGTTTTTTTTTTGCCAACGCCTTCAATGGAGCTTGGACTTTTTACTTCCTTCGGTTCAATTCTTGATCATTTGCTCCCTCGAGAAAGGATTGAACATTGACCAATTCTTTTGGGTACAGTGATTCTGTGTACTCCTTCTACCTTCTTTCAATGCTTCAGCATCGTTCAATATTTTGTCTATGGAATCTTGTAGTATAACAACTCAAGGCTTGGATTTTTTCCCCGTTCTTTCAGCTTGAGGGATAGCAAACATGCTCTTCCTTTGCACATTTTAGTCTACTACTTTATCTTCTTGAGCCACTCTTTGTAATTGATTCAGCTCTTTTATTTCATTTCTTCCCTTTGCTTTAGCTATTGTATATTTCAGAGCAATTTCATAGTCCCTTCTGATATCCATCTTAGCCTTTTCTTTCTTTCCTGGTTTTTTGGTTGTTGATGTGTGTTTTTTTTTTTAATGACGTTTTTGCCCTCTTCGTGTATGATGTCCTTGAACTCATCACATGACTCGTCTGGTCTTTGGTCACTAGTGTGGATACATCAAGCCTATACTTGAACCCATCCCTAAATTCAGATGTGATATACTTAAGGTCATACTTTGGCTTTCTTTCTTTTTTTTTTAAACATAAATCAACCCATTTATTACAAGCCAGAGAGGTTTCAGGTAGTGGAGCTTCACTGGTCTTTCAATTCCTTCGGTCTTCTGATGGCGGACTTACCTGTGACAGCAGAGGTGGTTGTGCAGGTCCAGGCCCCACCAGCTCCTGTCCTCCTGCAGGCACCACACTGCCGGATGCCCACAGCGCGGCTCTTCATGTTGGTGTTGCCGCAGAAGGAGCAAGTGCATTTGGCATGCTGGCGGATTTCAGTGTTCTTCGCCATTTTCCTGAGGGAGGCACAGTAAAGGGACCCATATTTGCCCATGATCCCGACCTTCTTGGTGTGTTTGGCCACCTCACCGCACACTGGTTCGAGGCCAGAGAGGAGCACACTTTGGCTTTCATGGGCTTGATTTCCATGGGCTTTTTTTCAGCCTCCACTGGGATGTCCATAAGAACAAATGATGGGTTGCTCGCAGTCGGCCGCTGCCCTTGTTCTGCCTGGTGTTACTGAATTTCTCTATCAACGCTTCCAGAAGGCCCGGTGGCTCTGCAGATGAGGTGCTAGATGGCTAACCAGAGGGTTGAGCATTTAAACAAACCAGCCATTCTGCAGAAGAATGATGGCGCCTTTCCCACAGCCTGCAAACCCCTAAGGAAGAGTCCTCTCTTTCTGCCCCCGTTGACTCCGTGGTAGCGGGTGGTTGGTGGGTCTCTCCTAGGCTGGAGTCGATGTGATTCCTGTGTATTCCATCTGGTGAGGTCCACGTGTGGAGTTGCCATTTGCATTTTGGCAAAAGATCCTTACAACCAGTACATTGTTGGTCTTGCAAAATCCTGGCGTGAGATCTCCAGTGTCATTTTATCACCAAGGTCATGGTTTCCAAGTATTGATCTTCCTTCTTCGTTTCCAACTTTCAGGGTCCAGTAACCAGCAATGATCGGTGCATCTTGATGGCAGGTTTGGTCAACTGCAGACTGCAGTCAATGGTAAGAATTTCCATCGTTGGCGCTCGTGGTTGGTAAAATTGGATCATTAACTGGTTTTCCTCGAGGATGTATGAACATTAGCACATCACTGGCGGCACTGTACTTCAGGCTAGATGTTGAGATATTGTTCTTCAATCTGGCCGTCCCAACCTAATAGCCACAGTAGAGACCCCTTTTCTATCAATTTGCTAGGCTGGTGGCTCGTGCGCTGCTGCGACGCCAGGCACAATGTATTCCATATACAGGAGGTCATCTGTTGAGGGCAGGTTCTAGCAGGACTTCCAGACGAACGCACACTAGGAAGGAGAATGTGGCATTTCACTTCTGAAAACACTGGCCGGTGAAAACGTAAAGTATAACAGATGAGCAACCCACGTTGGAGTCACATGCAGGCCATCCGAATGACAAGGGTGGAGAAAAGACCTTCATGTGATGCTATGACACAACTCACAATGCGAAGAGACCGCTGCAGACACACATTCATCATTGGACTATGGGATGCGCACGATCTAGATAAGGTAAGCAGCAAGTCTTCAAAGAGGAAACAAACAAGTTTATATTGTAGGCAGGAGTGAGCTGAGAAGGAGCGGGACTGGTTGTTTCTGTCATGAGACAGACATATGGTCTTCCATGAGCCCTGCTGCTGCAGCACCTTACAAAGTGGGCTGCTCACCTCACGGTCAGCAGTTTGATACCACCAGCCGCTCCAGGGGAGAAAGATGAGGCTTTCTACTCCTGTCAAGAGTTACAGTCTTGGAAGCCCACAGGGGCAGTTCTTCTCTGTTCTAGAGAGTTGCCGTGAGTCAGAATGGACAGTAAGTTTGGATTTGGATTTTTAGGGGAATGCCAACCTAAATCCAAGCCCCCTGCCCAAGCCCACCACCATCGATTCAGTTCTGACCGACAGTTCTCCTCCAGGAGTACATCTGCTCCGTAGGGTTTCCAAAGACTCTGTGGGAGCAGACAGCCTCATCTTTCTCCCTTGGTGTGGCCAGTGGGTTTGAACCGCTGAGCTTTCCATTAGCAGTCCAACACTGACTGCACTGTGCCACCGGGGCGCCTCACCCTGGATTTGGAGACAGCAATTTCACACAGGAGCAGCACCTCTGCTCTACAATTCCAAAGGAGCCACTTGAAGATGTTGAATGCCTTTTCCCAGGCACGCCTCGAGCTGATGAGATCGCTATTGGCTTCCAGCCCTAGGAGAGAGGAGCAATCGTGACCCTCGCAGGCCCCGATGACGAGCTATGAATGACCCAAAGAGTCTGGGGTGTCTGGAAGGTGCTGGGCTAAGCACACCAGGTGACTGACTGGGTGTTTGGAGATGCATTGTGATCTCACTGATAAAACAGGCCCCCGAAGATATTGGCTTTCCTGATTACCTGGCATCTGAGACTGGACAGACAGCAGAGGAGTGGTGGGGATGGGTAAAGAGGAATCTCCTCCAGGAGAACCCACATGCCTGGTCAAACACCTCTGTCATTCTGAGCATGGCATGGGGACACAGTGCTAAGAAGTTACAGCCCTCAGGGGCCTTATGCTCTGGGAGGGAAAAAGAGCAGCGCACTGGTGCCAGCAGAGAGGAAAGAGTCTTTGTTAGCCTGGCAGCGCGGCAGTGGCCCGGCTGTGAAGCACGATGGGCACAGACGTGCTGGGACTCGCCAATAAAGTCACCTGTGTGCGTGCTTGACCAGAGTCCACAGGGAGCCAAGCAGAAGACACCCTCAGAAGCCCGAGCCATCATCACGTTGTCCTTGGTGCTGCTGAAGGTTTGGGGTTAGGGCCAGAGCAACAGGAAGGTGCTCTGGGAAGGGCATGGGGTCCCGGGGCGGGGACAGCCATGCCTGGAGGCTCAGACTGTGGTAGAAGATGGAGACAGGAGTTCAAACAGTGAATGAAGCAGCGAACTAACAGAGAGGACTGCAGGGCCGGCCCCATCCCAGCTACGTTGACCCCCTCCCCAGAAAAATGCACTACAGAGCACAGCACTGAGGAGATAGCTCAGGGAGCAAACAAAGAGGGAGAGAGAGACAGAGAGAGAGAGACAGAGAGAGAGAGAGAGAGAGAGAGAGAGAGAGAGAACTGCATCCTGGTCCACCAAGCCTCAAGAAGACATTTCCTGCTCAGAGCGGCTGTGTTAATCTGGGTACTTTAGAGAAACAAATCCACAGAAACGCATGTATAAGAGAGAGTTTTATATAAAGATTAAGTGTACATCAAGAAAACATCCCAACCCAATGCTGCCCAAGCCCACAAGTCCAACATTAACCCATATGCCCGACACCAATCCACAAAATCCTCCTCCATCTCACAAAACACACACTATGATGGTGACTGCAGAAGGAAAACTGAATCAGTGAACGTGTAAGCATTTCAGCGCTGGCAGGGGTCTCCACACGGCTGCTCCAGCACCCAGGGCTGCATTGGGGTAGGTCCAAGTGGTTTCTCCTCAGGGTTGTCTTGCAGGAAGTGAGCCTTGCCAGCTGAAGCAGGAACTGGCTAAGGCAGCTGCACCCTGGTCCAACCATCAGACAGCAAGAGACCCAACAACTCGCGAGGCTCACCGAGCCATTTATCCCTTGGCCCTTCAATTAACCCCACATGTATTTATTGGCCAGGTTGGCACAATAAACTTTAACTCAGCAGCCAATGCACAGAAAGGACTGTAGGCCTGGCCCCATCACGAGACGTGACGTTTCCTCACTGACTCACAGCTATATGAAGGAAAGCACTAGAAACAGTGCGGGGATTGTGCCCGGTCTGATCCCCTCCCCCCAACATCAGGGCAAAACACAAAGGGGGCACAACAGAGCAGCAAGGGAAGCAAAGCAAAGAAGTCCCTGGGGAATCCTGAAAACAGACTTCTGACTTGGGCAGCAAGGCTTGGCACCTCATCAGATCTGATCGGAAAAGTTCATAAGGGTCAGCAGACAGAACTGGAACTATTCATAGGCTTTTTTCCCTTCCTTTCTTCCCCTCCCCCCATGTCTATCTATATAAGATAGGCAGGGCTGTTCACAATCCCAGGGAGAACGCAATGGGACCGACAGTTCCAGAGGAACAGAGGAGAGGGGGAGATGGGGGAGAGGGAGGTGGGAGCCAACAAACCCAGGGACAAGGGAACAACAAGAGACCTAAAATTGATGGCAAGGAGCATGCAGAATGCCTAGTGGGGTTTGAGCAAGTGCAGTGCAGCCGAGAAGAATTACTAAGGGCCGAATGAAGGTGGAACATGATAGTGGGACAGGAGGAAAGTAAAAAGAAATAGAGAAAAGAAGTAGGAGGCAAAAGACATTTATAGAGGTCTAAATGTAGGCATGTATATATAAATATATTAATATATAATGATAGGGATATAGGTCTATGTACATATGTTAAGTATTAAGGTAGCAGCTGGACATTGGGCCTCTACCCAAGTCCTCACTCAATGCAAGAACACTTTGTTCTAATAACCTGGCATTCTGTGATGTCCACCTTTCTGACAGGATCACTGAAGACAAAGTGGGTGCATAAGCAAATGTGGTGAAGAAAGCTGATGGTGCCCGGCTATTGAAACTTATAGCATCTGTGGTCTTAAAGGCTTTAAATTAAACAAGCGGCCATCTAGCTCAGAAGCAACAAAGCCCAAATGGAAGAAGCACAGCAGCCTGTGTGATCACAAGGTGTCAACAGGATCAGGTATCAGGCTTCAGAAGACCCAAAACAAATATATCAATGCAAATGAGGGGGGTTGGAGTGGAGACCCAAAGCCCATCTGTAGACAATTGGACAGTCCCTCACAGAAGGACAGGCTGTAGTATATGAAACACACAACATTCCTCTAGTTCAGTGTTTCTCCACCTTCCTAATGCTGAGACCCTTTAATACAGTTCCTCATGTCGTGGTGACCCCAACCATAAAATTATTTTTGTTGCTACTTCATAACTGGAATTTTGCTGTTATGAATCGGATGACCCCTGTGAAAGGATCGTTCGACCCGCCCCCAAAGGGGTCACAACCCACAGGTTGAGAATTCCTGCTCTAGTTCTTTAATGCTTCCTCCCCCCACTATCATAAGCCCAGTTCTACCTTACAAATCCAGCTAGACTAGAGCATGTGCAGATAAGAGCTCTCAACACATGGAATCCAGGACAGATAAACCCCTCAGGAACAGTAATGGGAGTAGCAATACCATGAGGCAAGGGATAAAGGGGAAACTGATCACAATGATCTATGTATAAGAAGCCTCTCCTCCAAGGGGGACAAACAACAGAAACGTGGGTGAAGGGAGACAGAAGACAGTGTAAGATATGACAATAAGAATCATCTATCATTTATCAAGGGGTCATGAGGGCGGGAAGGTGGGGAAAGGAGAGAAAAAAGAGGAGCTGATACCAAGAGCTCAAGTAGAAAGAAAATGTTTTGAAAATGATGATGGCAACAAATGTACAAAGTGCTTGATGCAATTGATGTATGGGTTGTTATAAGAGCTGTAGGAGCCTCCGATTAAATGATTGATATATTTTAAAAATTCATAGAGTGTACTAACAAAGGTCTTCATGGAAAATAATGGGGGATGAGAATAGAAGATAAGATTTTAAGCCTATCTTTGAGCAGTTGCTGCCACTAAACTAATGAAACGATTATTTAAGTTGTGCTTTGGAAAAAAAAAAAAAACTCCGAATGAGTCCAGCCCACCCTGGGTCACCCAAGCCAGGCCATCTGTCTGTGACATTCAGGGCAGAAAAGGCCCAGTCCCACTCCTTCATGTCTGCTCAGGTCTGAGTCTTTATGACTGGGCCCCACATCATGACATGGAGTCAGGGTGACAGGGAACTGATAGAGTTTTTCAAAAGCTGCTTCTTGGCTTCTAGAAAGTCTCTGGGGGTTGACAGAAAACGTATGGGTCCCCACGAGCCAGAACTCCTGTGGCCTCAGTAGCACCAGTTAAGAGGCTGGAGGGGACAGTGGTTAAAGACCCCAGCCCTAGACTCAGGCTGCTTGGGATGTGATCTCCGCTCTGCTCCTGGCTCATATGTGTGACCATGAAACAGCAATGAAAGTTCTCCCCTCTCTCCCTCTGGCCTTGAATGTGACAGCAGGCCGGCAGCATCCATCTCATGATCAGGAGTCTCTGGAGGACCCCAGACCTCCCCTGCTTGAGCTGCGGAGCCAAGATCCACAGATGTTCATCCACATTTGCTCTCTGTGGTGTGAGAAAAGTGATGCCTCCAGCAGTCTGCGGCTGGTGCCAGTGGTGTTGGGACTAGTCTACTGGACTGCTCTGTGACTCAGTTTCCCCTTCTGGGAACTGGGGAGGGGGGTAGTGACAGAAGTTACATCCATGTGCTGGGGCAGAAATGGAGTATGACAGCCCATGTGGAGTACATGAAATACCACCTGGTGCCAAATGGATGGCTAGCAGACACTTCTAATAATAATTTATTATGCAATAATAACAATATCATTATTCTTACAACCACTCTGTACAACAACAGTGACGCAGACTGCTTAGCATTCTCTTCAGCCTCAGGTTTTGATTTTCCCTTTGTAGGTGACACTTGGGGCATATCCTTGTGGTTTCTATAATCCCAAATTTTTAAGCATGGCCATGTGCAACAGCAAATATGTGTGTGTGTGTGTGTTGAGATTTATATAACATGGAGTTAACCATTTTTTAAACAATTTATTAGGGGCTCATACAACTTTTATCACAGTTCATACATATACATACATCAATCGTATAAAACACATCTGTACATTCTTTGCCCTAATCATTTTTTTCTCCTCTTTTCTTTTTTTACATTTTATTAGGGACTCATACAACTCTTATCACAATCCATACATATACATACATCATTTGTATAAAGCACATCCATACATTCCCTGCCCCAATCATTCTCAAAGCATTTGCTGTCCACTTAAGCCCTTTGCATCAGGTCCTCTTTTTTTTCCCCTGCCCCCCCTCTCCCCCTCCCTCATGTGCCCTTGGTAATTTATATATTGTTATTTTGTCATATCTTGCCCTATCCGGAGTCTCCCTTCCCCCCCTTCTCTGCCGTCCCTCTCCCAGGGAAGAGGTCACATGTGGATCCTTGTAATCAGTTCCCCCTTTCCAACCCACTCACCCTCCACTCTCCCAGCATCGCCCCTCACACCCCTGGTCCTGAAGGTATCATCCACCCTGGATTCCCTGTGCCTCCAGCCCTCATATGTACCAGTGTACAGCCTCTGCCCTATCCAGCCCTGCAAGGTAGACTTCGGATCATGGTAGTTGGGGGGAGGAGTTAACCATTTTATAGTGAACAATTCAGTGACAATTGCAGTGTGATGCAATTGGATGTACTTCCGTCCAGACCAAAGCCTATCCCCATTTAGCAGTTTCTCACCCACACCCCGCACTCCCTCACCAACCTCTTTGTTTCGTCTCTGTGGATCTATCTAGTCTGAATATTCCATATAAATGAAATAATACAATATGCGCCCCTTTCTCACTTCTTTTACTGGGCATAAAGTTTTGGAGGCTCATCCATAGTGTATCCCTCAGTAATGTTCTGTTCCTTTTGATGACTGAGTAAGATTCCAGTGTGTGACTACGCTACATTTTCTTGTACGTTGCCAATATCCCTAGGATAGTAGCTACATGCTGGATTGCTAACTGCCAGGTGAGTAGTTCAAAACCACCAGCTGCTCTGTGGGAGAAAGCCCAGACTTGCTACAGTCTCAGAAGCTCACGGGAACAGTTCTACCCTGTCCTATGAGGTCACGATGAGTGGACATTGACTCAATAGCAGTGAGTTTGAGGGTTTTTTAATGGTAACTCGGTATTTAACAATTTGAAGACCCTCCAGTCTAGCTTCCCATAAATTCCCATTTTTGAGCTGAGTGAAATTGCCAATGGTTTCCATTCACCGTGTGTGGTCCTCAGCCCAGGGCCGCTTTGTCTTTAAAGTTGTTCATGTTTTCGGTGAATATTTACACAGCACACTTGGTTCACCACACCATGCACCGTATCGTTAGTTAGATTGGCCACAACGTGTCCCCACAGGCACTTCGGACATTGTCTCGATCTCCCCCACACCATCCTATGTATCAGTCTCTACTGTCAGCTCCTGTCCTTGCGTAAGGAAGCTGAGGTTCAGAGATGGGAAGGGAAGCAGGTACCCAGCTAGGATCCAAGCCCACGTCCTGATGGGCCCAAACAGAACCATAAGGCGACAAGGTTGACTTGTCTTGAGGAGGAAGGCAGCCATGGCATCCGGTGATCACTGGCATGCTCGCCAAGGCAAACCCTCTGCCATCTGGTTGGTACTGACTCTCCCTGGCTGTCTCCTGCCCACAGCAGGGCAGCACCATGGGGAGAGCGAGAAAGTGGAGAAAAGTAGGGACGGGAGAGAGGGATGAACATGGAAGAAGCCCCCTTCCATCAGCCACACCCAGCCTCCTCTCTTCATTCTCCCCCCCCCAACACCCACTTTCCCAGGGGATCCCTCCTTCCCGTTCCCCAGTCTGTGTCTGTGGCACTCCTGTTCCATCCTCTTTCCATTTCTAAACCGGCTCTTCTCCCTCAGGGCTTGCTCCGTCTGGGGATGGGGTGTTATTGTTTCTGTCCAATCGGATGTTTATTGTCATCAGCATCTTTCCATCCTGGCCTCTTGGTTTCAGTCTCCCTTCACCTCTGCCTCCTCCCATGTCCCCTCTGCCCCCAGGCCTCTCACGGAGTACAAGTTGTCCGCAGCTATCTCCTCCTCTCCTCTGCTTTCTGGCCTGGCACCCTGGGTGATGGGGGTGTCTGGGAGATGCAAGAGGGACCACCTGCTTTCCAAGCGGAGAAGTATCCGAATGCCAGTCACCTGCCAACTGTCTGGGCGACCCGCTGGACGTGGACTCCCCGGGGCGCGCCTTTGTGTCTCCCCACTCCGTCGGCCGCTAATTAGATTGGGGGGGGGGGGGATGAGGGACTGTCCCTATTCACCCGGCCAGGGCTGCTGTCTGAGCACTCGGTCCTCCTCCCGCCAATCTCAGAGGCCCGTCTATTGAAACCTCCCAAGGCGGCGCCTTTCTCCGGACTTCGTCCCCGCCCGCGGCGGCTGCCCGGGGCGCCTTTGTGCGCGCCGGCAGGGGCGCCTCGGAGCGCTCAACTGTCCTACGCGAACGGGGCGGGGTGAAGAGATGGGACTCGCGCTAGCGGGAAATGCCCCTGGGCCGCGGCAGGGACGGGGCGGGAAAGAGTTTCCCAGAGCTGGGTAGAGGCGTGGGAGGGAAGCTGGGGCTGGGGCCAGAGCGCGGCGAAGGGAGCGCGCGCGCCGGCGAGGGGGGCAGCGAGAGGGACCACGGAGAGTCGGAGAGCGGGAAGCGCGACGGCGACAGCGGCGGGCGAGCCGAAGAGAGCCGCGGAGAGCAGCCAGGACCCCAAGAGAGCCAGGACCGGCGGGCGCGCGGGCGCGCGGGCGGGGGCCCGTGAGGGGCGGCCGGATACACGGACCGTGGCAGGTGGCTCAGGGCCGGCGGCTCGCAGGGCCCCCCTCCCCCCCGCTCCAGCCGCAGGACCTGAGCCCCGGGACTCGGGACCTGGGGGTCGCGGCGGGGCGCGCTGGCCTCGGCTCGGCCACATTCTTCGCCTTTTCTTCCCCGGGCTCAGGCCGCCTGATCGATACGCGCGCGGGACCCGCCGGGCCGCTAAGATCTTTTTAATGAGCTCGCGGGGCTTAGGGCGAGCTCGATCTGCCCTCCAGGGTAGCTGTCCCCGCAGCTGCTTCTGGAGGCGGCGGCGCGAGGGGGGCCCGGGAGGGAGGACAAATCTCCACCTCCCAGGGGCAGGGGCCGGGGACTTTCTTCTGAAGTTCAAAAGAAAGACGGGCTTTCACTCGGCTCCCAAAAATGTATTTCTTGGTGGACAATGGGCTCTTTTCTGCGCCTTCAAGGGCGGGAGGGGGCCTGGGCGGGGACCCGTGCGCCTCGGGCCCGCCTGACCCACCGACTCGCAGAGAGAACGGGCCCTCCCCTTCCAACAGTCTCCTTGTTGCCCGCAAGGCTCGGAGCGCGCGCGTGACAATGGCAGTGTCCTGTGGGCCGGGCTGCAGGGCCTGGTCAGACTCGGGCAGTCGCCACACCCTGGGGCTGGTGGCGCGGCTGCAGAACCTCCAGGGTCGCGAGCTAATGTGCCTGAGAGGGGACTAAATGAGCGTGCCTGCTTAGAACGTCGCCCCATCCCCATCTGCGCTCTGTCCTGCGCGGGGCAACAAGTAGAAATCTGGTGGCCCAGGGACGGCAACAGGGGCCTGAGTCCCCCTCCGCCCGCCCGGGACCTGGCCACCCTTTCCGATCGCCCTAGCCTTGTGGTCTCCCGGCCAGTTACTCTCAGCCCATGGGCCTGTCTCCTTCTTTCCAGAATCGTGTTGGGGGCGGGGGGGAGAGGCTGGGGTGTGTGAACAGAGGCTCGGTGGCGAGGATGACCTCTGAAGATCTGCGGCCAATTGATTTGTTCCGCCCGGAGCTGGGGCCGCGTGAATGGGGGCCCCAGCGGCTGCAGAGGCAGCCACGGCGGGGATAAAGATGTTCTCCCCACTAGGGGGAGGGGGCGCGGGGCGGGAAGCGGGGCCATTCACTCCTGGCCTGGCCCCTCGGGAAGCCGAGCGGGAGAAAGGGGGCCGGGGCCTATTCAAGCTCTACGAGCTGCCCACAATGGACGGATATACTGGGGGCCTCTCTATTAACGCCCATGAATATTAAAGAGCTCTCGGAGCCTGAGTCTGCGGGCGCCTAGGGGGCCGGCGCCTGCTAGCTAGGGCCGGTGGCAGGCTGGACAGAGGAAGGGGCAAGGAGCGCACATTCCGCTCCTGAACTCCAGTGCAAAACGCACCCGGGACCCACAACCTGCATGCAACTCCCCCCTCTCCATCCCAGTGAGCGCAGAAAACTTGCGCCCCAATTCCAATGGACCGGAGACTAGGGTGCTTCCCATGAATGTCCTTTCCTTGGAGTGTTGTCGGGATGTGTCTGCCTCCCAGGCCAGAAGGACAAACTTCGAGAATGCAGTGGAGACGCCCGCGGGGCGCACAAGCGGTTCTAGGCTCTCTTTCTACTCCACCCAGCAGCCCTGTGGCATCTGGAATCAGGGAGGGGAGGGCACCGTCTAAACACTGCGCCACAGGGTAAAGGGACTGTTTCTCCTTAGGGGGAGACTGAACATTGGCGAAATCCGTGGGGCTTTAGGGGCAAGTGGCCTGATCCTAAGACAGACAAATGGAGAAGAAATCTCAATTCATAACGTTCAATCCAAACCACTGTACGGGCAGGTAAACTGAGGCCCGGAGAGGTGAAGGGAAGTCCCATAGACACACAGCAGTCCCATTGCCGCTCCGGCCTCCCGTGGCGCCGAGGTGGGCTCCGAGCTTGGCTGAAGATCACTGGCCTCCTGGCTGCTCGCCCGGATGGAGTCTCTTCCGATCGGTGCTATCCGCCTCTTCAGCGAGCCTTGGGAGAAACCAGGAGTCGAGCGCCGCCGGCGAGGCTGCCGGGGCCCGCAGCCATCGGACTGCGTACGTCCCCTCTAGAGCGTGCCCCCAGCCCTGGCGCCAGTCACCGACAGCTGCGCGGGCACGGCGGTTCGGGCGCCCACCGGGCTGTATGCGCTCGCTGCTCCGCAGCGCTGCCCTCTGCTGGTGCCGGGCCCGACGGTCGGGCCTTCAGCCGCGGACAGCGGCCCGAGCGTCCGCGTGGCGTCGACATCCTAATGCCGCCTTTGAATGCTGGCGGTGGCGGCGGGCGCCTGGTCCCGACACCCAGACGCTAGCCCTGAGATGGGAACCGGTGCGCAGGGTCTCGGATCCGTGGCCGTCAGGCGGAAAGCTGACTTCGCATGGGAAGGGACTCTTTGCCCAGGCCAGTGGGTTCACTAGTTGGGAAGCCAGGCGGCAGGCCCTTGGTTCCAGGCCCCACACTGAGGAAAAGGCCTGGGGACTAAGATCTACTCTGAGCCTCCCACGCCCGCCTGCAGATCCCGAAAACCTGAGCCTCCCGGTCAGGATCCTCCCGAGGGGGAGGGGCCGAAGATCTGGCAGGTGTCCCATCTCTCTCTCTCTCTCTTTCACACACACACATACACACACACACACACACACACACAGTGTCCCGCTGCCGCCGGAGCAATGCTCTTCCTGCCGTGCTGGGCATGGCATCTCTAGAAAGGGTCTCCATGTCAGGCACTCTAACAGCTGTGCCTAGGACCCTCCTGGCAGACTTTCTACCAGAGGGCGATGTAGACGGAGAGGAGAGAAAGGGCGAGGGAAAGAGGACAGGGACACAGGAAGCGAAAGAGAGTTAGGAGTCTAGAAGGAAACTGTGGGCACAGGTGTGGCCCTCCCTAGGTCGCGACTGTGCCAGAAGCCACGAGGCCCTGCCCCAAGCAAGCCCCGTAGCAGCTTCACTCGGCCAGGAAATGCTAGAAGGTTCTGAGTGTTCGCTGGGGAACGGGTCCCCCAACACACACACACACACACACACACACACACACACCCACACCACAAATAAGGTGTAACCCCCAAGAAAACATTTTCTACTAAACAACTGGCAACCAATGCGGATCCCAGTCCGCTCTTTCCACCTGTGACCTAGATCCGTGGGGCCCGGAGTCTGCCAACAGCCAAGCCGTTCGGGGCGGGCCACAGCCCCGACGGCGGCTGCAGTCCCAGGCTGGCAGCGGGGCAGCATGCCAACCTGGAGGGGATTAGCGCGGTGTGGCCCGGCCCGTTTGAAGCGAAGCGTCTGTTACTGAGGCATCCTCTGCGCAGGAGGTCCGCGCAGCCCAATGGAGTGGCTGCGGGCTCCGGGGCGCCCTCCGCAGCCTGGGGCGTAGAGGACAGCGGAGCCCAGCCAGGCGGGGAGTGCGCGAGCCAGGCTGGACCAGGCAAAGCCCCGAAGGTGAATGCAGACCTCACTGACATGGCCTGGGGTGCGCGCAGGGGCACACCAGGGCCCAAGCCAGTCGTCCCCTCTTGCCTCGTGGAGGCCCTACAGCCTGCCGAGCCCCCCACCTTGGCTTGGTGCCTTCCTCTCCTCACCAAGGGCTGAGCCTCGCTTCCCACGGGGAGAGGAGGAGGAGTGGGGAGGAAGGGCCGGGAGGGGCCGGGAGGGGAGGAGAAGGTACCGAACTGCCCGCGCGCCCCCGCCCCTCGCGCTCCGGAGGCGAAGGCTGCTGGAGCCCGGCTGGGTACAACAAGTCTGTCCTCCGACGTCAGGGGGTCATTAATAACCAATTAGGAGGGTCACTGCGGCTCCTATAAAAGGCACTGAGATTTTGCCAAGGGGGAAAACCGTCCGGGCTGGGTGTGCGAGAGGCGAGCGCGCGTCCCAGAGCCCTGCGCAGCCGTCCCTCCGCAGCCGGCCACCCTCCTCCCACCCTCTCGGCAACCCCGCACCCGCCTCCGCCTCCACCCAGGGCTCTCTCGCCCTCCGCACCGCCTCTGGCATCCCCGCGGGCTTCTCCAGCTCTCTGCCTCTCTCCCCGTCGTTCGCTCTCCTCCCAGCCACCCCCTCTCCTCCCGCTCCCTCCCGCCTCGTCCTCCCCCGGCGCCTCTTCCTGCTCCTCCTCGCTCGCAGCCCTCTCCTCTCCACATCTCCCTTCTCGCCCGCCACAGCCCCGCGTCGGCGCGCGCGGCCTGCCGTCCGTCTCCAGGCGCCCGCCAGCCCCGGGCCGCCCATGATGGGCTCCGTGCTCCCGGCTGAGGCCCTGGTGCTCAAGACGGGGCTGAAGGCCCCGGGGCTGGCGCTGGCCGAGGTCATCACCTCCGACATCCTGCACAGCTTCCTGTACGGACGCTGGCGCAACGTCCTGGGCGAGCAGCTCTTCGAGGACAAGAGCCACCACGCCAGTCCCAAGACGGCCTTCACAGCGGAGGTCCTGGCGCAATCGTTCTCAGGAGGTGAGCCTTGCCCTTGGGGCCCACCCGTCACCCCACCCCGAGCCCTGGCCCGACCGAAGTCACCACACCAGAGGGAGCAGGGACCTTGGGGCTCTTGGCCTCCCGCCCTGACGCACCCAGAGCCTCAGTTTCCCTGGATGTCAGCAGTCCAGGCCGGCCATGCCGTATCCGCCCCCCCCCCCACCAGCCCCACCCCACCGCGCTCCGCGAAGCTGGAAGAAGGGAGCCGCGCGAGTCCAGGACGCCCGGCCCCGGAGTCCCCCTCTGACAGCCCCTCCCCCGCCTTTAGAGCCAGCGGGTTCCCGGCATTTAAAGCCTTACTAGGCGTGTAATAGCAGTTGACTCAAAAAGAAGGGGTTTTAAATTCATTTAGTTAACTTGGGCTTGACCCGCGAAAGTTCCCACTTAAACCAGGAACTTTAAAAGGCAGCGGGGGCTGGGGCGGGGGCGGGCGGGCGGGCGGGCAGCCCCGGGAGAAAAAGCCGAGCAGAGAGCGAGCGAGAGAAAGAGGGAGCGAGAAAAGTTTCTTTTCTTTAAGACGTCTCAAGTTCTTATTCCTCATTCATCAACCCGCAAACAATATCTTTCCCCAGCGCCGGCATCTCTGCGCGTCGCCCTCTCTTCCTCCTTCACGATTTCTGTTCCTCTCCTAATTTACCGTGAAGACTAATTCCACTTCCATTCACGCTATGTCAACCATCTAATCCCCCTTTTTGTAAGGAGAATTCCTCGGCCCCTTTTAAACAAGTCCCCTCCGCAGTGGGCTGCAATTTACTGCTACAGCATTCTTCCAGGGCTAATGAATTTAGAATTAGCAATTTCTTTCGAATGGAGCGAATGAATGCGATCACTTTAACAGCGTGACAAATTGCCGGCCGCGCCGCAATGGACACCGTTTAACCCCCTCTTTCAGCCGGCCCGCTCGCCGGGTATTTTCCCAGGTAGCTTAGAAGGAAACCTTGTAAGACAAGAAGGCCGCCTCTGTGGGCCTCGCCGCTTCCACCCTCGCTGCTCAGCCTGGGCGGGGGTCCCGGGGGCGAGGGGGTGGGGGGGCGCCTGGGCTCTTCTCCGCCCAGAGAGGCCACTGCAGGGCTCGTCCGAGCCGGACACCACCCTATCTGGCACCCGGGAGCCCAGGCTCACTGACTGCTGCGGAGGCCAATCCCCGAGCCCCGCGGCTGCAGTCCCCGCACTGCGGGCAAAGGACGGGCGAGTCCTTGCTGCCCAGAACCTCACCTGTGAGCGCAGCCCACGCCCAGAGGTCCTGGAAGCCTAGCCCCGTTGGAGGCCTGGGCGCAGAGGCGAACTCTGGCGCTCCGGGGGGGCCCCCCCCGCAGCGAGCTCTCTGCACCGCCTTGCCTTCCGCGCATCACATACCCCATCCCTCCACCTTCCCCCATCCCCCCAGATCTGTTCCTGGAGCTGTCAACCCACCCGAATAAGCCGGGCCTCCCAGAACCAAAAAGAAACCAGAGCCCCTGTCTGCGTCCCGGGTCCCCCGCCAGCAGCCTGAGTCGACCGGGATTCGGGAGGCTCAGTGGGCGCCTAGGGCCTGTGGGCAGCACACGCACGGGGTTGGCGGCCGTCACCTCCGCCGAAGTTTCTCCATTTATAAAACGACGCCTTCAATCGACTCGGCTCCTTTTAAACTTTTTAGCGTCTGTGTCTGGGCGCGCGCCTAGAGATTGAGTCTAGAAACAAACATCTAGAAACGATTCCCAACGCCCCACCTAAATTTGGAGAGCGCAGAGGGTCTACGAGATGCAAACGCCCCAGCCGCGCTGCCCCCCAACACACATAGAGCGGAGGACCCATTTAGGGTTGGCAGGGTAGGGCAGGACAGGGCAGCGCGGCCTGAACCGGGAAGTCTCGCCCCTTGCTAGCCTCGGTCTCTGACTGCGTCCCTTGCCTCCGCGGCCACAGAGGTGCAGAAGCTGTCCAGCCTGGTGCTGCCGGCCGAGGTGATCATCGCGCAAAGTTCCATCCCGGGCGAGGGCCTGGGCATCTTCTCCAAGACCTGGATCAAGGCGGGCACCGAGATGGGCCCTTTCACGGGCCGCGTCATCGCCCCGGAGCACGTGGACATCTGCAAGAACAACAATCTCATGTGGGAGGTACAGGCCCGCTGGGGGAGAGGGCGGCGCGAACCGGCCGCAGCAAAAGGGCGGCGGCTCACCGCTGGGACCGCGGGCTTCGGCGGCCAGGCAGCGTAGCTGTCCCGGGAGCCAGCCAGAGCGGCAGACGCTATACCCGCGGGAGGCCGGACACTCATACCTTGCACGCCCAAGCCCTGGAGTTCGCCCCACATAGAGGCTCCCCCCAAACCTTGCGCTTTGGGATAACGTTCCCCCATGCCACTTAAACCTCAAGCAAATCTGGGCCTGGACATAGTCCTGTTCAGAAAAATCTGGCCTTCCTTCCACAAGCCTGTCAGCAGGACAACTTTTAGCCCCACTTCACAGGCAGGGCACGCTGAGACGCTGAGAGGCAGGTTTCCCTGCTGTGAGCTGGCACCACCAGACACCCAACCAACCGCATTCATCCATGCCTCCCCTGGACTCTCCCTAATTAGATCCCATCTCCTTATTCTCCTTAGCCCCTTCCCCTGCTCCCCCATCAGAGTAGATCCCCCAGGTGAGGTCAAGGAAACTAACCTTTCAGCTAGTTAGAGGAGCAGGAGAACAGAAACAGGGCCAGACAGCCCAGAGGCCTCTCCCGCCCCACTTTCTCCTCCCTGGGAGGTCTGGGGCCAGTGGTTGCCTTCTCCTGGCTATTGTTGGGTTAGGAAGTCGGGGTGTGGTGTTGCCTCTGGCCCTGGCAGCTCCCACAAAAGGGGTGAAGTGTGGCCAAGAGAAGATTGGGCCTGTCTTCCTTGCCAGGTTCTCAGGTCCCCTCTGAGGTTCTAGCCAGTTCTCCCCCTGCTCTGAGCCTGGACACATTCCCCCTGGGGTGGGGGAGAGAAGTAGCTGGAGGCCACTTAGCCTAGCCAAGGGTCCTTTGGAGGCCCATTTCTGTATCAGGGAGGACACGGCCGCAGGAATACATCATGGTCAGCTTGTGGGGCTCTCTGGACGGATTCAGACAAGTCCCCTCTCTTCTGTGAGCCCCCTCCCCCAGCTGGAAAACAGAGCTGATACTAGTTCTATTCACTTCCTAGGGCTGTTTCAAGGATGTTAGAAAGGGTGTATTAGGATGCACCCAGCAGGGGACTGGGCCCAGACCATGGGCAGCGCATGTGGACCCAGCCCTGCCTTACCTGGTCCCCATTCTACCTGCACCCAGGTGTTCAATGAGGACGGCACGGTGCGCTACTTCATTGATGCCAGCCAGGAGGACCACCGAAGCTGGATGACTTACATCAAGTGTGCCCGCAATGAACAGGAACAGAACCTGGAGGTGGTCCAGATTGGCACCAGCATCTTCTATAAGGCCATCGAGGTGAGCGCAGGTGGGGATTGTGTGTGTGTGTGTGTGTGTGTGTGTGTGTGTGTGTGTCCCCATGTGGACATAGAAATGAGAGATCCAAAGGCCTTGATTCTGTGGGCCCTGCCCATGGGGCTTCCTAGACTATGGCTCCTGTGGGAAGCTCCCGGCTGGTGATCAGAAAGGATGTAATTTTTGCTATTATGAGAGTCACGGGCCTCGATGGTGAGGTCCTTGGATGTCTGCCGAGGGTGACGTGGGTTTCAAAGGTCACAAAGCACCGGAGGCTGGGGTGCACGAAGGCAACCCAGGGAAAGCATTTGGGTGGGGGGCGGGAGGGGGAGAGAGAGAGAGAGAGAGAGAGAGAGAGAGAGAGAGAGAGAGAGAGAGAACACTGACCCTTCTGCACCCATGACACTGAGGTAATGACATAGTCAAAACCTTCCTTCCCTGTGTCAGACGTCTTCTAGAGTCCAGGATAACTAATCTGATGGTTTAGGAGAGAGAGAGAGAGAGACAGGCAGACAGAGGGAGACACACACAGATAGACAGAGTTCTGCGGAGAACTCTGCGGTTATGTGCGGTTTACAGACAGGACAACTGAGTCTCACTTGGCAGCTGGACGATGGAAGGACTTTTCCAGAGCACCCAGGAGAGGCTTAGTGCTCACATGTGTGAGCCTTCTCAGTGAGAGAAAGGCTGAGGGCAGGCTACTTCCTACCAAGAAGTGGGCCTGAGGGTTCAGACAGACCTGGCCTGGGAGGGCTTCAACCATGGGCAGAGGCAGGGTAGGATGGAGCAGGGGGAAATGCGGGGGCAGAGGCAAAAAAAGCAGGTGCCTGAGGACCAGCTGCCCTGAATTCTCTAGTCGAAGAATTATGCTCCCACCACTCCCTCTGGTCCTGCTCCATGCAGTGAGCCTGCGAGAGCTGTGAGGTGCCCTGGAGGAGCAGGGCCTGAGGAGGGATTTCCTTCTTCCATGGCCTTTTTTGTCCCTGGAATGCAGAGTCTCAGGCTCTTTCTGGCCACCATGGAGCCTAGGGCGGAGGCTCACCCTACCCCTGGACTTAGGTTTATTCCTGAATGACCAGACCACGGGGAATTTCCCTAGGATGGTGGTGGAAAGGGCTTTGTCTGAGCCCTGATGTGGCTGGGGAGCAGGGGGGCAGTACTGGGGGGGGGTGGGCAGGCAGGAATGGAGGGTAAGGAAAAGGCAAGGGAGCTGAGAAGCGAGAGGTGAGACAATGTGAGATAGGAGTGAGTTTGACCCAAGCCCACGGTAGGGATGGCTTCTGTGGCCTACTGACCAGGCCACCACTCTAGGGGATCATCACCGCCAGATAGCTTAGAATGGCAACAGGTGCACCTGAACCCCGCTTCTTTGATCCTTATCCCCCACTTCATACACACACACATTTGAGTAATCCTTCCAGCCATCCTAACACAGATGAAATGGGGGACACATGCTCAGGCCACATACCTCTCTCTCTCTCTCTCTCTCTCTCACACACACACACACACACACACACACACACACACACCGAGGAGGAGACAGACTCCGAATGCCTACATCCTTTTGACAAGAGAGCATCCAAATGGGCAGACGAGGGTGCCTGGACCTCAGCTCTCCGTGCAGGTCACACCAAACCAAAAGCCGATCCAGAAGCCCACAGGCAGAGGGAAAGGTGGTTACGGACTATCTCCAAGGAGGTTCTGGCTGGTTAAGAGTCACAAATGAAAAAAGGCTTGTTATTTCATCAGAAATAAAGCTGACAAAAGAAGATCCAGGAACAACTCTATGTGAGATGTGCAATGGCATACATATTTCTACACATGTACATTTATTTCCTGATATAGAGTTATCCGTGTGGCTATAATATCACCAATCTGGCTATGAATGCTTTGATAGAATTAGTAGACCTACCCAGAAGGACCACATGCCAATGTTGGAGTGCGAGATCAGGCATCACAAACTAGCACCCTTTTTTCTTTTAATAAACCGAGTTGGGCACGTTTTTCTTGGTGGCGGTGTTCTCAGACCTACCTGGGTCTGTCAGGGTGCTGGAGTTCACATGCCAGGCAAACTGTGTGTCCAGTGTGTGCGGCCACCCGTGTGGCCGGTCCAAGGCTCAGAGCACCAGCAGAAGACACCGCTGCTCCCCTAGATGGCTCTCTAGATGGCTGTGAACTAAATCAGCCATTTTCTGTGTGTGCCTCTGTATGCGTGTGCATGCACATGAGTGTGTGTGTGCGCTGTGTGCAGGTGAAGCAAGGAGAGGGACAATTCAGTGATCTGTCTTCTTAGACTCAGGACTGTTACTTATATCTCATAACTATCACCTATTGCTTGCCAAAAATTGGGAACCCATCTATTGCTGTCCAGTGGATTCTGACTCACGGGGACCCCATAGGACAGAGTGGATTGCCCCCGCAGGGTCTCTGAGACTAGAAATCTCTGTAAGGAACAGACAGGGGGTTGGAATCGCTGCTCCCGCCTTGCAGTTAGTGGCTTGACCTACTGTGTCACCAGGGCTCCTGAAAGGGGAGAAGGAACATCTTTCTTCCAGAGGCAGCGTATTCTATTGACGCACTAAAAGATGCCCACAAATACAAAAGAGCATCGCTCCCAAAGAGACAAAGGTACTGTCCTTCTGTGGAGACTCTCCAGGCAGGCTTTGCAGCAGGCTGAGTCAATTGAAGCTCGCTTGGTCCCAGGTGCTGAAAACGTCCTGTGCAGAGAGTGCTCAGCCGGATGGCTGGCACTTAATAAATGGATGCAGAATACTGAATGCCTGAGAGTCTTCCTGCAGGTGATTGGGGGCTGACTTGAAAGGGGAGCGCACAGGGACCCAGCTCTGCCGGGATAAAGGTCTCCCCAGACCTTGTCTGACTTTTAAAAACCAACGTGAGAAAAGGATCTAGCCATAATGTATTCAAGCTTTGGATTTCATAATCGGGAGGACTATTCTGAGAGATGCTCTCTTCTCGATTCTTGGCAAGTTGCTGGGTCCTGATTGGACATGCCGGTTTTCTTCCCTCTGCTTTGCCTTCCTCCGTATACTCTCCTCTGAGCTGGCGTATCGGGGGGTTACAGCTGAGGCTCCCTGGTTATAAATAATAAGCAACATTAGTATTGTGGAACACACACCAGGCTAAGACCCTTGGCTACTTTTATTTTTAAACAAGAAAACCGCCTCAGCCCCTTTAGGTACTTTCTGTGAGGGTCCCCATTGGCCTGACGAGGAAACCACGGTGGAAAGAGATCCATTGTTGAACTGTGATTGGAACGTCGGCCTCTCTGACCCCCAAGCTGGATCTCTTG
This sequence comes from Tenrec ecaudatus, assembly GCF_050624435.1. Classification (NCBI taxonomy): domain Eukaryota; kingdom Metazoa; phylum Chordata; class Mammalia; order Afrosoricida; family Tenrecidae; genus Tenrec; species Tenrec ecaudatus. The sequence goes on along the minus strand of NC_134539.1, from coordinate 76,482,625 downwards.
AGCACCTCGCCATGTGGCCTCCCTTGCCAATATCTATTTGTTGGAGCTCTATTAATTGCTATGTCAGGACATCTGTGATACAATGGAAATTGATGTCCGCCCAGATGACGCTGAGATCCTCCTAGTAGAGGGTTGCTGTACCACTCAGGGGTGGCCTCTGGGCCCCCAGGGAGCATGTTCCATCGTGTGACATGAATTTATATTAGGAAAACAAACCAGTCTCCCTCCCCCCAATCCATTTTCAATGTCTAATAAAAACCCCGAAAGCAAGGCGGGACAGAACGGCTGGGCTGATGGGGAAGGTGAAGAAACAGGAGTTGAGCCATCGTGGCATGGATAACTGGCGCACTCATGTTCTCCAGAGTGTTGGTGGCATGGATAGTCTGGGGGCAGACCTGGCTCCTTTGGGAACTGCTTTGTGGGTCCTGAGCACCCCCTGCTCCCGCACAAACAATGCTGATGAGCCCCTGGAAAGAGCTCAGCCAGCTGGGCCTGGGTGCAGGCTGTGAAGAAACGGTGCTTATGAGGGGACGTGGTGTGGCTGTTGTCAGCATTTAAGCAGTCGGCTGGTAGGACTGAGGCAGTCTCCGATGGTAGCGCTAGGATGTGTCAGGGAGAAAACTAGGTTCTCTGGGGCTTGATCACAGTGCTGTCTGAATGTGGGGTGTCTGGAGGGAGAGACCAGGAGTCAGGGCGAGAGCCTGTCAGGGTTCTGAAAGGCTGAGGGAGGCTCCTGATCCTGGGGACAGTGGTCCCCAGTTCTGTGCAAGCCACCTTCTCTGATGCAGGTTCAAGAGCCTGTGACTCCTGGCTGCCTGCGGCTAGGCGCGCTACTCAAGTCCAGTAGCTTCTTCACAGATTTTTATTTTTTATTTTTTTCAGATTTTTATTTTTAAAAACAAACAAAAACATGTTGATTTTTAACAAAAGTAATGTACCCTTCTCCTCCTCCTTTCTTCTTCTTCAAAAGTTGGACATATCCTACAGAAAATGAAATGCCTCTGTCTATCACACCGTTGTCCATGAACTTGAAATCAGCATTAAATAAAAAGGTCTCAACATGGCAAAGCCTTCTAGGGGAAAATGCACAGGAAACCCGTGACAGCGGCTGGGCAGGCAGAGCAGGGGGAGGGTTACTTCTCCTTAAATGCCCTCTGACATCATTACACGTTTTTGTCCGTGTGCTTGCATCACTGGCTTCATTTTGGAAATTAGTAAAATGTGTTTGAGTGTGGTAGAAAATTGGCTCGTAAATAATGTAGCTCACTCTCATGCTGAAACGGCCACCACGGAAGCTCTTGCCTGGAAAAGAGCCTTCCAAAGAGCCACTCTGAATCATAAGAGCCAGGGTGTGTGGTTCCAGATGTTCTTGACTCTGATCCCCATTCGGCAAGATTACAATGATTGTGATTCAAAGCATCTCGATGCTTAGCAATAATGGCTATGGTTGGTTAAAAGGAAAAGGCTGGTGTTGATTTAGACGTTCTACTTAGACCTCCAGTCTGGACGTCAAGGTTAAGGTCTGGCCGTCAAGGTCAAGGACAACATGCATCTTCACTTCTGACCCTCACCTCCCACAGCTGACCCGTGGGGAGAAGGTTCCTCTCCCAGGGGTAGATAGAGCCCGGAATCCACCTACTGCCCCTGGAGAGTGGCTGCTGTCCTTTGGGCATTCGGGGATCAACCTGGGCTTTTGTTAGACACCAAAGACAAAGCCCCAGCCAGCCTGCAACCCGTGGGAACGTGTCCACCAGCGACCTGCTGCCAGCTTCTCTGAGAGGTGGGGTGTCTAGATGAGGGGTGCCCTGGAGCAGGGAGAGACCAGAGGTCCAGACTTGAGGTATCCCCCCAAGTTATTATTATTATTTTATGACAAGTACTGCTGGGTACCAATTGTGTAAAGAGCTTCACGTGGGAGGCCCTGCTGAACCCAACAAGTACTGGGAGAGACAGGAGTCATGGAGCTGTCTTCATTTTACTCTTGAGGAAACTGAGGCACAATGATAAGAGGCAGCTTGTACAAAGCCACAATAGACTCTGCAAGTGGGGCTCCTGAGTGAACCCCGACCTGGCTGACTCCAGGCCCTAAGTCAGAACCCTCTCTGGCGCCATCCCCTGAAGGAGGGTAGTCCTACCATCACGGGGGGCGGGGGGGGCGGGGGGTCGGGGTAGAAGAACCCCAGGCATTAAATGTCTGCTTTCTTCTCAGAACTGAAGCCAGAGTGTGGGTCTGTGCTGGAGGTGGCTTACAATCGGTCTTAGAGTCGTGCTCCCCAACCCCTTTGTTAGAGGGGACAAGGTCAGGGGGGTGAAGTGACTTGCTGAGGTCAGTCAAGGTCCATCTCGACATCTTGTGCCAATAGAGCTTCCTTCACAATGGATTTCTCTTTCAGAATCTGAGGTCTAGCCTCGACTTTTCTAGGAGGTTCGCAGAAAACACACCGTTCTCTGCTCCTTTCCAGCACGGGCCCCCAGCTCTGCACTGTTCGCTCCCTTTATGGCAGCCAGGACTATGCGTGACCAGAGGGGTCCCAGGGGCATTCCCTGCCATGCCAGATTCTGCCTGCTTTCACTGGGGGCTGAGGAAGGACACGTGGCTGGCCCACAGTTGAGCTCCCATCCCACCATGTTGCCGGGGTGCCTTCTGCCTGCCCTCTAGCTCACCAGACCCCAAGCCTTTCTGTGCTCCCCTCAGGCTGGGGCTTTGGGTGAGCAGGGGGCTGGTGAGGTGCAGGAGGATGGGGTCACTGAGGGTCTTTTTCAGGACCTGTTTTCTTTCTCCCATGCCCTCCTCTCGTGACCTTTCCAGGCTGAGTGAGTTCTCTGTGCAGTTCAGACCGTCTTCTTGGCTCTGGCCAGGCTGAGATTCTTGCAGAGGAGGGGAGGTGTGGTGACCAGATAGGCTTCTGCGTGTGGGAGGGCTCTACAGTCCAGAATGGACCTAAGGGAACGGGAGCTCCTCGGGCCGGGGAATAGAAGCCCTTTTGGGCTTCAGAGAAGACAGAACCTAACAAGAAAACCCGGCTGCCATTTCCTGTGGTTGCCCAGCTCCCTGCACGTAGAGCAGTGTGTCCCCAGGGCTGTGCTGAAGCCAGCTCTTCTGGATCTAGGCTTTAGGGTGGCGATGGGATGTCCCCTCTCCTTGGCTCTGCCTGGTCTGGGCCTGAAGATTCTCTTCTCAGGATGTGTAACTGATCTTCACTGGCTGCAGTTCCCCAGGGGTTCCCTGAAGAGTGGGGCTTATGGTCGGTCAGACTGCCTTCCCTCTGTGATCACTTCCGACCCACAGCCTTCGTGTCTTCCCTGGGGCAGCTCCTTACCGGAGAAGAGCAGAGCCCCTGTCCTGCCACTCAGAGACTTAGGACAAGGGGACACGGATTTTGAGTGCTCCCCCATATTTCCTGAGGTGGGAGGTATTCACCAACCAAAAGGTTCGTTTGTTTTGTTTTCTTTTTAGCATTTGCGATATGCTAGAAGGAGCCGTAGTGTACTGCGGGTTATACAGAGAACTACGAACCACAAGTTCAATGATTCAAAGCTACCAACCCCTCCTCAGGAGAAAAATGAGGTTGTCTGCTCACTCCCATAAGGATTGAGAGCCTTGGAGCCCCCAGAGAGCAGCTCCAATCTATCCTCTGGGGTCCCTATGAGTCAGAATGCCATGATGGTAGTGCGCTTGGTGTGGCTGGATGCCTGCCTGCATGAACTCTGTGATGGATAGAAAGGAGCGTGCTCGGTATGGTGCTTTGGATGAGAGAGGTTTCCGGAACATTATTAGGCAGGTTGTGCTGCCAAATGTGCCCCAGAGTGACCCACAGCCCAGGCTCTTTGCAAACAGCCGGTTCAGCCTTGCGCCCTGAGGCATTGCTGACTCCGGGATCCCTCAGTAAGATGAGATGCTTTCTAGCCACTCATCTTCTGCTGCTTCCGCAGGGTGCAGGGCTTTGTTGCTGTCCGCTTGGAGATCCTGGGGTGGCTCTGGGGGGCTAGGGTGGAAGTGAGGAGGCATCCTGGGCAGGGAGAGGAGGACGCAGCAGCAGAATATCTATTCCAAAGGCCTCTGAGATGCTCATCGGAGATGCTCAGGGGAAACAGACCCTGAGGCGGCTTTCTCAGGAGCCCTGGTGGTGCCACGCAGTAAGCAGTGGGTCACTCCTCACCCAAACGCTGCCCTTTGCATTCACCAACCAATAAGCAAGAGAATGATGGGGTAGTCAGCTTCAGACAGTGTAAGACATGGCAAAATAATAATTTATAAATTATCAAGGGTTCGTGAGGGGGGGGAGAGGGGGAAATATGAGGAGCTGATACCAAGGGCTCAAGTAGAAAGCAAATGTTTTGAGAATGACTAGGGCAACAAATGTACAAATGTGCTTGACACAATGGATGGATGTATGTATTGTGATAAGAGTTGTATGAGCCCCCAATAAAATGATTTTTAAAAGAAAAAAAGAGATCTATAGCCTTAGAAATCCTCTGGCACAGTTCTGTGCCATGGGGTCACTGGGAGTCAGAATCAACCTGGCTGGCAGCAGGTTTAGCTGGCTTGGTGGCTTTCTCAGGGCAGAGGCTGGACTCATATCTTCAAGGCAGGAGTCAGGCATGACAGCAGACCCCTGACTCTCACTCCTGGCCACTGCCTCCCTGATCTCTCCTCTTGCCTTTGTTCTGGCAGATGATCCCTCCTGACCAAGAGCTGCTGGTGTGGTATGGGAACTCGCATAACACCTTCCTGGGGATCCCCGGGGTGCCCGGCCTGGAGGAGGAGCAGAAAAAGAACAAGCATGGTAGGTAGTCCTCACCAGACCTTGATGACAAAGGGTCCATGGAGGCTCTCAGGCTCTGGTGCCCCTGCTCCAGCCTCTGACCTCAGCAAACAGATGGGACCTACTGGTCGGAGGAGGTTGATTCCCCTAGAGCCTGTCACCATGATTCCTGCATGGCTGAAAAGTCCTGCTTCCTGGACAGATGGACTGCCCTGGGGACAGATAGGGGAAGAGGGGAGACACCAGAGAGGTAGCAGGGCCTAGAAAGGCAGGAGGAGCAAGGGACTGGGCAGGGGAGGCGACACTGGAGTGCTTGTTCCACTGTGCAATCTTGTGAATGACTTTGTACCTCGGTTTCCCCAAAGGAAGGAAAGCGGCTGGAAAAGATAGCCTCTACATTCCCTTCCAGCTCTGATAACATATACATCTCACTGCAATGTGTGCTTGGCACACAGGCGCTGCTCAGCAGAAACCGGATAAAGGGGAGGGGTAAAGGGAGGGGCTCTGTCCATCTTAGCTACCATTTGCACAGGTCCAAAAGCTTGCCAAATACTGGCCACAGTTTCTAGCTATCAGGTCACAGAGCCCTCACAAAAATCCTTGCGATGCTAGCTTCTAGAGAGGATGAACAGGAGGCTCACCATTCCTTGCTGAGCCCATGCCTGAGGAGCTAATGTTTTGCTAACACGATTTCCAATTCTTACAAATTTCAGTGAGGAATCTTAGGTGCAGTTCTCTGGTCTTTAGTTTGCACTCAGTCAACATTTGTGGGAGAGATACACACACACACACACACACAATTTGGAGGACAGCTATCATAATAGCTTCTCTTTACTGAAGTCCTCTAACACCCAGGCATTCCCCAGGCATAGGCAAGTCATGTGACCAGCTTCCTACAGAGTAAGCCTTCCTGGGTGCGACTGCTTATGATCTTCTGGAATAGCCTGGTAGGTAGAATTAGCGGCCCGTTTAACAACGGATGAGAACACTGAAGTTCAGTGGTCACCTCTCGGAGGTCACTTATTTGGTACCAACTCTGCCCCAACCACAGCCCTTCGCTGCCCTTCCCATGCCTCTGCCAGCGCCCCGAGCAATCCATCCATTAACCTTTCCTCAACGGGAGACAGGCTGGGTGCCCGGAGCGCAGCGTGTGCGTGCGGGGACAGGGCCGTCTGGCTGGTGGCAACGGCTCTAACTGGGCTGCTCTCTCTGTCTTTCCTTTGCTCGTCTGCCCCCCTCTCCCCGTCCTGCCCCGGCCTCCCCGATCCCCTGGGGCCCGGCCCGCGCGCCCAGAGGACTTCCACCCGGCGGACTCGGCGGCGGGCACGGCGGGGCGCATGCGCTGTGTCATCTGCCACCGCGGCTTCAACTCGCGCAGCAACCTGCGCTCGCACATGCGCATCCACACGCTGGACAAGCCTTTCGTGTGCCGTTTCTGCAACCGCCGCTTCAGCCAGTCGTCCACGCTGCGCAACCATGTGCGCCTGCACACGGGCGAGCGCCCCTACAAGTGCCAGGTGTGCCAGAGCGCCTACTCGCAGCTGGCTGGCCTGCGCGCCCACCAGAAGAGCGCGCGCCACCGGCCGCCCAGCGCCGCGCTGCAGGCGCACTCGCCCGCGCTGCCCGCGCCGCACGCGCACGCGCCCGCTCTTGCCGCCGCCGCGGCCGCGCACCACCTGCCGGCCATGGTGCTGTGAGCGCCGCGCACGCGCACGCGCGCCCCGCCCAGGGGCCCCGGCCTCCCCGCCCCGAGGGGCTCGGCGCCGGAGCCAGGGCCCGGGGCTGCGTGCCCGCCGCGCGGCCGTGGGGCCCGGCGCTGCAGGGGAGCCGCGGACGTGATGCCCCGGGCACGTTCTTTGCCCCGTTTTGCAGATAAGGACCCTGAGGGGCGACGCCCCTTTCCCAGGCCGCCCAGCGGACGCAGCTGGCCACCCCTTCCCGGAGGCCGCCCCACCCCACGTCTCCTTCTTTCTGTCCAGCCGGTCGCCCGGGTCGGGTGGGCATTCTCCTCGTTGGTGTCAGCAGAGAGGGGCTTGGAGTCCTCCGATCCTCCCTCCTCCGGATGGGAGGCCTTGGGCACGAGGGTGGCGGGCTAGGGAAACTGCTCCACGGGCGCCTCCTGCCTGCCTCCTGGGACCGGTGTCCTGCAGCGTCGGGAGTCACGGACTTGACCTAGAGAGTCGTGGGGGGGAGGGGTGCGTGCTGAAGTGGACCAGAAGAACCCCACCCAGCGAGACTTGGGGCTGTTCTCCCCGAAACCTTGCTCCCTGAGGATCAAGGAGGCACGAGCAAGTTGAAGGTGGCGGTAACACATAAATCCACTGGCGGGACTCTGGGCACGGCCACGACCCCTTCTAGGCCGCAGTTTCCCCATCTGTAAAATGAGTTGGACCAAAGCCGTCCTCCTTCAGCCCTGACTTCTTGCTTAGGAAAGAGATGGCTTCCCTCTATATGGCTTCTTTAGGCCACAGGCCAAGACTAGGCCAAGACTGCCCACCCCCGTGTCCTCCCTCGAGGCTACCTGGCTTTTCCTGGTCTACTGGAAAACACAAGCTTCCAGAGGGTTTCCCGACCCACCTGCCCACCTGCCCACCTGATCTTCCCTTCCCCCAAACTTCAGCCTTTCGCGCCCTCTGGTGTCGTCTCTCCCACTTTGCAGTCACTTACCGGAATCTCTTGTAGGGCGTTTTTGTAAAATAAACTATAATAATAAGAACGAAAAGTATAAAATGTATAGAGTTTTCAAGAAAGTGTGTTCTACTTCCCCAAAATGGTCACTTTAACTTTGTAAATATTTATCTAAAATGATATTTACGAAACTGTGATATATATTATTTGATTGTATATGTATAACTGTAAATACATTTGTACCTCTTATATTCTAAAATAAAAACTACTTGGAGCATTTATCTCTTCTCCTGGTGACGGGCGAACACTTTTGTGTATGTGAAAATGAAATTTAGACAGGGCCTAGAAGCTGGAGACAGCTGCCTTTGAAAGTTACCCTTGTGGTTGGTCCCAGGGAAAATTTCATGGAGGTTGACCCCAGTGCCTAGCAACGGGGTGCCTCAGAAGAAGGGCTGATTCCTTCTGGTTCCCAGCTCTTACTTTACTTCCCCCAAATGTTTATATTTCATTGCCATGGCCAATTGTAAGACGGCCAGGCAGCCCCTGAGGGCAGGCCAGTGGGCTGCCCAATGCCTAACCTCTCGGAGCACACCAGGCACCAGCCCCTCCTTGAGGGTCAGCAAGGAAGGAAGGGTCAAGGGGCTTCGCTGTCCACAAAAGGCCAGCGTCCTAATCTCCTCTGTAGGAGTCCTAGTCCAAGGTGGAGTTATGCAGCTGGCATGCGAATTCACACCTGGGCCTGCACACTTGTCGGTCACGAGGCTGTCACTCAGAGCCCACTGGGTGGGCACGCTTCCAGGCAGGCTTCTCGTGGCTACTATATCTGTGTGCATCCTCCTGCGGGAGTGTGGGAGCACATTCACACTCACACCCTGCAGACTGTTGTGTGTTCCCGCTTGTACACACACACAGGCCATCTCCATTTAGAGAGCCTGACGTGTGTGTGTGTGTGTGTGTGTGTATTCCCAATCCATCCTTTTCGGTGGGAGCAAGCCATCCACTCTACCCTGGGGCACAGGCAGGAAGTGCCTGGGTCTCCTGCAGCTCCAGGCTCCATCTGGGGGTTGTTTCCTTCTCAGGGCTGGGAATGGTGACCAAGTCTTTCTTCTTGTCCTCCTGCCTCCTATCATGAACTTTGCATCTCCTTTAAAAAATACCTATATGACTTTAACACTTTCACGGTGAATCAGGTGAAAGTTGACAAGGCAAATCAGAGTTTACATTCAACAGTTGATCTGTATCCTGATTCGATGCATACACTGCCCTCCCCTCCCTATACCGCCGCTCATCCCCCTTCCCTGCGTGGTCCATTTCCATTCTCTGCTTCTCATTTAAAAAAATAGAAATGGCCAAACTTTCCTCATAGATGTACTTATTTGGTAGATTTTTTTTTAACTTGGGCAAAGTGCAATAACAGCACTGAGCATACTGACCATATTCACGATGTTTTACCGTACAGGTCAGTGGTGTTGAGTGCGTTCACAACCCGGTGCCACTGCCCCCGCTGTCTATTTCCAAATCTTCGTGATCATCCCAAAGAGAAAGTTACAACGCGGCAGCTCTGCGTTAGCCACTGCCTGCTGCCCCACCTTGCTTCCTCTCTCTAGTGCATTTGTCTGTGCCCTGCTCTTCCATCTCACCAGGAGGCTTCCAATGGCTTCAGTGGCCGCTAACGCTGCCCTCCATCCACTGAACCCACCACCTCGGCCTCTCGGCCAGCGGCCAAAAGTTCCCTTCTCTGAGGAGGAGCATGGGTGAGGAGGGAAAACACCGTTCTGGCCCACACACCAGGCCTCCCAGGAGTAAGGGACAATGCTGGCTTTCTGAAGAAGAACTGCAGGAGCCAGACGTCAGAGAAATCTGTAGGGCCCTTTAGCAAAAATCAAACTCACTTGCCAAGGTAAATTCTGTGAAGTCACAGCTGACACAAGGGCCACAAGATGGGCTCCAGAACCCGCCTGCTGGCAGTGAGTTGTAATTGCAGACATCTAATGTGCCCGCTGACCAGCTTAGCTTTTACAGATGTGTGCCAGGACCTGAGCGAGACACTGGGAATTCAAGGATGAACAAACAGGGCTAGTGGTCTTAGAGAGGGTAACTCCCATCTTGGTGGAAGCCTGTCACGAGAGCCTTACCCCTTACCTTACTGGCATTTCCAGCACAGTCCTTCACACACACACACACACACACACACACACACACACACACACTGCCCCCATGCCAGCTTTCTCAAGTGGGCCTTTCCTGTACAAAGACATGTGAATACAATCACTGCTTTTTGTGGGCCATCCCTGGCTTAGAGATTTAGATGCTTGCATTGCCCTGCTGGCAGAGTGGTGACCAGTTGAACAGCTAACTGCAAGGTCAGCAGTTCAAAACCATCAGCCACTCCCATAAAGAGTGAGTCTCAGAAACTCACAAGGGCAGGTCTCCCCTGTCCTGCAGGATCGTAAGGAGCCAGTGAGCTTGGTTTGGTTGACTTTTTATTCCAAGGAGCCTGCCAATAGCCTCGGGGGGCCGACCTTCTTTCTGACATCCATTTGAAGAATAAGAACACCGAGGCACAGAGAAGGCAAGTCGTTTGCCCGTGTCACTTAGCTGGGGAGTGGCAAGAGGAGGCGTCTGACTCGGGGGCACACCACCTTCCCATTTGGTCCATAGATTCAGGCCTACGGACAGTAGGCACTCCCACAGGAAGGCTGTGGCTTTGTAAAACTCACTTATTCATTCTCGTGGCTGTCTGTAGATGCCTTGGGCCTTTCTGGGTACAGTAACATGCCATTTGTGATGAAAGAGAACTTGAGGGCTTTCTAACTTGGATTGTTTTGGCCCCTGGTCATGGACTGGTACCTTCAGGAGGAGGAGGACAGTGGGGCTGGATTCAGATCCCAGCTCTGCGACTCACCACTTGCTACTGTGGGCAAGTCAATTAGTATTTCTAAGTCTCAATCCTTCGTATGGGCAATGGGAGGATCTTAGCTTCCAAGGACAGTATGGGGTTAAACGAGACACTGCATTTAATTGAACAAAGTGCCTGACACAGAACCTGGCCCGGAGTAAGTGCTCAATCGATGGAAGCAGTCGGCACGGTGCGTTAGACATTGGGCTGCTACCAAGGTTAGCAGTTCAAACCCATCAGCCTCTCTAAGGGCCGTCTGCTCCCAGAAAGTCTAGGAAACCCCCTAGAGAGTAGCTGTGAGTCAGAACTGACTCGGTGGGAGTGGGTTCGTTTTGTGATGAGAGTTAACACTTTGGCGGGTCTAAGGGGTTGTAGCCCCTCCAACAAGCCAGCAGAAGCAGCTATGCATCCCTTCTCCCCCTTGGATTTCGTAAATGGATGAATACTTAGCCTAAGTTTTCAGTTTCAAGAAAGAAAGGGAACTTGGGGCCGGCCGGCCGGCCGGGAGAGTGGGTCTGTGAGTGGTTGATAAGATCTGTGGCAGAGAATTAGATAGCCGCCATCCAAGCCCACTGGACACCTGTTTTGGAAGACAGGTCCCCACTCTTGAGCTCTAGGCTAGAGTAGGCTGCCTCAAGGCAGACACGGTCTGTGGGTGGAATTCTAAATTGGTGCACAGATAGACTAGGTGCTCAGTGCGCCTGAACACCCACAGCCGGAATTCCGCACGTGTTCTCTCTGCTCTGGCTTTTTGGAAAAGAATTCAGTATTCTTTTTAAAAATTATTTTTAACTCTTTCTTGGTGAATTGGGTGAAGATGGACAGAGCAGGTCATCATTTTTACATGCAGTCCTTCATACACATTTTGCTTTGACTCATCCATCGCTTGCTTGTCTGACTTCTTCTCCAGGTCCCGTTTCCATTCCTACTTCTTCCCTGACCCTCTTGAACTCTGTCCTTGGGGAAGTGCCGCCCTTTGGATCATCCATGTTGATTATTCTAACAGGGGTGGTGGGCAGTCCTACCAGTCTTGGGGGTCAGACTGGGTCTTGGGGTCCCACCAGTCTCCATCTGACCAGGAAGCGGATCTCTTTTATCATTTTGAGTCTTGGTCCACATTTTTCTTTCACTCTCGCCAAGACCTTCTTATGTGATCCTTTTCAGAGCAACTGGTAGTGTTAGGTACCATTCAAAAAACAATGTTCTTTAACATGTGTTTTGTTTTTTAACCCCCTTTCTTTTTGGTTTTTGTTATCAGAAAATTTGGCATTTTTATTTATTGAAATTTTATAACCAGAAAATAAGAATAGAAGAAAAATGAAAGCCACCCATGAAACCAACCTCCTGCCATGCTGTCAGTACTGACTCCTAATGCTCCTGTAGGACAGGGAGCCCTGCCCCTGTGAGTTTCCGAGACGTCACTCTTTACAGAAGTAGAAAGTTCTGTCTTCCTCCCATGGAGCCGCTGGGAGTTCAAACTGCTGACCTTGTGGATGGCAACCTAACGCATCACCACTGCATCATCGGGGCTTCTTAATTAGCTGAACTAGCGACTCCTGTCATTTTTTTTTAAATTTTTTTATTTTAACAATTTATTGGGGCTGATACAATTCTTTTCACAGTTCATACATATACATACATCAATTGTATAAAGCACATCTGTACAGTCTTTGCCCTAATCATTTTTTTCTCTTTTCTTCTTTTACATTTTATTAGGGACTCAAACAACTCTTACCACAATCCATACATATACATACATCAATTGTATAAAGCACATCCATACATTCCCTGCCCCAATCATTCTCAAGGCATTTGCTCTCCACTTAAGCCCCTTGCATCAGGTCCTCTTTTTTTCCCCGCCCCCTCCCTCCCCAATCCCCCCTCCCTCATGTGCCCTTGGTAATTTATACATCGTTATTTTGTCATATCTTGCCCTATCCGGAGTCTCCCTTCCCCCCTTCTCTGCTGTCACTCTCCCAGGGAAGAGGTCACATGTGGATCCTTGTAATCAGTTCCCCCTTTCCAACCCACTCACCCTCCACTCTCCCAGCATCATCCCTCACACCCTTGGTCCTGAAGGTATCATCCACCCTGGATTCCCTGTACCTCCAACCCTCATATGTACCAGTGTACAGCCTCTGTCCTATCCAGCCCTGCAAGGTAGAATTCGGATCATGGTAGTTGGGGGGAGGAAGCATCCAGGATCTGGGGGAAAGCTGTGTTCTTCATCGATACTACCTCACACCCTAATTAACCCATCTCCTCTCCTAAACCCCTCTATGAGGGGATCTCCATTGGCCGACACTTGGGCCTTGGGTCTCCACTCTGCACTTCCCCCTTCATTTAATATGATATATATATACATATATACACATACATATATACATATACACATATATACACATACATACACACACTTATATCTTTTTTTTTTCATGATGCCTTATACCTGGTCCCTTGGGCACCTCGTGATCGCACTGGCCGGTGTGCTTCTTCCATGTGGGCTTATTTGCTTCTGAGCTAGATGGCCGCTTGTTCACCTTCAAGCCTTTAAGACCCCAGACACTATCTCTTTTGATAGCCGGGCACCATCAGCTTTCTTCACCACATTTGATTTTGACGCACATCCCTCTTGAGTTTTCACATGGGTACACAACAAAGTTGGGCAATGCTATAGCTGTCTTTTTAAAATTTAACGCTATACGATAAATATTCTCCATGTCATGCCTTCAGCTAATATCTTAAGAGAATCAATATTCTGATGAGCATTCCTGTGCAGAAATCTTTGTGCACATCTCCGAGAGGAAATTCTATACTGTTACTTTTGCCACTTTAATGGGACACAAGCTGAAGCCAGAGGGTAGATCAGAATTGGGCCCAGAGCCCGGGGCCCAGAGCATCCCTTCTGCTTCTCTTTCCACTGTGCTGTTTTCCGTTTTCCTTATTTGTTCCTTCCACTTGGCATTCACACCTCCCCTCCCCAGCTCTTCAGGGTCAATGCCGCTTTCACGTCAAAGCTCACTCTACGCCGTCTCTGCTGGAGGGTTTCCGGTTTGCCTCCCTCCACCACCTCTGAACTCCTGAGCATCAGGCTGGCATCCCTGGATCCTTTGCAGCAATTGCTCCTGGAACCTCTTCAGTCAACCGCGTGTGGTGAGGGCCCACTATGTGTCAAGTACACACGGCTCTAGGGTCTTGAGGACTCCGCAGTGAAGAAACAAAGCCTGGGCAGTTCGAGAGTGGGAGAGCTGGGATTTTGACCTAGTCTCTAGAGACCAACCAAGGGTCCTGGTCCAGGACAGAAGGTGAGAGAGGGAAATAAAATGTATCCAAATTAGAAAGGCAGGTTTAATATTGTCTTCAATCTGTGAGTTACTCTGTGTAGACTAGAGAAACAAATTCATAGACCCTCGTGTATATAAGAAAGGGTTGTTTTCTCTGTGTTTGTGAAATGATTAGGGCAAAGACTGTACAGATGTGCTTTATACAATTGATGTATGTATATGTATGAACTGTGATAAGAATTGTATGAGCCCCTAATAAATTGTTAAAATTTAAAAAAAGAGAATGATTGGGGCAGGGAATGTATGGATGTGCTTTATACAATTGATGTATGTATATGTATGGATTGTGATAAGAGTTGTATGAGTCCCTAATAAAATGTAAAAAAAGAAAAAAAAAGAAAATTATTAGGGCAAAGAATGTACAGATGTGCTTTATACAATTGATGTATGTATATGTATGGATTGTGATAACAGTTGTATGAGCCCCTAATAAAACGTTAAAAAAAAATTCAAAGCAGAAAAAAAAGGGTTGTTTTTATTTTAAAAAATCATTTATTAGGGGCTCTTATCACAATCCATACATCCATCAATTGTGTCAATATCATTTGTACATATGTTGTCATCATTTCTTTATTTTTTATTATAATTTTATTGGGGGCTGGTATAACTCTTATCACAATCCATACATACAAACATTGTGCCAAGCGCATTTGTATATTTGTTGTCATCGTCATTCTCAAAACATTTGCTTTCTACTTAAGCTCTTGATATCAACTCTTTTCCCCAACTCCCCAACCCTCCTTCCCTCATGAACCCTTGATAATTTATAAATTATGATTATTTTTTCATGTCTGACACTGACCGATGTCTCCCTTCACCCACTTTTCTGTTGCCCATCCCCCTGGAAAGGGGTTATATGTAGATCATTGTGATTGGTTCCCCTTTTCTCCCCCGACCTTCCCCTTACCCCCTGGCATCACTACTCTCCTTATTGGCCTCGAGGGGTTTATCTATCAAGGATTCCCTGTATTGCAAGCTCTTTTTTTAAAAAAAATCATTTTATTAGGGTCTCATGTAACTCTTATCACAATCCATTCACACATCAATTGTGTAAAGCACATTTGTACATTCATTACCCTCATCATTCTCAAAACATTTGTTCTCCACTTAAGCCCCTGGCATCAGCTCCTCATTTTCCCCCCTACCTCCCCACTCCCCCCTCTCTCTAATGAACACTTGATGATTTATAAATTATTATTTTGTCATATCTTGCATTATTCAACATCTCCCTTCACCCACTTTTCTGTTGTCTGTCCTTCAGGGAGGAGGTTGTATGTAGATCCTTATAATCGGTTCTCCCTTTCCATCCCACCCTCCCTCCAAAGAAAGGGTTTTATATAAAAGAGCAATTGTATTTTGAGAACATCCCAGTCCAGACCGGATCAAGTCCATAAGCCCAATATTGGCCCATATATCCAATACTAGTCCATAAATTCCTCTTTAGACTCACGCAGCCATACAATGATGCTGATTGCAGGAAGATCATAGGCCAGGGGGTGGAAAGTCTTGTGGATCCAGTGGCAGGAGTCTCTACATGGCTCCCCCAGCTCCAGGCTCTAGCTGCACCAACATAGCTTCATCAGGTTTATCATCAGGAATGTCTGGCAGGGAGTGAGCATGTGTCCCACCTCCAGCCAGCTATTGAGCTCCCTAGCACCTCTAACTGAGGTCATCAAGTTGCGACCTGATTGACAGGCTAAACTCCACCCCTTCACTCTTCAGTCTCAAACTGTCAACAGATTACGTACCTACCCCAGTCTGTGAGGGAGGTAGAAGGCAAGCAAGCAAACACACAGAGGTTACTCTTCAACATCTACTTTATAGGTGCTCCTACTGAGGAGCCCCAGAGACCAGTGGTTATGCATTGGGCTGCTGTCCCCAAGGTCAGCAGTTGGGTACCGGCAGCTGCTCCCAAGGAGAAAGATGAGGCTTTTACTCCTGTAAAAAGCTTCAGTCTCGGAAACCCACTGGGCAGTTAGTTCTACCATGTGCATAGGGCTGTCATGAGTCGGACTTAACTCAATGGCAGTGAATCTGGCTATCATTTGAATTATGTCTCCCCCGAGTAGGTGTGGAAGTCTTGGTCCTTGGTTCCGGTGACTGAAAACAGGGTCTGTCTTAGTTGTCTGGCGCTGCTCTAAAGACAGAACTCTCAAGGAGAAAGCAAAGGGGTTTTTTTACCCATAGAAGAATAAATTAATTAAAAGAAAAAAATTTAGAAAGAAAAACCTGTAAATCAAGGTCTGACGTTTGATCTCTAGGCGTGTCCTACAGTCAGGTCCCATGGGGTACCATGTTTGGCCCCAGAGTCTGTCCTTTGTACTCCCTCGGGGGCTCCCTGCTCTGCTCCCATGGTTGCTCTGCCGTACGCTTTTAGTGGTTTGCCTCAGTGTCACAGGGTCAGCCTGGGCCAGTCCCGACACTGAGTCTCCAGCGTTGTCCCCCTTAGGGCCCTGGGCCATTAAGGGACGATGTGTCTCATAGTGGGATCAGCAATATTGTCCATTGGCTGTTCAGAGCAGGGATATCGTCCTCCAGGTCTGATGGGCCAGGATGTGCTCCACTCTCTCTTCCTCCCCCTTCATTTGCTCCCATTTGCTTTGGAAAGCAAATGTTTTGAGAATGATGATGGCAACAAATGTACAAATGTGCTCGACGCAATGGATGAATGTATGGATTGTGATAAGAGTTGTAGGAACCCGCAATAAAATGATTAAAAACAAAACAAAACAAACAAACAAAAAGACAGAAGTCTATGTGCTCCAGGGGAAGGTTTTCTCTCTCTGTTCCCTGGTTCCTAGGAGATCTCCAGGTGGCTCAGCATCTATCTCCTCCCATCTCTGCTTCATACCCAAACTCACTGGCAAGGAGTTGGTTCTGACTCAGAGTGGCCCTAAAGGACAGGGCTGTCCCTATGGGTTTCTGAGGCTGTTTACAGAAGTAGACAGCCTCTTTCTCCCGCAGAGTGGCTGGTGGTTCCGAGCTGCCGGCCTTGTGGTTAGCAAACCATCTGGTAACCTCCTATGTCCTTTGCATTCTCTGCTTAATCAGCTTGGTTCTTATCTCACAGCTGATCAGTGTAAGGCACACCCTACAGTGATTGGACCTCATTAACCTAACAAAGAGAGCCTTATTCCCAAGTGGAATTGAATGCCACAAAATATACAGGGTAATCCCTTACCTCTATATTTATGTATACAATGCAATCCACACAGGCCCACTGAAAATGTTCATTTCACATGAGATCAGCCGAGAGTAGAGTGGGGCCTCAGGAAAGAGAGGAGACTCAGAGAGGTCAAGGAAAGACAGCCCTGCGGAGATGAACCTATCCGCCAAAGACTGCCGAGGCCACCAGAACCTGGGAGAGACAAGAAGGATCTTCCCATCGAGTCTGGGGAAGGCGGGAGGGAGAGAGAACATCCTTCCAGTGCCTGAATTCTGATAGCTATCCCCCAGACTGGGGAGACGATGGAAGCATATTCTTCATTTTGGCAGCTCTAGGAAAAAGGAGGCCTGGTGGCGTCATGGCTATGCATTGTGCTGCACACCACAAGGTCAGCAGTTTGAAACCACCAGCCCCTCTGCAGGGGAAAGATGAGGCTTTCTACTCCTGTCAAGAGTTACAGTCTTGGAAACGCACAGGGGCAGGTCTACGGGATCTAACAGGGTCGCTAGGGGTCAGAATTAATTCCATGGCAGTGAGCTTAGTTGTGGAGGGAAACAAGACAGATGCCTTCGATGCCTAACATGGCTCTGACGTTGAACAAAAGACAGCCTCTGCTCTCAGAGCCCCACATGGTCCATGGAGGGAGGCTACGGTCAATAAGCAAGATGAACAAGGAAATCCAGAGAAGGGAAATGCGGCAGGGTCCAGTCATTCCAAAGGGAGGGGGCCTGGAGGGCTATTTCAGATGAGGTGGCTAGGGATGGCTTCTCTAAGGAGGTGATATCTGAGCTAAGATTGAATGAGAAGGAGCCAGCCGTGCAAAGACTAAGATTGAATGAGAAGGAGCCAGCCGTGCAAAGACTTGGGAGAAGAGAATTCCGTGAAGAAAGGCTTAATGATCCCTGTGTAGTGGTGAGTGTGGGGTACACAGAACTGAAAGGAGGCCGGTGAGGCTGGTTGCAGGGAAGTGATAAGGGACATGGATTAGGGACAAGTGAGGTTAGGGGCCAGCAGGGGTCAGGTCCCAGAGGGCCCCAAGATCATTATGATGAGTTTGGATTTTCTTCTTAGTGTAAAAGTGAAGTAATGTCATGTCATGTGATCTGTTTTAATAATATCCCTCTAGATGGTCGATGGAGATGAAATGGTAGGGAAGACAAACAGAATTAAGGAGAAAAGCTAACATGTTATTATAGCCAGACTCGCGGTGACATTGACTCACCTGGGGTGGTGGCCAGGAGGACGCACAGATCACTGAGAGGTAGACGGACATGGGGAAAGCTAAGAATTAGAAATGACCAACAAGCATGTCACTTTGAGAAGTAGGTGCATCTGACCCAAGCCACGGTCTTCCCAGTCTCTTCATATCCATGTGAAAGTTGGACGTTGAGTCAGGAAGACCAAAGAAGGATCGCCACACTTGGACGATGGAGCTGGAGACCAGCACTGAAAACACCATGGCCTGCTGAAGCACACACAGATCCTTCTGGAAAGCAGCACAGCGACGGCGCTCCTAAGACTGAAGGATGGTGAGACGGTCTCAGGAACTCTGGACATGTGATCAGGAGAAATCAACCCTTGGAAAAGGACGCCATGCTGTGGAAAAGAGGGCCGTGAAAACGAGGAAAATCCTTGACAAGATGGACTGACACGGTGGCTGCCACAACGAGCGCAAACATCACAACAATGAGGATCTGTTCATTCTGTTGTGTACAAGGTCACGATGAGTCAGAACTGACCTCGCAGCACCTAACACGCGCACACATACACACACACACAGACACATACATACACACCAAACTCCCACAGGGAGCTAGACATACTCACAGATTTGTGGGTGCCACCTTTATAAAGCCTCAATGCCCCTGTCTGGGTCCGGAGGCTGCCTTTTTTTACAAGTCCTCTGGGATGTGCAGTGGTGTTTCTGGTGTCCACGCACCCACGTTACGGTGAAGAGGCAAGTGTGACAGAGCGAGCAGGCGATGGGGCAGGAAGTCACCTTGGAGCCTAGTTCAGCTGCAGATGTATTTGGGGGAGTCAACAACTCCAAATGACAGTCAGAACCAACAACAGCCCCACAATAAGCCAGGTTGTCATGAGGAATCAATATCACGATGCTTTTTAAAGCAGCCAGCGAAGGCCTAGGCCATTGCGAAGTATTTAGTGAATGGAGTCAGGCAGGTGCCACTGAAACGTGGGAGCTCCCGGGGCCAGCTCTCCCCTGTCCGACATGCACAGTTGCTACAAGTTGGCATGGACTCAAAGGCAGCGAGGTTGGTTTTGACCATTCCTGTGCAGGGAGCCCCGGGGCATTGTGGGTTATGCACTGGGCTGCTCACCACCAAGTCAGCAATTTAGAATCACCAAGAAGATGAGGCTTCCACTCCTGGAAGGATTTACAGAGTCTGAAACCCATAGGGGCAGCTCTGCTCCGTCCTATAGGGTGGCAATGGGTCAGAATCAATTGGATGCCAGCGAGTTCTTTTGGTGTATCGTCGCTGCATCTGTAGGACAGAATCCACTCTGTACTGATACACATGACCGCCACGCATCAAGTCAACTCCACAGCAACAAAGTACTTGTTGCTGTCAGGTGGATTCCCAGTCACAGGGGCCCTACAGGACAGAGCAGAAGTGGTCCCCAGCCCCTCATCTTTATGGAAACAGATCTTTCTCCTCCTGCTAAGCCACTGCGCCACTATTGCTTCTAGGAGGGTTGTGAAAATTGAAGGGGTGGAGGCTGTGTTCATCCCAACAAGGTGGCAACACTGTACCTCACCTCTCGGTCTAGGGGGCTCAGGATCACACTTCCACCTGGCTGGGCTATCTCGGTTCCCTGGGCACCACTGCCCTCTTCTGGCCATGGCTGGGCTCAACAGCTGCGTCCTTGCACTTGCTTTTGCTGCAGGGGCTTCAAGGTAGGGAGCAAAGTGAGGCCACTTGCCCAGAGAACTGGAGAGCACTAGTATTTGTATCAGAGATTGTCCCACAGGTCTGGTAGTCATAAGCCTTGCTTAGGTGAAATAAGTACCCTTCTTTTGAAGAAATATCATCTCCAGTTTTCTGAGGTGGAAACCTAAGTTTTCATCCTATAAACCATACAGGGTAAGGGCCAGGGTGAGGCTAGCAGGAGGCAGGCAGGAGAGGTGAGGGAACTGGTCTCATTTAACATGTCATGGGGGTGAAGACACATCTACATCGGTGTAGATCCTTAGAGAGGTGTCTGGCACAGGGAAAGTGTCCATAAGTGAGGCTCTTTGTGGGACTGTGGGGGGCAGCCTTTGAAGCGCCACAGGGTTGATGGTTCAAACCCACCCACTGCTCCACCGAAGAACGATCAGGCTTTCTGCTTACATACGATTTCTGGTCTCAGAACCCTGTGGAGGCTCCCTGTGCATGTGGATGGACTCACTGGCAATGGGTTGCTTGATTTTGTTTTCTTTTTCTCTCCTCTTCCTCTTCCCTTGTAAGGGTTGACTTGTGAGACGGTTTCTTATTTTTTCCAAAAGAAATGGAAAAGTCAACCAGCTCACTCAAAAGAGGTGGGAGTGAGACCCAGTGTGTGTCTGGAGCATGGCTGGGTGGGAGGTGCTGGGACTACACTAGCAACTGGGAAAAAGGGCTCTCTTTTGTGTTCAATACAGTGTAGATCTCCCACCTCAGCCCTCCCAGTTCTCCATCCTCCTGGCTTCTCTCGTACAATTAAAAAATCATCAAACTCTTATCAGTTTATTGTTGGAAAGAAAACCTCTTGTCCCATTTCTCAAATATCTATAATCCTAGTAAACAATAAGTGAGATGGTGCGTATGAGGCAGTTTGGGTCAAAGCCATGTGTTATATAGGGTGACATTTTACAATACAGTACTCAGTCGCCCTGATGGCGCTGTGGGTTAGGCATTGGGCTGTTTTAATCGCAAGGTCGGTGGTTCAAAGTCACCAGCTGCTCCCCGGGAGAAAGACGAGGCTGCTCCTGTAAAGACCGACACCCTCCGAAACTCCGTACAGGGTCACTATGAAACTGAATCTACCGCTGGTGGGTAGTGTGTAGTTTTCCACAGGTCCCGCCTACCTAAAAAGCTGCACGGCAATTGGCTCCTCCGTCCCCTCCTTTAACCTGATGAGTACCAATCACCAACAGGGCCGTCGGCCTGAGCGCTCCCATTGGCGGCTTCTCTGGGGCCCCGCCCAGCCCCACCCGGCGAGCGGCGGCGGGGACCGCCTGCGCCTGCGCAAGTCATTGGCGCCAAGATGGCGATGGAGATGCGGCTACCCGTGGCTCGTAAGCCCTTCAGCGAGAGCTTGGGTCGCGAGACGAAGAAGCACCTGGTGGTGCCGGGCGACACGATCACTACCGACACGGGCTTCATGCGGTATGGGGACCTGGGGGCTCGGGACCGCAGCGAGCTGCTGCGGGGCTCTGCACGTGGCCTACCTAGCCCGTAACCCGCGCCCAGGGCCCGGCCCAGAGCGCCCCGCGGGGGCGGGGGGGGCTTCCGGCGCGGGGTGCGTTCGCGGTTGCCCGTGCGCCCGAAGCCCTCGTCCCCGGACTTCTGACGGCTGCTTCCTCTGCCTTCAGCCTGGGGGGATCCGGCGCCGGAGCCTCTTTCCTGTTCCCTCCTGATGTCACTCCGCCTCTTTGGGGCTAAGCGGGATTGGGGGTGTCAATCAGTTATTGTTTGGGTGGAGGGCAGATATTGTGTTGCATGCATCGGGATATACGAGCTTCGGGGTCTAAAGGCAGTGTCGTTCGTTAAAAGAACAGGCTTTTGAGTCAAACCGCTGCTCAAAACCCGCGCCAGACCTGCTGCTCAGGCCCGACAGGACGGAGTAGAACTGCCCCTTTGAGACTTAAAATCTTTACGGGATGAGGGAGCCTCGTCGTTCTCCCGTGGAGTGACTGGTGGGTTCAAACCACGGAGCAGCTCAGTGCTACCCCGAGCCCTGCCACCGTATAGTTCTTGAATGGTGTTTGATCGTTTTTTAAATAGTCACAAACAGGCACATCTCTTAATGTCCAGAAAACAAACCAAACTCACTGCCATTGAGTACTGACTCGATTCTCATAGTGATCTTGTGGGACAGAGGAGAACTGTCCACAGAGTGGATTTCTGTTCTCAGGGGGGAGGTGTGATAGAGAAAGGGACATTTGAAGCAGAAGCAGTGTTCCAGGCCCATCGAGTCGATTCTGACTCAAAGCAACCATGACTAAAGCCAGGCTTTTAAGGCACAGGGGGTCTCTTGGGGGAGAGGTCACCCCAGGTGATACCCTGGCATCTTTTCTATCTGTCTTGTACCAGGGGCCATGGGACCTATATGGGGGAGGAGAAGCTCATCGCATCGGTGGCTGGCTCTGTGGAGAGAGTGAACAAGTTGATCTGTGTGAAAGCGCTGAATACCAGGTGAGGAGACAAGGTGTGTTCTCTTGTGGCATTCCGTGCTTCCAGACCAAGTCTCCCAGCTGCGCTCTCTCAGAATCTGATTCTGAGCCCGCCTCTAGGAAAGGGCATGGAGCGCAGACTACCTCCCTCAGGGCTTTTGCTAGCATTCGGTGAGATGCTACTCAGGGGATCTTGGCACAGAGCTCACCACCAGAAAGGAAGTCGGTGGTGTTGGTACAGTGTGTGTGTGTGGGGGGGGGGGCGGGGAGGAAATGCAGGTTGGGGGGGCGTACCTAGTGGCCACCTTTGGGCTTAGGGTGTGGCCTGGGAAGACCCTGGAGTGGGTCGAGCAGAGGAGGGACCCGATCTGATGGTGGCTTACACGAGGTGGGGCAGCTGCAGAAGTGGGGAGTAGTGATGTGGTTCTGCATGTACTTGGAAGGTAGCGCTGGCAGGTCTCCTGCTGGACTGGTCTGCGGTATGAGTTGGGGGTGCCAGCCCCCCACCACTAATCACGGGTTCAGTAAGCACAATTGTACGGTCGAGACATAAATATTATATTAAAGTCATCGAGCATGAGAGATAAAAGATATTGCAATAATGGAATCAGACACATGGTAGCATTCTCACCTCAGCCCCGCTTGGTGGTCCATGTGGAGAGAGAGGGAAGGGACGGAAGGAAAGGGGAGTGAGGATGGGAGAGGAGAGGGGGAGCCGAGCAAGAGAGATCTCTATTGCTAACCCAGGCCTGTATACTTTTTGGGGGGCGTACAAGCCCACTGATTATAGGTGAGGACATACATCACAGGAAGGGGTTGTACTATAGGTTGTACAGCAATGAGAGGCCGTGGTCTAGGGACATACACACAATAGGAAGAGGAGAGATTGGGTGTATTATACCTGTGACAAGATGGGCGGATCCTAGATTTAGGATGGCAGCTTAACTTTGACCTGGTCTCTGGATCTCCATAGGAACCATTATCAGTAGGGTGAGAACCACCTACAGGAACCAAATCCATGACTGCAGGCGTCCTTAACAGCAGGGATGGGGGGGGGGCATCCACTGCAGTCTGGCCACTGATCGCCCTCTGGGAGGATGCCTGTGAGCATCTGACCTCCCCCTACAGTGGTCATGGATCATGAGAGGCTGGAATCAAGGATGTCTTTCCAGGGTTTCGCCTTGAGCATTGGGGGGGATGAAGTCATTTACTGGGAGGAGAGGAGCAGTTTGCTGGGGTGGGGAGAGGGTCACCGGCAAGCTTAGTTTTGGACTTATGGCTGGAAATGCCTATTAGTCATCTCAAGAAGCCGGGTGGTCAACCGTTGGCTAGACTGGAATGAGTGAGGTCGGCATTGGTGTGTTCACAGCCATCCAGTTGTGCTGAGATGCGCATGGACCGAAAAGAGCAAAGGTTGGAGCACTTCAACATTAGAACCCGAGGGGTGCAGGGCTACTGGGGGCCTGAGGCAGGGAATAGGCTCATTTGACTGGCACGGTGCCTCTTTGCGGGCACCCTATCTCCAAATCTCCACTTTCCTCTTCTGGCTAGTGCAGAGCCCTTAGGACACCCCCCCCACACACACACACACACACTGTACACAACCACGCAACCTAGCCGAATAGGGTTTTCAGCCTTAGTAATCTGCTTGTGATAGTTTAAGCGTGGCTCACGGCCACCGTGTACGCGGAGGGTGTGTGGAGCCCTGTGCTCCTGAAGGTAAGCGCACAGCCTCATCCGACGCGGGAGCGTGCGGAAGGGAAGCCGCTACAGCCCTCATCCACTTGGACGGTGTTTGGTCGTCCTCGTGCAAGGTAGTCTGTTCACTGATGAACTTTTTATCTTTCAGGTATAACGGTGAAGTGGGAGACATTGTCGTGGGGAGAATCACAGAGGTAAAGTGCTATCAGGGTGATTTGTAGCAGATAAAGGCAGGCTGGAGATGTAATGGATGGGGAGGTCATCCTGTGGGCAGCGTTTGATGGTTAGGCCACCTCTGCCGGAAATGCCTGGTTTGCTTCATGCGGGATTGTCAGTCACCTGTGGCGTGGCCCCTCCCTGTGGAGTATGTGTGCAGCGGTGGAATGTCTCTGTAGGTTCAACAGAAGAGGTGGAAGGTGGAGACCAACTCCAGACTAGACTCAGTCTTGCTTCTCTCGTCCATGAACCTTCCTGGAGGAGAGCTGGTAAGGGTCTCCAGCGGGGTCTTGGTAATGCATTGCTTGCTCTCAGGTCAGCCTCGAGACCTGCGCCGCCAGAGAACTCAGCTCTACCCGGGAGCTTGCCTCTTTTGCCCCCCTTTGCCTGCTGTGCCGTGTGCTGCCTGCAGGTAAAGGTTGGGTTTTCCCCTGGCTCAGTCCTCCCGGTGTGGGGAGAGGAGGAGGGGCCACTGTGGGGCGGGATCCCAAAAGAGAGTTGGGAAGAGGAGCCCCAGACCCTTGGTGCAGTTTTCCTTCTCCGGGTCTAGCACCCGTTGCAGTGAAGGGTGCGCTGCAGAGCTGCTTTGAGATGGTTTTTGTTTTGTGAGTGAGGGGCACGGGGGCATTCCAGACGCGATTGCACTCCCTTGTAAAATGCCCCGTTCAGCTGCCTGTGGGGGCCGAGGCTTAGGGTGCTAGGTCCTGTGGACAATGCCGAGACAGGAGACTCGGTTGATTTCTGAAAGCACTCTCAGACTGGCAGGGGCTCTACGAGAGTGAAGCCATGCCCCTGGCAGTGGAAAAATAAACAAGCGTGTAGTTGAACAAAAGGATGGATTAATTTCAGCAAAAGGAGATCAGTAAGTCAATCCTTGGAGGATGGATAGAATTTAAATGGTGCAACTGGAATTGTGAGATAAAGGGAGAGACCGTGAAGTAGGCAGTAGCGTGGTCCTGCTGGGGCAGGGAGGGTTGGCCCGGAGTGTTCAGTGGAGGGAGGGAGGGGGGAGGAAAGGGGAGTTGACAGGTGTGTGCGCTGGAATAGAGGGCTGCCAGGCGTTTACGTTGAGGGCCCAGGTGACGTGCGCGTGCTGTAGTCCTCAGCGGTTGACTTCATAGACCTTGTGGGGCTAGGAGACATGGAGAGAACGGGACGTAAGTAACGGGGTCCTTTCTTTGTGCTTCAGAGGCGGCGATCTGCAGAAGATGAGCTTGCAATGCGAGGTTTCCTGCAGGAAGGGGACCTCATCAGTGTATCCTGCCTGTGGCGCTGGGCCCTGTCCCAGAGATGGTGCCGCTCTGGCAGGAGATCCCTGTAGCCCTGCCCGGCGTCTGGCGGCCCGGTTAAGTGTGCAGGACTCATTCCCTCAGGCTGAGCTCCAGTGTTCTGGGAGCAGGTTTGACTTTTCTTGTACGGAGTGAAAGGGTGTTTCTCATCCAGAAACCCATGACAACCAGAAAGGAGAGGTCTGGTCACAGTGTCTGCTGGAGACAAAAGGAACAGACGGGGACGTGGGGGGTCGGGACTGTGGGGCCGGGGGTGAGGTGGCAGTGGGCTGCTGGTGTTTTCCTTCATCGCTCGGGTCAGGCTGAGGTACAGGCCGTGTTCTCCGACGGAGCCGTCTCCCTTCACACGAGGAGTCTGAAATACGGCAAAGTAAGTTGGGTTCTTGCTCTCCCTGTCTGTTAGCCAAAACGTCACAGCTGACTCTGAGTCCTACAGGCTCTTGTGGAACTCTCACCCGAAGAACCTACTCAGCGCTGCAGCACTCAAAGCTGGCCTCCCACTGTGGCAGCGCTCTCCCAAGGCTGTGCCAGGACGGTCAGAGTTCCCATGGTCTCGTGGGTCAGGAGCATTATAACGGACGACAGTCTCATCCCTTTCCCGCGCGAACCCCTAGAACCTGTGGACCAGGAGGCTCTAGTCACTGCAGCTGCTAGAGCAGCAGTTCTCAGCCTTCCTCATGCCGCGACCCTTTAATGCGGTGCCTCAGGTGGTGGGGATCTCCAACCAGCAAATTAGTTTCATTGCTACTTCATAACTGTAATTTTGCTACAGTTAGGAATCAGCCACCCCTGTTAAAGGGTTGTCCCCACCCCACCCCCAGGGGTCGCGACCCACAAGTGGAGAACCCCGGTTCTAGAGGCATGCTGCAGATTTGCCCCAGGTCAGGGCTGAGATGCAGTTCTTGGAACGAAGGGAGTTAACTGCCTGTCTCAGCCCTTAGTGAGACATATGATCAATAAAATGGGTCTTATTTCTAGGAAAGATTAATTTATCCCTGGAGTGAGTACCTGGATTTCTCATAGAAGGGTACGTTAGTGAAGCTGTTTATGTTAAGATGGCATACGCAATAAAGTTATGGCTTTATTAGTTTCTTGGCCTTATTGGTGTGGAACTCCCTGAGGGGGATGGCCATCACCACGACATCCAAGTCCCTGCAATGAGAGCCAGATGCACCCTGCAGATACTGCCTTCCCCAGGCCCCGGCACACATCTCACATGTGCGACAGCCGGTGCAGTTAAAGGTGCCTTCCAGTGTCATGGGTAGACTCTCAGACCCAACAGGAAGCTCAAACCCAAGTCCTCGGTACTGTCTTCTAGCTCATCAGTGTAATGACCACTGCAGGGGAACTTAGAGAATTAACAACTGCCTTCTCAGAATGTTTTCATGTCAGCTGAGTGGTCCTCCTACAGTGATTTGCTGCCCCCCCCCCTCTGTCCAGCTAGGCCAGGGAGTTTTGGTCCAGGTGTCCCCCTCCCTGGTCAAACGGCAGAAGACTCATTTCCATGACTTGCCGTGCGGTGCCTCTGTGATTCTGGGGAACAACGGCTTCATCTGGATCTACCCGACGCCTGAGCACAAAGATGAGGAGGCTGGGGGCTTTACTGCCAACTTGGAGGTGAGTCAACCCCACTACTGGTGGTAACAGCCCTTGATGCGGAATGTGAGTTTCGACTCCTGTTCCTGCTGCAGTCTGAGTGGGGTGGAATGTCCCAAGTGTGAGCATTGTAGTGCCGCCTCTCCTTTGGGGGCGTTGGAATTGGTCTGTTGGCAAAGGTGATAAAATTGCACACACTCAAGAACCATGGAAGAAAGTGTCCTTTTACACCCCCATCCCCCTACCCCAAAGTTAGCTGTTGGGTGTTCGAGACTAATCCAGCCCACGTCATGAGTGGTTTCTGGGGTTGACCGACCACGCACTCACTTTGGTTTTCACTTTCCTTCCCGGCGTCCACTTGACAGCCTGTATCCCTTGCTGATCGAGAGGTGATATCCCGGCTTCGGAACTGCATTGTGTCCATGGTAACTCAGAGGATGCTGCTGTACGATACGAGCATCCTGTACTGCTATGAAGTGTCCCTCCCACATCAGGTACTCCCCCAGGGCTTCCCGCGCCACGCTGCTCTCGGGGCAGCCTTTGGGTACTCACTCCCACGCACCAGTGTGGCCACAGGCCAGTCTCCAAGATGCCTCTGCCTGACCACCAGTCTGATGAGTGTCTGGGAGACCTGCCCCTAGATGCGCATGATGGCCTCCATGTCTAGTGCAGGTAAATGTTTAGCTGTGAACCTGACAGGCAGCTCTTTCACTGGAGAAGAGACCTGGTGATGTGCCCTCTGGAGGATTACAGCAGAGGGCACCATGTGGGCCAGTCTGCTCTGCCGTCGGGTCCCTGGGAGTCCGAATTCACTTGACAGTGTGCAGCAACTGCATTGACATCAGAATTTAGGGTGCTGGACTTCATCTTGGCCCTTCCAACTGTACTGAATGCCAGAGAAGCATCTTTGCTCCAGTCAGCTGTATCCCACAGCGTGTTACTAAGCTGCTCCTTGCAGATCCTGCCTTACAACACTTGACCCCTGATAAAAGCAGCGAATGCAGGAGGTTTATATGAACTGTGCTGGGTGATCTGCTTGTGGTTGGTTTCTGGGTGAATGCGTTTCCTTTTTTTTTTTTTTTTCAGATCAAAGATATCTTAAAGCCAGAAATCATGGAAGAAATTGTGATGGAAACACGCCAGAGGCTGCTAGAACAAGAAGGCTGAGGCATCTGAAGGGCAGGACCATGTGCACCTGAACCTGGCTGGACCCGTCTTGAAAGTGACGCATCTGGTTTACGGTCCCTCTGAGTGGCTCAGGGGAGAACGTCATCACTGGGTCTGCTCTGGCAGCTGTGGGGTTGCCTCCAGTCTACCCCCTGCTTCCTTCTAAGACAAAGGCCAGGATAGAAGGTACCCGGTACATATACCCCTCTGCTGGGCCCAGCCCCGTCCACTCACAGGTGGTGTCCGGTCTTTCGGAGCATTCAGTCTTCCAGAGTGATGTGGCCTTCTGTCCTGGAATCATGAGGATCCTTTGTCCTCCATTTTATGCCCTTTAAAATGTACAATGCCATTCTTGGGTTGCCCCTATGAAAACATGGCATCTCTGACCCAACCCCACATCGTCGTCTTTTACACACACACACACACACACACACATCAAGTATAGGAACAGCATTCCAGCTATCCTTGAGCACGGGAAAGCTCATCTGGTCAAAGGAAGAATAAAGTGAATCAAGCAGTTGTTTGCTTGGTTGGAACATTTTCCTCATTGAATATTCTTTTCTGGTGAGCACTGTACATACACCTGCCCAGGCTGCTTTACTCTCTGCTCTCCCTGTGAGGGGTGGTTTGTAAGAAGCACTGTCTCACAAAAAACTGAAGGAGTGTCCTGGACCCATGGAATTTTGAGTGTTCTGAAAAACAACAAAGTAAGAAAAATGGAAGCAAAAAAGGAAAGGCTGCTTTCTTCTGATAATTGAAGCAGTAAGGCATTAACTTGAGTTAATTCAGGGCTAAGAGAAAAACTAAGAAATATGGGACAAATAAAAGCAAATAGGGAATATGGAGATTCCTTTGCATTTTCTGACTAAAAGTGGGGTCCTTGTGTAGGTTGGGATAAAGCTTTCGTGGTGTGGTGGGTGATGCCCATTGTGTGACCTTTCCAGCTGCCTTCTGCTCCTACGACAGCAAACAACCTGGGGAACCCTGTACAGGGTCACTGTCGGAATTGTGTGGATGGATGTGTGTGTGTGTGGGGGGGTGTGTTTAAAGTGCTGTTTATGTGAAATAATGTAAAGTCATAAACTATTTTCTGTCACAAATGTGCAAACCCATTGGTTTCTGTTTTTGTGTTCTTTGTACTAATTGGGAGCTGCGTGTAATAGAAACAGACTTAGTGATATAAATTCCTCAGACTGTTCCCAACCATACTGGAGTTGCCTAAGGACAACTAACCTTAGGACAGTTTCACTGGTCCCTATTTGTGAACACTACTCAGCATTGAAGAACCAAACACAAACTCGGTCCCAGTAAGTCTTCCTTCTCACAGCAACCATTTAGGACAGTAGACCTGCCCTTGCAGGATTCTAAGGTTGTACAGAAAGCCCCCCTTTTCTCCCGTGGAACCCAAGCTGCTGACCTTGTGGTCAGCAAGCCAACTCCAGCTCATACGCCGCCAGGGATGCTGGTTGGAAGCACAGGTCGGCGCAGTTTCAGCACTTCCTTTTAGAACTACTCAGCAAGCAACTTGACCTGTCTTTCCCATCCTAGCTGGCAGGCTCATCAGTGCTCCCTGGGCTGTGTGTCATTTTAGATTGCTCCTGTGTCGTGAGACTACTGTCCAGTCTCACAAGACGAGGGAACAGGAGAGGGGTTCTGCGTCCCAGGTTTGGATTTCACAAGGGCTACGAGAGCCCTGGTGGTGTGGATGAGCAGGTGGTGATTTGCGAACCTAAATGATGGCAGTTCAAAGCTACCAGCTGCTCCTGGGAAAGCCGATGAGGCTGCTCCCATATGACTCGGAAACCCTATCAGTCGGAATCAGCTTGGTGGCTGTGGGCTTTGTTTGGTTCTTACAGTAAGTCAGTGGAAGTTTATCCTTATCACTTGATCTCTCCCTGGGTTCCAGGCATAGGCTGCTCCTTCAATTCTGAATGGTGATTTTCTACTAAAGATAGGTTTGAAAGCTCCTTGGTGATTATTTTCTGTGGCCCACTAGAGGGCACTCAATTATTAAGTGTAATTCCAAAGCCCAAATCCATTGCCATTGAGTCAGTTCTGACTCGGCTGGCCTTATATTCACTTTTAGAGGCTGTAAGTAAGTCTTCACAGGTGTGGACGAGCCTCATCTTTCTCCTGAGGAAGGCCTGCTGAGTTTGAACCATCAATCTGCAGTTAGCGCTCCAATGCTCTAACCCACCGTGCCACAATGTTCCTTAAGTATGATTCCGGTAGGTAGAAAACAGGAAAGCAGAAAATGTGCATTCGTACTGAATTCCTTTAGCAACCTGGTGGTTCCTGTGCTTTATGAAAGAGAGAAAAAAATAGACTAAATTGAATCACTTCTAATGAAAATGATAGAGCTTAAAGGGATTTAGTCAACATTTGGTAACATTTATCTCTGACAGGCATTTGCTGGGCTCTGAATCTAATTTTCAGTTCTCAAAAGTATTCTTTAGTGTTATCCAGCGAGTGAAAGCATACAGTACCTCTCTAGAGAACAATATTACAGTCGGCTAGGGGCTCAGAACTAATAAGGCAAAAATAAAGACGAATAAGCTTTTCGGTGAAATGACAGCTGATCTTTACACCAACTATCATGAAGCATATGGAGCCCTGGTGGTGTGGGTATATGTTGGGCTGTGATCCGCCTGGTCAGCAGTTCAAAACCACCAGCAGCTCCACTGGAGAACGACTGGACTTTACTCCTATAAACATTTGTAGTCTTGGAAACCCACTCCCTATGAGTCAGCATTGACTTGTTGGCAGTGAAGATGAGTATCGTGACACATAGACTCTGTGCTGTGGGAAATACAAAGACTCTAGTTTGGTCCTCATGCTGCCCATGGGAAGGAAGCAGACATGACCATCCTCTTCTATGAATGAGAAATACTAAGGTAAATCAAGTATTGCAATAAAATTATAGACAACTTTAAGTGATCAAAATGTGAGGTTCTTGATTCTTGTCATCCTCAGTACTGTACGCTTCAGGCAGGACCTCCATCCCTCATCTTTCCCTGAAGATACACTGAGTTATAGCCAAATGGCAGTGTTGGCGTCCGCAAGGGTCTCAAATTGTGTTTCTTTTGAATGCTCTTAGTTCTGAGAACACAGCGGTATGAAGAGACAAGAGAAGGGCTGTAGGGGCTGGATGAAATGCTCACAGGAGTCTGCTGCCTCCCAAGCATAAGCAGGTGTGTTGTCACAATGAAACCTTCCTCAATGCAACATTCCTGGCATTTCCCTCATCAATGCTGTTCTTAAAACTTCATAAGGCTCTGAGGTGATCTGTCCCCTGCAGGAAAATCAGTCAAGATTGTCCCATTGGGAATAAAAAAATCAGCTCCTATAATTTGAGCTGACCTTTGTAGCTCAAAACTGGCCTGACAAATTCCCTCAGAAGTTACTGTTTAGATTGGATCTTGTTCTCTGGATTTTTATTGATAAATTGAAGACTCATTTGCAGTTACAATTTTTTTCCACAAAGTCTTCTTCATTGGCTTTGATCTTGCTTAAGAGACTGATAGGAAGATTAGTTCTTTGAATGAGCTGATCTTCCTGCAATGCGTTTGGCACCCATTAACATGACAGCTTGCTGAGGTCATGGTGTTTGCTTACAATTGAAAATGATCCAGAACCAAGTGCGATTCCATCAAAAGTCGTTACCACACAGGAGTGCTAATTCTACAGGCTTCCACCATTTCTGGACTTGCCACAGATTCTTTTAGTGAGACTGCTGCTCTTCCTTCTCTTAGCTGAGATACTAGATCCATTGAAAGACTTTAAAAAAAAAAATACTTGTATTGGGGGCGCTTACATCTCTTTCACAATCCATACATTCATCCAGTGTGCCAAGCAATTTGCACATTTGCTGCCATCATGATTTTTAACGCATTCTCTTTCTCCTTGAGCCCGATACTTGTTCCCCGTTGCTTCCCCCTCCTTCCCCCACCTACCCTCCCTCATGAATTCCTGATAAGTTATAGAGTATTATTTCCAAATCTTATATTGTCCTCTGTTGCCCCTCACCCACTTTTCCATTATTCATCCGGGGGGTTCTAGATTTATCTTTGTGATGGATTCCCCCTTTCTCCCCAAGCCATCCCCTAACTTCCTGGTATCTCTGTTCTCATTGTTGGCCCTGAGGGGTTTGATGTATCCTGGATTCCCTGTGTTGCGGGCTCTTATCTGTAGCAGTGTGCATGCTCTGATGTAATCTGATTTGTAA
Organism: Tenrec ecaudatus; assembly: GCF_050624435.1. Lineage (NCBI taxonomy): Eukaryota > Metazoa > Chordata > Mammalia > Afrosoricida > Tenrecidae > Tenrec > Tenrec ecaudatus. Next base: position 76,450,251 of record NC_134539.1, on the reverse strand, counting down.
GGTAGAATTGCGGTCATGATAGTGGGGGGGAAGGAAGCACCAAAGAACTAAAGGAAAGTTGTGTTTCATCGCTGCTATACTGCCCCCTGACTGGCTGTCTCTTCCCTGTGACCCGCTGTGAGGGCATGTCCAATTGTCTTCAGATGGGCATTGGGTCTCCGTGCCCTCCCCACACACACACATTCACCTTGGGGCATGGTTTTGTTCTGGGTCTTAGATGCCTGACACCCGATTGCATCGACACCTCGTGATCACACAGGCTGATGTGCTTCCATGCGGGCTTTATTGCTTCTCAGCTAGATGGCCACTTGTCTTCAAGCCGGGCACCATCAACTTTCTTCACATTTTCTTATGCACCTATTTTGTCTTCAGCGATCATGTCGGGAAGGTGAGCAACACAGAATGCCGGATTGTTAGGACAAAGTGTTCTTGTGTTAAGAGTGTACTTGAGTCAAGGCCCAATGTCCACCTGAAAGACTTGTTTTATATGGAATAGCATTCCCATAAACTTGTTGCAAAGCTTCAGTGGTTTGGAAAACGTCCACTTGAGTTTTGTTAAAAATTTGGTACTAGCATTGACCTCAAAATTGTCATCATCCTCCCCCACCCCACCCCCCAAAAAAACAAACCCAGGGCATAGAAAGTATCTTTTTTGAAGGCACTTTAAGGAAAATAAGACACATGTATCCAAACCAGTCAGGGTGCAGTGTAGCAACGATGAAACATACAACTTTCCTCTAGTTCCTAAATGCTTCCTCCTCCCCCACTACTATGATCCCAATTCTACCTTACAAATATGACTAGACCAGAGAATATACCCTGGTACAGATAGGAACTGGAAACACAGGGACTCTAGAGCAGATGATCCCTTCAGGACCAGTGGTGTGAGGGGAGATACTGGGAGGGTAGAGGGTGAGTGGGTTAGAAAGAGGAAAGCGATTACAAGGATCTACATGAGACCTCCTCCCTGGGGACGGACAACAGAAAAGTGGGTGAAGGAAGACGTCGGACAGGGCAAGATATGACAAAATAATAACTTATAAATTATCAAGGATTCATGAGGGAGGGGGGAGGGAGGGGAAAAATGAGCTGATGCCAGGGGCTTAGGTGGAGAGAAAATGTTTTGAGAATGAGGAGGGCAGTGAATGTACAAATGTGCTTTACACAATTGTATGTATGGATTGTGATAAGAGTTGTATGAGCCCCTAATAAAATGAGTTTTTAAAAAGGGCACGTGTACTACTGAGAGAACACGTCTGCAACCATCCACTGCATGCAGAGGCATGTGTAAGCATGTTGGGGATAAAAGTGCAGGTCTGAACTGGAACCCCAGTAGCGATCCTTTTGGACTTCCTCCTCTATCTCCAAGATTTCGAAAGGTATTAAAGCCCTTCTTTAGAGAACCCATGGAAAGGCTTTAGATTCAGAAGTTGAAATGGCTAACCTGGAGTGTTAGCTTTTTATATTTGCTGTCCCTTTTCCATGAACGCTCCATGAGGAAAGGAGGATATCCCCCGCCCCCCACTGATACATTCCAGAGGAACCCTTGCGGTGTAGTGGTGATGTGCTTGGCTGCAATTCGCAGGGTCAGGTGTTCAAAACCACTCCTTGGGAGAAAGATGGGGCTTTCTACTCCCACCAACAGTGACAGTCTTGGAAACTCAGGGACAGGGCAGTTCTACCCTGTCCCACAGGGTCGCCAAGAGTCAGCATCGACTTGACGGCAGTGAGTTTGGTTTGGTTTCTTGGATATATCCCAGCACGTAGAACAGTGCTGGCAACAGAATGGGTTCTCAAGAAATGCATTCCAATGAATGGTAAGTAACATGTATTAGAAAGAGATCTGATCTGATTGCCCAATTTTAAGCTAAATCGGGGAATGATGATCTACAAGATGTGGAAGAAATTAAAACAAATTTTCCCCAAAGGAAAGGGGAGAGAGGGATCAGGATAATGGGAAAATAATGAGGACCAAGTGTGTTAAAATTAACATTTGCTTTCTACTTGAGCCTCTGGCATCAGCTCGTTTTTTCCCCTCCCTCCTCATTCCTGCCTCTCTCATGAACCTTTTGATGATTTAAAAATTATTATTTTGTTATATCTTATACTGTCCGATGTCTCCCTTCACCCTCTTTTCTGTTGTTCCCCCTTTCTACCCTACCTTCCCTCTACCCTCCCGGTATCGCCATTCTCACCACTGGTCCTGAAGGGATCATCTCTCCTGTATTCCCTGTGTTTCCGGTTCCTATCTGTACCAGTGTACATCCTCTGGCCTAGCCAATTTGTAAGGTAGAATTGGAATCATGATAATGGGGTGGGGGGGCTGGGGGCTGGGAGGAAGCATTTAAGAACTAGAGGAAAGTTATATGTTTCATCGGTGATACATTGCACCCTGACTGGCTCGTCTCCTCCCTCGACCCTTCTATAAGGGGATGTCCAGTTGCCTACAGATGGGCTTTTGGACCCCAATCTACACTCCCCCTCTTTCACAATGATATGCTGTTTTGTTCTTTGATGCCTGATACCTCATCCCTTAGACACCTCGTGGTCACACAGGCTGGTGTGCTTCTTCCATGTGGACTTTGTTGCTTCTGAGCTAGATGGCCGCTTGTTTACCTTCAAGTCTTTAAGACCCCAGATGCTATATCTTTTGATAGCTGGGCACCATCAACTTTCTTCACACATTTGCTTAAGCACAAGTCTTCAGTGAGTGTGTCGGTAAGGTGAGCGCATCATGGAATGCCAATTTAATAAAACAAAGTGTTCTTGCATTGAGGGAGTACTTGAGTGGAGGCCAAATGTCCATCTGCTACCTTTATACTAAACCTAAAAATAAATGCATGTAGATCTATTTCCCCATCATCATATATAAATATATTTACATATGTGCATGCCTGTATTTAGAGCTCTATTGTATTGGGCAGGGTTCTCTAGAGAGACAAACCAGATTGCTAGTAATTATATATAAATATATTTATAAGGATAGATATATAATTCAAGAAATAAACCGTTAAATAATATACAGATAGATAATACAAGAAATTAACAGTTAAATTTTAAAGTAGTGAGATACTAGCAGTCCTTCAAGTTTTGAGAGCTGCCAGGTACCAGTTTTTTTCTGTAGAGAGAGCTGGGCTATATATACCCAGGCAGCAAACTGCAGGGCAGGTCCCCAACTGTCATCAACTGTCAGTCCCCAGCTCCAGAGATGAACATTCCAATCGTGTGGGCTTAAAGGGACCTCAACTTACAGCGACACAGTCCACAGGCTAGGCATCCCACAGGTAGTGTACCCCTTTAAACTGAGGCACAGAACAAGCAAGCCATTTATCCCTCTGCCCTTCAGTTAATCCTACTTGTGTTTATCGGCCAGGCTGGCACAATAAACTATAGCATCTATCAATGCCCTTTGCCTCCTAGTTCTTTCCTCTATTTCCTTTTACTTTCTTCTTGTCCCACTATCATGCTCAGCCTTTTTTGAGTTTCAGTAATTTCTGTTACATTGCCCTCGATCAATCCCAACTAGGCCTCTTATACCTTCCTTGCCACTGATTGTGGATCACTTGTTGTTCCCTTGTCCCTGGGTTGGTCAACACCTCCTTTCCCCCACCTCCCCTTCTCCCATGTACCCCGGGAACCATTGGTCCTGTTGTTTTCTCTTCCAGACCATTCCTTCAGCCTATCTTATCTAGAAAGACCTCAGAGATAATAATATGCACACAAAAAATACAGCAAAACAAAGCGACAAAAGAAAACAAAATGATGACAACAAAAAACTAATGACAAAAAAATTCATTTTTTTTAAAAGAGAGAGAAAAAAAGAAAAACCTGTAAATAGTTCAAGGTCTGGTTTTTGACCTCTAGGAGTGTCCTCCGGTCGAGTCGGATGGGACGCCACACCTTGGCCCCAAAGTCTATTCTTGGCACTCCCTCAGGACTTCCCTGCTTTGCTCCCCCACCACCTCTGCTGCATACACCCTGAGTGTTTTGCCTCAGTGTGGTGGGGCCAGACCAGGCCAATCCCAACACTGTGTCTCCAGTGTTGTCCCCTATAGGGCCATGGGTCAGCAAGGGACGTTGTGTCTCATAGTGGGGCCAACTAGATGGTCTACTCTGTGCACTGGCTGTTCTGAACGGGGTTATTGTCCTCATGGTTTGGTGGGTCAGGATGCGCTCCACTCTCTTCCTCCCCTTTCATGTGCTCCCATGTGTTCTGATCAGACATGTCCCTCTCCCTGAGATGCAGCTTCAGTGCTGTCCTCTGAAATAAATTCTTCCTGGGGGAATACTTCTATTTTTATGGATGAATGTATTTACACACGGACACCACTATGCTTATCCCTCTATCCATAGCTTTGCTTCCTAGATCATTCCTGTTTCCTTTTACCTTCCTTCTACCCCACCGTCATGCATAGCACCATTTTCTAACCCAGCAGAAATAGTTCTGAAATAAGTCAGTCATGTTGGGTTAATCAGCCCACGTATAGCAGCTGAATACACACTTATGATGGTGCGGTGGTTTCAGTAGCAACTTCTGAAAAATCTACTGTGTAGTATGATGTCAATGGTTATTTGATACTGAATTGGTAAAGGAGAGAAAACAAGATCTGTATGATGGGGAGACCTTTCTTAGAAATTAGTATATTTTGACTAGGTGCAACTCGAAGGCACGGAGAGTAAAGAATAGGAGGCCAGGGTGTTTTTCAGTTGTGGAAGATGGGTTATGACAGGTGTCCTTGGTGTTTCTGGATCACTGACTATCTGTAGAGTCCTGCTAAGCCCAATGATCTGGACTTTTTCGCGAATAACATGGTGGGTATTTTTATGTGAATACAAGTGAAATAAAATTTAATTTTAAATACAGGGCAGATGATCCCTTCAGGACCAGGGGTGTGAGTGGCAATACTGGGAGGGTAGAGGGAGAGGGGGTTGGAAAGAGGGAACCGATTACAAGGATCTATCTGTGACCTCCTCCCTGGGGGACGGACAATAGAAAAGGGCATGAAGGGAGACGTTGGACTGGGCAAGATATGACAAAATAATAATGTATAAATTATCAAGGGCTCATGAGGGAGGGGGGAGCAAGGAGGAAGGGGAAAAAAGAGGACTTGATGCAAAGGGCTTAAGTGGAGGGCAAATGCTTTGAAAATTATGAGGGCAAAGAATGTACAGATGTGCTTTACACAATTGATGTATGTATGGATTGTGATAAGAGTTGTATGAGCCCCTAATAAAACAAAAACATTTTTTAAAAAAAGAAAAGAAATTTAATTTTAAAGGTTCTTCCAACTCGAACATCTATGATTACGCTTGGCAGTGCCTTGGAGAGAAGTGCTATTGCTGAATGAGTGAGCCTACTGATCGATACCCAGAGACAACTAACAATTGCATTTGTTCCCAGTATGTCAGATGCTTTTCAGCTAGATTTTTCTTCACTAGCTCTGATATTTTCCACTCATTTGTCATTTTATCCTATTGTGATGGATGGAAGCTATGCCACCGGCATTTCAAATTTTGGTAGCGTTATCCATGTGGACCATTTTCCTCAGAGCTTCCAGACAAAGGCTAGGAAGAAGGACCTGGTATGATCCACTTCTAAAAAATCTGACCAATGAAAATCTTAGGGATAGCAGTGGGGCGGGCATTGATACAGTGCCAGAAGAGAAGGCCTTAGGCTGGAAGACATTTAAAGTATGATCAGGGACCCACCTTCCCGACATGATCACTGAAGACAGACGTGTGTGTAAGCAAACGTGGTGAAGAAAGCTGATGGTGCCCGGCTATCAAAAAGATATAGCGTCTGGGGTCTTAAAGGCTTAAAGCAAACAAGTGGCCATGTAGCCCAGAAGCAACCAAGCCCACACGGAAGCAGCACATCAACATGGGTGATCGTGAAGGGCAGAGGAGACCAGGTTATCAAACAACAAAGGGTGGTGGTGGGAATCACATCACTATGAATGAGGGGGAGTACGTGATGGGGACCCAATGCCTATCTGTAGACAGCTGGACATCCCTTCCAGAGGGGTAGTGGGGAGGAGATGAGTCACTCAGGGTTCAGTGTAGCAACAATGAAACTCAAAACCTTCCTCTGGTTCCTGAATGCTTCCTCCCATCCCAATTATCATTACCCCAATTCTACCTTGCGGACCTGATTATACCAGAGGATGCACAGTGGTGCAGTAGGGATCTGGAAACACAGGGAATCTAGGACGGATGAACCGCTCAGGGCCAGTGGTAGGAGTGGCGACACCAGGAAGGAAGGGGGTGTAGAAAGGGAGAACCGATCTTGGAGATCTATGTGTAACCTCGTCTCTGGGAGATGGGCAATGGGAAGGTGGGTGAGGGGAGACGCCGGGCAGTGTAAGATAAGATAAAATAATTATTTATAAACTATTAAGGGACCAGGGGGAAGGGGGGAGCGCGGCGGGAGGGGGAGGGAAAAAAAAGGGAAACCGAGCTGATTCCAGGAACCCAAGTGGAAGGTGAATTTTGAGAATGACGAGTGCAATGAATGTATAAGGGTGCTTTGCTCAATTGATGTATATATGGATTGTGATAAGAGTTGTATGAGCCCCAATAAAAAGATTTACTAATAAAAAAAACAGTATGATCAGGGAAGAGCAAGTCTTCATCTGCTGATGTGGCAGGACTCAAGAAGGGATGGAGGCCGAAAGTACCCATTAACAGCTGAAATGTAGGATGCATGAATCTAGTAACATCAAAAGTCGTCAACCCTAGGTATTATTCAGCTGAAACGGATTGGTATTATCCATTTTGAATGTCAAGGTCTACTATGCCAGCAATGACACATTGAAGAAGAATGGCCTCACATTTATCATCAAAAACATTTCAAGATTTATCCCAAAGTATATCGCTGTCAATGCTAGGATAATATCCTTATGTCTGTAAGGAAGAACAGTTGATACTCCTACTATCATTCAAAGCTATGCACCAATCACTATGCAAAGATGGAGGAATTGGAGGTTGTTATCAACTGTTGCAGTCTGAAATGAATCATTCAATCATGATCCACTGATAATGAATGGTGATTGGAATGTGAAAGTTGGAAACAAAGACTAGTAATCAGAAAATATGACCTTGGTGGTGGAAACGACACTTGAGCGTTCATGTTAGAATTGTGAGGAGACCTTTTTTCAGCAATATACATGGTGACTGTACCCGTAGACCTCACCAGATGGAACACACAGGACTCAATAGACTGTATCTGTGGGAAGTGATGATGGTGAAGTTCACCTAGAACAAGGCCAGGAGTCGAGTGCAGAACAAATCAGCAGTTGCTCTCATGCAAGTTCAAGTTGAAGCTAAAGAAAATGAAAATAAGTCCACGAAAGCCAAACCATGACCTTAAATAGATCCCATCTGAATTTAGAGGCCATCCCAAGAGTGAATTTGATACACTGAACATTAATGACTGAAGACCAGGTGAGAGATGGGGTGACATAAAGAACATCATACATGAAGAAAGCAGTCACTAAAAAGACAGGGAAGAAAGAAAAACTCAAAGTGGAAGTCAGAAGAGTCTCTCATATGAAGAATAAAGTGAAAGAAATAAAAAACTAAAATAGCTGAATAGAAGATGTCCAAGGGAGTCTTGAGAAAACACAGTATTATAATGAAATGTGCAACCTGGAGTTAGAAAATCAAAAGAAAGTACACACTTGGCCTTTCTCAAGCCGAAATAAAGAAAAAATTCAAGTGTTGAGTTGCAAAATTGAATGATGTTCTGGGAAAATGTGGAATGACACAGAATGCGTCTACAGAAAATGAAAGGAAGACACTGAGTCACTGTATTAAAAAGAACTGGATGACATTCAACCACTGCATTAGGTAGCTTATGATCACCAACCAAGGAAGTCCCAGCCACACTGAAGGCATTGGTAAAAAAAAAAAAAAAAAAAAGGAATTTACAGAATACCAGTTGAAATGTTTGAGCAAAAGGGTGTTCTCAACTGGAAGTGCTTAATTGTCTATGGGAAGAAATTTGAAAAAATAACCAACTGGGAGAAATCCATATTTGTGTCCATTTTAAAGGAAAACAATCTAATCGAATATGGAAATTATTGAACAGTGTAACTGATATCATACACAATACAATTTTTGTGAGAGATGATTAAAAAATTGTTGGAATGATGGGAAACTTCCAGAAATTAAAAGCAGACTCAGAAGAGGATGTGAAATGTAGGCTCTGTGACGTCAGATGGCTCTTGGCCCAAAGAAGAGAATACTACAAAGATGGTTTTTTTTTTACAAACCCTTGTGTCGAGGGCTGACTTTCAATAGATCGCAGCGAGGGAGCTGCTCTGCTACGTACGAAACCCCGACCCAGAAGCAGGTCGTCTACGAAAGGTTTAGCACCAGGCTCCCCACGAACATGCGGTACGTGACGGGCGATGGGGCGGCCGCCTTTCCGGCCGCGCCCCGTTTGTTTCCCAGAACGAGGGGCACTCCGCACCGGACCCTGGTCCCTACGCGCGGCGGGGGTCCACAAAGATTTTTACCTGTGTTTCACTGATGTTCTTTCTCCTGGATCAGAGCAAATTATGCATAACATTGCAAAGAATGGGAATTTCAGAACATGTGGTTCTGTGGATCCTGACACGGACCAATAGGTAGTCATTGGAACAGAAGAACAAGGGGCTACAGCCAGGAAAGGTTTACAGCCAGGAAAGGTGTCATGCTTGTATCTTTCACTATACTGATTCTATCTGCATGCTGAGCATATAGTCCAAGAAGTTGGTCTCTCTAAGGAAGAGAATGGTGTCTGGACTGGAGGAGAGTCTTAACCTGTGAGAAGAAGGTGACACAACCTTGCTTGCCAAAAGTGAGGAAGACTTGAAGTGCACTTACTGACGAAGATCAAAGGCTATAGTCTTCAGTATGGGTTACACCTCAATTTAAAACAATCCTCAGGCAACATCATGATGTCGAAAAGATTGAAGCTTTAAATTTCAGTTCACTTGGATCCACAATCAACGCCATGAAAGGTGGAGCCAAGAAATCATTATTGTATTGGGTAAACGGCAAAAACCGTCTTTAAGGTACTAATACGCCAAGATGCCAGTTTGAGGACGAATGTGCACTTGGCCAAAGCCATGGTCCTTTCCATCCTGGGTAGCAATAAGGAAGATCGAGGAAGCATGGATGCCTCTGAATTACAGTGACGGTGAAGCATACGGAAATAATGACAGAAGAATCAACAGATCTAGATGAAACAGCCAGAATGCTCTGTAGAAGCAAGAATGGGGAGACTTCACCAGGACTTAGGACGAGTTCCCAGGAAGGAGAACCCCATCAGAAGGTCCTGTTTGGAAGAGGATCAGTGGGAAAAGGGGAAGACCCTCAGTGGATTCGCACAGTGGCTTCCACCGTGGCAATCGAATGAGGATAGTGTAGGGCCAAGCAGTATTTCTTTTTGTTGTACATAAGGTCTCTCGCTACGAATCGGAACCGACTGTCAAGGGCACCAAACGCCAATAACCACTTATGGTTCCGAGGGCGAAAGGCACCAGATAGCCTTGGTTTCCAGGAGCGAGACACATTTCCCCGCTTAAAGGGGTTCAGGGAATTCAACTCCGGTTCGAAGAAAATCCAGTCCTCAGTTTCTCTCTTACTTTGTCTCCGTCCGTTTTCACTAGTCGGGTAGACCAGACGTTGGCCAACGCTACTGGACTCCGGCTCGTGCACGGTCTCCTAGCAGGGCGGAACCGAGGCTCGGAGTCAAGAGCAAAGGGCAGAAGAACGTGTGAGGTGTCCAAAGACAGACAAGCGCGGGCGTCAAGGAACTACAACTCCCAGGATGCACTGCGAGAGGCGCCGAAAGCGGTTGGTTGGGAGCGCTAGCCCCACCGTCTTCTGGCCAATGGGACAGAGGAGAGAGACCTGACCCGGATTTTCGGGGACCAATGGTAGTACAAAGGAGGCGGGTAGCTTCCTACTACTCACCTTGTTCTCAGAATAGTTACATTTAAGAGGTCGTCTCAGCGCGGCTTATCTCAGGCGGTGGACACAGCGCCTGACACAGCGGAGAGGCTTCCTCGAGAGCGGTGCCCGGGGCATCCGGGTCGCGGAGAGACGCCTCGGGACGCCCTAGTGGGCGGGGTCAGGGGCGGGGCCTGGCCTCGTTGTGGAGCGGCTCGTAATCCATCATGGCGGCCGAGGGGGTCGATACCTTTGCCTGAGCAACGCTGGAGCCGGAGCCGGTTCCTGGGTCTTGCCGCTGACGGACCCTCCAGTTGTCCACAGTCTCTCTCGGCCGGGGGAAGCCGGGTCCCGCGGTGGATCTCGGGGAGTGCGACTGCTTGGCGGCGGCTGCGGGTGCAACGTCTGGGGCCGGGGGAGGGGGTGTCTCGGGCTGAGCCCCTAGGCTTGGGGCAGCTAGGCGGCCGGGCCTCCTCCCCGCTTCACCAACCTGCCGACTTCGGGGTCGAGAAAGTACTTCATCCTATACAGCCCCATCCGGGCTTATGGGCTCCAGGGGGTGGTCTCCGCGCCCCTCAGACTTGGGACAGCCTGTTCCCTGAGGCGTGGAGGAGCATCGTCCCGCAGGAAGCTGCCGGTGCCCCACCCCAGCAACCTCCTCCTTCCCCCAAGTTGCCCCTTCTTCCCGTTCCCGACCCAAGTTTGACGGGGGAGCCCCTTCATTCAAATTGCCTCCCTGCTGACAGGTGGCCTCTCTCCCCCCTTTACACCCCCTCCACCCCCAGATTGTGCCCGGGAGCTTCTAATGCCCTGACTTCCAATGTCACCTACGGCCCCCTTGGTCTTAGCCCAGCCCCAAACTTTAATGCAAAGGAAAAGTCGGGACTGGTTCCACCGGCCTTTTAAAAAGCGGACTTAAAAGTTGCTGGCAATGCAGTCCTTTTCGACTCGGTGGAGGGCAAGCTCTCGCTGAAAATCCGGGTGACCCCGAGCCCTTTTCCCGTGGTAAGGTCCATACACAGGAGCAGCAGCTGGGTTCGGCAGGAAATTGGTTGGAAGATGAAGAGACTAAGATAGGGGGTGGGTGACTTCCCCAGGAAAAGTTCGGTGGGTGACTTCCCCAGCCTACAAAGAAGATCAACATTTCCTCCAAATGTGGGAAACCAAATGACTTTAGAATCCTTGACCCTTGTACAGCATTCCCTGTGAAATTTTCTGATTTAAGTTTTACCTCGCAAAAGGAAAGACGCTGCCGTTGCGCCAGTAAAACACACTTCGGCTCAAACGTCTGGGTGGCTTTGCAGGTACAACTGCCCGTGAAAGTACGTCGCAATTGTGAAAAGAATCGGAACTCCTGTTCACATGAGTCCATCTCAGAACTCGGTTTTCATCCTTGTTTCCGAAGATGTCTTTGTGTGATTGACCTCAACTTCCTGACTTGTGGAGATTCAGGTGAATGTGAAATCCCACCTCTATACCATTTTCCTTTAAGCCGACTGACTCATCCGGGATAAATCTTAAACCCTTTTCCGGAAAGGGGTGCCTATCATTACTTTATGGGGCAGCAGCCTGGAAAAGTTCTTGGGGACCAACGAAGGCCAAGTTTGCCTGCCCTGCACTTCATCAAAGGAGCAGGGAAGAAGGAGTCATCCAGGCACGGAGGTCCACACTGCAATGTTTTCGTGGAACATGGTGAGTGCTTTTCTTTATGTATGTCACTCAGACCACTAACGAGCTGATGGGCACTGGGTGCCAGTTCTTTCTAGGACTGCCTAGAAGTTCCTGATCTGGCTTATCTCCTAATTTCTGGCAGAACTTTCTTTGTATAAGAAGAAATCCCTTAGTGACTGTATGGCTTGATTCAAGAACTCTTTGAGTTGCTTATGCTTTACCTTATTCTTGGTCGCACTTGCGGTTGACCTTGATCTAGCTCTGAGGGTGCCAGGCCATCAGTTTCCGGAGGAGGTTGGATTTTGGTCGTTCAGTGCGTTTATAATTCTGTTCTCATCAAGAGCATGAGAGTGCATACACCTTTCGGGGGACGGGAGTGGGAGGGGTGGTGAATTTTACCATATTCTCAAAGGGGCTTGCACTCCCTAACCACAGACCCTAGTTGGCACAAATATCTGTGACCTTTTCCATCATAAGTCCGACTTGGAAATCCTCACTTTGGACTTCTGTGGGAAAAATCGAATGGCGAAGCAGCCTTCCTTGTGCATTGAGGACGCGTCAGCCCCCAAACCAACCCCAGGGCCATCACAGCAGTCCTCCAGGACAGGAGAACAAGCTCCGTTGGTGTTCGGAGATTTTAAATCTTTTTGCGTAGACGGCCTTATCTTTCAAGTCTGTATGAGAACAGGTGGCCTCCTCTTTCTCCCTCAGAGTGGCTGGTGGGTTTTTATAGCTGAGCTTGCAGTTAGTAGCCCAGTGGGAAGCCCACTGTGTCCCCAGGACCCCCAGCCTCGAGTTAGTGTACCCTCCACGGGGAGGCATCCTTTCCCCACTGAAGCAGCTCTCAACTTCCGGTCTCCTCTCTTTAGTTGGTATTGGAGTGCTGACCAAACCATTGCCATCCAGTCAATTTTGACTCATAGCGACCCGATAGAGCAGCAGTTCTCAGCCTTCCTTTCTTACAGTTCCTCATGTGGTGGCGACCCCCCAACCATAACATTATTTTCATTGCTACTTTATCACTGTAGTTTTGCTACTGTTGTGAATCCGGAGACCCCTATGAAAGCGTAGTTCGACCCTCTAAAGGGTCGAGACCCACAGGTTGAGAACCGCTGATTTAGAGCTTGCTTGCGGTGTGGTAGGTTACACATTGGGGTCAGTAGTTCAAAACCACAAGCCTCTCCAAGCAAGAGGTCCTGAGTGTTAGGCTAGGTTGTGTAGAGAAGCCAATCTAGGAAGCGCTTTGTATCAAGAATTAGTTCGATTAACTTTGTATCAAGAATTAAGGTTGTGTAGAGAAGCCAATCTAGGAAGCGCTTTGTATCAAGAATTAGTTCGATTAACTTTGTATCAAGAATTAGTCCCCAAGTCCCTCTTCAGACTTACGTAACCGCAGGCCGGTGCTGCAGGCTGGTGAGCAAGAAGCACATCAGAGGCCGCTGGGCGCAGAGGTGCGTGCATCCAGAGTCAATGGAGACGTGGCGGCAGCGTGCCGGCAGCTCTTTGGGTTGGCAGCCTACCTGGGGTCAACCTCTCCAGACAGGCAGGCAAGCAGGCAGAGTGCCAGCAGGCAGGAAAACCGAGGGCTGGAGCGAGGCAGTTCCCAGAATCCCCCACTCTTATACAAATGGCTTCTGACATCAAGGAGGTGTCAGCAGGCTGCGACTTGATTGACAGGTTGGACTCCACCCTTAGCCAAAAATGTCTAATTGACATAATCCCTCCCTTAGCTTGTAACGAAAATCCAAACTCCCTGCCGTCCAGTAGATGCCATCTCGTAGTGGTCCTATAGGTCAGAGTCAACCGCCTTTGGGAGTTTCCGAGGCTGGAACTCTTTCTGAAGTAGAGCCCCGTCTTTCTCCCGCGCAATACCTTCGTTCTCCGAGGAGCAGCTGTTAGTTTGAACTGCCAGCCCAACGCATAACCACTAAGCTACCAGGGCAGTCTCCGAGTTGGTTTTCCCCCCACATCTCAAAAGATGAGCGAGCTAGTGACTTGGATGACCGCGGCTGTGGCTGTGGGTGAAGGATTTCAGAAGAAACTCGGATTGCCAGGGAGGCGATGCCACTCACAGTGAGGCTCTCGGATAGCGCTCTAGGGTGTATAGAGTATAGCTCCCCCATTAGTTTCTGGTCCTGTTTAGGGAGTAGAAAGTCCCATCTTTCCCCACAGACCAGCTGGTGGCTTTGAACTGGACCACAGCCCTGGGCATAAGCACTACCCCACCAGGGCTCCTGAGTGATAGCATTAGGTTCCGTAAATATTTGAAAGCAGAGCCGACTGGGTTTGCTCTCGGATTCGCTGGGGGATGTGAGAAATGTCCAGAGTGACACCAGGGTGTTTGGACTGAAGAACTGGAAGAATGGAATTGACTTTGAAAATATAGCTTAGGAGGGTTTTTTTCTTTTGGGGGGTGGGGAGGGGAAGGTGTAGTGATGAGGAAGAATTAAAAACCAAGAACTTTTTTTCTTTAAAAAAATATCATTTTATTGGGGGCTCGTACAACTCTTATCACAATCCAGCCATCCATTGTGTGAAGCTCATTTGTACATTTGTTGCCATCATCATTCTCAAAACATTGGCTTTCTATTGGAGCCCTTGGTATCAGCTCGTTTTCCCCCTCCCTTCCTCCCCACCTCGTCTCCCTCATGAACCCTTGATAATTTATAAATGATTATTATTTTGTCATGCCAACAACTTCTTTTTGAATATGCTACCTAGAAGCCCCGGTGGTATAGTGGTTACACACTGGGCTGCTGATTGCAAGGTCAGGGGTCCCAAACCACCAGCCACTTTGGGGAGTAAGATGGTGTTTTCTACTCTCTGTCTTTTTACCACAGAACCAGCTACTGTGTGGGAGAAAGATGGGGCTTTCTACTCCAGCTAGGAGTGACAGGCTCGGAAACTCATAGGGGCAATTCTACCCTGCCCTGTAAGCTCACTATGAACCAGCATTGACTAGATGGTAGTGAATGAGAAGATGACATCCAGTAGTTTATAAAGTTAAGAATTTACCTTTTTACATAATAAGATTCATTTGAATATTTGTTTTTGGTGGTTGAGCAATGATATTCAAATTTTACATGGAAATCAGTTCACCTTTAAGTTTCAAATTCTTTTTGTGGATTATTATCTCCCTACAAAGTCAAGAAATTACAGATTTAATAAAGAAAAACTTATATACATTTTTTCTTTTTTCATGGCAGTGAATGTCTTAAATATAAATGTCTTCAGTGTTAAAAGTTGTAGCACCTTTATAGTTAATGCTTAAAAAAATTGAAACAAAAATATTTCTATACTTCCAATTTTAAGTTAGACATCTATATCCTTTAAGGTATTGCTTATTAAATTCACTAGTATCTGCTGTTTTATTAAGAGTTTAACTGAAAAATTAAGAAAGTTCAACAGTACTTTACAGTTCTCAGAACTTTTTTCAAGGGGCATTATGAATCATAATCAAGTTGGCAGCAATGGGGCTTTGGTTTAATAATAACTCTTAACATGATAACCATGTGATTCCCATCACTGATTTTTATAGCTAACACCCCTACACATTAGGAGGTCTGGAAAAGGCAACTATTATTAAAGTTAATTCAATCAGATTTTAAAAGAGATTTTTTTTAATGACATCCACCCATGTTTGTTAAGAATTGGGTTTCAGCATGTGAACTATGAAGATGCAGAATTGTGTATTGTGTACCTGTTAGGTACTCTGTTGAAGTGCCCAGTTGTTTCCCATAGTCAAATATGTCTTATCTTTCCTGAAACCTCTGCCTGTTTTAAGAAATATGCTGTAGTACTCATCTAGAAGAAAGCCCATGGGTGGGGAGGTAAAGAAGGATGACCAAAGGCAAAAGGCCATTTCCCCTTATTTAAATGAAGTATCCAGTTGAAGAGAACAGAACTTGGAGACCACGTGAAATCATTTTAACTGGTGTGCTTCTGGTCTCGGTGTGATGTGTCATGAAGGGTAGAAGATCCATATTTTAGCAGAAGGGAAAGGAGTGAGTTAACAAGAGTGAGCTAGGAATTAGACCAGTGTAAGAGTTTGTCAGTCATATATCTGAGGGGAGGGGGTGGGGGTGGGAAAGGAGCTCTGTCCAGGTAATGGTTAGACATTGGAAGGCTAACCCCACAGTTAGCAGTTCAAAATCACCAGCTGTTCCAAAGATGAGGCATTCCATGGCAGTGAATGAGTTCTTACTTAGGCAGTTTCATTAACTTAAAAACTTTTAACTAGAAATTTGAAAATCACCAGGACGAGAAATAGATAAAATCTGGCACTGACAACATCTCCTCTGTCTGTATAGACATAGACACGAGATTACATAGATGAATAAATTTCTGACTTTGCATAGTTCTCTGTCTAATCTCCGAGCCCTGGTGGTATAGTGGGGTTCACTTTGGGCTGCCAGCCACAAACGTCAGTAGTTCAAAATCACAAGCTACGCCATGGGAGGAAGAGTAAGCTTTCTACTCTGGTGAAGTGGCAGTCCTACCCTGTCTTTCAGGGTCGCTTCGAGCAGGAATCGACTCCGTGGCAGTGAGTTGAGTTGTTGAATTTTACCATCTTTTTGCCTTACGTGCCTTTAGGGTCTATGGATTAATGATTTTACTGAACGAATGCTATTGAAATTACTGCTTTGTACCTACCCTTCGTTTTAAAGTAGCTTTGTTCCATCAATTCTCACTCAAAAAATCAATGCCACTGAGTCGATTCTGACTCATAGTGACCTTTTGGTCAGAGTATAACTGCCCCTGTGGGTTTCTGAGACTGTAAATCTTTATAGAACAGAAAGTTTCAGCTTTCTCTGGTGGAGCGTCTGGTTGGTCTTTTCAAATTGCTGCCTTTGCAGTTAGCTGGGGCCCAGACTTGAAGTCGAGTATTTATTTCACTGTACCGCCAGGGCTCCTTTCCATTGACTAAACAGATTACAACTCACTGCCGTCAATTCTGCCATCAATTCAGAGACCCCAGAGGGCAGGCTTAGAAAGGCCCCTGGAAGTCTCTGAGATTGTAACACTATGCAGGAATAGAAAGTGCCATCTTGTCTTTTCCTGTAAAAGGGCTGGTAGTTTTGAACTGCTGACCTTGAGGATAGCAGCCCAACACGTAACCACTACATTATCAGAGGAGGTTTCAAAAAATTTGTGGAAAAACAAGATGAAAACCTAATGGAGTTTTCCCACAAACTCTTTGAAGCCCCCTTGTATATGCTCATGTTTAAGGCACCCTGTGTTATCTTCTTGTTCAGGTTTTATTGTGAATCAAGTGAAGGTTTACAACGCAGGTCAGTTTTCCCTTCAACAATCCCCATTTTGCTACATGCTGGTTGCTATCCCCACAATGTAACATCACTAATTCCATTTCCTCTGTGTTTCCTGTTTCAGTCCTTCTTTCTAAACCCTTCTGAACTTTGTCCTCGGGTAAATATAGCCTGTTTGAGCTCAAATAGTTGATTATTCTAAGGTGTGCATACCTCCCTAATGTTAATTGTTTTCCTTAAGGACCTGTCTGTTGGTTGATTGTGCATTGAGTGTAGGGGGTGCATTCATGTCCAGACTTGAAGCAGAATTAAAGGCTCTACCCTGGGGCGTTCAATCAGTCTCAGTCTGACCAGCAAACCTGGCCTTTTTTTTAATATAATGACTTTGAGTTTGGTACCTACTCTATCTAGGGCCTATTAATGTGACTCTTTTCAGAGAAATTGGTAGTGGTAGCCAGGCAACATCTTGTGCTTCTGATGTCATGGTCATGGAGGCTGATATTTGCATGGCCCATTAGGCCATTAGAATAATTGTTCATGTGTCGTTGATTTTCGTCATTCTTTTCTCTGGACAAGGAGGGAACAATAAGTGGACCTTAGGTGGCTGCTTACAAGCTTTTAAGACCCCGGTCCCTACTCACCAAGTGCAATGTGCTAAGTACAATGGCAGCAGTTGGAAACCACCAGCCACCCCACAAGAGGAAGATGAGGCTCTCTGCTCCTGTAAAGATTTACAGCCTTGGAAACCTCAAAAAGGCAGTTTTCCTCTATTTCATAGGGTTACTGTGAGTAAAATTGACTGGATGGTGTAAGTTTCGGTGTGTACTCTAGTACATTTACGGGTATATTTGCAGCAAAGGTAAATTCCCATGGACACATGTCCTCTGTCAAACTGAACCATAGTCATGAGTATACTCCCAGTGTCCCTTCCACACAGTTTAGCCTCCTTGTCTGTTCATGGATCTACTTGTAGACCACTGTTACTGCAGAATAGTGTGAGGTTTTTTAAAAATTATTTTATTGGGGACTCTTGTTACAATTCATACATCAATTGTATCCGACATATTCCTACATATATCCCATCATTCTTTTCTAGACATTTCTTTCCATTGAGCCCTGGGGATCAGCTCCTCTTTTTTCCCTTTCCCCGCCCCAGCCCTCATTCTAGAACAGTGTGTTTAACATTATCTTACTCTTGCACTCCTTCCGGCGTCTTCCTCTGACTCCATAGCTTCTCCTCACCTCCCTCTCATTGCATGTTGCCTTCTCCTTCAGCCGAGTTAGCAAGTGTCTGTTTACCCTCCCATCCCTGGAAACCTTCCAAGAATGTTTCTTTTGGTGTGAAAACCTCTTCTTGACGCTTAAGGAGATAGAGGTCTCATGCAGTATTCGTCCTTTTGTGATTGACACATTTCAGTGAGCATACATAATGTCCTACAAGTTCATCGATGTTATGAGATATTTCCCAGGTTCATTGTTAATTTTCCAACATTGCATAGCATTCTTTTGTGTGTCTGTATCATAGTTTATCCATTCTTCTAACAACGGACATTTAATTTGCTTTCATCCTTCTGCTGCTATGAAAGCACAGCAGTGAACTCATGGGCGTGGATGTATTGGTGTCGCCGCTCTTATTCTCCAGGAGGTAGATCAAGAGGGCGGATCGCTCGGTCAGAGGGTTTTTGTGTTTCCAGCTTCTTAAGGAAGGGCTATATTGCTTTCCACAGGGATTTTTACCAGGCCACCAGGTGTGTATGAGTTCTAGTCTCTTCAGAGCCTCGCCATCATGTGTGTTTGTTTCTGTTTTAACTTTGCTATCAATGCTGGGTGATATGACTTTGTTTTGACTTGTACTTCCTTAATAGCTGATGAACTTGAGCATTTCTTCATGTGGGCCACCTGAATGTCTTTTTGGGTGAACCATCTATTTTCATCCACCGAGGGACTTGATTTTAGTGCCTCAATCATTTGCATCTTAATTGCTCTCATTTGTTTCTTCTGGGCCACTTTCCTTCATCTTGAAGCCTTTCCTAAGTTCTTTAGCTGTGCCCTGTAATAAGCACTGAAGCCTGAAGAGATGACTCATTCAGTAGCAACCATCCCCGGTTGCTCTTGACAGAGCATCACTGGAGAAATTGAAGAGGACCTTTGTAAGATCCAACAAAAGCTGCTTGTGGACAGGCTATATTCCCAATGGCAAACCATCCTGCTCTGACCTTTCTGTTGATCACTATGAGGTTATGGCTGACAACTCTATTGAAAACTCTCAAACTCAAACTCACTTCCATTCAGTAAATTGTGACTCATAGTGAGCCTATAAGACAGGTAAAACTGTCTTATAAACCTGGTGGGTTCCTGAGATTGCAACTCTTAACAGGAGTAGAACTCCTTCTCTTTTTCCCATGGAGCGACTGGTGGTTTCAAACTGCTGACCTTGTGGTTAATGATGCAATATACAAGTATCCTTTTTAATAAAAACAGTAATAATGATTATAATAACACAGCAATAAATACTGGAATAACTATTACTTGTTATAACCATGTTAGTATAGTCAAATGTATTATGACTCACAGTGTATATTGCTATTGTACACTTTCTTTTGTTTTTCCTTTCCTAGAAACTTTAATAAAAGATATTTATTGACAAAAAAAAAAACCCCTTTCATGAGGCCAGGGGCAGAGCTACCACTGCAAACATGTAGAGTGCTTCACGAATGTGCATGACCCCTTGCACAGGGGCCATGCTAATCTTCTCTATAGCGTTCCAATTTAACATATTTGCTTCTGAAGCAAGCACTGCTGTACACTTTTGTAAGATAATGGATGGGTCCTGCACCCCGAACTAACTTTTCTGAAAAAGCCAAGTTACTCCTCTTCCATTTGGTTTGAGTATCCAATTGGTATATCCCATATTCATAGTATGGTGAAAATCGACCCAGAACATGGTGAAAAACCAGGTGGTATCCAACTGAGAATCCAGGCAGTAAACCTGAACAACAAAACCCAAACAGCTGAGGATTTAAAGACCTAAAACTTACTGACTGCCATTATGGAAGCCTGGACCATGCTGAAGATGATGTAAAGCCATGCAAAAAATTAGTGACAATGTAAACAAAGGACGTTCAATTGAAATCCTTGAACAAAAGGAGGGGTTGATACGGAACTTGAAAACCCCAAAAAGTTATAGGTGGTTGGCCCTAGTAAGAAAAGTCTAGAATAAGTTACAGTTTCCCCGTCACCTAATTGTATGATGGGAAACTGGACACAAGAGATTTCTCCATGGGTTGATTAGTGTACCTGAGTACAACAACGGAGGACCTGCTTCTAGATGTGTGTGATCTGACTTACGATAAAAGTTGGGGTTCAGTGGTCTTATAGCCTCCTTGGGACTGTGACTCAGGGTTGCATGATCATAAGTTGATCCCAGACACCGCATAGCCAGTAATTAAAAACGTAAAACCATTCCTGTGACCTTTTTAAACCTGTAATTATATACAAACCCAAACCAAAACTTGCTATCAAGTCAATTCTGATTCATAGTGACCTTAGGGAGGGTATTCAAGGCTGTAGATCTCGTTTTCTTATTTTTTTATTAATCATTTTATTGGGTTTTTTTACAGATCTTATATCAGTCCATAATTCAATTGTATTGAGCACACATGTCCTATGTTGCCATCATCATTTCCAATTCGTCCCCCTGTCCTTCCCCAAATCTTTTATTTTAAATCATTTTATTGGGGGCTCGTACAACTCTTAGCACACTCCATCCATCCATCCATCCACTGTGTCAAGCTCACTTGGACGTTTGTTGCCTCATCGTTCTCAAAGGGCTGTCAATCTTGACAGAGGTAGAATGCCTGGTCTTTCTCTAGTGGAGAAGCTAGCGGACTGGCTGATCCTGAGGTAGAGCACTTCAATGAGTTCATGGGATATTCCAGTATCGTTAAATCCCATTTTTTCAGGATTTTTGAAACCCTCTCCTTTTGTGTTTGAAAATGTAAATGTTTTCAGTTTATTAGAAAATACGGGTCATCATGTAGAAAAAAAAAAGAAAATACAGTGCTCATACCATTTATTAGCAATATGCTGCCTTTGTAGTCCTGTCTTCACTTCTTTGGCGGAATTTGATATGGACCTTATATCAGTGTCTTCCTTGACATTATTCATGATCTTGCCATTGTCATTTAACTGCAACACAAAGTATTCCTGATGCTTTTAAATGATCTTTATTTAAGCTTAATTAGGAAATGGATACAATGAGAAACGAACCTTCAACACATACAACTACAAGGAAAGATTTGTTATTTTAAAAATAATGTCAAAAAGTAATGTTTGTTGCTTTATAACAAAAATATTATATATTTCCCTAAGTTCAATCCAGGAATATTTGTTTGAAAACCCACGGAGCAGTCCTATTGTGCATACAATAGCAAGACGTATGTGTACCACTGCTGCTGAGCAGTCAGTCACGGAATCTCTGATCCAGTAAGCCATGTCAAGTTCAATCAGCCTTTAAGTCCTTCACAGTGGAAATGAGTCCTATCCTAGTCACGGTAGTTGGTGTTCCTGAGTGGCAAAAATGTGAACTGCTCAGCTACTAATGGAAAGGTTGGCTGTTCAAATCCACCTTGAAAGAAAGCACTGGAGTTTTCCTTCTGAAATATGCACAAGCTCGCTGTCCTCCAGTCAGCCCCGACCCACAGTGACCTGATGAACTATCAGCATCACTGAACACGCTTATGAAGTGCAGTTCTGCTCAGAAACTTGGAGACGCCATGAGTAGGAATCGAAATGATGGCAACTGTGATTTCATTTTGTTAGTCAGAATCAGAGGCGCCCTGGTAGCCTAGTGGTTATGCATTGGGCTGCAATCCGCTTGGTTGGCAGTTCACAGCCACCCACAGCTCTGTGGGAGAAAGACTGGGCTTTCTACTCAGTTACTGTCTCAGAAACCCACAGGGGGCCAGTCACTCTGCGTCAGCATTGACTGGATGGCAGAAAGTTTGGTTTGAATACAGAATCAAACAGGAAAAATATTTGCAGATGTCCCAGGAAGCTTTCCAGCGGATATTTTGGAGATGGTGCTTTCCAATGAGGACATCATTGTTATTGGATGGATTTTATAAGCCAATTAAACCCTAAGATGACTTCTTGGGCACCCTTAAGTCTTCATCATTGCTTTGAGAAAGTGTAATAACGGCATGAATGATGAATCAGAATTGGTAAATTATGACCCTTTCATAGAATAAAGTCTTTTCCCCCTTAAAAGGCTTGTATAGAGGAGTTATAAGGAAATTCATGGGGAGCATAATGAATGACCACAAATGACTGGCCTTTGTCCCCAAGGGCTGGGAAGGACCCAGAGGACCCCTTTCACTTAGTTAACAGGGTCCCCAGACTGAAAGGTTGACTGCTTGTTTCTGTGTGAGTGCAAGTTGAAGGACTGCTTGCCACTCACGGGAGCCGTAACCAACGGACCTGTGGTGGAGGAGGAGAGACGGAATTCCAGTTGCCAAGCTGGAGAGCAGTCATGGTGAAGACCACAGAAGGGACAAGACCATGTCCACCCTCAGACTTACATCCCAGTGCAGAGAGAAACTGAGAGCAGGGCACGAAACACTCTGGAAAAGGAGTGCAGATGGGGTCAGGGAAAGGGGGAAAGCGCTGTGGTTGGGGTTGGGGTGGGGGAGGGCAGTACTGAGCAGTACCTGACCCCGGGCGGCCCACGCAGGATGATAGCTGGCCCAGACTTTTGCAAACCAGTGCCCTCTGCATTATAAAGGAGGAGACACCAGTTGTGTGAGCTTTTGCTCCACAGTCCACTGCTTGTTACAGTGGGAGACTCCTTCCTAGGCCCCCCAGTGTTGTACTGGTCCCCTTCAGGGGTCCCCTGGCTTAATTGGGCTAAATTCAAAGAATGACCATTTGGTCCTTTTTTTGGCCTCATATTTTGTATGCTTCAGCTGTGATGGATATCATTTTGAGGCTGTATGCTGTGCAGTGAGTCGGATGGGATGCACACACAGCTTTTCAGTTATTAATTCGCTACAGTTCACTTTGCTGGCATACTTCTGAAGTGCTGATGACTCCATTGAAATCTTTTTCTCTGCTAGCTAGAAGTTGAGACTCATTTAAGCAAACGCACTTCCATCTTTTCTGATGTCCATTAGGAAAACTTGATTCACAGATGATGTCCTGAGCATAAATAACTCCCCTTCCTTAGGGCGCCAGCAAGTGTTGTAACACAGTCCTTTCTTGGTATAGCTGTCGTTTGAGTGCATTCTCTGTGCCAGGCACCATGCACAGCCTTTGATATATTTTAAAAGGAAACGAGGAAAGGAGAGAAGGAAAGGAGAAAGACGCAGACGGAAGGCTGGATGGAATACTGGTGCATGTTAAACTGGACTTTCACAGTTAAGAGGAGGAGACACGAAAGTACAGATTATAGCATGTATTGGAGTTCTGTTGTCTCATGATAATTTCCTGCTTCTGTGTCTCTTATCTCCTTGTTAAGTAGGGTGACAGGGATCATAGTTCTGTCCGGCTCTATTGGCAGTGTGACTGTACGTTACCAGCACCCCCAGCGTAGGTACTGGCTGGGCGTATGCTTCATACCACCTCCTGTGCTAGTACTTGAGAATGCAGCAAGGCCTTTTAACCTCTCTGAGGCTCTAACTACTGATTTGCCAACTGGGAATTAGCATAGTTACTTTGATTGGACTGTTGGTGAGAGAGTGAAATGAACTAGTGAATATAAACTACTGATGCGCTAGCCCTTGGTGGTGGTATAGTTGTTAGCCACTACTGAGCTGTCACCAACTCATGACCCCCATGCACAGTGGTGTGAAATGCTGCCAGATCCGCCTGTCCACAGACTTTTCCATAGACTTTTCATTGGCTAGTATTTGTCAGTAGATTCCCAGGTGCCCCTCCCCCTCCCAGCTTATCTTAGTCTTTTGAAAACTCTACTAAAACCAATTTAGCAGCATAGTAACAGACAGGTGGTACTTGCTCATAAGGTGCATGGACTGGGAATTGAAATTTAGTCAGACCCACATGGAAGGCAAGCATTCACCTCAGAACCACCAATGACCCATGCTGGTTCTTGGTTGGCCTCTAACACATCGTAATTATTGTTGCCGTTACTGTTTGTAACCCCCAAAGTAATGAATTTTGTTAGTAAAAGGAGTAAGCCAAAAATGACTAGGTCAAAAGGGCTTAAGTGGAGAGCAAATGCTTTGAAAATTATGAGGGCAATGAATGTACAGATGTGCTTTATACAATTGATGTATGTATGGATTGTGATAAGAGTTATATGAGCCCCTAATAAAATGTTTTAAAAAATTAAAAACTGAGCACCCTAAAAAAAGAGAAAGAAGTAATAATACTGTGATGAATAACTTGTCTGTTGCTCGGCTGTACAACGTTGGTAATAATTAAGAAGTATCTTGGGGGGCAGCACTAGAACTGATGGTGATTAAATACTCATTTTAAAAGTGAGTGAACCACGGACGTACGATAGGTGAATACTGTATCAAGAAAACCACGGGGAAAAAGAAGCCAAACTTGACCAGCGATGATCATAGGTGAAGGGGAAAAGGTTGTTGCTTAGGGCATTGAGTTTATGTCGATGGTGGTAGAATGATTTAGAAAAGGATATTAATAGTGTCCATACAGCATGAAGAGTATCATCAATGGCACTGTTTCACACAGGCAGAAGTTGTAGAGTTGAAGAATGTTCTGCTGTGTATATTATTGCCATCACTGGGAAGAGCAAAATGTCCTAGAACTGACTATGATGCACTCAAGAAAGAGCTCAACTCTCCTTGATAAGACTGAATTATTGAAGTGTCTGACATGTGGATAAAGTACAAATAAAACCGTTAAATACAAAAGAAGAAGAGGAAGTGTCTTTAAAGTCCATGCGCTTTATCTGAGCTCATGGTGAAACTAGACAACTCTAGAGAAAGCTCAACCTGGCCTGTTAACACTCTTTGCCCATTGGGTCGTTGGAGACGGAGAACTGGGGAGCCCTCTCCGTCTGTGCTGTGTGAAATCAGCAATGCGGTTTCTCTACTCCCACTCCCCGAGGGTTCCCTTGTCTATGGCTTCAGGCCATTCTTTCTGTCCGGACCATTTTCCATTCCTTCCAGAAGTTTCTTATGTCTTAGGACAGAATGGTCTAGTCCTTAAATTGACTGCGTCTTGATTCGCACACTGCATTTATCTCTGGCTCTTTTATCAGCATCTGCAGAGGTGTTATTTATGGATATGTACAAAAGCGGGATTTGTGATGCGCGGTTTGGTTTTGTAATACCTTGCAGCTCGTTTGCTGGAGGTAAGTCCTGAGGTAGTAAGATTGTGTGCCCGTCAACCCAAGGCAGAAATTACTAGAAAAGCAAACTCAGTTTCCTCACATCAGAACACTTACTGAGTGAACCAGGAAGTTTGCTGGTGTGCCAGAGGATTAGCATGTTCTCTGGTGGTGCTGGGTCATTTTCCTCAGGACTTTCTGGGAATCCTTGCTGGCTCCTCGGAGGTGGTTTCCGGCTCTGGCTCTGCTCCTCCTTTCTCATGTCTTTAACCGGGGTGCTCTGCCAGTTTCCAACGTCGCCACGGCTGGAGAGAGCAGGCGAATGTCTCGGGGCTCTCCCACGCAGGAACATTTCACTGTCGGAAACTAAGCTCTTTGCACTCCGCAGCTTTTACCTGTATAGTTGATTAGAAATAGAAGTGGGCGCAAAGACTGTACAGATGTGCTTTATACAATTGATGTATGTATATGTATGAACTGTGACAAGAATTGTATGAGCCCCTAATAAATTGTTAAAATAAAAAATAAAAAGAAATAGAAGTGGGCTCCAGGAACTCCGGGCTTGGCTGTGATTTCATTTCCCTCGTTGCTAAGCGGACTCCAATGTTAGGGAGAGCTTATGGGGCAGTTGATTGCTTTCATGAGGCTTAGCTCGTGATGGTGTTGTAATTTTCACCCAAGAATAGGCGGGACTATGTAAATACAATGCTGTGGCCCAGCTAGGGGCTTGGCCAGCTTGCTAATAATACATAAGGGCCATGGCACCTTTGTGGCTCTGGGACCATAAAAATATGGTATGCAGAACTCTAACAAGGGGATTAGTCAGTTTTGCCATCGCAGTCGTCTTAAAATGGCTTATCCCAGAGGCAGATAGAGGACCTCATTACAACCAAGAAGAAGAGACGGGCGAAGAAGGTGTGTTTTGGACCAGGCAAGCTCTGTGCTGAGAGCCTCTTGGATCTAATAGATAGCTCCAACACTGCAGACAGCACAAGCCAGGGAGAAGAGGAGGCAGGAGTAATAGAACTGGTGCAAGATGATGCAGTGCGGACTTCCTGGCCCAGAGAACAAGGTAGGTAGAATAGGGATGCTGCCCACAGAGTGAGAGAACGGAGCACCTGCAGATCGGAGTTTCCTATAGAGGGAGGCATCTTTGAGCACTTGCTGGTGGTAGGCTTGCTGTCTCAGGGAGTGAAGGAGCGGAGTGCTTTGGGACTGAGGCTTGGTGGTGGCGTGGGATGCTCCCAGACACGTATTGGTGGAGTTCAGAGCTTTGTAACAGGTGCTAGAGCAGGTCAGGGGCCAGGCCAAGGATTTGGGACAGCTGAGAAGAGAGTGTCCTCATTGTAAAACTGTATCCTGAGGTGGTGTATCTGATCCTCATTTGTAGCCTATTGTTGTGCTAATATGTACTTGGGAAGATGGAGGAATCTGAGGTGGACATTCCTCCACCCTCCAACCTTTGTATGGATTCTGACACCAGCCCTCTCCCACAGTGCACTCTGCGTCTCTGCTGAGTTCAGTAATTCATTGCAGTGGCCACACCGAATTTTCAGGTCATATGAAGTTTATTCAGGAATGACCTTCCCCTCCCACTTGTGAATGAAGTTAGTTGATGTCTACACAGAATCCTTTATGATTAGTGGATTTTCTTTTTTGTATTCTTCCTATGTCCATTACAGTGGAGGCTCAAGAGTGAACTATACCAGAGTCTAGGATGATGGATCTTGGTTTGTCAGATACTTGAGTCAAAGCACAAAGGAAGTGTGACTCTTGATAGCCAGTAGAGATTTTCCTGTTGGACATGGCCTGAACCTTCTTCTGTGAGCAGTTCTTATCATTTCCCCTGCTTCTGTCTTTCTCCTCGCCGAATAGAAAGACACGGCGAACATGAAGATCAGTTTTACCCAACTTCACACCCTGGTCTCTGTTCAGATCTTCTGGTCTGGGCAAATTCTTCTTTCTTTTTGCTAGTCCAGTTTCAAGAATGTAGTGTTTTGCTTTGTTTTTCCCAAGTTTTCCTAATTTAATTTCATACTTAAAACTTTTTTCATTTAAAACTAAGATAAAATTTACTTTTATTGTAGTTTTAATGCATTTTATAGATTTATTAACACATTTATCGATGTATGTAACCACCATCACGTCAGAACACAAAATAGTTATAGAATCCCCCAAATCTTTGTGCTATTCTCTTTCAAAGTCACACCTCTCTCCACTTCTATTCCCTGCCAGATGATCCCCCCCCCCCCCCACTATGGCTTGGTTTTTTGAGAAGGAACCATCCAATATGCAGTCTTCGTTTGTTTTTAGTTTTTTATTGTGAGTTGGGTGAAGTGATTTGCAGAGCGGGGCACCATCTATTCCTGGTCTCCTGGTTGTGGAGGCTGGTATTCGTGTGGTCCATTACTGCACTGGACCGAGCGTTTCCATATGTCTTTCGGTTTCATCATTCTTTTTGCTTCTTGGCGGGGAGACCGGTAGCTGCACCATAGATGACCCTGGTGAGCTTTGCAGACACAGGAAGATGCAGACAAGGTCTCTGGGAACGATGATCTGCCACTCAGTCTTTGTGCCCTCTGAAATCCTGGTCCTGATACTTCAGGGCCAGATTCCCTCAAGGTGGTTGGTTCTGTTTAACAAGTGTTCATAACTTTGCCCTCTGTGTGCTCCACCATGTTCTTGGATATATTTGCCACAATAACCCCAAAGCTAAACTCACTGCCATCGGGTCAGTGCTGACTCCTAGCAACTCACCTGCGGGTTTCCAAGACTGTTTATGGAAATAGGAAGCCCAGAGCTGCTGTTGGTTTTGAACTGCTGACCATGTGGATCACAGCCCAATGTGTAACCATTATGCCACCAGGGCTTCTTTGCAAAGATAATATAGGGCACATATATAAATATCCTCTGTCAAATCTATGTCTATTAGATAGAGATACTCATGAATATACTCCTACTCGCCCTCTTCCACCTTGATTCTAATAGAAGAGGTGGTTGTTTTATGACTTTTTAATGAATTTTAAAAAGTTTAAATCATGAGTATTCTCTACCAAATTCGTGTTTTAAATAAAAAATCTTGAATAAATCTTACTACCACTAAGACCACAAGTGTGGAATGGGCTTGTCTTTTTTGCTGCTATCAGGTCGGTGTCCACACTGGTTTTATGTTGCTGTAGATCACTTTTAGGGACATTTGATTAATCATTTCTTATTGTAGATTGTGTAGTTTTAAGCATTGACCATTTTTCTCTCACATTGTTATGATCTGTAGCAATAAAGTATACTAAATCATTCCTTATTAAGTCCAGCACAGTGGTGTCTGAGGCTTGAGTTCTTGTAGTTATACATGGGAATTAAATAAGTGCTGGTGGCCATTATCTGAGAATTAAAAACCCGAGGTCTAGCAGAGTAGAATAATGAGTTGGTGGTAAAAGAAATGACACATCTCTGTCAGACTATGTTATTCTAATCGTAGATACTTTAAAAATTACATTTTAAGTGTAACACACATAAACACTTTCCATCTCTGGTGGTTAAGTAACTTGTTATTTCACCTTAAAATGGTCATGGCTCAGAAAAGAGCATTACATGACATTTTCTCATAAAACAACCAGCCTGAACCCTGTCCGCAGGTCATAGGAGTTTCCTTTGCTGGTCTGCTAAGTGGCTGTTAGCAGGGCAGCATTTGGAGTTTGCAGACTTGTCTGAACAATTGCTATTTATCAACATTCGCTCTGCTTCTGGGCCTACAGCAACCTCTATGTGACAGACAAGTCACAGCTCTGACAGGGCAAATGGAGGGGCGGGTACCTCATTCTGTCAAAGGAGGAGACTCCTCTCCTGGAGAGCGCTAATACCTGGGGAAGAGCTTTTGAAACTCCAGCGTGGCTTATGAATGTATACCATTATTACTACTTCATGGAATGACTTATTTGTCTTCAAACTGTGAGGTGCATTTTCTCTAATCTAATGCTGATGCTCCTGGAGGGTCCTGTCACGTACTTTGAAACTATTGTGAATTTATATAGATTGGCTGGTGCAAACTTTTTCCTTTCGGATTCTTCAATTTATTTCTTCCACATTTTGACAGTTAAACAAACACAAAGTTGTCATCAGTCTATGCTGGCTCATGGCGATGTGATGTATTTCAGAGTATGACTTCACTCCATAGGTTGTTCAGTGACGATGAGACACGGATCACCATAATAAGGGTGAAAAAAAGAGTGAAGTTTATTTTTCTATCACGTTTCTTTTTTGGAGGGCTGGAGGGTTGGGGTAGCGATAGGATAAAAAAACAAAACCAAAAAGCAAACACCTCTACAATCCATTACCATCAAGTTCATTTCAAGTTCAAGCAAAAGCCCTGTGAGTAAGACGGCCCACTGGATTGCCAAGGCTGTCGTTTTCTTTGGTTGTTTGTTTGGTTAACAGTTTTATTTGCATTTAATTCACATATTATACAATTCAGTAATTGAGTCACATTAAGAGCAGTTGTGCAATCACCACCACAATCGGTTTTAGAACATTTTCTTCATTCTTTTTTCTTTAAATTTTTTCCCTTTTTAATAACAGTTTTATTAGTACTTCATCTACATGTCAAACAGTTCAATAATTCAATCATATCAAGAAGAGTTGAACATCATCATTTTCTTTCTTTTTAATTTTTTTCATTTCTTTCTTTTACTCATTGTTATTCATGTATTTTTTCCCCTAATTGTGGCAAAAATATATACAACAAAACATTCTCCAGTTCCACAACTTCTACATGTGTAATTCGGTGCCGTTGGTTATACTCTCTGTGTTGTACAACCATTATTCATACCCTTTTCTAAATCATTTCACCACCGGTCACATACACACTCTTCTTCACTCATGCTATCCATTGGTCCAGTTTGGTTTCTTTTGTTTTTAAGTGGTTTTCTTTCTTTTTTTAAATCATTTTATTGGGGGCTCATACAACTCTTATCACAATCCAAACGTATACATCCATCGTGTCAAGCACATTTGCACATAATGTTGCCGCCATCGTTTTCAAAACATTTTCTTTCTACTTGGGCCCTTGGTATCAGCTTTTCATTCCACCCCCCTCCCTCCCCCACCTTCCATCCCCCATAAACCCTTGATAATTTATAAATTATTATTATTTTTTCATGTCTTACACTGACCAATGTCTCCCTTCACAGCACTGTTTTGTTGTCCATCCCCCTTGGAGGGGTTATGTGTAGATCACTGTGATCCATTCCCTCTTTCTCTCCCCAGTTTTCCCTTACCTTCCTGGTATGGCTACTCTCAATACTGGGCCTGAGGGGTTTATCTGTCCTGGATTCCCTATGTTGTAGAATTGGGATCATGATAGTGCTGGGGGGGGGTAAGCATTTAAGAACTAGAGGAAAGTTGTATGTTTCATCGTTGCTACACTGCACTCTGACTAGCTCGTCTCCTCCCCTCAACCATTCTGTAAGGGGATGTCCAGTTGCCTACAGATGGGCTTTGAGTATCCACTCCACACTCCCCCTCATTCACAATGATAAGATTTTTTGTTCAGGTCTTTGATGCCTGATACCTGATCCTATAGAAACTTCACGATCACACAGGCTGGTGTGCTTCCATGTGGGTTTTGTTGTTTCTCAGCTAGATGGCCGCTTGTTTATCTTCAAGCCTTTAAGACCCCAGACCCTATATCTTTTGATAGCCGGGCACCATCAGCTTTCTTCACCACATTTGCTTATGTACCAATTTTGTCTTCAGTGATCGTGTTGGGAAGCTGAGCATCACGGAATACCGGTTAATAGGAGAAAGTGTTCTTGCGTTGAGGGAGTATTTGAGTGGAGGCCCAATGTCTATCTGCTATCTTAATACTAAACCTGTAAATATATGTACCTAGATATATTCCCCCATCGAAATATAAAAATATATTTACATATGTACATGCCTGTATAATTCTCTTCATTCTTGTACTTGTCATTAGCTCCCCATTTCCCCCTAATCTCCCCTGTCGTACTCACAGGAAACCATTAATTTAGTTATTGTCTCTATAGATTGACATCTTGGATTTCATATACAGAAAAACATTGAAAACAAAAGCAAAAATCTAACAATAATAAAATAAAATTGATCAACACCTCAAATGAAAAGAAAGTAGAAAATATTAAAAACTAGAAAAAACAAATGGATTATAAGGGAGATCATTGATAGGATGCTAAATTTTAACCTTACTGCCACGTCAGCAATCCCTTTTCCAGTGCATTCTGTATGATAGCAAGGCTGTTTACAAGCCTGTCCATTGTCAGAGGGGATGCACTAGGGGCTTAGTCCACATGTATTCCTCTTCATTCCGCCCCCCCCCCCACCACACCCTACCCCCACTGAAACAGCTTTAAAATGGGTCTAAAGGGAGATGAATGATAAGGGACTGCATTTTGACTGAGCTGTACCTGCCTAGGCAGTTTTGCAGCGCTCTCTGTCTTATACCAGGGCTATGCACATTGCCCAGCTCTGATCAGAGGGCACTCGCCAGAGGCTTAAGCCATGGGTGGACCCTGCACATGAATTTTGGGCTTGCACTGTCATCCGTAGCCTTCTGCAAACCAGTGTTCACAACTTAAGTTCTGATACCACTCGCTCCTTTACATTTGGATATTATTGATAATCCTTGGATCACAGGCGGGTGTGCTTCTTCCATAGAGACTTAGTTGAGACCTCCAAAACTGGAATCGTGATAGGAGCAAACTGCCTTATTTTCCCCCGACAGAGCCACTCCTGGCAGCTTTGAACAGCTGACTCTGTGGTTGACAGCTGAGCACCTAACCACTGTGCCATCAGGGGCCCTTGTTGATTGGATAGGCAAGAGAGTTCATACTTTCTTGACAGTATGTTTAGAACTGTGTAAAACAATATTGCACAATGCTTAAGAATACGTAAATGGTATCATTTGGTCCTTGTCCATTGGAACCTTTCTTTACTCATTCAACATTGCTTCTAAGATTTACCTATGTTGGTTCCTGCAGATTGAGAGCCTCATTTTAGCTGCTGTTTAGTATTCCATTGTGTGATTTAACCGTAATTAATCCATTCTCCAGTTTATGGCTAGTAGGATTTTTCATAGTTCTCACTGTTACAGTCAGTGCTACAGTGAATGTCCCCTTCTACATGTCTCCTTCTGTGCCCACACAGAGTGTCTGTAGGCTGCTGGTTAGGCTGGATTAGATGGACTCAGGTACTCAGTCAAGAAGTTTATCTCGTAGAGTGTGCATGTGGGAAGGTATTCTGTTTCACTCAATTTCTCAGAGACCTAGACTGCAAGAGATCCCCTGTTTTGTGTCCTCACAGTCTAGAACGTGTATCCAAGGGAGGGCAAGTGAACAGGGAGCATTGTCAACTGACTCACTCTTAAAGTTTTCATACAGGAAGAGACACATGACACTTGGTTACTTCTGATGACAACCCACACTCAAAACTAGGAACGAGGTCTCACCCACCACAAGAGATCTAGGAGAGGAGGAGGTCTGTGTGCGTTCAGGAAAGGGAAGGGAGCACTCTGATGTCTTCCAAAGACATGTTTCGAAGCCCCATACTACTTACTGTTGGGCATAGCACACACTATGCATTGATTCTCAGGCATCCAAAAGGAGGACAACCAATTTTCCCTCAAGTTAGTTACTTTTGAAACTTACTTGAGAGCCAGGTAGGCTTAAATTAAGGTGTGACAGTGGATTATGGAATTTTGGGCAGAGCATTCATAAAGCGGATGCTAGAAACTATAGCTTACTCCTTGGGATTTGTAATTAAGTATAATAACTGTTTCTTTTAAAAAAAAATCTAGAGCAGGGCTTTTATCTTGGTCTGGGTTCAGTTACATACCAAAGAACTCACTTAACTAAGGCTAGCCATCATTGGGAGGGCCGAGAAAGCAGATTCTAGGTTGAGCATCATGCGTGATTCCCAAAGCCACACCAGAGGCCTAGACTCCCTTCTTGGAACAATTGTCTCTTTAGTGATAGGGAAGTTACCAGCACCATAGTCACTGTCATCATGAAGATATTACTGTTACTGGATCCAAAGTCGGGTTCAGCCTGTCCATAAACCAGATGTCCTACATTCCTACCACTTGATATTCCTGTTAATGTTGGGACGCAGCCTCCGGTGTGCTCTGTCGAGTGCAGCCTTCCAGATCTCATGCAGTTGTGTCTGCTTGGCAAACCCCTGGGTTAGCTTTCCCGCGCCTGCAGTATCGGGCACACTAGAGAGAGGATGGAAATGGGTGGTGAACTTTAGTCTGCTAAATCTACCCCAGTTCTTAGCCTGATATTAACGTGTATAGATAGAATTCTAGAGGATCATTGGCCCTTGAAATATTATGCACAACTGTATTTTCTTTCTAACTTTCCAGTATATTTCTTCCAAGTTTTGACAGTTTAATAAACAAACAAAAAGTAATTGTCAAGTCTGTTGTGACTCATGAGCACACTGACATTTTTCTGTGAAAGAAGCCTGCTGTTTTCATTAGCGTTTCAAAGGGTGTGGGTGCCTTCAAAGGTCCATGGGCCTGAAGTGTTCCTTTTTCCTGGGATAGTGCATGGAGGAGGTTAGTGGAATGATGGAAGGCTGCATAACCACCGGTCCCTGGGACCCCCTGCTTGATTGTAGCTCTCCCTGCCTTCCCGAGATCCCGTCTGTGACGCTCTATTTGCATACATGTGCTCTGGTTGTGAACCAAGGAAGAGGAGGGCATTCGTGCAAGACCTGGGTCTTTCCACAGCTTCATTGGTGCAGAGCACCGTTCTTTAGTATGGCGCATGAGTTTGTGTCAACACACGGAAGAGGTGCACTGCAGTTTATGGTGATGGAAAAAGGACTTGTAAGCTGTGACTTAAGCCAGTTAGCATTATTTCAAAGGAAGCAAGCCTCTTTGTAAGAAAGGGGGCAGCCACTTTCTTATAAAGAATAGGTTTAATGAAATGCAAATATTAATAAATATAAGTTGATCCCCTGCTATATCTTGCGCCCAAATATATACTCCTTTAGAGAGACAGCTGCATGTGGAAGCCTTTGTGTTTTCTCACTTGCTTTTCTCCTTGTCATATATGTGACAAATTCAGTTAACTTTCCATGGAGACTTCCTCATTCATTTCTATTCTTGGAGAGATCTGTTTTACTGACCCTTAGCATCAGGATTAATATTTTAATTCAGTTTTTTCTTGTTTTGGGGCAAATGGAAGATACCCATTTATCCCAGATTTTCCACACACAATTGCAGCAATATTTAGAGTTCAATTTAACTACTTCATTTGGTCACTTAATTCTTCATAACTTTAAAAATGTTTCCCCATCTTCTAACCCAATAAGGTTGATGCCTCTTTCTGTGACTTTTTGACATTGCTATAAAATTGACATTTTTATATTCTTAATCCTTGAAATGCACTGATCCCAACATCTTATTTTCACCTTTAGGATTATTATGACAATGTACAAGGCGCCTGATACCAAAAATGGGAAGACACTGGAAGACAGTAGGGCTTGTGGGAGTTGAGCGGAAGAGACTGTGTGTATTGTTGCCACTTACCAAATTATCTTCCAGTTTCTAAAAGAAACTGTTGTACATGCAGTACCCAGCCTGCTGCTGGCCTCAGCAGTGTCATACCTGCTTTGTACCCACTTTGACCTGATTGTAAGAAGGTTTTGGAGAGAAAGCTTCTGGGAGCATTTGCAAGAAAATTCAAACAGAGCTCCACTTCCTTGCTTTATGTTTGGTGGTTGTAGAATTTGGGCATCTGGCATCCTCTAAGGCAGCGATTCTCAACCTGTGGGTCACGACCCCTTTGGGGGTCGAATGACCCTTTTATAGGGGTCGTCTGATTCCTAACAGTAGCAAAATGACAGTTATGAAGTAGCAACGAAAATAATTTTATGGTTGGGGGGTGGTTACCACAGCATGAACTGTGTTAAAGGGTCGTGGCATTAGGAAGGTTGAGAACCACTGCTCTAAGGCCTTAAACTAAGCAAAGGTGGGCTCTTCTCTGGAGATGGTTGCTGCCTCTACTGTATCTAAGAAGGGGCAGGAGTCCTGGGCACCAGCTGGAAGGGACTCCTAGGCTGCTTTCGTCTGCTGGAGTCTGTTCTGGCCCCGAGAAGGCAGTTTGAGGCTCTTTTGTAAGCTTGCTTTACAAATGAAGAAAGTGAGACCCACCAAGCTCACTTCCTCAGAACTCGGCAAGAACAGATTACTTGGGATAGGTTGTGAGGATCAGCCACGCAGACAGACAGATGTGGGAAGGGGCTGATCTCGCCCCTGGAGAAACAAACTGAGAGGAGGAGAAGTCAGCAGTGAAGTGCCCCTTTGACACTGACAGCCTAAACTTCCAGTGAAAAGCCTACGCGAGGTTGAGGAGGTCGTGAGAAAACTAGGAGCTTTTACCTTAGTTCCCTTAACTTTGTGATGAGTCAGTAACAATCAAACTTGAAGGATATTGTTAGTATTACTTAGATGATTTGCTGGATTTGTATTCAGCTTCTTATCCTGCTTCAGGCACTGCTCTTGTTCCTAGACACGAGTTATCAGTGGTCAGAGTTTGGGGCACTGGAGTTCTGATCGTCTTCTGTATTAGCTGTCAGCTCTGGCTAATGATTGCAGCTGACACCATTCCTATCCGTTGGGCTTGGGAGGTTGAGTAGAGAAAGGCTTATTCATCCAAGTAGAGGAAAGCCCCTTAAAATGCCGCCCAGCGATTACAGGTCTGTGGAGATTGGAAGCACCTTTCTGACTGCCGCTTTCCAGTGCACCAGCCATCGGGAGTGACCATCGTCATGTCGGGGTTCTCCTAAGCGTTTACGTTCAGCATCTTTCTTCGTTCTCCCAGAAGCTCTACAGGACCACACAGCTCACCTGTTCATGCTGGTTTGAAGAATTGGTCTCAGTGGTAGAGCCAGGATTGGCTCCCAGCTTCCCGCCACACACTTGAAGGCTCGTGTTCCTTTTTCTAGATCACAGTGCAGTTATTTATTAAACTTATTAGTGTTAAATATTGAACCAGATTGAACTGTGGCCACCTTATACTTGGATCACAGACTGATGGGATTAATTTTTCTGTTGTCTTGCCCTCTGATCACTGGGTGGTGTGCGGAATGTCATTTTGTTGTGCTAGGAATAGCAGTATCTGTGCTTGATTTTCTGTCCTCCGCTTAGTTCGCCCTGTAGTGTGGGCACATTATGGGGAACATCGTTATTAAATTGGATTGCTTTCCTTTTGCAGTAGAAGCTCCCTTCCAGCTCAGTCCTGGTAACAGATCTGCCCTTTGCAGATTTCCTTTTGTGTGCTACCACGTTATGATCTTAGGCTCAGAAATCGGACCAACTGATGTTACCACTTGTACACTGTAGGGTTTGGAGCTAGTTACTTAAACTTGGAGTCTCAGTTTTCCCAGCAGTGTCTCTTTCTGTGTAAGAAATCACCTCTGTGAGTAAGGAACTCAGAAGTGCATGGCTGGTGGGTTTCAGCTTATATTTTCTTTGAGCTTGCAACCATCTGAAGGCTTGACTGGTACTGGAGGATCCAGTTCCAAGATGACCGCCAAGACAGTGCTGGCTGTTGGTGACAGGCCCAGTTCCTCCGTAGTTGAGTTAGAGTGTCCTCACAACAAACAGCTGCTTTCCCCAAGCAACAGCCTAAGAGAACTTGAAGAAAGAGCCACACTGTTATTTCTACGGTATCCTCTTAGTTACACAAGTTAGCATGTGCTTGGGTGGGCATGGAGAAGAGTGTGGTGGTCTAGATTAAATGGGTGACCCGAGGATCATTTTGGAGATTTTGAATATGATAATGAGGATTACATGAGACAATGCCTAGAAAGTGATTAAGTGCACTCGTGTGTTGCTTTGTTACCACACTGTCACCTCCAGAACCTAAGGTCTTTAGTCCCTAGGGAAGGAGCAGGAAGACTGCTGGGGAGGGAGCGCATCGGAAGCCCGTGAGAAGGTCCAGTGTGCAGTGTGACTCGGGCACTCCATCAGGAGAAGGGGGCAGATCAAGGAGTCAAGGAAGTGCCAACGTGGGCAGAAACCAGATCATGTGGCGCTACTGAGGTCAGAACGTGGCCAGCCCTGGGTCCTTGGAGATTTTCTAAGAGCCAGTTTTTTTCTGGAGTGCATTTATTCTGTGAAGTGGGGTTTTTGTGTACCATGCATCTCCCCAGAGCCCACGGTGCTTTATTTCATTCTGCTGGAGGGAAACACCTGCGTCTTCTGGTGTAGGCAGCCCTTCCCCACTGACCTCTTTGCCTGGTGGAGGTGGCAGCGTCCAGTAGGCTTTTCTTGTGTGTGTGTGTGACAGCAATGTATGTATTTAGCAGGACCCGGAGCTTGACCCCTGAGCTATCTGTAGATTTCCTGTTCCTCGGGTACATTGTTTCATTTTGCTTGTTACTGTAAGTTCAAGTGCTTTGTATTTTGTGTCCCTCACACTTTTACGGAGTTTGGATTGATTTCAGTTCGAAGGACACATGCAAAATGAGTAATGTGCTTCGTTGCTTGCTTGAACCTGATGAACCAGCTCCTCTAAAGACTCGTTTGTGCCCTTTCATTTTCTGCCAGTTGCCCATTCTCAGAATTTGTTAACCTTGTTAGTATCTTTTCAATTGTAAAATCTCGTTGATACTCCTTTTGCCAGACATCCTAGACCTTTCTGAAACCATATGCAGACATTTGTGTGTTCACATGTGTTTTTTGACGAGTTGTCATGACAAGGCTTCAGCCAGCACCTCGGGGGACACCTGGCTCCTGCCCACACACATCTCCGTGCAGGTCTTGAAAGAGGAATGAGGGCTATGCAAAAACATACCGGGAAGGAAATCAGATATACGAGGGGGTTCAAAAAGTTTGTGGAAAATGGAATGAGAAGATAGTGATATTTGTCCACAGACTTTTTGAAGCGACCCCCCCCCACCCGCCCGCAATATGTAGACATCTGGGTCCTGTGTGGCTTCTTCCAGTCCTCTATGGCACAAGGCAATTCGAATTTCCTTTCAGAACCCTTCGGATCCATTTTCATTTCCTTAGGATAAAGTCCTTGGAGTGACTTTTTTGTTTTTCATCAAAAGAAGAGATCCTTTCCCAAGACTTTCGATACATGCTGCTACGTGGCAGTCCCCTCAAGGAGGCATCTCAGTATGCTGTTCCATCAACGTGACACATCAGTGCATACTTGCTTCCGGAAGACTGGGCTTCCTCCTCCCGTAAACAGCTAGTCTCAGAAACCCATCAGACTGACTTGATGGCAGTGAGAGAAAGGGAGAAAATCCGTCAATTGGTAGCACCGGGCCACAGTTAGACCTGATATTATGTCAGTTTCCAGTCTGTCCTCTGGGCCCCTTGTCATACCTCTTTGCCATTTTTTTTGTAATGGTACAGATTTAACATTTTCACACATGCTGACATTTGTGAAAAGTACAGTAAATCTGATAATCTTTAAAATTTTCCTCATTCTGGCTTGCCCAAACTAAGCCCACCCATGCTTTAGTGGGGTGGGAAAGCCGTCTGTCAGCAAAATTAGGTAAGGAACAGTCACGAGGTCAGGAAGCAGATAAAGGGAAGAATTGGCTCAATTCATCAGATTGCGTTTGGCAGCTTGAGACAAAGTGGGTGCAGGCCATCGCCCACACCAAGTTTCCCAGGGTTGTAGACAAACTAGTGCTCAGGCACTTCCGATTATCAGCGACTCTGGCTGGGGCATGCGTTGGCGCACTCTGAAGAATGTGGCCCGTGGCATTCCGCAGACACATACCAGGCACCCGTGGCCTCCCCGGGAACCCCCGCTGGTCTGCTCCTAGTCATGCTGTGTAACCCACATGGTCACAGCACACGGAAATGCACCCTGGGGTGGGGGCTAGACCGGGGCATTACCATCGGCTCAGGACGAGACTGGGGGCACAGACACACTGATGGAACCTTGAGCGTGCAGCCAACGACAGCCCCACCAAGGGTGGCTTCTGCCAGGACACTGGAGAGCCAAGTAGGGTGTGGCAACGCATGGTGGCCGGGTTTGATGTGGCTCATCAAGATACAAATGACAGACATGCCCTATGATTTTGAAGACAAAGGAGAGACACGGTCAGCGGCTTTTTCCCTTTGAGTCCATGGGTGCTCAACAACTTTGATTTACCTCCGTGTCCTTGTTTTGGTGGCTTAGGACCACCCCAGACACCCTGCCCATATCTAGTCGACCCTCCCCCATCTGATGTACCAGCAGTGCTCCAAAACAAACTCCCCCATCCAGGCAGAGCTGTGCAGACCGGTGCTACCACCCTACCCCACTCCTGAGATTTCCCCGGCCTCCCCAGGCTTTGGGCCTTTGTTGTTCCCAGCTGCGTCTGGTCCCCTTACTTCCTCAGAGGCCTCTTAAACGTTTGTATTAGAGCACTTCCTCACCTAATTCACGGTCCTCCAGTGGGGACCCGTGTCACTTAAAACCGAATCTCCGGAGCCCAGTGCTGGCGAAGGACCCGCAGCCTGAGCACTTCTTAACTGGCGCTCCCAGATGTGTCTTCTGCCCGAGACTCCTTGCACCTCTTCAGCCCACAGCAAGGGCCAACCTGACTTAAGCTCTCCCATGATGACCAAGAAGCTTGACTATGACCTGGAGACCATTGAGAACAAAGCAGAATCCACCCTCGCCAACTTTACCAAGTACCTCTCCGCCTTCCAAGGTTTCAGGAATGCCCTGCGCCTGGCCATGCAGGTAGAAGAGCAAGCCAGCAAACAAATCAGCAAGATACAGCCCCAGTGATGACTGCAAATAAGTTTTAAAATAATGGAAGTCTCCCGCAGACTTGTTGAAGCCCCCTTGTGGATTTATCACACAACTTTTGCTCGTTCAATTATGTACAGGTTTAAGCCTTATTGATAGCAATTAAAATAATATGTTTGCAAGCAAGAGTACCATTCCATGTTGCTTTTCCATCCCGCTACCCCCACCCTCCACTTTCTGTACACTGACCCTAGTAGCCACTACTAAACTTTGATATCTACAAAAACAAACCAACAAACCAAATCTCCAACTATTGGGGCCCTAATACTTGGCATAAACACACTATCAAACATATGAAGCACACACACACACACACACACACACACACACTCAGAAAGCAGAATGGTTGATTGGGACCTAGAAATAAGAAACATCTGTGCATCAAAAAATTTAACTGAAAGAATAAGACCCACAGACCGGGAAACACTTATTGGCAGTGATATATGGGACAAGGGACTAATCTCTAAAATCTGTAGAAAATTCAACACCTCAACAAGAAGTGAAATAACCCAGTTAAACATAGGCTGAGGATATTCAGACAGCCCACACACATATGAAGAAATGCTAGCCATTTGAGAGATGCAAGTCAAAACAAATGAAGTACCATTTTACCTTAAAATTGATTGCAAAATTAATTTAAAAGCCCAACAACAGAAAACAACAAGCGCTGGAGAGGGTGTGGATAGACTGGAAATCCTCATGCACTGCTGCTGTGATAGGAAACCATTACAACCACTGTGGGATACAACTTTAGTTGTAATTGTACACAGTAGAATGCTTGGTATCACTACAGAATAGTGCAACTGTGAGACAAATGGACGGAGTTGGAGGACATTGTGCTGAGTGAAGCTAGTGATCACCAAAGTTCAAATACTGGGTAAGACCACTGTCATACATATATATGTATGTGTGTGTGTATATATATATATATATATATATATATATATATATATATATGAAAGTTCTCATGCCAAAGGAAACAGACTTTGATGGTTACCAGAAGTAGGAGGGAAAGGGAAGTAAGCTATAGATTAGAGGGTAGACATGTTAATTGGGTGAAACGGAAGGTCATATTACAAAAGGGAGATGGTGAAAAAGTGGAGGAGGTGAATAGGGCAAGCCATTGGGAGGTTTGATAAATTGTTTAAGTTGTTGAATGCAAAAAATGACCTGATATTGGTTGTATAATTAGGCCCCACCTAATTCACAATAAGAAATTAAGATAGTTAGATAAATAGATAAACTTGAATCCCAGCCACCATCTGGAAATTATGGGGCCTGCAAGGTCTGGCCCTGGTTTTCTTCTGGGACTTCAGTTCTGTGTTCACCTGCCCTTTTTCCTTGGGGAGGGCCTGCCCTGGCCTCAGGCTTGCGATTGCTCGCCCTGCTGGAATATGCTCAACAGCAGATCTTCTGGTGCGCTGGCCCACATGGCATCATTTGGCAAACAACCTTCCCCAACCACCCAGTGTAGAGTATCCGCCTCCGAACTCTCCGAGTTTCTTCATAGCCCATGCCATCTGAAATCACCTGGCTCAGTGATTGAGGGAGGTGCCTCTCCTACTAGAAGATTGGTCGCATAGCTCTCAAGACTCCCATGACCTCAGAAGGCCTAGTAGAGTCTGAGCTCCAAGTTTGCAATACCAAGTTTTAGTTCTGGAAGAACTGCAGGTCATATGAGAAAGAAGCACAGTGTAGTCCTAAAGCTAGTTGAAGTCCAGACCAGGGGTCAGGGACGGAAGAGCCAATCCTGTCTTTCACAGCAGTTAAACAAATGTTCCATAGCCATAAATATATTTTTACAAACAAATGAAATCACCATTATCTGAATAATAGCCTTTAGAATGTTTTCAATTTTACTTCGGAGCCACATGTACATACCAAAAGAGCTATATATGGCTTTGGAGTCCCAGTCGGCCAGTTCCTAGTTAGGCCTATAAAATAAAATGCCTGTGTGTACACATGCATGCGCACGTACACGCATATCTGCCTCAGTATGGCATCTCTTTTCATCCAAAATAGCTACCTGCATTCCAGCAATGTTTTCACAGCTCCAAGCATGTTCAGCTCCAGCATCAGACTTTAGATTGAGGGGAATGCTGTACAACAAATGACCTGGCTTAATTAACAGATAAACTGCAAGGGAAAAAAATGAGAGTCTATGGATTAAGTGACAAGATTAAGTGATACTCCATTGAAATGTATAGAGCTTATTAAGATCTGAATTCAAACCAACTAACAGAGGGACAGGGGGACGTTCATGAGCCATTGGTGAAATGTGGACTCTGATTAGGGTTAGTTGATGCTAAAAAGTTACTGTTTTCTTTTTCACTGCTGCTATTTTCTAGGTGTGAGAGCCATCGTGTGTAAAAGTAGCGTTTATATTGGGTGAAGGGGAGATCTGTCCTACAGAGGGCGCTTGCTGGGCAAGTAACAAAAGAGGGAGGAGCTAACGGTAACAGAAAGTGTTGATCTTTTCAAAGTCTATTTGAAAGCATTTATGCAGGAAAGGAAGCATTGTGGTGGTAGCTCTATATATTATTCTCTTTACGTTTGGGATATATTTGAAGTCTCCATAATATGTTTTTAAATTAGGAGACTTTACCATCCCTGACCAAACCTTGCATTTTCCCATGCTGGCTGCAGTCTGCTAGGGCTTCCTGGTGATTGCTTTCTTCAGCTGGAGAAGCCCTCCCTCCCTCTCCACTCCCTGTCTAGATTGGTAAGCACTTGAGCTTGCCCCTGGTTCGCGACCTTCTTATGGATAAAAAGATTGCTCACAGTGTTTACTTGGTTACAACTTTTGGGAGCATGTAAAAAATGTATGCTTTATTAAGTGTGTAACGTTGTGGGAGACTTGGTGTGCATTGGCACTTAGTTGCGTGGTGAAGTATGAGACTTGCATTGTTCTATTAACAGGGTACCCCCAGGGTGGAGCCAGTGACTGTGTGTGCCCTTAATCCGATGGTGAGGCAGGGGAGGCAGGACCAAACAGCGGAAATGGGAGGCTTTAACCTGTTGACCATCCCTACCCCAGTCTCTGCCAGCTCTGAGGTCGTGCTGGTCAAGGGGTTACTATAGTCAGTCAGATGATGGCTGAGGCTATGTCTGATCCTGTGCACTGTTGTGTTTATGACACAGGGCAGTGTTATAGATGGAATTGTGTTAAAAATACTAAAGTAAAAATGCTTTATTAAAAATAAAAAGCAAAGCTGTTGTTTCTCAAAGTATCCTCCCTCTAGGTCTGTACATTTGTGAAGGAAGTGTTTTCCCCGTCTAACCCTTCCCTGAAGAATTCTGTACTGTTCGATTTACCCCATGTGAACACAACAAGTCGGGCATCCATGAAGGACTAAAACGTTTCTTTAAAAATGCTCTTTGAGTTTGGAGAACAAAGTGCTGTGAAGGTGTAAGGTCAGGGGTGTAGGGTGCCGGAGGTCAGGTGTCCCAAAGAAATTCTTGTAGGACAGCCCTTGCTAAGATCCTTGGAGATGAGCAGGTGCATTGCCACTGTGGAGAAACGTTCTTCACCATAGCTCCTTAATCTACCAAGATTACCCCTTGGAAGGCCCCCAAACTTTGACCGTAACCTTCTGAGCTGACTGACATCTCAGCCTTGAGTTGAGCTGGCCTAGCAGATCCTCCTGGAAGCCACTGTTGTGATTGTACCTTTTGGAAGGCGCCCTAAGGGAGACGATTGTTTTACCGAGAGAACTGTCTGCAGCCACCTGCTGACTGCAGACATGTTTAAGCATATTTTGTTTGTGTATGTGTGAACTGTGCACAATAGCCCTACAAACCTAGGAATCCTGGAAACAATAACCTTTTGACTTACCCTCATATGTGTTGTAAATTCTATCCCCTAAAACCTTGGACACATCTGATGCATAAGACCTCTTTTAAATGTGTTATAGTTTATAGCAAAGAATCACCTTGAAGATTAAGGTACACCAGACCCAAGCCACAGTAGTTGCGGTTACCTCTCATGCAAAAACTGGACAATGAA
The DNA here is from genome assembly GCF_050624435.1 of Tenrec ecaudatus. Lineage (NCBI taxonomy): Eukaryota > Metazoa > Chordata > Mammalia > Afrosoricida > Tenrecidae > Tenrec > Tenrec ecaudatus. The sequence continues at coordinate 76,406,253 of NC_134539.1, read as the reverse complement.
TAAGGAAGACCGGAGAACAGTTGGTGCCTCTGGATTATGGTGTTGGGGAATTGTGTTGACTGTGCCACGGATGGACAAAAGAATGAAAAAAAAAAATCTGTCTTGGAACAGCTAGAATGCGCCTTGGAAGCAAGGACGGCGAGACTTGGTCACACATACTGTTGGCATGTTATCAGGAGGGGCTGGGCCCTGCTTGGTAAGTGGAGGGTCCGTGAAAAGTGAGACCCTTGAGGAGGTTGATTGACAGAGTAGCTGCCACAATGGATTCAAACAGAACAATTGAGAGGCTGGTACAGCACTGGGCAGTGTCCTGTTCTGGGTTGCTAGGAAGTTGGACCAATGGGGCAGCACCTAACAACAACATTCCTGTGGCTGTAACCCCATTTGGGAATAGGAGGAGTTTCTTGGTTATTTAATGAGAACACCTCTGTATGCATTATGTTTTCAGCCCATCACTTTGGAGGTATAAAAGGGACAGATTAGGTTTGCAAAGAATCAAGGACGCACACATGGGGAAAGATTGATGCTTCATGGTGATCACCGTGGCACATAGGGAAGAAGTTAAAGGAGAAAGAAATCTCCCCGGGAACAAACAGAGAACCTTCCCTGGAGCAGGGGTGGGGAGCCTTGTATTTGCCAAGGGCCATTGGAATAGTTATAACTTCATTCTTGGGCCATACAAAACTACCCACTTAAAAAGTAGTCTGCACTATTTGGTCAAGCATTTAATTTACTCACTCCTAATGTGATGCCTGGAACGCCTTCTCTGTGGCGAGGCCTGTGATGGTGGACAAAAGCCAGGAATGTTGCACTGAGGAATTTGTTTGTATCATGACAGTGAACCTGCTCATTCTTGGAGGCTAGCAAAGGCTATCTTAGGAGAATTTTCTTGGGAAGCTTTCCCTCTCCACCCTCCAGCTCCAATCTTTCCTTTCTCTGTGTTCCTAGAACTCAACATTTAAAAGGAACACGATTTTCATCCCTGGAGGCTATCAAAACTGCCATTTTGGTGTGAAGTGAAGTGAAGAGCACAGAAATCTGTAGGGAAAGGTTAGAGAGCTGGAAGAACACACCTCTTCGGTAGTGTGTAGACCTGCCTGGAGGATATGTCGAGATCTTGTATGGAACTAGACGGAGGATATGCAGAGAAGGAGGAGCTTCATAGTTTGATATTTTTGTTACTGTGATTTTATAGCATTACTTTTTGACTCATACTAGAGTAGATAAATTATAGAGAAAAAGAGCCTGATTCATTTTTGTTTGTTAGAGAATATAACTTCTTTAGTTTCTGAAAACATCAATTGATCATCTGGAGAGCCCATCGGAGGCCCTTGTCTTGTTTTGGTCAGCCTTTCTGTGGTCTAAGGAGCGCTGGTGGTGCAGTGGTTAAGCAGTGAAAGATGTGGCCGTCCAGGTCCATCAAGGTTACAGCCTTGGAAACTCCAACGCCATTGGGTGGTAATGCTGTCTCCTATGAATCACTGTGACAGCAACGGATTTGTTGGTTTTGTTTGGTTTATTGAGGTATCATGTACATACAGTAAAACTCATTCTTGTCATCGACCAGTTAGATGATTTTTTTATTGTGGACCAAATATTCACCAACACATCAACTCCCACATTTGTAATTAGGTGACATTGATAGCATTTTTCTGGTCGCCCCATCATTATTGCCGTCCTTTCCCACAATGGTCTGCTGCCATTTGTTTCCAGATACGGGACAGTTCCGTCCCCCCCAGATTCTCTTTCTAGTCAACCTTTCCCCTAACCCCAACCCTGGGGGAAGTTTTAACTTTCTCAGAATGTCATATAAACGTAATCATAGCGTATATGACCCTTAGAGTCGGAATTCTTTAGTAGAATGCATTGAGCATCAGCCCCCCCCCCCGTTTTTGCATGTTGTCAATGGTTCTTGTGTACTGTTAGTAGTCCCCCTTTCTATCTCTGAGTATCAGTCCATCGTGTAGGTGTACCACAGTTTGCTCATCCTTTCACGTGCTAAAGGACAGTCTCTAGGCTTTTGTCTCTCAAGCCAAAAAGCTGCTGCTTTTTGCTGTTACCTTTATTTCTATTAGTTGTGACTTTCTTTTTAATCCTGTAAGATTATTGAGACCATATATAGACTTGTTTCAAAATTTTCGTATGGAAGGAGCTATATTAGATGTGAATTATTTGTAGATTTAAAAGTTATTTACTTGTTTGCATTGCTATTATGTGTCAGGACTAGTTTTCAATATTGCTTTCAAATCATTTTAAAACGCTTAGAATAGTTATAGGCTTTTTAAACAGTTGTCCTTTTCCACAACTGCTCCTCAATAAACAGTTGCTTAATAAGTAATCATTTAAGTGTCTAAAACATTGCATTTCATACAGAGAAGAACGGGGCTGTGGGGTATTTAAAAGTGTTTCCAGCCCCTGCCTGCATTACAGGTCCTGCTGCCTTGGATGATTAATCGACTCTTTCTGGTCCTTACTGACCTAACCTGTGAAATGTCTATCAGAGTCTGAATTGCTGAAGGGAGCCACTAATATCATCACTCCAAAGTTTGGTCTTTACAAAGGTAATCTGTTATAAAGTAACCCTGTAGAATGTGACTGTGTCTGTTTATTTTATTTCATAGATCTGGATAAATTGTTCCTTCTCCTAAAGTGTACTAAAAATATCCGCCACATGGTGGCACTCCTTTAGAAAAGGAAATTTTAAAATTATAGGTTCTCATTGAGTGTTAGATATGAAATTGATTCAGAGGCAACTCTGTAGACTCATGCTTTGAGTTTGGGGGAACAAGTAGGGAAGTAGGATCTCGCCACTGTATTGGCTCAGTATATCATAAGTTGTCAGAATATAGGACTGTTTGTTCTGTCTTTGGTATTCATCACACCCTAACTATGCTATATATTTTAAAATATTGCAGATATATTTACACAGAAGTCTGTATATGTAACAAGTTAAAAAAAGTACATATGTGAAGATAACCTCATAGATATTTTTCCTTTAAAAATGTTTTTTCAAAATGTTGCCTGGTAATTACTGTTAAAAAAAAAAATCAAACTCACTGCCATCAAGTTAATCTGACTCATAGTGACCCAGGGTAGAACTTCTCCTGAGACTGTAATTCTTTATGAGACTAGAAAGCTCCTACTTTCTCCCAAGAAGTTGGCTGATGGTTTCGAACTGCTGACCTTACAGTTAACAGCCCAATTTGTAACTACTGTGCTCCCAGGTCCACTGGTAGTTACTCTAGAAAGTACAACTTTAGTATTTTAGTTGTGATTCTTTTCAAGCAAAGCACACCTGCATTATAGATCTGGAATGGATACTGCCAATCAGTTTTGTGTGTGTTGCTGTGGCTGGCTAGATTTAGGCCATTTACATGAAAACATTAGGCTTATTGGCCCTCTTACATCTTTGGGAGGGAAGTAAAGATCTTGTTCAAATATCTTAATTTCCCATAAAGATTTTTTTCTTTTTCTTTTTCAATCATTTTATTGGGGGCTCTTACAACTCTTATTGTGTCAAGCACATTTGTACATATGTTGCCATCATCATTCCCAAAACATTTGCTTTCTGCTTGAACCCTTGGCATCAGCTCCTCATTTTCCCCCTCCCTACCCGTTCCCCTCTCCCTCATGAACCCTTGATAATTTATAAATTATTATTATTTTGTCATATCTTACCCATTCCCTTGACCCACTTTTCTGTTGTCCATCCCCCAAAGAGATTATATGCAGATCCTTATAATCAGTTCCCCCTTTCCACCTCACCTTTCCTCCACTCTCCTGTTATCACCACTCTCAGCATTGGTCCTGAAGGGATCATCTGTCCTAGATTCCCTGTGTTTCCCGTTCCTATCTATACCAGTGTACATCCTCTGGTCTATCCAGATTTGTAAGGTAGAATTGGGATCATGACAGTGGGGCGGGGGAAGCATTTAGGAACTAGAGGAAAGTTGTATGTTTCATCATGGCTACACTGCACCCTGACTGGCTCGTCTCCTCCCCACCATAAAGATTTTCATTCCAACCTATGTTCCCTAATTTACAAGCCTTAGAAATCCATAGGGGCAGTTCTACAAGTCCACATGAGTAAAAGCATTTGCTAGTATTACAGGACATTCAAAGATGGCCCTGCTTTTACAAATGCACCATTAGCTCAAAAACAAGTCAAATCCTAGACATCATTTTACTCACAGTACTGTAGGGAAGGGACATTTTGTGCTTGAGAGGAAAGAGAGATTGTGCTTTACCTCACTGGCGAGATCAGGAGAGAAAAACAGGACTGGTTTTTTGGTAGGGCAAGATGCTGAAAGAGGGTATCTAGGCATACAAAGAGAGAACCCCCCAGAGTAATGATGTAGACTTTTCCCCACCCCACATCTAAAAGAAGGGGGCTCAGATAAGTTCTGGGAAGAGAGAATGAGCAAGAACATGAGAAAAAGAAAATGCAAGGTGTACATGGGGATTACATTATGATCCAGTTTTTGTGCTTTTCTAAGGGGTTTGGCAGTTAGTTGAAGGATTTTGAGTAGGATGGGGCAACATGATTAAAGAGCTTTAGAGAGACTGAGCATTCCGTTCAAACACAGGTATGAGGGAGGTTTAGTCTGATGATAGGGCAGACTAGCTAGTCTGAAAAATCCACCTGATAACAACTCTTAAGACGTGATACTTAAAATAGAACAAATATGTATAGCTAAGCTTTCGAGAAAGGAGGGACAACTGTAGGCCCAAAATGTAAACAACGAGTCATAAGTAAGGCAAGTTAAAGTTACAGTTGTCTCGGAACCACTTGCTGGTTTTATTAGCCGCAGGGCCTTCTCCCCTGCCCCCCCATGCTTTGTTGCAGTATAACTGTGGTGCCGTGGGTCATGTGCTGGCTTGCTGACTGCAAGGTTAAGCAGTGAAGCCACTCGCTGCTCCATCCACTGTAGAACGAGGATGCTTTCTCCTCCCGTAAAGAATTACAGCCTTAGAAACCTGCAGGGGCAGTTCCACTGTGACCTGCAGGGTCAAGGTGAGTCAGAATAGATTCGATGGCAGGGAAGTGTCTTTGGCTCCTACCCCAAAGGTTTTATTGAGGTATATAATTGACATACTACACTACAACAAATTTGAAATGTAGAATTCGATAAATTGACACCCACACACATGAAAATCTGTGACCGTATTTAAGGTAATGAACATCTCCACTAGCCTCAGAAGTTTCCTTATTAGCTTTGGGTACACAAAAGTACATTATTTTTCCCATATAGACAAAAATAAGCAAGTTGTATATACTGAGTATAACATTTCATCTTCACAAAATTTCTTGTAAATATTTTGTATCATCATTAGCTTCTGTAACATTGGTCAAGGTAAAGACCAATTGTGATACATTAAAAAAGAAAAAGAAAAGCAGTTTTCTTATGTCCTCCTCGCTCCATGCTCATGCACTCACTTGCCTGTTTCCTGTCTCTGCCGATTAGTGTTCATTAGACTAAAGCAAGTCCCTCATACACTGTGTACTCTGCTGGGGCCGATTCCTTCCTGTTGTTGTGTGTACCAGTACTTCACTGCTCTTTGTTGGCGAGCCAGCCAGATGACTGTCTTCCAAATGTCTTGGCATCAACAAGTGAATGCTTCCAGCATTCTATCAGGGTCTTTCCCCAACCACGACCCCCCTACTTCCCCCCATTGTGTGGATAGATGATTGGCTTATTTATTCATCTCTTGATGAATCAATGGTTTGTTTCCATTTTTTCTGACTATTACAATAAAGCTGCTAGAAAGTGTTGTGAACTTGCCTTTCTATGAACATATATTTTCCTTTCTCTGCGTGACTAGCTAGGGGTGAGATGATGGGAGCTTATGCTGGATCTGTAAAGCTTGCTTTTGAAGGCTTTTGGAGTACAGATACAGTGCTGACACCCACCTTCTCTGATTTCAAACCATGCTCTGTTCAAACTACTACCTCTTGGTTCCCCATGGGCACAATGAAGTGTTCTGGAATTCCCATTCTTCCTGTTGTTAGCTGTGGTTGGTTTTGATCCACACAAGCAATTGCCTTTAAATAGTTAATAAAATACAAGTAGACATCTTTCTGGTATCCTCTGCTCTCAACCAAAGTCCACCTGACGTCAGCCATGATCTCCTCAGTCAACATTCTCTTGTGGGTCTGGCCTGAATCTGTTGCAATGTACTGGTGTAACCATTTTTTAATCATCTCTAGGAAAACTTTACTTGTGTGTGACATTAATGATACTGCTTGGTAATTCCCACATCCTGTTGGGTCAGCTTTCTTTGGAATGGGCACAAATATGGATCTCTTCCAGTCATTTGGCCAGGTCTTCCAAATTTCTTGGCATCAACGAATAAATGCTTCCAGCATTCTGTCAGGGTGTTTTTTTTTTTTGTTTGTTTGTTTGTTTGAGACTAGATAAGAGCTTTTGATGTTAGAATGATCAGATCTGGAATTTGAGAGTAAGTAAAAAATTTTGCTATTCGGGTTATAATACACACACGCACAGGTTTCTTTGAACAAAACATGCCTCTACGATAAGATTTCTACAGGCAAGTTCTCTCCGTGATGTATTTGTCTTGGTCTCATTAGAGTGCCTTCAAATAAAAGGTCCAATCAAACCAGTGATTTCTGAAGGGATCTATTGGACCAGTTAAATTCAAGGCAGAGAGGTGAGCTCATCAAATTATGGCGACCGGTTTGTGGAGTTCCAAAGAGATAAACTTGATAGAGTTTCCTCAAAGGATATAGGATGATCACCAGGGGCTTATTACAAAGGCATTTTAAGAAAATGGACAAAATAATAATAATATATGAATGATGAAGGGTTCATGAGGTAGGGGGGGTGTGGAGGGAAGGGGAAAATGAGCAGCAGATATTAAGGGCTCAAGTAGAGGCAAATGTTTTGAGAATGATGATGGCAACAAATGTACATATGTTCTTGACACAATGGATGGATGGATTATGATAAGAATTGTGCAAGCCCCAATAAAATAATTTTAAAAAGAAAATGGAAAACTGCATCGTTGAGAAAAAGGTCAGGCTAGATGCATGAAGAATTTTTCTTTTTCCCATTATCACAATATACCTGTCCATTCTTTGAGGGTAGTAAGGGTTGTCCTACAAGAATTCCTATGGGAAACTTCATGCTGCCCACCGTACAGCCCTGACCTTGCCCCTTCAGACTTCATTTTGCTCCCCAAACTCAAGGAACGTTTCACAGGACCATGACTGGAGGCCCTCAAGGGCACCCAATCAAACTATCACTTTGACATTCTATAAATTGGAGAGCACAGCATTTTTCAAGGAAGAGTTAGAGAGATGGAAATGGTGCCCAGAAGTATATATGTAGACCTAGATGGAGGTTATATGGAGAAACAATAGCTACAGGGCTGTATTTTGACATTTTTTGTTTAATAAAGGTTTTTATTGCAATATTTTTAATTGATTTTTTTAACTCCTGTGAATTGGGTGAAAGTTTACAAAGTAGATCACTTTCCATTCAACAATTTATTTACATTTTGTTTCATGTTATGGATTGCAGTCTTTAAAGTGTCATGTCACTTATTTCACTCTTCCCCTGTGTTTCTTGTTTCCCTCTCTCGTCCTTTACAGCCCTTCTGAACCTTGTCCTTGGGCACATGTTGCCCTTTTCACATTACATGGTGATTATTCTAAAATGTACATATCTCCTGAGTGTTGTTCTCTTTCTAGAACTGGCTGAAGATTTAGCCAAGAGGGTGAGTTCATTTCAAAACTTCAAGGGTGACTAAGGACCATAATCGTGGGGATTACACTAGTCTGTATCCAATCAATATGGTTGGTATTTTTTTTCTCACATTTTCCTATTAATTTATATAGTCAGTCATCAGAACAAAAAACCAACTTGCTCTTCTTGTCAAGCAGAATTTTAAATCCGTTCCGTCGGAGAATCTGGTATATCTTTCCGGGTGTATTCCGTTCCAGATAGGAAGAGACTGGAACCAGGCTCTTCACGTCGTGCATTCTCGGGCGATGCTGCGTCTCCAGGCACTCTCCCATTTCTGTAAGATCAGTGGAGTGACTCGCAGCAGGCCACGGAAATAAGAACGTTCCCGATGGAGGAGGGCACGCCCTCGCGCATCTTCCGCTTCATGTCCTCAGGGTACCGCTGGGCTTCAGCGACTCCGCGCTAAGGGATCTGGGCGCTTCTCGGATTGCCGCCTGGCGCCCGGATCTGGGCTCAAGTCCTCTTCCGCTCTGTGCTTGGTATTTTTAATGATAAAAGAACAAAACAAAACACTTTATTGTGATTCAGCTGAAGATTTATAAAGCAGATATCAGATTTATATTCAACAATTGATGCATTTTGTCTCACCACATCCATTACAAGCCCCTAAAATTCTTGTACATGTTGAAACCTTCTCATGAAGATCTCCCGGGTACAAATGAGAAGGCTCCAGCGCTCAAATGGACAGTCAAAAGCCCACTCGAAAGTCACACTGGCCTTGCCAGCCTGGGTTCTTTAAGGCTAGAAAATACCACCACGTTGATTTTTTTAAATTTTGTTAAAATGTACAAATGGAAATAATATAACACTTTACGTATTCTGTGGTTTCTAAGCATTTGACCACCCATAGTTTACATAGTTGCTGTTGATCCACCATGGTGAGAAATCATACGGAGGCCTGGTTGTCTGTGAAAGCCCAACTCTCCCTTTTGTTTTACAAAACAAGTAATTTCTTTCAGAAGTCTTGTCGAATGTTTTTTTGTCTTTGCCTCTCCAGTTGCTGCATCATTCAATAAGCATCATTTTCTAGCTGCAGAGTAGTCCGTTCAGTCTCACAATTCTTTCTAACCTGGGATACCCAGGTTGAGTCCCTCGATCTCAGTGTGGGCCAGCTTGTTAGTTGCATGCTCTTTGGCTGCCAGTGTGCATCTGGAATATGTTTGCTTCACTTCTGTTCAGTCGCATGCGTGGCATTCGTGCTGTGACATTTGTTCTAGAGCGCGATCTGAGCTGCTTGGTGCTCTAACTGGGCTATGCCATGCAGTGGGATCTGCTTCCTGACCCAACGACGGGCTGGAAGCGAATGTCGTTTCATACTGAGCTGGTCATTGAGCAGCCATCTTTGGAATTCATTCTTGTCAGGTGGGTTTCAGATGCAGCGTCGTCCCGGGCTGTTGTGGAGCTCAGGTGCTTCTTTGTGGGACGGTCTTGGCGAGTCTCCTCCACCGGCACCCCAGCTGCTTTCTGCACCAGGTGCCTCATAACCTTAATCTAAAGAAGGCAGCGCATCCACGACAACTCTGCCGCCTCCAAACCTGTACCTGCCCTTGCAGCCACCGGATCTGATAGTTTCCCGACTCTCTCTGTTTATGACCTGGAGGATTTTTTCCCCCCTTTCAGTTTTCTCCCACTCTACCCAGGACCTTTTAATGTGATCTCTTCCTGAGCCATTGGTAGTGGTAGCTGGACACCATCTAGTTGTAGCAGTACTTTTTGACTCATCCTTATATGAAATCATTATTTTAAATCATTCAAAGAAATAAGATGTTGAATAGAAAACAAGGACTAAACTCCTGTGAAGAAAAATCAGGAAGAATTGAACTAGAATTGAAAAATAAAATCAGTAAGATGAAAACTTTAGCATTTAAGCTGAACCAGCAGATCAGACACAGCTGGAAAGAGAATTAGTAAATCGTGAGTTAAATTTGAAGAAATTGTACAGAACATAGTACGTGGATATAAAAAGGAAGAATGCGAAAATTGTCTAAAGCAGAAACTGCGTGGGAAGGAACAACTGCATAAAGATATGGAGAACAGTCTGAGAAAGTCCAGCATCAGCTTACTTAGGGAAGGGGAAGAGACTAGTGGTAGCAGGGGAGAGGAGGGTTTGAGAAAATAATGCCAAAAGATGTCAAGAACACACATCTCTAATAGAATTCTAAAAGGCTCTATCCAGATAAAGTAAAATGGAACAACACCAAAGACAAAAAGAGAGCTTAAATGTAATCAGAGGAAACGATTACCTCCCGACAGCAAACAAACCTTCTCTCAGCAGCACAGGAAACCAGAAGACGGTGGGTGGGTGGGCTGCAGTGTTAAAGAACTAAGGGAAAATGAGTGGCCGGGTAGCGGTGTAAACTCAGCTCAGGTAGGACCGCATAATGAGGCCACTGCAGTAGTGCTTTCAGAGAGCGGAAACTGGGAGAGAGCACTCTGCCTCCCACAGACTCTCACGAAGAAATGTTGTTTTGTGTTTTAAAGAAAAATGACAGAAGGAAGACTGCGGGAGCAAAATAGTAATAGTCAGGATAATAATAATAGCCATGACAATGATGAATTACCAGCGACTTGGTTATGAGTGTCATGCAGCACACTTACTAAACTGCGGTTAAGGCAAGTCTGTAAGATAAGTTAAGCCTGAGAACCCTGTTATCACCATCAGTCTTTTCTACCACTGCCCTCTACAAAATGTGAATTAAATGATTAAAAAATAAAATAAAAGCGAGTTTCCAATTAAAGTAAGCTAAGAAGCGACAGTACCATTTCTTGCGGACTTTAGGGGAAGGCATGCAGTAGAAGACCTTGGGGGAGCAGGCCGAGTTTCAGGTGGGGTATAAATAGCTATAAACCAAACCAAACTCACTGCCATTGAGTCAGTGCCCACTCAGAGTGACCCTAATGGACCGGGTGGCACTGCCCATGTGGGTTTCCAGACTGTCACTCTTTCCAGAAGTAGAAAGCATACCCTTTCTCCCTTGGAGCAGCTGGTGGTTTTGAACTGCTGACCTTGCAGTTAGCAGCCCAACAAGTAACCACTACACCATCAAACCTCTTGGTAATCCTTGTAAATACATAGTTATAGAAGCAATAAAACTGGGTCCCTTGTATAGAAAGGGTTCTTTATACTCCCTAATTTCATATTGGCTGTCTGGGATCTTTGTATTTTTTTCCTGGGTTTAGGGAAATTTCTTTGACTCTTTTTTGTTCATTTCTATTAAGGCTTTATTTTGACATTCAGATTTTTAACTACTGAAGGCCCTTCTTTATTTAAAAAATCTTTTTCATAGCCCTGATATTCTTGATTTCTTGGCATATAATCTTTATGGGTCTCTGAGGAGATGAATTCAAAGAGAATTTTTTTTAATTCTCTAGTTTTCACTTAGAAAATCTGTTTTTCTTGATCTTTCTCTGTGAACTGTGAGTTGTTCCTCAATAGTCCAGTGATCTTGGCTGTCTATTCATGTTTAAGAAAGCGAGATAGGAAGGTTGATTGATAATGAGAGGGATTTAAAATTGACTACTTTATTTCATTAATGGGTAGGAGAATCAAGGAACACTCTTGAGGAGCTGTACATTGGGGTACCTACGTTGCATTAGTCCTGTCTAGACTTTTATTTCTTTTTTGAAATTTATTTAGTTATTTTGACTTTTATTTCTTTAAGAAGATCTCTAGAGTTATTGAGGGTAAGTGTCTCGTTGAAAACTCTTGTTTGTGTAGGTGGGTCGGGTGTGTGTTTTGGCCATCCACAATTTATGTACAGATTTGTAATGGCTATTTTCAGCCTCATATCTCACTCCCACCTTCTACTTGCCATTTTCGTGTTTAGTGCCCCTTTGTGTTTCTCCCGGGCAAACAGGCTCCCTCTGCTGCTCTAGACCCTCCAATATACACTCAGCTGTGCTTTCTTCTGTGCTGCTTTGCCAGGCTGCAGTTGCCCATCTATTTTCAAGATTCCAAAAATTTGTTGAAATCTTTTGTAGTATGACAACTGATTTTTCTATGATTTTATTGTTCTCGGTATAACCTTTTAAACTCATTTGCTATAATCTTAATGGGTCATTGGAAAGGAGATAAACACCTTGCATTCTATCATCTTTTGATGATTATGCATTGCTGGATAGAGAAGTCATAGCCATTAAGCCAAATATATATTAATCTTCAAATACTATCTAGAACTTATTTAGGATTTAAAATTTTTTTCATGCATTTTGAAATTATGGAATGGTCTTAAAAATTTAGGAGTTTTTGGTGATTTGGGACAAAACAAGCCTTCAAGTTAATTGAGGACTTTAAGTCCTACTAGCTCTGTGGGATAGGCACTGGGCTGCTAACCTCATATTCAGAGGTTCAAACCTACTGGGGGAAAGATGAGGCTGTCTGCTCCAGTAAAGATTTTGTTGTATCGCTATGAATCAGATTTGACTTGATGGCAGTGGGTTTTGTTTTTCAGTAGTTAGTGGGGCTAAATATTATCAGGTATTGATGAGAACTAATCTGATTCTAAAATTGATTTCTAACTACTGTTCACAGAACACAGCCCCCTTTCACAATGTAATACCAGCCATTGGCCTAAGGATCTGCCGGGTGAATAAAAGCCAATTTGGTGTAGGAGTGGCCATAGCAGCACTAGAGATGTGTGTGCAGTTTGTTAGGGTGATCCAAATGGTAGTTATGGAAACAGGATCAACAGAGAGAGAAAGAAAGAGATAGTAGAAAAACAGCAGCACATTTTAGTAATAGTCATTATTCACAATGGCAAAATTGTTTACTATAAAAATTACATTCTTCTCTGCCTCTTTGCGGCCCTGAACCATATTTTATTTTATATCAGAGTTTACTGATTTTATGGCAATAAGGCAATACAATTTCACCTCTGAAACCAAGTGTGTAAAGTCTTGAGATGTTTTAAAGACTTTAGTTTCCAACAGTGAGACATGAAATGGCTTTATACTGTGTAATACATTTAGCCCTTTCTTCCAATAAGTGTGTTACACATTTTTTTAGAGAAATTGGTTTGCAAGGATACATTTGATGGTGAAATACCTAGACTAAGCAAACATGCCCCTTCCAGAGGGAACACACATTTGCCATATAAGGAGTCCTGGTGGCACAGGGGGTTACAAGTTGGACTGCTCACTGCACGGTCAGTTTAAACCCACGAGCTGCGCCATGGAGCAAGAGGCTTTCGTTTGCATAAAGACGTACAGCCTTCATCCAAATGGGCAGTTCCACTCTGTTCTGTAGGGCCACTTTGAGATGGAATCTACTTGATGGCAATGTTGTTTGTTTGCCATATAGGTAATCTTTTATGTGGGGAGTTGCTTTGGGTTTAAAACAGTGCCATATTCTTACGTTGAGTTGCCCTCAAGTTGACTTAACTTATGGCAACCTTATGACAATTGTTGCCTGATCTAGCCTTCCTCCGCGTTGCCGTCTTAACCATGGTTGCAGCCCGTGTTCCTCTGTCTCACTGAAGGGTCTCTCTCTTGTGTGTGGACCATCCACATTTCCAAACATGATTGGTCCTTCCTGATGATGTGTCCAAAGCCTTGAGGGAATCTCTTTTTTTTGGCAAGGATAAAACTAAAACGAGGGAAGGTGCACTTGGTCTTGAGAGATAGTACTGGCAAGGTCTAACTGTCTAGTTTGGTTACTCGAGGTTTGATGATTTACAGCTGCTGTGCTATTGTATTAATAAGCCTACTTTGCTTTCTGGCACCACTGAGCCTTTTTAAATTTGCGTGTTCTCAAAAAGAACACTGTGTGAAAGTGCTCAGCCTCAAATGTAAACTAAAAAAAAATTTTTTTAAAGGCAAACACATTTTATGTTGGCTCATCCTCTGGATTTGGACTGTCCATTTTAGGATGGACGCTGCAGGACCTTTAGGAAGTGACACTAAATCCCTCTGGTCATAGGGCATGCACTGACTTAGGTGGTGATCTCGGGGCTGTTTCTGACTGATCTGCAAATGAAACCTTATGCAGGTTTAATACCAGTTAGGCTGCTCCCACAGATCAGTAGTTTGAATCTGCCAGCTGCTCATGGGAGAAAAATGTGGCTTTCTACGCTCAAAAAGAACTATAGTCTTGTAAACTCACAGGGGTAGTTCTGTCGTGTCCTGTAGGGTTGCTATGAGTTAGAATCAACTCAATGGCAGTGAGCTTTATCTGTGTATGTACCAAGTTCTTCTTTTCTTGCTATTTCTAGGCAAACTGTCCTCTCCCGACAGACACAGGCCAGAATATGCTCCACTTCTGCTTGTCAACCAGGAGCTTTGGTGGTGTAATAATGGGTTACAAGTTGAGCTGCTAACCACAAAGGTCAGTAGTTTGAAACCACCAGCCACTCCATAGGAGGAAGAGGAGATTTACAGCCTCCGAAACCCACAGGGCAGTTCCACTCTAGCCTGTAGATCGCTGTAAATCAGAATTGGCTCAATGACAGTGAGTTTTTGGCTTTCTGCTTGCAAATATACTCAATCTCCATGTCTCAGTTTAAATGTCACTGTACAGAGCTCTCTCCACACCCCAGTCTAAGTCAGGTTCTGGAGTACCTGTTGTCAGTCCTCAGCGGCTCTTTTCCTAATCATAGTGAAGCTCGTGTGTGTGGTAATTCTTTAGACCTCTCTCCTTCACCAGGGGCATTGATGTTCCAGACCTCCCGTTGCTGGAGACTCTGGGTTGAGTCCTGGCCAGCACCTCGCATGTCCAACCACCATTCACCTGCCAGCAGAGATTTGTTGAACAGGTTTTATTTGAACTTCCAGACTAAGATGGCCTGGGAAGAAAGACTTAATGAGCTGCTCCCCAAACCCCACTATTGAGAACCCTGTGGATCACAGCGGCAGAGCTTGGGGCGGTCCAGGAATGGGCACTGTTGCCTTCCACAGGGTGTGGGGTTGCCACGAATTGGGACTGACTCAAGGACCATTAACAGCAGTCCTTCGCTCCCCTATAAACGCCATGTGGAGAAGTACTGTGATTACACGTTTAGTGCGCTTTATGTCCAGTGCTTGCATCCAGCCTGGTACATGCCACGGGCTGCTTACCTGCTTTTGGAATGGCTGCATGGGTGATAGCCATTATCAGACCTGTCAGCTATCCTTAACTAGCTAGCTTTGATGACTCAGGTGGGTCTTGATTTATGAAGTTCAGTGAACTGTTGAGTGGTGTCTTTATTAGGACTAGAAGGATTGAGCCAGCCAGTACTCAAGCTATTTCTAAAAATGGGGTAGAAGGAAAGCAGGGATAATTGAGGTCATTCTCTTTTCCTTCCTTCCTTCCTTCCTTCCTTCCTTCCTTCCTCCCTCCCTCCCGCCTCCCCTCCCTCCCTCCTTCTCTCTTTCCTTCCCTCCCTCCCTCCCTCCCTCCCTCCCTCCCTCCCTCTCTCCCTTTCCTCCCTTCCTCCCTCCCTGGATTTCTTTTCCCCATCCACACCCCCTTGTTTTTTGTTTCAATCACATGACCAAGTCGAGGCCAGCAAAGAAGATGGGGCTCTGAAAGTGCAGTGGGCAAGGAAAAGATGGATGTGAGGTCACACGGAGTGGAACAAGTTCAGAAAATGATCATGCTGTTTTACCAGTTAGAGCAAGCAACCAGATCATGCGGTGAACCTGAAGACCAGGAGGATGTTTTCTTCATCTGCCTGGTCCTAGAGATTCGGCAAAGAGGTGCCTGACAGATCTGTTGGCGCAGAAGCCAGCCTTTGCCTGGATATATTCACAGTCTGTTTTGAAGTTGTGCAGAGAAGCTCACTTGCGTCATCCTGAAAATGCAGTGAGTCAACGCGGTCCCAAGGGAGCAGTAATGGGCTCAAACAGAAACTTGGAACGGAAAATAGCCACGGATTTAAAGACACAGTCCTTTCTTCCTATGACTTCATTTGCCTCGTGGTAAGACTAATTCACAGAAAACCTTTCTTTAGTGGCAGACCTAAAAACAGGTGTGGTGCTAGTTTTCTGTGCTTTCCCCATTTTACCTTTTAAATGGGATACATATTAGGTAGGATGTGCAGTGTTTGCAGGGAGCTATTAAAATGATTCCCATCGTCCATTTGCCGGGCCTGGATTCTCCAGCTCCACCTTGCATGCATGTATGTGCTGCTTTTGACTTCTAGGGCAATGCTAATTTTATTTTCCGCAGTCATTTTGACCTTCGGTCACATCGGCATGCATTTGGATTTCCAGTGGAGAAAAATCAGAGACAAATCTTCATTTAGTTTAAACCATTGACCATATTTATGTTTCTGCTTGAATTTAAGTAGGTATCTTTTAATAAAATTAAAGATAATATCTAACTATAACACCTTTCAAGATTCTGTAAACTCCTACCCCAAAAAAGTCTTTTACAGTAGTCTATTTGCCAGCTGTGTTGTTACCATTAACGTGTGTTAAAGATACACTAAGATTAGAGAGTTCCCAATGGAATTTTCACCTTGGCTATTTAAATCTACTTTGCTTGCTTTTTCTCTAATTTCCTAAATAGTGAAGCTTCTAGGCAGGATATGAAAGAGGAGGAGGAGGGACAATCCTGACTAAGGCCCTGGTTTCGTTAACCTGCGCTCAAGGCCATGCAGTTGATTCTTACTCAGGATGCCTGCTGAGAGGAACTCCTGTGTCATCCTGGCAGAGTGTTCTAGCTCTCTCCCACACACACACTGGGGGAAAATAGGTGAATCGGTTCTTCCCCTTCTCATGAGACACAGCGATATTTTCTATTTTATCTCAGTTTTAAAAAATACTGGTTGGGGTTAACTGATTTATTTCATGACTAAAAGAGGTCTTAACCCAAGTTTGCAGAGTCTCTTAACAGGAAAGAATGGGCACTCCCAAGTTTGTCTTATCAGGTTGAAATCCTGCTTCTGCCCTGTAACTTGGGTGAGATCATAGTTACAGTGTTACCCCTCTAAAGCTTTGGTTTAAAGCTCCAAGCAGTCCACTCAATAATGAGATAATGCACGTAAAGCTCTTGGTACCATCCTGCACAGAGCACCCAGTCAGTAGCAGGGCATGGGGTGGGGATAGAGGTGGGGGGGGGGTGACTCCCTACTAAGATGCTGCCACTGAGTTGGCTTTGAGGATGTTGAGAAGAATAGATTGTACTTGGCAAGAACATTTGTTTATTATGTTAAGATTTCTTATTATAAAAAAATTTAAACCTAAAAAAAGTTGAAAGAAGAGTCCAAAGAACCACCTATATGCCCTTCACCAAGGTTCATTCACTTCTCTTAGCAGCCTTTTGCCAAGCCACCTTGAAGTTGACTCCAGACACCATGCTCAATACCAAGGACATTCTTAGACCACCATGACCCATGACCACACTTAACAAAAGCAGTAATTGAATAACATGGCTCAAAATATTCAAAATTCCATATCAGTGACATTTTAAATATGAACTATTGGATGAATTTTAGAGTGGATGAGATGACGTATAAAGTTCCTCATGGAGCTGACCACTCCTGTAAAGTAAAAATATATAATCGTGGAACATAACTTGTGCACCCAGGGTTAAGGGTAATTCTCGTGTAGAATACTCAATTGATGGTGCCGCTCTTTGACACTCCAGATTGCTGACTAGATAAAAATTTTGGTTGCTTCTCGATGTGGGAAAGTTAGTGTGGCAGTGGTCAGAGCTGCTTCAGGGATTGCATCTCTTGCCAGTTTGTACAGATGTGATCTGGTACAGAAGAGGGGACCAAAAGGATATACCCCAAAATACAGACTGTGAGAACATTAGGTAACATTTGAATGGAAATGACTTTGAGGTGGAAATACTTATTGGAATCGGGATGAGTCCATTGAACAGAATGTCATGGTTCAATTGATCAGATTAAAAGGAAAAAAAGGAATATGAAGTAGTGATGTATCTTGTTATTAATGACCTCTTAGATTTGATGAAATGTAACACTTTGTGTATTTGCATGTTTGTATGCTGTCTTCTCCCTTTTTAAGACATATGTTAGTGTAGTGAAGCCATAGATTTAGCTGCTACTATAACTGCAGAAGGAGCCCTGGTGATGAGGTGGGATAGGTTTGGGGCTGCCAATGGCAAGATTAGCGGTTCAAACCTACCAGGCACTCCAGGGGAGAAAGATGAGGCTATCTGCTTCCATAAAGATTTACAAACTTGGAACCCCTATATAGAGTCATTGTGAGTTAGAATCAACTCGATGGCAATGTTTTTGTATGTAATTGCAGAGAAATTATAGTTTGTTTTGTAATCGGCAATGTCTTCATCAAAAGTGGAGAGAAATAAAGGAGGTGTTCTAGGTTAACTAAGTCTCATAACTTTTTGTTTTGTGTATACACAGTCTTTTGGATGAGTTTTCATATTTCCTACCCTTCTTCTGTTGTTTCTCACTAAAAAGTGGACATGTAGATGTTCTGAGGGATTATAAGATTTTGTGATGAGAGAGAGAGGCTATGTTTGCTTGCTTTGCTGATCTTGACTATAGGAAGTCTATTCTGATAGGGTTCCTGGACCGCTTATGCAGATGTCCCTTGAGGTATGGTTGAAGAGCCTTGTCTATATCAGGTCCAGAGGACTGCCTGTCCTTGCTTGTTCTTCAGTACATTCACCCTTTGTCAGATGTGGGCCTTTCAACTTGACTCCATTCCATGGAGTGGAACTTTCGTACCATAGTGAGGGAGGTTCAGAGTATTAACTTTTAGCGGATCTTTCTGTCTAGTGATGCTGTGTTGTACCACGGTTTTTATTCTATGGCCATCCCATATTGGTATGGGTGGGATCTTGTAGGTAGTATTCTCTTACAGTTTCAATTAAGAAAGGCAAAAACCTCACTGCTTTCCCCTCAATCTGAATATCAACCTGCCCTGCCTTCCATTCACTATCTGTGGCCACTCACCATGGTATTACCTCCAATCTCCAAACACTCTTCTTTATCTACCCTACCCTGGGACCTGGGACGTAGACTCTGAAAATATTTTCCTCCTGTCCATCTGTCTTAATTAGTAGACTTCATCACTAGAGGAGGCTGAAGGACACTTAAAGGCTAAAGAAAGAGGAGGGCCGCCCTTTCTTATTTCTGTTGTATGGACTTTCTGTGGGTGTGCAGGAGACCCAGTACCACTCTCTTCAGTAGCCCTCCTCCCATTGGACCCAGTGGCCCTATTATGAAGACATTTTATTTCAGATAATCAGAAAAATTTCATTGGTGAGAAAAAAAGCCAGGAAAGTTGCTTTGAGGAATCTTTTCATATTCACAGTAATGTATCTAGTGGTTCTCTGAGGGACAGCAAAGAATTTTGCTGCAAAAGTTTATTTCTTCCACCAGAGAGCCTTGATCTTCCCCCCTCAGGCTTTCCACCCCCAACTTCACAATTGGAGTCCCTGCTGTTTTGCTGTGGTATAAATGGAAGAGCATAGAATTCTTTAGGGAGGCGTTCCCGCCCACTGTCATCAAGTCAGTTCTCACTGACAGTGAGTATGTACAACGTTTCTGAGACTGTAAGTCTTTATGAGAGCAGACAGCCTCGTCTTTTACCTGGAGAGTGACGAGCAGGTGTGAACTACAGACCTTACAGTCAGGAGTCTAATGTTTACTCAACAGCGCCACAAGGATAAGAGAGAGGGAAACATAGCCTTCAGAGTTGTCCAGGCCTAGATGGAAGATCTAGGAAGAAACAGTAGTTTTGTTTTTATATTTTTGTCTAATAAAGATTTGTATGCTTTTGTGGGACCCACATATAGATCAAGAAGTAATGACAGCAGAAATGGGGACACGGCCTGGTTTACAGTCAGGAAAGGTGTGTGTCAGGGTTGTAGCCTTTCACCATACCTAGTCTGTATACTGAGCAATTAATCTGAGAAACTAGCCTTGATGAAGAACATCTCAGGATTGGAGGAAGGCTTATTAACAACCTATGAAATGCAGAGGATACAAGTGCGCTTATTGAAAGGGAAGAGGCTCTGAAGCACTTACTGTTGAAGTTCAGAGACTACAGCCACGGGATGGACTACAACTCAGTGTAGAGAAAATGAAGTCCTCACAACTGGACCAGTAAGCCCAGAGAAGCAGCAGTCAGGAATCTAAAAACGTATGGCCCTGGGCACATGTGCTGTAAAAACCCTCTTTTAAAAAGCAGAGCTGTCGCTGTGAGGGCTAGCGCGTGCTGGATGAGGCCACGGCATTTTCAACCACCGCGTGAGCAAGCTGAACACAGAGTCAGAATCGCTGGTGCATTTGAATCGTGATGGAACTCCCACGACCTGCCAGAAGAAGAAAGTAATCTGTCCCGGACAAGTGCAGCCAGGTGCTCCTGAGAAGTGGGCATGGTGAGATTTCCTCGCCTGTGCTTTGGGCATGTCATCAAGAAAGGCCAGACCCTGGGAAAGTATGTCATGCTTAGTTAAGTAGAAGGTCAAGGCAAAAAGAGGAAGACCTTTAAGGAGACGGACTGACAGAGTGGCTGCAACAGTGACTTCTGACCCAAGAACAATGGTGAGGATGGCGCACAACTGGGCCACATTTCCTTCTGTTGGCGCGGGGTCACTGAGAAATGGGCTTAGGCCACAGCCCCAACCAATGGCCACTTTTCTCACTTTGTATTTTGAAATCATTTCAAACTTGCAGAAAGTTTATAATAGACCATTCTCATACACTACTTACCTAGATACATTCCTTTCTGACATTTGCTATCCTTCTCTTTCTCTCCGCCTCTCATGAATCTTGACAGCTTCCAGGAATTTTGTTTTAGGCTTTCCACTGCAAAACATGTCATATTTTCCCTTGTCCGACCTCTGGATTGCTCAAACTGAGAACACTACTTCTTTTATTGGCCTTCAAGAAGCCACGTAGTAGTCTAAGGCCTCCCCACTGTTGCCTGATATAAACCAAACCAGTGATTCAATTCCAACTCATAGTGGCTCTGTAGGACAGGGTACAACTGCCCCTGAGGGATTCCCAAGACTAACTCTTTATGGGAGTAGAAAGCCTTACCTTTCTCCCAGTTGTCTATAGCTCCCCAAACTCTCTGCCATGGAATCAGTTCTGACTCGTAGTGACCCTATGTAGGTATAGAACAACATGAATGTCACTGCTTGACTCTTTTTCCAGTTTCCATCAATCACTTTCTGCACCTGCTGATCCTCCAAAAGTTTCTTTCTTTGTTCTTCCCCTTATGTTATAATAAATGATGATTTAAGTATACATTTAAATATTTTAAATGTAAATATAAGATGATTTAAATATGATTTCTGGGGAACAAGGACACAGACGAACTAAGTTGGAGAAGAATATAAACAGCTTTTAGATGTATAGAAAAGTCACGTAGGACATTTTCAGAGGTACTTCAAATAATACTATACCTTCTGTTTATATAATCTGACTTTGCATATTGAGTTTTCTGACATCATATTTGTTGTAATATCAGCTGCAGTTATTATCCCTAGTGTGTGGCTACAGTGAGTAGAGCTCAGTGAGCTTACGTTATTTGCCCTCAGTCATGAGAAAGACTGGGCTTTCTACTCCCACAAACAATTACAGTCACAGAAACCCACAGTGGGTCACTGAATCAGCATTGACTCCATGGCAGTGAGTTTGGTTGTTTGATTTTAGTCATGCATGCAGTGGCAGAACCCCAAGACAGGCTTTCATTGCTTCTCTGCTTTCTGTTCTAATGCTCCCTCCACCAATATCAGCTTACCTTCATGGGGAAGGCTTACAGATTGTTGCTAAGGAACAGTCGTTTTTAGCCAGCCATCAAAAACCATATGGAATTAATTTGCTTTTAGTATTTCTTTGCATAATGATGTCTTTTAAAAAACATACCCCCCATAGATTTATTTTGCTTCTCACTTCCCCACCTCTTCTAAATATGGTTATGCTATTAAGTTAGTGTCTACCCTTTCCCCCCAGTAAATACTATGACGTTTACCCTGGATCCAGATTATCATGACTTTTAAATTGGTGGTAATTCATACTAATAGAAAGTTCCAGACTATTTCTTCTGAGAAACAACTGAAGAATGTATGCAAGTTGTCCATATTGACTTGAATTTTAGCACAGAGCGCTCTCCTTGAAGAGAAGCAGGTGAACTCGGCTAACGACTGCAGTCGCAAACCAACGCCGTTATTGCTCTACAGATGACATTGGCTCAGGGCTCGTTGCCAGCTTGTTGATTTAAGTGCTGCAAGCTGTAGAGTTTGAAACTTGCCTTCAGGCCATAATTCTTACCTGTGAGCTCACATCCAGAAAGTTATCAGAATAGGTCATAGTCAAGAGATTTTGCTTTATGAACTGGCTGATTTATTTTATTCATTTAGTGAGCTGGGGAAGAATCTTTCCTGAAAAGCCAAGTTTTAAGATACCATAGACCATAAAAATATGTGTGTTTCCTGGCCTGTTCTGTCTCTTGAATACCAGATTTCATAAAAACAAATGAATCATTGCTTTTACTTCCTTCATCATCTTCTAATTGGTTTCCAAAATAAAGTGATTAATGACTGAGTTTCTCAACAGCATTGCTTTGATTAAAGCTGTACTGGTTGTACTGGTGACACATTCAGACAGGGTGCCACTAGGGAGAGGCAGGTCTCAGGACCCCACTGGGTGACACTGTCAGAGGGGGTGACTATCTAGAAAGCTTTTGTACAGTGTCCCCACAGGTATTTATTTATTTACTTTTGGTAAAAATGTATCTATAGTTAGGTATAACAACAAAAAGCATTTAGTCATAAATTCAGCTTACATGTATGGACGAGCCTACTTGGCGAAAACTGTGGATTCACTTTTTGAACACTGTCAGGAGCTCTGGGCGTCGCTGTCATTACCCAATTCCACCGACACTTCAGATCATGCTGAATCTGCACTACAAGTACACACTGTTTTTATTGCTGCCAGTGGGTTTTAGCTACAATAGTGTGATAATTAGTGTTTGTGAACCTATAGCAATAAGGTTTTTTTGAGAGTGCAGTAGTAATTAAAGGAACAAAAGGGGGGCTTCACATAGTTACTAATAATGGTGTAATTCAGTATAGAAAGATTTACAAAAACAATTTTGTGATTTGTCTTGGAAGAAAAACAAGCAAAAACATCCTTAGAGGCAAGGATGGTGAGCTGTTAGCACACGTACTTTGGACAAGTGGTCGGGAGAGACCAGTCTCCGGAGAAGGACCTCATGCTCGGTCAGGTCGAGGGGCAGGGAACCAGAGGAAGGCCCTCGGCAAGAAGGACGGGCGCAGCGGCTGCAATAATGGGCTCAGACCAAGAACAGTGGTGAGGACGGCTGGAACGACCCGACGGCGGCTCGCAGCAGCCGCCGCCGCAGGATATATTACATTTGAGCAATTGCAACTCTTATTTTCCATATACTTTTCTATAATTAAAATTGACAATAAGCATTAATACGAATTGCAGTTGTAGGAGAGGCGATATGACACCGCGAGTTACCCCACCGGGTGACACTGACCCTGGGGATGACACTGCTTTCCGCAGTCCTTTCGGAGCTGGAGATCACTGTTGACCAGTCAGGACATGACTTCCCAAAGGTGACTTCAATGTGCTGCCACTAGACGTTATCAAAGGAGCCAGCTCTTTGCAGAGGGCCTTTCTTAGGAAAATGATTTTAAATAATGAAACCTTAGTCATGATTCAGACTCTCTTTTTCTTAAGGTCTAGTACATTTCTCAGGTAAGGAATTATGAATTTTAGATTTATTTTAGAGTGTGTTTTTAATTAGGAGAGTTTTGGCCTTCAACTTTTGTAAAGACGTCATCAGTTGACCTTTTGGGGACACTCTTTCCTGGTACCCTTGAAAGAGCTCCAAAGATAGCCTATGACCTCCTCCCTTTCACCGCCCTTGACATTTCTTCACTTCAGCTGATGGGTGGTTAAAGCAAGCGAGCCTGGCTAGTGTGGCCCAGGGGTATCTTGTTCATTGGTGACCTGCGCCTTGCCAAGCTGTCTTGGTCTTTTTTGCCAGGCTGTCTTACAGCTAATCCGCCATCGAGCATTTCATTTACAGCACCAGGAAGGACTAACTCCCCTGTTGTGAAGTGGGCGGTTTTAGAATTGTCCTTCAGATGGCATCAACCTTAATGCAGCTGGTTTCACTTAATACGTTTGTTTAAACAAACCCATTCCTGGAAATGGTTTCAGAATAGTCTGTTCCTTGTAGCTGTTCCTTTGCTCTTGTTAAAAAAAAATGTTTTTCCTGCAATATCACAACTGCATGAGCACGACAGAGTCCAACATTCTGCTTTGAGTTATTACCCTTAGGAATAGAATTGTGCCAGATGATATATTGATTATTGCATTTGGTTGCTAAAAAATTTAAATTGGCCCTTTTTGTTCCACAAAACTGACCAAATGATGTTGTTATTTAAGGGACTATGATGTCTAGAAATATCAACTCAGAAATGACTATTTTTTACTTTGTAAACATGAAAAACAGGTCAGCTTGTTATGTTTTCCTGTTGTTGTTTTAATTACAATTTTAGTGGTTTCATAATTAAAGTATATTTTCAATTTGGATATACATTTCTACTTTAGGTATAATACCACAACAATTGCAATTACATTTTTTAAAAGATTAGTTTTTGAAGATGAGAGTATTTCCAGATACCATCTTGTTCTTGTAGAAATGTTCTTGCGTTCCAACTCAGAGCTTTATACAAGTCTTGCTTACTTAAAAATTGGACAATAAAAAATTAAAGTTCATCTATAAGAGAAAAAAAATTAGGTTTAAATACAAAATAAGAAGTTAGTATTCTCAATAAAGTAACAAGCATTGTCTATTCTGTTTTGTAAGACGACTTTATAAGAGCTTTCTAAAAGTAAAGATTTATAAAACATATATGCAACTCACCAACCACAGAACTTTTACATAAACTCTCATCGTTTACATTCTTTCATAGACTTGATTCATATCCTTTGAAGAAGTTACTTCAATTCTAATTATGCATTAGTTAGTTAATTAATACTTTGTTCAGGACCTCTCCTCCTGGACCGTATGCTTCCTTAGTTCAGGGCCATGCCTATCTGGTGCTTTTTTAAATCCCAGTACATCAAAATACCTGGCACACAGTAGAAGTTTAGTAGACACATTGAATGAGTGAATGAATGAATGAAGTGCTGTTCACCTGGAGTACAGTAGAATGATAAAAATAACAAGCAGTTAGATTATATTTGACTTATATCAGGCATTTTACTCATATACTTATATTAATCATACTCATATTAACTCTGTACTTCTTACTTGTGGAGTGGTAACTGAATATAAAACATGCAACAATTTACTGGTTGACATTTAGCATTTCGTTGCCAAGATCTATCTTTATTGTCTATTCCAGGCAGTCATTCCAGGCATTTTCCATACGGATATATTTTGCCAGATAGAAGCGCACAGGATATGATCTTGCACTTGGGGCTAGTCTGTGGTTCCAGGTGCAGGTCTCTGTTGCCAGGAGCATGGACCTGTTCTCAAGCTCAGACGCTGCAAACAGGTGCCTTTTTCCTACACACCCCCCCTCCATTTCCCCCCCTTTTCAGTTTTTATTTCTTCAGCAGGTCAGAATTGATACAGCTTTCAGAAAGAAGATAAGTAGTAAGCCACGGCTTAGCTTTTCCTTCTCATTTTTACAAGTCGTTTTCGTTGTAGTCATTTTATTGCATAGCTGTATTTACTCATTAGAAAACAAGCTAAAATAAGTAAAAGTGTCCTTCTCTTGATCACCTTCCTCATGAGCAACCACTGCCTAGTTTCTTGAATATACCCTCAGATATTTTTCTCCTGCATTTTGAAATTTTAAGGTTTTTAAAAGACAAACAGAAAAAGGTGACCTGTGCTTTTAGTATTTCTTCCCAGCTGTTTTCTGGCTCTCTTCTCCAGGCCTCTCCTCACAAGAATAGTGAATTAAACATAAATAGATAAACAATAAAGATCACGAAGAAGCAAAAACTTTTTTAAAAATCACTGTTATCGAGTTGATTGCAGCTCGTAGCCACCCTGTAGGACAAGAAAGCTGTATTTCTACACCCCACCCCACTCTCTATCATATATGAGCTCAGAACAGCCCTTGTCTTCCTTCCTGCCTCGCGTCTTGCTTTGCCCTAATAAAATATGGGATGGCCAGTAGTTCTAAAGCTGGGGGTTTAAGGTGCCATGATGAGCACACACTTCA
This sequence comes from Tenrec ecaudatus, assembly GCF_050624435.1. NCBI lineage: Eukaryota > Metazoa > Chordata > Mammalia > Afrosoricida > Tenrecidae > Tenrec > Tenrec ecaudatus. Next base: position 76,380,345 of record NC_134539.1, on the reverse strand, counting down.
CCGACGCCTATACTTGGGAGTTGTATTTGGCCGCCCAGAGGGTTACACCTGTAGCCAGTGTTCGATACTAAAATCTAGAGTAGGTGAACGGTAGGTAAGTCTCCCTTTCTGAAAGTGTGTGATGACCGTGAAAGAACTGTTGGAAAGAATTACTGGGAGGACTGTAGGTGCATTGTCCCAGGCAGATTGGTATAAGAAGAGTACACAGGGAGACCGTCGCTTGGGGGAAATACATTCCCTTAAAGTGACCGTGTCCAAGACCCTGTGCAGAGTCTTTATATATTTCCAAGGTGTACACATCCCTTAGTCTGAGTTCTAACCTAGGTTGAGCCATGTATTCGTGGTGACTGTAGATAAGGAAGCTTACTCTCAATGGCTTCACTTTCCACTGGAAAGACTGTGGAGTGTCATGATACCACATGTCGTAGCAGGTTTTCATGGGCCTGTAGAGTGTGTGATACATACTGAGTACCCATTACCGTCAAGTCCATTCTGACTCAGAGCCACATTGTAGTCCATCTACTCCATATCCAGCCTCTATCCAAGGGTGTAATCTTTATGGAAGCCTCCTGCCACATCTTCTCCCACAGAGTGACTGGTAGTTTTGGTTAGCGGCCAGGAACTTAACCATTGCACACCACCAAATCCAAACGCACTGTCACCAAGTCCATGCTGACGTAGAACAACCCTATAGGACAGGGAAGACCTGCCCTGGTCAGTTTCCGAGACTGTGTTGCGGGCTCTTATCTGTAGCAGTGGCATGTTCTGGTCTAATCCCATTTGTAAGGTAGAATTGAGGTCATGATGGTGGGGTGAAGGAAGCGCCAAAGAACATAGAGGAAAGTTGTGTGTTTCATTGGTGCTATACTGCCCCCTGACTGACTCATCTCTTCCTTGTGACCTCTCTGTGAGGGGATGTCCCATTGTCTACAGATGGGCATTGGGTCTCCATTCCATGCCCCCCCCCCAATTCTCATTGGGTATGATTTTGTTCTGGGTCTTAGATGCCTAATACCTTATCCTATCGACACCTCATGATCACACTGGCTGGTGTGCTTCTTCCATGTGGGCTTTGTTGCTTCTCAGCTGGATGGCCGTTTGTTTATCTTCAAACCTTTAAGACCCCAGACGCTCTATCTTTTGATAGCTGGGCACCATCAGCTTTCTTCACCACATTTGCTTACCAACCCATTATGTCTTCAGCGATCATGTCAGGAAGGTGAGCTTCACCTTTTTGTTTCTCCAGTGTGCACTAATCAGATGCACCCCTCTCCACTGTATATATTTTTAAGTGGCTGGATTGGAATATGTTGTAGTTTCATTTAACATAAGTTCACTATATTAAATTTCTAGAGACTTTCTCTAGCCAGTGGGTTATTTAGATGATTGCTATTTAGGTTCAATTAGTTGGAGATTATCTTTTGGTCATTAGTTTCCATTGTGGTCAGAGAATAAAAAGCCACTGCCATTAACTCAATCCCTCCTCACAGTGACCTTGTGTGGGGTTTTTAAAGCTGTATATCTCTATGGACGCATTAGCCTCATCTTCCTCCCAAGGACAGCTGATGAGTTTCAACCACCCACCTACTGTCCCAAGACATGAACTTAGTATGTGGGTATTTGAAATGAATTAATATCCTACTATTGTTGGGCAGATTGCTGTATAAATGCCACTTAAATCCTGCTGGTTGATGGAGGTGGTGGTTCGCCTTGTTGAACTTTTAATCTGATTATCTAGTTGTTCAGAGAGGACTGTTAAGCCTTGGTATAAACGTCTTTGGATTTATTCTTTTAGGGTTTGCTTTGTTGAATATGGGCGGCCTCCATATGGGCTGTATTATGTTCCATAGATAGGTGTGTGTTCGGCCAATACACAGAGTGCTGATTTTTACAACTTTATAATGTACATTGAATCCATCATTTTAGGCATAAAAATAAATCTTTCAATTTGTCAGTCTTTTAAAATAATGTTTGGCTATTGTGGGTTCTTTGTCTTTCCGTATAAATGGTAGAACTCGATTGTCCCATTCAAAAAAGCCTGTTAGGATCTTGACAGGGATTGCATTAAATCTGTAGTTAATTTGGTGGGTGTTGCCAACTTCATGAGGAGTCAGTATTTTTCAATCCATGAACATAGTCTGTCTCTCCATGTATTTCAGTCTTTTGTAATTTCCCTTTGCAATATTTTGTAGTTTCCAGTTACAGGGCTTTTGTATACCTTTCATTAAGTTTATTACTAAGCTTTTCAGTTTGTTATTGCACATAGAGTTTTTAAATTTTAGTTTTCTAACTATTAGTCTGGGTACGTTAGAGAAACAAATTCACAGAAACCTCATGTGTAAGAGAGAGTTTTATATAAAGGTTAAGTGCGCATCAAGAAAACATCCCAACTCAATGCTGCCCAAGCCCACAAGTCCAACATTAACCCATTAACCCATATGTCCAACCACCAGTCCACAAAGTCCTCTTCCATCTCACAAAACAGATGCCATGATGCCGACTGCAGGAGGAAAGCCGAGTCAGTGAATGTGTAAACATCTCAGCGCTGGCAGTGGTCTCCACACAGCTGCTCCAGCACCCAGGGCTGCATCAGGTCTAGGTCCATGCAGCTTCTCCTCAGGGATGTCTTGCAGGAAGTGAGCCTTGCCAGCTAAAGCAGGAAACTGGCTAAGGCAGCTGCACCCTAGTCCGACCACCACAAAGCAAGAGACCCAAGAACTAGAAAGGCAAGGCTCACCGAGCCATTTATCCCTCCAACCTTCAATTAACCTCACAGGTGTTTAGCAGCCAGGTTGGCAAAATCAACTAACCACCTCACAAACTTTTTTTTATTACTAGTACGTAGTAATACAAATGACTTTTGTATATTGACCTTGTATTTTACAACTTGGTTAAATTCACTCATCCATTCTAATACTTTTATAGATTTCATTAAGGTTTTCTATATAAAAGGTCATGTCATCTACAAATAAAGATATAGTAATGGCTTTTATTTTCATTTCTTGTGTTATTACACTTAAAAGTACAACATTAAATATAATTCATGAGGGTGGACATTCTTGCCTTAGCCCTGATATTAGCTAGAAAGCCCCGAGTCTTTTACTCGAGTATAAGATTAACTACAGATATTTCATCTATGCCCTTAATGACATGCCTTTCTTTTCATGAGAGTTCTTGTCATGAAAGAGTAGCAAAATTTGGCAAATCGCATTTATTTAAGTGAATCGCATGTTTTTCTCCTTTATTATATTACTAACACAAGTTGCACTGATTCTTATATGTTAAACCAACCGTAGCATCCTCCAACTACTCTTCACTTGATGTATTGTCATTTTTCTATGTCATTGGATTTGATTAAGTAATATTTTGTATGTATGTTCATGAGGGATATTGGTTTATGGTTCTTTCTTCTTGTGATTTTGGGGGGGTTGTTTTGAAATCAGATAATACTTCATAAAAACAATTTGGGAGGATTTCCTTGTTTGTCATCTGAGTTTGTGTAACATTGGTATTACTTCATCAGTGAAGTCATCTTGGCCTAGAATTTTCTTTCTGGGGAGCTTTTAAATTAGGAATTCAATTTAATAGACTTAGCTGTTTAAGTTTTCTTTTTTTCTGGATAATTTTGGTAGTGTTCATTGCTCAAGGGATTTGTCCATTTAATGCAGATTGTCATATTTATTCAGACCTTTGTAGCTGTAAATTTTCTTATAAACGCCACTTGTTCTGCATATCACAAAGTTTAGTAGGTTGAATTTTTATTGTTACTCAGTTCAAAATATTTCATAATTTCTCTTGTGATTCCTTCTTGGAAACAATGATTATTTAGAAGCATTTGTTTAATTTCCTAATATTAGGAGTTTTTCTAGTTATCCTATTTCGATTTATCATTTGAGTTCAATTGTAGTTAAATAACATTATGTATTAGTTTAGTCCTTTACAGTTTGCTGATCTTGCTTTATTGCTCAGAGCACATTCATTTGTACTTGGGCATTACCTGTTGGCTGTGCATGTGCCACTGAGTCTTTTCAGACTCATGTGACCCTTCATGACAGAGTAGAACTGCCCCATAGAATTGTCTAGCTTGTTTTATACAGGAGCCGATTGCTAGGTCCTTTTCCCCATAGAGCTTCTGGTGGGTTTTAGCTCCTAATCTTTCGGTTAGCAAGTTCTACCAGGCTCTATTGTTAGGAAACAAACAAACACAAATAGCTCAAGACTGTCGAGTCGATTCATAGTGACCCTATACGACAAGTGTGTTAGTCCGTGTTGACTACAGAAACAAATCCAGGGACGCTCATGTATGTGTAAACAAGAGTTTTCTATCATAGAGCAATTGCTTATTGAGAAAACATCCCAGCCCAGTCCAGATCACGTCCATAAGTCCGATATTAGCCCATATGTCCAATACTAGTCTATAAATTCCTCTTCAGACTCATGCAGCACGTGATGGTGGGTGAAAAGGCTTGTGGGTCCAGTGGCAGTAGAAACATCTGGTGAGGGTCTCCCCTGGCTCCTCAACAGGAAGGTGAAGCAGAGAGAGAGAATGTGGCCCGCCTCCAGGGAGAAAGAGAGGAAGTTCCTGAATCTTCATGAGGAGGTCAGGCCCACAAGGAAGCATCATCGGGCTGTGACCTGATTGACAGGCTAGATGCCGCCCCTTCACTCTTAATATCTTCAAGTTGACACAAGATTATGTAACTACCACAGATGCGGTAGAGCTGCCACTGGGAGTGTCCCCAACTAACTCTGAGAGGAGAGCGCTGGCTTCATCTCTCTCCCGCAGAGCAGTTGATGGTTTCCCAGCATGGACCCACTGTGCCACCAGGGCTTCACTTTGGGGAATTGAGTTCTGTGAATATTAAGCCCAGTTGATTGATGGTGTTGCTGACATCTTCACGGTATTTGCTGACTTTCTATTTCTTTTTTCACATACAGCCAACCCTTCATATCTGAGGGTTTTCCCTCTGATCCAACAAACCTTGTATAGAAAATATTTGAGGGAAAAAATAATTAAAGTTGTTAGAAAAATCTTTAAAGGAAACAAGGGGACTTAAAATGCTATTTAAATTGCATTAGGTATTATAAGTAATAGATGAGGCTTTCTACTCCTATAAAATTTAGTCTCAGAAACCACAGTATTCTGTCTTATGGGTGGTCTGTGAGTCAGAATTAACTTGACAGCAGTAAGTATGTTGTTTTTGAGATAATTTAAAATATACAGGAGGATATATGTAGGTTATATGCAAATATGACACCATTTTTATATAAGGGACTTGAGCATCTTTGGATTTTGGTATTGGGCAGGGGGATGGCTGGAGGGGTCCTGGAACCAATCTCCCATAGACACTGAGGGCAAAACCACACTTTCCTATATATTGTCAGCTGTTAGTCAGAAGGTCAGCCGTTTGACCCTACCAGCTGCTCCATGGGAGAAAACTGAACAATCTGCTTCCGTAAGATTATAGCCTTGAAAACACTGTGCGGCAGCCCTGCTCTGTCCTATAGGCTCACTGTAAGTTGCATTCCACTCGACAATTTTTCTTCAGCATGTTCTTTTGAGGGCTGAACTAAAATCCTTTTTCATCTTCTTGGATCTATGTATGTTGGGTCATTTTGGATTGTTATCTTGGATAGGATGAATGCCAAGTCAGGGAAATTTTTGATTCTGTTGTTTTTCTTTGAGAACAGTTTTCTTTGTCAGGTTATTTTCTTTCTTTTTTGTCAGGTTATTTTCTTGTCTGTGTTGAAACTACAAATTTGTTTCTTTGAAGGATCCTCTGGTTTCCTTGGTCTTTTGTCCCTGGCTGAACTGCTTTGAGTTAGTTCCACAAATCAGCGGTTCAAGGCTCCCTCAGCTATGTGAGTTTACAGAGTTTAGAAGTCATTTCCATCTCTTCTCACTCCCTGTTGTCCAGTTGATGCTGACACATACTGAGCCTGTAGGACAGAGTAGAACTGCCCCTGGTCCTTCTGGGGGTAGAAAGCCCCATCTTTCCCCCTTGTCCCTTCTGGATTACCTTATTGTCGTTGACATCCACGCTTTCCCTTCTTCGGGCTCACCAAGCCAGAAGTACTTTGTTTTTCGATGTCTGACCCTGCCAGTTGTGTGTGCAATGTAAGTGGAAAAATACAAAATACTCACTGAATACCCAAAGAAGCTGTTAAAGTCAATAACTTGAAGTCACCCAACAATAAGTAACAATTACAGGAACTCTACTTTCTTAAAAAGTAAGCAACATTTGTCAAAATGGTCCCAACTATGCCAGAAAGTTCACACAGTTAATATTTTGATGATAAAAATAAAAAGGAATATGGGAGTGGAAAAACTCAGTCATTTTATAGAAAGAAAATTCAAATTCTAATTTTACTTTTAGAACTTTAGATGTAACAATTTACAATAAAAGATTTATAAATCCTCTTCAAGAGTACATTTATTAATATTAAGCCTACATTGCCATTATTTTCTCCATAACCACCATCTATAGGCATTATATATCCAGAGAAACAGAGTTTTTTTCCTCAAACTTATTATAATGACCCTCAAATTTATCTTAAATTTACTATTATATATGTTTAAATAGACAGAACTGTGTAATTCTGTGAATAGATAATACATTAAAGCTTTAGTTACATTAGCACGTTAAGTAAAAGGACATAGTATATTGGTTTATTATAAACTTAACAGCTTGCTTAAGGAGCAAACATGTAAGTCACATGTACTATTTTATATGCACGTTGCTATTCCCGTGTAGCCCTAGTGGGGATGGGCTGGGTTGGGAGGCCAGCAGGAGAGCAGTTGGAACCACCCACGGGGCGAGGGGAGAAAGGATGTTCTTCCTGTACACAGCCCTGATCTCGGAAGCCCACGGGCACTTCTACTGTGACCTGTGGGGCTCCTGGGAGTTGGAATTGACTCAAAGGCACCAAATTTGATTTATAGTAATCCTCAACTTTAATAACCAAAGTTAAATTTGGCAGGCTTAAGAGAAAAGTCTGAAAATCGAAAACTGTCAATCTGCATGTTCATTTATTCAAGTGTTGTTATCAGTCGCCCTTGAGTTAATTCTGACTGGTTGCTCATGGCAATCCCCGGCATTTTAAATACAAAAACAGGGACTAAGGTTAATCTAACCAGTGTTTCGAAAGTGAGTGACACCATTTGCTGGGTGACAATGGAATGATCCAGGGGAGCTGCAGAAGCAGATGCCTATACTTTATTCTAGATTTTGGGCTTTAGTACACACCTTACTAATTAATTACATTTATTGTTATTCTAAGAGGTCTTAAAGTTAGCTAAGCATCTAGAAATTAAAATTTAGGTGAACACATTAAGTTTTTGTGATTTTATTTAAAGTTTTATAAGAATTCACAAGACAAAATCATTTAAAATATATCTTATTCTTTAATTAAATATAACTTTGCATATTTTTAACTTTAAACAATATATAGAAACAATGAGATCTTTCTTATTGGACCCATAAAACGAATGTAGTTAATTTTAAAAGTTTGAAATCATGAAACATTAAACCCAAATCTTCCATTAATTATTGTGCTAACATTTTACCTAATCATAAAGAGGCATGTCTTTAATCCAATAGTAGCTCACTATTCTTTGTCTCAAGAGTCATCTCATTAGCAGGAATATTACTTAAACATTTTAACATTAATAACCCTTCAATAATCATATGTCCAAAAGTATGTTTTTAACTTTAGATTCGTATAAGTAGCAATAAATATCAGAACCAAGACGATTACTCAAATGCACATCTGAACTTTCTCTTCTGAGTTACAGTTTTAGCAATAGAAATGTGTGTAAAAATATTATTTAAGGGAACCAATTACAAGGAGCTACGTATAACCTCCTCCTTAGGGGATGGACAAGAAAAAAATTGGGTGAAGGGAGACGTCATAATATATGACAAAATAATAATAATTTATAAATTATCAAGGGCTCCTGAGGGAAGGGGAGTGGAGAGGGAGGGGAAAAATGAGCTGAATCTAAGAGTTTAAGTGGAGAACAAATGTTTTGAGAGTGATGAGGGCAATGAATGTACAAATGTGCTTTACACAATTGATGGATGTATGTGTGTTAGACAGGGTTTTCTAGAGAGACAAAACCAGATTTCTAATAATTTTATATATGTATTTATACTGATAGATATATGACACAAGAAATGAACAGTTAAATTATATACAGATAAATATATAATACAAGAAATGAACAGTTAAATTATGAAGCAGTACAAATGGTTCAGTGCAACTCACTCCCATGAGAGAGTTGTGAGACACTGGCAGTCCAAGTCTTGAGGGCCACCAGGTAGTCCCCTGTAGAGAGATTCAGGCTATCCCGGCACAGGCAGCAAACAGCAAGGCAGGTCACCAACAGTCAGCTAGGTCACCAACAGTCATTCCCCAGCTCAAGAGATGTAAATTCCAATTGTGTGGTGAAGCAGGTCTTAAAGGGACCTCAAATTGCAGCGACAGTCTACAGGTTAGGTGTCCCACAGGTAGTATAGCTTGCAAATTGAGGCACAGAACAAGCAAGGCCGCACACTGGTCCAATGATCAAAGAGTGAGAAACAAGAAAGGCAGGGTTCGCGAAGCCATTTATCTCTCCACCCATCAATTAATCCCACATGTGTTTATTGGCCAGGCTGGCATGATAAATTATCTCAGTATGGATTATGATTAGAGTTGTATGAGCCCCTAATAAAATGATTTTTTTAAAAGAAAAGAATTAGTCTTGGATGAAAAATATATATATTATTTAAAATTTCCTGTGGAAATTATAGACTGTGTATGTGTACTAGATATTACTTGAGTGTGTACATAATGGTGGAACAATTGTTTATGATGATATTACTTGAGTGTGTACATAATGGTGGAACAATTGTTTATGATGACTTAATCTCCATAGTTTTCCAAGAAAAGAAGAGAGAGAAAGGAAGAATTAAGTGAGAGGAAGCTGGCTTCACACAGATATGAAAGGCCAGGTAGCTTCCCTAGGCAGCCAGGGAGGAGACTCAGATGCTAGGAAACCCATCTTGACGTGCACAGTCAAGCAGAGACGAGCTAAAATCAGGGCAGCTGGTTTAAATAGAAATTCACGTTCTTGACAGTCCCATCAAGCCATATTCTTTGAAAAGCTGGTGCTTCTTAATCCCTGAAGTAGGGGAAAAACGAAGACCATCTCCCATGTTAAACAATGCGATCTGTCTTTTAGCCAGGCAAGACAGAATCTCCTTATGAGACTTCTTCCCTTTCTGCCCTAAGTCCAGTATGCCTCGTGAGTGAACAGTCTTCTTCATACCAAATGTTTCAAACTGGGAACTACAATTTCAGATTGGCAGAATTATGGTAGGTAAAGAGAGACAAAGAGAGAGGCATTTAAATTAAAACCTGAAAGGAACAGGTGTATGGCTCAGGGTGTCACACACACACACAGAACTCACTGCCATTGAGTCAATACTCACAGTGAGCCTACAGGGCAGGGTACATCTGCCCCTGAGTTTCCAAGGATGTAATTTTACAGGAGTAGAAAGTCTGTCTTTCTCTTGAGGAGTGGCTGGTGGTTTCAAACTGCTGACCTTACTGTTTGCAGGCCAACGTGTAATTTCCACACCTCCAAGGCTCTTTGCCGGACACAAGGCCCTTCGAAAAACGCAGTCATGAAGAACTATGTCAGAGATACTCTCAAGCAGTTCTAATGAACCCTCTAACAATCAATGTCGATCACAATCCTTAGACAACAGGGCGTCTGGAGCCTCACAATAGCACAACAGTGCCATTTGCTTCACCGTGACGTAGGGCATGCAGTCAGCTAACCCAGCCTGTTAATAATGAGAAGGTGCTGATGGGACAAGGCCTCGTGTACACGGGTGGGCCAGATTTAGTTTCGGTCTTTGACGAGTTCATAATCTGGATTTTTACTCTGCGCAAAATGCTGCTTCAGTAGAGGCCTTCATCAATAAGAGTTGAGTTGCAGAGACCAGCTACATTAGACTCCAGCTTTATGGAGGGTGTTAGGGTTCCCATTTTCATGTTAGAAAGCCGACCAGCCCTATTTCTATGAGGACTTAAAAAAGTGCTATGTGTGGGAGGCGGCAACCATCTCCCATCGGCATCATGGTTGCCCTCAGACCCTTGGTGAAGCCCAAAATTGTCAAAAAGAGGACCAAGATACCCATCCAGCACCAACCAGTCCATTATGTTAAAATTAAGTGAAACTGGCGCAAGCCCAGAGGCATCGACAACAGGGCACAGAGAAGATTCAAGGGCCAGACCTTGATGTCCAGCATTGGTATGGGAGCAACAAGAAAACCCAGCCCATGCTGCGCAGTGGCTGCCGCAAGTTCCTGGTCCACAGCGTCAGAGCTGCAAGTGCTGGTAATATGCAACAAGTCTGTGCAGAGATTGCTCACAACGCTTTCTCCAAAAATCGCAAAGCCATCGTAGAAAGAGCAGCCCGGCTAACACCAGGCTGCACAGTGAAGAAAATGAGCAGATGGCTCATTTGTACATTTTATTTGTGCTAAATGAAACCATAATGGGGGGCAATAAAAGTAATCTGAAAAGTTCTACTTAGCGAAGTCTTACTCTGACCATTGTGCTACTCCAGTTCCAATGAACACAGCTTTTGAAAGGGAGCAAACCGTTTCCCAGTAACTGCCCCTCAGAATAGTGCCAAAGACTATCTCTAGGAATACAAAAATACCGAGGACACAGAAGGTAAAATTCACGATGTTTGCCATCCTGTTAAAAAATCACCAGGCATTCTAGGAAGCAGAAAAACTACCACTTTGTAGATCAAACCAAAGGAACATAGAAAAGGAATCTATAAAGCACTAAATACCTATTGAGGCAGCCCTTGGCTTATGAAATCTGACTTGGGAACTACTCATACTTGTCCTTTAATTTTATGTAAACTTGCATCAGTAAATCAACTCTTAGCCAAATCAAAATCAAACTCGTTGCTGTCAAGTCAATGCCAACTCACTGCAAGCCTCTAGGGCAGAGTTGATCCGCCTCCGCAGGGTTCCCAAGGCTGCAAACATTTATGCAAGCTGACTTCCACGTCTTTATCTTGTGGGGCGATTGGTGGGTTCGAACCACATACCTTTCACATGTAGGGAAAGCCTGTGTTAGAAAAGACCAGTGGTCACAGTCACATGTTTGCTTATAACAGTGCATTCATTGGAGTTTCTAGTCAATTCTGGGAGGCTAGATAAAGGATCACAAGGCATCAAAGTTGAAAGAAGAAAAAAACTCCTGAGATTAAAAACAAAAAATCTGAAATTGTCATTATACTTGAATGGATCTCATGGAATCATTTTTAAAAAGCGCCTAGAACTAATAAGTGAGACAAGCAAATTACAGGTTATAAATTTCATCCACAGAAAGCAATTTCTATATACTGACAACAAACAAAGGCACCCTGGTTGAACTTAGGCCCTTATTTGCTAACCAAGCTACCAGCCATCTCTCCCTCCCAGCAGCAGTTCAGACCCATCAGGCGTTCAGCAGGGAAAAGCTGGGCCAGTGAGCTCCCATAAAGATTCTCTCCCAGATAACTGATCCCTTCGGCACCTGCTTGTTCATATCGTTGGGTGCACACCTCCATGATACGATCACTGAGGACAAATGTGGCGAAGAAAGCTGATGGGGCCCAGCTATCAAAAGGTCTGGGGCCTTAAAGGCCTGAAGGTAAACAAGCGGCCATCTAGCTCAGAAGCAACAAAGCGCACATGGAAGAAGCACACCAGCCTGTGCGATCACGAGGTGTCGAAGGGATCAGGTATCAGGCATCATCAGAACAAAAAAATCTTACCATAGTGAATGAAGGGGAGTGTAGAGTGGAGACCCAAAGCCCATTTGTTGGCCACTGGAGATACCCTTTCTGAGGGGTCTAGGGGAGGAGATGAGCCAGTCGAGGTGCGATGTAGCACCGATGAAAAATACAACTTTCCTCTAGTTCCTAAATGCTTCCTTCACCCCCGACTATCATGATCCGAATTCTACCATGCAGGTCTGGCTAGACCAGAAGATGTACACTGGTACAGATAGGAAATGGAAACACAGGGAATCTAGGGCAGTGATACCTTCAGGATCCAGGGGTGTGAGTGAAGATACTGGGAGGGTAGAGGGAGAGTGGGTTGGAAAGAGGGAACTGATTGCAAGGATCTACCTGTGACCTCCTCCCTCGGGGACGGACAGCAGAAAAATGGGTGAAGGGAGACATCGGACAGGGCAAGATATGACATAATAATAACATAAATTATCAAGGGCTCATGAGGGAGGGGGAGCGGGGACGGAGGATAAAAATGAGGACCTGATGTCAAGGGCTTAAGTGGAGAGCAAATGTTTTGAGAATGATGAGGGCAGAGAATGTACAGATGTGCTTGACACAATTGATCTATGTATGGATTGTGGTAAGAGTTGTATGAACCCCTAATAAAATGATTTTTTAAACAAATAAAATAGGGAAAAAAGAAATATAGGATTAAAATTAAAATAATTAAAAATATATAGTTACTTTGTAACAAATTAATTTATAAACTAGCAATAAAATATGTTCATGTAATTATGTAAGAAAAAAAAAGAGTCTCTCCCACTGTTGTTGCGTTGATTCTGGCTCACAGCAACCCTGTGTACAAGAAAAGGAAACACTGCCTGGTCTGGCCCGGCCTCCCCATTGCTCTTCTGTGGAGACCCTTGTTGCAGCTGCTCTGCCCTTCCCTTTTGTTGAAGAGTGCCCTCTTTCTCACTAACCCTCGACTTCACGAAGCATGACGTTCTTGTCCAGGGACTGGTTTCTCCTGATAACACATCCAAAGTACGTGGGATGAAGTCTTTCCATCCTTGCCTCTAAGTAGCATTCTGCCTACACGTCTTCCCAGAGAGATTTGCTTGTTCTTTTGGCAGTCCGTGGTACTTTTCATTATTCTTTGCTAACACCGTAATTCAAATGCATTGATTCTTCTCTGGTCTTCCGTGGTCAGTGTCCAACTTTCATACGCCTACGTTGAGATTGAAAGAACCATGGCTTGGGTCAGCTGCACCTTAGTTCTCAGAGGAACATCCTTACTTTTCAAAACTTTAAAGAGGTCTTATACAGCAGATTTACCCAATGCAGTGCATGGTTTGATTTCTTGGCTGCTGCTTCCATGAGCATTGATTGTACAGCCAAGCAAGACAAAATCTCGACAACTTCAACCTTTTCTCCATGTATCATGAGACCAATTGGTCCAGTTGTGAGGATTTGGGTTTTCTTTACATGGAGTTGTGATCCACACTGAAGGTCACACTCCTTGATCTTCATCAGCAAGTGCTTCAAGTCCTCCTGACTTTCAGCAAGAAAGGTTGTGTCACCTGGATATTGCAGGTTGTTAATAAGTGTTCCTCCCATTTTCTCGGATTATTTGCTCAGCATACAGATTGTGTACGTATAGTGAGAGGATGTAACCGACACACACCTTGCTTGCTCTTAAACCATGCACAGGTTCCGCATGAGCACAATGAAGTGTTCTGGAGTTCTCATTCTTCTCAAGGCTACCCAGAGTTTGTTATCATCCACACAGTCGAATGCCTTTGCATAACAACAAAACACAAGTAAAACATCTTCCTGATATTCTCTGCTTTCAGCCAAGATCCATCTCACACCAGCAATGGCACCCCGTATTCCATGTCCTCAACTGAATGCAGCCTAAATTTCTGGCAACATCCATTATTGGATGATCTTCAGCATAATTTTACTTGCATGGGATATCAATGATAATTGATTTATAATGTGTGCATTCTGTTGGGTCACCTTTCTTTGGAATGGGTACGAATAAGATTCTCTTCCAGTCAGTTGACTACGTAGCTGTCTTCCAAATTTCTTGGCATAGACAGATGAGAGAGTGCTCCCAGTGTTTCATCAGTTTGTTGAATCATTTCAATTAGTATTCTTTCTATTCCTGGAGCCTTGTTTTTGGCTAATGTGTTCAGTGCGGCTTCTTCCTTCAGTACCGTTGGTTCTTGATCAGAGGCTACTTGAAACGGTTAAGTGTCAACCCGTTCTTTTTGGTACGGCGGCTCTGTAGTCTTTGCATCTTCTTTTGATGCTTCTGGCGTCGTTGACTCTTTCGCTCATAGAATCTTTCAGTATTGCAACGTGAAGCTTGAGTTTCTAACGGCAGCAAACCTATTCAGAGTTTCTGAGTCTATAAATTGTTACAGGAGAAAATAGGCTCATCTTTCCCTCACCTGACAGCTGGTGGGTTCAAACTGCCAACCGTGTAGTCAGCCTGACACATAACCTACTATGCTACCAGGACTCTTTACTATCAAGCTCCCTTGGAAATCCTAAGGGTACAGTTATAATCTGCCCTGTAGGTTTCCTATGGGTTGGAATTGATGACATGACAATGAGTGTAACAAACGATTGGAAATTGAAATGAGATAAAAGTCCTACTTAGGAGAAGACGGGCTTGATCTGAGAACGCAGCTAGCACCAGGAGCATCCCAACAAGCCCAGGAGTGAGATGACCCTGGAGGAGCTGCGGAAGCGACAGGAAGAGGAGGAGTTCAACATGGGCCCTCTCCGTGCTCCCGCAGCCCATCAAGAACAACACCCAGGTGCTCATCAACTGTTGCAACAACAAGAGGCTTCTGGGCTGAGTGAAGGCCTTCGGCAGGCACTGCAACATGGTGCTGGAGAACGTGAAGGAGATGTGGACCGAGGTACCCAAGCGTGACAAGGGCAAGAAGAAGTCCACGCCCATCAACATCCCCAAGATGTTCCTGCCAGCGGACTCTGTCATCGTGGTGCTGCGGAACCACTCAGCGCTGGCAAGTAGGGCCGCACCGCCACGCTGGGATCCCTGCCCTGCGTCTCCAACAATGCCCAGTGTTGTTGCTAAAACAACAACAACAACAAACAACCATTTAAAAGAGCATAATAAATACGTAAAAGAGAAATCTGACAAACATATATAAAACCTTTATACCCCCAAAAGACTAAAACGTTACTTGTTCTATGGCCTGGGAAATTCACCACAATGTTTCCAGCTCTGACTCCTGGTTCTACCATGACTTCTCCGAAGTCACAGCTGTTTTCTGGATCCAGAAGGCCCACTGCACAGCAATCTTTTGGTCCAGGAGACCTGCTCTACTCCTGGCTCTGGCTGGTAGTCAAAACCCCACTCCCTTCTCAGAGGGCTCATTTTATACACAGCACGATGTCATTGGATTGACGCCTTTTGGCACTCCCACGCGAGTCCAATCAGGATCTTGCCCCATCTTCTTACCCAAGCCCATGCTCCAGCTGGTGTGGTGGGAGTTAGAGACTTGGCTTGCAGAGCCACCTGACATAATTCATTGCCCTTGACTCAGCTTCCTCATTCCCTCTACTGGTCTTTTCCCCTTCCCTAGCAGCATTTATGGTAGGTATTCTCTGATTTGTTGCTTTGTGAATGGTCTGTCTCCCTTCATTTGCCAAGCTCTTCTCCCCACCCCTGCCATTCATTGTACCTGTTGGGACCCTAGCACCTAGGACAAGGCTGAGCAGACTCGTATACCTGCCGACGCTTTCTTTTTTGAAAGTTTTGAACACTTGGTTGTGATTTGGGTGAAAGTTTACAGAACAAATTCAACATCCCAACTGGTAATCTTTGCTATGTAACGTTACCTGAAGCCCCCCTCAGTGTGACAGCATCCTTTCCACTTCCCTGTGGCTTCCCCGTTCCCCCATCTTTTCTGTACCTTAGGCCTCTGACCTTTGTCTTTGGACAAATGCTGCCCTTTTGATCTAATGCACCTGCGGCACACGCTCCTCACAGGTGATGGCGTTACCTGTAGGTCAGTGTAACGGTTGGCTGAAAGGTGACCCCTAGGAGTGGGTTCAATTCCAAGATTGAAGGGTCTAAGGACCTCAGTGGTGGGGGTTTTCACCAGTCTCCATAAGACCAGTAAGACTGTGTTTTGTTTATTGAATTTTGCTCCACACTTTCCTCTGTCTGTGACCTGTTGTTATCCCAACCTGAACCCTTGGTAGTGGTAGCCAGGCACTATGTGAGTCTTCCAGTTTCAGGCGAGTGAGGCCTGTGGTTCGTGTGTCTCTGAGTTTCTTCACTCTGTTCTGGTTTTCAGACTTTTAATGTTATTTCTTAATGCTGCTGTTTGTGCTCTCAAATAAAACCTTCCTTCAGAAGCAACATATTCACAGATTGTCCCATAGCTTGCTCCCTGGGAGTCAATTGAAGGGCAGAAATAATGGCTCAGTGAGCCTCGCCTTTCAAGTTCTCAGGTCTCTTGCTTTGTGATGGTTGGACCCAGGGTGCAGCTGCCTTAGCCAATTCCCTGCTTCAGCTGGCAAGGCTCACTTCCTGCAAGACATCCCTGAGGAGAAGCTGATGGACCCTCCCCAATGCAGCCCTCTGTGCTGGAGCAGCCATGTGGAGACCCCTGCCAGTGCTGAGATGTTTATACATTCACTGACTCAGCTTTCCTCCTGCAGTCGGCATCATTGTGTCTGTTTTGTGAGATGGAGGAGGACTTTGTGGATTGGTGTCGGTCATATGGGTTAATGTTGGACTTGTGGGCTTGGGCAGCACTGGGGTGGGATGTTTTCTTAATGTGCACTTAATCTTTATTTAAAACTCTTATATATATTTTGTGAATTTGTTTCTCTAAAGTACCCACACTGACACAAACGTTTGCTTTCTACTTGAGCCCCTGGTATTTGCTCCTTCCTCATTTTTTCCCTTCCTCCCCGCTTCCCTCTCTCCCTTCCCCATGAACCTTTGATAATTTATAAATTATTATTATTTTGTCATATCTTACATCGTCTGACATCTCTCTTCACCCATTTCTCTGCTGTCTGTCCCCCAGGGAGGAGGTTATATGTAGATCCTTGTAATCTGTTCCTCCTTTCTCCCTCACCTTCCCTCTACCCTCCCAGTATCGCTATTCTTACCACTGGTCCTGAGGGGTTCATCTGTCCTGGATTCCCTGTGTTTTCAGTTCCTGTCTGTACCAGTGTCCATCCTCTGGTCCAGCCGGATTTGTAAGGAAGAATTGTAAGGATCCTGATAGTTGGCGAGGGGGTGGGGATGGGGGAGAACTTTTTAATCTTAACAAGTGGAAATCTTAGGCGTAAATCAAGTGGTGCTCGTTCCAGCCCTTCCTGGATCCTGTACAAACCCCACAGTACCTCTCTCTCTCTTTCTTTCTTTCTCTCTCTCTCTCTCGCTCTTTATGCAACCAACTGGCAGAAATATGAGCACACAGGGCTCCCTCAACAGTGTTTGTTATAAGGTTTTCTTGTCCATCTCCTTTTTCTGGAAGTGGTGAGATAGGAGTCGCGATTCAAGATTGATAGCAGCCAGTCAGGGCTGATCTGTTTTCTTCCTGTGTTTTACCCAGGGATTCCACAAGGGGCCTTGTGGTTTGACCCTCCGTTGACCCAGTACGTCTGGGGTAGAAAGGCCAATCTGATCCTCTAGAACTGGCGTGCAAAGATAGGTTCTTAGCAGAGGGTGGGACCCAACTGAACCAATGAAAAGTCCTGGGTTCACCGTAGACCTGCTCCTCATGCTCCTGTGGCCTAACAGCCCCTTGGTGAAGCTTCTTGTGCTTGGTTGTAGACCCAGACTTACTAGGGGAAGATAGTCTTTAAACTCAAGTTTCTAGTCAAGCAAATGTCTATGGTATTAAAAAAAAATACCTTACGTAAGGAGAAATTGAGACCTTGAATTAGCCCACAGACCCAGAACCAGCACAGATCACAGTGGTCATCTGGGTTATCTTGCGTGGTGCCAATGAGTTGTGAAGCTCAAAGGGGCATGTACCTCACCCAGATCCCACTGTCTGCTCAACACGGCACGTCATAGACATATCGAGTGCAAATTCACAGACTCCTCTGGAACCCCGGGCCATTATTCCCTGAAGACGCCTCTTCTCTGCCACAACCACCAGTGGTGCTCTTCCATCGGGTCGGAAGGAGGTGCGTATTAGCTATAGGATGGATTCCTAACACAGCGAGGTAAGAGTGGATGAAACTGCTAACAGGTGCTGGTGGTACCTTTTGTCTCTATCTTAATTACATTCTTGTAGGGCAGATGGAGAGGAAAAATACATGATATAGACCACAAGCACCCCTTTTAGACCATCGGTACAATTCCCACCAACGCCCTGTCACTCCAAGTCTAGCGATGCCGTGTCCTCTCAGACCCTAAGAGGTGCCATTCACAGGGAAGCCCCAAGCCTGTGCCCTAGCAGTGGAGTGCATGCGCTGAGAACTGGACCTTCGAGGAAGTAGCTCCATTGTTCCTGGTGATCCAGTAGTACTGATCCAAGAGGGATTGAAACATTTAAGCACTTGACTATTAGCCCAAAGATTCCCAGTCAAACCTACCCAGAGGCACCTTGACAGTCCTGGTGACCTGCTTCTGGAAGGTCACAGCCTCAAAGCGCCTCCGGAGCAGTTCTGCTCTGCACACACAGGCTCACCTTGAGCCAGAGTCACCTCAACGGCAACTAGCAGCAACCACACGTTCCATGTAGAACAGCCATTGTAGCATAAGGCGCTGGAAGTTCTACTAACAGTGCATACCGTCTTGAAACTCCAGATCGAACCTTTCCAACCCCCTGACAGTCCATCATCCCTTTGTTGGTAGCCATTTCTCCCAGCCCTGGGCAAGCACAGTGTGCAGTTTTCAGTTCTTAGAATTTAGCCTATTACAGAATATCATGCAAATAGAGCTATAAAACATGTGACCTTTGAATCAGTGCACTTAAGATTCATCCTTGTGTTGCCAAGTATGACTGGTTCCTGTTTCATTGCTGTGTCTTGTTCCATTATATGTGTATACCATGGATTTTACCCATTCACTTGTTGAAGGACATTGGGTTGATTCTAGTTTTTAATGTTGTGAATAAAAGATACTGTACATATTCACATGCAAGTTTTTATATGGACATAAGTTTTTGTTCCTGGTGGGTAAATAATTAGTGGAATTGCTAGATTACATGATAAGTGCATATTTAACTTATAAGGAATAGCCAAACTGTTCATCTAGAGCAGTGGTTCTCAACTTTCCTAATGCCATGACCCTTTAATACAGTTCCTCATGTTGTGATGACACCCCGCAACCATAAAATTATTTTCGTTGCTACTTCATAGCTGTAATTTTGCTACTGTTATGAATTGGGTGACCCTTGTGAAAGAGTCATTCGACCTCCAAAGGGGTCATGACCCACAGGTTGAGAACTGCTGATCTAGATGAATACAAATTTTGGATTCCCACCAGCAGTTCACACCAATTTATATTTATACCAATTGCTCCGTATCCTCACCAGCAGACAGTATTTTCTACCATTAAAAATACATAGATATGGTGGGTAAGTAAAAATGTATTGCTACTAAAAATCACAGAAATCTTTATTAAGCAAAACTGTCGAAATGTAAAGCTATTTAAAAAAAACCCTACACTTCTGAAGATAGTCTATAACTACTTCTTTCTAATAGTTCCACAAAGAATTCTGCACTTTTTTTCAATTTGTACCATATCAAAATAGTAGTTTTGGGGTCCTCACGGAACTCAAATAATTCTGAAAATGTTCCTTGAGTTTGAAGAACAAAAAGAAATATGAAGGGGTAAGATTAGGGCTGAGGGTAGCATAGTAGTTATATAATCTGTTGTCAATATGAGAGGATTACGAGTGAAGGGGTGAAGTCTAGCCTGTCAATCATTGTATAGCCAATGAGACCTCTGTGTGGGCATGGTCTTCCCCTGAGGATTCTGGGAATTGCTGTATTTCTTCCTTGGAGCTGGGAGACACCCTCTCTCTGCTCACTCCCTTGGAGACTCTACTGACAAGACTCACTCCCTGAGAGATGCTCCACTGACAAGACACATGGCGCGACACTGATAGACCCTGTGCCCTGGGAACTGGAGGAGCCACGTGGAGACCCCTGCCAGCGCTGAGATGCTTCTACCACCACTGGATCCACAAGAGTTTGCACCCACTGGCCTGTGATCTTCTTGCATTTGGCATCGTTGCATGTATTTTGTGAGTCTGAAGAGGGCTTTATAGATTGGTATCGGACATATGGGCTAATATCAGACTTACGGACTTGATCTGGTCTGAGCCAGGATGTTTTCTCAATATTGAACTGCTCTTGTATGTAAAGCTCTGTCCTCTACACATATGAGTGTCCATGACTTTGTTTCTCTAGTCTACCAGACTAACACAGGTAGACAGCCTAAGATTTCCCCCACGAGATTCTCGCAGCACAGCCCATGCTACTCTCCAGGATCGAGCAGGTCCATTGTTGTGACTGGAAAAAGATTACTCAACACAACTTTCCTGGCCTTCTTTCATATTCTTTGCCACGTGTCCCCATGAGAATCCTGTCTCTTTCTAGAGAATCTCTTCAGATGACCCCTGTCGTATCCCAAAGACAGCTTGCCATAACCTGATGAACTGACCTATTGCTTCTGCCGTGACTTTCAACAGGCTCAAAGGATCCCTTTGGAAGCGTGGGAAATATGTTACAGGGGAAACTTGTCAGTTACCATCCACTGATCTCAGACATGCTTAAACAAGTTTGCTTAGAATGAATCCAAACCTATATGAACTACAACTTTAGAAGCAATACTCCACAGAGCCAGCCACCATCTGTCTATATCTATAAACACATACATGAATGAACTGTATCGAGAATTTTGACTTGACTGAAATTTTAAATTCCTTTGTGTATTGAAGCTTGAGACTCATGAAATACTTGCTAATTAATTCCAGTAACTTAATCAATTGCTTCTTTTTCCGCCAGCACTTTAGAAACATTTACCACCTAGACAATTTACTACAATAGCATTTTAAATATTATTATGACACTGGATTTCTGTGAGAGATTTAACTGTTGGGACACCCTTGTTCAGAGGATGTAGATGGGGACATATCATGAGCTCTCACAGTGAAAAGCCAGGGCCCTCAGAAGACCCCGCTGCGGGTGAGAAAGCTGCAGTTGATCCTGAGTTTGCAAGTGCTTCCTGTGCATGACAATTGTATCTGTGCACCCGGGCTTCTCAAGTGTCTATTTTAATCAACACCCCTCCCGCTCCTGATCATCTTAGTTATATGCATACAGTCTGTCTTTCCCTAGCCCCCCCCCCACACACACACATACACACATATTCATCAGCCAGTTGACATCTAACGCTGGGAACCAGAAGCTGTTGGATCTGAGTGGAATAATCCACGCTCACTACGGGAACATGGCTCCCATTAGAAGCAGCACTAAATATGATGCCAACGACTGAAGAGTGAACCACAAGTGATAGTTAGTTGCTGTTAATTTGGCCCTGATTCATGGCTGTCCTGTGTACAATCGACTAACGACAGCGCGGTCTGGGTCTGCTCCGTCGTCATGGTCAGGTGTGGTACGCGGGAGCCCACTGTTGTGGCCACTGTGTATTTTGAGTGTCTGGTAATGTGGGGGACTCACTTCCAACACTGTTCTTTTGTATACAATATCCATTTGGTGTGAAGTGGCCAAGTTGTAGACGCAGCTCCCCAGGCCACCTTCCCCCTAGCCTGTCGTAGTCTGGAGACCCTGGAAAACTGCTCACCGTCAGACAGACAGCGGCATAGCTTTCAGCAACACGGCAACGTGCAGGCCACTGCAGACAAACTGACGAGGAGTTAGTGGGGCAACACATACAGTATGGTTTTTCACTTCACAGCATGTGACCCAGGAACTAAATAGGGTATACTCAAAATCCTGTGTCTTACCCTTTGTCTGACAACAGATTTTCTTTAAAAAGTTGTTACAACACAATCATTTCTTGCCTCGTCTTATGAACAGTTTTATTGTGGTATAATGTATGTGCTATGAGATTTCTCATTTGAATATAATTTAGTGATTTCTAGTAAATGTATAAGGTTGGGCAACCATCCAGGTTTAGAACATTTTCATTACCCCCACCCCCAAATCCCTGTGCCCCTTTGCAATCAGCCTTTGAGCCCAGGCCCATATCCAGGCAGCTGCTAACCTGCTTTCTGTCTCTACAGCTGGGCCTTTTGTGAACCTTTCATGTAAATAGAATCACATATGTGGTCTTTTGGCAGTGGCTTCTTTCATTTTTCAGGCTTTTGAGGTTTATCTACATTGTAGCATGTGCCTGCACTTTGTTTCTTTTTACTGCTAGCTAGTATTCTGTTGCTTGTATATCTACCTTTTGTTTGTCCATTCACATTTAGCTTTTCCAGTTTCCCGCCATTATGAATACTGCTATGAACATGATCTTCTAAGCCTCAGTGTGGATACATTTTCACTTCTTGAGCAGATTCTGAGGAATCTGTCAGCACCTGTGGTAAGCTTAGAGGAGCCCCGTGTGTGCGTGTGTGTGTGTGTGTGTGTGTGTGTGTGTGTGTGTGTGTGTGTGTGTGTGGTCGCTGTGCGTTGGAATCACCTTGATGGCAGCTTGAGTTTTTGAGTATGGTAAGCTTATGTTCAATCTTTTAATAAACTCCCAAACTGACTGTCTTTCAAAGTAGTGATACCATTTTACAGTCTCATCAGTAACCCATGAGAGTGTTCTAATTTCTCCTAGTCCTCCCCAACACTTGGTATTGCCCATCTTTTTAGACAAGTGATATCCATTCCAGTGGGTGTGAAAGATCCCTGGAGGTACAGTGAGCCAACTGCTGGGCTCTAGCCACAAGGGCAGTGAGCAGTCAAACCCACCAGGAGCTCCAGCTGAGAAAGACGTGAGGCAGTCTGCTTCTGTCCAGATGTGTCATGGTGGAGCCTGGTGGCGCAGTTCTGTGCTGCCCGGGGGTTGTTCGGAACCAGAGGCAGTGGACCAGCAGTCATGCAGTGGGTGTGTTGTAGCATCCCTCTGGGGTTTGGGTTTGCATTTCTTGAGTGCCTATGAGGCTGAGGATCATTTTGTATAATTATTAGGCATCACATTTCTTCTTTGGAGAAATATCAGTATCATTCCTTTCCCTATTTTAAAATTGGTTTGTAGATTGGCTTATTATTGAGTGATAATTGTTCTGCTACAAGTTCAATATCAGATATGTGTGTATGGCACGATACATTGATTTTTATTTCCCTCACAATGCCAGAGATGGCGGTTCATAGCCATTATAATTGCTGTTTAATCTTTGAGTGAGTGTTAAAAGCTGGATTCGAGCTAAGTCCTTCACAAGGATTATTTACACCGTTTTGCCATCTTCTAAAAAGTTCTAGGGTTATTCCAAATTTTGCTCTCCAAACAGTTTTCAACAGGGAAGGAGGGGGGGCGCTGGTTTGGGAATTGTACTGTAGTGCACAGGACTGCGTGGTAGGTGCAGTAGGCATAAGAGTGTGGTGAAGGACCCCAATGCCATTGGTTTAAATAGGTGTGTCCCCTCTATTCTAGCAGGGTGACATTAACAGCCCCCATGGATATGGCGATCCTTCAGTCATCAGATCCCGTTGCCGGCAGTGGGGAGTGGGGAAGGGAGGCATGTTCATACCTTTGGAGCGGCTGACCCAGCAGCTACAAGCATCGCTTCTGTCCATATGCTAACTGGTTGGAACCTAGTCACGCACAGCTGCAAGAAAAGCTGGGAATGGCTTTGGTTGTTATTGTCCCCCCTCCAACACCCCTCCTCCATCTAAATCTTAGAGGTTTAGGCCTAAAATTTAGGAGTTTAGGGCAGGAGAGGAACAAATAGTGAATGTCACTCTTAATTGGTGTGAGGGTTCCTGTAACTGATAGGCACTCTTATTTCATCAAAGAGAGTCTAGTTGATAGGCACTTGTTGCCCTGGCCTAATCCTTATTGTGGAGTTCATTTCCCTGTTTTAGAACACGCCAGAGTATTCCTCATGTGATGGAGCCATACATATGAATGGTTGTTACTGCTGTGTTTATGCCACCGAGTCTATTTCAAGTGACCTTATAGTATAGTGTGGAACTGCCAGGCCTCTGCTCCCGTGGGCTCAAAGTGCCCGCCAGCCCAGCAGAGCTTTTAGCCAGTATGCACCCAGAACTCTCTTATTGTTGCTTGAATCGAATCAAACCTGTCGCGGTTGAGCCAATTCCAGTTCAACTCATAGCAACCCTATAGAGCAGGAGAGAACTGCCTCTTAGGGTTTCCACGGTGGATTTGAACCAGCGGCCATTTGGTTATTAAGCCTAGTGCTTAATTAACCATGGTGACACTGGGACTTCTCTTAGTGTTGCTTAGGGAATATAGAATATAGTAGATACTGTATTGAATTGTAAAAGGAACGCTGGTGGTGTGTCAGGGGAAGCCAGCCCCTAACACATCATTACGGGTCCAGTAGGTGGAATTGTACAGCGATAATAAGTAAAGATCATAGTAAAGTTATAGAGAGCATGAGAGATAGAAGTGAAGTATTGAAATACAAGGAGTCAGTTGGGATTCATAGTAGCATGCTCACCTCAGCCCCACTCGATGGTCCACGTGGAGGGAGAGAGATCTTTAATGCTAGCCCAGGCTTTTTATATTCTCTGGGGACCTGCAAGCCCCCTAATTACAGGTGAGGACATACTTCACAAGAAGGGGCTGTGCTGTAGGTAATACATTAATGAGAGGGGGTCGTCTAGGGACATACACACAATAGGAAGAGGAGGGGTTGGGGGTACACATGTGACAAGATGGGTGGATCCTAGAGTCAGGATGGCAGCCTAACTTTGACCTATTCTCTAGATCTCCATAGGAACCATTATCAGTAGGGTGTAAACCCACCTACTGGAACCAAATAGATGACTGCAGGCCTCCATTGTCCTTAACAGCAGGGAGTGGGGCCCACTGTAGTCTGCCAACTGATCGCCCTCAGGGAGGATGCCTGTGAGAGTCTGACCTCCCCCCCACAGTGGCATGGTGGTTACCCATTGGGTCGCTAACCACAAGGTCAGCACTTCAAAACTACCAGCTGTTCTGTGTGGAAAAGACAAGGCTTTCTACTCCTACAAAGTCTTGGAAACTGTTGTACTCTGGGAGTTCTACCCAGTTAGAACTACCCTATAGGACTTGTCTGTCCTGAAGGGTCACAATGAGTCAGCATCAACTTGATGGTAGTGAATTTGGCTTTGGATTGGTGTTGGATATAAAGTGTATTTACCAGCTGATGGGAAGGGTGGCAAATACAAGGGCAGTTTCTTGCAGGTTGACTGTGGAAACAAACCCCCCTTTTGGGTAGTTTTCTAAGTGTCTTCCCGCCATGGGCCTGACTCTCTGGACATCACCACAATGCCACTTAATGAACAGCTGGCCAGTGCTGGCTACAGCTGTGTTCATATCTAGGTAATGTGGATCTGCCCCTTTAAGGAAGGAAGAGTGAGGTGAAGGCACCCTTTCGTTTGAGAGCCACTGCTTCCATAGAATAACAGTGGTTCCTAACAAGTGCCCAGAACTCTTCTGATTCCAGTTACCCTGTGTGTGTGTGTTTAAAACCTTGACAACAAAACAAATTGCTACTGCATGTTTTGAAGAAACAATCAACCAGGCTCCTTCAGTGTTTCCTGTCTAGATCTTCAAGCCTTGGTAACAATAACCAAGAACCAAAAAATAAAATAAAATAACTGAGAACCGTACTTTCCTGGTTGGGGCTCCGGGCAGAGAGGATCTGATCTGAAAACGGAGGAGCCTATATTTTTACAGCCTGTCTCAGCTGACCCGGAGATAACGTGGATAAACACAGGCTCCTCCACATACCTCCAGTCCCTGCTGGGTCCGCTGCAGGGAGGCTCAGACAACTTGTTTTCTTTCCCTTCCAGCTCTTCCCTGGGCACTCCCCTCCAGCTGCCTTCTTCCCCACCCCTACCCACCCCCCCAAAAAATACGTAACAAGTAATGTGATCTCTTAGGCCTGGTCTGCTGCTTTTGCAGATTCTTGTAGTCTTAGGGAAAGGGTGGTGGTGGGGGTATTAACTATTGCTTTACCAGTTCGCAGTTAACCAAACTTTAAAGCCCAAAGTGACTGCACTGGTGTTTTAAACAGAAGCAGTACGCATGATGAGTGCTGGGCTCTCGGTTATCCAGTGCTTTATCTTTTTTATTGCAATAGGCTTCATTTTATTTTCTTATAAGCCTCTTTAAGGTAATCCTTCCAAGGGTTTCAGAATTTGCCTGCCAGCTGTTAATTACGGGAAACTAGTAGGTATCAAGTGTGCCCTGGTGGCTTTGGTGGTGGTGTCCCATAAGCAGTGGGCTGGGAACTGCAGTCTCAAACCCACTAGCCACTCAGCGGGAGAAAAATGAGGCTGTTATCACTGATAAACCCAGTGAATGTAGAGTCACCATGAGTTGGAATTAGCTTGATGACACTGGGTGGGAGTAGGTGACATGTAATGGGAAACAATCTTACCAGGGGGTTTATAGCCCTAGGAGCCTTGGGAGAAAGGTGGGGCTTTCTACTCCTGTAAAAAATCACAATCTCAGAAACCCACAGGGGCAGTGCCCCTCTGCCCTATAGAGTCCCCTTTAGTCTGCATCCACTCGAGGGCAGTGATTTTCTAGGAGGCTGCTAATTTGCTGTGTGACATTGTATCCTTGTATTAGTTATTTAACTTCTCTGTACTTTAGTTTTCTGTAAAATGGGCAGTTTTTAAAGACAGCACATCTATTTTTATCTCCAAACCTCATGGAAATAATTGTTTCAAGGTTTAAATTTTTTAAAGGTATACATATATAAGGACAAAAAGGAGACAATAGTGGATACAAAAAAATCAACACTTTTTTAAAATAGAAAAAAGTAATGGTAGATGTAACAGAACAGAAGATGCTGAAGCCTAACCTTTTCTGAGAGAGATGGGTTAGAAGTTGGTTCATTTGCTCCTAAGAAGCTGGGAAAACTCAGAAACCAGAGGCATCAATCAATAGTAAGCAGAGAATAAGATCTAGAGTTGAAAACTGGGAGATCAATTGAAAGTTTGTAAAAGGAGTTAGTAGATATCCCAGCCTTTTCCTCACCCCTGTATCTCCTTGTCAACTGCATGGGAACAGAATTATTATATTGAGAGATTGAACACTGAAGATGTTGGACTTGAGGGCATTGCCCTTGCTTGGACCCAAGGAAAGCTGTGGGCTAAAAACAATGGGGAAAGCCAGAGCAGATAAGAAGTCTGTATACGATGAGTAGAGTTCCCAGTCTTTTCAATTACCTGCTAGCCAGGGCCCTCACAGGACAGCTATTTTATGAGGGGGAGTGTTTTTCTGAATGGCCCTAGAGAAAAGCCGAACAGATACCAACATTTGGGGATTCTTTCAATGAAAAAACAATGAGCTCACCAGCTTCCATCAGGGAAATTCACTAGTTATTATACTTCTTCCATAGAATTGCCAGTTAGCTTTTGTGTGACTCACTCATATATACTGACTGGACAGCCAAATTTCACTAGGCATTCAGAAATAGTCTCTCACATGAAAGATACAGTATAAAACAAACAGAAAATAGGCCATTGGTGGAAATAAAGACAATGCAAAAAGAATATAAAGACCTAGAAATGAAAAATGAGAGTGACCAGTTAAGGAAACAACAGCAGAATATAAGGGCTTCCATATCAATCTGGCAAGATTCCCAGGGGATCCTGGGTATTGCAGAGATAGGGCTAGTGGAGGAGGTTGGAGGCTCTAAAAGACTGGCTCTTCACTCCTGAAAAATCAGCCATTGACACCTGTGACACCCAGGAGTCAGAATCAATAAGAACTAGTTCCCGGTTTTACAAATTCTGGAAAGGGGAAGTTGAGGTAAGGATGAGGATGGAGGAAAAGAAGCTAGGAGACCAAAAAGTGTAATAAGGAAAAAACTCAAGAGCTTATTAGTAAAGTGAGTATTTTCCAGGACTATAAAAAACCCTCTGGATTGGGTGAGCCTCTGAGTGTCTGGCATATTATATATACAAAGACTTACACCAAGCCATATCATTGTAGATTTTATGAATACCAAGAACATTAAAATATTCTGATATCAGAGAAAGGCAGCTCATATTAGAAAGGATTAAGAATCAGAATGGAATTGCAGTTCTAGACAAAAGTACTAGGTGATAGTGGAGAATTAACTTTAAAATTTGGCGAGAATCTATCTAAGGGCAACACTAGGTCCAGAGACGAGAAGAGTGGTGAAAACGGGAAGAATGTGGAGACAGTCCGCCCAGTGGATTCATGGACCATGCAGACATCAGTGCCCACAACCCTGGGACCGGGAGAACTAGATGGTGGCTGGCTACCACCACCAACTGCTCTGGGAAGATCCTGCCTAGAGAGGGAGGGGTCTGTGGAACACAACTCAAAATCATGCAAAAAGACCAGGCTGACTTGTTGGATAGAGACTGGTGATACCATTACTCTTACGCACCCTCCAGTCTGGAACTGAACCCACTTCTATGGTTAAAAAAGAAAAGGAAGAACCAACCATTTAAGATGAAGAGGGTAGCATGTACCCAAAGACAAAAGTTCAAAGGATCAGGAAAGAAGGAATGGATTCAGGAACCCCAAGGAGGAACTGAGATAAGTGATGCTACATTAAGGGGATTGCAATGGATGAGCTGAAATGAAATGTGTATGAATTATTGAACGTAAAACTGATGATCTGCTTTGTAAACCTTCACCTCACTCACACTGAAAGGGTTTTTATTTTTACTTTTTAAAGATCATTTTATTGAGGACTCTTACAGCTCTTAATAACAATTCATATATCAATTATATATATCAAGCATATTTTTTACATTTTATTAGGGGCTCATATAACTCTTATCACAATCCATACATATACATACATCAATTGTATAAAGCACATCCATACATTCTTGCCCTCATCATTTTCAAAGTATTTGCTCTCTACTTAAACCCTTTGCATCAGGTCCTCTTTTTTTTCCCCCTCCCTCCCCGCAACTCCCTCCCTCATGAGCCCTTGATAATTTATAGATTATTATTTTGTCATATCTTGCCCTATCCGGATTCTCCCTTCTCCCCTTCTCTGCCGTCCATCTCCCAGAGAGGAGGTCACATGTGGATCCTTGTAATCAGTTCCCCCTTTCCAACCCACTCACCCTCTACTCTCCCAGTATCGCCCCTCACACCCCTGGTTCTGAAGGTGTCATCCACCATGGATTCCCTGTGCCTCCAGCTCCTATCTGTACCAGTGTACAACCTCTGCCCTATCCAGTCCTGCAAGGTAGAATTCGGATCATGGTGGTTGGGGGGAGGAAGCATCCAGGATCTGGGGGAAAGCTGTGTTCTTCATCGGTACTACCTCGCACCCTGACTGACCCATCTCCTCTCCTAAACCCCTCTATGAGGGGATCTCCAGTGGCCGACAAATGGGCTTTGGGTCTCCACTCTGCACTTCCCCCTTCATTCACTATGGTATATATGTATATATATATTTTTGCATGATGCCTTATACCTGGTCCCTTTGGCACCTCGTGATCGCACAGGCTGGTGTGCTTCTTCCATGTGGGCTTTATTGCTTCTGAGCTAGATGGCTGCTTGTTCACCTTCAAGCCTTTAAGACCCCAGACACTATCTCTTTTGATAGCCGGGCACCATCAGCTTTCTTCGCCACATTTGCTTATACACCCGTTTGTCTTCAGCGATCGTATCATGGAGGTGTGCAACCAATGATTAGATTTTTTGTTCTTTGATGCCTGATAACTGATCCCTTCGGGACCACATGATCACACAGGTTGGTGTGTTCTTCCATGTGGGCTTTGTTGCTTCTGAGCTAGATGGCTTCTTGTTTATCTTCAAGCCTTTAAGACCCCAGACACTATCTCTTTTGATAGCCGGGCACCATCAGCTTTCTTCACCACATTTACTTGTTCACCTGCTTTGGCTTCAGCAGTTGTGTCGGGAGGGTGAGCACCGTAGAGTGCCAATTTAATAAAAGAAAGTATTCCTGCATTGAGGGAGTGCTTGAGTGGAGGCCCAAGGTCCTTCCGCCACCTCAATACTAAACCTATAAATATAGACATATAGATCTATTTCCCCATCTTCTTATATATATTTGCATGTACATGTCTTTGTCTAGACCTCTATAAATGCCCTTTGACTCCTAGCTCTTTCCTCCATCTCCCTTGACTTTCCTCCTGCCCTACTACCATGCTCTGTCCCCACCTGGGCTACAGCTATACCTCTTCTTTACATAACCTTACCCTTGATCATTCCCTACCAGGCCTGCCACTCCCCCCTCACTACCATTTTGGGTCCCATGTTGTTCCCTTGTCCCTGTGTTTGTTAACACCACTTCCTTACCCCCCCCACCTCCCCCTATCCCAAGTCCCCCCAGAACTGTTGGTCCCATTGTTTTTCCTCCAGATAGTTCATCCAGCCTGTCCTATTCAGACAGACCTGTGGAGACAATAACATGCACGAAAACAAGACAGAGGAAAACAAAGCAACAGTATACAACCAGACAACAAAACAACAACAACCCACTGACAAAGAACTAAACAAAACACAACACGAAAGAAAAGCTTGTAGTTAGTTCAAGGATCGTTTGTTGGCCCTTAGGAGTGTTTTCCAGTCCAGTCTGTTGGGGCACCACGCCCTGGCCCCAAAGCCCACTTTCAGCATTCCCTGGGGACCTTGCCTCTCCATTCCCTTGCTGTTCCGCTGCACTCCCCCAGTGATTTGCCTCAGTGTGGTGGGATCAGGTCAGGTGCAGTTCCCACACTGTGTCTCTGGTGCTGTCCCCTGTATCGCCCTTGGTCACTGAGGGGCCTCATGTCTCATAGTGGGGCCAGCCATGTTGTTCTCTCTGTGGATTGGCTGCTCTAATCAGGAACATCATCCTCACGGCCTGGTGGGCCAGGCTGTGCTCCACTGTCTCCTCCTCCCCCTTCATCTGCTTCCGTGTGCTCTGATCAGATATGTCCATTTCCCGGAGCTGCAGAATCAATGTCGTCCTTTGAAACAAATTCTTCTCGGGGGAGGGGCAGAAATCCACTTAACTTTTGGTGCTGGGGCCAGCCTCCCAGACCTCTCCACTGGTTCCCTACTCCATGCCGGGATATTGCTATATCAAGCATATTTGTACGTATGTTGCCATCATTCTTTTCTAAACATTTACATTCTCTTTGAATCCTTTGTATCAGCTCCTCTTTTTACCCTCCCTCCCTCTCCCATGCTCGTAACCCTTGATAAATTATAAATTATTATTATTTTCATATCTTATGCCAACTACTGACTCCCTTCCCCCATGGTTTCTTCCCACCTCCTCTCCCTACCTTCTCTCTACCCACCTTGTACTCCTACTCCCATTTCTGTTCGTGGGGGGTTTATCTGACCTGGCTTCTGTGTGTCATGAGCTCTTATCTTTACTTGTGTGCATGCTCTGGGCTAGCCCGCAGTGAAAGGCAGGATTGGGGCCATGATAGTGGGGTGTGAGGAAGTATTAGGGAACCAGAGGAATATTGTGTGTTTTATTGGTGCTATACTTCACTCTGGTTGACTCATCCCTTCCTTGCGACCCTTCTGTGAGGGGATGTCCCATTGTCTACAGATGGTTTGGGGGCCAGGCTCTGCTCCAATTCCCCTCATTCTCAACAATATGGTTTTTTGTTTGTTTTTTTGAGGATCTTATGATGCCTGTTACCTGATTCCCATTGACACCTCATGATCGCACATGCTGGTGTGCTTCTTCCATGGGCTTTGTTGCTTCTCTGTTAGCTGGCTGCTCATTTAATTTCAAGCCTTTAAGACCCCAGACGCTATATCTTTTGATAGCTGGGCACCATCTGCTTTCTTCACCACATTTGCTTATGCACCCGTTTTGTCTTCATCGATCATGGCAGGAGGGTGAGCATCACAGAATGCCGGATTGTTAGAAAAAGTGTTGTGCGTCGAGGGAGTGCTTGAGCAGAGGCCCGAAGTCCATCCACTTCCTCAATGTCTTACCACGTAAATATTTCTACCTATGCCAATACCTCTATTTTTATGAAATAATATTTTTATACAAGTGCACACCTATGTTTATACCTCTACACATAGCTTTGCTTCCTAGGTCTTTCCTTTGTTTCCTTTTACCTTCCTCCTTTTCCACCATCACGTGCATCCTTCTACTGCCTCTTAGTAATTCCGCTCAGCTAGATTGCTATTGTTCCAACACCCCCAGGATCTCTATGTCCTCCTCGCTGTTGATTGAAAGGGTTTTTGTTTTAAATTTAAGTGGGGAAAATTATTTTAAAACCAGGTATCTGATAAACATAACATAGGCATAATACTAGTTTCCTTCAAGAGAAAAATCATTGTTTTAAGCTGATATGTTTTAGTCTTGTTGAATATGAACATATAGTAGAGCTCTTTGTACTTTGAGACTTTCTAGAGAGTAAAATTAAAGCAGTTCCAAGTCAAGAAAGTAGATCAAAGTCATTTCAGAATTGGCCCCACTGAGCATTGTAGCCTTAGAAATATATGAAGGGACTAACCAAAGAACCAGCATCGCCTGGTGACAGTCCGGTGGGGGGCCGCCTGCACACTGCGTACTGGGCCTCAGGTCCACTCGCATTCGAAATGGGGGTGTGAGGTTGCATTTGTTGTAAAGCTGATTGCAGAACCTTGGCGTTAGGGTTAAACTTAAGCTTCTCTGTGACATTTGAACCTTGGTTGCTACTCCTTCCCTTTATTAGTGTTCCTTTCCCTTCATAAAACAAATTTGTTTCCCTGTCCCTTGGAAAACCTCCAGACGGCTGCTTTCACTCCCCCAGACTGCGCTGCCTTCTGGGATCATTTTCACATAGCACGTTGGTTCGCTTTCGGTTTTGACTCTAGTCACAGTAAGACTTAGTGGGGACACAGACCATCCCTGAGGCAATAACGGTCCTCTTTGGGAAATGACAGTATAAAACCAAAAACAAACACAAGGGCACTGAGTCCATTCTGCCTCACAGCAAGCCCTGTGGGATCAGGTTGCTGAGGCTGCAAATCTTTCAGCTTGAGCGTCTTGGTTAGCACCCCAAAGCTTCATGCACAGTGCCACAATAGCTACTGTTTTTGAACAGTAGACATTTCCATATATTTATCGTCTCTATATGCTTACATAGCTACTCTGATGACCACCACCATCTTAGCACCCCCATTTGAGCTCTGAGAGGTGAGCTCACCACAGTAAGCAGCAGACCAGACGTAGAGCAAGGCTTGTGTGGTGGCACAGCCGGTGCAGCAACACTGTCTACCTCCCTCGCCCAGTCCGCATTCGTCGAACCTTTGCGACACTTGATCGGATTAGAGAATTAGGAAACTTAAAGGAATGCCCATGATTCTTTATGTAGTGGCATAAGTTGATATGATACAGATCTTCTTTTAAGCTCTGGTTTTCTTTAGTGAGAAGCACACTGAACTCACCGAGCTGGGGAACCAGGCAAGCTCGCAAAAACACTGGTTACAGATGTGAAATAGCATGTACACACCTCAGGGCCTTTGTTCTTCCTCCCCAAAGTTACTGACTGAACCACACAGTGAAGAAGTCAGTTAGACCTCGGACTGTCTCACCCTAGGTGTCCCAAAGCGGGCTTCCTAGCAGATTTCACCATCTCCTTTCCACCTCCACCACAGCTCCCCACTGCTGCTCCAAGATGAAGGTCGGCATCCTGCACCCTTGTCTGTGGGGGTGGTTGGATGCTTACAGACATCCTCCCTGAAGGCAATCCCTGCCAGACTGCTGTCTGGCCCCACCACAGGAGTGGGCCTGCTCCCTGCTGCTGGGGACAATGGATTATATCCCCCTGAGGCTTGTGACCATTAGCTTGGTTCCTGTAGGTGGACTTCACACCCTACAGATAATGGTCTCTATCAGTTGAGCCAGGGAACAGGTCAAACTGGCTCTGTGACATCCAAAGTTAGGCTGCCATCCTGGATCTAGGATCTGCCCATCCTGCCACATGTATACCCCCAATCCCTCCTCTTCCTTTTGCATGGGTACCTCTAGACCACCCCCTCACATTGCTGTGTAACATAATGCAACCCCTTCCTGTAAAGTATGTCTTTACCTGTAATTAGGGGGCTTGCATGCCCCCAAAGGGATATAAGCCTGTGTTAGCAACAGAGGCGTCTCTCTATGGTCACCCCCACCCCCACCTCCTTGGCTCCCTCTCCTGTTTCCCTTTCCCCTTGCCCTCCTTCCCTCTCTCTCCACGTGGACCACCAAGCGGGTCCCAGGTGAGCATGCTACCATGAATTGTATCGGACTCCATTTATTTCTATATTTCTCTTCTATCTCTCATGCTCTCTATAACTTTATTATAATCTTTACTTATTATCGCTGTACAATTGCGCCTGCCAGACCCGTAATGATGTGTTAGGGGTTAGCTTCCCCTGCACTCGTCTTTCCCTGGACCCACTTCTAGGGTAAGCCTCTGCACTGTTTTATTTATTTAATGGAATGGAACCACAAACCTTAATTTAAAAATCCCATCTTTATCCTAAAATCTTCAGAGAAGTGTTCTCTTTTGGTCACTTGTTCAATCAAGTATTATATATTTTTAAAATCTTACATTTCAGGTGAATAAATGTGAGAAATGTATGTTCTATTTGCCGTATGCCAAGTGAAAACAAGAATTAATTCTCTGTCCTCTTCCAAAGGAATGTAACATGCGTACAACCAGTGTCTGGCACCCAGCAAGATCTCAATACATCCTAGCATTTATTACTTGAGTGCTATAAAATAGGGACTCAATTTTTCTCTCTATTGTGGTTTAGCCATCTGACACGTATTTACTAGATTCCTTTGTTATTGAGATTTATCAGACTTTTAAATTATTTGGTATGATAAACCTTCGTCTAATTCACAATACAGTTAAACATTTTTTATAATTAGGCTCCTTATTGTTTTCTACTGATTGAGATGACTAATCTTGTGCCAGTAACCATTATTGTGATTTTTGTTATTTTATAATATCTATGTTCTGCCCTAACCACAAATAGAAAAATATTTGAGCCAAAAACCAAAACAATGAAAGATTTTAAACAATAGTTCACAATGACAATCACCAAAAGAATGGGGGGAAAGACCGTGTCTTTAAAATGAGACAAAGAAGGAATGTAGATCTTGCCTCTGATGAATTCTTAGTGTGGAGACTTCAGCCCCATAGAAATGATGTGTGACAGGAGCAAATGAAGGGAGAGGAAGAGAGAATGGAGCACATCCTGGCCCACCAAGCCCTGAGGACGATATTCCCTCTCAGAGCAGCCAAAGCACAGAGAGGACCATAGGGCTGGCCCCACTACGAGACTCGATGTCTCTCGCTGACCCATAGCGCTACAGGGGTCTAGGAGGGGGGCAA
Source organism: Tenrec ecaudatus (assembly GCF_050624435.1). Taxonomy (NCBI): domain Eukaryota; kingdom Metazoa; phylum Chordata; class Mammalia; order Afrosoricida; family Tenrecidae; genus Tenrec; species Tenrec ecaudatus. The sequence continues at coordinate 76,345,055 of NC_134539.1, read as the reverse complement.
GGACGGACAACAACACTGGAGACACAGATGTGCCCGATCTGACCCCACCACACTGAGGTGAAACACTAAGGGCATACAGCAGAACAGTAAGGGGAACAGAGCAACAAAGTCCCCAGGGAATACCAAAAATAGACTTTGGGGCCAGGGTGTGGCACCCCATCAGACTCCACCAGAAAACACCCCTAAAGGTCAACAAACAGACCTTGAACTATTTACAGGATTTTCTTTTTGCTGTCGTTTGGTTTGGTTTTATTTACTTTTGTTGCTTTGTTTTGCTCTGTCTTGTTTTTTGTGCACATTATTATCTCTGCAGGTCTTTCTAGATAAGATAGGAGGGATAAACAATCTGGAGGAGAAAAAAAACGGGACCTACAGTTCCAATGGGGGAGGACATGTGAGAGGGGGAGGTGGGGGAAAGGAAGTGGTGTTAATCAACAAACTGAGGGACAAGGGAACAACAAGTGATCCAAAAATCAATGGCGTGGAAGGTATAGGACAGTGGTTCTCAACCTTCTTAAGGCCGTGACCCTTTAATATAGTAGTTCCTCATGTTGTGGTGACCCCCAACCATAAAATTATTTTCATTGTTACTTCATAACTGTAATTTTGCTACTGTTGTGAATTGTAATGCAAATATCTGATTTGCAGGATATTTTAGGCAACCCCTATGAAAGGGTTGTTTGACCCCCAAAGGGGTTGTGACCCACAGGTTGAGAACCCCTGGTGTAGGAAGCCTAGTAGGGCCTGATCAAGGGCAATGTAACCAAAAGGAATTACTGAAAACAAAATGAAGGCTGAACATGATAGTGGGACAAGAGGAAAGTAAAAGGAAATAGGGGAAAGAACTAGGAGGCAAAGGGCATTTATAGAGATCTAAATACGGGCATGTACATATGTAAATATGTTTATATATGATGGGGAAATAGATCTATGTGCATATATTTATGGGTTTAGTATTAAGGTAGCAGATGGACATTGGGCCTCTACTCAAGTAATCTCTCAATGCAAGAACACTGAAGTAGTTAGTTTATTGTGCCAACCTGGACGATAGACATATGTGGGGTTAATTGAAGGGCGGAGGGATAAATGGCTCCGTGAGCCTCGCCTTTCTAATTCTCGGGTCTTTTGCTTTGTGGTGGTCGGACCAGGGTGCAGCTGCCTTAGCCAGTTCCCTTCTTCAGCTCACTTCCTGCAAGACATCCCGAGGAGAAGCCACATGGACCTGCCCCAGTGAAGCCCTGGGTGTTGGAGCAGCCGTGCGGAGACCCCTGCCAGCATGGAGATGCTTACATGTTCACTGATTCGGCTTTCCTCCCGCAGTTGGCATCATAGTGTGTGTTTTGTGAAATGGAGGAGGATTTTGTGGATTAGCGTCGGACATATGGGTTAATATTGGACTTACGGGCTTAGGCAGCACTGGGTTGGGATGTTTTCTTGATGCACACTTAACCTTTATATAAAACTCTCTCTTATACATGAGTTTCTGTGGATTTGTTTCTCTAATGTACCCAGACTAACACAAACACTTTGTTCTATTAAAGTGGCATTCCATGATTATCACCTTCTTGGCATGACTGATGAAATTAAAGTGGGTCCATAAGCAAATGTGGTGAAGAAAGCTGATGGTGTCCGGCTATCGAAAGATATAGTGTCTGAGGTCTTAAAGACTTGAAGATAAACAAGCGGCCATCTAGCTGAGGAGCAACAAAACCCACATGGAAGAAGCATACCAGCTTGTGTGATCACGAGGTGTCGAAGGGATGAGGTATCAGGCATCAAAGAACAAAAAGTCTTATCATGAATGAGGTTGAGTGCAGAGTGGAGACCCAAATCCCATCTGTAGCCAACAGGACACCCCCTTACAGAAGGGTCACAAGGAAAAGATGAGCCAGTCAGGGTTCAATATACATACATACAACTTTCCTCTAGTTCTTGAATGCTTCCTTCCACCCACTATCATGATCCCAATTCTGCCTTACAAATCTGGCTAGACCAGAGGATGCACACTGGTACAGATCAGAGCTGAAAACACAGGGAATCCAGGGCAGATAAACCTCTCAGGACCAATAATGAGAGAAGAGATACCAGGAGGTTAAGTAGAAGGTGGGAGAGAAAGGGGAAACCAATCACAATGATCTACATATAACCCCCTCCTGGACAACAGAAAAGTGGGTCAAGGGAGACGCCAGACAGTGTTTAGGACATGAAAAAACAATATTAATTTATAAATTATCAAGGGTTCGGGAGGGATAAAAATGAGCTGATACCAAGGGCGGGCTCACCTAGAAAGAAAAAGTTTTGAGAATGATGGTGGCAACAAATGTACAAATGTGCTTGACACAATGGTTAGATGTATGGATTGTGATAAGAGTTGTAGGAGCCCCCGCGATAAATTGATTTTTTTTTAAATGTGTGAATTTGAGCTCCCAGGACTCCACAGTTTCCAACCCTCCCCAAACCTGCATGTATGATTTAATGAATTTCTTGCATGTTTGTATAGTTGTCATGTGGATCCAAAGCTGATTATTCATTCCTCAGACACCCATTGAGTGGGCCTTAATCACAATAAGGGCAGCGAGGATAAGAGAGCAGCAGCCGAGGTCATTCCTGAAGAATTTGCATTCTTCGCTGGCATTCCCGGGATATTCAGGGTAGGCCCGGCCCCCGAACATCGTGGGCCTTGACCTTCTGTGAGGCAGGTGGGGGAAGAAGTCCCTGCCTGCAGTGTAGAGGTTTCTGAAGTGGGAGCGGCAAAGCGCGCGCGCCGGGGAGGGAGGGGATCGGCAGTTCTCCCAGCCTGCGTAACTCGGCGTCTTCTTCTGCGTGGTAGGTTTTTAAAATATTTTTCTAACCAAAGTTGAGAACATCTCCGTGGTGGGTTTGAGCACGCCATTGCGCCCGCCCCCCGTGCCCCCGCAAGGCAGACATTGGCCCCGGCGTGCTGCCCCCCGCGGCTGTGCTGTAGGGCGGGCCTGGCCGTGCACACGTAGGAAGGAGCGTGCGTGCCCGCCGGCGGGTCCCGCGCGGCCGGCGCTGGACGTGGGCAGGCTGCGCGCGGGCGGGGGGCGGGGGGCGGAGGGGCGGGCGCGCGGCCCGGCCGGGAGGGAGTTACGGGCCGGGGGCGGGCCTTCCGCGCGCCGGAGCTCCAGGGCCCTTTGTTGGCCGCGTCCCGCACCGGAGGACAGCGTCGGGCGCGATGGCCGAGTGCGGGCGCGGCCCCCCGCGCTGAGCGCCGAGCAGCCCCGGGGCGCGGGCTAGGAGCGCGAAGAAGCGGGGCCGCACTGGCCCGGGCCGGGGCCCGCCAGACGCCGGGGGTGGTGGGGGGCGAGGGCGCCGGGCGCTGCCCGCCGCGGACGCCGCCCGCACACGAAGATGTTGGAGATTTGCTTGAAGCTGGTAGGCTGCAAGTCGAAGAAAGGCCTCTCTTCGTCCTCCAGCTGTTACTTGGAAGGTACGCCGGGCAAACTCGGAAGGAGGCCTGCCCAGCGCGGCTGGGGCGGCACGCCGTGCCTAGGCCTCGCTCCTCTTCCTGCGCGCGCGCCCCACTCCCCCCGGCCCCCGGCCCCCCTTCTCTTTCTTTCGCCCCCTGGGCGCCCTGGGCCCCAGGCCCAAAGTGATGGCTCCAGGCCCCGGCCTCTCCCCCGCCGCCGCCGAGTGTTCTTGGAGGCAGACGTGTCGGGGGATCCGCAAACTGGACTTTTGCGAGAAAGTTGCAGAAAGTGAACTTCCCAGACCGTGAACGTCCCAGTTAGCCGACGTTGTTGTGTGGTTTCTGCTGTTAATTGGGGCTGAGGTGTCAGAAAGGATGGTCTGTTTGTGAACACATGTGAATTTCATTAAGGATCGTGTACAAAGAGAACATGGCTCTACCATTTATGGATACAGAATTTCAAGTGATCTTTCTAACATTCCCCCCCCCCCAAGTTTTATCTGCAGACTGTGAATAGATGGTAGGAATGTTCTCTCTTTGGGGGAAAGAAAGATTTTACGGAGTACTGTGGGGTGGGGTGGGGTGGGGTGGGGGGCGACGAGCCGAGGCCGGATACTCGTCAGTAAAACTTAGAGGAGTCTTTGCCTGCTTCCACCTTACCCTCCCTTTCTATTCTAATCCCACTTATTTTGTGTCTGTCCTTTAATATGTAAAAATAAGATGACAGCTGAAAAAATGAATTGGGGACGAAGAGTGCTTGTTATTTTTTGTAGCTTTGAGGAACGATATGAAGTTTATTGATTTGGGTACAGATCATTTCTGATGGTGTCTGAGTTACAATCATGCTTGGAAAGGAATGGAAAGCTCATTTTAGGAGTAGAATTTGTATTAGTGCCATGAAGTTCTGAATAGTTTTGTTCTGAAGTGAAATTGAAATAAGACAGAGGGCTCATCAACTTTCTCCTAAACTTAGTCTTTGCCACTTTTTGACTTGAGGGGCTGCCAGGAGTCGAATATGCCACTCTGACCATACATTCTCATGATCAAGGTGGAACCTGTTCTCGCCACAAGACGCCTGCCTCCTTCACTTTTCCTCAGTGCTTCAGAGAAGATCTCTCTAGATATGGAGTCACATGTTCACTCACTGCCAGCTCACAGCCACCCTCTAAGACGCAGAAAGAACTGCCTCTGTGGGTCTCAGACACTGTCACTCTTAGGGAGCAGAAAGCCCCATCTAGGCTCACAGAACTAGAGCTTGGAGGGAGATGATTTATCTGTCCCCAAAAATTGGCATCCAAAAGCCAGAATCATCTTAAGTTAATACATTGCTTATTTCCCAAGTTGCTCAAGATTCTGAACACATTCTCATTTACATCTGTAATGAGTTAGTGTTAGGCATTACCATCTCCATTTCGCAGATGGATGCCTAAGGCAGAGCTGATGAATGGACGCTTATAACTAGAACTGGGGGAAAGTTGAGGTCACAGCTTGGCTGTGACAATGTTTCATTTTCCTAGGGGTAAACTGGAGATTTAGTACATTACCTGGCTGGTTTGATTATTGTTGGGGGACAGGCACTGTTGTGTCTTGTTTAATCGCAATTTTTAAAAAATCCTGTGCAGCATATATTGTCCTGGGTTAAGGCTTAATCTAGAAAGGTTTCACTCTTGAGACTATTTCTTGTTACTGAGTCTTCCTTATTTCTTTGTCTATATTTAATTACTTGGAATTATTGTTTAGTAGTTGAGAGAATTAACAAACTGTAGCGATTTTTCTTAAGGACTGAAGTGCCACTAATCTCTAGAGGAAAACATTTCCCAACATCCAGATGAGTAATCCAGCCTTTCCTTTCCGTTCTTACTGCCATCCGAAATCAATCATTCGGTCCGTGTTTATTGATACTCACATGGGGGCCAGCAGACCCAAGTCACAGAGTCAGATGTGATAAAGCTTGCCCTTGTCCCATCAAGGAAGGTTCAGCTAGCAAACCGTTTTGATTAAGCATGCTACCTGCCACCAGGGCTAGCTGTTGCAGCAACAACAGTATAAATAATAGCAGTGTTGTTGTTGTTCTTAACATGGTGATTTAGTGAAAGTTTCCAAAGCAAATTAGGTTACATGCCACGGTGGTTAGTGTTCATAATGTGATAACATTCTCATTATTTTCTTAATGCTTGTTCGGTTTCTATTGATCTAACCTCCCTTCCTGCCTTCTCATCTTTGCTTTTGGGTAAATGTTGACCATTTGGTCTCAGGTAGTTAATTGTTTAAGGAAGCACATGACTCACAGGTGGCAGTGTTTATTTTATAAGCCAAATCTCTTATTTGACTGAAAAGCCACCTGTAGAACTAGCTCCAACTTCAAGTTCAAAGGTTATTTTAGGACCATAGTCTCCGGAGTTCCTCTAGTCTATCAGTCCAGTCCGTGTGGTTTTTTTCTTTTTCAGGAGTTGGGGTTTTGCTTAGCATTTTTCTGGTCAAAAGGGTTAGTAGCGGTAGCTGGGCACCTATTGTTTATTTGTACTGTTTAGTCCATAGACGACTTTCTTCTGGGAGGTTTTGAGTTCTTTTATTTTCTTTTGCTACCTATGAGAAGAGACCAGTAGTTGCAGCTTAGATGGCTGCTCGTGTACTCGCCGAACATTATGCCTGTGCACTGTGTTGTGCCAGCTGACCGAACTATGTTGTGCCAGCCGACCAAATTGACCCCAAGCCTCAACCTAGAAAGCATCCCCATGAGTTGTCTGGCTCTGTCAAGGGAGGCTCCACAGCTGGGACAAAGGTGTCGGGTGCCATCGAGTCCATTTTCAAATGGTCGCAGCTCCCTGGAGGAGCCCTGCTGGCCCAGGCTTCCCTGTTGGACTGCTAACTGTAGGGGCAGCAGCCGGGAACCCCCAGCCATTCGAGGGAGAGACACTGCCTTCCACGCTGTAGACTACCATCTGGGCCAGTGCTGCCCTGTCTGTCCTAAAGGGCCACTAGGAGTTGGAATCAGCTCAATGGCTTTGTGTTTGAGCAGCCTCAGGTGACAGTAGAAGGACCCAGTGGGGTTTTCTTGACTGTCGTCCTAATGGAGACGAGCCACCTCATACTCCTTTCCTCCACCGAGCTGCTGAGTGCTTCAGATGAGCTAGCAGGGCTTACCGCGTGCCACGTCTGCTTCCGCACTCTCTTACCACGTGGCCATTTTACCAGATTGTTATTATCTCAATTTTATAGATGAGACAAGGCACCCAAAGGTGAGGTTACTTGTTTAAAAGGCCAGACCCAGCAAAAGTGATGGCACCGCACCTGGATTTGAACCCAGGGTGTCTGGCTCCAGAGAGCCACTCTACCAACTGTTATTGTCTCCTTTAGCAGTCACCATTCTTTCAGTCTAGAAGTACTAGTAAAAAAATTTTTTCACAGTGTAAATGATAAAAATATACATAAGAGTATGTAATACCTGCCTGCGATAAATTCTAAAGGAGGCAATCACTCAGGAATCGCTTGTGTGTCTAGAAATTCCTTCTGCATATGGCCGCATTATATAGAGCCTTGGGGCTCTGCCACCCAGCTTTGTGAAAGCGCATGTGTGGCAGTATCCACCTTGACCACATGCAACTTTACAGTCTCTGGTCCACACTGAACACTCAATTTCCTGATTATTTCTTCCCCTGGAGATGTGAAAGAAAACATGTATGATGGCCATTTGAGTTTCATTTCACTTTTATTTGTTCATGTGTTTGTATTTGAATACATTGTGCATGAACATCGTGCATGCTGTTCTTGTAGCGTGGGATCAGAAACTAGTATCTGTGAAGTGAACTCTTTGTGAACTTTCCAAATGCATTTTAAGGACCCACTTTTCAGCAGTGAGCTAGCTTCCTGATGACCACTCTGTGTTGCCGGCCAGCCACACAGATGCAGTGTTAGCACGGTTATGCCAAAGAAACCTGCGCTCCACTCTTTCTCAGTACTTTCACCAAAGTAGGTAGCTAACAAGACACCCTGAAGCTCCTCCTGCAGCTGAATAGAAAGCCCATTTGTTTGTTTGGGGTCCTGTTCAAAGGAAAGATTTCTGATGTGGCAGGGCCTGCCTCTGGCACCTGATGTACCTTCTTGAATGTGCATACCAGCTCCAAGAGATTTCGGTATTGCTCCTGCCCTCATTTTATAGGAGGAAGAAAGGCCCTGTTCACTTGGGTTGGAAATAGTATTGATTGTAGAGTCAGGTGATCTAAGCTTCCAAGCACCGGCCTGCTAGAGTGTCTGTTTCTTTACCCCTAAGATGGAGATTGTAACCTCTGTCTTCTCCCCCACCCCCCACCCCCAATTGTTTTGCGGATCTGGGAAATGTATTTATACCTCTGCTGCAAGATGAGATTCTTTTGAACTGCCCATACGCCTCTACAGTTTAGGATTCTCCCAAGTATCGTCGGGGTTACATTCCCATGTGTAGACAGGGCGGCTCTGGAGCCAGCCATCCTGGCTCCAAATACCAGCTGTGCTGCCTTTTGCCTGGGGATCTTCAGCAGGTTGCTTTCTGAACCTCAGTTTCCGAAATAAAGGTCACCACTGCACCTCCCTCACTGAGTTGTGAGATGTCAGTGAAAAATCTCTATAAAAATGGTGTCTGGCACAGAGTAAGAGCTTCGCATGTGTTAGCTGTTAATTCTAAACAAATATTTAGCCATCTCAGATGTCAGCTTGGCCAATTTCTCTAATGGCCGAGGTGACGATAGAATGGAACCGAAGCCGTCCACAGTTTTTCTTGTTAAAGAAACAACTAATTTCCGAATTTGTTTTGATGCATATAATTAATACTCTCTGTGCTTGGTTTTAAGCTGGAAAAAAGAAATCTTCCCTTCCTCTGACTTCTCCAGACTACTATTCCCTCCCCTATCAAGCATAGACATAAGATAGTGGGACAAGAGGAAAGTAAAAGGAAATAGAGGAAAGAACTAGGAGGCAAATGGCATTTATAGAGGTCTAAATACAGGCAGGTACATATGTAAATATATTTATATGTGATGATGGGGAAATAGATCTATGTGCATGTATTTATAGGTTTAGTATTAAGGTTGCAGATGAACATTGGTCCTCCACTCAAGTACTCCCTCAATGCAAGAATACTTTGTTCTATTAAACTAGCATTCCATGATGCTCAACTTCCCAACATGATTGTTGAAGACAAAGCAGGTGCATAAGCAAATGTGGTGAAGAAAGCTGATGGTGCCGGGCTATCAAAAGATACAGCGTCTGGGGTCTTAAAGCCTTGAAGATAAGCAAGCAGCCATCTAGCTGAAAAGCAAAGCCCATGTGGAAGAAGCATACCAGCCTCTGTGATCACAAGGCATCAAAGGGATCAGGTATTAGGCATTAAAGGGAAAAAAAAACCCTTACCATTGAGAATGAGGAGCAATGCGGAGTGGGGACCCAAAGTCCATCTGTAGGCAACTGGACATCCCCTTACAGAACGGTTTCGGGGAAGAGATGAGCTAGTCAGGATGCAGAGTAGCAACGATGAAACACACAACTTTCCTCTAGTTCTTCTTTTTTTTTTTTCACAAAAGAAAGGCTTGTAGTTCATTCAAGGATCGTTTGCTGGCCCTTAGCGTTTTCCAGTCCAGTCTGTTGGGGCACCACGCCCTGGCCCCAAAGTCCACTTTCAGCATTCCCTGGGGACCTTGCCACTCCATTCCCTTGCTGTTCCACTGCACTCCCCCAGTGATTTGCCTCGGTGTGGTGGGATCAGGTCAGGTGCAATTCCCATACTGTGTCTCCGGTGCAGTCCCCTGTATCGCCTTTAATCACTGATTGGCATCATGTCTCATAGTAGGGCCAGCCATGTTGTTCTCTCTGTGGACTGGCTGCTCTAATCAGGAACATCATCCTCATGGCCTCGTGGGCCAGGCTGTGTTCCACTGTCTCCTGCTGCCCCTTCATCTGCTCCCGTGTGCTCTGATCAGATATGTCCATCTCCCGGAACTGCAGAATCAATGTCATCCTTTGAAACAAATTCTTTTCGGGGGAGGGGCAGGAATCCACGTAATTTTTGGTGCTGGGGCCAGCCTCCCAGACCTCTCCACTGGTTCCCTACTCCACGCCGGGATATTGCATTCACACCTTGCGGCACTGGGTTGAAGTCTGGTCCCACTTTCCCTGTGTCCTCTAGTTCTTAAATGCTACCTCTCACCCCTACCCCCACTATCATGATCCCAATTCCACCTTACAAATCTGGCTAGACCAGAGGATATATACTGGTAAAGATAGGAACTGGAAACACAGGGAATCCTGGGCAGATGATCCCTTCAGGACCAGTGGTGTGAGTGGCAATACTGGGAGGGTGGAAGGAGGGTGGGGTAGAAAGGGGGAACCAAATACAAGGATCTACATATAACCACCCTGCAGGATGGACAACAGAAAAAGTGGGTGAAGGGAGACGTCGGACAGTGTAAGACATGACAAAATACTATTAATTTATAAGTTATCAAGGGTTAATGAGGGAAGGGGTAGCAGGAGGGAGAGGGAAAATGAGGAGTTAATACCAAGGGTTCAAGTAGAATGCACATGTTTTGAGAATGATGAGGGCAACAAATGTCCAAATATGCTTGACACAATGGATGGATGTATGGGTTGTGATAAGAGTTGTATGAGCCCCCAATAAAATGATTTTTTAAAAACCTCACATAAACATAAGAGAATCACATGGGCAGTGTGGCCAGGAGTCCCTGCAGGCCACGTGCCTGGCGCAGTCAGCAGGGCTCAATGCAGATTGGCTCTTATTCTGGCATAAGAAATTGCACAAACTTTATTCTCATTACTCTTTTTCTTTCAATTAGCAATAATCGTGCCTCGGGTAAACCTCACTGGCTTCGATATTGCCACTGCGCAAAGCTCCTCGTTACTCTTTAAAAAAAAATTTGTTTCTAAACTTTTCCCCCCTCATTCTTCTTAAGTTCTTTTTGGAGAGCCAACCTTGATCGGGCTTGCGGGTCCCCAAATTTCACAAATAGCATTGTACATACAGTGCCTCCAGATTGCCTTGCAGAGTGGACTACAGATGGAGTTGACTGTTGCTTTTTCTAGCCCAAATAGCTTCATTCGGTCCTGGTAGTGCCCTGCCTCTGGGAACCCCACTTACAAGCAAGGCTCAAATCTAAGGCACATTAAAGGCACACAGGAAACTGGACCGGATGCTTTCAAAGCAGTGCCTCACCGGCAGGGGCAGCAGGAGAGCCTTCTCAGCTAAGAGAATGAAAATGCTTTGAGAGTTAGCTTGCTCACCGGGAATCTTGGAAGGAAGGGGATTGGTGGAGGTACTGGGCTGTCTTGCAGGAGTCTGTAACACTTCCTGTTTCTTTAGAAAGTAGACAGACATGTGGCGTTACTTTGTCTCCCACCCTCCACCCCCCTTTAGCATCTTGGCCACTGTTTAGGGGTCATTAAAAAAAATAGTCACTGGATTTCGTAGACTCTTGTAAAAGCATTTCAGTCAGTTGCATTTGCATTTCATCTTTACTCTCCACCATTTCTGCGCTTCTTATTTCAAGTTGCTGGATTGGGCCAGTGCGCCTCTCCATCAGCTTCCTGCTTTATTGCTTTGCTCAAGAGACAAGCCCGAGATGTTCTGCGCATGAGTTGCCGTGCACCCGGCCAGCAGCGCTCTGCCCCTGCACTGGGCAGGCAGTGAAGGTGCTGGCATCACAAAGACAGACTCCCTTCCCCAAAGGAGTGGGCACTGTGATGACCACAGGAGAGGGAGCAGTGGGCCTCCCTGGCAGTGTGCAGGTACACAGCATTTAAGCAGGGGTGCTCTGCTGGCAGGGTGCCCCTCAGCCCTCTAATCACCCACTCAAGCAAGTGCCTCTTTTCCTTTTTTGCATTTGAGAAACTGAGGCTGGCCATTAGGTTGTCTTCAGGCCCTGGGGGTGCTGAGATTTGCATAGACTTGTCCACCCCAAGCTCAGTGCTTATTGTACTGCAAGTGACAAGTTGGCAGGCACCCTGCAGTGTGATGCAGGGTGATTATAGAAGCAGACACCCCACACCCAAATGGGGTGAAAGGAAGGCAATTTGGGGGTGAGGAGGTGCAAGGACCTGTCAGAAAAGGCAAAGTAAGGTAGGAGGATGCGGAGTAGTTTGGGAAGGACACATGTAAAGGTGCAGACAGGTGAGGCAGCAGTGGGGTGGGGGTGAGGCTACAAGGCATGTGAGGAGGCTGAGTGAAGGACAGAGCAGGGAACGATGGTCCAGACGGGACCCTGAAGGACCTCTGTGTCCCCTCAGAATACTAATCATGACTGACCATTATGGAGGGCCTGTTCTGTGCCAGGGGCACGGTATCGCCCACGTTTTCAGTCAGAGTTTTCTGCAAACGCCCAACAGTCCTGTGAGACTTTATGTTTTTTACCAAGAGGAAACGACAGTTCCCAGAGACTTCAAATTTTGGCCCAGGTGGCGCAGATAGTAAATGGTGCAGGATCGCTGGCCCACAGCACTGTTGTGTTCTCTCCTGCCTCTCAGCCAGCAACCTTCCCCACAGGATTTACAGCAGGGGAGGGACTTGACTAGAATTGCACTTTGGAAGGAGCCTTCTCTGGCCTCTGTGAGGGGGTGAAGTGGCGGACTGGGGCCAAGGCCGGGGAACCAGTGGGAAGTCCAGGGCATGGTGGGGCAGGAAAGGACAGTAAAGATCCCAGTGAGCTGAGAGGAAAAGTGGCAGGGTATGGGGTGTGAACTGGATGATGGGGTGAGAGTGCAGGTCAGGATTAGCTCAGCTCTTCCTGGCATAGGAATGAATGACAGGTAACCTGCGTGGTCTGATGATGGTGGTGTTTTTATATGGGTGTTGAGATGACATTTCTAGCCCTGAAATCATACATACGGACAATAGGTGCTTAGAACTCTTTTTGGGGGGTGGAGTGGGGTGGGGGTGGATGGGTAGAGGGTGTAGGAACTTTGTATCTTTAGAAAGGATAGTATTTGAACTGCTGATGGGGAGTGGAGTTAAGGATGGAGGATTTTGTCTCCTAAACTGAGAACATTATAATGTAAAACGAATCCAGGAGAAATATTTAAAACTTGGGCTAATTAAAATAAATTTATTTGTAAAGTCAATTTATTTCGAGACCCTACTTTATTGCCTTTCACAAATGCCTGTGCATGGATTTATCTAAAAGGAAAATTGCGTAATGCACCCTTCACACTAATTAATACCGGCCTCATTTCTGAACCTCCTTTCCTTGTAAGGTTACTGAGTTTGACTTAATCAAGTTCTTAATGTAGGAATTGTTAACGTAAAAGATTCTTGGGGGACCTCTGGTGGCATAGTAGGTTGTGTGTTAGACTGCTGACTGAAATATCAGCAGTTCAAAACCACCAGTTGCTCCCAGGGAGAAAGATGAGGCTTTCTACTATAAAGAGTTAAAATCTCAGAAACCCACTGGGTCAGTTTTGCTCTAGCCCAGTGGTTCTCAACCTGGGGGTTACCTGATCCCTAACAGTAATAAAGTTACAGTGATGAAGCAGCAATGAAAATGTTATGGCTGGGGGTCACCGCAACATGAGGAACTGTATGAAAGGGTCGCGGCATTAGGAAGGTTGAGAACCACTGCTCTAGCCTATAGGTACTCCCATGAGTCGGAATCAACATGATGTCAGTGAGTTCGGTTTGTTTATGATCTCCTTGGTTGGGATCACACCTTTATTTTGTTGAGCTTTAACTGAAACTTAGTGGTTACACGTTGGCTTGTGATCTGCATGGTCAGCAGTGTGAAACCACCAGCAGCTCCGCAGGAGAAAGACTGGGCTTTTTACTCTCTTAAACAGTTAGTCTTGGAAACCTACAGGGGGTGCCTGTGAGTCAGCATTGACTTTATGGCATGGAGTTAACTGTAGGATTTCTTTCTTTTTAATAAAATAAACATAGATAACAAACTATGGTGTCATAAATCACAGATGTTGTCATATCAGTACAGTTGAAGGTGATACCATGGACACCCATCATGATTTTGAAATGGTAGTCTGTTGTTAGGTAGCTCAGTAGTTATATGTGCTTAGCTGAGCGGTTTGAATGCACCCGTGGCTCCACAGGAGAAAGTCTCTGGCCCTCGGCTCCATGAAGATTCCGGTTTAGGAAAGCCGGGGAGTCAGAGCAGACTCCGAATAGACTGCACAAGTTCCTTAATGCTTCATGGGTTCAGTACAAATGCCGTTAGAAAGTATTTGTTAGAAAATATCTTGATGGCTTTTCAGAATCATTGTTTTTTTGGGTAAAGCTTCCGTGTTTTCTGCATTGACCATTATTCTGAGCAGTTCCTGGCCATCAGCCGAGAGGTCCAGAGCACAGATCCAGAGCCCTGCCTTGGTGGCACCTGTGTCAGGATGGCCTGGGATCTGAGTGTCTTTTCTCTCCCTTGCCAGGCACTGCCCCTAGTCTGGCTCCTTTAAACTCCAGTGAGCTGTCTCTTGTCACACTCCTGGCCCCCGGGACTTGTATCCTGTAAAGCAGCGGTTCTCAACCTGTGGGTCTTGACCCCTTTGGGGATTTGAACGACCCTTTCACAGGGGTCGCCCGATTCATAAGAGCAGCAAAATTACAGTGATGTAGTAGCAACAAAAATAATGTTATGGTTGGGGGTCACCACAACAGGAGGAACTGTATGAAAGGGCTCAGCATTAAGAAGACTGAGAACCACTGCAGTATCAATTGGTCCACAAGCAGTGCTTGTCATCTATGAAACTTTCTGTGGGGCTGCACAGTCTCATCAACTAGATTTCTCCTCCAAGATTACCCACATACCATTGGGAGTTGAGGCCAAATGGCAGTGCTCTGTGCCATGACCACCCCGCCCCACCCTGTCCCCTAGCCGCTGACACTGTGTTTTAGGTTATGGGGCAAATGTTGAGCTATGTGATTCAGAATATGAAGTTAATGTGAAGGCTGTGTTTGGCTAAACTTAAAAAAAAAAACTTCTGTCATTTTAATTATAAGGTTGTCAACTGTACAATAAAGGAGTGAGTCGACTGTAGATAAGATGATTTTCATCAAGTCCAACTTGTGGGAAATATTACTTTCTCTCTCAGCTCATGTTCTAAAAAGCTGTATGAGAAGATAGTTGGAGCATGATCTCATCAGTTGGAACCGAGTTTGAAATAAAACATGAAACCTCCTTTTTAGAAGGATCTGTTTTATAGATTTTTAAAAGGCAGAGATTTCTTGAACTAGAAGATGATAGTGAAGGGCCCACAAAAGAAGTAAGAAGGAATTATTGACAGTAAGCAAAAAGAAAGGGACTCTTAGCACCTCAGACACCCCCCTTCTCCCGGCCCTTCCCCCACACTGAAGTGTGAGGGCCCACAGGCTGCCCTTCTAGAGGAACCCTGGGGCAGAAGTGCCATCAGGGAAGTGGGGTGGGGTGCTCCCAGGGAATGCTGTTCCTGGAGGGAAAGCGGTTCTCCTCTCCTGGGCCCTGTGAAGTAGCTAGCTGGCCCCTGGGTCATTCGCCTTCCCAGTCTGTTCCCAGTGCTGCACTGCAGTCCAGGCCGGCTCAGCCATATCGAAGCAGCTTTTGGAAGCAGTTTTGATCCGTGACTCATAACTTTGAGAGAGAAGAATCCTTTCTGTGTAAAGAGTTCTTCAAATTGTACCCTGAAGACCCCAACCCTTTTCAGAGACTATCGTCCCAGTAAGGTAGTCCTGCCAGGATGGGCCCAGCGACTGTTGTGGCACGGCTCTCACCGACAGCTTGGGCCTAACTCGGGAGGGGTTTGGAGGCAGTGTGCACATTTCCCCATTCTCCCTGCCTTCCTGACTAATGACTTCCGGGTTGCTGGTTGGCGGAAACCTTTGAATCAGTGTGGTTGCAAATCGCAACTGGTCTTAAAATGGGATCAGCCGCCTTTCGAACAGTGCTGGCCTCCCTCAGATAGGCCCCTGAAAGGAGGTTATGGGATCTGCTCCTCCAAACTCTTCAGGAGCAGGGCCGATGCACAAACTTCTGTCTTTTCCCAGACTTGAGCCAGTGACCCACGCAAAGAACAAAACAGGAGAAGGATTCAGGCATCTTTGTTGGAATGAGTTCCTTGGGCTTCTTTTAGGGGGCGTGTAGCTTCCTGACACTGGTACTTGCCGAAAGTTCAAGTATTAAGCAAGGACAATTTTAAGTACATTTTGCAACTTTGGCTTCCTAAGCTGTGTTCCTTTGAAAGGTTGACGAGCGGAGTTCATTATGAAATGAAGCGAGTAACTTGGCATTTGTATGTTGTGAGTCAATTTTGACATCAGCCTGGATTGGGAATTGACTGGAAGGAGTTGGTGTTGGATTGTGGCTACAGCCCAGTGTCTTGATCCAGAGGCATGCATGAGCAATACTTCCCTTTGGGCTTTGGCCATTAATTTGTGGAATGGTGCAAAAAAACTGGAGAGGCAAATCGCAGGGACTGCCTTGGATTTCCTGACATCCTGTTGAATCAAAAAGCAGTGGGAGGCCCTTTCCTGCCTGACAAAGCCCTCACCCCCCTAGCACCTATCTGCATTGCAGGACCAGCCCCACTTTAGCTCATACTTTACAAGAATAGTCATCTCGGGCCAGTCTGCCTTCTGCTCATTCCAGGTGTTTTCTAGGCCACTTCCCCTGATTATGTAACTTTGATCAAATCCAGATGCTGCAGAATGTTTGATAGAAGAGGTCAAATGGCATTTCAGAAGGAAAGCATTTCGGTATTCATGGCTTTGGTTTAATTTCCTGTGTGGACCTTGCCTGCCAAAGTTGTGTGCTTGTGGCCTTGAGGGGACACTAAAGGGACAATATGAAGAGATGGATACTCTCCTCCCCCCACCTCCCACCCCCGGCTTGGGTTTTTCATGGTAGATTATCAAGTATGTAAGTATCAGTGGCTACTTCTTATGGTCCGTTTCTCTGCTTTTTAATTGTTTTCTGCTTATGAAAACAGCCCACTTTCCTGTGAGAAACATGCCAAGATTTTAGAAAGCATTTAGAAAACAAATAGTCCTCAGCACCCTACCACTCTTGAGTTCGCTGCTGGCCCCTCATTGGTGCAGTTCCTTCTGGTCCCTTTCAGGTTGGACCAAATTGGAGTTGTGCCGTGTATCCCAGGTGTGACGTAAGCACTTAAACAGTGTATTGTTTTGAGATATTCCCAAGCCGTTACATATGTCTTTTCTAAAAATATTTTTATTGGCCGTAGGAATAGGCTCTGCTTTATGGATAGACCATAAACCTAGCCTAACGTTGTTGGATATTTTATACTTTCCCTCTGCAGTGTTGTTAGTTCAGACCACACTGCCAGAGCCACCGCTGTATACAAATCACCGTGTGGATCTTTGGGGATACATTTCAAGAGGTAAAGCAAAGGTCATGGAAAAATATGACTGCCAGTTCCTTTTGCCAGTTGCCCTCCTAAAACCGTAAGCATTTGCTTCTCCCATAGGACGCTCCTGGGTGTTGCAGATGGTCACGCCTACTAATGGAAAGTTTGGGGGCGCTGCCTGCGCCTAAAAACAAACATAGCCCTGCAGATCCTGTTGAGCAGTTCTACTCTGCATACAACATACGTGGGGTTGTTGTACAACATACATTGTGATTTGGAATCTCCTGGTAGGAAATGACTGACTGACACCTGCTGGCAATGCCTAAGAGTCCATTTCAGTGAAATCTCACCTGTATTGGCCGTTGTCCTTCAGGAAATCGTATTGCCCACTTGATGAAGAATTTGCATGCCTTTGCTTACCAGTGAGGTCAACATCCTTTCAAGTCTGATGGTCGTTTTAATTTTCTATGAGTTCCTGATGGAGCCCTGGCGGCACAGTAGATTACACAGGAGGCCACTAGCCCACCAGCTGATCGAAAGAAGCAAGAGGAGGTTTCTGCTTTTGTAAAGATTATGGGCTCAGAATCCCCACCGGGCAGCTCTCCCTGCCCTAACAGCACCACTCCGGGTCTGAATGAACTCTAGGGCAGCAAGTTTGGCTTGTGGTTGGCTGATTTAGTTGTGTGTGGGTTTTGTGTCTCCTTTCGCAGTGAAGGAACTTGTCTTCTCATAGAGAGTTCTTTTATGTCGCAGTTGTTTAGGCTAACTTGCACTGCACTGACCCACACCCTTCATAAAACACACCTCCCTAATCGATGGCCATGCCAGCTGACCTAGGGCTGCCCCTCTAACCTGTCTGCATGATGCTCGCAGCTGTCCTGGGAGCCAGTTGTGTTTGTTTCCAAGCCTCTTATTTCAGAAATGCTTGTTTTAATGTAATTTCTTGGTTAATAGAAAGCCAACTAAATTCCAAGGTGCAAAGAGTTGTTCTTTTTGAAAATCTGTTTTAGAAAGACTCAGTAAAGGCAGGCAGCTTTAAAAAAGAGCCGCTGAATTAAACACAAGTGAGACAGCTGGAAATGATTGGAAGGGATGTAAGGTTTCTGCACTGTTCCTGTCCATCGAAGGCCCTCGAGTCCCCTCTCCCAACCCCAAGGACACTGAAGCAGTAAGCGGAGGAAAATGGAAACACCAGGTGATTTTGAAAGTAATCATTTCCCCTTCCCTTTGTAAGGTTTGCATTATTAATGGTAGTTTCGGAGTCGATGTGCTGGTTTGGAAGAACTTTGGGGTCTATTACCGTTTTCACAGATTCTAGAGCGTTTGCACCTGCTTCAAGGAACAAACATAGGACAAGGAACTACTGTGCTCCCTGGAGAACAGTATTCACCCAGTCACAATGCAGGAGCAGAGCTGATTGGGGATTTTTAACTTCTAGGACGTCCCCGTGTACAGGAGTGGAAGACTTTATTACTGCTACAGAATAGCAATAAGTGTAGCTCATTTTTCCAAGCTAATGGGAGGCAGGTGTAGGAATAAGAAAGCTGGAAGGAAGAATGGGTTGTTAATGCCCTTTGTCTTGTGAAGTCAGCTGTTATGCGAGTGTGCCTGTATTTTGGGCGGACCAGGAAATAAAGGTGTTAAGTCTGTTACTGCATTGTGCTTCACTTTATTGCGCTCGGCAGATACAGCATTTTTAACACAGTGAAGGTTTGTGGCAACCCTGTGTCGATCAATTTTGTGGCACCATTTTCCCAATAGCGGATGCCCACTTGGTGTCTCTGTGTCACACGTTGGGAATTCTCACAACATGTCAAACTTCTACATAATGTTACTACACACTTAATGGACTACCTTGTAGTGTCAGCAGAATTTCAATATGCACTGGGAAACATTTGCTTTATTCTGGCGGTCCAGAACTGAGCCAACAATGATCTCTCCATGTGTGTCCACATTCACATTGACAGAGGTATCGAGTCAAGGATGGCAAGTGGGGGGGGGGTGAGGAGAGTGACCTAACTAGTGAGATGGTGATGATCATTAAAAAAAGATACAAGTGGCCCCCGAAGGATAGCAAATCTTGTTTGATTTTTAAACTACAAGCTCTTTTAATTTTATGAATATATTGATTCTGATACATTTTAAAATGTTTAAAGCAAAACCTTTCTCCTTCATGTTATAGCATCAAGACTGTATTGTGTCAGGAGCAGTCTAGTGGGATCCGGCCCGTAGTGGCCCTATGTACAACAACAGAACGAAACACCCCCAGTCCCGTGGTAACCTCACAGTCGTGGCAGCCACTGTGTCAGTGCATCATGTTGAGGACCCTCCACTCTACCAAACATGATGTCCTCCTCCAGGGATTGGACTGGCCCGATAACATGTCCAAAGTACAGCCAGACAAAGTCCCCACTTCTGAGAAGCATTCTGACTCTGCTTCTTCTAAGACCTAGCTGTTGGTTCTTTTGATAATAGTCCATGATACTTTCAGTACTCTTCCCAGCACCGTCATTCACACGCACCGGTCCTTGTTTAGTCTTCCTGATTCAGAGTTCAACTTTCACATGCATATGAGGCGATCGCCAATGCTATGGCCTGGGTCCGGCGCACCATAGCCCTCAGAGTGACATTCTTGCTCTGCTTATGCAAAGGTATATGAGGATGGGCGACTCTCATGCTCACCATGACATGTTCGGCCATCATCCAAATGTGTGGACATCAATAGTCCCGTATTAGTAGAGTTCAGAAATCCCAACCAGAGAATGGGACAGTTATAGATAAAGCTATTATGCTTTCAGACACATATATAAGCTATAATCTGTATGTCTGAACAGTCATAATAAATGCTTTTCTTGCTGGCTTATGTATGTACTGTGCTATTAGGTAACCATGTATGCTTCAACTCAGAGGCAGCAGCATCCAGTCTCCTGTAGGATTCTCGCTCTGTTTAATTTTCTTGTGAAAATTTTACCTTGAAGTGCATCATGGTTCTCTAACGCAGCAAAACCAATGCTAGTGATCGAAGCGGCAGGAGGCAAAGGAGAAATAACGATTTGGAAGTGAAACAAAATGTTATTTAAACAGCACAAAGGCAGAAAATCAGTTAATGTTATTTCTCACGTTTGAGGATCACAATGATCCTCAAAATTAAAAACAAAAATTCTCCAAACGGTTAAAGAATTAGCTCTATTGGGAAACACAAGCCTAATAAAAATCGGAGCGGGACCCACATCCAATGTAGAGAAACTCCGAATGCTGTGGACCGAGGACCGGCACAGACGTGCAGCTCTTCCTTACGTTGACAGTCACTGCTAGGCACAGAGCTTGTCCAAGCAACTTACAGAAAACGGAGTCCAGACTGGGACTTGGTGTTCACAGTGTTCAAACCACGCGGCTTCCTGTCCCACAGAAGGTAGCGTGGACATTAAGCGATGCAGGGCTGTTCCATTCCTGACTTATATGTGACTTTTAAAAGTTTGGACTACTTTGGAAAGGTGGTTACCATCTTGGAATGAAAATACGTATAATTTCTACAAGATTTGGTAATGGAAGAATTCCATTTTTAAAACTGCTTAGCTTCATAAATAGCGCGTACACATATTTTAAAGTGAGAAATTAGAACTATATAACGTGGAAACAGATTCATTGGCTCCTGAACATACAACTAATTTGTTTTTGTTTTCCGATTCTCTCTCCCTCTCCCCCCTTGGTCCCTTCTTTCTGTTTCAGAAGCCCTTCAGAGGCCAGTAGCATCTGACTTTGAGCCCCCAGGTCTGAGCGAAGCAGCTCGTTGGAACTCCAAGGAGAACCTTCTTGCCGGCCCCAGTGAAAATGACCCCAACCTTTTCGTGGCACTGTATGACTTTGTGGCCAGCGGGGATAACACTCTAAGCATAACTAAAGGTAAAAGGGAGGTGGGCAGCTGGTGGTGGCCGCAAGAGACAGGGATCAGGAGGGGTCACATGTGGCTTGGCTGGCCACCCCTGGGCTAGTTGAAAGGGAAGCTTTCAAGTTTGGAATGGCATCTTTCTAAGAGAGTCAGTTCTCAAGGAGAGGAATTTCTGCATGTAGTTCTTCGCACAAGCAGCTGTCCTTAGTTTTTACACTGTAAAGACACTTGGGCCAGATAAGGAAATGGCTTCCCCATCCTGGATGTCAGCACAATAGATTTATAAAAACTGAGGCTATATATTTATCTGTATAGTTAGTATAAACAGGAAGAATTCTTCTATAGACGTGCCCTTTTATACGCTTAAAAACACGTACAATTATCTGGATTTGTTCAATGGCATGGGTATTTTAGGAGTTTGGAGATTTTTAATAATCACCCGAGAATGAATGAGGGTGGACTAAACCTTTGAAAACCACCCTGTCTTCTCTCCAAGGTGAAAAGCTCCGGGTCTTGGGCTATAATCACAATGGCGAATGGTGCGAAGCCCAAACCAAAAATGGCCAAGGGTGGGTCCCAAGCAACTACATCACTCCTGTCAACAGTCTGGAGAAGCACTCCTGGTACCACGGGCCTGTGTCGCGCAACGCTGCGGAGTACCTGCTGAGCAGCGGGATCAATGGCAGCTTTCTGGTGCGGGAGAGTGAGAGCAGTCCTGGCCAGCGGTCCATCTCCCTGAGATACGAAGGAAGGGTGTACCACTACAGGATCAACACTGCCTCTGATGGCAAGGTAGGGAAACCTAGAGAAAGAGGTGGGAGGGGTTACTGGGTGAACCCAGCTTGCTTAATTGTTGCAACCAAACACAACCAAGATGCTTGAGCAAGAGCCGTGCCATTAGCCGGAGGAAATGCCCTCTACTAGTACTCCACAGGCAACTCTCCCCAGTCCCTGGGGCTGTGTGATTCTTTTATTGCCCTGTTGGCAGCTTCTTAAAATCAGTGGGAGACCTTTTGGGTTTGGGATATGCTTTTTACATTAAGATTTTTTTCTTTCTTTTTAAAAAAAAAATCATTTTATTGGGGGCTCATACAACTCTTATCACAATCCATACATCCATCCATCCATTGTGTCAAGCACATTTGTACATATGTTGCCATCATCATCTCAAAACATTTGCTTTCTACTTGAGCCCTTGCTATCAGCTCCTCATTTTAACCCTCCCTCCCTGCTCCCCCCATGATTTTTTCTTTTAAAAAAGAAATCTCTTGTTATGATAGTAATTTGTCCTTGAGAAAAATTCAGTTGATCAATTTTTAAATTATTTTATTGGGGGCTCATACAGCTCTTATCAATCCAGACACGCATCCATTGTGTCAAGCACATTTGTACATTTGTTGCCATCATCATTCTCAAAACTTTTTCTTTCTACTTGAGCCCTTGGTATCAGCTCCTCATTCTTCCCTCTCCCCTTCCCTCCCTCATGAACCCTTGATAATTTATAAACTATTATTATTTCTTCATGTCTCACACTGACGATTTCTCCCTTCTCCCAGTTTTTTGTTGTCCATCCCCCAGAGAGGGGGTTATGTATAGATCATTGTGATCAGTTCCCCCTTTCTAACCCACCTTCCTCTTCCCCTCCTGATATCGCTACTCTCATGATTGGTCCTGAGGGCTTTATCTGTCCTGGATTCCCTGTGTTTCCAGGTCTTATGTGTACCCATGTACATGCTCTGGTCTAACTGGATTTGTAAGGTAGAATTGGGATCATGATAGTGGGCGGGGTGGGGGGGGAGAAGCGTTACAGAACTAGAGGAAAGTTGTATGTCCCATCAGTGCTATACAGCACCTTGACTGGCTTGTCTCTTCTTTGTGAGTCTTCTGTAAGGGGCTGTCCAGTTGTCTACAGATGGGTTTTGGGTCTCCACTCTACACTCCCCCTCATTCACAATGATAAGGTTTTTTGTTCTGGGTCTTTGATGTCTGATACCTGATTCCATGGACACCTCATGATCATATAGGCAGATATGCTTCTTCCATGTGGACTTTGTTGCTTCTCAGCTAGATGGCCGCTTGTTTGTTTTCAAGCCTTTTTAAGACTCCAGACGCTGTATCTTTTGATAGCTGGGCACCATCAGCTTTCTTTGCCACATTTGCTTATACACCCATTTGTCTTCAGCGATTGTGTTGGGAAGGTGAGCATCATGAAATGCCAGGTTATTAGAACATAATGTTTTTGTGTTGAGGGAGTACTTGAGTAGAGGCCCAATGCCTGTCTGCTACCTTGATACTTAACATAAATATATGTACATAGATCTATTTCCCTTTCGTTTTATATATATATTTACATATGTACGTGCCTGTATTTAGACCTCTATCAATGCCCTTTGCCTCCTGGTTCTTCCCTCTATTTCTGTTTACTTCCCTCTTGTCCCACTATAATGTCTGGATTTCAGTAATTCCTCTCAGTTCCATTGCCCTTGTAGATCAATATTTTTAAAGCACTTCCTCACAGTAAAATATATTATATGATTTTCTCCTTGTAGAAAAAGTCACCTTTACATTATTGTATATTTACATTCATACACAATTTGAAACTAAAACTCAGGTCACATTCCACCCATAGATTCTTAGATGAAAGTTGGGAGTTTTGTAAAGGAGTTGACATTTATTTGTTGTAGTTTTGTGGTCGTACTGTAAGCAGTCTCTTAAGAGTCCAGGCAGGGAAGGATGGAGTGAACATTAAGCTCCTGTTGTGTACTGCCGTCATTTACAATTCAGTGTGGGTGACTCCATCCAGAGTGGGCAGTGTCAACCTCCTAGCGGGTGCTGGGATGATCCAGCAGATAGTACGTACACTCTACCCCCTTTCAAGGGCTATTGTACAAAAGGGGGCATGGTGTAATTTTTCCCCGTGAAAGGTGGTAGGGGGGTAATAAATCTGGGGACCTCTGAGCTGCCTTAATGAATTGGAGCCTCAGAAGAGTGATGTTTCTTGCCCAAAGTCACATAGGAACTGATGGAACTAAAGCTGGATGTCACTCTGTTCTGTGTCAGCACGCTGTAGTTAAGGGTGTAGGTGGGGCTGTGGAGGACATGTATACAAATGCCTTTTGTAATATGTCACACAGGCAGATGGGTCTTTTTGTTAATTGTTTTAAATCAGAACAAAAAGAATTCCAGTGAAAAGTGATTTTTTTTTTCCCGATACAGTTTCCCAACCCAGAGGTAACCAGTGTTACCCAATTGTTCCAGAGTTACCCAATGTACCTATGTTTGCTTACATTAAAAATAATAATAGAGTGAAAATGATCTGTTCTGTACACACTGTTCTGCATCTAGTTTTTCCCCATCGAATAATATGTTTTGGAGGTAGTTCTGTGGCAGCACATCTAGAGCTGCCTCATTCTTACTAATCACTGCACAGTGTGGCTGACCGCATAGTATGGCTGGACCATCATTTATCGACCAGTCCCCTACTAGATGGCTGTTAGGCGATAACCAATCTTTTGCTATTATAAATCATGCTGTTAGGAGGTAGCTTTGAAATCTTTTTTTAATCTCAGCCCACTGTAAGAAAAAATGTTTTTTCTTGCCACCTAATAATGAATCACACTAGTAGCAGAAGTTTCATGCAGCTGTCCTTCCCTTATCGGATGCAGTGCACACTGATACTTTTGTGTTCCATTCTGTTCCTCTTCCATTAAAAAATTCTGGTCAGAACTCACTCACGTCACGTGATGGAGCCACTCATAATTTGAGACAGGCACCCAAGCTCCTTTGTGCAGTGCAAGTTTCCACAGGGTAAATGGCTCCATTGTCATCGCTGGGTTGAGCGTGATGCACAGTTAAAATTTGTAAAAACCACAAATTTACATCCCCATCAAAAACGTGAGAGTAACTGTTGGCCCTCGGCCCTCGTCAACAGACTTTAAAAAAAAACATCTTTATCCATCGATTGGTAAGGAAAGAAATCTCATTGGATTTAATGTGCATGTGTTATATTTTCAGTTATCCCTCTGCCATTTTTTAATGTATCATAGATTTGAAACACAACAAATCCTCTGATGAACCTCAGTCTGTTTTCTTCCGTTGTCTTGGGTCGTTTTTATCCATTGATCTGTAGTCATATGACAATACCAAACTTTTCATTGCTGTAGCTATCTAATATATTTCAATATGTGGCAGGGCTAATTCCTTCTTCTTAAACTTTTTTGCATTTCCCTGGCTGTTTTTACCTTGTGCACAAACATACAGTTCCTTTTTAAGATAGGCTTGCTGGTGTTTCCTTCACTTCTCACCATCTCCTGGGTAAACCCTTGTTCCAGTATGTGAGGCTTTCTATCATCGCGTATGACCTTAGCACCTGCATTGCGGTTCTTCAACAGACAGCAGTGTGTTGTTGACATGTGACTAGAGATCATTCTTAGCATTGATCTTATCCCAAATGTTGAGCTAGGTTGTTCTGTCTTGTAGAAGGCACTCTAGGGTGATGGGGCCTTTTGAAAGTCTTCGGACAACAAGAAAGTCACCTCCAACGGATACCCCTCTGGGGGGGGGGGGTAATTTTCTGTAACAGCTTGCTTCCTATCTGCAATTTTTTTTAACATTTTATTGGGGCTCATACAACTCTTATCACAATCCATACATACATCAATTGTGTAAAGCACATTTGTACATTCATTGCCCTCATCATTCTCAAAACATTCGCTCTCCACTTAAGCCTGTGGCATCAGCTCCTCATTTTTTCCCCTCCCTCCCCGCTCCCCCTTCTCTCATGCGCCCTCGATAATTTATAAATTATTATTATTATAAATTATTTGACATTTCTTACACTGTCTGGCATCTCCCTTTACCCACTTTTCTGTTTTCTTTCCTGTAATCGGTTCCCCCTTTCTACACAACCTTCCCTCCAGCTTCCTGGTATTCTCACTCTCACCACTGGTCCTAAAGGGGTCACCTGCCCTGGATTACCTGCGTTTCCAGTTCCTATCTTTACCAGTATATATCCTCTGGTCTAGCCAGATTTGTAAGGTAGAATTGGGATCATGATAGTGGGGTGGGGGAGGGGAAGTATTTAGGAACTAGAGGAAAGTTGTATGTTTCATCGTTGCTACCCTGCACTCTGACTGGCTTGTCTCCTCCCAGCGACCCGTAAGGGGGTGTCCAATTGCCTACAGCTGGCTTTGAGTCCCCACTCCTCTCCCCCTCATTCACAATGATAAGATTTTTTGTTCTTTGATGCCTGAGACCTCATCCCTTGGACACCTCATGGTCAGACAGGTTGGTGTGCTTCTTCCACATGGGCTTTGTTGCTTCTCAACTAGATGACCACTTGTTTACCTTCAAGTCTTTAAGATCCCAGACGCTATATCTTTTGATAGCCGTGCTCCATCAGCTTTCTCCACCACATTTGCTTAATCACCCGCTTTGTCTTCAGCGGTTGTGTCGGGAAGTTGAGCATCATGGAATGCCAGTTTAATAGAACAAAGTATTCTTACATTGAGGGAGTACTTGAGTGGAGGCCCAATGTCCATCTGCTACGTTAATACTAAACTTGTAAATATATGCACATAGATCTATTTCCCCATCCTCATATATAAATATATTTACATATGTACCTGCTTGTATTTAGGCCTCTACAAATGTCCTTTGTCTCCTAGCTCTTTCCTCTCTTTCCTTTTACTTTCCTGTTGTCCCACTATCATGCTTAGCCTTCATTTGGGTTTCAGTAATTCATCTCAGTTACATTACCTTTGGTCATGCCCTTTCAGGCCTCTTATACCCTCTTCACCACCGATTTGGATCACTTGTTGTTCCCTTGTCCCTGGGTTTGTTACCACCACTTCCTTTCCTTCCACCTCCCCTTCTCCCATGTCCCCCCGGAACTGTCGGTCCTGTTGTTTTCTCCTCCAGATAGTTCATCCAGCCTATCATATTTAGACAGACCTGTGGAGATAATAACATGCACAAAACAAGACAGAGCAAAATCAAGCAACAAAAGAAAACAAAACAACAAGAACAAAAAGCCAATGACCAAAAAACCCCAAAACACAACAAAAAAAAAAAGCCTGTTCAAGGACGGTTTGTTGGCTGGCCTTTAGGAGTGTTTTCCGGTCCAAGCTCTGGCCCCAACGTCTGTTTTTGGTATCCCTGGGGGACTTCGTGGCTCTGCACCCCTTGCTGTTCTGTTGCACACCCTTAGTGTCTTGCCTAAGTGTGGTGGGATCAGATCGGGTGCAATTCCCACACCGTGTCTCCAGTGTTGTCCCCTGTAGGGCTATGGGTCAGTGAGGGATGTTGTGTCTCACTGTGGGGCCGGCCGTATGGTCTTTTCTGTGGATTGGCTGCTCTGAGAGGGAATATCATCCTCAAGGCTTGGTGGGTCAGGATGTGCTCCACTCTCTCTTCCTCCCCTGTCGTTTGCTCCCGTGTGCTCTGATCAGATATGTCCTTCTCTGTGTGCTGCAGCTTCAGTGCTGTCCTCTGAAATAAATAAATTCTGCAGGGAGGGGCAGGTGTCCATGTAGCTGGGATTGGGCAGCCCCTCAGACCTCTCCACTTGTTCTCTGCTTCATGTCAGCATGTTGTATTCACCCCTTGGAGTACTGGGTTGACGTCTGTTCTCTTTTTCCCTGTGAAGCTATAAACAGTGCCCTCCCCTTTGTGGGTTAGGGCCCTTACCCTCCTCCTTTTTAGTTGGCTACCATATGTGTCCCTGGACTTGGTCTGGCCCCTGCCGTACTACCTGGTCCTTGCCCCGGGAATGTGTGTATACAGTAGCTTTTTCCCTATGCTCCTTTTGCTTTTTTTTTTTTTTTAGCTTACCTCAGTGGACTCATGTTGTACTTGTCCTTTTGTGCTTGGCTTACTTCGCTTAGCATGATTTTCTCCAGTTCTTCCCACGCAGAGATATGCTTCATGTGTTCATCACTGTTTTTTAGCGATGCATAGTACTCCATGCATGTATGTACCACAGTTTTTAAATCTATTTGTCAGTTGATGGAAATTGGGTTTTTTCCAACTCCTTGCAATTGTGAACTGTGCCCCGATGAACATTGGAGCACAGATGTCTGGCCGTGGTTTGTTTCTTGCCTCTTCTGGGTATATGCTTAGTTGGGGGATTGCTGGGTCATATGGTAGCTCAATTTCCATCCGTTTTGGATATCGCCAGATTGATTTCCCATAGTGACTGTACCTACCTACAGGTCCACCAGCAGTGGATGAGACTTCCTGTTTGTCTGCGCGCCGTCCCTATCCCCCACCCCCCCAGTCTGTGCCAGCTGCACTGCACCAGGGTAATTAGTTGACGTTTGAATTGAGCAGGTTAATGATTTTTTCCCCCTAGGGTTGGAATAGATGCCAACAGGCATGATCTATTGTGTCACGTCATTAGTTAAGGGTTGGTCTAAAATATTGTTAAGAGATGAGGAGGCTGTACGTGGAATGCATGATTCACAGTTGGAGATTCATCCAGAGAAGGGCCCAAGCCCTTTGTTTAAAAGCCGGAAGTGTTTCAGGTGCTTTCTTTTCTATATGAGCGGAGCAGAGCAGAGGGAGCACAGCGTCTACCGTAATCAGACAACTCATCCTAGACATCTTGCTTTCCTCCCTCCTGAGCAAAGGCTCTCCTTTCAGCCATGCACGCACCTGGCGATTTCCCAATAGCCACAGGCTTCTTGGGGATGTCCCTCTCCAGGGCAACCACAGTGGAGGGGCTGAGGGACACTGGGTTCGAATGGGGAGAGGCATGACAACTCCGTGGGGACGGTGTGGGCCGGCATTAAAGTGCTTCTCACATAGCAGGGCTATGATGCGGCCATTTCTGGATTCCTAGGGGGACGCTTCAGGTTGGTAGGAGAGGCAGGCTGGGGTTGAATAAGTTTAATTCTTTTTTTTCTTTTTTCCAAATTAGCTAATCTTTTCAAAACACAACTGAATTTAGAAGATTCTTCTCCACCCTCTTGGCTTTTGTGTACCACACTCCTCCGGTGCCTGACTGCTCAGTCATCCCAGGGTCACCAGCTCAGGTCCCAGAGCAGAGGACTCTGGGGATTTCGCCCTGGACTTTTGAACTGACCAAAGTGAGCCCTTCCCATTTCCTGGGGAACTTGACCGTCGTAAGAATCTTCAAAGGCCCTGGGACTGGATTGTAGTTCCGGTGCTCTTGGACATTTCCTAGTCCTCTGGAAACGGGCTTTCCCCCTCTCCCCTGGCGTCTACAGCTCCTCGGTTGTTCTGGCTGTATGTGCCTAGGCCTCGTGTACTGCTCTGAGGGGCCACGTCATGTTCCACAACTCCCTGTGGCCCCGTGGTCTCTCCCGGTCTTGAAGAGAGAGGCCCAGTTGACATTTTATTTTCATGGTCTGCTGAAATGACGAGGTCAGGTGGACAAAAGGGGACTCTGCCCGTAAGCTCTAGCAGAGGCGGCAAGGTGGGCCAGCCTCTTGAATTTTCATGATCCACTCACTGAAAGTGGCCCAGCTAATCTTCCCTGGTCAAGGAGAGAAGGATGTGAGTTAGGTGCGCTAGGCCTTCGCCTGCCTGCTGGTGTGTGAGAAGCCCTCAGGACCATCACTTTCAGACCCAACAGCGGCCCTGCCCAGAGGGAGTCCGACCGAGGGCGCGTGGGGGGTGGGGGCAAGTTGCACAGATTGGGCTCCTTTCCACAGGGCTCTGGCTGCTGGAGGACAGGGCTTCTGGTAAGTTTCTCTGACAGGTCCTGTCGTTCAGGCTCCTGCCTGATTGGAAAGAGGCAGTACCGTGGCCTCCACTGAGCACCCGAAGTATTTATGTAGCGGGCGCATAGCTCAATGACATGCCATTCATGACGCTAATGACACTTTCTTCTCCGAGCATGCCATGCTTTCCTGACAGAGATCGGCCAGGTCACTGGCATAAAGTGCTCAGAAACCTAGACCTAATCAAAAGGAGGCCACCAAACTTGATTGCTGTGAGTTGAACATGCAGTGTGTTTAAGGAAGAATCATTTCAATATTTAATAAGTTGCGATATGTAAATTTTAGGTTGAAAGACGAATGAAGTCACCAGGTCTGTAGATTTAATTATTGAAAAAGATAAAAGTTTGCCATTCCATGAAACATCCCGTCATTCTGAGCTCTCTAACAGTGTAGCCTGCGAGGGAATCACATCAGACCAGGAACAAATCCTGCATTAACAAGGGCTTGGAGGACTCATTAGAACGCCACCCCATAACGGAAGGGACTTGATCTTCTGACCGGCAGCTCCTAATGCGCTTGGCGCCCTCAGGCGGGCCAGGGGTGGGGAGCAGAGATAAAGACTATTGCTCCCAGATGAACCTGCCCCAGGACCCCAGCCTGAAAAATGGCCTCCCTTCCTTGTCTTGATCTCTCAGGTGGGAGGAGCAGTGCTATAGTTCTGGGAACGCTGGCTTCAGCAGCCCTTTCCCCACGCCTTGGTCTGGGACACCACTGTCCCCTGAGCTGACCCGAGAAAAGGGACAGGAGCCCTGCAGGCTGAGTGAAACCATTGGCCAGCCAGCAGCAGGGGGGACTACAAACTGCCCCTGTGCCCCACTTGGTTTCTCTCTGAACTTCACTGGCTTGGCCGCTGGCACTGAGGAGAGAGCCGTGTCTGTCCCTGAGCAGCATGAAGCGAATGGCAGGTCCCAGCAATGTCTGACTTTCCCAGCCCATCCGCGTCTATCTGTGGAGAAGTTCCTGGATGGGATCACCACTGGGGCTCTGGCTGCCTCAGCCGGAAAGATCTTGCCACTCGAAGACCTCCTCTTGCAGAGGAGCAAGTTCATGTCTCCAAGGTCACCATCTTCGGACAAGGGCCGAGTTCCCGAGATTAAAGGGATCTTTCTGGACCAGTCTTAGGTTTCTCAGAGATTTATTTTACTGGAATTGTTAGTGGGTTGAAACAACAAAGTTGGCCTTTAGCTGTCTGATGTTTTAAAAAGTTCATTTAATTTATGTTAACTCCCCAAGCTAAACCATAGGAAGAAAGACATCTGCTAATGAATCCCATTGACCCTCTTGAGGACTGTAGGTGGCATCACCCTGTGTATTTTGCCATCATTTCCTGCAACTGTATTTTTGTGTAGTGTTATAAACGGACGTCACCACCAGCCAGAGGCCTTGGTCTTACTCTAGCACATCCATTTCTGCCTTGTGTGTCTCAGGCCCTTTCTGCTCTGTGCCTTTCTCCGATAATAGAACATTACAGCCCAGCAAAAGCTGGTCCTGCCCCGAACCTGCATTCATCGCCCATGTCTCTCAGCTTGCTCCTGTCGTGAACATTTTACTGCGGCGATGTCGTGTGTCCAGGGGCGGTGGCTGCTCGTAGTCAGTCCATTCTGTCTGTGCCTGCAGGCAGGTACTCTGTGAGTCTTACTCTGGAGCTGTTTTCTGGAAAGGAGCCATTCCCTCACCACTGCACCTAACTAGGAGAGAGGGAGAGAGGTGGAGGAGGGGGAGGGGAGGAAAGGCAGCTGCTTTGTGCCAGCCTGCCCCTTTCCTTCCCTTCCGTGCTCTCTCAGCCGTGTCCACAGGAGAGCCGCGTGTGTCCGTGGGAGAGCGATGCAAGCGCACTTCCATCTTCCAGCCCTTCGATTTGCTGGGCTGTGCGAGCTCCTAGTTGTGGCCCCCGGGCCCCGCTGTGTGGCAGGGGTGCTTCCTTGAGGGCATTCTACAGGGCAGACCCCAGGAGTTGCCTGGTGTCGACCCGGAGCCAGGTGGATGCAAGTGTGGACATCCCTGTGTCACTTCACAGTGATTTTCTTCGTCTGATGATCGTTACACTCGAGGTAGATCCATGTATAAGGTGTAAATGAAATCATTTTCTTTTCCAGCCAGCAAAGAGATGCTCAGTTCCATCCATTCATTAAAGACCTTCAGTTGGTGCAGTAGTTCAGCTACTAATGGAAAGATTCACACCCACTCAGTGGGCTCCACCAGAGAAAGGCCTGAGCCAGGACCAAACCTGTTGCCATGGAGATTCTTATGCCTCATAGCATCCCGTCCCCGTGTCCCCCTCCCCCCCCACCCCGTAAAGGGTATGAGACTGTGGATCTGACAGGAGCACACAGCCTTGTCTCTCCCATGGAGCGACTGGTTGAACAGTCAATCTTGCCTAACTCACCAGGGTTCCTCTCCATCCAGATGACAGCTCAGAAAACCCCATGAAGCAGATCTGCACGGTCATTTGGTATTTCTGAGTTGGACTCAACAGCTGTCCATTGAGTACCTATTCTGTGTTCATGTTCTCGTCTCCGCCTTGACCAGGCAGGGTTTTAAGTGTAGAGGCCAGTGCAGTGAGGCACTGGGATGCCGCAGGCAGGCTGCACCCGCAGACACCTACACTCTATGGTAGCTTGTGGGCTCTAGTACAAAAGGTTATCCTTGCCAGTCGGGGTTGAGTTTTGCTTTCCAGAAAAAGGGGCAACAGGCCAAATAAATTTGGGGACCTGTGGGCTAGAGGGTGGAGACAGGCAATAAGCAAATTGCAAGTCTGTTAGTGGCAGGTCCCCAAAAGAGAAATAAGTGACCGGATGACTTTTAAGTGGGTGATCAGAGAGACTCTCACAGACACTACACTGAGCTCACCAGGGGAAGAGCTGGGTGTAGGACGAGTCAAGGGGTAGAGGTGCTCAGGCAGGAAGAGCAGCAGGTGCAAAGGCCCTGAGCCATTTTCTGGTCTCCCTGCTTTAGAAATAAACTCACAGCCCCTGTGGAGAAAGACCGTGCCTCTGCCGCCCCTGATCTCCCTCCAGCTCGGAGACTCACGATGCTTTCAGGGAGGCCTGCATGAGTTCACCCCGAGCAGCGGGCTGAAAGCTTTCCTCTCTCTCCTCAGCTCTACGTCTCCTCAGAGAGCCGCTTCAACACTTTGGCTGAGTTGGTCCATCACCATTCCACTGTGGCCGACGGGCTCATCACCACTCTCCATTATCCAGCCCCCAAGCGCAACAAGCCCACCATCTATGGCGTGTCCCCCAACTATGACAAGTGGGAGATGGAGCGCACGGACATCACCATGAAGCACAAGCTGGGAGGAGGCCAGTACGGGGAGGTATACGAAGGCGTGTGGAAGAAGTACAGCCTGACCGTGGCCGTGAAGACCTTGAAGGTAGGCCTGGGCACCGCCCACTTGGGAGCCCCCATCAGAGCCAGAGCCGCCAGTGGAGCTCCAGCCAGAGCCCGTTTTCTACTGGGTGCCGTGGCGGGCCGTCCCGGCCTCCCTGGTGCTTTGTCTAGTTCACACATGTTAGTGGGTGTTCACGGTCCTGAGAGTTGGGGAGGTCTGTGGAGTTTAGATGCCAAAGACCAGTCCACTTGAAGGAATTTTGCATTCCTGTTGCCGCTCCATTGACGTGTGTCTGCATGAGACCCAGGAACTGCTTCCTAACAAGAAGCGCTTTCTGCATTTGGGGGGAAACAACAACAAACTAAAATGCATTTGACTCCCGTGGCTTCTTGCTGGCCAGTGCGTTGGGGCTCCGCGCAGGTTGTGGCTCTGCGTCATCATCGCGCGCCAGGTTCTAGAAGCAGAGTCGTGGAAGCGCCCGCGCTCCAGATGCTTGCAGGAAGCCGCGCTCCACTCGGCAGATGGGGCTGTCCCTTCTTGCCAGCTGTGGTTAGGCTTGATGGTTTCAGGGTTGTTTGTTTTGCTTTCCCTTTTGAAGTTTTGGGAAACTGTTCGGGCAGGACGTTTTCCTTTCCAACCTTCTGCCTGCTTCAAACCGGGCCCAGGCTTTTGCCTTTGGCGAGAGGGTCCCCCCAGCGTTGACCTGCATGACCGCCTCCTCTGAGGAGCGTCTTCTCGCCCCGTGCTTGAGAATCAAGAAGAGGACCCTCTCTGTGTAGCTATGAGAACATTCTACTGCTGGGAAACTAGACCTACATTTGGGCAGGCTTCTTAGTCGGAGCAAACTCGGAAACGCTGGTCTCCCCGCAGAGCCCTTTGCTCACGGCGGCCTCCGCGCAGACAAGGCAGGTGGAGTGGAGCAAGAGTCAGTAGCAGAACACTGGCACCAGCCCAACCACTCCCTGGCCTATCGACCAGTTCTCAGCAGCCTCCCTCCCACGGAAGCTGCTACTACCCGCCTGGGTTCCATCGTGAGGGCGGCTGCCCGGGACGCACAGACCACACGCATAGTTCTGGCTTCATTTGGGAAGCAAAGGTTACCGCTTGGAACCAGAATCCACTCAGGAGTAATCAGAATACTCTTCTCTGGGCTGGAAGGCCTCTTCTCTGGGACCCAGTCGGGTTTTGCTTCCTCTGGGCCTTGCTTGGGCACGTGTGGCAACTCTTGGCTCCGAGACTTGGCAAGCTCCCTCGCAGCCATCTCACGATGCTGTCGCTCCTTGCTGCTGCCACGTCACCCCTCACTGTCTTCTTTATGACAGCCCCTGCCAGGGAAACTGGGGGTTGAACAAGCTCCTTATCGGTTTCCAGGTGTGCCCTCCCCAGGCAGACCATGAGTTAATCAGTCCTTTGCAGAATTCCCAGCACCTTATTGCTACCACCTCAGCCAGCCATTGGATGCATGGGAGCACAAAGCTAGAAAGGCCATATTGAAGCTTCGCGGAGGAAATATTGCAGACTTAAACCAAAAGTGCCATCAAATGCTCATATTGAGTGCATCCTTTAGACTGGCATTGGGGTGGGACAAGTGTGTTTTGGCGGTTGTCATTGAATGGGACAGACATGTTTTCAGAGGCTATCCCGCATGGTTTGGGTTGCCTTGAGGGCTCTAGGTTATTTTCCAGGTAGGGCTTTTAAAAATTTAATAGAAGAAGAAGAAGGCATAGTGAATCCTCTCATCTATTTGCCAAGCTCTAGGCTAGACACTTGTTTTCTGGACATGGATTCGAGCTCTCCCCCTCGGGTGGCTTACAGTGCAGGCAGGAAGAGCCCAGTAGGCACTCTGTTGAAATGCCCGTGCATTGTGAGAGGTACAGCACTCAAGACGCGTGCCCAGAGCAGAGGATTGATGGACCCTGCTCAGCATGGGAGGAGGCATCGAGGGAATTGTGGGCGGGGTCCCGGGGAAGGGCCTAGGGGATGCGAGAAACGCTGGAGAGGCAAAAGAGGGGCATCAGACAGCAGCTAACGAGCTGGGACTGTGTCTTGGAGGCCGTGAGAGCCGGTGAAGAGTTGGATGCCCTGCATAGCTGGCCTCGAGTGGAGCTCACAATGACCGGTGCTTTGGAGAACATTCGTGGCTAAGGTTTTGTAAATTCCATAACCCCTCCCACATGTTGGTTACCTGTGGTTCTGAGATAGCTGGTTTGTATATGTGCACACGAAGCTTTTTAACCAGTAACTGCCTTTTAACCATGTCTCCTCAAATAAAAGAGCCAAACGCCTGCCACCCTGCCTCCCACAGGTCATGGCAAGTGCAGGGAGGGGGGATCGGCTTGTGCAACAGTTTCTCCAGCCAACCCAGGGCTGAAAAGCAGGCCCAGAAAAACATGGCCGCCTCCAGTGCCATAGACCGCTGACCCAGGCATGACCTCTGCATTCACTAAGATCTGCATAAATGAGCAAGAGCAAGTGAAAGCATGAATTATACTTCACTTCAGTAAAGGCTTGGTTATCCAAAATACATACCTAACAACGGCTTCGCCGAGTTACCCTTTGCTCAGCTCACCAGGCACAGAAACACCCGTGCAGTGTGCTTCCTACTTGCCAAGTCAAATCATATCAAGATAGGCGACTTCAGCATTGCATACAAAAAGTGGAGAACTTTGGGGGCGTCCTCAAGCACCGTCACGCCTGATTAGTACTGGTCGCGGCTTTACAGCAGGACCCGTCAGTGGTTCCTTCTGTTCATTGTACATGGGTTCACTGTGAGCAGAATTGATTTGACAGTGGTACTGATCAACAAACATCTCCAGAACCAAGCTCACTGCCACCAAGGCAACTCTGCCTCACGGTGCCCCTGTCGGATAGGGCAGAGCTACCGCTCCTGACAGGAGCAGGAGGCGTTCTCCCGTGGAGAGGCTGGTGGTTTTGAACTGCTGACCTTGCGACTAGCAACCCATCACAACCTAACAGGGCTTTCAACAAACAGCATCTCCTTGAATCCTTCCAGCGTCCTTAAGAGAAGGGGACTAGTGCTACCTGTATTTTAAGGTTGGGGAAACCAAAGCAGAAAGTGGTAAGAGGAGGGGGCTACACAGACTCCTGGTTCCAGAGCTCAACTTTTTTTTTTAATCATTTTATTGGGGGCTCGTACAACTCTTATCACAATCCATACATACATCCATTGTGTAAAGCACATCTGTACATTCGTTGTCCTCATCATTCTCAAAACATTTGCTCTCCACTTAAGCCCCTGACATCAGTTCCTCATTTTTCCCTCTCCCTCCCCACTTTCCCTCCCTCATGAACCCTTGATAATTTATAAATTATTATTATGTCATATTGTATACTGTCCGACGTCTCCATTCACCCACTTTTCTGTTGTCTGTCCCCCAGGGAGGAGGTTATATGTAGATCCTTGTCATCGGTTCCCCCTTTCCACCCCACCCTTCTTCTACCCTCCCAGTATCGCCACTCTCACCACTGGTCCTGAAGGGATCATCCGTCCCGGATTCCCTGCGTTTCCAGCTCCTGTCTGTACCAGTGTCCATCCTCTGGTCTAGCCAGATTTGTAAGGTCAGAGCCCAATGCTTCCATCTCTAGTTGTACCTCAGATTCTTTCTCTTTCTTTTGACGGCCAAGGTGTTTCTTGAGCAGACTCAGGATGGAGGAGGGCCGGGTCTAGAGGAAGAGGGTGTTGGACTGCTTGGTGGTGAAGTGGGGCTGGGGCTGGCTACAGGCCTGGGGGTGGCGGGAACTTGGTCGTGGACCATGGACCTGCTTGACTGCAGGCCGGCAGTACTTGCTGCCCGCAGTCCTTTCCCCCTTCATTATCTGGACGGAGTGGGCATGGGTTTAGTGCCAAATGCCCATGTCGCAGTAGCAGTGGGTGTCCATGGTGGTCAGGTCCCGGTACATGTGGGTCCTGCTGCCTGCGAGAGTCGTGGCACAGCCAGATACCGGAGTTCCTCACCTGCAGAGGGGCCTTCTGGAACACCTGCCTGCAGTACACAAGCTCCCGGAAGATGTCTTTGTCTTCTTTGACTGTGACACAAA
Organism: Tenrec ecaudatus; assembly: GCF_050624435.1. Taxonomy (NCBI): domain Eukaryota; kingdom Metazoa; phylum Chordata; class Mammalia; order Afrosoricida; family Tenrecidae; genus Tenrec; species Tenrec ecaudatus. The sequence continues at coordinate 76,308,285 of NC_134539.1, read as the reverse complement.
GCACCAGAAGTGGGACGTGGCCACACATGGTTGGGGTGAAGATGCCCATGCAGTAGAAGGGTGGTTCCCAGAACTTGGGGTGGACAGGCAGCGGCCCCCACCTTGTACTCACAGAGCATGCCTGGGGCTTCATGGCGGTCCCTCTGAGCTCATCTGGACCCGCAAAAGGTGTGCCTCAAATTCATATTCCTCAAGCACCTTGAAAAATATATGTAGACCACAGTTACACAAGTTAAAATTTGACTTCCCCTCCCTCCCTCCCACTAACTTCTGCTCTCATAGAGATCCAACATACCTGCGAACCCTTCCAGCAATCCGCCAAGGCTTCATTTGCTCAGCAGTTCCTTTCCCACCGCCTCCCTTTCCTGCCTGTTCTGCACTGCTGGCCCGCCGACGGCAGCATCCTCTTTCATAACCAGCAGGGGGAGCAAGGGCTCTCTGTTGAACCCTTAGACAACATCAGATCGCATCTGTTTCCCACAGTGGGCCACGGAAAGATCCAGGAGGGCTGCAAACGCGGTTGCGGACACTTTATTCTGGGCCATGGGTTACAAAGCCGCTTTAACTGTGAGGGGAACTGAAGGTGGCAGTCGAAGAAGTTCGGGCAACCGTAAAGGTTCTGAACACACAAGAACCAAAACTTAAAATCAAACATGGAATCCATCTGAGGTGTTCCTGGCAGCGCTTACGTGTGTTGCAAATGTCCTGGACAGAAAAGGATATGTGTGGCAATAATTCACGAAGCCCCAGGAAATTTCCATCGCCAAAGGGTCTCACATAAGCTTGAGAACATGTGCGTGAGGGCATAAACCAAAACCCAAACCCAGCCCGCTGTCAGCAGGTCAGTTTCCAATTCATCCCAACCCTGTAAGACACAGAACTGCCCCATTGGGTTTCTGAGGCTAGAAATCTTTCTAGGAGCAGGAAGCTTCATCTTTCTCCCTTGGGGCAGCTGGTGGACTTGAACCACCACTGTCCATAGGGTTCACAGTCTGACACCTAGCCCACTGCATCACCAGCACAGAGCACCTTTTAGAGCCTAGGAAGACTCCACAAGGACAACAGACACCTCAAGGTGGGAAACTGGAATTACAGCCGAGGCCCATGGTTTGGAACTGCTGCTCTATATATAGCAGGACAGAGTGCTTTAGCAGGAACGTGGGTGAAGGGAGACGGGGTTGGTGTAAGATACAGAAAAAAATATAAACTTTCAAAGGTTCGTGGGGAGGGAGGGGAAAGAATGAGCTGGTACCAAGGGCTCAAGGAGAAAGCAAATGTTCTGAAAATGATGGTGGCGGCATATGTACAAATGCACTTGACTCGATGGATGGATGGACGGATTGGGTTAGGAGCTGTAAGAGCCCCCAATGAAATGATTTTTAAAAAGACAATCCTGCTTTCAAGTGTAAGAAGCCCTGCTTCTTAAATGAGCTGTGTTCCACGAGTTTGCTGTGGGCAGTTCTACTCCTAGTAGTGCAGAGAAGACAAGGACACCCTTAGACACCCTTAGCTCCTTGTTGCGGCATCAAGATCGCCCCGTGAACTAACGAATCAGCGTCAGAATTGTAAAAGCCCATTGTAAGTTGTCCTCTGCATCCTTTTCAAACAGGTAATGTATGCAACCAGACCTTCTCATCCTGGGGTGTCCTTTTCCCCGAGGGCCCGCAAGCGTGTCTCTTCCCTTCTCTCTTTTAAACCAACAAGGACGCTCACTGTAGCCACTAGCCACTGCTCTGTATTTTCCACCAAAAGTCCATAGAAAATTGAAATGAAACGATCATGGAATTTTTCCGGGAACTTTTTGAAGAGCCCCCCCCCCGACAGGTGCAAGATGTCATTTTATATGCACATACGTTAGTATGTGCTAGTCCTCAGTTGGCATTTGTGTGGAGGTGTGATGGTGGCTAGATGCCCTTGGCGCAGTCCTGAGCCATCTTCACAGGCATTGCTGTCTTGGGGTCATTGCAGCTGCTGTGTTCAGTCCATCTTGTTCAGCATCTTCTTCGTCTTTGCTGACCTTCCACCAAGCATTCCGTCCTTCTTAAGGAACTTACCCCTCCTGACGACAAGTCCAAAGTATGACACACAAATCTCATCACTCTGGACTTCTAAGCAGCATTCTGGCTGAAGTTCTTCCAGCTGATGTGTTCATTCTCCCTGCAGCCCGTGGATATGTGATATTCTTCCCCAACACCATAATTCAAAGGCCCCAATCTTGTCTGGTTTTCCTCAGGCATCGTGCAGCCTTCGTCTACACCCGAGGCCCGTGAGAACATCACAGCTTGCGTTGGGTCCACCCTCATCTTTCCAGTGACATCTTTTGCAGCAGATGTGTCCAGTGTAGCACACCTGGAAGGTGCTGCTTCCAAGAGGGTTGCTTGTTGAGTCAGGTACAGGGAAACCCTATACCTTAAACCATGTTTGTTTCCACGATGCTGCTTGACCCAGGTACAGGTTCCACATGAGCACAGTGAAGCGTTCTGAAGTTCCCACCTTGTCAATGTGGTCAGAGTGTGTGATGATGGACACAGTCACAGGCCTTTGCTTAGTCAGTAAAACAAAGCTAAGCATTAAAAAAACAAAAAATGTGAATTCCTAACAACTTTGGTGGGTGTTTTGGTTTTGTTTTTTTCTATTTATTATGCTGTTACTTATTGGTCCAGTTGTGAGTTGTTGCTTGTGGTTGAGGTGTCATCCATATTAAAGTTTTTCATCTTCATCAGTAAATGCTGTGAATCTCCTCACTTTGAACAGGCAAGGTTGGGTCATCTCTAAAGTATGTTCATGACCCTCCCGTAGTGCCGGTCCCACGTTCTTCCTGTAGTTGAGCTGCTCGGAGTATAGATGGGCAAAGTGTGGTGAAGCCCGGCAGTAGCCCCTGAGTCTGTCCCAGTGGTTGTTCACCCTGTGAACACAGTTAAGTGTTCTGGAATGCCCCTTCTTTGCATTGTTACCCATACTTTGTTGTGATCCACACAGTCAAGTTCCTATGTAGAGTCAGTAAAACACAAGTAAACCTCTTCCTGGTATTCTCTGCTTTTTGCCAAGCTCTATCTGACTTCAGCAACAATACGTTACATTTTACATCATCTTTTGAATTCAGCTTGAATTTTTGGCAGTTCTCTGTCAGTGTACTGCAACTGTTTTTAAAACGATTTTCAGCAAATATTTACATGTTTAATAATTTGCACATTCCATTGGATCACTTTTCTATAGAATGGGGACAGATATGCATCTCTTCCAGTCGCTTGGTCAGGTAGTTGGTTGTCTTACAGATCTCTTGGGATTGGCAAGCGGGGCTTCCGGCTTGGCTCCCCCTGTGGGAACAGCCTTGCTTTCACCAGTGTCTTCAGTGCGACTCTTCTCTTTCCTTTAGTACCACCAGTTCTTGACCATCAGATCACCTTGACCTGTTCATGGTGGTGCGGGAACTCTATTTCTTGTGTTGTCTGTCTGTTGGTGTTTACTGCATCGTTACGTTGTTTTCCCCGTGTTTGCTAGGCGTTAGGTGACCCTACGCAGAGCAGAGTGCTCCCCTCCCTTCCACGGAGTCCTTCGGGACTGCAACTTGAGACTTTTCTTCAGTGCTCGCAGCTTGAGAGAAGCTGAGCGTGTTCTGCCATTTGCTTTCCCCTCCAGGTCTCAGCCCAGCCCATCACTTCTGCTTCCTCGCAGCTTCCGTCCACTGCCAAGCATCTCTTCTGACATTCACTTGGGCCTTTCAGTGACCTTCTGGGTTCCTAATGTCTGATGCCTTTGATGTCATCCCACAGCTTGTCTGGCCTTTGGTTTGTAGTGTTCAACTCATCAAATCTTTTCCTGCGATGGTCCCTAAAATTCGAGTGGGATATAGACAAGATTGTAGTTTAGCTCTCACGGGCTTGTTTTAAATGTCTTCATCATCCACCTGGGCTGGTCCACCGTGGGCCCAGGCAGATGATGCTGAGCTGCTTTCCATCTGAACTTAACACGGGTAGGCGTTTGGATTTCTGTGTATTGCAGCTTGCGAAGGCCATGTGTACTGTTAGTTGTCCTGTTTATGTTGTTGTTTACAAAGAGCAAGTTGATGGCCTTGCAAAATTCTGTCATGGAACTTCCAGTGTCATTTCTGTTACCAAGACAGTGTTTTCCAACAAATGATCCCCCTTTTTTCATTTCATCCTTTTATGTTCCAGTCAGTAGTAATTACCGGTGTATGATTGATCCATTTCAGACTAGGGAAGTTAGTAGAAATCTTCCATCTCTTCATTTTGGGCATTAGTGGCTGATTTATAAATTTGACTCATAATTAGATTACGTCGTCTTCCAGGTAGGTCGCCGACTGCCTGGTACTTTGGAAGAATGGATCTTGAAATAGACTAAGAGGAAGGATGAGGTGGTCCACTTGTGGAAAGGGAGCCACTGAAAACCTTTTGGAGAGCAGCAGAAACTGTCCGATCTGGACCAGAAGATGAGCCCCTCGGGGACAGGGCGCTTGTGTCGTTTCTTTCTTTTTATTTTAATCGTTTCATTAGGGGCTCATACAACTCTTATCACAATCCATACTTACATCACTTGTGTAAAGCACATTTGTGCATTCATTGCCTTCATCATTCTCAAAACATTTGCTCTTCCCTTAAGTCCCTGGCATCAGCTCATTTTTCCCTTCCCTTCTTGTTCCCCCCTCCCTCATGAACCCTTGATAATTTATAAATTATTTTGTTATATCTTGCACAGTCCAACGTCTCCCTTCACCCACTTTTCTGTGTCCGTCCCCCAGGGAGGAGGCTATACGTAGATCCTTGTAATCAGTTCCCCCTTTCCACCCCACCCTCCGCTTGTGTTGTTTCTAGTACAAAGGTGCCATGGGGATTATCCCTGTATGCATCCATGTGAGAGGGGAACTGATGGACCAGGGAACATTTATGAACTGGTTCAATACTTCCAGTGCACTGGTACCGACTTGCAAAGTGCCAGTTTGGCCTACCCCTGCCAACAAGTGTGCTGGGTTTTAGTGTTTGTTTTTCCATAGGAAATTGATTGTCTTGGAAAGCTCCAGAACAGAGCAGAGAGGAAGGGTCAACATGTTGACAGGAGTATAAGGTGCCATCACACCATGGCGGGGCGGGTTTCTCGCGTCCCCTCTGTGAAGTGGTTTCTCGTGGACACCCCACACCTGGTGGGTGAGCCCCTCCTTTGTCGAGCTCAGAAATTGCCCAGCTCTACAGTCTGCTCTCCCACATGTTGCTCTCCTCCCTCCGAACAGTGCTGTTCCCCCAGCGGCTGGCTGATAGAACCAGAGCACATAGGGAAACCGGCGCATCTGTTGATTCAGCTAAAGGCTGTGCGGAAAGGGAAGGTGCTGAGCCATTTTAAACCATTCTCTTTCCCATGCTGTAAAATACCTAACACTTAGGGGTGAAGCCGATGAGCTAAAAGGAAGAACCTGATCAGAAAACACCTGCAAAGCACTGAGTCTGGAAGAAACACAAACAATAGTAATGAAGTTGCTTGTCTTTCCATGCAAACAATGTATGTAGCCTGTTTCTCAGGAATAGAGAACCTGTGTCTCCTGATAATCTAAGTGCGTACCACTGACGGATTGCGACCATAATCCAGGCTGTTTTTGCTATTCATGAATGAGCTGTATGCGACTGTCCCCTCCATTTTGCATATGAGAACAGGGCAGTGTCCTTCCCAAGGTCACATAGCAACTGAACTAAGTTCAGTCTACTTCACAAGTCCCTTCTTGACTAGCTGGATCAGGCCAGGCGATCCTTGTGTACCAATCTCCCCCAACACAGACTCTGAAGACAGGAGGCTGAAAATGCAGTGTGTTCCCTTGGCCCTAATTAACCCAGCTCTGCAAGGTTGACTGCCTAAGTAGAAGAATTGTCTTCAAAAGGTTGATGGAGAATTTCTAACTGAACAAAGGAATGTAGCAGGGTGACCTCAGGGGCATTTCCCATTTAAAACAACTGCAAGCGTAAGTTGTTCGTGGTCTCAGTTATAGTTGAACTCTGATTCCAGCAGGGGGAGACAAAGTTCACACTGATTTTCCTGAATGAAAAAATCCCCCAGGGAACCAGACACTGTGAGTGTGTGCATGTGTGCCTTTCCAGACAGGAAGTGCATGTCCACACCCCCTGCAGACACACAGCATAGTTCTTCCAGAAAAGGCGTGGTGGTCGCCGTTAGAACAAATGGTGCTGCTGAAGTGAGGTCACTGTGTATGGCTGCCTGTGTGGGGCCACCTGTCTAGCAGCCTCCTGTCTACTTTGTGAGCATGTTGTTGACCAGGCCTGCCCCTCGAGGCCCCGAGTCTATACGTGAGCAGCATGGGATGCGCCGATTCCGGCAGGCTGTCTCTCCAGCCTTTGACATGAGTGTGTCACCTCTAAATCAGAGCACACTCGGCACTCGAATCAGCAGGGTCTGCGCAGCACGATAAGGAGCAGAGAGGATTCAGAAGGCTCGCACAGCCAGTGGGCAACTTCTCTTTGCCCCACGCAGCTCGATACAGTGACGACCAACGCTGCCATAAATTGTCCCGGAGTTTCAGTCTCACGGAGCCCTAAGCTCAGTGATAATTGGCTGACCCATACTCTTGTTAGTCAGGCTTCGCCTGTAAACTCGATTGACCAAACCCTGGCAGCTCTTCGGTAAAGGTTGCCCTGTCCTCTGCCAGTCTTCCCACCAGCAGGGGGTTAGCTCTGCCTCCTAGGGGCGGGGCAGTGGGGTGAGTGCACCTGTCTTCACCAGGGAGTCAAAATGCCTAAAAGCCCCGCCCCTGTTGCCCCTGTCTCCCATGGCAGCCGGCCTGCCCTTCAGACACTGCCTGCTGAAATGTGGGGGTCAGGGGCCTGCTCTTCCTGAAAAGACCCTCTTATTTATCACTCTCCTGCTTGTTTTTTGTCCGCATGGTCAGTTTACAGGTCAGCGGGTTTTCTTTGTTGGTTACTGTTGTTTCTTTTTTAAGTGGAAAAAAAGGCTTGTGAATGACTTGTCTAGCCAGAGCAAAAGCCCGAGTGTGCTGGCCTCTGCCCCCGGCCCAGGCCACAGTTCTAGTGACTTCAGCTGAGCGAGGAGGTAGAGTATTAGCACATTTGCTGCTTCTGTTGGTCCGAGCCCGTTGGTGATGCGACATCAGGAACTTGCTAGGACGTGATGGGTCCGGACGACACTTGGACTGGGCTGTTTCGGAGCCCGAGCGATTGTCCTGACAGCGAGTGGTGATGGCTTCGTGTAGGCCGCATCCTTCTTGAGCAGCTACGCAATGCATTGGGTGTAGCTGCTTGCTTCCCTTCCGTCAGACCTGCTTGGGATTCTTCGGTGGTTTCTTTTTCCTTTTTTAATGTTAAAGGGCCCCTTGGAAATTAGAAACTGCTGAGTTGACCTGATGCCGAAACTGCTCTCGGAAACTGGCACCTTGCTTGCCTGTGCATCTCTCCTCCGTATCCCCTCTCCAACTTCACTCAGTGGTAGGAACAGAACCGAGGCACCAGCATGTCGGCGCCAACTGTAGTCTGTCACCCTGGGAGCGCATTCAAGCAGCACGCTAGTGAAGTCTCTGCCATCGGGCAAGGATCAGATGCCATTTTGTGTGGCGAGAGCGGGAGGGCAGGGGAGATGGAGGGTCAAGGATAGGTTCTTCCATTGAAACATTTTTCTTGCTGAAATAATTTCACACAGATCCCCCCACCCACCCTTTTGTTTTTTGAAATAGGAGGACACCATGGAGGTGGAAGAGTTCTTGAAGGAAGCCGCAGTAATGAAAGAGATCAAACACCCTAATCTAGTGCAGTTGCTCGGTAAGTGCAGCGCTCCGGAAAGACAGCCTTTTAATTAAACCCTCTGCGGTGATGCAGATGCTATTAAAGAAGCGATAAGCAGCTTACCACATTAAGATTGCTGATCTGGACATCTTTACCAGCATTCAGCCTCCGGTGAAAGGTCAGAGAGAGAGGGAGAGTGTGTGTGTGTGTGAGAGAGAGAGAGAGAGAGAGAGAGAGAACCTGCAGATCTTAAATTGGTTTCTGAAAATGAAGACATTTTAAGAGTTGGCTCACTCAAGCCATTTTTTTATAAGCAGACATGGGCATCAGTGGTTGATACCATAATGCAGCGGCAGCACCTCTGACTGTGCGTCTGTGTCTTGGCTTGAGTGAAAGAACGGAGCTGTGTCTCTCCCACAGGAGCACAGTCTCAAGGCACAAGGACTCGGGACCTCGTAGAGGTTGGGCCCAGGCCTTAGAAGCGGACTTGGGCTCCATTTCAGAAGCCTTTCCCTGTGGTGCTTGTTCAGTGGAGAATAGAACAGCACACTGAAGCCCCTGATGTCTTCTTGTCAGGGGTCTGCACCCGGGAGCCCCCATTCTATATAATCACCGAGTTCATGACCTACGGGAACCTGCTGGACTACCTGCGGGAGTGCAATCGGCAGGAGGTGAATGCGGTGGTGCTGCTGTACATGGCCACGCAGATCTCGTCTGCCATGGAGTACCTGGAGAAGAAAAACTTCATCCACAGGTAGGAGCCTGGCAAGGCCGCCCTCGCCCAGAGCCTGCAGCTGACGTGCCCCGGCCGACGTGGCCTCAGGCTCGGCTTCTCACTTCAGTGCCTGGTACATTGGGCCTTAGAGCAAAGGCGAGCAGCAGGTCCCCGCTATGGCTGTCTTTGGGCATGGACCCAGGGCTAGCCCCCGCAGTAAGAAATCTTTCACTTCTGAGCCATGGTGCACTAAGTGGAATATTAAATGGCATGTTTGAGAGACGTCCTTCCTAATAACCGCGACTCCCTCGGAGAGGAGTGCTCAGTGTTCCTCCGAGGCCAGTCTTGGTCGGTAATGACAGAGGCACTGCTGTTACATCCGCGCACGGTAGCAGCCAGTACGTGGGTCATGTTTTGTTTTCCTTTCCCTTCTCCCTATTGTGACTTCATTTTCCACCTAACGTGCCGTCGTGTGGTTCCGGGATGTTGCCGCTGTTGTCAGCATTGTTTGTGTGCACGAAGCATCGGGGCTGTTGCAGAGGCTGAGGGCTTTGACCTTCAAGGGTGCCACAATTACCCCGGCCTTTGCATTCTTGGCTGGTGGAAGCGGCTTCCTAGCAAAGGCTCGGCACGTACAGCGCAGCCCCTGATGGGCTTGCAGGAGTCGTTTATGCTCTCAGCGTGCTTCTCCATGCCACAGTTGCGACCTTTCCTACCGATTAACTGAAGTGTGAAACCTGTACATGAGAGTTTCCTAGTGAGGAACGAGAGTACCATGTGTGAACTGTTGGCGGTTCCTTGTAAGACAGATTTTCTCCGCTCCAGCAGAGCCTGATTCAGATGCTCCTGTCACTCGAGAACGTGAACCTCCGATGCTGCAAATTGGGATTTCTTGACTCCTGGGCTGCCTTGCACGGCTAGGTCTGCTCCCGCTACATTCGGGCAAACGGAAAATGCATTACCAAAATCCTATTAGGCACAACTCGTCGGTAGTTAATTTCTCTCTGATTGCTGATGATCAAGAGCTCTTCCCCAGCCATCGCTTTAAGCTCAGTACTTCTCGTCCCTTTGCCCGGTGGTTTCAAAGCTAATGTCCATGAGCCCAGCCAGAGTTTAGACTCCTACCTCCCCGGGAGAATCGGTGCAAGAAGAAGCTGATTCCACGGGAGAGTTTTTAGGATACATTAGGGCAAGCATTGGGAAGAAAGAGGAAAGTGAGAAACATTGCGATGCTGTCTCCTGCAGCCCCGCCCTGCGCCCAGCACCCAACCCCTTCCAGGTGCCAGGCACCACTGAAAGCCCTACACGTGTTTTCATCCATTCCCAGGCACCCAACTCAAGAGGAGATGGCTGCTTCCACTCTCTCAGTTTGCGGCTGTGATAACTGTATTCCAGGGATATATACTTGCTTCCAGCCCTGGGCCCAGGGAGGCCGCTTCCAATGCCTTACTATGCGGCCTCTCCCAGCCCTGGAGGCTCAGCGTCTGCCTGCCAACGAGCAGCAGTGCTCTCTCTGAGTTGTGGAGTGAGCCCAAGGTTCCAGGGGCTCAGACTTGATTTTCTCGTGGTTGGCACTGCACCTCGGCTCCGCATGAGGGAGGCTGTGGGGCGAGCCATGGCTCCCAGGACACACTTTCTCCCTTCCCCAGGGACCTCGCTGCCAGAAACTGCCTGGTGGGGGAGAACCACTTGGTGAAAGTGGCTGACTTTGGCCTGAGCCGGTTAATGACCGGGGATACCTACACAGCCCATGCCGGAGCCAAGTTCCCCATCAAATGGACCGCCCCGGAGAGCCTGGCCTACAACAAGTTTTCCATCAAGTCCGACGTCTGGGGTAAGCTTTGCAGCGCGCATGCATGCGTGTGTGTGCGTGTGTGTGTGTGTGTGTGTGTGTGTGTGTGTGGTGGGGGACTTCCTCCTTTTCTTTCTTCTACCTCTTTTTTCTTTCATTTCTTTACAAGTGTTTTCTCTCCAAAATGACATAAAAGGGAGCTTTTTTTTTCCTCCCAGAGGAAATGTACAATGTAACATACTTTTTTTAAACTTATTACCTTTATGTCATCGTTTTACAAATTGACTGCTTGCTTGGGACTGTAGGGCACTACAGGTACCCCGAGAGAGGTCTGCTCCGTGTGGAGGATACTGCTCAGTGTGGCTGCTACCTTCAGGAGCCTCATGTGACAATTGTTGATTTCCCCCCGCCCACCTCTCTTGGAAAAGTGTATGCATTCACAAAAGAAGACACGAATGAACTTCCATATGCCTGTCATCCAGCTTTAATGACCTAGAGCCCATCTTTTTTTATTTTTCAGTTTTTAAAAAGTTGTACTGGCATACTCTTCACATATTAGACAGTTGAATCATTGGGTTTGATTAAGATTTATGCAGTCAACTTCCGAACCTGCTCTTTTCTCTGTATCTCATCCTGACCCTTAGTAGTTTGTACCAAATTCCAGACATCGTATGATTTTGCCCATCGATATTTTAGTATGTAGCTTTAAAATGGTGTTTTTCTTTTTAGATTTCCCTTTCCTCTCTTCATTGCCATATTTTTGTTGAAGCAGCCCATTCATTTGTCCTAAAGGGTAGAGGACAGGAGAGACTCTGGAGGAGTTCTGCTGGTGGCCTGCAGTGTGTCTCCCTATCGTCACCATTTCCAATGAGCCAGCAGTTGGGGCTAAACAGCTTGCTCCCATTCAGATCTGACTTGGCTTTGGGTGGTAATTATATCATAGCAGGTGGTGTGCTCTTTCATCAGCAACAGGGATATTCCATGCTGGGTTTTCCGTGCGTGCGTGCGTGTGTGTGTGTGTGTGTGTAATTTTACCAGTCGCTGACACCCAGCGCTGTGTCCATTACTTTACTAGAGGCTGCAGAATGGCGCTATTCTAGTCCCGTCGCTCCTTAGTCATTAGCTGAATGCATCTGTAAAGGGACTTCCCTCTGTGGTGTGGTTCACATAGGACAGGCTTCTCTGAAACCTGCAGTATCGGCTTCCAAAATCACAAGTTGACTTCCAAATGCCCTCTAGTGCTTACCAACCACGTTTTGTTTCTAGGAGGTAGGCTCAGTCTTCTAAGTGCTGTCAAGGTCATGCTGACTCATAGTGACCCTGGAGGACTGGGTGCAACTGCCCCCAGGGATTTCTGAGACTTAATTTAACTCTTTATGAGAGTAGAAAGCCCCATCTTTCTCCCTAGGAGCAACTAGTTTCAAACTGTTGGCCTTGAGGTTAGCAGCCCAGCAGGAAGCTACTACACCATGAGGGCTCCCAATGTTCGCATTGGGAATTCACAGATATATAGTTTCATACTTGATATGTTTCATGGACCATAACTATGTTCCTTCCACCCACTGTCACCGAGTTGAATGCAGTTCAGAGTGATGTCCGTAGGGTTTCTGAGACTCTACATCTTGGCAGACAATCTCTTCTTTTCTCCCAAGGTACAGCTGGTTTTAGCTAACCCTGACCTTGCTGTACAGAAATGATCCTGCCCTTTAACCTGTGGGAACCTCAGGAAGTGCGTTCCTAGGCCTTTTGACAAGACACTAGTAATCTTCGATAGCTTCCTTCCATGCCGTCTGGAATGACAGAATATTCCAGACTCATCTCCTACATTTTCTGCCCCTGGAACCAGCCCTTTCTCTAAGGGGTCCTGGTTTCGTGGAAAGTGTAATTTCAAGATCATAACTTGAGCACTAGGAGGTATTGTTTTAGGGTATTTCAAGAACAGATTTTAACATCATTTTCCTATTTAAAAAACAAAACACCTTTTTCAATGGATAAGCTATTTGGACTCCTGTTGATACTCTGAGTTCAAATATAAGGTTTACAAGATTTTTTCCTCCCATTTTAGACTCTTCTCTCTCTTATTTCCTTTCCCATGCCCAGAATCCTGGTTCTCGGTGTCACCAGGAAAGATCGGGTTCACGCATGTGCTCTGCCCCACCATGCATGGGCAGCAGTTCACGGATACAGCTCTGTCAACAGGCAGGCTACGTTTTGCTTGAGAGGCTTTGGGTAGCTTTGGTCCGTAGACGTGCTCTGCGGGGGGGTGTACGCTTGTAAGTTGTTCGGTGGGGGCGCCATCCACCAACAGGAGACTTGGTTTCTTTGCTTTAGTTTTGATTCTCAGGGGTTGCGCTTTCCTCCCCCACTCAACTCTGTTTTATAATTATGGAACACAGTCACCGCCATCCTTTTCCCAAACTAACATTGTGCATAACATATGTGCGACAGTGTTTACGTCCTTACGTCGTTTTGTTTTCTTTTCTTTCTGCTCCAGTTCAGGCTGTGTGTTCGCAGGCTGTAGCCAGGGGAACCTGGTTCCCCACTGCTGTTTCCTGTGCATGCGTCCCGAGATCCTCTTGTGGGAGGGCGGGAGACAGCTCTGCAGAACTCTGCTGAGAGCCACGGCTTATTTATTCTCTCATTGTCCTCGTGTTGAGCTCATGGTAAATTTATAAGTTAACTGAAGGCGAGCTGGCCTTTTTATGAAGTCGAATTTTCTCACCCAAAAATGTATGTCTTTTTTATTTGTTTAAGTCTGCTTTGAGGCAGTTCTGATTGAATTTACTCTTAGGTACTTTATTTGTTGTTTACATCTTGATTTTCTGCTACCACAAATAGTCTTCTGTTATATCGCCTGATGTGTTTTATGTATGAAGGCTGTTGGCTTCTTAAATACACTTCTGGTGCAGAGTAATCCTGAACTTGCAGGAAAGTGGCCAAGCTATACCAAGGGCCCCCTCTACCTCTCGCTCCGGGTTAGCTTCACGAAGTCCTGTAACACAACCGAGAAACGACGTGCCAGGCTTCCCGCAAGAATCCCTGCTGCCCCGCTGCCCAGCCAGGGCACCCCGTTGTGTGGAGGAGTCTCCTCCCCAGGTTCCCCCACGGCAGTGTCTAGCCCTTCCCTGTTTTCCTTAACTTGGGCTGTTGTGAGGGATACTAACTAGGTACTGATTCTTGGGCAGCTTCTGGATACATAATCATCACGACTGAAGATTGAGTTGTGTCTCTTCTCCAAGTCTTAGGCTTCTCCTCCCGCCTCATTCCATTGAGTCTCGGCTGCAGGCAGTGTTCTATAGAGAAGGAGACGAAGGGGCATCCTTGGATGGCTCTTTAATAGGACAGCTTCTAGTTTCCTCTGTTAATTAAAGTGCTTTCTTTTGGTGTGACATGCACGTTTCATTCTACTAGTGAGGTGTGCAGCTAGCTGCGTTAAGATCAGTGGGTATTCCAGGTGCTGTTAGATTCCTGCCATCAGTCTGTTTAGGTATTCTGATGTTTCTGATGCTTACCTGCATTGTGTGCGCGTAATGGTTCACTAGGGAAAGCAGTGTGAACTTACTCTGATTGAAAGCTTTCCAAGGTGCCATATGATTTTTATGACTGTTTCAGGATAATCTTGTACACCCCAGGGAGGAATGGGAGTTTGTCTTAGGTAGTTAGCTGGTCCCTGAGCGGGGTCTCCTAACTGCCAACCCTGTGTTCCTTCTGTGACATAGGCAAGCACGCTTCTAGGCCACGGAACCTAAAAGACCATGTACTGCTTGATCAATACAGGCCTCTGATCTCCTCGGTGCATTTAGCCTGTGGTAACGAAGAAAGGGAAATTCTGATACCATCACAGTCTGGCCTGGGTTGTTGGCTAAGAAGCCAGTTAAAACCTTCCAGTGCCTGGGCTGCTTCTGAGCAGGCTGTAACTTTTGATGTGTACTGCACAGATAACCGATACGAAATGCTATATCGTTGAATCTTCGGTGTTTTCAACAGCCTTTCTCTTTCTTTTTCCTTTCAGCATTTGGAGTATTGCTTTGGGAAATAGCCACCTATGGCATGTCGCCTTACCCGGGAATCGACCTGTCCCAGGTGTACGAGCTGCTGGAGAAAGACTACCGCATGGAATGGCCCGAAGGCTGCCCGGAGGAAGTCTACGAGCTCATGCGAGCATGTGAGCCTGCCCTCCAGGGCTGCGGGTGTGAGCGCAGAGCAGGGCAGGGTAGACTCCTGTTGCCCCTCACGGCCGCTCCTCACACACTACGAATGTGGTTGTTTGGTACATCGTTTTCCAAACTCCTCTCCATGCCTCTACACGCTTTTATTATTTATAGATACTAACTTTGGGGGGTGGGTGACTGTGTGTGTATGGTTTTTTTTGTTTTGTTTTTTTAAGCAAAAAATCAATTGCTACATACCAGACCTAAGGTTTTTATTTATATATACAGATTTCTGTGACATAGCCCCAAACATTCTACTATAATAGGTAAACGTGCCCAATGAAGTTTAGTCAGTCCTTGTTTATAATTGTATTATTTATTTATATGATTTTTTCCAGCTTTTTCCCACAATATGTATAGCAGGCATTGCTTTCCATGTGTGCATATTTAGGTCTCATATTCATATTAGCTGTCTAGCATTCATTAAGTAATAGGTAAAGGGACTTCCAAATATTAATGGAAAAATGGCCTTGAAGCCCCTTGTGTTTGTTTACCATCTCCCCCCCCCCCCCCCGGAGATTCTGGGTTGCTGGCATCACAAGCGAGGCAAGAAAGGAAACTCACTTACACCAGGGTTCCTAAATGCTGAGTCTCAGGTTCAGAGAGCTCAGTGTTTTAAATTTTGATAGATTTTTACCGAATTATGTTCCAAAGAATCTCTCTCCAAGTTGTGCTCCTGCCCTAAGCCTGAGTGACTCACTCTGTGGCCTCACCGCTTAGTCGTCTCAGTGAGGTTTCCATCAGCATTGCTTCCTGAGGAGGGTCTCAGGCTTTGATCATCAAGGAGGAGAGGGTAAGGTAGAGGACAGCTCTCTGCCCACCTCGCAGAGCCCTGGGGCAGAACGCTTATGCGTTGGGCTGCTCATCGCAGGCTGCATTTGAAGCCCTCGTGGCTCCTCCAGAGAAGGGAGACTTTCTCCTCCTGTGGAGGGTTGAGAGCGGAGTGGAGAGACGATGCCCCTGCAGATGTAGCTCCTGCTGTCAGCTGTCTCTCTGGAGCCTGACAAGCCATGTTCCCATGAGCTTCTCCTGTCCAGCAGGACACGTGGCACCTGCCACTATTGACTTGTCACGGCAAAAGACGCTTAGCAAGGCTGGAGCGCTGCTTTGTTGTGCAGACTTCTCCTCCAGAGTTGCTGCCCTAAGCGGTGAGCAGGGCTCGTGGTGATTGCACTCCCCTCTCTCTAGGTTGGCAGTGGAACCCCTCCGACCGGCCCTCCTTTGCAGAAATCCACCAGGCCTTCGAAACCATGTTCCAGGAATCCAGCATCTCGGATGGTGAGTTAGCTTCCCCAGGGTGCTTTCTGCTGGGGGGTGGGGTGGGGTGGGGTGGCAGGTGAGGACAGGAGGGGGACCTGATGTGTTTCTACTGAGTGAAGGGAAGCAAGTGACCTGAGAGCATGCAGCTGCTCCGAGGGGTTGAACGCTGAGTTCTCTGCCTTTCAGAATCACATGGAGTGTTTCTGGAAGCTAAGTGCTAGTTCTTCAGCAACTGTGTAGAGATGACCCCCATTATCCTGGGGGGGGGGGAGGAACAAACAGCATTTCTGATGGCTTCTGGGATTGTTGTGTGTTTATCTTAGAAGTGGAGAAGGAGCTGGGGAAAAAGGGCGTGCGAGGCGTTGCAGGCTCTCTGCTGCAGGCCCCGGAGCTGCCCACCAAGACCAGGACCTCCCGGAGAGCCGCAGAGCACAGGGACGCCACGGATGTGCTCGAGACTGCCCCCTCCAAGGGCCAGGGAGACAGCGGTACGGCTTCCCCCCCTTCCCCTGCCCCCTCCCAGCAAGAGGCTCCAGGGCCAGTGTGGGCAAAGGGAAAGCAGGCACTGGGAGCTGCAGGAAAGAGCAGGCCCAGGCCCCTGCCTGCTTTCAGGAGGAGGAAGGCACCCAGACACACCCCCACTTCTCGTCCTCCCCCTCTCCCTACTTCTGAGACTCGCCTGGGGTCCACTCGCTTCAGCCGTTGGTTTGGTCAAACAGGCAGAGGTGCCTATGAAATCTGCTGAGAAACAACCTACCTTTTCATCTATTATTCAAAGCATTTTGTGGTCGCTCTTCCAGGGCAAATACAACAAAAATAAATATTGAACCAGACAGAAGAGCAGCTTGTTGTGAAGGCGCTGGTACTGAAAAACCCACAGGGCCTGCCTGGAACGCAGAGACCCGTGTGTGTGTGTGTGTGTGTGTGTGTGTGTGTGTGTGTGTGTGTGTGTGTGTGTGTGTGTGTGTGTGCGAGCAGGCCTCCCGTGGCTTCTGGCAATGCATGCCTTCATGGTGCTGTCCCCCAGGCGAGCAAGGGTCTCAGACTCCTGTCACTATCATCCTGGCTGGAACTGATACAATGCCTCCTGCGTACCAGGCCCCATGCTCAGTTCAGCTACCCTGTTACAGTGGTTGTCCCCCAAAACCAGAAGTCAGGGTTCTACTCCAGACCAGCTGAGTGACAGCATTGGGAGGTGGGGCCCAGCCTCTGGGTTCATAAAGGCTCCCAAGGGAGGCTAAAGGTGGACTGGATGCTAAAGAACCGTAGACAGTGAAGGTGGGGAGGAATACATGCACCATCATGCATCATTTCACATTCATCATGTATTCCTTAAGACACATGGTCTGGACATGATTTGAACACTAGGCATGCAGGCAGCCACCGGAGGTATGAATGGGTTTGGTTTTTTTAAAAATCATTTTATTGGGGGCTCGTACAATTCTTATCACAATCCATACATACATCCATGTGTCAAGAACATATGTACATTTGTTGCCATCATCATTCTCAAAACATTTGCCTTCTACTTGAGCCCTTAATATCTGCTGCTCATTTCCCCCTCCCTCCCCACTCCCCCCTACCTTATGAACCCTTCATCATTCATATATTATTATTTTGTCATATATTACACTGTCTGACATCTCCCCCTGCCCTCTTCTCTGCTGTCCCTCCCCCAGGGAGGAGGCTATATGTAGTTATGAATGTGTTTTAAGTAGAATTTGTAGGTAGGTCACAACAGTATAGTTAGTATCTAGCGTTTGTCTTAGTGTATATATGCTGTACTGTTGTGTATATATATTTAAGGGCACATTAAAGAAACAATTCTAGATCGCTAAAGCATCTAGAACATCATGGCCCATGTTTTGAGGTCCATGGCCGAATGGCAGTGGTTTATGATCATGAGCCCGTGCTGGGTCTACCTCAGACTTGCAGTATCATAGACATCCCTCGGGGGGAGAGGGTCACTTACGAGGGACGTGATTGTATCATGAAACACACCCAGAAAAGTACATGTCAAAGACTTGCGTAAGGAATCACCCGACATCATCGTGTTTCCTTTTGACTTCACCCATGGGCCAGGCCATGCAGGTACTCCAGAACCCGGCCCTCTTGTTCGGCCTGTGGAGTCATCCTGAAGGCAGGTGGAGGAGCAGCAGGAGGGGGGCAGCTACAGGAGGCCCGTGCTTATTTAAAAAAAGCCGTCGTGTTCGTTTATGGCCATCAGCATTCCCTGAGAGCCAGGAGTGTCACTCAGCTACTCCACCCTCTGCTGCACTTTCTCGCAGGTTCCCGGGGGGGAAGTCGTGGTTGGCCTTCAGCTGTCCCCAACTCGGCGCCCTGCCTGCTGTTTGCTGCGCTTGGTCAGAGTCCCCACTTTAATATGTTCAGAGGTCATCTCCCTCTTTGATGCCCAAGCATAATGCAGCCCACTGTTGCTGCCAGCCAGGGACAAGACAGCTCTTTCCCTCCCCGATGACACTTTGTCTGAGCCTCCCACAGGCAGAGTGCCTTTTCCGATCCTTTGGGTGACCTGGTCCTTGTTTCTCATTCACCGGAGACCCATATTAAGGAGGGGGAGGGGCTGTGTCGCACTGCAGTGAATTGTGGTTGTTAGGTTCCCCTGAGTCGATGCCAACTGACAGCCACCCTGTGCCTGAGCCCACTTTTCAGCCACTGTGTCCATCCTGAGTGAATTAGCGGAGGACAGGGAGGTCAGGGCCATCTGGCTTTCCCCTGCCCCGGCGAGCGATCGGCAAGGTCGAATGCCAGCGGCAGCAGCACTTACTGGGTGGTGGTGAGCCAGCAGCTGGGCAGTATGTGCGCACGTGGTAGACTGGCGCCCCCACGGCATAGACGAGAAAGCCAGCAGAGAGCAGGGCCAGGGGCTTGTCCAAGACTCGGAGGGCTCAGAGCGCCGACGCTTACCCTCGTTTTGGGCAGGCGGGCGTGCTGGCCAGTTGGAGTGTCCCTGCGGGGATCCTTGGGTCTGCCGTCCTTCACCTCTCCCTGCTGTTTTTCAGAAGCCCCGGACCACGAGCCCGCTGTGTCTCCCTTGCTCCCTCGCAAAGAACGAGGCCCCCAGGAGGCGGGCCTGAGTGAGGACGAGCGGCTTCTCCCCAAAGACAAGAAGACCAACTTGTTCAGCGCCTTAATCAAGAAGAAGAAGAAGACGGCCCCAGCCCCACCCAAACGCAGCAGCTCCTTCCGGGAGATGGACGGGCAGCCCGAGCGCAAGGGGGCCGGGGAGGAAGACAGCCGAGAAGTCAGCAACGGGGCACTGGCTCTCCTGCCCTCCGATGCCTCCGAGCCCAGCAAGTCCCCAAAGCCTAGCAACGGGGCCGGTGTCCCCAATGGAGCCTTCCGGTCCCCTCACCTGTGGAAAAAGTCCAGCACGCTGACCAGCAGCCGGCTAGGAGCCAGTGCAGAGGAGAGCGGCGGCAGTTCCAGCAAGCGCTTCCTGCGGTCCTGCTCGGCCTCCTGCGTGCCCCACGGGGCCCAGGACACGGAGTGGCGGTCCGTCACGCTGCCTCGGGATCTGCAGTCCACGGGAAGGCAGTTTGACTCGTCCACTTTTGGGGGCCACAAGAGTGAGAAGCCAGCGCTGCCTCGGAAGCGGGCCAGCGAGAACAGGCCTGAGCAGGTGAGCAGGGGCACGGTGACCCCCCCGCCCCGACTGGTGAGGAAGAACGAGGAGGCCACGGATGAGGTCTTCAAAGACATGGCGGAAGCCAGCCCGGGCTCCAGTCCTCCCAGTTTGACCCCAAAACTCGTCCGCCGGCAAGTCATGGCAGCCCC
The DNA here is from genome assembly GCF_050624435.1 of Tenrec ecaudatus. Classification (NCBI taxonomy): domain Eukaryota; kingdom Metazoa; phylum Chordata; class Mammalia; order Afrosoricida; family Tenrecidae; genus Tenrec; species Tenrec ecaudatus. The sequence continues at coordinate 76,288,755 of NC_134539.1, read as the reverse complement.
CTCCTCTGGCCTTCCCCACAGGGAAGAGGCTGGGAAGCCCAGTGCCTTAGGGACCCCTGTCACAGCTGAGCCAGCGCCTCCCACTGGCCGCGCAGGGGCAGGCGCATGCGGCGGTGCCAGCAAGCCACCCATGGAGGAGCCCAGAGTCAGGCGGCACAAGCACGCCTCCGAGTCGCCGGGGAGGGACAAGGGGAAACTGTCCAAGCTGAAGCCGGCCCCGCCACCTCCGCCCCCAGCTGCCGGGGGCAAGGCCGGAAAGGCCTCACAGAGCCCCAGCCACGAAGCCGTCGGCACCGGGGAGCTGGGAGCCGGGGTGAAAGCAAAGCCCCCGGCTCTTGGCGTGGATGGCGGGGGCAGTGAGGGGGCCAGGCCCAGCCAGCTGGGAGAGGGCAACAAGAAGCCAGTGCTCCTGTGCATACCAAAGCCACAGTCACCCGCCAAGCCACCGGGGACCCCGGCCAGCCCTGCCCCTGCGTCCTCGGCGCCGCCAGCAGCCCCCTCATCCCTTGGAGGGGAGCAGCAGTCCTCCACGGCCTTCATCCCCCTCATCTCCACGCGAGTCTCCCTGCGGAAGACCAGGCAGCTTCCTGAGCGCATCGCCAGCGGCACCATCACCAAGGGCGTGGTCCTGGACAGCACCCACGCCCTGTGCCTGGCCATCTCCAGGCACTCGGAGCAGATGGCCAGCCACAGCGCGGTGCTGGAGGCGGGCAAGAACCTCTACACCTTCTGCGTGAGCTACGTGGATTCCATCCAGCAGATGCGGAACAAGTTTGCCTTCCGCGAGGCCATTAACAAACTGGAGAACAATCTCCGGGAGCTGCAGATCTGCCCGGCGACGGCTGCGAGTGGCCCGGCCGCCACTCAGGACTTTAGCAGACTCCTCAGTTCAGTCAAAGAAATCAGTGACATCGTGCAGAGGTAGCAGAAGCCAGGGGTCCTGCCAGCTGGAGCTTCGAGGGCTGCCTGGGCCCCGAGGGTGATGCCAAAAGACCCAGTGTAGCGGGACCTTGGCCCCAGGCACTGTGCACGGTGGGACCAAGGGGCTGCCATGGCACAGCCCTACTACCTGTGTGCACCAGCCGGCGCTAAGCCGCTCTGCCCCCCCCCATCGGGTCTGTGCACTGACGTCAGCACGCCAGCCCCGGCAGGCTCTTCCTCACATTCCGCTTGTACACTGAGCTTGTCAGGGCAAGTCGGAATGGCAGAGAAGGGGTTTGATTTTATTTCTGTCTCTCTCTGGCTGATTTACCCACACACACCCTCCCACTCACGTTCCTCGCTGTCTCCTCCTGAACTTGAGCCTCATCACCAAGGCCTTGAGATTAGTCTCCTGTTTCCCAAAGTTGACCCTCATCCGGTAGTGACACATTTCAAAAACGACATTCCTGAGTAAAGGGGTGCCCAGCCACATGGTCATAGGTGCCCCTCCACTGGGGTCTGCGGGCCAGAGAGGGCCCTCCTCCCTTGTATGCAGGCGTGCATTCGGTTTGGGGCATACAGCAGGGTGGGGGAGCAAGCCAGCCTTAGGGCCCAGGCGACAGGCGGGAAGGCTGATGGGGACAGTCATGGGGCAGTGGTCTTGTCGGCCCTTCTCGCCACCTTGCGGGCTCCCTGTGGCCAGCAGACAGTGTTAGTCCTGAGGGTGGTGTGCTTGCTGTTGCCCCAGAGCCCACAACAGGTGGGGGCAGGTGGCAGTCTGGTGCTGAGGTCCCGGGGCCAACCGTCACAGAGCCGCAGTGGCCTTGGGTTACTGTCCGTTCACATTGCCAGTGCCCCGGAAAGGCCCACGTTTCAGACCTGCCCTCCTGTCCTTTCTCCACTCCTATGGGCCAAAGAGATTCTTGCAAGACCCTCTCCTTCACGACAGGACAAGCTGTCGGGCATCCTGGAAGCATTTCAGAGTTCTCCCCGTGACACGGTCAAGGAAGGAGGCACCATCAGGCACCAGCACACAGGGAAGGCGGGAGTGGGGGGAGCTGCGGGCCCCCGGGCCTGGCTGTGGCGGCTGCACTCGGGTGGGACAGATGCCTGCAGTTTATTACCATGAGCTTCACTTAGCCTAATGCTCTCGGGGCTGGGGAAGGCTGTGGTGGTTGGTGGCGTTCCCCCGAGGGCTGCCCAGGAGCAGAGTTGAGGTGCAGCAAGTGTGATTCATGAGGCAGGGCCCCCAGTTTTGTTGACCGGAGGCAGAGCAGCTAGTTGAGCAGACAAGACACCCACCTGGACCTCTCAGCCGCATCCAGAAACTGCCCTCAGAGAAACCTGGAGGGGGCACCTTCCTGCTCCCTGGCCACCTGTGCCTGGTGCTCAGCCCGATGTTAGCACTCTTTCCCCAAACCAGAATTTTACCAGATCCTCTGCCATCCTCAAAACACACCCCTCTGCCACCCCCACCGCCGCAGTCTGAGCGGTCCCTGAATCCCACCAGCAGCTTTGGTTAACAGACCAGGCCTGCCCACACAGCCTCCCAATGGGGTATGAGGCACCGGGCTCACGAGCATGATGTGCCACGATAGTTTGCATTTGTATCTTGGTATTACACTCTTTTATAGACTTCCTCTTTTATAAATGGCGTGTAAATAGTTTCCTACTGCCCTCCCTTTGGGAATGCCAATGGTGTCCTGCTTCCTTTTTTTTCTTCCTTTTTGGTCCAGTACATTTTGTTTCTGTATATGACAGTGGTTTTTGAATCCCAAACTCTCCTCTGTAGTATTTTTTAAATAAAGAAATGTTTACAACACTGTACTCCGTAGCACATGCTTTGGGCCTGACTCCTCCATCACCCCGAGTCATTGCACCCACGGCTGAGGACCGAGTTCTCGTTTTCCTGACCTTGCTGACGCAGAACAAGAGAAAGGGGCAGGGATGAGGCAGGAGCTTCCCGACTCGACCTGCTGTCCAGTGTTCCAAGTCGTCTCCTTGCTCTGAGCTCAGGCCCTTGTGATGGCCTGGACCCTCTGTCCTGGCCACGGCAGGGCAGAGAATGTTCTCAGTGCCTCCTGGGGCTGAGAGCATCCGTTTCTTCCAGCAGTGTGCTCAGCCCAGAGGCACCCCTCCCTCGCTGGGGCTTGAGGCACAGCATCTCATTCCTCTTCCTGAAGGAGGTGGGGGCGAGCTCTGCCTGCCTGTGAGAGGCCGGGCATGCCGTGGGGCTGTCAGGTGGCGGTATGCCCTCCAATGCATGGTCTCCAGTTGGTGCCAGCTGACAACCCGGAGAGTGGAAGTTGGGGAGCCAGCAGACTTGTCAAAGGGCACAGACCCTGCTCACCAAAGCATATGGACGAGCCTGCGTCCGTGAGACTCCTTCCCAGGTGCCGTGGAGAGTGGTGCCGGGTGAGAGGCCAGCCCAAGGGACTGGATGGGCTTCCCTGTCATGTCGCCTCACTCATCGTTGGACCTCAGCTGAATGCCTGAGCGCCCAAGTTCGTTTCAGGAGATTTTCTACTGGTGAAGGGAGGGGCTTTCTCATAGTGACCACGCCTGAGTCTGGAAGAAGACCAGACAACTCGTGACAAGTACAGACATAGAACCTTCTCGGCGCCTGCAGCTGCCCGCCATCCTGCGGTAGCCCAGTTCCCAATGCTCCGCAGGGTGGCAGCTTGTTCAGAGTGAACACCCACATCTTGGGCATGTGGTGGTGGGCCATCGGGGTCAGTCCCTGCTGCTAACGAGCATGTACAACAGGAGCTCGGCCGGCCCTGTGCCACTCACCGTGCTTACACTTGAGCCCAGTGCCGTAGCCACGGTGTCGGCCCGTCCACCTGAGGGTCGTTCTTCACAGACTCTGCTTGGCCCAGCATGATGTCCTGGACCCCACTGGGCGTGAGGTGAAGTCCTTGTCTCCCAAATAAGCATCCTTCCTGCGTGTCAACTGAGCTTAGGAGACTTGGCAGGAACTAGCCATTCCCTTTTAGGTAGACCCTTGAAAACCCACTGACAGGTGTGGAGCTCCTGGCCCCAGAAAAATGCAGGCATGCAGGCACCCTGCCAAGGGTTCTCAGCTCTTTCTGAATCCTGACCCATGTCTGCCCAAAGGGTCAGCAACGTTACCACTGAAACTGATCACCCCTAGGGAAGAGTCCAGAAGTCAGAAACCTGAAAGCTATCCACCTCTTCATCAGGGGACACTTGATTTCACACAGTGAGATACTCTGCAGCAACAAGAATGAGCAGTCTATCGCCACATGTGACGATGTAGGAGAATCTCATGTGTTGACCAAAAAGCAGCCAGACAGTGGGGCTATCAGCTTCCACGAATTCAGGCAAACAGCTGGTGGTGGTGAAGTCAGGCTGGAGGGAGCTTGGTGCAGGAGGGCCGTGCCAGGTTGGGGCATAAGGAGACCTGATTGGGACATCATGTTCTGATTCTTCATCTGGGTTGTGTTGGCTGATGGGTGTGTCACGTGGTAAGAATTCATCAGGCCACACTGGCAATTGATGCAGAATCGGGATGTAAATTTCAGAGAATATTTTCTGAGAGTACCAGGCCCTGTCTGAGTACTTTAAGCAGAGCAGCCAGGCAAGGTTTGCCACTGCCCTCACGTGCTGGATGCGGCAGCTGCTGCTCAGAGATGTGAAGCAGCTCGCCCAGAGCCACACAGCAAATGGCCCACCCCAGGCCTGTGTGGTTCTCTAGCCCACAGTGCTAGGCTGGTGACAGCCACAACATGACCCGCAGAGCTAAGAGGACAAGCCAAGAATGACAGCTGGAACAGCCGTGTGGGGGATGTCACAGAGGATGTCCCTGCATTGGGTGCTCTGGGGAATTCACTTCTAAAGACTGCCTTGCCGCAGAGGCTCTTAGGAGGGCTGGATAGAACAGTCCTAGTATGCGCTGTCAGTACCAATCCTTGTTCTAATATGTGCGCCAGGCCTCCCAGTCCAGGATGTCCATGACATCGTCAGGGAAACCCAGGTGTGGTCTGGGAGGCTAGGAGACCGTTACATAATTGCAGCACCTGGATGGGGTGAGCGCTTTCAATGACGTCTGCCTTCAGCGCCTCTGCCCTTGGTGCGTCCCCTATAGCCACTGCTTGTGGCGGGGTGCCCCCAGAGGCACCCCCCTCTTAAAAAAAATTTCAAGAACGTATCGAGAAAAGGCATCCTCTTCCCTTTCAAACGGCTAAGGGCCTTCACGTTTGCGTCCTGAGTAAGCACACAGCAGATGGGTCCACGCAGCTCCCGGGAGTCGGAAGGGGGCGCTGTGGGCTGGAAGGGTGAGGCTGCCAGGTGAGCTGGTGTGAGCTGCTTACGAAGGTGAACTCCCCGTCTCACCTGTGCTAATCCGGAGTACAGCCCTCCTCACCAGAGAGCAGGGCCCCAAGCTCTTGGCAGAAACAGGCGGGGCTGATCCGGAGTGGTCCAGGGGGCTAAAGACCAAACTTAAGCAAAGACAGTGGGACTTGATTTAAAAGATCAGTGCCCCAACGGTTTTGATTTTCAGCGTTACCGCGCTCCAATGTACAAGCAAACTGGGGATCCCCACCCCCTTCACCTGGAACCCTTGGCGGGTAATGCAATCCTGCAACATGGGACCCTAAGAGTGTGTCAGACACAGGAGGTGCTGTGCCTGAGTGCCCTTGGCTAGGGGGACCCTGTGGGAGTGTGGGTGCTCCCACGCACACCAATGCCCCACGCCTTTGGGTTTCACCGGGCAGTTCTCTGGCTGTTTTGTGGATGGGAAGGAGCTGAGGGAGCGGTTGGTCTGGTTCCCAAGTCCAAACCAGCCAAACTCACTGTTTGCCCCCTGTGGGTTTCTCAGTCCATCTACAGGAGTAGAAAGCCTTGTCTTTCTCTAACAGCAGCTGGTGGTTTTGAACCACTGACCTTGTGGTTAGTCTTAAACCGCTGTGCCAACAGGGCCTGTTCTGGCTCCCACTCTCCCTTAGAGTAGGTGCGAACACACCCCTCCAGGGTGAGAAACAATGGGCTCCGAATTGCCTTCGGGCCTAGGCTGCCTTTCCTTGACAAACTGAGGCTTGTTCTAACCTTTCATCCCTGCGTTTAAGGGTTGTATGTTTTGCCTCATTAACCAACAGATGATGACCCCCCTCCATGTGCCCTTTCCCATCAAATGTCACATCTGCAGGTGGTGACAGCACCCCTTTGCAGGTGGCTTGCTGAATCATCCCAGAGTGTCATGTGCCCTCCAGATGGGAGTGTCACTGTCTTGTCCCCCACCCCAGCACCCTAAAGCCCAGGGTCCGTATCCAGGGCATTGGGGAGCCCTCGCTTCTGCGTCAGCCCCGTTTCTGACATCCGGTGAAGCTCCAGCTCCTATGTTCCTCTCCCGTCTCACTGCCAGTCAGCTCGATGCTTTGTGGCTCCCATCTGTCACCACGTAATGAAGTGCCTTTCAGGCTGCCCAGGACTGAGAGCTGTTACCGATGAAAGCAAGTCACTTAGACCAGGAAACACTCTGAACTGCCCTGAGGTGCCAAGCTGGGCCCAGCCCAGTGTGATTCTAAAAGGCTAATAAAAATCCCCAATTAGCTGTGACAGCTCAATGGAAAATTATTCAATTGTGAACAGGGGCAAGCTGCAGCTCACAGGGGAGGGGAAGGGTTGCTATAGTAACATCAATACAGGTTCTCATCCCAGCGGTGGGCGTGAGCCTGGGTGTGAGCAGCCTCAGGAGGTTGGCGCATCAGGATGGGGTGCAGGAAACACGACGGTGGAGTTTGGAGGGGCTGCTCGGGCTCGTGCACTCCTAGCAGAGCCGGCCTTTCCCAGGTGAAGGAATTGCTTTCCAGACGCTGCCTGCTCTGAGCAGACCAGGGAAGGAGCAGTCAAGAGGAGGGGAAAAACACGCCCTGCCTGTGTTTCCTTGGCATTTACCAACTGCCAATTAAGGGGCAGCAGACAGAGGTGTGGTATACCGCGGCACAATTCCCAGCTCCCCGAAGTGAAGGCGTTTGCAGCTCAGGAAGGCACTGAGGACTCGTGGCTGAAAGTCAGGTGCGCTCCACGTTATGCTTTGCAGTGGTGACTTTTATTTCAAGAGGCAACACATTTCGCTCTCGAACATTTTGAAATGCAGCCTTGCTGTGGCAGAAGGGAAAACCCCAACAGCAAAGACTGGATTCCCTCCGAGTTCATCTGGGTAGGGGTAGGGGTGCTTTGCAAGAGGACAGTTAGCCTCAGACATTGGCAGCGGGGGGCAGCAGGACTCCAGTGGCCCCTGGACGGCAGGCCACCTCAATGTCTTCCACCCCAGGGATCTTGTGTTAATGGGGCAGAGAACAGGCATTTCTGTGTTTACCTAACTTTCAGGCCAGCCTCTGTACCCAGCGGAACGCACGCGCTCACAGCGGCACTGTGGATGTCAGCTGCGGGCGTCCCTAGGGAGACTGCCCAACTTTGATTCCCCACCATCTGCGGTCCGCCCACCGCACCGCGCCGAGCCCGGCCCATTCATATTCATGGCCCAGCTTCCTCGCAGGCAGCTCGCTGAAGCCGGGGGACAGCGCCAGGCTGCAACAACAGCCGTGCCATGTTCTTCTCCACCGGGCCCAGCATCCCTGTGAGTCACCTCTGCGGCGCCATCTGCTTTGTCGTTTTCGTTTGTTTTGGTTTTTTATGCTTTAGCAACACAGAAAATTAAAAAAAAGAACCCCCCTACCCAAACCTACTGCTAATGATCTCCCCCAGAAGACTCCAGCAGATCAGAAGGGCGAGGGTTGGCCGCCCTCCTGAATGCCTGCCTCCTCACCGCCGGCCGAATCGGAAGCTGAACCCCCCTTTCTTGCGACTGTAACCGCTGAGCTCCTCCGCCAGGCTCCCCAGCGGGCCGCTGGCCTTCTCGCCCTCCGCCTGGTCCGCGTCCTCCTGCCTCCCGAACCGGAACCGGAGGCTGGATGGGTCTCGGCGGGTCGCAGGCAGCTCTCTGGCCAAGAAGCGCAGGGCCAGCGGCGAAGGCACTCGGGGCTGCCCAGAGGAGCCCCGCTCGAGGCGCAGACGGGGGCCCAGATCCACGGGGGCCCAGTGCATCTCGGCTCCGAAGCCCGCGGTGCCTCCAGGCTGGTCTCCAATTGCTGGAGGAAAGCAGGCACCCAGCGGCAGGAGCAGGAGACAGGACAGGGAGCAAGGGCGCATCATCTGGGAGAGAAAAGAGGGGGTTACCGGCGGTCGTGCGCCCACCCGCTTGTCCACAGCCCTTGCCCAGGCCTGGGCTGCCATCGAGGCACCGCTGAGCCCGCCCCAGTGGGCATCAGGAAGTGTCACCAGGTTGGGACCAGGTCCTTATTTTCGCAGCAGGCTCGGAAGCTGATTGCAGCAATTAGGCGCCCTCTCCCTCTCCTGAAATCCCCAGGATTTGGGCCCCTTGGCAGCTTAGCACTGTAATACCACAGCTGCCAGAGTGACTTACAGCCAGGCTCAGGCAGCCCCAGGGAGAGCGGACTGAATTGGGGTTCATTTTTCTTTTATTATAATTATGGACTCTTGGGCCGTATCATCTCAACGCTGTTGGGTAGGAAGTTAAAAGCATCTATCCCTCTTCATTTTCAACTTGATAATAAATGGGCCCGGTGACACTTTGGCTGGCACACACTGCTGATGTTGCTAACGTGGCAAGAACGGGTTCCTGACACCCGGAAGCAGATGTCACGGGCCTGGCCTGGCTCCCAGAGACCAGGCTGGGACAGGGGGCAGGGGGAATGGCTGGAGCAATTATCCATGCCCCCAAACTGGGCCCGGTGATCACAGTTGGTGATAACAAAGTAGGGGCACTGGGATCCGGGATCCTAGTGGGGAGGGACCAGCCCAGGGGACCCATCCAGTGCTTTGTGCACATGTCTGCTGCCATCCTCGCAAAACCTTACAAGAGGGGACATTTCACCCCACTGGAGAGAGATCTCCAAGATCTCACGGCTGCGAAATGACAGCTGGAATTCAAGGCCAGGTCGCATAAAGGACTACCCCAGCCCTGTGCGACAGCTCTTAGAGAACCGGCAACAGAGACAGAGCCTCCCAGAAGGGCCCAGCCACGGCAGCCAGCGCTGCCCTCCCGCAAACGGAAGGCTTGTGGTCAGAGCTGGCTCGATGCCCCGCAGAGCTGCTCCTGGAGGAGGCAGCCCGGGATGCCCTCAAGCCCTTTCCACAAAGACTTCCCTGGAAAAGCTCACAAAGACGTGAGCGTTCAAATAAATCAATAAAAGAAGCCCCCCTCTCTCCCCAAACCCAGCCCTCCTCAGCCCCTCTGCCCCGTGGGCCTCCTGTTGAGGGGCAGAGTGGTGACTGGGCGGGTGTCTCTGGGGGAAACCCACCCCTTGCTCTGTGTGGAGAACACTTCACTTGGACCAGTGCCCCCCGGGGCTGGCCTCTGGTTTCTGAGAAAGCTGGCAGGAAGAAGCTTCTCAGACCCCTCTCAAGGGTGTCATGGACCCCTTTGAGACTCTAAAGGACAGTCGGGACGCTCCGCACTGAAACTCCATGCCAGGCCTCCAGAGCCCAGTCCGCAACGTGCTAGGAAGAGAACGGGCCATGCCTGGCTCCTGCATGGCAGGCTCTATGGGCCCACCTGCCCGGGGCTGAGCCGTCAGCAAAATGAGGAGCTGCTCTCTGTCTCTCAGGGGTCCCCCAAACCTGTGGTTTTCTGTGCCCTCTGACTGTCCATAAGCAGCCCCCAACCTGGATCCCCCCTGGACACTTGGGTGGCAGGACTCACCTTGGTGCTGGCTGCCTCCCCAGGTGGCAGGGCCGTCGTTGGGCTCTGGTTGGACCGGGCTGGGTGGAGTCGCCCTGGGATGCTGTCCAGGCCTGGCGGCACACGGGTTCCCCCTGCTTTAAATAGGCCCGGCATGCTTGCCACGTGTGCCACCTGATTACTGCACATTCCAGACCCTAGGATCCCATTGGGGACGCTGGTGGTGAAGGACAGGGCGGTGTTGACCGGGCTGATGAAAGACCCAGCACAAGCAGGGTGTGGTCTGATGAGAGGGACAAGCGGGGCTGCCCTTTGCCCAGCGAGCGGCCTCATTTGGTGAGGATTGGTAGCATCATTAACTCTGGATCATAGCCCCTGGGCCCTCCCAACCCTCGGAGGAGGCGGTGAAGCCCACTCTGCCTAGTGCTAATGAGCTAGCCTCTGTCAGGTGGGCCGTCCTCCAGGGAGGACGACCACGGCGGACACACCTCCTACCAGCAGGCCCGCGCTGGTGCCTGTGTAGCCAGCCATCGATGGCTACTTAAAACAAAACAAAACACTAATTTGGGTTTTTTCAGAGCAGTTTTAGGTTTACAGAAAACTGAGCAGCTAGTACAGAGAATGCCCACATGTGCCCCCCCCGCAAACATTCGCACCGTGTGTGTGTGTGTGTGTGTGTGTGTTTCGTTGCTACTCTGATAAATTGTCCTCAGTGCCTCACCGTCCAAGCCCTTCGTTTGCACGAGGGATTCGTTCGTTCCCTGTGTTGTGCATTTCAATAGGTTTTGATACATGCTCAAGGCCACATGGCAAGATCACACACGAGACACGTGAGTTTCACTGTTCCAAATGCCCAAGCCATACCTGTTCTGTTCACATCCTCCCCAAGTTCTCGTCATGCCAGCAGCCCGACGCCCCGGGGGCTGGGCGGTCACACACCGCAAGGTCAGCAGCTGGAAGTCACCTGAAGCTCCCTGGCAGGGAGGCGGGCCTTCTCTCCTCTGCGGAGCCCCAGGCTCGGGGACCCACAGGGGCAGGTCTGCCCTCTCTGAGAGGGTCTCCAGGAGTCGGCATGGACAGGAGGACTGCGTTTTTTTGGTTTTTTTTAATAGTATTGACTTTTCCAGAATGTTCTTCCAGTAGGCCCTCCTCCCGACAGTGCAGTGACTGGTGGAAGTCGAACGCGTCTCTTTCTTCTCTGCGGTGTGCTCGTTACGATGGCCTTGTCTTGGCAATCTCCGTGTAACTCCTGTCTTGAACCTCTCGGAGTGGCATCTGAGGAAGATAGCTACCAAATTACATGCTGCAGCACCGTATGCGGGCCGTGTTTTTACCCATGGCAAAATGCGTGCGCGCACACACGTCGGGAAGCGCAGTTCATGTGAGATACGTCATAGGCTGAGGGCGATCTAGAGTTGGAATCGTGATAATATATATAACCTTTCAGACTGGTTTCTTTCAGGTCTCACGGCCTTCCAGGCGACTGAGACTCACAGGACAGGCCCGAACTGCTCCTGTGGGTTCCTAGCCTGCGGCCCTGTACCGAGGAGTAGAGCTCATCTTCCTGCCGCAGAGCGGCTGCTGACTGCAAGCTGCTGGCCTCTTGGTCAACAGCCAGCATGTAACCTCTAGGCCACCAGCGTGTCTTTCAGTTCGTGCTAGGTCTTTAAGGTTCCGGGCTTGATAGATAGCCCATTTCTTTTCATCCCTGCCTGCTGGTCCACTGTTGGCTGGCTCGGTGGCGCCGTCAGGTAAGAGACTGCTACCTGTAAGGTGGGCAGTTTAAACCTACCAGTTGGTCCTAGTGAGAGAGATGAGGTTATCTGTTCCCATAAAGAAGGGCAGCAGGGGTGGGGGCATCCATCCTGCGGACCATGGAGGGCTCTCGAGAGCAAGACCGGCTACCACTTCACGTCCACCAAAGAGGAACCATTGAAGCCATCCCACTCAGCGAGAGCGAATGAACGGCTGGACCAAGTATAGAAGGCTACTTTCAAGTTGGCCAATGCGGGTCTAAATATCAAAATGGCTCTTGGCAGAAAAAGGGTCCCCACCCCTGCTTGATAGGGTCGAGCCGGGATCAACTGCTTGCTTGGCATGGGGATGGCTGACCTGCCATTTGCCCCTTCCTCGATTGGGGGACATCATGGTTGGCCCCAGGGGATGAACAGCAATGAGCAGAGCTGCGCCCTCACTCTGCAGTAAACTGAGGCACGTGTCACCCGCTCACAAGCTTCGCCGGAGGGGTCTGTCACTGAGCAGCTCCTCTGGGCAGTGGGACACCTGTGGGTTGAGGTGTCATGGACCCCTTTGAGACTCTGAAGGAAGTAAGGACCCTCCCTACTGAAACCCCAGTGCCTGATTCTCACCCTCGCCCTTGTCCTCGTCCCTCCATTGCAATCTCAGAGACCGATGCCCAGGAAAACTTCCTCTAACCCTCACAGGCAGGCAGGCAAGGCCCTTTGTCTCTTGAACGGCAGCTTGGGGAGTGAGTGGCGGCCGTGGTGGGGCTGGCGCAGTGCTGGGAGGGCCTGGCTCCGATAGTCATGTCCTGTCCTCTCTGCTTCTCCTACTGGGAACCTCTTCCACGGGCAGTCAATGAACCCCATCCCATTCCTTAACTCAAGTCCACGTCCACCCACACTGGGATTCTCTCCAAGTCACCTGGTTCCGAGGGTCTTTGACAAATAAATGCATCAGGTCTCCCTCCCAGGTAAAGTTCCTCCCACTGGCCACGGCAGGGAGTGGCCTGCCCAGCACCTCCGCAGAGGAGGGCAGGCATGAGGCGACTCAGGTGTGGACTTTATAAATAGCACTGGGGGGCCAGGCCTGGGAAGTTGCCTACAAATCTGCCTCCACTCTGTGTGGATGCCCCCTGCTCTGCCCACAGCCCAGGGCAGGGCCAGAGGCCACGCAGCTGCCAAATTTTTGGGCTCCGGGTCCATAGTTTATTTCATGCAAAGTTAGCCTGTGCTCTGTGTTATCAACAGGGGGTCCTTTGTGCCCCCTCTGGGCAGAGGGGTCTCCAGTACAGAGAGCCAGAATGGGGGGCACACAGTAGGAAGGAGGTGGGGTCCCAGCCCAGGGATAAGGAAGCTTGCCCGCCCCTCCTCTGGTGGCTCAGCCTGGGGTCCTGCTAGGCCCAAACCCCGAGTGTCCCTGCTTTGTGTGCGAGGGAAACGGCCAGAGGTGCTGGGATGGCGGCATTGCCAGCCTTAGATTCTGTTTTTCTCCCCGCTGAGGAGCCAACAGCAGGACTGGGTGAGCAGGGGCCTTGAGGCCAGGGCTGGGCGCAGCTGCACAGACCAGGACCCAAATTGAGACAGAATATACTGTACCCTCTGGCCAGGGGAGCCTCACCAGCTCGCCTGTCACTGGAGCCCTCCAGGAGCTGTGGGAGGGATCAGAACATGCCACCACAGACCCTGCAGGAGCGACAGCCTCAAGGGCATTCCTCCGCACTCCAGTGGAAGTGGGCTGGAACGTTTATTCCTCTTTCGTGCTGGGGAAACCGAGGCTCCAAGGGCTTGAACCTGGCAGGGCCCGCCTACCCCTCCCAACAGGAAATATTCCAACAAGTTTTTGTCTCTGGTAATGTCCCCCTCAGAGGAAGCTGGGTGTCCAGTGAAGGACAGACAGCTATGGGCTGATTTGGGGCTCCTTCCTGGGACTGCATGCTGGCCTCTGATCGGAGAGAAGGAGGTCCGTGTGGGCAGAGGAGAAACCTGCCTGCCAGGGCTCACCTCAGGAGTGCCAGGCCACAGTGGACGGCACTGACCCCCATCACTGTGACCTGGGCTGCCTCGGGGGGGGTCTACTGCTCCCTCTCTGCTGGTGTCTATGTGTGTGCATACCACATGGGTATGTGTGTGCACATGCGTGTAGGGGTGCCTTGCATGTGAGCACATGTGTACAATGCATGTGTATTCATGTGTGCATGTGTATACTTTACTGTGGAGGTGGCTTGTACACGGGTTCCCGTGTATGAACATGTACAATTGCATGCATCTGCATGTTCACATGTGCATATTGTGTGCTGTCCATATGCCATATGCCATGTGAGTGCATGTGTAGATTTCATGCATTTGTGTGATTGTGCACAACTGCATGTACTGCACGTGTGCCTTGTGTACCGCACGTGTGTACTTTGCATGTGTGCATGTGTGATGAGTGCTGTCATTGTATTTCCTTAGTGTGGGGAGGTGAGTTGTGACATTGGCTGTGAAGGTCAGCCAGGTGATGCTGCCAGCAGTGGGTCACTGTCACCCCAAGGACCTGTGTCCTCTCAGTGTCCTTGCTGTGAAATGAGATTCCCTGTGGGTGGGGAGAGCGGTTCAGGGGGTCCAGCCCTGGAACCCCCGCCCCCAGGAGAGAAGCCCGCCTTGATGCTGTCTGACACACTGGGCTCCAAGAAAAAGACCTGCTGGGGCCATCTAGCTCAGAAGCAAAAAAGCCCACATGGAAGAAGCACACCGGCCAGTGCGATCACGAGGTGCCAAAGGGACCAGGTATAAGGCATCATGCAAAAAAAAAGATATATGTGTGTATATGTATATATATGTGTGTGTGTATGTATGTATATATATATACCATATTGAATGAAGGGGGAAGTGCAGAGTGGAGACCCAAGGCCCAAGTGTCAGCCAATGGAGATCCCCTCATAGAGGGGTTTAGGAGAGGAGATGGGTTAATTAGGGTGCGAGGTAGTACCAATGAAGAACACAGCTTTCCCCCCAGATCCTGGATGCTTCCTCCCCACAACTACCATGATCCGAATTCTACCTTGCAGGGCTGGATAGGACAGAGGCTGTACACTGGTACATATGGGGGCTGGAGGCACAGGGAATCCAGGGTGGATGATACCCTTCAGGACCAGGGGTGTGAGGGATGATGCTGGGAGAGTGGAGGGTGAGTGGGTTGGAAAGGGGGAACTGATCACAAGGATCCACATGTGACCTCCTCCCTGGGGGAGAGACGGCGGAGAAGAGGGGGGCAGGGAGACTCCGGATAGGGCAAGATATGACAAAATAACGATGTATAAATTACCAAGGGCACATGAGGGAGAGGGGAGCGGCGAGGGAGGGGAAAAAAAAGAGGACCTGATGCAAAGGGCTTAAGTGGAGAGCAAATGCTTTGAGAATGATTGGGGCAGGGAATGTATGGATGTGCTTTATACAATTGATGTATGTATATGTATGGATTGTGATAAGAGTTGTATGGGTCCCTAATAAAATGTAAAAAAAGAAAAAGACCTGCTGGGGACACAGTCCTGACCCAGGTCCTGGTGTCCTTCCAGAATGGAGGCCGCGAAGAGCCCGAGAGGGGCTGCTGTTTGGAAGGGAGACTGAGCAACATGAACCCCTTGGCTGAGTGTGAGGAGGCCCCCACAGGCCTCCCTTATTCCCCAATGGCCCCTGCTTGCACACCCCCTCCCCAGGTAGGGCTGCTTGGATGCCTGATTGGGTGCCAAGCTTCCTGATCCCAGGGGCTCCGCAGGTGCTGCCCCACCTGGCTGGAGAGACTGTTTCTAAAACAGGGCCCTGGATGCTGCCCGCTCTGCCCCTGCCCAGGGAGCGAACGCCCACTATGCACCAGCTGCGAGGTGATGACTCACTGCGCTGCCCCTGAGACGCTGGGTCTCCTTCAGTGGCTGATGGGGTCAGTCATGCAGGGTCAGCTTCTGGTATAATGACCTATCGTTAAGATCAGGGTAATGGCCAGCCTCAGGGTAAGGTCCCAGATGTCACAGGTGCCTGACCCCCCCCCCCACTCCACTCCCAAAGACTTGGCACCTGGTTTGTCCAGGTGAGGGAGCCATGCCCCGGAGGGAGGCTGGGCCCCACTGGGTCCACTCCTGGCTTGGCCACATACCTGCTGTGACCTCAAACAAGTCTTTCCACTCCCTGTACCTGTGCCCGAGAGGGGTGGGTGAGTGGGTGCTGGGGGAGGGGAGGGGAGTCTGGAGGGGGGTTCTGAGGAAGGCAGGGCGGGTGGGCACGTGTTTGTGTTGCTGCTGCTGCTGCTAACGAGGCTCAGACAGCCCCTCATGGGAAATAGCAGCCCCCGGGGCCTTTCAGCAACTGCCATTTCCTCTCAGAGTTCCTGTGGGCTGGCAAAAGACACCCCACCCCCACCATCTCATCCTGCTGTTTTATACACTGCTTGTGGCTCAGATGCCAGCCCCTGAAGCATTGCCCCGCTAGCTCTAGTCACCTCCTTCTTTGTCCTGAGCCCCTACTGCCCTGGAGCCAGTGGGGGGGGGGGGCCCAGACCTGCTCAGGGCAGGGGAGGACTACCCACCACCTTGGGGCAGGTGTGGTCTGTGGGCAGGCAGAGCCAGGGAGGGTGCTGATGACAGAGACCCCTTCAGTGACCTGGCTCAGGGCCGCCCACAGCATCTTGCACCTGCCCCACGTGGAAGCAGCCTGGTCTCGGTGGTCCAGGGTGTAAGTCAGAGAGTTGGTCTCAGCCATCTGGTCACTCAGTGGGGCCTCGGTGGCAGAGCTGAAGGGGCCCCGGAGCGGAGTGAATGGTGTGGGCAAGGCAGCCAGACTCACTTCTGAAAGGCCGTCTTGCTGTCCCGTAGAGCCCCCGAACAGGGGTGAGATGGGAACAGGGTCCAGAGGGGAGCTAGCAGCCAGGTGCGAGAGGAATGTCCACATGGAGTGGGGATGGGGTAGACCCTGGAGCCATGGAGACTGCTGGATGCTGGACATGCTGGGGGTGGAGTGGATGGTAGGGGAGCAGGGCTGAAGCCACAAGTGCGGTGGGAGCCCAGGAAATCCCGTGTCCGTTGGGGAGTGGAATCTGGTATGCATCAAGTGCCCGTAGTGGGGGGTTGGCATCAACTTCATGGCAGTGGTTTGGTTTGGGGTGGGGGTCACGGCCATTGTCAAGTGCACTCTGACTCTGACCCTAGATGGAGCCTGGGTGGGGTCCAAGGTCAGCAGTGGAGACCACCAGCCACTCTGCAGAACAATGAGGTTTTCTAGCCCCCAAGAGTGACTCCAGTCTCGCAGACAGACGGGGGGCAGGTCTGCCGTCCTTACAGGCTCGCTATGAGTCAGCATCAGCTCAACGGCTGCGCATTTGGTTTGGACGTGGAAATCGATATTTTCCGAGAGCCTGTGGGGTGGGATGAGTAACCTCTATCCTACCAAGGGCCATCTGGACATTTCTTTATTACGCCATTTGTAGGCCCTACCGGTCAAACATTTCACGAACCCACCTGACGTGGTGGTTGGAGCTACCAACCTCTGGCGAAGCGAGTGATGTTCACTGGGATCAGTGATGCCGCAGACCTGTAGTGGCCAGCGGGCCCACATCCCCATCCCTGCTGCAGAGGGGGGCCTCGGGGGCTGGCAGAATCAGGTGTTGAGAGGAGCTGTTTTTATGGGGGGGGGAGGATCCAGTGTTCAGGGACACGTTACCCAAGCAGCAGTGGGCCTTGGTGGAGGACAGGGCATGGGGTGTGTGTGTCCCTCACTATCACTCTCTCACCACACCATCTACAGGGACCTCAGACAGGTCAAGTGTGTCTGGTGGGTGCTGGGTAAAGGACCGCATCGCCCGACCGTGTGACCGGCAGCTGCACTTTGTGGCGGGAAGAGATTGTAGGATTCGCGCTCTCTGAACCTGGATTTGGAAACCGGAGGCCTTGGTCCTTGAAGTGTCTTGTAGTGCAGATTGAGACCTTTGTGGCTGGGGCGGGTGCTGCCAGCCACCCCTCCCCACGCAGGTGCGGGGAAGAGACAGGTCACCAAGGCTGCTGGCCGGCAGCGCTCACTGGGGGCAGGTCCTTCCCTGGCTCTGCATGGGGCCTCCGAGGCGACACTCCATAAATACTGATTTCATTAAATAAGCTCAGGGGATTGCTTTGCCTTTAAGCCTCAAATTGGTTTTATGAATAAATAGCCATTAGGGACCATTAGGTCTTAATAGAGAGTCCTAACTCCACAGAATTCCAGCCCCATCACGGGAGGCACTCACAGGGACACTCTGTCGCCTGGAGACTGATGCCCAGATGGAGCCCCACCCAGGAAGAGCAAACGCCCCTCACTGCCCCCAGCCGGCCCGGGGCTGCCTGCTGGTTGGCCTAGCTTTTGTGAAACCCAGAGGCTTGGGCGAGGTCTAGGGAAAGTGGTTCGGATGTGGGGCCAACAGGAACACTGGGGTGTCCCACTGACCCTGGTGTGCTAAGTGGGCTCACTGGGGTGCTGAGTGGGCTCAAAGGCAGGGCTGGGCGCCACTAGACCACAGGAGATGGCAACACATGGGCATCAGGCACACAGCCTGGGCTAAGCAACTCCTCTGCTGTCTATCCACCATGGAGTGCCTGCCCCCCAATCTTTGTGTGGCAGGCCACCAGGAGTGTCCTCAGGTCAGAGCCCTCCGCCTACAACCACTAATGTGCACCCAGAGGCCTGCTGGCTGCTAGGCCCACTCGGTGTGTGGGAGGAGGAGGTAGAGGGGAGAGCCCAGTCACCTGGGTGTACTGTCTCTGGTCCTGGGTGTGCCTGCAGGGTCCCTCTCAAAACTCAGCAAACTCCAGTCAAAGCTCGGACTGGCCCATCACTTCCCCTATTGTCCCCCTCCTCCTCCCTGGTATCAGGTTCGCAAAGTCAGCGGATGTGGGCAGGGCTTCCTGTTGATGTGACCCCTCTACTCCTCCCAATCTGCCTACTCAGAGGGGCCTGGAGGGAACAGGGCACATGTTTTCAGCTACCGACAGCCAGGGGGCCGGTGTGGGTGGGTGCAAGGTGACTACAACATTGCCTCTGCCCCAAAGAAACTGGCATAAAGCCTATTTACATGCGGCTTCAGGGTTTAAAACACACTGTAAGAGTGGCTCACAGCTCTGTCCTTATCTCCCTCACTGAAGCCACCAGGGTAGACACAAAGGGTCTCCGACACCTCCACCCCTCCCACCCGCTCTGGGTTCTGAAGCTCTGCCAGCATTGGTTCAACTCCATCATGGTCCTAAGTGGGGGAGGCTTCTGGGGAGGGGGACTAAGTGTGTTGCCTCAAACCTCAGTATAGAGCTCACCAGTGCCCCCCTCAACCCCCAGACACTTGGTCAGGGGCATTCTGTCACCAGATGTCAAAGGGGACCCAGGGAGACAAGGCTCGGCTGGGAATAAGACTGGGGCACTCATCCTTTGGGGCCCCCTGGCTCTCCTACAACCTCCTTTCTCATGGTCAAGGCATAGGGTGTAGTTGGCCATAGGTCCCTGACATACTGGGAGGTCTCGGGCCTCTCCATACCTCCATTTGCTCCGATGTCAAGTGGAAGGACTGGACCCTGGTTCCCACTGTGTCCTGTCAAGTCCCACGTTCAGCTGTGTCTCAGGTGATGGCCACTGGTGCTGAGCACAACCCTGTGATGTTAGCTCCTCCCACCCCCAGCCCTGAGCAGGCGTGCAGCAAACATCTGTCTTAGCACCTCCCCTTGAGAGACTGCCTGTTAGGATGGGGGCTGTGGCTCAAGTCCCCTGCAAGGGGGACTTAGGTCTCCCCACTGCAAGGGGGTATAAATATTTCCAACTAGAGTGTGACACCTGGGTGGCCATGGGGCCGGCCAGGAGCTGGGGGCAGGGCTGGTGTTCTAGGGCCGTGACTGGACACTGGAAGCAGTTGGGGTCCCTGATAGCGCTGGACCGATCACAAGCTCCTACAGGCCCTCCCCTGCTGCATGTCTATTGTGTAGGCAAACCCTGACGGGTCTACTCTGCACCGCCCGCCGCACACCCATCCCTGGGAGCTATTAGCACCACACTCGCTGAGTCTGTGTGATGACAGATCTGTAAATGCCTGGCACTTCCTAAACACTGCCTGGCACTGTCAGGCTGGCAGCAGCCGCTGCCATGGGCTAGGCTGGGGGTGGGGCAGTCTCCTGAGGGGAGAACCTAGGTAGGGCAGGGCCAGAGGCTGGGGCACCTCCCCACCCCCACCTCCTCCACCTGGGAACCTCCGTGTCCTTGCTTGGTCCTACCCACCTGCCTCTTGGCTGCCTCGCCTCCAGCTCTGAGTGCCAAGGGGGCAGGGGCTGGCTTGTCCAGCACCCAGAGCAGTGCTTGACAGTAGCATGTGTCCAGCACACAGCTGGCTGGGCACTGTCAACCAGTGTGCCCAGGTCTTTCCTGCGGCCTCTGGCCATCTCCAATTTATTCTATTTAAGCACAAGCTTGGGTGGGTCAGGGAGAGACACGGCCCCTCCTGCCTCCAGAGGAGATGCCTGGGGCTGCCATGGCTGTGGGGACGCTGCCTCTGCCTCATCAGCCCCCCTGCCCCCAGCACTTGGAGAAGCAGCCCTGGGTTTGGCTCAGGGCCCCAGGGCTGGGGGTCTGGACTCAGACCTGGGTTCCAGCTGCCTTTCTTGGCTGGCGACCTTGTGGCACTCCCCGCAGAGGTTTGGCTCCCACGTGCATACGTGTGCATGTGTATGAGGGGAAGCGGGGCAGTACTAGACCCTCAGGGTGGAAGGTTAAATGAGGCTGTGTGTGAGGAGCTTGGTCTGCTGCCTCAGGTCACCCACCTCCTCTGCCCCATGTGCCCTGCGGCTGCTCTTCCCTTTGGCCACACAGCCAGGGTGAGGAGTGTGGCATTGCACACAGCCATTAGCAGGAGGCAGTCTCCTCACAGATCCAGGCTTCTGGGGCCAGGTGGGTTTACAATCTGCAGATCCCAAGTGACTTCCAGTGGCTCAGGCCAGTCCAGCATTGCACCCTCGCCCTCTGCCTCCTGGGCTGGGGGTGGTGGTGAGCCAGGGGCACCTGCTGCTCTGGGCAGAGGAGCGCGGGAAGTGGATTGTGACTTGGAGCTCAGCCCATGTGGATGGATGGAGAGATGGGGGCTGGGGAGGGCTGCAGACCTCCGAGGCCTGCAGGACACAGATGGGCAGGTGGGTGGGTCCAAGGAACCCACCTCCATCCTGGGTCCCAGCAGGCAGTTGTGCCCCAGACGGGTCTTAGGAGTGGGGGCCACAGCCACCCAGGCCACCTGGTCGGCTGCAGCCCTCTAGGGGCGCTCGCGTCTCCCCGCATCGTGGAAACCAGGCATGCAGACAGGAAAACCAAGCAGTGCCCTCGGGTCTCTCTGAGCGGAAGCTGGGGGTGTGTGCGCGCGGCCACTCAGCACTCTGCACCCCATAATGTTGAGGGTGTGGGCTAGCTAAGCGCAGGCAGACTGGGGCACCTGGCGGCCAGACCCAGGCGCGCGTACAGACTTCGCGGTCCAGGCGGGGGGATGGCAGACACTTCGCGCAGGATTCAAAATCGGGCAGGTAGAAATTTTGATCGTCAAGTTTGCCTCCCACGAACAGGGGGGAGGGGCAGGAGAGACTGCTGCCAATTGGAGGGTGGGGCAGTGATAAGGTGAGGTGGCCTCACAGGCCCAGGGGGCTCCGTCGGGGCTGGCGGTGGGAGGGGGGCATCGCCAAGGGCGCACTGCAGGGCGGGTCAGCGACGTGTGGGCGGGACAGCAGGGGGCGGGGGCGGGGCCGCAGGGGAGGGGCCTAGCGGTCTTCTCGAACCGGCCGGATCTTCATCTCCGAGAACTTGAGCGAATACTGCCAACCGGTCCAGGAAGACCACTCGACGCCATCCGCGTAGGAGGAGTGGGCGCCGCGCAGGTACTGCCCGTTGAGGTTGGACGTGTGGCAGTTGCGGTACCACCAGGCGCCGCGGTAGAAGGCGGCGCAGTTGTTCTCTGAGTGGTCACTGTCGCGGTCCTTGGTGGTGAACCTCATGCCGCTGTGCTTCAGGAGGGAGTCACCTGTGCAGGTAAGCACACACAGATGTGCTCTCCTGCGGCACACATACGCGTGTGCAAGCACGGCCACAGGCGTGCACTGTGGACACACCCATGCCGTGTGTCCATGCAGGCTCACATGCACACACGGGGTCCTAGGAGGCCCCGGCTCTAGCCACTCTCCGCCCTCCTCCGGCTTCTTCCCTGCCCCCAGCTGAGTGCCTGGGCAGGTTAGGAAGCAGAACCACTTCACCTTGAAGGCCCAGGGCTCTGGACTCAGTTCTCTCTCATCTGCAAAAATGGGTGACAAGCCTGGCCCCTTCCACCTCCCGTCTACAGGAGTGTGGGCCACCATCTCTGGGTGAGAAGCCTGAAGTGTGACCCCAGGGGGCAGAGATGCTGGGTCTGGTGGGACCCCTTTGTCCCTCCAGGTGGGGGACTGACCGGCTTGTCTAGTTCCTTCCCTGCTGTTAGCCCACAGCCTTACCTGCAGTCCCCGAGTAGTCAGCCACAGTGAGTGGGTACCCATCTTCCTCAGGATCCACTGAGAACAAGCCCACACTGAAGCTCCCGTAACGGGCATAGGCTGTGCCATTGTCAAAGTCCTCCAGGTCCACGTGCAGCTCATAGGCGGCCTGTGTGGTCAGGGCATGGATCCTCTTGAGCCCTGGAGCAGGGGAGGCAAAGGAGGGAGAAGACAGGGCGGGGCGCCTCAGAGAATGACCCCCTGGGAGAACGGGGTGATGGTGAGCGTTTCTGTGGTCGGTGGCAGATAGGGACAGCCACCAGGTGTGTGCGCTTGATCCGTCTCTCTCCTGCAGGTCTGTGTTTCCGAGAGCTGGTGAAGTTTGGCTTGTCACTCCCCTTTAAGCTGTGCTATGCCTTTCAAACACCCGGGCTAAAGCTGGTGGAAAGACAGCAGGAGTCAGGGAGAGCTGATGGTCTCGTCCCTGCCTTCCCACACTGGACCCCTGTCAGCCAGACGGCCTGGTACTTGCACTTCCCTGAACCTGGCTTTGACCTTTGAATATGGTTTGCTGTTCCCTCTGCCTGGGGCACTTTGGATGGTCTCCCACGTCGCACCTGCACGGGCAGACAGCCAATTCTCCGCCCAGCCACATTGCCCCTAGTGACTATCACTGTGACCCATCTGCTTGCGTCTGTGGGCCTCCCCTCCAGGGTGCAAGCTTCGCGAGGGTAGTGTGTCTGCCTATACTATTGGGTGGGACCCCTCACGTCACCACCACCGCAGCAACAAACCCCTAAACCACAGTCGGAGGGAAATTCTTCAATGAGAATAAAGGCAAAACCGAAGGCTGGCGTTGCTGCCAATGGAGACAAACTGGGAGCATTCGCCCTGCTAGTGGGAACCAGCCACGGGTGTCCACGATCGCCACTCCTGTTCAACAGCACTGGAAGTCTTAGCCAGAGTTACCAGGCAGGAGAAGGAAAGAGAGGCATCTAAATTGGCAGAAAGAGAGAGAGAGAGAGAGAGAAAGTAAAACTTCTATTTTGAGATGGTATGGGCCAATACAGAAAAAAATTCTGAAAACCCTAAAGAAATAGATTGGGACAAAATGGAAGATCCAGCACAGTGGCAAGATATAAGATCAATAAAAAGCAGTCAGATTCCTTTACACTAACAGAGCTCTGAATGAAAATCCGGAAAATGATGCCATTTATTATAGCCCTCCACTCCGAAGATGAAATACGTAGGAATCGATATAACCAGAGAAACAAAGAAAACTACAAAAAAACCAGAGGCCTGTATCAATGGAAGAATATGCCAGGCGTATGAATGGGAGGATTTAACGGGGAAAATGCCAATGCTGGAAGTGAGCTACAGATATAAAGCTATCCTAGCCCAGATTCCATCCTCGTTCTTGAGATGAATACATGAGTCACCAACGTGCAACAAAAGCCCAAAGAGACCTGGACAAGCGAGGGGCCCCTAAAGAAGACCCAGGTACGAGGCTTCTCACTTCTCACAGATAATGCTGGCGCAGCCACAGAAGCCCAGTGCTGATACACGATGGACATGTGGCACTCGGACCAATGGGGCCTGGAGGTAAGTCCATCCGCCTACGGACCACTGACCTTGGACAAAGGACCACTGACCTTGGACAAAGGGCTCACACACATTAAATGGGGGGAAAGATAGTCTCCTTGATCAATGGTGCCCACAACTGGATATCCATTTGCGGAATCCAACAGGACCCCTATCTCATACCATAGACCAAAACAAACTCAAATAGATCAAAGTCCTAAATGTAAAACCCAGCGTTATAAAGATCATCAATAATAAAAAAAACAACAATGAAAAACTAGGGGCAAACTTAGGGTCCCTGATGCACGGCATAGATACACTGTCATGTAAGTGGAAACACATGAACAGCAGGTGACAAAAACAACAAGACCCACGGGCCCTGGCGAGAGGGCGGAGCTGCGCCTGAGCGTTCCCAGGCTGTCAGTTCTCCTGAGAGCAGACAGCCGTGTCTTTCTGCCACCGAGCCGCTGGTGGGCTCCGAGGGCTGGCTCTGTGGCTAGCAATCCGAGCCGTAATCACTATGTCACCAGGGCACCTTCAGCACATCATAAATGCTCAATAGATGCTTCCTTTGTCCACGTCCTCCCTGCCAGATCCTCAGAAATCCTGCGCCCGCCCCAAGGTTCTCACTCCTAACCGCCCCCCACCCAGTGGAGCCAGCATGTGCCTCCCTGGAGGGTGTCGAGGCAGTGGGCACCGTCCCCACGCAGTCCTCTGGGGTAGGCTTTGCGGGACCCAGGCTGCAGGTCCAGGGACAGGAAAGGTAGCTGTGAGCCTGCTGCAGGCCCGGCTCTCCTGCCCTGGCCGACTCCTGCCTGGTCTCCCTCCACCAGGGAGGGAGAGAGGACATCAACTCGGAGAACATCAAGGTCTTGCCGAGGTCCAGGGCCCCATCTCCCTGCTCCTCCCGCCACTCTGGTCTGCAGTCGCTCTCCCTCTCTGGGCCCCCGCTTGCACACCTGTGGGTAGGCCTCAGGGGGTGGGGTGGGGCTGGGTGGGGCTATAAAGGACTATAGTCATCACCGCCACCTGGGGGCACGCAGCCTGGCCAGGCACTGTGTGGAGGCCTTCCCACCGTCTAATTAATCAAAGTGAATTAGAACGCATCACATTTAATTAAAGTGTCCCTGCGCAGCTCTTAGAACAGCGCCTGGCCAACACACGTGTGGTGGCAGTGCCCGGGCTGCCGCTGTCTTTACCAGGCAGGTGCTAGTCTTACTCCTGCTTCCCCTGGGTGCCAGCACAGGGAGGTGGAGTAGCCAGGTGCCTAGTGCACAGCGCTGACAGAATGGACCCAGCTCCGGGCTCCGATTCCGTGTCTATGGCGGCACCAAGGAGCCTCAGGAATGGGTCAGGCGGGAGGCCTGCCCCAGGGGATCCTGAAGGCTCTCTCTCCCCCACCACATACCCCCTTTGGGTTAAGTGATGCCCAGCTCCCAACACCCCTGTACATGAGGGGCTGCCAGGCTAGGTCAAGGGGCTGGGGCACACACCATCTCCACGCTTCCTGCAGCTGGGAGGATCACGGCTTCTCCCCGACTTCCCTGGGCCTCCAGATCGTGATCCAGATCACAGAGGATGGGGGAGTATCAGGGAGACACCCAGACTCAGGGCACTCGTAGAAAGGAACTTTCTGCTGAATCAAAGGGCTGAGCCTCCGAGGAAAACGCCCTGAACCAAGTTCGCTGTCATCGATTAGAAGGGACTCATGGGACCCTTTAGAACTGAACTGCTTCCGCACCTAAAACAGAAAACTGCAACAAGCAGCAGCTGTAGGCAAGATCACACACACACACACACACACACACACACACACACACACACACACACACACACGACAAAGGGGAGGCAGAGCTGGAACTCATAAAATAAAAGAAAAAGAAAGAAAAAAAATAAAAGCCTGGCCAAACTGACTACCTATACATTTAAAACTTCCAGGAGCTGCCGTAAGCTGCAGCAAGTACGCCGGGTGTGGTGTGGCAGAGCCCACACTCCGTGGGTGTCAGGCAGAGGGTCAATAACTAATATATAAAGAGCCCCAAGGACTCAATAGGAAAAGGCAGAATACGCCTCGGGAAGGGAAGCAGAGGGAGGCCGAGGGGCAGGGAGGGGAGGGGCTGGGCCCAGAGTTGACATTCATGTCAGGACTCCCCTCTCGCCAGCAGCCGCTGCGGAGCTAATCAAGGCCCCGCTTAAATGCTTCCTCCCGCACCTTCTGTGGCTGCTGATAGATTTCAATTAAGATGCCAAGGCAGCGTCACTCCAAGGGAGTGGGCAGTAGCGGAGGTGATGCCCCCACCCCGTCTGCCTTCTCCCAGCCTGAATGCCCCTACCTGGGTGGGGGGAGCAGGGATTCTCCTCTCTGGTGATGCATCTCTTTCTCGGCGCCCCACCACCCTTGACTTTTCATTCATTCAGAATGGGGTGAATGACAGACAACTGGGTGTGAAGCCCACCCACCCCTCCACCCCAACCCGATTGCGTATGTACATGCACAAACACACCCGGGGACATACCTGTAGCCGCCCACACAGGCACGCGTTACACGTCCACGTTGGCACACATACAACAATACAAAGACGATACACACAGGCATGTACACACTCATGTTCCTGCACACTCACATAAGGACACACCCCTAGACACGCACACACATACATGCTCACTGCAACTTTCGGAGCCTCCATTCCCTGATCTGTAAAAGGGGAGATCTATAGCAGTGTCTCCCTCCCAGGGTAGGCATGAGGTTTTGGGGTGCCTGGGGCTGGGCACAGAGTGAGTGCCGAGAATGGCCACCCAGTCTTCTCTGAGGTGTCCGGCATCTGGTGGGGACAGATCCTGCCCTTCATGTCCCTCGGCGGGCCGGGACGGTGGACGTTAAGCAATGCACTCTCTCTTGATCCGGGAGCCTTTGTGCCTGCAGGGGAGGGTGGACCCATCCACTCCTCAGGCTCTGGATTTCTCTTAAACCCCCAGCTGGCAGAGACGGCTCCCTCACTCAGTCCCTCCAGCTGGTGCTTCGCTGTGGCTCTGCGGACCTCTGCCTGTGTCCTCCCCTCCGCAGGGAACTCCGCAGGGGGGGCTGGGTGGTGCACTGGGGCCCAGGTGATGCACAGGCAGGCAATTCATGGCAAGGCGACTATGTTTAACACCTGCTAGAAACATGGATGTCCAGTAACTGCTCTGGGCTATGGGGTCTCCCTTGGCCCTGAAGAAAGTGTCTGTGGTGAGGCTGTACAGCCTCCGGAATGTACTAAAGCCCTCTGAACTGGACACTGTGGAACACGATGAAGCGTGTGGTGTGAATTTGACCTCCAAAACGAAAACTAGCCTTGATTCAAGCCATGACCCCCACAATAGTCATGTCTCACCAGGTCCTCAGGACCTGCGGTTTTGGGGATATACTGGTTTGGACTGAAAGCAAGTAGAGCATTTCAATATTTCAATACTGAGTTAATATGGAGACAAATATTAAGCCAATAATAGCAATGATACTCAAGCCCCGATTGGAGTCCTTGTTCGGTGCCAGGCACAGAGGATGTGCCAGCCGTGGCAAACGGGCTGAGCCAGGAAACACGAGCAAGCACCCCCTGGCCCCTCTGATGCATGCCACTGACACGGGCCCCCTCTCCTACATTCAGACCCCTGCCCACAGGGCAGTGCTGGGTCACCAGGGACCTCTAGTGCTGGCAGTGTGCCCTGAACCTGTGTATAACCTGATTAATCCAGGATACCGACTGGGTCCCAGGGTGGCCCCTGCAGACAGAGGTCCCCTGCTTTCTAACTTCTGGTCACTCCAAGAGTTCTAGGACAGGTCAGAGAGTGTGAGACCCTCATGTTCCTGTCTTCCCTCACCACATTCCCATCTCCACTAGGCACCATGGAGGAGGAGCTCTCATCTCCTGATGCCCACCCTCTCACTCCCCATGCCTCCCCCACACGTCCATCAGGGCCCGTTTCCCAGAGAACATTCCACAACAGGTCACAGCCTCATCCACCTCACCCAGATCAAACGCTACAGGCAACACACCTGGCGAGACTAGGGAACTTGCAGGCGAGGTCCTGGTGAGGGGGTTTCAGTGGGACGGGAAGAGTCCTGGGAAGCCTTACCTAACCAGTGCTCGCCGGTGAGCCTGCCAAAGCCGTCTCGGTAGGCCTCCCAGCCACGGAAGAAGTTCACGGAGCCGTCTTCCCGGCGCTGGAACACCTGTGTGGGGTTCAGGTGAGCTGACCATCCTGGAACCCCCCAACACCCCTCCCTGCCCCACACTCTCCCCTCTATCTGCTCCCCACCCACCTGACCCTGGACAGAGCAGGGGCTCAGGAGCTGGGGGTGGCCCAGGTAAAACTGACTAGGTCCCCTAATTCCTGGGACATCCACTCATAGGAGAAAGCACTGTGCTGAGGGTAGAGATGGGGGCCTCCCGTCCTTCCATTGCTGAACCCTGCATGGGTCTTCCTCCTTCTCTGGGCCCAGTTTCCCCATCCCCCAAAGTCCGGGTGTCTCCCTCCACTCCCTCCCCGGTCAAAGCAAAACCAGACAGAACTCAATTCTTAAAAGCCTTGTGCTTGGACCCCAAGATCCACTTCGAGACAGATCCACCCACATCACCAAGCCTTCCTCCCCATATCCCATACCCCCCCAAAAAAACATGTCTGGGTCAGAGGGGGCTGGCGGCGGGGGGTGGGGGCTTGAGAAAGCAGCTCCCAGCCAACTCTCGAGGGAGGAGGGAGGGGTGGGGAGGCGTGGGCAGCGAGCTGGGGTGTGACTCGGGTACCAACCAGCTTCCCAACTGCCTGGGTTCCTCATGTTAATAGCATTCTTGATTTGGGAGTCGGGAATCCCATCGGTTAAATTGCTTTGAAATAAGTACCGCGCTGGTCCAGGCCAGAGCAGCCTGGAGTATTTACCAACGCGCTGACAGTCCTGTGCGCGCGCATCTCCCCGCCCCCTCCGCACTGCAAACCCTCTGTTTAACAAGCCTTCTCCCTGCTCCTGCCGACCTGCCTCCATCTGTGTCGGTGAGGAGGGGCCCAGATCTGGCTGGCTGCGGTGGCCAGTCTCCTTCCCTAGCAGCCTGGTCTCAGTGGCTCGGAACAGCCCCGGGGGCTGGTGTGCTGGCGTCGCTGCCAGGTGAGTGCCTGCCGGATGCTTCCGTCTGTCCGTGGGGACATGTCAGTCACAGCACTTGGGCAGCGTTGACGTCAAGGAGCTGGAGGGGGATGACACCTCTCTTTTCTCACTCCACTGCCTCTAATGAGACCAGCCCTGGAACTGCAGACCCTCAGAAGGGGCTGGCTGGGCGCAGAGAGAGGGGCTAAGGGATGGCGAGAGGCCCCGGGGAGCAGTCTTGATGGCTGCAGAGGGGCCCTGAGCACATGCCTTTCCAGAGCAGAATCCTGACACAGCGGTGCACTCCGCTCTGGCAGCAGGCAGCTGTTTCTGGCCGGCATGGCCACTGGGCTATTGGCCCTGAGGGGACTCAGGTCTTCTTAGCATGTCAAAGCTCTGGGCACCCCCTGGTGCTGACCAGGGGGGCCCACAACAGGTGGAGTAGCACACTGGTTAGGGATCTTTTGTGACACTTATAAAAAAAGAATGAAAGAAAAACCATGACCCGTAGTGGAAATACAGTGTACGCCATCATTGTCAGCACCACAGAAACGTCCTCCAAGTCGGAGGCTTCCTGAAACCATCATGACCTTACTGAACGATGCCCTGGAACAATTTCTACCTCACTTATCTTGTTTAAAAACAACTCATCAAGTTGATTTCACCACCTTCCAATGGACTGGCCCCTGCGGTTGGGAGGAACCCTGGGCTCCGTGGGGCACAGTGGAGAAACAAAGCCCCCAGCCTTTGCTTCGAAGCCCCGGGTTCACTGGGCCAAACACTGAGGGACTGGGGCATGCTGGTGCCCACACCCACTGGGATCAGTGTGCGGTATACCCTGGCCTTGCCCTCTGGCCCCTCACCGCCCAAGGTGCTGCCACAAGTGCCACTGCCTCTGTGCCCACATTAGGGGACTCTCCAAGGCTCCCCAGTAGGTCTTGTCTGACCCCGAGGCCCAGGGTGAACCACTGTGGCGGCTTCTGCTTTCTGGGGAGTAGCTGGACATGACGTCAGAATGCTCGACGGGGAAGGCCCCTCATCAGAGCATCGGTTGCTGGGCAGATAGGAAGAGGGGGCTGGCATGTGCCCCCATCTCTCCTGCCCAGGAAATGCTGGCTGAGGTCAAAAAGGAGGGAGAAGAATCTGGAAATGTGAGGCCTGGGTCCTTTGCTTGGGTCCCTCGCCGGTAGGAGTGCTGGTCCTGCTGCCGCCGCCGCAGCCTGGGCGGGTGCCACCAGTGGGCGGACAGACATGGCTTGTTCTCCCGGTGCGGATCCTCCGAAGCCAGCTGCCTGCTGCCCGGCACCGTCTTCAAAGTGCCTGTAAGGGGGGCTCTGCCAAGGAAGCCTGGGGCCCACATGGCTCTGCAGATGGTGCTGCAGGCTTCGAAGGAAGAAGAGGCTGATCTCCAGGCTGGTCAGGTGGGCCCGAGGACCAGGGAGGCACCCAGATGCTGGGTACCCCGCTGCCATTTGGCAGCCGGGCGATGAAGGCCTGGGGAGTGCAGAGCTCAGGGTGTCCCCTGCAAGGCCACAGGGAGGGTGTCGGCAGCGTGGAAATGCTGGGCCTCAGAAGGCATGGGCAGTGCTCCCCCACACCGTGAGCTTTCTCTGCACGGAACTGACCGCGTGCTTGGCTGGGCTAGCCAGACCCAGAGGCCCTCAGGACTGGCACCCAGGCGACCTGCGCTGTACTGAGACTCCAGCCAACAGGCTGGGGTGATGGACAGAGTCTTGGCTTGCTCTTTGGCCAACGAGGGCATTGGTTGGCCTGCCTGGGCTCCCTCCTCGGAAAGCCCGGGATGGAGGGACACCCGCAGGGAGAAGCCCCTCACACACGCATCGCTCCCTGCACCCCAGCTTCCCCCTCTGTGAGATGGGGTTGATGACAGTCCGACTGGGCTGGTGTGTAGCGGAACCCTGCCATAGTGCTCTGCTGAGACCTGGAAGGTGTCGGCTCAAAGCCACGAGCTGTCCTGTGGGAGGCACATGAGACCGTCTGCTTCTTACAGATTCGCAGCCCAGGAAAGCCCATGGGCCAGCTCTGCTCGGGGTCCCACCGGCCCACCCCCCACAGGCTGGCTATGCGTGGGACTCACAGTGGGTTGGGTTAGGGTTTACACTTCTGACATCAGCAGTGTGTGGGACTTTTCCCACTGGCAGACCCAGTGCCAGGCGGGCCGTGTGGGCAGTGAGTGCGGCTGGGCGCCCCACTTCCCAGGCTCAGGAGCAGGTGCTCTGGGCGAGGAGGGGGAGACTGTGCTGAGGCAGATTACCAGCTTGTTTTCTACAGAACAAAGAACTTGGCCATGTGAGCCAGCCAGGCAGCCCCCGGGGAGGCTCCGCCTGAGTTCCTGGAAGAAGGCTCCTTAAATCCTTCCCGGACACCCCTGGGCACTGCCCTCTGGCAGCCCTGGGCTGCCCGCCATCGAGGTTGCGGGTTCTGGAATAAGACAGAGCTGCAGGCACACGATGCCTTGGCCGCTCACTGGCTGCGTGACCTTGGATGAGTCGCAGAAACCTCCTGAGCCCCCGTCAGCTGCCCCCCAGGGTGGTGGCGAGGACCTCAGGATTTCAGTCGTTCGGTAGGGACAGCGCACAGTAGGCCTAACCAGTCTCTCCTCCTGCCCCTCCAGAGCCAGCTGCCAAGCCCAGAAGGAACGCAAGCCCACTCCTTGTTTGTGACTGAAAGTGGTACCCCCAGGCTTGGCGCCCTGCCATACTTCCCAGGCCTGGCAGCCTGCGCCTGCCGGCTCCTGGCAAAGCAGCCATCAGCGGTACCATTATCAGACACAGAGCCACGTGCCAGGCACCGGGCCGACCGCTGCACACGTGCCGTCCCGTTTACATGAAAAGTCTGACAAATGGAAACTGCTCTCCTGGAGGCTGGCTTTCTCTGCAAGGACCGGTCCAGGCACCAGGTACCACCGTCAAATGAAAGCCTGTGGGCTCCATGACCCTGCCCCCAGAGGGCGAGGGACAAGCTTGGAGCCAGGCGGCCGTGTGGAGACACCAAGCATGTTCCCTATGTAGCCTCGGGACAAGGGGACCAGCCACATCCTCCGCCCGAGCCCAGAGACTGGCCGGCAGCATCAGCATCAGCATCAGCATCTGCCTCTGCAGCCGGGCCGGGGCTGGGGCTTTCATCTGCAGAGCCCGGTGCCAGCGGTGACTGGCCAGGCTCGGCTTGGTGGCTGCTCCTTTTATGTTTTCTAAGTGAGAGAAGGATTTTCCTTCCCTCCTGGAGAGCCCAGGTAAGGAGCCAAGGGGTGCGTGACAGGGGGGCGGGGCTCACGTGCACAGAGCCAATTAGAGGAGACTGTGAACCCACCGACCCCGTGTGACTATGGCAGAGTAGACTCACACCCCTGGCATCAGGAAGGCCCCTGGCATCGGGAAGGCTGGCCACATAGCAGCAAGGACCACCGCCTGGATCCCACTCTCCAGACCAGGCCCTGCTCCAGGGTACTAAGACGACCCGGTGTGCGTGGCCTGGCTGGTGAGTACACAAAGATGACTGGCCAATGTGGCCCAGGGCACTGCCACCCTGGGAGGGCATTGGCAGGGCCAGGGCTGTGCTCTAGCCAGGGACAGGTGACTGCAAGGTAAGCACAGGCTGACTTGTGCTTATTAGCTTTCTTCGAACAATTCCCCATGAGCTAAAAATGAAGCAACCGTTGGCTAGAGATTAGCAAACACAGCACAGATCAGCCTGTGCTTACCTGGCTTATCTGGTCACCAGCCCCCGGTGCAAGGTGAGGTGGAAAGGGCCCACTTCATGCCACACATCACCTGGCAACCGAAAAAATACTTCCTGTGGTGGTGGGTAAACAGCTGACTGCAAGGCCCATCGAGATCCTGGGCATAGCCTGGCCTTTTCACCTCCTCCCTATCCGCCATAGATGAGTGGCCTGAGGACTGACTCCCCTATACTTGTGCAGCTACACTATATGATCCCCACTTTACAGAGGAGGGGAGGGAGGCTTAGGGAGGTGAGGCCATACTGCCAAAACCATCCATGCAGTGCCCACAGTGTACACACCGTGCCTCACGTCTATCAGACATGCCACCAAGAGGAACGGTGCCTGGGAAGGGACAGCGTGCTTGGTAAAGTGGAGGGGAGGCGCACAAAGGCAGGCCCTGACCGAGGTAGGCTGACCCAGAAGCTGCGTCCGGGGCTCAAGCTGCGTTTGGTGCCGGTTGCTGTGAGTCAGGTTGATTTGATGGCCTCGAAAACTCTCAGCCCGAGTCGACCTCAGCTCATCGCGACCCCAGGACAGGGTAGAACTGCTCCCATGGGTTCCCCAGACTTTACAGGAGTAGAGAGCCCCGCACTTTTCCCACAGAGCAGCTGGTGGTTTTGAACTACTGACCTAGGGATTCGCAGCCTAACTCATAACCACTATTCCACCAGGGCGTCTCAGACTCAGAGTCCCTGCTATCTAGTCAAGTCGACGCTTACACCCAATGACCCCACAGGACAGGGTAGACCTGCTCCTGTGGGTTTCAGAGACTGTAACTGTTTGTGGGAGTTGAAAGCCCTATCTGCCTCCCTCGGAGTGGCCGGTGGTTTCGAACTGTGGGCCTTTCAGATTGCAGCTCAACATGTACCTACTGCCCTACCAGGGTTGCCGGCCCTGGACCCTGTGCTACAGCCCAGGGGCTGGCCATGGGGTGATGTGGTCCCTGCCTCATGGGAGACAGCTGGGACTGAGCCCAGGGTAGAGCAGCCAGCCTGGCCAGAGCCAAACAGGGGTGAAGTGTTAGTTCAGCCAAGCCAGGGTGCTTCCTGCCAAGAGATATAGGCGTCTCGCCCTCCTTCCCTTGGGCAGACTCAAGAGTGGGGATGACAGCTACTCGCAGACCTGGCCTTGGTGAGCAGTGTGACCTGGGCTTGCACCAATGTGGCCTTTGATGAAGGACGTTTAGCGAAGCCAGAGTCAGTGGCCACATGGGCTGAAAGGCCACCATGAGGCCCTTGTCCACCAGGCACTTGGTCGATCCCCAGGAAGCAGCCCCCAGTCTCTGCATCCAGAACCCAAAGAGCATCAGACTGCACACTTCCCCACCTGCTCCCAGGGCTCCCAACACTGCTGGTTGTGTGTTGGGCTGCAATCCGTAAGGTTAGCTGTTCAAAACCACAGCCGCCTTTGCAGGAAAAATATCGGGCTTTCTACTCCCGTAAGCAGTGACATTCTCAGAAACTCAGAGGGGCAGGTCTTCTCTGCCCTGTAGGGTCACTATGAGCTAGCACAGACTCAGTGACTGAGTCTGGTTTCTGAACTGCCTCATACCTGTGCAAAAGGACACCTGTTGGAATGACTCTCTCTCTGAGGAGATGCATGTGGCAGCCGGAGCCCACACTGCCCTCAGGAGAAAGCCCAGCCCCTAACATGCCTGTGTAGCGTCCAGATCCAGGATCCCCCTTATGCTCACATGGCTGGCAGCACAGAGACACCCACACACCGCCAGCACCTAGCTCTGCCAGGAAAGCATCCCCGCGGCCCTCGGCCTCATCCCTCAGCAGTCTGGAAGTCCCCTTGTCTGGGAAGCCCCCATGGCCCTCTGATCTGGGCCTGGGCATTGTCGGCTGACCTGTCCATTTCTCCTCTTCCCGCTGGGAGCTGATTGGTTGGCCTCATCCCTGCACATTGTTGACACCCAAATAGAGAGCCCTGCCAAGTGACAGTCACCTCTGCCAGCCCTCACCCCCGACAGACCTCATTTCCTTGTGGGGCGCCTTAGCCTGGACACTGCCTTGCTGGGTGACCTTGGGCAAACCTCCTCCCTCTCTGAGGCTGCACTGCCGGCCTTCAATGGTTGGAGAGGGGGCAAAGCAATGCCAGGCAGGGCAGCGTGACCCTAAACCACAGAGGTCCCTGAGGTGGGCAGGACACTGCCAGGCTGCCTAAGGCCCTTGGCTATCCTTGCCCATACCGTCTCTCTCTGAATGGCGGGTGCCCTGCGGCCCCGTGGCCTCTGGGGCATGGCTCTGGGCAGCCTGTCTACCAGGGAGGACAAGCTGGTGTTGACACCTGAGGCCTAGCCGTGTGGACACAGGCCTAATGAGGATGGATGGTCCTGGGGTCCAGAGAGGCGGCACCCATCTCCCGCCCAAACAACAATTGAGTTTCCCAGAGATTCTGTGTGGCAGGCCGGTGATCCTGACGGATGCCCGCAGGAACCCGGGAAAGGATTGCTTCTGACGGGAGCCCTAATGGATATTAACGCTTAGCGGCTGGGCGAGCACTTCTCAGACAATAACGGCCTTGCGTCTGTGGCGGCCAGGGCCCAGAGCCCCCGCTCCAGGTGTGTGAGTGCCAAGGCTGAGCGGGCGCAGCTCCTCGGGGCTCCTCTTTACCCGCCCTGCAGCCCCGCTGTTGGAATTGCCGCCTCCTGACCCTGTTCCCGAGTGACTTCCCTGAGATTGGCTTCACGTCCACCCTAGTGGAAGATGCATGGCTTGACTGGCGCCCCAGCCTCTCATTAAGCCTGTCCCAACCCCTGACTCTGATTTCTGAGCTCCAGCTGGTGCCTCTGGGCGGCTCGGCCTGCCAAGGGGTTCTCAGCGGCCAAGGCCATAACTCAGATGCTCTCAGAGTTAGGAAAACGAAAGAGCTTTTAGCCCCCAGACACGGATCCAGTACATCTAAAAGCTCTCTGATGGAGCTTGAAGACAGGCTGAGAGACATGTCTGTCTTTGAGGGCCCCTGGGGGATTCACGTCTGTTCTCTCGCTGGCTCTGCATGGCTGGTTTGCCCTCTTTGCTCACCACACCCCTGCATCCCTCTTGCCCCTGCTTCAGCTAGCTGTCCCTTTGAAAACTCACCCAGGCTGCTCTCCCCTCCCCTCCCACCCCGTGATCCTTCAAGGAGGCTTCCCCCTCCCCTCCCCTTCCCCGTCACTTGTTTTATCTGAAGTGAAACTCTTCCTCCGGAAATCAATGTGCTGGAAATAGCCCACGCCACGCTCCTCCGTGAGACAGCCACACGCGTCCCAGCCTTGCCTCGTGCTCCGAGTGTCAAGATGGGAGACACATGGACACCTCTGGGAACAAATGAGCCCCCAGGCCCCACCTCTTCATGGCCCCATGAGGCCCGTGGGCTGCTCCCTGGACCATGGTGGGACACCTCACTGGGTGGTGCTGGAGGGCGGGATCACATGTGTCTTGGTCATGGTTGGGTGGCCGGTGTCTTACCCAGACCGTGGCCTGGGGGTTGTAAACGCCATCGAATAGCCACCCTATGCTAGCCGCTCTGTGTGTTAGCGGCAATGGAAGAGTAGGTCCTTCCCTTGGGCCCCTGAAGTGGACAAGCGTCTTAGGGACCCTCATTCCGATGGGGAATTCCCCTCTTCTGCAGACTGATGGAGGCAGAATCAGCTCCCACTGTGGCTGCTATAGGCACCAGCATCTTGCTGTCTCAGCCTGCCTTTCAGTGAGTGTTGTAGTCATGTGACCCAGACTCCACCAATCAAACCATCTGTGATGGTGATCAGGGAGGCCACCCCCCAGCCAGCACTGGATGCCATCTTGGTGGGCGGTGGGTGGATTGTGTTTGGTGAGTGGCAGGGGCGGCGGCAGCAGTCTTTGGAGGTTTCACCAAGCCAAGGCGTGGCCTGCTCTGTCCCAGGCCCTGAACTGGTTCCTCAGCCTCCCTTCCCTACACTCCTTTTTTGCCTTAACTCAGTCACTTTCTACTCTGGTAATTAGGATCTCTAGCTGATGCAAGGGAGCGTC
This sequence comes from Tenrec ecaudatus, assembly GCF_050624435.1. Taxonomy (NCBI): domain Eukaryota; kingdom Metazoa; phylum Chordata; class Mammalia; order Afrosoricida; family Tenrecidae; genus Tenrec; species Tenrec ecaudatus. Next base: position 76,252,461 of record NC_134539.1, on the reverse strand, counting down.
CCATTTCACAGCGGAGAAAACTGAGGCTCAGAGAAACTTGCCCAAGGTCGCATAGCGGGGCTCTCAGCCTGGATGATGCGGCCCTCTGGTGGAGGGGCGAGGTAAAACAGCTCCTCCCCTTCTCTCCCCACTCTAGGATGGACAGAGCCCAGTCTTGGTTTCTGACGTACAGTTCGTAGCCCATAGTGCCTCCTTCTAATCCCGCCATGGCTCCCCTGGGTCTTTCCCCAATCCTGCAGCCTGGGATACTGACAATTGTGCCCTCATCTTGGCAAAGTGCCACATGCTCCGCTGGGCTCTCTGCTCCCTGAATATGGTGCCACCCACCCTTCCGACTCCTGGGCCTTGCTTCCTCCTCCGAGAACAACTTCTCTCCCCTGAACACTCAGAGACCCGGAACCTGCCCACTGAGGCTCATCCCCCAAACCCTGCTTTCCAGGAAGCACATTCAGAGCCTCTCCCCTCTTTTGCTGATTCCAGGCCTCCACAGGTACTCAGTTTCTTTGAAGACCTGGATTGGAGGCAACCCCGAGAAACAGCTTTCGGGGCAGGGACAATGGTGCAGGCTGTTCACTGCTTAAGGGCACCTGGCCAGAAGAGAAGCAAAAGCCAAACTCACTTTTACTGAGTTGAGGCTGACTATGGTGGCCCTTTATGAGACTGCAACTCTCTATGGGAGCAGAAAGCCTGGTCTTCACCCCACAAGGTGGCTGGTGGTTTCAAACTGCTTACCTTGTGCTTAGCAGCCCAACGTATAACCACTGCACAACCAGGGCTCCAGCCAGGGGGTTGAGTGGGTTGAAAGAGGGTTCACATCTGTCTTCTCGCCAAGCCCTACCCGCCGTGCCCTAAGCATGACCTACTCATGGCTCAGTGGAATTTTTTTTTAACCATAGATTTTTTTTAACATGCTCACAGTCATCCAACTGTCAGTATCATGTTTGCCTCCAAGGCCAAGCCAGACAGAGGACAGAGTCGGGCTCCTGGAGCTGAGCGGGGTTTTGCAAACTATGTCCCCTGGGCTGAACCATTCATTCCTGCTGCCTGCTGGTCCCCACGCCCGTGCGGCGCTGTGATCCACACCGTACCACCCAATGGTTCTCCCTCTCGCCACCGAGTTCTGCAGCCGTCAGCACAGACAGTTTTAGAACATCTTCATCACCTGCACAAGAAACCCCCGGATCCTTCACCTGCCACCTGGCTTTGCACCGCCTGTCAGCTCAGAATGACTTCAGCAGTGGTTTGAAATTATTTTTTACAGAGAAATCAGAAGCATCTTTCATGATTTGTGGGAATGAGATGCAACCCGGTCGCTGGTATAGCACAGCCACGCCCATGGTTTTAGGCGCTCTCTCTGCTCTCCTACTGACAGGACACACTGCAGAGGGTGGACAGACCATGGGGATAGCACGGACGGACTCTCTGCCCTTTGCAGGCCCCTCCACTCGCCCCGATTCAGTTCTTTGGGAAGATCATGGTTAGCACATGGGGGCTGGGACAGGAGGCACCCAGGGCAGAGCTTGTCCAAGTGCACCCTGGACTTGTCTGCGTGGTCCTCTGCATCACTCTAGGGGCCTCCACTGTCCACAGAGCTGGGGGAGCCTGGTCTGGCTGAGCTGCCAGGCCAGGCAACTCACCGTCCAGCCGCCACCCTCGGTGCTCATGTCGCAATAGACCTGGAAGCCGGCAGGGTCGTGGGTGGGGAAGACGGAGTAGACACCATCCTCGTGCTGGCCACTCAGCAGTATGTCCAGACAGTCTCGGGGCCGAGAGCCTGGGATACAGAAGGCCAGTCAGGGGCCTCAGGTCCAGGCTGTGTCCTCCCCCGCCCTATTGCTTGTCCCCAGGTCTTTGGTCACTAGCACTGTCCCTTTCAGCCACAAATCCAGGCCTGAGTTGGCGCCTTGGGCCTGCCACTCCCTGTGGGAGTTGAGGTGAGTGAATTGCCCTCTCTGAGCCTTGATTTCCTCCTCTGGGAAATGGGCATCATGCCCCACCTTGTTGGGCTTGGGAGGAGGGTCACTTGAGAGTGCAGATAACACACTCAGCAGGGTGGGGTGGGAAGCTGGAGGGTCAGAGTGTGATGGCCATGAAATCCAGGAGACAGGGCAAGCCTCACCCCATTTTTCCTGCTCCCCAGTAACCCCCGCTCACCGTTCGCACAGCCCCGAGGCCTGGATCCCCTGGAAGGCGCCCTCTGCAGATCAGCCTTGGCTCTGGGCCGGCTCAGACCCCGCTCCCTCTGCAGGGCGTCCAGGACGTCGCTGACAGCATTGACCATGTGAGCTGTGTGGCCTTGGCTCTCAGAGAGAAGCTGCAGGGCACAGGGGGTGAGCAGAGGGTAGAGACTCTGGTGGCCTGCAGGGACCACAGCATGTCACCGGCCAGGTCCTGGGCCATTCGAGCCCTCACAGAGGCAGAGGTGGGCTCTAGGGGTCATGGCAGCCTGAGTACTGTCCAAGCCCCAGACTCTGGGTCTCACAAAGCCTGCTGGTCTGGAATCACGAGTACCCAGAAGAGGGGACTCAGGTAAAAGGGGACAAGGCGGCTTCAGCAGGCCTCTGCTGCCCTCAAGCTCTGTCCTTCGACCATTGCTGTGTGCCTTCAGCTCAGGGAGGGCAAACTGGTGGAGGACCTGCCATGCATAAAGGCAACCCCAGCACCAGGCTCACCCAAAGTCCAGTTCACCCATTACCCAGTTGTGTGATTGGGCAAGAGGTTACTGTGACCTCCCTGGATGGCTTGTTCTCAAGACCAGTGACAACATGGGTAGTGGTGGAGGGGTGGGGAGGTTGGGTTCATTCTGTGGACAGACACAAGCTGCAAAGCGTCCTCCCCTTTGAGGGCTCTCTGAGCCCCTTTCAAGGTCATGGAGGCAGTGTGACTCATTTGCACCTAACAGATGGCGGCCCTGAGGCTTGGGACGCTTTAGGGACCCCCGCCCGGCCCCTCATGCAAATTGCACTTTGATCTCCTCGGCCTTCTGAGAACCACAACTTCAGCAGGTCACCCCAACAACCCCCGCCCCACAGAGACATTGTCATGGGAGACCCAGAGGAAGTGGTCCCCAAGAGTGAAAGTTGACAGGTGACTGCGATTCAGCCCATTCCCAGGGATGGCCACCAGAAATGAACCCAGCGTGGGAGACAGTGCAGGACTGGGAGGGGCCAGGTGGTGGACAGTGGTCCAGACCCAGATCCTAAGGGTGGTGGCCTGGGTTTTTACTCCAGCCCCTCCCCCGCACACCATCCGTGTGATTCTGGAATGGCGGCCAGACCCCTCCTCCCTAAACCTGGCAAGCAGACGTGGGCTTGGGCGGGAGCTTCCTTGCTCAGAAATGTTATCTATTTTGTTCCTCCTCCCACTGGGGCCCCTTCCACCTGCTCATCCAGAGTAGCATTGCTTCTCCAGGCGACTCCTCGCCTCCCCATGCTGAGCCTCAGGAGACAGCGGGGGGAGGCAGGGTCCTGGGGGCAGGCGGCACAGAGTGGCTGGGTCCTCCCATGCAGACCTGCCAGTGATCAGCTGATAGCCCGCGGAGGAATGAGACAGAACTCCACAGTTCCATCGTTTACAAAATGTCATTCTCGGGTTCATCCACGGCACATGCCCTGCAAAGCGGTTTGCGTCCCCTCTGCAGGCAGGCGATTTGGCCAGGTCTGAGCTTCACAGGGCACGGAGGTGGGGTTCCTTCCTGGGCATCACTGCCCTGTCTTGTCAGCAGGCTCTGGGGGAGCCATGGAGAGGGGCTCTGGCAGGCAGGGGGTCAGACCAGCCTGCAGGATGTGAGCAGCGAAGATTTCCTTGGGCTCCTGACTCAATGTTTTCCACTACCCCTGTCCTGCCTGAAAGCCATTCTTCTGAAGAGGCTCTGCCATAGAGGAGGAGCGTGGCCTGGCCTCTTCTTGCCAACGGGCAGGAAGGACCTCAGATTAAACCAGCAAGTGATTCAACCTGAATACATACAGACAGACATGACTTGAATTAATGGGCAAGTTGGTCCTATGTGCCGAGCTGAGGCTGCCGATGAGGCAGCAAGCCAGAGGTGCTGTTTCGGGCACTTCTTGGTTGTGGGCCATGCCTAGACAAGGCCGGCGGGCGGGGGGACTCAGTCTGCCCCTCCGGAGAATGGGAAGCTGATGGTGGTTTCCCCTTCGCTAGTGTACAGGGAGGAACTCCCCGGGTGGGCTAGGCTGCTAACAGAGGGCTGGAGGTCTGCACAGACTCAAGGTGCCTCAGAAGGAGGCCTGCTTCCACGAAACCAGCCGCCCAAAGCCCGAAGGGGCAGGGTTTTATTCTGCTGTGAATTGGAATCTCGTAAACTGGCATTCTAAAAGGGATCTTACATTGCATCTCCCCAGTGACATTAAACTTCACTTTCCACCGTAATAATAGGGAGGAACAAATAATTGTAGACAGTGGCAGTGCCGGCTGCCAGCCAAGCCCTCTGGAGTCCGGTGCCCACAGCCTCTTCCCTTTATGGATGAGAGAGCCCAGCCCAGAGAGGGGACACTCTTGGCCCGAGCGCCCACAGCTGGAGGCCTGCTTGAGTCCTGGGTCTGCTGGCTTGCACTCTCAGGGACCGTGAAGGCTAGTGCATGTATGATTCACTGACTAGGGGACGGGGTGGTGGGAGGGGGCAAAACATGTCAAATGCAATTCCTGCCTTCTCTCTCGATTTAAGGAGCCTGGTGGTATAGTGGGTTATGTGTTGGGATGCAAACCACAAGGTCAGCGGTTCGAAACCACTAGCCTCTTTGCCGGTGAAAAACGAGGCTTTCTATTTCCAGAAAGGGTTACAATCTCTGAAACCCACAGGGGCAGTTCTGCTCTCTTGTAGGGTCCCGATGAACCATGAACTCCATGGGGGTGACTCTGGTTCCCCTGCTCCCTCCCATTAGAATTCAGGTGATAGGGCCCAGGGACCTGTTTTTTAATGAGCACAAGGGCACTACTGCCCTGGGTGCCCACGGGCCTATCTTTGGAGAACCCAGGCCTCCAAGCTGAGAACCGGGAAGCCTGGAGAAGAGTGTGGAGCCTTGGCTGGCTCGAACGGGACACAAAGACAAATCAGGTGTGAAGTCATCCCGAGTCTGTGAGTCAAATGAGGCCTTTCTCGAGGAGTAAACCTATCAGGGAAGCCGCAGAACTCCAGCGCCCCAGAAAAGCCATTAGTCTTTCAGAAATGGTTCTCTGCTTCTTCATAGGTTATGGGTCAGGGCACCCTGAGGCTCCCGCCCAGCGTTAGCAGTAAGCATCTGTGGCCTGGGTTTGAGCTGACTTGGGGCTTAGCATTTGGAGAGCAAGGCGTGGTCTCCCTGGGCTTGCTGAGCCTGGGGAAGTTGCAGATGGTGGGGGCAGCCGGAAGGGCAGCTCAACACCCCCACCCCGCCCCGGGAGCAGGAAGCTGCCATCCCCATCAGTCACCCAGACAGGGTGACGAAAACCGTTATTTCTCCAGCTGCAGCCTTCCGAGGGAGCGAAAAGGCCCATTGCTCACAGGCTGTTGGGTGATCGGACTGCTTGGTCATCTGGGCCTCCTGGTGGGGGTGGGGGTGGGGGGTAGGCGGAAGGGCTGGGCAGCTGGGCTGGCAGGAACTGGTGGGGCATGTGGAGTGCGGCCTGGCCTCGAGCTCCCTGGGGATCTGAGTCAGAGGGATGACAGGGGCAAGGAGAGAGGCTGGGCAGGGTGACAGGAGATGGGGTTCCAGGCGAGCCTCAGTGCTGAACCTTGAACAAATCACCACCCATCCCGGAGCCCTGGTAGTGTCATGGTTACTCGCTGGGCTGCAATCCACTGGATCAGCAGTTCGAAAACCACCAGCTGCTCCTCAGGAGAAAGATGAGGCTTTCTACTCCCGTAACGAGTTTCAGCCTCGGAGAACCACAAGGGGAGTTCTGTCCTATAGGGTCACTATCAGTCGGAATGAACTTGATGATAGAGAGTTGAGTTTTTATCTGGGCCTCAGTGTTCTTTTCTGGAAAATGGGGCAGGAGAGATGAGATGATCCGAAAGCCCCGATTCGGCAAAAGGCAGACTTCCTGCTGGCGATGGGGTGTGTCTTCTAAGCCAATAGCGGAAACCCAGCCAGCCAGCACAAAGAGTCTGCCTGCAGGGCTGGGGCCCTGGTGGCAGAGAGGATACGTGCTCAGCTGCAAGGCGAGCAGTTTGAAACCACCAGCCAGCTCGAAGGGAGAACGATGAGGCTTTCTCCTCACGTAAAGAGGGGTTTTTTGTTTTGTTTTTTTGATGCAGTGTAGAGGTGGGAAGGGTGTAGACGGGAGAAGGGTCCTGCCGGCCTCTCTCCACATGTCTCTCCTAGCCTGAAGAGTGGTGGGCATCACTTGGCAGTGGACTAGGGCACAAAGGAGGGGGGCACAACTCTGGCCCAGTGGGAATGTCGGGGGGGGTTATCACTCAGCACATTGCCAATGTGCCCTTGACCAGTGCCTCCCTCTTCCAGCCTCAAGGTGCCCATCCACTGATGGGTGGGGCAATGCCCCTCTCCTGCATCTCACCTGGGGCATGGGGCACCAGGAAGGCCACCCCTCCCCAGACCTGGGCTCCATCTGACTGTTGGACATCCGGGGGACATCCCCAGGAGCTGTGTGGCCTGGGGTAAGACATACTACCACTCTGGTCTCACTGCTCACCGCTGTCTGGGAATAACCCATGTCCAGTGTCCCAGCACTTAGAGAGCTCGTGAAGTTGTGGACATCAGTGCCCAGAGCAGGTCCAGCACGAAGCAACGGCAGCCCCATGCCCCCTACCCCCACCCCCCAGGACGCCGAGGTGCCCAGCTGGCTCCTTACCTGAATGAGCCGGTCCTGCTCACTCTGCAGGGCGCTGAGCCCCTGGCCCAGCAGGCTGTGGCCCTTCCGAAGTCCCACACACTCAGTCTGCAGCTCTGAGGCCCGGGCCAGCAGCCGGGGCAGCTGATCGGCCAGCGTGTCCAGCAGGGCCTGCTCCTGCTCGCCCACCTGCCTCGGCCCGGCCTGGTGGTCCGTCAGCGCCCGCAGCACCGAGGCTTGGGCCCCCTCCAGGCGAGCAAAGCCTTCTGAGAGGTCGGGGCAGCGCGGGTCGATGAGGATGCTGAGGCGGGAGCTGTCGGCCTTCTCCACGGTGACCAGGGCACTGTTGGGTCCCGCTGGCCCCGTGCTGACGATGGGCGGGGGCGCCGTGCCCGGGGTGTGGGCATGGTTCAGGAAGAGCACAGCGCCGGTGACAGCCACCGCCAGCAGCACGGCCAGCGACAGCAGCACCGTGCACAGCACGGTGTTGCAGCTGGGCCGCTGGACAGACGGACAGAGAGAAGAGACTTAGCATTAGGGCGGGGCTTGCGCCTCAGCTCAAGCAGCTCCAGGGCTGGGCCTCTGGCCTTGGTGGAATCTGGACAAGGCTCAGAGGCCCTCGGTTCTGGATCCGGGAGCTACAGAGACAGGCAGAGATGAGAGACAGCATCCCAGAGGGAGACAGAGAAACGGGGCCGCAGGTAAGAGAGAAGATGGGGAGCGAGACAGGTAGGAAGAGAAAGTCCAGAGCAAAAGACACTGGAAAGCAAGTGGAGAGGAGCAAAATGGAGACCGAAGCAGAGAGAAGTGGGGACCAGTGGAGAGATGGGCCATCTGCCATTGCCAGCGCTTTGCCCCACGTGCCCCGTATGGTGTGGGCACCCCTCCTATCCCTCGTCACCTCTGACCCCTGTGGGCCATAGATCCTGGGAACCCTGCACAGAGACACAACATCATTAGGTGGGGGACCCACGTGCACCTAGGATACCAGGGATCCAGCAGGCTGCCAGTGCCGGGAGTTTCTGCAGAGCTGGGTCTCAGGAGGGCTGCCAGGAGCTGTGGGTTTGAGGGAGCGAGGGAGTGGCCAAGGGTACGTGGAGGGAATGGCAGGAGGTGGGCATGGATTTAATGAGATCCCTGGAGCCTTTCCAGGTCTGGTCCCAGCTAGAGGTGAGAACGTTGGCCCTGCAGCTAGACCGGACTGGACTCAGGCCCTGGCACTGCTGTGTCCACCTGGGTGACCTCAGGCAAGGGGCCTCACCTCTCTGAACCTGTTTCCTCACCTGTCAAATGGAGGTAACCACGACACCCACCTCTCTGGGCTACTGAGATCTCACAGCTAGCTACCTGCCACTCAGACTCAGGCCTCGGGTGGCAACAATGAAATGGCCACACTGTCACAGCAGGCCAGGGGCTTTGGGGGTAGTGAGTGTTGGTCACTGACGGTCCCTTGCAACCCGTGGCAGCCACATTCCAGGCCTCCCCCCTAGCCTCCTCCCCTCTCCTCCCCTCCTTCCCAGAGCAGGCAAGAGATGGGACAGGCCCCAAGGAACTGGGCAGAGAGGTGTCATGGCCACCTCTGTCTATTTCCACCTAGACCTGGGCTGGGGTTGCCTGGGGCCACGGGGTGTTGTGAACCCCAAACACAGCGAATGGAAGTAGCAGGCCTGGTTAAAACTGGGTCCCGGGAGTGGCAGGGTGGCTACAAGGGCCCTCACCACAGAGGACGTCCAAGTGCACCTCGCAGTGGAATGAGGAGTCCTGAGGGGCAGGGGCTCACTTCCACCAGCTGCCCCGAGGGGAAGGCGTGGCAGTCGGCTCTGAGTTCAGCCTTGGAGACCCTCGGGGAGCCCTAGCCTACCCGAGAGGTCCCCGTTAGTCAGAGTCAAGTCAGCAGCAGTGGGCTCCTGGGTGGTCCCTCCAGCACTCAGCAGGGGAGGGGCCCAGCAGGGACATTGGGATGGGGAGGCTCAGGTTCACTGGGCGGAGTCCCTCACAGCATGGAGCACAGCTCACCCTGAGCATTTGCACCCATGGGGTCTGAGGCCCAGAGAGGCTGAGGGACCTGCCCACCGTGACAGAGCAAGTGGGCAGCAGAGCTCGGTGGGCCCCAGACCTGCCATCCCTCTCCCAGGACCAGGCTGCAGCACTACCTCAGCTCTAAGACTCTGACTCTCTCTCTCACTCTGACTCTCTCTCAACTTTCTGGACTGGAGATGCGGCCTGAGGTGAGTTAGTATATCAGACCTCTTAGAGCCGAGCCAGGCACGGCATGTAAATACTGGCCGGTTTTATTTTCTAATGATCGATGTGTTCCGTGCATCTGGATGACTGGTGGTTTGTGTATTTTTTTTGTGGGGCGGGGGGGGGGGGGCGGCGGGTTGCACCCAAAGCGTTATTTCTGTGTATCAGTGCCGGAGCTCTCCTCCTTCCGCCTCACATCGGGCTGTCCGCTGGCTTTGGGAAACACCTTACACCTGCCACTCATAGGCAGCTTTCTCTCAGCCTCGCACCCCTTCCCCCGAGACCCTGGGGTCCTCTGGAGCATAAACTAGTGAGGCCTCTTACGTCACTACATCTCACCACTTGACAAATGACAGTTGAGCAACAGCCTCCTTTCCATAAGTTCTAGTTCTGCATGCGTCTCGTGAGTCTACTGCTTGGAGGAAGGGGGTATGAGGTGAAGGTTTACAAGCAGACCCCCTGAGGAAGGGACCCTTTGGGGTGTCTCCGTAGTGATGGCACCCCCTGCCTGGCTCTGTGATTCATCTCTCCTGTCTCCACACCCAGCCCAGGTTTCTTTGGGGGCTTGGGGGTCGGAGGCAATCCGTGGTACCAATCAATTGCCTCTAGCCAGACCAGAACTCGATACAATTCCCTTGGCAGGCTCTGCTCCCTGCTCCCTTTGCCTGGAATGTCTCCCTTCCCAGAAATCCTTGCCACATGCCCTGTTTGTTCTCCCCCTTCAGGACTCAGGGGAAAGGAGGCATCTACCACCTCATCCAGGAAGGCTTCCTTGACTTGTGAGGGATCCCCCCACTGGTGCTTATCAAGACGGAGTCACGTCTTTTACTCCATTCATTCCACATTCACGGGGTCTCATCCGGAGCCAGGTTCTAGGCTGCTGCCTGCTGGCGGCACAGTGGAGCAGGCAGATTGGCCCCCGCACCCGGAGTGTTCACACCCTCTGGATTGTGACGCCTTCCCTCTTTTGGGGTGCCAATCCCTTTTGGGATTGGATGAAAGTGGTGGACACATTTTCTGGGGTTTGTGGGTCCTAGATTTTGAGGTCCTCAAGGGCAGTGGGTGCTGCCCTGCTCTCGGCCTGGCACAGAGTGGTCCTGGTGGCTGTGCCCTGGGAGAGAGAGAGAGGGCAGGATGACAGCTGGGCTGGGCCAATGCTTCACGGGGCGGGGGTGGGGGCGCTCCTGGGACTGGAGCCACTTGTCATGGCCGGGGCGTGTGACCTCCCTGCTAAGCCTGACTCCCGTGCCGACCCACTGCCTACTGTGCTCAGATGGTATGGCCTGAAGCTTGTCATCCCTGAGGGCCATCTCCCCACCCGGGAATCTTCCAGCCTCTCTGCAGTGGATGCTCCCTCTTGGACTTCATTCTGCAGAGGGGCATCCTGAGGCTTGGGGGCAGAAGACCCTCCCCTGAGCTCAGGCCAGGAGCCAGCAGCAGAGCCAGCACTGGAACCCAGGGCAGAGGCCCTGGAGTCATGCCCATCTCTGCCAGGGCTGTTTGCCAAACTCTCCTCCAATGCTCTCTCCTCTGCCGGAAGTGTGGCTGGGGTCCGAGGGACAAATTTGAGTGTCAGCAAGTCCGTGTTGCGCCTGCTCCCCAGGTTTGCCCACCCTGAGAGGCACCTTGCCCTGAGCAAGCAGCTCTGCATGTATCCTCAGACTGCCTGGGTTAAGGTCCCCTGGCTGTGTGTGTGTGTGTGTGTGTGTGTGTGAGTGTGTGCAACGCCTCTCGGTGTCCAGGTTAGCAGCTCTCTCACAGGCTCTTCCCCTCCTTCCACCTCCGTCCTGGCCACTGGGGAGAGACAGGGTCGAGGAGGGGGAGAGGGGCTCGCAGCAGCTGCAAGGGGTCCGAGGAGGGACAGACGGATGAGCAGGGGATGACGGAGCTTGGAGATGAAACAGGCCACTCAGCAGAGGAGAATGAGTCTTCGGAGGCCCCCTTAAAACAGCAGCACGGTTTGCTTTTATAGGCCGTCTTTTACGTGCCTTGCAAAGAAATCTGCCCGAGATAATAAGGGGTGGGGCGTGGGGGAGTGTCCTTTGTGGTTTGCAGCCCAACTGAGTCTGCTCAGGGACCGATTCCCCTGCCCTCAGCCTAGGTGCTGCCTGGGTTCTGCAGGAGACAGAGGCGGGAGCGTAGGAAACGCCCACCTCCCCAGGGTGGCATGAGGAGTCAGGAGACTTGAGTTCAAGACCCTCTTCTGCCACTCACCTAAGCTCCCACTGGAGGGACCTGGGGCTTGTTCTCTGGATGACCTGCAGTGCCTGGCCCAGGATCTGTGACTCCCCGGGAAACCCTGGCCAGGGGGAAGGAGGCGGGCAGGGAGGGGGGCTGACCATGGGTGAGATATTCCTAGAGGGGCCTCCACTGCTGACCTAAGTCCCCAGCCTTCAGCAGAGGTGGTGGTAGGAGGGCAGACGGGCTCAGACTCAAAGTCGCCCTGGGTACTTGCACTGGGAATAGTCCTGCCCACCCTCCGCCTTCCTTGTTTTCTTAAAAAAAAATTTTTTTCCTTCCTTGTTTTCTAAGGGGCTGGCAGCAGGGTTCCCTGGGTGGGAATCCAGAGATCAAACACCTTGGAGAAGAAAGTCTCCTTGGTCCGCTGGCCTTGAGGGGGAGAAGGGGACCTGGCAGGTGTGAGTGAACCAGGTGCAGGCTGGCCGCTCTCCTCCCTCCCCAGCCTGTCTCCCAGCTCTCAGTACCAAGCGCTTCTAGTGGCTTTGAGTGAAGGACCAGGGGTGCAGGGCAGGGACTCTGATCCAATGCCCCTGGGGAGAGAGGGGTTCCTCTTGACCTTATCCTGAGCAAACAACCCCACACCTGGATTGAACTCTGACCCCCCCCCCCCCGGGCCCCAGAAGAGCGTTTTGGAGCATCCCTGGGAGGGAGGGGCTGGTTGTTCTGCTAAAAAGCCTTTAAGTCCTATGGGCTAAGGATGGTGGGGGGAAGGGAAGTGTCTGTAGGCCCCTGTCCTGCTCGACCTTTAAAGTGGGACTGATACTAGGGGGTGCCTGAAGCCTCAGGTCCCAGGTGAGGCCAGGAGAAGTGCCTGATGGTGCCCAAAGGGACAGGGGACGGAGCTTTAGGGAGCCACTCCAGATACCCTGAGTTCCCCGAACTGTCCCCGCTCGGATCTGAGCCCGTTTCTGGGGAGTGTCGTCCCCCAGATATTTCCTGTAAAGGCTTTGCTCACCCCCCTCTCCAGAGTGCTGCACTACATGCCCTGAAAGACGGCCCCTCTCTCACCCAGCCGGAGCCCTGCCAAGGATCTCAAACCGGGGATAGCCCCAGCTACACTCTGCATCCTCCAACCCTAACCAGTACCTAGCTTGGTCCACTCCGCCTCCTCCAATTCCCCGTGGCACCTGCCCCGATGCCCTCAGCTCCTGCCCCAGCCCAGGTCCATCGTCAGCCCCTCAGCCATCCTCGATGGTTCCCGATTGCCCCCTCGCATGTCAGCCTGCTCTTCTAAGGGCCTTTGCTAAAAGCACATCGATCCAAGTGGCCCAGGTTTCAGGCCACCTCCCTCCATCTCAGCCTTACTGCTCTCTGCCTCCCCCTCCACCCCTTGACCTCCTTCCCTTTCCCCCGGACACACCTGTATCTCCTTCAAAGCCAGGCTCTGGCACATGCTCTTCCCTGACTGTGGCACAACTTAGCAATCATCTCCTCCAGGAGTCCTTCAGGGCTCCCTGGTCCCCTCCTCAGCTGGGCCTCCCCCACCCCAGCCCACACCCCTGAGCGAGACCCTAGCGCAACCCCAAGTATAGGAAGGAGATCTTTCTTGCAAACCACAAGGCTAGCTGCGGGGACAACGGGAGGGAGAGACAGACATCTTTTCTCCTTATAGTGCCCATCATGCTTACTGACAATACCTGACTGGGAGCGTGTTTCCCCGAGACTATCCGCACTCTGAAGTACCGACCGTATGCACCAGGCTCACGGCTATACCTCTTGGCTTCAGGCACAATACGAAACAACATTGCCTGCCCCCCTCCTTCTGGCGGCCCTATGGGACAGAGCAGAGCTGCCCCACAGGGTTTCCAAGAGTAGATCTTTAAGAGAGCACACAGCCCCAACCTTCTTCCTCAGAGCACCACACCCAGCCCGCAGCAACAGCCAGGGCTTACGGTAAACAAACGAACAAGAACGCTTCATTGCCATCAAGTCAATTCCAACTCACAGTGACCCTACAGGATAAGGTCGAGCTGCCCCGGGCCTTCCGGAGGCTGTGACTCTTGACTCAAGTCACAAGCCTCATCTTTCTCCTCTACTGTGGTTGCTGGTTTCCAACTGCTGACCTTCTGGGTAGCCGCCCAAGGCATACCCCACTGTGCCAGCAGGGCTCCAGAGACTCCAAACGTCGTTGAGAGATGCCACAGGGATTTAGGTGAGACATCAGAAAGAACTTCCCAATGAGAAAAATGTTTTTCTAAAAATGTTTTTAGAAGTTTCAAATTGCTCAGAGACACAGCACTAATCTAAGGCTGACTTCCTGTCAGGTAGCTCGGATAGAGATCTGCCCAGAAACGAGGCAGCAGAAAGTGATCACTGATCCAACAACTCCCTGCCTCATACTCGGCCACAGGAAGACTCATGTCTATTTCCAATTCCATTCATGTAAGCAACTCCACACTCCTGGGAAAAATCACCCCACCCTCGGCTCCCTGCCCCAAGGGTGCGAGAGGAGAGGTCCTTCCTCCGCAGGTGGAGAGACAGCTAAGGCAATCAAGCTACTTGTCCGAGGTCATCCAGCAAAAGAACTGGGCCTGGACAGGGTGGGGCCCAGCAGCTTGAGTGGTCCTTGGGGTGGGAGCACTTGGGCATAGGCCTTCCTTGGGCAGCAGTGCTGTGGGCACCCTGTACCCGCAGCCCCTCGTTGTGCGTTGCATAGGCAGGTGGGATAGAGAGCCCCGCCTTTCTCAGCTAGGCTCCGCCTCTAGCTCCTAGTCTTGGTTTCTCATCTGCTGACTGGGTTGCTCACCCCGCCACCAACCTCCCAGGGTGGCTGAGTCTAAGAAATGATGGGTGGCGATATGTGACCAAGAGATGCCCAGAGTGGAGAGGGACGGCAGAGAAGGGGGGGAAGGGAGACTCCGGATAGAGCAAGATATGACAAAATAATGATGTATAAATTACAAAGGGCACATGAGGGAGGGGGGAGCGGGGAGGGAGGGGAAAAAAAAAAAAGAGGACCTGATGCAAAGGGCTTAAGTGGAGAGCAAATGCTTTGAGAATGATTGGGGCGGGGAATGTGTGGATGTGCTTTATACAATTGATGTATGTATATGTATGGATTGTGATAAGAGTTGTATGAGTTCCTAATAAAATGTAAAAAAAGAAAAGGGAAAAGAAAGAAAGAAAAGAAAATGATTAGGGCAAAGAATGTACAGATGTGCTTTATACAATTGATGTATGTATATGTATGGACTGTGATAAGAGTTGTATGAGCCCCTAATAAAACGTTTAAAACAAACAAACAAAAAAGAGATGCCCAGAGTGGGGCGCTGGATTTTATTCCCTTTGAAGAAGTGCCCCGGTCCACTGTTAGAGAGCCAGCTGGGGACTGGCTGGTTAGATTGATTGCTGCCTCTGATGGGAGAAGGGGAGCCCAGGATTCGGGGAGCCTGTCAAGAGGGCACAGGCTGCTCTTTTCAAAGACCTGTCCTCCTCACAGGGGCACCGTGCTTGACAGCTGACAAAGTACACCAGCATTTCCCCTGGCCCCAGAACAGCCCTTGGGAGCGAAGAGACACAGGCAATGCTGTTTCTCAGGCCTGGAGTCACGCAACATGTCCACGGCTGAGCTGAAAGTCGAAGTGGGAGAGGATGGGGGCTGGGGTCCAAGAAAGGGCCAGCCCCAAGGGGCCAGGGGAGGAAAGACTCCCTCCTCATCGGGCACATGTCTGAAGCTTCAGGGAACAGCTTATCTGCGGGGAAGGGAGGCAGGTGTTTGATGGGGTAGTTGGGGCTACAACTCTCTGCAACCTCTGATGCCGACGGGCAGACATCCAGGCGCAGGCCTGGTGTTAATTGCCACCTGTGTCCCCAGGGTGTTACATACAGAGAGGTTGGGTCCAGCCCCAGAGGCACACTTCAAGTAGAAGTGAAGCCACACTTCAAGTAGAGCGCTCAGAAGCCGCCTTCCCTTCAGAGAGACCAGGGCTTGCTGGTTTCTCTTCTGAGACTCCTCCTGGACAGGGAATCGGTTCATCAAATGCCCCTCGGGTCCCTCGACGAGCACTGGGGAGGGCTGTGGGAGACCCCTCACACCCATCCAGAAGGCGCTCTGATGGAGGAGTCAGCGTGGGGCTAGCGGACAAGGTAAGGAGATTAAGGAAGCAGGCAGGCAGAGATTCAACTCTGCAGAGGCTTCTAGGCACAGGCACGGGGCATCTGGGAAGGCTTCTGGGAGGAAGTGGCACTTGGGCTGAGTTTTGCAGACAGCCTTGCCTGAGTAAAGGTGTGTGTGTGTGTGTGTGAGTGCACACACATGCGCATGCACTGGGGAGCGTGACGGAGCCAAGACAAGCCAAGGTGTGGAGGTGCGACAGAGCAGGCATGGTGTGGGAAGGTCTGGAGAGGTCGGATCTCAGCCAGGGGTGAATTGCCATTATTTGGGACAGCTTGCGTGTGCAAGGGCCGGTGGGGATCCAGGGAGGTTCAATGAGAGGCTCGGGCTCACACGCAGGTGGGAATCCTAGTGCTCGGGCTGACTTGCTGGGCGACTGGGGTCCATGCTTGACCTCCCTGGTCTGTGGCATCAGACTCTGCATCCTTGCCCAGCTCCAGGACTGCTTTGGGCAGGGGGTGGTGCCCACGGATGGGATAGGGTCTTACAAGCTGTAGTAGGCCAAGCTTTACCCATGCCAAGGCAGTCCGTGTCAGCCCAGCGAGAGCCATCAGGTTTCAGTCCTAAGAGAGGGGCGGCTAAGCCCCGCCCCCTCCGCCCCCCTCCTGCCTCTGCAAACGGGAACTGTTCCTTCCCCAGTGACATCTGCCTGGGAGAAATTTAAAATTCAAAACTGGCAGCCCCATTATTTCTTCTGCTCGGTGAGCAGGGCCTCATCATTTTGCCTGCTTGCCCCAGTCCCCTGTCACTTGGCCTGGAGCAGCCCCAGGGCAGCCCCTCCTGTCCTTCCTCCAGCTCCACTCAGGCCAGGCCTGGCGCTGGCCCTCACCTCCTTAAGGGACACGGCCCTAGGCACCCTCTGGAGCTGCTCCTTCTCTGCTCTTAAAGAGGCAGTAGGAAATGCAGGGCGAACCAGCCCTGGAGCACACAGGCCCAGGTTCAAATCCCAGCGGAGCTGAGTGGCCTCAGGCAGGAACCAACGGTCTCTGAGCCTCCCTTTCCTTGGCCACGAACGCTGACGAATCACAATACTTTCACAGGAGACGAATATTTATTGATCTGCCCTGCTTGCAGGTGGGGGCGGGTTGTCTAAAATCTAGCATTTCATAGAAATCCGGGGACCAGGTCCTGGCTCTGATGCTCAGGTTACACGTGCAGGGGCCTCGTGCAGGGTCACGCCCAGAGTGGGGACTTCGTAAGTGCTTAATATGCCCATTATAGAGGTGAGGGACAAGCGCTTCATCAAGGGGTGTGACTTATGTGTTGTCACTAAAGTGTGGTCACTAAAGGGTCAGTCTCAAAGCCCATCCTCCTCTGCACACACCCGCCCCAGGGTCCCTGCTGGAGGCCCCGCCCCATCCGCGCCTGACTTGAAGCCTCCATGCGGGCAGGGGGCAGAAAACGGGGAGAGTGACCGCCCGCCCGGAGCCTCCCGTGGGTGCGCCCCGAACTCCAACCCCCAAGCTTGGCGTCCGCCGGGCGGGCTGGAGCGGCCGTAGCCTGACCGACCGCGCGGGCCCTCGTCCCCGCGCCCCGGGCCCGCGCGTTACCTGCGGCTTCTCGCGCGGCCCGTCCTCAAGTTGCGAAGCGCCGCCCATGGTCTTCCACCGGTCGTTGACCATCTTCCGGCAGGACTGGCGGGGGCGCCGCTGCAGAGCGCAAAGGCGCCGAGGTGGACGCGGGCTCCGGGCGGCCCGGGCGTGCGGGCACGCAGGTGCCGTGTGAGTGGGTGCGGGCGCCCGGGTGTGCGTGGCGGGGAGTGCGGGCGAGAGTGGGAGCGGGAGCGCGACAGCCGCCGGCCGCCGGAGCCCGCCTGCCGCTCGCGCTACGCGCCCGCCGTCCGCGGCCGCGGCTCCCGCGCCTCCCTCTGCGCGCGCGCTGTCTCCCCCTCCTTCCTCCCCCTCCTCCCCCTCCATCTCCGGCCCTTTTTTGGTCTCGGACTCTTTGCCGGTATTTCTCTCCCGGGCTCTCCACTACACAGGCACACACGCACACCCCGTGGGCTGAGAGTGCAACCACACCTCCAAAGAGGCCGGGATCGCCGTCCCCAGCACCCCCGGGCAGCCCGGGAGGGCAGCAGACAGCCCTTGGCAGACAAGCCCTCGCCGGGCCCGGGAGGGGCCTGAAACCCGCAGCCACACCTTGGCACAAACTTCCTCCCGAGCTGGACCCGCACCTACTCACCGTGCGCGGGAGGCGCGGCTCCGGGGTGCACCCCTTGGGCGCCCCCGCCGGGCCGTCGGGTGCCTCCGGGGGACGGGAGCTGCGCTCCTCCAGGCTTCCACCGGTATCAGGGCGCAGTGTCCACTCGGAGACACAGGCTGGGCAGTGGAGGGGGGACGGCAGGGACGCACCCTCTTCGGGTTTCAGAGGGCTAAGCCCCCGCCCCCGGGCAAGTGCGCACTGCCCGCAGCGTCCAGCCTCTGGGGACCTCCTTCCTCCAGCTCCCCACGCTGGGAGACACCCGCCCGCGCCCGCGGGCTCCGGCCTTGGCGCGCGCTGACTGGGAGCCCGCCCGACGTCTCCCTGCCCCGCCAGCTTGCACTGGATGGGGGACCCCAAGCTGTCGCCTCGGTCGGGAGTCCCAGCGCTCTGCCCGCCCTCCTCTCCGATCGCCCGCGCTCCCCAGGTGCGCACTGCTTCTTCTGGTCCAGGAGAAGAGGGATTTGTGCAAGGAGGGGGCTTCTTAGTTGCCCCTCTCATGCGCAGTACTTTAAAACCGTTTAATCCGCCGGGAGCGGCCTTCGGGGTAATTGACAAAGTCCTTAATCTGTGCTGTTAACGAGCTGCAATTGTGGTTTCTGACCAGGAGGTGCCCACACGACCCAAAGCCGCGTTCCCAGCCCACTTCCCCTCCCCCGCTCTTTCCTGCGGGGGGGCCCCCCATCTTCTTTTTCTACCCCAGCTCCAGAATAGACTCCCCCGCCCTCCGTCCCGCCCCCCAGCTTCTCCCAAAGCTGTTTTCCCGATTCCCAGGGCGCTTGGCCCGCCAAGCTGTTCCTTGGCGCAGGCTTCGTCTCTCCCCCGCGGGCTGCCAGGCTGTCCCCCATCTTCATCCGCCTCCCAGGCCCTTTGCAGCCCTGACGGGCAGTGGGAACTGCCCGGGTGTGTAGAGGGAAGCTGGGCTACCATTCCTAGGAGTCTGGGGCCAGATCTGAGCCCAAGCGTTGAATGGGGAGCGACCCGGTGGCCCTATGCCGTCTTCCGTCGAGGGGGGGAGGGGGGGAGGGGGGAACTGTCACCACCTGATAGGTGCTCGTGCACCACTGAGGGCCCCCCCCCATCTCCCCTGGAGGGTGTCTTTCTACCTTATCTGAAGCCCCAGTTCCGCTGCCCACATGGTGGAAAGGGGTGTTGGCTGGCAGTCAGCAAATTAGGCTCCAGAGCACTTTCTAGACTAGATGATTCCTCTCCTCACACCCATTCCCGCCCCCACCCCCACCCCCAGCACACACCTTTCTTCAGTGAAATGTGGCAGTAAGCATGCTTCCTGACTTAATGGCCTGGGTAAGCGACTGCACCTCTCTGAGCCTCAGTTTCCCCATGCATAGCAAAAGCTAACAACGCCCTGTTTCTTCAGAAGGGCTCCAGTGAGGTTCCGAAAGTGTGGGCCCAACCACTCAGCACAGGGCCTGTGCAGGATAGGAGCTCAGACATTGTGGCAGTGAGGAGCTGTGTGAGCTCAAGCAGACTCACAGCCTGAGACTCAGCTTCCGCCTCCAACAAGGACCCGCAGCCAGCCTTTGCCCTTTCTGGTGAGCTGCGAGGTTGGCGGCCTTGCCCAGCGAGAGAAGCAGGCACGTGCCTGGAGACTGCAAAACTGGGGAGAGGATGTGAATTCCAACCCTGTCCATCACGTGCAAGCCATTGCCTCCACACCACTGCCTCCCGAGGCTGACGGTCTGATTGGGGGCCCTGAGCTGAGGACTGGCACAGGGCTACTAAAGGGCAGTGGGAGGCCGCAGGGCATCAGGGAAGGCATCCTGGAGGAGATGGACATGGGAGGGTCAGGTGTATCTGGATGGACAGGGAGGAAGGCATCTCAGGTGCCCGGCCTGCAAAGCCAAGGCAGACGGGGAGGGGAGGCAGCAGCATACAGGACAAACTGGCAGGGAGGACGGACTCTGGGGGATCTTCTCCCATGTCAGCTGCAGGGAGGATGGACAGGTAAGCTGGCGCCACCTAGTGGCTCCTCCCAGCACTGTTTGCTGTCCAGTTTCTCACCTGTTCAGGGGCAGGCGCTTCAACTTTCCTGTCAGGAGTGGTGCGATGCCTCTGTGCGTGTGTGTCCTCGCACGCACGTGTGCGCGCACGGGGGTGGGTGGGAAGGTATGTGGGGTTCTCACCCTGCCACCACACCAGAGTTTGTTGATGCCTTTGCTCCGAACCCTAAGAGAGGGGTTGGTGCTGATGTGGGTCTGACATCTGCTCAGCACTGTGTACCAACCATGCTCACCTGAGACACTAGGGGTGTTTCAGGGGCCACAGGGTGCATGGTAGAGAGGGAGTGAGATGGAGGTGGACCCCAGGAGGGAGCATCATATCTGCCCTCCATCCAGAGATCTGTGTGCTGAAGGACCCACCAACTGGACAGCCCCTCGCCCTGTAATTTGCTTTCACCAAGGGCGAGGCCTGGGATGCTCTAAAGCCTCCCCAGGGCGGAATCGGGGCTTCCAGCCAGCCACTCTCAGGGACCATCTGAGACCTCAGGAAAGCTGGAACCCAGAATTTTTTTGTTTATCTTTTAATTTTCCCACCAATTTTCTGAAGCCCCATCATGTATTACCAGTATGATGTAACTAATAGTTACCATTCAATATCTTTTCCCATGTGCTGGATACCAATACCCTCTTATTTCACGTAATCTTCACCATTTTGTAGATGAGGCCATCCAAGGGCAGAGAGGTTAAGTAACTTGCCCAAGATCACACAGCAGTCAGTGAACAGAATTTGAGTCCAGGTCTTTGCACATCCAGAACCCATCTCTCTTTGCCAAATGCTTCCATCCCTCTCAGTTGGCTGATGTGCACAAGTACCACTGAGCTGATGTGCACAGAGTGGCGGGGATCAGTGACGTGGCTTGGAAATTGAATGGGCTGGTCTTTTGGGGCTTGGGGACCTGGCTGGTTCAGAGGTCAGAACTGCTGGCCCTCGTTCCCCCAGCCTGTGCCCTACCCAGGCGAGGGCATTCAGCTTTCACCATTAAGCTGTCTCAAGTTAACTCTGACAGCCACATGGATCATTAAAAACAAATTTATCTTGGCTTCCCGTGGCCTGGCAAGTTTCTGTGCAGTGATTCAATGGGCTTGTCACCCCTCACGGTTAGGCACGGGGAGCCAAACAACTGGATACTCTCCAGCGCCAGCCCCTCATTTTCTGCGGCTGAAGCCAGAAATGTACAGTGAGCTGACATTTAATTTAGAATCCAACATACCTTGACATAAACCCATAATACAATGGCGGGGGTGGGGTGGGGGCTGGCAAGTCCTGGAGCAGGGGGGTGCGGGGAGGGAGTCCAAGTGACAGGGTGGATTTCTTTCTCTTTCTTTTGATGATGATGATGATGGTGCTGATTTTTTTTTTTTTTTGCTTTATCAACACTGACTGGCGATGACAGATTAGAGGCTGGAATCAAAGCAAGGATTAGCAAGGAGAGAGAGAGTGTGTGTTTGTGTGTGTGTGTGTGTGTGTGTGTGCGCGCGCGTGTGCGTGCCAGCATCCTGTGCATGAGTGTGGTGGGTCTGCTCTTCCAGCCCACTGAGAGGCTGCATGTGGCACCTTGTGGCAGGTCTGCCAGATGTAACCAGAGAGACGTGTGCCAAGGCTAACCAATGCTGGAACCCAGGCCCAGGACTGCGTGGTTCTTAGGGACAAGGGCCAAATCTGCCTTGTTTGTCACTATGCTCCTCCCGAAGCATAGCCAGCGTGCAATGATGCCGCAGCGGGGAGGGGAAAACGGCATTCTCCAGCCCGGAAGCTGGGTTCTTCTTAGGGAGAAGCCTGGTTTTCATCCTGCATAACATCTTGATGAGCTACGCAGAGGTTCAAGGCTGGCCAGGGGGAGAGAGCAGAGAGAGAGAGAGAGAGAGAGAGAGAGAGAGAGAGAGAGAGAGAGAGAGAGAGAGAGAGAGACAGGAAGCCCAGGGAAGAACAGAGCTTTGTCAAAGCCCCCGGGGGACAGCCAGGGACCCCGGAACTAGAGGAAAGGTGAGGGAGGGCCCAGGCAGAGTGGGGAGGGGGCAGCCGGGGAGAAGGTGAATGGGAAGCTTCTCATGGACGAGTAGGAAGGGGTTTCCAGGGTGATGCTGCAGCAGGAGCCCACCTGTTTGCCCCTCACCATTGGTAGAAGTTGGCACAGATGGTTTGGGGAAGCCAAAGGAGTAGACCCCGCCCCATGCCCAGGGCAGCACAGGGGCGGGGAGGATGCCCCAGCCTCCTAGGATGCAGCATGGCAGGAAATCTGGGCCCGAGGCGACTCAGGAACACATGCATTGAAGCTGTTTAAATGGACATAGGCTGGGCTTGGTGACAGCTGCCCTTAGACTGTGCCAGGCGCCGTACACACCAGACTTGGGTCTTCTCGTTGAAATCCTCACAGGGACCAAAGAAGCAGATCCGATGATTTGTTCTCCCCACTCTACAGACGAAACCCCGAAGGATGTGGCAGGCAAGCACCTTGCTGCAGGCTCCGTGTCCCATACGCTTCAAAGCGTGCCACGGACCCCCGGAAGTCTGACACAAGAGCCCACCTGCAAAGCTTCAGCTGTGGTGTCTGCGGTCCCCGGGGCAGCGAGACGCGGCTGTTGAGTGAGAGGACTTGGACACAGACCACAAACCCTTGCTCATAAGTCTGGATGTCGTCAAGTCATCGTGCCCTACAAGTGAGCAAGTTTTCAAAGCCCGCGTGCATCTATTTCCAACTTCTTGTCTTGGTGTTGTGTGCATGTGTGTCATTTCGTCCATTTCTCTTTTTAAAGTTTTGTCTTTTGTGGGGGTTGTCGTTTTTAATCATTTTATTATCTTACAGATATGGTAGCAGTTCATCATTCAATTAGATCAAGTGTCCTTGTACAATCATCGCCACTACCAGTTTGAAAACACGTTCTTTTATCTTGAACTCTGATCTCTCGGGGCGGCTGTGGGATCCTGTGGGATGGCATGTCTGGGCCCGGTTGTTTCGGCGGACTCTCCCTCATGGTGGCTTGCACTTGCACGTGGGTGCACTCTTGGTTTGGTAGTTTCAGGTCTGTCAGGGGGAACCCAGTGTGCCTGGAGCCGGAAGTTCCTCCTTCCTTGAAGGCTTTGTTTGGTTCTGCTCGGCTCCCAAGGGCATGCTGCACCCGGAACCACTTGAAGTTAAGTTCTCCTGCGTGCTTGGCATGTGGGACAGACTCAGACTCCCCATCTTCACGGGGGTGCGCCTCTGGTCATTATTTTGTAGGGAAATGTTTTCCTTTCTGTCGTCTTCCTAGTATTCTTGCCATCTTCCCTACTCTGCAGGGGATTGCGCTCCTACTCCGGCCATTCAAAAAGTTCCGGTGGCTTCGTGTGTTATGATGGGTTGGGCTGCCAACCACAAGCCCAGCGGTTCAAAGCCATCAGCCACTCTGCAGGAGAAAGAGGAGGCTTTCTGCTTATAGGGATTTATGGTCTTAGAGACCCACCGGGGCGGGCGTGCCATATCCTCTAGGGTCCCTGTGAATCGGCAGTGATTCCGTGGCCAGGAGTTTGGGGTCTGTCCTTTGTGTTGGATCCCAGCCCCGCCGGCTAGACCCTAAGGTGGCCTTCTCTCCTAGCCCGTGGGGCACAGGGCACGGGTTCTGAGGTAGTCAGATGCCATCAGGCAGCCTGGTGTCATCGCTACCTCCACTCAGGCTCCCTGCCCTGTCTTGTTTTCTGGCCCCTGTTGACCCCACCCTCTTTGCTAGTGAGTCTGGCCCACCTACTTAAAAGGATGTTTGTGATAGCTTATCCAACAGTGTAGAGCTTTTTTTGTGGGTGTCCAGTTTGCCATGGGGTTGAAAACAAAGATCCCTTCCCTTGCTTGCCTATTGTTCTTTCCTGCAAAAGAAAAGTTGCAGGTCATCAAATGCAAAGATCTTAAAGCTACAGCTCGATCCATTTTGACCACCGCCCTGACCAAGACCGGAAGATCTCCGTCAGCCTCGAAAGCTCCCCATCCGTGAATCACAGTGAGCACCGGGAAGAAGACCAGGGCCTGGGATGGATCGTGGTCCCGATTGTACCACCCTTCCGGATGGGAATGAATCATTGAAGTGTACGGCATGTGAACGACTTGCCAATAAAACTGTTAAAAATCAATAGATAAAGAGAGAATTTACCAAAAAAAGAAAGTACCCTGGTGTTGGTTCTTGCCTCACCTCTCCCCACCCCCAGAGGTGATCTTGGCTCCATAGCTCAGCTCTACCCTTCCTTCAAGGTTCTGTCAATGGAACCCTGTAGTATCTATCTCCTGGCTGCTTCTGATCAGCATTCAGCTTTGAGAGTCATCACATGGTTTCGGTGTCCACAGTCCGTGCTCTGACATTGCCAGAGGTCTCATGTCATCGCATGGCTGTGCTACCACTCATTCGCCAGTTTCCATTTGGGAGGCGTTGGTGTCGTTTCTAGAGGGGGCTGCCAAGAACTGTATTGCTGTGAACACTTGCCCTGAGCCCTTTGGCGTACATATGAATATGTTCTTTGGGCGTCTACTTAAGAATGAATGGAACAAGTACACCAGCCTGTGTGATCATGAGGTATCACTGGGACCAGGTAACAGGCATCAGAAGACCTCAAACAAACAAACAAACAAATAACCATATTGTTGAGAACAAGGGGGGTTGAAACAGAGACCCAAAGTCCACCTGTCCACACTGGGACATCCCCTCACAGAGGGGTCACCGGGAAGGGATGAGTCAACCAGGGTGCAGTAAAGCACCGATGAAACACACAATAGTCCTCTGGTTCTTTGAGGCTTCCTCACCCCCCACTATCATGACCCCAGTCCTGCCTTTCACTGTGGGCTAGACCGGAGCATGTGCATGGGTACAGATAAGAGATAAGAGCCCAGGACACATGGAATCCAGGAACAGGATTAGGAGTACTGGTAACAGAAGGTTCGGAGAGGAGGGGAGGAAGGGGAACTGACCATGATGATTGACACATAACCACCATCCCCCCCCAGGGGGACGAACAACAGAAACTGTGGGGAAGAGAGACAACAGTGTAAGATATGAAAATAATAATAATTCATAATTTACCAAGGGGGCATAAGGGTGGGTGGGGAGGGATGGAAAAAAGAGGAGCTGATACCAAGGGCTCAATAGAAAGTAAATGTCTAGAAAACAATGATGGCAGCATATGTGCAAATATGCCTGATACAATTGATGTATGGATTGTGATAAGAGCTGTAAGAGCCCCCAATAAAATGATTTTTTTAAAAAGCATGAAATTGCTGGCTCTTGGTACAGGCGTGTGTTCTGCTTTATAAGAAACTGCTAGATTGCTTTCCGACATGGCTGCGCTGTTTCACGTCCCATCAGCCGTGCGTGGGGCTCTGGGTGTCCCTTGTCTCAGCCCTGGCTTTTGCCCAATGTTCCCGTGGGTGCTGCGGTGGGGGATGGATTGGGTGGTGTGTCTGACGGATGTCCCATCACTCACTCACTCATTCGACCATCCAAATCATTTTGCAGCCGCCACCTCCCTGCAGGCTGAGTGCCATGGCAGGGCTGGGGCAGAGCGGCGGCCGCAGGAGCTCTAGTCCCTGTTAGGTTGCAGGTGCCTGTCAGACAGAGAAGAAGGCCATGGGACAGACAACCTAAGCCCGAGTCTGCTTGAAACTTGGGCGGAAATTAACCTAAAAATGAATCAACCAACCTCGTAAAAAAGAAAAGAGGAAAGCCGCAAGGATTTAGTGAGCACTACACCAGCAGCCAGCTCAGGGACCCACAGGGGCAGCTCGACCCTGTCCTGCACGGCCGGCCGAGAGGAGTGGGCCTGGGCGCGATGGCTGGGGGAGAAACTAGCAGTAAGGAAGCACACGAGCAGAAAACCCACAAGTGAAATGAACCTGGCAGGGAAAACTGATGGAACAAAGAAACAGGCGATGAACCCAGAGGGCACTCAAGCCGGGCGGAATGAGTCATCATCACAAAGGACCCGAGAGGGTAGCGGACGTCACTGTGAAACACCAAGGGCGGCTTTCACACTGAAGAGACATTCTAGGACGGTTACCAAGAGTGAGGTGGGAAGAGAGGGGATCTCTCTCTCTCTCTCTCTCTCTCTCTCTCTCTCACACACACACACACACACACTTCTTCACAACAAACAAATACTTGGGTCTGGGGTCCAGTCGGGTGGGCGGAGAGGCACCCTGTGATCCAAGCGGGACCCCGCCAGCTGTGAGGTGCTGGCAAGCCGGTCCCGACTCACAGACAACCCATGTCCAACACTAAACATGCTGCCAGGCCTGTGCCATCCTCGCCAAGGCTGCTGTGTCTCAGGCCGTTGTTGCAGACACCGGGCACACCCAGATCAATAAGGGGGCTTATTTGGGTGGTGGGGGTGCTGACTCTACTCAGCATGATGAACTTGAGGTATGGGTCCCTCCTGACGAGAAGGCTCACCACCTTCCATTCGGAGGAGCATTCTGTGTGTCCTTCTTCCAGTAGATCCACTGGCAGTCCCTGGCATATTCAATATTCTTTGCCAGCTCCGGGATTTCAATGCATCGGTTCCTCACTCTCCCTTTTTTATTGTCTGGCTCCAACGACATGAGGCCATTGAAGCCACCCTGGCTCGCTCGGGACAGGCACACTCTAATCCTCACAGGGACATTTACGCTCTTCAATACTGTGAAGAGGTCTTGTGTAGCTCCTTCGCCCAATGCGAGATGCCATTTGATTTCTTATTATTATTATTATTAATTCATTTCATTACCATATATTTCCTATATCATGCAATTCCATAGTGCAATCAGATTGAGATTGGTTGAGCAATCAGTACCACAATCCATTGTAAAGCATGTTCTTATATTTCTTGTGGTTAGCTTCCCATTTGGCCCCAACCTCCCCTCAAATCAAACACCAAACTCGCTGCTGTTGAGTAGATGTGTGGGCTCATAGTGACCCAAGGACAGGGTAGAACTGCCCCTTTGAGTTTCTGAGACTAACTCTTTACAGCCTTTCTCCCACAGGGCAATTGGTGGTTTCGAACTGCTGACCTTGCGGTTAGCGGCCCAACACATAACGAGGCCACCAGAGCCATCCCTGTCACTCGGTAATTGTTAATCCAGTTATTACTTCTGCAGCTTTACCTATCCTGGGTTTCATGAATTGAAGAAACATACAGAACAAAATCAAGAAACAGATCAAAACAGACAAAACCCCCAACAACAATCACAAAATAAAACACAGGAAAACCTCAGTGGACAAGAAAGCATGACTGTTGAAAACCAAAGCAAGTTCTAAATGGGTCCGAGGGGCGATCAGATGACAGGGTGCTGCAGTTTAACCTAACTGCCCCTGACATGACCGACTGTACAGTGCTGCTCTGTGTCTGAGAACAAGGCCAGTCACGTCTCTGGGCTGCGGGCAGGAGCTGAATCCACGTGGAGGCCCTGCAAATAGCGTTTGAGCTTCCGCTGCCTTCCGAAGCCTTCTGCAAACTGGGGGTCCATCGTGATGGTGGGGCCCGTTGCAATGAAGCCAGTCTTCTCTCTGTTGATGTGATGCTGCCTGTCAGTCCAGGAGCAAGGATGGCCCTGGGGGAGGTGGAGCTCTTCTGCTCCCTCCCTCTTCGAGAATTACTCATCCTGGTGGCCTCTGGGGCTCCCACTCCATCCGATTGGACTTGGCCCTGTGACTTGGCGTTAATAACATGCGGGTAGCAGCACGCATTGCTGTTCTGAGCCCAGTCCCTATAATGGCAGCCGAGCGCACGGCCCTCAGAGCCACAAGAAGAACCTGTCCTGGGGGCCTCTCCCCCAGATGTTTGAGACACAGGCACTGCCGCCCGGAGCCCAGCCGGCCAGAAAAGTCCACACTGCTGTCAGACACGCTGTGCCCATGCAGGGAGCACGATCCGTCAGCATGATCGCAGCCCTGGCTGACTTTGGGGGAATCTGTTTGCGCGCCCCAGTAGGCCACGCAGATGGAGGAAGGGCTCCCATGTTGGTTTGGGGGGATAGCTTTTGGGTGGCAATGGGAAGATGTCAGTAGCATTTAAATCAACATTTACTATATCCCACGGCATCCGACGTTGATGGTGCTCATCTCCCACCCCCTTGGCACTCTCCATCCCAGAACATGTAATAATGACCCGCCCCCACCGGGCAGTCCTTGGAATGAGTTAGCAGCTGTGTATCCCAGCCTCCCTCCCATTGGGAGGGATCATGTGGGGGGGTGTGTTTAACCAGAGCTGTCAGTGGGCTGGGTCCATAGGTGCATTCTGATACACAGCACCTGACACTGACTGCTTTACCCTCTCTGTCCCACTCCCGACTCCTCCTCCGGGGCTGCCTGGATTCACTTCCCGCTAAATGACTTGGGTTTCCATCTTTGTCCCAGAGTCTGCTGCTGGGGACCCTTCTCAGAACCATTCAGCCAAGTCTAAACTGCCCCGTGTTTCTGTAGCACCCCACTGCCCTGCACCCACCACTGCAGGTGTGATGATGTGGGGGGGGGGGTCACACAGCGTTCACGCCCCGGGGACCAGCAAGGGGCCTAGGTTAAAGCCCAGGGAATCCTTGCTGACTCACACCCAGTTACCAGCTGAGGTGTCACAGTCGATCCCACTTCACAGCTTGAGTGTGAGAGCTTCCTCATGTGCATCCAATTTTAAACACTCGTCTCAAAAGCAGAGCCCACTTAAGAATGGACCTATTAGCTAATAGGTGTCAAACCTTTACCAGGTGCCAGAAACAAGGTTTGGCATGGACGTAGGCAAGCTCCCTAGTGCTTCCCCAACCACACTGGAGACCGTCAAGCCAGTTCTGACTCACGGAAACCCTGCACGGTGTTGCTGAGTTATTGGGTGGGTCCTGATGGGACCAGGCAGCCTCCTCTTTCTCCAGAAGACCAGCAGGTGGGTTTCTGAGACGGTGACTCTTGATGGGAGCACAAAGCCTCCTCTCTCTCCCGCGGAACGGCTGGTGGTTCCCAACTGCTGACCTTGTGGTTCGCAGCCCAACTCTTAAATGCTCCTTACCATTCCCGGAACCAAACTCCCCGCCGTGGAGGTGATTCTGACTGAGAGAGTCCTATGCCGGGTTTCCCAGGCTTCAGTCTTGACAGAGCAGACGACCTTGACAGGTGGCCCCTTCAAACCCAAACCAAACCTGTGGCCTCGGAGTCGATTCTGCCTCACGTTGACCCTGTGTGTCCCAGGGCAGAACTGGCCTGCAGCCTCTTTCCAGTCCCCAGGGCTGTCTTTCATGGTCGCTGGGGCAAGTTCAAGCCAACCGCTTGGGTTCATGTAGGAGTGCATTCCATGCCTGCTGCCATTGCTAAGTCCTGTCTCACCCCCACTTACGGGGGAGCAGCTGAGGTACGGAGCGGCCGCACGGCTGGGACACTGGATTCACACCCAGGCCAGCAGACTCAGGTGGGGCGGAGGGGCATGGTGTTTGTAAATCCTCGTTACTTTGTGCGCGTTCATTTCTCTTCTCTGGTGACTGGGAAAACTACAGTCGATAAATAACCTTGCCCTCGATTGCTGTTGGCCTCGCTAATTATTTCCTTAGGGCAGGTTCCCAGGAAGGGGATTGCCGGGGCAAAAGGCAGTCGTGGCTTTAAGACTCTTCATCCCGTGGCCCCGGCTCCTTTGCCAGACAGTGCAGCCAGGGGAGCTGCGTTGGGAGGAGGTCGGGCTGGGGCACCAGGGCAGGCTCCCCACAGTATCAGGAAGGGCTGGCTGGGTGGGGGGAAACAGGGAGTGGCAGGGGGCTACAGCATTCTCTGGGACCACACACATGATCAGAAGACCCTTGACTCTGAAAGGCATGAGGACCGGGTCCCCTGGGCCCATCTGCTCTTGTTCTGGTGTCCCCCCATTCTTTTTCGTAGGAGACCCCAGCTCCTGGCTTTCTCCATGGAGGCTTGCTGTGTCCCCTTGGCCTAAGCTGGACTGTCCAGAGCCCCCAGGGTGTACCTCTAAGATAAGGTGACCAGATTTTAACATTGGTAAAGCGGGACACTAGCGGGACACCATTGATAAACTTCATATCCTGGAGAAATAGCCACATGGCAACCGAAAACCGTATACCCTAGCTTGTTGTGCGTGCTTTCCAAAAATCAGGACTTTTTAAAAACGCTGCAGGACAAATTGTTAAAAATCAGGACTGTCCTGCCAAAAGCGGGACGTCTGGTCACCTTACTCTAAGACCACCGCCCCCCGCCCCCGGCCAGTCCTGCCCCCTCATAGCCAAGTTTGCTGAAATATGCAAGGAGCTTCAACGCATTTAGGGGACAATGGAATGCAGACTGTGGGCTTTCTCCTCACGCTGTGTGAAGCCCCCGGTAGGGAAGGTGTGGAAGGAAGCCTGGTGGCCTCATGGTGACTCATCGGGCTGTGAACTGCTAGGTCAGCAGTTCAAAGCCATCCATCCCTCCTTGAGAGAACGCTGGCACTTTCTACCCCCGGATAGAATGGGAGTCCCAGAAACCCACAGGGGCAGTTAGGCCCATAGGGTCGCTGTGAATAGGCATCTACTGGGTGGCAGTGAGTCTGGTGGGTCTGTTCCAAAATGAGACAAAGGAGGGTCATCCCAGCTGAGTTCAAACCCTGCCCATCCCTTCCCTGCAGAACTCAGGCCAGGGGCAGTCACTGAGGCCCTGTGGGGTAGGAGGCCACCACCTTCTCAGCACCAGCTCTGTTCTGCCCAGAGCCCTGTGGCTCGCTCTTGGCTCAGAGCAGGCAGTGGAAATAATCCTATCCTGGGCTGGTGGCCGCCCCTGTGGGGAGTACACCCCAGCCATCAGCAAGCAGGTTTGCAGTCCCGCTCTGTCTCGGTGGCCGTCATGGTGGTGGGTGCCACCGGGAGATTATCCACACCCGGCTAGTCCCCCGGCAGTGCCCGGAACGAAGCAGTGGGCTATTAAGGAGCTTCATGGGCAGGGGGTGAGCCAGGGAGGAAGGCTAATCAAGCGATCCTGATTGTAATTGTCCGAAGGTGCTGGCCTCACTCCTGCACCAGCCGACCGAAACCCGGGACTCCTCCCTGCTGGGACCGTGCTGGGTAATGTTCTTTCAACATAACTCTATTTAAATTCACATTTCCATCATCCCCCAGAGGAGCCTGCGAGAGAGCTGAGCTGCATGGTATAAGCCGGGAAAGGATTAGATGGGGTGGGTGTTTTTTCTTCCCTTTCTTCCCACTTAGTGAGGGAGATGGGGGTGGGGTGGGGAGGGGAACTCTTCTAGAATTCTACAAGAGAAGATTTAGAAGAGCTGGTAGTGACCATCTAGCTCAACCCCTTTAGGTGGGGGACTGAGGCCCCTAGGGACTTGCCACGTGCCTGGACCCCCTCCTCAGACTTCTCCCAGTCCAGACCCTGGAACAAGTGTCCTGGGGTTGGGCCTTTACACCTGGGGTCCTGGTGTTTCCCCCCTCTTCTAGCTGGCAGGTGGCCCAACTTCCCTTCCAGTTCAGTGCTACAGTCCTGCTGAAGCCCCCCAGAGGACCAGCCCCTTCTCTGCTGTGCCCAGGAGTGGGGGAGGGTGGTGGCTTGAGCCCCAAGCCATGAGTCACGGCTCTCATTTCCTCTACAGGAGTTCCCCTGAGGTTGGCAAAGGCCACGGCCTCTCTGCAGCACAGGAGGGGGCAGGTGAAGGGGGAGTAACAAAAACGTGGGCCCAGGCGCAGGACCTGTCCAGCTGGCCCAGAATGTGGCTCCCAGGGGAGGCTGGAGCCCTGATCGGAGCTGGAAGACGGAGCACTTCAGATGGAGAGGTGGAGAGCTCGGGGCTGCAGGGGTTGGTGGGGGCAGTGTGGGCTTGGGTGGGCCGCTGAGACCCACAGCGAGGCACAGCCCTCCCCCCCCCCCCCCCGTAATGCTGGGCTTGGGCCTGCAGGAGGGGGAGGTGAGAGGCAGCAGGGATGGGGTGGGGGAGAGCTGCCTTTGGGATGAACTGCCTTGCCTTCTGAGTGCCAGGAATGTTCGGAGAAGCATCTGCTTTTGTGTTTCTTCGTTCCCTCCAGTGCCGACAGCTTGGGTGTTGTGGAAGGGGCTGCCACTTGGCTGGGATTTCCCCCTCTGCCCGGTGGCCTGGCCACCAGAGTGCCATCAGGACACGGGGCTCACCCCCTCCGAGCAGGCTGGGCATGGTCTGCGATGTCAGATCCCAATAGAGTGGGCAGCCCCCTCCCTCATGTGGGTGGTCTCTGAGCCTCCTCACCTGTAACCGGTTTGGAGCACGAGGACTACTCTTCTGCGGGAGTCACAGAACTTTCCATCCTGGGCAAAGACGGCAGGGGTGACTGTCCTCATGGGTTCGAGTCTCAGGGCTTCCACCTTTGTGTCTGGAGTCAGCCTGGGTCTCTCCTAAGCTCTAGTAGACAGCTCTCATATGAATCAGCGCCTGAGTCAAATCCTGACAAAGGCTCAGAGAGGCGGAGACACCTGTCTAGGGGTGCATGGTCAAGAAGTGTTTTCATCACTACCTTGGACTACCCTCATCCAAGGTGTCCCTCGTCCCCACAGCTCACAGTCAGTCCGCGGCAGTCAGTCCGGGGTCGCGCTGGACAGGGAGAGGAGAAGAGCTTGGGTGAGAGGCGTGGCCTCTCCCTGACCTCAGGCTCTCTACCTGTTTATCAGGTCTAGGTCTTCCGGCCCATGGAGGCCCGTGAAGATAGGGATGAAAGGCCACTTTGCAGATGGGTTAGTGAGGCATCACAGACTCAGATGCTGATGGAGCAGGCGGCTGACCGAGTGTGTGAGGTGGCCCAGGGCGCGTCAATGGGGAGGGTGTGCCAGATTCCTCCAGTGGGCAGGCCACTTTGTGTCCGTGCAGCACAGGCTGCTTGTTAGGGCTTACCATGGTGCTGGCTAGACAGACACACAGACAGACATGGATTGTAGTCCTAGACTTGCTACTTGCCACCTGTCAGTGGGGTTGATGACGGCGCTGCGATAGGTGGCCATCAAGATGCAAAGAGCTAGTGCACAGGAAATCCACTCAGAGGACGGGGTTTGGAAGACAGCAGAGGCTCAATAGATGTTGATTCTTACCCACAGCCTTCAAGTTGTTTCCAACTCAAAGCACCCCTACAGGACAGAGTGGAACTGCCCCTGTGCATTTCCGAGGCTGTAAATCTTGACAGGAGGAGAGTCTCATCTTTATCCCAAGGACCAAGTGGTGGGTTCAAACTGCAGACTTCACAGTTAGCAGCCCAACTCGGAACCTGCTCCACCACCGGGATTCCTAGCATTGGTACTGTTATCATTACTACCACCATTACCATCACCATGACGACAACTATTTCTACCATCACCACTGTCCCGTCACTATTCCATCGCCATCACACTGTCACCATGACCATGACCACCACCCCCATTGCCACCAACACCATCACCACTGTCACCTTCCCAACACCATCACCACTGTAGCCATGACCACTACCACCACCAGCATTACCGTCACCATCACCATCACCACCGTCCTCATGACCATGACCATGACCCCCATGACCACTACCACCATTGCCATCACAACTGTCACCATCACCTTGACCATTATGACCACCACCACCAGGACTGTCACTAGCACACTTCCATTGCAGTCCCCATACAACCACCGCCGTCACTACACCTCCACGACCACCCTCCTGTCCTCTCAGGCAAAGGTCCTGCCTCCCTCTCTTACACCTTGCCTTGTCCCTCCATAGGCCATCGGAGAACTACCCACCCAGGGGCTGGGCCAAACCTGAACAGACCCTTGAGCAGTGTGCAAAGAGTTAACGCTCCGGTCCAGCGTTAATTTCTTGATTACCGACCTCCAAAGCCATTGCAGCTCAGGCCCACCCTGCAGGGCTGATTACAAAGCGTGCCTATTTTTGGCCCAGATTTTCTCCCCCCTGCTACTGTGCCCCTCACCTTTCCTCATAAATGGTAATGTCAGAGCTGAGGGGCTCACAGAGGGTATGCACGGAATCAGTGGTTCCCACTATCCCAAGACTCTACCCCCAGGGACACCCCTGGATGCCCCGTGGGACCCAGGTCCCCTGGAAAGGAGTGAGACTTAGCGATGGTTTATCCTACACCCAGAAGTCCTGCTCCAGCCCTGGCTGTCCCCCTCCTCGAGGCCACAAGGAAGACAGTGGCAGTGATGGGAGGTGAGGTGGGGGTTGACTGTGGTTGGGTGGAGAGCTCTGCCTAGTTCCAAACAGCTGAGGCTTACTCTGCCCACAGCAGCGTGGGCTCTGCTCTCGGATACGCCCAGTTCCCTCAGGGAGGCCCTAAAAAAAGCAGGCCCAGAAGTTCAGAGGCCAGAGATGGTTGGCTTTGCTGTCCTGCTTGGAGTCAGCCACCCGGACCACCCATCTCAACCTTTACAGGGGTGGAGGGTGGCTCTCAAAACCCAAGAAGGAAGAGCAGAGAGCCAGGGCTGAGTGCTCTGATGGGTCAGTGCTTGCTGGTTGTCCTCAAGCAAGGTGGCTCCATCAGGGGCCTGGGGCCAATCCAGACCACTGGACAGGCCCCCCTGTGCCCGGGATGGGGTGGAAACCAGCAGCTGGGACCTTGTCCTGACACAGTTGTGACCCCTTGGAAGGCGCTGCTCACCCCATGTCTTTGCCCTTGGAATCACTGACTGCTCTGTGCCTGCCTGCCCGCCCTGAAGATGCAGAAATGGGCATCGCTGACGCGTAGCTGCAGAACCTGAGAAGCAGCGCATCTTAGTACCGTGTAATCACAGGCCCTCCAGATACTGCGGAACATTCGAGAGCAGAGGGAGAAAACGCAAACAAATGGCAACGGAACTGGAAATGCTCCCCAGACGTGAGGAGACAGATTTCTTCCTGCCAGCCCGGCGGGGGTGCTGAGGGGGCATCCGGTAGGGGTGGGAACACAAAGGGAGCTGGAGAGGCTGCTGCCAGGACACCTGCTTCTTCTTGAGCAAGCACCCAGCGACGTGACACACCACTCCAGATGTCCCTGAGCTCCCTCAGCTGTACCCTGCTAAGTGCCATCCCCTCCTCTGGGTCCCCACGAGCCTGGAACGCTGCCCGTCTGTAGGAGCCGTCTCCACGCTGCACTCGTCCCGCTCTTAGATGAGGTGTCTCGTGAGCTGCCATAACCCATCTCCACGAGACCTCCTCACGTGTGGGCTGGCACTAACACCAGGTGAGTTGTTCAAGACCCCACCCAGGACACCCTACTAACCCATCCCAACCCCACCTCACCCCAACCATATTTTCTCCCCCAGTCCCTCCAAAGCCACTCGATGAAACCTGAAACCACAGAAAACATGTCACCCACCACGTAGAAGAGCTTTGAGGGTGTCCTGGTGGCGTGGTGGTTACGAGCTAGGCTGCGAATCATAAGGTCAGTAGTTTGAAACCACCAGCCGTTCTTCAGGAGGAAGATGAGGCTTTCTACTCCCATAAAGAGTCACCGTCTCGGAAATCCACAGGGGCAGTTCTGCGTTGTTCTCTAGGGTCCCCGTGAGTAAGGGTTGGCTTGATGGCAGGGCATAAGAAGAACCCTGCAGGCACATCGCAGACTCCCACATGGTAGGCAATTGCTGGTTCCTGCGATCCTCAGATTGGGGTTCTCACATTGGGCCCTCTGAGTTCAGGTGGGCCTAGCCCCCCACTAGCTGTGCTGGGGATTCTGTTCATGTCCATGAATGGCTAGGTCTTGGCCCTCAGAGGTTAGCCTGGGGGTGGGG
This sequence comes from Tenrec ecaudatus, assembly GCF_050624435.1. Classification (NCBI taxonomy): domain Eukaryota; kingdom Metazoa; phylum Chordata; class Mammalia; order Afrosoricida; family Tenrecidae; genus Tenrec; species Tenrec ecaudatus. The sequence continues at coordinate 76,217,180 of NC_134539.1, read as the reverse complement.
CTGCAACTAGAATGGGGGAGGCAGCTGAGGGGAGGGCTTTGTGTTCAATTCCTGGGGAGGGCAGGGTAGAGAAAGTGAGACAGTCAGTCTGATGTCAGAGCCCCTTCTGGACATAGCCCTGGGTCCCATGGGGCCACACAGTGTACTCTGTAGTCCAGGTGCCTGCCCCCAACCTTAGTCATTGAGTAGATGGGCACAGAGGGGGTGTGGGTAGCCAATCTTGTGTGCCCCGGGCTCCCCGGTGGCCAATCTGCTAGGCTCCGGGCTCCCAGATGATGCAGGGAGGCCCCAGTCCATGGGAACTTGGAGGTCACCTGGGTCAGACTGCATTCTCTGGTCACCAGAGTGGTGACTGTCCTAAGGGAGAGAGGTGGTACTGGGCCGCTCGTGTGTGTGTGTGTGTGTGCGCGCGCGCGCGTGTCCTGGTCAAAGAGAGCTTGCTCCCCTAATAAGTGCTAACACCTGGCTAACAAGATGAGGAGGGGACACAGCCATGATGGGGATGGTGGAAGGATAAGCCCCGTGTCCCCTGTGTGTGAAACTTCCCGAGAGAACCAGGACTGTCACGTGGGAGTGTCCTAGGGATGCTGTAGCAATGCACCAGATTCACTGTCTCAGAGATCTGAAAGCAAGGAGTCCAAATTTGGGATGTCCCCAGGGCCTGTTCTTTCCCGAGGCTCCCGACATTCCTTGGCTTCCAGCTGCAGCAAACTTTATCATCACATGGACATCCACCCTGGTCTCTTCTCCTCCCTCATGAGGACCTCACTCAGACTGGACAAGGTCACCCAACCTGCTCCTGTGCGACCTCATGCTAACATAACCCTACATCCAAACAAGGTCACATTCACAGGCACCCAAGGTTAGGACTGCAACCTATCTCCGGGGGCCGGGGGTAAGCCATCACCTAGCTGAGGGAGCCGGTGCAGCAGGACGTCAACAGGGAGCTGCCAGGGATTCGAGCTGGGTTCGGGAGATGATGTAGAACAAGGGGTACCATTACTGACATTAGACGGATCTTGACTGCAAACACAGATCTCAGAAAGAGGCGTCCTTGTGTTTGTAGTGACCAGGCAAAGGCATTCGACTGTGTGCGGCTGGACAAACTATGGTCGGCACTGGGAAGAATGGGAATTCCGGAATGCTCCATGGTGCTCATTTGGAACCTGTACATGGAACAAGAGCCAGTTGTTTGGACAGAAAAAACAAACTCAAACTCCCTGCCATCGAGCGGTTCTGACTCATTGTAACCTTATGGGACAGAGTAGAACTGCCCCTGTGGGTTTCCAAGACTGACTTTTTCTCTCTCACAGCAGCTGGTGGTTTCAAACTGCTGACCTTTCGGTTCGCAGCCCAACGCATGACCCATGGGCTCCAAGGGGACAATGGCAAGGTTTAAAATCGGGAAATGTGTAGGTGCGGGCTGCACTCTTCCACCATACTTATTCCGTCCGCATGCTGAGCCAACCGCCGAACTCCTGCCATCCACGAGGACGCCGGTGACACCAGGATTAGAGGAAGGCTTACTCCCGGTGACACGCCCGACGTAAGCTCGCTCGAGCAGCTCGGGCAACAGAGTCCATGATCTGGGAAGTCTTCACCGGCTAATGTTCAGAAGCGGATCCCCACACCTGACCTCCTCGTTTGTCCTTGCCTGTAAGCTCCGTGGAAGCCTATCTAGCATGGATGCTGCTGCCGAGGTGTGAAATGCAGGTGGTCTAACCTCAAGCCTCATAGGAACCTGCAAGCCCTCATGGTGCAGCGACTGACCTGGGTGTGGTGGCTGCGGGCCCTGCAGCGGGAGAACTGAGAAGCTTCCAGGATAGGCTGCAGCCCCCTGTTAGTCTGGGTACTTTAGAGAAACAAATTCACAGAAATTCAAATGTATGAGAGAGTTTTATATAAAGTGTAAGTGCACATCAAGAAAACATCCTAACCCAGTGCTGCCCAAGCCCATAAGTCTAACATTAACCCATTAACCCATATGTCCGACACCAATCCACAAAGTCCTCCTCCATCTCACAAAACACACTATAACACCGACTGCAGGAGGAAAGCCGAATCAGTGAATATGTAAACATCTCAGCGCTGGCAGGGGTCTCCACACGGCTGCTCCAGCACCCAGGGCTACATGGGGTAGATCCATGCGGCTTCTCCTTGGGGATGTCTTGCAGGAAGTGAGCCTTGCCAGCTGAAGCAGGGAACTGTCTAAGGCAGCTGCACCCTGGTCCGACCATCACACAGAAAGAGACCCGAGAACTAGAAAGGCGAGGCTCACTGAGTCATTTATCCCTCTGCCCTTCAATTGACCCCACATGTATTTATCAGCCAGGTTGGCACAATAAACTAACTACCTCACTTTATAGATGGGGTCCCCTAGTCATCAAAATAAGAGTCCTATGGCGAACGTGTAGGAGCCCTGGGAGCACAGAGGTAGCAGGTTGGACTGCTAGTTCAAAATCACCAGTTGCTTCTTGGAAGAAAGATGAGGCTTTCTACTCCCCCAAAGAGTCACACATCCCGGGAACCCACAGGGGCAGTTCTACCCCGTCCCATAGGGCCCCTGTGAGGTGGCATGGACTCAGTGCAGTGAGTCTGGTGCTTTGGGGAGTATGGTTAATACAAGGGAATTTATAAGTAGAGAAATGCCTGCGTAAGCATTGAGCCCCCAACAGCAAAGCTGGCGATTCAACCCCACCCCCCAGCCACTCCTGGGAGACCGAGGAGGCTGCCTGCTCCCGTAAGGATCTCAGACACCCCGTGTCAGGTCGCTGGGAGTGGCAGCGGACAGGGTTTCGCAGCTAAGGTGGCTTCTCAGATTGAACACCTGGCAGCCCTGGGATGTACAGGGGCATCCGTGACAACTTCGAAAGATCCTGTGATTGCTGGACCATGGTGTCCCCATCGACATCTTATCCCAAAGCCAAGCGGAAGACTGTCCCTCCTCAGCAGAGGCTTTCTCCAGCTGCATGGGGTGGGAGGTGGGGCAGACAAAGAAGAAGCTGGGAGAAGGGCCCAAGGTGCGTGGTCCTGCGGCAGAAGTGCTTAGGGGAGCGGCACCAGGCAGCTAGAGTTGAGGCCCTGCTTGTGTGGCTCATCAGACAGCCTCATCATATTAATAATGAAAGGGCAGTTCCCCGGAGCTCGAGGGCCTGTGCCTGGCACTGGCAGGGACTTGGAATGCCAAGTGGGCCTGGAGATGCCACGGCAGACAGATGAGGAAGTGTTGGCTGCGGCTGTGCCGGGCAGGGTGGCTCTCCAGGCAGCCTGCCCACGCCCCCGGGGGCTGTCTGGGATGTCTTTAAAGATGCTTTGTTAAGTCCTATTAAATATGCATTGGCCTTGGTTAAACTTTAATGTCCCACTTTGAGGTGTCACATTTTTCACCTCCTCCTGGGATGGAGGAGGGCCGGACTACTGAGAGTCTCAGATCTGGCCCTGGGGATCCAGGCAGGGGCGGGGGCTGGCAAGGGCCTGGCTGGGTACTCCTCGGACACCCATGACCTTGGATAAGGATCCCCCTGGGGTACCTGTGTGGTGAGATCAAGCCCCAGACAATAACCCCCGCCCCCGGGCTACACAGGGGCTGGCAAACTCTTCCTATACTCTGAGAAGCAACCCCCACCACAGCACCCCAACCCCAGTTTGGACTCACGAGGACTGCGCGCCCCACGGGGTGGTCTTGGCTTTGACCGCTTGGAGGCAAAAGGAAGGCCAGGACTTTCTTTCGAGGTACCTCTGGGTCCACTTGAGCCGCCAGCCTTTTGGTTGGGAGGCGAGGAACAAGCAGCCTGACGTGAAGAGGCCACAGAGCAAAAGCAGCACTTTGCTCCCTCCAGGGTCACATCGTAGGTCTTTCAGGCCTTGCTGTAGCAAATGTCAGTTCTGTCACATCATCCTCTTTGTTTGGCCTCTGAGGGTGTCAAACTTCACCCGTACAGACTTCAGACACGCGTCTGGAGCGACCATGCTGGGTAAAGCAGAGGGGCAGTGAACAAGAGGACTCAAGGAAATGGACTGGCACCGTGGCTGCAACCACGGGCTCAAACATAGGGACCGAGGTGCGGTGGCACGGCCTGGGCGGTGTTTCGTTCTGTTGTACAGAAGGTAGCTAAGGGTCAGAACTGACTCGATGACACCCATCAGCAACAGGAAGGCCACCCAATCAGTTCCAACACATAGCGACCTTATGTGCCGCAGAGGGAAGCTCTGCTCCGTCCTGTGCCGTCCCCACAATCCTTGCTGGATTTGAACCTGTTGCTGCAGCTAAAGTCAAGCCACTGTCTGGAGCGTCTTCCTCTTCCTGGCCGACCCTCTGCTTACCAAGCGGGATGTCCTTAGGGCCTGAACAAAATCAGGCGGGAGGTCATTACGTGTCGTCAGGCTTTGGGATCATAAGTTTGCCAACCCTAGGGGCTAAGACACTGTGCCTGACAAGGGGGGAATCCGTCAGTCGGGTTTTGGAATCAAGCGGACGTGAAAATTAACAGCCCATCACAATAGGCCCCTCCCAGCTCTGCTGCTTACTTACTGCTCCCCACTTTGGAAACCTCATGTCTCTAGGCCTCTGTTCTCCTCCCTGTAAAACGGGCCCCCAAGCAGAGAGGAGTAGGCAAGGTAAGGAGAGGAAACTCAGGCCAGAGCAAGCCAGGGGTCCCTACTGTGGGCGGGGGTGGGGTGGGGGGCTGCTTAGAAAGAACTGCAGACAAAACCACAGAGAACTGCCGCTTCACACCCAGAGCTTACAGAAGCCGACGAGAAAACCCACAACAGAAAACAAGAAGTGCCGGTGAGGACATGCAGAAATGGGGACCCTCATCCCTAGCTCCCGGGAAGGCCAGTGGCATATTAATCTAAGTACATCAGCCGTAATCGGCTTCACAATACTCTCTGATAGCAAGGCTCTGCACATCGCTCTACTGTGACCAGAGGGCACTTCACCCGAGACTTAATCCATGTATGCACCCTGCAACTGGACTTTGGGCCTCCACTCCATCCATGGCCTTCTGCAAACTGCGTGTTCATAAATTAAGCTCTGATACCATCCCCTCTTTCAGATCTGGATTTTGTCACCTACAATCCTTGGATCACACAGGCGGGGGTGCTTCTTCCATGTGGATGGACTTAGTTGCCGCCTCACTTAGATGCAGCTGTGTGCAGATAAGCCTTTAAGACCCCAGACACCATTCTTTCTGATAGCCCGCCACCATCTGTTGTTTGTTTGTTTTTTAATCACACTTTGCTATAGCTCGCATATCTTCAGTGACCCTTCATGAGGAGAGCATCAATCAGGGCCATGTCATAAGAAGTCATGGTTCTTAGACTAGGCTTGGAATTAAGTGTGAGCCCCAAACCCATTCCTACATCTATGGTGTATAGGTGTTCACTCAGAGACACCATTATCGTGAAGTGAAATCTTCCGTTTCCCTCTGTTTGTCATTATGTTGTCCACTGGTCCAGCGGTCGGGAGTTTTGTGTCCCTTCCCTTGAGCTGCAATCCAGAAAGACGGCTACAGTCTGTGCGTTCCATCAGCAAGTACTCCAAGTCCTCCTGGCCTTCAGGAAGCAGGCTGTGTCAGCTGCATATTGCAGGTGGTTCGTCAACTCCCTCCAATCCTGATGCCCTGTTCTCCATATAGGCCGGGCTCCGCTGATGATTTGATTGGCATACAGATTGAATAGATATGGTGAAAGGACACGCACCTTCCCTGATTTTAAACCAGGCAGTGGCCCCTTGTTCTGTGGGACTGCCTCTTGATCCACGTACCGGTTCCGCAGGAGCACAATCACGTGCCTTGGAGTCTCTAGTCTTCTCAATATGCGTAGTTTTATGATCTGCACAAATGCCTTCGTGTAGTCAACAGAACACAAGCAAACCTCTTTCTGGGATTCTCTGCGTTCAGCCGCGATCCTTCTTACGCCAACAACGATATTCCTTATTTCACGGCCTCTTCGGAACCAGCTCGGATCTCTGGCAACTCCCTGTCCGGCACGGCTGCAATCGTGGTTGAATCATCTGCAGCGGAATTTTACTTTCCTGACATATTAATGATGTTGTCTTTATAATTTCCACATTCTGCTGGAATGGACACAAATATGAGTCTCTTCCAGTTGGTTGGCCAGGTAGCTGTATCCCAAATTTCTTGGGATAAAAGGGTGAGTGTTTTCAGTGTTTTATCGGCTTGTTAAAACATTTTGATAGTTTTTCTGTAGGTTCCTGGAGCCTTGTTTTTTATTACTTCTTTCAGGGCAGCTTGGACTTCTTCCTTCAGTGCTACGGGTTCTTGATCATAAGCTATCTTTTGAAGTGGTTCAACATCAACCAATTCTTCTTGGAATAATGACTCTATATTCCTTCCATCTTCTTCTTCTTTTTTTTAATGCTTCCAGTATCATTCAATAGTTTGCTCCTGGGATCCTTCAGTATTGCAACTCGGGGCTTGAATTTTTTTCTTCGATTCTTCAGCTTGGGACACTCTGAGTGTGTTCTTCCTTTTTGATGTTCTAACTCCAGGTCCTTACACACTTCATTATATTACTCTACATTGTTTTTCAAGCTGCCTGAGATTGTGAAGGTTTATTGTGCCAACCTGGCCGATAAACACATGTAGGAGTAATTGAAGGGCGGATAGTTAAATGTCTCGGTGAGCCTCTCCTTTCTGTTTCTCTGGCCTCTCGTTCTCCGATGGTCGGACCAGTGTGCGGCTGCCTTAGCTGGCAAGGCTCACTTCCTGTGAGACATCCCTGAGGAGAAGCCACATGGACCTACCCCGATGCAGCCCTGGGTGCTGGAGCAGCCGTGTGGAGACCCCTGCCAGCACTGAGATGCTTACACCGCCACTGGATTCAAAGACTTTCTACCCACTGGGCTGTGATCCTCCAGCATACAGTGTCATTGTGTGTGTTTGTTAGTTTGAGGAGGGCTTTGGAGATCAGTGTCAGACATATGGGCTAAGTCAGACTTATGGGCTTGGACTGGACTGGGTTGGGATGCTTTCTGAATGTACACTTACCCTATATATAAAACTCTTAAACATATATGAGTTTCTATGGATTTGTTTCTCCAGTTTACTCAAACTAACACACGAACCCTTTGACATTTTCTGTTTATTTCACCATTTCTTCCATTTGCTTTTAACTTCTTTATATTCAAGAGCAAAATTCAGTCTCTCCTGTCATCCACTTTGGTCTTTGCTTCCTTTCCTGTCGTTTTAATAACCACTACTCTTTTGATCTGTGATGTTCTCAGTGCCGTCACAGCTCACCGGTGTTCTGTCATTAGTGTGCAGGGCAATAGGTCTGTCCTTGAGATGCCCTCTACATTTAGTAGGATAGACTCAAGGCTGTTTCTTGACTCGTGTGGACTTCTTTCCGTTTTCTTCAGCTTTAACCTGAACTTGCAAGTGAGCAGCTGGAACCTGACTTTTTTGGGGGGAGGGGGGCTGATGATAGTGAACGTCTCCTTTGTCTCATCCCACAGATATAGTCAATTGATTTCATCTGGTGAAGTCCACATGCGTAGTCACTGTTTATGGTATTGAAAAGGTGATTGGCAATGAAGAAGTCATTGGCCTTGTAAAATTTTGTCACGAAAACTCCGGCTCCCAAGGGCAAATTTTCCAACCACTGGTCCTTCCTCTTTGTTTGCAACTTTTGCGTTCCAATCGCCAATAGTTACTGACGCATCTTGCGTCTATGTTTGATCCATTTCAGACTGAAGAAGATGACAGAACTTGTCGATGTCTCATCCCTTGCTTTAGTGGTTGGTGCATGCATTTGAATAATAGTTGTATCACAGATAGCATTGCATCTCAAGGACATCTGGAAATGTTCTTTTGACCATGAATGTGACACCCTTCCTCTTGCACTTGCCATTCCCAGCAATGGAAACCATATGCTCATCAGACTCAAAATATACTGTACCGGTCCAATCTGTCTAGGCTATTGATTTTATGCATTCCATTCCATTTTTTATGATGGCCAACTTTCCTAGATTATACGTTGTGCATCCCATGTTCTGAAATGGATGGATGTTTTCAGCTGTTTCTTCTCCTTTTGAGTCACGTCTCATCAATAAATGAAAACCCGGCACATTTATGCCCTCCATGTCACCCCGGCTGTCTCTACATTGAGGAGGCAGCTCTGCCCAGTCGTATGTTGAGGGCCTTCCAACCTGAAAGGTGCATCTGCCACTACAACATCTGGCGCTCCACCTGACCATGTTCCATTGCTCTGCGTAAGTTTTTCAATGGCCAGGCACTCCGCAGTAGCTAGTCTAGTCGTTCTTGGTAGCTAGTTCTTGGTCTGGAAGCTCAGCCGGAACCTGTCCATCACGGGTGACCCTGCTGGTTCTGGAAATTTCTGTAGCAGCTTCCAGCATCGCAGCAACACGCCAGCCACCGCAGCGCCATGACCTGACGGATGAGTGTGGAGAAGCATCGCTTACCCTGGCAATGCTACGCCTCGGTATAGGAATACCCAAGAGGTTTGAAATCAAGGACTCAGACAGATATGAGTGCATGTTTGTTTACTGAAGCACCAGTCACAATAGCTAAGTGGTTGAAACATTTCCAGATCCACGGGCGAGGCAGAAACATATCGTGGGATTTGTATGCAACAGAATAGTAGCCAGCCATAAAAAGGAATGAAATTCTGATACATGCTTCTGGGCTTCTGGAAATGTAATCTGCTATGTGAAGCCCAGGAATTGTGTGTGTGGTGGTCGGGGGGGGGGGGGAGATGGGAGTTTAATCTGCCCCTGGACATCATGTGTTGGCAAAGCAGAGTGTCAGCAAAGAGAAGGAAATACTCCACAAAAGAAATGGAAGCCGTTGCCATCACAATGGGCTCAAGCACATCAGCATCGTGAGGATGGCTCGGGGCTGGGCAATGCTTGGTTCTGTGGCACGTGAGGTCATGGAGAGTTGGCGCCAATTCGATGGCGACTAACCACCCAGGTGATCCTAAGGTAACAGGCCAGGTGGACACCGTCCGGCCGGTGGCAGCAACCTTCAGGAATGGATGGCAGGAAGCATCCGTTCTCGAGGAGAAGAGACAGGGAGTAGAGACACTTTGGCACGGGGCAATGAAGAGAGTGCTTTGGGCCCAGGGCCAGGCGGGAGAGGCCAGTCACCATGGACTGTGTGAACAGCGGGAGAGTGCCAGGGTAGGTAGGCACTGTCCTGAGATGTGTCCCGTCTCTGGGAAGGCCAATTATATGACCCTGGGCAAGTCCCTTTCTCTGGGTCAGCCTCTGCTTGTTCACCTGGAGAATGGTGATTTCTGTGTCTAACTCCTGGCTGGTTGTCGGGTTGTTGGGTAGAACCAGCAGATCGGAAGCTTCTGGAGAGGGAATCTGTCGCTGTTCCCATAATTACTGGGTTTCTTTCCATTAACCCTCTAGGATGTAGGAGGTGGGGATGGGGGGCTCTGTTTTATAGATGCAAGCCCAAGGCTGGAGGAGTGGCGGGATTAACCAGGGTGGGAAGGGGCCTGGTTATCATGCACTGAGCAAGAGCACACAGCTAGAAGCATCCCCATGACCCCTCCCCTCAGCCTGAGAGGCCTGTGAACCAAGCACAAAGCCTGGTGGGAGGGAGGACTGTGGGCCCAGCAGGCCGATCCCCAAGCCCCACCCACCGACTCCTTCCCGGGCTTCTGCGTGCGCAGCCTTTGGGGTGCAGGAGCTCTGTCTCTCCCTCTGCTGTGTGTATGTCTTCATGTGTCTGCCCGTCTTTGTTTAGCTATTTGCCTCTGTTTTCCTTTTTCCCTCCTTTTGTCATTGTGTTCCTGCCGGTCTTTGTGAGTGTGTGTATTGGGCTGCTCCTCTCTCTCTCTCTCTCTCTCTCTCTCTCTCTCTCTCTCTCTCTCTCTCTCTCTCTCTCTCTCTCTCTCTCTCTCTCTCTCTCTAGATCTCACCCCCTCCCCCACTCTGCCCCTTCTCCCGCCCCTTCAATGAAGTATTGATCAGTGGGGCTTATCTAGCCCCATTATTTCTCAGACGATTTTCCTTTGAACAATCTCGGCAGATGGGCTGGAGCCTGGGCCAGCGCCTCGGGCTGTTGGGGCCACACATCCCTCTGGGACCCAACCAGAGGGGGCTGCCCATTCCAATGCACTCTTCCCCACCCCCACCTTTGTGCAGAAGCCAGCTCCGGTTCGCCTGAGGTCCCCTGCTGGCTCCAGCCGCTCCCAGGCGGAGGGCCATCATTTCTTCATGCCTTCGCTGCCAGCAGTTGGGGGGCGAACTGGTTCCACCCTGTGCTGGGAAGCCCCACCACAGGCTGGGAGAGGCCTCGGCTAACAGCCCACCCAGGTCAGACCTCTACTCCTAGTGATGCCACCTGGGAGGGGCCTTGCAGGGCACTGGTATCAGCTGACCCCCGAGTCCAGCCTCAGGGCAGGCATGTTGCATGCATCCCTCCCTACTTGCCTTGACTCAGCGGCCCTCTACAGACTCAAGGGTCTCATGGCTGTTGATATGACAGTCCAGGAGGCTGGCGGACATCACTGTGGGCACCGCACTCTGTTTGTGGGACTTCCGAGGGAGCCTGCGCGGCCGACTACATCTTTGGGAGCTGAGGAAGACCCTGAGCTAATGGGGAGGCAGTGTAGGCTCTGACCCCTCCCCATGAGGGATTAGAGGGCCAAAGCAGATGGTACTGCCTCTTTGCCTCACCCCTACCTCCAGACACAGAGCCCAGATTCCTTCCTGGTCCTCAGGGAATGGGGTGGGGGTGGGTGGGTAGGGCATGCTCCCACCTCCAGCCACGCCTCCCCCCACAGCCGGTCCCCTGGCTGGCTGTCTCCTGTACACCACCCTGAAACACGTCTCCCCTTTCTTGTCTCTGGGCCTTTACACAGACTGTCCCCCTCCGGCCCCCATACTCTGAACCCCCAGGTTTGTGCTTCTCACCACAGCACACGCACCTCCCCCGCTCACTGTGGGAGGGGCTGCGTCCATGGCCCCCACCCAGGGAGCTGGCGATGCCTTCTCAGTGGGCTGCCTTCCTTGCCTGGCTTCCTACGTGCAGGTGTGCAGACTGCTCTCCGACCTCGACCCATGAGAGCAGGCAGGGACTGCAAAACACAGAGGGCTGAGCAGAGGGCAGCGCTCGGGGGCATTCCTACCACCCCAGGGCCCTGTCGGTGCCTGCCAACAGAGCCGACTCCCAGCCAGGCTGGGGCACAGGGGGACCCTCCACGGGGGCGACAGGACTGAGGGCCACAGGCGCCCCGTGATCCTAGCTGCTTTCCTCCTCTGTCATCGGAGAGTCAGGTCTCTAAGCTTCAGGGACTTCTGATCATCCCTAGTCAACGGTGGCCAGGGAGCCACGGGCTGGGAAACACAGCCAAGGTTCTTTAGTCTTTAACACCAGAGGGCTGTTGCAGAGAATTGCCACCAACGGGGGAGCTTAAAACAAAGGAAATTGGTTGTCTCACAGTCCAGAGGGAGGGAGTCTGAGATGAAGGAGCTGTCCTGGCCTCTTCCGACTTCTGGTGGCTGCGGGTGTTCCTTGGCTTGTGGCTGCATCATTCCAACCTCAGCCTTCATGGTTCACATGGACGTCTCCCCTGTGTCAAAGTCCCTTCTTATCAGGCACCAGCCATGGGATGTACCTCCTACCCTCCCCCAGTGTGATGCCCTCTTAACTTGATCACATCCCCAAAGACCCCGTTTCCAAACAAGGTCCATGCACACTCGAGGACTCGGGGAAGGACTTGAGCATGTCTGGGGAGGTGCCCTGGTGGTGTGGTGGTTCCTTGTTGGGCTGCGATCCACTAGGTCGGCAGTTCGAAACCACCGCCTGCTCCTCTCGAGAAGGATGGGGCATTCTACTCCCATAAACAGTGCAACCTCAGAAACCCACAGGGGCAGTTCTACCCTGACCTAAAGGGTCACCGTGAGTTGGCATCGACTCGGCAGCAGGGAGTTGGTTTGTCTTTTGCTATCTTTGAGGAGAGAAAACAAATTAACCCACAACAGACTTTAATAGAAACAGTGTGCTGAGTGTCTGAAAGTCCCAAGCCGCTCCCCGAAAGCACTCACCTCCTAGTTATCAGGTAACCACCTGAACATGCATCTAACCCCACAGCTCAGCTCCACACAGCTTCTAGCCTGGCGAGACCCCAGACCAGTTCTCTCAAGGTGGGGACCCCTAGGCATTAAAGGGTGAGAGCAGTCTGTAGGCGGCTGGTGTCACAACCCTGATAGGGCTGTCTTCCCCTAGAACACAGTGCAGTGGGGGAGTGTGTTCTTCCAGGTGGGGAAGTACCCCCTTATCAAGGCTCTGAGGGACGCTGTTGAGGGGAACATCTGCATTTTTAACACCCTGTGGGTCTCCTACTCCTAGTCGGGCTTCCAGGCTCAGAGGGCAGGACTGGGTGGCCGATGGCATAGCACTAACAGCTACAGGCAACTTCCCTGAATCTTCATGCCAGCAGTAAGAGGTGGAGGCCAGTATTATGCCCATTCTAAAGAGAAGAAAGTTGAGGTTCTCGTCAAGCCACTCGGTGACTCATGCAGGGTCACATGGCTAGGAAGAGGGCGTGGAGCTGCGGTTATTCTAGGTCATTTCCACCCGGCGCTCTGCACTCCTGTGGGCACACGCTCCAAGCCTGACTCCTGGAACAGAGGAACCATGACTTCACCCCATGCAGGCCAGTGGCTTGACCTTGAGTGACCTTGGCTCAGAATGTGCCCCACAACAGAGGGGCTGCTGGGTCTGTCCTGACTATGGTGGGCACAGATTCAAATATGCCTTCATTGAGTCATGCCCACCTATGGTGTCAGCCCTGGAAAGCCTCCGTCCACTTACTTATCCTTCCATTTAGTGCGTATTTGGGAAATACTTCCTTTGTGCCAGGCACTGGCCTGGGTACTAGGGACACCGTAAAAAGACAAAACCTTCCCTGCTTGGAACTCATGTCCTGATGGGAGAGGAACCAGGCACCTTGGCAGAGACCAGGGCTTCTGGAAGGGACTTAGGGAAGGGGTGTTGGTGGTGTTGGTGGTGGTGGTGGTGGTGTGTGTGTGTGTGTGTGTGTGTGTGTGTATGTGTAGGTGGGTGTGTGTGTGTAATCAAGCACCTTGGCAGAGACCAGGGCTTCTGGAAGGGACTTAGGGAAGGGGTGGTGGTGGTGGTGGTGGTGGTGGTGGTGGTGGTGGTGGTGTGTGTGTGTGTGTGTGTGTGTGTGTGTGTGTGTAATCAAGCACCTTGGCAGAGACCAGAGCTTCTGGGAGGGACTTAGGGAAGATTTTGTGTGTGTTTGTGTGTGTGTGTGTGTGTGTGTTTCTGTTTTTTTCCTGGACCCCTGACTTTGGGCTCCGAAGCGCCAGAGAACCCCCAACCATCACATTTATTACTCTTTGATCCCTGAGTTGAAGCCTGAAGGGAGCCAGGCTAAGATCCAGAGAGGAACATCCCAGGCAGATGGAGCAGCATGTGCAAAGGCCCTGCAGTGTGTGGTGCTTTTGAAGAAGCCAGTGTGGCATCCGGCATGAAACGGAGTAATGAGAGGGGGCTGAGGGGCCAGCTGGAGCTGCGAGTCCATGGGGGCTTAGACTCTGTCTCCAGGGCACTAGGTGGCCAGCAGTGGACTCTTGATGGTTGTACAAGCAGACTCAGGATTGGGAAAGATCACCCTGGCACCTGTGTGGAGAGTGGGTTTCTGAGAGCCGGAGATGGAGGAGAAGCCCTTGGGAAGACACAGGAAGACCCTGCCCTCTCCTCCCATCTCCCCGACCCCAGCCTGGGGGTGTCTACGGCTGAACAGCTCCGGCAGAGCAGAGAGGTTGAAAGGCAGGAAGGATGGGGCTTGAGAGGAATCAGCGAAAGGTTGGTCTTTTATAAAATCGATTGTCTCCAGGGATAGAAGAGAGCCAATGTGGGGCAATGAGTCAGGGTCGGCACTCCCTGTGACTTGGGGCATGCCCCTTCATGGCTCAGGACCTCACTGCTGGCTTCCCTAAAAGATCACGTCAGCACAATGGCCTGGGCACCAGACCCAGAATCCCACAGGCTTAAGAGCATAAAGGCTGTTCTTGTTCCCTCCCCCACCCATCCTGCATTGGCTCCAGGAGGCAGGCTCCCAGAGGCACTCCTGCAGGGGGTGGGGATGGGGGTGTGGGGGGGTGTGAGCAGAGCCCCAGGGTTTCACACGCGTATTTCCCTCATGTTTCCTTAGCCAGAGCAAGTCACATGTTTCTAGAGGGCCACGAGGTAAGACCTTCCTGTGCCTGGCCCTAGTTACGGTGGACACAGGCCCTGCCCAGTTTGAGGGCAGGGCCGCCCCATAGGACGCTCACGGCCTCTCATAAGCCTCTGGGTGGGTCAATCCGCCAACCCACAGCCGCCTGACACACACGAACGAAGCGCTGCCCGGTCCTGCGCCATCTTCCCACTGTCCTTCTGCCCGAGCCCACAGAAGCAGCCCTGGTGTCCCTCCGCCCAACTCCTCGAGGGTCTTCCTCTTTGTCACCGCCCTTCTGCTGTGACCAGTTGGTGCTCCGTAAGGGGGGGGGAGCAGAAACGATTGTCACAGGAGCACCCCCCCCCCCCCGTGTGCTCCTCACCCCGCCTCTGGTTTCCTCCCCCTCAGTGTTCGCCAGTCCGCAGTGATCGGCCCGGCCCCCGGCCCAGCCGCCGGGTCACTGGCAGAATGGCTTCCTTCACATCAGCTCGCTTTGGTGTGTGTGTTTCCTCCAACACGCGAAGGTGCTGGGCTCTAACTCAGAGTGTCTAATTGCCCCTCTGCGCCGCGCAGGGAATTCTCCGGGATGGCAGCGCTGCCCCGGCGTGTGCATACATCTAAGGCGCCCCCCCCCCCCCGCCCATGCCCCAGCCAGAACCCCTCGGCGTAGATAATGCACGAGCGAGCCCGCGCCGTATTTTCCAGGATGAGGCCATGCATTCCAGCTCCGTGCAACTCAAGGCTCCATAAAAGCAGGCAAAATATGCTCCTGTCATCCCCGCAAGGGGAGCCCGGGCTCTGGGTGGGGGCGGGGAGCCAGCTCCAGGAAGAGGCCGTGTGGGGCAGTGGTCAGGCGTCCAGCTGGCCATTTAGTGGGTGTGTGTGACTCAGAGCCAGTGTGGCAAGGCCCCTCGGGGTCCCACCCAGGGCCTCTTATAGGTCGAATTGCAGCCCCCCACCTCTCTCCAAGCTATGTCAAATTCTTGGTATCGGTGAAGATGACCGAGTTTGGAAATAGGGTCTTTTGAAGATGCTGTCAGCTAAGATGAGATGCTGTGGCGGAGGGTGGCCTTAAACCTTCTACAAAAAGAGGGTGACAGAGAGATGCAGAGAGCAGTCAGCCACGCAGAGATGGAGGCAGAGACTGGGGCGAGGATACAGCTATGAGCCAAGGGGCCCCCCAGAAGCTAGAAAAGACAAGGAAGGAAGACTCTTCCAGAGAAGGATGGGGAAGACTGGACCCGAGGGCCATCAAAGGCCACTGAAATCATCAACACTGGCAGGCATCACACACCCCCTTACCAAGAGAAGCCGCTCCATCCATCACACCAAAACCAAACACACCGCTCTGAGTCAGCAGCTCTACAGAACACAGGAGAACTGCCCTGTGGGTGTCTGAGACTGTAACTCTTGGTGGCAGTAGAAAGCCCCATCATTCTCCCAGGGGGTGACTGGTGGTTTTGAACTGTGGACCTGGTCAGTTGCAGCCCAGCTCGTCACCACGATGCCACCAGGCTGCTTCCGTGACATTATAAGATGATGTTATAAATATCCAAATGGCTCTTGGCAGAAAGAAGTCCCCACCCCCACGCCCGTCCTGGAGACTTCAGAAAGAATGGGGCCCTTGACTTCACGTTCTTGGCCTCTGGTGTTCTCAAGTCGCTCAGACTGCGGTGTCTTGTGATGGCAGCCCCAGCAAACGCATGCCAGCCCCCAGGACCTGGTGGCACAGCCGGTGGTTAAGTAAAAGGTCAGCACTCTGAGTGACCCCAGGAACAGGTGTGGTCTGTGCTATAGGGTCGCCGTGTGTCAGAATCGACCCATCAACAGTGGGCTGGGCTTTGGTCTCCCTGTCTCAGGGCAGCGGCTGGCCTCAGACAGGGCCGAAGCGGGCAGTGACCATTGCTCCGGAGCTCCTGAGGGCATCAGGATGAGTCTGGGGTGCTGCCCGGCAGGGGACCCTCGTTGCCCTGCATATAGGCTTGTCTCGGGAGCCACCGCTTCATGAAGTCACTTGCCCTGAAAGCTTTGATGCGGGTCTGCTTCCGGGAAGGCGCCACGTGACGGGGCAAGTGGCTGTCCTCGTCAGAGCCACATGAGCACCTCTGTGACACGGGAGCCACGGTCTGCGTGCGGAGCCTGCAGTTAGCACGAAGGGCCTGGCACGAGGTGCCTGCTCCGTCAATGGCATCCTCTGAGTGAGAGGAAACTTGTGGTCATCCAGGCCAGGGTGACGCTGAGGAGGACAGCGTGGCGGCCTGCACAGAGGTGAGGAAGACACAGCTGTGATAAAGGTCTGCCCCCTCCCCGACAGAGAAGGTCGCTCCCGCACTCTCAGCTCTGCGCTGAAGCTCAGCCCCAGGACATGCCGGTCACAGATGTGAGGGGACCCAATGGACTGGGCCGCCCGTGGCACATCACCTTGCCTGTCTGAGCCCCGGTGAAAGAGGAGCAGGACTGTCCCCAAGAGGAGGGTCCAGCCAGCGTTCCTTCTGCGTCTAAGGGACCTGACAGTGTTCTCTGAGCTGGTTAAAAATGGAAGGGGTCAAAGAAGCAAGCTTCCGTCCTGCCCAGTGCTTGGGTGGACATCTGTGTTAGACTGGGGGCTTCCCAGTCCACTTCATCCATGAGGACACCAACCGTGGCTGCTCAGGAGCTGGGAAGGTGTGTTAGCCTGGGTACTTTAGAGAAACAAATCCACAGAAATTCATGTATAAGAGAGTTTTATATAAAGGTTAAGTGCACATCAAGAAAACATCCCAACCCAGTGCTGCCCAAGCCCACAAGTCCAACATTAACCCATATGTCCAACACCAATCCACAAAATCCTCCTTCAGCTCACAAAACACACGCAATGATGCCAACTGCAGGAGGAAAATCGAGTCAGTGAATGTGTAATCATCTCAGCGCTGGCAGGGGTCTCCACACGGCTGCTCCAGCACCCAGGGCTGCATTGGGGTAGGCCCATGTGGCTTCTCCTCAGGGATGTCTTGCAGGAAGTGGGCCTTGCCAGCTGAAGCAGGGAACTGGCAAAGACAGCTGCACCTGGTCTGACCATCACAAAGCAAGAGACCCGAGAACTTGAAAGGCGAGGCTCACCGAGCCATTTATCCCTCTGCCCTTCAATTAACCCCACCTGTGTTTATCGACCAGGTTGGCAAAATAAATTAACTACCTCAGACAGTAATGCAGGGCTTCGACAAGTGTGTGGGAAGAGTGAGTTTAAAAGTTGATGGAATTTTCCAGAGACTTTTGGAGGGAGGTGCCTTCCTGACTGATGGGGAATAGGAAGTGACTTGGCCAAGACCCCCCCCCCCCCACCAGAATGTAAGCTAAAGAGATTCTAGGCCAACCCCAGCTCCTGAGCACTCACTATGGGGCTGTTGGACCCCCCTTCCTGGGGTCTTGTCCCCCTCCCCATCTCAGAGTCCCAGGTCCACCCAGACTCTGCTGCTGGCCCCAAGGGTTTCGAAGCTCCATGTTCTCCTGCGGGATATGGACCTGAGGTGGGAAGGGTTATGCCCATCAACCCCTATCCTCCCCTTCAGGCAGGACCTGGCTTCCCCAGGTGTGTCCCCTCCCCCACCCCCACCCCCAGGGCACATCTCAAGCCTGAAGTTTTCTCCAGAAAACAACCCTCAAAGCTGCCTCTGGCTCCTACTAAGTCAGCAGCCCCGGGGAAGGAAGGAGGGCGCTAGGCTCTCCCTCCCCACCACAGCCTCCTCACTGCACCTTTCATCGCAGGGAAAAATCCCTGATAAGATGACTGGTGGGGACAGGAGAGATGGGGAGACCCCCACCTGCCTGCCCTGCAGCCTCCATCTTTCGCAGGGTCACCCCGAAGGGGCTGGGCAGGGGCCCCACCTCTGCCATCAGTCTGGGTGTGCATCGGGAGACAGAAGCTGCGTCAGCAGATCTGCTTCTCTCAGGTCCTTGGCGGTGATAATTGAGAAGTGGGGTGGTGGGTGGTGGAATGAATGCAATCCTGTCCGCTGTGGAAAAGGCCCGGTCACGCCTGCCTCCTCCGCCTCCGGCCACCTCGTCCAGCCCAGGCCTGCATCTGGGGGCTCAGAGCACCCCAACCCAAGGGCAAGACGGGGCTGAGGTGAGGGGGGCAAGGAGCCAGACTGCCCCGGGTGCCCTCCTGGGCTCTGCTAAGCTGTGTGACTTGGGGCAGGCTGCTTCACCTTCCTGGGGCCTAGTACTGAGCTAACAGAAGCTTTTTGTAAAGACCAAACGAGAGGGTTCCAGAATGTGGGGGTGCTCAGTGTGGAAGGCCACTGGCAGAAGCCCTGGTGAGAGTGGTCAAGCGTTGGGCTGCTCACCGCAAGATAAACAGTTTGAAACCACCAGTCGCTTCTTGGGAGAAAGATGAGGTTTTCTAGCCCCATCAGGGGCGACAGTCTTGGAAACCCACAGGGGCAATTCCACCCTACCCTAGAGGGTTCGCTGTAGGTCAGAAAGGACTCGATGGAAATGAGTTTGGGCGCTGTTGTTGGGTGCCATTGAGTTGCTCTGACCCTCCGCGTTCCCTGTGCACAACGGAAGGAAACGCTGCCTGTCCTGCGACCCCCTCACAGCTGTCCCTGAGCCTGAGCCCCTGCGGCAGCCGCTGTGCCCATGCATCTCTTGGAAGGCCTTCCCCTTTCTCTCTGCCCCTCCACTCCACCGTGCATGCTGCGCCAAGGAACGGGGCATCAAGTCATTCCCACTCCTGGTGATCCCACAGGGTCTGAGGAGCACTGCGCTCCGCGGGGTTTTGCTGACGGCTGTGTCTGGGAGCAGATCGCCAGGCCTTTTTTCAGCGGTGCCTCAGGGCGGACTAGAGCCTCCGGCCTTTTGGTCATCAGTGGAGCGTGTTCATCATCTACACCACCCAAGGACTATGTCCACCCCAGATTTTAACCTTGGTAAAGCAGACACCAGCGGGACACCATTGATAAAACTCATATCCTGGTGAAATAGCCACATGGCAGCCAAAAACCATATACCCTAGCTTGTCGTGCATGCTTTCCAAAAATCGGGACTTTTAAAAAATGCAGTGGAACACAGGAAACATTGTTAAAAATCGGGACATCTGGTCACCTTATCATAGGCACATCTCGTGGGGAGGCTGTCCCCAGCAATGGGACAGGCAGTTATGAAGAGCTTGCAGGGCCCCAGGCCCCAGCTCAGTGCTCACAGAATGAAGTGTTCTGTGGGGATTTTGTTTTGTTTTGTATTTTAGGAAAACATTTGCCCTTTTAACCATTTTCAAAGCTTACGATTTGGTCGTGTTAATTACATGCACCGTGTTGGGAACCATCTCCGCTTTTTCTTTCCACAAGCTTTTCATCACAGTAACTCAGCGGCCGGCCCTTACGGCAATAGCCCATCCCCTCTCCTAACAAAATACCCAGAGATCCATAGCCCTTGAGCGAATTCTACTCAGCGACCCCAGAGAACAGAGCAGAAGTGCTCCTTTGGGTTTTAGAGACTGCAGACCTTTACAGAAGCACACAGCCTCAGCGTTCCTCCTTGGAGCAGCTGATGGGTTCGAACTGCTGACCTTGTGAAAATATTACCCATGACGATAAAAAGGCTCCTTACCTGCCCCTGGAAACCACGGATCTACTTGTGCCTCTAGGCCTTTGCTTAGTCTAGATATGAGGGGATACTCCCCCCAAAATGATGATTTTTTTTTAATGCGAGGGGGATAGTACATTTGGAGTTTGTTCCACCAGGTCAGGCTGTTAATCAAGTTTTCTATGTAGAGGTTCTGAAAAGATTGTGTAACACTGTGTGACATGACAGGCCTGATTGATGGCAGATGGGGGACTGGGTTTGCCACCACGACCATGCACCTGCTCATGTAGTCATCTCAGTACTCCAATTTTTGGCAAAAAACAGCATGCCTCTCTTGCCCCATGCACCTTACACACCTGACTCCACGAGACTTCTTTTTGTTCCCTCGAATGCGGAGGGACATGAAAGGAGAGTGATTTGATGACTTAGAAGAGATGAAAAAAAAATGAGGGAGGTGCTGTCAGCCATCCAAACAGACAAGTTTGAGAAATGTTTCCAAGAATGGAATAGTGGATTTGACAAATGTATTAAGGCTAATGGAGAGTACTTTGAAGGTGATAAGGTTATTGTGTTAAAATAATTTTTTAATACATAGCTTTGGGGGGAAATCCGTTTTCAAAAATGTTGGGTACCCACTCGTATCTCCTCTAACATCCGTCCTTCTGGGTCTGACTTAGTTAAAGTGGTTGGTGTTTGGCTGGGTGTGGTGGGCTTGCTTAACAGGGGAGGTCAGAGAGAGTGAGTGATTTGCCCCAGAACACACAGGTGGGTGGGATCCTTTTCCAGCCAGATCCCAGGTCTTTCTCTAAACCCCAGCCACCGGGAAGGGAGATCTTTCCTGCCCCCTGGTGGCAGCCTGTGGTAGAGCCAGGAGACTGGGACACCCCTTAGCTCTGCAGTCCTACTGAGTGTCCCCTGCTCCTCATGGCCATCCCTCCTTCCTGGCCTCTCCCATCACGCTTCCCGACAACTCCTCCCAGACTGTCCTCGGTGTGACCTCAGAAGTGTGACCACAGCTGCAGACAAAAGCCCCGGGAGAGACACAGGACACAGAATCCAATTGCCTGTCATTGACTGTCCTCAGGAGTGGTGGCCCGAAGTGAGAAGAGATATGGAAAACCCGGGCCAGAATGAAGCAGTAAACAGATTAGCTGAATCCCATCAGCTAGGGGATGACTGGGAGTGTGTGTGCAGGGCAGGGGGCTGATGTGAGCAGATGAGAATAAGGGGCTGAGGAAGACACCCCTGGGGGGGGGGTGTCGGGGCCCCTTTCTGAAGGGCATCAGCGTTCTGATTGCACCAGGGCTCCAGTCTCCCTCTAGGTTGTGGGTAATATGGACTTCCCACCCAGCACGGCCCTGGTCTTGACGCCATTCAGCCAGCTGGGCAGGCGATCCCCCACATGGCTGGGTATGACAAGGTCCTGCCTGTGGTGGGTAAGCTGCAGGGAGGTTTCAAATCTAGTGCAGACATACTTAAGAGGCTCAAAACAATAATATTAATCTTTTCACTCAAGTGTGTGCATGTTGGGGGTGTGAGGATTTGGAACTGCTCAGGAGGTTTTGCTGATTGAAGTGCTAGGCCAGCTTTGAGATTCTAATTGAAAATATGAGAGGCAGCACTTGATTAAGACTCAAGACTCGCAGTTGAATTCTCAGGAAGTTGGCAACAGGCACGGGAACCAACGACATTGGTAAGAGTCCCCTCTCCCAGATGCACAAACGATGTGCTTACATCTGCCCAGAGATCGGTTTCTCAGGCGAACACTCTCAGGACTCAGAAAGGGAAATGGATTGCACTTATTTATGCACAGTTTAAAATGTTTACAGGGGATTATTAGCCAGTTCTGCAAAGGGGACCAAGCAGTCATCACATGGCCCTTAAAAGGGATTGTTCGCTTGGGCTGGGTATATAAATAGAATAGTTAAGGTATGTAACGTGAACTTGAAAGCATAAGAAAGAACAGCGATGTTTGTTTGTTTGTTTGTTTTGAGTGCGGAACATTCATGGGCCAACTGTTAATTTTTAAAAATGGAAGTCATCTTCTGAGTAATGGTTTCTGTGCACAAAGCCCGCCCCCCCCCACCCCCAGCATCAAGCACTCACTAGGATGTATCCCTGTCACAACCTCCCCCGTGTACAGAACCCGCCCGCACCCTCCCCAGAGCGGCAGACTTAGCCTAAGGCATAGCTCCATGGTTCACAGATCACCTGGGAGGGGAGTACTTTAAGGCTCAGGGCCTCCTGAATGGTGGCCTCTGCTGGAGCCACTCGTGGGCCCTCCCATACAAGCCATTGGACTTGAACAATATCCAGGAAGCGTTCGAGGTACCAACATAGCAAGGTACCCACAAACCAAACCCAAGCTCACTGCAACCCTGGAGGACAGCATCCATCTTCCCGGTGGGCTTTCCAAGGGCCTAAGCCTTTATGGGAGCAGAAAGCCTCCTCTTTCTCCCGCACAGCGTCTGGTGGTTTTGAACTGCTGACTTTGTGGTTAGCAGGCCCGTGGGCAACTCGCTCTGCCACCAGGGCTCCTCACTGAGCAAGGTACCGAGAGCGAAAACTGCTGCGGTGCTTCTTGCATGCCAGGAATGCCGCTGATGCTTTGGAGGGATTGCAAGTCTCATGCCGGGAGCCCTGGTGGCATCATAGGTTACTCGTTCGGCTGCTAGTGGACAGCTAAGCCCCGGGAAACCACCAGCCACACCACAGGAGAAAGACAAGGCTTTCTATACCCAGCAAGAGTGACCGCCTGGGAAACCCACAGGGGCAGTTCACCTCTGCCCTATAGGGTCACGATGAGTCTGAAGCGACGTATCAGTGAGCTGATCCTCACGCCACCCATTTCACAAAGCAAGCGGCAGCGCTGGGACTTGACCCTTTTCCTCAAGCACCTCCCTCAGTCCTCACGCTACCTCTGAGGACTGGACGCCATTGCTCTGTTTTGCAGATGCGTCCGCGGAGGCTTAGGACCTTTCGAACCTCCCGGAAGACTGTGGGCCGAGCATGGCACAGAGACCGAGCCCAGCAGCTGGTCCCCCACCTCTGTGCAGCGGGAGTCCAGTCAGGGAAATGGCTTGTGAGCAGAAATTCCTTGTGTCGCTCGCTTTCCTGCTCCAGGCGGGGCCAGTGTTTGGCCGGCTGGCGAAAGGCAGGAACACAGCATGCACACAGCAGGAAGTCCGAGCCTGGTCTGGGTCAGGGACCTGTCCCTGAGGAGGTAGTGTTTAGCTGAGGCCTCCATTGTCATCCTGCCAGGTAGTGTGTGTGTGTGTGGTGTTTGCATCTATGCACATGTAGATATATATCTGCGTGTGCACACTCACGTGTGGGTGGAGCATCTGTGGCGTCACAGAAACAGCTCCCATGAAGACCTGATGCAGGAGGGTGCTGGAGGGGGCCAGTGTGGGTGGCGACCAGGTGGGTGTAGGGGGTGAGGTAGGGGGCAGGCTGGAGAGGTTCAGGGCCTTGACTCTGAACATCCTCTGAGAACAACGGGAAGATACTGAAGCGGCTGGAGTCTGGAAGAGATGATCCTTTACAATAGGGCTGCAAACTGAGAAAGCTGAGGCTTTCTACTCCTGTAAAGACTTGTGGTCTCAGAAGCCCACAGGGGCAGCGCTAGCCTGGGTTCCAGGGTTACCACGAGTGAGAGAGGCACCCCTGGAGGCGTAACGTTATGTGGTGGGTGGCTAACTGCAAGGTCAGCAGTTCAAAACCACCAGCCGCTCCTCAGGAGAAAGATGGGGCTTTCTACTCCCATGAAGAGTTCAGTCTCCTCCTCAGAGCTGTAGTTGCTGTGAATCAGAATGGACTTGATGGCAGTGAGCTCAGCAGGGACTGGAGGGAGCGAGGGGTGAGGGGGATTCGCAAAGGGCTGCAGGGTGGGGCCAGTGTAGTGCCATGTGGCTGAGTGGGGCAGGCCCATTGGAGAGGGGGTTCCATGGACAGTCTGGGCAGAGTTTGGTACCGGCGAGCATCACAGATGACCCTCAGGCCAGGCCCCTCTTCACGGCACCCTCCAGGCCTGCCACACCAGACCCCCAGCTCCAGGAGGGAGGGCAGCGGACCCATCATGAGGCCAAGGTCAAGAAGCAAGGATGCTGGGCCCCCCTCTGGCAGGGGCTGCAGCAAACCGGCTTCCGTCACGCCCCCAGGCTGGCCCGAGGTGCCCTCCTGGCGACCTGAACCGCTTAACTCCTCCCTGAGGAGCCCGGGTAATTCGGTCTCCATGTTTACTCCTGCAGCGGGCGCCTCTGAATCTTTCATCTTGACTGCTGACTGTATCAAAATCCCCATGGTAATTGGATCAGGTGCGGTCTTTTCCATGAGAATATTAAATCAGGCCTCTGCCCGCGTCCACAACGATCCATTTTGGAATATAAAGACGCAGAAGATGGCATTACCCAAGATATATTTTCCCTCCTTTAAACTGCCCCCCCACCTTGATCATGGCGACTCTTTATTTGTTGCCAAATAAATTGGGTCATCTCCCCCTGCCCCCCACTTACTAGACACAGGAAAGATGCTTGTGGGTTGAAAGAGAGACCAGGGGGCATGAGAGAGGGAGGTAGCAGGTGATAGGGTCCTGGACCATTACACTGGCGGGGGATTTATGGGACCCAGTGGAGGGAGAGCATCCAACCAGTCACTTCCCCTCCCCCAGGCCCCTGAGAGGGCCACATGGGGAGGAGGAGCAGTGTCAACTTCAAAGAGGGCTTTAAAATTTTTTTTTCACTTTTTATCGTGAATTGGGCAGAGGTTTACAGAGCAGATCATATTGTTACATTCACCAGTTCACACACATCCGGATTCAACTCATCCCTTGCAATCCTCTCAATGTACCAGTGCTCCTCCCACCTCCTCCCTGGGTCCCCTGTTCCCATTTGTGTTGGCCTGATGTCTAGAGAAACCAATCCCGTGCCCCTCACCTAGGAGCCTCATATCATGAAGGCATCCTAGCCCGGTCCCATTCAAGTCCATGAGTCTGATGTAAGCTGGGGGGGCGGGGGAGCACCTCTCCAAACTCACGTGGCTGCAGGTCCATGAGCTAGAGAAGTGAGGCAGGATGCAGGGAGATCACAGGCCGGCGGGTGCAGGGTTGCAGATCCGAGATTGGTGGAAACATGTGGGGTTGCCCCTGGAAGCAAGCAGATCCCAAGAAGAAGGAAGGCAAAGTGAGAGAGAGAGAGAGAGAGAGAGAGAGAGAGAGAGAGAGAGAGAGAGAGACAGAGAGAGAGAGAGATCCCCAGTGTCTCTCTCATTCTTATACAACAAAACTTAGGATACCAGGGAGGTGTCATCAGGTTACAACCCAACTGATAAATTGGGTCCCGCCCCTCCCCTTACCCAGGAGTGTCTGGCTGACCTAATCCCGAACTATCACCTCATTCTTCCTTCTTTCCGATCCTTCTGAGCATTGTCCTGGGCTCAGCACTGCCCTTTTGTCTTAAACGGATGATTTCTTAATGTGGAGGTGAGTTCACTTCTGGTCCTAAAGGGTGACTAAGGGCCAGAGTCTCAGGGGTCCCATCTGTCTCTGTCTAACTAATCAGCCTGGTCTCGCTCATGATGTTGCGTCAGGAGGAGCATTTTGACTGTGGGCTGTAGAGAGGATCGTGGGCGTGGCACGGCGCTGGGTTGGAAGGGGGTTGAAAAGAAGGCCAGACAGAAGAAGGGAGAGAGAGAGGGGGCATTAACGTCACATTCAAGGCTGATGAGACCATGTCCAAATGACCGTGGAGATGCCACAGTGCTACCCGGTGGAGAGGACTTTGGCGGTGTCTCAGTGTCCGACGTTGACCCTGCCATCTGCCTCAGCAATTCCACTCCTAGGCATGTGCCCCGAAGAAGAAAACGGGTGCACGAGCACCTTGTTCCTGATGTCCACAGCAATGCTCTCTGCGACAGCTAGACAGTGGACGCCACCCCTCCATGGCTGAGTGGCTAACAACATGGGTGTCCGTGCAACGGGATGGTTCCCTGCCACCCAAGGGGAGGAAGGACTGATTTGTGCTTTACGCGGCTCAATCTTAAAACAAAACCTGCGAAGCGAAAGAAAACAGTCGCAAAAGGTGACCTATGGTATGAATCCATTTATGAGAAAATGCCGAAACTAGCTAAATCCCTGGAGTGAGAAAGTAGACTAGTGGCTCCCAGGTGTTGTGGAGCGCAGGGGACAGGAACACACAAAGACAACAGCAACAACGGAGACAACAGCTCCCTGCCATCGAGTCGGTGCCCACCAGGCAGGGCAGAAAAGCCCCTGTGAGTTTCCAAGACTACTTGTTTGTGGGTGCAGGAAGCCCCATCTTTTCCCTGAGGAAGCTGGACGTTTTGAACTGCTGACCTGGTGCAGCCCAATGAGTGACCACAGTGTCACCAGGGCTCTTTAGGGGGTAGAGGGTGACTGCTTAATAGGGATGAGATTTCCTTTTTGGGTGATGACAATATTTTGGGGGTTGTGCATCATGTCATGAAGGTACTAAATTCCATGGAATGCTCCCCTTTAAAATGGTTAATTTTATATCGAAGTGGCAAATGTCTTGATATATGTATATATATATATCTTGAGATATAGATATATAAAGACTAAACAATAGTTAATTCCATGTTCTGTGAATTTTACCTCAAACAACGTTTCGCCTGCCATGTTAACTGTCACCGCAGTATTTCCCTTTGTTCGCCCACCTTTGTTAAGTGCAAGGCATGGGGAGGTAACTGTGAACAAAAAGGAGACCCTGTGCTGGGGTGCTGACACCAGCGAGGAGGAGAGCACCCACAGACACCCCTCCTGGGGTGCTAGATGGTGGTCGGTGCTGAGGAGAACGCTGCAGCAGGGGCGGGCGGCGGGCATCGGAGGCCAGGGCAGGTCTCCCTGAGAAGGTGACATCTGAGCTGAGGCTCCTCACTCCCCCCTCAGAGCAACTGGAGAAGGGGCTTCTGAGACTGTCCCCCTTTATGAGAGCAGGCAGCCTCGTCTTTCTCCTGAGGAGCGACTAGCGACTGGTGGGGTTGAATCACCAGTCTCAGGGTTAGCAGTCCAGTGCTGAACCCACAGCCTCTCTCGATCTGGGGTGAGAAGGAGGGAACTCAGCTGGGCAAGTGTGGAGGCGGGGGTGGGAGGCTGTCTGCCTGGTTCTTGGAGCACAAGGGAGGACAGTGGGGCAGGACTGAGAGGGCACAGGAGGGCCCATCAAGACCTCAGCCTTTACCCTTGGTGAGCCGAGAACAAAGGACAACAGGGTCCTCAATCCTGGTGCAGGGTGGACTGGAGAGAGGCCAGGGCTGGTGCAGAGACTTAGGTGGGTGGCCCACAAGCCACGTAGGAGTCAATGATGGGAAGTGCACATGAAAAGCACACAAAAAGCTGGCCGTATACAGAATGGGCTAAAGTGAAGAAGACAATACCAAGTGTTGACACAGAAGTAGAGCAGCTGGAACGTTCACACACTCCTGTGGCTGAATGAAATGGCATGGCTCCTGTGAACTATTTGACAGGTTTTAAATGAAGTTAAACCTGCGTCTATCCTATGACCCAACCCTTCTACTCCTTGTCATCGTCCAAAGAAAAATGAGTTCTTACACTGACAGAAAAACTCCTGATGAGGACAACAAATGTACAGACGTGCTTGACACATGGATGGGTGGATGGATTGTGATAAGTAAGCATTGTATGAGCCCCCAATAAAATGACTAAACTGGCCCCCCACCATAAAAACCAACACAATGAATGGAATACAGTAACAGAAAAGCACAAGCCCCTGGTGCATATAATCACATGGCTGGATCTCATATACATTAATGCCAAACAATCACAAAAGAGACCCAAAATATGACATTTGGGAGACAAAAGTGTGGCTTCCTCTGGAGCGGTAGACAGGGAGGGGAGACAATCACTTCCTAGAGTGACAAAAATGTTCTTTATCTGGATTTTGTTGGTGTTTCTACATGTACATACTGTGCCCCCCCAAAAAAAATTGGTTGGTATTTGAGATAGTTTTATTGTGCCAGCCTGGCCGATAAACACAAGTTGGATTAATTGAAGGGCGGAGAGATAAATGGCTCAGTGAGCCTCGTCTTTCTCGTCTCTCGCTCTTTCATCATCAGACCAGTGTGCAGCTGCCTTGCTTGTTCTGTGCCTCAATTTAAAGGGTACACTACCTGTGGGATGCCTAGCCTGTGGACTGTGTCGCTGTAAGTTGAGGTCCCTTTAAGATCACACGAATGAAATTTACATCTCCGGAGCTGAGGACGGGCAGTTGGTGACCTGCCTTGCTGTTTGCTGCCTGTGCTGGGATAGTCTAGCTCTCTCTCTCTACAGAGGACTACCTGACTTCCCTCAAGACTTGAAGGACTGCTAGTGTCTCACAACTCTCTCACGGGAGTGAGTCGTACTGAGCCATTTGTACTGCTTTATAATTTAGCTGTTCATTTCTTGTATTATATATCTATATTTATAAATATATATACAGTATATATAAAATTATCAGCAATCTGGTTTATCTCTCTAGAGAACCCTGTCTAATACAGTATTCAATCATTCAAAGAAGGAGGGCATGAGCAAGAATTGGTGGCATTGAGGGGAGAAATTTCATGGGAGGTGTTAGTGAAAAGCAACACTCAGAAATTGATGGAATACCCATTGAAATGTTTCCGAAATCTGATTCAGTGTGATGCCAAGAAATTTCCAAGACAGCTACCTGACCGATCAACTGAAAGAGCACCCATCCAAAAGAAAGGTGAGCCTGAACAATATCATTCATATCACATGCAAGTAACATTTTGCGGAGGAGAATTTGAGAATGTAGCAGTCTATTGACCAGGAACTGTGGGAAATTCAAGCTGGATGCAGAAGAGACCATAGAACGAGGGTAGGAGTGTAGACATCAAATGGATCTTGGCCGACAGGAGAGAACAACAGAAAGTGTTTACTTGTGTTCTGTTGACTATGCACAGGATGTGACTGTACACTACAGAAAACTGTGACCCACACCGAGGAGAATGGGAATCCCCGAGCACTTCGCTGTGATCAGGCAGAGCCTGCACACAGAGCAAGAGGCCGCTGTTAGAGCAGGACAAGGGGACACTGCATGGTTCAAAATCAGCAGAGGGTGCCAAGGAAATCCAAGAAGCTGGACCTGATAAAGAAAAGCCCAGCATCCTCGGTGAAGAAGCTTCATTAACAACCTGTGATATGCAGAGGGCACAACCTGGCTGGCAGAAAGTCAACAAGACTTGAAGCACTTATTGATGAAGACCAAAGACTACGGTCCTCGGTGTGGATTACAATTCAATGCAAAGAAAACAAAATTCCCCACACCTGGACCAATAGTGTGGTAGTTACATCATCTGGTGTCAACTTGAGACTATTAAGAGTGAAGGGGTGGAGTTAAGCCTTGTCAATCAGGTCGCAGCTTGATTACCTCAGTTGGAGGCACTATGGAGATAAATAGCTCACGGAGGCAGGATACACACTCTTGCTGCTCATCTCCCTGTGAGACATTCCTGTTGACAAGCCACTTGGAGCTATGCTGGTGGCAGCTAGAGCCTTGGAGCTGGAGGAGCCACGTGGAAACGCACACCAGTACTGAGATGCTTCCACCGCCACTGGATCCACAAGACTTTCCACCCACTGGCCTGTGATCTTCCTGCACTTGGTGTCAGTGCATGTGTTACGTGAGTCTGAAGAGGAATTTACAGACTGGTATCAGACACATGGGCTAATAGTGTATTTATGAACTTGATCTGGACTGGGCTGGGATGCTTTCTGAAGATGCAATTACTCTTTGATAGCGAGTTCTCTATTACACACCTGTGAGTGTCTCTGGATTTGTTTCTCTCGTTAACCCGGACTAACTCTAATGGATAACCTGATAAACCGAGAAAAGATTGGAGTTGGTAAGGATTTCATTTTACTTGGATCCACAGTCAGTGTTGATGGAAGAAGCAGTCAAGCAAACAAAAGACATAAAACATTGAGCAGATCTGCTGAGCAAGACCCCTTTAAAGTGTTAGAGAGCAAATATGCCGCGTTGAAGTCTCAGGTGCACCCTACTTCAATCACCCGTGCATGAGGAAGCATAAGCAAAACAGCAAATAATCGATGCGTTGAATTACGGTGCTGTCAAAGAATACTCAGAGTACCACAGGTTTCCAGAAGAACGTCTCCTTAGACGTGGAGATGGTGAAACTTCTTCTCATTTCCCTTGGATATGTTTTCTGGAAAGACCAGTCCCTAGAGAAGGAGTTCACACTGGGTGGAGGGTCAGTGCCAACGAGGAAGACCTCACCCAGATGGGCTGGCACCGTGGCTGCACCGGGGGCCTTTCATTCCGTGGGACATTGTGTTGTTAGTGCTGCACTGCTAACCCCAAAGTCAGTTGTTTAAACCCATCGACTGCTCCATGGGAGAAAGATGAGGTAGTCTGCTTCCTTGAAACACCTTTCCCCCCACTGCAGCCTCCGAAACTGTATCAACAGATGTATGGATTGTTATAAGAGCTGTAAGAGCCCCCAATAAAATGATTTATTAACACCAGCAGGCAAACAAACAAACAAAAAGAAACTGTATCAGAACAAACAAGTACACAAAAACCAAACTCACCGCCGTCGAGTCAACGCCGTCTCACAGATCCTGTAAGACAGGGTCGAACTGCCGTTGAGTTTCAGAGACTTTACAGAGGTAGAAAGCCCTGTCTTTCTCCTGCATAGTGACTGGTGGTTTCAAACTGCCGACCTTCCGCACATAGCTCAACAGGTAACTTCTATGATGCCGATAGGGTCATTTTATTCCTAGATGTTTGCAATGGACCAAAATTGACTCGATGGTCGTGGGTTTGGTGTTTTAGTTCATTTAGACCAGCGGTTCTCAACCTGTGGGTCACGATCCCTTTGGGGGTCGAATGATCCTTTCACAGGAGTCATCCAATTCATAACAGTAGCAAAATGACAGTTATGAAGTAGCAACGAAAATAATTTTATGGTTGGGGGGAACTGTATGACAGGGTCACGGCATTAGAAAGGTTGAGAACCACTGGTATAGACAATTGTACTCTTAAGAAATGGCTAAAATGAAAAAAGAAAACTATGTGGTATATATTTTGCCACAGTAAAATGTGCACTAAATGACTATGGGTCGTGGGGAGCAGGGGGAGGGTTGTCCAGGGAATGATGACTCCAAACAGGTGATACTGAGCCCTGACTCAGAGCAGCAGGAGCAGAACCCTGGGACTGGAGAGAACGGAGGGAACCTAGCTTTCTGCCTCTGGCTTGAGCCAGCACGCCCTGCCACCCAGTGATGGCAGCCCCCTCTTGCCCCTTCCCAAGGCCCCTGGCCCTGACTGGCTGGGGACAGCCTGGGTGAGCAGCTGGCTGTTTTGGTGGGACAGGTGGCTCGAGGAAGCAGCTGTTTATTTGGGGGACCTGCCTTGTTTATCCAGTGGGGGAGGGGCCGGCAGCAAACCCCTCGGGACCAGATTCCTGATTATAACTTCATAACGGGCACCGGCTACTCGGCCGCGCTGATATTTATGGAATAAATATGACGCGATTTATGGCCGTATCTCCCTCGGATGTCCCATCTGATATGCAATTCAATTTCTTTTATTGTTTTTGGGCCTTTGCCAGGGAGGAGGCTGCATAAATAAATAAATATATGGGCAAATGGCAGCCAGCAGGCCAGGCCGGGGCTGCCAGCCCGCCGTCTGCAGTCCCATATTAGGCCCATCGATCACGCTTTATGAAGTCGGAGCCTGTCCCCCGGCTGGGATGGGGAGCAGATGTGCTGGTCACTCCCTGTTATTTAGGGGTCTCTGTTGGCATGTTGCTTGGCCTGCCACGGGGTGGAGGCATCTCTATGCGGACAGGGGCCGCTCTGCCACTTGCTGGCAGTGACCCCAGAGGCCTCCCTCAGCCTAAGACCTGGGAGGGGCTGTCTCAACTTTTGTGTTCATGGAGAACTCCATAGACAATCCCCTCCACCAGCCTGGCCCTTCTACAGGATCCCCCCCACCCCCCAAAAGGCCTTCTTGCTTTTGTTATCAGGCCACCAAGTCAGGTCATGTCCTCCAAGCCCAGTGCAGCTACCTCCAAACTCCGGGACCCAGGCCAAGTCACCTACTCCCTGAGCCTCAGGCCCCTCATCTTGAGAACAGGGGTGGCAGCCGTTTTCCCAGGTGGTGGAAGGACGCAATACAGGGCTGGGGCTCTGCTCTTCAACAATTGGGCCCACAGCACTTCCTGTGCCAGGGCTGGGTCCACGGTGCTCCTGCCCTCCACGAAGGCCCAGACTGTGCTGGGGAACAGAAAAGCTCAGTGGCTGACCCAGGCCCCTGCCTCCTGCTGAGGGCAGGACCCTAGCCTGTGAGGAAATGCCTGGGGAGCACTCCACAGCCAGGCCACGGTCCCATCTCTTGCTGGCTCCTGCACCTAATGATTCCAGTAGCCTGCAGGGTCTCTGCCTTGTGCCCCCTGGATACTGTCCTGGAGAGGTGCTGCCCCAGCCTCTGTCCTCCAGACCCCCATCCTCATGTGCTCTCACCCTCGGGGTCTCCCCCATCTTAAGCATGTTCTGGCCACATGCATTCACCCATACTGCCGAGGAGTCCAAAGGGAGGGGGTCTTTCAGGCAGAAGGAACTATGGACGCATAAATGTTCTCTTTAGTGTTGGCAGGAGGGGGTTCTAAGCAGGCACCAATGCAGTAACTCCCAACCAACCAACCAACCAACCAACCAATCAACCAATCAACCAACCAATCAACCAACCAACCAACCACAACCAACCAAACAACCAACCAACCAAGCAACCAACCAAGCAACCAACCCTACTGCCGTTCAGTCGATTCCAGCTCACAGTGACCCTACAGGTCAGGGTAGAACTGCCCCTGGAGGGTCCTGACACCTCAGTTCTTTACCAGAAAGCCTGGTCTTGTCCCCTGTGGAGCTGCTGGTGGTTTTGAACTTCTGACCTTGTGGTACACAGCCCCAAATGTCATAAATAGGGCAGGCAGGCAGCTAGGTCAAATCAGTTGCTTTAAAAAATCATAGTAATCAGAGAGAACTGGGATCAAATCCTGCCAGCCTGCACACCTCCCAGCCCTGCAAGTGCAGGCGAAGGACTTCCCTCCTCTGAGCCTCAGGTGCTTCATCTACACGTGAAGAGGGGTCCCCTTCCAGGGGGATCTGGAAAAATCTGCCATAAACTCTGACTCAATGGAGAATGGGGGTGGAGGGGTAGAGGTCGGGGATTCCCCCAACCCTCCAACTCAGGAGCGGCAAAGAAGGGAGCTTCCCGCGCGCCCCTCTGCGCCCCCTTGGCTGCCAGCAACCTCCATCCATCTGGCTGTGCGGGGGAGTTGCAGTGTACCTGCTGCCCCTGCCCTCCGGGGGGAGGCATATATTTGGCCGACTTATGGTTTTATTTCCAGGCTTCCTCGCCTTGGCCTTCCGCACAGGCCCCAGCAGGCGGCATAAATTTCCCGCGGCCTATGCAGAGCCCCATTAGCGCGGGCGCCGGGAATGCTAATCGGCGCGGCGCGGTCCCAGGCCGAGGATCCCGCCTTTCGCTGACATTTGTAAAGTTCACGTTTTCAAAATAAAG
This sequence comes from Tenrec ecaudatus, assembly GCF_050624435.1. Lineage (NCBI taxonomy): Eukaryota > Metazoa > Chordata > Mammalia > Afrosoricida > Tenrecidae > Tenrec > Tenrec ecaudatus. Next base: position 76,183,818 of record NC_134539.1, on the reverse strand, counting down.
CCACGTGAAGGGCGAGGTGCACTCCTGGATCACTCCGGGGCTGCTTCCCTACCCTTGGCCTTCACCTCTCCCCTAAAAAGCCAGCAGCGCGTGGAGACCCAACCCTAGACCTGTCCCTCAGACCCTCCAGAACCTCCCACTAGCCGCCCGCCATGCGGACTCGTTGCCACCCCAAAGGGCAGGTGGAACTGGGTTCTGGAGGTTGTGCAATCTTTGTAGGAGTAAAAAGCCTCATCTCTCCCCGGGGTAGCCTTGTGGGGTGGTTTTGAACTGCTGACGTTGTGGTTAGCAGTCAGCTCATAACCTACTCCCACCAAGGTTCTGGGGAGGCGGGGCATCTGCTGGGCCAGTAAATGCAAGGCAGAGAGGTCTGCTCAGGAGGTTAGGTGATTGTGGTGCTGGGACCGGGGCAGGGGAGTGTCCCCCGGGGTCACCTTGATAGATTGGTCTTAAAGCACACAGGACAATCGTGGGGGCTTATTATGAAGAACGTTTCAGAACACTGGAAACTGCATTGAGGAATGGGTTTCCCATCACAGCCACGAACACACTCATCCTTCCAGGGGAGCGAGGGCCGGCCCAGGGGGGCTGCATGGGACACCTGACCCCATCCACCCGACAGTCCAGACTTGCCCCTCCAGACTTCTCTTTGCTTCCCAGACGGAAAGAACATTTGAGAGGAATAGAATCTGGGGCCCTGAAAGATACCCAAACTGCCGTGCTAACTCGGTATCCGTGGAAGCGCGCAGGCGTCTCCGGGGAAGGCTCGAGAGACGCAGACACCTCATCCAGACGTGGACAGAGGCTGCAGCTTCGCCGGCCCATCGTTTTGTTCCATGAAGGTTCCGCTGATTCCGGAAGATACTTTTCTTTTTTTCTTTCTAGATTTGATTTAAATCATTGTATTGGGGACTCTTACAGATATTATAACAATCCATAAGGAAATAATATCTAGCACACTTGCCCATATATTGCCATAGTCGTTTTCAAAACATTATCTTTCTTCTAGCGCCCTTATGATCCGCTCCTCTTTTTCTCTCCCTCCCCGGCCCTCCCACCCCTGTGAGCCCTTGATAAATTATATATATATATATATATATATATATATATATATATATATATATATATATATATATACTTTTTCATAACTTACACTCTCCCCTGTATCCCTTCACCCACACTTCTGCTGTTCACCCCCTTCAGGAGGGCAAGGTGGTATAGATCCATCATTGCTATCAGTACCCCCTTTCTCCCACGCTCCCCCATCCCCTCCTCCCCTTATGGTGCCACTATTCCCATTATTGTTCCTGAGGGGTTATCTGTCCTGATTTCTGTGTGTTGGAAGCTCTTATCTGTACCAGTGTACATACTCCGGTCTAGCAGGATTTGTGAGGTAGAGTGAAATCATGGTAGTGGGAGGCAGAAACTATTAAAGAACTAGAGCAGTGGTTCTCAACCTGAGGGTCACGACCCTTTTGGGGGTCGAACAACTCTTTCACAAGGGTGCCCAATTCATAACAATAGCAAAATGACAGTTATGAAGTAGCAACAAAAATAATTTTATGGTTGGGGAATCTCACCACAACATGAGGAATTGTATTAAAGAGTCGCAGCATTAGGAACGAGAGGAATGTTGTGTGTTTCATCAGTGCTAAAATACACCCTGGCTGAAATGCCCCTTCCGTGTGACCCTTCTGTGAGGTAATGTCCAATTGGCTACAGACAGGCTTTGGGTCTCCACTACAACCTCGTCCCGTTACATCAGTATAATTGTTTTTGATCTTCTGATACCTGATCCTGTCGTCACTTCATGATCACACAGGCTGGTGTGCTGCTTACATGTGGGCTTTGTTGCTTCTCTGCTAGATGGCCGCTTGTTTACCTTCAAGTCTTTAAGACCCAGACGCTTTATTTTTAACAGCCAGGCACCATCAGCTTTCTTCACATTTACTTATGCACCCATTTTGTCTTCGGCTATCCTGTTGAGAAGGTGAAGATCACACAGTGTGAAGTCATTAGAACAAAGTCTTCTAGTGTTGAGGGAAGACTTAAATAGAGGCCCAGAGTCTGTCTGCCACTTTAATACATTAACGTATAAATATGTGTATGCAGACCAATACCTCTGTACTTATATATTAATATATTTATATATGTACATGCTTATATTTATACCTCTCTATATAGCTCTTGACTCCTAGTTCTTTCCGCTATCGTGTAGGATACTTTCTGACTCAGTATTCCTTCACTTCCCACGGTTTTTGTTGACTCCCTTGGGTACCCATGCCCGGGGTGTCTGCCAGGGACAGTTCCTGGACTGACCTCCTGGTGGGGAAGGGGAGCGAGATCCTAGAACACACAGAGGGGCAGGTGTCAGGGAGAGCTGGAAGGGGGGCTTCCCTGAGGAAGCAGCAATCAAGAAGAGACAGACAGGCATCTCAGGGGGGTGGACTGGCACGGGCAAAGGTCCTTGGGTGGGAAGGAAGCTGGCACATCTCAGGGTCAGGAAGTGGCCGGTGAGCCTGGAGTTCTGCAGGGCTTAGGAATGGAGGCCCAAAGGGTTGTCGCTGCTCAAGGCCCTGTGCCAGGCTCTGGGTGGGCACCTGGGCAGCCAGAAAGCTCAGCTGCCTGCTCAGTGCAGGTGCGCTTCAGGGGCATGTGTGGAGCTGGGGAGACCAAGGCAAGCACCCCCTTCTGTGGCTCCTTCAGGGTGGCTAGGGGTGTGGGCAGCGGCCTGGCTCAGGCTTGGGGCGTCTGGTGTGAGCATCCCACAGGCAGCTGCAGGGCGGATGATGCTTTTATATCATCTCCTTTTGCATCATTCTTCTCCCTCGCCGAGTCCTGTTGGTGACTTATAATCTGCTGTTTCCTTGTCCTCAGCAGAAAGAGCTCAGAAATGAAATTATCGTCAGAGAACAGCTTCCCTGCAGTGGGAGCTGCCAGTGAGGGCTGTGTCCCCGCAAGCCGGCCTCTCTGTTGGAAACGCTGCACCCCATTCTCCTGCACACAGCACACAGGGATCTCCACTCGGCGCAGAGGGTGCTGGTGGAGGCGCACAGCTTAAAGAGGCCCAACCAGCCCCCGCCAGCAAAGAGTTCACAGTCTGATGAGGGGGGGTGGGGTGGGGCACAGCACAGACAAACAAGCAAGTAGATCAACGCCACATCATGTGTGACCAGGGCTAAGAAGACAGGCAACGCAGAGCCTGGGGCCGGAAGTGCAGGGGGTATCTGGGACCACCTCCCAAAGGTCCCAGGCACGGAGTGAGGCAGAAACTTGTGGGCAGAGTGCTCCTGCTCGCAGCCTGAGGAGCCGCAATGCAAACATCCTGGGGTGGCGGTGTGCTCCGTGGACTTGGGAAGGAGCAGTGTGGCCAGACCAGGGTGGCAGGGTGGGAGGGTGGCTGGGGAAGGGAGGAGGGCCATCACAGGGCCCCACACTGAGCACAAGTAAGTGACTAGACAGGAACCCAGAAAGGAAAGCCGCTCCTCCCCGTGTGCACGCATTCGTCGATTTACACTCTCATTCGCCCATCCACACTTTCAGTGCATGTGGTCTCATTCACGAACAGTGCATCCGTTCACTCACACACTCAATCATCCACTCCTCCATCCACACTTTCAGTGCATGTGGTCGCATTCACGCACAGTGCATCCGTTCACTCACACACTCAATCATCCACTCCTCCATCCACACTGTTCCGCTTGTTAACCATTCATTCATTGGTTCCGATTGAGCCAGCGTTCACTTATTCATTTAGTCAGCATCCATTTATCGACTTCCATTGTATGAGCACCCACTCTGCCCAGGGGAGGAGTCAGTACCTCCCTCCCTCCCTTCCTGGCGTAGGAAAGAGAAACCCCACTGTGGGAAGCTGAGAGGTTTTATCTACCCACAGGATGGCTTCTGTGCCCTTGGCATCCCAGGAAGTGACATTACAGTGAGGACTGCAGGCCGTATGCCCATCTGTACCAGTTGGCTAGTTGTGGTCAGCGTCCAGGCCACAGCATGGCCATGTTTCTGTCCTCAGAGACCCTGATTCCTTGGTGCCCAGAGTAGATGGCAGCTGGAACTAGCAGGACCAGAGGTTGGCTCTAGCGCTGGGAGTTTCTCACGGTGGATAGGGGCATCCTAGACCCTGGAGAGAGATCGGGGAAGAACCTCTCCTTCGGTGACCTCTGGGCATGAACAGTCACACATGGGGTGGGGTCCTCACCTGAGGATGCTACTCCCTCCCAGGTTCCCCAGACAGAGCCCTGCCTGCCATTCTCCACCCTCTCACCCCACAATCCACCTGGGCACTGGGGACTCTCCATCCATCCCATCTCTGCAACTCCCCCCCCCTGCCCCCATCTTCGCCCCCAGGTCACCACTCTTTCTCCTAAGACTCCTTCTTCAGCCTCCATGGACCCCTTGCACCGTCACTCTCCACCCCTGCCCACCTGCAGACCCTTCTCTTCAAAACAACAGGGAGAACTGCCCCCACCCCACACCCACTTGGGCCAGGCCTTGGTGGAAACCCTTCCCAAGACTTCCTGTGGGCAGCTGGGGCTAGTCAGCAGGATGAAGGCATGGAAATATCTTCACCACAGCCAACCACCTGGAGGGCATGGATCACAGGCCCTGGGGGCTTAGGGCGGTCGTCTTGGGGGGCGTCAAAGCCAGGTGGCACAATAGAGTCTGCAAAGACAATGTTCTGCGTTCCACCGTGGCAAGCAGTGAATGGGGTTTTTCCAGCTTGTGAGCGGCCATCCAAAATGCAGCTATCGCCCCTCCCCTGCCCCCGTCTGGAGCACAGAAGAGTGACAAAATCAAAGATGCATGGAAACAATTAATCCCAAAGACTAATGGGCCAAGCAAACTTCAGCCTCTGGGACCTGAGACCAGGAGAATTAGATGGTGTCTAGGTATCATCATAATAAAGTAGAGTGGGAGAAAAGTGTGGGATGAAACTCAGACCCATTAAAGAGACCAAGTTCACTGGTCGGATAGAGACTGGTGCCAGCCCTGCGTCAGACTGTGGTCCTGAGTCACCCCGCAGGCCTGGAGCTGGCCTCACCCCATGGCTCAGTTTTCAGCCCAGCAATAGACAGGCCCGTCGGATTGGAGGAAGGCTTCTTAATACCTGCAGTATTCGGATGCCACAACCTTGCCTGTTGAAAGTGAGGAGGACTTGAAGCGCTTGTTAATGAAGATCAAGGATTTTGTAAAACAATTCAGTGTAAAGAAGACCCAAATCCTCACGACCGGACTACCAGGAAACAGCATGATAAATGGAGAAAAGGTTGAAGTTGTCAAGGATTTCGTCTTGCTTGGATCCACAATAAGTACTCAAGGAAGCAGCAGTCAAGAGATCCAAAGACGTGTTGCAATACAAGACCCCTTTAGAGCATTGCTGTTCAAGACCCCTTTAGAGTACTGAAGGGCAAGGATGCTACTTTGAAGCCTAAGGTGCACCTGGCCCAAGTCATGGTATTTGCCATTGCTTCATGTGTAGGTTGGACCTGGAATAAGGAAGGCCGAAGGAGAGTGGATGCATTTGGCTTGTGGTTCTGGAGAAGAACATTGAGAGTACCACGGACTGCCAAAAGGACAAACTGGTCTGTCTTCGAAGAAGTACGGTCAGAGTGCTCCTGGGAGGCAAGGATGGGGAGACTGTCTCACAAACGCTGACTATGTTGTCAGGGAGACCAGTCCCTGGAGAAGACATCAGGCTTGGTACAGTGGAGGTGCACTGAAAAGGAGGAGGGCCCTCAAGGAGATGGACTGACACAGAGGCTGCAACCAGGGACTCAAACGCCAGAACCACTGTGAGCACAGCGCAGGGGCGGGCAGTGTTTCCTTCTGTCGTGCACAGGGCCACTGCGTGTCAGAGCCGACTCGAGGACACCGGACACCACCACCACTGGGGGACGAAGGCTAACACCAGGGGTGACTCGGAACAGTCGAGCCCACAGCATCAGCTCCCAGATACAGCTCCGAAGGCCAAGCGGGGTAAGAAAGGGAGATGAATGGAAAGGGCAGAAACGCTGTTGGAAGGTTCGCCATCATGTGACAAAGTAAAAGCATGTGATGAATTGTTGAGCGGAGAAGGAATTTGCTCTGTACATTTCCCTGCGAATCACAATAAAAAGTTAAACCACTTAAAAGAAAGAAACCACCTACATCCACACTCCTGCTGTCCAGACAGAGAAACTAAGCCACCTGATTAAGCAGGGCCCGTCAAGGTCCCCAGCAGCAGGTGTGAAGTTGCTTGGGGCCTCTGGAGACAGGGCCCCCAGGTTTAAGAAGCCCCAAGGTTTGAGGGGCTGTTTTTGCCTTCAAGCAAGTACCCCTCTTAACTCTGCGCTCCAAGGAGGCTGCCAGGCTGTCTGGTGGGATCAGCAGACCCCTGGCCTGCCTCCGCATCTGATTTAATTAAAAGGCCTTTCATCTCTGAAAGGAGCCCTGGTGGCAGAGTGGGTTATGTGCTGCACTGCTAACCTCGAGGTCAGCAGTTCGAACCACACCAGCAGCTCCTCAGGAGAGAGATGAGGCTTTCTGCTCCAGGAAAGATGTACAGCCTAGGGAACCCACGGGGTGCTCTACCCCGTCTTTGGGAAATGACTTTCTGAAGGAACCTGTGACAGAGTGGGGCTGCACCATGAGCTGCTAACCGGCAAGGCAGTGGCTGGAACCCAACTGGTCCTGGGGAGCAAGAGCCCCCCCCCCCCCCAAGAGCTCCAGCCTCTGTAACTCGCGGGGCAGGGCGGCTCTGTTCTGTAGGGTCGCTATGGGTGGGAATTGACTCATTGGCCGGGCGTTTGTGTTTTGTTGAGGTTTTCATCTCTGTGCTGAAGGATTCGCCATGTTCTGTCTTCTGACTTCACGGTCAAAAAGCCCAGCAGAGCTATAGCTCCCTCCCTCTCTCCTCTCGAGGAGCCCTGATGCCGCTGTGGGTAGGTGTTGGCATTTCAAAACCCGCCGGCTGCTCTGCGGGAGAAAAATGAAACAGCCTGTTCTCATAACTTATTAGTCTTTGAGACCCTCTATCGCTGGATGGGGACCATCGAGCCCGAAGACAGTATTAGAAACAAACAACTCTCGCTGCCATCAAGTCAGTGCCAAACTCATCGGGACCCTCTAAGAGAGGGTAGAACTGCCATCTCATTCATCTTTGTGTTAGTCTGGGTACATTAGGGAAACAAATCCATAGAAACTCATAAGTATAAGAGAGAGTTTTATATAAAGGGTAAGTATACATCAAGAAAACATTCCCAACCCAGTGCTGCCCAAGCCCATAAGTCCAACACCAATCCACAAAGTCCTCCTCCATCTCACAAAACTCACGCAATGATGCCGACTGCAGGAGGAAAGCCGAGTCAGTGAGTGTGTAGGCATCTCAGCGCTGGCAGGGGTCTCCACACGGCTGCTCCAGCACCCAGGGCTGCATCGGGGTAGGTCCATGTGGCTTCTACTCAGGGATGTCTTGCAGGAAGTGAGCCTTGCCAGCTGAAGCAGAGAACTGGCTAAGGCAGCTGCACCCTGGTCCGACCACCAGAAAGCAAGAGACCCGAGAACTCGAAAGGCGAGGCTCACCGAACCATTTATCCCTCTGCCCTTCAATTAACCGCACATGTGTTTATTGGCCAGGTTGGCACAATAAACTAACTACCTCAATCTTCTTAAAGGAAACTTAAGTATTTAAGAGCCTTTCCTGACTCACTGGCACAGATAGTTCAAGGGGTAGGCCTCTCACCTAGAACTCCAACTCTGGAGCTTCATTTCTGTCCCCCTTGCCAACCTCCAAAATTATGATTTCTGCCCATCTGAGGGCGCTGGCCCAGGTACTAACAAACCGGGTAACCCAAGGCCACCCTCCTTACTGACTCCTCAGGCCCTGTGCTAGTGTTGCTGTCGCCTAGGCACATGGATAGAGGACTTGCATGGGGCTAGGACTGTGCTCTGGGGAGAAGGTGTGGGCACTGCCAGCCTGCACCCAGGTGGAAGGCAGAGGGGCCATCAATTTGGAGAATGTGGAGTCTGACCTCAGACTCCAGGTTACAGGGGAACAGAGACCTTGTGGCGCGTGTAGCGCTGAACAGACGTGGGTTCGGGTCATGTGTGTGCAGAGCCATGTGACTGCAGGGGAGATGGGGTCGGGGAGGCAGATCAGAGCTCTCTTGAGAAAGAGTTGGCCATGTTCATCCTGTGACCATCGATAGTGACTTCCAGATTCTGTGTGGGTCATCCTGTGGCTCTTAGGTAGCACCTCTCTCTTTCCGGCAATGACACAAGTGGTTATTGTCACTTTGTCACAGGTTTGGAGCGTTCTCCTGAGACCTGGCAATGCACAGACACTCTTGTTCCCAGGGTGCCTCAGTTTACTGCCCAGGTTCTATGGACCACAGTCCCCCGACCTTCCTCTAAGGAAGAGTCCGTCCAAGAGTGTGAGACACCTGGTTATGTCCTGCCACAAACCCGCCCTCAGAAAACCACGTTCCTCTCTAGGCCTCGGTTTCCCCATTTACTCCACCAGTTCTCTGAGCCCAATGACCTAGGTAACTGCTTGTGTTTCCAAGACATCTATCATGAGAAGAAGTTTAGTCCCCCACCCCCACCCCCGGAATGCCCCTCCTGACTGGGCCGTAGGGCATGAGTCAGTGAGCATCCGCGATGGCCTAGTCGCCCTGTGTGGACACAGGGCTCAGGGGTCTTCAAGACCATCTGAACAGAGGGGTGCAGATGGTCAGGCCAAGGACCTGGGGTGTGGGTGGGGTCTCTTTCCTCCCTCTCCCATGTGAGGCCAACATTGTATCTGCCCCAGTTACTTTTCAGCCCCTCCCCTCTCCCACCCCTTGGCCTGGGTAAGCATAGAAGCAGCCCTGAGGTAGGTGGGAGGCCTGGGCTCTCGTCCTAGCTCTGGCCTCTGCTCCTTGCATGTTCTTGGTGCTCTGCTCTGAGCGCCCTTCTCTCACACCCTCAGCCAAGATCTGGGATCCCCGTTGAGCTGGCTGCTCCACACATAACAGTCTGCAGGCAGCCGAAGGAAAGGGAAGTGGCAGGGTGGTCAGCTCCCTGAGATGGCTTTGGCCTGTAGGGGTGGGTAATAGGCAAGAGGGACTTGGCCCTGTATGATGGCCAATGTCGCCCCCTAGTGATTTGGCCATAGGTGAACGTGCAGCGGGAGGTTGAGCTCAGGGAGAGGAAGCTGGAAATTCTGGAGGACTCTGGGAAGCATGGAGGAGAGTGAGGGCAAACCTGGAGTGGAGTTGCTAGATGGGATGGCTTTTCCAAAGATTGAGAGAGGAATTGGGTCAGGTCAGCCAGCACTGCCACCTTTTAAAGGAGCTTCTGGTCCAACCTCTGCCGAGTCAGCCTTGGCTATGCCAACAGCTTCTGGCCCTGTTCAGTTCACAGTGCTTCCTCAACTCCACTCGGCACGGGTCGTGAGGGCAGCAGGATGAAGTCCATGTGGTCTTTGCCTGCTAGGACTCCAGCTCCTGAAGACTCTCTAGAGAACAAAACGCTAGCTCATCCTCCTGGTACCTAAGGCCCACGTCACACGGCTCAGCGCCCAAATCCAGCCTCTCCCAGAGGCCCAAGCACACAGTGGACTTGCCTTAGTCGCACCACCGGGCCTGTGTTAGCCTGGGTATTTTAGAACAAATCCACAGAAACTCATAGTATAAGAGAGAGTTTTATATAAAGGGGAAGTGCACATCAAGAAAACATCCCAACCCAGTGCTGCCCAAGCTCACAAGTCCAACGTTAACCCATATGTCTAGCACCAATCCACAAAGTCCTCCTCCATCTCACAAAACACACACTGTGATGCTGACTGCAGGAGGAAAGCTGAGTCAGTGAATGTGTAAGCCCGAGATGCCCTCTCCGCCGTCATCCTTTACAACAGATTACATGTCAAGACCTGTGCCCTTGTGTGCCATAGCCTATGACCTAGCATGACCTAGCCGTGTGGCTCCACTTCCTCGCTGGGTTGCTGGCCCTGGGAGGGCAAGGGGCGTTGAACCCATCTCTGGGTACAGCAGACGCAACAGGCAATCTCAAAAATCAGATCTCAAAACTCACTGCCCTCAAGTGAATTCTGACTCCTAGCGACCCAGTCAGACAGAGTAGCATTGCCCTGTGGGTTTCCGAGACTGTGACTCTTTATGGCAATAGAAAGCCCATCTTTCTCCTGCTGAGTGGCTGACGGGTTTTTGAACTGCTGGTCTTGTGGTTAGCAACCCAAAGAGTAAGGCCCTACGCCACCATGGTGCCTGGAAATAGGAAGAGATGACTGTGGGCCAAGGGCCACAGCTTAGTCTTATAAACCAAGGAAGAACAAGTATTGGAGTGTCACCGGCTTGTTGCTCTGTGCACTGTCACTCGCTAACTAGACGGTGGGCTTGTTGAGGGCAGGCGCTTGTCTAATTTGCAGTGATTTATTATAGATAAGTCACTGCAGCCTCATTCTACTCTGGGCTCTGGGCTCTGGGCCAAGCACTGGAGGGACTGCAGGAAGGGAAAAAACCAGGATGCTCCGTTCTCCATCAACTGGGCAGCTGCAGCCTCCACTGGCCCCAAGAACTCGCTATTGTACCTGTAACTGAGGGGCCCCCTCAGCGACTGCATTTTCTAAATTGTTGCTAGGAGCATAGATTTGGGGTTTTTTTTACATCATTTTATTGGGGCTTCATACAACTCTTATCACAATCCAAATATACATCAATTGTGTAAAGCACAGCTGTACATTCTCTGCCCTCAACACTCTCAAAACTGCTCTTCACTTAAGCTCTTGACTTCAGCTCCTCATTTTCCCCTCCCTCCCTGCTCCCCCTCCCTCATTAACGCCTTGAAAACTTATAAATTACTATTTTGTCATATCTTACATTGTCTGACATCTCCCTTCACTCACTTTTCTGTTGTCCATCCCCCAGGGAGGAGATTATATTCAGATCCTTGTAATCGGTTCCCCCTTTCCACCCCACCTTCCCTCCACCCTCCCGGTATCGCCACTCTCAGCACTGGTCCTGAAAGGATCATCTTTCCTGGATTCCCTGTATTTCCAGTTCCTATCTGTCCCAGTGTACATCCTCTGGTCTAGCCAGATTTGTAAGGTAGAATTGGGATCATGATAGTTGGGGGTGGAAGCATTTAGGAACTAGAGGAAAGTTGTATGCTCCACTGTTGCTACACTGCACCCTGACTGGCTCGTCTCCTCCCTGTGACCCTTCTGTAAGGGGATGTCCAGTTGCCTACAGATGGGCTTTGGGTCCCCACTCTACATTCCCTCTCATTCACAATGATATGATTTTTGTTCTTTGATGCCTGACACCCGTTGACACCACGTGATCACACAGGCTGGTGTGCTTCTTCCATGTGGACTTTGTTGCTTCTGAGCTAGATGGCCACTTGTTTACCTTCAAGCCTTTAAGACCCTAGAGGCTATATCCTTTGATAGCCGGGCACCATCAGTTTTCTTCACCACATTTGTTTATGCACACATTTGTCTTCAGCGATCATATTGGGAAGGTGAGCATAATGGAATGCCAGTTTAATAGAACAACGTGTTCTTGCATTGAGGGAGTACTTGAGTGGAGGCCCAATGCCCAGCTGCTATCTGAATACTAAATCTATAAATATATGCACATAAATCTATTTCCCCATCCATATATATATATGCGTGTGTGTACATGCCTTTTTTTTAGATCTTTATAAATGTCCTTTGCCTCCTAGCTCTTTCCTCTATTTCCTTTTACTTTCCTTTTGTCCCACTAGCATGCTAAGCCTTCATTTGGGTTTCAGTAATTGCTCTTGGTTACATTACCCTTGATCACGACCTACCAGGCCTCCTACACCCTCCTCACCACCGATTTGGATCACTTGTTGTTCCCTTGTCCCTGAGTTTGTTAACACCACTTCCTTTCCCCCCACCTCCCCTTCTCCCATGTCCCTCCGGAACTGTTGGTCCAGTTGTTTTCTCCTCCAGATTGTTCATCCAGCCTATCTTATTTAGACAGACGTGCAGAGATAATAACAAGCACAAAAACAAGACTGAGCAAACCCAAGCAACAAAAGAAACAAAACAACAACAAAAAGTCTATGACACACACAAAAACAACAGCAATAAAAAGAAAAGCCTGTATTAGTTGAAGGACTGTTTGTTGGCCTTTAGGAGTGTTTTCCAGTCGAATCTGATGGGGTGCCAAGCCCTGGCCCCAGGTCTATTTTTGGTATTCCATGGGGACTTTGTTACTCTATTCCCCTTGCTGTTCTGTTACACCTCCTTAGTGTTTTGCCTCGCGTGGCGGGATCAGATCGCGTGCAATTCCCACACTGTATCTCCAATGTTGTCCCTGTAGGGCTATGGGTCAGTGAGGGATGTTGTGTCTCACAGTGGGGCTGGCCATATGGTCTTCTCTGTGGATTGGCTGCTCTGAGTGGGGAATATCGTCCGCAGGGCTTGGTGGGCCAGGATGTGCTCCACTCTCTCTTCCTCCTCCTTCATTTGCTCCCGTGTGCTCTGATCAGACATGTCCTTCTCCCTGAGCTGCAGCTTCAGTGCTGTCCTCTGAAATAAATTCTTCTGAGGGGAGGGGCAGGTGTCCACATAGTTGGGATTGGGGCCAGTCCCTCATACTTCTCCACTGGTTCCCTACTCCATGCCGGTATGTTGCATTCACATCTTGGGGCACCGGGTTGAAGTCTGGTCCCTCTTTCCCTGTGGAAATATAAGCAATACCCTCCCCTTGGGTGGGTTAGTGCCCTGTTCCCCATTTTTTTCCTTTCCCCCCTCCATTTTAATTGGCGACCATATGTATTCTTGGATTTGGTCTGGCCCCTGCCATACTACCTGGTCCTCACCCCAGGAATGTTTGTAGACAGTAGCTTTTTCCCTAGGGGCATAGATTTTTGTGTTGTCTCTTATAGTGAGCCATCTTACTCGGCTCTTGTTAATTCTAATGCCTTTCAATTGAATCTCATGGATTTTCTAGATGTGTGTTCAGATAAATATAAGGTATAAGAGCTTACCCTTTTCCCCCCTTGTCCTACTTGCAGATGACAGTCAAAGGTTACAGCCTTCAGAATAGATTAAAAATCAATGTAAAGAAAACAAACCCCCCTCATAACTGGACCAACAGACACCTCATGATAAATGGAGAAAAGATGGAAGCTGCTGACGCATTCATTTAACTTGGAATCATAATCAACACTCAGAAGTAGCAGTCAATCAATCAAGTGACTTATTGCATTGATAAATCTGTTGCATAAAACCTCTTTTTGCTTGTTTGTTGGTTTTATTAAAAGATCATTTTACTGGGGGCTCTTACAGCTCTAATAACAATCAATTCTATCAAGCATATGTGTACATATGTTGCCATCATTCTTTTTTAAACAGCTACTTTCTAGGAAGTCCTTGGTATCAGCTCCTCTTTTCCCTCCCTAACCCCCACCCTCATGACCCTTTGATAAATTATAAATTATTATTCTTTTTATATCCTCCACTGAGCACTATCTCCCTTCCCCCATGGTTTCTGTTGTTCATCCCCCTGGAGGGGGTGGTGGTGGTGGTTATATGTCAGTCATTGTGATCGGTTCCCCCTTCCTCCTCCCCTCTCCCTACCTTCCCCCTACCTCCCTGGTATCACTACTCCCATTCTTGTTCCTGGATTCCGTGTGTTGTAAGCTCTTATCTCTTATCTGTACCAGTGTTCATGCTCCAGCCTAGCTCAAAATGAAAGAAAGGACTGGGGTCAGGATTGTAGAGGGTGAGGAAGTCTCAAGGAAACAGAGGAAGATTGTGTGTTTCATTGGTGCTATCCTGCACCCTGGTTGACTCATCTTTTCCTTGTGACCCTTCTGTGAGGGGATGTCCAATTGTCTACGGATGGGTTTTGGGTGCATAAGACCTTTTGGAAGTGTCACTGTGAGGGCGAAGGTGCACCTGACCCCAGCCATGGTATTTTCCATCTCCTCATAGGCACGTGGAAGCCGGGCCACGGCTTGGGGAGACCACAGAAGAATGGATGCTCTTGAATTATGGCGTTCGTGAGGAATATTGAAAGTGCGATGGACCGCTAGAAGAACAAGCAAGACGGTCTTGAAAGAAGTGACTCCAGAATGTGTCTTAGCAGTGAGGATGGTGAGACCTTGTCTCACATATTTCAGATTTGTTGTCAGGAGAGACTAGTCCCTGGAGAAGGATATCATGCTTAGTAGTAAAGGGCATTGAAATGAGGCGACCTTCAATGAGATGGATTGACACCTTAGCTGCCACAATGGGCTCAAACGTAACAATTGTAAAGATGGCGTCTGGCCAGGCAGTGTTTTATTCTGTCATGCAAAAGATGGTTGTGAGTCAGAGCTGACAATTAACAATGAGGACAACATTGCATTTCACCTTGAACTTTCAAGAAAATTTTATATACAATTTATGTACTGGGAAGACTAGAGAAACAAATTCATGGACACTCATAGTGTATAAGAAAGAGATTTATATAAAGAGTAATTTTATATTAAGAAAATATCCAAGCCCAGTCCAGATCAAGTCCATAAGTCCAATATTAGCCCATATGTCTGATACTGATTTATAAAATCCTCTTCAGACTCACGAAACACATGCAATGACACTGAATGTAGAAGATCACAGGCCAGTGGGTGGGAAGTCTTGTGGATCCAGTGGCAGTGTAAGCTTCTCAGGGCTGGCAGGGGTCTACACATGGATCCTCCAGCTCACGGCACTAGCCTAGCTCAATGTGTCTTGTCAGCTGCAATGTCTCCCAGGGAGTGAGCAAAGAGAGAGAGAGTCTCCTGCCTCCATGGAGGAATACAGGAGTTCTCAGAATCCTCAGGAGAAGGCCATGCCCATGCAGAGGACTCATTGGCTATGACCTGATCGATAGGCTAGACTCCACTCTTTCACTCTTAATCCTTTCCAATTGACACCAGATTATGTAACTACCACATATACCTAGGGTGCTATCAAACACTAACCCTACTCAGAATGATTTCTGGCATCAGTTCCATTCCACAGATTAGTTAGAGCCCATTCCCTTTGTTTGAATGATATTTAAATATCTGAATCCTTATTTAAATACCAGAATCCTTGGTCCAGTAGTGATTGCAAGTTGAACTACTAACTTCAAGGTCAGCAGTTTGAAACCACCAGCTGCTCCTGGGGAGAAAGAGGGGACATTCTACTCCAGTAGAGTGACAGTCTCGGAAACTCACCGGGACAGTTCCACCCTGTCCTACAGGGTCACCGGGAGTCAGCCTGGACTTGATGGCAGCGAGTTTGGGTTTGGGGTTTTATGGACAGCTGACGAGGATGGTCATGAACTTGTGTCATTACAAGCCCGGTTTTGTGGATGAGGAAGTGGCCCAAGGAGGCAAGAGTCCCCCGCCAGCACAAGCGAGATGGGAAGGCCAGGTTAGCCGGTCTGAAGTCGGGCTCTCCCGGCCACGTCCAGCAGGTGGGGTGAGCGCGAAGGGACGGAGTGGTTGGGGAGGTGGCCTGGTGCTGGCTGTCGTCGGTCCCTCCCAGCCCAGCCGCGGGTCCCGCCCGCCAGGAGGCGGGTTGGGGAGCCCCTCGCGCGGACCGGTCACTCTCCGCAGCTCTGAGCCAGACAGGCGGCGGCAGCGGACAGACAGAGCCGGGCCATGACGGCGGCCGCGCTCCTGCTCAGCCTGGCGCTGCTGGCCCCGCGCACCGCAGGCGCGGCCATGGACGCGTGCTACGACGGCGCGGGCCGGCCGCAGCGCTGCCTGCCCGTGTTCGAGAACGTGGCGTTTGGCAGGAGCGCCCAGGCCTCGCACACGTGCGGCCACCCGCCCGAGGACTTCTGTCCTCACGTGGGTGCGTCGGGCATGGCGGCCCACTGCCAGCGCTGCGACGCCAGCGACCCTGCCCGTCACCACAACGCCTCCTACCTCACAGACTTCCACAGCCAGGAGGAGACCACCTGGTGGCAGAGCCCGTCCATGGCCTTCGGCGTGCAGTACCCAGCTTCGGTCAACATCACCCTCCGGCTGGGTAAGCAGCGGCCAGACAGCCGCGTCCTCAAACCACTAGGCTTCCCTGCAGGGGCTTGGATGGGAGGACTGGTGTATGGGGTACCAGGGGAATGGGCATGCGCCCCAGGATAGATGGAAGGGGCCCCTGAAGCCCGTGGCTCTTTGCAGAGAGCTGAGTCTGCACGCAAGGACAGTGCTTTTCCATCGGGATGCAGAACAGTTGATGGGGAAAAGTGACCTCCCAAGGGGGGAGGAGGGGTCCACCCTCAAGGGCAGAGGCTGTAAATCTGGTCAAAGAAAGCCCAGTTTTGTCCATGCCTCCCTCCACCCAACTCCAGGCCAAGGGGCAAACACACGCACACAATAAATCCCAAACCCATGCTGATGAGTAGATTCTACCCACAGCAAGCCTACAGAGTGGGTGGAAGGGCCCAATAGGGTTTCCCAGGCTAGACTCTTGCTGGAAGCAGACTACCCCACACCTTTCTACTGTGGCTGCTGAGTTCTTAACCACTGCGCTGCCAGGGTTACTTTGCTAAGGCGCCAACACCAAGCCACTGCCAGGGACTCAATAGGACTTATGAAGAAACCCAGTGCCGCCTCCGACTCACGGAGACCCCATGAGCTAGAGTGATTCCAAGGCTGTGGATCTTCGCAGAAGCTGTCGGCCCCGGGCAATTCCAACTGCCCACCCTTTGGTTAGCAGCTGGGTGCTGTTGGGAAGGCGCCAGGGCCCCTGCCCTTGAGTTGATTGCTATCATAACTATAGAGAGTTTCCGAGGCTGTGCATTTTTATGGGAGCAGATAGCGTCCTCGTTCCTCTTGAGCAGAGACTGGTGAGTTTGAACTGCCAACCTGGTGGTTAGCAGTCCACCCCTTACCTGACAGCACCACCAGAGCCAGCAAGGCAATCCTGGTTGATAGCAACCCTTTGTGTGTTCTGCCATCGAGTCGATGTAGGACAGGCAGAACTGCCCCTGTGAGTTCCCCAGACTGTAATGCTTTTCGGGAGTAGAAAGACCTGTCTTTCTCCCTCTGATTGGCTGATGGTTTTGAACTGCTGACCTTGCAGTTAGCAGCCCAATCACCAGGGTTCCTCCATAGAGTTTTCAAAACTACCATCTTCCCATTGTACACTGTCAGGCCTCTCATCCGAGGTGCCTGCAGGGAATTTGAACCACTAACTTTTCAGCTTGTAGCTCAGCGGTTCTCAACTTGTGGGTCGCGACCCCTTTGGGGGCAGGGTCCAACGACCCTTTCATAGGGGTCGCCTGACTCATAATAGTAGCAAAATTACAGTTATGAAGTAGCAACGAAAATAATTTTATGGTTGGGAGAAGGGTGTCACCACAAGATGAGGAACTGTATTAAAGGGTCCCGGCATTAGGAAGGTTGAGAACCACTCTTGTAGCTGAAAAAGTACTCCCGCCACCCCTTGTTTCAAGGCACTGGAATGCCCGCCCCCTTGGCTCATCCTAGTACCACCCACGTCCCCCTTGGGCCCCTGCACCCTCCGAGCCTCTTAATTGCTGCCATTCCTGCAGCTCTTCCAGGGAGGAAGTGTTTCCATAAGTCTGCATTCCGTTGTCTGAAAAGTCAGAGTCCCCCAAAGCTTTGTTTTCTTTTCATAGTTATTATTTTGTATAACTCATTTTGACTGCTAAAGCTGACCAGAGGCTATTTATAGTCTTTTCAGTATGAATATTCATACAAATTGCTACTGAAATCCCATTTGAGTATAGCCTGCAGCCCCACAACCTACTGAGGGTGTTAGCACGCTGCATGGTAAATCCGACGCCTTGTCCCAAAATCGGAGCGCTTTGGAATTCCGAAGCACATCAGGCCCCAAGGAGTTTGGAGAAAACTTTATGAAAGAGCACCCCCGTTTGGAGGAAAAAATGGAGGCTCGGAGAGGTTAAGTATTTCACTTGGGGACATGGCATTGCTGCATGAGGGTGGACACAGACCTGTTCACATGCTCCTTGGCGTGAACTCTCCCACCCATCAGCACAGTCGGCTCTTGCTGGCGCCAGGTGACAGTGCCCTGGGAGGACGGGAAATGAGACTGGAGTGAGAAGCAGGAGCCATTTCTTTAGAGCCGCCAGGTGCCGGCGCCTGTCCCAAGAAGCTCACTGACGAGGGTGTCTTCACCTTCTCTTGGAGAGGCTCCCCAGCAGTAGGTGGGACTCTAGGGTGGAGTAGGGTCTCTACCTGGGTTGGGGTGAGAGGAAGGCTGTGGAGGAAATAGGCTAAGGGGGCTGCGGGCCGGTTGGAGCTGGCAGGATCCCAGGGACACAGGGAAAGGAACCCGGGACGGGGTGGGTGCCTGGGAGGGAGACGCAGTGTTCCATGAGGCTGTGTGGGCTTGGCCCATTTGCTGCACGTGTCAGTGGAACGGGCGCAGTGGGGGTGGGGCGGGGGTGTCAGCTGAGCACTAACAAAGTGGGGGAGGGAGCGGGGGGAGGGGTCCAGTATTTGATATTTGGGGGCAGTGTCCATTTGGCAGCTTGGTGGGTACCCCGCTCTGCTGTCACGTGAACACTCGGTGGTTCTAACCCACCAGCACCTCTACAGGAGAAAGACATGGCAGGCAGTCCCTCAGATGCCAGGCTTGGAAACCCGATGGGCCCGTCCTCTTCTACCCGGTGCGGTTGCTATGGGTGGGAATTGACTCCACAGCAGTGGGGGACCGTCTACTGAGTGGGGTGGATCCTGTGCTTTCATGAGTGACCTCGTTGAATTCTGCCTAGGATCCTTGGAGGCAGCAAAAACTTGAGGTTCGGAAAGGCCACACACAATAAGGGGGAGCCAAGTTTCACAGCTGCCTATCTTATCCTGGAGTCCTGGTGGTATAGTGGTACTGGTTGGCTTGTTAACCACAAGGTCATCAGTTTGAAACCACCAGCCACTCCAAGGGAGAACGATGGGCCTTTCTACTCCTGTAAAGAGCTGCAGTCTGGGAAACTCACGGGGGCAGTTCAACGCTGTCCCATAGGGCCCCTATGAACCGGCATCAACTTGATGGCGGTGTATTTATTTGTTTTGTTTTGTCTTCTCGTGAGCTGGGTCCCTCCCATTAATGTTGTCCAGCCTCAGGCACCTGAGAGGTAGTTGGGGAGTGTGTGTACCAAGAATGGACAAATGACATGGGGACTGAGGGAATGGAGGTGTCACCTCCCCTGTCCTCTGCTTCCAGATCCAGCTCAGTTCTATTTCGATTGCTCTGGGAGATGGACTAGGAGGCCTGTTAGCACCATGGTTACGGGTTGGGGTGCTAGCCACAAAGTCAGCAGTTTGAAGACACCAGTCACTCTGTAGGAGAAAGACGAGGCTCCCTACTTCTGTAAAGAGTTACAGTCTTGGAAACCCACAGGGGCAGCTCCACCCTGTTCTTATAGGGTCAGTATGAGTCAGAATCGACATGGTGGCAGTGAGTTTGGTTTGGTTTGAGAGATGGAATAGGATACAGATCACAAAACAAGGGCTCTGGACTCAGATCCAGCTCAGCCACCCCCAGACAAGTGGCCTGGCCCCTCGGCATCTCTGTAAACTCGGGATAAGAGTGGGTACCTCTCAGGATGGGTTCTGTGAGCTTGGGTCAGCTAAGCCCTTATCTATCTGGATCGTGTCAGACAATTGTTGCTCTACTGAGAACAACTCTAAGCTGAGGTTCCTTTGTCTGGATTGGAAAAAGCTGAGCCTGGTCAACGCTGACCCTGAACCCTATTGACGCACGAGGGGAGCTGGGGTCCCACAGCAGCCCCTGATTCAGCCCATTTGTGGTTCTGTGTGACTTTGACCGGCTCCAAGCTAAGCCAGGGCTTGCATAATATTGTGGGGAGAAAAGATCTGGGGATGTCAGGGGTGTCCCCCAGTGGAAGCCTTCTCTCCTCAGTCCTTGAATCACCTCTGCTGGCTCTGTCTTCTACTTCCCCCACTCCTTCAAGGGAGGGGAGAGCCAGCAGGCTGCTGGAGGGAGGTGGGGGGGCTGCTCTGGACAGAGCCTGTGAAGGACAGGGGAGGGAGAGGCGGCCGGTCAGCCTGAGATGGAGGTCACCGCTTTCCCAGCCCCCTGCAAGTTCCCAGACATCTGTTCCAAATCCTCAGCTCCACTCACTAAGCTGAGCCTTCCTGGCGGGGATGAAAGGCAGCAGTGGGGATCCGACTGCTCCCAGCTTCAACCAAGGACCAGGGAAGCAAGCTGGGCTGAGGCCAAGTGGCCAGCAGAGAGTGAGGGGGTGGTAGTGGCCATTGGGGCAACAGACCTTTCAGGGGGCCACTCACCACATGCCAGGAACTCTACTGGCTCAGTACCCCACCCCAGCGTGGCCCATTTTTCTATTGATGAGGAAACTGAGGCTTAGAGGAGGCACACAGTTGCCTAAAGCACAAGGCCAATGCCTAAGAGAGACAGGCTTTGTACCCTGTTTGGTCTGGCCTTGAGCCCCCAGCCCTAACCGTGCTTTACTTGGGAATGATGCACATTCATTGTGACCGAAGCCTCGGTCCTAAGAAGAGCCAAGTCCAAGCCCAGGCCGTGGCTATTTGACAAAGGTGGGTGTCTTCTTCCTTCCAGTCTACATGCTTGCTTGGATTCCCAAGAATCTCTGGGAAAGACTCAGGGTCCTCCCCCGCTTTCTCCCCCTCCCCACCCCATAGTTCTGAGCCCCTAGTTCAGGAGAAGCTGTGAGGAGGAAGGAAGGAGTGAGGAAGGGCCTGACTTCCCGTGTGGAGGGTTGATTTCTTCGCTGTGACCTTCCCTCATTCCTCAGTATTGCCAAGCCTGGACTGCGCTGGCCAAGGGGACATGGCTGTGAGCAAGACAACCCCCGCCCCCACCTGCCATCAACCCTAGTCCTGCTGAACTCACAGTCCCCTCGGAGATGGGTCCAATCAGGGGGTCCACTGAGTGGGGATTGCTCAGAGATGGGTCCAACCAGGGGGTCCCCTGAGTGGGGATTGATCTCGTACGGGGGGGGGGCGGTGAGTGAGCCTCCTTTGTGGGGGTCAGGCTTCGCTGCAATCTGAAATATGGCTGGAGTGGGCAGCAGAGGGAAGGACATTCCAAGCTGAGGGGACAGACGTGGGAGGCAGGAGGCAGGTCAGTGCTTTCTCGGACCCTTCCGCCCCGGGCCTGGGTGGCTGAAGTGTAGGGAGTGCCTGCGGGACAGTGGGGCCTGGCCAGCCACAAGGGAGGTGGGCACTGACTGCCAGGAGGACCTGCTGCCTCCAAGGCATCCCTAAGCCAACCGGGCCTCCAGAGTTTTGGCCCATGGTGTCTTCCTGTCTCGTGGGAGGCTGTGTTTCCCTTGGCGAGGGCCATCGCTTGGGGGGCCAAGGCCACCTTCCTTCTCCCTGGGGGTTCTGACTGGAACACAAGGCCTCAGGGCGGAGGGGTCACAGCATCAACCTTGGTTAGCTTCCACCCACAGAAGTGGCCCCAAGGTTCTTGGGCCCAGTTGTGCTTGGCTGCCTGGTCCCTCCCTGGGCCACTGAGGATTAGCCCAGGAGTCCAAAGCCGGGGAGAGGTGCAAGAATCTGTGCAGCCCGACGGGGTGGAGCTTCCCACAGGCTCTGGGCCACCTCTACGCCACTCTGTAGCCAGCTGTCCTTCCACCTTTTGGCCAGCTCGCCCCTTCCTCCTTACAGCTATGTCTACATCAGCCCAGGAGACCTTACCTCCCCACCTTCATTCTCCAAAACCCAGCTGGGCACACACTGCACTGGCCCTGTACAAGCCCTGGGAGGCAGCAGAGGGTGAGCTCCCATGGGCCCCATGCTGGGCAGCCCCGCCCTGCCCCAGTCAGGATTGGGCCAGGGCCCTTCCCAAATACTCTTGCAGTGCCCCCATCCCTCCGTGGCAGTCTGGGGTCACTCTGTGTTGAGGTTCTGGGTTTGTTTGTCTATCAGGAACACCAAGCCACCAGAGGGAGAGCCTGTTTTCACAGCTGTCCCAACCCCGTGCCCAGCACTGGACCCCCAGCGAAGTAGGCTCTCAGGAAGTGTTTGAGTGAATGAACGGAGTAACAGCTGGAATTTAGCTGTACGGAACTGATCAGGCTGACTGGTGGGACACTCTCCCCACCGCCCACAGCCCAAAGACAGGGCCCTTAGTCACCTCCCAGAGCGACCAATCAATTCCATAAGATCAAAAGGGCAGCCTTTGCCCCAGGATGAAGTTCCCAGGGTGAGGGAGGAAGGAAGCGGAGGGAGACAGGAAGCAAAGGAAGTTTCTAAGGTGAGGAAGGCCTGCGGAGGGAGGCAGGAGGCAGAGGGGGCGTGGCATCCGTGGTGGTGCATTGACAGGAGATGGCGATGGATGAGTTGAATCCAAACCTGTGCGAATCTTTGAAAGTCAAATGAGGACCTGCTCTGTAAACCTTCACCTAATTAATAATAGATGAACATAAATAAATAAATAAATGTCCCTGCATGCCGGCCCCTCCCAGGCCAGACCATACGGAGCCCTGGTGGCACGAGGGTTAAGTGCTCAGCTGTTCACCAAAAGGTGGGCTGTTTTGTCCCAGCAGCAGCTCTGTAGCACCAAGGTGAGGCCGTCAGCATCTGTAAAGAGTCAGCCTTGGAGACCGTATGGGGCCGTTCAACTCTGCCCTGCAGTGTCGCTATGGGTGGTAGCAGGAGGTTTGGGGCCATGACCCAGGTGTGCGCTCTTCTGAGTGCTTCGTGAGGACGCACAAGCAAAGGAAACGTACCAGGTCCTGCGCCACCGTCATCCATGAGCCCAGTCTCGCAGCCGCCGTGGCACCCATCTGGTTGAGGGCCTTTCTCCTTTCATGCCCGTCTGCCTTACCAGGCAGGATGTCCTTCTCCTGAGACGACGTGCCCCAAGTAGGTGAGACTGTCACCACCCTCAGGTGCAAGGAGCACTCTAGCTGCACTTGCCCCAAGGCCGATTTGTGCGTTCTTTGGCAGTCGGAGGGACTTTCGGTACTCTTCGCCAAACCATGATTCAAGTGCTTCGATCGATCCTTCTTTGCCTGCTTTATTCTGTTAGCCACCCCTATTGTGCCCGTTCTGGGCAGTGTGGGTCCAGGGTGGAATCCTTGCCTCCTATGTGAGTGGCACAGGTTCCCGGGGAGAGCCCTCACGTACCTCCCCCTCCCTCTCAGTGAAGACGAGCGGGGCCCTGTGATGCCCACCAGGTTTCTGCAGAGCTTCTAGACCAAGAGACATGGGAAAGAAAGGCCTGGAGACCGATTTCTGCAAAACAGGCCTGGAGAGCCTGTGGATGCCCACGGTCCAATCTGCAACGGATGCTAGGCACGGGGAGGAACCGGGCAGCGTTTTGTTCCTTAGAGACCAGGTTGCCTTGAGTTGGGGGCTAGCATGACGGCGGCCAACCATAGCATGGTATGCCGGGAAACTAAGGGCCCACATCAAGTCACTTGCCCAGGTTGCCCAGCAGCGAGTTTGCCCCCGAGCCAGGACGTGTTGGAACATGAACTCCTGCATGTCACTTTGTACTTCATTTCCCCCTCACGGGAGCCAGGGCGTGAGTGGAGGAAGGCGTGAATGAATGAAGCTTCCTGGGTGTCTAGGTCCTTCCCAAACCCCTTAGCCATGCTGTTTACAGTGGCCCCCACTTTCCTCTGGGCCTTTTTACCTCTCTTTTTAGACCCCACTCATGCCCATTCCAGACTCTGCCTCCCTGCCCTCACTTTCCCTCATCTGTGTGCCAGCCCTTTCGAGGGGCATGCCCTCTGCTTATGTCCCGGGCTTTGCCTGTCCTGCACCCTCACCCAGGTACAGTCGCCCTTCTGTGTCCTTGGCCATGTATTCAAGCAGCCTCCTAGACATCAGACTGTGGTGTCACGTGAGGTCTTGGACTTAGGGTTGAAGAGTAGAGTGTCCATCCCTCCCTCCCTCCTTCCCTCCCTCCCTCCGTGGTGTCTGCAGCAACGCAGGAGTTGAATGCGAGTCCTTCTCTTCAACCCTTTCCATCTAGCCTCTCCCGGGTCTCTAGTTTGTTCTGGGAGATGCCCCTTCCTCCCCATCATCCCCACTGAGAAAATGGCATGGGGCCACCCCTGCCCTCCTCTGGTTCCCTAGGGAGAAGGAGAATCCAGCTCCACACGAGCCCATGGCTGACTACCTCCAGGTGGAGATCAGACACACCTCCTCCTTCTTTCCCCCATCTGATGCGGAGCGTCCCTCCCACAGCCCTGCTTCCCTCCCGGTGCCATAATCCTAATCCCTTGCACGGCAACACAGAAGCCACAGACAATACTCACAGTCACGGGCGTTTGTTGGGGAAGCTAACAGATTACCAGGTTACCACGAGCCAGGAGCAGAAGGCCTGTTTTGAGCCAGCCGCAATGTCTCTGTCTGGCCCCTAGCCTCTCAGCCATGTGGTTCCTCTGCCTCCAGGGGCCAGGAAGCCAGACTGCTGCTCTACTTCCTGGTCTTCTTGACGTGGCCTCTGTCTCCCTGAAACGTGGTCCCTTCCACCTGCGCCGCGTTGACTGAGCTCTGCTGCTGGGTCTTCTTCATGGATGGTCTCAGGGATTGTCTCTTGTTTCTGCTTCTCAGTTGTCTTGCTTATAGCCCAGATTTCTAAGAAATGGCAAAACTGACCAATCACGACGTTAGAGTCCTCTACCCTTCATTTGCATGGCCCCGCCCAGTCATTTGGTGGGGGATACAGACACACGGATAGAAAACCCATATTTAAGGAAATTCGCTTCACCACACCCACTCAAGCCTTTACGTGGCCCCACGTGCATCTGGCTGTCTTGTGAACCCTGCTACCTCACGTGTGAGTTTGTGCAGTCATGTCTCAGCTCCGACCAAGCCTCAGAATCTTTCTCAGCACGAAACCCGGGGCAGCCTGTTTGCTGGCCCCACGATAGACAACAGGCTTAATGGTCTCCATCCTTCCTTGAGGCGCAGACTCTTGGCCCTGAGGTAGGAGGGCAGAGAGGGGCCCAGGCTGGGTTTGGCCAGGGTCTTGGTGCCTGGCACCACGGTCATGAGGAGTCCCTAGCTCCTAACAAGGAATCACCATGCCCAGAATTGCCCAGGGCTAAGGCTGGCATGCTGGGTGGCCAGATGGTGGGGCCGAGGGACCTCCATTGTAATCTCCCTTCCCCACAAGCTGTGAGCAGCCCCTGGCCTGCTCCTCATGCCCTCAGAGGGCAGGTCGACCTTGCCCACGCATCCCCAATTGGGTCCCCACCCTGCCACTCCGGCCCCACTCCCAGGCCATTGCACCCCAGATGGATCCAATTAAAGAGCCTTGTTTGTTTCCATCTTTTCACAATCAGACTCTGCCATTCCAGCTCCAGCTCCAGCTCCAGCCGGTGCCGGATGTGGGCTTGGTTTATGAGTGACACTGGTGTCATTCTTGTCAGGCTTTGTGTCCCAGCTGGTTGGAGAAGACTTGGCTTGGCGTGCCTGGTGTTTGGCTCGGGTGGGCCTCCGCCGTGCCGGCTATTGGGCCAGGCTGCAGGTGAAGGCCTGGGGGGTGGGGGTGGGGTGGGGTGGACCTCTACTGTCTCAATGAACACCAACATTCTCGTCCCAGCAGCCCCTTCTCCCTGGGAAGAGAGACTTTGGGGCAGGCAAGCTGGTGGTTGTGGAGAAGCTCAGCCGTGCTTCACAGGATGTTGGGTGAGCCCCTTACACCTCGCCACCGTAATTAGTAAAATACATACCAGGATGAGAGTGCGTGGGTATCTCAATGAGACAGCGACATCAAATTCTTATCCAGATGCGTGGCACATTGTGAGTGCTCACGGAATGGTGGTCCTTGCTGTCCAACGGCCTCATCCGGGGATCATGATTTGTCCCTACATGTTGGGTCTTAGCTATTTTGTCCCACCTGCCTGTCTCCACTCACTCCCTGAAGCTACCAGTCATGCTTCATCCTTGCTGGCTCATGGGCCCGTGTTTGCTGAGCACCTACTGTGTGCCAGGTGCTATGCCCAGGCCTAGGTGTTAGGTTTCTCGGGTGGGTCATCCCTCGGTTCTTGGTCTCACATGAGAAAGAATTCACACCGAAGTCTGGCTCCTGATCCAAGTGGGTTTTTATAAAGGACAGGAGAAGTTTCCGGTTTTACGGTCTCAAAGGATTACATGCTATTTCAGGGAAGCGTGCCAAACCTCGAACTACCTCGCGAAGGCCCACGACTGAACATGGGCACCCCGTGGGACTGCGCATCCACACGTGGTGAACCGAGGCCTGAGAGCGAGCGGCCAGACCGAGTGCAGAAGTGGGGCGGGGGGGGGGGTGGGGAAGAGTAACTTAAACCTCCGGCTGGGGAGGCATGGTGGAAGGTATTGGTTGATCCCATTGGCTGAATCAAGCCACCTGGGCCTAGTTTGAGCCCCGCAGGTATACTGCCCACCTTACCTGGGGGCCTTGAATAGGAGCATGCCCAGTTAAGGTCTTTATAGATGTTTAATGCTCGCCTGATTCTCTTCCAACCTCCTCGATGGGGGCTTTCAGGCATGGGAGGGACAACCCTTTCTATCCCTATCCTGTGACATAACATAGTATTGACAGCCCCTCCCCATGGGGGTCACAGGTATTGGGAGCCCCAATGAGGCACCTAACCCTGTCAGAGAAGGCTTCTGTGAACTTGAGATTTCAAAGATGAGCGGCAGTACCCAAGGGAAGGGGAGAGCTCCAGGCTGGGAAGGATGCTTCATGGTTCTGTCTGGCTGGAGTCTGGAGAGGGAGGAGGGGGCGGGATCAGGGAGTGAGGTTGGGGCATCTGCTGAGTGGCACTGCCTTGTGAGGCACTGGGAGGAGCTTGGAGGCCCCCCGGGCAGTGCATTGGGTTTCTGGGAGGGAAGGCAGTGGAGCGGTGTCACTGGCCCCAGTTAGCAGTGGAGGGTGATGTTCCTGATAGGAACACATCTATCTAAATTACCCTGAAGCCTCTCTGGGCCCTGGGCTGGCGCGGGCTACAAATCGAATTCTTGGCCCTGTTTATGGGTCTTTGAGGCAGTTTCCTCCCGCAGCCTTGGGTTGATCTGCCTTTATTAGAAACCTGTTTATCACAAAGTGAGAATGAAGTTGCCATCTTGGCCTCTCTAATCAACTGGTAACAAAACATCCCTGTCGCGTGCCTCTGAGATGTCCCTGCCTCTTCTCGCACTTCCCAGCCTGGGGATTGAAGAGGAAAAAGCCATTTCCTAGCATGCTGCTTGCCTGGAATCCGTGGCTGGCTTCTCAGAGTAGTGGTTCAGCTTCTGAGTGCCTCTAGCTTCCCCCCCTCCCAACGGCATCCGGCTGGTGGATGCTGACCTTGGCGTCTGCACCTCCCATCGCAGCCTCCCGCGTAGCCTCCTTGTGTGAACAGGATCAGAGCTAAGCCACCGGCCCTGCTCAGGGCTGGAAGCCTGCGCGTTGCAGAAGCAGACGCTGCGCCACCGGCGATACACGCGCCGTCTTAAGGACATGGCCTTTGCGTGCTAACGGGGCTGCAACTTCACGTTGAAAAACATCTTAAAACAGAACATGGCAAAGCCATGGCTTGTTAAAAATAAAAATAAACAGGCGTGTTTTCTCCAGATTTTAAATTAGAACAAGCTTCCTGAGGGACATTTTTGGAAAATGGAGAACAGCCGGAAAGGAAGGAACGTCACAGCAAATCCACACGCCTGTCAGTCTGCATCTTTCTTTCCTGCCTCTGCTCCCAGAGGTTAAAAGCTATCGGTTGATCTGATGGCTCGGCATAAGACACCGGAGAGCCCCACACCTTACTATCCCTGGCCTATATTAACGTCTGCTTGTCGCTCGTGTTACAAGCTCGTGGCCAGCTGTTTCGACGGCTGTCATCATCACATGGCCTTTTGTCTTCCGATCGACTGTGCCACTCTCTTATGCTTCAGATTTTCGTCTAGGACATCTTCGTGCATTCAGACTCCTTTCCCAGAAGTGAGGCTCCACCATCAGAGGCCAAGAATAGTTCGATGACTCTTCTTCACCCATGTTGCCAAACTGCCTGCCCAAAGGGCTGAGGTTCTTTCATCTTTTAACATGTGTGCGCTAGAAGGAACCCTGGTGGAGCCCTGGTGGTGTCGTGGGTTATGTGTTGGGCTGCTAACCACAAGGCCAGCAGTTCAAAACCACCAGCCACTTAGCAGGAGGAAGATGAGGCTTTCTACTTCTATAAAGAGTTACAGTCTTGGAAAGCCGCAGACACATTCTTTTCTGCCCTAAAGGGTCGCTGTGAGTTGGAACCAACTCGATGACAGTGAGTTTGGGGGATGAGGAGCTCTAGTGGTGCAATGGGGTAAGCATGGAGTTGCTAACCACAAGGTCTGCAGTTCAAACCCACTAGCCTCTCTGCAGGAGAAAGATGAGACTGTCTGCTCCCCTAAAGAGTTACTGACGTGGAAATCCTATGGAACAGTTCTACTGTACCCTCTAGGACAGTGGTTCTCAACCTTCCTGATGCCGTGACTCCTTCATACAGTTCCTCATGTGGTGGTGACCCCCCCCAACCATAAAATGATTTTTGTTGCTACTTCCTGTCATTTTGCTACTGTTATGAATCAGGCGACCCCTAAGAAAGGGCCATTCAACCCCCAAAGGGGTCGCAGTTGAGAACCCTAGGGTCACTACAGTTGAATCAGCTCAGTGGCAGTGAGTTTGGGTCTTGTTTATATAATTCCATTATACCTCGATATCATTGTGATTTTTATTTTCCTAACATTTCCTATATTTTCCTAAAGGTGTTGAGCATCTTGTTATGTGCTCATTGGCCATTTGTGAATCTTTTCTTTGGATAGTGATAATTGAGGTAGCTGTCTTTTTATTATTGAATTGTAAGAGCTCTTGGTGGACTCTAGGTATGAGGCCCTTATCAGGTAACATGGTTTGCAAATACTCTCTCTCATTCTGTAGGGGGTTTGTTTTCATTTTCTCAACAGTAGCCTTTGAAATGCAAATGTTTTGCATTTTGGATGAAGTTCAAGTTTTCTAGACCCATCAATGGGTTGTAGTAGATAGCTACACAATAATAATCACAATCCATTTTAAAACATTCTCACTCCTTATTACCTCCCAAGATCCTTCAGCCCTAAAAAAAGAAAAGCCGAGACTATTGGTTGAGTGGATTCTGACTCCTGACAACCCCCATGTGTATAGAACAGAACTCCCCACCACAGGGTTTTCAAGACCACGGCCCTCTAGAAGTTGGGGTAGTCTGTGCTGACTGATAAAAAGCTGTATATAAAAGTAATTGTACAATAAGAAAACATCCCAAGCCAGTCCAGATCAAGTCCATGAGTCCAATATTGGCCCATATGTCCAATATTAGTCCATACATTCCTCTTTAGACTCATGCAGCCATGCAATAATGCCGAATGCAGAAAGATCACAGGCCTTTGGGTGGAAAGTCTTGTGTATCCAGTGGCCATAGAAGCATCTCGGCCCTGTCAGAGGTCTCCACGTGGCTCCTCCAGCTCCAGGGCTTTAGTGTAGCCCCATGAGTCTTGCCAGAAGGAATGGCTTGCAGGCAGTGTGTGAGTGTCCCACATCTAGCAAGTTATTTATCACCATAGCACCTGCAAATGAGGTCATCGAGCTGCAACCTGATCTACAGGCTAAACGCCACTCTTTTTTTTTTAATTAAATGCTTTTATTGGGGGCTCTTACATCTTTTATCCATACATTCATCCATTGTGGAAAGCACATTTGTATATAAGTTGCCGTCATCATTTTCAAAGCATTTTCTTTCAACTTAAACCCTTGATATTAACTCCTCATTCCCCCCTCCCCTCCCCTCCCTTCCTCATGAACCCTTGATAAGTTATAGATTTTTATTTTTATATCTTACATCGTACTCTGTCACCCTTCACCCACTTTTCTGTTGTTCATCCCCCTGGGAGGGGGTTATATGTTTATCCTTGTGATCCATTCTCCATTTCTGCCCCCACCTTCCCCTAATCCTCCTGGTATCGCTATTCTCATTGTTGGCCCTGAGGGGTTTATCTATCCTGGATTCCCTGTGTTGTGGGCTCTTATCTGTAGCAGTGTGCATGCTCTGGTCTAATCCAATTTGTCAGGTAGAATTGAGGTCATGATAGTAGAGCAGGGGGAAGCATTAAAGAACTGGAGGAAAGTTGTGTGCTTCATCAATGCTATACACCCTTCCCTGTGTGCATTTCTTCCCTGTAACCCCTCTGTGAGGGGATGTCCAACTGTCTACAGATGGGCTTTGGGATTCCATTCCTCGTACCCTACCCCCTTCACATTGGTATGATTTTGTTCTAGGTCTTAGATGCCTGATACCTTAGCACATTGATACCTCGTGATCGCACAGGCTGGTGTGCTTCTTCCATGTGGGCTTTGTTGCTTCTGAGCTAGATGGCCACTTGTTTATCTTCAAGTCTTTAAGACCCCAGACACTATATCTTTTGATAGATAGGCACCATCAGCTTTCTTCACCACATTTGCTTATGCACCTGCTTTGTCTTCAGCAATCGGGTCGGGAAGGTGAGCATCACAGAATGAAGGATTGTTAGAACAAAGTGTTCTTGTGTTGAGGGAGTACTTGAGTCAAGGTCTACTATCAATCTGCTACCTTAATTCTTAACATATAGCTATAAGTACATAGATCTATTTCCCTATGGTTATATATAAATACATTTACATATGTACATGCCTGTGTTTAGACCTCTATAAATACCCTTTGCCTCTTAGTTCTTTCCTCTATTTCCCTTTACTTTC
This sequence comes from Tenrec ecaudatus, assembly GCF_050624435.1. Classification (NCBI taxonomy): domain Eukaryota; kingdom Metazoa; phylum Chordata; class Mammalia; order Afrosoricida; family Tenrecidae; genus Tenrec; species Tenrec ecaudatus. The sequence continues at coordinate 76,153,121 of NC_134539.1, read as the reverse complement.
CTCTTGTCTCACCATCATGTTCAGCCTTCGTTCGGTTTAGTAATTCCTCACTGGTACATTGCCCTTGATTAAGCCTCACTAGGCATCCTGCGCCCTTCTTTCCATTGATTTTAGTTCACTTGTTGTTCCCTTGTGCCTGGGTTGGTTGCCCCCACCCCCTGCCTCCATTCTCCCACCTTCCTTTCTCCCATATCCCTGTCTCAGAACTATATGTTCCATTGTTTTTATCCCCCAATTGTTTATCCCACCTATCTTATCTAGATAGACATGTAGAGACATTAATATGCACAAAACCAGGCAAAGCCAAACAAAACAACAAAGGAAAACAAAACCAACAAAACAATACCAACAGCAGCAAAAACAAAATAACAACAGCAAAAAGAAAGTCAATGACGGAAAGGAAAAGCCTATAAATGGTTCCAGGTCTATTTTTAAACCTTTAGGAGTATTTTCCAGTTGAGTCTGATGGGGTGCCACACTCTGCCCCCAAAGTCTATTTTTGGTATCCTCCTGGGGATTTTGTCGCTTTGTTCCCTTGCTGCTCTGTTGCATGTCCTTGGTGTTTCGTCCCAGTACGATGGGATCAGATCAGGCACAATTCCTGTACTGTGTCTCTGGTGTTGTCCCCCGCAGTGCTATGGTTTAGTGAGGGACGCTGTGTCTCGTGGTGGGGCCGGCCCTATGGTCCTCTCGGTGCGTTGTCTGCTCTGAGCAGGAATATCGTCCTCGGGGTTGGGTGGGCCAGGCTGTGTTCCCTTCCCTCTCCATCCCTCTCTGTTTCTCCCGCCACCCCTTCACTCTTAAATCTCAAATTGACAGCAGAAGTCCACCAGGCACATGGTGCCACCTTTTCAGTCAGTACTCAAATGTGTTGTTCTTGGTGCCTGTCCGTTCGAGGTATTTCATATCAACAGACCACCTTCCTCCACTTGGCCCCACGTGGACCAGGTTCACCCTGGCTGCAGCCCCATGCATCCGACCTTTGTTCCTGTGTGTTGCCAGAAACTAGCCATCGAGTGGATGTCCATGTTTTATTGATTCCATGGCTAGCTGGCAGATGTCTGAGCTGCTTCTTCGGCTTGGAGCTGTTCTAGGTCACGCCGCCGTGCACCCGTGAGTGTGCACACACGTGTTTCTGGACCTGCGCTGCCTCCGGGCAGCAGCAGGACGTCTGGGTCACACAGGAATGCTGTGTTTTGACATTTTTGTGGAGACCAAGGGGGGCTTTCCGAAGTGGCTGTCCCATTTTACACTCCCACCCACGCCGTGGCTGCCAACCCCATGCTCACTGCCAGAGTCCATGCTGACTCCCAGAGACCCGGGTGGACAGGGCAGGACTGCCCTGTGGGTTTCTGAGACTCTAACTCTTTATGGGAGCACAAAGCCCCCCACTCTCTCCCACTCCAGCAGTGCAAAGCGTCCCAATCCCCCCACTCTGTCACCAACACTGACTATCTCTGTCCTTCGATTCCAGTCAGCCTAGTGGGTAATACCTCGAGTCTGTATTTTCCTGCTATTTCTTGTGCTAGTGGCATGAAACATCCTTTAATGTACTTGGTGGCCATTTGTACATCTTTTTACTGGAGAAAAATAGTGGGGGCATTTGCCTTTTTAATTATTGAATTGTCAGAGCTCTTTATAGGTTCTAGAGACAAGCCCCCTAATAGATGACAGGATTTGCCAAATATTCTCTCTCTCCTTTTTATTCTGTAGGTGGTTTCATTTCCAACTTTTCTCTTTTTAAAAATTTTAATAAATCATTTTGGGGGGCTCTTGTAACAATCCATACATCCATTGTATCAAGCACATTTGTACATGTGCTGCCATCATCATTTCCAAAACATGTTTTTCATTTTTAATAAAACCATTTCATTCATTTTCTCAATGGTATATTTTGAAATGAAAACGTGTCTTATTCTGAATGAAGTTCAAGATTTCTATGGTGGCACAGGGCGGGGGTCACTTTTAGTATCGTTCCCCAAAGAGGTTTTGCCCAACCCACGGTCAGAACAATGGACGCCTATATTTTCTTCTGGGTGTTCTAGAGTTTTAGCTCTGACACGGGGCATGGTTGTTCAGCAGAGGGCTGCGTGAGTCCTCCTCAGTGTGTAAGGAAGACTGTGGATGCCGAGAGGCAGAGGTGGCAGCTCTTGTCTTGGGGGACCAGAACTCCAGCTTCATGGGCTCCATCTCTCCTGGCTGCAGGAAAGGCTTATGAAATCACATACGTGAGGCTGAAGTTCCACACCAGCCGCCCGGAGAGCTTCGCCATTTACAAGCGCAGTCGCGCCGGAGACCCGTGGGTGCCCTACCAGTACTACAGTGCCTCCTGCGAGAAGACCTACGGCCGCCCCGAGGACCTGTACCTGCACCCCGGCGAGGATGAGCAGGTGGCCTTCTGCACCTCTGAGTTCAGTGACATCTCCCCACTGAGCGGAGGCAACGTGGCCTTCTCCACCCTGGAGGGCCGGCCCAGCGCCTACAACTTTGAGGAGAGCCCCGTGCTGCAGGTCAGAGAGGAAGGGGGCTTCCCTGAGGGCTGGGCGGGGGCAGGATGCCTGGAGCAGGGGGGATCGCAGGAAAGTCTACAGTAGCTAGGCCCCAGAGGCCCTGAGCGATGTCACAGTTTCCAGACTGAACACATCAGAAACTTTGTTGCGTTTGAATCTTTTTGTGGACGCCTGAGAATGAATCAGATGAAAGTGAATGAATGAGAGTTGAATTAAATGAAAGTGTCCCCTCCTTGGAGTCTTGGTGGCTTGGTGGCTACCAATTGAGTTCGAAACCACGAGCCACTCCTCAGGAGAAAAGCGAGGGTCTCTACTCCTGTGAAGAGTCGCCGTCTTAGAATCCCACACGAGTGGTCCTATTCTGTACTGTAGGGGGCTGGGAATCGGAATTGACTCGATGGCAGTGAGGTTTCATTTTATGTGTTATCCCCTCCTTTGTCCCGGAAGGAGCCTCGGTGGCACAGTGGTGATGAGCTGGGCTGCTAATGACGAGCTCAGCAGTTTGAAACCACCAGCTGCTCCGTGGGAGAGATGAGGCTGTCTACCCCTGTAAAGGGTTACGGTCTCAGACATTCACAGGGGCAGCTCTACCCTGCCCTGTAGTGTCTCCATGAGGCGGAATTGACTGGATGACAGGGAGTTTGGTCTCCTGTGGCCGACTCCTGCAGCTCCCAAGAGCCCATTGGCAGCTGCCCTTAAGTGGATGGGGAAACTGAGGGTTGGAGAAGGCAAGGGCTTACCAGGGGCTACGTGACCCAGACCAGATCTGAGTCTCCAAGGCTCCCGGGCAGTGCACCTCCAGCGCTTTCTGTGGAACCGAGCCGCACCTACCCCGCACGTCTCCGAGGACTTTAAGGAGGATAAGCTGGGCCACATGACAAGAACATGAGCTTTGGAGTCACGGGGTCCTGGGTTCGATGCAGGGGGGCCTCCAGAACCCTCAGTGCTGATGGGATGGGTCTATATCTGCAGTGTCTAAAATCATGACCACCAGTGTCAGGTGGCTGGAGAGCGCATGGGCATGCTGTATTCGTTCCCCTGGGCTGACGACTAGCAGTTCGAGCCGCTAGTGTGGCCACAAGGCCGCTCCGAAATGTGTCTCTAAGTGGGATTTGTAGGTGGGTCAGAACGGGTGGTGTGGCTCTTATTTAGCCTTATTCGTGGCATAATGGGCTTCATGTGGAACTGCAAGGTCACCCGTTTGAACCTGTCAGCGGCTTGCAGGAGTGGGACAAGGCTCTCTGTCCCATCGAGATTCACAGCCTCTGAAATCCTGTCCATCACGTCTAGGAGTTGGGATCCACTGCACAGCCAGGGGTTTTGGTTCATGCAAGACAAGACTCGGCTTTTTCAATGATTTAAAACCTGTAGGCCTTGCAAGCGAAGGTGACTGATGGATAATTTGTGGCGAGGTTCAAAGTGAGGTCAGATTAACATATTACAGGGCAGGTAGGAGTTGTCCGTGGATTGGATGTTTGTAACCGGGGATTTACAGGAGTCAGAATCCAGTCTCTAGGGGTGGGATGCTTCCTGGTCTCTCCCAGCCTCTGGTCGCTCCAGACCATCCCTGGCTTGCAGCCATTCTCAGCCCCTCTTAGTAGATGCCCAACATCTAGGTGTCCCCCTTAGTAGATGCCCAGCATCTAGGTGTCCCCCTTATAGATGCCCAGCATCTAGGTGTCCCCCTTAGTACATGCCCAGTGTCTAGGTGTCCCCCTTAGTAGATGGCAAGCTTCTGGGTGCCTCCCTTGGGAGGTGGCCAGCTTCTAGGCGTCTCCGTGGCATAGTGATTGTGCCATGATTTGGACTGTGATCCCTAAGATTGGCGGTTTAAAGCCACTGGCTTCTCTGAGGGAGAAAGAAAGCTGGGATTTCTGCCCCATAAAGACCGAGTCTCAGAAACTCCCAGGGGGCAGTTCTACCATCCTGGCGACTGGGCGGCACGGAGTGTCTTGTCTCTGGGTTCCTTCTCCTGTCTGTACAAGGGCACCGCTCGGGTTGGATCAGGACGTACCCTACTCCAGTGTAACCCCATGTTCCTTGGTAGCATCTTCAAAGACTGTTTCCAAACCAGGTCACATGTGCAGGGAGCAGACCCATGGTGCGGCCCCTGTCCTTGGTGACGAGCCGGGATGGGTGCAAACACTAAGGAATGGAACTTTGTGCTTGTCGGGTCCAGGGTGAAGCTGAAAGAACTGCAACATGGCCCACTGTGGGCTCTCGCTGACGACTCCCAGCAGAAGGCTGGGGGTGGGGGTGGGGGGGTTGACGCTGTGATCGTGCCTAGCGAAATAGGTCCTCCCAGTGCAGCCCATGGGGGGCTGTCAACTCCAGTTTGTACCTACACTTACTTGTGGTCAGTGTCTTTCTGTAAACATGTGGGTCTGCTTGTCATTGCTGGGTGGTCTCAGAGAGCGGGATGGGGGTGGGGTGGGGTGGGAGGACAGTGGTCCATTTCCCTGGGTTCCAACAGGCCCCAGCCCAGGTAAAAAAACTGCCACTCCCTTTTTTCGACACTGTGAAAGCATTTCTTTGCCATTAAGGATTGAATGGAGTGTGTCACCTGCAGAAGAGACATTAAAGTCCTAAGCCCTGGTACCAAGGAGCTGGTGGCATGGTGGGCCACTTGCTACTGTGTCGTGGACAATCTAACATGTTTCCCCACCTCCTGGATGAAAGTCGTGGGGAGTTATGAACCGTGTGTGTGTGTGTGTGTGTGTGTGTGTGTGTGTGTGTGTGTGTTTGTGTGAAAAGGGAGCACAAGCACAAGTAAGCTCAGGGTTCTCCATCCCTGCCAACCAAAACTCACCACCATCAAATTGATGCCAACTCGTAGTGACACTATAGGATAGGGTAGAACTGCCCCTGTGGATTTCTGAGCCTGTCACCACTCTTTATGGGAGTAGCAAGGCTTGTCTTTCTCCCACCGATTCCTGTCCAAGATTGTACATTTGAGAAGAGTCCTGGATTCTGTGGGCAGGTTCTGTGGGGTTGGGACAGAGACAGATGCCAGACCTCGAGGCAGAAGCTCCAGTGCAGGGAAGCCTGTGATTGTTTGCCACGGATTAGTAAGTCAGCACAAGTAAGCCCGTGGCTCACTGGGTAAGCTGACACTGCTCCTGACCCCAACTGAGGGTGTCTTCATGCAAGAGAAGTGACAGGGAGGCAGAGGACGGGTGCCAGGTGCCGCTGCTGCTGCAAGCCCAGCAGAATCGAGGAGAGCAGCGTGGAGCAGGGTCTTCCTTAAACCACGGGGGAACCAGCAAGGCTGACACCCTGATCTCGGACTTCCAGCCTCCAGAACCTGAAGGCAATACACTCACCTTCTTAGAAGCCACCCCGTTTGTGCTGTGTTGCTAAGACCACCTCACAGCCCTCTCTGGCCCCCAAAAGGACACGGAGGCCCAGAAGGCTGTGTCCAACCTGTGCTGCCCTGGCATTACAGCTCTGAATGCCCAGCTCTGCTCATCGCCGGACAAAGCGTTCACATCGCCATCATGCTTTTCTTGGAAGTGGCAGTCGCTGCTCAACACGCTGAAAGACCTTTAGGGTAGATGATCGGCCAAGGTCCGATGAAGACTGGTGGAAAGGAGCAGCTACTGCGTCTGTGTTGCCGATGTCACCTGAAGAGAAGCGGCACCGGAGGCCCCTGCCAGGACGCCGTGTCTGATGACAGGCTATTGCCACATGCATCCTGGACACGGTCCCCTACTAGAAATGACCCTTTTAAAAGTATCCCCGCTACTGCTCCCAGGCAGAAGCTGAGGGCCAGAGGAGGGCCAAGAAGGCCAAGCCTGACCGGCAGTGCTCCCTCACCCTGCCCGCTCCAAGGGAGCATCCTCAGAGTATTTGACGTCGGGGTAGGGGAGAGCCAGGTTGGGAGAAGAGGCTGACAGGTCATGAAAACGTGTGTGCGTGGCTGCCGGGTCGCCCTCTGGTCCCCATGGAAGGAACACGGATGTTGGCAGAGAGCCCACCTGGTGGACCCAAATCAGCCTACCAGAGTCCAGGGGCCGCAGATGGAGCACTAATTACACAGTTAATTAGAGTCCAAGGGCTTCCCCTCCCCTGAGTCCTTACTGCTGTGTTCCGGAGCTTCCATCTACCTGAAGGGGTCCCCAAACTTATTTAGCCTACAGCCCCCTTCTCAAAAAATTACTCCGCGCCCTCCTGGGCAATGAGCATCTTCATACTGTAGGCCACAATCAAGGTAAAGTATAAGCATCTGCCTTCACAGTCCGCCTGGTTTCCAGTGCCCACTTTGGGAATCATTAACAAAACAAAAAAGTTCACTGCCATCGAGTCGATTCTGCCTCATCGAGATCCTATGGGATGGGGTAGAGCTGCCCCTATAGGTTTCTGAGGCTGTCACTCTTTGCAGGGTTGTACAAAGCCCCCTCTTGCTCCCACAGAGTGGCTGGTGGTTTCACACTGCTGACCTTGTGGTTAGCAACCCAATGCGTAACCACTATGCCACCAGGGCTCCTTTGAGAAGCCCAGAGCCCACCCAGATTGCAGCGGGACCATTACAGATGCCCCGCATACAGTGGGCCTCGCCCCCCACAATGTGAGTCAGGGGGGCCCAGCCCTATTCTCTCCCCGCACACAGCCTGGTGTCTCAGAGATTGTCCCCTCCGTCCCTCATGATCATCTCTTTGCAGACATGAGCAAGTGCTGACTGAGCCAGTCCTGGGACAGAGGACAGACACTGGAGCCAGAGGAGGGTGCTTGCCCATTCTGTCACTCACGGGCTGGGGGACCTTGGGCATGCCCTGTCCTCTCTGGGCTGCTCCGGTGTGATGAGGGTGTCCAGGTAAATATTGGGAAGCAGGCTAGCCCAGTGGCACTGGTGTCCTGGGGGACAGAGCTGAACCCAGGTAACGGGTGCCATTTGGAGCAGAAGCCAGTCAATCCCAAGCAACTAATGACTTTGGTGTAGCCAATTCACTCCTGCTCTGGTGTTATGCAAATTTCCCCTCACTTTCAAATCATGAAAACAGTCCCTGCTGGCAGCACCTTCTTGTCACCGTCACCTTCAAGTCATTTTCTTACACCAAAGAAAGGCAAGGAGCTTGCTGGGTCAACATTGAGGGACACTGTGGGGTGAGCATTGGACTGCTGTCTTCAAGGTTGGAAGTTCAAATCCACCAGCCGCTTCTTAGGAGAAAGACGAGGCTGTCTTGGTCTCACAGCATCACGGAGTTGGAATGGACATAATGGCAGTGGGTTTGGAGTAAGGCTAAATAAATACGGACTCGTGCACCTGCTCGGCATCCCCTACAAATTCAACTCGAAGACACACTTAGGAACGGATTTTCTTTATAGCCCAGGCATGGCCTGACCTTACCCTCATTAAGCCTCATTCTCCTCGCCTGTCAAGTGGGGAGAATAAGGAACGAACACGGAGAGAACCGGAGGCCGAGCCACATCGGGTTGTTATGCAAAGCCCAGCGGTGAATGCACTCTGCTAGCCCACAGTGATGGGGGTGCCAGTGGCTGCCACGGCATCTTCCAGCATTCACTGGGGTTGATAGGGGCCTAGCCCGCAACCAACAGAACAAAGGAGCACTGCCCTCGCCGTCCTCGCCGTCCTCGCCGTCCTCACCATTGTTCTGAAACTGAGCCCATTGTGGCCACCACTGGGTCGCTCCGTCTGGCCAAGGGTCTTCCTCTTTTTTGCTGCCCCTCCACTTTACCAAGCATGACGTGCGTCCCTCTCCAGGGACTGGTCTGCCCTGACACGTCCAGAGTGCGTGAGACAGAGTCTAGCCTCTGTCCGGCATGGAGCAGACACTCGTTAGATACTTGGTCAAGAAGTGCAGAGTCGACCGGAAGGAGAATTCTGGCTTTATTTCTCCCAAGATAGAGCTGTTTGTTCTCTGGGCAGCCCAGGGCACTTTCAGCAGTCTTCACCAGCACCCTAATGCAAATGTGCCACTCCTCCCTAACGCTTCCGTATTCAATGTCCAACTTTCACACACGCGGGAGGTGCTTGAAAATACTCTGGCTTGGGTCACGCGTAACTTACTCCTTAAAGCAACATCCTCACTTTTCAACACTCAAGTTCACTGGGTGACATTTTCTTTTCCTGGAGAACCCGAATAGCCCGATAGCAGTGCTTTTTGCTGTGGATGGCTGGATCCTCGCACCCCGGGCCCAAGAGCCGGCCCCAGCGGCCACAGCACCTCCTGGGCACTGGTCAGAGGTGGAGCAGCATAGGCCCCACCCCCGGACCACGGAGCAGAGTCTGGATTTTCACCAGGGAAACTCAGCCCCAGATGACGGAGACTTGGTGCAAACTCCAGCGCAAAGCCAGTTAAGTGTCGAGAGGCCACTGAAGTTTTCTGTGCCAGCCAGAACTGCCTCGGCTGAGGCCCTGGGTCCCAGGCAGTGGGCTCATGGGCAGCCAAGTGCAGGGGAGCAGGCGAGTCCCCACGGGCCGGGTTATCCTGGGGAGAGAAGACAGGATGCCAGGAGCTGCCTCTCAGTACTGATGAGCCTGATTGCTGAACCAGGGACTCCTGGGCTGAATTTAAATGCTGATTAGCATTCAGCCGGAGCGCCCTCTGATTATAGCAGCAGGCGGGTGGAAATGTCAGCCTCACGTGGCTTCTCCCCCCACTTCCTCCCCAAGTTCTTGCTCCATGATCAAGTATTTATCAAGTGCCTACTCTGTGCCAGACAGAGGCTGGGGGTGCAGGGACCCCAAGTCCCTGCTCTCATGGGCCTTACATTCTGGTGGGAGAGACATCACACGAGGCGGGTGACTTGTCTGTGAAGGTCTGTCTGTGTCAGATTACCCAATATGCAAGGTAGGCACGGGCTGACTCGTGCTTGCTTACTCATCTGCCGTGAACAATTTCACATTTTCTCCCCACACCCATCAGAGCTTCTGCTTCTACAGGCAGCTGTCACCGGTCTCTGTGGCAACGCCCGCCACAGCACCTGCCTGCAGAATCAAAGCCTCTTTTCCAACCTTCGATCCCTGACAGGTGAATCCTCGTGGCCCCGTTTGCAAAGAGGAGTAAGTGAGCAAGCAAGCGCAAAGCTCAGAATACGTTTTAAAGAAAAAGTATTGCTACTCAGTTTCCAGTTCATACATCTCAAAAACAAGTCATTGGTCTTGCAGAATTCCATCGGGGATCCCCAGCTTTGTTGCTATCACTAAGACTCTATTTTCCAACTCGAATTCCTGCCCCTTTGCTTCCAACTCTTGCACGTCAATTGCCAATGGTGATAAATACAGATTGCAGTTAGTGCCTAACATGTAATCGCTATGCTATCAGGGCTGCTCGCTAGAAATGCATCTCGATGGCATGTTTGAGCCATTTCAGACCCAAACCCCCATCCCCCAAAAAGCCAAAACCTCACTGCCATCAAGCGGATTCTGACTCACGGCAAGCCTATAGGACAGGGGAGAGCTGCCCCTGCGGGTTTCCAGGGATGTAATCTTCATGGGAGTAGAGAGCCTCGTCTTTCTCCTACTCAGGTTTATTCCAAACAAAGCGTGTTGAAACATGTCTCTGCCAGTAGTGGATGGCTGCAGGCAAGTTCTCCCAGTCAGACACTTGTTTTAACCCAAAAACCCAAACTCACTGCCATTGGGTCCATGCTGACTTGGGGACCCCCTGTGGAGTTCCAAGATTGTAACTGTTTGGGAGGAGTAGCCGGTCTTCCCCCCCCCCCCCCCAGTTGCTGGTGATTTCGGACTCCCAACCATGTAGATCGAAACCCAATTCATAACCACTACGCTTTTCTTAGTCTCTTAAAGACCAGACTCACGGCCACTGAGTCGATTCTGCCCCAGAGAGGTCCAATCAAAGCAGTGCCTTCCCCGGGGACCTGGGAGGCCAGTCCAATTCAGGCACAGAAAGCACTTGGGAGGTGATGGTGACTCCTTTTTTTTTATTATTCCATAGGGGTTATTATTCTTTTCTGAACCAGTTTGTTGGCAAATAGTTCACATATCGTAAAAATTCAGCAGGTCAATCACATCAAGAAGAGGTGCACAATCATCCCACAATCAGTTTTAGAGCATTTTCATTCTTCTACTCATTGTTATTAGCGCCCCATTTCCCTCCAGCATCCGCTGCTCTACCCCCAAACCGAAAAAAACAAACTCACCGCCAATGAGTCGATGTCAACTCAGAGCAACCCTGCAAGACAGGTAGAGCTGCCCCTGTGAGCTTCTGAGGCCAAGACTCTTTCTGGGAGGAGAGAGCCGACTTTCCCCCTTGGAGCCGCTGGTGGTTAGCAGCCCACTACGCCACCAGAGCTCAAAGGTGGTAATCTTGGTACTGGACCATTACGGGGGCTTATTAGGAAAAAGAAGATTACAACCTGCATTGGTGAGAATAGGGCAGGAGGGTTTCCCAAAGGAAGGTCCTTTCTCCGTCATAACCGTGTACCTGCTTGTTCTCAGAGGGCGCCCAGGGCTGTCCCACGAGAAAGCCACTGGGAAACCTTACCCCACCCACCTACATCCCTGACCTTGCTCCTTCCATGCTGTGTTCCCCAACCTTCCAAGGACATGGAAAAGGAAAGGAGCGCGATTTGAGTTTCTCGAGGATGCCCAAACCCGTGTTGACGTGGTAAAAATTGAGGAGCGCAGAATTCTTCAGAGAAGGGTTGCAGAGATGAAAGCACCTCCTTCAGAAGTCTGTCGAGCTAGATGGAGGATATGTTGAGAAACAATAGCTTCCTATTTTATATTTTTATTTACTAAAAGGCTCTATGTATTGGCACCAATACTTTTTCATTCACCTGCCTGCGCCCAGGCTTCCCTTTCTCACTGGGTCATCTCCCCGGGTCCTGTCTTCAGCCAGGCCCAGCTGAGCAGGGAAGAGGGGTGCTGGGACCTGTCTTCCCTCTCTCGTTCCTAGAAGGTGAGTTCTGGGCCCCTGCTGGGGTCCAGTAGGATAGACTGCACAACAAGGTCTCAGATGAGCCCCTGCCCCTCCAGCACCATCACACTCACCATCCGTCTGCTCCCCGAAACACCCTGACTGGGAGGGAGGGACACACCGGGTCCATTGCACCGATGGGAAGACCGGAGGCCCTGAGACACTAAACACAGTGGTGAGTGACCCGGAACTCAGGTTAGGGAAAGACCCCAAGAGCAGGTCCGTTATTTCTGCAGTGTCCTCAAGGTTTGTCTGAGCCCCTGCCAGCAGAACGGGGTCAGCACTCAGGAACTTGAGGGTTGTGTCTCTTCTCCCCTCTGTCCCCTGCCCCCAGGACTGGGTCACCAGCACCGAGCTCCTCATCTCCCTCAACCGGCTCAACACTTTTGGGGACGACATCTTCAAGGACCCCAAGGTGCTCCAGTCCTACTACTACGCTGTGTCTGACTTCTCGGTGGGCGGCAGGTAGGTGAAGCAGGGTGCTGGGGGCCCAGCGGGGAGGTGGGAGTGAAGCAAGACTCCAGCACCCTAGTCCTGAAGCAGAAGGTGGCTAGCCACTTGGGAGTCCCCCAGTGGTGACTGTGGAGTGGTAGAGAGGCCCATTCTGTTGCCCCAGGGTAGGAGAGGGAGCCAGGACCCTGACATGTGAGCCTCTCAGCCTGGCTCCCGCCCACCATTCCAGATGTGCACTTCTCTGGGGTATTAGCTATCTCTCCCAATGCACACACACACATACACACACACCACACATACCCCACACACCATACATCCACGTACACATGTATACACACATACACAGCATACACATACGCATACATACATACACACACGGATGTGCGTGCACTCAGAGCTGGACAGGACACAGCAAGGCTGTGCTGCTATCTCTGCCTGGAGCCCCTTCCACCTCTTCCCCCATGGGAGGTGCTACTGCTCCCTCTCCCCAGCCCCAGAGGCCTCTGTATCAGGACCCTGCTCTCAGACCTTCTCTCCGCGTCGCTCCTTGCCCCGGTCGTTGGTCTGCGAGCCCCGTCTCCATGAAGACAGACCCACTGCTCTGGTCCGCAGCCCTTCGGACTTGTCTCGCACGAAGTGGTCCCTCCCACATGCTGCAGAAGTACAGTGGTCAGCCACATTAACATCGGCATGTACAGACTCTTCCTTGGGAGAGAGAGGGGGAGGGAGAGGGAGAAAATTCCTACTCCACACCCCTGGCATTCACTGCTAAATTGTAGGAGGGGCCTTCGAAAGTCTGTGGGAAAAAATCCATTCTCTTTCAGTTCCATTTCTCCACCAACTTTTTGAAGGTTCTGAGGACAAGGACCCTAACTGAGCATGAACTGTGTACCCAGCGGCAGTGTGGTTCAGTGGAAGAAGTTCTGCTTTCCGTGTGGGAGACGGGCTTACTGGGCGCCGATTTGGCCTGGGTTGGAGGTAGACAGGAAGGAAGATGGGGGGTAGGGGGGCTAAGGAGGGGGAGGCTTGGTTCCTGTAGAGCCACCTGTCACCCTCCACCGGTCTGTCCAGAGTCCCTCTGACAGGGTGACTGACTACCTGTGCGTGAGCCTCTCTCCCAACACTGGCTGCACTGTGAACTGACCCAAACCAGCAGGGCCAGGGACCAGGGCTGTGTCCTGGCTGCCCTCGGCCACATTTTACAGCTATTGCGACATGCAGGCTCTTTCCCCTGTGCCCCTTACCACACCTACCAGGGGTGTCCCCTTCCCCTCCCCTGAGAGGTGCCACCCTGCCCTGCGCTGACAGACCTCGGTCCCTTCCAGCTCTGCCCTGACTTCCCTCTGGGACCTAACCAGACCACCATCCCCAACATTCCCACAACATGGCGAAGTTTCTTCCATAAATGCCCACATACTGGGGACAGGGTCCTTGCCCCAGGCCCCACCCTGCCTCGGGTGATTTTGAGAACCTTCCCCTACCTGGGACCCGGAGCAAAACACCTGGAGGAGGGGACCAACCCACCCGCGCTCTCTGACGAAAGTCTTGCAGGCGTCATGGTGGCAGGCTGGTCACTTCTTTGACACCCAGACTCGGCATCCCAGGCAGGGGTCAGTCACCCAGTGTCCATGGTGCCTGGCCCAGCAGGGGGCTTGAACCTTAGCCCCCCTTCCCTACCCTCCCTCCCTCTGATCTCCCACTGCTGCGTACGGAAGTGGGATGTATCAGCTGCCCCAGGTAACATCTGCTTCCCCAAAGCCAGGGACACCCAGTCCTCTTGACGCTGGAAGAGGGAAACATGGGATGGACAGAGGGCTGTTCCCACCCCATCCCTCATCTGAATTGCCGGGGTTTGCAGGGCACATCCTGCTCACCAGACCCTGTGCTGACGTCACCTGTTGACAAGCGTCACGTGATCATCCTGAGAGCTTGAGTGGCGTGCACAACATCCTTGCAGCCAACAGGGGCAGCGCTGGTCATCATCATTCAGGGGGACATCTGTCCGGGGCCTCCGGTCCCTGTCCCAGTCTTGTGGGGTGGCAGACACCGATTAGAGTTTCTCCCCATGTACACAGGATGGGAACGGGGGTCGAGGGTGCAGGGTGCATGCAAATCTCAGAGCCTGAGGCTCTGCGGCTGGTGGGACGGAGCCGAGCTGAGGCAGACAGGTGGGCCTTCTGGGCAGGAGAGTCAGTGTGTGCAAGGTTGGTGTGGGCGGGACAGGGCAGAGGTTGAGGCTGGACAGACCTCATGGACCATGCTCACCTTGTCTCATAGGCAATGGGAAGCGGGTGGAGGATTGAATGAGGATGGGAACAGGATTGCCCTGTAAAATTCTGGAAAACAAGATGTCCCTGATAACTAAAATGTGTCTGACTCAGGCCAGGCTCTTTCCCATCCCATCCTGTGTATGTGGACGCTAGACCCTGAAGCTGAGGCCTGTAAAGTGTGCTGTTGGCAAAATAAGGAGCCCCGGTGGCATAGTTATGAGGTGGGCTGCGATCTACATGGTTGGCAGTTCAAAGCCAGCAGCATCTCCTTGGGAGGAAGACGGGGCTTTCTCTTCCCATAAACAGCTGGAATCTCCGAAACCCATAGCGGGTGGATGTGAATCATCATTGACTTGATAGCAGTGAGGTGTTTTTTTTTATTGGTTGGCAAAAAATAATATGGAACGTCCTGTGGACTACCAAGTTGGAACCGACTCATGGTCTACCACCACCACCACCAAAGGAATGCACACATCAGTCTTAGAAGAAACACACAGTGAGCATGTTCCTGAGGATCGAGGACAGCAGGACATTCACTCACTTATTTTGGACACACGTCCTTGGGAAGGACTATTCACTAGACCAAAGGCAAGGCGTTTGGGTTCGGAGTGAGCCAACAAGATGAGGGAGCCAGCGAGGGGCGCACTGGCACAGTCGCTGTAACCATCATGATGATGACCCTGGACTGGGCAGTGCTTGCTTTCCTCGTACGTCAGCCGCGTTGACTTGAGAGTAACTCACAGCAAGCAGCCACAGCCAGGTTTGTGAAGCCTCCCGGCACTTACCAGGTGTGGGGAAGAATAAAAGATGCGAGGGAGCCAGCGTGATACACGGGAGCCGTGGTAAGAGTCAGCTGAATTAAAGCAGTTTGGAGCAGGAAGAGGGGCCCTGGTGGCATAGTGGTCAGCAGTTCGAAACCACCAGCCGCTCTGTGGAAGAAAGATGAGGCTTTCAATTCCCGCAGAGTTACACTCTCAGAAACTCACAGGGGTCAGTTCTCCCCTGTCCTATAGGGTCGCTATGGGTTGGAATCGACTCGATGGCAGTGAGGATCAGGAAGGTGGTGGATGGGTTGCTGGGAGGGGTGGTGTTGGGTTAGGGGATTGGTGTTTGTATCAGCCCAGAAGCTAGTTAGGACAGCAAATCAGCTCTTCTTGCAAGTGATGGGCCTCTAGGTAATGACGTCCGTGATGGACCAGGATAAAGCTCTCCTTCGGGTCTCCATGGGATGGTGATGCCCAGCTGGATGGGGCAGGCGAGGAAGTAGAACATGGGCCCAGCTTTCTGCACTCTCGGACTTGGCAGAAAAGGGAGGCGTGGGAGGTGGTCCGTGATAACTTCTCGGCTCTCCTCCCTGCCAGCCCCACTTGATTCAGCTCCAGCCTCCTGGGAGGTGTGCTCTGCGAGGATGGCAGGCAGCAGGGAGCTCTAGTCTGTCCCTTTGGGCCAGAGAACATCTGGGTCCCAGCTGTGGGAAGCCAGACCACCCTCGGACCAGCAGCTGGCTGGGGAAGACGGCTCTCTGGCAGCGGCAGGTGACCCGAGCAGCCTGGGTTTCCCAGAGGCCCCCAGGAATTCCACTCCCTTTCCCTTGGGGTCGGTGGGTTGCCAGGGAGGGAGGTGTGCGCAGCACACCTCAGGGGTATGGGAATTCCCTTGGGACTGCTCTGGACTGCTGGATCCTGAGGGCCTGCCTCCCTTCCCCATCCATGAAGGGCCCATGCTGCTGCCCTGGGAGGGGGGGTGTGCTCTGTCTCCTTCCTCAGCTCCAGGGACCCCATATTAGAGAACACACTGGGGTGAGGGTGGGGTGGGGACATGGATGGCCTGGTCCAAAATTCCTCTGCACCCTTTGAGGACAGGGCAGGACTTGGCATATGCTTTCATTCCGGGGCTGCTTAGCTCGAAACAGCAGCAATGTGGCCTCTCGCCGTCCCGGAGGCAAGAAGCCAGAGCTCAGTGTCCACATGGCCAGGCTTTTTTGGGAGCTCCACAGGGGAAATCCCTTCTGGCCTCTTCCTGGATTCTGGTGGCTTCTAGCAATCCTTGGCCTGCCTTGACTAGTGACTGCGATGGCCCCCCTCCATCTTCGCCTGGCCATCTTCCCTTGGTGTGAGGCTCTAAGTCCTCTCTAAGGACCCCAGTTATTGGATTTAGGCCCCACCCCCTGTGGGGCCGAGATTACACATCGGGCTGCGAACTGCAAGGTCGGCAGTTCTAAAATACTAGCTGCTCTGGGGGAGAAAGACAGGGTTTTCTCCTGTAAAGAGGCACGGTCTTCGAAACTCACAGGGGCAGTTCTACCCTGTCCTATGGAGTCATTACGAGTCAGCACCGACTCAGTGGCAACAAGGTGGTTTTTGTCGTTGCTGTTTTGTCTCATGGCATAATGGGTTATGCATTGGGCTGCTAACCCCAAGGTCAGCGGTTCAAAAACAGCAACTACTTCTTAGGAGCTAGATTAGGTTGTTACTGTAGTGATCTACAGCCTTAGAAACCCACTCTGAGTAGGAATTGACTTGATGGCAGTGAGTTAGCAGCGGTGCTAACCCCGAATGCTCTCTTCTTAACCAATCACTTCTTTGAAGACCTGATTTCTGAATGAATCCCATTGAGAGATTCCAAGTGGACATCATTTTGAGGAGACAGTATTCAACTGACCTCAAGGAGCCGTGGCCACATGGCCCACGGGATGTGTCAGCAGGGTTCAGAATCTGTCACATAGTGTCTGCCACTACCTGGCCTGAGCCTGTGTCCTTGTCTGTGAAACTGGGGCAATAATGGCCCCTCCGCCAGCAAGAAAGGGCAGGCTGACTGCTCAGCCCGGGGCTGGGCACAGAGCACACCGCAGGTTCAGAGCCGTGTCACCCTCTAAGCCTCTCAGCTCGACAGGGGAATGGCCTATAGAATGACAGCCCCATGGGGTCAGGCCAGCTGAGTATATCCTGCAGCTGCTGAAAACAAGCTCTTTGTCCCCTCCTGAGCCCACCCATCTCCTGACCCTATGACAGTAGTTGGGGACATGGGCCCAGTGGTTGTGGTTGCTGTTAGGTGTCATCGGGTTGGTTCCGACGCCTAGGCACCCCCTCCCCAGTCATGTGCCGTCTCACAGTGGACTCTGCCTGAGCCCATTGACGCAGCCACTGTGCCAGTCCATCTTGTTCCAGGTCTTCCTCTTTTTTGCTGCCCCCACCACCTTACCAAGCCTGATGTCCTTCTCCAGGGACTGGTCTCTCCTGACATGCCCAAAGTACATGAGATGACGTCTGGCCATCCTTGCCTCTCAGGAGCACTCTGGCTGTCCTTCTTCCAAGAAGAGTTGTCTGTTGTCTGGGGAGTCCATTGTGCCTTCTACAGTCTTGGCCAGCACTGTGATTCTAATGCACCGATTCTCCCCTGGTCTTCTGTAGTCAATCCAACTTTCACATGCAGGTGACGGGTCAGGCACATGTCAGTTCTCAAAGTCAACACCCCTGCGTTTCAACACTCTAAAGCGCTCTTGTGCAGCAGATTCATGCGACGTGATGCGGCCGGCGTTTGATCTCTGACTTCTGCTTCTGGGAGCATTGAGTAAAGATGAAATCCTTGACAGCGTCCGTTTTTCTCTGTGGATCACCTTACCTGCCGGTCCAGTTAGGAGGACGTGGGTCTACATCGAGTGGTAATCCACACCGAAGGCTGCCATCCTTGATCTTCATCAGCAAGTGCTTCAAGTCCTCCTCCCTTTCAGCAGGCGAATAAGGCTGAATAAGCCTTCTTAATCCTGATGCCACCTTCTCCTTCGATCCAGGGAATCCTGCTTCTCAGATTATTTGCCCAGCGTACAGATTGAATGAGCATGGGAAAGAATGCATCCCCAGTGACCATCTCGCCTGATTATAAGCCATGCATATTCCCTTGTTCTGGTCACACAACCCCTGACCCGAGTACAGGTTCTGCATGAGCGCCGTGTCGTGTTCTGGGATCCCCATTCTGCTCAAGGTCAGCTATAGTTTATGATGGTCCACACAGTCAAGTGCCTTCGCAGAGGCGATAAAGCACACGTTGACATCTTTCTGGTAGTCTCGGTTTTCAGCCAAGAGCCAGCTGAGGTCAGCGATGATGTCCCTTCTTCCAGGTCCTCTTCTGAATCCGGCCCGAGCCCCTGGCAGCTCCCTGTCAAAGTACTTTTGCAACTGTTGTGGGATGATCTTCAGCAGAGTTTTGCTTGCCTGCGATCGTGATAACACTGCTCTAGAATCTGAGCGTCCCGCCGAGTGGCCTTTCTTTGAAACGGGTACATACATGGGTCTGTCTCTTCCAGTCACGTGGCCAAGTGGCCGTTGTCTGAATTTTCTGGCCTAGAGAGTGTGTGCTTCCGGCGTTCCATCAGCTTGCTGAAGCCTCTCAGCTGTGATTCCATCGATTCCTGGAACTTTGCTTTTGGCTAATGCTTTCAGTGCAGCTTGAACATCTCTCAGTATCATTGGTTTGGGCTTATAAGCTACCTCTTGAAATGGTTGAATGCCACAACCCGTTCTTGGTACAGTGGCTCTGTGTGTTATCTTTCCATCTTCTGACCAGAAGAAGGACCCAGGGCTGTGCTCAACGACAGAGTCTGCCGGGTGTCGGGACAAGTTGGAGGCTGACATGCTCTGCCTCCTCCTTTTAGACACCGTCGAAGGAGAACTCTAGGAGGCAGCGACCCTGACCCCAACCTTGCCCACCCCTCCCCATGGGAGCTAGATGATGTCCCCCTGGGTCCCTCCTGAAGCCTTCTAGGGCAGCCCTGCTGACTCTGCCCCTCCCTGGCTGGTGGCCCCGGTCAATCTCCATGTGCCTCGGGTTCTCCATGGATTAAGAAGCACACGTGGGTTCATGCTCTGACAGAGCTCAGAGCAGTGAGGGCCTATTACCCAGGCTTTCGATAAAGCTCACACCCATGGGGCAGGGCGGGGTGGGGCGGGGGACGGGTGTGTGTGAGTTTTACTGCCTGGCTCTTAGCCCCCTCCTCCTCTTCCTCCCTGCTGTCCTCCCAGGTGCAAGTGTAACGGGCACGCCAGCGAGTGTGGCCCCAGCGAGGCAGGCCAGCTGGTCTGCAGGTGCCAGCACCACACCACGGGCGTGGACTGCGAGCGATGCCTGCCCTTCTTCCAGGACCGCCCGTGGGCCCGCAGCACTGCCTCGGCCGCCCAGGAGTGCCTGCGTGAGTGGCCGGGAGGGACCACACCCGGAACCTCGCTGTGGGGCTGCACCCGGCTGGGCCTGGCTGCCAGCTGAGGCTCTGGGCCTCCCACATGGATTCAGGGAACCTGGGGGGTAACCTTTAAGTCTCAGTCGCTCCCTCGTCGTCAACTCCCCCCGCCCACCCAGTCCACCCTAGAAAGAGGCGCCGCAGTGAGAGAGCAGTGGTGATGGGGTGCCAAGGGGCCTCCAACATCTTCCTTTGTCTTCACTGCTCCAGCCCCAGTTGCTAATCAAAGCCAGGCCACCCCAAATCCAAGGGGGGTGCTGACCTGCCCACCCTGGGTTTCCCACGGCCCTAGGCAGCCCTTTGATGTCCCCTCCCCCTGAGTGATGTGGCTTGGCTTGCCAAACCTCAGAGACCCACTGAGAGGCGTCATACCTTCTCTGGTGACATGGGGCCATGCGGGGGCCACCACCTTCCTGCCCAGCCCGGCATGCCATCCGCCCAGATGCCGCCCCCACTCTCTCTCTCTGCAGACAGCCATCTGGTTCCCTTTAGGCTCGCCCGCCTGCCCTGGCGTCGCCCGGCACTGGCGCTAATGCATGGAGACGGCCGCCCTGACCAGCCTGGCCTCTGAACCCTGATATCCTTTTGGTCTGGAGTGGCCAGCGGTCAGGTTGGGATGGGACAGCCTGTTCCTTGGGCAGGGCATTGTTCTGAGGGACAGCTTCGGACTGCCTGGGCCCTAATGGGTTCCTGCTGCCCTGCTGACTCGCATCCTCCAACTGCCCTGCTGGCTCACATCCTCACATCGTCTGTGCCCCGGAGTGCTGGGCTGGCTCCACGGCAGGGACACAAGGACCAGGTGGCTTCTGCTGAGCTTTCATCACTGTGGTCACACCTCTGTCCTCCAATTACCAGCCTGGAAGCCAGGGCTTCATGCTTGAGCCCCTTCCTTGGGCCCAGGCCAGGTCGGCCTGAGCCTTGGGTCCTGCTGCTCACCCTCAGTCTGTCTACCTTTTGCCCTTGACCCAGGTGCATCGCCTCCCCCACTGCATGCTTGAAGCATCCTCTCCCCTGCCCTCTGGGCCCCCAGCCCACCTCCACCTGAAGCCCAGCGTGCCTTTTGAAGCAGGGATTTGATTCTGCCCATGTTCTGCTCAAAACCCTTCCAAGGACCCCCGTGCACCAGAGTGAAGCCCACTCAGTCCCCTAATGACCCCTCTGACCTCATAACAGCCCCCCACCTCCTCCCTGCCCAGCCTGGCCTGTAGTCAAGGGCATGTGCTGTCCTCCTGCCCTCACACGGGTTTCCCCTATTTATCTCCTCCTCCTTCCCCTGGTAACTCCTTTGCATCCTTAGCCTGACCCCCTTCAGGAAGTCCCCACACCCCCACACCCCGCTCTGATTCTCCTCCCACAGGCTCTTCCCTTGCTCTGTGTGTGTGGCTCCTAGACACAGGAGTGACCACAGTGTGGCCACAGTGTGACCACAGTGTGAGGACGAGACCACCTGAGCACAGGAACTGGGCCTGTGTCCATCCCTGGTGCAGCCCCTTGAGCCCGCCACACAGAGCAGACCCGTAGCACATGTTGTTCCTGGATGGATGGATGGATGGATGGATGGATGGATGGATGGATGGATGGATGGATGAATCTATGAAAGATTGGAGGCAGGGTGACATGTTTTACATGAAAGGCCAGAGTCACACCATCATTGTCACTTAGTGGGTCTGCGGGAAATTTTGGCATGATCCACACTGCAGCTCTAGAGGGTGGTCAGTCTGCCACCCTTGCCCAGGGAGCAGCCATCTGGATTTGCTTGGGATGGTCCTGCCAAAGCCTGATGTCTTGATGTCTTTGTTAGTGGTGTCCCCCTCCCTGCCTGTAAGAGTGTCTTTTTTTTTTGCATGGTCAGTTAGTTGGCCTTCATAACTTTAATCAGGCCAGACCTGCTCCTGTCCTGGGCCGTGTCCATGTCCTCCAGGGAGCTGCCTGAAAGCTCTGACACAGCAAGGTTACCTTGTCCTTACTCTCCTCCTCTGTGCCCTGAGGAGCCCTCATGGGTTGTGGGTTAGGCTGCTAACCATAAGGTTGGAAGTTCAAATCCATTAGCTGCTATGTGAGAGAAAGATGAGGCTGTCTTCTCCCATAAAGATTTATAGCCTCAGAAATCCAAAGGGTAGTTCTACCCTGTCCTACAGGGTCACTGTGAATTGGTATCAGCTCAATGGCAGTAGGTTTGGTTTTTGACTATATGGCACTGTTGGGTAAGCATTGGACAAGCTAATCACAATGTCAGTGGTTCAACCCCAGCAACCGCTCCTTGAGAGAAAAATGAGATTATATGTCCCATTAAAGATGTACAGCCTTGGAGAGTCCATACAGTGTCGCTAGGAGTCAAATCAACCCCATGGCAGTTCCAGGGGGGCTGTTTGAGACACCTCTCCAGGGAGGAGCTGGGTGGGGCTCACCCCTCCTCCTCTGATCTCCCCGCTCCCACCAGCCTGCAACTGCAGTGGCCACTCGGAGGAGTGCTCCTTCGACCCGGAGCTGTTCCGCAGCACGGGCCACGGCGGGCGCTGCCACCACTGCCGCCACCACACCACCGGCCCACACTGTGAGCGCTGCAGGGAGAACTTCTACCGCTGGGACCCGAAGATGCCATGCCAGCCCTGCGACTGCCACCTGTCTGGTGAGTAGTGCTCTGCCCCCTACCCCACCCCACCCTGCCCCCATCTGCCCCATTCACACTGCTCCATGCCCTTCCTCCACCAGGCTCCCAGCACCTCCAGTGCGACAGCTCGGGCACCTGCACCTGCAAACCCACCGTGACAGGCTGGAAGTGTGACCGCTGCCTGCCTGGGTTCCACTCGCTCAGCGAAGGAGGCTGCAGGTGAGGGCTGCCCAGCCCAGCATAGGCCCAGTGGGATGTGATACTCAGCGATCCCCGCCCACTCCCTCCTTTTCTTCCACCCTGTCACCAGGTGAGGATGAGGGTGCTTGAATCCCTACCCAAGGGGCTCCTAGTCCAGGAGGGCAGCAGAGAGGCGGGGCCAGATTGGGAATTGGGTAGTGGTTTACGGGGTTGTGGGCAGGCTTCCCTTGGATAGAGGCTCTGGCTTCTACCTGAGACTGATGGGTGAGGGCCAAGCACGGACAGAGGGAGGGTGGACATTCCAGGAGAGGGCAGAGCATGTGCAAAGGCCCTGAGGTGAGCACAAGCCTGCAGCACTCAGGTTCCTCCAGGGGTGGTGGTGACTCTGCGGAATGCGAGGCAAGGGGGTACACAGAGGGGAGTGCGTCCCAGGGGGCTGAGAGAAGCAGTGGGCTAACACTCATGGTGGGGGGATGAGATCAAAGGCCAGGACATGATGTCAGTTCAGACTTGAGTCTGGACTTGAGCAAGGACACCATTGGGCACAAACCATTGGGAGACCAACTTGGTGAGATGTAGTCACAGGGGGCCAAGGAGGAGCTGACTCTCTGGGGGAGGAATGGGCAGAGGGTGGGGATGCTGAGTGCACAGATGAACAAATGGGTAAATGGGTGGATGGGTGAAGGCTGGACAGGTGGGTGGATGGGCAGGTGGAGCCGTAAAATGGCATGGAGGTGGACATATCTGACCCCCTCTGGCTTCCCTGTTGCCACAGGGAAGGGGTCGCACACACCTCTATGTTTCATCCTTCTTGACCTACTCGGACACCAACCCTTCCTCCCCTGCCACTCTGTGTCGAGGCTGGGCTCGATAATCTGTCACAACCCAGGGGCAACCCTCATGGATAAGGGGGTGTATTGGGGAAGTTAACAAGTCCGTATTGACAAATGGTGAGAATATGGTCTTTGAGCTCATGAGCTAACAGCCAAGCCTCTCTCTAGTCGCAGCCTCTCAGTGTGTGCTGGCCAAATCTCACCCTGGTCCCAGGTCTCAGCCACATACGGTCCTTTGCCAAGAAGTTAGCCACCTGCCGCTCTGTCTCACAGTCCCAGTCTCAGAGCAGATGAGAAGAAGGGGTTCCTTGGCCTTGGCATGGCTCCTCCGAGTCTCTGTGCCACCGTCTCCAGGACATCTGGTCTCAGCTGCCTCGGCCACTTCTGACAGAGCTTGGTGGGCTCTCCCAAATGGCCCTGCCCGTTTTCTCTGTGTCCCCAGGCTCATATGTGCTGAGGAATGGCTTTGACAAAAGGGGTGCTTTGTCTGATGGAGCCCACCAGACCCTCAAGGAAAACAAAGCATGGTGTCTTAAGCCCCACCTCCTACTGAAGTAGTCCTTAGGGGACACACACACACACACACACACACACCTGAACCCAGGGTGTGACTTAGTTCACACCCTCTACTAAGGTCAGGTCTTCACTCCACCTTTAACAAAGGACTCCTCCAAAATAGGGCCATTGCCACAGGCACAGCGTCAAGAAGTAGAGCACCTCACATAAAGGGATTGTGACTCGAAGGGCCATATTGGCATGGTGTTTGTGCACACCATGCTCTTAACCACAAGATCAGTAGTTTGAAACCACCAGCTGCTCTGGGGGTAAAAAGATGAGGCGTTCCACTCCCACAAAGAGTTACAGCCTTGGAAACGCACACGGGCAGTTCTACTGTAGACTCTACAGGAACTCTGGTGGTGTTGCGGGTTATGAGTCAGGCTACTAACCAGCAAGGTCAGTCATTCTATACCATCAGCTACTTTGCCAAAGAAATGCAGGGCTTTCTATTCCCATAAAGAGTCACAGTCTCAGAAACCCATGAGGGCAGTTCTACTCTGTCCTATGGAGTCACTATGAGTCGGAATTGACTCAATGACAGTGAGTTTGGTTTGGGGTTTTTGGAGATCTCTGATAGAAGGATATGTGAGTGGATGGATGGATGGATGGATGGATGGATGGATGGATGGATGGATGGATGGATGGATGGATGGAAGGATGGATGGGTGGGTGGATGAGTGAATGAGTAGATGCATGTATGAAAGGATGGGTGGGTGGATGGATGCAAGAATGAACGAGTGGGTGAGTGAGCAGATGGATCCCTATATGGATGAGGATATGGGTTAATTCCTGGCAAGGTGGGTAGGTTTGGGGGCTCTTCCAATTCTGGAATTACTCGTTAGACACTTTTGGGGCTCTTCCAATTCTGGAGTTACTCATTAGACACTTTTTCAGTTGTCTTGTCTCTTTGACAGGCCCTGTACCTGTGATCCTGCAGGCAGCCTGGGCACCTGTGACCCCCGCAGTGGACGCTGCCCCTGCAAAGCAAATGTGGAAGGCTACCTGTGTGACAGGTAAGTGAGCTGGTTCAAATAGTCTTCTGGAGGAGGCCTGAGGCATCTCTTGGGAGCCGTGGAGGCTGGGAGCTGGGGGAGGTCACAGACTTGACCATCTCTACCACCTTCCACCCCTCCTGGAATACCATGCGTCTACCATCCAAGAAATTACCCAAAGGTTTCATGACCCTGTTGACACGTTGACCCTGCACCATTTATGAGTAACACAACTGAAGGGAAAAATGCATCATTTTTCAATAGCTAATACATAGTACTCACACAACAACCATCTGTTTTCACACCCCAGGCAGACATCACTAATGGAGCATGGTGCGCCCTTTACAATCAACCCTACTGCAGCTCCAGAATCTTTCTTAATGCCTTGCTTCAAGAAACACTACCCATTGACCTGAGCATTAGCCTATTTTCCACCCTTGCCATCCAGTCATGCTTTAAATGGTATGTGAGAAGCTCATCAAAGGTGAAGGGACTTTTCCAAGGTCACACCGTCCTTAAACTTCCGTTCCAAGCCCTCAGGCCCTCCCCTCCTAGCTTCAGCAGTGGGCTTGGCAAACAAACACAGGTCACCTCCTTGGGCACACACACATTGCCTCCTCCTCCTGGCTTTGTCTCCGACCTTGGAAACCTTAATGCCCCCAGCTCAAGTCTGCCATGGCTGCTTTGACACCTGTGACTGAGCCCCAGGGGCCGAGCTGGCCACAGACTCTGTGTGTTCTTGCTAGTGTGTGTCAGTCCTGTACTCGTTCAGGAAGAAGCAAGTGCCAAAGCCATGTAGCCAGTCCCTGGCCTCACTGGTCCCTGGCCAGCCCAGATGGCTCTTCATCTTGTCTGTGTGGTCTGCAGGCCCCAGGGGAGTGAAGCTGACCCCTTCAGGGTGGGGGTAGGGAGCCAGATCCGATCTGAGAGTCCAAAGACACCGCTTTTCATCACAACGCTGCCCCGACCGCCTCATGACTTTGAACAGGCCCTCTGCTCTGAGCCTTAGTGTGTACATCTGTGAGAAAAGAGGCTTGCTGAGAAATGCTTGCCTGAACTAACTGGGCGTCACGGTCATCAGGCAGTGTCTTATGGACCAGATCTCTCCACTCAAGCCGGCTCAGACCAAGTGTCCTGGAGAAGAAGCCAGAAAAAACAAAAAAGAAGAAGAAGCCAGAATCTATATTGGTGAAGCATTTTCCCCAGGGCCCCTTGCAGAAAAGGAGCGCACGTAGTCTAGTGGGTGACAAGTTGGACAAGGTCAATTTACAAGGTCAGCAGTTCTAAACCAGCCGCCACTCCATGGGGGAAAGAGGAGGCTTTCTACTCTGGTAAAGAGTTACGGTCTCAGAAACCTACAGGAGCAGTTCTACTGTGTCCGATCGGCTCGCTATGAGTCAGAATTGACCTGATGGTAGTTTGCACCTTGCAGAAATGGTTGATTCTAGAGCCAAGGAAAATACAAGCTGAGCCCGGAGCATTTTCTAGGGCCTGAAAAGTAAAGAAGTGCTTCGTCACAAAACGGAATAAGGACAAATAAACAAGCAAATGAACAAGAGCAGAAATCAATGAAAAGGGCCTATCGGGGCATGTCGGCAGGCACAGGAGCCAGCCTGAGAGATGCCTCCAGCTGGCACTACTGAGCTGCAAAGCCGGCCGTGGTGGCACCAGATTATAACCCCGAGAAGAAAATAAACATCGGTGAGTCCACACCGCTTTAAATAGATGGCGGTTGCAATAAATGCGCGGGACGAAAGGAGATACCTTCCTTCCGGAAGAAGAGTCCCAGATAATGAATCTAGAAGGGGTGAGTGAGGTAGAAAATCACCGTTGGCGCCTCACAGGCACCACCCCTGCAAGCAAGACCACAGAGACCAAAGAGGGCTGAGAGGAGGGCCAGGCTTTCAGGGGGAAACAGCGAGGCTGCACAGCCTGGAACACCTCCCTTAAAGTACGCATTCATTACCTGGTGGTGTTAAGGAGCTCTGGTGGCATAGCGGGCAGGCCTTGGGCTGCTACCTGTGAGGTCAGCAGTTTGAACCCACAGGGTAGCATGACGAAACTGTCTGCCTCCGTGAGGATGCACAGCTTCAGAAACGCCAAGGGCAGTTCGACCCTTTGCTGTGACTCGAAACTGGCCCCATGGCAGTGGCTTCGGTTTCGGTGTGGGCGGTGGTTTTAACACGGTCACTTTTTTGGGGGGGAGGGCGGGGGCACTTCCCACCTAGAGGAGGTGGAGCTAATTCTCCTCCTTGGGCTGGATTCGGAATCCTGGTGGCCCAGGGCTTAAGCACTCAGCTGCTAAGCTGGTTGTTCAAACATTCCCGCTGCGCCATAGGAACACGAAGCAGCTGTCTGCTTCCAGAACGATTCACAGCCTTGGAAACCCTGGGGGGCATCTCTCCTCCATCGGCATGAAGGCGACGGGCTGTGTGGTTTGGGGTTTGTTGTTTTGGTTTGGGGTTGAGCTGGGTGACCCTGGCTGGTGCCCTCTGGCTCCTGACAGAGAGATTGCCACGTTGACTCCCCTTCCTGACACCTCAGAGGAAAGCCCTAGGGATCCTTCTGCTTCTGCCAGATCATCTGCTTCTTGGAAACGCTGCGGGGCACCGTCCCACGCTGCCACCCGTGGGGTCAGTCATCCCGAGTCCAAGCCGTCGCAGTGGCAAATGGCTTGGAGCTGGATTCACTGACTTGCTTTTAATGAGGAGACCACGCACATGATACGGTGCAGAAAACTGGCAGGCGCTCCCTTCACCCAGGGCTAGAGGTTCAGCTCATTGGGGAGAGCGGGAGGATGCACTTGGAAAGGAAACAAACCATTGCTGGAGAATCCATTCCACCTTCCAGTGGCTCTATGCTGCCCCTACCCCAACGAGGGGGGTCTCCAAAGCTGTCACCCTTTGCCTATGCAAAATGCCATCCTCTTCCTCTTTCAGAGCAGCTGACCCTTTGGCTTGGTAGCTGAGCACCTCGGGCGCTCCTTAAGGTATCTTAGACCCCTGGCACAGTGTGATGAGGGTACATTTCATCTCTGCGCCCTCTTCCCAAACCCCATAACCCCAGACTAAGGACAAGACGACAACTGGCGAACCCTAATTGAGGAAGATTCTACCAAACAACTGGTATTCTTCAAGAGTAGAGACTGGGTCAGACTAAGAGGTCAGACCAGTAAATGTGGTACCAGATCCCCGAGCAGAGAAAGGACGGTCATGGATAAAGTGGTGAGACCCAAA
The DNA here is from genome assembly GCF_050624435.1 of Tenrec ecaudatus. Lineage (NCBI taxonomy): Eukaryota > Metazoa > Chordata > Mammalia > Afrosoricida > Tenrecidae > Tenrec > Tenrec ecaudatus. Next base: position 76,125,321 of record NC_134539.1, on the reverse strand, counting down.
TAAAGCCTGGCATTTCCTTCAAGGCTGGGGACAGTGTTCGTGTCTCGCTTCCGCCTGAGGCCCCGTGGTGGCGTGTTCGCATTAAGGAAGAATGGCCTGGAGAGTGTCGTCAGTTCTCAGTCGCCACTGTGGTGACGGTCCATGGAGACCCGGCCAGTATGAATTCGAGAAGGCTGAATGCTGAGCCACTGTCCCGAGGGAAGTTGGAGGGTAGGTTCCTGAGAGCCTCTGGGCACAAGGATTTTGTCGGCCTTGGAGGCCGGGATGGGTAGGCTTCGTCGCACGTAGAGTGGCCACGCTGTCAGGAGAGAGCAGTCCCTGGAGAAGGACATCCTGTTTGGTAAAGTAGAAGGGCAGCGAGACAAAGGAAGGCCGTGCAAGAGATGGACTGACACTGGGGCTGCCCCCTTGGGCCGGTGGATGGGGCAGGGCCGGGCAGTGTTTCACTCTGCTGTGTGTGAGGTCACTATGGGTGGGAAACAACCTGAAGGCACCGGACAAGAGGACGTAACCCTGTTCTGTGTGTGTGTGTGTGTGTGTGTGTGTGTGCCTTCTTTGACCCCAAGGGGCTTCCAAAAATCTGCATGAAAATTCTCTGATCTCTCCATTTTCCCCCAGGAATATTTTTGAGCCCCCTTGTCTATGACATTCGTTCGTGTGTATTCGGTGCTCTTGGCTGACAATCCCAAACAGGGCTCAGCTAGCACATTTCTTTTCACCCCAAAAGCTTAAGCACTCCATGCAGCCTTCAACGCCACACTTGAGAGTCACATAAAGCAGCAATATGCCCCCCAGTCTACCCCACCCCCTTGCCCCACAAAGCAGAACGCGACCAGAAAACATGGCACCAGTTAAACCCACAGAAAGGTTAGTTGTTTACAGCCTGAGAGTCACACCTTGGTCGACCTCGATGGGAAACGTGTCCGTGGAGTGACTGACAGGTGTTCCTCTGCTCTGTGCACTTCCACCAACGGCCCCGAGTGTCATGGACATGGAGTGGGGCTTATAGGAATGCTGTGTGAGACAGTTAAAGTTTATTGTGCCAACCTGGCTGATAAACACATGTGGGGTTAATTGAAGGGCGGAGGGATAAATGGCTCAGTGAGCCTTGCCTTTCGAGTTCTCGGGTTTCTTGCTTTGTGGTGGTCGGACTAGGCTGCAGCTGCCTTAGCCTGTTCCCTGCTTCAGCTGGCATGGCTCACTTCCTGCAAGACATCCCCAAGGAGAAGCCACATGGACCTACCCCGATGCAGCCCTGGGTGCTGGAGCAGCCGTGTGGAGACCCCTGCCAGCGCTGAGATGCTTACACGTTCACTGACTCAGCTTTCCTCCTGCAGTCCCTGTCATAGTGTGTGTTTTGTGAGATGGAGGAGGACTTTGTGGATTGGTGTCGGACATATGGATTAATGTTGGACTTGTGGGCTTGGGCAGCACTAGGTTGGGATGTTTTCTTGATGCGCACTTCCCCTTTATATAAAAGTCTCTCTTATGGATGAGTGTCTGTGGCTTTATTTCTCTAAAGGACCCAGACTCACACACTGTGCTATCCTTGAGGCTTTCCCAGGAAAACCTGAAATTATTTAAATTTCAATCATTTAAAAATGATTAAAGCACAACTGGTAACATCATGATAGACAGATAAAATATTGAAATTTTCAAGTATTTCATCTTGCTGAGCTCCACGATCAATTCTCACAGATGTAGCAATCAAGAGCTCAAACGGCGCATTGAATTGGATAAACCTTCTGTCTGAGACCTCTTTAAGTGTTGAAAAGCAAGGGTGTTACTTTGAGGACTAAACGAAGGTGCACTTGACCTAAGCCATGGCATTGTCGATCGCCTCATATGCACGTGAGAGTTGAACACTGAATCAGGAAGACTGAAGAAGAATCGGTGCGTGTGAATGGCACGGTGCCGGCGAAGAGTATTGAAAGGACCCCGGACTGTGGAAAGGACAGACGCATCTCTCTCTGAAGATGCTCCTTAGAAGTCAGGACGGCGAGACTTGGTCTGACAGACTTTGGGCATGTTGCAGGAGAGCTCAGTCCCCGGAGGAGGGGCTGTTTGGCAAAGGCCAGGGGCAGCAGGGAAAAGGGAGGCCCTGGACAGGATGAACTGACGGATGCAGTGGCTGCTACATGACTGGTGTATTAGTTACAAAACCGTCTGGCCATCCCCTGTCCCACCCCAAGCTCATCCTTTAGATCCCAGTGGCCTGGTCCTGCCTCTGTTTCAGATGCCGCCCGGGGACATTCAACCTGCAGTCCTACAACCCAGCCGGCTGCAGCAGCTGCTTCTGCTATGGACACTCTAAGGTGTGCACAGCCTCGGCCCAGTTCCGGGAGCATCACATCCTTTCGGACTTCCACCAAGGTAAGAAGTGCCTCCTCCTGCCCCTCCCCTAAGTGGGCAGGGGTCCACCCTGCGTTGCAATAGGTGGGAGTGAAAGGAGGCCCAGTGCCCGCACAGAGCTCACCTAGTAGGGGCCGGGTGGGAGGAGGCCAGCCCTCGGCCCTCTCCTGGCCAGTCTCCAGCATTTACACGTGGCTGGGTTGGGGGCTGTCAGGAAAATTCCAGTCCCCTTGTCAAGAGTAGCCGCCCTCAGCAAATCTGAGTGCTGGGAGTGTTAGCCCCCACTCCCCTCCCCACCCCCGGCCTCCAGAATTGAACACCTGCTGTCCACCAGGCACCATACTGAGCTCTCTTCCTGTGTGACAGGTACATAGTTGTGATAGATGGGAAGGGAGGTCCCTTGCCCAAGGCCACCTAGCACTATTGTTGGCACTGTCAACTCCCCAGCTTTACCCTTAGCCCATGTGCAGACCCCCTAGGCCCTGGACTCCACCGTGGCCCAGCCACAACTTTGGAGTGTCCTGATGAGACCATGGCGCAGCAAGGTGGCTGAGCTCGGAGCTCTGCCCTAGGCTGGGAGTCTTGGAAAGGTGACATGTCCTGATCACTCTCTCTGTCTCTCTTTGTCTCTCCTGCCCACCTCCCTGGCTCTGGAGCAGCAGCTTCCCTCAGTTTCACAGGCTCTGCTGGTGGGAAGAAGGCGGTTCATGTCCCTTGCCACTCAGGGAGCAACAGCCTTACCCCTGCATGGAAACTGGGGCAGGCTCTGGGGTGCTGCAGACATGGCGGCAGGGTGCCCTCTACTGGACATTATGTTTAAAGCAATCCTGATAGGGCTGGAGATCTGAGCTGCAACTGTGGCGTCTAGGACATTAGGGTCCCACCAGACTCATTGTGTGGGTATGCGTTGAGCTGCTAACTGCAAGGTCAGCAGTTTGAAACCACCAACCGCTATGCAGGAGCAAGATGAGGCTTTCTAGCCCCATACAGAGTTATTGCCTTAGAAACTCACAGAGGCAGTTCTGGTCTGTCCTGAGTCAGAATTGACTCAATGGCCGTGCGTTTGGGGTTTAGAACAACACGAATGGGCTCAGAAAGCTCGTGGGAACATGAAATGAAACTAATGGAGTGTTCCCACGAACTACTTTTTTTAAATCATTCTACTGGGGGCTCATACAACTCTTAATCACAATCCATATATACATCCATTGTGTAAGCACATCTGTACATTCCTTACCCTCATCATCCTCAAAACATTTGCTCTCCATGTAATCCCCTGGCATCAGCTCCTCATTTTGCCTCTCTAGCCCCACTCCCCCTCCCTCATGAACCCTTATTTATAAATTATTTTGTCATATCTTGCACTGTCTGATGTCTCCCTTCACCCGCTTTTCTGTTGTCCGTCCCCCAAGGAGGCGGTCTCATGTAGATCTTTGTAATCGGTTCCCCCTTTCCACCCCACCCTCCCTCTACCTTTCCAGCATCGCCACTCACACCACTGGTCCTGAAGGGATCGTCCGCCCTGGATTCCCTGTGTTTCTAGCTCTTATCTGTACCAGTGTACATGCTCTGGTCTAGCCAGACTTACAAGGTAGAATTGGGATCATGATAGTGGGGGGTGGCGGGGAGGAAGCATTTAGGAACTAGAGGAAAGTTGTATGTTTCATGGTTGCTACACTCCCACGAACTACTTGAAGCCCCTCTCCTTGATCCGCTTTCCAGGGCCTGGGCGTGGCCCTTCATTCCGGTCCACCTGATTGTAGCCTCATGACCAAACGTTTTAGTCTGCTTTTTAGATACCTTTTTAGGCACTCTTGAAAATCACTGAGGGCACCAACGCCACAAACAAACACAAACCAACCCTCTGTCACCAAGCTACTTCCGACTCAGCACGACCCTGCACATGGTCCCTGAGACTGACAGTCTGCACGGAAGTGAAGGCTTTGCCTTGCACCTGCAGAGCTGACTCCTAGTGGGTTCAAACTGCCAACCTTGCCATTCAGCTCAGCATGCTGAACGGACAGCTCCGCCAGGGCTCCTTACTGAGGTGCAGCAAGACCTTTGATTTGTGTGATTTTATGGGTTTAAAAAAAGTTTTTGTATCAGAAATTACACTCGAGTCATTTTGCAGATGAGGACCCAGCTTGAGAGAGGTTCAGCAACTTGCGCAGAGTCGCACAGGCAACGGGTAGCCGTCCTGTACAGTGCTGGACAAGCCCTGCTCCTCCCTTCCTGCCCTTGTCCCTTATCACAGCTTTTGGGCCTCTCAGACCCTTGGCTCCCACCCCATTCGCTAGCTGTCCCTGGAGAGCTGTTCCTTGAGGTTACTTGCTGCATGGAGGCCCATCTTCCCTGTCCTGTTGTCACCAGAGGGAGGGCTGGTGGGGGGTCAGAGGGCCTGGGTTCTGGACCTGGCTTTGCAATGGGGCTCAAAGCACATGCAGCAGGAATGGCCTTGAATGGTAGGTATAGTGAGGTCACAGGTCACAGAGAGTGCTCTAAAATGGCCCTGATGTCCCAGTGCCCTCACTTCGGTGGTCTCTGGGCAGTGACACCCAAGAGAAGGCCTGCTGGGTGAGTTCCCTCGGGGTGCCGTCCTTAGGGCCCTGGGAAAAGTGTGGAGGGGGAGAGAGGCACGCCTTGTTGGACTGTCCTACTGACGGCGTGTGGTGTGTTTGTGTACCTGTCTGTCTGTGTTTGCTACCTAGGAGCTGAGGGCTGGGGAGCCAGAAGTCATGGCGGCTCAGAGCACCCCGCACAATGGACCCCAAGTGGGATCCTCCTGAGCCCAGAAGATGGGAAGGAGCTCACAGCACCAGGTACCACCTGCCTGCTGCCGGTCCTGTGTTATTGTACTATTGGTGCACCAGCTAGGGAGCGCGCACACACTCCTGCAGGTCAGAAGTTCAACATGGTCCCACGGGGCTGAAGTCAAGGTCAGCAGGGCGGTGTTCTTTCTGGAGGCTCTAAGGGCAGGTCTGTTTCCTGGTCTTTTCCAGCTGCTGAAGGCTGCTCACATTCTTGCCTCATGGCCCCCTCCTCTCTTCCAAGCCGGCAAAAGCCAGACGAGTCTTTCTCGGACTGCATCCCTCTGACGCTGACTCTTCTGCCTCCGTCCACATTGCAGGACCCTTGGGATTACGTGGGAGCCCCAGAGGCATAGTGCGTTATGCGGTTGGGCTGCTCGCCGCAAAGTCAGCAGTTTGAAACCACCAACTGCTCTATCGGAGAAAGATGAAGCCTTTTACTCCCGTGAAGAGTTGCTCTCTCTAAATCATCAGGGACCATTTGGCAGGGAGTTTTTTTCAGTTTTGTGATTCCACTGGGTGCCCCTGGGTAGTCCCGGATCAGAAAACTCCAAGCTCACTGCCATGAAGTAGCAAGTCAGACTCATATGGACCCTTGCCCCTGTCGATTTCTGAGACAGTAGCTCCTTTTGGGGGTAGAAAGCCTCTTCTTGCTCCCGAAGAACTGCTGCTGGTTTCATGCTGTTGAACTTGAGGTTAGCATCGCAGTATGTACACCACCAGGGCTCTGCTTGCTTTCAGCTCCATTGACTAGCGGCCTCAGCCCCACCTACACCTTCCCAGGCCTCCGTTCCTGGAGCCTGCCATTCACTCACACGCACGCTCCGCTGTCCCATGGGACTTCACCACAAAGCACAAGTTCAAAGGCAAAACTGCCAAGCTTGTCAGGAGAGTGATGGTAGAATATTAAGCAGAGCTCGGGGCCCTGAGGGGCTGGTACACATGCATGGAAGAAGAGGAGATCCCTGTAACCGCATGACTCCAGGGCCATGCTCCCCAGTCACAGAGAGTGTTTGCCACCAGGAAAGGTGGGCAGGGTGCCCTTAGCATCCACCAGGCAGGGAGCCATCGTGCTGCAGTCTCACAGTGGGGTTAGCTTGTTTAAATGTTTGATTGCCAATAGAAGCAACATCGCTATCTAAGAGCCAGAGAAACCAAAGCTAAAGCCGCCTTCTCTTGTTTTCAGAGAAGTTCCTGGGAGATCAGAGGTTCAGCTATGGGCAGTTCCTCACGCTGACCTTCAGGGTGCCGCCCGGGGCTGCCCCACTGCCCGTGCAGCTGAGGCTGGAAGGGGCAGGCTTGGCTTTGTCTCTGTTGCATAGCAACCTATCCGGGCCCCAGGACACTGGGCAGCCTGGAGAGGTGCAGCTCAAGTTCCAGTAAGTGTGCCCCTCTGTCCCAAGGTGGGTGGCAGTGTCCCCACAGTGGGCTCAGAGGTCTGCAAATAATCCCCACCCCAGCCCAGCCCACCCCTTGCTGTCTGGGGTGCCAGTGCCATTTCCAAGGCCCCTACCCTCCCTGCCTCTACCTGTAGGTTTTGGCTGCCACCTGCCCCCACGCTTGGGTTCTCATCTTGACCCTTCTCCTTGCCAGGATGCAGGAAACCTCAGAAGACGCAGAGGCTCCGCTACCTGCCTTCCACTTCCAGAGACTCCTGGCCAATCTCACCACGCTGGCCATCCGGGTCAGCAGCCCAAGGCCAAGTCCTCCAGGTCAGTAAGGATGCTGCTAGCTGCCCGGCACAGGAGAAGCTCCGCAGCAGGGGTGAATTCCCCCATCCATCCGCATTCAGAGGCCCGGTCACTGCCCAAAGACCTACAGTCAATATGGATGGGCAGTAGAGCTGGCTGCTGAGGCAGAGGCGGAAACAGTCCAGTGAGGCTGCTGCGGTAGACGGTTCAGAGTGGCAGATCCCAGGCCAACAAGGCAGCCAAGAACCACTGAATATTGTCACTGTACCGTCACAGAAGCCTCCATCACTAGGGCGTGGGTCTCTGCCTCCACCCCCACCCTACTGGTCAGGGCCAGCCCTGCCCTCCCCCACAGGGCAGGCCAGGAGTCCACCTGCCGAGCAGGTCCCCCTCCTGGCCACTCCTGAGCTCACATCTGAGCCACTTCACCAGAACTCAAAACTTACCCCCCAGTGAGTAGATTTGGACTCATGGTGGCCCTGTAAGACAGGGTAGAGCTGCCCTTGGGGCTGGCTGTCTCGCTTTGTCCCTCTGCCATTGAGTTCATTCCTACTGACTCATGGTGACCTGTCGTGCTCCACAGTAGAGCTTTGCCATAGGGTTTGCTTACCTGTACTCTTTACAGAGGCAGTTAGCCAGGCCTTTCTCCCACCGGACTGCTAGGAGCAGGCATCTTCCCAAAGCAGGGTGCTAAGTCGACACACATCACTGATCAGTATTTGTGTCCACCCCCTGCCCAGTCACATAGGATTCCACCCCCTACTGGCATGATGTGGTGGTCCCCTGAGCTGCCCCTGGCTCCTTCCCTCCCCATAATTCACTTGTCTTCCCCCTTGGGAGCTCACTTGCCCACCCCATACACAGATGCATGTGCGTGGACCAGGGATCCTGTGGGGCCTCCATCTGGAGCTTTGGGGTCTGCTGCTGCTGGCCCCTCCCTGGGCAGTCCTGACCGGCATGCTTCACTCTGCGGTGGAGGCTGGGCGGTTTGTTAGTAAAAACCTGAAACGGGTTTTGTTATTGGCCCCGTGTGTTGGGCTGAGTGTGCGAGGCTGGGTTCTCTAGAGAAGCATCATCAGCGGCACTGCTACATGCGTAGAAAGAGAAGTACCCCGAAACAAGAGTGGCTCGTGGGATCGTGGAGCGGCGAAACCTGGCTGGCTGTCAGAGACTGTGCTGGAAGCTTTTCCTGACTCGCGCGGAGATCAGAGGCCGAGGGAGGCAGAGACAGGCCGCTAGATCAAATGTCATCGTGGCTGCTGCAACAAGCACAAGTCCCGAGAGAGCAGGTGGAGGATCCAAGCCAGCAGGAAGGAAATATACACAAGACACCGTTCTCGGCAGCACCTCTTTTATATAGATATCAAAAAACCCCCAGGAGATGTCCATCAGGCCTATAAGCGAAACGGGTTCATATTAGCACAGTTCTCTAGAGAACCAAAGCCAGGGCACTTATGGATATACATATATATACATACATGTGTATGTATGTATAAGAGGATAGGTTTATACAGCAAGAAGGAATATAACAGCTAATTAATTATTCCACACAGCAGTACAGAAGGCTCATTTCAACTCCCTTTCGTGGAATAGTTAATATACTGGAAGTCCTTCAACTCACATGGGTCCAAGGTCAAGGAAGCAAACAGAGGAGTCCTCCCTTGGGCAAGGCAGCAGTCTGCCTGCAGGCAGCAGGCAACAGAGAGCAGGGCGGATCAGCAATAATTAGTAGGTCAGGAGCTTAGCAAAGCAGGCCTGGATGGGATATCGAACTCAAGCAATGCAAGATGACAGGATACACCAGCCTCAAGCTCAAGGGATGTAAGCACCAACAGTGTTGGGAAGCAGGTCTCAAAGGAGCCTCAAGCTCTAGCTATGTGATCCATGGGTTGGCTGTCCCACAGGTAGTGTAGCTTACAGGTTGTGGCAGAGAACTAGCTAAAGCAGCAACACACTGGTCCAATCACCAGAGAGCAAGAGCTATGCCTCCTGTGGAAGCCTTGCTGTCAAACCATGGAGACTCTCAGCCAGGCCAAGTTGACACAACACCTAATTGTCAACAAAAGCAATACAAAACTCAAAACCAAAATCACTGCCATCAAACTGACCCTAACCCTCGGTGACCCAACAGAGCAGAGAATAACTTCTCCACAGTGTTCCCCAGGCTGTGACTTGGTAAGGCAGAAGATTGCCACATCTGTCTCCCCCCAGGCAGCGGCTGGTGGTTTCAAACCACCAACCTTGCAGTTGTGGTGCTTAACCCACTGTACCACCAGAGCTCCTTAATGCATTGCATGCTCATGTAAAATTCCCAACAGTATAAATGCATTGGTGTTACTGATTTTCAATGTTGCTTCTTTTCCTCTATCATGGATTTCCATACTGATCTTAGTGATGTTCTCTGCTCCTCTGGGAGTTTTATTTGTTTACCTTTATCTAATCTCTTTAGGGTGGGCGCTGAGGTCACTGACCTGACCTTTCTTCTTTTCTGATGGGGGCATGGATGTATCCTTTCTCCCCACCCCACCCCGGGGGAAGGTTCCCATGGCACCTGCCCTCCCCAATTGTGAGACGGTGTGTCTTCACCAAGTGAAAAGTGAATCACACTGGCCTCTGGACTCACCCATTGGAGGGGGTCACAGTTAACTACTGGGGGCTTACCTGAGCATGCTAAGCAGATGTGGGCACACACAGATGGTCTTGTCAGGGTCTCGAGTCCTGGGAGGGGTACAAGGTGCCCATTGTCCCGTGGCACAAGAAATACACGAGTCCATGCTGGCAGAGACCCTATCAGAGCCCAGAGATGGAGAGAGCATGAGCAGGATGACTCTTCCTCCTGCTCCTGTGCCCCGCCCTCCTCGTCTCGCTGTGAGAAGGAGTTTCATTGTTTCCAATGGAAACAGGGGAGGGAGTGGGAGGCACCACATTGCATTGTGGGATTGCAATCAGTGATGTGAGACAAAAGGAGTTTGGGTTGTTGAATGGAAAACTGGTCCGGTCTGCAACCCACAATGAAAAGTGGAACTGCCTCGGGAAGCATTGGCCTGCTGATGTGGTTCAGGTTCAAACTTCCCCCCTGCTCTGAGGGAGGAAAATGAGGCTGTAAAACTTCTATCGAGCTGCCAAGAGTCAGAACGGAGTCGACTTGCTGGTGGTGGGTTTGGGAGTTGCTGCTGTTCGGGGCCCTGGAGTCGGTACTGACGCAGAGATCCTGCGCACAGCAGAACGGAGCACAGCCCGCCCTGCACCACCCTCACCTCACGGTGACCGTGGCTGGCCCATCGCCGCCATCGCCTCCCTTTCTTGTGTGCTAATTAATACATGTTATTTCGATAGCATCTATACTCATGTATAATAGACTCATGTAAAATAATATTGTTACATATCCCAGAACACAAAATGCGTCGTTTTTAAGTATACAATTCAGTGACCTGTGCTATTGTGTCAGTCTGGGTGGACTAGAGAAACAAACTCATAAACACGCATATGTACATAAGGGAGAGGTTTATATACAAGAGGAACTGAACATTGAGAAAACATCCCAACCCAGTCCAGTCCCAGGCCATAAGTCGTATATTAGCCCATATGTCCGACACCAATCTATAAAGTCCTCTTCAGACTCACAAAACACATGCAATGAAGCCAAATGCAGGACGATCACAATACAGTGGGTAGAAAGTCTTTGGGTCCAGGGGTGTTGTAAGCATCTCAGTGCTGGCAGGGGTCTCTCTGTGACTTCTCTGGCTTCAGAGGTCTGGTTGCATCCATGTGGCTTGTCTTCTGCAGTGTCTTCCAGGGAGCAGCAGAGTCAGAGAGGTGTCTTCCGCCTCCAAGGAGGAAGTACCAGATTTCCCTGAATTCTCAAGAGAAGGCCAGGCCCACACAGAGTCTCATTGGCTATCTCCAGATTGACAGCCTAGACTCCACCCCTACACTCTTCATCCTTAAATTGATGCCAGATTAGGTGACTACCATAGCTATCTATTTCTACAACTTGTTCATCACCTCAAACAGAAACTTAGGACACACACACATACACTACCATCCAGTCGATTCTGACTCATAGCGACCCTATATAACAAACTCGACCTGCTCCTGTGGGTTTCCGGGACTTGCAAACCTTCACCAGCATAGAAAGCCTCATCTTTGTCCTTGTAGAGGCCGATGGTTTTCCGGCCTGCTGACCTTGTGGAGAGCAGCCCGACCGTAGCCCACCATGCCACCTGGGCTCACTCTCTCCTCCCCCTCGTCGCCAGTAACCACAAATCCGCTTTTGTCACTGCTCTTGTCTGCTCTAGATCTTTCACGTAAGCGGGCCCACAGGGATCTGACCTCCTGTATGTGACTTAGTTCACGCAGCATGGTTCCACGGTTCGTCTGTGTCCGAGCGTGCCTCCGAAGCTCTTGATGGCTGAGTAAGATTCCAGGGGATGGCATAGGCCACGCTGCGCCTATCCCTTCAGCAGCCCTTTCCACCTGGTGTCTAGTGCCAACCATGCTGCTGTGAGCAGCTGTGGGCAAGCATTCGGTTCGCCACCTGTTTTCACTTCTTGGGGCCCACCACGAGGGGTGAAATGGCTGGGCTGTGTGATAATGGTATGTCCCCCTATGGAGGGCCCTTCCAGCTGCTTTCCCATAGCGGCTGCACGAGTTACCACTCCCACCAGCCGTGAACCAGGGTTGACTGCCCCGTGGGAGACAGATAAGGTTGGCCGCCCCTGTCAAGAGTCTCAGAAACCCTGTGTGGGAAACTAAGAGTCAGAATCGACTGCATGGCAGTGGATTGGGGTGTCTGCTTGGGAGGAGGCCTAGAGAGGGGGTAAGGTGGTATCTCACTGTGGTTTGAATTTGCATTTGCCTAATGACTGAGCCCAGAGGATCCCTGGTGGTGCAGTGGTTATGAGTTGGGCTGCTAACTACAAGGTCAGCAGTTCAAAACCACCAGCTGCTCCTCGGGACAAAGACAAGGCTTTCTATCCTCGTAAAGAGTTAGAGTCTGGGGAATTCACAGGGACAGTTGTACCCTGTCCTACACGGGCGCTATGCGTCAGCTCTGACTTGATGGCAGTGGCTGTGTTGTGGTTGTCGTTTTTCAATGACTGATGGCAGTGAGCATCTTTTCATGGGCTGATTTTGCTCTGGGGGTATCTTCTTTGGAGAGCCATCGGGTCCCTTTATATCGTTCCTGTCTCCTGCTGAGATTTGTCCTGTTTTTCAGCACCGGGGTCATTTCAGAGTTGGTCTGCCTTCATTGTCTTTTGTTCTAAAATGTGGACAACAATTCCGTGTTTCTTTGTACGTCACATCGTTCTGCTTCTTGCCGAGTCTTTCTAAGGATGTCTAGTTCAACTTCTGAACTGTGAACTCTTATCTCCCCCGCAGTAGGCAGCAGCAAACGTTTCTGTTCAGTTATGTTAGCCTCGGCTGAGCTGCCCAGTCCCTTCTGTGCATCTGTGCTTCAGGTGTCAGCCAGGGGCACGCATGGTGTTGCTGCTCTCAGGGACCCTCAAGGCGCCGACGCCCATCGGCCTGGGGACAGACCAAAGCCCCGCCCAGCCCTGAGCCATCCTCACACTTGTTCACATGTTCGAGTCCATTGCTGCAGCCACTGTGTCCGCCCATCTCCTTGAGAGTCTTCCTCCTCTGCGCTGCTCTTCTGCTTGACCAAGCATGATGTCCAGGGACTGTCCTGTCCTGACAACGTGTCCCAAGTACGTGAGATGACGTCTCACCGTCCTGGCTGCACATCTCCCAAGAGAGATCTGGCTTTGCTTTTGGCAGTCCGCGGTACTTTGCATCTTCTTCGCCAGCACCACGATTCAAAGGCATCGATTTTTGCTTGGTCTTCCTTATGCAATGGCCAACTTTCACACGCAGATGAGGTCATTGAATATGTCAGGCACCCCCTAGTGGCTCTTCCATGCTTTAACAAGGCCTCGTGCAGTGGATTTACACAAGGGAAATGTGCCCTTTGACCTCTTGACCTATAGACAGGGAAAAGTCTGACACTGGAGGCAAGGATTTCATCTTGCTTGGATCTGCATGTTCCAATGTCCACCAACAAGGTTTATATAGCGTCTGGGACCCCCGTTCTTGATCTCTCCTCTCTGGAATTCCTTCCCTAACCTTCATGCCACCAGTCACTGTCCTGTGTTGTCTGGTTCCTGAATCCGGCCAGGCGATGGGTTTCTGTGTTTTATCTGTTCCACATGGGGCAGACTGGAGCCTGCCTCTGGATAAAAATCATAAAAAATGATAAACACACCCAGCGCTGGTCTCCTAGCCCACCCCCCGAGGGTCCCCCCTTCTCCACTATCTGCCTGCTTCTGGTTGTTTCCGAAGGTTTGCAGACAGTAGTTGTTTTGCGATTCTGTCTCACGTTTACAGTTGCCGTCTGTGGGAACTGCTCGTCTGCGGCTGAGAGCAGAACTCCCCGATTCATATCCCCACGTGCATGCGTGTGAGCTCTCTACCCTTTCACCCTCCACGGAACGGAGCTTTCAGATGTATATCAGCATGAAGGCTGTGAAGGCTAGCTATCATCGGGGGGCGGTTTTGTTTGTTTGTTTAAAGATTGTTGTTGTAAAAATTATAGAGAACACAACGTCTTCCAAGTCAGCATTTTCCACATGTACAGTCCAATAAAACCACATCAGTCATGCTGTATAACTAGCCCCTGCACCCGCTGCCAAATTCCCCATCCCCAGAAACAAATACGGTGTTATCTAACAACCTCCTTTTCCTTCCCTCCACCCCACCCCCCCGCCCTGGTAACCATGGGTGAGCTCCATCTCCGTGCCTTTCTTTGCTTGAGCTAGCGATTTCACTTTAGCTATGGGTTTGCAAGACTATCAATCTACACTGGAGCCAAAAGCCCCTTTTTTCTCCCAAGGAGCGGCTGGTGGCTTCAAACCGCTGATCTTGAAGTGAGCAGCCCGATGCATAGTCCACTGGAGAGTGTGAGCTCCTGGGGCAGCTTCCTCTCTGTGACTCTGAGGACGGTCCTTGTCTCTTCCAGCTTCCTTGGGGAGCTCCAGGGATCTTGCAGCAATTTTCCCTGGATCGAGAGGTTCTCAGTGCAGGGACCCCCAGGTCAAAATGCTGCGCACTCTCCCCTCCCAACTCCTCTTTCTGGGTGGGGCCAGGCCCCTCTCCACTGGCTGGCTGACTTCACTCAGCAAAGTATTTTCAAGGTCCATCCACATGCCACATCTGGGACCTCATTTCTCTTCCTGGCAGAGCCGGTGTCCGGGGTCTGTATGGTTGTAATTGCCATGCTGTGGTTTGAATTGGGAATGCCAGCCCCCACCATTAAATCATGGGTTCAGTAAGCACAATTGTACGGTAGGTATATATATATATATATATATATATAATTATATTAAAGTCATGAGATATAGAAGAGTCAAATAATGGAGTGAGATACATCTTATGGTAGCATTGCTCACGCCAGCCCCACTTGGTGGTCCACGTGGAGAGAGGGGCAAGGGAAGGAGGGCAAGGGGGAAAGGGGAGCGAGGATGGGAGAGGAGAGGAGGAGGAGGAGAGAGAGAGAGAGGTCTCTATTGCTAACCCAGGCCTATATACTTTTGGGGGGCATGTAGGCCCACTAACTACAGGTAAAGACATACATCACAGGAAAGGGTTGTACTATAGGTTATACAGCAATGAGAGGGGGTGGTCTAGGGACATACACGCAATAGGAAGAGGAGGGATTGGGGGTATACATGTGGCAAGATGGGCGGGTCCTAGATCCAGGATGGCAGCCTAACTTTGGATGTCACAGAGCTGGTTTGACTTGTTCCCTGGCTCAGTTGATAGAGACCATTATCCGTAGGGTGTGAAGTCCACCTACAGGAACCAAACGATGCCTGCCGGCCTATCCATTGTCCATTGTCCCTGAACAGCAGGGAGCAGGGCCTACAGTGTAGTTGGGGGACTAACTGCCTTCAGGGAGGGTGTCTGTAAGGATCTGACCTCCCCCCACGCCATACCTTGGCAATTATAGAAGATTCTCTGCCACATCCATTTCTTGTTCTGGAAAATTTATCTATTTTTCTCCTTTGCCCTGGATTGGTTATTTCTTTTTTATTGTAATTGATTCATAGTCTGCCCTTGTACACACAAGCCAATTACTCTCTGCCTGGCCCTGAGGTGAGCAGGTAAGTTAGCAGCCCCGGTACGTGCATCTAACTCTTTCTCTTCTCCCACTGCAGGCCCCGTGGTCCTGACTGAGGTCCGGCTCACATCAGCCAGGAAGGGACTTTCTCCCCCAGTCTCCTGGGTGGAGACTTGCTCGTGTCCGAAGGGGCACGAGGGCCAGTTCTGTGAATCTTGTGCTCCAGGATACAAGAGGGAGACACCGATGGGGGGTCTCTACTCCAGCTGTGTCCCCTGCACCTGCAACCGGCACGGCACCTGTGACCCCAACACAGGTGAGCCTCCGCAGCAGCCCCGTGTCAAGGCCACCTGGCTCTGACACGAAGAACTGCAAGATGGGTACCAAGCTGAACCAGGTCCGCCTGGCACGGGCACTGGGATGCTAGTGGAGCTGTGGGAACCTGGGCCCGGACCACCTGGAGAGACTGCCTGGGCAGCTCTTAGCTCAAGGACAGAGGTAACTGGGATGAGGTTGATTGTCAGGCTCAGATCCTCCTGCGAACTGATGGCCGGAGATCATTAGCATTCCAATTGTCAAATCTTTAAAAAGTCAAGAGAGCCAACCCAGTGAAGAGGACAGTGGTCAGGCTGAATGGGCCCCCTCCCTTGGTGTTCCAGACCCGCTACAAAGAACTTGACACGCCGCTGCTCACGGAATCTTCATGCAGCAGCTGGCTGCTCTTATCCTCCTGTTCACAGAGGCGTCCAGTAACATCCGCTCAGGGTCTGATGGTGACCTCTCTGCGGTGACTCCTCCCTCTGCCCACCTGCAGGACTGACCAGGGGATGCCTACTGGGCAGGGAGCAGCGGGGAGGGCAGATGATGGTAGGAAGGTTCTTGTACATAGGGATCCAGACCAGGCCAGCCCCCACTTGGTGGCTTATAGCCTTGGGGAAGTCACTCTCCCCTGTATCTGCTTCCTTGTTTATGCAGCAGTGGGCCTAATGACTATGCACACCAGCACCACCACAGCAACTAACTCATGCCAGCAGCCCCCACCTGTGTCCGTTTCTGCCACTGTAGTAGCTGGTGTGTCGCTGTGATGCTGGAAGCTTTGTCGCTGGATTCTCAGATGCCATCGGGGTCACCAACGGGACGGGTTTCAGCGGAGTGTCCAGACAAAGCTCAGACTCTGTAAAGGGAAGCGGCTGTGGAGGAAGTCGCTGCTGAAAACCTGATGCATAGAATTGAAACCCTGTCACATACCAAAGGCCTGATGAGCAGAAGCCGGACGTTATCGGAGATGGTGCAGGAGGCTGGCCCCTTGTGTCGGGGAATCCGCCACACCTCCAGAGCTCCTGATGACAAAAGTCAACATGAATAAGATAAGGTGGCTGTGACCCTCCTCATCCGAGGGCCATCTCACGTGCTCCATCACTGAACCCTGCTAAAAGACCGAGGGCATTCTGGGACCGAAAAACCCACTGCTGACTCACAGCGACCCTACAGGACAGGGTAGAACTGTTCCTGTGAGTTTCCAAGGTCACTCTACAGTAGAAAGCCCTGCCTTTCTGGGACCAACCTGTAGGTGGGGAAGCTCAGCTGCAGAGAGACTCTACGGCCAGCAGAGGGCAGAGCATCCCTCCCCCAAATCTGTACTCCCAGCTACGATTCCCACCTGGCGCGAGGAATCTCAGAACTTCTGCAGTGAGGAGCTTGGCACACACTCCTCTTTCCAGTTGGCAGCCCACGGGGCCTCTCACATCAGCTCGCAGGAGGCTCAAAGCAGAGGTTTCAACCACTGCCCTCCTTGAGCAGGTGTGGTGTATCCACGAGTGTCTGCTCAGCTTTCCTCAGGGACAACTTTGGAGCTGAGGGCCGCAAGAAAAGGCTCATACCTGGGATCCGGCTCATCCAACCAGGGAGATGAGCACGTGAACAGGTGGGGTCCTGTCCCCGCTCCTGCCCGTGTCAGACATCACTAATGGATCCTGGAGAAGCTTCCCCCCCACCCCACATGTTGACTATTGATTCAGTGATTGATTTTTGGAATACCATAGTAATAATTTAACTGTACAAGGCCCTTTGAATGAATGCCCTTTCTTTGAAGTCTGTCCAGTCTGAAACGCCCTCTTTTTTTTGAAGGGGGTTGGGGCACACAAAGACATAGAAGAAGTAGACAATTGGCCCAGGTTCACTCAGTCAGGGGTGGATGTGAACTGAAGGTGGTCCGACCTCCACCCGGGACTTTTCATCCACCCCACCTCCACGTGGAAGGGTTGCCATCCCAGTCCTGCCTGGGTGTGCCCCTGAGCTCCTCACCAAGCGCTCCCTCTGCCCGCTGTCTCTGGGATGTGGCAGACTCAGGCACTGGTACCCAGGTACTCATTTGTCTTACTCCTCAGGGATCTGCCTGTGCGAACACCACACGGAGGGCCCATCCTGTGAGCGCTGCCTGCCAGGTTTCTATGGCAACCCCTTCGCAGGCCAAGCCAACGACTGCCAGCCCTGCCCATGCCCTGGGCAGTCAGCCTGCACCACCATCCCAGAGAGCGGGGAGGTGGTGTGCACCCACTGCCCCCCGGGCCAGAGAGGTGAGTGGCTTGTCTGCCTCATCCATCAGCCCAGCCCTGGCCTCCTGACTCTGCCTTGGCCTGCAACAGAGGGGCCTGTGTCTGAGGTGTGGCAGGTTGGGTGGGCCCTGCATGGAGATGGCAAGCCTGGCCTCTAGGGGAGTTTGCATCTCATAGCCAAAGCTCCCCTGGGGTTATTGTGGGGACTGCAGGCAGAACTCAGACTACTGAGCACATCCAACCATGACCTTTGGACTCTGGATGCTGCTGGGGCCTAAAAAACAAATAGTGAGGGTCCCCAAGTGGCCATGCCAGAGCACCCACCGGCTCTCACCCATGCTTATGGTATAAAGTTTGACTTGGAAGCTTGCAAGGGAGACCAGGAGCCCCAATATACCTAACAACTTCCCCAGAGCCTTCCAACCCACAGCGAAGACAGAAAACTTCCCAGGGAGCAGCTAGCTTTTTAAAAAAAGTTTTCCATTTCTATATTAAACTAGAGCCCTGTTCTCCAGCCCACAGGCTTCTGCTTCTTATTCCTGCCCTAGGCATCAGACACGCCCCACTCTCTGGTTTGGCATTTTGTGTCTGTGACTGCAGTCAGAAAGCCATCTAATCCATCCTGTCTGAGGCCCTGCTCCCCCATTTTCTATAACCAGGCCCCCCTTCCCCCTCCACACACAACTGTCTCTGTCCCAGGGCGCCGCTGTGAGATCTGCGATGATGGTTTTTTTGGGGACCCCCTGGGGCGCTTGGGGCCCCCCCAGCCTTGCCGCCGGTGCCAGTGCAGCAAGAACATTGACCCCAATGCTGTGGGCAATTGTGACCCCCTGTCTGGCCGCTGTCTACACTGCCTGTACAACACAACCGGGGACCACTGTGAGCGCTGTCGGGAGGGCTTCTATGGGAGCGCCCAGGCTCCTCGGCCTGTGGACAAGTGTGCACGTGAGTATCCCGTTCTCGGACCCCTGTGAGGTGGGGGCACTGGCGAACCATGGCCATATTCTCTGCCCTGGCCTCGGGCCCAGGGGTAGTGACCAGGGAGGCCCTGGAGAGGCGGTGCAACCTCAGGCAGGTTACTCATCATCTCTGTTTCCGGGGCAAAGAAGGGCTAGGCGCTTTCCACCTGTAAACCAGGCTAACTGGGATCTTGTGACATCTTTATTCCCTGTCTTGATAAGTCAGCATTTCCTCATGCCCCACAGTTCACACAAAAGACGATCCCAGGCAGAAGCTCCTCTGATTCCCTGGCCTCCCCACCCCTCCTCTGCCCAAGTATGCGCTTCCTCTCCCCCCACCCTCTGGTTTACCGCTCAGCCTGCACCCCTTCTCAAAGCCTCCGCACCCTGTCTTGAGAAGGCTGGCAGAAGCCCTGCAGGACAGACTGCCAGCCTTTGCCCCAAATGGATTTGCTCCAGGGACCCGTCTGTCTCATAGCACCTGTCAGCCGCCTGCTCACCCCTGTATGCAGGCCCGTCCAGAACCCACAGCCACAAGCTGCCCTTGGCTCAGAGGATCCAAAGGAGTGGCGGCAGAGGGTCCACCTGTGACCTCTGTCAGAGCCAGGGCAGAGAGTGAGGTGGGAACCGGGAATCTTGGGCCTTCCCTCCCTTCTGAATGACCAGCTGCCATTCTGAGCCAGCATTCTGGGCCGCCTCTTCAAGGACAGAGCAAATGGGCTGAGAGGTGAACTCTGCCCTCGGACCTTCTTCCTGAAAGGCCTGAGCAGCAGGGTTGGGTGGGAGGCACCTCTCTGCCTCCACGGGACCCCAAAGGTCCAATTGACGGTCTGCCTTCTGGCATAACTCCCTCCTGCCCCACCAGCCTGTGCTTGTACTCCCGAGGGCTCAGTCCGTGAGAAGACACCCTGTGATCCAGTGACCGGTCAATGCCCCTGCCTGCCTCATGTGACCGGAAGGGACTGTGGCCGCTGCCACCCTGGCTTCTACAACCTCCAACCCGGAAGGGGCTGCCAGAGGTAAGGGGGTGTATATGGGGAAGGGGGGGCGTGCCATGGGTCCCCCATGCCTGGGTGTCTGCAAGGCTAAAAGGAGCCAGGAAGCCTCCAGGGAGGGGCCCAATGAGGAATGTGTCATCCTAGGCCCAAAGCCAGGTACACTGTGCCCTTCCCCACAGGGGGACAAAGGGACAGTCCCTTGGGGTCAGACTCACTACCCTGGCAGCCCAGGATCACAGCCAAGAGCAGCCCTAAGGGATGCTCCGATGGGCAGGTGGCTGGTTTTGTCTCCAACTCCCTTCTCAGTAGGGATCGTCGCTGGACTGGCTTTTGTCCACAGCAGCACTTAGATGAGGGTCTTTAGAGACAGTGGACAATCCAAGGACTGGCCGAGTGACCGTGCAGAGCTTCAATATGCTCACTGCACCGGGACCCTCCCACAGAGGGGTGCTCCAGCCTTCAGGATGCTTTCCCCCGCAAAGCCTGGGGTAACGTGCCGCCCCCCACCTCGCCGGCTGTCCTCAAATGGGGCTCCTTCAGCAGAACGTCTGGGGGTGTCAAGGCTGGGCTCAGACCCTGGCCCACATGATGAGCTTCCTTGTCCCCCTGCCTCCCTCGTCACAGCTGCAGGTGCCACCTGCTTGGCTCCCACCAGGACCAGTGCCACCCCAAGACTGGGCAATGCCCCTGCCGCCCAGGCATTGTGGGCCGGGCCTGTGACAGGTGTCAGCAGGGTTTCTTCGGCTTCTCCGCCAAGGGCTGCCGGGGTAAGGGGTCCCAAGGCCAGGAGGGAGGGTGGGGCCCAAGGAGGCTGAGCTGAGCACTGAGGGAAGAGGTTTGGTCGGGTGGATCTCTGCAGAGAGGAAGGTCAGAGGCCTGGGAAGGACAGCAGGTCCACCTGCACCCAACCATCCTGCCCAGCTCTGGAACCTGCAGCTGCGCATGTGCAGGGCCTGGACCATTGGGCCTGAGCTGGTGGTGTCTGAATCCCCACTGCGGGGAGCATTTCCATGATTCAAATGTCCTTACCTCCACCTTCAGAATTGGGGGGTGGTGTGAAGAGACGAGCCCCAAGAATCAGTCTTTGAAGCTGCCCAGGGTCCTGGGGGGAAGCCAGGTGTAAGGATGTAGATGATACACAGGGGACTCCGGGGGCACCGGCTGGACCTCTGCAGGGTCCAGGGCACCCAGCACCCTCTGCTTTGGCCCCCCCAGCCTGCAGGTGCTCCCCGCTGGGTGCGGCCTCCGCACAGTGCCACGAGAACAGCACATGTGTGTGCAGGCCTGGCTTCATGGGCTACAAGTGTGACCGCTGCCAGGACAACTTCTTCCTCGGGAGCGGCAGCCTGCACTGCCAGGAGTGCCCACCCTGCTACTCACTGGTGAAGGAGGAGGTGAGCCCCCTGCTGCCTCCCCTCTGCCCAGGCCCAGCCAGCACCACCTTCCTGCTCACAAAGCGCCAAGTGGATGTCAACTCCATGCCCACCCCACCTTCTTACTCGGCCCTGTCCATGCCCCTGTCTCTGGGTGGGCAGGGAAAGGCAAGTCTGGTCATATGCCCCACCCCCTGTCAAAGTGGGCCTGCCTCTCTAATGTCCTTGGGTTCAGTGGGATCCCCCCTATTGACAGGGTCTTCTTGGGGAGCCAGCGGAGGGTGAGCTGGGGCGAGGTGTGGTACTGGGACCCAGGTGCTACCTCTGAATTACCCCTCTTGCCTCCGATGGCCTTGGTAAGCCTCCATGTGTCTGCCCACCTCCGGTAATACTGCCCGCAACAGAGCTGGTAAGAGGACTGGTGGCCTGGGTGTGTTTGGGAACCCAGATGTATGGAATTGTAGAAAGATCCGATGATAACATCCTGTGTCCGTCAGGGTTCTCCGGGGAAACAGAACCAGGAGTGTGTGTCAAGAAAAACAAAACAAACTCACTGCCATCAAGTTGATTCTGACTCGGGACCCGACAGAGGGTTTCGGAAGCTGTAAGTCTTTATGGGAACAGAGCCTCACTGTTCGCTCACGGCACAGCTGGGGGGCTGACTCAGCCTGGCCAGGAGCAGGCCAGCGCGTACCAGCAGCACTGCTGGCCCATACAGGGTTTCTGAAGCTGGACGTCTTGATGAGAATAGACAGCCTCATCTGTCATACATGTATTAAATGTTCCATTCATCCACAAACTTTTTGAAGGCCCCTGGGTGTATCTATCTATGTATCTATGTATCTATCTATCTATCCACACACACACATGCCCATGGATACATACATATACTATACATGTACATCTGTGCATTTGTACATGTGCACACAGATGTATGTCGATGTTCACCCTGAATATATATAGAGAGAGATTGGTTTGAGGGAGCTTGGGAAACCATTGTGGGGGCTGCCAAGTTCAGAATCTGTAGCTTGAGCAGCCGACTGGAAATGCCAGCGAGCTGTCTCCTGTCTTGGTGTCTTAATGCTGCAGCCCCTGCACTTCCACGGCAGGTCTTCTCACCCTCTGGAAGCTCCACAGCCAAGTCAGGGTCTCAGGTGTGTCATGTCCTTCTGTGGACCCCTGCCCTCATCTCTCATGACTGCTGGCCAGCCTTGGCACCCCTTTGCTTGTAAAGGGTTCCTCATCTGCAGCTGTCTCCCCACTTGTGTGGGAGTGTGTATCTTTTGATGACTCAGAAGTGATTAGGTTTAGGATCCACCCTACATGAGATGTCCTCATTAACATGACAGAAGAAAAAACTCTATTTCTGTTTCTAAATAGGGATCCTGGTGGCTCTTCTGGGAAAGCATTATCCTGCTAACCAAAAAGCCAACAGTTCAAACCCACCAGTCACGCCGAGGAAGAAACACGTGGCTGTTTGCTCCTGTAGAGACTGACAGATCCTCTGAAATGGTATAGAGTCCATATGAGCAGGAATTAACCGGAAGGCAGTGGGCTTGGGGGTTTGTTTCTAAACCGGATCTCATGCAAAAGGCTAGGATTCTCATGCAGATTTTTATTCAATCCATAGCATCTTGGCTAGAGTCTGGAGGCAGAATTCCGCAGGGTTTGTTCTGAAGGCCTTTAGTTGGGAGGATGAACCCCACTTTTCCTTCCTTTGCTGACAACCAGAAGATTGAATCCTCAAGAAAGAAGGAACAGGCAGAAGCTGGGTGCGGGGTCCAGGCAGGGCTTCCAGGCCCCTAACCTCACACGTCCTTCCCTCCCTGTCCTCTCCAGGCTGACAAGCTGAAGGCCAGACTGACCCTAATGGAGGGGTGGCTGCGGGGGTCTGGCTGTGGCACCCCCTGGGGACCACTAGATGTTCTGCAAGGAGAGGCCCCCCGGGGAGATGTCTACCAGGACTATTACTCACTGCAAGGTATGATGGGAGAGTGGACGGAGACCAGGAGGCTGGCTGGTCAGACTACCCCCAGGGAACTCTTGTCCTCTTATGCTCAGATGCCCTGAGGGCCTGAGTTCTTTGGATGGCCTGCTTCATTGGGAAGCTGGCCTCTCCTCCCTGGCTAGTGGGCCCTCCGATGGTACAGACCTGTTGCTCCATTGGGCCTCTCCTGCATGTCCCTAGACCGGTGGTACTCCTAATTTTGGGAATACCGGTTCTGGACGGTAGCATCTATCCCCAAGCTCACCCATCCAAGTAGAGTGTGAGCCCAGTGGGGCCAGGCAGGAGCAGAGTCCGTTCACTTACTCACTTGTCCAGTGACTGATGGTCGAGGCTTTGACCCAGGTATTGAACAGGGCCTTATCCAGGCCTGGTGGTTGGCTTTTTGACTCATTAGCATATCTCTCCCTTACCACCCCCCATGCTTCGCATGTCCAAACAAATGATTAAATAATAAAAATATGACAAGAGAACTATAACGGAAGCCCAGGGGCTGCCATTTTGCTCTGGGGAGCTGAGATTTAGAGGCACACAAAAGTGAATTGGTTCTTTTATGGCATGTTCATTTGGGAGTACCTGGAGAAGGGCGTGATGAGTCAGAATTCACAGGTGAGTTGTGGGGAGGCTAAGGGAGGCTCCCTTAGCAGCCAGTTCCGGCTGAGCTGAGCCCCTGGTAGCGAGAATAGCTTCTAAGCAGGGAGATGTGGGACGCCTGCTGCTCTCTGGAATGCCTGGCCCTGAGCCAGATTGCCATGTCCAAGCTAACTGGAGGCTGAGTTTCCCGCTGTGCCCCTTTTGAAGGTTGGCTTGCAGTGACCCCAGAAGCCAGGCTCCCTCCCAGCCCTGTGTCTGAGACTGACTGGCTCTGGGCTGTGGACTGGGAAGCCTTGCCTGCTCTGAGCCTTCACCTCTGCACCTGTCACATGGGGAGGCCTTGGCTCTCGACCTCAAAGTGCTCAGGGCTGGTGGTGGGGTGAAGCTGTACCTGCGGAAGGGTAGTGGGCACAGCCTGGGCCTTCCTGGAATGGAGGGTGTGTGGGGGGGTGGGGTGATATCAAGAGCTCTCTGCGACCTCCAGGCTGTGGGTTTCCTGCAGAGTCCCGGGAAGCCTTCATGGAGCAGATGTGGGGCCTTGAGGGCTTGCTGAAGACGGCCCAGGGGCAGCTGCAGGAGCTGAGCAGGAGGGCCCGCTGCACCCAGACCAACACCGAGAAGCCCTGTGTCCAGCTGGCCGATCTTGCTGCGGTGCTGAGGTCCTCAGAGGAGGAGATCTGGCACGCAGCCGCTGTCCTCTCATCTCTGGTATGCCAGGGCGCCCTGCTCCAACCCCTCACCAGCAGGTGTGGCCACTGGGAGGGATTCGGGGCAGGGGGCAGGGCCAGCTGGAGACTGGGTCCTTGCCTAGCCATGCTGTTGACCTGGCCACCTTGGGCATATCTCTCTCCTTGCCCGAGGCTGACGTTCCTCATGGGCAAAATGGAGATAGTCCACTGGCATGGACGAGGCATCTTCTGGGGTGCTGTGGGTACTGGCAGGGGGGACGGGCAGCAGCCTTACCATGAGGTTCATATTCTAGGGCCCCGCTCACTGGGTATCAATTCTAGGTTTGTTTGTTTTTTTAATGCGGTACCTCGTCCAATTTGGCCCTGAGTCTTTCAGGGAGGGACCATCAATTTCTTCCTCTTTTCTTTTTTTTCTCTGTCAAGGAGATTCCTCAGGAGAGGCCTAGTCTATTCACCGGCTGGAGTCCCCTGGCCACAGAGGCACGCCTGCTAGCCAGGAGGTGAGCCTGCAGGACTCGGGGGGAGGGCTCTCACTCACACAGTCTTCTGGGCATCTGTAGCCCTTTTTGTGGGCAGGTCCAGGGGCAGAGGTGGCCCGTATGTGCCCCCTCCAGGTGTCAGAATCAGATGAGTCTAAGAGCGTCCAGGAAGAGACCACTCTGCAAAGGATCCCATTTGAAGATCTTGGACAGAGTGGGGGGATGCGGAAGAGATCTCGAAAGCAGACCAAAAAGACAAAGCGTACTAGTTGGATAGAGACGGTGAAGGCCCTGAGACCAGGGCCCTTAGTCATCCGCCAGGTCTGGAACAGGCTCCTCCCCACGGCTCAATGTTCCATCCAGCAACAGACAGGTCCTTGCAGTCAGCAATAACACCGGGAGGTCCACACTCTGTCAGTCATCCACCTCTGGGGATCAAAAGCACAGCATTTATTCAAGGACCAAGTTCAGGAGGGTTAGGACAAAGGGGGAGTGGAGACAGGAGACCCAGGGAGGAAGAGGGCCAGGGACGCTCCCCAGTGGAGGCTGCCATCAATGGCATGAAACAAAATGTACATGAAGCATCCAATTAGTTTGCTCTATATACTTCGCCTTGTTCACAATGATAATAATAAATTAATATTCATGCTTCTGTAGAACAAAGGCATAATTAATAAACAAACAAACACTGCCTTCTTAGGAGAGGGCAATGCCACCAGTCATGGGAGAAAGAGGTGGGGGTGGAGGGCAGCAAGAGCTCAGAGATGCCCTAGGGTGAGGGGTGGGGACAGTCTAGATTGACTGCCTTTTTTTATACCAGCTTGACTGAGATAGACTGAACACACCACACAGTCCACCCCTTTAAAATATACAACTCGTAGCTTTACACATTTTATTACCTACCCAACCCCCCCCCAAAAAAAACACATGCCCATTAGCAGTCACTTTCTCCTTGTTCCTTCAGCGTTCTCTCCCCCTTCCCCCACCCTGCAGAGCCCCAGGCAACCACTAATCTGCTGTCTGAATCTGTGGATTTGCTTGTTCTGAACATTCCATGTAAATAGAACCATACCACAAGCAATCTTTTCACTCAGCATCCTGTTTACAAGGTTCCTTCTGTTGTTGCAGGAATGGAAACTCCGTCTCTGTTATTGGCCAAGGGATATTCCCTGTGTGCACAGTACTGCACTCTGCGGATCCATTCATCAGTTGGCGCCCTTGGGTTGCTTTGCCCACAGCTTTTTAAGGAGCCCCTCAGGCTCTAAGCCCACAGTCCTTGTCCTCTTTATTTATTTATTTTTCATTAAAAGATTGTTTTATTGGGGGATCTTAAAACTCTTGTAACAATCCTTATATCAATTGTATCAAGCATATTGGTACATATGTTGCCATCATCATTTTCGAAATATTTCTATTGGAGCCCTTGGTATCAGCTCCTCTTTTCATTCCCTCCCTGCCCCTCTCCCACTCTCGTGACCCCTTGATAAATGATCAGTTATTATTATTTTCATATCTTTCACCGACGGCTGTCTCCCTTCCTCCATGGTTTCTGTTGTTCACCCCCTGGAAGAGGGTGTGTGTGTGTGTGTGTGTGTGTGTGTGTGTGTGTGTGTGTGTGTGTGTATGTTTTGTTATGTGTTGATCATTGCGATGATTTCCCCCTTTCTTCCCTCCTCTCCCCACCTTCCCCCTAGTGTGTGTGTGTGTGTGTGTGTGTGTTTTGTTATGTGTTGATCATTGCGATGATTTCTTCCTTTCTTCCCTCCTCTCCCCACCTTCCCCCTAGCAGTTGTCCTCTTTAGTTATATTCTAAAATATTAAATAAGAAGAAAACTCACTGCCATCAAGTCAATGCTGACTCAGAGTGTGGGTTCCTAAGCCTGCAACTGTTTCCGGGAGTGGAAAGTACAGTCCATCTCCCAAGATTCTAAGACATTAGATTCCTTTACATTTTGGCTCACCAAGGAGGCTCAGAGAAGTTTGGGGTGTCTGGCTTAAGGACACACAGCTTCTAAGTGATAGAACCAGGATTCAAACCCAGGCAGTCCTAATTGCTCGCTTTATTTTTATTGTTTTTATTAGGGTGGCCATATCATTCATTGTCCCAACTGAGATGGTTTTACATTTGAAAAAAACCAAACACACCCCCTGATCATCATCATGCCAGAACAAAAGCATAAATTATAGGGACAGGGGCATGTGCCCACCCCCACCCCACACACACCCTTCCCTTCCCTATCAAGGTATCCCTGTGTGTCAGGCAGAGAGCTAGAGAAGGAGGCCCTGTTCTTTCAGCAGGACAGAGTGCAGGCTTGGGCCCCAGCCTTCCTGCAGTGACTCAGGTGGAATTGTCTACACAGCCACAGGAACACCGCTGCCGAGGTTGAGGCTACTGCTTGGAGGGCCCTGCTGGTCTCCAACACCAGTTACACGCTCCTCTGGGATCTGGTAGAGGGCAGAGCGGCCGTGGAGGCTCAGCAGGATCTGGAAGACAGGTGAGACCTCCTAGCTCAGGGTGGAACCTGGGAGTTGGCTTCCTGGAGCTCCTGGGACCCAACCCAGCTTCTTGTCCTGAGTCCTGTGTCCTGATACTTCTGGGCTTTGTGCCCCACTCAGAGGGGACCCACGGGGTCTTGGGTCCCCTTGTTGATAGTTACAGGCGCTCTCTCATTCCTGGGGGGATGCAGTTCATTCTCAGAAAAGATGAGATAAGAACTGAACCAGAAGGTTCAATGAAGAGCCATCCCTACCTCTCCCCTTTGCAGCGCCCCACAAGCCCCACCCCAAGCTCACAGGGCATCTCCTCCCAGTTTTCACTGGCACTAGCTTCTGCCTCTGTGACCAGCTTGTCTGCTTCCCTTTATAGCCCTATTAGTTCCATCAACACACCAATGTCTCTGAGCTCTGGACTGACGTTCCTGAGAGACTCTCATTGGTCCAGCTCAGATCAGGTCTTCAGCCCTGAGCCAACCAGCACGGTTGGGGTGAGGACACAAGACCTCCTGCAGAGGCAGGGGGCCCTGAATCTCTCAGAGGGGGCGAAGGACGGGGAGGGAGTTGGAGGTCTATCACTCCAGCTGTACCTATGGTGTGGGTGGACAATTGGGACAGGACAGGCAACCTGTTCTAGTTGGTTGATTTCAGAGCCACATGCCATCTGGGCTAAAGTGGATTACGGAGATCATCCAGTCCGTAGTGTAAGTGGGAAACAATATACCCAGGGTCACGCTGCAAGGGCATGACCCAGCCAAGACCAGGGCCTGGGCGGGCACTGTCTTTTGCATCAGATTGCCCGGCTCTCCCCCAATTTCCTCTTTATGATTCATCCAGGGGAACCAACCACTGTCCAAATGTGGTTCCCAAATGGAAACGGGAGAGGGAGACTTTGCAGAATGGTGTGATTGAACTGAATGAATAGAGGAAGAAGTGGCCCTTTACCGCCTCTTGTGTTCATTTCAACGCCAACTGCTGGCTACCAACCCAGTCAAGGGTCTGGGCTAGAGAGAAGTTGGGGGGACGCCAGGCCTGGGGCTGTGGGGAGGAGGGACCCTGGGCCAGGCTCTGTGGGCTATCCTGTTTCCCTCCTCCTAGGTACCAGGAGGCCCAGGCGGCCCAGAAGGCCCTGAGCACAGCTGTGGCCAAGTTGCTGCCGGAAGCCGAGAGGATGCTGACCTCTGTGCAGAGAGTCAGTTCGGATGGAGTCCAGAGCCTGGCCTCATTGTCTGCCCTGAGGACACTGGTCAGCCCAAGCTCCTTGGAGCTCTGCTTGGGGGTGGGGTAGGGATCTGACAGCGGGGAATTGCTAATATTTGTTAATGATGATTATTATTGATTAGACTTATTTTTCAGAGCAGTTTTAGAGTCACAGAGAAATGGCTCAGAAAAAACAGGCAGCTTTCCTGTGCCTCTCTCACTTTCCCCTCTTTGAAGACCCTGTGCTGATGTAGTCCATTTGTTGGCATTGATGAATTCTTATTGATACATCGTTATGAACCGAAGCCTCCTTAGGGTTCACTCTCCAAAAACAACCATTGCCATCTGGTTGATTCTGGTGCATAGCAGCCCCCCAGTAGGATTTCCCAGGCTATACATCTCTACTGCAAGAGCAGCCAGCCTCCCACTTCTTCCTCTATTCATCTAGTTCAATCACACCATTCTGCTGGTACGTTTGAACCACCACCCTTGTGGTTAGCAGCCCAACACTAACCCATATCACCACCGGGGCACGGTCCAGTGAATTTGCAGAAATGCAGAATAGCATGTACCCTGTCATGCAGATAACCTCACTGCCTGGAAAACACCCTGCGCTCCTCAGACTTGCCCTCCCCACTCTCCCAGTGCAAGCTCTGGACACCACTGTCGTGTTTACTGCCTCGGCAGTTTTGCCTTCTCCAAAATGTCATGTAGTTGGAGGTGGCTTTTTTTCATTGACTCTAAAGCAGTCAATTAGAATGAGACCATTCATGGAGAGAAACACAGGAAGGCCCTCTGGCACAGAGCCAGCACCCAGCCAGTCTGGGTGTTGATAATAAGATTGAGACAGGCCGCAGGCAGAGGCACTAGCCCAGAGAAAGGGAGTGGAGTCAGACAAACATGGCCTTCACCATGCTGAGCCTCAGGGACACCCTCTGTCAGTTGTAGTCCGCCTGGCTGTCGGGTAAGCCTTGGACTGCTAATTGCAAGGTTGGCGGTTCAAACCCACCAGCCACTCCATGGAAGAAGGATGAGGCTGTCTGTTCCCATGCAGACTAACGGCTTCAGAAACCCTGTGGGGCAGTTCCCCTCTGTTCTGTGGGGTCGTTATGAGTTGGAATTGACCCTGTGGCAGTGGATCTTGTTTTCTGGAAAATCAGGAGGACCTTCCAGATTCCTCAGCCCTCAAGTCTACACGTGGATCTGAGTGGCTAAGAAGGGAGGAAAAGTACACCAGAGGGGCACTTGGATTCCTTAGCAAGGTACAAGTTCATTTCAAACAAATGGGAAGATAGATGATAGATAGGTAGGTAGGTAGGTTGGTAGATAGACAGACAGACAGACAGAACAACGAAGGTGAAAGAGCCCTTGTGGCTCCTAGGGTTAAGCATCGGGCTGCTAATCAAAGGATTGGCAGTTGGGTCATACCAGCTGCTCCTTGGGAGAAAGAGGAGGCAGTGTAAAGAGACACAGCCTTGAGCCCCCTGGGAAGCAGGTCTGCCCTATCGTATAGCATCCCAGTGAGCGTGGTGTGAACCACAGGGGTGGGCGTTGGTGAATAAAGCATGTAAAACACCGGCTGGGCTCTGGCACTGGTGACCTCAGACTCATTGGCTGCCCATGCCCCTGCACTCATGACCTTGAGGGCAACCCTACACCAAATGCCAAGCCCCACCTCCTTCTCAGTCACCTTGAGATCCCACCACTGGGAAAACGGAACTTTAAGGAAAGACTAATGTGGGTGATGCCAACGCTGAGAGTGATCCACCACGAACTGACAGGTGAGGTGGGTTCAGTCCACCCAGAGGGACCTCCAGCGAAAGGCATGGTGGTTAGCGTCCCCAAAAATCAGCCACTGAACCATCTATCCCTCACGAGTCAGACTCAGCTTGATGGCAACTGACGGTTGGTCAAGATCGTCACAGGGTGCTTGGAGCAAAACCTGGCCCTGACTGACCCATCGGGACCGTTGCGTCTCCCATGGCCCGGGAAAAGCAGTACCTGAGGCTTCGTGTGTTTGCTCTCAGGTGCTGTGCAGATGCTGGATCCTGCTGGGGGTGTTCGATAACACCCAGTACCTGCCTGCACAGCCCTGCTTTTCTGTACTCTCCAAGAAACTCTGAATTCGACAGTACAGCTGGCAGTCCTACGGGACAGTCTACAGGACGGTTCCAGCCACAGGGCTGGGGACCTGGGCAAAGGGTCTCCCTGCACAAGGAGGACAGCACAGCTCAGTGAGGTTAGCCGAGGTTCTCAAAGGCAGGCAGCTGGATATTTGAGAGGCTGGAAAGTGACAGGCTTCCCCATTGAGCTCTCTTTCCCTGGCTCCTCCACCTCCCAAGTCCACCTGCTGCCCACTTCCCATGTCCCTATCCCTGGAGCTGCCGACATGTCACTGGGCTCTCATCAGAGAGAAGGCGTGGGTCCTGGGCTATTGGCCGAGGCCCAGTGGGGCGACTTTCCCTCACCCGAGCAGAGCATGTGCTCTGGGGTTCTCCTGTGAGACGCTACCTGAGCTTCACCCCATCTCCCTGCAGCCTCAGGAGCCCCTGGCCCAGGACTTAGACCTGAAGGGGCAGACCCTGGAGAAGACAGTCACAGTGAGAGCGCGCGTGGCCACCAACGCTGTCCGAGACCTTCAAGCCACTGCCCAGACGGTGCTGCAGAAGATCAAGCCCTTCACACAGGTTTGAAGCAGGGCACCTGGGGTGGGGATGGGGTTTGGGGGTGGGGAGGGCCAGAGGTGATCTGAGTTTGGGGAGGAGCAGAGGCCAGAGAACCGGAGGGCCACCAGAGCTGTGTTAGGCTGGGTTGTCCAGAGAAACAAACCAGTGACACTCACCTCTGAAGCCCCTTGACATCAAGAAGGAGCCCAGCCCAGTCCGACTCACACTTATAGGCCCCATGCCGGCCGGGGCCTCGTCAGACTCAACGTAGCTGCAGGCTGGTGCTGCTGAAAGGTGCAGTGGGAAGCACGTTGATCACGGGCCGGTGGGTGCAGAGACGTGTGGACCCACGTTGGTGGATTCACGGCAGGGCACCGGCAACTCTCCAGGTTGGCGGCCCGTAAGGGGCCACGGCTGGGGGCAGGCATAGAACCCCGGCTGGGATGAAGGTGAAGGGCAAGAAGAGCAGTTACCAGTGTCACTCACTCAGGCAAAAGACCACACCCCCAAGGAGGTGTCATCAGGCTACCATCTGACTGACAGGTCGGGTTCCACCCCTATCTCCACACAGGCAACATCAAGTTGACATAAAATCAGGCGCCAAGGTCTCAAAAGACTCACTGCCATCAAGAGGATTCTGACTCACAGCACAGGTGTCCTGAGATTAAGGGACAGCATGTGAGAGGATGATGGCTGGGGACTGGCTGGAAGGAGCATCTAGGACCATGTGCAGTATGCCTTACAACTGGGAGGTGGACTAGCATTCACGCGTCCAGGTGCTAACCTCAAGGTCAGCAGTTTGAGACCACCAGCCACTCCGAGGGGGAAAGATGAGGCTTTCTAGTCCCATCAAGATTTATTGTCTCAGAAACCCATGCGGGCAGTTCTGCCCTGTCCTACAGGGTCGCTACGAGTCAGAATATCGACTTGATGCAGTAAGTTATAACTGGATGGCTCTTCACCCATTCACCACCCTCGGTGGGCCGTCACTTGAACTCACAGCTTGACATCCGTAGCCCAGCAGGAGAGTCACAGAGCTCAGGAATTACATGGTGAATTGTGCCTACTCTAGGGGTTGGCAACCTATTCAAATATAAAACACACAAATATTTTATAAAAGCATAAAGCTTTTAAAATATAAAATGAAAAAAATCTGCAGCTTTTCACGTGGGAATAATTCTAGACTTGAGGGGGAAATTGCCAAAAGAATACGGAGAATTCATAGACCCGTCTTCACCTGTTATTAGCATTTTTCCTAGATAACCTCAAAAGGGTCGCTGTGAGTCCGCATGGATTCACAGGTTTGGTTTGGGGCGCCTGCGACACACATGTTCTGCAAATAAATTCGCGGTATCCGACTTTTCCTTTAGTTCTTCCATCCCAGTTATCCGCTGAGCATTTATGGGACAGGTAACTTCTCAGGTGATAGGGTTAAGGGTTTAACATCTGTGTAAGAAAGTAAACCAAACCGACTATGGTAGCGATTGTCCGACCCTGATTGATCTGATTGAACTACGGAATGGTGTGGTGTCTGGATTCGCGCCTAAGAAGACTGTTCGGAGGGGAAACAAAGAGAAATCAGGTGCTGCTGGCAAGCAGCTTCAGCACTTAGGTGGCCTTTGGGGACCCCCATATGTGGGCTTGGTGCTGGCCCGACCAGTCTTCAGGCAGTCACCTGAGCTGGGGCCTCTCCCTTCTCTGCACAGCTGCGCCAGGAGGCCAGAGCCGCGCTGACCCAGGCTTCCTCCTCTGTCCAGGCTGCCACAGTGACTGTCAGGGGAGCCAGGGCTCTGCGGGCTGACCTGGAAGGTATGACTGTCCTGCTGGGGCCCACAGGAGCCCATGGCAGGCCACCCCCAATCCCTGACTCTTGCCTTCGCCAGGGAACGCAAGTCCATTCCCTCCTCCCTCAGGACCTCTGCCTTGCCTGCTCATTTCTCCCCACTTCATGTGCCACGCACCCACGCGTTTGTCCCTGTGGTCACTCCAGGCAAGCCCCTGCGTCATCAGGCTGCAGTGTCGATCCAGTCCCTTGGGGCTGGATGTGAAGAGAATCCGCTGCCGTCCGCCGTCCATCTCTGGTGCTGTCCACCCGGACTAGGGTCAGGTCCCTGGCCACGGCTGCCTTGGTCCAGTCTGGGAAGTGGCCTCCCAGGTGCTGTGTAGTCACTCAGACGAGGACCAACCTCAAACCTCCGAGCCACGGCGCTTCTTCCATTTCCACCCGTTTCGGAGACCCCTCTCTTGCCACCAGCTCACATGCTCCGTTCCTGCTCAGGATAAGGAAACGTGGACATGTATTTCCTTTAGGAAACACTGTGCGATCATATTGCACTCCATTTGAAAACTGAAACGAAACTCACTGCCATTGAGTCGGCCCCGACCCCGAGTGGCCCGATGGGGCAGAGGAGAAATGTCCCCTTTGAGTTTCCAGGCTGTAAATCTTAATGGGAGCAGAAAACCTTGTCTTCCCCCTTAGAGGGACTGGTGGTTTCAAATGCTGACCTTGAGGTTAGCAACTCAATGTCTAACCACAGTGTTACAAGGCTCTTCACTCATTAAAGGCTCCAAGAAGTCTGGAAGAAGCCCTGGTGGTGCAGTGGATTAAGCACTGGGCTGCTAACCACAAGGCCAGCAGTTCAAACCCACTACGCACCCCCAAAAGAGAAAGATGAGGCTTTCTACTCCCATACAGAGTTACAGTCTTGGAAACCCACAGGGGCAGTTCTACCCTGTCCTGCAGCATCCCGAGGAGTCCGAATGGGCTTGTTGACAGTGAATTGGGTTGGTTATCCATTGGGCTGCTATCCACAAGGTCCACAGCTCAATCCCATGGCACCTTCCTGCAGAGAAAGGTGACACGACTCTCCTGACAGAGCCTAACCTTGCAGGAATACAGCTGCAGTTCCCTCAGATCAAGGACCGGACCATGCTGAGGAGAAAGGCAGGTGCCATCCGGGACACGCTCCTTGCAGACACGAAGAAGA
Source organism: Tenrec ecaudatus (assembly GCF_050624435.1). Taxonomy (NCBI): domain Eukaryota; kingdom Metazoa; phylum Chordata; class Mammalia; order Afrosoricida; family Tenrecidae; genus Tenrec; species Tenrec ecaudatus. The sequence continues at coordinate 76,091,354 of NC_134539.1, read as the reverse complement.
CGACCAAGCAGGTGGAGAGGGTGCTGGGAAATGCAGCATCGGTGTCCTCCAGCGCCAAGAAGAAGGGCAGAGAAGCAGAGCAGTTGGCCAAGGACAGTGCCAAGGTCAGGGCTGCCGACATGGCGGTGGCGGCTACTTCCCTACCTCTGGGCCTGTGAGAGAACTGTCAAGAATAGCCCCCTCTTGTAGGTCAGACAAGGCCCCCCAGTTCTGTCCCAGTCCCCAGGATGTGACATATAATAGTTGGCACTTGTAACAGTCCAAGCTCTGAGCTGAGGTGCTTCATGTGAATGACCTTGTGTCCTCTTGAAGCATGTCATTGCTGTCCCCATGACACAGGTAAGGACACTCGGGACCAGGGTGCTCAGTAACTAAAATCTGGCTGAGACGCACACCCAGGTCTGTCTGCTTTCCCTGCCCAAACCTCTAGGGATTTCCTTTCTCACTGGGACTCAGTTTGACCCCCCCATGTGTGCCCCGTCACAGTCTTGATTGCTCAGGCCCGAAGCAAACTTCCTTCCCAGCTGCTGAGGGGAAGTGCAGGAGGTGAAGGCGTCCTCCCGGCATAGTGTTTATGAGCTAGGCTGTAGCCCTCCAGGCCAGCCGTTCTAAACCACCAGCCCCTCCTTGGGAGAAAGATGGGGCTTTCTACTCCTGAACGAGTTACCATCTCAGAAACCCACGGGGGCAGTTCTACCCTGTCCCACAGGGCACGGACCTGAAGGCAGTGAGTTCCATGTTGGGTTTTGGTTCCCTCTGGTCTGACTTCTGGTCCTGTCACTTGACCTTGGCTGTCTTTCCTGGCTTCTGAGCTCCGGCTTCCTCGCCTGTGAAACAGGTGGAGCTTATCCAGCAATGGACCCCATGCCCCACCCCTGGAGGGCATTCATGCCTTTGTACTGAGTGAATCAGGGGGGCACAGAGTGCATGCCTGACCCTCTCACTGCCCCCCTCTCCATGCTACTGCTGCCCACCCTGTAGCTCGCCCAGGCCTTGCTGAGGACAGGAAAGCAGGAGCAGCGGCGTGCCAGGCGACTGGCCAGCCAGGCACAGGCCACTCTCCGCCGGGCCTCCCAGCAGGCACTGACCTCCAGAGCCCGTGTGCAGGAGGGAGAGGAAGCAGAACAGGTAGGCTTGCTGGAAGCTCCGCCCATTTCCTCTGCCCGCACCAGGAGGGGGCCGCCCATTGTTTCTCCCTCTCCCCGGAAGGTGGGTGCCCAGCTGAGCGAGATGGAGCGGCAGATCCGGGAGTCGCGCCTGTCCCTGGAGGTGGACATCAAGGTTTTGTCGGAGCTCCTTGGCAGGCTGGGTAAGGAGACCCTGAGGCTGGATTTAGATGCCTTGGGGACCTTGGGCACCCTTGGGAGCTTTGTGCGCAGGGCCCAGCCCGGGAGGAGATTTCCTCTTTGTCCTGTTCTCCCGAGGCTCCCCCATCCCAAGCAGTAGTGCCCGTGTAAGTGGGCTCACTTGGGGTAAGTCTGGGCCACCAGAGGTATTTGTCTGGTGGGGCAAGGCCACACGGGAACCCTCCATGGCGCTGGGTAACTGTGCACGGGTCCCCATTCCGTGAGGCAGGGTCTGAGAAAGAGAGCCGGCCCATGAAGCTCAGCAAGGATCCAGGGTTGCCATGGGGACCAGACTGCCTGGGATTCAAGGCCGCCCTCAAGACCCTGGGCAAGTCATCCACTGCTGAGAGCTTCGATCTCTCATCTGTAACATGGGAGACAGTGGGGCAATTTAGAAAAGGCTCACTAACCTCAGTGCTTAGAGGGGACAAAAAGAAACTAAACTCACCGCCAGGGGGTCGATGCAAACACAGTCATCCTGGAAGACCAAGTAGAACTGCCCTTATGTGTTTCCGAGACTGGAACTCTTTAGGGGAGTAGACAGCCTTATCTTTTGCCTAAAGGGTGGCTCATGGTTTAGAACTGCTGACCTCAGGGCTAGCAGCCCAATTTGTGACCACGACACCACCAGGGCTCCTCCAGGGTGGTGGGAGGCTGAGTAAATAGTGACTCTGATGGGGGAGGTAGAACTCCAAGCTGGAGCTTCACAGTGAGCCCCCTTCACACCCACCACCGCCACAGCCACCCTCCGGTCACCCTCGGCCCCTTCCCATCACGGTCACCATCACCTCTGCTCCCAATCATTACCACCTCCATGCCTGTCACCGATCTGCCAGCACCACCATTAAGTTCCAGTATGAACTCCAGAGGGCCCCTGGGGAGCCCCTGGGCCACCCCCTTGTTTGACACCTGGGGAACCTCAAGTGAGGTGCTGATACCTGCAGGGCCAGGAGCACAGCTGCCAGGCCTGCAGGCTTTCCTGCCCTACCTGCCACCTGGCCTGCCTTCCAAGGCCAACTTCCCTGAGTTTCCTGTCCTGCCATTGTCCTCGCGGACCCCAGTACATAGGCCATGCTGTCACCATGGCTCTTGGTGAACTGGTGTAGCGGCATGCCTGGGGACATCCACACACTGCTTTGTGGATGCGGGAACTGAGCCCCCCCACCCTGGAGCCCTCGGTGCTACTGCGTCCTGCTTCAACAATAGTCACCAGGACCCCACAAGAGCCAACAGTGAACAAAGAGGAGCTGAGACCAAGGGCGCAAGTAGAAAGAAAATGTTTTGAACATGATGATGGCAACACGAGTTTGATACCATTGATGTGTGGTTTATTAACATAAGAGCCCCAATAAAATGATTTTTTTTTTAAGAGTGAACTGTGGCCCAGTGCCACCCAGGGTTAGCGCTTCAGAGTGTGCACAGGCCAGGGGAGATATCAGCCCCCGCCCCCAGCCCCACACTGCCTTCAGCTCTCTGCTTCCTCTGGAGGGAGGGCCTCCGACAGGCGCGATCTTGGGAAGTTGTAGCTGGGCACCGTCTAGGGGCTACACATGTTCCTGAGGTCTATGGGTTGGGGGGCTGGCCCATGCTGAGCCTTGTCCCTCCACAGGGTCGCTGGACACCCACCGAGCCCCGGCCCGGACTCTGAATGAGACCCAGCGAGCGCTGGAGCACTTGCGGCTTCAGCTGGACTCTCGAGGAGCCCTACAGGGGAAACTGAGGCTGCTGGAGCAGGAGTCTAAGCAGCAGGAGCAGCAGATTCGGACCTTTGAGAGCGACCTCGCTGAGATCCGTGCTGACAAGCAGAACCTGGAGGCCATCCTGCACAGCCTGCCCCGGAGCTGTGCTGACTGGCAGTGAGGGCTCCCCGACCTCAGTGCCTCCTCTACCCCATCTCCGCTGTGCAGCCGGCCCAGGTCACACACACACACACACCCCCCACACACAGGCATACCCACATAACACAACCACACCGCCAGAGCCAGTGGCACACCTCCTCTCCCGTGTGAATATCACATGTTCCCACGTCTGTGCCCATATACTGCCCTGCCAACCAAGGGTACCCCTGGAGAGTGAGCCCTGTGGGCACGCCCCTCCCCATTGCTGTGCACGCCCAGGGCCAATAACAGGTCCACACCTGTTGTGCACGCATGCCTAGTCGTGTGACGTAGGCTTGTGTTAAGAGCCCATCATGCACTTGGACACGTTACAGTCAACCCATGGGCATTTGCGGATAGCCAGCCATGAACTACACACCCTGTGGATGCTGGGTGAGTTACGGGTTTGTGATGTTAAATATCTTGTGGTTTCCTGTACTCATTCAGATTCCAGAACATGAGGATCCACACAGGGCTAGTGCGTGGGAAGCTTGGGGTGGGGGTTCAGCAAAAGCCAGAGTCCTCAGTCCCAGAGCAACCTGTCTGCTGAGCTGCAAACCCCAGACCCCCCACTCTGCACCCATCACCCACCCCACATAACCAGCAGCCCTGCCCAGTGACCGGACAGACTGAGAAGGGCAAACCGCTCCTGGGAGGGCTCTCAGCCACGGAACCAAAGCCCAGGCATTCCAGCTGGGCTGGCCCAGCGCACGGCTATCATTGACTTCATTCAGGGCCTCCTGCGCAGGAGCCTGGGACTGACTAGGCTCATCAAAGGAATTGCTTTCAGGAGCTCCAGTGGAAAGCAGATGTTTTGAGAATGCTGATGGCAACAAATGCACAAATGTGCTTGACACAATGGATGGATGGATGGATTGTCATAAGCGAACCCCCAATAAAATGATTTAAAAAAATTGTCTTGCCTGGAGGGGTCTGTCCAAAGAGCAGAGACTTCAGGGCCTGAGGGCTCAGAGATTACCAGCACCACCCTTGTGTGGCCCTGCTGGCCCCGGCTGACCCTTGGCTGATTGACACTGCCCAAGCCAGCCTGACCTGAGGGAGCTGCCAGGGCTGGGGAGTCCTGGCTGCTGTTCCAGTTTGTCAGGGTTCGTGCCACCCCTGCCCAGGAGTCTGGGCATTTCCTCCTGGCACTTCCTCCTCCTCCTCTTTCCTGGCCCTCTTCCAGCAGGCACCAGCTGCCCGGCTTCTCAGTGGGCCCAGCCCCCTCACCCGCATGGCCCCTCCCACCGCAGTCACTGGTACATCTGGAGGGAGAGGGGCCAGTTGACAGTGCAGAGTGCTTTTGTTTCATGTGACAATAAAGGCCGCCTTTGCTAAGCTGGTTGGGGTCCTGGCTATAGATGCAGACAAACTCGCACCCCACACACACCGCGCCCTGGGCAGGGTGCACAGACTAGCACGTACCCAGCATCTCGGGAGGAGGTGGGATGCGCCCCTGGGCCCTCTCTGTAGGCTTTGCCAGCATCTCTTCCCACTGGGGAACTTTGGAGGGGTCCGGAGACCACCAGTCCTCTCCTCTCTGTTCTAGTGACTCAGCCAAGTGGAGTTTGGGGAAGGGGCACACAGCCCCAGCCCACCCCTGCCTCAGACGGGAAATGGTGATGGGTGGAGAAGGGCTCTAGGGCAGGGATCTCTGAAGGGTGGGGTGGCTGAAGAAGGGGACATTCCAGACTCAAGGGGAGGCAGCAGCTCCCGAGGGTATATGGGGTGGGAGCCTGGCCTGCAACAGCACGGGCCACACTGAGAACCCAAGGAGGGAATATGCAGCCACAAGGAGGACCAAGCTACTCCCAAGCTGGGGGTCAGCCGAAGAGAGGTCAAGGGGAGGACAGAGGCATGTCTTCTGGTAGCCTGGGGCAGAAAAGTCCAGTCGGCCTGCCTTAGAGCCTCTGAGCAGACAGGCCACGGCTGCAAAAGGGAAAGGGTGGTCTCCCTCTCCCCACCTCTGTCCTCCTCCTCCCCTTGGCCTCTGCCTTTGCTTCCTTCTCTTCCCCTGGTGGCACAGTGGTTATGATTTGAGCCGCAAACTGTGAGGTCAGCAGTTCGAAACCACCAGCCACTCTGCGAGAGATGCAGGAGAAAGAAGAGGCATTCTACTCCCCTAAAGAGTTACAGTCTTGGAAACTCACAGGGGCAGTTCTCCTCTGTCCTACAGAGCAGACTCGTGACAGTGGGTTTGTGTGTTCTGAGCCTAGCTTTCTAGGGAAGAGGACTTCTCATTGCCCTGTACAATGACACCCCCCCCCCATCTGCCCCTCACTTAGGTTTCCGTGTTACCACAGTGAAAGGAAACGCTGTTCTGAGTCCTGCTTCCCAGGAAAGGAGTCCCACTGGACCACTGTTCAGGATAGGTCACCTCGCTGAGAACCATGAGAGTCTCTGGGGCTAGATAAGCACAGACTGCTGATAAAGGTTGGCGCTTCCAAGGCACCAGCCTCTCTCCAGCAGTCTGTTTCCATGAAGAGTTCAGCTTTGGAAACCCTTAGGTCAGGTCTACATTGTCCTATGGGGTTGCTGTGAGTCCGAACTCACTAGAAGGCAATGGGTGTGGGGTTTTGAGGGGATTTGAGCCCTGATGACGTAGTGGTTGCTAACAACAAGGTCAGCCGTCTGAGCCTACCCACTGCTCCTCGGGAGAAAGACTAGGCTCTACTCCCATAGCGTGACAGTCTGGGAACCTTAAAAGGGCAGCTCCACCCTGTCCTATAGGGTCTCTCTGAGTCAGAATCAACTCGATGGCAGTGAGTTTGTTTTGTTTTGGGGGGTCTAGACCATGTCATGGGAGACATCTTGTGATCTCCCCAGGCTGGCGGGCAGAGGGGCCAGAGAACCTGGAAAACAGGGCCAGGAGGTTGACACGGTGGACGGTGGACGTCGCTGAGCTGGGTTGGGGAGGTGATTCGGCTGATTGTGGGGGTGGCAGGCAGGGTGAGGAGAGGGAAGAGGCTACTCCCCAGCGAGCCTGTTGATGATCGGTGTTTGGGCTGGGTGGTGCTGCGGATGTGGGAGTTTTCAGAGGCCTTTGGAGCCAGGTCAGCCACTCAGCTGACAGGGTCACTCAGCATTCCGATGCCCCACCTTGCTGTCTAACGTCTATCTGCTCCAGCTTTGTCAGGGAAGCCTAGTCCCTGTCCCTCTGGCAGGTGACCAGGCTTCCTCACCGTCCCACAGTGACTCACCTCAGGACTGACATCTCATAGCTGGCCCGGCTGTCATTCATCATGTGATCACGCTGGCCTAGAGGTGGGGCTGCCGCTGGGGTGGAATGTGGCAGCTACTGAACATCCAGTCACCAGTGCAACCCAGCAGCGGAACACTGGAGGGTGGGGGGTCCCCTGCCCTGTGGCTAACCTGTTCAACCGACCAGAGAAATAGGCCAGGTGGGCCTGGCCTGGGAACTGTTTTCTAAGTTAGCTTCCTCCTTCTTGGATGTCCAGATGGGACATCCCCCAATCAACTGTTGTCTAGGACCTTAAGCCCCTGCTTAGTTCTTCTCCAAGCTCTTAAGATTGACTTAAACACCCCGAGAGGAGCCGTGCAGGGCTGCTAACTGCAAGATCGGCAGTTCAAAACCACCAGCCTCTCTGAGGGAGGAAGACAGGGCTTTCTACTCCTATAAAGAGTTACAGTCTTAGAAATCCACAGGGGCAGTTCTTCCTTGTCCCACAGAGCTGCTGGGAGTCAGCATTGACTTAATGGCAGTGAGTTAAACCACTCTGAGCATCTGAGCACCTAGCAGATGTAAGAACCTCTGCTTAGTTCACAGGCCTTGAAGGCCAGAGAGTCACAAGGGCTTCACTGAGCCCCTGGGCCAGCCCAGAGGGCAGGTGCTCTGGTTTCCATCATCTCACAGATCATATGACTGAAGCTCAAGCAGGTCAAGTGCCTTGAGCGAGGTCATCTGGCTTGGTTGATCCCAACATCAGGATTGAAGAAGAGTAGCCAGGTTCAGAGCAGGCACTCGCTGTGTTGGAGAGGAGGGAACTGTACCCCCCAACCCCTCAAACTGCTGCCTGGGTGTCAGCTCAGCTTGGTCAGCCCATTCTATCCCTTCTTGTGCCCAGCCTGGCCACTTCCCTCTACAGAGGCAGCTACCAAACAAAAGACCATGGGTTCGTTCCAGGATCCAATCCCAATGGAGTCTGTGGAGGCTTCCTGAATCCAGTCCCCAAAGACAGGGAGGCGCAACGTATGTGGCAGGGTCATTGCTAGAAACCAGGCATCCGGTCTGCCCAGGACAGCTTGGTTTGTGCCTGTGGACACTTTCCCTCTCAGAAATGTCCTGATTTGGACCCCAGACAAGTTCCCAGCACCCTGAGCCCCACTCTTCCTAAAGTTCAAACCCAAGCCAAGCTAACTGCCAAGGAGTTGATGGCGACCACAGGGACCCTGTGAGAGGCTTGTTTCCTCGCCTTGGTGACTGGTGCACCACGGCTCTCATGTAAAATGGGGGTGTGTCCCATGACACACAGCTTTGAGAGTTAAATGATATGACAAATGCATCCTCTACTGATCTAGCAATTGAAAACAACAAACCCCAAACCAACCAAACTCCCGGCGGCCGGTTGATGCCCATGTGCAGTGACCCTATCTAGTGAGTGCTCAAGAAATGTTTTGGTTTTTATTGACAGAACTGAATTCATTCTCATGGCATTCAAGTGTCCCTGATGCCAGACTTAACCAAATTAACTCACTGCCCTGGAGTCAGTACCAACTCGTACTGACCCTATTGGACAGGGTAGAACCCTTCCTGTGGGTTTCCATAACGTCAACTCTTTACAGAAGTAGGAAGGCTCCTCCTTTGGAGCGGCTGGTGGTTTCCAAACTGCCGACCTTTGGGTTAGCAGCCCAATGTTAGCAGCCACTGTGCCACTAGCCATCCTGATGCCACTGTTCCACATGTTGTTATCATGCGTTTTCTCAATTAAACAAAAGCTAAACAGTGGGGCCAGTCCCAATCCCAACCACATGGACCCCCCACCCCGCCCCCCGCCACTACCAGAAGAATACATTTCAGAGGACAGCACTGAAGCTACAGCTCAGGGAGAGGGGCAAGTCTGATCAGAGCACACAGGAGCAAACAAAGAGGGAAGGAGAGAGAGTGGAACACACCCTGGCCCATCAAGCCCCAAGGATGATATTCCTTCTCAGACTGCCCAAGACACAGACACGACGACCCTCACTAATCCATAGTGCTAGGGGGAACAACACTGGAGACACAGTTCGGGAGTTGTACCTGGTCTGACCCCATCACACTGAGGCGAAACCCTAAGGGCATGCAACAGAGCAGCAAGGGGAGCAAAGCAATGAAGTCCCGGGGAATAATAGAACTAGACTTTGGGACTAGGCGTGGCACCCCATCAGACTCAACTGGAAAACACTCCTAAAGATCAAGAAACAGACCTGGGACTATTTATAGGCTTTTCATTTTTTTGTCATTGGTTTTTATTGTTGTTGTTTTATTTTGCTTTGTCTTGTTTTTGTGCTTATTATTGTCTCTGCATGTCTATCTAGATAAGATAGGTGGGATAAACAACCCAGAGAATAAAACAACGGGATTGACAGTTTCAGCGGGGAAACACAGGAGAGGGGAACTGGGGGAAAGGAAGAGGGGTGTCAACAAACCCAGGAATAAGGGAATAAGGCTTTAAAATGGATGGCGAGGAAGGTGTGGGAGACCTGGTGGGACTTGATCAAGGTCAATGCAGCAGAGAGGAATTACTGAAACCCAAATGAAGGCCGAACATGATAGTGGGACAAGAGGAAAGTAAACAGAAATAGAGGAAAGAACTTGAAGCCAAAGGACATTTATAAGAGGTATAAATACAGGCATGTATTTATATAAATATATTTATAATGATATTGAAATAGATCTATGTACGTATATTTATATGTTAAAGAGTAAGGTAGCAGACAGACATTGGCCTCTACTCAAGTACTCCCTCAATGCAAGAACACTTTGTTCTATTAACCTGGTATTCCGTGATGCTCAGCTTCCCGACACTATCACTGAAGGCAAAGCGGGTGCATAAGCAAATGTGGTGAAGAAAGCTGATGGTGCCCGGCTATCAAAAGATAGAGCGTATGGGGTCTTAAAGGCTTGAAGATAAACAAGCGGCCATCTAGCTGAGAAGCAACAAAGCTCACATGGAAGAAGCACACCAGCCTGTGTGATCATGAGGTGTTGATAGGATCAGGTATCAGGCATCAAAGACCCAGAACAAAAAAAATCATATCAATGTGAATGAGGTGGAGGGTGGAGTGGAGACCCAAAGCCCATCTGTAGACAATTGGACATCCCCTTACAGAAGGGTCACAAGGAAGAGACAAGCCAGTCAGGGTGCCGAATAGCACCGATGAAACATACAACTTTTCTCTAGTTCTTGAATGATTCCTCCCCCTTACCCCCACCATTATGATCCCAATTCTACCTTATAAATCTGGCTAGACTAGAGCATGTGCATGGGTACAGATAAGAGCTGAAAACACAGGGAATCTAGGACAGATAAACCCCTCAGGGCCAATAATGAGAGTAGCGATACCAGGAGGGGAAGGGGAAGGTGGGGGGGGGGAGAAAGGGGGAGCCAAAAGATAGCAATGATGTACATATAACCCCTTCCCAGGGGGACGAACAACAGAACAGTGGGTGAAAGGAGACATCGTTCTGTGTAAGACGTGAAAAAAATTATGAATTATTAAGGGTTCATGAGGGAGGGGGGGAAATGAGGAGTAATACCAAGGGCTCAAGTAGAAAGAAAATGTTTTGAGAATGATAATGGCAACACATGTACAAATGTGCTTGACACGATGGGTGTGTGTATGGATGTATGGATTGTGATAAGAGCTGTACGAGGCTCTGTGCCCTCAAGCCCAGGTCTGCTCACAGCCTCTCGGAGGGGCAGTGAGCGCCTCATAGGGTTTCTAAGCTTGAGCTCTGCATGGGAACGGGTTGCCAGGCCTTTCTGTCGCCGAACCACTGGGTGGATTCCTGATGCCAACAGTAGCAACGTTAACCACCGCGCCACCAAGCCTGGTTTGGAAGTGAGTCCGCAGGCCGCTTTATCTATTGGGGGATGCGGGGAGAGCGGCTGGTCCCAGGTCCTGGGAGCTCCGTCCGGTCCGTCGGAGCGCAGGGGTAGGCGCGAAGGGCTTTGGGCCATCCTCCTGGAGGATAATAGCTGCTTTGAAGCCCGCCGCCGGGCGCCCGCGGGGCGGGCAGGGGGGCGGGCCGGGCCGGGCCGTCGGCGCGGGGCGGGGCGGGGAGGGGGTGTGTCCGGCGGCCCCGCGCGTCCCTCCGCCCCGCGCTCCCGCCGCCACTCGCAGCCCGAGCTCCGAGCGGGCGCCCGACTCTGCCGCTCGCCCCGAGTCCCCGCTGCCGCCGAGTCCCGAGAGGCGGGAGCCCCGCGCTCGCCATGTCGGTCGCGCTCAGCAACAGGTTCCAAGGTAGGAGCCGCGCCGCGGTGCCCCCGCCCGGGTGCCCGGCCGCCACCTGTGCGCCGGGGGCGGGGTGCGTGGCGCCGGGGCGGCGGGTGGCCGCGGGGGTCCTCCGCTCGTCCCAGCCCGCCTCTTTGTCTCCTTCAGGAGGGAAGGCGTTCGGCTTGCTCAAAGCCTGCCAGGAGAGGAGGCTGGCCGAGATCAACCGGGTAAGCGCGGGCTGGCCCCCCTCCATCTGCAAAGCTGTGCCCACCCAAAAGTCGTTCTCCTTCCTCTCCTTCCCAGGGCGCCCCCCAAAACACTCACTCACTCACTCACTCACTCACTCACTCACTCACTCACTCACTCACTCACTCCCCCCTCCCGCCCTGTCGCTCCTAACACCAGGTAGGTCCCCTCTCCTGCTGGGTCCTGGCTTCTGGAGTTCCAAGTCGTTACTTTCGAACCAGGGAGGTGGGGCAGCTCCTCTGCCTGCCGAGGCCTGGACTTCTCTGCTTGGGACCCGCCACAGGATCTGGTGCTGGCAGGGACCGGAGGTCTCCCAGTAGAGCCTGCCTTGAGGCCCAGAGAAGGGGGTGACTGTCCTTAGAACCCACCGCAAGCAGGTTCTTGGGGGACTGCAGTTAGAACCACAGCCCTCCCTGCCCAGTGCTCTCTCACCGCAGGGCATAGGCGCTTGGCTTCGGTCAAGTGGCCTTGGCTCCGGGTCACTGGCCTGGCCTCCTGTGCCTCCCATAACTTGCTGTGTCTGTTTTCTTTTTCAGTCTAGTTTAAAGGAATGGTTCTTAGGAAGTTGATGCTTTTATCATAAGTTCATTGGAGGGATCACTCATTCTGGTGGGCTGGTTGGAGGAAATCTTTCCAGCCATTACCAGGGACACAAGGAACGCGGTGCCACTGAGAGAGTCGACGGGCTTCCAAGAGTTTGCTTAGGTTCAGTGGTAACGTAAGTGCTGGCCGCTAGCCTGAAGTTTGAGCCGGGCTACAGCTCTGTGGCTCTGTGCTTTTGAGAATGATGGGGCCGTCCCCTCCCATGAAAACAGGCAGCCTTGGAAAGTCTCTCAAACCCCAAATCTAAACTCACTCCAATGGGGATTCAAAGCACCCCACCCTGTAACGGTTTGCCAGAGTAGAAAGCCGGTACTTTTCCCCTTGGAACAGCTTGCGGTTTTGAACTGCTGACCAGGCGGTTAGCAGGCCTGTGAGTAACCCACTGTGCCACCAGGACTTTCTGTCCCGACTCATAGTGGGCCTATACAGGGTTTCCGGGACAGGAGCTTTCCAGGAGCAGGCAGCGTCGTCTTTCCCAGTGGCACTCAGACTGGCCAGTGCCCCTGCTCCACAGGGCCACTCCTTGGGCGCAAACCATTTGGACTACCCAGGGACCTAGGAGCACACTAGGCTCTCCTTCATGCTTGCTTGGCGCACATTCTGGAAGCTGTGGGAAAGGCCTGCTTGGACCAAACTTCAAAGACAGCACAGCCAGCCCGTGATCTCCATCATTTACCAGTTCTCTGGTCTTCTTCACAAGAGGTCTCTCGCTGAAGAGCCCTGCTTCCCTACTGGGCCTGGGATAGTATAGTGCTTTTCTCCCAGGGCCGCTGTGAGGCTGAGAAAAGGTGTGTGACGTGTCCGGATCAGTGCCCGGCACGTAGGTCGACCCCTGTGGATGGTACTAACACTAGTTAGTTAACGCTAGTGCTCTTGTCCAAGGTGGTGGGGCTATGGGGCTCTCCCAGGTTCTTGCCTCACTGTACCCCCAAAGCAAGGCTGGCCATGGCTCCTGTTGGCTTCCTTGGGCCACTGGGCCGCCAAGATCAGAGCCCCAAATGAGGGAAGGACGCTGGAGGGGCCAGGGGGACCCTCCTTGGAAGCTGTGCTTCGTGGACCCAGAGGGGTGGGGCAGGAGTGCAGTATCTCTTTGCCAGAGGCTTATGTTCTTGATTTCCTTGGACTGGCTGAAACACGGCCACCTCTCTTGTTTCCCTCTGCTGACTGCAGAGATCCCTTGGAGGGCTTTGGGGTTTCCCTTGCTCCCATCCTCACTCTGCCTCCGGGTACCATCTTGAGGACAGTTGAAAAGGTGCCTGGATGTGTGATTAGGGCTCTGGGGGTGTCTAGGCCTGCTGGCTCCCTCCCAGTTCTCTCAATCCCATCTCAGGCGTGGTTGCTTTAGCTCTCTGGCGAGGCGCCTGGGACCCTGACCTCATACAGTCCCTGGGGCTGCTTGGCCAGGCACTTCTCTACTGGCTTAATCCACCTATGATCAGCAGGACCCTGAGCTAGAGACAGCTGGATGAGGGGGTGAAGCGACTTGAGTCTGACAGGCCCCAGCCAGAAGAGCTGGAAGCGTGTGGGATTTTCCATATCAACACCGCTGGAGGAGAGGCAGAGAGGAGGTGGCTGTGTGGTGAGGCTCCAGGGTTGTCCTGCACAGTAGACTGAAGGAGAGGGAGGGGGGCTGTGGCTATGGAGTTCAGATCTAGACAGCACACTTTGGCCCTGGGGAAGGTGGAGGCACCTAGTCAAAACAAGAAGGGCTATAGCTTCAGGCCCAGAGGGGCCAAGCAGCTTGCCCAATGCCACACTGGAGCCAACCTACTCCAGTGGCTCACTTCCTTGCTCGCAGCCTGGCCTTTCCTTTACTCAGGATGCGGTGTGTGAACCCGGGCTGCCCAGCCAAAAGCAGGCTCCAAGATCAAAGCAGATCCCATGTACAACTCTGAGCTGCGCTCCACCCAGGGGTCAAGGTGGCCCACCAAGATTGAGAGGCACGAGTTGGGAAAGCAGTGCCCAAATTGGCAGTGTGACCTTGGGCAAGCTGCTTGACCTTCCTGAGGCTCCCTCTCCCAAAAGGGCTCACAGTAGTGGAATGGTGATTGTGCAGGCAGATAATAAGATAAAAACAGTCGAGGGAGCTGGCAGCGATCTTGATAGTGAGCATTTGGTGCTTCAGTGGGGGCCTGAGACATGCCCTGGCTCCTACTGGCTGCTCAGCCAGGGCCACACCTCCGACTGTAGCAGAGTTTGCTTTAGGCTTCCCTGCCTGAAATGGGAGCAAGAGGAAAAAAGTAGAGCCACTCAGTGGAGTCCTGATGGTGTAGTAGTTACTCAGTGGACTGTTAACCTCAAGATCAGCCGTTCGAAACTACCAGCCACTCCTTGGGAGATTAAGAAGGCTTTCTATTCCCAGAAAAGAGTTACAGTCTGGGAAATCCACAGGGGCAGTTCTACCCTGTCCCACAGAGTTACCCTGCGTCGGCATCAACTTGATGGCGGTGGGTTTAGAGTAAGTATGTCCCAGCAGAGAGTGAGTGGACTGGGTGGGTTGGCAGCTCAGATTGACTTCCCTTGGGTGACTAGGGGCGGGGTTGAGCTGAGCAAATGGAAGAGGGCCTTGGTTCTCCAGATGGGGCTTCTAGTTCTTTGCCTCAGGGGGGCCCATGGTCAATACTGTGCCTGGTCAATACTGTGCCTGGTCAATACCAGGGCGGAACCTGGTCTGGCTGGTCGCTCTGGGGGGCTCCTCTGGGCCAGCACTTCCGTTCTGGATGGGTGCGGACTTTCTCCTCCCTGGGGGCCAGCCAGGTTCCAGAGCGTAGCTCTGCCTCAGCCATTGTTGTTAAAGGAATTCAAGTGTAAAATAGAAGGAGACTGGGGAGGCCCTACAGGTCCTTTTAGCAGCGGGGTAGCACAATGCTTAAATGCTGCTGATCATAAAGGTCTGTGGCAGGGGTGGGGGGCACGGGCAGAGGCAGGGCAGAGGCCTGGCCATCGCTCTCAGAATGATCTGAGCCTCGGAAACCCTGCGGGCAGGGTGCTACTCCACAACCACTGCTGTACAGGTCCTGGTGGGGGCAGGGGAGGGGCTTTGTGAAAGCGCCTAGTGGATGCCAGGCCCTGTGGCAACCCACCTGTGGGTATCTTCCGCCGCATCCTCAGTCTGTCCCTGTGGGGTTGTGAGGTGCCACCCAGTTGGTTCCAGCCCACAGCGGCACTGCCCGGCCCCACGCATGCTCACAAGCATTGCTGTGTTTGAGCTCCCAGGCAGGCTAGCTTGCTGAGGGCTTCCTCATTTTCGGTGGCTCTCCACTTTACCAAACGCGATGTCCTTCCCCAGGGACTTGTCCCCCCTGATAACATTTCCAAATAACCCCCGAACCAAACTCACTGCCGTTTAGTGGATGCGGAGTCCTAGCGAGCCTTAAAGGGCAGGGAGCAGGAGTAGAAAGCCCTCGTCTTTCTCCTGAGGTGCAGGCGGGGGTTTCAAACTGCTGACCTAATGGTTAGCAGCCCAACTTGTAACGATGCCACTCGGGATCCTTTACGCCCATCGTACTGAAAAGGAGGCTCAGAGGGGTTGCTTACGTTACCTGGGCTTCCACGGCCACCACTCTAACCCACCTGATTCCTTCAACCTCTGAGCTTAACAAGGTCTCTGCTGTCAGTGCCCACTCCCACCTCCATGCCCGGGTGATGCCCACGCCTGCATTTTCTCAGTACCACTGGAGCAGTCAGGGCCAGCGCAGCCTCCTACTCCCCCCACATAACTGACATTCCCCGCACCCTGATGGCATGGCGGGTGACCCAGGTCATCCAGGCCCGGCCTTATATGGTCATGGCAGAAATATTCTGCAGCTTCCCACAGGGACGGAGAGAAGTGGTGGGGCTGGTAGGCTGCCCCTCCAAGTGCCCCTGCCCTGGAGACTGAGCAGGAGGAGCCCGGAGGACATTGAGGGCTGCGGCTTGAGTGGGGAGAGGCCAGGCTCCTTAACAGAAGCGTGGGCATCCTGCTTCTGTGCCATGCCCAGGGCCTGGACTGTGGCAGCTCACGGTTTCCTCCCATTACTGGACACCATTCGACACATGCCCGATGATAGCCTGCAAGTGTCCCCATGGGACTGGGGACTCCCATTTCAGAGATGAGGAAACAGGCCCAGCTGGGTGAAGTCACCTGCCCATAGTCACCTAACCAGGAAGCAGCAACGCCCAGGATTCAAACCAGGTTTTTCTGACTCCAGACTCTGCATGTGACCCGCCTGGCCCCTGTCCACTAGGTGGCCATGGCCTATCTGTGACACAGGCTTCTTCTTGCACATGGGGATAAGGATCTCTGGCTACTGTCCCCACGTCCCAGCCCTCCAGGGTCGAATGAAGGGCGCTCAACATTCCCTGTCGCATTCAAGAACCTAATGGTGCTCTCCGAAGCTCCAGGCCAGCTGTGCTGGGAGGACTGCTGGGCAGAGCAAGCTCAGGGGTGACCATGCCCCCTTACCCACTCCCCATAGTGGGTCCCTCTGAGACCTGACCCAGGCCACTACCCAGGTGTGTCTCTTTTCCTGTGTACCTGGCAGAACCACCCTGTCCCTGCCCGGTTGAAAGTGTCCAGTTGGCATCACTGGGCACTCGTCTCTCTTGCTCTTCCTTAATATATTATAAGGGAGATGGTGATAAGCGGCCACGTGAACCTTGGAGGATTCAGTGTCCCCACGGGGCCGGCCAGTCACAACCTCGGTGTGGCCATGTCACAGGAAGCTGGAGGTGGAATTTCTGCAGGGTCTGCTTCGTCTGTGTAGTGGGTGCGGTGTTTTTTTCCAGCTGGCCTGACTACTGGCAAGGACACGGTGTCCAGATGAGGCCCCGGAGCCGCTGTGGGGAACGTGAGCCTGCTGCCCTGTGGGTGCACCATTACAAGCTCTTGCCTCAGGGCGGGCACTCGGCCGGGCATTTGTGGCCTGGGCCTGGCCCTGGCCCTTTAAGAGCCGGTGGGTTGCACCAGATGCCTCGCAGCCTGGCATGGTGCTGCCTACCTGAAAGGGTTTTGCACAGCCACCAGCCTGTTGGATAGCCTACCACGTGGTGATCTGCTCATCGCTCAGAGTCTGCTGCAACTGCTACTTAAAAGGGTGCCTGGAGGGCTAGGAGGGCCCGCGTGGCATAGTGGTCATGCATTGGGCTGCTAACTGCAAGGTCAGAAGTTTGAAACCACTAGCCACTCCTCTGGAGAAAGACAGGCTTTCTGCTTCCAGAAGAGAGTTCCAGTCTGGGAAACCCACAGGGGCAGTTCTACCCTGTCCTGTAGGGTTCGGCATCGACTCGATGGCAGTGACTCTGGCTTGGTATTGGAGGGCCAGGAGTAAGCGTCCATCCACCAACAGTAGGTGGGAGGAGATACCAGCCAGAAAGATAGGGCAGTCAGGTAAATGGCAGCAATCGAGAGGTTGGGGGCACAGCCCGGGCTGCCATCTGGGCTTTTTGAAATGGTCCCTTTGGGCCTGAGCACTCAGACAAAGCTCTTAGGGGGATGTTGATGTGCATCCGAAGCTACAGGTGACCAAGGTTGGCCACGGGGAGCAGGTGTGACTGTGGGCGCTGTGCAGGGGGCTGCGATGGGAGCGCTCTGTCCCAAGTGGGTTGCCTATCGCTGCAGCCTGAGATAGGACAACATCGGGTCCCCCTGAGGAGGGTGGCCCAGGGGCCAGAGCTTGTTATGGGATGGCTCTCTTCTCTCCCGCCACCCCCCACTCAGCTAGGGGTTGGAGTCAGGGTGATCTGAATGTATTCTATTAATTGCTGACACTTAGATACTCACAGCCGGACTCCCTGTGCATCAGCTCACACCATCTTCACGTCAACCGAATGGGGCGGTTCTATCCTGAGGACCCCATTTTCAAGATGAAGAAACTGAGGCCCAGTTCCCCAGGGTCACAGAGCTAGCAAATGGTAGGACTGGGGCTTGAACCCAGGCAATGTGAGTCAGCCTCGTTGCTCTGCACATCCCGCACCCAGCAAGTTGACGTGGGGCTTCCAGGCATCCCAGCTGAGGCAAGAACCCTCTCCTCGGGCCTCCATCCCCCAGCTATGGAACAGAACAGGCCAGTGGGATGCTCCGAGGAGCCCTGGGTTCTAGGTCTCCCCAGCGGGGGGGACATCGCCCCAGATTTGCCACCTTCTTGGTCCTACTGTGAGGAGCCACTGAAGGTCTCAAAGCTTCCTGTTGTTCTCCACAGAGGACTGGCACTTTGCGAGGGACTGACCAGGCCACGGAGGCCTCCTTGCTTGCTCCTCCTCCCAGAACTGGGGACACCCGACACCCCTCACACCTGGGAGCCCCAACAGCAGTTTCTTAGCTGGAAAGCCTTGCCTTTGGGGACAATGGGTTGGAGTGGGAGGGCAGCGTGGGGCAGAGTAAACCATCTGCCCCCTCGTCCCCTAGAGGCTGATGGGATGGTTCCTGGCCTCTAGAATAACCTCCTGCCTCTCTGCAAAGGAAAGGTAATTCAGGCATACTTTTCCCAGGGCGCCTTGTCTCTGAGTTTGGGACAGGGAGGGAGCAGGGAGCCAGGAGGTAGACCTCGACTTGTTAAGACTTTGGGCAACCGCTGTGGCCTTCAGTGCCCATCTGTCAAGCAGGGATACAAAGGAAGGGAGAAGTAGAAGGGGCACCAGCTTCTGGCAGCGGGATTCCTAATTCCTAATTCCGTTAGTCAAAGGGCTGGGAGGCGGGAGCGGATTGCATAAAGCAAATGCTAGACAATAGTAATAGATGCTGCAGTGGTCATGCGTTGGGCTGCTAACCGCAAGGCCAGCAGTTTGAAACCACCAGCCACTCTGTGGGAGAAGGATGAGGCTCTCTAACCCCATAAAGAGGGACAGTCTCAGAAACCCACAGGGGCAGCTCTACCCTGCTCTGTAGGGTCGCTGTGAGTCAGACTCAACGGGATGACAGGGAGGCTGTCATGTAACGCTTCCTTAGCGTCTGCTAAGTGCCAGGTGCAGCGGTAAGCACTTTATAGCTACTGACATAGATAATGTAATTGTCAGGACCAGCCTGTGAGGTACATGTCTTTGTCCTTTCTGATTTGCAGAGGAGAAAACTGAGGCACGGGCACTTTTTACAATGATTTTGACACAGCCACCAAGCCGATGAAAATGCGGGCAGGTTGCTGCAGCCTGCCCCCCCTCCTTTTTTGTGTGTGTGCTGCTTTTGGTTTTCTTCCAAGAAGGTTCAGGGGTGAATTCAACTTCTATCTCAGTTGCCTACACACCCTGGGTCCCGGTGCCCTCACTGAGAGACCTTGGGTCTGCGCAGATGTGTCCCCTGGCTGTGCTCTGAGGCTGGGCGAGGTGTGTGTATGTGTGTGTGTGTGTGTGTGTGTGTGTGTCTTGGGGGAGGACCCCTGGAGGGAGGAAGCTGTAGGTTGTGCATGAGCAAGAACCAAGAATCCCAAACTCAGAGGTGGGGGCTGGCAGCCCAGCCAGTGAAGCTCTTGTTGCTGCCTGCCACCTGCTCCCAGGGCCTGGGCTGGACAGCCGCCCTAACTAAACCCAGGGCAAGCGAGGCCTGCCCACCCACACACCAATGGGTCAGCTGCTCCTCCTGCGCCCGGTCACTCAGTGGCTCAGCATTTGTCATGTTGGCTCTGCTGCGGGCTGTGAGTCCAGTCCCTTAGTCCCCTGTGGTCTCTGTGACACACATCTGCACTTTGGGAAAAGTCACCCAGCTCGTTTTGTAAGACTATTGTAGGAAAGAATTGAGAGATGAGTGAGGGGCCAAATGGCTTCTCTCTTCAACCTATGTTGATGGAGCATCAACTCAATGTTCGGCACTGTGGGGCCCTGGGCGTGCCGTGGGGCAGACTATAAACTGGTCCGCCTGGTGCCTGTGGTCAAACACTTGTCTTCCCGCCTGGAATCCCTCTACCACCATGTGCTCAGTCACTCTTACTCAGCTCGATGCAGAGAGTGGGCAGCGCAGCATCTGCAACGGTGTTTTCTCCTAACCCGGCCCGTTTCGAGCTATGCGACTTTGGGCAAGTTATGTCTTCCCTTGGCATCTGCGTTTACTCACTCATCCCACAGATATCTATTGAGCATCTGCTCTGCAAGGCCTCCGGTCAAGAGCTGGTGGTACTGGAGGATAAATCCTAGCTACCCTAAAGGAATTGCTGAGAATAGGGCTGTGGGAATCAGCAGAGGCCTGATTGAGCTGTTTCAACAAGTGGATGTAACGCTAGAAGCATTCCCTTGTCTATGCTAAGAAATTTGGGAGAGCTGCACCCCCCCTCCGATAGGAAGAGATTCGTATTTGTGCGTGATCCCCCCGAATGTGGTAGTCATCAAACAATATCATTAACATTACATGCAAGTCACATTTTGCTGAGGATAACTCAGAAATGGTTGGGGCTGTCTATCTGCCAGAGATTCGGGCAGGATTCAGAAGAAGATATGGGACGGGGGCTATCAGTGCTGATGTCAGGTGGATCTTGGCTGAAGGCAGAGAATCCCAGAAAGATGTTTACCTCTGTTCTGTGGACCGTGCATAGGCGCTCGACCGCGTGGGTCATAACAAATGACGGATAACATCGCAAAAAAGGGGGATTCCAGAACATTCGGTTCTGGTCATGCCAAGTCTGTCATCATGCATAACCAAGAGGCAGGCAGTTGTTGCAGCTGAACCAGGGGCTGCTGGGGTCAAGCCAGGAAAAGCATACCTCGGGGTTGGAGCCCGTTCCCGTGTTGATTCAAGCTGCATGCTGAGCGAATAACCCAAGAGGCTGGCCCGAGGAAGGAGAAGACTCCAGCCACCTGTGATAAGCAGATGACACCCCCTCCCTTGTTGAAGACGAAGAGGACCAGAAGCACTTGTGGATGAAGCTGAATGGCTACAGCCTTCAGTGTGGACGACACCTCACCATCAAGAAAGCAGAAAGCCTCCCAACCGTCCAGTGAGCAACGTCATGGGAGACAGAAGAGGTTGGGGTTGTGGAGGATCTCATTGTGCTTGACCCCACAATCAACATTCATGGGCGTGAACGACCTCAAGAAATGAATGACTCAGTGCATTGGGCGGCGCAGCCACAAAAGACCTCTTTAAAGGTTTCAAAGGCAAAGGTACCGCATTGTTGCTGATCCAGGCCTGGGTCTCACCAGTGGCCTCACATGCATCGAGATGCTGGACAAGGAGGAGGGAAGGCCGAAGAAGCATGGGTGGCTTTAAATTGGGGGGGGGGGTGTCAGTGAATATCAACTGCCAGAGAAGAAGCAGATCTGTGTTGGAAGAAGTACAGCCAGATGCTCCTTGGAAGTAAAGAAGGTGAGGCGCCCTCCTGTACTTAGGAAGGGCATCAGGAGGGGCAGACCCTGGCCAAGGACATCACACTTGGGCGAGAGTCAATGAAAGAGAGGAAGACATTCGGTGAGATGAATTGACATCATGGCTGCCACGAGGGGCTCAAAGATAACTGACTTGTGAGGGTGGTGCCGGGCTTGGCAGTGTTTTGTTCTGCTTTCTGTAGGGGCCCTTTGAGTGGGAACCAGCTGTAAGTTGCCGAGGACAACAACACAGACTAGCTGGGGCAGAGAAGGCCTCTACAATCTCCCTTCATAAGCAATGACATCGTTAGGAGGCGATTCATCTTATGGAAATTAAAGAGGGAAAGGGGCAGCAAGAGAGAGTGGACTGGAAGCCGAGTGCGGTCTATAGTGGGCAGGCGGCAGTGGAGAGTAGGGTGGGCACAGTTGACCACATTGAGAAGGGGACACTTGGGGAAAGATCAATGGAGGTCAGGGAATGAGCCATGTGGAGCTTGGGGAACGGACACTTCCACGGGGCACGGGGCATGGCCAGAGCCAGTGTCCTGCTCTGGGAATGTGTCAGGCACGTGGGTGGCCTGGAAAGAAGGCCAGGGTGGCTGGGCCGCCCATGCTCGTGGTGGGTGATGAGAAATGGAGGGACATAATGTGTATGTTAGGTGGTGCTAGTGCCAAGGAGCAGACAGGCTTCACCGATGACGCGGTGACAGTTCTAGAGCCTCAGGGCTGCTGTGCTGACTGATGGGGTGACGAGTGCCGAGCGCCCTCATTTCTAACACCCCTAGAGACCACGCGGTGCCACGGCTTGGCCACCCGGCTCTCGCTGCTGCCTGGTTGTATTGTTGCCGCCCGGTGTGATTTGTCTCGGAGCAGGACTGAGTTTGTGGGAGCCCTGGTGGTGGAGTGGGCACTCGCTGGGCAGTGACCCCAAAGGTCCAAGGTTTGAAATGATCAGTCACTCCTCAGGAGAAAGATGGGGCTCTCTCCTCCTGCAGCCACAGTCCCCAAAACGCATAGGGGCAGTTCTACCATGTCCTGTGGGGTCGCTATGAGCCAGCATCGACCCGGTGGCAGGGGGGTTTTGTTTTTTGTTTTTGGAGAACTGAGTCCGTAGCAGCCCATGCGACGTGTAGAAGGCTGGTGCAGGATTTGGGGGGAAGCAGAACAGGGGAGCTGGCAGGGAAAGACCCTCCAAACAGCTTTCCAGAAAATCCCAGGTGCTGGGACTTGCTTATGTCCTACGCATCCCTGTGAAGGTTTTCTGTGTCATGGGAAACTGAAGGGGCCTGGGGTCAAACTTGACTGGACACTGGGTTTGGGCAGAGAGGCGATGTAGGGAATTGAACATGGACCACGTTGATTTGATTTTAAAATTCTGAGATCTACACTTTGTACTTTCATGAAGTGCCCTTTGCTGACCTCAGGGCGCCCTAGTCAATGTCATTGTTTAAAAAGTCTGGGCAGCAGAAGAACTTGGCAGCCCCGTGCTCCCTCTCCCCCTGTGCCCGTCCCAACTCCACCCCCAGGCCCAATCACTCGGGCTGCTTGTTCGTCATTTAGATTCTTGGGAAACCTTTTCTCTGTCTACGTCCACCTCAAATCTAGGAACCACTGACCTCATAGGTCCTTTCACTGGCTAGATAAGGGGGGTCGGTCGATGGCCCTAGGAGGGGCTGCTTTGCCCAGGGTCACAGATAAGAGTTAATTGTCCTACTGGGGGTCAGAGGATGGGGTGGAGTGGTGGGGAACTAGAAAAACAAGCCAAGAGGCTGCCCTCAACAGAGCCAGCTGGAAGGGAGGATCCCACGCCTGCTACGTGGAGGCAGGGCCCTGCCCGGCACATGGTATCATAATGCCCTGAGTGTGGCAGTGGCCAAGCCAGCCGAGCCATGGGCCCCGGGGATGCCCTCAGCCACAGGAGAGCACGGAGTCCAACACAGCCAGGTCCCAAGCCAACCCCCCCAGCCATCGGGGGACTTGCACCTCTGGGGTCCTCAGCTTCTCCCCATCAAATCAGCATGACGGCAGATTCCGTGGGATAAACATAGTTAGTGTCTGTGATGGTCAAGATTTTACCCAAAGCAAAGGGGCACCTAGACTTCGTGAGCCCACCACAGTTGATGTGGGGGAAGTTGAGGCTCAGCAGGAATCATTCCACCTCATCCTCCCCATCATGCTGAGACATGCTGAGCCCAGTGCCCAGTGTTCCTGTGGGGCAGCTGTGGAGGATTCTGTTGTGCCCATCTTACAGGCAGTAAGGGGCAGGGGTGGTGAGAGCCAAATCCACGTCGCTTATAGTCACTTAAGTTCTTGTCACCCTCCCCCCCAATTCTACTTGAAGCCTCTTTAGGGATTTGACAACAGTGGAATGGACAGAGCCAGGAAAGATACAGAGTTCCCTGCCCTCAAACAAACACAACAAACACACTGACTCATGGCAACCCTGTAGGGCAGGGTAGAACTGCCCCTGTGGGTTTCCAAGACTATGACTTGTTATTGGAGGACAAAGCCCGAGGAGTGGCTGGTGGCTTCAAACTGCTGACCTTGTGGTTAATAGCCCAATGTGTAACTCATTACAGCACCAGGGCTCTTGCCCTAGAAGCTGTGTAAATGCAGACTTGGTCAGTTAATTGGAAATGATAGCTGGAATTTAGAAACAGATGGAGCGGTTGACCTGGATAATATTTAACATGCTTAACCCGCTACGCCACCAGATCAATAATAATGATGGCAGCTGATTATTGAGCCCTTACTCTGTGTCCAGGGTCAGAGTCACCTTCTGTTCCCTTCTTCACGCTGCAGGGAGCAGCCGCAACAATCATCCCCATTTGGCAGATAGGCCTTAGGGGGTACAGCGTGGTGAATCCATCGAAGAAGTTCGTGGTGGCATCAGGCACTCTGGTCTTTAGAATTCATAGCTTTGTGGATCCCAGAGCCAGGGTGCCCTGGGGAGAAGCACAGCTCCTTGTACCCACTATGTAGTGTTTAGGCTTCAGGAAAAGACACTGGTGTGCACCCCCCACCCCCAAACTGCTGAGAAATTTCCTTCCCCTAGAGTGGCTTGGGCAGAGTCACCTGCAAGGGTTGACAGGGAGCCAGGGAAACACTCGGGCCGCCTGTCCAGGGCAGCGGGCCTGGCCACCTGGCGGGATAGGGCCGTGGGCCTGTGTGTGTTGGTGAGTTCTTCCCTCAGCATTGTCTTCTCGCTTCTGTAGGAGTTTCTCTGTGACCAGAAGTACAGTGATGAAGAGAACCTGCCGGAAAAGCTTGCTGCCTTCAAGGGTAAGCTGGGGCTGGCCGTCCTGCCCCCTGGGAGAGCTGGCCTGACCCCTCAGCCCCTGTACACCTGCCTCCCTGGCCTCACAGGGCCAGGCTGTGGCTGTTTCTCCGAGACCATCCCTCTTCCTGGCCTCTGCAGGTCCCTCGCCCCTCAGCCTGCAGGCTGGGGCTCAGGTTGGCCGCTGCCCGCTGCTGCCCAGGCCCTGCTGGCTCCTGGGCCCCAGCACACAATCAGCCCTTTGTGAGCGGCTCCTGCCTTTCCCCTCTGCGGTGGACCCCGGTGGAGAATGGACGCTTGTGTGTCACCACAGTGGGCCGGGGAGGGATGGGGGGGCAGAGTTTCTGCCCATTGAATCCCAACAGCACGGGATGAAAAGAAAACGGGACTCGGGAGCCCGCGTGGGGAGAGGGGCGGCATAAAGGTCCCTCTGTTTGGCCCTGGCTCCTGGTTCCCAGCCAGCCGCTCGATAGGCAAGGGGCTGTGCACATACGGAGTGGGGGGCAGGCCCACCTTTCTGCAGGGACCAGGCATGCAGGGTGCTGGAGTCCCGGGCCCGCCAGAGGCTGTGCCCCTCCTCCCCAGCATGTTGGCACTGTAGGCCCCCTCCGCGCTCCAAGGCGGAAAAACCAGCCAAGTGCTCCTTAAGCAGCTTCCTGCTTGGTTGGGTAGCAGGACACCTCCGGGAATCCCAGTGACAGCTGGTGTCAGGGGAGTGCTGACCGCGAGCATGCTCTGCATGCCGTGTGGCTAGCTCGCTCAATGGCCCGAGTCCCCTCCCCCCGCCCCAGGAGGGAGAGCATGGTTGATTTACAGCTGGAGCCATGGAGGCTCGGGAGGGCAGGCCGTTTGCCTGAGGTCACACCAGCTTACTCACGGCAGAGCTGGGGCTGGAACCCATGCCCGTCAGACCATTAGCCGTTACACAGTCATGCTTTTCGCATCACCAAAAGGAAAGAGACATCCTGTACCAGAATCACACGAGGAAGAAGCTGTCTGTCCCCTTCTGACTGGATACCACCAGAGGGGGCTCTGGAAGGAGGTTATGGGGACACAGGGGTCTAACGTCCACTCTCCTTGACATTGGGAAGAAGGATGGGACCGGTTGGGGTGTCCTGGGATCACAGGAAGTTACCTTGGAAGGAAAGGGACAGTGGCTATTTTACACCATCAATGCATAGCAGCCCCCTGTGACAGAGTAGAACTGCCCCCTCAGGGCACAAGGGCTGCCATCTTTCCTGGAGTCAATTACCACATCTTTTCTTCTATCGAGCCCCTTAGTGGGTTGGAACCATTGACCTTTCTGTTAGCATCCAGGTGCTTAACCGTGGTGGTACCTGACTGCTTGAAAGGGACTGTACCCAAGAAGCAAACTCACTGCCACCAGGTCAGTTCCGGCTCAGAGTGACCCTGTGGGACAGAGTAGAACTGATCCTGTGGTTTTCCAAGACCGTCCATCTTTCTAGGAGTAGACAGCCTTGTCTTGCTCCTAAGGAGTAGCTGGGTTGGTTTGAACCGACTACCTTATGATGAGCAGTTCAATGGCTATCCCACTGTACCACAAGGGCCTCTGAAAGGAGGGACTGCAGAGCTCTCAGAATCACCCCCTCTTTTGATTGCCACCCAGTTTTACTGAGCGCTTCATGTGTGCAGGAGGTTGGTGGTTCTAACCCACCAACTGCTCCGCGGGAGACAGACGAGGCGGTGTGCTTCCGTACAGACGGACGGCTTCAGACGCCCGCGAGGGCAGTTTGTTGTACACTTAAGAGCTGCTTGGTGTTGGAGTTGACTCCGTAGCAGTGGGCTCTGGTTGCTACTTCAAGCTGGGCTCCGTTCTAGGAATGGGACCCTGCCCTGAAAAGCCATTGGGTGGCATGAAGGGGAGACCCTCGCGAGGCACCTGCCTGCTTGCACGCGTGACCCTGAAGGGACGACACTACGTTTCTTCCCTTTTCTGCCTTGGCTTGATTGTGGCAGTTTCCTGGTTCAGGAATTTGGAACTCAAAGTCCGTGGGTGGGGTCTGGGGGGAGATGCTGTGTAGCCCTGGAACCTGTGTGCACCCTATGTGGGCACAGACATTGCTTCTGGAACAGCATTCGATGCTCAGGGGTGTCCCCCGCAGCCCAACAGGCTCAGAGTCCCAGAGACGTCTGAGATGGTGGTTCTTGCTCCTGGCTGCCGGGCTGCTTTGAAAACACACCAATCTGGCAGGTGGGAACCTGCCCTTCCCAAACACACTGTGACGGAATCTCCAGGGCTGGTCCCTGCTGGCTCACGGGCAGCCTGCCCAGGTGGGCACTCGCCCACTGGGTTGAGACCAGCCTTGCCCCTGACCATTCTTCCGTCATGGT
The DNA here is from genome assembly GCF_050624435.1 of Tenrec ecaudatus. NCBI lineage: Eukaryota > Metazoa > Chordata > Mammalia > Afrosoricida > Tenrecidae > Tenrec > Tenrec ecaudatus. The sequence continues at coordinate 76,064,952 of NC_134539.1, read as the reverse complement.
GCCAGGAGAGAGGGGCACAGGCTCTTCCTCCCGAGACAGTGACTGCCCTGGCAGGACTCATGTCACGATCCGTAGCTCTTGTAGGGGGAGAACGTTGGCTCAGGCTCCCCAAGGACCCTGCTCCCAGTCACCCCACAGGAGCCGCTGGGAGTGCTCCTGCTGCAAAGCTGACGCCAACTTCTGCTCTGTGATTTCCAGAGAAGTACATGGAGTTTGACCTCAACAATGAAGGCGAGATCGGTGAGTGAGGGTGAGGAGGGTACTTACCGGGAGACGCTCCTTCATGACGGGGGTGGGGCGGGGGTCTGCCCCTCGAGTGTGCGACACATGCTGAAGCTTCCCGAAGTGCCAGGCCAGCCAGGCCAGCCTGAGCGCTCTGGCCACTCCTCTCACGGTCTTTTCTCTCCCCTCCCCCACCTCCCTGGCCACCTGCTACAGGGACCCTGGGCTGGAAAGACTCCGGCCACGCTACCAGGTGGGTGGCAGCCGTGTCCGCGGTGCCCACGCCCGCCTTTATGTGCACCTGTCCTACAGTGGACAGGGGGCTTTGATGTGTCGGGACGTCCCTCTGACAAAGCCTACTGCGCCCTGCTGTCCAGGCCTTGGGGTGACAAAGACCCTGCACTTGTGTCCTGACTGACACTTCCGCCCTGGTAGGAGGACCGTATCTTGATTTTCATCCATACCCCTCTCAAGTTAGGGATGGTGTGATTCCCCCCATTTTATAGGTGAGGAAATTGAGACCCAGCGTGCATGGGGCCGACTGGTGAAGAGGCTGCCTGGGCCCTTTGCTTTCTGAGTGGGCTCTTCTCTCTCCTCCGTGGGCCTCTCTCTCAGCAAGATGGTCCCTGCCGCCGCCACCATTTCCAGTCCTTCCTCCTCTCTCCTTTCCCTCCTTCTCCCTTATGAATATCTGGGTCTTTTCTTTTTCTTTATAACATTTTTTAGTATAACATTAAAACATAGCCATTAAAAAAAAAAACAAAACCCAAACAGTCATCATTTTAAAAGTATATTGGAAAACACAGCACAACCCAAAATGAAAATATATCACCCACCACCCCGCGTCCCAGAAACAAATAATGAGCTATCAACCTACTGGTTTATGCCTTCCATTTAATTTTTGTTTCTCCTTAATACACAAATGTTGTCTTGCATATTAGCCTTTTAGAACTACCTTTAAAAAAACACAAATTTTGAGAATGAAGAGGGCAACAGATGTGCTTTACATATTGATGTCTCTATGGATTGTGATAAGAGTTGTATGAGCCTCTAATAAAATGATTTAAAATTGCAAAAAAAGACACACACACAAATTTAATATGGTGAATATTTTAACATCATTAAAAAAATCATTTTATTGGGGGCTCATACAACTCTTATCACAATCCATCCATCCATCCATTGTGTCAAGCACATCTGTACATTTGTTGCCATCATCATTCTCAAAACATTTGCTTTCTACTTGAGCTTTTCATATCAGCTCATTTTTCCCCTCCCTTCCTGCTCCCCCTTCCTCATGAACCCTTGATACTTTATAATTATTATTATTTTGTCATATCTTACAATGTCTGAGAACTACCTTTTTAAAAACAACACAAAAACTTAACATGGTGAATATTTTGATACCATTTAAAAAAATTTGCATTTTGGCACTATGAACCTGTCTTCTGACATAATAACGCTGCGTGCTATCCCATCCTAGCAATGGATTAAAGTTTGCTCGGCTGACGCCTTGGCACGGAGTCGGGGTTGAGATGACCTCTGATTCTAACGATTACTGAGAGTTCTGTGAAGGGCATCCTTGTACATGAATCTTTGTCTGCATTGATGATTATTTCTGTAGAGTAAATCCCAGGAATTAGAAGTTCTGGGTTAGAGGCTTTTGAAGCATCTTGCCAAATTGCCCTCCAGAAAGGTCACACTAATTGAGCTGGGGAGACCTTGCACTGCTTCCTGAAGAACCCTGCCCAGCTTGCTTTGAAATGCCTTGGGCACGCTGGCACCTTGGCCCCCATGAGCCCTGGCTCACCACACTCTTAGGACCTGAAGCAGACCCCTCCCACCCCTGCTGCAGCCTCCCTTACTAATTCATTGTTCCTGAAGAACAATCCGAAGGAAATTGCCTCAGATTTTGGCCGGAGCAGCCAGCTCAGAGGCAACAGCTCCTCAGGGTGTAGTGGCTTTTGGGTGCCTCCCTTGTTTTTCTTGAGTTCTGTTATTTTGTTGACTTTCCTCCTCTGTGGGCTATTTCTGGCAGTCTGGGTCTCAGCTGCAGGGCTGCGGGAAGCAGGGGGGAGGGGGAGAAGTGGCCACCTGGAACCCTGGAGGGTAGGTTTTGTTTGTTTTTAACAGTTTTGTGAGCGATTTACCCACGTCATACAATTCAATAATTCAGCCATATCAAGAAGAATTGTGCAGTTGGCATCATATTCCATTCTAGAACATTTTCTTCCTCCTTGTAGTCCTTGTTATTCGTGCAGTTTTCCCCCCTAATTGTGGCAAAAATATAGAGAGAGCCTTCTGCAGCTCCACAACGTGCACGTGCATCATCCAGTGTCTCTGATCATACTCTTCCTGCTGCACAGCCACTATCGAGATCCTTTGCCAAATTATTCGACCACCATTGACGCAAACACAATGGCCACCACACAACTCTTTCCTCTTCATCTGTGAGAACCACCGTCAGGTTTGATTCCTTCCTTCTTGTGTGGGTGTGGTTTTCTTGATATAGTATTCATCTGTCATATACTTCCATGGTTAAATCACTTTTTAAATGAGTTGTATAATCACCATCAGTTCTAATCCTCTCTCCCCCCTCGCCCTCCCACATTCATTGTTTGCGCCCCAATCCCCTCACCCTCCCTATCCTCTACCCCTCACTGTGACATCCCTCTAGGCAGAGCAATTGCTGTTCTGGGACCTAGCAGAAACAATAAAAACAAAAGCAAAGTAAAGCGATAAGGATTAAATTATAATAAAAAGATAAAAATACAAATAATGAGTAAGAAAGAAAAAATTACCATTCATATTTAAAAAGCCAGGGAAGGAATTTTCGACATGGAACAAGCTAGAAATACTTGAGCCTAGAACAAATTCAGGTTAGGTCAAGGGGGAGGTCAACTGACCCAGTATCAAGTTCAATGGAGTATAATCAAGTTTACAATGTTTTCTCTCTGATGGTAGAGCTGTTGGAGACCCTTGTCTGTGGCTACAGGGGATCTGTCAGAGGCTTAATCAGACTAGATGGCTGTCCTTGGGTGTTGGCTTCCACTGCCCTCCATAGAGGAGTGGTGTTTATTGCCTGGAATCAGGCATCTCCCTGCTGTACCTCCACCTCCCTTGGCTTCAAGTAGGAGGCAGGGGCCTGGCTCACCCTACCTGAAGGGTGTGGCAGAGAGCGAGCAGTAACGGGGTTGTTGTAGGTGCCGAGTATGTTCTGACTCAGAGCGACCCGATGCATCCCACTGCCCTGTCCTGCGCACCCTCACTGGTGTTCCTGTGCTTGAGCCTATGGTTGCAGCCCCTGTGTCAGTCCGTCTCATTGAGGGCCTTCCTTTTTGTTTGTTTGTTTGCTGCCCCTCCACTTTACCAAGCAAGATGTCCTCCAGAGACTGGTCTCTCCTGATAACATGTCCAAAATATGAGGGGGTACCCCCTGAAAAAACAGAATTTTACTGGGCAGAGCAGAGCTTTTGTAGTAGTATGCATTCTACCCCTATCCCACTGGCCTCCAAGGTGAGCACTGAGCAACTCGCTCCGAGTTAGTGCACCCAGTGGCGTCACCTGGGAAGGTTCTCTGTGGTCACAGAGTTTTTTTTTCGCAAAAGCAGTTTCACTCAAACCTCATTTTTTTGTGAAGGCCGGTTTAAGAACACAGCGTGCAGTTGTGAAATTATATTTTCTGCTCGGGGAAAAATGCCTCAGAGACTGTTGTGATGCGTGATGTTGAACACAGTTTACAAGGACAGCGCTGTGGGAAAAATTCCTTCTGGACGTCTGTCAACTTCCCGAACAGACAACAATGTCGAACTTGCTGCATTTGGAGTTCATTCCCCCAGGTCAGACTGTTAATCAAGCTCTCTATTTAGAGGTTCTGAAAAACTTGCATAACAGTGTCTGTGGCGGTGACATAATCTGTCAGCTTGAGCGAAGGGCTGGAGTTTAGCCTGTCAATCAAGTCACAACACCCACCAGGAGGATTCTGGGAACTTCTTTTTATCCTGGGAAGAGGACCCCTCTCTCCGAGTCCTTCTTGTTGACAAGCCACATAGAGCCATGAAGGTGACAGCCAGAGCCCTGGAGCTGGAGGAACCTCGCGGAGACCTGCACCAGGCCTGAGATGCTTCCACTGCCACTGAATCCACCACTGGCCGGTGCGGTGATCTTCCTGCATTCAGCATCATTGTATGTGCTGTGTGAATCTCAAGAGGAATTCATGGGTTAATATCGGACTTATGGACTAATATTGAATTTATGGGCTAATATTGGACTTATGGGCTAATATTGAATTTATGGGCTAATATCGAACTTATGGGCTAATATTGGACTTATGGACTTGATCTGGACTGGGACTTTTTTTTTGGACTGGGACATTTTATTAATGCATAATTGCTTCTTGATATAAAGTTCTCTTTTACACAGATAGGGATGCCTCTGGATTTGTTTAAATAGTCAATGCAGACAGACATAATGTGCAACAAAAGAGCCCCGATTTACTGGTTTTGCCACCAAGACAATGCACCTGCTCGTACAGCCATCTCAGTGGACCAGTTTTTTGGCAAAAAACAGCATTGCCTCTCTTGCCCACGCACCTTACTCATCTGACCTCGCTCCAAGTGGCTTCTTTTGGTTCCTCGAATGCAGAGGGACATGAGAAGACGAGTTACTCAGAAGAGGTGAAGGAAAAAATGAGGGAGGTGCTGTCAGCCCTCCAAACAGATGAGTTTGAAAAATGTTTCCAAGGATGGAATCTCAGATTTGACAAATGTATTGAGTGTCGTGGAGAGTAAATACTTTGAAGGTGTTAGGGTTGTTTTGTAAAATAATTTAAATACATAGCTTTGGGGAAAAATTTTTTTTTGCTACCCCCTCATATGTGAGATGAAGCCTTTCTGTCCTTGCCTCTAAGGAGCATTCTGGCTGGACTTCTCTCAAGACAGAGTTGTTGGTTCTCTGGGTGCCCTTGATGTTCTCAGCACCCTTCATCGGCATCACTATTCATTAGCACCAGTTCTTCCTCAGTCTTCCCACTAGTCCAGTTCCAACTTTCACCCACACGAGGCAAAGGAAGATACCATGGCTTGGGTCAGGTGTACCTTAGTCCTCAAAGTCACCTTCTTACTTCTCAACACTTTAAAGAGGTCTTGTGCAGCGACTGACCCAATGAAATGTGTTGCCTGATCTCTTGACTGCTGCTTCCGTGGGCATTGATTGCAGTCCAATGGAAACCACCTGCTCCATCCAGGACCCACCTCAAGAAACAGAGCTCTGTGTGTGCGTGTCTGACTCCACCAACCCCTGACCTTAACCATTGGTCTATACTGCCTCCAAAGAGATCAGGGAGGCTGTGATGGGTTCCCTACAACGCCGCCCCCCACCCTGCCCCCAGCTTCTCCTGCGCTCCGGGGTTTTGTGGTGGGTAGAACAGAGCTTTCCTGGCTTCTTAGTGAACACATCTGCTTTGCTTCCCCGGCAGACCTGATGTCCTTGAAGAGGATGATGGAAAAACTTGGGGTCCCTAAGACCCACCTGGAGATGAAGAAGATGATCTCAGAGGTGACGGGCGGAGTCAGCGACACCATCTCCTACAGAGACTTCGTGAACATGATGCTGGGGAAGCGGTCCGCTGTCCTCAAGCTGTGAGTTGCTCCCTTCCCTCTCCTGGGGCTTCTGAAGGCAAAGCCACCCTAGAGAGTGGCTGCTGGCTGGGGGCGCACCTCGGCCACCCCACCCTCCCACCAGCCAGTACAGCTGTTGCCCTGTTTTGGACTCCTCGGGTGACCTGCAGGGCAAAGTGTTTAACCTTTCGGCACTTCAATCTCTTAACCAGTCAAATGGCCACATGAATACTGAGCTGGGGGGCGGGGGGGATTAGATGGGAGTACACATGTAAATGCAGTAGCTGAGTGCCTGGCTGAGTAAATGCTCAGCAAGCAGTAACTGGTGATAATTGATGATTTAAAGAAAAAAAAAAACACCTCCTCCAAATTCAAAGCCATTGAGTCCCTTCTGACTCACAGAGACCCTAGAGGACAGGGTAGAACTGCCCTGTGGGTTTCCGAGACTGTAACCCTTTACGGGAGTAGAAAGCCTCGTCTTTCTCCCATGGCGTAGTTGGCGGTTTTGGATTGCTGACCTTGCGGTTAGCAGCCCAGGGTGTAACCACCGTGCCGTCAGGGCTTCTCAGTGATGATGACAGTACAGATGAGTGTACTGTGGACACCCTTAGAGCCCCGCTTTCCTCCTTTGCTTGTCTGGCTGGCAGCAAGCATCCGGTGTGTGGTAGCCTAGCTTGCATGCCGTAGGCACCTTTGCCCAAAGAGCTGCCAAGACAGTCCTGGGAGGAGCCCTGTGGCCACATGTCAGAGCTGCAAAGTGTGCTTGTTGGGCACTGTGAGCAAAGATCAGCTGTTTCTGTTCTCTCTCCTTCTATGGAGGAGGAGGAGAAAGCGGAGGCCCGAGGAGACTGAATAACCTGCTCAGGCGCCCAGTCTGGCCAGTGATTTAGCAGGGTGGGACTTGATGGCAAGAAGCAAAAGAGGTGTGTGAGGCCCAACTCGTAGCACTAAAAGGGACGGAGCTCTCGAAAGGCCACCCAGTGCACAGGGGTCAGTTTACAACGCGTCCAGCTTTCATCGAAGTGACGATTCTTGACGCATGCCACTCACCCATTCATTCCTCGGATATTCCTGAGCACCAGCGTATGTGTACCAGGGATTAATGGAGGTGTTGGGGACCCAGGAAGCGCTGGCCTCACAGAGCTTCTGTTCTGGTGCAGGAGGTAGCTAATGTAGAAAGCAGCCACACACGTGGCAAAGCTGGGCTGCAGAGAAAGAGTGCCTGAGAAGAGTAGTGGGGAGGGGTGAAGAAGAGGGTGGGCGACAATTCTACCTTGTGGACCTTGTTAGACCAGAGGATGCACAACGGTGCAGTAGGGATCTGGAAACACAGGGAGTCTAGGACGGATGAACCCCTCAGGACCAGTGGTGAGAGTGGCGACACCAGGAGGGAAGGGGGTGTAGAAAGGGAGAACTGATCTTGGGGATCTACATATAACCTCCTCTCTGGGAGATGGGCAATGGGAAGGTGGGTGAGGGGAGAAGCCAGGCAGTGTAAGATAAGATAAAATAATTATTTATAAACTATTAAGGGCTCAGGGGGAAGGGGGGAGCGGGGAGGGAGGGGGAGGGAAAAAAGAAAACGAGCTGATTCCAGGAACCCAAGTGGAAGGCGAATTTTGAGAATGACGAGGGCAACGAATGTATAAGGGTGCTTTGCTCACTTGATGTATGTATGTATTGTGATAAGAGTTGTATGAGCCCCAATAAAAATGTTTATTAAATTAAAAAAAAGAAGAAGAGGGTGGGCGAAGTTGGAAGTCAGAGAGGGAAACATTTGACAAAGCCCCGAGCACAGGTGGGAGGGAGCCACGTGGAGCTCAGAGACAGAGCAGTCAAGTTCTAAGGCAGGACCTGGCTTACGTGCCCAGTGGAAGGAAGATTCCACACTGGGGGCTGACTTTTCAAAGGCCCTTTCTAGCTGTTGAAAGGAGGGGATCAGGGAGGCAGTAGGAAGCTCGGGTGTTAGCCCAGGTCAGAGACGACTAAGACTACTTGGCCAGGAGAGGCTACAGGGAAGAAAGACAGGAGCGGTTGGAACGGGGATTGGTTTTGAAAGTGGAGCAGGAAACGAGGACTTGGGTAATTCCAAGGTTGGGGAGCTGAGCGGCTGGGCGATCGATGGTGCCTTTGCTGAGCTGGAGGAGCAGGTAGGGAAGAAGTTAAAACGAGAGCTGAGTGTGCAAGACGGAGACCCAGGGATAAGACATGTGGACCATCACCCTTTAGGGAGGCGTGAAAACAGTAGGCTCCCAGGAGCCCAGCCAGGAAGAGCAAGAGCGGCCTGTTCTTAGGGAACGCTTAGGATGTAAGCTTGTCCCCTAAACACATGGAAACCAGAGGGGTCAGAGAAGTTGAGTGTGTTGTTCTCATCACCCTCATGGGAGGACAAGGGCTGAACTTGGAGTCCAGGCTTTTGCCCCCGAGGTTGCACTCTGCACCTTGACCTCCCAGACCAGACTCTCAGAGCAGGAGACGCATTTTTGAGGGTGAGAAGGGACTTTGAAGAGTTCTAAACAGAGATCTCTGGTGGTAAAGTGGCAAAGGGCTCCACTGCTTATTGACAGGTCAGCAGTTCGAGCCCACCGGGGGCTCCGGGAATGATGTGCCAGTCGCCTCCGTAAAGCCTTAGAACCTTGAAAACCCACTGGGGCAGTTCTGCTCCGTCCTTAATGTCTCAATTTGAGCATGACTTGCCAGCAGCGGGTTCAGAGTTTCAGTTATGAGAGCAGTCGAGAAGCCAGGCTTATATTTAAAAACTGTCACCTAAACCGAGTCTTGGCCCAGCCTCTCTCCCTCCACCAGGCAGTGTGGATAAGTGAGGACTCGTGGCTTCCCACCCGAGGTTTGGAGGACATAGGTGGCTCTGCAGCATCACAGACTTTTCATCTGTGGGCTCACCTTTATCTAAAGGGCCTGACGCTCCCGTCTAGGGAACTGCCGGCCTGGGTTTCCACCAGGTCCCACTGGAGAATGGGCTCCAGGATGCTCTGCTGAGGACTCCAGCAGTCTGGAAGGCTGGCTGGCTGGAGACCGTTCCCTGGGTAAGGGAAGGAGTACTAATCTTTTCTGTCTTGTTCTGTTTTTTCTCCACCTCCAAACCAGAGTCATGATGTTTGAAGGAAAAGCCAACGAGAACAGTCCCAAGCCAGTTGGCCCCCCACCAGAGAGAGACATTGCCAGCCTGCCCTGAGGACCCCGCCTGGACCTGCCCCTTCCCTCTCTGCCCTTGCTCTGTTCTTCAGCTCTCGCTGGCCACCCGGACTCATTGTGATTCGTCTTGTGTGTGTGGTCATTGTGGGTTGGTTGGTTTGTCTCCTTGGACAGAATCTGTGATCTTTGTGTAAAGCACACATTGTCTGCCTTAAAGGGGCTCTGAGTCTTAGACTCCCGAGCTTCCGGTCCACTCCCTCTCTTCTGCCATCCTTCCATCTTCCGTCTTCCCTCTGCCGAAGAGCTGCCAGCACATCAAAAAACACCGCAGCGAGAGGAAGGCCAGAGCCAGGACTGGGAGGCTGAGAGCCTTTGCTCCCCAGCCCCAGCCGGCACCTTCCAGGAGGTCTCTGAACCCAGGCCAGTGAGCACCCAGCCCATTTCAAGGCCTTGTGAGGTCTTCCTTGGCCAGCCCAGTCCTGTGTTCCTGGCTTAGTCTGGCTTCCTGCTGACCACACCATGCCCTCCACACGCCTCCTGGCCTCAAGAAGGGACTGAGGATGGCGATTGAAGCCCTTCAAGAAGGTTGTCAAAGGAACCTTCTGTTCATATTCCCTATTAGCTCTAACTTGCCTATGGAGGGTGCAGCCCACAGGCCCTTGCTGGGACCGGGCAGGGCTTTGGAGGGAGAAGTGATCCAGGGACCTCACATTTTAGGAAGGATGTTGTGGCCACAGGGGCACCAGGAATAAAATACTTGTGGCACAAAGAGTCAGCCCCACTTTTAACCCACTTTCTGATCCAGTCTGCCCGATACCTGCGACTCCCCCATTTGTCTTCCTGCCCTACGCACGCCGTCCACGCTTTCAGTCAACAGATATTTATTGGCCACTGTGATAAGCTTTAAGCCCCCCCATTTTATCTTGACAAGTGCTGGGCCCACTCTCTCGTAGTCATCTCTCTCGTCACAAATCACCCCAAACCTTGAACTTCAGGATGGGATTGGGGGCACCAGTGTCCTTACTATAGATTCACGAGACTCAGGAGTCCCGATCTACCCTGCAGATTAGCTGGGCAGCCCTCCCCTGTCACAGGTGAGAAAACAGGAATTAAGTGCCTTGCCCAAAGGTCAGGAGTTAATTTAGAGATAGAAGGGTCTAGTCTGGAGCTCAGGTCTCCTGTGCCCCTCCCTGTGGCTCATCTCTGCTCTGGGAGCCTCAATCAATGATCCAAACTGGGAAGGCAGTCTCTCGGTCAACACTTAGTTGAGACTTCCCTTGCTCCGAAGGTCCTGGGCCAAGACTGACTCGAAGGCCAACACCTCTAAGTCAGCAACAGGGTCTGGGTAAGGCCTGGGCCTGCCTCTGCAGTTCTGCCTGCCCCAGAGCCATCTGGCCAAGCCTCAACAACTTTTCAGAGCTCACGCAGAAAGGTGTCCAACTTGGCCCCTTGGGCTCTTTCCTTGTGTTCTGAACCCCCTTACCTCTTTCCAGCCAGGACTTGGGTGCACTTGTTCGTTGAACATACTAAGCACCGGCTATGACCTAAGAATCCAGCAGTCAAATAGGATAGCCTCATGGAATTGAGAGTCTAGTGGGGACAAAGATGTGCAAGAGGAATGTTAGGGAAGGGAGGCTTCGGGAGTGACTGCCCCGTAAACTTTAGGGAATGAGCCAAGTTCAAAACTGGGCAAGACTTTTTGGAGAAACCTTTATAAGATCTGAGCCCTGGAAGTGTATGTAGTGAGTTACACGTTGGCCTGCTAAATGCAAGGTCTACAGTTCAAAACCATTAGCCATTCTGTAGGGAAAAGATGAGGCTTTCAACTCCCATAAAGAATTAGTGTCAGAAACCCAGAAGGGCAATTCACCCCTGACCTATAGGGTCGCTATGAGTCGGTATTGACTTGGTGGTAGGGAATATTTCATAACACTTTCATAAGTGGGAAGGTCTGAGTGCTGTTGAAGGTTGAAGCCAGTGGGAGCTCCCTGTGGCTCCTTAGTGGTGCATAATATGCAAAGGCCCACGGACCTGTCCTGACAGCAGCTTGAAAGGGTAAGGCAGGAAGTGGGTGGAGGAAAAGCCGGGTTGAGTTAGCTCACCAGTCTCAACCAGTTCAGGAACAAGACCATCTGACTGTGACTGGCTGACCTTCAAATGCACAACCTTAGTTGAAATTTAAACCCCAGTAAAACATTTATCCCTGCAAACATCAAATAAAACCCCACTCCTCCCTTTTCTCTCCCAAGAATGCTAGATTAGCTGCTGCTTGCTGACCCTGTGCCTTCTCAGTGCCTCTTGGGAACAGACTGAGACCCATGAGTGAAGGAAAGCCTTCCTGGCTACTCCTCTTCAGTTGATCTGTCCCTCACTCAGAGAGGAAGGTAGAACCGACAAGCCTTATTTCAGTGGACTCAACAGCTTATAAACAGTGCAGGGAGCCCCCTTAAAAAAGAAAGCAAAAAAAAGGAAGGAAAACACGTTTTCAGTTTCGAGGGGGGAGGAAGAAAAGGGTCTTCTCTTTGCATGGGTGTTACTCTGGGAAACTCCACAGGCTCCTTCACCTCTTCCGAGACTCCAACCCTTGGAGGAAAGGGTCTCCAGAGCACCCCTTGGAAAGGGAAGCTGCCCATATTTCCAGTTGTAGCTGTTGGCTCCCGGGTGCTTACTTTGGCTAAGGGCTCAGCTTCTTGACATTTCAGTCTTATTTCTGAGAGACCAAATCTGTCATGTAACCAATGACGTGGGGATTGCCAGTTATGGCTTTGTCCCTGTGACTCAAAAGGAAGGAGTTTGTCAGGCAAAATCAGCCGGATAATGTGTGTGTGTGTGTGTGTGTGTGTGTGTGTGTGTGTGTGAGAGAGAGAGAGAGAGAGATGTGGGGCATCATCCCTACAGATTGGAAATAAATTAGACAAGCTTACCAACTGTCTCGACTGGCTTATTTTTAAGATGGTTCTTGAGCTCAGCAAATTCAGGAGAGCTCGCTAGGAACAGATGAAATAAACCCCACTTGCCAGATTCACTTAATCCTCACAACCCCCTGAGGTACGTGCTGTTGCCATTCTTTTTACAAATAAGCAGGCTCTGAGCAGAGACTGCAATTTGCTGAAGACCTAGCTCAAATAGAAAATGGTCTCCTGGAGCTGACCAGATGATTATAGGACAAAAATTTCACCCTCTCAAACTCACCAATTGGATTTCAACTCCTATCAAGCTTATAAGGGCAGGGTTGAACTGTGCCTGTGCCTTTCCCAGATGGGACTGCTTTACTGGAATAGAAAGTCTCCTTTCTCCCACAGAGCAGCTGGTGGTTTTGAACTGCTAGGGCTCCAAGTTATCAGCATATCAGACAACTTGAATGCATTATTTCCTGGCTGAGGTTCACTGGGGGAATTTCCTTAACATCTCTATGCTTCAGTTGTCTCAATTTAATGGCAACAATCAGCCTTAGGTGGCTCAGGGTACATCCTGCAGACTAAATAGGATACCCCTTAGGCATAAATCCTTGTGACCAGGGTGGATAGGGCTCTTGGGAGGTTAACACAGATGGACCTTAAACTCCAAACTCGCTGTCATGGAGTCAATGCTGACTGAGTGAGCCCCTGTGGGTTTCCGAGACTAACTTAACCGGAGCAGAAAGTGAAGTCTTGCCTCTGGATCAGCTGCTGGTTTTGAACTGCCAACCATGAGGATCACAGCCCAATGGGTAAACACTGCACCACCAGGGCTCTGTAAGACAGGTCTGTTGGTGCCCTTTATCCAACCCTTTCAGCCTTCGCTCTTGGGACACAAAAAGGTCTCTATCCACCGACCCAAGAACTGTACCTCTCTTCGTTTTTCCTCCCAAAGCCTCTCTCAAAAAAGTGCCCCTGGAAATATATATATCAAGTCCTTAACTGACTTTGCACCTAGAAAATCACCACCTATCTCCAAGTACTACTGTTGGGTTTCCATAGAACAATGAGCGCGGTACGTTCGGACCGAAGCAGTCAGAAGACGCCGCAAGCAGAAGCCACGCCCCCGACTCAGTCCAAGCCGGCCAATGGGAGGCGAGCGCCTGGGGAGCGCGCAGTTTCTCGGGATCTCGTCGCACGGAGGCGCGAAGCGTCATCAAAGCGCGCCGGAAGTGCCCGTCCCGCTGCGCACGCCTATCAGCGAAGGAAGTTGGCCTCGGGGCGGCCTGTGCTCTGCGGGCCCGGCCGAGGGCGGCGGCGGGCGCGGCGTGGTCACCGCGTGCGGCACGATGGGAGACGAGATGGACGCGATGATCCCCGAGCGGGAGATGAAGGTCAGATGCCGGTCGGGGGTTCCCTCCCCGCCTGCGGCCTGGCGCTGCTTTGTAGGTTCGCTGGACGGCGGGGCGCGGGCGCCGGCTGCCCCGCCTCCCGCTTGAACGGTTTACCGCGTTCTGAGTCCTCAGGAGCGTGTTCTGGAGCACTCTGCCGTGCTGCCCGCGGGCTCGCCCCACCGAATGCGTGTCTCTGGTCATTGTTGAGTTTGGGCACCTCTCTTGACTTACCCTAGCTGCCTGCCTGGGTGACTTGAGAAGCGGCAGGAACTATTTTTTGAGCGTGTCTGGTGTACGCGTTATCTCCCTCAGTCAGCGTGGCAACCCTCTTAAGCAGTTGTGACTTTCCCTGTTTGACCAAGGAGCACATCGAGGTTGGAAAAGTAACTTAGCCAGCCACATTTGTCAAATATAGATCAAGTCTAGATATATGTAAGACTCTTCTTTACGGAGATCTAGGCTTACCTCATGCCAACGCCAAGGAATGTCGACCATCCTACAAAAGCTTGAGTTAAATGGAAAAACAGGACTATTTTTGGTTCTGGAAATCAGCCTAAAATCAAGAAAATAAAGGGAGGAACCAAGTGGTCCTAGTGACGGTAAAGGTGGAGATTGTGGGGGTGACTTCCTATGGCTGGGCTTGGCCTTTCCTACAAAAGTTCTGACAAAAGAGGACAGAGAACGGACAGCATTTCTTTCAACCCAAACAGCTGAAAATGAACAATTCAGATGCTTGTGTCACCAGGAACCCCCTGGACTGAATTTAGGGAATAATGATCAATTCCATATTCAGGGTAATGATTCTTTTCTTTCTTGAGAATCGCTGCCTTGGCCAGCTATCCAGCACAAGTGTGGCATGCTCCTCTGATATGCTGGCCGGTGGCAAACATCAGGAGTACAGGTTTAGAAGATGGCATTCTCCTTTAAGTGACTGTAACAGAAAGGAAAGCGCTCTTGTGCATCTTCCCCCACCCTTCTGTACCCATGTGAAGACCCAACTAGAGTAAGAGTTATGAAAAAGATGGACACTTTAATTCCCCTGCATTGTGTAGTCTCATCTAAAAGGTTGTGTGAATTTCTGCTAGTCACATAATTGGAATTAGAGAAGATTATTTCGTTAAATAATTTAACAAACATATATTAAACCTCCAACCCAAGGAAATCGATATGTTGGATGTGGCAGAAATCTTGGAGGACAAAGCATTCTTAAGAATATATGGGGGGGAGTGAATAAGAAAGATCGTCTTTGGCTTTTCCAACTTTGGATTATAAGCATAAGGTGGACTTAGTGAAACCTGGACTTGAAGATAGGCTTAGAATTGTTTTAAAAAATAAAGCATGTATAGCACAACTTAACTCACAGATTCTAACTCCTCATGACCCCAGGTGGGGTTTCTCCTATATGGGGTTTCTGAGACTCTTTATAGGCACAGACAACCTCGTTTTTCTCCCGAGGAGCAGCAAGTAGGTTTGAACCACCAACTTTATAGTTAGCAGGCCAGTGCCTAACGCAGAGCAGATTGGAGGGAGCAGTGGCAATAGTGCTTTTTTGGGAGGGAAGCGGAATGTTTAGAGATGAGACTTCAAAGCTAAATGGATTAAGTCTTCCCTGACTTTAGAGACTATAGATTTTGGTTTTATTTTTAAGTGTTCTCAGAGCATCTAGGTGGTATTCAAGGCCTTGAGCTACAGATTGTCCATTGCTGTAATGGGGTTTTTGACTGATGTTTTTTAATATACCTAAGACAAATCTTGAGCTTTGGTCATCTTTCTGTCATGCACTGGAAGGTAGTATTCACAGTAGTTGGATGATACTTTATATTTAACAATTATTAGTCTCTCCTATGGGGCTGGCAGTACGTTTTCACATGAAATGGTATAAAGTTATAGGTAACAAAATGCAATGAATTGATTGAAAGAGTAAGTACAGAAAAAGGAGAGATCAATGGGAGCTGGTTTAGTAAAAGACTTCATGCAAGTCTTTTCCGGTCATTTATTCCATCCAACAAATATTAATAAGCACTTACTATGTCAAAACCAAACCAAACTCACTGCCATTGACCTGATGCCGACTCATAGTGAGCCCATGAAACAGGGTAGAACTGTCTCTCTGAGTTTCTGAGACTGTAATTCTTTATGGGATTAGAAAGACCTGCCTTTCTCCTGCAGAGTGGCTGGTGGTTTCGACCTGCTGACCTTGCAGATCTCAGCCCAACTCGAAACCACTACTCCACCGATCAATGCGTGAGGCACTGTAGTAAAAAGCACAGGAAATTGAAAATTACTGAGAGCCATTGTCCATGGCTTCAAGGGTTCGTATATTTGTCTTGTATTGGAACTGGGTCTCTTGGGATATACTGATAGACATGATTTGATTTCTGTCAGGCCTGATTTTTTCGTCTTGTTTCTAATCCTTCACAATAGGATTTTCAATTTAGAGCTCTGAAGAAGGTGAGAATATTTGAGTCTCCAGACAAGTTGCCGAAGGAGCGCTCCAGCTTGCTTGCTGTGTCCAACAAATACGGTTTGGTCTTCGCTGGCGGAACCAGTGGATTGCAGATTTTCCCTACGCAAAATCTTCTTATTCAAAATAAACCTGGGGACGATCCCAATAAAATCAGTGAGTTACTTGACTTCTGTTGCGTAATAGAGAGAGGAGTGGGGGCGCGCCAATGAATTTCCTGCCCAAGCAATCATTCCAGTTTTAAAAAGATAATTGCCGTTTCTCCTGTGTTAGAACCCCACTCCTACCCCGCAAGAGTAAGTTCCAGGTGTAAGCCGGTAACTTACTTTTCTAGGTGTTGTCATTGGGCTTTTGTATCTCTTTTGCTAATCTGTTTGCCCAAACTCAGGGAAAGGAAGAACTTTCCCCTGTGCCAGACTGAGCTTTGCTTCGTAGAACGTGTGTCCTGGACTTCTAGAAGCGCCTAGAAGGGTTCTTGTAGATGTAATCCTACTAGCCAAACAAATGGCCCTGTGTAATTGTCGGATCCTTGTTGCAAAAATTGCACAGGACCAAACTATAGTTGAGCCAGGGGACAGTCACACCTCGCTTCTTTAGGTTGTATGAAGACAAGCCCCGGAGGTCTTTAATGTGTCATTGTGTTATCCAGCTATAAGAAAGTTAGAATTTATCTCCATAATTGCATCTTGTGTGTGTATTTGTAGATGTGAAAAATGCATTTCACATCTTGGGGTTATGACTCTGTGCTTAGAACATTGCTATTTTCTGTTTTTATCTTCTTGCACAGTCGATAAGGTCGAGAGCTTGCTAGTGCCTATGAAATTCCCCATCCATCACTTGGCTCTGAGCTGTGATAATCTTACTTTGTCCGTGTGCATGATGTCCAGTGAATATGGCTCCATCATCGCTTTCTTTGATGTGCGCACTTTCTCAAATGAGGTAAGCTACTGGAAGACTTCAGGGTCAGCATGAAAGGTGGAGATTTCCTGGTATTGAATCACAAGTTGGCAACTGTTTTGGTTGACTTTTAAACTTGAAGTGGTTTTCTAGATTCAAATATGGGCAAAAAAATTTCTTAGCATGATGAATAATAGCGCTTTGAGATCAAAGGGGTTGTTAGAGATTATTTCATAACAGTATTGTACACAAGACAACCTAAGCTCAGGGAGGCTTTGATGACTTGCTCAAAGTCGTGAAGTAATATGTAATGCCACAAGTCCCGTAGTCTAGGTCTCTGGCCGCCTTTTGCAGTGGTTTTCCATTTAAGCAGTGTAGTAGTAAGTCAGTAATATGGAGTTGTTCTGTGGTGTGCCAGGATCTCTATCAACAACTTTTTGTGCTTTGTCCTCATTTATACTACCACAGCCTAACAGAAGGCTATTGCTGCCTTCATTTTGTGCATGAAAATAACAGGCTCAAAGAATTTAAGCAACTGGCCAGTGTCCCCAACACTGTTACAGAGCAGAGCTACCATTCTTGTCCAGTGTCTTCTCTTTGTTGGTTGCTTTAAATTTGTATGTTCACTCAGGAGTTCTTTCCTGAGCGTGCTAAAAGAGTTGCCATTTTCAACTCAAGCTTCCCTGTCATTGAGTGGGCTTGGGCTCATAGGAACCCAAAGAAACGGTGACCTGCCCTTGGGCGTGTCCAGGACTGTAACTCTCCGAGAGTAGAAAGCCAAGGTCTCTGGAAGTGGACGGTGGTTTCAAAGTGCTGACCTTGTGCTCAGCAGCCAGTATATAACCACTGCGCCACCAAGACTTGTTGCCATTTTCAAAAGTCGTATTGATAATTTCGATAACAGATGATTGTGTAAAGTTAAATCTTTTTCATAGTTATAAAGCATTAGAGTATGATTTGAGAAAATGGGCTTAGTCATCAACTTTGGATATTTAGTGTCTCCATGTTCTTATTGATTTCTTTTTGCTTTGTATTAATAGGCTAAACCGCAGAAGCGCCCATTTGCCTATCATAAGCTCTTAAAAGATGCAGGCGGCATGGTGATGGATATGAAGTGGAACCCCGCTGTGCCGTCCATGGTGGCGCTTTGTCTGGCTGATGGCAGTATAGCTGTCCTACAGGTCACTGAGACGGTGAAAGTGTGTGCAGCTCTTCCGCCCGAAGTAGCAGTCACAGCTGGTAGGTAATACAGGCTTTCACGCTCTGACATATTATGATGCTGAGCTCGTTAAAAATTTATACCTAGAAATAAAAATGGGCTGATTAAAAAAGGGTTTTTTTAAGAAATGGAGAGAGTATTTTTTCATTTCTGTCGTTAATGTCCTTGAAGCCAAACAGCATACAACATATATCTGCCTGTGCTTAGGTTTTCTGGGAAAAGGAATATTTTGGTATAGCTAGTTTCAAAGCATATTTTTAAGAATAATTGTTTGTGAGTCTAAAAGGGGCATTGTATCAAAGTCATCTGTACCTTCAGGGGGAGGCATGCAAATAGGGATGATGCATTCTCCTCGCTTCGCCCAGGAGCACATTGCTCTCTGCCTTCAGCTTTGGCGGGGGGAGGTCGGTGGAAGTGAGTGTCAGTTGCGTGGCGCAGGGAGGCAACACGAGTCACTGCACCATTCCGATGGTTTCACTCTCGCTTTGCCCACTGGGCAGCCTCGTGGGGACTGGCAGAAGGAACTGAAGTGGGGGGTCGCACAACTGCCTTGTCACGGCTCTTACTGGTTTGTGCTGTTGTCCTCAGTTCTTAATGGACACCGTTTTCTTTGTTCAGTGTGCTGGAGCCCCAAAGGAAAGCAGCTGGCAGTTGGAAAACAGAATGGCACCGTGGTCCAGTACCTGCCTGTAAGTTCTTGCCTCAGATTCAAGAACGTGTCTTAACCGTCTTGGCTGGGTTTGCTTTTCCCAGGAAAAAGTAACATATTGCAGTTACTTCATCTTTCTATCCTGTCATTTCCCCAGGAGGTACCCTCTGTGTTCTGTTTAGTAGACCATGCTCCTGACTCTTCTCGATGCTTAGAATAGTCTGTTTTAAATCCATTATTTTGTTTCTTAAATAACATGTGCCTGTGCTCTGTGCTTTGATCCCAAACGTAACTTCTCTGACACATGCCATAAAAACACGCGCAGGGGGAAAGGCATTAGTAAAAGGCCATCACTGCCCGCTCTCATGGAAAGAACTCTTCTTGGAGAAAGCATCGTATTCTGTGTCGCTGTAACACAGCCTGCTCTGAAGGGTTCATCCTGAAACGCGAGACAGCAGAGAAGATGGACACCCCCTTTGTGGTTCACACTCTTATGCTCTCTCTGATTTTCTTAAAATGATACCCACATGTCTTCTTCACTGTGGCTTGCATCGCACAAAGAAGTTCCGGGTGTGAGTTCAAGTGTGGACACAAAGGAGGGGCGCCCTGGGCAGTACCACGTGTTGTGCTGCGGTGCATCCCTCCCTGAGAGACCGGTCTCTGTGGTGCGGGGAGTGAGTGGATGGTCTGGACTGGATTTGCACTGTTGTGTCGACTCATTGGCAACAGTTGTTACATGAAGTCTGGTCTATTGTAGGTCATTTTCCTATAAAAAGCTAATGTAGTTGGTGTGCTGTTTGTCTGTTTCTTTAGCTTACAGTCATATGGGGGTTTGTCTCCAGCTCAGTATCCATAGAGCCCCTTCATTCTTGCTAATGGCTCAGTGGAGGTCCCTTGGGTGGATGTCCATCATCCGTTTGTCCCTGGGCTGTCTACTTACACCAGCCTCGGTGATTTTGCTCCTGTCAACGGCGTTCTTCTGGACAGTGCCCTTCCCTACGTGGAAATACATTCCTGTGGGTCTTTCTCCTATTCAGTCTCTCGTGGCAAGGGGGAGGAAATAGAGGCACGTGTGTAGTGGTGGTATGTGTAGAATGACAGCTTCATTCTTGTTGGGATTGTTTCATTTGACACTTTCTTCTCCACCCCCCCCCCCCCCCGACCCTTTTAGACTCTCCAGGAAAAAAAAGTCATTCCCTGCCCTCCATTTTACGAGGCGGATCATCCAGTCAGAGGTAACAAACACATCTGCTGTTCTGGTGAACTGGCTTCTAATGAGGCGCTCTCTGTCTAATCTGGCTAGGTGTGTGTTCTAGAAACTCAAGTCACGTGGTGGACCATTTCTGCTTGGGGCCTTTGAGATGATTTCATTTTCTTAATAGACTAATTAAATCAGCGTCATGAGAATTCTCTGGTAAATAGCTGTATTTCATGGTAAACAACATGAAACCGATCCCAATTTTTATTAGGATTCTTTATATTTTGCCCTAATTATACTACTACCTTGGAAAGGAATTTTGGCTTCTTGAGTTTTTGGGACTCTCAAAGATATAAAGTTATACTCTGTGAATGATACTTAGTGAATGAAATCTGGACCTTTGTTAAAGCTGCAGCACTGACTGGAGAGCACATGCTTTGAGAATGATGAGGGCGATGAATGCACAGATGTGCTGGACACCGTGGGCGTATGGATGGAGTGTGATAAGAGCTGTATGAGCCCCTGATGAAACGATTAAAAATAATAGTAAAGCTCCAACACTCGGGCTTTTGAGCCACGGGATGCTAGTTTACACTGTTCAGTGCTTTGCCTGCACTGGATGTTTTTGGTTGTGTGTGGATGCCGTATGGTTTCTCCCTGCTTACCAGGGTGCATGTCTTTCAGTTCTGGACGTTCTGTGGATCGGCACATACGTCTTCACCATAGTGTATGCTGCTGCAGATGGGACCTTGGAAACGTCCCCCGATGTGGTGATGGCTTTGCTCCCTGTAAGTATAGGGAAGGCACCTGTTTGCGCTTGAGCAATCTGAGAGGTCTTCCTTGTAATGAAGTATGAGGTGTCCAAGGCTTAAGGCTGGAGTGTTTTCCTGGGGACCAAAATGGTCATGTCTTCTTATATCATGTTTTACTATTTCGTTAAAATTATAACGTTTGCTTTTAAGTTATAAAAACTATGAGCCTTAGTAGATGTAAAAATAAGGGGAAATTTTAAAAAGCTGCAAAATAACTTTGATTAAAAATTTCCCCCCATTTTCCCATCCAGTATTGATTGAATGCTTTCAAAGTTGGGAAGACATGGCACAGTTCTGCCTTTGTGTTAATCGTATGCCCTAATGAATGTGGTCCTCAAAAAGGCTCGCTGCCATTGTGCAAGTTCCATGTGAAGCCACCCTGTAAGACAGAGTAGACCTGCCGTGTGGGAGCAGAGCCTCACTTTCCTTCCTTGGAGAGCCCACTGCTTTTCATCTGCACCGATGTGGCACACAGCCCAACTCCTACCTCACTCCGCCACTAAGGCTCCTTTATGGATTTGGTAGTCAATTACAAATAAGGAAAGGATTAAGGAAGGACAGTTGTATCGGAAAAAGTAGCAGTGTAAGGGGCAGATGTGTGCTGAGTTGCCCTTGTAAGTGGGGTGATCCAGGATGGCCTTTTTTGCGGAGGTACCATTTGAATAGAGACCAAAGTAAAGTGATGGGGTGGTTCCTTTTAAAGATGGTGGAAAATAGTAGTAGATCTACCAAGTATTTTTCTAATGCAGTGGCATTTCAGAAAAGCAAAGGAGACAGCTTATGTACGTAGAAGCTGTGAAAGATGGGGCTTTCTACTCCCATCACGAGGTGCAGTTCTGCCCTGTTCTGTGGAGTCGCTTGGAGTCGACATCGACTCCTTGGTTTTTTGCTTTGGTGCTAGTGATTCTGTTGTGCACCTTTGTTTGAATAGTAAACTTGCAAATATCTCTCGGGGTCATTAAATAAAATTTGTATTTGGTCATGTGGGTAATTGTCAGCTTATTTTTAGTTGTTCCTTTACTGTTGGATATTGAGATTGCTTTTAGTTCCCCTATTTTAAAGAATTCTGTGATGAATGTTTATGCACATTTAATGTGATTTTCTTCTTTAGAATAAATACTTAGAAATAAAGTTTTGATGTCAAGAAAGTCATATGTATTGGACAGACTTTGGAAAGCGCATGACCAAAATACCTTTTTTGAGAAGTTACCCCAGCTTTCCAGTATTCATGCCTTCTCAATCCAATATGTGGAAAATACCTTTAAAAAATAGTCTTTTGATGTAAAATTCCCACATCATACGCTACCATAGTTACGACGCTGTTAGAGTTGTACGTCCGTCATCACAAGCAGTTCTAGTGCTCCCTCCCCCTCCCACACTCAGGATTTGCTCCCCAAGTCTGTTCACTCTCCCCACCTCCTATAAACATGCCCCTTTAAAATGAACTGTTGTCAGTCCTTGATAAGTTGAATTTTCAAAATGTGTTTATTAAAGTGCCTTAGTTTGAGATAACACCAGAATTTTCTTATTCCTAAAGCTAATATTAACACTAGCATTTATTAACTCATGTTTATGTTTCAGGTACTTGGCCGTGGGCTTATAGGTGTTGTTTCTTCTAATACCTGCTAAAGTAGCTTTAGTAGGACCATGTATACAGAGGAAACCCAGTGTCAGGAAGACTGTGTTGTTCACTTTTGTCCCGTTGGCAGAATATGGTGGGAATGCATTTCACCTGCCGGCTCCTGTTTGTAGTCCTTGTACTTTAAGTGTCATCTAAGTATTTTGTGTGTGTTTTTGGACATAGCTCTTGAGCAAATTGTCTCATAAGAGGGAAATGGTTTCATCTTCTGATAATGTTAGTTCTGTGGTGTTGAAGGACAGGCCCACAGATTTCTCCGTCACCTTGTTCATTGTAGAAAAAGGAAGAAAAGCACCCCGAGACCTTTGTGAACTTCATGGAGCCCTGCTACAGCGGCTGCACGGAGAGGCAGCATCATTACTTCCTCGGTTACGTCGAGGAATGGTGAGTGCCAAGCCCAAGGCTCCAGGCCCTGCTCCCACTGAGGCACTTCTGTTGCACTTTGTCTTTTTTTTTCCCCTATAAGAGGAGAAAAGAGAAACTTTGGATATCCTGAAAAGATTTCCCGCTGATGTGGTCTGCTGCTCCAGCCTTTATTTAGTTTTAAACAGGTCACTCAAAAAGGCAAGATCCCCCTCCTACCCCCCGCTGCCCTCCAGTCTGTTCCGACACATAGCAGAGAAGGGGTGCCCTGTGGCGTTCAGAGACTGCGCTCCTGATGGGAGCAGATGCCGCTGCTTTCTCCTGAGGAGCAGCTGTGGCTACAGCCCAGCTCAGGCCCACCCGCGGACCCCAGGGACTGCACTTGGGCAACCACGGGCATCTAAGGCACACACCGGGGACTGTGGTGCTTCATAAGTAGAGCTCTCACCTTCCGTGCAAGAGACACACGCTCTGGCCAGTGTGCCCAGTCCAGACACTACCCTGCTGTTTTCATGGAGGCTTTCGTGTTTTGGGGGAGCCCTGGTGATGTGGCAGTTACGAGTTGGGCTGCGGTCTGCATGGGTGGCAGTTTGAAACCACTAGCAACTCGGGAGAAAAACCAGGCTTTCTCCCACAGTAAACAGAGTCCTGGAAACCCACTGGAGGTCACTTTGAGTCAGCATTGACTCTGTGGCACTGAGCTTGGTTTTCATGTTGCTGTGATGCTGAAGAGTCAGAAGAAACGTGTGTCAATCACCCTTTGAAGGTGGACCACAACAGTCCCGTCTGGTTATCCATTGAGTTGTCAGGAGCCAGGCGCTGAATCTGTGACCTCTTAACAGTTCCCTTCTGAGGGCATGTGGATTTGAAAGGTAGATGACCTGAAGTGGACACTCTTCTTCTAGCTGGGTTACTCTGCTCGTAGGGTGGTTCCTTCCCTGACTCTTCAGGTGGATAAACTTAGTGATTCTCCAGTGCTTAGTCTTGGGAAAGACTTTTTTTTTAACAAGGTTGGCTGTATGTCTAAAATACTCCCGCCTCTCTTTAACCATATATATGGAAATATACCCCTTCCACCCAGAGGACATCCCCAGAGGCGCTACCACAGACCCAAGTCAAGGCAGAATTGTTCCTGTGCTTGAATTTAATCATCTGCCTTTCTTCTTCAAAGGGATTTGGTGCTAGCGGCATCCGCGGCTTCCACAGAAGTTAGTATCCTGGCTCGACAAAGTGACCAGGTAAATAATCTCTGTGTCACGATTTTAGGGGGGATCAGCTCCATGGTTGAGATGAAGTGCCCAGCCTGAATGAGCACAAGGCTTAAATGACACAGTGGCTTGGATGAGGTGGCGGGGCTGTGGCTGTGGGCGAACGTGGGTGTCAGGTGTACTCCAAGTTATCAGCCTTTGTGCTCGTTGAGGATCGAGCCCACAGTCTGTGGGAATAGACGCCGTGCTCCGCCTTGAGCAGGAATGTACCTGGATGGCAAGGAGGCTGTAGCACCTTATTTTCTTCCTACTGACTGAGCCTGTCGCTCTTAGACAAGCAACGACCACACGCCCCTGCATGTGGAAGACATGCAGATAATGACAGATGGGGACGGACTCACCAGAAATAATGTGCTTCACTTTGAAAACCGCCAGAAGGAACAAAGTCCCTCGGTGCGTCAGGCCCCTCTTCCTCCCTTCTCTCACAGTGCTTGCAGTAGACAAGGGGACAAGCAGAGCGGTTACTGAGCAGGGGAGGTGACGGAGCATTTCCCATTTATAGCCGTGATGGTTCCTACACCATCCGTATACAAGCACCCATGCTGCTTCAGTCATTCGGCATTTGCCATTCCTCTGGGAGGTGGGTTGGCCCCACTGTAAGTGGCATGATTTTCATATGTTTATGGCTTTTTTGATGTTCATTTCGAGGTCATAGGACAAAATTGAATTGCATAAATACCTTATGTATCCATGCTTTAAAACTAGGCTTTTATTTTTACCAAAATAATATGTGTACATCCTTCAAATAGCAACTTGAATGGCATGCTTATCAATGAAGAGAACTACTTTCCCGAATTCTACACCTTTCTGTTTCAGTACTGCTCTCCAGAGGGAACCATTGTTAATTTGGCAGCTCTTTCTTCTACTTTCTCCTCTTCTCTAGTAACGTGCATTGTTAGTAGGTGTTAGCAGTCATAGTCGTCCTTGGTGGTGTTTATAGATTGTGTCTGGAAGTCGCTATGTCTTGTGTGCATTATTATTGAAGCGGGGTAAGTGGGGGAGCATTGCTGCTAGCGTTCCAGTTCCTGCTTAGAAGACTTTTGTCCATCTAAAGCGTGTGTAGACCTGTCTGCAATCAGTGGAAGAGCGCGTGCAAGTTGCGTTGGCTTCCAATGGGATCTGCTGGGGCTGCAGACAAGTCCTCTTAGGAAGATGCTAGTCTAAGTCGTGTTAGGGTGCCTTCGAAATAGGAAAAGGCCCAGTTAAGTCATTGGCTTCTGGGAGACCTGTTGGACTGGTTTAGTCAGGGTAGAGACGCCAGCTCAGAAGGGCACGGCTTCTCCATGGACACTCTTGATAGCCGTACTGGGAGGGCACAGGGTCATCGCAGCAGCTTATTGTGAAGCCTTAAGAAAATTGAAGACTTGGTGAGGCAAAGGCCAGGAAGTGGTGCCGAGGAATCTCTTCTTCCATCACAACACTGGCTTCTGTGCCTTCTCCGAGCGTAGCTAGCGCTCTCCTGGGGAAGTTCACTGGGAAACCTTGCCCTGTCTACAATCAAACCCTGATCTTGTCCCCGCATACATTTGTGCTCCAAATTCAAAGAACATTCAAGAGCACAGTTCTAGTCCCTCTAGGATGCCCAAATTGCCCTCGTTGTTAAAAGACAGAGTAGATAGAAATGCTGCTGTCGGGAAGTTGTAGACCTGCTAGATGGGGGCGATGCTGAGAAACAGTAGTTTCACATTTTGATACTGCTGTGTGGTACAGGTTCTTGCGGTTCGGTAGCAGGGATCCCTGACGGTCCCCCATGTGTGAGTGATAGACGCTCATAACCAAATCTTGTAGTGTGTTTATGGTCCCTTTCCCGAACCACTCTTCTCCCTCCTTTGTTACATGCCGGGACAGTTCCTCTTTGATTCTTGCCGTCCACTTTTACTGAAAGTGAGAAAAGTGTGGTATGTTTTTCTTTATTTGGGAGTCCTTTACTGGTAAATAGACCGCCTAACCAAGCGTGAGCAAAGGGTGGTTTCCTGGAAAGACTAAGGGTTTGCTCAAGGAATCCAAAGGCAGAAAGGCTGCCCTGGAGGAGTTGTCTCCAAGAGCTTGGGTCACCTTCTGTTTCTGACGAGCAAGCGCAGGACATCTGACCCAGCTACTCAGTCTTCTCTGTTCAAGACCCTGGCAGAGATGGATTGAGCGCCTTGGTCCTGACCCTCAATATCTAGGCACCTGGACCGACTGATTGGCTGCCTTAGCACAGCTCGGGGATTTGCCCCTGTGTTAGCAATCAGCCCTGGTTGTGGTGGGCGGTAACTCAGAAAAAGTTCACAGTCATGGTAATCGATTCATAAGGTAGGGACTTGGTTCACCACGAACAGATTAGTTAATTTGGAAACTAAACCCTTGCCTGCTGGAGTGTGCATGAGTGAGACTGTTTCCCCAGGCCTCCAAGCCTCGCGCCTTCCACACACAGTGTGGCTTCTTTTCCTCCTTCCTGCTCGGATGCACTGATGCAAACTAAGCAAACTGGCATTTCCTGCCCCCTTTTTAGGTTAACTGGGAATCTTGGCTTCTAGAGGATTCTAGTCGAGCGGAACTGCCTGTGACCGACAAGAGTGAAGACTCCTTGCCCGTGGGCGTTGCCATCGACTATACGAACCAAATGGAGATTACCATCAGTAAGTGTAGCCTGATGTCTAGGGCAGAAATAGGCTTTCCTCTGCTGGTTGATTTCAAAACGCCACTTACATGTGTTCATGACAACTACTCGAAGCTGAGCACTTCCAACCTCTAGTCATCCCCTTGTAGTTGGAGAAGGCTAGAGACACTGAACCTAATTTAATCTGGTACTCATTGCTGAGACCAAGGCCAGGCACAGCCCATCCATATTTCTCTCTCTGGATATGTGTGCTTGAGAATATGTTGAGATATGAAACGTGAAACTTGGAGCAGGGACTCTTCCATTTTTAACTACAGGGGCCGTCTCACCTTGGAACTGACAAGCTCTGGTCTAGAAATAGAGACCTGTGCTGACCTCTGAAGACTCAAACATGCTCCTAGCATTTTGGGATGAAAATTTCAAAGATGCAGGAGTGTTGAAAGAATTCCTCATTGGACACCCGTATACTCACTGCCATGAACAGTTACCCTTGCTTTGTGACCTAGCCCTCTGTCCATCAGATGTGGTTTCTTCCTACTTACCGAGAAGCTAAGGAGCCCTGGTGGCGTAGTGTTTACACACGAGGCCAGCAGGTTGAAACCACCGGCTGCTCCTGAGGAGAAAGACGAGGCTTTCTCAGAGGTTCTCAACCCCACACGGGCAGTTCTTCCTTCTCTTGTAGGACCACTGTGACCAGAGTTGACTAAGGCAGTGCCTGGTTTGCTATCAAGTGGACATACATATACTAAGGGGCCTTGGTGGCATGCTGGGCTACATACACACTGGGTGCAACCACTGGGCCAGCAGTTTGGGCACACCAGCCAGGAGAAAGATGAGTGATTTATAGCCTTGGACAGGGCACTGTGTGCCAGAATGACTCGACAGCAGTAAGTTGGGATTGGTGTGTGAACCTCTGGCTTGCATTTATTTTTTGGAGTATATAAAATATTACCAATGAAAACCCAGACCCACTGCCATCAAGTCAATTCTGACTCTTAGCAACCTTACAGGACAGCAGAACTGCTCCATAGCGTTTCCAAGATTGTAAATCTTGATGGGAGCAGACAGCCTCATCCTTCTCTCTGAGTGGCTTGTGGTCTTGAACCACTGACCTTGCATTTAGCGTACTCGACAGCACCACCAGGGCTTCTTACAAAATGTTCACATGTGATTAAAAGTAGAAATCCTAGGAATGTGCACTCGAGACACGTCCCCCCCCCCCCGCCCTGCCTCTCCCCCTCTTCCCAGGCCTCCTCATAGGCAGTTATTTTATTTGTGGTTTATCTATCTTTGTGCTGTGGGGGATGGGACGGAAATAAGCAGATACTCATATTTGAGAGGGAAACTTCATGCAAAAATGGATTCAAAAGATAACTGCTGTTTTCCCATCACCTTATTGAAGTCTTGTTCGGTACCTTCCTCCTTTGTAAGGAGCCCGGCTGGCATGGTGGTTACACATTGGACTGCTACCAACAAGGTCAGCTGTTCGAAATCACCAGCAGCTCCCGGGGCAAAAGATGAGACTTTGCACTCCTATAAAAAGTTAGTCTTGGAAACCCACAGGGACTGTTCTCCTCTGTCCTATAGGCTCTCTGAGTTGGCATCAACTCGACAGTGAGTTGTACGCAAGACATGCTGTGCGTGTCTGTTTGCGCTGCTCGGTTTTTGCATTCATCAGTGTTTCCAGGATGGGAGTCAACTCCACAACGCAGTAGAGACCTGCTGCTTTCTTCCTAAGAGCACCATAGGCCTGTTGCATGGGAGTGTTACGCTGTAACTCACTAGTCTTCTGTGCACGAGTGTAGAGGTTATTTTCACAGTCACAAGTAAAATAACGGCACTGTGGCCTTGTTTATTTTGTAACTGGGCAGGTGCAGCCTCAGGATGAGTTTCTGGACATGAAATGGCTGAGTCAAGGGCACCATGCACATGTAGTTGCTATATCTTCCCTGCGCCTGGCTTGTACCATTTTGCATACCTGGAATAGTGTCTGTTTCTCCACAGCTTTGCCAGAAATGTGTTCTCTAAAAAGAATTCTTTAATGCCCTAATCAGAGAAAGGTGCCGCATGCCAATACTTGGTTTGCAGGCCTGAATTACAACAAAGTGCAGACCTGGAGCATGGGCCTTAAGATCTAGCGTACGTCTAGCATCTCACCGCACTGCAGTAGGGGCAGGTAAAAGCACAACGGGAGAAATGCTGGTGATCTGCCCTGGACGCGTTGGCTTCAAGAAGGCGTTCTGACAGACACCGTGAAGTTTCTTGTCCTTGCCCTGCTTAGACAGGAGTATTTGCTCCGATCAGTTTTCACGATTCAAAACAGAGACGTTGATTTCCTTTGGTTCTCTTGAAATCTTATATACAAAAAAGCAAAACGTGTGATTCTGCTGTGAATAAATACAGAATCACGTGACTGCTGTCTTTGTGTCTGGGCCTGTGCAGTTTAGTCGTAGGAGTGTCTCAGCAGACAGAAGATAGGCTCAGAATTCCTCGCACCAGGATAGGAATCAAGCTATGTTGCTTTAGTACAAAAATAAGAACCGAGGGAGCCTGGGAGAGTCATGGCTACTGCAAGCTTAACATGACTAGTGGTGATCTGGTGGTGGCAACCACGCTGTACATAGTTGGTGCGCAAAAGCCCGCTCAGCCCCGAATCAGAATGAGCTCACGATCTGCTATGGAGATGAGTCCATCAAGCCCCCTTCTTTGTCTGGGCAGTCTTCCCGTGTCCTTAAGTTAACTTGACTGTCTGCTTTTATCACCTTTTTCACTCCTCTTTTTCAGATGATGAAAAGACTCTCCCTCCGGCTCCAGTTCTTATGTTACTTTCAACAGACGGGGTGCTCTGCCCATTTTATATGATCAATCAAAATCCTGGCATTCGATCCCTCATCAGGTCGCCTGAGCAGCTCTCCTTAGAAGGGGAACGACAGACCAGGTCATCAGGTATGTGACTGCATGCTTTGGCAGGACGGGATTGCCTTTGGCTTGTCCAGAAGTGCCCAGGGCTTCCCATCGTCTGACCTGGCTCCCTTAATAAAGCAAGGAGTGCTCTTACCCTAAGCACACATACCCACACATACCCACACCTGACTGCTTTCCTTCCCCAACAGTCTTTACTTCACAACGGGTTAGCAGAAAATGAAGGGCAGCCAGATGGATTCTTTCTGATAATTTATCAATAAATTGTCCTATAAGATCATATATCAGGGGTCCTTAAACTTTTTCAACAGGGAGCCAGTTCACTGTCCCTCAGACTCGGAGGGCTGGGCTATAGTTTTTTAAAAAAAACTATGAACAATTTCCTATGCACACTGGACATACCTTATTTTGAAGTAAAAAAACAAATGGGGCAAAAACACCTGGCGGGCCAGATAAATGTCCTCGGTAGGCCACATGTGGCCCACGGACTGTAGTTTGAGGATGCCTGCCATATATTATATCAGAATCCTACAGACATGGTACTTAATCATGAGATTTAGGCTAATTAAATGGTTTTACATTTATAGACTGAGATGTCATAGAACTATTAAAAATGCCGTTGACAAGGAGAGTTAATAGGGCATAATGTGTAAAGGTATATACTGTGTAATCCTTATGTGTGAGGAAAAAAATAAATATTTCTAGACATAGAAAATACATAACAGGTAGATAGTAAAGTGACTTTCAGAGGGCAAGGGGCCTGAGGATTTTCTATTTTTGTTTATGTTTTATAGTGGTGTTTAGGTTTGCTTTTTCTTTTGTTTTTTAGGAGAGAAATTAGCACCACAAAATCCAGAAATATCTACAGGTCATATTTTGGCACATGGTTTTCTTGCACATAAATGCACACATATAAATACTAATCTTTTTTCCAAGTGGCCCTGCTGATCTCCTTGAAAGAGATAAAATAAAACTTTAAAAGACATCGTAAGCTATCTGTGGGTATCAGATTGACGAAAGCCACTCAGAAGATGAGGTAGGCACTTAGAGAAGAGTGTGGTGGGCTGCTAGCGGCATGGTCAACAGTTCGAAACCACCAGTTGCTTGCTCCATGGGAGAAAGACAGGGCTTTCTGCTCTTCTAAAGCGTTACAGTCTCGGAGACCCTGGAGGGCGGTTCTACCCAGTCTTACAGGGTTGTTTATGAGTTGGCATCGACTCGATGGCACTGAATCGGGGTGCGTTGTGGCGTTTCTGTGACTAGGGGAGAAACAACTCTGAAGGAGGAAAAGGACGTAAGATTGGTTGCACCACTTGAAGAAGGTAACTGACGCCATTAAGTTGTACAGGCAGAAATTGGTATATGTTTTGTTGTGTATCAATCACAATAAAGTAAATGAAATTAGTGTGCACGGGATGTGGTCTGTGGACCAAAGCCAAAGCATTAACTGTTTATCATCGATGATGACCATAGAGATTGAATGTAAGCATTTAGAAACTTTTATGTCAATTTGGAATGATTTATGTATGTTCAAATTAATAAATAAAAGTAAGGTTTATAGTTTTTAAGGGCATTATATGGTTTTACATTCTATAATTTCATTAATATTTCTCTTTTTGAACAGTGACAATTTACTTAAAATTCTGTTTGCAGAAAGTGGTGTTTTCAATTTTTATACTAAATATTTCATTGCTTTAAACATAGAATGTATTTTTTTCAAATTTTCTACTATAGCTTTATTATAAAACTTTTATATTATATATTTTTAAATCATTTCATTAAGGACTCATACAACTCTTATCACAATCCATATATACATCAATTGTGTAATGCACATTTGTACATTCATTGCCCTCATCATTCTCAAAACATTTGCTCTCCACTTAAGCCCCTGACATCAGCTCCTCATTTTTTCCCCTCCCCACTTCCCCCTCCCTCATGACCCTTGATAATTTATAAATTATTATTTTGTCATGTCTTACAGTGTCCGACATCTCCCTTCACCCATTTTTCCGTTTTCCGTCCCCCAGGGAGAAGGTTATATGTAGGTCCTTGTAATCTATTTTCCTTTTCCACTCCACCCTCCCTTCCCCCTCCCAGTATCGCCGCTCTCACCACTGGTCCTGAAGGGATCATCCACCCTGGATTCCCTGTGTTTCCAGTTCCTATCTGTACCAGTGTGCATCCTCTAGTCTAGCCATATTTGTAAGGTAGAGTTGGGATCATGATAGTGGGGGCGGGGGTAGGAGGAAGCATTTAGGAACTAGAGGAAAGTTGCATGTTTCATCGTTGCTACACTGCACTCTGAGTGGCTCGTTTCCTCCCTGCGACCCTACTTGTAAGGGGATGTCCATTTACCTACAATTGGGCTGTGGGTCTCCACTCTGTACTCCCCACCTCATTCACTATGGTAAGATTTTTTTATCTGATGCCTGATACCTGATCCCTTTGATACCTCGTGATTGCCCAGGCTGGTGTGCTTCTTCCATGTGGGCTTCGTTGCTGTTGCTTCTGAGCTAGATGGTCACTTGTTTACCTTCAAGCCTTTAAGACCCCAGACGCTATATCTTTTGATAGCTGGGCACCATCAGCTTTCTTCACATTTGCTTATGCATCCATTTGTCTTCAGCGATCATTTCAGGGAGATAAGCACACAATGATATGATATGATTTTTTGTTCTTTGATGCCTGATGCCTGATACCTGATCCCTTCCCTTCAGCACCTCATGATCTTGCAGGCTAGTGTGCTTCCATGTGGGCTTTTTTGCTTCTGAGCTAGATGGCCGCAAACAGAATCTTTTAAGAAGTTATACTCTCATCTAATTTGTAAGAACCAGGACCCACAAATGTAAATATACAATACATTGATACAAAAATGTTCCTTTCTTATTTTCTTACTTCATTTAGAGAATGAATGTGTTTGCATTATAGAAAGGTTAGGGAATAAAAAATCTTGAAACATGCTTTTGGAATACTCAGTTGCAGTGCGCATGACAAAGATCTCCTGTGTAATTGTAATTGTACATCATGGTAGCTGCTTTTAAACTTGCATTATAATATTTTTGAGGTTCTTCTATAGTCTTGCATGACTCATTTAAAAGAATTACCGTTTACTGTTCCATTGAATAATTTTTATTTTGCGCTGTATAAACTGTTTTTGTGCTATTATCTTTTTCATCTTTTAGTATGTTTTCATAGACCTTCTTAGAATTGAGATTACTGCATCCATTTTTTTAGGGTTGGTGAGACAGACACAAAATATTTTCTCTAAAAAATGCCCCTGTTGAATTAGATAACCTCCAGTTATAAAAAGTTTGAGATTCATTTTTACCTTTTCAAACATTAAAGTGTGTGCGTGTGTGTTTTGGTAACTTAGAGGATCGAAAATATGTTTCATTTAAATTTTCGTTTCATTAGCAGGACAGGATATTAACTTCCTGTGGATTAGGTTTCCAGCTTCTATTTATTAGACTCCTGCAGTATTTTGACCTCAATGTTTACGAGTGTTCGCCCTGTGGTGCAGCTCTGTCCTGCACTCTGCTTGGTAGCGGGCTGTGTGGTGCTGGAGCTTTTAAATGCCAGCAGTCACCTGTGAGGAGCAGATTTCTGTGCTACTGTAGTATATTAACACCAGACTTAGAAGGAGGAAGAGGGAAAACCACGCGAATAGCCGTAGACTGTTGTCTGACCCAGGGCCTGCAGATGAGCCCCTCCAGTGGGCACGCACTCGGGACAGACCTGGAGAGGAGCTGCCGCCTCGCAGAGAGTGGGCCTTGGTGCTGGGCCTGGCCGGAGCTTTCGGGGCCTTCATCTGCATGCCTCAGAGTCCGAAAGCAGCTGCAAACGTGTTCCTTTTAGCTGCACACTTTAATCGTTGAAACACAGAACGTACAAAACAGAAATCTAGGAAACTTGAAGGTCATCAAAAATAAAATGGGTCGCATAAAGATTGCTATTCTAGGTATTATTGAGCCGAAAGGGACTGGCAGTAGCCATTTTGATTCAGGCAGCTGTGGTTTACTCTGCCGCCAATGACAGATTCAAGAGGGTGAGGTTGCTTTCATCATCAAACAGAATATTTCAAGATCCATCTTGAAGTACATGCTGGCTGATTGGATAATAGCTATATGCCTGCGAGGAAGAACAGTCAATACAACTGCTATTCTAATTCGTGCACCAACCATTCAAGCCAATGATGAAGAAATATGAGGAATTTTACCAAGTTCTTGAGTGTGAAAGTGATTAGACATGGAATCAAGATGCATTGCTAATTACTGGTCGTTGGGATGCTAACATTGGAAACAGTGTCGAAGGATCGGTAGTTTAAAAATACGGCCTTGCTGACAGAAACCATGCTGGAGACCACGTTAATAGAATTTTGCAAGACCAATGTGTGTGCCATTGCAAATACCTTTTCCCACGTGTCAACAGTGACTATACCCTTGGACTTCACTAGGTGGACTGTACAGCAATCAACTTGACTGTGTCTGTGGGAAGAGACAATAGAGAGGCTTCATATCAGCCAAAACAAGGTCCGAGGTTGGCTGTGACAGCATCAGTTGCTCATAGGCAGTTCACCAGTTGAAGCTGGAGACAAAGTGAGTCCGGGAGAGTTAATGCACAGCTGAGTTTTCGCGAACCTCTCGAGAACGTATTTGAAGCAGTGGAAACACTAATGACTAGTTTACCTGAGGAGCTGTGCGGTGACATTAAGGTCAGCATACATGAAGAAAGCCAAAGGTCATTAATTCTAGAAAGAAAAGACCGAAGTGGTTGTAGGAAGAGCTTCAGAAACTCCTCTTGGAGGTAGAGTAGCTAAAGTAAATGGACGAAATGATGACGTCAAAGCTGAACAGAACATTTCAGAGTAAAGTCAGGGCAGGCGGGGGCTGTGGGGGCAGGGAGAGGACACAGTCGCGCGTTGGACTGGATCATAAGCGATGGGCAACATGAAGAAGACTAGGAGTTCTATAGCCCTTCGTTGTGCTCATGCAGAATCTGCACAGACCGCGAGGCAGTTCACACAAGGCCACGCTGCCTGGTTGACGACAGGAAAGGCGGTGCAGAAGCGTACAGCAGCAGCGTGCTCTGGAATGGAGCAGAGCGAGGCTATCCTGTGGACTTTGGCTATGTTTACAGGAGAGGTCACTGCTTGGAGAAGGACGTTGCTTGGCTGAGGCTGAGTGGAGCTACTCGGTGAGATGGATTGACATAATGGCTGAAACCGAACAATTGTGAGGATGGGGCCCGGCTGGGCAGTGTCTCCCTTCATTGTATATAGGCAGAGATGCGGACTCAACAAGTTCAGTGTTTATTGTGATATCTCCTGGTTCACTTGTGAGGTGTTTGCATACCTTTATAACTCGTCTGTAGTCAGCTGCTTTTGTATGTCCTAGCCTGGAATAAAGATGCCTGGTTGCATAGTGAATACAAGTTGGGCTGCGAACCACAAGGCCCGCAGCCACTCTGAGGGAGACAGGCAAGGCTTCCCACTCCCGTAAAACTCACTGATGCCTCATAGCAACCGTGTAGGACCGGGTAGAACTGACTCTGAGTGTCCAAGGCTGTAACTGTTAACGGAGTAGAAAGCCCTGCCTTTCTCCTACTCGGTGGAGAAATAAGAAATGTGGTGGCGCAAGAGATTAGACATTGGACAAGCTGGGTGGTTCAAGCACACCAGCCGCTGTAAAAGAGAAAGATGAGGCTGGCTGTTCCCATGAAGATTGAGTCTCAAGCCCTGTACAGAGTGTGTTTTGGAGGGGTTTATCATGGAATTGTAGCCCTGCAAAGTCCACGATCACAGTGTCCCTGTGGGTATTTAATTTTTGAAGCATGTGTAGCTGTTTCCCACCGTAGACCCTCTCCTTGCTTTCTGTTGTCTGCTGTATGACTACCACTGTTCCAGTTGTTCCTTTATCTTTTTCATTGCAGGAAGCACCCCCACGACTCCAACCTCCTCTCAAGCCCCACAGAACATTGAGGCACCAGCAGCTCCTGCTCCTGCTCCTCTTCCATCGGCATTGCCCATTGCTCCCACCTGCACCTTCTCTTTGCCCTCTGTGGTTGGAGCCCCTGCTGTGTTCTCCTTTGGCTCATCATCCTTGAAGTCATCTAGTTCCGTCCCTGGGGAGCCGCCGCCGTATTCCACCCCTTCAGATCATCCCAAACTCACCCTGGGCTCCAGCACATCAAATTTCTCCTTTGCTCCGCCTCCTAAGACCCCGATTGGCCCCACCCCTGGGACGTACCCTGCAGCACCATCCATGTTCGCTTTTGGGTCATCAAGTTTTAAACCTTCCCAGGAAAGCACACCAGGGCCAGCTCTGCCCGCACCAAACACTGCAGTGACACCGTCCTTCCTGTCTTCAGCCCCTGCAGTCAAACTCAACCTGAGTGAAAAGTAAGTGACTTAGTGGGGAAGGGAGGCATGCTTCTTTGGGAGATTGAGTAGAAGGATTCCATGTTATTCACTCGGGGCGGGGGGGAGGGGGAGTTGCCATGACCATAGTCTCTCACTGTCTGTTTGTCTGTCTGCTCAAATAATCCTTGTCAAAGGTAAGCGTTCAAACACCAGAAAGGGTTCGCATTTTGTCAGTGGTTGGCGTCTAAAAGAGTTTGTTCAGTAGAATTTTAAAACTTGTTATTAGATATTTATATGTAAATATTTGCTTAGCTTTTTCAGATTACAAATGTGAAAGGTTTTTGCTTTAAAATTTTTTATTTTTAAAGGAATTAACAGAATACATCTTTAAGGAAATGAATGCTTATAGTCTTAGCATGCCTTTAATGTCTACTGAGTCTAAACCATTTTCTACCCAGCCTTCAAAGTGCTCTTGCGAAACACACACAACATCAGGTCACTCTCCCGCTTGTCTCCACTGCCTTTTCACTGCTAACAATCCAAGCTTGTTTGCACAGTGCACAGTTTCCTCTAGATCTGGGTCCAGCCTCCTCACTTGATCAGTATTTATTTACCTCTGCATCTGCTAACTGTATTCTACCCGAGAGAATGGAAGCTTCTGTTGGAAGTAATCCCCTTTATTCTGTAACACTTACCAAGATAGCCCCGAGTGTAAACAGTACCAGCCTATTGCCCTGCCTGTGCATATGAGTATCAGTGTGTACCGTGGGAGTGGCTGTATTTCCTGTCGTGGTAAATAAAAAGCCCTAGTGATACTGCGGTTAAAGCACTCACTGCCAGCTGCTCTGCACGGAAAAGAACGTGACCATCTGCTCCTGTAAAGATGGTGGTTATATCCAGGAAACTACGGCCCAGCTCCACTCTGTGTCATAGGCTTGCTGTGAGTTGTAGTTGATTCAACTGCACACATCATGGTCAGCTCTGTTCCATCTACCTGTTAGGTATTCGTCTGATCTCTAAGTTGAATCGTTCATTCCTAAACAAGCAGGCAGTAAGATAAATGTTGCCCTTCGGGATGATGTCTGAGAAGTTGCGTTTCATGAAGCAGACAGTGCTGGGTGGTAGTTCCCCAGGTTGGCTTTGCCCGTGACCTGAGTGAAAGATTCTTCTTGCAGACTGTTCTGATGATGCGTCCTTGGCTGCCGTTTTCAGGTTCTCTGCTGCATCTGCCTCTGCTCCTGTTACTAGCTCCCAGAGCACACCCTTGATGCTGCCGTTCTCGCCTGCCTCCAAGCCAGGGGCTCCTGGGCCCCTCAGCCACCCCACGCCAGTCTCAGCACCACACAGTTCCCTGGCATTCAAGTCTCCCAGCTCTTCCTCAGCAGCAGGTATGCTTTTCAGCAACCCTTTTAGAGCTGAACCCTCCCTCAGGGAGCAGGTGACTGGCTTCAAAGTAGAGACTCTAGCCAGCATAGTGAGGCGAGAGTGTCTCCTTGCTCCCAGATCATGGGAATGACCGCCAAATCCTTGCTGGCCTCCCTGACATTCCACACACAGTGCAAGGCAATGGCGATTCACAGGAGGGGACTGGTGGCTCATTCACTACTTGCAGATACAGCTGCTCTGCGTGAAGGGCAGTTGAAACTATTCATTGAAAGGAAAAAGTTTTGCAGTGATTAATCCGGATTGCCTCTGGGCACCATATTTCTGTTTTCACAGTCTGTACAAAAAGACTATCAAATAAGTACCAGACATGGAAATAATAATTATAACTGGTGATACATATTTGGTTTATTGTGGTGGTCACGTGCCACAGAGACATCTCCACCTCTTAGTCACCCATTGAAATTCTGCCCAGTCCTGGACCATCCTCAGGATTGTGAGCTCATGGTTGCAGCCGTGTGAGCTCATGGTTGCAGCCAGCGTCCATCCATGCTCCCTTCAGAGAGCTTCTGTTCTGCCGACCCTCTACTTGATCCAGTCTGTTGTTCACGTCCAGCGACGGTCTCTGCTGTAACGTGTCAAAACGATATGAGATGAATTCTGACCATCCTGGCATCTAAGAAACAACCGCACTGTCTATTTCTTTGGGCGTGGGGTTTAATAGCCAACCACTTCATACGTAGATGAGCCTTAGTGATGCAGTGGTTCAGCATTCAGTTGCTGTCAGGTTGGTGGTTCAAACCCACCAGCTGTTGTGTGGGAGAACGCGGTGACAGCCTGCTTCTGAGAAGCGTGCAGCCTTGGAAACCCTTCGGAACCACTCCACTCGGTCACATGGGTTGAGATGGGTCCACATCGATGCGAAGGGGTTTGCGTTCCCTTTTTAATACCCTTCGCTTAGTTCAACAGTTGGAACATTTTGCACCATTTGCTTTATCTCTTTATGTAGTTTTCCTTTGAAGCCTTTGTGAATTAAATGCAGATATCATGAAACAACCTTTAAATACTTCCGTGTAGTTCTCCTAAAAAGGAGGACACAATTTGCTTGGAAAATTTCACAGTAACGTAGATCGCTATAGGTGATTCAATATTTCTCTCTTTTTTAAAAAATAAATCATTTTATTGGGGCTTATACAACTCTTATCACAGTCCATACATACATCAATTGAGCAAAGCACCCTTATACATTTGCTGCCCTCGTCATTCTCAAAATTTGCCTTCCACTTGGGTTCCTGGAATCAGCTCATTTTCCTTTTTTTCCCTCCCCCTCCCTCCCCGCTCCTCCCTCCCCCCTGAACCCTTAATAATTTATAAATTATTATCTTACACTGTCCAGCGTCTCCCCTCACCCACCTTCCTGTTGCCCATCCCCCAGAGAGGAGGTTACACATAGATCCCCAAGATTGTTTCTCCCTTCCTACACCCCCTTCCCTCCCGGTGTTGTGTTTCTAGATCCCTACTGCACCGCTGTGCATCCTCTGGTCTAACCAGGTCCGCAAGGTAGAATTGGGATCATGGTAATTGGGGGGAAAATTTCTCATTTTGGCCTTTATCTAGTTTTGTCTCCTTTCATCTAAAACATTTCTCTAGTCCCTCCCTCCTCCCAACACACAGACACACATACAGACTTTTTAAAAGAGGTCAGACCAGTAGTTTGGGGCTGTCTCTGCCCCTCGGTTTGGAGGTCCTTGTTGGCACGTGGTGAGATGGAGTTAAGCCTGTGTGTCAGGGCTGCCCCGTAGACCATGTGCCTCCCATCCGGAGCGCGTGCGTCCCTCTGTGCTGACCTAGGTGCTCATTGGGTCAAGTGGGTTATTTCCCTGAATGCCAGAGACAGTACCAGGCTAGCCTGGGCTTTTCGGGTGGGTGTTTGGTGTTTTGACTGTCAAGCACTGTTTTGGTAAATTCTGAGCAAACATTGTGAAATTCCAGAGCTCGTCTCTTGTCACCCAAGAGAAAAAGCTGCCTTGTAGAATTTATCACAATGTCTTCATTCCCAGGCTTACCATTTGCTTCAAACTCCCCCCCCCTCGCCCCCAAATTCAGAAGCATTGACCTCCCCCCCACCCCTCCAAATTTAGGATTGCCTTAGTGTTTTTATATCTCTTGGCTGTCTGGGACATAAAACTTTAATCTCTACTTCCCACTGCTCAGCCCTCCTGTCACCCTCGTTGCCTTTGTTGCGGATGGGCTTAGATGATTGGATCTCCAGCCCAGTTGAGCTATGGAATTATTGAGGGAGCCGATTCACTCATAAGTATTTCATCAGATTTGGGAAGTGAGGGTTCACCCAGACAAACCAAACCCACCGCCATAGAGTTGGTGCTGGCTCTGCTAGGACAGAGTAGAACTGCTTCTGAGGGCTCTGAGACGATACATTTTGATGGGAGCAACCAGCCTCATCTTTCTCCCTTGAAGTGACTGCAGGCTTGGACTGCCGACCTTAGAGTTCTCAGCCCATTGCATAGCTTACTGGGCTCATTTTCATAGTATTGGTATGACTTTGTTGGTGGAGAGTTTAAAAAGCTCCCCAGGTGATTTTAATACACAGTACGGTGAGACTTACTGAGAGGCTTCCAGGGAAGTCCTGAGGACCACGGGGTAATCGGGGGTGATGCGGATTATTCATCTAGTGGTTTTAAAATGTAGTCTCCCAGTGCCTAGTGTTGTCTTCGGAGCCTCTGGGGGAGGGAGGATGGGCCAGATGGCCAGCTCTGGTCTCTGAGCAGCGATACAGGGAACTGGAAACCAGAGGTTCCTGTTGGGTCTGCTTTATGTGAAGGCTTCACATTTAAAAACCGAACTTGTGATTCTCAGTTGTCTTGGAGCCGACGCTAACACATTATGGACCCTGCTCTTGATTACACAGATCATGAAGCAGGTCCAGGCACAATCAGTGGGTTTCTAAGAGGTGGGGAAAGGCCATCAGTAATGGGTGATCTGTTTTGACTGGTTTCTTCTACAGGGCGACCCACGCAGGGCAGCCCCAGCCCAGCATCCTCAATGGTACAGAAGTCACCCAGGACCACACCTCCACTGGCAAAGACAGGTCCCTCCCAGGTGAGTTTAAATTCAGCTCACGCCTCTCATGGTTGTGAAGTTATTGCCCCAAATGTAGATATATACAAGATGGGTGTTCATGACTTACTTAGAATTTAGATACAGTATTTGGAACTGTGTGAAACACCAAACAATGTGTACATCTAGACAGCTTTAATCTCCAGCTTAAAGTCTTTTAGAGGCTTCCTTCAGCTCTCTGAACTTACTATGATGCTAGCCAGTTGGTTCTATGCCCTTCGTGTCTGAGATTCTGGTAGCATGAGATTTCTTTCACAGACCTTCCTCGCTTTGTCCCCCTCGGGGAGAAACCTTCTCCCTCTCACTGAAGCAGTGCTCCTGGTCACTCTTTTTATGTTCTGTTGAGCGCGTGTGTGCGCACGTGTCAGTGCCACCACCTGCAGTGAAGTGACAGCTTGGCTTCCTTGCTGGGTCCCCTCTTAGTGGACGATGCAGTCGAGGAAAGTAGGGTCCATATCGGTTGTACAGCACTGTCTCGGCGTCTAGAATGTGCCAGTGCAAAGTGGGTACCTAGTAAAAAGGTGTTCCAAAGAATGTATCATGAGCGTGCCATTGCCCTGCCAGTCCCTGCCGGTACAGGACACACTTTTAAACCTGCCTTCCATTCCAGGTGAAATTACTTCAGCCTGCAGTCTCAGAAACGCAGGGCCCTCCGTGGAAAGACTCCGATCCCTTGCTGGCTGGAATTGGGGAGGAGGTAAATGTGTTCTCTGCAGCTGCTTTTCAGAAGTGGCTCTCATGAGTCTGAGTGCGGATTCTTTATGGCCCCCACGTCCTAGCATTGACACTTGTTCTGTCCCAGGGGTCAGTGTGACAACCGTGTCTAGGGGGGTGACCGTCCTGCTCAGCTATCGAGACTAACGGGTTGTTCATTCACGTGTGGATTCTACAGATTGCGCACTTTCAGAAGGAGCTGGAAGAACTGAAAGCACGAACCACCACAGCCTGCTTCCAAGTGGGCACTCCAGAGGAGATGAAGCTGCTGCGAACAGAGTCCGATGACTTGCACACCTTTCTTTTGGAGATTAAAGAAACCACGGAGGTTTGTGTTTATTGACATTTTGGTTAAGTTGAATTATATTTCAGACAAATTTTTAATACCTTGTGCATATTTATAATTTATCTCTCTCAAAGGACCACCGATACCTAATGTACCTAGGAATGCCTGAATTCAACTTCTGCCTTCAGCGCGTACCATATATACTTGTGTATAAGCCAAGTTTTTCAGCACATTTTAAAAAATCATTTTATTGGGGCTCATACAACTCTTATCACAATCCATACATACATCAATTGTGTAAAGCACACTTATACATTCGTTGCCCTCATCCTCAAAATTCGCTTTCCGCTTGGGTTCCTGGAATCAGCTCCTCATTTTCCTTTTTTTCCTCCCCCTCCCTCATGAATCCTTAATAATTTATAAATTACTATTTTATCTTATGTTACACTGCCCAGCGTCTCCCTTCACCCACTTTTCTGTTGCCCATCCCCCAGAGAGGAGGTTATATGTAGATCCTTGTGATCGGTTCCCCTTTCTATCCCCTTCCCTCCACCCTCCCGGTATCGCCACTCTCACCACTGGTCCTGAGGGGTTCATCTGTCCT
The DNA here is from genome assembly GCF_050624435.1 of Tenrec ecaudatus. NCBI lineage: Eukaryota > Metazoa > Chordata > Mammalia > Afrosoricida > Tenrecidae > Tenrec > Tenrec ecaudatus. Next base: position 76,023,149 of record NC_134539.1, on the reverse strand, counting down.
GGATTCCCTGTGTTTCCAGTTCCTATCTGTACCGCTGTGCATCCTCTGGTCTAACCAGTTTTGCAAGGTAGAATTGGAATCATGATAGTTGGGGGGAGGAAGTGTTTAAGAACTAGAGGAAGGTTGTGAGTTTCATTGCTACACTGTCAGCACATTTTTAAATGCCGTTTTTTGTTGTAAAATTAAGTGCCTTGGCTGATACTCAGATCGGCTTATACTCAAGTATATACGGTAGTAAATTATGTGACTTTGGGCAAGTTAATCTAGCTACTCAGTTTTTCCTTTTTTTCCATCCATAAAATGGGATGAGAATAATTTCCACCTAGTTGGCACACGCTACACAACCCTTTTGCCATTCAGTCAGTTCTGACTCATAGCAGGGTACAGTGGCCCCACGGGATTTCCAAAGCTGCCACATCTCTCCCTCACAGCTAAACTCAAGGCTCATTTCAAAAGTTTATGGTAATTGTGTTTGGATTCCCAAGAGACAATCTTTAGAGCTTTTCTCGAAGGACGTACGACAGTCGCGGTGGGCAGCATGTTTTGAGGAAAGGTTCAGAAAATGGAAAGCTGCCTTGGTGAGCAACAGGCCAGGAAAGTTGTGCCACAGACACTGTTTTCCGTCGTGAGCGTGCACCTGCTCTTTCTTCATGGGCAGCCAGGGCGGTCCTGCGGGGATTCGATTGGGAACCTTTTCCCTGGTGACCCCACAGCCCTCATCTTGTCCCTTCACCTTTCTTTTTTCCCTAAACTGAGAAGAACTCTTAAGAAGGAACATGATTTGAGGGCACCAATCTGCTGCTTCGGCGAGGTGTCAGTTAGCCTCTGGGGAGCGGTGAAGGGATGGAAACGCCACCTTAGAAGCCGATAGACCTAGACGAGGATGTGTCAAGATATAATAACTTCACATTTTGATATTCTTGTTTAATGATGGTTTCTATGATTTTGTAGCAGTACTTTTTTTACATAGCCCTCACGTAGCATACAAAGATCAAACATCAGTTGTGTATTTGCTGTCAGGCAGTGGGCTAAACATTACCTATGTTATCTCATTAAATCCCCACACCTCCCTGTGTGGTGGGTAGTGTTACAATCTCCCGTTTGTAAGTGCAGAATGGAGGCTTGAACAGATGGAGTCATTTGTCCAAAGTCTCCCGTTTAGCACAAGACGGAATTGTGTTTGTGTATTAGTATTATGGATGCTTTCGCCACTCCTTGTCTATTTTCTGCTATGAGACTACGTTTTTTTTTTTTAATGAAAAAAACAAATTTTAAAGACCATTAGTATCTTTCTTTTCAAACAGTGACATTCTACTTTTGTTTCATATAATTATTAAGTATGTTCATGTTTACTATGTTAAATATATGAGAAACACTGCTTTTAGACAAAAAGGTTTTATTTCTTGGAAATACAGTGTTTTATGTAAACACCTTCTTAAACCTTTTTCAGTCTCTTCATGGAGATATAAGTACACTGAAAACAACTTTACTTGAGGGCTTTGCTGGAGTTGAAGAAGCCAGAGAACAAAATGAAAGAAATTGTGATTCTAGATATCTGCATTTACTCTATAAGAAACCACTGGATCCCAAGAGTGAAGCTCAGCTCCAGGTAGGAGAATCATTCCAAAGAAAGATATTTAGAAGCAAACACCCAGACAGTAAGTGCTAGCCTTTGTTAGGGAGTGGTTGGATTCACTCCCTTTCATGAAATTGTTAATTTCCTGCTAATAATTTACACATTTTCCACAGAGGTGCTTCACTGTGGCAGAGAGAAGGGTATACTTTTCCATGTGATGTTTACTTATTGCCATGCCGTTAAATGCTTTATGAAACTTGCAGGTTGATGGAGAGCTTTATTGAAAAAGATATTTATGAATAATTATTCAAAAAGCACTATGTATGAAGTGGTACTCTTTTTTATATATGTGTGTTACTTCTAGTCTTTACAGTTGATTGGTCTATAAGGTAGGGTTATTGACCCAATCATGCAGATAAAAAATGGAGTCTGATAAGCTACCGTAATTAGCTAGCCCAAGGTGATACTGCTTAGTGCAAATGGCACCAGAATTTGAACCTGTCTTTTCCTCTGTGCCATACTTGAGCAAAGGTAGTTTGGTTTTTCCCTGCTAAATCCTAATTATTCTTAATCTCGGTTTTAGTGAAATTTTTCCTCTCTTCCATTTTAGTTTACCCCAATTGTTATCAATCAAACCTATGGCTCAGGAAACCCTCATGGATCCTCAAGTAGCTAGTGGGGTCATCTTCCACCCTCTCGCCGAGGGTGTGGTGGCCTGTGAGTGTGCTGAACCTCCCCTCCCCTGGGGGATTGCAGGCTCTGTGGACATTGGAGCTGGTGAACTTGGCGGTGAGCTAAAGAAGCCCAGCTGTGTGCAGCAACCCTTGTACTGAAAGTGCTCACCCTTGTAGCAAGAGAGTGCTGGCGACTAGCCTGCTGGGCATCCGGGGACACACAGGTCCTGTCTTGCATTCCACTTAGACTTTCTTCCTCCTCCGTGGCTTTTTCACCTGCTCTGGGTGAAAGAGAAAAGCAGAAAGCTTTTGGAGGAAAGTGCCTTTGTTTGAAAGACAGCCTCTCACTTTCATTGCAGATCATACAAAGTAGATAGTAAATGGGTAGCACTTGTGTTTATTGTGAGTAAAGAACTGGTCTGAGGTTTTTCATGTATTTATGTATGCCTACTTTGTAGCTGAGTAAACTGCGCTATAGAAACTAATCAAGATTTACTAATAATGAGCACTGTAGCCTTGCCCTTGGCAGTCTGACTTCAGAGTTTGCCCTCTTAACTATTGCGCCGTACTGCACACTCCTTACAAGCAGGCAGAGATTCAGCATAAAACTGTAATGAAGGGCATCAGCCAAATAAACTATAAGCTGATTTACGATGGGGCCACAGATGAGTCACAGAAAAAATATTTTGTGATGGATCTTAAAAGAAGGGTTGGTTTATGCTGGTAGAAAATGTTGGGGGGGTGAAATAGAGGACAGCCAGTGTCAGAAGCCCTAAATTTAAAAAAATCATTTTATTAGGGGCTCACACAACTCTTATCACAATCCATACATACATCAGTTGTGTAAAGCACATTTGTACATTCATTGCCTTCATCGTTCTCAAAACATTTTTACCCCTCCTCATTGCTCCCCCCTCCCTCATAAACCCTTGATCATTTATAAATTATTATTTTGTCATATCTTGCCCTGTCTGACGTCTTCCATCACCCACTTTTCTGTTGTCTGTCCCCCAGGGAGGAGGTCACATGTAGATCCTTGTAATCGGTTCCCCCTTTCTACCCTACCCTCTATGTTCCCAGTATCTCCACTCTCAGCACTGGTCCTGAAGGGATCATCCGCCCTGGATTCCCTGTATTTCCAGTTCCTATTTGTACCAGTGCACATCCTCTGGTCTAGCAAGATTTGTAAGGTAGAATTGGGATCATGATAGTGGGGGAGGGGAAGCATTTAGGAACTAGAGGAAAATTGTATGTTTCACCGTTGCTACATCGCACCCTGACTGGCTTGTCTCCTCCGCGAGACCCTTCTGTAAGGGGATGTACAGTGGCCTACAAATGGACTTTGGGTCTCCACACTGCACTCTCCCCCTCATTCAACATGATAAGATTTTTTTGTTCTGATGATGCCTGATACCTGATCCCTTTGACACCTCGTGATTGCACAGGCTGGTGTGCTTCTTACCATGTGGGCTTTGTTGCTTCTGACCTAGATGGCCGCTTGTTTACCTTCAAGCCATTAAGACCCCAGACGCTATATCTTTTGATAGCCGGGCACCATCAGCTTGCTTCGCCACATTTGCTTATTCACCCACTTTGTCTTCAGCGGTTGTGTCAGGATGGTGAGCATCATGTAATGCCAATTTAATAGAAGAACGTATTCTTGCATTGAGGGAGTACTTGAGTAGAGGCCCAATGTCTTTCTGCTACCTTAATGTTAAACCTATAAATATATGCACATAGATCTATTTCCCCATCCTCATATATATAAATATATTTTCATATGTACATACCTTTGTTTGGACCTCTATAAATGCCCTTTGCCTCATAGCTCTTTCCTCTGTTTCCTTTGACTTTCCTCTTGTCCCACTATCATGCTCAGTCTTCATTTGGGTTTCAGTAATTCCTCTTGGTTACATTAACCTTTATCACGCCCTACCAGGCTGTCTACACCCTCCTCACCACCGATTTGGATCACTTGTTCCCTTGTCCCTGGATGTGTTAACACCACTACCTTTCCCCCCACCTCCCCCTCTCCCATGTCCCCCCCGGAACTGTCGGTCCTGTTGTTTTCTCCTCCAATTGTTTATCCAGCCCATCTTATTTAGACAGACCTGCAGAGATAATAACATGCACAAAAACAAGACAGACAAAACCAAGCAACAATATACAACAAAACAACAACAAACCAATGACCCAAGAAAACCAGAACACAATAAGAAAGAAAAGCTTGTAGTTAGTTCATGGCCTGTTTATTGGCCTTTAGGAGTGTTTTCCAGTCCAGTCTGTTGGGGCACCATGTTGGGGCATTCCCTGAGGACCTCATTGCTCTGTTCCCTTGTTGTTCTGTTGCACCCCCTTAGTCTTTTGCCTTTGTGTGGCTGGATCATCGGGCGCAATTCCCACACTGTGTCTCCGGTGTTGTCCCCTGTAGGGCCATGGGTCAGTGAGGGACGTCATGTCTTATAGTGGGGCTGGCCATATGGTCCTCTCTGTGGACTGACTGCTCTAATTGGTAACATTGTCCTCAAGGCCTGGTGGGCCAGGATGTGCTCCACTCTCTCCTTCTCCTTTATCTTCCCCCGTGTGCTCCGATCAGATATGTTCCTCTCCCGGAGCTGCAGATTCAATGCCATCCTTTGAAATAAATTCTTCTGGGGAGAGGGGCACGTGTCCACGTAGTAGTTGGGGTTGGGGCCGGCTCCTCAGACCTCTCCACTGGTTCCCTACTACATGCCAGCATGTTGCTTTCACATCTTGGAGCACTGGGTTGAAGGCTGGTCCCTCTTTCCCTGTGGAGATATAAACAATACCCGCTCCCCTTGGGTGGGTTAGTGCCCTGTGCCCCCACTACCCATTTCTTTTCTTTTTTTTTTCCCCTTTCTCCACCTCCTTTTTAATTGTCTACCATATGGATCCCTGTATTTGGTCTGGTCCCTGCCATATTACCTGGACCTCACCCCAGGAATGTATGTATACAGTAGCTTTTTTCCCTATGACCCTTTTGCATTTTTTTTTTAAAGCTTACCTCAGTGGACTTATGTTGTACTTGTCCTTTTGTTCTTGGCCGGCTTCGCTTAGCGTGATTTCCTCCTATGCAGCTTCATACGTTCACCACTGCTTTTTTAGTGATGCATAGTACTCCATTGTGTGTTTGTACCACAGCTTTTTAATCCACTCATTGGTTGATGGGACTTTGTAGAACCCCTAAATTAATGAAGGCGGACGATGATAATTACCATCAACATCAGCCCCAGGTGATACCTATGAAGTGGCGGGCAGACATACCTCCACTTTCCAACTTTCTCACAAATTCTTAACACGAACTGGGTTCCCTCCCCGATGACACTCTGCTCTGTTGGGTTTGATAACTGTTTGCAATGGCTACACAAAACACACAGACCATCCTCATGATTATGGTGTATATTAGGGACTAAAGTTTTAATTCAGAATCAGGATCAAGTGGGGAATAATAGGAACAATTCAAGATGCAGTTCTTCAATCAGGACAGCTTTGCCTGCAGCCTCTGCTGCCAGGCCTGGTTGGCAAGTGTTTCAGCTCTTGAGCTCTGTGAATCAGCATTGACCTTGTCTTGCTGGTTCTCGCTACATGTGCCACCATGGCTCTTGCTGCGTCTCTCACTCTCTTCAGGGTGTGTCACTGTCTCTCTGTCTGTCCCTTCACTCCTCTCTCCTCGGTGGGTCTGGGGGGTCTCAGCACCAGGGACCCCAGGTCTAAAGGACACATTCTGCTCCTGCTTCTTTTTCTTGATGGCAGTGAGGTCTCTTTCAGCCTCTGTGAGATTGGCTCTTTTAAACCTACTAGGTTGGTAGAACTGACCAATCCCTGAGGCAGACCATAGGTATCGTATTTGAATAGTCACTGTTGAATCCCTGTAAACTTTCCACACCTTATTTGCATAGTGCCAGCCAATCCTTTTGTGGAAGTAAAGAGACAGTGGCTAGAAAGGCCATGTAAAAGCTACAGGAAGGCATTCCAGGCTGGAAAGGAGCAACAGCTAATGGCCAGAGATATGGACACATCAAAGTGTCCAAAGAAGAGAGTGTCTCCTAGTTATCAAGAATTGAGTTAAAACTTAGATGTGGCTAGGGTGAACTAGCGGGATACTTTTTCAGTTGGTATATGTACCTTTATTCAAGAATAATTTAGAAAATATGGGTAGTCCCCAATTCACAATATATTTGAGTTATGAAAAACTGTATTTAACCATTTGTGTGTCAGTGTGTGCGTGTGTTAGTAACATGTACTGTACGGTGTTGCGGTGCATAATTTGTCGATGTTACCATTCTCGGTTGTTCAAAGATGTTGAAAGATTGGATTTATAAAGGCTCTGATAATGAAAGAAATCATGGAAATGGAAAAGGAAAACCAGGCATCTGTTTACATGCGAACAGACTTGACTAGACCGCGTGACTAGACTGAAAGCCCAGTCTTGAGCTAGAGACAGGCTGCCTGTGCATGGAAGCACGGTAAGGGATCCTCTCTCATGCACGATACAGTGTGCTCCCTGAGCTCAGGGCTTCGTCCTTATTTTTCATTTCTTTCAGTCAAGATGCAGAGCCCTGAAGGTTAACACTGACCCAAAATTTAAAAACAATTATGCTAGGCATAAAAGGAGTTAAATAGGTAAGACTTTTAATAATGGTAAACTCTACTTCTGATGTGTTGTTTTTTTTTAGAAGAAATAAGCATTTCTCAACTAGGGAGATTACTTAATATGTTCTTTCTACGCTATATGACTAGATAGATTCAGAATTATTTTCAGGTTCATTTTGTAGGATGGTTTTGTCATTGTTACAGTTAATTTCAAGGGTGGAAGCGCAAAAACTAAATGGATGCACTGTCTGAGTATCTGCGTGCAGTGGAAAATTCCCCAGCCGTGTGGAGTGAGGTACTTTACAGGCATTGAAAAATGAGACCTGACCAAGAAGGTTTGCTCCCTAGAGGCCTGGGGAGACACACCTCTTCTGTTCCCCTTGACTTTGTACTGCCTCTGCCACCCAGTAAAAGACGATGGCTTTAAGAATGACTTTAATTTTATTGTAAAATGTTAACAGTTTTCACAATTTAGGTTTCCCTTGTACATCATTGTTCTTAATCTAAAAATACTTCAAAATTGTTCTGGTTATTTTCAGATATCTTCCCCTAAGCTCCTGGAAAGATGAATATTTTCCTTTCAACTTTTTGGGTTTGTTTTTTGTTCCGGTAGGAAATTCGGCGTCTTCATCAATATGTGAAATTTGCTGTCCAAGATGTGAATGACGTTCTGGACTTGGAGTGGGATCGGTATCTAGAACAAAAGAAAAAACAAAAGTAAGCCAGGGTTTTGCGGTACCTGGGGCGGGATAGACACTTAGAACCACCCCACGACACTCCTGCTCTCGGCCCAGGCTCTCCACTGTAAACTTGTTCTATGGACACAATAGGGGATGCTCACAAGTTACATATGAAAGTGTTTCATGGATTCATTTATTCCCATTGTATAAATGAGGAAACGGAGCTATAGAAGCTGCCCAGGTTTTACTATGAATGAACACTGGAGCTTGCTTTCGGCAGTCTGACTTCGGAGCCTGCACTCCTAACGGCTGTGCTATAAGTTACAGTACAACTTAATTTATGATAGGGAAAAATTGAATTCAGCCATATTATCTAAAAGTAGAAGAGAAGCTGAACAAATGTATTCTATTTGCTTTCTTGTTTTCCCCTTCTTACAGCAGAATACTGTGTAACCATTGAAATACAACATGTTTTTAGAACAAAAGATACTATGTTACATGAAGTGTATGAAATATATAAAATCATATAGTTAAATGTTTTTAACAAGATACATAATACAAAATATTTAAGTGGAAGACTCAAAAATACACTGAGTGATCTCAGTGTGGGTGTGTAAATGTGGAGAAGAGACTGTAAACACATCCATGTAATACATACACAGAGTGTGAGATGGGATTCTGAGGACTATTTCTTTTCTTCTTTTTAAAAAAATCTTTATAAAAAATACTTTTATTGGGGGCTCTTACATCTCTTATCACAGTCCATACATTCCTCCAATGTGTCAAAAGCACATTTGCACATATGCCGCATCATCATTTTCAAAGCATTCCCTTCCCACTTGAGCCCTTGATATCAGGCCCCCATTTCTGTGCCCTACCCCCCCCCACCCGCCCTCCCTCACAAACCATTGATAAGTTGTAGATTATTTTTCTCATATGTTACATTGTCCTCTGATGCCCCTCACACACTTTTCCGTTATTCGTCCCCCTGGGAGGGGGTTCTAGGTTGATCATTGTGGTGGATTCCCCCTTTCTCCCCCACCCTCCCCTAATCCTGGTATCTACTCTCATTGTTGGCCCTGAGGGGTTTATCTATCCTGGATTCTCTGTGTTGCTGGTTCTTATCTGTAGCAGTGTGCATGCTCTGGTCTAATCTAATTTGTAAAGTAGAATTGAGGTCATGATAGTGGGGGAAGGAAGCACCAAAGAACATAGAAGAAAGTTGTGTGTTTCCTCGGTGCTATTCTGCCCCCTGACTGGCTCATCTCTTCCCTGCGACCCCTCTGTGAGGGAATGCCAAGGACTTTTTCTTAATACTTTTTTGTATATTCCAAATGTTCTTCTGAGAAAGCGTCTCTAACTAATGTGGATGATCAAAAGAATGAGAGGGGTGATGGCCTGGTTAGAAAAAACCTTTAGCGTAGGCTTGCTTCGAGGCTTAAAGGATATTTGCCTTCACACCATATATTTTATGCAAAGAATAGGGGGCAATACACAGTGAGAGGAGTGAGGTGCTCACATGAAACACATCAGTCCTCGGGATGTTCGATTTCAGAGAAGCCTTCCTTTTTTAAAAAAAATTATAGGGGTTCTTTATAGCTCTTAAAACTATCCATATATCAATGGTATCAAGCATATTTGTATCTATGTTGCCATCATCATAGAAATGGCTGCCCTTGATGAATGTGTAAGAAATGGTTTTTACCTGTTCCCTGCGCTGCAGGACCAGAAAATTTTTCAGGAGGGCAGCCTGGTTGTAATGACAAAGGCAGAAAGCGGTCGTGTGTATCATTTAGTACGCACAGTTTAAGACACTGACGAGTAATGCTCTGGCTGGAGAAAAGCTTGGTGCCTCGGCCTGAGATGGAAGATGGAGGGGAGCATCAACATGCCTGCACCCTTGCACGCACACACGCACACACACACCGCCCATGGGAGGTGAGCATCAACATCCCTGTACCCTCACACACGCACGCACGCATGTGCACACACAGACACATAGACACCGGTGGCCCATGGGAGGTGAGCATCAACATCCCTGCACCCCCCCCTCTCTCTCTCACACACACACACACACACACACACACACCACCCCTCCCCCCACCCATGGGAGGTCTCCCTGCTGTGTCAGCTGGAGAACCTAACCCCTTGGGCTGGTGGGCCCCTGTGTAGAGATGTCAGTTTACCCCCTGGTTCAGAATTAAGGTTACTGCCTAACAAGGCAGATAAGACCCTGACCCATCAGCATGAACATTCTGCTCTGCGTGACTGTTGAATTTCTCTTGGCTCCTTAATCAGTGGGCATTTAAAAAGTACACGATGCCGATAGGGAAGCTGGGCTTGCTTTAGGACTGCCCCTGGATGTACTGGCACCGTGCCCTTCTCGGTTTCTGCAGCTTTGCAACCCGCTGATTAGATCGCACTCCTGTGTCTTCAGGAGCTCCACTGGTGCAGTTGGGTAAGCATTGGACTGCTAACCACAAGGGCAGTGGTTCCAAGGCGGCGGCAGCAGCAGCTCCTTGAGAGAAAGACGGGCCATCTGTGTCGGTGCAGACTCAGCCTCTGGAGGAACACAGCCTATGGCAGTGGGTTTCCGGTTTCTGTTCTCTGTTAGATGCTCTTCTGAACATTGCCATGTGCCCAGCTGACATGCCTGTTTGAAAATTTGATGTTGAACGACCTTGTCACCAGAGACTGTTGCTGCCCTGGCTCTGGCCTCCTAGGTAACTGGGAGGGGACTAAAGGCAGACGTGTCTGTCCAGTGTGAGCACTTCACATGCCAGGGTTCCTATTAGGAATCAAAACCCATATAGACAAACTGCTGGTGTATCTGCCACGGGTCCACTCATGTTGTTAATCTTTGTGTTGTTTCCCCTTTATACTAACCCCACCCCCAAGGAAAACAACTTTTTATAAATATCAAAAGATACTCAAGGATTTATAAAGAAGAGCATAAGCTTCTTGACCCTCAGTGTCTCTCCTCTGAGGCCTGCTGCCCAGAGGTACTGCCCTGGTCTGTTTCTTGTATTAGTTTGTTCAGGTAGTTACCTCGCAGAGGCTACATTGTGTGTCTAGTCCACTGTTTCTTCACAGTGCTCTGTCCTTGGAGAATTGAATCCCCAGTTGTTTTAATTTTTATTGTATATACGCTGTCAACTCAAACGAAACCCGCCTCCATTGAGTGGATTTTCCCTCATAGCCAGGCTGCAGGACAGGGTGGAACTGCCCATAGGGTTTCCAAGGCTGTAAATGTTGATGGGAGCAGACTGCCTCATTTTCTCTGGTGGAGTCACTGGTAGGTCCCAAATGCCAATCTTTGGGCTGAAGCATTGAACCATTTCACCACTAGGCTCCTTTCCTACGTCTGTTGCCAGATTCCCTTTCCTTCCACAGCATCTGACTCACTCCCAGCCCGCTCCTGCCTGTTTTCGCCTGGCTGATTCATGCTCCCTTTGCTGCAGAGCTTTCCTGCAGATTCTAGGTGGTCCTTTCTGCTTTAGATTTTATCTTCCCTAGACTTTTGCCCTCTTTCTATAGGTTTCTCATTTTATGTTCAGTTATAATCAGAAAGGATTTTTCTTTTTTATAGAGAGCTTCCTTATAAACTATTCATGTTCATTTCTTTTCTCATTAATGTGAATAGGCGCCTGCTTGTGCCAGAGCGAGAGACGCTGTTTAACACCCTAGCCAACAACCGGGAGATCATTAACCAACAGAGGAAGAGGTTGAACCACCTGGTGGACAGCCTCCAGCAGCTGCGTCTCTATAACCAGACCTCCCAGTGGAGCCTCCCTTCAGCTGTTCCTTCCCAGAGCAGCACACTCAGGTCTGTAAGGAGAATGGACCTGCCAGCCCCTTTCCCTCAATAAATTTGGCTGAATGAGTGAATGACTGCTTAGGGAATAATGTGCATTAGTCTTATAGCGGTTCAGGTGTGGCTGTGAGAACGACTGTACTGTCTGCTACCTCTGGGCTCCTGGCTGAAAAATGGGGGAGACAATATCTGCCTCAGTTATGCCTCCCACGCAGTTATGCCACCCAGCATTATGCCTGTTAAGATGGGTGCACATCCGAGATACGCTTCTATGGTAATAATGGTGGTGTGCTCTCTGAAATCAGCTGAGAGGTTGAGGCTGACTTAGCCGCCCTTTCTTGTGCAGGAGTGTGTAGAAGCTTTCAGGCTGGGGCAGTTGTCAAGGGGGTTGTGTGGTTCTGCTTTCAGGCCCAGTGTACCGATTTAGTCCTCCTGGGCAATGGTTGGTGTGGGTTGTCATCTTTTGAATTGCTCATGATGATGGAGTGGAGTGCATGTCTATCGGGGAGCTCTCATTGCTTGCATTTATCGGTGGTTAAGATAATGTGCCTCTCTCAGCCTCGCATCATAGCTCCTTATTGGTATGCACATCCTTTTTCAGTTTTGACAGTGACCTTGAAAGCCTGCGTAATGCTCTGTTGAAAACCACCATAGAGTCGCACGCCAAACCCTTGCCCAAAGTACCAGGTATGTGCCTGTGTTTTTTATTCTTTAAACTCTCTTTGGTCTGTTACATCTACTGACATCTTAAATACTGCATCTTAAAGCATTTATGGATTTCTTGCAGCTAAGCTGTCCCCCGTGAAACAGGCACAATTGAGAAACTTCTTGGCCAAGAGGAAGACCCCACCAGTAAGATCCACTGCCCCAGGTAAAGGGAACTAGTCAGACTGTTTTCACAAAGACCGTATAACACTGGTGTGTGTGTGTGTGTGTGTGTGTGTGTGTGTGTGACATTTTCCTTTGCCTGCCTTGTAGTGGAAGGCTGAGCTGACCCCTGGGATCCTAGTCTATGCTGTAGCTGGAGCAACTTTGCATTTCTCTTTTGTGTAAATTGCATTTGGGGAAAGAATTCTTAAGAAAAAAGGGGGTGGGAGTGGGTAGGTTGGAGAGATCCTAATGATTAGGTGATAATGGCTAAAAACACTTGCTGTTAAAAAGCCTTATACAAATTAAAAATTTTCCCATTGAATTATCTATGTAGGGAGTCCTGGGGGCATAGTGGTTATGCATTGGGCTGCAGTCTGCAAGGTCAGCGATTCGAAACCACCACCTGCTCTGCAGGAGAAAGACGAGGCTCTTCTGTTACTCCTTTAAAGAGTTAGTCTCGGGAATTCATGAAACAGTTCTGCCCGGGCCTGTGGGGTTGCTATTATGAGTCAGCATTGACTCGGTGGCAGTGAGTTTTTTGTTTTATTTAATTTGTATATTCATATTTGCCTTGGGTTTTTGGTTTGTGTTTTGTCTTTAAGGCCATGCTTTAACCACCCCTATCTGCCTTTTTCTTTGAGCTCAGTCTTGAGTTAAGATTGGTTTCTTTTATACCTGCAGTGTCTCTTGGTAATGAGAAGAGCTGAGGGAAATTCAGTCTTCCTATACTATACTTCATTACTTTTTTGGTAATCATCTAGAGCTAACTTTGGTTAAATACTCAGCACAGACAAGTGAGTTTTGTAATAACTTTTTCCTTATCTACAGACTACAATTTTTTACTGGATAATTGGGAGCAATAGAAATAAGAATTAAAATGACTCTTAAACTTTTTCAATCCTGGTGTGGTGGTATTAAACATCATTTTTATCCCCCAAACATTCTTATTTCCAAATGTAAATTTAATTCTGTGAAAGTGATGTTTGAGTCATTAGCATTTAGGATTTGTTTATGTGTATGTTTTATTTTTATTTTAATGAAAAATTCATGAGTATTTTCTGCCTTTGATTTTTAAATAGTATTTGAAAATAGTCTTACCATGACTGCACCATATTTTCTTGTGTTAGAAGGCTATAACTTATTCAACCCCAGTTGTTAATCCAGTTGCCAAGATTTTACTCAGAACATTCTTGTTCACAAATCTTTAACCACATCACCAATCATATATTTATGATAGGTTTTTTTTAAAAGTGAGATTTATGTAATTTATTCATTGAACCAGTATGAGTGACTGCTTTGTTCCAGACAGTGGTAAATAAGAGAGACATGGTTCCTGACCACATAAAACTTCCAGTTGAAGGAGAAACACAGACATTAACAGATAACCATGCATTAGACTCACTTAATCATATGATACATGCTGTGAAGAAGAACTCTGCTCGGAACATATGGGCATGTGAAGTTTAAAATTTTTCAAGCCCTCCACGTGTCCAGAAAACAAACACGCGCGCCCTCCTGTGCCTGCCCAGTGTCCCTCTGCCCGCAGTTGTTATATGTTTTACTGTCTTGTTATTTTCAGTTTGCTAGTATGAAAAATTTCAAGCCTTCAGAAAAGTTGCTAGAATAATGGAGTGCACCCCTGGTTCACCAGTCACCAGTGGCAACTTCATGCCACGATTGTTTTCTCTCTCTTCTTCTCGCCCTCCAGACACACACATTATTCTTTTTGCGGAACTCTTTGAGAGCCAGCTGTAGATAGTGGCCTTTACTTGCAAATACTTCCGCTTGCTTCCTCTAAGAACAGAGACACTGCTGAATACAGCCATAATACGATTTCTAAATACAGACAGATAGACTACTGTTATCTAATGTACAGTCTGTACTCAAGACTTGTAAATGTTGTTTGGATTTTTTTTCCATCCAGGATCCATACATACAAGGTGATACGTCATATTTTGCCATCTCTCTAGCCACTTACATTTTTTCTTCTCTTTACAATTTTTCCATCCCCAAGACCTTGCCTGGGGTTTCTCTACATACATTCACATTCTCCTGTATTCCACGTGAGCGTTGTAAGGTTCATCTTTGCTGCCGTATGTCCTGTAGCGCCTTGGCCTCTGTCCTGCTCAGCCAACTGTTACCAAGCTTTTAGCTTTGCCCATGAATGACCACAAGTGGCATCAGGCTCTACAGGTAAGCGTTGGCCTAGAAGGTTTTCCACTCTAGCTCCATGGCTTGACAAACCCCCTAATAAGTGCCCCAAAGCTACCCACTCAGCCACCAAGCCTGTTGCCGAAGGCACTCTCCCTTTATGAGCCAGGAAGCCCATCTCTCTAGCTCCCACTAGTCTCCTGGTTCCACTGCCTCTGCTGTCGCAGCTTCCTGCCTGAAAGGTGTGCCTCGTCCTGATTGAAGACCTCAGTATTTCTGAACCTGAATGATAACCATTTGCTTCCCTAACTGAATATGGTCTGTAAGTTCTGTGTGGCTAGACAGTGCAGTGGGGAGGGATGGTCGGTATCAGAATTGGCAAATAAATTGGAATGTGGAGGCTGGTTTGACCTCCTCTTCATAGAGACCTGCCATGAGTTGATGTTAATGTTGGCGCTTCTCGTGTCCCTGTGAGGTGAGAGGAGATCAGCTAATGCCTCCACACCACTTTCCCCTGCCCACCATCTCTGAGCAGGCTGCTGCTGCCTGTTTCTCCTCTGGGCCATCTCTCACACAAGACATTTGGGTGCCGTGCAGGGCATGCGCTGCTTTTGTTTCTGCAGACCGCCGCGGAATGCGCCCGTTGAAACAGTTCACCGCCGGGGTTCAATCTCTGACGTGACTGTTGTAAGTTTGCTCCTGGCGATCTTTTTTGTGAAATACCTGATAAAGTCTTTTGCCCATTTTTCTTTGGGATAATCTGACTTAGTGACTTGTGAAGTTGTTTGTTTTGGGTTTTTGGTTTTTTTTATAAATTCTGGATGATAGCCCCTGTTGGTTACAAATTATAGATGTTCACTTTGTTGCCGTTTCATTCTTCATGATGTCTTTGGAGAACAGAAGTCCTTGAGTTTATTTATTCATTTTGTTTTTAATAAACAGAAATGTCCCTCTCCTCTTCCTGCTCCTCCCCCCTCCTCCTCCTGCCCCCTCTCTCCCCCCCTTCTTCCCCTCCTCCCCCTCCTCCTCCTACCCCCTTCCTTTCCTCCCCCTTCCCCTCCGCCCCCTTCCCCTCCCTCTCTTTCTCCTGTCCCCTTCCCCCCTCCTCCCGCCCCCTCTCTCCTCCCTCTCCCCCTCTTCCCCTATTAGAAAAAATAATAATAAACAGAAATGAACCATCTCACATTGTGGAGGCAGATAGGTGATTTCAGGGTGCCAGCTCCAGGAGAAAGCTTTCTCTCTTGGGCAAGGTCCTTAGTTCTTTCTAACATCTCTGGGCCAGGCTTCCCCCAGAGAGCGCCATGGATCCTGGCATCAGTCTTGCCCGGCGTCTAGGGGTTCTTAGTGCGGGGACTCCAGGTCCAAAGGGCTCACTTTGCTCCTGGCTCTTCTGGATGGGGCTAGTCATTCTCTCTAATGTCTGCTTCAGAAAATTTTAAAGAGTCATCTCTCTCTCTCTCTCTCTCTCTCTCTCTCTCTCTCTAAATATATATATAAATATATCTTTCTCTAAATAAATCCTTTTTATCTCAAGATAACAAACTGTACCTTTATTATTTTCTAGAGCAATTAATACTTGCCTGTCACATTTAGGCCTACTTTCTACCTGGAATTATAGTTTGAAAATAACAACTTTATTAGTTTATATTGTCATAAAACTCACCTGTTATAAGGTTACAGTTGAATGATTCATTTGTGTGTGTGGTAAATTTGCAGGCTTGTCCACCAACACCACAGTTTAGTTTCTGAATAGTTCCATTACTACTCTCACCCCAAGACTGACCACCACTGACCTGTGTTCTTGCTGTGTAGATATAACTTTTCAAGAGATTACATAGAAATAAAATCATATATAGTCTATTCAAATACCTGATTGTTCCAGTGCTATTGAGAAAACTTTCCTTTCTGCTTAGCAAGGCTACCTGCTTTATCTCATACACTGGTTCCAAAGTGACCAGGATTAGAACTGTCCTCATTGCTGTATTAACACAAATCTCAGTACTGCTCTCTCTAAATTCCAGAACTGTGCTGTTGTCCAGTACAGTAACCACTAAGCCATGTTTGACTATTTAAATGAAAAGTCATTAAAATCAAGAAAGGCTGTAATTCAGTTGTAACCACATTTCAAGTGCTCAGTAAGCACATGTGGCTAGTGGCTACTATAATGGGAAGCACACACTTACAACGCTTCACCATCACCTCAACTTCAGCAATCTAAAACAGAACTCGGCAAGCTTTGGCTTGAAGTGCCAGGCAGTAAATATTTCAGGCTTGCAGGTCACATGGCTTCTTTGTACTTCCTTCATTTTGCCACTGCACTGGCAAGACAGCCATCGCCAAGATGTACATAATGGAATGTCTGTTTTAATAAAATTTTGTATGAAAATAGACAGCAGGCCAGGATCATAATTTGCTAACTTAGGTTCTCTTGTTTTGACTCAGTCTTGTTACTTTACATTTCCATATTAATATTAGAATTGCTTTGTTACATTTTACTCTGCCTCCCCTCCCCCCCCCCCAAAAATGACACTTTTGAGATTATGTCCATATCTCTAGATCACCTTGGGAGACTTGACACCTGTACACTATGGCTCTTTCAGTTCCTGAACATAATAACTTTATGTATGTATTTGGATCTTCTTTACGTTCTCTGCATAGAAGGCGTGCACATCTTTTGTTAGATTCATTCCTAAAACCTTAATCTTTTTTAGTGGTTGTTTTTCTCAGTGGTCTTAGAATGGTTGGTCTATTTTTATAAATTTCATTTTTCTATTGATATATGCTGGATCTGGCATTTAGAAATGCATCCATTTTTGTATGTTGGCTGTAGTCAGTGCCCTGGCTAAACTCATGTGTTCTAATCCCATGTTTCTAGCTATTTCTTGGAGACTAGATAATGATACGTATGGATGTCATTTGTTTCTGTCTTCCAGTCCTTTCACTTGTTTTTCTTAGCCGTGCCTGCCACGGGCTAGCACTGTGAAAGGGAGGAGCGGGCTCCCTGGCCGTGATCTCGGGGGGAGTCGTTTCTCTGTCTAGCTCGCCGTAATGTGTGAGATTTGCTGCACTTTTCTGTGGGTAACTGTTGGCATATTAAGAAAGTTTCCTTTCTTGCATACTTTGCTAAGGGTTTTTGTTGTTTCTCTTTAATCAGGAGCAGGTGTGGGATTTTACCAACCACTTTCTTTGCATCTACTGAAATAATCACAGGGTTTATCCATGCCCTCCTCTCTCACCCCACCCAGTGTGGCTTTCTCCTTTTCCTAATCTGAGCTGGAGTTTAAGCAGAATCGTTTTTTCCTCATTTTAGTGGTCCCGGAAAGTAGCTGCATCCTTGCTCAGAGCAAGGAAGCCCTGCACGCATACCTCTGTGACGGCAGGAGCCACGCAACAGGGAGCGGCACGGGCTCCTGCCGTCACCGGGCCAGTGGTACTGGGGACGGAGTGCACGGGAGCTAAATTCTGCCTAGCATAGGGTGTGGGAAAATGCCAATACCCTTACAGTCCTTTTTTCTCATGAACTTTTTTTTCTCATCATTTTATTGGGGGCTCATACAACTCTTATCACAATTCATACACACATCCATTGTGTCAGGCACATTTGTTCATTCGTTGCCCTCATCATTCTCAAAACATTTGCTCTCCATTTAAGCCCTTGGTATCAGCTCCTCATTTTTCCCCCTCTTCCTTCTCCTCTCCCTCATGAACCCTTGATAATTTGTAAATTATTATTTTGTCATATCTTACATTGTCCAACATCTCCACCCACTTTTCTGTTGTCCCTCCTCCAGGGAGGAGGTTATATGTAGATCCTTGTAATCGGTTCCCCCTTTCTACCCCACCCTCCCGGTATCGCCACTCTCTCCACTGGTCCTAAAGAGATCATCTGTCCTGGAGTTCCTGTCTGTACCAATGAACATCTTCTGGTCTACCTGGATTTGTAAGGTAGAATTGGGAACATGGTAGTGGTGGGGAGGAAGCATTTAAGAATTGGAGGAAAGTTGTATGTTACATTGTTGCTACACTGCACCCTGACTGGCTCCTCTCCTCTTTGTCACCCTTATGTAAGGAAATTTCCAGTGCCTACAGTTGGGTCTTGAATCCCTAATCTGCACTCCCCTCATTCACAATGATATGATTTTTTTGTTCTTTGATGCCTGATACCTGATCCCTTCGATATCTCATGGTCACACAGGCTCATGTGCTTCTTACCATGTGGGCTTTTCTGCTTCTGAGCAAGATGGCCCATGAACTTTTGGAAGCCGCCTCATGTCACAGTGTGTTGTTAAGAACGTGAGCTTTGAAATCAGGCACACCTGAGTTTGGAGTCAGGCAACTCCATAACCTTGGGCAAATTACTTACCCTTTTTAAGCCCTGCCCATAAAGCCAGGGAACAGCATTTCTTTCTAGCTGATAGTGTCATGGTGGGTTAAATGGGCTGGGGTTTGTGTCTCACAGAAGCATTTCTTCAGAAGTAAGTTTTGAATGAATGTCGACTGCAATTTCCGTGGTGGTGCTGGTGCTGATGGATGGAATTCCTAAGTGACCCTGCTGCATATTTACTTGCTTCCAGAAATTCTTGCGCTGCTCTTGATAGAGCTATTTGTGATGATGCAAAATGTCCCCACTGTCCCATACAGTAGCCACTAGCACATCACACGTGCCTGTTCAGCACAGAAATGCGACTACAAAGTGGAGGCTTTAGTTTTATTTACTTTTAATGATTTCAAACTTAAATGGGCACACGTGGCAGGCAAGTTCGAAGCATACCATTGGTTTCCACTGCATTTGTATAGGTTACATGTACGTCGTAACAAATAAAATCCTGCAAAATGATATGCCTGTAGAACAAAACAAGTCCTCACCTATCCAGATAACCATTTTAAAGAACTTGGGCAGGAGCAATGGTATGGTTGTGTTTTCCCGCTAATATACAGGCTGTAACAATATACAGAATTATGGAATTCGTGGTAGAAAATAATATGACTTCAAGTTTTATTTCGTAGTGTTTAGATGGAAAACAAACCAACCACCAGAATTAAGCTTAGTGATAGATATTTGTTGGACCTAATGATCTGATTCAAAAGAGTCATGAGAGTTAACCTGAAACTGTTGAAGGTGCTCAAGGCCGAGCACGGTCTTGCCCTTCACAGCAAGCCCCATCGGAAGGGTGGGGATTGGGGGGGTGGGCGGCTGCTCCCTCTGCTGTGGGAGCTCGGCTAGGACTTTACTGATAGATTATCCTCTTCCTTGGAAGCGTTTCTGCTGCCAGGTTTGCTGCCTGAGGCCGGCACTCGTTCTGTGTCTTGCCTTCTTCAGATGCTTTTATTTGACAGTACACAACTCAGTTTAGCAAAGCCCCGCGTGAGCCAAGACCCCATACCATTTGGTTCACGTTTGACACGAGCAGCTTCCACTTAAAATAAGCAATAATGAGAATATTATACAAACTGGTGATTTCTCTAGAGAGCATTACGTAGCTTTGGACTTGCTGGGAGTTGTCTTTTTTATTTTTTTGCTTTGAGTTGTCTTAAGTTGTGTTTTGTTTTGGGCTTTGTAGCCAGCCTGTCTCGGTCAGCTTTCCTGTCTCAGAGGTACTACGAAGACTTGGATGAAGTCAGCTCCACATCCTCCATTTCTCAGTCTTTGGAAAGTGAAGATGTGCCAGTACCGTGTAAAGATGAAGATGCCACCGTCCACGTCCCCTGGCATGCTCCCGTGGTGCGCACCACCTCTGTTCAGCCCCCACTGTTGCCCCAGGGAACTCCTTTCGCGAAATCTCATTTGGGGCCCGGCTCTTCACCTGGTATGTTCGGAGCTTCAAGTAAGTAAAGAAGGAGAAAGGAAACTCTCTCATTTTTCTCCCTTTGTTACAATTTTAATTTATGAGGAAACTGTAGCTGAATTTATATTATCATGCCAATAGCGTTGTTGGTTCTGGCCCATCTCTGCTAGCATTTAAAATGTCAGACAGATAATCCAAAAGCTATTATTCCCTTTGAAAGAGCTTGGTGGGCCATGATGAAAATGAAGAAACCGCATGTGGTTACATCCTTGAACAGCTTTGGTGTTGGGTCCACCCTGTGTTTTTTAAAACAGGCTTCTTTTCAGTAGTAAAAGGAGGCGGCTATTAGTTTGCCTCAGTATGATGCACCATCCACACATTTCCGTTTCACTTATAGCCATATTCTGCCTCAAAATTCATAAGCTGGCTCGTAGACGTGGGCTTATATCGTGCTCCTGTACCTACAGGCCAAGGTGGCTCCTCGCGCTGCCATTAAGTCCGTTTCATTAAGTCGCTGTCATTATGTCAGAAACCGTGGTCGGTTTCTGAGACCTTTTACAGGAATAGAAAGCTCAGTCATTCTCCAAGAGGCTGCTGGTGGTTTCGAGCTGTCAACCATACAAATTACAACAACCATAAGGGTGTCTTCTAGCAGAGAACAAATACTTATGAGTGTGACATCCTGGAATGAATCAGTTTTATGAGAAGAGAGCAGGAAATTGGGCACCACCCCCTGTGGGAAACACTGAAGCAGAGGATTTGGCTGACAGTAGAAGTGGGCGTCCGGGAAAGGTAGTGGTGCAGCCTGGCACCTTATTTGTACTTTGCACATCAGTGCTTCAGAAATGTCTGCTTTCAGTGTGGAACATGCACACGGTGACTTTTGTACATCCCTTTTCTCTGATCTGCTCTCACACGGAGTCTCTTTCCCTCAGTGTCGGCATCTGCTAGCAAAATTATTCCTCAGGGGGCTGATAGCACAAGGCTTGCAACGAAAACTGTGAAACATGGTGCACCTAGTCCTTCCCACGCCATCTCCGCTCCCCAGGCAGCCGCAGCTGCAGCCCTGAGGCGGCAGATGGCCAGTCAGGCACCAGGTAAAAGCTGGCCCCGCACCTGTTCACAGACTGGTGGTGTGCTGTCAGTCTCACAGTAGGGCAACCGGTAAAAAGAAACAGCTAGACCTCTCTCTCTGCTCCCGTCAGAAGAGACGGCAGATAGGATAGCCTTATGTGGCTTTCAGGGCAGAGTTCCAAGAAGGCAGGGACCAGGTCTGAAACTACTTCAAGGGGAGCTATGAGATCTGCCATATTTCTATTACATGGGAATGTGTGTGTAGATAATCCCTACTTTTGAATACTCAGTGCCTGCTTTGAGCCCTAAAATTAAAATTTGTGATTTGACTGCAGATAACCTTTGTATTTTAGGATACCCATAGTATTTTAGGATACCCGTTTTGCTCTGGAGTAACCTTACCTGATCAATAAGTGACAGAACCCAGACTTCATTGCAGTACAGCCTTTTCTTAAAGAATGCAACTTTTGACCTTGAGAGGGCCCTCTGATGAGCTGACCAACACTAATGTTGCCAGTGGTTTAGTGGCTCTCCGAAAGTTTCCACATTAGGATCTAGCCTTCAGTTATCACTTGGTCCAAAGCGGCTTTCATCACTTGGGGCTGTCACGTTTGGAGTGCGTGTGCAAGTACACTGCAGGCACCTAGTGGATAGGAGCCAGGAGGCTACGGAACAACGTAACGTATACAGCGATGGATTCGCCAGCCCGAAGGGCAACAGTGCAGAGATTGAGACGTGTTCCAGATTAATCATTGCTTAGAGCTCTTATCTGCCTAGGCTTAAAGGGACATGGTGTGCACAACTACAGGATTGAACTATTAAATTGCATGATAAGTGAATTATATGCCAATAAAGCTATTCAAATTAAATACTGATTTGATTTCAGGCAAAATGAATTAACATTATGCAGCGATGAATAAAAATTTATGAAAGCCTTTCTTTAGACATCTAAACTAGATATTGAAAATCATAAGCAAGATAACTAAGATGCCGTAGTACAATAGAAACCTTTGGCGTTCTCTTTAAAGATCTTTTGGACCAAACGGAATTCTGATGTGCTGAACCAGGCCCAAAATAAAGCTGATCCAGTTGATTATTTGGAAACTTAAATATGCCAGTACTTAGGATTGTCCCACTGTCAGCAAGAGGTGCGATCACTGTTAACGTTTTGGAAGCAAAAATTTCTAAGGAGTAAGCACCTTTGAGTGTGAAAAATGATTTCTGTCCAGCCGTAGGCAGAGTGCCCCTGGCCACCCCTGTGAAGAAAGGAATGAGAGAGCCACCTCCAAGGCCCTGTCTACCTGTGTTGTGGTGGGCGGGACTCGGAGAAGAGAGCCACGACGTTCTTAGTAGTTCATTATAACTAAGGGCCAACAGCAGAGAAATCATGGCTAGAAGTTCCTAGCCTAAAATAGGTACCACGCCAGCCACACCCCTGCCATCAAGTTGATTCAACTTTATTCCAGATTTTGTGTGGTATTCGTAGCACGTAGCCCAGAGCTTGACACTTACCAGGCACGTGTAAAAGGCATTGAGTGAATAAATGAAAGGTCAAAATCTTGAGTGTGCACTCCTCTTGCTCTGGCTGCCCCTTTGCATGAAGAGGCAGCAGGTATTTGAGCTCTGCTCTAGGAGAGCTGGGCCAGGGCGTTCTGTGCATGAGTACTTGGAGATCGATTGAATGGAAGCTTAGCCCGTGGTTTTTGTATTCTGTTGAGTGCGGCTGTAGAACCGCCTAGAGTAGATTTTCTTCCGTGTCGTGAGTTGCAGTCTACTTGAGCTCGCGTGTGTATATGGGTGGGATTTCGGCTCCTACTGGAATTAACTTGCCTCTCCTTTTGAACTAGCTGGAAGTTCCTTGACTGAGTCAACGTTGAAGAATGTCCCTCAAGTGGTAAATGTGCAAGAATTGAAGAATAATCCGACATCCCCTCCGGCACCAATAGGGTAGGTTCACGATTTAAAATGTAAAAAAATATTTAACTAGTCCATTATTCTGTAATAGAGAGATTCTGCCTGTAGGGTGCAGTGTTGCTGCTGCCACAGGATACTATTTTCTCTGCAGAAGGCCCTAGAGCAGTGGTTCTCAACCTGTGGGTCACGACCCCTTTCACAGGGGTCGCCTGATTCATAACAGTAGCAACAGTACAGAGATGAAGTAGCAACAAAAATAATTTTCTGGTTGGGGGGTCACCACACGAGGAACTGTATTAAAGGGTCACGGCATTAGGAAAGTTGAGAACCACTGCCCTAGGGGGTAGGTGTATCACATCTTTTGGGTTTCAGGAGAGTTACCCCCTCAGCTTGCCAAAACCAGTTACTGCATGCACCTTTGAAAGTGTCTTAGTGATGTGCTCTCTGTCTGGCTCTTTGCCATGTACAGATCTCCTTGTGGTACATCTTATATTGCAAGCACTTGGCATTCTTGACTTGACCCCTTGGGATAATCCAGACTCTTGGTTCATATAGCTCAATGATGATCTTGACATTGACCATGTTCTCCCTTGGCATAAGGGGGGTGGGGGGGGGGACGGATCTTTTTTTTGTTTTAATAATTGTATTGGGGGCTTGTACAAACAACTCTTATCACAATCCATACATCCATCTATTGTGTCAAGTACATTTGTACATTTGTTGCCATCATCATTTTCAAAACATTTTCTTTCCACCTGAGCCCTTGGTATCAGCTCCTCATTTTTCCCCTCCCTCATGAACCCTTGATTATTTATCAATCATTATTACTTTTTCATGTCTTACACTGACCAGTATCAAAACAATCCTAGCAGAGAAGATAGTGACTATGTATGGAGAACCCCAGCTCCTCTTCCATCCCCTGGGAGGGCTAGATTGTCCAGAGAAGGTCACACTTGTGTGTAGCGCACGTCTCTGTTCACAATTCAAGACGCTGCCTCCCTCCCACCATGCTGGGCAGCACAGCTCAGAATACCTGTGTGCCCCGTTTGCTTGGCACATTTTGTAGCCATGATCCATGGACTCCCACTCGCCTCCTCTGTGGCATAGGGAGAAGCTGAGAGACATTTTCTTAGTTTGAGTGTGGAGACTGGGAGTCATATTATTGTCATTTAGGTGGTTAGTAGGTGCTTATCGTGGTTAATCCAGTGGCAGAAATAGTAGCCACAGCCCCTGATGGTTGTCTGCAATATGCCAGCTACCGGCTGCCCCTCAGTGAGCAGTTCTGCTCACAATTCCAGTTCACTTTATCAAGTGGCCTTGCTTCACAGCTCCCCTCCTATATCCACGTGGGTCCATTTATCCATGTGTCTGTTCCAGGAATTTTTAACTTATCTCAAGGCCATTCGAACAGCAAAAGAGCTAAGCTTACCCGCTTTCCTGCCTTGATAGTGACCTTGGAGCCTTGGTATGCTGTTTAGACCAAAGTGGTATTTATGGTCATTGTGAACTTTTCAAGGAAAAAAACTAAAGCATTAGAGAGGTTTGGAATTTTACCCAGATTCCTGGTGTAGAGAAGGCTAGGAAAAGCTACGGGAGGGCAGAATATGATATAAGATGGGAAAATCCAGCTTCTGGTGAAAGAAAGATGGTTTGGTGTTTCTGAGATATTAAAGCTATGAGCCGTGTATGCCACACACCTCTGGATCTTGTCACTTTTCCTGTTCTCAAATTGTACATCTCTTAACGGGATGGTGGGGCTGATCTTGAGTTTTCTTAGGAGTAATTCCATTGGTTGATAGCTTTTTTTCTTTTGGT
The DNA here is from genome assembly GCF_050624435.1 of Tenrec ecaudatus. Classification (NCBI taxonomy): domain Eukaryota; kingdom Metazoa; phylum Chordata; class Mammalia; order Afrosoricida; family Tenrecidae; genus Tenrec; species Tenrec ecaudatus. The sequence goes on along the minus strand of NC_134539.1, from coordinate 75,998,181 downwards.
CTGTTTATAGATGCTGGCTCCATTTTTAAAAGCTATAGTAATATCTAGATTTTTTAAAGTTATAGTGATACCTAATTTTATCATTAGAGCGTTTTTATTTGGCAAAATGTTCATTGTGTGAAAGATATCATACAAAACAAATAATTAAAAGGAGCAAAATTAAAGTTACCTTTAATCCCACTACAACTGTGTAAGGTTCAGCATATTTAAAAGATTTTCTTCAATGAAAATTGAGCTTTTAAAGTAAAATTTAAATTGTACTGTTTCAGAACCTCCTTTTTCAGCATAATAATGAAAGTCATTAACATATTCTCTTCCATTAACAATTCTTACAGAATTCCTTCATATTTAATATTTATCTTTAAAGATCTAATGAAGTTTCAGCTTAATGTTATTTAAGTTACTGGGCATGTGAACATGTGTGCAGGACTGCAGTCTGATATAACAGACTGAGGTGAGATTTGCAGTATTGCGTGAAGTGAACCAATAAGAAACTACTGTTCAAAGTTTTTATCTCCATTAACAGAAGAAATGTGTATAAAATGAACTCATAGCCTTTATTTTCAACATCTCCTATTATTTTCTTAGTTTTTATTGCTTGGTTTCTGTTTCCTCGTTTCTCTTAATTGTCCTGCCTCTTTGTTTCCTGGCCTTTACAGTTGCTACTGAAAAGTGTTTGCTCATTGGAGTTCTAATAGCTTTCACAATTTGTACCCATTCGATCCTGAATAAATGCACAGGCATCTCAGAATTGTTAGATTTATCAGAATTCGGAGTCTACAAGTCAGAGGAGCCTAGGCGGCATCTTGATGCTCCATAGTCTTTACTCCACTGTCTAATTGCATTTGGAGTGCACGTTCCTGGAGCATGTGGGTCTTTGTCTTCCTGTCTCAACACACGGAAAATGCCCCTGTCATCTTCACAGCAGCCTTTGAAGTAGGTATGTGGTAGCATTTCTCCAAGTTCATCGTATTTGGTATTGTCACCTTTAATTATTGACTACTTCCCCCAGGGTTGGCTGATTGTTATTGATTACACTGAATTGACAAGGCAATTGATTTCCTCACAATTCAGGAGGTGAGGTCTGAACCAGATTCTAAGGAAAGGTTTTCTCTCTGTTGTCTCTCGGGCAGTGGTTGTCAGCCTTCTTCAGGCCGCGACCCTGTCAGACAATTCCTCATGTGGTGCTGACCCCCCACCATAACATTATTTTCGTGGCTACTTCATCCCTGTCATTTTGCTACTGATAAGAATTGGGCGACCCCTGTGAAAGGGTCGCGACCCACAGATTGAGAACCGCTGCTCTAGGGGAAGGTCTTTCTCTTTGAGTTTCTGCTCCTGGGCAGCCTTCATGTGGCCTGCATCTCTCTTTCCATCTCTGCGTCTCTCCATTGCGGATTTAATCTCTTTGATATCTCAAAGCATACTCTACACTTACTCTGCCTCGTTCATATAACAAAACCCATTCCTAAATGGGATCATTACTCATCCCTTACTCTTCTACATGCTTAGAGTCCAAAGACCAGGCTGGTATGCAAAAATTGACGTGCAAAAAGGGTGGTGAGGATGCCAGATCATAAAATGGAGATGACTGTACCCTTCCATATCTGACAAGTCACTGTGTAACACCCACTTTCACACTGAGCGTTACTCTCACCTCAGATTTCAGGGTTAATTACTTTCAGGCACATGATAATGTGCAAAGTAGTCAGATAGTAGTTCTTTTACTGTTGTCGTAGTGTGCAATGTCCGGTAACAAGGGGGTTGATAGTGTGAAAGGAGACACACACATCCCAGGGCAGCGTGACTAAGGTAACACACTTTGGGGAACATAATTCAAATGCCTCTATCAGAAGAGTGAGATGTTGCCCTAACAGCTGTTAGTGACAAGCAGTTTGGGAGTTGGGTCATGAGTAGAGGCTGGAAGACTTTTAAGACTTACCTAATCCTAAAAGCCTAGCTTGCCTTCAGGAGCCTGTGTGCGAGGCATCAAAGGCAATTCTCAGGATAGCTCAAAGGAAGCGGGAAGAAGAGGCCCTAGAGCAGCGGTGCTCAACCTTCCTCAGGCCACGGACCTTTCCTACAGTTCCTCATGTGCTGGGGACCCCCAACCAGAACATTATTTTCATTGCTACTTCATAGCTGTCATTTTGCTAGTTATGACTCAGGCAACCCCTGTGAAAGGGTCGTTCAACCCCCACCCCAATGGGGCTGAGAACCACTGCTATAGAGAAAGGCTCTCTTTTCTTCGAGAGTACTTGTAGTGTCAGTAACCGAGTATTGCTAGACCTGGAGGTGTTCAATGTACTTATAGTGAGGCTTCAGAAGAAAATGACGGCCATGTGACTGCACAGTGAAGAACTGCCTAATTTATGTTCAGATTTTTGTTGGAAGAAAAACTTATAAGGGATAAAAACTTGCCTATCTGGCTGATGACATTTCTAGGCAGATCTTAAAGGAGTCATGATTTTTCCTCGTCCGTTGTAAAGTGTCAGAGGAAAGCGATGGACTTACGATTGACCTGTGCAAAATGAAAACAGAACTTAAAATTTGGGAAATACTGTTGTGTCCACTGAAGACACATCCTAAATTGCAGGACCAACGGTGTGTATGCCCATCTTTTGTTACATAGATGCAGCCTGGGACTGATGCTTAGCCAACGGTCACAGCAGAAAGCCCCTCAGGTTACATTGTAGGTGACTGAGGAAGACTCAACTGGAGAGAAATGGTTCTGCCTCAGAGTCCTACAGACAGGACACAGGCCCGACTGGCTACATTTGTTGTTCTCCAATAAATAAACAGAAAAGTGTGTCATTCCTGAGGCAGCTCAGAGATCAGCAGAACTGCTGAAAGGCATACAAGAAGCAGAACCATCTCAGTTTCAACAAGTGGGTTCATGGCCTTCTGGATCTCAAAGGGAGAGGCTGTACCCTCTTACATTTCCAAGAGTCAGATTTTTACCAATTCAGTTTTGGAGGTTCTAGGACTGTCAGGTGGGTCGGCAGGAGGGCCTCATCCCAAAGCTGAGTGTGCAAAAGTGTCATGCTGGGTGAGCAGAAGAACGGGGCTTGCTGACTTTGCGAGGGTGAGGTTGTCACTCAGATGGGCTGAGAGAATGCCCAAAGCTTAGGGAGCTGTGAGCACCCAGTAGGCCTGGAGGGTGGAGCTGAAGCTCGGGGCTGAGGGGCTTCTACTTAGAATCTAGAGGACATGGCCAACGTCCAGAGTCTGGTCAGGGTATTGCCTAAATGATCCAAAAGAACAGATTATTTTCTACTTTTGAGAGTATGAATATAAGTCGTCCCCCCAGGTTTGAAACTTGTTTGTTGTCTATTTTCTCATCTTTCCCTCTAATTTCCCCCAAGTTGTAGGGGAAATGTCTCAACCTGTGCCATTATGCTTTCAAAACACATAACTTGTAGTCTAGGGTTTTCAAATTAAAGAAATTTTGCCACAGAATGGAATTCACCTAAAATCTCATCCTTATTTGATTTAGATCATTTAGAAAATGAAATTTTAGTCTTGAAGTTGATTTAAGACTTTTGGGTATGTGATAAGGTAAATGTATTTTACAGGTAAGAGAACAACATGAGTTTTTGAGGGCTGGTATGTGCAATGATTGAATTGGAGGCCTGTGGTTCTAATCCTTTTGGGGAATGGTTTGTCTTTGTTATGTGAATTAGGCCGGATTAGTGCAGGGTCTGTCTTGAGTCTGTTTCTTTTGCAATATCAAAGAGACAAAACTAACTAGGGAAAGCAGCAGAGATGGGGGAAGATTGGTACCAACCCACATGGAAATCTCCCAGGAAGCAGAAGCTAAAGAGACCAGAGGGCCCTCCCTTCCCTTAGAGCCGGCGCTCGGAAAGTGGGCTTCTGGTCTCCTGAGCTGGACGAAAGTACATTTGTTGCAGCTCTGCACTGTGGTGCTTCGGTGAAAGTGGCACTACTAGGACACTAGGTGATGGAGACTCAGAACAGTTCTGGGCCTTGGGGGTTTTTTCTCTCCACGAACTTAATTTTGTTACTCTTACTGTACTTCTTTTTCTCTTTTCTAAAGGCAGAACCCTGTGTCAGCCAATAATAGACAAGCCATTTGTAGCTGCGTACAATAAATAGCTCTTTGGTGCCTGTTACAGTGCTGTTTTCAACATCTAGTCCTTTGAATTTTTTTATTTCCTAACAATAGAACAGTGTGTCTATCAAGGTGAAATTTTGGTGATGTCTGTCATGTTGCTGGGCTAATTCTGAATTTGGCTTTTCCGTCTTGAACATTTTTAGCTGTTGATTTTCATTCCTCTCCAAGACTGGGCAAATATTTGGCTGTGTCTATTTGGTACTGTGCTGTTCTGTTTCCAGCCTTGGCTCACGGTGGAGAAGCCCTGCATCAGACTAGATCAGGTGGTTTACTGGCTGATTGCCCTGCACAGCACTTATGTCTCGGCAGGGTTGTCCCGTGACCCAGTGTGTTGGTACTGTGAATCCTGATCTTTGTGTTTGGGGATTTGGAATACCCAGAGGATGTGTGGCAGTATCACTAGTAAATAGAACAATAATTGTACTCGGTCTTTAATTCATGCCTGATGCAATTTACCATCACGTTATCACTAACTTTGGGGTATTAAAAACAGTCTTAAAATTTGAAAATTGTGAGTTTCATTCTCCTTCTAGTTTCTTTTTTGTTCTTCTTTGGAAAAGGATATATTGTTTTCCTTTCCCTTGTGATTTCCATGAGGCAGACAGTTCTGTACCCCAGGCGGCTGTGTCTGCCCAGGGATTTCTTGGCTTCCAGCACTTTGGCTCACACATTCCTTTTCTGTTGGAGATGCCGCAGAGATGGGGGCGGAGTGACTCTGTACCTGAGTGCCTGCCTGGCAGACTGCCTCAGGAAGAGGGATGCGTTGTCCACGTTGACAGCGCCTCTGGCTTCAGTAGAAAAAAGAAGAGATTCACTTCTTTGACAATCAATGCCTTTTAAACCCCTTCTCTCTCAATCAGACAGTTTGATTTTCGGCAAGGCTTCTGTGTTACCTCAGCAGAGAATCCTGATTTTCTTAGAAGGACTATTAAAGTTGTTTGATACTTTTCTTCTACAGGATATGGACTTGCCTTTTGTCTTTCCTCTTCCAACTTAACTTTTTTAATAGGACAAGATTAATCTTCCGTAAAGTTAGAGTTCTGAGAACGAATAGATCCTATGTGCGCTGCCACCATCCACACCAATCAAGCAGCTCTGATGGAGGACTTGAAGGGATAGACTGAGTGACGTGCAAGGGGACTTCAAAAAGTTGCTGGAAAAATGGGATGAAAAGATAGTGGCATTTCCCCACGTGCTTTTTGACGCTCCTTTGTAATTGCCTGGGAACCCGAATAGAGCTTCAGTTTGTAATTGCAGTAGCAGGTGCTTCGTTAGGTCTGCTCCTATACCCCACTGCAGTGGCCGTGCCTTTGACATAGTGTTCGCGGTTGGCTGTGAGACCGTTTCTGCTTTGCTAACAGGAGTTGGTGAGAGCTCTTTCTGTAACTAGTGGGCCACTCTTCATACTGTAGCAAAAATGCGTGAAAGAAACAGAATGTGGCAGAGTGACTCTAGTATACCTCCCTAGAGAGCTTCGGGCTCTGTCCTGCCGCGGGGCATTGGTGCCAGGGGACTACTGTAAGCAACTGAGGGTTTCTTCTTTGGGCAGCACCATGCATGGCAGCAGAATGTCAGTGTCCCATCAAGTCTGTTAAACGTTTTCACCTGCTGGGCAAAGAGCTCTCCGTGGCCTACAGTAGGAGTCCTTCTCTCCAGAGAAGAAAACGATCTACTCCTAAACGGTAGTGACTGTTCTTGATTGCAAGAGGGAAATCTGAAGGTCTCTGCATTGACCTTTATGCTAAACCCCCAAACCAATTCGAGACTGTTTGATTAAAAAAATGTCAGATGAGTTTGGTTGGGGTCCCAGGTACCTGTTAACTACCCCAAATCAAAAAGTTGGCTAAGGTGTGGCTGTGATTTTTTTTCCCCCAGCCCTGCTTGTCTCTGATTGTGATCTTTGTGTGTCCTTCAGTTCCTTAGTGCCATACTCGACCGTCAAAGCACCTCACCCAGTGGTGACACCAGTGACCTCGAACCAAGCCAAGCAGGTAACTTTTCCTGATTTTTACTTTGTCAACAGTCAGCCCATGCATGTCGTTGTAACTTTAAGTCCTGTAAGTCTGACAGAGAACTCTGATTCTTTCTCCACAAGTAAGCTCGTTTTGATCTGGTTAGCCAGCGTAGGTCCACTATTTGACATTTGGCACCTAGCAATCTTGGGTCACAATTCTAATGGCCTGCATTTGTATTGGAATACTTCGGGTTTTGCCATTGACCTGGACTTGACCTCTGTCGATCCATACAACCGTGTGCAATGAGGAGGAATGGTGTTTAGCTATGCTTCCTTAATGAAGAAAGCTAGGTCCCAGTGACTCATGCAGTCAGCCAGTGCTGCCCCCCGCTCTGGAGCCCAGGTCTTCTCACTCGTCCTTGTCTGCTGCTGTTTTTACTCCACTGTACCGTGTTGCTGTGCATGAGATAGATTATCTAATGTTCTCCTGCAATCCTCGTTTTTTACAGTTTACATATCTGTGATGTTTGTTATGTCTAACTTCAGGTTTTTGCCTGATAAACATTCTCTTACCAAAAAAAATGTGTTATGCGGCAAACACCCCAGCAGGAAAGAACAGGAGAAGAATGGCGGGTAGCTAAAGCTATTGCTACCTTCGAAACGTTTCCTAAGCAGCACAGTATCTATACTCAGTTATTCCTGTGGCTGGGATAAGGCCCTTCAGATTGTGTTTGCAGTCAAAGTCAGACCCTGCCTCTGAGGAGTCCTTAAGCATCACTGTTTCTTAGTTTGCCTTCCTGTAAACCGGCACATTGGCGTCCGCTCATCCTCGCGAGGCTTTCCCGTTCACTGGGTGCACTCCCTAAGAAGCCGGAATGGAGGGACACGGAAAAGTGAACGGGATGTGTGCATTAAGCTAGTTAAAAGGGCTCGTGCCTTTTGATATTAAGTTATATTATCTTCCGTTCCACAGGAGCCACGGTTTCATATAACTACCTTGTTTCTGTTCTGTTCTAGGGGGCTCTGATAAATTCCTTGAAGACAGCCACACCCGTACCAGTATCCGATCCATTGTCACCTGGTGACAAAGCCTCAGGTCAGTTTGCATCTTTGTTTCAGTGAAAGTGGAAGGTGAGCCCTGTAGTGGAGCGTATTGTTCAAGGGGAGCAGCAGTTGACATAGGAACTCAAGCAGAGAGCTCCTAGTTGATGATGAAGAGTCGCCTGGAAATTAGTGAGCTCTTCCACCACTGTGCTCAACTTTAGTTGTAAAAACTTCAGAATAATAGGTGGAAACCTTCTTTAAATGCTTTTTTCTAAAAAAGAGCAGTCGTATTGCTTTCCCTGGCTTGTTAGCTAGTCGGGGTGTAGGAGCCGGCTCCCTCTTGGCGCAGGGGGCGTTGTTTGTTGCGTTGTGTTGTACAGAGGGTGGCTATGGGTTCGAACCAGCTCCCGGCTCCTAACAGCAACAGAGCTGCAAAATGGACAGAGAGAAGGGAAATCAAGCCCCAGCCCTGTGAGCTATCAAGGCTGCCCCTCTTTAACCCTTTCACCAATTGTGACACATCTGTCTCTCCCACAGCACTCTACTTCTCGGCTGGTTTTGATAATTGACTGTACTGCCCATACCGAACTCAAAGACCATATTCATGATTATGGGATTTATTAGAGAAGTTAACAGGTTATAATACAGGATCAAGACACAGCTGTCTTTAGTCAGGACAGCTTCTTACCACCAGGCTCACAAGCAGGCCTCCTGGTCCTTGGTCCCTCAGCCATGTGACCTCACGGCTTCTTCCCAGTTTGGGCTATAACTCTTTTAGGGCTTCTGGTAAGTGCCCTCGGGGCACATCACTCTACCATAAGCTCCTCCAACTAAATACCTGGAAGTGCCCCACAAGCAGACCCAAACACACCTAACTCATTTCTTGGGCAGGAAGCCCACACTCTGTCTCATGCTCTGGCTACTGCTTCCCTGGTGGCACAGCTTTCCGTCCCTGCGTCGAGGTTCGGTGTGCAAGGAACGTGGGGTCCAAAGGAAGTATCACCTTCCTGGCAGTGAGACTCCCATTCCAGCTTCTGAGATGGCTCCAAACAGGATGGCAAAATTGACCAATCGTTTTAAAAAAAAAAAACACTGCCATCGAGTCAATACTGACTCATAGCAACCCGATAGGTCCCTGTGAGTTTCCAAGACCGTTTACAGGAGTCGAGAACCCTGTCTTGCTCCCGAGAGCTGCCTACTTGAGGATCACAGCCCGACCTGTAACCACTTTGCCACCAGGGCTAACATTTTCTCATTAGATGTCTAAATTGGTACTATCGCAATTAACCCTGTTAGCAATTACGTATAGCTGAATCATACAATCCTATGAGCACCTTCCACTACCTTCTCTTACCCAGACCCTTCAAAAAAAGTCTTTGAATAGGAGTCATAAAGACTGGCTGGAAGAGCCACATCCCGTCATTCACTTGAGCACAATAGCAGACTGCTGACATACTTCTTCTACTACAAACCAACTAAAATCCCACGTGGATGTCATCAGGTTGGTTCCAGCTCCTTACAACCATAGCGGACTCAGAGTCCCAGACGCGCATGTTTCTGCCAGCCGCCTCTGTCTCCTCTGGAGCAGCCAGCCTGTTCTTAACTCATAGCCCTACCCGAGTTCCTTGTCTGAGGGAACCAGAGACCTCCTGGCTCACAGTGACAGTTTACAGCCCAGTCCAATCCAGAAATTAAAATAGATCCATACCATGTAAGATCTCAGAGAAGAGCGAAGAGGTACGTGCTACAGGATTGTGTAACTTCACAGCCCTCCCCGAGCAGCATCGTTCTGGATCCGCTCAGGCTTCGATAGCCTCGGTGGTGGCTTTCACCTGACGGCCACTCTGCCCACGTCAGTTGGAGCAGAGGAATTTTACATGCTTTTACTTACAGCTGAATTTCGATGTGGGGTCTGCATCAGTATCTCCCTTTGTAGAGTCCCTTTTTTATAGCCCCCCTGAATTGGCACCTAGGAGATTTCAGAAAGCTTGTGGGAGATGGAACTAAAAGGATAATGGCATTTTCCCATGACTCTTTGAAGGCCCTCCATGTTTACACTCACTGCATGGTTCTCGAATCCAGTTTTTATTTTGATTCATTCTCTCAAATCGCTCTTCAAACGTGGTTGAAGCCCCTCAGCGTCACACCTCCACCGCCACCTTTGGAAGTCAAACTAAGAATTTAGTTTTCCATTCCTGGCTAATAATATTCTAGAAAAAGTTTTTGAATGACCATAAATTCTCATTCCTTTTGAAGACCTCACTGGAGAGCTTTTTGTCTACCTCACTGGTTACAGTGGCTGTTTAGGACTTCCACCATCTAATTGACACTTGTGTAAATATCACCAGTACTACCAATAGTTTAGATTGTTTCTGTAATTTTTAAGAATATATAAGCAATACCTCATTGAGCATCTCTGTGCGTACCACATTGTATTACAATACTTTAAATAAAAAATATTTTTGCCTGTAGCATCCCATAAACCTTTAAAAATAGGTACTTTCTATTGTTGTTTGTGGTTAGATTTTATTTGGATTTTTAATATCACTTTCCCACCTTTAGAAAAAGGTAGCTCTTTCTAAAATAGAGCAGTAGAACAAATATTAAAGGTTATAACCCCAAACTATTAAAAAGTAGTTACACTGAGATTGAATATGGAAATGATAGGCTTTATGTTTAACTTTCTACATATCTGTGTATTACAGCAATCATTATCTCTGTAGTTTAAAAAACAAAAGGGAAAAACTATTATGAGATACATACAAGTTGTGAAATTTTAGATAGGTATAGAAAAACATTCAGTCATGAAGCAATTACCCGGAGTTGCTTAGCATTTTAGTCTGTTTTTCTTTGGATTTCATTTCCATTGGTATATATTTCCATTAATTATAAAACTACTTTATACACATGCTTATGTTGCCATACATATGGGAACTTCAAAACGTTCCTGGGAAAATTCCATTGTCCGTTTCAATTCTGTTTTACCACTTTTTGAATTATGTGTGTTTGTGTAGTTTTGTGTGTGTGTGTGTGTGTGTGTGTGACTAGCTTTACCTTATAAACATTTCCGTATCCTATTAAAACCTACAAAAATATGCTTTTCAAACTGCACTAGAATTATATCTTTTTCTGAAAAAGAGTCTGGCATTTCGTAGTTTGGAATTAACATTTGCAAAGCCAAAGTGCAAGTTCAGAGATAATGAAAAAAATTGGGCAATATGCTCACCCTTAGGACAGAATGCACATGAGGACCACAGACCCGAGCTGCTCCTCTCAGTGGTGCCACACTCAGGGGTGCCACACATGCTGTCCTACAGGAAGTCGCTAACTGGGATGTGTTGCTAGCGGACTTATAACAATGTTTTTGTTTGTTTCAGTGATCTCAGGACCAGGGACAACCAAGATAGAAACAGCTCTGACGTCAACCCCATCTACTGCCGGACAGTTTGGCAAGCCTTTCCCATTTGCTTCGTCAGGGTCAGTAATCAACTTACATTTGGTTGTAGATTACCAGCAACCTGACAGCAAGCAAGCCCAAAGCTCATGATCAATAGGGGTTTTGATGTTTTGTTTTCCATTTAAACTGTGGAGTAAAGCAGGTTCTTCATTGTGCTCAAGGTTATTTCTGAGTTGCAGAAATTATCTGCCCCCTTTTCTTTCTCCCTAGTTCTAGTAATTGTTGTATTTCTGCCACAGTCAGACAGAAAGTGGGAAGAGGAACCATTTTGCTTACGTCAGTAGTGGGAAACTTAGAGGCAGACATTGACTGCCCTGGGTCTGTCAACAGATGCATAAGCAGCAGACATATTTCTATGCTTATCAAATGCACATGAGCCCACGTTTCTTATTGTTGCAGTAATACAACTTATCCTGCTGACAGTCTCCTAATGTCTTATATGAATTTCTCTCGTGGGAGTCAAGTTTTTGCACATATTATTATATATTACTATCACATATATTTGCATATATTGTTACATATTTGTTTTACTTTTGAGGTCAGCTACATTTTGAGCTATGGATCTGGGCTAAATTCCATTGTTAATCTAGTACATCGTGCCAGTGTTTTTATTCTACCACTGTTTGGGAGCTCGGCGTGGCATTTCAACTGGCAGTACTTCTTTGAGAGCTCAGCGTACTAAACCTAAAGGAGGTCAATAAAGACACAAGTGGTTTGAACACTCAGGCTTTAGATGGATGTTGAAAACGGTTTCTGTTTCTCTTCCATAATGACGGCTGTTATCTGTAAGATGTCAGTCATTTCTAAAAATGAGCAAATCTAAACCACATCGCTAGTGAACTCTCCTTACCGTTGGCATGAGTATGCCGTTTCTCCGGATGCTGAAGCAGGTGCTCGCCGGCGCTCATGTGGAATGGCATTTGACTGTGTGGCTGAGTGACTGCCATCCCCGTGTGGGGTGCCCTTTCATTGTAAGACCTGCTAAGGACTGTCAGTTGCTGTTTTGGAATTGGAATCCAGTTACCTCAGCCTTTGCCCTGACCTGCTCACACATTTCTTGAACGTTCTTTCTCCCTAACACACTGCAAGGAAAGAGCATTAGAAAACAATTTCAGGGAAGGAAACTATTCTATATAGACCTTGTTTCTTTATTATAAAATCGTGGTTTGGTTTTGTTTTTCAATACCTCCCAAAGGTAATTTGGAGTCAATTTTAAAGGATAGGTCACTGCCAAGAATTAGTGCATCCTTTACACATGCTAATCTAATGCCTCTGTGAAATTATGTTCTTCCCCTTCTAAAAATAAGAAGGGAAGGTCTGGGCCAGTGGGTCAGTGGTTTAGCTCAGTAGATAAAATGTCTTCACCTAGCCTGAGGCCTACTGACAAGAACTTTTTTTTTAGCATGATACAGTGCCTGGCACATCTTCTAGGTGATCTTTGTCCATTTGAAGAAAGCAATAACGAGCAGAAAATCTTAGTCTTTACGTTACCTACTGTGTTTGACATGGTCAGTCCCCTGTCATGAAGCCCTTTATTGGCTCTCTGAGTAGTTTATCACAGTGGATACTCAGATTTTGATTCACAGTTGTGCGGCAGTTTCCTCTTGGGGTCTGGGGTCTGTATTCACAGCGTGGGGAGAGGAGTTGATGAAAGGTGTCAGACATGGTTTTGAGCCACATTGCCCCAGCTTAGGACCAGGAGTTCTGTCAGGAAGGTAGACTCCGTGTGGCTGGGGGGTGGGGGGCGGGTGCCCTTCCATTGTAAGACCTGCTTAAGGACTGTCAGTTGATGTTTTGGAATCTCTTTCTGCTTCCCGCCTGCGTGTGCTCTTCAGTCTTGGTGTGGGTTATGAGATGCTTGCCCTTCAGCTGGCTTTGCTTCTACCACTTAATCTGCTCTGTCTTCCATTTCTAAGTGCACATTCCTGGTGCCTTTCCCCTCCTACTTGATAGCTCCTCCGCTCTACTTGGGATAGATCCCCATCTAAAACCCTAATGGCTGGACATTTCCAAGACGTTCTTGACTGCTACTACATTTCCCCTTCTTCCAAAAACTGCCTCTCCCTGCTTGAAGATCCTGGCGCATTGGACACTTGTGAGCTAGGCCCTTGTACTACCTTTTGTTTACCTCACAGATTGCACACTCCTCGAGAGCAGATGGAGCGCGTTACGGAAGGGCAAGATGATGCCTTCGTGTGTTCTTTTCTAACTTCTCTTCTGCCCCTCCCTAGGACTGGCTTTAATTTTGGGATGCTCACATCAACACCAGCTTCTAATTTTACTGCTGCCCAAGGTACAGTTTCTGCTTTGCATCACTTTATTTTTGTGTTTCTCCTGAACAAGTTCGGGTTATTTTTTTTTTATAGATGTGTTGGCATTTCACCTGCCGCTGAGCCCTGGTTAAAGTATCTATCTGCAAGTTTGGTGTCAATAGTGTACGTTAAAAATAGGTTTCATTTAAGAAATGGATGCCATGGATTTCTGGTTATTTTTGTGATTAAAGGAAAGGTATGGTTTTAGAAAATTGAGGCTGTGCATTGGTGTGTTACTGTTAACATGTGCATGAGAATTTCTTTCTCCGTTTTCATCTGTCTGCCATTTAACATTTCGGAGTTCATCGAACAGTTCTTCTGTAGGCCAAGAGACTCAGTCCCTTGGAACCATCTGCCTTGCCTTTTCCCCTTGGTAACGTTAAAGTAAACACACTGGTCCTGTACATGCTCTCACAGATCTGTCTACTGGGATGTTGTTAATGCTTTAAAAACTTTGAGACCTACAAAGAAATAAATTGTATTTTCCAATGCCCTCCCTGTTGTGCAGTAAGTAATTAGACTTTATTATAAAAATAATTGCTATTGAAGAAGTTATGGAAATTAAAAACAGACTAACACCTAACCCAGTGCCATCAATGTCTATTCCGACTCACAGCGGCCTGGCTGGACAGAGTAGAAGTGCATCCGGGGTCTCTGAGACCGTGCGCCTTTCTCCCCCAGCGGACCGCCTCACAGCCCACTGGGCCACACGGGCTCCCTTTAAATGACAGAGTCACGAGGGAGTTAAATCACCTGATGCCCTTCGTGATAACTTGTTATTCTGCGAGATTGCCTTAGGGGATTTTAGCTTCTGGAGTGATTTTTTTTTTTAATCATTTTTTGGCGGGCGGGACAGGGCCTCTTAAAGCTCTTACAACATTCCATACATCAGTTGTATCAAGCACATTTGTACATATGTTGCTATCATCGTTTTCTAAGCATTTTCTTTCTGTTTGAGCCCTTGGTATCAACTCCTCTTTCTTCCCTCCTTCCCCATGGAGTGATTGTGTTTTTTCCCTGTGTCACATAATTTCTTGAGAATTTTCTAATATAATTGAAAAGTACTGTATAAGTTTGGCTAATTATATTATGGATACGCTGTCATTGATTTAACCACTCCCCTACTGGAATTTTTAAGTTATTTCCAGGTTTTCCCTGTCATAAGTAGCGTCATGCCATCTTTCTTTTTTTTTTTTTTTAGGATTTTCTCTTTTTTGTCATTGGTTTTTTTTTTTTTTTTAAACTTTTTATTAGGGACTCATACAACTCTTATCACAGTCCATACATATACATACATCAATTGTATAAAGCACATCCATACATTCCCCGCCCCAATCATTCTCAAAGCATTTGCTCTCCACTTAAGCCCTTTGCATCAGGTCCTCTTTTTTTCCCCTCCCTCCCCGCTCCCCCCCCTCATGTGCCCTTTGTAATTTATACATCGTTATTTTGTCATATCAGCGTCATGCCATCTTTCATTTTATTACTCAACAGATTTTATTTTTGACAGTGTTCTGTGCCAGGCGAAATGTTCTAAGTTTCTGAATAAGCTTCTTGGAGACCTGAAGGAGCCGGAAGCGTAGCAGACTCCCGTGCCTGATTCGCGTGTGGCACTTCGAGTGCTGATCACCGCGTCCTTCTTTGCTACGGGCATTCTGAAATGTGCCTCTTAACCTTTGCCACCCTTACTTGTACATGGAAGTGGTCGTCTGTGTAGTGGCACTTTATGTGCCCATAAAGACCCCCAACTGACAGGCCCCCATTGGAGCAGTGTCTGGTCTATCGGGCCTGTCTCTTCTGGGCTAATAGGGAGTCACCTCATACTCTAGACCGCTTATCACTGCTGTGATGTAGTAACCCCCAAAAGAACCCTCGTTCCTTTGTGACCTCATGGAGACGCTTAAACAGTATCATGGCGCCACGCAGAAACATGCGTTGTGTCCTCTCTGAAGAAAACTACAATTAGGACAAACGATGCCGGATTTCACAAAGGGCCGATGGAGCCCTTGGCTTAGAAATGGTGGAAATGTGATTTTGCTCACCAACTCACTTCCGAATTTCTCTTTCTTGCCAGGGACAACACCTCCCAAAAAAGAGTCGGACCAGCTCGATGCGTTCTCCTTTAGCGGCGGCAGCGAACCTTCCCACGAGACCTCTCCTGAAAGCCCTCCTCCGGGAACCGCCGCTTCAGGAGAGTTCGTTCCACCCAGCAGCAAGCTCACGCCAGCGGCGGGCATTGCTCTCTCCACGTCGTCTACCAAGCCAGAAGCGCCCGCGTCAAAGTTGGGGGAGCTGCTGTTTCCGCATTCTCTAGCTGGAGAGACTCTAGGAAGTTTTTCAGGACTGCGTGTTGGCCAAGCAGATGAGGCTGCAACGCCAACCGATACGGCTTCACCCCCGAGCCCGACTAGCGCCCAGTCAGCCAAAGCTTCGCCCACGTCCTCAGGGGTCCCTGTGGCCGGCCCTCCAGCATGCGGGAAGCCTGTGGAGCCCACCGAGACCTCCACCACGGTAGCGCCAGCAGCAGCAGCAGCCAGCACGGGCCCCAGCAGTCCCTCGGCTGGTGGCTTGGGCAGCCTGTCCCTCTCCAGTGCAGGCTCCTCCGGGGCAATCAATTTTGGAGGGACTTCTCTAAGTGGTGGCAAGATGACCTTTCCCTTTGGAAGCCCACAGACCAGTAGTAGTGCAGTGACCCCATCTGCCCCACCATCGACTTCGACTGTCACGTCCCTTCCTGTATCCGTCCCCATAGTGTCGCTCAGTAACCTGCTAGGTTCACCTGCCCCTGCCCAGCCCGTGTCCTCTGGTAAAAGCCCAGAGGAGGCCCCATCACCAGCTTTGCCTGAGAAGCCCGAGGGCAGTGAGGCTGCCGCGGCAACAGGCTCCCTTCTAGGGCAGCCACAGCCAGCCCAGCTTGCCCATGCTGCCCTGCAGCCTTCTGAGTCTGCTCCCAAAGAGCCTGTTCTCGCCCTGCCGGTGAGCAGCAGCAGCTCTGCCACTGCCGCGCCCACTGCCAGTCCTGCAGCACCGCCTGCAGAGACCACTCCCGCAGCCCCCGGGGTCCCCGACGTGAAGACAGAGGCATCATCGCCAGCATCTGCTTTCTCGGCTCCTGGGCAAACTGCTGTCACCGCAGCGACGGCCACGGGTGCTGTCCCTGTGGCTGCTGAAACGTCTAGCAGCCCCACAGCCTGCAGCCCTGTGTCCAGTATTGCTCCAAGCCCAGCTACAGAGACAGCAGTGTTTGGGACTGTCACTTCTGGCTCATCGGTCTTTACTCAGCCACCTGCTGCCAGTTCTAGCTCAGCTTTCAGCCAACTCACCAACAACACAGGCACAACGCCCACTACTACCCCTGTGTTTGGGCAGGTGGCGGCCAGCACAGCACCAAGCCTTTTTGGACAGCAGACAGGCAGCGTAGCCAGCACAGCAGCCTCTACACCACCGGTCAGCAGTTCAGGGTTTGGCGGCCCAGCTTTTGGCACCTCAGCACCAGGGGTCTTTGGGCAGGCCCCTGCCTTTGGGCAGCCCCCCAGCAGTTCCACGAGTGGCTTCTCCTTCAGTCAGTCTGGCTTCGGCTCTGTGCCTGCTTTCGGTCAGTCCGTCTCCGCCACCCCCACGTCCACCAGCGGCAATGTCTTTGGCGCCTCCTCGAGTGCCAGCAGCTCCAGCTCCTTCTCGTTTGGACAGTCTTCGGCCGGCACAGGAGGGGGGCTGTTTGGCCAAAGCAGTGCTCCTGCTTTTGGTCAGAGCCCAGGCTTTGGGCAGGGAGGCTCTGTGTTTGGTAGCACCTCAGCCACCACCACCACCACAGCCTCGACCTCTGGCTTTAGCTTTTGCCAAGCCTCAGGTAAGAACCTATGGATGCGTTTTCCCCCGTGCCCCTTCTGTGCTCTCTGAAACCTGCGGCGAGGCTGCACTCGTTTCCTAATGGAGAGACGGCACGCAGATGGCAGATCCTGAAAAAGCAAGAGGGACTCTGGAGCCCTGCAGGTCTCATTTCTTTGGCCTAATTGGGAGAAGCTGGCACCGCAAACTCTGCTTCTGTCGCTTTGGTGCTCAGCATGCTCGCCACTCAGCCACCAGCGTCCAATGTCGTGGGCCAGGGACAAGGGGCACTAGTTTCAGGCCATCGCCAGTAATGGCAGGGCTCATGAATATGAAATTTTAAATTGGGGCCGAGCTTTAAAAGCCATTGTGTCCAAATTTCTCAAGCCTAGAGGTGATGGGTTTCATGTCCCAGAGTGCTAATGGAGAGAGAAGACTCCAGGTCTCCCTAGGCCCCTGTTGTGCTTATGGTCTCTGTTTCTCCAACCCCTTGGTCTTGCTAGGGTGGTAGAACATTGGTAGAGAGTGTGATAATTTTTTAAAGACACACGGACTTTGGGGGGGTGGAGCGCAGTCCGTCACAGTTGCGAGTCCGATCTCGGCGGCTTGTTTTGCTTGTGAAAGTTGTTGATAGGCCAGGCCATTGGAAGTCTTTCTCGGTCCTGATGGCTGTCTGATGAAAGACAGACAGAACTCTAGCAATTCCTCTCTAGGGAAAGGCAGAAATCGAGGATTCCATGGCGGGCAAGATTACAGGTAGCTGCTCATTCCACCTTGAGTGACCATTTCTTGAGAATGGTTCATACTTCATTCAAAGAAAATATTTTCTTCCTTCCATTCAGCAAATGTTACTAAGCTCCTACTCAGTTGTGAACCAGGTGGAAAGACTGGCTCAATTTTGAGATCCCCTTCACACCCTGTGGAGAGGCCAGTTGGCCCGTTTGAAAGATGGGAGGTGCAGTGGCTTGGCCTAGAGAACGGGCAGACAGACTACCTGAGAGTTGTGCATCTTAACTATTCCAGCACAATTCAGAACCCCTAGAGAAATCGTCATTCAGTTAGTAACCCGGCTGACGACGACTTGAGACTCGCTTAAGCCCGCCTACCAGTTCAATGACGGGAACTGAACAGCGGCTCCTGCCTTCGTGTAGGATGCGCTTCTTACCGGAGCGAGGTTGCCTGGTGGACCCAGGTCCTTCCACCATGTATGTCACCTGGAAGAGAAGCCACCGTGAAAAATCTGGTACTTCAGATACCGAAGGAACCGGGGAGTAGAGGTATTCATAGTGTCACACCTGTCACTGGAAAGAAGTCCTGGTGGTTTGAAGTGTGGGAAGAAGATATCTTTTGAACGTTCAGTGGGCTTCAGAGAGTTTCTTTAAAAAATACCTTGTCTTTTTGTTCCATTTCCCCACAAACTTCTGGGAGCACTCTCACCTTATTAGCGCCTATCCGTTTGCGACTTGCCAGGAGAGAGGATCCAGTCCTTGCGCCTCTGCAGTCTGTGCCGACTATGATATGTACAGTTCTCCATTGAAAGGCCTTCACACTGATTTCTATGAATTTCCTCCATTTGCTCATAAGTTTGATTTTAGCACACCTGAATACCATTTTTAAAGTAAATAAAACTTTGATGTAGTAAAAGACTAACTGAACCTTATCTTTGTATTTTACAGGTTTTGGATCTAGTGGTACTGGTTCTGTGTTTGGTCAAGCAGCCAGTAGTGGTGGAACAGTCTTTGGCCAGGTAAATATTGTGGTCTGTCTCCATTCATCTCACCTCACACCAAACCGTCTGTTTTTTGCCTCTAAAATGCGATCCGCTCTCACTGTGTGCCCAGTCCCAGCAGAGAGACTTGAGTGGCTCTCTAGCTCCACCCTCTTCACTCCCTCAGGTACACGTAGGTCTCAGCCTCTGCCGTGAGAGTCACTGGAAGTTTGATCCTTTTGTGACAGCCTGTTAGGCAAGCTCTTTGAAATCCCATTGCCCGCTTTCCCATCAATCGACTGCCTCTTCTGTTACTCACAATTGGCAGACCTCTTCCTCCCCTTAGCCTTGATCATGTGTATGTGTGAGAGATGTAAGGTTCTTGAGTTAAGAATGCTTTTATATTTTTTAGTGGTTGTCTAAAAAGAAAAAAATTAAAGACCAGCCGTGAGCCACAAAGTCTAGAATGCTTCCTCTCTGGCCCTTACAGAGAATGGTTTGGATCTCTGTGCTCATCTCTGTGGTCCGGGGCCGCCTCTAGATGACCTGGGCTCTTGGTTTCTGTTTCGATAGCTGGCGGTCATTATGCATCGGGCATAGCTCTAAGCCCCCTCTGTTAATACAGATAGTCCCAGGTTACGAATGAGATCAGTTCCTACGTGTGTCTTTTTAAGAAGGGGTAGGTAAGTCAAAGCAGGTGCATACAGCTCTTACGTGGCCTTTCTCTGATGAAGACCTTTCCAATGCCGCTGTCTGGAAGGTCATTGTGAAGAATTTGTTGCAAGTAGGGGTTTGTTCAGTCAGGCAGAACTCAGGGACTGCCTGTGACCTCATTGGATTATCACAGCACCTCGAGAAGCGGGGTGCCGATGTGCCCATTTGCCAGATGACGATTCTGCCCAGAGAGAGCGTACAGTTACTGTCCACGCCACACTGGCTGCTTTAGCATCAGGAACCCTTCAGTAGAAGGATGTGTTAGAAATGATTGTGACTTAGAGGCCGAACTGGTGCACACCTTAACATGGTTTAAGCCCATGTCAGTCATGGAATATGTTTTGTGCACATCTTTGGTGACTTTCTTTATTGTCTCTCTTCTTTCAAAGACGGGGACTGCCCTTGTCAGTGTGGGGTCAGTCAGATCAAATTTCCTGCTGAAAATGCCAGGTAAAGCACAAAGCCATCTCGACAGTGATGAGGGAGCATGCTCTCTGACCAAGCCAGATACAGAGGTCCCAGAGGCCAGCTGTGCCCAGAGGGCATTTGCTAATCTAGGAGCATTTGTAGTGTCTGTTTCATAGCCTCAAAGGGCAAGGTTATGGAAGTCACAGACCAAGATGGGTGGGCGTTTTAAAGGAGGCCCAGCCCCTGGCAGCCTGGGTGCAAATGGCCCCACTTGGAGGCGGTTCCTGCGTCCTGACTTGCTCCTGGGGTGGGGGGCCTACCGCTGCCCCGCGAAGCATCCCAGATCCACTCTGAAGACAGATAACAGTATGTCCAGACCACGTGTTCTTACAGACACTTGTCAAGGATGTTGATTTCCACCACTCTTGAAGGCTTGCATTGAGTTTCTATCTGAATTAACGGCAGTAGGATTTGGGGGTATGTTAGGCTCGCATAGATAATAGAAACAATCATTGAAACCCAGAATAAACATCAGAAACAAATTTGCAAAGAGTTCCGGTGCCAGCAAGGAATAGAAACTTATAAGACACTGGTGGTATTGATGAGTGTCTGAACTGTTGAATACAAAGGAGATGTTCTGAAATGTAATTCTTCTACCTAATTAAAACATTTTTTAATTCAAAATCAAATTCTAATAAATTTCATAGCTGCTCTGGAAAAAAAACAAATAAAAATTCTAAGTTAATTCAATAATAAAAATTTAAAACTCAACAGATGGATCTAACATCAGATTAGACTCAGCTAAAGAGAGCAGTAATGTGCTACAAGACCAGGAGTCCACTTTTTCCTATAAAGTTCCTAACGTGAGTATTTTCGCTTTGGAAGGCTCGAGATAGAACTACTCCACTGCTACTGTAGCTCAGATGTGCTAAATGCAGGAGCATCACTGTGTCCGTGAAACCTTCATTTACAAAGACAAGTAGTAGTAAGCCAGCCAGAGGTAACAGCCCATGGCTCTAATTTGCCACCTCTTGACCAAGAAGATAGGCAAAAGAAATTATCTAGACTGCACCCTAGCAAGCAAGAGGTCGGAAAAGTAGCGCAGTGAGAACAGCGCCCCTAAGAGAAAAGATCGGACGTCCTTTTCATCAAAGTCCCAGAAAGAGGAGGAAAAGTGAGGGAGAGAAAAGGAATTTCCCAGGTGGGAGGAGGAAGCAGTAAACCACAGATTCCAAAACGCCCAGCAAATGACCATGTGTAAAAGGAAGTCAGCCCTTAGCATAGGGCAACTCCAGCCGCCGAAGAGAAGGCAGGAGCTAGTGCCCTGAGGGGTGACACGTCTGCGGCAGGGAAACACGAGGGGCGGTGGCTCCGCTAATCCGAAGAAACAGACTCTTACAGAAGCAAAGGAAACCAAGACCTTTCCCAGGCAAATCCAGAGAGAATCACTGTTGAGCTGGCCTAAAGGAAATTCTAATGGGTATTCTTGCTCCATAGAAGGCTTGAAATGCAAGGAGTGGAAAAAAAATCTCAAGTAAATAAATTTATCCTGCTGATAAATCCTCCCAACAATTTAAAGTAGCCACTTATAATACAATGTTAACAGTACACCTGGAGGAATAGAAACATTGACATTGGTTGGGAGGAGAGAGGGAATTTCAAGGGTCACTGGGAGTCAGAGTGGACTCAATGGCAGTGAGTTTGGTTTTTTGTTGAAGGTTTTACGTAAGAACCCTGGAGGCTGGTCCACGTGCAGTGGGATCACCACTAATGATCCCAGACAGTTAGAGGTGTCTTGGTTCTTTCTCCGCCTCCACTGCTTCACTTGAGCGGTCTTTTAAAAAAGAACCCTGGAGGCTGTCAGGTAGCATTGGTCTGCTAGCCAAAAGATGGTGCTTCGAGCCACCAACCACTGCGCACAAGAAAGACGAGGCCGCTCGCTCCCGGGAAGGCGGACAGCCTTTGAGACACGCGTGCAACGCCTGTCAGCCAGGATTGACCACAGCTGCCCTTGATCGCCCCAAAGAAGGGACTTGGAAAGGTCATTGTGCAGCTAAGAATTTTTGGAGGAAACATCTTAAAAGAACAAAAACAAAATCTAGTGAGGGGGGAGATGGAATCGTGAAGAAGCAAGAGAGAAGAAAGCCTTAGGGTCACCAGGGTAAATAGCTTAAAAATACGAGGATAAATTTTATTTATTTTTATTAAATACAGTACATTTACTTAAATTTGACGTTTAAACTTACAGACTAAATGCCCACTTAAACGTAAAGATTGTCAGCTTGGAACTTAAAAAATTCAGCTACATGCCATTTATAGGAGATGCATCTGAAACCTAAGCAAACATAGTCAATGCACGGTTCCCAGGACGTATGCTGTCCAGATCACGAAAGAATGTGGTGCTGCTCTCTAAATGCAGAGTCCATTCAGAAACCATTTCAGAGGCAAAACGGACATTTATGCCACAGAGATTGAGTTCATCAGATTTTCATTAATAGAAAAATCTCAGAAATCATAAATTGAGGAACAAAGGGGGGGGGGAAATATGCACAATGACAGCGAGAATTTTAACCTAATTGAGAGAAGAAGCACACACACAAAAATCAGTAAGGGAAATAATCTTTAATATCATAATTCACAAACTTAACTAGAAAGTAATAGCCAGTATTCTGTATCCTGTTTTCAAGAGCACACAAAATAATTACATGCTTGATCATAGTGTTTCTCTTCTCTGATTTGTAAGGATTCATAGATTGAGTGTCCTGCGGCCACAGCACCAATAAACTACATGTTGGTAAGAGAGTAATGAAACTACCCTCACCTGCTCGGGAAATAAGGCTGGCCCACGTAAGCCAAAAAATAACATAGCATAACTTAATTGGAAGATGATTGGAACTAATGAAAATGGAAATATTAAATGTATCAATACATAGAAGGAAATATGTAATACAGGAATGTACACATTAAAGAAAAAAACAAACTCAGACTCAATGCCATCGAGTCAATTGCAGCTTGTAGGACTGCATGCGGGTTTCTGGGATTGTAACTCTTTGCTGGAATAGACAGTCTTTTTCCCAACAGAGAGGAAGAAAGACTAAAGTTAATGGAGTTAATTAACATCCTACTCGGGAAATAGGGGCGAAAAACAGGCTTGGCATTCCCAGTGCTGCTGACATGACAATAAAATGTACATTTTAGTCAATGAGGATAAATTTCTATTGTTAAAAAACAAGCATGACTTAGAGCGAAATGACAAACTTGAATGTAAAGATTTAAGAAATTCAATCAATTGTGAAAATTTTTCCTCCCCACCTCTCTCCCCCCAAATCTTAAGAAAACTTTATTGGCAGTATCTACGGAATATTAACAGAAGAGATAATACTTGTCCCACAAGAACATTTTCTGATGATAAGAAAAAAGGGCACATTCCTCACTTACTTTATGAAGGTAACATAAATAAAACTAGGCCAGCTTCTCCGGAATGCCATGTGGAAACCCCAGACACAGTGTTGAGCAACCTGGCCCATGCGCCGATGGCCGGCTGATTTTCCCCCAGGTGCCAAGATGGACTTCTTCCTCAGTCCGTGCATGAAATCAACCCAAAGCACAACAGTGGCCCAATGCACAGACAGCACCGCAAAACGCTAGCATCAGACCTAGACTTAAACCTTCAGGACCTTGTTTTCAGCAGTGACTTCTTAGATTTGACATGAAAAGCGTGAGCAGCCAAAAAAGCCCAATAAGTTGGACTTCCATCACAATTTAAAACCTTGTGGGAAAACATTGTTTAAAATGAACCCTGTTTCTGTTGAGTGGCTTCTGGCTCCGCATCACAGCAGAGGAGCACTGCCCCAGGGTTTCCGAGGCTGTAAACTAGTGGTGCTCCACCTTCCTCAGGCCACGGCCCTTTCACACCGCTCCTCATGTGGTGGTGACCCCCCCACTCCCAACCGTGAGAGTATTGTCCTTGCTACTTCATCACTGTCACTTTACAACAGTTATGAATCGGGCCACCCTGTGAAAGGGTCGTTCAGCCCCCAAAGGGGTCACGACCCACAGGTTGAGGACCGCTGCTGTACCCCTTCATGGACAGACTGTCACATCTTTCCCATGGAGCCATTGGTGGGTGCAAACCACCAACCTTTGAGGTGTTGGTGAAGCACTTGACCGTCACTGCAGGGCTCCTCTTACACTTAAAGAACAGTATCAAAAAGTGAAAAGATAACCAACACATAGGAGAAAATCATGGATCTGACACAGGTTTAATATCCAGAACCTACGTAACCTATATGAGCTCATACGTTAACAACAAAAAGATAACACCATTTAAAAATGGGGAAACAATTTGAAGTGACGTTTCTCCAAAGACACATGAAAAATACTCAACATCATGACTCCTTAGAGGAATGGAAACGAGCCACACTGAGGTGCCATCGACACCCACAAACCTATTGCTGGTGAGTTGATGCCTACTCTTTGCAACTCTAGACCAGTGGTTCTCAACCTTCCTGACGCCCCGACCCTTTCATACAGTTCCTCATGTTGTGACCCCGCAACCATAGCATTATTTTCGTGGCTACTTCATCACTGTCATTTTGCTACTGCTATGAATTGAGCGACCCCTGGGAAAGGGTCGTTCAACACCCCTCCCCCCCAAAGGGGTTGCGACCCACAGGTTAAGAACCGCTGTAGACAGCGTGGAACTTTCCCCGTGGGATTTCCAGGGCTGGGGTCTGTACAGAAGTTGAATTCTTTGGGGCAGGACTAGCAAGATGGAGATGATACCACTTGTACATGTACAGACCTAGGAGGAGGGTATGTCAGGAAACTTTTGCTTCGCGTTTTGGTATTTTTTGTTTATTCAAGGTTTCCATGATTTTTGTAGCAATTCTTTTTTCTTTTTTTTACTTTCATATCAACCATTGTCAATGTATGGACTGACTTAGATTCTAATTCGAAGAAATAAACTGAAATTAGGTATTTATGATTTGAACTTCCTCTATTCAGTAATATTAAGGAATGATTCTTAATTTGTGAAAATATTTTGCATTGTGTTTATGGTTTATGCCTAAAGAGATCATGGAAACTGTGGATGAACTAATGGGATGCCCTAATGAGAGAGACGAGCAGTGAGGGAGGGCGATAGAGCAAGCCCAGTGGTAGACGCTGGTCAATGCTGAAGCAGGATGGTAGGGGTTCATTTGACTCTTCTGTCTACTTGGACATCTTTAAATTTTCCATAACTGTTAGCACCTGGTGCACAGGGTCCTCAAACCCTGTGTGAGAGTATAGTAGTTATCAATTCCTACTCATTGCAGTGAAGTAGGAGCTCTTTTGGGTCATGTTCACAATTGTTTATCAATTCACATTTTAAAAATAAGGTTGATTCATAGGACACTGCTCTTTGTAGGGCAAGCATGTCCCTGCATTGGCGGTTTCATACATTCAGCCTAATAGCCCTGAGATTCATCTGAGAAGTCTGGTGCTCTGTTTCTGCAGGCCCGGGTCAGTTGTCCAGTCAACGGCCGTTTCCTCGTCACCCAAGCTTACGCTCTCTGATCAGAAGCCACGTTTGTAAACGCCATTGCTCATCATTGATGGTTGTAATAAACTCTTTTTGTGCAGCAAGACGAAGAAGAAGGAAAGAAAGAACCCTGTGAAGCAGCCAGGCAAGAACACTTTTGGCAGAAGGAGTAGCAAGTCCTGTGCCCTCCAGCACACAGGAACCTGATGTGTTCAAGGCACACACACATGCCAGGGCCGAGCAAGCCTACAGACAGCAGGACAGGCCGTCCTTCTAAAGTCTGACTGGACCACTGTGTGAAGATACGTGTGCTCGCAGAAAACCAGCCCAGCCAAGCCAGCGGTTCCCAACCTGGGGCTCAAACGCCCCTGGCACAGGGGCGCCCAATTCGTAACAGTAGCAAAACGATAGTGATGAAGTAGCCACAAAAGCAATGTTCTGGTTGGGGGCGTCACCTCCACATGAGGCACTGTCTGAAAGGGCCGGGGCGTGAGGCAGGTGGAGACCCACTGGTCCAAGCAAAGGCGCGAGTAGCCTGGCCCAGGTGGAGGCCGTGTGCCTGCACGGGAAGTGGGTACACCGGGCGCTTGTAAGTGACCTTCTGGAGGAGTAACATTTGAGAGAACGCGGTGAAGAGGGCCTAGCGGATAGTGAACAGCAGCTCTGTTGAGTGTATAATTAAAGTGGACTCATTTAATTCCCTCACCTCTTCAAGCTCAGGGTTTGTTATCTCCATTTCACAGAAGGGGTCTACTACCCCGCCCGTCGGAAACCCCCTGCACACAGTGCCCACCTCAAACCCTGTCTTACCCGATATTATCATCCAAGGCGGTGTCACCTCAATCCTAGCCCTGGTCTGTCTTAAGAGCCTGTTTCCCAGCAAGAATGCCTGTATAGACAGGGGCTGGGGGTGGGGCGGGGGGAATGCCTGTATCTGCGCCTGATGCAGCTTGGAGTCAGGCTGTGTCCCTAAGCCAGCAGCATCCTCTGAGCATCAGAGTTGCAGGTTGGGACAAAATTCTGCTGTGGTTACCATTTCAACAATGCAAATACTGTAAGCGGATTTCTGCAGCCCTGGGGAAGTCATTCGGAAATAAAAGTGTGCAAATTGGGAGAAAAGACTAAATCACTTTCCATCCAAGAGTTAGAAGTGGTGGTGCCTATCCATGCTTTCAAACGATTCGTTTTGGAAAGCTCTTGAGAGTTCGTTTTTCTGCCTGTGGCAACATGTTGTGCAGAGATTGAAGGCAGCAGAGCAGATAAACACTCGACGCATTCAGCTACATCAAGCATGTTCTCAGAACTACAGCACTTTGAGGAAGCCCCTATCCAGGGCCCAGCTTCTTTGGTGGTGGTCAGAACATCGCCCCCGGGCTGCTGCTCTAGGTTCTCCTGCCTCTCCCTTGTGTGCTAGACGTGAGCACCTGTCCCGGACGCGGCCTGCTGTTTCCAGCAGCCTCATGCGCTTTCCCCTGCCTCTTGCTTTGCAGCAGCCGCCCTCCCCCGGTGGCGGTGTGTTCGGGTCTGGAAACGCTGGAAGAGGGGGCGGTTTCTTCAGCGGCCTTGGAGGGAAACCCAGCCAGGATGCAGCCAACAAAAACCCTTTCAGCTCGGCCACTGGGGGCTTCGGATCTACAGCCACCTCAAGTAAGTTGGGGAATTTGTCCAGCCCCTCAATTGCCATTGTCTTCCCCATGATGTCCTCAACAGTGTCAGTAGCAACCAGAGATGAGAGACGTGGAATGCCCATTCCAATATTGGCCCCCCAGACAGTGTGGTGTGTTTGGGCTGCTGCTTGTTTGCTTTTTAACAAACTGCCCTATAGTAATGGTGACCGGAACAGACACTCGAGCTGCAGGGAGAGGGTCCGTGTATCGGGCTCAGTCGTGAACTGATTTGAGTGAATGCAGGCAGAGAGGCATAAATGAGCAGCAGCGGAGCAAGCTGGGCAGGATGCCTGGAGGAGTGGCATCTGGGTTTCCTCTGGCGGGGCACCTTGCCCACCCAGAGGTGAAGCGCTCATTACTCTTCTCTTCCATTTCTGTTTCATTTTGACGGGCAAGCTTTGAACTGCTGCTAACCACAAAGTCAGCTGTTCAAGCCCACCAGCCGCTCCTGGGGAGACTGCTCCGTTAAGATTTTATACAGCCTCAGAATTGACTCTGACAGTGGGTTTGGGTTTGGTTTTTGGATAGTGTGGCTTGTTGGCACCTTCTCTGTTGAATTTATTTTAATTCTGTTGGTTATTTATGAAAGAAACTTGTTTAACCCTTTGGAAAGTATCCTTTTGCTGATGGCGCTGAGGTGGAACGTTAGTAACCTTTCACTGTCATTCTAGCACCTCTCCCTTAATGTGCAATAGCCAAACAGACCAAGTCCATTGCCATCAAGTCAGTCTGACTCCTACAGATCCTGTAGGACAAGCAGAACTGCCCGTCGGGTTCCAAGACTGTCATCCCTACAGAATCAGCCTTCCCACACCACTCTCCCAAAGAAACAGCCGAGTACTTACCCACTGTGTCGCCAGGGCTCCGTATGTGCAAGAGCGGGTCTTAGTCATGGATGCAGAGCTTTTGCACTACAAACCACACTGATTACATCCTTCAAATTAAGGCCCACGGAGCTGAAAGCCGTGCTTTCTATCTTTATTCTCCCTTCTGACTTCACAGACCAAAAGCCAGGTCTTTTGATGTCACTGTCTACTCCGGTAATCGGTAAGGAACGATGACTTGTCAAGAGACACATTCCTCTGAACTCGTGAAGTTATATAATCAGAAATTGTTGTTCGGCTTTCAGCCTGCCAGGAAACATTTAGAATCCCAGAATGACAAGAGAATCTTAGACATCGAATCCAGTCCTTTTCAAGAGCTTTATGCAAATGAAATGTTGGGTCAAACCCCGGCTTGTGAAACAGGTGAAAGCAGATGATTCTGAAGCCCTGCGACACTGCCTATGGCTAGTGCCCCTGTCTTTGTCCCCGGCCGTCACCACGGAACCCGAGTGCCTCTGCAGCCCACCCTCGGGAAAGAAACAAACCCCAAGTGGTTGAGTGGTGATTTTTTTTTAATCAGAAATAAGCAAATCGAGCTCTACACTGGGTCATACATAACATACGAAACATCCTTCTCACACAAAGTAGGCACTTGAAACTTAGTAGGCTAGCTGGTTAGAAAATTTGAGTGTACTCCACAGATACTGTTTATGAGATTGGGTTACTACCCAAAATTTTAAACACAGGTATGTCATACATATCCCTATAAAAGGGTCTTTAATTCTGCCTGAGTCATGACTCTTTAACTCTTGAAGAATTGCTTTCTTTTAATCATGGGCTGGTGGAGCTAGCTTGCTTCTGCTTAGGAAAACCTGCTGTGAGAATATCTTGCCCACCTCTCTGAGCTGTGGCATCACACTGGTCACCTGGAGTCAGCGGTGGTAAGAGCATTTCTACCAAGGAAAACATAAAATGCTACACATCAGCGCCTCCTCCTCCCGCCCTCCTCGCCTGTTAAATGTTGGCTAACTCACTATTGCTTCCATTTAAAAGAAAGACATTTGAGTCTTTTTCATGAACTTTTTCAAGGCCCTCATATATAGTCTTGTAACCCAAAAAGCTTTTCATTCCTGTTGATTTCTTATAAGTAATTAAAAATCACTGCCATCAATCAAGTTGGTTCTGACTCATAGTAACCCTGTGGGATGGAATAGACATGCCCCCGTGAGTGTCTGAGACTGAAGCTCTTTTTTTTTTAATCGTTTTATTAAGTGCTCATACAACTCTTATCACAATCCATACATCAATTGTGTAAAGCACATCTGTACTTTCATTGTCCTCAACATTCTCAAAGCATTTGCTCTCCACTTAAACCCTTGGCATCAGGTCCTCATTTTTCCCCCTCTCTCCCTCCTCCCTCATGAACCCTTGATAATGTATAAATTATTATTTTGTCATATCTTTCCCTGTCCGATGTCTCCCTTCACCCCCTTTCCTGCTGTCCACCCCCCAGGGAGGAGGTCACATGTAGATCCTTGTCCTCGGCTCCCTAAGACTGGAGCTCTTGCCAGAACTCGGAAGCCGCCGCCTCTTTGGCAGCTCGTGGGAGCAGCTCGTGGGTTTCACACTGCGGGCCTTGCGGTTAGCACCCGATGCTTAACTCACTGTGCACCAGGGCTTCTTGTGTTAGTAGGCAGTTTCTCTTTTCCTTTAATTCCCGGATCCGATTCAGTTAAGTGGTTGAAGGAGTGGCCTATCTGGAAGGTCAACAGCTTAATTGAACCTCTTGAAAAGAGGAAATCTGAAAGGAAGTCTTGGCTGGCCTGTTTCATGAGGGGGCTTCAAAAAGTTCCCAGGACAAATCCATTATCTTTAATTCCATTTTCCCATGGGTCTTTTGAAGCCCCTTGTGTATTTTTCACAACGTCCTTAGTTCCCGTTAGCACCGTTTCTCTTGTTTTCCCTGGTTTGACAAAAATTGAAGGTGAGGGAACCAGTGAAAGCAAACCCTATTAATCCAAAGAAACCAAGTCTTCTGTTGCCAGATGGACCTAATGCCACTGTGGGTACAGACGAGTTTCGAAAAAGGAGAGTCTATCATGCCTACATAGTACTTTAGACTCAGTGCCATTGAGTCAGTTCTGGCTCATGGCGACCCTATGGGACACAGTAGAGCTGCCCTTGTGGGTTCCAAAGACAAAATCTTTTTAAGAGGAACTTCCTCTTTCTCCTGGAGAGCGACTGGGGGTTTCTAACTGCTGATGCTGGTTAGCAGCCAGCTTGTGACCACTGCACCACCAGCACTCCTAATGCATGCATCATGCCTCAGCTGCCTCTCGGTCAGTGTCTAAAATCATGTCAGAAAATCCTGGGCCTGGGGCCAAAATGATTACAAACTTGTCATCAAGATGCTCCCTTGCACCCTAGACTCTGGTCACCCCTTTCTTCCCACACACCAGCTGAGGGTGTGTTTTTTTCTGAGGCGTAAATAAGGACATTCGTCTGCGATGGGTCTCCCTCACACATGTTCTTCATCTCTCCAGATACCTCTAACCTGTTCGGAAACAGTGGGGCCAAGACATTTGGAGGATTTGCCAGCTCATCCTTTGGAGAGCAGAAACCAGCGGGCACCTTCAGCTCCGGAGGAGGAAGTGTGGCCTCCCAAGGCTTCGGATTTTCTACTCCAAATAAAACAGGTATCCTGTGCATGCCCCTAAGGTTACCCTGACATTCCCTGGGGCAGAGAGAGCCAGGGGAGCATAGCTCCAGGGTGGCTATCTCAAGAAGAGTAGGCAGGTGGGGTAGTTGAAGTTCTTTTCTCCACCAATTAACATTTTTTAATTTATTGAGCATCTTCTATGTTTCTGACACGGCTCCGGCCATCAGGACATATTCAAAAGACAGCAAACGTAATGCAATCCACAAGAGAATGTAGAGCCTTCTTAAGGAAGAAAACTTGGCAGATGTTTAACAATTACAGACAACCCAAGTAAGGGGGCGTGTAAGGGGTAAAGTATGAACAGCACATCCTGAGTCACACACTTGCCTTGAAGCCCCTTACCTGGGGTAGCAAGGCAGTGGACGTTTAGTTTCTCAAGTCTGTTATTTTTCCCTCTCTTCCCCCAAATCACATTTCATCCCAGTGTGTGACTTTTAAATCATAAATCTGTAAACTGAGTATTTTATAATCATGCATTGCATATGCAATTTAAACTTTAAAAGCATACGTACACATTTAGATAAGAAAACATACACTGGATTCTGCCCTCTTTGGGCCTCTGAAAGCAGAAGAGCGCCTGTAATCCTGATCCAGCTGCACGGACAATCAGGTGCACAGTGTCCAGAAGGGAGTGAGGGAAGACTGTGCTAAGAACGCAGTTCTCAAAACAAACTCCCCTGTTCCCACAGGCAGAGCGCCTCTCCCTCTCGTACGTGGGTTTCTCCACGTGCTTGTGCGCACTCCCCGTGGGTGGCTGGCTCTGGCTTCAGGTGGGGGGACCTGGAATGGCCGGGTTTTAGAGCCTAAACTGCACGTGTTTACCAATACTCTGCCCTTTAATTCACAGCTGTCGCTTGGGCCGGCCAGCCTCTTTGTCAGGTTCTTAGACTCCTTGCCTCGAATCCCCATGGCTTGAGAAGTGGGTGCTGCAGCCTCGTTTGTTTGGACCGTCCCTGGGCCCAGGGATGATCTAAAAGTGATGGCGCCCAACGAGCTTTGGCCTAAGTTCTAATAAGGCAGATTTGCATCTGTGACTGAAAGTATTTTGTTCGTTAATAATCATCAGGACGTCACTGTTATTATTTAAGAATCTGATGCTGTTCTCTTTGGTGCTTGTGATTGTCCTTATATGTGGTTCCTTGTCCTGGGGTCAAGTTCCAGCTGATTGGAAAATTTGACCCCTGTATTTTTCTTTTATCTGTCTTAAAGAAAAAATACTCTCCCACTTTGTAGAATACCTTTCCACTTTGAACATCTGACCCATGGCACCACCTTGGTTGAGGACTCTGGCAGACCTGAGATAAATGAACTAGTAGCCCACCATGTGTAAGCACGGGTGGGAGGAGCCCCAAAGCCCCACTTGTCTGTGACAGAGTCTTTGCAATGGAGGCTTGGCGCCCCAGAGAGCGCCTTCTCTGGAAGGAAAGGCAGTGTTACCCTCACCGGCTGCTCTACAGCTGTGTCAGTGTCAGGATTACCAACGCTGGCCTGAAGAATGATTTTCACGTTGATAGTTTGGAAGAGTCTTTGAAAAAAAAATCCCAACATGTTCATCTTCCCATCAATGTAATTGCCTCAGAACGTGATAGTGGTGGAAAGGAAAGACTAGGGGAGGGACTGAAAAGAGCATCCGTGATGTCCCTGTCGCAGGAGCCAGCAGAGTGACAGGTTCCGTAGACGTGGGGTGGGGGGGGTAGCGACCTGCCGCAGCTTGAGAACCATGTGGCAATGTTGCTCTCCAGTGTCTATCTGTGGCTCTGAAGCAAAACTGAAAAACATAAAGGATATTTTTCATATCGTGGTGATTTCATTGGTTTGTAAAACGTTAGTAATGGCTCTCAGGGATCTTTAAATTGTTGAGACAGAATTGGCTCTTCCACCTCAGAAGTTTGCTGGCCCCTTGTTTGGTGACATTCCCAGCAGTGTCACTTAGCAGCTGGTTACATTTAGACACATCCATTCTCCCAGCCTCAGTTTGCTCACCTGTGAAGTAGGCTAAGATGAACGGCAGTGAAGCACCTGGCCCAGAGCCGACCGCCCCTCGGTGAATTAGCAGCTGTGTTATTGGTGATGGCTATTAAGGTTTTGTTTCTTCTGGAAAAGAGGATTGTGGAAATATGGTCCCTAATAAAACCCAGTCCCCCTGAGCGTCAGGAGGACGGTGTCCACCCCCTCAGTGAGCCAGAAAAACCATTGGCAGCCATCGCATCAGGCCGTGGGCCAGGTGGGTCATTGTTTGGGGGCATTTTCTCTGTAGGTACGTGATGACTGTCCTGGGCTCCACTGTCCAGTTTCCTGTGTTTCATTGTCACTTCTCATTTTTCACTCGCCTCCCACCAAGAAGTCTAAACAATGTTGAGTGGAAGGCACTAGATAAAGCACTGTGTGTCGAAGAAGACAGTGTAACGAGATCTGTGACCGGTTGTAAATAATTCAATCGCGAGGGTTTTTTAGCGGTTTGGTTTTTTTTTCCAGTCTGTTGTATTTGTAACCCAGCAGTTTCCATTATCACGGCTTGGAATTTCACTCAAGATTGAAAAGCAGGATGCCCCCCACACGAGCTTAGCAAAGAGTTCCTTCTCGATTGTGCTGCCCCTCTCAGTGGTAAATAAAGCAAAGCATTTGGGTCTCAAAATAACTGAGCAAACGTGGTAGCCGCTAGCTGTTCAGATGCAGTGTTAGATCCTGCCTGACACCAGTAGCAGAAGCTTGTGGTGATGTGTCGTCGGATTGGCTTCTGAAAAAAGCTGCTCATCTGGCGGTTCCTAGACCCCACATTACTCGCTTTAGCAGCTAGTTCATCGATCATTACTCATTGTAAGCAGTTCCAGAGCTGCACGTCGGCATTGCTCTGTCCACTCTGGTCAGCAGGCACTCGAGCGCCCGTGTGACAGAGACACCTTTGGATGGCTTAAGCTTTGCTAGCTTGGAGAAGCAGAAAGGATGGGGGGTGGGGGGCGTCATTCATCTTCCCAACCTGCCAGGCATCTCCCCGCCTGAGGAGACTGCGGCCTGGCACAGCGTGGCTCTGCCCCACCTGCCGCCATCCCCGTCCCTGGGTTATTCTTGGGGTTCTGCAGCAAACTTCCTCCAAGGAAGACATTTTGATTTGTGCTTTTTTGGGAGGAGTCATTCCTGACTGCAGAAAGAAAGCGGTTTCTTTTTTAATTCATTTATTATTGTGTACGAAGAGAGGGGGGCTGGGAGCCATGTGAGAGCCCTTGGGCTTTAAATAAGTAAAGGCCCTGGCCGACACTGGAGCCCGAGACTCGGCAGCTCGGCTGTCACCGAGCAGAGTCTGCACAAGGGCCTTGCACGGAACGACCCCTGCAGCATGTGTTGATGAGGAACAGTCATTTGTCCGCTGGGCAGGCATTGGCACTCTCCACGAGGACGCGTCAAATGGCTCAGGCCGAGAAAGAGCCAGCCAAGTACCAGGTTGCTCCTTGGTGGTCAGTCGTCTGGTCTTCAGTGGCCATTCAGGAGTCGGTGACATCCAGCTAGCTTGCCTGCAGAAGGGCCTGGGGGTCCCTGGGTCAAGCACGGGGTCACGCTAGAATTCCCAGGCACGCCTCCTGAGGGATTCAGCCGCGTGGTTTGGTGGGTTTCAGTAAGGTGTGTTTGCTGATAGAAAGGTGTTGCCCTATGGTAGGGTTATTTGCATTTGCGTTTCTAACATCGTGTTTCCCCCTTTTTTCCCTCTTTTGATTTGGTTTCCTACCACTTAATGTCTTCTCTTCCCGTCTCTTTTCTTTCTCCCTGCTCCTCTTTGTTGCCTCTGTTTTGCTCAGGTGGCTTCGGTGCTGCTCCAGTGTTTGGCAGCCCTCCTACTTTTGGGGGATCCCCTGGGTTTGGAGGGGTGCCAGCATTCGGTTCAGCCCCAGCCTTTACAAGCCCTCTGGGCTCTACGGGAGGCAAAGTATTCGGAGAAGGAACTGCGGCTGCCAGCGCTGGTGGATTCGGGTAAGCCCCCCGGAGGGACCAGGGGACGCCAACTGCTCACGTCAGCCAAAAGAGCTGGGCCCACGGCTCTTGTTTTGAAAAGAAGGTTCTTTATGTTCTCCCCACCTCTTGGCTGTGAGCTGACACCCGGCCCCCAAATCAGTTAACAGTTTGCGGCAGGTTCCAGACCCTCCTGTTGTCAAGCCTGGCTCTGCTGACCTCAGCAGTGCTGCTCTCTCCTGGGGCGTCAGCGCCCCGTGCTCCTGGTAGAGCTGGTTCCATGAGTGTAAACCATCATGCCTTGTGAGAAGGAAGTCCTGATAGCACAGTGGTTGGCCGCCACCCACAGGTCCTGAGTTTGAAGGCGCCATCCTCTCTGAGGGAGGAAGGTGAGGCTGCCTGCCTCCGTAAAGATGACCCCCCTACTCCACCCCACCCCGAAACCTGTGAGTGGTTCTGCCCTGTCTCACAGGCTGCTGAGAGCTGGAACCAATGAGACGGGAGTGGGGGGGGGGGGGTGTCCCCTGTGTGGTCATTCCTGTGAGGGAGTTCTGAATGAGTCGTTCTCACCTGCTTGATTTCCCATTACTCACTGTCCCTAGAAGCCAGCAAACAACTGACTCCGCATGTCCCTGCTGCTGACTCTGACAGGGCGGTCAGTCTGTCCACAGTCCCGTGAGCCCCCAGCCCGCACGCCTCCCCCCTGCCCCAGTGGACATTATGCAGCTCTCCCCACTGTCCCTGCAACTGCACACACACCCTCCCTGAGACGCTCACCCTGGGCGTTTGTCGTCCGGCTGGTTGCCCCAAACCCCAAGGAGAACCTGCTCTTTGTGCAGACCACAGAGTTCCATGAAATCTGTGTGGGGGTGACTGCCAGCAGTCTCTCAGACGAGGGAGCTAGTAATACCTGGAAGTGACTGATAGCCCTCTCGCCTATGGAACTGGCTGCAAAACTGGGGAGCGGGAGGATTTTATTTGAGGAACTTGGAAAGGTTCCTTGGACGCGGTTGGCCAGACGATGGCATCTTGATCTTGAAAATAGACTGGAGCGTGTTCTGTAAATAACCGAGGTCGGCTCTGCCTGCCTGTGGCCTCCATGAACAAAGCTTGCACTGAACTTCCGAGACGAGAGGACACAGTGGCCTACCCAAAGAGTTTACGTGAAAACAACGATAGGACATAAAGGTCATGTGACCCTGGCGTCCACATCACACATTGACCCCCTTTTCATGAGTGGGTGAAGCCCCCTTACCTTCTGCTGACTCGCTCCTGCTCCCTTGGCAGAGGAGGGGAAGCACGCTCTTCCAGGGACATTTGTGAAGAAGGGGGGTTTGTCCTAATCTTTTTTGGGGGGCTTTATTTGTTTTTTAATTTAAAAAATATTTGAGATAGCATTCACATGTCATAAAATTCATCCTTTTAAAATGTATGGTGTGGTTTTTAGTATATTCATAGACTTGCATGGTCTGAGTCTAGATTCTCAGTACTCCAGAAGAGCCCTGCACCCACTAACAGGCAGTCCTCCTCCTGCCCAGGGCCACACCAACACCCTGACCGCTGACTCAGACCGTTTACCCTCCATTAGTTGCCAACCGAAAGGTTAGCAGTTCATGTCCACGCAGCCACTGCACAGGAACAAGACAATCTGTTCCTGTAAAGATGACCAGACTCCATGCCCAGCCAGCCAATTCCAACTCAGAGCAGCCCTACAGCACCAAGTTAGAATCCCCGCTTTGCCCCCACGGGGTTGCTCAGACTGCGATCTCCATGGACGCCGACTTGCACACCTTTCTTTTGCTGAGCAGCAAGCAGGTTTGAACCACCGACCCGATCTCGTAGCTGCCTGCTTTAACCAGTGTGCCACCAGGACTCCCTTCCCTAAAGATTACAGCCAAGCAAACCTCATGAGGCCGTTGGTCCTCTTGTCACATGGCGTCTGAGTCATAATCAACTCAATGACACCTAACTCCCACCCACCGTGGTGCTACTGCAGACAGACCACGTAAAGACGGGGAAGGGGGTGCTCATGTGCTGCGGTCTGGCTCTCAGGGAAGCCCCAGCGAGGAGAGTTGAGTAACGCTTCTGAAGCAGACCTGGCAGAGACGGAACTGGTGTTCTTGGCCGGCTGGCTGAGCCCTGATTCCCGCCGAGTTTGCCTCGCACACACTGCCGTGTGCTTGGGGAAGGCTGGGGGTGACTGGGCTCCTGGGGTTTTATCTAGTGGCTGGAAACCAGTTCTTTGCTCAGAGGAAACTCGTCTGGGAGTCCGTGTGGCTCCCCCATGTGCATCCTGGCTGCCTGGCTGGTTGGGTCCCTTTTATAGACCAGGACTGACTAGTGCCTGTTCTGGAAGGAGACCTCTCCAAGAGCTAGTCCCTGACCAAGCAGGCTGTGTGAGCAGTCTATCCGGGGGGCAGAGACTGCCCCGTCCAGAGCAGCACTGAAGAGAGAGGAGAGGGGAGGGGGAGTTACAAAAGAGAGAACGGTGGCGCGGAGCAGCAGCCTTGTTGGAGACAGGAAGTGCCAGAAGATGGGTGCCGCCTCATTCCCACATGGCCTGACGTTTGGTCCTAGGCAGCAGGCGGGTACTCGACCGGGGTTGGGTCCCATGTCCTCTAGTATTTTTCTTCCCCAAACGGGGTACATCTCTGCTCTGTGCTTCCCGAGCGGCCGCCTGCTTCAGCCGAGGCCAGTCCCCTGTGAGCACGTCTGCCCGGCCCCCTGAGTTGCGACAGTGGCCCGAGGTCTTCTCGTGGGCAGTGACAGAGCAGCCCCTCACCACAGTCTCCCGTCTTACTGGAACCCAGGTTTGGGAGCAGCAGCAACACCACGTCCTTCGGCACCCTGGCGAGTCAGAACGCGCCCACGTTCGGATCACTGTCCCAGCAGACGTCTGGCTTCGGGACGCAGAGCTCTGGCTTCTCTGGTTTTGGATCTGGTGGAGGAGGTAGGTAGGCAGCCATTCCTCCCTCACAAGCACCGCCTACCTTTCCCGTGCTGGCATTGAACATTCCACGGGAGGCCTTTTCTTCCCAAAGAAACGAGGCTTTTTGGTGGTGAAGGCTTTGGGGTTGTTGTTTTATTTTTTAACCTGGCTATCCTGTATTATTTTTAAAAGTTGAGAGCCATTTGAAAATGAAATGTTCTTTTTAGGTTTTAATTAGACTTGTAACATTGTACTGGTTGCTACCAAATAAAGAGTATGACTGGCTGGATTAAATCTTCTCTCACGATTTAAGAACCAAAATACTGCAGTCTTACTGAACCAGGGTCCAAACTCCATGCCAACAGACCCCAAAAGGTGGCATGTGGAGACGCCCAGACTGCCTTTGCATCTGGCTCTGTCTTACCCCAGCAAACGTGTGGGGAACCATTGGGCAGCGTCCATTAACAAAGGAAGAAGCAAACAGCTCTGGGGTTTACCAAGGCAGCAGGTGCAGCCTCGAGGCACAGGGAGAAAAAGAGGAGGGCTCCCCAGTGCTACTTACACACATGGGCTCTGTGCCACAGACTGCCCTCTGCCACCCTGCCCGGCAGCGCAGCAGGGCAAAGCCCTTAAAATATGTAAATGGCACAGCTTCCACTCCAAGAGCTTTCCCCTGAGGGAGCTGGTCGTCTCTGGAGGAAAGAGAGCCACTTCTTCCGGTCCCTTCTGCCCATCCAGCAGGCGAGGTGTGGACGTGGGGGACTTTCCATAGGAAATCAGGCAGGGGCGGGGAGTGTGGCCTAGGGCCCGCATCTGCCTTCCGAGTGTTACATCTGTCCGAGCTGGTCCTCCTCATCTGTTGTTGTTTACCTTCGTTGTGTTTTGCAGGATTCAGCTTTGGATCGTCTAACTCGTAAGTGCTGCCCCCGGCTTGAGCCTGGCTTGCATTTAAGTAAGGATGGGAAGTGTGGTGTGTGCAAAGACAGCGAGCGAAGATCTTGTGCTTGGTGCCTGTGTGCAGCAGTGTCCGCTGGGGAGACTCTTGCCCAACTAAGGCTTGTCCTGGGGAGCCTGGGCTTTCGGGGTCACGGTTGGGGTTCTGACTGCGGTGGGTCCGGTGGACTGGCTAGCCTCGTAAAGAAACCAGGCAGGAGGGAGGGCAACCACGTCCTTGTCGAGGACAGTAGAGGAGAATGTGCCTTCCCGAGGAGCCAGGGCCTGAGCGATGCTGCTCTGCCTGTCCCCGTGAGTCTCAGAGGCTTTCTGCCGAGCACGCGCCTCGAGGCCATTGCCAAGCTTCGTTTTGGATGCTTCTCACAGGATGCTTCTGGGTAGCGTTGCAGCAGCGTTAAAAATGCAGGGTCTGAACCGTGAGCACGTCAGTAGCATAAGCACAGGAGCCTGTCCTCCTCAGTAAGAAGCCACGGCTGAGTCCCCCTCGCCCCGGTGCTTCCTTGCAGGTCTGTCCAAGGCTTTGGTGGATGGAGAAGTTGAGTGGGCGTCGTCAGCGTCCCATCGCGTTCCGGTCACTGACTGACTGCGTTCTCAGCTCCTTCCCACAGAGAAATTCTGAAGCAGACTTCTCAAATGGACCTTCCACACGGAAGCACACATGCGTTTTTACATACACACACCCAAAAAGAAACAACAGAAACCAAAAAATGATTACTTGTCTGTTTTGGGTTTCGGTTTTGTTTGCCAGTTCTGTTGAACTGTTCTGTTCTGTTGTGATACAGAAGCTATGTGGGGCTTCAGATTACAGCCACGGCGAAAGGTACTCCCTTTTGTGTGGCTCTGAGAAGCCCCACAGCCGTCTGTATCCGCCGGCAACGTATGGCACCAGAAGTAACCAGCATGGCATCCCGAGAGAGGGCTTCTGCCAGAGGAGTCGAATGCTGGAGGGCCACCTTCCTGAGGTAACAGCTCGGTGCCTCCTCAGCATGTCCTCAGTTGTCATGTGTCAGGGCACGCTGGCCCTTGGGACCGGGTGGAGGCGGCTGAACTCCCGTTGCAGTGGCGTCAGTTGGGTTTCAGGGGCCGGTCGAGGCAGCTGTGGAAAGGAGGCCAGGAGGAGGCTGGCTGGCGCCTTGCCTTGGAGAGACGCCACGACTGAGCTCTGACCAACAGTGTGCTGCCTCTGAAGGCCCTTGTTGACCTCCGTGTGACTTGGGCACTGTGTGTCCCACAGCTCCTACCCTGGAGAGGAGGTGGCCCTTATCTCCAGGATGTGACAAGTGACGTTGGTGACTGTGCCAGTACTCTCAGCCACAGTGCGATAACCCTTAGGGCAGCCCTGTTCTTGCCAGACTAGGCTGGACTTGGACAGCACTTGCTAGCAGAACCTGTGGAGCAGACTGCGTCCCCTAGAAGGCAATATCTTTCAGACCGGGCAGCAGGGGTCGGGGTGAGCCGTCCTTATCTCCCAGGCCCAGAAGGTACAGTGCTTGGGTGGAGTCCACGGCTGGGGGGGGAGGGGGCGTTAAAAAGGGGCCTTTTAGAGTTTTGCATATTGGAAAGTTGTATTTTACAATGTTTTAATAAAAAAGGTTTACATGTGATATTAATCTGTCACATGACCCCCGTCTGACCATCTTGGTTCTGTTGGCTGGTCTCAGGCAGGTAGCCCAAGTGGGCTTTGACCTGCGGCTCACGCAGCCCGTCTGGGGCCTGAGTCCTGGCTGTGCACCAGACTTGAACTCACTAGGAACCCATTGTCCAGTATGGACTCCCAGGCTGCAGGCCAGGCATCCTGACTCAGTGGGGTGAAATTGGAGCTGGTTCTCCCAACTGCATTCCCATGGTATCTGCCCCCCCTGGAGAGGAGGCTCCATCCCATATAGCACTCTTGGGTTTCAGGAGTCCTCCCTGAACCAGCTGTCAGCAGAGCTAAGAATTGGAATTGGATCCTGGCGTGTCCAGGGTCGGCCATCCTCCCCCCACGCCTCTGCGGTCTGAGTACACAGTCTGGGTCTCCATGCTTGCCGTCACCTTCGGGTGCTGCCTCTGGGAGAGTCTGGGACTTCTGGAGTGCATTCTGTCTTCAGTCTGTGCAGAATTGGCGGCCTGTCACCTACTTCCATCCTGTCCTCTCGTAAAGCCCCTCAGCCACTAAATGGGGGCCACTGGGCGGGGCCCGAGAGCCCCCTCTCAGCTCAGGCTGGATCCCCAGGTGCCTGCGTCGTGTTGGTAGGAAAGCCGCTGGCGGAGAGCCTAGTTTTAAAGGGAGGGCACATTGGATGTGAAGAGAGACAACCCCCAGGCCTCCACCCCTCAGGTGCCCCTCTGGGCTCTGTTTCATAAATAGAACTGGGTTCGGCTGAACCCCTTGACCTCAAATTCTCTGCGTTACTCCTCCAGCGAGGTGGCAAGTGACATCTCTGCATAAGGCATCGCAGCTGTACTGTGCCAGATAAGGCCCCGCCCCTCGAGCGCCTCTGGGGGCTGAGTACAGCGATAGAAGGCCGGGGTCATCTTGGAGCACAGCCCAGGTGCACCCCTGAACCCCAGTCTGCCAGAATGTTGGACTAGGAACGCGCAGTGGTTCCCGCCTGCCAGGGAGAGGCTGGCGGGGCTTGAGCCTTTGCAGAACACAGGCAGCGGGGTCTGGGAACGAGTGACCCGCCAAGAAGACCACGTCACAGCGGCCGTCCTCAGCCCCGCCCCTCCCCGAGCGCTGCACGGAGTGGCGGCCAGGTCTACAGGCTTAGTGGAGAGAGTCTGTTCCAGGACCAGAAAGCAAAAAGCGGCCGAGCCCATTTCATGAGGTGGGGTGTGCTTGGATACCTGGTGCTTTGGTGGCAGCACAGTGACAGGCCATGGACTGGGTTTCTGGGGGACAGGTAGAAACAAAACACAAAGGAACCCCCACTGGCAGGCAGAAGAGCCGTGAGGGTCCTGCTCTCACCATCATGGCAAGAGTGGGCCCTGCAGCCCGACCCTGACCCTACCCCTTCATGACTCCATGGCCCGAACAAGACAGTGTCCACTGCATGTCCTGGGTTCCCCCACGGCGGTAAGGACAGTGAAAGCAGTGTCGAGGATGAGACGGGGCGCGGACACCAGCCACACAGTCAGCCAGCGACGTGGTAGTACGGACCAGATTCAGGGGGCGCACGGCAGAGAAAGACCAGGGAAGCCTGCGGGGCTGCGCTGAGTCAGACGGGCTCGGTGGTGCCCGGCCAGTGCTGCCCGACATGTCGTCAGTGGTTCTCAGACTGACTCGGAGGGGCCAGCGGGGCCCATTACTGGGAGCGCTTAGCCAGCTTCCCTGCAGCTCTGGCATTGCCACGTCCACGGAGGCTGGTTTTAGAAAACCTTCCCACACTCATCGCTCGCCCCCCTCTGCATTGGTGAGACAGAACACCCCCCCCCCTCCGCCCCAGAATGTTTACTTTGCAGGGAGTCCAGGTTAAGGAATCTGCTAAAATGATTAAGCAGAGTCACATTTAAATGTCAGCGCTCTCTGGGGTCATCTGCCCATCCCTGTAAGTTCTCCCCAGTCAATAGCATAGGGGTATTCGCACCTTCCCCTTATGGGACAGTCCAACTCACCCCCGCTTTATTTTCCTGGTCATGCATTCCAAATCAGTACTTCTCCAAAGGGA
The DNA here is from genome assembly GCF_050624435.1 of Tenrec ecaudatus. NCBI lineage: Eukaryota > Metazoa > Chordata > Mammalia > Afrosoricida > Tenrecidae > Tenrec > Tenrec ecaudatus. The sequence continues at coordinate 75,956,412 of NC_134539.1, read as the reverse complement.
GGCCGTCAGCTTTGTCCTGCCTGAGGTTGAAGGAGCTTTGCTCCCACATTTCGCCACCTCCGTGGTTTCTATGGGTCACTTCCAACAGGACATTAACTGGTACAACCAGCTCCGGCACAGGCCCCCTCGCCCAGGTTTGTGGCGGCCGCCCTGTGGTTGACCCTGCACTGTTTGGAATCTCCTGGCTCGCCCTCCTCGCACACTCTACCCTGGTTCGGCCTTGCCTTCTCTCAAAGAGAACCACGTCCCTGGTCGCTCGAAACATCTATGTGAAGTCAGTGTCCCACCCAAAGGTAGTCGTGGGCCAGGTGAGTGAGGGGCTTCTGAGATGAACTGAATACAATTTGACTTTTCCGTCGAGAGGCTGCTGCGAGCCTTTGCTATGTAAACATGCTCTCTAATTAACAAAATGAAGTGCTCTATGTCCTAAGTGGCTCTGACGGTGGGGTGGGGGGGGGTTGGCTTTGAGACGGGGTCCCGGGAAGTGGCAGACAGCAGATTGACTGGGGCCCTGGGAGCCGTTTCTAACACCTCTTCCTGCACTTGAGCACCCTAGTTAGGATTGACCGAAGCACATTTGTGACAAATGACATCTGAGCACTTCACAGACGCTCCCAGCTGACCTGCGAGCTTTCACGAGGGATCTGTTTGAGCCACTAGCCAGGAAGTGACTGAGTCGGAATTAGAACCCAGGACCGGCCCCCTGGCCTGGTGTTTGTGAGGCACGTGTGTGCGTGTGCACGCGCACGCGCGCACAATCTCGGCTAACGGTGGGAGCAGCATTCTAGGCTATGCTGTGTGATTGGTTGTCACTGTTTTTCTCTCCAGAGACACACATTCACTGCAGAGGAGCTGCAGATCTGCCCTCTGGCCGGGACACTGCTCAGCACCGTAGCTGCCCTTACCGTTTCCCTGGAGAGTGAGGGGCTCCGCTGCACACCCTGGCTTCGTGCCCTTGGCTCTAGCCTTGTGCGCGTGTGTGCCCATCTTTGCTTCAAACGGGCTAGGGGACCAGAGGCCGCGCCTGCTTAAATTGGCACGCACCATGTGCAGATGGGGCTTTTTGGTGTAGAGCCCCTCCCCTCGGAGTCAGCTGGCCCCAAGCCCATCAGCTGTCTCTCTCCCCCTTTGCCTTCTGTGTCCCCCCTCCCCCCCCCCCCCCCCCCCCCCCGCCTTTGAGGCTTTCCAGGGCGCCGAGGGAGGTCAAGCCACAGACCACCAGGCGACAGTCCCTGCATTGCTCCAGCCCTCCCTGCTTATAAATAGAAACCCCTCCAAGCCACCGCCTGGCCGGAGATTCTCTGCATTGTTCTTGGCTGCCACCAAGCCCTTGCAGGGGGCTGAGATAGGGGAGGTAGGAGCCCACCACGGACACAGCAGGGCGCCCTACCCGTGGTGCCCCAGCCAGCTTATCGCGGTCCCCTCTACTGCCGCTTCATAGCTGGGCCCTGGCTTGGCCTTGGGTCTGGACACTCAGGGAGGGAGTTTGACTTATCAGGTCAATGCTGACCACGCCTGCAGTTCAGAGGCTCCGGTTCCTACCTACTCCACCGTCCTGCATCCCCCAAAGCACAGTTCTGTGAGCCCTTCGTACCTCAGACGGTCCAGACACCCCTTCCCCACCCCTCACCCCCACTGCCTGCACACCCAACGGCTGGGTACAAAGCACCCTCAGCCTGCCCCCGCCCCGCCTGCCAGGCACTTTAACCCTGCTTCCTTAGCCAGCTGCCCACTCAGATCCCTCGGCCCTCGCCAGCCCAGCGCCCTCCTCTCCCACTGCGCTATTTTGCGGAGTGTATCATAGTAACTCATTGCTTGCTTCCTTGATCTCATGTCGCCCCTCTGCTACAGGTCAGCACCACATGAGCAGGGACTGTGCTGGCCTGTCTGCCCAGTCCCCCGCCCTACCCCCCCCCCCCCCCCGACGGGGCCTGGACAGAGCAGGGGGCCGAGGCTGTCCAGCAGAGGACTGGCCGCCTAAAAGGACTTCCAAGAAAGAACCGGAACTTGCTCAAAAGCCAGACCCCAGCAGGGATGACAAGGCTGGGGGGGGGGGTGACAGCTCAAGGGCATAGAGCCACCTGGGTGCTGGGCACCCCCCCCACCCAGGCACACAGCCAGGCTAGTGTCAGAACAGGCGTGGGGCTAGTCCCCTGCAAATCTATGGGCTGAGCTGCCCAGTGCATCATACAGTGAGCCCCTCGCCACCCACAGAACACCCTAGCTCTGGGCCAGAATGAGGTCAGGACAGTGGCCCGGAGTCAAAGGTCTCGCTGTGGCTGACTGGCTAGCTGGCACAAGTTGCCTCAGCTGTAGCTGCCATCATGTGGTGTGACCATAGAGGGCCACCCGGCATCCTCACGGGGACTCCCTGGCACCATTGCAGGGCCCAGCAGACAGCGGCCCTGCCAAGCAGACCAGGCACTGGCCCACGAGGGCTGCTTCCTCCAAAGCACGGATTGGCAGAGACCCTATAGCAGGTCAAACCGGGCAGTCGAGCCTGAGCTGAGGGGTACCTAGTCCATTTCCCCCTCAGCCTTGGCCTGCCCTGTGGGTAAAGGGCTAGCCAAGGGAAAGCCCACCTGTCACCCTCTCTGACCCTGAAGCACTGGGGTCACAGCCCACACCCCAACAAAGCCGCACTCCTTCCCCACCCCCAACCCCGTGTTATCCTCCCAGCTCTGTCCAGCTGGCCAAGGGGACATGGGCTGGAGACGGGCGGGGGGACAGGAAGGAGTGGCATCACTGTCAGACTGCAGCTGACAGAAGGGTGGGATGAGCTGATGTAGCAGCCTGACTGCCACCGGCCACCCAGAGGCATCCGGAGCGCTCAAGGCTTGCGGGGTTTGCTTCTCCCTTTTGTCCTCTGTTGTAGGGAGCGCACATCCGCCGCCCAGAAGGGAAACGAAAGCGTTCTAATTCTGTTGCTGGTGCTGCCGAGGTGTGGCTTGATCACACACCCTGAACCCCTCCTCCCGTCGCCCCACGTTGCTCTTGCCCAGGGCCCAGCAAGCTGAAGGGGACCAAGCCTGTCCGCTTACAGTGTGGCCGCCGGTGCGCCCGGGCCGGATCCTCACCATCACCGTGCCCACTCTGAGCTCTGGGCCTCCAGGCCTGGTGGACTGCTGGCTTGTTTTCTTCAGAGCCTTGTTTGTTTGTTTGTTTGTTTGTTTGTTTGTTTGTTTCATCTGAGCCACTCTGGAGACGGAGGAAATGTCCTCTCCTCCCCCACCCCAGCTCAGAGGCTCCCCGGGCACCGTGGGCTTCACAGATGGAGGCACCAGTGTCCCTCCTCGTGTCCGGAAGCGCCACGGCCCTGTGTGAGGCTGTCCTGCAGCCCAGCGTGGGGGAGGCTGGCCCCTGCCCTCCCCCACCCCAGAGCAGAGCAGACCCACAAACCACACATGAAAAGTGTCCACAGGAACCCTGGTAGCCTCGGGTTCACCTTAAGATTGTTGTTGGGTGCAATCTGTTGGCAACCCTGTGTCCATCAGGACAGAGTGCTGCCTGGCCCACACCTTCCTCTTTCTGACTAGCCTCTACTTCAGGCGTCTTCAAACTATCGCCCACGGGCCACATGCGGCCCGCCAAGGACATTTATCCGGCCCGCTGGGTGTTTTTGCCCATTTGTTTTTTACTTCAAAATAAGATATGTGCAGTGTGCATAGGAATTTGCTCATAGTTGGTTTTTTTTTTAAACTGTAGTCCAGCCCTCCAACGGGTCTGAGGGACAGTGAACTGGCCCCCCATTTAAAAAGTTTGAGGACCCCTGCTCTACTTGATCAAACATGTCCTTTCCAGGGACTGGGCTTGCCTAACCATGTGTCCAAAGACAGGGAGACCAGGTCGCGCCATCCTTTCTTCTAAGGGGCGCTCTGGTTGTACTTCTTCCAAGACAGATGGGATTGTTCTTTGGGTTGCCTGTGGTCCTGTACCGCGGTCCGATGCAGCCGTTCTTGCTCGGCCTTCCTTGGCCCTGTCCAGCCCCCACGTGCTCTGGGGCGGTGGAAAAGGTCGGTGCTCCTTAGTCCCCAAAGGAACAGCCTTGGTTTTCCACACTTTTAAGAGGTCTCGTGCAGCAGATTCCCCCCTGGGGTCGCAGTTTGAAATCAGCCCTTCCGCAGGACAAAGACGAGGCTTGCCATTGCAGTGACCACGTACAGTCTCAGAAACACAGGGACAGCCCCATTCCCATCTACAGGGCTGCTGTCCGTCAGAATGGGCTCAGCAGCAGGGAGTGTTCTTAGGGTTTTTAAAGCAATTTCCTCATTGAGGACAGAAGAGAACTGAGCCCCGAAGTGGAGAAGGAAATGGGGGGAGCGGTGGGGGCACTATCCAGCAAGCAGAGTCTTAGAGAAGACAGGTAGCCCCTGGACTCGAATGATATCTCCGTGGGTGACTGAGCCCCACTCGTCATCTCTAAGAGTAGAAACGATAGTGCTTTCACCTTGATGCATTGATTCAGGGAGACACTGTGCACCAAGCTGATGTTGTATCATCGCCAACATCTTCATCATTTATCGGTCGGGAGGGTGTGGAAGGCTGACGGCCCATTCCTGACCCGTTGCTCTATGATTCACTAGCATCCGGCTCGCACCAGAGAGCTGGCATGCGTGTGCTAAGGAGCTCTGTTGGCTGTTGTGGATTCTCCAAAACAGGGCGAGGCACTTGCCCCAAGCGGCCGTCTTTCTAAGACTTCTTCCTCTGCAGCTGTGTGTGATGGCCGGCTTCGCAATAAATGTTCACCGAATGAGGAGAATATTCATGGTCAACCTGTTTCATGGTACAGATTTTATCTCCCCAGATTCAGCCATGCCATGAAAATCAATTACTGGAAGTCACGCCAGGGAGATCTTGTTACAACCTGCGGTCTCCGATGAACTGTCTCATGGACCATTGATGGGGTCTGCGCATCCACGGGATAACAGTCCCGCTAGCTGGGAGGTACAGACCGGGCTCTTTGCAAAGAACTGCCCTCAGTTATTTCCTGAAGCCCCCCAATATCCTCGCCACACAAATTCTCCCTTGGCATGGCACCCCACCAGGTCAGATTTCACTTTTCAGCAGTCCATGTTAAGGGAGGACTCCCAAGATGCATTGGGCCTACAATGGGAAGCTGCTCATGCACAGAGGTGAAACCCTGCCTCACAGGAAGCATCTAATCTGGTTTCCGTTCTAGAGGTGCGCCTAGTCGCCATGGGGCCCGTCTGCCGCCTTCTGCGTATGAAGTCAGAAGGCACGGTGAGCTCCTCCGCCATTCCCCTTTCTTCCCAACGGTTTATCACGCTCTCAAAGCATTTTGCCCCAAAGCACCTCCATGGGGACTCTGGAAGGAGCCAGGGTATGGCGCTTTCCATTGGTTCGATCTCCAATGCTGAGCAGGGCATGAGGAACTTGCCTGAATAGATAGCCACTTTCATCTCAAAGCCAACTTCATTTCCAATGAGATGCTTGATCCAAGATGTTTATTTTGTCTTGCTGCCCCACGTGGGTGGGAAACAAATGGGACAGTCCAAGTCCACTTGGTTGGGCTGTCTAATCACAGGAAACAGAGCCCGGGCGCCCAGCATCATGCTCATCCAGGACCCTGTGTAAGCTTATTAACACCGCCCAATAACGAGTCCTGGGTTTTTCCTGTTAAGAATACCAGACCTGAGGATAAATGCAAGCTGGTGCTGCTTAGCATGCCCGTCAGGCCCTTGCCCTCTGCATCTCAGCTTCTGCGTCTGGAGCTCTGTGTCAGGGAGCCTGATGCCCAAGCCTCTGAGCTGCCCTCTCCATAGAGGGTCCACAGAGTAAGACTGCCCAGCACGAAACGCCTTACAGAGAGGAGCATGATTGATCTCAAATCAACGCCCTCAGTTTCCGCCTCAAGACACGGGACATAAGAAGAGCAAAATAGGCAGAAGTTAAGATCAGAGCAGAAAGTAACAAGTAGAAAACAAGACCCAGCTGGAAAGAGAGGAAAATCAAACAAGCGAGCAATACAACCAAGGACCATTCATTGGGAAATTTGATTAAGAAATCACTGGTCAAAGGGGACAGGGCTCAAAGGGATGAGACCCAAATGACCGATGCCAGGAGTGAGAGAGGCATCACTCACTAGAGAGTCTTCAGGTACTAAAGGAACGATTACAAACACAGGATGATAAGGAATTGACAGCATAGATGAAATGGGCAAATTCCTTGAAGACTCCCAAAGCTTCCCCTAAAAATAAAGAATAAAAAGGCTTCCCTTGAAAGGAAAACAGCCTGCATAGCTCTATAGTTATATCCTATAGAAATTGAATTCATCACTCAAAATCTCCCACAAAGAGAACTCCAGACCCACATGTCTTCCTTGTGGATCCTTCCCAATATGGAAGGAATTCCATCAATTCTGCATAAACTCTTCCAGAACATTGAAGAGCGAATACTTCCCAATTCATTCCATAAACAAGGCTAGCCTCACTCTGACTCCAAAACCAGACAAGGACATACGAGAGCAGAAAACTAACGACAAATATTCATCAAAACAGGTACAAAAATTCTAAACAGAACTTTAGCTACAAAAGTCAATCTATGATGAGGGCAACAAATGTACACATGTGCTGGACACAATGGGTGGATGTATGGATTGTGATAACAATTGTACGAGCCCCCAATAAAATGATTTTTTAAGTCAACATTATATAAAAGGAACCATAAATATGAGATGATCACATGGGATTTATCCCAGCAACACAAGGTTGGCTTAACATTAAAAGACTGATCAGTATAATCAGCCACATAAAGTAAAATAGAAATATGTATGTGTGTGTGATCTAAGATGCTGAAAAGCACTTGATAAAATTCAAATGTCTACTCCTGGTTAAAACATGAAAACTCCTGAGCTAACTACAAATAGATGTTCTCGACCTGATTGATCAAAGACATCTGGGGGAAAACGTGTTTTGTCGCACTTTATAGTGAAAGAATGAGTTCACTCACACTGGGGAGAGGCAAGCTCTTCACTCACACTGGGGAGAGGCAAGCTCTTCACTCACACTGGGGAGAGGCAAGCTGCCTGCACCGCTTCTATTCAAGATTAACTGGAGGTTCGAGGCAGTGCACGAAGGCCAGATAAAGAAACAAAAGCCACCCAAGCAGGAAAGGAAAACAGAGTAAACTTGGCTTCATTTGCAGACAATGTATGTTACCACCTGCACAGGAAAGCTATAGAATCTACAATAGCAATAAAAACAGCCCCTCGGACACGTTAGCCAGGGTGCAGGATACCAGCCCAATTCACAAAAACAAATTGTACTTCTATATACTAACAACAAATCATTAGAAGTCTCTGTTTCAAAGCCAGTACCATTTATAATAGCATCAAAAATAGGAACTACTGAACTGAGGGATAGTCTGCCAAGAGGTGTCGAGGACTTCTAGACAGAAAATTAGGGAACACTGCTTGTTGAAATGAAGAACTTGGGGGAAGAAATGGGGAACTGATATCAGGGGCTCAAGTGGGAAGAGAATGTTTTGAAAATGATGATGGCAGCATATGTGCAAATGTGCTTGACATATTGGATGAATGTATGAATTGTGATGAGTTGTCTGAGCCCCCAGTAAAATGATTAAAAAAAAAAAAAGAACTTGAAGAAGCGTAGAGATGTGTGCTCATAGATCAGAAGAATGACATAATAAATTTGTCTTGGAAAAGCGCAGTCAGAATGCTCCTTAAAAATGAGGATGGTGAAAAAATATGTCTCAATTAATTTTAAAATTGTTTAAATGGCGCCCTTTGCCTTACGGACTTTGGACATGTTATCAGTGAACCCCGTTCTCTGGAGAAAGTCCGCCTGCTTGATGGCACAGTGGCTGCAACAATGGGCTCAACCATTAACCACTGTGAGGCTCGGGCAGTGTGTCACTCTCAGACACAGGGTCACGAGAATCAGAACCAGCTTGGCAGCCCCTAACAACAACAACAAGCAAAGGAGAAATAGGAGTTCATTGGTCAGAAGACCTGATCTTGTCAGTTCCTTCCAAATTGACGCATAGATTCCATGCGATCCTAAGCAGAATCACACCAAGCTATTTTAGTTGCTGATTGTACAATGCCTACAGAAATGCAAATGGCGTATATAGCCACAACGATTGTTTTTCCACAACCATTTTTAAATGAAGAAAGTTGGAGGGTGACACCACTTGGTTGTAAGACCTATCCTCATGCTACAATCCTCAAGATCATGTAGTATCAGTATCAAGATAGACAAATGGACTGATTTTAGAGAACAGGAAGCCGAGATAGAGACCCACATATTGGTTCCAGCAAAGAAATGCCATTCAGGGGAGAAGGGGTGGTCTTTTTCTACAAATGGTACTTGGACAATCAAATAGCCATGCACGAAGACAGGCCATGCGCTTTAATTCCCTACCTTGAACCATATGTAAAAATGAACTCTGGATAGATCATAGACATGAGGGTAAACCATAAAGCTATTCCGTTTTTTACAAGAAAAGATAAGCGAACATCATTGTGATCCTACATTCCTTAGATACCAAAAGCATGATCTGTGAAAGTATGAATAAATTTGGCTTCATTAACATTAACCCCTCCTATTCTTCAAGACGCTCTTAATAAAGCTCTTTTCTTTAATAAAGCTGTTTTCAAACAGGAGTTGAACTAGCACCGTTCTCCCCTTTCACTACAAACAACCAACCAAAACACACAGACAAGCTCTCTGCTACCCTCGATGTTGGCTCATAGCCACCTCCAGGACAGGGCAGACCTGCCCTGGGGGGTTCCCAAACTGTCACTCGTTATCGGAGTAGAAAGTCTCATCTTCCTCCCAAGAAGCTGCTGGTGGTTTCAGACCATTAACCTTGCGGTTAGCAGCCCAATTCGTAAGCACTATGCCAACAAATATCCCAAATCCCCTCGGGGAAAGAGAAATGTGAAGAGCTGATGCCCGGCACTCAGCTCAAATACATATTTAAAAAATAAAAACCACGCCCCGACAGTTACCACTGTGGGAGCCCCTGTGAAGGGAGCGCTACGCGTTAGGTCGCAGGTGCTGCCTCGTGGAGTCTCGGCAGTCCGCTGAGAGAACATGGGCACGTTAGTGGGCTTCTCCCCTCTTCCCTCCCGCCAGCCAGAAGGTCGAGGTGGGTGAAGAAAAACTAGATTTGGCCTCAAATCCGAAGGGATTCTCTTCAGGATCCAGCCTGCCAGATTCCCTAGCCAAGATCCCAGCCAGGAAGAAAGTGGCACGGCCTCTTGGGATATCCGTCTCTCTAAGACTTCCCACGGCAGGAAGAGGGGTCCTGGGTGCCTGTGTTGCCTGGCCATCAGACCATCAAGGTGACCGATGCCACAGGCGTTTCTGACACCCGTTCTTCGTACCGAATCATGGGCTTCAGGTCAGGGGAGGCGGTGTCATTGCTCCCCCCTCACCATTGGACAGCGCGGCAATGTGTCCACGTGGCAGAGTCTCCGAGAAGGCGGCAGTGGAAGCCTTGCCTGCCTCGCTGCGCTCAGCTTGACAGGAAACAGGCAGGAAATCCCTGGGCCCAGAATCTAGTAACATCCGACGTGGCAGGCCGCCGCTCAGTCCTGTGCTCTGCAGTGAAGGGTTGGCACCTGGGTACTGCGCGCCGCTCAGTCCTGTGCTCTGCAGTGAAGGGTTGGCACCTGGGTACTGCGCGCCGCTCAGTCCTGTGCTCTGCAGTGAAAGGTTGGCACCTGGGTACTGCGCCGCTCAGTCTTGTGCTCTGCAGTGAAGGGTTGGCACCTGGGTGTTGAGCTCGCTGCCGCCAGGCTTATTCTCAGAGGCCCAACCGAGCGGAGACACCTTAAGTCCCAAAGGGCGTCTTTTCCATTGCTCACAGCAGATCAGCAACCAAAGCCAAGCGATCACTAGAAGTGCGGGCGGAGGGACATTCAAATGATCGCCAAGCCCGTGCAAAGCTGCTCCGCATCCTTGGCCGTCAGGGAGCTGGAAATCAAAACCACAGTGAGAAACCATCCCACGCCCACGAGCATGGCTCAAGTTCAAAGTGAGACCCAGAAAGTAACATGTTGGCCAGGATGTGGGGAAATGAGAACCCTTACTCACTGCCCATGAGTATGCCAAGCGGTGCAGTCCCTGTACCTTACCAAGGCAGTGTCTCAACAACAAGAAAGACAGACAGCTCCCCTATGAGCCCGTAATTCACTCCTGGGTAGACAGACTTGAAAGCAGACTCCGACAGAAAGCCATGCAGCAAGGTTCTCTGCAGCGCCCATCACAATAACCAAGCAGTGCAAACCACCTAAATGCCCATCCACGGATGAGCGGATCGGCACAGTGTGCCACCCGGCTCAGCCAGTAGGGGAAATGACGTCTTGGCACGTGCTCCGGCGTGGATGGAGCTTAAAGACACGAGACCAAGGGAACTCACAGGAGAACAAATGTGCAGAGAGGACAGTGTTCATGGCGACCGGGAATGGGAGAAAGGGGCGGGGGGGGGGGGCGGGTGGTGTTGCTGGAAACACTGAGTTGATCGGGGTAGGGATGCACGGCTGACTGGCGCCATTGCTGTCAATAAGGTGTGTGCCCGTAAAAAGGCGAATTGGCACAGGATGATATAGTCAGCTACAACACTACAGAAGACCAAAACCAGAAAGGCGTAGCTGCTTACGTAAACCAAAACTCATGGGAACTGGTTCCTTGGTTTAGCGGTTTAGAGCCATGGTTTCCTGGGACATTGCAGTTCATTGGCCTAATAGCCTTTATAGAGCCTTCTGTTCTACGTTCCAGGTCATCGGGTGATAGTGAGGGTCTTACAGGTACCTGGGGTCTTCAAGGTTGCACGTGACCTTCCAGGGCACAACAAGCTGCCTCGGTTTGCCTGGAAGAACAGTTGATATGGAATGTTGTTATCCTGAGAAATAGGATGTGGAATGTTGGCTAACTGCCTCTGTGAATGACTGTCTCCTCGGCCAGGAAGTCTGCGGGGGTAGAGGTTATGCGGTGGGCTATGATTTGCAAGGTCAGCAGTTTGAAACGACCAGCAGTCTCTCGGGAGAAAGACTGGGCTTTCTACTCCTGAGAACCGCGGCGGTCTCAGAAACACACAGGGGCCAGGACGAGTCAGCACTGACTCGATGACGTGTGTTGGTTTTTCAGTTTGGCCATGAAGCCCGAGTACGGTCGTGCCTGGCTACCAGTAGTGCACATTTTGATCAAAGATCCTATTTGAAAATCCTCATCAAAACAAAATTGTTTTCATGGAGTTCAGATTTCCTGACTCACAGAGGTCGGCTGACCCCTGAAATGATTGCCTTGAGATCATCTTTGAACCTTAAAAAAAAAAAATCCACCAGAATTGTTTGGTTGTAAAACCAAACCGTAGTTTAGTCTGGTTAGTTCAAAGAAAGTCTGCCGTGAGCGTTATGCTCTTATAAGACGTATCTCTATGGGATCAGACTGATCACAGCCTCTTGAAAGGTCTGGCCAGAAAAATACAACTTTCCTCTAGTTCCTAAATGCTTCCTCCTACCCCCACCCCCCACCCCCCGACTATCATGATCCCAATTCTACCTTGCAAGTCTGAGACCAGAGGACGTACACTGGTACAGATAGGAACTGGAAACACAGGGAATCCAGGGCGGACGATCCCTTCAGGACCAGGGGTGTGAGGGGCGATACTGGGAGGGTAGAGGGTGAGTGGGTTGGAAAGGGGGAACTGATTAAAAGGATCCACATGTGACCTCCTCCCCGGGGGACGGACAACAGAAAGGTGGATGAAGGGAGACGTTGGACAGTGTAAGATACAACAAAATAATAATTTATAAATTATCAAGGGCTCATGAGGGGTGGGGGAGTGGGGAGAGAGGAGAAAAAATGAGGACCTGATGCCAGGGGCTTAAGTGGAGATCAAATGTTTTGAAAATGATGAGGGCAATCAATGTACAGATGTGCTTTACACAATTGATGTATGTATGGATTGTGATAAGAGTTGTATGAGCCCCTAATAAAACGATTAAATAACTTTTTAAAAGAAAAGTCTGGCCAGACACTTCAGGAGCCATGAATTGATAGGGCAGGATGGGGGAGGGTGGGGGAGGAGGGACTCCGAAAAGGAGTGGGAATGACCACTCCGCGCGAAGAACACAATGCACACCACTAAGTTGTGCGCGTGGACACGGCGTCGGTGTGTGCTTTGCTGCGCATGCACGTCTGCTCAACAATGACAACACACATTTAAAAGTTAAAAAAACAGGACAGAGGCCCTGCCATTATGCCATGAGAAGCGTCCACCAGTGACCCAGAAGGGACCAACACCCGCCCACAGAATCAGGTCACTCCTCCTCCCCGCCCCCTCTCCCCTCTCACCCCCCACTAAGCCCCGTCCAGGTGGCAGGGGTTTCAAGAGCTGAAGGTTAAGCGTAAAAACAGCTGCCCCCAAGGACACAAACTGCTTCTTCAAAGGCTACGGTGAAGCCCAGGAGATGCATCTGGCAGAATGTAGCCGCGTGTTTTATGTTCCCTTTCCTTCCATGGAGCACAGGGGCCTCAGAGCTGTCGATTTTCCAGAGACAGACAATCACCTCTTGAAGCACCTGGAATGTTCTTCTCTGATCCAGTCGGGGGATCTTCACCGATGACCTCACTAGGATGAGCGTTGGCAGGAGGGCTGGCCCAGAATACTGAGGTGCTCTCTGGCTATTCACTACGGATGACATCACACAGAAACGCCTCCCCACTTGCTACGTGCTGTGAAATCCGTGATGACGCACCGTGACCCTCCGTACAGCAGAATGATGAAACATGATCCTCACAATCCGTCCCAAAGCTTGAGCCCATCGGTGGAGCCACCGTGTCCATCCATCTCGTCCCATGTCCGTCTCATCTCAATCACCTCTCTCCCAAAGGGTATGTCCTTCTCTGACAACCTTGTCAGGTGCACATGAGACAAAGTCTTGCCATCTTCACTTCTGTGTGAGTCTGGGTACTTTAGAGAAACAAATCCACGGAAACTCATGTATAAGAGAGAGTTTTATATAAAGGTTAAGTGCACATCAAGAAAACATCCCAACCCAGTGCTGCCCAAGCCCACAAGTCCAACATTAACCCACATGTCCGACACCAATCCACAAAGTCCTCCATCTCACAAAACACACACTATGATGCTGACTGCAGGAGGAAAGCTGAATCAGTGAGCATGGAAGCATCTCAGTGCTGGCAGGGGTCTCCACACGGCTGCTCCAGCTCCCAGGGCTGCATCGGGGTAGGTCCATACAGCTTCTCTTTGGGGATGTCTTGCTGGAAGTGAGTCTTGCCAGCTGAAGCAGGGAACTGGCCAAAGAAGCTTCAGAAAGCAAGAGACCGGAGAATTTGAAAGGCGAGGCTCACCGAGCCATTTATCTCTCTGCCCTTCAATTAACCCCACCTGTGTTTATCAGCCAGGTGGGCACAATAAACTACCTCAGCTTCTAAGGAGCATTCTAGGGGGTTCTTCTCTTCCAACACAGGTTTTTTCATTCCCCAACAGTCCGTGGTTTGGTTAATATTCTTTGCCCACCCCATAACGCAAAGGCTTCCATTCTGCCTCGGCATTCCTTATTCACTGTGCAACTTTTGATTCCATAGGAGCTGAGTGAAATAATCCCAGTCCAAGCATACATTAGCCCTCTTAGTTTTGAACAAAAAAATCTCCCGCAGCAGTGTTGGCCGTAGTTGATTTCTTGACTGCTCCTTCCCTGGGGACCGATTTTGGATCCAAGTAAAATGAAGTCTGTGAAATGTTCATCTTCTCTCTGTTTATCACAATGTTGCTTATTGATCGGGAGGTTTTTCTTTTCCTTTTTTATGCTGAGTTATATTCCATAACGAAGGCTGTTTGGTCTTTGGTCTTATCACTAAGTGCTTCAAGTCCTCTTGGCTTTCAGGAAGCAAGGATATGTCGTCTGCCTAGCTCAGGTTGTTAGTGAGCCTTCCACCAATCCTGATCGTGCCTTCTTCATCCGGGCCAACATACAGATCGAATAAGCATGGTGAAACAACACTGATGCACACCCATCCTGATTTTAAGCTAGTCGGTACGCTCTTGCTCTGTTTTAACCGCTGCTTAACCTAGGCACCGATTCTGCATGAGCACAAGTAAATGTTCTGGAATTCCCATGCTTCACAATGTTGTCCACACAGTTGCCTGTCCTTTGCCTAGTCAATTAAACACAAGTGAAACATCTTCCTGGGGTTCTTTGTTTTCGGCCAAGATCTATCTGATCTCAGCAGTGAGATCCCTTATTCCATGTCCTCTTCTGAATCCAGCCTGAATTTCTGACCGTCCCCTGTTCATGTACAGCCTTTAAACTCACTCACGGCCAGCGAGTCAATGCTGACTCACAGAGATGCTCCCCACCCACCCCACCTGCGGGTTTCTGAGACTGTAAATGCTTAAGCCCAGTCTTTCCCCCACGGGGCTGCTGATGGCTTGGGACTGCCGACCAGGTGGATCGCAGCCCAGCAGAACCACTACATCACCAGAGCTGGACCCTTCATCCATTAAGTACAGGTGGGAATGGAAAACCGTGCCCTGTCATCTAGGCAAGTCAACTTGTCGATTCCTGAGCAAGCACAGAATTTCCCCTCGGGGTGGGTCAGAGTAAGTGACAAAGTATTGATACACTGTACTAGAAATCTTTACTAAACAAACAAGCCATTGAAAATGGGGCAATTGTTTCTCGACCTGCCCTCCATCAGGTTCACACCCTCTGCGGGCGGTGTTTCAGCGAACCCTTCCCAGAAGCACTCTGCTCTTCACGTTGCCCTCCGTCAAAATGGCAGTTCTCGCGTCCTCAGGGGACTCAAACCCTGCTCCCGTGAGGTGTTCTTTGAGCTTTTAGGACAAAGCGAAGCCCAAAGGGGCAAGCTCAGGGCTGTAGTTTGGATGCAGAAAGGTGTCCTGATGAGATTCCTTTTGGCCTGCCCTGGCTCCCCTCAGAAGGAGTAGGTGCGAACAAATTCCTCAGCTCAACTCACCTGGCCTTTTTCTCGCTGGTGCAGGTTTCAGTTTTCTTAAAACTTCTTCCTGATCAACTTCTGTGACTGGCCTGTGTCCTCTGAAAACAACAATCTATCAAGATTACCCCTTGGGGATACCAAAAAACCCCACGCCAGTAGTCCCCATCACCTTCTGAGCTGACCTCTCTGCCTGGATTTCCTTGGCCCAGCAGAGCCCTTCAGGAGACATGACTTTGACTGGGTCCTGTTCTTGAAGGCCCCCGAAGGAGACTCGGACAAGCATACTCCTGAGAAAAACCGTCCTCAGCCATCCACGTCTGCAGCACAGGCGTGTTCAAACACACTTTGCTTGTTAGAAATGCGTGCGTGTGTGAACCCTAAGCAGCAAAACTTCTTCCTTTTAAAAAATTATATATATCCTATATAAACATTGTACTTTCTATATACATTTCAGTCACTAAGGCCAACATATATACATATCTATATGTCACTAAGGCCAATGTTTAGACCCAGGGGTAAGGAATCTAGAGGGATTGTAAGGCCGTGAGCCTTCACTCATCCACTCTCTCTTTTTAATTTTAACTATGTATTTATTTTGGTGTGAGTTTAAAAAAAAACAACTATATTCTGTGTGTCTGCAAAGCCCATCTCATCAAATCCGGTCAGTAATAGTATCCCGTCAAAACCCCCATAAATATGCTTTGCTCTCTCTTTTTCCTTCTCTCACCCTTCCTCCCTCCCGCTATAATTTCCAGTCTATCCCCTGATTCAACCCCCAAACCCCGGCCTCCTCATCATCTTCACAATCTTATCCTTTGGTGTGACGAACACTTTTTTCTTTGCTTTCCTTTATACTTATGGTGACGTTAAGTAGGTGTCTACGAGTTTGACTAACTTTGCTAAGCATAGTGCTCTCTAGTTTTGTCCATGTCTTGTGGTGTTTTAAGAAACTTGTCATTTTCATTGACGCATATATGGCATATTCCATTTTATGACTATGTCAGAGGTCTATTCATTCCTGTATAATCGGAGTTTGGGGCTATTTCCATCCCTTTGACATCATGGAAATTGCTGTAATAAGCATATTGTGCATATGTCTATTTGTGTTTTCTTTAGGTCTTTAGTCCGGCAGAGGGATTGGATGGTATTTGTATTTGCATTTGTTTAAGGAAGAGCCACACTGATTTCCATAGTGATTGTACGATTCTACAGTCCCACCCATTATATATGAGCATTTCAATCTCTCCGTACCCTCCTCAGCATTTCTTATTTTTCTGGGTGGTTTTTTTTTGGTTGTTGGTTTTAAAAATTTGTGCAAGGGGTAGGTGTGAAGTGGCATCTCATTGTTTTATTTTGTATTTCTCTTAATGATAATGAAATCAAACTTTTTTTTTCTCCAAACATTTCTTCAAATGGTTGTTGGCTGCCTGGATGTCATCTCTAGTATATTGTCTCTTCATATCTTGTGTCCATTTTATTTTATTTTATTAAGATATTGTCATTTCTTGAACTTAATCCTTTATCTGATGTATTCTTTTTTTCTTTTAATCATTTTATCAGGGGCTCGTACAACTCATCACAGTCCATACATACATCCATTGTCTCGATTAGTGTTTTATTCATCCTGGTTTTTTTTCCTTTTCATACAAAGTTGGTGATTTGTTTTTCGATTTCTTTGAAGAATTGTGCTGGGATTTGGGTTGGAATTGCATTTTAATTTATAAAATATTTCCACTATGTTTAGTCTACCTATCCAGGAGCATGGTAGCTTGTTCCCTTTGTGTAAGTCTCGTGGTCTCTTGTAGAACTTCTTTGTCATGTTCAGATTTATTCCTAAATAGTGTGTGTGTGTGTGTGTGTGTGTGTGTGTGTAGCTATTGTAAATGATATTGTTCTTTCAGTGCCTTTTTCAGGGCCATCTTTTTTAATATACAAGAATTCAATTGATTTCTGTATATTGTTCTTGTAGCCTGCTACACTGCCAAATGTTTCCATTAGTTCCAGTAATTTTTCAATGGAATCTTAGGGTTTTTCTATAGATAGGCTTATATCATTTGCAAATAGAGTTTTGCTACTTCTGTGCCTATATGGATGCCTTTAATATCTTTTTGATGTTTTAGAGCTCTGGCTCACACTTCCAGGACTACATTAAATACAAGTGATGGTGAATGGCATCCTTGCCTGGTTTCCGCTTGAAGGAGGCAATGTTTTCTGTTTCTCTCCATTAAGTGAGATGCTGGCAATTGGTTGGGAATATAGCCTTTATTATGCTGAGGAATTTCCCTTCTGTCCCTATTTTATTGAACTTTTAAGAATTCAAGATAGATCATCAATTTTATCAAATGCCTTTTCTGCATCAATTAACATAATCACACGATTGATTCTCCTTTATTTTGTTTATGTGGTGAACTACACTGATTGTTTTTCTAATACTAAACCATCCTTGCATATTTGGTGTGAATCTCACTTGATTTTTTTTTTTTAAGGATGCTTTGTTGAATTACGTCAGCTAGGATTTTATTGAAAATCTTGGCACAATCAGAGATGACAATCTATAATTTTCCATTCTGGTGCTGTCTTTGACTGACGTATGCATTAAAGTCATAGTTGTTCTATAAAATGAGTTTAGTAGTAAATTGTCCATTTATGTACTTTGAAACAGTTAATGTAGGAATGTTTGGTAGTATTCCTTTAAATGTGTGATAGAACTCCTCAGTCGATCCATCTGGACCCGGCCTTTTAATGTGGGGCGTTGTTGTTTTTACTTACTTTTAAAATATTTTATAATTTAAAGAATTGAAGACAAAGAATCAAATAGATGCTTGCATACCAGTATTGGTAGCAGCATTATGGACAATATCCAAGAGCTAGCGATATCCCAAATGCCCATCCACAGGTGAATGGATACACAAATGTTGGTGGGTGCATTCAACAAGGTCTCTGATGGTGAGGTGGGCTATGTCTTGGGCTGATAACGACACAGTGGCCGGTTTGAAACCGCCAGTCACTTTTTGAGCCAGCCAGGGAAAGAGGCGGCTTTCTACTCCCACGAGGCCTGGCAGTGTCAGAAACCCACAGGGGCAGCCCCTTCACTGGGTTGCTATGAGTCAGAATGGGTCTGACGGCAGGGAGACTATGCATCCGGTGGGGTGTTAGGCAGCCCTCACATGGGTGAAGTACAGATGCATGGGTGACGCTTTAAAACATGCTAAGTGAAAGAAACCAGGGCCCCAAGGACACGCATTGTACAACTCCATTTCTGTGAAATTTCCAGTCTGGTAAGTCCACAGCTTGGTGGTTACCGGGGGAGGGTGGGGTGGAGGAATGAGGAACAGCAGCATGACAAGAGCAGGCTCTTCCTGCTGGGCGGTGGAAACTTTCTGGAGTTAGATAGAGGTGGGTGAAAGTTACACAACATGGTGAATACACCAAATACTCTTGAACTGTTCTCCATAACATGGCTGATTCCACGTATGTGCGGTTCCCCTCAATGTCACGGACAAGATTGCTCTGTCTGCCTTGCACTCGGCATGGATTGGTTGGAGATGCTTAGAAGCGCCAGTAACCAAGCCTGATCCCCGTCGCCTGAGTGAAGCTAGTCACGTGTAAGAGAGGAGAGCTTCTAGCTTCTAACAGGAACCCTGATTTCCAGAGGGTTCGGCAGTGGAGTTGGTGGCACGATTTGCATGCACTGAGCACTGATGGGGCCATGATTGCTGGCCCCTGCGCAGGGAGGCAGCCTCGGGCCGCGCATCTCTGGTTTGGGTGAAGAAGCTCGAGACGGAGAGGTCAGGTCGTTGCCCAGTCCCACTCAGCAAGGCCAGTGGCCTGGCCAGGAACAGCACAGCGCTCCCGAGTGCACCTGCTTGCTATAAACACCCAGCCCCGCCACCTTTCATCTGTCTGCTTACACAGGGGCCATCAACTAGGAAGCAGGGCAGCAGTGCTTCCATCCAAATCAGGCTTGCACCCGTGCAGGACTGGATGCCCCTGCTCGCTTGCCCAGCCGTGAATGGGCTCAGACAAGTGGGGCGGGCCGGGACCAGACCAGAGCAGGGCTGCCTTGGCCAGGACTGAGTGTCAATCTTTTGAGTTTGCCTCTCTGGACGGACACATTCTGAGCCCATTTGCTCAGCCACGCCGCACTGTCTTGTATTTCATCATTTCCATCCCCTAGTGCCAGCGGGGCACCCCAGGACTGGCTGGTATTTGTCATGTTGGGGGCCTGGGCAACATAGCAAAACCACCCTTTACAGGCCGCCCAGCAAAACCGGTAGGGGCAGGGGTGGGGGGTGGGGGTAAGCCACGTGGTGAAGTAGAAAGAACACAGATGCAGGGTCAGGAGATGGGTCTTTGGAGCCAGTGACCCTCTTGCAAGTCACTCTTTCTGAGATTCCGTTTCCTCATCTATAAAATGGGAAGATGAACATGAAGTGTGATCAGTGGTGGCAGTGCCAGAGTGTCCTCTGGCCACGGTGGGGGTGGGGTGGGGTCCTGGCATAGCTGGGATCTTTGGAGGCGTCCTGATGATTTTGACGGATACAATCTCTCCCCACTCCACCACCCCGCCACTCCTGCTTGCACGTTTATTGATGTATAAATGACAGGCCACGAACTGCGCCTTTTCAAAGCACACAATCTGTTGAAGCTGGCATCCGTATGAAGGGCTTCAAAAAGTTCGTGAAAGTTTTCCACGAACTTTCCAAAGCACCTTAGTATATATGCCACGAGGGCTCCCTTCAGTTCTCCAATGGAAATGCTAGCAAATTCTACAGCTTGTACAGTGACTCGAATCCCTTTGATCCCCTTTTCTAAAAATCACATTATTGGGGACTCATACAACTCTTATCACAATCCATACACACATCAATTGTGTAAAGCACATTTTTGCATTCGTTACTCTCATCATTCTCAAAACATTTGCTCTTCACTTAAGCTCCTGGCATCAGCTCCTCATTTTCCCCCCTCCCTCCCTGCTCTCCCCCTCCCTCATGAACCCTTGATAATTTATAAATTATTATCTTGTCATATCTTACTGTCCAATGTCTCCCTTCACCCACTTTTCTGTTGTCCGTCCCCCAGGGAGGAGGTCACATGTAGAGCCTTGTAATCGGTTCCCCTTTTCCACCCCACCCTCCCTCCACCCTCCCGTTATGGCCACTCTCACCCGCCCCCCCCCTTTGATCCTTTTTGGTCCTCTAACAGGTGCTTGTTAGGCTATTGTATGGATGACTCAGGATGGTGGATAATGTCTAGAGCATCCAAATCATCCACTCTAATCTAGTGGTTCTCAACCTGTGGGTCGAGACCCATTTTGGGGTCAAACGACCCTTGCACAGGGGTCTCCCGATTCATAACAGTAGCAAAATGACAGTGATGAAGTAGCAATGAAAATAATTTTGGGGTGGGGGTCAGCACCACATGAGGAACTGCATGAAAGGGTCCTGACATGAGGAAGGTTGAGAACCCCTGCTGTAATCCAATGCCTGTGTTCCCAACCAGGTGGACGATGGTTTGGGGGGGGGGGGGAGGTTACTCAAGCAGGCTGGCTGGTTCTGGGCAGCTGGTGACCAAAGAGATGGATAAAAACAAGGGTTATAGAAAGATCATGCCGCTGTTAGAAATTTCTAGAACTTGAGAGGGCACCACACACCTTCCTGAGGTCCCCAGTGAAACTGTCTCCCCTCTGGTTTCTGAGCGGCCTGAAGGCATAGGCAACACGTCCCCTGGAGCGGAGGCTGGGCTCCCAGAGGAGGTCCCTGGAGGAGAAGGCGAGCTGCCTGGGGGCTTGCCAAGAGGCACTGCTGAGCTGCTGCTTCCCCCCCACCCCCCAGAGGTCTTGGGGCGGGTCAGCCTCGCCCCGCCCAGCTGTTCTCCCCACGCCCCGGAGAGAGAGCAGCCTGCAACAGCTGAATGGAGCCTGGTGTCTGCAGCTCTCGCTCATCCCAATCTGGGGCTTCTAAATTTAACCTGCTATCAACTTGAGCAGCCGGAGGACTTCCACTATGTGGCTAAATGGCACTTGGAAGCCACTTCACTTGTCACCTCCCTCCCTGCAAGCCCCCTGCCCACCCCCTCCAAGTCGTTGCCCACACATGCAGGCTGCTGCCACCCATCCTTGCTCAGCCACACGTCCGTCCATCCACTACAGCCAGCCACCTCTGCTCTCGCCCGCTGTGCCTTACGGCAGTCCCCTGCTTCGCTTCCCAACCCGACACACAGACACCCCCCCCACACACACACTTCCTGTGGACACAGCCCAGGGGCCAACTGTACCACTCAAAGCCAAACCACTGCTGGGAGCAGCGCACCACCCATAAGCCATCTGGGCGGAGGGCCTGCCACGGGCAGAACTGATGCAATTTCCTGCTTCGGTGTCTCAGCCGCAGCAGGCAGGAGGCAGGAACCCAGAGTGTGGTTCCTTGCAGTGTGGAGACCCCTGGGAGGAAACCGATGCGCCCCCCCCCCTCCATGATGCCCCTCTCACCCCAGAGGAGGAGCCTCTGGTCTGGAGCTGACTGGGCAATGGGTTCACTTCAAAGGCAACAAGTTGGGCCCCTGGTGGGCGAGGAGAGGGCTTCTTGTGGGGGAGAGGAAGCATTTCCTGCCCTGGCACCTCAGGCTGAGGAGCACCTGCAGCTGGCAACGTCTTTATGACAGCATCTAATCATTACTGAGTGCCGACCCCATCCCCCCACTGCCACCGCCCCGCCTGCTGGGCTGTGCGTCCAATCCTGAGGACCGGGCTCATGGGATGGCCCCGACTGGCCCCCACACAAGACCCTCGGCAGCTTCTGGACCTCCTTCTTCCTCAGTTCCCTCATCTGTAGGCTAGGGTTCGTGATATCACCCCCACCCCCACCCCCACCCCGGTGATGTGAGGGACCCGGAACTGGCAGAGCAGGATTTCCACGCCGTCGGCCACGAAACAGCTCCTTACCAAACCCCCATTTTCCACCCGAGGGAAGGCGGCCTCTAGGAGGGGTGCCCTGCCCTGCGAAGCTCACACAGTGGGCTTCAACCCAGAGTCCACCTTCGGAGCCCCCCCCCCATGCCATCAGGGCCCACCGTAGATAAGAAAGGAGAGGGATTTCCTCTGTGTTGTCCCATGCACCCCCTCGATTGCCACTCCCAGCAGACAGGACCCAAGGCACTGCTCTCGGCTGGCCTTGTCCTCCCTGGGTTGACTGTGTGAGGCCAAGTTTGCCGGTTCCTGGTGGGGCTACCGTAAGGGTCATTTAAATACCCGACCACCATTGTCACATGGGTCTCAATTGTTGCCCAAGAAAACACAAGCTGCCCCTACGTCCAAGCTCTGCCCAAGCCTGCTCCTCCCCTCCACCTCCATGTATGGCACCAGCCAGGCAGCACTTTGGGGCACAGGACTGAGGTCCCAGAGACAGCCTCCGATGGAGACTGAAACTGCAGGCAGGCTCAGGTCCATGAGGGATTCAGCCTGACTCTACTGGACACTGCCCCCTAACCCTACCCCCACATAGTCATTCCTCCTGCCACCATCCCTGCTCGCCCCCCCCATGCCATCAACCCCCAGAGGATCCTCCACAGCCCATCTGACACAGCCAGACATACTTTAAAATTACATTTTATTTCTCTTTATATTTGTTTTGTTTTGTTTTAAAAAGCTCTCAGTTTACATTTTTTGTCAAGAGTCTGGTGCCTCCTGGTAAGTGCATGGGTTTGATTTCACAGTCCTCTTGCGACCAAGGGCAGTTCTTATCGCTGGAAGGGGAGCGAGTGTCAAGAACACCAGGGTGCTCCCAGCATGAGGAAGGAGGCTGGGCACCAGGCCCCGGCTCAGCTGAGCAGCCTCGGTGGGACCCGAAGCCTCTGGGGTGGTCTTCAGAGAGACAGGAGAGAAAGGGGTCCAGGAGGCGACAGAGAGTTGGGTCAGGGGCAGCTGGGCGCCAAGCATGTGGGGTACAGGCAGCAGCAGAGGCAGCCAGGGCAATGCTGTCCCCTGCCTCAGAGCTGTGCAGGCTGGGGGAGCTCTCAGCCCAGGACACACCCCACTGTTCTCTCCCACTGCCACCCCAATAAGAGTTCCCTAGCAATGACTCCAGCCAGAGCCAGGACCCTGGCTTTTGAGGCCTTGCACCTCTTTAGTGCAAGACAGACCTGAGTACAGAGAAGGGCCATTCCAGGTAAAGGCCAGATGTCGCCACGGTGACATTGTCACCCCACCCCCATCCTCAGAAGGGGAGCTGGGGACCCCCCTTCCCTGATGCGAGACTAGAGCCTCCCTGGTGGCCCAGGCCTCAAACACACAAAGGGGACACAGCAGTTCCCAGAGGGGGGATCCCGGTCACAACTCGGGGCTCCCTAAGCACCACACCTGCTGTCCACCCCGGCGACACCCAGTGTTCCCAGCCTGGCTCATTTCTGGATGGCTCCTGCTCGCCCTGGTACACTAGCTGGCTTAGGAGACAGGGGAGGGGCCACGAAGCACCCATGAACAAGCACAGCAGCACGCGGATGATGGCGTCATGCGGATGATGGCGTCCGGCGAGGAAGGAGGCAGGGGCCTCACCCCCCTCCTGGTGTCATTGTGACTCACGGGGGTCCCATGGGCAGCAGACACGGAGCCCGGGCTTCTCGGAGGGTTTCTGTGCTTGGTTGTTCTTGGTTTGGAGTGGGTGGCGGGGGGAGCCGGTGCTTCCAGGCCATGTGGCTACAGGTTTGGGCCAGCTGGCAGGAATGTGGCTTTAGCAGGGTGTCCTCAAAGAGCTCCCGGCATTGCTACAAAACCTTAGACGAAGTCCCAGGGCTCTGGAGAACCCGGGACACCAAGGGAGGGTGGACCTAACCAGTGGCCCCAGACTTCCCCTGGGCTGGCTCAGGCCGGTGGGGGGGGGGGGGGAGGGGCCGAGGTGGGGCTCCAATGCTGCTGTGTTATGGACTCATTCCTACCTGGCCAGCCCTGATTCTCTAGCTCTGGGACCGCCTATGGTTTGGGGGCCCTCTTCTGGTGGCACCGCACCCACCCCTACACACTCATCAGTGTGGACATATGCCCTGTCTGCTTGCCATATCCCCAAGAGCCCAGAGCATCCCCGAGAAGGAGCCAGAGCCCTGACCCCCATCTGCTGTCTTGTCCACTTGTCGACCAAGGACAGCGGGGGAAGGCTAGGAGTCACAGGGGCAAGAAGGGGCCTTACCTTGCTCTCTCACCCTGGGGCGGCCCCCTATGGGCCTTCCAGGTCTTCCAGACAAGTGCAAATGGAAAGGGGGCAGCCCCTCACTGTGAGGGGGTGCTGTGGGCCTCAGAGGGCACCAGGGACCCAGATGGTGAAGTTCCCCCAGCTCATGGGACCCTCCTCCTCGTCCCAGATCTACCCAAGGCAAGTTAAGGCTGCCGAGGAGAGAGAGGGGAAGAGGGTACCAGGCAGACCCAGAGCTCACAGCCCCTCTCTACAGGGACCAGGGCGCGGGTTGGGGGAGGCTCAGCTAGGGGAGGAAGGTGGGGCTTTAGGCGGGGTCAGTCTGTTCCCCCTTCCAGGGCAACCAGGAAAAGGGGCCCCAAATCCCCTCCATCCTTCTTAGACCCAAGCCCCCCCTTTCCTCCTCTGACAGAGACAAAAAGCCCAGGAAGTAGGAGATCCCGCTTCCTCGCCCCATCCTGGTTTTCCCTTGAAATTCAGCTTAAGGCAAAAGTTTGGCAAAGCAAGTCTGCATAAGGACGCGGGACGGAGGGAAGAGGGGGCGCCAGGCCCAGGAAGACCCCGGCACTGGGCAAGAGACCCGGCAGCGCCGGCACAGCTGATGGCCCCACGGGCCGGCTTCCTGCCTGGTGGCTCCTCTTCCTCCCGTCCCCGAGCCTCACAGCGAGGCGGTACCAAGAGGAGAAAGAAACAGAACGAGGAAGAGCAGTGGTTTTGGGGGGTCTGTTGGGAGAGAATGAAAGGGTGGGGGGACAGAAGGGCGGAGGTGACACTGAGGGGCACATGTAGGGTTTGTCTGTCCCGTTTGGGCCTCCCTCCCCCACTCCCCGCAGGACAGCGGGTAAGCAAGAGGGCAGGGGGCCACCTGGGCGCTAGCACAGTGCGATCCGTCCCGCTGGGAAAGGTAGAATGGTTGTATTTTGCTGAATGACAGCATGTGTCGGGGCCCATTCTGAGCAGTGTTATTATTTTGTGAATCTAACTTAGCGGGGTCTTGGCTGCTGCCGGTGCTTTGGCGGGATCACCACCAGCGGGGGTCCGTATTTGGGCCGCCACATGAGCACCTGGGCGTCGTTGGCGTTGGGCTTGACCAGGGCGCTGGGCGGGATGGGCTCGTTCTTGCTCAGGATTTTGGGCTGGTCCTGGGCGGTGGGCTCCCGCAGCCGCGCCCGCTGGCCCAGGGGCCGGTTGGGGTTCACCTCGATGCTGAGCTGCATCCGCCAGTGCAGCGTCTGCAAGATGATCATGTCGTTGGTCGAGGTATTGGTGGCCACCAGCCACGTGGTAAAGCTCTGGTCCCGATAGATGTTGGTCAGTTTGGCAACGTTGCTCTCACTGACCGGCACGGCCCACGTGACGCTGGGGTAGAAGTTGTCGTTCATGCTGATGATGAACTTGGAGTCTCTCTTGGTGGGGCCCACGATGGTGCAGGTCTCCGTGGTATTGCCGTACCAGGGATAGTTCACCCCATCCGAGTCGCTGATGGCCTCGATCTTGCCCTCCTGGAGGTCTGGGAGCTCCCAGCTGGACCTGAAGACAAGGAAGGACAGGTCACACACCCGGTCACTCAAGAAAGCTTGGCGGTGGCCCTGTAGCTGGCCAGGAGCCATGCTGGAACCTGAGGGTAGCGTGTACACAAAGCTGACCCTGTCCCCTCTGCCCACCATGGGGCTCACCATCTCTGCAAACAGACTGCAAGCAGTTATCCAGTGTGCTGGGGGGAGCTGGGCTCCCCAGACCCAACCCTTCTCCAAGGCCACACCCCTCCTCTGGCCCGACTCTCCAGATCAAGGCTGGGCTTGGGTAGTGAGACAAGACACTCCCGGAGGAGACTGGCGGCTGCCCTCTCTGAGAGGCCTGGTGCAGGCTGGGCCCAGGCCAAGCAGCGTGCCCCACTGGGGCCAGTGCCGGCCTGCACAGACCTCAGGCCAGGCAGAGACCGTGGGCTCCCAGGTGGCCACACAGCACAGCGGTGCAGGTGGCTGGGCCCTGCCTAGACCTGCCCCAGTGTGACAGCCAGCTTCCTTCTCCAGGGGCTGGTGGGAGGTGGGGGGTCAGTGCAAATGCCCACTATCTCTGGGCCTCAGTGTCCTCAGTGTGAAAAGGAGGGAATTTCCTGACCTGAGCCCCCAAGGGGGTAAGCGCCTCTCTCACTGCCACATGGAGGGTCCAGCCTCTCTAGCCCCTCTGCCCAGAGTGGAGCCAGTACCTGGAAGGGGCGTGAGGGGGGGCTCCCAGGCCCATCCCCCCCCCAGCAGCAGCAGTGGTCCTTTGGTTCTTCCTTGCTTAGAAGCAGCAGGAGGACAGCTGCCATGACCAAAGTGACCCTGTCTGAGCATTAGAACTTACCAGGGGTAACTAGGCCAGGTCCTGGAGGGGGCCATAGAGGACTTTGTGCAGCAGCATGCACCCCCACCACCCCCTCCTCTCCACACACTGCCCTGTAGCTGTTTTGCTTTCAGGTGCTGGGAGACCCAGAAGGCTCCCTTTCTGGGGCAGGCCCAGTGGCCCAGTGCTCCAAAGCTCAAAGCCTGAATACAGGCCTTGCTGCCCGTTCCCAGTCAGCCCCACACTGGCGCGAGACCCTGGGCGAGGTCCCAGCCTTCTCTGAACCCCGGCCCACTACACACGTGCCGCTGGGATCAATGGGAGGCGTGCAAAGCCCCTCAGCAAGTTCCCATCGGCGGGTGTTTACCTTGCGCCAAGCGCCACGTGCCACTGTGTCCCTCAGCCCAGAAGCCTTACAGACCTCGGAAGCCACGGGGAAGGACCCGAGCACCTGGGCCGTGGCTAGGAGCACCACACATTCTCACTCATTCCTGTGTCCTGTGCACCGGGCGCTGCAGACCCCAGCCTTCCATCGGCACCGCGGACTCCTTGCAAGATGGGTCTGAGGTCTGAGCCCGTGTCCGGCGCTGAGAGCCAGCTGGCCCATGCCATCCCAAAGCCGTGGCCCTTCATCACTCACACTCCTGCCTCCCCATTTTGGGAAGGCCAGCAGGCTCACACTGGCCTTGGGACACGTTGGATAATAACTGCAAAGCAAAGGCTGGTAAGTACTGGCAGCTCTTCCTGTCCCCGTCATCGTTAGAACTCTCAGCCTGTCCCCAGCTGCTCTGTGGCACACCGAGCCAGTGCTCCCGTGTGGCAGCTGGCATAGCAGCACTTGGGGGTGGGGGGCACCTCCCCAGGTAAGGCCCCTCCGTGAAGCAGACTCACAATCACTCCCATCTAACCCTGTCGTACAGATGGAAGCCACGTCGGGGTGAAGAACCACGTCCCAAGGTGGTTTGGCTAAGATGCGGGGGGGATGACTCTCCCCAGAGCTATTCCTCCCTTGGCACCTGCCAAGCTGAGGCTGGCTCGGGACACCCTGCCCGCCTCCGCCCACTCTGGTTCTCTCCAGGAACACGGGTGTTTCTAGAATGGATCCTTCCATGGAGCCACATCGCATGGGTGCTGGCAGTGAGGGAGCAACTCCGGGGCCACTGGAGGAGGCAGGGAGCCCCGGTGGTAGAGTGACTGCGAGCTGGGCTGCTAACAGCAAGGTCAGCAGTTCGAAACCCCCAGCCACTCCTCAGAATACAGGCTTCCTAGTCCACCCTGGCCTATAGGGTGGCTATGAGCCTGGCAGTGGAAAGAGAATGAGGCTCCCCGGCGAACCAAAAGGTGGAAGGTCGGAGGCCATCAGCAGCTCCATAGGAGAAGCCCACCATGTGCGTCCGTCAAGGTTCAAGCACAGGAAACCGCTCTGTGAGGCGGAATGGACTCAACAGCCACCACCTCAGCAGAAGAGCCACAAAACATCCTAGGATCACTTGTCCCCAAAGATGTCCAGTCCCTGAGCCTCAGAGACCACAGCGTCCTCCCAGGCCCCTGTCCGGCGGCCCCAGCACCAGCAGCAATAGGCTGGGCAGTGACAATGGTGGCGGCGGGTCAGGTGGTACCCCAGTTCCCCAGGGGCAGCTGAGGGTGGGAGACGGGGTCAGGCCCATCTGGCAGAGACTCTGAGCAAAGCTTCACCCGCCTCCTGGCTCTAAAGGTACCCTCTCACAGGGATGGGCTTTGTGGTTTTTTTAAAGGCAGAAAGCAAACTTTCTAGGGGACCTCCATCTCCTCTGGCCTCGCCCCGCCCTCCCTTCACGTCCAAGAGCAGCGGGGCTTATTTGGGGGGTCTGAATAGTAGTTCTTGCTCAATTTCTAGCTGAACTTGGGGCTGCTGGTTCTCGACCCACCCTCCCCAAGGGCCCGAGCCCCCACACAGTCACAGGTAGGCAATGAGTTGGAATCTCATGGGAGTTAGTCCTCAGACTCAGTGACTAGCCCTGCTGCTTGTGACATCATGTTTTCAAAGCCCCACAAGGCCACTGTGGCACGGTCTGGTCCCTGTGGTCTTCCCCTCCCCCGGATCCCAGGACCCCACAGACCAGCCCAGGAGCTGACCTCAGCAGCGGCAATGAGTGCTACCATCTTAGACCCTCCATTTTCTTCTCGTCAGGAAACGGTGTGTGTTGAGTCGGCTACTAACCAAAAGGTCAGTGGTTCGAAGCCACTCACCAGCCGTCCCCAGGACAAAGCGGCAGGAGTCTGTTTCCATCAAGGTGGCTGGATGTCAGTGGGGAAGTCGGACAAACAAAACTCAAAACCGTAAAAGAGACCCGGCTGACTGGTCAGACGGAGCCTGGAGGGCACCACGAGGACAATGGCCCTTCGTCTCCCTCAAGTCCGGGAATGAACCCACCCCCTTGGCTCCCTTTTCAGCCAAGCACTAGACAGGCCCGTGAGGCGACCGACCAGTAACCCTAGGGAGGCAGGTGCTCCTGGGAACAGCCACCCAGACAGCCGAGGGGGCAGCACTGACCCAAGAACAAAGTACAAAGGGCAGGAAAGGAGGCAGGACGGGAGCAGGAGACGCAGGGGGCAGAGGGGAGCATTGAGGGCTCGCTGAGCTCGGGATCTCCGAGGTGAAGCAGAACGGGTATGAATTATCGAGTGGGGAGCCGGCGGTCTGCACCCCATCCTCAGGAACAGATCATGGCATTTAAAATGCGAACCCCGGGGGGGGGGGGGAATGTTTTTAAACAGATGACAGCCATGGACAGCCAGTTCTACGCTGTCCCGCCAATGAGTCAGGAAGGACTAGACGGCAGGGGCTGGGGTGGGCTAGCTGTGAGCCGGATTACCCACCCACCTAGCAAGGATTTTGTGGTGAACGGTGACACTGATCCGCATCAGTGCACAGGACATTGCAACAGATGGGACATCCGGGGGCATTAGAGAACTATGCTTCTCACCCTAACAGCTGTGTGATCCCAGATCCCATCCACACCCTTTCCCCCCTAAGCTCAGCCATGTTTTCGGATTCCACGGGCCCTTCAGTGGTACACTCCACAGGGCTACAGCCATTCCTCTCTCTGCCCCTCTACAATGTCCTGCTGCTAGCTCTGAAACGACCTTGGGCATCAAGGCAGAGGTTCCGTTCTTTGCTACGTGCTGTGCAGGGGTGACATGGGGACCTTGACCTTCGTCTGCCTGGTGGGGAGAATAAGGGTGCCTACCTGCAATGGGCTCTGGGTGATGTCGATAGTCAACACGTTCAGCTGTTGTTACCTGGAAGGCTGGAGGTTTGGGTCCACACTGAGACGTACCTCGGAAGAAAGGCCTGGTGACCCACATCAGCCCCTGGAAACCCTGGGATGGAGCACAGCCCTTCTCTGGCACACAGGGGGATCCACTCCGTGGCAACTGGCCACCCCGGGTTCCCACGCGCAGATACCACTGAGAGGTGTGAGCAGAGCCAGGCACCCTCAGCCCTGTCTGCATGGAGAGGAGGGATTTTGTGAGTAAGGTCAAACCCACCTGCTCCTGCTGCCCAGGAGTTCACGGGTCCCGTGCTGTCCCCATCACGGCTTCTTCCCAGGCCCATGGAGCACCCTGCTGCCACTGCTCTCCTTGCCCTGACCCCAGCTGGTCTGCAGGTGACATGGCCCGAAAGGTTAAGCTCCAAGCGGCTAACTGACAAGTTGCTGGTTTGAATCACCCAACAGCTCTATGCAGGGAAGACCTGCCATCAGCTTCTGTCAAGATTTCAGCCTAGGAACTACTCTGTCCCACGAGGTCGCCAGGAGTCAAAAACCAACTTCATGACAAGGTGACGTGAAAAAGGGGGCTTTGTTCACAAAGGGTTAAGAATGCCAAGGCCGTGCATGGCAGCACCACGTGAGAGCGGGCTTGGCGCATGCGGGAGGGAGGGGCAGCAACCCCGGCCCATCACACCCCCAGCCTTCTCTTTGCAGGTGTGAAGGCCCAAAAGAGGGCGGCGGGTCCAGGGTGGAACCCAGTGGCAGCATGCGTCCTGGAGCACCCATCCCTGCCCGCAGCAACACCGGGCCCCAGTGCCATCCCTGGCTTGCCCCCCTTCTCCTCCTCCGCCTTTGCCCAGCCCCCACCTTCCTCTTTCCCTGGGAGGCCTGCAGCCCCTGGCCTGCTCCAGTCTTTTCTCCTCCAGCAACCTGGGGAGGGGGGCTCTCTAAACAAATCTGACAGCTCCAAGGTCCTCCCTTCGATGGTGCTCAGCCCACCGAGGCTCCCCTGTGCTCGTACAAGCCAGATTCGGTAAAGAACAAGGTCTGGACCCACCTCAGCAGTCTCTGCACACACCTCCCCAGCCCCCCACTACCCCACCCCACCCCCAGCCCGTCAGACATCTGTTTCACTTCCCCACCCCACCCCCATCTCAGTACCTTCTACTGGGGGCAGCTTCCTCCTCTCTCTTGCTCCTCCCTCTCCCCCTCTTCCTGCCCGTGGGAAGAGCACTCATCATTCCCCACACAGCTCAGGGAGCCTGTTCTGACCCCCATGCCAGGCCAGGTGCCCCTCTGGAATCCGGGACCAGGCAGCTTGGCAAAAGCCCAACTGTGCTGAAATAATTACGTAATCATTCGCCTAAGCTCCCGTCCCCAGATGGACCATCAGGACCAAGACAACATCTGTGCTGCTGACCAAAGCAGCTCCAGAAGCCATCGCAGTGCCCGGCCCCCAATCAGGGCAACTAGCAATGCTGTAGACACAAAGGGGTGCCCGGGATGAGGCTCACTCACTCCCTACGGTGGAGTCGCTGCCAACTCACCGCGACCCCACAGGGCAGGGAAGAACTGCTCCTGTGGGTTCTGCGACTGAGCGTAGAAAGATCCATCTTTCTCCCACAGAGTGGCTGGTGGTTTTAAATTGCTGACCTTGTGGTGAACCACGGCGACACCAGGGCTCCTCTAGGATGAGTCTGGGGTGTCCCCAGTGCCTGTTGTCTCTGCTCTCGGGACTTGCTGAGCCTGGAGCAGCTGCAGCAGGCCCGGCCAGCCTTTCTGGGATGGTGCAGACAGTTCCTGTGCTCGCTGCAGACCAAAAAGGTTCTCGAGTGGAGCCTACCCAGAGGCACCTCCCAAGAAAGGCCTGGCGACCCACTCTTGAAACATCCGCCATAGGGAGTCCTGGGGAGCACACTTCCCACGTAAGACACACTCAGGGTCCCGTGAGTCAGTGTCAACTCAACAGCAAATGGTGTAGCAATGCCAGCAAGACCTGGAACCTTCCCTGAGTGTGCCACGCAGGATGCCCTTCCCCTGGGGCTCCTCCCCAACTGCCCTGGAGCCAGCCGGGGCTGTGGGAAGTGACGTAGAGAAGCTAAGATGCTCATCCACCGTCACACGAGCAGGCAGCATCTGGCCGGAGCCCACGACCCGAGAGAGTTCTTACCCACATGGCCTCTCATTGAAACACACACACACACACACACACACACACACACACACACACAACCCTAAAGGAGAAGAGGGGCTGCCCTGGAGGCTGGAGGTGAGACTGAGGCTGCTGCACCCGAGGCCAGGGTGAGGTGGCCCAGGTAGTGTGCTGGGTTCAGGGATCCAGGTCCAAGCCTTCCAAGCCTTCCGAAGGTGTGCATGAAACGAGAGAAAGGCTTTGTCTGGATCCGCCCTGCAGTGGGCCTGGACTGAGGCAGGAGCTCTCACGCTTTCCCTCCGGCCCTAGAGCTCTCCAGGCCACTGGGGAACTGGGTTCTGGATTGTTCGAGCCACAAGACCCAAGTCGACTTCCTTCTGGCGTTTCCCAAGCGCCGTACCTCTGACTAATTCTTGTCATAGCCACCTAGAACACCCCTTCAGTTCTGCCACAAGATAAGTCACTTTGTGACAAGTCCAACCCAGTGGCCGTCAGGTCAGCTCCAAAGCCAGGACAACCCCATGGATGCATGCTGGCATCTTTGTCACGATATACATACATGTTTTTCTGAATCCGCTCAAACCAGGTCCCAAGTATGCTGACCCCTTGTGCTCCGTGTGGTTTGCAAGGGCTGACCACCCCCGGCCCCCAGGGCTCCCAATTCAGCTCAGTCTCTCTAAGAAACAAGGTCTGTAAAAACAGACTGGACATCGCTAGCCATACATATTGTCCTGCCTGCGTGAAAATAAATACGATGCTTTAAAGTAAAGCTCAGTCTTACCCTCCCCTCGGATGCAGACGCCGACCACAAACGGCCTCACGGTGGCACTCTAAGGAGCACTTAGTAGGGCAACGGAGAGAAGCAAGGGACGATGAATGCAACAGCCCATGGGTCTGAGACCAGAAAGGCCACATGGGGTCCAGGGACCACCACCAACTGCTCTGGAAGGGGTCCCACCAGACGGTCCTGGATCGAGTGGGAGAAAGACGTGGAACAAAACTCAACACCATAGGAAAGATCACACTGACTGGCCGGACAGAGACCCCCCAAGACGATGGCCCTCCATCACCCTTCACTCTATGGCTCAACCTTCAGCCCAAATAATGGGCAGGTGCCTAAGGGGACCAGTGGCGGAGAGGGATACAATCTTTCGTACACTCGCGTCTGAGATCAAAAGGGCAGCATCCGCTCAAGAACAAAGTTCAGACAGGCAGAGAGAGAAGGCGGCTGGGACCCTGGAAACACAGGGACGAGGAGGGAGAAGGGATGGTCGGAGGAAGCGATAGATTGCAGTGTATGAGACGAAACAAAATGTAGGGGCATTGTTGAAAGTTAACACCGATTTGCTCTGTAAACCATTCGCTCCATTCACAATGATTTTTAAAAATATCTGCACACAAAGGCTCGAGGCTCCAGCAGGGTGAGAGGGACCCTTCCCCGCCGCCCCAGCACTTGCTTCCTCACTGGGTCCCGATTTTGCAGAGAAAAAGGAAGTCCAGGAGCCCTTGTCCAAACAAGCGTAAGAGTCCGCTTTCCCGACTCCAAGCCTGTACTGCTGCCCATGGGGAGGCCCTTCGGTTAACAGGTGACCAGCCCCTCCTCTCCCAGCCCACTCAGCTCCCTGCCCACATGTCCAAGGCGAGCACTGACGGGTCCACCTCCCTCGCCGCTGGTTCAACAACAAACCCCCCCTCCTGCCCAGGCCCAGCCAGTCTTATCGCTGGCACCAGGCAGCAGCTCAGGGGCCCTGGGCCTAACACTCGGAGGAAGGGCCCATGGGCCCATGTCATTTTAGTTTTTAGTTATAAATTTTGTACGTTTTGTTATTTAAAAAAAGACAAAAAACAGCCCTAAAGGCGGGCACACGGTGAGAAGGCAAAGCTGCCTCTTCTGCGTCTCCCCTCCTCCCGCTCTGAGGTTACACATCCCGACATTCCTGTTAGGTCCACCATCCTTCCAGGTCTTCTCGCTGCAGCTGCTGCACATGGAACACATTCCCACTCAGGGCCTTTGCTCTTAACACACACACACACACACGCACACACACGCACACGCACACACCGGTTTCCCGCCCTCCGCCCTGTTTCAGAACATTGGTTTTCTCATTTAATAACAACAAAAACACGATCTGATATGTGGTCCTCCTGAGAGCATCTCTGGGTTCCCCGCACCACGTGTGCACGGGCGCCATATTGTTTGCTACGCTGCAGACAGGCCCTCACTGATGGTGTCTGATGGGCGCAGGGCTCTTGCTGTGGGGGCCCGGCTGGCTCCAACATGCCTGCGCCCACAGCTTTGTGCCTCGCTCTTTCATTCACCGATTCCTCTGCCCGGTAGATCATGATATGCCCCCCACTCTATGCCAGGCACTGGAGCTGGGCGTACAAGATGTCCTTCGGACAGACTCTAAAAGGAGGCTAACCGTTGAAGGGCGTGTCGATGTGACAGTGTAATAGACATTACCAACTGAGCGCCCAAAGCGGCTCAGGAAATGCCCTCCCACCTCGCCACCCATTCTCCAAGGGTGGCACAAATGGGTGAGCTCTCAGCCACTAACCAAAAGTTTGACGGTTCGAGCTGCCTAGGAAGGAAGGCCTGGTGACCTGCTTCTGAAAGGTCACCACCTCCCAAACCCCATGGGACCATTGGACTCAGCAGCACGAGCGGTCGGTCGTGAGTCACCGTCGGCTTGAGAAGCAATAGGCTTCTCCACCACTGGCAATTATTGATTTCTCTTTCACTTTGACCCAGAGTCGGTCCCACGCCAAGGAGTTCAGGGTCGCCTTGCCGGCTCTCTGGTTACTGAGGTGGATTTGTCCCCAGGCGGCCGACCGGCCTTGGCTTTTGACACTTGGAAGGTGGCTTGGCTGGGCTGGTCCGAGGGGAGTTCTGTTGGGGCTGTGTCATGCCCCTCCCCACTTCCTCCTATCCCAGAGCCTTAAAACCAGGACTTCCCTTCCCGCCCCTGCCCGCCCCTTCACCGCTGAGCACCCTCCACCCAGCCCTGAGGTTGGGGGTGGGGGAGGGCTGCCTTCCGGTCTCAGAGAGGAAGCGTGGTCCTCAATTGTTCTAGGCAGAGCTACCGCTCAGACTCCGGCTTCAGGAAGAGGCCATGCGGCCACGGGGACATTCCCCTGGCTGGTGTTCTGGAATGGAGCAAGGCTCCTGGGGGAAGTGGTTTCAAGTCCCAGAAGCTGGACCTCACTCACGAGTGCCTCAGCAAGACATAGGAAGAAGGTTTTTAAAAATTAAATTAAAGATAAAGAGAGAGCGCCAAAGGGGAGAGATGCCTGGGTCGCCTCATCCCAGGCCTGTCTACTGCTGTGGCCCAGCACCTCATGACACCTGCCGACCCCAGCGCGGCCCGCAGAGGTCTCCTGGGTCAAGGCCCCTGACCCTCCAGACAGGGCTCGGACCCCAGCCCAGGGGACTCCAGCAACAAGCGCAGCAGCATGACAGTCACCTTGATGCTGAGTCTGCCGGCCATTTCCTCATCGACAACAAGTTACTGCTAGGGCTGATTCGGACGATTCCGGGGCCCTGGTGGCACCGTGGGTTAAGCTCACGCAGGGGCTAGCCACAAGGCAGTCGAGCCCACCAGCCCCACTGTGGGAGGGAGCTGTGACGGTCTGCTTCGGTGAAGACTGCAGGCCCGGCCACCCTGTGGGGCAGCTCGCTCTACTCGGTGGAGCGGGATTGCTATGAGTCAAAAATGCACTGAGTGGTGCCCCACCGTAAAAATGATCTTAGGGGTGACCACATCCTGAGGGCGCAGTCGGCACCAGGCTCTCACAATCTCATCGAGGGCCCCCGACTGCACTCTGAAGGAGTCCTGGTTAGTGTCCCCTTTTGTAGAAGGACACTGTGGGGCTCAGAAAAGCCATTACTGGAGAAGCTGACCCTTCTGGGCCTGAGCTTGTGGAGGCAGGACTGTCAGCCTCCAGAGACCCTCTGTCCCCTTTCTCCTTGAGCCCAGGCCTCAGTTGCAGGGCTATGTCCTTGGCCTTTGGCCAGGTTCCCTGGGGGCCGCAGAGAAGGGTAAACCAGAAGCCTCTCCCACACAGGCCTGCAATTGTAACTTGTCCCTGTGAAGCTCTGTGCTAGCTGACAGGTGGTGGTGGAGGAACTGCCGAGGTGCAGGCAGCGGACACAGGTTCTCTCCGACAGTTTGCAGAAGGTATGGATGGGGCGGGGGGAGGGCTTTAACAGCCATGTGTTTGGACCCCCAAATCATATAGAACCTTCGCAAGCTGGCAGCTCCCCTCTGAAAAAGTCAGGGGGCTGCGGGAGGACTTGTGTGTTTATTCCATTTCAAACCGGCCAAGCCAAGGACGGCATTCTATGAAAGTTCACCGCCTGGCTCAGAGATGGCTCGCCAGCTGGCAAGTCGTGCGGGGGGGGGGGGTGTATTATGACTTTCCCTTGTGCACGTGGAACTGGAACGAGGCTTTTCAATCCGGCCCATTTGTAAAGAATGAAAGCCCTAACCATGCCATTGCCCGCTTGGTCATCCCCACCGGGAGTCATTCAAGCTTCTCTTTAATGTTTCAGATTGGCCAATGGTCATCAACGGGGGACAATCTCACCCTTTCTTCCCCTCTCCCCTGCCAGGCGACATTAGACCAGGTCATGTTGGCTGGTAGGTAAAGATCAGGGAGGCTGCTCAACACCCCACAATGTGCAGGACAGCCCCCTGCCACAAAGAACGTTCTGACTTTGATGCAGGCCCGGCAAGGGGAGGAAGGGCCTGGCAGAGGGCTCTGGTCAAGGCACCGACCCACCAACACTCCGCTTTCCAGCCACGGCGGCTTAGGAATACAGAAAGCAAGTCATTCTCACAAGAGGAAATGGGAAGAATTTTTGAGAGCACATCTCAAGTGATTTACATTCAAGAAGGAAGCGGGCCGAGTCCAGACTTGTTCCAAAAGGTGCTGGTTTCCCGAGGGGACTCTGTTTATGGACTGGCCCCTCGCCTCAGGGAACCCTGCTGAGTGACTAGCCAGTTTCTTTGTGGGACTGACTGAGTTGAGTTCAAGGACTCAGTCATCACCTGCACCCATCCTCTCACTGATTCCTCTCCGCGGCCCTCGGGCAAGTTCCAGTCTTGGTCCCATTTCACAGATGGCAACTGAGACTGTGAGAGGCCACTTAACCCTCAAGTTCCCAGAGTAAAGAGGAGGAGATCATTCTGACTCCTGCTACATGTCCCAGGGAACATCACCCTTTGCCCTCATCCTGTCCTATTCCAAAGGCTATTATGCCTGGGGAAAATTTGATGGGTCCCCATGCAGAAGGCAGGCCACTCAGGGGACCCTGTTGATGAGGGGCGCAGCCTGAGAAGAAGGAAGGAAGGAAGGAAGGAAGGAAGGGGCCCACCAGGGAAGAAGAGAGAAGGAAAATGGCTTCATGATCTAAATGATTGGAAATATTTTGAAAGTCGAGGAGCAGATGCTGTGTGAAAGAGAAAGGCTTGTGTTGGGGAGACAACGAGCGACTGTGTGTAATTTACATTTGTCCCAACGCGGTAGTTTTAGCCATGATTCTGCAGCTCATTACAGATACATACCATGGCTCACTCCCCATCTAGTAGCATGAGCCAAACTCACTGCCACCGAGCCAACTCGGACTCATAGCGACCGTCTAGGATGGGGTAGAACTGCCCCCTGTGAGTTCCCGAGACTGTACATTTTTATGGGAATAG
This sequence comes from Tenrec ecaudatus, assembly GCF_050624435.1. Taxonomy (NCBI): domain Eukaryota; kingdom Metazoa; phylum Chordata; class Mammalia; order Afrosoricida; family Tenrecidae; genus Tenrec; species Tenrec ecaudatus. Next base: position 75,918,822 of record NC_134539.1, on the reverse strand, counting down.
AAAGCCCCATCTTTCTCTTAAGAAGCAGCTGCCAGTTTCGAACTGCTGACCTTGCAGTTAGCAACCCACCGAGTGAGCACTAGGCCACCAGTGGCTCCTGTATCTACTAGAATACTCACCACCTAATAATAAAGTCACAGATGAGAACCACTTACAGTCATGTCCTTGGCTTGGGTTGCCTCGAGTAGTTATCACAGCAAGTCATGGCAAGGATGAGAATGGGGCCCAATTTCAGACAAGGAGACAGAGGCCTAGAGCGGCTCTGGAAGTTGCTGAGTGAGGTCAACCCCTGAAAAGTGAGGGAGCCTGGACTCCTGCCCAGCACTGCTTGCCTACAGACTCTAAGCATCTACATATGAAGTCTAACTTAACCAACCCAGGACGTGCCTGGTAAGGACAAGGTCACCTCAGGTCTCCTGACGCTTGTCTGTGGATCCAGCAATGGTGCCCAAACACACGCAGAGCTGTGGCACAGAGAACACAACGTGTAGTCCTGAAGCTACGGGTGGGTAAGTGCCAACGTGCAGATGGGGAAGCTCTAAGGGCCCCAGGGGGCAGAGCCAGCTAGACAGAACCAGATCTGCAGCCAGGCTGAGCTTTTCTCTTTGGCCCACACATCTGTCTCATTAGCCTCTAGTCCCTTTAATACCCCAGCCTTTCTTCCTCATAGTGGGTGGTATCTTTCCAAGTTCAAGAGGGCCCTCTGTCTGTTATACCCCTTCTAGGGAAGAAATTAAGCATTCATCGAAAAACCCTACAAAAACCTTGACTTAGAAGCTTTGCAAAGTCCCAGGCGGCTTCTGGGCTTAAAGCTGCCTGAGTGATGTTCAGACTGAATAAGAGGCACTTCCAATCCTTCTCAAAATGAAAAGGTAGCCCCAGCCCGAAATGGATCTGTCTACACCCGCTTTTGAGAAATGAGGGGCTTGGGCGTAGAAAACAGGGTGATGGAGAGGACCCCGTGAGTGTAGAGATCTCCCTCACATGTAGCTTCCTTGGGGTGACTGATTACACCTCATGTTCAGGTTTACGGTGACACTCTTGCTTCCCTTAGATCGTCAAAGGTCTTGATTGGAGAAGCCAGAAGATTTGGGGGTCCTGGAACTCCCATCCCCACCCCTCTTATTTTCAGGTGGTCCTATAAAGCCCAACGCCTGGAGAAATTCCTGTGCCTTACTTGCAAAACCAGGAAGTGAGCCTGCTTTGGCGGAGAAGCTGGAGTGGTCCCCAGGCCTGAGCTGTGCAGTTGGCATGGGGTCAGAGGCGGCCTGCGGACCTCTCTCAGCAGAGTGAGAAATGACAGGCAGTAGTCATTTTCATGGACTCTGTCCACAACCATCCTTTCTGTCAGGCTCTTAAAGTAGCACTTTGAAGGGCCACATGCCTTTCCCTTCTGTCCACCTCCAAACGGCCGCCTCTGGGGCAGGAGCTATGCCAGGGAATCAAGACCGTGGGTCCCGGCGTCTGGCATCAAGGCTGGTAAAGGCCCTAGGAACATGTCAGCGGCCAGGCTGAGCTGTGTCGAGCTGTGCCCGGTTAGAACCTTTGGGAAGCTAACCTTGGAGGTCTGTAGCGTGGCCCTCTGCCTGGGAAAGATGTCACTCTACATTATGAAGCAAATGCGGCTTTAAGAACTAACTCTGCCAGCAGACAAAATACTGTTTGGGACTTCAACGCAAGTCTCCAGGTCCAGAGATGCGCTTGAAAATGCTGGAGGACCACGCACAGGCCCAACCACCGCGCACTGCAAAACTTTAGAGGCTCTGTCTGAGGGCCCCGCACTCCTTTCCTGAGTAGCTGCCACGCGCTCGCTCCTTAAAGGGAGGCCTGGGCCCCGAGGGCCAAGCAGTGGCCTCTCCCTGGTGACTCCAAATGGCACTGACTCTCTGTGGGCAGACAGCACACTTGCTTTGCCAACAAGGCACAGGGTGCAAGGTTCCTCTGCTTTCTCAGCACCCAGCGAGAACACAGGGACAGTGGAAGAGAAGGGCTTCAGGGCCCAGAAGTGGAACTTCCGGCCTGCTGGCCTTACATGGCCCTCAAGAGCATCAGTACCAGCTAACACCACAGGCCTGACCAGGCAGAAGTTCCAGCCAACACATTAGGGGTGAGTTCATTACACGTTTGACCGCCAGGGCCCTGGGACGATGTTACAGATCTCCAACGGGCGCTGGGCCGTAAAAGGTTCCCCACCCCTGGTCTAGGACCACAACTAGAGCCTGGATCCACAAGCAAACCCTCCACAGTCACTTAGCCCAGGGGAGGGGTCTCAGAAGTCCCTTCCAAACTTGCCTAAAGCAGATTCCCTGCCCCTGAAAAGGGGCCTAGCTAAAGTCTCCCTAACCCACCACCCCTCCCCCCCTGCCCAGGCCTCTAAGCCCAAGCCCCCCCCCTCTGACCCCTACCCCACAGTGCACATAGACTGGCCCCTCTGAGAGGTACTCACATGCCCTGCTCCCCGTACTGGTTGTAGAATTCCATGTGACTACATGCCTGGATCCAGCCCACAATCCAGGTCTCCTTCTTGGGGATGGGCGGCATGACCACCTGGGCAGAGGCACGGAAGTGGGGGGTCCGGTAGCGGAGCACAACACTGGAGGACTCGTCAATGCTGGTGGGGATGGGGTCGATGGAGGCTTTCACGTCGATCACCGTGATGCCTTCCCGGAAGACTCTGGCTTTGCCGCCGATGCTCTGAATACAGCCCATGACACAGAGGATGGCTCTGATCTTCAGGGAAGGCCAGCTGTCCCGCAGAAGATCAGGCATTGAAAGGACCGAGGCTGCTGGACCCAGGGCGGGGGGCTCGTCAGTCTCAAAACTCACGCTCAATATCCATAGGATAGAAAATTCACGCAGGAGAGGGGTGTTGCCTATCACTACCGTGGGCTTGTTTATAAATAAGGATTCTGCTGCATTCCAGGAGCTCTGGGCTCCCTCTTCTTTTCCTAGTAGTGGACAAAAATCACCGATATTCTTTGGGTTAAAAAAAAAAAAGGAAAAGTTTGGAGTTTAATGGATAATCATGTTGTTGGGAGACCCAGCCCTTCCGTGCCTCACGCGCGGGGGACGCAGGTCGGGCACGTTTCTCGAAGTCTTCGGATGAAGAAGGCGACCGCTGGCTGACACATAAATAAGGAAGGTTCGGTCGCCCGCGCGGTCCCGCCACCCTCGCTGCAGAGATCCGACTTCCTGCCCTTCTGCTTTCCGCACGCGCTCCCGGGCGCACACGCTCGTCCAGCAAAGTCCGGTCAATCGGGGAGCGGTCTCCGTTCAATCAGCGAAGATCCAAGCGCCCCCGAAGGCGGCCGCGGGCTCCGACCACCGGCGAGGTCCCCAAGCAGCCGGGTGCAGCGCGGCTCCGTCGGCGCCCACTCGCGGGCTTCGGGCAGGGGCGCAGGCCAGACGCCCCAGGCGGGCGCGCCGTGTCCCACCCGCCGCCCAGCGCCCGCCGCGCGGTTGGTCGCCTCGCCGCTCGCTGCCGCTGTCGCCGCGCGGGCCCCGGAGCTGGGTTCGGGCCGCTGCCGCCGGGTTCGCCGCTGTTGCCCAAAGACCTGGTGGGAGGTGGAAGGGACCGCAAGTCAGGGTCCGTCTCAGAGTTGCGCCGAACTTTGCTGCGGGAGGCAGCGGGGGCGCGGCGACGGGGTGCGCGGGGCGCAGGCTGCGGAGCTGACGGCGCAGCTCTGGGCGGTCTCCCCAGAGGCAGCGGCGCCCCCACCCGCCCCGTCAGTGGCGGCCACACGACCGCGCGCACCAGCGAATAATCGCCGCCGGTGACATCTCCGCTGACACCCTCCGGCCTGGGAGTGAAGTTGGGCGGGGGGGGGGGCACTGCAGTGGGCAGCGTGGACTTGACCTCACCTCCGCCCCCGATCAGCGCCCCGCGCCCCCGCCCCGATCGGTTCCCTCCCCGGTCCCCTGCGGGTGCAGTGTTCTCCGCCCAGTCGGGCCAGATCGGGGGCGCGCGCCCCTTCCGGGGCCGGGTTCCTTGGCCCCTGAGGCAGCGGCGCCCCACCCCCCACCTCTGCTCCCCGAGCCGGCCGGGGACAGTCCCCGGTCCCAGCGCGTAGCGCGCGTGAGCCGCTGCTGGGGAACTTTGGCGCGCGCGCCTCCGCCCGGGTCTCGCCACCGACTCACCTGCCCGCCGCCGCCCTCCGGACGCCCCTGAGCCCGCTGTCTGCAACCAGGAGACTCTGGCCCGCCCGGGGCACGTTCTCGGGGCGCCCCCACCCCCCTTTCCCAGGCAGTGTCCTTCGTTCGACTCTACAGGGATGTGGGGCCAGCGTGGACGCCCCGTCCCCCCGCCCCCACCCCCTCCTAGCTCGGGGCCGCTTGGGGGTGGCCCGGAGGCGGAGGGCTGAGGCTCGGGGCTCTCTTGCCCCGACCCCGCTCCCCTTCTTTATTTTATGATCATTGTGAGAGTGCCGTCGCCTGTCAGCCCCGCCGCCGCGCCGCCGCAGCCGCCGGGCGCTCCCGGCTCTGCCTCGCTCTGCTGCCGCATCGGAAAGGCAACCAGGTCAAACTTTGCAGAAAGTCAGCCCTTGCGCCGCTCCGGCCCCGGCGTTGGCCCGCAGCCGCCTGGCCGAGCGCGCCGCGCACCAGGGCCGGCCGCCCGCTCGCCGCCCCGCGGGGCTGCAGGTCCGCAGGCAGCGGCGGCGGCGGGCGGGCCCGCGCCTCCCCCTCGCGCCCGCCTGGCTCTTCCACCCTCGCTCCCAGCGCGCGGCCCCCCTCCCTCCCACCGCTACGCTCCCTCCATCTCTCCCCTCCCCCCTCCCTGCAGCGGTGGCGGGGGTGGGGGGGTGGGGACGGAGCCGAACCACTCTGGGTGAAAACGACATTTCCTTTCTGGCCTGCTCCAGGAATTCTGGGTAGTGTAGTTCGACTTCTGCCTCGGGTCCAGGTGGGCTGCCCCTGTGCCCCTCGAACTCCTCCTCTGGATCAGGGTACTTAAAAAGGGCCGCGCGGCCCCGGTGTATCTGCTAAGCGAGTGGTGGTGCCCGGTGGAAGCAGTGCAGGCGGCGGGGGTGGGGGGCCCTTTGGGGACTCGAGGGCTGAAGGGCTGAAGAGGGTAGTCAGAGAGTCCTGGGACGGCGCCATCCTCGCTGGGCCTCCTCTTACCCCAGCTAGTAGCTGGCCAGGCCTATGGGGACCCACATGTGTGACTAGCCCTGGGCATGCTTCCTCATTGCAGCCACCATCGGCCACCCAGAACAGGGAGGCTTGTGGTGTTCGTATACATTTTACAGATGACGACGTCAAGCCCGCACCTGGCAGGCCTTGGTGCTGAGACCACAGCCCTGGTGGTCTGCGTGCAGAAATTCAAAAGGGGCTTTGAGCCTAGACAGGCACAAGATAACTGTGAATTTCTAAGCAAGTAGCCCCCAGCAGTAGCCAAGAGCCCCGCCCAACCATGTAACTACCCACCCCCACCCACCGCACCCCGGGGAAAGAGCCCAGTAGTTTGTGACATCAGAGAACCTGGCAGCAACTATAGAGCCTGTCCCCTTCCCATGACTAAAGGCACCCATGGCCAGGTTCCAGACAGGTGATACTAGCCACCTGTCCCAAAGTCAGCACATTGGCCGTGCGGGAGGGCTGTGGAGCAGCCAGCAGCCTTCGACCTCCCTGTGACCTCCCTTTTGAAGGACGAATGGCCATGCTTCCAGGAAGTAACCAGTTAAGGTTCTCTCTGCCTCTTACCCAGCTGTGTCCCCACCCTCATCCTCGCTTTGTCCTGCAGCCTCAACCTGTGTCCCCAGCTTGGTGTATGGATTGTCCTTTTCCAGTTCAGCTGGTAGGTAGCTTATTTCTAGAACCCCTAGTTAGAGAAGGTTGAGATGTCAGGGTCAGCGGCCTGCATGGCCTGTTTACTGCTCAGAGTACAACCTCAGTGTGGATCGTCTAAGCCTCAGCTCTGAGGGCTCCATGTAAATTTCCATTCCTAAAAAGTTTCTCTAGCCCCTTTGCCCTCAGCAACCTCTCCAGCACCATGCACCCATGCTGTTAGGCACTGTTCAGTCGCAACCCCGTGGATGACAGAATGAAACAATGCCCAGGCCTGTGCCATCCTTTCGTTGTTATGCTTGAGCCCATTGTTGCAGCCATTGTGTCAATCCACCTCCTCGGGGGTCTTCCTCTTTCTCACTGCCCCTCCAGTTTACCAGGCACGATCTCCTGGAGGGTCTGATCTCTCCGGACAACACGTCCAAGGTACGTGAGAAGTCTCGCCATTGTCACATCTAAGGAGCATTCTGGTTGTACTTAGACCAAGACAGATTTGTTTGTCCTTTTTGGCAGCCCGTGGTACTTCCAGTATTCTTTGCCAGCACCATACTTTAAATGTGTCTGTTCTTCTGTCTTCTTATTCAGCGTTCAACTTTCACAGGACGATGGAGCGATTCAAAATAGTAAGGTCGAGCTCACCTGAACCCTCCAAGTGACAGCCTTGGTCTTTAATACTTTCAAAAAGCCTTGAGCAGCACAGCTACCGAATGCTGTATGCCGTCTGCTTTCTTGACTGCTGCTTCTGTGAGCATTGATTGGGAACCCAAGCAAGATGAAATCCTGGACGCCCACCTTTTCTGCCTTTAGTATGTTGTTACCTATTGGTCCAGTCATAAGGATCTTTATTTTCTTTACATCAAGTCCTGGAACACAGTGACGGCTGCACTCCTTGACCTTCATCAGCAAGTGCTTCAAGTCCTCCTCACTTTCGGCAAGGAAGGTTGTGCCATCTGCACATCACAGGTCTTTAACAAGCCTTCCTCCAATCTTGATGCCACGTTCTTCTTTAGAGAGTTCAGCTTCTTGGATGATTTGCTCAGCATACAGATGGAACGACTAGGGTGCTAGGCTACAAGCCTGATGCACACCTTTCCTGGTTCTCAAACATGTACTCAAAAGATCAAATAAAAATCGCACTCCCGTCCAGCCAATGCTGATTCATAGTGACCATATGAGTCAGAGTAGAACTGCCCGAGGGTTTCTGAGACTGTAACTCTTTACGTGAGTAGAGAGCCTCATCTTTCTCCTGACAGCAGCTGGAGGTTTTGAACTGCTGAGCTTGCGGTTAGCAGCCCAACGCATAACCACTACGTCACCAGGGCTCCTGCCATGAAGTCAATGTTAACTCAAGTGACCCCGATCGGTTTCCTAAATTGTAACTATTTGCAGAAGTGGCAAATCTAGCCTTTCTCCCTTGGAGCTGCTGCTGGTTTTGAACTGCTGACCATGTGGATCATAGTCCAATGTGTAGCCACTACACCACCCAAGCTCCATAGGCCTCATGAAATTTCCTGTCCATTTGAAATTCACTCGTGGCCTTCAACACCTCCTGTATCATGTGATAATCACAATGCTACTCGGGTATATAAGGGCGCTTCAAAAAGGTTGTGGGAATAGATGAAAAGATCATGGAAATTTTTCACCAACTTTTTCAAGCCCCTTATATATAAGTAAGATGTTAATATCCAGTGTCCATCTCATCTCCCAATCCCATCATCCCCATTGCCTAAAGCGGAGCATACCCTCCTGGGAGTGGGGGCTCCCTGAGACAAGATGCAGTTCTGTTGCCCGGGACTATGTCTGCCATAGTCACCGTGAACACTGCAAATCTTTCTGACTTACTGGAAAAGGGACAGAGCCTCACACTGCCTCATGAAATACCCAAACCTCAAGAGGTGATTTCCTGGGGCTGAGTTTCCCCCACCCCCCAGGCCACTTGGAAGTGGTCCTGGATTTGAAGTCTGTTTTTGGTGTTGGTGATAAGGCTCCCACTATGAGTCAGTTGAACAAGCACCACCCAGCCATTGTCTTCTTTATCTGAGACCTTGATCTTGTGAGGGGGCTCTACAGACGCAGGAGTCTGGGGACAGTGACCTCTTGGATCCCAACCTAGATCTGGCCAACTCTCCAGCTCACACTCTGAACTCTCCCAGTGGGTGTGCTGCCCCTACTCACTGGGATCCAGTGCCACAAAATCAGGACGGGATCAACCGCTAGGGAGTATTGTCACCCGTGGGTCCCACAGAAAAGGTGTTTGGGTGCACACCCCAAAAGGCCTAAACTGCCATTTAATTGATGCCAACTCATAGCGACCCCATAGGACAGGGTAGAGCTGCCCCTGTGAGTTTCAGAGGCTGTAACGCTTTATAAAAGTAGAAAGCCTCATCTTTCTCCCACAGATCAGCTGCTCGTTTCGAACTGCTGACCTTGCAGTTAGCAAGGCCCAATGTGTGCACACAGGCAAATTAGAAGACGCCTCTCCCTTTCTTACTTTGTGTCACTTCCATTTGAAGCCCCTGTACAGCGGGAGGGCCCAGGGAAACCCAGGAGGACTGTTTATGAGGCCCCGAGCTGATGGGTGGAGTCCTAGTGGCACAGAGGTTAAGTGTTTGGTGGCGAAAGGGAAGGTTGGCAGTTCAAAAGTCCACCAGCTGCTCCATGGGAGATGTGGTAGTCAGTCTACTTAGGTACAGATTACAGTCTTGGAAACCCCATGGGGCAGTTCAGCCCAACAACTAAGAACCAACTCAAAAGCAATGGAGTGTGAAATGGCAGAGCACCAGCTCCTCCAGGACCAGCCCTGAATAGCCAAGGGTCTACAGGGCTGGTCACTTGTGCATTCCTGGTCCCAACTCCTGACGCAAGTGCGCACCAGAGTCCCAGCTGCTTCCCCAGCTCCCAGCCTCCTCCCGCAGCCCTTTCTCTGCTCAGCATTTTTTGCAGCTCTGTGGGTGTTGGGCACAGACCCATGGCTGTCTCAGCATTTGTGGAAGGCCCATGATACATCCACGCAAGTGTGAAGAGCCCAGTGTCTACAGAGAGAGGAAGGAGAGATCTGCTTGGGATGTGCCCACCTCTCTGCCCAGCCCCTTTCTCCTTCCTGGGCCCAGTCTCCCCAGACTCCCTGCAGTGACATTACCAGTGAATAGAAAAGAGGAGGGGCCAGGAGCACACTCAGCTAGGCTGCACAGCCCAGCCTAGCGCCTCCCTCCCCGCCCCTGCCTGAGGATGGGCAGCAAATGGAGGGGGGGATATTTAATGCCAGGGACATTGGTCCAGAAAGGTTTAACAAACCAAACCCAAACCCAAAGCCACACACAAAGGCAGAAGCAATGACACCACCTTGCTACACTTAAGCACACAGTCCCCAACAACCAGCGTCCCCTCTGAGCAGGCTCTACCTCCCATTCTCCAGAGGAGGAAGACATCCAAACCTGGGGAGGACAGAGGCGTGGATGGGCCCAGGCACCCAGGCTCTACCGCCAGAAGGCTGGGTGATTCCGACGCAGCTGGGCCTCAGGCACCTCCTGAGGAAGACTGGCCCTTCGGAAACCTTGTTTGCCGGTTCCTTCTCTACCGTAGACCAACCTGCAGCTCGGCCAGTCCTTGGAGAGCGGGGTCATTATGCCACAGAAAGGCATTTCCCAGGGCAGAAAAGTCTGCGTCTGCAGAGGAAGACGTTCAGTGCTGGAATCCAGTCCGGTCGCCCTACCGGAGGGAGTTGCATGGGGGCTTCAAATCCGAGCAGCCTGGAGCGGAGCCTAAACTCCATTTTAAAGTCTTGACAGGAGTCGAATCCATGGAACCCACGTTGAGTGTCAAAAAGCTACTTTTTTTTTTTTTTTAAACAGCAGCTCCTCTAACCTGGCTGCCGACCCGCCCATATAGAGACGGCCCTTTTCTCTGAAGTCTGGCTGGTGTGGGGGGGTATCACCGCCAGATCCCAGAAGTTGTTTCCATGGTGGCCAGACGGATGCCAGACGTGATTGCCCCCACGGGCAGGTCTCGCTGCCCTGTGTTAGCAGTAAGTCTTTGTAAAAGACCCCCAGCAACAGACATGACCGAGGACACCATCTTACTCCTAAGGGACACCTGACCTGCCACTGTCCGGTGACCAGCCTGTAGTGAACTAAACCCCACCTAAGTTTCATCCACTATGCCTGATAAATCCCCAATTCTAGATACTCCACTATGGTCGCCACGGGTTTTCTTTTAACCAGTGATGACTTAGCCATGCTCGGTCCCCCCCGTGACGGAATGAAAATGTTTTTCTTCATCGCCCTGCAAGTAGCCACTTTCACCGTGGGAGCTTGGGGATCTTCCTGATTGGAACCATCCCTGTCCCTCAGCAAGCCTCTTTTCACTCGAAGCTGACTCCATGATGTTGACGTGTGTCAGGGATCTCTTCCTGTCTGGGGACCAGAGACAGAGGGGAGGTGAAGCTTGGAACGTCCATCTGGAGGGGGTGGGCAAGGCTGGAGGGCCAGGAAGGTGCATGGGGGAGAGGGCATGGTGAGGCAAGGAGGTCAGATCCAGCTGCAGGGCCTTCTTGCCTCCCGGATGCACTGCGAGAGCACGGGGGCCTGACCTGGCCAATTGAGTCCCAATGGGCTCTCAGAGAGAGCTGGTCCAACACCCTTCCCCACAGATGGGGAATGGAGGGCCAGCAAGGTCTTCCAGGGAAGGCTCTGGGACTAGAACCCAGGTCTACTGCCCCCCCCCACCCCCATCCAAGCCAGTTATTAGGTTGCTCTTTATTGAGGCTCAGATGCCTGACAAGGGGAAGTAATTAGGGAGCCAGGGACTTTCCAGTCACAGATTCAGCGGGCATTTTAGATCGGGGCTCCTCAACTGGTGTCCCCATCATTCTCACATTCAGTCTTTCCTGGTACTGGGCGGGGAGTTTGGGCTGGGCAGTCGGAAAACACTGAGAAACACCCAGCCAGGGCCAGCAGGGATGACAGGCCTGGTCCCCACAGCACTGCCAACCCTGTGGGCCAGAGAGACGTCAAAGGAGAAACCCAGGAATGATTCATAGAGGTATTAATTAGCATCAATAATAAATAAGTACAAATTGATACTCAAAATGGTTATGAGTAAGTATTGATTGCTATATATATATATAGATGAGTGAGTTGTTTTGATGTATGTGTGTCTATCATTGAGCTAGGTGGGGGGAGTGAAGGATGCATGTGCCACAGGTGTGTGGGAGAGGCATGATGGTGTGTGTGACCAAGTGTGTGATGGCGTGCATCTGTGTGTGCGAGGTGATACTGTCAGGATTGTGACAGTGTATCGGTGTCCGTGTGCACATAGGTCCATGTGACTATGTGCCTGAGCATGTGCAGGAGTGTGTATGTATGCTTGTACATGTGTGCGTAGAAGACGTGTAATGATGTGAATGAGACTAGGGGAAGGGGTGTGGAGGACAGTCGAATATTGTGTGAGTAGATCTAAGACTGTGTGTGTTCTGGTGTGGGTAAGTGTGTGCTGTATGAGGTGTGGATGAGTGTTGGGTGCGTTTGTATGGTAGTGTGTGTGTGTGCATGTGTGAGGGTTTACAGGAGCATATGTGTCTATGTATGTATAAGCATGTGTGTGTGTGTGAGCTGTATCCAGGTGGCAGTAGGTGTGCATGTGTGTGATGGTGTCAATAAGTACAGAAATATACGAGGACACATGTGAGGGTGTGTCTGTATGTGTGTGGGAGTATATGTTTGTGTGTGTGATCTGTGTATGTGAGGTGTGAGTGTGTGTGGAAGTGTATATGTAAGTGTGTGATGGTGTGAGTGTGTGTTTGTAAAAGTGTGTATATGTGTGAGGTGGTGTGAAGGCGGTATGATGTCTGAGTGTGCGAGTGTGTGGATATACAGGTGTGTGATTGTGGGTGTCTCAGTGACGGGGGTCTGTACAGGTGGAGCTGGCAAGGGAGACCTTCCAGTGCCCAGGGAGCCGGTGTTAGCTGAACAGCGGTCAGTGCTGAGCTGGGGAGCAGATCCTTGTCCCCAAGCCTGGTTCACAAGGATGGTGCCCTGGAGTGAGGGCTGGGGACAGCCTTGGCTGAGAGCCCGCTCCCCAGTTGGGGTCCCCTGCCTGGTGCCCACTGCTCTCTCTCTCTGCCTGACCTAGCCTCAGGAGCCGCAACAGGACCTCCACTGGAGCCTAGTCATGCCCACCTCCCAGATAAGGAGTTGAGGCCACGGTCAAGAAGCAAGGTATTCAGAAAGCACCCCACCTCTGCAGCCCTTGACCCAGCACCCCACGCGCAGTGCCGGAGACACCGCTGAGACCAGGCAGGCTCCCAGCAGACCCTGCTCTGCTCCAGGGAAGGGCGCCCAGGGCCGTCAGCCAGAGATTGGGTGCGGCATTGGGAGTTCTCCAAGGTGCTAAAATAAACCAGCGACGGGTCAGGTTTCCCGACAGAAATAGCCCAGGAGCGGCCTTCGAAACTCGAACTGAGAAAGTGATCCGCGGCGGGAGGACAAGGCTGGCTTCAGGGTTCCCTGCCTCACCTGGCCCGCCGCCCCCACCTCCCCTCGCCACCAATGGGCATGTGTGTGTGTGTGTGTGTGTGTGTGTGTATGTCTGTGTCTGCGGTGGAGTGCAGCTTCTTGCCTACCCCCACCCTTTCCCTGCTGGGTCACTGAGTCCTGGTGGCTCGGTGGTCACGCCGTGGCTGCTAACTGGAAGGTCCGCGGTTCAAACCCACAAGCCTCTCTGCGGGACAAAGATGAAGCGGTCTGCTTCCGTAAAGATTTACAGCCTTGCAAACCCAATGGGGCAATTCTATTCTGTCCAGCAAGGCCACTGTGAGTCAGAATACACCGATGGTTTGGGATTTGGGGTTTTTTGGTTTGGTTTGGGCTTACTGGCCATCCATCTTTAATCGTGGTAGATTAGAGCCCGGCCTATGTAATCAATCTATTCAACCCACAAACACCTCTTAAAGGGCCAAAGAGTTCTGGTGGCGCAGTGAGTGGACTATGCGTCGGGCTGCTGACCGCAAGCCCACAGTTCAAACCCACCAGCAGCTCTGAGGGAGGAAGACGAGGCTGTCAGCTTCTGTAAAGATGGACGGTCTGGGAACCCCCGTGGGGCACTTCTGTTTTGTCCTCTAGGGTTGCCGTGAGGCTGGGTCAACTCAGTGGCAGCGGAGTGTTTGCTCTTGGTGGGCCAGCACCGCCTGGGCACGTGGGCCCCACAGGTGAGCAGATGCCAGTGCCTGGCCTGTGGGGCTGCCACTGTGCTGGCAGCAGGGCCCCGAACACACAGAAAAAGTGAGGCACCGATGTGGCTAAGAAAGGAAGACAAGAATACCAAGGGCAGAGGGCTGAGGGTGGGATGTTCGAACTCCCATTCCCTGACTCCCTCTACACCTGCACCTCCGAGCTTAGATGTTCTCATGCGTGTGATCGGGGCTACAGACACTGTGATGGCCACAAGAGGTGACAGGGCCACACGTAATTAGCACGGCCTAGTACCTAACCCCGGATAGGGCCAAGTCAATGATCAGTATGTATAGACGACAAACAAATGTCCAGGAGGTACAAGAAGGAGCCCTGCTGGTATCGTGGTTATGCACTCGGCTGCGATCCACAAAGCCCGCAGTTTGGACCCATCCTCCGCTCCACAGGAGAAAGGCAGGGCTGTCTACTCCCGTTAACAGTTAGTCTTTGAAACTCACAGAGCCATTTCTACCCTGCCCGATAGGGTCGATAGGAGTTGGCATCAACTCAGTGACTGAGTTTGGCTTTGAGGTTTTACGATGTACAACTGCTACTTCAGGCTCTTGCTTATGTTAGTGAGAAGCAGTGCCGTCTAATGGTTAGGAGAGAGGATGTCATGCTGAGACCTGAGCCTCAATCCTGACACTGCCAGCTTTGAACCCAGATGAGTCACTTCACCCTCCCCTCTCAATGAATAAGAAGCATTCATAGAACAAGGGCCAGGTGGGACAGTATCTCCTAAACGCTGGGAGACCAGACCTACTCTCTAGAAAGATGCTCTACTGCAGATTCATCTTTGCACTTAGCACAGGCCCTTGCATTCGATAAGAATAGATTAGGCACAGAGAAGCCAGCAGAGATGGGGGAGAGAGATACCTCACCACAGGACGCCCGCGCTGGCCTAAGAGATATGCATGAGTGGGTGAACGAGTGAATGAGAGGAGAGGCCAAGCGGTTGGGAACAGAGAAATGGTGAGACATCTAGCCAGGAAGATCCTTCATGGGCTTAGGAGTCAGATGGTCCAGATCCCAGCTCTGGCCCCCAACCAGCTGTGTGTGCCTCATAGGTGATGTCACAGCTCCGAGCCTGTTTGTCCTCGTCACTAGCACGGGGAGAGGATGATTGGACTTGCCCTTCTCAGTTCTAAATGTCTGTTAGTCCCCTCACGCTCTCCCATGTCTGGGCCTACAGTCAGTGACTCAGGTTAGCCCATCAGAGCTCAGAGGGCTGCATCCAGGTGTACTGTTTTATAGGGCACCTGCCACGTTACTCACTTGCATTCCGTTTAGTGCACAGGATGTACTAAGTAGCTTTGACAAGATGGACACAACCTAGATGCCCCCAAATGTAGAACTGGACTTCAATGAAGGCCCACACACATGCTAAAATGCCAGACAGCCATGGGGAATGATGAGGTTGTCATGGAAACATGGCCAGTTTTATGTGGTTAAGAGAAAGGGTAGGTGGTTTTTTTTTAAAAGGACATGATCGTATCTTTAAAAATGATGTATATGTCCACATCATATACATTGATGTACACTTTCTAATCACTGAAGTAAGAAACCTTCTATCACCTGACCACCTCGTGCTAACATGAGTGGTCTCGGATGGAAGGGGTCACTCTGAGCTCACCTGTCTCTGATGAATTTATCACAGTGAGCACGTAGCACTTGGAGAGTAAGGGGAAAAATAAGGCGATTGTTACTATTTTACTATTCTGAAACAATGGCTGTCTACAGAAAGGAGATCAGTGAAAGCATTGGTTGAATGAATTAATCAATCAATTCCAAGACTGGAGAACTAAGGTGGTGTGACCGCTGGTTGGTAAAGCTTAGTAAAGCTTTGTAGGCTGAGAGATGGTGCTTGCTTCTCAGCCACTGGGAGGGTGGAGACTGCATCACCTCGTCTTACAAGGAGCAGAGCAGGACTTGGGGTCACATGGGAAGCACCAAAGCCATGGTAGGTTGAACGAGTCCTTCATTCAATCCTCTCACAACCACCTGAGGGGGAAACTGAGGCCCAGAGAGTGGAAGGACTTTCCCATGGTCACTCAACTAGAGGTGGCTGCGTCAGGGTTTAAACCCAGGGCAGTCCTGTTCCCAAGTATTAGGACTTGAATCATGTCCCCCTCACCTCCCCCCCCCCCCCCGCCGGAAATTACCCTGTGGTTATCCTAGTTGGGAATGGGTTTTCTTTGTTATGCTAAGAGGTCATGTTAGTGAAGGGTGTGTTTAAGTCCATCACCTTTAAAATTTAAAGTGTAGATTGTGCACCTAGAAGCCAGCTGAGACTAGGAAGAGAGGTGCCACACCAAATGAAGACACACACACACACACACACACACACACGTGCGCGCGCACATGAACACCCGCCAGGAACCAATAGAAGAAACCTTCTCCTGCCTTCGGACCCTCTATACTGTGAGAAAAATCCACGTCTGTTGGTTAGCTGCCCACTTGTGGGATTTCCGTCACAGCAGCACTAGAGCCGCAAGACCAGGTCCTAACCACTCGTGGGCCAGAACCAAATTGGACCCACCACTCTCCCCAGCATGGTGGCCCTCAGAACACAGCACTTGCCAGCCCAAGATGCTGACGCAGGCCACTGGGTATTAATAGTCCCTGTCTGAGCTGGGCTCCTCTGCCCTTCCTGAGGCCAGCCTAGGTCACAGACCCTGCCCAGGGAGCGCAGGGTGCATGCCCTGAGTGAGCACACAGCACACACAGGTCCTCATCAGGTCTGAGAGATCTGCAGACAGAGGCCCCGTGTCCCCACCCGGGCGCTGCTAGGATGTGAGCTGCCCACCTCTTTGGCTTCCTATCTGGGTACTTGCATCCCTCTGACCCTCAGCTTCCTCGTCTGCTCTGTGGGGATGCTGAGACGGGTACTTTAGAGAGGTTTGCTCTGCATGGTCAGGAAGCTCCAGGACATAGCGTGCCGACATTGTCCAGCCTCCATACATCGCACCATCTCCACGTGCGGCGAATAGCCAGATGGCCACCGGCAGAGTCTGTTGTGCAGCAACAAATGTCACCGTGGCTATACCCAGGAGGGTGGGATGTGGTGTGGCTGGCCTGGGACATCTCCCTCAATGGCCATGTGGCCTGAGTGGAGCACCCTAGAAGAGGAAGAGGAGGATGGTGCGCCCAGCCTGGACCGTCCCTGCTGGACAGAGGCAGGGGTCTGTAAGCAACCTGGGATGGCAGGGTCTGACCTTGCCCCACGGGAACGAGTTCTACTGAACGGGAGTCTCCCGTGGTCATGTAGTGGCAGTCCCTCACCCGTGGGGTTGGAAGCTTACCGTGTGTCAGGGGACGCTGCTCAGCGTCATACACACATCTCCTTGACGCTCCCAGCCGCCCTTGGATGTGGGCACTGTTAGTCCCGTGTTCCAGGCAGGAACGCTGAGGCCCAGGAAGTGATTTCTCAGGGTCCCACAGTCAACGACGGTGGAGCCACCTGGCTCTGGAGCTCAGGGCTGCTGCAGAGAGCACTCACCCTTGTTGACTTTCTGTTTCCTTGGGCTACCTCGCCCAGAACACACAGGGAGGCCTGCCTCAGATCCGAATCTTCCAGTGGGCCCACTCAGTCTGCCTTCTCTGGACTCTCCTTCTCTCTCCTCCTCCTCCTCCTCCTCCCTCACACCAGCCACCTGGCTTCACTCAGTCTTCATACGGAGAAGGCTCTCCTTGCCCAGTCCCTCCCTCTGGTGCTCCATGTCCCTTCCCAGAGGAAGCCGTCTGCAAGCCCAGCCCAGACTCAGAGCCTGGATCCCAGGGCCCTGCAACCTGTCCTGCACATTTGTGATCAAACATTGGCATGGGCTGTGTGTTCCCGGGGGACAGGCATGGGGTCTGTGTCGCTTGCTGTAGCCCACTTGGCACCCAGCCTGGTGTCAAGGCTTACAGCCACTACTGAAGGGTCGCCCAAGCCCTCCACGGTGCTCCGTTCCTTCACACAGCTCTGGGCCATGCGGACAAGCCGATCCATCACCGGCCGGCTGATGGAAATCAAGTCTGGTACATTTCCATTTGGTTGAACCATAATCTACCGAAGCCAAACTCAGGTCTGATTTTCAAAGAAGAAGATGAAAAACTGCCTGCCCGCTTAATGAACTGCTCTTGTTAAGGGAGGAGCTGGGCCTGGCCCTGGCCCCAGCGGACCTGAGATGATGTGTTTGGTGATGTCATCATGGACTCCATCTGGTGTCCTCGGTGGCCTTTGGCAGGCCCCGGCTCACAGGGGTCTAGACCATTCAGGGGGAGGCTGGTAAACGCAGGGATTAGTCCAGGGCTCCACGTCTGCCCCAGCCACAGGCAGAGCTGAGTCCTGGGGAGCAGAAAGACTACATTTCCCAGAGTCACCCAAAGCCTGGGAAGGAGCCATTGGAAGATTTAAATAGCCCAGGCCCTGAGGCAGCCCGGTCACAGCTGTGTATGCAGCTGTCTCCCCTTAGTTCCATTGGCTCTGGCCTGGCATTGGTGGGCTCGATTGGTTGCCCAGCCTGGCACTGCCTCCCTCCTCGTCCCCCTCGAGCAAGTGGCAGTCAGAGGTAAACAACCATGTGTGCTCTTCCACTCTATAATTAACAGCCGGCGGTCGGCGGGGATCGGAGCAGGCAGGGGGCCGAGGACAGTGGTGGCTGGCGGCGGCGGCTGCTCTTGTCTTGGGAGAGAGGGCCCCTGGAGCCAGGTGGGCACTGGCCTTCTCTGTGTGAACCAGTTGCCATGCCAGCTTCCCAGAGCCGGGCCCGGGCCCGGGACCGAAACAATGTCCTCAACCGGGCCGAGTTCCTGTCCCTGAATCAACCCCCCAAGGGGGTCCCAGAGGCCCGCAGGACGAGCAGGCAGGCCCCAGGCCCATCGGCGCAGCCCCCACCAGCCGCAGAAGGCCCCCGGGAGCGTCGCCAGTCGCAGCAGCTGCCAGAGGAGGACTGCATGCAGCTAAACCCCTCCTTCAAGGGCATTGCCTTCAGCTCCCTGCTGGCCATCGACATCTGCATGTCCAAGCGACTGGGGGTGTGCGCAGGCCGGGCCTCGTCCTGGGCCAGTGCCCGATCCATGGTCAAGCTCATCGGCATTACAGGCCACGGCATCCCCTGGATCGGGGGCACCATCCTCTGCCTGGTGAAGAGCAGCACGCTGGCTGGCCAGGAGGTGCTCATGAACCTGCTTCTGGGTGAGTGTTCCCGGCTCACGGCCCTGCCAGGCCCCCCAGGACCAGTCAGCAGGGCCCCGGGGCCCTCAGAAACCGGCAGGAACTGTCATCTAATGAGGTTAAGCAGGAAAGGTGTCCCAGAAACAGGTTGTGGGAAGGGCACCAGGGGTACCCGGACCAGGGGACCCGAGGATGGGGGCCTCGAAAGTGCGGAGGCCCGGTGGAAACCACTGAGTGGGGGGACCAGAAAGGAGGACGGGGGCCTTTGAGGAACTGGTTGGAAGTCTGATAGGTGACCCAGCGGCCATGTCTCACCTGTGTAACCCGCCCCAGGGAAGAGGTCAGAGACTTCCACAGCCACAGGCAGCGTTATGATCGGTCTCCATGCCCACCCTGCTATGCTGCCCCTCACATCTGCTTGGTTTGGGGACCCTGTCCAGGATTCTCCACTGGGCTTGGGGGACCTGAGAGGTCCATCTAGGCTCACCCCTGCACTGAGAGGCTCTCCTTCCCCAAGGCAGCTCCTGCAGGAGGGGGCGTGGGTGGCCATTCGCCTGGTTTTTCAAAGCCACCAATGTTTCCAGCTTAGTGCTTGCCCTCAGTCAGTTGCCATGCCAGCACCATGGGGGGGTGGTGGAGTGCCCCTCACCTGCAAGGTGACTCCCACTCTGAGACTCCCTCTGGGTCCCCAAGGTGCTCTCTGAACTCTAGTCCAACCCCCACACCTGGCTCCTCCCCAGGGTGGCCACCCTTTTGGAGAGAGGCTGGGAGAGGAGGTCTCAGTGAAAGAAAAATCCACCAGGTGCCTCAGTTCCAAGTCTGTTTTCTGAGAAAGTTGTGATCAAGCATGTGTCTCCTGACTTGGGGTCTCCAAGAATCTGGGGGCTTCCTGCTGCCCTGGGTGAGGCTGGGGCTGCAGGGATGCTAGTCTGGCACGCTGGGGGCTTGCATTCTTATGACCCCATTCTTTGCAGTTGGCGACTTCCATGTTCCTCTCCTGAGCAAACAACCCCACCAGGCTGGGCCAGCCTCCTTCCCATTCTACAGATGAGGAAACGGAGGCACCTCCACAGGAGACAATCCGCTCAAGGCTCAGAAGCTGAGGAGACCTAGGGGGCCTGACCTCCAGGTCTCTTCTCCTGTGAGCCCCGTGGAGAGGGATAGGGAGGGGCAGAGAAGGGCAGTCAGGGTGTTGGGCCAGCAGGACTTCAGGGGCTATTCTCCTGGTCTGCAGTTTTCCCAGTGCTGCCTGGGGCGAGGCTGCCTGGTATCACAAGTTCCCTCAAGGATTAATCCCCCAGCCTCACTCTCTGCTTCCCAGGACCCCTTCAGCCTGCCCTTCCCCTAGGGCAGTCAAGCTGTGGTAGGAATGGTCACTGAGTGATTACTGTACTTCACCTTGGCCTGAGGCCTGACACCTTCACTTCTTACCTTCACCTCAGCCCCTTCAGGTTGAGGCTGCCAGGCCCTAGTCAGGCAGCTGCTTGCCCACAGTCAGGCATCTGAGGGAGCCAGGATGGGAGGTGGGAGCATCTCTCTAACTCTGCTTCGTATTTCTCCGAGGAGTGAGCTGGGGGACGAGCCTGGGCCTGGCACTCCAGGTGGGATGAAGAACAGGGATGGTGGAGCAGCCAGACCTGCCCAACCCCAGGCTCTCTTACAGGGGATGAGCTCCCCATAGCAGGAGGCATGCAAGCAAGCATCCTCTGGGCACCAACTAAAATAGCTCCACTCGAATCTTTTAAAAAAAATAATAAATCCATAAACATTTTCTTTTAAGAAAGTTTCCCCTGCCCAGAAGTTTCCTAACAAGAACTCACAGAGTGAGTTACGTGATGACCTGCTACGCTAAGCACAGGGTCAGCAGTTCGAAACCACCGGCTGCTCTGCAGGAGAAAGAGGAGACTTTCTACTCCCGTAAAGATTCACAGCCCCCCCCCAAAAAAAAAGATTCACAGCCTTGGAGACCCACAGGGGCTGTTCTAGGCAGTCCTATGGAGTCACTAGATGTTGGAATTGACACAAAGACAGTGGGTTTGTTTGTTTGTTTGTTTTAAAGAGAGAAACCACTTGTTGAGACCACTTTTTTGGCTCCTTCCAGCAATCAGACACGAAAGGAGTTTGCTCCGTAGGATGAAGGATCAGATCTGAGACGCCTCCCCTCTTAAATATGGATGGGACAGCAGGGTTGTTTTTTTTTGTTTTTTTTAAGTCGTTAGAAAAGTGAGCTATTGCATTTTATTACGTACCAAATACTACGGCCATCCCACCTTTTAAATATTTTTTATTTTTATGTTTCCCAATGACCTTTCATGATGAGTGTTAATATCCCTCATTGCACAGATGAGTAAACGGGGGCTCTGAGAAGTGAAGGGACTTGCTCACACCCAGAAGTAAGTAGCAGGTCTGAGACGAAAGCCCAGTTCTCCTGCGTGGGGGCCAGGCTGCGGAGGCTGAGGGACCCGGGGTCCCACCTGACTCCTGAAGCTGGTTTGCACGGAGGGAGGAGGTTTTCTGTCTGCCAGCACCTTTGGGGACGTTTTTGGGAACCCAGACCATCGACTAGGGGCCTGGGACAAAGCAGTCCCTAGCAGTCCCACGTGGGAGCCGGCAGGGTGGGAAGAGCCGGTCTGTGGGCCTGGGATCCCTTTTGCGGGATGTGGCTCCCGTCCCTGAGCTTGGTAGGAACAAAAGCTTCAGCAACAGCACCAGACAGGCTCTGACCCCACTGCCCTGGGACACAGAAGCACACCTGCTGAGCACCAATGCCAGGCTTCTCAGAGCCCTTTCGAATTGGGGGCCTGGGGGTGCTCTCAAACCTAGAGCACAGTTCTGAGGCCAACCTGGGCTTCTGCCAAGCCCCCGCGTTGCGCCTTACCTCCTGTGTAAACTCATTGCTGTTTCTGAGTCTCAGTTTCCGGCTTGTGGCAGGGGACTTCAGGGGAAAGTGTTTGGTATGGTGGCTGGCTTATGGCCCATGCCCAGGAAATGGCTGTGACATCACTGTGGTGGGAACTGCTGGAGAATGAGTGCCTCAGGGCTCTGCCCACTCACTCCAAGCACCAGGGCCCCCAGCAGAGCCCTGGCGTAGTCTCTGGGCTTGGGGCTGGGGCTTTCGGGATGTTTGCCACCTCAACTCGCCTGGGCTCCAAAGCGACCTCTTGGCGTTTGAGGAAATTGGTGCTGTGGTCACCGCTGGGCCTCTGAAGGGTCTCAGCCGGACCTGGAGGAAACACTCGGCACTGCTCTGTACACAGCCTCCCATCCCGCATGCACACTCACCCCCTGTGCACGTGGCCCAGAGTCCAGAAACCTCTCAGGAGGAAGGGGTCTTTAAAAAAAAAAAAACCCTCACTGGCCCCCAATAAAATGATTTAAAATAAAATAAAAGGCTGGGAAAAAAGAAAAAGAAAACAATGGGGGTTAGACACAATGTAAACAAAAAAATTGGATAACATTCATTCTCTGAGGCAGAACTATGCCTGCAGAATTAATGTGTGTCCCACCCAGCAAAGGGAATGTGGGGATGGAAAATGCACGCCAGTCTGAGGTTGTCAATTCTGAGGCTAAGACTATAAAAAATTGTATAAGAAAAGGCTGGAAGAAGCTAAAGTGACAAAAGTTGTATGATAGGTATATTTACAGCAATGATCAGGCCTCTTATTGTGCACAAGAAAAAAACATCATGAAATTTGATTTCCTGGCTTAGAGGTTTAGGGGCCTGATATCATGGAACATCCCAGCTGGTGGACTGGATAATAGGTGGAGCGCTTCTGTTCTACCTCTTGTTTTGATTATAGTGCCTTGGGTCCCACATATTGCAAGGGGCCATCAAAGATACAACGATTAGTCTCTATTGGTCTGAAGCAACAGAGGAAGAAAGGGAGTCGGGAACAGGAAGAGAATCTGGAATGTGGGACTGATTGCTGCCATGAACACCTGTCTCCCCTTTTCTGGGTCCAGAAGAACTGGAGGGAGCCCAGCCACCGTCACTGAAGACTGAGACCAAGGATCCCAGAGAAGAATTGCGCTCACAGGGCAGAGTGTAGATGAGGACTTCAAATTCTCCTGGACGCAACTCCCTCAACCCACGAGGTCTGATACACCCCTGGAACGATTGCCCTGAGATGCTATTTAAATCTTCAGGCAAAAATATGCTCCAGGTCTTTTTCAAACCAAACAGTAATTAACTATTTTTAAAGGTCTGCCTTGAACATTATGCCCTTAAAAAGAATTACCATGAATTAGGTGAAGGTTTATAGAGAGCAGCTCATCAGGTTGACATTCGACAATTCACGCACTCTACTCTTTAACGTACTATCAATACGGGATCAAACTGACTTGAGAGACTCTGTTGGAATCTTAGGGGGCAGTGAATTTATGTTAATAGAGGGGGGGGACTCAGAAAAGGAGGATGAGAATAGGTGCACACCCGTCGAATATAATCAATCTCATTAGATGGCATGTGCAGAAACTGTTGAATTGGTGAGTGTTTTGCTGTGTATATTCTCAACTCATAGTGACCCTGTGAGGCAGGATAGAGCTGCCCCTGCAGGTTCCTGGGGCTGTACCTCTTTCCCTAAGTAGAAAGCGTCATCTGTCTCCAGCTAACCCTCCACCAGGAAGGGCTCTTAACCCCTGACAAAAGCATGGACTGTATCACCAGCCAGTCCTGGGTGCAAATCCCAGCCCTGTTATGAAGCTTCCACAAATGACTTCCCTCTCTGAGCCTCAGTTGTCCACCTAGCCAGTGGATCATTAGGCCACTTCACTGAAGAATTGCCCATTAAGGGGCGCCCAGTGCTTGGCACCTAGTGATGCTCCCTTGCTGCTAGGGTTGAGACGATGGTCATCTTCATCTTCATTAGAAGTCCCGCTCTGCCCCCCCAACACCCACTCCAGGTCTCCCAAAACTCCTCCCCTTCTCCACCCCCACACCCCCAAAGGGACCCAGGCAGCAAGTGACTCACTCAGGTGGATGCGGGATTACCATGCCGATTCCGCATGGGAATGCTACTGTTGTTGAAATGGCCTCTCCATCGTTTTGTCTTGATCTATGTTGTTTATAAAATGATCTTTAGTGGTACATTTTTATGGGCGGGGGGGTATTCAAACAGTACAAAGATAGAAAAATGAAAAAGCTTCTCCCTTAGACCCCCTCCCAAAGGCTAACCTCTCCACCATTCAGGGAACACACCTCTGAGTGCTTCTCTGTGGGTGTCTTATAGCACAGCTTTCTAGAAGGGCGTACCTGGCTCCGCCTTGTTCTCAGGGCTGAACCGGGCTTGGGCCGGGAGGAGCTGTCTACTGTCCCTTTTGAAATCTGGGTCTCGCCTCCGAGAGCCCTCTGCTTCCGCCTGCACCAACCACTGCCCACCCCCACCCTCACCCTCGATCACCTCCCAGCATCTCCACCCACCCACCCAGCTCCTCAGCGGCCAGCTCTCCAGCTAGCCTGTCCCTCCGGGATGGATGCTTAGCTTGATCCCACGTCCTCACTGTCGGCAATGCGTCTTCCTTCTGCAATGACACGCACTAACTTTCCAGTAGTGGGCGCTGTCCACCCCCTCAGGGAAGGCTTTGAGCACCCCCAGACTTGATCGATTCCTGTAGTAAGGAGCTATCGTTTCCTCTGCCCTGATGCTACAGAGATTAACTAAGCAGTTGGGCAGGTGGGTGGCGTCTCAGCCGTCTACTGGGACCAGCTTTGGATGTCGCCTGCTTCTCCCGGCAGTGCTTGGCCGTCAGGTGAATGACTCAAAGGCCATTGATCCTTAACCCCCTGGGATTTTGATCACTCCCATCCCAAGAGTCTTTGGAGGCAGCCGGAGGGAGCCTTAGTGCGTGGATTCTCCGGGTGAAAGAAGTTAGGGAACTTACTCAGAATCACTCGGGACAGGAAAATTAGAGAGAGCCCAGGTCGCACATCAGCTGCCTGGCATCTTGGGCCCAAGTGGCCGGGCTCTGGTCAAAGTCAAGGGTTTCCTGGTCCAGAGACGCCCGACACATACAACACACATACGCCAACGACTGGATTTCCCTTCAACCTCCAATTCTGCTCCCCACACACTCCCCAAGGACTGTGTTCTTCTGGCACGGGGCCCTACTTTCTTTCTCTCTGTTATCAGAAAATTCAGGTAACAAAAAATTCGCCATTTTAACTATGGTGACGTGTCAATCCGGTGAAGATGGATTCTATCTGCTACACTGTGTCCCTTCCATCATTATCTGTTGTCAAGCGTTTCCACCACCCCGAGCCGGAACCCTGAGCCCTGGTGGCACAGTGGGTTAAGCATTGGGCTGGCTGCCAACCATGAGGTCAGCAGTTTGAAACCGACCAGCTGCTCTGCAGGGAAAGGATGAGGCTTTCTACTCCCACACAGAAATACAGCCCCAGAACCCCACAGAGCAGCTCTCCCCTGTCCTCTAGGGTTGCTAGGGGTCAAAATTGACCTGATGGCAGAGAGTTTGCTTGAGAAGTCGAAACTCAGTGTCCCTTCCTCAATAGCTCTTCACTTCCCCTGCCCAGCAGGCCCTGGTCAACATGAGCAGCTTTGGCCTTTTGGATCCAAAGTCTTTCACTCAGCACCATGTTGCCAAGGCTCATCCATACTGTAGCACGTGTGTGTGTTCATTTTACAAGAACACATCTAAGTGATATGTGTTTGTGGCAGGGGAAGAATCATTAGCGCTAGAAAAAGATGGCTTAAAGACCTTCACCTCAAGCGTTCCCTCAAGGAGAAGCACTGTGAGCAGTTAGCACAGAGCCTTCTAGACTCTCTCTCCCCGCTCTGAAGGCAAACACATCTATTTGCACATGTACATGTATACAAAAGGGGGAGTCTTGTTTGCTATTGGTTCTTGCTGCTTCCTCAGCCCCCTAACTCCCCTTGGGTGTTCATCAATACCGGCACTGCGGTGGCCACGGAGCTGCACTGTCTAGACTTGCCCCACTTGTTCCGTCTCTGTCCGCTGAAGGGCAAGGGGTTGTTTCACATTTTTCGATGTTATAAATAACAGTGCAGTGGACATCCTTAACCACGAGTCCCGGACGGTCCTTAATTATTTCCTGAGGAAACGCTCCCACAAACAAAACAGCTGAGTCAAAGGGAAACACATCCTCAGCTTCTGAATGCCAAACACCCTTCCAGAAGTCTGAACCAATTTCCACGCCCTCAGGCTCGGTCCCAAGCTCCAAAGGAAGTTGGAAAGGGCAGATTTGAAGCAAAGCAGGGTCCACTGCCTTTGCTCACAGCCCCAGCCAGCCAGGGATACCCACTCTCAATCCATGCCCTTGCCAGCCAGCCAGCAAGGAGCATGCTTCATGCCCATTTTCACTCCATTGCTTGACCATAGCGGAACCCACAGCCTTGCCCCATGCCACCCTCCAGTCCCCAGCCCTCAAGCCTCGCCCTCCAGGGAAAGGCAGCCCACATCAGAGCCACGTGTGGTCACCTCAGCCCTAGGCAGCCACACACATGCAACCACTAGCAGACAGGGGGTGCCCTAGAATTGCTGAGCCCAACGCTTCCATGATAGCGGCCTGCCTCGAAAAGTGCGCTGGTTGCTACCGTGTCCTGGAGGTCCCGCCAGCACTCTGGTTCCTTGGTGATGATGGATCTTGAGGGCTTCTGAGTCTGAGAAGAGGGGTGGGCCCTGTAGCAGGTTCTCTCCAGGCTGGGAGTAGCAGCAGGCCTTCGGGACGGTAGAACTTGGAAGAACTGGGTTTCCCACTCATGAAGTCCAGGAGGGTCTCAGGATATTGGAGATTGTCGGGGTGGGGTGAATGTGAGCACTGCTGTCTCCTGATGTTGGTCACAGGCACTGATTATGGAGATTTGGGGGCTCGAGGCCCTCAGAGAAGGAGCCTCATTATATCAAAGAGGCTCAGAGGGATGGACGTACCCAAGGTGATGTGTCCCCAGAAGCTGACATTGATGTAGTCTCTCTGTAGTCTACTTCAAAAAGCAGAGTCCCCGTGAAGCTAAGTGATCCACCCCTGGTGTAGCCCTGAGCAGCTCTCCTGACCTTGGGCCCTGAGTTTCCTGCCAAACTGGGCCTTCTCCACTTGAGGGGCCTCTTGCTCCCCTCTGAGTCCAGGGGGGAAGGTAGGTCAGGGGACCGACGGAGCCATGTGAACAGAATTCACAGAGCCTTGAGTGATGGCCCCATTTGCTTCTATTTCTGGGTTTCAGACTTTGTGCCGATGGTGTCAGAATCGCAGTCACACCGACTGCTGGTCCTGCTGGGGGAGGGGAGACTCCCTGTGGAGGCAGCAGCAGGGCCAGGGGAGCCTGGGCCCAGGAAGTAGCTGGTGGGAGGCCCCCTGAGAAGCTGCCAATCTTCTCCTTCCCAAACTCAGCCACATCTGCAGTGTGGCGAGCTGGAGAGTCCACGGGCCTGACCACGTGGCTGTTTCAGTGTTTGCCTCTGTCCATCTGCCCCCTCAATGCTGCGTTTCCAAGAGCAGGGACCTTGCCAGCCTGGTTGGTCAGTCCTCAGCCTGGCTCAGCACCTGGCATACAGTGGTGCCCTGGATCTGGTGGTCGAGCGACGGAATTAAATCGACACAAGGATGGGCCAGGCTAGCTGGAAGAGCAAAGTCTGGCCCAATGAGTCCCTCCCTGAGGGCCACAAGAAGAGAAGGGGCTAGTCTCCACTTCATTATGACCTCAAGAGGAAGCGCCTGCCAGAAATAGCAGGGGCTTCCCAACATGTATGGTCTTCGTATCTTAAGACACAGGGCAGCCTCAGAAGCTGGGGAGTAGGGGGACCTGAGAGCTGAGCTAGTTTGTCCCACTCCCAGCTTGGGCCAAAGCAGTGCCTCCTTCAGCGGTGTATGTTTTCATCAGGAAGAAAATATGGTTTGCCACCAAAAATGTGAAACGTGTGTGTCTAGCTTAATTCTTGGGCCTGTAGATTCCATGCTGAGAAATTAGAGCTTTCATGCACTTAATCAGAAACCCTGATCTAAGAACAAGTAGTTCTTATGACGTGGCCCTGCTCAACGCTTGCCCTCGTGAAGTGATCACTGAGGATATGGGTGCTATATCAGAGTGTGTGGGAAAACCAGATGGTGCCCGGCTATCAGAAAGAATAGGGCCTGGGGTTTTAAAGGTTTGTCTTAAGACAAGCAGCCATCTAAGTGAGTTGCCAGCTAAGTCCGCACAGAAAGAACATACTAGCCCGTGTGACCCATGGATCGTAAAGAATAAAATCCAAGAGCAGAGGCGGGAGATGAGAGCTCATGTTCTGAGCACCTGATGTGCCGAAGGCCATGAATGACAATGAAAGCCCAAAATCTATTTGCAGCGTCTCCGCGCAGAGTAAGCCTCCCCTTCACGCTCTCGTGCATGAGCTAGGCACGTGAATAGTCTGGTCCTCAGACAGCGTACATTCGAATGCAGCTTGCTGCAGACATCATTCGGTTAAAAGTTGACACTGTATCATCTGTTTTCCCTTCTGACTCATTTTTAATTTCTCTTTCTGGTATCTTTTGCTTTCTTTTGGATTTTTCTGCGTTTTATTTTGTTGCTGTTGGGGATTTTTTGGTAGTATTTTCTTGATATGAAACCAGGATAGGCAATCCATAGAGATAGTAAGTAGATGAATAGTTCCTCGGGGTGATAGCATGGGAGATGGGGCGGGGGAGGGAGCCAGAAATAATGGGTACAAAAATGAAGAAAATGTTCTGAAATGGATCGATCGCGGTGACCATTGTGCAACTCCTTTCAATGTATTTATACCATTGAATTGTATGGTACATGAATGATATTGCCAATCCAACTGTTAAAAACAGTTGGAGCGTCTGGGGGGGTGGAGGCACAAGCCTTGCTTGCCTCCAGCCAGTCCGCCAGAGTGAGACGGACAGCCTGTTCCCTTTGTCTGTCATCATGGTCTTAGCAACCCTCTGTGGGCACTCACGCTGGATCACAGTGTCCGTAACACAGATGGAGACCTTGTCTGCTTGGAGTTGACATTCACCTGGAAGGTGGATATGGAACCAGTAGCTACTTGCCCCAGACGGCAGAATTGTACAGCCCCTCTGGGACTCGATGTGGCACCGCCTTTAAAAGCTAGAAATAGAAATACCACATGATCCAGCGCTCCTACTTCTAGGCCTCGAAATAAGAGCAATGGCATGACTAGACATGGGTACCCCATGTTCTGTGCAGCAGTACTCCCAGCAGCAAACAGTGGAAAACCAAACCAAGTGTCCATCAACGATGAATGGATGACCATCAGTGGATCTTTGAACCAACCAACTGTGGGACATGGAGGAGCTGACCCGGGTAAAGGGGAAGTGGCACACAATATGCAGGTAGTCAGGTTGCTGGGCCAAGGCAAAAGACAGCCATTGAGAGTGAGCCAGAATAAAGGACCCCTGGGAGCAGGGGAGGGAGGGGAAAAGGGGGAGCTGATAGCAAAGAGTTTGAGAAGAAAGCAAATGTTTTCAAACTGACTGTGGTAGCAATTGTACAATACTGCTTGATGTGATTGAACTATAATGTTATATCTGTAAGAACTCCCAATAAAATTATTTTTAAAAAGACAAAGGACATCAGTAAATGCAATCACACATATAGTCCAGCAACAGCAGTAACAATTTACAGTAATTTGTGAGTAGATATATAGGTGATATATATGCTAAATGGGTGAGGGGTGTCATATGGAATACACCCATGAACATATATAGGTATGGTATGTGTGTGTATATATGTATATGTGTGTGTATATATATATATATATAGAGAGAGAGAGAGATCTCCACATGCATACTTTCAAATGCATATATATAACCACATATGGGGAGGACAGGCCTTGAAACTACATAGACATTGCGACTGAACTAGTGAACTTGAAGGTTAAGAGCCATACCTTAGGGGAGGTCAAAGTCAATTAGCAAAGCGCAATCCATAAACACATTGCTCTACATCCTAGTCCGGTGGGTAGCGTTTGAGGTCTCAGAAGCTTGCACCCCGAGAAGCAGCTCTTCCCGCCTGGAGCAGAGAAGAACAAAGGAAGAGGGAAAACTCAAGGAAGAACGGAGTCCACAGGACGAATGCCCCGCATGAACCACGGCCTTCTCCTCTGAGACCAAGGGAAGTAGGCGGTGCCTGGCTACCACTGCAACCACGCTGAACAAGAGCACAGCAGAGGGTCTCAGTCAGAATGGGTTCTTCAATATCTATATAGGGATTCAGAGATGAGACTCCTGCGCTGAGAAACCGCTCCAACTGGAAACCGCAGCCCTCTCAGAGACGGGACAACAAAACAGACAATGTGCCCCTCAGAATAATCAACTCCTGCAGAATTTGCCCCAAGTCAAAGATGCAAAGTCAGGGAGGGGCAGGAGATCTGGTGACTGGAAATGACGTGTGTGCTCGGGGAGGGAATCAGGAGAGGGCGGCCACTAACATCACAGAATGATGTGTGCATGAGCTATGGATGGAGAAGACTAGCTTGCTTTTGAAAATAATAGTCATTTGTCCTCACTGCTCCCGGCAAGGTTAGTGGTTCAAACCCAGCCAGTGGCTCTGCGGAAGAAAGATTTGGCAACCCACTTCCTTAATTCAGTCGACAGATAGCCAAGAAAACCCTGGAGGTGCCTGCTCAGTCACACAGGGCGCTCTGTGAGGGGCAGTCGACTCAGTGGGGCAATAATCATTTGCAAGCTGCTGAGTTTGATTTTGTTTGGGGATGAGCAATCTGGTCACCAGAGGATAGGTGACCCCCATCTTCCGGCAGCTACAGAAAGCATGCTTTGACCCAACTCAGGGCAGTTTTGCATTTGCACTGTGGGACTGGAGGAGATTGAAAGGACCATGGACTGCTAAAAGGACAAACCGATCTGTATTGGACAAGGTAGGCCAGAGCGCTCCTTCGAGGTGAGGATGGGAAAACATAAGTCTTACTCACTTCAGACAGATTGTCAGAAGAGACCAGTCCCTGCTGAAGGACATCGTGTTTGGTAGAGTGGAAGGGTGGCGAAAAAGAGGAAGACCCCTGACGAGATGGATGGACACAGTGGCTGCATCCATGGGCTCGGGCAGAGGAAGAATTGTGGGGTGGCGCAGGACCGGGCAGCGCTTCTTCTGTTGTGCATCGGGATGCTATGGGTCGGAACCAGTACCTAACAGCAGCAACCAAAGCAAGTGCCTGTCACTGGGTCCCCATGTGCTTCACTGTAAATAGGAATATATACGCAGCATATACACATGTCTGCCTACAGATGTGCCCATATGAGCACCATAGGTACATAAGTATATCTTCCTATATGCATACAGATATTCATAGCTGTGTAGCCACATGTGTAATTGGTGGTTGTTACTATTGCAAATTTATATCATTTATCCAAAAGAAATGCCCTTTATTCTTCGTGTCTTAAGAACTTGCTGTTAATAAGTAGAGGAGCTGGTGCCCTTTTGAATCTGCCTGTGATTCCAGAGTCTGCTCGTTGGGCCCTCCCGCACCCCGCTGTGGAGTCCAGCCTAACCCTTAGTCACCCCAGGTGACATGGGGGCCGGCCTCGGAGGGCTTACTCAGCTGTAATCTCCATGGGAGCATGTTGGGGCTGTGATACCGGCTGCTCTTTCCATCAGCAGCCTGGTGCTTACCCAACCCCTAAAAGGAGCAGGCCCGACACCCCAAGTCATCGCCTGGGAACTCGCAGATGACAGATGGGCCGCCCTGCCCTGGAGAGGCCCGTCTGGCTCCTTTCTCTTGGCCTCCTGCCTCAGCTCTGCCAGAAGTCACAGATCCCAAGGGTATCAGATGCAGCCACCTCCTCCTCCTCCTGCCCGTCCCATCTCCTGTCGGGCCTGTGACCTCCACGGACTTCAGAAGGCTCCAAGCCTGGGCCTGGGCCTGGGCCTGGGTCTGGGTCTGGGTCAGGGTCAGGGTCAGCAGCACACGCAGGCTGGCCAGCTACTCACCTCCCAGTTGCCTGCACCTGTTCCAGGCTGAAGGCCGGCCTCCAGGGAGCCGGTTGCCATGACAACGTGGGGAGTGTAGCAGGCAGTTCTCTCCCTTCCTCA
The DNA here is from genome assembly GCF_050624435.1 of Tenrec ecaudatus. Taxonomy (NCBI): domain Eukaryota; kingdom Metazoa; phylum Chordata; class Mammalia; order Afrosoricida; family Tenrecidae; genus Tenrec; species Tenrec ecaudatus. The sequence continues at coordinate 75,887,617 of NC_134539.1, read as the reverse complement.
GACTCTGCCTCCCTCCCTCGGGCCTTAGTAGCCAGGGCGGGGCAGTCATCCAGCAGCCCTGTGGCTGCTGAGAGGGGCAGGAGCCATCAGAGGGACAGGGTGCAAATTCCAAACCGAGAGGCCAGACTCCGAGCAGCACCTACGGCGGCCAGGAGGAGCCACAAGCAGGGAGGGCCGTGCTATTGGGACAGGGCCTGAAAGTTCGGCCTCTCTCAAAGCTGTCAAGCCGGTCTGACTCATAGCAACTCTATCGGACAGAGCGGAATGGCGAGGGGATGAGATGGCATCTCCTGAGGCAGCCTCATCTTCCCCCCGCAGAGCAACTGGAAGGCTGGACCGGCCCACCCTGGGGCTAGCCTGCGATGGTGTCACCCACAGCATCACCAGGACTCCGGTGGTACACCGCACAGATTTAAACCTATCCTTTCACTTTCTTTCTTGTCAGTGTTCTCCAATGCACATCTACTAACCCATTTTTTACGATGGTTTGTTGTTTCTTTCTGAGCTATGGACAGTTTTCTGGGCATGCCCGGAGAGCCAGCCTGCATTCCACTGTCCTTCAGCCTAACTGAGTCCTTCAGGTGCTCAGGGGACCAGCTCATCCCAGCGCCATCATGACTTTAGCCCTGTCTTGCATCTCGGGGAGCCCTTCCATCCTGGGCAAAGCCAAGCCAGGTGATCCCCCCAGCAGGCACAGTGCCAGGCTCCCTCCCAGCAGTCCTGAGAGGGACATGCTCCCTGTCTCAAGCTGGCAGGGGAGGCAAGCGAGGGAGTCATCCAAGGTTGCACAGTCCAGAGGCTCCCGGGTCGAACCCACACCAGTGACTGTGATACCTGGTGTTTCACCACCCACAGCACTGCCCATTTCCTCCTCGCCGTCACCCGGTAAGGGACTTACAGGTGCTGTGACCTGATGGGGGTCAAGTAAGGCCCCATGAGACCAGTTGTTTGAAGGATGGGGATGCGTGTGGGGCACCCGTGCAGGACTGTCCACTGTCAGGGCATCTGCCTTTGGGGTGTCACCTGGCCCTGTGGATGCACCCCACCCCCATATCAGAGGGTTTGCCTAGAGTTTCACACATGGGCTATCTAGCAGCCACTGTGATTCGCTGTGAAGCTGGAACCCGGAGAGCCAGGCCAGCCCCTCTGTGCCACACAGCAGGACAGGGGGCAGAAGCGGAATGGAGCGCCAGGTCTTCCAAGTGCTCCCCAAGGGGGGAAGGCACCCAGCAGGCTAGAATCCCTGCTCCGCTCTGCTGACCATGAGCCTCGGGCCAATGACTCAGCGGGTGCTCGGTGCTGGCGCTGTCTGTCCAGCACTGGGTGTAGATGGAAGATTAAATCAGGCATAGCCTTGGCCTCTGCCAGGGACGGTGTTTGCGGGGAGGCGCAGAGTTCTTGGGACAGGTGGCCAGGGCCCGTGAAGGCGAGCACAGTGAGAGTCTGGGCTGGGCTGGGCAGCAGGGAAGGCTTCCCTGAGGAGGTGCCATCTAAGCTGAGACCTGAAGGAGGAGGGAAAGTGCCTGTGGGGGAAGGAAAGGGGCTGGGACATTCAGGAAGGAGGGGCAGCAGATATGAATGTTCAGGGGCCTGGGGCTTTGGCGCACCCCCTGTGAAATGGGGATGACCCTCACAGCCTCACCTTCAGGGCTGCCGTGGGCTTTTAATGCAGTCATTTCAGAAAATCGCCCACCCCAGGGCTGCCCTCTCTCCCTCCCTCCCTCCCTCTCAGGACCTCATGCTTTCCCATGATACCTCTGACCACTCAGGCCTCCGTTCACATCTCCCAGACCAAAACACCAAGCCACTTGCCGGTCAGTCCAGCTCCCTGGTGACCTCAGTGGGGTTATGTGTGCCCTGATATTTCCAAGGGCTGATTGTTTGGGGGAAGTAGATCTCTGGGCCTCTCTTTTAAAGTGCCTGTGGGGGGATTTGAACCACCGGCCTTTTGGTTAGCAGTCAAGTGCTTAGCCGTTTGTGCCACCCAGGGACCCCTAGACACCTCTCTGCCAATGCGCAGAGTGGGGGCCGTCCTGGGGAATAAGAGAGAGATGTAATAATGGGACGTGTGCCCTAGGGCAGGGGGTGAGAGCGCCAAAGCTGGGTGGAAGGGCGAGGTGGCCAGGTGGGGGAAGAGATGGGAGCCAGGCCTGGGCAGCCTGGCCGGGGAGGCCCCGGAAGTTGGATGGCTTTGATGACCCTGTGCCTGTGACGCTGCCCACAGCCCTGCTCCTGGACATCATGACGGTGGCCGGCGTGCAGAAGCTCATCAAGCGGCGGGGTCCCTATGAGACAAGTCCCGGCCTCCTGGACTACCTCACCATGGACATCTACGCCTTCCCGGCTGGGCACGCCAGCCGCGCCGCCATGGTGTCCAAGTTCTTCCTCAGCCACCTGGTGCTGGCCGTGCCCCTGCGCGTGCTCCTGGTGCTCTGGGCCTTCTGCGTGGGCCTGTCGCGCGTGATGATCGGACGCCACCACATCACGGATGTCGTCTCAGGCTTCATCATCGGCTACTTCCAGTTCCGCCTGGTGGAGCTGGTCTGGATGTCCTCCAACACCTGCCAGATGCTCATCTCGGCCTGGTGAGCTGGCCGCCCACACCTTCCCCGGGAGGCGGGGCTCCGGGGGCTGTGGAGGGGCCCAAGGAGGACACGGAGGTCGGTCGGCGAGGGCCACTGAGGCAGCAGCCCCACAGCTGGAGTCAGCCACTCACAAGTCCTCTTGGAGGCAGGCGACCCCCAGCAGACTGGCCCCTGGTGAGTGCTGTGTTGGGTCGTGCTGCGCAGGCTGGCGGGGGCCCAGCCTTGGAGACTAAGCCTCTGCTGGGGAGAAGACAGGCGAGAACCAAGGTGACGGGAGAGGGGAGGGATCTGGTCTTGTCCTCTTGTCGTCATCCCTGTTGAGCCTTTGGCTGTGCCCCTCATGCTCAGCAAAATACCCCAAGCCCCTCCACCACCCAGTGCAGGTGCCCAATTTCACGAGTGATCATCGACCGCTAGCTTAGGGCAGCTCCAAAGGCCGACTCGCGGGCCACCAGCCTGCGAGATTCGGTCGGGAGGAAGGACTCCTGTCAAACATATTTGGACAACGCTTCTGTGTGGTCCCCATACCCAACAGTGGTCTTCCTGGGCTGAAAGGCTCTGATAAGTCTTGGGGCCAAGCTTCTGGTGGCACCTTGGTCCCCAAACTTATTTAAACACAGAACCCTTTCCTCAAGGAACGACTGCTCACTCCCTGAGAACGCTGCTGTCCCAAGTGCCCTTTGGGAGATGCGGTCCCTGGATCCAAAGGGCCTGGGGCTTGAGCTGGCCTCTCCCAGGTGCTCCCTGCCCACCGCAGCCTGTGGACAGCTACATCAAGTGCTGGCTCTGGACCATGGGCTTCGGTGCCACGTTGGCCCCAGGGGCCAGACTCCATATGACCTAATAGGTCATTTCAAGCCAACTGTTTTATGGACATGTGTTTCCTGTGACAATACAGATGATGTGCAAGCGGAGCCTGCCTGCAAGTTTTAATTCCTTATCAGGTGCATGTGCTCCAGAACCTTCTGGGTGGCCAAGCAGATGAGTCTCTGCTAACATGGGGGAGGAGGAAAATGGCGGTACCACATGGGGGGGGGGTCATGGGCACAGGGAGGGATGTCCCTGCACATTCTGGGCTGGTCCTTTCTTCCTGAGGTCCTGATCTTGTGTGAAGAGTTCTTGGGTGAGGTGGAGGCGCTGGGTCCCCTGAGTTAACACTTGGTCTGTGAGCACTCACCACCTCAAGACAAGCCTCTGCCATGGGGTTTGTCTGCAAGTCCATTGTACAGATGAGACAACTGAGGTCTGAGGCGAGGCGGTGACTTGCCCAAGGCTGCCCAGCAGGAGGCAACCCTGTGAGAGGTGAGCAGGGCTGTCGTCTAGTCTCCCCCATCCCCAGGGGTCTCTGCAGGCGCCTGGCCTGCCTCCCTCTTGCTTCAGGGATCTCACCTCCTCATTGGCCTCGATCCACCTCAGGGTCCCAGCCCCTGCCCACTAGACCCCAGTGTCCCTGCTTCTCTCCAGGTTTCTTGTGTGCCAGGCTTTGTTGGGTGCCTGGGTGGTCTGCACCTTGCCCTCTCCATGGAGGAGCTCAGGGGGTGCCACCCTGGCTGGGCCACCCAAACTCTAACACCTGATCTTGAGTCGTGGCTGGCTCTGGGGTCTTGAAAAGACACCATCCTGCAGTCTTCACATTCCCACAGATGCCCCTGGGCAATGCCACGGGTAAGATGCTAAACAGAAGCCTCGGGGAGGTGGTCTTCCGTCACACATCACCCCCCCCCTCTAGAACCGGTCAAGCAAAGCAAAGCTAGTTCCAGGTTTGGGCCAGAGACAGACTGCTACCATCCAGGGCTCACATCCCAAGTGGGGCACAGCGCCCAGGACCCCCCCTAGGGTTTGGCATCTGCAGGGGTGGATGGGTGGTCGCTAGAGCTCTGCATAGCTGGTCCACAGCAGACCCACCCCTGACTCTGCACCAGCACATCTGGCTGCGGGAAGGCCCCCCTGCAAGCCCTGGTGTCGTACTCTGTCCAACAGCATCCACAGTGGTCCTTGGGGAGTCAGCAGGGCCTGATGCGTGGTCCATGCTCAAGGGCTGCTATGAGGTCCTTGGCACCGAGGAAGCCAGGAAACACGTTGCCGGCACTGCTGGGAGCATGCTGACTTCCCTGGACCTGACCACTCTCCTCAGACCACCGACTCTGCTGCCCTTCTCCAGGGGGAGCCTGGACGTGGTGGAAGCTCCAGAGGGGCCTCTGGAGGAGCCTGCATGGGCCTGGGAGGGGGCAGGCAGGCAGGAAGAAAAGCTGCAATACCTTCAGGAGCCAACCACCACCGCTGTTCCTGAAGAGGGCCTGGGTGGGGAGGTGGATGGATGGCAGGGAGGCTGGGTGGCAGCTTTGAAAGCCCAGGTGAGGGTACAGGAGACGGAGAGTCTGCGCGAGTCTGTGCACGCACCCAGGAAGACGACATGCGTTTGGTGAGTAAAGACCACCAAGTCTTGTCGCTGCGGGCCCTCACGTTGCCCCCTGTTCGGGAAGACCCCCGTGTGTGCAGGGTAGAATGCCCCACAGAGTCTTCAGGATGTCACCTTTCAGAAGACCACCAGGCCTGTCTTTGGCTGGGTTCAAACCATCGATTTTCAGGTCCAGTTGAGCACTTACCCATCTGGACTCCTCAAGGCCGTAACGACTCTCCCTTTTTGATTTTGATTTGTTTATTTCAAAATTATTTTATTGAGGGCTCTTAGAGCTCTGATCACAACCCATACGACTCTCCCTTTGTAAAAGGGTCGTATCCCTTTCCTAAGGCTGCTCTGATAACAGCCCCCACGCTGGGGGGCTTAGGGTGACGGAATTGTGTTGTTGCATAGTCCTGGAGGCTAGGAGCCCAACAAGAGCATCAGCTGTGGAGACCCTTCCGGAGACGTTGAGAGAAGTACTTCCATCACTCGCGAAATCCTTGGCATTCCTCGGCTGCCTTTGCTTCTGCCTCTGCCAACACTTGATCATCCTGCCTCCGACTCTGTGCCCTGGCACATCCTTTCTTTAAACACTAGTTTAGAGTAGAACCCCACCCCCCCACCCCAGACGGACCTTCCGCGGACTGATAACATCTGCAAAGGCCCCATTTCCAAAGAAGGTCCCAGGATCAGGACTCCAAGATCCACGGTATCTTTTGGAAAGGCAGAACCCAATAGTGGTTCTGACAATAGTGGTTCTCCCTCCTTGGCTTTTGAGTGATCACTTGGGCAGCAGGGAGCGAGGTCCATGGTCCAGATGCACCATCCTTTTTAAGCATCGCTGGATTCAGGTGGGTGCGGGACACGTGAGTGTGTTTCTCTGCCTTGTCTGGGTCCCTCTCCTCCAGGCTTGTGTGTAGGCTCGGGGTGATTTCCCCCCCCCCCCCGTCCCCCCTCCCCCGCCCCTCTGAGAGCACAGATCCTCCGAACCTCTCAGAAGCCAGCCTCTAAAGCGCAGACAGCTAATTCTCTCCAGGAAGCTTGCCGAGGGGGGATGGAGCCTTGTGACCTAGGAATATGGGGCTGGCCTTGGGCTGATTCTTCCTTCTCAGAGAGGTCCCCCAGCTGGACGTGGAACATGGTTGGAATCCAGGCTGGACCCAGCGGCTCCCAAGCAGGGAAGCCCTTTTGAAAGCAGAGAAGCAGAGAAGCAGCTAATGCGGAAGCGAAGTAATAGGCAGAGGTTGCGTTGCCTGATAGGAGTTTGGGGCTTTAAAAAAATCATTTTATTGGGGACTCATACAACTCTTATCACAATCCATACCCCTATATCCATGGTGTCAAGCACATTTGTACATTTGTTGCCATCCCCATTTTCAAACATTTTCTTTCCCCTTGAGCCCTTGGTATCAGCTTTTCATTTTCCCCCCTCCCTCCCTCATGAACCCTTGATAATTTATAATTTTTTTCTATGTCTTACACTGACCGGTGTCTCCCTTCACCCACTTTTCTGTTGTCCATCCCCCTGGGAGGGGGCTATATGTAGATCATTGTGATCAGTTCCCCCACCTTCCCCTTCCCCTCTGGGTATGGCTACTCTCAATATTGGTCCTGAGGGCTTTATCTGTCCTCGATTCCCTGTGTTTCCAGCTCTTATCTGTACCCTGTTTGCATGTTTTGGTCTAGCCGGATTTGTAAGGCAGAATTGGGGTCATGATAGTGGGGGGAGGGGAAGCATTAAAGAGCCAGAGGGAAGTTGTATGTTTCATCGGTGCTATACTGCATCCTGACTGGCTCATCTCCTCCTCGCGACCCTTCTGTAAGGGGGTGTCGAATTGCCTACAGGTGGGCTTTGGGTCTCCACACTGCACTCCCCCTCATTTACAATGATATGATGGGTTTCTTATTTTAACTGACATCCAAATCCCCCTGTGCCAGATGGCTGCCTGTGTCATCTGAGGTCATTCTTGGGAGGACTCAGTAAGTAGGACAAATTCACTCAACAAGTATTTAAGGAGCACCCACCCATGGGTAGTGTGGTGGGTGTGGTGGGAACAAGGCCTTTATGGTTCCTGGCACCCCGTGACCCCTGGGGCCAGTGTGTACCCCTAGAAGCTCTCCAACATGACGACGCCTCTTCTGCTCATCTTCATGTGTGGCCGGATCCTCTCCCACACCCTGACAGCCCTAGGGGTGTCCCAGCGTTCTCGGTCGGCCACAGCAGGGGCTCCCCGGAGCATGGAGCTGATCCTGCACTCCCCCACCCTTCCGTCTTGCCTCCTCTGGGTCTTCTCTCCCCAGTCAGTCCATGCAGCGCCTCCCTCCCCTGGTGCCATGACCAACATGCTCACCCCTAGAATGGAGGCCCGGGAGCCCACCTGCAGGAACCAATGGCCCTGGGCACGCGTCCTTTGGCTCCCTGCGCAAGGACATGCTGGCAAAATGGAGGTTTGTGGATTGTCCTTGGTGCTCATCTGGTTGAGTCATCTCCAGACCTGAAGACCATGAACAGGCATCATGAGGGTGGGTCTCTGTGAGGTGATAGGGGTAGGTAGGGCCCTCCTCTGGCCCCTGACAACTCACCATGGCCTGAGGGAGAAGCAAAGCAGAGACCCAAGAGCATGGTCCCCTCAAGGTGGTAGGCTCTAGGCTGTGCCCACGGCTCCTTGTCCATCTGGGTAGGTTTGGGTGGTATCCCCTGCACCTCTCCAAGTTTCAGCCGCCAGCTCAGGAAGCCTCACCTGGCTGGAAGGCTGGAGGGGAGCTAAGGGGTCCAGGATGGCGTTAAACTGGGCAGAGTGGGGCCAAAGGAAGGGCATACACTTGGGGGTCAGCAGACCTGGGTTCACATTCTGACTCCCCCTTCTGACTGACAGATCCCTGACCCTTTGTAAGCCTTGGTTTCTCCGCCTGTCAAATGAGATGGGAGAGAAGTTTCCTGCACACTTGAGAGGATAAGAGAGGGCATCTGGAGCCCCCAGTCTGGTGCCTGGCACACAGACGGGTTGCCAGAGGAAGGAGGGGGTGCACACCACCCGGAAGTTACTGCATAGACCACCCCCTCCTGGAAAGGATCACAGGCAAGTCTCCCCAGGCCCTCAGGAAAACAGCAAGTCTCAGGGCTTGGTCAGGCAGCTGTCAGTGGGGAGTGGAGGCGCCCAGAGGTGCTGGCTCACTCATATCCTGGTGAGGCCAGGCTGTGCCTGTCTTCTGGCCATGGGTAACCCGGGGCCCCTGGCTGTGAGGAAAACTGTTAGGTCTCTCTCTCCGGGACTAGATTTCAGCCTCGGTCCTTGGCTCCGCGCGAGAAAGATTTCACGCCGAAGCCGGGCTCGTGATCCAAGTGAATTTAATGAGAGTTAAAAGAAGTTTCAGGTTTTACCGGCACCCATAGGATTCCTTTGACCATGCGTCCTGGCAGAGACTGCTCCGGGTCACGCAAGGATCTCTCTCTCTCCCAAGAAGAGGACCAGACAAGCCCCTCTCCCTTCCGGTCCCTGCCTTTTCAAGGGTTCCAGGGGAGGCGTGGTGAACGACCCCAGGTCGATCCCATTGGCTGAATTGCAGTCACCTGGCCCAGGTGGGCTGCTCCAGGTGTAACGCCCATCTGAGCCCACCAGCGGGAAAATCCAGCTTTGTCCTTTGCTGGCTCTCCTGGGCATGCGTTAATGGACTTTCCCATCCCTGATGCTAGCTACCTAACAAAACCTGGAGCCGGGAGACCCAACCTTTCTGGCAAATATTCAGGAAAGCGTCCCTCTCTGGGGGTGGAGAATGAATGTTCAGTTGCCTCCTATTAGAGATGCAAACTCCACCTGATAATGGCTCTCAAAGAAACCTGTCCCCATCTCCATAGCAACCACAGGGCTTTAGGTAGCTTGTGCTGCGGGGTCCCTGGGGCTTAATTCCCATGACAGTGGGGGCAGGGTGGGGCCAAGGTCAGAACTCTTCTAGGCCCAGCTGAGGGACACTAAGGGACCCACCATCCCTTATCTTCACCGGGGTGTGGAGGGCTGTGGGCAGGGCAGGTGTCTGGTAGGCAGGATTCAGGAAAAGGATGGCCCTCGGGGGAGGGTCCAGAGCTGCTGGTGATCTGTGCTAAGTGCTTCCGGCCACCCACCGGCTCCATCCCAAAGGCCTCCAGGGCAGGGGGATGAACAGATGGGGCGAGGGTGGATTCAGACAGACCTTTGTTTCTGTGTCTGTAATCAGAGATGCTGCTGCTGCCCCAATGTGGCAGGGAGCACTGGGGGAGGAGCTGCTGCTTCCTATTCAAGTTCACTGGTGAAAGCCAGGCTGGGGACTTTGGAGGAAGGCGCAGGGCACTGGAGTCTCAATATAGTCACAAGGAAAACCCAGACTGAAGGGCAGCTTGGATCCTCCAGATGCTGCAACCACACCCGTGGGCAAAGGGTGGACTTTGGGGTATGTTCCAGTGGTTTCTCACAGCATGCACACACACACGCACACGCACACACACGCACACGCACACACACACACACACTCACACACACACACTCACACCACCCTGGCCACAGCTCAGCCCCTCTGGCTCCGAAGTGCCAACCATGTTTGTCTGATTCATGGACTAGTGGGAAAAGGATTAAAGCCACTCACGCAGTGTGATGGATTCTGTGGCCACGATTCTTGGTGGTTTGGCCCCCCACTTTGTGACCTAACATAATGTAAGCAACTCCATAACGGAATTGCTGTGAGCAGTGTCGGAGGATGATTAGGGTGGATTGCAATCCCCTTATTCGGGTCTCAGCTCTGATGGCATTGGACGGATGTCCCCTGAAAGGTGTAACCTAATTCCTACAGAAGTGGGCACTGTGAGGAAGTAGACACGTGAGGAAGCTTGCTGACTTCTTACTGGGTCTAGATCTTGCTGGATCCTACGTCTGGCTTGTTGGCCTCCAGTCCTTCTTGAGCCCCTGGCATGTCACCTTGTCTACTCTAGGAACGCCAGTAGCCTGCCACCTGACCTGCCAACCTGCCAACCTTCATTCACTTCTGCAGCCACCAGCCTGTGGCCTTCCTGTCCATCTTAGGTTCACCAGCCTCCTCCACTTTCTGAATCAGGAGAAGTCTTCAGCCTAACATCTGACCCACGGCCTTGTTATCTGCCCAGTCTTGGACTTGACCGCTTTTACACGTGAGCCACTTTCTTGACATGAATTTACATAGATAAAGAAATGTACATATATATTGTATTATATATAAATATATATAATTTTATTATTATATATACACACATAATTATATATCTAACCATTGGGTTTTGCCTCTCTAGAGAACTCAGCCTAACTCATACAGTCAATCTTTACGTTCAAACTCAGCTTGCTTTTAGGTGTCCATCTGAAAAAGACAATGGGGAAAAAAAAACAAAGAGAAGAACAGACATCCATGTGTTCACTGCTACGTTGTCTTGAGAGAACCCCGATTGTCGCCTTTAGCTGGCGTGACTCCCATCTGTGTGTGCGCATCTGTGAGAACACACACAGAAGCCCACACGTCACGCAAAATGAAATCCTACATGTCACTTTGCCATCTGCTTTTCTAGTTACTGTCACAAACACCTGGGTCCAAAGCTTTTCTTCACCGTGGTTTTTATTGTTTCGCACCTGTTGTGGGGGAAGCCAGCCCTCCACAACTAATCACGGGTTCAGTAAGCACAATTGTACGGTTGTGATACATAAAGATCATAGTAAAGTCAGAGAGAATGAGAGAGATAGGAGAGAGAGTCAAATAAAGAAGTCAGACACATTTCATGGTAGCATGCTCACCTCCTGGATGGCCATGATCTTACCAGCCAGGTCTGTGTACAGCGTGTGCCGAGGGCAGGAGAGAGAGGCAAGGTGGGCTGATTTATTGATAACCAAGGCTTATATCTACTTAGGGGTGTGATTACAGGTAACCACACATGTCACAGGAAGGGGCTGTACAATATGCATAAGCATAACAGGAAGGGCTGTGCACATGATAGGAAGGAGGGACTAGGGGTACACATGTGACAAGAAGGGTGGACCCTAGATTCATGATGGTGGCCTAACCTTGGCCACCCTTGTGTGGGCTTGACCTCCCTGGGCTCTCCTTCAGGGAAACAATCTACTACTACCCTTATCAGAAGGGAGTGGGCCTTACTTATTGTGGGATAAACAATGGTGTCTGCTTGCTCTGGATGGCTGAGAATCCGTAGGGAGAATAACCCCTGACCTGCTTCTGAGGACTTCCAAGTACAGAGTCATTCGCCATGTATAGCAAGCAGCTAAGTTTGGGATATATTTGGAGGAGACAACTTGGGAGAAATCTTTCTGTTTCTCACCACCTGTGATTGCAGAGTGTTCTACCACCAATCAGTCTTGTGGGTCTGCACCGTCCTGGGCTGGATGTTGTGGCCGGGTGCTAACGAGTCCATTCCATGTCAGAAAGACCCACGTGACAAAGTGGACCTCCTGCTCCGTCTCCTGTGGAGCCACTGGGTGGTTTTGAACAACCAACCTCGTGGGTAGCAGCTGAGCACTTAACCATTGCGCAACTAGGCCTCCTTAGTCTCCCCCAGAAGACATGACCAATCTGAATCCCCGACAGCTGTCCATGGGACCATATCCGGAAGTGGTTTCTTTGCAGATTTAATTAAGGATCTTGAGATGGGATCATTCTGGATGGAGGATATCCTACATCCAAGGACGCGCGTTCTTTTGAGAAGACTCCTTGTAACTTGAAGACCCTCAGAGGAACGGAAGGACAGGCTATGGGAAGTTCAAGGCTTAGAGTGATGCAACCACAAGCCAAGGAACCCCAAGAACTGCCAACAGCCCCCCACCAGGAGCTGAGGCGAAGCAAGGCAGGGATTCTCTAAAGAGAAATTTTCGACTTCGGGCTTCAGCACTGCGAAAGGAGAAATGATTGTTGTTAGCCGCCTCCTTGGGGGTGACTTGCCGCAGCAGCAAGAGACCACTGCCCACCTTGATGCCAGCCAGCCATCGAACCACGTAGGTATCTTTATACATCACACACCTGCTGGACGTGCAACGGTAAGTGCTGGGCGCCCATCAGAAAGGGTCCCAGTCCCAATCGACCCCGGGCTCTGCAGGAGGAAGTCCTGGTGGTCTGCTCAGGTGCTTCTCTGCCATGTGGGGTCGCCAAGAGTCAGAATCAACCCAGCGGTACCCACAGCATCTACAAGGGGGCTTCAAAAAGTTGGTGGGGAAATTCCATTATATTTTCATTCCATTTGTGCTCAATTTTTTTTAAGCCCCACTGGACAGACTCCTGCCTGTGTCTTTGGGACATTTTCAACGAAGGGAAATCACACATGCCGCTCTACAGCCTGCTTTTCCATTCAGTGAGATGTCACAAACATCTCATTTCCGGCTCGTGGTCCTGACGGCCTTGCCCTTCCAACGCCGTAGCACCTGCCCTGCCCGCAGTGGGTGGACACTTCGACTCGGCACCTGCCTGCCTGTGTGTCCATCCGTGATGGCATCACAAGGATACATCGTCAGCAGTGGGTTTAGGATCAAGGAAGACGTATGTTCGTTAAGGCGTTATATGCCGATTTGTAAACTGCTCTCCAGAAAGACCGCCCCATGGAGGCGCATCAGCTAAGCAGGAGCGGGCTGGCTTCCCACCTCCTCTTCCTGCACGGCCCCTCCCTTGAGGGGGCAGTTCCTTTTGCCTGTGGAAGGTGACTTTATTTACCCAGCTGGTGTCCTTTTCCTGAGACCCTCCCCTCCCACCTCCTCCCTGGTTCTGCCCATCCTGGAGAAGGGAGGAGGGGTGTCTGGGAAGGACTAACATTGCGTCCTCCCCTGGGATCTTGGCACTCAGTCAAGGTCGAGCCACCTTTCTCAAGGCCAAGGTTGTGTCTTTAGCCAGCTGCAGGAGCTGCCGAGACCTGAGGCCCAGAGAAGGGGGCAAGGCAGAGAAAAAGCTGACTGAGTCCAGAGAGGGGATCAAGGTCACTCCGCATGTCTAAGGCCCTCTGGGACCTGTCTCTGTTCCCACTGAGAGGAGAGGAGCAGAGACGCTGAGACCTCTCTGCCTGATAGTCATGAGTCCTCTCCCTGCCTCTTCTCAACCGGAAAGAAAAAAAAAAATCACTGCCACTGAGTTGATTCCAACTCATAGTGATCCTATAGGACAAGGTACAACTGCCCCTGTGGATTTCCAAGATGGTCACTCTTTACAGGAGTAGAGAGAGTCCCATGAGCAGCTGGTAGTTTCAAACTGTTGACCTCATGGTTAGCAGCCCAACAATGCCATAACCACTAAGCCCTTCTCAACAGAAGTCCCTTCTCAATAGAAGGGACCAGGGCTGAGGACATCCCCCCTGGGTCTTTACAGGGTCTATAATGGGCCTCCTGTGAGGTTCTCATTTGTCAAAATTAAAACTGGTAATGTCTTTTTAAAAACTCTATGACAAATATAATTTTACCACCAACAACAAATATGGGTATGATTACACAACCATGTAAATAGACATATGGGTATAAAGATGTGGGTACTTGTGTTGATACAGATCTACATCTAAGGATGCATGTGTATAAAGGCATGTGTGTGCATGCACAGGGGACACGGGTATAGATGCAACCAAACACCTTGAGGAACTGATCTTTGGCATCTGAAGACATAGTCTCATGGAAACCAAGCTCACTGCCATGGAGTCATTTCTGGAAGTAGAAAGTCTTGTCTTTCTCCCGCAGAACAGCTGTGGTTTTGAACTGTCGACCTTGGGGCTAGCCTCCCCACACACAACCACTATGACGCTGCTAGCCGCGAGGTTGGTTAGTTCACAAGGATGCAAGTTCAAAACCACCAGCCACTCCTCTGGAGAAAGACGAGCCTTTCTACTCCCATAAAGAGTTAGTCCCAGACACTCACAGGGGCAGTTCTACCCTGTCCTACTGGGTCTCTATGAATCAACAGCAACTTGATGGCAGTGAGTTTGGGTTTTTGGTTTGAGAGTCTCATGGAACAACACAGGGAATGGGCATAATAAAGTTCATAAAGTATATGCTCTTCATCCCAATATAGAGAGAAGGGGCTGGGGTCTTGAGAAACTACGAGAGACCATTGTGTTAGTCTGGGTACTTTAGAGAAACAAATCCACAGAATCTCATGTATATGAAAGAGTTTTATATAAAGGTTAAGTGCACATCAAGAAAACATCCCAACCCAGTGCTGCCCTAGACCACAAGTCCAACATTAACCCATTTGTCTGATACCAATCCACAAAGTCCTCCTCCATCTGACAAAACACACGAATGACACTGACTGCAAGGAGGAAAGCTGAATCAGTGAGCATTTAAGCATCTCAAAGCTGACAGGGGTCTCCACACGGCTGCTCCAGCACCCAGGGCTGCATCGGGGTAGGTCCATGTGGCTTCTCCTCAGGGATTTCTTGCAGGAAGTGAGCCTTGCCAGCTGAAGCAGAGAACTGGCTAAGGCAGCTTCACCCTGGTCCGATCATCACAAAGCAAGAAACCTGAGAACTTGAAAGGCAAGACTCACGGAGCCATTTATCTCTCCACCTTTCAATTAACCCCAAATGTGTTTATCGGCCAGGCTGGCAAGATAAAATTTAACTATCTCAACCATCTGAGACACAAATATTGGTCTCTACTCATCTGGAACAAAAGAGGAAGAAGAAAACCAGTGAGTCCAGGAGCAAAGTATTCTATAGAACGACGAGTCAACACAAACCACAGCCGCATCTACTCTGAGACCAGAAGAACTAGCTGGTGCCCTGCTACCACCGGCAACCACTTGAATCAGAGCCACAATAAACGGGTCCTTAGAGAATGGAAGAAAACAGAACTCAGATCCTTAGCAAATCCAGACTGGAGAGCCACTCTCCCCCTCCCCCTGCCCCAGACTCACCCTGAGATCCTCTTCAACCTCGAAACCACCGTTATCATCAGTGGTCACTTGTCCACTCAATAACAGATTGGATCACAAAACAAAGATGACCCGTGGGTAATAAGCTTCTTAAAAAATCAATGCTAGGAGACCAAATGAGCAATAATTATTACTCTAAACCAAAGATGAGAAGTTGATGGGGCGGGGAAACTAGACCACTCACAAGTAATGGTCTATCGCTAGAATGGAACGGGTGAGACTAATGACCCACTGTGAACATTGTCAACCAATGGCAGGGAATCATCTGTGCAAAAAATGGTTAAATGGGGACCTGGGGTGCTATGTAAACTCTCACCTTACACACACACAAATACTTTTTTAAAAAGATTAAGAGCGAGAAGTTGACATTCAAGCCCCCTCTGAGTCTCGGAGGAGCCCTGTGGAGGCGTGGCTATTGCATGTGATGCAGGAGCTGGCAATTGGGGGTGCTGCAGTCCTTTTCCCAAGACCACAATGTGTGAGATTAGTAGGTTGGCTTGTCACCTGTCATCAAAGGAGAGCAAAACCGGGGGGTGTGGCAGATGGGACACACGCGGGGTGAGTGTGGAGGGCCTGCAAGTGGGTGTCGTATTCTCTAGCAGTGCTGTAATAGAGGAAGGCTGCCGCTCTCTGCTGGCTCTGAGGGAAGGCCCCTGTCTCTTCAGCTTGTCTCCGGGTTCCTTGAAGATCCCCATGGGACTGGGAGATGCCCACCCACATCTCCGCTTTGCCCCATTTGCTCCTATTATCTCTACTGCGACATTGACCCAAGAGACAGCCGATCCTCACCCCGCCTCATTAACAATTCCCGATAGGATTCTTACCTTGGGTGGGCAGCCCCGGCTCCGTACCTGTGCAGCTCAGCTGGCCCGCCTGTCTGCTCGGGCACAGTGCGGAGAGAGCATTGTGCCAGGAACATCCAGCAGGAGCGGCGTCCTCCCACACATCCTCACCAGAGCCCTACGTGCCCAACCTAGGTCCAGTGCAGAGGCAACCGGCCTCACCAAAATCAAATTCCATTGTGCCCACTCTTCCCCTCCTGGGGGGATCTACAGATGGCAGGCAGGTGGGAGGAGCGGACAATCGCTGGAATTCTCGGATCAGCTGCCATCTGGCTCCAGGAAGAAATGGAGCATGTGGCCAGAGCACTGGCCCCTGGTGTTGATGTAATCCACGTGGGAGTACACGCGACCCAGCTTGACCGGCTGGCCCTGCTTCACCTGACTCTTCATCATAGCAGGGTTGCTTTGGGAGGAGCTGATCCTGCGTCACAGTGCCGGGCACAGGCAAGACCTCGGGGGCCCTCATCACACCCATATGGGTGCACACATGCACACAATCCCGTAGGCCAGATCCCTGATCGTGCTTCCCCCTTGAATGTTCTCTAGCATGGGGTACGCGTCCAATCGAACCTTCCTTTCACCTTGTTACATGTATGTGTAAATGTGCATGTGAAAACACAGATGTGTTCACGTGCGCACACACTCCACCCTATCTGAAGGTGGTAGTTGGGTTTTATGTCAGGAGTCTCAGTGGCTTGGCAGCTGAGGCCTAGTGACCCCCCGTGATGTGACCTAACGTAATACACCCAGCTCTACGACAAGGCGGCTATCAGCAGTCAAGCAGTTGTAAGAAGATAAGAGAGACTGCACCCCTTTGCTGAGTTCACAGCCCCCCCCCAATGCACGTGGGGGTGTGGCTTATTTCCTGTAGGTAAGTAGATTATGGGAACGCCTTTGCGTTTCTCTGCATCTGCATCCTGCATCTGGCTCTTTGACAGCCTGTCATATTGCCCGGCGATTCTGGGAGCCGCCCGGGGCTGACCACCTGACCTGCTGACCTGGGACTCATTCGATTCTCCCTTGACCCGCCTGGATGGCTGAGTGTGGGTTCATCTACGGCCACCGCCTGCGGTGTTCCTGCTAGGCCTCACCTTAACACCTGACTCCCAGACTCAAAACTGGACTTACCCGAGCCTACCACTGTGAGCCATTTTCTTGATATACATGCCTCTCTTTACATGTGTGTCTACACGTAAGCACCGCTGGGCTTGCGTCTCTAGAGAACCGATGGAACAGGGCGCACTGACATAGGAAATAGCAGTTGTTAATGAGCATGACGCCGCCCCCAGCTCATGGCAGCACTGACGCCCAACAGAAGCAAGCACTGCCTGGTCCTGCAGCAATCCCCCCGTGGGTTGTGGATTGACCCAGGTGACTCGCTGGGTTTTCATTAGCTGATATCGGGTCTTTTTTCCTTGTCCATTTTCATGGCAAGTTCTGCTGAAACTCACTCTGCATCCCAGCTACACGCCGCCTTCGCTCGGACGGACGGGGAGTCATGCACGAGGTGCCTGGGCCGGGAATTCAATCTGGGTTTCCTGCATGAAATGTGAGAATTTAATCCCCCCGCCACTATCATGACCCCAATTCTACCTTACACACCAGGCTGGACCAGAGCATGCACACTGGGATTCCAGGGCAGATGGTCCCTTCAGGACCAGTGCTGAGCGTGGTGATACTGGGAGGGTGGGGGGGAAGGTGGGGTGGAAAGGGACAACCAATGACAAGGATCTACATATAACCTCCTCCCTGGGGGACAGACAACAGAAAAGTGGGTGAAGGGAGATGTCAGACAGTATAAGACATGACAAAATAATAATAATTTATAAATTAGCAAGGTTCATGAGAGATGGGGGAGTGGGGAGGGAGGGGAAAATGAGGAGCTGATACCAAGGGCTCCAGTAGAAAGCCAATGTTTGGAGAATGATGATGGCAACAAATGTACAAATGTGCCTGACACGATGGATGGCTGGATGGATTGTGGTAAGAGTTGTAAGAGCTCCCAATAAAATGATTTTCTTTTTAAATAAAGAAGAAATTTGAGAATTCTACTGAGTTCTAAGGTGTTCCACGCTCTTCCAGCGCAAGGTGCTCGTGGTTTCTGCGATGAGTTCTCAGAAAGGGCACGTGGCTCTCTCCAGGCTCGGAGGGACCAGGATACATTTGGCTTCCAAAATGACAAGTTAGATAAGAGTGTGCATGCAGATAAAGGAAATAAATGGAAAACTGCACGATGGAACATGTCAGTGCTGTAAGGACACTCTTGAATGGCGTGTACAGTGCAGCAAATACAAGCCACCATCAAAACATAAAAAATGCGTTAAATGTTCATAAAAGACAATGAAGGATTCTTGTCACGTAATGTGAGGGTGAACTTGAAGTTTGTGCTGAACGTGGAACAAAAGAAGACATTGTTATTCCATTTAACCAGGAACCTGAAAATAATTTAAGTCCCAACTGTAGAAGAAGGTGCTTAGGAGATGAAGATTTAAGGGATGATGATTAGGTTTTCTTCTTCTTTTTTAATCAGGGAGAGCGCGAACGCAGTCCCCCATTACCACAAATCATGCAGTCAAGGTTCCCACATTTGGGGGACCGCAGGGGCCAGCACATCCGGAGTGCAATGGGTGAGCCTCGTCCTGGGAAAACCACCTTCGTGATCATGGTGTCTCCCTGCCAGCTAAGTATGGGTTTTGATATTGATTTAGATGACACTGAAAATGACCATCAAGTGAACTAATAAAAATACATTAAATGTCAGTCCAGGAACATGAAATTCTGACCAACGTTTGACTTAAAAAAATCCTATAAAATGGGAAAACTTATAGAAAACAGTCACAATGTACACACGGACAACATAAATTATGCTTGATAAAAAGGAATTCTACCACTGAAAAGTCAAGGCTCTGTCCATATAGAGTTGTATGTTATATATACTGGGTTGCTCACAGGACAGCCTGTACACTACTTGTACCTGTGTATACACTTGCATGTTCTTATGTACACCCATGTTTACATGTACCAGGGTTGCCAAATATAGCAAATTAAAGCAATACGTAATATTTGGGTTGTCCTTATACATGTACATATAGACTCAGAAATTATGCATTTACCAGAAACTCAAATTGAACTGAGATTTTATACAGCAACCCTACATGCACACAAGCGGACGGGCCACCATGATCTTGGGCCCAGCCCTGGACACCCCATTTCACTGAGAAAACTGCTGGGGTGTTCTCTTCCCCCTGGAAGTTAGACCCACAGCTGCTCTGCTGGCCACAGTGCAGCTCTAAGCCCCTGATGATCACTTCAATAACCTAGCCCTAGGTCTGGGCTTGTTGGTGGGAAAGGACAGGCTTCCTGCCAGAGTGCCGCAAGGCTTGCTGGATCCTGAGAGAGCGCCTCTCGCCAACAGCCCAGCTGTGAGGCCTGGCAGCAGCAGCCTAGTCCTGCAAACCCCACTCATGGCCGAGGCCTGGGACTGGGGTCGGGAATACAGCCTGCCCCTAGAAGTCCCAGCTTGGCTTCTTCTCCATCTAGCACTGCTTGGGCTGTGGGAGACAAGTCAGGGACAAGGTGCATGGGATTCCTGACTGCAGACAGGGCAGCAAGCAAGGTCCTGGGTCAGAGGAGCCACAGGCTGGGAGACTGTCCCAGGCTCTCCCCATGTGATCTGGGCCAGTTCCTCTCTCCCCTCACTCCGACCCCTCCCCTTAGAGAAGAAGAATTCCGATCTACAGATGTCTGATGAGTCCTCTGAGAGCCTAGCAAGAACAGGGTACATTTCTTGAGGAAGTTATTTCCCCGACGACGGTGTTTCTCCATGACACAGAATGCATTCTTACGATCTTAACAAGGGAGAGCACCCAGGAGAGCAGAACGCCAACACGTTCCGGCTGTGCCTTTCTGACTTTTCCACGTATGTTCATAAAAATACAATCTTCACAAATATAATTCATAAATACACTACACAGAAGATACGTGTTTACCACGTATTTTTAATCAAAATTTCAAAAATATCTATCTGACAAAAAACAGTATACTCCATAATTGAGAGTTATGGTTTTCTCACTTACTAACATATTATGAGCACCGTTCTGTATCAATAACTTAACAACTGCACCTCGATTTGTAATAGACTCATGATGGCCCCTTGCCTAGAAGAGCCATTTTTAATGGGCACTAAGTTTGCTCACAATTATTTTACAAATATAAGTAATCCACTTATTATAACCCTCCTCTCTTAGGTAGGTTATGCCAAATTCCTGGCAATGGTGCAGTTAGATCCTGGCAATGGTGCAGTTAGATCCAGGAACGTATATATGTGTGTATATATTCATACATACATGACAGGCGTCAAAAAATTCACGAAAAATGCAATGACCCCAATAAAATGATTAAAAGAAAGAAAGAAAATTAAAAAAAAGAAAAATGCAATGAAAAGATCATCAAATGCTTCCACACTTTTTGAAGCTCACACACACACACACACACACACACACACACACACCCCTATGCCACACGTATTAGCTAACTCCCTACCTGACATTACAGATTTACGATACGAAAACATCTACTCTCCAACTATTCGGCACATTAATGACATACAGCTGACAAGAAGGAACACTGCTATGAGTGGTGAGAGTGATACTGGCTATGATGGCGTAGTGGTTAGGAGCTGGTCTAAGATATGCCAGGTCAGCAGTTTGAAACCGCCAGCCATTCCTTCGGGAGTAGGACGAGGCTTTCTACCCCCATAAAGAGTGACAGTCTCAGAAACCCACAGGGCACTTGTACCCTGTCCTATTGAGTCACTGTGAGTCAGCAGCCACTTGATGGCAGTGAGTCTGGTTTATGATGGTTAAGACTATGTGTCAACTTGACTGGATTTGGTAGTTATGTAATGTGGAAGTTACATAATGATGTAGCCACCTTCCATTTTGTGATCTGATGTGATCATCCTCCATTTTCTCTATAACACTGAATTTTGAATGATGACCCGGTCTTTGGAACCTACCCAGGTCAATAAAGGAGTGAGTGTACAGCTATATATTTATATTATATATACATAAGCATCAGATATACATATGCATTATTATATATACATATGCATTGTTATATACACATAATATGTGAATATATATATGACTTTGGTGAATATCACCAAATTGACCACCAGAGAAGTTACTGACTTCTGAGTAATGTATATACATACTTGTGGATAAGCTGACCCAAATATCAGTCGAGGAACCTAATTTTAGCACAAAAACTGCATTTAGAATGTGCTGAAAAACTCAGCTTATACAGGAGTATATACAGTAATTATTTTTAAAAGAAGGTTTTATTTTTTTAAGTATCTCTGATCTGATTGTAGCAATTGCTGTTCTTTGGTTTTAGTTGGTTTTTATAATTACAGGGCAAAAGCGATGAAACCTTTTCTCCCGATCTTGTTACCCTTGTATTGATTCTGTTTAGCGTGCCTATCCCTGTCACCTGCTGTCCCTCTCATCTGCTCTTCTTAACATTAAGGAAGGTCAAGTGTGCTGAGGGGCCCTCACCTGTGAAGCTCCTATCCCCAGAGTTCTGGGCATAGTTGGTCGGAAGTGTGATCTCAACACTGGGATGTTTTTCAAGCCCCCAGGTGATTCCATTAGAGAATCTGGGCTCTGCTCTCCAGAGCCCACTGTCTCAGAAAGCAATCGAATTCCTCTAGGGCCTTTGTTAAATCTAGGCTATGACCCAAACCTACCACTCTCTAGGTCAAGCCTGTGATGGGTGGGTATTTCGTGCTTAGCTCCCCTGGGAATTTGCTGGCTTCCAGGGTAAGGGAGTGATCGGACCTATTCTCTCACGGGAGAAACCAGCAGCACCACATATTCACCAGGTTATTGACTCGGAGCTTACCTGGGGGTTTGGGTTTGACATTTGAAGAGGAGACAGGAGAAGCCACCAACTGTTCCAAGGGCATTGGGACATCCCCCATCTTCTCATTCCATCTTCCCATCCCAACTGTCCCTTCAAGCCTCCCTTCCTTCCCAGTAAAGGCTGCATCCTCTTCCCTCCCCAAATTCCACCTGTGTCATTCCACTACCCCTCCAGGAAGTCGAGGCCTGACGAGAACATGTCAGGGGAAAAGCTGATCCTGAGACTGGTTTCTGGTCCTCAGAGAGCCAAGGTGCCGAACCCTTCCACCCCAGTGTGGGTGACGAGAAGGAGGAAGACTCACCAGTCTCCTCGCTCAGGTTCCTGTCACCCAGGGTGATGACTCATGGCATGTACACCCTCATACAAAGACCTCTTCACATATCAGACCAGACGGAGTCCTTACCCGGCCTGTGACCCACACTGATAAGGAAGTCATATGTAGAAAATAGAAATCTTCATTACCTAAATGCTCTATTTCTTAGATTATATGAATAAATGTTTTGCAAAACCTTTCCGCATTGAATTGCAATATTACATTATTAGTAAAACTGAGCAGAAGCCTGTCCATTTTTTTCTTCCTGTCCCTTAATGACTACTTCAGTCTCGAAACAGTGACTGATCTAGGATCACAAGTACTACTTACTAAAATATGATAGCTAAGTCACTGGGAAATTTTACAAATCGGCAATTATAAAAACACCAACAGTTTAGTGCTTCCTCCTCCCCTTTATGATGATCCCAATTCAACCTTATAAATTCAGCTAGACAAGAGGATGCACACTGGTACAGATAGGAACTGGAAGCACAGGGAATCTCAGGACCAATAATGAGAGTAGAGATACCAGGAGGGTAAGGGGAAGGTGGGAAAAAAGGGGGAATAGATCACAAGGATCTACATATAACTCCCTCTCTAGGGGGCAACAACAGAAAAGTGGGTGAAGGAAGACATCAGACAGTTTAAGAAATGACAAAATAATAGTAATTTATAAATTATCAAGGGAACAAGGAAAAAAATGAGTTGCTGATACCAAGGGCTCAAGTAGAAAGAAATGTCTTGAAAATGATGATGGCAACAAATGTATAAATATGCTTAACACAATGGATGGATGGATGGATGGATGGATGGATGGATGGATGGATTGTGATAAGAGCTGTATGAACCCCCAACAAAATGTTTTTTTTTAAAGAAACGAAACAATATTTTGCATTAAAAAAAACAAAACAAAAAACAACAGCAATAAAAACTGCATGCAGACAACACCACGTGATTGGAAGCCGGACTGTAATTGGGTAAGAAAGACAGCTCAGGCCAGAGCACATTAGAAAGCTCAAAAATATAAATTGATAGAGTTTTAGTCTTGTAGGTATATTGATACACGTAAGCTGAGTTTATGAAAATATGTTTTTGTTATATTTTAAAAATAATACACTTCTGTTGAAACGCTGCACAAACATGTATAGACTGTCATACTGGTGTTACCCTCTCTGACAACGTCATCTAATGAGACCCACAGCCCCCATGCCCCCATGTGACACCACTGCCCCCCCCCCCCCCCAAGAAACTGACTCGTAAAGTCCACGTTCTCGTGCTTGGTCCCACAGAGCACCGCAAGGCGCCCGGTTTGGAGTCAGCAGGAGGAGCTAGAACAGCAGCTCCCACAATGCTCTGGGTGACTTGAGGCAAGCCTCAGGGGGGCTCTGCTTCTGTCACACCGGGGCTGTTCTCCATCACTGGACCAAGCGACTGCTTGGCTGAGCTTCAGTTCTTGTTCGGGTACCTCAAGACACCCCAGACTAGATGACTGATTTTCCTCTGGCTCATAACCATGGCACTGAACCACTCTTCTTAGATTTCCATTTCGGAGAGCCTCAAGTTCTCAGATGGTGAGCTCACCAAGGCCCTTTCACTGCCACCGGTTGGCACCGGGTTCTGTTGCTCACGTCTGGGGGACTCTGGTACAGCAAGGAGGCCTTCAGCAAGCATTCTGCAAATGAGACCGCGGTGTTCTCCTCAAGAACAGGGCCAGTCCAGTTACCTTTCTGCCCCTGCTCCCCCGTTCCCTGGTTGCAACGGACAAGCGTGAGAGTAAAGTGATGAAAGACCTGCAGTTGGCAAGCGTCTTCACCTGCATCACTGCTGACCCTGACAAACTCGCTCAGCTGCCTGTTACTGCCCTTACTTGCTGGGTTCACAACAGGAAGGTCGTTTACCCAAGGTCACAGACTCTGGAGTGTGCCTGAGCGGCCAGTCTTTCTTTTTTTAATGAGTTCTATTGCGCTCCATTGAACACCTGGTCCAATTCAATAGTTCAGTCGTCTTAAGAAGGGTTGTGCAATCGGGACCCCAATCAGCTTCTGTAGCCACTGAGGTTGGCTGAGCTGCAGTTCTTGCTAATGGACCGCAAGATACCCAGAGCTAGATAAGTCATACTCCTTTTGCTCACAACAGTGCTATTGAATCGACTTCTCGTATTTACATTTCTTTAGCTAGCTGTCACCCAGATGTCAGTTTGTTATACTGTGATGGCCTGAGCTTTGCTGTAATATTGGAAGCCATGCCAACGATATTTCAAATACCAGCAGGGTCATCCATGATGAGCAGGTTTTGACCGGCTCCCCGACTAAGGCAAACTTGGAAGAAGGAAGAAGTGATCAGTTTTGAAAACTGGGCTTGTGTAAACCTTTACGAATAGCAGTGGAGATGGTCTGATAGAGGAGCCGGAAGATGAACCCATCGGCTTGGAAAGCACTCAGAGCGAGACAGGGGCGCGCTGCCTCCCCAAGGGCGGGTCTAGCATAACGACGGAAAGGAGCGAAGCTCTCAGGACCTTCATGCGCAGATGGAGCATGACTCACCACGAGAAGACAAAGCTACAAACATCCGTTATTAATCAGAAGCATGACTGTAAGAAAAGCAGAAATCAAAATTGAAATGGAATGCCTAGAGATGAGGCATGGGTTGGCTGAAATAGACAGGCAGTGGCCATTTAAAACCAGATGATCACACTGCTTATTAAGCCAGGAATGGCACATTGGGAAGGAATGGTGCTGCATTCATCATCAAGAGAACATTGCGAGATCTCCATCTTGAAGTGCAATGCTGTCTTGATAATATTTATATGCCTAGAAGGAAGATCAATTTATGCAACAATTATTCAAACTTACACACCAACCACTAAACCAATTGATGAAAAAAATTGAAGATTTCTACCAATTCGTTCAGCCTGAAGTTGATCAAGCATTCATTGATAATTATTGGTGATAGGAATGAAAAAATTGGAAAGAAAGAAAAAGGAACAGAAACTGGAAAATACGGTCTTGGTGATAGAAGCGATGCTGGAGATGGTGCAATAAAATTCTGCAAGACCTCTTCATTGCAAATGCCTTTTCTCAACAAGGTAAACAGCAACCACAGCCATGGACCTCAGCAGATGGAATATACAGAAATCAAATGGGGTATATCTGTGGAAAGAGAAGATGAAGAATCATTTTAAAAAATCATTTTATTGGAGGCTCATACAACTCTTATCACAATCCATCCATCCATTGTGTTAAGCACATTTGTACATTTGTTGCCATCATCATTCTCAAAACATTTGTTTTCTACTTGAGCCCTTGGTATCAGCTCCTTATTTTTTTCTCCTCTCTCCCCTCCTCCCTTCCCTTAGGAACCCTTGATAATTTATAAATTATTATTAAGGATGAAGAAATTTAAAACAAGTCTATGAGAGCAAAAATACAACCTTCAGCATGTCCCACCTGAACTTTAAGAGCAGCTCAAGAGCAGATTTGATGGATTGGACACCAATGACAGGGAGACCAGATCAGTTTTGTTATGACCGTGAGGGCGTCGCCATACATGAAGAAACAAACGGCCACTAAAAAGACGGAAACAAAGGCAAGACCGAAATGGACATCAGAAGAGACACTTGAACCTCGAGAAGCTAAGGTGACCGGAAGAAATGCTGATTTCCAAGGGCAACTCAAAGCGAGACAAAGGAAAGTGGTGCACCAAAGGGTGAAAAGACTCTGGGTTAGAAAACCAAGGGGGAAGAACATTCAGTGGATCTCAAGATGAAAGAACAAGGAAACAATTCACGCCTCAAGATGCAGTACTGAAGGATTCCATGGGCAAAACAGAAGCATCCAAAGATGATAGAATGAATACACAGAATCACTGTATCAAAAACTATTGGTGGGGTGGGGAGGTGGGGTGGGGAGCTGATAGCACAGATGACCGTGTAACCCCATTTGATAGGATCAAACAGAGTAGTATGTGAATGGCTAGATAGGATTGTGTAAGATATGGCAAAAGAAACCCACAAAATACTATTATAGAAAAAAAAGAAGAAGAAGGGGTCCTGGGGTGTATGGTGGGGGAGGGAAGGGATAAAGGAAAGCTGATATCAAGGAGTTCAGAAAGAAAGAAAATATTTTGAAACTGATTGTGGTAGCAATTGTATAATACTGCTTGATGTGATTGAACCATGGAACGTTATGCTAGCTGTAAAAGCTCCCATTGAAATGATTGAAAAACCATCGATCAATGTTCAACCATTTCAGAGTTGCAGATGATCCAGAACCAATAGTATTGAAGGAAGAATTCCAAGCGGCAGTGAAAGGACTGGTGAAAATCAAGGCTCCTGGAACTGAAGGGATGCCAGGTGAAATGTTTCCACAAGCTGCTGAAGCACTGGAAGCACTCACTCACCTGTGCCAGGAAACATGGGACACGGCTCCTTGACCAACTGCCTGGAAGAGATCGTGTTTTTACCCATTCCCAAGAAAGGTGACCCAACAGGATGCAGAAATTCTAGAACAGTATCATTGATAACACACACAAATTGAAGTTTACTGAAGGTCAGTTTAAAATGGTTGCCGCAGCACATCAACAGGGAGCTGCCAGCAATTCATGTCCGATTCAGAAGAGAATGTGGAACAAGGGCTATTAGTGTTGATATAAGCTGGATCTTGGCTGAAAGCAGAAATATATTCACTTGTGTTTTATTGACAACCCAAAGTTTGTGGATCATAACAAACTAAGAAAAACAGAGAAGAATGGGAATTCCAGAATATTTAATTGTGTACTTTCAGAACCTGTACACGGACCAAGAAGCAGTTGCGGAAACAGAACAAGGGGATACCGCATGATTTAAAATCATGGAAAGTGTGCATCACTGTACTTATCCCACCTGTGTGCCGAGCAAATAATCAGAGAGGCTGGGTGTTTTGAAGCATGTGGCATCAGGATCAGAGGGAGGTTCATTAACAACCTATAATATGCAAATGATATACCCTTATTTACTGAAGGGAAGGGAACTCAAAGTAATCATCAATGAAGAGCAACAACAGCCTTCAGTATGGGTCACACCACAGTGTAAAGAAAACCCAAACTCTGGATCAGTCGACAGCATCATGATAAAGGATGAAAAGGTTGAAGTTGTCTAGTATGTCATTGTACGTAGATCCACAATCGTTGCTCATGGAAACAGCAGTCAAGAAATCAAAGGATGTGTTGTGTTGGGCAAATCTGCTATAAAAGACCTTTTAAAAGTATTCCAAAGTACAGATGTCACGTTGAGGACCAAGGTGTGCCTGCCCCAAGCCATGGTACTCCAGGTGCCCCACAGGCACGCGAAGCTGGACAACGAGTCAGGAAAGAAGAGAAGCGAGTCCTGTGGATTACGGTGTTGGTGAAGACCATTAACTATACCATGGACTCCCAGAAGAAGAAACAAATCAGTGCTGGAAGAGGTGTGGCTAGAATGCTCTGAGGATGGTGAGGCTTCTCGTATGCCTGGGATTGGTTATCAGGAAGGATCAGTCCCTTGGTCAAGTGGAGAGTCATCCAAAAAGATGTCACACCTCCGTGAGATGGATTGACAAAGTGGCTGTGGCAATGGATGGAACACAACAGCCATTGTGAGGATGGCACAGGACTGGGCAGTGTTTCTTCCTGTTGGACATAAGGGCACCAAGAATTAGAGCTGACTCAAAGACAATCGTCTATCTTATTGTGTGAGTCTGGGTACTCTAAAGAAGCAATCCACAGCCACTCATGTATAAGGGAGAGTTTTAGATAAAGTGTGGGAAGCCGCAGCTCTCGCCGCCATTACAAGATGGCGCCGGGCAGTCAGGGCGGTGGCCCAGTTAAGTGGTAAACAACCACTTAGAGCATGCGCACTGCTTAGATGACGTAGTCATAACTCCACCCTGGAGTATGCTAATAAGGGTTCTGGCGAACGCACCAATCAATGCACAGCACGTCCCCATAGAGCGCATATAAGCAGCAGTAGTTTGGGGCTTCGGGGTCTTTTTCCGCATCTGCAAATCGAACCCGCATTAAACGCCTGTGGAAGAATCCTGTTGTGGCGCGTCCTTCTTGCTGGCGAGACTGAGCGCGCGACAATAAAGGTTAAGTGCGCATCAAGAAAACATCCCAACCCAGTGCTGCCCAAGCCCACAAGTCCAACATTAACCCATATGTCCAACACCAGTCCACAAAGCCCTCCTCCATCTCACAAAACACACACAATGATGTCGACTGGAGGTGGAAAGTCGAATCAGTGAATGTGTCAGCATCTCAGCGCTGGCAGGGGTCTCCACACGGCTGCTCCAGCACCCAGGGCTGCATCGGGGTAGGTCCATGCGGCTTCTCCTCAAGGATGTCTTACAGGAAGTGAGCCTTGCCAGCTGAAGCAGGGAACTGGCTACGGCAGCTGCACCTGGTCCGACCATCAGAAAGCAGGAGACCCAAGAACTAGAAAGGCGAGGCTCACTGAGCCATTTATCCCTCCGCCCTTCAATTAACCCCACATGTGTTTATTGGCCAGGTTGGCACAATAAACTAACTAACTCACTTATTCAGAATGTATTTACTTTTAATAAAATAACAGACACCTGTAAAATTAGCAAGAAGAACATAGACATCTCGAGTTACATGTTCTTTTTTCAAATCCTGAATTTTGAGTTTATTTATTCCTTTGCTTTAAAAAAACAGTGTCGTCACCTCTAGATACTGGTCTGCCTCCACAGTGCGTGTCTGGGTGTGTTGTATTTTAGATTGCTCTGGTACTTTATGAGAAGACTGTCACTCCGCATATGGCCCAAGGAACCTCTCGTGTGGCCACACAGAGTTCTAATTTATTTGGCTTTCACTGCTTTATAATATTTGATGGTGTGAATAAATCGTGGTTTATCCATTTTCCCCCCAGTGGGCATTCTGACTGTTAGGGCTGGTGGTCATAATTATGCAATATCAATATCCCTGGATGTGTCTGCAGGGACACCAAGCGTTTCTCTTGTGTAAATCACCTACAAGCGAAGTTGCTAGGTGAAAGAGTTTGTGAGCAATCATTTTGAACCAAATAGATCAATTCACATTCACACTCGCTGTGTTTTAAATCTGGCTGATCCATTCTTTCCAGCACTTGGAATTGTCAGACTTCTTAATCTTGCTATCAAATGAGTGTAAAATGTTATCTCAATTGGTCTTGTTGTGAACTTGAGCTTGTGTTCATGTTTATTGGCCATTTGTGTTTCTTTTTCTGCGAAATGCCTGTTGGTGCCTCTTGCTCATTTTTCTACTGGTTTTTGTTGTTCTCTGTTACGGATTCGTAAGCCTTCTTGGTACCTGTATTGAAATACCCTCTACAGATTAGCAGTTTCTTTTTACATTGTTGTGATTTTGATGAAGAAAGATAAAAGCTAGGTGTCTTTTGCATTTCCGAGTATTTCGAGTTGATCTTTATGTTTAATTTATTATTCTTTGTGTAACTTTCAGTTGTATGTCTTTTCATTTTTTCCATTATGACCTATCTAATCTATCAGTTGAACTGACTAAGAAAGAACAGAGAAGAACTGATGCATTTGATTTATGGTGCTGGTGAAAAATACCGAAAGTGCATTACCAAAAGAACAAACGAATCTGTCCTGCAAGAAGTACGGCCGGAATGCTCTTTTCTTCAGACATGTTGTCAGGAGAGATCGGTCCCTGGAGAAGGCCATCATGCTTAGTAAAGAAGCAGGGCAGTGAAATTGAGGACGAGCTTTGACAAGCTGGACGGACCCTGTGGCTGCATTGACGGGCTCAAACATGAGAGAAATTGTGAGGCTGGTGCAGGGCCGGGCGGGGGTCCTTTCTCTCGCAGGGTTGTGATGAGTCCGAACCAACAGCATGGCACCCTACAACAATAATTGATGAGTTATTGAGAAGTCTTGAGCCAACGTCCAAACATATTCAGATGTTAGGAACTGCATCTTTTAGTTGCTGAATTGACTGTAACAGAATTATGCTGTCGTGGGAGCGTTTTTAGAAAGAATACTGTTTTGAAGATGTCGAAATTTGACAGGTTGTTAACTTGCATAAAGGAGAAGATAATATGCTAAATGACAGAGCTTTGCTCAAAAAACAAATGAAGAAACGAGGAGCAGGGGGAGAAGAAGAAATGAGGGGGCTGTGGGTGGAGGCAAACTTGGCATGTTGTCAGATGCAAAAACGGTGGTTTGATATGTAAACCTATGCTAATTCACAGTAAAAGTGTTTTTGGTTGTTTTTTTTTATGTGTAGTAAGTGATCCCTGGATCAATTCCTTTATTTGTTTTTTTTTTCATTTTAAAGTTGTCTCAGTTTTTAATATTTTCGGCTTTCTTTTTAAATCATATAATTAGGGGCTCATACAACTCATCACAATCCATCCATCGTGTACAGCACATTTGTACATTTATTGCCCTCATCATTCCCAAAACTAAAAGTATTTTTTAGTGTTGAAATAGTTCCGTCTCATTTGTGGTGCTCATTTGTACATTCGTGAACACTTGTCCACTAGCACAACTGAGTTCTTTAAGTGCAGACATCTCCATGTTTGCTGGGGCTTTTCCGTTTGTCTGTCTGTTGGGTCTGTTGGACTTACTGCTAATTTAGATGTACTGAAGTCTCTCGGGACGCTGGTGACTTGGACACTCTGCCTGCAGTTCTGTTTTGCTTTTGCCATAGGTCTTGACATTAAGTTATTAGCTATATCTACATAATTGTAACATTTTGATCATTTGTAAATGTTTTCTGATGTAGGGACCCCTGGAGTCTTGATGGCTGCTTTGAAGCATTAGACGGATTTGCCTGATATAAAAACATACAACTCTGTCTTTAACCTAGTCCCATCCTTTCACCTGCAGCCTTCCTAGAACTTGATGTTTTAGGTGACTCACTTCTCAGGTGGCGCTCTTCTCCACTTGGCCACTTGCGACTTTTATCTCCCGTCCAGTCGGATGAGCTTTCTTTTGACGGGCCAGCTTGGTTTATTGTGGTTGATCAGTATTAGGGTTACATGTGGGCCTGTTTCCACAATCTTTTACTTTGCTCTTGTTGTTCTTTCTTTTCTATGTTTGTTTGTTTTTTCTTCCCCTCTCGTGACCTCCTTTAAATGGATTTGCTTTGGGGTTTTTCAGCTTCTTTGGTTTTCCAGTTCATTTTTTTTACTCTACCGATTTGGAATACATGCTCTTTATATTTCTTTCATTGTTACAGTCAAGTTTTTCATACGATGGAGATCTAACTTGCAAAGTGTAAAGTTCACCAATCTCAGCGTCCCTCCCAAATAATAAAAGTTTTTCGCTTCAAGCCACCCCGACCTGATTTCTATTATACTTGTATTATCAAATAATTCAAGTCTGCCCTTTAAAAAAATAGCCAATGGAAACACTCTCATTGTCTTACACTGTCAATGTTGTTTTGATTTACCCATAGGCTTGCCATTTTATTTATTGGCCCATCCGTCTTGGGTTGTCAATTATCCTGCAATCATTAACCTGCGCTCTCACAAATAACCTTGTCAAGTTCTTGAAAGAAGGCATCTTCCTGTCTTTGTTCATCTATAAATGGAATCGCCTTTATTTTCCAGTCTATTCTTTCATGCTTCTTGTCTCTCTTTTGTATTTTCCTTGTCCATCCGGGAAAAATATTTTTTCCCAGATCAATCTCCTCCTTCAATTGTTCTGTCTCACCTAATCTATATGCCATCTATCATGAGCCCACTCACTACCATCCAGTCCACGCTGACTCAGAGCGGCCTCGGGAGAAGAGTACCACAGCCCGTGGGTTTCTAAGACGGCACATCCTCACAAGAGCCGGAGCTTTTGTTTTCAATGTTTTTCACTTCTAGACAAGCCACTGGTTTTTGTTTTTCCAAATCAACCTGATCATTGCTTTTTGTGTGCTGTATTATGCACAGGGAGCCCTGTGGCATAGTAGTTACAGCGGGGCTGCTAAATGCAAGGTCAGCAGTTCAAAACCACCAGGCTCTCCTTGAGAGAAAGACAGGACTTTCTATTCCATAAAAAGTTCCAGTCTCAGAAACCCACAGGGACAGTTCTACACTGTTTTACAGGGTCGGTGTGAGTCGAAATCGACTCAATGGCAGTGTTGTTTGTATGTTTTACTATGCACTGAGACCCCGGATGATGCAAACAACGAACACACTTGACTGCCCACTGAAAAACTGAAGATCTGAGTCCGCCCAGAGGTGACACAGAACAAAGGTCTGGCTATCAGCTGCCCAAAACTGGGCCAGTGAAAAGCCCACTTCTACTCTGAGCTCACTATGAGTCAGCATTGCTTCAAAGTAACCGGGGTAGCCGGTTGCCACGTGGCCTCTATCCATGGTCTCTCTGATCTCTGATCAGCGCCTGTCCTCTGATGCTGATGGTGACTACCTGCGGCCCTTGGCTGTTCTTGTCCCCGGCGGCTTGCTTTCATTCGTGGCTTGCCATCTTAAAATCTGAGAGTTTGTGGCTTGATCGTCATCTTTTAGAGACCTGGGCTTCCTTCAGAGGGGATTCGATTTGCCTGTAGCCAGGGGACTCACTCAAGATTGTAGCTCAGAGCTGCAGACCCAAACTACTCCATCAACAGCCACATGCCTCCCGGCTGCCCCCAGCAGAGGTCTTCCTGCAATTCCTGCAGCGCTGTTGCCTAGAAACCTGGACTCCAGGCAACCCTGCCCACCCAGATACCCACCAGACCAGACTAGTTTCCAGCTTTTCGGGACTTAAGCTTCCCATCACCCTATAGCACCGGCTCCCACCTTGATGGCTCCCACCCAGTCTCCTGGAACCAGCGCACATTTGTTTGTGCACTTATCTGTTTTCTGCTTGTGCATTTGTTAGGACCTCTGGATGCCTAGTGGTTATGCAGTGGGCTGCTAACCACAAGGTCTGAAGTTCAAAACCACCAGCCACTCCTCGGGAGAAAGATAGGTTTTTCTACCTCTGGAACACGAGTTTGAGTATTGGAAGCCCCAGGGTGGTTCGCCTGTGCCCTAGAGGGCTGTGATGAGTTGGCATTGACTCGATGGCACTGGGTTTGGTTTGGGTTTGGTAGGGTTTGGTTTTTTGGGGGGGGTTGGGGGGAATTCTGCAGAGTCGTCACATCCTTTTTTAATGAGACCAGCGATGCTTCCAAGAATACGCTCCTTCCAAGGTCACATGTTAGGGAGCAGGACTGACCCTTACAGTTCCTACAGTCACGATTCCAAGGCCTCCAAGGGCTGAACTTTCAGCCCCTTGGTGCGATGGGAAGGAATCACTGGTGGCAGTGATTTTTCTGTTATTGTAGAGCAGTGGTTCTCAACCTTCCTAATGCTGGGGCACTTTCATGCAGTTCCTCATGTTGTGGTGACTCCCCAGCCATAACATTATTTCACTGCTACTTCTTCACTGTCATTTTGCTCCTGTGATGAATCGGGCAACCCCTGTGACAGGGCTGTTTGACCCCTCCAAAGGGGTTGTGACCCAGTGCTCTAGATTAATTAGGATTCTTGGTGGTATCCTAGTTAAGCACTGAGCTGCTAACCACCAGACCAGCAGTTCAAAACCGCCAGCTGCTCTGCAGGAGAAAGATGAGGTTTTCTACTCCCATAAAAAGTCACAGACACCCAGAGGGCGGTCAACCCTGCCCTAGGGGTCGATAAGAATCTAAACTGATTCCGTTGCAGTGAGTGGGGATGTGTTTTTTGGTTTGGGGTGCACCTGGTAACCCTAAACCCTTGATTTTTCTTATAAGCCCTGTACATCTAACTTGCAAAGTCTGGAGTTTACAAATGTCAGTCTCCCTAGCAGGGTCCTCAGGCCTCTCACTCTTGGGTGACACCACCATGATGCTCAGGAGACTAGTAGCTTATCAGGACTCTTCGTCCCCACGCTGGACAGCCCCGTCTGGCATGCCTTCCCTGTTCCGGGTACCCCCCACCTGCCTGCTGGCAGCCTCGGTGCTGTGGCGACAGTATTCCTGTCTCCCCCTTTGGGCTTGCTGCTTCTGGGGTGCCCCAAGCCTGAACTCGTGAGGGTAAGTGCGAGATCCCCAGGCCCACTGTGAGTGAGGTTCACGACCCGGAGAGCTGGGCCCTTCGGTTGTTTACCTCAGCATGGGTTAGCTCAGCCCCTGGTCAGGGTTGTGGTGAGACCTCGGAAGAGCTGGCATGTATGCTGACCTGCTGACCTGTCCCTGCCTCAGGGTGACTACATGCGTGCACAAGGTGAAGATGAACCCTCTGGGAAGCATGGGAATGCAGGGATCCAGACCTAACACTTGGAAGTCAATCAGGCTGTGATAGAGGCTGGTTCTCCTATGTGGAACTAGGTGGCCCTGGGCAAGCCATGCACCCCATCGAAGCCTCAATCTAACCCACCGATGCCGCAGTTTAGCCCATCTCAGCCTCAGATTGGTCACCCACACAATGGGAAGAAAAGGCAGTCCAGCTGATTATCATCAGCTGCGGTTGTTACGTTCTAGAGCAGCGGTTCTCAACCAGTGAGGTCATAACAATAGCAAAATTATAGTTATGAAGTAAGCAATGAAAATAATGTTCTGGTTGGGGGTCACCACCACGTGAGGAACTGTCTGAAAAGGTCGTGGCCTGAGGAAGGTTGAGAATCTCTGTTCTAGAAAGTCCTTCCACACACTGCTAAGCGAAACTGAACCAACTTGTGTGTCAGGCAACTCAAAATTGCAGTTAAAATTAAACAGCTTCTCATTTGATCTCCCTTTGGACCTATTTTAAAAGATGTTCTGCTTTCTCTTCGATTGAGGTTTCTCTCTCTATTTTGATTTTGTCATCAGTTTTTTTGGTTTGTGTTTCTTTGGCTTTGGTTTTTGTCTGTTTCTCAGTATATGAAATCTAGGATGGGTGAATCTATAGAGACAGTAAGTGGATGAATAATGGTTTTAAGAAGCTGGGGGAGATGGGGACTTATAGCAATGAGTAAAAGAAGGGAGAGAATGTTCTAGAACGGATTGTGGCGGTGATCGGAGAACTCCTCTTAATAGGACTGAACTATTGAATTGTGTGATATGTGAATTATGCCCCCATAGAAAACTGCTTTAAAGATATCTGAGCCTCTCTAGCCCTGGCAGCACAGTAGGTTGCACATGCTGGGCTGCTCATGGCAAGATTGGCAGTTCCAGTCCAGCAGCCGCTCCACGGGAGGAAGATGAGGCTGTTGCTCCCAGAAAGATGGACAGCCTCAGGGACCCAAAGGAGCGGTTCTCCTCCACCCGATGGGGAATGACTGAGTGGCAATGCGTTTGAGTGGGCATGTGTGTGTCGTTAAATGGCCACAAAACATCATCCGTTGATTTGGGATTACAAAGAAATTGATTGTGTGCAGAGATTAGCATGGCCCTGGCAATGTGGTGCCCCATGCCAGGGAACTGGTCCCTCGTCACCGCAGCCCCGTGTGCAACAGAACCCAACGCGACTCAGTCCTGGGCTGTCCTCACCGCTGTGGTTATGTTTGAGCCCCCGGCGGCTGCCCCGGTGTCTGCCCACCCCACTGAGGGATTTCCTCCTTCCTGATGACCCTCCACGTCCCTAAGCAGGATGCCCTTTCTAAGAACTGGTCTCTCCTGACCTCCCTACATGGCTGAGAATTACAGCGAGGAGAGGCTTTGGGAAGGGGCTCTTCACACCGACTCAGGGCCCCCTCAGGACCAGCCTGCGTGGGTGTCTATGTTGTTGGGACTCCAACTCTCCAAGGCTCCAGGGGACAGAGTAGGATTTCCATCATTGTTTTGGGAATGGGCCACCGGAATGTTCTCTACCAGGAAGGTTCTGGGTAGGCTCAAACGGCCAACCTTTCTGTTAGCAGCCAGGGACCCCACCACTGGGCTCCTTAGCAAGCTTCAAACAAAACCTTCTACCACCGTATGGTTGCCCCACAGTCTATGAGGTGCGAACCTGCAGGCTCTGTAATTTATGGCTGAAGAAATCAAGACTCAGCAAGTCTCCAGTGTCTATCCCCTCAGCCACCCAGTGCCAACCCGGACCTACCAAACACGACATGAAAGAAACAGGCTTTCTGGTCAATCAGGATCCCAGGTGTGCAGAGTCTCACCTGCCCTCTCCTAGCTGAAGCATTCTGGGTCCTTTGCTTTTTCACCAAGGACTCCGGAGCCCCTCCCATGTCCCAGGTGCCTGCTGGGCCTGGGGAATGGGGTGGGCAGACGGAGATGCCACTACAAGACAAGGCCAGCCAAGTGAGGCCCCTCGAGACTCTGGGCCAAACCCTGGCCTCCTTTGCATCCTCATCCTGGCTTCTGAGAGCAACCGCCTCTTGGCTTCCAAAGAAGCAAATGTCGCCCTACCTACCTACCACCACCCTTCACCTCCCCCAGCCCCGGACCAGAGGGTCACCTCTGGAGAAAGGTCCCATTCTCGGCCCTCCAGGCCAGCGCGGCGGTGTTTTCTCAAGCTGGCTGTAGGAAATAAGCACAGCGCCGGATCTTCCTGTTTCCACGAGCCCCTTCCTGCCTGCCCGTGCGCCCCCTCCCCCCGGGCGGGATTCAGGCTTTATCTTCCCCTGCATATCAGGATTGAGCTGGGGACCAAGGTGTTTCCCTGATAAGGGGGCTTGTGAGGGGTTCCAGGGGGCTATCCTGGTGTGGACTCTCAGAGGCTTGGGGGAAGACTGAGAGGGGCTCAATGGGGCTCTTCTGAGCCCAAGTGCCCCTCAGACAAGCTGAGGAAGGTCCATTAGACCAGAATCCCCAGCCATCGATGAATGTTCAGGGAACATGACCTTGGGCAGGCCCTGTGGAACTTCAGGAGTGGGCCAGGTGCCGAGAAGGGGGTGAAGGAGGGAGGATCCGGTCACTGGACATCCAAACATTGGCAAACAGTCCTGAATTTGCTAGATCAGAAATCCTTTGATCCAGCCATAAATTTCCCCCATACATCCTACCGCGGTCTGACCGAATGAGCAAGCTTGAAATCCAAGCCGAGAGTAGGGTGGCAGGTGTCAGCCAGACGCAGGTTCAAGGCTTGGCTCCATCACTCAGTACCCGTGTGACCCTGGTCAGGTGACTTTGCCTCGTGGTTCTCCATTTCCTCATGTGTAAAAACGGGGAAAACCCAGCCCTCCCGCCCGTCCCCGCCATCACATCTTGTGAGGATATAATGACACATGTATTTGTGCTCAGAATCTGGCCTCCGTAAAATAGTGTCTGAACCAGGACTGAGAGAGGAGCCCTGGTGGAGTCGTGGTCACGCATTTGGGCTGCTAACTGCAAGGTCAGCAGTTTGAAACCACCTGCCGCTCCATGGGGGCTTTCTACTCCTGTAAGGAGCTATAGTCTTGGAAACCCACATTTCTACCCTGTCTTGTAGTCTGGCAATGAATCGGCATCGTCTCAATGGCAATGAGGTTGGCTTAGTTTTGAATGTGCTCGCTGGGGACCGTTTGCATGGACGGAGCAGAAACACATTCCATCTGTGTGGGACTTGTGTGGGGGACACAGGACTGCCTCCTGGAGCCTGCTGCAAGGAGGGGATTCACAGGGATCATCAGTGACGAGGAGCTGAGTAGCCTGTCCCAGGCCTCCTGGCTTTCCCTGCCCCTGCCCCTTTGGGGTGCTATCACCATAACTGCCCAAGCATGGCTTCCTCGGCCCAGGGGTCTCCTTGTGCTGCCCCTGGAGTGCCTGCCAGGGATCCAGCTTCAAAGGCCCCCGCAGCTCATTTGCCAGCCCAGCTTGTGGCCAGCCCTCAGGAGAGCCAGTCCACCGTGGTCACCAGCTTCGGGCCTGTGCAGGTGGGCAGTATGCTCTGTGAGAGCAGGATGCCGCTGCCCGCTGCTGCAGGGTCTCCAGCCTCCAGGCCAGGGCCTGGCACACCAATTGCAAAAATCATTGACTGCAAGAACAGGTGCTGCCTCTGAGCCCCCGCCAGGTGTCAGGGCAGGTGGGAGCATGACCTCAGTGAATCTCAGGACAGCCTTGAACGGGGAGTCTTGTCTCTGCTGCACAGTCAGCATGCCCCCCGCCCCCAGCTGCATGCAACTCAGACCTGTGGGCCTCCCCGCCTGAGGTGGGCAGGCAGGTCAAGAATATCCCTCTGCACTCAGGCCCCAAGTCTTGTGATGCTGAAACTCAAGAGCCCCCTGACTCAGCAGGATATTAATAAGCCTGCGGGCTCCCAGGAGCCAGTTCTGCGAGGGACCAGGATCTCCCCTTACCCTTCCCTTCCTCCCCCATATTTCCAGCTGGTTCGACAGCCTCCTGGCTCCTTCCCCAGGCCTCTCCCGGGCAGACTCAGTGCACGACCTCCCTCCATAGTAACCCAGGCGGGAGAAACGCCCCCAGTGCAGAGCAGTCCTGGGCAAGTCTCAGGGAGATTGGGGGACCCTCTAGAAGGGCCCCAGGAGGAAAAGCAGGGCCAAACAGCATGAGTAGGAGTTGGGGGAGGGGAGAGGGCAGGGGGAGCCATGTGGCAATAGTTTCCAATAGTTGAATTCAAACTCTGGTTCTCCCATACCCAACTTAGTGACCTGGAGATAAGTTCTGTGATAACACTGAGCGCCCCCCCAGCCCCCCAA
This sequence comes from Tenrec ecaudatus, assembly GCF_050624435.1. Classification (NCBI taxonomy): domain Eukaryota; kingdom Metazoa; phylum Chordata; class Mammalia; order Afrosoricida; family Tenrecidae; genus Tenrec; species Tenrec ecaudatus. The sequence goes on along the minus strand of NC_134539.1, from coordinate 75,849,092 downwards.
TAGCTTAATGTATAAAATGGAGCCCTGTGGCACAGTGGTGGCACACTGGACTGCTAACCAAAAGGTCAGCACTTCGAAACCACCATCTGCTTCTCCGGAGAAAGACTGGACTTGCTACGCCCATAACGAGCGTCGGTCGTTATGGGAAATTAACAGGGGCGGTTTTACCCTGTCCTATAGGGTCGCTATGGGTCGGCACTGACTCGATGGTATTGAAGAGTCACTAGCTCCCGGGTTTGCTGCGAGGAGGACGCAGTGAGATCGGTGTTGCAGGGGTTAAGCCTCTGAGAATGAAAGTTCTCTGTCACCTTCCACCTCCACATCCTGAGCGACCTTGGCACTGACCCCATTGAGCCGTTCACTACTGGGTTTCTGTCCCATAGTGCCCTCCAGTGGAATACGGTGGGAATTACAAGATGCGTGGGGCTTCCCGGCTTCTGAAGCCCCAAACCCACCCCTAAAACCCACTGCTATTCATTCGATCGGTTCACACCTGTACAGACCTCCTAGGGTAGAGCGGACCTGCCCTGGGTCTTAATTCTTCACTGGAGCAGACAGCAACCTCGTGTTTCTCCCTCAAAGCAACTGGCCGGTTAGCACTGCAGACATGGCAGTTGGCAGTTCAATATCTTCCCCACCAGTGCGCCTCCTGAGCCCCACAGTGTCCAGCAGGTGCCCTCTGGGATCAACGGAAATGCACAGTCCCTAGTCCATACCAGGGGAAACCTGGTGGCATTGTGGGTTACTCCCCGGGTGACTAACAAGGACAGAAGTTCAAATCCACCAGCCACTCATCAAGAGAAAGAAAGATGAAGCAGTGGGCTACAGGGGCAGTTACATAATCCCCTGTCAACTTGTGAAGGGGTGGAGTCTAGCCTGTCAATCAGGTCACAGCTTGATGACCTCATTTAGAAGCGCTGAGGAGATAAATAGTTCAGTGGAGGCCAGGTACACTCATTCCCTGCGAGGCATTCCTGTTGACAAGCCACATGGAGCTACAGTGATGGAGCCAGAGTCCTGGAGCTGGAGGAGCCTCGTGGAGACTCACGCCAGTGCTCAGATGCCTACAACACCACAAGACTTTCCACCCACTGGCCTGTGATCTCCTTGCAGTGTTACGTGAGTCTGAAGAGGAATTCATAGACTGGTAGTGGACATATGGGCTGATATCGGACTTACGGACTTGAACTGGACTGGACTGGGAAGTTTTCTCAACATACTATTACTCTTCGACATAAAGCTCTTTCCTATACACATATGAGTGTCTATGAATTGCTTTCTCTAGTCCACCCAGATCACACAGTCGTGGGAGTCCTATGAAGCAGTTCGACTCTGTCCCACAGGGCTGGGATGAGTGTGACATCTGTGATATGGTCTGAAGGCAGGGCATGTCCGACAGAATCCCCCTTCCGGTTGGTTGATGCGCTGCATCACAGTTGTTTATCTTCTGGAAAGTGATTAGATGGCATTAGATCACAATCTGGAACCACCGCCGGTCTCGTGTTTGGCAGACTCACCGGGATTCGTACCCTAGCCAAGTGGACACCCAGCACTGACCATCACACCAAAATAACGAGAGCCCAAGCTTAAAACATGAAAACTGCACAAAAGGCTTACAATGGAAAGTAGCTGCCCTTGACGATTTCCCTCCACCTCCCCAGGCCAGTTCCCAGAGGCCCACCCCTCAGCCCACCCCTCAGCTGGGCCTATGAGCACTTTCCTCCATCTTTCCCAATCACATGTTGGGCAGTGTTTCCTGGTGTGTCCAATTTAGCCATCGCCTGTTAACTTCTCATGATGGTGGATAAGGAAGGAACTTTCTGCCCAGTCCTCACAGTGGTCCCCAGGCCTGAGCCCACTGATGCAGCCGCAGCGCAGATCCATCCCTGGAGGGCCTCCTTCCTCTTCGATGGCACCCTCGCTCGCCCACACATGATGTCCTTCTCCAGACCTTACGTCCAAAGTATGACCTTCCCTGCACCCCCCAAATACTCTCAGAAATGGTCACTTTACTGGATTGATGAGAGCCAATCAGAGTTTATTATGATTGTGCAAATGTTGTTCCCTGCTGAGCCAAGGATTTTGCTAAGATTTCTCCTGAATAAAACTATGTTCCTGCTTACATTGCAAAGGGGGAGGTGACTGGCAAGACATTTTTTTTCTTATCTTTCTTTTATTTGTGGAGACAACTGAGTATTTTTTTAATCTATTTAAAGCATTTTAGGTTTTGTGTTTTTAATCATATTATTAGGGGCTCATACAACTCTTGTCACAATCCATTCAGATGTGTAAAGCACATCTATACATTCTTTGTCCTCATCGTTCTCAAACATTTGCTCTCCACTTAAGGCCCTGGCATCAGGTCCTCATTTTTCCCCCTCGCTCCCTGCTCCCCCCTCCCTCATGAGCCCTTGATAAGTTATAAATTATTATTTTGTCATATCTTGTCCTGTCCGACGTCTCCCTTCACCCATTTTTCTGTTGTCCGTCCCCCAGGGTCACATGTAGATCCTTGTAATTGGTTTCCTCTTTCCAACCCACTCTCCCTCTACCCTCCCAGTATCGCCACTCACACGCCTGGTCCTGAAGGGATCATCCGCCCTGGATTCCCTGTGTTTCCGGTTCCTATCTGTACCAGTGTACATGCTCTGGTCTAGCCGGATTTGTAAGGTAGAATTGGAATCGGGATAGTGGTGGAGAAGGAAGCATTTAGGAACTAGAGGAAAGTTGTATTTTTCTTCGGTGCTACAGCACACCTTGACTGGCTCATCTCCTCCCCTAGACCCCTCTGCAAGGGGATCTGACTGGCAAGAAATTTGTAGACAAATAAATATGTAATATTTCAGGAAATAGATTATATGAAAAAATGAAGAAGATTATGATGCCCTGGTGGCGTAGTGGGTTACATACATGCTGGGCTGTTAATGGTAACATCAGCAGTTTGAAACCACCAGCCACTCCACTGGAGGGAGAAAGATTGGACTTTCTACTTCAGTAAAGAGGGACAGTCTTGGAAACCCACTGGGACCTGCCCTGGAGGGTCACTGAGTCAGAATTGACTCAATGGCCATGAGTTTTTTTTCAGTTACTGTTTTGTTTTTCCAAGGAAGCTGAACAAAACAAACATGTTTAGAACCAAGCACACTGCCATCCAGTTGACTCTGACTCAAATTAACCCTCGAGAGGGTCTCCGAGGCTGTACATCTTTATGGCAGCAGGCAGCCTCATGTTTCTCCTGTGGAGTGGCTGGTGGGTTTGAACCGCTGACTTTGCAGTTAGCAAGCCACAGTGGGCCAGATAGTGAATCTTATCTAGCTTGCCTAAAAGCAACATCTGACAGATGTTACCACTGCAGATGTTACCCCTTCTAGGTAAGATGGTGAGAAGCCCATCCGGTCTAAAACTGCTGCCCTGGCGGAGCGTGCAGTGGCTAATGGGAAAGTTGCCCATTTGAACCCACCAGCCATTGAGGGGGGCGGGGGAGAGGAGACAGTCTGCTGCCAGAGGATGCACGGCTTCAGGAGCCCGAGGGGTCGTTCTCCTTGGCCTAGAGCAGAGCCAGGACTCAGAGCCAGCTCCACGCAGGGGGTCACGGTCAGGTTCCTTCCAGGACTTTCATGTGGTCTCTTTCTTTCTTTCTTTCTTTCTTGCATATTCTAAATAACTCTTTCAATTCGTTCGTTGCCCATGTGCCAATGGTGTGGTCACATGTCTCTCCGGAAAGCACCCCCACACTCAACTCATGCACTCCATTTATCCCTGGCCTCCCTGTAGGACCCACCAGAGTCCCGCTCCTCTGACAGACGGACTGCTCCTTGTCCTACTGCCTAGTGTCCTCCTGGGGCCTGTGCCTGCACACTCTTCATGGCCCTGGTTCAATTCTTGGTTTCTCTCTCTCTCTCTCTCTCTCTCTCTCTCTCTCTCTCTCTCTCTCTCTCTCTCTCTCTCTCTCTCTCTCTCTCTCTCATTCTCTAACAGCCATAGTCTCAAGGGTTCCACCAGTCTGTATCCAATGATTTTGAATTCTGTTCCCCACTTCTCTCCTACTCCATCCAGGACCTTCGAACGTGACTCCCTTTCAGAGAAGTTGGCAGTGGTGGCCAGGGGCCAGTGGAGCTGGATGGCCACGTGGTCTGTGGCGTCCCCTGATCTCATTGTTCCCACGAGGCTGTCATTTTCATTGCTCCTCTTTCCTCAGGCCAGGGAGATCTGCGTTCTTTTCTTTGTCACGACCTGGAACTTTGTGCCCTGTCGGCACCCTGCAGGCAAGGACGTCTGTCTGCTGCATGCACATGCTGTGGGGTACAGCTGTCGTGGATGAACGCACCCATCCACCGCTGGCTGTGTTGGTCGGGCTGGTCACACATGGGTCAGCCTCGTTCCTGCAGCATTCCACAGGCTTCGGGGGACACGTTAGAAATTAAAGATGAAGGGAGATAGATAACGGAAATGTGGGTGAAGAGAGACAATGGACAGTGTAAGAGATGAGTAACAATAATAATACATAATTGATCAAGGGTTCACAAGGGTGGGAGGGCGGGGGAAGGAAGAGAAAAAAGAGAAGCTGATAGCAGGGCTCAAGTAGAAAGAAAATGTTTTGGAAATGTCGATGACAACATATGTACTAGAATGCTTAAAACAATTGAATGGAGGGGGAATGGATAGCAGAAATGTGGGTGAAGGGAGACATCAGTCAGGCCAGTGTAAGACATGAAAAAGTAATAACAATTTACAACTTATCAAGGGTGGGAGGGAGGGGAAAAATGAAGAGCTGATACCAAGGACTCAAGTAGAAAGAAAATGCTTTGAAAATGATGATGGCAACAAATGTACAAATGTGCTTGACACAATGGATGGATATATGGATTGTGATAAGAGTGGTAAGAGCCCCCAATAAAATGATCTTTTAATTAAAAAAATACAATTGAATGATGGGTTATCATAAGATTTGTAAGACACGTCCCCATAAAATGATTAATATAAATAAATAAAACAAAGGAAAGGGAAATAATAAATAAAAAAGAGAAGAAATTAAAGGTGGGAATGAACCCCGTCATAGCATGCCAGGGTCATGGCCCGGAAGTTTCCTCTCGCCTGCCTGGCCCAGGCCGCTGGGTCACCGTGGGCTTGGCATGCCTTTCCATTGACACAAGCAGGCTGCCCTTGTGCCAGCCTTTGGACATGCTGGTCTCCGGCTTTCCAGGAAACGTGAGGCTCCAGGCAGAGTGTGGGCTGCCAGCAGGAGGCTCCTCTTAGTGTGGTTGACTTAGTGCATCCTTCAGGCTGTCCCTTCCCCTGCTGGCCTCTGCAGCCCTGGTCAGAGCGCTCCCTCTCTCTTTCCTGACACTCACCCCTCCCTGCTCCTGCAGCAGAGGTCCCTCAGAGAGCTGTTTGTCCTGAGTGTCTTCACTGCAGCCCAGCACCGAGCCTGGCCCACACCCAGGCCCCACGAAAACTGGGCATATATTGGATGCATGCGTGAATGAGGAGGTGTGTTGACCTAAGAGTCTCCTGAAGCCCCCAACTTGACCTGGGTACAGAGAAAAGGGTGGCGGGCAGGGGACAGGAGTCGCTGGGTGGCAAGGGGCAGGCAGGAAAAGGAAATTGTGTGTTCAAGGTCAAATCCAGGGGACAGGGGCATGGGGGGGTTCCTTAAATGATGGCACAGGAAGATGGGTTAGAGACCACAGCCGCAGACAGGAGGGCCAGAACCTAGGGGTGCGGGTGTGTGCTGGAGACCAAAGGGGAAAGTTGAATGCTGACCCCAGAGGTCCCTGCCCCTGCTGTCTGTTCCCCTCACTCCCCACCCCCTGGCGACAGCACCATCTCTGTACCCAGCCCTCCCAGTGCCAGGCTGCCCCCAGAGCAGAGCAGCCTCAGTTCACTCAGTAGACCATGTGCTGAGCTTCCATGTGGGCCAGACTGTCTGTGCTCAGGCCCGGGAACATGTTACATGTAGGGGACACAGGTAGTCACTTCTGAAACCAGAACAAGCCAGGCCTCATGGCTGCCACCTTCAGGCCAGGTACAGCCATTGCAATGTTCTTTTTTCTTTTTAATCATATTACTGGGGGGTTGTACAACTCATTACAATCCATATATCTATCCATGTGTTGAGCACATTTGTACATTTGTTGCCCTCATCATTCTCAAAACATTGGCTTTCTACTTGAACCCTTGGTATCAGCTCCTCATTTTCCCCCTCCCTCACAGCCTCCCACGAACCCTTGATAATTTATAAATTATTATTATTTTTGTCAGGTCTTACACTGTCCTACATCTCCCTTCACCCACTTTCTGTTGTAGATCCGTGTAATTGGTTCCCCCTTTCTACCCCAGCTTCCTTCCACCCTCCCAATATCGCCACTCTCACCAATGGTCCTGAAAGGATCATCTGTCCTGGATTCCCTGTGTTTCCAGTTCCTATCTGTACCAGTGTACATCCTCTGGTCTAGCCGGATTTGTAAGGTAGAACTGGAATCATGATAGGGGGTGGGGGGTAAGCATTAAAGAATTAGAGGAAAGTTGTATGTTTCATCATCGCTACACTGCACCCTGACTGGCTCGTCTCCTCCCCATGACCCTTCTGTAAGGGGATGTCCAGTTGCCTACAGAAGGGATTTGGGTCCCCACTCCTCATTCACAATGATAGGATATTTTGTTCTTTGATGCCTGATACCTCATCCTATCGACACCTCGTGGTCACACAGTTAGTTGCTTTTGCAAACTGAAAAGATCTCATACATTTTTCATTTTATTAACAAATAGATCAAACTCCATTTAAATACTGTGTTTGGAAGATTTTTTAATTGGTTGGAAATTCCATTTTCCACGTTTACTTAAGTTTGCTGATTGAAGACTTTTATATGTGAACAAATCATGTAAGTTGGGAAATACTCCCAAAGATTGATTTTTCACAATGACTTCTTCATAGAAGAATGTCTGTCAAGAATCAAGTTTTGTCTCCTGGTTTGGTAAAGTTATCTCTTTGCCCTAAAGATAGTGTACTTCTGTGCTGTCCCGTTTGTTCTGAAATAGCTGTTGCTTAGCTACTTGCCACCAGAGCAATGCTATCGAGTGCAGAGTGGAACTGCTCTGCAGGGTTCTGAGACGGCACAAATTTACAAGAGCAGACAGACTCTTCTCCTTAAGAGTGGCTGGTGGGTTTAAACCGTCAACCTTCAAGTTAGTATCGCAACGCTTAACACATTGTGCCACCAGGACTCTGTCATCACAGGGAAACGTCAGCGACTTTGGAACGCGTGCCTTCTGTGAAAGAGACAACTAGTGCTGGTGAAGTGTGTCGTGAGTACCGCGGACCGCCAACAGGGCAAATAAATCTGTCTTGGAAGAGGAAGACCGGAGGGTACAAGTAAGAATGACTTGCACCGAGACGTGAATGCAACATACTGGCATGAAGCAGTGGTGGACCCCACCCCTAGCCCCCAGAAAAATGCACTTCAGAGGACAGCACTGAAGGTACAGCTCAGAGAGAGGGACATGTCTGATCAGAGCACACGGGGGCAAACACACAGGGAAGGAGAGAGAGTGGAACCCATCCTGGTCCACCAAGCCCCGAGGATGATATTCTTGCTCAGAGCAGTCAATGCACAGAGAGGACCATAGGGCTGGCCCCACCACAAGACATGATGTCCCTCGCTGAAACTTAGAGCGACGAGGGACAACACTAGAGGCACAGTGAGGGAATTGTGCCCCATCTGACCCCACCACACTGGGACAAAATGCTAAGAGTGTGCAACAGAACAGCAAGGGAAGCAAAGCAATGAAGTCCCCAAGGAATCCCAAAAATAGACTTTGGGGGCAGAGCGTGGCACCTCATCACACTGGATCAGAAAACACTCCTAAAGGTCAACAAACAGACCTGGAATTATTTATAGGCTTTTCTTTATTTTGTCATTGGTTTTGTTTGATTTGTTGTTTTGTTTTGCTTTGTCTTGTTTTTTTGTGCTTATTATTATTTTTGCTTGTCTATCTAGATAAGATAGGTGGGATAAACAATCCAGAGGGGAAAAGAACAGACCGACGGTTCCAGGGAGGACACAGGAAAGTGGGGAGACAAGGGAAAGGAAGGGAGGAGCCAACAAACCCAGGGACAAGGGAACAAGTGATCTAAAATCAATGGAGAGCGTAGGATGCCTGCTGGGGCTTGATCAAGTGCAATGTAGCCAAGAGGAATTAATGAAAGCCAAATGAAGGCCGAACATGATAGTGGGACAAGAGGAAAGTAAAAAGAAATACAGGAAAGAACTAGGAGGCAAAGAACATTTATAAAGGTCTAAATACAGGCATGTACATATGTAAATATATGTATGATAGGGAAATAGATCTATGTACATATATTGATATGTTAAGTAGTGAAGTAGCAGATGGACATTGGACCTCTACACAAGTACCCCCTCTATGCAAGAAAACTTTGTTCTAATAACCCAGCATTCTGTGATGTTCACCTTCCTGACACAATCCATGAAGACAAAATAGGTGCATAAGCAAATGTGGTGAAGAAAGCTGATGGTGCCCAGCTATCAAAAGATATAGTGTCTGGAGTCTTAAAGGTTTGAAGATAAACAAGCAGCCATCTAGCTGAGAAGCAACAAAGCCCACATAAAGGAAGCACACCAGTCTGTATGATCATGTTGTATTGATGGGATCAGGTATCATGCACCAAAGACCCAGAACAAAAAATCATATCAATAGGAATGAGGGGGAGGGCAGAGTGGAGACCCAAAGACCCAAAGACAATTGGGCATCCCCTCACAGAAGGGTCACAAGAAAGAGATGAGTCAGTCAGGGTACACTGTAGCACTGATGAAACATACAACTTTCCTCCAGTTCTTAATGCTTCTTCCCCTACCACCACCAACATCATCATGACCCCAATTCTACTTTACAAATCTGGCTAGACCAGAGCATGTGCACTGGTACAGATCAGAGCTGGAAACACAGGTAACCTAGGACAGATAAACCCCTCAGGACCAACAATGAGAGTAAGCATACTAGGAGGGCTGGGGAAGGGGGGGAAGAAATGGGGAATCAATTACTATAAACAATATATAACCCACCCCCCACCAGGGGGATGAACAACAGAAAAGTGGATAAAGGGAGACAATGGTCAGTGTAAGACATGAAAATAGTAATCATTTATAAATTGTCAAGGCTTCATGAAGGAGAGAGGACAAAAATGAGGAGCTGATACCAAGGGCTCAAGTAAAAAGAAAATGTTTTGAAAATGATGATGCCAACATATGTACAAATGTGCTTGACACAACGGGTGGATGGATGGATGGATTGTGATAAGGGCTGTAAGAGCCCCCAGTAAAATGATTTAATTTAAAAGGCTTACTTTTAAAAGAAAGAAGTAAGAATGACAAGGTCGCCGTACACCAATGCCCTGTGTGCTGTATTAAGACACGTATTGTCCCAGCAGCCCGGTCACGGCCAGGCTGCCGTACTCTGCTCACGCTCATTTATATCAGGGTGCACCTCAGAGGTGCATCGCCATTGGGGCTCACCCTCTTGAAGCTGTGCTATTTGTTGCCTTGTTGCCTGGTAAATGAAACCCAGGGATGCTGAGCCTACAGGGAAAGAAACTAGCAGGGGGTTGGGGGAAGGAGGATATAGAGGGGTAAGGGAGGGTGGTAGTTATATAATCTGTTGTCAATTTGAGAGGATTAAGAGTGAGGGGGTGGAGTTTAGCCTGTCAATTAGGTGGCAGCTTGATGACCTCATTTGGAGGCGCTAAGGAGATAAATAGCTCACTGGAGGCAGGACGCAAGCTCACTCCCTGGGGGACATTGTAGCTGACAAGACACATGGAGCTTCGCTAGTGCCCTGAGCTGGAGGAGCCACATGGAGACCCCTGCCAGCACTGAGATGCCTCCAAGGCTACTGGATCCATAAGACTTCCAATCCATTGGCCTGTGATCTTCCTACATTCGGTGTCATACCATGTGTTTCCTGAGTCTGAAGAGTACTCTATAGGTGGGTATCGGACATATGGGCTAAGATCGGACTTATGGACTTGATCTGGACTTGGCTGGGATGTTTCCTCAATACTCAACTGCTCTTGTGCATAAAGCACTTTCATAAATACATATGAGTGTCTCTCTGGACTTGTTTCTCTAGTCAACCAAGACTAACCCAGGGAGATAAGAGGGAGATGATGTTAAGATGTCCAGGAAGAAAAGCATGTTTTGGAAAACATGTATGTTTACAGAAGAAATGGCATGCAATTATTTTTGACATGATTGAATTATGGAAGGATAGGACATATGTATTGGCTCCCAATGAAATTTTTTAAATTAAAAAAACAGCCATAGATCCAGGAATGGGTTTTTGGCTCACACTAAATCCTAGCTCCATCTTAAGAACAATCAATTCTTACATCATGGTCTAGCTACCTACCCACCTTCTTGAAATGATCATTGATGATGAGGGAGCTAGAGCAACATGTGGTGAAGAAAGCAGATAGTGCCCGGCTATCGATCAGAATAGTGTCTGGGGTCTTTAAGGCTTGTATTCAAACAAGCAGCCCTCTAAGTGAGGAGTCAATTAAGTCCACACAGAAGAAGCCTACCAGCGTGTGTGATCCAGAGATGGCAATTAGAAAATTCAAGTGTGGTGAGAAGTATCGGAGCAAAACTTCACTACACCCAATTTGCAGAGGGCTAGGGGGGAGGGGGGGAGCCCCCAACCCATCTGCAGATTATCTAGTCAGGCTGAGCCACTGGCAGATCGGTCTAGCCACAGGCAAGTCTCGAACAGCCTTACTAATAGGTTAATCTGGATTCTGCTGGATCAACCTTGATACTTGGCCAGCTGACCACCCCATAGACGGAACATGAACACGTTCTGGGTGCAGGTGTCTCTTCCTGGTTCCATGACAGAAGTTTCTTCTCAGGCTTTTTGAATGTTGTCGGGGGTTTGCCCCTTCTTACACATTATTTGCGTCTTTGTGTACTGCTGTGTTTTTATCCTTATTGCCTTAGTGCTATTGTGTCTTTTCTTGTTTTCTGTTGGGACTCCCAGCCGTGAAGCACAGGAGGAGTGGATGCATAATGAGAATAACTGATACAAGGGGTTATAGGGAATGCAGGATGGGGTGGGGAGGTGGATGATGGGGAGGGAGAGGGAATCTCGGGACTAAATGATAGAGATGGGAGGAGGAGGGAGCACCAGTGACTAGAATGGATTGTGGCAATTTAACCACGGGAGGGGGAATGTTCTAAAAAAATTGATGTGGGGGTGATCATACAATTCTCATTGATATGATTGAGTGATTGAACTGTTTAATTATATGATATGTAAATTACTTGCCAATAAAACTGTTGGAGGCAAAAGAGAAGGAAGAAGTCTCACCAACATCGGGCATGTTATCAGGAGAAAGCCCTCCGGGAAGGACACCATGCTTGGTTGAGTGTGCTGCACCGTGCTTCTTCAGCTTGCCTTATGCAGTGTCTCACTTTCGAATGCACAGAAGGCAGATCCACACACCAAGCTTGGGGCAAGCACATCTCGGTGCTGGAGGTGACAGTTTGCTCTTCAACACTGAAAGAGGTCTTGTGTAGCAGGTCGACCCAATGCAACGTACCCTTTGATTTCTTCACGGCTGCAAGATGGCATTCTTGACCACGTCCATCTTTTCTCCATTGATCGTGATGCGACCTATTTGTCCAGTTGTGAGGATTTGGGTTTTCTTTACATTGAGTTGTAAGCCATGCTGAAGGCTGTGATCCTTGACCTTCATCAGCAAGTGCTTCAAGTCCTCCTCCTCACTTTCAGCAAGCAAGGCTGTGGCGCCTGCATATCTGATGCTAATCCTGATGCTGAGTTCTTCCTGTTGCCTCCAGTCCTGATGCTGTGTGTGCTCCCACTTTTGTGATATGAGATGAGTAGGTAAATGTAAAGAAACTAAGGTTTATTCGTTCAGTTTCCAGGGGGATGAGGAAGAGTAAGAAGTAATCCTTAGGTTGAAGTCACTTTTTGTTTATACAGATGTATGGGAGGCGGCATCAAAAAGGGGCAATGTTTGCACAGCATGACAGATAACATCAGTATCGGGATAAATGGGTAAGTACTAGGTTGCGTGTGGTTTTGCAACAATAAAGACAAAAAGGTGGGGGCTGCAAATGCTGATGCTATTAGATATTACCAATCCCCTCAAAGGATTAGTTCTCTTGGTTTGGAAGTTTAGGGCTGCGGCCTACTGAGACAATCCAGCCAATTGACACAATACACTTCTTATATTTTATGTGCCACTTCCCAGTATGCCAAGTCATGTCTGAGATCTTAAAACCTATGAGCATCTATCTAAGGCATAGCCAATGGTCTTTATTTGTCTAGAACAAAAATAGGAGAAAGAAACTAGAATCAGAGAAGGAGCTGGGCAATGGAATAATTGTCTCCATGAACTACGGACTCCTCCTGTTAAGACCAGAAGAAACGGATGCTGCCCGCAGCTGAAGATTCTGATCAGGAACAAAAGAAACGAATCCTAGTGAGTCTAGCGGAGTTCTGGATTATGGTTCTGTGGGACTATTAAAACCTTGGATTAAAACAATTCCTAGAAGTCACCTCTAATTTTAAAAAAGTAACAATTTAGGCTAAAGACTTTTTTTCAATAGACCAAAGGGTCAACAACTTTAAAATATAGAGGAACAGGGAGATTAAGCAAATAGAAGTGAAACAGCTAGAAGAGAAATAACAAGAATGTTAGCACAACGTGAAGAATTCAACCAATGCACTGAACACTGTGTGTAGAAACTGTGGAACAGGAGAGGCTTTGTTGTGCATACTTCCACCAAAAATGAAGCTAAAAACAAAGCAATCACAAAACCAAACTGCACCTATTGCTACGGCTGTATCTTTTCTAGTACTTTGCTTTGGAGAGTCACAAAAATCAAAGGCTGGAACTTGCAGGAAAATGTTCAAAATCATTTGTAACCTCCATTCAACTGTACAGTATGGCGCATACTTTGTTCTAATACGGATTCCTTCGCCCCTGACTTCTGGTTGCCTTCAAAAAACATTTGCTGATAAAGAAACACATTTTAGTTGCTTGCCAGATTCTTTTAATTTTGCTATAGTTTTAATACAGACATTTTTTTACTGCAGCAGAAAAACGGATAATTCCTAGTAGTTTCTACATCTGCTATCAAGAAACCTCAAAACAACTTCAAAACATTTGTGGTTCACTTTAAAGAAATTGTGTAAGTTACTGGATTCAGTATGCCCATCACACCAAACAGCGCTGGAGGAAGAGAAAAAGTAGAGGCTTCTCTGCTTAGACATTGGATTTTTACATGTTTTACTACTTGGGATGGTTTCAAATTGTAGAACATCCCGTCATTTCCCAAGGCCAGTCTACACCCAAGGCCAGGCTCTTCATTAAAAGAGGTAGGATGCAAATTCTCATTTTAAATAATCTTCTGGATCAGCTCAAGTCCTGCTGCTAGTCCCATCACCATTATCTTTAAATGGCTTCACTATTCTTCGACAGCTGGATTGAAGTATAACCAAACTCCATGACACTCCCTGCCATTGAGTGGATGCCAGTTCATAGTGATCCTATAGGATCAGGGAGAACTGGCCTCCTGAGCTTGTTCCTGAGAGAGTGATTCTTTATGAATCTAGGAAGTCCCATCTTTCTTTCATGGCACGCCGGCGATTTCGAACTTGTGACCTCAAGGATTGCAGTCCAACACATAGACACTGCGCCTTCAGGGCTCCCAGTGAAGTATAATTGATGTAAATGAAACTGCACATATTTGACATTTACAATTCAATTCTGCATTCAAGAGCAAGTTGCCATATCGCTCCCGACATACATTTTGGTCTTTTCTGGTCTTTGTCACTGACCTCTTGCTTGCTTCCTCTATGATGTCATCAGTGCTCAGCGTGTCATGTTTATTCTTGAGGTGGTCTCTAAGTTCAGGTGGGGTATACTCATGTTAGCTCTCATAGCCTTGCTCCAATCTTCTTCAGCTTCAACTTGTACTTGTCTAGGAGCAATTGATGGTATATTCCATAGTCAGCTCCTGACCTTGTTCTAACTGATGACCTTGAGCTTCTTCATGGTCTGTTTTCACAGCAGCAGTTGATTCGATTCCTGTGTGGTGTCCATGTGCAGATTGCCACTTATGCTGCTGAAAGAAATCATAGCAGTGAGTAAGTCACTGGTCTTGGGGGAAAATTCTATAATGCAATGTCCAAGGTCCTATCATCAGGGCCATGTTTTCCTACTGCTGACCCGGCCTTGCTGCTTGCTTTCACCTGCCAATCAGCAACAATTGTCAGTGCAGCTTTTTTTTTTTGTATCATAACTAAATTCCATGTCATTTTATTTATTTTTAAAATCATTTTATTGGGGGGTTCTTAAAGCTCTTATACCAATCCATACATCAACTGTATCAATCATATTTGTACATATGTTGCAATCATCATTTTCTAGACATTTGCTTTCTATTTGAACCCTTGATATCAATTCCTCTTTTTTCCCTTCCTCTCACCTTCCCACCCTCATGACCCCTTGATAAACTATGAATTATTATTATTTTCATATCTTACACTGGCCTCGCTCACCCATGTTTCTGTTGTTCATCCCCCTGGGGGTGGAGGTGGGGGTGAGCATGGGTTTATGTGTCGATCATTGCAATCGGCCCCCCCTTCCTCTTTGCACCCCCCACCCCGCACCTGTGTACATGCTCCAGCCTACCCTGCAGTTGACTCATCCCTTCCTCGTGACCCTTCTGTGAGGGGATGTCCTATTGTCTACAAATGAGTTTGGGGTCTCTGTTCCAACCCCCCTCATTCTCAACAATGTTTTGGGGGGGCGTTGTTTTGGGTCTTCTGGTGCTTGTTACCTGATGCCATCCTCGTGATCACACAGGCTGGTGTGTTCTTTCATGTGGGCTTTGTTGCTTCTCTGCTAGATGGCCACTTGTTTAACTTCAAGCCTTTAAGACCCCAGACACTATATCTTTTGATAGCCGGGCACCATCAGCTTTCTTCACCACATTTGCTTATGCACCCGTTTGTCTTCAGTGATTGTGGCAGGAGGGTGAGCGTCGTGGAAGGCCAGTTTGTTAGAACAAGTGCTCTTGCATTGGCGGGGCTCGAGCACAGCCCCAAAGTCTGTCGTATCAGTGCATCTTGATTGCATGTCTGGTCAATTCCAGACTGCAAAAGTTGGTGAAAATCTTCCATTTCTTCATCATTGGCATTAGTAGTTGGTGTATAAATTTGAATACTAGTCATAGTAACTGGTTTTCCGTATAAGCATGTGAATATTATTCTATCACTGAGAGCATTGTACTTCAGGATAGATCTTGAATGTTCTCTGAAAATCAATGTCATTCATTGGGAGAAGACCCACAACAATCTGCAACATGCAGATGACACAGCTTTGCTTGCTGACGGTGCAGAGGACTTGAAGCACTTAGTGATGACCACCAAAGACTAATGCCTCCAGGTTGGCCCTGCCACATGGCATAAAGAACACAAAAATCCTCACAACTGGACCGATAAGTAACCCATGATAAATGGCGAAAAAGACTGAAGTTGTCAAGAATTTCATTTTCCTTGGATCCACGATCAATGTCTACTGAAGCACAGCCCTATTGCATTGAGGAAATCTGAGGCAAAAAGCCTTCTTTATATTGTCAAAGAGCACGGGCATCATTCTGAGGGCCAGGGGGTCTGCCCCGGGCCATGATGTTTACAGTCACCTCATGTGCACCTGAGACCTGGATGAAAAGTAAGGAAACGTGAAGAACAATGCATTTGAACTATGGTATTGGGGAAGAATATTGCCTAGACCACGGACTGAAGAAAAAGGCACAGATCTCTCTTGGAAGAAGTACTGTCAGGGTGTTCCTGAGAAGTGTGACGGTAAAGCTTCGTCTTGCCTCCGTTGGACATGTCATCAGCAGGGACCACTCCCTGGCAAAGGAGGCCATGCTTGGTAAGCGGAAGGTCAATGAAAAGGAGGAAGGCTCTCAATAGGATGGGCTGACATTGTGGCTGCAGCCATGGGCTCACAAAGCAACGATTGTCAGGGTGGGGCAGGACCAGGCAGGGCTTCATTTTCTTGTGCACGGGACATCTAACAACAATAATTTGATGATTCAACATGTGGATACCCCATGAAATCACTCTCACACTCAATATCATGACTATGTTCATCTCCCTCAACTTTTTTCTTGTGCTTCTTTGCCACCCATTTGTCCTTCCATGTCTTCCCACACCCCCGTACACCATCGCAGGCACCCACTTTTCTGTTACTATAGGTTCCTTAGGAGTCCTGATGGTGTTATGGTTATTCATTGGGCTTGTCCTCAGGGGAAAGACGAGGCTTCTACTCTGTGAAGAGTTAGTCTCGGAAACTCACCGGGGCAGTTCTACCGTCCTACAGGGTCACTGTGAGTTGGCATTGACTTGATGGCAATGAGGCCTGAGCTTTTGTAGATTCATTTGTATTTTCTGGAATGTTTCATCAGTTGAATCAATAGTAGTAGTATTCTTGGTCTAGCTTCTTCCATTCAGCTTACTTATTCTAAGATTCTGAAATGTTGTGGAGTCTATCAATAACTAATTCTTGAGTGTTGAGTAGTGGTTTGTTGTATGGGTACCTCACCATTTGTTTATCTGTTCACCTGTCCTGGGGGCCAGGATTCTTTCCAAATAAAACTACTCGATTCGTTTCCTGGTGCCACCATAACAAATTACCACATACTTGGTGGCTTAAAACAACACAAACATACTATTGTATAGGTCAGGTGACTGAAATTCATGTTTCTAAAGTCTGGGTTTTAGCAGGATGCGTTCATGTGGAGGCTCTATAAGGGAATCTGTGTCCTTGCTGGTCCCAGCTTCTAGCGCTGCCCACAATCCATGTTCATAAGTCCACATCACTGTAGTCTCGTCATAGCTCGTAGCTTTCCTTGACTCTGATTC
Organism: Tenrec ecaudatus; assembly: GCF_050624435.1. NCBI lineage: Eukaryota > Metazoa > Chordata > Mammalia > Afrosoricida > Tenrecidae > Tenrec > Tenrec ecaudatus. Next base: position 75,832,121 of record NC_134539.1, on the reverse strand, counting down.
CCTGTCTCCCTGTTTAAGGACTCTTAGGAGGACTACAGTGGGCTCACCTAGGCAAGTTAGGATAAGCTCCCATCCCCAAATCCTTCACATAACCACATCGGAAACCTGCTCACCGGTTCTAGGATGGGGATACAAGCTCTTGGGGAGGAGCCTTTTTTCCGATCGTATGTGACATGAACATGTATATGTGAGTGTTGGGTGGACATAGGCTTTCGTTTCTCTAATGGTAGAATCGCTGAGACAACAGTTGTTCGATGCCTAGCGTTTTATAAACTGCCGCGCTGTAGTGCCGCGCTGCAGCTCTTCGCCGTGCAGGGGAGGTGTGGGTGCTCTCTGTCTGGAAGGGTCAGCTGTGGGTTTTCAAGGCAGCCATGCTGGTGGGCCTGAACGGTAAATCACTGTGGTAGTAACCACCACAGTCTTAGTGACTGATGATTTTGACCATTTTTTCCCCACGTGCTTATCTGCCATGGCAAACAAGACACGGTGGGTAAGCACTGGGCCGAGAGCCTCAAGGTCAGCAGTTTAAAATGACCAGCCCCTCAGTGGGGGAAGTCGGGGCTTTCTACTCCCGTGAACAGTCACCCCCAAGGGCAATTCTAGCCTGTCCTTGTAGGGTCCTTACGAGGCAGTACTGACTCGGTGGCAGTGAGTTTGGGTTGAGGTGGGATTTTTTTTGTTATTTTATGTTTATAGAAAGTCTGTATATCATTTACTTTAATACTTAATCTGATTAGAAATAAGATAAGGAACGGAATTGAGAGAGAGTCATTTTCCTACCAGACATGTCAATCACTTTGGATGTCTTACTTGGTTTTTTGGTTTTGTTTTATTTTTTTATTTAAATTTTATTTTATTGGGGGCTCTTACAGCTCTTATCACAATCCATACATCCATTCATTATGTCAAACATATCTATACATATGTTGTTATCATCTTTTTCAAAACATTTTCTTTCTACTTGAGCCCCTGGCATCAGCTCCTCATTTCCCCCCTCCCTCCCAAACCCTTCCTCCCTTTTGTTGGATTGTAATAAAAGATCTGTTCAAATCTTTTGCCAATCCCCCCCCAATTTTAAATTATTAATTAAGGGGGCAGTGTTCTGCATCAGATCACCATAACAATGGTCTCATACAATAAGTGTCCTTTTGTGTTTGACTAACTTCACTCTGCTTGTCATCTACGTCCATCCATGTCAGAAGGTGTCTCAAAGTTTCATCACTGTTCCTTAACAAGGCATAGGACTCCAGGGTGTGTATGAGCCAAAGGTTATTTAGCCATTCTTCCACCAATAGGTATTGGGGTTTTTCCATCTTCTTGCTATTGTAAGTCATGCTGCAGTGACCATGGGTGTGCATGCATCTGCTCGTGCTGTGTTCTTTATTCTGGAGCAAAGATACAGCACTCTTGCTGGGTCGTGTGGGAGTTCTAGTCCCAATGGTAGGAGGAAATGCCACTCCACTTTCCCCGGTGTTTGACGGCCTCACCAGCAGTGTAGGAGGGTCTCAGACCCCCAGGTCTCCTTCAGCTCAGGCTGTTTTCTGCTTTTCTGAACGTCACTACTGGTGCTGGCGTGGGGGGTGTCACCTCCTTGCTTCGATTTGCATCTCTTGAATGTCTTCTGTCGTGTTCAAGACGGAATGGCTTGTTGTAGCATGACTGAGTGCACGTCTTCCTCGTGCCTTTTGACACAAGTTGCTGGATGTATTTTTGGCAGTTACCCTCTCCCCTTTTGTGGCTTTGCCTTTCCACGTGACAAAATTCAATATCCATTTATAAATTACAAAGTAGCTCTTTGTAAACTAAGAATAGAAGGGAATGTTCTTAACCTGATCAAAGGCACCTGTGAAAACTCTGTAGCCAACATCGTCCTCAGTGGCGAAAGCATGCAAGCTCCACACTTCCCCACCTGTCGGACAGTGTAAGACATGACAAAATAATAATAATTTATAAATTATCAAGGGTTCATGAGGGAGGGGGGAGAGGGGAGAGAGGGAGAAAATGAGGAGCTGATACCAAGGGCTCAAGTAGAGAGCAAATGTTTAGAGAATGATGATGGCAACAAATGTACAAATGTGCTTGACACAATGGATGGATGGATTGTGATAAGAGTTGTACGAGCAATAAAATTATTTTTTTAAAAGCCAGGCTATTTGCTGGCACCAATGCAATAAGTGAAGAAAAAAAAAACTAAAGTCCATTGGGAAAGGAGAAAATAAAACTGTCTGACAGTGCTATGGTTGTCTGTCTAGAAAACAAGAAAGAATCTTTTTAAATGATTGGAATAAGTGAGCTTAGCCGTGTCATCAGATCTAAAGCCATGGCAAAAATAAAGCCCCCGCAAAAAAAGGAATTACTCTGCTCTTTAGAAGTTCAATTGATTCACAATAAAAATTAAAAGAGAAGTTTAAAAATACAGATTACCATCCTTCCTTCTCAGGCTTATTCTAGTGGGGAGTTGGCGGGGGGGGGGGGCGAGGAAGGAATGCCAAAGCCATAGTAATCCCTATTATGACCAGGCCTCAAACGTCACCGTCCCTCATTGTGGAAATCTACACTCCCCTACAGGTTGCACAGATCAGTCCTATTCTGGCCAAAGGGAACCAATACCGAGGAGCCAGGATCACCGGGGGCCACCACAGAGACTTGCCACCACCCTAGCAATGAGCAATTGGACAAAGAAAAATATTTTATTAGATAAAATTTCCTTGCCTCAAAGCATCACAAGCAGGTCTTAGAAATCATTGGCTCTGTAGCTGAACTTACTCATCAACCTGCTGAACTGTTCCCTCTGTAGAAACCTAGAGACCATCCCCAATGTCTCGGATACCCTTGCTTGTGACTATCGAGGCTTGCTGAATTAAAGCAACCGAATTGGAAATAAGTTCAGTGTCATTTCCATCCAGAATTAGATACTGGATATGGAACACCTGGCCTCCTCTGAACGCTCCGGATGTATTTTGTCACTCAAGAAGTCACAAATTTCAACAAGAGAGCTGCTCTCAGACATGAAAGGGAAGGAGGGAAATGGGAAAGGAAGGGAGCAAGGAGAGTCCATTCCACGAGCCGTTTCCATTAACAAGACGCCTGGTCCCAGTTCAACAGTCTGCCTGGTTCTGTGCACAGTGTTACCCTGGATCCTCGTGCACCATGTCTGCCTGGTTCCTTGTGCACAGTGTTAACCTGGTTCCTTGTGTACCATGTCTGCCTGGTTCCTTGTGCACAATGTCTGCCTGGTTCCTTGGGCACAATGTCTGCCTGGTTCCTTGGGCACAATGTCTGCCTGGTTCCTTGGGCACAATGTCTGCCTGGTTCCTGTGTACCATGTCTGCCTGGTTCCTTGTGCACCATGTCTGCCTGGTTCCTGTGTACCATGTCTGCCTGGTCCTTATGCACCATGTTTGCCTGATTCCTGTGTACCATGTCTGCCTGGTTCCTGTGTACCATGTCTGCCTGGTTCCTGTGCACCATGTCTGCCTGGTCTTTATGCACCATGTTTGCCTGGTTCCTGTGTACCATGTCTGCCTGGTTCCTTGGGCACAATGCTAACTGAAAGCTAAACACAAACCCTACTCATTCAAGACACCTCACAGTGGAGCAATGATGAAGTGCTTAAAACTCACTATTGAGTGGATGCCGACTCATAATGACCCTCTAGGATAGAACATAGGACAGGGTAGAACTGCCCCCTGTGGGTTTCCCAGACTGGCAGTCAGTCTTTGGGGAAGCAGAAAGCCTGCTTCTTGTCCTGTGAAGAGGCTGGTGGTTTCTAACTATCTGCAGCTGAATGAGTAACCTTGAAGCCACCAGGGCTCCGTCAAATCACCAAAAGGCCCTGCAGACAGCACTGGGCTCTGCTGCTCTCTGCTCCTTTCCCCAGGTTTCCCTCAAGAGCTGCGATGTCCTGGCCAGCAGAAGGGGATCAAGCTCTCCTCGGGCTTCCTAATAGCCCTGTTGCTCTTCTTTCTAAAACACACATATGCTTCCAGCTCACCTCCATCCTCATTTTATTTCTCCCTGATTCCCCCTTGAATTTCAGTCTTGAATCTTCCCTGTGATCCGACAGGTTATATTCAAAACCAAGAGTGAGGAGACACCTGTTGAAAAAGTTTTCTGAAAAAAATAAAAAGTTTTCTGTACTTAATAGTGAGTAAAGGAATTTATAAACCTGAAAGAAGACAGGGGAGCAATAAGTGATCCAAAATCAGTAGCAAGGAGAGTGTGAGAGGCCTGGTAGGGATTCAGCAAGAGCAAGGTAACCGAGAGAAATTACTGAAACCCAAATGAAGGCTGAGCATGATAGTGTGACAAGAGGAAAGTAAAAGGAAATAGAGGAAAGAATTAGGTGACAAAGGGTATTTATAGAGGTCTAAAGACTGGAATGTACATATCTAAATATGTTTATAGGAGGGGGAGCAGAGAGGGAGGGGGAAGGGAAAAAAAGGAAAATGAGCTGATTCCAAGAACCCAAGCAGAAGGCGAATTTTGAGAATGATGAGGGCAACGAATGTATAAGTGTGCTTTGCACAATTTATATATGTATGGATTGTGATAAGAGTTGTATGAGCCTCAATAAAATGATTTATAAATATATATGTGTGTGTGTATGTGTAGGGAAACAGATCTATGTGCATATATTAATAGGTTCAGTATTAAGGCAGCAGATGAACATTGGGCTTCTGCTCAAGCACTTACTCAATTCAAGAACACGTTGTTCTATTAAATTGGCATTCCAAGAAGCACACCTTCCCTACACAAATGCTAAAGAAAAATGTATGCATAAGGAAATGTGGTGAAGAAAGCTGACGGTGCCCAGCTATCAAAAGATATAGTGTCTGGAGTCTTAAAGGCTTAAAGATAAGCAAATGGCCATCTAGCTGAGAAGTATCAAGCCCACATGGAAGAAGTACACCAGCCTGTCTGACCACGAGGTGTAGAAGGGACCAGTTATCAGACATCAAAGAACTAAAATACATATCAGTGGGTGCCCACCTTCCTGATACCATCAATGAAGACAAACGTGTGCATAAGCAAATGTGGTGAAGAAAGCTGATGGTGCCCGGTTATCAAAAGACAGAGCATCTGGGGTCTTAAAGGCTCAAAGAAAAACAAGTGGACATCTAGTTCAGAAAAAACAAAGCCCACATGGAAGACACACCAGCCTTTGTGACCACGAGCTGTCAAAGAGATTAGGTATCAAGAATCAAGGAACCAAAAAAATCATATCATTGTAATGTAGGTGAGTGCAGAGTGGAGACTCAAAGCCCTTGGTAGTCAACCGGACACCCCCTTACTGAAGGGTTGTGGGGAGGAGATGAGCCAGTCAGGATGCAAGGTAACAACGATAAAACATAACTTTCCTCTAGTTCTTAAATGCTTCCCCCCCCCCCCATCATGATCCCAATTCTACCTTATAAATCTGGCTGGACCAGAGGATGTACATAGGTACAGATGGCAACTGGAAATACAGGGAATCCAGGACAGATGACTCCTTCAGGACCAGTGGTGAGAGTGGCGATGCCTGGAGGGTGGAGAGAATGTGGGGTAGAAAGGAGGAACTGTTTACAAGAATCTACATATAGCCTCCTCCCTGGGGGATGGACAGCAGAGAAGAAGGCGGGCGGAGACATCGGACAGTGTAACATATGACAAAATGATAAAAATTTATGAATGATGAAGGGTTCATGAGGTAGGGGGGAGTGGGGAGGGAGGGGAAAAATGAGCAGCCGATATTCAGCTCAAGTAGAAGGCAAATGTTGTGAGAATGATGATGGCAACAAATGTATATATGCTCTTGACACAATGCATGGATGTATGGATTGTGATAAGAATTGTACAAGCCCCCAATAAAATGATTTTAAAAAATTAAAAACACCTGATGAAATAAAAAGAGAGAGCGGAGAGATCTGCTCTCCTGAACATGTTGGTGGGAAGTGAGCATTCACAGACCTCATCTGCTACTAGAAGGCAACAGTGTAACATAACATCTTAGATCCTGTATTAACTAGGACAGTGCAGACGATGGCCAGGTCCTTTCTACGGCTCACCATTTGCCAGCACCAAGCCTCTTCCTTTTCTTTCCAAGGAGGACGAGGTCTGTGTTGATGTATGTTAGTGAAATTCCTCCCAAGATCCTCTGGGGCCTTTCACAAGAACTCTGTGTCCTTCGGGGAGGTGACGGCAGTTTCTGGAATGTTGACAGTCTCCCTGAATGGGCTTCATTCTCTCGGTAGATGTGGGGTGGGGAAGTGGGGCGGAAGCCAGACAATGAAATACATTGAAATGTTGATAGAGGAAGTGGAAGAGTCAGACTGCTGTTAATTAAAATACTAGAACTATAACATAATTTAAAATTAAGTGTATTGGAAATCCAAAATGTAACAGCCCTCTCCCTTGCAATGAAAATTCCTTTTAAGCTGAATCAGCAGGATGTTCTAACTCAAGAAAGTAGCAATCAAGTACTAAAAGGTATGTAGCCAGGTGGGAAGCATCCTTCATCTAGATAAGCAATGGAGTATGATGCTTCAGGGGCTGGGGGTGGTCTGATAACCCCTGGAGGGATATAGGAGTAGATCATTTTCCATGATCATTGCAGAACTTGCTTTTTGTCACATGGTGTGGGGTATACATCTTGCTTGTCAGTTCATTTGACTTTGGAAGCAGTTAAGAGGTAGCATACTCCACTGTTTCCCTATGTCTTGAGCTTAATGAATAGACTTAGTTTCTCAAATCCAGCTGGTCTCTGTCTTTGGCTGAAACAGTGGCAAGCAATCTCAGACATTTGTTCCTGACAACAATACCATTTACAATAGCATCCCCAAACCCCATAAACATCTTATATGATATTCCAGGGAAATAAATACATATTTGTACCAGTGACATTTTGCCACTCACCGGCTATTGTATGAATATACATATATATAATTAAGGAAATAATTTCTTTGCATGAATGGAAAATGAAACCTCTAAGAAGCAATCCCACGTGATTTGGCATAGTCTATGACATTAGGAAGGAGCCCTGGTGTAGTGGGTTTTGCATTGGGCTGCTAACCAAAAGGTCAGCAGTTTGAAACCACCAGTCCCTCCATGGGAGAAAGATGAGACTTTCTACTCCTATAAAGATTTACAGCCTTCATTGTGTGCTAACCTTCCCTATACGATTGCTGAAGACAAATGGGCACATAAGCAAATGTGGTGAAGAAAGCTGATGGTGCCCAGCTATCAAAAGATATAGTATCTGGGGTCTTAAAGGCTTGAAGGTAAACAAGCAACCATCTAGCTCAGAAGCAACAAACCCCACATGGAAGAAGTGTCTGGTAAAAAGCATGGACACCCTTCCCCCAGACTGAGTTTCCCAGAGACGGGCTAGTTCTGCGAACAACTGTACCCTCTAAAAGCACAGACCGCCCATATCATTGTTCCTAGAACCAGAACAGACTGACCTTGCACAACGAGCAAACAGTCATATACGCCCCACTGAGCAAAAGCGCACCTTATGTCTACTCTCCAGAAGCTTCAACAGGAGGGGTATAAAAAAGCCCCCAAGCACTCCCCTGGGGCGGCTTCCACAGCTTCACTTTACTGTAGGCTGTTGAACCCATCCGCTTGTCCCCATTAAAGCCTGCTTTTTAATTAGTTCTCGGTGAGTATGGTCCGCCCCTTCTCGTTCTGTGCCTCAGTTTACCTAACAAGAAGCACACTAGCCTGTGTGATCACGAGGTGTTAAAGGGATCAGGTATCAGGCACCATCAGAACAAAAAATCTTACCATAGTGAATGAGGGGAAGTGCAGATTGGGGCTCCAAAGTCCATCTGTAGGCAACTGGACATCCCCTTACAGAAGGGTCTCGGGGAGGAGACGAGCCAGTCACAGTGCAGTGTAGCAACAATGAAGCATACAACTTTCCTCTAGTTCTAAATGCTTCCTCCACCCCACCCCACCCCCACCCCCACTATCATGATCCCAAGTCTATCATACAAGTCTGGCTAGACCAGAGGATATACACTGGTACAGATATGAACTGGAAACACAGGGAATCCAGGACAGATGATCCTTTCAGGACCAGTGGTGTGAGTGGCGATACTAGGAGGGTGGAGTGGAAAGGGGGAACTGATTACAAGGATCTACATATAACCTCCTCCCTGGGAGACAGACAACAGATAAGTAGGTGAAAGGAGACGTTGGACAGTGTAACATATGACAAAATAATAATTTATAAATTTTCAAGGGTTCATAAGGAGGGGGGAGCAGGAAGGGAGGGAAAAATGAGGAGCTGATACCAAGGGCTCAAGTAGAAAGCAAATGTTTTGAGAATGATGAGGACAACAGATGTACAAATGTGCTTGACACATGGATATATATATGTATTGTGATAAGAGTTGTAGGAGGCCCCAATAAAATTATTTTTTAAAAAAGATTTACAGCCTCAGAAACCCAAGGGGGCAGTTCTACTCTACCTTAGAGGGTTGCTACTATGAGTCCTAGTCAACCTGATAGCAGGGACTTCTTTTGTTCGTTTGTTTTGGATGCCATCAGGAATTGTCATGCAAAGCTTCAGTTCTACCTTCTACTAAAGTTTTCCTTTCCTCCTCCTCCTCCTCCTCCTCCTCCTCCTCCTCCTCCATCATTAAAGCCCCAAAGCAAACTTATTGCTTTCTATGTGGGTCTGACTCACAGTGGCCCTATATAAGCGTTCTAAGGCTATAATTTTATAATTTTTATGGGAGCAAATAATCTCATCTTATTCCTTAGGAGTGGCTGGTGGATTTAAACCCCCATCATAAGGTTAGCCAATAGACATTTACCTAACAACACCGTGTGTGTGTGTGTGTGTGTGTGTGTTAGGTAGCGAGGAGAAGCAGAAGCCAGGGGTCGTGTGTGTGTGTGTGTGTGTGTGTGTTAGGTAGCGAGAAGCAGAAGCCAAGGGTCTTCCCTCTACATGCCAAGGCCTCCCAACCCCCTTACAGGAAATTGGAAGCTGATAAAGGCTAGAGGGCATTCGCAAATTCAGGCCCTTGGGCCAGGAAGCCAGTACACCTGGGTGGGCCCCAATCCAGGCCAGGTGGGCTTAATTCAGCCAATGAGGTCAAGCAGTACCCAGCCCCTCCCAGCAGAGGGCCCTAAAAAGCCAGAATCGGAAGCCCACTGCCCTCTTCTTCCGGCTGCTCCTCCGCACTGCAGGCCAAGGTCTCTCTCTGGCTTGAATTCAGTTTACTGTACTGCGTGAAACTGCTTCTATCCTTTATAAAAACCCACTTGGATCACAAACTAGGCTTCGGCATGAATTCTTTCTCATGCGAAGCCAAGGATCATGGCATTTGCCACCAGAGAAACCTTTACCTGGGAAAGAGTATCTTCCTCATAAACTCAAAACTCGCTGCCATTGAACTGATCCCACCTCCTAGCAACCTATAGAACAAAGTAGAACTGCTCTTGTGGGTTGCCAAGACTGTAAATCATTATGGAAGTAGAAAGCCTCATCTTTCTCCCTCAGAGAGGCTAATGGTTTTGAACTGCTGATCTAACACATAACCGACCAGGCCCTCGGGGTGCCTCTTCTTCATAGCAGTATATTAATATGAATTGCCCAGAGTTGCTCCTTTACTCACCTGCAGGGGGTTGACATACACAGGTGAAGTAATGAATCTATTTCCAATGGTAGAGATTCAAATTGACAAATGCTAATGACTTATAGGCCAGAGCAAGAGTTCAGCAAACTGCAACGGTTGGTTCAAAATCAAGCCAGCTCGATTTTTTTTTTTTTTTATAAATAAAGGTTTTGGAACCTCATCATGCACATCCATTTGTACATTGCCGACAGCTGCTTTCCGCTCTACCATGGCACAGCTGAGGAGTTGCAATGAAGCCCAAATGGCTGCAAATCCGAGAACGTTTGATTTCTGCCTCTTTTTAGGAGAAGTTTGCTGACCTTTGTGCCAGTCTGACTTAAAAAAAAATTAATCTCTTACTTCTATTGTGAAGAGTACTAGCCAGGTGACTAGAGACAAATCCACATGTAACCTGCTTATCTGCTGGCCAGTCTTCCAGCAAGGTTGACCTTAAGATCATATTCTTGAACTGGACGTGACGGGGAGAAAAGACCTCTAGAGATAAGAACTCATCCTTCCAAAGACCTTAGACTAAATTGTAGTAGGTTTAAAAATATATACAATTCATATGAGTTGTATGCTGTTTCGAAGCCATAGCATTTTATTGGTCCTGTGTTGGGGTGAAAGGGGGGTTGGGAAGAGTAGGGTTGGAGGAGCATATTGTTAAAAAAAAAACAAACATGGTCACAAGATAATAGAGTCCTGTCGTCCGAGGAGTGAAACAGAATTTAATTAAAGTACAGGATGATAATGATAATAGTGTAGCTTTTGAGAAAAGGTTAACCATGTCTAAGATCCTCTCTTTTTTTTGTTGTTAAATCATTTTATTTTAAAAAATCATTTTATTGGGGGTTCATAAAACTCTTGTCACAATCCATACATACATCCATTGTGTCAAGCACATTTATACATTTGTTGCCATCATCATTCTCAAAATATTTGCTTTCCACTTGAGCTCTTGATATCAGCTCCTCATTTTCCCCACTCCCTCTCTGCTCCCCCCTCCCTCATGAACCCCTGATAATTTATAAATTATTATTGTTGTGTCATATCTTACACTGTCTGACATCTCCCTTCACTCACTTCTTGTTGTCCATCCCCAGGGAGGAGGTTATATGTAGATCCTTGTAATTGGTTCCCCCTTTCTACCCCACCTTCCCATCACCCTCCTCGTATCGCCACTCTCACCACTGGCCCTGAAAGGATCATTTGTCCGAGATTCCCTGTGATTCCAGTTCCTATCTGTACCAGTGTGCATCCTCTGGTCTGCCATATTTGTAAAGTAGAATTGGGATCATGATTGGGGTGGGGCTAGGGGCCAGGGAGGAAGCATTTAAGAACTAGAAGATAGTTGTATGTTTCATCGCTGCTACCCTATGCCCTGACTGGCTAGTCTCCTCCCCGCAACCCTTCTGTAAGGGGATGTCCAGTTGCCTATAAATTAGCTTTGAGTCTCCACTCTACCCTCACCCTCATTTACAATGATATGATTTTTTGTTCTTTGATGCCTGACACCTGATCCTTTTGACACCTCGTGATCACGCAGGCTGGTGTGCTTCTTCCATGTTGCTTCTGAGCTAGATGGCTGTTTGTTTACCTTCAAGCCTTTAAAACCCCAGATACTATATCTTTTGATAGCCGGGCACCATCAACTTTCTTCACCTCATTTGTTTATGCACACATTTGTCTTCAGTGATCATATGAGGAAGGTGGGCACACACTGATATGATTTTTTGTTCTTTGATGCCTGATACCTGGTCCCTTCTATACTTCATGGTCACGCAGGTTGATGTGCTTCTTCCATGTGGACTTTGTTGCTTCTGAGCTAGATGGCTTCTTGTTTACCTTCAAGCCTTTAATAACCCAGATACTATATCTTTTGATAATCGGGCACCATCAGCTTTCTTCGCCACATTTGCTTATGCGCCCATTTGTCTTCAGTGATCATGTTGGGAAGGTATGAATCATGGAATGCCAATTTAATAGAACAAAGTGTTCTTGCATTGAGTAAGTACTTGAGTGGAGGTCCAATGTCCATCTGCTGCCTTAATACTAAACCTATAAATATATGCACGTAGATCTATTTCCCCACCATCCTATATAAATATATTTACATATGTACATGCCTATATTTAGACCTCTGTAAATTTCCTTTGCCTCCTAGTTCTTTCCTCTATTTCCTTTTACTTTCCTCTTATCCCACTAGCATGCTCAGCCTTCATTTGGGTTTCAGTAATTTCTCTCGGTTACATTGCCCTTGCTGAATCCTTACCAGGTCTCTTACATCCTCCTTGCCACTAATTTTGGATCACTTGTTGCTCCCTTGTCCCTGGGTTGGTCAACACCACTTCCTTTCCCCCACCTCCCCCTCTCCCATGTTCCCCCGGAACCATCGGTTGTTTTCTTATCTAGATAGATCTACAGAGATAACAATATGCACCAAAAAACAAGCATAGCAAGACAAAGTGACAAAAGAGAATACAACGATGACAACAAAAAAGAAAACCAATGATCCAGAAAATAATAAATTAATTTTTTGTAAAAGAAAAAATTTAAAAATTACAAAAAAGAAAGAAAAACCTGTAAATAGCTCAAGTTCTGATTTTTGACCTCTAGGCATGTCTTCCAGTCAAGTCCGATGGGGTGCCAAGCTCTGGCCTTAATGTTTTGCCTCAGTGTTGGTCAGACCAGGCCACTCCCAACACTGAGTCTCCAGTGTTGTCCCCCGTAAGGCCAAGGGTCAGCGAGGGACAGCGTGTCTCATACTGGGATCAGCCATATGCTCCACTTTGTGCATTGCTGTTCGGAGTGGGGATATCGTCCTCCAGGCCTGGTGGACCAGGATGTGCTTCACTCTCTCTTTCTCCCCCTTCATTTGCTCCTGTGTGCTCTGATCAGACATGGCCCTCTCCCCTAGCTCAGCTTCGTGCCTTCCTCTAAAGTAAGTTCTTCTGGGGGGAGAGGCAGTTGTCCACATAGCTGGTATGGGGGCTGAGCCCTCAGGCCCCTCCTCTGGCTCCCCTCTCCATGCTGGCACCCTGCATTCGCATCCTGGAACACCTGATTTAGGTCTGGTTCCTCTTTCCTTTGGAGACACAAACAATGCCCTCCCCTTGGGTGGGTCAGTGCCCTATTCTCCCCACCACACATCTCTCTTTCCCCCCCCCATTTCCTTCACTGTCCCTCCTTTTTAATTGGTTACTATATGTACCCCCTGGATTTGGTCTGGCCCCTACTGTACTAGCTGGACCTCACCCCTAGAGAATTTGTATACAGTAGCTTTTTCCCTGTGCCCCTTTTGCATTTTTCTTTTCTTTTTTTATAACCTTACCTCAACGGACTCATGTTGTACTTGTCCTTTTGTGCTTGGCTTACTTCACTTAGCATGATTTCCTCCATGTGGTGCATGTGGTGGTATGCTTCATGTGTTCATCACTGCTTTTTAGGGATGCATAGTACTCCATTGTGTGTAGGTACCACAGTTTTTTGGTTTTGTTTTTATTTTTTAGGGTTTGTTGTTGTTGTTTTCAATCGTTTTATTAGGGGCTCATACAACTCTTATCACAATCCATACATACATCAATTATGTAAAGCATATTTGTACATTCATTGCCCTCATCATTCTCATAACATTTGCTCTTCACTTAAGCCCCTTGTACCACAGTTTTTCAATCCATTCGTCTGTTGATAGAAATTTGGGTTGTTTCCAACTCCTTCCAATTGTGAACTGTGCGGCAATGAACATTGGAGCATAGATGTCTGGCCGTCGTTTGTTTCTTGCCTCTTCTGGGTATATGCCCAGTAGGGGGATTGCTGGGTCATATGGTAACTCAATTTCCATTCTGTTATAGAGATTGCCAGATCAATTTCCATAATGGCTGTACATACCTGCAGGTGCACCAGCAGTGGATGAGAGTTCCTATCTCACCACAGCTCCTCCAACACTTGTTGCTTTCTGATTTTTTGAATTGGGCTATCTTTGAGGGTGTTAGGTGGTATCTCAGAGTTTTTTTAATTTGCATTTCTCTTATGACTAACGATTGGGAACATTTTCTTACCCGTTTATTGGCCATTCAGATTTCAGACTCTGTGAAACTTCTGTTCAGGTCCTTTGCCCACCTCCTCAGTGGGCAGTTAGTTTTTCTCTTATTATAAGTTTGCAAAATATTGTAGGTTTTAGTAATAAGACTTTTGTCTGATGTGTCATTGCTAAAGATATTTTCCCAGTCGGTGGGCTCTCTTATTACTCTCTTGGTGAATTCTTTCAATGAACACAGGTGGCGTATCTTCAGTATAGCCCACTTGTCTATATGTGACTCCTCTGTATCTGTATCCTTCCCTATTTCCGATAGCCTGTGTATTCCCTGTGCCAAAGTTCTCAGGTTGGTCCCAGTTCTCTCATTAGTGGCCCTAATTGTTTGGGGTTTTATCTCAAGGTCTGTATATCCTCTCCTTAAGAGGGTCAAGATATTTTTTTTTATAATTGCTGTCCAATAAGATGCTTTATAAATAATACAATAAATATAAGTATAACAGATAAAAATATTTAAAATATATAACATAAATATTATAAACAAACAATAAAAATCTTTAGAATTTAAAGGGTTTGCTTTAGTTATCTGGATAATTAACTTATGTTGAGTAATTAGTTTTATTTTTAAGAAATTGTCTTGATGTAAATATATTTATATATGAGGATGGGGAAATAGACCTATGTGCATATATATATAGGATTAGTATTAAGGTAGCAGAAGGACTTTGGGCCTCCACTCAAGTACTCCCTCAATGCAAGAATACTTTCTTTTATTAAATTGGCATTCTATGATGATCACCTTCCCAACAGAATTGCTGAAGACAAAGCAGGTGAATAAACAGATATGGTGAAGAAAGCTGATGATGCCTGGCTATCTAAAGATATAGCATCTGGGGTCTTAAAGGCTTGAAGGTAAACAAGCAGCCATCTAGCTAAGAAGCAACAAAGCCCACATGGAAGAAACACACCAGTCTGTGCGATCATGAGGTGTCAAAGGGATCAGGTATCAGGCATCATCAGAACAAAAAATCATATCATTGTGAATGAGTAGGGGAGTGTGGAGACCCAAAGCCCATCTGTAGGCCACTGTACATTCCCTTACAGAAGGGCCTCAGGAAGGAGACTAGCCAGTCAGGGTGCGATGTAGTAACAATGAAACATACTACTTTCCTCTAGTTCCTAAATGCTCCCCGCCCCCCGCCATGATCATGATCCCATGAGTGGTAATACTGGGAAGGTGGAGGGAGGGTGGGGTGGAAAGTGGGAACCGATTACAGGGATCTACATATAACCTCCTCCCTGGGGGACGGACAGCAGAAAAGTGGGTGAAGGGAGACGTCGGACAGTGTAAGATATAACAAAATAATAATTTATAAATTATCAAGGGTTCATGAGGGAGGGGGAAGAAAGGGGGGGAATGAGGGGCTGATGCCAGGGGCTCAGGTGGAGAGAAAATATTTTGAGAATAATGAGGGCAATGAATGTGCAAATGTGCTTTACACAATTGATGCATGTACAGATTGTGATAAGAGTTGTATGAGCCCCTAATAAAACGATTAAAAAAAAGATATTGTCTAGAAAAGACCTATGGTGTTCATAAATTATATTGTGACTTGTTACCAAATGAACAGATTGGGTGGAGGTTATTGTATTAAAAGCCCTTGCATTTTCTAAGAACAATATGTTCTTAATAACAACCTACGTGTTGGACGCATGTGGAGAAGAAAAGAATGTATCGTTTCACTGTTCCCAATCAATGTACACAAATGTACACAAAGTTTCATCCCCCTTTGCTTGGACATGTCTCCATGTGTCATCTTGGGTATGCAGTGCAGTATAATGATTGAAAGCAGAGTCCTCCATCAGATGCCTCCATCAGATGCCAGTTTGAACCCTGGCTCTTTATTTACATGCACAACTTGATTAGCTTCTCTGGCCCTCAGTCTTCCCATTTATAAAGTGTGGACAGTAATTATATCTGCTGTTGTGAGGACTTAATGCAGCGGTTCTCAACCTGTGGGTCATGACCCCTTTGAGGTAGAATGACTCTTTCACAGGGGTTGCCTAAGACCTCAGAAAACACATATTTCCGATGGTCTTAGGAACTGAGAAGTTGGCTTTTTACGCAGACTGTCACAAAATGTAGCAATGTAATTTACTGTTGCTATATTAAGACTGTTAACCATGCAGCACCATGTTTCAAGACTAAATTTCATTTATTTGTAATTATAAATAAATATTTCACAATATATAATTGCATATTGTTTTTGCAATGAATCACTATGCTTTAATTCTGTTCAATTTGTTACAATGAAAATATATCCTGCATATCAGATAGTTACATGAGGATTCATAACAGTAGCAAAATTAGTTACGAATTAGCAATGAAAATAATTTCATGGGGGGGGGTCAGCACAACATGAGGAATTGTAAGAAAGGGTGGCGACATTAGGAAAGCTGAGAACCGCTGCCTTAATGAAATAGTGCATATAGAGCATGTGCAATGCCCAGACGCAAATGGAGAAACTACTGGCCATGTGTGCAGTTAGTTTTTCTGGCTGAGCACTGGGGACCCTGGAGGTTAGACATTGGCCTGCTAACCAAGAAAGGAGCAGTTTGAAACCACCAGCTGCTCCTTGGGAGCAAAATGAGGCTGGGCTGTCTCCTACCAAAAAAAGAAAAAAAAAGATTAGAATTTCAGAAGCCCAGTAGAGGTGGTAGAGTGGCTACCAGGTGAAATTGGCTCAATACAATGCGAGCTAATTTTATTATTGTTATTTCAACATGGAAGCCCCTGCTGGTTCTGAAGAACAGTTTCCTGCACTTACTTAGAGATCTCCGTGTGGCTTGGTATCCATCTTCCCCCATCTGTACTTGCTGTTAAGTGTCATCTAGTTGGTCCTTACAAAGAGTAACCAGAACGTATGACAGGCCGAAGCATTGCCTAGTCCTACACTGTACTCGAAGCTGTGTTAAGCCTGAACCCATTTTTGCAGCCACCATGTCACACTATCTCACTAAGAGCCTTCCTCCACTTTACCAAGCATGATGTCTTTCTCCAGGGGCTGGTCTCTCCTGACCACATGTCCAAAGTACGTGAGACAAAGTGTCACCATCCTTGCCTCTGAGGAGCACTCTGGCCGTACTTCTTCCTAGATGAATCCATTTGTTCTTTCGGCAGCGCCTGGCCCTTCCAGTGTCCTTCGCCAGCACCATCTTCCAGAGCACAGCTTCTCCTTCCGGTTCCTCTTCCAGAGCACAGCTTCTCCTTCCGGTTCCTCTTCCAGTGCTCAGCTTTCACACTTAGCTTAGATGCACCTTTTTCCAGAACAAAGACATAGAGATGAAAGGCAGTATCACGTTCATCTTCTTCCCTTTCCTAGCCCGCTGGACTGTCATGGTTGCCAACTTGTTTAAGACAATCACCGTGACTCGATGGGACTTGGCAGACCTCAAGAAGGCTGAATGTCTCCTGACTATATATAGATATATAGAGTTTGGGTTTGTAATGTGCTTTGGTCTCAGGCAGACAGACAGACAGTGCTCTGACGGCATGGCTGTCCCTTTCCCACCTCTATGTCCTCTTTACTGCATCTGTCCAATAAAATCACTCCTATAACTTGGTAATTTTCCTGTGGGACACTGAGATTAATGACGGTCTTTGAAGCAGCTGATTCTGATAGGAGAATCTTGATTGATAAACCTATTGCGACAACAACTAGAATAAGAGTTCCTGGGGTGTACAGTAGGGGTGGGGAGGTAAGGGGGAGCTGACATCAAGGAGTTCAGGAAGGAAGAAAATGCTGCGGAAACTGACTTTGGCAGTCATTGTGGAATACTACCTGATGTGATTGAACTATGGAATGGGATGGTGTCTGGATTAGGTCCTCATAAAAAGGTTTAGGGGAAAAAAGAGACGAAGAATGAGGATCTTATTAAAAATAATGATTCTGATTTCTTGTCTCAGAGGTGGTCATGCAAATTCTCAGCAGGGGTGGACCGAGAATGAACAGGTTGAAGCCCTGCTTTTAAGTCAGGCAAACCCCAGTGAGTCCTGCAAATTCAAGCCTCTCATGAAATTTATTTAAACTCTCTGATCCTTCATTTTCTGTGCTGCAAGTGAAAGCTGGTGTACGGATACAATAGCAAACATGAAT
This sequence comes from Tenrec ecaudatus, assembly GCF_050624435.1. NCBI lineage: Eukaryota > Metazoa > Chordata > Mammalia > Afrosoricida > Tenrecidae > Tenrec > Tenrec ecaudatus. Next base: position 75,814,323 of record NC_134539.1, on the reverse strand, counting down.
ATAAATTGCTTGACACCATAGATGACAAACAGTAGATTTTCAGTAAATAAAACTTGTGACAGAGACTCACGTGTCCACCCATATTCATTACCCTTTTCCCCCAGAGTGCATGAGTGTACTCCAACTCCCAGCATCCTGTGCAGTTAGGTGGGGCTGACTTCTGGCCAATGAAATACAGGCAGAGTGAGGCGCACAGGTCACAACTGTCTTCTCCCTCAATCACTTTCCCTGACTACACAGCTGGAATCTATCAAGGAACCTGTGATAGGTGGGTTTATTGTGTCAACCTGGCCAATGAACCCATGTGGGATTAACTGAAAGGCAGTTTAATTGAAGGGCAGAGAGATAAATGGGTCAGCGAGCCTCACCTTTCTTGTCTCTTGCTCTCTGATGATTGGACCAGTGTGAGACTGCCTTAACTGGTTTTCTGCCTCAAGTTTCAAGCTACATTACTTGTGGGACACCAACTTGTGGACTGTGTCCCTGTAGTTTGAGGTTCCTTCAAGACCTGCTTTGCCACACTACTGGTGTATAGATTGCTTGAGCTGGGGCTGTTGGACCCTGTCATCTGGCTGACTGTTGATCTGCTTTCTGTTTGCTGCCTGTGGCTGGATTGCCTGAATTGCCCTACAGAGGACTCAACTGTCTGCTTCCTTGACTTGCACCTGGTGGCCCTTGTGACTTGAAGGACTGCCAGTGTATTAGCTGTCTCATGGAAGTGAGTTGTACTGAGTCATTTGTACTGCTCTATAGACTAATTAGCTGTTTATTTCTTATGTTATATCTATCTATCGATCTAATCATAAGTGTCCTGGTCTTGTTTCTCTAGAGAACCCTGTCTAACACAGAACCAGATGATGGAAGTTCCCTGAATCTTTGCAGCACCACTTACCCAAACCAAAGGCACTGTCATTACATCCATCCCAACTTATTGAGACCCAATTGGGCAGAGTACAATTTCCTCTTTGGATCCCTGAGACTAACTATTTAAGGAAGCAGAAAGCCTCATCGCATATTCCAGAATGCTGAGGAGTTTGGCTTGAGGAAGGCCGGGCAAGAGTGATAGCAAGGTGCCCTGGTGATGCAGAGGGGAAGCACTCAGCCACTAACACAAAGGTGGGCAGCTGGTGCCCACTAACTGCTTCATGGAAGAGAGATGTGCCCATAAAGATGTACTGCCTTAGAAACTCAGTTCTTTCTACTCTGTCCTATCCGGTCACTATGAATTGAAATCGAGTGGACAGCAGTAGGTTGTGTGTGTGTGTGTGTGTGTGTGTGTGTGTGTTGGGGGAGGACAGTGATAAGACTGGTAGTTGGCTTTTCACTGGTAATTCCTCCAGTGAAACGAATGGGAGAAAATCCTGAGCCTCTTAGAGCTGGGACGGGAGCTAAGCGCCTGGAAAAGGCCACGGGGATCACTCCTCCAGAAGACCATGTGTGGAGGTGGTCCCTGACCTTACTCACACCAGGGTATTTTCCATCACCTCGTATCCATGTGAAAACCAGTCAGGGAGTAAGGAGGAGCCAAGAGGAATGGCTGCCTTGGAATTGTTGGCTTGGCAAATAAGAGTGAACACAGCCACGGGCTGGCAGAAGAATGAAAGGTTCTCTGGAGAAAGATGTCCAGTTGACGGCTCCTAGAAGTGAGGATGCAGGCTTCGTTTCACATACCCCAGACAGGCTAGCAGGAGAGACGGTCCCTGGAAGAGTATGCTTAGAAAATGAGATCAGCCCAAGAGAAGGCTGGCAATGAGATGGATTGACACTGGCTGCAGCCACGACCTGGGAGAAAAGCTATGTTTCCCTCTGCTAGCTACATGACAGGTTCGGTGCAGCATCGGAACCAGCTGAAACCCCTGGGAGCAGTTCTGCTCTGTCCTGCAGGATTGATCTGAGTTACCACTGACTCGACGGCAGTGAGTTTGGTTTGTTTGTTGGCTTGGTTTCGTCTTTTACTTGAGAATATCCCCAAGGAAGTCATACCAACTAACTATGAGAACAACAAACTGAGAAAATAAACGTCTGTTTGCTCTAGCTGCCCACAAGTGGTATTTCTCATATAGCAACACTAAGAAACTAAAACCCTTGTCCTGAGGGAAACAAGCTTCGATTGGGAGTTTTCATGGGACTGCAAATTCCCAGGGGGTCCCTGAGGCCCTCTCAGAGATCTCAGAGACCCAAACAATTTTCATGATCATATTAAACCATTATTTGGTGTTTGGACATGGACACTGGTGGCAAAGAAAGCAATGGGGAGGATACATGTTGCCACCCTAGCAGACATGAGGGCCCCCACCCTCCCTGCCATCGAGTCGGTGCTGACTCAGAGGGACCCTATAGGACAGGACAGAACTGTCCCTGTGGCTTTCCAAGACGGTGACTGTTTGGGGGAGTCAAAAGCCCTGTCTTTCTCCCTTGGAGTGGCTAGTGGTTTCAAACTGTGGACCTTGCATGTCACAGCTTAGCAAGTAACCACGGCTCCACGAGGGTTCTTCAGGCATGAAGGCAGTGGCTCCAAACTGTACTAGTCGCCATTGCCGTTTTCACTGCCACGTGTCACAGAAAAATAAAACAAAAACCAGCTTTACTTGAGAATGGAGCCCTTGGGGCTGCTAACTGCAAGGTCAGCCATTTGAAACCACCAGCCACTCTGTGGGAGGAATATTGAGCTTTCTATTCCCATTGACATTGACATTGACAGTCTCAGAACCCCCGGGAGCAGTTCTGTGCTGTCCTGTAGGGTTGCGGTGAGTCGCTGCTGACTCCATGGCAGTGAGTTTGGTTTGCTTGTTGCTTTGGGTTGGTTTTTCACTTGAGGATGTTCCTGAGAAGTCATGCCAACTATTCTTCTATGTCTTGACCCTTAAAGACACATGGTTCTCATTCTTCAAGTGACAAATGGAAGTCTACAAGAAAAACCGCTGCACACCGCAGAACTGTTGGTGATTGTTGTGTTAGTCTGGGTCCTTTAGAGGAACAAATCCATAGAAACTCATGTCTAAGAGAGCGTATTATATAAAGGTTAAGTGCACATCAAGAAAACATCCCAACCCAGTGCTGCCCAAGACCACAAGTCCAACATTAACCCATATGTCCAACACCAATCTACAAAATCCTCCTCCATCTCACAAAACAGACACTATGACACTGACTGCAGGAGGAAAGCCGAGTCAGTGAGCATGTCAGCATCTCAGCGCTGGCAGGGGTCTCCACACGGCTGCTCCAGCACCCAGGGCTGCATCGGGGTAGGTCCATGCGGCTTCTACTCAAGGATGTCTTGCAGGAAGTGAGCCTTGCCATCTGAAGCAGGAACCTGGCTAAGGCAGCTGTACCCTGGCCCGATCATCACAAAGAAAAAGACTGAGAACTTGAAAGGCAAGGTTCACTGAGCCATTTATCCCTCCACCCTTCAATTAGCCCGACATGTGTTTATTGGCCAGGTTGGCACAATCAACTAACTACCTCAGTCATTTTCCATTGAGCTGTGAGTGGAACGAGCTGCTCTTTCAATGGACCACCCATTCCCAAAAATTAATGAAGGCATCTTGTCGCTTCAAGACAAAGAAACTGGGGCCTTGGTGCCCGGTTACCAAAAGATATAGTGTCTGGGGTCTTAAAGACTTGAAGGTAAACAAGTGGCCATCTAGCTGAGAAGCAACAAAGCCCACATGGAAGAAGCACACCAGCCTGTGTGATCATGAGGTACCAAAGGGATCAGTTATCAGGCATCAAAGACCCAGAAAAAAATTATATTGTGAACGAGGGGAGTGCATAGTGGGGACCCAAAGCCAACTGGACATCCCCTTATAGAAGGGTTGAAGGGAGGAGACAAGCCAGTCAGGGTGCAGTGTAGCACCAATGAAACATACAACTTTCTCCTAGTTCCTAAATGCTTCCTCCCTCTCCCTCCACTATCATGACTAGACCAGAGGATGTACACTAGTACAGATAATGACTCGCAATACTGGGAATTCAGGACAGATAAACCCCTCAGAATCAATAATAAGAGTAGCGATACCAGGAGGGTAAGGGAAAGGTGGGGTAGAGAAAGGGGAAATTGACCACAAGGATCTACATCTAACCCCATCCCCGGGGGATGAACAACAGAAAAGTGGGTGAAGGGAGACATTGGTTAGTATAAGACATAAAAAAATAATAATTTATAAATGATCAAGAGTTCATGAGGGAGGGAGGGTGGCGGAGGGGGAAAATTAATTGATACCAAGGGCTCAAGTAGAAAGAAAATGTTTTGAGAATGATGATGGCAACAAATGTATAAATGTGGTTGGCACAATGGATGGATTATGATAAGAGTTGTAGGAGCCCCCAATAATGTGATTTAAAAAAAAAAAGAGAGAGAGAGAGATAGCTCTTGCTAGATGTGGGACACACACACTCCTGCGAGACATTCCTGTTGAGAAGACACATGGTGCTACATGAGGGCCCTGGAGCTAAAGGAGCCACGTGGAGACGCCTGCCAGGGCTGAGAGGCTTCCACTGCCACTGGATCCACAAGACTTTCCACCCACTGGCCTGTGATCTTCCTGCATTTGGCATCATTGCATGTGTTTCATGAGTCTGAAGAGGACTTAGTAGATTGGTATCGGACATATGACCTAATATCAGACTTATGGACTTGATCTGGACTGGGCTGGGATGTTTTCTCAATATTCAATTGCTCTTGTATATAAAACTCTTTCATATATATAAAGTAACTGATAGTATTTGTTGTTAAAGAGACCATTCAAACTTCCAAACCACATTTAGAACTCTGGAAAATGTTCATCAGCTACCCTGAGCTTGACAGTTTGCCAACAGTCAGAAACTTCTTTGAAAGTAGTGGTGATATCGACCTTATAACATGAAATACATGTTTGGGAGATCTGTACCTCAGGTAATGGATACTTTCCAGGAATGCACAATGTGGTTACAACATCACATGGGAGGCAAGGATCCCTTGAAAAGAAAAACCAGAGCAAGGGATTTTAGCATAGCAAAGCATGATAATTGCATTGAAAGTATCACTTGTCACATTTTGCTACAGTATCAAGCAGTAATACCCACAACTATCTGAAAAGATCCTTGAAAATCCTTTCCCAACAGTATATTTATATGAGGCTGTATTTCCTTCATATACTTCAACCAAGACAAGATCTCCCAATAGATTGAATTCAGACACAGTTATGAAAATCTTTTCTTTAAGCCAGACACTGAAGCAATTGACAAATATTTAAATCAAGCCATGTTTTTTCTTAGTTTAAAAAAAATCTTGGCAAAGAGAAGTCTTTCCATAAAACCATAGGCTTTATGTCGACACCTAACGTGTTGTGGTAGTTAGAAAGTTGGTGTCAATTTGAGACTGTTAACAGTGCAGGGGTGGAGTTTAACCTGCAAACAGGTCGCAGCTTGATGGCCTCACTTGGAGGCGCTGTGGAGATAAATATCTCACCGGAGGTCAGACCCAAACTCTCTGTTTTGTCTTCCTGCTGACAAGACACATGGAACTACGCTGATGGAGCCAGAGCCCTGGAGCTAGAGGAGCCATTTGAAGACCCACTGAGATGCTTCCACCGCCACTGGATCCACAAGACCTTCTATCCACTGGCCTGTGATCTTCCTGCATTCAGCATCATTGCACATGCTGTGTGAATTTAAAGAAAAATTTATGAACTAGTGGACATATGGGCTAGTATCAGACTTATGGACTTGATCTGGATTGGTCTGGGGTGTTTTCTTAATATACAATCACTCTTAGATATAAAGCTCTGTCTTACACATATATGAGTGTCTATGAATTTGTTTCTCTAGTCCACCTGGACTAACACACGCATTTACTGTTATCTTTAAATAAGCAAATTATTTGAACTAACTACAAGCTTTTCTTTCTTGTTGTGTTTTGTTTTGTCATTGGCGTATTGTTGTTTCTTTGTTTTATTTTATTGCTTGGTTTTGCTCTGTCTTGTTTTTGTGCATGTTATTATTTCCGCAGGTCTGTCTAAAGAAGATAGGCTGGATGAACAATCTGTAGGAGAAAACAACAGGACTGACAGTTCCAGGGGGACACGGGAGAGGGGGAAGTGGGGCAAAAGAAAGTGGTGTTAACAAACCCAGGGACAAGGGAACAACAGGTGATCCAAATTGGTGGTGAGGAGGGTGTAGGAGACCTGGTAGGGCATGACCAAGGGTAATGTAACTGAGAGGAATTATTGAAACCCAAAGGAAGGCTGAACATGATAGTGGGACAAGAGGAAAGTAAAAGGAAATAGAGGAAAGAGCTAAGAGGCAAAGGGCATTTATAAAGGTCTAAATAAAGGCATGTACATATCAAATATATTTATAGATGATGTGGAAGTGGATCTGTGTGCATATAAGTATAGGTTTAGTATTAAGGCAGCACATGGACATTGGGTCTCTACTCAAGTACTCCTTCAATGAAAGAATATTTTGTTCTATTAACTTGTCATTCCATGATGCTCACCTTCCTGACACAATCACTGAAGACAAAGTGGGTGCATAAGGAAATGTGGTAAAGAAAGCTGATGGTGCCCGGCTATCAAAAGATATAGTGCCTGGGGTCTTAAAGGCTTGAAGGTAAACAAGTGGCCATGTAGCTCAGAAGCAACAAAGCCCACATGGAAGAAGCACACCAGCCTGGGCGATCATGAGATGTTGAAGGGATCAGGTATCAGGCATCATCAGAACAAAAAAATCATATCATTGTGAATAAGGGGGAGTGTAGAGTGGAGACCCAAAGGCCAGCTGTAGGCAATTGGACATCCCCTTATGGAAGGGTCGCAGGGAGGAGATGAGCCAGTCAGGGTGCAGTGCAGCAATGATGAAACAACTTTCCTCTAGTTCCTAAATGCTTCCTCCCCACCACTAGCATAATCCCAATTCTACCTTACAAATCTGGCTACACCATACACTGGTAGAGATAGGAATTGGAAAACACAGGGAATTCAGGACAGATGCTTCCTTCAGGACCAGTGGTGTGAGTGGTGATACTGAGAGGATGGAGGGAGAGTGGGAAGGAGGGGGAACTGATTACAAGGATCTACATATAACCTCCTCCCTGGGGGTCGGACAACAGAAAAGTGGGTAAGGGAGCCGTTGGACGGTGTAAGATATGAGAAAATAATTTATAAATTATCAAGGGTTCATGAGGGAGTGGGGAGCGGGGAGGAAGGGGAGAAAATGAGGAACTGATGCCAGGAGTTTAAGTAGAGAGATATGATGAGGGCAATGAATGTACAAATGTGCTTTACACAATTGATGTATGTATGGATTGTGATAAGAGTTGTATGAGCCCCTAATAAAAAGATTTAAAAAATAAATATTTCAAATTTTTCTCAGTTGTAATATCCCACATAGGAAATTCGGACAGATAGAATCTTACTGGGGTTCACTTAGGAGCAGAAAGGGGTTCAAATATCGCGAGGTTTGCGAACTGCTGTTTAAAATGCTGACTGCATGTCAGAAACGCTTTCCGGATTATCAAATTAGATTTTGAAATCTATTTTTCTCCCGGTGCATTGAGCCACTCCACCGCCAGGGGTCCTCACCCAGGGTAAGACCTGACTGTTAAGTTTGCCTGCCATGAGCCAGCCTCCTTGACCCTATTCCATCCACCTCACACCGCTTTGCCAATGGCCATGGGCTCTGCCGAAGAAGTCTGCAGGACGGAGGTGCGCGGTTCAGGAAGTTGCTCAAAGGGCTGGTAGGACGTCTGTCTGGCACTTGTCATTGCTGCTTTTCATGTGGCGCCACCTTAGAGCGCTGGCTCTTCATGCATTCCCTTCTCCACACCCAGCACCGCCAGTATGCTTTCATCGCCTTTTCTCAGACATTCCAGGTATTGTTACACCGAACCCAACTCTCGGTTTCATTCCGTAGATTCTGCTCTGTCCCACCTCCCCTTCCTGCCCCTAGCACCCGCACCCCAGTATTTTTTCTTCTGAGTCGAAATGGAGAGCAAGGCTCCGTGCTCGGGGCCCCTTGTATCATTGAGCCTCTCAGAAGAGGCTTTCTTTTCGGCTGGTGCATGCATAAGACCCCGATGGTGCCCGGCCTGGTGCAAGCAATAAGATGTGTGCAGGGGCCTCTGCTGCTGGTTCTGATAGTGGCGCTTGTATTTTTAGCTTAAGGCTCCCATTCCTGCTAGAGTGCACATTCCCTCGGGTGGGGCCACATTGACAACTGCCACTAGCCAGCCCCTGGTCCCCTCCCAGTGCCCACGCTCTCCCCTCCATGCCTTTGTTCACGCCGGCCCTCCCATCTGGAATGCACTCCCCCAGTCTCTTCAGAGTAAAGCTCGCTCTTCCTCAAGGTCTGGCTTCACAACCCCTGCCCCAGGAAGGCTCCCTGGCACTCCCCAGCTGGGATCCATTTCCCTGCACTCAGCATTTCATAAACGGTGATCCCACCCCTCCTTCAGTTGCAAAGACCACCTTTTCTGAACTGAAAATTGGACTCAAGTGCTCTCTCATTAGTACAATTGCACTTTGGAGAACAGGTGCAGAGAATTTCTTGAACAAATGGATTCTCTTCCCTCTTACCATTTCTCTGCACTCCAGTGGCCCAGCAAACGTTTGCTGAAGTCAGATGGAAGGTGTGCTTTAGGGGTGTGCACAGGCAGTGGCGGTGGAAAGCAAGAGAGCCTTAAAACCTCGAAGGCGCTATGGAAGATTATCTGCACAGACCAAAACCAGGCCCCCCAAATTGGCATGGCGCGCATGGGTGCATGGTGCAGAATGGGGCTCCGTAGGATTCGCAGTGGCCTCGTTCGCTGAGGTGCCTGGGAGTACACTCGAGCCTCCAACTTCTTGCTGAGCAACTGAGTGTGTTCACCTTGCACCACCAGGGCTCCTCTACCCTGTCCTCCTACAGGACAGGGTAGAGCTGCCCCTGTGCCTTCCGAGACCGTAACTCTTTATGGGAGCAGAAAGATGAGGCGCTCTCCCATGAAGACACTGGTGGTTTCGAACTTCTTACCTTGCAGTGAGCAGCCCAACACACAATCCAGGACATCAGAAGGAGACACCAAACAGAGGAAGAGGCTGAGTGCAGTCGCATATGTAACCCCAGTCAAGACCATATGGGACAGAAGCAGCACTAATGAGCCCATCAAACTGTGAAAAGTAACAGATTGTGGTGGTTATACCAAGCCACAATTTGGGGACTACAGCTCTGCAGCAACAGGGGACTGAAAGAGGAGCCTCTGGTGTGTCTGAGAGTCAGAAGGTATCATGGTAAACCCAACAGGTGGCAAATGCCTACTAGATGCCAGCCAATGCTAACAGCCAACGCACATTGTCTCATCAATTCTCACAACAAACGTCTTCCCCTCTTCAGAAGCCCAGGAAAGTGTAGTTCCTTATCTAAAAGTGGACAGTGACAGAATTTGACGCAAGTGTATCTTACTCAAATCTAGCCTCTCGAATCATTCTCTATGGTGGGAAGCAGATTCAGAGAGAAGGGCCTGCTTTTGGTTTAATTTCGTCAGTCTCTGCTCATCATGGTATCCTTGGATATTATGCTTGGCCATATCACGGAGTCTTGGTCTTGAAGCCCAGACGGAGCCATGTGCCAAGCTTCTGGTGCTTCCACCTGATCTGTGTGCCTGCATCATATGCTTCGAGTATTGGCTGTATGATTGTCTTCATAGGTGTTGCTTGGCCTTACACTTCCCTTTCCCGTGGTGGGCTGTCATTTTTCCCAGAGCTTGCTGAGGTCTGGATGGCTAGAAGGATTTTCCCACTCCCAGTAGTATGACACGGCACCTGGCAACCAAGTCCCAGTGGCGAATGCTTAAGTTTACTGGTCTGTAAAATGGGACAATGGAAGAACTTAGCTCACAAATCATTGTGAGGAGGTCCTGGTTTACAGAAAGGTCGGTACCACCGCAGTAAGTCTTCCGTACAAACTGTATGCACTCTTTAGTCTTGCTCTTCTTTTCTTTCCGACACTGTCATGAGTTCCCTGTATGAACTCGGGAATGCCACAAAATGTGTCTGCATTTTAATTCCCTCACTTGAAAGCCACCACTTGTCTGTCAGTTTGTCGTACTGTGTTGACCTGTGTGATGCCGGAAGGTGTGTCACTGGTCATATTGAAGTTGAAAGACCTGGAGAAAAAGCCAATCCTTGAGTTGAAATACTGGAGGATTCTATGGGAACAACATCGGACCCTGCAAAATAAGATGGAAGGAATGCGCAGAGCCACTATACCAAAAAGAACTGATTGGCATTCCAGCCATTTCAGGAAGTAACATATGAGCAAGAACCAATGGTACTGAAGTTAGAAGTCCAAGCTGCACTGAAGGCACTAGCCAAAAACAAGGCTCCAGGAATTGATGGAATGCCAACTGAACTGTTGCAACAAACTGCTGATGTGCTGGAAGTATTCAATTGCCTGTGCCAAGAAATCTGGAAGACAGCTACTTGGCCAACTGACTGGAAGGGATCCCTATTTGTCTCCATTTCAAAGACAGGTGACACAACAGAATGGGCAAGAACAATGTCATTGATATCACATGCAAGTGAAGATTTGCTGAAGATCACCCAACAGTGACTGCAGCCCTATGTTGACAGGGAGCTGCCAGATAGTTAAGTTGGATTCAGAAGAGGAATGTGGTCTGAGGGATATCACTGCCCTTGTCAGTTGGATCTTGGCTCAAACCAGAGACTATTAGAATGATATTTATTTGTGTTTTATTGACTATGCAAAGACATATGACGATGCAGATCCTAACAAACTATGGATGGCATTGAGAAGAATAGGAATTCTCAATGAGAACATTTCATTGTGTTCATGTGACACCTGTTCATGGACCAAAAGACAGTCTTTCAAAGAGAACATGGGCATATTGAGTGGTTGGAAATCAGTGTGGACCAGGGTTGTATCATTCCACCACACCTACTCAATCTGTATGTTGATCAGGTAATAAGAGAAGCTGGACTATGTGAAGAATGTGGCATTAAGATTGGAAAAAGGCTTATTAACAACCTTTGATATGCAGATGACACAATCTTGCTTGTTGAAAATAATCAAGGGCTGCAGTTCTTCAGTATGAAGTGCATTATGAATTCAGTATGAATTACAACTCAATGTACAGAAAACCAAAGTCCTCAGATGGCTGGACCAATAGGTAACCTCTGATACATGGAGAAAAGATGGACGTTGTCAAGGAGCGCATCAAGGATTAGATTCACAATCAAGGCGCATGGACGCAGCGGGCAAGAAGCCCAAGGATGTTTTGCACTGGGCAAATCAGCTGCACAAGACTGCTTTAAAGTTGAAGAGCAAGTTATGTCACTTTGAGGATCCAAGCCATGGTATTTTCCATAGCCTCCTATACATACGAAAGTTGGTCACTGAGTAAGGAAAATCAAAGAGTTAACACATTTGAATTATGATGCTAATGATGAATATTGAAAGTACTGTGGACTGCCAAGAGACCCAACAAGTTTCTCTCGGAAGAAGGACAGCCAGCATGCTGCTTGGAAGCTAGGGCGCTGGGACGTCATGTACTTTGGCTCTGTTGTCAGGAGAGAGCCTGGAGGAGGGCATCATGCTTGGCACAGCGGAGGAGTGCAAAAGAGGAAGACCCTTGAGAGGATGGACTGACACAGTGGCTGCAACAACATAACAGTGGCTCAAACATAACAACGATGGTGAGGATGGCACGGGACTGGGCAGTGTTTCCTTGTGTTGTGCACAGGGCTGCTGTGAGCCAGGACTGACTTGATGGCGCCTAACAATAACAACAACACTTGACGGTGCTCATTACATGGTAGCAATTGCTTACAGAGGGATTAAGGATGCCTTGGAAAGTCTTGGCTGGTCCAGGTATAGGCACGATTGATGGAAACCTTTTCTGATTTCTGCCATGAACAGCAACAGAGGCCACTTGACTTCTCTGTGTCTCCGATCCTTCCCTCCTTGTCTTCTTCTTTTCAATAAGCTTCTGTTCAGTAATATGTGCCACAGAGTAGGTACTCGTTTCTGGGAAAGGAGACAGTGAATATTTGATGAGATTTGTAGGGTGGATATGGTAGCAAGGATCAGGTTGTGTGTGTGCATCTCTGTGTGTTCATTCTCTTCCCTTTTTTATAAAGACACTTGTCCTACTGAATTAGGTCCTACTTTATTCAAAATTAGTAGAAACAGCTGCAAACATTGTTAATAATCAGAATGTAGAATCATGGAGTATGAATTTAGGAAAATTGGAAGTTATCAAAAAGGAAATGGAATGCATAAAGATCTCTATCCCAGGTATCACTGAGCTGAAAGGAACAGGTGCTGGGGATTTTAATTGGATGATCATGTGATGTACTGTACCAGGAGTGACAAATTGAAGAAGAATGGTGTCATGTTTGTTCTCAAAAACAGCATTTCCAGACTATCCTGAAGCACAACACCTTCAGTGATGAGATAATATCTTATATCGATAAGGAAGACCAGTTAATATGATTATAAGGCAAATTTACACCCTACCTAGTAATGCCAGAGATGAAGAAAACAATCTGAAATTGATCAAACATGTCATCAAGATGCATTGATAATTACTGGTGATTGAAATAACAAAGTTGGAAACCAAAAAGGATTAGTAATTGGAAAATACACCTTTTGATGGAAGTAACCCTGGAGATACATAATAAAATTTTGCAAGATCAATGACTCATTCATAGAAAATACTGTTTTTCAACAACATAAATGGCAATTGTGTACATCAGCCTCTCTGGAAGGAATGCACAGGAATCAAATGGTCTATGCTTATGGAAGGAGACAGTGGAAAAACTTAATCTCATAAAACAGACTAAGGCCAGGACCACTTACAGAACAAACAAGCCATCAATTGCAAGTTCAAGTTGAAGCTGAAGGAATGAAAATAAGTCCACAATAGCTAAAGTCTAACCTTGAGTCTGTGTGGGAAACAGAAGGATTTCTCTCAAGTTGTCTCCCCCAAATATATGCCAGACTTAGCTGCTTGTGAATGACTATACACTTGGAGGTCAACAGAAGTAGGTCAGGGGTCATTCTCCCTAAGGGTCATCAGCCACCTAGAGCAAGCAGTCACCACTGTTTATCCAGCAAGTAGGACCCACTCCCTTCTGATAAGGATAGTAGTTGACTGTTTCCTTGTAGGAGACCCCTGAGAGGTCAAGCCCATCCAAGGGTGACCAAGGTTAGGCCACTATCATGAATCTAGGGTCTGCCCATCTTATCATATGTATACCCCTAGTCCCTCCCATTCCTATGTGCATACACATTGCTCATCCACTTCCTGTCACGCTTCTGCCTATTGTACATCCCCTTTCTATGATGTGGATGCCTACTGTACAGCTCCTTCCTGTGAAATGTGGTTACCTGTAATCACGCCCCGCTAAGTAGAGACATAACCCTTGGGTAGCAATAAACAGGGTCCTTGAGCATCCTGCCGGGTCCCCGCCCCACCTCGCCTCGGCCAATGTTGTGTGCTGACCTGGCAGGTAAGATCATGGCCATCCAGGAGGTGAGCATGCTACCACAAAATGTGTCTGACTCCATTATTTCAATCCCTCTTCTATCTCTCATGCTCTCTATGACTTTATTATAATCCTTATATATCTTAACCGTACAATTGGGCCTATCGAACCCGTGATTAGTGGTGGGGGCTGGTCATTTTCCACCACAAGCCTGTTCTACCTGAACTTAGAAGCCATCTCAAGAACAGATTTGACACATTGAACACTAATGACTGAAGACCGGAAGAATTGTGGATGACATCAAGAGCATCAATGACATACATGAAGAAAGTAAAAGATCTTTAAAAACTTGAAAGCGAGGGGGAAAAAAAAACCCCAAAATTAATATTAGAAAAAGACTGAAAAATAAAAATAAATTAAAAAAAGAAAAAGACTCTGAAACATAAAGTAGCTGAAATGAACAGAAGGAATGATGAAGCAAAGAACTGAGCCAAAAGAGCGCACTATTTATTTTAACTGATTTAACAATTTAAAACAAAATATATCTTACAAAATATATTTTAAAACAAAATGCATTGTTACTTCTGGATGATAATCATATGAAGTACATATGTCTATGTTTTCCTTAACTTTTCTTTTATAGCATGCACATGCTTCCGATTCAGACTTTTAATACTATGCGGAATAAACAAAGGAGCAAGAGCTTTAAGCTATTTGTTAGTGTTAAATTGAGTTAATGTTTCCTGTACTTGAAAGTTCACAAACCTTTTTAAAGAAAATGTTGTATCTACGTCTGTGGCTGCTAAATGGCATGTTCATATTTTTTCCTGCTTTTTAATGGGTAAACTGTTACTAAAAGAGCTGTTTAAAACAATAAAAAGATGGTAAAACTTTTATGAAAAAAAACCAACTGAGCATATTTCAAAGAAGACAAACTAAAGTCTCTGCAAAGATCTGATGTTTGAAAACCAAAAGGGGAAAAAATGTTCAGCTTTTCTCTAGCTGAAAGAACTGGAGAAAAATTTCAGGAAGCAATATTGAAGAATCCTGTGGGCAAAATACTGAATGACACAGGCAGCATTGAAAGGAGATAGAAGGAATTTGGAGTCACTGTACTAGAAAGGAAACAGAGCCGCTGTACCACAAAGAATGTGCCAACATTTAGTCATCTCAGGGAATAGCAGTCATCAAATATCAATGGCATTTTTGAAATAGCATATAATCACGTATCAGTAGTAAAGACTGATGATCCACTCTATAAACCTTAACCTAACTCACAATTTAAAACTTAAGGGAAGAAAAAAAAACCTTATCAACGCTATTGAAGGAAGAAGTCTTTGCTGGCATTGGCAAAAACCAAGGATCTAGGAAGTGAAGAATCCCAAGTGAGATGTTTCAACAAATGGCTTTGATACCAGAAGCACTTTCCTGCGTGTGCAAAGACGGAATCTGAAAGACTGACTAGAAGAGGGGTCCACATTTATTCATGCTCATTCAGAAGATGACCCCACAGAACACACAAATTACTAAACAATACCATACTCCAGTAAAATGTGAAGAAAATTCCGACACAGTTGCAGCAGTACATTGAGAGGGCACTGTCAGAAACTCAAGTCAGATTCAGAAGAGGACATGAAACAAAGGGTAGCGTTCCAGTCAGACGGATCTTGAGTGAAAGCAAATAGCAGAAAGTTATTTTACGGATTACTCAAGTGCTATGTGGGTCATCAGATAATTACGGATAACATTGCAAAGAATGGAATTCCAGAACACTCAATTGTGCTCAGATCAAGAAGCAATCATGGGACGAGAAAACGGGGATAATCTCAGTTTAAAATCAGGAAAGGTGGGTGTCAGAGTTGTATACTTACACCATATTGATTCAACATGTATGCTAAGCAAATAGTCCAATGAATGACTCTAAAGAAGAATGAGGCATCAAGATTGCAGGAAGATTCATGAACCCTTGATAATGCAGATGATATCGAGCGTGTTTGCTGGAAGCAAAGAGGACTTGACAAAGACCCCAATCTTCAGGATGGATTACTCCTCAACATACAGAAAAGAAAATCCTCACGACTGGCCCAATAAGCAACAGTGAGGGTGGCAGTTACATAATCTGGTGTCAATTTGAGAGGATTATGAGTGAAGGGGTGCAGTCTGGCCTGCCAATCAAGGTATAACCAATGAGGCTTCTGTGTGGGCATGACTTTCTCCTGAGAATTCTGGGAATTCCTGTTTTTCCTCCTTGGAGGTAGGAGACACACTCTCTCTGCTCACTCCCTGGGAGACATTGCAGCTGGCAAGACACATGGAACTACCCTAGTGCCCTGAGCTGGAGAAGCCACATGGACCTACCTTGATGCAACCAGACCTCTGAAGTCACATAACCCACGTAGAGATCCCTGCCAGCGCTGCAATGCTTACAATGCCACTGGATCCAAGGACTTTCTACCCACTGGCCTGTGATCGTCCTGCATTCAGTGTCATTGCATGTGTTTTGTGAGTCTGAAGAGGACTTTATAGATTGGTATCGGACATATGGGCTAATATCAGACTTATGGACTTGGACTGGACTGGGTTGGGATGCTTTCTTAATATACAATTACCCTTTATATAAAACTCTCTCTTATACACATATGAGTTTCTATGGGTGTATTTCTCCAGTCCACCTGGACTAACACAATGATATAAATGGACAGAAGATCAAAGTGGTCAAATATTTTAATTTTACTTGGCTCCACAACCAAAGCCCATGCAAACAACAGCCAAGAAACCAAAGGACATATTGCATCGGGCACATCTGCTGCAACACGTTTTTTTTAAAGTGTTCAAAAACAAAGATAGTACCTTGAGTACGATGCGCACCTGTCCCAAGTCACGATATTTTCAATCAGCTCACGTGTGCATGGAAGCCAGACAACAAATAAGGAAGACTGAAAAGAATTGATGCACTAAATTTTGGTGTTGGAGGAGAATATTGAAAACATCATCCACTGCTAGAATAAGGCACATATAAGTGTTGGAACAAGCGTAGTCAGGTTGCTCCTTGGAAGAGAGGATGGTAGGCTTTGTCTCATGTCCTTCTGAAACCCTCAGACTAATATCCTCCTTTCTATGACTCACCTACTAGGGACTCTGTGACCTATCTTTCTGTTATTGACATTCTTTTGTGTTGTGTATCCTGATCATCAGCATTCCATCTCAAAACCCTTCAGCAAAGAATGAGCGCAGGCTCCTTCCAGCATATATTGGATCTGAGGGCATGTAGTCCAGATATTTATGCGTGTCCTCCAACTAAGCCATGAATCACCGGAAGGGAACATACGATCGGACCCATCATTCTCCCCTCGCCTATTTTTCCCTCAAATGGTCCCTCTAGGGAGCATCCAGTTGAACATGACTCACAGTGGGATCTCCATTTAGGAACAGAAGTGGGTTAGAAGGTGGGGAGGGGCAAGAAGAAGTCAGAATTCCAGAAGCCTGAGGGGGTAAGAGACCCAGGGGCTCCCCATTCAGGAAACGCCCCCCCCACCCTTGTATTTTGGTTATGAGACCCCATGCGGCACCTTGTCTGCTCAGACAAGAAAATTCCTTTCTGTTTGTGTGCAGTGCCACTTTATTTCAATTGGCTAATAAAGTTAGGCCAGAGCTCCTAAGTTGGGCAACAACCCCTGTGGACAAAGTATGAGGAGGGGGCAGTCTCTGAAGACATCATATTTGGTGAAGTAGAGGACACGAGAACAAGAGATGAGATGGCTGGACATGACCACATTCTTCCTGAGGGTAAGCTGTCATTCTCTTGCTTTATCCACCAGCAGCGTCATGGGTCACCTTCTCAGAAAGGGAAGCAAAGCCCAAGACCAAATGAAATCCGAGTCAGACCATGTAGTAACCATTTTAGCATGTCAAATGCCTCCTATTTTGGAGTGTCCTTACGTAACCACAGCTCCTTCTCAGATTCTTCCAGTCTCCTGTCTCTCTTTTAAAAGAACCCTTGTGATTACATTGAGTCCTCACAGACAATCCAGGATAAATCCCCCATCATGACCCTTAATCACATCTGCAAAGTCATTTTTGCTATGTCTACCCACTGCCACCAAATTGATTCCAATTCCTACTGACCCTATAGGAGGGCAGAGTGGAGCTGCTCCTTGGGGTTCCCAAGGATGTAAATCTTTTGGGGAGCAGACAGCCACCAAATGCTACATAGGGTTTCCAAAGCTATATAAGATCTTTCCAGGAGCAGAGAGCCCCATCTTTTGGCAACAAAGCAGCTGGTGGGTTTGAACCGCTAATCTGTGGTTAGCAGTCCAATGCTTACCCGACAGTGCCACCAAGCCTCCTCAGAAATGGTCACAACGGCTGACTTCTTCTCTGGCAAATGGGAATGATTGTAGTACTATTCTGTGGGCATGTGGTCAGGACTGAGTGCGGCTAAATCAAGCGCTGAGCGTGGTGCTTGGCATATACAAACTACTCCAGCTACCACACGTATTCCTGCTGCACTGGCTTGAGGGCCAACCCTAAAGTCAAAGAGCAAAAGGTCAGGCTTATCTCCAGGCGTCCTGTTTTTGTGGAAATGGTTAAAAGGCTCAGTCCAAGTTTGATTATTTTAAAGAGAACAGCATCGCATATGACTACGGACAAAATGTAGGAAAAATCAGAAAAGCATAAAGAGATTATATAAAACCTTTCCACTTATCTTACTTTTTGGGCCTGGTTTTTGGAGTTAGGCACAAAGGAGTCAACTTTCCTTCAGGACCACTGTTTGCCCTGTGGATCCGGGTAAGTTACATGGCCTCTCCGTGAACTGGGTTCATAAGGTTGGCTCCAGGGCTGAGAATAAACCCAGTATCAAGGGTTTACTATAGGGCATGACCCAGGGTGAGTGCGTACAGTATAGTAGAGCAAGTGGAAGGCGGTGGGGAAGTGCTTTGGATTCCGGGGCCCAGGTATATTCGCTTTCCTTCTTCAAATGGCTTGTCTTTCTAACTGCCACGGTATCTCAATCCTGATTCCAGGAACAATCTGCCGGCCGCAGAGGATCGGGTAACCAAGACCCGAGAGCCGTCTCCCAGATCTATTGTTTTGCATTTACACAGACACGAAACACTCAAGAGGATTGCTTTGATTTTTCATTTTACAAAAAAAAAAAAAAAAAGGATAAAGTATCTCTATTGTGCAACAGACTTGCTTTTAAATTTAACAATGTAATTGTTCGGCTTCCTCCGCGTACATTGACAAATACATATTTTAACAAAATCCGGACTCACTGTCTGGAGGCGCCGCAGTTCTGAGGAGGGGACCCTCCCGGTCCATCCCACCTGGCCCCACCCCCCTCAGCCCCTCCCCCGCAGACCCCTTCTTCCGGGCCATTCCGGACTTCCCCTTACCTCCCCGGACCTCTCTCTCCCTTCCTTTCCCAGCCCCCATTTTTCAGAACCCCCATCCCCATTCTCTCCGTAGGCTCCTCCCCTTTCGTTAGGCCCCTCCCAGGCCCCCCCTTATCTCTGGATTCTTCCATCTTCCTTTCCCCTGCCTCCTCCCCCGGGCCTCCCTTCTCCCCAGCCCCCTTTCTCCCAGACACCCGCTCCCCCGGCCCCCCCCCCGTGTCCCCACCCGTGTCCTCTAGGCCTCTTCCCCTCCCCGGGCCGCTCCCGTGAACCCCTTCCCCCTCCGCCCGCGCCCCCTCCCGCTTCTCCTCTCCTCAGCCCGCGGGGGCGGGGCGGCGGCGCGACCCGGGAGCACGGCAGGGGGCGCTGTGCTGGGGCGACGGCGGCGCGGCTGCGGGCGGCGGCGTCGGGAGGAGGCCGGAGGAGGCGGGGGCGGTGGCAGGCGGGGGGCGGGGAGCCGAGCGAGAGAGGGAGGCGAGCGGCGAGACACTGGCTCGGAGGCTCCAGCGAGCGAGCGAGCGACGAGTGAGCCCGGGAGGGAGGGAGCGAGCGAGCGAGCAGCGAGCGAGCAGCCCGCGCCGCCGCCTCGCAATCCGCCGCCATCCCGTCGCCTCCGTGCTCGACCGCCACCCGACCGCCATCGCCCGGCCCAGTCGCGCCCGCGGAACCAGACCAGGTGGGTCTGAGGGGTGCGGGGCGGCGCGGGACCCGGCCCGAGGCGGCGGCGGGGCGGCCGGGCGGCGGCGCTAAGATGGAGGCGCGGAGGCGGCGCGGCCGGGCCGCGGCTTTGTCTCTCGCTCTCGCTGACTGACAGCGGCGACCCCGCGGCCCGCCTCGACCCTGGTCCGCGAGCGCGCCCCGGCCCGGTCTCCGCGGCCGCCGGCCACCTCCCTGCGGGGCCTCCCTGCAGGGCCTCGGCCTCGCCGGGCCGGCCTGGGGGGCGGCGGCGGCGCTGGCTGGCCCGGTCCGCTCGCCATTGTTGTGGTGGCGCCGCGCGGCCTCGGGGCTGGGGCGGGCGGAGGCCGGCGGGCCGGGGGGTGGGGGCGGGCGGCCGCGCGCTGGCCTCGGGCCCGTCGCCGCCCCCGCGCTCCCGGAGGCCGCGGCCCAGCCTGGCGCCCCGCGAAGCCCGGGGGTGTGCGCCGGCCGACCGCGGAGGGGCCGCCCGAGGCCCTGCTGCCGCCTCGCCGCCCCCAGATTTCGGGGACAGCGGAGGCCTAGGTGATCTCGAAATAAGTGGGGCGGTAACCCCCCTCCCCCGGGCTTGCTTACTTTAAAAAACACCCCCGGAGGTGGGTTTCCGTGACCGGGTCCGCACACCCGCAGGGCTGGGTATGGTAGCCGTTTCTGGGTACCGAGCTGGCGGTAGGTTCCCCCCCGCCCCCTCCCCCCCGTCGGGTGTCACTGAAGTTGGTGGTCAGGGGCCCGCGTGCAAGGACTGGGGAGGGCTCCTAGCCGTCTGAGACAGACTGGGTGGGTGTGAGTGCAGGGGAGAAAAAAAAAACGTTATTTTCAAAATACCTGGTGCTTTATTGGTAAAACGGTTTAACAATAATAAACAGGATGTCGCTACTCAGGGTCTGGCAGATGTTTGGTTTTTTTTTTTACCCTCCGCCCCCCCCCCCCTCAAGGAAGAAACACGGTGCTATTGAAATCACGGGTCTCTGACGAGCCTGCAGAAAATTGGAAGGTCCTTTCTTTTTTACCCCCCTCCTCAAATAGCGGGGGCGTTTGGAGCCCACCTTGCAGCAAGAAGAGGTGTTTTTCAAGGGACAGTGAGCTTGAAGAAAGTGGGTGCAAGGGGGTGTTGAATAGTATTTGCTGTTTGCTAAATGGCTGCCTGGGAGAAGCCTTTAAGCCCCCCCGCCCCCCACAAGGTTTTGTGTGCATTTTATGTGGCTTAATACATATTAGCCAGCTTGGTATTAGGAAGCATGCATGTGAAGACTTGGCATGGTTGCTTGATGTCTTAATTTGCAACCATTCAGCCCTATCTGTGCACAGGGCTTTGGTGTTTGTAATGGGGCTGGGAGACCCAGGGCTGTAAGGCGCATGTCCTGCATGCTTCCTCTAAATCAGTCCAGTCGCTGCGACGCCAAGTCTTTATTGGCGTGTATGGGGTTGTTCACTGCCCACCTTGCAGGGCTGGGAAATAGGTGAAGAGTCCAGGGCCAACAGTTGATAGTTCTCGCTTTGATGGTTGTATCTAGAACTGCCATTGGGGGTTCTGAGACACTGCACTAAATCACTTGTGGTGCCATCTGTAGCACCACAGGGACAGGCCCAAAGTGTGAGCAAGGGAGGGGCAATTCAAAACCCAAAGCATTGTTGAGCATTTTTCCCTGTTGGGAAACCAGGGTGGAAGAGTAGCATTTGGAGCCCTCAGTGTTGCCTGAGGGGTGTGAGGGGTTGGGCTCACTGCCCTTGGGCCCAGACTGGAGTCCCTGGCCCTTTAAAGTCTGCTCCTACACCTAGGCTTAGCATAAGCTAGGATACACTTGAGGATCCCTGGTGGTGGTGTGGGTTGGTTGCACCACAAGGTCTGTTCGAAACTGGGGAAAAAGAAGGGGCTTTCTGCTTCTGTAAAGAATTACAGTCTCAAATCTACAGGGCCAGTTTCTACCCTGCCTTATGGGTTCACTAAGAATCGGGGCTAAAAAAAAAAAAAAAGAAGAATTAGGGCTAACACAATGCAGCGGGTGAGAAAATATCCTTGGGGGCAATAAACAGACCCAGGGAGTCTTTTTCTGGTAACTGGTTTCTTTAGGGATTGGCTCCTCATTAGGGGAAACCTCTGCTTGTCATTGGGTTCTGGTCCTCCTTGCTTTCCCTTGTGTAAATCTGCACCTCAGTGGGTGTACCTGTAAAATGAGAATAATTATGCCTCTCTGGGTATCTGCTGAGGCAAAGGGAACCTGACCCAAGATTCATTGGAGAGAGCTTCCATGTATAGGAGGGTGATGAAAATGTTTGTGGTTTTTGCTGGTTACCAGTTTTTCTGGTTTATTCTTAATTCCTCATCGGAAGAAAAACCTCTTGTTCTCTTGTGCGTAGGCCACCCTTTTTCTAGCACGAATAGCACTCAAGGGCCTGGGAGTGCCAGAATGGCTTAGAGAAGCTTGGGAGCGCAGACAAACCTAGTATCACTGCTGTTCATCAGAGGCCACAGGAAGGGCTGAGTTTTAGAGGGCCGTGAGACCTGAGACCCTGCTTTCCCATTTGGCAAACCCATAACTTGTTAATTAGAGTGTCCCCAGAGACACTCTTCTGGACAGAGTGGCTCTGCAGGCTGGTGGGGAATTTGCTTCAGGTTATTTCTGCTGTCGGAGGATCTTACTGAGAGGGATTGTGCTATCCTTGCATTTCCCCCTTGCTTCCGCCCTTCTGACATCTGTTTCCTGCCTTTTCTATGTTAGCTGGTTAGTTAGGGAAGAGATCAAGACCTATACCTACAAATACTCTTCCCTCTTTTGGTTACCTGTGAATTTTACCCATCCACTAGCTTCCTGATCATCAGGAGTAGAGGTGTCCTGTATTGAGCTGACTACTATCTCTTGCCCTCAGACATCTCCAGTGAGCCTGGGGAAAAATTTAGGAGTGGAATTTCAAGAAGAGCAAGTCAGAACTAGTTTCACCAAGAGGCTATATTTGCCTTGGGCTTGGCCAAAGGTTTTTGTTAAGCCTTTTGGTTGGTCTCTTCACTACCCCGACCCTTTCAACTTCAGCCCCCCCCCGCCCCCCCGTTATTGTACTTTTAAGGTTTGGGTCCCCCCCCCTTGTACAGAGTACTGACTCACGCTAAAGCCTATTTACTAGTTATGTTTCTCACTATCATTTAAGATTGATCATTTTTACATTGGTTTCTGTTTCTAACTAGTGTTGTGTCTTGTAATGGATGGGCAGGTATTACAGGGAGCCCTGGTAGTGTGGTTACATGTTGAGCTATGATCTGAAGGGTCACTCGTTCAAAACTACCAGCAGTTCTTCAGGAAAATGACAGCACTTTCTACTCTCATAAACTGTTACAACCTTGGGGAAAACCACAGGGGTCTCTGAGTCAGCATTGAAAGGATGTCAGTGAGTTTGGTTTGGGTTTGGAGTGCATTTTCAGCTGCTAACCACAAGCTCAACAGTTTGAACTCACCAGGTGCTTCTCAGGAGAAAGGGGAGGCCTATCCCTATAAAGATATACAGTCTCAGAAATGTCAATTCTGCTTAGTCTTACAGGTTTGATATCTATGAGTAGAGTCCACTTGTTGGCAGTGAGTTTTTTTGGTCTTTTTAGTATGCTAAATTTAAGGTACTGCATCTTCTCTCGCCTGCCACCCCTGCCTCCAAAGGCTGAAATTTCCAATAGAGATCTGTTGGGCAGTATGCACAGAATCTCCTGGGTTTTGGTTTTTAAATAAATGCTTTCTTTTGAGATTGTGACTTGATTTCTTTATTATAAAAGATGCTTTGGGGTTTTGTACAGCCTTCAGGAACCTTGAGTCTGTCAATTGAACAAAGAAATAAAGGCACTGCCTGAGGTGCTGGAGATGGGGAGAGTGAAAATGGGAGATGCTGACTTGTTCTTGAGAAAGAAAATGGTGACAAGCTTGTAAGTTTAAAAGGTGCAGTTTAGATGTGCTGCTCAACTCTTGAGAGCTGAAGGACCTGGGCTTTGGTCACTGAAATATCACTGTTTATGTTTGTGGTGGCATAGGGGGAAATCTGTTTGCACCTCGAGGAGGCCTGCCTTAGTGGCTTGAGCCACGAAGTCTAGGTTGAGTTTTGTTCTTAGTTGTACTTGTTGGTTTCCCATGTGACCCTAGAGCAGTGGTTCTCAACCTTCCAAATGCTGCGACCCTTTAATATAGTTCCTCATGTTGTGGTGACAACCAACCATAGCATTTTTGTTGTTACTTCATAACTGTCATTTTGCTACTGTTATGCATCAGGCAGCCCCAGTGAAAGGGTCATTTGACCCCTAAAGGGGTCTCAACCCACAGGTTGGGAACTACTGCCCTAGAGGCATCTCCTGCCTGGCTTGTGTAGCAGTAGGTAAGATAATCTCAGGTTGCTAACGGTTTTTTATGTTCTCTTAGTTTATTTCTGTCCAACCTCTGCAGCTGGTTTCTTTAACCTTTCTGTATTGTTTCTTCTTTTTAAAAACAGTTTATTTCTCTGTATGGTGTTGACAGAAACCCTATTTTTTGAAACATCCCAGTATACAGCTACTTCTTGCCTTAGTTTTGAACTACTATGAGAGAAATACCATACGTAGATGGCTTTCACAAACAGACTTCTAGAGACTAGAAGTCTGAAATCAGGGTGCAAACCCTAGGAGGAAGAGGCTCTCTATCAGTCAGTCAGGAGGATGCTTGTCCCTTCATGTGGCTTGGCATCTCTTCGCCCCCATTTCTGCTCAACTGGCTTGTTTGATCTCTTGTATCTCAGAAGAGACTGAAGGCACGCCCTGCACTGATCTTGCCTCATTGGCATAGCATGGACAAACCATTCCCAAATGGGTTATAACCACCACCATAGTGGTTGGTATTTACAGCACTTGTTTTGAGGGTTACTCAGTTCACCCATGACACCACATTCTATGGCAGGCATTGTGTGAGGCCTTTGAAGTACATTTTCCCCATTCATAAAATTTATGTTTTCACTTAAAAAAAAAGGCAAGTACTGAAAAGAATAAAGATGACACAAAAATGCAAATTTATAATTTCACCATTCAGTAAAGGGTCTGGTGTGTTGCTTTCCTCTGTGTATGTGTGTTTGGGCCAATACTGTATGCATGTTTTTTTAAATTAATTTTTTATTATGGTGAAAGTATAGATAACATGTAGATACAATTTATAGTCTGTTTTCTCCTTAATGTTTTAGTATACTTATTTCCCTAAGCTATTGAAAACAGGATTTTTAAGATGACATTAATTGCTGTTTCATGGATGTGCCTTGACTTATTTAATCCTGTCATTGGACATTGAGGGTTTTCACTCTACCTCATCTTAAACAAAGCTCTAAGGAAGCATCCTGGCATCGAACTCTTGGTCTACTTTGCTGTTTATTTCCCATGGTGGAGTTCCTGGGTCAGAGGGTGTCAGGCTTGGCTCATTCTTTGTTTTTCTCCTTCAGTACTTGTCACTTCTTTGATTCTGGGTGTTTGTCCTGGTGAGGCCCTCTGATGAACGGGGCTTGCAGCCCTTGGAGATGGGATTTTTCTCCATTTATAGCGGTTTGAGTTTGGACAACCCCCTAGACTGGAACATCTCTTGTTTGGGGACATGGAGATGTGTGCTCTATCCTACTCACTGTGCAAGGAAGGATAGCAAGTACTTTCTTAGTGAGCCCTCCCACCTCCCTTACCGCTGCACACATACACCCCTTGCCCACCTTTCAACTAATGTTATCACCACCTTCTCATGATTCTGGCATAACCCTCCTCTCTGCCTTCTCTTTATAGCACTTTTCACAACTTGTAAATATAACACGTTCTTGTAAATTTGACACATTTCCCCAATTTGAATGGACTTGATGGCACTGAGTTTCCTCCTGAGGAAAGTGGTGTCCTTTGTCTCACATGTGTGTAGGGTGAGTAATGGAATTTTGTTATAGAGAGTTTCATGAGAACCTGCTGAGGAGTCTCCCTTCATTCAGCCTGGGTTGGGAATGACCTGGGAAGGCATTCAGGAAACTAGCAGATCTGAAATAATCATCTCTTGAAAATAGTAAATCAGACTTTGGCATATGAAAAATGTGTTTCTAAATGGAAGTCACTAATGTCTGGGGGCTGGAAGAGAGTTCATGGGTCATCTCTCCAGAGCCTGAGGCACTTTGAATGTGAGCATTATGCTAGTACTTGAGCATGGTCAATGGGCAGCTGAGAGTGGCCAGATAAGGACTTGGGCTCTGGAAAGATCAAGTTTACTTTCTCAACTTGTGTGTGTGTGTGTGATCTCTTTGTGTAAATCAATGGGTTGGACTGCTGTGAGCCCAACTGGAAAAAGGCGGTCATCCTCAGCACACTTTCCATGGGTCCTTTGTATCTTCTGGAGCCTTTTTGGGCAGGTGTTGTTTACATACAGCTCAGAGCTTAAAGAACCGCTCTGTTCCAGGCCAGTACAGAAGACAGGCCTGTGTGGGAGGGGCCCCTGTACTCTTCCTTGGCTAACCTGTCAGCGGGACTCAATGGGCTGAGTGTTCAGAAGTAGTTCAACAGAGTAGAAGGTTGTCCTGAAGCATGGTGTTGACTTTACGTGTATGCGTATTTCCAGTTGATAAAATATTAACCACAAAAATAATAATGGTTGTTATGTATTTTTTAAAAAGATCGCACAAATGTGCCAAGGGCTGGAAACCTTTTTTAGCCTCCATCTTAGAGCCACTGTTCATAGTTTGGTGTGTTTATCTTTCTGAGCTTCCCGTGCACACGTAAATATGGCCCGTGGTAGGGTCTTCAAAATAAAAGCATTAGGTTATTCTCTTATTGCAACTTGGTATTTTCCAAAGAACCATATTATGGGTATTTTTCCATCGCATCTACATATTTATTACATTCTTTGTTTTAAAAACAATATTTGTGTTCTGGTTTTTTTAAAATACACAAGTGTATAAAGACAAAAACAAAAATCAAGTGTTTATTCCCAAGGCCTTGATATTCCCAGTTTACTTAAAGTGGGTGGGGGAGATTTGTGCATCCTGACCATGTGCAGCTAGAAAATACAAGCTGTATTGAAAGGTCTAAAGGCGCTTCCCTAGTCCCTCTGAAAGGAAGCTGTGAGAAATATTTTGTTTCCTTACAGACACTCGCATACACACAATTATTTATACACATATTCATGAAGCATACTGTCTTCATAAAATAGCTTGGCATGCCCTATACATGTGCATTACATAATTCCCTTTAGTAACTGCAGAGTGTATTTTGTGGTTATACTTGCTTTAACTGACTCTTACTGGTGGATATTTGGGCTGTTTCTCATTTTTTGGCAATTAGACAATTTTGGTGGTGTTGCCAAGTCTCTGAGCACATCATATGAGTTATATGTATTAGCATGTGTCTGCAGTGTGGACTCTGCCAGCGGAGTGGCATTTTTGGGTAAATTCTGCTGAATAACTGTGGAAAATGATTGTGCCCATTTGTGTGGCATAGTTGTGGCACTCTTTTTGCCCTGGGCTTTTTTTCTGAGTTAATATAGCCTTTGGGGTGCTTTGGGGTGTGGGGTACACTTTTCCTGAGGGGGAAGCCATCTTCGTGAAGGAGCTCTGGTGGTCCTGTGCTGAATTACAGCCTGGGAAACCCCATGGACCACTGGTCTTTGCCCCGAGAGTCCCCTTGATCTGACTCAGTGTAGGGCCTCCTTGCACTTGGATCACGTTGTGTAGATACCTTGTAGAAACCGCAGCTGTACCCATTGTGGTTGTCGGGTGCAGAAACGGCCATGGAGGGAGGGAGTTGTTCCAGGCGGCCCAGCAGGTGAGGCCTCAGAAGGGGTTTGTAGAGAGGCACTGGCTGTCAGGTCTGAATTAGAATGTCATTGTCAAATAAGAGGATGGCACTGGAGTAGATGTTTTCTTCCAGACACTGGCGCCTGCAGAGAACTTTCAGCTCCCTTTGGAGTTCCTCCCAGTCCCTCGGGAAGTTTGTGAAGCTCACGGTTTGCAGTCCCTGGTGGGCTTGTTGCTGTTACCATTTCTGACTGTTGGAGTGAGATATATTTGGAGACCAAAACCTCTCTTGCATTGCCTGATAATGGTGGTCATTGAGTGCTTCTTTCCCTACTCAAAGACTTGGCCTCTGGTCTCTGTCTTTCACTGCCTAGCTATTTCAGCTCACACTTCGTGGCCATCTTTGACATGCTGGCCAAGACGAAACCCTTGGAAATGCCTGGGTCAGATTTCATCTGTCAGGCTGGGCTGGGAAAGGTTTAGGTTCCTGTCCTGTGGGTGGTTCTTTGTTAGCTCACCCCTAGAAAGAACTCTCTGGGAGTGTAAGGGCACCTTGTGCTGCCCCACTGCTGCTGCTCCTGATGCTGACTGGCTCTCTGTGACATGCACCAGAGGCCCAGTGCAGCTTCCTAGAAGGGGAGCTCTGGCTTTGGGGTTGGCTGCCTTTACATCCCTCTTACAAGTCAGGTGATTAAGGTCAAGTGTTTCATATGTTGAGTCTCTCTTTTTTCCTTTTCCAATCTGTAAAATGTACATAGTAACTAACACCTGGTAGGAGGATTTTGAGGGTCATGCTTCTGGGATGTTTGTAAAGATACTTGGCAAAGGCAGGCAGGTGCTCCCCAGTAACTATTAGTGGTTCTTGGAGTCAGCACTAGCAAAGGGCTTAGGGGTTGGAATAGGCCGATTTATACACTTGGGGCTCACTTGTTTACTAAATGTCCAGGTTTCTAATTGTGTATGGAGCCCTGTGCTACTTTATTGGAGATTTAGACCCAAACACAACAGCCTGCACCCTCACCTCCAGGAACTCAGAGACGGACCTGCCTGTGGGGTAGGTGCTTTCTCTGCCTGCCTCAGCTTCTCCCTCCTCCCTCACCCGGCCCCCATCTCTCGGCAAGGTCAACCCTTGGTGGAGGGCTTTGCCAAGGGTATTTGATTGCTAGCTGCCACCTGTGTTGAGGCGGTTCACTTTTAGGGAATTGTCTTGGAAAGAAGGAAAGTAGTTGTGTCCCAGCAGTTCTTGGGTTCTATCTGCTTGGGGGGGGGTCTGTAGTTGATGTCAAGCATGCGTGAGTATTAGGTGTCACCACTTACCCATTGTAGAACCTGGAACAAATTGTCTCTGAGCAGCCTCATTCTCCATTACTGCCCAGTGCGGACAGGCCAGGTCTCAAGCCCTGCTCTGAAGATAGACTCAATTCCTGGGATGCATTCAGCACAGGGCAGACACCTACCTACCTATTCCACTTGGGCAAAGTATAAGGTATTGGTTCCATAAGACACATTTTAACTGAGGCTTTATAAATAGCAACAATCCAGTAACAATACATAGTGCTCACACACGCCAGAAGCTAGAGTCACTTCTTTGTTTCTCTGCGATCCCTTTTAAGCTTTACTTTGAAGGGAAGAATGTAGTCTGGACTATATGTATATAATTTGTCTTCCAATTAAGGAGAGTATTTTAATGAATCACATGAAATCTAACCATTGGGAGGTGGGGGGTATGAATGTTTATGGGTCTACCCTGATGTAAATAAAGATAAATGCAATGTAGTCAGTTTTTGTAGCCCTTTCTTATCACCTTAAGGGGGTAGTGGGGGTGGGGGTGGTGTAGTAATTCTCTGCACATTCTGGATGGATCCTAACAGGTAAAGCAGTGGCAAAGTCTAGCTATAAATGCGAGTGCCTCCCAATCTCAGCACAATAGGTCTTGTAGAATTTGATGTTGCTGTTACAGGGAGTTTGGGGATAGGGGCAAGGTGGGCCAGTGAGCCAGATAGTGTGAATTTATTAGAGTAATGTAGTAGCAAATGTCTATTTATAAAATTCTAGGGAGGGAGTCAGGGTCCAACTTGTGCCAAAAATGGTGTCTCCTAACCATGGGCCAAGATCCTTAGAACATTCCTGTCTTCTTCTCTAGTGTGTTTGCAGTGAGGGCACACGATCCTCTTCCCTTCCCCTTGCTGAAGCCACACCTATGAGAAGTTGACACTTGTGAGAGCTCCTGGAAGCCTCTTGTCCCGCACTTGGAGTTAGTCTTCCATCATCCCAAACCTGGTTTTCTCAGACACATGGCCGAGTGATTTAACAGCTTCTGTGACTCTTAAGGGCCTTGTTAGAGATCAGTTTGCCCAACTCAACATCCTCTCGCCCCTCCCCAGTATCTTTGGATTGGTTGGTTGATTTTCATCAAAAAGGAGATGAGGTGGATTTGCAAGAGCTAGCCGCAGCTCAGCTCCTAGATGATAGGGTACAGTGGAGTGACAACTTAAGTGTGACTGGCCCGATTTCCGTGTGTGTAAACCAGGGGTGCAAGCAAGAACAGCCAGCGCTGTGGGTCTTTAGGGGAAGGCTCTGCACTGCTGTAATTACCCAGCGAGCCCGATGGAGTGGAGTGTCTCTTCCTCAGGGGGAAGCATGAAATCCAGGTGGCAGTGGTTAGTTGCTAAGGCATCTCCTTTGGGGCTACTGAAGACAAGTCACTGTTGCCTTTCCTGCTTCTCAAGACTGAGCAGTGGGAAAGTGACAGTGACAGTTGGAGGATTGGGCTTAGTGGTAAGTAGCCTGTGTTTGTGTCCTAACAGGCATTCATTGCTAAAGCCACCTGACTCCCATGTAATTTATCTAATTAAAGTGTGAGGTCACTGCTGATCTCACTGTAAGGGTGTTAATATCTCTCCATCTCATCCTCCTCCTCACCTTTCATCTCGAACAGGTCGATAAAGGGCCGCTTTCCCCCTGCTTAAAATGTGCGTCATAGACATGTCCCACTGCTACAGGAATAATTGCCTTAAGTGTGGGAAGGCATGGCCTAAGGTATTGATTGTAACGTTATTTGTTCTAGTATAAAATTTGGAATAATTTACATGTCCATCTATTCCCTTGGTCCTCAAATTTATTTGGCCTAAGAGAATAACTCAGTACTGCCCCTGGCTAAAAGCTTTTGTGGTATAGCCCATAATCCAGAATAAAGTGTGGGTATTGGAATCCCTCTGGATTGTTCCACCCTCCATTGGATTTACCCACCTTGGAAACTGATCTAAATTGACAAATGACATGAGGCACAGCTATACAGTGGAGTGCTATGTAGGCATTAAAAAGAATGTGGTAGGTAAAAAAAAAAGTATGTGGTAGGCTGGTAGATATAAAGGTAAGTAAAATATTGCTACAAAATCATAGACACCCTTATTAAACAAAACTTCAAAATGTGAGGCGATGATTTCTCAGCATAACCTCCGTAAGCTTTCACATTTCCATTGGCCGTGTTTGTATCTTCTGTCACCAAGGAATTATGCACTCTTGGATTCA
Source organism: Tenrec ecaudatus (assembly GCF_050624435.1). Taxonomy (NCBI): domain Eukaryota; kingdom Metazoa; phylum Chordata; class Mammalia; order Afrosoricida; family Tenrecidae; genus Tenrec; species Tenrec ecaudatus. Next base: position 75,783,494 of record NC_134539.1, on the reverse strand, counting down.
CACCTTAATCAAGATACAAAAGCAAGGGTGAAAGGGGAGTGCGAGAAATACTGGTTCCTCTTGGCAACTGGCAGATCAGTACAAACCCCTGACCGGGGGCCATACCCTATTAGGTCTCTTGAGAGAATGCCTTATCCCATAGGGGTTTACCTATCACAAGATTTTAACTGATGAAGGTTTAAGAAATCCAGTCTGTACTCACTTTATTGAGAGGCCTTCATTGTTTGATTTTACAAAATTGGGGAACCCAAGCCCTGAGACAGATCGTACAAAAAGAGAAGAGGGGCGCATTTAACAGCTCCTCCAAGAGCATTTTATCCCCTGGTTCACATGCCCTTTCTCCGTTCCTCATTGGCTGAGTACTATGGGGTTGATAATCTTTCCTGAGCATGCCTAAGAGTAAGTCCCCCACCTCCCGCCGCCACCAGCAATTTTCCTCTCCCCTCCCCACTTCCATTTCCTACATTCTGTACCCCAGGTGCCCGTGCTCTAGGTATTGTTTGTTCTAGCAGCTATCAACTGGTACCCTGTTATTTAGTAACACCCTGACTCTATTTTGTTTGCTGAAGATGGACTAGCCTGGTGACTTATTTCGCACAGGCAAGCTCCAGGGTTGTAGGGTGAATGGGGTAAGGTTTCCCAATAATTTTTCATCAGACAGCCCTTGGCACCCTGGAAGAATGATCAGGTGCATTGTTGTAATAGGAAACAATTCCTCAGCACACTTTCCTGACCTTTTTCTCACCAGTGCAGTTTTTGAAAACTTCTTAAGCCCCATGATTATCCGGAGTCCTTCAAGAAAATATATCAAGATTACCCCTTGGAAATCCCCTCAAATAGTTGCCATGACCCTCTGAGCTGAGCAGGCAGTCTGCCTTATTGGGAACCGTTGTTTTGATTGGACTGTTTTCTTAAAGGCACCCTAACGATACTAAACTAGTGTATTATTGAGAGAACTTGTTTTCAGCCACCTGCTGATCACAAAAACATGTTTAAACATGTTTTGTTTGGAATAAACTTGTCCATGTATGAACCAGAACCCCAGTAGCAATACTTATTGACTTGTCCTTATATATTCTTGGAAAGACATATTAAGGTGGGGGTGGTCGTGGTTATACCATAATGGAGGAAATTCTCACATTTATGGAAGAAAAACTGAAGGTTGCAATTCTGCTGATAGGCTCTCTTGTTAGTTGCTGTGGTGTCATTACCGACTGAAGGTGACCCCAGGTGTGCGAAGTAGAAGTGTCCCGCACTGCGTCCAAGGCTGTATCCGTATAAGGAAACACAAGGCCTGCCTTATGAGGTGCCTTTCCAACCCAAGACTCACTCATGGAATTGGTTGCAACTCAGAGCTACCCTGTAGGAGAGGATAGAACTCCCCTAGGGGGTTTCTGAGACTAACTCTAAGGGAGTAGAAAGTTTTTCTCCCACGGAACTCCTGATAGTTTACAATTGAAGGCTACGTTCAGACAGACAACTTTTCAGCTAATAGTCAAGGAGCACTTAACCTGTTTGCAGTTGTACCACGCAGGGACTCCATAGGTGTATGTAAGCAAGGGGTTAAGGGTGAGGTAGTGAAATATGTGGGGTTTATGCATCATGTTACTAACAATGGTTACCTTTTGAGAGGGATTGACTTGTATGCTTTAGTATCACTTGCATTTGTTATGCTGAATGTGTATTAGTAACTTGTAAATCACAAAGGCAACCATTTAAATTTACAACAGGCATCCCTGGAGGGTGTGGTATGGCTACATTAGACAGCTGGTGCATGATGCTGAAATTTGATGAGCTATGGTCAGGGTTCTTAATGCTCCCTGTCCTGTCCTAATGCCCTGCCTACTGGGGCAGGGCCTCCATGGTTTATGGATTCTATCAACTGTCGCCATGTGTCCGTGGCCCTTGGAAACTTTGTGGTTGATCTGGTTAGAGGGAACAATCCAATACAAACGCCATCTGCAATTTTCTGTTTTCTAACTAAGTTAGGTTTCAGAATGAAGAATATTGATTTAGGTGGCATCTCCAAAGTACTTCTCACTTGACAATTTACTGTTACTGGGAGTCAGAAAGGAAAGGAGTAGAGCTATGCATTTTATGTAATCTAATAGTTATTATTATTATTTTGCCAGATACTTGTTAAATTTTGATCTTGGAGAGGGAAATCTGTGTATGGCCTGTCTTTACCCAACTGTGTTGAAATTGGCCTACCTCCTTCTTTGCTTGCACATCTAAAAAATGATGCAGGCCCAAGTACATCTTTGCAAACTGCAAAGGGGATTTCTAGCCAGAATCTTCTGTGGGCTTCAAACCAAGCCTGTCTCTGCTTATGAGTTCAAGTGATGGGAACAGGCTCCATGCAGTATTTCATTGTATGAATATAATAATCCTGGTGATGGGCTCTTAGTTTGCTTCTGTTAGGGAAAGGAATCACAACAGTTTCAACTAGGCCAGGAGTGATGCAGGGATCATCCAGCAGGTGTTGTGGCCAGCCTGAGGGAAGGGGCCTCCCAAGATAGATTCGTGTGGGCAAGGAACTTGGTGCAGAGTAGAGAGAGTTCCTCACTTGCTGTGTTAGTGCAAACTTAGTTCCCACCACTAGGCCAGACTTCATCATAGCCACTGTATATGATCACACCCTGGGGATGCTGTGGCATCTGTCCTGGGAGTCAAAGCCCTGATCGCCACTGTTCTTTGGGACTCACAGTGTAGACCTCGTAACAGCAGCAGGCTTTATTTCTCTGTGCTCCCTGGGTGCATTTTCTGTGCGTTGTTTTATGTAACACAGAGGGTTAGGCAGATCTGGGCTCAGTTCTGACTGTGGCTTTTTAATTCCCTGCTCTGGGGTCAGTAACCTAAATATTTCATTTCCCCCCTTGTTTCCTAGAACTCTAATCTTTTAAAAAATATTTTTATTGGGGGCTCCTTCAGCTCTCATCACAATCTATGCATACATCCATTGTGTCAAGCACATTTGTACATTATTGCCGTCATCATTCTCAAAACATTTGCATTCTACTTGAGCCCTTGGTATCAGCTCATTTTCCCTCCCTCCCCTACCTTTCCTCCATCCCTCCGCCTTGATAATTTATAAATTATTATTTTGTCATTTATTCCAGTGCTTTCCATTGTTGAATTCAGTGCCTTTTGGTTACTCCTCTCCAGTCAATGTTTCTGTTTTCCTTTACCTTTGGCTGTATCTTCTTTCTAACTCTTCAATTTAATGCTTTGTTTTACTTTTTCTATTTTGAACATGAAGTTTTTTGGTATTTCCTCTGAGTACCAATTTATCTTCGTCATGTGTTATATTTTCTTCATTTGCACTGTGTTGTAGATAATCTGTTTCCTTGTTGAGTGAACAGAGCAGAACCTACATAGACAGTTTAGTGACTTTGACTTTCTTCAAGTTGTGTAACTCTTCTCACCTTCCTTTTCTGACTTGTTCCTGTTCCACTGCCATTGTTCAGCTTTAGTTTTTTATTCCTCTTTTTATTAAAGAAAGAAAACACATGGAGAGTCTTGAATGTCCGACCTGGCAGGGCTGCTTTCTGCTTTCATTACGCTCTTTAATTGCACTGTGGGCGGGGCTTCGCTCTTCAGAATTGGGGGTTTCCTTAAAATACCTAGTCACTTAATAAATGTGCTTGCTAATTCCCCTTAATTTGATTATTTATTACCCTTTCTATTTTCGGTGGGTCTGATCTACCAAGATGTAGATTTATGTTTTTCCCCCTAGTGTTTGTGTTGTCATTGGGTTGCTATGACTCACAATCGATTATGTTTGTAGGAGCTTTAAAAATGTTGAATATTCTGCATGTATAGGCTAATGCCACTTAATGTTTACGTTGCCCTGTAGGTTCATATAAAAGGGCTCCTTTTTTCAGACTTTTTTGTAACTGGGCTCTTTTACTCTATTTGTGAGATTCATCAGTGTAGTTGTGTGAGTTTATATTACACATCCTTATTGTTTAGTATTTCATTGCGTGGATGTTAGACTACAGAGTTTCAGTTTTTCAGTTTTGTTTTTATTTGATGTTAATAGGAATGGTACCTTTTGAGAAAGATTTTCTGAAAGTAATTATTTTTTTGACATTTTTTACTTTTGTTTCTCAACATTATTTTCTCCAAGTTCTTTGGTGTACATGTCTTTTAGCTGGATCGCAAAACATCTGTGATCTTGTTGGTTATATTCAAGAGTGAGCTTGCAAAACTGGTGAGAGGCTGGGTGGCCTGGTGAAAGTGCTTCCCCTATGTGTGTTGGATGATAGGCAGGCCTCTTTTTTTTCCTGCTGAATATATTTTTTAATCATTTTATTGGGGGGCTCTTACAGCTCTTATAACATTCCATACTTCAGTTTCATCAAGCATATTTGTACATATGTTGCCATCATCATTTTCTAAACATTTACTTTGTATTTGATCCCTTAGTATCAGCTCCTCTTTTTCCCCTCCCTCTCCCCTCCCACCCTGGTGGACTGACCTGCCTCTCTTTTAAGTCCTTCCTTCATTGCAGGGGCAATGAGATGGGAGGATAGTGGGCTTGCCTCTCAGGCTTCTGTGAAGCAACTAACGGGCCTTGCAGCTTCCCTACCAAGGACTTGTCTCTCCTGACAACACGTCCAAAGAGTGCCAGACAAAGTCCTGCCATCTTTGCTCCTAAGGAACACTGCATCCACGACAGATTTGTCTGTTCATGGTACTTCCAGTATTCTTCACCAGCACCACAATTCAAACACATGGATTATTCTTCTTCCTTGTTCAGCGTCTTTCACGTGCATATGAGGTCATGCTTTCATATGCTTGGGTCAGGCACACCTTGGTCTATAAAATAGCCTTCTTGTTTTTCAATGAGAGGTCTTGTGCAACAGATTTACCCAGTGCAATAGTTTGATCTCTTGTGTACTGTTTCCATGGACAGTGTTTGTGGACCCAAGCAAGGCCTGCTGCAGCCTCCATGAGTTTTGCTGCTTAGGTTTATTTACGGCTAGCTTCCTTTTCATGCACCTGCCATTTTAGAGGGTTTTCCTTGGTGATTGAGCTCCAAATGCCTGTGGTCCTTTGGCCATGTTTCACTAGCCCCACCCAGTGTTTTTGTAAATTCAAAGGGCATTGAATTGTGTGTGTGTGTGTGTGTGTGTGTGTATAGGTGTGTGTAGACAGATCTAATTCACCATTCAGCTACTTGACTGGCCTGAGAGGCCATGATTGGTTTCTGTATCAGATCTCTGTGTTGCGTGCTGTCATGGCTGCCGGTTTTGTGAAGCGGTTTAGAGGTGTTAGGCCAGTGAACTTTCCTCACATCTGTAGAGGGTGAACTTCTCTCTTTAACCCTTCAGAGCCCTGGAAGCTCAGCTGGAGAAAAGAGAATTCCGTTGCAGCCACGAGCAGGCTGAGAACGAGACTAACTGCGCCTGCTGGAAACCCCTTCCCAGTGCCGAGCAGTACCGCGTTAGGGCATTGCATTACGCTCTTTCATCACCACCTAGTCCCTCCAGTGGCCTCCTAAAGCAGATACTCTGCCCCAGATTTATAGGTGATGAGATAAGAATCAAGGAAGTGAAGGAGGTGGAACTGGGTACCTTTCTGGCAGTCTGTCTGGGGAAAGCTACTACTTGCCGAAGAGCTAGCCCTCTGGGGAGGTTTGCCAGGGAGAAGCTGATCTTGTGTTTGCTGCAGCCAATAGTGGCTATTGTTTTGTAGATGACAGGACCGGTTTTTGTCTCTTTACTCTCCTGTTGCTTCACCAGTGAATTTATGAAGTCATAGGATTTGGGAAGGTGGAAGGAATGCTTTCTCCTGGGCTAAAGAAAGATGCCGCCTGCCTGATTCACCCCTCTTCTTGTGCCACAATGCTTGCTACAAGTGATGTCATTCCTACAGGAACAATTTTTGAATACAAACAGTCAGTGTCTGGCCGACTGGCAACAGCTGCGGTTGAGCTGACTGGGACATCTTCCTCAGTCCTCAGTGTGATTGTTCTGGGCCTGTCTCCTGCCCTCTCTAAGGGTTCTGTAACATTTTCATATATTGAAAAAAAGAAAAGAAAAATAGGTGCTCTCAAAAAAATAACCAAAATGTAGGTGCTCTCGCTAAAATGTTACTATGGCTTTTGCTATTGCAGTTTTAAAATATAAGTCAACAGTAGCATAGGCAGATAATTAATGATGCAATATGAAAGCACTTCAAATTTAAGTAATTTGCACTAGAGTGGGAGGATAACCCAGCAATTAAGAGACAGTGGGATTATTCTAACTTTTGAAGCCCTCTGGTATACCTGGGAGTTGGCTTAAACATTTTCTTTATATGTTTTAAGCTGTTTTTCTGTATTGAGTACATATGCCTTTTTTATTAAAAATGTTATAGATAGACAGACATACAAGACAGAGATTAGCTACCTCCATAGGCAGTCTCTCATAATATCAGTGTGTGATTGGACCAACAACCCATGCTTGATGCACTAAAATGGGAAGCTGTGAAATTTAGACCATTCTGAGTTATATAAAAACAAAATGTAGTCACAGTGGATTGATGCATCTCAAAGGTTTGAGTGCATCTCTGTCTCCCAAGAGCTCTTAAAGGGTCCACCAGCAGATCTAAGTGTCTGTAGATTTATTCTCAAGATTGTGGAAGGCCTACTCACTACATGGGTAAGTAGAGACAGATGCAGACTCTAGTTCTGGTATGCCCAGCCTCTGAACATTGGGAGCCCAGAAGTGGGTAGGAGCAATGTTGGGTACATTGGAGGCTCCCTTATTCATGGAGTCTGGAAAGATGAGTACCATCTATACTAGAGTAAAAGCCAACCTGAATATCAGCTCAGGCACCTAATTTTACCACAAAAACTGCATTAAAATGTGCTGGAAAAACTCGGCTTATACACGAGTGTATGTGGTAGTCTTGTTTGTAAGACAGGCTGTGTGTACAGGGTAGCAGAGAGGTGAAAGAGCTTGTAGACTCTGGTTGTGGTTTGTAGGGAATCTACCAAGTGGGCAAGTCTATTGTCTTTGTTCTCTCCTTATTCCCTAGCAGACCTGTGAGGAGACTGGCCTAGAGTCACAGCCAGTGAGGGCCCAGTGGCAAGATGTAAGCCCCATGTTGCAGTGAAGTAAGACTGGCAGGCAGCGAGGTAAGGATAGAGATGAGGCTAGATGGTGATTTGAGGCCAGTGTGCTGACGCAGGGGATTTGACTTGACACTGAATCAGTGGGGGTGATTTTGAAGGTAGGTAAGCAGGTGTCCATTTGTTATATGACCTGAAACTAGCAGAGGGGCAGCGTAGGGCAGGGAGAGCTGTGACTGGCTCAGAACAACTGGGATGTACATGCATGAAAACTGGGAACGGGTGCCCTTTGAACCATTGAGTCTAAACAGATGGGCCTTTTCTCCCTTTAAAAAACTTGCTTCCTCATGTGCTCCCGCCTCATTTGTGTGCACACTCCTCTTCTGGGGCTACCTGGAGCCCCACTTGTTGATCCTTCAAGTCTTGTTTTCAAGCCACTTATTTTCTGAGAGGTCTGTTCTGTGTTACTTGGACTCTACTGCTTTGGTTGTGCTGCCAGTGAACCCAGATCAGCTTTCCAGGTGGAGATGTGTGGGCAAGCTGAGGCACTCTTGAAAGCCACCGAGTGGAGTGTTGTTTGTCACGCTGGTGCTGAGCAATGCAGAAGTCTCCCTTCAAAATCCAGCTAAGCTTCTCCTTCCCTCACCTCATCCTGGGACTTATCTGAAATCATTGTCAAATTCATTGTGTGGTTAGGTATTTCTTTCCATGTCTTCTGTGTACTGTAGACAAAGGTTAGCAAACTGCAGCCCCAAATCTGTCCCTTCTCCTGATTGGGTATGGTCTGTGGCTGCTTTTTGTGCTACAGTGGCAGCATTGGGCAGAGTTATGGAGTTGCCCCAGATGGCCCAGCAGAGCCATATTTGTAGACCTTAAGAAAGTTTGCAGGCACTTGGCTCCAGACTAGTGGTTCTCAACCTGTGGGTCACGACACCTTTGGGAGTCCTACGACCCTTTCACAGAGGTCGCCCAGTTTATAACTGTAGCAAAATTACAATTAAGAAGTAGCAACAAAAATTTTGGTTGGGGGGCCACCACAACATGATGAACTGTTTATTAAAGAGTCGCAGCATTAGGAAGGTTGAGAACCACTGCTCTAGACTGAGCCCCTGGGGGTGGGAGGGGTAGAATCTCTGTTGTTCCTTGACAGCATCATTTTGTCTATGTCATGCCTGGTGCACCTACCTGATGGTCAATAACATGGAACATTGAAATAGGAGATGGGGAGCCTTCCTTGTGTTAAAGTACTTTGCCAGACTCCCTCAAGCGTTGAAGGATAGGCTTATTGATTGATCTTGTGTCTGGGTTTCATGGCAATAGTTCTTAACTTTCTGACTGAGACTTAGCATGTACCCTGGTTAGTGGCCAAGGTTCCTTGGCTCCTGTTGTCAGTTTCTGAAGTATGATCCAGAACCAATTTCCATTCTGGTTGGGTCATAGTTTTGGGCATGTTTTCTAGTAGTGAGATCTTTCCATTCATTCCACACTGAGATATATTCCCTTCTTATCCCCTCTTTGCGATTGTGGCTCCTGTTCATTCCTGCCACGTTGTAGTCACTACAGTTGCCTGGGGGACATTGCAGTGTATCTGTTCTCACATGGCTGGCTGCCTGTGGACGGGACTTAGGCTGGAGTACAAGATGACGGAAGGAAAACTGCAGTCCAGGGTGAATGTCTCCAGGAGTCCTGAAGGTTGAGGATGACTAAGAAAGGGGTACATGATTTTAACTAAATGCTACTAGAATTAGAGAGACCTGTCAAAAGCTGAGATTGCCCTGGGAAAGAAATGTAGCCATTGGCTTAAACGAAATGCTTGTCTTTGAAACTTTGCCCAATACAGTCATCCTTGTAGTGTGCCCCAAACAGCTGTGGAGCGTGTGTTGACACATACAGAACAATTGCAATGCTTTTCCTGTCTTACATCCTCCCACAAGGGAAGGAGCAGCAGCAGGAGGACCTGGCAGTCTGCAGCACATTGTTGTCTCCAGCCTGGGCTCCAAACCTGACTCTAGTGCTTGGCAGTTTTGTTATTTCTCTAGTCTGAACCATGTTCTCTGGAAAAACAGGATTGTGACAGTATCACCTGATGGAGAGGGTTGTTGTGAGGAGTCTGGGAGCTGGGGCACTTTGAGTGCTTAGCAAGGTGCTGGCTCCCTGTGCTTAGCCTTGAATTGGTAGCTGTCGTGGCTCCCCAGTGAGATACAGATCACCCCAAGTCTCTGGGACTAGCATCTGATGCTGGCTGGGACCCAAGTATGGAGTGAAATGAAACTCTTACCTGGAAATGGCTTTTGATAATTTGGAGCACCTGGAGACTTCCCTGTGATAACACAGAGGCCAAGAACCTGTTTGACAGGTAGGCCTGCTGTCTGGAGAGGTGGAGTTTAGGTATTCAATGGCCTTTGTTGGCGAATTTTTCTGGTTATTGTTCCAGCAAAGCTGGGGCCTCTCAGAAAGCAATTCTTAGATAACTGAAAATGTGCACACACGAAGTCTCATTCCCTAAAGCTTTCTTCATGTGAATTTTAGATCCTTCTTTCTCCATGTACTACATGTGATATTTTCTTTTAGGCTAATGATTTTGAGAATGTCCTAGAGCCCTGTGGAAATGCCAGGGGGTGGGGTTGGGGGCGGCAAGTGCAAGGAGAGGAGGTTGCTGTGGGAAAGGAAGGACTTAAAGAGAGCCAGGGAACACAGGGCCCGTTCCCAGCCAAGACATCATTGTCTCGTGTAGTTTACATAAAATTCTGAGGTTCCACATCAGATTTTGAGGGTGGGGTGGGTGAGGACAAGAAATGATAGTGCCTGCCACAGGGAGAACAGTCAGCATGAACCAGTGATGTGACCCTTGCAAGCTTGCCAGGACCGGTCTTGTCTTGTGGGTCCCAGTCTGAGTCAGACTTTAATGACTACTCTGACCCCCTGAGAAGCATGCTTTCTTACTTTGCTGGTTTCCTGATTTACACTCAGATGTTGACTTTTGCTTTCTTTTTGGTAGTAGATGAAGCTAGGGTTAACATAGCTCATTGTGTGTGTGTGTGTGTGTGTGTGTGTGTGTGTGTGTGTGTGTGTAAAAAACAGGAGCCTTGGTGGTGTAGTGAGTTACTAACCCTAAAGGTCAGCAGTTTGAACCCATTAGCCACTCCTCGGGAGAATGATGGGGATTTCTGCTCCCATCAAGATTTATAGCCTTGGCAAAAGGCATTTATAGAGGTCTAAATACAGGCATGTACATATGTAAATATAGTCATGTATGCTGATGGGGAAATAGATCTATGTGCATATATTTACAGGTTTAGTATTAAGGTAGCAGATGGATATTGGGCCTCTACCCAAGTTCTCCCTCAATGCAAGAACACTTTGTTCTATTCAACTGGCATTCTGTGATGCTCATCTTCCCGACACGATCGCTGAAGACAAAGCGGGTGCATGAGCAAGTGTGGTGAAGAAAGCTGATGGTGCCCAGCTATCAAAAGATATAGCGTCTGGAGTCTTAAAGACTTGAAGATAAACAAGTGGCCATCCAGCTGAGAAGCAACAAAGCCCACATGGAAGAAACACACCAGCCTGTGTGATCATGAGGTATGGATGGGATCAGGCATCAAAGAGCAAAACATAGTAAATGATGAGGGGGAGTGCAGAGTGGGGACCCCAAGCCCATCTGTAGGCAACTGGACATCCCCCTACATAGAAGGGTCTCAGGGAGGAGACGAGCCAGTCAGGGTGCAGTGTAGCAACGATGAAACATGCAACTTTCCTCTAGTTCCTAAATGCTCCCCCCAACCCCCATTATGATGATCCCAATTCTACCTTACAAATGCACCTAGATCAGAGGATGTGTACTGGTACAGATATGAACTAGAAACAGAGAATCCAAGACAGATAACCCCTCAGGACCCATGGTGAGAGTGGCGATACTGGGAGGGTGAAGGCAGGGTAGGGTAAAAAAGGGGAACTGATTGCAAGGATCTACATATAACACCCTCCCGGGGGGACAGACAACAGAAAAGTGGGTGAAAGGAGACCTCATACAGTGTAAGACATGACAAAATAATAAATTATTAAAATGATAATTATAAATTATCATGGGTTCACAAGAGAGCGGGATGGAGAGGGAGGGGGGAAAAATGAGGAGCTGATATCAAGGGCTCAAATAGAAAGCAAATGTTTTGAGAATGATGAGGGCAACAAATGTGCTTGACACAATGGATGTATATGTGGATTGTGCTAAGAGTTGTACGAGCCCCAGTAAAATAGGAAAAAAAAGATTTATAGCCTTGGAAAACACTGTCAGTATGAGTCAAAATTGTTTTGATGACAGCAGGAGCAAGTGGTGTAGTCTGTCTGCTCCCCTAAGAATTTACAGTTTGGGAAATTCAAGGCATAGCTCTGCTGTGTTCTGTTGGGCCCCTGTGAGTTGTAATGACAGTGGGTTGGGCTCTAAGGGAAAGTTAGGACTGGAAGAACCTCCCCCCTGCAGTTTTACAGGAAAGAGCTTCGCGGAAAAAATGAGGAGCTGACACCAGGGACTTAAGTGGAGAGCAAATGTTTTGAGAATGATGAGGGCAATGAATGTACGAATGTGCTTGACACAATTGATGTATGTATGGATTGCGATGAGTTGTATGAGCCCCTAATTTAAAATGATTTTTTAAAAAAAGCTTAAATGAACACATAGCAGGCCTCTATCCCACAGGAGCTGTTTCCAAAGCAACGGTGACTCAAATACTCTTATTAGCAATCCCAAGTGGATACGGGAATATAGAATCTCAGGTGTGTGGGAAGAGATGGCCAATTTGAAAATAAGTCATTTGTAATTCTGTGCATTTTATTTTACTGGAGAGCTTTTGTAGTGGTGTCAGGGGTGCAGAGGAGCCCTGATAGGTGGTGTAGTGGTAATGCATTGGGCCACTAATTGCAAGGTCAGCTATTTGAAACCACCAGCTTCTCTTTGAGGCTTTCTACCCCCATAAAGTGTTAAAAATCTCAGAAACCACAGGTGCAGTTCTACCCTGTCTTACAGGGTTGCTGTGAGTGGAAATGAACAGATGGCAATGAATTTTGGTCGGAGGGTTAGGGTACTGGTCTTTAGACATGGCTGCAGGGATCCTTTAGGGTAGGGCTTGTGGGGGAGTCTTTAGATAAGGGGGCAAGCACCAGGCAGGCACTTCAGGAGCTGTCTGCCTCCACTCCGATCTCATCCACAGACCTGGCCAGTGCAGAGCCAGAGAAAGGTCTGTTTGTAGCTAGTGAGCTATTTGGTGAAGATACAGAACACACACATTATAAGAAGGTTTTTTGTTGTTGTTTAAACAAAACCGACGCCGAAAAGTATTTTCTGGCTAAATTTAATGATAGATGATAAGGGAGAAAAAAATCAGTGTAAAGATTTAATGTGGAGAGTTGATGGCTCATAATGACTGGTAAGTAATTTTTCCTTCTTTTAGTTGATTTTTTTCAAAATTTAAGGAGCTAGTTACTTGAATTTAAATGGCTAGATCTATAGTCCTATAGGGGGTGTGTCTGGGAGGGAACATGGGGAGCAGAGCAGAATGAAACATTCAGAATGTCCTGGGGTCACTGGTGGAGTGAGAGCAGAGCTCTAGCTGCAGCTTAGCATTTTCACCATCAGGCCAAAGTGAAAGTGAAGGTACAGGATGGGGGTTCAGAAAATTCTAGAACATGTTTTTATTACTGAGCTAGCTCTGTGACCATGGGTAAGTTCCACCATCTCCCTAGACTGGGCGTGGACAGAGGGCATGTCTAACTTGTTCTGTGCTATATTTTAGGCTCAGATTAGAGCCTACCACATTGGGTAAGGGACCCTTATTTTTGCCTACCACAGTGGAATATTACATAGCATTGCTAATAACCTTGTCCATTGAGTAACCTCTGACTAGTGTACAATAAAAGGCTTAAAGTGCTCTCCCTCTGCTGGGATCTCTCCACCCTCATCCCCACAACTTGTTTTTAACTTTGCTTACTTTTGTTGTAATTGTTGAAACTGCACAGCAAACACCCACCAATACAACAGTTTCTATATGTACTATTTAGTGACATTGTTTACAGTCCTGAAACCTTTGTCTTTCTTCTCTGCATGGTTCCTCCTTTATTGACATAGACTCACTGCCCCACTAAGGGCTGTTGCAGTTGTCATTTTGATCCCATATAGATAGTATTTTGAAAACCATAATGCCCTAGGTGAATCTTTTTTTAATTAAGCTAAATTATTTGATTTTAAAATGACTTCAGGATGTCTATCATTTTTTTATTGAGTTTACATAAGCCTACAGTGGGTGTACAGAGCAAATCACTTTTCAACTCGGCAAATCATACACACTTTCCTTCATGTCACTGCGTGCAGTCCCCACACTATAACATCACTTATCTCACTTCCTCCCTGTGCTTCCCATTTTCATTCTTTCTCCTTTCCAACACCTTTGTACTTTGGTAAATGCTGCCCCCTTGATCCCAATGGTTAATTATTCTAAGGAATATTTGCCACCCCAAGATTGTTTCTCTAGCCCTGTGTATTTGACTGGAAATTCAGCCATGGGGGTGAGTTAAGTTTTAGACCTGAAGGGTAGCTAAGGACCATGATTTGAGAATTCAGGGGGTATTTTTGGTTTAAAGATAGGGCAGTGTTTTCTGCATTCATCCATGGCTCCAGGAATCGATAGTCCAGGAGAATTGAAATTCTATTGTGTATTTGTCACCTATTTTCATCAGGACTTATCTATGGGAGCTTTGATCAAAATAGTAATGGTAGTCAGGTCATCCAGTTCTTGGCAAGGGAGACAATTGTTCAGCATGAAGTTAACTAACCTTCCATATCCCCCTTCTATGTGGGACTCTCCTTTTCCTGTGTCTGGGCAAAGAGAGGCCGATTGTTGTGCCTTGGATGTTTACTGACAATCTTTTAAGACCCCAGGCACAACAAATGAAATTAGGAGGTACAACAGAGGCACTAAACACTTTGTTTTGGTCAATTAATTGGAATATCCCATGAAACCATGACTCTCCAAACCAAAGAACCAATTCTCATGAGACATAATCAGCCTCACCAGCCTTCCTTTTTCTTTCTTTGTCTTTCTGCCATTGCTGCAAATATATCGTAGTTACACAATTTCCACTAATTCAACTTTTTGCTTGCATACAACTTAATGGTAGCAGTACAAGAATCAGCTAAGGAACTTTATCCTTAACCAGTGAGATTTCCATTAAAGTTGATTCCCCACCTTTCCCTCCTTTCTGTCCCTGCTAAGTATTGGTTATTCAAAACCAGTAATAACTATCTCTATACTGTGTTCATTTTGGGATTGACTTATATTTCACTTAGCATGCATTAAGACATCATTTCTTCTTCTACTGGCTGAGTAGTATTCCAGTGTATACGAGAGGGTATCCCCCAAGCCCTGGAAAAGCTCCTCTGGGCAGAGCTTTCATATTGTGCATTGTTCCCCTGCTAGGCAAACATTGAGCAAATTTTTTCATAAAAGTAGTTTTGCTCAAACCTCTTTTTTTCTGATGACTGATTTAAGGGAAAACAGTGTGAAGCTGTGAAATTTCGTTGCTGCAGAAACTGTTGTGATGTTGAACACAGCTTACAAAGATAGCTCTATGGGAAAAACTAGTGGTTTTCCCATTTCAAAAAAGGTGAAATGTCAGTTGATGACAACCTCATTCTGGACATCTGTCAACATCTGGAATGAACGAAATGGTCAGCAAAATTTGTGCACTGTGCTTGAAGACTGATAATGGATCGTTGAAGTTATCTGGACTCCGTGAAGCTTTGCTCAGTGAGTTTTAATGGAAGGTATGGGAATGAGAAGAGTCACTGCAAAATTGGTGCCTTGGGTTCTGACCGACCATGAAATAAAGCCTAGAGTAGAAACATGCCTTGCTTTGAAAGAACAGCTCTGAAGCAACCCTGACTTTTTTCCCCAAGGTGAGGAGACATGGTGCTATTCTTATGAGCCCGAAACCAAACGTCAATCAAGCCAGTGGAAGATGCCATCGTAACCTTGTCCCCCCAAAAATCTTGTCAAGTAAAATCAAAGATCAAGAGGATGCTCATTTGTTTGTTTTATATGAGGAGGGTAGTGCATTTGGAGTTCTCCACCAGGTTAAACTGTTAATCAAAAAGATTGTGTAATAATGTGAGACAAAAAGGTCCTGATTTGTGACAAACGGGGGACTGGTTTTGCCACCATGACAATGCACCTCCTCATGCAGCCCTCTCAGTGCACCAGTTTTTGTCAAAAAACAGCATGCCTCTCTTTCCCTGTGCACCTTACTTACCTGACCACGCTCCTTGCAACTTCTTTTTGTTTCTTCAAGTGAAGAGGGACTTGAAAGGACAATGATTTGATGACATAGAAGAGGTGAAGGAAAAAACAAGGAAGGTGCTGTCAGCCATCCAAACAGATGAGTTTGAAAAATGTTTCCAAAAATGGAATCGCAGATTTGACAGATGTATTAAGTGTAATGGAGAGTACTTTGAAGGTGATAGGTTGTTTTGTAAAAAGTTTTAAATACATATCTTTGGTGGTGATGGTGGAGGTATTCCGGGTTTTGGGGAGTACCCCCTTTTATGTACACCACATTTTGTTTCTCCCTATGTCTGTTGATGTTTATTTTGGTTGTTTTCACTTTTGGGGTGTGTGAGCAGTTCTGCAGTTAACATCCGTGTATCTGATCCCAGGTCGTGTGTGCACACACGGAGGAGCGGGATCGACGGTTTCTTTAAAGAGGAGTCCTGATGGCACTGTGGGCTAGGTGTTGGATTGTTAACAGGAAGTCAGCAATTCAAATCACCAGATGCTTTGTTCGAAAAAGATAAGGCTGTGTGTTCCTAGGTAGATTTACGGTCTTGGAAACTCTGTACAAGGTTGGGGTGAGTAGAAATTGACTTGGTGGCGCCTGGATTGGAATTTACAATAGTTCCATTTTCGGTTATTTGAGGAATTGCCCAGTATTTTCCACAGCGATACCATTTTGCATTCCTATTAGCAATGTGGTAAAGCTTCCAATTTTCCTACATCCTGCCGTTGGTTAGCTTTTTAAATCATAGCCACCCTGCCCACTGCCATGGAGTCAGTTCTGACTTGTAAGGACCCTCTCTCTATAGGGGTTTTGAGACTGTAAGTGTTTATGGGAGCAAGTAACCTCATCTTTCCCCCATTTTTACAACTGATGGGTTTGAACTGCTCGCTGTACTGGGCCTGCAGCACCACCAGAGCTTCTTCCCTCTCCTGCTCCACCCCCCCCCAAAAAAAAAAAAAACCCTTCAAAACTCACTGCTATCTAGTCCATTCTAACTCATGTGACTCTATAAAACAGTAAACTGCTCCATATGGGTTTCTGAGGCTACAGATCTTTATGGGAGCAGAAAGCTTCATTTTCCTCCCACTGGGTGGCTGGTGGTTTGGAGCTGCTGACCTTGTGGTTAGCAGTTCAACACATAACCCACCATAGCTTCTTAGGCGTGAAATGGTATCTCATTGTGGCTTTTATTTGCCTCTCTCTCACAGCTAAGTATGCTGTTTGGTGGACATGAGGTCCCATGTATTTATTTCAACCTTTGCTGTTGGTGGGTTTTTTTTGTTTTTACTGTTAAGAGAATTCATTGTTTAAAGTGAGGCCTGATAAGGTGTTGCCCTGCTGTTTTTCTTTCAAGTCTTTTGCGATATTTATTTGCACATTTAGGCCCTTGATCCATTTTGATAGGAGACAGAAATCTGTTTTGCATGTGGGAATCCAGTTTTTCCAGCACTATTTCATAAATAAAGTTTACTTTTCCTGTAGGATAAATTTAACCCAACTTGATTTTTTTAATGCATAGCTTGGTGGAGATATTTTTGCATAGCCGTTATTATTTGTTTGTTGTTGTGTTTTCAAATATTCTCATCTTAAGCGTTGTAAGAGGTGCTAGTCTAAACTCTGAGGGGCGGGGGAACCCGGCACAGGCAGAGCTCATGCTTAACCACGATCATCGTCAGCTTGAGCTATTACTGCTCATCTCCCCTAGATCTGCTGCTTTTATTCTCTAGAACTTTCCATTTTCTCTTGTCTTATTGATAGCCACCTCCTGGAGGTGGTGTGATACATCATTCATGTGAGGCAAGTAACTGGTTTCACTATTTAAATGCTTTTGTGTGGGCACTGAAAACCTCAAAGAAAATGTTATCTTTTAAATTATCTCAAGGACTTGCTTAAAGTGGGGGGATAGGGGGAGTGGTTCTATCCAAGTGGTGTTTTTTAAAAAATATTTTAAGGGGGGCTCATACAACTCTTAATCACAATCCATGCATCCATCCATTGTGTCAAGCACATCTGTACATTTGTTGCCATCATAACTCTCAAAACATTTGCTTTCTACTTGAGCCCTTGATATCAGGTCCTCATTTTCCCCTCCCTCCCTGCCCCCGCCTCCCTCGTGAACCCTTGATAATTTATAAATTATTACTACTTTGTCAGGTCTTGCACTGTCCAATGTCTCCCTTCACCCACTTTTCTGTTGTCTGTCCCCAAGGGAGGGGGTTATATGTAGACCCTTGTAATCGGTTCCCTCTTTCTACCTCACCTTCCCTACACCCTCCCGGTATTTTCACTCTCACCAATGGCCCTGAAGGGTTAATCTGTCCTGGATTCCCTGTTTGTACATCCTCTGGTCTATCTGGATTTGTAAGGTAGAATTGGGATCATGATAGTGGGGGGAAGAAGCATTAAAGAATTAAGGGGAAAGTTGTCTGTGTCATTGTTACTACACAGCACCCTGACTGACTGGTCTTCTCCCCGAGACCCATCTGTAAGGGGATGTCCAATTGACTACAGATGGGCTTTGGGTTTCCACTCCACACTGCCCCTCACTCTCAATGATTTTTTGTTCTTTGATGCATGACACCTGATCCCTTTGATACCTTGTGATAACACAGTCTGGTGTGCTTCTTCCATGTGGGCTTTGTTGCTTCTGAACTAGATAGATGGCTGCTTGTTTACCTTCAAGCTTTTTAGACGCTATATCTTTTGATATCCGGGCACCATCAGCTTCCTTCACCACATTTGCTTATGCACCCATTTGTCTTTAGTGATCGTATCAGAAAGGTGAGCATCATGGAATGCCAGTTTAATAGAACAAAATGTTTTTGCATTGAGGGAGTACTTGAGTGGAGGGCCAATGCCCATGTACTACCTTAATACTGAACCTATAAATATATGCACATAGATCTATTTCCCCATCATCATATAAAAATATATTCATGTATGTACATTCTTGTAATTAGACCTCTATAAGTGCTCTTTGCCTCCCAGTTCTTTCCTCTATTTCCTTTTACTTTCCTCTTGTCCCATTATCATGCTCAGCCTTCATTTGGGTTTCAATAATTCCTCTCGGTTATATTGCCCTTGATCAAGCCTCTTACACCCTCCTTGCCACTGATTTTGGATCACTTGTTGTCCCCTCGTCCATGGGTTTATTAAAACCACTTCCTTTCCCCCACCTCCCTCTCTCCATGCCCCCCCCCCCAACTGTTGGTCCCATTGTTTTCTCCTCCAGATTGTTTATCCAGCCTATCTTATCTAGAAAGACCTGCAGAGATAATAATCTGCACAAAAACAAGACAGTAAAACAAAGAACAACAAAACCCATAAAAAAAAGAAAAGCCTGTAAATAGTTCAAGGTCTTTTTGTTGACCTTTAAGAGTGTTTTTCCGGTAGAGTCTGATGGGGTGCCACGTCCTTGCCCCAAAGTCTATTTTTGGTACTCCCTCAGGACTTCCTTGCTCTGCTCCCTTTGTTCTGTTGCACACCCTTAGTGTTTTGCCTTGGTGTGGTGGGATCAGATCTGGTGAAATACCTACACTGTGTCTCCAGTGTTGTCCCCTGTAGGGGGACAGTGAGGAATGTTGTGTCTTGTAGTGGGGCTGGCCATATGGTCCTCTGTATGCTTTGGCTGCTGTGAACAGGGATATGGTCCTCAAGGCTTGGTGGGCCAGGATGTGCTCCAGTCTCTTCCTCCCCCTTCATTTGCTCCTGTGTGCTCTGATCAGACATGTCCCTCTCCCTGAGCTGCAGCTTCAGTGCTGTCCTCTGAAGTAAATTCTTCTGGGGGGGAGGGGTGGCTGTCCACGTAGTTGGGATTGGGGCCGGCCCCTCGGACCTCGCTATTGCTCCCTGCTTCACGCCAGTATGTTGCATTCACATCTTGGAACACGGGGTTGAAGTCTGGTCCCTCTTTCCTTGTGGAGATATAAACAATACCATCCCCTTGGGTGGGTTAGTGCTCTGTTGCCTTGCTACCCATTTCTTTCCCCCCCCTCCTTTTTAGTTGGCTACCATATGTATCCCTGGATTTGGTCTGTCCCCTGTCATACTATATAGTACTCCATTGCATATATGTACCACAGTATTTTAATCCATTCGCTTGCTAATGAAAGTTTTGGTTGTTTCCAACTCCTTGCAATGTGAACTGTGCCGCGATGAACATTGGAGCACAGATAATCTGGCCGTGGTTTGTTTCTTGCCTCTTTTGGGTATGTGTCCAGTAGGAGGATTGCTGGGTCGTATGGTAGCTCAATTTCCATAATGGCTGTACATATCTGCAGGTTCACCAGCAGTGGATGAAAGTTCCTATCTCACCATTTGCTGCTTTCTGGTTTTTTGAATTGGGCTATCTTTGCGGCTGTTAGGTGGTATTTCATTGCTGCTTTAATTTGCATTTCTCTCATGGCTAATGATTGGGAACATTTTCTCATGTTTATTGGCCATTTGAATTTCTGCCCTTGTGAAACTTCTGTTCAGGTCCTTTGCCCACCTCCTTAGTGGGCAATTTTTTTTCTTTTTGGAAGCTAGCAGAGTATGTAGATTTTAGTAATAGGGCCTTTGTCTGATGTGTCATTGCTAAAGATGTCTTCCCAGTCCGTGGACTCTCTTAATGCTCTCTTGGAGAGTTCTTGAGTTCTTTCAGTGTACACTGGTGTTTTATCTTCAGTACATCCCACTTGTCAATTTGTGACTCAACTGTGTTTGTGTCCTTCCCTATTTCTGATAGCCTGTGTATTCCCTGCATCAAAGTTCTCATGCTGGTCCCAGTTCCCTCATTGATGGCCCTAATAGTTTGGGGTTTTACCTCAAGGTCTGTGATCCTCCTTTACCAAAGATCAGTTGTCTGTATGTGGATGATTTTATTTCTGGGGTTTCAGTTCTTCCATTGGTCTGAGTATCTGTCGTTATACCAATACCATGCAGTTTTGACCCTAAGAGGTCTTTTCCGCTCTTGATTTGATGTAACAGAAGTGTCTAATAATTAGATTTCATTTAGTCTTCATGGAGAAATGTAAGTTTATTTATATTTTCGAGCCTATTAAATCATCCCTGCCCTGAAAGAACTGTTAAAAGGTGAGACTGAAGCTCAGCAGAGGCTGCTTAGAGTCAGGGAGGTTTAGGGTAAAGGTGTGAAGCGGCTGGCGGGTCTGGAGCACCAGAATCCTTGGTCAGTTGCTGTTCCTGGCTCTTGATACGCAGGGCAGACCTCTGGGGGTGGACCTCTGGTATTGTGTGTCTCTTGACCTGGAAGGTGGGAGCAGGGAGCATTCATGAGCAGTTTCCGAGGTACAGTCTTCATCATACTAGACTCTCCTGCACCCCCCTACACTCTGTGTCCCTGGGCTTGGTCACTGAATGCAAGCAGCTTTCCTGTCACTGTCACAATGGAAAATGTGCTATGCTTGCAAACATGTTCGCAGTACTTGGCCCTTGGTCCTGCCCCTTGACTATAGCTGAATGAAGCAGGATTTGGGTGAAGAAGGGAGTCAAATGTCCAGTCAGAGATTGAAGCCATGCAAGGGGAGGAGCATTTCTCAGAAAATGAGGAGCTCAGCTGACCAGTTCATACCACTTACCTGGTGGTATCCATTCTGAGAATTGCATCCCTCCATTTTCTGGGCCCCATAGCAGGGATGAGAGGAAAGCTGTGAGTTGAAAGGATGGATAAGACCCAGTGTTATGTCAGTGCACATATGTTTCACAGGCAGCTCCAGCACTGGGTTCAGTTCACAGGTATGTACGGTAAGCTTCTCCCATCTTGCTACTCTCCCCCCACCACTAGCCCCAGTTTGGAACTCTTCTTTACTCTGTGTTCTCATATCGTATTTAAGATGCGAGTAAAATTGGATGGAGCTTCTAATTCATCTTAGCTCATATACAATACAGGGTTTTTCTTAAAAGTCCCTTTGGGGGGGGTAGGAGGGTACAGGAAAATGTGTCCCAATACACTGGTTTTCCCTGCTGGTCTGGCTGCGTGGCTTCAGCGTAGGATGATGCAGTGACCCTGTATTGCCCATGGACATTTCTACAGTGGCCCCCATGATACCATGAAGGACAAACAATCGATGTGCTTCTATAATGATACTTTAGCTTTATTTTTTTTCCTTGAAATTGAAAGATTTTATGTACAAATGGTTGGCATTGGGTAGCTGTCTTGGATAATCCATTCAAAGATCACTTAGTCCAGCTTGATGAAATCAAGAACCTTTGAGTATTGACAGAAACACAGGCTGTATTTCCACATCAAACTGTGCCAATTTGAATGCACATGGCAGGAGCAGGAACCCTAGCCGAATTTTCAAGGTTGGCTCCAGTAGAGCTGTTGGTGATCCATCTTGCTTTCAGGGACTGTCCAGGGCAAAAGGAAAGAGACTAGCTTTTTTTTCTTTCTTTTTTTTTTTTGTCATGCTTTAATTATAATGAGAAGTAATGGAGGCTTATTCCAGTCACCCAGCAGACTCCGTAATAAAGAAAGACAAATCCTATAGCCAAGGTTGGGTATGGAATAAAAGGCCGTGAGCCAGGAACTGCATCTGATTCATCTTAAAGGGCCTTCAGTGCCTGGCCACCATTACTCACTGATAAGTGGTAGACTGTGAGTAAGAATAAGTAAAGAAATAAACTAAACTGGAGTAAATGCATGAGTCCAAGAGTAGATGAATAAACAGGTGAGCCAAGATTCAGTGGGCTGGTCACAAAATTGGATGGAGCAGAGGAGGCACCTTTCCTGGGGTGACCTTTCAAGGTTATTGCTGTGTGGACGTCGTTGGTTGGTACAGCTCCCTCAGGGTCTCTCGGGCCTGGACAGCGCTTTTGTGTGCACATACGCCCCTCCTCGAGCTGGGTTTTTGTTGCCAGAGCAGAGGTTTTCTCTATGGATGCTAGTTCTTTATTTTGAAAAGTGCACATACCCAACTGTTCTGGATGATTCACTTATTTTCGTTGCTTCCCTTAGATTTTGTTTTTCTCGTCCTTAAGAGGAATAGCCTTGAAGTAAGTGGGATGTGTGCCTCCCCCATTCTGTCTGCCTTATGTTTGCTGTTAGGTGAACGAACCACAAATAGCCGGCACTCCATTTTCCATCTTGAGGAGCTGTCCTTGACTTAGAGGGCACAGCGTGTCAAAGTTTGCATCTCTTTGTGGTTAATGGCAGCTAGTCCTGTGCAGTTATAAACTCCAACCACTCTAAGAGCATGGTGAGAGTTATTAGGGGAGAGAGGGTATCTACAAAACACCCTTTAAATGTAAGCCACGTGTCCAGGGAGAGAAAAGACCATTTTTCTGGGGATGGATTTCAAAGCTTTGGTCAAAATTTCAAGGAGAGTCATCACATCCGTTCTCCCCATTAAACCTCCTGGAAGCGTGTTTTTCAGTCTGGGTGGAGGGTTATGGTGGATTGACACTTTCTTTTTCCTTCCCCCATTCCAAAGGCAGATTGGGAGTGGTGCCGAGAAAAATTTCCTTACTAGATGACATTTCATCGCAATGTCCGATCGTTTGGGGCAAATAACCAAGGGCAAGGATGGGAAAAGCAAGTACTCGACTCTCAGCCTGTTTGATAAGTATAAAGGAAAATCAGTAGACGCGACCAGATCCTCAGGTAAGGACCAGAAGTTAACTCCAGTTCTTCTTGCTTCTGTTAAAACGACTCCCAGGTCAAAGACTTTGTAAGTCAAAAGAGTGCCCCACCAAACCACACAGATAAGGTCCATGCAAACTGGCGCCTTTCTCAATCAAGTAGTTTTGGGGAGGCCAGATCACCTCCACCTCCTATTTCTTGTTTAATTTCAGAGCCATAACTATGCTGACTCTGTTCTTTTGCTGTAATCATTTCTTTATCTTATTGAATTGAAGCTGTGGACATTCTCAGTGTGCTCAATAGACTGGTATTTTGTTTTTATCAGCATTGCCTTTTTTAGGCTTCGTTGTTCTGAGAACCTGGAACTTGAGTGAAGTTCATGTCCATCTTTCCCACACCCTAGAGGACTTAGGAACTTCAAGAGGAGCCCTGTGTGGGCCTGGTTTGGGTCCTAGCAGATACTCTTCACCAGTCTCAACTTAAAGAGTTGGGGTTCTAGCATGGGGTGCAATAAACCCAATTCCACTCCCTGTAGCTTTTCGTGCCCACATGTAAAGCCTTTGCACCCATTGCCAGCAAGCCCCTCTGTCCTTAAAACCCTGGTTGAAAAGCTGTGACTACCAAACACATTTGCTTGTTTCCACCGCCCCTTGGGTTTTGTTTGCTTGACTTTCTCGGGATCTTGTGGGGCTTGAGAATGGATCAGACCTCTTTCCTTCTGTTAACTTAATCCTGTGATGTCTGTTTCCATCTCTCCCTTCCTGCAGTTATTCCTAGACATGGCTTACAGAGTCTTGGGAAAGTTGCCACAGCCCGGCGTATGCCACCGCCTGCAAACCTGCCAAGCTTGAAATCAGAAAACAAAGGAAACGACCCCAATATTGTTATAGTACCTAAGGACGGGACGGGATGGGCAAACAAGCAGGATCAGCAAGACCCAAAGAGGTAAGCAGCCAAGACAGGCAGATGGTGAATAGGAAGCTGGAACTCCACAGCTTGCTTCTAGAATCCTTCCTGTTGGCAGATGGCAGCTGGTGTTGCAGCGGCAGACCAATAGTGATGAAGAGATACCAAGTGACCCTGTTGCTTAGGGTGTTTCTTGCTCCCGGCTTTCATCTTCCCTGGCTTCTGTAGTTGACACACCAGCGTTTCTCTGGGCAGCTGTGTCCCAGGCGACCAGTGTCTCCTGTGCTTCATTAAGAAAGGCCTCATCCCACCTGAGGCGCTTATGCAATGACTGGGCCCAGCGCCTGTAAGAAACACAGTAAAGCTGGCATTTGCACACCATACTCCCGGTGGCAGTCCTTGTTGGTGGACTCCAGATGAGAAACATGGGGGGCCCTTTCTATCTGTGGGCCCAGCAGTTTCCCAAGCAGAAGAGACTGCCACCATTGCTCTAAGCAGCCCACTTCTTAATGAGCACAGCACAGAATCATCATTATCCAGGGTCATTGTACAGCCTCCCAGGGGGCTCACCCACTGCCAACACCACTTTCAGAAGCCTTAGGGGCCCAGGGCCTGGCATGAATTATCGTCATTAGAGGAACATAGCTACTGTTATGGCTGTTTGGTGGAGCCAAAAGCCTGTGGCCCTGCTTTGTTCCAGCTCTGCCTGGGGTGTGTGGCAAACCCTTCACACTCAGGGTGGGCTGAGTCCCCTTCCACCTTTAGGCACCTCTGATTCTGTGTTCCAGCCAGTCAGAGGACAGACAAAAAAGTAGGCAGTGGGGAAGGCAGGCTTTTGTAGACTGGCAGGCAAAAACCTGCTTCTCAGGCTTCCACCTGGGGAAATGACAACAGACATGGTTGAGTCTCCTGCATCCACTTGCCCTTGCGCTCTTTGGGCCTGTCGATAGACGCTTGGGAAGAGTGAAAGTGAGCAGGCACCCCCAGTCAGGGCTCTTTGCTCTCCAGTCACACTGAAACCAGTCGGGACAACGTTGTTAAACTGCTCCCTGTAATTAGCTGAACAGGCTGCAGAGGGAGCAAACAATCTAGTCAGATGATTCTAAAGTAGCAACTGTGAAGTCTTCAGTGCTTTGCTTTGGTGTTTTTGCTTAGGAATCGTATTGAGTATGCAGTGTAGTTATTAACTGTCATTGGACAGACCTGGGCTGTGACTTCCAGCCAGGCTCTGTTAGTGTTATATGGAGCCTAGAGGATGGTTGGACTTGGGCTCTTCTGTGGGCCTAAGGTTTTCCTCAGACAGGTAGTTACAGGAACAAATGAGGTCAGGCTTGACCACTGTAGTGCACAGAGCCAGGTACACAGGAAATGTGTGATTTATGTCCACAATTACTACCATCTCTATTTAAATGGTGCACACTCTAAGCTCTGTCATGAAATAAAGACTACATGTTTCACTCTTAAATATAGAAATACCTCTGTGACTGAAAGTTCTAGAGAAAACAGTTTTACCCCTTTTAGCCAGTGACACCCAGGATTCACATAAAAATGATCATACAGCTTTATTGACATTTGCCAAGCACTTCTTTCAGGGATGAGGTAAAAGAGAGAGAGTTAGTGGCTGCTGCCCCCTGTCGCATATCGTTCCTCAAGGAGGTGGTGGAGTCAGGAGGGGCAGGCTGGGCCTCGCTGGGAGTCCATACACAGGTTTGGAGACACTATCCAGAAGCTTCTATTTTAGGTAGAAGATGATGTAAGAGAAGGATTTTTGTAATAATTTTGAATGGTGAGTTGTAATAATCATGAATGGTGAGTTGTTACTTGGGTTAAGTAAACCTTGGAAGACCGTGTTATTTGTGGAGTTTGGCTTCAGCTTACAGATTGCCACTGGATGGATTCTGGCCAAGTGGAGGGCTGCCCTCTCTCCCAAACCTCCTCTGGTGAAAAGTTGAATTGAAAGTGACTGGGAGGCTGCTGAGTCAGGAAGGCTTCATTCAGAAACCTTCCTAGAGGTTCTTTTCCAGGATTTCTGTGGAGGTGCATTGAATGGCACAGGGAGACAGCTTGGCAATACCGAAATTTCGAAACATTTCATATGTTTTGATCCAGTGATTCTTTGTCTAGGTTCTTACACTAATAAAATTGCTTATACACAAGTGCAAAGGTAATAATACACAAATGCCCACTGCAGTTTTAACTGTAATAGAAAAACATTAGGAAATTGGCTAAATGCGGATCTAGCCCATTGGTGATGTTAACTATGCCTAGGAAAATTTGCGTGGTGTTTTTCTCTGGGAGATGAGATTAGGATCAATTCTGTGTTACATGTATTTATACACTTATTTTCATCAGAAATAAATATTTCTTTGAACAACAATAACAGCAAAAAAATAGGACATTAAGGGGGTTGCAGTGGATGAATTAAAACAAATTATGCATGAACTAACTGGTGGTCTGCTCATGGCAGACCAAGGCAGTCAACGCCCTGTATCTGTGAGTACTTTTTCAGGAGTTAGAGACTCAGAGCCCCTTCTTTCTGGTCACCCAATTTCTCTACTGACAGATCTTCCATGGCTTCTGTTGTTTGCAGTGAACTTTCAAATCATGGCAGCTGGAGAATGCCAAGAGGCAGATAAGTGTCCTACCCAGTGAACTGTCAGAGTGAACAGATCTCAAACATAGTTCAGTCTCATTAGTCTTTGTCTGTCTAACAGTCTGTTGGGGAAGGTGTTCTCTTTCCTTGTCAGGGAGGGTCTTTGCTCCTAGGGAGCAGTTGTGGCTTCTGAATTCAGAGGCATCTTGTCAACTCATCCAGTGCTTCATCTAATCCCAACTGTCTGTCCTTTCTTTGTCTAGTTCCAGTGCAACGGCCTCTCAGCCGCCGGAGTCGCAGCCGCAGCCGGGTTTGCAGAAATCTGTTTCCAACTTACAGAAACCGACACAGTCAATCAGTCAGGAGGTAGGTTCTATTTTCTCTGGCCTCATAGCCCTTGTTGGGGGTGGAGGGGAGTTGTCACTGAGGGGTGTGATCTAGCATAACCCATTCATTCCAGGGGCTTTAGAAACTGAGGCTGAAAGATTGTCATCATCAGTGGTCAGTTGAAGCACTTTACTCTGCAGCTTTTTGTGAAAGACTCCAAATACAAACTATTCTCTAACTAGCTACTTTTGTTCCTGTCAGCCCCTCAGGCTAGATTTCAGGCTTGGCCTGCCTCTTCCCAATGTGTGCTCCCTGGAAACCAGAGTCAGAGGAAGACGAAAGTGTTAGCTTAGGAGAGTTCAGAACACAAAATGAGCATGCTGTGCTCTTGGGTACATGTTAGGGGTCTTGTCTCTCAGAGGAGGGCCCGATGGATAGCATTTTCCAAGTTAATTTTTCCTACGAACTTTATTTGCCAAATATCTCCAAGGCTTTCTGCCTCACCGGGCACACTTTGGAAAGCACTCAGCTTTCACCCACTATTTGTTGATCCATTTACAAAATGTGTTTTCTAAAGAGATTTATTATTTAACTGAGGAAGTGCTAATATTATACTTGTCCATTAGAGTCTGTCTCTATACAGGGGGATTATATAGATTAGTTGATGGCTAGAAATCTAGTTGAAAAGTCTATGAGGCCTTTTTTAGAAGATGAAGATGTGCAGTCAAAAAGACCTCGCATTCACCAGGTGTCTTGACAACATCATGAGTCTTCCAGGTTTTCCTTGGTATTGCTATGTGGGCAGTGTGGGTAAGGCCAGAGCTGCCACTCTCAATCTGTAATAATGTAACCAAGCCCTCTTGTAGATGGGGAAAGTCTGTGGTTTTGCCCGAAGGAGAACCCCGCCCCTATGCTTTCATCCTCTTCAGAGCTATGTTTTAAGATTAAAGAGAAAAAAAAATTAGGTTTTTGTGAAAATCCTCATCTGTTGGTCTAAATCCATTAGGTCCTATTGTCTTTACATCCCCCTCTCATGCGCCCCCCCCCCCACTGTAATTCAAAGCTATGAGAGTATGGAATCCTGGTTTTTCAACCCAGTCTGTATATGTGACTCACTCATGGAACTTGTTCAAAATCAGATATACTTGAACCTCATCACTGATACTGCTGGCTCAGCTCTTCACTGAGGAAGGTTTGGCCAGCTATTACATGCCTGGGTCTGCAGTGACCCTGTGCTTCCTTCAGTGCTTGCAAGAACAGTGTTGAAACCATTTGAGGCCTTGCCCTGGACCATCTCCAGAGCGAGGTTATGGACATTTCAGACAGAAAAGAAAGAGCATTTGCCAAGGGGGCTATTCCGAAGTCAGTGTGGAGAAGCCCAGTCCTGGAGTTGGCAAGAGGATTGTTCCATCTTGCGTGCAGCTCCTCTTAGCTGTTACTTAGGGTTTTTTTTCTCTCATTTCTGGAAGCAAGTGAGGAGGAAGAAGAAGAGACACCCAGGATGTTGAGAGTTTTAAACTTTTACCTCAGAGATAGGAACCGTTTCTGCTCTTTATAGAGTCCCTGTCTACTGATCTAAATTGACTAGTTCCTGTTGAGTTTATGTTTAGTTTATATTTGAGTGAATGTCACCAGTGATGTTATTAGCTTCTTGTGGGCCCTATAGGCATAAGTTCTTTTAGCCCCTGGTGAGGAAGGGCAGGGCAATAATCCCGTGTCTCAGCACCAAGTGGGAGGTACGGGCTTACAGTGTTCTGAAAGAAGGAGAGTAGAAACCCATCCTAGCACTTCCTTTCTTCCTGTTGTTTCTCGGGCTCTCCCAATATCACGGCTCAGTCATGCTGCTGGTACATTCCACCTGTGTTCTGTGTGGGTAAAACCTGTAGGGACCCTATACACAGCAAGCAGAACAACTGATCAATAAAAGGGTTGTTGTCAGCTCTACAGTGAAGGCAAGAGAAACAGTTGCCAACCTTGTGTGCATATTGAGAACGGTGCATGAGGGTGTGGGGAGAGGTGATAGGAAAGAAGAATTAATCCCTAGCCCAGTAAGTGACCCTCTGCCAGACTTTTATATGCATCTGCCATCTGTTGACAGGGCAAGGTTGTTAGTTGAATGTTGTTGGTAAAGGCAGACAAGGTCAGTGTTTGCAGGTAGAAAGGCCTTTGGGCACAGTCAGACTGGACCTATGTCCTGGACCTGCCACTCTGGCTGGGTGTTTTTAAGTCTAGTCATTCCTCTCTGAATCTGCTTTCCCAGGTGTGGTAAGAATTTGGTAAGGCAGGGTGTGTCTAGCCCGGTGCCTAGCTTTTAACAAAGGTTAAGCCAGTGGGCCTGAGGCCAAGGTGGCAGCTCTCCAGATCAGGGAAGGAGGAAGGCCTCTCACTTGGGGAGGCCTGTCTTGTAGAATAACAATAATTACAGAGGGTGATGCAACTGGCTTGTCCAGCAAAATCAGGCACACTGGGTTTCCGGTGTTTGCATTGGCACACACTGTTTTGAGACATAATTTGGAATTAGGCATTGCTTCCTCTGTGGCAAGACAGAGTAGCTCTAGGGGACATGAGAGACAACCTAACAAAATGTGCCAGACCACAGGGTGAAGGCTAACATGGGCTTGAAACCTTTCTGTGCTGTATGACCAGCTGTGGTGACCGAACTAGCCACTTGTCCCTGTCTTACTTTTCATCGGTAATGTGGTCCTTAGGCTCACTGCACAGAGTAAGATGATGCCCCTACCCCTAATGTTGCTATGTTTAAATACTTCTCAGTAAGTGGGAGGGGTTGCATCCAAGGTTTAAACCTGTTTTAGCTCCTTGTCCTAGCATGCTTAGCTAGTAGACAGATTTACTGGGCTGGCTATTTTCTGATTTTCTCCCTTCTTTCAGAATATAAATTCAGTGCCAGGTGGACCAAAGTCATGGGCACAGCTGAATGGAAAGCCAGCAGGACACGAAGGTGGTAAGTTCATGTTGGAGTGGGCCGCATTGGGGTGGGTGGTTGAGTAAGGAGAGGGGTGTACATTTCCTGTACCTTTTTGGTTGGGTCTGGACAGTCTTTGGCCAGGATGCCTTCGCGGAATTTCTTATGTGAGGGGTTAATACTATCTGGAGCCCTTGCTTTTGCCACAGTGGTGGAAATGCTGATTGTACAAGTGCTGATTGATCTCATTGATGATTATTGCTAAAGACGTTCCTCTTGACACCGGAGTGGCTGGCCCTGCATTCTTCAGCTGGGCTGTGCTGCTGAGGGAATTAGTAGTATTGCCAAGATGCATCTACTTCCTATCTCTTGGGAATGCAAGGAGGAGGTGTTGTGTTGCATGGTGTTAGCTTCAGGCTTGGATTTATAAATAACCTAGCCTTGGGGATTGCCCTGCTTGGTTTTAAGCATTTACACAAAAGCGATCTGTGGTGTTTGTTATCCATTAGTGTCTCCCTTGGCCTAGGAAGCACTCAGGACATGTAGCCAGCTCCTGCTGCTACAGAGTAATTGATTAGAGGAAGGGTGGAGAGATGGGAGAAGGAAAGAATGGTTTTCTCCTTTTTAAGGTCTTCAAAACTATATGCTGGACAACTGTTTAGATCGGGGATTGTAAATTCCAGTGGCTTCTAAGGCCAGGTCTGGAACAAAGTAAAGTCTTTGGGTGATAGGTGAAAGGGATTAGGATGGAGATACATCACAGAGTGTGTGTCTTAGACAACAGGTAAATTGTTCATACACAACCCTGCCCCACCCCACCCCACCCCAAGCATTTGGTGCCAGCTAAGAATTAACGCAGGACTCAGGTCAGTTGATTATTATGGTTCAGATATTTTGAGCACACCGTGCAGACCAAATTAGGCCAAACCTCCAGGCTGCATAGGGAATCATAATAGGATGAACAGTTATTTCAAAGTAATTCATTAGTGAGATTCCACACATGCTCTTTCTTTGCTTAAGCAGTCTGTCTAGGCAATCTTTCTGTAGACCTTTACCTCCTGTCTGGGGGGTTGTCATCCATCTTCCATATGTCCCTGCTGTCAGCCAAGGCTTGTTTTAGAAAATACAGCCTCACCCTTTCCCAAACCCCTCTCAGACTCCAGTACTTAGAAGGACATGCCCCTTCTGGGTTCAATGGCTGTGGGGTTGAAGACTTTCTGAGTCTTGAACGTGAAATAACCAAATTCGTAAGTGGCTGTGGTGGAGCTTTCCAATCACCAGCTTCTCTAGAGCAATCAGATCCAAATACTAGGCCCCTCCATACATTTTGGGATGGATTGGGGGGGTGGGGTGGGTAGGGAGGAGCAGTGTGGACCCATGCCTTAGCATTGTTCATTTTCCCACCTGATATGTGAGATGCAGAGAGCGAGCTCTGGGAGTAGAGAGCTGGGAAGTAGAATTGGGCTGTGCTAGATACACATCTCAATATCCCAGGAGATCATTAAAGATCCATTAATATACAAGGTTAGTATACCCTGTATTTTTGTTAAGTTAGGATTCTTTCCCTTTTTTTAAAATTAAATAAGTAGAATGTTTTAGTTTTGATCCTACCAAGATGAAGAAAAAAGCACAGTTCTGTCTATCAAAATACTAAGGAGCCCTGCCACGCCCTGGAAAGGGGCTTGGTTGCTGACCCAGAGAGCCGCAGGGGGCTCCCATCAGTTGAGAGGTGGGAGGAGAGGCCCCATAGAGGTCACAGTCTAGGAAACCCTACTCTGTCCTGCAGTCACTGGGTTCCAGTCGCCTCAGTAACTCTCTATAACAACAGTGTTGGAATATGCATATGCATGTCCTTAGCTAGCAGTTGAGCTTGTAGGAGAAGGTCGTATAAATTGTACTTGCCCATGTGTGAAATTATAAGTTAGTCATTTTTATATGTTTATTTGTTGTAACAGCTGAAAATTTAGAAGCGGTCTTTGAAATCACAATCAGTTTCTGGTTCTTTAATGAATTGTTATTGGGCCATTAAAGCGACCGTACTTCACTGCTATAGCAAAATCTCAGATACACTCTTGAGCTGAAGAAAGCAGGGAATAGTCTGTATAATACGCCATTTGTGCAGAAAATGGGGGTAAGGAAAATACACTTAAAAAGCATGTTTAGTTTGTAAAGTCTTGGGATGAAAGGGCTTTTTTAAGAGAGAGGAAGCGAGCCTGGTAGAAGGGGTACAAGGGAAAGAGGAGAAGGTCTAGTGCATACCTTTTTGCTTTCGAACAATAGGACTATTGGCCTGTCAAAAATAAAAGGTAATTCAAGAGTAATTGTGGAGTACAGTACAAAACTCTATCAACATCAAACAGTTCCTTCAGGATACAGGCAAGTCCAATAGCTGGAGAGGAGAGTTGATGCACTCAAGGCCCTCCCTGTCAGGTGGGAGTGAGAATCAGACTCCTGGCTCACCTCTTAGGCCAGGGTCATGTGTCCAGCAGAACAGTGAGGACTGAGGAGTATCAGCTATGAATATTTTCATGACTCTTTGGAATTCCACTCTTCTCACACAGGATGTTGATGGTGGTCTGTCTCACCTGAGAGCCCCTTTCCTGGAACACATCCAGGTCCTTTAATAAGTGACCTTGGAGGAAACCACTGGATTTTACTGCCTATGTTTGTCCCAGAGAGGAGATAATGTGAAGAATTTTCATGTTTGACATAAAAAACTGTACATCGAAACCTTAGGGATACTGCTACTATTGATTTGAAATTTTGAATTCTACCCTTTTTCTCCTGTGTGTCTAAGGAGGATTCATCCATTTAATTATTTTTTACCAAAGTTGAAACAGCCACATTGGCTGTTTGATTGTGAATTTTAATTCTACCATATTAAAACAAATGCCCTCAGTAGAGCAGAAGTTCTTCCTGTTCCTCTGGGTATTTCTCTCTGGTGAGTTAGTTAGCCTGACCACTTACAGGCCTGGCAGGTTTGTTTGACCCTGGACCTCTTTACTAAAGGGAATGGCTGCCTTGTGCATCTGCAGGCGTCCCAGTTAACTGCATCTTTCTGGAAAAGCCCATGAATCTGTGGTGTTAAGCATCATGCCTGTAAGGGAATGTGAGTTCAACTATTGGGGGAGTAGGGCATACCATTCACACTCAGACTTTGGGCTGTACGAGATCACAGCAGTTTGAAAATTGACATAGGTGTGTGCATGTGCTACTTATTACAGATAAGAATCAAATTTCATTCCTAAAATGCATTTTTCTTTTTATCAGGGGGGTAAAAGCTACTCAGATACTCTTCTGGTGACAGGAAGAAAAATAAGAAAAGATTTCTTCTGTAAAGTTAAAAGAATGGTTGGGGTGGGGGTGAAAGAACAAAGAAACGGATTCTTGAATGAAGAGTGTGTCTGTGGTCATGTGGAGTTTGATAGATCATGGCAACTGGAACCTAGGAGGAGGAGCAATCCAAATATCTGGAAGGGGCCTTTGTTTGGGGAGACTTTGTGAGAGGCATTCATTCTGTAGACATTACCACCAAGTGACTGCACTGATGGACTTGCTGACAATAGTGGTTGTCTGCCGCCCAGGCTATGAGAAGGCCTTACCGACTTCTTCCACAATCTAGGAAGGAATTGGACTGGAGCAGCAGCCTTCCTCCCTGACCCTTTGCCCTGTGTAACTCACTCTGCATAGGAGTCAAGCAAGGGTGTGGTGTTCTCTCTCTCTCTCTCTCTCTCTCTCTCTCTCTCTGCACACACTGCGTGCCCGTCTGTCTGTCTCTAGTAGTTAACTGGAGCAGCAGCCTTCCTCCCTGACCCTTTTCCCAGAGTGAGTTCACTCTGCATGGGAGCCAAACAAGGGTGTGGTGCACTGTGTGTGTGTGTGTGTGTGTGTGTCTGTCTGTGTCTCTAGTAGTTAACTGGTTGCCCTTGTCACCCTTGGGGAGCCCCTAATGCAGCTCTGACAGAATAGAATGCCAACATTGCTCGGCTCACTTAAAAAGGGCCTACTTCTGGGCAGAGTAGCTTTAAACATGTTGTAGAGTTTGTAAAGCAAAGAACTGTTAGTTCTGATCTCATTAAGTCTTTTGGGTTTTCGTGACAGGTTTAAGGGGCTCAAGCCGACTATTATCCTTCTCTCCCGAGGAATTTCCGACGCTGAAAGCAGCTGGCGGGCAGGACAAGGCTGGCAAAGAAAAGGGCGTCTTAGATCTGTCGTATGGGCCAGGACCAAGCCTCCGCCCTCAGAGTAAGTGAGCAGAAGCCTCTGTTTTGGCACATGTTGGACCAGCAGGATTTCCCCCTTCTTGTCTTTGTGCCCTTTTTGATGAGTGCCAGTTCCCAGATAGAGCTCCTGGGGTCTCAGGGTACTTACTCAGGCAACAGAGCGATTAAGCCTCTGCCTGCTCTGTGCATCTGCTACCTGGATTCCCCAGGCTGTTACGGGCATCACTCCTGCCTTTCTGCCAGGCTTCTCCCCTTCCCATCTGCCATCCAGATGTTAGCTCTCTTATGTTTGCCTGGTCATAGCAATGACAGCCAAAGGACCAATTAACTTGAGTCCTGATTTGGGCTCTTGTTTTCCAAACCACTGGTTCCTAAACCAGCCAAATCTTATCAGAATCACTTGGGGAGTTTGTTTAAAAGGCTGTTCTCCAATGTCCTCTATTACTCCCAGGCAAATCTGCACCTTGGTTGGTAATACATTCCTTTGGGGGTTGTTAGGTAGCCAGTCTAGCACTGATTCTCCCCGCTTTCTAGTTTCTGGCCAAGGAGCCAGCAGGGCTGTGTAGTGATACTGGCTGGTAATACATGCTGTTTAGGAATGAAATTTTCTATCTGTTATAGTCAGGGATTCTGAATTGGCTATTGTATTTTGTGACATGATTGAATCTTGGCATGTCAGGGTGGAGGCTGTTTGCTTGTCTGGGTTAATCCCCAAGATCTTTTCTGTTGGTAGTGCAGAATCTCAGTCAGAACTGACATCTCTGGCATTTAATCATCTCTATGGAGCTCTTAACTTACACCATTACTGCCTTTCCAATGTCCTATACGACACAGGGTCCTTTTGTGTAGTGTCATTTCATAATCAAAGTCTTTAGGCCAAGAAGTATATCTTCCTGGGATTAGTTAAAATGAGCTTAGGTAGGATTATAGAAATTCAGAACTAGGACCTTCGGGGTGTGCTTCCACATCCTTATTTCAGAGGACAAAAACGATCTAGAGGGCTTGTTCAAGATCATGTGGGCAGGTTTAGGGGCTTGTAGCTGAGTGGCTCCTCTCCTGGCTGTCTTTCTTTTAGGGTCACATCACTCAGGGAGCTTTCCTTTGAAACTCCTACTCCAAAGTTGATGGAAAAGGAAGATCTTCAGTCTCCTCTAACCTTGCATAGTTCTGTAATAGTTTCCATTGGATCTTGCTGCATTGATAATGGAGAGCCTCACCCAAAAGAGTTGTGTGGGTAGGCTTTCAGATTTTTAGCCGAAGCCTGTGGAAGTACCTCACAGGAGGTGAGAGGAGCAGGTAGAGGCTAGGCCTGGTGGGTTGGATCCCTCCCTCATCTTCACTGGTGGTGGGGAAGCTTTGTAAAACAGGTGCTCCTGTTACACAAAGATGAAAACCTTGTTTCCAGAACTTTTCGATGTAAACTTTTCATGTAAAGTCTAATCCTGAGCACTGTGCCCTAAGGAGGGCTAACTCACTTTCCTCAGGGATCTTCTCGGGAATAGGAGATCTGCAGACATATGTGATTGCTAGCAATAGAAGAGACCGGGTCTTACTTCGCCTCCCCTTCTCTGAGTAGACTGTATTTTTTATATTTCCCATATAATCAAGATTCTCCCCTCAGAAAGTTCGAGCTCACTGGCCAGGTGTCTGCCCCTTCATTCCCTATCATACTCGACCAGTTAACTTGATTCTTCACTTTTGGGTTGGGTGTTTTTTTTGGGGTGTGTGTGTTATTTATTTTTTTGTAAATGAGGGGGTCCCTTGACCTTCAGAACCTCATATGATCCCTCCTTCCCCCTCCTCTTCCCTCTCCCTTTTTGCACCTTTTCAATTTCCAGATGTGACAAGCTGGAGGGAGGGCGGTGGGCGAAACATAATTTCTGCCGCGTCTCTGAGCGCCTCCCCAACTGAGCTGGGCAGCAGGAACTCGAGTACGGGAGATGGAACCCCCTCCTCGGCATGTACCAGCGATTCTAAGGACCCCTCTCTCCGCCCGGCTCAGCCTGTCCGAAAAGGGGCTTCACAGTTCATGGGAAATGTACACCACCCACCTACATACCATGACATGCTTCCTGCTTTTGTAAGTCTTCAGAGTGTACAATTTTTTGTCCCATAAAGTTGGATTGTTCGTGTCCAGCAGAACCTGGTTCAAGTGGTTGAATGTCCATCTTGAGGCACCCCCCCCCCAGTTTTGTTCTTTGCTCTGATAACTTACTTTGGAGGTTTCCATTTAGTTTTATATTTTCTCTCTCCCTTTTCAAATCTTTAGGGTCTTTGGTTTCTCTCCCTGGTGATAATGGATATTACGTTAGCCTTGGTGCTTTAGGAAAAGGAGAGGCAGGCATGCCCAAGACAACACGCCCCCAAATTTACCTACTGGCAGCAGGAAAAGGATGGGGGATAGAGTGGTAGGATTAATTAGGAAACCCCAAGACTTTGCTCTTCTTTCGCTCATTTTCCCTTCTTCAAAACAAATTATGATTCAAGTGAAACTTAGAACTTGGGCCATTACCAGAAAATGCTATTCATTGATATTATGTTTCAGATGTGTTCACCACAGTCATCAGAGAACCAGGGTACAGTGGAACGAGGATCTTTCCCCCTTCCTCAGCTCCGCCTTGAACCCCGTGTTCCTTTTAGACAGTTCCAGATGAACGACCAAGATGGGTAAGGGTGTGTTACATTGTGATTTGGTGTGTAGAAATTACTTCTGCTAGTGATGATCATGCACACAAGATATTGGGCTCATGTATGAAAGTGCTTGTCAGTAAACCTAAACTCCAGCCATCAATCCCCAGAGTGCATCGGGGTAAATGGCATTTGGTGGTGAACAAGAGATTCAGTGAGAATTTCAGGATTCTGGGATGGTTGATGCTTTGGCATCTGTTTTTTGCTGATGGGTGCTATCACTGAGCATCTTAAATGCCCCAATGTGGCATAACTTCTCTGGGGTGTGTTTGTTCACGATTTCTTTTTAAAGGAAATGATTTCAATGTTAAAAGCAAAATGTTGACAATGTTAGTAGTACTGACTTTGGGAAAGGTAGTTGCTTTTGCTTCCTTCCATATACTTTACACAAGTCCCCCATCTCTTTCTCATCAGGAAAGAAACCAGGCTGGGAATGACTCGCCCAATCCGGCCGCTAAGGCAGCTGGTGGAACGAGCGCCACGGCCAACCATCATCAATGCGGAAAACTTGAAGGGCCTTGATGACTTGGACACCGATGCTGACGATGGCTGGGCAGGTGAGTCATGGTGGACTTCGAATCTTTGGTTTAGGAAAAGCAGAACTAGAGCCCATCTCTGCTGACCATGGGAACCAGTCCTTTGGCATCGTGGTAGATTCCCAGCAGCAAGATGGGAACAAGGGTAGGGTTGTTTTTGTGTTTTTTAAAGTACTTTTTTTTTTTTAATGAATCATTTTATTGGGGCTCTTATAACAATGTATGCATCAATTGTATCCAATTCATTTATACATATGTTGCCATCATTCTTTTCTAGACATTTACTTTCTATTGAACCCTGGGTACCAGCTTCTTTTTTTTCCTCCCTCCCCCACCTCATGACTACTTGATATAAATTATTATTATTTTCTTATCTTACACCTACCAATGTCTCCCTTCCCTCATGGTTTCGATTGTGTATCTCTCCTCCCCCCCTCCCCCCCGGCCCCCGTGCAATTGGTTCCCCCTTCACTCCTCCCCTTCCCCCTCCCCTTCTGGTATCACTATTTGAAGTACATTTTATGTACATGGAAAGACACATCTTTATTGTACCATTTTGACAAATGAACACATTTGGGTGATCCACACTCCTGTCAAGATAAAAGACCATTTCCTTCACCTTTGCCCCTTCCTTCCTGCCACCTTCCCCTAGAGGCAACCACTCAGTATTTTCACTCTAGATCAGGTTTGGTGATTTTAAAGCTTTCTATGAGCCTGAAACATAGATTGTATGATTCTTCTACACTCAGGTTCTGTTCTCCAATATCACACTGGCTTCTGAGCTGCAGTGTTGTTGATCTGTAAACCAAGAATCCATTGCCATTGAGCCAGATCAGTAGGTTCTGAGTTTCTGAGATGCACTTGGTGGTATGAATGTACTACATTTCATTTTTCCGCCCTCTTTATGAGTAGCCTTTTTTTTTTTTGTGCAAATGGTTTTTTGTTTTTTTTTTCATTTCCACATTTATATCACAAGGTGTCCACTGACTGGACCAAATAGCAAAGTTGCCTCTTCTGTGTCCTGGGGACCCAGAAGTCTAGGTACTGTACATTCACTAAGGCTCCTTGTTTTTGCAGTCCGCATTTCTGACAGATAGCCATAAGGCAAACAACTCTACAGGAATGCTCACGAGTGTTTCCAGCCCAGACAGGCCACTCCGGCACAGCGCACAGCTCAGCAGCACCCATGTGCCACTGTGGGGTTTTATGGGGGAGCACTCTAGAAAGAGGATTTTCTAGAGATACTGGAAAAGGGGCGGTTTGGATGAGGGGGGGAAGGAAAGTTGTCTGGCTGGTGGTCAGATGGAACAGGGAGGAAATTAACTCTTGAAAAAACAAAATTTTTGCCGCATTTCCTTAGAAACAGGATTGTAACTGAAACCAGATATTAACGTGTGGCTACCTGGGGAACATGGGGTCTAACTGGTGGCCTCCTCGTGCCACCAGGCCCCAGGAGGCTGGGAAAAGGCTCAGCCACGACTGGGTGGGAGTGAGCGGCAGTGGACAACGACCACACTCCCTTCCCATCTCCCAGCAGCCTTAGGGCCAAACAACAACACAAACAATGCAAATAAATAAGATGCGTGCTCTTTGTTCTGACAAAGGTAATATCTCCCACAAGTGTTCTGTGCCTGCCTGCAGCTGGGCCCTACCCTTGTGGCCGGTACTCTGCACTGTCACCG
Source organism: Tenrec ecaudatus (assembly GCF_050624435.1). Classification (NCBI taxonomy): domain Eukaryota; kingdom Metazoa; phylum Chordata; class Mammalia; order Afrosoricida; family Tenrecidae; genus Tenrec; species Tenrec ecaudatus. Next base: position 75,744,652 of record NC_134539.1, on the reverse strand, counting down.
GGCGGGCCCCTCATGCCTCCAGCTGACCTCTGAAACTCGCTGTGCCATCCATCCCGCAGTCCTTCCAATGCGTTTGTTAGTAAACTGGTAGCAGCATTTCACAAAAGAAGGCGAGTTGGGGGGACAGTGCGCCAGGGCACCGCCCACCCCAGGTGCCTTCCCCAGGCGAGTAGCCTTTTCTTTTCTCTTCAGTAAATCTCTTCTTCTCACTGTCATCGCATCAATACTGCCTGACTCATAGTGACCCTTTAAATCATAGTAGAACTGCCTTTGTGAGTTTCTGATTTTGTGACTATCTAAACTGCAATTATTGGGTCCAAGGGGACGGGGAAGACTCTATAAGAACAATCCAGACTTTCCCTACCATGTTTGTTCCATGTATATTTTTATTCCCAGTAGCAGTCTATGAGAGTCTGGTTACTCAACGTCATCACAGCATTCCCTTAGTCTTTTTAACATCATTTATTCTAGTGGGGGGTGTGGTGGTTAACTCTGTTGTGCTTTTAATTTGCATTTTCTTGATGACTAATGATAACAGCACATTTTTATGTTTTTTTTTTCTTTTTGCCTTTTGGTATATCTTCCCTAATGCAGTGTCTATTCAGATTTGTTTCTATTGTTGATTGGCTAGAAGGCTGTTTTTGTGTTTGATTGTTTTCAATCTATTCTGTGTACCAGTACATGGAAAACTGAAATACAGGTTAATGGCATTTTTCTATCAACTTTTTGAATCCCCTTTTTATAATCTCCCTGACAGATAAATATTTGGTAAGAATGTTTCCATTGTGTACCTTGCCTCTTCATTTTTTGACAGGATGTTTGAGAATTTTAATTGATGAAATATGAATTTATGAATATAGTTTATGGTTAGTACTTTGGGGTTCTACCTGTAAGAGCTTTGCCTCCCCCCAGTGGTAAAGACAATCTCTGTTGTTTTTTTAATCCCGGAATTTTTTTTCAATCTATTTATTTATTTATTTTAACAATTTATTGGGGCTGATACAATTCTTTTCACAGTTCATACATATACATACATCAATTGTATAAAGCACATCTATACAGTCTTTGCCCTAATCATTTTTTTCTCTTTTCTTCTTTTACATTTTATTAGGGACTCAAACAACTCTTACCACAATCCATACATATACATACATCAATTGTATAAAGCACATCCATACATTCCCTGCCCCAATCATTCTCGAGGCATTTGCTCTCCACTTAAGCCCCTTGCATCAGGTCCTCTTTTTTATTTCCCCCTCCCTCCCCATTCCTCCCTCCCTCATATGCCCTTGGTAATTTATACATCGTTATTTTGTCATATCTTGCCCTATCCGGAGTCTCCCTTCCCCCCTTCTCTGCTGTCCCTCTCCCAGGGAAGAGGTCACATGTGGATCCTTGTAATCAGTTCCCCCTTTCCAACCCACTCACCCTCCACTCTCCCAGCATGGTCCCTCACACCCTTGGTCCTGAAGGTATCATCCACCCTGGATTCCCTGTACCTCCAACCCTCATATGTACCAGTGTACAGCCTCTGTCCTATCCAGCCCTGCAAGGTAGAATTCGGATCATGGTAGTTGGGGGAGGAAGCATCCAGGATCCGGGGGAAAGCTGTGTTCTTCATCGATACTACCTCACACCCTAATTAACCCATCTCCTCTCCTAAACCCCTCTATGAGGGGATCTCCATTGGCCGACACTTGGGCCCTGGGTCTCCACTCTGCACTTCCCCCTTCATTTAATATGATATATACACATACATATATACATATACACATACATACACACACATATCTTTTTTTTTGCATGATGCCTTATACCTGGTCCCTTGGGCACCTCGTGATCGCACTGGCCGGTGTGCTTCTTCCATGTGGGCTTTTTTGCTTCTGAGCTAGATGGCCGCTTGTTCACCTTCAAGCCTTTAAGACCCCAGACACTATCTCTTTTGATAGCCGGGCACCATCAGCTTTCTTCACCACATTTGCTTATGCACCCATTTGTCTTCAGCGATCCTATCATGAAGGTGTGCAGTCAATGATATGATTTATTGTTCTTTGATGCCTGGTAACTGATCCCTTTGGGACCACTCGACCACACAGGCTGGTGTGTTCTTCCATGTGGACTTTGTTGCTTCTGAGCTAGATGGCCGCTTGTTTATCTTCAAGCCTTTAAGACCCCAGTCACTATCTCTTTTGATAGCCGGGCACCATCAGCTTTCTTCACCACATTTACTTTTTCACTCACTTTGGCTCCAGCTGTTGTGTCGGGAGAGTGAGTGAGCATCATAGAGTTCCAATTTAATAAAAGAAGGTATTCATGCATTGAGGGAGTGTTTGAGTAGAGGCCCAAGGTCCTTCCGCCACCTTAATACTTGACCTATAAATATAGACACATAGATCTATTTCCCCATCCTCCTATATATATTTGCATGTACATGTCTTTGTCTAGACCTCCATGAATGCCCTTTGACTCCTAGCTCTTTCCTCCATCTCCCTTGACCTTCCTCCTGCCCTACTACCATGCTTCGTCGCCACCTGGGCTAGAGTATACCTCTTCTCTAAGTAACCTTACCCTTGATCATTTCCCACCAGGCCTGCCACTCCCCCTTCTCTACCATTTGGGGTCCCATGTTTTTCCCTTGTCCCTGGGTTTGTTAACACCACTTCCTTACCCCCTCTACCCCACCCCCCCACCCCAAGTCGCCCCGGAACTGTCGGTCCCGTTGTTTTTCCTCCAGATAGTTCATCCAGCCTGTCCTATTCAGACAGACCTGTGGAGGCACTAACATGCACGAAAACAAGACAGAGGAAAACAAAGCAACAGTATGCAACCAGGCAACAAAACAACAAAAACAAACCACTGACAAAGAACAGAACAAAACAGTTCACAAGAGAAAAGCTTGTAGTTAGTTCAGGGATCGTTTGCTGGCCCTTAGGAGCGTTTTCCAGTCCAGTCTGTTGGGGCACCACGCCCTGGCCCCAAAGTCCACTTTCAGCATTCCCTGGGGACCTTGCCACTTCATTCCCTTGCTGTTCCGCTGCACTCCCCCAGTGATTTGCCTCGGTGTGGTGGGATCAGGTCAGGTGCAATTCCCACACTGTGTCTCCGGTGCTGTCCCCTGTATCGCCCTTAGTCACTGAGGGGCATCATGTCTCATAGTAGGGCCAGCCATGTTGTTTTCTCTGTGGACTGGCTGCTCTACTCAGGAACATCATCCTCACGGCCTGGTGGGCCAGGCTGTGCTCCACTCTCTCCTCCTGCCCCTTCATCTGCTCCCGTGTGCTCTGATCAAATATGTCCATCTCCCATAGCTGCAGAGTCAATGTCGTCCTTTGGAACAAATTCTTTTCGGGGGAGGGGCAGGAATCCACTTAGTTTATGGTGGAATTTTTTTTATAGTTTCAACTTTTAGGTCTCTGATTAATGTTGAGTAACTTCCTGGACATGTGATATATCAAATGAAGTTTTTATTTAGTTATTTTACATACAGCCAGTTTCATTCCATTTGTTGATAAGATTTTCCCTGTCTTAACGAATTTTTTTATACCTGTGCCAGAAATCAGTGGACTTATTCTGGATTTCGTTCTGTTCATCTTTTTGTTCATCCTTATACTAATAACCTGCTTTTGGTTTATACCTTAGCTCATCTCACTGCCTTTGAGTTGATTCTGTCTCCTGCCGACTCAGCATAGAGCTGCCTGTGTAGATTTCTGAGGCTACAAATGGTTTATGAGAGCCAAGAGCTCTGTCTTTCTCTGTTGGAGCTGCTGGTAGTTTCAAACTGCTGACCTTGCCCAGTGCTTAGGCAACGGGGCTCTTAGTTTCAGTTACTCAAATTCACTGCTATTGAGTCAATTCCCACTTTAAGTGATCTTACAGAGTAGATTAGAATTCCCAAGACTATAACTCTGATCGGGGTAGAAAACCTCATCTTTCTCCCATGGAGCAAGATGTGTAAGCCACTATGCCCCACCCAGTTTTCTACAAAGTCATAAATTTAAGTACTTGGGTCCTCTCCCCGAAGATTATTCTAACAATTCTAACTTGGTATTTGCATGTAAATTTTAAACCAACTTGTCAGTACTTTCAAAGAGCCTACAGTATTGCATGGGAATGCTATTGATTGTGTATTATTCTGGGGGAAACGAACTGTTTGGGTTTCTTTGTGTGTGTGTGTGTGTGTGTGTGTGTGTGTGTGTGTGTGTGTGGTCCTCCCCCCTCAATTTATTAGTTACTGGGCAAAACATCACACCCACCTAGCCATTTCTGCGCTGTGGTTGAGGGCAGGTAACTGCATCCTTCCAGAGTGCAGCTATGCTTGCCCTCCATTCCTGAGTTGTGCCTCTCTCGATGGCTCCTGTCTCTGTCGCTCTGATCCCATGTAGACAATTCTTCAAAGAGCGTACGCTAAGCCAAACTAGTAATGATTTGAAGAAGACTGTAGGGATATTTCTGGCTTAAGATATAAAGATTATCTCAAGGAAATAGTTTCAGGAGTGCATCCACGCTCCATTTATCCAGAAAGGCCATAGTCCTTGAGAATGTAAAATTTTTTTCTACATTTCTCACCCCTTTGACCAGAATTCTTCTATAGAGTTTTTAAATCAAAATGTTCAGTAATTGTAGCTGAGCACCATCCATCTATCCCACTACATCTTTTGCCAATTAAACTTTGTATTGGTATAGAACATTTTGATAGCAATTATAATAATTCATTGTGTCACTCCATAACCAATGCAATATTTCCAGCACTCTTAAGTCCTCTTGACCCTGGTAAGCCACTAATAAGCTTTATTTAATTAAGCTTTAATTAATTAATTAAGCTAATCTTATTGGGGGTTCTTAACAGCTCTTAGAACAATTCAAACATCAATTGTGTCAGTCATATTTGTACCTATGTTGCCATCATCGTTTTCTAAACATTTATTTTGTATTTGAGTCCTTTGTATCAGGGTCTTTTTCCCCCTCCTCCCACCCTCGTGAACTCTTGATAAACTATAAACTCTTCTTTTCGTGTCTTACACTGACCGCTGTCTCCATTAACCCATGTTTCTGTTGTTCTTCCCCTGGGGGGGGAGTTATACCTCAATCATTGCAATCGGTTTCCCCTTCTGTCTCTTTTCTCGCCACACTAAGAAACTTTAGTTTCTATACTTTTGCATTTTTGTGTCTTTTTATATATGTGAAGTCATAAAATAATTGTCCTTTTGGGATTGGATTGTTTTGCTCAACATACAGACTTCCAATTTTCCTACCGATTGAGTCATTTTCCATGTTCTGCATATACCACATTTGTTTATCCTTTTGTCTAATGACGGACATGTGTGTCGTTTCTGCGTTTGGCTTTTGTGTATGGTGCTGCAGTCAACACTGGTATACTCTTTTTCTACTGGACTGTATCATTTTCTTTGTAGGCTCACCAGTATTTGTGGTTTTCTGTGTGTATTTTAGGTTTTCTCCTCTTACATTAGTCACCTGGTGGGAATGAAGTAGATTTTGTTTTGTTTTTAGTGTTTTTATTTAACAGTTTGATTGGTATATAATTCACTTACCATACAATTCAATAGTTCAGTGACATCAAGAAGAGTTGGAATCCAGGACAGATGATCCCTTCAGGACCAGTGGTGAGAGTGGTGATACCTGGGGGGTGGAGGGAAGGTAGAGTAGAGAGGGGGAACCGATTATAAGGATCTCCATATAACCTCCCAGGTGGATGGACAACAGCAAAGTGGGTGAAGGGAAATGTCAGACAGTGTAAGATTTGACAAAATTATAATAATTTATAAGCTATCGGGTTCATGAGGGAGGGGGCATGGGGAGGGAGGGGGAAATGAGGAGCTAATATTAAGGGCTCAAGTAGAAAGCAAATATTTGAGAATGATGATGGCAACAAATGTATAAATGTGCTTGACACAATGGGTGGATGTGTGGATTGTGATAAGAGTTGTATGAGATCGCAATAAGTGATTTTAAAAATTTACACTTTGAAAATAAAGAGTTGTAAAGTCATCATACTCAATGTTACAACATTTTCTTAATTCTTATACTCATTATTAGCTCCCGATATTCCTCCTGCTATACTTCCAAGGAACCATTAATCCAGTTACTGTCTGTATAGATTAACCTATCCTGATTTTCTTATATAGAAAAACATTTTTTGACAGAAGCAGTAACAGAGCAAAGCAGGAAAACCTCAATAGAAAAAAAGCACAAAATATTAAAAACTAGAACAAATTTAAAAGGGAGCAAAGAGAACAACTGATAGATAAGATGATAAAATTTTAATCTAACTGCTTTTGCAATAAAATCTACTTTCCAATGATTCACATCCCTGGTTTATGGTCAGAGGCAGTTCACCAGCAGCTTAATCTATATTTCCCCTTCACTTAAAAAAATCTGGAACAATTTTAAAATGAGTCAAAAGGGAGATAAAGTTAAGTGATTGATAAGGGGAAAGATAAAATTATAAGATAATACATTGCAACTTAAGCGAGTATAAGCTGACCCGAATATCAGCCAGGGCACCTAATGTTTACCACAAAAACTACATTTAAAATGTGCTGAGATCTCGGCTTATACGTGAGTATATATGGTGTGTTTGTCTGCCCTAGTCGACTTTACAGTGCTCTCTGCTCTCTGTCTGCTAACAGTGTTTCACACCCCACAACTATGGTCAGAGAGGATTCATCAGAGGCTTAATCCATGTGTGGATCCTGCAAATGGATTTTGGGCCTCTGTTGTCAGCCTTTTGCTGACCAGGTGTTCACAGTTAAAGGTCTGATACCATTCCCTCCTTCAGATTTGAATTTTATTATTTACAATCCTTGGCGCACACAAGCTGGTTTCTTCCATGTGGACTTGGTTGACACCTCACTTGGATTCTCATCGCTACTTACATTTGGGATTTGAGGCCAGTAGTTGCACCTTTCATGACTGCTCATATGAGATTTTTTGTTTTGTTTTAATCATCTTATTGGGGGCTCTTAGAGCTCTTATCACAATCCATGTATACATCTATTGTATCAAGCACTTTTGTACATATGTTGCCATCATCAGTTTCAAAATATTTCCTTTTTACTTGAGCCCCTGTTATCATCTCCTCATTTTTTCCCTCTCTCCCCCACATTCCCTCCCTCAGAAACCCTTGATAAATTATAAATTATTATTTTCATATATTACATTGTTCACTGTCTCCCTTCACCCACCTTTCTGTTGTTTGTCCACCTGGGGGTGGGAGAGATTTTATGTCAATCATTGTGATTGGTTCCCCCTTTCTCCCCCCACCTTCCCCTTACCTGGTATTGCTACTCTCGCTATTGGTCCTGAGGGGCTCATCTGTCCTGGATTTCCTATGTTGCAAGCTCTTATCTGTACCAGTGTACATGCTCTGATTTAGCTGGGATTCGTAAGGTAGACTTGAGGTCATGGTGATGGGGAGGAGGAAGCACTAAAGAATTAGAGGAAAGTTGTGTATTTCATTGGTGCTCTACTGCACCCTGACTGGTTGGTCTCTTCCTTGTGACTCTTCTACAAGAGGATGTCCAATTGTCCACAGACAGGCTTTAGGTTTCTACTCCACCTTCCCCCTCATTCACATTGATACATGATTTTTTTTGTTCTGGGTCTTTGATGCCTGATACCTGGTCCCATTGACACCTCATGATCACACAGGCTGGTGTGCTTCTTCCATGTGGGCTTTGTTGCTTCTCAGCTAGATGGCCACTTGTTTATCTTCAAGCCTTTAAGACCCCAGGTGCTTTTTCTTTTGATAGCTGGGTACCATCATCTTTCTTCACCACATTTGCTTATGCACCCATTTTGTCTTCAGTGATCTTGGCGGGAAGGTGAGCACAGATTGCTGGGTTATTAGAACAAAGTGTTCTTGCCTTGAGGGAGTACTTGAGTGGAGGCCCAATGTCCATCTGCTGCCTTAATACTGAACATATAAGTATATGCACGTAGATCTGTTTCCCTATGGTTATATATAAATATATTTACATATGTACATGTCTGTATTTAGACCTCTATAAATGCCCTTTGCTTCCTAGTTCTTTCCTCTATTTCCGCTTACTGTCCTCTAGTCCCACTATCGTGTTCGGCCTTCATTCGGGTTTCAGTAATTCCTCTCAGTTACATTGCCCTTGAGAAAACCCGACCAGGCATACTATGCCCTCCTCACCACCAATTTTAGATCATTAGGTTTTCCCTTGTCCCTGGGTTTGCTAACACCCACTTCTCCCATGTCCCCGCCGGTATCGTCAGACCCGTTGCTTTCTCCTCCGGATTGTTTATCCTGCCTATCTTACCTAGAAAGACATGCAGGGAAACTAATAAGCAAGCACAAAAACAAGACAAAGTCAAACAAAGCAACAAAAGGAAAAACAAAATAACGAGAGAAAAAAGAAAAGCCTATAAATTGTTCCAGCCAGGTCTGTTTGTTGACCTTTAGGACGGTTTTCGGTTGAGTGTGATAGGGCTCCATGCCCTGGCACCAAAATCTATTTTTGGTATTCCCCAGGACTTGATTGCTTTGCTCCACTTTCTGCTTTGTTGCATGCCCTTAGTGTTTCACCCCAGTATGATAGGGTCACATCAGGCACAGTTCCCATAATGTTTCCAGTGTTGTCCCCTATAGTGCTATGGGTCAGTAAGGGATGTTGTGTTGGTGTCTTGTGATTGGGCTAGCCCTATGGTCCTCTCTGTTCGTTGACTGCTCTTAGCAGGAGTATCAAACATCCTTGAAGCTTGGTGGGCCAGGATTTGTTCCATTTTGTCTCCTCTGTTTGCTCCTGTGTGCTCTGATCAGATGCCCCTTTCCCTGAGCTGTAGCTTCAGTGCTGTCCTCTGAAGTGCATTCTTTCTTCGGGGATGCGGGAGCTTTTTAAATTAATTTTTTTAAAAAATCCTAAATGGTAAGCATTCTGTTCAAGTCCTTTGCCCATTTCATGATTGGGTTATTTGACTTGTTCTTGACAGTTTATGTAACTTTTGGTTATTGAATGTATGATTTCTGAAGTTATTCTATGGGGTAACTTCTTTGGTTTTTGTTTTTGGTAAAGTCTTTTGATGAACAAAAGTTTTTACATTTTATGATTTACCATTATTGTTCTTTTGTTATTATATGACATAACTTTGAATCTTTAGATTTAGAAACCTAATGAATCTATTTATTAAATATTTAATTTCTCTCACCAGTGTTAAAGTTTCATTGTATATGTCTTGAAATTTTTTATTGTTAAATATATTCCAGAATATTTATGGTTTATGATGTTTTTTACAAATGGAACTGAGTTGCTTTGTTTTCCCCATCTTTTTCTTGGTTTGTTGTCACAAAAATGCAGTTGACTTTTATGTCTTGACCTTGTAACAGACACTTCACTGGACCTCATTGGTTTTAGTCGCTTTCACGGATTCCTTGGGGTTGCCGACATAAGCCGTCATGTTGCATATCAATAGGAACAATGTTTTTTGTCTTTTCAACTTAAATTCCATGTCTTTTTTGTATATCTTTGGAGAAATGGCTTGTTCTGATCTCATGGGTAATATTTTTTTTAATCATTTTATTGGGAGCTCATACAACTCTTATCACAATCCATACATCAGTTGTGTAAAGCACATTTGTACATTCGTTATCCTCATCATTATCAAAACATCTGCTCTCCACGTAAGCCCCAGGCATCAGCTCCTCATTTTCCCCTTCTCTCCCCGCTCCCCTCTCCCTCATGAACCATTGATAATTTATAAATTATTATTTTGTCTATCTTACACTGTCTGACATCTCCCTTCACCCACTTTTCTGTTGTCCATCCCCCAGGGAGGAGGTTATATGTAGATCCTCATAATCGGTTCCCCCTCTCTAATCCCACCCTCCCTCTACCCTCTTGGTGTTGCCACTCTCGCCACTGGTCCTGAAGGGATCATCTGTCTTGGATTCCCTGGAAAGTTCCTAGCTGTACCAGTGTACATCCTCTGGTCTAGCCAGATTTTGTAAGGTAGAATTAGGATCATAATAGTTGGGGGCGGGGGGGGGCATTTAGGAACTATAGGAAAGTTACATGTTTCATCATTGCTACGCTGCACCCTGACTGGCTCGCCTCCTCCCCCCAGACACTATATCTTTTGATAAATGGGCACCATCAGCTTTCTTCACATTTGCTTTTGCACCCATTTGTCTTCAGTGGTCGTGTTGGCGAGGTGAGCACACAAAGATAGAATTTTTTTGTTCTTTGATGCCTGATAACTGATCCCTTCGGCACCTCGTGGTCACACAGGCTAGTGTGCTTCTTCCATGTGGGCTTTGTTGCTTCTGAGCTAGATGGACGCTTGTTTACCTTCAAGTCTTTAGGACCCTAGTTGCTATATCTTTGGATAGCCAGGATCCATCAGCTTTCTTCATCACATTTGGTTATCTACCTGCTCTTCAGCAATCGTGTCAGGAAGGTGGGCATCATGGAATGCTAGTTTAATATAACAAAGTATTTTTGCATTGAGGGAGTACTTGAGTGGAGGCCCAATGTACATGTGCTACCTTAATACTGAACCTATAAATAAATGCACATTAATATATTTCCCATCCTCATATATAAATATTTTTACATATGTACATGCCATTATTTAGACCTCTATAAATGCTCTTTGCCTCCTAGCTCTTTCCTCTATTTCCTTTTACTTTCCTCTTGTCTTACTATCATGCTCAGCCTTCATTTGGGTTACGGTAATTCCTCTCATGGGTAATATTTCTGTATTGCAAGGGTAAACTCCTACTTCATATCTGCCTCTCTTTTGTTCACTTGCCTATACTTAGCAAATGTATTTTTAAAGTATTTTGTCCAGATTTTAAAACTATTATCTATGACAGGGGTCCTCAAACTTTTTAAACAGGGGGCCAGTTCACTGTCCCTCAGACCCATTAGAGGGCCGGACGATAGTTTAAAAAAACAAACGATGAGTAAATTCCTATGCACACTGCACATACGGGGCAACAGCACCTGGTGGGCTGGATAAGTGTCCTTGGCAGGCCGCATGTGGCATGAGGACGCCTGATCTACGACAAGGCGAATCTGAGGCTAGAACTGCCCTTCACACTTTTCTCTAGCATTTCATTATGATTTATGTTTTCAGAGCATCTCGGTTTTCCACTTGACAGTTTGTACACGTTTTGTTGCATGTCACTGATTTCAGTCCCCACAAGGTGACGTCACTTGGCCCCTTTCTTCCCTGTGCTTCCTGTTTTCATTCCTCTTTTCCTAACCCTTTTCCGCTTTGTCTTGGGAAAAACGCTGCCCTGCTGATCTCAAACATTGAATATTCTCAGGAGGACACACCTCTTCAGTGTTCTTTCCCTCACAGAATTGTCTATTATTTTGCTGAAAATTGAGCCATTCGAAGTGAGTTCGTCTCCAAACCTTCAGAGTTGGTGTGAACAATAAGCCTGGGGTTCCACCAGAGTCTCTCCAACCACTAAGTCTCATTTTTTACAATTTGGAGTTTTGATCTGGTTTTCGTCCCCCTATCTAAGACCTTCTAACATGATTCTTTCAGAGCAAATGATAATGGGGCATGATCTGGTTCTTCTGGTCTTGGTGTCCTGGAGACCGGTGTTCACTTGGTCTGTTTGCCCATTGGATGAATTATTTCCATGTGTCTTCCGTTTTCTTCACTCTTCTTTCTTCTGGACAGGAAATAATCAGTAAGTAGTTGCTCCTAAAGTGGCTGTTCACGAGCATTTAAAGCCCCAGTTCATACTCCACAAAGTCTTGTGGCCTATGCTATGCCAATTCTATTTGGTGTCCCTGACACCATGATCCTGACCTCCCAGGGAAGCAACTTACTCCTTAAAGGTGTTTTGTTATGTAAAGAAGTTTTCATGACCTTGTCCCTGTATGCTTCTGTTTGGTTTCGTTGTCGTGATTCTAATCACTCAAATCGGTAATGATTGCAAGTATTTCTTCCTGTATTTATTGGTCCTGTGAATGGCCTTCCCCCCCCCCTTTTAATCATTTTATTGGGGGCTCTTTCATCTCTTATAACAATCCACACATCAATTGTATCAATGTGTATTTGTACATATGTTGCAATCATCGTTTTCTAAACATTTATTTTCTAATTGAGTCCTTGGTATGAATGTCTTTTTTGGTGATGTTCTCTGGCTATTTTTAAATTGAATTGTATTTTATTGCGGTTTTGAAGTTTCTACACATTTTTGAAATTAGTTCCTTGTCCGATAGGTCATTGCCTTCTCCCCCCCCCCCCAACCCCCCCGTGAGATTTTGTTTCACTCTTTTGGTAAAGTCATGAGGTGTACATAGTGTCTAATATTTAGGTGTTGCCAATCGTCTAGATTTGCCTTCCCCTTTTACCTGCATGGTTTGTTTGGTGATAGCTGGGTGGTTTGCGTTATTCCACAGCTGGGCTAACATAACTTCTGGCTCAGAGAAGCTCCATGTAGTAAGCTACGGAATGTTGAGAGGCTCATTTTCTCCTTCTTCTTGGACCTTCCTACTGTTGCAGGCCTTCATGAAGAAGTGGACTATTCTGAGAAGTTGAAATTCAGTGATGATGAAGAGGAGGAAGAAGTTGTAAAGGATGGCAGACCAAAGTGGTAAGAATCCCCACGCAGGTTCGTGCATCATGCCCGTGTAACTTGAAGCAGTATCTATGTGCCTCAGGGCTTATAAGCACTACCACAGGCTATGAATCCCAAATGCGTTTCCTAATTACCCAGACACCTCTTATGGTGCAGATATTATTCACTCTCCTGATGAGGAACAGTAGCTGGTAAGTGAGGGAGAGCCCGGGTTTACATTCAGGTAGACCTAGCCTGGCGATTGTAACCCCATGTTGTCCAAAGTGTATCTACTCTTCCCACAGGTTGTCTGTGGGTGTCATCACACAAGGGGTTTATATCCGAGAGAATTTGGGAAATTTGTTTCAAGATGTCTCGGAGCCTTGAATATGTTAAAGTACATTGGGAATCTTTTTTGTTGTTAAAATTGCTTAATTTGACTAATTTTATTCCTATCATCTTTGGCTAATATTTCATTATTCTCTTGCCTCTGTAGTTTATGTTTTTAAATTAAATTTTCTTTTACAGTTCTGCCAACATGAAATCTACATATCATACATTTCAATAGTCGTTCATAAGAGTCGTGCAGCCTTTATCACAATTGCTGTGGTGCAGTAATCGCCAGGACGTTTCTTCCTCCTTGTACTTGTCGTTAGCCCCCCGTTTCCTGACAGCCTCTCCTGCCATCCATGTCCCTTTTCTTTACACTCTAGTTTGTTGTTGTTGTTTTATCTTTTTATTGGGGGATCATACAACTCATCACTTGCCATACATCCATCCATTGGTTCAAATACATTTGTACATATGGTGCCATCATCGTTTACATAGCTTTTTCTTTCTACTTGAGCTCTTGGTATCAGCTCCTCATCTTTTCCCCTCCCTCCCCTCCCTTCCTCCCTCATGAATCCTTGATAATTTACAAATTATAATTTTTTTCATGTCTTACACTGCCCAATGTCTCCCCTCACCCCCTTGTCTGTTGTCCATCCCTTAAGGAGGGGGTAGGTCATTGTGATTGGTTCCCCCTTTCCCCTCCCCACCTTCCCCTTTATACCCTAGATTTTATTTAAATTTTTGTTGTTGTTATACACTCTAGTTTTTAATCATAATTTTCAGTAGCATTTACTGTTGCGTTTCAAACTTCTTCCCTTTGTGTGAAAATTGCTTTCTTCGTCTGTTTACTTTTCTATTGACTTTACTGTGTTTCCCTTTAAAATGTGACTGTTTCCTATTATTTGGATGTGAGTGCTTATCAAAGATGCTTTTCTTTTTGTTTTATTAATAATTGTCTATATAGTCAAATTTACAAGTTTGTTTCTTTGTGATTTCATCTTTTGCTTCAAACCCCCAGAAGTCGTTACTCCTGTTGTGGAGAGAGTGTGTAATGGTCCTCTGCCACTGCTCCCCTGGTGTTACACCCAGGATTGAACTAACTGAGGCTGTTTCTTTGCTCTCAAGACTTGAGATGTACTTATGAATAAATCTCTTTGGGTCAATTATTGGAACACTAAGCTCAGCAAGATATAAAATCTTAGAGAATTATTTAAGCAACAGGACTTTTTGTTCCCTGTCTCTTTCAATTGACCTGAATCAAACATTCAACTGATCAAAATAGGTCACTAATTTTGGACCCATTTTGCCACTGGCTATGACCAGGGTCACCTCAAATTTTAGAGCGTACCAACCATCTCCTCCTAAGCCTGCTGTGTTTTCATTGTGTTCTCTGCTAGTTGATAAGTCCAAATCCCAGCTTCACAGTCATCTTAGACATCTTTCTGTCCTCGTCCATCCCTTCCTGTCCAAGCATCCTTTTCTAGACTAGTTAGTGGTAACAGGCTCCTTTCTTCTCCTTCCTGTCATCCTATACTTCATACTGTGCTTAGTCATCTCCAGAAAACATGAATCTGCCCTGATGGATTAAGGAACTTTTTGTGTTCTCCCTCACAAAGTACAGGCAGACGTTCATAGCAGTCGTTGTCCTTTCTGTGATATGAACCACCTTACCTGCCTCATTTTTCTCTCTTAACCACACATACATGAATGCATATACTTTAGCCATTCCTAACTCGTTGATTTTCTCTGACTTCTTTATTGGGAATCAATTTAGAGATTAAATATCTTACCCAGAGTGTGATATATGAATCACTTGGTGGTGTTGTATTGAATTTTGGTATTCTGGGCATGTTTGCTCACCTGTAGTATATCTAGTACGAAGAAGGAGATCAGTGTATGGTGAGTTAACTTTGTAATGTCCAAGGACTGCCTTCCAGGAAGATCAGGCCTTCATTGGGTTCATTGGGGAAACTAACACTGACTGTGGTTTGTCGTAGGAATAGTTGGGATCCTAGAAGGCAGCGGCAGTTGTCAATGAGCTCTGCGGACAGTACTGATGCCAAGCGTACCCAAGAGGAAGGAAAAGATTGGAGCGAAGCAGTGGGCATATCCCGTGTTGTCCGGAAGGTGCCAGAAGCTCAGCCACCTTCGAGGAAGCTTCACGGTTGGGCCCCGGGCCCTGACTATCAGGTACTACGCACACTTGCAAAGGACTGTGCACCACGCTGCTGAGCTCTTTGGAAATTCATTAGATCAGAATTTGAAGTTAAGGGGATTATAATAGATCCTCTAGTTAGGTGCCTTAGGCCTAGTTTGCACACCGCAGAGTTAACAGTCACAGACTTAGAGGAAAGTTGGATATGCATTTTTGTTTCTTCCCCTGAACGATTTGAAAAGTACCTTGCTAACCGATCTCTCGGGAAATTGTAGTGCAGGCAGAAAATGTTTAGGCCCCATTCAGCTTTACCACTGGTACCAATTCACGTCCTTTATAGCCAGAGGATTCCATTCAGAATCATAGATTGCCTTGAATTGTCCCATTTCTTGTAGCATGTGACAGTTCCAAGCCTTTGCTCATCTTTCAGGGCTTGATGCGTTCGAAGATTAAGGGTCAGCTATTTTCTGAAATTGAATTTGTGTGTGTTTTCTCATGCTTTAGACCTTCAGCCAGGGGGTCTCATAGAAATGACACTCTTCTCATTGCATCCTGCTCGGTGACCATGTTTCCCTTTGTCCAGAGTGTAGCTTTGAGCACTCGTCAAAGCAGTGCCTGTCAGGCTTCCTAACATTAAACCTTCTTAAGAAGCATCTTGAGAGGAGATCTGACTCTAAAGTATCCCATTTCTCATCAAGTTTTAAATTTTCTCCTTTATTTGCATTTGAGTGGAGTTGGATTGTACTTTGTTTACTCTATTTGTTTTGAAATTCAAGTTGTCTTTGAATGGGACATTGAAAGTCTCTTCACATTGGCCTCTATGCCCTCTTTATAAATATCTACCATTTTAGGGGGCACTTCTTGTTTTCTGACTGAACAACATTTCCCCAGACTCATTTTGTCTTTGCCCTGGAGTCAATCATTTCAACAAAAACTCCTGGTTCCTATTTGGAAACCAGTATCTGGGTGCCGGGGGTGCTCAGAGCTTCTGAGAGGGAAGATATAAGGAAGCTTCAACAAAATTGTGGAAAACAAAGAATTTGAAGTTATTAGGACTTTTTGAAGCCCCTCATATTTATATACGTATGCATATATATATACCTGCACATTTACATCCATATCGCTTCTGCGTCTATATTGAAAATCTTGAGTTTACTCTGAAACCTCCAGTTCACAAAATCCATGCCAGCAGCAGTGGGGAAAAGCACCCATTTACTACATATCGCTGCAGTGGCACGCACCCATAGTCCCAGGTGTTTCTGTTGTCATTCTCAGCCAAGAAAACTTGTTCCAAGTACATTGAAGGTCTTCTAATTGCAATCCCAGTGCTGCCTTTCAAGGATCTTAGCATAGACCCCTAACCCCAAAACGGTGGTGGCCCCTGTCTGCTGAGTTTTGGGCCTACCCTTTCATCTGGACTTTCCTTCTCTTGGCAGAAGCCCTCAATGGGCAACATGTTCCGACAGCAGTCCATTGAGGATAAAGAGGACAAACTACCCCCGAGACAGAAGTTCATTCAATCAGAGATGTCTGAGGCTGTGGAACGAGCTCGCAAGCGCCGTGAAGAAGAAGAGCGCCGAGCCCGGGAGGAGAGGTTGGCTGCCTGTGCCGCCAAACTCAAACAGCTGGACCAAAAGTGTAAGCAGGCCCAGAAGGCAAGTGAGACCCAGAAACAGGTGGAAAAGGAAGCCCCTCGATCTCCAGGCATTGAGAAGGTGCCCCTCCAGGAGAACTGCCTTGTTGTCCGCAAAGGTAAGGGGAAGGCCCTCAGTTCCCTGGGGGCTTGTTTGCATCTTGCTTCTTTCTCTGCAGACTGTTGATTTTACAGCTTGATTATAATTGGGAATAGCCAGGGTTTCAAGGTTAGGCTCTGGAGTCAGGTGCGACTTATTTCCGCCCATTAGGTGTGACTTAATCCCGCCCATTAGGTGGCTAAGCTCCTCCTCTTTCTAGAACCCACTCCCTCGTCTATAAGAATAAAAGGAACTTGGCAAGGTCACTGTCTGTAGAAAGCATATAAATGCTTACTGGTAATATTACAAGTTGCACCATCGCTATCACTTAGCATTACCACCAAAGATACAGCTGTTAAGAGAACTTTACTAAAAGCACAGAGTTCTTTGACATGAAATTCAAAGAAGTCCACTTGTTAGAATAACTTTTTCCTGGCACTCAGTCTTTAGAGGAGTGGGTCACAAATGTTAGAGATCTTAAACGCTGCTGTGTGATGGAGAAAACCTCTCAGAGTAGTTTTAAAGAATATCATCAGTGTGCTCCTTAAGAAAGGCATGCACAATATTTATTCCAGTCTCTGAAAACTTCTTAGTGACATTCCAGCTAAACAAGTTAGGGAATTAGATAGCTTTCCTTCTGACCTCAGTGCAGTAGACTTAGAGGGGAAGACTGCAAGTCTCAAGAGGATTTAGAGAGATGGGAGATGGAGTGACCAGGAAGTAGCATTATCTTGGTGCGTGATGTGGCTTGTTGACTCTGGTTCTCAGTGGACCCGAGGACTCGGTATTGTGATCCAGAATAGGCCTGAGGGTTGAGTACACATTGTAAACTGGTCTATATTCCCCCTTCCCACTGCCATGGGGTTGGCTCGAACCCTATATAGGAGTTATGCTCCCGTAAGTTTTTGTGGAAGCTGACTGCTCTCCCTAACAACTGGTGGGTGTAAACTGCTGGCTCTGAGCTAACGGTGCATTTCTTTGCCCATAGCTCCACCAGGGCTCGTCACCACCCCTGGCATCTGCACCCTTTCTCTGGGATGCACCTCTGGGCCCTGAGCCTTTTCCACCAGCGTTTGTTAGCCCTTAGCCATACGATGAAGACTAGAAAGCTGAACTGCCCCCCCCCCCACAAGCACAGGGCATTTCAGAGAGAACAATATGGGGGCAGGGTGTTGAGCATTTCCGTTCCTGGCATTGGAAATACAAATACAGGTGATCTCATTTAATTTTCAGCAAAAACCCTGGGGAGTAGGCACAGTTCAAGTCCTCATTTTGTGGATGTGGATACATAGCAGGAGAGACTAAAGCTCTTGTTTTGGATGCTGGCTAAACGGGCATCATTGAGATTGTAACTATTCTCTCATTTACTGAGTCTTTCCGGTTGGAATCAAGTCTCTGCTCTGCCACCAACCTATTACTTAGGGCAGTGTAGCTACCATCTCAGGCATCGTGATCTCTAAGACGACGATGGCATGAAACACTTCCTGGTGTGTTGTCGGATCTGTCAGTTAGTACACCAAGAACCTTCAGCATAATGCCAGAGTATAAAGCTCACTGCCATCCTGTCTGTTCAAACTGTAGACAGAATAGAACTGTGAGATTCAAAGCAGTAGATTTTTATGGAGCAGAAAGCCACATTCTTCTTCCAAAAAACGACTAGAAGATATGAACCACTGACCTTGTGGTTAGCGGCCTAGTAAGTAACCCACTCTGTCACCAGGGCTCTGGGCGCTAGCTTAGGGGGGTGTGAATAGTCTGGTGGTGGCTTGTGTGTAGTTGTAAAAGAAAAGTAACAGCGGTGAAGTGTCTGTGTGGCAGAGCTTTTGAAAACCCACATTAGAATTTCTCTCGGGGTGGGTTCTCTAGGCTCCCCAGAGTTCCCTGTCCAGGACACTCCGAGCATGTTTGCTGAGGAAGCACCCACGGTTCCTCCTGCTGCGCCAAGCATCAGCAGTGAAGAAGAGGCCAGGGAGGCTGGGTCCCCTGTACTGGAGTTCAGCAAGTATCAGAAGTCACTGCCTCCCAGATTCCAGCGCCAGCAGCAGCAGCAGCAGCAGGTAAACAGATCCGGGAAACACATGCAGTTACTCAGCAGCAGCACCAATGGTGATAGTTCTTCAGCGCAGCACCTCAAACCTTTGTAGCCTTAGCATCTCAGCCTCTGGCTATTATCTGCAAAGGTACTTCCAGTCATTCTTGGACAAATCCTTTACCTTTGTAAATTCCATTGTTCCTTGAACTCTTGGCCCCCACTTTTATCTAAACTGTGGAAAACCAAGCCATCACCTTCCATTGGTTCCACCCCACAGCAACCCTATACCATATAGACAAGCTGCCCCATAAGGCTTCTAAGGCTAACCTTCCTCTCCCTGCCCTGTCTTCCTCCCAAGGGTGCTTCTGGTGGGTGAAGACCCCTGGCCATTCAGTTAGTAGCCAGGTGCTTTCACCATTGTGCCACCAGGACTCCCTACATGTTAGAGCCCATGTGGCTGTATAGAGTCCGTGTTGGTGGTCTACTGGCCTTCCAAGGATGAAACTGGACCTTCATGGACTGGAAGAGCTTTGTAAGAGGCCTGTAAGCTGGTTCATCAACACTAGTAGTATCTCTATCACTGTTGACATTTCAAAAACCTAAAAAGATCATGTGGGTAAGGGCAGTAAACGCTACCCATGTCCTGTGGTACTGGGAGACCAACGTGAACTGTTAGTGTCTTCTTTTGGTTAGAGACTGTGGTGCTAATCTGGGTTACACTTAGTGCATGCCTGGCAGAGCAGCAAGAAAACATTAATAATAACTTAATGTTTCAAGACATGTGTGCCCTGGGAACACACAATAAAGCCTCAGGCCTTTTGCCAGTGTCTCTCTCAGTCTCCTTTAGAACCTCTTCCCAGGTCCTCTTCTGTGAACTCCCTGTGAAGAAGCAGCACTGCACGGGCTCAGACCAGGGTCCTGTGCTTTTGCAGGAGCTCCCGGAAGCAACTCAAACTAAATGAAACAACCGCAGTTGCTCTAGCCAGCTCTTCTGAGTTGGTGAAGGGCAAAAACATCCCTTTTAAACGCACTGCCATCGAGTGGGTGCTGACTCACAGTGACACGCTAGGACAGGTGGAACTGCCCTGTGAGTTTCCCACACGGGGACTCTTTACAGGAACAAAGCCCCCATCTTTCTCCCACGGAGTGGCTGGTGCTTTGGAATTGCTGACCTTTATGTAAACTCTTTAGAAAGAAAGTTGTCGGCGCAGACTGACCAGATTCTTTAAAGACCCTGGGCCTCCAGCGAAAAGAAACGAGCCCTCTCCTAAGCTAGCATCACAAACCTCTGGAAGGATGAGCCCCATTTGGGGGGTGCCCCTTGAAGGGACTGTGCCTGTCCATAGGGGAATAGGGCCCTGTGTTGTCCTGGACTGGTTGGACAGCCTTTTTCTCTTGGCATATTGAAAGAGTATGTGCCTCAAGGCATATTAGGTAGTCTGATTACCCCACTACCTTCTTAGTCTCACTCAGGGTTGGAGACCTGCTGGAGTGCTGATGGAGGATATTTACCGTAGTAGGGCATACCTGGAAAGCACTCAGGAGTGAATCCAGCAGGGTCTAAAACTAATTATCTGCACAGAGTCTTTGTTTTTGAACATTGCTAATTCATTCTTTCTTTTATTTTAATTCATTCTTTCTTGGTGATCGTTCATTCACACAAGTAGATATTTATATTTGTACTTTCTATGTACCAAGTATAGCGCTTAGGTTCAAGGCTGCCGTGGGGAATTGGCCAAGCACAATCTCTTAGGATTTAGTGAGGGGCCGCATCAGAGAAGACTAATGGTGCAAAGGAGACACATCAGTGCCGTAAGAGCCAGGAGTTGAGTGATAGGCTTCCCAGAGGACTGTTTCTTGTTTTTAGCTGAAACCTAAAGAAAAGGAGTAAGGGGGAGTGGAGTTTATGGGTGGAAGGCAGGCAGGCTGTCCCACAGTGGATGCGCAAGCAAGCATTTAGTCCAGATGGAGGAGCGGAGGCAGTCATGTGCATTGTCGCTAGAAAAGTGGAGGCACCAAGCTCCTGCAGGACTTGGCTCCCTTGTAGGTTTGGAAAAGTGCTGAAGTGGGCCCGACACAAAGCGGTGTGGTACAATGAAGAGCTTTCTAATTGCGTTTTAAGAAACAGAGAAGGGGCTTTTCTGGTTCTCTCTGAGGACTATCCTCAGGTACTGGTTATAGAAATGAAGAGAAGCAGCCAGCTTCTAGAAATTCACTGGGAGATGTGCTGGTCGCTTGATCAAATTCCTGGAGATTTTTTTATCTAAATGAAAATCTGGCTTGCCTGGTGGAGTGGAAGAGTGTATCAGTCCTGTTTCGATAAACAGTGCCGGCTTAGTTGACCAGGTGTGCACCAAGTGTCAACACTGGCAAGGCAGTGTTTGTGCCACTCCATTTCTTTCTATTCCTCTTTGGCCTTCTGATCCACGCAATTGTTTGGTGCAACTGTCCAGAAGCTTGGTGGGAGTTTGTGGGCGGGTGGGCAGTATCTGCATCCAGCAGCAGATCACTAACCAGGCCTCTCTTCCTCCCTGGCCAGGAGCAGCTGTACAAGATGCAGCACTGGCAGCCGGTGTACCCACCACCTTCCCACCCACAGCGTACCTTTTACCCACACCACCCCCAGATGCTAGGCTTCGACCCCAGGTGGATGATGATGCCTTCCTACATGGACCCACGGATCACACCCACACGAACACCTGTTGATTTCTATCCCTCAGCCCTACATCCTTCAGGTAATACTCTGTATTCTGATAGTCCGTACTGTACTATCCCATTGTAATGTGGTAGCTGAATGTATCATTTGGAGAGTTAGAGCATTCTGGATTCCAGCTGTGGCTGCTTTGGCAAGGCACCTGACTTGCCAGGGTTTTGATTGCCTTGTTTGCAAAATGAGAATATAATAATAGAACCTGTGGCAAAGATAACCCTCATTATCAATTGTTGCAATTAATTTTTAGATCTCTGCTATGTTGCTTTGTCCTCTTTACCTTCTTATTGCTGTTTGTGTATTTGTCTATTTTATTTTCCCCAGTCTTTCCCAGCATTTGTCCAATGTGGTGGGTCACGACCCCCCTGGGTGTTGAACGACCCTTTCACGGGGGGTCGCCCAATTCATAGCAGCAACAAAATGACAGTTATGAAGTAGCCACGAAAATCATTTTATGGTTGGGGGGTCACCACAACATGAGGAACTATACAAAAGGGTCTCTGCATTAGGAAGGTTGCTAACCGCTGGTGTGATGTCTTAAAATCATTTCTTAGTTAGAGTTTGTTAATTCTCTTTGCTTCGTTAATGTCTCTTTTTTTTCCCTGTTTCCTTTAAATTGACTCATTAATAACCAGATTTATTTATTTTTTACGCTAAGCTAAAATTTAAGGCTGTATTTCTCAAAGTATCACTGTAACTTCAGCCTGCATTGTGTTATTGATGCTGTTGTTGAGTTTCTAATGTTTGGGTTATTTATTTTGATAAATAACTTCCAGATATATAGAGCAGGCATCCTCAAACTGCAGCCCGTGGGCCACATGCAGCCCACGGAGGACATTTATCCGGCCCGCTGGGTATTTTTGCCCCATTTGTTTTTTTACTTCAAAGTAAGATCTGTGCAGTGTGCATAGGAATTTTTTTAACTGTAGTCCGGCCCTCCAACGGGTCTGAGGGACAGTGAACTGGCCCCCTGTTTAAAAAGTTTGAGGACCCCTGATACAGAGTTTAAAAGTTATCATTATGGTAGTAATCTCTGATGTAGTTACTCTAGGGTCAGATATTATGGTCTGTCTGATCTAAAAGAGGAGTCAACAAACTGCTGTACTGTTCACTTCTGTCAGGAATAAAAACAGCTATGGAGTCGATTCTGACTCGAGGCAGCCCTGCAGGACAAAGTAGAACTGCCCTTGGGCGTCTGAACCTGTAATACCTTACAGGAGTGGGGAACCTCGCCTTGCGAGGAGCAGCGAGCCTGTGGTTTCAAACTGCAGTCCAACATGTAACCACTGTACCATCCACCAAGGCCCAGAACCATCGGATGGCAGTGCGTAAACAAATGGAGTTCTGTCCACATAAAACTTTATCCATGGAAAAAAAGAAAAACGGTGGCTCCAGACTGAATTTGCTTTATCCCTGACCTCGATTATGTGAAATTTGCTGAGATTTTGATGGGCTGTGAAGTAGTTATCTTCTCTTTTTAAACATTTAACTTTGCTTGAAGGAACTTTGTATTTTCCATCTGAATATATTGAGCTTGTTCATTGTGTTGTGCAAATATCTGAATCATAACAATTTCTATCCCCTTGACCAGTTATTAAGAATGTGTTAAAACCACCTGTGGTTGTAAAATTTCATTTTGTGGCACCTTTATTCATATTAAGACTGCTTTCTACCTTTAATGACTACTTTGTGTGATATGAATGTAATTATCCCAATTTTCTGTGGGTTAATATTTGGTAATTTATATTCTAACCTGTACTGTCAGCCTTTCTGAGCTTTTACTTTAGGGGAGTTTTCAAGTTTTAATTTTTTGAGAGGATCGTTTTATCTAACATCAAAAAATGACATTTGTCAGAATTCATTCTCAACAATTAAGATTATCATTATCTGTTTTCTTACCTTCTCATTTCTGTTTCATGCTTTTTATCACATTTTATTTCTTAGCAGTTTTCTTTTTTGTTGTTGCATTTTCCTTAGATTTCCTTATTCATTTTTCTTATACATTCTGTTTCTTCTTAGTGGTTGCTTAAGTTAAGATTTCCTCAACACTGCTTACCTCCTGTGGTCCTGAATGTTATTTTTGCCTCGACTTTTAGTTCTCTGTTTTTGTGCCCTTTAAATCCATCGTGATTTCAGAGTGAGGATTGGCAATAGATCATATTTAGTCTTTGCTTGTTTGAATTATCTTGTATATTTACCAGTTTCTTTTCTTTTTTCCTTCCATCTGGAAACAATTTACTTCTTTATAAAGTACATTCCTTAGCAGTTTTTCTGAACAGAGTTTTGGCAATTGATTACCTTTGTCTGGAAAAGTCTTTCCTCCACCCTTGCCCTTGAATAGTATTGTAGCTGGGCATGGAGTCCTATTGCGGTTTCTTCTGGCACCGACTGCTTCTTTGATTGGGTTTCTTGCTGGATAATCTAATCTACTCAGCTTTCTCCAGCAACTTTTAAGATTTTTCTCTTTGTCTTTGGTATTCTGTAGATATATGCCATTTTATTCTGCGTAGACTTTACTGTGCTTGAATCTAAGCATTTAACTATTCTATCATCTCAGGATAATTCTTCATCACTTCAGATATTGCCTCTTTGTTGTTTTTTCTTCTTCTTCTTTCTAGAACTGCTACCAAGTTTGTTTTGTTACCTTCTCATTCTGACCTCGAAAATATGAAAGATGATTTCTGTGCTGCCTTCTGAGAAATTTACCTCTTAACTGTTTTCTAGTTCTGTTCTTTCTACAGCTGTGTCTAATCTGATATTTTATTATTTAAGTGACCCTTTCGTGTCAGTGACTATGTTATGTTCTTTAAAAAAAAGTTTTTTTGAATGTCTTGTGTTTTGGTTATGCTTCAAGCTCTTTGCTGCTTTTAGTAAATTTAAACAGGAATGTTAGCCTGTCTCTCTGGACTCGCCTGAATTACTTCCACATGCGTGTGGTTAATCTGGATAATGGGTTTGTTTCCAGCAGAGCTTTTCTGTGGAGAGTTAGTAGGGTTTGAGTTCCCTAAGGTTTCACCAACTGTGAGCTATTATTCATAGTAACTGAGACATTGCCCTCAGCCAAAGCGAAGCCAAATCTACCGCCAATGCATCGGAACATGATAGTGGGTACATGTAGTTATTCCTGGGCTTTAGGAGAACTGTTTATTCTGAATCTGGCTACTGGTTACCACGACAGCAACACTTCCTAGTTATTTCCCCATACAGAAGAGCTTGTGAAGGAGCTTCAGGAAGTTCCGTTTACCTTTTACATCCTTAGTTAAGGATGTAGCTTTTTGAGGATCATCTCTTTTAGCTGCATCTCACATGCCGCCTTATGCAGGCAGGTCTACTCCATCTATCTGTGAAGTCATTGACTCCAGGGCTGCCCCCACACCAGTTCAGGGCCTGTGGGAATGGTTTTCTCATTTTCTTGGGACTGCAACTCAGCAAGTAAAATGTTCTGCAGGTTATAAAGGGTGTTCTATTGCCAGAAAGAAGTACAGTGTTGAGCAGTTTTGTTTGCTGCATAGTAAACGCTTTTTGAATGGTATGTGATTTTAGGGTTCCAGAGAGGGTCTAGCCCCACTTAATTTGACTTTAACTAGGTTTGTATATCTATAGCATTTGATCAGAGAATTGTATGACTAAAACTAATTTGGAAACCACCCGATGCAGAATCATTTGTCCAGCCTGCTGATCTCACGATAGAAGATGACACATTTGTTTGCTTAAACTTTCTAAAGGGTTTGAAAAATCTGATATTTTCATGCATTGATTTGGATCTAAGGAGACTTTTCCTGCCATCGATGCTAACCTACCCCGCCTTCCTTTGGTAGACATGGGCAAAGAGGCTGAGTGGTCAGATGATCTGTCCAGGTTCCCTGGCTAATTATAACTCATAGACTCCTCTTCGGTCTTACAGGGTTAACATTTTGCCATTCTTAACAGTTTATTGTCATTTTTTATTAGCCCCACCCCTTTTCCCTTTGTGGCTTATAAAATAGGTCTTGCCAATCTTAGGGATAGAAATAAATAGAAAGAGGCAGAACCCAAGTCCCCACCATCTTCTTGCCAGTGGTTCCCTGAGAGCCCTTGGGTGTGTGGCTCGCCGTGGTCGTATTGGTGCTTGTGGAGACATTCTCCCCGCTGATGGACTAGCCCCCTCTATCAGGCATTTTGACTGACCTCAAGGAGCTCTTTAATCTGAGGCTTCAGTTTCCTTCTGGTGTTGTATGCCCTTCAGCATAGAGGTTCTTGGTCAGGAACTAAGGTCAGTCTTCATGGATCTACTTGAAATTTCATGTTGATGTGTCTTCAGAAAGATGAAGGACCCAGTGGTTCTTAGCAGGCAGGTGGAGTCCTGCTGTGTCCGTGTGGCCAGTTGGGGCAACTCTTAGTTTCCTCTGAGGTTTTGGTTGACCCTGAGACTGGGGCAGGGCTGTAGAAACAAGCTGTCATAGGTTAGTTCTTTATTTTCTTCAGGATTCATGAAACCTATGATGCCCCAAGACTCCCTCAATGGGACTGGCTGTCGGTCTGAGGAGCAGAACTGTGTGCCCCCACTTCAAGAAAGAAAAGCGACTACCATCGAGTCGGCTCCTGTGTGGAGTCCCGAGGGCTACATGGCTTTGCAGAATAAGGGGTACTCACTCCCCCACCCAAAACTGAACGACGCTCTGGCCATGGACATGCACGTCAGGTGAGGTGACACCACTTGGCACTATTGACCAGCAACTGAAGGGAGAGTGCCCACATCCTGAATGGAGAGGGACTCTGGGACGAGGTGATATCCCAGGAGGCACTGCCCAGGATGAAGGGACAGTGAGTCTGTTGGGATTGCTTGAATGCTTATGTATGAGAGGTTCCTATCTGATGGCAGGACTAGAAGGCCAAGAACTCCTGGGGGTCAAAGGCAAAACTCATGGAGTGAAACCATGGGGCAAGGGGGGAGTCGGGGGCGGGGGGCTCGCACGGCAGGTGGGGTTGAGAGCACAGGCCATGGATTGTTCCTGTGGAAGTAAAGAAAGCTGGCCCTGCCAACCTGGCGACTTTGCCATCCCCATGCCCCAGACTCTTCACGGACTCTCAGGCTCCAGCTCGTTCCTTGAACCAGAGGCTCTCCCAGCTCCTCTCTGTCTCCAGGGTGGCACGCTGAGTCTACCCTGCAGCCACTGCATCCATCACTCTTTCGGACTCCAGGGGGCACCAGCCAACCCATGGCCCAGCAACTCCGAGACATGTTTAAAGATAGAGCGATGTTGGTGCTTATGGTTTTTTGTTTTTTACTTTTACTTTTTTTTTTTTTTAAGTTTTTTGTGTTTTTTTTTTTTTTTTAAACTAAGCTCTGTGTTCAGCATGGAAACCAGGAACCAGGCTCCAATCACATTGACTGATTTTTCTGGTTCCTTTTCAGGAATGAAAGCTCTTACTCTGCCTCACCTGGAAGGTCAGGGGGCGTAAGTGCCCAGCGCGATCTCTTTGAGGAGAGAGGGGAGGAATACTTGAGTGCTTTTGACAAGAAGGCCCAAGCAGACTTTGACAGCTGTATCTCTGCTCAAAGACTAGGCCAGGAGCTTTTATTTCCACCCCAAGAAAATGTGCAGGAAACAAGTGCTCCAGGGGGTCACCCCCCAAACCTCAGGTGTACCCCATTGGAGCCTGACTTTGCCCCAGCTGAGAAAAAGCCAGAGTATAGCACTTGGGACATTAGCCACCAACCCAAGGCCACTGACACAGCCAATGGTGTTGAGAAGGAGGCACCCCGGGATGGGCCAGCCTTTAGCGCCTCCTCTTGGGACAAGGAAGGCAATACCAGCAAACAGCTGGCCTCTGAGCCTGAGTGGACTCCAGAAACCCGGAGCTCGGGGAGCCAGCCTCAGGAGCCAACAGGCCGGAGCCGCAGGTCTGGGCCTATCAAGAAACCTGTCCTGAAGGCCCTCAAGGTAGAAGACAAGGAGAAAGAACTAGAGAAGATCAAGCAAGAGTTAGGGGAGGAGAACAGCCGACTGGCCAAAGAGAAGGAGCCAGGTCACCAGGCAGAAAAAGAGGAGGATGAGGAGAACGACTCTGCCCTAGCCAACTCCTCTGCTTCTGTCTCAGAGGACAAGGACTCCTCCCGTGCTGGTTTTGGCCATGAGGCCAACAAACCCGACAGGGCCTGGGAAATGCGAGCGACACGGGAGTCCAGTGAGCTCCCTCCCACAAAGAGAAACAACTGGATCTTTATTGATGAGGAGCAAGCTTTTGGAGGCAGAGGGCAGAGCCGGAGCCGGGGCCGTGGTTTCCGAGAATTCACTTTCCGTGGCCGCTCTGCTGGCGGGAATGGAGGTGGCCTCTGTGGCGGGGGGCTCCTTGGAACTCGGGGCATCTATAGCAACAACCAAAGAAGCAGCCGAGGCCGGGCACTGCGGGAATTTAGCCAACCCGAAGATTTCCCCAGAGCTAAGCCCCGGCGCAGGATTGCTAGTGAGACCCACAGTGAGGGTTCCGAGTCCGAGGAACTGCCCAAGAGACGTCGGCAGAGAGGCTCCGAAAGTGGCAACGAGGGCTCCCTCCTGGAGAGGGAGGAGAGCACCCTGAAGAAAGGCGACTTCAGAGATTCCTGGCGATCCAACAAGATGTATCCCGACGACCAGAACGGCCTGGATGCTAAGAATCGAGGCACTCGGGCCTTTGGGCGAGCCCTACCGCCCAGGCTGAGCAATTGTGGCTATGGGCGGAGGACCTTCGTGTCCAAGGAGTTGCCCCACTGGCAGAGCAAAAGTCCGGGCAGCTCTTGGCAGGAGTACAGCTCTCCTGACACCTGTGGTGCCCGGCGAACCAACGATCGAGACTGTGTCCCCGATTCTTACAGACACTCTGACTCATTTGGCGGCCGGGGCTTTGAGGACAGCCGCCTGGAAGACAAGCGGTCCTATTTCCCAGACGAGCATGGGGCAGACCTTGAAAATGCTGAGAACCGGCCCTTCCGGAGAAGACGCCCCCCGCGCCAAGACAAGCCTCCTCGTTTCAGGCGCCTCAGGCAAGAGCGTGAATCTTTGGGCCTGTGGGGGCCTGAGGAGGAGGCCCACCTGCTGGCTGGTCAGTGGCCAGGCAGATCCAAACTCTGTCCTGGGGACAAGAATAGTGCTGTGGGTCACCAATCCCCTGAGCTCTCATACCAGAACTCCTCTGACTACGCCAACGAAGAGTGGGAGACCGCCTCCGAGAGCAGTGACTTCAATGAGAGGCGGGAGCGGCGGGACGGCCACGTGGCTGAGCCAGACTCCCAGCTGGACAACAGTCTGTCTGGGGCCGGTTTGGGGGAGAAGAGAGAGTTGGCCAAGAGGAGCTTCTCTAGCCAGCGGCCCCTGGTTGACAGACAGAGCCGAAAGCTGGAGCCTGGAGGGTTTGGGGAGAAGTCCGTTAGGCCAGGTGGTGGTGAGACCTCTCCCCGCTATGAGAGCCAGCAGAATGGGACGCCTTTGAAAGCCAAAAGGTAACACACAATCAAACTCAGGTCCTATGTTTTAGTTTTAATTTTAATTTTTGTTCTGTGATGAAACCACTTCTCTAAGCAGCACTTCATGCATGAATGTCCTACCATGTGTCGGGCACCACCCGACTCTACCTCCTCGTCATGCCCCAGAAGGCGCCCTCCCGCCACGGCCATTGTGTGTGAGCGTCTTCATCATGGGCTCTCGCATCGCTTGTCTGCTTCTCTTGTAGTCTTTTCTGTTTTTGTTTTTATTGTCGCGGTTGTGGCTTCAAAAACAAGACCAGAGCAACAATCCCCACTCCAGGGTTCCCCCTGTGCTCCTGGCACCCATCCCAAGAGCGCAGCCGCTGTGCATGTCCTTCGAATCCCTGGGCAGGAGGGGGGGCCTGTGCCCAGAGCCTGCTGAGCCCCAGCCAGCCCCCAGGTGCCTCTGCTGCGTGCCTCCTGCCAGACTGCAGCATGGACAGTGGGGTTGGGGACAGCGGTGAGGCATTGCTTCTGAGATGGGTCCTCGTGGTGTAGTAAAGGCCATCCACAGAGGGCAGCGGGCAACCTGGATTAGCTGGCTTGCGCCTTGTGTCAGCTCATTGTCCCTAGTTTGAAGGACAGCAGAAGCCACATGGGCAGAATAGCTGTGCCTCATTAGAGGGGAGCTTGTTTGCACCTCCACCCTCCTTAGAATCGGAAATCCTAACATAGTTCCTATAGTCCTGCAAAGCAAGAACTAGGGGAGTGTGCCAAGCACTTTCAGGTATTAATCTAGCCTAGCGCTCATGGTTGAGGTGTATAGACATGGGCCTGCTATAAACAATGCTAGGCCTTTGCTGGCCTAGAACTGTGTAGAAAGCAGTTCTGTGGCTCTTCTGAGCATCTTGCTTTTTTGCCTCTTTTCTGCAATCCTGCTGCATTTGGCCTATAGTGGAAAAGAAGAGAGGTGTGCTGAGCAGCACGGGTGACTGTGTGTGTGTATGTGTGTGTGTGTGTGTGTGTGTGTGTGTGTGTACGTACACACACATGGGCATACAGTCTGAGCTAGAGGAGATGGGCATAGGTCCAAAGCATGTGTGTGTGTGTGTTATATGTATATGTGATGTTTTTTTTTCCTTTTCTGCCTTTCCCAGCCTCCGGCCCTCTCTGGACTAACAAATGCTTCCTTCTTGTACAGGTCCCCAGAAGAAGCTTTGCCTGGAGGTCTCAGTGGCTGCAGCAGCGGGAGCAGCCACACCTACTCCCTGGATCGAGCTGCCCGTGTCAACTCTGATGGCCCTGAAGGCTCCAGTAAGAAATCTGAGAAGGAGGCCACGCTGGCTGCACACAGGACAGGCGAGCCAGGAGAGACCCTGAAACAATGTGAGCTGAGCTATGGAAGTGAGTCTGGTCACTTCTGTGTCTTTATGGGGAAGATGAGCCCAGTCTGACCCCCAAGCCAGGCTCAGGCTGCAGGAGCTGCCTCGAGGTACTCAGTTGGCTCTCCTGGGATGTGCTAGCTTCTGAGGCACTCCTCTGGCCAGGCCCTAGGCTTCTTCCTGGGGCTGTCGCATGGAGCCAGTCAGACAAGGTCCCTGCCAGTGTTGCTCGAGGCCTCTCTGAATCCCTGTAATAGCCGTGCAGGCTCCAGTTTTGCTGAGGGGAGTCTGAGGCTCAAAAAACTTCAGTTTTTTTGTCCAGGATCACCTCACTGGCTAGTGATAGAGCTGGGGGTGTAAGTGTGCCTATCTCTTAAGACTACGGGCCTTTTCTCTGGCATGAGGTAATGGTGTGCTGTTCAGAGGGGTGTGAGGAATGGATAAAATGCACAGCCTGGTCTCTGCTGCCCCGCCTGAGTCTTGCCTGTTGGGTTGGTTTATTCCTGGCTTCTGGCGCTTGAAAACACTGTCCCTTCTCGTGAAATCTTGGTTCAGATGCCATCATTGAAAATTGCGGGTCCAGCCCCGGGGAGGAGAGTGAGGTTGGCTCTATGGTAGGTGAAGGCTTCATTGAAGTTCTGACCAAGAAGCAGCGTCGCCTGCTGGAGGAAGAGAGAAGAAAGAAGGAGCAGGCCGTGCAGGTAAGAAGGTATGGGGTAAGGTAGGCGTAGGAGCTGGTGGGCTGGCTGATGGGGTGGGGGGCAGAACCAGGAGGTTAACAAAGTTCTGATAAGGGGTGTTTATTAAGCACACACAGCCTCTCAATGCTCACAGTTAAACGAACCCCATGGTGTATTGGGTATCAGCCACTTCTCTCGAGGAAATGAGGCTCTCTGCTCTCCTTGGAAACCCTATGGGGCAGGTCTCCTCTGCCCTACAGTTACAATGAGTCGGAATCATCCTGACATCAGTGGGGTTGATTTCTTTGATGGATGGAGGGGATGTTACCTCGGTTCTGCAGTAGAAACTGAGGGTGACTGGGCCAGGATGGTGGAGTTCAAATGCCAGCCTTCTGAATCAGCCCTCCTTTCAGGGTGCTCCACCTGAGTGGGATGAGGGTCATGACCCTAGCAACTGAAGTGAGGCCTACACTACCATCCAATCGCACCTTTGACCTGCCAGGCTTGTCCAAGGGTGGTCTAGCTGGTTGCGGTCTGGAGAAGGCAGAAGGAATGGGATCCAAGCTAATATTTGGAGAGCTGGTTCTAGGGCGGGGGGGGGGGAGGTTGTAACTTCATGCTTGGTGTTTCAGTTCTTTCTTTCTCCTGTAGGTGCCTGTTAAAGGCCGAGGCCTCTCCTCCCGCATTCCTCCTCGGTTTGCCAAAAAGCAAACTAACTTATGCCTGGAGCAAGGTGATATAACTGTGCCCGGCAACAGTCTGGGCACCGAGATCTGGGAGAACAGCAGCCAAGGTGAGCAGCCAGGAGTTTGGGTTCAGCACTTTGGCCCGACCAAGGTGGCCATAAGCCACGTCTCAGGAAACAGCTTGTCTTTGGCACCATGACTTTGGTGACCTGGTTTTCACTGCTGGGTCAGCGTCAGGTGCCATCTCAGATGGTTTCCTTTTGCATCACATGTGGAGGGTCCCTTGGGGCGTTGGCTTGACCATTCCAAACTCCCTCCCCTGTTGATTATCTTTTCTTCTTGGGAAAGACCATCGAGTTCAGAAATTGCCTCACGCAGGACATGGATGAGGGGCCGGGGCTCAGTGGAGTCGTGGAAAGGCACCTGAGGCAGCCAGGAAGCCACGTTGGTGGCCGCACTACTTTGGAAAATAGGTTTCCAGGAATACTTCTACAACTATTTTTTAAATGGCCATTTTCCTGGTAACTTTGTTTTTAAAAGTTGAGCAGATGTTTCTTGGGTGCCGATCTTGAAGCCAGGGCTCTGCCCTGAGCCCGGGGCACGGAGATGCCTAAAGCATGCGTGCCTTAGAGCTGTGGCCAGGGAGCACTGCGGCCTTCTTCCAGCCTGCTTTCAGACAGAGGCTGAGACTTTCATGCAAAGTGACTTTGACCCCAGAGCCTCTGGACACTCACTCCCTGGGCCGTGGGCCTTGATTCTTTTTGTGTCACTATAACACACTAACGAATCACACTGGAAAACCATCCACTCCAATATAAGGGGAGTAGGATATTCATTCGATAATTCTTATCAGTGAGTTTAGGTAGCACGCATGAGTGGTGGCGGGTGGGTGTGATAGCACAAGTCTTAAGTGAAAGAAAACGTCCTTGGAGTAGGGGTGGTAAGGAAGAACGCTAGCCGCTCTTAACTAACGGATGGCTGAGAGGAATT
Organism: Tenrec ecaudatus; assembly: GCF_050624435.1. NCBI lineage: Eukaryota > Metazoa > Chordata > Mammalia > Afrosoricida > Tenrecidae > Tenrec > Tenrec ecaudatus. The sequence goes on along the minus strand of NC_134539.1, from coordinate 75,711,966 downwards.
GAGATACAGGAAGAAGCACGCCTCTGCAGGCTGTCTGCACATGCTGCCTGGAAGGAAGGTGGGGTGGGAGAGATTGAGAATGTGGTGCCCCTGGGGGGCTGGGCTCAGGCAGTAGGTATCCCGTGGTATCTCTTGAGCTGTCCCTGTGAGCGTGTGTATGTCCAGAGCGGTTGCATTTTGATTCCCTTACTCTGTGTGTGTGTGTGTCTCTTACCTCCCACTCCCTTGACAGCCCTGCCGGTGCAGGCCCCAACCAGTGACTCCTGGAGTAAAGCCGTCACCGCCTTCAGCAGCGCCGAGGCTGGCCCCGCCGAGGTGAGTGTGGCTGGGGCGTACATGTAGGTTGGCTGCGGAGTGTGTGCTCACTGTCCACATGGCCAGCTCACCCCGGGCCTCCGCTCATCCCAGTGGTTCCCCCTTCTGTGGGAGGTGAGCCCGGACCCGAAGCCAGTTCCACAGGTTCTGGCTCGCCGCTGGCCCACCAGTCAGTCTTGGTTTTGAATCTCTGAGAGGGAGAGAGATGAGGGCAACCCAACCTGGGTGGGGAGAGGGATTGAATGCCTCTCCTGAACCAGGGGTGGCGGGCAGGAGTGCAGTAAGGCTGCCGGTCTCGGTGTAGGGACCGCCAGGACCCTGTGGTTAGGAAGCTTGGGCAGGGCTGATGGTTTGGCTGTGTGTTCTGACATCATCAGGCACCTATGGCAGGTCAGAGCTGACATCAGGACCAGAGTGTGCTGGGGCAGGTGGTTTGGGGGAGAGTCTGGGGGTCTGGGCTCTAACCCATCTTGTGCTTTGCACAGCAGGGTTTTAAGAGCAGCCAGGGAGATAGTGGCGTTGACTTGAGCGCCGAGTCTCGGGAGTCGTCCGCGACCTCCTCACAGCGCAGCTCCCCGTATGGTACTCTGAAGCCAGAGGAGATGAACGGGCCTGGCCTGGCGGAACCCAAGGCCGACAGCCACAAGGAGCAGGCTCAAAAGCAGTCTGAGCAAAAGGTAACCTGGACGCTGTGTCCACAGTGGCCAAGGCCTGGGCACCGATTCCTGGGGCTATAGTGGCTAGAGCCGGGGGTGGTTCCCGTGCATGTGTCTCAGCCTCTCTGCTTTTCCACCAAGGATTCAGAACCAGGCTCAGGACAGAGCAAGGAGCACAGACCAGGACCCATCGGCAATGAGCGGTCTCTGAAAAACAGAAAGGGCTCGGAGGGGGCCGAGCGGCTGCAAGGGGCCGTCGTCCCGCCTGTTAACGGGGTAGAGATTCACGTGGATTCCGTGCTGCCTGTGCCACCCATTGAATTCGGAGTCAATCCAAAAGTGAGGCTTTGATTTCCCTCCCCCACTTCCCACCCTTCCCCTCCTTCCCTGGCCCTTGGAGAAGAACAGGGGTGGTAGAAAGAGCTCTCTTAGAAACAGCAGTGGTGAACTCCTGGGGAGATGGGTGGCAGGTGCTCTTGAATTACCCTGTCAGTATCCTTACCAACACAAGCCATGTCCTTGCCCATGGGCAGGGAACCGGGAGAGCTAGTATAGGGGGTGGTCGCCCAACTCCATCCTTCCCTTGTGCTGTGAGGAACATCTGGCCATCTCGTTCATGTATGGCTCTCGGTGAATGCTGGTTAGGGGTTTTTGAGTCACTGAGGCTGCGGGTGCAGTTAAGGGTTGCCTACCCAACATGAACCAGGGTGACCTCAGTGGCTCTCCTCCCTTTCTTCCAGGACTCTGATTTCAGCCTGCCACCTGGTTCTGCCTCTGGGCCTGCAGGGAATCCCGTCGTCAAACTTCAGGATGCCCTGGCCAGTAACGTGAGTGTGCATGCCCTTCTTCAGCTCTACAGACCCAGCCCACTTCTCTGAGGCAGGCTTGGCTCAGACAAGTGCCCAGAACAGGCCGCCTGGGTTGGAATTGAGGTTCATTAGGTAGCTAGCTAGCAGCCCCGGGACAGGCTGCATACAACTTTGTCATGTCCACGTTTAGGACCTGATGTTATCGTTTGTAAGGTCAGATTGATTTGTCATCTGTTGATTCCACTGTGTTCTTTTGTGTCAGGAGCTGTACAGACTCGTTCTTTTTGATGAGGGTGGGGCAGACATAGTCAGAAAGTACCTACTTAGAAGTCCATATATGTGTTGCCTGAGGGTCCCCAGGGTCTGTCCGGCCTACCTCTGACCCTGTGCTGTGCCCTGAGTAGCAGAGACATGTTAATTGTGGGCCACTTGTGGCCGCAGCCTGCATTCTATCCCAGTGACTTTTCTGTTCAGGGCTTCGTGTGAATTGGATGCTCAGTATTTACACTGTCACTTGGACCAAATTTCCCAAAGAGGGTTTCAAGGAATATTTGTGTTACAGAATGGTGATAGGTATTATGGTGAATAGGGGACATTGCTCTGGTCCAGTGGGTTTGGAAATGCTGTGCTAAACAAGCTGTTCTGCTCACGGTTGACAGAGCGAGGGTGGGTGTAACATGTTGCATTTCTTAATCTATATTACCAAAGTGCTCTTTCTGGTCACCTAAGCCCCGCACCCCCTCCTGTTTTTTTTTTTTTTTCTTCTTTTGTCTCTGAAACATGGGTGCTCTTGTCCAGAGGATGTGGGTGTGGCCCTGCACAGACTTGGATCACAGAAACTGAGATGGGATTAGGGCAGCTGGTAGGCTTAGCTGCTGTCGCCTTCATCTGGGTGACCACAAGTGCACGTGGCCACGCTGCAGGTGCATTGGGACAAGGCTGCTTGTTCTCTAAGCCCCCACATGTGTTCCATGGTTTCCATGTTCCCCGTCTCCAGGCAGGATTAACACAGTCTATTCCCATCCTCCGGCGGGATCATCACATCCAGAGGGCTATTGGTCTCTCCCCAATGTCCTTCCCCACCGCAGACCTCACCCTGAAGGTAACACACAGCATACCAACTCCTTCCTCCCCCCATCCCCCTCCATCCTGTGTGGTCTACTGCCACTCAACTTGGTATTAATTTCTACTCCTCCCCTCCCTGCTTTTCCAAAGATGGAGTCTGCCCGCAAGGCTTGGGAGAACTCCCCCAGTTTGCCGGGACAGAGCTCTCCAGGAGGCACTGGTTCGGGCATCCAGCCTCCGTCCTCTGTGGGAGCCTCCAACGGGGTCAGCTACAGTGCTTTCGGTGGCGTCTCCATGCCGCCCATGCCTGTGGCCTCGGTAGCACCTTCTGCCTCCATTCCAGGTATTATCACAGCCTTGAGGCCAGGCCCTTCTGCTCCTCATGGTAGGCCCTTGAGATGGGGTACATGTTGGGATTTACTTTCATCTGGGTGGGTTTGGCTTCAGACCCTGGTAACAGCCTGCAGGAGAAAGATGTGTGGCACCCTGATTCTATAAGAGGTTAGCCGAGAACGGGCTTTGCATCACCTACACCCTGGATGGATACAACCTTTTGTACCTTAGCTGCATCCTCACTGTTTCGGTGCTCAGTGGAAGGCAGGGGCCCAGCTGCCAGTCTCGATGATGTAGTTCCAATAGATCCTTCTGACCCTCCACTGTGGACTCAATTGCAGGGAGATGAAGAGGACCGTGACTGAGAGACTGAGGCCCCCTCACTTTGAATAAAGCCCCCTTCTCAGTGTCTAGGGCAGTTGGCTAGGTGGGACGGTCAGCCCGTTTCCCTCTTTCTGGGTTCCCCAGGGTGGTAGGGAGCCTTGACACCCCTAAAAGGAGTAGCCCTGAATACTGTCCCTCTTAAAGGATGTTCGGAAACAGAGACCTGATAACTTTTCTCCAACCTCCCGGATTGTTTCCAGGCAACCACCTCCCGCCTCTCTATCTGGACGGCCATGTGTTTGCAAGTCAGCCCCGGCTGGTTCCTCAAACGATACCTCAGCAGCAGAGTTACCAACAGGTGACGGCAGCAGGCTGGGCGGCGTGCTGGAGGGAGGGGGCCGGACCGCCCGGGCTGGGCTTCTCTCTCTTCCATGTGCTGCTTGACACTGTCCACCTCGTTTCCTGGGGCACCTCCAGTAGCTCACTAAATGAACTCCTGAGCAGCAGCAGGCAGAGCGGGGGCTAAATGCTCCAGACTCTGCCCCATTTTCCTGCTCCAAGTCCTCCTTCCTGTCTCTAGACCATAACCTCCTAGCCTGGAATTAGCTAAACCGGAATTCTTTTTGGTGATCAGGTATCCTTCTGATGAAGAGAAGAAAAGCCTAGGCTCCCAGGCATGGATGCATTAGAAAGAGGTAGTTTTAGAAATGAGCAGGTGTTTCTTTTTATGCAAGATCAGCATACTGTCTGTGCTGCAAGGGGATTGTTGTGGACGTGGCCCTCCGCAAGCCAGGGCTGGGCCTTGCCCTTGAAATGGTCAGGCCATCCCCATAGACCTGTGGGGCTCTCAGGCAGAACTGCTCCTACAGGTAGAGATGCCTTTATTTAACAAAAAAATAAAATGGCTAATACTGTGTTCACTTTCCCATGTGGGCTTTTGCTTGTCATACGGCTGGATCAGGCTGCATGTATTTCTTCCTTCTGAGAACTGTGGATATGTTTAGCTAGGGTTCGTTCTGGCTGGCTAGCTCCTCCAGTACAGGGGTATCCTGGTTTGGGGTTGTGCTACTAAATGTGTGCTGTCGGCCTTGTCCCAAGAGCAAGGGAAGCACAGGGACAACATGATCCAGTCTGCCTTTGTAACAGCGGCCCAGCTGCCCTGCCGTGTGGTGAGCCGCCGTGGGCGGTGGGGTGCTGGGGCCACCCAGGGCAGAGGGCATTGCAGTTACCCACCTGGTGTTCTTTTACAGGCCGCCGCTGCCCAGCAGATTCCGATTTCCCTTCACACCTCTCTGCAGGCACAGGCTCAGCTCGGATTGAGAGGGGGTCTTCCCGTCTCCCAGTCCCAGGAGATCTTCAGCTCTTTACAGCCCTTCAGGTGAGCTCAGAGTAGTGGGCATAGGGAACTGGTAGCCTCTCATCTCAGAACCCATGCCTCAAAAGCCCAGTGGCCTCTTGGCCTCGCTGTTCTTGCTCCCTGGTTGGGCGGGCTGCCTGACATAGGCCTGTTTGAGGGGGTAGGCCTTGTTTCTTTCCATGTCCTCTGCCCTCCCTCCCACCACATCTGTGGTATAAAACATGTACAGGTGTTCATTTCAATTCGTAAATAAGCCCCAGCGAAGCCCTGCTTCCTTGTGTCCATGTCAGGGATTGAACATCTGAAAAGAGGCTTTGATTCTCAAGGAAGGGTCTGTGGGGCTGGGAGAGCCATGCCCAGAAGCAGAGTGAATCTCTGATATGTTGGAAAGTGCAAGATTAAAATTGCTCACCACGGCTTAGTAGTAAGCACAAGTAAGTCTGTGCTTACCTTGCTTACTGGGTAATTGGACACTAGGTGTAACAAAGGTTTTTTTTACACTCTACTTTTTTCCACTTGGATATGTCCATTGGTTTAATGCAGTGATTCTCAAGCTGTGGTCTCGGGACCAGCAGCAGGGGCAACATCAAGAACCTTATTAGAAACGCCAGTGGGATGGAGCTGGTCATTTGCGTTTCCTCTGAGAATTCTGCTGTCCACTCAAGTCTGAGACCCACAAGTGTGCTCCTCGACCCGGTCCTGACCTTCTCCCTGGCTTCTGCAGGTCTCAGGTGTACATGCACCCCAGCCTGTCGCCACCCAGCACCATGATCCTGTCTGGGGGCACAGCCTTGAAGCCTCCCTACTCGGCGTTCCCAGGCATGCAGCCTTTGGAGATGGTGAAGCCCCAGTCGGGCTCCCACTACCAGCCCATGAGTGGAAACCAAGCCCTGGTCTATGAAGGCCAGCTCAGCCAGGCTGCAGGGCTTGGAGCCTCCCAGATGTTGGACTCCCAGCTCCCGCAGGTCAGCAATTCCGCCGCCCCCTCCACTCTTTTCTCAGCTCCTTTCTTTGGGCTAACTTGGGCTGCTTGGAACCATGGAGACTGGTTCTTGAGCTGCTAGAACCTGACAGTCCCTTCACCTCGCCTCCATCACTCTCCTGGCTTTCTCTAAGAACCCTACTTGTCCTCAGCCCCCCTTAAGCAGAGGTCACTGTCCATTCTGCATACTCGTGGACAGGAGATACCCCCACAGCTTTGAATGTGCCCTGGCCCTCTGCTGATGTGAGCTCCGTGACACCGAATCCAGTGTGTTATCTTTTAGCCCGAGCTGCACATTGGTCGGTGTCTGCCCTTATTGTCCCCTGGCCTCTCCTCTTGCTCTGGTCCTTGGTGGTTTCATATCCATGCTGATGGCCTTCCAGGCAGCACCTTCGCCCCATGGCCCCAAGCCCCATGATAATCAAACAGTCATAGCCCTCAGCTAGCCCTCGGGTTTGGCTTTTCTAGCTCTCTCCCTTTCTAGCCTCACGTCCTTCCTTCTCCAGTTAGCTCCTGCCTCTGCCAGGGTGCCTCCCCAGCTTCTACCCCACCCCTCCTCTCTGGGTGTGTGGGTGTTTCACTGGCAGCTCTCCCTACCGCTGCTACAGCTGAGTCAGCCAGTCTGAGCCTCGAGCCCACTCCAGGACTTGGTGCCCATTCTTCTCCCTGACTCTCCTGCCTGACAGCATGCAATCTTGCTACTGTGGCGTTCTCTTGACTACATTCTTTGTCAATTCCATCATTCCCCTGAAAGGCTTTTTTTTTTTTTAAGATGCAAGTAAATTCTGTTAAGGAAGCTGATGCTTTATGCTTCGTACTCATTTTACTGCCCCTTCAGCAGTACCTGACACAGAAACCACTTCTCCCACCTTGAGGGCAATTCTCCTGGCTTCCCTCCCAAGAATCCCCCCAGCTCAGGCTTCTCTGCTGTTCTGCCTCAGATGTCCTCTGGGCAGCTCATCTCTCCACGTGACTTTCAAGTACCATCTGTGTTCCAGTGACTCCCATGGTGAGGCTGCCAGCCCAGGTCTGTCATCAAAGCTTGAATCCTGTGTTTAACTCACTGTTCATTCGGCATCTTTGGGTTGATATGCGTTCCATATCACACTTGGTGGGTCCAAAACATGATCCCCACCCCATTCCTTCTGGTTGTCCGGTCCACGTCATTCATGGCTCTCTACTTCCCTCGGGGTCTCAGCAAACTACATCCACAGTCCAGCCATTTCTCATCACTCATCACCTCAACCCTGTCCAACCTGCCTCAGAAACCCCCACCTTTCTTCTTGGACCCCACATTCTGATCTCAGCAAACAGCTAGGGTGTTCCTTTTATGTCATCAGTCAGGTCATGCCACACTCCCGTCATCCCACACCAGGAGGTGCTGCCTTGAGTCTCGATGATGTAATTCCAATAGATCCTTCTGACCCTCCGTTGTGGACTCAGTAGCAGGGAGATGAAGAGGACCGTGGCTGAGAGACTGAGGCGGCCCTCATCCGTCGGGAAGGAAGCTGAGGGGCTCCCTGCCTCCTCTTACCTGCCATGCATGTTCTAGGCTGTAGAAGTCTCCTGCCGCACCTCTTCCCCTGGTCCTCTTTTAACACCACCGGGTGCAGAACAGATTTTAGGCTTTTACGTGCTATTTGCGATGTAAAGACAAACTTACTTGCTATACAACTTTGCCCTTTTCTGATCCAGCTGCAGCAGTGCTTCCTGAGGAACCTTCCTAACTCCTCCCGCTCCCCACCCATCCCCCAAACACACACACACAGTTCCCACTCAGAGTGACATTCTCAAGCTGCTCCCGGCACTGCATACACGAGCCCTGTGACCGTGTCCCGAAAGGGTGTGCTGGATGCTGGGAAGAGGCGGTTCAGCCCAGCAGTGTTCTCTCAAACTTGACCCCTGCCATGAAGTCAGGATCAGCTCTCCAGGGCTGTAAGGAAGCATAGAACCATTACTGTTGTGCAAGCGTTTCACTTCTACTTTTTAAAAAGACTCTCAAGCCACTTATCGACAAGTAAGGAAGTAGTAGCATTTGGCTGTATATGTAAGCTGTGGCATGTAGCTTTGTCCCCACACCCCTTCCTGCTTATGACTCTCCCTGTCCTCTAGCAGTTGACAATGCCGCTGCCTGGCTCCCAGCTGCCTCTGCCTCGGTACGGGTCTGGTCAGCAGCCACTGATCCTGCCACAGTCCATCCAGCTGCCCCAGGGGCCAAGCCTGTCTGTGGGAGCCCCACGCAGAGTTCTTCCGCCTGGCTCCCAGCCTTCGGTCCTTAACACCAGCAGAGAGGTAATGAAAGCGCCATCTTGCTTCGGTCCTACCTTACCAACCGTGCTAGCTTGTGAGGGCATGCCGATTAAAAAAAGGCCGGGCACCTCTGGCGGGCTGTGTCCCAGCAGATCACTGCTTTCCTACTCTCTGGGGAGTCCCCCTTGGACTTCTTGCCCTGGATGTCTGTGTCCGGCAGCGGTGGGAGCAAAGTACACACAGTGGCTTCCCTGGGGGCAAACTAGCCAAGGGCCCGGGGCCTCTGGAACCTGTTTCTGGTGCAGATTGTAGAAACTGAGCCGTGTGTGTTGGGGTAATGGGCTGTGAGCTGCACTCGTCCTCAGAGCCCCAGCTGGTTCCACGCTGAGGGAACTGGGTAAACCTTTCCGAGCTGGCTCTTTTGGTCAGTCCCCTGTGAGGGTGCACACTTAGCTCTCCCCTGCCCATTTCAAAGAAGGAAGCACTTCTAGGAAGCAAGGCTCTCTTTGGGCCTAGGTTGGGGATGGGGGCGGACGGGCGGGCACAGGGTGTGCATGTCCCTTCCGTAGAAGACGCCCCTGTTTCGGAATTCCCGTGGGCGCTCACTGGCTCTACTCGGGGTCATTGGTTGACCAGAGTATCACTTCTTGGTCTCTCCTAGTCCTCTCAGATGGAGATGAAGGGTTTCCACTTTGCCGACAGTAAACAGAATGTTCCTTCAGGAGGCGCAGTACCGTCCACACAGACCTACAGGTAAAGGAAGGCCTCTGGGCTTGGAGGCTGAGCAGCAAGCTTTGGCTGGAAATCCGATTCATGACTCCAATAATAGGCGAGACCCAGCAGGCTTTGAGGCTGACATACCTGAGTCCCCAAGATTTCACCTTCACAAGGGGGGTGGGGTGGTCACCATGGGAAAGTCAGGAATGGGGACAGTGGGTTTGGTTTTGGTTTGAGTCATGATCATAAAATGACTTGTTTGGGAGTGCGTTGAGGGGGAGCCAGAGGTTAAAAAAGAATGACTCGTGTCTTATGGCCGTCAGAACCAACCCTAACTGTTCACCGCTTTCTTACCAAATCACAAAACAAGGTTGGGGATGCTCACTGAGACACACGCCTACCAGGGAGACTCATGATCCTTCCTGGTCTCCCCTGCCCTGTGTGAGGACTTTGTACTGCTGCTCCTAGAGCAGACCCCGTGGCACACTCTGGCTTCTGCTGTGTGTGTCCCTGGCCCCCGTGACTCTCCCTGGTTGTCACAGCTTGGTTCAGAAATGCTTTCGTCCAGCCATGGTAGAGAGCCCTCATCGTGTTTGGTTTTCGTCAGCAGGAGCATGTTGGGACAGGAAGGCAGTGGGGCGCTAGTCCCGGTTCAGGGCCCCAAGGTTTGGAATAGTCCACTCTTTGTCTGTGGGAGATTCCTGGGAAGCACAGGGCCAGCAGTGCCTTGTGATGAGCTAATGGCAGAGCTTGAGAGCAAGAGTAGGCTGCTCCCTCAGGGCGGGTGGAATGGGCCTTCTTTCCCATCCACTCTCCTCTAGTTCTGAATTCTTGGTGAAGCCAGTCTGTCCTGCTCCTTGACCGTCCAGCCTGAGTTCACTTCCATCCCCTCCCTCCGTTCCACACTTCCAACTTCCTTTCTAGAGAATAGGATTTTGGTGGCATTTCCCCACCTTTTTTTATGTCCTATGATTGCTTTCAGTCTCTTGCTTTACATTTATTTTTTGTTATTGTTGTTTTCCAAGCATATGGCCAAACAGCCGAATGGTATGCAAACAGTCTGTTAGGCGGTCCAGGACCCCCTTGAGTGCAGTTTGGGAGAAGGATGGCAGCTCCGCTGGCTGCCGCTGGCTGCAGACCCTTCCAGCAGGCCAGGCTCATCTGGCTCCCGCTCTGTGGAGGGAGCCACTTAGAAAAGAAGATCCTTCATCCAGTACCCTTTATGTTGTAGGTGGTTTTTGGTAGGTTTTGTTTTTCAGGGGTAGAGTTGGGAGATATGGGTTTTGATTTTTATAGAGCAGGGTTGCCTAAATTTCTACAAGCAAGAATTTCTGAGATGAGACCTGCCCCAAACAAAGAACCCTAAAATGGTAGCGTTCCCTGGTCAGGTTCTTGGGAGCACTTTACCCAGAAGGAGGCCAGTTGGAGTCCAGCAGTTCTGCAGCCACAAGTTGTCTTTCACTCTGTATGCGTAGTATTCGTCAAGCTTTTTGAACATTAAACTATTTTTTTCTCCACATAGCTCCTCTGGGAACACAGGGAAATACACTTGGAAGAGTGTGGTAGATCTTTGTTCCCTTTGATCTCCTTCCCACTGCCTCCTGAATGTGAATCAGAAACAGCCCCAAAGAGGGGGTCAGTGTGCGGCCCCCCCCCCCATAGTAAAGGGCCAGTTGAGGTGGTCAGCGTGCTCCTTGGCCCCTCCTCCTCTCCCTTCAGTACTTCCCTTAAGCTCTGTCTGTGAGGGGCCCTGGTAGACTGTGTCTCCTTGTCCTCTCGCCTCCCTCTGCATCCTTGACCCTCTTAGGTCTTTTGGTTTTCCGTCCAAGAGGTCTATAGAGTGGGGCCTTTGGCCAGAGGGGCCCATCCATTTCTCCCTCATGCCTTCTCCACGTGCCAGCTTTGACTCCATTCCTGTGGTGACACGTTGTGCATTCTCACCCCTGCCTTTGGTTTTTCAGGCCTAGCTCTGCTAGCCCCAGTGGGAAGCCCTCTGGATCAGCAGTTAACATGGGCTCTGTGCAGGGACACTACGTTCAACAGGTAGAAGATGGCTTTCCAGACCCTCCAGCCTGGGACGCTTAGGCCCGCCCGTCTCCCAGCGCCAACAGAGAAGGGCTATCCACTTAAGAGTTCCTTTTGTAAAGAGAAATGCCTCAGTGGTTAGACCTGAAACCCAGGAGTCGGGCTACACGAGTCCCTCCTGGCGAAGGCATTTCTTCTCTTGATGGGCGTCTGGATCCTTCCTTGTCCTGCAGAGAAGGGAGGATACTATTCCTCTGAGGAGGTGACGCCAGAAAGCACACCCTCCGTAGCAGTGTGGGGCTGGGAAGGCGCTGGGGGCACTGTTAGGTCTGTGGGTTAGTTGTAGAAGCCGGGTGGTGGATGGATGTGTGTGTGTGCGTGTGCGCATGTGTGTGCACGCGCTAGCTCTAGTAAGAGGCATGTCTTGTCTTTGTCTCGGGTGGGTGGGGTTAAGTGTCTCATAATGGAATTTCTCACCGTCTCTTTCTTCGGGCACTGTTCTCCTTGCTGCTATTCCCTAGACAGTAACTGGGGTCCCAGGGTTCAGCTGCCCCAGGCACAGGTGTTTAATAAACAGCATTACTGGTTGGTGGAGGAAGAAGGTTGGCTGCTCTCATTTCGCCCCTGCATCCTGAGTTCCCGGGGTGAGCTGCTGACGCTCTCTCCAGCGTGCTGGCCCTCACGGGAAGGCAGGCCCAGGGCTGCTTCCTCACACAGGCACCACTGGCTGTGCAGGACCTAAGAGTCCAACAAAGGGAGGATCTCTGTGGGGCCCCGGCCCCAGTCCCCGCAGCCACATGTTACGGGGTTCTAAGACTTTAGAATACCGAGCATCTGCTGCAGTGTTTTCCTGCCTCTGGGACTTGGGTTTGGAACACTGATTGGCTAAGGGTCTTTCCACTGGCCCCGGAACCAGGAATACTTTAGCCCTTGAAATCTGCCACTCTGTAGAGGGTAGTAGGCATCACTCCCAAGACACACACAACACACAGCACATCAATGCACTCAGACCTGCTGGGAGGGTGTAGAGCCGTCACAATCCAGCTTCACTCATGAGTCCTGACCCCTCCATGACTAAGTCCAGTCCTCCGGCCAAAGGAATGGTGGGGGGTAGGAGGCGGGTTGGCGTTCCTTTTCGGAGCAGGCAGGTGAGAGCTGTGTTTCCCATCAGATGTTTCTCAGTTGGGTTAACCCCCTCCCCCACCCCCATCTGTTCAAAGGCCAAACAACGAGTGGATGAAAAGCCCAGCCTGGGATCTGTGAAGCTGCAAGAAGGCCCCTCGGCCGCCTCCCAGATGAAGCGCACCGGCGCCATCAAGCCTCGGGCAGTGAAAGTAGAGGAGAGCCAGGCTTGACAGTGCTCAGCCTCCACACCTCAGCAAGGTGTTGACAGCCAGACCCAACATGGAAGCCTCTCCAGACCCACTGTCCACTCGGACTGAGAGAGCGCCCTTCTCTCCACTCCTGGAAGCTCCATTGTCCACCCAGCTTGCACCCGTGGATCTATGGCATTGACCTGCTTGCTTTAATATGAAACACACAAAAGCAAAACGACTCTGTCATTCTCATCTTCTCCTTTCCACCAGGACTGTGGAGTGACTCGACTTTCGTGCAGTGCAGAATAGCCCCGCCCTCCCACCAGGCCCAGGGCGCCCTCGCAGCGCCACCCTCTGACCCTTCCCGGTGAACTTCACCCCAGCCAGACGCAGTGGCTTGGCAGCAGGGACGGTTTCGTTTGAGCCGTGTCATTCTTAAAAGCAGCTGCGGTTTTTCTGAAAGGGAAGGGAAGAGCAACAGGAGCCGTGTCTGTGTGGCCGGGCTCCCCGCCCGCCACCACCCCCGTGCTCCACCATCCTTGCCCCGCACCACCTCTCCTGTCTCCAGCGGTTTCTTCAGCTCCCCTCCTGTGTCCTCTAAGACATGCAAGACCCAAGAGCTGCTGCTTAGGAAGGCAACCCCTCCCTTCTTAGTGCCCCTTTGGTCAGTTAACCACCGAGGTGGCTTACCAAAGACAGGCTCTTTAAGGCACCAGGCGATCACAGCACATTTCGATAGTCAACTACAGGCTCTGGAAGCAGTGGTGTGAGCAAGGCGGGAAGGAGGTAGGCTGACATCTCAGTTGATTGCCACCCACCTCCATTGACTTATGGCGGTGCCCGGGGAAGCTGATGATGGGCTTAGCGTAAAAGTGACACCTGGTGTCCTGTACACTGACCCCAGGGCACCACAGATGGATCCTGGAAACAGAATCCGGGGCGTTCTGCATTTGGCAGGGAGGTGACAGCTGATAGACTGCTGTTCTTTTTTACACACTGCTTTACTCGACACCTTCTGTATACTTGTCACTTTGCTTCCTTCTTCCTGAGCTCGCCTCTTTCACCTGTGTCCTCAGTCTGCCTCCTCCTCCTCGCACTCAGCTCCTCAGAACACGATGCGCCTAGAGAGGATGAGACGGCCCCAAAGGCTGCTGGGAACTCCCACACACACACACACATGCACACACTCCCCTTTTCCCGGCTCCTGGCAACAGGCCCAGGTTGTTGGGACCAAGGAACCTGGACTAGGCAGCAGGTGTCCCAGGTGAGCACCACCTAAGCTGGCCATAGAAATGCAGCCTGGGCAGCCTCTAAGAGAAGCCAGCACCATCGTCTCTAGCCAAGTTTGCGTAGGAGCCGGTGGGACTTAGCCTGGATTCTGTCATCCAAGGAAGAGGGAGGGCAAATCTCACACTTCCCAGATGCTCGTTAGCGTCACTGCCCAACGTCGCCTTGCAGTAGTTGTTGCACGTGCTGGCCACTGGTGGTCGCGGGGAGGGGCTGCGTGTCCCCACAGGACACAGGCCACGTGCTGCTTAGGAACTGGTAAAGTGGCTTTGTTTTGTACTCTTTTATAGAGGTTGGGGAACGAATAACTTACTAGTACTTAGAAAGACCTAGGTACCAACTGGGGGAAGGGGTGGTTCCATCGGCAGATACTTTACTGCTTAAATCTGTCTCTTTCAGTGACAACCTCTCTCATCACCCTCAGGCCTGCCTCTCTTCTCTGCCCTCTGAAAATATCCTCTGGAGTCCCTCACGGAGGGGCACTCACTTGGCATTACCAGCACCCACTTCCCACCTGTCCAGTGCCCCTCAGCAGCTGTTCCTTCTCGCCCCGCCCCAGGGTGATCCCTCGCTGCCTACACCTTGCACCCTCCTCCCAGTTCCCTCCCTTCCCCTCCCCTCCAGGCATTGCCAAGCTGCCCCTGGACGGGCCTGGGTCTGCGGCAACCACACAGCGCTGTCTCTGCCTGTACGTGGTGTGCTCCATCCAGACCCGCTCAGACCCGATGCTGTGCGAATTGCTTGTCCAAGGAAAATAAAACCGATTCTCTCCTCATTGGGAATTCGACAGAGCAGTCCTGGATGCTGTTACAAACTCGGGATGTGCACATCAGGTGCACCTGCCACCAGAATGACAGTACTTACTGTTTGAGAAGCGAAATCAAAGGTCGCCTGTTCTCCAGCCCCTTTCTCGTATCCGAGAGCCCTCTTCCTCTCCTCCCCAAATAAAGACAAAAAAGAAAAACACTAGAATTTATTTATATGTATTGATGTTGTAGGTCTAGGTGGAAAACAAAGTAAATGTTTCACTGCTCTATTTATATATATAATGTCTGAATTCTGTGCAGGAAAGGCCCAGATTTGCATGTGAAGTACAGTGCGTTCACCACCTCCATGTGACTTAAGCTGCGGTCTCCTCCCCGCTAAAATACAGATTTTAAATTAGACTTTCTAGGGGCAGGGGGCAGGCTTGTGGGCCTCCCCACCACCCCGATCCCTTCCTTGGTCTGATTAAATGCAGTTTTTAGTGCAGAGGTGTTTTAAGGTGCAATATCTCTCTTCTTTCGTGTGGTTCTAGAGCTAAGCTCAAGGTCATGGGACTGAGGCTCTTGTTTGGTGTCAAACTCCCATCCTCGGGTGGAGGTCCATGCAGAGGGTTCTGCTCCGGGGCCTGGGCGGGCTTGGGGCTGGCACTTTCTCTCTGCTGCTGCTTGGGAGGCTTGGGGTGGGGCACTCTGGCTTGCTAAAACCTCTCCTTTCTGATGCTGGCCGCCAGTGACCCTGCAGCAGTGTAGAACGCGTGAATCACACTATCCAGTGGGGTTCCAGAGTTAGGGGACTGTGTCTGAAGGGCACCACCCACAGAGGACTTCCCTTCCTGCCCCTCTCACTTCTATTGACATCATTATCGTTCCCAAACTTGGGGCTGACAAGTTTCTGCCTACAGGATCCTTAGGGAGAAACCCATTCAGAAAAATGGGTTCCATTCCAGCTGAGGCGGGGCCAACCTCCTCTTGGGGTCACGTGTATCCC
Source organism: Tenrec ecaudatus (assembly GCF_050624435.1). Taxonomy (NCBI): domain Eukaryota; kingdom Metazoa; phylum Chordata; class Mammalia; order Afrosoricida; family Tenrecidae; genus Tenrec; species Tenrec ecaudatus. Next base: position 75,696,778 of record NC_134539.1, on the reverse strand, counting down.
ACGGGCACCCGTTCTCACCAGCAATGCCTCCGATACTTCTGGGTCTGCCTTCTGGATGACTGATGATGGTGTGGCGACTCTGGTAGAGCCCTTACCCCCACCCTCCCAACGCCAAACCCCTGCTGTTTGGTTCCCATCCGCCAAATAGTTGCATGTGGCTTCTCGAATCTGTTTCATCCCGTTTTACTCCTTGCAGCGCAAGCCTGGGTTAAAGGGGCCGATGGTAGTGGCCTTTGGCAACCAAGGACACTAGAGTGTGCTTTTGTGCTGTCTTGTGTACTGTGATGAATGGGAACCGACTTCCAGAAGAGCCAGCTCTCCTCTGAGTGTGAGCCATGCCTCCGACGGGACCACTTGCATGTGCGGGACTCTACGGTGGCCTCCAGACTCGCCCATCCACCCCAACCTGGAGGCCGGGAAGATGGCGACAGGGTCCCCAGCACACCATCTTCAGCACGTTGTACAAAGCCTCGGCGTGGGAATGTCTATGAAGCTTGTGTGTGGACAGCTTCCTTTCATGGTTTAAAGGGGATTCTGCACTCAAAGCTTTGCACCTCAAGCCTTGCAGAATACAAAGGGTTTGGGTTTGGTTCTTGAGAGGGCTTTGTTTGCCTTTGTTTCCTTTTGTTACTGTTTATTTTGGCCTTTCCTCTCTTTGTCTTTTCATGTAGACCAGATATTTGAAAGGGCAGACGATGGCTGTCATGTGCAACTTGTCTATACATTATTTTATGTTTTTTTGGAAACTCACCTTGGAAGGGAAATTGAACCGTGGATTCTCCAGGCCAGTAGTGGCAATCGCCCTCCGCCCCTTCTCCCAGGTTCAATACCTATTGTTTCTCCTTTCAAATATGTGATTGTACTAGCTCTTTCCATATGAAAGAATTCTCCTTATTTAAATAAAAAAAAGTGTAAAAAAAATAAAGCCCAACATGGTTTCTCAGGTTGAGCGTCCTTGGTTTCTCAGTCGATGGGTGAGCAGCTTCCAGAGGAATGGACTGTCCCTATCCATGGAAATGCGGAGTGACTTGGCTGAAAGGTCTCAAATGGTTCGCCCTCAACTACTGAAGGCTGACGGCTCACATGTCCTCCCCAAACGGTACCACAGAGGGCTGGCCTGCTGTGACAGTGCTTCCATAAATGTTACAGCCAGGAGCCCCGTTCAGAGCAAACCAGTTCTCTAACACAAGCTGTGAGTCAACATCATCAACACCACTGGATTTCGTCTGCTCTCGAGTTCTCTTAACTGAAGTCAACATCAAGGGGGCATATAAGATTGGAACCCATGGTTGAGGTGCCTCAAAATTCTCTAGTGTCCACCACCCATATTCCTTGACCATCACCCTAGTCTCCCATTCCCCTAGGTAGCCAGTGGCGAGTGTTGTTACACGGCTGACCTTGAATCTTTGCTCGTCACGTGAGTTGATCTGCCAGTTTCACTCGTGAGCTGAGCTGCCATTAGGGACCACGTCTCCTGGCGTGCCTCAGACTTGCCCAGCACCCTGTCCCAGAGGTCAAAGTAGATAGAAGATCCACGTGTGGTTTGGCATGTGCTGCTGCTACTGCTGCTCATGTGCATTTTGCAGGAAGAATTATGGTGCACTTTGAGGTGGGCAAGTGGGGTGAGCTAGTCATGGAGCGGAAGGGCTTGTGCAGTCGTACCCTGTTTTGCCATTGCCTAGCTGTGTGACTTTGAGGCAGACACACCACCACCCTGAGTCATGACTTCCTTCTGAAAACATGGGTTCTCCATCTCCATGTGTAGTAAGGATCCAGAGACTTGGGTAGTGCTTGGGGTTCTGCCAGGCTTCTATACAAGAACAACACTGCCCACAAGGAGCCCTGGCTCCCAGGTTACTCCTGAACCTCTAGGCCAGAAGGAAAAATTGGCATGGCCTTTAAGCTACGGTCACCACACCCATTCCATGGTCACTGGCTGTGCTGCTTACCTGAGGATGCAGAAGGTTCGGTGCAAACAGCAACAGAAGTAACAATACATGCCTCCCAGGGCTCACAGACCCCCCTCTTCTGCCACTGGTGACCTCATTTGCCAACCCAAGCCTAGGCACAGGCCACATGTTCTCCTAATCTCCTGGCCCAGATGAGCCCCTCACCTCTCCACACTACAACCTGCGGAGTCATGAGGGGTGGGCATGTTGAGTACTGCAGAACTAACCTAGACAACCGTAGATGGTGTGGATAGCATCCAGGGCTCTAGTGTATGGTGGTGAGGAGTGGGAAGAAGCCCTGCAAATAGTGACCATGACAATGTATTAGTCCTGCAGTCTCCTTTTGCTCCGTGTGTTAATACACAAAAAGACTAGGGGGTTGGCATGGGTGAGGTCTGAGGGGAAGGGTGATCCATCAGTTGAGCTGTGTTCCTGTCAACTAATGCCACAGGGTCCCAACCATTCCAGTTATCAATTGGGAAGAATGCACTCAATTGAAGGAGAGGTGGTGGTGGGCTCTTGAAATGACTGAGTTCGAACACCAGGAAGAGGGAACCGCTTGGCAGGGCGTGTACCCTGCAGGGGTGATGCCCAAAAGAGGTTGTGTTAACCTGGCTGGAGGAGAACAGCGGCCTACTGGGCATGAGGCACGTTTCTAAGGCTGTGGAGAAGAAAACGGGAGCCCTGAAGTGTAGTGGGCTATGGTTGGGCGGCTAGCCGCAAGGTTAATGGTTCAAAACCACCAGACAACTCCGAAGGAGAAAGATGAGGCTTTCTGGTCTCATAAAGATTTTCCATCTGGGAAAGCCACAGGAACAGTTCTGCTCTGTACTATAAGGTCGCTGGGCCAACACCCCATGCACCGGGTGCAGTCTCTGCAGTGCACTGATGACATCCGTTTCAAATGTCGTCTCCCTAACCTGCCACTGTTGGGGAAGAGCACGCAAGTGGGTGGACTGATGGACTCGAACCAGAAATTCGTTCACCCAGAGGTTTCTGAGGTATGGCCGTTAGAAACAGGCCGCTGCTAAGAATTATGAACCCAGTCCTTTTTCCAGCTGTGAGACGATTAAGCAAGTTAAAATCTACACTCCATGCGTCCACGGACTGCTCTACAGAGTATGGAAAGAGAAGCTGAACGTGGTGGAGAGCTGAGTCTATTATAGTCCAATTTCGATCCGTGAAAGCAAGGAAGGTGCCATCCTTTTTCCTGCCGCGCCATCATAAACGAGTTTCACTTCTATTTTTGAGCTCACATGTTGTTCACTTAAGAGGAGTGTCCGGTACAATTCCCGAAGTCCGCCCCTGGGCTCATCGTTAGTAGAAGACTGGGAAAGACACTTTAAACAGTAGATCCCTCGGTCCTGAATCAGTAAAGGCCTTCCACACCGGAGCGGCGAGCAAACAATGCCCTTCGGAAAGCGAGATCTGCCTTTTGCCCCTTAGAAGCCTGTGGGCGTGGTGGACTCAGTGCGCAGGCGCCCCGCGGCCAGTCGGCTCCGCAGACCCGGCGAGTCGAGTGTCGAGCGGGACGGGGAGCGCCCGGAGTGCAGCGAGTCGAGTGTCGAGCAGGACGGGGAGCGCCCGGAGTGCAGCGAGAGCCTCCAACCGTCGGCCTCCACAGGCGGCCTCAAGGCGCGGCGCGGCGCGGCGCGGGGAGCGGCTCTGCGGGAGCCCTGGAGGAAAGCAAGTACGTTTGGGGGTACCGGGGACCAGAGTCCCGTGGGAACTCGGAGTCAGTGCGGGACGAGCGCACGTGCGCGGCCCGCCGACGGCCTTGGGCCTAGAGGTCCCCTGGCCTGCCGGAGTCGGGAAATAGGGCAGGTGCAGTCCCGGGGGCAAAAAGGCTGTCTGGCCAGGTGCGGCTGCAGGGGGACCATGGGGGCGCCGGGAGTAAGATGCCGCCGTGGGGCGGGAACGCCCAACTTCAGTGTAGGCTCCCGGGGAGAAAAAGCCTCCGGGACCGGTGGAAGCTGAAGACGTAAGAAGGCCGCCAGGGGTGGACGGGAAGAGGAGGCCGGGACGAGACGGGAGCCCCCGCGTTTCAGAGTAGGGGAGGGAGGCGGGGTGAGAAGTTCCTGGAACGACTGCTCCCCCAGGGAGGGAAAGGGAATGGGTAGGGAAGCGAGCGGCAAGAGTTAAGCAGCTTAGGCGAGGGAGCGAGCCTCAGAAGTTAGTATGTAGTCTTAGGATGAGAATGAGGCTCCCAGGGGCACGAGAGGAGCCCCCCCCCCACTCCCGCAACCCCCCCGCCCTCGGGACAGATGAAGCCCGTGGGAATGGGCAGTTTCGGCCTGTGGGAGGGAAAGGACGCGACTGGGAGAGGGGGCAGCTGAGGGCCCGCAGGACACAGAAGGGGATTGGGGCAGATTCAGCTCCAGGAACGGAGCAGGGACGTCCTGGGTAGGTGTAGCCTGGAGGACCAGAGTCGAGTCAGTCTTGGGTAGGGAAAGGTGGACCACGCCTGAAGCAGCCTCAAGGCAGTAGGGCATGGAGACTGGGGAATGCGGGATCCAACTAGGAAGGAGGCCAGAGCTGCACCTGCTGGTCAGAATGGAGATCCCAGGCCTGGGATCTCTGCCCCTGGGAGAGAAGGGAGGAGCTTGGGCAGATGGGGAGGCTCAGGTTGAGGTCATCCAGCTGTAAGTGGTTTCTCTGGCACCTCAGGAGCTTCCCCCAGTGGGCATTGCTTGTGGTCATGCTGCCTGGCCTTGGGGAAGGGCGGAGGAAACCAGCCAACCCTAGTCAGTGGCTGTCCTCTCAGGAGGGGGCCTTTGATGACGGCAAACAGTTGAGCTGGCCAGTTCAAGTCTGCCAGAAGGAACTCCCAAAGAAAGGTGATAGATCTCCTGAGAAACCAACCCAGTGGCTTCTCCTTTGCTAGGAAGCCAGGAGATCTGGATGGTGCCTTGAACATTTTGATCAAAGATTCTGGTGAAAATCCCGCTCCAAAGAGGGACCATGCAGAACAGAAATTCAAATTGTCGTGAAATCCAGCCTTTGTGGACCCATGGGAGTCTGGATGAACCCCCAAAACCATTGCTCCAAGATAATCCCTAAAACCTTAACCTAAAACTATTCCCTGAAGTCTCCTGAAAACCAAACAGTGGTTTAAACGAGTCAAGAATGTCTGCGCAGAGCATAATGCTCTATCGAGATCTGCCCATGTGGGATCAAATTGACAATGGCAACTGGACAGGTGAGCTAGGAACCTGAGGGGCCAGTGGGTTTACATCAGTGGGAGAGGGGCAACTCAGAAAAAGAGGGTGGGAATGGTCACAAGACGCCGAGACTGTCTGTGTCGCTTTCCTGTATATACACCACTTGAACTGGTGAGTGGTTTTGCTGGACTCTTTAAAAACAGCACTGGGGATGATCCCTTCAGGACCAGGGGTGTGAGGAGCGATACTGGGAGAGTAGAGGGTGAGTGGGTTGGAAAGGGGGAACCGATTACAAGGATCCACATGTGACCTCCTCCCTGGGAGACAGACGGCAGAGAAGTGGGGGAAGGGAGACTCCGGATAGGGCAAGATATGACAAAATAACAATCTATAAATTATCAAGGGTTCATGAGGGAGCGGGGAGTGGGGAGGGAGGGAAAAAAAAGAGGCCCTGATGCAAAGGGTTTAAGTGGAAAGCAGGTGCTTTGAGAATGATCAGGGCAAAGAATGTACAGATGTGCTTTATACAGTTGATGTATGTATATGTATGGATTGTGATAAGAGTTGTGTGAGCCCCTAATAAAATGTTTTTTAAAAAAATAGCACTGGGAGCACAGTTCTGACCTAACTCAGTGGCAACCGGTTCTCATCCCCCACCCGTTTGTGTCTGCAGGTGTTGAAGCGCAGGAATGTTCAGTCCTGAATTCCATCCTTTTGGTGGTGCCCACGCCCTCAAAAGCCTTTTCGTTAACCTTAGCGTTGTCTTGTTTCGCTGCTTGAGAACTCGCAGTAGCTACCGTACCATACCATACGTTCCTCCTGACTTCCTGCGCATCCACAGAGTGCCACCCCAGCCCATGTATCCGGGAGCCAGGGTGGCTTGGGATCCTTTGTGCACCCTGCCCCTTGATGACGGCCACTCTGCCCCTTCTTTTTCAGGGCGCCCTCCTGAGCCTGCTCTCCTACAAGATGTCGGGATTTTTGAAGCAACCGCTAGTGGTGAGAGCGGACATCAACCTGAATGTCTTGGCTCTGGCTGGGTTGGGATTGCTGAGCAGACTGTGGCGACTCACCTATCCTCGGGCCGTCGTGTAAGCCCAGGACCCAGGCCTCCCTCCCCCGGGATTCGAGAACTGTTCTTTGTCCAGTCTTTTGGCGGGAGGATGAAGTGCCTGGCTTCTAAGTGATGTGTGTTTGGGCCACAAGAGGAGAGGCCAGTTTGTTCCAAGGACAGCCAAATATATTCAGAAGTAGGGAGAGTTGTTTAATAACCTCCTACCACTGTAGGAACCTGGTTAAGGAGCCCTGGTGGTGGAGTGGTCAGCAGTTCAAACCCATCAGCCTCCCTGTGGGAGACAGACTTTCTGTTTCCATGGAGATTTACAGCCTCAAAAACCACAGGCTCAGTTCCACTCGGCCCTATGGAGTCAGCATGGACCCCACAGGACAGGGAGAGAGAGAGACGGAGACACTGGCTCCATCAGCCGGCCATTCACCACATCCACCCTGGTGATTTTGAATAGGAAACTCACCACAGTACCCTGATTACTGCTGAGAAATTGACAACACCCAGTTAGTGTCGTCACATCACCCCCCACCCCCACCCCATGCTGTGGACACGTCTTAGCACAGCCGCACATCTTCCTCTGGTGTCCTAGTCTGGCTCCAATTCTTCGCCACGGGCTTGCACTGTTGGACAAAGGGGACCAACTAGGGTCCCCTGAGGCCTTTCAGCAGGGGGGCTGATAGGCCACGCACCTTAAATATTGGGGGAGAAATAGGGTGTGTATGGGCACCCGGCCCCAGTACCCAGTGTGTTGGTGAATTTCTGTATCGGACACGTGCCCGGGCTTATCCCACCCTGTCCCCCTGAATGGGTCATGACCCCCTTCACCCTCGAACACCACCGGTGTGACTGGACAGGCCCACTCCCATGTGGAGTGTTTGCCTCGGTTAGGAAAGCTCAGCCGGAGGGTGAGCGGTGCCTGGGAAGATGATTCATCCCACAGCGTTTATGCCGAGACTCGTAGTACTTGGGCCGGCGGCCACAGCGGGCAAACAAGTCACATCTAAGTGAGTCTGGCCTGGGGGGCGGGGGGGGGGGGGCACAGGTCACCTGTAAATTATGTTGGTGCCCCAGCCCTCAACGCTGTTCAAGGGCTGACTGTCCGGTCTCAGTACTGGGGAGAAGGACGCAGTGGGGCATAAGGTCACTCCCCTGGAGTCCTTTGGAAACAGCCGTGCTCCCATACTTCACACCTTGTCTTTACGGCGAGGAGCTGAAGCTGACGGCACGTGGCTGTCCTGTGTTTGCCTTGCAGCTTTGACGAAGTCTACTATGGGCAATACATCTCTTTTTACATGAAGCGGGTCTTCTTCTTGGATGGCAGTGGACCGCCGTTGGGCCACATGCTGCTGGCCTTGGGAGGTAGGCAGGCTCGCTCACTGGGGGAGAAGTAGCCATTACCTTCAGGCCTCGAGGGCATTTGAACCTGAGAAGTGAAATTCTCTAGTGTAGGAGCTGCCGTTGCTTGCTGTAGACGCATCCCTGCTTCCCGACGGCCTGCCTTGGTTCGGTTCTCCCCAACTACTTGCTGAATGCGGTCGGTAACCGAGGGCTCTTCTGTTTTAGGTTACTTAGGAGGATTTGATGGTAACTTCTTGTGGAACAGAATCGGAGCAGGTAAAAGATCACATTCATTCCCCAGTTGTAAACATCTGCACCTGTGAGCATGGAGCGGCAGTAGCTTGTCTGGGGGTTAGTAAGTGTAGTTTACCAGCTGGAGTTCAAAGTGTAGTCAGTCAGAGGCATCTAAGGGAGGTGTTAGGAACGTCTGGTAGATGTCTTGGGGCTTAATGACATTGGTCATTTCCTCACTGGCTTTTGGTGTATTTATCATGTGACAGAGCCCTGTAGCATGGAGGAAGAGGAGACTCTCCATCCCCGGGTAGAGTTACAGGCTCTGCCTGCCCTGTAGGGTCACCATGAGCCAGAGCAGTGAGATGCACCCTGGACTGCTGAGGCAGTGCCCAGTCTCCTAGTTCTGCGCCACCGTGCGAGACCAGGCTGTTTACAAGTCCCGCCACCCCCCACCCCCCTCGTGTTCTCAGCGCCACTGTGTGGTTGCCCTTCCAGAGTACAGCAGCAACGTCCCCGTGTGGTCCCTGCGCTTGCTGCCGGCTCTTGCTGGGGCCTTCTCCGTGCCCATGGCCTACCAGATAGTGCTGGAACTCCGCTTCTCACACTGCGCTGCCATGGGAGCCGGGCTGCTGATGCTCATAGGTGAGACCCAGGCCTGCCCTGCCTCCTCGCAGCGTTGAAGGCCAGAACCAAGCCCTGGGGAGGGCTCGGAGGGCTTGGGAAGCTCTGCCATACCTCCGGCTGCTGGCTCACCTGTTGGCTGTGGGGTGGCTGCCTTCAGACCTCCATTCTTCCGTGGTCAGACCTGGAGTGCAGCCGTGAATGTGCTGCTGCCCAAATGGTCAGGTGCCTGTGAGCTAGCCCTGCTCCCCTCCATCTCGATGGCCCAGGAATTAGCAGGTGCTCATCGTCAGAAAGATTGTTTCAGCTCAGGCATAAAAACCAACAAGATGCCCCGATGAAAAGTCGGCCGAGAAAGTAGGAACGATGGTTCGCTGAGTGCGACTCTCTCCGAGGCGCTCTGCCTGTGGAACGGTTGAGCGTTCACACAGCCAGGTTGATGCCATCAGGATCCACCCCTAATCACGGACCTCCACAGCCCCTCCTGCCCGCCACTCCCCCGTCAGGGTGCCTGTCACGACGAAGCGGCCTTAGCCTCCTCTCCCTCCACCCAGAGAACGCGCTCATCACCCAGTCCAGGCTCATCCTCCTGGAGGCCGTGCTCATCTTCTTCAGCCTGCTGTCTGTCCTCTCCTACCTGAAGTTCTCCAACCTCCAGCATAGGTACGGGACGCGTGCCCCGGCTTTGTGTGGCTACCAGCTGGGCCGCGACACACAGTGTCGGCCGTTCAAAACGACCAGCTGCTCTGAGGGAGAAAGATGAGACTTTCCACTCCCGTAAACAGTTCCAGTCTCGGAAACCCCAGGGTCCATCCACCCTGTCCTATGGGGTCACTGATTCAGCATTGAGTTGTTGGCAACGAGCTTGGATTTTTAGACCCAGCTTGGTCCTTGGCTCACTCCTTGATAAATATCCCCATTTTCCTGGAACTTCAACGCAGGAAAGTCTGCCAGAGCTGCAGCTTGTCGAGGCTGGGCTCGTGCTGACAGTAGTGGGGCCCCTGAGTCTGAGAAATGGTGCCTTTGTGGCCACAGGGGATTCTCTCTTCAATCTTTGGGTTGTGAGTCAGGTGAAGGTTTGCAGAGCACAGGCTTGGTTGTTTTGTTTTTTCAGAGCATCGTTTCCCATTGAGCAGTCTACACATTGGGACTCGCCCAGTGCAATCTGCAGGTCTGTCTCTCCTTCTGTTCTCTCTCCCTCCAGCCCTTTCTCGCTAAGCTGGTGGTTTTGGTTGGTGCTGACAGGAGTCGCGTGTTCCTGCACCGTGGGGTGAGTTGGAGCCACTTGCCTGAGACCAGTTCTCCTCTTCCTCCTCCTCCCCTCCTGTTTCTCCTCCTCCGCTCCTCTTTCTGCCTCGTGTAAAGCGTACTTTCCATCTGTCTGCAGCATAAAATACATGGGTGTGTTTACCTACTTGCTTGTGCTCAGTGTTGCTGCTGCCCACGCCTGGCACCTGGTGGGAGACCAGACCTTGTCGAACGTAGGTGCTGAGAGCCGGTGGCACCCCGGGGGCGGGGGGGCCAAGAGGGCGGAGTGTGTGGCGCTCTCTGGGTGGGGCAGGCAGTGTTTCTCTGTACTCTGGCAGGTCTGTGTGTGCTGTCACCTGCTGGCCAGAGCAGTGGCCTTGTTGGTCATCCCGGCCCTCATGTACTTACTTTTCTTCTACGTCCACCTGAGCATTCTCTTCCGCTCGGGGCCCCACGACCAAGTCATGTCCAGCGCTTTCCAGGCCAGCTTGGAGGTGAGCGGTGGGGCGCCATGCCCCTTTGAGAAAGGACTCAAAAGACCACCAGGGGGTGCCTACCGACTGCCTCCCTCACTGAGTTTACTGAGGGGCCTGCAAGGGAGGAAGGGGTTGGCTCTGAGATGCTCGGGGTAACTGGAGCATCTGAAGGTCTGGGCTGGCTGAAATGAGATGCTCACGTGCGGGCACTGGGCACCAAGAGCAGGTGTGGCAGTTGAGCAGGTCAGAGCCCAGTCTCTAGGGTCTGACAGACCTGCTTTTAATCCTGCTCTGGAAGTTGCGTGCATTGGGGCGAGAGCCCTCCTTTACCCCGTCTCCATGAGCTCTCTTGTCTCACAGATGCTTGTAAGAGCTCACGGAGGCGGCCCGGGGAGGTGTCACGCAGTGTGACTGCACCCTCACTTCCCCCACCTGACTGCCTGCCCAGAGGTGGAGTCACCTGAGCTGGCACCCCAGGGCGGACTGGCTGTTCAGGAGGCTGGGCTCCATGTGCTCTGTCGTAGGGAGGACTGGCGCGGATCACGCGAGGCCAGCCCCTCGAGGTGGCCTACGGCTCCCAGGTGACTCTGAAGAGTGCCTTTGGCAAGCCTGTGCCCTGCTGGCTTCATTCCCACCAGAGCACCTACCCCGTGATGTAAGTACGGGTGTGCCGCCCGCGTGTGCGTAGAGAGCCAAGGCCTGGGGCCACGCTGCTCGTCACACAGCTTCCTGGCCGGACAACGGGCCGAGCACGAGGCCTGGTCTTCGTGGGTTTGGTGATCGCCCTGTGGTGCCCTCTGAGGCCACCAGCTCCACCTCCCACGAGCAGACTGGCCCCTCCCAGGTCCCTGTCATTGCCACCCTGCCCTCTTCTCACAGATACGAGAATGGCCGGGGCAGCTCCCACCAGCAGCAGGTGACCTGCTACCCCTTCAAAGATGTCAACAACTGGTGGATTGTAAAGGATCCCGGGAGGTGAGTCCAGAACTCATCTGCTCTTGGCCTGCTTGGACCAGCCCCTGAGCCCGCCCGTACCCCATCTGTCCATGCTCCCCCACCCTAGGCCTGTTGCACAGGCGCCCTGCTGGTGCAGTGGTTACGCGTTGGACTACTAACTGCAAGGTCAGCTGTTTGAAACCACCAGCTGCCCCAGAGGAGGAAAACGAGGCTTTCCACTCCTTTAAAGAGTTAAGGGCCTCAGACACCCACGGGGCCAGCACTTCTACGCGAGGCGGTCTCTGGGGGGTCAGTCGACTGGATGGCCATGAAGGAGAGCCTTTCTTGGGGTCCATAGAGGTTCCTTCTCAGGGGCCACACTCCGATGGTGTCTCCTTTTGGGTGTTTTACAGGCATGTGCCAAGAGCCCCTCTGCCCCACTTTTCCCTTCCACACAAAAACAGTCCCTTCCTCAGCCTCGCTCAGACCTCAAAGATGGGGGTCATCCTCTTTCTGTCTCCCCACATCTCATCCATCAATAAGTCCTGTGGATCCTGCCTCAAGGAGATGTTAAACCAGCCGCCCCCTCCTCCTCCCCTCCCTGGCCATCTTCCTTCCTTTCCTGTCCTCCAGCATGCAGCAGCCCTGGTGTGGTACAGCATAGGACAGCATAAATGTCCCCAGGTCCTCCTGCTCAGACCTGTCCCTGAGCTCACAGGATCAAGCCCTGCTCCTGACAGCCTGCAGGCCCCACGCCATCTCCTGCTGCCGAAGCCGGGCCCTCCTGCCCTGCTCTTGTTCACAGGACTCACCTGCCGACCCTGTGTTCTAGAACAAGACAGACCTCTGCTGGGCACTGGGCACCAGCCCCTGCCCCTGCCTGCGGTGCTGCTTCCTGCTGGCTGCTTGGTTCAGCTGGAAGGCTACTCCTCAGGGAGATGGCCCTGCACGCGCACCTACTCAGCCTCCCTCGCTGTCCCTGTCCCTGTCTGCTCCCTCTATCCCCTATGCCTGGAAGCCCAGTGGTTCTGCAGTTTCCTCTAGCTTGGTGGCGCTGGTTGAGTTCACTGGTCGCTCTGAGAGAGGAAGCCGCCTGCTTCCTCGCAGATTCCAGCCTGGGCATCCCCACAGGGCAGTCAGGGCCCTGCCTCGTAGGGTCGTGGTGAGTCGGCATCGACATGACAGCAGTGGGTTGAGAGTTCAGGCTTTGCAGAAACCGAGGGCCACGGACCTCATCTGTCTCGTGTGCAGCAGCCAGCCCGGTGTTGGGCCGTGCAGGGCGGTGGACATGTGGTGAGCGAGCACCAGCGGCTGTCCTTGAGAGGCTTTCCAGGCGTGCTCTTGTCTCTGATGCTCATGCTTATAGACGGCGCATAGCTGCCCGAGCAGGACCGGGGCGGTCCAGGCTGCTGGGGAAGCCGCCCCATCCCATGCTGCCTGTGGCGGAGAAGCTGCAGCTCCAGGCAGGGCTGCCGTTCTGAGGGGCCAGAGCCCCTGATCCAGCCTGCACCAGCCTCTCACTGTCTTTGCAGGCACCAGCTGGTGGTGAGCAACCCCCCGAGGCCCGTCCGGCACGGCGACACGGTGCAGCTGGTCCACGGCATGACCGCCCGCCTCCTTAACACGTGAGTGAACCCCTGCCCTCCCGCCTGAGTGGTCTGGGGCCGGCTGCTCCCCCTCAGAGATGGCTCAGGGCCTCCGCTGAGACATGGGATCGCAGCTGCCTGCAGACTCCTTGTCGAGGGCTGAAATAAACCCCCTTGCTCCCCCAAGGCTGGTTTGGGGATGTGGTTCCCAGGACTGCCCTGCCTGCATTCTCAGCCTGTGACGGCCAACCCCGCCCAGGCCAGCCCTGAGGGCCGAGCTGACCGGAGAGCCCAAAGGTGGCTTCTTGCGCCGTCATGGACCCGCAAACCCTAGCAGAGGCCCAGAACCTCTTCTGTTGTCCCAGGCACGATGTGGCGGCCCCTCTGAGCCCCCACGCCCAGGAGATCTCCTGCTACGTGGACCACAACATCTCCATGCCCGCCCAGAACCTCTGGAGACTGGTGAGCTCCCGCCTACCTGGACCAGAACTCACACTTTCCTGCACCGCTTCCCAAGGAGAGGTTCTGAAAGGGGGCGACCTCATGAGAAAGGGGGAGTCCTGTGCACCTGCCTACCCCACCCCCAAGTCCTGCTGAAGGCCCCTTTCTGCTCTCTGTGACATTGCCCACCTGGCCTCCTCCCCAGCCCCATGGCTGGCACCAGGACAGCCACCTGCCCACAGTGTCAGGGGCCTTTGGTTCCGAGGGGTCACATAGGGCGGTGCCAATTGCCGCGCGGGCACTGGCGGTTCTTTACGATTCCACACCCGAGGAGCCCTGGTGGCGTGTGGTTAAGCACTTGGCTCCCAGTAGAAGGTCAGGGCAGCTTCACTGCCTGACCCGCTGTGAGCGGGGGGGCCTGGGGGGCTTGACCCCACCCAATCCCTCACACAGCACTCCAGGGCTGCAGCCGCATCCGCTCCTAGCTTCCCGAGGCGGGGAGACAAGCAGGGGCTCTCGGAGCTTCCCCTCAGCATCTCGAGGGAACACCCAAGACCGCCCTCATGTGCCCTGTGCAGCTTCAGTTTGAGGGGTCAGGAGCCACGGAGGTAAGTAATCCACGCTGTCCCCTGTGGCAGGAGATTGTCAACAGGGACAGCGACAGGGACGTCTGGAAGACCATCATGTCCGAGGTGCGCTTTGTGCACGTCAACACGTCGGCCATCCTAAAGGTACTCGCACCTCCCGCCAGCCTCACGCCGGCCCGGCTCAGCTCCCAGTGCAGCGCTCCCTTAGCCATTGCGTTTCCTCTCGCCCTGAAGGGTGGGTGCGCTTTCACTTCTTGGGGTTGGAGGAACCCGTCAGCAGCCCTGGGCAGATGGACAGTGTGACTACGGTCGTGGGGCCACCCCTCGCCCAGCCAGCCTGTGCCTGAGCCCACAGACGTTTCACTTTCCCGTATGCTTGTGTTTCTTTTGTGCATGCTGGCAGCTGAGCGGGGCGCACCTCCCCGACTGGGGGTTCCGGCAGCTGGAGGTGGTTGGGGAGAAGCTGTCCCGGGGCTTCCACGAGAGCATGGTGTGGAACGTGGAGGAACACCGCTACGGGAAAAGTGAGCCCCTCACTCACCTCGGGCAGCCCGGGGGAGGCGGTTTTCTGCACGTGGTCCTTCATGAGCCCCCCCCAGTTGATGGACACCAACTCCTAGCGGGGTGTTGAGCAGCTGAGCCAGCCTCTGCTGAGCTTTCACAGGACGGTATCAGAGGAGGCGGCCAGGTCCGTTGAATGAAGAGGGGCTGTGGGTGGTCTGAAAGTCAGGGGAGGCTCTGAGCTGCTCACCCGTCTGTCCGCTCAGGCCAGGAGCAGAGGGAGAGGGAGCTGGAGCTGCACTCCCCCATCCAGACCGACGTCAGCAGAAACCTCAGCTTCATGGCCAGGTTCTCGGAACTGCAGGTGACACGCCGACAGAGGGAGGCCTGGTTTTGCTCACCGGCAACTGGCTGCTTCATGGAGCACCGGGGTCCGTGCAGGTCCTGGCCACACACTTGCAGCCTCGGGAACAAAGAGGTTCTGCCTCAGCATGGTGGAGCGATGGCCCTCAGTTCAAGTCCGAGGGGCCTCCTCACTGAGCATCATAGAGCCCCAGAGCAAGTCAGAGCCCTGAATCGAACGTGACCTCAGAGAACATGCCGTTCACGCTCAGACACGGGTGTGACAGGCCCACTGGGGGGGTGACCACAGCCAGACAGGAAAGGATCAGCGTGGGCTGTTAGGCCTTGGACTAGACTGGGCTGAAAGCGCCTGGACGTCTGTGAGTCTAGACGCCTGGCCGTCTGTGAGTCCAGGCGCCTTGCTCTCTTGCAGTGGAGGATGCTGACTTTGCGGACTGACGACTCGGAGCACAAGTACAGCTCCACCCCGCTCGAGTGGGTCACTCTGGACACCAACATCGCCTACTGGCTGCACCCCAAGAGCAGTGTGAGTGGGGGCTCTCCTCCTGCAATAACGCCCGCCTTTGCACATTGGGGTGGCCATGGTGCCCTAGAAAGCCCCACTGGTCTCTAAGCCTCCTGGATCCAAAGCCTGGGCCGAGCTTCCCTCTTCAGCGGTTGGGCAGTGCGCGCTCAGTGCTCTAGCTCAGTGCCAGGGCCTGCAGCCCAAGTGCTGGCTGGTCCAGGAAGCCGGGCTTCACTGCTCTGTTAGGAGGGCAGTGTTCCCTGCTGAGAGAGACACCCACACACACCCCCCACCCCACCAGCTCACTGCTGTCGAGTCCATTCTGATCCATAGCGACCCTGGAGAGGAGTTCCAAGACGTGGGAATCTTAACAGGGCTTGACAGCCTCGTTCTCCCATGGTGGCTGGTGGGTTAGCCGCTTGCCCAGCGTGAGAGCCCAGCCATTCCTGTTGCTGAGACTCCTGGTGTTGCCCTTGGCCTTTTCTAAATGAGGGTCTCACTGGGAGCTAGCTACGTCCTCGTTGTAGCCAGGGGGACCTTCTTCCCTAACATCCAGCATCATCACGCATGACCGCAGGCGCAGATCCACCTGCTGGGCAACGTCGTCATCTGGGCCTCGGCCAGCCTCGCCACGGGGACCTACGCCCTGCTCTTCCTGTGGTACCTGCTCCGGCGGCGGAGGAACGCCTGCGACCTCCCTGAGGGTCAGCACAGCTGGCGCTGGTCGCCTTCGGGCGCCTCTGGTGGTGCACGAGTTCACTGAGCGTTGGTTGGCCACTGAGCACGCTTGTGGCAGCCCCGACACACGAGGGACCCCGCAGTGAGGGGCCTCCCTGAGGTTCTGGCGACAGCCAGGCTTCCCCACACAGCACAGCCCATGGACATACTCATGGGCACTGCCAGACACTAGCAGAAGCCTGCTGACAGCCACTTCGAGGCAGACAGGGAGACATCTAATGGAGGCCAGGTTCCACATGGGCCTGGACCAGCCCCAGAGGGCTGGCAGAGGGGTGCTGGTCCTCCCAGTGCTCTGGGTTGGGGACCCAGTCCCTCCTCTCAGTTGGCTCCACACACAGCTCCTAAAACTGTTGGAGACTGGGGACAGAGCTTCTCTGGACAAGGACAGGGACCCCTAGGGCCTGGGAGGGACTGCTGGCGAGTTCTGTAGCACAGTGCACTCCCTGTCTGGAGTGCGGGGAAGAGACTAGGAGGGGGCCAGTAAGACCAGAACCAAACCCGTGTAACTGGGCCAGCTGCCCCAAGGCTCCCCGTCTGCCGGCAGATGACTGGCTGCGCTGGGTGCTGGCCGGGAGCCTGTGCTGCGGGGGCTGGGCGGTGAACTACCTCCCCTTCTTCCTGATGGAGAAGACGCTGTTCCTCTACCACTATCTGCCGGCACTCACTTTCCAGATCATCCTGCTCCCCGTGGTCCTGCAGCACGTGGGCGACCACCTGTGCAGGTACACCCCGCAGCCGGACCTCCTCCCTGTCAGCCAAGTGTGCACAGCACCTCGTGCTCAGGGAGGGGGGCATTCAGAGGCCCTGGAAGTTCCGCAGGACTCCAGTGAAACTGTGAGGGTGGGTGTAAGAAGACAGCTGGAGGGCCAGGGACTTCATTGGCAGCCCAGAGCCAATGCTGTGGCCTAGCTAGGTTTGGGGACAGTATTGTGGCACATCCTGCTTGGTGGGGACAGGCTATGGAGATGGGGCAGGCGGGTGATGGGAGGATAGTGCTCAGTGCTGCCAAGCAGGCTGCGATGGTGTTGGGGGAGGGGGCCCACAGGCAGAGGTGCAGCCTTCCTCACTGCTCAGACCCTGGGGCCCGCAGGTCTCAGCTGCAGAGGAGCGTCTTCGGTGCCCTGGTGGTGGCATGGTACTCCTCCGCGTGCCACGTGTTTAGCACCCTGCGCCCGCTGACGTACGGCGACACGTCACTCTCCCCGAGTGAACTCCGGGCCCTGCGCTGGAAAGACAGCTGGGACATCTTGATCCGGAAGTACTAACAGAACAAGGACATGGCCAACAAGACCTTGAACCTGCAGAAGCCTCTCAAGAGCTCCTGTGTGCGCACAGCTTACGGTTTCATTCCTGGGACCCTCAGCATCTGCACTCCAGAGACCCCGACCGAAGACGCCCACAGAGCTGTGTGCATTGGCTAACCCAGACCTCCCTCCCTGAGGAAACCGGAGTTGGAGAGGCCTCTGGAGCCCCCCCACCCCCCCCAGCAAGTTCCCCTTGGGGGGTGGAGTCCCAAGACGTGCTGTCAGTGTGGCCTGGAAGGGTCAGCTAGCCAGTCGGCTGCTTGTTGGCCTGAGAAACCCGGTAGCAGGCTGGAGGGCGGCCTGGCACCCTAGCTGGCAGTGAAACCCCCCCTCATGGAGTCCCCCTTTATTTCATGCCATTAAAAAGGGACAGAGCAACATTAACATTTGGTGTTTATTTGATTCTCGCTCCAAAAGGGCAGGATGAATTTGACAGCTCTGAGGAGCCGGCACACTGAAAGATCAAAAGTGCCTTTGCGGATGGCTGAGTGTGTGTGTTGGGGCGGGGGGGGGGGGGGGGGAGAAAGGGCTATCAGAGGACCCCACCCATGGGCGACACGACTGTGGTGTGATGTGTGCAGGGCACTTACTCCACCTCTACTACCTAGCCAGTCCCTTGGCCAAGCTGCACCAGGGACAGCACCTGGGGCCCAGGTGTCCTTGGCCTTGCAGGGCTGCTGTCTGCTGCGCACACTGCCCCTCCCAGCCCCGCAGGCTGTTGGGCTCCTCAGCCCTGTGTCACCCTGGCTCACCCCCTGGAGGAGTCCGGAGATGGAGCTGATGGTTACACGGTGAGGCGTAGAAGACAATCGAATCTGGCTCTGAGGCGCAGTGGATAGCGCATTGGACTTCTAGACCAGACAATCGAGAACATCCGGGTGGTAGCTCCTCAAACTCTGGGTTTGGTGCTTCCTGCTTGTGCGCTCACTGGGTCTTGCGGAGCACCTCGTCCTCACTGCCGGAGGTGCCTGCCCGGCAGCTGTTTCCATGTGTACAAAACCACGTGCCTTACATTCCTTTGCGGAGGCAAGCTGACTGTGCGTACCATGCATTCTGGGGCACCGCTCAGAGGCCTAGAGATGTGGAAACTCCGTAATAAGCATGAGGAGGTAGGTGTGCACCCAGGATGCCCTGCCACCACCTCTTGGTGACATCCCCCT
Source organism: Tenrec ecaudatus (assembly GCF_050624435.1). Classification (NCBI taxonomy): domain Eukaryota; kingdom Metazoa; phylum Chordata; class Mammalia; order Afrosoricida; family Tenrecidae; genus Tenrec; species Tenrec ecaudatus. The sequence continues at coordinate 75,678,561 of NC_134539.1, read as the reverse complement.
GTAGTGAAGAAATGGTGGCCAATATTTGGAGGGCAGGTAGGCATCTCTGAACCCCGGCTATACACAGGTCTACAGGGAGGGCCTGCCCAGGAGGCTGAGGGGGCCTCAGGCTCTGGATCCTCAGTGGGGTCTGCTGCTGGACTCCAAGTGGGACCGTTTGCCAGAGGTTAGCACCCCAGGGTGGTCCCCAGGCTCAGAAAATGTCCTCTTGCAGCTCCGCCCGTTGGACCCTGCTCGGTGCCACTTGCAGATGTCACCATTCAGGATGTCCTGGATGTGCTGCACAATCAGGTTGATGGCAACTGTGGCAGAGACAGACGGGAGGGATCTGTGTGCTGCTCCCCCATCCCCCTCCCTCCATCCCTGCCCTTGGCTCCCCCTACAGCTACACCCTGAAGTGGCCACCCCTCAGCACCTATAGGATCAGGGGCCAACTGCACCATAGAGGAGTGTTGAGGCTGCAGGTCTTTACAGGCCCCGTCTCATCTTGCTCCCTAGTTCAAATGGCTGACCTCTACCCACTCTGTCACCAAGGCTCCTTGTTAAGTAACAAGGGCCATCAATGTTGAGCCGTTGTACCCATCTTGAGAGTGCATGCACTTGCTGCTACGCCTGTGCCCGAACACGCAGGGCCAGGCCTGATGCCTTGGGGAGTTCTCCGAGACCATGATGGGAAACTGTCCTCTTACCCATGTTGTCCACCCCTCGCGGGATGATCACATCCGCGTATTTCTTCGTCTGCAAGGCAAGAGAGGAGGTTCCACGTGACGAGTGAGTCCAGTCTCTGTGGGACTGGGAGGGTAGGGGTGGCCCAGGGTGCTAGTGATGCCTGAGGCTGGCAGAGGGCGACAGCAAGTAGATGTCCTTGTCCCCAGGTCTGGAGTCAGTGACCAAGGAAGGGAGAGGACACAAAGCCAGCCGAGGCAGCCAAACCCTCCCACCCCCATACCCCACCCCCGCAGGCGCTTCGACCCCACGTCCACCTCGGCTTCTTGGCTCTTGCTCTTCTCCATGGACACCAGTCAGTCAGGCAGCTGTCTGGGCCAACAGTGCTGGCACCCTCCCCTAGAGCTGGGGAGGAAGCTCAGGCAGGGCACAGCCACGCTCATCTGGCTACCCTAGTGACCCTCCTTGGAAGGCCACCCGGCCCGCCTGCTCTCAGCCAGCCAGCCAGCCACCCGAGTGAATGCCAGGGGTTCTGCCTAAGAAGTGAGGGTGGAGAGAGGTTTCACACAGGGGCTACTGGGACTCCACAAGTGGCTCCATGTGGGGGGGGGGCAAGGGGCCCCAGCCTGAGTCTCCAGAGATGACACACTCTGCCACGTGGGTCACCGTCTCAGACTTGGGACCCAAAGTTTTACTCATGAGCCACCAACTTGCCACATGCCTTTCGTGAGCAAGACCCTAACTACTTCTCCTGTCGAGTTGGGGTCCAGAAGCTTCCAAGGCAGCCCCGGGGCGCTCACGTTAGCATCAGTGCAGGGTAACTGCTTTTCCTCATTCCATTTTCCTGCTACTGGTGCCTCCGCAGTATCATCTTTCTGAAGCAAAAGTTGTCCTCAACTTAGAACTTAAGATGCAAGCCTGTCTCCCCTTCCTCTCATCTGCCGGCCAACTGGGCCTGAGAGGACCCACCAGGGGTAGCTCGGAGAACCGGGTCCCAGGTGGTCAGTCACTAAGCACAAGGAGCCAAATGGCACAGCTGCTAACCAAAAGGTCCACAGAAGGAGGAGGGGAGGCCTGCTCTGGGGACGAAGACAGCAGCCCCCGCCTCCCCTGTGGGGTCATTCTGTGCTGTCCTACCAACTCCATGGCATCTGACACCCCCAGACATGGGTTTTGGCCGTGAGCCGAAAGGAGTCGCTGGCCTCATGAAATTTACCCTCCTAAAAGGGGCAGCAGGGGGCCCACGGGCCAAGGCAAAAGCCCACTATGTCCAATAAGAAACCATTAAGCAGGCGGAGAAGCTGGGGAAGGGCCGTGGAGGAAGAGCAGTAGCAAATGCAGACCTGGGGAGCGAGAAGGGGGTTTTAGCCAGAGGGACCAGCAAGGGCAGAGCCTTTGGGGCTGGGGCCGTGGGTAAGGGGGTGAACCAGGGAAGGGGGCAGGTTACCGGCAGGCAGAACTCCTCAAAGGCTGGCTTGACAAAGGTGGTGTACTGGGTCAGAATCTGCTCCAGGTCTCTCCCCCGCTGCACATCCCGAAGAACTGAGAGACAGGAGCCAGGTGACAGGCCTCAGGCCTAGTCTGGGGCAGGGGGGGGTGGGGTCGCAGAGACTCGCAGTTGCCTGCCTCACCTCGTCGGGACAGCCGCACATCCGAGTCGGTGTCCACAAAGAGGCGCAGGTGGAACATGTCCCGTATCTCCTGGCTGTAGAAGACCAGAATGCCTTCAAAGAGAACCACATCGGCTGGGTACACCACCGCCGTCTCCAGTAACCTGCACACGGGCAAACAAGTGGGCCCTGCTGGGGACTCGGAGGCCCAACTGGCTCCTTGGCGAAGGGTGGGAGGGGCACCGTCTCCTTGGCGAAGGGTGGGAGGTGGGGGTGGGGTGGGGGTGGTGTCAGGATGAGTTTTCAGAAACCCGGGTGGGGGCAGGGCCTCCTGTGAGGCCCCGGACACCTGGTCCATTCCCTTAGCCACCCTGGAAGTCACCACTTTGCTTACCTGGAGTGGGTCACAAAATCATAGGTGGGGACCTCCACAGTTTTGCCCTCTACGATGCTTTTCAGAGTCTGGTGCATCAAGTCGTTATCAAATGCATCTGCAGAGAGGGCAAAAGCACGACCACCCAGCTGCCACGTGCGCCAGGACTCTGTGCGTCCGCTGGGGGTCAGCCAAGAGCCAGCACTGCACACGACTGTTGCCCCTACCAAGTATGTCTGGTGGCAACAGGGCCTCCCAAGTCCTGGCAACCAGAGGACAACCCTAATCTTCCTGCTTGCATGAAGGGGACCTTGGTTGGGGTGACTTCTCAGGGTAGCTCCCCCTTTTGTCCAGGAGGTGTCCAGTCAGCCAGAGTTGGGAAGGTGTGGCTAAGGTCAGAGCCTCCCCATGGGGCGGTAGCCACAGTTGGTCTGCTGCTTCCCAAGTCCCATTCTCATGCCGGGGGGCGGCAAAGGGCAAAGGAGCTATCCTGAGATGTAGTCATGGCTGGGGCAGCCTTGCTTTTCTCCCTCAACCACCCAGCACCCCCTCTTCATTGGGCCCTCTGACAGACCAGGACAGGGGGCTTCGGTCCACCACTGCTACAACCAAAGGAGCCCAGCGGGGCGCAGTGGCTTCTCAAACCACCCAGCACTCCATGGGAGCAAGATGGGGCTGTCTACTCCAGTAAAGATGTGCCCTCTTGGAAACAAACCCACAGGAAGAGTTCTACTCTGCTGAGAGGACCCCGGTAAGTCAGCATCGCCTCAGAGCAAGCAGGCATCCACCGGCCTGAGGACTTGGGCCCCGGGCCCCAAGACGGCGGTGTGCAAAGGGCCCTAAAAGCAGCAAGTGGGGAGAGGGGCGGGGCGGGCGTTTCCTAAAGTCCAGAGGTACAATGGTAGAGCCCCAGTGTACCCGGCCAGTGGCTCTGCGGACAAAGAGATGGCAGTCTGACCCGGTGCACACTCGCCATGTTGAGTGGTCACTATGAGCTGGAACAGACTTTGCAGCAGCAGACTTGTTTCCAGTTTGAGAGCCCCGAGGTCCAGCGGGCCCCCACTGGTTCCCAATCAGGAGCCACCCAAGGCCCAGGGAGTGCAGCAAAATCCTCCTGACCTCATGCAAGGCTCTCTGGGAATGCCAGCCCTCTAGCTGGGGGCCAGCCCCCTCTTCCCACCCTGGACCAGAGCAACAGTCGGCTGGGATTACACTCGGGGCGTCAGGCCGCACGCACTCCTCCCCACGGTCAGGGTCTCCCCAAATACCTGGGTGGTCAAAATTGTACTGTCCCTTCAAGGCCTTGGCCTTCTGTTCGGCAGTCAGGACCTTATAGAACCTGTCTTGGCTTAAGATGACCAACTTCCGCTGCCGGTGGTCCACTTCATTCTGCCCCAGCAACTCCATGATCTTCTCGCACACGGTCGACTACAGGATGGAGAAACGGGATTCCGGCCCCTTACCTCGCGGCCTGCCGGCGCTCCCTTCTGCAGGGCAGACAGACTGCCGCCGCCGACGCGGACCCCAACCGCCCCCGAAGCCGTTGGCCGCCGCCACCCAGGAGGCGGGCCCTGGGGACCCGAGGGGGCCGACGGGCGACGTCTCCGGAGGCAAGCGCCCCGCTTCCTGCACCCCAGGCCGGCCCTGTTCCACCGCAGCGCGCCCCCTTCGCTCCTCGACGCCGCCAGGCCTAGGGGAGCCGCTGGGCACCAGCGCGCAGGGTCTCCCCTCCAGGCCGCGGCGGTCACCGGGTTGGGAGGCCGGCCCCTTACCTTCCCGCTCGCTGTGCCGCCGCTCACCCCGATCAGGAAGGGCCGTTGGTGAGGCCGGTCGGCTTCCGGCGCGGCGGCCGCACTCTCGCCTCCTCCAGCCGAGGCCATCTCCGAATCCGCTTTTCCGCATCGGGTTCCGCGCTCGCCGCCCCTTCCCCAGACCAGCCAGCCGGCCCGCCCCTCGCGCAAAAGTCGGCGACGACTCCGGCAACTACCACTTCCGGGCGCTGTCGGCGCGGCGCGCGGGGCAGACCGGGAATTGTAGTCCGCGGCGCCGCGCATGCGTGAGAGCGGGCTGGGTCTGGGATCCGCAGACTTGGCTTCCCTAGTAGCGCTTGTGGGCCCCTCGTTTGCTGGCAAGCGCAAGTATGCTCCAGTTTCCGCGAAAGACTCAGGACTCGGAGACCCAGACCTAGGAAAGGCTTCCCTCCGCGCCTCCAGCCTTGAACTCGCCTCCTGGAGCGGCTGCGAGGGTCCCTTGGCCTTCAGCACAGGCACAGACGTGGAGCAAACGCCCCCAAGACGACTGGACTCGCACAGGGTGCGCTGGGGACACCCGGAAGGCAGAGCCCACGTCATTCTCTCCGCCTGTACCCGCAGTGCAAGTACGGATGGATTCAAAACAAGACGTAATGTATTGGGAGGCTTGCAGGAAGATTTTATCATGCTGAAATGTGCAGTGAAGTAACATGCAGGTACCATGGCAGGGCGGGGCTACCGGCGACTTAGGAGATCCCAGAAGGAAGGTGGGAGGAGACTCCGGCGTCCTAAGCCCTGTTGGGGAAAAAAAAACAAACCCAAACTCACTGCCGTCCAGTGGATTCCCACTCTTGGCCACCCGATAGGACAGCGTAGAACTGCCCCTGTGGATTTCTGAGATTTTAACTCTTTATGGCAGTAGAAAGTCTCCTCTTTCTCTCTCAGATCTGCTGGTAGTTTCAAACTGCTGACCTTACAGTTAGCAGACCAAGGCTAACCTTTAGCCCTGTAACCAAAAACAAATAACTTCACTGCCATCGAATCGATTCCTACTGAGAGTGACCACACCTATGGGTTTCCCAGACTACATTTCTCCTGCAGCATGGCGGCTGGTGGTTTCAAACTAAAGACATTGGGGTTAGCAGCCCAGGAAGGAGAGGCTGAGCGACCATCCCCCACACTGAAAGGAACTGACATTCGTGTTCAAAAGCCATTCCGCCCAGTAACTGCATTTTCAGGGCAGCCTGCTGGCTATCTCTGGAGTGAGGTTTGGATTCAAATGCTGCTTCTATAGGGTGCCCTTGAGCATGTGATATGACCACTCTGTCCTCCATTTCCTCTCGTCCCAAATGGGGAAACAACACTTAGTTACCTGCCACCACTCAAGTGGGTGCCTGAGACAAGCACCCCTGCCTTCTCAGAACTGAAGCTGACCTACTGCCGCCAGCCAGTGCCCCACCATCACGACGCCTTGGGGGTTAGCAGTCTGAATTAAGGGCCCAGCTCTAGGGGAAGGTGGACACCCTCTGCTCCATAGGAGGGTCCTTATCGCTGGTCTCTTGTCAACTTCTGTCTCACGGCTCCTCGAGGACCCCATCATCGCCATCATTCTTGCCCCATCTCTACCAGCTGACTTGGTTCCTTTTTCCATCTCAAAAGATGCTGACTAAAGACACCCAACACAAACCAAGCTGACAGTATTGAGTCCGTTCTGACTCCCAGCACCCTAGGGTAGAACTGCCCCTTTGGGTTTCCTTTACTGCAGCATAAAACCTCAGCCTTCTCCCTCAGAGTGGTAGGTGGTTTTGAACTGCTGACCTTAAGGTTAGTAGTTCAGTGCATAACCCACTGTGCTCAGGATGCCTTGATCTAAGACACATCCTACGCCAGTGGTTCTCAACCTTCCTAATGCCACGACCCTGACCCTTTCATACAGTTCCTCATGTGGTGGGGACCCTCCAACCATGAAATTATTTTCGTGGCTACTTCATCACTGTCATTTTGCTACTGTTATGAATTGAGCGACCCTTGTAAAAGGGTCATCTGACCCCCAAAGGGGTTGCGACCCACAGTCGAGAACCACTGCCTTAATGGCACCTGGAGTACTGGACCTCTGTGGTCAGGAGTCCTCTCTGACCAAGGTGGTCGGAGGGCCCGCCCCAGGGCCAGTCATCCATGTCCATGCTTTTTCCATCTGCAGTAGCGCATGGTCCCATCTTGTTTGGTCGGCCATTTCTGTAGTCCAGCCTTAGACAGCCATTGGAATTTTACCAGCCCAGGCCCCGCTTGGCCTGGCTGAGAAACAGAGACAGACCGGTTGAGAGAGAAATGGGGAAAGGTTTTCTTGGTTGAGAATGAGAGTTGCCAAGACTGAGACAGATCAGGGAAAAGGCTGGATTCTTCCAACCCCATTTTGTTCAAGTTCAGTGGATTTTGAGGAATTTCCTCAAGCCGACACAAGGGCTCAACCCCACACCACATCCACTTAATATTCTAAGTTGTGGCATGTTACAATAGCCTGCTTTATTTTTAAGTCTCATCTCTCTCTCTCTCTCTCTCTCTCTCTCTCACACACACACACACACACACACACACACACACACACACACAGATATTGGGTTTTTCTCCCCTGTAAGAATAGTGTAAAAGGTGTAATGGGTGATGCATTGGGCTGCTAACCGCAAGTCAACAGTTCAAAACCGCCAGCTGCTCTGTGGAAGAAAGAAGAGGCTTTCTGCTCCCATGAAGAGCCGTTCTTCCCCTGCCTTATAGGGTCAGTGTGAGTCAGAATCAACTCGATGACAGATGAGGGTTTTCTGGTTGGTTTGTTTTGTATTTTTTTAGAAAAACAAAGTGGTTTTGTCCCACGCCCTTGCTCTGCAGTGGTCACCCATGTAACCTGCTTAGACAAGTCACAGGAGTAGGAGCAGACCCGACACCTGTGACCTGGAGTTGAACCCAAGAGCAAAGAATACCTGGGCAGAGGACTTGACTCTGAAGAACTGTCTGCCCAGAACATGCGCAGCATCCCATAATAAGTGAGGGCACCCTTCCCAGAAGCCTTTACTCTGGACTCCATGTTAACACCTGTCATTATTGTTCATCCCATTACCATGACCCCACCCATGAACCCCAATTTCTGGAATTCTCCACCTCTGATCAGGAATAAGTATACTGTCCTTCCAGCTGTGTGAGTCCAGGTGGACGAGAGAAACAAATCCAGAGACACTTGTGTGTAAGAGAGAACTTTATATCAAAGAGCAATGTATATGAAGAAAACATCCCAGCCCAGTCCAGATCAAGTCCATAGGTCTGACATTAGCCCATATGTACGATACAATCTATAAATTCCTCTTCAGACTCACACAACACATGCAATGACACTAAATGAAGGAAGACCACAGGCCAGTGGGTGGAAAGTCTTGTGGATCCAGTGGCAGTGGAAGCATCTCAGCGCTGCCGTGGATCTCCATGTGGCTCCTCCAGCTCCAGGCCTCTAGAGTAGCTCCATGTGTCTTGCAGCAGGAAGACGAAGACGGAGCAGAATGTGTCTGGCCTCCAGTCATCTATTTATATCTGTGGAACCTCCAAATGATGTCATCAAGCTGCGACCTGATTGACAGGCTAGACTCCACCCCGTCACTCTTAATAGTCTCAAGGTGACACCAGATGATGTGCCGACCACACTGGCTTAACTCCCTTCAACACCTCTCCTTTACCCTGTTCAGCAAGACTGTGGCCCCAGGTGTCTGAGCGCCCTGCCACTTCCCCCTGGAAGGTACTTCTCTCCTGCACACATCCTTGTGTTTTCACAGTAAGCCTGGCTCTCTGCCTCAGTGTTCTAACCGGGCCGGGCAAGAGCCCAGTGTGGGGCACTCCTGCAGCCAGGCTAGCTCCTGGCAAAAGGGGGTTTCCAGTTTTATGTGTGCACACTCAGAAGCAAGTTGAGGAGATTATGAATATGTAATATGTTTCTGATGAATGGTCATGAATATGTATTCAGGGTAGATTTATGAGTCTTGACGGGAAATGGCTTGTTGGACCACTTGCTTTCAAATGTTGTCGAAGCTGCTAGTCTGGTGACATCTTTCCGGTGACTTTTGGTTCCCTTACCTAAGTACTTCCATCTAGGGAGGCCTGAGAGTTGTGACTCTCCTTTTGGCGCAAGGTCAGTGGACCAGATCCAGTTACAGCCGACACACAGCCCCTGTGGTGGGATACTCTCCCAGGAGGAACAGAATGGACAGGAGACAAGCAAATAAACAAAAAGCAAGCCCAGACTCACTGCCATTGAGTCAAATCTGACTTGCAGTGAGTCTACAGGACTGGGCAGAACTGCCCTGGTGGGTTGTGAGGCTGTGCCTCTTGACAGGAGGAGAAAGCCTGTCGGGAGTCAGCCCCGAACCAATCATCACAGGCTCGGCAGGTGCGATTGTACAGCGACAGTAAGTAAAGACTACAGGAAAGTCATAGAGAATAAGAGAGAGAGGAGAGAGAGAGAGATGATGGAGTCAGACACATTTCATGGTAGCAATGCTCACCTCAGCCCTGCTTGGTGATCTGCGTGAGGATGTGGAAGGTGGGAATTGCAGGAGCGAGAGAGGGCTTTATTACTAACCAGAGCTTATATATCTTTTGGGGGGCCTGTAAGCCCCCTAATTACAGGTAAAGACATACGTCACAGGAAAGGGTTGTACTACAGGTAATACAGACTTGAGAGGGGGACAATCTAGGGGTATGCACGCAATAGGAAGGGGAGGGACTGGGGACGCACATGTGACACGATGGGGAACCCTAGATTCAGGATGGCAGCCTAACTTTGGATGTCCCTGAGTAGATTTGACCTGTTCTCTGGCTCTCCGTGGAAACTATCCTTATCAGTAGGGAGTGAGCCCCACCTACAGTGGACCAGACAGTAGACTGATGGCTGAATGCCTTCAGGGAGAAGATCTCTAAGCATCTGACCTCCCACCATGTGCTGGCAAACAGCCTCTATGTTTGGCATATCTTTGGGGGAGACAAAGCTGGGGAAAAGTCTCTTTCTATCCCACCAAAGCCTCCTCTCTCTCCCCGAGAGCAACTGGTGGTTTCCAAAGGCTAAACTCAACCGAGGTTAGCAGCCCAACTGAGTCATCACAACCAGAACTCCTTAACAGGAGGTAGCCAGTAATTATGGGCAATATACGAGGTATCTATTCCAGCATCCATGACAACATCACTCCAGGTCCCTGGTCCCCTACTCCGATGAACCATGCTGACACACACAGGCCAGCAACGAAGGTTTCCTAAATGGGGTGTCTCAGCTTACCGGAAGGCCACCGTACTTGCCCAGTACATGGTCGTCAATGTTGCGGGCTCCAAGGGGTCGGGGAAGCCTGTCACTGCATTAGGCCGACACAGAGACCAGACTGATTAGAGGAATTCTAAATGTATACCTCACGCACTTACAACAGGAAAACAGCGGGGTTCTCCCCTGAGCTGTTTCAGAGTTCAGCCCCAGCCCTGTGTGGTCCTACACAATGTCATGTCGACTTGATAAAAATAAGTGGAGGGGTGGAGACTAGTCCGTCAATCGGGTTCACAGCCTGATGACGCCTCCTTGAGGGCGTAGCCTTCTCATGAGGATTCTGGGAACTTCCTCTCCCTCTCTGCCTTCGTCTTCCTGTTGACAAGTCACAGAGACTTGCTGAGTCCTGCAAGAGCCTCTCTCTTCCTATTGAAGAACCGTATCTACTCAGATAGCTGGAGGAGCCACATGGAGACCCGTGCCAGCTCTGAGATGCTTCTACTGCCACTGGATCCACAAGACTTTTCATCCACCGGCCTGTGATCTTCCTGCACTTGTGCTGTGTGAGTCTGACGAGTAATTTATGGACTAGTATCGGACATATCGGCTAATATCAGACTTATGGGCTTGATCTGATCTGGGCTGGGATGTTTTCCCAATATACAATTATTCTTCCACATAAAGCTCTTTCCTATACACATATGAGTGTCTCTGGATTTGTTTCTCTAGTCTACTTGGACTAACACACCCCACAAGCTGATATACAAGAAACAAGTTGATTTCCTTGTTTTTCACAGTGTCACCAGATAAAACTGACACTCTCAGAAGGCAGATTTTGCAAGGATCTATACTTACATTTCTCCAGGGGTCTTAGACTACCATCCCCTGAAGCTTCATGCACCTTTTTACTCCTTCCTGAGTCAGGGCATCAAAAATCAAAAATCAAAGGATTTTTTACTGCAAAGGTGGGGACTGCTATATTTTGGATTTTAGCAAGCGAAGTCTTAAATTCTCTGACATTTCCAGTGGTTGTATTAGCAGCAGGCTAACCCTTTCACCCCTCCAGCAGTCTCACTAATTCTGTGATGCTTTTGTTTTCCATCTTCTGTAATTGGCAGCCACCATTGTGGGTCAGCTTGTCCTTCTGTGGTGGCTGGGTGCGGCTGTGACTCTCGAAGTGATGTCCCTGGTACTTCACAGGCCAGCAGGGGCTCCCAAAGCAGACAGGTGGCAGTGGAGCCTCCAGTCTAAGAAGAGACAATGAGGAGGCATCAGCCTCCCATTTCAGAGGAAGAAATCGCTGAAAATATTACTCCTAACTTCAAAATATTGTCAGATATTGAAGACCGACTGGAAGCCGAACATTGTCAGAGAGAGTGCCAGAGGATGGGCCCCTGAGGTCAGAAGCCAGTCAAACGTGATTAAGGAGGAGCTGCTTTCTCAAAGTAGAGTTGAAGGTGACACGATCGGAGTAAAGTCCGGGGGGGGGACAGCTTCAGGCTGTTCCCTGGCTTTTGGGGCACAACTCAACACGAGAAGAAACAGCTGCAAACATCAATTAATAATCATAACTTGGAAAGTATGAATCTCGTAAAATTGGAAGTCTTTAAAAATTAAGCAGAACACATAAATATTGATATCCCAGGCCAGCGATTCTCAACCTGTGGGTTGAGACCCCTTTGAGGGTTGAACGACCCTTTTACAGGGGTCGCCTAAGACCAGCAGAAAACACATATATCCGCTCTCTGCTCCTCCTCGTGCGACAGACAGCCGCCTCTCCCGTTCCCGTGCAGTCCCAGCCGCGTCCCGGAGACACGATGGTGAAGGTCGGAGCGAACGGATTCAGCCGCATTGGGCGCCTGGTCACCAGGGCTGCTTTCAATTCTGGCAAAGTGGAGATTGTTGCCATCAATGACCCCTTCATTGATCTGAACTACATGGTCTACATGTTCCAGTATGATTCCACCCATGGCAAGTTCAACGGCACCATCAAGGCTGAGGATGGGAAGCCTATCATCAATGGTAAGGCCATCACCATCTTCCAGGAGCAAGATCCCGCCAACATCAAGTGGGGTGAGGCCGGTGCCGAGTACGTCGTGGAGTCCACCGGTGTCTTCACCACCACGGAGAAGGCCGGGGCTCACCTGAAGGGCGGTGCCAAGAGTGATCATCTCTGTTCCTTCTGCCGATGCCCCCATGTTTGTGATGGGCGTGAGAAGTACGACAGCTCCCTCAAGATGGTCAGCAATGCATCCTGCACCACCAGCTGCTTAGCCCCCTGCCCAAGGTCACCCAGGACAACATTGGCATCGTGGAAGGACTCATGACCACAGTCCATGCCATCATTGCCACCCAGAAGACCTCACACTTCCTGTCTGCTCTGGCTGCGCTATGGTCCAGAGTCCAGAGTTACAGTAGCTTCGGGGAGGTCGTATTTTCAGGGGGATGCCTTATATTTCAGCGAGAGGCAAAACTGTAAGTAGGTCTTATTTTCGGGAAAACAGGGTAGAACTGTCCTGCTTAACTCTTTAAATGCAGAATGCTACCTCGTGCTTCATCAACCAATGACCGGGGAGCCATTCCGGCGCATGGAGACGTCAGTCTGTCAGTGTGGAACTGTTTGCCACAGGGTTTTCGGGGACGTTCTGGAAGCGGGCACCGGGGCTTTTTTCTAGACTCAAACTACCAAGCCCCCCTCCCCTTCCATGAGCAGTGAAACAGTTGGGACGCACCGCGCAGGCACCCCAGCTAGAGCTTAGCAGACACTGAAAGATGTGACGACTAGAATGAAGTGACGTTTTTGCAGGGGTCCCGCGGGTCGGGAACAGGGCAGGAGCGCAGTCTTGGAGAGTTGCTTCCTGTGTCTGCGCATGTGTGAAGGGGCGCGGCACGCTGCACGGTCGAGGCAGGAAGAGAGATCTCACCAGGTTGACACCCAAGCTGCTCTAGGAGTCCGGCCTCGTCCGATTCAGAGACATGTTTTATTAAGCATCAAACAGGGAAAAAATCGAACGGGTCCACAAACGCTAAACTGCAACCTTGAGACGATCCACCTGCACTTTGAGAACATCTCACGAACAGATTTGAGCCCTGAAAAGCAGGGCAAATGTTCCAGCGGCTCAACTTTATAACAGTTATAACTAAGCCTGTGAAATGTTTCTGGATCGTGTCAGCATTTGGCTTTTTGAAAAACAGGTACCTGATTGATGGCAACCGAATGGTGGGCGTAGCATTTTTATCACACAGCAGAGTCCATCGATCACTGTGCTAGGCTAAGTCGTCCTGCATCAGTGGTTCTCAACCTTCCTCATGCTGCGACCCTTTCATACAGTTCCCCATGTGGTGGTGACCCCCCAACCACAAAATTATTTAGGTGGCTACTTCATCACTGCCATTTAGTTACTGTTATGAATTGGGTGACCCCTGTGAAAGGGTGGTTCGACCCTGTGTTAGATAGGGTTCTCTAGAGAGACAAAACCAGATTGCTAGTATATATATAATATAATATAACACAAGAAATTAACTGTTAAATTATATACAGACATCTATAATACAAGAAATGAACAGTTAAATTATAAAGCAGTACAAATGGCTCAGTGCGACTCACTCCCGTGAGAGAGTTGTGAGACACTAGCAGTCCTTCAAGTCTTGAGGGCTGTCAGGTAGTCCTCTGTAGAGAGAGAGAGCTAGGCTATCCCAGCACAGGCAGCAAACAGCAAGGGAGGTCACCAATTGTCAGCCAAGTCACCAACCATGAACCCCCAGCTCCAGAGATGTGCATTCCAATCGTGTGGGCTTAACGGGACCTCAACTTACAGTGACACAATCCACAGGCTAGGCGTCCCACAGGTAGTGCAGCCTGTAAATTGAGGCACAGAACAAGCAAGGCAGCTGCACACTGGTCCAATGATCAAAGAGCGAGAGACAAGAAAGGCGAGGTTCACCGAGCCATTTATCTCTCCGCCCTTCAATTAAACCCACTTGTGTTTATCGGCCAGGCTGGCACAATAAACTATCTCAGACACCCAACGTGGTCGCGCCCCACAGGTTGAGAACCGCTGTCCTACATGCAAGTGTGTGTTGTTAATGTGGTCTGTCTTCTGTGCTGTTCCTGCAAGCTTGCTATTAAAATTCATTAAAGGTAAAATTAAAAAAGCACAGAATAGCTAAAGCATATGGAAGAAATGATGATGTAAAAGAATCGGACAGAAACTCTCAAAGGACAGCATGAGAAGGCAAAGTGTTATAATGAAACGTGCCGAGACCTAGAGTCAGAATAGCACGAACACAGTCAGCATACCTCAGCATGAAAGAACTCAAGAAAAAATCAAACCTCGAGTTATAATCCTGAAGGATTCGATGGGCAAAGTAGTGAATGACACAGGAAGCATCAAAAGCAGATGGAAGGAGTCCACACCGTCACCGTGTCACAAATCATTGATCCATGTTCAGCCGTTTCAATAGGTAGCATATGATCAAGAACCAGTGGTGCTGACGGAAGAATCCCAGGCTGCAGCGAAGGCACTGCGGACAAACAAGGCTCCAGGAACTGAAGGAATGCCGATGGATATGTTTCCACAAGCTGCTGAAGCACTGGAAGCACTCACTCACCTCTGCCCGGAAATCCGGAAGACGCCACTGGCCAACTGACTGGAACAGATCCAATTTTTGTTCATTTCAAACAAAGGTGACTCAGGGAGCGACCAGAAATTCCAGCTGGATTCAGAAGAGGACGTGGCCCGAGGGATGTAATCCCTGATATCAGATGAATCTTGACTGAAAGAATTTTAGAAAGATGTTTACTTGTGGGTTTTTGTTTTGTTTTAGCTGTGCAAAGGTATTTAAGTGTTTGGATCCTGACAAACAGTGGCTAACATTGAGAAGGATGAGGATACCAGAACTTTTACTTGTGCTCAGACATGGGCCACAGGGCAGCCCCAGGGGACACTGCACACAACACCCGAGGGGTGTGCATCAGGGCTGTGTCCTCTCACCATACTTAATTGACCTGTATGCCGAGCAACTAACTTGAGAAGCTGGACTATATGAACGTGAACAGGGCATCAGGGACAGAGGAAGGCTTATTGACAATCTGCGATAGGCGTGTGACCAATCTTGCTAGCTGAAGACAAAGAGGGCTTGCTGATGAAGGTCAAGGATTGTAGTCTCGACGTAAAGAAAACAGAAATCTTCACAACTAAAAAGAACTCTTCAGCCAGCCAGGGTGCAGTGCAGCAAGGATGAAACATGCAACTTTCCTCTAGTTCTTTCATGCTTCCAGCCACCCCCCCTGCCACCACTCCCTGCCACCCCCCCCCCACTCTCAGGATCCCAATTCTACCTTACCAATCCGGCTAGACCAGAGGATGTTCGCTGGTACAGATAGGAACTGGAAACACAGGGAGTCCAGAAGAGATCAACCCTTCAGAACCAGTGGTGAGAGTGGCGATACCGGGATGGAGGTGGGGCGGGGGGCGGTAAGAGAAGGTGGGGTGGAAAGGGGGAACCGATTACAATAACCCCCTCCCTGGGGGACGGACAACAGAAAAGTGGGTGAAGGGAGACGTCAGACAGTGTAAGACATGACAAAATAATAATAATTTATAAATTATCAAGGGTTCGGGGGGGGGGGGGCAGGGAGGGATGGGAAAAAATGAGGAGCTGATACCAAGGGCTCAAGTAGATAGAAAATGTTTTTGGTTGTTTTTTTTTTTATAGAAAATATTTTGCCAATGATGAGGGCAACAAATGTGCTTGACACAATGGATGGATGGATGGATGGATGGATGGATGGATGGATGGATGGATGGATGGATGTGACAAGAGTTGTACGAGCCCCCAATAAAAAATAATACTAATTGCATGGCTGGATCAATGCCAGGTGGCTTCTAGCAGCAAGTGACCTTGACTCTCCCCCACCTGTGCGGAGCTGACCAGAGCTGGCTATGTAACCTGTCAGCAGCTTTGCAAGTTTTTTCTTTCTTTTACTCACGGCCCGTTTTGTTCACAGCCCATTTGGCTCAGTGCCCGCATTGTTCTCGGTCTGCCGCTCTGCACCCGGCACGAATACACCCGGAACCAGGAAGACATCTTACATTCCAGAAACCCAGACATACCTGCATCTCCCAATCCCTGACTACTTTACCTTATATGGACTCAAAACAGCTCAGTCGCATGTTCTCTGGCTGTATAAGCACCACCCCTGTAGCCTGGGGCGCAACTCCCCCACCCAGACACTGTGGACTGTGGGACTTCACCCAGGCTGGGTTTTTCTCCCCAATAAAGCCTGTTTGTTCTAATTCGACTGGTTTGGTCTCTGGCACCTCTCGACTACCTTACAATAAAAATTTTTTTTTTAAGTCTTCACAACTGGATCAATAGGTAATATCAGGATAAACTGGGAAAAGATTGATGTCAAGCCTTTCATCTTGCTTGGCTCCACAGTTGATGCTCGTGGAAGCAGCGGTCGTGAAATTATTCAACATACTTTGTTGGGCAAATCTGCTGCACAAGATCTTTCTAAAGGTCTGACTACGAGCACTGGGGTCACTTTGAAGACTAGGGTGTACAAGACCCAAGTCACGTGTGTTAGGCTAGGTTGTCAGGGAAACAAAGCAGTGGCTCCTGTCTGTGTACAAGAAAGAGCTTTGCGTCTAGAAGCTGCTTGACCCCAAGAAGGAGCCCCAGCCCAGTCTGACTCACGCCCAGAGGCCCCATGCCGGCCAGGGCTCCTCAGACTCACGTAGCTGCGGGCCAACGATGACAAAATGTGAGGCAGGAAGCGGGGAGGTGACCAGCTGGTGAGCTCAGCCGTAGGTGTAAGGTCCGGGGCAGCATGGTAGGGTGCTGCATATCCCTTGGGGTTGGGTGGCCCACATGGGGCTGCCCCTAGCTGCAGAGTCCCAATGATGTCCCAGCCATCGCAGTGACAGGTTGAACTCCTCCCCTAACCAGGGATGTCTAGTTGACTAATAGCGAACTAGCACACCCTGCTATGTTGTTTTCAGCCCCCTCCCGTGCATGGGAAAGTAGAATATTAAATAAGAAAGCCCAAAGATGAATGGATGCATTTGCATGACAGTGCTGGGGAAGGCTCTTGAAAGTACCAGGACTGCCCCAAGAGCAGGGACCTTGAAGACAAATGTGCCCCAGGGGGTGGGACCAAGTAGAAGGCCCTGAGCACAGAAGCAGGGCTCAGAGACTGTCCCTTGTTGTTGTAGGAGGCATCAAATCCATTCCAGTTCATAGCGACCTATTTACAACAGAGAGACTGAAACCCTGCCTGCTCCCGGGCCAGCCTCACAATTGGTCTTATGTTTGGGCCACTGTCTTTTCCACTTGTCTTCTGCATGGAGCTGAAGCCAGAGAGATGCCTTTTGTGACCTGGAGCTTACCTCTACTTCAAGAAACTGGATCCCGGTGCACGGCCCTGGGCCACTTAGCTGACATGGCGAACCAAGACAAGCAGCTCTGTAGTGAGAAATGCCAAGCTGCTTCATGTCCCAGGGCACGTTCGAGGCACAGACAGGACACTGCTCTTTAGGACAGTGGTTCTCAACCTTCCTCATGCCGTTACCCTTTCATACAGTTCCTCATGTTGTGGTGACTACCCCCCACCAACCATTAAATTATTTTCGTGGCTACTTCATCACTGTCATTTTGCTACTGTTAAGAATCCGGCAACCCTTGTGAAAGGGTCGTTCGCCTCACCCCCCAAAGGGGTCATGACCCACAGGTTGAGAACCGCTGCTTTAGGGTCTCAGCACCCCTTTATGAGAGCAAACAGCTTCATCTTTCTCCCCCAGAGTGGCTGGGGAACCTTTCAGTTAGCAGCCAACACCCAGCCCAGATCACCACCCACACTGTGGGAGCAGATAGCCTCAAATTTTCCATAGTGCTGGTAGTGGTGGTGGTTGTGGTAGTGTGTGTGTGTGTGTGTGTGTGTGTATGTGTGTGTGTGTGTGTGTAGGGGGCGCGGTTTGAACCACTGACCTCGCATCATCAGTCCAATGCTTACCTGACATGCCACCAGGCAGGGCTCCTTAAAATGATAACTTCTATATCATTGGATCAACATCAAATGAACCTATACCGTGGGTCTAAGAAAAAGCAAAGATAGGTCTTCTTTGCAAATGCATACTGAAATGTTCGGGTTTAAAGAGCTACACTCATGCAACCCGCTCTCAAGTAGTTCTGGAAAACGTGTGTGTGTGTGTGTGTGCGTGTCCACCCTCACACTCTTCTCTGCGTGTCTGGCTCCTGAACGGTGGGTCCACGCTCATTCTAGCTTCTACTCCTGAGGGTACTTGGCCCCTGAGTCTTGTAAACTATCTGCTTTCTTTGTTCTTCCAGTCTAAGAGGCGGGGAATATTTGCCTGCTAAGCATTTTTGCCCCTCGAAATTGAACATTTTAAAAACACTGCCTTCCTATAAGATAAAATCTTCAGCATCAATCACAATTCACAGTGAGCGACAGGAGTCAGAGAAAACACAGTTAAAATCTTCTTTGTTGAATTTCAGACTAAGAGACCCAGCTAGGACGCAGTGCAGCCAAAATGCTCCTTAGAAGTGAGGCCGCCCAGACTTTGTTTCCAGTCATTCCCCGGTGTGTCCAGGAGGAACCAGTCCCTGGAGAAGGACATCGCGCTTGGCTAGGGAGGAGGAACATCTTCATTGAGATGATATGATAGATGGTTTTATGCCGACCTGAAATTTATTTTTTTAATTTTAATTTTTTTTCTGACTTGAAATTTAATGAGATGTAGGGGTGGATCCAACCTGTCAATCAGTCACAGACTGATGATGCCTCCCTGGGGGTGTGGGCTTCTTATAAGTGAGGGAAACTGGGAACCACCCTCTCTCTCTGTGATGTCACCTGCCTGCTTGCTGGGACTCTGCCTCCAGGGGTGGTCCCACATGCTCTCATTGTTCATTTAGAATCTACTCTTTGGATGAAAAAATACATATAGTCCTTCAGGGATTAGAGACGTAAAATGTTCCTGAAGTGAGTCTGAAATATTCTGAACCAGTATCAATTTATTCTCTAAAGGAATGTGTGTGGAAAGATAGTGAGCACCCATTTAAGGAGCATTGGTGTCTCCTCATTCACAGCAAAGTGGCCGAAACTCAAAGATACCAGGAGACAGACACTACAAAGGACTAATGGACCACAAAAACCTCAGCTCACCAACCTGAAACCAGAAGAACTAGATGGTGCCTGGTGGTATCTCACACACACAGACACATGAGAAACAAATGAGCAACAAAGGGCATGGCTGAGTCCTAATCCCAGTGTCTTGGCGGTTCATTGTTTAACAGGCTTTTCAAAATTACCTTCTGTGTCAGTCTGGCTACGTTAGAGAAACAAATCCACAGAAACTCATGTATAAGAGAGAGTTTTATATAAAGGGTAAGTGCATATCAAGAAAACATCCCAACCCAGTGCTGCCCAAGCCCACAAATCTAACATTAACCCACATGTCCAACACCAGTCCACAAAGTCCTTCTCCATCTCACAAAACAGATGCAATGATGCCGACTGCAGGAGGAAAGCCGAGTCAGTGTGTAAACATCTCAGCTCTGGCAGGGGTCTCCACACGGCTGCTCCAGCACCCAGGGCTGCATTGGGGTAGGTCCATGTGACTTCTCCTCAGGGATGTCTTCTATCCCCTCTAACAAGGGGACCTGGTGGCTGAGTGGTTGTGCAGGCCGCTCACCGAGATGTCAGCAGTTTGAAGCCATGAGCCACTCCACAGGAGAAAGAGGGCACGTTCTACTCCCAGAAAGAGCTGCATTCTCTCAGAACCTGTCAGGGGCATTCTACCTTGTCTTGCAGGGTCGCTATGAGTCAGAATTGACTCAATGGCAGTGAGTTCATCGTCTCGAACACCATCTTCCAGTACTAATATCTCTCACAGGAAATACTCCAAGTGGCTTCTGTTTTCCTGGTTGGAGCCTGACTGATCCACGGGGGAATCTTGCCACTGCCCTGCGGATTCTCCCTCTGGAAAGGCTGCTCCTCCTGTGTTGACTGTGGGGATCATGGGTTTGTGGTCGGGCCCACTCTCTCTGTGGGTGGTGGTTGTGTCCAGACAGAGAAGGTTTCTTTGCTGCTGTGGTCACATCCCAGGACTCTTTCCTTCTAACTCTTGTAAAGTCAGTTTGTAGCGTAGACTGCAGTGTTTTCCAAAGTGGACAATACTGGCCCCTGGTGGACACTTGAAGGATCTAGGAAGTTGGGGGCTGAGGGAGGGGGGCTGGGCTGCAGAAACAGCTACACTTAGACCTGGATGATGGGCTACAGTACAAAAGGTTTTTCCTTCTGAAAAGAGGGAGTGGTCGGCCAAATAAGTTTGGAATCCTGGGGACGGAAGATATTTCTGGACCACATTATTCGTAGGTACTGCCCAGTAGTCATTGTTACGTTTGAGCCCCTTGTCGTCGCTGTGCCAGTTCATCTTGTCAAGGGCCCTCCTCCTTTTCGCTGCCACCTCCATTTTATTGGTGGCTCCTTTATTGGACCACATAAATAAACTCAATGTTGTCAAATCCACTCTGACGGATAGAACTGCCCACGTGACTGTTTATGGGTGTAAGAAGCCTTGTCTTTGTCCCGAGGAGCTTGCTGGTGGTTTCAAACAGCTGGCCTTGTGGTTAGCAGCCCAGCGTGTAACCACTACGCCACCCTGACCACTTGGGTGGGCTGAAATTTGAACCCCGTGCTTCTGTACTCAACAAGACTGCAGTTAGCCCTCCCAAGGCCTTGTAGACTAGACTGACCATGGGGAAAGACAGGACTCTCTACACCCGGAAACAGTTACCATCTCCAAAACCCACCAGGGCAGTTCTACCCTGTCCAGGATGGTGGGTGGTCATGAGTGGCCATTGGCTTGATGGCAGTGAGTTTGTTGTTGTTGAGTTAAATCAACTTCCTTATACTCTCTGTGGCCCAAGGGCCAATTCTGCCGTCTGTCCTGTCTTCCTGCTAATTCCTGCTACAAGATTCCATCTCCCTGCCCCATCTGAGTGGAACACCCACACCTTTATCCCTGCGACCAGTAACCCCACAGAAGCACCTCCAGGCCCCCAGGCACTGCCCTGGGCATCCAGGACATCCTGGGTCCTGGGCTTCCTCTTTGCTGTCTTGGAAGCTCAGCGGTGAACTTCAAAGGATGCCCGGCACAGAGTTCCATCTATTTGCACAGGGCAACACGCTTCCAGGAATCCAGGCTGGTGAGTTTCTGCTTTAGGAATCTGGACAGTTCGAGTCATCTGCATTTCTGACGTCTCTGTCTGGAGGGCAGGGGGAACAAAAAACACTGGGAGTGGCCCACAGTCCTGGCTGACCACAATTTTGACCGCTCATTCTCAGCTCCCCACTGGTCTGCCTGGCCCCGCAGGCATTTAATGTACAATGGCTGCTTCTTTTCTCTGCGGCCCGACCGGCTTCTCCAGCCCACCCAGCTCATTTAAAACGCCACTTAAAGTCACAAACTTCTAGGCGAAGGACTGGGCCTCGCTGCGCCCTCCAGGCTGCTATTGAGTCCCGCCGCTGGGGTCACGGGACACCCACTGGGTCCAGCGAAGAAGGAGGAAGCCCCCCCACCCTGAGCCGGCCGGCGCCATCCACCCAGAGCCCTGGACGCGGCCGGCGCGGGGTCCGCAGCGCGCCAGGTGCTGGCGCGCACGACGAGGACGCAGCACCAGGGCGCGCGGGGAGCGACCTGTTGACACAGCCGTCTGCAAACAGGCGGTCAATTATTAACCGGCCGCGCAGCCGGCACCAGGAAACCCGAGCCGGCGGCGAAAGGGGAGCCAGCCGGGCGGTGGCGGGCACGGCGAACCCGCTGCAGCCCCGCGCGCACCGGCCACCGGCCGCCCGCACCCGCCATGGCGGCAGGTAAGACCGCCGGGCCTGCGCGCACGCCCGGACCTCGGTGGCGGGGTCCCTGTCCTGGGGTCTCCGGCGAAGGGGAGGTGGCTAGATGCAGCCGCAGGTGGGGAGGGACCAGGGCGCTGGTTCCCAGAGGCCCCACCCCGCTACGCCTCCCCCTCCCAGCGTGGAGCAGCTAGGCAAAGTTCGGACAACTTTGGCGACCCCCCACCCCGCCCCAAGTTCCAATGAGCGTCCCTGCAGGTGAGCTGGGTGGGTGGCCTTTGGCGCGGCCCCAGTGTTAACTAGCCCTGCCCAGCCCCCCAGGGAGGTGTCAGTTCTTCGGGCATTTTCCATTCCCTCCCCCCACCCCCCTTCCCGCGTGGCCTGGCTTAAGTTCTTAGGAATTGGGGGGAGCGGCGACCCGGGTGAGATGAGAAGAGACCCCGCAAAGAGAATCAGAGCCCAGAGTTAGGGGCCGAGCAGGCAGAGATGGAGCTGGGAGCTGGGCAGACGGAGTGCCACACCGGAGGCTCTCTTACTGGCTCCGGGGCCTTTGGGACCCCGCGCTGAGGGCGCGGACGGCGACCCTGACCCTGTCTTGACGCAGAGGTGGCTGCAGAGAGACAGCGCTTACGAAGTTCGGCGGGGCCCTCAGTCCTGCCCTCCGGGAGAACCTGCTTGGAGGGAGCGAGCGGGGCTGCACCCAGACCCCCCCAGTGTGCGGATACAGAGGGGTGGGCCCCGGTTTGGCTCTGCTTCGCCCCCAGGCATTGGGTTCCCCCACCCCAGAGCCCTGCGAATTCCCTTCCCTGTGAAGCCGCCCCAGCCCCCCTTCCCCGCTGGAATGTCTGAAGGAGGCTCGGGTGTCCAGAACAGTCACCGGGCCAGCAAATTTATTTACTCTGCACGCCTATCTCTGAGCGATTGGCCAGGTATTTGCCCCGCGGGACCTGAGGAAGCTGTGGTTTATGTTATGATAACTACCTTAGGGGCTCGGTGAGCTCGCCCCGCTCCACACCCCCCTTCACCAGCCCCTCACCGCCTTGGTGGTCTGTGAATCTGGCTCCCTGAAGCTCCTGGAGCCGCAGGTGACCCCTTAGAAGCTTCCATCTCCTCACCTATTAAAAAGAATTAAAACCAAAATTAAAGGCGCACCAGAGGATGACCAAAACTCCCAGAATGAAGCCAGGACCCGTGTAATTTCTAAATGATCATCGTTATTATTGTCCTCATTTTAAACCAAACTCACTGCCATTGAGTCAGAGCTGACCCAAAGCGACCTAGAAGGTGACTGGTGACAGAGTGGTAAAGCCCACTCTTTCTCTTTGTTTGGGCCGATGGATTGAAGCCCCAAGGGGCTCTCAGGATGCCCTCCAGGGCCCCAGAGGACTGCCGAAGGCTTCCTTGTGGTAACTGCTGTTCTGTGCAGGCTTTTCCTGGTCCCTTGGGCATCTTACCCTCCCAGCTTCAGGGCGCAGACCCCTAGGTAGAGAACCTGCTGGAATCAGGTACTTGGTAGGGTGGGGGTGGGTGTCTAGGCGTGCTGTGGGCTGTTGACTATAGTCTTCTAGTCAAACCCACCAGCTGCTCTGCGGGGGAGAGAGGAGGCGGTCTACTCTTGTAAAGATCTGCATAGACAGGGTCTGTGTTCTGTATTCAGTACTGTCTTCTGAGCCTAGGACTCTGCCGGGTCCATGTTCTTAGCTGCCACCCCCGGCTTATGGCGACCCCAGGGACAATGGACCGAGTCATTGTCAGTCCTGGGCCATGCGTGTGGTTAGATTCTGACAGGACTGCGTATTTTCAGACCGATACTTTCTGAAGGCGATAACCAGGACTTTCTTCCTGTTTGGCAGCACGTCTTTTGCCCACAGAGCAAAGCTCCCCAGGATTTTCTTGGCTATAATATTTACAGGGCACACTGTCAGGCCTTTCTTCCTCAGTGCTGCTTTGAACCACCACCCTTTGGGTTAGTGATGAAGGGCAAACTGTCCAGGGACTTTGCACAGCAGCCTCACAAACTCACTGCCATTGAATCAGTGCCAACTCACAGTGACCCTGTACACAGGGTAGAACTGCCCCGGTGAGTTTCCGAGACTGGAACTGTGGGAGTACAAAACCCGTCTTTCTCCCGAGGAGCAGCTAGTGGTTTTGAACTGCTAACCTTGCGATCACAGCCCAATTTGTAACCCCTATGCCACCAGGGCACAACAACCTGGCAACAGGCAAACCCTCAGTGGCGGATGGGTGGTGGTTCTGGCTGTGAGTCCAATCCAGGCCTCCCTCACGAGCTACCTGCTGCTGAGCTACCAGGGTCTCGGTCAATACTGAGAGGGTGGGGGCTGGGCTGCTGTGTAGTTCCTGTGAGACACAGAGCAGGACGGAGGTTTGGGGCTGGCTGTTGCAGGGTGGTGGGCTTGGGCTGAGAGAGCTGTGTGAATCAGCCAGCCAGCGTCACTGGTACTGACGGAAAGGACCCCTGCTTTAGGCAGTGGGGCACTTTTAGGGGACACATTCTCGTCCCCTCCCCCACCTTCTGTTGGCGTTGCTTCCATCATTTCAAACCTCGGGCCCTTGATTCTGCAGTGGGAGGTGCTGGCAGATGGAGACTGGTCAGGTGAGCATCTACTCCAGTACCTCTACAGAGGCTCTGGTGTGTGTGGTGCTTACATGTTGGGCTGCTAACTGCAAGGTCAGCAGTTCAGAAACACCAGCTGCTGTTTGGGAGAAAAATGAGGCTTTCTCCTCCCATAAAGGCTTTCAGTCTTGGAAACGCATGGAAGCTTGCCAGGAGGCACAATAGATTTGATGGCAGGTAGTTTGGGGCAGAGATTGAGGTCTGTTGGTACCTCCCCCGTGATACTTAGGCTGTCTTCTAATCTGAGAGGAGGCACGCAGTGGGCTGCATTCAGACTGCTGACCACAAAGGCCAGCAGTTCAAACCCACCAGATACTCCTCCGGGGAAAAAACTCCCGGAACAACAAACAAAGTGCTGTCCTGGCAATTCTGACTCAGAGACTGGATGGGACAGAGTTGACCTGCTCCCGTAGGTTTCTGAGGGTGTGCATCTCTATGGGAGCAGCCAGCCTAATCTTTCTCCCGAGGAGCAACTGATGGCTTTGATCCAACAGCAGCACACCGAGGTTCCCAGACCTGGGAAGGAGCCAGGAAGCCGCCGGGGCCCTCCGAGATTAAGCCTTGGGACGTGGGGCAGCCGTTCCCTTCTGCCCTGTAGGATGGGTGCGAGCCAGAGTGGACCCTGAAACAGGGAGTTTTGAGCTTTCTAATCTAAGCTGAACCCCCAGTCGGGGCAACAACCTCTAAATCCCTGCGGGGGTCATCTCAGAAGAACCCCAGCTCTCTTCCGCTCCCCCACTTCTTACCCATTCACCTGCCTTCCATCTCCCCATCACGCAGCCTCTTTCGGCTGGCAGAGATTTGCTCCTTCTCCCCCAGTTGCGGCTGAGAACACTGACGGCAGTGACCCTGACCCATGCGTGCCGGAGCAGAACGACGCTCCCGTATTTTCAAGGCCGTGACCTCTCAGAAGCAGACTGCTAACCTTGTCCTCTGAGGGGCCTCTACATCAGGGGTCGGCACACGCTGGAGATGGAAGGGCCAGTCCTGTCCCCACAACAATGTAAAAATGAGCTCATCATTAGCTGAACAATAACCTTAGCGTCTTTCCTCCCCATTTTGCTTCAGAGCCACACGTGTGCGCCAGAAGAGGCCCCTGTGGCTTGCGAGCCGCAGTTTGCCGACCACTGGTCAGAGAAACAAATCCATGAATGATACCCATGAATGTACAAGAAAAAACCCCTTATCTCAAAAAGGCAGCTTAGCCTAGGCTATCAGGCCAGGCAAGTCAAGGCCTCCTTCAGACTCGGAGCCGCAGGCTGCTGCCGCAGGAAAGTAGAGGGTGAAGTGGAAGGAGCCGATGGGTGCAGTCGGTGCATCCAAGCTCGGTGGAACCTTGGCAGAGCGCTGACGCTCCCAGGGCAGGGGTGGTGCATACAGGGCCACCCACCCCTGGAGGCAGGCAGAGTCCCAGGCAGGAAGCAGGGAGGCTAAAGGCCAGCCTTACAAACCTCCTATTTGCTCAGTGTGTAGTCATAGGTTGTTAGATTTGACTGACGAATATATTGGTCTGCTCTTTCTCTTTGTGGCAACTTTTCAGGGTTTGGTTTAGGATTATTATAGGTCTCATAAAATGAGCCAAGCTGTGATATTATTTTTCCTATTTTTGAAAAAGTCTGCCGAATATTGGTGTTGTGGTTTTGTTGTTGCTGTTTGGGTGTTGTGTTTTAAGTATCTTGTAGAACCTTCTTCTGATCTAAGATCTTTTTTGAAGAATTCGGTATCAGAATTGGAGGAAGGCTTATTAACAACTTCCAATATGCAGATGACACAACCTTGCTTACTGAAAATGAGGAGGACTCGAAGCCCTTGCTGATGACGATCAAGGACTGCAGCCGTCAGTGTAGACACACTCAATGTCAAAAGGAACCCAAATCCTCACAATGGGACCAACAGACAACGTCGTGATAAGTGGGAAACGGTAGTCTTAGCTCCATCCACAATCAATGCCCATGGAAGCTGCAGTCAAGAGATCAAACAATACATTTCACTGGGTACCTCGACTGCCCAAGAACTCTTTAAAGTGTTGAAAAGCAAGGATAATCACCGCTTGGCCCAAGCCATGGTATCGCCAATTGACTCATATGGAAGTGAACGTTGGACTTTGACAGAGGAAGACCAAAGAAGAACGGATGCATCTGAATTGTGCTGGAGAATATTGAAAATTGCACGGACTGCCAAAAGACAAACGATTCTGTCTTGGAAGAAGGATAGCCAGAGTGCTCCTTAGAGGCAAGGATGGCGGGACTTCTCCTTGCACACTTTGGACATCTTATCTGGAGAAGGACATCATGCTTGGTAAAGGAGGGGGCAGCAAACCTGAGGAAGGGTGACATTTGAGAAGATGGATTGACGCGGTACCTGCCCTGCGGGGCTCAGACATGAGGACAGTACTTGTGAGGGTGACACAGCCTGGCCGGTGGCTTGTCCCGTTGTGTCCGACTTGCTGTGAGTCCTAACCTGCTCGGTGGCACCTAACCCCGCCACAGCCACCACCACCAGTGAGATGGAGTTTTCTTCTTGAAAAGGTTTTTGAGAACAAATTTGACTCCTTTAACGGTGATAGGGCTCTTCAGATTTTCTGTTTCTTTTAGGTGTCAACTTTGGAAAGTTTTATCTTTCAAGAAATTTGTTTCATCTACTTTTGTCAAATGTGTTGGCATAAATTTTTCTCTTTTCTTTTGGCATAAATTTTTCATGGGATTCTCTTATGTTCTTGTGTCTGTAGGGCCCGTACCAACTCTTTTTTCACTCCTAACGGCGACTTATGTTTTCTTTTTGTTCTTGATAAGTTTAGCTAGAAGTCTGTCCGTTCTGTAAATCGTTTCAAAGCAGCCTCTTTGACCTTGTTAATTTTCTCTATCATCTACTTCATGGATTTTTTTGTTCTTACCACCATTTCCATTTTCATCATTTATTTCGGGTTACTGTGCTTTTTTCTCGAGTCTTTAGGGTAGAGCCTTAGGTTACAGATTTAAACTTTCCTTTTTCAGTGTACACATTTAAAGCTACGTATCTCTCTCTAAACACAGCTTTAGCTGCACCTCACCAGTTTTGATGTTTTGGTTTACATCGCTGTTCAGTTAAACTTTTCCCCCTCAGTTTACATTGTGATTTCATTGTTGAGCCATGAATTATTCAAACATGCACTGTTTGATTTTGCAGTAAACAGCACACAAGGCCATTTCTGAACTCCTCTGGCACCTCCATGGCCCGGAGCCCTGGGTCAGACATGCCTCCACACCCCATCTCTCTTTCCTATGCTGACACCAACACTTCCCCCCACCGCACTCTGCTTCTATGCTGGACTCAGTTACTCACTCTTCACTGGCCTCACCGAACTCATAGACAAGACGCACCATGATAGGACTTCTTAAGGCAGTGTGAATAGGAGGGCATAGCTCCTAATCAAATTGCTCTACCAATCGCTGTCCGAGAAGTTGCTCCTGCCACCCACTAAGGTGCTCCCTGAACTAATGTTCCTTGTTAAGAACAATTCAGGGGTATTTTTGATTTAGAGTTTAAAGGTTATTTTAGGGCAGCCTTTTTTGTCATGCCTCTGACCTCCATGTCCCCAGGAAGCCTAAAGTCCATGAAAATTTGAAATCCTGTTCTGCATTTCCCCCCTTTTGATGAGTACTCTTCTATAGACTCTGATCATAATGCTCAGCCATCCACCATCTTCTTCTGGTCTCCTGGCAAAGGACACAGTTGTTGATGAAGGTGATCAGCCGCATCTTCCACATCCTCCTCCTGTTTCTGATTCTCTTTCCTCTGTGCTCTGGAAGGATCTAGACCATTTGTGCCATGAGTGGCCACTTGCAAACTTTAAGACCCTAGACTACGCCGCAAACTAGGAGGTGGACTGGAACCCAGTACTCTAGAGCCTCCCCTGGGCCCCTGCCTGGCACCTGGAGGTGCTCAGTCAGTCAGGCTGCTCCCAGGGTGTGTGGAGACCTATTCAGGTGTCTTGAGAGTCTGTCATCCAGGGGCAGAGCTTGGAGGTGAGGGGGCAACTGAGGTGCCTCTGGGCCCTGGCTCAGAGTAGTGTCTCTCCAACCACTGGTCACTCCTCTTCCGGGCCCCTGGCGCTGCTTTCAGGATTCCCTTCCTTCTAAGTAGGGGGGGAGGGTGCGGGGGAGGGTGCTCCTGGCTCTTCCGTTAGTCATGGTCTGGTGGACCCTGAGCACACCATTCTTCCCCCACAACCTTGAGCTCAAGGGTCCAAACAAGAGTGTGGAGCCCGGCTCTTCTCAGACCAGCATCCCATGGAACCACCTAACAGAGCTCAGCCTAACAGAAGCTCTCTCCCTGCCCAGCCCTGAGGTGGGCACTGTCTAGCACAGGCAATCTGGACCAAATGTTGGGCAGGGCAGTGGCCACCCCCGGGCTCTTCTTCAGCCCGACCACTGGCTCGGTGACCTGTGGCAGGCCCCCGCTTTCTGCTCAGTGTCTGAAGGAGACTCTGAGGCTGGAACTATGGGAGCCAGTGAGCACTTGGTCTAAGGCCACGGTCGAGCTCAGGGGAGTCACTGGGACTTGTCCTTCAGCCTATGTTTTGGGGGGTCTGTGGGGAGGAGTCCCAGGGGCCCAGCTTCCTCTTGAGGTTCACGGTTCCTGGCGTTTCTGTACAGATCGGAACGCGAGAGGAGGTGCCACCCCCGCAGACTCCGAGGACCCAGCGTTCCCGCAGCTCCCTCGCCGGCCACAGCTCCTGGATGAGGCCGGAGAGGCCGGTGAAGAAGGGGCCATGGGGCCTACGGAGGGGAGCAGTGGCCCCAGCCACTCTTCTGGAGAGCAGGCCCGGGAGGGTGCCCTAGCAGACCCCCCAACGGAGGCTTCGGCAGTGACCCTGACCCAGGCGGGAGCCTCTGCCTGTTCCCAGGCCACGGGCGAGGCCAGGCAGGAGCCCAAGCTGGCGCCTGGTGGGGTCCCCAACATTGGCTTTGTGGGCGAGCCCCCACCTTATGCTCCGCCTGACCCCAAAGCAGTGCACTTGCTCTACCCACCCTTCCCCCAGGTGCCCGTGCTGTTCCAGCCAGGGCCATCACCCCAGGCCCTGTACCCACCTCCTGCTGTGGGTACACCCCTCTACTCCACCGCTTCCCCCTCACCAATGCCCCTCTTCTCAGCCCCCACTGGAGGAGCAGGCGCCTTCCCCTTCCCTATGGTGAGTGGTCCTGGGGTCCCCTCCCTCCCCTCCTGTCCCCATCTACTCCAGTAGCTGGGCCTGGACCAGCCCTGGACACATGGTGGCTGTCAGGTTGGGGGGCTGATTGACACACACGAGAGGCTACTGCTTCCCATGCAGAGAGCCTTCTGTGCCCCGGAAAACAGGTTCCTGCCTGGAGGCCTACCAGAAGTGCGGGGCATTGGAGCTGGGTCCTGCTGGATGCATAGGAGAGTGCAGGCCAGGAAGGGAAGAGAAACCAGCCCAGAGTGGCTGAGTGTGTGTTCTGAGAGGGACGGGCGGTCAGCTTGTCAGGGAGGGGTGGGGAAAGCGGCATCCATGGTGAGGGACCAGGGGCCCCTGATAAGACCAACAATGGAGGTCCCCAGCAGAAGCCCAATGAGGATGACCGAGTGGCCGGAGCAACTTGCAGGAGACAGAACTAGGGATGCAGGGCCTGAGTGGCAGTGGGATGGAGGAGGGCCACACTGATGGGTTGAGGAGGGGGTGGCGTGGCCCCAGTGCCCTAGACAGCCATGTTCTTCATGGGCTGCACCCGCCTCCTCCTCTGGCAGTGTGGGGGGAGGCTTGGGCTGGCTCCCTCACCATGTCATGGCCTCCGGCTCCCCAGTACAACAGTCAGATGCCAGCCCCCCCCACGGTGGAGCACAGGCCGTTGCCCAAGGACTACCTGATGGAGTCCGTGCTGGTGACCCTCTTCTGCTGCCTGCTTACCGGCCTCATCGCCATCGTCTACTCCCATGAGGTAGGTGGGGGCGGGGCCGGACCTTCTGACAGCCCCACCTGCCAGACTGCCACAGAGCTCCCCAACCAGCAACGGGTCTCTGGCGTCTCTTCCTCAGGAGGGGTAGGAGTGGGGACATCAGTGAGCTGTTATCTGGGGGGCCCAGCCCTCTTGTGTGAGCACCTCCTTTCTCTGGGAAGTT
Organism: Tenrec ecaudatus; assembly: GCF_050624435.1. NCBI lineage: Eukaryota > Metazoa > Chordata > Mammalia > Afrosoricida > Tenrecidae > Tenrec > Tenrec ecaudatus. The sequence continues at coordinate 75,648,244 of NC_134539.1, read as the reverse complement.
CTCCCAAGACTCTTCACAGTGAGGGTGTGAATGTCTGTTATGGGCTTTCTCCATAGGGGTATGTGTGTGTATGTATGTGTGTATGTGTATATGCATGCATGTGTGTATGTGTGTGTGTGCGTACACGTGTGTTGGCAGAATTCGTTCCAACAATCTACACACATGTTTGTGAGACATTGGTTCTAATCTCCACATCGAACAGCCCCCCCGCCCTCCTGGGCTCCCTTTTTCCATTCACCCATCATTTCCGTTCAATCCTTTGTGTCTTCTGAACTTGGTTTTGGGGCACACTTAACCCTTCCAGTTTCCTAAGGCTGGCTGCTTTCCGTGGGCCTCGGGCTCATCGCACGGGCGGGGTTGTGGCCGGATGGAAAAGCGCTTTCCTCGAGTGGGGTCAGTTCCACATTTGACGGGAGTCCAGGTGCCCTCACCTCAGGGTCCACCCGTCTCTAGCAGGCCAGTAAGCCTGGTCTTTTTTCATGATTTTAAATTCGCTCTGCATCTCCGCCCGTTCTGTCGAGGGTCATCTAGCATGAGTCCCATCAAGGGGTTGGCCGTGGTGGCTGGGCACAGAGTTCTAGTCCAGGCTAGTGCCGGTGGGGGCACCTCGGGACGGATTGTCTCCTCGAGGCTTTGGTTGGCTCTTGGCTCTAGGGGACACCAACAGCTGCCTCTTGGCTGCTTTTGAGAGCCCAGTCACGCCTCCCCAAAGGAGGATGGAGAGCATTGTGTTTGAGCACCTACATGTCCCCCAGATCCTATTGGTGAAGGTCATGGTGAAGACCTTCACATGCCTTTGCCCTGTGTGCTGTATTGCGTGTTGTTATCAATTACCGTCACGCCTGTTCAGACTGTGTACGCCAGAACGGAACGCTGCCCGGTCCTCGGCAGTCCTCTCAGTTGTTCTTGCATTTAGTCCATCGGGGCAGCCCCCGTGCCGTCCATCTCGATGAGGGCCTTCCTGGAGTTCGCTGCCCTTGACTTGAGAAGCATCATGGCTTTCTCCGGGGACTGGGCTCTCCTGACCACTCGTCCAAGGTACAGGAGACGAGATCTCACCATCTTCGCCTCTCAGGAGCACTCTGGCTGCACTTCTTTCAAGACAGAGTTGTTTGTTCTGTTGGCAGTTGACGGCACTTTCAATATTCCTCCCAGCACCATGATTCAAGTGCACCGGCTGTTCTTTGACCTTCTTTATTCAGTGTCCAACTTTCACATGCGTGGGAAGCAACGGAAAACACCACAGCTTGGGTGAGGTGCATCTCCCCACGGCAAAGAGGTCTGTGCAGCAAGACCTGGTGGTCTAGTGGGCTAAACATTGGGCTGCACACCACGAGGTCGGCAGTTTAAACCCGCCAGCCGCTCGGCAGGAGCAAGATGAGGCTGCCACAACCCCATGGAGCCTCTCTGCTCTGCCCTGGAGGGGTGGGCGAGTCAGAATCAATTTGATGAGCCCGTGGCTTTTTCTAGTTAGTGGCTGAAGATCACAAGCAACTCTTCATGTATGTATTGGCTTTCTGCCTTCTTACCCATGTTAGCATGGGATTGTCTTTTTGTTGTTGAGGCTTGTGTTTTAACAGATAACATTTTGCCTCTCTATCCGTCCACTCAACTCTTCATCCATTCTACTTCCGTACATCTATTTATCCAGCACTGATCTGTCTACTCACCCACCCACCTAGCTACCACTCACCTGTGCACATTTCTGAATCTGTTCATCTCCCGCTGATCCATCCACCCACCCATGGTCTCTCCAGTTTCCATCCATGGATCCTTCCATCCATCCACCACCATCCTTTCCTCTGTTATTGCCAGGCATGGATAGTGTCAGGTCCTGGGGATTCAGTGGTGCTAATGTGATGGCAGGAGGAGTAATGTGATGGCATGGTGGAGTACAAGTTGGGCTGCTCACTGCAAGGTCGGCAGTTCAAAACCAGCAGCCACTGTGCAGGAGAAAGATGAGGCTTTCTACTCCTGTAAAGAGCTATAGTTTCAGAAACCACCGACAGGGGCAGTTCTACCTTGCCCTATAGCAGCGGTTCTCAACCTGTGAGTCCTGACCCCTTTGGGAGTTAATGACCCTTTCACAGGGGTCGCCTAAGTCTGTCGGAAAACACATATTTCCAATGGTCTAGGAACCGAGACACCGCTCCTCTGTCTCCAGGCAGGTCCACCCACATGCAGATAGGCCCACATAGGAGTACCCAGCATGAAGACTGTTACCCAGGCTACACCATGCTTCAGGACAACATTTCATTTATTCGTCATTAGGAAGAAATATTTCACAATGTATAATCACATATTGTTCTTGTGATTCATCATTATGCTTTAATGATATTCAATCTGTAACCATGAAAATCCATCCTGCATATCAGATATTTACACGATGATTCATAACCGTCGCAAAATGACAGTGATGAAGTAGCAATGAAAATAATGTGATGGTTGGGGGTCCCCACCGCATGAGGAGCTGTCTGAAAGGGTCGTAGCCTGAGGAAGGTGGAGAACTGCTGCCCGAGAGGCAGGCTCTGAGTCGGAATTGACTCAGTGACACTTTTTGAGTGAGAGTGTGATGACATTAGAATATACTCAGGAGTCGGTGACGCCCAGAGCCCTTGGCCCTGGGCTGACCTGTTCGTGAGGTCAGGGAGCTCCCCAGAGACGAGGCATCCAGGAATGAGGGGAGAAGGCTGATGGCTCCGCAAGGAGTGGAGCCCCGGCTCACTCTCCCCCTCCCCGTGTCCCGTCTCTCTGCAGACCCGCGCGGCCCTGAGCAGGGGTGACCTGGCCCAGGCCGAGGAGGCGTCCAGGAAGGCCCGCTCGCTCGTGCTCTTCAGCCTGCTCTTCGGGGTCTTCGTGTCCACCAGCTGGGTCATCTACGTGGTGGTGGCGCTCTACCTTCCCTGAGGGCGCGCGCGGCACCTGCCGGGACACCCAGAGGTCCCAGCCTGGCCACTCTTTCTGTGGACCCTGGTCCTTGTCAGTAGCCAGGTATCCCCTGCCAGGGGATGGGGGTGGGGGCAGGCAGGGACGAGGCAGCCCTCAGCCCCCGAGGGGGTCCAGGGGTCCAAGCTCAGTGGTGGGAGGAACCCTGGAGCCCTGGTTCCTAGACACCTCTGTTGAGGTCTTCTGGGCCCACCTCTGTCTTCACCTTATATCCGAGGGACCCCATCTCAGAGCCCTCTGCGACAGACTCCTCCTCCCAACTGTCAGTATTTATTTTTCCCTGTGGGAGCGTTGAGAGCGCTCCCCACATCCAGGCCTTTCTGTTTCGACTGCGTGATCCTCTCTCTGGGGCTCCCGGCTGCTTGGCCCTCCACCCTGCTCCATCCCAGGGGACAGGGTCCACTGCAGCCATGGTTTGGTCAACAAACATATGTGACACCGTGTGCAGAGCTTCGGGTGGCTGCCTCCAGGTCACGGCTAGCTCCCGGCTCACTGACAGGCCGGAGGCCGTGTCTGCCCGCAGATGGGCCTCCAGGGGCCCCTCTGAGATGCCCTTAGGATGCAGGCAGCCCAGCCAGGAAGCTTTATTGCTCCCACATACAGCTCTAGCGAGCTGTCCCCCTCTTCTCCCTGGACCCCCTTCTCCTGGGGCAGCCTTTCCGGAACCTTCTCTTCTGTTTAGCTGGGCTGGCTTCCCAGCAGGGGGTGGGAAGCAACAGACGGACTTTCCGGCTCTTCAGGAGCGGCTGCCTCTTCTGTTGAGGAAGCTGGTCTTCTCCGTATGGAAAATGGGGCAGTGGCTCAGCCTGCCCCTGGAGCATCCAGGGCGGCTCGTGGAGAACCCCACGGCTGTTCCCAGGGGCGGACAGGGGAGTCGAGCCCCCTCTGGCCTCCAGGGCAGCTGGGAACCTCCTACCAGCAGAGAGGGGAGTCAGTTGATGGACCCTGCTTTCCTGAGCCCCCAGTAAACGACTCACCCGGATGAAAAACCATCTGCTTAGGCAGGGACGGGGGAGGGGGCTGACAGAGCTGGACCAGACTGAGGGCTTAAGTGGGGCTCAGGGCCCTGGCCAGGACATCCCCCCCCCCCCCCGCCCCCTGGAATGAGGAAGTGGAGGGCAACATACCTGGAGATGGTGGAATGGCTCAGGGGCAGGACCCAGGGCTGGTCTGGTTTGCAGGCCAGCTGCGAACGGGAGGAGCAAAGGGTTTCTTAGCTGATGAGCAGCTGACACAACACATTTGATGAGAATCCAACAGTCTGGACTCTGCAAGCTCTTCAGTAAGATCACAATGGAAAGACACCTTCTGGATCAGTTGCTCCTTCCAGTCCCCTGGAGAGTGGTGAAAAAATGCAGATTGCGGCGGCTGCATGTCCACTGAGAGGCCTGGTGATGCCGGACGGGGCACAGGATCCCACGTGACGTGGCACAGGCAGAGGAATGGCACCAAAGCTGTCCCACAGGGGCCTCGCCAGGGTGTCACCAACTCACATGTCACCATTCCTGGCCCCCAGGAACCTCCCCCCAAACCAGAGCCTACAGAAGCCCTAGTAGAGTTTATTATCAATGCTACTTAGAGGATAATATGACATCAACTGAGTTGAAAGTTGCTTAAATGTAATATTTCTTAGTCACTGAGTGGAAGCCTTTGGGGTTTTTTTCCTCCTTTTTTTGCCTTTAATTCTTATTTTATGCTTAAAAACACCCCATCCCCCAATGTTATTGCTATAGGTTCACAAATACGTCTTACCATAATATTGTAGCTAAAACACCAGAAAATGTGACACACCTGGTGTCTATGAAGACCTGGGCAGCAGTGAAGTCCATTGTACATTAACTTGGCATGGATCCTTGGAAAGCCCAGGTTAACAGCAGGAGCTTGAAGCCTGAAGGCAAAACCATGTGCTTCAAGGGGGGGCTGTAATTGGGAGGTAATGACCACACCACCGTCCCCAAAGTAAATTGGCATAGAGTCTAAGCTACATGAATCCTGATGTATATAAACTGGACTTATAAAAATATATTTTAAAATCATATCGATGTGAATTGAGGGGAAGGGCGGAGTAAAGACCCAAAGCCCATCTGTAGACAATTGGAAGAGTCCAGCCAGTCAGGGTGCAGTAGAGCACCAACGAAATACACAACTTTCCTCTAGTTCTTTAATGCTCCCCCCCAAACCCCCTCCACCATCATGACCCCAATTCTGCCTTACAAATCCGGTTAGACCAGAGCATGTACACTGGCACAGATAAGAGCCTGAAACACAGGGAATCCAGGACAAATAACCCCCTCCGGACCAATAATGAGAGTAGCAATACCAGGAGGGGAAGGGGAAAGTGGGGATAGAAAGGGGGAATCAATCACAATGATCTACATATAACCCCCTCCCAGGGGGATGGACAACAGAAAAATGGGTGAAGGGAGACAGTGGTCGGTGTAAGACATGAAAATTTATAAATTTTCAAGGGATCTTGAGGAAGGGAGAGTGGGGGAGGGGGGAAGTGGGCTGATAGCATGGGCTCAAGCAGAAAGAAAATGTTTTGAAAATGATGAGGGCAACATATGTACCAATGTGCTTGTCACGTAGATGGATTGTGATAACAGCTGCAAGAGCCCCCAATAAAATGATTAAAAACACCTTTTTTGTTGCTGTTGTTAACCATGGGGATATTTTTATAACAGAGACAAAATCTGCTTCAGTGCCGCACGCTTTATAGCGGGTCATGTTAGCGTCACCTCCTCTGATCCTGTCACCTGCACCCTCCTCCGGGTGCCACTGCCATTGAAGCTTCTAAAACCAGGATCCAACCTTGGATGCCACCTCTCCACCAGGACTCAATGACAGATCAACTTCCCTCCGGACCAGCGGAAACGGGCCCTGTGGGTTTCCACGACCAAATCGTTACAGCAGCGGTTCTCAACCTGTGGGTCGCGACCCCTTTGGGGGAATCGAACTACCCTTTGACAGGGGTCGCCGGATTCATCACAGTGGCAAAATGACAGTGATGAAGTAGCAACAAAAATAATGTTATGGTTGGGGGGTCACCACACACGAGGAACTGCATGAAGGGTCGCAGCCTAAGGAAGGTTGGAAACCGCTGCTTTATGGTAATAGGCTCACATCTTTCTCCTGCGGAGTGGCTGGAGGTTTCACACAGGCAGATCTCGTAGGTAGTGGGACCACTACACCACCAGGATGCCTCTAGGTCTCTATTATTTAATATCTTTAAGGCTCCAGCTAATGTTAAAAAACAAGAAAGTATAATTTGTATAAAAACGACAAGAGATCATTTCTAAGCGTCTTTGAAAAAAACCGGGGGGAGCGGGGAGGGAGGGGAAAAAATAGAGGACCTGATGCAAAGGGCTTAAGTGGAGAGCAAATGCTTTGAGAATGATGAGGGCAAAGAATGTACAGATGTGCTTGGCACAATTGATGTATGTATGGATTGTGATAAGAGTTGTATGAGGCCCTAATAAAATGTTTTTTTTTTTTTAAAAGAAAATAACCTAGAATAAGTAGGAACACTTGACAGGTCACAATAAGCTTAAGAAAACTCTGAGATACACAAAGGAAATAATTCTTTAAATTAAAGGCAGAGGGCTCTCTCTCCCTCCACGTGGACCACCAAGCGGGGCTGAGATGACTACTGCTTATCAGATCTCAAAAGATAACGAGGGAAACTGGACAGTGGAGCTGACTTCAACCAGGATCTGTGTAATAGCTGACATCCCGAACGTCTGACTGAACCCTAGGAAAATAGCTAAAGCATTCATTTGAAACACAATGACAAACCACACCAAGAACTGATTATACTTGAACCTGACTGACTTAAAATCAAAATGGCTGCAGTCATGCTCACATCTCTGCTCCTCCAAAGTCCACACCTGCCCTCAGAGTTGCCACAGGACCCCAGGAATCTGTGTTTTAAATGACTTCACAGGATTCTCATGCACACCCATCCTTGAAAGTCCCTACTCAAGAGGCCTGGCTTTTGATGTGCGTTTCAGGGTCAAGGAGATGAAGTACAAGCTTCTGCCATACACCCAGAGAACACTATTCTCTCAGTTCATCATGGGCCAAGGTGGACCCTCTGGGCTGAGATGTTCCCCAGGAGGAACCTGAGTGTGTGTGGCTCATAGAACAAACAGGGCTCTGGGGTGCCCAAGCGCTATGGTCACAAGCAAGGGTGACAAAAATTGTACCTAGGGAGATTTTTGGTGGTGATCATAATTTACTCATCTACTACTGATTTAAGCATAAGGTACACAACAGAGAGCAGTCTATCCTTAAGGTGGCATTTGGGGGATTAAGGGGTAAGGACTTTGAAGCAGATACATATATGAGGGATGTCCCCCCCCAAAAAAAAACTGGAATTGTGCTTGGTGAAGCGTTCATACTACATATTTTCCCCACTAGGCGAGCATCAAGCAACTCGCTCTGAATTAGTGCGCCCAGTGGTGTCACCTGGGAAGGTTTTCTCTCGTCACTGTGAATTTTTTTCATAAAAGCAGTTTCACTCAAGCCACTTTTTTTGTGATGGCTGATTTAAGACAACAGCGTGTGGCTGTGAAATTTTGTTCCCTGCTCGGGGAAAAAATGCTGCAGAAGCTGTTGAGAAGTTGGACAGCTGGACACAGCTTACAAGGACAGTGCTGTGGGCTAAGTGTAGAAGTGGCTCTTCCGTTTCAAAAGAGGTGAAATGTCAATCAATGACAAACCTGGTTCTGGACTTCTGTCAACTTCCCGAACAGACGAAAATGCGGACTCATCGTGAGTCCATTCCACCAGGCCAGAACGTTCATCTAGAGGGTCTGAAAAGTTTGCGTAACAGTGTGCGACAAAAAAGGCCTGATTTGTGGCAGACAGCTGGGGAATGTTTTGCCACCACAATGCACCTGCCAGAGGCCAGCCCCAACTAGAGCCAAATCAGCCCCTCCCTAGAAGTACCATGCAACAGAGAACAACACTAAACCTCCAGGTTGGGGAAGAGGCCGGCATATCACGCGCATAAGGAAGCAAACCAAGAAGGAAAAGGAGAAAGGAGCAGTCGGTCTAGACCCCATATCGGCACACCAAGCCCAGAGGACGACGTCGCTGCATGGAACTGCTGAGGCACAGAGAGGACTGTAGGGCCGACAACAGCTCATGACATGTTGTCCCCTTGCTGGAGCATACTGTGACAGAGGATAATACTGGGGACACACAGCAGGGAGGAAGTGCGGCCTGAACCCCTCAACAGCGGGGCAAACCAAGAAGGGAACACAACAGATCAGTAATGGGAGTAAAGCCAAGCCACAAAACCCCAAAAGAGCCCCCCAGAATAGACTTCAGGCTCGGAGGGGCAATTTCTGGAATTCCCCCAGGACCAGTGGGGAGATCGTCATAAAGGTCAGTGGACAGATCTGAACTATGCATGTTTTGTTGTTGTTGTGCTTTTTTGCCAGTCATTTGTTTTCTATTTGTTTGGTCTATGCCATTGTTGGTATGCCTACTTATATAAGACAGGCATAGGAAGAAAGCTCGAGGAGAAAGCAACGGGACCAACAGTACCAGGGGTACCTAGGGAGAGAAAGGGGTGGGAGAAGGGTGTGGTGGGCAAACAGTGCCACAGACAGGGGAACAACTAGGGAATAAAAATCAATAACGAGGAGGCTATAGAGATCCTGGGAGCATTGGTCCAACAGCAATCTAGCTGAGAGGAAGCACTATGAGGCAGAAGTAGGATGAGCATGATGGTGGGGCAGAAGGAAGGTAAAAGGAAACAGAGGAATGATCTAGGAAGCAAAGCTATGGATGGAGGTATAAGCATAGGTGTGTCCATATGTAAAAAACATTAATCCATAAAAATAGAGGTATTGGCCGACGTACATATATTTATATGACAATACACTGAGGTAGTGGATAGACTTTGGGCCTCTGCTCATACCTTCCCTCACTACAAGAACACATTGTTCTAACAAATTGACAATCAGATGCTCACCCTCCCGACACAATGGCTGAAGACAAAATGGGTGCATAAGCAAATGTGAAGAAGGTGGATGGTGCCCGGCTATCAAAAGATACAGCATCTGGGGGCTTAAAGGCTTGAAGGTAAGTCAGCAGCCATCTAGCTCAGAAGCAACAAAGCCAACATGGAAGAAGCACACCAGCCTGTGCAATCACGAGGTGTCGAAGGGATCAGGTATAAGGCATCATCAGAACAAAAAATCTTACCATAGTGAATGAGCAGAGGAGTGTGGAGTGGAGACCAAAAGCCCATTTGTAGGCCACTGGACATTCCCTTACAAAAGGGTCTTGGGAAAGAGACAAGACAGTCAGGGTGTGATGTAGCAACGATGAAAAATACAACTTTCCTCTAGTTCCTAAATGCTCCCCACACCTCCACTGTCATGATCTGAATCCTACCTTGCAAGTCTGACTAGACCAGAGGATGTACACTGGTACAGATGGGAACTAGAAACACAGGGAATTCAGGGCGGATGATCCCCCTCAGGACCAGTGGTGTGAGTGGCGATACTGGAAGGGTATAGGGAGGGTGGGTTGGAAAGGGGGAACCGATTTTAAGGATCTACATGTGACCTCCTCCTTGGGGGACTGACAACAGAGAAGTGGGTGAAGGGAGATGTCTGACAGAACAAGATAGGGCAAAATAATAATTTATAAATTATCAAGGGCTCATGAGGGAGGAGGAAGCGGGGAGGGAGGGAGGGGAAAAGATGAGGACCTGATGCCAGGGGCTTGGGTGGAGAGCAAATGTTTTGAGAATGATGAGGGCAACGAATGTACAAATGTGCTTTACAAGATTGATGTATGTATGGATTGTGATAGGAATTGTATGAGCCCCTAATAAAATGATTTTAAAAAAAAAGAAGGGGTAAAAAAAATGAGGGAGGTGCTATCAGCCATCCAAACAAATGTGTTTGAAAAATGTTTCCAAGAATGGAATCGCAGGTTTGACAAGTGTATTAAGTGTAATGGAGAGTACTTTGAAGGTGATATGGTTGTTTTGTTAAACAAATTTAAAGACATAGCTTTGAAAGAAATATTCCATTTTGGACAATAAAAAAAAATAAAGGCAGAGGTAAAAAGTCAAAAAGTAGAATAAGGCATGACCGGTAGATACAATATCATTAATATCTTAAATAAATAGAAATCTTCTGCAACTCTATAAAGAAAACCAAGTTTTCAAAAATATGGCAGAACATTAAAGAGCAGTAACGAGAAGATAAACATACAAACTTGCCAGTCGTTTTGCTAAGTTTCAATTAGGGGAATTTTCTTCATTAGTCATTAAAAGTTAAATTCCATTCATTTTATAATGTTAAAATTATACAAACTATGGGATTAAGACAAAATTAGATAAAATAGATTATTGAAAAAAATAATGCGGTCCAACAATCATTCCAGTAGATGTGAGAAGCTAATGTACAATTGAAATGGCAGTCTAATTGAGAGGTTTGAGGAAGATTCACAGAAAGCAGGAAAGATGGCTATCTGGCTGGAAAAAATGCATTCTTATATGTAGAATATAATTTGAAATGGAATGAAGATCACAGCAAAAAGGAATGAACTAGAACAAAAACCCTAGGGGAAACATTTGTGTAGCTTTGTGATGCTGGGGCAGTATGAAACGGAGTGCCCTTGAATCCTAGACAATCATCCAGATGAATAATTTGTGTCCGGTTTGTCAGGAAGTGCAGATTTAAGCCACGTGATCTGATTTTTACTCACTGGATGGAGAACCATTTAGAAATGGAATACATCTGGAATCGATAAAGAACTGAAGACATTTGTATTTTTTCACATGTCATAATTATGGTCCAGTAATCTCATAACTGTTTATTTTGTGGCTTATTCTGCAAGGCTACCAGTGTGGGCTGAAATCTCTCAGGCTTCCTTCAGTGGGACACTTTCTAGGGGGCCTTTTGAGACGTCCTTGCAGCTTGGTTGCCGGTCCCTCAAGAGTTCCTCCTAACTCTCTAGCCCTGCAATATGGTCCAGGCTCAAGTGCTCTTTTCCTGGCCCTGGCCTCAACCCCTTCTGTATGGAGTCTTGGTGACTTTGATTGAAGACTGGTATTGGGATCCAAGATCTGGATACTAGGGGGGATTGTTGCGATGGGAGTGGGTATCACTTCTAGGTTCTCATCAAAGACAGATCTTGGAAATGTCTGTATGGAGGAGGGGGCTCCAAGAAGTTTCATGGGCAACTGGAATGAAGAGAGAAGAGACTGGCAGTCCCTTCATACAGCAACCCGGGCCGCCATGTCTAGAAGGAACCCGGACGGCGCTGGTACTGGATAGGTGCTGGGCTGTTCACCACAAGGTGTGAGCTTCAAACTTATTCTAGAAGGGTGCCTCTGACCACAATTTGGCTTCTATCTGTAATGTGCACCCCATATATTCTTATGCATGTCAGTGCAAAGAACTGGGTCGGTCTGGAAGAAAATACTTCAAACGGTTGACAGCGGCTGCCTTTCAGGGCGTGAGTGGGACTAAGGCTTGGTGTAATATAATGGATTTTAAAATATGCACGTATGTATTAATTATGTCATGTATAACAACTGGGAAAAATGTTTCTGCCTGTTGATCCAGCAACCTCAGTTTGGGGACTCACAGTGATGGAAAGGGCATCGCGCTGTGTAGTATTTGTTGATTGAGTAGGAGCAAACTAAAGGGCTGGGGAGGCGCCCGACCTGAGACAAATCAGATCTAAAATGTGTAAGGCAGGAAGGAAAACGCTGAAGCTAGACCGTGATGCACCGGGGAGAGTCAGGTTTGTGTCAACTTGCCTCGGTCAGGATTCTTACTGGTTTGGCATTGCATAGCACAATGTAATCCACTCCATAGTGGGAGTGGCTCCGAGCAGCCCGTCAGAGGATTAGGATGGAGTGCAATCCCTCAGTCAGTAAACAGTTCTGATGCCATTGAAAGGGAGTTTCCTCAGGGGCATGGCCCTCAGGATGCTGTGGGGAAGCTTGCTCCCTTTTGGCTAGGTATGGATCCTGCATCTGACTGAAGACCTCTACTTCTCGAGCCAAGGCCTGCCATGTTGCCTGCCAATCCTAAGAGCCGTCAGCAGCCTGCCATCTGACCTGCTGACCTTGTACTTACCCACCTCTCAGCCTGTGGCTTTCCTGCAGAACCTGGATTCTTCAGTCCCCAAACCTATGCCTGTCAGGAGAAGCGTCCAGCTTAACATCTGATTCATGGACTTAAAACTGCATTGGACTTACCTACTTCTACAACTGTGTGAGCCACTTTGATATACATTTCTCACAGTATATATATTAAATGTTGTGCATATACAACTGGCTTTGTATGTATATGTTATATATGCATGTATTATATGCATATACACACACACAACTGGTTTTGCTTCTCTAGGGAACCCACATCCTTATTAAATGTAAAAATATGTTCAAATGAAAGCGATGTGTCCTAAAACCACTGTACTTTGGCTGTGTAATTTAGTGTTTGGCGTGAGAGAGTAATGAAGGAAAGCTTTATTGGAAAAGTGACTTCCAGGCTGGGGTTGTGACTATATTGAGACCCAGTGAGATGGGTCCAACTCCATTCGAAAGTGGCCGCATCATTTTGCATTCCCGCCTCCAAAGATGGGCATTCCAGTTGCTTCACATTCTCATTAGCCCCTGGGCTTCAGGTCGAGACATAATGGTATTTCATTGTGATTTTAATTTGCATCTCTCTCATGACTAAAAGTGCCGAGGCTTTTCTTACATGTTTACTAGTGATTTGGATATCTATGTCCGTGATCAAGTCTTGTGCTTATTTTTACACTGACTTGCCTAACTCTCATTGGCTTACATTAGTCTTCTAGCATCTAGAATCCTGGGTGCTTCCTATAGGAAAGATTGTTTCCACTAATAGCTTCTTTCACCCTCTTGACAGCTGATAAGGTCTAACTTTTAATACAGTGACATTTATTTTGTCTTTTCTCTGATTAAGAAATCTTTCTCTCCTCCTAGGTCACGAAACTGTTACTAGTATTCTAGAAGCTTTATTGGTTTATGCTCACATTTAGATCTGCCACCATCTGGACCAGATACCAGGGCACGCTGCCACACTCCCTTCAGGAGCACAGCTTCATAGCGATTCTTGATATTTGTCCGTCAGACACAAAAGTTGTGATATGGACATTGGTTTTAAATCTATGGATGGATTTGGGAATAGTTGGCATCTTTACATTGCTGACTTTTCTAAGGTATGCATACCCCCAAACCCAAACTCTGCCATTGGGTCAGTTCCTGTAGGATGGGGTAGAGCTGCCCGTGTGGGTTTCTGAGACTGCAACCCAGTGGACAGCCTCATCTTTCTCCCTGGAACCGCCGTGGTTTTGAATTACTGTGTCCTTAGCAGCCCAACAGGTAACTACACCACCACCAGGATTACACACACACATGCACACACACACACACACACACACACAGAATCTTAGTTAGGTCTTTAAAAACATTTCTCGCAATGTGTTTTAGTTTTCTGTGTAGAAAGCTTGTACATTCTTATGTTAGTGGCGCTAGGTATTTGACTTTGGATATGGCTGTAAATACGGTCCTTTATACGGTCAGTTTTGTCGCTTCTTAGTATATAGAAATGGTTAATTCTCCATTGGCTTTGTACCATGCAACCCTGCCAAATTCTTATTAATTCTGTTATCTGTAAATTACACTGGACTATCTCCATAATTTCATCATCTGCATGTATGAGTTCTGTCTCTTTTTGGTGAATCCTTATTCCGTTTTCCTAAAGGATCTTTACTGGTTTGGGGCTGTTTCACCACCTTCTGGGAATTTGCATTTCCACTTCCAGAAGCCCTGCATCTCAGAAAGGTTCTCAGGTGCTCTCTCGCTATGGGGCCTCTTATATGTCCAACGTCTGGGGGTCTTGTTAAGTGGTAGGTTCAGATTTGGCGTATCTGGAGTGGAAAGGCAATTCTCAGCGAATATTTGTGTGGGAACGAAGCAGTTTAAGGCTCTGGCTCTTCTCATTGGGCTGGCCAGACCCTCCGGTGCAATGTCAAAGGGAACTTCTGAGTGGACGAACCTGTCCCCCAACCTCCAGAGGAAGCCTTTCCACTGTTGAGTGAGATACAATGGTGCCATACAAATCATTTAACCAGCTCGCTGCCCTAAAGACCATTTTAAGTATAAAAAAGGTACTGCAAGGGAGTTTATTATTCCAGACAGTTAATAATTAAATAAGGATAAAAGAAGTACAGAAAACTAGATGGTTATAAGAAATTTTTAAACGATTGATGAAAAATATTAAATATCTGACCAACCCCCCCCCAAAAAAAAACAACAAACCTGTTAAGATATTTCTGTATTGCTTCTTCCTTGGCATTCTCATTTGCAATATTCTTGGTTTTTAGGACAAGTCTAGTTTGATCTCATACAGGCGCTTAAAATATGCTGCTGGGCAGATGAACATTACATGAAAGTAAGTGTAAATTTGCGATTTCCACATTGGGTGGCTGCCCAGTTGCCCACCTTAGCGACTCCTGATTACAAGTGCCATTTTAACAACCAGCTTGCCAAATTCAACATCAAATTAGGTATTGGACCAGCTGTACCCCACCACTGGTGAGACACCCGCCCCCCCCACATATATGCACATATGTACATAGTATACACTTGCCTTTTATTAGATCGGGAAGTTCCTTTCTACTAAAACAATCATGAATGGATACTGAATGGAATCAGAAAAATTTCATGTATGTATTGAGAACATTTTAGAAATTTTTCTGTGAATGTGGTCATCTATATTGATTTTCAAGTGTTAAAATAACTTTTCATTCCTGGGAGAAACCCATCTTGATCAAGCCGTGTTAACTGTTCGATATGGCTAGGTGTGATCTGCTAATACTGTCAGGTAATTTTCACCCTGTTGTATTCTTGCTACGGTTTAGGGTATGTTAATAACAAGGGAGTAGGAAACTATTCCAGATGTCCCTTTGAGTTAGCTATCTTGCATTAAAGTTCACCCTTTCTGGTAGTCACCATTAAGTAACTGCTTTTTTTTTGGGGGGGGGCAGCGAGCTGTCTTTGCCATCGTTCTTTTTTCCTGCCTTGTGATTTTTGCTGCTCACATTTCTTGTCTCTGGTTGGTGTTCATGGATGGCAAATTTCAGAAATCACTGGAGGTTCACGAGGGGGATCTTCTTTCAGTGATTCCCTAGGTAGCTGGCAGGTGTCCAGGTGCTAACGACCCAGAATCATCTTCATGCACTTTCAGGGCTGGAGATGATTTGAAGACCTGTGAGACAGTACACTTGCAGTCCACCCACCTGTGTACCTTGTTGGGGTCTCCCAGCTCAAAGCATGTTGAGTTCTGTGGCGTTTTTGTTTTTTTTTAATGACCAATTTGTCAAAAGTGCCTCTCATCTTTAGCCACCCATTCTGGAACTGGAAGGTACTCATGAGGAAAATGTGGTCCTGGAACCTAGATATAGGCTCACATCCCTCTAGATCAGTGGTTCTCCACCTTCCTCATGCTGCGACCCTTTCATACAGTTCCTCACGTTTTGGTGACCTCCCCAACCATAAAATTATTTCTGTTGCGACTTCATCACTGTCATTTTGCTAGTTATGAATCGAGTGACCCCTGTGAAAGGGTCGTTTGATCCCCAAAGGGGTCGTGACCCACAGGTTAGAACCACTGCTCTAGATCTTGGCTCAGTAATTCCCTCTTTTGCCAGCTGACTTGAAACCGAGCTTTATTTTGTACGGCCTTTTACAGCTCCTCTAGCTGAAAAGGTGACCAGATTTTAACATTGGTAAAGCGGGACCCCATTGATAAAACTCATATCCTGGCGAAATAGCCACATGGCAGCCGAAAACTGTATATCCTAGCTTGTGGTGCATTCTTTCCAAAAATTAGGACTTTTTAAAAATGCCGAGGGACGCAAGAAAAATTGTTAAAAATCGGGACTGTCCCGCCAAAAGCGGGATGTCTAGTCTAGCAGAAGGGCTGTCCAGAATTATATAATCTGACATTGAGTCGACAGTCTTATACATTTTAGAATTAAGTTCTTAAAGACCAGATTCAATCTTCTTAAAATTTCTGTGGAATAGCTTTGAATTTATAATCTAGGGGAGAATTAACATTTTTAAGAAAGTGAATCTTCCCATCCATGAATCTCAATTAAGCTCCTCTGATATCTTTTAATAAAATCTCAGAATATTTCCCCCCAAGGTTTACGTCTTGTTGGATTCATTCTGCATGCCTTTAAGACCTGTGAAATTATCAATGGTCTCTTAAGGATGACGTTTTTTGGGGGGTTGTATGTTGGAATGTTTAATTTTTTCTGATTTTTATTGCAAGCAACACTGTCACTTATTAATGTTATTTTTCTTTTCTTACAACGCTGGCCAGCACCTCCAATACAAAATGAATACATGTAACGGTGAAGGGTAGGGTCTTTGTTTCGGAATGTGAAGGGACTACGTGAACTAGCTCACCATTAAATACAAGGCGGTTTCAAACGTTCATGGAAACATCCCATTAACTTCATTTATCCACAAACTTGTTGAAGTCGCCTTGTATCCTGTTCCCATAGGACGCTGGGAGATAATCTTTATCAGATTAACGATGTTGTCCATTTCTGATGAACAGAGCTCCCCTTTTGTTTTCTTTAAATGAGGGTTTTGCATTTAGAAAAAAAAAAAAGACTTCTCTGAATCTATTTCCTTCCTTTAATCAATCAACGTGACGTACTCAGGAGGGACTAGGCTATGTTGGGGAAGTAAATCCTGACACCTCAGAGGCTCTACCCAACAGTTTATTTTCCGTGCCTCTGAAGTCCGGAGTCTGGGCGCTCTCTTCACTCGGCCTATGGTGCGGGCACAAACACAGGGGTGATTCATGGGCTCGAGGTGAGGGTGCACCCCTTCACATTTCATACATCTAGTGGCCAGGCTTTCCAGTATCTGACAAGGCCTGGATGTTCCCTGTAAGGTTTCCAGGGGCCAATTCTTCAGGACTCGACAGCCTGCTCCTTCATCCTCTGTCCTTACTCTGCTCAAACCTGTGCATTTTGAGCGAGCCTGCAGGTACCTGAGATACCAGTGACATCGCTTCTAGCATCACACAAGACATCACAGTCGACAAACTGACAGACAAGAGATGACAGCATGATCAATGGAGAACAGAGTGGAGTTGTCAAGGATTTCCTCTTGCCGGCATCCACAATCGGCATGCGTGGAAGCAGCGGTCAGTTCAGACGCACTGCGTTGGGCACATCTGGTGCACAGGAACCCCTTAAAGTGCTGGAAAGCAAGGATGCCAAGGAATACCTGACCCACGCCATGGTATTTCAATCACTGCCTTTGCATGTTGGCTATTGAGCAAGGGCCTGAAGAAGAATGTATGCATGTGAAATTTTAAAGTATTATGGGCTGTCAAAAAAAACCAGCCAAACAAGCAATCCAACGTGGAGAAAGTACCGCCAGCATGCTTCTTATAGGCAAGAATGCTGCAATTAGGTCTCGTGTACTTTGGACATTGGTCAGAAGAACACGTGTCCAAAGTACATCACTGGAGAAGGACATCACGCTTGGTAACGGGGCATCCTAAGAGAGGTGGGGGAACGAGGAGCTGATACCAAGGGCTCAAGCAGAAAGAAAATGCTTTGAAAATGATGGCAACAAATGTACAAATGTGCTTGACACAATGGATGTGTGTGTGGATTGTGGTAGGAGCTGTACACACCCCTACTAAAATGATTTTAGAGAGAGAGAGGAAGGGCTTTGCTGCGACGGGTTCAACAGTGGGCCTGGACGTAGGGACGGTGGTGAGATGTGCAGGCTGGGCAGGGCTCTGCTCTGTTGTACACAGAGGCACTGTGAATTGGGACCGACCTGATGGCACCAGTAACGACAATTGCACGGGACCAGGCGTGGGGGAGCATGAACAATGTGGCACATGGCATCAACACCAGTAAGTCACTAACAGCCCTCCATCCTTGAACCTCCCAGATTGGCTTGGGATTGATGAGAAGTTTTGTACCCGTATTCAAAAATGAGACTGCCCTGTGGCGCTCCTGTACTGTCCCTGTGTGGTTTTGATACATCTGAATCATGGAGGTGTTCTGCCTTTCCTAATCTCAGGGAGTTTGTGTGAGATTGAAACGATCTGTCTGTTCCGTGAGTGTTTGGCACAAACACCCGTGCGACCTGTCTGGGCCTGTCTGTGGGTGGGTATCCAGCTCAGACCCATTCCTCGGGGGTCAAGACCTCTCCTCTCACGCCAAGCTCTTTTGATTAAGAGGGCTGGGGTGCAGCTGTGCTGCGAAGAACAATCAGCAGTGCCTGTGGCCGGAAGCCCCCTCTCCCTCACAGGGCACATACCTACCTGGGCCTCCTTGGTCCTGGCTGAGCGAGCATGCAGCTGCCTGGCCTGGGATCCTCTGGGGGGTGGGGGACTGGGCATTTGCTCTGCCAGCACCTGGGCCCTCCTGCGCTTCTGCTTCAGGGCCAATGCCCTTCTCTGGCCACCAGTAGCCCTGCCCCTGCCTTGCTGCCTGAGGCCACCAAGGGGGGCAAGGGCCATGCAGGCCACAGTGCCTGCAGGGAGATAGGCTCACCAGGCGGGGGCGCTTTCATCTGTGTTTTATTTTTTTTTCATATAAAAGTCACACATTTGAAATGTCTGCAGGAAGATACCACTGTTGGGTGGGTCAGTTGGGGGCAGTATATTACAATGTGACAGTTGGGGTGGGAGTGGGGACCGCAAGAGATGGAGATGTTGCTCAGAATTGGGGTTCAGTTGGACATGGCTTCCTCCCACACCCATCAGTGTGAATGAAACTTTCTTCCGGGAACTGGATGATCTTGATCAGGTCTGTAAGGATGAGCCCCCCCCAGCCTGCACCCCGCACCCCAACTGACACCTCATAGCCGACCGAGGCTACAGCAGCATACTTCGTCCAGAGAGTGGTGTCAGAGGCACGGGCTGGGGAGGCTGGCCACACACCTGGGTCCCACACTTCACGTTCTCACGCAGCCAGTCTCACTTGCCTCACCCGGGCACTGCCGCCTGGTGGCTGGGCAGGCAGTTAGACCACCAGGCGCCTCTGAGGATGGCGCTAGGCCTGCTCTAGTATGCAGGGCCCAGCTCCTGGATGGGGACAAGCTGGCCTGTGGACAGACTGGTTTGTCCCAGGAAGGGGGGGTAGGTTGGCTGTCTCCTGGGGGTGTCTCAAAATTGCAGGGGTGGTTTGAATTCATATCATCCAAAGGCCCCGCGGGCACAGCATCCGCTCACAGGCACACACAGATGTACACGCACAGCAGCGGTCAACAGAGCAGGGCTGAGGGGAGCCACGGGGCAGTTTGAAATGAAAGGACTTAAAGAAAAAAAAAGAGGAGACAAGTGAAAAAACAAAACCAAAACCACTCCCCATACAATACTGTTAATAAATCAGCGATTCTCCACAAGTGTGCGGCGCGCGCGTGCGCGCGCGCACACACACACACACACACACACACACACACTTAAATAATAAAGTGACACATTCCAGCCCCGCTGGCAGCAGTGTTGCCAGAGGTGGATTTTAACCGACAGTTCACCAGTTCCCTCCTCAATCTGGACAGAAGCCTGTGGGTGCAGTGCCTGAGTGCTTGGCTGCTGAGAGGTGGGTGGTTTGAACCCACCAGCTGCCCGGAAGGAGCAATCCAAGGAGGTCTGCTTCCGTCGGAAAGCCTCTGGGAGCTCTGCCCTGTCCTACGGGCCGGCCCTTGTGTCGGCATGGACTCCACAGACAAACAAAGCAAGGGAGAGAAGAAAACAAACCCAGCGCGGTTCTCCTCTTGACCAGAGAGCTGCTCAGAGGCCACAGGGGTCGCCTTACCCAGCCCACGACCACTGCCCACTCCCTTTCTCGGTTCTGCTCGCACCTTGCTGAGTCCAGGTGAGCACGGGACTGGCCCAGACCCAGGAGAGGTGAGCTCTCCATCATGCAAAAACAAACAAACAAACAAACACAAAAGGCGGCCCCGGGGGTGGGGGGGGTTCGAAGCCCTGACAGGAGATACAGCACGCCAGGATCCTGGCCGGCAGCTGGCAGCTCTGCAGAGGCAGGATGGCCCCCACGCTGGCCTGGGATTGCCCAGTGGTTTTTGACGAGGAGGCTGGGAGACCCCTGACCCACCTCCCCCCACACACTTCTGCCGGTGGACAAGGAAGCCCTGCAGAGTGGGGCTGTGACCCACTGCCACCTCTGTAGCCAGTTCTCAGGGCCCAGGGCCCTTCTTCAGTCAAAGGGCACAGGGCACAGGGGAGTTTAAGGCACACAGCAAGCAATCGATGCAACAGAAGAGGGGCTTCAGGAGCTCTGCCGGTACAGAGGGCTGTGGGGGGGCCTCTCCTTCAGGATGCCGCCACTCGGAAAAGCTGGACTCCCCGAGGTATGGTCTCTCTGAGGGGAAGTGGCAATGGAAACTGGGAGGTGGGGGGGAACGGGTCGCCCAGCGGAGTGGCGGGGAAGACTAAGGTACAACAAGAGAGTGGAGGCTGCCATGGCTCACGGTGCAGCAGAGGGTCCCAGGCCACTCCACCAAGGGGGCTGCTGGGAAGTCCCACCATGCCTCTTGGGGCTGGTGAGAGCTCTGCCGGCTGCTATTTTAGAATGCAAGGGGTCTCTCGGGGTCCTCCCCGCTCTTGGATCACTCTGAGGCTCCCTCCTTCCTAGTTCATCCGGAGGGTGGCAGGACGCGGTGCCCCTCCACACGCTTGGCCTCTGTGCCTTGAGCTACTGCTGCTGCCATTGCTGTGTGGCTCCCGGGCTGGCGTGGGGTGTTGGCGGGGAGGGAGGTGAGGGCAGGGTAGAAATGAAAGAAGAAAATACTTAGAAAACGCGGGAAACCACCAGTTCACAACATCAGTCTAACACCAGCCCAGTGGGCTCCTCTGTGGGCCAGAGGCACTGCTCCTTCCGAGGAGGGAGGGTGGACAGCCGCCAGCAGGCTCGACTCTAGCCTCGCCCATCACACCAGAGGCCGGGCCGGGCCTGGGGCTCCGAGGCCCGGACACTTGCAGCCTGATCGGGGACAGGGCTGCCACCTTGCGCCAGGTCCAAAGTCTTGTGCAGCCTCGGAGCAGTCCACTGCACCTCTCTTGAGCGCTCTCCTCGCTCCCACACCTGGTCCTAGGTTTTCTCTTCGCGGTCTGTTTTTCTCCGTGTTATGTTCCTGGGTTTGATTTTCAGAGAGAGTTCCCACAGGGCCTCCTCAGCCAGGTGGTCACTGAAGTCATTGAAGAAGTTGACAATGTCATCGTTTCTCCGGATCTCATAATGCCTGGGGAGGGAAGGTGGTTAGTGAGAACCAGTGTGGACAGAGACCCGCTTGGGTCCACTCAGAGAGGGGCTGCAGTCCCTGCTGGGCAGCTGCCATGAGCAGAGCCCGAAGAGCTGTGGTGACCAGACTCAGCCCTCTGACAGGGTCAGGCCCTGTTGGGATGCTGCCGACCCACACCGAGGGGGGTCGAGGGGCTCATCTGGGAAGCAGGACACTGGCCAGTCCTGACACGAGACAGAGAGCGAGAGCGAGAGGGCACCTTTGCCAGCTGCACGGGGGCAGCTCATCCCGACGCCACCTCTGAGCTGGGTGGGCTGAGCACAAATACACCCAAGAGGCCTGGGCCAAAATGGCCACATCTTACCAAGGCTGAGCCTGGCACTCGGAGGAGATGCCCCCAGCACCCAGAATGTAGGCTGTATGCCAATGCCAGTGCTCTCAAGTGCCCCCCACAGGCTTCCCTGGGCAGAGTGGTGTATTGGGGCCATCTGGAGAAGCCTGGCTCCTCTCTGGTGCACCCTTCCCCCAGACCGCATCTTCTCAGTCCATACTGTGGGCTAGCAGCCGCACCTGGGTGAGTCTGGAGTGAAGCAGGCAGGGGTGGTCTGGCTTCCCACTGCGAGCAGCTGTGAGACCTACCTCTACTAAAACTCATGCCACCGAGTTGATGCTGACCCAAAATGACCCTGCAGGACAGAGTAGAACTGCCCCTGTGGGCTTCTGAGACTGTCACTCTTCCTGGGAGTAAGAAGCCCATTTTCCTCCTTGGAGGGACCGGTGGTTTCAAACTGCCGACTTTGTGGTTAGCAGCCCAATCATAACCACTCTGCCACCAGGGTTCCTGGCCTGAAGTCCCGTTAAGTGGATTCCTCAAGGAGCTCCTTTGGTTCTTTTGGCCCCTGCTACAGACCCCCAAGGGCAGCGTCACTCACGCCTGCTGGAAGCACCGCATGCTGTCAAGGATGTTGAACTGCTGCCACCGTTTGGAGAAGTTCACCTTCCCGTCAATGTAGTCTGGGTTTCCCAGGTGAACGAAGGTGAGGTCCTGCAGGATCAGCCCCCTGGAAGGACCAAGAAGCCCAGTTACCACTCAGACGAGAGCTGGCAGGGCCACCAGGAAAGCTCAAAGGCTGACAAGAGAGGAGGCTGGGGTCTGGGCCTCTGGACTGGCCTGAGCAGCTGCCCAAAGTGAAAGGGCGGCCAAGTTTGGAATGCAGCCACACCTTCTCCTGGTGTGAACCACTCACTCAGGATCTTGGACGGCTGCACTCTGGGAAAGCCAGGAGGCGCTGCAAGGGTCTGCCTGCTGCAGAAGAGCCCCCTCACATCTGTCTGAGTTGTGCATCATCAGCCTGTGGCTGCAGTGTGCACGTGCACAGCTGTGAGCTGCTATGGTAGAATCAGTATTGTCTACCACAAAACCTGCGGGGTGGGGCATTCTCCATACACGGGCAGGGTACGTTGTTTTAAAATGCAAATGAGCTGTGAGGCCGAATGAGCTCTCCCCACTGAGCACTCGGCCTGAGGGTGACACTCAGGGAGTGGGGTGGGGGTGGGGTAGCTGTGGATTCTGTGAAGGGAAAACCCACACGAGCTCAGTGTGGGCAGAAAACTAGGAAGCAGGAGGGGCAAAGGCCGCAGAGAGATCTGTGTCTTCAAGAGCCAAGCCCTCCAGGTAGCCCCACCCTGCGCTGCATTGCACCAAGCACTCGGCCCTGGGACACTGCGGAGCCTGCCACCGCTCCCCGGAGATTATCATGGTCTTATTACGGGCCCTGGTAAGAGCTGTGAGGCCAGCACCAGCTTAGATCCCGAGATATTCAGGAGTCCATGGGCTCCTCCCCCAAGACACCCAGGGTTTACTCCACTCCAAGGCCCAGGCTGTGGGAAATGGCCTTTGACCTCCTTCCCATCAAGTGTTCTTGGGATTCCTGGGGGAACTGCCAGCTCTGAGGAGCACTGGACCCAGCAGGATGCCTGCCCCTTGTGGGGAAGAGGAGGCTGCCTAACACTGATGCCCAGCAGAGCACAGGCGGAAAGGAAATGAGCAGGTGGGCAGGACTGTCGGCTTCAATACCACTCCTAGGAGCATGGCTTAGCCTGAGAGTGAACAGAGGAGAGAGAAGTACAAGTGTCTTAGCTAGAACCCCTGAAGGGATGGTTGCTCTGAGCAGGTCCATGTGTACCCCACTGAGCAACAGAGAGAGATCCAGGCCGGGGTGGGGGTGGGGGTGCAGGGCTGGGAAGGTGCTACTCACAGGTACGGGATGCAGGGGGGCTCCACCTCAGAGAGGGCGGCCCGGTAGGCCCGGAAGGAGGAAGAGCTGTCAATCAATGTGCAGTACTCGGCCAGGCCCTGGGCAGGGCAGGACAGTTCCGTGAGTGTTGGAACAATACCCAGTGCCCTACTCTGACTAACTGACCCCCTACCTTCTGCCCCACTCACTAGAGTGCACACACTGTTCCCTGGGCCGCCAGGTCTGGCTCCTTTCCCGTGAGGACCTTTTCAGTAGAAACCCCAAAGAGTTCTGGGTCAGATTCTGCCCTGAGCATGCGGCCGCTGGAGGGAGAAGGGCTTGGTGAGGAAGCCACGCTCCTCCGCCACGCTGCAGCTGGGCTCAAAGCCTCTCTCCTTTGCTGCTCAGTCCTCAGAGCTCAGCCAAGCCCAGGGCCTGGGGCGGGGGGGTGGGGGGGGGTTCGCCTTGGCAGTGCTGACAGACACCTCACTTCCCGCTTGTGGAGCCGCCTGTGCTCCAGCCTCTTCCCCTGCCCCGCTCTGCTCCCACTGATGGCCACGTCCTCCAATGGGCCAGCCCCTCTGTGAAGCACTGCTTTCCAACAGGTCCTGTGCAGCTCCGTGAGAACCTGAGGGCCCAGCAACCTGGCTTGCCTCCCCAAGGAGCATCTTCCCCCGAGGAGGAAAGCCCCATGCTCTGTCCTCCTTGGTGGGAATTCCCTTCCCTTCCCAGGAAATGGGGCATCCTTCAGGTTTCCGTATGAGGGGCTTCTACAGAAAGATAATCCCTCCCGCCCCCGCCCGGGTCAGACAACCGCAGCATCTGCTCTCAGCACCCCATCCTGGTTTTCAGCATGGGTTTTGTCTGTTCCCTAACCGGATCTGGCCCACAGCCAGCCCCTCCGAAGCAGGGGCTGATGGGGCGTGCAGGGAAAGAAGCTGTGTGTGGTGACATCACAGCCCAGATGCCCCACTGAGGCCTGACCATCAGAGATGAGTAGAGGAAAGTGTAGCATGGGCCATTCAGTGGTTTGGTGGCAGAGCAGGGACACCCACCCCGCCCCAGCACAGTCCGCTGCAGCTAGCTTGCCCGGGTGCCAGGCGGGCTCACCTCGGAGGTCTGCTTCTGCCACTCCAGCCTGCGGATGGGCGCCGAGTCCAGCGCAGAGAGGATGGCCAGGTAGGAGTTGAAGTTGTTGAGCTTCCTTAAGTGCTGTGGAGAGAGGCGAGGCGGCATGAGGTGGTGTGTGGCAGCCCCAGGGCTGGGGAGGGCTGGGAGCAGTTACCTTCATGATCTTGATGAACTTCAGAAGCAGCCGCTCCCTGTCCTGGGCCTTCTCCTGCAGCATGATGATGGACCGAACCCTGCAATGGGCGCGAGCAGACGCAGCACACTGAGCTGGCAAGAGACCCTCAGGGCTGGCCCTGCACCAGGCCTGCACACTGACACCATGTAGACCAGTCCACACTCCAGAGCCTGTAGCACCCCAGAGTCAGAGGCCAGAGGCCACCGGGAAGTCTCGGGCCACTGACACACAACAACATGAACAGTGGCACCTCAATTCAGTGGACAGTGGGAGGCTGTGGAGGAGCGAAGCAGAGCCTTTCCTGACAAATGGTGACCCCAGACATCTCTGGGGCCAGAGAAAGCCACTCACCAGGCCTCCAGACTGGCCTGGAGGAGCTGAGCTGGCACGTGGGGGAAGGAAACAGCGGCCAGGTCCTCCAGAGCTGGCTCCCTGGGTGCCAGGGAAGTGTGAAGCAGAGGCAGCGTGGTGGCCCCAGTGGCCTGTGTGTCACTGCCAGGCTCACGGAAGGGAAGGGCCGCCCTCCGCTTTGTCCCAGCAGTCCTGTAGAAGGGCCCCTGCCCTCATCTTTCAAACCCAGGGCTCTGGCCACGTGTGGGCCACAGCCTATCATTGGTTAATGCCCAGCTTAGAACCCATGGAAAATGCAGGGGCAGAAAAAACAAGTTTTTTTAAAAAAGGCACCGGTGGTTCTGCAAAGACCCCACCCCCACCCCACCCAGCACGCAACCAGAGCTTCCCCTTTCAGCAGGGGCTGCGGTTTGAGACACAGCCTTTCCTGAGCTCTGTGATGGGCGACGACAGCTGAGTGGGAGCTTCCTGGGGGGAGGGGGGCTGATAACTCCCACCCCCCGCGACCACTGCTCAGCCAGCAGCCTCAGAACATTCTAAAAATGTGCAGCCTCTCTCCTGGGGGAGAGACAGTGGGTCATGTGTAGGGTGGGCTATGTGGCACCTTGAGACTTCAAGCAGGTTATTTAATGCCAGGAGGCTGGCATACTTTTTTGACTTTCAGGTACCAAAGAACTAAAGGATAAATAAAGTCTTAATAAAGCCCATGTCTGTGCTAATTGCTTTTGTCCTGCAGGCAGATTTAGTGTGAGGTTCATTCCTGACAGAGGGACTGGCTACAGACAGTGCAGGCTGGCACACAGTCCCCCCAGGCCCCTGCTGTCTATGGGAGACATTTCTAATCAATCCTGACACTTCCCTGCTGAGACACGCAGCGGGTCTGTCCTCGCTCTCTGCCTGCAGGGGCTCAGGCTGGGCTCTGAGGGAATGCGGCTGCAGCAGCCCCTGCTTACCAGTAGGACATGTTGTTGAAGTGCTCAGTGAACTGGGTCAGGTTGGGGCTCTTCTCTTCATTTTGCTCCTTTGCCCAGAGCAAAACCTCAGGTATCTGGGGAAGGAAAGCAGCTGGGCGTATCTGGAGTCACCTGGCTTTCCTCTGGGAAAAGCCCCAGGGCCCTGCCCACTCAACACCATACCTCTATCTTATAAAAGAGCTCAGCGTCCAGCAGGGTCAGCTGTTCTGCTATCTCGTGGCTGTGAAAGTCGTGCAAGGTCCCTGGCCTAGGAGAGGTGGGAGAACAATGGTCAGGGGGTGAGAGAGGAGACATACCCCAAGTCTCACTCCCTCCAGAAGAGTGGCAACATTAGAGTCTTGCTGACGGTCCCACAGCAGGTTAGCCCCAAGGCCCAGCTGTGAGTATCCTAGACCCGCAGGGGCCTAGGGATAAAGACTCTTGCTCCCAGCCTGACCCCAGTGGTCCAGACCAGGGAGATGACTGTGGAAATGGAGATGGTGCCATGTATCTGAGCTAACCCGCTCAATGCATCAAGAAGCTGCCCAGTCAGCCAGTGTTTACACCTGGAATGAGAGCTCCCCCTGGGAGTGGGCAGAAGGGAGCCGGCAACAGACCTGAACCTTTACACAGAATCTCAGAAATATTCTGGCTGGGACAGTGCAGTTGGGCTAGAACGAACGATAACCCTACTTGTTAGTGCCCCACCAGTTGGGAACTTGTGATTGATTTCCTGTCCTTTTAAACCCCTCCCCTGCCCTGCCACCTGGTAAGGTCATTAATTATACAAACCATACCCCTCACCCCAAAGAAGATCCCCCTCACGGGGGACCTGTGGGTCTGTGCCAGAGGCATCTCATTGCCGGGTCTTGGGGCAGGGGGTAGGAGGTGAGGTCCAGGGGCTGGGAAGGCAGGAGGGATACAGGGGCTGCTACTGAGGGAACCCTTCTTGCTAGGTCGCTGCTGCTCACCTGGCTGCTACTCCACGGGCGGCCAGGGGCTGGTCGGAGTTGGCACACCTGAGTAACTTCTTCTGGTCCACCTTGTCCAGGATGTTCTTGCGCAGCACGCGGGCCAGGCTGAGCTCTCCATTGCACACCAAGCGGAAGACCAGCTCCATTAGCAGCTTCAAGATCTCCTCGGTCAGCTCCACCAGGCTAAGGGCCAAAGGGACACAGGTGAGACGGGCCCTCGGGGCTCAGGAGAAGTACCACCAGCCCCTGGGAACTAACAGGTCAAATGCCAAATTCCATTGGCAACCTCTCTTGGGCAGAGAGCAGGAGGGGAGTCCATGGAAGGTTCTGCCTAGAACGCCGAGTGTGCCGCCGTCACCTACAGGCGCAGGCTCTGTGAAGACAGGGCCTTTTTGTTCACCGTGGGCCCTCTAAACCCATGCAAGGGGCCAGCTCAGTATACACGAGGGGGCTTCCAATAATTCGTGGGAAAAAGGAGTGAAAGGTCATGGCATGCTCCCATGAACTTTCTGAAGCCCTTGTCTGCTGAGAGACAGGCACTGCTCAGGAGGGCACAGCTGCTGCCTCCAGCCAATACTTCGGGTGGCGACAAGCAGGAGACAGGGCTTCCCTGGGCAGTGCTAGCCCCGGCCAGGGTGCAGCTCCCAAGGAAGTCTGGGGCCAGGCTGGAGGAGGTGGGGCTGAGAATTCCTCCCCTCCAGGGACTAAGGTGGGACAAGTGCTGGCTCCCCCAGGTGAGAGGGTCCTGTCCACCCCAGGATCCCGCTGGCAGAAGTACTCACCATAGCTCATCCACCACTCGAACTAGCACGAAGAACGTGTTCTTGCTGACACGCGTCTTGAAGGTGTCGGCGAAGGGAGAAAATTTCTCATATGTGCAGCAGAGGTTAAAGAAATGGCCGCGTCTCAAGTGGTGGGCAGGAGAACGAGGGACAGACTACCAGCTACTATTTCCAGGTGGCTTACCATGTGCCAGGCACCCCACCCACCAGGTCAGGCTTCCTCAGCTGCTCACAGAGCCCCGGGATGCCCAATGACTGTGCAAGGGCTGGGGCTGGCTGGAAATTGGGATGATGAGGTCACTACCACCTGACCCCGAGTCTGCACCCACCACTGCCTCTCCTCTGCACCTCCTGGTTTCCTGTGAGCCTCAGGCCAGAGAAGTTCAGTGTCCCACAGTGACAGGGAGAACTGCTCCCTAGGGTTCTGAGGCTGTAACTCTCTACAGGAGCAGACGGCTTCCTCCTTCCCTGCATAGTGGCTGGTGGGCTTGAACAACTGACCTTTGAGTCTGCCACCCAACACTCACCCTCAGTGCCACTAGAGTCCCTTATGGTAAAAGTGATCAAAACAGAACACCCTCAGAGATACACGTGCAAATCAGGTGTCAGCCTCCACACTTGCCTGGGCTGATACTCTACGACTGTTCTGTGCACAGCTACGTAGCTACTGGCAGCTTCTGTAGGAGTCTCCCTGACCCTGTGGCCACTTGTGGTTGCTCTCCCAGGAGACGGCACCCCAGGTACCTGCTAATGCTGCCCCAGAGCACACTTGTGCTTGCCTCCTCCAGTGACCCTTCACCACCTCAGGACCTTAGCTCTCCCCTGGGGCCCACCCTGCACTGCATCCTGCTTGCTCTCCAGTGGCCTGTGACTTCCTGTGTCACAGTATTCAGCATTTACGAGCCAGCATGCCCTGGCGTTAGTTGCTACATGTCCACTAATGTGACCTGACGCATGGGGGCAGGGCAGAGGCGAAGAGCGTGAGTGTGTTTGCACATGCTAGCCATCCTCTGAGGTCAACATCTTGGCCTCCATGAGCTGGAGTCTCCTCCAACACACAGTTGGCAATCATCGTGGAACCGAGACCAGGGCGGAGGCTGTGTGGGACTATGTGCCAGTGCTTAGGGCCGTGCCTGGGGCCAGGGCATTTTCAAGAAGTGCAAAATTCTCTTCCTGAGCCTGGTGTGTGAGTGGGTCCTGTGAGTGACAGAATACCCGAAGCTGGAGGAAATCTAAGTCTCTGGAAAGGAGAACTTTCCACGTCAGACAGGAAATCTAGTGGGCAGGGCAAAGGCCGAAAGAGAAATGAGGTGTAGTAACAAAATTGGGGAGAACCCAAAGTGGCAGCAGTTTCCCAGTAGATGGCAGTGGTGGACTGTGATTGGGGGTGGGGGTGGGCAGAGGGGCCCAAGGCAGTCAAACAGAACCTTGGATCCCAGGAAGAGACTACAGGAGTCCACCCAAGCTCACTGGAGCTCCCTGGGCGCTCTAGCAGGAAGCGCTTTGATCAACACGTGGCCCTGCGGGGCAGTTCTGGCAGAGGTGGTAGGGGCTGCAGCTGGGGCCATGTGTGACTGCCCACTGCTGGCTCTGCTGGTATCTGGAGGTGGCTGTTCTTGAGTCTGTTCGTCTGGACTGTGATTCCCTAGTCTCACATACTTTGCTGCCTGTCACCCCAACACCCCGGTCAAGCGGCAGCCCTGAGGACTGTCCACCGACAGAGATGAGCACGTGCTGCTGACCTCTGAAGTGGTCTGCACACCCCCTCCTTCGCCAAGATGTGGAGTCACCTGGGATAACCAGTCCCACCAGTCAGCACAAGGCTTGTACTGCAGGAACTTGATATAATCTCACAACCCTTTCACACCCAAGGCAAGTGGGGCGCAGAGAGGAAGCCTCACCCAAAGCTTCAGAGCTGGAAAATGGCAGAGAGGGGTGCACACCCTGGTCTGTTGGGCTCCAATGGCCCCACAGCAATCACACTGCTACCCAGATGACCTGCTGGCCTCTTGGCAGGAGGTCTGCGGCAGAGCACCAGGAAGGATATCTGTACTGCAACTTCTTGATGAGCTCCTCGGGGGTGATGAAGGTCCGGTAGGTCGTCAAGAAGGCTTCACAGTACAACACCAAGTCTAGATGGAAGAACAAAAGAAGCTCATTCGTCAAGGTGCAGGGGGCCGGGCAGCCCTGAGCCAGAGAGGCAGGTGAGGCAGTGGCAAGAGCAGGGGTTGGGAGCCAACTCTGGTATCATCTGCCTGTATCCCCTAGAGAGATACCAGCCTTCGCAGGATCTAGCTTCACATCTTTCAAATAAGAGGGCGAACCAAGCCAGCAAAAGCAAAAGGGTTTCATTTTGCAAGCACCTTCCACTTGACTGATGCAGCTGCCTTGGGAATGAGGGTGCAGTGGACATTCTGAGGTTAGGGCTAGCCCCAGTGGGAAAGAGAACTGCAATTGATTAGCAATGTCTGCCACTGGCAAGGGAAAAACCCGGCAGCAAGCTCACTCCAGATATTTACTTCTTCTGGATCACACAGAAAAATTTCTATCTGTTCTAAGAACTGATGAGTCAAAGGATCATAATCACTGTATTCAGGACACTTTTCAGAAACTTCATAGAAAATGTGTGATGAAGAAAAAACTATCAATGGATCTCTCTCTAAACTGGTGGTGAGAAGGGTGTAGGAGGCCTGGTAGGGGATGATGAAGGGTAATGTAATGGAGAGGAATTACTGAAACTCAAATGAAGGCTGAGTATGATAGTGGGACAAGAGGAAAGTCAGAAGAAATGGAAAGAGCTACGAGGCAAAGGGCATTTATAGAGGTCTAAATAAAGGCATGTACATGTGTAAATATATTTATATATGAGGATGGGGTAATAGAATTATGTGCATATATTTATAGGTCTTGTATTTAGGTAGCAGATGGACATTGGGCCTCCACTCAAGTACTCCCTCAATATAAGAATACTTAGTTCTATTAAACTGGCATTTCATGATGCTCACCTTCCCGACACAATTGCTGAAGACAAAGCGGGTGCATAAGCAAATGTGGTGAAGAAAGCTGATGGTGCCTGGCTATCAAAAGATATAGCGTCTGGGGTCTTAAAGGCTTGAAGGTAAACAAGCGGCCATCTAGCTCAGAAGCAACAAAGCCTACTTGGAAGAAGCACACCAGCCTGGGTGATCACAAGGGTGTCGAAGGGATGAGGTATCAGGCATCAAAAAATCTTATCACTGTGAATGAGGGGCAGTGCGGAGTGGGGACCCAAAGCCCATCTGTAGGCAACTGGAAATCCCCTTATGGACGGGTCACGGGGAGGAGAAGAGCCAATCAGGGTGTAGTGTAGCAATGATGAAACATACAACTTTCCTCTAGTTCCTAAATGCTTCTGCCTTACAAATCTGGCTAGACCAGAGGATGTACACTGGTACAGATAGGAACTGGAAACACAGGGAATCCAGGGCAGATGATCCCTTCAGGACTAGTGGTGAGAGTGGTGATACCGGGAGGGTGGAGGGAGGGTGTGGTGGAAAGGGGGAACCTATTACAAGGCTCTACATGTGACCTCCTCCCTGGGAGACAAGACAACAAACAAGTGGGTGAAGGGAGACATTGGACAGTGTAAGATATGACAAAATAATAATTTATAAATTATCAGGGTTCCTGAGGGAGGGGAGAGTGGGGAGGGACGGGGAAAAATGAGGAGCTGATGCCAGAGGCTTATGTGGAGAGCAAATGTTTTGAGAATGATGAGGGTAAGGAATGTACAAATGTGCTTCATATCATTGATGTATGCATGGATTGTGATAAGAATTGTATGAGCCCCAATAAAGTGATTAAAAAAATAAAAGAAAGAAAATAAAGCTCAAATCAAGACTAGTTCTCCGCAGTGACAGGGCTGGACAACAAGAGCATGTGACATGAGAACCAGTAAAACGCAGTAAAATGTGCGAAAAGCCATCCTTTAGAAGTAACGATCAGACTAAAAGACACACAAAAGCCCGCGCCATCCTGGAAAGCAGTGGCAACTAGCGGGAAGACAGACGGGAGTGTCTGTCTCATGTGGAGTTTGTCTGGATCCCCAGTCAAACATTAAAATGATTTTTTTTTTTAAAGAGAGAGATGACAGAGTCTGTGGAGAGTCAGTCTCAGCTGCCAGCCAGGCTGTGAGAGGCTCCCTGACTCCGGCCGCCACCTGCTCCAGATCGGGGCCTCTTCCCGGCACAGCCCCTCCTCTCCTACAGGATTGAGCCTTGGAATGACAGCTGGTGGGCTAGTGTAGAGTCTACCCTCCAGGATGGAAGAGACACCCCCGGTTTCCTTCTTGGGGTGCTGAGTGGAGCAGTTCTAAGCTAGGGGCGAGCACCTCATCCGGTAACAACTGAGACCACAGCTAGTACACCGGCATTTCCTGACAGAGCAGGGGTCCTGTCAGGAGTCTCTGTATTGGAACACATGAATGAAACCTGGTCTGGGAGGGCAGGGACAGTGCGATGGGTGCTGCCCCAGGAGGGGCGCGAGAAGCTACCCAGGTAGCATTTTCACTGCCGCCGTCTCCTCCCACGTGCCATCCAGCCCTCGTTTCTGGAGCACTCACGGGGAGCCAAGCTTTGTAGCTCTGTAGCCGTCACTCTCTTCGGACAAGCCTGTGGGGTGCACACACCTCAAGACCACAGGGTTAGCTGGTCTCCTGATGCTCCCCCTTCCAGCAGGACCAGGAGACAGCAGAGAAGTGAGAGGGAGCTGGATGCCAGGAGACAGCAGTGGGTGGGCCTCTCTGACCACAGATCAAAGGCCACTCTGATGAGGGCCTTTCCTGTACCTTTCCTGTCCGTCTCAGTTGCATGGACCAGCAAGATGTCCCCAGACCCTCCACGCACGTCCGGTCCATCATCGCCCTGCAAAAAACAGGGGAGAGGTGGCTGTGAGGCAGGACACAGAACAGGCCAGCTCACTAACGAAGGTGCCGACAAGGCCCCCGTTCCCCTGCCAGCATGACTGGGCAATGGACAAGCCTGAGCTGCCCAGGTAATGTGGGCACCAAGCACACATCATGCCTCTGAGGGCCAAGAGGCTCAGGGGAAATGGTGCCATCCGACCTTTCCCGGCTCACCAGTCCAGGGGGCAGAGAGGAGACGTTCCCTCATACGGGGATGGTGGGGCCTGTGGGTCCTTCATCCTCCCTCAACCCCAGCACGACGGTGGAAAAAAAGCAAGACTATTCCATATTATGTTCATGACCTCAAGTTGCCCTCCATCTAAATCCCTGCTTCCCAGGGTGGGGAGCAGTCACTTGTAACTCTATCATGGATTCTTCCATAGGGTTCTTGCGATAGTTTATTGTGCCAGCCTAGCCGATAAACACAAGTAGGATTAACTGAAGGGCAGAGGGATAAATGGCTTGCTTGTTCTGTGCCTCAGTTTAAAGGGGTACACTACCTGTGGGATGTCTAGCCTGTGGACTGTGTCACTGTAAGGTGAGGTCCCTTCAAGCCCACACGATTAGATTGTTCATCTCTGGAATGCTAGTGTCTCACTGCTTTATAATTTAACTGTTAATTTCTTGTATTATCTATCTGTATATAATTTAACGGTTCATTTCTTGAATTATATATCTATCTTTATAAATATATTTATATATAATTACTAGCAATTTGGTTTGTCTCTCTAGAGAACCCTGTCCAATACATTTCTTCAAGAAAATATTGCAACTACACCCGGCATTCCTCATGTGATCACTGACCACTGCCTGCCACGAAAGGGGAAAGTCTTCCTTTCAATGGAGGCAAACCGAGGTATGACCTTGTCAACAGGCCTGGAGTTAAGAGAGTTGGCAGCCGGGCACAGAGAGAAGCACCGACCACCAGCCTGGGTGTGCCTGTCATTGGGAAGCAAAGGTATCCAACTCCTGCAGCACCCTTGTGTGTGCAGTGCGTGCTCTGGGAGACACACTTGCCCCTGGCCCGGGGTGTTTGGCTTACACAAGACCGAGGCAAAGCTTCTGGGCCAGGGAGACCATCCAGATGAGGCCCTAATGGTGCCCCAGCATTCACAGCCACAGGGTCACTTAAACCAGACCCGGAACACCAAGGCAACTGTTGGGAGACGTACACTACTGCAGATTAGGACCACCAGATTGGTTCAGGGCCCTCTGACCACTTTGGATGGGGTATGGTTCATGACTGTGAGGCCCTAGCAGTCCAATTTCTGTCAAGAGTACGCCCCGGCAAGTTCCCGAGGGCGAGGTGGCCCCTTTCTGGCTGGCCAGGGTAGTAGTAGTGCCCCATGTGGGCATTTGCAATTCTAGGAGCATCTCGAATTTCCAGCAGGGGCTGAGGATCATGAAACATCACTTCTAGGGAGAGGAGGTCAGTGCCCAAGAGCCCCTGCCTGTATGGTGAGGGACAGCTCTTCCCCGAGTGTTCTCTGCATAGTGAGGCTGGCTCAACCCACCTGCCCATGTGCATGCACGTGATGGAAGTGGGGCCCAGCAGCACAGTCACTTCCCCGGGGGTGGCCCCGGCTGTTTCGTGAAGCGTCCCTCTGTCTGCAGTTGCATGGCAGAAGGAAGACCATAAGCTGTCAGGCAGCCTTCTCTGCTAGTGACGGGTTTGGGCATGGCTTTTCCCCAGTGCAGCTCTTGGTTCAAGGCACAGAGGGGCAAAATGCTGCATCCATGCCTGAACTGTCTTAAATGGATTGTGTCTCCCATGCTGAACTTGAAGGGTGTTACCTTAGTAATATAACACTGCCCTGTGTTCCATGAGGGTGTGCCACGGGCAGGCTGTGTGCTGAGCACTTTACATGGATACGTTCTCATAATGACTCCAAGACTCCCACCATGTGAGGCTTTGGACGAGTCATGTAACTTGCCCAGTGTTGCTCTTAGTAGGCTGAGGAGAAGGGCAGCACATGTCCTTGGAGTCATTTCTTCATGGGTCAGTGTAGAGGAGTCACAGCTCGGGCCCGCCTCTTGGGAGCACTGGGTTTGTTCTGTGTGGCCCACGTCCACATCCCATTCTCCTCTAAGCTCTCTACGCCCCACTTCATGGGGCCAGGGTCCGCAGAATCAGAACCTGTCAAGTCCTTACCTCTTGCTTGAGTGTCAACCTTGCCATAATTTCATTGTGGTCAATCAGGGACAGCTCATCCACTTCCTCCTCTGACTGAGCGACCTCCAGGGCATCTGGTGACGTGGGTGTCCTGGAAGGAGAAGTGGTTTGGGTTGCAAGTGGCAGAGCGGGGCCTCGCTGGGCTCCTACACGGAGACAGTGTGTCCGAGATATGAGCAGAGCTTCTCTGGTTCCCTGACTCACAGCTAAAATCCGAAGCACAGACATGCCTCCTAACCCATCACAGCAGGACAGCAGGACAGAGCCAGAGTGAGAGCTGGTTTCTAACTCAGGTGCCAGCCAGCTCTGTGACTGGGGGCATTTTCTACTCTCTGCACGTTCCATATAAAAGTGAAGGGAGTAAAGCAGGAGGCTAAGAAGCTTGCATTGAGTGAGTTACATAACAAAGTGACGGGGTCAAACCATTCTTTGCCAAGGCCCACTGTACCAGGGGGTGTCAAATAATGTGGAAAAATGGAAGCATGTGGGGAGGCTGCCTAGCCTGGGGCATTCTAGGGCACAGAGTGGAAGTTTGAATTGATACCTTGTTTTTTTCTCCTAAAAAATTAAACGCAACCCCTCCTTCCAAACCCAACAAAAAACAACTTCAAACAAACCCACCGCCATCAAGTTGACGTGGACACACAGCAAGTCTGTAAGGCAGCGGTTCTCAACCTTCCTCAGGCTGTAGTGACCCCCAACCATACAATTATTTTCGTTGTCACTTCATAACTGTAATTTTGCTACTGTTATGAATCGGGCGACCCCTGTGAAAGGGTCATTAGACCCCCCAAAGAGGTCGTGACCCACAGGTTGAGAACCGTTGCTGTGAGGGGTCTCAGCGACTGTAAACCTTTGTGGCACTAGCCAGCCTCATCTTTGTCCGTAGGAGTGGGGGGGGGGGTAGATAACCAAATGCCTAAAGCACAGTACGCCCAAGGCTCCTCTGGTCTCCTGTCCCAAAAAAACCAGCCCCCATCTTCACTGCCCCGAGCTGATGCTGATTCAAAGATCTGTCCTCTCTGGCTGCCTATCATCCTATACATTCTTAGGGTCCTATGGCACTGATTAGCTTTGTGGAAGCAGGCCACATATACAGCCCTGATCATCTGACACAAAAGCTGCGCCTTCAGTCAGAGAACACTGACAGGCACTGGCAGAACTGTCTTCGCCTTGGGATGATCCATCCTGCCACACATCTTGTCCATGTTGGCCTGGGGCTCAGCCTTGTGGGGAGAGGGTTTGCTCTCAGTAATTGTTTCTAACAAGTCAATGTGTTTCCCCTTCTGCTTTCTTCATGAGGACCAGCTGCAACTCTCGAAATGACACTTTTGAGCCCAAAGAAGCCAGGAGAGAAATCACTGCTTTTGCTTGGCTCATACAGACCTTGGCCGCTGTGTGTGAACCACAGGAAACCGCCAGTCTTAGCTTTAGACTTGGGAAAACCTCGGGCAGGGCAGATTCACGTGGACGGCTCCAGAGAGGGCCTCAAGAGGCTCTCATGAAAATGATCCCCCTTTCTTTGCCTTTCCCCTGCTACTTTCGCCCCCTTTTCTACTGATGGTGCTTAGACCTGACTTAGCTCTCTCACAGACACTGCCCGGCTCTGTGGAGCGCAGCCAAGGCTACAGAGGTAGCTAAAGTCACTGCAGGCAGTTAGGCGGGCGGAGTTGGTGATACTGCACATTCTATTCAGTAATGGCATATTGTGAAAAATGACTACTTACTTTTAAACTTGGGAGCCCTGGTGGCGTATTGGGTTATGTGTTAGCCTGCTAACTGCAAGGCCAGCAGTTCAACTCCACCAGCCCCTCCAAGGGAGGAAGATGAGGTGCTGTACTCCATAACAAATTACAATCTATGAAACCCACTGGGACAGTCTGACTGTCCTGTAGGGTTGCTGTGAGTCAGAAACGACTTGCTGGCAGTGAAGAGTCCTCAACCCAGTAGGGTGTGGCTTCTGCACATGTTGAGGAAATATCGTAAGAAACAGATAACAACCGAGAGCAACACACTGTTCTCGATGGCTCTTTAGTCAAGAGACTAAGCCGGCCATGCCAGGAACTGTGGGAGAACTGGCCATGGAGTCCACATGAGAGGCGCTGATGACATTATCTTCTTCATAGAGAAAGGGGCCACTACTGATCGCGCGTCAGCAACAACCTGGAGGAGCCAGAGGAGCCCTGCTGGACCGCCTCCTCGGGTGGACAGGGCTGTCACAAGATCAGTTTCTAGGTTTGGTCATCGGATTGTGATTTTATAACTAGGGAGGATTAAAAACATTTTTAGAAAAGAGGCAAGCTGAACTATTTTGGGTCAAAGTGTCACAATCCCTGTAACTTACTTTCAATTGGTTTAGAAATAGATGCGTCGACCCCCCTACTCACTGCCATCGAGTTGACTCTCACTCAGAGCGACCCTCCAGGACAGAGGAGAACTGCCCACCCTTGTGGGTTTCGGAGGCTGCACATCTTTACAAGAGCAGCCGGTGGTTTCCAACTGCTGACCTCGTGGTCAGCACCCAACTCATAACTCATTACGCCACTAGAGCTCCTTAGAGACTACACACATATCTAAGAACCTGCCCAAGAAATCGTTGGGGCAGGGGACTTTTACACTCGCTCATTACACAACATCTCGGCAGAGTCTGAGGAAGGCTGGCTTGGCATGTGTACGTGTACGGGGAGGTCTTCATGAGTGATGGCAGGCTACGTACAACCTTGAAGGATGAAGGTCTGTGAGGGGCGGTCAGTGATTGTTTTTTGCCTCGGGTGGGCATTACTTAGACAATTCAGACCTGTCTGGCACCCCGGGGGCAGAGGTGGCACAGGCCGTCCTCACTGGAGGGCTGCGGAGGGTTCTCACCTACCTTTCTCCGCTGGCTCGCTGTTCCTTCCCGGATGTGCTGCCCATTGAGGATGAGTCTTTGGGGTGCCCGTCTTTCACAGCTGGTGATTCCTGAAACAAGAGCGTGTGGATTTGGCAGGCGCCCATGCTGGGCGGGCCCTGCCTTCCTAGCATTCCTGCTTGCAAATGACTTCTGAGTGCAACTTTCTAGGGCTCAACTGGAGATGTGAACAAGTGCACGGGATGACTGTGGATAAATGCACAGAAGACACAAGGCTCTCTGAACACTAGCATCTTGTCTTTGCAGAGAAAGGGGCCACTACTGATCGCACTGTCAGCTACAACCTGGAGGAAGCCTGCTCGACCACCTCCTGGGGTAGGGAGGGCTGTCACAAGAACTGCTACCTGACTGAAGCTCAGCTAGGTACACTCGCTCTCACCTGATCTTACAAAGGCCTCGCCCTCACCCCCACATCACACACAGGGCACAGAGGTTGAGAGAAGGTCCTGCCCAGGACCACATCACTGGTAAATGGTAGAGCCCGGACTTGAACCCTGAGTTAGTTCCAAAACTCTGCCTTAACCACTGTACTGCTGTCATGCAGTAAAACTTTGCTGACTCTTGAGTTCAAGTTCAGTTTTCAGTACTGTCATGCTGAGTGAGCCACAGCAATTCAAGACCCCCCGTGAGCCAGATCCCAGTTAAAAGTCTCACAGGGTCCAGTGCATGTGTGCAGACCCCCTCTGCTCGGCCTCACTCGCTCTCAGGACTGGGCTGATACTGCTCAATGACACCCTGGCCCTCGCACTTCTGGTGTGCCCCCACGGCAGAAAAGGAGACCGGGGCAGCAGGAGAACAGGGGACACTGTCAGCGGAGGGCATTTGCGGCAAAGACAAAGGCAGTGCTGTCATTAGTCGCCCGTAGAGGGGAAGCATGGGAAGTGTGCCTGGTTGGAGACTCTATGGCACTGGGGCTGTACTGGGTGATGCTGGGGCATAGGTCCCTAAAGGTGATGGGAAAGCTGGCTTAGCTCCCCAGCAGTTGGGGACACCCCACTGGAGGGAAAATTCCTCAGTGTGTCACAATTGCCACGGTCTGAAGTTGAGTCTGTTATGTAGACATCAAGGAGCTTATGAGGATCCTACTATGGGCAGTCTTAACGGGGTGCTTCCGTTCTTAGAGGCTGGGCCCTTGGGGTGAGTGACTGAGGAGGACGGGAGTTCCCGTGGCAGCTCCCCGTCAAGTTGGCGGTGGGGCATTCCTTTTGCAGCTTTGAAACCTGCTCATGTTTCACGGCAGCGAGGCCTGCAGCATGAACAGCTCAACACAACTGTGGAAGGTCGGAGATAGCACAATACCACGAGGAGGAGGATGTCAAACACGTAGTTCTTCACTCTTACGAGGGATGGAGGCATAAACATGGCAGGGGCTAAGTTTGGAAGCAATCCCACAGGAGTGATGGAGGGCAGTGAGGAGGAACAGGAAACCAGGGATGGGAAGGCTTGAAGCTCCTCATTCTGGGCGAGGGGTACAAGATGGAGCCCAGCACTGGAGACTGGGATGGAGAGAAATCCTACAGGGAGAGCAGGGGACATGGCCATGGCTGCTC
Organism: Tenrec ecaudatus; assembly: GCF_050624435.1. NCBI lineage: Eukaryota > Metazoa > Chordata > Mammalia > Afrosoricida > Tenrecidae > Tenrec > Tenrec ecaudatus. The sequence goes on along the minus strand of NC_134539.1, from coordinate 75,608,803 downwards.
CTTATAGGTTTCCAGAAGGCCTATCCTGCCAACTACACACACTGAAGCGGAAGCGAAGGGAAGACCACCAGGAAGCAAGTTCTTTCCCTGTGGAGCAGAGCTGACTTCCTACAGGCTGCGGGAGCTGGTCTGCTCCTGGCTGGGCTGCTCAGCCAAACAGAACGCAGGTGCAAGGGCAGCAGCCCCAGGAGACCAGGGGCACAATGGCATCCAGGCCACATGCACAAGGGAGGCAGCCAGTGCTGGACGATGAGGCTGCGCCCTCCTGCCGAGGGCTACTTACTCCTCGAGGGTGAGGGTGCTCCTCGCTGCGCTGGCCAGAGGAGTACAGATTGACATATTCACCCTCACCAGCTTCCTCACTGGCGCTTTCACTCTAGGGCAGACGGGGTGAGAGGAAACACTCATGCGACAGGCCCTCTCCTCAGTCCTCCAGGCTCCGAGAGGGCAGCCAGAAGGCTGGCCCCAACCCAGACACTCCTCTCTCTATAGGGGCTTACGGCTCCAGAGAGCAGAGTTGCCTCTACTCTAGAGGGGCTCAAGTTTCCTGCTGGCTCTTCTCCAATGACACTGAGGCCCATCCAAGCCTCCAGGGACAGTATAGTAAGGCACAGTGGGTCTATCCTGCAGTGCCATGGGGGATGGTGACAAAGGTCTGAGAAAGCAAGTGGCAGCACACCAAAGTCGCTCTGCACCCTGCAAAACCAGACCCCACCTGCTTATGTGTCTCTGCCCACCTAAGCGCCCACCTCCACCTGCAACTGATGTGTTCCTGTGCAGAGATGAAATCCTACCGGCAAATTAACAGACTGGGAAGCAGGCCCTGGATCACTGGTACCACATACAATTCACTATGCAATTTCCTTGGGAAACGGTCTCTGCCACTTTCAAAGGCCTGTTTACACAAACACAGGAGAATTTTGTGTTTTCTATCTCCCCATAATTGTCTCCAAATGGTTACCAGCTCATCTGCCCCTAATGTATCAGACTCCAAGTTTGCTGGGAGCTCGGTAGGAAGGTTCAACCACTACTTTTCCTTTCCACCTTCCACGCGGGCCAGGTCTAATACTGCTGAAATGAGCTCATGACTGCTATGAGGGGGACAGGGAGGACAGGTGTCTTCCAAAAACAGTGGCGCTGCTGTTTAAACCATGTGAAGGTGCGTTTTGGTTTTTGAGTTCTCACCGAAGGCGTCTGGGGCGAGTCAGTGAAAGAGGTTTCAGGAGGAAGGCAGACAGTGTTCCCGTGAAAGCTGTTCTCCTGACAGGATGAAAGGGGCCCGTCCACGGTGTTGGATGGCGGGCTGGCTACAGCTGGCACCACTAAGTCAGAGCTCTGAGACTGGTGGACAGGCGGGAAATGTGGAGAGGAAGAGGAGGCAGACGGAAGGAAAGGTGGCACGGAAGCTTGGTTGTGAGGCACGAAATCCTGGGAGTAGGACCTAAACACAGATTTATACTACAGATTCAAAGTGGCACGCACCACGCACGCACACACGCACACACACGAGATGGGAAGAAAGCAGACAAAAGAAGAAGTGATTAGATTAGCTGTGGCTGAGCAGTGACATTGTTTACAGTGGCCCTACCAAGAGATCATGCCAATCAACTCCCCCTCCTTGGGGCCCAACGGGCCCTGAAGCCCCTCCCACCCGACCTGATGCTTCCTCCCTAGTCCTAGCCAGTGCTGCCCCTGGTGCCTAAAAGGTAGAGTATGGAGAGTGACTCCCTAATCGCCCTCCCCCACCATTTATTGCACAAAACCCATCCAACCCATTGCCATCGAGCGGATTCTGACTCCCAGTCGGTCTCTGAGGCTGTGCATCTTTATGGGAGGGAGCAGACAGCCTGACCTTTTTTTGTGCAGTGGCTGGTGGAAGCTCACAGTGTAATGCTTACATGACAGCACCGCCAGGGTACATGGAGCATATCATCTGCTTTGTCAGAAAATCAACTTGATCTAACCCTGGCCTTTTTGCTCTTTCAAGAATCTCATGATTACATGAAAAGGGAACAGCTACCTGACTGGAGCCCGGGTGCCATAGTGGTTACCTGTCTGGCTGCTAATTGGAAGGTTGGTTGTTTGAAACTACCATCTTATCCTCAGGAGAAAGACGGGCTTTCTACTCTCATAAAGAGTTCCAGTCTCGGGACCCCACAGGGGCAGTTCTACTCTGTCCTATAGGGTCACTATGAGTCAGCATCAACTTGATGGCAGTGCGTTTGGCTTTGGTGTTAGCCAGTGACCTGTTCATATTTACTCATTTTGAATCTTTTAGGTCAAGTTCTTTGGTTTTCTCCCTTTAAAGTCAAACATGGCAATCTTTATTAAATATTGTAAGCTATTGCAGAGCCTCGTGGAAGGGAAGAACATAGGCATTTAAAAAACTGGTTGGCAGACCTGTGCTACCCAATTGCCAATGATTTCTATTAGCTTAGACCCCTTCCCAGCTCAATTTTTCTTATTTTAACTAATGAGTTTTCAAACATTTCTGATGCTAGCTGGGAACCATAGACTCGACTCCTCTAAATTCTCACCAAAGAGACAAAATTAAGGTCAGGGAAATCACAACGAACCCGTCATGGCTTCTTAGATTTTGAAGGGTTCATTGGGCCTGGGCTTGCTCTACCCTGGAGGAGTGACAGAGAGAGTGGCTCTGGACCCCCTGGCCGCCAAGGTGGGATCTGATAGTGCATTGTGCTCTGTGAAAGTCCACTGTAAACTGTTGCTGGGAAATAGGAGCAGAGCCTGGATGAGGTCCTGTCTGAAGCACTCGCTGGGCATACTTGCCCATGGTGGACACTGGAACTTGACTCAAGACCAACCCAACAAATTGTGCACAAGTGCACACCCAACTGTGCCTGCATTTGCTGTTGTGCAGGATGTACAGATTCCATGGAAACAAGGGAGAATGATACCTTTTAACTTGATGAGAGTACTGCCAGTGTTGGCCCGCCATCCAGCTGGGCTGGCAATGGCAGCCCCTTCTTGGCAGGGCTGAGCCGATCCAAAGCTCTCAGCCCAGCCCCTCCTTGGTGATGCCGAGGCTCCCTCCTTCTTGGGGTTCCAGTGGCTATTGCTCTGTCTGGTCCAGTACTCCAGGTAACTACTTGGTCTTATACTTGCTCATATATATTTTATGCCCACCCCAACCTCACAAGGTCCTCATAGCTAAGCCCAGTAGACAGTTAAATGAATTAGTGTATGTATCATAATCTGGGACATGTACTGTTGACCTACAAGCACCAGATGCCTTGACACCTGCTGGAAATTAAGTTCCAACCACCAACATTCCTGTTTTCCAGAAAAGCTCAGTGAGACATCTCTGGCTCAGTACTGCATCACCCAGAGGCCTGTGGTATGCTGCACATTTGGTTTAACTTTGGGGTTCTCTGCTTCACCTCTGGAGGAGGTACACCTGTAGTGCGGCTCTTTCATTGGCTAGAGGCTCACAGAGGAGGCAGTGAGTGGAGTGCACTGGCGGGATCGGGGATGGACGGCACGTGGGCCTCAGAGGAAACGCCGAGAACTCCCATCATCCTGCTTCTGTTGGTGGCTGAGGGTCTCAGACCTCATTCCCTAATCGCAGGCCAGGCTGGGCCATGACATTTGCTGATACTCTGTCCTTGCCCAGGAAGCCACCTACTTCTTGCCCTCTATTCATGCCCACCTGGTTCAGATTCACATGAAATGCCTGCTCTCTCTGGAGTCCAGACACAGTCCACAGGAGCTCTGGGGTATACTAGGTCATGCTTTGGCAACAAACCCCAGGAGGCCTGCTCAACTGACCAGCTGCTCTGAGGACCACAGATGAGGCTGTATGTTGCTGTAAAGCAGTGCTGTAAACCTTCCTAACACCGAGACCCTTTCATACAATTCCTCAGGGGGTGGTGACCCCCAACCATAAAGTTATTTTCGTTTTTACTTCATCACTGTCATGAATCGGGTGACCCCTGTGAAAGGGTCTCACAGGTTGAGAACTGCTGCTGTAAAGGTTTATAGCCTAGAAAACCCCAGGGAGTGGTTCTACTCTGCCCTATAGGGTGACGATGAATCAGAATCGACTCAATGGCAGTGCTTTTTGTGGGACACTATCTTCCTTGCCCCCCCCACAGACTAGCCCCTCCTACCACCACTGTGCATTTACACAGTACTTAAGCAGCCCTGTAATAATGAATTCTTTAGCATGTGACATATGTAGGTATGTTCATACATGTATACACACCTGCCATAATCACAAACATTCAATTTGAGAGCTATCTCCCTACCGGCCAGATGACCTTTTTAATAGATTTTGACTTGACTACTTCAGGAGAAGGGACTTGGGCCCCATGGGTGTCTTTTTGGGTGGTGGTACAGTATGGCTGTTAACAAGGTGACCAGACGTCCCGATTTTTAACAATTTTTCCTGCATCCCATGGTGTTTTAAAAAAGTTCCAAATTTTGGAAAGAATGCACGACAAGCTAGGGTATATGGTTTTCGGCTGCCATGTGGCTATTTCGCCAAGATTCGAGCTTTATCAATGGTGTCCTGTTTTACCAATGTTAAAATCTGGTCACCTTATGCAGCTAAGATGGCATGTTCCCAGACAGACTTGGACTCAGATCCTCCGCCTTCCCTGTGTGCCCTTGGGCAAGCTCTTGAGCTTCCAGTTTATCCTGAAACAGTTGGAAGTGACAAGGCTTCTCCAAGAGACTCAGTGAACTAACTCAGCGTGAGTCTTTCCTGAGAGAGACCACCTACCTACATCAGCTGGTCTCATTTGCCCACCAATATACCAGTCTAGGGGCTACTCTGAACCAGTAGTGCTCAGGGTCCAGCCTGGACTTGGCTCTTAACAGAGGACTGCTCCGTATTTGCCAAATGGAGAAATCCTTAGGAATGAAGTCCATTACTGTTTGCCTAGACATCGAGCGGATTCCGACTCACAGCAGTCCCAGAGGTTAGGGCAGAACTGCCATGTTTCTGAGGCTCTCAGTCTTTACAAGACTGCAACTCTTTCCGGAAGTAGAAGCCAGACCTTTCTCTCTAGGAGTGAGTGGTTGGTGGTTTTGAACTGCTGACCTTGCAATTTGCCTAAAACCGTAACCATTGCCCCACTGGGCTCTTTTGCCTGGGACATGGGAGCATTGTAATTCTGTAATGTGGCAGGGTAACTGACAAGGGTCACTCACTGCTCAGGCTCCCATGCACAGTGCAAGACTAGGGTCAGAGATCAACAAGGGTGTGAGCTAAGTGTGTGTGTGTGTGTGTGTGTGTGTGTGTGTAGGTTCCGATAACAAATCTCTTGGACCAAGGGTCTTGGCCGCCCCGCCCTTCCCCTTCCTCCAGCTCCGGTATTTAAGCTATGCAGTCACACTGGGACCAGGGCCAACCCCTGACTGTACCTTCCAGGGGGTGGGAAGCTCAGTGAATGCTCTTTCCTCACAGGAAAGGCTACTGGAGCCCTCTCCTCAGCTCATTATCATCCTATTGTCAACCAGGCCCGGTCTCTACAGATGCTCCCAAAGAATTAGTTCCAGCCCTTTCCCTTGGTGTTAGCTCTAGGGGCCGGGGTGTGTGTGTGTGGGGAGGGAGGGGAGGGGGGGCGGCGGGCAGGGGGTTCAGGAGAAAAGCAGGGCTGGCCATTCAACAGAAACACCACTTCATCACAGCCAGGAGTTTATTTTCAGCTCTGGCTGGTGCCTGGCCTTGCACTCCTGCAGCAGGCAGTTATTTATAGCCAAAGTAAGGCTGTTTGAGATGAGTTTACAAAGTAAATAAATAAACAAACAAACAGGAGGGGTTGCCTGTCTGGGGAAATGCACATTTCTGCAGAAGGACTAGGAATGCCAGGTCCCCAAAAGGATGCAACGGAGGTGAGGGCTGGTCGCCATGCCACCTAAGGTCAGCCCTGGAGGTCACACAAGCCTTCAAAAGAGGCAAGCTCCTACTGAGTGTTTACTGCTGGTTAGATGCATGCGGGGCTGGAGGCCTTGCAGGGGTCACGCACTTTAATCGACAAAGTGCTGCTATGATCCTTGTTTCTGTGATGATGACACAGGCTGGGAGGGCAAGTCATACACCTAATAAAGCACAGTTGGTAAGAGACGGTGCATGCTTTCTGAACAAATGAGCTGCATTCTGGGAATGGGACAGGCTCTAACCTACAAGATGGCCACAGCTCAGCAGGACTTGGTCCTACTAGCTCTACTGGCATGCTCTCTTGGTCTTGATCTCTAGAGCAGAGTGTTTTGTGTCACCCACCAAGCACCACAAAATGCTTGACATACAACCCTGGGAAGCAGCGGGCTGTGCATTAACCAGAGTGCAGACAAGGGGAGCCTTGCCTTGCCAGAGATGCAGCGCCCAGCAGCCTGCCCTTTGGATGGAAGCTGATGCCCTTATAGCAGTTAGCGTGTGGCACTCACTGAGGAACAAAGCCTAGACAAGCATCTGGTCAGGCACACCAGTTTTAGATGGCACTTGCTCAGCATCATCGCCCTGGAATGGAAAATGATGAGGGAGGGGCCGTGTGGTGCTGGCAGGATATTAGGGCAGCAGATTTTTAAATGGGGAGGAAAAAAAATCAAATTCATCGACATAACAGGCATTTCATTTAATTCTCTTGATTATCAGGAAGACGTCTGGTGAGTGGGTGGGTGTATGGAGTGGGGAGATGTACATGCGTGCGTGTGTGTGTAGTGGGAGAGCTGGCAGAGATGACACTTTCATTGTCAGCAGCTGAGGGCTAAAGCCACCAACTACAGGACCTTGACCCAAAGGGCTACTCCATAGTGGCTTGAGCTCCAAACCTTGGAGAGCTTTCAACTCTCCTAATTACAGGGAAACGTGATCATTTAAATGAATGGCCTTCCTTCCTGTTGTGGGGAAGCATCTGGGAACTACTGAAGTTGTCAGAGATTGGTTATTACTGCACAATCTTGGCTCGAGCCAGGCTTATGACTTCAGCGTTTTTGGACACTACTTGGCAAAACAGATAAAAGCCCGTGGACAGCTGGTTTGGGGGCTTACATTTTAACCATCATTTGTGAGAAAACGTACTTATGGGAAACGGCTTTGGGAGTGCGGCTTGGGAAGCGCAGCTCAACACTGGGCCTGTGTGCAGAGCGGGTGCCCTGGACTGCAGGCCTGGAACCAATTACATTACGGGGCTGGGATGTGATCAGTCCTGCGTTCAGGAAGGGCTCTCGGTGACATTTTGTGTTTCTCAATTTGACAAGCTGGAAGGGCAAATTCTGGCTTTGTCTTCTCTCTCCTTCCTGGAGCAAATAAACGACCCTTTGGGTAGGCTTCTGTGATGCTTTCATGTTAGTTTACAACCATAACTACATTTTACATCTTGTGAGAAGATGAACCTCCAGTGCCTGGTGGGTGGTGAGGGAGGTCCGGCACGGAGCCCTCACGGTGTGGCTGCTGTCTCTTTGCTCTGGCACGGAGAGGCCAGAGCAAAGAAAGCCAACATCTGCAGCATGTTTGGGTCTAAAAATATCCTTTTCCCTTCTTTTTAAATTTAAATTCTTTGTTCCTTTCCCTTCTTAATACACTTCTTAGTCGAAGTCATTTTTGGAAACCCTTTGAAAATGCTAAGAACAAAGTATATCCAAAACCAAAAATCTTGTCTGAGAGAATTTTAGGTAACAAGATGGGTGAATAGACGTCTTCAGTTCCTTTTCCTGTGACATATTTTTGCAACCCGAACCACAAGTTCTTAGAAAATCCTACAGTTTTGGCCAATGATGCCACATGGCTAATTATGTACTTATAAAAACCTCCCACACATCTTAGGGTGCTCTGTGTAGTCAATATGTGACTTAATAGAATCAACTCTTTCAAAAAAAGATTCAGTATACAATCAAATTCAGGTTTACAGATCTGATAGGACTATTTCTATGCAGTTTGGATTTAAACATCCTGACAGGGACTCTAATTTATACTTGTTTTTAGACACCTATCTAGAGCCAATAGCTACTCTCACTAGTGCTTCAGGTGACCAAGGGCAAAAACATGTCTCTTCGTCTCCAGCCTCTGGGCCCTTCTTTATTTAGCCTGGGCAGATTCTCAATAATTATTTGGTAAATGAGCAGTTCATAAATATTGATCTAACTATGTTTACATGATGAGGGCCTGAATTTTAATGGTGACTTTAGCTTAAGACTACTATAGGCTAATGATTTAGCTTCTCTATTCTGTTTTCTCCTTCTTTAAAATACAGAATCACAGAGTCATAAAGTGCAAGCCCATGAAGAGGAGACTAATAGCTTGCAAACAAGGAAGTCCAAGGTCAACAGACGTGGATAGTGCCCTTAACTTGTTAGGGTAGTGGGGAACAGAAGTCATCACCTCACTGAGCCCACAGCTTGGTCAGAAAAGAGACCAAACTACAAACCCATGGGGAGTGGGCTTGGACCATAGACTATATTTTGCTGTTAAGTCTAAAACAATGGAGAAGAGTTTAGGAGTCAAAGACTTCAAATAATATGCAACACCCATGGGATGGAGCAGCCCTAGAGAGGCTTCCCAACAGTGGGAGCCAACAGCAGCACAGTGCTCCCCCAAAGAGAAAGCAGTCTTGACAGTGGCAGAGCAAGAGGACCTCCTGGAAAGCAGCAGGGGGGTGGGGGGGGAGGCAAGAAGAGCAGGCTGGGAAGCAAAGCTCCTCAGGGAAGGAGGCAGTGTGTAGGAGTCCCTGGCCAGCCCCTGGCCCAGGGAGTTCCAGCCTGTCCTTCCCTTTCTGTTCAGTAGGGTTCAGGCTTTAGCTCTGATAAAGACAAGCTGACATCTGGAAGAGGAGCCGAAACTAGGAACCTAGTTTGTCCAACAGGAGCAGACACCTTTCTGGACACCAAGCAGCTCATCTTCCATGCCTCTCACCAGCCTCTTTTTCTTTTTGTTCCATTCTCTCTCCGTCCCACTCACCTCTTCCCTTTCCTGAGATGCCTTTCAACCAGACACTGTGGCCACTCTTTGTGATTGCTGCTCAGTTAGTTGTTAGTTCTCAAGGATGACTCTTGGCTAGGAGATTGAAGAGGAAAGGAGGGAGGGTGGAATTAGGGAGGGAAGGAAGGAGAGAGGGAGGCAGAAGCAGCCTGGATAGAGAAACAGATGCCCGAGGAGAACTTAAGGAGCCCACCATGTGTCTCAAAGAGGGGGCCAGCTGCCCCACAGCATGGGCATGCCTTCTGTGAGGTCGATCCGTGCCGATGCATACAAACCCGGTCCAAAATCTCAGAAAACCATTTTTTTTCTCAGAATGGCCTAGCAGCTGCTCTACAGCCCTTTCCCCCCCACTCTTCTTTTTAACGTAAGTCCTCAAGCTTACACACACTTAATTTTCTCACCCTAACATTACAACACCAAACAAAATAAAAGGCAGCTATCATGGTCATCTCTGTAGAACTGCTTCCCCAAATCTGGGGCTGCTGGCAGTTTATTTCTCTGGAAGTTATTCTGAAAGCCAGGATGCTAAAAGGTAAAGGATTACACCCACAGAGTTCTGGCAGGCATGCAGGGTGTACCTTGCGATAGATGTCCATAATTGCAGTTATAAGGAGGTACAAAGAAGTGGATTAAATTATTTGTGGGGGCAGGTGGGGGGGGAACGTGGGTGGAGAAAGGTTTTTCTAGCATCATCTTCTCAATACCTGAAGGACACTGGCAATCCTAATGGCTACTAAGAGAACTCAAAATCTTGGTCTAGGTCAAAGTCAATATGGACTCAGTGCAAAACTTACAAGATTCAGGTGACCAGAGTGTAGAAACTGAGAATCTGTAAGCCAGAGAAGGGATCTGAAAAGGAGCCGGGACACAGGAATTCAAGTGTTGAGGGTGGGAAGGGCTGGAGGGATCAGAGCCAGGAGAGGTGGAAGGGGCCTAGGGGAGTGGGCTCCACTTGGGCTGCAATGTACGCAAGGCAGGCAGCCCTGCGGGGGTACAAGAGCCGGGAAAGCTCCTGCCCAGGGACAGGAACAGGGGCACCATGGTCATGTGAGACCACTCACCCAGCACAGCTGTCTCTAAGAGGGCTGGAAGTCAGTTCCCCACTCACCCACTCATTTTCCCCAAAGACCTTTCCTCTGTCAAATTGCTCCCAGAGACCACACGACAGAGGTCGGGTGCATGTCTGTGGATGTGCAAGCTCCTAGGATCATGGCACATGCTGGGAAAGAAAGGAAGCCCGGGAGTCAGGAGATAATCCTTTCATTGAAGGGAGAGTCTGGAAGATGCAGGGAAGACCTAGAGGAAGCGCTGAGGGGTGCTAATGTAGCACCAGGGAGGAGGAGCAAGAAGTGCCTAGGGCACACTCTGGGGGGTGGGGACTGGGTGACAGCCTGGCCAGTGGTAAGGAGAGCTGCTGGGGAAGAGGAGGCTTCAGCTAAGGCCCAAGGGCTGGCAGATGCTGGAGTGGGAAGTCCAGGAGAGGCAGCAGAAGGGCAGATTATGTTCTCCCATGACTTCCACCCCGGAGGGTCCATATTCAGGGTGACCTAGAATACAGGTTGGGTTTTCCAGCCCCCACTCACCAGGCAATTTTCTCTGCTTGGAGTATCTTTAGTCTACTTTCCTTGCTGAAATCCAACTGTCCTTCAGGACTCAGCCCAACCTCCATTTCCTCCATGAAACTCTTCTTGACCCCCTACCCGACCAACGGGGTGTCTATTGACTTGTAGTTGGTAAGCTGTTACTCAGGTCTTGCTGTAACACAAGTCTCTCTGTGCCTGCTTTCTTTTGCCTATGGAATGGAAGCACTTCTCAGGGATGAGGCAATGTCTTACCCATCTCTGGATAGCTCTTGCAACTTGACTCTCGCATAGGAGATGCCCCATGCTCACTGAATAAAACTGAACCCCCCACCCCTGGCTCCCAGGAAGAGTGACCAAGAGCAACTTCTCCTGAGCCCAGGCCAATTTCAATTGCTCACTGCAGGTGAATTGCTTGGCAAAAGGTTTTCAATGGTAACATTTTCCAGTAGATAGACCAAGAACCCTGCAAAGTGTCTGGAGTTGACAACTGAATGGCCCTCGTCTGGAATCCCATGCTGGATCGGTGGCACAGGCCCAGAACAATGGAAAGGGGACATTTAGGAATAAAGGGGCCGCTCTGACACCAACCCAAAGGCCTCGACTTAGGTTTCATCTCGTTTAGAATGGAAGCAGGGACTGGGTGATGGTACATTGGCACTACACACCAAATAACTTTCGTGGGCTTCTACCTATCAGATGTCAACTATTCCAAACACTTACGTTCCTGTGTTTAAAATAGAGTGCCTCTACGACCCCATCAGACACGCCCCTTCATGAAGTTGGTGCTTAGCATGCAATATTCTAGGCCAGTGTTTCCCAAAGTGGGTGATACTGCCCCCTGGGGTGGGGTGGGGAGAGCGGCACTGAGTAATTTTTTTTTCCCTTTTGAAAAGGAAGCACTAGGCCAAGTAAGTTTGGGAAGTTCTAGATGCAAACAAATTATCTCGAGATGCTCCTAGGCCCATGGATGAACACAAACTGTCCTCAGATTTTCTTTGGTTTGGTAGTGAGCCTCCCAGGGCTTTCCTAGTCCTCATACCCCGAGCTGCTCTAAAGGAAGATGACAGATGTTCTGGGGTAACGCAGCAGACTGTCAGCTCACCGAGATGGGGAAACAGTCAAGAGCTGGCATTATCTTAAGGCTGCGTTGGATAAGATTTGTGAAAAGAGCTTGTCAGAGGTGCTTGTCTGGGTAACAGATCAGGTGTGTACAACTGGGCTTGTGGGCAAGGGGATGGTCTTTTAACCTCCCTATAGCACTTGCAGGTTTGCTAAGGGCTCTCAGGAGCTAAGCTCCAGGACCCAATGAGACAACATAATCCAACGTCTTCACAACAGACAGGGCTGTCTTAACCCAGGGCTCTGGGTGTGTCCAGACCAGCAAAATCAAACGGGGAACCTGGGTTTGGAGAAGTCTTTAAAAGTCATTTGATTCAACTGCATCACTTAGAGAAGGGCAAGACCACAAGCTCCCTGCCAGTGAGTGGATTCCAACATATAGTGACCCTTCAGGGTGGTGGAGAAGGACTCCATTGGATTCCTGAGTTGGCGAGTCACAGGGAAGCACACTAGCTCATCTTTCTCCTGCAAAGTAGCTGGTGGGTTCAAAGCACCAACCGCTTGCTATTAGCCCAACGATTCATCCACAGCACCCGCAGGCCTCTGTTGGAGAGGTAGGCAAGGAGAAAAGCCCATGTAGGTCAAGCCCTATGTCCAAGCAATTATGCAATGGATTCAAAGTAGAGCCAAGGCTATACCCAGCTAGAACTCTTATTACTAAAGTAATGAAAAGCAAGGACAATAATAATGTACTTCCTAAGCTTGCTTTGCTGAAACGTTTCCTGCTATTTCACAGATTCCTCCCAATCACCCTCTGAGGCAGGGAAAATACAATCCCAAAGGAAAGAAAGCCTGTGGAGGAGAAATGACTAACCCCACGAGCAAATGGATTTTAAGTGGGATCTGAACTCAGTTCCTTTCCAAAATTCTTTCCACTGCTGCTCAGTTTCACGTGAACAGACTGCAGGAAGAATGGTGGCTCTTCAGATTCCTGGAGGTGAAGTCTAGTTTATGAGAGCATGGACCAACACTGCCTCCTAAAGGCTACTACCCCCTAAGCCACCGGTTCTCAACCTGTGGGTCATGACCCCTTTTGGGGTTGAATGAACCTTTCACAGGGGTTGCTCAATTCATAACCATAGCAAAATGACAGTTATGAAGTAGCAACGAAAATAATTTTATGGTAGGGGGTCGGTCACCACAACACGAACCGCATCACAGGGTTATGGTATTAGGAAGGTTGAGAACCACTGCAACCTTACACATAAACTGCCGAGAAACACTGTTGCAATTCTTCCCCTTGCTCCATCCACTGTAATGTGACTGAGCAGCCAACACCCATGCAGAGGCGGAGCATCCTTGCCCACTCCCTGAATCTGGGCTGGCCTTGTGACCTAAGGAGAGGCTGCAAGGCAAAGTGACATGGTGCCAACACGGTGCACACACTTTCCTTTGTTGCTTGGAGCCCTGCCGGCCGCCATGTGGGCAAGCTGGGGCTAGCCTGACAGACCACAGCGCATCACAGCCAGATCAGTCCAACTGTCCTGCCAGGGCCAAATTAGCTGCGCCGGGATCAAATCAGTGCAAGCACCCTCAGTAAAGGACTGCCTCCTTCCACCCACTGTCGAGAACTCACCTTTACACTCCAGATATGCTGGCATGGCAAGGCAAGCACGCACCAGGGATCAGTCAAATGGGTTTGAAACCCTGGTCTTGGGCAATAATACACTGTTTTTTTTCAGCCACAAAGTTTTGGGGGTGATTTGTTATGCAGCAACAAAGAACGATACGGCCCTCAAACACAGGCTTCCATCGACCTGGTAACACCTGCCCTGCACAGCCTTAACATCAACGTTGTGGAGTCTTCTACTGCAGGCCTGAGTTTGTGGGATCAGAATAAGAAGACAACTCGGCCAGCTTAGTCACAATGACAATGCTCTAAAACCCATCTCTCCAGCCTTCTCCCCTGAGATTATCCACACCATTCATCCTCAAGGCCACAGAAAACCCACCACATGTGCCCTTTCCCACTCAGGCGCAGGGATCCCATGGAAGGACAGAACCAGCGAGGAGTGGCACACACCACCGGGACGTGCAGGTGCAAATGAATAGTCACATACACACATTTGCGAGTAAAGAGTGGCTGGGCGTGACTCACCGAGGGCACAGGTAAGTTGCCGTGCCGGCTGAGAAAGGAGTTAGAGACGGACACACTGATGCCCTGAGTGGCACTGCCGTCCTCGGGCGTGAAGGTCACTTTAGTTTGCTGGACACAGTAGGAGACAGAGGAGAGGGAAGAAGCAGCATAGGAGGCCTGCTGGACAGAAGGGAGAAGAGAGAGGACAGGGCAGAAGGGAGAAAAGCAGAGAACAGTCAGGCATATATCCACCATGTGATGGCAACGGAGGGTGCCCAGGGCCATTTTGGAGAGGGCAGCTCTTTGGCTCATGAGGTCAGGGCTAAAAAATAAATAGGTAACTGAACAAGAGGGCATTTCCCTCTTTCCCCCAGGAAAGGCTGCAAAAGTTGACTTTCATACGGGTGATGGGGTGTCCATTAGAAGCAGGCTTGGAGCCATGCAGACCCATGTTGAATCCTGGTTCTGCCACCTTGTTAGGGTTCTGAGCTCCTCTCCAGTGGCGACTGGCGCTTCATCAGAGTGCAGGCTGCCTGGGCTAGCACCTGGACGCCGCCGTCTATGAGCGAATTGGCCTTGGGCATGACCCAAAGCTGTGTGCCTCCAGCTCTTCACCTGTGACATGGTGTCACAGTGGCACCTGCTGGCTAGGATGAAACAATATGACCAAAGTACTTAGGAGTGTGCTTAGTACAGTGCACAAGCTACCACATCTATCTGCCTCTGAGAGGGTGTACCTCCGAGCGGAGCAGCCCTCACAGTGCATACCACGCCACACGCCGAGGCGTTAGGGAGTGCTGGCCTTGGCTCCCACCTCTAGCTCTGGGCTCTAGGTACAGCACATACTCATGCAGAAGCTGAGTTTTTCAGCACATTTTTAATGCAGTTTTTGTGGTAAAATTAGGTGCCTCGGCTGATATTTGGGTCGGTTTATACTCGAATATACACAGTATGTCTCTGGGGCTCTTGAAGGCTGAGCTTACTTAAAATGGGCTAGGCAGGAGCTGTGGCAGGGACTGGGTGCCCCATAATCACGGGTGGGAGGTGTTGTGCTAGGGTGTGTGTTTAATTCCTGAGGCTCTCAGCCCGGCCTCTCTCCACTGTTGTCAACTTAGTGTTGGGACCTGTGTGATCACGGAACCGTCCAAGTACCCAGGAGCCCATGGACATCTGACATGTACTGTGGACAAAGGGGGCCCAGGGTGACCTCAAATCACTGAGATCGGGCTCCTCAGGGGCATTAGGAATCCTCTTGTGCAGAACCAAACCTTTTAGGCAACGAGCTTCTTGAGCAGATGTTCATGCGGTGGGCAGGGCAAATGGTTATCAGTCTCATTTTACAGATGGAGAACTGAGCCCAGAGCACAGCACATGCCTATGTGCTATGCTAGTGGCAGAACTGGAACTCTGGACCATGGTTCTCCTCTTGAGATGATCGCATGGTCCTCAGCCTCCAGCGGCCAGGGCTGTAAGGAGTAACGCAGGGGTCCTGGCCCTCTAGGCAACATGTGCCTCGAAGGACAGCCAGGGCAGCCCTTTCACGTCCTCTTGCCATGGACAAACGACAGCCCTGCTCGTACTCTACCAGGCTGGCCAGCACACAAGCGAAAAGCACATCCAGCTCTGAGGAAGTCAAGGACACCACTCAGGGATGTCCTCTTCCCTCCTGAGCATGGCTGCATCTAGGCTGCCATTCTAAACACTGGCCGGTGTCTACTGGGGTCGCCAACCAGCAGCAAAGATTGGAAATAAGGGCTCAGAGGCAAGCAACAGGCTTCCCTGAGCTGCCTAACCTGCCTGGTCCTGGTGCACACTCCCATCATGCCACAGCTGAGCCTTACTTCAGGGTGCATACCGAAGTCTGAACCCGGGAACTCTTTTTGCAGAGAAGGATAAAGAGACTCCGCCTGAAATACACAGTGCTCTGTGTCAAGCCACCCTGCTTCAATGGAGCTTGTTTCAACTGGGGCGGCCGGGCCAGTGCTGGACTATAAGTCACTCTATAGCAGGAGGCCTGTATGTAAATGGAGTCCACAGATGGCCTGGATACAGACCGTGCCCTGTGCTCCGATAAAGTCCCTCCTTTCTGGGAGGTCTATGTGAGAGCCAAAGAAGAGAGAAAAAAACATAAGAGACTGTCCACAGAGAAAACCAATATTCTGAGTACAAGCCAGGCCCAGCTGCATCAGGCTGCTCTGGAAAAGCAGGGCAGCCCCCACTGACACCAGGGTGGAAGGGGCCAAGCCAGCCAGCACGCCAGGGCCCCAACATAGCAGAAAACATCAAGGCCTGCCCCAAGGAGGGGCAGGCACAGCATAGTTCCTGGAAACCTGCTGGGATGGAGATTCTGATCACAAAGGGCAGATGAGGATGAAAGGGCCGCTTACCAGCTGCCGCTGCTTGGGGGGCAGGGCAGGGGGCGGGGCCAGCTCCTGGCCGGAGTCTCCGCTGCTGAAGGAGTCGTTGAAGCCATACACCTCCATGAGGTGCTTGTTCTTCTGCTGGTAGATGTGCTCGTTCTGTGGCGTCTGGTAGAACATGGAGGGCTGGGGCTCCGAGTAGTCCTCGAGCAGCTGCATGTAGGCCAGCACTGTGAGACAGAGGAGATGGCAGGTGAGTGGCAGCCCGGGCATCCTTGGCTTCATGGGGATGCAGAAGTGCAGGACAAGGCCTTAAAGCCTTGCTAGGAGAGAGAATCACACCATGACCTTGTAATTCCTTGCCCCCCAATCACTCTCCAGGCGGCCAGGGTGACTTCTTATGAAGCAGAAGGGGTACTTCACACTTGTGTGGAAAACCCCGGGGGTTTCCAGCAGAGCTGACCTATCCGGACCTGCGCTGCTCCCTGCTCTCCTACACTATCTTCTCTCAGCTCCTGGAACAGAGCCCGGCACATTCATTGCTGCACCCACTCTTCCTGTGACCCTCAGGAGGCTGACTCTTGCTTTGGGGCTTCAGCCAGAATATACACTGCAGGCTTAGCAAGACCAGGCCCCTTCCCATTAGCCTCCAGCTGGGCCCCTCATTTGTTTCCTCCCCAGTACTTCCCTGGTTTGTCCTTAGTCATCTGTGAGCTTCTGCTGGCCTCCCGCTTTACTGAGCAGCTAGGCTTTACTGAGCAGCTAGTCAGTGGGAGCACTGACTCCACAGTGGACCATACAATAGCCAGCAAGGCAGATCCTCTGCCTGCGAAGCTCACATTCTGCTCAGGGAAGGTGGACTTCCAGGGAGAAACTGAGTCCCGTGAAGGACAGAGCAGTGGGATGTGATGGGGCTGCTAATCAGGTGAAGGCCAGGTTCAGCGCCGCCAGACAGGGGCTGGCTCAGGGGCTGTGTGAACAGAGCAAGGAAGCAGGTTTTATTCAGACCCTGGCAGACACCTGCTCAATGGTGTGCTGGACCTGACTGACATCTAAGAAAACTATGATGGGGCGGCAGTGGAGGTTCAGGTGAAGAGAGCACAGTGGGAGTGTTGGAGAAGTTGAGAGAGAGTTTGGTTCAGGAAGTACAAAGATTTTGAATGTGAATCCAAGAGGATTTATTGCCTCCCCATCAAGAGGCATTGTGGGATAAGCAACAGGCTGCTAAGCCCAAGTTCAACCCCCACCCACCGACCATGGCTCTGTGGGAGAAAGATGAGGATGTCTACTCTCATAAGGATTTGTAGTGTTGGAAATGTTATATAGGCCACTGTAGTTGGAATCAACTGGACGGCAGTGGGTTTGGGGGATTTCCTCGAGCTGACACTGTGGTCAGGGACAGGGTCTGTGTTGATCATTGGTACAACTTCGGAGCCTGGCACACATGCATATTTGTCCAATGAAGGAATGAATGGACAGATCACAAGCCCTTCCACATTTTCCCCAGTGACTTGTGAAACCAGACACGGTTTTACCAGTCTTGAGCCCCTGGGAGATGGCTAGTGAAGCACCCATTGGGTATGCAAGCAAGTCAGCTCCTTCCTCCTTCCAGCTGAAGCCTGTGCCATATCCTAGCGAATAGGACAAATGGGGAGGAACAAAGTGCTTACTCTGAAAACAGATGGGCTCTACCCTCTCCTCCCCAAAGCCCCTAGACACTCCTGTGCTTTCCCATCTCTGCAGTCTCTGCCTAAGACACTGCCTCTGGGTGGAGCTGCCTGCAACAACTTAGCCACCCAGTGGGCAGGCTGGGCTGTGGCCCAGCAGCAGCACCACAAAGAGGCTTCAAAGGACAGCCACCAGCAGCAGGGTCCTCACCCGCCTGGGGAGGTGAGAAGTCAGCAGAACAAAGAGCTCAGCTGTTCCAGCTGAGTGAGCTCATTCTCTCTGTCACCTTCTCACCAGGAGGCGGGAGGGGGGGGGGCGGACAAGGGCAGGGACCCTCAGCCCTCAAGTGGGGAAATTTGCGGTACACAGCACTGGCTGGTTTTCAGGGTTAAGGATCACCACCCACAGAACCAGGTCCTGGTGAAGAATCCAGACCCTGGAGCTGACTGCACAGCACACCCTCCTGCCATTCATATGAAGCAGGGAGAGATAGACTAAGCCTGAGCCCAGTTTCCAGCCCCATTCACATGGACCAACTGGACCCTCACTTAGGACACTCTACCTGCCCCCCCGCCCCAGCAGAGTCTGGGCCAAGGTGGGCACCTGTTAGATACACTTCCTGGAATCATGTTGCCTTCCCCTTCTCAAGGTAGTAGAGGAGGCTCCTACCTTAGGACCTATACAATGTATATACCGATCTTCAGAGAACAGGCTGCTCTTTGATACACAGACCAAGAGTAGATACTAATTAATACTCATATGGACCTGCTGTTACACACACCAGCCTCCTAGAATGACAGTGTGAGCTGGGAAGCAAAGGGACTGAAGTCAGTGTGTGGCCAGCCTGAGGACAGACACACCATCAATCACCATCCTCTTGGCTCCCTTTTCAAACTGCAGAAGCAATTGCTGGGACTCAGATGCCGAGAGACTATCTCCAGGATGGTCTTGCAGGGCTCGCTCTCCTATTTTCAATTAACCACAGAGCCAGGACTTAACTGGAGACCTAGACTTGTCAAGCCATCACTTAGCTGAGGACAGACTCAAAGAGAGAGAGAGAGAGGGGTGGGGTGAGGGAGATCTGTTTTCCCTGCATCTCATTTCAGGGCTAGGTCTTTAGGAAACGTTTTTGGAGGGTATATTTTTCTGGCACCTTGCATTGATAATGGGGGTCCAAAGTCTCATTCCGTCTTTATAATAATAAAGAAGAATTTATTAGCTCCAGTCAGCACAGAAAACTTGACCTTAGCGATGTGCAGGATGAGAACATGATTTCTTACACAAGGCCTGCAGTAGTCACTGCTGACAGGGGCAATTATCTCACAGCGCTCCTGGTCCCACAGTGCTCTTGGTCAATGCAGCACAGGAGATGCATGCCTGGGAAGGGGATCCCCAAATGCCTACTCACTGCTCTCTTCAAAGGCTAGACACAATCACTTTCTTCTATCTGGCCCAAATAGAACATTTTAGTCAACCTGCTATCTTTCCAGAAGGGCTCTCTGACCTCGTGGTGGTGGAAGGCCCTTCAGAGACCTGCTGACCACGCACGGAGACACAGCAGTGATGTTTCACTCTGCAGAGACAAGGGGGAGGTACTTTCTAAAGCAACCAGCCCATTAGCTCAGAAACCATACCTGCTAACACCAGTTGGAAGGTTTATCAGGCTGATGCTCCCCAGGGCACCAGAACCATGGTGTCTCTCAGAACATGATCTTGGCTGCCCTTGGCAAAAGAAGCCAGGGACATTTGTGCCTTCAGAGCATCTCCAGTGGATGAGGACATTAGGTTGCACGTACCTGAGGCTTGTCCAGTGTTAGCAAGTACAAAGCATGATTACCAGCTCATTGTTCTATCTGAGCAAAGCTGTGAGGCATTTTCCATGGGGAGATTTGGAACCCTCTCCAAGAGTTTCCCAGGGGGCAAACAGTAGATTCAAGACTAGAACCCACGCCTCTGGGTACCTTAAGATTACAGCACAGAATAAACTGGTATGAGGCTATTGAAAGAGGGCAGAAACCCTTTCTACTTAGTGAGGGAGGGAGTGGAGCATATTGGCCAGTTAAAATGACAAATCAGGGACCCCAGAGGCCTGGGTGTGAATCCTGGATCTACCACTCGCTGTGTGTAGATTTGGGCAAGTTACTTAATTCCCCTAAGTTCTAGTTTCTTCCTGCACAAAATGGAAGGTCCTGACTATCTCATAAGCATAGTCACCATGGACTCGATTCCATCCCCTAGCAGCCCCACAAGACAGAGGAGGACGGCTCCCTGGGGTTCCTGAGGTTGTAAACCTTTATGGGAGCAGACAGCCTCGGCTTTTTCCTGCAGGGTGGCTGATAGGAGTTGAGGTTAACGGCACAGTGATTAACACACTGCACCACCAGGCCTCCTGCTAAATGAACATAAATATTTAGTTGGGGTAAGTCACAATGGAAGCCACTGCTGGTTTTCAAAGGTTTGCAGGCACAAATGCTACAGACATAGACAGATGGGAGAAAGCATCACAATAGATACATGAATTAATAGAGAGGCATCTTTAGCTACTTAAAACTTGAGGCTGTTCAAAAGCTGAATTAATGGCTCATTCCTGGGCCTCTAACGCGAAGCCTGCTGCTTAAGAGCCAGAAGGACAGCACTGGGCACTGTCGCCCTTAGCAGAAAACGCAAGCCGCCCTACATTCCGTTTGGAGGAACCCTAGAAAGGGTAGGGTGACCCTAAAATGGAAGGTATAGATGGGTGGAGGAACTCAGACATTTCCATTTCTTCGTGCAGAGGGAGAAGGGACCCTTCCCCCTTCTCCTTAGAGTCCCAGCTTCTAATGGGCCAATTTAAACAACAGATGGAGATGACATCATGAGCCCTACTGAGCCAGCTCTCCCTCCAGCTGGGGGACCACACCACTGAGGTCATTACGCAAAGGGGCCAACGCCTAGTGAGGGGCTGGGGAGTGTCTGACATCACCCACCTCGGCCTTCCCCAGACCAGCCTGGTGGACCTTGGGATCAGCCTGGCTGGGCTAAGGAGCAAGGACTTCCCTTCTCTGACAAAGGAGGAGGGTCCTCCTCCTTTGGGACTCTGGAATGGAGATTGGGTTTTTAACTTGGGAAAGGCCTTTGCTGGGTGTGTTCACTGAGCCCAGGGTATCCTGAAGCTGGCTACGTCCACATCCAGCGTGGACAGGGCTGGGGGGCCTCAGAGTGTAAGGCAGTTATGCCTGTGAAAGCAGAGAGGGGGTGGGGCTGGGGACAGAGAGACAGGGAAGTCTCCACAACGTGGAGTTGAGGGGTGCAGTTGACCACCAAGAACATTTCCACTAGAACTCTAATTTCTCCTCAGTGTCAAGTCCGACCCAGGAAGTGTCCACAGCCACTCCCGCTAAGCGAAGTCCTATCTGCAGTCATGATTGGGACACACGGCTCTCAGAGCCTGCTGGTGGAGAGCAGAGTGAGCACCTCACCTTGAACTCTGACCAGCCACCTCACATTCTGATAAGGATCCTCAGAAATCGCCACGTGCCCTGGGAAATGCCTCTTTTTAACACAGGCATTCCCAGCACATACCCATGGTGACGCGGCCCTGATGCCGCAGCACCGCCTGCGTGCTCAGGTGAAGAGGAGTGGGGGAGCACTGTGGTCCGGCAGGGCTCAGCCTGTGCTTTTCTAGAGACCCTGGGACTGCTCAGCTGATCGTGGTTTCTTAAAATGACCACAGCACGAACCCTTCAAGGCGCCAAGGCCCTGTTGTCTTAGTTCACCTGCACTAAGGGGGTCATGGTTTGGCTTGGGCGGAACACTTCAGTGAAATACACCACCCATTCAGCCACAATGGTGGCTCCCTGCAGCTCAACAAAAGCTTACTGTGTTTGTTTTTCTTCTCTGGTAGCGGAGGTGGTTTTTCTGGGTCACCCGTGCAGTCTGGAACAGTGAAGTCACCCACAAACTCGACAGGAGCTGAGGATCCTCCTGGCTGGAAGGGGAGAACAGCAGGAAAGGACGTGAAGGAGACTGGCTGGGCGGTGGCCGGGTTCTGCAGGTCGTCCTCAGAGATGTTGTCGTATTGTGACGGGTGCCGTTCATAGGACATCCTGCAGCCTGTGCTGTCCCCAGTCTGCGAGGCTGCACTCCTACGCTTCTTCTCCGGGAGAGCAGGCGGTGTGTCTGTCTGCTGCCCGAGGGCCAGCTGTCCCTCTGGTTGGGGACAGCTGCCAAGAGGCAGCTGGAAAGAATGACCAAGAAATGGAGATCCAGACTCTCCCAAGGACTCCGGCAGTGGGCTCAGGTTACAGGCCACGTGCTGAGGTATCTGGTCTGCGTTAGAGAGGTCTTGCTGGAGGAATTCATAGTCAGGATCATAGTGATCTGCAGTCACAAGAGGGGGGATAACTGTTAGCCACAAGGCCTCACAGACGGAAGCCGTCCCGCCCTTCTTCCTTGGCTCACTCTCACTCATCAGAGCATGGCAAGAACATGCCAATGGGCTCGCCCTCTGTGCCCTCACTTTATTTCACACTGTCCATCTCCTCCCCTGCTTATACATGTGAACCACACAGGAGCACCACTGCTTGTGTTACTCTTCTTTGTACTTCTCTAATTTCCGACTTGAAAGATATAGCCATTGTAGACAGTATGGAAAACAAACAAGAGTAAGAAAAAAAACACCACACACACACACACACACACACACACACACACACCTATAACCCCATGATCTAGTGACAGGTACTACCTACATTTGGATGTATTTTTCAAAGGTCTTTTTGTCCTAGTATTTAAAAATTTACACCATACTGAGTCAGAAGTGACTCAATGGCAGTGAGTTTTGTTTGTTTGCTGGTTTTTGAGGCAAAAACAAACACAACAATCCCAAAAGCCCCACATAGAGTCTGGGCTTTCCGCTGGCTCCACCCCCGCCTACCCCACCCTCACTTATCAATGTATCACCAGTGGTTTTGATTAACTACAAACTACTTCACCAAATTAATGAATTACAATTCATCCCATTTCCTATTAATGAGTATTTAATTTATTATTATTATTTTAACATCTCCTAATGCTGAGATACACCATCCTCGAACAAAAATCTCGGGCTAGCTCTCTTCTTATTTCCCTTGTTAACAGGCTGTTACAGCTTCATGCTCTTTAAACCTAGTGCCAAACCACCTTTCCTACTACCGGGTGACCACAGCAGCACAGCTTCTGTACTGATGAGATGCTGGCATGTGCTGGTGGCTTGCCTTGAGCCTCTGGCAAGTGTTGGTAGGGCCTCTTCTCTTTGTCTCCAGTTCTGAGCCCAGATGGCTCTGAGTTCCGGCAAAGAGGATAATTTCACCCTGACACGTTAGCAGGACCACGAGTTACCATTCGAGTGTCTCCCATGTGGCTCCACATTTTTATTTCAAGTAAACTCCCATGTCTTTGAGACATAGCCATTGCTATCCTCACTTTACAAATGAGGAAACTGAGGCTAAGATGTTAGATGACTTGATAAAGGCCATACTGTTCAGGAGTGGCCTGCTTGGGATTTGAACCCAAGCTATATGTGACTCCCACGAACCCACAGAGAAATAAGGGGACATGCTGGGAAGTCTGTCCAAGCAGAGAGGTGACAGCGAGGCCTCTGGCTCACCTAGTGTTTCACAGCTTGTGTTCCGGGAGCACTGCCCACTGTCCCTGTCCAGAGAAGACAGCTGCTCATCCGATTTGCTGAGCTTGCCTATGCTGCTGCAGGGGGAAAGGCGAGGGGACTCTCCACCGTAGGAGTGGCTGCCTCCAGACAGACGTCTCTGAGTGTAACAGTCAACATCAAAGTCCTCATGTGGAAACATAAGAAACAGGACCAGTCATTTCTGAGAACCGGTGGCAGAGAGCAGGGAAGAAGGAACTAGTCACTTCACTTAGAGGAGGAGACACCATCAAGCTGAGAAGCCCGTTGGAAAGGCCCGTCTTGGATCTTAAGCAATAAACTGGTGTATCTGTGACTAAAGGGAAAGGAGCCTTTAGGGGTTTGGAGAGTGTGGTGGGGGAACGTTCTGAGGGCAGGCTCCACTTTTCTTAGAAGATGTCCCTTTGGCTACAGCCTCCTTTTCTCCAGCCCCATTTGGTGACACCAACCATGTCTTGGAAACAGAATGAAGGAGTATTGAGAAGACTTCAACACCTCCAAGAGCAATCCTCTCATTCTGACTTCTAACAGTTTTAGAAACCAAATCCCAGAACTCAAGTTCTGACTCAGTCTTCCAGATGGGGCTGCCTTACCTGCCTATTGATTCCAACGGGCAAACTGGAGCCACTGGTAGCTCTACTCATCGGGGCCACCACAGCCACTCGGGTGGGGGACGGAGCGGACTGCCTTTTCTTGGGTGGTAATGCAGGCGGAGGGCTGAAACAGACCAAAACCTACCATCAAACCAAAGAACTCTAACAACATGCTTGAGGGCGAGAGTAGAGTAGGGAATATAGGATTTCTTTTATTATTCAAGTGTTCACACCTGGCTTTCTTTCATCACACTTTCAACCTCTGCCCCACGCATCCATCTGTGTAAAGTCTCCAACAGCGCTCATGTGTGCATGCACGTGCACACACACACACACACCCAGGGCTAAAATCAGAACACCCTCAGTTTAAGCGAATATACTGTACCCATTTTTAATTGGTCAAGGCCAAATGGCAAAGGAAACTTTTGAATTGTGTCAAACTTCTAAAACTCCTAAAGAACAAGGGATTGAGCTCTAAGTTCTTACCATCCTTTTTTTTTGCTTCTCATACCTATTCATCAAATTAACTCATATGTAGGTGGTATTGGGAGCGGGGAGGGGGGTGTTGCTAGAAAAACAGAAATAGTGTGATAGCACTCTTACCTGTTATCGACTACCCGGATGCCAGGTAAAGGGGGTTTTGGAGGTGCGACCTCTTCATCTGTGGAGTCTGGGAGCAGCTCGGTGCACTGTGACATCCCAGCTGTCTTGTTTAGGATTTCCATCTCTCGATCTGTCAAGGGGAGCTCAGACTGGCTGAAGAATGTAACAGAATTTAAGATTACAGATGGTCCTATGAAGATGTAAATGAATGTGGCCAAGGCAAGGGAACGAGAGGGATGAGGTCACGGTTATGGGACAGGCGCTCTCAATACAGGAGCACTTGCAGGGCAGGTAAGGCTTTACATTTGGTTTGATCCTCAACAGGGCCCTGTCTGAGTCCCCTCACTCTCTACACGTCAACTTCTTCAGCTGTAAAAGGAATCCTTAGATGCTTGAACCTTACACTGCTCCCCCACCCCCAACCAAAGCCACTGTCACCATCGAGCCAATTCTGTCTCAGAGACCCTACAGCGCAAGGAGAGCTGCTCCTTTGGCTGTGGAGACTCCAAATCTTTAAAGGAGCAGACAGCTTCATCTTTTCCCCTGGAGCAGCTGGTGGATTTGAACAGCGGGCTTGCTGGTTAGCAGCCCAACACCTGACCCACTATGCCACCAGGGCTCCTCCAATGATCTAAGATGCCAAAGCAAACGCACGGCTATGGAGCTGACTCTAAGGACGGAGTAGAATTGCCCCTGTGGGTTCCTGGTGATCTAACCCAAACTCTCACTGCCATCGAGTCAATGCTGACTCACAGGGACCCCTTGTGAGTTTCTGAGACTGTGACTGCTCAGGCAGTAGAAAGCCCAGTCTTTCTCCCTCGGAGCTGCTGGTGGCTTTGAACTGCCGACCAGGTGGCTCACAGTCCAGTGCTTAACCACTACACCACCAGAGTTCCATTCAGGTGACCTAAAGGTTCCTAAAATGCTCCGAGTTTATGTTTCCTATTTTCACCAGGGCCTTGTACTAAAAATTGTTGCAAGGCATTAACATGTTCGTATCATCCTCAGTTTAGTTTCTTGGTAAAGGTATTACAAAAATGTCAATGGTCTCGAGACAACCCCCCAAATGCAACCTGGAAAGGTTCTTTCTGACCATGCTATGAAGCTGGTGGGGAAAAGTCCACACCAACCTGAGATCTACTCACATCGCATATTTAAACTCGAGATCAGGCAGCACTCCACAATGTGTGTGAAGTATACAGATTTGAAAGTGATACAGACCCTCCTCCCAAACTTATCACTGAAGGAGAAGAAATGCAGGCCCCACTGTGTAGACTGGGTGTCCTGGGCACTCACCCATCAGGTTTGCAGGCTGGGGAGCTGGGCTTCACTGGGCTTGTTGGAGATGGATGCCCTTGCTTCTCGATGATGAGTCTGACCAGCTCCTGCACCAGAGACGAGCAATGAATCCCGGGGAGAGTGGCCTTTTATCACCCACGTTAGGCCACTTGTCTGTCCTGCTGCATCTAATTTTTGTGCCTATAGATTTCCTAATCACCATAAATTCAAGTATTCTTTAACTCAGGGCCTCTGCGGGCCTTCTCAAACTCTCCCCTACTCTCCTGAACTACCTTCACAGCATGCTAAGATCTTTCACACACACAAGCACTTCCCCTCTTGGAAGGGGGAAATGATAAACCTTGTTGTCTCAAAATGACTACTCATATCGAACAAATAAAATCCCCAGTAGGGTCACTTTCCAGTCACTCTGTGAGGGAAAGACTACATCTGAGTTTCCCAATGCTGTGACATGATGCATATGACGACAATGCCCAGTGAGTCAAAGTTCGGCTGGGGGAGAGAGCTGTCAAAGTGAGCTGGTGATGGGTGTGGTAGCAACTGGTACTCCTTCATGACTGTTTGAGGGTCTTTGCCAATGAACAGAACGTTCTGGACATTTTACCAGCAGAAGACACAATTTTAGAATCATTGCAATATCAAACATAAGGGAGTAAACTATACCATCACACACAGATGGGGTGGGGTAGGGGTGGGGGTGTGCGCACGCGCACAGGAGGTAGTGACAATGAAGAAAGCCATTTTCAAATCACTGTCAAACAATAAAAGGTCAAGACCTACTTGCAAGTTGTCAATTAGAAACTTGAGTTTCGACAGCTGCATGTATTCATGTAAGCATTACTCAAAAACCCCATCACTTGCGCAGCCAATCTGCACCCTACAATGACGGTTTATTTATCTTACTTTTGTCTGCTCTTCATATGAAAGGAATAGTATATATGCTTTTCTTCAACATCTCTGATATATAAAGCACATATCATTAAAATCACCTTTCAAAGTGTATAATTTTTCATATGTACACACAGCGGTGCAAACATCCATATATCAATTTGGAGCTACTTTCATCTCTCTAAAAGGAAACTCTGCTCCCATCAACAGTCATCCTCATTGACCCCTGGCCACTTGGTCCTTTTGTTTCTTTTCACTGCTGAGTAGTTAATTTTCCAATGTGTGTACAGCCATGATTTATCTAGTCTCTTGTCTTTGAAAAAAACATTTTATTGTGGTTTGAGGGAAAGTTCACGTCCCAGGCCTGAAGGACACCTAAGGGCCAGAGTCTCAGGGGTGCTAACCATCTCTATCAGACCAGTAAGCCTGTTCTTTTTTCTGACTTTGAATTTTGTTCTACATTTACCTTCCATTCTGCCTACGATTTTCTGTGGTGATCTCAATCAGAGTGGATGGCAACGAAAGCCAGGCAATTTGCTCATTCTTCTATCTCAAGCTACTGGCCGCTATGGTTCACGTGGTCCAACAGTTTTCTGGACTAACTGTCTCCTTGGTTCTTTGATATGATTGATTCATTTACTTAGGTCTAATGAGAAGCTTCAGCATAAACAACTATTTCTACATTTATGGGAGAGGCAGAAATAGATTCAAGAGAGTAATATTGAGGTGTGCCTCCAAATCAGAGACTGCAAAACTTCTTCAAACTAAATAAAAAAGTATGTACAATGGAACACAAGAGATTGTTAGGTTGCTAAAGTAAACAAAAACCAACCAAAGAAACCTAAAAAGGGAACAACACTGAAGAAGTATCAAAGAAGAACTTCAGGGAGAGGGTACGTCTGATCAGAGCACACAGGAGCAAACGAGGAGGGAAGGAGACAGTGGAGTACATCCTGGCCCACCAAGCCCCGAGGACGATATTCCTGCTCAGAGCAGCCAATGCACAGAGAGGATCAGAGGACCCCACCATGAGACATGTTGTCTCACTGACCCATAGACTATGGGGAATAACACTGGAGACACAGTGTGGGAATTGTGCCCCATCTGTACTCACCACACGCTAAGGGCATGCAATAGAGCTGCAAGGGGAGCAATGCAATGAAGTCCCTGGGGAATACCAAAAATAGACTTTGGGTCCAGGGCATGGCACCCCATCAGGCTCGACCAGAAAATACCCCTAAAGGTCAACAAAGAGACCTGGAACTATTTATAGATGTTTCTTTTCCTTTTTTGGGTTGTTTGTTTGTTTGTTTTTCCTTTGCTATGTCTTGTTTTTGTGCTTATTACTGTCTCTGCATGTCTACCCAGGTAAGAGAGGCAAGATAAACAATCAGGGGGAGAAAACAATGGGACCGATGATTGGGGGGCAGGGGTGTGTGATACAGGAGAGGGGTAGGCGCGGGAAAGGAAGTGGGTGTTAACAAACCTAGGGACAAGGGAACATCAAGTGATCTAAAATCGATGGTGAAGAGGGCATCGGACGTCTGGTGGGGCTTGATCAAGGGCAAGGTAACTGAGAGGAATTACTGAAATCTGAATGAAACCCGAATATGCTAGTGGGTCAAGAGGAAAGGAAAAGGAAAAAGAGGAAAGAACTAGGATGCAAAGGGCATTTATAGAGCTCTAAATACAGACATGTACATATGTAAATATATTTATGTATGATAGGGAAATAGATCTATGTACATGTATGTATAGGTATAGTATTAAGTTAGCAGATGGACATTGGGCCTCTACTCAAGTACTCCCTCAAGGCAAGAACACTTTGTTCTATTAACCTGGCATTACGTGATGCTCACCTTCTCACAAGATCACTGAAGACAAAGCGGGTACATAAGCAAATGTGGTGAAGAAAGCTGATGGTGTCTGGCTATCCAAAGATATAGCATCTGGGTCTTAAAGGCTTGAAGATAAACAAGCGGCCATGTAGCTGAGAAGCAACAAAGTTCACATGGAAGAAGCACACCTACCTGTGTGATTATGAGGGGTCAATGGGATCAGGTATCAGGCATCAAAGGCCCAGAATAAAAAATCATATCCATGTGAGGGGGAGTGCGGAGTGGAAAACTCAAAGTCCATCTGTAGACAATTGGACATCCCTTCATAGAAGGGTTTCAAGGAAGAGACAAGCCAGTCAGGGTGCAGTAGAGCACCAATGAAACAAACAACTTTCCTCTAGTTTTTAATGTTCTGCCCCACCCCCATCATAACCTCAATTCTACCTCACAAATCGGACTACACCAGAGCATGCACATAGGTACAGTTAAGAGCTGGAAACACAGGGAATCCAGGACAGATAACGCTGCCCCCACCAGGACCAATAATGAGAGTAGCAATACCAAGAGGGTAAGGGTAAAGGCGGGGGCAGAAAGGGGGAACCGATCACAATGATCTCCATATAATCCCCTCTCAGGGGGATGGACAACAGAAAAGTGGGTGAAGGGAGACATCGGTCAGTACAAGACATGAAAAAATAATTTATAACTTATCAAGAGTTCATGAGGGAGGGAGGGAGGGAAGAAGGGAGAGTGGGAGAAGGAGATAAAATGAGGAAAGTAGAAAGCAAATGTTTTGAATATGAAAATAGCAATGAATGTACAGATGTGCTTGATGCAATGGATGTATGTATGGATTGTGATAAGAGTTGTAAGAGTTCCCAATAAAATGACTTAAAAACAAAAAACAAGATTGTCAATAAAACATACAAGCTTCTTAAGCTTTGCTAGTAATAGAAGCTTCTGGCACAGGGAGTGGGATTAATAGTTTGGGCAGCCTTCCCAGAGGATAACTTGTCAGAATATGTCAAAAGCACTGGATGTTGCATTCTGCTTATCCAAACTTTTGCCTAAGGAAATGTCAAGGATGTGCGCAAAAATGAAGTCATAGAGGACGGTCACCATGACACTATTTATCAAAGATAGATAAAATTTAGACTATTCACTAGTCCATAATTAAACACTCAATACAGGGACTGATGACATAAATTATACTGCAAAAACCTGGGACATCGCACTGCTATTAAAAACAAAAGTTATAATAAGAATATGTAATTACATGGAAGGACTTTCTGAACATAATATTAAGTAAAAAAAAATAACCCCATGTGGTACACTGGTGTATGCATTATCAGTTTATTTTTGAACACAGATAAAAACCAAGAATATAAGTACACAACAAAAAATAAAGGCTATGAAACACCCCCTATCTTCATGTTTTTATTTCTATTTTCTACAATGAGCATGATTTACTTCGGAAATAGTAAAAACCAGTAACTAAAAGCATATATTCTATCTAGTCCAAATAAGTGTCATTCCATTGTAGAGTAGCGAAAGAACCACCGTGGGGAAAGGTACAGAACAAAGACCTCTCAGGGACAATGACTAGAAGCAAACGGAAAGCCGACATTCTATACTGCTAACATGATGTGGAAGTGAAATGAAACCTCACACATTTTTAAAGGAATAGCTGCCGAGCAGGGGATGACTCAAAAATCGATGTAACTGAATCATGGTGCCGGTGAAGAATAGGGAAAGTGCCCTGGACTGCCAAAAGAACAAATCTGTTTTGGAAGTAGTTCAGAGGGGAATCTTAGAGGCAAGGAAGGCAAGACTTTCATCTCACTACTTTGGACATGTTATCAGCAGAGACAAGTCCCTGGACCAGGACGTCATGCTCGGCAAAGTCGGCAAACAGCAGGAAGACCCTTGTCTTGACAAGAGGGATCAGCACAGTGGCTGCAACAATGGGCTCAAACCTAACAACTGTGAGGCTGGCACATGACCAGGTGGTGCTTTGTTCTGTTGTCCATAGGATTGTTGTGAGTCAGAACCAACTCACTGGCACCTCACAACAAGAAAAACCACAATATCAGTTAACAGACAGGACGAGGTTGGAGAGAAGACAGACTAAGCAAATTAGACTATAACAGTTAGTGTGGGGATAGCCTGGAGGAGGGTGGGAGAGGCAACACTTTCTGTACAGCTACTTACCAGGCCACTTGGAGAGCACACTAGAATCAAAGGAAATCAGAGGGAGCCAGACCAAAGTGATTGGAAAGCCCCACCTTCAAGTTCACCCTTCTTTAGGCACAGGGACAAAGACAAAACCAAAATCTGTTTCTCTTGAGCTGATTCTGACAGAACCCTCCAGGACAGAGTAGAACTGGCCCACAGGGTTTTCACAGCTATAAATCTTCCCAGAAGCAGACTGCGACATCTTTCTCCCTCGGAGCAGCTGGTGGGTTCAAACCACTGACCTTTTGGTCAGCACCCATACTTAACCTGCTTCTAGGTAGGGCAAAGGAACAGAGAGAAAGCCTGCACACATTTTTATTGGCTGACGTAGGGGGTGGAATTCCTCCAATTCTTCATTGATTCACGAGCAATTATAATTAGATTGTCATCTTTCTGGAGAAGCAGCTGTGCAAACTCAACTAATGAGTGATGGCCAAAGAATCATGGAGTGGCAGGCACACATGTGCAAGCATGCACCCAAATTCCAAGACGGCGTCCTGACTGCAGCACCTCTCCCAACTGGCCTAGGCTTGAAAAGAGGGTGGCAAAAAGGGCAGGCAGCTTTTTAAAGTCACCACCAGCCTCTCAGTCCAAACAGACTAGCTAGCAGGTCATTAGTCTCAACTTGCCTCATCTATCACGGGCAGAGAAGAACTCTTTAAATTTGCAAGTGTCTCCCCAATAAAAGTATTAAAAACATTAAACATTTTTTTTGCACGTGTCTGGCTACTGTGTAGACAACTGCATGTCAGCCAGGAGCTGCCAAAAGGACAAATCTGTTTTGGAAGAAGTTCAGCCAGAATCTTAGAGGCAAGGATGGCAATTGTAACTTGGCATGAGCCCAACTCTTCCAACTGAAGGTCTCCGTCTTCTCTGTGGTCGAAGATGCTGGTTCCTTTGGGATTTGTGCTCTTGACAGATGATAGCAGCAGGGCTGGTGGACCTCTGCTGAGGGATGTGTCTTCCTGGGCAACTAATGTATATCAAGTGCCCAGGTCAGTCTGGCATGCAGCAGGTGCCCCATACATACTTGTAGAAACCCAGTCAAGCGAGAGCCATTTCATTTGGGTTTGTGTGTCTGGTTCAACTCCTAATTGAGGCATGGGTACAAGAACCCGCTTCAGGGTGTGTCTGAAGCCCATCTTGGTGACCTGACTCACAGCCCGAGAGCATCACAGTTGGGAGGCAGGTACAGCCTAAGGAAGTTGGCACAATTCAGTGTTTCTACAATTTAGAGGAGGGGAGAAAATATTTTGTTTCAAAATAAAGTACTACAAATTTTACTGTTGGTGACACGCACAAGATGACAGTGATTCTTACAGGGAAGAGAAGAGGCACCACAATTTCTGGCAGGGATGGTGGCATTTTCTGTCATCTTGTGGCTTGAATTAAAAGCCAGCACTTAATTGGACCAACAACGGGTCCAATTAGTTCATGGATCATTAGCTCTCTAAAGTCAAAAAGAGTATTTTCTAAATATGGAATACTTCTTTCCACATTGATTTTGATGCATCTTGAAAACAATCAAAGCCCTGAGAAAGCTTCCATGACCTTCCAGGAGTTTTATAATAGGTCTGGTGCCTGAGCTCGAGAAAAAGCGCGGTGCTACCCATCTTCACAACTTCTTGTGGGCACTAAGACAGAGGCACAGCCTGCGTTAAGGAAAGTGCTCCTGACAAAGCACCCACTGGCACCACCAAACCCTTAAGACTCACTCCCCCATTACAAGGCCTTCAAGGTCAGACTCAGTTTCTAGATCCGGACTACAGGGGGACCATCCTTTAACTGAAGTACAGTTATACAACTCTTGGCCTGCAAAGGCCCTATCCGGATTTATTTGTTGATTCTGTCATTTGCTCCCTCCTGTGAGTCTCCCGTGTTTGGGACCAGAGCCCAACGAGACAGGAACACAATGCCTGTACCAGCCACTTTTCAAAGACAAATTCTTCAGACACCTTGGGTAGTCTGGCCACCAAGAACACTGAGTACAGTCCAATGGAGGCGTTTCCTGTAAAGAAACCACAGGGCGTTGGACCCAATGTGTTATTTTTAAATGGTGACCAAAAAGGGACCTTCTCTGCCCACACATCCTCACTGGTACAAAAAACAGCAACAGAACAGAGGTATTCCTTCTTATGTGCAATCAAGAAGGGATAAAGCATGAAGCACTCAGTTCGGAAAAACAAACTGTGGTTGCAACTGACTCCTGAAATCCGCTCCGGGAGGGTCCAGTTCCTCTCCACTCACCAGGCCCAGTTGGCAATTCTGTCCAGGTTAAAAGCAAGTAAACCAGAGGCAGTCTCCAATTGTCCTCCACAGCAAGTCGATGACAAGAGGACCACTGACCTCGTCTGTACCGCAGAGGAATGGGGGAGGGCAGCTTTGCTTCCCCCAAAGGTCAGTGAAGTGGTTGGTGCAAGGAAGAAGCTATCATCACTAATAGAATAGCTTGCAGGAGTCACGGGGGGCCGGGTGGGGGTGGGGTAAAAGGACTCCAAAGAAGCTTTCAGATAATTGAAAGGCAAAACAAAAGCTCTCTTGACCTTTGAACTAATCAGTAAAATGAAGCAGGGCAATAAGGCCCAGAAAGAACATGTGCTTCAAATGAAAAGAGCTGCTGCTGCCACCACACCTTATGTGTATAGAACAGAGTCCTACACCAAATGCCCCCGAGCATTTTATATATATATTAGCAAATGTGCACATATACACATATAATTATATACATACATGTCAGCACATGTTTGTGTAGTGTTTTCTGTTAGAAATTTATTATATTTTTGGTAAATTTATATGGAATTTCACAGAAAACAGGTTGGGAGGAAGTTGTTAGAGGGAAGAGAAATCACTTACTTTAAGCTACCATATTAATATTAATAAGGCACCAACAAAACAAAGTAATCCAACAAACAAAAAACCCCAAACTCAGTATCATGGAGTCACTCTGACTCATAGTGACCCTATAAGGCAGACTAGAGCCGCTCCTGTGGGTTTCCAAGACTGAATCTTTATGGGAGCAGAAAGCCTTGTTAGGTAGTTAGAACAGGGACTAGGGTGTCCCTGCATTTGCTCAGTAATAACAGCCCCCCGGCCAGGAAGAGGTGGGATGCCTTGGTGGGTGGTATACTTGGACTGGCCCATCTAGGCTAGGTGAATTTAATTCAGCCAATGGAGTCAACCAGTATTGTTGACCACGCCTGAAAAGGCAGGATCCAGAGCCCACTTTCACCCCCCACCCCATCTCTCAGACTGTAGCGGTGATCTCTTTTGGCCCACCAACCAGGCTTCAGAGTGAATTCTTTCTCACGCGAAGCCAAAGACCAAGGCTTTTCCCAACAGCCTCATCTTTCTTCCTCTGATCAACAGATGGGTTTGACCCCTTGACTTGGGCATTAGCAGCCAGATGTGTAACCCACTCTGCCACTAGAACTCCCTGGAAAACCAACAAGAGCCCCCACAAAGCTTGAAAAACTTGACAATATTTTGAATAGCAAAAAGTTCAATTATGTATAATAGGTGTTTCTGTTTTGTTTTTTTTAAAAAAAGCAGTAGAATACGTAAAAACAAACTAAATTGAAACACACACATATATATAAAACCCATAAAAAATAAAAGCTTCCACCTCTGGATACATTTGACAAAGGCTACTGCTCCATATTTACTTCTGTGGGTTGTAACTATATACATGAGTATAGAAGAGCACATACGGCCTTCAGTAGAGGTTAACCTCAATATATAGAAAACAAAGGTTTTCACAGCTGGATCAAATAAACAACATCATCATATGGGAATAGAAGGCTTGAGCTTTCAAGGATTTCATCTCACTTGGAACCATAACCAACACTACAAGAAGCAGCCATTAAGGAATCAATTTGTTTTTTAAAATTTTCACCCAAATCACAATAAAAGTAAAAACAAAAAAAGTACAGTTGCCCGTCCAAAGGGGAAGAATTCATTCTGTGGGGTCCCAGTGCTCCATACACAACTGGCATACAGTAACTCTTAGACCAGTTTTTACTGATCATACTCGTGGAGGTAGTTAAGATACAGGTTTGATGAAATTTAATTAAAAACCTTCATGGTGCTCAAAATGGATTGGAAATATCATAAATTCACGCTGGGTTTAGTCTTTACAAAAAGAAACATGTATTCTCTAGCTCTGTTCACTGAAAAGTAATGAGCAGCCTTAGTACTCAGATTGTGGTCTCGAAATCCCATTTCTCAATATTAGGAACCTGAGCACCTTAGAGGAATGCCTGATTACTCTTAGGACATTCGGAAGATGACTTACAACTCAATAATAAAAAGACAATTAACGCAATTTAAAGATGAACAAAGGTTCTGATAAACATGTCTCTAAACAGGATACAAACTCCTCTTTTAGTCTTGCTCATTATCTGATATTCCCCATTTACAACAATAGTGAAAAACCTAAGGGATTGCTTGTGTGTTAATAAGGAGGTGGGCATGGCTCTAATAGGTGTGGAGTTACCCCTCCCTCAAGGAGGGTTCTTGGGCAGCGTCTGGATAGCTAGGCCTTACAGCCCTGTACCCTCTTCTCCCTCCTGCTGGAGGGGGTGCTGCATCCAGCTGCAGTGCAGTGGCCACCGCCTCTGGCCAAACTCACAGGCAGCATCAAACCAGTTTTGAGTTCCCAATTCCAATGTGGCTTGAGGCCCATTGCTGTGGGGTGGGAAAAGAGAGCAAGAAAGAGGCATAGGTGAGGGCAAGGTATCTGGAAGAAATGCTTGTGAGCTAAGTGGAAGAACTAGGCTCCCTTCCCCCCGCCCCCAAAACACACACACAGGAAAACCTGAACCTCAGTGCTCTGTCAAGCCTGAGGCAGAGCAGGCTCCTTCATGGTGCACACTGGGCGCACACGGGTCTTGCAGGGGTGGGAGTGGAGCCATGGAGGCGGCTCTTAGAGGGAAGCTGTGACCCAGAAAAGACGGAAGGGGAAGTGGTTACGCTGTGGGCCCTCTATCACATAGCCCAGCTTTATTCGGCTTTGGCTCCTCCAAGCCTTCTTCTCCAGAGAAATCATTATAACTGAACTTGTCCCGTTGGCAAGTGCAACAGTAAATCTCAGCTATTAGTATTTCTATGATCATATTTTCTAAATTAAAAAAAATCATACAAATGGATGGGTTGAAAACAGATAAAACCAAACACAATACAACAACAACAAATACTCAAACCCTGTTTTTGCACAAGTGTGTGGATGGTGAGGAGTAATAGTCAATGAACACATACAAAGATGTTCAGCATCATCAGCCATTGCTGTTAATTGCTATTGAGTCAATTCAACTCAGTGACCCCATATACTTATTACAGCATCCCACTCATTGCAATCAAGTTGATGCCGATGCATAGTGACTCTACAGGGCAGGGTAGAACTGCCCCTGTGAGTTTCTGAAATTTTAGCTCTTTACGGGAGTAGAAAGCCCTGTCTTTCTCCTGAGGAGAGGCTGGTGGTTTCAAATGAATGACTTCGGTTAGTAGTCCAACACTGACTAACCACCTTACCACCAGGGCTCCTATGTTAGAGACCAGATGTGGTTTGGCAGAAGAAGACTGATTGCCAGGCCTTTTCTTCTTCCTCATCACTGGATAAATTCAAACAACAACTTTTAGGTGAGCAGCTGAGAGCAAATAGTCTGCGCCAGCTAGGGGCCTTCTCCCGTCCTCAGTCTTTGTGGCCACCCAGCAGCTGTTGCTGCTCTGTGCTTGTGCGTGGATTCAATGCACCGGGGCTTTCTAGGCTGGAGGTCAGCTGCCCCATAGGGTTTCTTAGCCTGTGATCTTTAAGAAGCAGATAGCCAGGTCTTTTCTCCTATGGAGTGACTGATAGGCTCCAACTGCTTAACCATTTCACCATTGGGGTTCTTTACTGTGGTCTGGGTCAGAGCCACACCAAGAAGCTACTCTATACCCACTCTGACTAGAATGACAAAGAGCAGCTAACAACTGTTGGGGAGGAAGCACTACTGCCCTTAGGCACTGCTGGTGGGAATGTGCAGTGGTTAGCATCCTAGGAAAGCAGCCAGCAGCCCCTTGTGAGATTAAACAGCATTGCTATAGGGCTGAGTGATTCCAGTCCTGGGTACCCACCCGAGACATGTGCACAAATGTTCAGAGGACTCCTATTCACAGCATTTAGAGAGCAGACACAACCCAATTGTCCGTCCACTAATGAATGACTTTGTAGTTGGCAGTAAAAGGAAAGGAAGTGTGGAACTACATCATGATGACCTTAAAACGACGCTGCTCCCCGGGAGAAGAACATATATGATCAGAGCACACGGGAGAAGATGAAGGACAGGAGGAGAGAGTGGAGCACAGCCTGGCCCACCAGGCCATGATGATGATGTTCCTGAGTAGAGCAGCCAGTCCACAGAGAGAACAACATGGCTGGCCCTACTATGAGACATGATGCCCCTCAGTGACTAAGGGCCATACAGGGGACAGCACCAGAGACACAGTGTGGGAATTGCATGACCTGATCCCACCACACCAAGGCAAATCACTGGGGGAGTGCAGCGGAACAGCAAGGGAATGGAGTGGCAAGGTCCCCAGGGAATGCTGAAAGTGGACTTTGGGGCCAGGGCGTGGTGCCCCAACAGACTGGACTGGAAAACACTCCTAAGGGCCAGCAAACAATCCCTGAACTAACTACAAGCTTTTCTCTTGTGAACTGTTTTGTTCTGTTCGTTGTCAGTGGTTTGCTTTTGTTGTTTTGTTGCCTGGTGTATACTGTTGCTTTGTTTTCCTCTGTCTTGTTTTCGTGCATGTTAGTGTCTCCACAGGTCTGTCTGAATAGGAGAGGCTGGATGAACTATCTGGAGGAAAAACAACGGGACCGACAGTTCCGGGGGGACTTGGGGTGGGGGGTAGGGGGGTAAGGAAGTGGTGTTAACAAATCCAGGGACAAGGGAAAAACATGGGACCCCAAATGGTAGAGAAGGGGGAGTGGCAGGCCTGGTGGGAAATGATCAAGGGTAAGGTTGCTTAGAGAAGAGGTATACTCTAGCCCAGGTGGCGACGAAGCATGGTAGTAGGGCAGGAGGAAAGTCAAGGGAGATGGAGGAAAGAGCTAGGAGTCAAAGGGCATTCATGGAAGTCTAGACAAAGACATGTACATGCAACTATATATAGGAGGATGGGGAAATAGATCTATGTGTCTATATTTATAGGATTAGTATTAAGGTGGCGGAAGGACCTTGGGCCTCTCCTCAAACACTCCCTCAATGCATGAATACCTTCTTTTATTTAATTGGAACTCTATGATGCTCACTCTCCCGACAACGGCTGGAGCCAAAGTGGGTGAACAAGTAAATGTGGTGAAGAAAGCTGATGGTGCCCGGCTATCAAAAGAGATAGTGACTGGGGTCTTAAAGGCTTGAAGATAAACAAGCGGCCATCTAGCTCAGAAGCAACAAAGTCCACATGGAAGAAGCACACCGGCCAGTGCAATCATGAGGTGCCAAGGGACCAGGTATAAGGCATCATGCAAAAAAAAAATATAAGTGTGTGTATGTATGTGTATATATGTATATATACCATATTAAATGAAGGGGGAAGTGCAGAGTGGAGACCCAAGGCCCAAGTGTCGGCCAATGGAGATCCCCTCATAGAGGGGTTTAGGAGAGGAGATGGGTTAATTAGGGTGTGAGGTAGTACCGATGAAGAACACAGCTTTCCCCCAGATCCTGGATGCTTCCTCCCCCCAACTACCATGATCCGAATTCTACCTTGCAGGGCTGGATAGGACAGAGGCTGTACACTGGTACATATGAGGGCTGGAGGTACAGGGAATCCAGGGTGGATGATACCTTCAGGACCAAGGGTGTGAGGGACGATGCTGGGAGAGTGGAGGGTGAGTGGGTTGGAAAGAGGGAACTGATTACAAGGATCCACATGTGACCTCTTCCCTGGGAGAGGGACAGCAGAGAAGGGGAGAAGGGAGACTCCGGATAGGGCAAGATATGACAAAATAACGATGTATAAATTACCAAGGGCACATGAGGGAGGGGGGAAAGGGGAGGGAGGAAAAAAAAGAGGACCTGATGCAAGGGGTTTAAGTGGAGAGCAAATGCCTTGAGAATGATTGGGGCAGGGAATGTATGGATGTGCTTTATACAATTGATGTATGTATATGTATGGATTGTGATAAGAGTTGTATGAGCTCCTAATAAAATGTAAAAAAGAAAAGAGGAGAATAAAATGATTAGGGCAAAGACTACAGATGTGCTTTATACAATTGATGTATATATATGTATGAACTGTGATAAGAATTGTATGAGCCCCAATAAATTGTTTAAAAAAATGAAAAAAACAAACAAACAAACAAAAAATGACGCTGCTATGTCAATGCCTGCAACAAAAGGCCACATATTGTGATTCCACTCACATGAATTGTCTAAAACAGACATCCACCAAGACAGAAAGCAGATGAATGGGTGCCTAGGAATAGGGAGGAGTGGGAGCTAAAGGGTATGGTATTTATTTATAGGGTGAGTAAAGGTTCTAAAGCTGAGTTGGTGATGGCTGCACAGTTTAAGGAGCATACCAGCAACCACTGAAGGATGCACCTTAAATGTGTGAACTGTATGGCATGTCAACTTTAACTCCCTGAAACATCCTGTCATATCCCAAAGCGAGAGCACTACCTTTGAAACTGTAACACTGACTGCTCCTGCCAGGAAAACATTCCCTTTAAAATACACAGCCCAATTGTGGGTGGTGATGACCAGGAACAGGACTGCTGGCATAAAGTAACTCCCCAAATGTATCAGCATAAGAAGACTTTTTCCCATTCAAACAAACAAATAAACAACCAAACAAAACCTGTGTGTGGAGTTGGGAGGAAGGGTCTTTAGTCCTGAGACTGGAGATTTGCAAGGAAGATTTGACAAACCAGGAGGCTTTGTGAAGACAGCAAAGCAGAGCCAAGGAGGCCGGTACAGAGTTGTTACGTCTGGGCTAAGCAGAAAAACTGAAATGAAACTGGGCGAGTTGGGAAGAATTGGGGTACTGGTTTCAAAAGGGTAAACAGGGACTCTTTGACTTTGTTGGGCCAGGTCCCAGGCTGGGTGCGGGCCAGACCAGGTAAGAGAAGTCTGTATTTTGACCACAGTTTTATAGGATTCCCTGACAAAGAGCCCCGCTTCTTGTGAAGGATTGGTCCAGGGGAGCTGCTTTAGAAGCCAGCACTCTGACAGGGAATAGTGGTTGTTAGTTGGCCCCACAGACACCTACTTTGTGTCAGGTATACTACCTATATTATTGTACTTAATCTTTCCTCCAATCTTCAGGGCAAATAGTTTTAAGGCCATTTGAGATTCAAAGAGGTAACTTGCCCAAGGATACAAAGCTAACAAGTGGTATTTATTGAGGTGGGTGGGGTGGGGGGAAGTGGTGGAGTTAAGTGATAAATCCTACAATTCACTCAGAGGGGGAAAAAAATCTTGTTTAAAATATTTTTGCAACTCCCTTACCACCCCCACCAAAAGATTCCATTTAATAAGTAAGTCACTTGAAAGACGGTGAGTCAGTTTAAAAGAAAATGCCAACATCTCTCTCTCACACACACACATACACACACACAGAATAGGATGATGCTATGCTCATAAATGTATTTTCTTTCCACAGGCCTGGTTCCTCTCAGCCAGGAAGGCTCTCTCACACTATCAGGACATGAGCTTATAAGGTGTCCTACGGCAGAGAAGGGGGTTAAGGGAGACGCCGGATTGGGCAAGATATGACAAAATAACAATCTATAAATTATCAAGGGCTCATGAGGGAGGGGGGAACGGGGAGGAAGGGGGAAAAAAAGAGGACCTGATGC
Source organism: Tenrec ecaudatus (assembly GCF_050624435.1). Lineage (NCBI taxonomy): Eukaryota > Metazoa > Chordata > Mammalia > Afrosoricida > Tenrecidae > Tenrec > Tenrec ecaudatus. Next base: position 75,568,090 of record NC_134539.1, on the reverse strand, counting down.
AAAGGGCTTAAGTGGAGAGCAAATGCTTTGAGAATGATTAGGGCAAAGAATGTATGGATGTGCTTTATACAATTGATGTATGTATATGTAGGGATTGTGATAAGAGTTGTTTGAGCCCCTAATAAAATGTAAAAAAAAAAAAAAGAAAAAGAAAATGATGATGGAAATGTATTTGCAGATGTGCAGATATGCTTGAAACAATTGATGTATGAAATGTTATGAGCTGTAAGAGCCCCCAATAAAATGATTAAAAAAAAAAAAAAGGTGTGTGTCCTAAGTGAGAGAGGCTGGAAGTCAACTGGGTTGGGGGTGGACACAATGGTGCACCTTTCTCCCTGTGGGAGGCAGCAAAGGGTAAGATATCTGTCCTGGGACTGGGTGTGACCCCCTCCCCACCACACCTTGCCACTCATTGCTTGACTGCCTTAGTTTCCATCTCTGTAAATGGGGATCAGTGGGCTACTCGAAGGATTAAATAAAACAGCAGGAAAGTCCTGGACGAATGTTAATGACAAAGGACCACATCAGTGTCTCTCCCTCAGTCTCACTACTGTAAGGTGCTAACAACGGAATTCTGTCCATCTGAACTTCAAGCTTTGGCAGAACTGTCTCTTCTTGAGGGAAGGCTTCCCTGACCACCCTGCAAAAGGAAAGTGCCAGATGTCCTAGTAACAATGGTTGAATTGTACATTTTTGTTTGTGGTCTTTTCCCCCCTCTAGACGAAGCTCCAGAAGCTCAGGGGCGTGCTATTCCTGTTGAGCACCATAGTCCCAATTCTCTCAAACTGCTTGGCACACACGTGACTCTTAATAATGCTCCTTGAGTAATTGAAGCAAAACTGACCTACAGAGCTCCACATCCAGAAAATACTCACCTCGTGGACACGGTATTTACTTTCAGACCCGGACAGGTTCATAATCAGTAGGTTTCTCTCTTGACATTTTTCCCTTTACCCTGGCCACTTTGGCAATCGAAGCAATTAGTAATTTAGACATGCCTTTCAATGGCTGCAACGGTGCTTTATTCTGATGATTCCATAAAGGAAATCTGCTTAGGGATGTCACATAGTTTAATGGATGAAAACTCAACCTCTTTTGTTTTGGGTGGTCCAATGTGTTGTAAAAATCTCATCATAATCGATTTGGTGGAGCAAAACCTTCACAATTGTTACCTGAAGAATAACATGGTCCAATAATAGCCCTCCCAGAAGTTGGGGCAGGAACAGCGCGGGTAGATGAGCTAGAGCCCCATGGACTCTGCAGATGAAATGGACTCTGGGCACGTCTGCTGGCCTCTGGAAGACCTGCACTCTCCAGTCTGTTCAGTGACATCAGGGCTCATTATAGTGGCCACCCTGGGCCACCTCTGTGGGTCTTACCAGTCCAAAAAGATAATGGCAGCTACCAGAGGGCTGTAAATATGTACAAATATTGTGGAAAGCAGATATGGCGCTACCTCAGACAACTGGGAAAAGAAATCCCATATGATCCAGGAATCTTTCTGCTGGGTGCATACCCTAAAGCAGGGAGCAGACATATGCACACCTATCTTCCTCATGGTATTATAGCAACAAGATGGAAATAACCTGAAGGCCTATTGGTAGAAGAACTGACACACCATATACTGGTGTGTCCACACAATATACTACTGTGTATCACTGAAAAACAATAACGAAACCATGACGTACCTGGAGAACAATACGCTGAGTGAAATTAGTCCATCACAAAAGGACAAATATTACATAAGACCACTGTTAAATACTGCACGAAACCATGGAAAAAACCAAAACAAAATCAAGCCAAGACCGAAGCTTTCATCCCAAAGGGAACAGACTTTGGTGGTTCCCAAGGGAGGGGAAGGGGGACTGGAGGGACAACAGAGTTGACCTGTATTACCCTGGGTGCAGTGGAAGACAACAATCCATAAGAGGGAGAAATCAAAGGATGAAGGGTAGGATAAACTATTGGGGAGTGTATGTGTGTTTGATATGTGGTATAAACTGTTGAATACAAAACTGATATTAAAAATGTAAACTCTCCATCTAATTTATTATTTCAAAACTGGTAAAAAGAAACGGCTGATGTCATTTAGAGAGGCATCCCTCTAACTGAACTCAGTAACAACCCTAGCAGACTCATCCAGGCTCTACTTAAAAGATGTTGAGTAGGGGTGGGGATGGAGAGTGGGCACCTAGACTCCTCAAGCCAACCCCTTTCTGGAACTATTTACACTGTTGTCCTTGTCTCTAGCTGACTCTCCTGAGCTGCCAAGTGGTGGCTGCAGTCATGAGTCCAACTCACAGAGACCAAAGCTACCAGGAACTGCAAATCTAAGGACACAGCATCCAGAAATTTGAGAACATGGATAAGCAGTCAAGGATTCTTTCCTTTTTTTTTTTTTTAACTTGAGGTAAGCACATTGGCTATAATTTTGGATTAAAGGAAGGGGCATATAGTTCTGTCAAGCAAAGAGATCTTGACAAAGCACGAGGTGAGTACCACATAACTGATAATGAAGAAACTAAGGTCTGAGTGCCAAGAACCGTTCCAAGATCTGTATGTGTACGAGCTAATCGAACCTACGACCTGACGACGTAGACAGTTTTTCACAGAGGAATTAACTATGGTACAGAGCAGTTTAGTATATTGCTCAAGGCCACAGACAATACACATGGTATTCAAACCCCAAAGGTCCCCCAAAGCCTCTTTCCTTTTCATTATCTATTGTCCCACAACATCAGGGTCTCCAGTCACCCACTGCTCATAGACCTAGGCTTAAACCACAGGTCTTCACCCATTTCATGCCCAACCTTCTGCCTCGGTCCTAATCATTCAGAGGTACTTCTTGTCCCTTGGACCTCCACTTCCCCTCTTTAACTAGGATTCATTATTTTCCATTATGCTGTTTCTGACTGCCCCGGGTAGTAGACACACTGACCACAAATCAAGCAAATACAGGTGGTTTCATTTCTTACTTATTGCAATACTGCTTTTTTCTCAAAACCAACAAGCATTCCTGAAATTCTTAGAATAAGAAAAGGTAGCTGCTGACATGCTGGGTGTGTTGCTAAACATCAGTGTGAAACCATTTCCATGAAATTCAGTCTAGCTGGCAAGCACAGTCAGTGCTGTGATGTAAAGACTCGGGGAAAGTGCATTAAGATGCTCAATAAAGGCGGATAGCTTCTGGCGTTTTTTCCAACAATAGGGACACAGACTCCAAAGGCTTGTATTGCTATAAGAGCCATCAGACCAGTCCTGAGAGAATTAAGCAGCTTCACATCGAGCAGTATACCATTCCAAAGAACGCGGGGAGATACTCGTTCTAATATAAGTCCAGGATCAGATTGTTCAGGCAGGCAGCAAAGACCCTGGGCTAAGTCCCTGACTAAGACCACTAGGAACCCGTGCACAGTACCTTCACTCCATCCAGCACAGCTTTGATGACGCCCTTCACAGTTGTCACCATCTCCTTATCTTCTGAGTTCACACCTTCTAGCATCACTTGGTCAGACCACCGGATGAGGTTGGCAAGACTTTGGTACACCCGGCTATAGCAGGAGGAGAGGGCTGAGCTATAGGGGGGAAAAGACATTTTTTAAAATGAGTGTTTTAAAAAAAACCCCAAACAACAGCTAAAGCATGACCATTATTATCAGATATCCTGTCATCACAGAATCATTTTCTTAGTTATTACCGAGAGTTTCTTAAAACTCGCTCTTAAAAATCCATTATCTCTTTTAGTAGACAATCATTTTCTCCTGTGAACCTATCATCCCGAATCTATCCCAGAACATTCTGTGGAGGTTTACAAGTTGGCTTCTGTTAGACTTCATATACATAAGTTCCATGCCAGGGATGTTATGCTCTCTCAAACTTCACACATCGCCACAAGTTCTAACAACCGCTCTGAGGGAGTAACTCATCTCTCCTCCTGACACTGGACAAGGTCAAAGTGTTGTACATGTCTTATTTTGAATTTGATTAAACTTCATTTAGAGATGTCACAAGAGGCCAAAAGGATTGTGAAATTTTAGCAGGCAGGTTCCTTTAAAGGAGTAACCATGGGTTTCCCCAGATCGGTAGTTCACTAGAATTCTTCCTAGTGTGGGCTCATCTCCTTCCTCCTGTACTGCAGGACCGGGCAACATCGAGCTCTTGGATTGCAAGGCCTGCAAAAGTAGCAATACCAGTAACATCACAAGCCACACCCCAAAGAGAAGCATCCCAGCCATCACATTAAGGGTGAGCTAATGAAATGTTTTGACCAAATACAGCAGGCTAGTTTTTAAGACGATAGTTTTGTATGGCCTGCGAATGATGCTATAGGTATCCAAATGGCCCTTGGCGGAAAAAAAAATTCCCCATCCTTGCTTTGCACTATAACCATGGCCTGGATGTCAAAGGAGCACACTGATGAAGATTACCTCAAGAATAACAAATGTTAGTTAAGTTGTGTTGTGGTAGGGGGTGGGTGAATAGGTACCGTGAGAGGCTGGGATTAGGCACTGGTACATAAACAAAGGAACAAGACTAACCCTTCATGACTGAGTTATTTTCTACTTTGGATTTTTGTTGTTGTTGTTGTTATTGATACCACCATGTGTTTTTAGTAATAGAAGGCATGCTGAACCCAAGGGGAACTTTTGTTTTTGAGGTAATATGGATTTTGATAAATTATATGGGACATACATGTCCCAGTGGGCTCTGGTGGTAGAAGTAGTGAGGTGAGGTTTTTTTGTTTTGTTTTCAGATTCATGCAGGAGTACATACTATAACTGGGACAGAAGCGCCCCCAAAAACCCGAGAGCTGAACATGGGGTGATGATGTCTCATGAATCACAAAAAGATTAAGGCACTGGGTGTACTGCAAGGATAATAAATAGTGGCTAAAGTGAAGAATTCTTACATCTTTATATATATATATATATTTCATCTTTATATATTTTTAAGTAACTAAAATAGTTTCTCTTAGAGTTCTAGAAAGGATGACTTCTCTATTTCAAACATTCATCACAACCGAGGAAGAAAAAAACCCAATTATCTGTATGCTGACCCCTCCTCCACTCCACCCCCAAAGTATCTCAAAAAGAAAAAATCAAACAGAATGAGCCAGGTCTCTAAGAACTTTCAAAAGTACAGTTTTGAGGCCAGGTAGAATAGCTGTGACTAGAGATAAGAACTGAATAAAAGCCTGGGGAGGAAGAGGGGGCTATCTACTCCTGCAAGATGTACTGCCTCAGAAGCCCCAGGGCGTCTGACTGGGTCCTATCGGGTAGCTATGGGGCGGAACTGACTCGACAGCACTGGGTTTGGCCTAACCAAACAGCACTCCAGCAAGGAGCTCTACAGAACCAGGGAAGGAAGAAAACAATTTTCCAGAGATCCAAAATTTCCAATTAGCCAGTCATTTTACTCTGTGTAAGTTCCAACAGGAGACAAAGAGAGGTAGGAAGCGTAAGAGCATACTTCAAGTCCCATTAGGAGGAACATGAGAAATGTACAAAAGGTGCCTCAAGAAAACCAGGGGGGAGGAGGGGAAAAAGAGGAGCTGATACCAAGGGATCAAGTAGAAAGAAAATGTTTTGAAAATGATGACAACATATGTATAAATATGCTTGATACAGTTGCTATATGGATTATTATAAAAGCCCCCAATAAAATGATTTTAAAAGACCAACAATAAATGTAAACCCAACACACACACAGTGCCTCCAGGGATAATCCCAGTAACAGTATCTGGTATTAGACCTCTCTTTTCTCCTATGAAAGGGGAATGAAGACAAGAATGCTGAAGGTGGGTGGCTGATGCTGATGCTGGGCAGCAGGTCTTCCAGACTGGTAAAGCCCTACCTGCATGTGCCTGCACCTCCCTCTGTAAGCAAAGACTGCTGCCTTTCAGTAACATGGTCAGCACAGGGGGTGCCACCAAAGCAACCCACTGTAAAAGATGGGCAATAATTTGATGGAAAGGCGGGGAGAGGCTTGGAAATTTTCTTTTACACAATACTTAATTTCTACCTGAATGGTAAAAGGACTCCTGGTGGCACCATGGTTAAAGCACTTAGCTGCCAAGCAGAAGGTCAGTGTTTGGACCCAGCAATATCCCCGAAGGAGAAAGATGAGGCCGTCTGCTTGGAGACTCTATAGGGCAATTCTAGTCTGTCCTACAGTGGCTCACTAGGAGTCAGCACTGACTTAATGGGAGCTGGTTTATTTTGGTGAGGGGTGGCAATGTTTCCAGGAAAGCACCTAAGGACTCTGGCAATTATGCCTACCCTCTATATGATCAGGAAGTTTGGGGGCATGGTAGGTAATGCCATGGGCTGCTAACCACAGGGTCCGCAGTTGGATTCCCCCTACTGCTGGGGGACAATGAGACCATTTACTCCTGTAAAGAGGCAGTGCAGGGTCATCAGGAGTTGGAGTCGGTTTGATGGCAGTGAGTTTGTTTCTTTTGGCTTATATACAATTAGCTTGGGAGCAGGCTATTTTTCTATATCCAGCAGCTAGCACGCTCCTCTTAAGGAAAGGCTGCTAGTGGACCCACAGCTGGTATATTTCTGGAATATAGCAGAGAAGCCCAAGTTGAAAGTTGCCTTGATCCTGCTCTCCGGGTGTGCCAATGCGCAGAGGGGAAACTTCCACCTAGGGTTTTCTAGGAATAACCAGCTACCTCACTTGCAAAGGCAAGTTCACGCCAGTCTTAGGACACAGGGCCCAACCCACTGGTGAGGCTCTGTGCAGAAAGAGGAAAAACACCTTCCTGGCTGACAAACACCACTCGGAGAGGTATGAGATGCTAGAAAAAAGTCTAAAAGAAATATCTGAGGATGCATTTCCAGTCTTAGGGATCGATAAAAAACAAACAAATAAGCAATAAGCTCTTCATAGGGAGGTAGGGAGTAGCCAAAACCTTATTGGCTTTGGCAGAAGGAAAACTCCTTTATACAGTATTAGCCAAAGGACCGATAAACTCAAAAGCTAAAACAAACCCACACTCACTGCTATTGTGTCAGTTCTGATTCAGAGTGAGTGAGCCTACAACGTAGAGTAGAACTGACCTTGTGGGTTTCCAAGGCTGTGAATCTTCACAGGAGCAGAGAGCCTCCTCTTTCTCCCAAGGAATGGCTGGCAGGGTGAAACTGCTGACCAAGGGTTAGCAACCCAACTTGTAATTTGCTGTCACCTGGGTTCCTTGACTACCATCAGACCAACCCCTCCGCCCCGATGTTCCTTATAGCCACATCTAGATATTTTCTCTCCCTCTTTAGGAAATGGTTGTAGACGTCGAATACTTCTGGTCGATTATAATAAAACCAGGGAGTCTTGATGGTGCAAGGGTTAAATGCTTGGCTGCTAACAGAAAAGCTAGTGGTTTCAACCCATCAGTTGCTCTTCAGTAACGAGATGTGGCAGTCGGTGTCTATGAGGCTATGCAGTCTTAGAAACCCTATGGGGTGGTTCTGTGCTGTCCGACAGAGGCACGAGGAATTGAATAAGGATTTTTTGATGGCTGGTTTTATTTTAAGGAGTGCGAATTTATAACAAAATGCCCTCAAAATTCACTACTCAGTTGAGCCTGACTCACACCGTGACTCATCACAGGCACACAAAGTCATGTTCTCCTGTGGAACGGCTGGAGCTTTTGAACTGCTGACCATGAGGTTAGCAACCCAATACGTAACCACTACATCACCAGGGCTCTTTGGGGACATGAAAACACTGCATACAAATTTGGTTTGTTTGTTTTCTTTGGTCTCTAGGGCAGTTTTATAGGAGTCCTGATGGGGTTCAGCATTGGGTTGCTAACCACACAGTCAGCAGTTTGAACCTACCAGCTGCTTGCTCTATGGGAGAAAGAGTTAGTCTCAGAAACCCATAGGGCCAGTTCTACCCTGTCCTGTAGGGTCAGAACCCTTTCAATAGCAGGGAATTTGAGGTTTGCTTGTACGGCTACAAACTAACTTCTCTAGCAGGAAGCAGCAATTCTAAGAGCAGCACATTGTAACACTGTTAACAAAGGCTTTAAGCTCAGGGGCCTCACCCTGTACTCTTATGCAACAACTCTGTACCTGAGAATGGCCAGGTGACCCCCTCCTCAATCTCTACTCTCCTGGCCTATTTGTGATTCTCTGGCTGCTCAGAAGTCTTTTCCTCTGAGCACACCAGGCCCTGCTGACCTGGCGACTATGTTCTTCTTCTTTCTTTGCCCCCTCCCCACCCTCCAAGTCCAGTCCCAACGCCTCTTCCTCTAGGCTGGCGGTTCTCAACTTATGAGTCGAACAACCTTTTCACAAGGGTCACCTGATTCATAACAGTAGCAAAGTTATAGTTATGAAGTAGCAAGGAAAAGCATTGTGTGGTTGGGCGTCACCAACAACATGAGGAGCTGTATGAAAGGGCCACTGAATTAAGGCTGAAAACCACTGCTCTAGTCAACTACTTTCATCTCTCTTGTAACTCTCCTTTCTTGGACTTCTGGGCTCCACAACAGGAGCATTTTCTCAGAAAGTGTGGTTGGTTTTTGCCCCTAGATTTTAACTCTCCCTGGTGGGCACTGCCATGTGAGAAGCGGTAGAGGAGAACATATGGCAAAGAGCTCTCTGAGCATCCGACCGGACATGCAGCCCTCAGCTGCTAGTATAAGGTTAGGCACAGCCACCAAAAGGAGACCAGCACCGAGCCCTGCTCAGAGCTGAAATTCAACCAGACTATTGGACAGATGTGGCACTGGCTCTCAGGGCTCTCCAAGAGCAGCACACTACATTCACTGCCACTGAAGGCCTCTATGGCTTCTTCAATTGGGCAGACGCACGACATGAGAAAGTGGACCGGTAGTAGGGGAGAGCCACCTGCTATTCTGATCAGACCCCTCCCACCACCCACTAGCTTTAGTGAGCGTTTAGTCCCAGGACCCAGCTCTGCAGAGGCCAGCTGAAACTCCAAGGTGGATGCACCAGAGCAGACAGCTTCTAGGAAATAAAGACACTTTCATAGCTCTGAAGAAGAAAGAGCCGCATTGCCTTGCCAAATTCCGAAAGCAGTTAATAAAAGCATAGGTCTCCTGGGGCTACCTGGACATGAAACCATCTGGAGGAATCGAAACAGAGATGCACTTATCCTGAACAGGTAGCGTAGAAGAAAACCTAAAAGCCAGCAGGAATCTGACAGCTTCCCGAGACACAGCTCTTGCCAGACTTTCTTTCATTTACAATTACATTGACTACTGCTTTTATTTTTTGTACTTAACAGTAGAGACTGGGAGTGCTCCTGTAGCCTCTCAGGGAAAATGCGCTCTAGCAATACAAATACTTCCTAAGAGAAGCTTCTTGGGAACCAGAGCTGACCCCATCTGGTTTCTCTGGCTTCCAATGAATCCAATTGCTGCGTTTGCTGGGGCTCCTGGCCCGACAAAGTGAAGTGTTCCACTAATCCATACTAATGAGACCCTTCTCTACCTTTTTGGGCCTAAACATCTAAGCAGAAGAGGTTCCATACCAGGTTAGATGTCGAGAAGCTTTCATGCCACAATAAACTGTACAGTTAGATTTTACTGGATGGAAGATGCTTGGAGAAGCATGTATACCTCAATGTGATTACTGCTGATAAGGTAATACAAGGGAATGACCAGAGACCTATGCTGTGGCTGCCTCCCCAGGAAGGCTGACATCTCAAGAATAACCCTGACTTGATCCTGGGATAGCACTAAATGATAGTGCCGGGGAGAAACTCCTTTTTCTTCTGACACTCATCCCTGTTTCTGGAAGTGTTTGAGTGTGAAGTGACCCCAAGAGCAAGATGCCTCTAGGCCACCCCTTACTCTGACCCAGCCAAGGCTTGTAGAGTAACTCACCTGTGCTGAATTCGTGGCTCGATCTGAACCAGGGGTAGGATGGCTTCCAGCACCTTGCTGGCAGACCCTGGCAGCATCTCTAGTACCTTCTTATCAATGGCCATTTTGTCCACAATGGTCTTAAAGTAGCGCAAGGCACTGACCACTTCCTTCTCTTTCTCTTCCAGCCAGCTCAGGTTCTGCAAGGCAAGGTTAAGCAGAAGGAGGGAGGAGAGCGATTAAAGGGAGTGATGTTGAATAATTAAATTACATTAAAATTCCCTGTAACTCAAGAGTGACGCAAATGTAAAAAAAAAAAAAAAGGCTTATTACTGCAGAAATGAAGCCAAACTGTCTTGAAAGGCTTGTAATTAAGATACAGAGACTAGCCTTTAAAGAAGAAAAAGAGCAGTTTACAGATACTCCTGAATTCCCTTGCTGGACTCCAGGTTGATTTGCTGACAGTATTGAAAGTCATTTCTGCTCTTCTATTTCCTCATGAACCACACCCAGGTTTCACCACTAATCTCATTGAGGCTGGTGAGGACTAACTTGCTGATGGCTGAAGACACTTGCAAAACAAATAATAAGAGTCCCGTGGTGCGCATATATCTTGACTTGATATAAATCAAATCAAGAAATGCCAGGCCTTTCTACCTTTCAAAGACCAGACAGGCTGGGTAAGAATGATCAGGGGCAATAGATTTCAAAAACCATCCCCCAAGGGCTCCTCACTAGACTCCACGCTGTCCTATTCAAAGATGCATGCCCATCCCAATGAAATGCTATGCCACTCCCAAATGACCCAGCACCCCCCAGGGGTAGCGGGGATGGGATGCTCTTGGGTAAAAAAGGGCAAAGAACCCGGAGTAGATGGCGCTGACTCATCACTAGCCTACAGTGATTGCTAACAGCACGCAGGGTCTTTATGCTCCTGAGGGGAGACTGTCCTGGAAGAAAATAAAGCACACTGTTCCACCCTTCACATGGCTGCCTCCAAATCTCTTCTCTCGACTGTGGATCCCTTGAACTGGCATTCAGTGGGTACACTCTTCTGTTCCTCTTTCCAACCTCCTTCTACCGGCCCGAATGTCAGTGACTCAAGTCTCATCCGGCTGGCAGGGAAAGGAAAATCAAGACATCTACACCAATGCCTCCACAAAATATCATAGACATTTAAATAACAAAGAAGCAACGGCCCTCCCAGAGGAAGATAAACGGAGTGAAAGTGCATCTAGGATGCCCCAGTAAGGGGGCAAATGGAGGAGCATCCCAATACTGAACATAATCAAAGAAGTAAGGGAAGCCACAGACTGAACGAAAAAGGAAAACAGTGCAAGAACAAAATGAAGGTCTAAAGAAGATACTTCAGGTGAAAGGGGCAGTAACTAGAATAAGGAACGACAGGATCTACCTACTGCTGCATTCATGCAGAAAAAGAATCTGTGATTGGAGGCTATGATAGCTAAAACTGGAGGTGGGTGCTGAAGAACACACGAATAAAGGCCGGAGTAGCTAAACACAGTTTAATGGAATTACGAGAAAAGAGACGCATCATGAGAATTCATGAAGGAGGTGAGACAAAGGGACAGGAAGAATATTTAACGAAATAAGGAAAGAAAATGTTCCTAATCGAACAGAGGGCTTGACTACAAATCCAAACGGTCAAAAAGTCCCAAGCAGGATAAGCCCAAAGAAGTGTCCCTTGGTTGTGCTGTGGGATAAGCATTGCGAATACATAGTCTGCTGGAGACTTCAATACATGACTTATTGGACAGAATATCTTAGAAGACGACAAACAAGAAAAGAGAGCGCCAGGATGACACTATACATCAAAGAGACCAACAGACTTATGTAGAACGCGCCACCCCAAAATAGCACAATAGGCATTTATCAGTGCACATCACATGAGTCACTCTGCAGAAGAAACCTTATTTTAGATCTTAAACCAATTGTGACAAATTTAAAAACACTGAAAGCAAACAAAGAATTTTCTCTGACCAAATAATTCCCTGAAGTCTTTCTTACAACCTAAAGCAATTTAGGTTAACTAGTTAAAAAAAAAAAAAAGCCTGCCATGAAAAGCGAATGGAGTTTTTCTATGTTTTTTGAAGTCTCTTTGTATGTATATGGGATCACATTGACAAAAGCATCTCAAAAGATGAGTCAGAAACCTTACGGGCAGTGACCTCATGTTACTGAGGAAAGAACAACACAAGGAGATTGAGGATGACTGCAGGCTCCTACAGGGAACCTGCAGAAACAGTTGAGCTGGTGTACGTTTTGCAATGTACAGTCTCAATAACAACAAAAGAAGTCAAACTTAAAGGGGAAAAAAGTCTATAAAATGGATAAGCCCCCAACTGAAGAACTAGTTAAAAGAATTAACTACATAGTGCCCAGTGAAGATGAGGAGGGGCATGCACAAGGAAAACTGTCAGCTGGGGTTTTTTTGAAGTCCACAGAATGCAAGTGAATGCAACAGAGGGCAATGGGATGATTTCTAGAAAAGGCAAAAATCTTTTAAAAATGAAAGGGTCATAATGAAAAGCAATTATGATCTTAAAAAGTAGCTAAAATAGAGAGGAATATAATTTTAAATGGAAATATTTCAATAGTGGAGACCTTTTATAAAAATATCAAAAGTATAGAAGCAGGATCAAGAAGTCAAATAGTTCCTTGTAGTTACACGATCTTGTGTCAACTTGAGGATATTAAGAGTGACGGTGTGGAGTGTAGCCTGTCAATCAGGTCAGCCTGATGATGCCTTCTTGTGGGAACTTCTCTCTCTGCCTCCTTATTCCTGGTGACAAGACACAAGGAGCCATGCTGATGGCAGCCACAGCCCTGGAGATGCATCCACCACTGTTGGATCCACAAGAGTTTTCACCCACCAGCCTGCGATCTTCCTGCACGCAGACTCATCATTGTATCTGCTGCGTGAGTCTGAAGAGGAATTTATAAACTAATACCAGACATATGGGCTAATTTTGGACTTCTAGACTTGATCTGGGATATTTTCCCAACATACAATTGCTCTTTGACACAAAGCGAGTGTCTCTGGATTTGTCCCTCTAGTCAACTTGGTCTAACACACTACTGTAATCAGGTAAGCTTCACAGGCCCTATTCACCATCTCTCCAACAGGAACACTTTCCAAAGTGTTTCATGGAGTCCACTAAGATACATTCTACAAGGTGGCAAAAGCACACCCGCCCCCACCTGCCATCCTCATCACTTTATCTTTTTGACTCTTCTCTGTCCCCTTTTTCTCTTTTTACTGTCTGACATATTTGCCTTTTTACTGTCCGTTTTCCAAAGGTCAAGATGTGTTTCTCTATCTCATGAACATGTGCCCTCTACTTCGACATCAATAGGGGAACCTGGGTCTGAAGGAATCACAGTGCTGGCAGATACCAAATCAGGCTATGTAAATCACCATGCACAGTGTGGCGAGAGGACGACCATCACAGAAACTTGGTGAGCAAAGAGATAATGTTTTAACAGGTTTGCTGGGGAGACAGAGAAAACTCGAGGATGGGAAGCATTCAAAAGAAGCAAGCCATTTCAGAGTAGAGAGAATTCTCCTGACATCTGAAGAGATCAACCCAGACATTTGAGAGAGGCAGGCTACTCTAAGCTCCAAATCAAGGAGCCTACACTTGACCAGAGTCAGGTTTCATCCATTAACTCTGCTGCCAATTCCACTCTGCAGAATTAATGACTGTTGTGCATCCCTTAGCTGTGTGAGCATTAGCTGGCACACTGGCTTCTTACAAAAACGTGGCCGGTGGTCAGAAGCTTTTAGAATGAGACACCTATATGGAGCACAAGCTCAAACTGGAAACCCATCACCTCGGCTTGAATAGAGCTGGCTTGTTCCGTGATCTCACAGAGGCAGATGCCGCCATCTCCATCTATCTCCTCCCTCCCTGCTGGGGGGGACTGGGTGTCATCATTGGTCAAATGGGCCTGGAAACTAAAGGAGGTGACTGGGGAAGAGGGACAGTCAAGTTCTGGATATGGAAACCAGTGGGCTTCAGAGTCCTCAGGGAGTGGAGCCTGGTATCAAGAGGTTGATATGGACATCGAGTGAGAGAGTACGGGGAATTATTTTATAAAATCAGACACTAGCTAATAGTATTGGCTAATCATAAAGCAAAAGAGACCTAAAGAGACCTGTACACAACAGTTAAGCGCTCAGCTGCTAGTCAAAAGGCCAGTGCTCAGAGCCCATGCTCAGAGGTCTACAGAAGAACAGACCTGGTCGTCTGCTCCTGTCAAGTTACAGCTCAGGCAGTTCTGTTCTGTCCCATACGGTTGCTATGAGTTGGCACTGACGCAATGGCACACACTAACCTAATAAAGTAAAGAAGAAATGGAAACGAATCAAAGATCTAAAAGGGACAAGGAGAGAAAGACACCAGCGAAGGGCTATCCTTTATTGAGTGCCTAAGACGCCACTTGGCTAAGTTTTTCGCTCACATCATTTCATTGGAGAGTTACAATCCCGCACTCAATAGCTAGAGGACTACAGGAAGGGCAGTGTTTGCTTCGTTGCACGTAGAGTTGCTAGGAGTCAGGATGGACTGGATGGCATTTCATAATAATTATCCCCACTAAAGGTGGGGTTGGGGCTGTTTAAGCACCTTGCCCAAGGTCACAGAGCTGTGTGGGATAGAACTGGGATTTGAAACTTGGTTTAATCGATACTAGGAACTCTGGTGGTACAGTGAATCATTTATTACACTGCTAATTACGAGATCAGCAGTTCAACCAGCAGCTGCTCTCTGCAAGGAGGACGAGACTTTCTATTCCTGTAAAGAATTAGTCTCAGAAACCCACAGGGGAAGTTCTACTGTCCTATAGGGTTGTTAAGAGTTGGAACAACTTGATGGCAGTGAGTTTTAAGTTTGAATTTTGGTTGATGCTTGAAGTGGTAGGGGAGATGGGGAAGGAAGAAGTGGAGCAGGAAGTTTTATCAGACACATAGAGGAAGTAAAGAAACGGACTAGAAACCACTGAGTCTAAGGTTCATTTTACAAGCAATAATGGCCAGTAGCAGAGAGGAACAGAAAAAGGCGGCTTTCCTGCCTCTTGATGTAAGCATGGACAGGCTCTGGATGAGAAAGAGGAAGTGAGAGAGAACCTGGACCTGGTCTCTAGACACTTAGTTGTCTCTTCCTCAGCCAAGCAGCATTCTCCCACTGTGGTGGAGTCCATTCTGACTCACAGAGCTTACACAGGACAGAGCAGAACTACCCTTGTGGGTGTCCGAGGCTGCAGACCTCTAAGAGAGCAGACAGCCTCATCTTTCTCCCAATGAGCATGGTTGGTGGTTCACACCCACCAGCCTCTTTAAGCAAAAAAGATGTAATGGCTACAAATATGTAGAAACAGTCTAGAAAGACAGATATTTTTTGTTTTTTAAATTAAGAAAATCTGAGCAAGAGACAACTTCTCAGTATCATAGGGATACTGAGAGCTTTCCCATAAGATTAAGGTGAGGTGTAAGTACGACAGCATTTGTTAAACTACCCAGGACAAGGCCTGGACAAGAAGTAGGCAGAATCTGAAGCTGTACCTCTATCTCCAGATCTCTTCAATTTCCCATGTATTTAAACATAGCTAGCCATGTACAGAAACAGAAGTAAAATGAGTAGGTATAGGTGAATATGCTATACACAGTAAGACAGCCACACACGTCAGTAAATAAGAAATCAAGACAGCAAATGACAATGGTAAGACAGTGCACGCAGTAGCCCTGTAGGTTCATACACTTTGGCAGATCCCCAATAGTTTCAGTCTTGTTTTGGGCCTCTGCTCTAAGGAACTCACTTTGTCCCATGCAGGTGAGGCCTACGAGTTCAAGCCTAAAAGGGGTAGTGAGTGATATTCTTAGTTGGGTAAGACCGCACAGTGCATTGGCTATAAAACAGGGGTTTTCCCCCTGAATTTGGCTACAGCACTGCTACTAAATCCCGTAACTTGTATCTTGTTTTGTTTCTGGCCTAATTTTCCCCCTAAAATGGTGGGGTTGTGCTAGACTGTCAAATACCTTTAACATGCAAAAGAGATTTTTATGCATCTTTTGTTTCCCCTAATTCTTTTAAAATCTCCACTGGATGCTCTGACTTCTTTTCCAGGAAGAAAAAATGGCAACTATAAGCTTAAAATTTAACTATGATGTTTGTCAATTTGACTCTATGTTTTTCTGACTTTTGGAAGGGCAGGACCATTTTTAAAACATTCCTAAAAATAAAAAAATTTTTATATGGAAAAAAACAAAACAAACAAACAAATAAAACCAGGGATTTTCAATCTCAGCATCACTGGTGATTTGAATTAGTTAACTCTGGTGTGTGTGTTTGTGCTCCTGCACACTCAGGTGAAAATGTGGGGCATTTGTCCTATGCATTCTAAGGTCTTACCAGCATTTCTGGCCTCTACACGAGATGCCAGTAGTAACTGCTTGACTCTCTAGCTTTAGTGACCACAATGTCTCCAGACATTAGCAAAGTCCCCCGGAATTTATAAGAATTCCCGATAAGTGAGAGGGACTTTAGCAGCAAGTCTTCCCTAAGGACCTCCCTT
Source organism: Tenrec ecaudatus (assembly GCF_050624435.1). NCBI lineage: Eukaryota > Metazoa > Chordata > Mammalia > Afrosoricida > Tenrecidae > Tenrec > Tenrec ecaudatus. The sequence goes on along the minus strand of NC_134539.1, from coordinate 75,551,661 downwards.
AAGGTAAGGACAACGAATCCAAGAATTCGGTGGTTTAAAGTTTCCTATCAGAATACAGTAGAGCACAGTCATTAGTGAAATATTTTAATCTGGAGCAACACATAGCAAATAATAAATTAAGTCTGGAATAACTAGATGACAGAGTAGACACTTTTTAAGAGTTTAATATTAAATGCCACTCCCAGAGGTTACTAACAGGGATTGCAAAAAGTAAAAAGAACCCAAAATTTTTAAGCCATGGCATAGACCAAATCTTTCCTTTCTTCAATCTGTAATGGACATCAATATGGAAAGTACCAAGTCTCTCACTCTACGTTCCTTTTGCTAACAGATGGGGGCCGAAAAAAACTATTGCACAACATGTTTGGACCCAAAGCCTTTAGTTCTTAAACTTTTACTAGAGTCTTAAGGTATTTTGCTGGCCAACATTAAAAATAAAAATAAATGCACCCCGAAATTTAAGAACTATGTGGGAGATAACATGTAGTATTTGACAATTGCATTAAATGATCAGTGGTGACAGTAATGTTACTATAAATTATGTTAAGCATAACCAGGAAAAGATGAAGGATCCATTTGTCTACAAGGCTATTTTTATCTTGAATTGCTAAAGTGGTTATTAAAAATGTACAATTTAAGAGCTGGAATTCATAACTAAATGTGTGAGGTATTAAAAAAATAAACTCAGCTTTCAAACAAATCTGTAAACAAAACAAAAACACATAACCCCATTGCCCTCAGGCCAATTTCAACTCAGAGTAACGCCATAGGACAGAATACAGCTGCCCCATATGGTGTGTACCTTAACAACAAGTGCAGGTATGGTGTTGGACATAGCATCACTAGGAGACAGACTTGGCTCGATAGCACCTAACAATAACAACAACAATAGCATAGGAATTGCAAAGCCATAATCTTTATGGAAGCAGATTGCCTCATTTTCCTCAAAGAGCCACTGCTAGGTTCAATTGCTGACTTCTCAGTTGGCAGCTGTGTGCTTGGACTACTGTGATGCCAGGACTACTTTTATTCTGGACCACTGTGATGCCAGGACTACTTTTATTCTGGCTCCCATTAAGGGGCAATATATAGCATCACAAGAGTCCAGACTTTGCTATCAGGTGGCCTGTATATGAATGCGTTGGCCAAATGTTTCAACTCCCTAAAGCTTGATTCCTTTTCTACAAAATAAGGTGCCAGGAGGATTGCCTAAGTATGATAATGTGCTAGAGCACGTACCTGGGACTAAGAAAAGGCTTGACCAAAGCATCACAAAAGGTGTGTCCACTCTGAAAGTACTTGGCTAGGGGTCAGTTTCTGGTGCCTCATGAGCCTCGCTACATCTAGATGTCTAAAAAAAGCATCTTACCCTTTGGATGCTTCCCCTTCTAAACTATTCAGACCATCTCAGCAATTCAAGGGAAGGAAAGCTGGTCTCGAGATATGCGACTCACCCACTTCCTCCTGAAACTCACTGGAACCAAGTAGCACACCCAAACCAACCCCAGAAAGGATCCCTGGGCTTCTGCCAAGGATATCTGAGCTCTTTCTAAAGGCCACGAGGGCTTAAAGTCTTCCTTTCATCCCAAGCATGTTGGTCCCAGAGTCGCCATCTCATCCAACAATCAGCTCATAAAAGAGAATACAATTGATGGTTTCCATCCCCAAAACCATGGGACCAGGATTCTGCAGAAGAAGGCAAGGCAAACCCAATTGTTCTTAATGTTACACTGACCTTCTGCCTTTGAGACCTGGAAGCCACAGCACTGGTGGGCATAAATTCTACTGCCTGCTGCTCCAGATCCAAGGGGTTAGGGTAGCCCTCTGGTAGAAATCTGTCTGTTGCCTCCTGGAAGAGAGGAAACCTGGATTCCTACAGAGCTTGAAATGGCCGTTTTAAGCTGAAGGGAGGGGTTGATGAAAACCAACAGCTGTCTCAACATAGCTGGCTTGACTTGCCCTGCTGAAGTTGCTTGTGCTTGAGAACATCTTTGGCTGAACTTTAAGGGGTTTGCATGTTTAAGAATACAGACCTTTTAAAGCCCAATGATGGGTAATCTGGATACCACAAATGTCTCAGTGTATGTGTGTGTGCACCAGGATGATGTGCAATCTTTGGGGCAGGGAGACAGCCTCCTGGAGTGTGGACATGATGCACTGAGATGGTTTAAATGCCCAGAGGATGACACAACTGGAAGAGGAGAACTGTTCTACCCAACTGAGCTGACTCTGATTAACATGACCAGTACTCACTAGGCTAAAGCTTCACCTAGCCTAAGGACATTGGAGACCCCATCTGGAAGCATGAAATGCTATGTAATAGGTGTGATATCCTGAACACTTGGTCCCCAGGGAAAGAACTTTAAATATGACAAGCCAATATTGCTGGATGTAGACAAAAAGCAGGAGAAACATCTAGAGCCAGCTTACTTTGTTCAGGGGCTTCTCTGAATTCTTCACAGACGCCTCAGCTGGTTTTCCCTTCTTTGACGGCGTTCTCTTGATTTTGGGCGAGTGGAATTTGTCCATGAGCTTCATGGTGAAGGAGGAGAGATGAGAACGCTGGGAATCTGAAAACAAATAGATCACTGACTGTCAGAGGGCGAAGTGGAAGAAGCTGTGGTCTATTGACCTTTTGTGGAAATGAGCAATTTTCCCAAAACATTTTTCCCGCTGGCCATTCAGTTTCAAAGGAAAGGAAATAGGGTTCCACTGAAACATTTGTCTTGTGCATCTCAATTTCTGAACATTCTGTCTAGATTAAAGCTGTTCAGAATTGTGGAAGTCAAAGGCACTCAAAACAAGCAGGGGGAAAAGAACTTAGAAATATTTCCAAGTACCGCCCCGCCCCAGAAGAATTTATTTCAGAGGACGGCACTGAATCTGCAGCACCGAGAGAGGGACATGTCTGATCAGAGCACACGGGAGCAGGTGTGGGTGGAGGAAGAGAGAGTGGAGCACATCCTGGCCTGCCAACCCTTGAGCACAATGTTCCCGCTCAGAGTGGCCAGTACACAAAAGGACCATATGTCCGGCCCACTATGAGACATGACATCCCTTGCTGACCCATAGCCCTATGGAAGACAACACTGGAGACAACGTGTGGGAATCCTGCCCAATCTCATCCTACCACACCGAGGAAAAACAGCGGAGTCGTGGAACAGAACAGCAAGGGGATCAGAGCAATGAGGTCCCAAGGGAGTACCAAGGAGAGACATTGGGGCCAGAGCTTGGCGTCTCAACAGACTCGACTGGAAAACACGCCTAAAGGCCAACAAATAGTCCATGAACTAACTACAAGCTTTACTTTCTTGTTGTGGGGGTTATTTTTGTCATTGGCTTGTTGGTGTCGTTGTTGTTTTGTTTTAGTTTGTTGCTTGGTTTTGTTTTTGTGCATGTTATCTACGCAGGTCTGTCTAAATGAGATAGGCTGGATGAACAACTGGAGGAGAAAACAACGGGACCTACGGTTCTGGGGTGAGGGGGGCATAGGAGAGGGGGAGTTGGGGACAAAGAAAGTGGTGTTAACTAACCCAGGGACAAGGGAACAACAAGTGATCCAAATCAGTGGGGAGGAGGGTGTAGGAGACCTGGTAGGGCGTGACCAAGGATAATGTAACCGAAAGGAATTGCTGTAACCCAAATGAAAGCTAAGCATGATAGTGGGATGAGAGGAAAGGAAAAGGAAAAGAGGAAAGAGCTAGGAGGTAAAGGGCATTTATAAAGGTCTAAGTGCAGGCATGTACATATGTAAATATATTTATATATGAGGATGTGGAAGTGGATCTATGTGCATATATTTATAGGTTTGGTATTGAGGTGGCAGATGGACATTGGGCCTCTGCTCAAGTACTTCCTCAATGCAAGAACACTTTATTCTATTAAACTGGCATTCCATGATGTTCACCTTCGCGACACAATTGCAGAAGACAAAGCGGGTGCATAAGCAAATGTGGTGAAGAAAGCTGATGGTGCCTGGCCATCAAAGTTTGAAGGTAAACAAGTGGTCATCTAGCTCAGAAGCAACAAAGTCCACATGGAAGAAGCACACCAGCCTGCGTGCTCACCAGGTGCCGAAGGGATCAGTTATCAGACATCAAAGAACAAAAAAAAATCAAATAATTGTATGCTCACCTACCTGATGTGATTGCTGAAGACAAATGGGTGTAAAAGCAAATGTGGTGAAGAAAGCTGATGGTGCCCAGCTATCAAAAGATATATCATCTGGGGTCTTAAAGGCTTGAAGGTAAACAAGCGGCCATCTAGCTCAGAAGCAACAAAACCACTTGGAAGAAGCACACCAGTCTGTGCAATCACAAGATGTCGAAGGAATCAGGTATCAGGCATCACCAGAATAAAAAAAATCATATCATTGTGAATGAGGGAGAGTGCGGGGTGGAGACCCAAGGCCCATCTGTACGCAACTGCACACCCCCTTGCAGAAGGGCCGTGGGGAGATAAGCCGGTCAGGGTACAATGTAGCAACGATGAAACATACAACTTTCCTCTAGTTCCTAAACGCTTCCTCCACACCTACTGTCATGATCCCAATTCTACCTTATAAATCTGGCTAGACCAGAGGATTTACACTGGTACGGATGGGAACTGGAAACACAAGGAATCCAGGGTGGATGATCCCTTCAGGACCAGTGGTGAGAGTGGCGATACTGGTATGGTGGAGGGAGGGTCAGGTGGAAAAGGGAACCGACAATAGAAAAGTGGGTGAAGGGAGACATTGGACAGGGCAAGATATGACAAAATAATAATTTATAAATTATCAAGGGTTCATGAGGAAGGGGGAAGTGGAGAGGGAGGGGAAAAATGAGGAGCTGATGTCAGGGGTTTAAGTTGAGAGCAAATGTTTTGAGAATGATGAGGGCAATGAATGTACGGATGTGCTTTACACAGATGATGTATGTATGGATTGTGATAAGAGTTGTATGAGCCTCTAATAAAATGATTTTTTTAAAGGTGCTCAGATTAAAAAAAATATTTCCAAGTAAACTTATAAATTTCCTATGACGCTATAACAAATGTTCAAGGCAACTACCTATGAAAAAAATAATGCTTAACAAACAAAGCACAAAGGTATAGAGAAGTAAGAACTGAAAAGAGGGCCTTTCAAATTAATGTTGTCATTTGTCTGATGAAGAATCTGCAACAGGTGATATGGGCAAGGTTTCCGAGTTGGTAGTGGAGATGTAAGCAGAACCAAGGTGTTCAATTCTCCCCGGCTTGTGTTGCAAGGCTAGAAACTTGTGGTTAATACCAGGAACAGGACAGGTGTGTCTACTCTGACCACTTCCATTCAGAACTGTCCTGGAAGTTTGAGTTGGAAAAATTAAGCAAGAACATAAAATAAAAGATATGCATATTGGAAAGGAAGAAGTAAAACTATTTTTAGATGATATGATTTCACATATGGAAAATCCCACACAATCCACTACAACAATTATTAGACTAAACTAATTCATCTAGGTTGTAAGACACAAGGTCAATACACAAAAATTATCTTTCTATACACTAGCAATGAATATACTGGAAATGAAATTTAAATTTTTTAATTTTTAATATTACAAAGAATAAAATATTTAGGTATAAATTTAACAAAAGTCATACAAAACTTATGCACTAAAAACTACAAAAACAAAAAAACAAAATAAAGGTCTAAATAAATATACATGTTATGTTTAAGGAAAAGTCATTCAAAACTTATGCACTGAAAACTACAAAAACAAACAAAGAAAACTACAAAAACAGTGCTGAAAGAAAATAAAGGTCTAAAGAAATAAACACGCTATGTTTAAGGATCAATATACTTGTTGAGACTCTACCCAAATGGAGTCAATGCAATTCTTAATCAAATGCCAGCAGTTTTTTTTTGTCTTCAGAAATTAAATTGGAAGGGCCTAAGATGGAAGAAGCACACCAGCCTGTGCAATCACAAGGTGCCGAAGGGATCAGTTATCAGGCATCAAAGAACAAAAAATCCTATCATTGTCAATGAGGGGGAGTGCTGAGTGGGGAACCAAAGTCCATCTGTAGGCAACTGGACACCCCCTTAAGAAGGGTCATGGGGAAGAGACGAGCCAGTCAGGGTGCAGTGTAGCAATGATGAAACATACAACTTTCCTCTAGTTCCTAAATGCTTCCTCCCCACCCACTATTATGGTCCCAATCCTACCTTACAAATCTGGCTAGACCAGAGGATGTACACTGGTACAGATTGGAACTGGAAACGCAGAGAATCTAGGACGATGATCCCTTCAGGGCCAATGGTGAGAGGTGGAGGGAGGGGGGGTGCAAAGGGAGCTGATTACAGTGATCTACATATAACCTCCTCCCTGGGGGACAGACAAGAGAAAAGTGGGTGAAGGGAGACGTCGGACAGTGTAAGATAAGACAAAATAACAATTTATAAATTATCAAGGGTTCATGAGGGAGGGGAAAGCAGGGAGGGAGGGGGTTAAAATGAGGAGCTGATGCCAAGGACTAAGTGGAGAGCAAATGTTTTGAGAATGATGAGGGCAATGATGTGCTTTACACAGTTGATGTATGTATGGATTGTGATAAGAGTTGTATGAGCCCCCAATAAAGTGATTTAAAAAAAGAAGAAATTAAATTGGGAGGGCATAAGATGCTTGGGGGTGTTTGATCAAGGGCAATGGAGCCGAGAGGAATTACCAAAACCTGAATGAAGGCCAAACATGACAGTGGGACAGGAGAAAAGTAAAAGGAAATAGAGGAAAGAACTGGAAGGCAAAGGACATTTGTAGAAGTCTAAATACAGGCATGCATACATGTAAATACATTCACATGTAATGATAGGAGAATAGACCTATGTACATATGTTTATTTATATTTATAAAGTATTATGGCAGCAGATGGACATAGGGCCTCCATCAAGAACTCCCTCAAGGCAAGAACACTTTGTTTTAGTAACATGGCACTCTGTGATGATCACCTACCCTGATGGATTGCTGAAGACAAAATGGGTGCATAAGCAAATGTGGTGAAGAAAGCCTGATGGTGCCTGGCTATCAAAAGATATAGCATCTGGGATCTTAAAGGCTTAAAGATAAACAAGGGGCTATCTAGATGAGAAGCAACAAAGCCCATATGGAAGAAGCATACCAGCCTGTGTGATCATGAGGTGTCGATGGGATCAAGTATCAGGTATCAAAGACACAAAACAAAAAAATCATATCAATGGGAATGAGGGAAGAAGGCAGAATGGAGAACTAAATTGGACACCCCTTGTCAGAAGAACATGTATACTTGTACAGATAAGAGCTAACAACACAGGGAATCCAGGATAGATAAACCCCTCAGGGCCAATAAAGGGAGAATCGATACTAGGAGGATAAGGGAAGATGGGAGAGTAAGGGGGAATTGATCACAATAACTGATGTATGGCCCCTCTCCCAGGGGGTTCGGACAGCAGAAAAGGTGAAGGGAGACAGTGGTTGGTGTAAGACAGGAAGAAATAAAAAGAATAATTTATAAAGGGGACATGGGGGAGGGAGGGAAAAATGATGACAACATACTGTATGTACAGATGTGTTTGACACAATGGATATATATATGGATTTTGATAAGAGCTGTAAGAGCTCATTTATGAATGATGAAGGGTTCATGAGGTAGGGGGGAGTAGGGAGGGAGGGGGAAATGAGCAGGAGATATTAAGGGCTCAAGTAGAAGGCAAATGTTTTGAGGATGATGATGGCAACAAATGTATAAATGTGCTTGACACAATGGATGTATGTATGGATTGTGATAAGAATTGTAAGAGCCCCCAATAAAATGATTTAAAAAAAGAGCTGTAAGAGCATCCACCCCAATAAATTTTTTAAAAAAAGAAATTAAATTGATCCTATAATGTATATGGAAATACAAATCTACTATTGTTCAGTCAATTCAGATTCATAGCAACCCTACAGGACAGAGTACAATGATCTAAGCATTTTCAAGGCTATACATCGATCTGTAAGGAAGCCAATTACTACTACACTGTAAACGGGTTATATTAGCACCTGAGTGCTTTAAGCCCTGTGAAATGCAAGAGACCCAAAATAACCATGACAATTTTATAAAATACCAAAGATAAGAAAACAAAGCTGGGAGGGCTTACATTTCCCAATTCAAAACTTACTGCAAAGCTACACTAATCAAGAAAGTGTGGTATTATTGGCACAGACATCAATGGAACTGAATAGCAAGTCAGGAATAAACCTACCATATAAACTCATGTATAAGCCGAGTTTTTCAGCGGTTCAGCTTATACACGGGTCAGTGGTAACCCAGCGAGGTGTAACATCTAGTGGGTTATAGCCGTTCCGCTGTTCATTCAAAGCCCCGCTGACACTGCAGGGCTTTGAATGTTTGTTCACTCACATCTAACCAATCAGAGCCGTCCTATGACGTGGACGGCTCCAATTCGCAGAAGCACCCGTAGTGATTCACTAGCACCTGTAGTGATTCACTTACGACGGCAGCTGAACTGGTAAGGATGTGTCTGTGGCTGCGCTCTGTCTCTCCCCTCTGGTCTCTGTGTTAATTCACATCCTGCATTTCTCTCCCTAGGCTTATACTCGAGTCAATCACTTTTCCTGGTTTCCCAGCTAATAATTAGGTACCTCGGCTTATACTCGGGTCGGCTTATATTGGAGTACATACGGTATTTTTAAAAAAGAAAAGAAACTTATTCATTTATGGGAAATTGATTTTCAAGCAACGTGCCAAAATTATTTAATAGAGAAGGATGGTCTTTTCAACTAGATATCCATATGCAAAATAATGAAGTTGTACCAAAATTTCACACCATACTCGGCAATTTACTCAAAATCTATCACAGAACAAAATGCGCAAGCTGAAATTACAAAACTCTTAAAAGAAAACATTGCAAATATATTATAAATGTCACCATAAGCACATACAAAAACAAAAAGAATTGAACTTCACTCAAAATTGAAAACACTCACCCTACAAACAGTACCATCCAGAAAGTGAAGACAATCTACAGAATGGAAAAAAGGTTAGAAAATTACATCATCTATCTGATAAGGGGCTTGTCTGGTATAACAAATTTCGATAACTAGATAATCAAAAGTTAAATTATCCAATGAAAAATGAGCCCAAGCTGTCAGTCCTACCTCTCAACAATGGAGTGTCTAATAACAAAAGAACAAACCATAAAAGGCAAAGTAGATGAATGACACCTCATAAAAAATTAAAAATTTTGTTCATCAAAAGGCTTTACCTGAAAGACTGATTAGGAAAATATCTTCTGAAGTCATATATCGGACAAGAATCTAATGATTAAAATATATGGGCAACTCTGACAACTCAGTAACAGAAAGAAACTAACCCAGTCATAAAATGAACCAAGGGCCTGAAGATACATTTCACTCAACAAAGAGGACATCCAAATGCTCGCCAAATACATTAAAAGATGCTAACTGTCATTAGCTACCCCAAACGCCAAGCCTACTGCCATGGCGTTGATTCCAACTCATAAAAGGTTTCCAAGGCTGTAAATCTTTATGGCAACAGCCAGCCTCTTCGTTCTCCCATGGAGCAACTGGTGGTTTTGAACCATTGACCTTGCAGTTAACAGCCTACTAGCCATCGCAGAGGTGCAAACCAAGACAATGAAAATACCATTTCACTTCCACTGATGGCTAAAATAAAGCAACAACAACAACGGAAGGTAATAAACACTGGAAAGAATGTGGGGACACTGGAACCTTTATCCATCCCAGTGGGGATGAAAAATGGTGCAGCTGCTATGGAAAACAGTACAGGAGTTCCTCAAAAAACAGAACCACTACCATCTGATCCAGCAATTCCATTCCTAGTCCATACTGCAAAGCCTTGAAAAGAAACGTGTCCACTAATGTCTCGCCCTAGTCCATTGCTGCAGAGTTGATTCCGACTCACAGTGAACCTGCAAGACAAGAGTACAACTGTCTCATAAGGTTTCCAAGTCTATAAATCATTACAGGAAGGACAGTCTGATCTTGCTTCTCCAGAGTGGCTGTTGAGTTTCCAAGGTCAACCTTACAGTTAGCAGCCCAACACCTCATCCCCTGTCCAACCAGGGCTCACACAACCCAGCAATTCTACTCCTAATATATATACCCAAGAGAAATGAAAAAATATCTTTATATAACTTGTATTGTTGTTATTTGATGTGTGTGAAGTTGGTTCCGACCCATGTACAACAGAGCAAAACACTGCCTGAGGGAGGGGGGAGCGGAGAGAGAGGGAAAAATGAGCTGATATCAAGGGCTCAAGTAGAAAGTAAATGTTTTGAGAATGATGAGGGCAACAAATGTACAAATGCGCTTGACACAATGTACGGATGGTGATAAGAATTGTACGAGTCCCCAATAAAATGATTAAAAAAACAAACACTGCCTGGTCCTGCACCATCCTCGCATTTGCTCTCAGGTTTGAGCCACTGCGCAGCGACTGTGTCATCTTGAAGCCCGTCCTCTTTTTCGTTGCCCCTCTACTTTACCAAGCGTGATGTCCTTCTTCAGGGCCTGGTCTCTCCTGACAACATGCCCCAAATACAATCTGTATGTAAATGTGCATAACAGCATTATTTCATGTGAGTCCCAAAGTAAAAGCAACCTTAAAAATCTACCAACAAATGAAGAGATAAATGTGACTTATTCAACATGGACTATCATTCAACTGTAAAAAGAAATGAAGTACTGATATGTGCTCCAGTATAGATGATCCTTGAAAACATGATGTTAAGTGAAAGAAATCAGTCACAAAGAACTACACACGATCCCACTATATGTGAAATGTATGTAACATAAATCTATAGGCCAAAGTGGAGTAGTGGATCAGCGGTTGCCTGGGCTGATAGATGGGGATAACGGAGACTGGGTTCCTTTGGGTGAAGGCTGATGGTCTAAAATGATAGTTGTACAACTCTGTAAAATACTATAAAACATTGAAGTGTATTTTTCATTAAGTGGGTGAAATGTAAAATATATAATTTTTACTCAAAGTGTTAAAAAAGAAATAAATTAATACTGATTGTACAACTCTTTTTAATATGACTGAACTGTTGAAATGTATATGTGGACCATATATAGATAAAACTATTTTTTTTAAAGTTTGAGGAAAAATGGAAAGATAATAGAATTTTTCCATGACGTCCCCCTTTTTATGTGCTTCTCTTCTTGACAAGAATACAAGCTGAGGACCTTACCTGACCTGATCCTATCAGTAACGTGAGAACTGACATAAAAGATACTCAATAAAACATTTACTTAAACACACGGATAAGCTAATGGATCAAAAAATACCCTACAGGGAAAAATGCTTCATTTGTTGACCTAAAAACTATACAGAAAATACTTGACATTGGTGGACAATTAGGGAATAAAATGTCAACACGGGGAAAATATATGTAGTCTACAGAAATGAAAAGCATGTAATATATTATGTAACAAAAATATCCTCCAAATAAATGACATGACACAGTGTACTACTTACTGTCCTGTCACTAGGTCTGCATGTGACTCAATAGAGCAGAGTTCAATTCCTTTGTCAAAGACCTTCTAGGTCAGCAGGTAGGACCTGCATTGTCAGACAAACTATATTGTCCTTTGGCCTATTACTCTCTTGGACTAAAGGGTAAAGACAGGGTCAGACTCCAGTATACATGAGGAGGAGAATTAAACATTGCATCACAACGATCTTCCGATCAGAGCTGGAGAAATCCCTTTTCGGTCCCTAAACATGGACATGAATCCAGGAGTTTAGTGCACATCTCTCGCTCACCTAGAATAGTCCAACAGGCACAGGAGAGGCTCCTAGCATCGGTCCTATCTGCCTGCAGGAGATATCCTTGGACTAGAGGTAAACTGGGGTGGAGGGTTTTCTGCAGCGCCCCTCTGCTCTGCCCATGCCCTTCCTCACCCAAGCAGGGCAAATCTCCAATACAGTTTATGTTTCCTTTCTTCTATTTCAAAATTATGTGGCCATTCTACTCATTCAATGGAGTGGTTAAGACAGCAAGACTGCTTATGCTAAAATACTCCAGGGTCATCTTCCTAAACGTCAAATTTCTTTGTTGGAAAATAAGGCTGACAACATTGCTCTTGAGATGGTTGTTATGTTGTAGATTAAATGAGATTCTGCAAAGGTAATAAGGCAAAAGATATACACCTAAGTACCCTGCATATGTACGCACTCAATCCAGGAGGGTAGCCAACGTGAGTGACTACGTATATCATTTGGATGGATAATAAGGCTGATAAACTCTAAATTCCTCTTTCTCAACTGCGTACAGATCATAATCAGGGTATTTGGCAGCATTACACCTAGAGCTAGCCTGAGTAATTGTGGACCTTACAGTACATGCCTGCTTTTTTCTTCCTTTAGCATGCAACCAAAAGTCTTAACCTGGCTTTAAGCTGCTAACCCATTTTTCTCTCTGATTTAACTTGCCTCTTTCTGTGTTGCTCTATTGCTGCTCTGCCCCATTCTTTCTGATGCTGGCCCCACAGGACCCCTAAAGGACACAGCACATCCCTCACTCGGTAGCATCTTAGCTGGGTGAAATACTATAGCAATTTACAATTTACCCAGGCAAGTACGGCTGAAAGCAGGGACAAAAATACACACAACGGGGAAGTCAGATGGAGGCCGGATGTAAAGTTTCTTTGGTTTACTTCTCTGGTCAAACATGGCTGGTTGAGTCAACGTCTGCTTTTTCACTGTCTGCAGCCCTGAGTTGCTGTGTGGGCAGGCATGAGGCCGAGGGGCTGGCGAACTCAACTGTTCTCATGACGAAGGTGATAAAGGGGCAAAATGTAAGGAAGCACTCGTTGGCTCTGGTTTGTGAAAGTGCCCCTGCCGATCCTGGGGCAGGCTAAGGGCGCTAGCCTGGGAGCAAACAATCCAGGAAGCATCCTAACACACTTGCTTCTTTTTCTTCCACCCCACCTCCCGTTCTTTCTTCCAAACATCTCGCCAAGAGTCTAATGCCCAAGAGATGCTCTTACACTAAAGGCAGAGTCTTAATCTTAGATAATTTTACTGACCACTGTCTTTCTCCTACTTTCCAAACCCTTATGGAGTTATACTTCAGATTTGTATATGTGCATTTTTAAAGACTGTATAGTTCTGATTTCATACATATGTAACTTACGAAGAATTACCCAAATCCACATACTCATCAAGCATATAGAACAGTGTGGTCCAACAGGACTTTCTGTGAGGCATAAATGGTCTCTCTCTGCACTAACTAGCTGGCACTTGAAATGTGGCAAGTCTAAGGAACTACATTTTCTTTTCTTTTTTTGGGGGATCATTTTATTGAGGGCTCTTACAATTCTTTTTATAATCCACACATCAATTGTATCAGGCATATTTGTACATATGCTGCCATCATCCTTTCTAGACAATAACTTTCTGATGAGCCCTTGGTATCAGCTCCTCTCCTCGCTCCCCCCCCCTTGTGACAGATTATAAATTATTGTCATTTTCATATCTCACACTGACCACTATCTCCCTTTCCTCATGGTTCTCATGTTCTTCCCATTGGAGGGGTGTGTGCTGATCATTATGATAGGTTCCTCCCACCCCCCAGGGCCCCATTTTTATCAAACTTTAGTTCATTTCAATAGCCACATGCAGCTGGTGATGAGCACATTGAACTGTGCGGCTCCAGAAATCTAGCATTAGCCATCATGTGTGTGGACTTTACCTCTCTCACGTTTTTGCTTCTACATTTAATTATAGGTTTTGCAGTCATCCAAGCTGATGTGTACATGGAGGCTTTTACTTTCTAGGGCTGTGAAATAATTCCAGATATGCCACAACACCAAGTTACTTATTCTCTCTTTTATCAGAGGTTATTGGTTTATCTCCCACTTTTGGTTTTGCTTTTGCTTTTAGAGACGTTGTTGCCTTGAACATTCTCCTACAAGCATCCTGGGCACATGTAAGAGTTTTGTGTGAGTAGAGATGCTGAGTTATAAGGTAAGTGGCACGTGGTTATGGACATTATCAGATGACTCTCCCGCAGTTATACCACTGGACTGCCCCGCCTCACTAGCAATGGAAGGCCATTCCTGCTGCTTCTCCCCTGGCATGTTTTGGTTGTCGGATTTTTCACATGGTCACACCAAATGAGGGCACCGAAATCTGAAGAGCTCTTCTTCACATGCAAACGCCTGAAGCTAGGGAACATTCTTGCTGTCAAATCTTTGAGGGCAACTTCAGAAGCCATCTATAACTCACGAAAGAAAACACTGCCAAGGTACGGCTGCTCAGTTTGGCATTTAGATGGAGTTGAAAAACTCTCAGTGACTAATCCACTAGTCATGTCTTCCAGGGGAAGACTAGTTAACAGGGCCTCAAGTGATTTCTGCATAAATGACTGTAGTGTGACTAACAGCAGGCCTTTTTTGGGAGCAACCAACCCGGGCTGCGGATCTGGCTGTGAGACGATTTCCCTCTCAAGCTAGAGAGAAAGAGGATGGGGCAGAAAAGAGGCACACAACCCCCACACGCCTCCATAAAGATTAATAAAAAATAAAACAACAAAAGGAAACAAAAGCATTCACAGCCAAACCAGCATCTTCCAAAGTGGTCTACTAGGTGCCAATATTTCACTCTTGAATTTCAACTTGCCTCTTTGGCCAAACCTGTTCCTTAGTCTGTTGCTGACAAATGTAGGTCTTAACTGGACTTCTTTCAAATGTCACTTGTAGCAGCAGGTGGGATCCCAACTTAGCAATGGTTTCTGTCAGGGCTTAATTTTACAGACCATGGGAGGAGTTTCTTCACATCAGCCATATCAGGGGCCACAAAGTCAAGGTCATAGCAGAACACGCTGAGGCAGTTCTTGAGAAATGCTGGGGCTTTTAATGTCTTTTTATCTACTCCAGTATATGGGACTCAGAATCTCAGCCTTGGAAAGGCCTTAAAATCGTACCCCTTCTTTCCAAAATAGATACAAAGGGCAACATGTACATACCAGGAGGAACTTTCTTGAAGGTTTTCAGATTTGTAGAAAGGGTTGTTTACTACAGATGAGAGGGTGGGTTGTGGGCAGGCGAGGCTACTACAGATGAGAGGGTGGGTTGTGGGCAGGCGAGGCAGCACGTTGCAGTCTGTGCTGGAACGCAAACGGAGCCTTTATTTGAGTAAAAGAAGCACAACCACAAGACGTACCTGCTAGGGTGGCTGTGCTGATTCAAAGTGAAACGGTGTATCAAGCATTTAGCCAAGGGCCTCTTACAGAGCAAATGCTCAGTAAATGGCAGCTATGAGTGTTATCTGATAACACTGCCAAGACGCTGCCAACATTTAATAAGGCAAAGACTAAAAATAGAGTCGAGAGTGGCTGGATGTTTCATTTTTTCCAACCATTTCCACATTAAAAGATCCTCTGTCTTGCTTAATATAGATCTATTCTTGTGAACACAGAGGGAAAACAATATGTGGAGTTTTGCAATACCGAAGACTGTGGCATGGCAATCTGTTACAGTATTACCTGCGTTCAGAATGTCTATTCAGAACGTCTACCAATAATAACTAGTGTGACTGATGTGAATGCTAAACACTTCTCCTTTTGTTTGGTAACAAAAGTGAAACGGTCTCATTATAAGAATTCAAACACTGCAAAATTCTGTAACACAAACAGTGAGCATCTCTCAGAACTCTTTGTCCAGCAAAGCCCAGATACTTTTCTGTGAATTGCTTCTAAACTTAACAATACATAGCGGGCATGTCTCCAGGTGAGTGAGTCATGGTTGAATAATGTTCCCTTGAAAGGCAGGCCACAATACAGCCAACCAGTCTCCTGACTGAATGGTTTCTAACTTCCCTGATTGAGACAATGCTGCACTAGTGAACACCCTCATGCTTCCCACTCTTGCTACCTGTAGAATGAGACAGATTCCTAGAAATGGACTTGCTAGGTCAGAGGATACAGACGTCATAAAACTGATGAGGAGATGTGTCAAACTGCCCTTGAACTGAGCTGGATGCAAGCCATGCCTGATGCAAACAGTAAGCAATACCTCTGGGCGGAGGCAGGAAGAGGTGTACTGCAGGAAGGGAGGTGAGGGCTGCAGGGAACCCACCAGCAACTGAAGAAACCACGCTTTGTCTTGGATCTGGATTTAAATCTGAGAGAGCCATCATTCACATTTTATGGGCATAATTAGTGAGAATTAAAAACAGCCACAGAACTGAACATCTTCATAGAAAAATCCAATAACTAAATGGTCAATGAGCATATGAAAAGGTCTTCATTTCCATCTGTCATCAGGAAGCCAGAAAGTAAAATTATAAAGAGCTACGTACTACTCATACAACTGAATGGGTACAATAATAAAAAGAAACAGTAAATGTTGAGGAGTGTTGGTGACGTGGTGGGTCACTTGGGCTGCTAACTCCAAGGTTAGCAGTTCGAACCCATCAGTCAGTCTGCAGGAGAGAGATGAGCCTTTCTGCTCCTGTAGAGATTACAGCCTCAGAAAGCTACAGGGCAGTTTTACTTTGTCCTTCAGGGTCACTATGAGTCAGAATGGACTGGGTGGCAGTGAATTTTGAGTTTTTAAGTGTTGGTGAGGACAGAGAGGATAGCAAATTCTCCATAAACTGCTTTTGAGAAGTATGAATTGGGACAATCACTTTGCCTGTGACCCAGTAATTACACACTTATATCCTACCCAAGAGAAATGCTTACATGTGTTCACTCTCTAAGTCACACAGCAGAATATTCAAAGCAGCACTACCCAGCTGCTGCTGCTGTAGAATGGATGCCACTAGAATACCACCATGGCCCCATTGCAACTCAAGGCAATCCCAGCAATGATCAAACACACTGAACCCCCAACAGTCCAGAAGGAATACCTTTGCAAAGCACTCTGCATTGAATACCTCAGGAAACCTCTGTGGATATCTCAGGAAGCTTTTTGCTTCATCTTTCAAAAGTAATAAAGGACAGTTTGCATAAATGTAAATGTTCTTAGGACATTCACTTACTGGTAAATAAATGTTTTTCTAATCTCTGTTAGTATATGGAAAATTCAAATAACTTTTGAAATTTGAAAACTTTGCACAGAGAATACAGTTGTATTTTGTCATTTTATCTTCCTTTTAGCTAAGATTGAAATGTATTTTTGCTTATAATTTTTTAAATATTGTATTTTATTACAATATTTTTAGTGCACTAAAAGGAAAACACTAAACAGAATGTAAGGAAAACCTGCAGTTTCTGTAACCTTAATGCAAGTCATTCTCATTTCACAATCTATATTATTTTGTGTCCAAGATTTATTTTTATTTTATTAAAAATCATTTTATTTGGGGCTCTTCCAGCTCTTAAAATAATCCCTACATCATGAGGGCAAAGAATGTACAGATGTGTTTTACACAATTGAGGTATGTATGGATTGCAATAAGAGTTGTATGAGTCTCTATTAAAAGGTTTTTTAAAAAAAGAAAATTATGTTTAAATTTCCCTGGCCAAAAAAATATATATATCCATATATCAGTTCTATCAAGCTCATGTGTACATATGTTGCCATCGTCGTTTTCAAAACATTTTCTTTCCACTTGAGCCCTTGGTATCAGCTCCTCTTTTTACCCCTCCCTCCTTGCCTTCCCACCCTCATGAGGTTAAAAGAAATTTTATTGTATTTTAGGTGAATGCTTACACATCATATTAGGCTCCCCTTTAACAATTTTGATATAGATTTCCCATGCTGTTTACAATGTTTAAAATGTGACAGCATCCTCATCATTTCTAGTTTGTTTGTTCTGTTTCCATTGAACTTGCTTCATCTCCCATCCTTGCTTCTGGGTCAGTGTTGACCGTTTGGTCTCCTGCAGTCAATTTATTTAAGGGAGCACATTATTATTTATTTTATAAGCCAATTATTATTGGCTGAAAGGTAACCTATAGAAATAGCTTCAGTGCTAAGTTTAAAGGGTATCTTAGTGATGAGCCCTGGGAGTTCATTTAGTCTCTCTCTGTCCAGTAGGTCTGGCCTCTTACAGGAATCTGAGCTTTGTTCTACATTTTCTCCCATTCAGAAGGGTTGATATTGGTAGCAGGGCCCGTATAGTTCTTCCGCTCTGAAGTTAGAAGAGATTGTGGTTCAAGTGGTCTATTAGTCCCATAGTCTTGTTTCTTCTTTGAGTCTTTAATTTCTTTCTTTTTTACTCCATGAGTAGGTCCAACCCGAGGAGACTTTAAAGCTCTGTGGAAAATTCCACTATATTTTCATTCTGTTTTTCCACAAATTTTTACATGTTATCAGGAAAGACCAGTCCACTGAGAAGGACATCATGCTTGGTAAAGTAGAAGGGAAGCGGACAAAAAAGAGAGGCACTCAACAATACAGGCTGACACAGTGGCTGCAATCATGACAGTTGTGAGGACAGCTCTGGCTCGGTCAGTGCTTTGCCTGCTGTGCACAGGGGTCCACTACTAGTTGGAACCGACTTGATGGCACCTAACAACATATTTTAGCTGGCTGCTCCCAAGCTGTTAAGTCTTAGGGTGCTACAAAATAATGCCTTCTTCTGTTGTGCCAACTGACGAAGTTGTCCCCTGAGACTATGGTCCTAAGTCTTTTGATCCAATAAACCAACTGCAAATTGTTCAGATGTATCTAGAAAGCCTCTTTAACTGTGTCCCCTGTGTTATTTATGTAGACATATACACAACATACATAAACGTGTATATATATGCCTACAGATATACCTACACATGCATTTCTCATATGCCTTCCTATACACAAATATGCATTGATATATCTACTTGTGCGGCCACACACATATTTTGATTGTTTCACTGCTTTTGTGAAACTTTACACAACTTGTCCCTCTCTCTCTTACCTTTTAGTATTTTAGTGTACTTCTTAGGGGCTTTATCAACCTTGATCAGGTTGTGCTGAATGAACCCATATTGGGGCTGTCTTCCCCATCACCACAAGTCGGAAGTATCTACTACCTAGAAAGAGCGTTCTGGTCCCTCACCTTTTCATCTATGGGAACCATCAAAGCACACTTATCTATTCTTGACTTTTTAGAACATTAGGGCCATACAATAGCATGTAGCGTAATTGACGTATTTCACTCAGCACACTCTCCTCGCTTCATCCATGTAAACAGATACTTTGAGGCACCTTCATAACTCTTTCTTGTTTGGTAGTGTTCCCTTGTATGTATGTCCCATAATATGTTTATCCAGTCATCTGCATGGGCACTTAGGTTGATTCCATCGTTTTGAGACTGTGAATAATGTTGCAACATTAAATATGCATGTCTCTAGGATATCTTGCTGAGAGTGGAATTGCTGGATCAAAAGGATTATCTATTTTTAGCTTTATGAAGAACCACAATATTATTTTCCATAGGGGCTGCACCATTTTACAATCCCACCAGCAATGTATAAGAGTTCCGATCTCCATCTCTCCAAACTTGGCAGGATTTGTTTTCTGGTTTATAAAAACCTTTCATCAGTGCCAATATTGCTAGAATGAGACAGTATCTCATTTTAATTTGTATCTCTTTAATGGCTAATGATTCCAAGTATCTTTGGATGTATTTCTTGGCTGCCTGAATATCTTTTTTAATGCAGTTCATGAGATTTTTCAAATAATTCTCTAAGGAGTGTCCCTGGAGCTCCCCTGGCATAGTGGGTTACACATTGGGCTGCTAGCCACAGGTTAACTATTCAAACCCACTAACTGCTTTGGAACAAAATAAAGCTTGCTGTTCCCATAAAGAGTCACAACTTGGAAAACCCCACAAGAGCAGTTCCACCCTGTCCTATAGGAATGCTGTGGGCTGGAATTGACTTGATGGCAGTGATCGTTTTTTAAAAGCAGTAACAACACAATGTTTTAGAGATGGTTCAATTAAGAAATTCCTTTGGTGTAAGGATTCAGTTTGGGGATCTGGGATAAAAGCAAGCTTGTTTCCACTTCCAGGTGAAAAGATTAAAGAAAGACCTGTACTTTTCACCCACTCCCTCCTGGTCTCTAGGGGCAGTGGTTGCTCTGGCATGCCTGTGCAATCGAAATTTTATGTGAGCCATCTGCATAATTTAAAAATACTTTTAATTAACCCAATTCACCTAAAATATTATCATTTCAACATGTAATTAATATAAAAGCCTACTAATGAGATAGTTTACAATTTTTTTCTTTTGTCCTCAGTCTTTAAAACCTAATGTGTAACTTACACTTCTGGCTCATCTCAAGTCAGACTCACCACACTTCAAGGGTTCCTACTGAACGGCAAGATTCAGGTCCCCTGGATCTCTGGCCCTGGTATTCAGTGATGAGGAGGTTGAGAATGGTCTGCCGCTTGAAGGCATGGGACTTTGGGCTGTGCTGTGGAATCTCTCCCCAAAGGGCCCCCCTCCGCGCCCCCCCCCCCAGAAGGTAGGTTGGCTAAAGGCAGGAAGTGTCACCAGGCAGGTCTGCTCACTGGCCAAAAATCCAACTCAAGGGGCCTGGGCTCAAGGGAAGCACTTCCAGGTCCCATGTCTCTCACAGGCATGTCCTACAAGGCCAAACTAGATGATCTCATTCTGCACAATGAAGACAGACTGCTTCAGAACATCCATGGCATGAACTTGTTGAAGCCCCTGCAGAGCTGGTTACAGGGCAGGGAATGTCAGATGACAGTGTGAAGAAACAAACTGTACTATGCAAGGTCTGGAGGCAAAGTAGAGGAGGCAGCCTTTGACTCGACAGAAGTTTCTGACAATTGTAATTTCCCAACAATGCAAATGGATTTTCTGGGGTGGCAGGGACACTGCTGTTCTTTCCCACTGCTATTATGTGGGCAGAAAAAGCAGCAACTCTTACCTCAACCTGTGGACAAAGACAGCCCTGTGTATGAATGGATTTCTACTCCACAGCAAATCTGGTCTAGCAAATCCTTCTCAGGCACTCTGGATAAATTAACCTCCCCCATGACTCAGTCTCCTGATCTGCAAGAATGAGAACAGTTCTACTTATCTAACTGGGTTCTTGTGAAGATCTAGAAAAATACCATTAGCACAGCTTACCAAAGTTCTTTTCTTTCATTTAAAAAAATTTAATTTTATTGAGGACTCTTACAACTCAACACAATCCAATACCATTAGCACACTTATCAGAGTTTTCTTTCTTTCTTAAAATTTTTTTTAAATTGGGGGCTCTTACAGCTTATTACATCTATTGTGTCAAGCACATTTGTATATATGTTGCCATCAACATTTTTAAAACATTTTCTTTCTACTTGAGCCCTTGGTATCACCTCCTTATTTTCCCCCCTCCCTCTCCCACCCTTGCTCCCTCATGAACCCTTGATAATTTAGATTTTTTTTTTCATGTCTTACACTGACTGCTGTCTTCCTCCACACACTTTTCTGTCATCATTATTGATAATGTGGTATTGGGTGGACCCATGCTTACCCTCAATGTCTGTAATCTGTGCACCTCCAAGTGTTTTTCCTTGGCCTTAGTGATACTGTGTTGAGCTACATGTTTCCAAGAGCAATTCCTCATTAGGATAAATGTTCTATTTGGAGTAGGTAGTTATCATGTTTAACACTGGAGGGTTTAGAAGAGGACAATTCCAATAACTCAAGCATCATATATGACTGAAATAGAAGCCCGGCTTCTGCGAGTTGTTTTGTTTGCTTTATCATTTAGTACATTTTGGAGTGTGAACATAACCTGGTGAGGGCCTCCTGGGAACTTTCCTTTCCTTGGCCTGTCAGAGCTGGCTCTGAATACATCTGCACCACAGTTTCTCCAGATTTATTCCTCATCGGAAATGTTCATTATACAAGAGATCAACCCCCCATAAGGGGAGCACGGACACCTGCTGGATTGATAGTCGCTTCCCTCCCGGAGACTAATCAGATTAGGAGTTCCTGCTTTCATAGCCTCTTTGGTGGCAGGCAGTGCACTTTCCACATTCAAGGGGTCTTTGGAACAAATGCCATTACCTTTAAATTCCAATTTTCCCCAAGAATTTTGCTATAAATCTTCATGGGCGCAGAAGGCCTCATCTTTCTCTCATGGGCCAGCTTGTGGGTTTGATTTGAACCCTTGCAGCCAGCAGCCCAACATGTAACCCACTAGGCTGCCAGGGCTCCTTTGGGTCACAGAGTGAAGCCTAATCCTCTGCACCACCATTTTATGTGCAGAAGAAGGCACCCAGAAAGTATAGTAGACATCTTAAGGTCCGAAGGTCCACAGAGGGGCCTACTCCTAAAGAAGTATTTCAATTCCATTACTGTTTAGAATCAAGCTAGATTCTTCAAACCAGAGACTTTACAGACCTCTGAAAGGTGAATTTGTCATGTCTCCAAAGTTTTTTCTTCAGAAGCTAAAAAAGAGAATAGTAAGTTTCTTCTGAGTCAATCAACCAACACCACAACAAAGAATGTGAGTAGGGACGAAGTGACTCTCATCTTTTAAGATGTCTGGGAAAAATCCTTGATAAAACAGGAAGCCAAGTCCACCCTCACCTTCGTCTTAGGTGGGATTGTTTAGAGCGGCATCTGTCCCGGAGGAACTTGCAGTTAGGAGAGCTGCTAGGCCTGGGAAGGAAAGGTGGAGGCGGCATACCATTTTAGAATTCACACAATGCCACGGAGGGCCCAGCAACCTATTCTTTAACACATCACATCACTGCACTGCCACACAGCCTGATCTGGGGCGGAAGGTCTGCTTATTGTATGCCTGGTCGCAGAGACGGAGGGGCAGGGGCAGGACGCTGCTGCATCCAACTACCCCATCCTGACTTTGCTGGGTTAAGCCCTGCTCAGGGATCTGGAGCGCTCATTATTTAGCAGGCCACCTTCTGGGCTTCCAGAGGAAAAAACATCATTTTCACTTGTCAGCGGGCACACACTCATTTATTCATTTCCCAGGCAACGGAGGAAGGAGCCACATGGGAGTCGCATGCAGTCAGCAGCAATAGCTTAGGACTCTGGAGAAGCAGCTCACCGGGCAGAGAAAGAAGAAAACAGGAGGAACTGGGATCACTGGAAAACTATCTTGCCAGCCCCATGACCTCAGGGAAACAAGCTGCACCAGACAGTGCAGAGCAAGCACTGCACGGTGTCCTAACTTGTTCGTCCCGAACATGTTCGTTTCATAAATAACTCGGTGCCAAGCACTTGCACAGTGCTAGGGTCAGAGAGAAGAGCAAGAAACATTCTCAACCTCCCAAACCCCAAAAGTAAACACCTGTCATCGAGTCAAGTCGGATTCAACGCGGCCCCTGTAGAGGGTGTCTGAAGCGGCAAATCTCTATGGGCACAAAGCAGCTTCATCTTTGTCTCATGAAGCAGCTGCTCGCTTTGAACTGCCCATCTGGTGGTTAACAACCCAACGTGTTATCCACTCCTCCACCGGGGCTCCTTCTGACAGATAAGAAGCCTCCACATCTAGTGCGGGGTGTGCGTGTGGGGGGTGGTGGTGGTGGTGTCTGCACAAGGCAGAGTGAGGAACCGAGACTGGTCCAGTGAAAACAAGGGCTTTTCAGTGCCCTTCAGAGACCCTGCTCAAAGGAGGATGGTTCGAGGCAAGAACTCGCTGCCAGTGGAAGTGATCCGTGGCAAAGGTCGGTGAATTCATGCCAGACTGCTCCTCAGGGCAGGAGGCCTGGCTAAGCTGGCAGGAGCGGCTGCAGCAGGCTTTGGGCATTACATATGCAAACCAATGAAAGTCCGTAAACAGATAGGAGTGGTAAAGGATTAGCGCAGTGGTTCTCAACCTTCTTAAAAATGCCGCAACCCTTTCATACAGTTCCTCATGTGCTGGTGACCCCCCAACCATAAAATTATTTTTTCATTGCTACTTCATCACGGTCATTTTGCTATTGTTATGAACAGGGCGACCCCTGTGAAAGGGTCCTTCGAACCCCAAGGGGGTCTCGACCCACAGGTTGAGAACCACTGGCTTAGAGCCTCTCCAAGGAGAAGGAGGGCTATGGGATCTGGGAGAGAGGCTGTGCATTCTTCTCGGGGGAGTTCAGCAGAAGATCTTCTCTGCCACTCTCTGGGGACCCCTGTCTCTCAAACATGTTAAAGGTCTAGAGGCCAGATCTCACAAGAACATCTATTCTGTGTGAATGTACAGACATACATGTGGAAAGCCCAATCTGCTGGACATATTCAAAATGAAGTATTGGTAAGTGTCCACCTCACACACTTTAATCCCTGTGGATTACTCAATCGGTCCCACTCCAAGACTCTGACTCAGGCCAGAGGCCGAGTGAGCAGCTAGGCCCTCATCTTCATTCTGTGTGATAGCGTAAGAGGTCCTCTCAGTCTACTCGGGCCTTACCCCCAGCCAAGGACTCAGGCCTCCTACACAAGGCCAGTCTAGGGCTCCTTCCTCAGAAATGCCTGATAAACGCCAGCAGCCTCCCTCCATCATTGTTTCCTCCTCCCGAGACAACTTCAACATAGTAAGCAGAGATGTACAGAGGGAGGAAAAGACTGCTGGGCTTGGCGCTATGACACCCACCTATTTTCTATCTGCCCACTGGAGGCTCTGAAAACCCAAACCAAATTCACTGCCATGGAGTTGATGTTGACTCATAATGACCCTATAGGAGAGGATAGAACTGCTCCTGTGAGTTTCTGAGACTGTAACTCTTTATAAGCCTAGAAAGCCCCGTTTCTCTCCTTCAGAGCCAACTGCCGATGTCCTCAAATTTCTGAAGTCTTTTAAAAAAATCATTTTATTGGGGGCTCTTCCAGCTCTTATCAATCCATACACACATCCAGTGTGTCAAACACATTTGTACATATGTTGCCATGATTTTCAAAACATTTTCTTTTTTTTTTTTAATAAATCATTTTATTGGGGCTCATACAACTCTTATCACAATCCATACATACATCAATTGAGTACAGCACCCTTATACATTCGTTGCCCTCATCATTCTCAAAATTCGCCAAAACATTTTCTTTCTACTTGAACTCTTGGTATAGGCTCATTTTACCGCCTCCCCCTTCCCTCATGAACCCTTGATAATTTTTTTTTAAATGTCTTACACTGACCACTGTCTCCCTTCATCCACTTTTCTGTTGTTCGTCCCTCTGGGAGGGGGTTATATGTAGATCATTGTGATCAGTTCCCCCCTTTCCCCCCTACCTTCCTCTTCCCCTTCTGGTTTTGCTACTCTCATTTTTGGTCCTGAGGGGTTTATCTGTACTGGATTCCCTGTGTTTCCAGCTTTTATCTGTACCTGCTCTGGTCTAGCTGAATTCAGGTCGTGATGGGGTGGGGAGGAACTAGATGAAAGTTATATGTTTCATTGGTGCTCTACTGTACCCTGACTGGCTCCTCTCTTCCTTGTGATCCTCCTGTGAGGAGATGTCTACAGATGGGCTTTGGGTCTCCACTCCGCCCTTCCTCTCCTTCACATGGATATGAGTTTTTGTTTTGGGTCATTGATGCCTGATACCTGATCCCATCATTACTTCATGATCACACAGGCTGGTGTGCTTCTTCCATGTGGGCTTTGTTGCTTCTCAGCTAGATGGTGGCTTGTTTATCTTCAAGCCTTTAAGACCCCAGATGCTATGTCTTTTGATAGCCAGGCACCATCAGCTTTCTTCACCACATTTCCTTATACACCCATTTTGTCTTCAGTGATCATGTCAGGAAAGTGAGCATCACAGAATGCCAGGTTATTAGAAAAACATGTTCTTGCATTGAGGGAGTACTTGAGTAGAGGCCCAATGTCTGCCTGCTACCTTAATACTTAACATAAATATATGCACATAGATCTATTTCCCTATCATTATATACAAATGTTTACATATGTACATGCCTATATTTAGACCTCTATAAACGTCATTTGCCTCCTAGTTCTTACCTCTTTTCCTTTTCCTTCCCTCTTGTCTCACTATCATGTTTGACCTTCCTTCGGGTTTCAATAATTCCTCTCGGCTACAATGCACTTTATCAAGCCCCACCAGGCATGTTATGCCCTCCTTGCCATCGATTTTAGATCACTTGTTGTTCCACTGTCCCTGGGTTTGTCAAATTTCTTAAGTCTTGATGGTTTAACCCAAAGCAGAATTTTAATGACTTATTGCCTGAAATTCACTCCAATTAATTTCCAGTCAGAGGTCCTGGCCTCCCTATGTACAAGGGTACACTGAGTAACACAGCCTTGCCTTTATGTAGTTGACAGTGGCAGTCACAATACAGCGTCAACTAGGGACATGTGTTACAGAGCAAGCCCCAGCACCAGCAGGACTTTATAGGTCTGATCTCAGTCAGCCCTCAGGAGGACACTCCGTGGCAGGCACTGCTATCTGTGCTTTACAAGTGGGGTAACTGAGTTAGCTGAGAAAACATATACGAATAGATTTTAACCGAATTCTCTCCACATCCTGGTCCTATAGCCAACTAAGTTAGAAGTACGGAGAAGTGCCCTAAGATAGCTCAAAGAAAAGGCACAACAGATGCTCAGAGGCATAAGGGCTCACAGGCTATCTTGTGCCCAAATGTTATTATTTCTCCTCGGTCAATGTTTGGGGCCACCATACTAAGTGCAGGGCATGCTGCTCAGCTCTAAGCACTCCCGGGTCTCACTGGCTTCCAATTCAGATGGCTGTAGCCCTCCTCCTCCTCCTCTTCTCCTCCAAGCCAAAGCCTAGCAAATAAGTCATTTACTAGCTGCATTCACAACTTTGATCACCGGGGAAGCAAGCTGCTACAAGAGTAGAAGAAAAGACTTACAGGTCAGTATGCTTGTAAAAGTGAATCTCACTCTTCTGGAAAAGTCCAAGACCAAGATGGCTCATTCACAGCAGCAGCACATCAAAGACTTCCTAGCTGTGCTAGTACCTGGACTAAAAACATTCTTAGTGGTGAATTCTCAGGGACAGTGTCTTGGCCTAATGGGGAGAAGCTAGAGTTATACACTGGGTTTCTTGATGTGGGCGGTGAGTTTATAGACAAAACTATTTTTAAGTAAACAAAAAACAATGAATCAGAGAGGAATAGATATATGTTGATGACTTCAGATGCAAAAGTTAAATTAGCATGAGGTCATTTTGGAGTAAGGTGGGCCCCCATCCAATATGACAGGTGTCCTTATAAGAGAACGACAGACACAAAGACAAGAGAAGACAGCCATGTGAGAATGGAGGTTGAGATTTGATTTATGTTGTCACCTATTAAAGAGCACCTGGAGCTACCAGAAACTGGAAGAAGCCAGAAGAAACTTCTGGAGGGAGCATGGTCTCACTAACACTCATTTCAGACCTCTAGCTTGAAGAAGTGTGGAAGAACAGATCTAATGGTTAAAGCCATGTTGTGGTTGTTTACCACAGCCCTAAGAACCTATACACTGGGATTTTGCCAATGTTTGGCTGGACAGCAAGGAAGGGAATTTTCCCAAGTCAGAAGTGCCTCCCAGTCACCACTGAAGCTAAACTTTTATAATCAAAATCTAACTACAAAACAACTTGCAAAAAAACCCACAAAACACAACAACTTGCTGCCATCGAGTCAATGTTAACTCTTAGAGACCCTCTAGGACAGGGTAAAATGGCCCCTGAGTTTCTGAGGCTGTAAATGTTAACGGAAGTAGAAAGCCCCGTCTTTCTCCTGAGGAGTGGCTGGTGGTTCTGAACTGCTGACCTTATGGGTCATAGCCCAATATGTAATCACTACACCACCAGGGCTCAAGAACTAAACTGATTTAAAAGGTTGACCTCCAATGTGTTTCTGAAAGACAACACTTGAGTGGCAATAATCCCTTTTCCTAGATGCTAGACTCAGCCAAAGAACATTCTTCTTGCTCTGTCTCCAAAGCCCCTCTGCAGAAACCCATCCACTCCTGGGGAAAGACCTTAATGAAAAATCTAGATGGCAGCTCAACTTCCAACAACTCAACTGCTTCACTCTAGAATCCTCAAAGCAATCACTGGGGAATCCCATTTCCATTGTTCTCCCTAAGCAGCTGTATCCTTTAAACTTTCTAGAAATGGATTCTTAATTTAAAGGACAAAATCTTCCCAAAGTAGGCTGTCTCCTGCCATTTGTCTGAAGGTCTGTGTCTCAGCGAAGAACAATAAACACAGGCCATACTCGGGAGAAAAGGCCATTTGAACTCAGGGCGTCCCTCTGTATGTGACTGGTGTGCTGAGAGATAAGTGCTTCAACCCCAACCAGAGGCGTGTCAGAAGAAGCTGGCTTCTGAAAGGGCATAATCTTGAAAATCTATGGAGCACAGTTATACCATGAAACACTTTGAGTCATCCTAAGTGAGGCACAATTCAACTGCAAGTGGTTCTGTTTGGTTTGGCTTGGAATCAGAAGGCACTTGCCCATTGAAACAATGTTAAAAACGGCGTTCAGGCCCAAATGACTGAGCAGAGACTGGCGGAGCCCCTTGTGTGGAGAGATGCTGAACACTCGATGCAATGCAGGGTACAGGTTGAACAGGAATTCAGGTCCTGCCTTCAAGTGGCTTGCTTATAAACTAGTAAGGAAGCAAACCACACACCCTGGACTAGAACGCACAGCACAGATATCAAAAGGCATCCATGAAAGCCAAACTCATTGTGGGGGAGCCAGGAAAAGGGACTCTAGGGCTGCTTTCATTTCTAGCCTTTACTATCAGTCAGCAAACCCATACACAGGTCCCCACGTGAACCACTGTGGACTGAAAGAGGAAACAGACTAGAAAAGAGAGCGCATCTACCGTATGCAGTAAGGCTAAATACTGCTTCACAGAACTTATTTCAATCAAACTGACTTGAGAGTCTTCTCCCCCAGGAGGGAGCAGGGGAAAACCTGGCCAGGCCAGGATAGAGGTACTATCGATAAGGCACTGTGCAGGGAGTGTCAAGACTGTACTTTGGTCTGTAGCCAAAAGTTTCCAGGACACTGGCTGAGTTTCCTGCCCCAGCCTGAGGCTAAGGTTCTTGCAAGGGTGCAAAGCCAAGAGGTGGCCCATTGCTGAGACAGAGCTTAGCTAAGGCATGGCCTACTGAACAATGCCTTTTAAATTTTGATGACAAAGCACAGTAAACAATGTATGTGTGTGACCAAGACACATACGCAAAAATTAAACTCACTGCCATCGCGTTGACTCTGACTCAAAGCAGCCATCTAGGGTACAACTGGTCCTGTGGTTTCCCGAGACTAACTCTTTACAGGAGCAGAAAGCCTCGACTTTCTCCTCTGGAGTGGCTGATGGTTTCGAGCAGCAGACTTTGTGGTTAGCAGTCCAACACATGACCATTGCCAAAGCTCCTCCAAGGCACAAAGTATATATATTTAAATTCTACGTATCTTTGAATAAACTAAATTGATTTAATGGCCAACCATTATCTAATCCTTCACTCAATTGAGGGTGAAAAGAAAGGCATGCTTGACCAGCATCAACATTACCTGGGAGCTGGTCATATTCCATTTCTCTGGTCCCCACAATGCCTCCTTAATTGGGGTCTCTGAGAAAGAGGCCCAGAAATGTGCTTTCAATAAACCCCTCATAGTCAAATTTGAGAAGCACTGTTTCAGGAGTAAAGTGGTGTGGCTGTTAAGAAATTCCAAATCTTGGGCCAAAGAGGGTCGAAGGGGCTTCTTGCAAGTGCAGCCTAGTCAAACTTCACATATACAGTCCCAGGAGGCAGGGTGCTTTGAGTCTGTCAGCAGGGGAACTTCTCGTGTCTTCTCAGAACATCTCGAAAGACTGGAAAGACTCCTTCGTTGGAGCCAGCAGAGCACAGAGCACAAAGATCTGGGGAGTGGGAGGCGATTCCCCATCCAGTGGCCAAAACCCCAACTAACCAGTCACCTCAAGCAATGCAATTAAGCTGAAACAGATGTTTATATGACAGGGCTCATAGCACAGTAAGTCAGTAATTATGAATCCAACTCACTGGGGCAAAGAGAGTACTGGCTCATCCAGAACCAGTACCTCAAAAGTTATCACTGGTCATTGCTCTTCCTCTGGCTTACGGACTGGCTTGCCAACATACGTCCACGGGAGAAAGTTGAGGCTTTCTACTCCAATAAAGAGTTGTAGCCCCACCCCCACCCCCCAAAAACGTCTCAGAAACTCCTAAGGGCGGTTCTGTCCTGTCCTATGGGGTCACTGTGAGAATTCACTTGATAGCAGTGCATTTTTTGGTATATATTCATTCCTATTTGAAATCAAAAGAAAGCAAATCTAGACAAAAATCCACTTGTCTTATGGGAATATGCAGAAGATACAGTGATTCTTAGGTCAGAATTTCTGAAAGGGGAGGAGTAAGATATTAAAATTTACCAAAATTTGGGTTGCAATAGAAGTGCACCTGGTTTAAGGGACTGGTTGTGCTTAGCAGCAGACACAGAAGGAGAAAAGCTTAGAAGTCCAGAGGCTAGAGATGGAGTCCTTCTTCCATCATTGACCCTGACTGGTATATTAACAGTTTCCTTAGTGGAAAAATAAAGGCTTTTAAAAGTCCTTCTAGCACATTCTAAGATGATAACATCATTTCACATTTCAGATATAAGCAGGAAACACATGGCAGAGGAAAGTCCACGGATGTCCAACCCAAAATTTCCAAAGTCCACCAAGAAGCGCGGGCCCTTTTTGCCTATTTATTGCAGCTTTAAAAAAAAATCTAAAAGATAGTTTTTTTCTGTAATGGATGTCTAAACAGCCCCATGACCTCAGAACTTAAGGGAATCTTAATAATAAAAATGTTAAACTTCCAAAGATCTAGCAGATGTGTTAAATTTAAAAAGTGTTTAAAAATAGTGGATTGAATTTTGAAATACACTCTGTGAAGAGGAATAGGACAGGAAATTCTGTGCCTTATTTTTTGTGTGTCACCATTTAAGGCATTTTTGTTTCACTTTCAACAAGCTAAAGCATCACTACATACCAAGGATCACAATATATTTCATTTCTTTATAATACTTTTGTACCCTTTGTGGTGAGAGTTGAGGGTAGTGCTTTTAACATTTCCCCCATTAACACACAAATATTAGCTCAGAACTACAGTATGTGCTCCGAAGCTTGATTATAAAGCCCTGGTAGCTTCAAGCAGGCCTGCTATTCTATTTTCAACATTCATTTGTGAGGGTGATGAGCCAAACCAATCAAAGGCAGGCCAGTTACAACACTCTTCTCTCGCATCTAGTGGCGTGCTGCCTGACTTTAAAAAAATCTTCTGATTTCTTACTTGAAGAAGTTAAATTGATGTAAAAATGAACTTAAGTCTCTTGTTAAACAACTGGTACTTGAGCCAACTCCCCAAAACTTGAGTGGGCACTGACAGTTCCTTCACCTAGGTACAAGCAAATCTAGAGGTCCACACTTTGGTTTAGGAAAAAAAAACACTTGTGCTCCCTTCTAGGAGGTGCCCTGATGGCACTGTGGGTTAAGCTTTGGGCTGCTATCCGAAGGGTTGGTGGTTCAGACCCATAACCCACTTTGAGGGAGAAAGATTTGTTGCCTCGGAAACCCTATACACATACGAAAAGAAAATGTTCCGAAATTGATTACAGTGATGGTGATTGCACAAATCTTTATATGATTGGATAATTGAATCATATGCTATGTGAAGTATATGTCAGTATAACTATGTAAAAAGAAAGAAAAGAAACCTTATACAGGGCTGCTATGAGTCGGTGGGTTTGGGTCAGGTTGCCCGTCTAGGGCTGTGGAACTAAGGTTCTCAGAATGTGTGGCTTGAGGAAAGCTTACATAGCTGTAAACCCACCTATGGAATTCAACTTGGTGAACGTATATGTACAGGTCCTGCTGGCAGTTCCCATCTGTTTGGATTGAATGGAGCCATCCCAAGGTCCCAGTCTGAAGAAGGCTCCCTATGAGGAAGGTTTCATCTGAGCAGGCTGCCTGCTAAGGAAGAGTCTCTGTCACATCCCCTCACTCCTTTTCAGAGAACAGCAACCTCAACTCCTGAAGGAAGACTGACAAGGTAACGTGGTGCATAGTACTTGCCAGCCCCAAGTACTTGGCTCGTGGAGATACAACAGTGAGCTAGCCAGACATAACATCAGGGAATAGGAAAAAGACCTGAAACCAGTCACTACAAAGAGGATGACTAAACTGAGGAGCGTGATGGCAATGGCCTCCCAAAGGCCTGGGTTCTCCAGATTCAGACTCTGTAATAGGGTTTAAGTGCAGGAGTTTGCTTGAGAAGTACCGGAGAGGGGTTGGGATATGAGGCAGCAGGGAAGGGAAAACCAACCAACCAACCAACCAACCAAACCAATCCAACCACCAAGTCAATTCTGACTCATAGGGACCCTTTGGAGTAGAACTGCTCCTGTGGGTTCCCAAGACCCTAACTCTCTACGAGATTAGAAGACCTGTGGGGCAGCTGGAGGTTTTGAACTGCTGACTGTGGAATTAGGAGACCAACAAATAACCACTACGCTAACAGAGTTCCTCCAGGGAAGGGAGGGAAACCAACGAAAGTTATAGTCTACACCCATCTTCCTCAGAGGCAACAGGAGCTTGTATCAAGAGCTGAAATTCTGAACACCAGGTTGGTGGAAGATTACAGTTTATAGCGGGAAGCAGAAATCCATTTTTGAGTCTGCACATAGATTCAACCCCCACTGAGTTCTTCCTGACCATGGACCAGCAAAGTGAAATGCTTTGCCCTCAGGCAGAGTGTGCTGGAAAGTAGACTGCCACCACTCTCCTAGCCAACCCAGGGAGGCAGCCTTACCCTCAGGGACTTGTAAGTGTGCTCTTGATGGAAACTGGGGATTAGGCCAAACGGGCATGCGTCATACCTTGACTGCCTTGATGAACCAATGTTGTAAGCTTCGTTAATTTGCACAAGTTTACGTATCCCAACCACGGTCCCTTTCCCACTTCTGCAGTCCCTGCTGCAACTGTGAGGAATGGATCTTCTGCCAGTCAAGACTGCGTGACAGTTCCCTTTGATCTCCACGTCCAACTTAAGTGGCTGCAAGTGGCGTGACTCCTTGGTCACTAGTATGACTTCATACTGATGGTCTCCCTTGTCTGGGTGATGTCTCTTTGTCTTGGTCCTATTTTGGACTGAGTAAAGGGCTTTTTATAAGTTATATTTGTTTTTCTTTGCCCCCCAGAACAAGCTACGCACCACAAGGAAATTCTGGTTCAAATAGAAGTCTGCATGTTGCTCCCGTGGAGAAGATTTCATTTTCTTTCTGATGGGAAGATAAAGTGCAGGGGAAGTCGAGTGTTCCTGGTAGAGGGTCAAGGCGAACTGGGAGTCCTGAAAGAAGACAGCTATGGCGAGGGGGCAGGCCTGGGGGTTAGGGAGCCTGACAGTCTCCCTGGGAAGTACAGTTACTGTGGGCTATACACTCATTTGCTTGGAGAAATCTAAATAAAGGATTAATTCAGAAATCTCACCAGCAAGGGAAGAATCCAATCACTGGGGAAAGCATTTCATTTTTAAATAAGAGATTTGTTATCAATTTACTGACATTTTGACAAATGAACTCCTTTAACTTGGTTTTAAAGCAAATCACCACAAGGCAAAATCCAAAGTGTACACAAAAGGTTCCCCTGTCCTGACACTGGCAGTGGCCACAAGAAGTGAGGGTAGCGGGGAAATTTAAGGCAAATGTTAAAAGTCAAGTAATGGCTATATGCCCACCTATTCCATGGCTTCTTAAAGCAGCTGCTAATTTCCTGAGCGCTTACTGTGTCAGTCCTGATAGGTAGGCATTAACGACTGGTTTATAGATGTAGAACTGAGGCTCAGAGGAAATAACTAGGCCTGAATTCACAAAGTGACCGAGAACAAGCCTACAAAGAGTTTGTAACAAACCCCACCCTCGTAATCACAAGTGCCCCTCTTAAATGCAGCCAGTGTCCATTTTTCAGAACACTTAGGTGCTGGGGAGGTGGTGGCAAGGGGTGGTAGTGCTGACAGCACGACAGATGAGAGCTAAATGTGCAAAACAGTACTGGGAAATAGCCACAGTAATCCTCATGGACTCTAACTGAAAAGGAGCTCTGGTGATACTAAGTGCAAAGTCAGAGGTTCAAGCCCACCAGCTGCTCCTCAGAAGAGAGATGAGGCTTTCTGTTGCCGTGAAACCTTGGAAGCCTGCAGGGACAGTTCTACTCTGTCCCTTAGAGTTGTTATGAATCTTAATTGATTAGATTGCTGCACATTTTTCGGTTTGCCGCAAGGGAGTAGCTTCAGCTCTAAGCCTGGCTGACTACTTGGACCTCTTAACTCCTCACCCCAGGGAAGAGAGAAAGGCTGAGATTAAGAAAGCTGGGAGGGGAATTAGGGAGTGGTCAGTGGATGCAGGAGGGGGTAGGGAGCATCAGAGCTGATTGTGACAAGCAACTCTTTTTAGAAGCAGTTTACCTATGGAAGTGTATGCTATGGGAATATTTTATCAAGAAAACTAGTAAAAAAAAAAAAAAGAACCCAAAGATCTATGGTTACCATAGCGAAGGAGGAAGAGTTTGCTTAGGGGGTATTCAGTTTATGCTAACAGTGGTAGAACAATTTGGAGAGGGATAACAATAACCATTGTACAACACAAAGAGTACAATCGATGGCACTAAATTATACATATGGGTTGTTTAATTTGTGACTGTTTTGTTGTGTTTATTTTTGTTAAAAATTGTTTTAATTACATGAATAACAGAGTATGGGGGGTAGTTCTATAATTGATTGTGGTAAAGATTGTACAGCTAGCTCCTATTGTGTAGAGCATCGCTATGGGTTGGAACCAACTTGGCATCACCTACAACAACAACAATGTGCTAAAACACCAGGTCGACTGGGAGGATAGTACAGGTGTTTCCTTCTGTTGTACAAAGGGTCCCTAAGAGTAAGAATTGTGTCCACCACACCTAACAACAACATGCCAGGCACCTGGGGCACCTGCGGATGTGCCTGCCAGCTCCATGCCTCAGCTTTAATCACAATGAATGTGCACACAAGTGTCCTTGCGGTCTATCAGGTAAGTGGCAGAACTGCGTATGTTTCAGCAATTTTTCTCTTTAACCACAGCGGTTTTCCAAAATGGGTTGCCCTTTTTCAGATCAAGTGCTCTGCCTACAAGTAGTAAGTGATACAAGGTTCCCAAAACTACAAAGTTATTTTCCTACTATTGATGAAACAGATTCAGTATATCCAATGAAACAAAGCATAGAAAATCAACTGAAGACATTTTAGGAGGGAAAATGGTTTTTTTAAAGTCACACAAATAACATTTTTCTTAAAACAATTTCAGTGACACAGTGCATCTTAAGCACTATTCTTGGCACAAAATAACACCAAACAACATTTTTTTTTAAACAGGGGAGAGAGCGTGAACGCAGTCCCCCACTACCACAAATTATGCAGTCGAGTTTCCCACATTTGGGGAAATCGCAGTGGTCAGCACATCCAGAGTGCAATGGATAAGCCTCGCCCTGGGAAAACCACCTTTGTGATCATGGTATCTCCCCTGCCAGGTAAGTATTTACAATATATAATGTGTACAGAAATAATCATCATTGAACTTTAGTATAAATATCTGGCTTCTCTCTTCACCTATTTCGGTCAGAAGTGAGAGATAGTAAACGAGTAAACATGGATTTTGGGGCCTAAACTCAGTGTGGCCAGAATGACTACAGCATGACACAGAAGGGCAATAGGGAACAGTCCCAATCCACTGAGTTGATTCCAAACAGATCTTTCTCCTGAGGAGTAGCTGGTGGGCTTGCACCTCTAATCTTGTGGTTAGCAGCCCAACTGTTTCAATGATTGCACCTCTGGAGCTCCCTTCAGGAACAACAGAAACCCCAATTACCATATACTCGAATATCAGTCAAGGCACCTAATTTTACCACAAAAACGGCATTAAAAATGTGCTGACAATGGATGTATGTATGGATTGAGACTCCCAATAAAATGATTTAAATTAAAAAAATGCAACAGAAATGTACTGAAAAACCTCGGCTTATACACGAGTATACATAGTAAATGGTGCACTTGTAGAAAATGTTGAGAACAAATTTGGTAGCATGGGGATATACCCTTTTATACTGCTGATGGTTATAAGATTATGGCACAGATGTCTCTTCACAGGGCAATCTGAAATATCCACCAAAATTAGAAACAGGCACATTTGTAGGAACTTATCCTACAGATATTCATACATATGAGAAATAATGTGAATGTGTGCAGAATTATGTCATGCAGCATGAGTGAAATGGTAACTTAGTGGGTAGCAAGTAAAATGTCCATCTGCAGGGTTCTGATTAAACTGATACCTGATAGGGCATCTACCCGACATAATGCAATGCAACCATTAAAAAGAAGCTGAAGTTGGCCAACTGCTAACCTGACCTCCAGTCCAATGATTTTGCTTTCTGGTAGTCATACCATTGTGTAGACCCCTCCCACACAGAAAAAAGGCTGACCTTGGTAACCAACAGAAATGACCTAACAACAAGGTATTTCACATAGTTGAAAATTTAGCATCCCCACTGCGATTTCATGTAAATGTAAAATACAGACCATATTTCAAAGACTTAGGATGAAATAATGGCTGTAAACTACCTTACTAATATTTTTTGTATTGATGACATGTCTAAGTGATAATGTTTTGTACATATTAGAAGAAATGAAACATCTTATTACAGTGAATTTCACCTTTAACAAAATTTTTTTATGTGGCTACTATGGTAATAAAATGTTAAATTAAAAAGGAAGACAGAGAGGACTTTTTGGTCTGCTGGTCCTTTTGAAACAGTTCCTTCTAGTTTTTCATCACAATTACCATGTATACTCGAGTATAAGCCAACCCAAATATCAGATGAGGCACCTAATTTTATCACAAAAGCTGCATTAAAAATGTGCTGAAAAACTCAGCTTATGCATGAACATATACGGTACCTTTACTAGATGCATGTGAAACGTCTAAATTTTCACTAAACCCACTGCCATGAGTAGAGGCACCCTATAGGACGACCCTGAGGTATAGGCACCCTATAGGACAGGGATGAAATTGAGACTAACTCTTTAAGGGAATAGAAAGCCTCAAGTATCTCCTGAAGAGCAGCTGCTGGTGGTTTCAAACTGTTGACTTTGCAATTAGCAGCCAAAAGCACAACCCATTCGACCACTAGGGCTCCTCCTTGCACTAAAGTGACACTAAATAACACCCATATTCACCTGTTCCAACTCACCTCCACATTCCAGTTATAGGTATAATGACACAGAAATAGGTAATAGTACTAATCCAGGGGCTGCCTTCCCTACTCAAAATATTGGCATATGTACACATATTACCTATATTAAAGTAAATTGGAGGTGGGGAAAGACAAGTGCTTGTGTGCGTGTGCGCGCGTGTGTGCGATACACAGAGAGGTGGCCTTTTTTACATTCTGGGATAGTCCAGCAATAGTTTGTGCCTAGCAACTAGCTTTTCCAGAACAGAACCATAGTGCACAATTCTTCAAATTCCCTTAACATTTGAAAAAAAAAATAACCACAAACAAAAAACCTAAAAAGAAACACATAACAAAAAACACATGAATTTACCAAGAATAAACCTAGTCCAACATTTCTTGATCTTAATCAGTTTAAGAATAATTTAAAAGAAAACCAAAACATTTAGAAAAATTTCAAACTTGTGGAAAAGTTTCAAGAATAAAAATAGTATAAAGAACACCCTTATACACTTTCATCAGATTTGCATGTTATTGCAATTCCACTTAATCACATATTGTCTAGCCTCTTTCTTCCTATTTCTGCTTGCTTTCTCTATTTAATTTACTTAACCATGTGAAAGTAAACTTCATACATCGTTATTTTTTATGTGAAATACTCCATGAATAGCGCCTGCGTATTCTTGTGCATAAATGCAGTGCATTATCAATTCCCATCAAATTTAACATTGATACAATACTTGCATCTACTGTTTATGAGCCAATTTCCAATTTTGTCAACTGACTCAATACTTTAAGAACAACTTTTAAGAGGTAGGGTACTTTACTGCACAATCCTAGGGTTGGTTTGGACTTTTATGTTATTTAAAGATGGACCAGTAAAAATGAGGTATAAATTCCTTTTGTATGCTTTCCATTGCTATGTATCAAATCACCAAAAACATAGTAGCTTAAAATAACATACTTTATTATTTATAAGTTTCTGTGGGTCAGAAGTCAAGCATGGCTCGGAGCAATCAAGGGATTGGCCTAGCTTGCTTCTAACCTTGGGGCTCTATCAGGGAAGGGTTCCAAGCTCACTTAAGTTGTTGAAAGACTTTCTTTGCAGTTGTAAGACTTCATGGGGCCTAACTTCTTGCTGGTTGTAGGCTGGAGGTCACCCTCAGATTCTTGCCACCTGTGCTTCTTACTTGTTTAAAGCCAGCTATGGAGACATGGCTCCTTTGCCATATTGCACTGATTAAAAGTAAGCCACAGATCCCAAACCCACTAAAGGTAAAGGCACTGCACTCAGATGACTGCAGCAGGAGTCCTGAGGGCCACCTGAAAGGCAGCCCACCACACGCTTATTGTTCCTGTACTCCAATTCATAGGGACCCTAAAGGATAGATTAGAACTGGCCCCTATGGCTTCCAAGGTCAAGTCTTTACAAAAAGCCACGGCCACATCTTTCTCCTGAAGAGTGGCTAATTGGTTCTAACCGCCAACATCCCAGTTAGCT
Organism: Tenrec ecaudatus; assembly: GCF_050624435.1. Lineage (NCBI taxonomy): Eukaryota > Metazoa > Chordata > Mammalia > Afrosoricida > Tenrecidae > Tenrec > Tenrec ecaudatus. Next base: position 75,512,978 of record NC_134539.1, on the reverse strand, counting down.
GCAACTTTGCCATGAGGGCTCCTTCACAATTACCGAATCAATTTATATGTGAAATGCAAATCAAACAAAGTACATTTTTTGATGAATATCAATACAACATGTGGACAATATTTTCTTGGGACTACATTACCTGCTATAATGTGAGCACAGTGCAGACAACTAGACTGTAGGATTTTGGGGTCTCAATATGCTTGCCTGTGGTTAATTCCCTCGCCACTCTCCTCTACAGAAATCACCTGGCCATGATTTCAGCTTGAATTCAGTTTGAGTGGTGCGGCTGCCCGTTTTCTCATCTACTTACACCGACTGAAGGGTCTGACTGCAGGCTCGCTTAGCTCAGGCAAATTCAGTTGCGAGCACTCTGACAAACAAAGAGACAGAGCATATTTTAAGCAATTCACTCCTCCTTTGAGTCAATGTGCATATGATATCAGGTGCAAGTAGAGAGGAAGAGGTGACTTGACAGTTTCCTCTTTCCTTCCTGCCTCCTGAGGTGCGAACATCTCAGCTCCCTGATAGGACTCCAGTGCTTAGAGATGATTTCTTTCTTCTTAATAACACAGAACCACAACACAAACCATTTTCTTCTTTTGCTACCCTAAAGCAACAATTGGCAAACTTTTTCTTGAAAGGCATGACAGCAAGTAGTCAGCCTTGCAAGCTAGTCTCAGTCACTCAACTCTGACATTGTTATGAAGCAGCCACACACAGTAGGATGTGCTTCAAGAAAACCTTTTTAAAAAAATTTAAAGCAAAACTAGCAGCAAAATGTAAAAGCCACCAGATTTTGCATGCAAGATATTGTTAAACTGGTGGCTCTTCTGCTGTGCATATTCTCTATACAACTGAGTTATTAAAAAACAAACCCAAAAAACCTCAGCATGTCAGTTTGGGTCTGGGTGCCAAAGCCATCAAGACCCTTGCGCTGAAGGGTAAGTTTACCTAATGTACTTTGATTCAAACCCACCCTGCTTCCTGTATTGGCGAAACTCCACTGTACAAGACAAAACGCTGCTGCACCAGCCCTGACATCAATGTAAAGATTGCCATCTAGATGTCCGGAACCCGCTCAGCTCCTATTTAAATACTTGCTCTCTCTGATAGATCTTGACCTCCTAGACCCCATAACTAGGTCAGAGCACTTTGCATAAAGCATATTTCTATTGATTGTTGTTTTGTCTCCTTCCACTAGACAGTGAGGAGCAGGGCTATACTTCTTTTACTATATCCCCAGTGGCTAGTATAGTTCTAGACACAGAGAGTTCTCATTAAATATGTTTTGAATGAATGACTTAAAAGAGTGGGTCTCATTACATGCTTTCTGAGCACCAGGTAGTTTTCCTTCACAACACTTAACTGTAATTATGCAGTTGTACTATAATTATTAGTCCGTCTATGAATGAGGTTCTGATGCAAAAGGAATATCTTAAATAAGCTGAACATCTTGGGGTCTGAAGTTCAAAACTCCTTGAAAAGATAATAAAATTTCCAGCAGCATATCAATTGTGTTACCATTAAATCACTAGCAACTGTGTAAGGGGGTTCCAAAAAAAAACAAAACACAAAAAAACAACCCTGGAATTGTGCTGGGCCTCCGGAGAGGAGCTTTCATAGTCCGCATTTCCCCAGTAGCCTAGCTTCAAGCAATTGGTTCTGAGTGTACTTAGTGGCGTCGCCTGAGAAGATTCTCTCTGGTCACAGCGAATTTTCTTCATAAAAGCAGTTTCAAAAGCTTGAACCTTGGCTTTGTGTGGCTGTGAAGTTTTGTTGCATGCTCAGGAAAAATGCCACAGAAACTGTTGTGATGTTGAACACAGCTTACAAGGACAGTGCTATGTGATAAACTCAAGTGTATGAGTGGTTTTTTCACTTCACAAAAGGCAAAATGTCGAATGATGACACACCTCGTTCTGGATGTCTGTCAACTTCCTGAATGGACCAAAATGTCTACACTTAGTGCAGGTCATTTCACCAAGTCAGACTGTTAATCAAGCTTTCTATTCAGAGATTCTGTAAAGATAGCTTAACGGTGTGTGACAAAAAAACATTTTCTTTCTACTTGAGGCCTTGGTATCAGCTCATTTTTCCCTCCCTCCATCCCTCATGAATCCTTGATAATTTATAAATTATTATTTTCATATCTTACACTAACTGCTGTCTCCCTTCACCCATGTTTCTGTTGTTCATCGCCTTGGGGGCGGGGGCAGTTATACGCTAATCATTGTGATTGGTTCCCCCTTCTTCCCCCACCTTCCTCCTACTCTCATGGTATTGCTACTCTCATTATTGTTCCATCCTGGATTCCCTGGGTCGAGAGCTCTTATCTATACCAGTCTACATGCTCTGGTCTAGTCAGATTTGTAAGACAGAATTGGGGTCATTATAGTGGGGGTGGGGGAGAGCATAAAGAACTATAAGAATGTTGGTGAGTAACATTTTTACAAGTTCTATAACCACAGTTCTGTTTATACGTAAATCAAACCAATAGCACCTCCTTCCCCATTGTTCCTAATCTCATGATGGTGCTACCCGTTACCCCTGGTTCACTTGCTGGACTCTTCTCACCTATCAACCTCTCTGACCTTCTTTCCATTGCCAAGTCCAGTCAGTTTTCTCTAGTTAGCTAAGAATCTGTCCCACTGCCACTGCCCTTGTCCAAATTGCTATCATCTGCCTGAACTAACTCTGCCTCTTGGTCCCATTCCAGCCCTCTCTGGAGTGTTCTCCCCACTTTGAAGTCAGGGAGATCTTTTCAGAGCACAAATCTGATCCCCATCCATCCATCCATCCGTCCACCACCCACTCATCCATCCATCTCTTTCACACACAAAATATTGAAGGGCTTTTCAATACTCTTAAACTAAGGGCCAACATCTCTGACATGGCCTACAGGGTCCCTTTCCTTGCCAGCCCTAAGCCCTCCCCATCCCAGCCCCTTACCTTCACCTCAAGGCCTTTACATCTTCTTTGTTCACTTAGTCCTCCCCCAGCCCTGCCCCACACTTCTCGATCTAGTTAACACTGGCGTACCCTTTGAATCTCAGCGCAGATCTTTCCTGGTATTTACCAATGTGCGGCTATTAATCTGCTATTATTGTGGCTAGCAGCTGTTGAGTCTGCCCTCTGCTTGTACAATCCATGATGGTTGTGGAGTGGATCATTGTCATCACAGCGATTTTGTTGGCTGATTTTTTTTTTTAAGTAGATCTCCAGACCTCTCTTCCTAGTCCACCTTACTGTGGAAGCTCCATTGAAACTTGTTTTGCATCTTAGCAACACATAATCCTCCAATAACAGGTGGGTAGTAGCTGCACAAGAGGCACACTGGCCAGGAATCAACCTAGGTCGCTCCTGAATTCTACCACTGAACCACTATGCCGTTAGGTAGTTTAGCTTAGGGACTGGGGCGTCCATTACGCGTGCTCAGAGGTTCTACACCTGGGTGGGCACTGCACCTGGATTGGCCCACCAAGGCCAGGCAAATTCATCAGCCAATGGGGTCAACCAGGGTCATCCACCATGCCTCCCCATGGAATAACTGAAAAAGGCAGGATCCCGGAACCGACTGCTGACTTTCTGACCAGCTTCTAGGGAGGCTGCACGGGGTGAGGGACCCTGTGGGTGCCTGTGTAAACCTGAAACTTCTAACTTTCATAAAACTCACTTGGATCACAAACCAGGCTTCAGTGTGAATTTTCTCTCATGCACGGAGCCACGGATGGAGGTATATCTCCCCCCCCCCCCCCAGAGATCTAACAATGTCTCCACAGTAAGAATGTAGCAGCATGAGTTACTCTTGTAGCAAAGGGTGTAACATTAAGACCAAGTCTGCACTCTGAATCTCATGTTTGAGTAGAAAACACAACAGACAGATGGAAGGCCCTGTCCTACCAGTAACCCTAACAGCTTCCTCAATGAAGGCAGCTTTCCCTCTTCCTCACTGTTACCTGGGACCCCAACTGGGGGCATTAAAGAAGGACGAAGCTCTTGGGCTCACCATGAGTATAGTTAAAGAGATTGTAAGTGCCGGGTTTAACCTAATTATTCAGGTATCTGCTCTTTGTATCAAAAGAGAACTTTACAGACTATTTTGTAGTCTTTGTTTTCTATGCCAAATCACTTTTCGGAGACAATGGAACCACCACTCAGACCAACCATCTCTCCAGCTGCTTTCATAATGAGCTAAGTAGAAGGCACGCTCTAGTCCTGGCACCAACAGGTTGGTACACCGAAATACCAGGGCACAGAGACTTCTAGAAGGAGCGCACAAGCAGCAAATGGAAGGGCTAGCCCAGCACCCATTGGTAGCCACAGCACTCTAGTCCATGCTGGAACATTTCATGAACCCGAGGGGAAATGACTCCCCAAGAACGAGTGGAAAACAAAAGCGTCCTGAGGCTATTACATGTTCCCCCTCGTCTTTTTGGACTCTGCCTTTGAAATGTTTGAAGTTCACATGATGGAATTGCCTACCCCACGGCTCCTCACAGGACTGACCCCATACTCACTGCCATGTCAAGTCAATTCTGACTCCTAACAACCCTATACAGCTGCAAAAAAAAACCCCTAAAAACATCGCCATTGAGCCAGTTCTGACTCACAGCAACTCTATAGGACAGAATAGGGCTGTCCTTTTTGGGTTTCCAAAGCTGCTAATCTTCATGGGGGCAGCAAGATTCAGCTTGCTCCCATGGCGTGGCTGATGGGACTGCAACACTGACCTTGCCGTTGGCAGTGCAAGGAGTAACCGTCTATGCCACCAGGGGTCCTCCATATAGCTAGCTGTCCAATCCCTATAAAATACACATGCCAAACCACAAGAAGATAATCACCTCTCTTGGTGATAATCAAGATGATAATAATCATCTTCCTCTCAACTCACTACCCTCATGCTTAACAATATTCCGCCTTTTAAACTGATACTGTATCAGGAAGGCAATCTATTTCCATGATAATTACAACCAAAAACCCCTACAGTGCTGTCTACTCTAGAGCAGATGGGATCACTCTGTGGCAGGATCCACTTGATGGCAATCAGAAAGGTTGAACAAAGAGGTGGCTAAGCTTTGACATCAGAGACTATGGTTTGAGTCCCAACTCTGCCATTTACAGGCTGCGTGATCTCGAGCAGGCTACTGGACCCTCCCTGAAGTGATAACACTGAGACCCTTTGTGAGGGACACAGCTCAAAGAGCGCTATGGTAGATTGTTAGCAAAAATGGCTAAAAGTGAAGCCCCTCCTTGTAGCCACACATATTCGCCAGATGACTTTATAGTTCCTTTCATCCAGATGTATTTTTTACCTTTATTGAATTTGAGCTGACTTGGTGACTAGGAGGCTTGGTGATGTAGTGGTTTTGCAATGGGCTGTAACTAAAAGATGAACAGTTAGAAACCGTCAGCCGCTTTGTGGGAGAAAGATGAGGTTTTTCACTTGGGGGTGGGGGTGGGGTAAAAAGGGAGATGATGTCAAGGACGATCATGTTTGGAAAATGATTGTGGTAGCAATTGTACACTTCAGTTGACATGATTGAACTATGGAATGACATAAGAATTAGCTTCCGATTAACAATAATAATAATAGTTCTACCCTGCCCTATAGGGTTGCTATGAGTCAGAATCAACTTGACTTGATGGCAGTGAGTGAGTTTGGTCGTGTATGACTTACTTTAATCCATAAAAAGTCCTGGTCCCTTGGAAACCTATCTGGTGAAGGAACCTGGAAAAACAGCAGCAAAAGCAGGGCAAGAGGCAGAGGCAAGCGATCAGGCAGCTAAGTGCAGTCATACCAGGGAATACAGGATAAATTGCCATTTATAAAGTATAAAAGAGTGAATTACATAACCAGTTGTTGTTCTAAGTCACTAAATTCTGGGGTGGTTTGTTAGCAATCACTAATAGAGCACTATTCAATTAAAAGGAGTTATTCTTAGAGCATCCCATCCAACAATTCTCCCCCACCCCTCTGGTGGTGTAGTGCTTATAAGTTGAGCTGCAATCTGTAAGGTCAGAAGTTCAGAACCACCAGCTGCTCCTCAGGAGAAAGACGGGGCCTTCTACTGCTGTAAACAGTTACGGGATTAGAAACCCACAGGGGCAGTTCTACTCTGCCCTATATGTTAGCTAGGACTTGATGGCAGCGAGTGTGTTTTTGTTGTTGTTTTGGTTTCGTTTGCAGGAGTATTCCCATCAGCATGCAACCGTGCCATTAATTTTCCCTCCATCACCACTGTTCTCCCTGCAGCAACGCCCTTTAAAGAACTGGCCACACTCTGTGTCCAATGCCTCTCTTCCGACCCTCTTTTCCTCCAACGCTCCACTGAAACTGGTTCTTGTGAAGGTCACCAATGACTACCACGTCTCAGTCCTCATCTGTTCACTTCACCTGAATCAACATCATTTGTCACTGCTGTTCCTTTTCTCGCCTCAGTCACACATTCCGCACTTGGCATTTAGGTCACCACAGTCTTCTGTTGCCCTCCTCCCTCCTCCCTCACTGAAGACCTTTCTTGGGTCTCTTCTGGTTCCTGCTCATCCCCTTCTCTTAATGGAATACTTAGGGCTCTTTCTGTGTCCTCCATCTTCTATAACTTACTTACTTGGTACTTGCATTTAGCTGCAGACACTTTTTTTTTAGGTCAACAAAACAAGCCAGTTGCCCTCCAGCTGATTCTGATTGTGCCCTGATCAGTGGCTTGCTTCTGAGTGCCAGGGTAACACTAACAACAATGGGTGGTGCTGAGTCAGTCCCGACTTACAGCAACCCCACCTGACAGCTGCACCATCACGGTTCCTTTCCAGGCTGCAATCTTCACGGCAGCAGCACTCAGCTCCAAAGCCCATGGAGAGTGAGGGTGGGCCAACTTGTGTTCCCAGGCCAAATCTGAGGCGCCTCCTGTTTGTCTTGGTAGATTGCCTGTTCAAAGCTCGCCAGTGAAGAGGAGGTTTTACATTTTCACTTGTTAGTGCCACACACAAACAATCAACAGAAATTTGCTATCTGGCTTTACTTAAAGAAGTGCACTGACCCCTGGCATAGATGCAAAATCCCGACAAAATTCCTGGGCTGCAGTCCTTAAGGTTCCCTGGAAAAGCATTATCTGGCTTTTTCAACACAAAGTGACTTCTGAAATCAAGTGCCTTTAAGGAACAGGTGAGGGGTAACCAGATATAGAGTGGCCACTGGCCGTTGCTAGTATCTTAAAATAATGGTGACACCCTCTGTGCAGCTGGGGGGAAAATAGCCAAACACGGAAATGTGCTTTCCGCATGTTCCCAGGGTATAAAGCAGGTCCTAAAGCCAAAGACCAGGGATAGATATTGTTCTAAATTTGGAAATATCTGATGACAAAGTGACGTTTCCTTCCCTTTTCTGACCCACACCCAAACCACCCTACACTTCTCATGAGAAAAATTCCTTCACACTTACGGTTTCCAGTTCCTACAACTGATCTTTTGCTTAACAAAAGACTGATTTATGGAAGGCTTAAGTTATATCTCAACTGCATATAAATTTTTTAGTATTATACCTGGTACACAAGAAGTCATCTATAGCACTGTATATTATTTCATAATTATTATACAATATCAGCATTATTATAATATTATCTTATTCTGAAATGCATATACCCAATATACATATATAATATACTGCATAGACAAAAGTATGTATCAATCAGTATATTTTATATTAGATAACATGCAAATCAGTAAAATGAAACAGTTATAATCTATGTTCAATTTTATAATATTATCACATATATTGGCATATCATAGTTATATTACCCTAACAGAGGCGACATTGCCACAACTTAGCTGTGAGGCTTCAGACAAATTCCTTTATCCCTCTGATTTCTTCTTCAGTAAAACTCTCTCTTACTGCCATTGAGTTGATGCTGACTTACAGTGACCATATAGGACAGGGTAGTACTGTCCCTGTGAGTTTCCAAGACTATACTTCTTTGCTTTATTTATTATTTATAAATAGTTTTATTGGGTGCTCTTCCAGGTCTTCCATATATAAATTGTATCAAGAACATTTTTTATATGTTGCCATCATCATTTTCAAAACATTTTTTTTATACCTGAGCCCTTGGTATCAGCCCCTCTTTATTCCCTCCTCCTCCTCCTCCCCTCCCAAACCTTGATAAATTATAAATTATTATTTTCATATCTTACATCATCGGCTGTCTCCCTTCATCCATGTTTCAGTTGTTTGTCCCCCTGGGGGTACATCAACCATTGCTATCAGTTCCCCTGTTCTCTCCCCACCCTCATGTATGGATACTGCCATTACTGTTCCTGAGGGGTAAGACTGCAATTTTTTATGGGAGTAGAAAGACCCATCTTTCTTCCTTGGTAAAACTACAGAATTATTTTTAAAAATTTTTGTCATTCTTTCTAGCTCAAGACATCTATGAATCGATATGCATGTCAAATAACCTTTTGCGCATTTAAAATTTTTCTCCTACCCTAAAACATATGATCATATCCAAACATGTCCTTGACCTTCACTACTGAATTGACTTGGGCTTGGTCTTTGCCCCTCATGTTTACTTGGATACCTTTATCCTCTGCACTTGTTGATTCAAACAGCCCTCCCAGCAAGTCATTTAATAGCAGGGCATCTATTTTAATAACAACTCAGTTGGTGCCTCCTTCATGTACAAGCAGTTTGGGAAAATTGGTAATGAGTCAGCCTCAACAGAAGCAGCTAGGAGGAAGAGTAGGGTCATTAGTCATGTTGGATCATTAGTCACACTGCCTAACCGTAAGCATTACACCAACAATGTTAATAACACTTCTGGGCTCACTCCATCTCTTTCATGTGAGGAAATTAAAGTGCTTAACAAATGCTCTCTGGGAAAGAGAAGACAACAAAGTCATGATGGTCAGTTTAAAAACAAAACCCAAATCCACTGCCATGGCATTCGATCTGAGACACAAAGACCCTACTGAAGGTAAGAGGTAGGTAGGAGAGCAGATAGCCTCATTCTCTTCCTACAGAGCAGCTGTGCCTATCTGCGACTACTCCCAAGGCTTGGGGGATATCCTTAGATAAAGTAATTAGTCTCTTTTTCTATAATATTTGAGTGAGATCAGATCAACCCTAGAGCAAAGAATGTGTGAGAGTAGAATTTTCTCACAACATAAAAATAATTATTCTTAGAGCTGGTAATGGTTTTGAACTTCCCATGCCCTCTCCCTGAGCCCCACGCCATCAGATAACTCATCACTCTGACACTACTAAGTGTAGTTTACAAGAGGAACAATTTCAAATGATGGTGCTTGACATGGACGTGGTTGTAGCTAACTGTAGCTAACATAAATGTACCACTCATGAAAAAGGTAACTGACATACCCCTTTTGGAAAACAACATGGCCAAAGCCTTAAAGCTCTTCTTATGTTCTTGACTTGGGAACTTTACTCTGGGAACCAGCCAACAGAACCACAAAACTGTATGTGCTTACCTGTCTTAGCACGAAGGGAAATCAATTTCCATACTCAGCAACATGTGAATGATTCAATAAGTGTGGAATATTAATATGATGAACTGTCACAGTCGTTAGAATAGCTATGAAGACCGCACAGCACGAAATTTAGAAAAATTATTTGCACATGATTATAACTCTGAAAAATATGCATGTCTGTCTGAGGGAGCTTCAACAAAGTTTGTGGAGAAATGGAATTTAAACATAATGGACTTCTCGCCTCGTATGTGTACCAGTTCTAGAAAGACTAATGATAGTTAATACTTTTGCTCATTATGTTTTAGGCAGGCAATATGTATTTTCTTAGTTTTTTTCCACCTATGTTTCTTTAATACTGTCACATCTTTTCAACTAAACTACAATGTAATTTCCCTGTATTTAAACTAACAGTAATAACATGATACTGGATACTTACTATGTGCCAGATGGCTGCTTAAGCACCTAGCACACAAATTCTTTGACCCTCACCAAACCTCAGAAGTAGAAATTATTTGGTCACAAGGAAACTAAGGTCCTGAAGCTAAGTAACTTGCCCAAAGACTTCCACCTCAAAAGCAGGTAAGCAAAGACATCCCTGGCATCCTGACTCTTAATGCCATCATGCTCCCAACCCCTTTGTAACTGAAGACAAACCAAAAAATGTTTCAGCACTCCAGTCCCCAGAACAAGGAAAACGGATTGCCCGGCTAGTTCATACTGCCCACTGCACACCAGGACTCCGAACAATGTGTATGGAAACCATCAAATGGGAACCTAATTTGCTGTACGAACTTTCACCAAATAGTCAATAATGGGGTGGGGGGCGCGCGATTCATCTGACCATCGCATTCTGCTTTCCCTTATGTAATAACTGGCTGAGGACTTGCAGATAAAAAGTGGCATTGGCCAATGCAAATGGTCCATGATTCACACCTTGAAAGTCTTCTGGCAGCCTTTTACCTTGATGTATTCCTCAGAGCAGTGGTTCTCCACCTTCCTAATGCTGTGACCCTTTAATACAGTTCCTCATGCTATGGTGACCCCCAACCATAACATTATTTCCGTTGCTACTTCAAAACTGTCATTTTGCTGTTATGAATCGGGCGACCCTCGTGAAAGTGTTGTTCGATCCCCAAAGGGGTCGGGAGTCACAGGTTGAGAACTGCTGCCTCAGAGCAAGCTGGGTCACCAGCAGCTTTGCTGAAGCCAAGGTTCCTGCACTTGTCAAGTGTGCTCAAACCAGCCTGACACTCCAGAAATATAGCCCCAAGGTGTGCTGCCACTTTCTTTCAGTGCGTGAAGGCTCACATTTCATCAAGTTGGACGAAAGTGGTCATTTTTGAATGGCTCTCCAAGACATCTACCCAACGAAAGGAACAATGCCAACTCTTGGTACATAAAATGATTTCAATTATGACTGTTTTAAGGTGAAGGAATCAATAATTGGTTATGAAAATCTTTTAAATATATACATATATATATTACCACTTTTTTTCAAGGGGCTCTGATAGTGATATTAGGTAAGTCTTGAGCTGCTAATTGAAAAGCTGGCTGCTCAAAAGCACCAGCTGCTCCCCAGGAGAAAGATGAGGTTATCTCCTCCCATCCAAACGGATAGCCTTGGAAACCCATCAAAGGGCTGCTACGATTTGGAGTCGTATCAATGGCAGTGAGTTATCCCCTTCCTCAAAATAAATAGAGAGATAAATAAATAAATAGAAATAAGTATGTAAATAATCTGGTACATGATTTCTTCAACTGAGAGAATAAAACAGGTACACAGTTACCCAAAATTTCATAGCTAGCTGGGCAGTCAGACCTCCACTTTGCATCTATTAGCCTAATAAAGCCAGAGCTCTTTATGTTATGCGCTGTGTGCGTACAGGAATTATTCATTAGTGTTTATCCTGTGCTAAGGACAACAGAACCTGTGAATGATCTAATTAATTCTCAGAACCCTTAAGGTAGGCATTATTATTGATCCTGTTTAGAGATGATCAGGAACCAGACTTGGTAACATGAACTAATGTTCTTAGGTGCTAGGTCAGGGTGGGGCAGTGAATGCAGCTCCAGAGCATTCGAGTGTACTGCTTGAGAGTTCAATAGCAGACAAATAAACACAAACAAACAGATGAAAAGGAACTGCTTTGGCTCCAAAGCAAAGGAACATAGAACGAGAAATGGTTGGTGGAAGGTGGACCTGTTTCAGCTTTAGTCCAAAAAGCTGTCGATATCAATAACCTGGTGTATCACCCATAGCTGCCCCAGACGCTTCTCTACTAGGTAGCTTGTAGGGGCAAGTATAAACACTGTTGCTGGTGGAAATCCAAGCAATCCTAAATTTTCCCCCACAGCAGAGGAACCAGAGAGCAAGTGGAATTGATTCAAATCACTGCCCCCACCTTACCCCCACCTGAACCAATCTCCTTCCTAGCAGAGCAAACCCCACCCCCACCCCCAGTCAGCCTGATTCTGGGAAAGACACTTTTTATAGTCAGCTCTTTCACTGAGGGTGTTAATTTTTTTCACTCACACCCACACTGTGTACAAACATGCAAATCATTAACATTTCCATCTCGAGACTGGTATGGCCTGTAGCTGCTGGGATTTTTGAAGGAGATAACAATTCCATTTGCAGTCACCTCTGCAATTTTCAATACCCAAGCAGACTTCAACCCATGGGCTTCTCCCAAGAGTCAAAAATGAGCACTGAAGGCAACCCCACAAATCATTTCTATTTACAAAAAAAGGGGGTGCTGCTGGGAAAGTAGGATTATAGGTCTATTTTAGAGAAGTTTGTTTAACTCTAAACTTCAAGGTTATCCTAGGCATCTGGGTCAATTGGTTCATAATAAAATGTTGATTCTTTATGATTTAATGCTTTTGCAGCCATCTTCTGCACTGCTGTAGGGTCACTTCCTAATATCTCTTTGGGCAAAGAATGAATGTTTCCAAGCCCTATACAACTGACTGCCATCAGTAACCAAAACCCACTGCCATCGAGTTGATACCAACTCATAGCATCTCTATGTAGAACTGGTCCTGTGGGTTTCTGAGGCTGTAAATCTTTACAGGAGTAGAAAGCCTCCTCTTTCTCCCACAAAGTGATTGGTGGATTCAAATGGGCACCTTTATGGTTAGCTACCAAACACATAACTCATTATGCCACCAGTGCTTCCATCAGTAAACAACAACAAAAAATTCACTGCCATAGAGTTTATGTCAACTCATAGTGACCCTATAGCACAGGGTAGAACTGCCCCTGTGGGTTTCCAAGATTGTAATTCTTTACAGGAGTAGAAAACCTCATCTTTCTCCAGTGGAGTGGCTGGTGGTATCAAACTGCTGACCTGTGATTAGCAGCCCAACTCATAACCACTGCATTACCAGGTACCTTTTGATTGTGCAGGTGCTGTAAGCCAGGAACCTGACCCATGGTAAAACTGTGAGCCAGTGTCTGCATACACTTATGCTTGGGATAAAACCACAATCATGCCACACAGGATCCTTAGACAGTTTATAATCAGGCAGCACAATAAACAGATCAATTTTCTAAAAGCATGTGGTCTAAGGGCAAAAAAAGAAAATAAATAACGTGATTAGATGCACCACTTGGAAAAGGCCACTGGGGAAAAGGAAGGTGAGGGACTGAGGCAATTTGGGATTACAAAATTCACTTTTTCAAGGTCAGACACAACGAGGGGGCAAGTTCCAGCTGGAATTCTCAGGATCATGTTGGAAGCCACAGTCTTATGATGCTGCCTGCCACTCTGTTTCTTTGTATGGGAATAGCGGGAATTCACTATAATAATACAAATTGGTTCAATTTATCAGTCTTGGAAGCCTCTATTATCTTACTTAAAACAAGAGCATAAGAGCCAGAATCTCATCTGAGTCCCCTCATGAGGTGCACGAGCTGTGCTACTTAAAACCGCCAGACAGAAGCATCTCTGCTAGGTGTAAAATGCCTATTAGGACAGGTAATAAACAATTTCTTGTAAATGTGCCTTCCAAATGTATTCTGGGCTTGACCTTTTGATCACGATAGTCTTTGGCTCTGGTTAAAGTCTCTGGGGCTCCTGCCAATGTGGGACAGCAGATTGGGCAGAAGCCATGGGCAGACTGGGCTTTTGCTGCCCAGGGCAAGTCCACACAAAAACATGCCCCAGTTTTCTGCTCACTTGCTCCTAAGCAAATGCTGGTGCCATGCCCCTTGCCTTAGAGGTGATGTCATAGGACATCCTCAGAGATTTCACAGCATGGGGGACATGGACCGTGGACAACACACTCAGAGCGGGGTTGGGGTGGTAGCTGGGGCTCATGAAATCCAGTTCCTAACTAAATTCCCATTTCTAAAACAACCTTTTTTTTAAAAGCAAAGAAACAGATTATGTTGTGAAGGACCATTCCACACCCTTGTATTGGGGACCCTCGGGGACCCAGCAGGGTTTCATAAACCTAAAGACAGTTGGCTTTAGTTTCTGGGATGAACTTTGGATTTTTAGGCAATCCTAGGGTTGAACCTGTATAAACAGACCAAGGCCTGCAACAGCAGCAGCCTGCTCCTGGAGCTATGCAGGCTTGTAAGTCATGGGCCACACGGGGCTCTCTCCTTGTTTTCAGCCCCAATTCATGGTAGATCCTGAACTTCCTGTTGCCAACAGTAGTCCTACAACGCCTCTTATTTCAATTCCGTGAAATCAAATTGACAACAATAACTGGGAAGATTAGATCAGAAACTGAGGGTGGCAGTGGGTTTTTGGGACAACTCAGAAAAGGAGGGTAGCGATGGCTGTACAACTTGAAGAATGTAAATGGTGTCACTGACATGGACACGCAGAGATTGCTGAAAGTGTGAGTTTTGCTTGTATATCTGCTCAGTGACAAAATAAATAGATACAAAAGAGGGGCTGATACCAAGGGCTCAATAGAAAGTAAATGCTAGAAAATAATGATGTCCACATATGTGTAAATATGCTTGATACAATTGATGTATGGATTGTTATAAGAGCCCCCAATAAAATGATCTTTTAAAAATAAAAATAGATACATTTTTAATTAATGAACACACTAAACAAGAGAATGAAAAATTCTTTTTCATTAATTTCTTAATTCTTGAAGCCCAGCTGCTTCCAACAAACATCGTATACATCTATCTAGAGAAGAAATAAATAAGTTAAATTTCTGATGAAAGATATAAAAATGCTGCTAAGATTCCCTCTACAGGACACTGTATTAGTAGAGTGTCATAATCAGCAATTCTTAAATTTAAAAAAAGCTTAAAATAATTTAAAGGAAGTATAATGACCTTTGTATATTCACTACATAGTCTAATAATTATTAAAACACAGGCTATTTTGTTAATCTATATGCCTCTCCTTCCTTTTTTCCCCCCTGAACTATTTTAGGAGAAATTATACACATCATGACTCTTTACCCCCAAACACCTCAGCACAATTATTCAAAAAGAACATTTTCCTACACTACTCAGTATCGTATCATTATCAGTTGTAATAAAATCAATGTGCTTACTATCTAGTTCATATTTACATGTCTCAATTGGTCCTCAAAACACGTTTCGTACCTGTCTTGTTCATGTACAACTAAGGCATAACTCTGTCAAAGTAAGAAGCTGGACAGATAATGACAACAGCAAAGCCCTCAAACCGAACTCCCCGCCCCTGAGTCCATTCAGGCTCACAGTGGCCTTATCATGGAGTGGAGTGACTGCACGGGGTTTCCAAGGCTGTACATCTTTACAGAAGCAGACGGACTCTTCTGTCGAGCAGTTGGTGGGTTCAAATCACCAACCTTCCAGTTAGCAGCCTAATGCTTAACCTACAGCACCAGTAGAGCCCCATTATAAGGAAAAGTAGAGAGGCTGATAGTTGACAGTAAGTTATCATTCCATCTATTTTTCCTTTTAAAAAGAAAAAAAAGGATCTATATTCTGACCTTTTTTTGGGAGGGTGGGGGTTCTGACCATGGAGGCCTGGTGGCACAGTAAGTTATGCACTGAGCTGCTAATCTCAAGGTCAGCGGTTTAAAACCACTAGTCTCTCCCCATAGGAGAAAGATAAGGTTTTCTACTCCAAGAAAGATTTACAGCCTTGGAAACTCACAAGGACAGTTCTACTTTATCCTATATGGTTGCTATGAGTTGGAATCAATTTGAAGGAAGTGAGTTTTGGTGTTTAAGAATCTGACCATAGAACATATGTAAACATTCTCTTCTAGTTTTTTTTCCTGTGCATAAAAACACATTCACATAGACAGTTATGATCAGTCTTGCTACTAATCAAAATACTACTGGCAATCTCTTTTGGCAATTGGAAGTGGAGGAACAAACTTCCATGAAGTCTTAAGAGTGTAGGGTCTCAAAAATAAAACAACCCCCCCCAAAAAAAAACAACCCTCACTGCCTTGGAGTCAATGTTAACTCAGAGCAACCCCCTGTGGGTTCCTGAGGCTGTAACTGTTTATGAGAGTAGATAGTCTAGCCTTTCTCCTATGAAGCTGCTGATTGTTTTGAACTGCTGACTATGTGGACTGCAGCCCAATGCATACTATACACTCCACCAGGGCTCCCGGATGGCCAACTCTGACACGTAGTGACCCCTAATCAGAGCAAAACTGCTCCTGAGGGTTTCTGAGGCTGTGAATCTTTATTGGAAAAGACAGCATTGTCTAGCTCTCAAGAAATGGCTGGTGGGTTTAAACCACAGAGCATGTAGCTATCAGCCCAATGCTAAACCCATGGTGAACAAAAATGGTAGCTGAGTCTGGTGGAAAACTAGATGACTTCAGAGCATTTTTTAAAGGACGGCCATTTGAAGGTGCACCACTGTGGTGCTTTGTGACCCCGCTAGCTTCACTTCCTCAAAGCCCATCCTAACATAAACCCCTGAGAGACATGGAGGACTAATAGTTGCTTCTGCCGGCCATCATAGAGGTTCAGGGTAGAGAAAAGTAAGTGTTGTTTTTTTCCTACACACAGATGGTACCTTGAAATCTTTGAAAGAAAGCAAAACAAAAATCCACTGCCATCAACTCGATTCCAACTCACAGCGAAGACTCTTAGGGCAGAGCAGAACTGCTCCTTAAATCTCTGAGCTGTCAAATCATTTGGGGAGCAGCCAGCCTCATCTTTCTCCCAAGAACCTGGTGGATTTGAACTACCCACCTAGCCCTCTATGCCACTATGCGCCTCTCTTTGAAAGAGAAGTGCTATCCATTACAAACTGTTCATGACAGTCTCTTAACCACAAGTTTCACAAACTCCTGGATATCAAAAACTTCGGGTCGAAATACATTTTTTAAGGGTTGAAATACTTTTTATAAAAAATCTTTAAATTTTCAATAACTAGATAGGCTGTACTTCAGTAAAAACACTTCCAGCTGAACTACACTCTGAGCCAGGCCAATACAGTGAGCTATTCTTGGGGCAGCTAGCCGTCAGTGAATTTCCCTTCAGCCCTGTCGAACTGCAAGCGTTTTCAAGTCTGAAAAGATTTCCCCTGCAAGCAGATCCAAATCTGACTTGGGGCCACAGCGTCCTCCCGACGGTTGCCTCCGTCCCTGGTGGAATGGAAGCCCTGTCAGGGCACTCTTACCTTGCTTCCAGGGGCACAGATGGCCTCGTTTCACGGGCTTCTGTGTTTCAATCGCATTACCCATTCTAAAGTCAGAGGATCACTGGGTCCTGCTAAGCCCAGGTGCCTTTGTGGAGCAGCAAATCACTAGCTGAAAGGGGCTTCATCTCGTGGACATCCCAAAGCATCCAGAGGCAGAGTGAGCCCTGACAAACCCTCGCAAGGACAACTAGAAAACTTCTGCTCTGATAGGGTCTTTGCCTTTAAACTTGCTTCAGTCCCGGAGAGGAAATCAGAAGAAAAGGCTTGTTATCGCCCTACCGGCAGGTCTTGGTAATCCGTCTATATTAAGAACACTTTCCTTTGACACTCAATTACTCATCGGCACAGCTATAGGCCCAAAGAATGGACTATATTCCCAAACACTTTCAGTGCTGTTTTTCCCTGGGGGCGGAGTGGGAACCAGGTGATCAAAAAGCTGACAACTACAAATGGACTGATTTGGGGCTGTGCCATAGGTGCAGAGCCTACAGACCCTTACGACACCTTTTCAAGCTTCTCCCCCTCTGACCAATGTGGAGGCACACCATGAAGAAGGTTCTGTCAGAGAAAATCAGCTGATTCATTAATACTGGGAGATGCACACGCACACCCACACCACCACCACCACCCTCAAAATGCAAGCTCACTTCAGTTTGCAAAGATGTGAAACACAGCAAATCAACCAGCCAGCTAGGGACAAAAAAAAAGGGGGGGGGGGGATTAGGGGTATGAAATTACATACATTTTGGTAGAAAGAAAATGTTAAGAAACAGAATTTGAAAACATGGATTTCCCCCCTCCCCCTACGAAAAAATTTTTAAAACTCTTTTAAAACCTAATCCTAGAGTTTGGGGTTAGAAAAGTCCCTACAGAATACATCTATCACAGTGAGTAAGGAGTAAGGACACAGGGTCTGGAGCCTAGCAAACTGGGTTCGATTCCTGGCTCAGCAGCCTCAGCTTTCTCATTTGTTCAATGGGTAAAATGCCAGCCTGCCTTCCTCAGCTGTACTGAGTGAGGATCAAATGAAAGACAATGTTTGTCAAGTGCTTAGCATGCTGCCTGGCACTTAGGAAGCCCTTGGTAAATATTTACCTTCATCATTTTTATCATCTTAGGCTGTGAAACTCTATTAGCTCAGATGGCAGATTCCTGGCTTTCCCAATTTGACCAAAGACACAAGTCAAAGCACAAGTGCATTTCAGTCAAGAGTGCTGGATGGTTCAATAAGGCACCACAGCACAGAAGTAGAGTACAATTTAATGACAGCATGGGAGGAGGAGCCCACAACCAGAGACCACGTTTAAAGAGGCACAAAATGCCACTCTGGTTCTTACTGTTGGGTTTACTCTGATCAAGTATTTTATCAAGTTCCACTGACATCACGCCACATCAACCCCTCCCCATTCTAAGGGGGAGAAAGAAATCTTGCCAATTGATGCAAAATGAATTGAAGCCAAATAAAAATCCTTAGAAGATTTTAAGACTTCAAATTTTGATCCCCTAATATAAAAACCATCTGTACAAAACCATAGGCAAGGATTCTTCCAATGAAGGCAAAGGTAGGACGGTCAGGGCCAGTTCCCAGTCCTCTGTCCTCTTCTCGAGACCAAGCGACCACACAGGAGAGAAGAACAAAGGTGCACCCAGTACGCCCACTGAAGCAACATTCCCACACTGCACTCCATCCGTCATCGTCCTCTAGCCTTTCTGATACATTCGGGGTTTTAAATCCATTTGGGGGACTCTTAGGACTCATAACATTCCATACATCAATTGTATCAATTATATTTGTACATATGTTGCCATCATCATTTCCACAACATTTTCTACTTGAGCCCTTGGTATAAGCTCCTTTCTGATCTCATTTGTTTCTCAAAACAAAACAACAGCAACAAAAAATACCACCACCACCAAACTCATTGCCATTTGGTCTATTCTAACTCATAAAGACCTTGTAGAACAGCATAAAAGGGCCCCTGTGGGTTTCCGAGTCTGTAAGTGCTGATGGGAGCAGAAAGCCTCATTTTCTCTTGAGCAGTAACTGGTGGGTCTGAACCACTGACTCTGTGGTTAGCAGTCTGATACATAGCCCAAGAGGCCACTGGAGTGCCTTTGTTTCTATTAAATGCCATAGCGATTTTCATAAGGCAAGTTTCAATGTCAGATATTTGACCCCATTTCTTTCACAGGATATTCTTCAAAAACCACAACAAATCAAAAAACCTCTATTTATAACTGTTGAATTGGTCTATGTGTTGCTATGCATATTTTCAACAATACCAAATAAATACAATTATTTTAAGGAAAAATATCCCTTACCACTGAGGACAAATAAAAAACAGTGCACGGTCTACTTAAAAAAAAAAAAGATTCTAATCATGACCACTTTACAAACAGCTTAGAAAGGGCTGTTTGTACATGATGCTCCCCAGCACTTCTCAGGATGTCCCCCCCACAGCAAGTGCATCATAATTCTGTTCAACAAATGAGTGACTAGAAGAAGGGCTAAGCAAATGAGAATTCTCCCTACACACACACACACACCAATCACATTGAGCCCCCAGAATGGATTAACCTAAACTGTCCTTCCTGACATGAGGCAGAGGGCAAGCATCATTCCACTGGCATCTCTCCCTTCAGCTCAAGCCAAGTTCCCTGCCTCGGAATTTCTCTCACCTGACTCATTTTCAATTCCCTCCCTTGTATGTAAAGCGCTTGAAGTCAAGAATGGTCCTTTGTCAATTCCTTTTGTGGGGCTCATTGCTGGATACCTGGCTGTGCCATTTCTCTGCCCAATGTAGCCCACGTCCCGAGCAGCTGCATTACTGAAGAACTTTGCAAACTAACTGGGCATTTCCTTGAGAGAACAGTTTTGAAAAATGGTCTTATTTAACCTTTACAACTTCCATATGAAATAGGTAGAAGATATTTTACATGTGAGAAAACATAAAACCCACAGATGGAGTCACTCTGAGTCACAGTGACATTGACACTTGACAGGGAATTGCCAGAAGTCCAGGCTGGATTCAAAAGAGGATGTGGAACAAGGAATATCATTGCTGGTTTCAGATTGATCTTGGCTCAAAGCAGAGAATACCAGAAAGATGTTTACTTGTGTTTCCTGCCTACACAAAGGCATCCGTCTGTGGATAATAATAAACTGTAGATAATCTTTAAAGAATGAGAATTCCAGAATACTTCATTGTGCTCATTCAGAATTAGTATCAGAATCAAGAAGCAGTTGTGTGAACAGAACAAAGGAATACTGCATGATTATAATCAGGAAAGGTGTGCGTCAGGATCATTTCCTCTCACCATAATTGTTCCATCTATATGCTGAGTAGATCATCAGAGAAGCTGGATTGTATGAAGGAGAGTACAGCATCAGGCTTGGAAGAAGGCTTACAACAACCTGCCGTGTGCAAATGACACACACTTGCTTGCTGAAAGGGAGGAGGAATTAAAGCACTTGCTGATAAAAATAAAGGATTTTAGTCTTCATTATGGATTGCAACTCAATGTAAGGAAGACCAAAATCTTCACAATTGGACCAATAGGTAACATCATGAAAAAGGAAGGATTGAAGTTGTCGGGGACTATGCCTTACTTGGATCCACAATCAATGCTCATGGAAGCAGCAGTCAAGAGATCAAAAGACATGTTGCAATAGGTCAATCTGCTGCACAAGACCTCTTCTGAGTATTGAAGAGCAAGGATGCTACTTTAAAGGGCTAAGGTGCACTTGACCCAAGTAATGGTATTCTCCTTTGCATCATTAAAGGAGCAGTATTTATCTTCACAAGGGGTTTTTCATTTTCCCTCATATCAGTCAAGGCTTGTTGCAAGGACTCTGGTGAATAACCCATGTCCTTGGTGTGATTAAAATGAAATTGCACGCAGAGAAATTTATACCACAGGAATACTATTCTGACTGTGCAAAGTGGCATAAGGCAGAATCTTGTGACTCCTGCAGTCTGAAAAACGTTCTTAAGCATCACACCTACAGGGAAGTAAAATGCTCCTGTGTTCAGAAGAAATTTAAGGCACAGATCCCTGCAAGGAGGCGGTCACTTCTTGTTAGAAGGCACAGCTCCAAAGGGAAAAGCAGAGGATGCCTTCTTCCATGTGCACATTCACCGGCCCTAGGTCAGAGTCACAGGCTGGGCTCGCCGGTGGGTCTCCAGTAGCTGACACAAAGCTTTGTGTATGAAATGTGTCTGCTGGGAGGAAAGTCGGATGTTGGTTACTTCCTCTCTGAAGAAAAATCCAACAATACGAGGAAGCGCCAAGCACTGTGGGAATGTTCCAAGTGGGCGTTCCAGCTCAGTCCAGAACATAAACAAAGGGGAATGGCCAGCCTGGAGGTTAGGCACCCCCAGAGCATCGAGGCAGACCTTCTGGAAGGCAGTTTTCAAGCGTGAGCTCCTGTCCACAGCCCACTGGATGCTGCTTTGAAGTGACTTCCCTGCCCAGCCCTGGAGGAAAGCACTCCAGGTGAGAGGCACGTTGTGTGTGGGGTGTCACAGGAAACACCAGCTCAGGGATTCTTTTAGGACACGCTCAAAGCATTAAGAGATCAGTCTCAGAATGTCACGGCCACAGGGGCCTTGGAGATCCATTCAACAAATAAGCAGCCAGAGCTTTGGTCTGGCAGGGAATCAAAGGGGAGCCAGATAACACTGGAGAAGAATCAATTACTACTGTCATCAGTGCTGAGCAGCTCAGGGTAGGACAAGCATGTCTAGCAGAGCAACCTAATCTAATCTGGGAAGTCAGGGAAGGGTGAGACTTGAAAGATAAACAGGAGGGGTGAAGGGTTTCTGGGAAGCAGCAGCATATGCAAAAGCCCTGTGTAACTGGAGAGGCATGAATGGGTGAGGACGCAGGAGATGACACAGGACAGTGGTTCCCAACCTTCCTCATTATGCGACCGTTTCATACAGTTCCTCATGCTGTGGTGACCCCCCAACCATAACATTATTTTTGCTGCTACTTCATAACTGTAATTTTGCCACTGTTATGAATCGAGCAACCGCTGGGAAAAGGTCATTTGACCCCAAAAGGGTGGTGGGGCCCACAGGTTGAGAAGTGCTGACATAGGAGGAGATGTATGGGGGTAGTCCCGTGGGGCAGAGCTCTGTAGGTCTAGTGTTTCATCTCATGGACTTCAAGGGGGTCCCAAAGTGTTGAGCAAACCATGTCCTGTCTATTTTTCCATGACTCTCATCAAACTCCAAAGAACTGGTACGACTCTCTTATTACAAAATAAATAGGGAGCCCGAGGTCCACAGAGGGAAAGACATTTCCCTGGAGTTCCAGAGATGGGCAGAGAGAGATAGAACCTTGGTCACTGACTCATGGTCCACTGTTTTCCACAGCTAGCCAGTGGCCTGATTTCTGGCAGTACATGCATGTCAACCAGGACAACAAAATGCTAATCCCCTATGAATATTGATACTGTATCCCAAACAAGACTGCCTTGTTTCTCTATCCAGGCAGCCCTAGAAGTGACACAATCTAGAAGCAAACTGTGAAGTCATCCAGCCCATCTTTTCTTGGTACCTAACCTAATCTGCAAAACACAGGAGGTCAGAGCCTGCACCTTACCTGACTCCCAAGTCCCCACATGAGGTTGCTTCTTTGTGTTCAAGAGCCTTGGTGGACAGTGTTGCTTTATTAAAGGAAGGACAATTAGGGCAAAGCCCTCACTGCTAAGTCAACATCAGCCTCCTGAAGAAACTGGAGGTTTATTTTTCCATCTGAAATCAGAAGAGCTCTGGTAGGGTAGTGGGTAAAGAGCTCAGCTGCCAAGCAGAAGACTGGCAGTTCAAACCCACCCAGTCACTTCACAGGAAAAAGATGTGGCCATCTATTCCCTAACTATTTATAATCTCACGAGCCCTATGGGGGCAGTTCTATTCTGTCCTGTAGGATTTATTATGAGTGGAAAATCAACTTGATTTCCTGAAGGACCAAGCAGGAACTAAGTCGAGCCAACAAGGACATCAAAGGAAGCCCGTGTCCTCAGTTTCTATCAATTGCACCAAGAATCCAGAGAAAGGCACTATCCTTTAAGTTTGCAAAATTAGTATCCTATCCTCTGCCACTTATTTCAGGATATTTGGCCAAAATCCTGTGGAAAACCCTTCTGGAGCTCTTGATGCACAGCGGGATACTAATGGATAGTCTGTGGGGCAACGGGTCACATTCACATGGCTTTTTCCATGTGGTTCACGCTGGATGGTTCAGTAGGACAATACAGCTGGGGTGCTTGTGGACCATGACAGGAGTGCATAGGCATGGGTGGGGCGTGTGGCACCCTTGTGGGAATGGGGCCAAATAAGGTAAATGGAACCCTAAGAAAGGGATTGATCAATTGTGTCATCCTGTCAGACTCAAAAGAGCCAATTCCAGAGCGGAAAGGGGAACCTCCTAACAAAGTGTGCCCTGTGGACCCTGGGCTCCTGCACTGAGAAGCTACTAGAACCAGAGATGGAGGGCTGTAAGACCAGATGTGATAAGTGGTGGCGAGCGCAGCAGAAAACCAGCAGCAGCAGAACCAAGAGACTGGCAGGAGACAGCACAGTGGGCTTCCCAATTCATGGAGTGAGCAAGCTGAGTGCCTGTGGGCAGGAGCTCCACCTTGCTGGTGGAGTAGGGTACCTCTGAGCAACTGACAGCTAGTCTTACTAACCCTTGGAGCAAAAGAACTGAGCACCTTCTGACAGGAAGCTTCCTGGCAGACTAGGGTGCCTCTGGACACAGCCAGTGCAGCTAAAGAGCTTGTTTTTCTTATTTGCCCACGCCTGGCAGAGGCTTGGGCAGACCAATAGGCCAAAGGGGCTGAGGAGTCAAGGGCTGAAAGGCCTGCTTGTGGGGACAACTGAAAAGCTGTCCTGGCAGAAGAACTGTATCCTGAGTCTTTCATGATCCTGAACTGTAACCTGTTACTTCCCCAATACACCTCATAATCATGAGTCTGGTCTGTGAGTGTTATGTGGCCATTGCAATGAATGGTCATACGCAGCAGAGAAGTAGAGTGCTGTGGGAAAGACAGCTGGTGCCAGAACTGGTCAAAGGACTGGTGAGAAGAGAGGAAGCATGCCTCCTCTACCTCCTAGGCAGCATCCTTGATATCAATTCTCCTTCCCACGTGTAATTCAAGGAGGTCAGCTGATCCCACTATGCCATTCTTAGTCTTCCAGAGTCTAGGTTGTCATGGAAGTCCTTCTGAAGTCTGACTCCATAACTACCTTCCCACCCTCACCTACCACATTCTTCAAGTCTTTGCTTGGGCTTGAGATTCGATACCATGCCCATACCTGTTCCTGATCCCCTTTGGTGTATGGCACATCCTTCCTCTCCTCTCTAGCTGGTCAAATGAAACCCAATAGTCAACACCCAGCAGATCACAAGCCAAGAGTTCTTAACTGATGGGATGGATGTAGAGGGCCAGTCAGCCAGAGGGATGACACTACAGGCAAAATGTGGACAGGTATGCATGTTTCTGGATTTTATCAGATGCTCTCTCAGGGCCCACAACTCCTCCAAAAAAGTATACTGAATACAGTGTCTGAAAAGCAACAACCATGTCCTACTCTATACCTTCTTCTGGTCCATGCCCACTCCAAAAACACCCAACCAAACTCACTGCCATCAAGTCAATGCTGACTCATAGTGACCCTATCGGACATGGTAGAACTGCCCCGTGAGTTTCTGAGTCTGTAACTCTTTACAGGAGTAGAAAGCCATCCCCACCCTGGCCTCTGTCACCTCCTGCCCCTTACGACTCATTATTTCCAGAGATAATCACCAAACATGACTGAACAAGTGACCCCCTTCTTACTGAGCTCTGTTAAGGATCAGCAGCCATTGCAGCATGTATTCTAGTCCTTGCAGCCGTTTACAACGCACACCCTACTACTTTTGAAGCATTGAGCCTATGCCCATGGATACTAACGATCCACTCGATCAGTCAACACAAATTCACCAACTTCACTATGTGCCAGGCACCATTTTGGGCTGAAGTGAAATAGGAGCTGATAGAAACTGACAGGAGTTTATATCATAATGAGAAAGAAGATCACAAAGGAGCACATAAATTATATATGAAGCCGACGGAGCGGCATTTGAACAGGAATCTGAAGAGATTCCGGAAGCAAATGTGTAAACAGAAGAAACTGCCCTTGTTTCCCTAGTACGTAAGATCTAAGTGTTTCTCTTACATGAACTCATGACAATTCTATCATTGGCTCCAGTTTATCAACAAGAAAATGGATTCTTAAAAGGAAGGCGGTGGTGGGACTTTTTCACAATCAACAACTGGAGGAGCCAGCATTTGAACTGATGGACTCTCAGTAGGTAAACCACAATATATAGAGGAATGAATGCTCCATGTAGCGGGAACAGCAAGTACAAAGGCCCCGAGGCTTTGTCTGTTTCGAGAATACTTGAAGGAAAAACACATGCAAGAGTTTGTACACGGGTATCTGTGTACACACGTCTGTACACACACACACACACACACACACACACACAGACTGAAAGAGAGAGCATGCTCACATGACTGAAATAGTGAGTGGGGAAAGAGGAGGTTAGTTAGGGACCAGATAGTACAGGGTGCCACAGCAAGGATTTCAAAGATTTTTAAAAATTTAATGGGAAACCAGTTCTAGGTATTTCTGAGCAGGACTGAGTTGGTCTGATTGACACTGTACATGCTGAGTAAAGAATGGGTCTCAGTGAGGCAAGGGTGGAACCCAAAGAGCCGTGAGGAGGGTGCCCCAACAGTCTAGGGAGTGGTGGTGGTAGTGTGGACTAAGGAACCGCCCGAAGTGAGGCTGAGGAGTTGGACCTAGGGCATAGCTGACGGCGGTGCCTCCGGAGCTGCTGGTGACTTGGATGGGGCATGAGAGAGAGAAAGTCACGGATGACTCTAAGATGTACTGCTAGAGTGACAGGCCCTGGGCAGAGCCCGCAAGGCCGAGGCTCATGCAGGAACTAAGAGCTCTGCTTTAGGAATAGAGAGAGTCTCAATGCTTAAAAGACATTCAGGTGGAGATGCTAAGTATGCAGTAGGCTATGTAGGTCTGTAGTTCATGGGGAAGAACAGAACTGGAAACACACATTTGGGAGTGTCCAATATTTAGACAGTAGTTACAGATCAGGAGATTGTATGAGGACTGGGCTTAGAGAATTCCAAAATGGGTTGGGAGAAGAGAAAGGATCGAGCCGTGGACAGATGAGATGGGTGTATATAATTGTTACTAGAACACTTACACATTAAGAAAACTCAAAAGAAAGGGCTTATAAACATTTACCCCTTTGCTGATAAAGTACTGGAAGTGAGTACTGGTGACTCTATATAACAAGTGTTAGTTTTGTCATCAAGCTCCGGATATTTAGTTTTTAAACGTCTAGCTAATCATGATTGTCCTATCAACCTAATTAATCAGCTAATATCCCAAGGCACCATAAACATTTAGGGTGCGATTCATCAAAGAATTTTCTTCATAACTGCAAATCTCCTGACCATCTTCTTGTCAGAGCTAATTAGGTCACTGTCATTTGTGTCTTGTGAATACTGCTGACAAGCGTGTGTACTACAAGCCAGCAATGTCATTTTTTGGTTGCTCACTTGTGCTTATATTATTAGAATCATCTTCAAGCTGTGATGCCTTTGTGGAAATATTTTTTGAGCCATTAATCCATTTTATAAGGGTTTGGTCAAAACTCGATAAAACAATCCACAAATTGGCCCCAGTCACTGAGCCGCCGCCGAGGACTCAGCAGCCTCCCCCTCGAGCCCCCTCGCTTCCCGACGCTCCGTCCCCCCTGCCCGCCTTCTCCAGCCGCCGCCTTCTGCAGGCCGTTTCCACCGAGGAAAAGGAATCGTATCGTATGTCCGCTATCCAGAACCTCCACTCTTTCGACTCCTTTGCTGATGCAAGTAAGGGTGATGACCTGCTGCCTGCGGGGACAGAGGATTATATCCATATAAGAATTCAACAGCGCAACGGCAGGAAGACCCTGACCACTGTCCAAGGGATCGCTGATGACTACGACAAAAAGAAGCTAGTGAAGGCCTTTAAGGAGAAATTTGCCTGCAATGGTACTGTGATTGAGCATCCAGAATATGGAGAAGTGATTCAGCTCCAGGGTGACCAGCGCAAGAACATATGCCAGTTCCTTGTAGAGATTGGACTGGCTAAGGACGACCAGCTGAAGGTTCATGGGTTTTAAGTGCTTGTGGCTCACGGAAGCTTAAGTGAGGATTTCCTTGCAATGAGTAGAAAAATTCCCTCTGTCCCTTGTCACAAGTTTAAAACCTCACAGCTTGTATGATGTAACCATTTGGGGTCCACTTTTAACTTGGACTAGTGTAACTCCTTCATGCAATAAACTGAAAAGAGCCATGCAAAAAAAAAAAAAACAATCCACAAATTTCTTTTCCCAGGCAAATTTACGCTACAGCCTATGGAAACTTGTTGAAAACCATGAGGGGGCAGGGACTGGGGGTGGGGGAGAGGAGAGGGGGGCGGAAGACACCATCAATTATCCTGCCCTGTGGAATTTCCAGCAAGTACCAGAAGGGACCATGACTGTCCAGGTAAGGACATCAGAATCATCCATACACTTAAAAACCTGGAAGACTTCATTTAGGATGATTCTCCCCCTAAAGATGAGACCAGTAGACACAAATCAAAGTTCCTGTATTTTCTTCCGGAAAGCCAACAGGCTGCAATGTGTACTAGGCCAGCTCTGCAGCTCTGCCAGCTGTGAAGACCACAATTCTGCATAAAACCAGCAATATGGGCAATGGCTCCAGGCCAGCGCTCTCATACGCTAGTTGAGCAAGTCACAGAAAGCCTCACAGGCCTCTACTTCTCAGCTGGGAGATGAGACCACTAACTGCCTGGGGTGGCCCAAAGGACTAGTCCACTAACTGTCCAAATGCTTAGTGGTTTACACCTAACCATCAGCACCTCAGGAGCCCTGGTGGCATAGTGGGTTATGCGTTGCATGTTTAACAGCAAAGCTAGTAGTTTGAAATCACTAGCTATGTCTTGGGAGAAAGAAGGGGTTTTCTACTCTCATAAGGTTTCAAAGTCTCGGAACCCACAAGGGCAGTTCTACTCTATCCTGTAAGGTAATATGAGTCAAAACTGACTGAAGGGCAGTGAGGTTTTGGAGAGGCTCCTCAGCAAACAGGCCTAGTAAATTGCTTCCTAAAGCTTATAGCCTTGAAAACCCGATGGGGCTGTTGTTGTCTGCACACAGTGGGTCTCTAAAGGTCAAAATCCATTGTTGTTGGTTAGCGACCAAAAACTGCCTCTTTATAGTGCTACCGAAAAGATTAAAATGCACATAGCACTAGTACACAGGGAGTATTTGTTGCTTTCTTTCTATTATTACACTAATGACAACTTGTTACTGCTTACGTCAAATCCCTGGGACCCTTTCCACTTCTCCCCAAGAATAACTAGGAGCAGTATGCCCCTTCACCCACTCCACTGGCAGCACAGGCATCACCTAGGAACTTGCTGGTTGAGGTAGACGTTAGCTGAGAACTCAATCTAGTGACCACTTGGTCCCCTATGATCCTGTCCTCAATACCTGCTCACATAAATGGCTACAAGCTACCAACTTGCCACAAACACAAAGCCTCCGACCAGTCTTCCCAGCAAATTCTTCAATACATACTCTATCAAGTGCATAAAAAGGAGACTTATTATAATGAATCAACCCCTGTGTGGCTTTATCTAGCAGCAGAAAAAGCAATCTCTGTCCTCCTTCACCCAGAAATAATTATTTGTCCAACTACATAATCCTACATAATTATTTGTCTAACTTCATCACCAAGATGTAAACCGACATAAGTACTAAAATCCTTTCTATCTGTCCCAAACAATGTACACTTCAGATCTGGTTAATTGAATTTTTATCATAAGAAAAGCATCCTGATTGCTGTTCTATGAATGTGAGGTTTTTTTTGTTTGGTTTGGTTCTTTTTGAGGGTAAGGGAGCTGTTTTTTTGTTGGTGCCTTTTCCTTAAACCAAATGGTCCCAGATTTCACTGCTTCTAAGTGATTGAAGCATGCAAAGTGGCAGGTGTCCTGGGAGAGAACAGGCTAAACCCCAAGTCAGCTGTCCCTCCTTTGGATTGCATGAGCTTGATTCTGTGCTGGAACAAGCCGCATTTCTAAAATGGTTCCCTCATTATGCCAGCCAAGAGCCCCTTCAACACAAACTGATGAAATGCAGTAGTCATACAAGATTATTCCTTCAATATTTTCTCATCCACGCCACCTTAGAGAGTGACGGTGAGGGGGCTGTTGATAATGATGCCAGGACAGCAGGTGTAAACTGGGATGTGTGATCATCACCCCATCTGCTAGTCTGCATGAGCACAGTAATCCTCAGAATAAGCTCTGGTGTCCAGACGTCTATCTAACTGTGAGGCTAGACCACAGGTACACATTCAGAGCTTGACTCTCCAAAGGCTGTCTTGCTTGGAGGAGAGGGCCTGGACCCAGTCACAATGAGCAGGACCGCACATGGCAGGAGCCTTGACTTACCTCATTCATTATCCCATCCCCAGCATCCACTGTCAACAACTGTATATAGCAGGTGCTCAAGAAACCAGACGAAAGAATGACTCACTGCTTGGTATATTTCCTTGGTTATAAGAGATATACTTTTTCAGTTTTTAATTTGAAAGCAAAGAGGAAGACCATATTGTTTTCTAACCTACCCTGCAGATCGATTTTCTTTCCCTGTTTTGGTTTTCAGAGAAGCATTCAATTAGCGATGGCCTTTACATGTATTCACTGGTGTCTCAATAGCAGAAAACACAGTAACTGGTTATCAGCGCAGATTCACCGAGACATATTAATGATACTCGTGATACTCATTGGATACTCGCAATCTCGACGTGGCAACTTTCAAACAGAAGCGCTAGCCCATCAACAGGGCCTGCCAGCTGGTAAATTACTTTTAAAAAGCTGTGGCTTCTGCCTAAAACATTCTTCTTCTTTCCCTCCTCCAAGTCAGTAATGCCATCTTAAAACCGAGGCCAATAGCCTGGGTGGAATCCTACCAAAAATAGTCAGTGCCATATGTAGTCAATGCCATCTAGGATGTCAACACGGAGAGTACGTGTTGAAAATGGTACCCAGGCAGAGTTATTACCCAGAAGCCACTGAGAGGCTTGGGAGGGTCTTGATTAATCACTGGCATTCATCAAATGTTAATTATGTGTCAGGCTCCAACATGCACCACTGTTTTGGGCTCAACTCGATGCTCACACCCCTGAGGCTTCCAGGGCCCTCTTTACACACATGCTCAGAAGCAAAGCTTGCCAGTGGGAGCATGAAGCAGTCCCTTTGGGTGAGCCTCTTGAAGCCCAGCTGAGCTGTGCAGCTCAGGTGCAAGGTGATGAAATTCACGTCTGGGCACGGGACCCACCTGGTTTAAAAGCTTCCTGCTCCACAAGAGCCAATGCCTTGCCTAACTGCTCAGGATCTCATGGCCAAGTACAAGGTCATGCACATACTTGTAAAAGAAGCCCACAGGATCTGCAGTGCACCTATCGTTCACCCAGCTCAGTTGTAAGTTATGATCAATGGTGTCTGCTTAGTCATGCAGTTGTCACATATCATCTTTACCTTTTTCTAGGTAACAGAGTTAGATAGTTCACCCCGCCAGTCTTACACAGATAAACAGTCATATGCTCTAACAATGGGCCCTACTACTCTGGAGAAGGAAGGTGTGGAAGACTGGTAAAAGCAACAACCCAATGAACCTCCAAGCCAGTTGGTACAAAGTGAAGGAAGCTGGTCTCCAAAAATGATTTACTCTATCATATTTACAGGATTTCCTGGAAAAGGCAAAAGGGGTTGCCAAGGGTACAGGAAGGACTGGGGTTCAAAGGGGGCAGAATGAGAGAGCTTTGAGTTGTCCCCCCCTGGAGTTATAGAACAGATTTATATATCCTAATTATGCAAGTAAAAACTTATCAAAAGTCATAAAATGACTCACAGATAGGCACAAATCAATTTTATGGTATGTCAATTTTTTGAAAGGCTTGGGCATAAGGAGAAAAGACTTCCATCTTCTTAAGTATTACACTAAACTGCTCCAAGCATTACCTCAGAGAATCCATAGAAAAACCCAAGGAAAGTGCAATTATTATGTCACTTAAAGGCAAGCTGGTAAAGGGAATCCCTTAATATGGTCCTGCTAGCCAAAGACTTTGTGACTCCCCACACAATGGCAGATGGGACCACTCACACAAGCTGCTGCTGGCCCACCAGGGCGAATGGACAGATTACTACTAAGGTAATAAACAAGGTATATGGCAAATAAGGTATCTGGAACCCTAACAAGGGGGTGGTCAGTTTTTCCATCCTGCTCACCTTAAAATGAGTCATTCCCAGAAGCAGATATGGGGGGAGGCAGGGCACAAGAGGGGATCTGGATACCTGGTGACAGGGCAGCCCATGTTATCCAGGGCAGTCAGAGTCACACAGGATTTCCTTAGCGGTAGGGGCATTTTGACCACCAATCTCTGACCAGGTCTCTAATCCAAATACCATCATGACCAAATATTAAAATTCATTCGATAACCTTGCACACGGAGGGATAATTAATCTAGGTAGCTCCACATGAACAAATTAAAAAGCGGGGGGGGGGGGCAGATCATGCCAGAAAACATGTTTTTTGTTTTTAAAGAAAACATGCTTTTGATGTATGCCCTTTGGTTTTTCTGATGAGCTCAGAGAATTAATATCTGTAAGGCACTCCTGACAAGCTGAGGCAGAAGCGTAAATTAGTGTGGTTACGCTCATTAAATGAGAGGTTCTGAAGCTCCAGGACCAAATGATTAAGGAGAGTGAAAAGGGTTGCCTGGGCTTTGGGCTCTGCAAACGGCACGGTGCTCCGTGCCAGCTGCTCTGCCAGCGTGCAAAGGGGCCACACACACTCATGTTCGGGTACCAGAACAACCCAGGGGAGCACAAGTTAAGGACAACACCACATTCGGGGTGTCTGAATTTATCTAACGATGGGGAAAGTTCAGGGGAGTGGGGGGAGAGGTAAGGGGGATAAAACCACCCTGCTTGTAGCTGCTTGATGCAATTTATACGTTATCCCTTCCTAACCAAGGACCTTGAAGGGTGTGCGATTTTTAACTGTCACCAAACAAAAGCAAACACACTGCGATCGTTTCATCTCCAGGGCGGAATGAGAATGCTTTAATTAATCCTGAGGGCCACCCCTGCTGGGAGAAATGAAGGTGGTGTCTCTTGGGACTAAGCAAAAAACCAAAAAACCCAGACCCGCTTCAGCTCAGCACTGCTCTGGATTGGAGCCAAGACTATCTGTTGGCCATGAGCACAGATCCGGTCCTGGAGACAGAGACTAAGAAACGGACCGTCCATTCTTTCCTTGGGTCTGCCTGCACACGATGGGGCAACAAAATGAACTACCACATACGCTTACTGTAAATGATATCTTTGGGCAGTTTATCGGTGATACAAATCAATTTCCTGGGGTTTGGTATTCACAAATGACAGAGATATTGAAAGAAAACCTGTCACCAACCAGAGATCCCTCCTTGCTTTACACATACAGGAGTCTGGGTTTCGCTTACCATACTGTAGGTTTTTAAGCAATTATTCAACGGTCACTTAGAGCAAGTGTGGGGAGCTCTGATGAGAGCAAGAGCTCACGTGTGTAATGTGCTTCATCTGTGTCCAGACTGCTACAGTGCTTTCTGTGCAGCATCTCGTTTCATCCTATGGCAGCTACTGCTGCTGTTTCCTCTATTTGACTGAGTGGAGTAGACAGGCTACATGGCCTGCCCAAGACCCCTAATGATTACATGGAAGAGCTCAGATTCAAACCAACATCTGTAAGATTCAGAATCCCATGATGAGGCTGTCTATTCCCATAGAATCACAGTTTTGGATCCCCTACAAGAGTGGTTCTGCTCATGCCACCGTGGAGTAGGAAACCAGTGGAAAGGTCTGGGGGGCCGGCCCCAATCCCAACTACTTAGTGGACACCTGCCTCTCCCCCCAGAAGAATTTATTTCAAAGGACAGCATTGAATCTGCAGCTCCAGGAGAGGGACACATCTGATCAGAGCACACAGGAGCACATGAAGGGGGAAGAGAGTGGAGCATATCCTGGCCCACCAGGCCTAGAGGACAATGACCCCAATTAGAGTGGCCAGTCCACAGAGAGGACCACATGGCCGGCCCCAATATAAGACATGACATCCCTCACTGACCCACAGCCCTACAGGGGACAGCACCCGAGACACAGTGTGGGAATTGCACCCGATCTGATCCCGCCACACTGAGGCAAAACACTGGCGGGGGGTGGTGGTGGTGGTGGTGGTGGTGGTGGTGGTGGTGGGTGGTGGTGGTGGTGGTGTGTGTGTGTGTGTGTGCAACAGAACAGCAAGAGAATGGAGCAAGCGAGGTCACCAGGGAAAGCTGAAGGTGGACTTTGGGGCCAGGGCGTGGTGCCCCAACAGACTGGACTGGAAAACACTCCTAAAGGTCAACAGGCATTCCTTGAACTAACTACAAGCTTTCTTGTTGTGTTTTGTTTTGTTTGTCATGGGTATGTTGTTGCTGTTGTTGTTTTGTTGTATATTGTTGCTTGGTTTTGCTGTCTTGTTTGTGTGCATGTTGTATCTCCACAGATCTAAGTCAGATAGGCTGGATGAACAGTCTGGAGGAGAAAACAATGGGACTGACAGTTCCAGGGTGACATGGGAGAGGGGGATGTGGGGGGAAAGGTAGTGGTGTTAAACCCAGGGACAAGGGAACAACAAGTGATCCAAATCAGTGGTGAGGAGGGTGTGGGAGGCCTGGTAGGGCATGATTAAGGGTAATGTAACCAAAAGGAATTGCTGAAACCCTAGTGGGGACTGAGCATGATAGTGGGGCAGGAGGAAAGTCAAGGGAAAGAGAGGAAAGAGCTGGGAGGCAAAGGGCATGATAGAGGTCTAGATAAAGACATGTACACGTGCAAATAAATTTATATATGAGGATGGGGAAATAGATCTATGTGCATATATTTATAGGTTAGTATTAAGGTAGCAGAAGGATGTTGGGCCTCCACTCAAGTACTCCCTCAATGCAAGAATACTTTCTTCTATTATATTGGCATTCTATGATGCTCACCTTCCCAACACAACCGCTGAAGACAAAGCGGGTGAATAAGCAAATGTGAAGAAAGCTGATGGTGCCCGGCTATCAAAAGATATAGCATCTGGGGTCTTAAAGGCTTGAAGGTAAACAAGCAGCTATCTAGCTCAGAAGTAACAAAGCCCACATGGAAGAAGCACACCAGCCTGTGTGATCACGAGGTGCCGAAGGGATCACTTACCAGGCAACAAAGAACAAAAATCATATCATTGTGTGCTCATCTCCATGATACAATAGCTGAAGACAAATGGGTGCATAAGCAAATGTGGCGAAGAAAGCTGATGGTGCCTGGCTATCAAAAGATATAGCGTCTGGGGTCTTAAAGGCTTGAAGTTAAACAAGCGGCCATCTAGCTCAGAAGCAACAAAGTCCACATGGAAGAAGTACCCCAACCTGTGCGATCATGAGATGTTGAAGGGATCAGGTATCAGGTATCATCAGAACAAAAAAATCTTATCATAGTGAATGAGGGGGGGGGAGTTCGGAGTAGAGATCCAAAGCCCATTTGTAGGTCACTGGATATCCACTTACAGAAGGGTCTTGGGGAGAAGACAAGCCAGTCAGGGTACGATGTAGCAACGATGAAAAATACAATTTTCCTCTAGTTTCTAAATGCTTCCTCCCCCCTTTCACCCAACTATCATGATCCCAATTCTACCTTGCAAGTCTGGCTAGACCAGAGGATGTACACTGATACAGATAGAAACTGGAAACACAGGGAATCCAGGGCGGATGATCCCTTCAGGACCCTTGGTGTGAGTGGCAATACTGGGAGGGTAGAGAGAGGGTGGGTTGGAAAGGGGAACCCGATTACAAGGATCTACATATAACCTCCTCCCTGGGGGATGGACAATAGAAAAGTGGGTGAAGGGAGACATCGGGCAGGTCATGACAAAATAATAATTTATAAATTATCAAGGGTTCATGAGGGATGGGGAGCGGAGAAAAAATGAGGAGCTGATGCCAAGGGCTTAAGTGGAGAGCAAATGTTTTGAGAATAATGAGGGCAATGAATGTACAAAAGTGCTTTACACAATTGATGTATGTATGGATTGTGATAAGAGTTGTATGAGCCCCTAATAAAACTATTTTAAAAAAAGGAAAAAAAAAAAAGAGTGGTTCTCCTGTCCTATAGAGTTGCTGTGAGTCAGAATCAACCCCATGGCAGTGAGTTTTGTGCTAAGAACCCTCATTTCAGAGGTCTTGAAAGGGGAGCACAGATCCAGTGGACAGGAGGCAGACCCAGGAGCCATGGTTCAGGTCTCCTGGTCCCCAGCCCACACTGCCTTCTACCCATGGATGAGTGCTGAGAAAAGTATGAGAGCCAAGATCAAGACTCTCCTGCACACAGCACAGCCGGTGTCAGCTCCCCAAGTGTGGAGACGGCTCTATTCCCTCTCAGTACTGCCCGCTGCCTTAGCAGGCTGCTTGGCACTCGGGGAGCCCTCAGCTGGTGTAAGATGGGTGGCTGGATAAGCCATTTCCCTCAATTTTGCCATCTGTAAAGGCTTCTCCAAAGCAGACACCCGCACAAGCACTTTTGAAGTCACTTCTATAGTGGAGAAACCAGAAGCTGCTTCATAAATACACAGGCAGAAGCAGAGACACCTAAAAGTCAAGCAGAGGCTAGGAAATCCCAGGGAAATCCCAGAGTAGGTCCCATCAAAAGATAGAAGACAAAGGTGGTGCCTCCAAGGCAGCCTGCCTGTTGTTCTGCCGCAGACAGAGCCCAGGTCCTAAGATGCTGGGGTGGAGGGGGAGGCACGAAGAGGGGAAGGAAAAGTGACGAAGGAAACCCAAGATCTTGGACTGGTTCTAGTAGCTGAA
The DNA here is from genome assembly GCF_050624435.1 of Tenrec ecaudatus. Taxonomy (NCBI): domain Eukaryota; kingdom Metazoa; phylum Chordata; class Mammalia; order Afrosoricida; family Tenrecidae; genus Tenrec; species Tenrec ecaudatus. The sequence continues at coordinate 75,476,822 of NC_134539.1, read as the reverse complement.
CCTACCACCAAGGCACACCACCTCCTTCCTTGGTGCTTACCTTTCCTCCGTTGTCAAAGGGCAATGTGCCTGCCATTTCCCTCTTGCTGTAAGAACAGAGTTCATTAAGGCATGGACACACTGGCACACAGAAAATACTCAGTATAGGTTAGCTTGTCACCCTCCTTATCTGGGAAAAAAAATGCTGTTAACTCCAAGACCTCACAACACACAAAATAACAACTAGTGTTTATGCAAGTGTTTTGAAAAGTTAGAAAGGGTTATTTACATCTTTAGGGTTGTCGATGCCTAAAGGCCCCACAGGTTAAGTGTTGGGCTGCTAATCCCAAGGCCAACAACAGCCACGCTGTGGAAGGAAGATGAAGCTGTCTACCCCTATAAAGATTTATAGCCTAGGGCATTCTCCTCTGTTCTATAGGGTTGTGATGATTTCAGCCTAACTCCCCAGCAGTGGGTTGGGTTTGGTTTTTCTGCAACATTTAATGTTGTGTTCGAACAACCCAACTCTCCCTTTTAGACCTCAAACTAGACTCAGAGCCTCAGCATCCCCAGTCCATCAAGTTACACCAGAAGCTCAGAAAGAGGAAGCCATTTGCCCGAGATCACCCAACATACAGCAGGCCTTCCTGAGCTACCTGTGAGCAGGAGGGTCAGGAGGCTGCCACCTCAGGCATCCACCCCACTCTGTCGCCAGCATTACCAAGTGGCCCTTTGTGTAGAGCAGAGCTGTGCAGAAGAGCCTGCGGCTTCTACAACGGAAACTGCCTCAGAGGCAGAGAGATCCCTGGACACATGGAAGCTCATGTTCACCCAAGTCAAGACCCGAGAGAGGACTGTCAGAACCAATAAAATGCTGGGTGAGAAAGAGCTGGCCAGGCTTTTGTCCTAACTTTATGCCAACTCAGTACCTGAGTATGGCGAGGGCCAGCTTCAACTCCTGGCAACCTTGGGATCCAAATCAGAAAAGGAAAGCTCTGTGACTCAGTTTCCTCCTGAATGAGAAGAGTCACAGTACCTTTCTCCCAATGTGAGGACTGAAGGAGCCAGCACGCGCAAAGCACAGAGACATGTGAGAAGTGCCTGATGAATGCGAGCTGGCACGACCATTGATGTTTATCACTGAAAGGAAGGATTGAGCGTAGCCAATCGCAGGTCCCCGGCACAATTATCAGTCTATTTCCTTACAACCAGTGACTTGATGGGGAGAGGGCAATGCATGATTATCCACACCAGCAAGTAAACATGACCATTATCCCCAGTCAGGGTGTTCTTTGTTGGCGGTGGTAGCTTGTTTTAAGGCAACTAAATTGATATCTGGCTCCATCACATTCCCCGGGACTTCAGCTGTTCTCTCATTCCAAGGCCACGCCTTCCCTCTCACAAATACTGCAAAAGCACCAGGCTCTAGCTCTGGCGAGACCACGGCTGGCTGCCATTTTTAACAGTACAGCATGTGGTTGGAAGCCACATCTGTCGAGTCTACACCAGTATAAATTTTACAAAGCTATAAAGCAAATGACTGAACTCTGGCCTTCTGGCCCCCAGCCCTGGGAAGCACCCACCACACCCCATCCTGGGCCCAACAGCTCTGTCTCTAAGCTTTAAAAGCAGGGCTGAGTGTCCTAATCACAACACTTAAGTTGCAGTACAATGACTGTGAGATGCCAAGCGGCCAGTGACAGGCAAGTGGAAATATCACCTTTAAGGGCCTAAAGGGAGCCAAAGGTTAAGCTGTTAGAAGGTAGTAACGAGTATCTTAGAAAGATGGGTCAGGATGCTGGGTCAGAAAGTGACCCCTTTTCGTCCAGACCACAGCCTGGGAAAAGGGACGGGAGGAATTGCAAATATCAAAATGCCAGCTTTCTAAGTCACTTAGGCAGATCCCTCCAGCGCATGTTAGCTCACAGGGGAAGGGGAAACAACAGGTCTCTGCCTATAACGTTTCTGACACAAAAGAAAGCGGGAGCCAGCAGAACCCCCACAGCCATCCTTCCCCAATCCCTTAAAGAGAACACATCATCATTCATTCACCAGCAGCTGATAGGGCTAAAAGTTTGAACGAAATAAAGTTCAAAGGTCAACTGGGGGTAAAAAAACAAACAAGTAGAAAGGGAGACTTCTATTTGTTATGAGCCCAGGGCTGAGGCAAGTTGGCATCTACTTGGTTTATAAACATAAGGTACAACTACGCCTGCTCAGTGCAGAATAAGAATTATCTAAGAACACTTTGGTCCTGGGTCCCCCACGGGCCAACCATGGTCAAGTGGATGTCCTGGGAGCTCCAAGAGTGGCGCTGGCTGACAAGGCAACTGAGCTGAGCTGTGGCTTAGTGTCTCATCAGGGCCTAACAGATATGAGTTATCTCCTTGGAATGTTCTGCACATGACACCCCCCCCCCAATCAGTTTTCAGATGATGGCACTAAATTACTGATCAACTCTTGTAGTTGACACAGGAACCCCCTACCTAACTGGATACATTGGATGAAAGTATTTGTTAGTCCCACTCATTCACCAAAAGCATGGCAGTGGGCAACTCAAAAACCCTAAGGAAAGCATTTGGAGATGAGGAAGCAGAAGCCTGAGCTCATGCTCTGGTAACAGTAACAGTACCTGAATTCACTCATTCTCTGAAGTAAGTATTTATTGAGGACCTTCCTTGTGCTAGGTACAGAATGGCAACTTTGTGAGGAACTGGGCAGGCGCCCTCCCTCTTCATGCTGACAGTGTGTTGAAAACTGTATTGGTTGATTGTTCACTTGCAGCAAGAAAACTGTGGTCCTGGTTTCTGAACGAGTTAAACAATATGAACTATAAACAACATTAATCTCCCCAAGAGGGTTTATTTGCAGCCTTCCCCATGGAACGCACTCACTGTCTGCTAGAGGAAGGCACGGCACCAACCATTCTGGAAGAAGTCGGTTTGGCTGGAGGCCGCAGTGCGAGCACCCAGGAAGTGGGTTTCACACTGTGCTTGGTGGAGAGTCCACAGCTGAGCCCGAAGGAAGGAAGGCTTCCTTTCTTAGTTAATGACCTTCACGCACACACACAGAGAGGAACCTGTTAGAAATAGGGGCAGCACTAATTTTCGCTTCATACCACTTCACAGCACAGACGGAAACAATGAGGCCAAGAGACGGCCAAGAGTCACTCGGTCACAATGCCAGGGCTCCGATTATTACTCAGAGTGTCTAAAACAAGTGACCAGATACTAAAGTGGCAGGCCTATGAATGAGGTGACAGCGCGCGGAATAAGTCACAAACCAGGGACTGATTTATTCACTAAACTTCTTTGGGGTCCGGCAGGTGACCAGCCAGAGGAACAGCTGTCCTGAGCAGCCCAGCATCCTGGCTGGAGGCTGCTAGGGTGTGGTGGGCGGGCGACGTTGCCAGGCCTCGCCTCTTTCCAGTGCGTCACTGTAGTATGGCAACGGGCAACACACTCAGCCGGCCCCAGGTCAGACCCAGCCTGGCGCTCAATTCGGGCTAATTTGGGAAAGGATTTTTTTGCAAGCTCACACATGACTCATCTTTATGGGCCTCCTATCAGGACTGCTGGCTGCGAGGAGTCCCATTCAAACCACCACTGCCGGCAGCTGCTCAGGAGACCAGGAACCATTTGGGGTTGCTGTGGTTTTTTAACGTTTTAGTTAATGTTAGTAATGTCTTTTTCTTTTAAATCTCCATTAGTATTGCTAATGCTATTAATATTACTAATATTTACATGTAGCCCAAAGACCCAGTTGGGTCTATTGGTGGACTGGGGCGGGGTGGATAGGGCATAAGTTCTTTAAAACAACACAAAACTCAAGAACATGAATTAGGCTAGAGACTTATTGGTCTCTAAGTACGCTCTGCGATGGTCAGAAGGGAGCTGAGGCAGGGAGGCAGAGCCTCCAGTACATCTCCACTGGCCAACACTGTTACTGAAAGCGACGGAAGTTCTCTAGGCCTTCTCTGTTCTCAGGTGTAAGATGGGGCCCGCCCAAGCCCCTCGGGATGCTGTGAGGATGAAGTGAAATTGAAATGTGCTCAGAAAACTACTGAGAGTTGCAGAAGTGGTCGAGGAGAAGTGATCAAGGTTTTTGAACATTATCTGGAGGGCAAGGTTCCTGCCTGCACTCCACCTCTGAGGCACCCCTGACTTGTTGATGAAGTCTGAGTGAGTGAGTGAGTGAGTGAGTGAGTGAGTGAGTGAGTGAGTTCTGGCATGAAGATCATTCAGAAGGGGCGGCAAAATTCTGATTCTATTGACCGAATACATTTTGACCACAAAAAAGCTAGCTGTGGAAAAGAGAGTCAATACACCAGTGATTCTCAACCTGTGGGTTGTGACCCCTTAGGGGGTCAAACAACCCTTTCATAGGGGTCACCCAATTCATAACAGTAGCAAAATGACAGTTATGAAGTAGCAACAAAAATGTTATGATTGGGGGGTCAACACAACACGAGGAACTGTATTAAAGGGTCACAGAGTTAGGAAGATTGAGAACCACTGCACTACACAATTCGAAACTACCACCACTACCCACCCCTAAACCCACTGCCACCGAATAGATCCTGACTCACAGCAACCCTGACTGTAAATCTTTACAGGAGCCAACAGCCTCATCTTTCTCCCAGGGAGTGGCTGGTTGATTTGAACCCCTGGCCTTACAGTCACCAATCCAGCACTTGTCCCACTGTACTGACAGGGCTCCTTGACCAAAACTCAATGGTTGCTGATCTGAGTAAAAGGACTCAGTCCTAGCCCGAGTGCAGCCTCCAGGGACTGTGTTGGTTTCTGAGAAAAGACATGACGACACAGTTTCTGTGAATGTGTTCACTGCACATTTCCCTTTAATTCATAGCAAAGGCACCTCAGTGTATTTGAAACTCAGTAGCATGCTTAATTTGAGACAGGCTAGCTGATCTGCTTTCCAAAAATGTGTTCAGAGAACTTGCTGCCCTATCACAGAGAGGCTGCAGAGAGCCCAGAGATAGTCAGTCTTTGATGAACCTTCTAGAGCAGTGGTTCTCAACCTTCCTAATGCTGCAACCCTTTGTACGGTTCCTCATGTTGTAGTGACTCCTCAACCATAAATTTATTTTCGTTGCTACTTCATCACTGACATTTTGCTACTGTTATGAATTGGGTGAACCCTGTGAAAGGGTTGTTCAACTGCCAAAGGGGCCGCAACGCACAGGTTGAGAACCACTGTTCTAGCTAGATTGGTGTAGTTGGGGGAGAAGGGCAGAGACTTTAAAAAGAAAACACATTGCATAATTTACTTCTGTGTGATGTCAATGTTTATTGGCTTCCCCGGGAAGCTAATGGGAGGAGCAGTGACACAGTTAGGTCTTGGTCATATCCCAAAGACTAGAACTAAAAACTCACAACCATCAAGTTGATTCCGACTCAGAGTAGCCCTATGTAGGGTTGCTGAGTTTGTAAATCTTCATAGGAGCAGACAACCTCATTTTCCTCTTTTGGAGTGGCTGGTGGGTTTGAACTAACAACCTTGCAGTTAGCAGGCCAATGCTTAGCAAAAGTGCCATTGGGGCTTCTTAAGGGATGCTCAACAAACCCTCTGTGAATGAACTAAGTGAATACAGGAATAACAGAGATTGATGAGTGCAACTTAAACTCTCCCTTCCTTTAGCTATGATCTTCAAGAGAAACAGGAACCTGAAGGGTTGTTTTGTTTAAGTGATTTCCTGATTTTGAAATATCGATCATCGATTCCTTTATTCTTCAACCATATCACATGCAGCTCACACTCAACACATCCATGGACTGAATCCAGCGCACAGCTGCCAGCCTGTGACCTCCACTGTAACTCTGCACAGTCGGAGCCATGGAACTGGTCCCCCAAAGTGGCCCTGGGTCCCTCATCTCCCCAGTCTCTGAACAGCTACAAACCCCTAGTTCCTAACATGAGCCTCTACTCCTAGCAGGTCTGCCTACAAAATCACTCCCCAGCTCCCTCAGTCCACCTGGCTTCTCTCGGCCTTCTAATTATCTCTGTGAAACAGCAAGAAGCTGAAAAGTCTCCTTCTCCGCTCCAGCCCTGCAAACTCACCCCTCTGCCACCACCCCAAACGGACATGCTGCAAGGGCCAGCAAGGTGGCCCTCTGCCATCCTCGGGGGCCAGAATGTCTTGACCTAACAGAGACCATGCTGGGAACGTCTGACCTGCAGTCTGTCTTTCTGTGTCCCATGCAATCATATGCCCTCCAACAGGCCCCACCTGCACTGAGACACTACTGAATGAATACGTGAAGGTACTGAAAAGCAACAATGACAGACTGGCAAATATCTCCCCAGAGACTACCGAGAAGGCAGTGCATCTGGGAGGTACTAGGCCAGATGGCGCTGAAGCAAGGGAGGGAGAATGGGCAAGAATCTCAGGGCTGTTGTGCTGGTGTGTCATCCAGTCCATTTTGACTCAGGCTCTTCAGGGCAGAGCCCAGCTGTCCTACAGGTTCCCAAAGCTGTAATCTTTACAGAAGCAGCTGGCCACGTCTTTAACCCCTGAGAAGTAACCGAGGCAAAAAACTCATTGCCGCTGAGTTGATTCCAACTCATAGTAACCTACAGGATGGAGCAGAACTGCCCTGACAGTGAGTTTCCCTGGCTGTAACTCCTTATGGGCGTAGAAAGCCCTCTCTTTCTCCATCAGAGCAGCTGGTCGTCTTAAACTGCTGACCTAATGGCTGGTAGCCCAATGCTGCCACCAGGGCTCCCTAACACACTGCTCTTTCTCCTCTCATGAGCACATTTCTACAGAAAATAGCAAAGTTCTGACAGCGATTGTTTACTGAGCGCCCGCTCGGACATTTGCAGACCATGTGCTCCCTCAGAGGGGCCTTCATTTCACCTACAGACCTTTCCTTTGGAGAATTCAACAGTACAGAAACTCAACACGTCTGCCTATTTAAAAAAAATTATGAGTCATCTTGTTGCTATTGTTGTTAGGTGACATCCAGTCAGGTCCAACCCACAGCAACCCCATGTGCCCAAGAAGAAAACCCTGCCTGGTCCCGTTCCAGTCTCACGAGTGCTCTATTGTTATGAACTTTGAAAAAGGAGACTTGGTGGTGCCGTTAAGTAAGGTTGGATTGCTGACTGCACGGTCGGTGATTCAGACCTACCAGCCGCTTCTCTGGAGCAAGACGAGACTGCTCCCAAAAAGATTTACATACAGCCTTAGCAACCAACTAGGGTCTCTGAGTGGGAAGTTTTGAAAACGAGAAAGACCTTCTCCAGGATGGATTGACACAGTGGCTGCCCATGGGCTCAAAGTTCATCTATAACTGACCAGTAAAACCCACGAAGAAGAGTAAGCCTTTACTCCAGGAGTACCCCAATGTGTCTAAGTTGTAGCAGATAACCTTATGCAAGAAAAGACCCCATTTGCACTTTCAGCGAGCTGCACATCTGTGATCCCAAACCCAGGAGAGGTACCCACCCTGCTCTTGCCAACCTCCCAGAACGTTCTTGCTTAGCCACCTCTCACCAAACCCGCACTCCTCCAGTCCCGCAGCCCCTGGCAGTTCCTTCTTTCAGGTCTTGCCCTCTACTCCTCTTCCCTTTCAGGAAACCTGGCTCTCTCTCCTGAGCGGAGTACAAATACTGCCTCCTCCAGAGCATTCCCAATTCCCTCAGCTGATGAGACCCCTCCCTCCCCTGTGCCCCTGGATCTGACTGACCCCTGCAACATGCAGTACAGACTAAAACCTGGTGGTCCGGGGGTTATCCTAGCTCCACTTCTCCCACCTCCCAGACAAGTTTCTCCAAGGGCAAGGACTTACTGCGTTTGCATCTACCGTAGTGCAGTGTCCAGAGACAGCCCCAAGACAGTCCATGCCAATGTCAACTGACCTTAACCCCTCCTCCCGCCCCCCCTTTCTCCAGGTACTAGAGAACTCAAATGAAGCCAGTCTGGCCAGGGAGGGCTGAGCTATGGCTAGCAGGTGGTTTCCCCTGAGCTCTTTTGACTTCCCCAGGCTTTTGACAATGAACGTATTAAAACACTCTTAGAATCAAAGAAAACCCAGTCAGTGCTATTTTAAATTCCATTATCCATGCTACCCAACAATACCCATCTGATGAATACTTCCTAAGAAAAACTCTGCAGATGAACTGAAGATATTTCTGGGACAGCACCTGTGACATCTGGTCATGAAGGGCCCCAAGCTGGAGAACAGTGTGAAAAACACACAAGGAGCCATCCTTGAAACTGGCCACTCCTATGCAAGAGACATGCTGGCTTCCTGTCCAAGGAGCAGGCCTAAATGCCTTCCCTGTTTGCCCTCTTTAGGCAGCCTCCAGGAATCACGCCTCACTCAGCCTCTACAACTGGGACCATGGTCTGTCTGTATCTCTCTCTCTCTCTCTGAGGATCTGCAAGGTTCTATTGAGCAATAATTCATTTAAAGGGTTTGGCAGTCTCACCCACTGCCATCGAGTCAATGCTGATGCATGGCGACTCCCTGTGGGTTTCCGAGACGGTAACTGTTGACTTGAGTCGAAAACCTACTCTTTCTCCCAAGGAGCTGCTTAGTGGTCTCCAATAGGCGACCATTGGGATCCACATTGGGTAACCACTACACAGTACACATAACCAGGGATCCGGCACAGATACATAGTATACCCTTATTAAAAGCTACTTTGCCAGTATGTTTCCATCACAGAGGGTGAAAGTTACATTATCTACGCAAGAAATGCATCCCAGGAAAGTATTCCAGTTCAGCCTCCCAAACCTACAAGCAGCCCCGCAGACTAACACTACCTGCCTTCTACCACTCAGCTGCCTGGCTAACCTTGTAGTCCGATCAAGCCACCAGACTTGGTCCTAGTACAGCGTCTTGGACCATCCTCCTCCTTCACCCTGGACCCAACGGTTCATGATCTTTCAGGTGCTCTGCTAATTAAGCCCTGAGCCGCACATGCACGCCAGTCACTGAATCTTTAGAGTCTATTCCAAGTACCGGCAGATGCAGGCAACTCTCTTAAGGTTTCGAGGAATACACAAAGAGATAAGACTTGCATCGCGATAGAGATGATGCCCAATGCCTCCCGGGTTCCCCACCGGCCCAGCTTCCAGCCCGAAGCTTGAGACAGGAAAACTGGGCTTGGGCCGGGAAAACGCCCCACCACACCTGGACTGTTTCCTTCGAGGCAATCAGGGTGGATACTTGCCGTGCAAGATAAACTCCAGGATCATTAGCAATGACACATATTTGATAGAGCGGTTCTATTCTCCTCCCCACGGACAGACAAGCCCGGAGCCCGCCACAGAACCCCGGCGGCACTAACACACGCGACGCGGCCAGGCGTCTCTTCCTCCCCAACCCCAGGTCCAAGCCGTTTTTCGGAAAGTTCCTTGAGAGGACGGGCAGCACCCACCACGGAGACCCTCAGCTCCTAGGGGTGGGGGCGGGGAGCGAGAGCGTCCACGGCCACTGTCTTTCAAAGCAGCCCCGCTACCACCCCCCAGAAGAAAAGTCACCCCCGTTGTGGCCACCCTGCCGGTCACCGTGGCCCCGGGCCGAGGCCGCGCGAGAAAGCCGCGGAGAGGGACCAGCACACCGGCTGAAAATGGCCTTCGGATGTGAAGTTGGAAAACGCCCCGTTTAGGCCTCGGCGGCAGTTTCACTTCTGCTCCCCGGGCCCCGCCAGGGGTGCGCGCGGCCAGCCCGGTAACAATCCGGAGGCGCCCCGGGCGGAGGGCGAAGCGGCAGCGCCTCGGGGCCCACGCGAGCCCGGGCAGGTCGCGCCCCGCTCGGCCCCGGCCCGCGCCGCGGACAAAGTGAGCGGTGCCCGCGCCCCCGCCGCCGCGCCGCCTCACCTGCTTTCTCGATCTTGCCAGACATTTCCGGGCTGCGCCGGAGGCCGAGGCCGCCGCTCATCGGGCCCGGCCCGGGCCGCTTCGGGGCGACAGGCCGGCGCAGCCGCCGCTCGCCTCGGCCCTGGCTCGCCGAGCCTCAGACCCGCGCCGGCATGGCGGGCTCCGCGGGCCGCGGCCTGTGCGCTCGGCGACCGGCGCTCCAGCCCGCCCCAGGTCGCCGCCGCCAGCCGCCAGCCGCCACCGCTCCGCCTCCTCCGCTCCCGCCGCCAGCCGCTGCTGCTGCTGCCGCCGCCGCCGCCGCTACCCCGGGCCCGCGAGCCCGGCTGCAGCGCCGTGCCGCCGCCCGCCCGCCGGGCCTCGGCCGCAGGCACAGTGCCACCTGCCGGTCGGCCGCCACGGCCCTGCGTCGGAACGTGCCCAGCGCCCCCTGCCGGCTCGGAGCCTGGGCTGGCGCTCCCTCTGGGGACACAGTGCCCCCTGCCGTCCTGGAGTCTCCATGACAAGGGCTGGGAGTAATCCCCGCTAGAGACTCCGCCAGGCCCTGCCCATTGGACTGTCGCCACCCACGGCTGAATGCTCCCCACTCTCTCAAAAAAGACCACTGTCTTCGAGTCACTTTTGACTCATAGTGACCCTATAGGACAGAGTAGAACTGCTCCTGTGGGTCTTCAACTCTGTAAATCTTTACAGGAGTAGAAAGCCTCATCTCTTCCCCACAGGCTGGTGGTTCAAACTGCTGAACCTGAGGTCAGCTGTGCAATGCATAGCCCACTAGACCACCAGGGCTACTGTCCCTGTCCCCTCGAACGCTGACAGTACCCTCTGCCAGGCTGAAGTCTCACGCCAAAGCCAGGCAACCCTCCCCTGCCCCCCAGCCAGGAGACAGTGCCCTTGCCTGCTGACCGGAATCCATCCCTGCCAAGGCCTGGGACTCATCCATACATGCTGAACTCTAATGTCCTCTGCTGGCCAGTCACCAACCTGGACCTAGGCTTGACCATACCTAGGACTCACCACTCTGTCTCCTGAACCTGGTCTGCTGACTACCCCACCCTACCCCCACCATCTTAATTAGACCCTGCATCCCCTCGGAGCTGAATGTACCAGACCAGGTCTGGGCCTGACCTTACCTGGGGCTGAGTGTCCCCTTCCCTTCTGGCCAATCTCCCTGGACCCAACCAGTGACCCCTTCCTGCCTGCACAGCCAACACCAAGCTAGGTGCCCTGTCTCCTCCACTTTGGCTTTTGGCCCTGGACTTTTTCCTGGGGTGGTGAGTTCATTCACATTCATTTCTTGGTGATGGAGTGATTTGGAAAAGAATAGCAAGTATGGTTGTACAACCTGAAGAATGTAAGCAATGTTAATGAAATGTGTGTGTACAAATTGTTGAGATGGTGGATGTTTTGTTGTGTATATTTTGAAAAAACAAAGCCATTCATTTAAGAGTCAAGGAGCCTACAAGTACTAGGTCTGGGCACTCACTATGTGTTGACAGCCCTAAAATATGTGCATGGTGGATTCTTCCCTCCAAGGAGCCAAGCTGGGGAGTCAAAGTTAAATCACAGATTGCGAATAACAATACATCTCTAGAATACAAGGGAGGGTCACAAAATGGAACAAAATCAGCTCTACTGACTTTCCCTGCCAGTTCCCCCTTTGAAGAGGTGAATTAGCAATTAAATAAGCTGGTGCTGGGTCTAGGGTTGGGGGAGGTACAGGGAGAAGGGAAAGGTGAGAGATGTACAGGGAAGATCCACTTTGCTCCTCTGATTCTGGAGCTGAGATGGCAGGGGATGGCAACCACGTGTGCAGAGTTGTCAGTTCCAGCCCTCTGTGGGGTTAAAGATTAAGCCAAAGACTGACCAACTCCATTCACGTTTTGAGCTGACGAACGGCTGCTCTGAACCATAGTGGCAGTACTCCGCTCTCCTGGCAGCTGCATAGTCAGACACAACTGGCCCCTGGCCTTGGGCCCACCCAACTCCCAGCCACTCATTAGACATTCCAGGCTCCCAACTCTTTTAGATTTGCGAGCTGAAAGGGGCCTTGGTTTTACGTATGACATGCTGGATGCAACGTTGCAAACTGGGCAGAGAGAATACTGGGCTCGGGCAAAAGTCCACGAGAGCACAGCCAAATCGACGGAATCAATGGTGACACTAAATCACAAGTGAATTGCAAACATTGAAGCACTTTACAAATGGGTTTTACTGTAAAGAAGGGTCATGGAGTTTATTTAATAAGGGCACATTGTGCTGGGATTCACCAGGTCAGCAGTTTAAAACTACTAGCTGCTCTCTGCAAGAAAGATGGGCCTTTCTACTCCCATAAAGAGTTACAGTCTTGGAAACCCTCAGGTGCAGTTTTACCTTGTCTTATAGAATCTCTATGAGTCAGCATTGACATGATGGCAGAGTTTCACTGAATTCATCACAGGTCTTTATATTTATGGAGGCCCTGAATGATGTGAATGTTCAATGTGTTCAGCTGCTAACTGAAAAGTGGGAGGTTCAAGTCCACCTAGAGGCCGTTGGAAGAAAGGCCTGGTGATCTACTTCCAAAATAGCAGCCACTGAAAAACCTATGACACGCAGTTCAGCTCTGACACCCATGGGTTCTCTATGAGTCAGAGTCCATTTAAAACCAACTTTAAAAAAAATCCATAGCTCTAATATAACACTTCTCAGGTGATGGAACAGATAGCTAAAGCCACAGTCTAACTTTGGGGTTTCTGATGGTTAAAATTGCGTGTCAACTTGGCTCGGTGTGCATGCTCCGTGGTTTGGCAGTTAAGACATAGTAATTCCTCATAGTGAAATACAATATCATCATCTTCATGATGAGATCTGCTATGAGAAGCCAATCAATCGAAACACCAATGCTGTGGGAAAACTTGCTTGCTTTTTGCTGAATTGTCTGCATTTGGATTTCCCTCTGTTCTTTGGACTTGCACCAGCAGCCTGCCACATTGCTTGCTGATCCTGGGAGTTGTCTCCAGCCTGCCATCTTACCTTCGATTCATTCACATTTGCTGTCTGACTCCTGCCACTGACCTGCGGGTCTTGAGTCTGTCAGTCTCTTGTAAATATATGAGGCAGGAGAAACCTACAACTGTGTGAGCCATTTCCTTGCTATAAACTGCCCTTGTATATATGCGCATGAGCTGCTCTGGTCTATACATGCATACGCTGCCCTGGAATATCCGTGCCTACGCTGCCCTGGAATATACATGTATAAGCTGCCCTGGTTCTGCTTCTCATGATAGCCTGTCTAAGACAGAGCCTTCTCACATGCTGCTCCTTATGTCTGGAATCTTCTATCTCCTCCTCTTCACCTGGCTAATCGCAAGTCCTCATTGGCTTCTTGATTTCACTGTCACATGTCCTAGGAATCCTTCCCTGACTTCCACAACGGGGCCAGCCTCTACTGCTCAGGCCACTTTGTTGCACTGACAGACCCCAGCTCAGTTAGAGCAAAGAGGGAATTGGATGGACGATCATAGTTAGCAAGTAGGAGTATAGCCAGGTCCAAATAGCAAAATTCAAACTGTTAAACAATAATGTTGCCCCTATGAGTTGCCTAATTTTTCACAGGGTCTCTCTCCACACAAGAGTGGCTTCTAAGCAGCCTCCACCCCCCAGCTTAACAATTTCACTAGCAGAAGAGTTACTTTTCCTTTAATTCCCAAACCAGCCCCATGGCAAAAGCTCAGGAGCCCAATTTTGGTCTCGCACCTTTCACAAAGTCAGAAGTCCATCTCTGCCATCACAGACTGGTTAGCATCCATCCATCTTCCTAGCACATGGCTCCAGGCAGCTCATCGGCTCTTTGTATAATCACCAGTTGATCTGCCCCCTTCAGGGGACTGTGAGTTCTGGGCTGGCCAGGAATGTGCTTGGTATATTGCTGCATCTCCAACCACAGCCCCAGGGAAACAGCTCTAGGCATGGACACGTGGCTGCTTTTAGGCTTTCTCCCCGCATCCCAGGAGAAGAGCAGTCCAGATGACCATGGTGGTGGCTCCCCACACTTCATAGTGAAGGGACAGCAAGGTGGCCTGGAGCCTGCTCAGAGAACCTATTCTGGATGAGGCCCTTCCCCAAGCCAGCCAGCATGGTGACCTAAGGGCTCGCTAACTTCAGCTCGTAACAACTACTACTCACAGATCCACTGCCAGTGCCTCACAGACAGTGATTGCGGCTTCATTACAGCTTTATTGCAACCAGAAGAGGCAGTTGAGTCTGTTAATAGCCGATGTGATGATAATGAAGACTGGCGCCTACTAAGGCTTGGACTCAGTCACTGCTTCAACCACACTGTCCCCTTCAATTGTCACAGCCGTGCTAAGGAATTGGGAGCTTTTGTTTGGTCATTAAATGGCCATAGAAATCCACTTAATAATGGTCTGGCAAACAGAGGAATTTATTGCAAGAATACAGGGACGTCTCAGAGACAGACCAAAGGGCCAGAAGTGTAACACACGTGGTCCGGAACTCAAGCCAGGATGTAGAGGGATGTAGAGAGCAGCTAGGGGAATCCATATTCTTTTTTTTTTTTAATTTTTTAAAGCAAACCTCACAGAAACACTTTAATTCTAGCCTACCAGCGCCAGGTGCAATGTCTGGGACAGACTCTGGGTACAATGCAGTGTGGCGACCATCCACTCACACGTGGCTCCGAGAAGGCCCCCGAGGGGGACTTACCTTCAGGGGCTTGAGCCGGGGCGGGGAAGGGAACCCCAGGAGCAGAGACAGGGGCAGGCAAGAGGGAAAAGGCACTACTTCTTGGCGAAGGAGATCTTCATGGCGTTGTTCTGGGTGATCTTGAAGCCCTGCAGGGCATCGCGGGCGGCCCCTGCCTGCACCTCGTTGTCAAACTCCACAAAGGCGATGTCGTGCCGCCCGTGCACCAGCCGTACCTCCTTGAAGCCGGGGAACTGGTTAAACAGCATGGACAGCATGAGCTCACTGGTCTCCTCAGGCAGGTTGGTGAGGAACAGGATGTGGTTCGGCAGGTTTTCGGAAAGCGGCTGGGCCGGGGGCATCTGTCCTGGCATCAGCTGCTGTGGAGGAATGGCCCCTGGAGGGAGCTGGCCAGGGGCCAGGCCGGGCGGCGGAATCATGCCGGGGGGAGGCATGTAGGGCGGCTGGCCGGGCATGTGGTGCATGATGCGGGGAGCCTGCGTCATGGGCAGCATGCCTGGGACAGGCCCCGGGACGGCCCCCACCCCAGGGGCGGCGGCCCCGCCCTGCACGGCCTTCTTGGCTGAGGGGTCTCCTGGCTCTTGGGCTTCCTCTTCTCCCGCTTGCGGTCGCGCTCCACGAAGGTGCCCTTCATGTTGGCGATGATGTCCAAGTCCGTCTTGGCGTACTGGATCCGCATGGTCTTGTCGTAGAAGGGGCAGCCCTGCATGGCCCGCAGGGCGTTGGTGGCGCTGCTGACCTCCTTGAAGATGACAAAGGCTTGGCCTCGCACCTTCAGGCTCCGCCACACCAGGATATCTAGGATCTGGCCAAACTGCGAGAAGATGGCGTACAGGGACTTCGTCAGCTCATCCTTCTTGATCTTTTCGTTGAGATGGTTGATATAAATAGTGTGGTTGGGGCCGTCTCGGGCACTGCCATGGAGCGAGGTAGAGGCGCCGAGGTCGGTAGCGCAAGTGGGCAAGAACTCCAGCACGCAGCTTCTGGGAAATCCATATTCTTAACAACCACGGACTCCCTCCCTCCCACCAGTCTTGCCTCTGCCCTCTCCATGGACCACCCAGACCCACAGAGGATGCTCAATTCTAAACCTACACTCCAGCAGAGACCGTCTGACTGGCCCACCTTCATTCAAATCCAACCCCGGTCCAATCAGGTCTAGCCACGGGGATGGGGTACAACACAGCTGCTTCCATCTATCCTCGGGCTTCACCTCTCACTTCCGCAGTGACCGTTCGCCTCCCTCAGCTAAGTGGGTGACACGGAACACACTTCTAGTAAACAGTCAGGCGGGACCACGAAGGTCAGCTTGTTCCCACGCTCGTGTTTTGACCAATGTGCTAACAACGTCTCGATTTTATTTTCGTGGGCTGCTGGAACCAAGGACCACAGAGTGGGCACCTTCAAACGACAAGAATGCCACAGTTCTGGAGGCAGAAGTTTGAAATCTAGATGGTGGCGGTGTCACAACCCCTCCTCCGTCACCTCCTCCAACTCCTGGTGGCTTCTAGGGTTCTGATTGTAGTCCAATCCCCTCCTCCATCGCCACATGACCTCCTTCCCCGAGGGTATCTTTTTTACTTACCTGGTTTTTTTTTTTCCGGTGTCCTCTTCTTATAAGGAAACAAGTCATTGGGTTTCACCCTGAGAACCTTCCTTAATCACACCTGGAATTACCCTAGTTCCAAATAAGGTCACATTTTGGGGTTCTGGGGAAACATGAAATTGGAGGGGAATATCATTCTGCCCGCTTTATTTCCACACCTAAACTTATCTCTAGGCATCTTCCAGGATTTTAAACTTGTGTTTGGTCTTCCTTGCCTCCAAGCCCATTGAATTCATTTCACTTACCGGTAAAGACGCCTAGATGGCTTGCCCTCCGTGTATCGGCCCGCAAGCAAACAAACAGACAAACCAACCGGACTTGGGTCCTGATCTCCAGGAGCATCGCAGAGGTCCCAAACAACTCCCCCATGGAACTGGCTATTGTGAAAACCTGTGTCTGTAGACTCATCTCGGTTTTGCACATCAGGAAAGGCCAAAAGGAGGCAAAACCCTTCGGCCACTTTCACTAGGATTAGTGAGCTTATGTTGAGATTTTGTTGGCAATCCATCACTGAGGTCACAAGAGCCCCACTTGCCCACCTGCACCAGGCCCCTAAATGGCTTGAACCTGATCTAGGGGTAGTAATCAGGAAATTGGGGCGCTATCTGCAGACATCCTCAAAAAGGCTGGACCAGATGTGATCACTCCATGATCTTAGCATGGATCTCTGAGACGTAGTTAATTACTTCCTAGGGCCCTTCTAGCCAAAGTTCTCCCAGTGTGATGTATCTAGCCTCCAGTCAAGTGGGTGCTGACTCATAACGATCCTATAGGACAGGGGAGAACTGCCCCTGTGGTGTCCGAGATGCAAACTCTTTTTACAAGAGTAGAAAGCCTCCTTTTACTCCCTAGGAGTAGCTTGTGTTTGAACTGCTGACCTTGTCGTTCGCAGCCCAATTTGTAACCCATGATGCTAGCAGGGGATAAGGCTGGGACATATTTTGAGTTCTCACCTTACTAAAGAGTATGTCTAAAGTACCCTTTGTCTCCCTTTGGGTCTGGGCTGCAGAAGGCAACCCCCACCCCCTGCACTCATCAAAGCCATTCTTTTTGGTGACGTCCTCGCATGCACAGAACAAGGAGACCTGATCTGACTAGGCCCTGGACCCTGCATCTGGTTTGCCTCTGTGTGACCTCCGGTTCTGGGGACTAGAGTTACAGCCTACCAGCTGACCTGATTGCACCGGCTGCTGCCGCTTCCGGAGGCTCCTCTGGAATGGATATCTGAATTTCAGAGTTGGCATTTGTAGCAACCCCAGCCATGGGAGGCATTCCGTCAGGGTGCCCGCGTGAACTGCAGAACCCTGGAGGGGGCGGGAATCTACGACGGGGAGGCTTGGTGGTTGGCATCAGGGATGATGGCGTGGTACAGCATTTTGAAAGAGTTGGACATTGGGGACATCTTTAATCTCCACCTCAGTGGGACCAGCTCAATTTGTATTCCTTTTTCCTCAAATAAATTATATTCGTAACCTGCTAGACTGATTCCAGCAGACTCAGAGCAACTCTATTGAAGAGGGTAGAATCGCTCTTGTGGGTTTCCAGGATTGACTCTTTTTTTTTTTTTTTAAGTTTCAAATGCATTTTATTTCTTCAGAAGTGCCATATTTTAATGGGTACATGGTGCTTTTACTTGAACCAATTTCAAGTTAGTTTTGAAGCACTTCAGTATTACATCCCCAGCTGGTTTGACTACTAATCTCTCCATTCCTTTGGGGTGACTCTGCCAACAGGGGATAGGCTCCATGCTATTCCAATACATCTATACAGCAACACAAAAAGCAGTCCGCTAGCTAAAACAGCATGACCAGGTTCGTAATGGAAATCAGGTGCCCAGTTCTGGGGGTTTGGTCTTGCCATTGTTTGCTTAACGCTTTGCACTTGAAGATGACAGTGTTTTTTGGCCAAGGGAACCATTGTGGAGAAGTTCACAGAACTGTGGCAACTACAGTGGTTGGCTAGGAGAAATTCTCATCCGGGACCCTTGTACAGAGGTCTCAAGGCTGTAACTCTTTGTGGAAGTAGGAAACCTTGTTTTTCTCTCCTGGAATGGCTAGTGGTTTCGAACTGCTGACCTAACAGTTAGTAGTATAACCCACTACACCAGCAGTTCTTAACCCATGGGTCATGACCTCTTTGGGGATCGAACGACCCTTTTACAGGGCTCACCTAAAACCATCGGAAAACATATTTCTGAGGGTCTTAGGAACCGAGACACGGCTCCTCTATCATCTCCAGGTGGGTCTGCCACATACTGCGCGATGCTTCAAGACAAAATTTTATTTATTTGTCATTAGAAATAAATCTTTCACAATATAGAATGACATATTGCTTTGTGATTCATCACTATGCTTTAATGATGTTCAGTTTGTCACAATGAAAATACATCCTGCATATCAGATGAGTTAGTCTGGGTAGACTAGAGAAACAAATTCATAAACATGCATATGTATACAAGAATGAGATTTTATATACAAGAGGAAATGAACATTGAGAAAACATCCCAACCCAGTGCAGTCCAAGGCCATAAGTCTGACATTAGCCCATATATCTGATACCAATCTATAAAGTCCTCTTCAGACTCACGAAACCCATGCAATGATGCTGAATGCAGGAAGATCACAGGCCAGTGGGTAGAAAGTCTTTGGATTGGGTGGTGTTGTAAGCATCTCAGCGCTGGCAATGGTCTCTACATGACTTCTTTGGCTTCAGAGTTCTGGTTGCATCAGCGTAGGTCCGTGTGGCTTCTCCAACTTAGGGCACTGGCATAATTCCATGTGTCTTGTCAACTGCAATGTCTCCCAGGGTGTGAGTCGAGAGTCTCCCACCTCCACGGAGGAAATACCAGAATTCCCAGAATCCTTAGAGGAAGGCTATGCCCACACAGAAGCCTCATTGGCTTTTACCCAATTTGCAGAGTAGACTCCACCCCTTCACTCTTCATCCTTAAAGTGACAATTATATAACTACCACATCAGATATTTACATGACAATCCATAACAGTAGCAAAGTGGCAGTGATGAAGTAGCAACGAAAACAATTGTATGGCTGGGGGGTACCCATCACATGAGGAACTGTATGAAAGGGTGGCGGCCCGAGGAAGGTTGAGAACCACTGATGGGCCCCATGGTAGCAGTGTTGGCGACTGTTACATGTGATTTCATCACGTAACACAGAAAGAAAAGTTGCTCGTTCTTGCGCCATCTCCCCCCTCACCGGCATGCTTGGGTTCACGGTCTTCGCCATTGTATCAGTCCATCGTGTGTTTCCTCAGCTCCCTCTCTCTCACTAGCAGGGGTTGGGGCTAGGTCACAGGGCTGCGGGGCTTCCTTCCCTAAGTACTCAAAGGCTGGTACAAAACCGACACTTGCCATAACGGCCCGGAAGATAATCACAGCCTTGAAGACCAGGTGAAAATGGGACTGTTGGGTCCTTGGGTAAAGTGCCCCGGTGTCTGCACATCCTACCTCTGCCTGTCTCTGACCAGGCGCAGGGTAAAAAGAGCCCGGCCCCCCAGCTGCCAGGGTATTTCATACCTCTGGCTGGGGAGGCTGTGATTGAAGGTCTTGACCCCATTGGCTGAATTTAGCCTACCTGGGTGGGATCAGGAGCCTGGGCCTAGTTTAGGCCACCCAGGTGTACCGTCCACCGGCTCTGAATTGGAGTTTGGGGAGCTTCGTGGGTGGCTAATGCTGGCCTGATTCCTTCCCAACCTCCTTTATGGGGGCCTTCACGGGCATGGGAGGGACAACCCCCTGTCCCTATCCTGGCTACCCAGCAGTCCTGGGGGCAGGCTTTCCCTCCTGGTCTGGAGAAAGGTCCTTGTCTCTTTGAGGCCCTGCCCCTCGCTGATCTTCGTGCAGTGTGGCCTCTGTCCTTTCCCACCTTTACTTGCTTCCTTCCTTGGCTGCTCAGTTGGCTTTTGCTTTTATTATCTCTCAGAAAATTCGACTGAGGACACACCTTCCACGAACCCTGCTCCATCAACATCACAAAGAAACCTCATTTCCAAATGGGGTCATAACCACCGGGGTGGGGCCCCTGGGGGCCTCGTGCTTATGAGTGGGGCTGCTAAGGGAAAGTTCCTTCTGCAGGAGAAGGAGCACTCGCACAGAGTTACAGTCTCAGACACCCACAGGGGTGCGTCTACCCTGTCCTGTGGGTTTGCTGTGAGTTGGAATCAACTTGATCAGGGTGAGTTCTTGTTTTGTTTTATAGGGGGATTAGGGTTTACAGTATGTACCCTTAGAGGATAAATGAAATCCATCAAATAGCCTTTCCAACAAATGGACACCCACAGGCAAAAATAAATAAATAATAATCCATAGCCTAAGTTTGTCACCACAAACATGAACTGAAAAAAATTTTTAATGAACAGAAAATTGGCCATAGATTTAAAGTGTAAAATACTATAATTTTAGAAAAAAGTAAGAGAGAAACTCTGGCTACTCAAAAAGCAATTAAACTTGACACCAGAAACTCAGTCCACAAAAAGAAAAAGCTAGATTAGAAGTTTTCAAACTTCAAAATGTTTGCTCCGAGTCAGGCCCTTTTAAGAACATGTGAGGCCAAGCTTCAAGGACTCTTGGAGGTGCAGCGGTTGAGTGCTTGACTGCTAAGGGGTAGGGTCAGTGTTTGAAGCCCACCAGCTCTACAGAAGCCCACCGACTGGAAGCCACCAACTCTGCAGAGGAAAAGTCCTGCATCTGCTCCCATGAAGGTCCCCGAATCTAACCAACAAACCCACCGCCATTGAGTCCACTCTGGCTCCTGGCACCCATGCAGGGTACTTCCAAGGGGGAAATCATTTGGAGCAGACAAACTCCTCTTTTGCCTGTGGTGTGGCTGGTGGCTGAAGCTCTCACCTTACGGTTAGCAGCTCACCACCTAACCCACAGCGCCACCAGAGCCCCTTTGGAAAGCTAAAGACAGACACAAACATATTACCAGCGAGAATATACAACTCTTATCACAATCCATACATACATCAATTGTGTAAAGCACATTTGTACATTCGTTGCCATCATCATTCTCAAAACATGTGCTCTCCGTAGGTGCTGAGCTTTTACAAACACAATAAAGCAACATGCAATAACCATATGACCCAGCAATTGCTCTGTTAGGGCATGTAACCCAGATACCTGAAGACTCTGGTCACATGAAAATGTGCACCCAAGCGTTTACAGCCGTTTGATCACAATGGCTCTCACCTAGAAATGACCGAGGATATATCGTTCTGCGGGGAAATGATTACGCATACTACGGAACACCACTCACGGTTAAAGGATGAACTGCTTATACACAAAACAACCTGTGAGTGCAGACTCCAGAGAATAGTGATGGAGGGGGGTGGGGGACCCCTCAAAAGATGACACACTTTGTAATTCCGTTTGTCCACCATTTTTGAATGGCAAGCTTACAGAAACGGAGAGTGGCTTAGGGGTTGCCAAGGGTGTTGAGAGGCTAGCCGCCAGATGAGACGTTTTGACTCCAGTAAAGATTTAGTCTTGGAAACCCACCAGGGCAAATCTCTGTTCTATGAGTCAGAGTCTACTTGAGGACAGTGAGCTATTTATTCATGTGTTTGTTTATTTGTTTGTTTACAGGAGGGAGGGAAGTGGGTGTGGCTGAAAAGGAGAAACAGAAAGGATTGTTGTGTTGATGGAGATGTTCTGTGTCTTGACAGTACCGGTGCCAATATCCTGCGCGTCCGGAAGTTTCACAAGATGTTACCATTGGTTACGGGATGCACAAAAGCTTCCTGTGTGGTTGCCTACAACTGCATATGAATCTACAATCAATCTCAAAACATTAAAATTGTTAAAGTCTTTAGACAATGAACGGGAAAAGTCTGCTTGCCATCCTTCCTGGGCACAATCACTGTTATCCGTTCGGCACCCTGTTTCTAAAACTGGTACTGCATGTGGCTCAGTGGGTGCCCCACATGTTGCTGGATCAACCCCGTATTGTTGACATCTAGGTTGTTTCTCATTTTCACCAGGACAAGCAACACAGAGATGAGCCTCTTTGCTCAAAGGGGAAGTCCCGGGTCAGGACATGAGCACGAGTGGGCAGGTGCCAGCTGTGGTTAGATGGTCCTCTGGAAAGATTTCATCAACTTACACTTTGGCTGATGGTCCCCCACCCCCCCGGCCCCGTCTCTAACATTCCATTTCTCTCTGCACTAATCCACGCTTTCAATTAAGGACGAACACAGCGCACGCAAATTCTGTGTCAATTTTATTCCTGTATTACACCACATCCATGGGCTCAGAATCAGGAACAAAGCCTCACTTAACAAATTGCAAGCAAAACAACAACAAACACCAGTCGTCATTGGACGGATTTGACTTGGGGCCTCCTGGTCTGTGGCAGCGTGGGTCTGCAGTGGCTGCAGGTCACCAGGCCGTTCTTCTGCAGTGCCTCTGACTGGACTCGATGTGCCAACCTTTTGCTTATCAGCCGAGGCAGTGAACACAGTCCACACAGAGGACCCTCAGGAGAAAGGCTGGATGATCTATTTCAAGTCCATCATTGAAATTGCGATAGAACACAGTTCTAATGTAGACACATGGGCATCATCACGGGCCAGAGTTGGTTCCACCACACTGGTTATGGCATCACTAAGTGACAAAGATTCCCCCACCCCACCCCAAAAAAGAAAGAAGAAGTCAATTTTGGTTTTTAAAAAATACACGAAAATGCTATAGACTTGACAAAAGACAGCTAGTTTTAGGTTGGCAAGACTAATAATTCCTCTTAGCATAAACTTTTATTATCTCTCTATGGGCCGTAGGTAAAGATTATCTGCCACCATTGATCAAATATTTACAATTACATATACAAGGATAAAATGACCTGGGAGACGGACCTGGCTACAGAGATCACGGCCATCCCGGCCAAGGTCCAACAATGTTCAGGGATTTGGGATGTCCACTACAGAGAGATTTAAAAAGAGTGGTGGATGCCAACTTAAAACCTAGCGAAGAGCTCAGCGGTGGTAGAATACAGCCTAAACCTGCGGAGGGTCGGGTGATAGCACATCATATGCAGCGTGAGGCTGTGCGATTTGGGGGCTCAATGCTTCCTTCAACTCCGGGGTTCTTTCAAGTTGGCCACACCAAGAAAGATCAGGAGGAAGACGGCCCTAGAATTTGACCTTGAGACAGTCCTTCAAGTGACACTGTGTTGATGAAAGTGACCTTGAGAACCAGAGGAGACCTTGGTCCTGTGCACTGCTGGCATCTGGTGTCATGTCCAAGGCGCATGCTTGTACTTCACCTGCACGAGTTCCCCAGGTCATCTCTGAGCTCCATTTCTATAGCAATGTTCATGCCTATTCATCTCGCTCCCGTCTGATGCCAGAAGTTTAACTCCTCCTTTCTATGGGAACTTCTAGCTGATCAATATCCTTTGGAAGGAATTCAGGTATCACTTTCAAAATTGTGAAGAAGAGAAACACTAGAAAACAGAGCAAAAAAGCTCTTCTCTAGTCTATTTTTGTAAATAAAATATTATAAAATTGAAATACAAGCTGATATTTATACTTCCTATTATTTTGTATTTTATGACCTTTGGTACAATTGGCTGGTTCTAAGCACGAGAATACATCGATGTCATGGAGTATTGTAACATGAAAATTTTGATTGTGAGGCGTGTTCTCATGTGTTTATAGGCAAACAAAGTAAACTTATTTTGCCATGTTTGATAGAAAATGTTATATCGTATTTGGAGTCACATGAAGTGTAAACACTAAACAGTATTGTGTAAGAATTACTACAGATACTACTTTTTGTTTATTTGTTTTCTTGTTTGAACTTTTTGGAATTATCTACAGAAGATACTGGTTTGGGGGGAAGGGAGGCAAAAAAAGATACTGGTTTGTTGTTGGTGAGTGATGGATAAAATGCTACCTTGAACCATTGTAACAAAAACTTGGAATCTTTACAAACAAACCAAAAAAATAAAAGCACTTTGTTGAGTTGTGTTCTGAAACTTCACCTGGCGTTATTACCTCAGGAAGGAGAGGGAAACCTATCCAGCGATGTGGTTCTCTCTTTCAAACTCATGTGAAATCTTTACTGGGTAGGGAAAAAAATCCATGTTTCAGGATAGCAATTGAACATTTTATATTTGTAGGTTATAAAAATATTATTTTATCTGGCAAGTTTTAGATTTACAAATCGCAAAGGTGGTATAGAGAGTACTCATGTACTCCGCATCCCATTGTTAACATTTTATGTTAAAGAAACAAACCAACCCACTGTCATTGAACTTGATACTGACTCATAGTAACTCAATAGACCAGAGTAGAATTGTTCTGTAGGATTTTCTAAGGCTGGAAATATATATATTTCAAAACTTTTTATTGTGATCTGGGTGAAAGTTTACAGAGCAAATCAATTTCCCATTAACAATTAATACCCAGTTTGTTTCATGTTTTTGAGTGCAATCCCCACAAGGCCCTCTGCTGATCCCACGTGATCCTGGACCTCCATCCGTTTTTCTTTCCTCTCCATTCTGAACGTGGTCCTTGGGGAAATGCTGCCCCTTTGATCTCAAACGGCTATGCTTCTAGGAAGTTCATCCTTCTCTAAGGCTATTCTTCTTCTTATGGGCCTGTGTGTAAGAAGCCCCGGTGGCCTTGTGGTTACTTGTTGGGCAGTGATTTGCAAAATCAGTGGTTTGAGACCACCAGCTGCTTCTCAGGAGATGCTCAGGGTTTTCTACTCCCATATAATATGTTATTGTCTTGGAAACTCACAGGAAATCTACCCTGTCCTAAAGGGTCACTACGAGTTGACATTGACTCAGTGGCATTGCGTTTGTTGTTGCCCTCTTTTGGCTCACTGGCTGGGGTGGGAAGTAGGGGAACTCCGTTGGAAACCTGAAGGACGACTAGAGGTTATAAGGTCAGGGCTGCTATTTCCTTGAGTCTTCATCTAAAAGAAGCCTTTTGGAAATCCTTTGTATCCTCATCATCCCTGCTCTGCAAAACCCACTGTAAAAGGATGCTCATGGGCCCTTTCTGTGAAGAAGGTTTAAGAAAATGAAAAACTGCATTAGCGAGAAGAAAACAAAAAAGGCTTGGAAAGTCACCTGGAGGGTTTTCTCCATCAGGAATGGCCCAGGAGAGAGTCATTGGGAACTTTACCCATCTTCCCAACAGCCGATCTTGTCCTTTCAGATCTTTCTTCCCTAAACTCTAAAAACTTCAAAGGAACATGATTTCAGTCCTTTGAGGGTGCCAATATGGCCATTTTGTCATGGTTTAAATCGAAGCACAACATTCTTCAGGGGAGGGTAGGAGAGATGGCAACACCACCTTCTGATTGTGATGACCTGAGTTATAAGCTGATTATCGTTCCTACTTTTGCTTAGATGTGGTTTCTTAGACCCAAGAAATAAAACCTTTTCATGTCTACAATAGCAGCCTCTTCTCAGAGTAAACATAAGTATATAAATAAGCTGTGTAACTTCTCATTTCCTAGAAGGAAAAAAAAGTTGATTCTTTATTTTTAAAAAATCATTTTATTGGGGGCTCGTACAACTCTTATCACAATCCATACATCCATCCATTGTGTCAAGCACATTTGTGCATTCGTTGCCCTCATCATTCTCAAAACATTTGCTTTCTACTTGAGCCCTTGATAAAAGTTGATTCTTTCATCAACTCCTCATAAAAGTTGATTCTTATAAACTAACACGCCCATCTTAAAATTAGACACCCTACATGGCACATGGAGCTGCTCACTGCAAGGCCAGCAGTTCAAAACCACCAGTTGCTCCGAGGGACAAAGATGTGCTTTCTACTCCTGGAAAGAGTTACCATCTTAGAAACCCTCAGGGGCAGTTCTACTTGTCTTACAGCGTCGCTATGAGTCAGCATTGACTCGATAACAGTGAGTGTTTGTTTGTTTGTTTTTGTTTTTAGGATTGCCAGAACCAGAAGGGGCATGTGCTTGATGGCAGAGAACAGGAGCAGGAAGTTCTGGATGGGCTGAGTGGTCGTGAGCAAGGTATTTCATGTTCTCAAACCCGTGTCCTGGAGTATTAAGTGGAGACCGTGGTACTGATCAACCCCATAAGTCAGGGAGCACACAGCCCTATGCTGTCCGAGGAAAGATGGGAAAAAGGAGGTCCAGCTAAGGGAAAGGACCAGCAGACAGTGTCATCCAGGCAAGGGAGGGGCCAGGACTGGAGGGCAGTGTTGTAGACTTAGACCCTGTGACCGAAACAGATACCAGATGGCAGCTGTCAAGAGTTGACTTCTAGCCATGGTAATTATATGATGTCCAACAGAACGCATCTCCCTCCTGTCTGCTGGCGTGTTTCCACCCACCGTGGTGGTTATTGTACCAATCCAGCTCTTTGAGGTTCTCCCTTGCCCTCCGTGGCCCTGGTCTCCATCAAACATGGTGTCCTACTCCCAGGATCGATCCAAGCAGTGTTCTGTTACAATCTATAGGGTTTTCACTGGTTAATTTTCAAAAGTAGTTAACCAGACCTTTCTTCCAAGTGTATCATCTCTGATGAAATCTGTCCACCATGGTTGACTGTGCTGGTTTTTAAAATATTGGTAGCGTCTCTGCCAGTCCCAGCATCCTGGTGACCGACACACACGTCACCATAGGATGACAAACTCCAGCCTCTTAGCATCAGGCACTCACTGACTGGGTGGTTTGTACCATTCTTGGGTCTCCATGGCGTTGTCATTTAAATGGGAACAATAATGGTGCCCGCCTCATCATTGGCTATAAAGTCAGGAGAAAGGGTGTCTGGTCTGTAGAGGGCTTCTTTGAGTAGCACCTTCAAGCAGCAGGATATGATGATTCATGAAGGTGGGCTACGTTTTTGCATTTGTATCAATGAGATGGCTGTTATTTCCTAAACAGATGAGGCAGGTGGAGGCAGATTTGGCTAAGAGATGCAAACCCTCCTCACCTCCTCTTCCCCTCCACCCAACCCGAACGATTTTAATAGTCTTAGAGTCTGGCCCCGGGACCAAATCGGCCTACTTGCAAAATCTACAGCCCCGAATCTGCACCCGCAGCTCTTTCTGTTTGATTAAAGTCGCTCTTATTGCTTTCTTTGTATATTATGAAAGCGAGAACACATCCATTGTAGAAAATTGTAAAAACACAAATAAGCAAGAGGAAGCAGGGGAAGAAAGAATTGAGAGATCAGGGGAAGCTGCTGGGGACGCCTGATAAGTAGTTTGAGACGCTGCTTGCAGAATGGATCATCTGAAGTCTATATAAACCCCCACCCAATTCACAATAAGAAAGCATTTAAAATGTAGCATCTGTGCATTTAACTTTAGTATGTGTGTTAATCTCAGTTGACTAGAAAAACAAATCCAGAGACACTCATATGTGTGTAAGAGAGAACTTTATATCAAAGAGCAATTTACAATATAAAAACATCCCAGCCCAGCCCAGATCAAGTCCATAAGTCCGATATTACCCCATATGTCAATAATAGTCCATAAATACCTCTTTAGACTCATGCAGCACATACAATGACATGGAATGCAGGAAGATCACAGGCCAGTGGGTGGAAAGTCTTGTGGATCCAGTCCAGTGGTGGTGGAAGCATCTCAGCATTGGCATGGGCCTTCACAAGGCTCCTTCAGCTCCAGGGCTCTGAATCCATCAGTGTGTCTCCATGTGGCTTGTCAGCAGAAGACAAAGCAGAGAGTGTCTCTCACCTCCAGGGAGGAAGACAAGAGTTCCCAGAATCCTCAGGAGAAGGTCATGCCCCCTCATAGAGGCCTCCTTGGCTATGGTCTGATTGACAGGCTAGACTCCACCTCTTCACAAGTTGACAGGAGATTATGGAACTGCCACAGTAGGTATTGGTAACATGAACATTTTGGAGATATATATATTTCATCAATTGACACTTCTGACAATCTCTTGGCTTTTAAAATGTGCAATGATGATATTGGTAATCACAAAAACTTTCATCTGACCCCCACCTTGGGGGGTGGACAACAGAAAATCAGGTGAAAGGAGATGTCAGACAGTATAAGACATGACAAAATAATATTAATTATCAAGGTTTTATGAAGGAGGGGGGCAGGGAGTGAGGGGAAAATGAGGAGCTGATACCAAGGGCTCAAGTAGAAAGCAAATGTTTTGAGAAGTTCTAGTCTTTTCCTAAACGTTATTTAAACCCTGCTACAGGTTTTCAGGTGAAAAGATATGTGCTAGAATATCATCATCACACACACACACCCCTCCCTACATCTGTACCAAGGAATCTGAACAAAGATTCCATGCTGCCCCTTACACACACACACACACACACACACACACACACACACACACACACACACACACACCTCCCTACCCCTGTACCAAGGAATCTGAACAAAGATTCCATGCTGCCCCTTGTCTCAGCCCTGGAAGGCCTTGCAGGTTGCTCTGGTAGCTGCAGCAGGGGACATCTGCTCTGGAAGGAGGTCACTGTGTGACCCTGGTCTCATATCACCCTCCCAGCGAGGTGGGAAGCATCTTTGGGCGGAAACCTCCCTGAGAGGTGTGCGGGCTGGCGGAGCCCCATGCCATGGAGCCACTAGAGGGCAGCACAGCCCGACAGAAGGACAGCAGCGCCCAGTGCCACCCTGGCTGGGGCCCTGGGAGGAAAGGCAGAGAGGCTGGCCAGCTTCTTACTCGGTGCTCCAGAACCCACTGGTAGCCCCATCTTTTCCTTGGTGTGAGGAGCGTGACCCTGGAGAGGGACTTGGAAGGACTTGACAGCTGCTGCTTCGGGAAACCATTTGAATCCTCTGTGCCTCAGTTTCCACATCGATAAAATGGTAAATCCACCCACTTGGTGGCCCTATTGTGAGGGGCGATATTCGTACTAGTAGTAACAATAATGCATGTGATCTACTGAGCCCTTGCCCTCTGCTGGCTGCCCTTCTGATGCCCTTTCTCAATCCACGGTTGCTCCCTGAAAGGCCCACACCTCGGCCCCCCACGCATGCCTCGCTGTTCTGCATGCATTGCGACTCCTTCTTCACACAGCCCTGCAGGTAGGCACAGCCGCTGTTTCCCAGCTAAGCCCTCCAGATGCAGGAGTTTGATTGGAATGGCCCTCCCCAGCCCCGTAAAGAGCTCTGGGGGGCGTAGTGGTCACAGGTTGGGCTGGAACCTCAAGGTCAGCAGTTTGAAACCACCAGCCGCTCCTCGGCTTGCTCCGACAGTCAAGCGTGACGGTTTCGGGAACCCACAGGGGCCGTTCTTCCCTGCCCTCCAAGGTTGCTGTGAGTCAGCACCGCCTCCTTGGCAGTGAGCTGAGACCAAGCCCATGCCGTTTGGCCACAGAGGCCCTGCTCAGAGTTCATGGGCAGTGCTCAGTGGCCGTGGGTAAGGGCCAGTCACCAATGCACATCAGTGGCTGCCACGTTTCTAGCCATCTTCTCCACAACGGATTATCAGGGTGTGGGGGGGGGGCGGGGTGTGACAAACACAGCCTGGGCATCTCTTTATTTCCCCCCACCTCTGCTTCTCTCTCTGGAGTATGGTACCAGGAAGAAAATGAGTCCATTTCCAAGATGCTACCTGGAGGGTGGCCCAGGGGTCTCTGAGGCAGAGGGGCGGGTAGAAGGGAGAGGGCCCTCGGTCCTGCTGGCGCAGCTCTTACAGGCTTTGCATAGTGTATTCTGCACAGAAGAGCAGAAGAGTTCTGATGCTAAAAGTAACCCCAAATATTTAACAGCCACCAGACTCCATCATTCCTGTGGCCCCTCCTCGCTCTCAATATTTGATGCAAACCTTTCTTGAACCTATTTATATTTTTAGCCAGTGAGGTCAATGTACCTTTGCTGTGCTAGGTGCAGAGCGTTTTTTAAAAAATCTTAGGATGATCTCCCTCCACTTCAAGGCTCTGGGCCACCATGTCCAGATGGGGCGTTGTAGACTTCCTCTTCAACCTCTGTTCTATCCAGCCCGCTCATGAGCACCGCGATTGCTTCAATTACATTCTCGTCTCTCGTCCTCATTCTGAACAAGCAGCCTGACTTTTCCCTCTGGGGTTTCCTCCATGGATCCCCCTTGATCTGGCTGACCCCCTCAGGCCAGGTCCTTGGGGTTTCTAGGAGAAGACCAAAGCGGTGTTTCAGGGACGGGCAGCGGGGTTTGGGAGGAGGGAGTTTGTCGAGCAAGCGTAGGAGAGGAAAGAGTTGTTCCAGTGACCAAAGGGAAAAAAATAAAAGGGGGGTGTGGAGAGAGCATCATCTATAAATGCACCCCCCCACCATTTCATCATCATCTTCTGGTCTCTGTTTCTAGCCTTTTTGTTCAGATGCAAACGTGAATCCATTTTATTTGAATCTGTTCCGTATTTTAGACTGTTCTCAAGGTGGATTGGAAAGAGGGTGAAATGTGACCCTCGCACCTCCGAAAGCATGTTTTAATACCGATGGGGAATAAGGTGGTCTGGCCAGAGACATCGCTCCTCCTGGAAGTGAAGCTGCGCCCAACCTCATCGACAGGGTAACTCTCTTCCTGCAGGTGCCCTGTGCCTTTCACCGAGTCTTCTCCCCTCCCCCTGCATAAGAATGAGATAATAAATTAGCATCAGCCGGACAATCAATCCAGAGGCATTCATTATCTGCTGAGAGTGGACCTTGTTGTCTGAGGAGCGTGGCAGGGGCAGGGTGGGGGCTAATAGGAGAATGAAGCATCCCCTGGGCCAGCTGCTCAAAACACAAATCCCAGAGTAAGTCGAGAGCCGCCGCAGCCTCAGCGCTGAGTGGAGCTGGGCCTGCTGGTCCACGGCGGTGGCTGGTGTGTTGCTCTGATGCTGGGAGCAGGCATGTCAAATACCAGTAAGGTCACCGGCATGGGCAGATTCCGTGGAGCCTCCCAGCCTAAGAGAGACTAGGAGTAAAGGCCTGGTGGTCTCTTTCTGAAATGTACTCAGTAGAAGACTTCTGGGTCTCGAGAGAACACGGTGTGCCACGCTTGCTTTGGGCAGGACCTCAGGTGGCATTGGCCGCCCATCTGGTGCAGAGTGAGAAGGACCTTCAGGGAGACGGGTTGGCACGATGATCACAGGCCACGAACTTGGAACAGGCTGGCGAGTGTGAGGGTGACATGGGACAAGGGGACATTTTTCTTTCTTTCTTTTAAAAAATCATTTTATCGGGGGCTCGTACAACTCTTATCACAATCCATCCATCCATCCATCCATTGTGTCAAGCACATTTGCACATATGTTGCTTTCTTCACTTTCAAAACCTCTTCTTTCTACTAGAGCCCTTGGTATCAGCTCCTCATTTCCCCCTCCCTCTCCCTCACTCCCTCCCCCATAAACCCTGGATAATTTATAAATTATTATTATTTTGTCATGTCTTACACTGACCGATGTCTCCACCCACTTTTCTGTTTTCCACCCCCCTGCGAGGTGGTTATAGGTAGATCATTGTGATCAGTTCCCCCTTTCTCCCCCCACCTTCCCCTTCCTCTTCTGGTATCACTACTCTCATTATTGATCCTGAGGGGTTTATCTGTCCGGAATTCCCTGTGTTTCCAGCTCCGTGTACATGCTCTGGTCTAGCTGGATTTGTAAGGTAGAATTGAGATCATGCCAGTGGTGGGGGGAGGAAGCATTAAAGAACTAGAGGAAAGTTGTATGTTTCATCAGCGCTATACTGCACCCTGACTGGCTTGTCTCTTTCTGTGACCCCTCTGTAAGGGAATGTCCAATTATGTACAGATGGGTTTGGGGTCTCCACTCCGCACTCCCCCTCATTCAACCAGGGGACGTTTTTTCTGTTGCGTGTAAGGTCACCGTGAATTGGCACTGACCCAACAGCAGCTGTCTCTTTCTGTGCCCGTCTGTATCTTGCAATAACCCATAGCAGGAATGTGGAGGGAAGAGTTTAGAATGAAATCTGTGTCCTTCCGATGCTCACCATGCTCGGGCCACATGGGCCCTGCTCCAGTTCCCATCCCAGGACAGTTCCTTGTCCCTCCCAGAGCTGCACCTCCTACTTCTCCCTGTGAAGGGCCCACTTCCCTGACCTAGCACCACCCAGCTGCTCTTCAACTTTAATCTCCACTTAGAAGCCCCCCTTAGCTCCCCCAATGGGACGCAGGCGCCCTCCACCATTAGCCTCTCTCAAGACCATTTCCCTTCACAGCACATGCTAGGCGAGCTAAGTGGGTAATTATATATTATTCATTTAATTTCAGCCTCTCTGGCTAGACAACGAGTTCCGGTCCATGTGTGTCTGCACCATGGTAGGTGTGTCTGCACCCACAACAGGTGCCCAGTGAATGTCTGCTGCATAGATGAGAACATTAACTAATTGAGCAGCCAGACCACAGGCAGAGGGAGGAGCGTGGGGTTGGTGGTCGTGGTGATGGGGTTCCTTTTAGGGCAGGGATTGACGAGGATTAATGTGGTGTCCAGCGCAGGAAGAGGGCTTCTGGAGGGGCGGTGGATGGCAGGAGGGGCCAAGATGAGCTCATGGTTCTGGGGCGGGGGATCAAGACGTGTGTCCATGATGAAGTAAGGGTACCAGGCTGCATGCCAACAGAGGCGGCATTCCACGGAGAAGTCAGCTGACTGCAAGGATGGGGGCAGGTCCTCTCCACTGCACCGGGGGCCTTTGCATAATTCATTTCATCGGTATTTATTGAGGGTCTGCTCTGTGCCAGCCCTCGCAGGCCAGACGCTGTGGGTCTGAACGCCATTGCCTGTGAGTTGACGTCGGCTCATGGCGATGTAAGGTGGGTCAGAGTAGAACTGTGCTCCACAGAGGGTCTTCAGGGGCTGATCTTGGGAAACAGGTTGCCAGGCCTCTCTTCCAAAGTGCCTTTGGTTGTCCTTGGACCACCACGTTAGCTGTTGGCACGCTCCAGGGAGATAGCTCAATAAAGGGGTCAACACACGTGGGACGTGTCACGTGGTGACACAGGCAAGGGAGCGAGAGGGATTAGAGAGTGAGCAGGGTCTTAAAGGAGCCCCTCTCATGTGGGCCCCTTTACTTGAAGCCAGAGTGAAGGGGGGCACGGGACAGGCAGAGACATGGTGGAGGGGGAGCAAGGAGAGTGAGGGAGGTTGGACAGGTGGGTGCGGCCAGGCAATAAAGGGGCGCCCGGCTCCCCATGGCCACGTCCCCTGGACAGGCAGATGGGGGCGTCCTGGGAGGTCAGAGCTGGCGACAGATGTGACAGATCCATTTTTATCGCGAGAGTATTTCATTGTTTGCAGGCTGAGAAGCCCTGCAGCAGGGCAAAGGGAGGCCGCTAAGCATTCTGGGCACTCGTTTGGCGTTTCCC
The DNA here is from genome assembly GCF_050624435.1 of Tenrec ecaudatus. Taxonomy (NCBI): domain Eukaryota; kingdom Metazoa; phylum Chordata; class Mammalia; order Afrosoricida; family Tenrecidae; genus Tenrec; species Tenrec ecaudatus. The sequence continues at coordinate 75,443,380 of NC_134539.1, read as the reverse complement.
AAGATGCCCTGGGAGCCCATTTGTTCAGATGCCACAACGGTAGTATGCGTTCTTGCAGCTACTCGCGCTTTGACGAGGAGAACATGAACAAGAACTAGGGTTTGTCCTCGGCTTTGGTTCGCGCAGACACATGTAAGAGGCCCGGGAAGTAGAAACTCTGAACTTGCACTTCCAGGAGGCGGTGGGTCTCTGAAGGCAGTGCGCCCAGCAAATGGCGGCAAAGGCCTGGCAATGGGCTCCGTCTGCAGGCCAGCTCCCAGCCAGCCAGCCAGCCAGCCACGCAGTCAGCGCTGCTTCCTCAGCACCAGCCGCTGTTCCAGGTTGTGTTCTGGGGACTCACTGGCCACAGGGAGCTTCCTGTCTAATGGATCAGGAAGGTTTATTGTGACTGGCTGCCTGAAGGACTGGGGTGGGGGGTGGGGGGATGGGGGTTGGGGTTAGGGGTGGCAGGGGTGTGTGGGGAGTCGGATTTCCAGGCTGGGTGGGACTCTCTAGAAGACTGTAAATGACCAGTTGTGTCTGTGGCTGTCTGTTGTCCTAGCATGATTGTTAATGGTGCTCTTTGATTGTCTACAGCCGGGGTGGGGAGCCTTTTTTACTGCCAAGGGCCATCTGGAGATTTATAACATCATTCTCAGGCCAGGCTGGTCAGGCATTTAATTAACTCACCCGGACTGTGATGGCTGGAATTGTGTGGTATTAGCTAGTATTGATGATTTTGCAGGCCTCTGTTGGCATAATAGGAACTCTGTTGGCATAATAGTTATGTGTTGGGTCGCTAACAACAAGGTCAGTGGTTCAAAACCACAAGCCCCCCCTTGGGAGAAAGATGGGGCTTTCTACTCAAAGAGTTACAGTCTCGGAAACCCAGAGGGGCAGTTCTACTCTGTCCTATAGGGTCCCTCTGAGTCGAAATCGACTCAGTGGCCATGAGTTTGGGTTTTGAGATACGGCCCAAGGGCCAGAAGTTCCTCACCCTTGGTCTAAAGAAAGACATCCTGGTGGCACTGTGTGTTAAGCATTGGGCTTCTAATGGAATGGTTGGCAGTTCCAACTCATCAGCTGCTCTGTAGGAGAAAGATGAGAGAGTCTGCTTCTACAGAGGCTAACAATCTCAGAAACCCCAGGGACTCATTCTACCCTAGCCTATTAGGTTGCTATGAGTCAGAATCAATTCAATAGCATGCTTTATCTTTTTCTTTTTAATAGTCCAACCACACCTAGTATGACAAGGGAAGGGACTGCAGCTGTGCACACCCCCGGCCCCCACTTGTGTCCAGAGAGTGATATCAAATGCAGAGCCTGGCAACCCGAAACGCCTTCCTTCAGCAGCCAGCCCGACTATCAGTCACCAAATGTGAGTGTCTAGATTTAAATATTAACTTGGTTGATTGTATTCTTTAGATCAAAACACAGAGATGTCTGTCTCAAGGAGGGGGGAGAGAAGGCCAATAAATTATAAATGGAAAACATTCTTTTGTGGATAATGCCACGGGGAAGGAGTGAGGGATGGCGCATTTGGGGACTGGCTCAGGAATGTCGGAGGGGAAGAGGCTTTTGATTTAAGCATCTTTTAAAAAAATTAACATTTATTGCTTTTAAAAAATTGATCACCTGCTCTGTGCCAGACTCTCTGCTAGGTAATCGAGCCCATCCCACTTACTGCTTTCAATACTACTCCATGACACATGTTTTCATCCAAGCAGAGCCCAGCACACTTGAGAACGGAAGTGGGAGAGTGGGTTTGCACCCCAGGGTGCTGGCCTCTGGAGCGCCATGTTGCATAGCCTCTGGAGACTCAGGGGGAAAGATCAGGTTTTGTGGGGGGCCCCTTCTTTTCCCCACTGCCATCAACTCTGCTGGCATCATGGTGACCCTCTAGGACAGGGTAGAACTGCTCCCCGGGTTTGGGATGACACAGTGCCACCAGACCAGGCTCCCATCTAAACCAAGCTCACTGCCACACACTGAGTTGATTCTGACTCATAGTGACCTCTGACTCACAGAACAGGTAGAACTGCCCCTGTGAGTGTCTGAGACTCCCACTCTTTGTGGGAGTAGAAAGCCCAGTCTTTTTTTTCCTGCAGGGCTCCTGCTGAGCTGTGGTTAGCGGTCGAACACATGACCTCTACAGGCTCCCATAGAGTTGCTATTAGTTGGAATTGACTTGATGGCAGTAGGTTTTGACCTTACTTTCCCCCGGAAACTTCACGTAGGTGAGCCATCATCTCCTCCATGTAAGTTTGGGACTTATTGCCTCATTGTGCCCTCACTTGACAGCCCCTACATGACCACTGAGCCGATTCCAACCCAGACCAACCTTATCGGGCAGAGCAGAGCTGTTCCTAAGGGTTTCCAAGACTGTACCTCTCTACGGGAGCAGACAGCCTCATGTGTCTCTCATAGAGCAGTGGGTGGGTTTGAACTGCTGAACTTGTGTGTCAGTTCCTCCAAACAAAACAACCAACCAACCCAATTCACTACCGAGTCAATATCAACTTATAGAGACTCTATTGGGCAGGGTAGAACTGCCCCTGTGAGTTTCCAAGACTGTAACTCTGGATGGGAGTAGAAAGGCCCATCATTCTTCCATGGAGCAGTTGGTGGTTTTGAACTGCTGGCTTTATTGTTAGCAGCCCAACGCATAACCATTACATCACCAGGGCTCCTTGTATGTCAGTCCCTATTCAGCCTGTAAAAGAATTAGCCCCTAACACTAGGTGGAGCTCCCATTTGCCAAGTGCATTTCTTGCCACATGCAACTTCATTCATTCAGGCGCTGGGTGCCACGGATACAAGGGTGCACAAGACAGATGTGATCCCCACCTGCAGGATCCCCGGAGGACTGAGTGACCTTGAGCTGGAGATGGAACAGCTGGGTGAGCGGTACGAGAGGAGCGTTATTCCACAGCACGCGCACCAACCTGGAGGGGGAGGAAGAGTGAGCCTAGAGCCTTCCGGGCGCTGAGAGAAGGTCCGTCTGTCCAAAGTGTGGTGTGTGAGTTGGAGGGTAGTGGTCCACACAGCTGGAGGTGCCATTGTACGGTTGTCACTGTGCATGGCTGTCACAGAGATGCCAAGGCTCAGCAGCCCCAGGTGTGCAGAGCAGAATGACCCATAGGAGTTTCAAGGCTGGGGCCATTCAGAAACAGACTGCTAGGCCCGCCTTTGGGGCATCTCTGCATAGGTTCAAACTGCCAATCTTTTGGCTAATAGTCAAGTGCTTAACCCTTGCTGTCACCCAGAGATTCCATAAGAATAACCTTCCCTGAACCCTTAGAACGAGTCAGGGATGCAGCCAGCTCTTTATCCACAGGCTCGGAGTCTCTGAGTTCAGCCCTTGCTAGAGGCAGTAAGGTCCAAAACCAAACACTGCCATTGAGTCGCTACCAGCTCATAGTGACCTATAGGAAAGGTGGGACCCTGGGAGTTCCTGAGACTGTCACTTTTTACAGGAGTAGAAGTCCCATCTGTCTCCTGAGGAGTGACTGGTGGTTTCAAACTACTGACCTTGTTGTTCGCAGCTCAATACATAACCACTAAGCCACCAGGGCTCCTGTCAATCAAATCCAGATGGCGAATATCTTGGAGAAGGGAGATGTGGAGTGAGGAGGAAGTAGTAATTAAATGGTGAGAATAATCCTCTAAGGGCTAAGGGGGTACTTAATATGCTGTTTACACAGCATTTATGTGGTATTAGGTATTAGACCAGGTTGACTAGAGGAACAAATTGAGAGACACTCATATAAGAAAGAGCTTTATATCAAAGAGTAATTGTATATTTAGAAAACATCCCAGCCCAGTCCAGATCAAGCCCATTAGTCCGATATTAGCCTATAAGTCTGAGACTCATTTATAAATCACTCTTCAGACTCACACTGTCACATGCAATGATGCAGAATGAAGGAAGATCACAGGCCGGTGGGTCTTGTGGATCTAATGGTGGTGGATGCATCTCCAGGGCTCTGGCTGGCATCAGTGTGACTCTATGTGACTTGTCAGCAGGAAGGTGAAGCAGAGATAGAGTGTGTTCTGCTTCCCAGGAGAAAGAGAGGAAGTTCCCAGAATCCTCATGAGAAAGCCACACCCACAAGTCACATGATCAGGCTGTGATCTGATTGACAGGCTAGATGCCACACCTTCCTACTTAAAAACCCTCGTTATATAAGTTGACACGAGGTTATATAATGACCACGAGGTACTACAAGTAAGTAGAGATGATTTGATTTATACAGGAAGATGTGTAGGTTATATGCAAATTGTGGATGTTGTTAGGTGCTATTGGGCTGGTTCTGACCCAGCGATCCCATGTACAACAGGATGAAACACCGCCGGGTCCTGTGCTGTCCTCACAATTGTTCTTGTGTTTGAGCCCATTGTTGTAACCACTATACGCAAATGCCATGCCCTTTTATGCGTGAGACTAGAGAATCCTCAGAGTTCATTATCTACTGGGCTCTGGGACCCAGACCCCACGGACAGGGAGGGGCAACCAGATTCCTCATCTTATTTCTACCTCCCGCCACTTATGAGGGGCGTGGCTTTCTCCAGAGGTAGTGCACAGCAGGGCTCCGGGCTTCTGGGAGCCAGCGCCCCAGTCTTCTGGCTCCTGGGCTGTGCTCCTCCCACTTGGTCTAGTTATCTGTCACAAGGGAACCCTGGTGGAGTAGCGGTTACACCATCTTGGGCTGAGAGCTTCAAGGCCAGCAGTTTGAAACCACCAGCCTCTCCCAGGAGAGAAACGGGCTTTTGACTCTTGTGAAGGGTTAGTCTTGGGACCCACCCTGGGGCAGTTCTCCCCTGTCCAATAGGGTCGCTGTGAGTTGGCATTGACTGGACAGTAGTGAGTTTGCTTTGCCTTCTTGCTTTTGTTTGAACAAGAGGAGGGCTTTCACAAACACATTCATTGTCTGACACTTTAGAGGCTGCAGGCCAAAGCCAGGGCCTGGCTGTAGCAGAGGATCTATTGTCTCTGCCTGTGGGCTGTCAGGGAGGACCCTTCTTGGTGGTCAGCTGTTTCTGTGGCCCGTGGTGACCTTCATGGGCTGTGGGTTCTGTTCCCCGCCCCCATTTCCTCCAGCTTGCTCCAGAGCTGGCTGCAACTGCTCCTTTTCTGTCTCCAAAACAGTGAATTTCAGAGGTTCTCTATATGGACATGCCCCATTAACATAACAAAGAAAACTCATTTCCAAACAGGATTACATCCACACATCCTACAGGGGTTAGGATTGATAACACATATGGGGGGGGGGGGCTTTGACGTTCCTGAAAAAACTCCCATGATCTTTCTATTCCATTCCCCATGAACTTTGTGAAGCCCACTGGTAGGAGCTCTGGTGGCGTAGTGGTTCATGAATTGGGCTGCTAACTGCAAGGTTGGTAGTTCTAATCCATTAGCCTCTCCACAAGGGAGGCTTTCTGCTCTCCTAAAGAGTTACAGTAAAAACAAACAAACAAACAAAAGAGTTACAGTCTTGAAACCCACAGGGGCAGTGCTACCCTGTCCTGTAGGGCCCAGCTCAGTTGGAATGGGCTCAATGGCCGTGAGTTTAGGGCTTTTTGGTGGTGGTGGTGGTGGTTATATTTTGGCAGAGGGAGGGGGCGGGGACACAGTTTTACCCATGATACACCCTCTGGCTTGAGTCAGTGCTGAAGTGGGTGGGACATCAGTGGGGTGCTCCATCAGGTGGCTCTGGACTCTAGACAATGTCCCCTCTCTGGGGCCTAGCTTGTCCCTTTTCAGCCTGCAGAGCCATCGCCGTACAAAGGTTTTCCCAGCCCCTCCCTCAGAGCCAAGCCCATGGCTGGGCTGATGCTGTGCTTGAAGAAAGACCCCCCATTGACTGGGGTCTCCCCAGGGCCTAGCTTTTCTTCCTTGCCTTTTTCCTTGGGCCAAAGGCCCTCTGGCGGGGCCTCCAAGATACGAAGGTGACCCCAGGCTGCCTCTGAGAAGGCTCGTCCAAACAAAAGCCTGACCAACAAATAAGTATGCCAGCAGGGAACAGAAATCAATATTCCAAAGTCAAGTCATAACAAACGGGCTCAGAAACCAGCAGCAGCGGGGAGGCCAGTGTGGTGGCCCTGGCAGGCTCCCTGCACCCCCCTCTTAGTTGCCAAGATCCAGCAGCACCTGAGAGTGGAGGTGGGGTGGATGCAGAGGGAAGGGCCCCTGGGTCGGTTTTGCTGGTGAGATTGTGAGGCTTCTGGGGCTGACGGGGAACCCTGAGAGGAGAAACTTGCTCTCTTGTATTTTGGGGACCAATTACCTCTGTGGCCCCGTCTCCAGCAAACTGGGCTTCAAACCAGGAAAGAAAATAAAGAAGAAGAAGCTGTTGGATGAAGTGGCTTCAAATGCTCTTTCTAGCCTTGCCCTTAATAAAACTGCTTGGGGGAGAAATCTCAATAGCAGCTTGAGATGACATTAAAGCACCAAGTTCTGTTCTTAAACCTTCTAAAAAGGAACCCTTTACACGCAAAAAGGTAATTATAGACTCACGTGCAGTTGTAAGAAATGATACAGACATCTCCTGGACTCGCTCCTCATGCAAAGTCACTGCCACTGTCAGTTCTGACCCCTCGAGATCCTCTAGGACAGGGGAGAATCCCCCGATGCGGGTAGGGGACTCTGTGAAGTAGAAAGCATCATCTTTCTCCTGCAGAGTGCCTGGGGGTTTTGAACTTCTGGCCTTTGGCTAGCAGCCCCCCTACTTAACCCACTATGCTTCACCTAGCGCCCCCCAGTGCTGATGTTGCTGCCGTTGAGTTGACTGGGACTGTAGTGACCCTTACGTGCGGCAGAATGCCACGTTCCCAGGCCCCGCCCTCTTCAGTCATTGTTTGTGCCCATCGTTGCAGCCACTGTGCTGCCCTAGCTCCTCAAGGATGTTCCTCTTTGTTGCCGACCCTTCACCTTCCCAAGCATGACGTCCTCCTCCTGCTAACATTTCCAAAGTACATGAGACAATGTCTCGCCATCCTTGCTGCTAAGGAATGTTCTGGTTGTGCCCCTTCGAAGACAGGCATGTTTCTTCTTCAGGAGTCCGTGGCACTTTCTGTCTTGTTGGTCAGCTCCATCATTCCAACGCATCAACCCCTCTGTGGTCTTCCTTATTCACTGCCCAGCATTCACATGCCGTGCGTCCACCACCCAAAATTCAAACCAAATTCACTCACTGGTTGTGGCCCGTAGAGACCCTATAGTACAGAGTAGCGTTTCCAGGACTATAACATTTTACAGGTGTATCACGCCTCATCTTTCTCCTGAGGAGCAGCTGGTGGTTTTGAACTGCCGACCTTGCCGTTAGCAGTCACACCCGTAGCCCACTCCGCCACCAGGGCCTCTATGTGAGGAATCCAGAATAGGCATATTCATAAAGACAGAACAGAGAGTAGAGGTTACAGCCCCTAGATCGAGAAATGAAGGGGGGTTCTTGCTCAATGGGGGCAGAGCTTCTGAGGGGCAGGTTCTGGACGTGGACGGTGGTGGAGATGGCACAGAGTTTGACTATATGTACCACCACAGCCTTGTACACTCCACATTAACCATTAAATGGTCAACTGTATATTTTGACACATCAAAGAAATGAAAAACAAAACAGAAACCCCCCACTCAAGCAAACCCTTATTGTACAAGAGCACACCTGGGCTATCAACACGATGGTCACGATACTGAACTCCCCATCATCCTGTGGGTCGCCCTCGGATAGCCACGCCCACCTCTCTCCTTCCTCCCTTCTCACGTGTTTCAATGGAAGTAGAGATTCCTGGGGCCCAGAGCAGAAGAAAAGAGCCTTTAGGAAGAAGAGGCCTTGCCACCCAGGTCAGGTCAAAGGATGAAAAGTGAGGCACCTACCCCGGAAGAATCCCATAGGAGCAGTGCCTACTTCCAGGGAAAATTTATCAGGCCCCGTCATGGACAGTCTTGTCAGCTCCTGGAGGTGTATGACTCCCACGTTGGGTCCCTTTATGGCCAGGGTTCTGCCCGTGCAGAATGTAAGGGTCGTCTCCCACCTTTGGAGAGCTATGTGGCTGTGGGTCCTGTCTGGCCCATCTTCTCGTCTCCTCTCTCCATCCCACTTCTTTGAACACCAGCCCTGCTCCCGTATGGTCTTGCTGCCTGGCTCCCACTCTCCTCTCAGCCCTGCCCCCAGGGGACAGGCCGACCTCTGCCCACATCGGTTGTAGCTTAGCCTTCCTCCCTCCCTCATCCCCTGCCACCCTGCCGCTGTCCAGCTCTGGCCACCCCTGGACTCATTCCATCAGCAGGGGTTGATTGAGGTTGTTGCCCACATCATTCTCAAAACATTTTCTTTCTACTTGAGTCCTTGGTATCAGATTCTCATTTCCCCCCTCCCTCCCCGCTCCTCCCTCCCTCATGAACCTTTGATCATTTATAAATTATTATTTTGTCACATCTTACACTGTCTGACATTTCCTTTCACCCACTTCTGTTGTCTGTCCCCCAGGGAAGGGGTTATATGTAGATCCTTGTCATCAGTTCCCCCTTTCTACCCCACCTTTCCTCCACCCTCCCAGTATCGCCACTCTCACCACTGGTCCTGAAGGGATCATCTGTCCTGGATTCCCTGTGTTTCTAGTTCCTATCTGCACCAGTATATATCCTCTGGTCTAGCTGGATTTGTAAGGAAGAATTGGAATTATGATAGTGGCGGGAGGAATGATTTAAGAACTAGAGGAAAGTTGTATGTTTCATCATTGCTACCTTGCACCCTGATTGGTTCATCTTCTCCCCAAGACCCTTTTGTAAGGGGATGTCCAGTTGTTTACAGATAGGCTTTGGGTCTCCACTCCACACTGCCCCTCCATCATGTTTTGAAAATGATGATGTCAACAAATGTACAAATGTACTTGACACAATGGATGGATTGAGTGTGATAAGAGTTGTACGAGCCCCAATAAAATTACTTTTGAAAACAGAAAAGAAATGATTTTTAAGATGTAAAAATAAAACCAATCCCCCTAAAAAAAAAAAGAAAGAAAAAGAAAAGCTGGGTGTTCTGATCCAGTATGGTCAGCTCAGCCCTGGACCTGGGGTGAAAAGAGTACTCTGGGGAAGTTACATAATCTACTGTCAACTTGAGTGAAGGGGTGGAGTCTAGCCTGCCAATCAGGTCATAACCAATGAGACCTCTGTGTGAGCATGGCCTTCTCCTGAGGATTCTGGGAACTCCTCACTTTGTTCCTGGAGGCATGAGACACACTCTCTCCCTGAGAGACATTCTTGCTGACAAGCCACATGGAGCTATGCTGATGGAACCAGAGCCCTGGTGCTGGAGGAGTCACATGAAGACCCCTGCCAGCGCTGAGATGCTCCCATCCCCACTGGATCCACAAGACTTTCCACCCACTGGCCTATGATCTTCTTGCATTTGACATCATTGCGCGAGTTTTGTGAGTCCGAAGAGGGATTTACAGACTGGTATAGGACATATGGGCTAACATCAGACTTACGGACTTGATCTGGACTGGGCTGGGATGTTTTGTGAATGTACCATTGCTCTTTGATATAAAGTTCTCTCTTACACACATAGGAGTGTCTCTGGATTTGTTTCTCTCATCTACCTGGGCTCATGTAAGCCCTCTCTGGGTTAGGCATGGGGGATCAGGGAAGACATCTGGGGAGGCAGCACCAAGTGAGAGAGGGAGTTAGCCAGGGAAAGGGTGAAGGGAACGGAGGAGGGGAACATCCAGGCCCAGAGACTCAAAGTCTGGAGGCAAATGGCAACAGGACAGGGCAGGAAGAGGGGGTGGGGCCCAGCAAGTAGAGGTGTGGGTGAAGGGGCCCTGCAATGGTCAAACACCAGCCGCCGGTTACCAAGAGCCTGCTCCACGTGTCCCATGCTAAGGGCGGTAAAAGCCCACCTCACACATTCCAGGGCACACCTGCACACGCATGAGTGCGGCCCAGCCTGTGAAGGGAAAGCTAAACCTGTGGGAATGAGGCTGTCTGTGTCGCCTGCCCTGGCCCACCTGTGCCGTGGAAGGGCCGAGGCTTCATGAAGGCACACCAGAGTGCCACCTGCTAGCCACCGTCGGCACCAGGGAACCAGCCACTCTGGCTGAGGTCTGGAGGCAGAAAGTGGAATGATCCTTATTAGTCTCCCTGAATTGCCAGAACAAATGCTTGTGAGAACAGACGTGCTGTCTCGCCGTTCTGCAGGCTGGGGTCTGCGGCAGCAGGTGAACAGGGTCTGCCTCTCCCAGCCTCTCTCAGCTCCCACAGCCACAGGCTCCATCGTCACATGACCGTCTTCCCATTGTCTCTCTGTGTCCCTTCCCTCTTCTACTCAGATCCTACTCTGCTAGGACCCCATGTTAACTGGTCACATCTTCAGAGACCCTACTTCCAAACAAGATCACGTTCACATTCACAGGTCCCAGGGGTTAAGCTCTTAGCGTACATTCTTGGGGGCACTGCTCAACCTATAACAGGTGGGGTGCAGTGCCTCCAGGGAAGGGCACTTTGGCTGGGCAGACATGATACTCTGTGGGGTCATTTGCTTCCCAGGAACCACTCTATGGTTCCTCTTCTCAAACCCCTGACCGTCATATCTGAATGCTCTCATGACGTAGAAAGCCACTGTGGAGAGCAGAGAGCCCTGGGCAAGGAGTCAGACCAACTCTGGCCACTCAGTCTCCCTTCCAGCCTCGCTGTGAGAGAGGCAGGGCCTGAGATATTCCACCAGTCGGTTATTCCGTGGTCCACTGTCGAGTCCAATTCTTAGTGACCCTATCGGAAAGGTAGAACTGCCCCTGGAGGTTTCTGAGAATGGAACTCCTTATGGGAGTAAAAAGCCTCATCTTTCTTCTGCAGAGTGGAGGAGTGGCTGGTGGGTTCAAACTGCTGACCTTTGGGATAAGCAGTTCAATGCATAATCCATACACCACCAAGGTGGTGGCAGCCTTAAGCTGAGATCGCAGAAGCCTAAGATCGCAGCTGCTGTACTTGTCCAAGGTGCTGAACCTGGAGCGAGTCCCAGACCACAGCCACAGTGCACTTTGAGAGGACACCTCTGCTTGGGATGAAGGCCCCCTGGGAACACCCTTCCCTTGCTCTCAGGGGTGCATTCTCTGTGTCCATAGTTGATGGACATGATGGGGACATGAGCTAACGAGGGCCTGTCTGACTTGTTCTCCCCGGTCCTTGGAAGTGGGGCCCAAAGTCACACGGGTCTGTCCGGAGTTGACAGGATTTGCAGCCCACTTGGTGTTGGTGGGTGGGCTCTTTTCCCCTGTGGCTTCAAGGTCACATAAAGGAATGGACAGGCTCGCTCCACTCAAGGGAGGCTCAGGAAAGGAAGGAAGGAGCCAGGGACCCTGTCCAGCAGCCTGGCTACCGCCTACCTCTGGACCCCAGGAGACAGACACTTCCATCACTGACAATGCCCCCTGCTCTACACATACAGAGCCCCCTCTCCCTGCTCCCACAGCCTCACTGGCCCCATCTCTAGCTTCATGGAAGCCCCCCATTCTACAGGTGAATCCAGAGACAGAGAAGCAAAATGCCCACCTTCCCGTCTGGGGACCCTGGGGCAGCTGGGTGGCAGTGGTGGAGGAAGTGCCCAAGGAGGAATCTGGGGGAGGCTAGGAACTGGCGGCTGGACCTGCACTGCAGTAACTCAGGGAGCAGCCTTGCTGAGCCAGCATTCTGCTGAGCGAGGTAACTGGGGCCCTTTGCCAGGTCTCAGGAGGCTCACAGCAGGAGCGAGCTCGCCGCCCCAAGCACCTCATCTCGGGGCCCAGACGGTTTGCTGTGTCACTGAGGCCACCTCCAGCTTCTCCTGGGAGCGAGGACAGACAGACAGGACGGCACCTAGGAGAAGGTAGGCTGGGCAGCTAGGCCCTCAGGATGGGCTAAGGTGCATTCTAGACTGCCATCTTTTTAGGAGGCACCTGGTCCCCACCATTCCCTTCCCTGACCCCCCCCCCCCCCACAAATAAACAGCCACGCTGGGTCACTGGAACTGCTAGCCTGGGGGCCTGCCCTTGTCCATGCTGGTCACGTTGCAGCCCCTTCCCTCTCCACTCCCTCCCACCTTCCCCTGGTACTTGGTTCAAGCAAACACCTTTCAAAGGAGGATCAATGCAGGGAGAGGGATTTTCCCCCAAAGTCACAAGGAGGTTCTTTAATTAAACTCGCCATAAGCTCTTCAATCCAGGGAGCTTTTCTGGCTCATCAGAAAGTAGGGCCCATCCCTGACCTTGAAGGAGAGGTGACCTCTGACCTAGGGGAGAGGATGATCTTTGTCCAGGAGGCCATGAGGTGACATGGTCTGCTTCGACCTCCCACACTGCAGTGATTCCCAGAGCAGGTGCTCAGAGGACCCGCTGTTTGCTGGGCAGCCTGGCCTTTCAGAAAGCCTCGGCCGAATGCTACAAGGAGTAGCCCGGTTAAACAGCTGGTGTAGGTCACAGAATGTCAGTTCCAAGGGACTCAGGACACCATTAGGATAGTCACCCCCTGTCAAGGTCACCACAAGAGTCAGTAGAAGTCCACCCTCAAGCAGTCCAGTGGCATCATTTATCGGCTTGATCATTTTAACAACTATAGACCTTGATTGTTGTCTGTGGCCGGCGAGTTGATCCCAACACATGGGGACCTTAATGTGTGTGCAGCGTAGAACTGGGTCCCACAGGGCTGTCAAGGATGCGACCTTTCAGGGGGCGTCTTAGTGGTGCAGCAGTTAAGGCACTCAGCCACTAAGCAAAAGGTGGGTGGTTTGAACCCACCAGCCATGGCACAGGAGAAAGAGAGTGGCCATCCACTGTGGTCAAGATGGACAATGCTGGAAGCCCCATGGGGTAGCCCTACTCTGTGCTGGGAGGTTGCTGTGGGCTTGGGTTTTACTTGGCCTTGCAGGAAGCAGATCACCAGGCCTTGCTTCTGAGGTGTGTCTGGTTGGGTTAACCCATCCTCTTTGGGGCTGACAGTCTCATGCCTAACTGCATCGCCCAGCAATGCTTATCTCTAGGTATTCGGCACTTACTGTAGGCTAAGCACTTCACCGACACCTGCAGACTCATTCCGTCTCTCATGGACCTGTGGAGGAGGTGTCTCCTTTGGACAGAAGAGGCACAGGGGGGTCTTAGTGGTATCACTTGGCCAGCTTCACTGGCTAGCAAAGACAGAGGGCAGGGCTTGAATTCAGGGCCTGCAGGCTGAGTGTGTGCACTGAACACCTGCTGCCCAGGAGCGAGCTCTTTAGGAATCCCAGGAAGACTTCACCTCTGGGGGTGGTTCTGAGCCACACAAGGACAGAGTGCCCGCAGTTCCCCATGGAGTGGCAGGATGGCCCATCCCTGCAGGAAGCCTGCAGCCTTGGTCCTCGGCCACTGGGTGTGTGCCAGCCCCACCGCGGGCATCATTTGAGACTGCCAGAGAGGCTCAACTCCCTGCGGCAGCCTAACAGGCTGCGTATGCCAACCTCCTTGTGAGGCCTCCACTCTGTGGCCGGGTCTGAGCTGGGGGCTGACCCTCATCCTTCAGCCCTGTGATCCAGCCCAGGAAAAGTGCTGGAAACTACGAGAGCTGTAGAATACCGAGTTCCGGCGAGGCAGAGCAGCACGGGGCCTGGGCCCCACTGCCTGATCCACCCTGCTGCGACATCACATGGGGAGCCCAGGGCTCAGAGCTGAGCCCGGGAGACTTGCTCGAGGGCTCAGGCTACGTGTCCCCTTGGCCAGGTCATGGTGCTCAGGAGTTTGGCGGATACCGTGTCGTTGTCTAAGGCTGAATTCTCTAGAGAAGGGAAAGCAGGGACACTTACATGAATGCGGTAAGTAAAACAGCCCTGCTTCTGGGGGTCTTGTCCACACATGCATGGTTTGTTCCAAGATGACCCTTGGCTTTGGGGCTTACCAGCTTTCCTCACAATGAGCCAATTTCTTGAGATCAGTCTCTCTGCAAATATTTATGTATACACTCTTCTAGAGAACCCAGCCTCAAACACTGCTTAGGGCCACCGTCCACCATCATGCAGACTTGGGCATGGGCTTTGGTCCGCCAAAGAGGCAGGACCCCGCATCACTCCTAGATGCTGTCCTTCTGGGCTCCCAGGGAAGTTCAGGGCTGCTCCGTCCTGAAACAGAAGCATTGCCCACAAGTGACTCCCTTGGCCTTGTGGCCCCAGCGTAGGGTGCACAGCTGCAGAAGAGTGTGGATAGGATCCTTCAAGAACCAGACCCTCAAGACACTTGGTTACCAATGGCCAGACACCGGTGAAAAAGACAACAGCAACATAAAAGACAGAGAGAGCCTAACACAAGAGCATCAAGCTAGCTGTAAGGGAGTCAGCAGCAGCACCCCATTTCCCAGAGCAAGAATGACTCAGAGTTCAACAGGCAGAATGGGAGATGACCTCTGACCTCAGACATTGGGTACATAACAGTGCATCTAAGAATGATTTCACCCTGCCTCCCCATCCCCTGCTCCCCTCCTCCTTCTTGATTCTCTCCTCTCCTCCACTCTTCCTTTACCCACTTTCCCTCCTCCTCTCTTCCTCCACCACTGTCTCTTTTTATTCACTGGCTCCTCTTCTCCCTCTTCCCCATCTCCTCCTCCTTCCTCTCCTCTCCTGCCCCTCCCTCTTAATGTCTTATCCTTTTAAGGAGGCCCTTTCAGTTATCTGGAAAACGCACCAGATTTCTTGCCCAACAGGGCAAAGAGGGCACATGTCTGTAGCACGTTTCCTATTTGTAAGTAAACGTTTCATATCTATTGTCCTTGCTAAACTGAAAGTCTACATGGACGTGGACCCTTCTCCCACACTGGCAGCTGCATTTGCTTGCCTGCAGAGGGGAGAGTCCAGAGCCCAAGGTAGATGTTGGATTGCGATGTCTTAACTGAAGGAAGAGATGGATGAAATAATGAGATGCCCTGTTGGATGCCTCATGACTTAGGGACAGCTGGGTGGCCCCTGTACTGCCTCTGGATTTCTCAGTGCTTCCCAGGACCATCAGGTCACAGTCAGATGAGGAGGGTCAGCTCCCAGGTATCCGTCTGTCCTAGGACGTGTATCAGAACAGGGAGCGCCAAGTTCTGATGCCAGCCCCAACCCAGGAAGGTACCCATCAGGGCTGGGGTGGATGGGGGAGTAAAAAATGGATCCATTCTGCCCATCTTTCAGATGGTAAACCTGGGGCTCAGAGATGTGTTTGGGGGAGAATTGCTCAGGGCTACTGTCTATCATCACACAGATTTTTTAGACTGGACCTGTCCTGATGTTGAGGAGCTCTGGTGGCGTCGTGGTTATGTGTTGGGCTACTAACCACAAGACCAGCAGTTTGAGACCACCAGCTGCCCCATGGGTGAAACATGGGGTTTTCTACCCCCGTAAAGAGCGACCATCTTGGGAATGCATGGGAGCAGTTCTGCCCTGTCCTATGGAGTCACTGTGAGTCGGCCTTGATTCAACGGTAGTGCGTTTGTCTGTCCATTTTTTCTTTTCTCTTTTGGTGCTGACGTTGGCCATTGTCTTGGCCTTGGGCATGGGACCAGAGGGTTTGGAAGTACTCGCCTCTCTCCACCAGTCTTTCCTGAGAGGCTCCCAGGGGACACGCATGACTGACCTCCCCCAGCATGGCTCACTCACAGCATTTCAGGGGACTCCCACCTGCTCCTTCTTGAAGCCCAAGCTGCCTGAGGGCACTCCTGGTCTCCGCCCTGCACCTTACCCACTCGTGACAAGCATGATCCTGACAAAGAAGACAGTTACAGACAGAATAACGCTACCTCCCCAAAGATGTCCACTTGCTTAACTCCCAGAACCTATAATTCCCTTCTCTTCCATGGCAAACGGGAATGTTGTGGGTGGGATGCCATTGAAGATGGGGAGATGGGGAGATGATCAGGTGTGGCCAGTGTACCCCCCAGGTCTGATCGAAGGGAGGCAGGAGAGTCCGAGCCAAAGACAGAAAGGTGTGGATGGATGCAGAAGTGAGAAAAAGAGGGGGAGTGGCTAGGAGGAGCTGTGCCGCTGATTTGAAGACAGAGGAAGGGGCCACAAGCCAAGGAACGCACGTCTCTACAGGCCGGAAAAGGCAGAGGTGAATTCTCTCCTGGAGCCTCCAGAGGAGCAGGGTCTGACCAACACCTGGATTTTAACTTCTGACCTCCAGAGCCACAAGTAATACCTCTGTGCTGGGGATGGTAATTTGTTACAGCCGGGGTAGGAAACTAATACACAACTCTTGGGAGGGGGGGGGTGACAAAAAATGCTTCTATCATATATCCTGCTCCCCATCTTTCCTGCCTCCCCTCTCATTTCCACTTTAGAGTGAAATGCTGCCTTACAGGACCCTAAAGTACCTTCACATGAGGGGCTCTGGTCCCTGTCACCTATCAGCTGTGCGACCCTGGGAAGCTAACTGACGTCTCTGAGCCCCATTTCCTCATCTATAAAAAAGGGGAAGAGCAATGCTCTCCCTGTAAGGCTTGGTACAGGCCTGAGGCATCATAAGTGATAGAGATAGAGTTGACATTATTATTAGTCCCAGGCCTCTTATGTGATGTGAACAGCGCACTGAGTTGGACGGCTGATCGAGGACACCATCAAACCTCCCCAAGCCGCAGCTTCCTCACTGGGCAGATAGGGATGTTGGATTAGATGAGATGTCACATAGTTGAGTCTAAGCCTACAGGTGGCTTTAGAAATTAAGGTTGGTTGTCAATGTTGGGAAATCTCCTATCAATATTTGATTCCCTTCCTCCCTCCTCTCGATATAAATACCTGACAAGTGCGGGGTCAGCGTCTCCACTGAAGTGGTGACTGCAGCGTGAGACAGACTGGGTCTGTTCTGTTCTCTGCCACGGTCACCGCCACTCCCAGTCGTCAGCCCCTGTTTCTCTCATAGGACCTGGCTGCTCCCATCAAGGTGTTCAGGTTTGTGTGCCCTCCCCCCACCCTCTCCCCACCTGTCTGCCCTGGAATAAATTCTCTCAGCTTCTCAATCTGTGCCTATTGCGACCTTTTAGTATCAGAGCAACGAGTTAGGGATCACAGACACCATTTCTCTGATGCCATTCTTTACAATGGCTTTAAACTTGAGCACGTTTGATCTGCTTTATGCCAAACCAGAAGTCCCATGAGGGTGCTGGCCCCCACCCTAAGTGGCCCCAGATGGCCCTCTGTCTTCAGTCTTTGCCTCCACTCCACGTACACAGTCCGTGGCCTTCGCGTCAAGCTCTGCTGCTTGCGAATTCTCATCTCCAGAACCTCTGCTTCCCCCTTCCCAAGCACTGCCATGCCAGAACTTCTAGAAGCAACCAAAAGCCCAAGCATGTGAGGAAAGTCTCTAAAATAAAAGTAACATCGATCTGAGGATGAAGCTGATGGACTCATCTACTGTAGATCAAGTGCTTGAACTTCAAGGTTGCCTTGGGACCTTGAAATAGCTTCTTCAGAGGCATTGTCTAGTGGCTTCTCCAGTATTCCAGATAGGTTGGGTTGTTGAGACATCGTGCCTGGGTGAGGAACGCATTGATAATATGAAGACTCACCAGTCTTATATCTATCTTCATTGTTCAGGGCCCCAGGGAAGCCTTAGTGTCCTAGACTTTATGTTGCGTTGCTAACCTCAAGATCAGCAGTTCGAACGCACCAGCCACCCTGAGGGAGAACAAAGAGGCTTTCTGTTTCTTTGCTAAGATTTACAGCCTCTGCGTCCCTGGAGAGTGATTCTACTCCCTCTTGGAGAGTTGTCCTGGGTCAGGATTGACTTGATAGCAAGTGCTTTGCTTTCTGGTTGTTTCGACAGTGAGACAGGCCAGTGTCACTGCAGGCAGGGCCTTTGCCTCACGTGTTCCTCTTCTTAGCTGCCGGAGGCAGGGCTCCGCATTCTCTGGCTTCACAGGCCCCAAAGCTGTGCCATGGAATTGCTGGCCAGCTGGGACCTTCTCTGTTACACTGGTCCTTCTCCCTTCATCTTGCTATGGTAACCCACATCTTACAAAGGGCTGGCCGTTTCATCCCTTTTCCATGGATGATCCATGGACTGTGCTGTGTGGCCCTCAGACTGCCCCTTTCCAAAGCGCTGTCACCACCCTCGGCAGAAGGAGGGCTGGGCTGTCACCCGAGAGGTCAATGATTCAAACCCACCAGCTGCTCCGAGGGGGAAAGGAGAGGCTCTCAGCTCCTGTGCCTCTTTCCCGCCTCAGAACCCTCTCCACAGTGGCACTGAATCCAAGTGGATCCAATGGCAGTGGATTCAGTGGATTTTGGTGGGTGGTGAATAGGAACTCATGCCTCTTGAGCAACAACTCCCCATTTATTCCTCTTGCCTACAGCCCATACCAGTAATACACTTTAATCTCTTTACATGAGTCAATTCCAGATATTTCGGTCCAATAGGTGCCTGTTGGTGTCTGACTGGGTTCACTCCCCATCGGGTTTCCCAGGTCCATTCACGTGGTAGCACAGGCAGCATTTAATGCCCCGTTGGGGATGAATAATGCTCCATTTCCAAACTTGCTTTCTTGCCACGATGTGGGGGAAGTGAAAGGGGCACAAAAGGGAAGCTGAGGTCTGCCCGTGCGGGAAATCGGTGGGGAGCATGGACCGCCCCCCACCCACCCCTGCTGCTCTCTCCTGGTCTCCAGCCCTTTCCTCTTCCCCCCTGTGCAGGCCATGGGCTCCCTCCCCATGCTGACAGACAGCGCACACACACACACACACACACACACACGCTCCTGTGACCAAGACAACCACCACGGGGTGGGATGGGTGGGGGCCATGAGCGCCTCTCCCTTTAAACACAGATTAGCAGCTCTTCTCGTGCGTGCCCCCCTTCAACAGAGAACTTGTCAAGGTTTACATCAATAATAGATAATGGGGCGTCGCGGTGGCAGGTTCCAGCCGGAGGCTGTTTTGATATTTTCTAGAGGATTTGTCAGCAATCGCGCAGCCAAGGAAGAGTGGGAGATGTGGAGGAAGGGGCAGAGGGAGCGCCTTCATTAATTGTTCCTCATTTACATTCTTGCTGTTAAATAATGTAATGATGGCGCACCATGCCTTTACCCCCCACCCGGCCCCACCCCCAATTAGTCAAGGCCCTCCCCCAGCACTTGGGTCCTCTCTCCAGGAAAGATGAGCTCCTCTCAGGCTTCTGGGCCAGGGCCAAGGCTCAGACGCCTCGGTGAGACCCCCACTACCCTTCTGACCTGTCTCCAGGATTTTCACAGAGAGGCGCTCCCCACCAGCCCAAGAGACATCATCTGCCGCTTACTAGTCCTTACCGGGAGCTGGCCCAGAACTGAGTGACTTACCAGGAAACCCGCGTAAGAGCCTGACACAGCCCCATGAAGCTGGCATTCTCAGATCCATTTTACAGATGAAGAAACAGAAGCTAAGGGGCCTTCCCCAAATCATCCAGCCAGCAAGGGGTGGAACCAGGCTTTCAACCCAGGACTGATGGCTCTGGAGCCCTGACTCTTGCCCTCTAAACCTGCCGGCCTCATGCCAACTTGCAGTCCGGGCAGGTTTTCCAGGGAGGCGGAGAAGAAGTCCAGCTCTTGAAGGGGTACCGGTGCGGTGAGCTGGCAAACTCTCAAGTGGATGGGGGGCCCGGGCGAGGCGGTGGAGGCAGAAGGGCGAGCAGGGTCTGCTGCTTTCTGTGTGGAATGAGCGCCCGTGTGTGGAAGCGCTTGCGAAAGAGTTGCACTTGCCCTTGGGAAGAATTTTCTGACTCTCAGGACTGACTCTCCAGCAGTGAGCTGCTGATGCTGGCTCACGGCCTCCAGTGGATGCCAACTTCATAAGCCAGAGTAAAACTGCCCTGTGGGTTTCTGAGACTGGCTCTCTCCGGGAGTGGAAAGCCTCCTCTTTCTCTTGCAGAGCGGCTGGTGGTCCCAAACTGCTGACCTTGAGGTTAGCATCTAAACACGTCACCCCCAGGGCTCCGCAGGGTAGAAACAGCCACCTGAAAATGGGGCGTGAGGGCCTGCTTAGCAATAAGCACTTGTCACCAGGGCTATGTCCCTCAGAGGGGCTGGGAATGCCCTGCATTCGCAGACTGACTGCTTCCAGTGTTTACTTCTGCATGCAAACGCTAGTCAGTGGAGCTCTGCCCCAGTGGCGGCGGTGGCAGGGATGCAAGGATTAAATAAGACACATGCATACAGTGGAGAATGACAGCCAGGAAAAACCATGCTGGGGCTGTATCTTTAGTGATGTAAAAAGATGTCCACCACCCCCTTACTGAAGGGTCCTGGGGAGGAGACGAGCCAGTCAGGTTACAATGTAGCAACGATGAAACATACAACTCTCCTCTCCTTCTTAAATGCTTCCTCCTCCCACTATCATGATCCCAATTCTACCTTACAAATCTGGCTAGACCATAAGATGTGCATTGGTACAGATAGGAGCTGGAAACACAGGGAATCCAGGACAGATGACCCCTTCAGGACCAGTTGTGAGAATGGTGATGCCTGGTGTGTGGAGGAAAGGTAGGGTGGAAAAGGGGAACCGATTACAAGGATCTACATATAGCCTCCTCCTTGGGGGATAGACAACAGAAAAGTGGGTGAAGGGAGACATCAGACAGTGTAAGATATGATAAAATAATAATAAAGTATGAATTATCAAGGGTTCATGAGGGAGGGGGAATGGGGAGGGAGGGGGAAAATGAGGAGCTGATATTAAGTAGAAAGTTCAAGTAAAAAGCAAATATTTTGAGAATGATGGCAACAAATGTACAAATGTTCTTGACACAGTGGATGTATATATGGATTGTGATAAGAATTGTATGAGCCCCCAATAAAATGATTTAAAAATAAAAATGTTCACACTGTCAGTGCCTGCACAAAGCTGGGCCCAAACTTCAGGTGGCGAATGATCGGCTCTTGT
This sequence comes from Tenrec ecaudatus, assembly GCF_050624435.1. Taxonomy (NCBI): domain Eukaryota; kingdom Metazoa; phylum Chordata; class Mammalia; order Afrosoricida; family Tenrecidae; genus Tenrec; species Tenrec ecaudatus. The sequence continues at coordinate 75,422,519 of NC_134539.1, read as the reverse complement.
AAAACCACACCCACAAGGGCAGGTATGGAAACGGGCGTGGCAAGATGGCAGGAAGGTGGCCACGGCGACCTCATCAATGGCTGGCTTTGGGAGCAGGGGGAGCTTGGGGTGAGTTTTCTTCTTTGTGTTCCCCATGGTTTCCCACGTCCTTGGCCGATGTGTTTCTCGTGTGCTTCTCCGACAGGTGAGTGGATCTGGAGAGTGGAGGATGCTCCCATGCATCCCGGCGGGGAGCCCAGTGCTGGGTCTCCAGGATTCCTCTTATGATGAAGTCACGCTAAGCAGCTGCTCTGTGCCTCAGTGGCCCCAGCCTCCCTGTACTGTCCTTCATTCTTTACCAAGTCTGTATCAAGCATCCCACGTGTGCCTGGCCCTGGGGTGTGACTGGTATTGAAACAAACACAGGTGCTCACAGCATCCCTGTCTCCTGGGTGGGGTTGGTGGGCCAGGTATCTCCTCCTCCCCCAGGAGAAGATGAATTACTGAGGGGCTCGTCAAGGCCACACAGCCAATAAGGGTGGAGCCCTTAGCAAGAACCATCAGTTCAAGGTTTTGTCTGCAGGAGACACTGCCCTGCTTCTCTGCCCCTCCCACCTGTGAGATGACATGACCTGGTATGCCTGAGACCAGTGTGTGGGTTCGGGCATGCGTTCCAGATGGCATTGTGGGTGCCAGACATGGTCCCTTGGGAAGGCAAATGAGCTTTATTCCATGGGGGTGAGGCTGCCTGAGCCTTTTCACTCTGCTTGTGGCCACCTTCCTTTCCAAAGCTTGTGTCCCTGCTTCCTCCCCTGCCATCAGGGGTTTGTGAGATCTCCGGATTGTTTTCTGCACTGGGTGTTTGCCCCGTCCCACCCCATAGCTCCTCCCTGGTATCTTGGATCCCAACAGGAGCCTTATTTTCAAATTAGCCCAGGGTGATATGGTATGAGCACCCACCACCAGGAAGAGCCCCTGGTACAGGAGGGAGCTGGGTTAGCAGACTGGTTTGCCTCATGAAACATTTGAGAGTGTGCAGGGAGGCTGCCTGGGAACCCTGATGGTGGTTACACATTGGGCTGCAATTCTCAAGGTCAGTAGTTCAAAACCACCAGCCTCGCCGAGGAGAAAGATGGGACTTTCTACTCCTTGTAGGAGTTCCAATCTCGGAGCCCCACCTGTGCTAGAGGGTCCCTGTGAGTCAGAATTGCCTCGATGGCAGTAGATGGGTTTTCGAGGGTGGGCCTGGCCAGTCTGGGCCCCGTGCAGCACCTGGCATGGTGCTTTCTTGTGGAAAGCCTCCGCTGGTCCTCCAAGTCCCCTGTGGGACAGGGACTGGTAATTCCCACGTTTCACATATGAGTCAACAGGTGCTGACTAGTGGGGAGGGTAAGGGACTTTGTGTCCAAGGTCACACACTGAGCCAGATGTGGACCCCAACTCTGTCCTTGTTCAGAGGACAGTCCTGGACCAGGCCCGAAACGCACCCTGAGAACAGAGAAAAGGCAGGGAGTGGCGGAGGCCCTGGGGAGTGGAGAGGGCTGTTTTGTCACCCCACAGAGATCACAAGGACCTGAGCATCGACGGGTACTTTCCCCTTCTATGGGCACCCTCCCAGGAGCATAAGACAGTTACAGAGAGTTAAGTGACACTGGTGTGTTAAAAATTGAGTTTATGGACCTATCTAGATTTAATAGAACTAGATATAAAGAGAGTGGAGATGGAGTTTATAGATGTAAACATGCACCTACACTGTAGCTACAACCGTAAATATAAAGACACAGCAATCATTTCCTCATTTGTCCAGTCAATAAACATCTATCAAACTCTCAGAGGCATGAGAAGCCGGGCTGGGCTCTTGGGGACAGCACAGAATAAGATGCAGTACCCGTTGTGCCCACAAGAGGTGCCCTGAAGCTTGGTGCACCAAGCAACTAAGCTTTCACTGCTCAACTAACAGCCGTCGAGTGAGTCCATGCCGACTTATACCGGACCCCATAGGACAGGGTAGGTTTGAACTGTGAGTGAGACTAACTCTTTATGGGAGTAGAAAGCCTTTTCTTTCTCTCTTGGAGCAACTGGTGGTTTTGAGCTACTGACCTTATTGCTAGCAGCCTGACACATAACACACACATGCCACTGCTGCATAGAACAAGATATCGAATGGGCGTTGCCACTCCAGTCAATTCCCACCCGCCATTATTCTGTTGTCACTGCGGATCGAGTTGGCCGGTCTTCAGATTTCACGTGAGTCATCACTAGTCACCGAGCATATTCTGAGATCAGTCATGTTGCTGTGTGGATCAGTTCTCCATTTTTAAAAACAGAGTAGATTCCATCCTAAGGATGCGCATTACAAGAAAATTCCTTTGATAAACATGGGCTTTCAGTTCTCTGGGTCAACACTTGGGCTTGGGCTTTCCTAGTCCCTGGGGTAGATGCTTAATGTTAGAAGAAATTGCCAAACAGGGCCCCAAAGGGGTCCGCCATTTAATACTCCTACAGCAATGTACCCACGTTCCAGTTGCTCCACCGTTTCATCAGCACTTGGTGTTGTCAGTCTTCTGCATGTCAGCCACTCTGGTGAAGGCTGAGTGGAATTATTAAGCATGACTGGGACTAACTCGGCAGAGAATGACTGTGGATGAGAAGTGCTATCTACAACAAGCCATGGGGACTCAGGTGGGAGGGATTAGAGCCCAGGAGGGCTTAGTTTACCAGGTAGGTCATGGGCACCTATAAAGGTTACCTAGGAAGACCCTCCTAGGAAGCCAGGCTGTGTGGGAGAAGCCCAACATAGCCCAGTGAGTGGTCAGCGCATCTGTCACTAGCTTACCCATCAGCGCTCACCTTGCCTGTGCGCAGTATATCCCTTGGTTCTGGCCAGGAGAGGCAGGAAGATGGCACAGTGCCTTCCCCATCTTTAGGAGAGCAACCAACACACCTGCCCCTCACCCTCTCACTCAGCACGTCCTTTCATGCTGCTGCTCTCCTGCTAATTCACCAGGGCTCTTTCAGGACTCCCTGCATGTCTATTCTCTGCTACGCTTCCTGAAACAGTGGAAAAGGCTAAGGGATCAGGATCCTGCCCTCAAGGGGTTTGCAATCTAGGGAGGAAAACCAGTCAACCTCGGTGAAATCCTTACAGGAGTAATACATATTTCTGAGGACTTATTGCATGTCAGGTCCTGCATTGGATGCCGGGGGTCTGGGGAGAGCAGCCTGGCTCCCCACCCTCATGGTGAGAGGAGCCAAACCACAGACTATCGATGAGAAGGAGAACGGGGTTCATGGCTAATAACTGGGGCTCCTATTTACCACTTGTCTACAATTCCAGTTGGAGTGGTGGCTCCTGGCAGGAGTAGATCAGCCTGGGCTTGCTTCATCTGTGACCAGGGCTGGGCGGGTCCCAGCCTGGGCTTCTGTTTCCTCTTAATCAAAGTTGGGGGTCACTGATTCTTAACTCTCTGGAAGAGATATTGATTACTGTTGGCCAGGGAATTCCATCCCCCCTCTTCCTTCCTCACAGCCCCATCTGGGCCTGCAAACCCAGGAGACCTTGTGGCTGCCTCCTCCTGCCTCATGGAGAGCTACCCCCCACCCCGGGAAAGGCTCCCAAGGAGGTGGTTCTGCACTCAGCATTGTGGTTGAACCAGAGCTTTCTTCCCAAGGAGCCCATAGAACCCTCCTGGGCACAAAGGGTGAAGAGAGAGACACCCCCCCCCTCCACTGCCCGCATAAGTAGGAATAGCTCTATTCTGTTGAGCAGAGAGCCCAGGCCTGGCCTCGTGGGCTGTCCTGTCTGCATAGGGAGCTACACAGGGTGCCCGGCTTGGAGAGAGGGCACCAGGCTGGGGTATTCTCTTATCACTGTCATCTCACTTCCTTCCTCTTGTGGGTCCAGGGCTGGGGATCCTCAACTTGCCCTGGGCAGACTTAGGGAAGACTCGTTCAAGAAATTCAAAGCCCAGAGAGTCGCTGTCCCCCGGAGTCCTACCTTGCTCATTCCATATGTCCTTCAAGATTGCTTGAATCTCTTCTCAGCGAGACCTTCTCTAGCCCCCCTCTCTCTGACACGGCAACGCTCCACCCTGGTGACCCACGCCTAACCCAATCCAGCCCCTGTGTCGCAGAGGTGAACTGCACCCCCACAGGCTTTTCATGAAGCGGAAAGCCAGGCCTTTCTTCCAAAATGCCTCTGAGTGGCATTTCCAAGCTGCCCATCGTTAGCAAGTGCTTTGCTGTTGCCACCCCCAGCCAGCCAGCCCTGCTTTGTCCTGTGCTGCACCAGCTTCAACCACTCTATGTAATAGACGTATTGATTCGCTTCTTCTGGTGAGAGTGAGCCTCCTGAGACAGTGCTGTGTCCACTGGGCCCCGCTGGGTCCCCAGCACCAGGTGCACAGGTGCTCCCCGGCCCGTCCTTGCTGAATGAAAGGATGGATGGATGGACACGTGGGGAGATGCACTCACCAGGCAACAATTTGGCAGCCCTGGGAGTGGTCCTGATGCTGGGAGGCTCAGCTGCGAAGCAATCCAGCCCCAGAAGGCGTGGGCCTGGGAGCTGGATTAGAGGTGACAGCTCTCCCCTCTCTCCAAGGCAGCAGCAGAGAGATTTTTAGCTCCAATCGACCCTCATTCTGCTTTCCCCTGTGTTGGTGATTAGTACGCGGTTTAATTGGCCTCGCAGAGCCGTGGGCTCAGCCAGGGGAGGGCAGGTTTGCACATTACTTCCTTGATCCACAGGGACCTTCTCGCTCAAATGCAGGAAGAGCATTCGCCTCCGCAGAGAGGGGCAAGGAAGAAGCCAAGAGGCCCAGCACCGGGGAAGAGTCAGCCCCAGTCAGAGCAGCTGGGAGTCAGGACCGCAGGATTCCCACCCTCTTCCTGCTCACTGCTGGCTCTTCAGGAGTTGTCTACAGCGCCGACTCCAGGGGGCGGTATTCACTTCCTGCTCTGTGTGAATGGCACCCTGGACCGTGTGCCAGGGCTTGGCCCTCACCAGGAGCCCGGGGGATGTGGAATGGAGGAGGGGAGGAGATTCACAACCTTTGCTGTCCTCATTCATCCACCAACCTGGGGCCCAAATGTGTCTGACCTAAGGTATCACCAAGGTTCGGCTTAGACTACAGTACGAGATGTCTACCTCTCAATATACATGATGGCAGTGCTCACAGCTAACTTGCCGAGCGCCAGACCATGAGGCCAGGCAGTCATCCCACTACATTGTACTCTCCACCACGTGTCTGCTAGTGTGTTGCCCTGCAGTGGCTTGCACATCGCTGTGATGAGGGAGCTGTGCCACTGGCATTGCCAAGGTCAGCAGGGTGACCTTGGTGGCTGGGCTCCAGTGGAGTTTCAGACTACAACTAGAAAGAAGGGCTTGGCGATCCACTTCTGAAAATTTGGGCCAGTGAAAACCTTACAGGTAGCAGGCAAGCGCTGGACGGCGAACAAGGAGGGGTGAAGAAGAAGCCATGCTGTCGAGTTAGGGTCTTGGTGAAGAATACCTGTACGCTCCCTCGAGAGTCAGAAAAAACGTGTCTAAGAAGAATGGACGACCGGAATGCTCTTTGGAAGCCAGGGTGCCAAGACTTTGTGTCACACACTTCCAACATGCTGTCAGGACGGGCCATTCCCGGGAAAGGCATCACGCTTGCAAACGCCGTGGCCGAGAGAAAGAGAAGACCCTTGGTGAGATGGATTGACACAGCGACTGCAACCATGGACATAGGGTCGCTCTGAGTCGGAACTAACTCGGCGACGATGACACTTAGCAGCAACAATCAATCTCATTGTCACGGCACAGCGGGGTCTAGATCAACACCACCCATTTCACAGATGACGCCATTGCGGTCCGGAAGTGGCAGAGAGGGGCAAAACTCTTCCTCCACAGTCACGTGCCATGCTGGGCAGGGTCCATGGAGGATCTGTTGGGGACCGTGTGTCTGTCGCAGGATGTGGACTCCTCCTAGGACAGGAGGGGAGCTTGAATGTCCTCCCCAAACCCTGACACAGAGGCTTCCAGACAGTAGCTGTTCACTCAGGGAGGGTGGAGCCAAACCCCATGGCGCTCTTCCTGGAATTCCAAGCTCCATGCCCCTCTCCCTGACCCTGACATGCGAGCTTATCCCCTCTGTCTGTACACCAGCATGCCTCCAGCGCCGAGCACAGGACCTGGCATTGTATGTTACTGGAAACACCCAATACATGGTGGGTGCATGCAGTGCAGGGGAAGGGGGAGCCCAGAAGCAGGATGTGAAATCAAAGCAGTCCCAATGGCCTCTTTCAGCCTCGACTCCATCTGGGTCTGTTTTCCATCTCTCCGCATGAACATCCACTGTCCTTTGGGGCATTCTGTCTGCTGCTTCCCGTGGGACAGTCGGCCTTGGGCCTCCTCCCACTCCAGGGTGTGTTATATCGCATCCACGTGAACTACTGCCTTTGCTCTGAACCGGGAGTGAAGAGGGACTTATTTTTGAGAGATGGAGGGGAGGGTGCGTGCAATAGCATCCTTTGGGTGCATGCTGAGCCCCCGAGAGGGAGAGCAGTGGGAAGCCGAACTGCTAGGAGTGAGCTGTGGCTTTGGAGAGGGAGAACTGAGCAAGATGCTGTCTGGTGGCGGCAGCTTCAAAGAGAGTTGTCGCGGCCCGATAATGCCCACTCCAGGAACCCCTGGGGAAGTCTGGGTGCCAGGGGTGGGATGGGGGGGCAGGCTGGGATCCTGATGCTGTGTGGGAGGCTCTCAATTCTATTTGAGCATATTGAGGCTCTGAAAGATGAGGTCCCAGTTCAAGAGGTCTGAGTCCTCGGTGTGTGAAATGGATGGGAGTGGCGAGGCAGGGAAGGGCAGAGGGAGATGGGGAGCGAGGGAGAGAAGTCAGCATGTAGAGGCACCTTTGGCTAATGAGTGGAGAGGCAGAGAAACAGGTGAAAGGGCAGAGTGGAAAGAAAGGCAGAGATGAAACGTGTTGGAAGTACCGAGTTAATGGAACTACTAAGAGGTTCATATTTCCCAGCTAATGAGGCCCCCTCTGCGGGAGGGAGGGGTAAGGGACAGGAAAGCTTCGTGGCGTGAATGACTCAAGGCACTGAAGCTAATGAAGTCACCGGAGACTCAGAATTCCGTGGGCACATCTGACACGGCTCTGTGGCAATGCTATTTTAATTCAGTCTGAGGATGACCAGAGGAGAAAACAGTCCCCTGTTAATACGACACGCTTTGGCAACAGGAATTTAGGAGTGGGCGTAGGGGTGGGGACAGGAGGATGACGGCAATATGGACAAATGACCCAGGATGGGTGCAGGCAGTGATGGAGAGAGGACTGGTAGGCAGTGCATCTGGAAGGTGGACAGGAAGGTGCGTCTCACAGGGCGAAGGATGAGCACAGTGATGGGAGAGGTGGGCTGCCTGGAAGATACACTCACCGCTGCCCCCACACGCCCTAGTCACACACGGCAAAGCTGATCAGCACGTACTTTCCCAGCACCTCAGGGGTGCAAAGGGAAGAACCCAGGAAGGCTCAGACCAAAGGGTTATGATTGGTGGGTTCACACTGCAAAAGAGCATCCTAATTTTCTCAGCAGGAAAACCAAGGGTCTCAGCATAGCCCAATGGGCCCTAGAGGTCTGCTTCTGTTCTCTTTCCATATACACCTGGCATTACCTCCCCATCTTGAGGACTCTAGTCCTTCATGTTATCCTTCCTGCCTCAGGACCTTTGCATAGGCTCTCTCCTCTATCTGCAGTAATGGCTGCCGAATGCTCACCAATCCTTAGGTCTCTGTTCTAAAGATACTTTCTCACAAGAGCTCCCCTCACTCTTGACTTGGGAAGAACCTGGACAATAGGCAATACACCCTCATGGTACCCACAGGCTGCCTGTGTTAGGCAGGGTTCTCTAGAGAAACAAAACCAGGATATATATATATATATATATATATATATATATATATATATATATATATATATATACAGAATGAAGGAATATAACAGCTAATTAGTTCACACAACAGTACAGAGGGCTCTGTTCAACTCACTTCCATGGAACAGTTAATATACTGGAAGCCCTTCAACTCATGAGGGCTGCTGGGTCCAAGGATAAGGAAGCAGACAGCTGAGTCTTCCCTCGGGCAATGCAGGCAGTCTAGCCACAGGCAGCAAACAGCAGGGAAGGTCACCAACAGTCAGCAGTTCAGGAGCTTAGTGAAGCAGGCCCAGATGGGACATCAAACTCAAGCAATGAAAGACAACAGGATCCACCAGCTTCAAACTCAAGCGATGTACACACCAGCTGCGTGGTGAAGCAAGTCTCCAAGGAACTTCAAGCTCTAGTGACATGAACCATGGGTTGGTTGGCTGTCCCACAGGTAGTATAGCTCACAAGTTGAGGCAGAGAACTAGCTAAAGCACCCGCACACTGATCTGATCACCAGAAAGCAAGAGAGAGGTGGGTGGGCTTTGCTGAGCTATTTATCTCTTTTCCCTCCAATCAAACTGTGACCTGTCTAATCCCACATGCTCCTATTGACCAGGTTGGTGCAATAAACCTACCTATCACACTGCCCTTATAGAATTTGTCACATTGGGAATAACCAACCAATCACTCATCTTGTTATTGGGAGAAAGACATAGCTTTCTACTCCTATAAAGAGTTGCAAATCCATAGGGGCAGTTTTACCCTGTAGGGTTGCCATGAGCTGGCATTGCTTCGACTCGATGGCAGTGAGTTTTGAGTTTGTGGAATTATTTCTTTGATGTCTGTCTTCCAGGTTAGGCTTTTAGGTCTATGAGAACAAGGACTAGACGGAGCAAGTCCCTGATGCATCCTCGATGTCCAGGGCACTCATACAAGACTCCAGTTCTCTCAGTTTCCCAATTTCCCCATCCTCACCACACCCAGGACAAGCACAGTGCAACTCCTTGTGAAATGAACAGTGAAGTTGGCAGGCCCTTGGAAAGTCTAGTGGGCAAGGGCAGCCCCAGGGTTACCACATCTGTTGGCCCCACAATGAGAAGTGGTCGGAGCCAGAAGGGTTCCTATAGGCCAATTGGTTTTGCTCTGTCCTTTACACTTGTAAAAGACCGAGGACTGGGGCTCCAGGACGCTCTCCGTGGTGCTGAACCACTCCCATTGGATGAGGTACCAGTTGGCCTGCCTATCAATGGGGACAACATCTGTCCACCTTGTTTCATGAATTCTGAGCTAGGCCAGAAAGAAAAGGAGTGTTGGGCAGAGAGCAAGAGAGACTTGGACAAAGGTTTCTCATCAGACACCACAACTACCTGTCCCGTTGAAGGTCACCCTGAGTCTGAATCACGCTCCCAGGCTCGTCCTGCCCCACGCACTGCCTCCCGTTCCAACAACATCATGTGTTCAAGGCTTTGCACAAGGGCAACTGAGGATGTCTTCAGGGCAGGAGGGGGAGGGCATACTTGGGGGTGGGGGGACCCACCAGTGTGGAGGGCACCAAGTAGAAGACAACCTGCAGTACCTTAGCTGTCAGGAGTCTCTCCCACCTCCTTTCTTCTCCATGTCTTCAAAGAACTTCAGTTTCCCCTAAATCTTTTCATTTGGCTGAGTTATCCTGCAGCCTGACAGCAAGTGAGAGGGCAGGAGGGATTAAGGAAGCCCCAAAGGGATTTATATAAGGGCTGTAAGCTGGCCGTGCTGAGGACAGGGCCATGGACAGGCCAAGGAAGTCAGAGAGTCTGGTTCAGAGCTCTGGTTGGACACATGGACAAAGCAGGGACGGTCTTGGTCCAACCGAGATGACAGATAGTCAAGAGCAAATGGTACAAATAATTGCCTTTCCCCCAACTCTGATGAAGGCTATCAGGGCAGGCCGTGGGTGTAAGGAGGGTGCATTGTCCAGGCTTGTGTATAACAACTGTGCTCCCTGAGAGGGAAGCAGTATGTAGGTGTGGTTAAGAGATGAGGCTCTGCACGAAAGCCTCACTTGGGCTTGAACCTTGGGAACCAGAGAAAGTTCCTTGCCCTATGTCTTATTTCCCTAACCCCCAATACCAGAACGCCAGATAAGAGTGTCTCCCTCCAAGCGTATTGGCAGAATTTATTGAGAGGATCGCACAGTGCCGGACACACAGAAAGTGCTCAATACATGGTAATGATCATGCATTATTGAAGTCTAGGGAGGCAGGAAGAACTCAGGAAGTTGTAAACAGGTTTAACATGCCCGAGCGTGATTCTAAATGCCTTCGCTGTTCCGTCTACGAAGGCAGAGGCAGGCCTGTACTGTCAGTATTGTGAGCATCCCAGCACCCAACACCGGCTCCAGCACATTTAAGGAGCACAGACCGATTGATTGATTGAATGAATGAAAGCCCATCGTGTTGCGTTGTGCTTCCTAGTTGCAGAGGATGATGTGTTATTTGATCAGGCGTCATTTGATGTATTTGCTCAGCCGAGCCCTTCCTGCTTTCTGGTGAGCTCACTCAGCTTTCAGGCTGCATGTGGACCATTGATATTCACAGAATCCTATCCTGCGTTGATTGCTCAGAGGAACACCACCCCCCTCCGCAAAACCCTGCCACCTTCCTCGCCCCTCCCCACCGCTGGAGACGCCGCCGAGCTTGCCCAAGGTTCATGATTAATTCCCCTCCATAAACATTCTGATGAAGCCACATGCTCACACCAGGCAGCTTCTCAGCTCAAGGATGATTTCACAAAGCTACATTTTTTGCTTTGTGACCCCTGTTCATTAGCTGCTGCTAGGGTCAGCCCTTCTGGGCTGGTTCAGAGGGGCCGCCTCCTTCCAAACAGTTCCTCCCCAGGGGAAAAGTCTTTCCAGCCTGCCCAGCGCGGGGAAGGTCGCCACTGACCAGGCCACATGGCCTGAAATCTGTGGCAGGAGGCAGATATCTAGCACCGGAAGGGGCATTCTCAAAGGAAAAAAAATTAGGCTGGACCTATGGCGTGTCGGATCTGCAACCATTTGTTGGCCTCAGATATGGCAAGTCTATCTATTAAAACCGTTGGGGCGTGGTCTCTAGATGGGAGGAAGGAGCTTGGGTTCCAGTGTCAGAGGCATGGGGGGGTCCACTGATTTTTTGTGTGGCTTAGGCAATGGGGTCTCATCTCTCAGGGTCTACTTGTCAAGGATGGAGCAACATGGTGGCTCCTCACCCAAAGGGCAGGTGCTTTCATACATCAAGTGTTTACCTCAGTGGCTAGCCCACTCAGGATACACTGAGCGATAGCCAAGAAATTAGGGGCAGTTGGAAGATGTTGGATCCCAGGGGGTTCCAGGAGACTTTGGGTAAAATGCACAGTAACTGGGTGCTGACAGGCCTTCTGTGTCCCATCTCCACCGGCTTCATGTCAGCATAGTCCCTGGCATGGCCAGTACACTCATTACACATCATAGCACATACAAGACCTCCGCACACACCCCTACCAAAAGTAGAGAATGGAGAGTGCTCACAGCAAGAGAGCCAAAAGCAGCTCCCTGACAAGTGGGAGCTGCTCAGGGGTCAAGGGGACAGCTGGAATTTTGAACTTCAAGTTGTGGTCAGACACAAACCCCAGGGTGCTCTCCATGGTTCTGAACCATCCTCTCGGGTTGGGGTACGTGTTGCCCTGCTTATCCCTCGGTACAACATTTGACTATCCTCTCTCAGGAATCTTGAAGTAGGGATGGTAGGTCGGGAGCTGGAGGTGCCCGGACAGAGGTGTCTAGTCAGGCACAACTACTGCCAGATGGCTGGGACAGAGGAGGCCCTGGCTTTACATCATTGCAGTCACCAAGCAGCAACTGCCTCTATGGGAAACGCGATTGCTAGACTCCCAAGTCCACAGAGACAGCACAAGTCAAGCCAAGTCTATGTCTTCAGACTCTGACCTGCCCCCTTCCTGTCCAGCAGCTCTCTGCAGGCCTCTGGACTGTGTTCTCCAGGTCCCTGTCTAGTGTCTACCCTCCCTGAATCCTTTTCATCTTCCCTTCCTCATCTGACCCCCCCCCCCCCATCCTTCAAGGCCTATCCCCAGTCTCTCTTCCTTCAGGAAGCCTCGCTTGATCGATTGTCTCAGCCCACATTGCCCTCTCCCTCCTGTGACTTTCTACCAAACTTTGAGACAGATCTAGAGCGGTTTCAAGAAGAAGCCTCCAGGAGTGTCTCTTTCTCCTTTTCCAGAAGTGAGCTCTGGCTTTCCGTAACCTTCTTCCAGCCCAGCTGAGCCTGGTGCATGTGAACCTCAGCACTGCCCACCATCATCGATGAGCCAGACCATGCTTTATCTCCCTGGAAACTCACCACGCCCCAGAAATCAACTCTTACTGTTATCAGTATCCTAACAGGAAGCTCAGAGGGTCACGCTACTTGCCCAAGGCCATATTGCCTACCAGGGTGTCAAGTGCAAGTCCACCTGACCTTCAAGTTCAGCTCTCATCCACCAGCCCATCTGACCCAGTGCAGTGACCCATAACTGAAACACACACACACGGAGACCAGCCCGAGCCTGCTGTGCCCAGCGTTCTGTTTGTCTCTGGTCAAACCCATGCCCCCACAGGTCCAGTGAATGGAGGATGGGAGCTAGAGAGCTTTCTTTACCTCATTGGGCCAGAGACCACCATGGTCTCCCCTGGTCTCTGAGAACAGGCTCTTTACTTGGAAACGACAGTTCTACAAAATGAATTGAGCGCCCACTGCGTGCAGGCACCAAGCAGTAGGCTGACTGGGCTAGACCGCCATAAGTACCACCAGCTCTGGCACAAGCCAGCCTGTGGTAGAAGCGTGGAGAGAGAATTAGCTAGAAAAGGACGCTGTGGCCCAGCTCCATCTGTCTCCTGGGGTTCCAGCCAATAGGTGGCACTCGCTTCTGTTCTTTGCCAAAGACTTTGGGATAATCAGAAAACTGCAGGCGTTTTCAGGACACGGTGAACCTTCGGCAATCCCTACCTGGTGGTGGCCCCTCTGTCAGGCGCTTGGATACCACCATTCAACCCCAGGAGCCACATCCCTCCACCAGGAGGGCTCCCCTATGTGTGTCTGGGCACGTCTGCGTGGTGGTGGGCGCACCCCCCCCCCAAACACACACATGCCCCGACACTCTGTATTTCTTTTCAATTAGAAATATATCAATGCTGACAAGGAACAGGAGCAAGAACATGATGAAATCATGTGGTTATTGAAGCATGGGTGTACGACGGGGAAAATAAGATAAGTGAAAAATCAATTCTGTGTGTGTGTGTGTGTGTGTGTGTGTGTGTCTATGTGTAAAACCCCAGCCAGCGAGAAAAGGTTGCTTCCTCTGAACTGCTCTCAGCACGAAGCCTGGAGAGAAGAGGAGCTCTCTGGAGTGGGAAAGGAGGGGCGAGCAGGGCTGGGTATCATGCTTTGGCAAGGAGGCTGGGGCAAGCTGCTCTCCCCCCTCTGAGCCCAGTTCCTAGCTTCAGCTGGTTCCAGCTTGGCCTGTACCAAACGGCAACCTCCCCCTCCCTGCCCCCAGAGCTGCCCCCTGCCCCCTGCCCCCTCTTCCCTAACCTCACTCCCAGAGAAGCTGCCGTGTCTGAGAACCGAGTGGCTTTCTAAAGAACCTTTCTCTTCTTCCCCTTGGTTTCGACATTCTGTCTCCCCTGGGCCTGCCAGAGAACAAAGGGCATGATTGAGTCGGGCTTCCGAGATCCTGTAGCAGGACAGTTTCTGGGGAGCACACAGATAGTGCTCCCACCCCAAAAAGCAGGCTCTTTCCCCCACTGGACATCTCTCTGCGGCCCAGTGTACATTCCTAGCCTTCCAGCTGAGAAGCCACGGTTCAATTCCCAGCCACCACCCCAGCTCTGATGGGGCGCTACGATGTGGAACAGGTTTCAGGGGAGTTTCCAGACAGACAGGGACTAGGAAGAAAGGCCTGGGAGTCAACTTCTGAAAAATCAGCCTTTGAAAATCCCGCCGAGCACAATTCTAGCCCAGGGCACCTGATGTTGCTGTCACCACAAGTTGGAGGTTGGCTCCACAGCAACCGGCGTGGCTTTCGGCTTTCGTGGCTGCCAGATTGGAGGGCACAGATCTAGTGCTTTGGTTGTATTCATTGCAGGTGAACTCTGCGGCCCTTACAAGGTCCACCCTCTTTGACTTGCGTGGGGTTCACCAGCTTGGTTACACAAGACTTGCACAATGAGATTGTGGGGTGAGCCCCGGCTGGAGCTGAAGGTGTGGTCTTGTGTGTCCCTGTGCACACTCATGTGTGTACATGAACATGTCTAAGTACGGAGAGCGGGCCGTGGGAAGGCAGATCATGGCAGGTGAGCCAGGCAAGCATGATGGAGAAGCAAATGAGACCTCAGTTCCACCCTCTAACCCCCTTTCAGAGGTGTGGCCTCCAACTGCATTTGTGCCCCAAGTTTCCACTGCCTGGACTCTTCATCCAGAACTTTTGAAACGAGCTGCTCTGGGATTCTGTGTCCCAAGCCATGAATTCCTTTATCAGCATTCTTTGCCCTGTGCCTTTTCCAACCAGCTCTGCAGTCTGCTTCCCTGTCTGCCAGCTCCAGAGGCGGCAAGGAGAACAGGTGGAAGAGCGAGGGGTTCCCAGACTTCACGGGGCAGGGCAGGGGCGGCAACATGGCAGCAGTGAGGGGCAAGCAGAACTGGAGGCAGAGACATGTGTCCAAGCACCTGGGTTGTCATGGGCTAGCTGGGTGACCTTGGGCAAGTGACTTAACCTCGCTGGGTCTCAGTTCACTCCTCTGTCCAACGGCTTGCCACCGGGGAGGGGCTGAGCCCTCTGGTGGCAGGTCCCAGAATGCCAACTGAGCCCAGAGAAGGTGAGGCCCTGCCTGTCCTCACACAGCCAGTAAAGAGCAAACACAGACTAAACAACCAGTAGAATCTACTGACTCTAGGAAATGAAGACCCTCCTTGGTCACATAAACTCCGCCCTAAGGGAATCCCTCACATGCAACAAGCAGGCAGTGGGGGTGGGGCTGAGCAGAGCCAGGGCTGGGGTGTAGCAGCCCGCCCCTGTCCGCCTCCTCCCCCAAAACTAGGGGATGCCAGAGCCTGAAGTTGAGAATTACCTCGCTCCTAAGAAGAGCCCTTGAAGCCAAGAGGCCTGTGTTGCTCTATTCCCTAAACGTTGCGAAACTGGCAGATTCACCCCCTTGTTTGCTCCTCTGTAAAATGGGGATCCAGTCACTGCCCCGGAGGGCTGTAATTGTTTCGGGGCCGTTGTAGCTGCCATCCGGTGGACCCCTGACTCACAGCGACCCTGTGTAAGACAAAGAACTGGCCCCGTGTGTTTCGGAGCATGCAACTCTTCCTGGGAGTAGAAAGCCTCACCTGTTCCCCGCTGGTGGGTTTGAACTGCTGACCATGGGGTTAGTAGCTCCACGGGTAATCCACTCGGCCAAAGCCCCGGGGCTCGGATCCTTGCTCAGAGTAGGTGTGCAGGTGCAGAAGAGCAGTTGACCTGAGGGGCCGCTCAGAGCACCCCTCCCAAAGTGAAGCAGACAGCCGAGCTGGTGGAAAGCCCCCTGGAAGCCTTGGACACACATCTCTAAAAGAAAAGGTCACTCCCCAAGATCTTCAAGGTCCCTTCTAGTCTGAAGGTTTAAATAAGCCCCTACCGCTGAGGGGGGAGCGGAGGAGCATGCCCCCAGACTTGCCCTGGGGTTCCCAAGAACCTTGAATACATTAGCCATGGCAGCACCGAGCGTTGACTAAAAAGATGCCTTCATCCGCCTCCCCCTCGCCCCCCCATCGCCTTGTCTCTTTCCCCAGGTTCTTTCCTGAGCAGGGATTTTTAATTTACAGCCGTTTCTCTCTAGGGTGGAGAGGAGGGTGGGGCTGGGAGCCAGGTCTGCAGCCAACCCCGGTGAGGAGTGGTGGTGGGGGGGTCCTGGGCGGGCCCCCTCCTCTCCTGTCTACACACCGCCCCCCCATCCCTAAGCTCTCCGCAATCTCAGGCGGGGACTGACGGACACACCCGCAGCGCATTGATTGCCTGATTAAGGGGGAGATTGATTGGCCCCTGCTGTCATTAGCATATAGTTAGCAGTGACCCCTCGGCCGGTGCTGACCTGAATGGATCCGCTAGCTCGACAGAAAATGGGAAATCGGTGAGGGGGCAGGTGAGGCCTGGCAGCTGCGGTGAGCCCCTTGGGGGGGCCTCAGCACCGACGAGGCACCAATCAGAGGACCTCTCAGCTTTTCTGCCTTCAAAATGGGAACTTAGGAACCCTGGTGGCGTAGTGGGTAGTCGAGCAGCAAGATCAACAGTTTGAAACCAGCTCCGCTCCATGGGAGAGAGATGAGGTTTTCTACTCCCCTTAAGGAGGTAACAGCTTTGGAAACCTACAGGGGCCTTCTGACCCTGTCCTGTAGGGGACGCTATGAGTTGGCATTGACTCGATGGCAGAGAGAGAGAGAGAGAGAGAGAGAGAGAGAGAGAGAGAGAGAGAGATGGAGAGGGAGAGGTACTTTATTATTAGTATTTTTAACCCTAGATTTTATATATTTTGATAAAACAAGGGGCCACCTAACTGAGAAACAACAAAGCCCACATGGAAGAAGCACACAAGACTGTGATCACAAGGCATTGAAGGGATCAGGTATCAGGCATCAAAGACGAAAAAAAAAAAAGCATAGCACAGCATTGTGAAGGAGGGGGAGTGCGGAGTGGGCACCCAGGTCCATCTGTGGGAAATTGGACATCCCCTTGCAGAAGGGCTGCGAGGAGGAGACAAGCCAGTGAGTGCAGCAACGATGAAATATACAATTTTCCTCTAGTTCTATCATGATCCCAGTTCTACCTTACATATCCGGCTGGACCGGAGGATGTACATTGGCACAGATAGGAACTGGAACACAGGGAATCCAGGACAGATGAACCCCTCAGGACCAGTGGTGAGAGTAGCGATATCGGGAGGGTGGAGGGACGGTGAGGGAGAAAGAGGGAACAGATTACAAGGATCTACATATAACCTCCTCCCTAGGGGACGGACAGAGGAGAAGTGGGTGAGGGAGACGTAGGACAAAATAATAATAATTTATAAATGATCAAGGGTTCAGCGGGGAGGGGGGAGCGGGGAGGGAGGGAAAAAAGAGGTACTTTAAATGCAATGCTTTGTAACAAGACTTCATTGGAGTTTGATGAAAAGCAGACCCCTCACCCAACCCTCATCCCATCTCTCCTCACCCTGCTCAGCCTCTCTGGCCCCCTAAAGTCGAGGCTCCCGGGGAAATGACTTCTTTTCTGCTCCCCTCCCCATTATTGTGAATTGGTGAAGGTTTGCCCACCAGTTTTCACTCAGTGATTTATATACATTTGGTTTCGTGTCACTGAGCACAACCCCACAATGTAACAGGACATAGCCCACGTCCTCCTTGCCTTTCCTGGATCCATGTCTCCTTTCCTGCCCTCTTCACCCTGTCCCAGGCAAAGGTGCCCGCAACTCCCGCTTCAAGTACCTGCACCCTCATTTTGTGCAGAGCAGCACCGAGCAGTTAGGGGAAGATTGGAAGTCTGGTTGGAAGGCCAAGGCCAAGGTCTCCCTCTCATTCACACAGGCTGTGAGTGTCTGGGTAGCCACAGCACCTATACACAGCACTAACCCCAAGGACTTGGGACACTGAGTCCGTAGGGACCTTGACTTATCCGTCTGTGGCCTAAAACAGAGCCTTGGGGCCTAAGGACCATATTGTTTGCTCTCCTCTCAATCCCAGAAGAAGACAGTAGCTCTGAGACCATCAGGAGTACTTAAAATTAGCCATCAACACCGTGAAATGAAGTTACCCTCCGGGTGCTCAGTGCCTGTAAAAATCAACGTTCTCATCAAGTGAAACCAGAAACACTGGGAGAGGTTGGGTAGATGGTCCCAGAGCCAGGTGGAATCTTGTGACTGGTGGGAACCCCTGGGCAGTTTCTGCATGCCACCCCCACCCCCACCCCCACCAAACCTGGTGTAGAGCTAGAGGCCAGGCCTGGGGCAGGAACACCCTGGGGTGATTTGGACCCAAGCTTCTAGGTCAAGTTTGAATTCTGCTCAGTCACCAAGCAGCTTCGTCATCTTCTACAGATTCACAACATCTTGGAGCCTCATGTTTCTTATCTCTAAAATGGGAATGATATTACTCCTCTAAGAAGATCCCTGGTGGAGTCGGAGGTTACACGTTGGACTGCTAACCACAAGGTCAGCAGTTCGAAGCCACCACCAGCCTCCTCACAGAGGAAAGATGAGGCTCTCTATTTCCTTGAAGAGCTATAGTCTCAGAAACCCACAGGGGCAGTTCTACTTTGTCTGATTGCCAGTGTTGGAACCGACTCGCTGGCAGTGAGTTTGTTTTTAAGGAGGAGCACTGAGAGCCTTCAATGTGGAGGGGGCACTCAGCAAAGAATGGGGGCTAGAAGTCAGACCTGCGCTCAGTGTTTGCACTCGGGCATGTTCTTTATTATATAATGCCTTATATTACGGCTCAGTTGATGATCTCTTTAAGCCCATTCTTTAGAAACAAATATAAAGGATTATTGTAAACTTTCTCATCTCCGCCATTCTTCATATTGCCCACAGTGCCGGGAACGTAACAGGGGTGCAGGGGCTGGGAAAGATGTATCACTTTAGACTCCAGTGGAAATCCCCGGGTGATGCAAACAGTGAATGGGCTCAGCTGCCAACCGCAAACTTCAAGTCCCTCCAGCAGTACGTTGGAGGAAAGGCCTGGCCACCAACTGCTGAAAAACCAGCCAG
This sequence comes from Tenrec ecaudatus, assembly GCF_050624435.1. Classification (NCBI taxonomy): domain Eukaryota; kingdom Metazoa; phylum Chordata; class Mammalia; order Afrosoricida; family Tenrecidae; genus Tenrec; species Tenrec ecaudatus. The sequence goes on along the minus strand of NC_134539.1, from coordinate 75,403,833 downwards.
TTGACAACCCCCATGGCACATGGCTCTAGCCTGACACCTGTGGGGTCACGTGTGTCAGAATCCACTGGACATGATGGGTTGTTTGGGTTTGTATGGGAATCAAGATACTTCCTAGCCAAGCCCACAACACAGGACCCTTGGCTCAGACCAGTGAATGCCTACCTCCCGCCAGTGCTTTCTGAAGATGACAAAGATGAGTGAAGTCAAGCCTTGACAGTCCCTTTGGCACCTCGGAAGGATGGTACTGCCTAGCTATGGACAGGGCTGCCATGAGCTGTGGACGACAGTGTGTGTGTGTGTGTGTGTGTGCGCGCGCTAGGGAGGACCTGGAGGTGAGACAAGGTCTGGTGAGCATCACTTGATGGGGGACAACCCATGCCCCTTAAGCTGGGCAGCGAAATCCATGTTCCAGACCACCCTCTTGATCCCAAAGAAGGGAGCCATGAGCTCAGGGGCCTCTGGGTCCGGCCACTTTATACTCTGGCCAAGGGTAGGATGGTGAGCATGGCCAAGGGAGAGCTAGTGGGCAGACAGGTAACCCCTAGGGTCCAGGAAGCATCCTTGTACTCTTGGGTACAAGGATGGGGCTGGCTGGCACCCAGCTGAGATCCTGGGATGCAGGAGCTTCTGGCAGGCCCAGGCAAAGTTAGGTAGTGCCAGCCAGGAGGGCGAAGCAGCCCCAGCTGTCTGGGCCAGAGAAGGCTTCCTGTGAAGTCGCAGCCTTTTGAAACATTGACTAATAAGGTTTTCTTCACTTTCTAAGTTGAATGAGTCAGTAGCTTCATATAGGATCCCCATCTGTCTATTCCCATCGCTGCCAGTCGGATTCTAGGCCTCTGGCCAACTCAAAAACCTCAACTAGCTTAGTACGAATCTGCTCACTAACTCCTTTGGTGTGCGTTCTGTTTGCTCTTGGTGGAAGGGAGGCCTCTTGACTGCCCTTCTGGGTCCTGTCTCCTTGAGAAGGAATCTGGAATCCTGAAAGCAAGGAGCCTGGTTAGCATTTGGATTCATATCAGGGACAGGAAAGCCACAGGGAGATAGATGGGTGTCAGATAAACAGCAGAAAGACTATCACTGCCTTGATGCATGATTTCAATGGGAGCTTCTGCAGCTCTCTGGACCACGTTCCATCTGACCTCTCCCCTCCTGGTAGTGGACGTTTTCCAAATAACCTGCACATCTCCTGGAGGGACTCTGGGCCCCACGAGGACAGTGCCTGACACTTGGTCCTAGGCATCTGAGGAAGGAGTGAACCCATGTCCTGAGAGGGAGGGAGGGAGCGTTTCATCATCAGAAGCCAGTCCGGTGTGGGCTTGGGGGGTAAGGTATTCACACTATAGCTGACCCCTCAGACCAGACAGTGCCCTGGGATTCTCAGAGAGGCTTCACCCCTCCTCTTCTCTGTGGAGGTGGGCAAAGCTAGGAACACACCCCCCCACCCCAGTGGCACTCCATCCAGAGGCCAGACTGCAGCGAAGAGTCCGCTAGGTCCCACAGGTGGTTGGAAGGGTGGCCTCAAAGCCCCTGCCCTTTGCCCAGACAGCGGCGCTACTGCAGCCTTAACCAGCAATGACGGTGCCCGAATCCTGGTCCACAGCTGAGTAGAGCAACAGTTGAGGAGGCGACTGTTCTTGGCCCAGGTGATCTGGAAGCAAATAGACAATTGTCAAGAAAGGATGAAAAAGAGTGTGGGTGTTGTCATTTGGGGACCACGTATTGCAGGTAAACCCCCAAGCTGAAGTCCCCACCATTGAGCTGATGCCGACTCATAGCAACCATATAGGACGGGGTTGAACTGCCTCTGTAAGGTTCCACGTGGAGACTGTAACTGTTTACGGAGTAGGAAACCCTGCCTTTCTCCCGCGGATTGACTGGTGGGTTTTGAACTGCAGACCCTGTGGGTCGCAGCCCAAATTGTAACCATTACGCCACCAGTACCCCTAGGGCAGGTAAACACCCCAACAAACCTTTGTTTAGTTATCTCACCCCTCTTCTACCAAGCTCTGATCAATAGTACTGCTTTCAGGGTCTGATCGTAGGCAGGCTCCACCCAGGTCTCCTTGCCTCCAGCCACTCTGGCCTTCTGGTTTCCCGAATGCTCAATACTCCCCTCCCCACAGGACCTTTGCACAACCCTTTCCTTCTGTTGTGAGTGCCCACTCCTTTCCCTTCCTCAGCTGCTAATCTCTCATCTACCAGGCCCACGTGGTCAGATGCCATCCCAAACCTTGCCTTCCTAGGGACCTCCCTGGACTCCGGGGCCAGCTCAGGGTGATGGGTCCTGGGTTTTCACCAAACTTCATCCGTTTCTTTCAGAGTGTGACTCTCGGCTTGGGGTTGTGCATTGGCTGCAAGGTCCCTGGAGTGCGGGGTTGGTCTCCTCTCCCTCCGGACACATTCCGAGAGCCCAGCGCAACACTGGCTCAAAGAGGCGCTCAAAGAAGCTCTCTTAACTGGCAGGGTGGCCCTGAAGAGTGGGCACGCCTGATAGAAAGGGACGGTAAGTCCACAGAGAGAACAACATGGCTGGCCCTACTATGAGACATGATGCCCCTCAGTGACTAAGGGCGATACAGGGGACAGCACCGGAGACACAGTGTGGGAATTGCGCCTGACCTGATCCCACCACACCGAGGCAAAGCACTGGGGGAGTGCAGCGGAACAGCAAGGGAATGGAGTGGCAAGGTCCCCAGGGAATGCTGAAAGTGGACTTTGGGGCCAGGGCGTGGTGCCCCAACAGACTGGAATGGAAAACGCTCCTAAGGGCCAGCAAAGATCCCTGAACTAACTACAAGCTTTTCTCTTGTGAACTGTTTTGTTCTGTTCTTTTTCAGTGGTTTGTTTTGGTTGTTTTGTTGTCTGGTTGTATACTGTTGCTTTGTGTTCCTCTGTCTAGTTTTCGTGCATGTTAGTGACTCCACAGGTCTGTCTGAATAGGACAGGCTGGATGAACTATCTGGATGAAAAACAACGGGACCGACAGTTCCGGGGGGACTTGGGGTGGGGGTAGGGGGGGGTAAGGAAGTGGTGTTAACAAACCCAGGGACAAGGGAAAAACATGGGACCCCAAAGGGTAGAGAAGGGGGAGTGGCAGGCCTGGTGGGAAATGATCAAGGGTAAGGTTGCTTAGAGAAGAGGTATACTCTAGCCCAGGTGGCGATGAAGCATGGTAGTAGGGCAGGAGGAAGGTCAAGGGAGATGGAGGAAAGAGCTAGGAGTCAAAGGGCATTCATGGAGGTCTAGACAAAGACATGTACATGCAAATATATATAGGAGGTTGGGGAAATAGATCTTTGTGTCGATATTTATAGGTCAAGTATTAAGGTGGCGGAAGGACCTTGGGCCTCTACTCAAACACTCCCTCTATGCATGAATACCTTCTTTTATTAAATTGGAACTCTATGATGCTCACTCTCCCGACACAACGGCTGGAGTCAAAGTGGGTGAACAAGTAAATGTGGTGAAGAAAGCTGATGGTGCCCGGCTATCAAAAGAGATAGTGACTGGGGTCTTAAAGGCTTGAAGATAAACAAGCGGCCATCTAGCTCAGAAGCAACAAAGTCCACATGGAAGAACACACCAGCCTGTGTGATCGAGTGGTCCCAAAGGGATCAGTTACCAGGCATCAAAGAACAAAAAATCATATCATTGACTGCACACCTCCATGATAGGATCGCTGAAGACAAATGGGTGCACAAGCAAATGTGGTGAAGAAAGCTGATGGTGCCCGGCTATCAAAAGAGATAGTGTCTGGGGTCTTAAAGGCTTGAAGGTAAACAAGCGGCCATCTCGCTCAGAAACAAATAAGCCCACATGGAAGAAGCACACCGGCCAGTGCGATCACGAGGTGCCCAAGGGACCAGATATAAGGCATCATGCAAAAAAAAAAAAAATATAAGTGTGTGTATGTATGTGTATTTATGTGTATATGTATATATGTATGTGTATATATATATTATATTAAATGAAGGGGGAAGTGCAGAGTGGAGACCCAAGGCCCAAGTGTCGGCCAATGGAGATCCCCTCATAGAGGGGCTTAGGAGAGGAGATGGGTTAATTAGGGTGTGAGGTAGTATCGATGAAGAACACAGCTTTCCCCCAGATCCTGGATGCTTCCTCCCCCCAACTACCATGATCCGAATTCTACCTTGCAGGGCTGGATAGGACAGAGGCTGTACACTGGTACATATGAGGGTTGGAGATACAGGGAATCCAGGGTGGATGATACCTCCAGGACCAAGGGCGTGAGGGACGATGCTGGGAGAGTGGAGGGTGAGTGGGTTGGAAAGGGGGAACTGATTACAAGGAGCCACATGTGACCTCTTCCCTGGGAGAGGGACAGCAGAGAAGGGGGGAAGGGAGACCCCGAATAGGGCAAGATATGACAAAATAACGAGGTATAAATTACCAAGGGCATATGAGGGAGGGGGAAAAGGGAGGGAGGGGGGGGAAAAAAAGAGGACCTGATGCAAGGGGCTTAAGTGGAGAGCAAATGCCTTGAGAATGATTGGGACAGGGAATGTATGGGTGTGCTTTATACAATTGATGTATGTATATGTATGGATTGTGGTAAGAGTTGTTGGAGTCCCTAATAAAATGTAAAAGAAGAAAAGAGAAAAAAATGATTAGGGCAAAGACTGTACAGATGTGCTTTATACAATTGATGTATGTATATGTATGAACTGTGAAAAGAATTGTATCAGCCCCAATAAATTGTTAAAAAAAAAAAAAAAAGAAAGGGACGGTAAGGGCCAGCACTGCCCAGGGTGGCTAGAGTTCTGGCCAGAGAATTCTGCAGTTTAGACAGTGTTTCTAGGCTCGGCCCTGAGTGCAGACTTCCACTCGGCATCCGACTGGCTTAGCAGTGACCTTGAAAGCAGGCCTTGCCACCTGTTAACTGCACTCGGACAGAACTGCACTCGGAGTTGCTGAGATGCAAGGCGCCATGGAAGCCTCTTACAGAACTGGGTCCAGAGTGGACTCCATGTGTAGTGGCTCAAAGTACCACTCCGTTTCTCCAGGTCTGGAAGCCCCTCACCCCAGGCCCTGGTGTGAGTGACGGCGTCTTCTCTGGTTGCTACAGAGCCGTCCAAGCCAGCAGCTGCCTGGAGCTGGCAGGGCGGGCGAGGCCATGTGGAGACCTGGAAGATGTTCAGGGCCTGGGCTGTGGGCATGGTTGTCGGCGGCGGTGGCTCTGGTCCAGCCTGATGACCTCTGTGAGGAGCTGCTGGCTGTCCACAGCCAGCTCAGCCTTCAGGAAGAACGGGGGACCGGGACTCCTGCAGGGTCCCCAGCCCTCCCTGTGACCAGGCTGCCCACGCAGCCTGCCCAGCCTCTTCCCCAGGAGCCTGGCAGTTTTCTTTAAGCTGCTCCTCTTTCTCCTTAGACCTTGGCGAGCTGCCCAGAGGGACTGTTAACTAGAAGCGTGATCACGAGTGGCTGGCTTCACGGTTTGGGGGTTCAGCTGCCTCATCTGCAAACTGGGGGTCCTTAGCCCTAGTGTGTAGCATGAGGTGTTTAAAAAGGTGCCAGGCACACAAACCAGAACCACTGCCATCGAGTCGATGCCGACTCAGAGCAACCCTATAGGACAGGGTAGAACGGCTCCTGTGAGTTTCTGAGATCGTAACTCTTTTTTTTTAATTGCTTTATTGAGCAGCTCTTATAACAATCCATACGTCAACTGTATCAAACACATTTGTACATATGTTGCCATTATCATTTACAAAACATTTGTTTTTCCTCTTTAAAAAATATACTTTTATTGGGGGCTCTGACATCTCTTATCACGATCCATACCTTCATCCCGTGTGTCAAGCACATTTGCACATATGCCACCTCATCATTTTCAGAGCCTTCTCTTCCCACTTGAGCCCCTGATGTCAGCTCCCCTTTCTTCCCCCCTCCCTCCCCCAACCGCCCTTCTTCATGAACCCTTGATAAGTTATAGATTATTTTTTCCATATCTTACATCGTCCTCCATTGCCCCTCACCCACTTTTCCGTTATTCCTCCCCCTGGGAGGGGGTTATATGTTGATCCTTGTGATCGATTCCCTCCCCACCCCCAATCCTCCTGGTATCTCTACTCTCCTTGTTTACCCTGAGGGGTTTATCCTGGATTCCCTGTGTTGTGGGCTCTTATCTGAAGCAGCGTGCATGCTCTGGTCTAATTGGATTTGTAAGGTAGAATTGAGGTCATGATAGTGGGGTAAAGGAAGCACCATAGAACTAGAGGAAAGTTGTGTGTTTCATCAGTGCTACAGTGTACCCTGATTTGCTCATCTCTTCCCTGTGACCCCTGTGTCCAATTGTCTACAGATGGGCATTGGGTCTCCACTCCATGCCCTCCCGCCCCCATTCACCTTGGGTATGGTTTTATTCTGAGTCTTAGATGCCTGATACCTGATCCTATCAACACCTCATGATCACACAGGCTGGTGTGTTCTTCCATGTGGGTTTTGTTGCTTCTGAGCTAGGTGGCTGCTTGTTTATCTTCAAGTCTTTAAGACCCCAGATGCTATACCTTTTGATAGCCGGGCACCATTAGCTTTCTTCACCACATTTGCTTATGCATCCACTTTGTCTTCAGTGATCGTGTCAGACTATAACTCTTGATGAGAGTGGAAAGTTTCATTTTTCTCCATGAAGTAGATCCTTAATGATGTCTGATTCCACAGGATGGGATATTATTTAGATGTCAGAGGAATGCAGAGTTCTGATCCATGCTACAACTGGGCTAAACCTTGAAAATATTATACTGAGTAAAAAATACCTGGCCCACATTCCCTATATATGATTTCATTCATATGAAAGTTCAGATCAGGGACATCTATAAAATAGATTAGTGATTGCATAGGGATTGGGGGAGAGGGGGCAGTTGAGGGTCCATTGAAATTGCTAACTTCAATATTGAAAGGGCAAGACAGGTAACACCCACCCCCCCTTTAGAACTGTGTAGCAAGGATCAGCAGGAATTCAATTCTCATCTGGAAATGGATGCAGGTTTCCCCTTCCCACATCTTCATTCCTTGTCACCAGTCACTTCGGTGGCATTTCTCTTTTACTCTAAGCAACTAACGTTAGGCTCAAACATCCCTGTCTCCTGGAGCCAGGCCACCAGGAATGCACCGTCCACTGCACTTCAGGCCAGCCAGCCCCTCTCCCATTAGCAGCGGGCTAGGCCACACGCTGGAAGACCCTGCCTGTCTTCACTGATGTATGTGCAGTGGTCTCTGCTATCAGGACCCAATGCTGGCTCCTCTCGAAGTAGAGCTCTGTCCTTAGAATGTCCCACCCACCCCTCATCCGTGAGCCACCCCAACCGAGCCAGAGGCTCACCGACCCTTTGAGGGCTTGTTAACGCTCTACAACAGTTCACAAAGCTCATGGAGCCAATTAACTCTACTTTAGACAGTGAATTGCTAACTGCAAGGTCAGCAGTTAAAACCCATCAGCCTTTCCAGGGGAGAAAGATGAGGCTTTCTGCTCCGGGAAAGTTTTACAGCTTCTGAAACCTCATTTGGGGTTGCTATGAGTCAGAATTGACTTGACAGCAGTGGGTTTGGGTTTATTTTTTGTCTTTGGTATCACCTCTACTTAAAAAGGAGAACATGACCATCAAGCCAAAGCCGACTCACAGAGATCCTATAGGACAGGATAGACCGGCCTCTGTGGGGTTCTCGGTCTGTAACTCTTTATGGGGGTCAGGCAAGGTTGGAGAGAGTGCCTGACACGAGGCTTCCACTGTGCTTGGTACCTACCCCCCTCTCCCCTTTGGGGAGGTCCTCACCAAATCCGGGAAGCCCAGAAAGCGAACGCCCAGGGTTCCTTAGTCACTGGGGCCTCAATGAATATGCATAATCAATGAATATGTATGATTAACTGCATCCTGCCCCTCCCTTCCTGCAGTCTGATGCCAGTGTGCATTATTTACACCTGCATAAGTGTTGCCTAAGGCATCCTGGTGGTGCAGCAGTGCAATAAACTGCTAACCCAAAGGTTGGTGGTTCAAACCCTTTGGTGGGGGGTGTGGCAATCTGCTTCTAGCAAGATGACAGCCTTGGAAACGCTGTGGGCAGTTCTCTGACATATCTAGAGGCAGATATGAGTTGGAATCACTGGATGGGCCATGGGATTTGATGAGTGTTGCCTGGCTATTTTGGAAAACCAAACCCCAACCAAACTCACTGCCATTGAGTCAATTGTGACTCACAGGGACTCTGTAGGACAGAGTAGAACTGTCCCTGTGCTTTTTTGAGACCGTAACTCTTTACAGGAGTAGCAAGCCTCATTTTTCTCCCGAGGAGTGGCTAGTGGCCTTGAACTGCTGCCCTTGGGGTTAGCTGCCCCATGTGTAACTGACTACACCATCAGGGCTCCTCCTGGAGCCTGCAAAGAGCACGTTCACTGCTTGGGCTAAAGTTTCACAACGGAGAGCCAAAGGCCAAGCCAGGATCTCATCACACCCACTGGGGCTGTTGTGGTTGGTCCCTAGCTGCTATTGGGATCTCCCATCTCCATCCCCCTGTGGGTCCCCAGGCACAATCGGATGGGATCCCTAGGCTTTCACTGGGGCAGTTTTTTAGAAGTAGATCACCATGGCTTTCTTGCTAGCCTGCCTTAGTTTGGAAGTGCTGTCATAGCAACCTACATGGCTCTGCAGATGACGCAGTGGTGTCTGTGCTCGAGGTGGCTTGGCTGGGAATGGAGCCGGGTCCCCGCATAGATGTCCAGAACTGCTGCCTGCTAGCTAAAGGCACCAGGCTTCTTTTTGAGATAAAGAACAGCTTCTAAAACCGATTGTGATGTTGGTAGCACGCATCCATGAACGAACAGACTACAGGCTACTGGGAGGTACACTTGCTGTGAGTGAATTGGACGGCTTGTGAGTTGTCGCTTGTTGTGAGTCAGCTCACACGCACAGCAGGACGCCACGTGTCCCTCGGGCCTCACAGTTATTAAGGCGGAGCCCCAAGCTGCAGCCATTGTGTCCATCCCTCTCATGTAGAGCCTTCCTTTTCCTGCTTACCCTGCGCCAGGGACTAGTCCCTCCTGGTCCCATGTCCAAAGCACGAGACAAAATCGGGCCAGCCTCCTTCCAAGGAGCCTTCCGGCTGGACTTCTGGCCGACCCGGGCGTATTCCACGTTCCTCACCCACACCATAATTCAAAGGCATCAGTTCGACTCCAGGCTTCCCGATTCATTGTCCGGCTTCCCCACAGCGACGTGGTGATGGGAAATACCGTGCTGCGTGCGAACCCCTTTCATGTTCGAAGTGGCAATTCCGGCCTTTCACCTTTAAAGAGGTCTTTCACGGCCGACGTGTGGCCTGCCGTTTAGTTAACCAGCACACTGCTGGTAAGTCTGTGCATCCACTCCTAAGGAAGCCGTTGGCGGTGTTTTCTGCCCACAGCCTCCCCACTCTGGCCTTCTTTTCTCCTACGTTCACACCCCCTTTCCGAAGTCTCTTCCCCAATCTTCGGAGAGGTCCCCAGCGCCCTTGAACTGAAAAGCAGAGGCACACCTGGGCCCTTCCCAGGGGGAGGCCGTGGTTCTAAGGGAGAAGCCTTCAGCCAAAGGGACGTGACCTTGACTGCTCTCTCCACGGGTGACAGATTCTAGCAACGATGAGGGCAACGGTGGGAAGATGGGGAGAAAGAGGAGTCCACGTGCCCCAAGTCCCAGCTCTCTTACCTCCCACTTTTGTGACCGTGCACGAGGGTCCTCAGGCATCCTTCAGTCTCCCCCTCTGTAGAATGTGGGCGCTCACTGGGGATCACGTTTACCTCCCAGGGCCCCACCCAGCTCTGTCCCCCCGAGCCCTGGGCCTGGCCCTCGGATGCAGCAGCTGCAGCTTTTAATTTTGTTGCCAGGATTTGGCAGTGGATTCAGCAGATTCATCACCCCCACCCCCCACCCCTGGTCTCCCCAGTAGCAGTGCTGAGGATGCCCAGCTCCTCCAGGCTGGGTGGCAGTGAGCAAGCAGGCATCTTCCAGACGCCTGTCAGCCTGATTTTATTGTTTGCTTTTGACTCAAGAACACATGTAAGTTCTTGCCCTTGACTGGCTGGCTGTGTCTGTGATTTCGGTGGCTTCCAGGGAGTGGAGGCCCGTGAGCGACTTGGGCAGTCACCTCACCCAGCACCTTGCTTGCTTTACCAGCCCAGTGCTCTCCTCCCAGGGCTGCCCAGCCTTGCCCAGGGTGCTGCTCGGACCTGGCGAGTCAGAACAACTTGGGCCTGAGGGATGGCTGCTGGGAGCAGGCTGGAGAGATGGAGAGCAGGAGGTGGGGGAGCCCTCTTGATACCCAGCTGAGTGTCTTGGGGCCTTGGGAGGGTTGGAATTTTCCAAGACCTGTTTGCAGAAGGAGTGACCCTGGCCAACTGGCTACTCTGCATGGAATTCCTGGCGCCAGCCCAGCAGCAACTCCTAAACATGATGCGGGAAGACTCCCCTTGTTCAGATGCTGCAGAGCCCCTGGTCTCAGGGCAGCAGGATCCTCCAGGCCAGTGCACAATCGGGGCGGGGGGGTCTACTGCTACTCACAGGGCAGAGAGACCTGGCCAAACAGCTGAGAGTGTCCAGCCTAACAGGGTTCCCTGGGGCAGAGCTGGACCAAGAACACCTTCAGTGCCATCTCCCACGCCCACGGGGAAGCAGAAACTCAAAGTGAGAGAGGATGAGAGTGAAGGAGACCGAGAAAGAGAGGGAGGGAAAGAAGGCAATGTGCCTGTGGGTGGAGAGAGGGAGGGAGGGAGGGAGGGGAGGAAGAGAGAGAGAGATAGAGAGAGAGATAGAGAGAGAGAGAGAGAGAGAGAGAGAGAGAGAGAGAGAGAGAGAGAGAGAGACTGTCTTCCTGGCCATGACCACTGGCCATTACTGAGGGAGAATGAGAACCTGTCTTCCTGGCCATGGCCACTGGCCATTACTGAGGGAGAATGACATCGAACTGCCCCAGAGAGAGGTGTGAGCGCAGCTGTCTGGTGCAGTGGCCGGGCTTCCCTCTGTCTGTCCTTGGTGGCAGGTATAGTCAGGTGACCAAGTAGTTGCTGTTGTGTTCCCACCATTCAATGGGCACCTGCTACTTCTCCACTGCCTGCCATGGTCAGGTGGCATGCCTCTTCCTTCAGGAAGGCTCCCTGGATTACATTCATCTGCACTTTCTCCTCGGGGGCCCTGCCATACTCCTGTGGGCTTCATGGGGTTGGCGCGAGGTGACCATTTCTTGTCCAGCCTTTCTGGTTGGCTCACTCAGAACTGGAAAACGGTCAGTTATGAGGCCCTGCCATGGAGAGTCTGAGCAGCTACCCCAAGCTCCCAGCCTGCATCCATGGACAGAACAATGCTTTCCCGTGTGTATGCGTGTGTCTCACACACACAGGGACAGGAGGTGCCGTGCAGGGGTGGGGTGGTGGAGGCAGAGTTATAATCTCCCTCTCAGGTGATTTTGGTAGGTAAAGCAAGACAACCACCCTGCTTACCATTTTCTGAGGCAGGCACTACGGCAAGTGCTCCACACACCTGAGCTCATTGTGACCCAGCTGCACCTGTGAGACGATCCTGTTATTGTCTCCGCTTGATGGTCAGGGGTCAGCAGGTTCAGAAATGCCCACGGGTTGCACAGCTAGAGGTGATCTGGCTGTGCCAGGGGGAGGGGAGCATGTCTGAACCCAGCTTCACAATCAGACCTCCTCCTGACCCCCTCCCATTTCAGGTCAGAAAATGGGCCAGTGAGCTCAATGTCAACTGCAAGGTATCATGGGACTTTAGGGGCAGACAGATCTTGGGCTGGAGCCCAGGCTCTTGATTTTCAGTCCAGAGCGCCTTCCCCCACAGTAGGGATGGCAAACATTTTACTGGACAACGCCTGTCAGTTGGGCTGGCTGCCAGGAGCACAGGCTGAGTAAAGCTCAGAGACCACAGGAAAGAGCTCTGTGGGAGAGAGCACTGGGATCTATTAGCAATGTCTGCCAAGGGTATGGAAGGGGGAGTGATAGCCTGTGTGGCACATTTCATCCCAGATTACACTCTGCTGGCCCTGAGCTGATTGATGTCTTCCTGCCCCAGCTGTGGAGAAGTCAATTCCATTTTTCTCGGGGTCCTTATGGAACTATTGGTGGCAGAGCTGCTGGTCCAGGGGTGGCCCCAGAGAGACCTAGGTGACCGTGAAGGCCAGATGGCAACTTGCTATAAGGTGATGTCCCTGGCATTGAAGGCGTTCTGCATTTTGGGTTTTAGAGCAATCCACAGCAGGGAGGAAGCTGGAGTTTCCACGAAACGTTTTTCTTCTTTTTTTCCCCTAGAGAACATCTTTTGAGCTGGTCTATATTACCATGGAAGAATTCCCCCAGGATTGGAGTACAAGGGGGGCTATTCAGAATTTGCCACACCATTTTCATAAGAGCCAAATTAAATGCCAACTCCAGCTGCCTCTGGCTCCCAAGCCACCACATTGGGCCTCTTCTGTATCTCAAAGCTGCAATTACAGTTTTTTCTCCGTTAAATCTGTGGAGGTGCCTCGCACCTACCCGCTGTGCTGGTTAGGGATGCAGCCCAGGTCCTGACGATCGCGGTTCTGTTACAGAACTGAGCAAAGAGATGTTCACAGATCTCGCCCGGAGCGAAGAAGCCCAGAGATGGAAATGAGCAGGAGTAAGAAAAACAGCGAGCAGGCTGGCAGTGGCAGCGTGCTCGCTACCTCATACTGAGGGCTCCTCTGGAGCCAGGCTCCACGCGCTAAGTGGTGCTTGGGAAATCCAGCTAATCTCGGCAACCAGCCCATCAGGATGGTTAGTTCACACTGCAGGTACATGACTAGAGGATCAGAGTGGGCACTTGCTCAAGGTCACACAGCAGAGAGAGTCAGGGCTGGGAGTCTGTGCTGCTGGTTTCTCAAGCCCCAGTTTCCCACCATCGGCCATGGGCTCAGGCTGACTGCTTTGGGCAGAACCAGCCCCGTATCTGCAGGGACATGGAGATGACATGGGCTGGGCTGGGCCTCACTTTTGGAACTGGGTTCGGAGACAGGGTTTGGTGCCACTGAAAATCTGCTTTCTCCCAGGGCGCTTCACTCTCTGAATGGCTCGAGCCTTTATAATGGAGTGGGGAAATGGTGCCCACATGTATTGGTTGCCTTGTTGACATGGCCCTCGACTGAGGCTCTCCTGGCACAGGAGGGGGAAGGGGTGTCAGGGGCCACAATGCCAAATAAGGCAGGAAGCCTCTGGGGGTGAGCTGGTAAACCCGAGCCAGGCTCATCTATTATCCCCACAATGCTGGCTGTTTACTTTCATCTAAGTAAATGCACATGGAGAAGTGCGCATGAGCATCGAAAACACCACACCAACCACTGTCGCTGCGTTGATTCCCACTCGTGACGGTCCTGTGTGCCACAGAGTAGAACTGTCCCATACGGTTTTCTCAGCTGTAACCCTTACAGAAGGAGCGCCGGGGGTGAAGTGTAGTCCTTGGGCTGCCAACCAAAAGGTCAGCGGTTCAAAGCTCTGGGCCGAGAAAGGTGAGTTCTCTACTCCTACAAGGAATTAGTCCCAGAAACCCACAGGGGCATCTACACGCTGTACTCTGGGGTTGCCATGAGTCACGAGTGTAAGTTGTTTGGAATCTTTAAAAAAGCAGAGGCCAGGCCTTGCTTACACAGCAGCTAGGCAGGGGGAAAGGAGGGGCCAACCTCGACATGACCGGACGTGTGTTCTAGAGGCAGTGCCCATGAGGATACAGGTCAGTGAGTTTTCAGAAGCAGAATACGTTCATGTAACCAGTGCCTCTCAAGGTTCCGATGGCACAGCCCTGAACATGACTGTCTGTCGACTCCTGCGAGCCCTTGTACTCCGGGTGGTCTTGGGGGTCCCGACAGTGCGGCATCTCTGGAGTCTTTGTGTTGGGTGGAAATGCAAAAGTTCTTAAGGACAGATAAATCACATCTGTGGGTTAGACAGGGCTTCTGGGCAGCCCTCAGGCTCGTGGGCTGTCCTCATTGGATAAGAAACTCACTGGGCCACCAGGGATCTGACGGGCAGAGCTGGGAAAGACTCAGTTCAGGCTCTGTTCTCAAGCAAGTGCTTCCAGGACGGTGTCACTGGGGGGAGGTGGCGCGGAGGGAATGGAATATCCGGTTCTGAAGGGAGCGAGTTTGCAGGCTGATGTAGGTATACAAAAGGTTGAGGTAGTGAGTTTATTGCGCCAACCTGGCTGATAAACATATGCGGGGTTAATTGAAGGGCAGAGGGATAAATGGCTCAGTGAGCCTCGCCTTTCTAATTCTCGGGTCTCTTGCTCTCTGATGGTTGGACCAGGGTGCAGCTGCCTTAGCCAGTTCCCTGCTTCAGCTGGCAAGGCTCACTTCCTGCAAGACATCCCTGAGGAGAAGCCGCATGGACCTGCCCTGATGCAGTCCTGGGTGCTGGAGCAGCCGTGTGGAGACCCCTGCCAATGCTGAGATTCTTACAATGTCACCAACTCAGATTTCCTCCTGCAGTTGGCATCATTGTGTTTTGAAGATGGAGGAGGACTTTGTGGATTGGTGTCAGATATATGGACTAATGCTGGACTTGTGGGCTTGGGCAGCACTGGATTGGGAGGTTTTCTTGATGCGCACTTACCTTTATATAAAACTCTGTCTTATACATGCAGTTTCCGTGGATTTGTTTCTCTAAAGTACCCAGACTAACACAAGATGCTGGCTGCGGGGCAGTCTGAACCCTGTAATTTCCTACAATCACCAGAACAACCTTCTGTTCATGTCACTGTTATCCTGGTCGCCTCTGGGTGCGAGTATCGTGGGAGGTAATTTTGTTTCTCCATTTTAGTTTTATGTACATATTTTTTTGTTCTTCCTTGTTTTTATTATTAAACATTTTATTAGGGGCTCATACAACTCTTATCACAATCCACACATATACATACATCAATTGTATAAAGCACATCCGTACGTCTTTGCCCTAATCACTTTCAAAGCATTTGTTCTCCACTTAAGCCCTCTGCATCAGGTCCTCTTTTTTTTTCCCTCCCTCCCCACTTCCCCTTCCCTCATGAGCCCTTGATAATCCACAGATTGTTATTTTGTCATATCTTGCCCTATCCGGAGTCTCCCTTCACCCCCTTCTCTGCCGTCCATCTCCCAGGGAGGAGGTCACATGTGGATCCTTTTAATCAGTTCCCCCTTTCCAACCCACTCACCCTCCACTCTCCCAGCATCGCCCCTCACACCCCTGGTCCTGAAGGTATCATCCACCCTGGATTCCCTGTGCCTCCAGCCCCTATATGCACCAGGTACAACCTCTGTCCTATCCAGTCCTGCAAGGTAGAATTCGGATCATGGTAGTTGGGGGGAGGTACATATTTTTTTAATGTTGAAAAGTTTCAATGTAGACTAGCACATGGTCTAATAAAACTGACACTTATATATGCATTACTTTCTGTGATCTGAAAAAAAAATCTATCAGAAATCAATATGAAGAGGCAGCCAAATAATCAATGTCCTCATCCAAGTGAAATGTCGAGAAACAAAGACAACCTAATTGTTTTGTAAAAACACTCCAACCTGCGCTCCACCTGGAAAATGCTCTGTGGGGCAGGTGGGGCTCCTTCCAAGATGCCTGTTTCAGGCAGGGCAGTAGCTCCCGGAGGCACGGTCAGCAGACCTGAAAAGATTCCTACCCAGGTAGCTCCACCTAGTCTGAGTGCTGGAGGGGGTCTAATTGCTGTATTTAAAATAAAGAATCACTACGATTTATTTCTAATACTTTTTCTTCATCCATCCCCAAATCTCTGTACTCCTTAAGCTATAACTCCCAATTTCTGTGACCACGCCCAGATACTTGGATCCACTCATCTCCGCGCTGTCTCCATGAGTTGACCATGATAGACAATCTCTATTCCGGACCCCTGTTGGGAGTTGGTTCTGACTCATAGCAACCTTAATGGACAGAGAATTATTCCCCAGTGTGTCTGAAGCTTAAGTAATTACAGGAATAGACAAACCCATCTTATTCTGAGTGGCTGTTGGGTTTGAACCATTGACCTTGGGGTTAGCAGCCCAACATCTACCCCGCTATGCCACCAGGGCCACCAGGTAGTTGATATCAGTGGGCTCGAATAAGACTAGCTTTTTGGTGGCTGCCTAATTTCCCTCAGCACATTGTTTTCAAGGTTCAAGCCTGTCCTCACATGGATCAAGATGCCATTCCTTTTTACGACTGAGTAATATTCCACTGTATGGCGACCCCATATTCTGTTTACCTACTCATCTGTTGACGGACACCTGCTTGCTTCCATCGCCAGACTATTGTGGCTACAGGTCTCCCTCACTATTCAACAGTGAACGATTCCTGCGAGACCTTTCATAAACCATCAGGGCATAAAGCAAAGACGTCATTGCTCTTCATTTACATGGGAAAATATATTGAGTCCTTTCCAGGCCCAGAAAACCTCCCCAATAAAACCCAACAGCACCTACAACCTAAAACCACCCTAGTATATAGTGGTCACGGAGCCAGGCCAAAGCCACGTGCCTTGATGCCGAGCTGCATGGGACGTGGCCCCCAGCTGAAGTTCCCAGCGCCTCGGCCCTCGCTGCTCAGGTGTCCGCCGTCTCTTCAACAGCTGGCTGCACAACAAACGCTGCTGAGTTCCCTTTCCCCAAGAGCTAAAGCCCTCTTTTGATGTAAATCAAAGCAAAGATGCGCCCGTCCCCCCACCCCAGCGTTAGCAGCGAAGGGCAAAACACTGGCAAACAAGTGCTGGCCAGGGTGGGGAGAGATGGGGCCCTCACACACTGCCGTGGAACGGGACAACAGCAGAGCAGGGCGGTGTTTGCTTAAAGGGTCGAGACTAGAAATACCACATGGCGTCCCCTCCCCATCCGTCTCCTCGGCATATATCCCAGAGAAAGCAGAGCCGCAATACACACAGATCCATGCATCCCGTGCTCAGCAAAGCACGGTTGACCGCAGCAAAGGGAGGGAAACAACCTAAATGGCCATCATGGGAAGAACAGATCTGAAAACTGTGGCACATGCATGTGAGAAAGACTACGCAGCATTAAAGATTAATGGGGAAGCTATGAGACATCTCACACCATGGACAGACCTGGAGGACATGCTGCGGAGTGAAATTAGTGCATTGCAAAAGGACAAATTTGCATAAGACCACTGTTGTAAAAAGTAAAGATTTTCACACTAAAAGAAACCTTCTTTGGGGTTACCATTGAGGAACCCTGGTGGTGTCATGGTTACGTGTCGGGCTGCGATCCGCATGGTTGGCAGTTCGAAACCCCCAGCAGCTCCTCAGAAGGAAGACTCCCATAAGCAGTTACAGTCTCCAAAACCCACAGTAGGTCACTCACGATAGTCAGCATTGACTCAATGGCAGTGAGCTTGGTGTTTTTGGAGGGTGGGAGAAGAGGAGGGGAAATTACCGTCTAGAGCAGGGGTCCTCAAACTTTTCAAACAGGGGGCCAGTTCACTGTCCCTTAGACCCATTGGAGGGCCGAGCTATAGTTTAAAAAATACTATGAGCAAATCCTATGCACACCGAACATACCTTATTTTGAAGTGAAAAAACAAACTGCACAAAAACACCCAGCGGGCTGGATAAATGTCTTCAGCGGGCCGCATGTGGCCCGCGGGCCGTAGCTTGGGGATGCCTGGGCTAGAGGGTAGACACATGTCAACTTGGGTGAAGGGGAAGGGGAGACATCAGGAGAGGGAGGATGGCAAAAGATGGTGGAGGCAGGGGAAGACCCGGGGAGGAAGCCGCAGAGGGAAACACTGTTGTAGCCCCGGACCCGCAACGACAGGGATCCACAAATCGATGCGTGGATAGACATGCAGGCTGACGGGTGTGGGAGGGAAAGTACACGTGCACCTCTGCTGCAAACATCTGCGAATGTGATTGACTATTCAGGAGGCAAAGTTAGGAAAACCTCTTAAACAAAACCAAACACAGAGGGAATGAGCTGCTGGGCCTGGGGGCTCAGGAGACACCAAGGTCAATCAGGGTCACATGGTCCACAAAGACACAGTGTTCTACATCCTGATCTTGGGAGTTCTGACTGTGGTCTGAAAAGTATGGTAGCTGGAATGAGCAATCCAGAGGAGAAAACAACAGGACTCGTGGTTCTGGGGGGACACAAGATTAGGGGAGGTGGGGGAAAGGAAGAGGGTGTCAACCAACTCAAGGACAAGGGAACAACAAGTGACCTAAAATCAATGGTAAGGAGGGTGTAGGATGCCTGGTGGGGCTTGACCAAGGACTACATAGCCGAGAGGAATTACTGAAACCTGAATGAAGGCCAAACATGATGGTGGGACAAGAGGAAAGTAGAAGGAAATAGAGGAAAGAACTAGGAGGCAAAGGGCATTTATAGGCAATCACGGAAGACAAAGCAGGTGCGTAAACAAATGTGGTAAAGAAAACTGATGGTACCGGCTATAGAAAGTTATAGCATCTGGGGTCTTAAAAGCTTGAAGATAAACAAGTGGCCATCTATCTGAGAAGCAATAAAGCCCACATGGAAGAAGCACACTAGCCTGTGCGATTGTGAGGTGTCAATGGGATCAGGTCTGAGGCATCAAAGACCCAGAACAAAAAATCATATCATGTGAATGAGGAGAGGCATGGAGTGGAGACCCAAAGTCCATCTGTAGACAATTGGACATCCCTCATAGAAGGGTCACAAGGAAGAGACGAGCCAGTCAGGGTCCAGTATAGCACTGAAGAAACATACAACTTTTCTCTAGTTCTTTAATCCTCCCCCCACTATCATGACCCCAATTCTACTTTATAAATCTAGCTAGACCAGATTATGTACACAGGTACAGATAAGAGCTGGAAACACAGGGAATCCAGGACAGATAAAGCCCGCAGGACCAATAATGAGAGTAGTGATACCAGGAGAGCAGGGGGAAGGGAGTGGGGGAACAAAGGGGGAACCGATCACAATGATCAACATATAACACCCCCATCCCACCCCCATGGAACAAACAACAGAAAAGTGGGTGCAGAGAGATAGTGGTCAGTGTAAGACATGAAAAAAAATATATATCAAGGGTTCATGAGGGAAAAAATGGGGAGCTGATACCAAGGCTCAAGCAGAAAGAAAATATTTTGAGAACAATGATGGCAACAAATGTACAAATATGCTTGACACAATGGATGGATGGATGTGTGTATGGTGATAAGAGTTGTAGGAACCCTCAATAAAATAATTTTTTAAAAAGGAGCTGTAAGCGCCCCCATTAAAATGATTTTTTTAAAAGTGTGTGAGCATCCAGCTCGGGTGCAGTGATTGGTCCCTCCCTGTCCAGGTGAAAGAAGAGTGAAGACATTGAAGCTGCATGGACTCAATTAGTCAGAGGACTGATGGGTGATGTGCCAATCAGTTTCCACGTCCCTGGGACCAGACGAGGATGGTACTCAGCTGCCGCTATCATCTGTATGGAACAAGTCACGGTTAGAAGGTCCTGGATGGAGTAGGAGGGAAATGTGGAGCAAAATTCAAAATTCCAGGCTTGTCCATGGAACCCCCGAGATTATACCCCTTAGTAACCTTTCAGCTCTGGAGGTGAGTTCACGCCCCTGGCTCAATTTTCAATCTTTCATAGATAGCTGGTCTGTGAAGGGAGCATCAGCCCCAACGAGGTACACCTACACCAGAGTAGTCAACCTCCCGAGATTTAAAAAGGAAGGGCAGCCTTTACTCAAGGACAACGTCGAAGAGGTTCGGAAAGAAGGCACAATGGAAACAGGAGACACAGGGAGGAAGTGGGCTTCGTGATGTGATGCTGCATTGAGGGGGTTGCCATCAATTAGATGACACACAGTGGGGATGAATTGTTGAAGGGAGACTGATCTGTCTGTAAACCACACAATAAAAAGCTTAAAAAAGAAAGAAAATCCTGGTTGGGCTTCTTTCTGTTAGCCCAAACAGGCCCGCTGTCCAGTCTGACATTGGGAATATGGTATCAAGCACATTGTTGAAGAGTAGGGGTTAGGTGTCCTGCAAGAATGACAAGGTTGGATGCTGTGGTTCTGATGGTTCATGGTCCCAGGAAGGCAAGGTCCGAAGGTCTTCTCTGAATGGTTGCTCTGTTCCTGTTGCTTGGATCCTGCTCTCTGCTTCCAGCTGAAACCTGGAACCCATGGGAGCCACACCTGAGGAGGCTGAGTCATCCCCTCCAGGGAGCTAAGTGGGAAAGGTAGGGACAGGTGTGACGTGTGTGCGCACAATCCAAAGTGGTCAGCACGTCTGTTCACACGTTAACCGGTGTGCCTTTCCTTCCAGGTGTAGGGTCGCTATGTTTTACAGGGAGAGGTCCTGCCTCAGGTAGGATGTGACCAGTCCAAGGTCACTCATTCTAGTCTTATGGGCAGGACTTTGACCTTGAGGTCATACAAGTCCTCTTCTTGGCAGGACATCTCAAAGGAAGTTCAGGCTTAGTGGGAAGAGAGGCCCGGAGGCATTAGACTACAGGCCAGTGGTCATTACCTTTGGAAGGACCACTTCCCCCAAGCCCCAGAGAAGCATTTTCTGAGATTGGAGCCACAGAGGAAGGGGCTTGGGTGCCCCATCTCTCACACCCCAGCTGGGACAAACCTCCTGCTTCCCCAGCCCCTCCTTTTGGGCCCAGCTTCGTCTGTGCCGTGGAAAAGACCTGCTCAGAATTCACAGCTGCTCAGGGGCTCATGAATTATGCACGGGCTCCAGATCAATCCTTCAGCACCCTGTCAGGGAGGAATCAAAGGCCCCTGCAGCCGGCCGACAGCTCTCTGCACGGCGATGTGGGCTTTCAAGGTCCGCCGCTGAGCGCCCATTTGCCAGTGAGCTGGTGGAGGCCGGTGGCTCTCGGCTCCCCGCCCCTCCCGGGTGCCTCCATCTCTGTGTTGCTTTGCCAGGAGCGGAATTGACAAATGTCTTTCAAAGGGAGGGGAGGGGGCAACAAAAAGGCCTGGCCCGCATGTTTTGAGCGCGCTCCAAGATGCTTCGTGTTAATAATTGATACCAGCTTCAAGTTTGTCTTGAGGAGGTCACCTTGGGTGGGGGGTAGGTTCAGCCACAGAAACACAAGCCTCCCGTGGAGGTGACAAGACGGCGCCACTTGTGCAGGCCGCCATTCTGGTGCCACGCAAGCAGGGCCACGAGGGAACCGCGGGGTCCCTCTTCCACGGCATGTCCTGTCTGGCAGGCCGTCCCACAGCAGGTCCATCGGCGGTGGTGGCTGCTGCCATCATGGACTTTCAGAGGAGCCAGGGAGCAGCTGCTGAGTGCAGCTCGGTGTCCGAATGCCTCAGACGCTGGGCTGGGACGTGTCGGGCACTGTCTGCCACACAGCTACTTCTATACCCTCGTCTCTCCTCCAGCACCCCACCCTTCAGGCCATCCGCCCTCACCCGCCTCTTAGCCCAGAAGTTCTCAATCAATCCTGGAAACTGATTTCAGGGGTATTGGAGGGAGACAAACCAAACCAAACCAATCAACCAACACACTGCCCTCACGTCCAGGCTGACTCAGAGCGACCCTGACGGACAAGGTGGGACCTGCCCTGTGGGCTTCCCAGACTGACCCTCTTTACAGGAGTAGGAAGCCCCATCCTTCTCCCACGAAGCACCTAGTGGTTTCGAACCCCTGACCTTGCAGTGAATAGCTCAGAGCATAACCATAATATCACCAGGGCTCCTTGGGGGAAGAGACAGGTGTGGTCATTGTTATAAGTTCACCAAAAGAATCCAAGGCCCCGCTCCAGGCGAGAGGTGCTGGCTCTGCGTGAACAGGCTGTTCCCTCTGCCCATGATGCTCTTCCCTACTTTCATGCCAGCCGAGAAATCAGCGCTGTTCTGTCTGACCTCTGCTCAGTGGTCCCTGCCTGCTGGGGCTGTGCCAGGGACTAAGTCTCCCCTCCCTGCTAGGTGCACCCTGTGCATCTTCTATGGTGGTCCCAGACTGCACGCAGTCCAGCTGAGCATGCCATGGATGTAGGTGAGTCTTGGTGTTATGTGAGGCTCTTTGTACCAGGCAGAATGCCTTAGGGTACAAGTGAGAGGATATCCTGTGGAAAGTGGCTTCACCAACAGGGATTCATTGTGCTCACATAGTAAGAGGCTCGGAGTTGATCCAGCAGCTCCCTGACAACTGCCAGGCCCAAGCATCTTCCTTTTGCCAAGGCCCAGCGGGCACACCTCTCCTCCAAACTGCCGTGGTGACGTCCACAGGAAGAGGCAGGGTGCTGCCGCACTTCTTGTGAGGGAAGCAAGACATGCCTACAGCCTCCCCGCAGACTTTGCAGATCCCGGTCGGTCGCTGGAAACAGCTCACCTGCTCAGCAAGGGCTTCCGGGAAGCAGGTGTTGGGCATTTTCCGTGGTCATTTTGAGAGATGGGCTCTGACGGTTAAAAAAAGAAATTGATAAAAAGGGAGGGGAGCGCTGTGTCTCACAGATGGGAACCCCAGGGTCCCCGTCTGCCCAGCGATGGAGTGCAGACTTCATTCACCAGGGTGCAGTGGCCCTCACTGCACCCCTTTACTCAGGACCCCAGGATCTGACAAGGACCTGGCATGCGGGAGGTGCTCACTACACAATGCACCTGGCTCAGAGGCAATTCTCCAATCAGCTCTGAGCTCCTTCAGAGCAGGGACAGGTCCCGGCATGCTCATCTTCCCCTCTCGTCCCCAGGGCCCTGCCCGTGGGAGGCGCTGTTGCTCACTCCCTTCAAATGAATTCTCTAAGGCTCTGTGACACACGCAGTAGCCTCCCCCTGCAGCGCTCGGGGTAACTGGGTTAAAAGCAACCTCTGGCTGATTTTAGGAAACGCCGATGCAAAGAAATGGGCACACGGACTCAAAAGCCAAGCTGAGGAAGCCCGGGGGTGGACTGGGCAGGTGGGAGGCAGCTCTGAGGGCCTGGGGAGCAGGTGCAAGGCCAGGTGCTTTCCACGGCTGTGGAAGAAGAAGCAACCACGGGTCAGCCTTCGAGCCACTCAGCCCAGCGGTCACCATCCCAAGGACTTAGTCTCTGTCAGCATGACGTGGTCTCCTGTCCATCCCTTGACCAGTGAGAGCCTTCCTTTGACCAAGGAAAGGATTACGTTCAATGACAATCCTTTTAAGACAGCATCTATATGTTGGCGTTGTGGGGTGGGGGTGGGGAGTGGGGGACCTGTCTCAAAGCGACTTCAGGAGGCTGCTTCCATAAGGCAGAGCTGTGCTAAGTCAGCAACATGAGCCAGGGCCCATGCGGGGAGAGAGACAGTTCTGAGAAGCTCGTCTGCTCCAGAGTGTAAACTCCAGGACTCCTGATAGCTGGGGCTCTGTGGGTATTGGTGAGGCCTGGGCCCCGGAACCTCTGCAAACCACTGGCTGGACTAAAACAGTTGGCTGACCCTGTCCCCTGGCCTCCGCCAGCTGTAGGAAAATGAGGAGACATCCTGTCCTCTGCGCACCTGTGGGTGGTGTGCGTGATGGGCAGGCTGATAGACTTAACTGGATCCAATCAGTCCGAAGGTCTCTTTGGATAAATTGTCAGAACTTCAGACCTCTCTCGGTTCCCCCCAATATGGTGTCTTGAGGTTCAGGGAAGTGGTTGCCATGAGGAGGGGTCTGCAGGGCAGCTGGTGTCCCTGGATCCTCGCCACTCTCTCCCGGGGCACGGTTTGCCTAGGCCTCTCCCGGGGTGTGGTGACAGGCACGGTTCAGGCTAGTCCCTGGGTGTTCTCTGGCAGATCTGACACCCTTCCCCAGCTCCTCCATCTACGCCCCTCATGAGGGTCCTGAGCACCATCGACCACTCAGTCTATGCCGAGTCGTGCAGATCCCCCAAACCCCAGTTCGTGGCCCCCGGGGCAGCTGAGATCCCTGGCATTCCAATCAGGCCACGTGGAAAGTGGATGGAAAAGCTTACTTTGGCCCGTCCCAGTCACATGTCTGTGAGTGTCCTCTCATGTGACTTAGTAACCCCAGTTAATGCAGGGAGGGGGCAGAGAGATCTGCCAAGGAGATAATCGCTTTCCACAGTCCCAAACTTGAACCCGAGTCTAAATCATCCTGTTCTTACACGACCTGGCACGCCGCTGGGCCAAAGCCTGGAGACAGGACATGGAGTCACACATAGCTCCCCCTCTATCTTCCCCCCTCCCTGTTTACCTGCAGCTTTCCCTAGTTTGCCCAGGAAGGATGTGTTGGCTTCAAATTTTCCACTTCCTTCTTCCTCACCAGGAACGAATGTCGGGGTGGATTAGCAATGGCTGTCATGAGATGGTGGCAGCGAGGGGTACCGTCTGTCTGCTGCTTATGGAGCGCCTCCAGTTCTGTCTCTGAGACAGAAATGTCTGGCCATTCCTTATTGGATAGAAGCGCCCTGAAGGAAGAGGTTGTCAGCGACAAAGCCTCCGTGGCCCCAAGTCGAGACATCCCTCTGTGTGGGACTGTGGCTGACCATACTCAAGGACAGAGACCAGGGAAGCTCTCTGGGAAAGCTGAAAGAGCAGTTTCATTAGGAGCTCCAAAAGATGTCATGGGGCCACGGAATATTCCTCCGGGGCCTCTCTAGCAGAATGTAGTAAGGGGGCACGTCCTGCCTCCCCAAAGCTCCGAGAGCAGTCATGGTACCGTGGGCTATCTGGGGTGGGAGTCAGTCTACAGGAGTGACAGGGGAGGAGGCCAGAAAGCACCCAGGTGTCCGAGGAGACCCAACATTCCAGAGGAAGGGCCAGGACCCAAACAAGCGTGTGGGAATTCCCACTGGGATTTTCCCAAGTGACTCCTGGGAAGGCTCTTCAGGGAGTTTGGGCTCTCGACCACTGGCAAGGAGCCTGGATAGCAAGCTGGGGCTAGCCATGCTCTCCCAGGTGTATCTCGGTTGGCAGAGCCTGAGAAGTCTCGTTCCTCTCAAGCTAGCAAGGTGCTGAGAAGCCAAGTAAGAGGGTCATAGATTAGGGGCCAACGGCCAGGATTTGAACTGGGACCTGTCTGCGGGCTTCAGTTGTACCTGTGACCTGATGAAAGCATTCTGTCCCAGTCAGGTTAAGTCGCCCTGAAGGGCGGGGGGAGTGTTCACAGCCTGAGGTCATCCTAGAGGTGAGTAGTAGACACAGGAGAAAGAGGGAAGGGTCAACTCTTGGTAGCTTAGGATTTACGGGCCAGCTCAGGCACAGAGCGAGCGCAGGACGGCATAGAGAAAGGGGGACCTTGTGGACTGTGATCATTTGGGAGTGTAAGAAGCAGGCCAGACAGGGATGAGGCTACCCCCCATGGAGGGGAACCAGCAGCAGGAGACACTGTCGATAGATTGAAGGGCAGAAGCTAACCTTGTTGCTGATTCTCGAGCTGGTATTAGCAAGACTGCCTCCCTGTTGCTGGGAATAGGATTCGCATTAATTTTTACTCACTTCTTTTGATGACTACCCCTCTTTGCGCCCTGCCAAAGATGTCAGCTTCAGCATTGCCGGCTCCTCTGTAAGAGCCTGGTTTCCAGACATGGCGCACACTCCCGCCAGCAAAACCATCCATCATCGCATGCACACGGCTTGCCTCCTAAAGGCCACAGTATGAGAAGATGCCAATACATGTATTTACATTCGCCGCGCTCCATCCGGGCAGCCATGCAGGAGCATCTGCTGAGCCTGGACTTTGCTGCCACGTCCCAGCCCGGTCCTCGATCCCTCCCTATCGATTGCACATTGAGTCCGTCCTTGGGAGCCAATGAGTTGGTGGGTAGTTTCCCCCCAGCTTTTAATTTTCTGTATCAGGTTTAATTAAACCAAGGTGTGCCTGACCCTGTCAAATCACATCAAAACCGATCTCTCCATAAATTATTGATTAGTCTTCATTGAAACTAATCTATCAATGACTTCCCCTAGCTGGAGGAAGCTGGGGAGCTCTTAGATATTCCGATGCAAACAGCATGTGAGCGCTCGCTTTCAGAGATCTGAGAGTCATTCAGCAGCAGTAGCCTTGGCACACACAGAGGAGACCCCCTGCCTCAAATCCCGAAGTGTGGCCATTCATTCATTTATTTATTTTTAATCATTTCATTGGGGGTTCGTACAACTCTTATCACCATCCATCCATCCATCCATTGTCAAGCATATTTTCATATTTGTTGCCATCATCACTCTCAAAACATTTGCTTTCTACTTGAGCCCTTGGTATCAGCTCATTTCCCCCCTTCCTTCTGTGCCCCTCCTTCATGAACCCTTGATAATTTATAAATTATTGTTATTTTGTCATGTCTTAAACTGTCCGATGTCTCCCTTCAGCCACTTTTCTGTTGTCCATCCCCCAGGGAGGGGATTATATGTAGATCCTTGTGATTGGTTCCCCCTTTCTATCCTACTTTCCCCTTACCCTCCTGGCATTGCCACTCTCATCACTGGTCTCCAGGGGTTCATCTGCCTTGAATTCCCTGTGTTTCCAGCTCTGATCTGTACCAGTGTACATCTTCTGGTCTAGTCGGATTTGTAAGGTAGAATTGGAATCCTGATAGTGTGTGTGTGGGGGGTGTGGTGGGGGGAGCATTGAAGAACTAGAGGAAAGTTATGTTTCATAGATGCTACACTGCGCCATGACTGACTTGTCTCCTCCCCTTGACCCTTCTGTAAGGGGATGTCCAGTTGCCTACAGATGGACTTTGGGTCTATACTCCACACTCCCCCGCCCCCCCCCATCACTCTCATTTATTTAACAGTGCCTACAAACAGCGTCCGCAATGTATCCAGCCACGGAGTTCCATCCCAGTGGTGGTGGTCTTGGGGTGGGGAACTTAGCAGAGGGGGAAATGACAGACTTACAACGAGGAGATCCAGATCTAATTTGGCAAGTGCTAAGTGTGATCGATAGATAAGAAGCCCTAGTGGTGCACTGGTTAAATCCTTGGCCACTCACTGAAAGGTTGGAGATTCAAAAGCACCAAACAGGTCCACGGGAGAAAGAGAGCGAGAGCTTGGTTGTCATGAGGACGCCCAGGCAACCGTCTGGAGCAGACCTCCTCTGTCACACGGGCTGCTCCGAGTGGGGTCTGCACACACTAATACAAGTTACAGACACGCAACAAGGCTTTAAAACGTTCATGGGAACACCCACTAGCTGTTTCATTCCATTTGTCAATGGAATTCTATCGTCTCCTATAGAGTCATATACAGCAAACTACTGTAACCCTTTGGACATCTATGTTGTTTTAAACCAGATTGGAGACAACTTTATGTGTTTGATTTTTAGAAAGTGAAATGAAGTAGACAAATGATCTGAAAAGCACAATTTACCAAAAACAGTCACAAGGGAAAAAAAATCTATTTACCGGAATTGAATCCAAAATTAAAAACTATCCAACAAGTCATACTTCAGGTTCAGATGAACTCACTGTTAAATTCTATCAACCATTGAAGGATGAAATGATACCAATTTTATGCAAAATCTCCCAGAGGATACAGAAAGGAAGGACACTTTCCAATTCATTTTGGAGGCTAGAATACACTTAACAAATCCTGAAAAGGATTTTGAATCAATCTTTCTCACAATAATAGATGCAGAATTCCTTACCAAAATCAAACAAGATGCTATGTAAAAAGAACAATATATCCAACAATCAAGTTGGATTTATTTCAGGAATGCAAGGTTGGTTTAACATTTAAAAATTCATCATAACATACAGAAAGGGGTAAAATCATATGATCATTCGCATCAATGCAGAAGAAATATTTGTTTTCTGTTTTTTTAAAGCAGTCATAGCAGAGTTTAAAAATCCAGAGGTTAA
This sequence comes from Tenrec ecaudatus, assembly GCF_050624435.1. Lineage (NCBI taxonomy): Eukaryota > Metazoa > Chordata > Mammalia > Afrosoricida > Tenrecidae > Tenrec > Tenrec ecaudatus. Next base: position 75,376,067 of record NC_134539.1, on the reverse strand, counting down.
AGTCTGCAAAAAAGCACATCAAGCATTAGCATTATATTCTCTCCGTTTGCTTGTTTTCATATCACAAATGTGACTATATTTAGATTTTTCCATAAAAAATCTCAAGCAACTGCCTTTGAAACGGTAATGACAAACATACTTTCATGGAGAATACTGATATACAAACATCAACCAGCATATATTAAATAGAGGCATCTATCCCAATTAGGATAGCTTCCTTTTAAAATTAATTAATTATTATTTGGGAGTTAATACATATATCATAGCATTTCATAGTTCAATCATGTTAAGCAGAATTGTACAATTGCTACCACAATCCGTTTACAAAGATTCTTTTTCTTCCTGGACTCCTTGACATTGGAAATTAGCCTCCGGTGACCTCCCTCTCTTCACAATGGAGGGATGGAAGGAAAGTGGTTACTAAACAGAGGGCATTGGAGAGATGAGGATAGAAGATCAAAGCGCAAACTTGACTTGAACAGTTAAAACTTTGTCAGTTGATTCCCCCACCTCCACCTGATGCATGTTGGACCTGATCTGGTTTTCAACACTTTCAGTATTTTTTGGTCATATTAGGGTTTATCTCAGAGGTGTTATGTCATTGGGGTCACCCTCTTGAAGTTGTGTGACATGTTTTTTGGTAAATGAAACCCAGGACTGATGAACCTATGGAGGCAGCAAGTAGACTAGGGGTTTCAGGGGTGAGTGGTGGGTGGTGGGATATAGTGATGGTAGTGGTGTTGGCAGAAGGGTAGAAGGGAGAAGAAATATTTGAAAGAATTCATATAGAAAGAAAATAAAAACTTAGAAAATTAGAAGTAGAAGAAAGCATTCTTAGCTTTAAAAAAAGATATCTACTAAAAAAAATCTACAATAGCCATCATATTTAATGGGGAATTCTGAAACAAGAATTTCCATTAGCATCACCTTTTCTTCGACATTGCACTGGCATTCCTGGTCACAGCAATAAGGTGAAAAATGATGAATCCCTGACTAGATGAAGTAAAAACTAAGTGCATCAGAAAAACACTTAAGGAGAAAGACTGATCCTGAGAGACTCCCGAAGGAGGGCCTCAGCATCTGCGAATCTCAGGCCTCTGGGGACTGAACCCCGTAATGTTCTTACTGTCACAGAAGGGCACAGCTACAAGGATCGGCTTCCCCCTGAAATAAAACAAGTGAAAAATTATCTACTACCACTAATGAATTGTAACAGTTCTTAATCAACTTCATATTTATACCATCATATAAAGATACTGCCTGACACCTAGCATTTTTTTCAATTGGTTTGCTTTGCAATACTAGGGGTACAAGAGGGGCATGCTGCCTGCATTCAGCGTCATTGCATGTGTTCTGTGAGTCTGAAGAGGAATTTATAGACTGGTATCAGACATACGTGCTAATATCGGACTTATGGATTTGATCTGGACTGGGATGGGATGTTTTCACAATATTCAATTGCTCTTGTATATAAAGCTCTTCCTTAGACCCACCCACCCCCCCCAAAAAACAAGAGGGGCATGCTGTAGTCAGTTTGCATGTAAATAGTTCCATTCTCTTTTTATGTCTCATCCCATCTTTATTGGTGTAGACAATAACAGTTCACTAACAGGCATTTCACATTACTGAATACAGGGGGTAACATTGATTTGGGTGCTACTAGATTTTTACTGAGCTTGGGTTCGTCTCAATTGCTGTTGTATGGGGCAGTGTACAGTCCAGTAATTAGTAAAATGTTAGCAGAATGAGCATTAGTTATGTATGGTCATACTAGAAAGCCACGGTGAAGAGACTGTATTTCCCCAGAACCTTCTTTAAGGGAGTAAATTGGCCAAGACTCTCTTATTCTAAATCCTAGTGAGAGGAAGATTGACTATTGCTGATACTCCAAAAAGCAGAACAAAACCTAAGTTGGTCACTTTTTCTATGTCCCCTGATGTTTTAAGAAAATCTTCCACAAACTAGACTGGCCACCTTGACATTATTGAGACAGACTGTGAACCGTAGTCACGACGACGACCCAGGTGCGTGTCGTTGAAGCTTGCCCTCCTGGAGGCACTTTGGATTCAGGAGAAGCAGAAACACGAGTGAAGTATAGAAAAATCAGTATTTTCTTTTTTAGATTAAACGTTCAAGGCTTAAAAGTGTCAGCAAAGAGTAAAAAGATCTTCTACTTTGATCACTTGTTGATTTCTTCACATCCTAAATTTGAAATCTTGTAAATTAGAAATATAGACAGATGTAGCGATACTTAACAGTATAACAGCAAATATCAGCTAGTGAGACTCAACAATTAGATTTTATTTCGGAACAAAATACAGTTTGTGGCATGCATCACATTTGCATCTCCTAGTAAGTAGTAAGTGCGCCTAAACTAACGCACTTCTTCTATTCCGTTACCTTTGACCCTTCGAACATGAAAAGACTGCGATCTTATACTAACGAGCCCTTGGTGTGAATTTTGCCAATCAAGCATTGTACCTAATTTTATTAAAAAGTGTTTGGTTGAAATCTGGCTGTATTCTTGATAGTGAGCAGTGTTATGATTTTAATTGACAAACATTTAAAGAAAACTTTTAAAGAAACATTCTTTTACTGTTGATATTTGCCTGGTACTGTTAGGTTTCTCTCTTCGGCCTAAATCTCATCCTCGGTCCTTGGCTCCGCGCGAGAAAGATTTCATGCCGAAGCCGGGCTCGTAATCCAAGTGAATTTAATGAAAGTTCAAAGAAGCATCAGGTTTTACACGGCACCCATAGGATTCCTTTGACCATGCGGCCTGGCAGAGACTGCTCCGGGACACGCAAGGATCTCTCCCCTCCCACGAAGACGACCAGACCACCCAAGCAAGGCAAGACAAGGCCAAGAGACCAAGAGCCCAAGAGCGCCTCTCCCTTCAGGTCCCTGCCTTTTAAAGGTTCCCAGGGGAGGTGTGGTGAACGACCCCAGGTCGATCCCATTGGCTGAATTGCAATCACCCGGCCCAGGTGGGCTGCTCCAGGTGTAACGCCCATCCAAGCCCACCGGCGGGAAAATCCAGCTTTTGTCTTTTGCTGGCTCTCCCGGGCATGCATAATGGACTTCCCAGTTCCCTAGGCTAAGCTACCTAACATTACTTGCTGTACCATTACTCCCCTGCTGGTTAAATGTGTTCACTGCGTAAAGTAAACCACTTAAGCTCCCATTATGTGTCGAAAGTATGATTAGATGGTCTAATTGTCCACAGGGCAATGGAATAGAAACTACAAACTATCTACATTAAAAACAAAAGAAAACAAACAAACAAGTGAAATCATCCAAAAACAGATTTAGCCAGGTTACTGGATACAAGATGAGTGTACGGAGCTCCTCTCTCCTGAAACAAAACTGAGAAATGACTTTAGTAGTGACAGCACGAGGAAAGCATCGGGCACTGAGGAGCAAGTCCATAGAAGGATATGCAATGCTGAGACATGTTAAACATTCTGAAGGGCATTAAATATAACTTCGATGGATACAGGAGTGAATGGTGACAGCATATCATACATATTTAATCAAAAACTTTGCTGTTGAGAAGAGACAGAAGAAAACACACACCAGTCCCATAGCTTCTCCAAGTACCTACAACTCATTGGCGCCTGACTACGTTCTTGAAGTTGTGTGCCCGTCTCCTCTCTTTTTCGGAATTGTTCTTCCTCCTTAATATAAGCTTGCCAACCCTTATGGATCTTGTAGAGCCCTTTGAGCAGCTGCTTTCACTGTAGAATCCAAAGTTAAAGATGTCAAATGACCCAAAACTACAAAATTGAAAACAATTAGTGGTTGCCAAAGACTGGGATATATGTGACTACAGAGAGGTCGTTCTCTCAGACACTCCCTGCCACTGCTGGATGCCGACTCCTGGTGACCCTACAGGGCAGGGTGGAACCACGACCCCCGAGGACAGGGTAGAACCACGACCCCCGAGGACAGGGTGGAACCGTGACCCAGAGGACAGGGTGGAACCACGAACCCCGAGGACAGGGTAGAACCGTGACCCTGTAGGGCAGGGTGGAACCGTGACCCCCGAGGGCAGGGTAGAACTGTGACCCTGTAGGGCAGGGTAGAACTGTGACCCTGTAGGGCAGGGTAGACCCGTGACCCCAAAGGACAGGGTAGAACTGCCCCTGTGAGTTTCTGAGATCGTAACTCTTTATGGGCAGAGAAAGCTTCATCTTTCTCACGAGGAGCAGTTGGTAGTTTTGAACTATGGACCTTGAGGTCAGCAGCACAATTTGTTAGCCGCACACCACCAGCAGCTGCACGGAGGATTTCCACAGTGGTGATGAAGTAGCTGTGTCCCTTGGCTGTGGTGGTGATCACATGACTATAATGGAGCCCAGGGTGGGTGGGTGGCTATGCGTTGGGCTGTGATCAACATGGCTGGCGGTTCAAAACCACTAGCAGCTCAGCAGGGGAAAGGCTGGGCTTTCCACTCCCATCAACAGTTACAGTTGACCCCCACAGGGGTCGCTGTGAGTCTTCATTGACTCGATGGCAGGGAGTCCCATGGCGCAGGGAGCCCGGTGGTGTCTCGGTTGCGCAGTGGGCGCTTGCTGAAAGGCCTGCGTTTCAAAACCACCAGTTGTACTCCCGTGGGGAGGGACAGTCTCAGACACCCACAGAGGCAGTACTGCCCTCGCCTGGAGGGTCGCTCTGCGTCGGAAAGGGCTCGATGGCAGGGAGTTTGCTTTTGGTTTGTGTACATGGGATGAAATCACATAGAAAGGCATCCACCCCATTGTACCCCGCTGGGCCCCAACCCTAAACAAAGTTTGGCCCATACAGGCTAGTGAACAGATTCAGTATCGCAACATCTTATCAGTGAGAGAAGCTGGGGCAATTCCCCATGAGTCTATATTCATGCCAAAATAAAAAGTTTTTCCCAACAGTTTTGCAAGTACATTTACATATCATATAATTCAATAGTTCAATCCATAAAATGCTTCAAGTGACTAATTTGTGATTGCATAATCCCATTTCTGTGACTTTAGCCTCAGGCCAAGCTAAAGCAACATTTGCCTAAGTAGTGCTTCTCCTAAAAACCAAACTCTGTCCGTTCTGGTTCATGACGCAATCAGCCCCAGTGGGATTCTGAAACTGTACCTCTTGAAGGGCGTAAGAAAGCCTCATCTTTCCCTGCTCAGAGGGGCTGGTGGTTTTGAACTGCTGAACTTGAGGTTAGTAGCCCAACACTTCACTGTCTACGCCCCCAGGGAGCCTCACCAGTTAAAAACAACCGATTGGCTTAAGATTGCGAGACTGGTGGAGTAAACTAGTTACATCTACAGGATCGAATACCAGGCAGTTATTTACAATGATGTATAATATGTTTACTATCTTGAAAAGATGCTCATGATAGGATGGTAGATAAAACAGATGCTATATTATTAAATCACCCACTTTTGTTTAAAAAATATCTGCATCTATATCTAAAAGGGCTCGCTTCAAAATGATGCTTGTGCTTATCTCTGAGGATTGTGACCTAAGAATTCTCCTTTCTTCATGATATTCTTTATGTCTCCCTCTAAAAATATTGAACATGCATTATTTTGGCAATAATTTTTTAAAAATATGAAACAAAGAATTTTACTGCACATTTGTACTGCCTTTGAGAAAGCAATGAAGAGAAATTCCAACCACTGACAGAGTTTTATCTGTAAGCATAGAGATCATTTTTAGCTGATTTAAACAGAAAATGAATTTATTAGAACTGCATTGGGGCTCTTAGACTCTCCAGAGGCCGGAGAAGCCGGCTCAGAGCCTGTGAAGCTAGGAGCAAAGAACAAAGCTCCTTCCGCAGAACTGGCCGTGTGAAGACCCGTGTGAAGACCCGTGGCCACCGGGCCCTAGATGCTCTGGTGCCCATCATGAAGCCTGCGCCAGGCCCCTCCTGTCATCTGGAGCAATGCCATGCTGCCCTTTGAGGCCATACCATCACCAAAGCAGGTTCCACTGCTCCTTGATGTTCATCAGCTGGCCTCGGCCCAGTGTGGACGTAGACACTAATCTGCCCTGGTGGCCTTTGACAGCAGACCGAAAAGCCCAAACTCACTGCCATTGAGTGGATTCCAATTCAGTGACTCTAGGACAGAGTGGCCTTCCCCTGTGGGATTCTGAGGCTGTGACTCTCCACGGGAGTGGAAAAGCTCATCTTTCTCTGTCAGAGTTGCTAGTGGGTTCAAACGATTGAACCAGCTCAACTCATAATCTACTCTGCCACTGGGACAGTGAGAGGGGGCCCTAAATAAGAAATTAGCTAATAAAATAAAGAATATCACCTATGAGTAGTGAGCACCTTTGAAAAAGCATGGTAAAAAATTACTCTAAAGTCAAGAGAAGGGACAGGGACAGGGAGACTAGAACACTGGAAACGGTACAACCAGAACAGGATAAATGAGGATGCTGGCATGTGAAGACTATCCAATGTCACTAAATGGTTTGAGGAGAAATTGTTAATTGGGACCCTAATTTGTTGAGTAATCTTTCACCTTAAACATAATAAAATATTATTTAAAGCAACAACAATAACAAAACCTTCTTGTGCGATCCTCCCTGCCTTCTTGCCTCAGCATCTGCCAGCTGGACGCAGGCGCCGGGGTGCCTGGGCACCGTGGGAAAGTACACGTAGAAAGCAGCAGAGCATCTCTGAGCCTGAGTCACTGTGTGGAGCAGAGCACCTCCTGGCTGCTGAGTGTACTGGCCATCCATGTGGCTGATTAAAGTTAGTCAAATTCTGCAAACTTCTCCCACGGAAAGTGGGGAGGCGGCATCTATGTCTCTGCCCCTTAAATCTGGGTGGGCACAGGGTTACTGCATCAGCCACTGAATATGATGAAATAACACCGAGTCATTTCTAGAAGCACTCCTTGTCTCTTGGCACATGCACCCTTGGAAGGCTGAATGGTCATGTAAAGATCTGACTACCCTGTTGGAGAGAGCCCCTGGAGTGGGGGCGCGAGGGGGGCCACCTGAGACCAGATGGATGCCCAGGTGGTCAGCACCAGAAAAGTTAGTGAAGCCACGTTAAACCCTTCAGACAAGCTTAACTAGCAGGTCAAGATCATGGGTGGTCTCAACTGATGCCACATGGCCCAGAAAAACAAGCCTGAATTCCTGGCTGACAAACATGGTGAGCTATATAAAATAGTTGTGGTTCTAACCCACAGTTTTTGGGGTTTTCTTGTACAACAATAGACAACCAGAGCAATGAAGGTGAAATATATTTCTATTATGTTATGACATTAATATTTTGTGGGTTGTCTGGAAGCTGATATTACCTTAAGGATAAATTCAAGCTTCGAGTTGCCTATGGGCAAAGTAGTGACTGATGCAGGAAGCATCAAAGTAAAGATGGAAAGACACACAGTCACTGTATCAAAAAGAACGAGTTGACTTTCCACCTTTTCAGGAGGTGGCATATGAACAAGAACCAATGGTGCTGAGGAAAGGTCAATGTGGTAGTTACATAATCAGGTGTGATTTGAGGATTGGGAGTGAAGGGGTGGAGTCTAGCCTTCTCCTGAGAATTCTGGGAATTCCTGTTTTTCTCCTTGGAGGCGGGAGACACACACTCTCTCTCTGCTCACTCCCTGGGAGACATTGCAGCTGCCAAGACACATGGAACTACTCTGGTGCCCTGAGCTGGAGAAGCCACACGGACCTACCCTGATCCAACCAGACCTCTGGATCCAGAGAACCACGTAAAGACCCTGCCAGCACTGAGATGCTTATAGCGCCACTGGATCCAAAGACTTTCTACCCACTGGCCTGTGATCGTTCTGCATTCAGTTTCATTGCATGTGGTTCATGAGTCTGAAGAGGACTTTATAGATTGGTATCAGACATATTGGCTAATATCAGACTTGTGGGCTTGGACTGTGTGTTAGACAGGGTTCTCTAGAGAGATAAAACTAGGTTGCTGATAATTTTATATATATATATATATAAAGATATATAACACAAGAAATGAACAGTTAAATTATAAACAGATAGATATATAGTACAGAAATGAACAGTTAAATTATAAAGCAGTACAAACGGCTCAGTGCGACTCACTCCCGTGGGAGATTTGTGAGACATTAGCAGTCCTTAAAGTATTGAGGGCCATCAGGCAGTCCTCTGTGGAGAGAGAGCTAGACTATCCCAGCACAGGCAGCAAACAGCAAGGCAGGTCACCAACCATTAGCCAGATCACCAACTGTCAGTCCTCAGCTCCGGAGATGTAAATTTCATTTGAGTGGTCTTAAAGGGACCTCAACTTACAGCGACACAGTCCACAGGTTAGGCGTTCCACAGGTAGTGTGCCCTTTAGATTGAAGAAAAGACCAAGCAAGGCAGCTGCAAACTGGTCCGATGATTAAAGAGCGAGAGACAAGAAAGGCAAGGCTCACTGAGCCACTTATCTCTCCGCCCTCCAATTAATCCCACTTGTGTTTATCGGCCAGGCTGGCACAATAAACTATCTCAGACTGGAATGGGTTGAGATGCTTTCTTAATGTACAATTACCCTTCATATAAAACTCTCTCGTATACACATTGAGTGTATGTGAATTTGTTTCTCTAGTCTACCTGGGTGGACTAACACAGTCAAGCTGCACTGAATACATGAGCCAAAAACAAGGCTCCAGGAATTGATGGAATACCAATTGAAATGTTTCAACAAGCTGATGAAGCGCTGGAGACACTCGCTCGTCTATACTAAAAAAAAGGAAGACAGGTATTTGGCCAACTGACTGCAAGAGATCCATATTTGTACCCATTCCAAAGACAGGCAAACCAAAAGAATGCTCGACTTATACAACAGTATCATTGATATCACATGCAAGTAAAATTTTGCTGAAGCTCATCCAACAATGGCTGCAGCAGTTCATTGACAGGGAGCTGCCAGAGGGTCAGGCCAGATTCAGAAGAGGACTTGGAACAAGGGTTATCATTGCTGACGTCAGATGGATCTTGGCTGAAAGCAGAGAATACCGGGAAGATGTATGTGAAGGCATTTGACTGTGTGTGGATCATAACAAACTATGGATACTCTTGAGAAGAATTGGAATTGAAGAACACTTCATTGAGTTCATGTGTAACCTGCGCATGGAGCAAGAGGCAGATGTGGGAACAGAACAAGGGAATGAATACTACATGGTTTAAAATCAGGAAAGGTGTGCCCGGGTTTTTATCCTCTCACCATCCTTAGTCAATCGGTATGCTGAGCAGATCATCAGAGAAACTGGCTTATATGAAGAAGAGGAGGAAGATGACATCAGGATTAGAAGAAGGCTTATTTAACAACCCTTGATATGCAGGTGACACAACCGCACTTGCTGAAAGTGAGGAGGACTTGAAGCACTTGCTGAGGAAGGTCAAGGATTGCAGCCTTCAGTGTGGATTGCAACTCAAGGTAAAGGGGACCAGGATCCTCACAACTGGACCAATCGGTGACATCATGTTAAAGCGAGAAGAGATTGAAGTTGTCAGAGATTTTGTCTTGCTTGGATCCATAATCAATGTTGATGGAAGCAGCCGTCAAGAGGTCAGATGACACATTGCCGGGGGCGAATCTGCTGCAGCAGACCGCCGTACCGTGCTACAAAGCAAGGGTGTGACTTTGAGGACCAAGCTTCACCTGAGAGCCAAGCCGTGGCATTTTCAATGCCTCATCTGCAAGTGAGAGCTGGATATTGAATAGAAAAGACCAGAGAAGAATGGATGTATTGACCACAGGAGCTTAAAAGGACAAACTTATCTGTCTCGGAAGAAATGCGGCCAGTGGGCTCCTTAGAGGACATCATGTGTGGTAAAGTGGAGGGGCAGGAAACAGAGGAAGGTCCTCAAGAAGATGGATGGACACAGCGGCTGCAACAACGGGCTCATTGTGAGCATGGAGAAGGACCAGACAATGCTGCGTTCTGTTGTGAATATGGCCAACTAGATGGGGGAAGGAGCCAACTCGATGGCACCTAACAACAATCTTAGCAGCCCACCCTACAGGGAGCAGCAGGATGTTTAAGTGACTCAACCAGATTAAGTAGAGCCGGCAGGTGACAGCAGTGAGGGATCTGCGCCATGGAGGCTGACTGGGGGTGGGTGAGCTATGTGACTCTGGGCTGTGAGGTTAGGTGGGCTTGATGGGTGATTGGACTTGGGTCTCCTCTGGGGGAAGTTCTTTGCACACATCCACGAACACCCATAGGCCAAATCCAGCTCCATGGTCAAGCCCAAATTCAAGGGGTGGACAAGTCTAGTCTACCTACCAACATGAGGTCATGGCAAGGGTGAGGGTGCATGGCATTGCTACGGGGAGGAGGAATTGGGACCAGCTGGCTGTGCAGGCAGCTTGGGCGGAGGTGAGATGGTGATGGACCTCCCTAGAGGTTGGAATCTCATCCAGAGGTTCTTGTAGAATGGCCACGCTCCCAGCATGCTATTCCATCTGACAGCACTTCGCTCTCCTCTCACCGGGGGAGGCGAGCGGTGGGCCCTCTGCCTGCCCCCAGTGGGACCTGGAGCTCCAAAGAACTCCGCTGTCTCCCTCTTGGTTTTGACCTCCTCCCCAGACCTGTCCTTCCCTGGGGTGCATCTGTCCCCCGTGGCACTCCGCTGCATCTCACAGGGCCCAGAGCTTTGGATCACCTAAAGATTTCGGGTCCTGCCCTAAGGCAGTTCCCACAACAGTCCTGGCTGGGGCTTGAACTGTCACTCTTGGGGAAGATGAAAGGTGTCGCCTACCTTTCAGCTGACAGACTCATCAGAAGAAGCTTCTGGGAGAAAAGCAGGCTCTGAAGGGAGATACAGTCCTTACAGATAAAGCTCGTTTGGGGCTGGAAACTTCTCTGGAACGAGGCTGTGCTAAGCCTGAGTGGGCATCACACAGCAGGGGGAGAGGCCCCTCTAGGATGAGAAACCTTTACAAGGCCCTCCATGGGCTGTGGGTGGCTCCCCGCCCAGAAGTATGGGAGACAGGGCAGCCAGGACTAGTATTGACCTTCAATGTCGTCAAAGGGTGAGAGCAATCCTCTCTGCCTGCACTGGCTGGCTCTTCCCTTCCCAATGTCTTCAGATGGCGTCCGGGCCTCCCCTACCCTCCCTGACCACCTCCTCAGAATGCTAGGCCTTCCGCAGGGGTGTGGAGACTTCTGGGCCCGGAGCCCTTGGCGGGAGCTCTGGAGCCTTCCATATCGTCGCACATAAGCCAGGAGAGCTCCTTGGAGTCATTGAGTTCCAAATTAAGATGGCTTCGCACCCTGTGGGCCGCTGACTGCTTCCCTGTCTTCTCTCTTCCTTGGATACCCTGCCCCGCCTGGAAAGACGGCAGGGTTGGTGGGAAGTGCAGGGACTTTACAGCTGCGCATGCACCTTGGCAACGGACCTGGTTTGGTTTGGATTTTGGTGCCGCGGACCTTTGCTAAGAGGTATCCCAGGCACACGGGAACTCGGTGGTCCTGACAGCTCTCTTCACAGTTTCTGAGGCTGACCTGGTGGTTCCCTATGAAATGCTCTTCGGCTTGCTCCGGCTCCCCACATCCTTCCAGGTTCGTTTCAAATCCAAGGGCACACATGCTCTGGTCTGAATTCTCTGTTGTCCTTGTGCCCCCCACCCCTGGACTGGAAGTGTGCTAGCAAACGAGCCCCGAGGAAGTGGCACTGCCGTGAAGAAGGAATCCCACCTCCTCTTTCAGCTGATGCCCTAAGGAAAACCTCTCGTTTGCTCTACGCTTCCGTTTCTCCCTCAGTTGTTGTTGTTGTTAGGTGCTGTGTGTCTGCACTGGCTGGCTCTTCCCTTCCCAATTCACAAGAGCGCTATATGCATCTGACTGCAACACGGCCTGGGTCTGTACCATTCTCACCGCGGATGCCATGCTTCGGCCCATTGCTGTCGCCACTGTGCCAGTCCACCTCATTGAGAGTCACTCTGTCGCGCTGACCCAAGTATAATGTCCTTCTCTAGGGACTGGTCGGTCCCTCCTAATAACATTTCCAAAGTATGTGAGATAAGTTCTCACCATCTCACAATAACACAGTCTTACTGACAAGGTCCTTGTAAGGGTGACAGGAGATGGTATATGATTGGCACTTGAGAAACATTAAAAAATTCTTACCATTTATCAGTTTGTCCTACTGTGGTCGCTTGTGTATTGCAGGGACGCTGGAAGCTATGTCACTGGTGTTTCAAATACCAGCAGGGTCACCCAAGGTGAACAAGTGTCAGCAGAGCTTCCAGACTGAGAACTGACTATGAAGCAGGAACAGGCTGTCCGCTTCAGAAGACTTAGCTATGGAAAATGTTATGGACAGCATGGACACCTTGTCAGTTACTGAAAACAAATGAATAAAAGCAGAACATGGTCAGAGAGAGTGCCGGAAATGAGTCCCTCCAAAATATGAGTGAAGAAGAGCTGCCTTCTCAAAGTAGAGTTGGTCACAATGGCTTCGATGGAGCACAACCTTGGAGACCTGCATTTTCTGATGGGGACTGACTCAAAATGGAAAGAAATAGGTGCAAAACTCTCTTGATAACTGGAACCTGGAATGAACAAAATATGAATCTAGGAAGATTGAAATTGTAAAAAATGAAGTGGAATGCACAAAGATGCATATCCTAGGCATTAGGGAGCCAAAATGGGCTGGCATTAGTCATTTTGAACCAGAAGATCATATGGTTTATGATGCAGCGGATGATAGATTCTAGAAGAATGGCATTGCAATTCACTGTCAAAAGGACATTCAGGATATATCTTCCAGTACAGTGCCGTACAATGATAGAATCGTATCTATCCACATACGAGGAAATCCAGTCAATACAACTATGATTCAATTTGATGCACCAACAACTAAGGTGAGTGATGCGGAAACCAAAGAATTCTACCAATGTCTTCAGTCGACAAATCGATCAAGCGTGCCATCAAGATGCAGTGATAACTATTGGTGATTGAAATGCAAAAGTTGGAAACAAAGAGGAAGCAACCATAGTTGAAAAATATCATCTTTGTGACAGGAATGAAACTGGAGCTCGCATGACAGAATTTTGCAAGACCAAAGACTTCCTAATGGCACATCCCTTTTCCCAGCAACATAAATGGCAACTTTACACATGGACTGCTCAAGATGGAATACACAGAAATCAAATCGACTACATCTGTGGGAGGAGATGATGGAGAAGCTCAATAGCAAAAGTTAAAACCAGAGGAGGGGTGGACTGTGAAAAGACCATCAATTGCTTCTATGAAAGTTCAGATTGAAGCTGAAAAAAATTCAAACAAGTCATGACACCCAAAATACTACCCCAGTTTATGCCATCTGAACTCCAAGAACATCTCAAGAACAGATTTCATGCACTGACTTGATGAGCTTGGGATGATATCAAGAACATCCTATCTGAAGAAAGTAAAAAATCATTAAAAAGACAAGAAAGAGCTTTGTTGCTTCTGAGCTAGATGGCCATACCTTCAAGCCTTTAAGACTTCAGACGCTGTATCTTTTGATAGCTGGGCACCATCAGCTTTCTTCACCACATTTGCTTATGGACCATCGAAGGGATCAGGTATCAGGCATCATCAGAACAAAAAAATCATAACATTGTGAATGAGGGGGAGTGCGGAGTGGAGACCCAAAGCCCATCTGTAGGCAATTGGACACCCCTTACGGAAGGGTTGCATGGAGGGGACGAACCAGTCAGGGTCCAGTGCAGCAATGATGAAACATACAACTTTCCTCTAGTTCCTAAATGCTTCCTCCCCACCATCATGATCCCAATTCTACCTTACAAATCTGGCTAGACCAGAGGATGTACACTGGTACAGACAGGAACTGGAAACACAGGGAATCCAGGGCGGATGATCCCTTCAGGACCCAGGGGTGTGAGTGGCTATACTGGGAGGGTGGAGGGAGGATGGGGTCAAAAGGGGGAGCCAATTACAAGGCTCTCTCTATAACCTCCTCCCTGAGGGACGGGCAACAGAAAAGTGGGTGAAGTGAGACATCGGACAGTGTAAGATATGACAAAATAATAATTTATCAAGGTTCATGAGGGAGTGGGGAGTGGGGAGGGAGGGGGAAATGAGGAGCTGATGTCAGGGGCTTAAGTGGAGAGCAAATGTTTTGAGAATGATGATGGCAATGAATGTACAAATGTGCTGTACACAATTGGTGTATGTATGGATTGTGATAGAAGGTTTATGAGCCCCTAATAAAAGGATTAAAAAACAAAACAAAGAAAATGTTCTAAAAAAAAAGGCAAGAAAGAAAGAAAAGCTCAAAGTGGATGTGAGAGGAGATTCAACCTTGCTCGTAGTCACAGCGTAGCTAAGGCACATGAGAGAAATAATGAAGTCAAAGAGCTGGATGGAAAGCGTCAAAGGGCAGTTCAAGAAGACAAAATACAATATTATAATGAAATATGCAAAGGCCTAGGGTTAGAAAACTAAAAAGGAAGAATATTATCATAAACAGAAAGAGCTCAATAAAAATTCAAGCCTTGAGTTGCAATATTGAAAGATCATATGAGCAAAATATCAAGCGGCACAAACATCAAAAGAAGAGGAATACACAGTCTCTGTACCAAGAACTCGTTGGCATTCAACCATTAAGAGGCAGCATATGGGCAAGAGCCAATGATACTGAAGGAAGAAGTTCACGCTGCAGAGAAAGCATTAGCCAAAAACAAGGCTCCAGGAGTTGATAGTATCAATGGAAATGTTGCAACAAGCTGATGAAGCGCTGGGTGCTTGGCCAAAGGCTTTTTTCCAGTCTGTAGGCTTTCTTTTTACTCTCTTGGTTAAGTCTTTTGATGAGAATAAATATTTCCCCCCTTTTTTGGTGCATTTTTACTTTTGCTTGATAGGTAACCTATACCCAAAACCAAGCCCCTTGGTTTTGACCTGTGTTATCTTCCAGAAACTTTGAGCTTTAACATTGAAGTTTTTGAACTATTTGAGTTAGCTTTTGTGTATGGTGTGAGGTATAGATCCCAATTCATCGATATCCAGTTTTGCCAACACAATTTGTTAAAGAAACTATGTTACTCAGTGAATGAGTTTTGATGTTTTATTGAAGATCACGTGCCCATAGACGGATTTACTATTAGATTCTTAATTTTATTCCATTGGTCTATGGTCGGTCATTGTATCAGGCTGTTTTATACAATGTATGACTGGGTGTAAAATTTGAGATTAGGAGGTGAGAGGTCTCCTACTTTAATCTTCTAGTTCAATATCGCTTTAGCTATTTGGGGCCTCCTTCCTTTCCATATGAAGCTGGAGATCCTTTTTTCATGTCATTAAGGAATGTTGTTGGTGATTTTGATCCGGATCACATTCTATCTACAGATAGACATTGTAGTATTGGCATTTTCACATGACAATAAAATACTTTTCCTTCATGTGGATCTCTTATAGTTTCTTGCAGCAGTGTTTTCCAGTGTAAATTTTCGTACATCCTTGTTTAGTTTTGTTCCTAGGCAATTTTTCCATTGGGGGATATTGTAAATGATATTGATTTCTTGATTTCCTTTTCAGAGTCCTCCAGAGGAACCCAACTAATGTATGTATGCTGACCTCACACCCTGTTGCTTTGATGAACCTTTGGACTAGTTCTAGAAACTTCCTTGTGGAATTGATGGCATTTTCAATGTATAGAATCATGCGATCTGAAAATAAGGGTAGTTTTACTTCTTCCTCTCCAATGTGGATGCCCTCTAGTTCCCTTTCTGGTCTTACTCTCGCTAGAATGTCCAGTACAAGGTCATCCAGGGGCGTCTCACTGCTGCTCTCAGGAGGGATGCGCTTCATCTTCCTCCATCAAGGGCAATGTTGGCTGTAGGCGCTGCATACGGTGGGGCTTCAAAAAGTTTGTGGGAGAATCAAATGAAGAGATTATGACATTTTTCCTATGAATTTTTGGAAATCTCTTTCTGTATGGCCTTAATGAAGTTGAGGCATTTCCCTTTTACTCTTATTTCACTGAGAGTTTTTAATCAGGAAAGGGCATTGGGTCTTATCAGGTGCTTTTTAATGCATTGATGGAGATAATCAAGGGAATTTTTTACTTTTGTTTTATTTATGTGGTGAATGATGCTGATTAATTTTCTAATATTGGATCATTCTTGCATCCTTGGTATGAATCCTCCTTATTTTTATAAAAGATGCTGTTAAATGTTGTTGGCTAAGATTTTGTTGAGAATTTTTGTGTATAGATAGATAGATAGATAGATATAGATAGATAGATACTGGTCTATAATTTTCTTTAGTGGTATCTTTCCCTGGGTATAGTATTCATCATAGATTAAATTAGGAAGTATTTATTCTCTTCCTATGTTCTGGAATAGCTTGAGCAGAATTGATGTCAGCTCTTCTCTGAATGTTTGGTAAAAATCCCCAGTGAAATCATCTGGACTGGAGCTTTTTCTGTTGGGAGGTTGTTGTTGTTTTTTTTAAAAATGATATCTGCAATTGCTTTTTTTTTTCAATGTGCCTGTTTAAAAAAAAACCTTTATTTATGTTAGTTTCAGTAGGCATTATGTTTCTATAATTTGTCCATTTTTCCTACGTTTTCAAATTCATTGCAGTACACTTTCCATAATATTCTGTTACAATCATATGTATCTCAGTTTGTCTGTTGTAATAGCACCCACCGTAATTATGTCTTGTTATTTGCATCTTTCATTTTTTTCCTTTCTCAATTTTGCCAGGAGTTTGTCGATTTTGATAATTTTCTCAAAGAACCAAGTTCTAGTCTTCGAGTCTTTTTATTGTTTTCCTGTTACCCATTTCATTTATTTCTATTTGGATCTTTATGGCTTCATTGTTCTTTGATGACTTCCTTTGCTACCCTTTTTCTATTTGTATGAGCTGTAGAATTAAGTTATTGATTTGGGGCCTTTCTTCTTCTTTGGTGTGTCATTGATTACTATCAATTCTCCTCAAAGCATTGCTTTTGTTATGTCCCAAAGGTTTGGGTATGTTGCATTTTCTTTCTTGCCTAATTCTAGGAACCTTTACATTTCATTTTTTATTTCCTCTACTCCCATAGCTTTAAAGTGTTATTTAAGGTCCATGTATTCCATTTTCTTTGTTCTTTCTGCTATTGTTTTCTAGTTTAATACTGCTATAATCAGAAGGCATGTTTCATATTCCTTCGATGCTTTTGCTCTGTGGTCTAACATGTGGTGTGTTCTGGAGAAGGACCTGCGCTCTTTGGAGAAGAGCGTGTGTTGTAGTTGGGTGGTGAGTTCTGCATGTATGTGTCTAAAACAGCACTTCTCAACCTGTGGGTCACGACCCCTTTGGGGGTCGAACGACCCTTTCACAGGGGTCGCTGAATACTAGAAAACACATCTTTCCAATGGTCTTAGGAACAGAGACACTGCTCCTCTATCTGTCTCCAGGTGGGTCCGCCCACATGCAGATCCGCCCACATAGGACTACCTGGTGTGAAGACTGTTACCCATGCTACCCCATGCTTCAAGACAAAATTTCATTGATTTGTCATTAAAAGTAAATAGTTCACAATATAGAATGACATTGTTTTGTGATTCATCACTATGCTTTAATGATGTTCTATTTGTAACAATGGAAATATATCCTTCCTATCAGATAGTTACATGATGATTCATAACAGTAGCAAAATGACATTGATGAAGTAGCAATAAAAATAATTTTATGGTTGGGGGTCCCCACAACATGAGGAACTGTATTAAAGGGTCGCAGCATCAGGAAGGTTGAGAACCACGGTCTAGGAGGTCAAGTTTGTTGATTGTGTAATTTAGATCTTGGTTGAGTGTCCTTGAGTTCTTTGTTGAGTTTCTTTTCAGTTCTGCCCATCATCCAAAGTGGTACATTCAAGTCTCCTATTGTCGAACTGTCTATTTCTATTTTAAATTCTGTTAGTTTGTTTTTTGTATTTTGAGATCTGTCATTGGGTGCATAAATATTTCGTATGGTTGTCTCCTTTAGGTGAAATGATCTTTAATCATCACTGATAATGGATTTTAACTTAAAGTCTGTCTGTCAGAGATTATGATTGCCACTCTTGCTCTCTTTAGGTTACTGTTTATGTGACATACTTTTTCCATCCTTTGACTTTTAGCCTACTTGTGTCTAGAGTATGTCTCTTGTTGGCAGCATATTGAAGGATTCATGCTTTTTAAAAAAATAATCCATTTACAATTCTCTGTCTCTTAAAGGGGTTCCCTTAAACCAGTTACATCTGGTGTAATGATTGATAGATCTGAATTTAACCAGTGCCATCTAGTCAACACAGGCTCAAACTGCACCTACGGTTCTGAGCGTGCATATGAGTTAGAGTTGAAGACGGTGGGGTTTTTTTAGCTATTACTTGTATTTATGTTTGCTTTGTGCTATCTTTAACATTTCTGCTTTGTTGTATCAGGAGTCTGGTTCTTCTCTTTCTCTTAGCAGGTCTTTCTATGTTTGTGTTACTGAAGTTGTTTGACGCTCTGGCCTGCGTACAACTTTGGTGGCATCTGTTGGCTGGGCATTTCTTCTTATTAGTGGGTATGATAGGAGCCCTGGTGGATAGTGGTTAGGCATTGGGCTGTATGGTAGTTACATAATCTCGTACCAACTTGCAAACAGGTGGAGTCTAGCCTATCAATCAGGTCGCAGCTAGATGGCCTCATTTGGAGGCATTACAGAGATAAATAGCTCGTAGTAGGCAGGACACAGACTCTGCTTTGTCTTCCTGTTGACAAGATATATGGAGCCATGCTGATGACAGCCAGAACCCTGGAGCTGGAGGAGCCACTTGGAGACCCGCACCAGCACTGAGATGCTTCCACCGCCACTGGATCCACCACTGGCCAGTGATCTTCCTGCATTTGGCATCATTGTGCATGCTGCAAGAGTCTCAAGAGGAGATCCTGGGCTAATATTGGACTTAAGGGCTAATACCAAACTCATGGACTTGATCTGGACTGGACTGGGCTGTTTTCTTAAAGTATAATTGCTCTTTGATATAAAGTTCTCTCTTATACACATGTGAGTGTCTGTGGATTTGTTCCTCTAGTCAACCCTGACTAACAGAGGCTGCTAACCGCAAGGCCAGGAATTCAAACCCACCAGCCACTCCATGGGAGAAAGAAGAGGCTTTCCACTTCCAATAAGCATGACAGTCTCAAAGACCCACAGCGGCAGTTGCACCTCGTCTTACAGTGTCACTGTGAGTCAGAATCAAGTCAGTGGCAGGGAGTCTGGTTTTCTGGAGGGGGTAGGGTGGGCCTTCCATGTGCAAGTCCGCTCCCAGGGTGAAAGATGAGGCTTTCTACTCTCGTAAGAGTTGTCGTCTTGGAAACCCACCGGGGCAGTTCCACCTCATCCTATAGGGTCTAGCTAAGTCGGATGGGCTCAGTGGCCGTGAGAAGGCTCAGCTCGATCTGTCTGTCCGCTTGCTTCATAGGTGCTTCCCGGGGGCTCCTTGTGCTCAAAGCTCTATCATTCCCATGCCCCTCACCCCCACCCCACAGGGGTGTCCTGTCCCTGGCTGCATCCTGTCCAACTTGTCATGTCTTTCCAGGGTCAGTTGCTCAGACTCTCTGTCACCCATGGAGCTCTCTCTTCAGTTGCTTTCTTGGAGACCTGGCTCCTGGGTTTCCTTTGATGCCACCTTGAAGTTACCATGAGGCTTGGCTGGGTCACTGTGTACGGTCCGCCCTCGAATCGATGCTTCTCCGCTGGCTCGTTCTGCCTCTCCTTCCAATCAGAGCTCAGCCTGTTTCTTCAACTCTGCCCGATGCTCTGGGATCCATGGTTGGTTTTGTGGCTGTTGGACTTAATTTCTCGTCTTTGCTGTGTGTGTCTAAGGTACAGTATGGACTGGAAGCCTTGGGAGTTTGCCACCTCAAGGCAGGTGTGTGTGTGTCTAGTATAAGTCTGGAAGGACACAAGTTGTCTGCTTCTCTTAAGGAAGGGGGGCTGTCTTCCAGGGGTGCTGGCCAATGCAACTCCTATTTTGCTTTCAGAGAGCTGGGGCGTGTGGCTCTAACAACCTGAGCTAGCTCTGACATCTTACCCAGGAGAGATGGGGCTGCAGGAGCGTCAGTCACTGTTGGAGCCAACTGGAAAAGTAGAGAATGGACACTGCCTGGCCTCCCCTGGGATCGGGGAGCCAGGCCACTGTTGCTGCCACCCTGACCACTCACTACTCACGCTGACCCTACACCATGGCTGTCTTTCTGCCCCAACCTGAGAGTCAGGTGGGAGCATCTGATTGGCTAAGCCAAGCTAATGCCCACCTTGGCTGGTGAGGAAGTGGGGAAGAGATGGGGAGAAGGGGACAGAGGGGGCCTGGCACCCAGAAGCTGGGTTACCAGAGGGGCATGAGGTTGGGCCCGCAGACAACCAAGGCAGCAACCTGTTCCCTCCCCTTCACTGAGCTCACCTGGGCCCGGGAGCACGGAGAGCAGACCGAGCACAGTTGACTGTTCCCTAGTTTGGGGAGCCCAGACCACCTCATCTTCATCTTTCAAAGCTCCCGACTCAGCCGAGAGGCAGCTCTGTGGTCACAAGGCTCTGTGGCGGAGCCTGAGCTGGTGAGGTTGGGGGAGCAGCTTCGCCCTCTGAGCAGTGCCTCGCCTATAAAACAACCTTGGGGAGTTGCCGGGAGGCTGATAGCGGGTGATTCAGATGAAGTGCTTGGAGCGGCTAGACGGATAGGCGGGATACTGTCCAGCTGGGGGAGAGGGGTCAGCAATGGGTCAGCTGTAGTGACCAAACAAGCCAGGGGGCCAAGCCCCATCCACTTTAGACCCAGCTGGGACCCTCTGATGTGCATACACCCCCAGGGCCCCTGTGGTGGTTGCATAATCTGGTGTCAGTCTGAGGACTGAGTGAAGGGGTGGAGTCTAGCTGTCAATCAGGATATAGCCAATAAGGCCTCTTTGTGGGCATGGCCTTCTCCTGAGTGAGGATTTTGGGACCTGTGGTGTTTCCTCCTTGGAGGCAGGAGACACCTCTCTCTGCTCACTCCCAGAGAGACGCTTTACTGGCAAGACATATGGTGCGATGCCCTGGGAGCTGGAGAAGCCACATGGACCTACCCTGATGTAACCAGACCTCTGGAGCTAGGGCAGCCATGTAGAGGCCCCTGCCATTCACTGAGATGCTTGCAACGCCACTGGATCCACAAGACTTCCAACCCACTGGCCTGTGATCCTCCTGCATTCGCCATCATTGCATGTGTTGTGTGAGTCTGAAGAAGTCTATAGATTGGTATCAGACATATGGGCCAATATTGGACTTGTGGACTTGATCTGGGCTGGGCTGGGACATTTTCTCAATATCCAATTGCTCTTGTATATAAACCTCTTTCTTTTTTTTCTACATTGTAAACATTTTTTATAAATTTTATTTAATGTTAATAAATTTTATTTAATGAGTTTTACATGTCTTTGTCATCCATCTGTTGCTCAAAATCTTGTAAAAGTTCATCTTCAAGGTAGCCCTTTTCAAGGCGCCACCGTCGTCCAGTAGGCATTAATCACAGATCTGTCAATTCTTCTGGTTACACCACACTTTAACCTCCATTATGGACAAATGTCAAACATTTCATGCCTGAAACTTGTTATTCTCTTCAGGGCCATCTTTGGATCCGATTCATTCTGCCCTTCCTCTCAATTTCAGATATCCTGAACATTGAGTTGAAATCCCTTGCAGTCCCTATGATAAACCTCTTTCTTTTATACATATATCTATGAATTTGTTTCTCTAGCCTACCCAGACTAACATAGTGCCCCACCAAGCTGACTGAGTCCTTAAGAGGCTGCTTCTCTTCTTGCCTAATTCTGCATCTCCCCCAAGACCTGGAGAGAGAAAGAAAGAGAGAGAGAGAGACAGAGAGACAGAGAGAGAGAGAGAGAGAGAGAGAGAGAGAGAGACAGAGAGACAGAGAGACTCAGTTGTTGAATGGTCCAACTCACAGTGACGTGCGGAATGAAACACTGCCTGGGCCGGCTTCCCCCTCGCGATTGACATGATGAGGGTGTGAGAGACTGTCGCCGCAGCTCCTGCGGTCTCCCTCGGGGTCTCTCTTCCCGGCCCTTGACTACAGCAAATGTGCAGCCCCCTCCAACGAGCAGCCTCCCCCATGGCTGGCCAGAGCAAGTGAGGCAGACGGCCTTCTGCTGTGATCCACAGGCTCTCCTTGGCTTATTCTCCAGATCGCCAGGTCTTTCTTCCTAGTCTTCCTTAGTCCGGAAGTGCCACTGAACCTGCCCACCGTGGGGCCCTGCTGGTATTTGAAGTGCCACTGGCAGAGCTTCCTATTGGCAGCAACGTGCAGGCCAGCAGAGTGTGTGAAACCGACAGACAGGTGTTGGGAATGTCCTGTGACTGTATTAGTGATCTTAAGCCTCTCCCAGCCCAACCAAGAGGAGGAAGACTTTCCAGTGGATGGACCGACCCCACGGTGGGCTCGGACCCCACCCTGTATGAGGCTGGTGGTCACCGACTGGGCAGTCTGTGGTCCAGTTGTGTGTACACTGGGTGGCTGCGAGCTGGAACCAACTCAATGGCCCCTAACAACAACAACAACAACAACAGCAGCAACAGCACAGCGCAGCAGCAGGAACTCCAATATCCTGCTGGTAGACAAGCAGACAAACTCAACATCTGGAGGAAATGAAAAACCGGAGGCCAAGCAATGTGGGATGTCCAACGACCAGGTAAAAAGTCATGTCCAGGAGAGGATGGCCTTGGGGCATTTTCCCTCCAAATAGCTGAGTCGAGACAGGCAGTCAGAAATGTACATAAATTGAGGTCAGAAGATTAAAAAAAATCAAAGGAAGAAGTGGTTAAAATGGGAGGTGATGTCATTCATGACACGCGTGGTTTCTGATCGTTAACTCGGGACACAGGAGATACTGGCCGAGCCGAGCCGTCCGTCACTCAAATGCCAGCCTGGCGCTCTCGTCGATGCCGCCGCCCCTCCGAGTTCACTCGGCAGCATGAATCAGGGCCGGGGGCGTTGGGACTCAGATCCGAATGCCGTGGTATTTAGTAACCTAAGAAAGGGCATGGATGGGAAATCAAAGGACTTTACCGCGAAATGCCTAGTGAAAGCTATTTTAAGTGGAGCCGATGTTTTAAGTAAATTCCACTCAGCCCCCACCCACCCCCATTAACCCCTTGAAATTGGCCATGGAAGAGCTTGCTTGCGGGCTGGGGGGTAGCCAAGACCACATCAGTGGGTCCTCAGGAAGGGGGGGGAAGTGGGGGGCTCCGAGCTGCACTGCTGGAGGAAGAGCCCGGATGAGAGGCGCGGTTCCGGGGCATCCTCAATGTGCGTATGGGGGACCACGGGGAGAGGGGGTGCTGAGCCGGTTCCAGTAAGACTCTGGGAGCAGCGCCTGACGGTGGGCAAATCGATTGCATGGCCTTTCTGCTTCCTTTTCGAGCAGGTTCAGTGTTTCGGGAACTGGTGTTGGGCGAGGGCAGCGGCTGAGACGACAATAAGCCTCTGCCCGTCTTGCTCTCGCTGGAGAGGCCGGAGAAGCATCTTCCTTTTTGACCCCCTGCTGGGTTCCTGATCACCTCCACATTGCGGTGCCTGCCCCTGCCCCCCTTTGAAAAGGCGCTTCTGCAATGGCTGAAAGCGCACCTGCTGGGTTCACGTGTTCCCTTCTCAAGGTGATGGTGCCACTACCCGCAGAGGGCGCGGCTCCTAAGCACAGAGACGTCTGGTCTCACAGTGCAACTGTCTGAAGTCAGGGTGCAGGTGGGCCAGCTTCGCTCTGAGGGGTCTTGGGTGGGGGGTGGTGTTTCTGGTCTCTCATAGATTTTGGTAGCTCTGGGCCTTTCTTGGCTTCTTCGGGCCTCTGCACGTGACCACCTTCTCCACGCTCATTGATGGGCCACCACACGGACCCACCCTCAGGCCTCACGTGAACTGATGCCTGTTCAAAGGCTCCAGGTCAGTGGTTCTCAACCTTCCTCAGGCCGTGACCCTTTCGGACAGTCCCTCATGTGGTGGTGACCCCCAACCAGAACATTATTTTCGTTGCTACTTCATCACTGTCATTTTGCTACTGTTATGAATCGCCATGTAATTATCTGATATGCAAGATGGATTTTCATTGTTAAAAATTGAACATCATTAAAGCATAGTGATGAATCACAAAAACAATATGTAATTCTGTATTGTGAAATATTTATTCCTAATGACAAATCATTGAAATTTTGTCTTGATGCATGGTGTGGCGTGGGTAACAGTCTTCGCACCGGGTCCTTGTATGTGGACGTATCTGCATGTGGGTGGACCCACCTGGAGACGGATAGAGGAGCAGTGTCTTGGGTACTAAGGCCATTGGAAATATGTGTTTTCTGATGGTCTTAGGCGACCCCTGTGAAAAGGTCATTTGACCACCAAAGGGGTCGCGACCCACAGGTTGAGAACCACCGCTCTAGTTCTGCATAAGGAGCCCAGGTTGCTTCGTGCTCCAACACTGGACTGCTGACCCCAAGGTCCACAGTTCGAAATACAAAACCACCATTAGCTCCTTGGGGCTTTCTTCCTCAGCAAAGAGTTCCAGTCTGAGAAACCCCTGGGGCCAGTGCTGCCTGGTCCTAGGGCTCGCTCGGAAGTCGGCACGGACTCGATGGTGGTGCATTGGTTTCCGGCGTTCTAAATAAGGTCATGTCCCCTGAACACGTCTTTGAGGGGAGGGAGGTCACTGTGCAATCCATCAGGTACACTTGATATCTTAGAGTCGTGCTAGGGCTCACAGAAAACGGAGGAGTAAGAACAGAGTAAGTACATGCCTCCCTCGCCCTGAGCCCTGGTGGCACTGTAGGTTACACCTGAGCTTCGGTCTGTAAGGTCAGCTGTTCAAACCCACCAGCTGCTCCTCGGGAAACATGTGAGGCCTTTTGCTCCCATAAAGACTTACAGCCTCAGAAACCCGCAGGGACAGTCCTACTTTGTCCTGGCGGGTCTGTGGTGAGCCAACATCAACTCGATGGCAGTGAATCTATTCTTTCTCTTGCCCCTAGCCCCGAGTTTGCATGGCCAATCTCGCTACATTACGATCCAAGCCCACCCTCTACATTTGTGCTCCCGCTCTGGGTGGCTCAGCCCTACGACTGTCTCCTCTTTCAGGAATACAGCAAACCTAACCCTGGGGAGGATGGCACGGGGCCGGGCAGTGTTTCCTTCTGCTTCAGGGCTCCATGTGGTTTGTCAACAGGAATGTCTCCCAGGGAGTGAGCCTGTGTCCTGCCTCCAGTGAGCTCTGTATCTCCTTCGGGCCTCCAAATGGGGGCATCAAGCTCTGACCTGATTGACAGGCTAAACTCCACCCCTTCGCTTTTGAGTCTCAAATTGACAACAGATTATGTAACTACCACAGGGAGCCACCTGGAGCTGAGGGACGGAGGGTCCAAGGGGAACAGAGGCTGGAAAGGGAAACCTGGCCAGATGTTAGTCAGGACACTCTGTGCCATGGACAGTCACTGGCTGGCTTGGTCTAGGAATGTTGGCTGATGGTGGGGGGGTGACTGGGTGAGGGCAGGGCTGGGAGGCAGGAAGCCACTGTCAGTGACCAGGAACAGCTGTGGGGAGGGGAGCGGGGGTGGTTTGAGAGAGCTGGGGAGTGCTCGGGCCATCAACACGTCAGGTGGGAGGCCCACCTGCAGAGGCCCTGCCACTTGGCTCTTCATAACTGGCCTCTGACCAGCAACATGCTCTTCCAGATGGGCCCTGAGAGAAGTCAGTAACTTCAGCAAGTTGCCAGAGAATGAAGACCGTAAACTGAGTCATACTCCAGAGAGGTTGGTGACGCTTGAGCTCGTCACGTGCCTTGGTATCAGATTGTTCATTCATTCAATCATTCGTTGTCTGTGAATTGAACACCCTCCGGGAGGCAGGGGTATTATCCTGTGCCTCTACCCTTGTGAGTTGGGTGTGTGGGACAGAGAACTTGCCTCTAGGTCACAAGTTGTTACAGATTCAATGGTGTCCCTCTCAAGAATGTGCTGGAAATCCGAACCCTGGTACTAGTGGTTATAATCCCAGTTGGGAATGGGGTGTCTTTCTTATGTTGACGAGGCAGGGTTAGGGGGAGGTGTGTCTTTAATTGGGAGCCCTGGTGGCACGGAGGCAGCTTTACCACCAGGAGCTCAGGGGGAGAAAGACAGGCTTTCCACTCCAGTCGGGAGCCCCAGTCTCGGGAACCCACAGGGGCAGTTCTAGCCTGTCCTGTAGGGTTGCTATGAATGGAATTGACTTGATGGCAGTATGTTGTACGTTTGTTTGTTTGGCTATCTTAAACCAATCTGTTTTGAGATGAAAAGGGATGAAATTAGCAAGGGAAAGAAGTGGAGATGGGGGAGGATTGATAGCAAGCCCCATGGAGATGTCTGAGGAAGCAGGGAACAGAAGTTAACAGGATAAGGATCTCCCCCAGAGCCGATAAAGATTTCCCCTAGAGCCGGTTCCCTGAAAGTTGCACTTCCAGCCCCTCAACTGGGCGAAAAACAAACTTCCCCGTGTTAAAGACATCCACTTTGGGTACCCCTGTTAATGACAGCTCTCCAGAGCTCACAGGGGCATTAAGAATCTGCATTAACCATGGGGGAAGGGAGAAAGCAGTTGGTGTAGGATATGAAAATAACAGCAATAATTCATAATTCATCAAGGGGTCACAGGGTAGGATGGGGGAGGGAGGAAAAAAGGAGGACACCAAGGGCTCAAATAGAAAGTGAATGTTTAGAAAATAATGATGGCAACAAAGTACAATTACGCTTGATACAATTGGTGTATGGATTGTTATAAGAGCCCCCAATAAAACGATCTAAAAATAAACATTTGCATTGACTGCGAGCTATTTAGGAGGCCCAGGAGTATATTAGTTATGCATTGAAAGGCCGGCAGTTCAAAACCAGCACCCACTCTTCAGGAGAAAGACAGGGCTTTCTATTCCCACCAACAGTTACAGTCTCCGAGGGGGAAAGGGGAGGAGGAGGAACCCATCACAAGGTTGGCTATATAGCCTCCCCCACCCCAAAGTACCCAAAGGGGACAGATAACAGAAATGTGGGTTAAAGGAAACAACAGACAATGTAAAATATGAAATAATAATAATATATAATTGATCAAGGATTCACGAGGGTGGGAGGGGAGGGAGGGAATTAAGAGGAGCTTATATCAAGGGGTCCAGTAGAGAATGTTTTGGAAATAATGATGGCAGCACATGTACAAATATGCTCGACACAACTGATGCATGGGATGTTGTGAGAGCCGTAAGAGCGTCCAATAAAATGATTTCTACAAAAAGAGTTACAGTCTTATAAACCCATGGGGCAGTTTTACCCTGCCATATAGGGTCACGTGAGTTGTAATCGACTCAATAGCAGTGGATTTGGATTTGAGAGAACGTAGACTCGGCTCTCCGAGGAGCTGACTCTAAGGACCTATTTCTGAGGAGCCTCCGCCTCCCCAGGAGGATGAGCTCCTGCCCTTCAGGCTGAGCCTTTGCGGGGCACCCGGAGTGAGCGATGCATTCGGCATGGGCGAGTTTGTGGTCAGGAGGTGGTCTGTGGGCATTTAAAACAAGCCCCCCTCCCCATTATTTGGCATCCTCTTCCCCTCCCCTGCAACATGGCTTCCCAGGAAGAGGAGTAGGAGATGTGACAGCGGATACAGCCGGAGGGCTCCCTGCTCTCTCTCCCATGGGTCCCTCGCTCTGGGGAAGCCAGCTGCCCCTCTGGGGGGCTACTAGGAAACCCACGCAGTGACAACCTGAGGACCCCAGCCAACAGCCTTGAAGTTTCAAACCAAGACCCTCCAGCCCCGGTCACATGCCAGCCTGTCCCCATGTAGAGGCTAATCCCGGGTCTGATAGTTTAAAAATAAGATCATTTTCTGCTTTCCAAGTGCAGCCAGGGGGATGTCGCCATGAAAGGTGGGTAGAAAGACGACAATAAACACCCCACCCCCACCCCGCCTGTTGACAAGAGAAGGAAGAGAGGGCCCAGGGTTAGGAAATTAAAGTTGTTTGCTGTGACTTGATGGCCTAATCAGACGATCAATCCAGGGCAGAAGTGCAGGAGGGGCGGGCGGTCAGGCCGGATGAAAAATGCATGAGGGGACAGGCGACCTGGGTGGGGAAGTGAGAAGATCAGACCAGCCTGGCAGGTGTCCCGCCCCTGCTGCAGAGGGCTGACATCACGGTAGGGAGGTGGGTGGGGAGCGAGCCGCAGGGCTGGCGGGGACTCGGAACAGATTTGAACAGCCACTTCCTTCCTCTCCTCGAGGCAGAAACATGGTCACCCAACCGAGTCCCCTGACTGGGGATGGATGCCATTGCCTTCTGCCGAAACCGAACTGCGGCCTCCACGTGTGTTAATGACCTTGGTGCAGGCGGCCAGCAAGACTCAAGGGAGCACGGGGGCTCAGAAGACTGGGTGGGCCCAAAGGGCAGCTGAGCTCAACGGTAGTCGGTCAGCTGAGAGGAACACCGGCACTCTGATGCGTAGCTCCTTGGGAAAGTTACGAGAGGCCTGAGAGAAGCTGGTGTTGTGGATGTTCGGGAAAGCCTGCTTCCGTACGACACGCTTGTGTCCATCAGGATCCAATTCGGCTGTGAGTGACGCGAACGAGAGACTTAAGCAAGAGAGCTTTGTTTCTCGCTCGTAAAAAAAGACCAGGGACAGGTGTCAAGACCATGGACTCCCATTTCGCCTCTCTGCCAGCCTCTGCTCTGGTACCTCCTGGTCCAGACTGGCTGTTTGAGTGCCAGCCATCATGGCCACTCTTCAGCGAGTTGGTGGCGAGACCTCCCTCCTTCCACTGCCCACCAAGGACACCATGCAACTGTTGCTCACGCCTGAGTTAGCTTCCGGGGTCCCTCCTGGCCAGCGGAGACAGCAGGCCTTTAGCGAGGCTCGAGCGGGGAGCTTGGGAAGGAACCAGGGTGGGGGGGATGCTGTGTTTGGGAGAAGTAGCAGGCAGCCGTAGTCCAAGAGAGACTAGGTTCAGTTCCTGGTAGAAAGGAACCACTCAGCCCTTGAACTGGGCCCTGGGCAGGGGAGGCTGACAATGAGGCGGCACAAGCCCCCTTCGAGGGGAGGGAACGTCGCAGCCGAGGTGTTAAGAGTACATGGGATTAGTCATGTAAATCGTGACATTTAAGTCATGATGCTATTTAAGCTACACCGAGTTAAAAAAAATCCTGCAAACTTTATCCAGACAGAAAACAACTTTTCCGACCACATCTAAGCAAGCACTTGTCCAGCTCTGCCTCCTCTTTCCAATGATTTCGGACTTAGGGCGCTTCAAGACCCTCAGTCTGACCCCTGGGCTCTACAATTTGTGCAAGGTTTTCAAGGTTAGCCCTCTTAACCCCCAGTCAGGAAGCTAGCCATACAAAAGCACCGGGTTCCTGAAGCGTGCCCCCAAACCAGATGCCGGGGGACGACCCAACTCGTGTCAGGGTAGCACTTGCTCCCCACGGCTTGGGACGGAGCACACCAGCAGGGCCTCCCTCTGAGAACTTTTCAGAGAGCATCTCAGGGTACCAACTCTTTGTATCAGCCAGGGAACCTACTCCGTGTACCCACCATGCACTTTAAACCGACTGGGGGAAATACGCTCAGCTCCCGATCAAGTGCAAGGTCACATTCCCAGTAACCTTCCCAGTGTGCCAAGTCCCCGCCAGACTGCAGCAGAGGGCACATTCCTTAGGACTGCGCGCCACGAGGGACAGAGCCCGCCAAATACTACGAATGGGTTAAATAAAGTGGAAGCTTACCCCTCTCTTGGGTAGCTAAGGAGCTCTGTGGCGCGTACTGGTTAGTCAGTAGGCTGCTAGCTGCAGGGTCAGCAGTTCGAAACCATCAGCCTTTCTTTGGGAGAAAAATGAGGCTTTCTATTTCTGTGAAGAGTTACAGTCTCAGAAACTCAAAGGGGGCAGTTCAACCCTGTCCTTTTGCGTCGGCATGAGTCAGGCTTGGGTTTTTGTGGTGCCAGATCGTGCCACCAGCCAGTCACCGTGTTCTACTTGAGTGAGCCCCATTCTCCAGGTGGCTTCACGACCCGAGATTGTTGCCCCCGTCTTTGCACCCACATCTCAGCATCAGTAACAAGGGAAAGGCCAGGAGCCTGGTGTTTAAAGTCATGTGTGCTTCTTCCTGACCCTCCTACCTAGAGGAGGGTTTGTGGTCCCTCCCTTGAAACCAGGCCCACTGTAGTGTTAGGGATTAGATGGTGTCTCCCCGCCCCACTGTGCCCCCAAAGGTCTGTGGAAGCCCTAACCCTGCCACCCAGGAAATGCCTGGCAAGGCTATCTCCTAGGGGAACCTGGGAAATTAGAAAACCCCCCCACAGAACTCTGTCACGGAGAAGATTCTGGGCAGTGTGCTTGTTGAAGAATCCACATGGTCTCCTTGAGATGACAGCTAACCACAAGGTGGGTGGGCGGCACCCTCCCAGCGGCTCTGTGCCCGTGAGCCCTGGTGGTCCGCTCCTGCAGAGACCTGCTGACAACCACCCTATGTGGGGTCACAGGGGACACACACACAGAAAACCATTCCCATTTTTAAGAAGAATTGAAAAGAAAATTAAGGAGCAATAACTTGCTGGGTTTGAACATAAAAAATGGTTCCTCATTCTCAACTCTTCCGGCTTTTTGAAAACAAGGAGGTAAATGTAATTTATGTCACTGAATGGTACCTATAAAAATAGTTAAAATGTAAATGTTTTGCTATTTTATCATGATGGGGTAGGGGGATAAGCCTCTGGGTAAAAATCAAATCCCAGATGGGAAATATATAACCCTTTGTTAGAACTTTAGAAATCTGAAAGGTATCGCCTCAAAATTCACCCTTTTCAAAATTCACCCTTCACCGTCCACTCTAGAAAATTGAGCTGACTCCTTTAAGTGTTTTCTCCGTCTGCTCTGCCAGTAGGTGTGCCAGGAGGAGGGGCTACTCTGCCCCAGCAGGCATAGACAGAGCAGGAGGCCTACCCAGCTCCCAGTCCCAGCAGCATCCTGACTTCCCCTGGTCACCTTCAGCAGTAACTAGTAGCTATTTTTCTCTCAGCCCTCCAGCAGGATACAACCATGTCTTTTGGGCTGGGTTAGATCCCATGCCCACCTCTGAAGCAGTCACAGCAAGTGTGGGCACCTTGGTTTCCTAGCACTGCTGTAACAGAAATATGACACAATTATTTCCTCTCAGTTCTGGGAGGCTGGAAGCCCAAGGCAGGGTCCCTACCATGTCAGTTTCTTTTTTCTTCCTTTCTTTAAATCATTTTATCAGGGGCTCATACAGCTCATCGCAATCCATACAGACATCAATTGTGTAAAGCACATTTGTACATTCATTGCCCTCATCATTCTCAAACCATGTCAGTTTCTTGTCGGTACCCCTGGCTACTCCATAGCTCACAGACAATCCAGTATGGTGTCTACTTTCCCCAGATTCGATTATTTCTGTGTCTAATCTGCTCCTTTTTTTTTTTAATAACTCAGGGTGAATAGGGTTAGGATCCACCTTGCACTGGTATGACCACAACAGATCGATTAGCTAGATTACATTAGGTATTTTAAAAAAATCATTTTATTGAGGGGTCTAGATGACATTAGATTTTTAATGGAATGTGATTATATTAAACATAAGGTGACTAAATTACGTCTCACCCCATTAGCTTATGTCTGCAGGTAGGCTGTGGTTAAGTGCCGTTCAGTCTGTTGGGATGCCGGCGGGCGACCCTCTGCACAGCAGAACGGAACACCGCCTGCTCCCGCGCCATCCCACAATCACTGCTCTGTTTGAGCCCCGCTGCAGCCACGGGGTCCAGCTTGCTCACTGAGGGTCCTCCTCTTTGTGCTGACCCTCTGCTTTACCACTGGATGTGTCATGTCCTTTTCCAGGGATGGGTCCTTCCTGGTAACACGTCCAAAGTCCGTGAGACAAAGTCTCGCCACCCTCCTTTCTAAGGATCATTCTGGCAAGTAGGTTCTTCCGGCAGTCTGCCCTACTTTCAACCCTCTTTGCCAACACCCTAGTTCAAATGCATCGATTCTTCTGTGTATGAAGTGATGGGAAATACCATGGCTTGGGCCAGGTGCACCTTAGTCCTCTCAGCAAGAGTTTTGCTTTTTAACATTTAAAAGAGATATTTTGTGGCAGATTTCCCCGGTGGAATATACATCATTTGATTTCTTGACTGCTATGTCTGTGGACATTGGTTGTAGAGCCAAGTGAAATGAAATATTGGTAACTTTAATCTTTTCTCTGTTCACATGACGATGCCAATCGTTTCAGTTGTGAGGATTTTTACATTCTTTCTGTTAAGGGATAATCCACAGTAAGGGCTGAAGTCTTTGAGCTGCATCAGGTAGCGTTTCACGCCCTCTTTACATTCAGCAAGCAAGGCTGTGTCGTCTGCATCTCGAAGGTTGTTAATGAGCCTTCCTCCAATCCTAATACCGCTTTCTCCTTCAAAACGCCCATCTGCTCCGATTTTCTGCTCAGCATACAGATTGAAAGAAGCATGGTGAAAGGATGCAACCCAGATGCACACCTTTCCCTATGGGTTCAACCACACAGTGTCCCCTTGTTCGGTCCTGGTCTGTGCACAGGCCTCGCCGGAGTCCAATGACGTGCTTTAGTAACCCCATTCTCGGCAGTGTTATCCATAGTTTGTTATGATCCACACAGTTCAACGCCTTTGCAGAGTCGATAAAACACAGGTAACGTCTTCCTGGAATTCCCCGCGTTCAGCCAAGATCTAGCTGACAGCGGCAGTGAGAGATGACTCCTGTTCCACATCCTCTTCGGAATCCAGCCGGGAGCCTGGCAGTTTTCTGTCCATATACTGCAGCGGCTAGTTTCCATCTACCGCCAGAACAATTTGTTTACATGTGATTGTAATGCTATTGCTGGCTAATTTCTGCATTCTATTGGATTACCTTTCTTTGGGATGAGCAAAAATATGGATCTCTTCCAGACAGCTGGCCAGTCAGATGTCTTCCAAATGTCTTGACTTCCAGCACCGCGTCCGTGTCTTGGAACATCTCAGCCAGGTCTCTGCAGATTCCCGTTGTGCCCTCAGCGGCGCTTGGGCTTCTCCACCAATCAAAACGAAGCCCACTGATTGGTGATGGGTGTGGGGCTCCTCAAGAGCAGGTAAATTACGGTGCTGTTTTATCCTAAGAAAGATAAACACCACCACGGTGTCTGAACTCCTTCTGACTGTGCCCTGACTAGGCAGTCACCACTCACAATCATGGCTTGAGGTCGACCTTCATCCCTGACGCAGTCAACAATCCCGGGATGCCTGCTAGTCAGCTCAGGCTCCTGAGAACCCACTAGCTTTATGAGGTGAGGTTTAGTCACCTTACTTCGTGAGTTAGCTGGAAATGCTTGGGCCCGAGTACAATCTTGAGCACGCACATATGCACGCAAACCCTCACTCACTCCCCCACCACCCACTTCACCCACGCACTCACTCCCCCACCACCCACTTCACCCACGCACTCACTCCCCCACCACCCACTTCACCCACGCACTCACTCACCCACCACCCACCTCACCCACACACTCACTCACCCACCACCCACTTCACCCACGCACTCACTCACCCACCACCCACCTCACCCACGCACTCACTCACCCACCACCCACTTCACCCACGCACTCACTCCCCCACCACCCACTTCACCCACGCACTCACTCACACTTCACCCACGCACTCACTCCCCCACCACCCACTTCACCCACGCACTCACTCACCCACCACCCACTTCACCCACGCACTCACTCACCCACCACTCACTTCACCCACGCACTCACTCACCCACCACCCACTTCACCCACGCACTCATGCACTCACTCATTCACTCACGCACTTCACTTACCACCTGCCTACCTGCCATCAGGTTGATTGGACATTGCAAAGTAGATAGATTTTCTCTCCGCTGTTCCATATCACTGGCAGTTATAATCAGAGAGAGGAAAGAGGCAGCTGGGAGCTCAGGCTCTTGTACCTCGTCACCCTTAGCCTTGATGGGGGTACTCGCACCCAGGTAGATGGTGGTATGGCCTATGGCCCCTCACCTGGGAGAAGTCTTGACCAAAAGACTGTTCAAACAAGCCACATTACATACATGTGTATGTAATGGACAGCCAGATGGGGTCCTCAACTTAAGGTGGGTTAGGGACCAGCTTGGTTAGAAACAGGGCTTTGAGCTGATTTGAATGGGCAGCCTCCCTGATAAAGCAGAGCTGGAACGGATTCTAATTCTAAAATTGTAGGTCACCAGAATGAAACCCACAACGGCAGAAATTATGGTCAGTGCCCTGGGAGGAGACACTTGCTAGAGGCGGTGATGAGCGGAGAGGAGACACGGTCAGAGTGGTGCCATCTGCTGCCCTTCTTGAGCAGGGTACTGCTATTTCCAACTGCTCAAGCCTGAAGGGCAGAAATCGGGTGGGCAGCTTCTCTGGGCCCTTGTCTTCTAGGAGGGAAATGAAATTTCCAGCAGAACGTAGACATGTGATTTTTCTGGTTCCAGTTAGTATTCTGGTTCGCCTAAAATTAAAAAATTCAGGTCTGTTCAGTATCTCTTCCTTGCCCATGACTGAGCTGGAAGGACGCTTCAGAGGACTGGTGTGAAGTCCTGATGTCAAGGGGCTTTAAGGCCACTTCTTGAAGGAGAAGCGTCTCCCGAGCCTATCTGCCTTCAGGTCGCCTTCCTGGCCGGTAAGGGTACAGTGTCCCAGCTCACTGCCCGTGGGCGGCAGAATAGCAAATGCCAAGGAACCAGACGGCCCCTGCGTTGCATCGGTTTCACTTATCAGGACCCACCTTGGGGTGCTGGGAGGAGCAGATAGCTCCAGCTGTCTCCTACATAATGGCTGGTGGGTTTGAACCACCAACCTTGAGGTGAGTAGATCGCGCTTACCAGATAGTCCCAGCAGGACTCCCTGTGCTCAGCAGACCAGGTCCGAATCGCTGGAACCTGAGAATATAATGTATTAGGGTACATCCAAAACACCTCACTGCCATATAGTCCATTCTGACTCACGGGGACCTGATAGGACAGGGTGAACTGCCCCTGGGGGTTTCCGGGACTGTCACTGTCTGGGTGAGAACGCCTCCTCTGATGCCTGTGGAACGGCTGGGGGGTTTGAACTACTGACTTTGCACAGCTCACTACGCCCCCAGGGCTCCTGCTAGGGGACATGGCAAAGGAGAATGGAGGTGCAAAGGCACTGAGGTTGCTGAGTAGCTGACATTAAACAGGGCGTGTACCCTGGACTTCCTAGGTGGCTCTAATGCAGGCTCAAGGAGCGAAGAGGAGCGAAGAGGTAGTCAGAGAGATGGGGTGCGAGAATGGCTCAGCCAACCATCGCTGGCATAGAGGATAAGCTACTTAATGGATAAACCCCGGGTCGAGGTCCAGGGACTTTGGCAGGGGTCTGACCCAACCCAGGAATGCATATGGCAGCCAAGTAAAAAGGAGGGGGAAAGAGAGAAAACAAACAAACGTAGGTGATGGGGGAACAGGGCACTAAAATACTCATGGGGAGGGTACTGTTTATGTCTTCACAGGAAAGGGAAAGAGGGACCAGACCCCATCCCGGAGCACCAAGCCTTGAGGGCAACATACCAGCATGGAGCCGCGAACTAACAGAGAGGGCGACGGGGCAGCCCCAAGCTGAGCTATGTTGATCCCTTGCCCAGAAGAATGTACTACAAAGGACAGCACTGAAGATATAGTCGGGGAGAGTGGCGGGTCTATCCAGACCTCATGGGTGCAAATTAAAAGGGAAGGAGGGAGGGAGAGAGGGGGGGCAGTGCGGGGAGAGAGATATTGAGATTGTTTGGGAGAGAGAACCTCATCATGGTCCACCAAGCCCCAGGGATGACATCCCTGCTTGGAGCAGCCAATGCACAGAGAGGACCATAGGGCCAGGCCAATCATGCGACATGATGCTCCCTCACCGACCCATAGTGCTACAGGGGACAGCAAAAGAGACACCATGCAGAAAGTGTGCCCGGTCTTCCCATGCACAGCTGGGCAAAACTCAAAGGGAGTGCAACAGGGCAGGAAGGGGAGCAAAGCAGCCAAATCACTGAGGGATCCTGAAAACAGACTTCTGACTTGGGGGACAGGGCTTGGCACTTCATCAGACTCGACTGGAAAACACTCATAAGGGTCAGCAGACAGACCTGGAACTATCTATCATTTTTTTGTGTGTATTTTTCCTCTTTGCTCTATGTCTGTATATATAGGATTGGCAGGACAAGCAATTCTGAGGAGAAAGCAATAGGGCCAGCGGTCCTGGGGGAACATGGGAGAGGAGGAGGCAGGGAAGAGAAGCGAACGCACTCAGGGATGAGGGAACAACAAGAGATGTAAAATTGATGGCGAGGAGGGCGTATAATACCTGGTGGGATTTGATCGAGTGCAATGTATTTGAGAGGAATTTACTGAGAGCCGAGTGGAGGGTGAGCATGATAGTGGGACAGAACAAAGGTGAAAGGAAATAGAGGAAAGAACTAGGAGGCAAAAGCTATTTATAGAGGTATTGCTATAGGCCTGTATATATGTAAATATATTAATTTATAAAGAAAGGGATAGAGGTCAATGTAAATATATTTATATGTTAAGTATTAAGACAGCAGACGGACTTTCCACACAAGAACACTTTGTCTAATAACCTGACATTCTTTGATGCTCACCTTCCTGACATGATCGCTGAAGACAAAATGGGTGCATAAGCAAATGTGCTGAAGAAAGTGGATGGTGCCCAGCTATAAAAATATACAGCATCTGAGACCTTAAAGGATTGAAGTTAAACAAGGAGCCATTTAGCAGGGAAGCAAATAAGCCCACATAGAAGAAGCACACAAGCCTGTGTGATCATGAGGTGCTGATGGGATGAGGTATCAGGTATCAAAAGACCAGAAACAATTATATTGATGTGAAAGAGGGGGCTGGAGTGCAGACCCAAAGCCCATCTGTGGACAATTGGACATCCCCCCACGGAAGGGTTACAAGGAAGGATGATTCAACCAGGGTGCGGAATAGCAACAATGAAGCACACATCATTCCTCTAGTTCCTGAGTGCTTCCTCCCCCCACTACCATGACCCAGCTCTACTTGACAAATCCGCCTAGACTGGAGTACTCATATTGGTGCAGATAAGAGCTCTGGACACATGGAATTCAGGACAGACAAAACCTTCAGGAACAGTAGTGGGAGTAGCTATATCATGAGGATAGAGGGATGGTGGGGTGGGGGGAGGGGGAGAAAGGGGGAACCCATCACAAGGTTGGATATATGAATAACAGAAATGTGGGTGAAGGGAGACAATGGACAGTGTAAGACACAAAATAACAATAATAATATATGATTGATCAAGGATTCACAAGGGTGGGAGGGGAGGGAGGGGCAAAAAGAGACACTGATAACAAGGGCTCAAGTAGAAAAAAAATATTTTGGAAATATTCATGGCAACATCTGTACAAGTATGCTTAATACAATTGAATGATAGATTGTTATAAGATTTGTAAGAACACCCAATTGTATGATTAATAAAAAAAGGAAAGAGAAAGACCAAATGTTAAAAAAAAACAAGAAAACCAACACTGACCATTGCTGATGTTGGAAAGGGAGGAAGGGGGCTATGAGCCAAGCGATGCGGGCTGCCTTCAGAAACTGGACAGAGCTTAATGAAGGAACGGCAGCATGCTGACATGATGGACAGGTGCTTTCAAGGACCTGCCAAGCTCATGGGGCTTCAGCCGATAATAAGGCATTAATTTTGGTCCATCCAGCGTGACAAATGCCCCACAGGAACACCAGGCAGTAGTGGGAGGGGGTGGGATGTGGGAACTCACACACAATTTTCCTCTAAACTCAGACTAACGGCTCTGAACGGTAGTCTCTTAAAAAAAAAACAACCCAAAGGGGCAAGGAAGCAAGATTCTCCCTTGGAAGTTTCACAAGGGCACGTGGCTCTGTCCACACCAGGATTCAGTCCAGTGAGACCCGGTTTGGACTCTGGACCTGTAAGATAACCGCTATGTATTGTGCAAG
The DNA here is from genome assembly GCF_050624435.1 of Tenrec ecaudatus. Classification (NCBI taxonomy): domain Eukaryota; kingdom Metazoa; phylum Chordata; class Mammalia; order Afrosoricida; family Tenrecidae; genus Tenrec; species Tenrec ecaudatus. Next base: position 75,337,993 of record NC_134539.1, on the reverse strand, counting down.
CCGTCACACTTGTGGCAACCAGTCACAGCAGCTAGAGAAAACGAACACATTGCCCAAGAGTGATTTTCAGTCCCAACCGCTCATTCCCATAGGAGAGAGCCCAGTGTAACCCCCATCATCCCTGTCTCTGTCTCCAGGGCTGAGCGTCACTGAGCGACTTCCAGTTCCCCAAAGACACAGCTCCTGGTTTCTGCACACTCAGTTCCCTTGCCAGGAACACAGACTCATTCTCTGAGCAGCGACACTCTTCAGGACTCACTCCAGCCCCTCCTTGGTTCTCTCTCCTCACCCATGCAGGGTTGGCAGCACCGAGTGCCCCCTCCAGTCAATTCTCATGCTGGTTACTCAGGTGGCCCTGGCCTGATGGCATGTTTGCTGCGTGGAGATATGCGAGAGCAGCGGGGGTGCCGCACTGGAGCCCGGTGCTTGGCACACAGGTGCAGAATGGGATTGTGGGAGAATCCAGATTTGTGGCTTTCATACTGCCGTAACTGAGGACAAGGAGCCCTGGTGGTGTCGTGGGTTATTTATGCATTGGGTTGCTAACAGCAAGGTTAGCTGTTCAAAAACACCAGCCACTCTGAGGGAGAGAGATGAGGCCTTCTACTGTCATAGAGTTACACATATGGGCAGTCGACCCTGTCCTATAGGGCACAGTTGGTTGCAGTGGGCATGATGGCAGGGAGGTCATTCTGCATATGGCTGAGGGTCAACATAATAACTATGGATAAAAGCAGGGGAAAACAACTAGTGACCAAGTACAACGGTTATGTCCATGAAACTATCTTGCCGCTCTAGCCATAGTAAATGCCATTAAATGTGTGTGCGTGTGTCTGTGTTTAGGCCAAGTTGACCAGCAAAACAGATCCAGTGGCACTCATATATATATGTTTAAGAGAGACCTTTATATCAAGAAGTAACTATTTACCAGGTAAACACCCACACCCAATCCAACTAAGTCCCTAAGCCCCTCTCCAGACTCACGCCGTCACCAGCAATGATGCAGATGCAGTAAGAGCAAGAGTCGTGTGGATCCAGTGGAGATGGATGCATGCAGGGTCCTGGCAGCAAGCAGCGTCAGCCAGCAGCAAGGAGAAGTCAGAGAGTGGGGAGGTTCCCAGGGTGCTCCTTAGGGGAAGGCCACGCCCACAAGAAGGCAACATCAGGTTGTAACCTGATTGAATGCTACCCCTACACTTTTTTATAGAAATTATGTAACTCCCACAGACCACCCCTCGTCAACTTGACACCTTTACACAACTCTTTAGGCATACTAATTTTTAAACACACAATAATAAAATCATGTTTGAGCCTCGCAGGATAAAACTAAAATGTGTACAACTGAAAATGTGCCAATCCCATTTAAATATAATATTCTGTAAGTGGACAAAGCAAAAATACACTTTGCATAACAAATGCCACTAGGTGAACCCCTACACCTCCATCCTATAATCCTTCAACATGTTTCCCACCATAAAGTTTGTAAGACCCCATCCCCCATTCTGGATATCCAATTTCTATACCCATTCATATCAACCCAGTGCTCTGAAGAGTCAAGCATGTTCTTGGATGTGAAGAATCTGCGTTCTAGTTGCAACCTTGTGAGTCAGCATCCATAAGCAAAAGTCAGTCAGGCCAGGCCGTCCATAAAGTCAGCAGCAATATGCACCAGCTCACAGGCTCAATAATCTTACCCGCATCTGGTCAACTCAATGTGGCCGCCTCCCTTAGCCTCACCAGGGTGCCCACTGGCTACCTCGTGTTTTCCAACCATGAACCCCTTCACAAATTCTCAACAACTCTACCTCCTTGGGCTACAATATGGCATAGGCTCAGGTTCCCCACAGCTCTTTAAACTGCAGAGCAGCCAACCCACTCGCGTCTCTCCTCTAGTCCCTGTGCACCAGGCTGTCACTGGCCGGACTCACCTCACCTCTCTATTGCTGTGTTTCTCCCACTTCCACTCAACAAGTGGATCCAGGTGGTCACCTAGCGAGCATTTCAGGCTGCCTGAGGCTCCCTTTAACATTCAGTCCTAGAGAAGAGAGTTCCTTCACGGCTCCAGAATTTTCCAGCTTCAGGAGCAAACCCCTAGCTAGTTCAAAATCCAAAAAGGCCAAATGGCTCCCTTTTATTCCTACAGTTTGCCAACAGCTCTCTCAGGAAGTCTTTTCAAATGCAAACGCACTGAGCACTCAAGTCACCTGGTAGGGCTTACCTTTTCTAAGCATACATTGTAGGCATTTCCTATGAATCCATTTAACAGATCCAATTTAACGTCTAAAGGCTGTTCACACTTCCCAATAATCATTTCTATTACACATATATCAATAACAATAGGTAGAAAATATCAATATAATTCTAGTACAGTCAGAGCCTAAACATATTCTTACACCAGTGAAATCCAGTCCTTTCTTATTAAACTGTCCCATTCATGTGCAGCTTGGCGTTAGACCTCTGGCTGCAACAGCCAGGGCTAGGCCTCCTCCAGCTGTTTTTTTTTTTTTTTTTAGTTTTAATAAATCTTTTTATTGGGGCTCATACAACTCTTATCACAATCCATACATACATCAATTGAGCAAAGCATCCTTATACATTCATTGTACTCGTCATTCTCAAAATTCGCTTTGCACTTGGGTTCCTGGAATCAGCTCAGTTTCCTTTCCCCCCCTCCCTCCCCGCTCCCCCCTTCCCCCTGCTCCCTTAATAGTTTATAAATAATTATTTTATCTTATCTTATACTGCCAGGCGTCTCCCCTCACCCACCTTTCCATTGTCCATCCCCCAGAGAGGAGGTTACACATAGATCTCCAAGATCGGTTCTCCCTTTCTACACCCTCTTCCCTCCCTGTGTCGTCTCTCCCACCGCTGGTCCTGAGGGGTTCATCCATCCTAGATTCCCTGTTTCCAGATCCCTACTGCACTGCTGTGCATCCTCTGGTATAACCAGGTCCGCAAGGTAGAATTTGGATCATGATAATTGGGAGGGGAGGAAGCGTTCAAGAACTAGAGGAAGGTTTTGAGTTTCATTGTTGCTACACTGAACCCTGAGTGACTCGTCTCCTCCTCCTCTGCAAGGGATGTCCAGCTGTCTACAGATGGGCATTGGGTCCCCATCACACACTCCCCCTCATTCACGGTGATGTGATCCCCCACCCCCTGCCTTTGTTGTTTGAGACCTGGTCTCCTCTGCCCTTACTTACGATCACCCATGTTGGTGTGCTGGCCTCCTTCAGCTATTTTGACTGACTAAGCAGCATGGCCTCAGAGAAGTTCAAGGGGCAATTTCGCCCTCTGAGCTCAAAATTTACATGTATCACATTCATTTCTTGCCATTTCAGACAGGAATAACCAAAGACAACTTCTAGGAATCAAAACCTTCACTTCCCATGTCTTTTCCAGAACACAACCATATCTGACCTCCAGCTAGCCAAAGAAGAAAAACTACCATAAGGCAGAGGTCAGACAAGCACCCACTCTCCATCTTCACGATTCATTTCTCTAGTACCCCACTCCCAAGCTGCCATAGTGTGCTAGGCCGGGTTGACCACAGAAACACATTCAGTGACCCTCACATATGTATAAGAAAGACCGTTACATCAAGTAGTAACTATGTATCAGGAAAACATCTCCGCCCAGTCCAACTCCAGGACGTAAGTCTGATACTAGTCCCTAAGTCCCTCTCCAGACTCACGCTGTCACCAGCAATGATGCAGATGCAGGAAGACCACAGGCTGGTGGGCACAGAGTCGTGTGGATCCAGTGGAGATGCTGGGTCCTGGCAGCAAGCAGGGTCAGCCAGCAGGAAGGTGAAGGCAGAGAGAGTGGGCGGGTTCCCGGGGCCTGCCTTAGGAGAAGGCCACGCCCACAAAGCAACACCATCAGGCTGGGACCTGATTGGCAGGTTGAAGGCCATTCCTACACTTTTATAGATCTTCAAGTTGACATGAAATTATGGAACAACCAGAGTGTTTGTGTATGTGTGTGTTTTGTCCCAACGGAAATTCTGTCAAATTCTGGCACGAAGACTTTTTTCTCTGGCATCTTTGTATCTTCTACTCCAAAGAAGGCAGTGCAGCTCAGGGGCAAAGTTTTTTGAGCAACTCTAACTTGACTTTGACTCCTATTTCTTTCTAGGAGCCTCTGAGCTTCAGTCTTCTCCATGAAAAACAAATCCTGCTGCTACAGGGAGGCCTGAGGACAGGCCAGAGTGTCCTTGCAGTAGTTTCATAATCTGTTGTCAATTTGAGAATATTAAGAATGAAGGGGTAGAGGTTAGCCGGTAAATCAGTTCACAACTTGATGACCTCATTTGATGGTGCTACGGAGATACAGGACACAAGCTCACACCCCCTGCAAGACATTTCTTTTTCTTTTAAAAAAATCATTTTATTGGGGGCTTGTACAACTCTTATCACAATCCATCCATCCATCCATTGTGTCAAGCACATTTGTACATTGTTGCCATTCTCCTTCTCAAAACATTTTCTTTCTACTTGAGCCCTTGGTATCAGCTTCTCATTTTCCCCCTCCCTCCCCACCCCCATGAACCCTTGATAATTTATAAATTATTATTTTGTTATGTCTTACACTGTCCGACGTCTTCCTTCACCCACTTTTCTGTTGTTCCAGGGAGGGAATTGTATGTAGATCCTTGTAATTGGTTACCCCTTTCTACCTGCCCTTCCCCTCCACTCTTCCAATATCACCACTCTCACCACTTGTCCTGAGGGATTCATCTGTCCTGGGTTCCCTGTGTTTCCACTTCCTATCTGTACCAGTGTACATGCTCTGGTCTAGCTAGATTTGTAAGGTAGAATTGGGATCATGATAATAGGGGGTTAGAAGCATTAAAGAACTAGAGGAAAGTTGTTTGTTTCATTGTTGCTACCCTGCACCCTGACGGGCTCTTCTCCCCACTACCCTTCTGTAAGGAGATGTCCAGTTGCCTACAGATGGGCTTTGGGTCCCCACTCCGCACATCCCCTCATTCCCAATGATATGATTTTTTGTTGTTTGATGCCTGATACCTGTTCCTTTTGACACCTCATAATCACTTAGGCTGGTGTGCTTCTTCCACATGGGCTTTGTTGCTTCTGAGCTAGATGACCACTTGTTTACTTTCAAGCCTTTAAGACCTCAGACACTATATCTTTTGATAGCCGGGCACCATCAGCTTTCTTCACCACATTTGCTTATGCACCCATTTGTCTTCAGTGATCCTGTCAGGAAGGTGATCATCATGGAATTCCAGGTTAATAGAACAAAGTGTTCTTATGCTGAGGGAGTACTTGAGTAGAGGTCCAATGTCCATCTGCTAGCTTAATACTAAACCAATAAATATATGCACACAGATCTATTTCCCCTTCGTCATATATAAATGTATTTACAGATGTACATGCCTGTATTTAGACCTCTATAAATGTCCTTTGCCTCCTAGTTGTTTCCTCTATTTCCTTTTGCTATCCTTTTGTCCCACTATCACATTCAGCCTTCATTTGGGTTTCAGTAATTCCTCTAGGTTACAATACCCTTGATCAAGCCCTACCAGGCCTCACCAATGATTTGGGTCACTTGTTGTTCCCTTGTCCCTAGGTTTGTTAACACTACTTCCTTTCCCCTACCTCCTGCTCTCCCATGTCTCCCCCCCCCCCCCATTAACTGTCAGTCCCATTATTTTCTCTTCCAGATTGTTTATCCAGCCTATCTTATCTAGATAGACCTACAAATATAATAATTGACACAAAAATAAGACAGCAAAACAAAACAACAAAAGAAACCAACAACATCAACAACAACAACAAAAAATGACAAAAAAGGAAAAGCCTGTAAATAGTTCCAGGTCTGTTTGTTGACCTTTAGGAGTGTTCAGGTCAAGTCTGATGGGGTGCCATGCTCTGGCCCCAAAGTCTATTGTTGGTACTCCCTGGACACTTACTTGCTCTGCTCCCCTTGCTGTTCTGTTGCACGCCGTTAGTGTTTTGCCTCGGTGTGGGGTCAGATCGGGAGCAATTCCCACACCGTGTCCTAGTGAGACATTTCTGTTGACAATACACATGGAGTTACACTATAACTGGAACCGGAGGAACCTCTTGGAGACCCCTGCCAGTGCTGAGATGCTTACACTGCCACTGGATCCACAAGACTTCCCATCCACTGGCCTGTGATCGTCCTGTATGCAGTGTCATTGTATAGTGTTTCTTGAGTCTGAAGAGGATTTTATAGATTGGTTTTGGACATATGGGCTAATATCAGACTTATGGACTTGATGTGGACTGGACTGGGATGTTTTCTCAATATTCAACTGCTCTTATACATAAAGCGCTTTCTTATATACATATGAGTGTCTCCCTGGATTTGCTTCTCTATTCTATCTGGACTAGCACTGTCACACAGATACCCATTCAATGGTGGATCAGGCCCACGGCTAGTGCTTGGCCAGCACCTGAAATGAGCCAGTACCCACTAAAGTGGCTTCGCTGTGTACTGTGCAGTGGGTGGAGATTGACAGGGCAGACCAGCAGTTTTACATCCAACAATTCATACACATTTTACTTCATCTCACTCATTGAAACCCCTACTGTGACATCACCCCCCAGCCCACTACCTCTTAACCCTGCTGAACTTGGTCTTTGGGGAAATGTCGCCCGTCTCAAATGGTTGAATCTTGTAAAGCATATGTCCCTCCCAAGCGTTACTGTTCACTTTGTTTGGCTAAGCACTGAGGACAGGGGTGAGCTCAGTTCTACACCTGAAGGGTTGACTAAGGGCCATCGTCTTAGGGGTTCCACCAGTCTCTATCCGGCCAGTTAGCTTGGTCTCTTTAATGATTTTGAGTCTTGTTCTATATTTTCTTCCACTCTAACCAGGACCTTCTAATGTGATCCCTTTCAGAGCACATGGTGGTGGTAGCCGGGCACCATCTAGTGCTTCTGGTCTCAGGCCTGTGCAGACTGATGTTACTGTGGCCCATTAGTCCACTGCACTAATTGTTCCTTGTGGTTTTGGTTTTCTTCGCACTTCCTTCCTTCAGACAGGGAAAGACTGCCACTCATAAGGTTTTTAAAAAAAATAATGGAAAGATTGGGTTGATGGTACAGAACTCCAAACAGCCTGTAGCTCATAAGACATCAGTAAAGTGATTTCTCTTGCTAATACAATCTCATACCTATCCTTTGGCTATGGTCCTTAAGTGGGGTGGGGGTGGGGAGGGAGTTTAACATTACCTGCCTACTTCTTAATTAGATTCCCTGTTATACTTGGGAGTTTTCTTGAACTTTGTTGGCTTGCAAAGTAATGGAAAGAAACAGGAAGGAGAGCAAATTAACTATGGCCTTTTGGCAATCATTAATTTGATCAACTACCCTTTGGAAATGAAAGGCCAGTGCCTATTAGCTTTAGGGGCATTGAGTACAAAGTCAAATATCAAAAGGCCATAGTCAAAGGGAGCCTGAATTCTAATCAAGGCAGGAAGACGCCAGGTGTTCACAGAAATACAGATGGAAATGGGGCTGTGGCAGGACTTCTAATGTCCTTCAAAACACTTTCCTCTATGAAAAGGCTTTTTAAGTCTCCTGTGTTGAAGTGGGGGTTTGGTGCACATCTGAGAAGGTTCCCCAGTGATGCAAGGGGAAGCACTCTGCCTTAGTGGGGGTGGAGTGTGCTTCTTTGTCTTTCAGTGTCTAGCAGTTGGAGATGACCTTTGGACTTCTGAGCTTTCCAGTCATCTGCCTTCTCTGTCATCGTGTAATCTGCTTCTGTGTCATAGCCGCTCTTCTTTTAATCCAGGGGGACTAGGGTTGGCCCACACCAGACACTGATGGGCTTCACTAACATACTAAGAAACCCCTGACTCAAACACGATCACAACCACAGGAACATGGGCCAGGATCCAAACATGTTCGGGGAGGTAAGGTAGTTATATAATCTGTTGTCAATTTGAGAGGATTAAGAGTGAAGGGGTGGGGTTTAACCATTCAATCAGGTCGCAGCTTGATGACCTCATTTGGAAGTGCTAAGGAGATAAATAGCTCGCTGGAGGTGGGACACAGGTTCACTCCCTGGGAGACATAGCAGCTGACAAAACACATGTAGCTACGCTAGTTCCCTGAGCTGGAGGAGCCACATGGAAACCCCTGCTAGCGCTGATGCTTACAACGCCACTGGATCCACAAGACTTCCCATCCACTGGCCTGTGATCTTCCTGCATTTAGCGTCATTGCATGTGTTGTGTGAGTCTGAAGAGGAATTTATAGATTGGTGTCGGACATATGGGCTAATATCAGACTTACGGACTTGATCTGGACTGGGATATTTTCTTAATGTACAATTACTCTTTATATAAGCTCTTTCTTATACACATATGAATGTCTATGAATTTGTTTCTCTAGTCAACCCAGACTAACACAGGAGAGACACAATTCAAGCCCAAGTATACTCCCATGGGGTGGCCATGAACTTTCTAGATTCCCGTCTCTGAAAAGTCTGAATGTCACTAAGCCCATCGCAGAGGACAGGACAGGACTTGCATGAATGACCTCATCCCCAGAGCATCACGATGTCTGCAATGGGTTGTCCCTGACCAGGTGGCCGTCATGCTTGTTCTTTTGCTCATTTGCATTATAAATAGTACCCTTGGCACCCAGCACCTAGATACAGTGGCCGCTCACTATGTTTGGTGCGGGAGTCAGGTGGTCACTCTTGGGATTGCACACTGGGAAGGGGGCAGCCCCACTGGCCCGCATTCATGGTGACACATCCACCTTGACAGCCATCCAGTGCTGGCCTGCAGTCGCCCAGCTCTTAGGAGCAGGGTAGGAATGTGACCCTGGCTTTCTTATCCCCTTTGATGGGTGGCAGATGCTTGTTGAATGCTACCATGTGCCAGGCACTGCTCTGGACTCTGGGGCGGGAGCAGTGTGCAGGAAGAGATACAGCCCCTGCCCTCATGGAGCTCATATGTGGGGTGAACGTCTGCCTAACAGGGTGGCTGCAGGCAGGGGAGACCAACAGAACTGCCGGAGGGGCTGGGGAGAGACGGGGGTGCACATCTTCCCAAACCAAGTGGCCAGAGGAGGCCTGTCTGACCAGGGGCTATAGAGGCACGTGGAGGAGATCAAGGAGCCCTGGTGGCCCAGTGGTTACACGCTGGGGTGCTAACGGAAAGGTCAGCAGCACAAGACCACTAGCTGCTCCTTGGGAGAAAGACAGGGCATTCTACTCTTGTAAGAGTCACGCTCTCGGAAACCCAGAGACAGCTCAGCCCTGTCCTACAAAAGGTCTCTATGGGTGGGCAGCGACCCACTGGCTGGGAGTCTGGTTTGGAGAAGGCAAAAGTTGTACTGTTTTTGGAAACAGTCTTTGCAGACATAGGTAAGGAACTTGAGGTCAGATCCTCCTGGATTTAGTGGAAGTGAGGGGCTAAATCCCATGCCTGGTGTCCTTCTAAGAGAAAGATGGAGGAGACTTGGGACAGACACAGGAAAGAAGGGTGTGCGAAGAAGCAGGCACTGAAGTAGAGACTGGTGTGACGCTGACACACGCGTCAATAACATCTACTAGGAGCTGGGATCCAGGGGCCCTGGTAGCACAGTGATTATATGTTGGGCTGCTAACCTCAAGGTCAGCAGTTTGAAACCCCCGGCCGCTCTGTGGGGAAAAGACATGGCTTTCCACTCCAATGAAGAGTGATTCTCTCAGAAACCCACAGGGACAGTGTTCCTGTCTGATAGGGACACTATAAGTCAGGATTGACTCAATGGCAATGGGTTTGTTTTAGCTTTGGGGGCTGGGACAGTCCGGGAAGGAGTCCCACCCTAGGCTTTTGGGGGGCGCAGGGAGCATCTTGATTGTGGGTTTCTGTCTTCTAGAACTAACTGTGAGATGACACATTTGTTGTTTGAAGCCACTCGGTTGTTTGAAGCCAACAAAGGTTGGCTCTTGGAACCCACGTCGCTCCTTGGGAGTAAGCGGAGGCGGACTGCAGCCTGGGCAGTCCTGTGGGCAGCTCTCCTCGGTCGGTCCTATCGGGTGGTTAGAATGGGCTTGATGGCACACCACCACCTCGCTGTCTGGTATGTCTCTATCTCTCACCTTCCCCTTTGCACAGCCACCTTGAGTGGACTTCTGGGTGGTGTGGCAGTTCACCAGGCTGGAAGGGGCAGGAGACATCACCCAGTAACCTCCCCTGTAGCTCAAGTGAGCTGAGGTTTGGTTAAGAGTTAAGAGCTCAGCCTTCAGGTGCCTTCCCCCAACCTCCAGCCTAAGGCAGGCAGGAGTCATGTCTGCCCTCCTCCACCACAGGGACTTAAACTGCTCCCTGACAAGGAAGCTCTTTATCTGAGCCCTGCTGCCTCTGCCTCAGCCTGAGCTGTGGAGGCGGCTACCCTGCCATGGACTGTGGTGGGATAGGACCAGCTTTCTACTGGACATGGCAGGTCAGCTGCCAAATGTTCTCCTGAGAAGTTTTGGGGGGCATGGAAACACATCTGACTGAAGGGACCTGCCTCTGGCCCTGACACTCATCCATTAGGGTGGGTCTCTAGGCTTTGGGTACCCCAACTGCCAACGGCAGAGGTTGAGGTAAGGCTGAGGTAGGTGATGTCATCAACCACTGCTAAGTGAGAGGTGATTATCGTTCACAGCAGAACAAGGTGCCCTGAAATCCCAATGGCGTGGAATTGACCCCAAATGCAAGGCCCATAAAAGGTAACTGGGTCTCACTGAAAGTAAATGCTTCTGCTCTGCCAAAGACCCTGGTAAGAGGATGAAAAGAAAGACAGGCTACAGGCTGGGGGAAACAACAAAAACAGGACAAGCCAAACTCACTGCCACGGAGTCCATGCTGGCTCATAGTGAGTTCTGCACGCAGGACAGGGTAGAACTGCCCTGTTTCCAAGACTACATCTTTAGGAGGCTCAAAGCCTCTTTCTCCCTCAGAGCTGCTGTGGTTTGGAACAGCTGACCTTGCGTTTAGCAGCCCAATGTGTAACTCAGTATGCCACCAGGGTTTACACATTTGCAAAATACACACCTGACAAAGGACTAATGCCTGGATTATATAAAGAACTCACCATTTCAACATTAAAAAAACCTCCAGCCACGCTCTCTCTCAGGAAGAATTGTGTCGGGGGTGTTTAGGGTTTGTCTCCAAACAAGTAGCCATCTAAGTGAGGCAACATGAAGCAGCTCACCAGCCTGTGTGACCCAAAGATTATAAACAATATTACCCAAATCTAAAGGAGGGAGCCGTATCAGAGCTTAAATTGTGAACCCCTGGTTGGCAGAAGGCTCTAGATGACAGTGGAAACCCAAAAGCCATCTGCAGGGTCCACAAATAGGTCAAGCCTCTGGTGACTCCCCTCCCATGGTTGAGACTATTACAGTAGATAGTTATGTTAAATGTCATCTTCTTAAAACCATTAAAAAAAAAACATTTTATTGGGGGCTCATACAATTCTTATTACAATCCATACATCCATCCATTGTGCCAAGCACATTTGTACATTTGTTGCCCTCATCATTCTCAAAACATTTGCTTTCTACTTGAGCCCTTGGTATCAGCTCATTATTTCCCCCTCTCTCCCTGCTTTCCCCTCCCTCATGAACCCTTGGTAATATAAAAACTATTATTTTGTCATATCTTACACTGTCCAAGGTCTCCCTTCACCCACTTTTCTGTTGTCCATCCCCCAGGGAGGAGGTTAAATGCTGATCCTCGTGATCGGTTCCCCCTTTCCAACCCACCCTCCCGGTATCACCACTCTCAGCACTGGTCAAAATGTAATATCTTAATCTCCCTTTAGACTCACTTAAAAAGTTGTTTCAGTTAAAAAATAAAGTGAAGGGGAACTACACGTGGATTGAGCCTCTGGGGTCCCCTCTGACCACAGGCCAGGGATGTGCTTCGCCTTGCTATCAGGGAAGAGTGAATTGGAAAGTGCATGATAGTAGATGTAGTTAGGTTAAAATTGAACACCTTATCATTTGATTTCCCTTTTCATTCACTGTAAGGTTGTTCTAGTTTTTTAATATTTTCTGCCTTTATTTTCGATTGAGATTTTTCTTGCTTTTGTTTTGTTAGAGTTGTCAGTCTTGTTTGTTGTTGTGTTTTTCTGCGTATGAAATCCAGGATGGGTGAATGTGTAGACAGTAACTAGATTCATGGTTTCTCGTGGGTACAGGAAGGAAGGCTGGGGGAGATGGGGAGCTAATGACAAGAGTACAAGAAAGAAGAAAATGTTCCTAAATTGATTGTGGGGATGACGGCATAGTATTATATGACATGCGGATCATGTCCCAATAAAATGGTTTAAACCCAACCAACCAACCAGCCTCCAAGTCATCTAATTAGAAAATGGCTAAATGGCACACACAGACTCCAGCAAACAGGGCATGCTGTCGTTGAGGTCGCTAGGCCGTTCTTCCCAGGGTGGGTTGATCTGAGCAATCAGCTGTCTGGTTAGGAGCGGAGGGCTTACTGGTTGTGCCATTTTAAGAAGAGCTATAGATGGCAAAGAAGCACATGGAACGAAGGTCAACATCACTGACCACTGTATTGTTGTTGCTGGGTACACGGAACCCCTTCTAACCCAGAACCAAACACGGCCCTGCCCTGCGCCGTCCTCACAAGCGTCCTCCTGTGGAAAACCACTGTCTGTCCGTCTTGTCGAGGGCCTTCCTCTTCTTCGCTGCCACTCTCCAGGGACTGCTCTCTCCTGACGACATGTCCAAAGGATGTGAGATGAAGTCATGCCATCCCTGCTTGGAAAGACCATTCTGGCTGTATTTCCTACAAGAAAGATCTGTTTGCTCCTCAGGCAGTCAGTCCATGGTACGTTCAATATTCTTCACCAGCACCACAGTTTTTCTTTGGTCTTCTTAGTCACCGTCCAACTTTCAGCTGACCATGAGGACGCAGAGAAATGGGTTCACTCAGGCATTGCAGGTAGGGATGGAAAATGGTACTGCCACCCTGGAAACTAGTTTGGCAGTCCCTTTGGAAGTTAAAAAGGGAGTTCTCATAGGGCCCAGAAATTGTACGTTCGGGCATATATCCTTGAGAAATGAAAACTTATTTTCACACAGAAACTGCACACACATGTTCAGAGCACCTTCATTAGGAGCAGCCTTGCACGGAACACTCCCCACGTCTTTCAGTGTATGACTGGTTACACACTCAATGGGACAGACACACCACAGAACACTACCCAGCAATGCCACGGAGGCGACGATTGATGTACTCAACAACTTGGATGAACCTTCAGAAAACTAGGCTAAAACTTTAAAAGGCAGTTTCAAAAGGAGGCATAAGACATGGGTCCATTAAAAAATAACTTAAAACAATTTTTATTGTGAATCACGTGAAGGTTTACAAAGCAGACCATAGTTTCACATTCAACAATTCATACACATTCTGGTCCAACATACCCACAGCAATCCCCTCCCTTAATGTACCATTGCTTATCTCAGTCCCTCTGTTTCCATCCTGCCTTCTTTCCTAACTCCCTGAACTCTGCCGTCAGATAAATGCTATCCTTTGCACCTTAAATGACTATTCTAACTTGGAGGTTGGTTCAGCTCTAAACCTGAAGGGTGACTAAGGATCACAGTCTCGGGGTCCCCATCTCTATGTAATTAGTAAGCCCAGTCACTTTATGATTGTGAGTTCTGGCCCATATTTTTCTTCTATCCTATCCAAGACCTGATAATGTGATCCTTTTCTTAGCAGTTGGGCACCATGTAGTTCTTCTGGTCTCAGGAGTATAGAGGCTGATGTTTGCAAGGTCCCTTATCCCACTGAGCTAATTGTGTCTTGCTTTTTGTCATGCTTTGCTCTGCATGGTGAGTCTGAGAGAGCCCAGTTGCTACGCACCAAATGAGGTTGCGGAGCATTGTCTTTATGAGCTGTGCACTGCCAACAAACTGGTGTCCCCGAGACTATGGCTCTGATGCCCTGGGTCTGCATCCATTCTTACACCATTCGGGAAGTAAAATAACTGTAGTGGTGGAAACAGATCAATGGTTGCCCGGGACAGGAGCCTGGCAAGGAGTAGAATGAGGGAACCTTATGGCGAGTATTCCTGAGATAGGAGAAGGTCCCAGCATTAGGGCAGGTTCTCCGCCTTTCCCAGCTGACCAATTGCTGTCCGTTTAGAGCAGAGCTTCTCAACCGGTGGGGTGGGACCCCTCTGGGGGTCAAACAACCCTTTCACAGGGTCGCCCGGTTCAGGACAGTAGCAAAATTAGTTATGAAGTAGCAACGAAAATAATTTTATGGTTTGGGGTGGGGGGGTTCACAACATGAGGAACTGTATGAAAGAGTCACGGCATTCGGAAGGTTGAGAACCACTGGCTTAGAGACTACATTCCCCAATAGCTCTTGCAGCTAAACATGCCGTGTGACTGTTAGTGCATGTGGAACTGAAGTGTGCCGGTGTGCGTCTGAGCACACGCGTCCCGTGCTTTTCCTCTGCCTGCGCACACACCCGGGATGGAAGGAACCAGGATCCCCGATGACTGCATGGACCATGGAGTTGAGCTGGCCTGCACACTTCGGTGAAAGGGGAAAAGCTCCATATCCTCTCAGCCTCTGCATCTTTGGGGCAAACTCAAAACTCACTGCCGTCCAGTAGACTCTGCCTCACAGAGACTGTAGGGCAGAGTGGATTTCCGAGGCTGGCCATCTCTGTGGGAGTCGAGCCTCATCTTTCTCCCCGGGAGCAGCTGAGTTTCCGATGTGTAGTCCACACCACCACCAGGGCTTCCCCTTATAAATGACAGCTTTTGTTAATGGAAAGAAGGTTTCAAAACAGAGTCCCTAGTGATCTCATTTCTGTCAAGAAAAATCCACATTAAAATCACCCCCAAGTCCATGCTGCCCTCCGTAGAACAGCTCAGTTCTCCTGGCTGCCAGCCTTCCAGGAGCAGACTGGCAGGCCTCTGTGCCCGCTGCTGTGGGGCGGATTCGCAGGGCCCCCATCGGTATGTTAGCCGCCAGAGACACCTATGAGGGTCCGAAGAGATGCCCGAGCACTCTAGGCATGACCTCTTGTGGGATGGGGCTATTATTGTCTTTGCGCCTCACCAGTACCTTGTTTTCCATAAAAGGGCCATTGAACTCCTTTTGTCGTTAAGACAGCAGGCCCGTAATTGAGGAGCCCAGCATTCGATGAGAAGGAGTAAGGCCTGAAGCAGTGATCTGTCCTTCAGCACGGGGTGCAGGGGAGGGGCACAGCGGCCCCTGATACATAAAGGATTGCTGTTGTCTGTCCTGGGCTGGCTCTGGAGCTCACTGGTTTCTAGAACGCTTCCCCACCTCCCTCCCTCCTTTCCCTTTTCTTCCAGGAGGGACGCTTCTCTGTTTTGTCTCCATCAAGCTTGGGAGAAGCAGGAGGATGCAGATGAGGCCTGCTGCCGGCAGGACCTGCCTGTTCTGTTAGCTGCAAACCACGACTCCCGCTGTCCCCGAGGGCAGTCAATCTCCAGCTGAAATTTCAAACTCAATTAGCACCAAGACAAGCTGGAGCTGTTCTTGAGTAACTAATCATCTCAAAGCTGCCAAGGCAGTCCCTTACCTGGGCTGCGCCCGTGAACTTTAAGGCTTATCTATTCAAGTGCTATTAATAGGGAGGGTGCAGTCAGCCCACAATTTCATATTCAACTGGAAAGTGATTTTCCGAGGTTCCTTTCCCCTTGTTTAAGGAACTGGGGTGAGAGAAGGTGGGGAGGGTGGCCGAGATGGAGGAAAGAAGCCTGCCAGGCCTAGAAAGGGCAGCCTCCTGATCATTCACCCAGCCGTTGGCGGACTGCTCTGCAGCCCGGGAGGAGCTTTGTCCCCGCTGTAACAGTCAGTCAAACGCATGGCAGCGGCTGCTCAGAGTCGCACCTTCTGAGCCACAGCCAAGAGCGCTGAACTGATTTCATGCTCTAGACTCCAGACCTGCTGGCCTGTCACTTCCCTATCTGGTGAGTAGCCGGGTGGCTGAAGCTCTCATCCCTGCTCCTCCCAACTTAGGTGACCTTAAAAGGCTCTCGATTTAGCAGCACGGCCCACGCCCTGACACATTCTGAATGCGACGGAGAGTTTGAACATTAACACCGAAAAATCATCCTTTCATGCCTGCGGCTCTCCGACAGCGGGGCGGAGTGTGAAAACATCACTCGATACCAAAAGGCCAATCCCCAGCTCAGTTCAGAAAAAAGATGAAGAAAAAAATCTGGACAGCCTTTCAGCAGTCTTCCTTGTTCCAGCCCGTTGGTTTCTGCTCCCGAGGCTATCCGTTGATGAAGAGTAACTGGCCAGTGGAGAGGACAGTATAAAGACATCGCTGCCCACTGTCCAGAGAGGCCTCTGGGAAGAGGCGCCAGGTCTGGCCGAGTGTACACTTCTGGAGCAGTACTCGATGTCCCAGGCCCCGGCAGAGCAGCCGCCAGTGGCCCCCTGGCTCTGGAAGCAGGAAGGGCCATTGCTGAGGACCCACACCAGCTGTCCACCTGAAAGCGAGTCCCTCTGGTTCTTGCTCTGAGGGACCCTCTGTCTGTGTCTTCATCTATAAAATGGGGAAGACACCTTGTACATACCCACCTGCCATCCAACAAGTACATTAACTGGTACGGAATAGGTGCTGAGCTCGGTCAAACCAATGAGGCCACAATAATGTAGCTGAGGGGGCACCTTCAGACGTGTGACCTTCTCTATGGCACTGCAAGGCCTCGTTGCTTTTGTTAGGGGCACCGAGGGATGACCCTGGGGCCTGGCCATGGTCTTCCAGAGTCCCTGGTATCTGCCATCTTGGTTCCGATACGAATTCACCTGGACGCTCTGCGAGTCATTCGTGTTTGCCTCTTCAAAGTACCAAGCATGCTGGGCTTTGGCAAACAAACCTACCACCCTCCCAGCCTCTCTTGTCTTTCACTTTCCAGACTGGAAGTACCATTCCCTTTCAGCTTCTGCCTCTCAGGAGATCTGTCTCAGAGCTGGTTGACTGGGTCAACCCTTGTCTGCCGCACCTTACTCTGGGAAGAGAACCAGACCACCAGAACAGCATGGAACACCCATGCTGCTATTCCCAGACTCCGGGACTGCCAACTCCTGGCCTGTGCTCCCACAAACTGCCAGCATGCCTACATGCATGTGCTGCACAGAGACCTTCTGGTACAAGTCTCATTTCCTACAAGCGACAATGCGTTTCTAAAGACAGCCCTGACACACAGTCCCACAGAGTCTAAGTTCACCGTCGGAATGACTGCCTGCTCGCGGCTTGGAAGGCACGACCTGCTGGTAGAGATAGAGAGCTCTTTGGGGAACCCTTGGGAGTGTGGATGGTGTACATGTTTGGCGGCTAACCAACACGCTGGGCGTCTGAGCCCACCCCGAGCTCCTTAGAGGAAGCTGCTTCTGAAAACCCCAGCCCTCGGCAGCCCCGGGAACACAGCTCTACTGGGCCACGCGCGGAGTTGCCGAGCGCTGCGGTCAACTCGACAGCCAGTTGGCTTGACCTGTGGTCCTAATGGAGACTTCCTCACAGACATGCTGCTGTCGGAGGTTTCAGACAGTTACACACCCAGATCCAGTGTGATGGAATGTTCTCGATAATTTTACCACGTCTCAGATGGAGCGCTTCCACAGTCCAAACTCTCTCAGGTGTGCTGGCTACCAGCCAGCCAGCCGGCAGTCACCGCAACTCGTCACTGCACACGCTTCTACCTGGTCAGAGCTGCTCACGTTGCCGTCACTCCCCGCGAGCTACGGCAGCCACACAGGGTCGCTAACTCCAGGGTGGGTCTCCTGGTCGTCTAGTCGCCTTATACAAGGTGGCGCTCTTTGAAGCACGGGCCAAAAAAGTCAGTCTGCGCCCAGAAGAGGAGGGCCACTACAATCCAAACCTCCCACCAGAGAAGGATGTCTTCAATGCCATATTTTACTTTTCAAGTAACAAACAACTGCCTTACAAGACAAAAGAGATGGAGATGCTCATGCAGCAGCAAGAAAACAGCGGTGTGCTCGCTACCAGGAGTCCTGCACCAGCATCGCCTGCTCCGTGCTAAATGCACCCTTGGAGTCGATGAAAGGAAGTTCAAAGCCACGAGGGGCTGGTGAGACGGATTCATGTGCTGAGCGGTGCCGTGGGTTCATCGGCAGCTTGCGTCACTTCCTTAGTGACTCATGAAAGAATGCTAGCATGCTGGATTCGATGGACACTGCCTACAACTCTACCCTATCTTCTCACCATGTTCCCAGACTGGGTGTGGAAAGTCTTGCCATCTCTCTGCCAGCAGCGGTTCTCAGGCTGGAGGGAGAACTGTTAAAAACAGATCCGTCCACGAGGCGGAAGACTTATATTTCTAACAAGCTCCCACAAGGCCGAGGCCACTGAGCTACGGGCTAGCGTTGTGAGTGGCACCACTAGCAACATCCTATCGTGGAAAAAACAAAACAGACAACCACACCCAAACCAACTCCCCATTTCCATCGAGTTGATTCCAGCCCACGGAGACCCCAGTGTTCCAGAGAGGCTTCTCAGGGACACACCGCCAGTTTGTTGTCGGCAGGCACTAGCGCTCACGGCGACCACGCACAGCAGAGTGAACCACTGCTCGGCAGTCCTGCATCTCCCCACCCTCACCCCCAGTGAATGTGCTCCATTCATCTTGGACCACTTCCACCTTTCCTAGACTCATACCTTGTACATTCCGAGTTCCGATGACTAGAGTTTTCCGGCTGTTTCTTCTTATTTTGAGTCCTGGCCATCAGCAAAGGAAGGTTCCGAAGGCGTTACTCCACCCAAGGCATGAAGGTGGACCCCTTTGAGAGGCGGCACTCCCTCGGTCCTGTTTTCAGTGCCTGCTGACATGAGGGACTCAATGCCCAGCACGCTCTTTGGCAATGTTCTGCTGCTATGTCGCAAATCTTCACTATTTGACAATATTTAGATTCTGTGCAGCAGGTTTTCTCCGGCTAATTCCTCTGAAGTCGGCAGCCGATTCCTGCTTCGCTTAGTCTGGAAGCCCTGCTGACACCTGTTCACCTTGGGTGACTCTGCTGGCATTTGAAATACCAGTGACACAGCTTCCAGCATCACAGACATACAAGTCACCACAGTAGGACAAACTGACCGACAAGTGGTGGGGATAACGGTTTCCCTGTCCCTAAGTCCCCCCTCAACCCCTCGCTCCTTTCAGCCTGGTGAGGGTAGTGAGATGGGGTTGGAAAGTACAGAATCCAGATAGGAACCATCTCAGTCGCTCTTGACATCATTCATGTGAGCAGCTCCTGGTTCGCTGTGTACGCTGCACCAGGAACCCTCATTGTTCCCTAGATAGTTACCAGATCCCCGGCTCTTCCTAGACACAGAGCTGGCGTTCAGGGCTGGTGTTGAGGCTCAGACTGAATCACGCAGGGAGAGGTGGATCTGCTGCAGTGACACTCAGGACAAAGCCCAGGGCTGGCAACACACTTGCCACCTCACACATTTTCTAGCTGGCTAATGTGGGCTGTGTGTGTGTGTGTGTGTGTGTGTGTGTGCGCGCGCGCGCACGCGACAGACAGACAGACATAGACTTAGCAAAAGAACCATGTGTCCCTTTTCCATCAAAAGGTGCGATCCATTATTCAAGCCACTGAAGCATCTTTGAAATTGAGTTGTCAACACAAGGAAGCCAGAAGCAGGGACCGCACCTTCCGAAGGAGCATCTGAACGGCAGACATCACTGAGGACCTTTCCTCTGGGAGCCCACCCGGTCAGTGGAGCCTGCATAAGGTGCTGCAGGAACCAGGAGACATCCTTGTCTGCTGTATGAAAGATTTATTGTTTACAAAAATAAGTCACTGAGCATGCCAACACATATGAACAGAGTGCTTGTCATTGGACAACAATTCACCAAATGACTTACACCACGGGCCCAGGGCCAACTCGCTGAGGGATGTGCTGCATAGCAGAGGGTCCCGGGCTGTCTGTACACTGCTAACAGGTGTGCTTAGTCTCTCTCATCAACCGCAGAGGATGGATCTGCGTCTCAGCCCTGTTGTCTTACAAGAAGGAAGGAATGGCTGTGCTGGTGGGGCAAGGAGGAGTTCGTGGGCTGGCCTGGGCTCACTGCCGGCAGGTGTCATGGAAGGCTTCGAGTGTTCGGAAATCCCTCCACGTCGGGGGCAGGCCGTCCTGCAGAAACTTCCCGCAGCGCTGGCATGGGGCCTGGAACAGCTTTATGTAACTTCTTAACCAGGTCTACAAAGAGAAGCCAGAAGGAACAGGAAAGAGGTGGGATCTGGGTGCTTCCAGGCAACCTTGCTGTCAGGTTCAATGATCCCCGGGACCGAGAACTGACAGCCCCAGAGAGATCCTGTGATTTTAATGAAAAGAAGCCTCCAGCATCGACAAGGTCACAACGCTGCTTATTGTCAGTGCCGAGGCCCCCTTTGGTCCCCTCCCCACAGCTGAGGGAGTTTTTAAAATTAAAATCCCTGCTCTCCTGAGCAGGGGTGCAAGCTCCCGGAGGAGTCCCCATGAACCACCATACGGCCAAGGCTTTCATTTTCCGTGTGCCAGGTCTTCTGAATATTAGTATTGATCCTCGTCTCCTCGTTCACTACCCAGAAGGGGTCGTGGGCACGTGCTATTAGGAAGACTTCTAATAGGTGACGGGTCTAGAATTCTCCCTTCTCTCTAATCTGATTTCAGAGGTCAGCCCTTACTGTCACGGCGTGGCCTAACACACCTGCAGGAAGGACGGGACAGTAACACAATAAGCAGCCAGCGTACCCTGGAGCAGGTCAGAGTGCAGGGTTCTCTGGGGACATCATACATAAGGATGAGACTCGCCTAACTCAATTCTCAAGCCCAAGGAGATTCACTACTGGGAAAGCGAAACAGCAGAGTCCAGCTCTACAGCAACGGGCAAGTAAGTCTGTCCCCCACCCCCACCCCCCACGCGAACCTCCTCATTTCATGTCCTCCTGAATTATGTCGATAAGGGAAAATTGTTCTCTGAAGAGGTCGGCTGAGAATATTGATAAAAGCCCTTCCATCTGCACACCAGCTGCCCTTCATCATGGCACAGCTCGACCATCGATACTGCACCCGCTACGAGGCCTGGGTTTGGGCACGAAACACAAGGAGGTCAGTGGATCATTCCATTGAAACCTTTCTCCTTCAGTGCTGGTCAGATTCAAATCTTCCCCGCATTGCGAAGTCAGTTAGCTAAGGGGCACCGGACATTCAAGCACATTCGGCTGAAAAGCAAGGCTGGAGATCTGAGCACCCAAGGTGATGTCCCTGCAGGCCAGGGTGGGACCAACACAGGGCGGTGGCTCTGTTGAGGAGCTGAGTTTTAGTTCAATGTTCCTGACACTGTCAGGCCAATCAATAAGGAGCATTTAGGTCTTTCAAGAATTGAATTAACAAACTCTCTAAAAAGCTTTAACTGTTGAGGCTAGAATGGACCTGTCATCAGAGGCACAAAGCCCCACCTGGCCATCAACCCAGCTTCAGCCACAGAACAGGGGTGTGTTTGGAGTGTGCTGCAGCAGGTGGAAACAGGGGTTGAGCAGCAGTGAGGGAGCTCATCCGTCTCACCCGGGCTGGCGGGTGGTCGTGCAAGGAATCTGGGCAGTAGTGTGCTGATAAACCGCCTAAGGTGCTCTGTTTGCTGCTCGCCATGGCACAAACAGCCTGAGGAAGCTCACGATTCGGAACCTTTAACAAGAGCTGATGGGAACCCACCCGGCACACCAGGGGGATGGCTGTTTTGGAGCTGATCCCATCCTGAGCGCCAGCTTGGTAAATCTGAGGGATGAATGTCATGGGAACCAGCACGGTTCTGCTTACTCACTGCTACGCGCTCAGTGCCAGGCAGAGGGCTCGGCACAGATGAAGAGTGCAGTAGCGAGCGAGCGATGTGCTATCCACAATGCTGGACACAATGTTGGGAGATCACTTCTGAAATGGACACTTACGCAGAAAAGAGAGCAAACACCAGCGAATTAATGCTGGAAGTGGATTTCCCCAGATTCCAGATGCCGGACCAGCTTTTAAACAGCACTGGTTCTCAATGGGGAGCATCTTCCTGGGTGCGGTCCACACCATCTGAAGATGCTACGGCCTCCAGTCACGTGATCCCACGATACGGGAGTCAGGGTTGAAACAACGAGAGCGATGGTTCCTAAAGCCACTTACCATGAAGGATCTGACCACGACATCCGGCATCTGGGGCAGCTGATAGTGGAGCAGGGCGGTAGTGGCGTGGTCTGTCACCTGGGGAGAAAGGACAAGAACTGGAGTCAGAGGCCACTCCAAGCAGCAGAGAAAACAAGGCAGAGAGAGGCAGACTTTGCACATGAAAGCCAAATCTGCTTATGAACACCCCCCGAAGGCAGGGGCATCTACAATGCCCTCTGAAATAACACAAATTAATGAGCAGAGTTTGGGGCAGGGAAGTGGAGTGTGGAACATTCTAGCAATTGAAAACTTTGGCAGGTTGGAGGCAGAGTGTGTGTGTCTGGAGAAGTGAAGAGGTGGCAGACTGTGGAAAGGTCTACACGCCGCAGCCTGGCGTGAGGAGTCATTTCTCACGGTCTGTGGTGCAGTTCTCCTTTAGGCGGGAATGATGTTGCTGCCCAGGTAATTTGTCTCTTCCTGCTTCTCTTAGTTCTCATCTGGTCTTCTAACAGCCACATAGAGTTGGTCATCGTTTCTTTAGGCCTCACAGTTTCTACTATGATCAGTCTGAGGAGCGTTATCACTCACAGAGGGGTCCTCTAGCCAATTCCTGAAGGGGGTCTCTATTGCCAGGACATACTCAGTGGGTCATACCCATTCTCAGAGTAGTGACTTTATCAACAAAGCCAAGGGTCAGACTGTGCCAAGTTCACTAGAGGCGGCAGGAGAGCAGATGGGTTAAGTCACTGTCCTTTGACCTTGATCAAGCTATTCTACCTCTCTGGACCTCAGTTGTCCTGCCTGAAACAAATGGACCAGTCTAAGATCCCTTGTGGTTCTGAGATCTGACTGGAGCCATGAATTGAGAATGTCTGTTATCAATTAGCAAATTAATAGTGTACCTATTTTGACAATTGTTTCAAACTAATGGTTTGTTTGATTGTCTTCATTAGGGATTCTTGGTATTACAAATATTATTGTTAAAAACCAAAACAAACAACTCCAATTCAATATTTGATTCTAAGTACCCGAAAAACACAGGTCTAACCTCCACCAGGGCACAGGTGTGAGGGGCCAAAGGGGTGCTGGTGGTGTCTTTAAACACAGGTCAACAGTTTGAAACCCAGGAAAAGAGGAGGCTGTCTACTCTGTCCTACAGGGTCGCTATGAGTCAGGATCGACTCGATGGCAGTGAGTTTTCTGAGCAGACTTTAGTACTGGTGAAGCTAACTATCGGGTAGAAACGAGAACTGTGGGTCCAGGACCCACATGGTGAGATGCAAATGACCCCAGATATTACTCCAGCTACCCATCTAGACATTCACCCGGAGACGCCGGGCCATGCAGTCTGTAAGGACTTTGGGCATGGGTCCTGGCATCCCAGCTCACAGCAGGTCACCTGCAGCCCTTTACAGAGGGTCTCTCAGCCTCAGCCTCCTCCTGGGGAACAAGCAGACACTGCACAAGGCTGGGAGGACTGAGGCCGTGCATTTGCAGTTCCAGCAACAGAGCCAGGCTCACCAGCCCATGCTTCTCATTTGTACCCCTGGTCCTGTCCTCGTTTCCTGCTGAATGGCCTGCCTGTGACAGGCATGCCTCACTCGAAGACCAGCTCCGGGAGGGCGGGCATCCTATCTGGCTCATGCCATCTCCCGCAGGCATCGAGAGGGTACTCAGTCTTCATTATATAAATATATAAATGCAAGGAAAAATGCCCACTCACCAAAGGCCACATGCCACACACACCTCCAGTGGCGTTCTTGCACATAGAGCAACAGCTCAAGTTCCCAGCTATGTTGAGAAATCCTCACCCAAGTGACTTTCAAGATAAATGGCACTTTTTCAAGAGAAATGCTAAGACTGCTTTATTTTAAGCATCTTTGACAGACAGCTTTCCAAAATGAGCAATAGGCTTAAAAAAACCGGATAGTAATGGTAACTTTGCAAAATGGTTGTGATTGGTGGCGTGAAACCAATGGCATTAAAACTAACAACTACGAAACAGCAAGGAAATGGTACCTGCACCATCCAGCTCTCTTGCTACAGACGGAAAGTCAAACAAACAACAAATGAACCAAAATAAAACCATGCAAGTGCCTCTGCCAGTAAAAGAGAAGCAAGACTTTGGAGAACGCTCTCCCCAAGTCTGCCATGAACAGTGCCTCTGGTGAGGCCCACACCCAGTGGGTCAGCACCGAGAAGCAGGCCGTCCAAGGCACCCACCACCCCACGGTGCTCTAGTTCTGGGCATGACTCCTTTTCTAAGATGTGGGAGGGCCTGGCTCCACATCAGGCCCCCAGAGTCTGCTGGGTTGAGATTAGCTCATTGTTAGCAGTTTAGGTTGGCCTGGAGGTGACCAAAAGGCTATTCCAAGACGGATGTGCTTAAGCTGCACATTTTGAGAAACAGTAAAACAAATCAAAACACCAATCTTGTTACTTGCCATACTCCCTGTCAATCCTGGGAGTCATCTTACCAGTCAACCTTGGATTAATTTGCCTTTGCAGCTACAGCTGTATGAACTATTTCCTTGGTAGAAAGTCTATCTAATCATCTATCTATCTTATCTATCTTATCTATCTATCTTATCTATCTATCTATCTATCTATCTATCTATCTATCTATCTATCTATCTATCTATCTATCTATCTATCTAGGCTTCCTCCAGAGAATCCAGCTTAAGACAGGGGAGATTCCTTCAGGACCACTGTCACGGAGGTACACAAGCACAGCTGCCAAGTAGCAGGTTACTCAAGAGCAGAGCATTTGCTGAATTAAAAAAGAAAAAGAAGAGGGGTGTTGGGGAGGAGACGAGCCAGTCAGGGTGCGATGTAGCAACGATGAAAAATACAACTTTCCTCTAGTTCCTAAATGCTTCCTCCCCACACTATCATGATCCGAATTTTACCTTGCAAGTCTGACTAGACCAGAGGATGTACACTGGTACAGATAGGAACTGTAAACAGGGAATCCTGGGCGGATGATCCCTTCAGGACCAGTGGTGTGAGTGGCGATACTGGGAGGGTGGAGGGAGGGTGATTTGGAAAGAGGGAACCGATTACAAGGATCTACATGTGACCGCCTCCCTGGAGGACGGACAACAGAAAAGTGGGTGAAGGAAGATGTTGGACAGGGCAAGATATGACAAAATAATAATTTATAAATTATCAAGGGTTCGTGAGGGAGGGGAGAGCGGGGCGGGAGGGGAAAAAATGAGGACCTGATACCAGGGGCTTAAGTGGAGAGCAAATGCTTTGAGAATGATAAGGGCAATGAATGTACAGATGTGCTTTATACAATTGATGTAGGTATATGTATGGATTGTGCTAAGAGTTGTATGAGCCCCTAATAAACTGATTAAAAAACAAAAACAAAAACGAAAGTAAAGAAATGCTGTGTTAGTCCAGGCCGACTAGAGAAACAAATCCAGAGACACTCATATATGTGTAAGACAGAGCTTTAAATCAAAGAAAATTATATATATTGAGAAAACATCCCAGCCCAGTCTAGACCAAGTACCTAAGTTCGACATTAGCCCATTTGTCCAATACTAGTCCATGAATTCCTCTTCAGACTCACACAGCACATGCAAAGATGCTGAATGCAGCAAGATCACAGGAGTCTTCACAGATGCTGGTGGGTGGAAAGTCTTGTGGATCCAATGCTGGTGGAAGCATCTCAACACTGGCTCCTCCAGCTCCTGAATGTGTCTCCACAGGAAGGTGAAGCAGAGAGAGAGAGTAGCTGGCCTCCAGAGAGGCATTTATCTCTGTCGTGCCTCCAGATGAGGTCATCAAGCTGTGACCTGAGTGACAGGCTAAACTCCACCCCTTCACTCTTAATATATTCTAGTTGACACGAGATTATGTACCTGCCACAAATATCCTCTTCCAGATGTGGCAACGGTCAGGTACCAATGGTCTATTTCGTCATCTGGTCAGAGGACGAGTACTTTATTGATTCCCGTCCCCTCCCCCCATCGCGGGTTGGTAATTTGGTCAAATTTAGCCTCTGCCCTAAGGATCGGTATAAAGCATTCCTTTTAATTGTCAAATGGTGGTTTTCTTTTCAGCGTGGATGCGGCCATTTCCTTGCTTTCCCGTCACCAGCTACTGACATATTTTAACAGAAGGAAACAAAGCTGACTAATTTGCTAGGTTTTCTCTTCTTCTGGAACCTCCACATTCACTGGAGTTCCGATTCCCTTGGCGGAGCCTAAGAAGCTGTCATGTGTTGGAGAAGTTCAGCTACAATGATCTTCCTTTGAGTCAAAGCATCCCACCTTCAATGTATTTTTGTTTCATACTTTTCAACAACAAAGTTGTCTTTACTCCAGCAGCCAAGATGTGGAAAATAACAGGCCCGGGGCCAAAAAAAAAAAGAAGAAGAAGCTATTAACTAATTTAAATTGCCCTGCCTCTGTAGAGATTCAGGCCCATCATAATGTAAAGCTAATGAGATTCCACTGGGAGATAAAAGCCGCCCTCCCTGGCGGCAGCAACGGAGGAAGGACACTCATATTTCCAGCGAGGGGGAGGGGGACGGATTTCTCCCACTAGCAAGTGCTGGTTTAGAAACCAGAAAAAAGCTTGTGAAAAGATCAAAGTCGACAGCCGACGCAAGGAAAGGGAGGGAAGGACATGAAAGTCACGATAAACCAGTGAGACAGAGACGGCTGCGGCTGTAACCAGAGTGGGCAATGGGAAGCAGTGAAAGGCCTGGCGGAGAGCAGGAGGGGGCAGAGATGGCAAAGGGGTGCCGGACACAGCACCTGCGCCAGGTCAGTTTGGGTGACTGGTGGCTGAACTGGAGATCTGCTGTGAGGCGGGCGACATGTGCACCATCCATCTCATCAATCCACATTGCTGTCTTGGTCTTACTCTCATGGTTTTCTCCGCTCCCTTCTATCACAGGTGGAGGCAGACCGATCGACAACGCGGGAGGGAGGGAGGAATCTTTCAAGAGACCTTGAAACAGCTGCCAGTCATCACGCTGGAGGAGAAGCAGAGACGCCAGGCCCAACAAGTCTCCTCAGAGTGAGCTCCTCTGCCATATTGCGTGCCAGGAGCATCTGACAATCTCTGACTCCCAGGAGCGGAGCGGAGGGGCTCTGGGATCATGAGCCATTTCAGTGAGACTCAAAGTGGGATGCCTTGCAGTCCCAGCGACAGAGTGGATACTTCCTGAGCACTCACTCTGCGCAAGGTCCGCGGCCCACACGGCGGGGTTGGACCCTCTGAGCTGCGTGCCCTTGTGCTAGGACTGCTGGTGTCAGTGCAGGCGGGGCACCTAGACAGAGCACCTACAACAGCGTTGCCAGAGGCCCTATTATAATTTCCAATGACAAGCAAGGAGACAAAGTCATAGGGACGCGAGGTAACTTGCCCAAGCCACACAGCTATTATGGGGATGAAGACCAGTGTTTGGCAGCCAGGCAACTGTGTGTGCCCCAACAAGCTCTCTGACAGGCATTTAGGGGCAGGGAGAAGGGCGTGGAGCTCACTACGTGACAAGCAGAGCTGGGGCTGGAGCCCAAGGCTCACAAATAGCTCTCACCACTTCCTCACCAGCTCTGGAAGAAGCCACGATCGGTCTTGTTCATTTACATGGCCCATGTACTACCCCGAAGAACGTCTACCTAGGTGGGCCTCAGGGAAATGCGCCAGACTCGATGGGTCTCCTGGCCTCATTCACTGCGTGAGCACACACTATGATGGGAGAACCCTTCTACGACAATGAATGTGACATAAAAAACCCAAACTCTTCTTCCTTGCATGCCCTATGCCCAGTTGTGGGGCAAAGAGAACAGGTTCAGGCCAGCAGGACTATTTTCTGCTTAAGGTCAATGTCCACCCCGGAAGCCTGGGTTTTCTGGTAGCTAGAGCCTTGGTCTCCCTTAGCAACAAGGGGGCACAAAAGGCAGAGTGGTGTTACAGAGAAAGGGTCAGTGAGACGGGGTAAGGGAGGAGACCTACTTCCCCATCATGCTGCAGCACAGTCCACAACAAAGCAGGAGTCTGCTAAGTCCCCTGAAGTTGGAGAGGTGACACGGCTCTCAGGACAGCCTCTGTTCCAGGGCAAGAACAACAGTGTAAGCCAGGTCACGGGCAACGGTCAGACTTTACCCTCTGGTTCAGGGATGATCTTGTACTTTCTCCCTCACTTTTTTCTCTCAAAAATGTCTGGACACTTTCACTTAAGGGTATGTGATTAAAATGAAACCTTACTTTTCTGAGGGCTCACAAACAGGAGTCTTTGGGTTTCTTGGTAGTCCCCAGATTATCTTTAAGGGCTCAAGAACCACAGAAGGAAGGCGGCATCACTCTGCCTACAAGCGCGCTTGTGGATCAGCGAGGACAGCTTTCCGTGCCTCGGGGGTGAGACTCACACACCTGGAGGTAGGCTGCTGGGAATTGTCCCTCAGATTTTGAATGTGGGTCTAAGCGAGTGTGACCCTGTGAGGAGCAGGGGCGACAAGCCTGGAGATGGCAGTGCTGGGAGCTGATCTGGAGCCTGGCTCCAGCAATTACATAGCGCTCTTCCCTGATGGTCCGCACTAAAGGCACCAAGCTACTTTACCTGTGAGTCCAGAGTAGCTATGATGCCCCGGGCTAGGAGGTGGAGGCCCCTGGACATTTTAAGTAGGCCCTGCAGGATTAATAAGCAGAAGGTAAGTACCGGAGTGTTTAGCAGTGGCTTATTTAAGAGAAGCCTAGACTTTCAGATTCAGGCATCTGTCCAAACAATATCTGTTTCTACATGTGAAGAGAAAATCCTCTCAGAGCCAGCACGGAGAGGAAGTTCAATTCTGGGTTAGTCATAAATTATCTGGGTAAACCTGGCCACCTTCCTGCCTCATTGGCTATCGGTAAAAGAGCACACGGCTTGGATCGGGCCGGATGACCCCTCTGGCCCCGTCTGTCTAGGTCCTAGGTTTTAAGTAGATGCTACGGGACCCAGGGACACATGCCCTGCTACAAAGCAGGCCTCTCACAAGCTCCACAGTCATCTCTGCTGGTTTGTGCTCAGGAGCACAATGAAAGCCCGCTGTTCTTCTTAAGGCTTCCTGGGTGGTGCCAATTGTTAAGTGTAGGATCATTAGCCCAAAGGATGGCAGATGGAACTCTCAGAGGTGCCTTCAAAGAGAGGCCTGAACATCTGCTTCTGGCAGGTCCCAGCCCTGAGAAGAGGGTCTCCAGGAATCTCTTAGCAAGAGTCCTGGGGAGAAAGATGTGAACTTATCACTGCAATGGTGAGAGAGAACAATTCAGCCAGCAACGTCGCTCTAAGGCCGGCGCTGGTTTTATCGAGACCATTAAAATCAGCCCCATCCAGACAGGAGCCATCATCATTCCATGGTTTATGAAATCATGACAGTATACTGCATTCACATCTTGGAGCACCTGGACATCCCCTTACAGAAGGGTCGAGGGGAGATGAGCCAGTCAGGGTGCAATATAGCAACATTGAAACATACAACTTTCCTCTAGTTCCTAGTGCTTCCTCCTCCCAACTATCATGATCCCAATTCTACCTTACAAACGCAGCTAGACCAGAGGATGTACACTGCTACAGATAGGAACTGGAACCAGCGGGAATCCGGGACAGATAAACCCCTCAGGACCAGAGGTGAGAGTAGCGATACTAGGAGGGGAAGGGGAAGGTGGGGGAGAGAAAGGGGGAACCGATCATAATGATATAACCCTCTCCTTGGGGGACGGACAACAGAAAAGTGGGTTAAGGGAGACATCAGACAGTGTAGGACATGGGGGAAAATAATTGATAAATTATCAAGGGTTCATGAGGGAGGGGAGGTGGCGGATGGGAAAAAAAATGAGGAGCTGATACCAAGGGCTCAAGTAGAAAGCAATTGTTTTGAGAACGATGTTGGCAACGAATGTACAAATGTGCTTGACATAATGGATGTACGTATGGATTGTGATAAGACCTGTACGAGCCTCCAATAAAGTGAGTCTTAAAATAAAAAGGAAAAAGAAAGTGTTGCTGTGGCTGAAAGGGCTGGGGTTGTGACACAGAGCCGTGAGTCTAAAACAGAGCTGCCAGGAGAGTTGCTCAGATCAAGGGGTTTCTTCTTTATTATGCAGCTTGAGGTGCTAATCTGCATCCTAGAGTTTGTATCCACAGGTTCAGCGGGTCTAGAGGCCCAAGCAGGAAGCATCAAAGGCCACAGGGCCTGGGGACCACTTAGGTGAGGTCAATAATTCCTTCCTGACTCGATGAAGAAGCCATGTGCAGGGATTCGGAAGGACTCGGAACTGGGAATGCTGCTCTGGGAAGGACCGGTTGCCAGGCTGCCTGTGTGTTGGAACTGAGAGGTTCTAGAGGACCGGCTCCGCCACCTTCCTAGAAATCTCTGGATTGACCCCGCCCCACACCTGCTGCCCTCTGAGACTGAACTCTGTGTCTAAGAAAGGCTGAAGCCACTTATAGAAAGTACTTACTACAGCCTTGGGCACATCTCAGGACTGCCATAAATACATTTTAGTTTCATTTGGGAGATTTCAACCTCTCTCTGTCTAGATTAGCTGCCATCGGTCCCTGGAGGCAGAAGGGCTGCCCTAGGTCATCCACTAACTCTTTGTATGGCAGGTGAGGTGCCTGAGAACCTGGCTCCCTGGACCCTGAGCCACACTGGCCTCCCCTGTGTGCTTTCCTGACTGTGTCTTGGCTCAACATTCCCTCGTCCTGGAATGCGTGTCTCCTTTCTAAGTACTTTTCACTTCAATACTCAGCTTGCAGGTATTGCCTCTCCCGCCCTATGCCCTGGGCTGGGTGAAAGGTTCCTTGCTGAACTGTCCGCAGCACCCTCTGAGATCCAAGACTGCCACGCCATCTGTGACCAGATATCCTCACCCCTCTGCCTGTGCACTCCCTGAGGATGTAGCCCAGACCAAACCAACACCACCACCAACAAAAAAATCAACAACCCCAAATCACTGCCACATAGTTGTTTCTGATTCATAGAGACACAAAAGGTAGGGTAGAACTGCCCCTGTGGGCTTCTGTGATTGTAACTCTTTGGTGGTTTTGAACTGCTGACCTTGCTGTGAGCAGCCCATTTTGTAACCAGCTGCGCCAGCAGTGATCCAGGATGCAGCCACACCTTCCTTCCTTCTGCACCCCCGCACGGAGCCCAGGGCCTCTTAGGAGGGGAGGGTGCTCTCCACCATGGAGAGAGGAAGTGGGTCAGATCCTCTTCTCTGTGCTCAGTGGGAAGCAGGGAGCAGAGTGAGGGGGCACAGGGTGGAAGAGTTGTGCTCGGTGGGCACGGCTACAAGGAGAGGAGCTGGGAGAGCAGATATCCCAGGTAGATGCGAGGGACTTCTCCCAGGTTCTGAAGAGCATGTGCAGTAGAAGGCAGGCTTGACCAGACCTCCAATGCTGCCAAGAGCATGGTTACAGGGCTGGGAGGAGACAACAAAAAGTCCTTGACATTTCTCAGGGTTAAGGAATTAAGGCTCTTCATTTAGATGGGGGCAAGAACAATAAACAAACAAACAAACAGACAGACAAACAAACCCTCAATGCTTTCCCGATGGTAAAATGCCAGATTCTACTGCTGGATGCCAGGAAAGTCCAAGCCCAAAGATACCAGAGTTATTCTGTTCCCAATTGTGCGATGTTATTTTCTGCAGGAACAGCCTTGCAGTTGGAGAAACACATCCAGAGACATCTGGGCTCACAAGAAAATACAGACACCACGTCCTACATCTCTACCTAAACTGCACAACTGCAGCAGGGGAGTGAAGATTGCGGCCTGGCGGGGAGGCCTGGCGGGGAGGCCTGGCGGGGGGGGCGGGGGGCCGGGCACCCCAGCCACTTGACCATCACTCTTCTTGGGGCTTTGTACCTTGTCACTGCTCTGCCTGGGGAAATGGCAAATTAGGATGGGACACATGGACTTTATATGCCTTCTTGGGACAAGAGAGATGCTACCAGCCTTCGCGTGACATAGGAACCTTTCCAGGCCCTGGAACTGTGACTGTACGTCAGTAGGTCAGGGCTGCCCACGGGACATGACTTGGTAGCTGGAATGTCCAACGCCCTGGTGGATTGCAAGTTGGCCTGCTACATGTGATGGGCAAGGCCAGCAGTTCGAACATGCCAGGTGTTCCCTGGGGGAGAGACGGAAATTCCTGTTTCCTTAATGATGTCTGGCCTAGGAAATCCACCGGGACAGCTTCAGTCTACCTCCCAGGGCCATGATGGTCAGACTTGACCAAATGGCAACGAGTGAGGGAGCCTGTCTTCAGTGGAGGTTTACGACCAAGTAAGGAAATAAGACGCCAGGAGAAAGGGAAGGGAGATGCTGTTTCAGTAGGAGTGCTGTGGGCTTTTCATGGCGGGGGCAGCCTACCTCAAAATGGGCTACACATCTCTTGATGACCATAGACACCGAGTTCTGCCTCCCATCCCGTGGCAATGACCGCACAGCCTCCGTGCAGTGAGAAGTTACTCGGAGCAAGGGCAGCACCAAGTACTAGCCAAGCATTACCACAGCAGCTCCTTATGACAGCTCTCCGAAGGAGGTCTGATGACTAACTTCCAGGCCTCAGGTCACACAGCTAGTCCAGAAGTCTAGGTGTGTCTGCCTCCAGAGACCGAGCACCCAGCCAGGCGGCAGGGCAGCCTCCCCATGGTGATGAGACGGCAAAGGTAAGAGGAGAAGGGGCCGATGCGCTGAAAGACTACAGGAGAAAACCTCAGTGCAGCGAGGGGTGAGGAGAAGCTCAGAGGATGCTGGACCCAGGGGGCTTCCAACACAGCCTGCACTGAGTCTGCTGGGGACAGACTGCAGAGACAGATGACCTCATGGGGCTCTCACGGGATCCAAGAATGAACACCAATGCTACAGAGAAAACAGACCCACAGGGACGCACGCAGATTCCCCTTTCTCAAACGCATACCGACACCCAGGCCCTCAGTGCAGAGAAGTCCTCAAACTAGCAATTTCTTCTCTCTGAACCCTTCGCACCTCTATTGGCTTCCATGCCACCACTGTTCCCAAGATTCCACTTGCACCTCCCTGAGGACTCAGAGCTCTTGACATAACGCAAGTCTCTTGAAAAGACATTGCCATCAGTCGCGGGAGAAAAGCGGGTTGAGCACAGGGCATGTGAGGCGAATGTGGGCTGTTAGCCCGCTCGGCCGGCCCGCCTGGACGACAGCGGTGCAGTGAGATACTCTTTCCCACAGAGCCCTCGGACTCTTCCCAGACATAGCACTCCAGAGGGGAGCGGCTGGCAGGGGACAAGCCAAGGGCTGAGACAGAGCCTTTGCAAAGGGCGGCGGGACAAGGATGTGCAGCAATGGCAACAGAAAGGAGTGCCAGAGGAGATGGTGGGGGCTAGGGGGGCAACTAAGAGGGCACTGTGGAGCACAGTGGGCGAAGGTTCCAGGCGGCGGTTCTTCTGAGAAGAGTGACAGAGAAGGGAGGAAGAGAATGAGGATGGCAAGTCTGAGCCAGAGAGCTTTCTGTGTGAAGCTGAGCACATGGCAGCCATGGAGCAGGGGGAACGATGTTCCGAGTGCAGAGAGGACGACAGACTGAGCAAAATCTGAGAGGACTCCTTCCGCCGGCAGGACGGAGGCGGTTTTGATCAAGAAGAGGGGAATGGCGCGCACTGAAACGGTTCTTGACAGACCACATGTGGGGATCCGAGGCCATCCAAAGAGTGAGGCGACAGCAGCTCTGGGAAGTGAAAGAACAAAATAACCGCAAGAGCCAACACACGTCATCCCCGTGAACTCGGGGAGGGAGGGACAGTTACAGATGAGGAAACGTGCTCACGGTCACACCGAGAGTTCAGCGGGGGACCTGAGTACACAGCAGAATGGCTCCGACCACTAAGCTACACTGCCTCTCCCAGTAACACAGTGTGGCCACCAGGGAACTGAGGCCAGCTGGGCCTCCGGAGGGGAAGGAATCAGCCAGAGTTCACAGCAGTGGATGGGCCGGGTTCCGGGAGCACTGGCCCCTGCACATGCACTCGCAGAAGCTTGAGGCTGGGCAGTGGCCAAGCAGACAGTTTTCCTGGAAACAGTTGCTGGATTCTGACATGGAGTTTACCTGGCCCTGTCACCCAGGAGGAAGGAGCCATTGTCCCTCGGTGCCACCGAGTCAGTGCTGACTCACAGCACGCCCAAGTACAAGAGAACAGGACGAGGTAGACCGTAGAAATAAAACCATCACCCCGGGACGCGTCTGAGGGCAGAAAACCACTTCTGAGGCAGTTCCTTGTTGATAGGTGTTGGGAGTGGTTCTGACTCATAATAGCCCGAGCGATGTACAACACAACGCAGCACGGCCCAGTCCCCGGTGCCATCCTCACCGTTGCTGTTTCTGCCTATTGTTGCTGTCACTGCGTTGTGCATCTAGTTCCTCGAGGGCCCTCTATTGTCATGAATCCTCCACTTTACCAAGCATGACGTCCTTCTCCAGGGACTGGCCCATGATAACATGTCCAGAGTGTGTGAAACGACAACTTGCCATCACTGTTTCTATGGGGCATGCCTTAGAAGGGACTGCTTGTTGGTTATTCTGGCTGACCACAGCTTGATGCCACAGAAGGATGGGCCAGCTCTCTTAGTTCTACTCTAACTGTAAAACCAGGCATATATGAATGCACTTCAATAAGGCTCTCCCCATCAGCACACCCTATATTAGTTTCAGGGAGCCTTGACGAGTAGAGGTACTGGGGTATCACAGAAGGAAAAAACAAAACAAGAACAAAAACCCATTCACCGAGCCTCGTCTCACCCACAGCGACACCATGTAGGGTTCGGAGACGGCCCACTTTGACCAGAGCAGTCTCATCTTTCTCCTGGGGAGCAGCTGGTGGGTTGGAACCACAGCCCACCGTCTGGCACACAGCAGCACCAGGGCTTCTTACCACACAAGGGGAGTCGGTGCTCAAACCTCTGTCATGTCTCAGTGCTTGTGAATATGCACGATGGCCAGTAGGCGGGAAGGCGCCGAGAAGAGCTTCCGCTGCTGGGCGAGTGTCATAGTCCCTCGGCCCCCAGGGCCCCTGGGCTGATGTAACAATGTCTACTGCTCTTTTCCGTCTGCATATCCACTCTGGTCAATACGGCCCAGATGTCAGCTTAGGAAAGGGTTGCCCTTCCAGATGACCCTGGAATGGTCCACTGCCTCTCCTTGCCTGATGCTCGCCAACAGCCCAATATTTGGGCCACGGGTGCATTCAAGCCATACTATCATTTGTTCAGGGTATTGGGACAGGACCACACACACACCCCCCCCATTTTATTAGGGGCTCATACAACTCTTATCACAATCCATATGTACATCAATTGTGTAAAGCACATCTGTACATTCATTGCCCGCTCTCCACCTAAGTCCCTGGCATCTGGTCCTCAAGGAGTATATTTTCATACAGTAAGCTGCCCACTTGCCCTTGTCCTGGTGAAAATGTTTCTCTAGGCTTTATATGTTTGAGATCGCCAAGACATACTGGAGAGGCAGGAGCAAGAAGCCAAAACAGAACACAAACGCACCATGCCCGGTCACCGACACCTATGTTCTCTGGGGAAAAGTGCAATCCACCTGAGATCAATGGGATGGTCAGAGTGACGAGCTCTGGAAGGCGCAGACAGCCCTCCTTCCGAGCCGGGACGGTGACCTTTTGGAGTCCTGCTCCACAGTGGTGGAGCCGTTTCTAGGTGCGGAAGCCTCGGCTGAGGGCCTCACCGAAGGAGGGGCCACTGACCAGGGAGGCGGAGATGTACAGGAAGCTGCTAGGAAATCGCTGTGGTTAGCGTCGAGCACGGGCTTAGAGAACCTGCCCCGAATGTACTCGGTGATGTGACTGCTATGGCAGCTCCCTGTGCTCGTCACACGCAGCACAGCCTCCTCCCCAACAAGAGCCTGACAGTGCCTGTGTCCGGGTGCGCTCCCCTCCCAGGCACGGGGCATGCCGGCCAGGCCGCGTCTGTTAGCAGCCTCCACTCACACTGACCCCGGGTCCTACAGTCAGGCCTGCTCCTTAGGGTGTTCTTGGCAGAAATCTTTCAGAAACACGCCAGCAGAGCCAGCCGGTGGCGTCCAATCGCCCACCTTTACGTTCCCAGCTGATCCCAAATCACTTGGTCACCCAGGCTTCCTAGTTTGCCACATACTATCTGGGTAGGGACTCCATTTCTCTTAGATCCTCCAGGTGTCCACCCACCCAGTATATATATCCTGTCTCCAATTTTCAGAGCGGGTGAGTCTTCTAGGGTTGAGTCAATCTGTTTGACTGGAAAGCACCTGGTCCCTCAGCGAACCCACCTTTGATCAAGTCTGTTCCCAGCCGGAGCCCGGTTTTTTATGCGTGAATGACTAGACAAGAAGTGGTGGCACCCTGCCCAGCTAGGTCCCTATGGTGCAGGACTGAAAGGCCGGCTCTCCCCTTGCTGCCGGGAGAACAGTGCCAGGCTGTGGCCGAAGAGCGGGATATCCGTGGGCTCGCACTTCTGCGCTTTACCTCTGGGAAACGAAGCTGCGAAGCATGGGCCGACCTGTGGCCCCCCTGCTAATGTCTCTTAATGCTCTGCCTGCCTACCTGGGGCTGTACCCCTCCACCCCTCGTCCCCCTTCTTCAGCCTCCCCGCCAAGATTTAATGCAATAAGTAGCTGGATTTGTGCACACTCTTCCTAAGTTACTGGATGAAAATGCACACTGTGTTGAAATGAGGGGGGTTAAAGATCAAAACAGTGACTGCCCCCGCAGAGTTTAAATGTCAGAAAAATATGAACACGCTTGAAACCTTTCCTGGCTCTTTGTGATTCTGCCCTTTCAGATGGTTCCCCCTTATTTCTAAGTTCCATTCTCTGAATCGACTCTGCTGGAGACTTGCTGGCTACAAAAAGCTTCCTCGCCCTAGGATGGAGTGCAAGGAGCCTCCGGGGACCACAGTAAATGATGGGAATATGCTAGCAGCCAAGGACCCACAGCACGCTGCCCCAAGTTCCTGGCCACTTCCCCACGCAGGGTAAGGGGTCTAATGAGGACGAGAGAAAGGGCTTGCTGACAGAACCCACATCTGCAGACAAAAGGCAGGCCAAATTTAGCTTCAGGTGACAGGATTTGCTACAGGCCCTTGGGGGTTCTGTCTTTAACCCCAGGACGCACACATGGGCCCGAGGAGAGTTTGACGGGCATGGGCTTCCATTTTTCCTAACACCTGGCATTATTCTCCAGAAATAAAGCGCGTGGCAGAGCTTGGTTTGGTTTTGCACGGCAGCCCTTCCGCATTCCCCCTACTCCCTTTCCTTTGCCACACGGAGGGGCAAGACCCCAGAGGGCTTCCTGCCTTTTTGCGGGCACCCACAGTGGCCACTTAAGGGCAGGAACACACAGACCAGACACAGGCATGGCTGCCACGCAGTGAGCCCCAGAGAAAGAGGGTGCTGGGAGTTCACACCAGGGCAATGCGGGGAGAGAGTCCCTCCAGGGACACCACGAGTGGACGCTGGTAGCCAGGTACTCCCAGCTCTGAGGAACCGACCACCATCATTTGGACACCTGCGTGCTTTTTTTCTACCCGAGGAATGCCCCATATATTGATACAAAGGAGCTGGCCCTGTGATCCCCCATGCGTTTTATGCCAGTGCTTTAGGCTGAGCTGGAGATAACTGGTCTTACCGGCTCCCTGGGTGGGATACACAGGTGGAAGGGAACAGGTGTCACAGTACTTTACTACAACAGGGTCTTTCTGGGAACAGCTACAAGCAATATCAACGAGGCCACCCAAAATGTAAGTGGGGGGACAGGAAGGAAATAGAATTCTTCTGTTTTCTTAAAAGAGAAATGGCTGATACTAAAAAGCAGGGTTGGGAAATGGTGCCACCTCAATCTTCTCTTTTGATACTTTCAGTTTGAAATGCTAAACATCATCATCAATTGAACCAGGCCTCCAGAACCTGTAACTGACAAGGCATGTGCTTAGCTGTGAGGACAGGCATGTCGCCCTCTGATTCAGTGCTGCCTGTGATTCATACAGTGAACTGAATGAAGCTCATGACCGTCACTCTACCATCTGGCCCAGTTTTCCTCTTCTTCTCCTATGTCTTCCACAAGCACAATGACATGGAAATCCCCAACCCTTTCCACACGACTGTGAGCAGCTGCAAGTTTTGTTGCTAAAGGGTTAAGCTTAATCCGGTGTTACATTGTTTTCTAGTACATTCCCTAGTTTGAAGGCAAAAAGAAAATAGTTTGGTCCAGAAGAGAGAGGGCTCTCTAATCCACTAATCTTAACCTGCCCTGGAAAAAACCAGAAAGGACGTGATGTGTCTGCCTTTCACCCAAATCAGAAAGGCCCTCTCACCTGCCCACAAACGGTTGTTCTTTCAGCTAGTGCAGGGGCAGTATTAGAGGTCCAGTCCATTTAGTTAAAAAACTGAAGGGAGGGATGAAAAAGAAATCTCAAAAGAGCTGTGTACAAACACCAGTTGAGATAGAATCCTTCAGTTTGTCAATTTATGTTCTCTGAGTCACTGTTTCATAACTACAAGGAGCTGCAGGTGTTCCTGCATCTAGTCGAATATCAGATTTTAAACCCCGCTGCCGTGTGAGTTTGTACTTTTACACAAATACAAAGCACGCCTGGCAGGTTATTTTTAAGGGAGGGAAAATAAAAATATAGCATTGTCTTTTCAAATCTCAGCTGCACCAATTCTGTGTTTCACACATTGTACAACTTCCTACTTGCATTCAGAAATACTTAGTACTACCCAGAACTCTTCAAGATATATATACACGCCAAGGCAAGCACGTGCAAGCCCTCCCCACTGGAGGGGATCTAAATGGAAATGGGGCCATGGGTCGGCCACTGGGTCTCGGCCTGCCCTGCTCTCTGCCCTCAAGAAGCCATCGCTGCCCGGTGGGGAAGGCACTCGCTGTAGTCATCACCAAGACACTAAGGTAAGAACCTGTTCAAAACAAGACCACTGTCTTAATAATCCTCACCAATCAAGCAAAACAAGACACAGATAATGAGCAGTGCGCCCTCTCCTTAGAATGTTGTCGGGAAGCTGCTTGGCGAAGACAAATGGTAAGAGCAACCAGCATTGAAAAAGATAGCATTTAAGGCCAAGGTGTGATACACGTGGAACAAGCACATACCTCAGGCACAGCCAGTTAGATAAGAAGGCTAAGATTATCAATGTCGTTCAGATGCACTAAAACCTACACCTGACTACAAGCTTCTTTCTTGTTTGTTCCAGGTGCAGGCAGAGAGGCTGTTTCTGCCAAGGTAATTTGGTTGGGTCTGGGAATATTCAGTCAAAGAAAGAGTTTCTTTTAATTTCTCTTTTATTTTGGAACTATTTCAGATTTTAAGAGTTCCTTCCAATAGGTCCCCCCCCCCGACATATCCGCTCCTCCACTGTTAACACTATACACCCCCCGGTACATTTGTCACCATGAAGGCACCAACCCTGGTTACCCACTGTTAACTAAACTCCAGACTTCAAGTGGGTCGCACCAGTCTGTGCATTTAGCGCCCAGTCCAGGGGTCCGAAGTCCATAAATGGGTGCAGCAGAGCGGACTGCAGCTTGCAGGGATTCTGTATGGTCGGGGAAGCTGCCCCGGGGGTCCCTGCACTATCACCACTGTGGGAGCAGATGGCCAGGCTTTTCTCGGGCGGCGCTCCTACAGGGGCTTGAACGGACCTTTCAGTTAGCAGTGCAGTGCTGAACCAAGCAGGCTACCAGGGTCCCAAACTCATCGTTGTCAAGTGGACCACAACACACAGCAACCCTACTGGAAGAGTGTAACTGGTCTTCAGGCCTCTGTGGCTGGAATCTTGAAGCACACTACCCACATCTTTCTCCCATGCTACAGCTGGTGGGCAGCCAGCAACTTGCAGTCAGCAATTGAGTGCTTAATCATGAACCACCAGGACACCTTAATGCTTACATAAAACCCCCAGGAAACTCAAAGCTATGGGCATCCAATCGTGAGTCATAGTGACTCTGTGCGATAAAACCCACACCAACACACTGTCACAGTCTTTCTCACTCACTCACTGCCACGGGATGGATGCCCACTCAGAGCGACCCTCGAGGACAGGGAAGAGCTGCCCCTGTGAGGTGCCAAGACGGTAACTCTTCATGGGAGTAGCAAGCCCCATCTTCCTCCCAAGGAGTGCCTGGTGGCTTAGAACGGCTGACCTAGCAGTTAGCAGCTCAACTGGTAACCACTATGCCACCCAGGTGTCCTTTCTGTCTCACAGTGACCCCAGAATATACAGGCTCCTTAAGGAATGTGTGGTTTTTAGCCTCAGACGCTGTGCTAACCCCAGGTATGGTAGTTACATAATTTTATGTCAATTGATAAATAAGTGTAAGAGTGGAGTCTAGCCTGTCGATCAGGTCAGAGCCTGATGATGCCTCCTTGTGAGAGTGGCCTTCTCATGAGGATTCTGGGAACTTCCTCCCTTTTCTCCTGGGAGGAGGGCCACACACACTCTCTTTGCTTCACCTTCCAGTTGAAAGCCACACTCTGAGAGCTGGAGGAGCCACATGGAGGCCCACACCAGCACTGAGATGGTTCCACTGGCATGGGTCCAAGAATTTTCACCCACTGGTCAGTGGCATCACTGCATGTGCTGTGTGAGTCTCAAGAGGAATTTATGGACCAGTATCAGACATATGGGCTAATATCAGAGTTATGGACTCGATCTGGACTGGGCTTCTTAATATACAATTGCTCTTTGATATAAAGCTCTTTCTTACACACGAGTGTCCCTGAATTTGTTTCTCTATCAACCCAATTTAACACACCAGGCTTGTCTTTTGTTTACCCAAGTACTGTAAAGAGGTTCAGAGAAGAACGGGAGTTGATGTAAATTAAGTACCATTAGTGGGCCACCCAGAAGCCCTTTTTGATACAAAAACTCACTGGATATGGTGTTTCCTTTCAGGATGATGAAATATATTGCAATGTGATTACACAACATTGTGAAGGTACTGAATACCAATGAACTGTTCATCTTATGTTCTGTGAATTTTTTTACACCAAAACAATAACAACTGAAAGCAAAACAAACAATCCAGAAGGCATCATCCTAGGCGAAGTTGTCTGGCACAACTGGAACATGACTGTCACTCAATTCGGGAATACACTTGGCTACACTTTCTCAATCATGCCTAGTCTTTGCTTCACCCCATTTCCAGACTTCTCACTGAATGAAGAATAAAATCTAAGTTCTGGACTAGAACTTAGTGGAACCCACCTGCTGTGAGGCCTGCCTCCCATCTCTTCATCCCATCTTGCCCACCACTTGCTTTGGGCACATCTGCTTCCATCAGACCTGAGGGCACACCCACTGCACACTGTATGCCCAGTGTACCCAACCCTTTGGTACACTGACTGTTGTATCAATGGCCTAGACATCTTTCTGTGGCTTCTTACAAGACTTGCTCCTTCTTATTCTTCAGCCTCAGTATACATTTTAACCTCATAAAGTTCTCCTCTTAATTTCCCT
The DNA here is from genome assembly GCF_050624435.1 of Tenrec ecaudatus. Classification (NCBI taxonomy): domain Eukaryota; kingdom Metazoa; phylum Chordata; class Mammalia; order Afrosoricida; family Tenrecidae; genus Tenrec; species Tenrec ecaudatus. The sequence continues at coordinate 75,296,319 of NC_134539.1, read as the reverse complement.
AATTGGAAGGATTTGTCCCCTTTCATCACAACTTGGATTCTGGATGAGGTTCAAAAAGTGTGTAGAAAATTCGATTATCTTTTTATGCCATTTTCCTTCAAACAGCTCCCTCCTGATTAGTTAGTTTCCCCTGGCACTGCTAGCATGGTGCCTGTCACGTGGCCAACTCTAGCTCGCTGTCATTGAGTTGATGCTGACCACACAGGGAGTTCCTGGGAGTTCCTGAGAGGGTACTTGTTCGTGGGAGTAGAAAGCCCTATCTTTCCCCTGCAGAGTGGCTGGTGGTTTTGAACTGGCGGCTTTGCTGATCACGGCCCAACTCATAACTACTACGTCACGTGGCGAAGGGGTTTGATAAACAGTTGTGGAGCTTCATGAAGGAATGGGCACTACTGCAAACCGCTCCCTGTCATCTGTTCTACTGGACAAGAGCGGGTGGGAACCTCCCACCGGCAGGCACTGAGCTGGTCCGGCAAAAAAGGCCTTTCCACCATTGGGAGTTGTGGGAGAGGGAGTCTCTCTTGTCATGTTTTGTTTTTTGAAAGACCATTTCTGAGGATGTCCAATGTCTGAACAAAACATCAATCACTAGACGATTCTGGTGAAGGTGGGGTGTTGTGTGCAGGTTAGGGTGGCCTGAGGGCAGAGCGACCTGCCTCCCTTAGCCCACCCCCAAGGCTCCTGTGGAGAGCACTAGAGGTCTGAGAAAAGAAGTTTAAAACCCGGGTGGGCTGTGCTTGGAGCGACTCAACTGTTCCTGATTTTTTAAAAAGTCAGGTTTATTGAGGTATCACTACATGCAGTGTAATTCGCCCTTTATGGGTATACATCTGTGAATTTTGACCAAATTTGTCATAGATTTTCTACCACAGTTAAGGCACCAAATCTTCTCACCACCCCAATGTCCCCTTAGTCTCCCTTCCCCCTATAATGGAGCTTCCGGCCACTACTGAGTTTATTTCTGTCCCTAAGGGTCTGCCTTTTCCAGAAGGGCACAACAATGGAACCAGATAGTAAGCAATCGTTTGTCTGGCTGTCTGCACTTTTTAACACGCCTCTGCTTGAGGCCAGTGTTTCCTTGAACGCTTTTGAAGGGGCAAAAGTAGGGCTTACCTTTTGGAACACTTGATAGTTGGACTTTGACCATATATCAAGCTGGAAGGAAAAGAGAAGAAGAGGACCAACATCAATTTTAGTATTTTGATTTAAGAAATGAATTTATAATTACTACGATATAGACTAGGCCTAAACAAACAAACAAAGTAAAAAATCAGAAACCATAGATATATTCTGGTATAGACTTCAAGAATCTCAGGGGTGGAAAGAACCGAAAATCCCCTGCTTGAACATCCTCTACTCACCTTGAAAAGTAACTTTAAAAATTGCAGAAGGAAAGCAGGATAAAGAGAGAAGTCAAATTTGGGTGCTTGTACCCTCCAAGGTCCCTGTGAGGGGGGCTCTAGGCTCACTTTCCCAGCCTCGGTCCCACCCCTCACTCCTTGCCCACTCTGGCTATTTTGCAAGGTCAGCTCTGCCCCAGGGTCTTTGCACCTGCTATGCATTTGCTGGGTATGCCTTTCCCACAGGCCTTCACAGACTTCAGTTCAAAGGCCACTTGATCAGAGAGGCATCTTTTAAGCTACCCTAGCTACAATATTATTTCCAATACCAGATGTCTTAATTCTCTTAACCTTTTGGAAAATTCTAAAATTTCAAAGCAATATAGGTCACCTGATACTACCTTACATCTTTGTTTACTATTTGTCTTGCCCACAGTGAGGGCAGGCAGCTTGTCTTACTCCACTGCCTACCTAGGCCCAGGAACGGGGCCTAACACATGGAAGTCAGCAGCAGGTCCTTGCTGAGCGCAGGAAAGCCAGCAGCCCCTGGGGGCCGGGCACCTGCTTCATGCCAGGCACCACACCAGGGCTCTCACTCTCTGTTAATCCCTGGAACAGACTGCTGTGGCAATGTTCCTTTCTTGAGGACGAGAGAGTGGCTCAGCGCTGTTAAACAACCCACCAAGAGGCCTCTCACAGATGAATCGCCTGGGGGTGCGCAAGTCTGCTTACTAAGTCCCAGGAGTCCCTGGGGGAGTTACTAGTCTTAAATATACACATTCCTTGGTCTTTTTTCCTGGAATACGTGAGCAGTATCGGAGTAGCCTCAGAAATTGATTCTTGTCTTTATTTAGCTTTCTTGGTTTGCTTTTGGTTATTTTTCAGTAGGTTAATGGTGATGCCTAGCAAGGTCAGGAACGTCTGCTCCAGGGTGCCTGCTGTACCAATGAGGAAGCCCGAGGCCTGTAGCAAAGTGAATAGCGCTCTAGCAGCCCCCAATCCTGCCCTCCTTCAGACACACTCGTGGAGCACAGGTGCGCTAGCGGCTCAATTTAACCAGAGCCACCCTGGTTTCACAGGACTGTCTGAGCACCCAAATCAAGGGCTTGCCACTGGTTTAAGAATTTGGGTGACAGCGCAGGGCTGGGCGACAGTGCCAGGTAGTGCAGATTACAAGAGGAAGCTATCAGGGGTCCCATGGGCGCTCGCAAGTCAACTTTAATATACGAGTTCAAGACTCAAGCAAATTGAAAGACCTGGTCAATGGGCCTCTTGGAACCTGCCTTTGAGGTTGCTCAGTGGTCAAGGTTGAAACTTGAGACGTGGCTGTTTAAGCCTATGCTATGTTATTGATTTTAGAGTACCAGAGAGCCTGGGAAGCAATCAGACAGGAAGACTGCACTAAGAAAACAGGACCTAAAATGTTATATTTGACACGGGACACTCCAAAGTCTTATATCTATTCTGAGGAAACACCAAAATGTGGTTTTCTGAAAAACTCCTTGGAAATTAAAGGTGGATTGTGAACAAGCTGAATTCTGTCCTCCCTGGCTCCTTCCAGTTCAAAATTAGTCGTGTAAATATTGCTGAGTTTGAAAACGTTTAGAACAGTAGCGGATGCCCCAAAGGTGGCCACTCCAGACCTCTGCAGGACTCCTGCTGGACAGCGGTGAGCATCCATTCATCCAGTCAACCTGGAAAATAACCGCACACCCATCTCATCCTTATCCCCACTGCCTGTGCCATTTCTTTCGTGACTCTCCACAAAAGCCTGGCGACACTCACGGGTCAAACTGCTCTGCAGAAAGCTGCTGCTGACTTTTGGCCGCTGGTCGATAGAGGGGAAGAGGAATTTTAGAAAACCTCTAGGTGTTGCGATTGTAATTTGACAGGTTAACAATTCCTAAAGGAAGAAAGTGACATGCTACCTGTAGGTGATTCCCAAGAGAAGCTCAGCAGAAGCACTGGGGATGAAGAACACTACTCTTGGACAGGTGGTCCCATCTGGAAGGCTAAGCCAGGCTCACATGACTTTCTTAGTGCTGCCGTCTGGCCCAGGGCTTAAGAATAGAGCTTATCCATGAACACAGGGGGAATGAGAAGCACTTGTTTGTTTTCAACTGTTAGTCCTACCGAATCACTGCCCAGAGACAAGTGGGATGCCACAGATCTCAGTTCTACATTTTAAGAGGAACATCGATGTCTGAGCTACAGCAGTTTCTTCAAGTTCCTCTGCTTACCCTCTGCTGGTCACCACCATGCACAAGCTGACCATGGTACCAACAGACCCGAGGAAACCGCCGAGGAAGGATTGGCATATACACTAAAGGTAGAATTTTTATTCAAAGGAGGAACAACCACCCGCTAAACCTGTCACTGTCTGGAAAATGTTTTCATTATGAGAGAGAGAAATATATGCATAGATTTAATTAAGAGCTGGACTCTGTAGCCTAATTGTGGATTTTCAAAACAAACCATGTCTATTCAAAGTGAGGATGGTGCTCTTTTTAAAAGGCAGTTTAAACGTATTATTCAGTACCCTAGGGAACAGTTCCTACCATCTGGAACAGAAAAAACCCTTAGACAATATGCTCTATTTACCTGGTCTACATGGGTAAAAGAGGGATCCGACAACAATGGGCTTCCCCTTGTGCCGTGAGAGCACAGCAGGTGGTTTGTACTTGATTTTCTGCTAGATTTATGCCAGAGAAAGCCATTTAAACAACTTTTCTGGAGTCAATGCCCTGCCTCTTCCCAGGGCCAGGAAGATTGCAGAAATGCATTTCAGGGAGCAAGGATGGATTCAAGTGAATATTGATTAGTTTCCGCTTATCTGCTGCAAAGGTGGGCATGCGACTAATTTTCCGCTGGCTAAAAGATAGGTGTCCTGGAAGCGGCAGCTCTTTAGCCTAATGAATGAGAAATTATTCTCCACTACAGTGGCAGGAAAAAGACAGCGAAGTATCCCCCCTCCCCCTGATAGCTGGCAAGCTTAGATTTTTAAATGTACAAGTCGACCTATGATAATGGTGGCTGAATCAGCAGTCTCAGGTGCAGCCTCTTGGACTCAGAATTGGAATCTGTGTCTCAGGCACGGGCAGGGTCTATTCTTAAGAAACTGGAGAATAAACCCACAGGTGACCAACAGCTTCGACACAGGCACATCTGCTCTCAGCAGGAGGACACTGAACCTTCAGAAGACTTTCGGATGACTGAGAAGTGAAAATAGTGACAGGTCACATGGGCTCCACACAAGGAGACGTCGGAACAAACCGACGTCACGTGATTGCCACTGAGTTGATCGGGACGCATCGTAACCTTGCAAAACTGTACCTCGATGGAAGCAGACCACCTCGTCATCTTTCTCCCCGGGAGCCACCCATGTGCAGCCTACTCCATCAGCGGGCAAGGTAAGTCTCACTGCGATGGCGACCATCTCCACCACATCTGCCCCTGCCTTTTACCAGCATCGGTTCATTTTTGAAAAACTTCCCCAGACCACAACAGACGAGGAACCTGAGGCTCGGAGAGGCGAAGCAATTTGCCCAAGGCCACATAATGAATATATGGTAGAGAATTCAAAACCATGTCTGTCTCCACAGGTGTAGTTCCTAACCTTGGGGCAAGACTGTCGTTCAGCCAGAACTCAATGGACTGCCTATTCTGAGCCCCTGAGCCTGTCACTTGCCGAGCTGTGCAGGTGCCACTGCGGAGTTTGACCACATACATCTGCGTGGAGGCTGGCTGGAGGCTGGCTGGTGTGGCGGTCGTTGCGGCTAAGATTCATTTAGCAGCAAGTGAACATTTTGGCAGCTTATCAGGAAGCTACCAGTTCTTTACTCAAACAGTGTAATGAATTATAAATTATCCCAAACAGGCACTTACAACTCACAGGGATTTCAACTCCTAAAGACTTTATTTAGAAGTTTCATCTTGCACAGCCAACAGGTGATCGGCCAGTCGAAGTGAGTACAAGGTTACAAACCGGCCATAGAAATGGATTTTCTCAGATGGTGATAAGCGTTCAAAACCACAGGCTTACTTTTGGTCACCTTCTTAGGTCTGTCCCACCTCCCCCCCAGAGTGAAAAAGTGAACAACCTTTTACAAAGAAAGCAGTGTTACAGGTCTATTATTCCCCAACTTTTCACTTTCAATCAGGACACACATTTGTTACGAAAAAACTGCTGAAAGCACACTTTCAGGACATCGTCTGCATCTGAATAAACGAGGATTCCCTTCCCCAGCTTTTACCCTTCCTCCCTACGAGGAACAAGAGGCCATTTTTCTGAAGGTCGTCTGAACAATTTCAAAGGCTATAACAAATCAAAATGTTCCCCGCATCTAATATCAAACAGGGCTGATGCCAACACTTATTAGAGAAATCAGATTCCGCTTCCCTCGGCCCCCTCGACCCAAACACACACACACACACACATCCAACTTTGAAGTGGGAAGAATGCGGGGATCAGAAATCACCCTGGAGACAGCTCTCTCCGTCTTTGAAGGTTTCCTTTGATAACTACCATTTCTTTCCCTCTCTCAAACCAGGAGGCCAAAGCGGCTTTTCTTTATTGATACGGGGTAATTAATGAAGCGATAGCATTAACATAACCCAAATCCCCTAATAAGACACGATCCACGGAGCCACGCTCTTGTTTCCAGTTAAGTCTGACCGGGATAAGATCAGGACAATAGCCAGGTATTCATCCCAAGTCCTGCCACCTTCGCATGCTGAGTCATGGCTCTTGGCTATTCCCGACTGCAATAAACAGCGAGTTGGCAAGTCTTAAACGCATTTCTAGTTTTTATGAGCTGAATTAGTCTAAAGGTGCTCAGAACTGACGATCTGCATCAGAGGTGCAGAGATAGGACAGTCAGGACAGGACAGGAGGGCGAGGGAGCTGTGAAATGGCTGGAATCGAAGGGTGGTGCTGAGCTGCCCTGGTAGCAACAAGGATAATGACCTCCTTAGTTTGGAGGGTGTGGACGATGGCATAAGCAGAAAGACAGACCACTATAAGCCCCAAAGGGCTCTCCAAGCTACACCCGCTCGAATCCTCAGCTGTCTTCAGACCGCAGCAGAACCCCCCCAGGCAACCACTTAGGCACCGATTCGGCAAACGCAGGGCTGCATCTTTCCAACAGCAAAGCTGCGAGCAACAGTCTGTTCTCTCAGACCCTATCTCAGGCTCCACCCAAGGGATCCTCCCAACCAGGGCCTTTGTTTTTTTTTTGGGGGGGGGGGGTGGAGAGGAATGCGCTAGATACTTCATCACACGATTACACTAATGTGTGCATGTGTATAGAGATGAACAATGCAAGTTTCAGCAGGAGTCCTTGAAACAGGACACCGGGAGTATCTGAACAGTTTTATTTCTATCTTTTGTAAAGTGCTCTAGAAAACAAAATAAAAAACAAGGGCTAATCAAATTGGCTAGGATTAGACTCTGGGTAGGGCAGTCATCTGAAAGCTTGGCTGATGTACCTTTAAAATAACACACTCCTCGCTGCCTTGCTATTTTCGGTTTTAGGGTCTACAAAAGCCTTCCTGTATCATCACCTTTGTGAGAGGAATTAGAGAGAATGTTTACACACATTCCTGATTTCTAGAATCCGTGCTAATCTCTGATCACCTGTAGGTGCATTCTTTATTCTCCGATTTACTTCTGACTTCATTCCTTGCACTTCTTTCCACGTCCATCTTTGATTTTTGGTTCTCTTCTTTCCCACTCCAGCTAAAACAATTTTACATGGCATTTATGTGTTGCAGTCTTATTTATTACCTGTTCTCACACATGACTGGGCTTCTATACTGTTCCCCAGGTGCTGAGCTGTGCCCTACGGATGCAGTCCTGGTAAATTTAAGATGAGGAGATTTGGCTCTGTGTGTCAATAGGCAACTAATTTTACCATTCCGGGCCTCAGTTTCCTTATATGTGAAATAAATATGATAACGCTACTTTTTATCATGGTATTGTTGGGAGGATTTAATAACCGCTGTAAGCAAAACTCCAGAGCCCTGGCAGTTTGAATCGATCGGCTTCTCCAAGGGTGAAAACGAGGCTGGCTGCTCTGTAAAATTTTACAGCCTCAGAAATTCAAAGGCGCAGTTGTGCTTTGTCCTCCAGAGTCACTATGAATAGGAAGTGATTAGATGGCAGTGCATTTGTTTTTTGTGGGTAAAGTTAGGTTCCCCAGTGGCATGATGGGTTCAACTTTGCTCTGGTAACTGAAAGGCCAGTGGTCCAAACCCACCAGCCAAGCCAGGGGGAAATGCGACGTAATCAAGCTCCAGTACAGATTCACAGCCTCACGCTGAAGACAGTGGGTGCAGAAGCAAATGAAGAAAGCTGATGGTGCCCGGCTATCAAAAGATAGAGCATGCAGTGCGATCACGAGGTGCCAAGGGACCAGGTATAAGGCATCATGGAAAAAAAAACAACAACGATATAAGTGTGTGTATATATGTGTATATGTATATGTATATATATACCATATTAAATGAAGGGGGAAGTGCAGAGTGGAGACCCAAGGCCCAAGTGTCGGCCAATGGAGATCCCCTCATAGAGGCGTTCAGGAGAGGAGATGGGTTAATTAGGGTGCGAGGTAGTACCGATGAAGAACACAGCTTTCCCCCAGATCCTGGATGCTTCCCCCCCCCCAGCTACCATGATCCGAATTCTACCTTGCAGGCCTGGATAGGACAGAGGCTGTACACTGGTACATATGAGGGCTGGAGGTACAGGGAATCCAGGGTGGATGATACCTTCAGACCAAGGGTGTGAGGGACGATGCTGGGAGAGTGGAGGGTGAGTGGGCTGGAAAGGGGGAACTGATTACAAGGATCCACATGTGACCTCTTCCCTGGGAGAGGGACAGCAGAGAAGGGGGGAAGGGAGACTCCGGATAGGGCAAGATATGACAAAATAACGAGGTATAAATTACCAAGGGCACATGAGGGAGGGGGGAAAGGGGAGGGAGGGGAAAAAAAAAGAGGACCTGATGCAAGGGGCTTAAGTGGAGAGCAAATGCTCTGAGAATGATTGGGGCAGGGAATGTATGGATGTGCTTTATACAATTGATGTATGTATATGTATGGATGGTGATAAGAGTTGTATGGGTCCCTAATAAAATGTAAAAAAAGAAAAGAGGAGAAAAAAATGATTAGGGCAAAGACCGTACAGATGTGCTTTATACAATTGATGTATGTATATGTATGAACTGTGATAAGAATTGTATGAGCCCCTAATAAATTGTTAAAATTAAAAAAAACAAAACAAAACAAAAAAGTAAAGAATAAAAAAAAAGCATGATCATTAAAAAAAAAAAAAGATAGAGCATGTGGGGTCTTAAAGGCTTGAAGATAAACAAGTGACCATCTAGCTGAGAAGCAACAAAGCCCACATGGAAGAAGCACACCAGCCTGTGTGATCATGAGGTATCGAAGGGATCAGGTATTAGGCACCATCACAATAACAAATCATATCATTGTGAATGAGGGGGAGTGTGGAGTGGAGACCCAAAGCTCATCTGTAAGCAACTGGACATCCCTTTACTGAAGGGTCATAGGTAGAAGATGAGTCAGTCAGGTTGTAGTATAGCACCGATGAAACATACAACTTTCCTCTAGTTCTTAAATGTTTCCTCCTCTCTCCACTACCATGATCCCCAATTCTACCTTACAAATCCGACTAGACCAGAGGATGTACACTGGTACAGATAACAGCTGGAAACATTGGGAATCCAGGACAGATAAACCCTTCAGGACCAATAATGAGAGTAGCGATACCAGGAAGGTGGGGGAGAATGGGGGAACCAATGACCAATATATAACCCCCTTCTTGGGGGATGGACAATGGAAAGTGGGTGAAGGGAGGCATCAGTCAGTGTAAGACATGAAAAAATAATAATTTATAAATTATCAAGGGTTCATGAGGGAGGAAAGGTGGGGGAGGGAGGGGAAAAATGAGGAGTTGATACCAAGGGTTCAAGTAGAAAGAAAATGTCTTGAGAATGGTGATGGCAACAAATGAACAAATGTACTTGACACAATGGATGTATGTATGGATTATGATAAGAGTTGTATGAGCCCCCAATAAAATGATTAAAGAAAAAAAAAGATTTACAGCCTCAGAAGTCCAATAGGGCAGTTCTATTCTCTCCTATAGGGTCACTATGAGTCAGAATTGACTTGATAGCAGTGTGCAGACAAAGTTTGCTCAGTACACAATTCTTACCTGGCTAGTAACTATCAGTATTGCTAGTATTTTTATTAATTGCAAGACATACATGTAATTGAAGACTCATGAGATAATAATTTTAGTACTCATAAAGGATACTTCAAAATTCTGAGGATTAATAAAAATGCCAATTCATGCTGCAAATCGATGCAGATTTTTGTTTTTCTTTTCCTTCTACATCACCCAAGTTACTATGAGTCTCAGACCCAAGTTACTATGTGTTTCAGACCCAAGTTACTATGCGTCTCAAACATAGAGCCCATGTTTCTAAGCACACGGGAGCGGTGGGAGCACTGGGAAAACAGGGTGGGATGAGAAGGTGGTGATATTTAGGGGGGGGCGGGCGTTGTCTGGTGGACTGGGAAGAGAAGCTACTGCAGGGAAATGGCCTGGGATGCGCGAATGTGTGACGCATTTTGGCATGTCTTGAAGGGGAGCCACAAGGAAAGTGGGAAGAAGCCAGAAAGGAAGGCGGGGGCCACATTCCTTGCTAAAGAGTTGAGATTTTAGTCTAGAATTCAGTTTCCAAAAGTCTAGTTTACAAAATTCCATCGTCAAAATAGGGTCCAAACAGAAAGGCGGAGAAGAAAAGAAGACTTTGGTGCTCAATAAAGTTAGGAGATGCCCGTGCAATAGAGCAAGAGTGCCTCCCAAGTGGGCTGCCGGGGAGCACTGCGACGGTCTGCGGGCTGCCAAAAGCAGGTGCCTACACTTTCTCCTGGATTATGTACTATACCACAGACGTTTTCATTGTTAGAGGGTGCTAAGCAATTTGTTGTTCTTCTGAAAATAGGGTGGGCCAAATACATTTGGAAACTTCTACATCCTTCTTGGAGAGTCCAGAGGGGACATACGCAAACTAAAAACTCTCAAGTTTTTATAGCAAAGAAATCTACTGAACTTTTCCGATAGGAGTGTTTCTCATAGTTTTGGACCATGGACAGGTTTGTATCTAACAGCTATTGATGTTCTTTTTCCCTCTTTTGGGAATGGCTGCTCCAGGCAATGTGAGGAGATGGGGAAAAGCAAGAGATGCTTAGTTGTGTCTGCTCTTGGAAGCAAGGCAAAGGACAGACTGGGAGGAAAGTAAGACGAGACTGGCAGTGATAAGGTGAGTGCAGTTATTCAGCTGAGCGCTAATGAGGACCTGAAAGGAGTGAAGATGAACAGGAGGGCCCAAGTTGAGAGCTATCTAAGAGGGAGAATTGCCAGAACCAACCGGCTGACAGACTAGACAGAGATAAGGGGAGGGTGATGTGAGCAATTAGGTGATGGCACAGTTAGCCAAGATAAGGAACACTGCATTTATGGAGGAAAACTGCGTTCTATGGAGAGATAAGGAGTTTAGTTGGAGACAAATTGGATGGAGCTATATTCAGGAGGGTCTGTAAGGAACTGCCAGCCAGGAACTACTCAGAGAAGCTGCTTTAGAGACAAATCATGCATGATCTCTGTGTGGGCATCACATGAAGCAAGTGTGGCCAAGGAACAGACAGAGGGAGGCAGGACTCTGGGGAAGCTAGGATCAAGAGGCATTTGAGTAAGAAGAACTATTTAAATAGCTGAGGGAGAGTAATCGGAAAAACATTAGAAGCATATATATGGGACTATTTTCTACTTCCTTTGTTTTAAGTGCTGAATACAAAGACTTGTTATCATTTATTGAGTATTTTATTAGCTGGCAAAGTGCTAAGTGCTTTACAAGAATTATTTCAGACATTTGCAGTGTAAAACATTCTGTTAAATAAACACCCCATGGAAGAATACAATGCAATGTAGGTGAAAATTCCCATTCCTTCTTGTAATCACGTTCATAGTATGGTTCATTTGCATCCTGAGTTTGGTCCTTCTTCAGCCTTTTGTGCATTTAGGCTCCATCTCCTCAATTCACGTGGAAGTCCTGCGAGAGCAAGGGCTGTGGCTCATTGGAAGGACTATGAAGCGACAGACCTTGAGAGAACCAGCAAGAACTGACTGACGGCTTCCTTGGCAGGCTAGCCACTATTCCAGAGTGGCTTCTGCTGCTGCTGAACAATTACACCTTCTCTTTGGGGATTGTCTTCAGTCTCTTCATCATAAACACACAGGGACACCTGCCTTGACTATCCACTTTATTCTCCATATATAACTCCAAACCTTTGGGTTTTTCTTAATGCCCCCCCTGCCCGCCCCGTCTCCTTTCAAAGAAAGATTTGCTATTAATGGGCTATTTAAAAGAAATTGGGGTAAGGCTAGCATTTCACTTAAGCACCACTCCTGTGCAAAGTGAAAATGTAGGCTTACTTATTCAAAACACAAACCCTATTACTTTATGGGTCACACCTCCTATGTAACACACACTGCTACGTGCTAAGCTACATTTATCACCTTTTTTTGAAGACTATGCTATCCTCATTATAATGTGGCCTTTGGGTGGTGGGTGCTAGTACTAACAAACCTCTCAATTTTAATGGGATTCAAGAGGAGAAGGAAAGCTCCAGAGAGTGGGGTAGATTGCTGGGACCTGACCATGGTGAGTGAGTGAGTGTGTGTGTGTGTGTGTGTGTGTGCTGGTGGGGGAGGGGTGGTAATAATCTCAGAGTGCTCATTACACTTTGGAAGCAAACAAATGAAGGCTGTCAGCTCCCATTAGCATCCTCTGATGCTCTCTATAGAGCCATATGGAGTGCATGCAGGCAAAAGAAATTAGGGGCTCCCAGGGGTGAACTTTACTTGGAACAAGCCACCCATGGACATAACTTTTCTTTTTTCAACAGCAGCTATTCAGCCTTTGCTATTGTGGATAGAAAACTTCCAGAGCACTACTTGGAAGTTTCATGGAAAAAGATGGTCATCAAGTTGTGTGTCAAACTGACTTGAATTTTCCTCATGGTTCTAGGAAAAGCAAAATGCTGAACTGTGGGCTACTGATGTGCTGCTAGACTTTTCCTCAGAAGACACATTTAATGAGGCAACTGGGGTCTAAGGTGATAAATTAGAAATTCAACAAAGGGCATCAGGCTTAGAGGGGAAAGCAGGAGCTTGATGACAAATGCAAGCGGGGAGAAGGACATGGTTTTCTGTAAAGTGTTTATCTTCATGCCGACACAGCTATGCTTGCCGATCAGCTCGGCTGTGATTGCTAGTCTTTAATGTCACTCGTCTGGACTTGACTACAGAAATGAAGGGAAAACGACAACAAAGACTCAGGAAGGCTTACCTTGCCATCTTCTGTGTAGACATTTTCATTATATCCTTTTACTATTGTTCGATCAATGAATAGGCTCCGCATGACGACAATCACTTTCAACACCTTTCCCAAAGTCACCTGTCAAAACACACACAAGCAAGCGTGAAAGCTTACACTCGAGCGTGCAAATCACACAAAGTTGGGCAAAGCTGTACAAGAAATGACCGTCTCTGCATCCTGTTCCTGAAGCATGACTCAAAGGACACGCTGCGAGAAGACGGTGCTGTTCCTCTGTTAGCACCACAGAACATTTCATAACAAGCGCCCACCTACGTGAGGTATCAAGAAATGAGAGTAAGACTAGCTTTCCCCCTAAGCAACACTTAGGTGGACAGTGACAGACCTATATGTTTGGCAGTCCACGGCATGTTCAATATTCTTGCCAACACCACAGTTCAAATGAAAAGGAAGAAGATCTATTTTCCTAAGTGCACATGGAAGAAGCACACTAGCCTGTGTGAACCAAGGGCTGTAAATAAAATCCCAAACCAAAGGAGGGTATGGCAGCAGAGCTTCAATTCTGAACACTAGATTTGCAGAAGGCTAGGGATGACAGTGGAAACCCAAAGTCCATTTGCCGGGGCCCCATGTGGATTAAGCCTCTGGTGAGCCTTGCTATCAGATGGAGATCACTGTAAAGTCGGCTATGGCAGATGGAGCTACGTTCAAATATAACATCAGTTGACCTCTCTTTTGGACCATTTGGTTTTTAATATTTTCTGCTTTCTTTTCTATCGATGTTCTTTTCCCCTGTTTTTTGTTTGTTTCTTATTTTTGTATGATTTTTTGAATCTGAAATCCAGGGTGGAGAAATTTATAGAAACAGTCATTGGATTAATAATTATCTTAGGGCATGGCAGGGGAGTTGGGGAAAATGGGCAGCAAACAACAATTAGCATGAGAAAGATGAACGTGTACTGAAATCCACTGGGGTGATAACGTTACACTTCTCAGTATGACTGCCGTATGAAATGGTGTCATATGTGCAATGGCATTATATGCCAATGGAAGTATTAAAAACTTAACTTCCTCAAAGGGTGTTCTATGATTGTGGTACTATAGGTTTAGTGACATTTGCTTTCGTGTTATGTCTTGGCTTGATGTCTATCCACAAACTGTGTCGAGTTCTATAGAATAGAGAGAACATAAGAGAGACAATAACAAACATTCTCTGGTTGAACTATGCACTTACAGTAGCTGGTATAAACCAGAAAAGTAATACCAAATAATTCATTGAATGGAAAGTAAATTAATTTTTCACTGTTTGCCCATTGGCTTGTACTGTGATGGCTTGTTGATGCTGGAAGACACACCACTGTCATTTCAAATGCTATCAAGATTATCCCTGGTAAGCAGGTTTCAGAGGGGCTTCTAGATTAAGATAGATTAAGAAGGGTCTGGTGATCTACTCGGATTAAACGAGTCACAGGAAACCGTATGAATAGCAGTGGAAGGTTGTCTGAGACAGTGTCCGCTGTAGACGAGGGCTCACGTGGAAGACACTCAAAACATGCCCCAGGAGAGAAGAGCTGCGTCCCAGTGGAGTCGACTTTACAGCGTTCTCTGCTGTAAAGCTTGCTGAAATGAGATGCAGCAGCTGCAGATCCCCACTAGTCAGCATAGCATATAATGTATGAAGAATGACTCGAGAAGAAGTGGAAGTCATAACCAATGAAATGGACTGCTTGGAGATTATCTGAGGCACTATAGCTTGGAAATGGATTGGGGTTGGCCATTTTGAACTGGACAGTCATATGGGTTACTGTATCCCAGCTGGGAATGACAAACTGAAGGAGAAATGCTGCCACATTCATCGTCAAAAAGAACGTTCCAAGACCTATCTTGAAGTACAGCACTGTGAGTGACAGGATAAGTCATAATTTGTGCTTCAGTCACTTATTGCCAAAATTGAAGAAATTGAAGGTTTTTACTAACTTTTGTAGTCTGAAATCGATCAAACATATAATTAAATGCATTTATAATTACTGATTTTTAGAATGCACGAGTTGGAAATAAAGTTGGATTGTTGTTAGGCTCCTGTTGAGTTGGTTCCGACGACAGCAACCCATGTGCAACAGAACCGCACACGCTGGGTCCTGTGACGTCCTCATGATGGTTCCTATGTTTGAGCCCACTGATGAGCCGCTCTGCCAATCCCTCTCGGGGAGGGTCTGCCTTCCACTTTACCGAGCACGCTGTTCTTCCTCAGGGACTGGTCTCTCCTGACAACATGCTGCCCTTGTCTCTTAGGAGCACTCTGACTGTACTTCTAAGACAGATGCTTTGGTAGTACCTGGCATGTTCAATATTCTTGCCAATACCACAGTTCATATGAAAAGCAAGAGGATCTATCTTACTTTGTCTTCTTTACTCAACTTTCACATGGACATGAAATGACTGAAAATACCATAGTTTGGGTCAGGTAGACCTTAGCTTTGGTGATGATGGCATAATATAATTCTGCATAACCAATGACTTATTGACTGAAGATATCTCTTTTTTTTAAACAACATAAAAATGACTAAATATGAGGACCTCACTGGATGGAACACACTTTATCCACTAGATCTGTGGAAAGAAACGGTGAAGTTCACTATCATTAGTCAGGACAAGGGCAGGCGGGGACTACGGAACAGACCAGAAGCAAATTCTAAGATGAAGTTGAAGTAAGTTTTAACAAGTCTAAGAAAGCTAACGTAGGACCTTGAGTATAACCCAGCTGAATTCAGGAATCATCTCAAGAGCAGATTTGATACCCTGAACACTAATGATAAGTTGTTGGACGACAGGAAGGTCAGCATACATAAAGCAAGCAAAAAGTCATTAAAAAGACAGGAAAGAAAAGACCACATGGATGCCAGAAGAGACTCTGAGACTTGCTCTTGAACAGAGGACAGCTAAAGGAAGTGAAAGAAATAATGAAATTAAATAGTTGAACAGAAAATTTCAAAGGACAGTCCTAGACAACGGCATACAATGAAATGTGCAAAGACCTTGAATGAGAAACTTAAAGGAAAGAACATGCTTGGCATGTCTCAAGCTGAAAGACTGAAGAAACATGTCCAGCTTTGAGCTTCTATATTGAAGGATTCTACGGGCAAAATAGTGAAAGACCAAGGAAGCATCAAATGAAGATAGATGGTAATACACAGAATTATTTGACCAAAAAGGACTGACTGGTTGATAGGTACCCATTTTAGGAGGTAGCATATGATCAAGAATTGATGGTATTGAAGAATCCACGCTGCACTGACAGCATTGGTCAAAGGCAAGGCTCCAGGAATGGATGGAACACCAATGGGAATATTTCATAAAATGGATGTGAGGTTGGAAGCAAAAATTCAACTGACCTGGCCAACTGACCAACTAGAAGAGACCCCCATTTGTATTCATTCCAAAGAAAAGTAATCCCACAAAATGTAGGTGGAAACTCTCAAACAGTATCATACTAACATAGAGAAATAGCATCTTGCTTAAGCCAGTTAAAAAGTGGTTGCAGTCGTATATTGACAAGAAGTTGTAGAACCACCTCAATGGCACAAAACAATAGAAGAGCAGAATTTTAACTTCAAGGAATAAACATAATCCTGGAGACATATTGAACTGCAGGTAGTCTCCCAGAACATAAGCATTTATCAAGGATTAAAAAAAAAAAAAAAGGACAGCTTAATATGTACCAGGGAAAAGGTAACCTGCCATGCTTGTTGGAGTTGGAGCAGGATCAGCAATAAGAATCAAAACAGCACGTTCCTATCTTCTGGGCTCGTGTAGCTCTCACGTTTCTAACTTGCTTTCACTGCACTGAAGAGACCTCTGCACAGAACCAGTTCACAGTCTTTGGTCTGGGTTGTTCCAGTGAGGCTTGGACATACATTACAGAATTTGGCTAAAAGAATGCCTGGCCCTCCCATCCTAGTTTGACCGGGGGAGCCTCAGCCACACACAGCATCCTGCTCCTTCAACTTTAACTTGCAAAATCCATTTCTGGGTATGCCGCCTTCAACCGTCTTTTACTTATCCCCCATGTCTTGCTTTGACAACTGCCTGTCCTAGCACACAACCTACCTCTCCCTTCATCAGCTCTGGGTAACAGTGAACACGCCCAACATCTGGTTTCCTCAATAGCCTAACGTGTTAGGGTGATGTCTCTATTTTCGTATGCCTAAATTGATGCAGAGTATAAGCATGGTAAGAAAAATAGGACACCTTCATTCACATTTGGAGGAATGGTAATAAAAACATCTTATTTCTGTAGCTTCTTTTACATGCTGCCACACTGTGTTAATACTTTTCCCTGATCGTTGAAAAAGCACTCTTTGAGGATGGTAAATTGACTATGAAAAGCAGGATCAGCAAATATCTGCCTTCAAGGAAATGGAGGCAGGAAGGAGAGATGGACGTGAGGAAAGAAGGCTGCTAGGGAAGGCGGGAAGGCAACCCCGTTACAATGTTACACTGTGTTAGGAACACTGGCACCAATGACCTCTCCCGGGGCTCAAGTGGAGGTTCAGGAACCGCCTTCCACAGGGCCACCAATTCCTACCAAAGAACACTCTCATACTCTTTGCTCAAAAGCTAACTAAGCAATTGATCCCCAAACAGAGCAAGACATCTAACTGGCTTTATTTAGCTGATGAAGTTTCTTAAGAGGAAATTTAAAAAAACCTACCATAGATACCTGAGTATAAGCCAACCCGAATATCAGCCAAGGCACCTATTATACCACAAAAATGTGCTGAAAAACTTGGCATGCACGGTACTTTGCTTTTTAAAGTTAATCCAAGTATTTTAAAAGATGAAAAATACTAAGAGTTAAGCAATATATGTTCATTATACCTAAAATTAGAAGAAAAAAGAAAAGAATTATAGTCTTCCCATCTAAAGATAATTATCAATAATATTCTGAGTATATCTTTCAATTTTTTTACTCACAAAGATTTATGGCTATTGTCATAAATTAGCGCTAAATGACAAATGGTAATTTATTGAGTGGATGTACTATAATTTCCTTAACCATTCTTTTACTTCAAATATTTAATTTGCTTCCAAATTTTTCCTTATATAACTATAGCTGCAATGTGTACTTTTGTTTTTAAGTTTTCCCTAAATTTGGCGTTATTTCCTGAAGACAAATTTTTAGAATTGCAATTATTGGGCAAACAGCCCCAAATGATTTTGATACTATCTACCAAATTGGTAACCACAGGGGCAATGCCAATCACATGCCAACCAGGAAAGTTAAAATACATGTATTATAACACCTACTATACTCTGTTCTTATCAGTAGCGGCTGTTAATAAATCATAACAAAACCAACTCAATTCTATCCAATCCGCCTAACCCCCTTACATACTAAAGTTGACTTTTTTTTAAGGCTCAAATATTTTGAAGTTGATTTGCTCAAATCAGTATACTAACAAAATCCATATTTTACATTTGGTTGTTATATCTTTAAAATATACTTACGCTTCTTTTAACCTAGAACAGTGCTATATTCTAGACATGTCTATCTGCTTTCTTGTGATGTCATTAACGTGTACCCCTATCCCTCCGTATTTCTACTACATGAAGTCAGGCATAGAGTGGAAAGCTATCCAATAGAAGGTTTAGTGTGGTGGAAACAGTCTACCTATCCATCACTGGATAGTCACTAGCACATGTGGCTACTGATCATTCCTAAGGAAATCCATTGTTTCAAACCTCTTAGTATAGGACATTTTTAAACGACTACAACAATAAATGAAATAGTATAAAGAACCCTCATGGACCCATCCAACTTCAATAGTGATCAGCTGACCTGTTTCACCTGCACCTCTAACTACTTTTCCCTTCCTGCGTTATCATAAAACACATATATCATTTCATCTGTGAACATTTCAGAATACAGCGGTAAAAGGTAAGCATTTGTAGAACAAAAAAGCACAACTACCATATCAACCACACTCAGAACAACAAGAAGAAATCTTCTGTGTTAGCATATGTCCAGGTCAATATTCAAATTTCCAACTGTCTCATAAATGCCACTTTTTACAAAGTTTGCTTGCAGTAGGATGCAAACATGGTTCACACAATGTGATTGGTTGACATGGCTAAAAAGTCTCTCCTAAGTTCAAGGTAACCCCCTTTCTAAGCCCCCCCCGACTTTTTGGTTGAAGAAATTAGATGGTTCTTTTTCCATTTTCTGGAGTCTGGCTTTTGCTGATGGCATCCCGGTGGTATACTTCAACATGTTCTAACTTACTCTGTACTTTCTGCAAATTGGTAGTTAGATCAGATTAGTCTCTCTCTCTCTCTCTCTCTCTCACACACACACACACACACACACACACATATACACACATTTTTTTTGTAAAATGATTTCATATTAGTGTCATAATCTACCCATAGACTGGACACAAGGTCTACCTGTCTGTCAGTTTGTGATACTCAGTTAGTGACTTATTAATTCATTAAGGGTTCTAGATGGTAGTAAACCAATGCTACTGTCCTCCTACAGTTACTTATTGCACAAGACTTCTTTAGAGTGTTTAAAAGCAATGTCGTTACTTTGAAGACTAAGGTGCGCCTGACCCACACCATGGTATTTTCAATTGCCTCGTATACATATGAAAGTTGGCCAGTGAAAAAGGAAGACCAGAGAAGAATCAATGTATTTGAACTGTAGTGCTGGCAAAGACTATTGAAAGTACCATGGACTGCCCAAAGAACAAACAAATCTGTCTTGGAAGACGTACAACCAGAATTCTCTTTAGAGGCAAGGGTGGTGAGATTTTGTCTCAAGCACTTTGGACATGCTGTCCAGAGAGACCAGTCCCTAGAAAAAGACATCCTATCTGCTTGTTAAAATCGAGGTCAGTGAAGAAGAGAAAGAGATCTTCAACAAGCTGGATTGGCATAGTGGCTACACTAGCTCACACATAAGAAGGCTTGTGGGCAATGGCACAGGACCGAGCAGTGCTTTAGTCTGTTGTACACAGGGTAGCCAGGAGGTGGGACTGACGGGGTGGCACCAAACAACAACAGATGCTACCTAGAATACTTTGATAAAGATGCTCCTTTCCCATCTATTTAGTTAACCAAAGGGAGAGTTTTAAAATATACTTCAGGAATTTGGATACCTTTCCTTAATTTACCAGACTTCAAGACAATACTTTGGTTCACTAGTTATTTTCCAATATACATAGATTAATTTTCTTTCTAATTTTATTATAAGGCTCCCTGGTGCTGCTATGGGTTGGCGGTTCAAAGCCACCAGCCACTCTGAGGGAGAAGAATGAGGCTACTGTTTCCTTAAAGATTTCTTGTTGCAGAAATCCATTGTCCTACTTGGCCTCAAAGGTCCCTATGGGTTGGAATGGACTCAACAGCAGTGGGCAACATTATTATAAACCCATAGATGTAACCATTTTAGATGTGCTTGTATCTGATGGGATTATTATTGATGTTCGAATTGTCTCATTTATGGCATCTGCTTCGAGTTGGCTCCTGGGTCCTACTGTCACACTCCTGGTCGTTTTCTAGCTGCCTTGCTATTTAGTAGAAGGCATTGCAGGCCTGCCTTGGACACTTTCTGCTAGAGGTCTTCAATCAGCTGTTCCTTCTAGTAGCTCTGGGAATTTTCCATGTGAAAAGGTATTTGAAGACCACAATCTAGGAGAGAGTAAGTTTGGACAGGTTAGCGCTGCTTCCCTCCTTTTCTAGTACAAAGAAGAGAGAGCCCTCCAGTGTGCCACCACTCCTCTGGAAGAGTTTTCTGAGTCTCTCACACGCCCTCTGTCCCCATCACCGCCTCTACCTGTATTCTCCTCCTACCAGGTCAGGTGTACAAACGTGCGATGCTCACCCGAAGTCTCCCAATAGCTGAGACCAAATAAAAGTGCTCCACAGGGTTTCTGTGACCGAAAACTGGCAATATAGATGAAGAGGGTTTCGAAAAGCTCATGTTGAAAATCCCATTACTTTTTGATTCCATTCTTCCACCAATTTGTTGAAGTCCCTTTGTATAGACAGTATAATATATAGGCCCAAGAGAAGGCTTCAGAAAGTTGGTGGGAAATGTATTTAAAGATTTGAAGCTTCCTCATATTATTTATATAGAAGCCTTTGTGATGCAGTGGTTATGTATTGGGCTGCTAACTGCAAAGTCAGCAGTTCAAAACTACCAGCTGCACCTCAAGAGAAAGACAGGCTTTCTACTCCCCTATAGAGTGACAGCCTCAGAAACTCACAGGGGTAGTTCTACCTTGTTCTATTGGGTTGTTATGAGTTGGAATTGTCTCAATGGCAGTGAGTTTTTTTTTTCCCTTTGGCAGTGAGTTTTAATCATACTATTTATGGGGATTTAGTATAGTGAAATCTTTCTATGTGCTTTCAAATCTGTAAATCACTAAGAAGTCTGTCATTTCTTATTTTTCACAGAGCCAGAAAGGACCCTGATGCTCAGAGCAGTTGAATATGCATAGATTCATGGCTTTAAAAGATTTTTTCAACATGGTCAAAATGAAACTACATACGCACATTTACGTCCTCAAGCCTCTGGCGTTGGAACTGGCAATTTGGAATCAGATCTCGGCTTTGGTTCCGGAAAGCTTGGCCTGGTTACTTGCCTTCTCTGAACATCAGTTATGTCTAAGTGGAGACATTGAAATAAATCCTGAGAGAAGAGGGAAGAAGACAGTGCACTTTCACATGGCACGGGGGCTGGCGTTAATACACACTCACTAAAGGGCAAGGTAGTCCAAAGGAAAGCATTTACATCAAGACAGAGGGCTGGAAATAAGAAACACCGGGAGATATGTTACACCAGGGAGACCAAAATGGGTGAGCTGAAACAAAATGTGTATACATTATTGAATGGAAAACACCTATCACTGCCATAAGCCTTCACTTCAGTCACCAAAAGTTTATATATACGGTAGTTATTGTTAGATGGTCCAAACCCTTCGCAGAAGCAAGGTAAAATGTTTTGGAGTTAATTACATCAAATCTGAACCCAGATTGTGGCTGCCTAAAATGAACTCGCCAAGTATGCTACTTTACCTTCCAGCTGTAATACCTGGGGCTAAAGAGAAACTGCCGCGAGTGATTGACAGTTGTCCTGGGCCCTGAAGGATGAACAAAGCTGCGTCCTCTGCTGAGCACAGTCTGCCCACGGACCTTAAGGATAAGGGCAGTTGAGGGAAAGATAGGAAGTTACACGGGAGGAATGAGCCAGAGGAGGCTATTTAGTGTGAAGGTCAAATGGTTGTCCTCTTGGACTGGGCTGCAGGCCCACACCTGCCATTTCTAGGCAGTGTGACAGAGGGCAAGACCTCTTCTGCCTGTTTACTCAGCTTTGGCGGGGGATGTGGAGGGGCATGGTGGGTACTAAATCCAGTGAGACAGTCCACGCAAACCCCTTGGGTAGGCATTTAGTGCACAACAGGGCCCGGAGCCATGAGCTCTTTCTCTTCCGAACATGGTGTGCTGGAAGGAGTAATATGAGACGTTGCAGGCCCACCATTAGGATGGAAGTTAATGTGTGTGTTCTCTACTGTTTCCCCCCAGTCCTAGCAGCACTTGACAATTAGTCATACCTGCATCTATGTGGAATGTGCCTACTTCTGATGTAGTAGGAGGCACTAGGCAGTAGTGACCTTGAACTTTTGGTAGCCTGATAGGGCAGTGCCCCATATACAAGCCATCTAACTTCTTTCTCCAAGCTAGCCAGCTCTGGGCATGGAGCAAAACACTCACTGACAAGGGTTGGTTCCTGGCAACTGCTACGGGATACCACAAATAAAAAGCTAATGCCATCTGGTAATGAAGCGGGCTTGCTGTTGCCAAGGTAACACCTTTTCTAAGCAGCACATTTCCAAAGAGCTCACTCCCTACTTTGTCCCTGTGAGTGCTCAAATGGCAATGTTGTAAGAGAGTCAAAGAAAGCTTTCTGAAAAGGAGCAAGGTGCACTTGAAAAGGAAGCCTCCCACATGGGTCCTCACCCTTCCGGAGAAGTACATTTAGAGATGCTGTTGTTACCCAGGCCCCGCCAGGGTCAGCTTCGGAGCGGGCATCTGGGGCAGAAACTGGTGGTCTTCTCTTGAGCAGTTGCCTGCCCCACTGTAGACAAAGGAGCTCCGGTGGCACTGTGGTTAAGTGCTGGCATGTGACATCTGATGGGCCAGAGGTTTGAAACTACCAGCCCCTCTTTGGGAGAAAGAGGTGGCAGTCTGTCTTCATGAAGATTTACAGCCTTGGAAACTCTATGGGGGCACTCTTACTCTGTTGCTAGTCCAAGGGGGAAAATAATTTTTTAAAAGGCGGGGGTGGTTTAGGGCAAGAAAAAGAGTAGAGGCATAATGGTAAAGTGGTTGACTACTAATCCAAAGGTTGGCGGTTAGCAGTTTGAGCCCACCCAGACACCCTGAGTGGGAGGAGGTTGGATAATCTGCCCCCATGAAGGTCACAGCCTAGAAAATCCTATGGGACAGTGCTACTCTGACACACGGGGCTGGGACATGTCAAAATCGACTCACAGCACCTAACCAGGACAGCACAGCCAGGCAAGTCACAAGATGGCATTTATGAAGAGTTTTCTGAGTACAGTACTTAGAACCTTCCTTTTTTGTACTCTTAAGAATGGACTCAAGGAAATGCTCCAGTAAGCATTTATTTATTGAGTAAATAAGTGTTTTTGCATTATGTGGAGCACTGGACAGGGTCAGGGATTCATAGAATTGAAAAGGATTTTAAAGAGTCATTTTGTCCAACTCCCCTATTTTCAAAGGGAAAACTGAGGCCTGGAGAGGATGAGAAGCATACAGGCTCCTACCTGAAAGGCGAAGATGAAGTTGACATGTCTGAAAAAACAAGAGGGTGTGTAAGCGCGACCACCTCCAGGGGGACTCACTGAGTGCTGGTGGGAGAGTTAAGGGAGAACAGAGCTGCCTCACTGCAATGACTGGCAAGATCAGAAATGACTAGTTCACACCCAATCGATGACTACAGATTTTGAAAGAATGAAACTGATTGGAGAGAAAGCGCTCCGCCAAATGGTGTTCATGGAACACTCCAAGATGTTCTTAGATGTGGTCTGAGGGAAACATCCAGCAATCACCATCAAACTTTTCACTGCCTCCTGGCTATCGTTCCCTGAAGTGACGCAAATGAATACCCCCCCAGCCCCGGTCCACACCAGGGAGGAGTTGCAGATACGGGAAGGCACGGTTATCTCCTCTGTCTACGAACCCCGTGAGGCGCTCAGGGCAGGTATTTTATTTTCACCCAGAATAAAAGGGAAGTAAGGTTTATCTATCCAAGGCTGCGGCTTTACCACACAAGGTCCGAAGCCAGACCTCGCGAATGCCTCATCTCATGCCTGGTCCGTGACCGCACACTGGCAGCTCTAAGTGAGAGAGGGAAACAAGAAATGGTGACCACAGAGCCTGCCCAGGCATCTTCTCTGTGGTTCGAAATCTTGCTTCCCAAGACTCCTGGCTTTCCTCACAAATGGCTTTATGTCCACCCTTCGGACCCCATCCACAAGATGCTCATAATGTACTTGTTTTGTCTAATTTTAGCCCTATTCAAAAAAGTTAGCATTCTGGATTCCGCACAGCTGCTAGGTGTGTGTAGTCCTGACAGACTCGTGCCGGGTGGAATTGTTCTCTTAACAGCAGGCTCTGAAAAGCTGCAGCAGCAAAACTGAGAGGAAGGGAGGGAGACTGGCTGCTGCTTCTTTCTAGGAAAACTGTAAAAGCAGATACAGCCAACAAGGAGCACACACTGAGACAGACGGACTCGGAAAGGCTGAGCCTCTGGCAGAGTTGAGGTAGAAAGGATAAGCTGTCTGTAATGTCTTGACAGGGGAGGCTACTAGCACTGCAGAGGGCTGGGCACTCACCAAATCATAAAAAGAGAAGGGGGCTGTGTGACTGGGAAACCAGGAGGCCACACGGAGGGATTGTCAAAGCTGACACTGAGGCTCTTCCCTGCTCAACCGGCCAGCTGGAAGCTGTGTGCCCACTGATAAAGTGCCATGTAATGTAGTACCATATAGGAAAGCAAAAGTGAGATGGAAAGGGACTCCCATGGATGGACTAGACTTGAGATCCAAAGTCATTCCAGGCTCAAGAAGTGACATTTACTGTCCTCTGGGTAAAGACCCAGGAAAAAAGGAGGCAGGGAGACTAGCATTCCCCTTGTGGACTTGGGGAGAAAGACCCGAGTTGAGATCTTGGCTCTGTATCTGCTTGGCTGTGTGACCTTGGACAAATCATTCACTTCTTTGACCCCCTTTTCTTGTCCAGAAATCCCAGATAAGGTCTCACAGGGGCTGCCGTGATACGGAAACCCTAGAGCATAGGTGAAGCTCCTGGGCACTCCGGTTAAAGCATGGAAAGGGCTAAGCCAGTGGGCACACTAAGTTACTCCTGCAGTCACCACAGTAGAAGCTAACAAGGAGCACGGGAGAGCCAAGGCTTTGGGGCCAGAGATCCAAGTTTAAATTCTGCCCTTGCTACGTACCAAGCAGGGTGGCCTTGGGGAAATTATAAGTTCTCTCATCTCTAAAACAGGCTCCTTTATATTGTCTGGAGAGTTGGTGACATCAAGTGTCCAGGTCAGAAATCAGTGGTAGCGAGTGGGCATGCACTACGTGGCAGTTACGACAAACACCACTGTTGCCCATTAAAAACCTTATTTACAAATACCCAACCTGCTAAGAGAGCTTGTTCCACTGATGGGCGGATTGGAATCATTTGCGTCATGAACTTTCAATGGTAACAATGTGGGCATATTCTGATTTTCCTGGATTCATTCATCTCTTCTGAATGCAAAATTTCTCTGGCCAAAGGAACATGTCATCAGGGAGTACTTAACCCATTTTCCAAGTTTCATGAAAAAGTTTCAAGATAAGCAAGGCTCGTGAAACAACCTTCATTTATAGTAAATGTACAATTTTTCTCTCCTCACAATCTTCAAATCCCATGTTTCTCCCAAACAGCAAAAGTTCACACATAATGTAAGAAAATGAAAATATCACTGAGAAGCCTTGTTTATGCTGCCTCTGGGCTTCCTTTGAAGGTTTATAAAAAATCTCCCTAAATCATAATTTAGTTCATTCTATATATATATATATATATATATATATATATATATATATATATATATATATATATATATATATACACACACACACACACACACACACACACACACACAGCACAACATGTAGCCCTTCTTTTAAAAAAAAGTGCAGAACTAATGTCAACGCCTGTATAGAAATCCTAATTCCAAAATGATTCATGTGTATGAAGTGGCATACAGGTTAACCTACAATGAGAAACTATCAGCATAGTAAAAATGTCAAGATTCTCTGAACAGATTTGAAGATGAATCCTCAACAGCCAATAAAGAATTCTCACAGAATGTTCCTGATACCCTGAGACTACCTGGCACCACGGGAAGTAGCTGTTGTCTCCAAGCTTGGGTGGAACCAGCTGAAAGAGAGGTAGGTTCATGCTCTGCGGTGACCCTCCACTGTGGTGGCTGGCACACAGAAGGCTCTGTTCCACAAGGTGACTGTTCTGGGCTGGGCCAATTAAATGCCTCTCTGCAGACTGTGGATAGCATGGGGGTGAATAGGTAGGGAAAGAGAGTACTACCGTGTGAAGGAAAAGCCAGGCCGGAAAAGAGAAGTACAAAGGGCTGGGGAAAGGAGGGAGGGACAGACTGATGCCTCTCCCTTCCACCCATCGACTCAACAAATATCTACTAATTGCATATAAAATGGACTAATGCCCCATGCAAACATCATTCTCCACGACCCTGTGGCCAATCGAGCTAGATGGTGGTCAGCTGCCACCAACTGCTATGAAAACAATCATGTTAGAAGGTTCTGGACCAAGTGGGAGAAAAATGCTGAACAAAACTCCAAATCATACAAGACCAGGCACCTGCTGGGACAGAGTGGTGGAGCCCCCGAGATGCTGGCCCTCAGTCACCCTTCAGGTTGGGGCTCATGTTTGGGTTAGAATAGTCAGTACCGCAGAGGACGAGGAAAAAGGAGGAACGGAGACAAATCACCAGGAGGAGGTGGGAAACATTTTGGTACACTGAGGGGATTGCCAGGGATGAATTGGAATGAAATGAGTGAATCTGACGATCTGCGCTACAAACCACCATCTCATTCACAATAAAAAGTTAAAAACAGAGCTGACAGTCTAGCCATAGAAACTAGCAATCAATAAATATATAAAGGAAAAATCGGGCAAAAGAGTTACGAAGAAAACAAACAAGACAGAAATGTAAAGGGAAAACATGTAGGCAACATCTGCGTGTGAAAAAAGCGACACGTCGATTAGATCACTCAATCGTTCACACATTAATTAACAGAAATAGGTATTAAGTGCCTGCCCTCTCTCAATGGAGAAGAACGCTGGTGGCGTAACCAGTTTCGGTATGCTGTTAGTGACAAGGTCGGCAGTTCGAAAGCATTCGTCACCCTGCAGGAGAAAGACAGGGCTTTCTACTCTCACAAAGCTCCGCTCTTGGAAACCCACAGGGCAGTCCTCTTTCGTCCTCTCGGGCCGCTGAGTTGGAACCAACTTGGTGGCAGTGAGTCTGGTTTTGGAGTTTGATCTGGAATGGCAGCACTCCCGCTGGCACTGTTGGGTAAGCTCTGGGCTGCTAGCCCAAAGGTCTGGGCTCCAACCCACCAGCTCATCAGAGGGAGTGAGAGGAGACTAGGTGCGCCTACAGAGATGTATAGTCTGAGATGCCTTATTAGGGTTGTTATAAGCTAGAATTGACTCGATGACCACTGCCATCTGGGTTTGGGGCATGTGCCAGGGGCAACTAATGACAATCACATGTGCCCTGGAAACAGCAGTGAACGAAACGCTATTGTTCCTCTCACGGGGTGTGTATTCTTGGCAAACAAACGAAAAATGATTCCATCAATATGGAACTACGAAGACTACCAAGCTAGAAAGGCGATTTATTCAGACTTGGCTGAAAACTACGGGGAGAGATCAAGTTGGTCCATGCAAGGTGTTGGGGCAGAACAGGCCAGGCCGAGAGAGAAGCATGTGGAAAACACCTGGTCTGAGGTACAGAAAGGTCAGTGAGGCAAGCAGGACAGTGCAGGCACAGCAATCATGAAAAGCCCGTATTTTGATGCTCTTAAGGATTTTAGCCTAGGTCATAAATAGGCTCCGAAACTTATTTGGCCTACCACCCCCTTTTCAGAAAAAAAAATTACTTAGTATCTTCCCAATTAAAAACTTTGGCATTATAATCCAGGAGCCCTGATGGTATAGTGCTTAAGCCTTGGAAACCACCAGCAGCTCAGAGGGAAAAAGACCGGGCTTTTTACTGCTGCATTTTCTGATCCCGAAGGGGGGTTGGGGGGTCACTATGAGTCAGCATTAACTTGATGGCAGTAAGTTATTTTCTTTTTTGAGATAGCCCATAATCCAGGATAAAGCATAGGTATCTGCAGCCCCTAGACTGGTCCAGGAACCCACGGAGTGCTACCGCCCACTTTAGGAACCACTGGTCTAGGTGAGCAGAGAGCCAGTGGAGTTTTCAGCAGAGGAGAGTATGTTCCATGCATGCTCTGTGGAGAAATGGGGAGACCTCAGAAGTCACGGCAGTTACATAATCTCCTGACAACTTGAGCGAAGGGGTGAAGTCTAGCCTGTCAATCAGCTATGCTGATGGAGCCTGAGCTCTGGGCTGGAGGAGCCACGTGGAGACCCATGCCAGCACTGAGATGCTTACACTGCCACTGGATCCACAAGACTTTCTACCCCACTGGCCTGTGATCTTCCTGCATTTGGCATCATGGCATGTGTTGGGTGAGTCTGAAGAGGAATTTATAGATTGGTATCGGACATATGGGCTAATATCAGACTTGTGGACTTGATCTGGACTGGGTTGGGATGTTTTCTCAATATTCAACTGCTCTTCTATATAAAGTTCTTTCTTATACACATATGAGTGTCTATGAATTTGTTTCTCTAGTCTACCCGGACTCACACAGAGGTGGTAAGCCATAAGAAAGATGACGGTGGCAGAAGAGAAGGTAAGAGCGCACAGATCCAGGGTGGAACTGACATGATTTGCTGATGGCTTGGATATAAAAGGGTTAGAAAAAAAGGGGTCACCAAGGAAGTGTCTAGGTTTCTGACTGAGCATTGGGTAGATGGTTTTCCTATTTACAGAGATGAGATGAGCAAGAAAGGGGGAGGGTTGGGGGTTGGCAGGGAAGGGCTAAATCATGTTCCTTTGACTAAGCTATTTTTAAAGCATCTAAGTAGAGAAGTGGGTAAGGTCCAAGACTGGGACTCAAAGATAAGGTTTGATCTGGAGACAGTTCATTTATATGAACACTCAACAGGCCCTCTTTCTTAAAGTGGCCTCAAATGAGTCTCAGATTAGGTGAACCTCACTGGGAACCCACGCTCTTGGGGAGCACTAGTGCGGGCTTTGGGGGCGTTCAAGAGTTTTCTTGCTGGGAAAGGTGGATCTCTGGACTTAAAGTGGAACCGCCTCCTTGATGAGGCAGGTTTGAGAATGGGTGCAGGTTGGCTCCACCTAAACTGACACTTGTCAGCTGGCCTGCAATGGGAGCCTGGGCCCTCTGTGACACGCTGCCCCTGTTACATCTCCACTTCTTTGGTTGATAGCCTGTTAGGCTGCACTTGGTTTATTTAAAATTTCGTCTGTAGAATACATGCCAACTTGACCTTGACATAGAAAATTTTAATTCAAATCAATACACAGACAAGGTCACTTTAAAATTCAATTAATATGAATGGGAAAATAGGCCCCGCAGTTCTGCGAGCTGAAAATGGAACAGTTGCAAGTTAACAACAACCAGAGACATTTCCACACCCTGTCTGGTTTTCTCCTGTTTGATAATGCAGCTATCTGTGTCCTTAAATACATGCAGTAGTTAGAATACCCAAAATACTTTTTGCTGTTGCTTCTATTTAAGGTAGTTTAAAATTAAACTGTAGTTTGTTTGAAGAAAAACATAAAGTGTACTGAAAACTGTGAATTCCTATAACCCAATTTTAAATAAATTAAACCCCTGGACTTACCCAGGAATCCCTAGAGAAAGCTAAGGTTTTAATAGTTTGAATAGTAACAATTTGCATTTATATAGCATGCATATAGAAAACTATTTGCATTGATAAACATAATATAAAGGGAAACTGAGGAACGGGGATTTAATAGGCTACTTCGATTCTTTTAAGCTGTATACCGTAATGACTCTGTGACATTTCCTTCTTAGATGTACAACATCTCCTTCTACATAGGAACCCTGGTGGCGCTGAGAAGTAAGCATCAAGCGGCTATCTGCAAGGCCAGCAGTTCAAACCCAGCAGCCACTCTTCAGGAGAATGACAACATAGATAGCCTGCTCCTGAAAAGACAGCGTCTGGGAAGCCTCAGGTTTCCTACCTACTGGGTCGTTATGAGTTGGGATTGATGCAATGGCTGTGGGTTAGACGGCCCACATTTTACTCCCTACTACTGAGAAAGGGTTCTTGTATACCAGGACTTAAAGAAGTATGCAACAAATGACAAGACGGTAAAATCATCACGGGCTTCTTTGTACTGTTCCCTTTCCTCGCTGCTCCATTGCTGCTCGGTTTGGAATCTCCGTTTTTCTACCTTTAAACCAGGCGGTAATATAAAATAAATGATCAAGCATCCGTCTAAAGGAAACAAAATTGCTTTGTAACTCCAAGGAACGACAGTAAATTACGTAAAATTGGAATGTGCTATTAGGCGTGCCACTGAAACATCATAAACCTAGTTTTCAATTTATTTTACATTTGATATTAAAAAAAAAAAGGAGGTTGCTGAAGGGCCTGGAGATGGGGAAAGCTGCCTCTTGGGGTTGCTTTCTCTGTATCCTAGGAGGCTGATGGGAACTGTGTGTGTGTGTTCACTTTTATAGATTACATTGCAGGAGCAAATTAAAAACAGCCCCACTCTTTGCTGTCAGAGGACAAGCTGCGGCCTCGCATAATGCCGGCTCTGTCCTCCCCTCACGGACTGCTCACAGGATCGGTTTGCGTTCTCCTTCATGCGAGAATAACACAAACCAGCACGCTGTCCGTGCGTCCTGCCCTTTCCCTACCAGCCTGCAGTTGCTTCATCTTCCGGCTGTATTAATGCTCATCACACACTCATTATTCTTTAATGATGCTTGTTTGTAAATAGCAAGATGGGATGCAATTAAACCATGAGAGGCTAAATAAACATACATACTAATTAGGATCTTTACAAGAGGTTTTTTCCCCTCCACGTATAGACTGGAATTTACCTTTCATTAATCTAACTTAATTGCAATAGTGCTCCAATAAAGAGTCAACACAAATTAAGTGCTTGAAATGATTGCCCCATATTAAAGGTAAGCTAGCGATCCCTCCTGTGGGTAACGACCCGTCTTCTGCCAGGGGAGGGGACTGTGGAAACACACAACTGTTACGTAGGCGGAGAACAACTTCGGCCGTACGACAGGGATAGTGCCGTAATGAAAATGCTAGTGGCTCAGGTGGTCCAAGCTAATGACGTCAGGGTCAAGGGTTTTAACCGCAGCCTCACCCCTCTTATGGGTCAGTTCGGGCCCGTCATAGCAGACCTCACCCCGTACATTCGTTAGCGTTCTGTCGCTGGCTCCACGAGAGACAGAGGGAGGGTTTGGATCAGTCAGCTCCTATCTAGTCCCACTGCTGGGACAATAACGGCCAGGACCGTTCATTCTGCGGCAAGGTGGTAGAGATTTTCCTACGCAAAAGACAGCTGTTATTTGAAGGAAAAGAAATGTTCTTCTGTTTTAAACTTTGATTTTAGATGGTGTGTAAGATTACATACACTTGGCAATTAACTAGGAGACTATGATGGCATATCATAACATTGCATATAATCTTCTGACAAAGATCTCAGAGCACCTATGCGGTAAACAATAAACTTTAACCGAGCCCCTCCTAGGTACCAGGAACTGTGTAAGGACATGAAATTCCCTCAGGAAAAATGTCATTTACTAGAACAGTCTTCATCTTCTATCTATTTTTCGTCTTTCCCTAAGCATTAACGCCTATTGTGTATCATCATGTGCCAATACAGACACACACAGATGTACAGATGTCCAACTGCCCTACCTGCGCCAATGGCATTACTGGTTTGAAACTTCAAAAGTTAGAGGTCCTGAGGCTGTGAGAGGAGTCAGCTGGCTAAGCCAACCACTAGGGCTTGGAACTGAAACGCTCTATAAAATTGTACGATCAAGGCAGTATCAATGAGCTTGCCGAGGTTCCCATTTTAAAATAAGAATTTGGGAATTCAAGACCACCTGCCACAGTGCATTCTAGACAACGGGGTTCTGTGATCGACCATGTCCATGGCAGCATTCCTACAATATCCTTTTCTTGACGAGTCACAGTGCATGGGGGCGGGGTAAGCCCTGAAATACTAGCAATAAAGGAACTCGTTTAATTTCATTTAACCAATGAGTAAAAATCAATCTTACTGTGTGCATTATCTTCCTTAAGTATAGGTGTTCCCATGAAGAAATGCTCACGACCATTAGTCATTAGAGAGATGCATACCAAACACAACAATGAGATATCATTTCACTCCCGCACTAACAGCCAAGTTAAAAAACAAGGCAAAACAAAACCAAACAGCCCAGAAACACATGTTGGTGGGAGGCTGGAACCTTCACAGACTGCTGGTGGGAACTGTACAATGGTATAATCTTTGTGGGAAACAGCATGGCCCTTCCTTACAAAGCTGGAATGAGAAATAACTTTATGATCCAGCAACCCCACAACTAGATATGAGTCCTACAGAAGTAAGATTTGTGACACGAACCAGATGATGCCCAACTGCCACTGCCAACCAGTCTGGAAGGATCACATTTGAAGGTCCTGAGCAGAGAGAGACAGTGTGGAACAAAACTAAAAAAAAAAAAAGACCAGGTTTACTGGTTGAAGAGACACTACTAGCAGAACTTCAAGACTATGGCCCTCAGTTACCTTTCAGATCTGTGACTCAACTCACCCCATGGCTCCACTGTCAGCCAAACCCTAGACAGGCCCTGCAATGAGCATCGACTATGAACCACAGCAATAACATGGCCTTCCTTACAATAAGCAACCACTTCAGATGAAACCGTCAGGGCTTAAGCCAAGGACAAAGTTCAGAAGGGTCAGGAAGGAAGGAGGAATGGAAACAAGAGAGACAGGGAGGAAGACAGACATTGATGCTACATTGTGGAGGTGGCAATCAACGACATGAAACAAAATGTGTATGACTGGTTGAATGGGAAACTGACTTGCTCTGTAAACTGTCACCAAATTGACAATTAAAAAAATGTATTTTGGGGGATGTTCTAAGAAATTCACTTTGGGAAATACTGTTACATTATGATACGGAAAGAAAGAACGTGCCTACTGAATCAGTCACCGCGTCCAAATGTTCCAGTTTGACACTACACCTTATCCTAATCATCCCTTTCCCCGGCCCCCTTTTACTCTCCAGAGCACAAAAACAAGACAGCATTCCGCTCTCCTCTGCTTTGTCCCAGAGCCTGGAACACTCTCGACCTGCGTTAGTGGTAGAGGAAACCAACGGAGGCTCCACGGAGGGAAAATGGCTCCTTGACAGACTGTAGATAAAAATCTATCAACTCTAAGACATTTAATTGCTCCCAGTTCAAGAACTTTCAAAGATTCACTCCTAAATTCATTTTTATGGGTACATTATAAGCCTCTGAAAAACCTAGTCTTGTAACAGCATCACCGACAGCCTTCACTTAATCACGCTGGTAGATCATATATAAACACAAAATAGAGCTAAAAAAAATCATTCCATGTCAGTGAGCAGATGTCTAGCCCATTTGCAATTAATACGACCCACTTCCATACAATCAGACTGCTTAAAATTCCTGGAACAAGATGTAAAAGTTAAGATGCAAATGTTCTGGTTTTAATGAGAATGAATGGAAACTATAAAATCCTCTTTCCCTTTGAGGGGAGGTACAATCTACATGTAAGTCCCAACTGCACATTAAATTTATCAACAAAACAATCATTTGATAAAGCTCATGTGAAAGAAGAAAATAGAGCTTGGAAAGTCAAGCATATTTTCAGAAAGCACTTCCTACTAAAATAAAAATTTATCAAAATCATTACTCTTTTAAAGAACTTTAAAAAATGACGGTTTCAACACATTTCCATCCCCCCCCACCCTCCCATCAGCTACATTTCCCAGGGCTTCTTGTATTTCTTTAAATCC
Organism: Tenrec ecaudatus; assembly: GCF_050624435.1. Taxonomy (NCBI): domain Eukaryota; kingdom Metazoa; phylum Chordata; class Mammalia; order Afrosoricida; family Tenrecidae; genus Tenrec; species Tenrec ecaudatus. The sequence continues at coordinate 75,262,210 of NC_134539.1, read as the reverse complement.
ACGCAACCTTTTCATGGGCAGTGGTAGAGGACAGAAAAGATCAGGCCCGGGTAGGCGTCATTTAACGGGCCCTTGGACACACCGGTTAGCTCTCTCCGTCTCGGTGTGGTCATCTGTAGACAGCGGCAGTGTTACTGTGAAAAGGACACGCACAGCATGTGCTAAAGGGCTCCACAGAGTTCCGGGCCCCAACCCCTTAGCCACTGATTCTGACTAGGCGATCTCACGGGGACCACAGCACGAACAGCCCAACCCCGCACATAAAACAGACGCTAAGCCATCCAGTGGATTCCAGTTCCCAGTGACCCCAGAGCAGAATCATGTCACAGGGTTTCCACGGCTGTGACCTTCACGGAAGTGACTGTCCTCCAGGGCTACTGAGGAGTTCAACAATTTTGCTATTGGCAGACGAGTGCTTAACCACTGTATTACCCGGGTTCTTTACATGAATAGTAATTATTATTATGATTAATATTCACGGTAGCGAGGGGGTACTTCCCCCAGATAAAAAGATAAATCTCACTTTTCATCCTTCTTTCTCCTTGCTTGGAATGCAGAGGTGTACCTAATCTAATCTCATCCCTTCCTTGAAATACTTGTGAAGTCTTTTACCAATAGGTGGCAGTAGGTTTCTCAAAGTCAGAACTTCAGCCCAACTGCATTTGCATCAGATATCAATACCCTCTTTCTTCCTCCACCCCATTAACTCTGGGGTGAAACAGACATTTCTAACAAGCAGCCAAGGGAGTGTAATGGTTCTCTGGACCACTGGCACGGTACCTAATATGGGACAGCACTCAATAAATCTGAATTAAAACAATGCGAAAATAATTTAACTTTTGTGACACTTGTTTGTACCACTTTGTCTTCACTCATTCAATGGCTATATTAATAGCCCAAAGAGAGCCTCCTTTGGGCCTGGCACAGTTCTAAGCCCTGGAAACACGACAAGGAAGAAGACAGGCAATGGCTTTCCAGAGAGGAGCTTAGATTGTTCTGGGGACAATCACTGAAGAAGGCTATTGGAAAGGCAGAGACCACTGTACAAGAGACCTTTGGTACAAGCTTTGTGTAAACCAGGCACCAGGAAATTATTTGATGACAATGGGAAACAAAATCAAGATGGTAATATATATGTATAATCATTTTATTGGGGCCTCATACAACTCATCATAATCCATACATACATACATAGTGTCAAGCACATTTGTACACTTGTTGCCATCATCATTCTCAAAACATGTGCTTTCTACTTGAGCCCTTGGTATCAGCTCCTCATTTTCCCACTCCCTCCCCGTCCCCCCGTCCCCCTGAACCCTTGATAATTCATAACTTATTATTATTTTGTAGAGATGGTAATATTTTTAAGGGACAGTATAAACTCTAAGAGATTGAATAGGAGTTCAGAAACACCTAGAAACAGGAATAGGACAGCAGAAAGAACACACACTTTGGTCAGGTGGACCGGAGTAAACATCTCAGTTTTGCAATTTATTTGCTAAAGGCCTTTGAGTCAATCATTTTGACACTCTGAGCAGCACCGACCTGAAAGGCTTGTAATGGGAGACTACACTGGAAAGTCCCCCATCCCCTCCTTCTTCAATAAGGACCTAGTAGGCACTCAGCATGTGCCTGGCAGTCTTCTAGCCACTGGGGATGGATGCCCCAGTTACCGAGACAAAATCTCTGTTCTCACAGAACACACTGTAGCAGGTGGAGACTGACAATAATTAATAAATAAATAACATGTCAGATGGCAACACGTGCTTTGGGGAGAAAAAAAGAAGCATGTTCAGGGACAGCTATCAGTGAGTGGGGTGGGGCGGGGCGGTGGGATCAAGGACGAGTTAGAAAGGGAGAGGAGAGGCCAGGGGCAGAAGTGCACTTGGTACAAAGGTCCTGGGAAGCAGAAAAGACCCAGCAGGGCTGCTCTAGGCACTAGAACAGTGGTTCTCATCTTCCTCATGCGGTGACCCTATAATACCCTCATGTGGTGGTGACCTGCCAACCATAACATTATTTTCATTGCTGCTCCATAACTGTCATTTTGCTACTGTTATGAATCGGGTGACTTAATAACTCTTCAAAACAAAGATTATGATTCAGGAATAGTAACATCATTTTTGCTTCACATTATTGATCACAGGGAGTTGCTGGGACGAAATGGCTCCATCTGGTCAAATATGAGCTGAGACAAGTTGCAAGGATCTAAAGAACCTATTGATCGATGCTGCTGCTCTAATAACAAGACCAACAACAAGAATTTACATGGCCTCTGTCCTAAAGAAATATAGCACCAGCTGATTCTTTTATGCACTGCAAAGTTCCCTGGTGTCTACACCAAAAGCCTTGTTAACATCAGTGGAACACAATAGATGCTGAAGTTATTGGCTTGATCGCAATATTTCTTTAGGATTTTCACAAAGGCCTTGTGCAGAGTAGTATATGGTATCACATGTACCATCAAATGGCATTGAAAAGCCAGCGATTCGTTTGAGATCCATCCATGACACCTCTGCCACACAGCACAACTCTTTAAGATAGGCGTCACTAAAGCTTTAGGAACATACTGGAAGGAGAGGCTGTCTCACTTTTGGGAAGTCTTAAAAGCTGACATTGGAGTCGCACTCAAATACCACACAGCATTTTACAAGAAGTGGAAAAAAACAAGAGTGACCACAACTCATAGAAGCAAGCGTCTCAGAATGCTTAGGAAAGCTGGTGGCTACACCAGGCAAGGCGCGGATTTGTCTGTCACATGGCAGGAATGGAGCATTGCTGCATTCAGTGGATGGGAAGAAATACTACGGGGAAGGGTTCCAGCAGAAGTGCTAGCTCTGCCCCACTGAGAACCACTTGAGCGCTGAGACCGCTGAGGACCTCCAGGTCAGGGAAGCGGAGGGAGGAAAAGATAATGCAGGAAGGGTAAGTTGAGGCCAGGCTGTAAACTACCCTGAAGAGGAAAGCTTGCCCTGCGAGTGCAAAGGCGCCTACGGAGGTTCTCGAATAGGAGGCTGGCTTGATGAGACCAGCTGCGTCAGCATCGCGCTGGAGTCCACAGCGGAGTGGATGCGGAGGGCTGCTTGCAAGAAACCAGCTAGAAGGCCAGGGCAAGAGTCTGCGCAGAGGAGACGCGATCAGAGAAGATGGGGAAGTGAGGCTAATGTGCAGGGAAGAGGCATGGTTCCCGCCCGTGGCACTGGAGAGTTATGTGGGCGACTGGAACAGATTACAACACAATGTAGGGTTATCTTACACTGCTTGAACAATAGCAAAGAACGAAGATAAGGTCGGAAACAGAAAGATGCCCACATTGGGGATGAGGTGTAGTCTAGAACTTAAAAGGTACCCTGAAAAGATCCAACATTTATCACTGAATAAAAATAAATGAAATAATCTTTTAAAAAGCAAGTTACGATAATAAGGTATTATATCTTTATGCAACCCACTTTTGGGGAATTTTGAACACACACCGTTGCACTATGACTCAAAAGGGGAAATACCACCTGTTTCTACTAAATATTAATTTCAAATATTTCAAAAGTAAAATCCAACACAGCTCTTTAGAGTTAGAATTATTTTCGCCAACATTTAAATTTTCTACTGTAAATGCCAGGCCAATGAAATATACCCGTTAGAGGTGGTGGAATGTGCTTTCCAATTCTTTGAGGGCAAATGCGGTTGAAACTCATGGAGAACTGGAGATCTGGGTATGAGCCTTAGGGAGTAGACGACAAATGAAAGAGCCTGATGATTACTGGCATACTGGGATCTTTTGGACGGGAGAATTTGATGGGAGGGAGCTTAATAAGGCTATCATTAACTCAGACTAAATATTGGTAAGGACTCTTGGAGAAGCTACCTAAAGAATGGCCATAGTGGCTGAAAAAAGAGGCAACATTAACCTTGTAAAACTGTACTTGAAAAAGAGGAGAAAAGTATAAATTATTCCTAGAAATTAGTTTTAGGGATAATAATAAAAGCCTATTTCTAAATTTGACTTGGCATGCTCTTGTCAGAAAATAGGAACTATACACCACACAATGTTTTCTTTTTATGTCTTAGCTGTCAGAAAACAGACAGAAGATTGACTGCACAAGTATGTTTTTAAGCTGCTCCACTCTGGTGCCTGAAAGAACCAATTCCTTCTACCAGCTTTCCATGGCCATTAACTTTAACAGTCGTAGCTCTCACACTGTGCTTTAACCTGTAAGGCACCAGAAATTCATCTGGAAACAGCACACATTGTTAACGTCCGAGGGTAGGTCCAAAAGTATTGCTATAAAACCGCAGGAACCTTTGCTACACAGAAACATCAAAACGCAAAGCCCCTGCTTTTCCCCATACCCTCTATCCAGAGCCAGCCCTTCGTGAAGGCAGTATTTCCATCGCTCTACGTCTTCCTCGGTTAACCTGGCAGTCTTGACATCTTCAAAGGACTCATGCTCCTTTTAAAGTTCTATCAGTTTGGAGATCAAAAGAAACCTTAAAGGGCACCATCAGGGTGGAGTGAGTGGGGCTTTCCAATGAAATCCTCACAGGCCAGCCCCTGCTACAGATACAGGGTTGCCATGGGAGAGATTCCTCAGCCCAACGTTCCTGGTCTTTATTTTCATCCATGCAGACTTCAAGATGAATCGGAAGACTATTCCTTTGGAACTCACAAGGCCATCACCAGAACCTTCTGAGATGATTTGCCTTGAACTTAACTGGTCCAGCAGATCCCTTCATAAGCCACTGTTCTGGTTGGACTTTGTACCCTGGAGCTTAGTGATCAACCCAATGCTTGTCCTTGGTTATGATTGTTCAATAGAATCACCTTTATTGGCTTCAATTTTGCTTAAAACAGTGATGAAACGAATACTTTTTGCACCCATGGACTGAAAGCTTGCTGAGACCAAGGTATTTGCTTAAAACTGTCAATGCTGAATGAAGCAAAGTGAGACCCCAACTTCTGTAGCTATTGCCCCAATGATAATCCTACGATCTTCACGATGTGTCAGAGTGGACTCGATGGCAGTGAGTCTGTTTCTTCCCACAGTTTCGGTTCATTAGTTGGGGTTGATGCGCTGCCTTCTCTTGGCTCATCTTTCAGGCCTTCCCTACCTTCTGTAAAATACCTGATCTACCTAAAGCTGTTGTTTTACGTGGGAAACAGCCCCATAAACGTGTAGCAGAGTTTCAATGCTTTCGGAAGCTTTCCACTTGAGTCTTGTTAAAAACCTTATGTTAGCCCTGCATTCAGAACCATTTCCCCACAGCACAAAAATATCCCTTTTGGTCCTAAAACTGCAAACTAGGAGCCACTCTCCCAGTCCTCACTTCCACTCTCTTCTAGTAAGGAGTTGGTACCTCTCTCATTTTCCCCCACCTAGAGGCAGTAGCTTGTGGTTTTCAGCTTCAAACCCAGCCATAAGCACCAAGGATGGGAAGCCAATGGGCATGTTTGGGGTTGCCAGCAGGCAGGTGTTAGACACCCTCTGGTGGGTTGGAAACAGTGTGCCCAACCCTGCCGTGGTCTTCCAAGGCATGCTTTAGAAACTGGGCATTGCAAAAAGATACTGCCAACCCTTTGTCTCGAGTGAGGATCCCTGTTTTCAGTAACAGAAACAAACTAGGGCAGAATTGTGACTCTTGCTGTTGGGGGCCTTTGTGGCCAAACACTGGAAGAGTATAAATCAAGAAAGTTGTTTCGAAGGCATTATCAGATAGGATCACAAATGTCTTTGTACAAACAAAATGGGCCAGGTTAGTCTAACCAAGACGCTGGGATGGATTTATGGCGTTCTTCTGTGGAGAGGACCCGGAAGACAACATCAAACATGTGCTACTGGCTGGAGTAAGAGAACTGGTCTGCCATAACTAATTAGAAAGCCCTACAGCCTAATTAGATTGCAATTTTCATCAACTACAGCCACCAAAACCATACAGTTCCACTGTGAAACAAAATGTATCCAGGGAGTTGGACATTAGCTACCCAGGCTGTCTTCCTCCACCAGCCGAGCCAGAAAAGCAAGTGGCGAGAGGATGATGGTGGGCAGCAAAAACCAGACAAGAAAAGGCACCCTAGTGAGACTACGGCAAGCGTATTACCAAGAGAAGGTAGCTGCAGTCATCTACTGGATGAGGAGACAGCTTTAAACACATTGTTCGGAGTAAACCTGGGCAGCTAAGAACTGAAATTCTAGTGGTAATTTTTTACATACCCTCAAATACTGAACATAAAAGAAGAATACCAAGAATAAACAGCATGAAAAGAAAGTATTTAAAGCTAAATTAAACTTTAGGACCAGGGCTATCAACCTTCTTTGGGAAGACTCTAATAGACTTGCTCCACAGAAAAAGGTTACACGAACATCTATGTACATATAAAGTACAGAAGGTCCAGAGATTTCTCAAAGCCCATACTTTACCTTCCAGTTCATGGACCTAAGATGGAGATCCTTGAGATTATGACAAGAGCTCATTTTCAGAGGATTAAGTAAGAATAGGAATAGGAAGCCCCCACAGATGGACATTTCTATGCTTTAATAGAACACCACATCTAAACAGAACCTGTCCCAGAAAGATAAAATCCAAGTACATGTGGCTTTGGCATACCTATTTAGGCAGAAGCACTGCACACGTTTGTCTAAGAAGCCCCAGGATCAGGTGGGTAAACGAACGACTACGCCGTTTTATCTCATGTCCCTATTATGGGTTCTCACTCTTGTTCTGCTTAGTCTTAGGATCATTCCTAGCAATACAGAGGCTGGATACGGCAAGGGTTGAAGGAGACACAGGCAACAAGGATGATGCAAGGATACTTTGCATAGCTAGAAAAACAGACAGCAGCTGTACAGTTTCAAGTGATGTAATTATTAAACACGGGATGAAAGCTTGAGCTCTCAAGTCAGAAAGACCTAAGTGAACTGTGACTCTACCACTCAGTAGCTTTGTGACTTTGAGCTTCTGTAAGTGTCGGGGCTTGTTTGTTTTTTCATGAGGAAGATGGGGCTAATGTACCTATTTCATGAAGGCCAATGAGGAGGTACATGGAAAGTACCGAACAAGCAAACACACTTCCTGAGAAGTATTTGGTGAACTTTATACAGGAAGGGATAATTTTTATTTTATTGCTATAGCCCCTATCCATAATGTCACCACTATACAAGCATTTCCTAGTCCATGACAAACGATACAACTGTCCTTCATTTCTTTCTTGTTAAATGTGTCTCTCTGTGTGTTTAAATGTTATGCATACTGATACGAGAGGATCCGTGGCTTACAGGTTGGGCTGCTAACACATCAGTAGTTTGAAACCACCAGATGCTCCCTGGCACAAAGACGAGGCTTTCTACTCCCATAGGTGTTACTGTCTTGGAGTCCCACAGGAGCAGTTCTACTCTGTCCTATAGGGTCGCTATGGGTCAGAATCAACTAGATGGCAGTTGAGTTGAGCTATACTCATTCATATTAAAAGGCAGTAATAATGGGGGGAAAAAGTGTCAGAATGGAATTCCATTGTAACTGAGGCACTACCTGTACTACCAATAAAACCAAAATCAAGTTGATTCTGACTCATAGGACAGAGTAGGGAAGTGCCTGATAGAGTCTCACTGCTGACCTTGTGGTTAATGTCAAGCATTTAACCATTGTATCACTGTGATTCCTTTATACTAACAATAGGGTGTGCATATCCATGCCTACCAGAGTGCTTACAAATAGGTATATGCCCATTCCCTCCACAACCAGAACTGCACATCCTGTATTCCAGTCTCGTACCATTGCCTATAGCTCATCCCAGTATGTGGGGCTACTATATTTTATGTATTTTAATTCATTAGTAACATGTATGCTGGTGTTCGATGATCTTAAATTTGGCCTGTAAGAGGCCCTTCGAATTGGCTTCTGAATACTTTTTAACAAATTTCCACTATTTTTTGAATATTTCCTTTACTTTCTGCCATAGGAAGGTATTTCAGGCCTACCTTGTATTTTCCCTGCTAGTGTTCTGGATTTTTCCGAGAAGATTGCTAGTGGAGAGTGATATTTAGAAACTAAGGTGTGGAGGATAGCTGCATTCATTGCTCCTAGGGTCTCATTGCTTCTAGACTCTTGAAGCAAACACGGCTAGGACATATGTTTGTGCATATGCATATGTGTATGTGTGATATTTCTATATCTATCTATAAATATTAAAAGCAATTGGTTCACACTGATACCTCTAATTCTACTCTAACATCATGGGTTCTTACTAGTATTCTCCTTTACATATGCAATTTCCTTCTCCAAAGGAAGAAATCCAGCTCCTGTCATCCACAATTTATTCCCTATTTGCTCATTCCTAGAATACAATTAAGTAATTTCCGAACTGCTAACCCGTGTTACTGAGAAAACCAACCAACCGGGCCCACCAAGCCCCGAGGATGATATTCCTGCTCAGAGCAGCCAATGCACAGAGAGGACCATAAGGCCGGCCCTACTATGAGACATGACATCGTTCACTGACCCATAGTACTACGGGGGACAACACTGGAGACACAGTGCAGGAATTGTGCCCGATCTGGCTACACCACACTGAGGCGAAACGCTAAGGGCATGCAACAGAACAGCAAGGGGAACAGGGCAACTAAATCCCCAGGGAATACCAAAAATAGACTTTGGGGTCAGGGCGTGGCACCTCATCAGATTCAGGCAGAAAACACTCCTAAAGATCACCAAACAGACCTTGAACTATTTAAAGCTTTTTTTTAATTGGTCATTGGTTTTGTTGTTGCAGTTATTGTTGTTTTGTTTTCTGTTGTTGCTTTGTTTTGCTCTGTCTTATTTTTTGTGCATATTATTGTTTCTGCAGGCCTATCTATATAAGATAGGCCGGAGAGAACAATTTGGAGGAGAAAATAGGGTTGATGGTTCTGAGCAGACATGAGAGAGGGGGAGGCGGGGGAAAGGAAGTGGGTGTTAACAAACCCAGGGACAAGGGAACAACAGTGATCTAAAATCGATGGCAAGGAGGGTGTAGGAGGCCTGGTGGGGCTTGATCAAAGGCAACGTAACCGAGAGGAATTACTGAAACCCAAATGAAGGCTGAATGTGATAGTGGGACAAGAGGAAAGTAAAAGGAAATAGAGGAAAGAACTAGGAGGCAAAAGCATTTATAGAAGTCTAAATATAGGCATGTACATATGTAGATATATTTATATATGACAATGGGGAAATAGATCTATGGACATATTTTTATAGGTTCAGTATTAAGGTAGCAGATGGACATTGGGCCTCCACTCAAGTACTCCCTCAACATAAGAACACTTCGTTCTATTAACCTGGCATTCCATGATGCTCACCTTCCTGACATTATTGCTGAAGACAAAGTGGGTGCATAAGCAAATGTGGTGAAGAAAGCTGATGGTGCCCGGCTATTAAAAGATATAGCATCTTGGTCTTATAGGCTTGAAGATAAACAAGAGGCCATCTAGCTGTGAAGCAACAAAGCCCACATGGAGGAAGCACACCAGCCTGTGTGATCACAAGGTGTTGATAGGATCAGGTATCAGGCATCAAAGACCCGGAACAAAAATTCCATCATTGTACTTGCTGTTTCCACACTGCTAGGTGAGATATGGTACTTCAGCAGTTTTAATTTGCATTCCTCTAATTATGGGTGAGGAGGTGGAACATACCTTTTCGCATGTTAAAAGGTATTTGCAACACACTGTTTTGTGTATGTATGAATTGTTGGTTACTTGTAATTTTTCATTTTCTATCACCCTTTTAGCCTTCATTTTTCAAGGTTGAAAAATTTATCTTAGGAATACACGCTCTATATTAGAGATATATTTCTAAGACAGACAGACAGACAGACAGACAGACAGACAGACACACACACACACACACACACACACACACACACACACGAAGGCTAAAAGACCAAAAGCGTGATAGAAAGCAAGCACAGGATGTAAAACAAATAAATACACAAACATAAACAAAACCCAGTAATACGTAAAAACATATTTAAATATGTTAAGGGTGCCCAGCCTCCTTACCTATACTTAAAACCCAAACCACTTCCATTGAGTTGATTACAATTTGTAGCAACTTTATGTAGGTTTTCTATGTTGTAAATTTTCAGGGAGCCAGATAACTGGATCTTTTTCCTGCAGAGCGGCTGGTGGGTTTGCATCTCTGGCTTTACGGTTCGCAGCCCGATGTCTAACCCACAGCGCATTAGGGCTCCCTGTTTCAGGCTTGCATCAACCATTAACGTCTTCCATGCTCACCATCAGTCCTCACACTGATGTTATTCCACTTAATGTTTGGTAGAATGACACTTATCTGCCAGTCGATCCAATACAGACCAAAAGGTACAGAACTTCCTGAATTCTTATATGTCTACAATGTTTTTCTCTGTAGTTCTGATGACTGAAGGGCATTTATATATGCTGATTGACACAGTTGGAAATGCTATACCATCACTGACTTGCTTTATCTATTATTTGTAAGGCTCTTACGCCAATCTAATTATTTTGCCCTTAAGTTATTTGATTGCTTTGCTTTGGGTGAATGGTATTTTTCCCTTTATTTTTGAATTGATAGGATTACTAAAATCAACTTGATTTGGTTGTTCCTAGTCAATCATCCTGGTAGGCAGTGGTCTATTCAATGCATAGATGTAAATCTTCATTCAAAAAGCTTTCTTGGATTATAGTTTTATTCCACTTTATTTTTCTTTTTCATGGAGTCCGGCTGTACGTGTGTTCCACTTCAAACACTTTAACTCTGGCAGCTCCTCCTTTTTATTTTGTTGTTGTCCAGTCTTTCAATGTTCTTTTCTTGCTCGATTGATGAACATTTTTGCATTTCTGATTCAATTGCACACAGACTCCCACACACAAGTCTCTTTGATGACTTATTGAGGATAATGAAATTAGCTTGGAATGCTGTGTACCCATTTCCTTGTTTCATGATCTCTCTTCTGGGGAGAGAGAAGAACTTCTTTACAATGTTTATTCTTCCCACAAGTCGGAAAGGCTTGAAGACGTGTGGAATGAACACACATGTTAATGAGCTAGTTTATAGATACCATTTGGTTTGATTTGCTTCATCACACATGTATGCATTTGTCCTCCTACTGATTTATCTTCTTTTTGATGCATTTGGAAGTTGCTGAGACCTGTACACTTCACCCCTAAACATCTAGGTAAGCACCTTAACAAGTAGCATAAAGCATATCAATGTTACCGTTAAATTTTCCTGCATGGCAAAATTGTCTTCAAGGAAATACAACTCTCTTCCTTGAATTTTGGCATATGCATATAGTGATATAAAGGCATGCCTCTTATCAAAGAAACAGAACATGCCTCACCCATGTGCCCTGTCCAGTCAATGTCTGCCCCTCTCCCTCCCAGAGAAGTGTTTCTTTTATCCCAAGCACATTTGTTGCCATCATCAATCTCAAAACATTTGCCTTCTACTTGAGCCCTTAATATCGGCTGCTCATTTCCCCCCTCCTTTCCCACTCCCCCTCCCTCATGAACCCTTTATAATTCATAAATTATTATTATTTTATCATATGTTACACTGTCCGACGTTTCCCCACGCCCACTTCTCTCTTGTCCATCCCCCAGGGAGGAGTTTATAGGTAGATTCTTGTAATCGGTTTCCCTTTCCAACCCACCTTCCCTCTACCCTCCAGGCATCGCCACTCTCACCACTGGTCCTGCAGGGGTCACCTGTCCCGAGCCACCTTACATTTGGCCTGTTCAAAGCTTCACATAAATGAAATCCAACAACGAATGCGTTTTTGTGAGGGGCCTTTTTCACTCAGCAAGGTTAACAGCGGAGTGCAAGTGACAGCTTACTTGAATTTTTTTTCCGTACACGTAATTTGGAGTGTGGGTATTTCCTTGATATTCTTTTTTGTGCTTGCAGTTTTTGTGCTTATGCGTGTTCTTCTGTTTTTTCTTTACACTTTGGAAGGTATGTAGAGAGACGAAATTTAGAGAGCATCCATAATATTTTTGATTGTGAAAATTTTCAAACAGCAAGGAAGAGAGATTTTCTAATGACCACTCAAATTAAAAACCAAAAAAAACCCCCAAGGTTTTATCTTAACTGCTTTATCTAACCCCTTAATTTGTTTTTGTTCAAAGTAAACATCTGATATCATGCCATTTCAATTCTATATCCTTTGGTATTCATCTCTAAAATATGGATCTTCTTCTTCTTTAGATGAGCACAAGGCTACTAGTACACCTAAGACTATGAGAAACAGCTTCTTGCTGACTGTATCTAAATCTCTTGGATTGCTTAACAAAGGTCCGCTCACAGTTAGTTGGGGTTTGTTTGAACCAGGATCCAAACAGTCTGAATTTTTCACACAGACATTAAACCTCTTTTAAGCATTTCATGTTCCCTATTTCCCCCCATGCCATCAACTTTGTTGAAGATACAGTTGTCCCACATTTCCTGTTGCCTTTACTTCTTAAGAATAAGAATTAAACAAAAATACACCAAAACTATAGCTTTTAATCCCCAGTAAACCTCCAGGAACATCATTCCAATTTCAACAAACAATCTGAGAACCACTTTTCCTCAGTGGCTGAATTCTTTCTCCTTCAAGCAGCGATTCTCACACATTCTGATCTCAGGATCTCTCTGCCATCGTGCAAACCTCAAGGAGCTTTTGTTTCTGCGGGATGTCGCTATCAATATGTGATCCCATTAGAGCTAAAACTGAGAAAGACACAAGAAGACACAAGCCACAAGGTATGGGTGTGCTGACGTCATCACACATTAGGTAGTCTCTGGAAACCATCCTGAACGGAGAATGAATTAAGGTGAAAAAAGGAAAGTAAGGTCTTAGTATCACCACACAAATGGTTCTGATCTTAAGGAATGACTGAAAGTGTGTTGCCCCTTACCCCTGGACCACTGACTTCTAGACACTGAAAAATGCAGCATCACAGCATTTTAGTACTGTGTGGTCTTCAGAGATTTCTGAACAACAAAGCTGTATTAATGCTTGGGGAAAAGGTGCTTTGCTACTTGAGAATCCTGGTGGGAATATACATTCATGTAATTACTTAGGCAAACATTTTGACATTATCAAGGGAAATGGAATATTTGCATGCCCTAAATCAGGGTTTCACAACCTTGACATTTTGACACTAGGACTGAATGGCCTTTACTTTGGAGAGCTTGGGGGAGAGTCATTCAGATGTTTAACTATCTAGAAAGAAGTTGTGCCATCCAAAAGCCTGGCATGACTCTGCTAAATGAATTGCAGGTAAGCTGAAAAGCAGATGTGCACAGACTGATCAATGAGTTTTAGCTCCTCTAAATCAAATAGCATACATCAAGATCAATTTCTAAGAATTTGAAGCTTTATCACTTTTCCTTTTTTCCATTTTCTACCTAGTAGATAAAAAATTATAGATTAGTATTATACATGCAGAAAGAAGCTAGCTGCTTGTGCCAGTTCCTGACTCCGTTAAGTTCTCAACAGTTTTTTGATTATTTGAAGAAAATTAATAATGGATTGTCAAGCAGTGGCTGAACTGCCACTAAATATCAACACAACTAGATTCATTTTTGGATACCTGAGCTCATCTCCTCAAAGAATGGAAACAGGATGTATTATATCATGAGTTACAAACTTCAACACCAAAATAGCCTCGACACAAGGCAAAGAGGGCCTGATCGCATTTAAGGATTACATAAACGGTTACAAGTTTAGCTGTCACATTATGTTTTGGAGAGCATAGGCCAGAGTCAATTATCTAAGACTCAAAGCAGAAGTTAAGCTACTCACGGTCTTGAAAATTTGAGAATCAAAACAGTATAAATGCCTCTTCCTTTTCCCTTGAGTACTCAGAAAAAAGGTCCTCAGCACAGCCAATAGGAACAAATTGATTAATGGCAAAAGACATGTTTACTTGTCATTCTTTCAGCACCTATTCTCTGCCCTGTCCCCACCATACCCTATATATATGTGCGCCCTACCTGTCCATCTGCATCCACCAGCAGGCTATGCGCAGTTCCCTGATGGAAACACTTGCTCCTAAAGTTTCTGCTAGACTCTGAAGGCCTGGGGCCTCCAGGCCAACAGGGAAAGGCAAGCTTGGCTTTCAGACAAGCCAAATGGGTCTCAATTGTCTCAAAGAATAGCCTCAAAATTTGCCAATGTAATTGCACCTTCTCCCCCTCCCCCTCTTTTACTGTAAAGGAGTCTTGGTAGCACAGTGGCTCAGGGACAGACTGACTGAGAGGCCGGTGGTGCCATCTGCTCCTGTCAAGTGCACAGTCTTGGAAGCCCTGGGGGGAGGGGGCGCTCAGCTCTATCCTGTAAGATCACTAGGGGTAGGAATGCATGATGCCAATGGGTTTAGAGCAGTGGTTCTCCGCCTTCCTCAGGCCGCGACCCTTTTATATAGTTCCTCATGTGGTGGTGACCCCCCACCAACCATAAAACTATTTTCGTGGCTACTTCATCACTGTCATTTTGCTACTGTTATGAATCAGGTGACCCCTGTGGAATGGCCGCTCGACCCCCCAAAAGGGTCATGACCCACAGGTTGAGAACCGCTGTTTTATAGTGTGAAGAAACCACTGACATGGGGCTAGGGAGGGCGCTTAATTACGTCAAACATCTACAGCACTCTGTCACTTCGTGGCAGTGATTGCTCTGTCAAAGAGGAAATCAAAAAGGATCACAAAAACCTGATCTTTTGGTTCATGGACTGCTCTGGAGTTCCAAAGACTTGACTCTGTTTTCTCACAGATGTACACAAACAGGCCAAATCCTCCTTTAAACTCACACACCCAAACTGGAGAGGTCTCAAACTGCAACCAAGTCAGTCAGTGGAATGCTCTCATGATGGACCTCGGCCATTTCTCTCGAGCCATTTCTGGGCCCCTCTGCCCCTGAGTGTGGGAGTCCCTCCTCTGAGTGGTTTCGGGAAGCCACTGTACACTCAAGTGAGTCTTGGGAAAGAGCTACCTGCTCCCACTACTCTGAGCTCTCCTTCCCCTCTGGGAAGGTGCCTGCCCTGGCTCCACGGCCTGAGCTAAGTCTTAAAAATGTGTGTGCCTGCAAGAAGGCTCATGCCAACGGTATTTATAAGCAAAATTGGAAATAACCCACATACACACCGACAGGAGAAACGATAGTGTGGTCACAGAATGGGCTATTGTACAAGGAAAATTATTACACAGCAGATAGATCGAGAAAGCACACAACTCGATACCGTATCTACAAAGCTCGAAATGCAACAGAACAGAACGAGACCTTATGCAGGCACACATGTACACGTGGTAAAGGTACACTGAGAGGGAGAAGTGCAAACAAAGACGACCAGGGTGGGGGTTACTGGGTGGAGAGGCAGAGATTGTGGAGAAGCAAACATTGGTTTTGTTCTTCTTAAACTGAGTGGGGAGCACATGGCTCTAGCATTACACTTCATAACTTACATATACGTTACATGTAGACCAAATTACATAGTAAAAAAAAATCTAAGCAAAAATTACCAAGCTGGTGGCCCACATCTTGTCAGTAGCATCAGCTATAATCAGAGATGGAAGTGTAAAAGCATTTTTGGAGACTTGGAGCTGGGTGTTCTAGCAGCCTGGCTCAATAGGAAGAACTCTGGATCTCTGTTTCTAACTTAGAAAATAAAAACAGTTTTGTCTTAGCTACTTCAAGGGTCACTCTGAGGGTCAAATGAGCTGACTGCTATGTGAGATGAGGGCTTCTTAAGCAGGGACATTGGTTGATTCTTTCATGTATCCTGTTGCCCTTTGTTCTCCGGGGAACGACCAACTCCTCCACTATGTAGTTTTAGGGGACCCTCATTAATCCATGGGAGCCCTGGTGGTGCAGTGGTTCTGAGTTGGGTTGGATCTGCATGGTCGGCAGTTCGAAACCACCAGCAGCTCCGAGGGCGAAAGACTAGGCTTTCTACTCCTGTAAACAGTTAACAGTCTCGGAAACCCAGGGGGTTGCTGCAAGTCAGCACTGACTCCACAACAAGGAGTTGGGTTGTTTTTTTTGGGGGGGGGGGCGACTTCACCTTGACCACAGGGGAGGAATCAACTCAGGTGAGGTCAACAGGATTAGTTCTCTCCTGGGGTGTATGAGCACGAACACAGGGAAGGAAGGCAACCGATAAACGGAATCCTTTAGACTACAGGGCCTCCTAAGGCGCTGTTAATTTTGTTCCTACTCCTGACATAAAAGTCCTGGTGGCACAATGGGTCGGGCACTGGGCTGCTAACTACAAAACCAGCCATTCAAAACCACCAGCTGCTCCTCAGGAGAAAGAAGAGGCTTCCTACTCTCGTAAGATTTATCGGATCCGAAGCCCAAAGGGGCAGTGTGATTGTGTCCTACAGGGCCATTATAAGTCAGAACTGATTTGATGGCAGGGAGTTTGGTGCTGGTCTCTTGACATGCCTGGAGCTACCCTTCAAAGAGTCACTCTGGCAGGCTCTATGAATCTTTGAACATCTTCCATCAGTAGAAAGCACAATAAACACAAAGCCCAATGCCCCTTTTCATTAAGTTAGTTACAACACGTTGTATTTGACCGCATGCAAGGAGACCTGCTAGACTCAGGGCTTGGGGGTGGGGTTTGGCTAAGGTAGATAACAGAGGACATTAAGGAATGCCTAAATGGGAATGGGTCCGGCTTCCACAACCTCCTAACTGGTCTGTGCCCACGGGTGTCACTCTCCTCTTGGAGTCTTTCAGAACACTCCCAGGTCCCATCTACATGAAGAAACACCTTAACCTCCTGGTGCCTTACTGTCTCCTGGGTGCATTTCTGGTTTGTCTCACCAAAGTCATAGTGAGTCCAGCTGGTGACAGCTGTTGGCCCTGGCAAGAATTCTCTTCTTCCTCAGACAACATGGGTGTAGCAGCAGAACATGGCTTACAGATTTGCAATCTGACAAAATAACACCTTTTAAGAGTAAAAACCAAATAAAGCAATTATGTCAAAAGTATGATTATTCATCCACCTGGCAATATGATTCTGAATCAGCTCACCCATTACCATTCCCTATAAATAGACACTCTCATGTGGGAACAACTAGCTAGCCAGATAGATGCTTATGGATCGGAATGAGCCAGTCACAGGTATAGACACACACACACACACACACACACACACACACACACACACACACACACACACACACACACCCCACCCCACCCCGAATCCTTTCTCTTAAATTCTTTCATCAGTCTATTAAAATAGAAGCTCCAAGAGAAAGCAGATGGGGCTGATAGGTCATTGTGAAATAAAAGCCTGCTTTGTCAGGTAGAAGTAACTCTAATATCTTAGACCTGTTTACCTATAATCTTGTTCCCGCTGCTCATTCCCTTCAATGCCAAATTCCTACTTTCATCGTGAAATGGAAGCTCAATGACCCAGAAATCATTTGAACAAACCGATTTTGCTGAGGACACTTTCATTTTTATCTTCACTCACTCGCTGGGCCCCGTCAAGAAGGCTCTGTGTGGGGGTTGCTGGTCCAGAGGACCTTACAATGTGGACAATTTGTACATTTAAATGAGACATAAAATACTTCATTTGTGTATACAGATACACCTTCTACAAAGATGCTTCCTTTCTCTGTGAAAGGGAATACCACTCTACGAGCCTAGTCTCTTCATTTCACTATTATTGTTTTGATGGAAAGAATTTTAAAGTCAAGAAAAGCAGATGAATGTCAATAGTGTTTTCTCACAATAAAGTATCACACATTTAACAAGCCCCTATCTGCTCCTATCTTTTCTCTCTTACAAGAAAAACACACCCGCAACACACAACAAGCCAACTCTATGAGGAGTGGGTTGTATGGACTGAAACTCTTGCGGATGACTACGATTTTCAAAGTTGTTCGTATTGGGTGCTACTGAATTGGTTCTGACTCAGAAGCGACCCTATGCACAACAGGACAAGACCCTGCCCAGTCCTGCATCGCCCTCACAATGTCACAAAGCCCACTGTGGCAGCCAATGTGTCTGTCCAGCTGGTTGAGCGTCTCCCTCTTTCCTGCTGACCTCTCCTCTCCAGGGACAAAGCTAACAGTAGGCCCCAAACTAGCAGCCACGGACTAGATATAAAAAACAAAACAAAGCACGCAGTTCTCAACCTCACCTCCCTGATGCCCATCCAATTCTGCTACTCTCCCTACGCTCTGCTTCCGGGAGACGCGGTGGCTCCTCCAAACCTGTGCTCACGGAAGGGAGGCACAAGCGCCTGCTGTGACCCAGACCATCCATACCGTTTCTCAGCACTGGTGTCTCCATGCCTTTCTAGAGAACACTGTAACCGACATTGACATCCCAAGGTGTTCCCGTCCATGCATGTTTTTGCCGAACAAATAGATACATCCACGGTGAAGTTATGAGAACAAATTGCTGAGAGTAAACCCAAATCAGAGAAATCCAAAACCCCAAACCAGAAATACCCGTTCATTGGTTAGGAGACCACAGAATACTTTTCCAAATATACAATGAATTTGATCACTGATTTCCATAAAACCCGGTTCTGTTTTTCAAATGTTTTTCTTCAGCAGGATCCACCAGTTGAACATTATTCCATTATATCTCTTTACGACAACATAAAACAAATTTGCCAAAATGTGAGTTTGGTAGGCTTATAGGTAAAATAGTCCTGCATTGTTTTTCCTCTCTAGTTAACTGTGAGACAGGCTCTGCAAACGGTTCAGAGGTTAAGATTTCAATCTGAGGCTTTTTAAATCCTATTAAGAATGCCAGGAAAGAGAAAAATGCTAGTTCCCATGGCACTGGTATTGAAGGTCTATTTTATGCATTGAACAACACAGGCGCAGAGAGCAAATCTTGAGGTTGAGTTTCTTCCACGTCTCCTTACAAACAGGTCAAACAGATCTTACCAGAAGCATTGCTGATGTCCCATTGGGTCTGGATAAGTGGATTGACATCTCAGGAAACATCCTATCGATGCGGCTGATCACATCATCAACATACCTAAGTGAGAAAGAAACCCAAAGCACTAAACAACAACAACAAAATCAGAACGTGCGAATTACAGCCCTCATGTGTAGTTTATTTAAGACTCACCTTTAAAATTTTGTTTTTACTAATATATTTTTAAAAGGCAAAACAAACATGAGTCCCCTTTCCCTTTAAGAAAGTGGATCATTTTAAAAAGCATATTTTATTTCTGTTGACTATATATATGGCAGCTCTTACACTCATTCACCAATATCTACAGGTGATACTGGTTACATCTCTCACAAATGTCACCATTTTTCACCATTTTCATTGGCTCTCCTGATATTGTTTCGCCACCATTAACAGGCTCAAAAATAAGAAACCACCACAAGCATTTGTGCTTACCATACAATAAGACTGGGGAAAATGGGGATGTAAACTCTAATGGCCGAGAGGCAAATTTATAAAAGATTTTCCATTTGGCTATAACTAATTAGATTCATAACTATTCAATATTGGTCCATTTGGGTATAGCCAATTAAAATGCATGTCCATTAAAGCAGAGATATTCAATAAAGGTATGTTTGGGGGGAGGGGTGGGCAAGGAGGGAGATTAACTATTTACAACATAAAAAATTTTCAGTCAGAAACCCGGGGCTTATGAGAGACAGCAGATCATTTAAGCTGTTTGTTAAAAAGTGAACATCAACGTATCTGTCATGAAAGAAGAAAGTCTTTCTACTGCTTGAGCCATCAGGTTTTCATTAAAAATATTATGCACAGCACTAAACTTCAAGCTGAAGAAATAACGAGAAACCATGCGGTGGGTCCAACGGTAAATAGTACTGACAGAGAAGAATAGGGCAGAACTGAAGGTACCTGCTCATGGGAAAAAGAGCAGGAGGCCAGGTTTTCAAGAATGCCACTGGTTACTATGAACTGGGTACCAAACACCTGCCTTTTAGCACTACAAAGGGCCATAACATTAAAAATGAACTTTCTTCGAAAATGAGGCAGTTCTTAAAAGGTTCCCAGGATTTTGTTGAATTTTAGAGTGGTTTGGAAAACAATCTTTCCTCGGGGGCAAAGATCTTCTTAGATCTCAGGAACCCTGTACTGGGCTCCTGAGGCTGTAAGTCTTCATGGGAACAGAGCCTTCTCTTTCTCAAAAGAGGAGGAAGAAGTGACTAATGTTTCTTGGAAACATGGACCACACATGCCACACTTCAACCCAAAGCTCACACCAAGTCTCTGGGAAGTTCTCTGCCTTTTCACACTTCTTTTCGAAGTCTGTACTAGTAGTTTAAACCTAGTTAATCCAGACTCAGCAGGAAGTGAAAACCACTGTCCTGTGCGAATGGAGGTCATTGCTAAGTACATGCTAATGAGGGCAGGCAATGTCTTCTGAACTGATCTTCAATCAATAGCCATCATAGTTCTGGGCAGTAGGATGCAAATGAACACACAGAACTTGAGCACAAATGTAACATCATCAGTTGCTCTCTCTCGCATCCTTCACCTTGAAGACTTCAAAATACTGTCTGGAAGACCAGCCTTTCTGGTTGGCAGGACAACAGGGCAAGGGGTGGATGAAGTGATGGCCGTGGGTCATGCTACCAGGCGGAAACCAAGGTCCGAGTGTAATTGTCAGACGTTCATGCCAACCACCTGGTTTTTGCGTTCTTTTAGCAAGGGTCTGAGTGAGTTTCCTGTGCCCGGCACTTCTGGAAGCCTTTATTCATGAGCTCTTTCCTTACAAGGGAAGGCAGTAGCGGGAGAGAAACCGTTCCCAGGGAAAAAGACATCTGCAGCCAGAACAGGGAAGGTTCTGAGAGGGCTGGGCTTTTTTTTTTTTGGGGGGGGGGGGAGTTCTTTTTCTTCCGTCCCGTGATCTTAGTGAGAGCTCCGCAAACTCTATTAAGCAAAATAGAATTTTAAGAAGTCTGTTGCTCACTCGGATACCTAACATAAAGGAGATGCAAATTTCGATTTTACAGGTGACATTACGCATGTGCCAGAAAGGGGGAAAGAGAAAGGCAGCTGCGTCTTTAACTGAGAAAAACAATGTCTACATTCTAGAAGCCGAAAATCAAAACATTTCATTTTCACATAAACCCAGCCTTCGGAATGCTACATCACCACTGGTGACTTGACAGAAATATGGGAAGCTGGGAACTTCAAACTGAAAACCTGGAGACAAAACACCACTTTCCTTCTGCTGAGGAGGCGGGGTTAGTAGGGGAAGTCGTCTTTGTCATACCACCTTCTTGGCAGTGCTTCTCAGAAGGCTGCGTCCCAAGACAGTGTGCCGAGCCGCCAGTGTCTGCACGCAGCTCTGCAGTGCGCGCTCACTCGCTTTCCCGGTGGGGCTGCAGACAGGTAGGAGCAGCGCGGTCTCCTCCTACACTTCCACCATATGCCCACTCCGCTTGATGGCAGGATCGCATTACTTTAATTTTTACCTTTTGAATATAGGCAAACAAGCAGTAACACAGCACTGGTGACTAGTTTACACTTGAGCAGACGCAGCGCTGAAAGACATTAATTTAGTGCCAAATTGAGCAGTGAGTCACAATTTGCACATATCTGTCAACCTGTTAACAGGGTAATAACTTGGAAAGATTGCTGTTCCTATTTACATTACAAAGGCCTTTCCAAGATGGAGAGCTGCTGGGTTCTCGAAGCGCTTGGCTGATGCGCTCACCGCCCTGATGGTCCAAGCACAGGGCTGAACGAGGAGAAATCACTGGGTCAAATAAAGCCATAAGCAGCATGTGCGGGCTGAAGGAGCACTTTAAGCAACCAGACAACGCGGTTTTTCTATCTTGCTCTCCAGTTACAGTCAGACACAACGGTTTCTGATCCATTCCCTCCCTTCCTCCAAACCCCAGTGCCACCCAAGTGACTCTTCCTGCAATGTCTAATGGCTCCTGTAGGACTGGGCTTCGGTCTCAACTCCCTCAATACCTTTGTGGCACCAGAAGCCATCACACCACATCCATAGACTCTGAACATGAATTTCCACAGTCCAATAGACCCACCTCTTTTCTGTTTTCTTCCAGAAGCTTGGCCTGTTCCTTTAAATGGCCTTCGTCAGAGAATTCAAAATCACAAGGCCCTCCACCTCTGGGGTCATTGCATCCAGGGTCTCATCAATCCAGGAACTGAGTACCACCTCTTGAGAGCTAGCCTACACAGATCCCCCACTCCAACCCATAGTCTCTGTCAACAGGGACATTCCCACCATGCCCTCTGGCACTACCACCCTCTTTAGAGTGTGCTTTTGGTGCATGTTCACACAGCAATTTACAGTTCCATTTGGCAATTTCCACATGAGCTAATCAATGACATTAGTAATACTTTCCACCATGTGTCAGCATTCTCTTTCATTGTGGTCTGCTTGTTGTTCCATTTCTGGTATTCTGATTCCCCTGCCCCTCTTCTCCCATCTGCTCATCTTTGCTAGGGATTAGATGTGGACAGATGGTTGTTTTTGTTGTTTGTTTTAGCACAGCACCGATCGAATGGGCACTATCTTTTATTGTGTGTCACTCTGCTTTTCTGTGAAAAGGTGAGCTCAGGGGGCTGTTTGGGTTCAAGGTATACAGAGAGGTCATAGAGTGATAGTCTCATGGAGTCCTCCGGTCTTAGTGATCCAATCAATCAGCACATATTTGAAGAAGAGGACTTCTGTTCTGCACTTTTCTCCCACTCACACTGGAGCATCTGTTATGACCCTGACACGTTTGCCAGTGGTGACGGCCGAGCCCCACCTGCTTCTTCTGGTCTCAGCGTAGTGGAGGCCAAGACCATGGAAACTAACTGGTTTCTCCACTGAGAATTTGAATTTTACTCCTCACAAACAGAACAATCACTGCATTTTAGATGGCTATTTGCAAGGATGCAGAAGATGAACTTTGAGAACTACGCTCTGCCCGTTGACTAAGCAGTCCCAGGAAATTATGGTCTGGTGCAAGGGTAATTTGAGTCTTCCCCCCACCGCTCCCTTTTCTGGTCCTATTTTCAGAACTTTCCAAATACTCAGCGGAATCTGTATCAGTCTTCTCTTCACTTGGCTCCTATCCACTTTTTCCTCCTCTTGTGGGAAAAGCAGACTCCGGGAAGACTGAATCCATCCTCTAGGCATTCTGATTCAACAGCCTACAGTTGATTATTTTTCCCAAGACACATGCATTCTGGAGTTTTTAAAGTGCTTTTAAAAATCATTTTATTGGGGCTCATACAATTCTTATCACAATCCATATAAAAGTGTTTTTTAATCTTTCTTGGATCAAAGATCCCTTTAGGGTAATACAGAAAGCTAAAATACATATAAGTGAAAATTTTCACAATAAATTTTCTATTGTTCACAGTCCCTTAGAATCCATTTATGAGTCTCAGGTAAAAGATCCCTACTCATTCTAGAGTTGAAGCTCTCTTCTTTACTCCTTTCCGAGTTTCATTTTGGAAAAAATGAGTGTGTGTGTGCGTGCGGGCGCACGCGCACAGCCCAGAAGTGAACGCATCTGTCGTGGCTGCTATCTAATTCTGGCCATGGTCATCTGAACTTCATACTTATAATGGAACCCAAGGGTGTTTGTTTGTCTGTCTGTTATTAAACAACTGCCTCTTACTATCAACTAATTCCGCCTCCTAAAATGTCAAGTAACTCTTCCTGTGACCTTGGAAGTCATCTGACTCCATAGCCGTATCAGCCATGCTTTCCAGATGCCTCTTGTTTAAAGATGAACGAAAGAAGGGAGGGAGGGAGGGGGAGAGAGAGAGAGAGAGAGAAATCTCACACACCAGCTCCCTGCTTTCTGTATCACTGCCTGTGGCCTAGCTCGGTGCTAAACTCAGGTCTCCAGTCAACGGGAAGGAAGGCTATCACTCCAGCCTCATCTGGTCTTCCTCTTCCACGCCTCTGAGCATGCCCACCCTATTCAGCCCGTTCACGCTTTGCATCCTCCTCCTGGCAGATACTTCTCACCATCCCTTCTCTCCCCACGCCCAGGGGATTACTATCCATGCTTCAAGTCTTCGAGTTTGGGATCTAATAAATGGCATCTTCTCAGGGAAGTCTCCCTTGAAGCTCTCCCAGGTCATCCAGTACACCCTGTTCTATCTCTTAAGACAGCATGCTATCTTTGTAGCTCCCACAGCATCTGCCATTGGTCATTTGTTTAGAGCCATCTTTCCCCTAAAGAGATGATCTGATTGCCTGCCCCACTGCAGAATCCGTCACGTCACCTCAGTGCCTGGCACACAGCAAGCACTCTTTAAATACGGGTCAGCAGACAGGACATTCAAGTTAAGCTGTGCAGACCCAAGTAAGGCAGCTACAAAAGAACTAAAGTGAAAAGTTTTCTTTAGCAAGTGATTTGAGGTATTGGGGAGTTTATTAATCATCAAAAGTCACTAACAGCAGCAACCAGAGAGCTCCCCTACCCACCAAAATAGCAACAACAAACAAACCCCAAAATTAAAACCAAAAACCCCTCAAAGCCAGCAGCAGAGATCCTTCAAAGTATTACAGCTTAATATGCATCCACAAAATCCCTGCATCTGTTTTGGTAGAAGCTCAATGCCTCTTAGATGAGCCTTCTAAAGAAGTACACTCTGTTATTCACATGCCAGTTTTAAAATGTTTTTAATGAACTAATTAATTTTGCAAAACATGAGTATAAAGATGTGTGCTACCAAACTGGGACTACAATACCAACAACGATAACAGAATGTGAAAGACATTTCTAAAGATAATGAATTTTACAAAACATTAGTGTTTTTACTCTACACATTAAAAAATATTGAAGACTATTTGTTAGTACAGCCTTAAAATAATTTGCTGGACAGATGGCTTAGTTCTCACAAGTCTGACCCCACCTCAAAAAAAAACCCCAAGTCTGGACACCTGCCAGTGATCCCGTGTTAGTGTGATGCTTAGCAGCTCAAGTCGGATGGAAATAGCATTTACCTCACACAGAGTGTAGGATACATGCTGTTCATTTTCTCCACCCATACAAAATCTAAAAACCAGGGATGCATATATTAATAAACCACCTTTCCGGAGGAAGGGCAATGCCCAGTGGAGATCAAAAAGGGAACCATTTACATTATCTGAAAACAATTTAAGACTTGTCTCCCTACCTGTCCAGAATGAGGCTAAGCAGACTTTGCCAGTGGATGGAAACTGAGGGGTTTGTTTAACTTCTTCATGAGAATGAGTGGGCTGATGCCACAAAGACAACTCTTGGAATGCTAAAGAAAAAGATGGGGAACTTTGGTCAAATTTGCTCATGTCTCAGATTTGTTAAATGATCACATCAGGCTTGTCAAAGATTTTTGATTATTCTCTTGAGAAAAGTAAAAGTACTTTCTAAGCTGTACATTTAAAAAATTCAACAAGAAAGACTACGTATCATCCAGGAAGACATAAGAGCACTTGCTTAGATTTTTATATCATCTCCCACCATATTGCTTTTGCACCTTTATCCAACTGGCTGCAAAAGACACTTTAGTACACCAAAATTTCAGTTATGGAAGCTTTACCAACTGAGAAGAACAGGCTGTAAGACTGGGCAGCTGCTGCTTCCAGGGACTGAAATGGCAGCCAGGCTACTGCAGTAGGTGGAGAGCTGTGCCCTGGTCTCGCCTAGAGGTTGATGGATTCTGAACAAGTGAGTGTAGAGGAGCATGGGGCCTCTCACGTGTGTGCTCTTCTGTTTCCAGACGTTAGAGCAGGTGTGTAAAGACCCATCACACACTGAAACACATGCAGAAAAACATCGTCTGACTGCACCAAGAGCACCCAAACTGGCATCTTGATGTGGTATATACTGATGAGTGGGAAGTTCTTTGGGGAAGGTTCAGAGAGATAGAAACACCACCTTCAGAAATGTAGCCATGTAGCTGAGGATCTGCTGAAACATACTGTTGTCCTTCAAGAAAATCTATCGAGATGCCCCTGGAATCTAAAAAAATCCAGTTTCAGTCATCTTCTGAGCTGACCTTTCTTCCTTGAATTTAACCAGACGAGTAGATTCTCCATAGAAACCACTGTTTTAATAGAGCCATTTTTCAGGCACCCTAAGGAGACCAAGACAAGTGTATTACTGAGAGAACTTACCTGCAGCTATCCACTGACCACAGAGCCAACCCTTCTGGATTTACCCTTATAAACAAACCTACACTTGCCCTCCTTCCTCCTATTGGGTGTCAAACATCCCAATAAGTTCACAGGTATGTCAGGAATTAGAACACTTGGCAAATATCATCATCTTAACACATATGATTTAGCACGATCTAAAAAGCAAATGAATTTAACAGGCAGAAACGATTTTACCTATTAATAAGTATTTATCAGTGCCTTCTTTTCTCAGAGAACAATCCTTAGGCACCGTCTTAGTTGATGCGCAGCTATTGAGAATTACCCGGTAAAGAGTGTGAGTCCCCAGCCTATATTTCCTGCTACAGGAGATAATGATTGTGCAGGGAAATTACTTTCCTGTTTTCAGAGCACTTCTGTATCCTCATTAGATCTCATGCCAACTCTAAGAAGCAAGGAGGCTAGGTATAAAACTCCAATTTAATAAAGACCACCCCCACCAAAAAAAAAAAAATGAGGTTAAGTGATTTGCCCAAGGTCAGAGAATAGCTAAGTGGTAGAGCTGGACCCAGAATCTATATCTCTGGATGCCCCATTCCAGGGCTTGCTTGTACATCATGGGACTTTCATTAAGACTGTGAAGATTCCATGGAAAAAGTAGATTTGGGGTGGGGGTGGGGGAGTTCATTCCTTGGATTTATACAACAATTGAGATTTTTCTATACAACTTTTTTTTTAAGTGACACAGTAACAAAGTGAATCAGTTTATGATGTTCTCACTTTGCAGTTACTCAACAAGTTTTAGCAGCAAGGGACACAATGATGATGAAGGTAGTCTTGCCCTCATGAGGATTCTAGTTCATTTGCTAAAAGTTTGTTTCTTTCAAATCATAAAGTTTGTTTCTAAACACAAAGGACAATTAAGTGAAATTGTCTTAAGTTCTCCTGCTTTGACTTATGATGAACAACTTTTGTGCAAAATTAATTTCTTTTAAATTAATAACTATGAGGTAAATGTTTTCTAAATTTCCTTCTTATATTACGAATGTACTCAGATACTTCGTGGGCTCTAGCTTTCTTTAAAACATTTAAACAATGTATTAAGCTTATAGAAGAATAATCATTTTACTCAACAGCTACCTCTTACAAGTCCTTACATGTTAAAGATATTAAAAAACAAGCAAAAAAATTCAACAAATCCAAAATTGCAATAACAAAAACACCCACAGTGAGCTTTCCAGCAACACCAATTAACAATAGTTATTAAATCAGTCATCTCTGTCAGATCTTGTCAAGTGACACTTGGAGCTCAGATGGGCAGTGAAGAATGTGCGAACTGAGATTCAACAATTCACACCATGAGAAAGCAACTGCTGGAGTTGTGACGGTCAACAAGGGAGCTGGCTGGGGCAGGCAGTGCAGGTTGGACAGCTGCACCTGCTTCCTGAAACTCCAATAGCTTCCTTCCCACCCCCCAATTACAGCAGAGGGCTGTGACCAGCATGTGAAGACTAGTGTATTAATATCTGTACCCCCCAAGAGAACTTTAAGCAAGGAGGCCGGGTGGTGCAGTGTTTAAAGTGCTCGGTGGCTACCTGAAAGGCTGGCAGTTGAAGTCTATTAACCACTATGGGGGAGACAGATGTAATCTGCTTCTGTCAAGATCGACACCATTAAAATCCCCAAAGGGCAGTGTTACACTGCCCGATCGCTTGCTATGAGTCAGAATGAACTCTGTGGCAATGGTTTTGGGTTGGGGGCAGTGCTTTAATGTGGTGACCAATTCCAGTAATTCGCACACAAGTAGAACAAATTTCATTTCCTTGGGGACATACATGGCAGATTTTACAAGGAGAAATGCCAAAGAGAATAAGAAACACTGAACATATAACGTGTTCTAGTCATAACAATGCACTAAGCAAATACATACTAGCAGTCAACAATGGTCAACAAACTTCAGGAAACACACCCACACCCATGTCTCCCCTTCCTGGGAGAACTGAGATATTTGAGTGAGGTTTGGAGACTCACAAGGGCAGTTCTACCCTGCCCTATAGGCTCACCGTGAGTTGGAATCAGACAAGCACCTCTATGAGAGGCGAGGCTGAGACCAACGCATCTCCAGTTTCTGCAATGACTACCCATAATAGGCACTCCATTAATGTTTGATGAATTGGACTAATTTTAAGCAGACTGAATCAAAGCCAAATAAGGATCACAGAATAAACAAAACTTCTGCAATGGCTTTTCCTATAAAAAGAAAAAAACTTCCAAACATAAACTTTGAATATCCAGTGAAGTCTTTCCCTTCCACAGGGTACTGATGTTAGTCAGTTGAGTTACAGGGCGGAAATGAAATAAGGACACGGGAAAAGAAAGTGAACTATAGAGCGGACTCATTGGGCAGGGTTTCTTGTCTAGAACTCCAGGGGTCTTCCCCATTCAGGGGTTTCACACAAATCTTTCCTCTGCCTGGAATACTGACTGGTCACTTCGAATTCAATCCCTCCAGGTCTCTGCAGAGCAGTTGCTTAGGTAGAGAAGCCTTCTCCAGGGCCCTCAAGTGTCAAACAGTTCAGGTACTACACTCAGCGCATCTTCCCCTTGCCCTTCCTTCACTGCATATCACAAGGAACACCCACCCCTCTGGTGATGGACTACATGCTAATGTTTCCCCCTGTAATGAAAATTCCATGAGGGGAAGGCAAGGTCAGTCTGGTTCCCTTTCACACCCTCAGTCCCCACCATGCTGTCTGGTTGGAAACCAAAATTTGCTTATGAACTCCTAGAGCAGTGGTCCTCCACCTTCCTCATGCCTCCACCCTTTCAGACAGTTCCTCATGTGGTGAGTTCTCCTTATTTTCATTGCTACTTCAACAGTATCGTTTTGCTACTGTTAGGAATCGTCATGTAAATATCTAATATGCAGGATATATTTTCATTGGTACAAATTGAACATCATTAAAGCATAGTGATGAATCAAAAACAATATGTAATTCTACATTGTGAAATATTTATTTCTAATGACAAATCAATGAAAGGTTGTCTTGAAGCATGGTGTGGCTTGGATAACAATCTTCACGCCTGGTACTCGTATGTGGGTGTATCTGCTTGTGGGCGGACCCACCTGAAGATGGGTAAGACCACTGGAAATGTGTTTTTTAATGGTCTTAGGCGACTCCTGTGAAAGGGTCGTGTGACCCCTCAAAGGAGTCTCGACCCACACCTTGGGAACCACTGTCTTAGAGTATGAGGTTGAGGCTGAAGAATCACACAGACCTTAGGCTCACGCTGGCCCTCATCTGAACCCAGTTAGCATGAAGCTCTCTTAGCCAGGGTTTCCTCATCTGTAAAATAGGATAAACAGTTCTTTTCTCTGTATGGTCACTGTAAGAATTCAGAGGGAAATATGTGACAAGTACTTAGAACAGAAGTAATTAATGCCAGCTTGTCTTCTTATGTATCCAAATATTGCATTGTCTGAAGAAAAAAGTTAGGACCTTTGGGTTGAAGTCTAAGTCACAGTAAATCCATCCCAGCACTCAAAACTTCATGAAAAATAAAGGATTAAAGGCGGGAATGCACTTTCAAGTTCCCTGCTTATTTGAACCCCCCATTGCATTTCAGGTAGCAGGGCGCTCTCTTCTCGTTACTTTCGGCTGGATCGAGGGAGGACCACTGTTGATCCTGAAACATGACTTAATATAAAGTGGGTTAGAGAGAATAGCTTTGCCTTCCCACACCTGCTATGGACATCTACACAGCATCTTTCATTTTCCCCTGCATATCTGCCTCCCCACCCTTCTTGTACTGTACATCTCAGGAGAGCGACCTACATGTGATCTGGATTAATTCTTTCTGTCCTCTGGTTTTGAGTTGTTTGGTCAATGATAGGTACCTTCATTTGCTGATGTGCAAAACATAACATGAGAAACGGCTGCAAACATCCACTAGTAATCATAACATGGAATGTACAAAACCCCAATCAAGGAAAATGAGAAGTTGTTAAAAGTAAATGGAAAGGCTTGAAGATCAGTGTTCTAGGCATTCCCACTGCTGTCAAGTGGGTTCCAGCTCCTAACAACCCGCTAGGGTTCCTCCCCTAAGGTTTGCATTCTCCACAATGCTATCCGGAACTTGTTATGGTCCACATCGTCCAGGGCCTTTGCATAGCAAGACACGGGTGAACATCTTTCTAATATCCTCTGCTTTCAGCTAAGATCCATCTGACATCAACAATGACGACTATCATTCTGCATCTTCTTCCAAATGGGTCTTGAACTTCTAGCCGTTCTGTCAATGTATTCCTGTAACCACTTTTACTGTAATATTGCCTTCAGCATAATTTTACTTGCATATAATATTAATGTTATCATTTGATAATTTCCGAACTCCAATTGAGATGTTTCAACAAGTGGATGCCATGCTCAAGGTGCTCACAGGTCCTGGCCCAACAACAGGAAGAGGTTCGTGTGTGTCTCTTTTGCAAAGACAAGTAACTAATGAACGCAGAGAATCCTAGAAAGATGTTTTCCTGTGTCTTACTGACTATGCAAAGGCACTGGACTATGTGAACCATAACAAATTATGGATAACATTGTGAAAAACGGACATTAAAAAACGCTAAATGTGCTCACATGGGCCCTGAAGACAAAGAACTAGTTGGAACCAAACAAAGGGACAGTACCATAACTCTAAATCAGAGAAGGTGTGCGTCCAGGCTGCATCCTTTCACTATACGTAACCTGTATACTGAACCAATAATCCAAGAAACTCGACTAGATGAAGAAGAATGTGTTATCAGGATCGGAGGAAGACCCATTAACAACCTGCCACACACAGATAACACAACCTTACTGGCTGATAGTGAAGAAGATGTGAACGCATTGATGAAGACCAGAGACTACAGTCAACCTTCAGTCAACCTCAACCAAAAGAAAACTCTCATAACTGGACCAATGAACATCATTGATAATTGAGAAAAGATTACAGTTGCCAAGGAGCCCATTCCACTTGGATCCACAAACTCCCCTTGTAAAAGCCCCAGCCAGGTCTGGTGGGAACAAGACTGCGTTAAACTGTTCAAAAGCAGATGTCACTCTGGGGATTAAAGTGCAGCTGACAGAAGCCATGACATTCTTAATCACCTCATATGTATTAAAAAAAAAGTGGACAGTGAAGAAGGAAGCCCAAAGAAGATGGAAGGCATTTGAACTATGGTGCTGGTGAATAGTGTTACGTATACCACCAACTGTCAGAAAAACGATCTGTTTTAGAAGTACAGCCAGAATGCTCCTTAGGAGGGAGATGGTCAGACTTTCTCTCATATACTCTGGACATGTACTCAGGAGGGATGAGTCCCTGGAGAATAACAATGTGACAGTTACATTTCTTGTGCCAACTAGGATCCCTCCCGAAGGAACATGTGGGAGCTTAATCAGGTTGCAGCTTGACTGGAGGGCAATGGAAATAAACAGCTGTCCAAGGCTGGCTTTTCTCTCTCTGCCTGGCGGTCTGACCAGCATGCTGCCTGAGTTAGCTGCTCTGCCCACCCGATGCTGTGCTGCCGTGGGCTGTGCAGCGCTCTGCTCCACCTGCCATGCAACCTATGAACCGCAGTGGACCACGCTGCTGTGCGTTCCACGTCAAGACACTGCCCCCCCCCCTCCGTTGTGCCTGCTGCCTGTGTGCCACCATTTTGCATTGCTACATCATGAGGCTCTGCCAAGTCCAGCTTCACTACACTGTGCTACTTGCCTCTGCAACACCTCACCACTTCAGCTTCCCACTGTCTGTTTCTTTGGCCTTGAGCCAGTGGCCATATGAGTTAGAAGAAGACCTTAAGTATATTAACTGTCCCATGAAAGTGAGTTGATCCAAGCCCTCTGTACTGCAGTGCGGACTAATTTGCTGTTGCACTCCTTTTCTTACTATATCTATCTATCTATCTATCTATCTATCTATCTATCTATCTATCTATCTATCTATCTATCATCTATAAAACCATAAGTGTCCTGGATTTGTTTCTCTAGAGAACCCACACTAATACAACATTATACTTGGTAAAGTAGAGGGTCAGAGAAGAAGAGGAAAACTGACATGGTAGAGACAACAACAGGCTCAAACACAGCAGTGATTGTGAGATCCATCCAAGACTGGGGAGTGTTTATTTCTGTTATAAATAAAGAGTGGCCCTGAGTTGGAACCACTTGGATGTCACTTAACAATACGCGCCAGGTGGGGCGGAGGAGGGCAGGGGAAACACTGAGGACTGCCTGTGACAATCACAGAACACCAAGGGCTCCAACTCTACACGATTACAAGTTCAATTCATCCCAATTCCCAGGTAAGTTCAGCAGGAGGACTGGCAGCAGAGGGTAAGGAGGACCTGGACAAGGCACTGGCAGAGTGCACATGACTACTAGCACTAGACTTTGTGAGCAAGTGCAGAAATGGGGCTGGTAGTACCTGTTTTATATTTGATGTTTCTCAACATGGCTCTGTCCCTACAGAAATAGCACTTCGAGGGTTATGATTAAAGTGGTAGGCTCTCTAGACTGCCTCCTCTGGAATTAAGTGTCCCAGCGAGCTGAACCATAGGCTCTCTTGTCCTCCAGCTTCAGTCTAGGTTTTATTGAGGGGAAGCAATGGCAGGCGATGTAGAAGGTAAATGGGCAGAGAAGTCAAGGTATGACATTCCACCAGCAAAGTCATCAGAAGCTTGCTGCAGTCCTCACCCTAGCTCTTAGGACCTCTCTCTACATAGCACCCTCTCTCTCCCTTTGGGATTCCAGTAACCACTCATTCCTTTGCGGGGACAAAGGATTGAACAGCCCTGGCTGTTTTCACCTGTCCAGGGTACCCCACTATTCCCTTGTGGATTCCCTATACCCTGCCTGCACTTTTGCAAACAGTCACTCCACTGAAGTTGTTGCAGACTAGAGATCATTTCCTCCACAAGCAAACTACATGGCATTAAATCACCAACCCTCTAATTCTACCTGCTAAAATAAGAACGATGGTAACATTTAAACTATTTAAACTAATCAAAGGTTACAGTGATATGAATATGTGAAAGTGGTTACTGAATCAAACTTTTATATAATTTGTGGATTTCATTCAACAGCGTTCATTTTATTACTATTTCCTGGAGAGCTTTACACTGTGGCTGAGCTAGTTTTGAAATCCATGACACTGAAACAGAAAAATGGAATTGTATTGAAGGGGTCTGCTTCACTAAGGAAAGTTACCCCATCTGGTTTGCCATTTCATGTACTTCTTTCTTCTTCAAGTATCCTCGCACCA
The DNA here is from genome assembly GCF_050624435.1 of Tenrec ecaudatus. Lineage (NCBI taxonomy): Eukaryota > Metazoa > Chordata > Mammalia > Afrosoricida > Tenrecidae > Tenrec > Tenrec ecaudatus. The sequence goes on along the minus strand of NC_134539.1, from coordinate 75,228,833 downwards.
CCAAGCGAACAAAGCGTTCCCGTTCAGAGCACTGCCAAGAGCGCAAGTGCTCAACTCACTCTCTAAATTTCCTGTCAAGTTCATATCTGCCCCAGACTAACCATTTCCAAGTTGTGACAAGCATACTCGCACGGAGCACATGAGATGACGTTAGGTGGCCTATGGAGGAGCACTTTTCATTCCACTATATGCACATATAGAAAAAAGGTTTAATTAGCAAATAAAACCTGTGATTTCACATCACTGATTAGATGAAGCTAAATTTTCAAAGTGAGTTTATTTAAAGAAAAATGTTATGCAAATAATAGAACAGGTGGCTGAAGGTTGTGACAAAAATCCCATTGGGGCTTGTGAATGACTAAGCGTAGGAGACAGTACTAACCAGCTTAGTTTCAAAGGGGTCTTACTTATATTGGTAAACGACCACCACCACCACCCACTCCAAATAAAGCTTCAGTTTTGAATCGAAGAAAGGGAAGCTATTCCGTTTAGTACTGCCAAAGAGAGCAGCAAGGCCGCTGCTCTGAGGGGCGCTAGGGGTGTCTAGGCCAGCAATGTCCTGAAGCCAACGCTGCAGATGTGGATGAGCAATAATTCTGGGAGCTGACTACATTGGAATGTATGCATGTCAGAGAATGTGCAATCTGAGCATGGGGGGTAGGGGGGGGGGCTTCCTTCACAGAAAATAAAATGGCTTTCCTAAAGCCTGCAGCAGCCATGGGCACCGGCTCCAAAACTCCCTATGCCACCTTCCAAACCCAATTCATTTATTATTCAGTTGACTCTGACTCAGAGTGACCCTCTATAGGGATTTGGAGACGGTAAATCTTTATGGGAGCAGACAAACTCATCTTTCTCTGGTAGAGCGACTGGTGGGTTTGAATCATTGACCTTACAGTTAGCAGCCTGGCCTTTACCCTGCAAAAGCCACCAAAATTTCTTGTGCCACCGTCTAAAGGGTTAAAAATACTCAATGTTGGGGAAGATATAGAGAAAGTGGAAAATGCCTATGGTGCTGGTGGGAGTCAAAGGGCACAACCACTTTGGAAAACTGTTAGCAGTTCCTTATCAAAGTAAACATTCATTTACCTTATGATTCAGCTATTCCATGCCTAAGGACCTTCCGGGACAGTAAAACTGCTTTCTTATCTTGGTTGAGTGGTACTTACACAGATAGATACATTTTGTAAAAACTCATAGAACTGTATACTTAAAATGACTGTGTTAGTCTGGGTTGACTGGAGAAACAAATTCATGTGTACAAGAAAAAGCTTTATATAAAAGAGCAATTTTATATTTAGAAAACACCCTAGCCAGGTCCAGATCAAGTCCCTAAGTCCAGTATTAGCCCATATGTCCAATACTAGTCCATAAATTCCTGTTTAGACGCATATAGCACATGCAATGATGCTGAATGCAAGAAGATCACAGGCCAGTGGGTAGAAGGTATTGTGGATCCAGTGGCAATGGAAGCATCTCAATGCTGGCGTGGGTCTCCACATATCTCCTCCAGCTCTCTGAGTGTCTCAAAAGCAGGAAAGGGAAGGCAGAGAGAGTGTGTGCCCCGCCTCCAAGGAGGAAGACAGGAGTGCCCAGAACCCTCAGGAGAAACCCATGCCCACACAGACAGGCTAGACCTCACCCTTTCACTCAAGTTGACAGGAGATTACGTAATTGCCACAATGACTATTTTATTTTAGGTAAACTATTTTAATAGAGTTTATTTTTTTTAAATGTTCTTGTCATGTGTGTTGAATCGCCTCGCACTAATCCCAAGTAGCACTGGAAGGAGAGCCAGATAAAGTGGGCTTCTAAAAGTCTTAGGAAAAGGGTCCCTTTAGAGCAGTGGTTCTCAACCTTCCTAATGCCATGACCTTTTCATACAGTTCCTCATGCTGAGCAATGAAATTCTTTTCATTGCTACTTCATAACTATAATTTTGCTACTGTTATGAATCGGGCAATCCCTGTGATGAAAGGGGCATTCGACCCCCCCCAAAGAGGCCGCGACCCACAGGTTGAGAACCACTGCTTTAGAAACCTGAAGTGACAAGAACATAGCTTTGTTTGGCACCCAGGCTGGTTTGGAAAACTATCAGTTCTACCGCTGCTCTCAACCGAATGAGCAGCAGGAGCAGTGCTCTGTGCTGGAGAAGCAAGAGGCCTGGAAGCCCAGGCGCAAAGTCTGGTTCTATAATCATTACTGGTTTTCCTTTAAGGTTTTCTCCTCTTTGGGTGGAAATGGACAGGAATCCGCTCCTAGAGGCCTGGAGAGGAGACAGGCTCCACACGCTGAGCACCGTCCACAGCAGTACCATTTTCAGCAGGGCAACTTTATGACATGAAGACCCGCTGGCCCCGTTTGTCCATGTGGACTAATACGAGTTTCACAGGCATCTGACGATATTCAAATGTTTTGGATTTATTTAGATCTGTGAATCACTACCAAGGCAACTGATTTCCCGCAAACTTTTTTTTTTTATATAGCAATACAAAACTCCTTTCCACGTTGAAAGGGAAGAATTAAGAAGTCAGAAAGGCGGTATGGTAGTTTACATTATGAGGCTCACAAGGTCTGAATGTCTTAGTTGATAAATTAAACAAGCAGGCATTTAGCAGGGAAGCAAATAAGCCCACATGGAAGAAGCACACCAGCCTGTGTGATCATGAAGTGACAATGGGATCAGGTATCAAAAGATCCAAAACAAACAAGGGGGGTTGGAGTAGAGACCCAAAGCCTATCTGTAGACAAGAAGGGTTATAAAGAAGGGATGATTCAACCCAGGTGTAGTATAGCACTGACGAGTCATGAATCTAGTTCAGCGGTTCTCAAAAAACCTGTGGGTCTCGACCCCTTAGGGGATTGAATGACCCTATGACAAGGGTTACCCGATTCATAACAGTAGCAAAATTACAGTTATGAAGTAGCAATGAAAACAATTTTATGGTTGGGGGGGGGGCACCACAACATGAGGAACTGTATTAAAGGGTTGTGGCATTAGGAAGGTTGAGAGCCACTGCTCTAGTTCCTGAATGCTTCTTCCCAGCTCCGCTCCTACCCCCCAAACTACCATGACCCAGTTCTACCTTACAAATCTGGCTAGACTGGAGTACACACGTTGGTATAGATAAGAGCTTGACACATGGAATTCAGGACAGATTAACCCCTTGGGAACAGTAGTGGGAGTAGCAATATCTTAAGGGCAGGGGATGGTTGTGGAAGGGGAAGGCAGGGGGTACCCATCACAAGGTTGGATACATAGCCCCTCTCCCAAAGGGGTTGGAATAACAGGCATGTGGGTTAGAGAGACAACGGACAGTGTAAGATATGAAATAGTAATAAAAATATATAATTGCTGAAGGATTCACAAGGGTGGGCGGGTGGGGTTGGGAGGGGAAAAAAGAGGAACTTATACCCAGGGCTCAAGTAGAAAATGTCTTGGAAATGATGATGGCAACATATGTCCAAACATGCTTGATACAATTGATGTATGGAATGTTAAAAAGTGTAAGCGTCCCAAATAAAATGATATTTTTAAAAAGCTATCAAAATCCAATAATAAAAAAATACTATCTTTCAGAAGTTGGTTTTGAAGATGAAGTGAGATAATGCATACAGAGAACCTAGCACATTGTTTAAACTTAATTTATGCTTAGAAACGATAAAGGTAGCATCAGGATGCTGACTATAGTCAGTCAGTACGTTCAACTCTCACACAGTAGCCAGGTGTCTGAGTCTCATGCAACTGCACTCTCCACGGACACTGCTGCTTGGAAACAGCCAGGCCGGACATACGGGGCCATGTTTGGTTGAGGCAGCCCTGGACAGGGCCCGGAGAGCGGGGCTTGCCTAAGCAATCACCGGGACTAAGTCGCCTGTCCCTTTGGGCTTCCGCTTTCTCTTTGACTGGCTGATTTCAAAGGTTCTTTTAGATCCAAAAGAATATAACATAGAGATACACAGAAGTTATTACATGTACAAGGAAGTAATTAGAGTTACACGTTTTAAACATTTCCATCTCTCAGTGGTACATGTGGTAATTATTCTAAAATGTTCAATTAATCAGAACTCCTCATTCTTTAACCTTGCAGTTAACTGTGATGTACTATAGCTATGATCTTGATGGGTTTTAATTACACCTCAGTACTGTAATTGAAGGACTACTCAAGGCACAGTTTAAGCATATACATAAATACCTTTGTCACCACTGTGGGGGTGAAGGGTGTTACTAGAAAGTACTGCTGCAACGAATCTTAAACATAGCTTGAAGATTAGCACCTTATCAAGAACTCCAGGAAATAGCCATTTTGTCCTTGGGGAAAGTTGCAGGAAGAACTTTGCCCACTAGAGTTCACAAATACTTTCTGCAGTTGAGTAGGTTGCCCTAGTGAGTCTGGGTAGGACGTTCAGAGGGCATGTGTAATTAACTGAAGGCATATACCTAATATGTTTATCACTTGAGGACCTCAGTACAGATTAAAAAAACAACAACAATTGTTTACTTAAATGGTAATGGCTTTGGAAATGGAAGCCAGGAGTGTTTAAGTAGCCAGGGTCTTACATTTCAGGCACCCTCTTTTGCAAACAAATTTGTTACGGTGTAGCAGATGCAGCCATAAGTCAGATTCTGCCTGCCATATCAATCACTCCATTTAATGCTCCAGGAAAACAGTGATGTAAGCGCTGGCCTGTGAAGGGAGGTGGACGGGGCACACACACAATAATTCAGCCGGCAGGGAAGACTGTTCAAGAGTTAGAGGCATCGCTCAAGACGATGGAGCAGAGTCAGGGTCTCTTTGCTCAGCTCCCACAGTTGTCCTTAGCAACTATGGCTACTGTGAATCACACTGAGAATGAGCCCACCAGGCAATGGTGTTAAAGTCAACTGCTTGGAACTGTGTGCATATGGAGGATTATGTGTAAGAGGAGAGATAATCATCCCATTCTGTGGAAAACAGGTGCAGTGCGAACCTGCATGATAATGAAGGGATGACGAACTGAAGGCTATGCATAGAAGAGGAACAGAAGCAGTAATCCTTCTGGAAAACACAGTGCACCAAGAAGCCTGAACAACAAGGGAAGAACAAAGACAGAGTGATGACACCGTTTTCTCCTAAAACATGCAAATGGAAGTTGCTGAGTAAAGACAGATCAATTATTCTCGGTCAATAGTATAAGAAGAGAGTTACAGAAAGGAACACTAAGGTTAAATATTAGGCAAAACTTTACAACTGGAAAGAGTGCTAACGGAGTGGGGAGGCTGGCAGGAGAGGATAGGAGGCATTCAGGGCTGAAACTCGACACCTGTCTAATTACAAGTGGAATTCTTCCCGCCACAGTCAGAGAAGGGGTCAATGGTGCCAATAACGAGGTCTGCTCTAACCTAAACGAGTATGAAAACAAGGAGGTTAAACTCCTGCGTATCAACCTGTTTAACCTTCCACTCCAAACAAGGATTCTACCCACTGGGCAAGACTCTTGACATTCAAACCCATCAAATCCCCATGAAAATGGCCTGCAGACGCTGTAGCAAACAAAACACCAACACGAGAGGGACTTGCGTCAGAGAAAATTAAGGCAAAGCTGTCTGGGAGGCAGCTCTGGGTACCGCACATCACGTCCACTGCACAGCATTTCTGCCCGGCCTGCAAATCCTCCCTGCTATTATTTCATCCTTAATTCAAAGGTTTCTCCCTCTTTGTTGAGTATAAAACAGTACAGCATGCTATTTGTTGTTAAACAATTTAAAGCATTTATACTTGATTAGCATGACTCGGAAACTTTTCATCATTTTCATGAAGGTTCTAAGGGGCTGCCAACAGTTCTGGAAAACAAGACGTTTCCACCCCCAGATTTCTGCTGTATATAATGATCGACCGTTGCCCTCTGCATTTCAAGGCCTAACGAAGGCAGCAGGGCAGCAGACAGACTTTTGCCTTCATTAACTAGATACGGAGTCTCACATGGGGATGCTCAGCTTTCTGTTCCGTACACATCGAATACAGCAGAGCCCTGACCACACTGCAGCCAACGGAGGTTTTGCTCTGCACGCGTGCTGTTTGAAAGGTGGTGATATACAATGTGCCGGCTCTAGCACTAATTTTCTGTGAGGGAGAAGGTACGTTAGTGAATCAATTCATGTTTGGAAATACACTACAACATTGACAGATTTAATAATTAAAATAATAGTCCCCAAAGGAATCATCTAATTCTGGATCTGGAAGGCAATTGAGAGGCTATCTAGTCCAAATTCTTTTCTCGGTGGAGAATGCTGGCTGACTTGTTTAAAGTCTTCTAGCTGGATGTAGACAACAACAGGATCAGAACTCTTATCTACTGAATCTGTGGTTTGTTGTTGTTCGTTTGTTGTTTTTCTATAGCAGACCCAAATATATTCCTTAAATCCAAGGCAGATTTAAGACACTAATGCGTCAAAGTCTTCATTGCAATTTTAATTTTGTATGAGTATCATATTCTTATCTGCCTTTGCTTTTCCAACAATAGATTTTGGATATAGTTGAAAGGTAACTGGAAATACACTGCAGGTTTTGAAAAACCTTCGTTCCATTTTCAAGCACAAACCTTACAGAAATAATGAATAGGTTTGGAGTGTATGTTTGGGCATACTCAAATGAATCCAGGCTGGGTGTTATGTTCCACATATAATTGATATCTGCTTTGGTGTTTCTGGAAAACTTGGAATAAAATAACAACCCTGTCATACACATATTTAAGATTCCCACCATTTTCTCTTCCAGTGAAGAGGAAAAGGGTGGATAAAGTGCATAGTAAGATGGTTTCATTTTATGTGGATTTCACATAACTGGCTACTTATGTTCATTCTACATATCTAGATGGCATTTCAGCAGTGATTCAAACACACTTGATTGATCTATTTTGGTTCATTAGAAAGTTTCCGATCCAAAAACAACTCTAACAAACTGAACATATATTTCTAGGACCTGTGCCGCAATGACCAGTAAAGTATTGAAGCAAAATGTTCAACTCAACCATTTCCAAACCATACATCATTTTCTGTTTGGGTCCTACCCAACTGTTTCCAAATTCATTTTTACAGTGTTCAGGGATAATAGCAACCGTATCATTCACAAGAGCCATGTCCAGTCAATTTCTACAGAAAGTAAATGGAATTTTTCCAAATAGATTAAATTTTAGTGTAGAGAACAAAGACCCCCTGAGGTTAGTATTTCTGAAACAAAATGGCCAGAACTTAAGTTTAGATAATTTCAAGGGGTGCGTTTCGAGTGTGACTGGCTTACAATGGAAGGTCCTCCGTCTAAAGCATGAAAACTGTGAAAGCCCCTAGAATCAGCAAGTAGAAAAGGATGAGGGAGACCATCAAAATGCCTACATCATGGCAAAAATATTATCATATCAATAGCTGTCAGCCCAGGGCTCACTCCCTATATCCTCTCCTCACTCATCTGCCACCACTGGAGAAGGTAATATTGCTTCACTTTGCAAAGGTTCCAGACACCACACATCTATTTCTTTGGATGCCCAGACTTGATTTTAACCATTTTTTAATGAGTATCTTTTAAAAACAAAGACATACTTGTGTTTACTCATAATAAGAAAACTAATTTAATCTTTATTAATATTATGAAGATCAAACTCAAGCCTTGTGCTTTATATTTATAGTTGTCCCCAAACTCCCCAATCCACCATAGTCTCGTCTCTTTTTAGATAAGCGCTGGGTCCTGGCTTGTTGGTGGTACGTGTGTTTCCAAATGTGTTACCCTGATAACCCAGGGAAAATGGGCACTGTGAGAGGGTCCATGGCAGGCTGGGAAACTGATAATAATCATTCCAATTAGGCCTTTCTTTATATGTCTGTTCAAAATCATGGGGGTCAAAATATGAATAGTGAAAATGTGACGTGTGCTATGTGGTATTGATCACACTGCACAAGTTACTCTCAACGTCTGACTGTGAAGGCAAAGAACACAATATAGAGGCTGAGAGCGTTAAGAGCATGGGTTCTGGTGTATCCAGGCAAGAAATTCAACTCTCTCAGGCTCAGTTTTCTGATCTATAAAATGAAGACAATACTTTCATGTAGTTAAGGAAGTTGCTAGGATTAGAGTACTCAGAGTTAAGTGCTTAATAAATTCACTTCGTAAATGACAGCTGGTGGGGGTAGTGGGTGGTGAGTGGCTGAGGGTGGTAGATGTGTAAGTGGGTGCTGGTGGTAGGATTTTGACTCTGAAGCACAGTATCCAAACTCATCTTGTTAATTCCTTCAATGCCAATATGATTGGCATAAATTTTACCAATTGAGGCACATCACTTTGGCCATCTATCTAACAGATTTACAAATACAAAACTGTGAGGCATTTTCAAAAGCATAAGAACAAGAGGAAAGAGTAGAAGGGAAAACCAATTTTGGCAGTAAACTTCTGGTACCAACACCCCCTCCCGAGCTATCTTATTAAACCTTGAACCAAGGACATGCAATTCTTGTAAGATGGCGGGCTGTTTCAGAAAGTGGAAAGCGTACTGTTTAAGCACAAGGATCAAACTGGTCCACTTTGATGGAGTCCTTTTCGATACAAGGACATCTTAACTCTATTTCAAGCTTTCCCACGGCACTATGCTCAATGTTACATCTTAAAAACAACCAAGCCCCAAAACCGCAATCCTTCCAGCAACACTACACACAGCTCTTATTTTAAACTCATTGTGTTTCTATGCGTACACTTTTCTCAATAAAGGCCTTTAAAAAGTGAAAGCCTATAAACTTGCACCACATATGCATTACCAGATTTATTTATCTGGCTCCGTATCATATGTGGGTATTTTAACTTCAGTTAAAAAAGGGTTTGAGAAGGTGAAAAAGTTCAGATCCCTTAATCTTTTCTTTTGAAAATAAATTATTCATGAAGCTCTCTCTCTCATTCCCAAATGGTTAGGTTTAAACAATTGCTTAAAGTGCTGTTTTTAACTGAAGAACACATTATTCATAAAGCCTACAGCCCAGAAACACTTACTTGCTAACTGGTCACTTTCAGCTGATCAATGACTGCACGGCACTGAAACGCACCCCAGTGGGGTGTACTTCCAGCGGCATTAAGTGCCTGCCTCCCATAGGCAACGCAAGTTGGTTAATGGCCATTTTATGGCCCACAGTTTACCTTAAAAATCTATTATTCGAGGGTAGCTTAGTCAAGTTTATCTCAGATGATTGGGAGGGGGGGGGCGCTACTAAACATAGTAGGACCCTTCCTGTAACAGGTTAATAGATCAATGTATTTACTTCAAATTTATTCAAGTTGAAAACCATTAGACCTTGCAAGCAATCAGCTCAATAACCATGAGGCAAGAAGTCCTGCTTCATCTGTGGATCTTGGCCCTCCTCTGTCATTTATGGTTTCTGTACCATGCTGCTGGCTCACTGGCAATGGCACAGAATAACCCAAGTCAAATGCAGCGCCTGGCTTGATCCCTATGAGTCTACATATCAATGAAGGCCTCAGCTATCTTATGTTCACAGTATCACTGGCTTTCTTTATTTTTTCCCAACACAGACTCTGAGTTAAGAAACAGATCAAACAAGAACAACAAAAATTAGAAGACAAGTCCTACGTCACTCTCAATTGTGGATGAGTGTTATTTCACTTTTTTCATGAAAACCCGAAGAAATGGCATGGAAGCCATGTCTGATCTCCGCTGGCTACCAAGGGGAAGGAGAATACAACTCTACATTCACCCAAGGAAGATTTCTATGAGGCAGAGGTCAGACATGCCTCTCCTGCCATTCTTCTTTATTCTATTCTGACATGAAACATGGCTTCCTTGTGGCACCCTACTTCTCTGTTGGGTTCAATGATCCATTCCAATGGCCACACAGACCTAATAGACAGTACTCATGATTACAGGGTTTTATTAGGGAACTGAATGGGCTACAAAGTCAGGTTCAAAAAGCATTGAGGATACAGTTCTTTTGTTCTTAGCACATCTTCTCAGCCATACCTGCAGGCATCTCTCTCTGGTCCCCAGTCACATGGCCTCTTGGCTTCTGGTAAGCATTATCAAGCTCCCTTAGGACTAATAAATGCCCAAAGGGCACCCAACTCTGCAAACCAGGTTCCTGGGTGAAGACACTCAGTTCTACGCTTTCTGCGAGTTGGGAAGTCCGTGACTCTATCAAGATTTAGGTGCTTGCCAACATCTGGTTGCTTCTGCTGCCACCACCCCTTTATATGGGGGTATCTGGTACATGTTTATCTATCTTGACAGTTGGGGGATTCTCTCTTCCTGCCTGCTTCTGAAGCAGGAAGCACTTTATACCCAGTGGAATGGTAAAACTGACCGATCTTGAGTTATTTTCAGTGACTAAGTAGGAGTTACAAAAACTATGAATAGAAAAGCCTACTGAGTCATTTTACTTCACAGCACGTGTCAATAATTGTAGCCCTGCAAATCTCCTTGGTCAACCCTGGTGCAGAATAACCAGGTCATCAGCAAGACACCTGGTGGTCATCAGCAATTCACAAGTCTTTAATGCTCCTTGGTGACCATATATGTCAGAGAGAGAACATCCCTGTTCCCAAATTAGACATTTCAGGGACCAGGTAAGAAGTTACAGTCTTGTGGAATTTTGGGATACATGCAAAATGACAACAAACTCACTAATGGCCCTAATGAAAGGGAGAACAAGTTTAATATTACTTAGGGTCACTTTTGATCTTTTATTGGCAGGACTCAGCTCCCCACTTCAGAGGAAGAAGACACCAACAACCTTATGCATAGCTTCTAAGCATTTTCAAATACTGAAAGCCTGAACAAAGGAAGCAGAACACTGTCGGCAATCCTGCTGGCAGATAAGCAAGCCCCTCGGGTGCCAGGGCATTGGTAATGTGACTGAAGAGGAGCTGATTTCTTGGAGAGGAGTCGACCATGGTGACCCGAGTCGAGTCGGGTAGAGCCTGTGGGAGAGGAGCCTTCGGGATCTTCGTTTGCTCATGGGGAAGACTCAAGGTAACAGCTATAAAAATCTAATGATTGGAACTTGGGGTGTGTGAAGTATGAATTTAGGACAATTGGAAGTGGTCAAAATGAAATGGAACACATGAGGATTGATATTCTACGCATTAGTCAGATGAAATGGAAAGGTGTTGGTCATTCTGAATCAGAAGAACTTATGATTTACTAAAGCACAAATAACACAATCAAGAGGAATGGCATGACATTCACTGCTGTCTGAAAGGATCTCGCTAAATCCATCACGAAGTACAATGCTATCTATGATTGGATTACATCTATCTACCTGCAATGAAATCCAATCAATACAACTATTTTTCAACTTCATACACCAACCACCAAAGCTAGTGATGAAGAAAGTGAAGAATTCTACCAACGTCTTCTATCAGGAATGGATCTGCAGAAATATGTAATCAAGATGCATTGATAGTTACAGGTGATTGGAATGCAAAAGTTGAAAACAAAGAGGAAGGAACAGTAGTTGGGAAATATGGCATGGTGATAAAATGAAGCTGGAAATTGCATGACAGAATTTTGCAAAACCAACAACTCGTTCCTAGCAAATATGTTTTTTCTTCAACACAAAAGGCAACCATACACACGGACAACCCCAGATGGAATATACAGAGAGCAAATTGACTACATCTGTCAGAAGACACAACGGAGAAGCTCATTATTAGCAGCTAAAACCAGACCAGGGGCCAACTGTGGAAGAGACCATCAACTACTCCTATGTAAGCTCAGGATAAAGCGGAAGAAAATGAAAACAAGTCCACACGAGTCAAAATATGAGCTGGAACCTATCCCACCTGAACTTTGAGAGCATCTCAAGGACAGATCTGATGCACTGAACACTAGTGACAGATGACCTGATAATACGTGGGAGGACATCTAGACCAGAATTCATGAAGAAACCCAAAGGTCAACATAAAGACAGGAAAGAAAGAAAAGATCAGAGTGGGTGTCAGAAGAGTCTCTGAAACTTGCTATTAATTGTAGAGTAGCTAAAATAAATGGAAGAAAGGATGAAGTCAAGGAGCAGGCAGTTTGAGAAGACAAAGCTAAACACTATAATGCAACGTGTAAGGAACTAGAATAGAAAACCAAAGGGGAAGAACATATTCAGCGTATCTGAAATGGAAAGAACTCAAGAAAAGAATTCAAGCCTCGAATTGCAATTTATAAAGATTCTATAGCAAAAATATTAAACGATGCAGGACGCATGAAAGTAAGATGATAAGAATGCACAGAGTCACTGTACCAGAAAGAACTAGTCAACAGTTCACCATGTCAGGAGGTAGCATGTGAGCAAGAACCAATGGTGCTAAAGGAAGAAGTTCAAGCTGCACTGGACACATTAGATAAAAAGAAGGCTCCAGGAATTGAGGGAATACCATTTGAAATGTTTCAGAAAGCTGATGAAGCACTGGAAAAACTCAGTCAGCTAAGCCAGGAACTTTGGAAGACAGCTACTTACTTCACTGACTGAAAGAGATCCATTATCTGTGCCCATTCCAAAGAATGGAGACCCAACAGAATGCTCAAACTGTAGAACCAGATCATTGCTATCACACACAAGTAAATTTTTGCTTAAGATTGCCCAACAACGGTTGCAGCAGTACATTGACAGGGAACTGCTAGAAGTTCAGGGCCGATTCAGAAAAAGATGTGGTACAAGGGATACCACTGCTGATGTCAGATGGATCTTGGCTCAAAGCAGAGAATACCAGAAAAATGTTTACCATATATACTCGAGTATAAGCCGATCTGAATGTCAGCCAAGGCACCACATTTTACCACAAAAACTGCATTTTAAAATGTGCTGAAAAACTCGGCTTATACCCAAGTATTTACGGTACTTGTGTTTCATTGACTATGCATTCGACTAAGTGAACCATAATAAACTACGAATAACCTTAAGAAGAATGAGCATTCCAGAGTACTTCATTGTGCTCAGAAGGAACTGGAACCAAGAGGCAGTTGTGTGAACAGGATCGAGGAACACTGCATGGTTTAAAAATCAAGAAAGGTGTGCATCAGGGTAGCAAGAGAGGTAACATCCCCTCACATTGCTTGTTCAATCAATATGCTGCAGATCATCAGAAAAACTGGATGGAAGAAAGGTTTATTAACAACCTGCAGTGTGCACATGATACAACCTTACTTGCTGAAGGGGAGGAGGAAGTGAAGCACTTGCCGTTGAAGATCAAGGATTGCAACCTTCGGTATGAATTACAACTCAATGTAAGGAAGACCAAAATCCTCACAACCGAACCAACAGACACCATGATAAATGGAGAAAACATTGTAGTGATCAAGGATTTTGTCTTGCTTGGATCCACAATCAGTGCTCGTGGAAGCAGCAATCAAAAGATAAAAAGATGTATTGCTTTAGGTAAATCAGCTGCACAAGACCTCTTTAGAGAATTGAAGAGGAAGGATATTACGCTGAAGACAGAGGTGCACCTGACCCAAGCCATGTGTTCTCCACTGTACCATATGAATGTGAAAATTGGACACTGAATAAGAAGACTGTAGAAACATCAATGCGTTTGCATTGTGGTGCTGGAGAAGACTACTGAAAGTACCATGGAGTGCTAAAAGGTCATGGATGGCAAGACTTTGTCTTACGTACTTTGGACATATTGTCAGCGGAGACCAGTCCCTAGAGGAAGCATGTCATGTCTGGTAAACTGGAGGGGTGGTGGAAGAGGAAGGACCTCATTGAGATGGAGTAGCATCCCAGTGGCTGCACCCGTGGGCTCAGGCACAGGAACAAGTGTGAGGATGCCGCAGGACCTGCAGGGTTTCATTCTGTTGTACACAGGGTCACTATGGGTCAGCGATGACTTGTGGCTAACAACAGTGTAACTTCTAATGAAATGGCTGAAAGTAAATACTTTGGAATCTTTCTGTCAGCCCCCACATCACGGGCAATATGACAGAGCTGAAAAGAGCTGTGGCCTTCGCTCTGCTCAAGTTCAAATACTTGCTCTGACATTTACCAGCTATGTGACTTAGCCAAGCCACTCACTTTTGTGCCTTAGTTTCCTCATTCATAAAAAGAGACCTCAGGGTTTTTGTGAAGATAGTGACTTAATAAATGCAGAATACGTCAACAGCGTCCAGCACTAGCTAGTAACAATTATGGAAATGTTCGTTCTCACTATGCCACCTTTACTCTTCATTAGTGTGCTGTAGTTTAATTTTTCACACTTCAGTTTCTTCACTTGTAAAATAAATAAATTAAAAGGCAATGCATGTAATGTGCTTGGCAAAGGGTTTGGTACATAATAGGTGCTCAATATGTGGCAACTACGATCATGATTATATCAGTAATTTAATACTTTCGCACATTGTTCTCTACTCTTGAGAATTTCTGTGCTTGAATAAACAATGTCATGTGCTTATTCAAAATACAAACCCTAGGCCATTTCAATTTGTGGGTGTTAATTCAAACTTTCCAGAAACGCATGGTACTATTTTCAGAACTATACTTTCCCAAGAAATCTCTTTCAAATGTATCCCCCATGACACCACCACTGTGGATCAACAAAAAATATTCAATGGCTACTTTCAAATGGATAAATTAAACTGAAGAGTTTGATTTACAGTATTACTTTTGCTTTCATTATCAAGTTGCGCTTGTAGCAGGCTCCAACTCAGAAAACACTTCTGTACACGACTTGTGTACTTAGGGGTTCGAGTTGGTCTTAAGCTAAGCAATACTTCTGCTTACAAGAATCACAGTATTTAGGGTGTGGTATGAAGAGGTAGACTCAAGGTCATATAAGTACTAAGAGGCGGAGATAAGGCCAAGAACCAAGCTTCCCTTCTTATTCTGAGACCATCTTCCTCCCTACTATACTGTTAGGTCCCCACTGAAAACAGGTGACGCTGGAGTTAGCACTGCCTCAGACGGCAGTTACTATTCTGCCTCTAACTGCAGTATATGTATACAGACATGCATGCATGCAATGCTTACACATCAGGAGTAGAACAGAAACGAGAGAGGCCAAGGCAATCAGTTTTCTTTGCTGGGAACAGGGTTAAATTGGATTTTTAATCTCTGGTGATCTAATTCAGTGCATATTTGATAACTTTTTAAATCTTAAATGGAGTCTTTTTGCATTTTATAATTTAAGGATTCTCATAGCATTTTAGGCACCCTGCTGGGGTAATCGGTTACATGTTGTGCGGGCAACTGCAAGGTCAGGAATTCGAAACTACCAGCGGCTCTGTGGGAGCAATAGAAGGCTTTCTACTCCAGGAAAGTTATAGTCTAGGAAACTTACAGGGCAGTTCTACTCTGTCCTATCGGATTTCCATGAATCAGAATCTACTCGATGACAGTGAGTGTGATAGTGAAGGTTTATTGTGCCAACCTGGCTGATGAACACAAAGATAAATGGCTCGGTGAGCCTCACCTGTCTAGTCTCTTGCTCTCTGATGGTTGGACCAGTTGAAGCTGATTTAGCTGGTTCTCTGCCTCAGCTGGCAAGGTCCACATCCTGCAGGACATCCCTGAGAAGCCACATGGGCCTACTCTGATGGAGCCCTAGGTGCTGGAGCAGCCGTGTGGAGCCCCTGCCAGAGCTGAGATGTTTACACATTCACTGACTCTGCTTTCCTCCTGAAGTCGGTGTCATTGCATGTGTTTTGTGAGTTTGAGGAGGACTTTGTAGATCAATGTCGGACATATCGGCTTGGACTGGAGTGGGTTTGGGTGCTTAATGTACAATTACCCTTTATATAAAACTCTCTTAAAAATGAGTGTTTATGAATTTTGTTTCTCTAGTCTACCCAGGATAACTCAGTGAGTATTGGAGTTTTTAAAACAACTTAGAAATTTTTCTTATGCTTATTTTCAGGAAAATATAATTACTGAAAAGAAGTTTAGAATTTTCAAGATATACTCAGGGTGGCAAGGAACTGGGTAGTGAGCCGACTGTGTCCTTCAATCCCCCCGCCCCCAGTATGTTGCATTTGCCACTATTCTAGCCCAATGGAGATTCAAGTGTGAGCAAGATGACCAGAGCCCGCACAGTCAAGTTGAGAAGGAAGAGAAGCATCGAGTAGTAATGCACACCTTGAAGAGAGTCTCCATAGGGAGAGACTGTGCTGCATGTGAGGTGTGGCTACTTTTGAGGGTGGTCGGGAAGGCCTGTGACACACCATTTGAGAGCACCAACATAATTTTAAATTGCTCTAAAATTCATCCTGCAAACAAGACGATGCAATTGGAATAATGAAAAATGTTTGGTCTCTCGAACAAAGAGATGAAAACCCTCTACAAAGCACAGAATGTCAGTGGACAGGGCCATAGAGTCAGTAGTTGTGGGGCTGGGCAAAGAAAGGGGCAATGAACCAAGAAAGAACCACAAACTACTAAGAAAGACCCACCTCCACCTACACAAGGCCCCACTCAAGTGAAAGTGTTAGGTAGCAAGAAGGAAGGGCCAGGGGGTTGCTGCGAAGAACTAGGTGAACCTCAGCCAGCCATAAAGGCTACTGGGCATGCGCCAATTCAAGCCCCGGAGCCAGGTGAGCAGTGCACCTGGGTGGCCCAAACTTGGCCAGGTGGGCTTAATTCAGCCAATGGGGTCAACCAATACCTTCGACCACGCCTCCCAGCACAAGGCCCCAAAAGGCAGCAAGAGCGGCCTCACTCCCCCTCCTTTTTTCCATCTTTCTCACCCTTCCGCTGGGTCTTGCGTCTCTGTCCTCTGGCTACCACGTGTGGGTGTGCAGTCCCACCAGGCTGCAGGCGTTCAGTGACCGCACAACCTGAAATTTCTTCCGTCTTTCATAGAAACTCACATGGATCACAAACCAGGTTTCCGCGTGAATTCGTTCTGGTGCGAAGCCAAGAACCGAGGTTATTTCCCACCCGAAAAAACCCTAACAAAAGCCTTGACAAGTAAGTGGGTCTGGCAAAAAACAACGGCATAATATTCCCTCAGGGTCGCTAATAGGCTGCAGGATCATCCAGCAAACACCTGGTCACTCCAAACTTCAGGGTGTCACATGGCTAGGAGAGGAGCCAGTGGGGAGGGGAGGCAGCCTGGAAAAGTGGCTGTGATATATGCATGCAGAAGGGCAGTCCTTTCTAGAGCGAACTGGCAACTACAGGGCAGGCTCTGCACGCAGGACCAGAGCAGCAGGCCTCTCCCGTCAGCCCCTGGGCCACAGTTCTCCTTGAGGCTGCAGGCCACCACCCTGTGGCTCTGCTCCCTGTGCAAACCCACCCTCCACAGGGCAGGGATGTCCATCTGACTTCCAGAACAAAGACAAATTGGGCCTGGGGTCCCACCCACTCCAGACTACCAAAAAAAAGGGGTAAAAGTGAAGGTAAAAACTCAAAACCATCCACACCGTTGAAAACGGACAAACTGTAACCAATTATTGGAAATGGACTTTTTTTTGGGGGGGGGTCACACACAATTTATTGTAGCATTGCTCACCTCAGGCCCACATGGTGGTCCACGTGGAGAGAGAGGGAAGGGAAGGAGGCCAAAGAGAAAAGGAAAGGGGAGGAGAGGGAGCTCAGGAGAGAAAGTGGGGAGAGACCAGTGAGAGAGCACCTCTATCACTAATCCAGGCCTCTGGAAATGGACTTTTAAAGAATTAAGGCAACAACTGAGGTTTTGAAAATAAAGCTCAAATCAAGACTAGTTCTCCGCAGTGACAGGGCTGGACAACAAGAGCATGTGACATGAGAACCAGTAAAACGCAGTAAAATGTGCGAAAAGCCATCCTTTAGAAGTAACGATCAGACCAAAAGACACACAAAAGCCTGCGCCATCCCAGAAAGCAGTGGCAGCTAGCGGGAAGACAGAAGGGAGTGTCTGTCTCATGTGGAGTTTGTCTGGATCCTCATTCTAACAAGGCAACTGTAAAAAAAAAAAAAGAGGCATTTTAAAGACAACTAGGGAGATCTAAATATGGATCGAGGATTAGATGATAGGAGGAAATTATGTTAATTTTGTTAAGCATGACAATGGCGCTGTGCTTATAAAAGTGACTGTCCTTGTTTTGTGGAAACAAGTACTCTGGGGTAAAATAACATGGCGTCAGGGATTTGCTTTGAAATATTACAGCAGCAGCAACAACAAAGTGAGGGGGAAAAGGGAGAGAGAGAAAAAACATGGTCGAATGTTGGTAATTTGGGATCTGGGAGGTTGTCCTGGGAGAGTTCATTTCACTATTTTCTCTACTTTTATGTCTGTTTGAAACTTTAATGGAAGCGGGGACACTTGCCACAAGGACATCTAAAGGGAGAGCATGCCAGGCATAAGGAGTAGACAGTGTTGAGTAACAAGGTAGGAGGACAAGGCTTGGAGATGTCCGTTAAAAAAAAAAATCCTGTAGCTTAAAACAAGAGTGGGTGTGAGACAAGTGGTCA
Source organism: Tenrec ecaudatus (assembly GCF_050624435.1). NCBI lineage: Eukaryota > Metazoa > Chordata > Mammalia > Afrosoricida > Tenrecidae > Tenrec > Tenrec ecaudatus. Next base: position 75,210,424 of record NC_134539.1, on the reverse strand, counting down.
GGGGTCAAAGTGGGTTGGTCAGTGTAGAGAACAGGAGTTAGAAATTTATTCTGAATGGGATGAGCAGTCACTGGAGCATATTAAGCACTATAAATAAAATTAAACCCATGCTATGGAAAGACTGCTCTGGCCAGAGTAGAAGCCGAGGGAGGGGGATTTGCAGGAATGCATGGAGGGGATGAGGGTAGCACATTAGTGGTGAGAGAGGAAGGGCTCTGAGGTAACATTTAGAGATACGGCTAATGGACCAGACTATCATGGGAGGGGGCTGAAGAAACGAGACGTTACTAATGGGTTTTGGTCTTGTCTTAATTACCTGTGGCTGTCGGCTCTGACTCGGGCATGGCAGAATAAAATGCTACTTGGCGCTGAGCCATCTCTATGAGCATTGTACTGCTGTGGCCGTGCTCTTAATCTAGCCCACTGAGGGTCCTCTGGCTTTAGTTGGCCCTCTACTTTATCAGATAAGACGTCCGTTCCTGACGACATTCACAAAGTGCGTCACAGCCTAACCATCTTCACATCTAGTGAACGTTCCGGTTGTATTTCTTTAAAAGACACACATGCTGGTTTATTCAAAGGAGCTCCAGTGGCACAGTGGCTTAAACACTCAGCTGTGAATCAAAAGGCAGGCAGGTGGAACCCACCAGCTACAGGCGAGAGAGATGGCAGTTTGCTTCAGTAAAGATTTACAGTCTCGGAAACCCTAGGAAGTTCTTTGCTGTCCTAGAGGGAGGCTAAGAGGCAGGATTGACTGGTCGGCAATAGGTGTGGTTTATGGTTATTATTTAGTATTCTTCCTTCTACTGTCTTCTTTTTCACTGTTCAACTTTTGCATGCCTATGAAGTGAGTGAAAAGAACATAGCTTTAGTCAGATGCACCTTAGTCTAATCTTCATTAAGCCCCTCGCCCCCAAAACTGAGGGGGAGACCCTTTCTGCAGTTCTGTATAGCTAATCTCTAAAAGTCGCTCAATGCCAAGAAACTTACACCTTGAAAAGGGGCCTTCCATAAGCTCGGTCAGATTTGAATCACTGTCAGAAACCTGACCCCTGACATCTAAGAAAAGACCCACTGAACACAAAAGGAGCCTAAAAAGAGTATGCTGGATCATTCTGTTTTAAAAATCAAGAACAAATTAGATATGAGTCTTCAAAGGCAGAACCAGTAGGTCACTTATGAATAAATCACAGTGAGCTTTTTGAGGGAAAGGTAGAGGCCATGGAGGAAATAACAAGGAGCCGTGGGAAGGTAGAGCATGGCTGAGTGAGGGAGTGAAGAATCTCATTTTCAACTAACAATCGGGCACCCATGATTCTTCTTAAGGGTCCCCCCCCCCAGATCTTTCTCATGAAAAAGGAAACAGCTGCATTATTCCAAGAACAAGGCAAATATCTACTTTCTTGGTTGCAAAACATTAAGACCCAAACCAAAACACTATCCTAGGAAGTCTCAAAGCAGGGAGTAAGAGGAGGAAGGCTCAAATGCCACTAACCCAACGCCCACTTTTAAAGGGATTTTAAGAACATCTTGTCGTAACTGTCACAATCAGCAAGCATTTAGAAATTAACTCCATAGCTTAAAAAGCTGATAACTGCTTAAAATGAATGCATATCTTTGATTTTGAAATGTGAACAAATGGCTTGTTTAAGTTGCCTTTGCGCTGTTTCCAACTCAGCCACCCTACAAGTGTCAGAGAAGGGCTATGCTCCCCAGGGTTTCCCAGGGCTGACTCTGGGGAGGGAGAGCAGCAGGCCTTTATTCCGAGTTGTGTCTGGGTATATTTGAACCCCCAACCTTTCAGTTAGCAGCTGAGTGCCCAGTTTGCACCATTCAATTTAATGTAGCAAGAAAACTTCGCTCAAATGCTCACTTCTGGAAAAATTCTTAACAATATACCAGCATCTTCGTTTTATCTGTCTACTCCTTCTTTCTTCCCTGTGAACAAAACCTATCGAAAGGCATCCATCCTCAAAGAAAGTGGCCCTACCCACATACCCCCCTCCTGCCACCGGTTGATTCTGCCTCACAGTAACCATGGAGCACAGACGAGAACGGCTCCCTAGGGTTTGGGCAGCTGTGCTTCTTCACAGGACTCGGGGCTGTCTGTCTCCTGATTAGAGTTGGTATTGGACTTTCAAGCCACCTACCATACAGGGTAATCCTGGGCAGTCTGACTCGAAAGCCAAGAGGCAACATCACCCCAGCTCCTTTGGTCAAGACCGTGATGCCCATGGGCACAGTATGATGCACAACAATTCTGGCCAATGGGCATCTGGGGAAATCCATCCTGCAGCTTCCAGGAAAAACTTCCTTTCCCTGGACAGGTGCACCTGAAGAGTCAGTCACCTGTCTCTTGTGCTTTACCTGGTCAGATTGGAAGGGTTGCAACCATCTTGCAACTCTGGAGGGAGCTATCCTGAGGACAAATTCAGTTTTCTGAGAACAGTAGTTTGGAAAGAAATATCCTTGAGCTACGGAGTTATGATATTCTACTGAATTCTAAGATACCCATTTCCTCATCTCTGAAATCAGATGTGCTTTATAATCAATAGTATGTCCTAGTTGAATTGAAATTTTTTCTTTTGTTAGTGGAACATATAATAAAGGTGCATTTCATAGTTAGTGGAGCTGCAGGTTTGATTAAACACAGCCCAACTCCCAGTTCTGCCTCACCTCGGAACTTCTTGTTATAACAAATTGTCTTGTTATAAGTAAGTTGTCCTACTACTCAAGTGATTACACCGGGGTTTCTGATATTTGCAGAGGGCAAGTGCCAGGCTTACATGATATACAAATCAAACAGGAATGCCCAGGGCTCTAGTGGCATCTAAGCCAATATTCTGGTGATCTCTTCTTACTATACTTCTACCACTAGACTGAGTTTTCAGTGTCCTGTGGATATTCAGAATGGGATTATATGTAACCATGCAGACTGGGCTTTTATACACCTTCTCATCACTTACGGACTGTCTCGTTATCTGACATTTCACATGTATGACTATCATTAAAAATCTATCGCGTGCATTAACACGGAGGAAGGCACGGCTGCCTTGCTTAGAGTGTCTCTTTTCTTGAGAAAGGTCTTCAGATGGTCCCTGGGCAGATAGGTCAAGCTGCCTCATGGCCTCCACTTCCTCCTGCCAGTGGCGCCATGTCAGATACCACTTATGACTAGCCTCCTCTATGGCCATGTCCCAACAATGCCCAGGTTTTGAGCTCCCAGCTCCAATGTGGCCTGAGGCCCTACAGGCTAAGCCTGCTGTGAAGCAGGAAGGATAGAAAGGAGCCCTGGTATCGTAGCATTCACACATTGGGCTGTGGTCCAAAGGGTCAGTAGCATGAAACCACCAGCAGCTCTGCAAGAGAGACCACAGGGCCGTCCACTCCCAGAAACCCATGGACAGTGCCTACAAGGGTCACTATCCATCAGCACTGACTCGACCGCAGTGAGTTTGGGGTTTTGTTTGCTCGCTTTTTGAGGAAAGGAAGAAAGAAGCATGGGAGAAGGTGCTTGAAAGCAATGCATGCGAGTTTCATGACAACTCAAAGGGAGCCAAACTAGGCCTGGGGCCTCAGCCTGCATGGGGCTGGGATTCCAGCCTGGCTCCCAGCAGGACCGGTGGGCAAACTGGGCTTGGGGATCCTGAATGCAGGGCTTGTAGGGGTGGAAGTGGAGCTCTGCAAGGGAAGTTCTGACCCAGCACAGGAAGTTCTGACATGGTTAAGCTGTGGACTCTCCAGCTTTGTCTCTTCTAAGCCTCCTCTTCTACAGAGGAACAATTCATAACTGGATTCATCACATCAGTTCTAAGCATGTAAATAAATTTTAGCTGTTATTATTTCTATTATCATATTTTTAATTTTTTTTAAAAATCAGACAAATGGATGATTTGAAACAGGGTAAAAAAACAAAACAAAACCCTACCATCCTTCATTTTCACATGATGTCAATATTCACAACTTTTTCTCTGAAATCTAACCATATCACTCAGTGGATATGGTGGGTATAGTAAGAAGAGGCCCTGGATATTACGACTGAGCTTAATTCACTCAAAGGTTGAGAAAATTCTACCGAAAAAGAAGTGACTTGCCCAAGATGCAGAGCAGGCCAATGCGAGTCAGGCCAGGATTTGGGGGTCTGTGTAGGATTGCTATCAGTATGTTCAATGGCAGTAGGTCTAGGCTTTTGGACTGTGAGCTCTGTGTTGTCCATCATACCCACTGGGTTCCCTTCTGTCCATTTGCCTGGAAATGTAGCCTGGGAAACAACAATATGGTTAAACCCTTTTACTCTAAATTGTCCTAATTCCTCTCTTAGGAATTATTTTATATTGCATGCTTTCTCATCACTGCAGTTATGGTCCAATGGCAACCCTCCATTTGTGACTAATTACGGCTTTGGCCATCACTTTCTTGGTGGTGGTTCTCCTCCCAGTCCCACCCACCCTTAGCTCTCATCTGTTCAAGAGGGCATACGGAACCACCAAATCTAAAAAGTGCCAGGGAATCATAGTATGGCTATGGACTGCCAGAGAGAGGCACCCTGGTAGCACAGCAGATTAAGTGCTGGGCTGGCTCGTGGAAATATCTGTGATTTGACTCTGCCTGCCACCCATGGAGGAAGGTAAGACCACCTGTTTCCATACAGCATCAACTAGGTGGCAGTGGCTACCAGAGAGACTCTTGGGAGTGGGCATTCTATAGAACCCAATTTTTTATCTGGTAAACTTCTGACATTTAAAAAACTTTTTTAAGTTACTGCTATTTCACACAAAATCAAACCGTTGAAAGGATCAACGCAGACCCATGTAACACTTGAGATCACTGAGGCAAATGTTAATATAAAACCCCAACTGAGCACAGTGTTAATAGAAAGCCTATTAAACCCATGTTTTAGAAGCTTTAAAAAAAAGTTACTGCTATTTATTTTTCTCCAGTTAAGTATGCAATTTGGAGAAGGCCTTGATGAATACCCAAGTAATGTTTCTAATCCTATCTTGGAGCATATATATAATCATTTTATTGGGGACCCGTACAACTCTGATCATAATCCATACATGCATCCATTGTGTCAAGCATATTTGTACATAATGTTGCCATCATCATTCTCAAAATATCAGCTTCTCATTTTTCCCTTCCCTCCCCCACAAATCCCTGATAATGTATAAATTATTATTTTTTCATGTCTTACACTATCTGATGTCTCCCTTCACCCACTTTTCTGTTGCATATCCCCCCAGGGAGGGGGTTATATGTAGATCATTGTGATTGGTTCCCCCTTTCTACCCCACCTTACCCTTACCCTCACCCTCCTGGTATTGCAACTCTCATTATTGGTCCTGAGGAGTTTATCTGTCCTAGATTCCCTATGTTTCCAGCTCTATCTGTACCAGTGTACATTCTCTGGTCTAGATGGATTTGTAAGGTAGAACTGGGATCATGATAGTCGGGAGGGGAGAAATCATTAAAGAACTAGAGGAAAGTTGTATGTTTCATTGGTGCTATACTGCACCCTTACTGGCTCGTCTCCTCCCCAAGACCCTTCTGTAAGGGGTTGTCCAGTTGCCTGTAGATGGGTTTTAGGTCTCCACTTCGCACTCCCCCTCATGCACAATGACAGGATTTTTCTGTTCTTTGATGCCTGATACCTGATCCTATCGATACCTCATGATCACACAGGTTGGTGTGCTTCTTCCATGTGGGCTTTGTTGCTTCTCAGCTAGATGGCTGCTTGTTTATCTTCAAGTCTATAAGACCCCAGACACTATAATTTTTGATAGCCGGGCACCATCAGATTTGCTTATGTACCTGTTTTGCCTTCAGTGATCATGTTGGGAAGATGAGCATCATGGAATGCCAGGTTAATAGAACAGAGTTCTTATGTTGAAGGAGTACTTGAGTAGAGGCACAATGTCCATCTGCTACCTGATACTAAACCTGTAAATATATGCACATAGATCTATTTGTTCATCCACATATATATATTTACATAGGTACATGCCTCTATTTAGACCACTATATATGCCCTTTGCCTCCTAGTTCTTTCCTCTATTTCCTTTTACTTTCCTCTTATCCCACTATCATGTTAAGCCTTCATTTGGGTTTCAGTAATTCCTCTGATTACATTGTCCTTGATCAAGCCCTACCAGGCCTCCTACACCCTCCTTGCCATCAATTTTGGATCACTTGTGGTTTCCTTGTCCCTGGGTTTGTTAACATCACTTCCTTTCCCCAGCTCCCCCTTTCCCATGTCGACCCCATACCCCCCCTCAACAGTCGGTCCGTTGTTTTCTCCTCCAGATTTTTTATCCCACCTATTTTATCTAGATAGACGTGCAGAGATAATATGAACCCAAAAAATGACAGAGCAAAACAAAGCAACAAAAGAAATCAAAATGACAACAAAAAGAAAAGCCTGTAAATAGTTCAAGGTCTGTTGATCTTTAAGAGTGTTTTCTGGTTAAGTCCGATGGGGAAGCCACACCCTGGCCCCCCAAGTCTATTTTTCGTGTTTCCTGGGGGCTCCATTGCTCTGTTCCCCTTGATGTTCTGTTGCATGCCCTTAGTGTGGTCTCAGTGTGTGGGATCAGATCAGGCACAATGCCCACTGTGTCTCCAGTGCTGTCCCCCATAGCGCTATGGGTCAGTGAGGGATGATGTGTCTCGCAGTGGAGCCTGCTCTAAGATCCTCTCCGCATTGGCTGCTCTGAGCAGGAATATTGTCTTCAGGGCTTGGTGTGCTCCACTCTCTCTTCCTCCCCCTTCATTTGCTCCTGTGTGCTCTGATCAGCCCTGTCCCTCTCCTTGAGCTGCAGCTTCAGTGCTGTCCTCTGAAGTGAATTCTTCTGCAGAAGGGTGTGCTGTCCACTTTGTTGGGATGGGTGCTGACCCATCCACTGGAGCCCTTATTTTTAACAGGAGTATATCTCTCTAATTTTATAATCAGTGGCAGTTTAACAAATCTCCTATGTGGTAATTTCACCTAATTTTAAAATTATAAATATTAAACTATTATAAAGTTACCTCTCACTATCATAAAAAGTAAGAATTTGGACAGTGGGCCAACTAGACTGTGTTACTCTTTGAATTTTCAGGCCAACCCCATTGCTTTTTAATACTGTCAACAGATAGCAGAATTCAAAAACAGTAATTTTACCACATGCTAGAAAACAAAGGACAGTACCAAGAGTGTGAAAAGAAAATGAACTATCTTCAGGGAAGCACAATTTGGTAAAGCCCTGAGTTCTGAACAAGTTTCTGCTTCTGATTAAATTAGCCTCATAAAGTTTGGGTAAATCTCAACATCTTTCTGTGGGTCGATTTCCTGATTCAAAAAAAGAAAAAAAAGGTAGGCGTAGGTTTGAGCCATTCACTTCTGCTGACATGTACTGCACTCCCTTGAGGTGGTGTGTGCTGGCGGGACAAAGATAAACAAGACATCATGCCTGCCTGCAGAGAGCTTACAGCTTAATCAGGCAGAGGGAAATATAAACAAGGTAAAGAATTGCATAGACAGAGGGCATAATGAAATTAGAGAAGCTATCTTTGGAATATTGCAAGCAACAGGAAGGACCCCACTAAAAGTTGAGAAAACATGACAGGCAACAACAGGAGGCAGGCAATTCTCCTAAGAAGAGAGTACGAGGGCAGACAGAAAATGGGGGGACGGTAACGATGATGTGACAGTCCCCTCAGAGCCAACATGCTATCACTACAGAGGGGACCGAAACGAGCCCTGGAGCTAGACAGTCCAACTCCCCAGAATTAAAAGTGAAGAAGTCACCTGGCTAAATGGTAAGATCCCCAAACGAACCCAGTCTCTTAATTTCTTCACCAATCTGAGAATTTTCCCGGACTCCAGCTCTAAAATGTTGCAATGCTAGAGATTTAATTGTTCTCTCCATTTCCCTAAGCATCTGATGGGGTATGCTCTTACGATCAAAGGTCAAGGGGAAAGAGAAAAACGAAAAGACATGAAACAGTGAGGGCTCCCGGTGTTTCTATTACTGAGATGAGTAATAGGATTGTTCTCAGGTTCATGAGTGCTAGTCTTGCAGCTAAACAGGAAGAACAAACGCTAGCACAGATCGAATCTTCCTTTACTGATAGTCCTGCCAAGGAATGAAAACCAATCCAGCCAGGGCAGAGAGGCCATGTAGGGAAGTAGGCAAAGGAATGCTTCAAAGTCTTCTCTTTCCTGGAAAGCTGAACTTTTGACCAATTTGCTCCATCACTTGCTTTCACAAACTCTGTAAATATAAACTGCTTACAGTGATTGTTAAGGAAATAGCTATCAAAAGACACCCAACCAAAATAAAATAAATGAGCATGGCAATAAACTCAGTTGGTTCTGCCTCTAATCTGCAGTGCTATTATTTAATCAGGAAAGGCTGAAAAACAGATCATTATGTTTTAAGAACACTATAATTACAAAAGGAGGCCTGCCCCTTTTCTGCTCTCCCAAACCCTGATCACAACACAGTTATTTCAAGATTAAACTTGCAGGAGCCCCATTTAAACAGGAAAAGCACTAATTGGGCCTCTAGTAGCAGCTGTACTACTTTGATGTCAGTTACAAGGATGAACTTGAGCAGAATTCTTTATGGCTCTGCCAAGCCAGTGAGTCAGGAAGGTTAACCCCTTACACTGCTTACGATTGCAGTCATGGTTTCTGGTACACGACTCAAAAGTTGCTTCTGTAGGAACACCGACAGGGCCACATGCAGTAAACTGTCCTCTGACCGGGGCTCCCACACAGTGCAGCAAAGGTGACACAGCCTTCAAGGGGTAGCCAAACTTCTGCCAGCAAATGTGGTTTGCTGGTACTGCCGCAACACTGAACGTTAGACAACTGGCTACCATGTCCGACTGCTGTGGCCTTGGACAAGCATTCCAGGCCTCAGTCTCGATGCAGCACAAGTTGGCTGGGATTAACGCTCCACTCTGATATGGAAACGCTTGACTGGTGCTGATGGCTTTCGCGGTTTTAAGTAGCAGGAAACTTTGTTTAATAAAAGCATACGCTATTGTTGTTAGGTGCTGTCTAGTCTGCTCCAACGCAGAGACCTTATGCATAACCGAACAAAATCCTGCCCAGTCTACCACTATCCTCACAGCCACACTGTGGCCGCCAGGTATCACTCCATCTCATGGAGGGCCGCCCTCTTTTTCACTGACCCTCCACCAAGAGTCTTAGGCTGAGTTCTCCAGAGCGACAGAATCAATGAAGTGCATGCATAAATAGAAGTGCATATTGGAACTCTATGATGCTCACTCTCCCGACACAACTGCTAGAGCCAAAGTGGGTGAACAAGTAAATGTAGTGAAGAAAGTTGATGGTGCCCGGCTATCAAAAGAGATAGTGACTGGGGTCTTCAAGGCTTGAAGATAAACAAGCGGCCATCTAGCTCAGAAGCAACAAAGTCCACATGGAAGAACACACCAGCCTGTGTGATCGCGTGGTCCCGAAGGGATCAGTTACCAGGCATCAAAGAACAAAAAATCATATCATTGACTGCACACCTCCATGATAGGATCGCTGAAGACAAATGGGTGCATAAGCAAATGTGGTGAAGAAAGCTGATGGTGCCCGGCTATCAAAAGAGATAGTGTCTGGGGTCTTAAAGGCTTGAAGGTGAACAAGCGGCCATCTAGCTCAGAAGCAAAAAAGCCCACATGGAAGAAGCACACCGGCCAGTGTGATCACAAGGTGCCAAGGGACCAGGTATAAGGCATCATGCAAAAAATAAAAAAAGATATATGTCTGTGTGTGTGTATGTATGTGTATATGTATATATGTGTGTATGTATGTGTGTGTATATATACCATATTAAATGAAGGTGGAAGTGCAGAGTGGAGACCCAAGGCCCAAGTGTCGGCCAATGGAGATCCTCTCATAGAGGGGTTTAGGAGAGGAGATGGGTTAATTAGGGTGCGAGGGAGTACCGATGAAGAACACAGCTTTCCCCCAGATCCTGGATGCTTCCTCCCCACAACTACCATGATCCAAATTCTACCTTGCAGGGCTGGATAGGACAGAGGCTGTACACTGGTACATATGAGGGCTGGAGGCACAGAGAATCCAGGGTGGATGATACCTTCAGGACCAAGGGTGTGAGGGGCAATGCTGGGAGAGTGGAGGGTGAGTGGGTTGGAAAGGGGGAACTGATTACAAGGATCCACATGTGACCTCTTCCCAGGGAGAGGGACAGCAGAGAAGGGGGGGAGGGGAGACTCCAGATAGGGCAAGATATGACAAAATAACGATGTATAAATTACCAAGGGCACATGAGGGAGGGGGGGAAGGAGAAGGAGGGGGGAAAAAAAGAGGACCTGATGCAAAGGGCTTAAGTGGAGAGCAAATGCTTTGAGAATGACTGGGGCAGGGAATGTATGGATGTGCTTTATACAATTGATGTATGTATATGTATGGATGGTGATAAGAGTTGTATGAGTCCCTAATAAAATGTAAAAAAAGAAAAGAGGAGAAAAAAAATGATTAGGGAAAAGAATGTACAGATGTGCTTTATACAATTGATATATGTATATGTATGGACTGTGATAAGAGTTGTATGAGCCCCTAATAAATTGTTTAAAAAAAATAGAAGTGCATACACAGAAGCTGACTTCAAGAGAACGGCTCATAAAGCTGGGGAGGCAGGCACGCCTCAAGCGGTGGGCCAGGTGGCTGAAATGTTCTCCTAACTCAAGTGGGTGACAGACCCCCAAATAGCAGGTCTGTTGGAAAGCTGTTGGCTTCTGGAGTTGTGGGCACTGGCAAACCCCAAAATCCATAGGTCAGGCGGCTGACTGCTGAAGAAACAGAGGTCAGGAGATGAAGAGTCAGACACAAGAGTGAGAGAGTGCTTGCCAGAGGTTTATCCATATTGGATGTAGGCCGCACCCCTAAGGAAACTCCCCTTTCAACTGGTTGGCTGCTCACATCAGATCACAAAATGGCGGGTAATTATATCATCTACCAAATCACTGAGAACCATGGTCTAGCTAAGATAACACGGGAACCTAACCCATCACAGCAAACATGATGTCTTTTCACCAGAGACTGGTCCCTCCTGAGGACATACCCAAAGTAAGTCCGATAGAGTCTTCTCCATCCTAGCTTATTCTCCCACTCCCCCATCCCAAGTACCATCCTAGCTTCTAAGGAGCACTCAGGATGTGGATTTGTTTGTTCTTCTGGCAGTCCAGAGCACATTCAATTCCACTGCGTCGATTCCTCCTCATGCTTCCTTTTTCATTGTGCAGCCTTCCATGCATAAGGTAATTAGAAATGCCCTGGCTTCGGGCAAGTATACCTTATTCACAAGAGTGCTTTTTAAAAGAGAGCTTTTTTGGTATATTTGCCCAATGAAATACACTTGATTTCTTGGCTGCTGCTTCCATAGTCATGATGGTTGATAACAAGAAGAATGACATCCTTGACAACTTCCATTTCTTTGCTATTTGTCATGTTGTTGTTGACTGACCCAGTTTTATAGACTCTACAGAAAAACAACTACCCAGTTTGGGGACTGAGAACTGAATGCAAACCACTAGATTTCTCTCTTTTGAGGTCCTGTTGGGGATCCTTCGCAGGAGGGACGCTAGCTTGATATTTGAAGACAGAGATTAGAGCTGCAATTTATCCAGATGGGCCCTAGTGCAGCTCCCCAAGCAATGGAGACCAGTTTGCTATACTAGCTAGCCTGTGGAGAGAGCCCTTCAGCCTCCCGGAGAGCTGTACAGGAATCTCCAGGGAGGGATCTAGGACACCGACCCATCAGCCCTGTAATCCCACCTCTCGCATGGAACTGATCTCTGCAGGCCCATGAAAAGGATCTTAGCCATTTCTGACACCTACACTGGTGAGAACAAGGCCAGGAAAGTAGCACTAAGGCGTTTTTTTCCCACCACAACAATGCAGCTGCTTATTCTTGGAGATGAGTAAGAGCGGTCCGATTAGAATTCCATCCATTTTACACAACCTTGGTCTTGCCCCTTCAGAGCCATCAATAGACCTAGATTGAGGAGACGCTAAGAAATAATAGTTTCATCTTTTGATATTTTTATTTAATAAAGGTTTCCATGAATTCGTAGCACTACTTCTTGACGTACCTTCCTATGAGAAAATTTTGCTTTTCCAACTCAGATGCATTACTTGCTTGCCATTATGTAGTAAAAATCATTCTTTTACAAAGTAAAAGAATTCTAGTACTGAAATCTGATCACTTAGGGAATCCCAGGCTCACTGCTATCTGCTGTTCTCCCTACACAGTGCCTGGAACACAGTAGGCATCCAACAAAATGCCCTCTTAGATGAAACTCCAGTTTTCAGTACGAACAGCAGTGATGGAACAGGCCCGTGGAAACAGACCTACGCAGTGGCAAGGCCACGACTCATAGAAAATCCCTTCTCGTGGAGAAGAGCTCTTTCTACTGGATCATGCTCTTGTCTTGTAGAGTGGAACCAGAAAGGGAGACAGATCCAATAATGTCTGATAATTAGGATTCTACAGAATCTCTTTATTTTCTCAAAAAACTTACACTATCTGTCTGGTCTTCTCAAATGAATATTTTAACTTCTTACTTAGAACATAATAAAACTGTATGAATCTCCAATTAAGAATCTCAGCTTAAACCTATTTCTTTAAATGGCTTTTCATCTGTCAATTGCCAAAAGTATAAAGTTATCACTAACAAGAAAAGGAACTGTGTCTTGAGAAGTGTGTGTGTGCACGTATGTGTATGTATACACTTGCAATGTAAAAATGCCTTTAAAGGGAGGTGGGCGGAAGAGAAAGGAGAAAAAGTGTAGTCCCGCTTAACAAGAGCAGCGACTCTATGTGCTAAAGTGCTTTAGAAATGAACCCGTCACCAGTGAGCTAAACATCAAATGCTGGACTCAGCAAAATGTTCCCTTTCACTCAGAACACACCTGATGTGTGAACGCAAACATGGGATCCTGCAATAAGCTTCAGAAGCCCCCATGATGAAGAGGTTCTCGCATCCAGGGGAGCTGAAAACAGATGCACCCACACAAGCGATGGCATGCGTCTGCTCTGTCTTTCCATAAAACAAATGGGCCCTTGGGGCAAAAAAAAGGTAAGGGTTACAAATACCCTTTATCAGGAAGAACCTGACAGTAGATGGTTATGCTTCCCAATTGATCCTTAAAATTAACTGTACAATATTCCATCTTTTTGTGAATTCTAGTCTTCACATCAAAGCTTTCTCTCTAAAATAGCACTTGACTATTCGGTAGAAAAGCTATACAGAAACATTAGCCTGCCTAGTCCCATGAAGGAAGGAAGGAAGGAAGGAAGGAAGGAAGGAAGGAAGGAAGGAAGGGAGGGAGGGAGGGAGGGAGGGAGGGAGGGAGGGAGGGAGGGAGGGAGGGACACAGGACTATCTAGCTTTAACCACTTCACTGCTGCTAAAGAGAACCTTCTTAGTTCAAGGGATTCTGACATTTTTCACAGGAGACAGCACAGACACAATTTAATTTAATGCCTTGTTAGTGGAAGAAACAGCTCAATGGAGATTAGGAAGTAAAATTCCTAAGGAAGTTTCTGCCACCTAAAATTTTTGACAGAATTTGCACATTTTAAGAAGCAAGGATTAAACCCCAGTTTTTCACCAGCCATCAGCCTAGTTTTCTTTAGCAAAAGCTCACTCTGGCTCCGGGTATCATTTCATGAAACAGCAGGGCTCCTCATTACGACAAAGAACACCACCGAAATTGTTACCCAAAATATAAATGATTTCAGAGCGTTGGCTAAGACTCACATTTTGTGACTATGTGAAACTTAATTTCACACCTTGTATAAACAACATTTGCTCATTCACAGCAATTGTTACAAGTTTTAAGGAAAACCACTATTTATCTTGGCTAAATGACAACAAATCACATACTTCTGATTTTTTACACAGGATGATGGCTAAAGACATTCTCCTCGAAAGTAGCAAATGACATATATAAAAAGTTCTATGGCATCTGGGTCCATGTGTCAAAATGAAATTTAAAATACGATTTCTGATAATGAAGAGAAGTTAAACTGATAAGAAAATGAAGATTGTCCCAAATTACTTTTGCCTTCAGTTCATGTTTTAATATAAAGCCCTTTATAAGAAAGAACAACATCTGAAGCAAGCTGGAGAACACTACCTTCAGCAACTATCCCAGGAAGAGGACCAGGAGGAGCCCACATAATACTCAGCCTGGGCAATGACCACTGATTTGTACCCACAATCGCAGAAAGACAATTTACTAAATGGACACAATCACAGAACAAAGCTACGGAATAAGGAAGGAGTATGGTTGACTAGGCAAAACCAGAGCATTATTCCACCCAAAGGCAACAGCAGGAAAAAGAGCAGGGCAACTGTGGGACAAGGTATGAACACCCACTCACCTAGTCATAAGGAGCCCTGGTAGTGACAGCTCAGCCAGGTCACTATGCGTGGCAATCCAGTGGGAAGCAATGTGAATTTTTTTTTAATCTAAAAATAATGTGCCTTCAGGTTTCCAACCTAATTTGACCATTTTATCTTTCCAAGGAAAGTACCTGGGAAAGGCACTGACTAGTCACCACGTATCTCTTACAGATAAATACACACAACCCTGTGGCAGCAGAGAATTTGTTGTTATTAGGTGCTATTGCGTTGTCCCAACTCCTAGTGAGTCTAGGGACAACACAATAAAAACACTGCCCAGAAACAGCCAATGAGCCTGGTCTTTTTTACAATTTTGTTCCACACATTTCTCCCACTCTGTCCAGGTCCTTCGAACCTAATTCTTTCCAGAGTAGTTGGGCAGTATCTATCTAGTTCTGGTCTCAGAATCATAGAGGCTGGTATTCAAGAGGTCCATTAATCCATGGGTCTAATTGCTTCCTTGTATCTTCTAGGTTTTTTTCACTCTTCTTTCCTCCAAAAAAGGGAGAGACCAATAGTTGTACTTAGAGGGCTGCTTAGGAACTTTTTTTTTGGGGGGGGGGGGGAGAATAATACATTATCTTTTTTTAATAAATCATTTTATTGGGGCTCATACAATTCTTATCACAATTCATACATACATCAATTGAGTAAAGTATCCTTATACATTCGTTGCCCTCATCATTCTCAAAATTTGCCTTCCACTTGGGTTCCTGGAATCAGCTTATTTTCCTTTGTTCCCTTCCCCTCCCTCCCCACTACCCCCTCCCCTCATGAACCCTTAATAATTTATAAATTATTATTTTATCTTATCTTACACTGCGTCTCCCTTCACCCACTTTCCTGTTGCCTACCCCTCAGTGAGGAGGTTATATGTAGATCCCCGAGATCGGTTCCCCCTTTCTACAACCCTTTCCCTCCCAGTATCACCACTCGAATCGTTGGTACTGAGGGGTTCATCTGTCCTAGATTCCCTGTGTTTCCAGATCCCAACTGTACCGCTGTCCATCCTCTGGTCTAACCAGGTCCGCAAGGTAGAATTGGGGTCATGATAATTGCAGGGGAGGAAGCGTTTAAGAACTAGAGGAAGGTTGTGAATTTCATTGTTGCTACACTGAACCCTGAGGGACTCATCTCCTCCCCACTACCCCTCTGCAAAGGATGTCCAGTTGTGTACAGATGGGCATTGGGGCCCCGACATGCACTCCCCTCATTCACAATATAATTTTTTTGCTGAGGAACTTTTAAGACCTCAGAAGGTAGACTCAACTTTGAGGTGGCCGCCCTTCCTCAGTAGTATTCTGGGTGCATTACAATCTGACAGGCTCATCTTCTAGCTCTGTATCAATTTCTGACTATTATTCGCAAGGTTTTCACTGGTCCATGTTTTCTGAAGTAGATTGTCAGGTCTTCCTTCCTAGTCCATCTTAATCTGGAAGCTCTGCTGAAACTGTCCATCAAGGGCGACACTGCTGGTACCTGAAACACCAGGGGCATAGCTGCTAACATCACAGCAACACACAAACCACAGGAGTGTGAGAAACTAACAAACAAGTTCAAAGTTACAGTTTATTATACAGTTATTATGTTCTTCCGTGTGGGCAGTCTTAATTACATTTATGGCCATTAATGGAACATATTTCCCAGTATTTACGTCCTTGCATAGGCTCTTGGATTGGGGATAATATCTTGACTTGCTTTAACCAACAAAATGTGACAGAGGTGACTCTGTACCAGCTCTGCGCATAAGCCTTAAGAAAGTCTGGCAACTTTTCTCTCTTGCACCTACCAGAGACCTAAACTTCCATGCAAGTAGTCCAGTTACTCTGTTGGGATCATGTGGAGAAGCCACACAGAGAAGGGGAAACTGCATGGAAAGTGGATCCCAGAGGTGTACAGCTTACAACCAGCCAATCAGCTGAATGCAGCTCCATTACTGCCCAGTGGACAGGGCCACCAGAAGAACCACCCAGCTGCAGAGTCAAGAGCAAATAAAATGCTTGCTGTCTTAAGCCACTGGGTTTTGGCATGATTTGCTATGGAGCAGAAGGTAACAGATTCAACATATGTTATTTCACCGAAATGAACACAGTAGAAATAGATCCTACTGTCACCATTTCACAGGTAGTGAAACAGGTTCTAGAGAAACTTGATTCCACAGCTGCTAGGGAGAGAGGCAGAATTTAAACCCAGGTAATCCAGACCTCTAAATCAGGGCAAATATTTTCTTAAAGGCTAGAAAGTATTTTAAGCTTTCCAGACCATGATATCTCCATCACAACATATCTCTTGTTATAGCACAAAAGCCACAGTAGAAAGTATAAAATCCAGCTATGGCTGCCTTCAAATAAAGACGTGATGAAACAAACAAACAAGTGGTGGGCAACGAAGCCCTGGCGGTACGGTGGCTGAGCACTCGACTGCCAACTGTAAGATCGGTGGTTCAGACTCACCAGCCACTCTGAGGGAGAGAGCTGTCGCAGCCCTGCGCACTCTATGGGACAGTCCTACTTTGTCCTAGAGGATCGATCGCTGTGAGGTGAAATCAACTTGGCATCAATGGTCTTTGGCTCGGAGTCAATGCTTTTCCCACTTTAATGTGCACTCAAAGATTTTGTTAAAATGCAGATTTTTCATTCACTAAACCCAGGGGAGTTGAGATTCTTCATTTCTAGCAATTCTTAGGACACTACTGAGTCACAGACCACACTTTGACTTATGATACTGAAAAAAAAAAAAACACAACAACCTCACTGCCATTGAATCGACACGACCCTTAGGATTGGATAGACTTGTCCCTTGAGTTTCCAAGACAGTGGTAATTCTTCACAGGATTAGAAAGTTCCATCAGTCTCCCTCAGAGCAGCTGATGGTTTCTAACTGCTGACCTTGCAGACTGCAGCCCAACCAGTAACCTCTACACCACCAGCTGTAAAAATTAGCATCACCAGACGTAATACTAATGTTTGTCCATGCTTTCTCTCACTTGTATAACGGTATGAGACCATCTTTCTTTTTATCATCATTTTACAGATGAGGAAACTGAGGTTTTAAAGTAACTGCACAGACCAGATCTTCTCAACGAGACAAACTTGCATAGGTTTTTCCCTTTGACATGGTTCCTGATATAGTACTTAAGTCACTCAAAGACTCTTCTTCTTTTACCTGCACTGTAAGCACTTTGTCAGACTTTTCTTAATGTCCCAGGAAATCACACAAGAAAACTCTAAGACAGCAATGTGAAAACAAACAGAAAAGGAGCCAACCTGCTAGTCAAACTCATATCTTAGTCGCTTTGCAAACTTTTCCCTCATGAAATAGGTACTATTAATTGCTTGGGCGAATTCTCCTTTTATTTCAGCAGTTGTTCTTATTTCAAAGGCTGCCTGCAATACTTTCCGAAATTGGCTTTGACTTTGGTGTAAGACAGATATATGGAGGTTTACTACTACATTAAACCTAGACGTCCTTTACAGTCATTAACAGTGAATAATTTTAGCGTCTAAAAATGTGCATCTCAGACAGATATGTAAATATTTAGCACCATCCTTTTGAGACTGTTAAGCTTTCATTTTCAATCATGCAGAGGTATGTAAGTGTTTTCATTAATAGTCTAATTATATCATATATTTTCATTCCACACAATATTTTGTTTCTATATTTGAAATATCTGAATTCATTCACATTAATATGTGTTCTGAAAAGACACTTTAATAATACAAATTAGCACATATTGTATCCAAAAAAACAATTTATAAAACAAAACCTACTATTTTTATGCTCCACCAAGGCAATACTGCTCATGATCAGTCACTTGGTTCAAGGTCGCATATCATCTTAACTTCCTCAAGCTGCTGCAAATGATTAAAATATAAATCTCAAGATTAAGTTCAAACACGGTAAACATGCCGTTTAAGATCTCAACTTGTCTTCAAAAGCTTATAGTCGATTGTTCCCCATTTTTCTGCCTTCCCAATATGTAGAATATCGTGTAAGCCCTACCTAGCTCTTTCCTCATATCTGTTCAATTGTCACCTCACTAAAGTTTCCCAGGTCATTCTTTAATTGTAACCCAACTACCCAACATTCACCTCTCCCAGCTCCTCCTACCCAGGCTCTACAAGCCCACCTTCCCTACCCCCACCATAAACACTCTTTAACATTCTACATGTTATTTATTTATCATACCTATTGTTTTCCACAGGAGCCCCAGTGGCATAACAGTTAACTGCTTAGTTACTAATAGAAAAGTTAACTGTTTGAAACCACTTCTCCACTCTGTGGTGTGGTGGTGACAAATTGGGCTGCTAACTGCAAGGTGGGCAGTTTAAAACCACCAGCTGTTTCAGAGGAGGCAGACAAGGCTTTCTACTCCCATAAAGAGTTACAGTCTCAGAAACTCATAGGAGTTTCTACCCTATCCTACAGGGTCATTATGAATTAGAACTGACTTGATGGCAGTGAAGTGGAAGAAAGACCTGGTGGTCTGCTTCTGAGGAAATGACACCCTAGGAAACCCTACAGGGCAGCTCTGGCTCCTTTGTCAAATGGAGTCCCTAAGCACTGAAAACTGACACTGTCCACCACGCCCTCTCTGCTGGACGCAAGCAGCTCGAGCCTAGGGGTGGGTGGGGGGTGGTTTGTTTTACTGGCTGAGGCATTCTAAGTGCTTAGAGCAGTGCTGGGCATAAGGGCGGCTTCAAAACATCAAAGAGGAGGCCTGGTGGTGTGGTAGTTACCAGTTGGGTTACAATTTGCAAGGTCAGCAGTTTGAAACCACTAATTGCTCCTTGGGAGAAAGTCAGGGCCTTCCACTCCCATGAGTCTAAGAACTTCACAGGGGCAGCTCAACTTGGTCCTAGAGTTGCTAAGAGTTGGCATCAACTTGATGGCAGTGAGTTCATTTGGGGGCATTTCTAAACACTCCTTGGGGGTTGAGGGGTGGAATCAAAAGTTAATGGAGCTTTCCCCACAACCTTTCTGAAGCCCCCTTATACAACAGTAAATAGATGTTAAATATAGAATAACGTATTTGCCAGATCATGTTATAGGTGGTGCTCTTCCAGATTCTGTCTCTCTCTCTCATTGCTGCTAACCACAGGTCAGCAGTGAGAAGGCCAGCCCCAGCCTGTGAGGACAAAGAGGACGGCTGCTCGGTAAGGATTCATAGCTCAGAGTCGCAAGGGCAGTTGCGTCCTACAAAGTCACTATGATTCGGAACTGACGTGATGGCAGTAAGTTTGTATTTTGGTAATGATAGTCACTTAGAAAGTTATTTTCTACTGAGTGGTTAGAGAGGGCCACCGAAAAAGTGACATTTCAGCGCAATAAATAGACTAAGAGATCTTACTTAAATCTTCTACATCCTCCCCTGCGTCCGTCCCCCCTCCCCCTCCCCCCCCCCCGATCTGTTGTGGGCTCCTAAGAGGTGTCACAGACTCTTCCTCCTGAGTTTCCGTCCCCTCCTCCAGCACGCTGCCACTCATACAGTCTGTATCTGGACCCCAGGGATAGCTGCCACTGTAACATTGTCCTCTGGAGGCGTCTTTCCTATACACTTTGAACTCACTATCTCTACTATACAAACCTCGATTTTAGTTTGGAACACTGAATTTTCATTATTCATTATCACTTATACACTACACACAGTTGGGTTTTGTTTGTTGGACAGATCTGAGTCTTTTATTTTAATATATTTATTGATATTACAGATGTCCAATCTAAATTTAGTCATCTAATTTTATCTTTTAAGCTATTAACTTCTGTTGTTTTTAACCTTTTGCAGTTTGTTTGTTTTTTTTGCTGTTGTCTTAAGGAGTATTATCACAACTTTTTAAAATCTCTTAGTGGTTTCTTTTTGTTTTCTAATTTGCTATAATATTCTTAAACATCTATTTCTTGATGTTTAGGTATCATTTTTGGCACCTAAATGAGAAAATTCATCCACCCCCACTCCTGATTTTATTTGTTCTGTGTATATTTTGGTACTTTATATTTTTATGTTTTTAGCGTATTTGATTTCTGAAATTGTATTCCTGACAACTATTTGAGCTTTGTTGCATACTTAAGCAAACCCATGGCTACTCCATTATTCAGCAGTGCGAGCTAATGATCTGCTGTATCCCTAGTGCCTACAACAGAGCTTGGCATATAGCAGACAGTCAATAAATATTTGCTGAATGAATGAATAGACATGATTCACTGCATCTTGTCACTGAGTAGCTTTTTAAAAGACAGGCCACTGTGTTCTCTATCTCTTGAATTTGCGTCTTTTATTTTTTTTAAGTACACCAGCCCATTACCACGGAGTGAATTCTAATTCTAACTGGTAGCACCCTATGCAGGGTGTCTGGGGCTTTGTACATCTTTATGCAAGCCGACAGCTTCCTCTTTCTCCTGTGGATCAGCTGGTGGGCTTGAACTTCTGATCCAGTGGTCAACAGCCCAATGCTTACCCAAGAGCACCACCAGGGCATTTTCTAAGAAGAACAATACTAATACTGTCTTTTACATTTTAAACTTGGTCAAGTATAAAATTCTTGGGTCAAATTTTCTCTCAACATTTTTGTGTTACTGCTCCACTGTCTGCTATTGTGGAATAATCACTGAGGCCATGAGCCTTGCAATCTGAGGTCCTTCCTCTGGACACCACTTTTCTTTCTTTTTAAAAAAATCCTTTTATTAGGGGCGCATACAACTCTTATCACATTCTGTACATACATCAATTGTGTAAAGCACTTCTGTACATTCATTGCCATCGTCATTCTAAAAACATTTGCTCTCCACTTAAGCCTTTGGCATCAAGTCCTCATTTTTCCCCTTCCCACCGCTCCCCTCCCTCATGAGGCCTCGATAATTTATAAACTATTATTTTGTCATATCTTGCCCTGTCCTTTGTCTCCCTTCACCCACTTTTCTGCTGTCCGTCCCCAAGGAGGAGGTCACATGTAGATCCTTGTAATCGGTTCCCTCTTTCCAACCAACTCTCCCTCCACCCGCCCAGTATCGCCACTCTCAGCACTGGTCCTGAAGGGATCATCAGCCCTGGATTCCCTGTGTTTCCAGTTCCTGTCTGTACCAGTGTACATCCTCTGGTCTAGCCAGATTTGTAAGGCAGAGTTTGGCTCATGATACTGGGGGGGGGGGTGGAGGGACTGGGGAGGAAGCATTTAGGAACTAGAGGAAAGTTGTATTTTTCATCCTTGCTACATCGCACCTTGACTAGCTCATCTCCTCCCCTACACCCTTCTACAAGGGGATCTCCAGTGGCTGACAAATGGGCTTTGGGTCTCCACTCTGCACTCTCCCCTCGTTCACGATGGCAAGATTTTTTGTTCTGATGATGTCTGATAACTGATCCCTTCAGCACCTCATGGTCACACAGGCTGGTGTGCTTCTTCCATGTGGGCTTTATTGCTTCTGAACTATCTGGCTGCTTGTTTACCCTCAATCTTTTAAAACCCCAAATGCTATATCTTTTGATAGTCGGGCACTATCATTTTCTTCACATTTACTTATTCACCCACTTTGTCTTCAGCGGTTGTGTCGGGAAGGTGAGCATCATAGAATGCCAATTTAATAGAAGAAAGTATTCTTGCATTGAGGGAGTACTTGAGTGGAGGCCCAATGTCCTTCTGCCACCTTAATACTAAACCTATTAATATAGGCACATAGATCTATTTCTCCATCCTCATATATTTGCATATGTACATGTCTTTATCTAGACCTCTATAAATGCCCTTTGCCTCCCAGCTCTTTCCTCTATTTCCCTTGACTTTCCTCCTGTCCCACTATCATGCTCTCAGTCCCCACCTGGGTTTCAGCAATTCCTCTTGGTTATATTACCCTTGATCATGCCCTACCAGACGTCCCACATTCACCTTACCACCAATTTGGATCACTTGTTCCCTTGTCCCTGGGTTTATTAACACTACTTCCTTTCCCCCCTCCTTCCCCTCTCCCATGTCCCCCTGGAACTGTTGGTCCCGTTGTTTTCTCCTCCAGATTGTTCATCCAGCCTATCTTATTTAGACAGACCTGCGGAGATAATAACATGCAGAAAAACAAGACAGAGCAAAACCAAGCAACAATATATGACAATACAACAAACCACTGACAAAGAAGAAAACAAAACACAAGAAAGAAAAGCTTGTAGTTAGTTCAAGGATCATTTGTTGGCCTTTAGGAGTGTTTTCCAGTCCATTCTGTTGGGGCACCATGCCCTGGCCCCAAAGTCCACCTTCAGCATTCCCTGGGGACCTTGCTGCTCCATTCCCTTGCTGTTCCGCTGCACTCCCTTGGACTTTGCCTCGGTGTAGCGGCATCAGGTCGGGTGGACTTCCCACACTGTGGACACCACTTTTCAAAGAGACTAAGTCCCCTCCTTTGACTGGCTGATGACAGGGCTTCCTGCCTGGTTCTATGCTCCCTCTGGCGTCTTTCACTGCTCTACGGGTAGGGAGAGTCCAAGGTAAGACTGTCACCAAACATGCATGGCTCCAGCATCTGTACTTGATAAAAGCACCAGTTAGTGTTGAGAACCAGAGGCATGGCACAGAGACCAAGCATTCCATCACCTTTTTGAAACAGTGAAGAGCAGAAAGATGTGGGAATTAGCAACAGTCAGAGGTCTGATGTGATGGAAAACCAAATCCCTCATCTAGCCCAGCAATGTCAGTTCCTCAAAGGGGGGAGGTTGAAGGCAGGATCCTGAGCTATTTCCAAGGCTGCGTTAGTCAGAAACACTAAACAGGGCTCTGTCTTAAAGAAATTACTACCTCCTCCTGGACATCACACCTGACGATGTGAGCGATCAAAATGTTTTCTTGATGATATTAAGTCAGGCTTTTAGGTATTTCAAAGACATTCTTATTTTCTTGCAGATTTACTCAATTTCCTACCTGCTCTTACTTTCTGTTTACATTATCCCAACTGTCAGGAAGACAATATTTTGACAAAATAGCAAGCAATTAAAATGCTCTGGGCAGTCATAAAGAATTATGCATGAAATGGGTCCTCTCTCTGCTGGGATAAACATAGGAGAGCCTCTTGCATCTGGATGTGGAGGCAGGGGAAAGCAGTCCTCTAGGAATCCACACACGGATCTGTGTGTCCCAGTGGTTTATGTGAGGCGCCAGGCAGTAGAACACTGTCTGAAAAGACCACAGTTTGGGTGACCATGAAGACCATTGGGTTCGTTGCCTTTAGATTCACGTGGCTTTTCAAACGAGCTAGCAAATTATTTCTGTCAATAAGGCATTAAAGAGGAAAACAAAGTCATGAAATTAGAAAGATAAATTAGTTCTTTTTCCTTTTTCATAATTTTCTACAGCATACTTTTCATTTCATTTCAAATATATATATGCTATACTTTGCTAGTCCTTTAGAAATAACTGTTCACACAAGCACAGTGATTAATTTTTCCACTGTCATCTGTCCATTAAAGAAACTACTTACACTGCAAGTCTCATCTGAGGATAGGCAGAGGCCTGGTGAGGAGATGGGGCTAAGTTTTTAAATGTTTCATCATTTCATTTAACATTCATAACCACCAAACATTGTGTGTAGCATTATCCCCATTTTGTGGATAATGAAACTAAAGCTAACAGCAATTATGTAAGTTGCTCATGTATTCTATTAGAAAGTAATTCATTCATAACACTTTGAAAATACTCTATTTTCCTTATTCCACCACAACTGAGGTTTCACTCAGCAAATAAGGAAGCACGGGAATGGATGTGTTTTCATTTCTTCTTGCCCGACGTCTCCCTCTTCGGACATCAGCAGAAGCCTAAATTTTCCTGGCACAGGCCCAGCTATCTAATATTATTCCTTTGTAGTCAAGATAGTTGTATGATTTTTAATTTAACTTTTATTTGGAAAATAATATAAAGCAGGCAGCAGGTAGAACTGTAAGCCCTGTTGGCATAGTGGATCAGCAGGTTGAAACCACCAGCTGTCCTACATTGAGTCGGAATTAACTTGAGGCAATGAGTCTGGTCTGAGGCTTTTTAGAACACTAATGGAACCAGCAACATTTTGCTCACCATTGACTGTAGCCGAATCTCAGTTAGCACCCAACCCGTCTTCAAAGCCAGGCAAACTCTCAGCACACCCGCCCACACCACTGCCCCCACACAAAGTAATCATGCCACCTCTACTCATCCCCAGACTGTCCGTTTCTCGGACGCCCCCAACTCTTCCTCCCATACCTTTTTTGGTTTGGGCAAGGCTCTGATTCCTCTGAAGTTCAGTTTTAGTCTTGCCTGTGAAAGTGTGGGGCTCTTCCCTTGTCCACGTTGGCTATTTCTCTGGGGAAAAGGGTTGGGAGGAGAAGTAGTTTAGGAAGTGCTGCTTGTCCTGTCGGGCTGCGGTGTGTGGGATTGGACTCAGTGGCCGCGAGTTTGTGTGTTTTGGGAGTATGCCCGTGGTGGTTTTACTCTCATTTTAGGATTCCTTGTTTTTAATATGTTAATGATGTCGTGTAGAGAGATTCCCAGGTACGTGAAGATGGCGCCAGAACTGAAGCCCAACAAACAAGAGCCTTCCTCCCAAGCTCGCTCGCGCGCTCTCTCTCTCTAACACGTACACACACACACACACACACACACACACGCGCGTGCGCGCGTGCACAATTCTCCTAAAGCAGACACTAATTTTGGACTTCTAGCCACCTAAATTTTGAGAAAATAAATTTTGCCTTTTACACTAAAAAAAAAAAGAAAGAAAGTGTGGGGCTCTTACCAGTCTTCTCTGCCCTTGACTGAGCCAACAGACCTCCAACCAGTCAGACGCTCCAGGGGTCTCATGACTTGATGGCATCCTTAGTTTTGTCCAAGGGCCTCTCTCTCTGACCAACTGGCGGTCCTTGTTCCAGGGTCCTGAAGTGGCACAATCTATCTTAGGTCTACAGGTATCCCCTGCTCTTTGGAAGTTCACTTTACGCTGCTTTGGAAGGGAATTCGGGGTTTGACCCACAAAGGAGGAAAGTACTACCAGCATTCCGCGCTTGCTTTGCGGTGAGCCGTGAAAGACGCAGCACATACTCTGCGCAGCAAGGGTGGCCTTGTCAAGCTCCCCCCTGAGCTACACCGTACAAGTCGTTATTGCTGCCACCTACTAGCAATGTGGTCAGCACACCATTCCTGCATTTACTACAGTTTAGTGGTGTTTTGGGTTTTATGGACTATTTGGTATAATTTGGTAGGCTATTTTGGGGGTCTGAGAATGCTCAAAAGAGATTCTCATATAAATGAATGGTAATTACTTCTTCATTTTAATCCATTTTGGCTTAAGAAAGATGTCATGAAACACTCTCCGTATGGATAGTGGAGGAAACTGTGTGTTCCACATGTCAGGATTTTGCCAAATCCCTACTGCCTGGCACCTACTTGGCACACTCGTTCAGTAATCATTCAACCAATATTTGTTGAGCACCCTCCACATTTCCCAGAGCAGTGCCCATCATCACAATAAGGTTCTGAACATGTTCATTAATCAATGTAGGTAGCATTACCAGATCAAACCGAGTAAAGCAAGTTCTGTCGTTTGACTCTTAGCCTAGAGGCACCGGAAGAAGGATCTGCTTTCCCTTCAAAGACAACTTTTGACAGCTTCTCACAAGCACTCCTTGGGCCCAAGGATCTTCAAGGCAGCCATACAAAACAACCGAAACTCAGTGTGTTAAAATCCAGGTGCATTTCCAAATGCACCGACCGGTGCCCAAAGAGGTCTGACTCTGCACCTGTTGACAGAGAGCTCTCCTCAGATACAACCATTCAGAACTTAAATTTAAAGCAGAACTGCTATTTCTACATTATCTAACATTGCCAGGACCTCCTTAGGACACAGATAGGAGCACTCTAGTGTCATCAGTTGCTGCAAAAATTCAAAGCAGTTTAATTTCTAAGTTACTGTTAGAAGCAATCAAAGCACCTCCAGCAACGAGCCCTGCCTTCACAGGAAAGAACAAACCCAACGCAATACGGCGAAGGACGCAACTGGCCCATCTTCTCACGACGCCAGCACCTCGAACCCAATTTCCTGTTTTAAGGCAACGTATTCACCGTCCATGAACTGCTAACCATCGAAATTAAAATAAAACAAACACACTTAACACAAAATGCTTAAGATGAAATTTCATTTTTCTTGAAGGTTCAGGAAGGAGACCATCGTTCTGTGTCTTCGTATCATGAATTATTACTAACTAGGACTGCCTGTGTTTAATAACTAAAAAATGCCTGTGAAAACTTTGTTAAGTTCATTTGGTAACTAACCTGTTAGGCCATTTTATTATCCTTCATTGCCCAACTTTCATGACATTATTGAAAGAGAAAATGTAATTTCTTCTAGTCGATGTTAACTATTTATGTGTGCGTGCGTAAACAGTTACAGCCTCGGAAACTCACAGGGGCAGTTCTACCCTGTCCTATAGAGGTCGCTGTGAGTCAGCATGGGCAGTGAGAGTGTGTAGAAGCATCTCACACACAAAGCAGAAAATATACATGCCAACGGGAGACGTGCTTTTCTCTGAGTTGGAACTGATGAGGAAAAAAGGGAGAGGAAAGAATACACAGCCTACGCTTGGAATTCCTCAGAGGAGTACTAATTATACTGGTTTTACCATCACCACTGCCAGGAGTCCTTGTGGGACATGGAAAATAGCGGCATGCAAATGGAGATAAAAGTCCCGGTTTATCCATATTCAATGTCTTTTATTTTAAAGGGAAGGCACACATTCACACAATGGCTTACTTGGAAGCCTGACTCCTCCATAGTTACTGCAATATTGTCTCATTATGATCCCCACTTTACAAATGAGAAAACTACAAATATTGCCCTAAAGCACACAGCTACATGAGAGATCCACCCAGGGCTCAAACCCAAGTAATCTGACTCCATTGATAATTTCATGTTTACTTTCATATCGAATATGCCATCTCCAAGTAAACTCACAAAGCCAAGGAGCCTCCCACTACACTCACGTGAGTCTGCTTACGAGAAATAGCACAACAGTTGCCACAGAGTCACTTTCATCCCTCAGATGGCACATCAGTTGGCACAATCATTTTAAAAATTGTTAAAAAATAATAGTGAGGGGGGTATGAATAGCAGCATTCTGGAACTGAATCATACAATATTGAGATCACAGCTGCGGAAGACTTGAAACACTGGCATGTACCACCAGCAGGCACACCATTCATTCACGGTCCATCACAGCCACAGAAAGTCACCTGAGTTGACATTAGCTCCCAGAGACCTGAAGTTTCACCATGCCACTCCCTGTAAAGACTAGGGGCACATGGGAACCAGGCAGTAAATAAGTCTGGGCCAAGGTCCACGGCTCTGCAGACCCACCTAATAGTGCATACTGAGATCAACATGCACAGCAATTGGTACAACCACCATATTAAATACACTGCCACTGGGTCCATTCTGACTCAGAGTAACGCTACAGGACAGCTTGGAACCGCCCCTGTGGGTTCCCGAGACTATAAATCTTTATGGGAGTAAACATCCTCGTCTTTCTCCTGAGGAGAGGCTGGTGGTTTCAAACTGCTGAACTTGAAGTTAGTAGTCCAACACATAAGCACTACAACACCAGGACTACCGTAAGAGGGTTTCAAAAAGTTCATTTAAAAATCAAACTGAAAGTTAATACAATCTTCCCACAAACTTTCTGAAGTCCCCTTGTATTAAATGGTATTTATCTGGCCTGCAGGGTAAGATATACTAAAGCGAAGAAGACCAAGAGAAAGTGTCTGATTCTACCCTGTTCCTGTGTCATCCTCATCTCACTAATCAAGACAGTAAGTCAAAACAGTATCACATCCCAGGTCCATGGTAGAGCTCAGTGCCCTTCTGGTCTCCTGTGTTTCCTATTGATTTAAAAAACACAGGAGCAATGATCTTCCACCTTATCTGTTCAATTTACAAGTCTGACTCCTGCAGAACCCAAATGGATCTTGAAGTACTATTAGGTACTTCGTAGCTATGATGTAACTCAACAAGTCCGGTGTCCCTGAGAAGCAAGCAGTGAAAGTTGGTTGAGGCCTTGGCAAACAGATGCCGTATCTTCTAAACACCCATAAAATTTTTAAGGATCTGAGGACATGCCAAGACATGTCGCTACTGAAAGACTGCCCTCTATGGATGTCTTGTACTCCCACACAGCTTTCTGAGTATCCAAAAAATGCAAGGCTCGGATTATTCTTTATCTGGGATATTTGTCAAGGTTGCGTTTGTACTGAACAACCCCACAGACAACAAGCTTGCTTGTAAATTTCAATCCCTAAGGGTCTTGAATAGTCATTGTATCAAAGATTTTCACATAGGGTGATGTCTCCCTCAAAGTGCACTGGGTTGATAATCATAAGGTTGGCAGTTTGAAACCACCAGCCAATCCGAGGTTGAAAGCTGAGGCTTTCTACACCCATAATGATTTACAGTCTTGGAAACCCACAGGGTTTCAATGACTCTGTCCTATTCAGTCATTATGAGTCAGAATCTGTCATTCTCACCAAATGACTAGGTTGAGCATGCAAATAAGGTGGAGGGTACATGAAGTCAGTTTGGCCATTCCACTGGCTATATAGTGAGCAGGAGTGGGGATCTCATGACCATCAAGAAAGAAGAGCAGAAGCAGAGCACGCCCGTTGGGTCCCAAGGCCATTGCGCGTGGAAGCGGCGGTGGCAGCACCGAGAGCATGAGAACGAGTAAAGCTGTGAATCCTTCCTGACCCTGGGACCGCAGAGCTGTACATCCGATCTATCCAGGGTATCTATCGCATACGCACCTCTGTTACAGATTAGCTTCTCTGGGAATGGGACCACCCAGTCCACCGGCTGGGTAGTGCCACTAAGTGCCTTTGCAGGAGGCTGGCTTGCAGAGCAGGGTGCCTGCCCCTGGCATTTATCAGCAGTAAAGGGGCCTAGACGGCACTGTTTTGTGAGCAATGGCCTGCTAACTGCAGATTGGTGGTTCAAACGCACCAGTTACTTCTAAGAGAAACACATAGCTGTTTGCTCCAGTAAACACGTAGTCTTATGCACTGCTGCTCTGAGCCAGAACTGATTCCATGCCAGTGGTTCACTTTGTTATTGATTTTCAAGGAGCTCTACAATACTTGCCTGAGCAGGGCAGAGGCCAAAAGGCCATGGGCCAGAGAAGTGTGCCTGTGGGCATGGCTGATCAGCAGTGCTACAAAGAGCTAGAGCAACGCTTGCAAGGGGTTGTGAGGCTCTGGGGCTCGGGGCAGAGAGGTCGCCCTCCTAATTGGAAATCTGATGTTTCTGATCCTGAGATGTCACCTGTTGGTTAACTTCCCTGAAAACCCCCTTCCTGGCTGTGGTAATGCTCATCAAACCCAGCAACAGTAGCGTGCCATGGCAGAGACTTCTGGCTGGAAGGTGGAGGCACGTCTGACCTCTCTGTCTCAGGACTTGGCCTTCAGCTGATGATTTTCTTCCTTCCTCCTCTTGAACTTAGAGCTCAGACAGAGCCCCATACCAGTAGTACACAAGTATTTTCTCATGCAAACCCTATTTCTCATGTGAACAAGTTACAAAAATATGCCCCACTAGGAGAAAAGAAATTAATTACCAGCATTGTGGAACGTAGCTAATAATCACAGAAAATTATGGTAGACAAGGAGGTATGTTGGCGGATCCTCCCACAGGGAAGGCCTTGGTGCCCAGCAGCAGCCTCTAGCTGTAGAGTTGCTTAGATGAAATCACACCTCTCTTGGACCTGCCAGAGTCTAGCACTGGTTTTCAACCTTCCCAATGCCATGACCCTTTAATACAGTTCCTCGTGTTGTGGGATTCTCCCAACCATAAAATTATTTTCACAGCTACTTCATAAGCGACCCCAAAGGAGTCTCGACCCACAGGTTGAGAAGCGCTGCTCAAAGGAGTGAGTGAGGCAGAGGCACAAAGGTCCAGACACTTTGGTTGATGTAGGACAACTCTTCAGGGTGATACTCACACCAAAGATGTCCAGAGTTGCCTGCGGCCTTGTCTGCCCTGTACCACAGTTGGAATTCTCCTCCTGCCCAATCCTACTTCCTCCTCCTCTCTTTCAAAGATGTTGATCCCTAATCAATTCATCAACACCCTAAACACCATATCAACACCTGTTCCCAGAAAAATCTAATCTGTGACAGAAGTGAATGTGAATACAGCGATTTCCTGGGCAGCTCAGACTTCTGGGCCCACAGTCCCAGTGTCCAGGTAGGACTCTCAGTTCCAGCCTTTCCCAGCTGGGAACCTCTGGACATGGTCTGAGCCTCAGTGTCCACCTGTAAAGCTCAGGAAAGTAGTATCTTAATCTAAGAATCTAGTGCCCATTACAACCAGTTCTATGGTTGTTTCTTTCCTCATTGCAGATTCAGGTTTGGTGATCTCTCATCTCATTTCTTTGGACTCCAAGTCTATAAATCTGGGTTTATTTGTAGAAGAGAAATATCTGTTCCTAATGGCTGATCTAGTCTTGCTCCCTCCGCCACAAACCAGTGCTAAAAGTGCAGAGCCCCAGGGCCACAAGAAGCACTGAAGCAGGAAGCTCCAATTCTTAGCACATAAATGTTGAAGCTATCCGCTTCCACTTAGCAAATAACCTGAAGCAAATGAGCCGTGGCTCCTGTTCAGTTCCCATGCATGTTTCGATAAACAATCAGGGAAATATCCCACTTGGGGAAATTCTTAAAAAGGAAAAACAGGTGGTAATCCTCTTTAAAAAAAAACAACTTCACAAATTTTGTATCCTGTGTTCTTTTTTTTCTCTTTCTTCTCCATTACCACTCCTTCCCATATCCAAGGAGGGAAAGAATGGTGCAAGATCAGCAGGAGCATTAGAAAAACAAAACAATTCAGAGGTTCCAGTCCTGGGTAGCTACTACTGCGCCATGTGTTCTGAGACTTCTGGGGAGGAACACTTCACGTATGTGAAGCCAGCACTTCCTGACAGTGAAGTAAGGGTGGAGGAGTGAATACCTCCCAGGTTTTCAGGTCTGACTTTTCATGACACTTGAAATACTGCTCCTAAGCAGTTTCACAGGCTCCTTAGGAGTAAGGACCATGGCACACACTGTTTAAACGTCTATTCAATGAAGTGCATTGAACTAATTTTACTCATAGAAACTTTACACTATAAGTGCCCCTTTGGTAAAAACTTTTTAAAACAAAAGTTTTAAGAGGAGGGGAGTGGCTTGATTTCTAAGAATTTACACTAGACCCGCATCTGATATGTAAAGTGAGGCTCATTTGGGAAAGGAGGGTGTCTTCACTCTCACTGCCAGTAAAAGGTGGGCATTCTGGTGAAGAGAAGGAAATTGGTGGCTTTTAGATACTTACCTTACTTTCAACCACTTTACTTTTCCCAAAGTACGAAAATTCACAAAAAGAAAAGAAAATGACAATCATTTTACGTCAAAAAGGAGATAGACATCTCCCTAGAGCCACTGCTTGATATTCATGTTGACTTAATAAGATACATGATATAAAATGTAGTTAAATTTGTGGAAGACAAGTAAGAAAAGTTAATGTTTATTAAGCCAACTGGCCAATAAACACATGTGGGTCTAATTGAAATGTGGAGAGATAAATGGCTCAGTGAACCATGCCTTTCTAGTTCTCAGGTCTCTTGTTTCTGATGGTAGAACCAAGGTGCAGCTGCCTTAGCCAGTACCCTGCTTCAGCTGGCAAGGCTCACTTCCTGCAAGACATCCCTGAGGAAAAGCTGCATGGACCTACCCTGATGCAGCCCTGGGTGCTGGAGCAGCTGTGTGGAGACCCCTGCCAGCGTTGAGATGCTTACACATTCACTGACTCGGCTTTCCTCCTGCAGTCGGTGTCATTGTGTGTGTTTTGTGAGATGGAGAAGGACTTTGTGGATTGGTGTTGAACATATGGGTTAAGGTTGGACTTGTGCGCTTGGGCAGAACTGGGTTGTGATGTTTTCTTGATTTGTACTCACCCTTTATATAAAACTTTCTCTTATACATATGAGTTTCTGTGGATTTGTTTCTCTAATGTACCCAGACTAACACAACAAGTCAGAGACTTGGAAGAATGTTCTCTTCAGAGGACTAAGATGTATATGGAAGGCCCGGGACCCTGTGCAACACGTCTGGGGCTCTGGGGCAGGCTTCAGTGAGTGGGAGTAGTGCTGGAAAGGTCTGTCCAGAGTATTTAATCTGTAGTTTAAAAAGACCCCTAGTTTCCTCTCTGAAGACATTAAGTTCCCACAAATCAAACTTTCTGTGGAAGAATTTGGGGCAGCTGCACAGAAAGAAATTCCCTAGAGCCAAAAATTATATTTGTTTAAAAGATATTGTGTTAGTCTGGGTACTTTAGAGAATCAAATCCACAGAATCTCATGTATAAGAGAGTTTTATATAAAGGTTAAGTGCACATCAAGAAAACATCCCAACCCAGTGCTGCCCAAACCCACAAGTCCAACATTGACCCATATGTTCAACACCAATTCACAGAGTCTTCCTCCATTTCACAAAACAGATGCAATGATGTCAACTGCAGGAGGAAAGTTGAGTCAGTGAGCGTGTAAGCATCTCAGCGCTGGCAGGGGTCTCCTGCTGGAGACAATATGAGCCATCTTGGACGTAGCAGTGTGATCTCACTACCAGTAACAAAGAGTGAGGACTAGAACATAGCCTTTAGAGCAGTGGTTCTCAACCTGTGGGTCGCGACCCCTGGGGGGGGTCAAACAACCCTTTCACAGGGGTCGCCCGATACACAAACAGTAGCAAAAGGACGGTTATGAAGTAGTAACGAAAATAATGTTATGGTTGGGGGGGTCACCACCACCTGAGGAACTGTATGAAAGGGTCGCGGCATGAGGAAGGTTGAGAACCACTGCTCTAGACCCTGAGATCTTTACACGATGGACCACTTTGATCCAGGAGACCGCTTTGATACCAGAGAGTGGCAGCAGCAAAACTAAAAGACAGAGTGAGAAAAGCAGTGAAATGATGAGTGCCTTTGGGCAGGAGATTGTGGAGTGGGTGCCTCCGATCACTTAATTGGGGGGGTGGGTACCTGCAAGCTGAAGCTTATAGCAGGGCAGCATGCCCTTTGGCAATTTATTGGCAGCCCTAAAAGAACTTTGTAACACTGCCTGAGCAGGACTAAACCACGAGGCTGAGGACCAGAGAGAGGCTTGCCTACCGGAATGGTGAAGAAACTGTCCTCACTAAGCAGCTGTATCCTCAGCATTTCTCACATGAATCGCAACCTGTTAACTTCTTTAATAAAACACCTAATTGTGAATATCGTTTGTGAGTTAAGTGTGGTCACTGCAATAAATGATCAAACCCACCTGAAAAGCAGAGTGCTGTGGGAGGCAAAACAATAAAAAGTAGAGAATGCCATGGGAGATATAACACGAGGGACCAAAGATAAGCAGGGGAACAAAAATATATGTGAGATGGCAGCGAATTAAGCACTGGACTTGGGGTTTGTGTTCATATGGGTTAACTAGCGAAACAAATCTAGAGGCACTCACATGTGTGTAAGAAAGAGTTTCCGGATGCTGGAAGATCACAGGTCAGCGCGTGGAAAGTCTTGCAGATCCAGTGGCCTGGGTCTCTTAGTAGCTCCTCCAGCTCCAGGGCTCTGGCTCCTCAGTGTGTCTCCAGGTGGCTTGTCAACAGGAATATCTCGCAGGGAGCGAGTCTGTCCCGCCTCCAGAGAGCTATTAATCTCAGTCCCGCCTCCAAATAAGGTCATCAAGCTGCAACCTGATTGACAGGCTAGACTCCACCCCTTTGCAAGTTGACAAAAGATTACATAAGTGCCACAGCCTACCCCTTGCCAACTTGGCACTTTTACACACCTCTTTAGCCACACATAATTTTTAAGAAAACAATAATAAAATCATATCTGTAGCTAACAGGATAAAACTAAGATGCACACAATTCAAAAATGTGCCACCCTTATTTAAACACAATACTGTATATGTGAACAACACAGCATTCTATGCCTAACAATTGCAGTTACGTGAACACATACACCTTAATCCTATGAATATATTTCCCCTCCCCCACCTATGAAAGTTTGTAAGTCAGTCACTTCATGTCCTTATCCTCCCAATTTTGGGTATTCAATTTCTAAACTCCTTACTTAAATCAAGCCAGTGCTTCTAGGAGATGATCCTAATTTTTGATGTGAAGACTCTCCATTCCAGTTAGAACATTCTGAAGTCTTTATCCATAAGCAATGTCAAACCAGGAAAGGGCATCCATAAAGTCAGCAGCAATATGCACCAGTTCACAGGCTCCTAAGTCTTCTCTTCATCTGGTCAGGTTCTGGTGAACTCAATGTGAGCTGCCTCACTTAGCCTCACCAGGGTGTCCATAGGTCGCCTTTAGACCATGGGACCCTTCACAAATTCTCAACAACCCTAGGCCCCATGTCATGAACTTCAGACTTCAGACCAGTCAACCCGCTCTTGCCTTCTCCTCTAGTCCCTGTGAAACAGGTCTGTGTCAGTGGCCAGACTCAGCCCATCTCTTTATTGCTGCGTTTCTCTCACTTCCTCTCAACAAGTGGATCTAGGTGGTCACCTAGCAAGCATTTCAGCCTGCCCACAGGTTCCCTTTAACGTTGAGTCCCAGAGAGGAGAGTTTCTTCATGGCTCCAGGTTTTTCCAGCTACTGGCACAAACCACTAGTTCAAATTCAAAAAGCCAAAGGGTTCCTTTTCTCTTCAGTCTCTCAAGACAAGCCCCATAGAAAAGTCTTCACCTTACAATAGCCTGAGCACTCAAGACACTGGGTGGGGCTTATCTTTTCAGAGCCTTCTTTGCAGGTATGTCCGAAACCCCTTTAAAGATTCAAATTTTAATGGCTTAAGGCAATTAGACTTATAAGCTCTCTATAGTCATACTCCCCAATAATCATTTCTATCAATCATTGTATCAACAATGATAAGCAGAAGAAATCTGTATAAACAAAGTAGAATCAGATACTAAACTCAATTCTTAAAACAGTCAAGTTCAATCCTTATTTAGCTTATCTTAATCCTTATCTAAACTATTCCATCAATACAAAATATTGACTTAAACCTCTACTGAATCAAGCCAGGGCTGGGCCTTCTGTGAGCCATTTTCACTATCAACTCTGAGAAATTCAAGGGGTGGTTTTGCCACTCAAACTCAAGATTCACATTTATCATAATCATTGTCACCATTTCAGACAGGATTAACCAGACAATTTCAAGAATCAAAACGTTAAATTCCCGTCTTCATTCCAGAAAACAACCCAGTGAAGTACCTGGCCATATCTCATGTCTGGCTAGCCAAATAAGAAAAACTACCACGAAGTAGTGGTCACACAATCATCCACTATCCATCTTTAGGATTTGTTTCTCTAGTACCCCACTCCTGGTACCATCATGTGTTAGTCTGGGTTGACTACAGAAACAAATTCATAGACACTCATATGTGTGTACGAAAGAGGTTTATATACAAGAGCAGTTGAATATTGAGAAAACATCACAGCCAGTCCAGATCACGTCCCTAAATCCTATATTAGCCCATATGTCCTATACCAATCTATAAATTCCTCTTCTGACTCACGTAACACATGCAGTGATGCTGATTGCAGGATGATCACAGGCCAGTGAGTGAAAAGTCTTATAGATCCAGCAGTGGTGGAAGGATCTCAGCAGCGGCCTTGTTCTCCATGTGGCTCCTCCAGCTCCAGGGTTCTGGCTCCATCAGTATGTCTCCAGGTGACATGACAACAGGAATGTCTCACAGGCAGTGAGTCTATCCTGCCTCCAGGGAGTTATTTATCAATGTCATGCTTCCAAATGAGGTCATCAAGCTGGGACCTGATTGACAGGCTAGACTCCACCCCTTCGCAAGTTGCTAAGAGATTATGTAGCAGCCTATGTAAGCACAATTCTCTTAAAGCAGGATTTCCAAATCATTTTCAATAATGGCCCACAGAGAACATGACTTTTATGGACACAGTAGGGTAATTGCTGTCCAGGGCCCCACCATCCTAGTTTAAATACTGTATGGGAGAGGATCAGTGAAAAGAACTATATAGAAGAGTGAGAAGTAGGATAAAGAGTACGTCTTATTCAGTTAACAAGTTCTCCTTTGGATTCTCATGGTCTTTTTCTTTGTAAGCTCCTAAATAAAGGTGTATTCATTACTGAATACCCAGCACTTAGTATTGTCAATACTAATTTGTTGAATAGCAAACAGCAATGATAACCAGAGTAGGCTGTGAATAAAGAATAGCAAGAATCTAGATTCTAGGGATTGAAAGATAAGTACCCTTACCATAAAAATCAGTAAAGGAAAAATAAAGTCTACTGCTTGCACTAACTAACTCTTGAGCTATTGTAATCACTATGATATAGTGAAAGAAGATGACAAGATTATGAAATGCCATGGAACAGACAAGCGAAGTCTGGCTTGTTAGACCCTACGCGTCCAACTCAAGACTACTATTTCTTCTGAATTCTTGGCAATCACTGATGAAATGGTGGGCACACAGTAGGTATTCAATAATAATCACCAATAAATATATTAATGTGATAAGCTCCATATTAAGGAGTTTTCAAAACCATCCAAGGAAATTCTGAAGATCTAATATTTCTCCCAGGTAACTTCTCCCGCAGCAGGCCTGAACCAGTTTTCTGTATTTTCCCAAAAGATTGTGTTAACTTCATATCACAAGCTGTTAATAAGTCTTCCCACCCAGCCAGCTTGTTGAGCTACTTCCTCAACATACAGACTGAGTAAGTATGGTGAGAGTTGCCCTGACACACACCTTTCTTGATTTCAAACCATGCAGTACGCCCTTGTATCCGCACAACTGCATCTTGGTCCATGCCCAAGTTCCGAATGAACACAATGAAGTGTTCAGGAATTCCCATTCTTCTCAAAGTTATCCATAAATTGTTAAGATCCACATAGTTGATGTGAAATGAGAGAAATTATTGCTGATGTCAGCTGGACTTACCTCGAAGTAGTGTTTCACTGACTATGCAAAGATATTGGACTATGTAAAACATAACACTTTATGGATATAATATTGTAAAGAATGGAAATTCTGGAACATATTGTGTGAAACCTGTAACAGAACAAGGAAATAGTGCATGATTTAAAATCAGGTTGGGTCCTTTCACCATGCTTATTCAATCTGTATGCTCATCAAATAATGAGAAGCTGGCTATATGAAGAACACAACATCAGATTTTAAAGAAGATTCATTAACAACTTGTGATATGATTATTAAAAACAAACGACTTAAAGCATTTATTGATGAAGAGCAATACTTGATTAATCGTCCTAATATACCGCTTCAATATGGATTACTCCTCAACATAAAGGAAACACAACTCCTCACAATGGACCGTTAGGCAACACCGTGACAGATGGAGCAAAGACTGCAGTTGTCAAGGAGTTCTTTTTTCTTTTTTTTAATTAATAAATCTTTTTATTGGGGCTCATAAGGCTCTTATCACAATCTGTACATACATCAATTGAGCAAAGCACCCTTATACATTCGTTGCCCTCATCATTCTCATAATTCACCTTCCACTTGGGTTCCTGGAATCAGCTCGGTTTCCCTTTTTTTCCCCCCTTCCCCCCTCCCCGCTCCCTCCTTCCCCCTGGTCCCTTGATAGTTTATAAATAATTATTTTATCTTGTCTTACACTCCCCGGCGTCTCCCCTCACCCACCTCCCCATTGCCCATCTCCCAGAGAGGAGGTCACACATAGATCTCCAAGATCGGTTCTCCCTTTCTACACCCCCTTCCATCCTGGTGTCGCCACTCCTTCCGCGGGTGTTGAGGGGTTCGTCTGTCCTAGACTCCCTGTGTTTCCAGATCCCTACTGCACCGCTGTACATCCTCTGGTACAACCAGGTCCGCAAGGTAGAATTGGGGTCATGATAATTGGGAGGGGAGGAAGCGTTCAGGAACTAGAGGAAGATTTTGAGTTTCATTGTTGCTACACTGAACCCTGAGTGACTCATCTCCTCCCCACTACCCCTCTGGAAGGGACTGTCAAGGATTTCTTTTAACTTGGATGCACAATAAATGTCCACAAAAGCAACTGTAAGGAAATGAAACTTCAACACATTCCATTTGGCTCAAGACCTCTTTAAGATAGTAAAGAGCAAAGAAGTCTCTGAAAACCAAGTCGGTTTTATCCACGCCATCTTCTTTCCAATGGCCTCATATTCATAAAAATGCTAGGCAATGAAAAAGGGAAACCAAAGAATCAATTAATGATTGGATTGTAGTGTTGAAAAGAATATTAAACACATTGTGAACTATCAGAAGAATAAACAAAGCTTCTACATCGGCCGAAGTACAGCCAGAATGTTTCTTAGAACTGAAGATGGTGAGAGTTCATCTCATTTCCTTTGGACATGTCATCAGTAACGGCTAATTCTTGGAGAAGGATGCTGTGTTTGGTAAAGCAGAAGATCTGTCCAAGAAAGATTGACATGGTGGCTGCAACAATGGGCTCAAATATAGGAACAATGGTATGGATGGCCCAGGGCCAAGCAGTGTTTCATTCTGTTGTACACAGGGTTGCTGTCGTCAGAATCAACTTGAAGCACCAAACAATAGTCTTTATCCAAGAGAAAAGCAAATGCCCACATCGAGAGACTTGTGCATAAATGTTCACGCTGGCTTTACTTGCGATGGCAAAAAACCGTGAAACAATCCGTATTCCCATCTTCAGAAGAACAGACGCACAGATCATGGCATATCCATTCAAAAGAATACCGTATGGAAACCCAACATGCAACAATAAGGATGAGCTTCAAAATGATGATTGTTGGGTAAAAAGATCATTTTTTAAGAATATGCACGATATGATTTAATGTATGTAAAATTACAGAAAATATAACTAATCTGCAGCCACAAGTATAACAGATTAATCGTTAGTTGGTGTGTTGGACAGGGTTCTCTAGAGACAAACCAGATTGCTAGTAATCATATATAAATATATGTATAAAGATAGATATATAATACAAGAAATGAACCGTTAAATTATAAACCAGTGAGACACTAGCAGTCCTTTAAGGCTTGAGAGCCGCCAGTTGCCAGTCCCCTTCTGTAGAGAGCTGGGTTATATATATCCAGGAAGCAAACAGCAAGGCAGGTCACAAACTGTCATCAACTGCCGGTCCCCAGCTCCAGAGACGAATATTCCAATCGTGTGGGCTTAAACGGACCTCAACTTACAGTGACACAGTCCACAGGCTAGGCATCCCACAGGTAGTGTACCCCTTTAAATTGAGGCACAGAACAAGCAAGGCGAGGCTCACCAAGTCATTTATCCCTCTGCCCTTCAGTTAATCCTACTTGTGTTTATCGGCCAGGCTGGCACAATAAACTATCGCAGTTGGGAAGAGTGGCAGAAAGTCTGGGGAGGGTTACAAGGTGGCATGAGGACACTTTTGTGGTAAGGAATATGTTCATTATCTTGATTATGTAAGGTAACAGTTTCACCCACTTGACACTTTTAACACATGTAATTTAATGTATTCCAATTAAACTCCAAGAAAGCAATTATAAATAAAATTGTAAAGTTAAGAATACATACCAGATCTACAATAAACTACATGTACTTCTGATTTACATAAATACATTTAAAATTGCCCATGTTGACAATGTAACATGCCTGGTTATAGAGACTACCTTAACTTGGAGGTACAAACCACTAATTAAATAAATAAGAATATATTCAAATGAAAAAGTAAAATATCACCAGTCTGTTCTTGTCTGTAGACATGCCAAAATTGGTTAGGGAAAGGAATGGTATTGCTGACACTGGATACATTCTGGAAGTTGATGAGGAAGCAACAAAGTTAGGAGCCTCCTTCTTCTGAATTTTCGTTTCCAGCAGGTCTCCATCAATGCCTTGAACAGAGAAACTCTGTCAAGTTTCTCTCCCACAATTGTTCCCTTCATCTTACAGAGAATCCAACCACAGTTTTCTGAATATGAGTATCTCTTCTGGAGCAGCAGTTGTTAATTTCAATTGCATAGCTGAATAAAGTGAGGGTTTCACAGGTGAATACATTGGTCAAAATGCATCCATCTGACAATTTAAGCATGTGCTATTTATTATTTTTCAATGATATCCCATAACAATGTTCAAGAATGTACATCAGATATGCAATAAATTAAATTACGTACTTCTGATTTGCATAAATACCTTTTTTTTTTTTTTGGCTTCTTGTTTAATCACTTTAAGTGCCCTGGGAGTGGTTTAAAACTATGCCTAGGCCTTACACTCTGAAGAGCTCCTCACATGTCAGCCAGGGTTGGGATTCACTGTTTCAAAGGCCGCCTCATCTCCAGAGCAGAGACACCAACCAACCCACAACTGCCAAGCTGTCAGAATAACCCTGGAATGAGGAGACTGGCCTTGACTGCTCGTCCTAAGGACCAGTAGGCCTGGAGTTCAGAACTTAATATAAGTTTAAAAACATACTTCTATTCCCCCTTCACCACTATGCCTACCCAAAATTGGAGAAATGATGCACGTAATGCCTTAGTATGCTAGAAATAAATATAATCTGGGCTGAATAGAGTTTTTTTTTATGTCTTATGATTCAAAATCCCTATACTATCTACCATAACTGAGCACTACACCACAGTGACTGGTACGACCATATCAAAATCTGTTCTGCCCCAAGACTCAAGCTAACACTTCCTACTGACACCTAATTTCATGTTACAGAGCTAACCTACTGAGGTCACTGTACTATCAAGTGCTTATGGGATATTTTTCAGCACAGGTGAACAATGAACTGCCTTACAGCTTCTTGATCACTTAATAACCCTAAATGGGCAAGTTAGGAATAGTCTACAGTGGGGGTGGGGGTGGGGGTAGAGGGAGAGGGAGAGAAGAAAAAGATACACTAAGAGACCATCAAAATTATTTTCTATTCTGGAAAAGAACAGATTGATTTTTTTTTTAAGCGTTTCTCTTACAACCAGTGTTTGTTGGGTATGGCATGGTGTAAAAAATTAACAAACCCTGAAAATGACTCTTCATTATACAAAGGGTATTTAGAAATGAAAACAACAACAATAAAAATCCCTGATTCTACTGCATCAGCTCTACAACCCAACCACCAACTTCTTGTCTTGCTTTGCCCAATAACGGCCATAATGATGTAATAACCACACCAGACAGTTGTCTTCCTAGATAAAATCACTTTGTAAAGGAGAAATGCAATGAAATATAATTTTCAAACTGAGTCTGTAGGCTGCCACATTCAACTTAATACGTAATGGCCAGGTTCTTTATTACAATTTTCCATTTTATACCATTTCTCTTTGATTGAGTACCTAATAAAGACAGTAGTTTTCTCAGGAACAGTAGTGATATCATGAGGGTAGGGGGATGGGGGGAGGAAAAAGAGGGACCCCATCACAAGGCTGGATATATAGCCCCCTCCTCCAGGGGGACGAATAACAGAAAGGTGGATGAAAGGAAACAACGGACAGTATAAGACACGAAATAATAATAATAGTTATGTAATTGATCAAGTATTCACGAGTGGGAAGATGGGGGAGGGAGGGTAAAAAAAGAGGAGCTGATACGACCAAGGGCTCAAGCAGATAGAAACTGTTTTAGAAATGCTGATGATGGGGCAGGGAATGTATGGATGTGCTTTATACAACTGATGTATGTATATGTATGGATTGTGATAAGAGTTGTATGAGTCCCTAATAAAATGTCAAAAAAGAAAAGAGGAGAAAAAAATGATTAGGGCAAAGACTGTACAGATGTGCTTTATATAATTGATGTATGTATATGTATGAACTGTGATAAGAGTTGTATGAGCCCCAATAAATTGTTAAAAAAAAGAAAGAAAATCTAAGAAAAAAAAGAAATGCTGATGACAAGTAAATAAACAAACAAAAATTTTTCCAAAAAGAAATGTTCAAGACAACAAATGTACAGTGTGCCTAATATTAATGAGTGATGGAATGTTACAAGGTTTGTAAGAGCCCCCTCCAATAAAATGATTAATTAAAAAAATTTTAAGTAGACAATAGTTTTAAATTTTAGTCTATATCACAATGGGTCTAAACAAATACAGGACAGGTCAGCTGACAGTGAGTGAGGCCAGGCTTAGAGGTAGGCAAGAAGGGACTGCAAGTGCCACGGGACAAGCAGGCTGGTAAACTGCCCTCACTGGGTCTCTGTCTAGGATCCCTGGCAGAGTTCACCCACTCTGCAGTCTACCTGCACCAACATTCTACTGCTAACAAAATAATGCCTCTCCATCCATTCCAACCTCCAGATGAAAAACACTGCAGCATTTAGTCAATACACACCTAAGTACATAAATACATCCAAAGTACTGTACTAATTATCCAGTGACTATTCTCCTCATTTCTACCACATCCATTTTAGGAGGAAGAATGCAGTGGGACAATTTTAAGCAAATCTAATACAGCCTATCATTTCACCTGATATTATGAGCACGTCACACCTCACGTGCCTCAAATAGAACTCACTACCTTTCTCATCAGTATACTATGTACAGTACTTTCTGCCTTTTTGATTCCTATCTGATCAAGCACACTTTTTTTAATGTTTAAAAATTGGGGGCTCATACAGCTCTTATCACAATCTATACACACATCCATGTGTCAAACACATTTACACATGTATTACCATCATTATTTTCAAACATTTTCTTTTCTACATGAGCCCTTGGTATCAGCTCATTTTCCCTCCCTTCCCCATCGTCCCACCCAAGCCCTTAATAATTCCCCACTTTTCCCCCTACCTTCCCCTGACTCTCCTGGTATTGCTACTCTCAATATTGGTCCTGAGGGGTTTATCTGTCCTAGATTTCCTGTGTTTCCAGGCACATGCTCTTGTCTAGTCAGATTTGTAAGGCAGAATTGGGATCATGATAGTGGTGGGGGGTGGGGAGGAGAAGCATTAAAGAACTAGAGGAAACATATGTTTCATCGGTGCTATCCTGCACCCTGACTGGCTTGTCTTTTCCTTGTGACCCTTCTGTTAAAGGATGTCCAATTGTCTACAGATGGGCTTTGGGTCTCCACTCTGCACACTCACCCCCTCATTCACATTAATATGATTTTGTGTTTGAGTCTTTGATGCCTGATACCTGATCCCATTAACACCTCATGATCACACAGGTTGGTGTGCTTCTTCCATGTGGGCTTTGTTGCTTCTCAGCTAGAAG
Source organism: Tenrec ecaudatus (assembly GCF_050624435.1). Taxonomy (NCBI): domain Eukaryota; kingdom Metazoa; phylum Chordata; class Mammalia; order Afrosoricida; family Tenrecidae; genus Tenrec; species Tenrec ecaudatus. Next base: position 75,166,749 of record NC_134539.1, on the reverse strand, counting down.
GCCGCTTGTTTATCTCCAAGCCTTTAAGATCTCAGACGCTATATCTTTTGATAGCCGGGCACCATCAGCTTACTTCACCACATTTGCTTATGCACCTGCTTTGTCTACAGCAGCAATTCTCAACCTGTGGGTCGTGTCTCCTTTGGGGGTTGAACAACCCTTTCAAAAGGGTCGCCTAAGACCATCGGAAAACACATTACTTCCTATGGTATTAGGGACTGAGACACAGCTCCTCTATCCATCTCCAGGCGGGTCCACCCACATGCAGATACACCCACATACAAGTAACCAGGGTAAAGACTGTTACCCAGGCTACACCATGCTTCAAGACAAAATTTCATTTATTTGTAATTAGAAATAAATATTTCACAATACATAATTACATATTGTTTTTGTGATTAATCACTATGCTTTAATAATGTTCAATTTTTAACAATGAAAATATATCCTGCATATCAAATATTTACATTATGATTCATAACAGTAGCAAAATTAGTTATGAAGTAGCAATGAAAATAATTTTATGGTTGGGGGTCACCACAACGAGGAACTGTATTAAAGGGCCGCAGCATTTGGAAGGTTGAGAACCATGATCGTGTGGGGAAGGTATCAAGGAATGTCAAATGATTAGAACAAAGTAAAGTGTTCTTGCATTGAGGGAGTGCTTGAGTAGAAGCCCAATGTCTGCCTACTACCCTGATACTTAACATATAAATATATGTACACAGATCTATTTCTTTATCGTTATATATAAATATATTTACATATGTACATGACTGTATTTAAACCTCTATGAATGCCCTTTGCCTCCTAGTTCTTTCCTCTATTTCTTTTTACTTTCCTCGGGTCCCACTATCATTTTCAGCCTTAACTTGAGTTTCAGTAATTCCTCTCAGTTACACTGCCCTTGATCATGTCGTACCAGGCATTCTACACCCTCCTCACCATTGATTGTAGATCACTTGTTGTTCCCTTGTCCATGGGTATGTTAACACCCACTTCCTTTCCCCGCCTCCCCTCTCCCTTATCCCCTCAGAACTGTAGGTCCCATTGTTTTCTCCTCAGGATTGTTTATCCCACTTATCTTATCTAGATAGACATGCAGAGACAATAATGAACACAAAAACAAGACAGAGCAAAATAAAACAACAAAAGAAAACCAAAAACCCAAACAACAACGCAAAACAAGGACAAACAGTAGGAAAGCCAGGTAAGTTGTTGACCTTTAAGCGTGTTCTCCAGTGGAGGCTGATGGGAGTACTTCTGGCCCTTCCCCTTTGCTGTGCTTGCTGCTCTGCTGCATGCTCTTAGCGTTTCACCCTGGTGCAGGCACACATCTTAACCACTTAGTCTGTAGGAAAACTTACAACACTTGAAGAATAAAGTGCATGTGGGTGTGCTTGCTACACATGCACAAGCACACAGAGACTGGGGAGTCAGCCAGTAGGAATCAAAGGTCCAGCTGGAGGGTCTGGAGCATAAGATCTTTGGCCTACTGCCCTCTTGTCAGAAAAGAAATTACTCAGCATCCCCCTGACAATTTAAAACGTTTATACTATAGCCCATAATCCAAAATAAGGTGTAGGTATCTGCTTCTGCAGCCACTGCTAGATCTTTCCAGCCCTCACCCACCCACCCCCCTCCAAGGGGCATCATCTCCCACTCTGGGAAATAGTGGTCTAGATAATACGAAGACAGTTTCTAGGACTTCCTACCTACTTTCTATCCTGGGCTACCAGGAATATGGTGACAACAAAGTGGTCAAAGCAAGAAAGCAAAGTTCTCTTTGTCCACTTAAAGTATTCCTGACAAACTACAGACTTCAGTCCTCAGCTATTAGTGGAACTAAATATGGTTCTCTCAAAGGGATAAAGTATCTTTTACAACATATATGCTAATGAAGTACAATGACATAGAGCATTTAAAACAAAATGTCCCCATATTTATTCTCCATAGACAGATTTTTACATTAATATTTATGAGGGAGTCCTCATTTATTTTTCCCAGAGATTTTTCTCCTGCCCAAAGAGAAGGGATAAAAGATAAGTAACATGAACCAATTATCTTTTAAACAGCTACAAAGGACTATCTTATTTATCTGCACTCTGCTACTTGATGAATCTTCCTAATATACCGTTTTCCATATATTAGTCCTACTCATGCTCCCCATGGTAGCAAGATACTGGGCCTCTGCCTAGGTCACAGGACCTGTGCACTGGCCCCAGCTTCCAGATCCAACTCAATCCTACCCATCACTTAACTCAGCAAGAAGGCTGGGCCTGATGGAAAGATTTGAAACTCCAATGATCATTTCGGTCTGTCCAAATAGGCCAGGGTCCCAAAGACATTGAAATCCCCAAGATTTATAGTGATCCTTTTACTAAATAAAGAGTCTTGGGCAGATTGAAAGCCGTGCATGGCACAGTGAGAAAAGATGTGCTCAGCCTCCTTGGGCAGGATGGGAAATGGAGAGGAAGAAAGCCATCAGAGTCAGTACATCCAACCACCAATACAAAGCTAGGCGATAAGGGACATAGTCCTGGTCCTCAAGGAGTTTTTTGCCTAGCAGAGGAGGCAATCATGACCCAAGGTGGAATATGAGAAATGTCACAGAGGAGACACAAAATCAGAGTGTCACAGGAGTTATGGGTTGAAAGGTGGCTTAGATGGTTTCTGCCCAGGTACTGAATTACATTTCCAGAGACATTTTCTTTCTCTACTTGCCAGTAACGCAAGCACATAAAAAGGACATTTCAATAGCTATTTCAGGGTGTGTCTTCGCCAGGCCCTCAGATGAGAATCTCTAAAGAGCAATGAAGGCCGTGCAACATTGGAGACTAGACATACAAGGAGGACCATTCTATGTCTTTGGCGTCCATGCGCTTTTCAATTCGATTTTAAACAAATGCATGCCAAGCAAGAAAAGCAGAGGGAGAAAACAAAAGGGTACTCGTGCAGGTAAATCTTAACAATCCAGTAGGGCAGGGCCCCAGGATCTTCCCTCTTACATTGGTTTCAAGGAACTCCCGCACACCAGCTATTTGCTCACAAAGAGTTTCTGTATGTCACCATGCCATGATGGTCTGGTAGCATTCTATAGTATGCCCTGCCCCTTCACCAGCCATCATAACACAAATCTTACAACAGCTCAATACATTAATTCCTTCTACCTTTGACCTGTTCATTAAAAACTGGTCGAAATAAAGACCGAGTTATTTTGTTGTCGAAACAGAGGCATGCAATTTACACAGGACTGAGGATCCACATACAGGTAACCTTGTTGTCTGGACATTCCCATCCAAACTCGACACTGAACAGATGGCGATTTTTAAAATATACTGTTTTTCGTTTTTTGAGACAAGAGTAGTATCCTTTACCATTCCTGGAGACCAAGTCTTGTAGGAAAATGACAAAAGAAACACTGAGTCAGACAGTTCAAACTTGACTGATATTAATAAATGAGTTTCAGTGATGTTGGTTATTGGAAAATGATCTCCTCCTTATTAATATGGTCCCACAATGGAGAGAAAAGATTTCTCCATGTTCTAGAATGCAAACAATGTTTTAATCTTTAATTATATTCTCAATTTTAACTCTTCTAGAGAGTTATAGCCACCTAGGCCTAGGATTACTTCTTTATTACACAGCCTCTCTGTGGTATTTAATGAATATTGTTACTTAATACTTGCCAGTAGGGGAAAAAAGACTGTGCATTTCTACCCAAGTTTTCATGACTTTTTCCCCCAAACTCAGGAAACTTAAAGCTCTGAAGTTCTCTGTATCTTTTCTGGGACATTCCATGCATGCAGGCAACATACTTGCTTTTCCACCAGATTAAGTTCAAGGTGTAATACCTAGTCAGGACCCTTTTAAAGAATTCCTGAAAGGGACTTGGGAACCCATGCTCTGCATTTATAAAACTCAAGTCAATGCCCAGTTTGATCCTTGACCATGTCACCTTGCTCAAAAGCAAATTAAATGTTTCAACTCACTGCCAGTGAGTTAATGCTGACTCTTGGTGGACTCTACCCCCACCCCATCAAGTGGATCTCAGACTGGAGTTGGGTTATTATTATTTTATTGTGGGGGGCTCTTACAAATCTTTTAATAATGCATCATTCAGTTGTAGTAAGCACGTTTGCACATGTGTTGCCATCAACATTTTTAAAGCATTAGTATCAGCTCCCCTTACCTCAGACCAGAACTGTTTATGGGAATAGGAAGCCCAGTCTTTCGGACTGCTGACCATGTAGGTCGCAGCCCGACTCGTAACCACCACACCACCAAAAAGAGATGCCAATTCACTTGTTTAAGGTGCCTATCATCAAAATTGAAGAATGCGATGTAAATTTATCACCATACAATCAAAATATCTAGAACTTGAGGAGGCCAAATGAAGGCCCAAGTCATCAAGAAAAAAATTAGGTCCCTGCAAGGCAGCAGGCTCACAGTCCCTATTCAAATGACTTCTATATCAAGGTTTGGGTAATGAAGTAGCAATTGCAGACACCTGGAGTTTTATACTAGACTGGCTGAGGAAAAAAGGTCTTGAAAATCAGAAACAGAAGAGATAATGGTATAATGGCCAATATGCTATGCGAACAGACTCTTGGTTTGGTGAGCTTCAGCATGGCAAATATTTTCACTTTGAACATCAATGACCACGATCAGCTCTCACTCTCATTCACCACTCTCGCCAAGAATGGATTTATGTCTTCGCTTTGCTCTCCGTGATTCCTGTTGGTTTTGCATTAAGCAAATGACAACATGAGCCTTTTCCTTTCAAGAATAGAAGCAGCACTCAGCCGACATCTTGGAGAGATGGATTGCCATCTATATAAGGGCATGTGCAACTTCAAGTTGGAGATCTTCTTGGGAATTAGTGTGGAAGGTGGTGGCAGAAAATGAGCCTTCATCATTTAAACTGCCAGAGCCACAATCTGTTCAAGCACTGGAACACCTAGGTGTGAGTGTCCTGCCATTGTCCCTCTTCTCTCCTGCATCAATGGCATGTCTTTCCAGCAAAACTTGTCAAGGTATGTTGTTCTTTGTGTTGTTACTGCTGCCATTCAAACCAAACCTGAGGTGGGTCACCCAAAATCAGGAGCATCAATCAAGACATTCCCTGAACTCACACACTACTGAAACAGATCAATGTGTTGCCAAAAAGCTACCACTTGGCTCCAAAGGGCATTGTCATATTGCTCAGCTGACACAAACATAAATAAACCACAAAACCATCATGTTAAACCAAAGAAGCTAGAGAGAAAAAGGACATTTTCTCTGGCTTCACTGACATGAGGCTTTAGAGGGGGCAAAACTAGGGCCAGTGACAGAAGTGAAAACAGGAATTGTGGTGGGAGAGAAATTACAGCCAAGGGTCATCAGTTCTTTGGAGAAGTGTGCTGCAAAGAAGAGAGAAATGACATTAAGGGAAAGGGGAAATGGGACTAAGAGGTGGGTGTGCTTGCAAGAGATGGCCTGGGTAAGCATGATTTGTATGCTAAGGGAGACATGGATGACGTGGGGGAGAAAAAGGTGACCAAGGAAGAAATGGTCCTGAGAGGTGAAATCTGAGAACTCGACCCAGCAATCATGCAGGAGAACTAGTCTCAGCTGGGAGCATGAATAATTCACCACCACTAACTGGAAATAGCATATAGCAGGTTAGTACTCTTAATCCAGAACGAAGAATCTTTTCACCAAAGGTAACAAATTGCAAAAGAAACTATTAGATTCCTTGGGTGGGAAATGCCTCCCCCCTTGGCCAGAGAGAATTCACGCCAAAGCCTAGTTTGTGATCCACGTGGGTTTTTATAAAGGACATATGTTTCAGGCATTATGGTCACTCTACACAAGCACCCTGTCATAGCACTGCATGTGGCGGCCTGAGGCCGGGGGGGGTGGGGGGGAACGGCTTGCAGAGGAGCAGCTGGAAAAGAGGGGTCTCCCATTCCAGCCTTTTTAGGGCCTTCCGCTAGGAGGTGTGGTTGACCCCATTAGCTGAATTAAGCCCACCTGGCCTACTTTGGGCCCACCCAAGGCCCACCTTCCTGGCTCCAGGGACTGAATTTGCCCATGCCTTTTAGCTTTTATCAGCTTCCAACTTCCTGTAAGGGCCCCCTAGGCATGGAGAGGAACAACCCCCTATCTTGCTACCTAACAAAACTGCCTATTCCCACACATTCTGGGAAATGGTTGTCAGGTTCCATCGAGTTGGTTCTGGCTAATGGGTGGTACGGCAAAATGAAACCCTGGCCCATCCAGAGCCATCCTGACCATCGTTCCTATGTCTGGGCCCATGGTCACAGCCACGGTGCCAATCCATCCCATCAAGGGCCTTCCCTCTATTGCGCTGCCCTCTACTTTAGCAAGCATGTTGTTGTCCTTCGGCAGCAACACAGTAAGACAAAAGGACAGAGAGTCGTGGTCTGGGGAGCATGGGTAGTATCTACATATATATTTTAAGCTTTCTGAAAAAGTTTTTCAGAAATTGAATGGGCCCAAGAATAAGAACATACAAGAGTCAGACACACAAAGAGTTGTCATGAGTTGGAATTTACTCAATGCCAACTGACTGCGTTGGGTGGGTTCACTGTAATGTGTGTACCTTAAAACATGAGAATGGTACATAAATGCAAAAACACACACAAAATAACACAGTGAAGCCTTTGACCTCAGTCCACTGAATGCCAGCATCAGGTCATGCTGCTAAACCCCAAGAGTCAGAGGGCATTCCGCTTGGCCAGTTTCATTAAAATCAATATCCTATGTTAACACAAAAGCTCACCAAAATTTTTTTTTAAGATTTTAAAGTTGAGGCTGCTATCTAAGAAAGAGTATCAGTAAACACGGCTACATCTGATATATATATGAAACACATAGCTTTCTCGATATACAACTTAATAGACCAATCAAATAAGAGAGCTGATCACATTACTGTAAGGGTCAGCAGTCGGGCAATGTTTACACACCAGCAAGGGAAAAGCTTCTTTATGATGACATTACTGCCTCTGCTGCAAAAGACTTCATGTGAGCATTTGGGAATCAAAGAAGTGAGGGAGCCTAACATGCAACATGGCAAACATCTTTGTCTTCCAAGGTGCGTCTTTAGAGGGGGAGAAAGATATGAATCATTCATCTCATCCAGGCAGAAATCTGAGTCAAGACCACTAAAACCAACGACATTTTAAAAACAATGGCAACATACAGAATCCCTGGCACTCTTGCCATGCCTGTGGACTCGGCACAGGGCAGCAGAGTCTGTGGTTCTGCTGTAGTAGGCGTGGCGCTGTCCAGCTTCTAACAGAAGCCAGTGCAGGAACATCATTGCACTCACAGGTGCACAACGTTACAGTGGAGGGTGTGTCAGGATGCAGCCACCGCCCTTCCCTACCGCTATCCATGCTTAAAAATAAAGGCTTTCCTCAGGAGCCTCTAGAGCCTGTGCAAGAAGTCCTCTAGTTCGTTTAATAAAATGGAACTTGGATCCCTCACAATCGGCAGAGGAAAGCTTTTGGAGCGTTTGCTGGTCAACCTTAAGTGGAAGATCTACCCCAGCGCCATGCCATTGGTGTTCCTGGGCACTGTGGATCGTGCCCACGGCCAGACTTAGCACACTTCATTATGATGTCCTGCTGTGTGCTTGGTCTTCTGCTTCTACTCAAGAACTTCCTGAAAATCAAAATTACACCTTACTGTTGGTGAATCCCCATCACAGCACTTGTAGTAACTCAGAAAATATTTACTGAATAAATACGGGAATGGAGCTTTTTAAGTCCAGCCACTGGACCCATTGTGGAATGCCTGTCCCCCTGGCAACAGTGGTGGTTTTAAACATGCCAGTCAATTCTGATATCCTAACCTTCAAAAGGTAGAGCCTGATCTCCTCCCTCTGAATGTCAGGCGTACTTAGGGACTGATTAAGGCAAACAGAATAGGGTGGAATTGACATGTGTCATCTGAAGCAAGGTCATATAAAGGATAGCCTGTCTTTCTCACTCAATTGATTTTTGTTTATTTGTGTTTATTTTTAAATAATTTTATTGGGGGCTCGTACAACTCTTTATCACAATCCATACATACATATATTATGTCAAGCACATTTGTACATATGTTGCCATCATCATTCTCAAAACATTTGCTTTCTACTTGAGCCCTTGGTAACAGCTCATTTTCCCCCTCCTCCCCGCCACCCCCTCCCTCATGAACCCTTGATAATTTATAAATTATTTTTTGTTATGTCTTACATTGTCCGACGTCTCCCTTCACCCATTTTTCTGGTGTCTGTCCCCCAGGGAGGAGGTTAAATGTAGATCCTTGTAATCGGTTCCCCCTTCCTACCCCACCTTCCCTCCACCCTCCAGGTATTGCCACTCTCACCACTGGTCCTGAAGAGATCACCTATCCTGGATTCCCTGTGTTTCCAGTTCTGATCTGTATTAGACCACATCCTCTGGCCTAGCCAGATTTGTAAGGTAGAATTGGGATCTTGATGGGGGTGGGGGGCAGGGCGGCATTTAAGAACTAGAGAAAAGTTGTATGTTTCATTGTTGCTACACTACACCCTGACTGGCTCCTCTCCTCCCCACAACTCTTCTGTAAGGGAGATGTCCAGTTACCTACAGATGGGTCTTGGGTCCCCAATCTGCACACCCTCTCATTCACAATGATATGACTTTTTTTGTTCTTTGATGCCTGATACCTGATCCCTTCGACACTTCATGATCACACAGGCTGGTGTGCTTCTTCCATGTGGGCTTTATTGCTTCTGAGCTAGATGGCCGCTTGTTGACCCTTAAGCCTTTAAGAACCCCAGACGCTGTATCTTTTGATAGCCAGACACCATCAGTTTTCTTCACTACATTTGCTTATGCCCCCATTTGTATTGAGAGGTCGTATCGGGAAGGTGAGTATGCAATGATATGATTTTTCCTCTCATTCCATTGTTAATGTAAGTGGTAAGAACACTCAAGAAGTCACTAGAGAGGGCCACATGGGGAGGAACCAAGGTCTTCTATCAACAATCCACACCGCTGCCGTGTGAGCCAATAATCTTGGAAGCAGAAGCTCTTTAACTTCAGTCAAACCTTCCCATGATTAATGCCCTGTTTGATAGCTGATTGCAAGCTTGTGAGAGGTCAAACCATAATCACTCAGGCAACCTGCTCCCAGATCCCAAACCACAGAAAATGTGAGAGATCATAAATGCTTATTGTTGTTAAGCCACTAAGTTTGGGGGTAATTTGTTACACAGCAATAGATAACTAACTTAGTAACCTTGGAGAATATGAGCATTGTGTTTACGCAAACTCAAGGGATTTCCTTCATGATAGGTTCAGAGAGATCTTGTTAAGGTCATGTCTCACTTGTCATAAAAAATGTAAAAATGTGTAGTCTTCCAGAGAACACAATCATAACATGGACAATTAATGGGTAAACATAAAAGTTCAGAGATCATAACATACAAGGTTAAAATTTAACAACTACAATAAATATTAGGGATTATATTAGGGTAATATATTCTTTTTGAAAGGTACATTTGATTTTCAAAATAATAGGGGAAAAAAGTCAAAAACACCAAAAACTTAAGAGTAATTTTTCAGTATAACAGTACTTTTTTCCTCTTTGCTTTTATGTTATCTTTTCTTCATTATTAGTGTACTTAATGTACTATTTACTTTGCCTTTTAAAAAAACCTTTTATAACCAAATTAGGTGAGCATTTATCTTTCTTGTGTTTCTGTCCCTGACACCTCAACATAATGAGCAGCACGTGGTAGGTACTTAGGAAACGTATAAAGAATTCATAGAAGCATAAAGGATTCTTGCAGATACAGATCCTGCCTACTGGGCAGTAGTTCGATGCAGGGATTCCAGCATCATCTGAGCCTCAATGTTGTGAAAAGGCAGCAGTCGATTTTCACAGGAGACAGGCTACTAACTACAGGAAATCATTTCAATGCTGCAGACTCAGGGCAGAGGAGCCATTTTCTTTTTGAAACTAAGTATTCTGAGTGATTTCTTATAAATGTATAATGACAGTTGTGAACACCTTTTTTTTTGGCATGAGAACAGAGTCTGCTGATTGCCCTGGTGCTTAAAATAGTTTCTAAGTGTCCTCATAATAGCATGTCACCTGTAAACAGGTTTCAAGCCAATGCAAATTAACAAATGGTGAACAGATGGACTAAGAACTGACTTTTGTCAAGAGAGAGTTAGCAACAAACACTTTTTGACTCCAGTCTTAGGGGACCATTAGAAAGCCTTTCACTTCTCACCAAACCTCCTGCCTCAGTAGACAATCCATGCAGGGAAAGTGACAAGTTAGAAGGCCCATTAGACTTGAGCGAGCTAGAAGCTGGGGTATGCAGAATCACCAAATCAACACACAAAAACAGCAGACCGAATAATGTTCCTTAGTGTGTTGTATGTTCATAGTTAAAACCCGCTAGTTCTTACATCACTAGAAGCAGCTGCTCCTGTAGTCTATGAAAAATACTGTACCTGTGCCTGCAGCACCCAGGAAAATAATTGCCGCAGGCTGGTAAGGTCTGTTTATCTTGGAAGCAAACGTTAACTATGAAGGAAACTGGGAAATCATAGTGTTCACCGGCAAGAGAAGACACCAGCGGAGTCACCGCTGGAACTTGCGTCCCCTAGCTCCTTCAAGGGACTAGTTCTTCATTCGCAAGTCTCTGCCTAACACTGTATCCTTAGAGATACCTTTTTGGATTGCCCTATTTAAACAATTTCTCCTATTTCCTGCCACCCTGGTTCTTTCCTATCACCAATCGTCACGTGACTGGTAATGGCTGTAAAATAACTATCTCATGAGCACGAGGCAATGTGTGTCTTGGTCACGACGACATCCCCAGAGTCTAGAGCAGTGGCTGGCCCAAAGCAGGTGCGCAATAAATACTAGCTAACCAAACGACATAAAGTGAGATCTCCTGATGGAAGGCACACAATTTGGTTTTACCTGCAAATAGTCCTCAAGAGTGGAAGCTTTTAAATGTAGTTTACAATAGAAGAGTGGGCTAGACTATGGAATAAGTTTAAAGCCCAACTCAAGCTTTTGGGGAGTATTGCCCCACTGAGGGAGGTACACATTGATAGAGAAGTTGCCAGCAAGAAATGACACTTTCACGGGTCTGACTCCGCATCACTGAGTGAATCAACAAGCAAATGCACAAGCCATTCGGGGCATATTCAAAGGAATTCGACGCAACTACAAACAGAACCATCTAGATGATTCTACCCTATTTGGTTAGAAACAAACAAACAAACAAAGGCAACATGACTAATTACCTGTGAGATGGTTCTCTTTAGAGGGGCTCTAGCAGTTCAAGACCACCGGCCACTCCTCGGGAGAAAGGCAGGGCTTTAACTCCCGTAAAACGTTCCTATTTTGGAAACTCTATCCTGGGCAGTTCCACCTTGTCCTAGAGGGCTGCTGCGTCAGTATCGGCTCGATGGCAGTAAGTTTGGTTTGGGGAATATATTTAGATGATGTTAAAGAAGAGGCAAAATTGTTTTTTAAGATACACTTGGGAAGCAGGAAGACCGGGTACAGACTAGGAAAATAATGAGAAATCCTTAGGTGAAACTAGACATCTTCCGCATCTTGATCTGGGTGGTACTACATGGGTGTGTATGTGTGTGGAAACGTCTTCAATCTACACACCAGATGAACTTTGTCACATTGGTTATCCTGACAATGGAGGTGGTGGTAAAGGGAAAACATAAGCATGATCCTTTAAAGAGAAAAAATTGAGCCCACATTCCCAGAATCCACCAGATTCTGTAGGTGGTCTACAGCTTGTTAAAATGTGTTCCTCAGCTGGCTCATTTGTAAAATAAGAAAGATTGCCCTTTTGTTCTGCCAACTTTGAGAATGTGGTAAGTAAACAAATAAGGTCTGAGGTACCTTAAACTCCTAGATGGAAAAGTCTCATGTATAAGATGAACTGCATGACACCCACCTCATAAAGATATATGCTAAATATTTTATCTTCATGCTTGGTTTTTCATTCTAAATTACCTTATTAAGAGAATAAAACAATTTCACAAGTAAAATAGCTTTCCAGTGGCTAAAACTCAGTACAAACTACAGCGTTCAGCCGGGCAAAGGTCCTCTTTGAAACCCACTACTCACTGAGGCGGTAGGACAAGCGTCGTAGGTTGAGCCTTTGGTCTGCGTTTAGCAGATACGCCCATCTGGTTTGCAGAACGCTTCAGCGACTGTTGATTCAAAAGGCCCGATGCCAGACCTGCATGGTACTGCAACTGTGGAGAAAAACACAAAGGGGATGAGCTAAAAATTAGCAAAAGCAGGGCAAGGGGTATTAAATAATTTCAAATAGAGCTGCTAGCAGATTACTTCAAAGGATCTACTAAGAAGAAGACTCAAACAGAAGGGGGAAAACACAAATACGGTTCTTCATTGATGCATGGCATAATAATGAAAAACTGAAAGCAATCTACTAAGTAGCTAACGATGAGTAAGACATCAGTTAAAATATAGAAAGAACTTTATACCATGCACTTTGTGGTGTAGATGGATGGCTTACTGAACTGGGTAGAGAACTTAATTCCATTTCCATGAGTTAGAATAATATGGAGGTAAGGAGGCCAAATCATTTAAATGGGCTTGAGTTTGCTGCTAGACAAACTTCTGAGACTCAAGGTTGCATAGGGCAGATCATTCTACACCTCAAGTTGTCTGTAGGTTAAAAAAAATAAGATGGTCTAGTTCCAAAGGCAACAAGGCTCTTTACTAAGTTCTTTTCACTGAACTGTATGTAATTAGCATAAAATAAAAGGTACACATTTTAAGTGGATAGTTTAGTGAGTCCTCCCCAATCAAGGTACGGGAAACTGCTGGAGACAGTTCTCTGTGCCCCCTGCCATCAGGATCTTTCTTTTCAAAAACAACCCATCATCCTCACTCATTGCCAAATGAAGCTTAGATTCAATATGATGTGTGACAATGACTCTTACCTTCCTTTTTAACCCCCCCTTTTTAATTTTAGATAGAGTTGTCATAAATCTCTCTAAAATAAAATTATCCTTGAAAGGTATCCCAATTTTGAACAGATGAAAATAAAACATGCAAATGTGAAAATGCCAACCTAAGAATTTGGATTGAGACCATTTATAACACCCAATATGTTTCTTCCTCTCTTCTCAAATTAAGCAAGGTCTTTCAAACATTTATCTAGAATTAACTAAATATACAAATAGTAATTCATTATGAAGCACTGAATCAATTTCTTTTCAAAATGCTCTTTTTCAAGGCAGAGACTTCTGGTGCCGAGTCAGCTGTATTAAGGCTCACGGTAATGAAACTGATGAGCACCATATCAAAAGGGCTGGGTGCAAAGGCTAATACTGTCCTGAAAATTAAATGGTCTCACCTAAAGCCACTGGGTCGGCCACCCGCAAATCAGAGTAAAGGAAACAAAAACCATTGAACAGATCCATTCCTTGAAAATGGCCATAAAAAGAAAGATATCTGGTGACCCAGAACACTGAAAAATGTTTGTGTCGGGAGCACCCATTCTGCTTTTTAACGGGCTCTTGATTTACTGTGGATCTGTTGTGGGAGCCTGATGGCTGCACAACACAAGGCAAAGCTATGTCACATTCATAATAAAATGGAGCTTTTCTCCACGTGGGAAGGGAGGGGCATAACTGAGCTCTACTAACTCATCTTAGACCAATGAATTTTGCTCAAATTTGGTTTTCTCCTACAGATTTCTTCAATGGGAAATCAATGGAAACAAGGGACTGTACAAGTTTGAAAGACAATGTTTCAAAATGTCAGCTACTTGGGTTTCGATCTTCCCCACCAGAATTTGCAATGAGTGCAATATGCGTGGAGCTTTATGGAATTAAAGGGGAAGACAGCTTGGCAGGAGCCCCCTCCTGGCTCAAGGACTAGTCTCTCCTTCGTCTTTGTATCTTATTAGGGTCCATGCAAGCTCAGCCATTCCAGCCCTGCTGACTCTTGGAGTGAAGGAGTCCTGCTAACGATGCAGAGTGGCAGGGTGATTTTGCCCACCTGGCATCATTTTGATCACTTGTGCCAACAATCAAAGCATGCGCACACACAAAACAAAACTGCAGAAGTCACGCTAACTACTGTCTGGTCTTTAAAGGTTTTCTTTTCTCCAGTCTTTGCTCCTCTCGGGTGCTCTCCACGCACACTGCACCTCTAAGAGTACATGCGAGTGGTAGGACTCCTATTCCCCCAAGCACAATCTGTCCTTGAAAGCTGACTCATAATGATTAAGCAGCATTTGCTAATCATATATGGTATACATACCCCACTTTCCTGGAACACAGCTCCAACTGTCAAGACCTATAAGGGGCCCATTAAATATTTAACAAACCATCTTTATAATGGGAGAAAGGGTCAAAGTTAATCAAACTGACAGGCAGCTCCTGTCCAACTGGATTTATACATTATTTAAGCACCAAATACTCCATTCCATGAAACACAATTTTGATCTGAAAAGACTTTTAGAAAATAAAATGTTCACTCAGCCAATGGTTCTAAAACAGCAGAAGGGAGTTCGGAGAGAAACCACAAATTAACATTAAGAATACATCACGCCCAAAATACTGCCATAAGTTTTCAATTACAGGTTCTGTAATATTTTCTATAAAAATACATTTCAATAAACATACTTCTCTCCAAATGTCTGTGGCAAGGAAACAACTCTATTTCAAAATGCAACTTATCAAAAGTTCTAATGTGATTTTTCTATCCAAGATCATTTCCCCACTTACCAGCCAGAATAAAATGGAAGAAGTAAAACAATCTATTCTTTTAACATCCACATATTACAACTAGAGGGAATAAGAGTGTTTACGTGGGGAGTGGAGGTGGGAGGTAGCTTTTGTTTGCTGCTAAGTGGCACTTGGTAGCAACAGCTATTTCAGTGTTCTCTGGATTTCTGAGAACGATGTGCTCTATTCCAATTCTGCTATCTATTAATTTCAGCCTTCTATTTTCTATGAATAGTCAAAGATTTTTTTGTCAGTTCTCAATTTAAAGGCCTTTCTAATAAATTATGCCGACTAATTACCTCTTGCTGTTGTTGTGTCTTCAATTCAGTTCTGACTCTAAGACAGAGGAGGACTGCCTATAGGATTTCCTCCAGGCTATCCTCTTTTCAAAGGAGCCCTGGAAGCTTACTAAGGTCAGCAGTTCAAAACCACCAGGTGCTCCTCCGGACAGATGAGGCTTTCTACTCCCATTAGGAGTTAAGAGTCTCAGAAACTCACAGGGGCAACTCTACCCTGTATGGTTGGATCGGCCCCACAGCAGTGAGTTTGGTCTCTACGGGAACAGACCGCCAGGTCTTTTCTCTCTCAGAGTGCTGGATGGGCCCAACACGGCCAATGTCGCAGTTAGCAGCCACCAGGGCTCCTCACTCGGTCCTTACAGACATGCTTCAGAGGCTGGGCTCCAGAAGTATCGCAACAAACCCAGTGCATTAAAAGTTTTGTGTGCCCCTTACTAAAGTCTCCATGGAAAGCATTATGAAAAAGTTTGAAATACTGTGAGAACTATCAAAATGGGACAGCGATACACAGGGAGCACATGCTGTAGGAAAGGGGTGCCGACAGACATCCTGGGTGTGGGGTTGCACATGTTTTACAGCATTTTACACACGCGCACTTTGTAAAATACACAATGTCTTGGAAGCACACTGAAACAAGCTATGTTTGTACTTGGGGAAATTTCAACAACTCTTAATGATTTGGTGGAAAGGCCAATTAGAATTAGAAAAACCTTGATTTACTTGATAATGTTTAAAGTAATGCTGTTATAGAAATATTAAACATGCAAGAACCTCCAAACGTTGTCACATGGGGCCCTTGTAAACTTAATTAGTCTAGATTAAGAATGTCTCCTAAGAGTCGTATCTGAAGTGTGCTCCTGGGATCTACTACTAACAAGGGCTCCACAATCCTCAGTACTTCCATTCCTTCTCTGATAAACAAGAACCATTCTAGCTCAAATTGTGATGTTTCCACAGAAAATACGTGGCGAGGGGAAAAATCTCTTAAGGTGGTGAAGTAATGTCCTGACAATAACCATAAAATAAGCTTAACAAACTTTTTACCTATACATAGCTTGTATCTTGATAAAATCTGCTTTTAAAAAAGTTCAAACTATTGGAATTCAAATTCAATGAACTTTGCTCAAGGAGTCCTGGTGGTGTAGTGGTTAGGCACTGGGCTCCTAACTGTAAGGTCCACAGTTTGAAACCATCAGTCATTCTTGGGGAAAGATGGGGCTATCTATTCTTGTAAAGAATAGAAAATCCCCCAGCTATCAAAAGAGATAGCGTCTGGGGTTTTAAAGGCTTGCAGATAAATAAGCAGCCCTCTAGCTCAGAAGCAACAAAGCCCACATGGAAGAACACACCAGTCTGTGTGATCACGTGGTCCCAAAGGGATCAGTTATCAGGCATCAAAGAACAAAACATCATATCATTGGCTGCACACCTCCATGATACGATTGCCTAGGACAGACGGGTGCATAGCAAATGTGGCGAAGAAAGCTGATGGTGCCCGGCTATCAAATGGTATAGTGTCTGGGGTCTTAAAGGTAAACAAGCGGCCATCTAGCTCAGAAGCAACAAAGCCCATGTGGAAGAAGCACACCGGCCAGTGCGATCACGAGGTGTCCAAGGGATCAGGTATACGGCATCATCAGAAAAAAAAAAATCTTACCATAGTGAATGAAGGGGGAAGTGTAGAGTGGAGACCCAAAGCCATTTGTCGGCCACTGGAGATCCCCTCGCAAAGGGGTCTAGGGGAGGAGATGAGTCAGTCAGGGTGCGATGTAGCACCGATGAAGAATACAGCTTTCCTCCAGTTCCTAAATGCTTCCTCCCCCACAACTACCATGATCCGAATTCTACCTTGCAAGTCTGGATAGAGCAGAGGATGTACACTGGTGCAGATAGGAGCTGGAGGCACAGGGAATCCAGGGTGGATGATACCTTCAGGACTAGGGGTATGAGGGACAATACTGGGAGGGTAGAGGGTGAGTGGGTTGGAAAGGGGGAACCGATTATAAGGATCTACATGAGACCTCCTCCCTGGGGGACGGACAACAGAAAAGGGGTGAAGGGAGACACCGGACAGGGCAAGAATGACAAAATAATAATTTATAAATTTTCAAGGGCTCACGAGGGAGGGGGGAGCGGGGAGAGAGGGGATTAAAAGAGGACTTGATGCCAAGGGTTTAAGTGGAGAGCAAGTGCTTTGAAAATGATGAGGGCAAAGAATGTACAGATGTGCTTTACACAATTGATGTATGTATGGATTGTGGTAAGAGTTGTACGAGTCCCTAATAAAATGTTAAAAAAAAAAAAAAGAATAGAAAACCCACAGAGACAATTCTATGTCCAACAAGGTAGCTGTGAGTTGGAATCAACTTAACAGCAGTCGATTTTTAGGTTTACAAGGCAGTAACTATTTATGGCAGTACAAAGCCCAGTCTTTCTCCTGAGGAGCTGCTGGTGGTTTTGAACTGCCAACCATGAGGAGCGCAGCCCAATGCATAACCACTACACCACCAGGCTCCATAATGCATTTACTGGAACTAATTAAATGAAAGGCAACGATAAAAATAGGATTCAAATGCAAATTTTCTTATTTAAATAGTGAGTTCAAAAAAACAGATGAGCCCTCCACATTGTGGTGAGTGCTTCTAAACCCAACCAAACCCAAGGCACCACTGGAGAGGAGTCCTACTCACAGCCACCCTGTAGGAAAAGGAGAACCTCACTGGGTTCCCAAGGGCGTAAGGAAGCAGATGGCCTTTCTTTAGCTGAGCAATACAGTGGATTCAAACTGCCAATCTTTCAGCAAGCAGCCAAGCATAAACCATTTCTCAACGAGGGCTCCTTGTGAATGGGTCTACCTGCTCCAAGATAGAGAAAGCGAATGTGTTGCCATGAAAACAAGTCTGGGAAGAAAACAGAAGAAAATCCATCACCCTGATCATGTTCAACATATTAATTAAGCCAGTAGCATTCAATGAGGGCTAGTGTTTAAAGGCTGACAGGTATGCGGGAACCTCCCTGTGGGTCAATATTACAGGTAATGTTATTCTATTCTTGCCATATGGCTTGCAACCCACTTTAAGAAAACTTGATATTCAAAAACCTCAAAACTTAGGAGTCAGATCAATTAAGATGTGATTCTTTCCACTATAAAAAGCATTATTTCCTTCTTAAAAGATTCAGCAAAAACTTTCCTTTAAAAGGGGAGTTCTCCTAATGGTAAGGTATGATTCATTTCATTTAAATAATAATTTACATGTAGTTTCTAAGAATATATATAAGACACATTGGTAGTTCCAATAACTAAACCCTTTGGCTGAAGATTAAACTAGGATAAACTTGTTTTAATAAATTCTGGCTAGCTTAGGCAGAGGGTCTAACAGAAAAGGGGTTGGCGAGTGGGGTAGGGGCACAGAAGGCTAGGGAGCCGGTCACCTTCTCTTCCTGGCAGCCATTCCAGGTCAGTTTCCCTTCTCTAAGCACACAGCTCTTGATGTCTGTTCTGGAATGGGACATCCAGAAGAGGCAGCCTGGTGTTATTTCTTGGTTCAGGAGTGAAGCTAGCTAACCAAGTAGACATATCTCCAGGGCACAGACTTTGCTACATATTACTCTGTATTCTCTACATGTCTAGGAGGGTGCATTGAAAACAGGCGAAGCTAAGGAATTCCTCAACTGAGAAGTAGCAGGGCAGATTATAGTGAAATTACTAACACCTGGCCTGTCACTACAGCCAACCTAGAGAACAGACTGGCCTCATCCAACGGCCCTCTTAACTCAGACCTCTAAAGAAAGCAAAAGAATCCTCTTTCTCCTCTTATTTTAATTACCCCCAGAATGAGTATTATGAGCCCCTACGCAGGCTTAGGTTTTGGAGAAGGTATCAAATCATAGAAGTCGAACATCAAATCATGGAAGTGCTCTCATTTTTATTTAGACTCAAGCTTTAAAGACATGACAGGCCCAAGGTCACCCACACCAAATGAGGGAGGGAGCCCCCCTTCCTACAGATCCTTTTCCCTCAGGGATAGGATATTGCATCTTTGTACCTGGAGGCATGGGTGTTTGTGTCTCTGCCTCAGCGCTAGAAGCCGGCACGGGTCTTAGGCAGGGAGCTAGACCATGCTAAGGAAGTCGGGGATATGGGTTCCACTAGCATTTGCTGACTCTTGTTAATTCTCTTTTACACAACGAGATATTACACATTGTTTTCCCTTCGACTCCAGTCAAGAGATGGGTAAAGTGTTCAGAGATGTTTTAAGCCGCATAGTGTTAAGATTTCAATATTGCTCAGGGCTGAAAACCTAGGGGGAGAGGATGAAAAAAAAAGAAATCATAGAAACTCCAATACTGCCAGGAAATCTAATATTGAACTTAAATATAATTCTATAAAAAGGAAGCCATTTAGAAACCCCCACTTTAACAGCATAGATGCTTACACAGGTCTTTATTTCAGGAGAATCCATGTGTGTAATCCACTCTTATTTCCGTGTTCTCTTGAGAATTTGTTTAAAGCTAACGACAGTTTCAATCAAGGAAATCACCTGAAAATCACTAGTCATAGTAGCTAGAGCTGGTTGGCGTCTGGGCATGAAAAGAGTCTTTCCAAGGGGCAACAGACCAAGTTCAAGCTCACAGTCTCAATCTGGGGATGACATCACACCTGAATTAGTTCACAGCATGCACACACGCACACACCCCACCCCCACCCCTTAACCAAGTCACACGAGGGTCTAAGGATGTGGCTGAGGGGGAAGAGGGTTGTTTGCAATCTAATTCCCTGAAGCATTAAACTACCAACTAGAACCAAGATTTCTGCAAACCCAAGGTTTCACCACTTTGAGTAGCAAAGACCTTTGCCCCTCGTTATTAAAATGTTTTCCCCCAGCTAATGAGAAAGAACGCTGTATTATGATAAAGCTCTGTGTCTTCTTTAGGGCCATAACTCTAAGCAAAGAAATAGGCAAGCTTGCCTGGCATTATCTGTGCTAAGGAAAACAGCTACAGAAAAACACCATAAATCTAATTGTAATGCTTGGGTTTTTATCTAAATAGCAGATAATGATATTAGCATCTTTTCCTTTTCTTTTTATATATCATGTTTCTTTCAAAAAGTCAATATGAAAGGGAAAAAAACAAAGCTTAAGGTTTGAGCTTTTAGGGGTAAATGATCTTTTCGCTCGGTCAAAACAGCATCAATAAACCATAAGAAGGAAGCCTCCAATTTATTTGCCTATTTGTTCTCTACTGGAAAGCTAGGTCTCAGGACTTTCAACTATTATAAAAGCAGGACACCAAATCAGGGCTGTTTCCTGTTCATGCTAACATCATTTACAAGTTAAATGCCATTTGGATAGTTGTTTTCTACATATTAATCCTCGTATATTCAAACTTCAAAAACTGTCATGGAAGTACCAATAGAGAGGATGGGTAGCAGCCTCTTTCTTTTTAAAAAGTATTTGCAATGTTTGGGGTCATTTCAACTCATTCCACTGGAACTTCCCAGAATTCACACCTTTATTAATACGCTTTCTCTACAACTGCTCCTATTTACACCACATCTGTATGCATGTTATCATATGTCAGAGATGCCAATCAGATGGAAGAGATATCACTCATGTATCTGAGCAGATTCACTAACAAAGCAAACTGTGAACATGGCTATAAATGGAGGAAACAACATTTACAGACATTACTTGTGGAAGGAGAGGGAAAGAAGACAAGGAAACTGCAAGGAAAGCAGGCAGAAGGGAGCCGAGAAGGCAGGTCTAGGCTACACTAGAGGTGGTTTCTCCCGTCCTCCATTTATACCTCTCATTTCACAGCAGCCTCTTCTGCCACTTGCACATGGTCTCACAAAGAAAACAACTACAGGATGCAATGCAGAAAGATGGGGTGGCTCCTCAAAAGCCAAAAACACCCAAACAACTCCGTTGGCCTCCTAGACGATCTGGATTTAGTTGCAGGGTTTACTTAATGCGTCTTTCTTCCAATGTCATGAAATCTTTAGTCCTGCTTAAAGCACCACTTTAATTACCACCAAATGTAGCCCCATCAGCTCATCCTATTTCCTTCCATAAGCCAATTCATCTGCTGGGAGGCAACTGGCTGCAACTCAGGGATCTGATCAGCTCTCCCACTCCCTTGCCCGGCTCACGTGGGATGTGAAAGAGGAGGGTGGGACGAAGGAGAGGAGCACAAAGAAAACAAGAAGGAAGCAGGGGACACAGAGAGCTATGTACTCACTGGCTTTACAGGACAAGTAACCGTGACGCCAGGAAGGGAGGTGCTGGCTGCTGTTTGGAAGCATACAAGAACAGGACGAAGGAAATCAAGCACTTTAAAAATTGACCATTGTTAACACCTGTTTGGGGAGTAAGAGGAAGAAATCAGGCTTGGTGGCTTGGGACTACAAGGAGGAACTGTGTCCAAGGCAGCGCCGTTTGCTTTGTACTTTGCTTTTCAGGCAAAGTTAAAACCTCCGGAGGCAGCGCTCCCCAGTGGGCAGGAGAACAAACTCTGTAGTTAGGTGGCTTTGCGTTCAACTCCCAGTTCTGTCATGAGTACTGCGGGCAGTTTGGGATGCTGCTTCTGCATCTGAAGGAGCCCGGGTGGCACTGCGGACCACACCATGAGCTGCCCACCATCTGGTGAACAGTTCAAAACCACCAGCTCCTCGGGACAAAGCTTTCTGCTACCATAAATATTTAGGGTCACTATGAGTCAGAATGAACTCAAAGCAATGAGTTTAATATTTCAGGATTTTGTTGATGATGATGATTTTGTTGATTTTCTGCCTGAGGCTATTTCATTAGCTCAATAAGAAGAACAATGTTTACATTCTTCAGGGAAACATGGGTTGATTGTGCATACTCCCACAGGGAGATGCTACAAAATATGCCTTTTCTCATCTCTCAACAGCCGTGTGAGGGGAGGGCTATGTCAGTCTCCTTGTACAATGGAGAGCATGAGGATAGGAATTAAGAGGTGCCCTGTGTGCACAAACCTTAAATTAAGCACAGTGCTCAGCACTGTTCTTCTGATTCCCAGAAATGAAATGTCCTGAAATTCACCTCCTCCGGCAATGCCAGAAAAGTGACTGAACTTTCACAAACCTAATTAGAATGACTGTCTTTTAATCACACTCTGTCACCTAAGTATAACAGATAATACATTGCTAAGTATAAAGGAAAAAGAAAAAATGCACCCACCAGGCTATTTTAAATGAGTAGCGGTGCTGAGAAGAAACCTCAACTCAATTCTTCTGGTACAACTGAGGAAGAGACTCACCACGGGTGATGCCTCTGGGCTGCTTCTGAATAAACTCAAACATGATGCAAGGAAACAAGCTAAGTGTTGGCACTCGCAATGAAAAGCAATCCGGAGGATCCATTGGGAAACACCTTTTCATAGACTAATCTGCTCCAAAAAGGTTGTGGGAAACTTCCATTCTTTTTGAAGCCACCACATAGTAGAGATGGTTTGTATCAATCTGCACATACACGAAATGCCCAGAAAGTTGGTTCTACTTTGATCCATTTACACTACCAGAGTAAGGGATATTTCATACACCTTCAACAAAGTACTGGAAGGCAAAGGTCTCTCCCCAGATTCCCATAGTACCTTTTCCTATCTTTGTTTAATCTACCCAGGCAGGATGAGGGAAGGCCATCCAGGTGTGGGAGTTTTTTCCCGGTGGAAGAAAGTTAAGTAAAAAAGCATATATACTAACAGTGGGTATGCTTTGGGTTTAAAATGGAATAGGTTTAATATTTATCATCATGAGCTAAGCAGTAATATTTTAATTTGTATCATTCTTAATCTAAGTTAAAATGGTTTGGATAACTGTCCATAAGGTAAAACTTAGATCACTGTCTCCCCAAGTGGGTAACATCACACCCCCTAGGAGGCACTGCAAAAACAGATACCTACACTTTATCCTGGATTATGAGCTATCAAAACAAAAATGCTCAATTGCCAAGGAGCGGTCGGCCAAATAAGTCTGGGAAACTGTGTCCTAGAAGCTTACTTCACTGACTGTGTGGCCTTGGGTAAGCTATTCAACTTTCCAAAGCCTCGGTTATCTTCTAGTAATGGGAAGAGCACTCCGTGTTCCCACTTAAGTTCTCTAGAAACAATTTGGGCTTTCAGTGAGCCCAATGTTTGGAGTTTACACATTACCTTAAAACCAAACCCCTATCTGTCAAGTTAATTCGAGACCCTATAGCACAGAGCAGAATTACCCCCTAGGGTTTCTGAAGCTCTAAATCTGTACAGAGGCAAATGGCCTCATCTTTGTGGTGAATTCAACCCGCCAACCTTTGGGGTAGCAGTCCAACTGTGTGCCACCAGGTCTCCTTGAATGCGCAGGGTGCACGTAAAGTGCTGAGTAAAGGAGCTGGCACCAAGTAGACGCTCCTTAAGTGTTAACTACAATTATTATTAATAGGCGGAGTTACTGAGCCATCAACAATTAGACTGAAGCTTAGGGGTGACTAAGTCAATAATTTGGAAGCCTGTGTTCTGATGGGGAAACAACTTGGGAGAAAACGGGTCACTCAAAAGTAGGTCCGTTTCTGATGGATTTGGGAGAAGGAGAAGCACAGGAATAACAGGGCCCAGGGAGAGCTGAGCCCCGCCGGAAGAAGAGTTACTCTGATGTACAACTTACTTATTCTGGCGGGCTGAGCAGTCCTACTCAATTCTTCTCAATTTCTCCCAAACTGGGGGCCAACTGTGAGTGACCCGAGAGTGAGTATGAACAACACATCCATACCAATCACATCCGCCCTAAGGAAGGTATGCAGACTGTAAGGAAGCCTTTCTCAGGTCAAACGTAGGGGTGGGGGTGGGGGGTGGGGGAGAATAGCTCGACTAGAGCCACGTCTATGGCTTCATTTTCATCTCCAATATCCAAATAAATGGCTTTAATTATTTGGCATGTAGGATCCCTATAAGCCGTAATCATTAATTACACAACAGAGAGCTAAGAAAAATGGAAACTTCCTCAAGCCAGTCTATAAGCCTTTCTGAAACATCCTTTACAGGGCTGACCACTGTATATTACAGCATGCTTTTAATTACTCATTATAGCTTCTGTTTTCTAAACTGTATGTCACAGGAGTGCCAGTACAGTCTCAGACTCCATTGATAAGCCTCACAGGCTCCGCATTGTTGCTTGCGTTTACAGAGAACAGACTGGCTAGTTGTGACAAAGCACTGCGCTAGACATGGATAAACAAAGAAAAGGTCAAAACATGCTTAGAATGTAAGCTCTGTAAGAACAGACATTCCCTAGTCTTCAGTACTATGTTCCCAATATCTAGAACAGTGCCTGGCATAATAATTTTTAAAACCCACAATAATATTAGCTAATGCATCCATCAGATTCACTGAAATTAAGACCTTCCTAATTCAGCTAAAGGACTTGATCAATGTATTAGGAAGGCATATAAATGATTAGGAAAAAGTATTAATCATCTCATCTGGAAAGTACAATTAATTCATTCACTGCCTTTGAGTTGTTTCAGAGTTACAGCGATCCTATAGGGAGCCCAGGATGGTGTAGTGGTTACGTGTTGGGCTGCAATCTGCATGGTCACAGTTCAAAACCAACAGCAGCTACTTGGAAGAAAGACTGAGCTTTCTACTTCCATAGACAGTTATAGTCTTGGAAAGGCCACTATGAGTCAGCATTGATTTGATGGCCGTGAGTATAGGAAGGGGCAGAAGTGCCCCTGTAGGTTTTTGAACTATACATCTTTAAGGGAGTAGAAAGGTTGGTGGTTTCAAACTGCTGACTTTGCAGTTCGTGACAACACATTTCTTGAAGGTACTGTTATTATCTCTATTTTATATAGGTGGCTTGTTCACAATACAAGGCAGGGTCAGGACTGGAACCTACCATATTATCCAGCTTCTCTGGAAATTAACATGCTCTCTCACTCTCTCTCTCTCTCTCTCTCTCTCTCTCTCTTTTTTTAAGATAAATGCATACTTAGGGAGAGACTGATGGTAGAAATGTGGACTCTGAATCAGATGCTGGCATGAGGTAGCATGAAGAAGTAAGGACGACAAGGCTCTCCCCCTTATTACTGAGAAAGGTATGCTTTCTCGGGCTGCACCAGGCACAGTGGGTGAGAGTTTGTGGTGAGGTGCCACAGTGAAGTGGCAATCGGGAAATCGTCCACACCTAGACCTCTTGAAAATGGATGCACAGCTCCCTGCTGTTCAGTCAACAGCTCCATCGGTCACAGGCACTCTCCCAGCTTCTTGGCTTTTGGTTCCCTCTCAATTTGCTCGTTTGACAGTGCTCTGCTCCCTCTTTGACAGTGGTCTGCTCCCTCTTTGTCAGTGGTCTGCTCCCTCTTTGACAGCGGTCTCCTTGCCGCTGTGCGAGTGTACCATGTGCTCACATGCACTCTTCTACCCGCCCACGTATTGCCTTCCTAGGTCGGTCTCACTCCCACCCAGAGGATGGACCTGGTTCAGAGCCATATTATTATTATTAATATTATTTGCTGAGATGAAAACGTTTAAAAAGTTCTGAAAATAAAAGGCTTTTTCATAAACAGTGGCACCAAAACAAATGAGGTAGCAAAACCTAAAATGATGTGAATCTGAAATTGAATTTCTCTCACTTAATGTGCATCGGCATACATTTTGCTGCCCAGGTATAAATATGTTTGGTCATAGGTACTGCCCCAGCCCCTGCTGGAAAATATAGGGGAAACACTCTATTAGAACATGGACTATATTGCCTCCCTTTAACTCTCAAAATTCTAAAATCTAAAACACATTCTGCCTGCAAAGATTTTGGAAAAGGAATCATGACTGTTTACCATCTAGTACAGATAGCATCTGCGGGGCACAGCCCCATATTGGACACCCTGTAAAGTGCTGGCAGCTTTTGGCTTTAGGAACCCATCTCCGATCCAAGCTCTGACAGCCAGGCGACCTACAGAATCACTGGGCACAGAGCATGACAGCCTGCATGATCTGCCCTGCCTCCTTCTTCCAGGTCACTGGGGTGCCATCCCCTACCCCTCTCACCCTGCTCCAGCCACACTGGCTGACTTCCATTCTATTCCTAGGACCCCTTTAACTAGAAGTCTCCTTTGTCTGGAAGACTCTTCACCTGATCTTTGCAAACCTGACTTCTTGCCATACAGATCTCGAATAGAACTTTACCTCTCAGGGAGCCAGCTAAGAAGTCCTGGTGGTGTGATGGATTATGCGCTGGGCTGCTAAGCGCAAGGTCAGCAGTTTGAATCCACCAGCTGCTCTGCAGAAGAATGATGATATGTTCTCCTGAAAAGATTTACAGTCTTGGAAACTCTAGGGAGCAGTTCTACTCTGTCCTATAGGGCTGCAATAACTAGTTGAATCAACTAGTCGGAACCAACTAGACAGCAGGTTTGCTGTTGTTTATCTGAAGGATTTTCCAGATTCAGTACTTTATTACACCACGCTATATAACATCTGAATTACAGTCTTAATCTCCTCTGGGTATTTTCTTACTGATTGTTTGCGCGCGCGCGCACACACACACAAACACACTCACACATAGGCTCCAGCAGAACCGGTGGTGGCCTTAGCTCTCTTAGTACTGAAGTTCTCTTACTACTTACTATAGCAGCAATACATCCATCAGTGCTTGTTACACACTGTAGTTCTTAAAAATGATATTAATAATGATAAATCGTTGCTAAACAAATGAACGAGGAGCCCTGGTAGCACAGTGGTTAAACGCTTACCTGCTAACTGAAAAGTCTATTCTAATCTATCCCAAACCCACCAACGAGTCTACAAAGGAAAAGTACGGCAAGTGGCTCCTTTAAAGATTACTGCCTGGGAAACAAGTGTTCTAGTCTGTCCTATGTTGTCACTATGAGTCAGAATCAACTTAATGGCACATAACAACAACAGCAACACACAGATGAATAAAAATGAAACTACTCAGAAGGGGAGTATAGGCAATGCAGGCACACCTACACACCATGCCTACACAAATTAAAAATCCATAATACTCCCAAGTGCTATGGATTTTTTATAACGCCTTTGAACTTTATTCGATAGACAATTGGTGAAGAGAACGTATCGTTGAAAGTACTAAGAAGGGAGTGAAACTAAGAGGGTACTATAACCTTCCGATCATTTTTCTAAACATGTGCATCTGAATCACGTGTAGCGCGTCTGCCAGAAATGCCGCTTCCAGGAGCCCACTTCAGATCTTCTGAACCAGAACTTCTGTAGAGTTCAACTACACTTCTATCTCAAAAGAGATCTGTTAGTTCATTAATTGGCTCAGTAAGCTAGTCTCTACCTGGAATTCATCCAGAATACGCTACAGAGAAACCTTTGGACAAGTGACAATTAGCAGCTCTTCCTGGTCCAAACTCCAATTCAGGGGTTTCAATCGTGGATACAATCATGGTCCAAGCACTGAGAGGCTTTCCTCTTCCAGCTCCTGGCTCTCATCAAAGGCCTGACCCTTCCTTTCATACATGTCCTGTTGAGGAATGGTGGAAAGAAAGGAGGATGGGCACTTAAGAAGTTTCTAGAATTCTCATACTAAACTTACTCTAAGCTGTTATACTTGATTAAGCAAACAAAATAAAACATACACTTCAAAAGCCCTCAAATAGTTAAATTTTCAATCTTTATGAAAAAGAAAATCCATCAGATTTGATTGATAAGTGTACTTTTTAAAACTAAGAGTAAAAAAAGGGAAGATTGGCAACATTTTTCGCCATATAATTTGCTTTCTTTGCCTTTTTCCACAGCACTGCACATAAATCAAAGAAATGTTAAAGAGGCCCATACATCACCAACTGGCATTTCAAAACTATTTACAAAGTCTTTAACAGACATGGGACAGGGTATGGGAAACCATAGCCAGCGAGGTTGAAATTAAAGGGGGAAAATTAACTCAAACACTGACAGAGAATTAATTAAGTTTACAAATAACTCTCTGATGAGCAAATTATGATATTTAATAAGCATAACCTCAGTGAAGCTGGGTTACAGAATGGAGGTGGAGAGGCAGGTGGAGGGAGAAAAGCCAACAGAGTTCTCTAAACAAGAATAATGTGTATTTGAACAAGCTGCCTTTCTATGATTAAGCACAGAAATCTGAGAACAAGGCAGGGGAAATGATGTTTTAATAAGGTCTGAAATAGGTTTGTGAGCAGCATTTTGCATTACCCTTGCAAAAGAAGAAGAGAAAACACAAGAAAGAAGGGCATGGTCCAAAGTTGCAAATCAAGGTACAGGTCACTCTGTATAAACTGCTGCCAGAGCTGGCACAGAGGGAGAGAAATGTGCATTTAAATGGGCTACCTTGCCCACGCAGAAAATGCAAGGATTTCCCAAAGGCAGAATAGTTTAACAAATTGGTGCCTTCCACCCTGGTTTTCAAAGGCAGGAAGAGATGTGAAAAGGTTTTACCTGTGCGTCTACTGATAGGCATAAAAAGTCTGGGCTTGCAGGGGAAGGGGGAGGGAGGGTTGGTCCCAGTACCACTGCTCCATCATTCTAGAGCCCTGTGGTCTGTCTGTCTGGGGCTAGAGTGCTGGCTGCCTCTCCACTGCCTGCGCAGAACAGTAGGGGCTGCAGTTTCAATGGAGCCTGCTTCTTTGAAAAGTTCAGCTTTTAACACTGCCATCCCCCACCAGGTACTCTTGCCCTCAACTATTACACTCCAGAAAAGCTAACTGCTGACAGCCAAAATAATAAGGAAGCACTACTGAGAAAAAGGTTTTCAAACCAGCTGGTAGGTAAAGAGGGGGGAAAAGGTCAGTCCTTTCTTCTCAGCAACTCGATGTTTTATCATCTCTCCCTCCCGCAACACAATGAAATATTAGCATCAGACGAATCTTCCTAGATGCATACTAAGGACACGGAGCCACCTTATTCTTATCAAATGGGCAATGTGCAAACGTGTGTATACATTTCTTAAGAGTCATGCAAAGAATAGGAGACTCGACTTTATGGAAAATATAGACCCATTAAATTTGAAAATGCAAAGCCAAGATCCAGCAAACCAAAGCTCTGGGCAGAGAAAAGCAAATAAATTTTTAAGAAAGGAGCCCAGAGGCCTTCTTGTTAAACATGGTACTTTGAATGCCCATACTGGCTAAATGACAGCAGATGAAGAAACACACAGGAGTAGAGCCACAAAGACAAAGAGAATACAACGGCATTTTAAAAGATAGGAAGGAAACAGGCCAACACTATCAGCAGAGAGCAGTATGCTGAGAACTTACTCTGCATAAAGGGTTGGACAGTAGAATCTCAAAAGATTAAAGACTTGGAGGTTCTGAGTACAAGGTTGAAGCCCGGGTGGCATCGTGGGTTATGTGTTGGGATGGTCAGCAAGGTCAGCAGTTCAAAACCACCAGCCACTCCACAGAAAAAAGATGAGATTCTCTATGCCTGGAAAGACTGAGTCTTGGAAGCCCAAGGGGTAGTTCGACTCTGTCCTATAGGGTGCCTATGAGTCAGCATCCACATGACGGCCATGAGTGTGGGATCTGAGTGTTGGGTCGGGGGTAGGAGGGAAAACACAGACTAAGTCTTCTTAAAACACTCTGCTGTCATCAGAAGTCAGGTGGTCTAGACCCCCTAGAGAAGCTAATGTCAGAGAGTCAGGGTTCAGGAACAGCTAAAAGCAGGGATAAATATGAAGTCAAATGTATAGTACACTACATGGCTCAGCTATAAACATAAGGGAGTACACAAGGAGTACACACGTCTGCACATTGCCCTATTCTCTTTGTGTTTGTGGGGATACTCCTTTGTGTTTGGTTGTGTACTATACAACAAATATAGTTGAACTACACATGTACACAAGTACAGCTACATGGCTAATCTGTAAACACTACTTCAGTCATGATAATATAAAAATATAAATTTAAAAGATAATATAAAAATCAACTGATGAAAAGAGGAGGCTGTATGAGTTAAACTTTTATCTTTCAATGAAAAGAAATTGTTTACCTACTGTCTAAAATAGCAGTCAAAGCTAGTTGTTTAGAAAAGTGCCCACAAGTCCCCAAAGAAGCAGACATAGAGTTTGAGAGGCGTTGCCCCGGGAAGTGGCATGTGAAACCTTCAGACAAGAAACTAGTCCTTCTGTTACAATTCGTCTCTTTACCTAGGTCCTCATAGGTCCTGAAAATGTTAAGTCCCTGCACACTACAAAAATGTGTTTCATCACCTGGGGACTATTAGTTTACTATAGTAGCACTTAATTTTATTTCAAGTTTTACTGCACCAGTTAAAGGTTCTTACAATAGCAGATGCCTTCCCTCCCACACATCAATTAATTTGCAAATCCACTCAGGTTGTAGAATAACAAAGTGCAGAAAGCTTTCTCCCTGGGTAAGCCCTGTGATCAGAAGGTGGATGAGGTGGGCGAAGTGCTAAACTGCGACTGCTAGAGAGCTGCATTTCCAAGCCAATGGAGCACGGGCAAGCTCGCTCAGCTACTAGCCCACTAGCCGGCTTCAATAATAATAAAGAATATAATGGGCACCCACCCCCCCGGAAAAAGGAAAAACAATGGGAAAAAACTGGAGATGGCAAGGGACGGACAGGCATTCTGTCTCACAAAATAAAGTCCTAGTCTGTAGAGTCCTTTTCATGGGTTCTCCTGTGGTGTTTACCAAGGCAGCAAACTTTTTGAAGGGAAATTATGTGGCACTCTGAATTCAACTTTGGTCTGTCATTTGGCAAAACCACCTAGCAAGCCCACACATTTCATTTTTCTTCTTCTTCTTGCTGGAGGAGCGGAGCCGGAGTAACCAATGCTGTTTGAAAACAGAGGGGATGAAAATAGTGCTGCAGCTTCTGCTTTGCCAAAGAACTGTCTTCCCATTTTCACTGAAAATCTTTTTTTTAATGACCTAAATGATGAAGTGAACGAGGCAATTTCTCACTTTCACCTATGCAAATAGCATTCTGTACAGAACATGTTATCATCTGTAGAGCACAACTCCAGGAAGAGGCCGACGGAGCCAATCAGTAGGGATCACCAACACCACCAACGGCTTCAGCCAACTCCTCTGTTCTGCTGGATCTACACAAGGGCCTTTGCACCCAGCAGCCCCCGTGGGGTTTCCTGTCCGCCACAACCAAGGGCTTCCATTCCCGGCACTCTTTCTCAGGCCTTCAAACATTGTCTGAATGGGAGTAAGCCT
Source organism: Tenrec ecaudatus (assembly GCF_050624435.1). Taxonomy (NCBI): domain Eukaryota; kingdom Metazoa; phylum Chordata; class Mammalia; order Afrosoricida; family Tenrecidae; genus Tenrec; species Tenrec ecaudatus. The sequence goes on along the minus strand of NC_134539.1, from coordinate 75,135,456 downwards.
GCTCTGAGAAGAGCCACCTTTGCAGTGAACTAAATAGGTGCCCATAACAGCCCGACACTTAGCAATGCACGTCCTTCTCCTTCACAACTGGGCCTGACCACAAATCAGAGTCTTCATTCCTCGCTAGCCAAAAGTGCTACCACGCATGGTGTTTCTCTTTCTAAACATCTCTTTCTATTAAGAAAACGCCTGCCATCGCCTCTAGATTTCAAGGACAATCATTTTCTTCACACACTTATGAAAGCAATCGACGTTCCCCTGACATTTTCTGACCCCTGCATTGTCTGTAAAGGGCGCAGGTTAACAATGCTTAAGAAAAGATCACATATAATATATAAATCATGAAGATTCCTGGGACAGTGTTTGGTGCAGGGCTTCAGATTCAACACCATATTAGGGAGAAAAGAAACGTCTTTTCTTCTCACTCGCACACCATACTGGGCTCAAAAAAAAACACCATTAAAATGGTACCAGAGGCATTTGGGGGATCCACAATGATCTGACACTTTTTTCCCCCTAAGAAAAATTAAATTGGACAAAGTTTGGTAAATTTAGAGGCTTGTGAAGTACCACCCGCCTCCCCTCCCTCGCCCCTAAAAAGGGCAAGAAAATTCATCATCAAAGGTTACCCCTCCGTCGAATGTCATCAGAGGGTGGTATTTCAGCACATACGTCTGTGTATAGAAGTCTCCAACTGTTCTGAGATCTCCGCCATCGTTGGCATAACTGGCTGAGTTAATAATGGAACGGCTGCCTTCCTAAACTTATTTTTTTTCCTTTTTTCTTGTTTGTCAGTTTAACTTGGATCCTTAGGGTTCCGTATAAGTCTCTGGATTCTACTTGGCATAAAGGTGACAGGAAGACACTCTGCCTCCTCTCTACATCAGCGCCCCACCCCCTCACAATTCCAAGGACATTCAAAAACTTGGTCATTAAAAATACACTATTTTTATTTCAGAAGTTCAACCATAACACATTCCCTTCCTTAAAAATTTTATAGCTGCTACACTTTCAATTTGAGATTTTTCATTCATGCTAGGTGAGCCTCTTATGTTCTATATTAAATGCAAGGCATGTGTGATCAGTACTATTAATAATATAACAGTGCCAATCTCAGAAGCAGTAACGGCACCAATACACAACCCCACATGAATAGATGAGGAGTCATGTGTACCGCTGCAATTTTTATTAAAAATAAGGGAATAGAGAATGCAGCTTACTGCTCTGGACCTTCCCCCACTCAAGAATCAGAAGAAAATTCCCTTTCTTCCCCAAAGGCATAACATATCATTAGCTCTCAATACTTTTATTAGATTCAAAGGAAAAGAGAAATGTAGGTTTACAAACTACTGGTGGACAAATCATCATCAAAGTAAATCAGCCTCAAGGAGTTAATGCTACTAGAATTGCCTGTTATGATTATGGTGGCACAAGAAAAGATCCACGATCTCGCTTTCCTCACAAAGCCTGCCCTTCACACTGAGGCAATCACTGTGCTATGTCCAAGAATGTAATCTGAGAAACAGTCCCTAAAAATGCGTAAAGTGTCACAAGGCAGAACAAAAAGATAGCTCACAATGAGTGTATGATGGAGAAGTATGTCTCAAAATGAGTGGAAGTGTTTGACATGTCAGTCGCTCAACTATACTAACCTTGCCTCTCGCCAACCTCCCGTCCTGGATGGGTGCTCCTTCCCCACGCAGCAGCGGATACAGGCCGAGTACTGGCTGACTGTGTACTCACTGCGGCCTTCACCCTTCTCCTGCCTGGCTATCAGCACAGGTCAACTGGCAAGAAGCTCAGAGTGCGAAGACATTCTACACAGATTCGAGCTCTTAAAGTTCCTCTGAAAGTGGCCTTCTTCATTCATAACATAATAAGACCAAAGGAGCATTCATGCAAAGATGTGCATCACCACACACACTACCTCAAATGAGTAGAGTGGAAACAAAAAAGGTGAATTGAAGTGTGGTAGTTACATATTCTGTTGTCAATTTGAGACTATTAATAGTGAAGGGGTGGGGTTTGGCAGGTTGTAGCTTGATGACCTCATTTGGAGCCACTAAGGAGATAAACAGCTCTCTGGAAGCGGACACAGGCTCACTCCCTGTGAGACACCCCTGCTGTCAAGACACATGGAGCTACGCTAGAGCTCTAGAGCTATAGCTGAAAGAGCCACATGAAGATGCCTGCCAGCGCTGAGCTGCTTACACTGCCACTGGATCCACAAGACTTTCCACCCACTGGCCTGTGATCTTCCTGCATTCAGCATCATTGCATGTGTTGCTGAGTCTGAAAAGGAATTTATATATTGGTTGGTATCGGACATATAGGCTAATAACGGACTTTATGGACTTGATCTGGATGGGGCGGGGATGTTTTCTCAATATATGATTGCTCTTTTAAATAAAGCTCTTTCTTATACACTTATGAGTGTCTGTGATTTTGTTTCTCTAGTCAACCTAGACTAACACACAAAGATACTTGTCTGTGTAGCTTATGAAACAATAACAGCAAAACTTACAGCATCCTGATACCTAGTGTGTGCCAGGCAATTAATCCTCACAACATGAAAATGAAATGGGTGTCCCTAACAACCTCACTTTGCTGATAAGGAAAGAAGCTTAATGAAGGTCAATCACGTGTCCAAAGTCAAACAAGTGTTCCTAGGTCCAAATAACTCAAAACCTCTAAGCTTGACTACAAAGTTATGCTAACACCCCAATAAAATGTCTTTCTTTCAATAGTGGCCTGTTTAATAACTGAACCCACTGACACTGCATTGATTGTGTAATGAATAGCAATGAGTAAATACTGAGAGTCTAACGTGCCTGGCACTGCTCTGAGTATAGCACTGGGAAAAGAGAGGTGAACAAAACAGGGCTCCCACTCTCGTGGAGAGCACGCGCCAGAGGGAGTGCAAATGGGCATCATCAACTCCATGAATACGTGAAACAGGCAAGATGTCAGGAAATATTAAGTGGTAAGGAGAAGATAAAGCAGGGAAGTCGGCGTGCAGGTGACAGTGGCAGGAAAAAGGCTGTTAACCGGTAGTCAAGGACGGCCTACCTGAGAAGGTGGTACTTGGGCCAAACCCTAAACGATGCAAGTAAGTTTCTGATAGAGGAGGTGCAAAGAAGAAGGTGATCATCAGTCCCACAAAACCTCAACCATTAATTCCAAGACTGCACAGAATTGAGCCCGTGTCCAGGAAAGTGACATTCAAAACCTGTTTTTCTTCAAGGGACCCTGGTGGCACAGTGGGTTAAGTGTTGGGCTGCTAACCAAAACATCAGTGGTTCAGAGCCACCAGCCACTCTGCAGGTCAATGCTTCTCAGCCTTCCTCATGCCGCGACCCTTTCATACATTTCCTCATGTTGTGGTGACCTCCCAACCATAACATTATTTTTGTTCATTTTGGACTGTTAAGGATGGGGCAACCCCTGTGAAAGGGCCATTCAAGCCCCCAAAGGGGTCACGGCCCACAGGTTAAGAACCGCTGCTGTAGGGGAAAGTTGAGGGTGTCTGCTCCCGTAAAGATTTACAGTCCTGGAACCGCTATGGGGCAATTCTACTCTGTCTTCTAAGGTTGCTGTGAGTCAGAATGGACTCTACTGCCGTTGAATTTGCGTTTGCTTCTCATTCCTCATGCACCTATGTGGGTGAGGAGTTTCGATGGGCAGGAGTGACCCTGGTTGGTCTTATGCCTGGGCCTCTTCTTTCTCCAATTCAGTTAGCCAAAGGGGAATTCCACAAGGAGGGCTTCTTCTGATACTTCTCAATGCACCCCTCCTCCTCTACTTCGTTTTGCAAAAGGGAAAATGGCAAGAATGTGTTTTTGTTCACTCATTAGGTTTGCGAAGAAGATCTACAACCAGACAGCACACACAGGATGTGAGGGAGAGAATTTATCCCACATCTGGGCAAAATCGTAGAAACCAAGCTATCCACCGTAGCACTGTTTCTAACAACAGAAGACTAGAAACCACTTGAACTTTCCATGGAGAACTCTTTGTAGTACACCCAAACAGTTACGTAGTACATTCTAAACAGCTGTCTTTAAAAAAGAGCTTAGAGTGGTAAGCATGCAATATCAGCTTTGCTGTAACTGTTCTGTGACTACAGATGAGAATGCCTTTGTTCTTTGGCTTGAAGGGTCAGGGTGCAACCCATTTACTCTCAAAAGAGCCCCCCCACATGTGGATTCCAACTCCTAGTGGCCCTCTAGGAGAGGACAGAACCGCTGCTTAGCGCTTCCAAGACTGAATCTTTTACGGGAGCAGACCTTCTCACCTTTCTCTCACAGGGCAGCTGGTGGGTTTGAACAGCTGCCCTCCTGGTTAACAGCCCAACACCAAACCCACTGCAACACCGGGTTCCTTACCCTCACATGGCTTAGCAAAAACTTCTAAGAGCAATAATATATGTATGTTGTGAAAGATGAAGCAAATATGATGACCAGTGTGCCTGTCTTATAAGCGTTCGGTAAGCTGGACATATTTGCACACTGAAAGGTTTGCAATGAATGTTCACACCCCGAAAAACCCTCCCTGAGAGCAGAGCTCTGTAACACCCAAATGATGAGCATTTTCAAAGCACTCGACTAACCAAAGTCCAACTAACCTTGCTTGGAAGGCAGCAATCCAAGCAAGTTCCTCTGGTGTCCTGTGTCTGGACCCAGGCAGCCTGCATGGCTCCCCACCCCATCCCATCTTCCTAGTCCATACTGGTGCCTGTGCACATTCTGGGCGATGACTCTCAAGTACCCTGGACTCCTCACAGGAAAAAATAAAGTCTGACTCATATCCATGTACTAGGTTATTTAAATCAGAGAAACGAAGATTTTAGAAAAATCTGAAAAGGCTGGACTACAAAAACAAGTCTCTGGCTAACATTCAATCAATAACGACACCCACTTTCCTAGACATTTTGAAGGATTCAAAATACAGGTGTTTAGTTCTCTGGCTTATATGATGCAGCATGAGAAAAAGATTTGGGTTCGAATCTTTGCTCTGTCACTTACCCGTATCTGAATGACCTTGGGCAAGTGATTTAACCTCTCTTCATCCCAGTCTTCTCATCTGGCAAACACTTTGTAATACACATATAATTCAGAGGGCTGGACTGAGTCTACTCGCTGCAGAGATGTTACTGACTCGATTCCCCAGTTCAGCGCCCGGAACTGGGGATGCAGCTTTGATCCTCATGGCCCTTACAGCTTACGGGCCCAGGCCGGCATTCGAAAGATGACCCATACGCTAAACCCTGATGGCCTGTCTGACAAATACCACAGACTGAAGGCACAGAAGGGCACTCCAGTCAGAGGGGACAGCATGTGAAAATGCACAGGCAAAGGGGAGCTAGGCAAGATTTTTTTTTTTTTAAGTGTCATGCTTACTCACAGAGAATGAGCAGGGTAAGCACTCCACAGAGGCGGGTAGGAAGAACAGACACTGGTCGGATAAGACGCATGCCCTTACCATTAGGTTCACTTATTACTCCACTCATCACAATGCAAAGAAGCAACCTTGAAGTAAGGGTCACCTTACTACACTGGTAACTTTTTAGGGTGACTTCGTGACTTAGTGTCACGTGTAGGAACGGAAGACTGAACAGAACAGCTACGTGTGAACTTTTCCCCTCCACCCTGGGTTAGTTAGGTACCAGGCTCACTCAGTCGTGCCTACACAAAAGGGTAGAGTAGACTTTTAAAATGGTGGTTACCGGAGCTGGTATTCTAAACAAACAGCAAGCAACTGAAATCCCTGGAGCGGTTGATAATTCAAACTTCCAAATCTAAGGCTCAGATGGTAAAGAAAGCAGATGGCTGTGCAATGTGCAAGCAAACCCACAAGAAAAACGGGCACAGGCAGACTGTGGTGGCACTGAGAGCAAACCGGAGCTACCACACTGGGGAAGGGAAAACAACATGGCCTTACAGACAGTCTCAGGGACCATCAGTGGATGAAAACAGACACCCCAGGCAAGGCTACCAGCGAGCGGCTATGGTGCATTTCTTACTCAGAAGCTTTGGCTGTCACAGAGCATGTTCGCTCACCAGAAACGAGGAGAACGTAGGTATTCAGATCCAACAACAACATGTCAGCCCCAGCTCAACCCTTCATACCCTGCAACCTGGGGCCAGGTTGGGATGAATTACGGATACATTAACATTACTAAAATGAAGAGTCAACACGAATTATAGTTGGAAGGAAATGACATTTCATCTGATACAAGCTGTTACTTTGTTTCGGAGAGGGGAAGGAGAAGGGCATGGGGACAGGATAAGACAGAATATGGCCTCACCAAGGCTACACTGTCATCCATTTCATGTGCGCATTCAAAAAACATGTATGGGTCATTCCTGAAAATGTACTGAGTACCCTTCAAATCCCTGAAATACATAAATGACGCCTCTTCAAAATATGAGGACTTCACAAAGTTCGTGGAAAAAATGGAGTTGAAAGATAAGAAATTTTCCCACACATTGTTGGAAGCCCCAGTGTATGGTATGCTAGAAGATAAAATAAACACATTATGGTTGTAAAAAAGTGAAGGGGGGGAGGGAGGTTGTCTGGGAGTGAGGAGCACTCTGCTTTTAAATATGATACTTACTGAAAAGATGACTTTGGAGCTAAGAGTAAAGGTGGCTGGAGGGAAAGCTGTTGGGAGAGAAAGGCCTCAGGGAGGTTACGGCTAAAGCCGAGAGCGTACCTGACACAAGGTGGGCCAGGCGCCCTAGTTAACGCTCGCTCGGGGTAAGGCGGGCTGTAGACAGAGGCAGGCCATGATAGATTCCTGTGGCTGCTGCTTGCGACTAGGCTGTAAGGGGCAAGAGTTAAAATTTTAAAAAGACAACACAGGAAGACGCATCGAGCTCATGGCAGAGCTGCAGTAAGAACATGGCGGTCGTCTCCCTGGTAATGACGGCTCCAAATGCAATTGGATGGTATTATTTTGGTTCCTTTGCTGGCAACTTGGACCTCTAAATGGTAGCGCATGCCATACACCAGAAACAACATTTATTTCTAGATTGAAAACTGTTCAAGCTTGAAAACCAAGTCAGAAAACCACAAAAAGAACAATTAGTAGAGGTGACTGAAAACGGTTTCAACTTGACTCCAGCATGACACAGCAAGGACTGTATGTCAGGGGCTTTGCTGAGAGAGAAGCAAGCAGCAGGCACAACGCTTAGTCAAGGCATGGCGCTGAGGTCAGACTCCATCATCACTCACTCAGCTGTGTAATTTAAGTTCTTTGCACCTGTTTCCTCATCTCTTAAATGGGGGTAATAATATTAATAATCATAACAGGACAATCCAGTCCATGCTGACTCAAGGCAACCATGATGACAGCGTGAGATGATACATCTCTATGGGAGCAGACAGCCTCATCCTTCGATGGAGGGTTTGAACTGCTGACCTTATGATTAGCAGTCTAATGCTTACCCCAGGTTGTGGGAACTAAATGTGCTCATTTATGGAAAGCGCCTAAAAAAAGCTCCCAGCACCTGTTGGGTGTTCCATAAATGTTTGCCAGAGTCATTGTTAACTGCAACACCATCCCCACTGGATTGACTAGAGAAAACAAGGCTGGATGGGGCTCAGACCTTGAGAAAACTGAGCTGAATCCACACCTGGGTCTATCTGATCGCCTTCCTTCCTAGAGTACATCGAGAGTAAAGGAAAAGACGTGCCCCGAGGATGAGCAGAAGCAGAATCAGGAAGCATGGCTTCAACTGCTCAGTAATCACTCCCTCAGCAGTGAGTGGGAGCCATCCTCGGTGCTGGGCCTGGGGAGGAAAAGACCCACAAGACGGAGTCCTGTCTCTAGGTACTTTTACTGTGGGCAGGGGTCATTCTTAGGCACCAGCTACAGGCTTGTGACTTCAAGTCACTTCCTCATAAAATAGATATCTCTGAGGGCCTCCCTGCCGGCTCTGAAATTTCAATGATTCCCTGTTTTGCTTTTTTCTTGTGTTTCACAAGACGCCAGAATGGGGAAAACTATCAATACAAAAGTTAGGACATTTTGGTAAAGAAAATATATACAATATATATTCCCCTTCACATGCACTTTATGATATGATAAATTTCACTCATACCAGGACACCACTACCAACTACTTACACATCACTTTTCAAAATGCTGTCAAATACAAATTGATTACTTGTGAGATTTCAGCTTGTCGTGCTCAGCATCAGTCCCCATGCAAGGGCTAATCAACACTAAACAAAACCACTGCCTTTCAAGTCGCAGGAAGCCGCAGTCTCTTCCCTATGGTGGGGAACTGAATTATTAAAAGATTAAAAACCAAATGCCATCACCTTTTGGCTTTATTTCCCTGTGGGAAAATTGTTTGAACCAAACTAGGTAAGAAACTACCTGCCAGGTTACTTAAGAAAAACCACTACACTTAAATATACAGAGGTGCCATACATAAATGAATATATATGCGTGTATAGAGAAAAAACGGTGTGGAGTGACTGGTACGATCATGATGAAAGGTCTGACTGGGCTCAGGCGCATCCACATGCGGAGAAAGCATCACCTGACAAGAGCCTGCCCATAGAAACATCACAAGAAAGCTATAAATAGGGCTTTAAATCTATACTTTGGGCAAAAATGTGAGGCAGAAAATAAATACAGGCAGCATGTTTACTTTTAGCCGCACGTATCCTGAAGGGGAAAAAAGCAGAGCTTAATTAACTACACCCAGACCTCTTATCCCATTAAGGCTTAAATCTGGATCAAGGACACAAAGGTCCCATAAGAAGTATTCAAAGTGGCAAAGTATTATACTTACTCAGCAAACACCTGTTCCTCTCCACCTGCCTGTCCCACGCACGGGCCACTCACTTTCCACACTCACATCAGAATTTTCTAGTAAGCCATGTGCAACTGGTGTCCGTTCCTCCTTGTTTGGTGATTTTGGAGATGATCGACTGCTTCCCTTAGCCCTTTTCTCTCGTGTTGGGGGGGAGATTAGGCAACAGCACTTCCATTCACATTGCGGGGGAGGGGGGGTGGCACCCAAGCACAGGGTTCTCTGGGGTAGTGCCCTGCAAGTACTTGTCTAAAGACCAAAATGTGGGCAGGGCACAGGGGCGGGGGTGGGCTGGGTAAGAGGAAAGTGCTCAGCATCACTGAGGGTCCCGCTGGAGCAGCTAGAGGCGGGAAGAAGTGCTGAGAACAAGGTGTGCTAAAGCATGAGAAAGGAAATGCACAAAAGACCATGTGCCATAGTATGCAGTCCTGCTGAGAGCCCAGAGCCGAGCTGATCTAATTGAGCCCACAGATTGTACTAGAGAGTTGTGGATATTTTCATCTCTCTCACATCTCTATCTTTCACACATTATCAGCTTTGGGATTTGGGTGTGGGGCGCCATTTTGAGGACACCAAGCTTGGACAGAACAAGGTATGGTAGGGGTAGGGGTGCTGCATTAAATGCACACCTACTTACGGTGAGCTATCTGTGTGCACGTAACTGCCTGTCCAGCTCCTGGAGTCCCTTCCAACAAAGGCCATTTGCAGGGCACCACTCCTGCCAGGGCTGCAGCAGCAGAGCCCCGCCCAGCAGAAGCAGGCCTGCGCTGCTCATGTGGGCTTGAACCAAGCTCTAGTGGGGAACCTGTGCTACCCAAGAGTGTACTGCCAGGGGATCTGTGGCTTCCCCACCCCAAAAGAGCTCCATTTTTAAAGTTTTTAAATATTCAGTGTGACTTAAAAACTTGTTCTTTAGGACCAAAATCCAAATGAGCACTGTGTGCAGCAGAAGACAAGGTCGGGGGAAATGAGTCTGAAGCAATTATGTGCAAAACCCATTCACAGGGCCTGGCCTGTGGTGGCAGCTGCCACGGACTTTCTTCTCCTTGAGAATGCAAATGATTAAGATAGATTAAATACCTACTTTGCTTAAATACTCTTGATAATGAGTTTCTTTCCTTCTTTTAAGGGTGTTTGATGTTGACAGTTGATGGATCTTGAGTTAAATTGTTTTAATTCAAAACAGCACCATCTGTTGTTAGGATCTGCTGGCTTAAGAGAGGGAGGCAAGAAACAGCACTGCGGAGAGTCAGAGAAGGTGACAGAAAAGCAGCTGATCTAGAGAAATGTGCGGAAAGACAGGTGGTGGGCTGGAAAGAGCACTGCACAGCGAGTCCAGACTGGAATTCTGGTCCCAGCTTGGCCACTTACCTAGCCATAAGATCTAGAACTGTTCATTATCGGTAAAATGAGGAGCCTGGCTTAAAGATGACGATGACAATGGCAATCAATACTGGCAACTACAATGACTAGTACTCACTACGTGCCAGGCACTAAGTTAAGGTTTTTATACAGATCCTTTTAGGTGTAACCTATTTACACCTTGTTTATATTTCTCATGCCCAAGAGTATAAGGGGGCATAAAAAAAGTCATGAGAAAATTCCACTATCTCTTTGTTTTTTTCTTTTTGTATACACTTTTTTTGAAGTCCTCTGATATATATTAACAGTGTCTTCATTTTTTTAAAAAACATTTTATTAGGGGCTCATACAACTCTGATCACAACCCATACATATACATACATCAATTGTATAAAGCACATCTGTACATTCTTTACCCTAATCATTCTCAAAGCATTTGCTCTCCACTTAAGCCCTTTGCATCAGGTCCTCTTTATTTTTCGCCCTCCCTCCCCACTCCCCCTCCCTCATGAGCCCTTGATAATTTATAGATTGTTATTTTGTCATTATCTTGCCCTATCCGGCGTCTCCCTTCACCCCCTTCTCTGTTGTCTGTCCCTCAGGGAGGAGGTCACATGTAGATCCTTGTAATCGGTTCCCCCTTTCCAACCCACTCACCCTCTACCCTCCCAGTATCGCCCCTCACACCCCTGGTCCTGAAGGTATCATCCACCCTGGATTCCCTGTGCCTCCAGCTCCTATCTGCACCAGTGTACAACCTCTGCTCTATGCAGTCTTGCAAGGTAGAATTCAGATCATGGAAGTTGGGGGGAGGTGTCTTCATTTTTAAAATGAGAAAACCAGGGCTGAGTGCAGTAAAGTCATTTGCCCAAGGTCACCCTACAAGTGATGGTAGAGCCAATGTGTGTGTGCGACTCCGGGATCTGCACTCATTTCCACTGTCCCACACTGCCCCAGGACCTTTGGGAACAAACAGCTCTACAATAATTCTGCCCCCTCCTCCAGGGTCCGTATTTGCATTTGCTCTGAGTCATCACTGAGGCAAAAGCCAAGATGGGCACTAAAGCATGTCTGATGTAGCAATCTTCATCTGCTGAGTGAAGGGTGCGGTGTGGCACACACACGCTATTACCACAAAGAGAAGTCTTTCTTTTCCTCGGCTCCATTTGTAATTAGAATGTTTATGTCTTATTAAAAATTAGTGAAAAACCTAACTAGAATCAGTGGAAAATCCCCAGCATTTGCTTTTTTTTGAAAGGCTATCTAAGTATCTTCCAAGATATGTTTATTCATTTGGAACCATAGTATTGATTTATAAAAGGAGTGATCTTGTTCCCATTAATCATGTGTACCAACTGTAGCCATGGGAACAAGTTGGGGGATGAGGGGAAAGGGGTCAACACAGACATTCCACAGACTGTCAGCTTGCTTTTTGTGGGGCAAGGTTAATTTTTCAAACAGGAAAATGTAGAACTCTCCAAAATCAGTGCACTAATTCCAGACAATTTAAACTTAATTCTTCAGAAATACTGATAGTTCAAATTAAGAGGCTGAAGAAGACTGGGAAAACAGCAGAGCTCCCAACAAGATGAAGAGGTAGCACACAGTGTATCAAAAAGACAGAAAGAAATGACAATATACTAGAAGACCACGATTCAGGCACTAGCAGCACAGTTATTTTTGCTGCCAGACCCTGGACCAGACCCTAGAACTGTCTGCCTTCAGGAAATAACAAGCATAAGATGCTGAGTGAAGGTTATTTCAGGGGTTCGGTGTACTGGAGAAGCTGGAGGAGAGAGACAACTGAGAGAAGCTCGAACTGGCTGGGCAGGGATTGCTACTTGCGGTTTCTTTTTTTAAAATCATTTTATTGGGGGCTCATACAACTCTTATCACAATCCATACATACATCAATTGTATAAAGCACATTTGTACATTCGTTACCTTCATCATTCTCAAAACATTTGCTCTCCACTTAAGCCCCTGACATCAGCTCCTTATTTTTCCCCTCGCTCCCCACTCCCCCTCCCTCATGAACCCTTGATAATTTATAAATTATTATTTTGTCATGTCTTACACATTTTGACGTCTCCCTTCACCTACTTTTCTGTTGTCCATCCCCCAGGGAGGAGGTCATATTTAGATCCTTATCATCGGTTCTCCCTCTCTACCCCACCCTCCCGGTATCTCTACTCTCACCAAAGGTCCTGAAGGGATCATCTGTCCTGGATTCCCTGTGTTTCCAGTTCCTATCTGTACCAGTGTACATGCTCTGGTCTAGGCAGATTTATAAGGTAGAATTGGCATCATGACAGTGTCGGGGGGGGGGGGGAGAAGCATTTAGGATTCCTAACTAGAGGAAAGTTGCATGTTTCATCATTGCTAAATTGCAACCTGACTGGTTGGTCCCCTCCCCGTGACACTTCTGTAAGGGGATGTCCAGCTTCCTACAGATGGGCTTTGAGTCCCCACTCCGCACTCCCCCTCATTCACAATGATGTGCTTCTTCCATGTGGGCTTTGTTGCTTCTTGGCCACTGGTTTACCTTCACGCCTTTACGACCCCAGAGGCTGTATCTTTTGATAGCAGGACTCCATCAGCATGCTGTTTCTACAGTTGGGAGTAGGGTCACCAGTGTTTATCACCATCTATCACTTTCATTACTATGTATCATTTTACATATAAATGTTTGTTTTTAACTTCACAATTCTATTGTGGACCGTGAATAAAAATTCTATACTATCAGAAAAGTGTAAGCCAGGATACGTGTTTTTTAATTGAAATTTAACTTAATAAAGAGCATCCTACAATTCAATAAACTTTAAAGGGAATTCCAATGGTCTACGATCAGGGAAAGGATTCTTGGAGTGACAGTACCCAAACCCTATATAGCACAAAGGAAGAAGCACTGATCGACAGTAAAAAAAAGTAGAAGCCACTCCATAAGGGGAAGGGGGGAGGCAAAAGTTTACAGTGTGTAAATGGAGACATACAAATGGCCAACTCATCTAAGAAAAGGAAGTCCAGTCTCTTCGTTAATATACACAGAGCTTAACAAAACAAAAACCAAAAGCACACCATTTTCCTCCTAGCAAACTGGCCAAAATGTTCCCATGTTCCTATCTAGTGCTGACAAAGGAATGGATGGCACTGTGGTCGTAGGGCTCATTGACAAAGTTGTTTTCTTCCTATTTGCTGTAACTGCTAAAACTGCTATAATAATGTGTTATCTTTAAAAGTGAAAGTACAGCTCCAGGGTCTGAGGGATGAAGGTACCAAGGTCCGGGGCTCCCACGTGTCTGGTGGAGAGGTGCTGATTCCCCGCCCCCCACATGCAGATCAAGTTGTTTGTATCCAAGGCGGGCGAGGGCCTGGGCGCCTCGTCGGGTGACGGCGTGCCAGGCGCGGACCACAACAGCCTGGACTCCAGCCTGACGCGGGGGAAGATCGAGGAATAGATCAAGGAGGTGGAGGAGAAGCAGCCGGAGATGAAGTCGGGCTTCATGGCCACCTTCCTGGACTTCCTCAAGTCCGGCAAGCGCCACCCGCCACTCTACCAGGCCGGCCTGACGCCCCCGCTCAGGCCCGCCCCCCCCCCAAGAGCGTGCCATCCTCCGTGCCAGCTCCAGCGCCCCGGCACGCCCCTGCCTCACCCGCCGCTGGCCGGCGCCTTCGGGCTGGGGGGCGCCCTGGAGGCCGCCGAGAACGAGGGGATGGGCCTGGGCTGCCCCTCGCCCTGCAAAGGCCTGGACGAGGAGCTCAAGCGGAACCTGGAGAGGCTGCCTTCGTTCTCCTCGGACGAGGAGGATTCTGTGGCTAAGAACCGAGACCTGCAGGAGAGCATTTCCTCTGCCATTCCCGCCCTGGACGACCCGCCCCCTCGCCAGGCCCAAGGATCCTCCGCCTGCCCCCACAGGCCTCCACTGGCCCCTGCTGCGGCGACCCCCTCCCGGGGCTGCCCAGCGCCAGCAGCAAAGGCACGCCTGGTGAGCTGCTCCTCCTCCCCCCCCCCCCCCCCCGTTGGATTTGGGTGCAATGGGCTGATTTTTCTGAGGCAGCGGTCGGCCTGATGAAGTAGTTGTGCACTGTTCCCATGGATTCCATCCACGTTGTAGCTGATGTCACCGTGTGGCCTCATGGCATCTAGGGATAGCTTCCTCATTTTACCCTGAGAAATCCTGTGGATTAGTAGTGACCCCAGAGTGGTTGTAGGGGGCGGGGCGAGAAGGACAGGGCTGGTGGTAAGTGCTTGGGACGGGTGATGGGTTCTAGGAAGTCAGGCATGGAGCCTGAGAACAATTCTTAAAAGAAAAAAAACATATAAACACAGTGCCATGGGGGGGGGGGTTAGTGAAAGTACAAAATATGGATGGATGGGGATGAAAGAAAGGAAAAGGAAGAGGGAAGTTGGTCATAACGTTTGCGCAAAATCTTGGCTCTATTGCTTGGCCATCATGTGGCCCCCAAGAAAGTCATCTCACTATAAATTCCATTTCTCCTTGGGCTAAGTATAGAAATAATACATATGTTATAAAGTTGCTTCTAGATTTAGAAATAATGTAAAGCACCTAGCATAGTGTTTGTCAAACTGTAAATATATATATGAAATCTTAGAGAGGCGGACACAAGAGATTCTGAGCTATCCTAAAGTGGCAAAGAGAATTGGGGAAGGGGGTGAGAGACACTTCACCCCTTCCCTAGACAGGCCTCTATTGGCAGCCTGTCTGCCCACTGCACCACATTTTTCATTTGTAAGTTAACTTTGCTCCTAATTATCTGCTTTGCAGTTGGATCTGCTGACCTTACATCTGAAGGGCAATCCTGTATCTGCTTAAATGATCAAAAAAAAAGCAGTGCATATTTTACCCACAAATTCCATGGCTGGAAAATTACCTATAGAATCCAGCCAAAATGAAGATATTAATTTAATTATTTTCATTTCAATCATTTTCATTTAACGAGAAGCCTGCCATTAATAATGCAAAAATCTAACTTACTAAATTCCATTAAAATGTATTAAAAACAGGAGAAGGGGATTAAGATAGTTACTTAATGCCAAACACCAAAAGTAATTTAAACCAGCAGTTCTCAACCTGTGGGTCCCAACCCTTTCACAGGGGTTGCCCGATTCATAACAGTATCCAAATCAAAGTTATGAAGTAGCCATGAAAATAATTTTATGGTTGGGAGGTCACCACAACATAAGGAACTGTATTAAAGGGTCGTGGCATCAGGAAGGTTGAAAACGACTGCTTTAGATAGATAAGAATTAAAAATATAAAAACAAATCGCAGAAAAACATTGAGGGAAAAGAATGTGAAAGCTTGACAACTACTTTCAATGTTCAGAAGAGAATATATATACACACAAAAAGATCAATAGATTTGATTAAAGAAAACATAACTTTTATGTTAAGATAATATAACCAATCAAAGACAAATAACAAATTGGGTAATATATGCCACAAGGGCTTAATAAGAAAGCAATGACAAACGTTTATACAAATATGCCAAGATATATGTTCAAGAATATTCAATAAGCATTTTTAATGAAAACTTGTCTATCAATAGGAAGAAAGTTGAGTATTATACAGCTATATAATGGGAATAACATATTTAACATATCTTTCTATTATTGAATGAAAGAAAATTGTAAAATAATTTCTCTAGTAAGAGCCCAGACCTGTTTTTGAAAATCATACCCAACATACTTGACTTATATAAGAAGGGGTCGTAAAAAACTAGCCATCGAATCAGTTGATATATCTCAGTGGTGAAGGGAAAGTGAAGGGTAGAAATCCCACCCAGTCATTCGCTTTTCACTTTTTAGGCTGCTATGGTGTTTGTTCATTTGTCTTATAATAAACAGTATTTTTAAATTACAAAGAAAGCAATACTGTGGCAACTCAACTCACTGCCAACAATTCATAGAAACTATATTGAATTGTAAGCATTTTAGTTTTATCCTGTTAGGTGCAGATAAGATTTTATTATTGTTTGTTTGAAAATTATACATGGCTAAAGAGTTATGTGAAAGTGTCAAATTGACAAGGGGTGGTCTCAGGTAGTTACATAATCTGGTGTCAATTTGGGACTCGGGAGGATTAAGAGTGAAGGGGTGGAGTCTAGTCTGTCAATCAGGCCTCTGTGTGGGCATGGCCTCCTGAGAATTCTGGGAACTCGTGCATTTCCTCTGTGGATGTGGGAGACACTTCTCTGTGGCTCTGCTCACTCCCTGAGCCTCTCTATTGACAAGACACATGGCTCAACGCCCTGGGAGCCGGAGAAGCCATGTAGAGACCCCTGCCAGCACTGAGATGTTTACGCCACTGGATCCACAAGACTTCCAATCCACTGGTCTGTGATCCTCCTGCATTCAGCATCATTGCATGTGTTTCATGAGTCTGAAGGGGACTTCAATACGGGCTAATATTGGACCTATGGACTTAATCTGGGCTGGGCTGGGACTTTTTCTCAATATTCAACTGCTCTTGCATATAAACCTTTTTCTTATACACATCTGAGTGTCTATGAATTTGTTTCTCTAGTCTACCCAGATTAACACAGAGACCCTATAAACCAGAACTATCCCACAAGGTTTCCAAGGCTATAAATCTTTATGGGAGAAGAAAGCCTCATCTTCCTCCCTTGGAGCAACTGGTGGTTTCAAACTGCTGACCTTGCAGTTGACAGCCCAGTCAGTAGCCCATTATGCCATTAGGGCTCCTCCCTACCCTGGCAACCACTTCTAACTGCCTCTCAACAGCAATTCTTCTTTCTCAGTAATTTTGAAAGTGAGTTGTATATTTTCTTGGCTGGGACTTGATTCTTAGTGATCTGGCAGTTTTGTTATAGTCTGGCAGTTATGTCATGATGTAGCCATCTTCCATAATAAGCTGTGATAACATATAATCGCTTCCATGATGAAATCTGCTATGATTAGCCAATAAGATGAAGGGGGATTTCCTCAAAGGTGTGGTGACCACTGACTATATATGGACATTCTGGCAAAACTCTCTAGTTCTTAACTCCCTACATCCTGTGCCTGGTTCATCATCACCTGACCTCTGGTTCTTTGCACTTTCACCAAAGACCTTCAATACTGCCTGCCAGTCTCGGGACTTGTTAACCTCCCCCCCCCCCCCCCCCTGTGAACTAGAGACTGTCTCCGTCTTGCTTGACATTCTTCTGTTTGAGCTGCCAATATGGAGTTCATCAACCCTTGCAGCTATATAAGCCAGAAGACACCAGTATGACATCTGACCCGAAGACCTAGGAAAGTTTCCAGTATCTACAATCACATGAGCCATTTCTGAGATAAATTTTTCTCCATGTATAAACATACATATAAACTTCACTGGTTTTGCTTCTCAGTGTAAGAGAGCAATGGAACCCATTTGTTTGTTTGTTTGTTTCAATAGAACCCATTGCTACTCAGCTAAAAGACTATTAAAACTAGGTATAGTTATGGCTAAGGATCTAGGTTCAGGTCAATAAAACAGAACCAAACTGTTCTAGACAGGTTCTAAGAAACCTGCTTAAAAGCTCATAATGACTTTTTCAGACTCTTCTTTCTCCCTTCTCCCTCCTGGTTACTGCTAGGTGGAGGCTAGGGCCCTAGCAGCCATCTTGGACAACAAAGGTAAACCTGGAAATGAAAACTATGCACAAGAAAGCATCTTGGCCCCTGAACAATGGCACTCCCACACCAGCCTTGATAGACTTTGAGAAGTCTATGCTATTTGTGAAGTTATTTGCAAAGTCCCTGGGTGGTATAGTAGGAACCCTCGTGGAGTCGTGGTTACATGCTGGAGCTGCTAACCTCAAGGTCAGCAGTTCAAAACAACCTGCCACTTTTCAAGAGAAAGATGAGGCTTTCCTCAAAACCCACAAGGGGCAGTTCTACACTGTCCTCTATACAGTTGCTATGCGTCAGAATCAACTCAAGGGCAGTGGGGCGGGTTTTTGAGTTGGGGCGGTGTAAACAGTTAACCTGCTCAACTGCTAACTGGAAGACTGGAAGCTTGAGCCCCTCAGAGGCACTATGGAAAAGGCTTGCAGGGTTACTTTTATTTTAAAATGTTAGCCACTGAAAATTCTATGAAACATCATTCTACTTCTGACACACACAGAGTCAACCATGTTTTCGAAATGACTCTACAACAATTGGTTGGTGTTATTTTCAGCCAAACGTAACCTTGATATAAATACAAAGACAAAATTTAGCAAAGTAACAGGTTGTGTGTATGTGGGGGGGGGGGACACACCCACATCTAGGTAATAAATACAAAGGCAAAAGTTTAACCTCTAAATAAAGAAACAAATAAACACAGTAAGCAACTCTGGCTCACCTGCCACAAGTAAAATAACTACTAAATGAAGAAACAAATAAACACAGTAAGCAACTCTGGTTCACCTGTCAACTGTTCTGTTTTCATTTGTTTCAACAATCTTTTCCAATTCTCATGAAAGTACCCTCAAAAAGGCCAGCAAATATTGACAGTGGGGTGTAAATTGGTATAGTCATTTGGGAAAACAATTTGGCAATGTACCAAAAGTCTTTTAAAATTCATACTTTATTCCAGGTCTAGGTAAAATATTATGAGCACACACCACCCTGTAACTCTCCTGGATGCAGCTATAAAACCGGAATAGCCTATAGGAACAGCTATTCCATTCTCAACAGTAAACAACAGCAGGGGAGATTAGGGAAGAAGACCAGTACCACAGAATCAGTGATGAGTTTACCATTTGTTTATCCTTCTAGATCCCCCCAGGCTGACCTCCATGCTGCCCCAAACCAGAAGTGTGCATTAGTGTAGACAGACAGTACTCTAGGAGGACATCGCTAATGTTGGCTTACGTTGAAAAAAAGGTAGCCTGGCTCAGAAAGAATGGATTTTAAAAAATCATGTGTTGGGGTAGTTTCCCTTCTCTTTTCTTGCATTTCTCTTGTTTCCCTGCCAGCCTCATTGCAGTGGTGGTGACCATAGGAACACTGAAGAGCCTACAATTTTGAGGGTGAGAAAATGTGCTCTCCAATCAGTGGCCACAAGAGAGTGAAGCAAACTCCCTAACTTCTAATCTCTCTCCACCCACCTGCTGCTTTGCCCCAGATGCAACTGTGAAGAAAAGGACACAGCAAAGTAAATAAAGCCTTAGCTTTCTGGGCCAACAGGCTCAAAAGGGAAGGTCCAAGAAACCAGAAAGTGTAAGATCACAGAAAGAGGTGCTTGGAAAAATGACCTTTATCATTGCTGGCTTCCACCCTATGCTGTACATGCACAGAACCAACCCCCGAGATCATAAAACGGGCTTTAAGAACTGGACTTCAGGGTAGATGACCACTTAACTCGCAGGTTACACAGTGGGCGGTGTATAAAGGAATTCAACCCAAATGGCAACATAATGGCTTTGTACACAGTGAGACAACCCAGTGGGAGCAAAGTTGAAGCCTAAGTGCCCAAACTCAACAGGATTGATTGTTGTTGAAATAAAAATATTCATTTTCTCTGTATAATTTAAGTAGATTCCAGAGTTTTCCTAATACAAAATTACTTGGCATAAAAGAAGTCTCAGGAAAACCTCACTTCGCATGAATAAAAATGCCACTACCAAGATGCCAGAGACATTAAAACTTTCTGACAAAGACATTAAAATGCTGTTATAAAAATGATCCTAAAAGAGCAAGCCCTCTTGAAATGAATTTTAAAAAACAAAAATACTCAGAAAAAAATTTTAAACATAAAGAAGTCAAATAGAATTTTTAAAGGTGAAATACACAATAATTTTATTTTCCTTAATTTTAAAGTCTTAGCAGATAGGCTCAAAACAGAATTGTAATAAGAAATGAAGGGTTGCTAATGTTGTAGATAGAAATTATGTACTTTAAATCACAAAGAAAAGAGTTTTGTTATTTTAATGAACGTGGTCCGAGTTAAGTGGAAGATCAGGCAGCTAATGTTTGTACCCAGAGTTCTCAAGAGGTAGGAAAAAGAGTTTCAGAAAAAGATTTGATGAAACTGGCTGACAGTTGCCCAAATTGGAAAAAGATTATCCTAAAGCTTATATAGAAATGACAAGGTTCTAGAATAGCAAAATAATTTTGAAGGAAAAAAGAGAACTTGAAAATCCCAATTTCAAAACATTCTACAAAGCTACATTAAAATGGCATGACACTGGCATAAGGAGAGACACCTCAATCAATAGAATAGAAAGAACTGAGAATCCAAAAATGAATCCTTACATTTATGATTAGTTTATTTCCAACAACGGTACCAAGTAATTCAAAGGTAAAAGAATAAAACTTTGAGCAACATAGCTGAGTATTAAGTGGTCTTATATGAGGGGTTTCAAATGTTAATGGAATGAAAATATGATGAAATCTTTCTAGGAACTTTTTGAAGCCCTCCCGTACAAAAATATGAATTTATGTCCTTATTTCATAACGTGCGTGGAGGCCCAGGTGCAGTGGTTGAAGTGCCTGGCTAATAATCACAAGCTATCAAGCCCACCAGTTGCTCCACAGGAGAGAGATGTGACAAAGCCCCAGGGGACAGATGGACTCTGAGTAGGAATGCCCTGGATGGCAATGAGTTTGGTTTTAGATTGTCATACCCTACACAAAAACAATTCAAAATGGATCATGAATCTAAATGGAAACTGTAAACTATAAAACGTAAACAAGAAAAATAAGAGAAAATATTTGTGGCCTGAGCTTATGCAGAGATTTCTTAGATATGACCCAAAAGCCCAACCTGTTGAAGGGGGGAGGGGAAAAAGGACTAGCTCGCATCAAAATTTAAACTTTCACCCTGCAACAGCTACTGTTAAGAAAATTAAAAGACAAGCCACAGATTAGGAGAAATATTTGCAAATCACATATCTGACATGTCGGATACAGAATATACAAAGAACTGTCCAACTCAGCAGGAAGAAAACCAACAACCAATAAAGCAAAGTAGGCAAATGACATGAACAGACACTTCATCAAGGAGGATATACAGATGGGACATGAGCACGTGAAAAGATGTTCAACATCATTAGCAATCAGGGAAATGCAAACTAAAATCATGATAAGACACTATGACAAAACGATTAGAATCGATAAAAAATACTGACAATACTAAGTGTTAACAAGGATATCGAGCAAATAGAACTAGTTCTCTTACACTGAGCATGGCACCGCCGAATGATACAGCCACTGTGGAGAATTTGGTAGTTACTTACAAAGTTAAATACACACCTCTCAGACGCATCCGACCCACTGACATGGGGTTCATTCCAACTCACAGCAGCCCTCTTTAAGGCTTCTGAGGCTGTGGATGCTTCCCATAACAGACAGCCTTGTCTTTGTCCTGCAGAGTAGCTGGTGGGTTGGAATCACTGACCCACAGTTAAGCAGCAGCACTGCCATTCTTGAGTTTTCTGACTGCTTACCTTTCATATCAAGCATTATCACCTTTCCCTAACATTCCTGATGCTTAGAAACGCATAGTGTATAAGAGTTAGTGCAATGTTTCCTCCTTTGCCCTTCTCAATCCTAAATTCTGTTTTTACCTAAGTGGATCACTAGCAAAGAACCCTGGCGGTACAGTGGTTAAGCATCAGAAACCCCCCAGCTAGTCTTCGGAGGAATGTGTACCAAACTGCGTCCATAAAGATTACAGCTTTGGAAAGCTTACAGGGTGGCCCTGCACTGTCTGACAACGGTCATTAGGAGTTGGAATCCACTTGATGGCAATGGGTTTGGTTTGGATCACTAGAGAGAAGACACTCCACCTCCATGTCCCTTTTCAGAGCATTGGAGGGAAAATTCACCAGAAAAATTATAGGTAGAATCCAAAGATCAGGTTGTTAAATGAAAGTCAGTTACATGAATATGGGGGCTCCCCCTCCATTTTCAGACCCTTCATTTGAATATATATTTAGTTTTTTTTTTTACTTTAGAAAAGTGTGATCATAGTAATAATAACCACTAAACTTTACAAACGCAATCATCACGGTGGCTGGATCACTCCCATCACTGAGAAGGAAGCTTGGAGAAGACACAGTTGGGCTGTGTGACTGAGGCCCTCAGCCTAACCACTCCATCTTCCTCTGGTACTATAGCAAAGAGTCCTTCCAGGAATCCACTCCCATCCCTGCAAGTCCTGCAGTCCTGATCCCAGAGTCTGCTCTCTCTGCCCGCTGGGCCTGGAAAGTCACCTGGATGAGTCAAGAGGCTGAAGGCTTCCTGCCAGGGCCAAGGACTCCACCCTATCTAAGTTGGCCAAGTTTGGCTCAATTTGGGGTGCCAAGAAACCCATGTGCATTTCTTGCAAACACCCTCTCCAATGTCCCTTCTTTCATCCTTTCCCACTCCACAGCAATTTTGAGCTGCAGTCTTCAGCCCCAGAGGATCTGGGATAGCAGCGCCTGCTACTAAAGAGGCTGGCAGCATGTATTCTTTACCCCCACCTCCATACAAACAGGCGGAAGCAGGACACACTATACTGCACAGCCAACTGGAGACCCGGCTCAAGGGTGGAAGGCCATTGCCACAAGGCTCACTGCCTTGTTAATGCAGAAAATAGATCTTTTTTTTTTTTTAACCAGAATGACAGTCTGTAAGTGGAGAGTTTTCTTTGCTTATTAGGTGCTGTCAAGTTTATTCTGACTCGGATCAACCCCAAATCTCTGTACAACAGAACATGCTGCCCAGGCCTCCACCATCCTGCACCTCTGCTCTGCTTCATTCATTGCTGCAGCCACTGTCACTTCATCTTACAGAGGCTTCTTCTTCCTTAATCGCCCCCCTACTTTAGCAAGAATGACATCCTTCTCTAGGGAATAGTCCTTTTTTCCCTTTTTAAAATTATTGGGAGCTCGTACAGCTCTTATCACAATCCATACATGCATCTATTGTGTCAAGCACATTTATTTTGTACATTCATTGTTCTCAGCATTCTCAAAACATGTGCTTTCTACCTGAGCCCTTGGTATCAGCTCATTTTTCCCTCCCTCCCCTCTCTCCCCTTCCTCATGAACCCTTGATAATTTATAATTTATTATTAACTGATTACAAAGATCTACATATAACCTCCTCTCTGGGGGACAGATAACAGAAAAGTGGGTAAAGGGTGACATCAGACAGTATAAGATATGGAAATAGTCCTTCTTAATAACATGTCCAAACATAGTATGTCGACCGTCCTTGCTTCTAAGAAGTGTTTTGGTTATCTACTTCTGAAAACAGACTTGTTTGTTTTTCTAGCCATCTCTGGTATATTTAATATTCTTCCAAGCACCATAATTCAAAAGCATAAATTCTTCTATCTCCCTTATTCATTGTGCAGCTGTTGCACGCATACAAAGTAAATGAAAAAACTGTGGGACATCTTAGTCCTTAAAGTGACATCTTTGCTTTTGAATCATTAAAAAAGGTCTTCTGCAGCAGATGTTCCCAATGCAATACTTCTTGACTGCTGCACCCATGGGCACAGATTGTGGATCCAAGTTAAATGAAATTCTTGACACACCAATCTTTTCTCTGTTTATTATGATGTTATTTGTTGGTCCAGTTGGAAAAATGTTTGCTTTCTTGATGTTAGGATATAACTTCATCATGAAGCTCTTCAAGTCCTCTCTACTTTTAATAAGCAAAGTTCTGTCATTTGCACATCGCAAGTGATTGTGTCTTCCTCCGAGTCTGACGCCATGTCCGTCTTCACAGAGCCCAGCGCCGCGGGTTATTTGCACACTTGCACGGACACGGAATAAGTGCAGTGAAAGGACACACTCCTGATGTGCATCCTTCCTGATTTTAAACCAAGGATGCCCTTGTTCGCTTCAAACAACTGCCTCTTGGCCTATGTACAGGTACTGCATGAACACAATGAAGGGTTCTGAGATTTTCTTTCTTGGCAATGTTATCCATAATTTGTTATGACCCACATGGTCAAATCTCTTTGCATAATCAATAAAATACAGATAATTAGCTTTCTGGTAATCCTTACTTTCAGCCATGATCTACATGAGCATCAATATGCCGTGTTCCATGTCCGCTTCTGAATCTGACACAAATTTCTGACAGTTCCCTATATTCCCAGTATCCACCAAAGAAAAGCAGAGAAACAAAGCATTATATGGTGCGGGGCACTAACCCATAGAGACAGTGAAGAGACAGAACAAAGGCTATGTAGAACAGATGCATGGGTGAAGGGCAAAAGACTGATAACTGTGAGGAAGAGTGACAGACACAGATGGAGTATCCATTTGCAAACTGGTAGAAGAGTCACCCAAATACAGCTTATTACAACATAAGGCCAAATTTGTAAATGCTTCATTTTATACCATTTTTTGAAATTGCATGTGCGCACACAAACATACACACACCTTAGTCCACTTGGCAGCTCTGTGGGGCTCAGCTGGTGATCTATGACTTTGTAATAAAGCTTGGCCAGATGCTGACAAACTGAAAAATCTTTCACCTAACAATTCTACTTCTGAGCCTCTATCTTAGGAAAAACTCTTAAGCAAAGATAAAACTTTGTATATACAAAGATGTTTGTAACAGTGAAAAATTAATTCCAACAATAAGGAAATGGTAATAAAGAACTTATATACAAACCTCGAGTGGAATTACACAGCTTTTTAAATGTAAGTTTTTAAAAACACTATGTAATCACACCACCATACAAGTCCATAAAATCTCTAATGGTATCATTGTACCATAAGAATTTTTATGAAAAAAAATTTTTTATGATATCATAATGGGTGGGATAGTTTTCATTGGATAAGAATAAATATCACAATAAAATTAAACACAAAAACATTTATCTAGGAAAAAAGATTCAAAATAAACAGTATTAAAATGTTAATGGTACTTAACTATAAATCTTTGGTTATTATAGATTTTTTCCTGTTTTTTAATGTATTTTTCAAGTTGAGATAATGACACATACTAAACAATCATTATCTTATAAACATTCTCAACAGTCTCAGAATACTGAGCCAACTGTAGATTTGACTGTTTCTCTCAAGAAAAAAAAGAAATGTTTCTTAAATACAGAAATCTCAATCGTGCCTGTTTCTAACCTTCTAGTCAAGGAAAAACATCCCTACTGCTAATGGTTAATAAATAATGAGAAATTATTTATTAACATAAATAATGGCAAGGAAAAACATCCCTACTGCTAATGGTTAATAAATAATGAGAAATTACTCCCCAAATACCCAAATCAGACCATTTCTTATTAGGAAAAAAATTATGACATATTTGCCAAAACATCACGCCAAAGTATCTTGGTCTCTGTGGACAATTACAGAATGTCAAGCTGTCACACAAAACACCACTAATAACTAAACTGTTCTTTCGATTCCTCATAACGTAAAGGTCCCCACCTTCCCGAACTGTCAAAGAGGCCCCTTCCCTCCATCTGTTCCACAGCCCCATGCTTAACATGAAAGGCCAACAGCAGAACCCCTCTGGACCTGTCAGCCGGGTCCATCAACTGCAAGGATGAGCCAGCACACTCTGTGGCCACTGTCCTTCACCTGACACCGTCGGAACGGGGACGGAGAACAGTGCTTTGGCAGCAGGCTGGGTTGTCATTCCATCCACTTTAGGAATTTCCGTGAGTAAAACAGACTACTTCTAAACCACAACAGACTGGCTGTGACGAATTTTCAGGATAAAATATGCACAATGGGTTTGTGCCCTTTAAGCACTGGTGAAGCTGCTTAGTAAATTAAAGATGGGCTGTTAAAAAGCAAACAGCACCAAGAGAGAGCACAAAGTCAGGTATGGGACCTGGGTAATTTGGTATCTTCCTCAATCTTCCTGAAATGTGATTAAGCATGACCTTTACAAGTGGTGGATCAACCAATCCATTTTGGTAAAACAACCCTGCAAGTGACCCAAGATCGTGCCCTGGAGAGGGAGGAGCCTCCCAATGCAGCAGGGCCTAGCCATCTCAGTGTGCAAGGAAAAGTTACTGAGATTTATCTCAATTGATTTTACTTGCAAGAAAAACACATCATAAAACTGCAACATCAGCAGGACACTAAAGGTCGTTCTTGGCTTCTTGAGGGATGAATTTTATATCAATAGTTATTAGGACACATTCATACAAGATATACACAAGAGAGACAGAGAGAAGATGCGCATAATCTTACTTAATCCTAATGCGGCCCTAAATCAGGCTCTGCAGACTGTGGGAAAAATCAAGGAAACACTTCAATATTTCTGAGATGAACTTCTGTACACATATGCTCCTAACTGGGGCCCAAAGCACAACGGCAGAGTGGAGGTTCTACAGACCTGGGTGGGCAGAGCATATAAAGAGCTGAAAAACCACCCCGAGTCAGTGTTCGCTGCCCCTCCAAGCGATCACTGACAAGTCCATAAAATCAGCTTTGAATGTCTAGCAGAGTTATTAGGTTGGCCCAGCCAGGAAAACAGCACACAGGATCACAGAATCGTTCAACCTGGAAAGGACCTTCCAACCACCCAGAGCTGAGAAATAAAGCAATTTGAGCACTCTGCCACAGCAGGTCCACCAACTGTGGACCACATGGAGCCTCAGAACCCACTACCACCCAAACCACACAAGCCATTTTCAGTAAAAGTAGAATATTGTGAACACTGCCAAAAAGAAATAGGGGAAATGCGAAGAAAACGATTTTAAATTTCTTTAAAAGAATCTAGAATTGGGACACAGAGAGAGAGAGAGAGCTTTTGTAGTATTTTAAAAATAAAGTTTCTTAAATCTAATACCACAAACTCCTTGAGCTCAAAAAAATTGGAGAAATAAAATGTTTCTTATATTGGGCCAAATAATATTTATTACCAACTCAGCAAGTACCTGAACATTATTTGCAATGTAATATAAAGAGTACTTCGAAGTACGGGGCTAAAAGTGTGCACCCCAGTCCCAACAGGGGGCTATGGACAGCGTCAAAGAAATCAATGGCCGGGCAGGAATGGGCTTCTAAGACCGAGGAAGCTCTGGGCAGGAGAGAGAATAAAGTGGTGTTTCAGAAGAGGCACAGTGACAACAAAAGATACAGTTCAGAAAATATAAGCTATATGCTAAGAACAAAAAATGGAACAGTATAACCAAACAAGAATTGTGTTGAGCAGCAAATGGGAGATGAGAGGCCATCCGGATGGGTTCAGTCTTAGTACCAGTCCGAGGATAGCACTCAGGCAAGACAATGATCGCCACTGAAGACACGGACACATCGATGTGATAAGAACACAGCACAGATGGCAACTTACAATGAAGATGGCCAACAGGATAAGTCAGTCGATTAAAGTCATGGTCCGCGCCCTATTACATTCACAGGAAAAGAACAAGTGGAAATCAAGATAAATCATAGACATCAATGCCTTTTCTGGCAGCATACAGAATACAACAAAACAGGCACAGTGTGGCAGAATGCCTTCAAAGGACTCCAGGGCTGGATCTCGCTGGTTCCTCTATCTACACGCTCTCCCCAGATTATCTGCGTGGCTAGTCCCAACTCCATGCAGGCCTCTGCTCAGATGCGTGCTACTCAGACAGGCCTCCTGACCATCCCATCTAAAGGAGCCCTCTGCCCCTCCATTTCTAACTAGGCATTGGCCATGCATTATTTTGTGTTTAAAGCATTTAGCACAACCTAATGCTGGTTACTTATTTTTATTTGGCAAATTGCGGTGCAGTGAATTATTTGATATGGTTCTTCTGGCCACGGTCCATAACTCTCACCAAAGGACTGGGTAGGACTATCCAAGTGAGGCCTTTGTGGCCCACCCAAGTGAATGGGTAGCTTGCTGGTAATGGAAGCACATGGCACTGATGTGGCATGGGAGAGCATGCAAATATCGAGTATGGAACGCTAATGTGAGGCTGGTCACTTCTGCCATTCGACTAGACTTAAAATAAGTCATCACAGAAGCAGAAGCAGGGGATCTCATCCCTATCAAGAAAGAATCAGGAGTGGAGCATGTTATTTGGACCCCAAAATCCCTGTGCTGATCCTCCTTAATCCAAAAGACGGAAAGCTTGACACATGAGACCAGCAGGAAAACAGCAGAGAAGCAGCACAAGACACAGCTGAAAAAGTGAAACAGCAGGGAGGAAGGGGAAAATAAGGAGCTGATACCAAGGGCTCACATAGAAAGAAAATGTTTTGAGAATGTAGAGGGCAATAAATGTACAAATGTGCTTGACACAATGGATGGATGTGTGGATTGTGATAAGAGTTGTATGAGGTCCCAATAAAATGATTTTTAAAAAGAAAGAAAAAGTGAAAAAGCTGAGCACCTTCAGAGTGACACATAACTGGAGGGGTGGGCATTTATCAGCATATCTACATTTGCCCAAACTGGCCCCGGAGGTACTAACTGAAGAACTGTATCCTGAGCATTCCTGGTCTTGAATTGCAACCACTTACTTCCCCACTAAACCGTAAAATTATGAATGTTGCCTGTGAATTCTTTATAGCCACTGTAATTAATTATCAAACTCAGCCAAAAATAAGAGAGACCCATGAGAGGTACAGTTGGCATCAGAATTGGTTTTTTAAAAAGCTGAAAAACGGAGGCATGTCCAACCTCTGTCTCATAGAAACAAGCCTCTGGGATGATATTGAGTTTGATTCTACTTCCCCTGTAGAATCAAAAGAGGCCAGTGCCCCTATCAGAATGGAAGTTCCCTGAGAGTAAGAAATTGGTCTTTCTCATTGCTATATTGGAAACATCTGCATATATGGTAGGCATCAATGAATTTGGGGGAATGACTGGAAAAAGTCCCAGAGATGGCCTCGATCAAAGATTTCAATCACTGCTTGTCCCAAAGCCCTGCTGGGCAGTTTTCCTAGTACGCATTTTTCCCACTAAGCAAGCATCAAGCAACTCGCTCTGAGTTAGTGCACCCAGTAGCATCATGGGATAGTTCTCTATGGTCACACTGAATTTTTTATGTAAAGGCAATTTTGCTTGAACCTTGTGAAGTTATTTCCTGCTGGGGGGGAAATGCCGCAGAAACTGTTGTGATGTTGAACACAGCTTACAAGGACAGCGCTATGAGAAAACTCAAGCATATGAGTGGTTATTTCAAAAGAGGTAAAATGTCAATTAATGAGAAACGTCATTCTGGATATCTGTTAACTTCCCAAAAGGATGAAAATGTCGATCTTTAGTGCATTTGGAGTTTGTTCCACCAGGTCCGACTGTTAATCAAGCTTTCTACTTAGAGGTTCTGAAAAGATTGCACAACTGTGTACAACAAAAAGGGACTGATTTGTGGCAGATGGGCACTGGTTTTGCCACCATGACAATGCACCTGCTCACGCAGCCATCTCAGTGCACCAGTTTTGGGCAAAAACCAGCATGCTTCTTTTGCCCTATGCACCTTACTCATATGACCTCACTCGGTGCAACTTGTTTTTGTTTCCCCCAAGAGAGACATTAAAGAACAGTGTTTGATGACATAGAAGAGGTTAAAACAAAAACCAAAAAACCCGAGGGAGGTGCTGTCAGCCATCCAAACAAACATGAGTTTGAAAAATATTTCCAAGAAGGGAATTACAGATTTGACAAATAGATTAAGGGTAATGGAGAGTACTTTGAAGGTGATAAGGTTTTTGTTTAAAAAATTAAATACATACCTTTGGGGAGAAAATTCCATTTGTGGGGGGAGGGTACCCCCCTCGTACATTTATATGTGGAAGTTTCAAAAAGTTTGTGGGGAACTTCTCTTACCCTTTCATTCTATTTTTTCCATCAACTTTTTTAATTCCCCTCTACAAATGAATACACATACTCTCACACACTCACACACACATACATACACACACACTGCTACAAATGCTCTAACTGAATAATGAATGTGTTAAGAGCCAATCGTTTCTGTAATCAATTGTGAAGTGCACCAAAATAATGTTTCTGATAAGAGTTAAAATGCATGAAATTGTCAATTATTTACAGATAAATTGGATCAGATTCAAAGTTACCCTTGTAATATTTCTGCCACTCATTTGCATTTCAGTAAGTTTTCTTGGAGTGGGAAAGTAAAGGACTACAAGGACACCTAGTTACATGAGTTTGTGGAAAGACTCACTCACGTGCCCCGTGCTTTGTTCTAAATCGACACTGGGGAGGATAGAAGGCTTGTCTTGGTCACAGGCCTCTGGCAGAGGATCTTCTCATTCTATCCAAGTCTTTTTAAAGGTCTACCCTGAGCCGCTGTCCCCACCCAAGCTCAACATGAAGGCCGCAGAAATATATACAGTTAAATGAAACAGGAGGTTCGTTCTGTCCCAGAATTCCTACCAGTCTCTGGATGTGGGGGGCCCAATACACTGGCCAATGGTCACACGTTATTCTTTCATTTAAATTCACCTAATATTAAATGAAATAAAAATGCAATTCCTGAGTGACATTAGGCACATTTCAAGTGCTTGACGGTGCTTAACGTCTACCATATTGGATAAGGTAGAAATACAACAGTTCGTCATTGTGGATGGCTCTATTAGCAATTCCAGAAAATACGGTGCTACATGCCTCGAGATAAGGCAAAAGAATTCCTCAGGAAAAGCCAAAGCAAGCCCCATCCATCCCTTTCCACCTCAGGTATGATGAGGGTATTTAGCTTGTGATCGATTATACAAACGATGATGACAATTAAATAGGACAAAGTATGGCCCGGGAAGAAAGGGCACCTGGGCAAAGCAGCACAGCGACCATTCGGTCCCTGACAGGCTTCATGCAGCCAGCACCAGCGTGGAGATGACGGGGCAGGCTGCAGTGGAGTCTTTCACGCAGAGCTGGATGGCCATGCGGAAAAGGGAACATGAATTAGGAAAGCAGCATCAGCACGAGCCTGGATTTCTTGGCTCGGAAAGGCAGTCACCTTAAGACAATTTTATTCTTTCACCATTTCCCTTAAAATGAGTCAGTTATTTGTTTACAAACTTCTGCTTCATAAGCAAAAACAAGACATCTTGAAGAAGAGCTGACATTTAATCTGCAAACAGCCCCTATTTTGGGGTTTACTAATAAAAGATTAATTCCACACAGTGGCTATCTACTGGTTATTCAATATGTAGGCTTTTGAAATATGTGATAGCAGGATCGCGTAAGACTTAAATATACATGCAAGCAAAGAGACATCTCCACGGCAAACCCGGCAGTGAGGCACAGTGAGGCTCCCCACCCGGCACTGCAGTCTGCTGCAAGGGCCATGCTGGGCCAGGTCTTATATTTGCACACCACGTGACTGCAGGAAAGGGGTGCTCAGAAACTGCTGATGGCTTGGCGGAAGTGCTGCTTTCTCTGGGACTGAATCCGAATATCTGATTACAGAATCGGGGAAAGATATCAAGGTTGCTGTTGTCGTTAGTTACTATAAAGTCAGTTCCAACTCATAGCAACCCCAAGGGTTACAGAACTGCTTCAACGGTTTTCTTGGCTATAATCTTAACAGAAGCAGATTGCCTGACTTCTACCTTCCATGGTACCACAAGGTAGTTTTGAATTGCCAACCTGCCGGTTAAGGAGTCAAACAAAAACCACTTGTACCACCTAAAGCTCTTAGACATTAGGGTATGGAGATGAGGATGTTTACTTTTAAAAACAAAGGAAAAATCCAGTGAAAACTTACTATGTGTCAAACCCTATAATAAGTAATACATACCTATTATCTCAACCTCCACAATAACTCTATAAAGGAGACTTTGCTACAGTCCCCATTTAACAATAAAACTGAAGCAGAGAGACCTTAAGCAACCTGCTTGGAGTCACATAGTTAGAAAATAAAGTAGTCCAACAGTGTAGTCATAGACCTGTGTGCTCAACAACTATGCCATTTTCCTTACTCTAATTCCCCTACTGTTCTCCCTCATAAGCCTTAACTTCCAGGCAAAATGGTGTCGTCTCTGGAGTCAAACACAGAGTTCACCAAAGTGTAGAAGACTGTACCATGGAATATTTACAAGATAATTACTGGGTGGCTCCCAGGAAAACATGTCTTTTTTTAATGTTGGCAGCTATGCACAATCACTGAAGACAAAGCTGGTGCATAAGCAAATGTGGTGAAGAAAGCTGATGGTGCCCGGCTATCAAAAGATATACCATCTGTGGTCTTAAAGGCTTGAAGGCAAACAAGCGGCCATCTAGCTGAGAAGCAACAAAGACCACATGAAAGTAGCACACCAGCCTGTGTGATCACAAGGTATTGAAGGGATCAGATATCAGGCATCAAAGAACAAAAAATCATTATCATTGTGAATGAGGGGGAGTGTGGAGCGGGGACCCAAAGCCCATCTGTAGGCAACTGGACATCCCTTTACAGAAGGGTCACAGGGAGGAGACCAACCAGTCTGGGTGCAATGTAGCAATGATGAAACATACAACTTTCCTCTAGTTCCTAAGTGCTTCCTCGCCACCCACCCCCAACCCCCCAATAGCATGATCCCAATTCTACCTTACAAATCTGGCTAGACCAGAGGATATACACTAGTACAAATAGGAACTGGAAACACAGGGAATCCAGGATAGATGATCCCTTCAGGACCAGTGGTGAGAGTAGAGATACCGAGAGGGTGGAGGGAGGGTTGGGTAGAAAGGGGGAACCGATTACAGGGACCTACACATAACCTCCTCCCTGGGGGACGGACAACAGAAAAGTGGGTGAAGGGAGACGTCGGACAGTAATAAAAGAAAGTATTCATGCATTGAGGGAGTGTTTGAGTAGAGGCCCAAGGTCGTTCCGCCACCTTAATACTTAACCTATAAATATAGACACATAGATCTATTTCCCCATCCTCCTATATATATTTGCATGTACATGTCTTTGTCTAGACCTCCATAAATGCCCTTTGACTCCTAGCTCCTTCCTCCATCTCCCTTGACTTTCCTCCTGCCCTACTACCATGCTCCGTCACCACCTGGGCTACAGCTATACCTCTTCTTTACATAACCTTACCCTTGATCATTCCCTACCAGGCCTGCCACTCCCCCCTACCATTTTGGGTCCCATGTTGTTCCCTTGTCCCTGTGTTTGTTAACACCACTTTCTTACCCCCCTCCCCACCACAAGTCCCCCCGGAACTGTTGGTCCCGTTGTTTTTCCTCCAGATAGTTCATCCAGGCTGTCCTATTCAGACAGACCTGTGGAGACACTAACATGCACGAAAACAAGACAGAGGAAAACAAAGCAACAGTATACAACCAGACAACAAAACAACAAAAACAAACCACTGACAAAGAACAAAACAAAACACTTCACAAAAGAAAAGTTTGTAGTTAGTTCAGGGATCGTTTGCTGGCCCTTAGGAGCGTTTTCCAGTCCAGTCTGTTGGGGCACCACGCCCTGGACCCAAAGTCCACTTTCAGTATTCCCTGGGGACCTTGCCACTCCATTCCCTTGCTGTTCCGCTGCACTCCCCCAGTGCTTTGCCTTGGTGTGGTGGGATCAGGTCAGGTACAATTCCCACACTGTGTCTCTGGTGCTGACCCCTGTATCGCCCTTAGTCACTGAGGGGCATCATTTCTCATAGTGGGGCCAGCCATATTGTTCTCTCTGAGGACTGGCTGCTCTACTCAGGAACATCATCCTCACGGCCTGGTGGGCCAGGCTGTGTTCCACTCTCTCCTCCTGCCCCTTCATCTGCTCCCGTGTGCTCTGATCAGATATGTCCATCTCCCGGAGCTGCAGAGTCAATGTCATCCTTTGGAACAAATTCTTTTCGGGGGAGGGGCAGGAATCCAGAGGTGATGGGTCAGTCAGGGTGCGAGGTAGTACCGATGAAGAACACAGCTTTCCCCTAGATTCTGGATGCTTCCTTCCCCCAACTACCATGATCCGAATTCTACCTTGCAGGGCGGGATAGGGCAGAGGTTGTACACTGGTACATATGGGGGCTGGAGGCACAGGGAATCCAGGGTGGATGATACCTGCAGGACCAAGGGTGTGAGGGACGGTGCTGGGAGAGTGGAGGGTGAGTGGGTTGGAAAGGGGGAACTGATTACAAGGATCCACATGTGACCTCCTCCCTGGGAGATGGACCGCAGAGAAGGGTAAGGGAGACTCCGGATAGGGAAAGATATGACAAAATAACAATGTATAAATTACCAAGGGCACGTGAGGGAGAGGGGAGTGGGGAGGGAGGAGGAAAAAAAAGAGGACCTGATGCAAAGGGCTTAGGTGGAGAGCAAATGCTTTGAGAATGATTGGGGCAGGGAATGTATGGATGTGCTTTATACAATTGATGTATGTATATGTATGGATTGTGATAAGAGTTGTATGAGCCCCTAATAAAATGTTTTTAAAAAAAACAAAACAAAAAAAAGAGACAAAAGTCGATAATAAAATGAGCATGGTGAGGTGAAGTCAGTCAACAAATGGGAAAAGGTACAAAGAAATATAATTATGTCCAAAACAATTCTTGAAACAAAGGGGTCAAGCAGAAATCTCAGAAGTCAAATCTAGAAGGAACTGAAAATTCATTCTTCAATCACATTTATCTAGTTTATTTCTTTTTACTTCAAGTCTGTAGGCTTAAACTGGAAAGGAGTTTTTTAAGTCTGCCATAGTAAATTAGCCTTCTATGAATACTTTCTACAAAACACAGTAATTAACCTTGGTACCATTGAAAACCACATGTACAACCAGAAGAAATTAATATTTACAAGATCAAACAGGACAGCAAAGACGACTAGATCAAAAAGGGTTTAGACGTGGGTGAGCTCATACTCCAACCACAAATTAAATCGGCTGTTAAGATGCCTTACCCTCATCCATGGGACTGACAAACTGCCTTTATAGCAAAACACGAGGAAGGGAAGGGGAAAGCGTCTGGATAAACATCAATCCAAGGAAGACTCCCCGCTATCCAGCCATTCACTGAAGTCAAAGGCTGAAGCCCAGGACTATTAAATCCAGATAATGCAAAAACTTCATTTTAGTGAAACCTCTACCACAGCGTGGTGATTACAGTGATCATGCTAATAAAATGGCTATTCACTGAGGCCATGTTGTGTGCCAGATACCATGAAAAATGCGTGAAGTGTTATTAATTCACTGAAGCTTCAGGGCAGCCCAGTGAGGGAGCTGGCATGACTATGCCCATTGTTCAGACAAGGAAGCACAAAGAGACTATATATACATAATTTGCCCCAGGATACCCAGGAAGGAAGTGGGAGAGGCAGGGTTTAACCCTGGCACCAGACAGAGTCCGGTGAACATACCTAATCACCGTGTCACACTGCTGTGGACATGTAAGT
The DNA here is from genome assembly GCF_050624435.1 of Tenrec ecaudatus. Taxonomy (NCBI): domain Eukaryota; kingdom Metazoa; phylum Chordata; class Mammalia; order Afrosoricida; family Tenrecidae; genus Tenrec; species Tenrec ecaudatus. The sequence continues at coordinate 75,100,013 of NC_134539.1, read as the reverse complement.
GATATAACATTTGCTCACATTTCTACCACAAGAACTATAGCATACTGTTCATTTCAAGACTTCATGATGGTAAATTCATTAAGTAGGGCAGATACATTGAATTTTTACATCTCATTACTATCCTGACATAACTTCTCATGTATGGAACACAAAGATCAATCTACTCTCTATTTGTGAATGGACACTTAGATGGTACTGCCATGTCAGACATGGGCACACTATGAATCAGAATTGACTCAATGGCAGTGCGTTTGAGTCTTTGAGCCTTTGAGTCATCATGCTTTTTCCAAGGGTGATGTCCTGGTCTCTTCAGATATCATTTCCAAAGTACATGAGGCAAAGTCTCACCATCCTCACCTCTCAAGAGCATTTTGGCTGTGGATCTTCCAAGATAGATTTGTTCCTTCTTCTGGAAGTTCACTGTATAGTCAATCTTCTTCCAAACACAATTCAAATGTATCAATTCTTCTTTGGTCTTCCTTATTCATTATCCAGCTTTCACAGTATACAAGGCAATAGAAAATACCATGGGTTCAGTGTGCCTCAGTCTTCAAAATGACATCTTTGTTGTTAATGGTTTAAAAAGTCTTCTGCAGTGCAATTGCCCGATGCAATACGTTGACATTTGATTTCTTTCTCCTGCTTCCCTAGGCTGATTGTGGCTCCATTTCAAATAAAATCCTTGACCGCTGCAATGTTTTCTCTATCATGATGTTGCTTACTGCTCCAGTTGTGAAGATTTTTTCATTTCTTTTTGTTGAGGTATAATCCACAGAGAAGACTATAGCCTTTGATCAATATAAGTAAATTCATCAAATCCTTTTCATTTTCAACAAACAAGGTTGTGTGTCCTCTACATATTATACGTGGTTAATGAGTCTTCCCCCATTCTTACTGCCATGTTCTTCTTCATATTCTGCTTTATGGATTATTTGCTTAGTAGCTCTGATGGTGTAGTAGTGATACGTTGAGCTATGATACACATGATCAGCAGTTTGAAACCCCAACACCCCGGCAGAAGAAAGACTCCCTGAAAACAGTTACAGGATCGGAAACCCACAAGGGCTCAATATTGACTCCATAAAAGTGGGTTTGGGTTGGCTTTTATAAGGACTGAATAAATATGTTGACAGAATTTCGCCAACACACTCCTTTCCTGATTTTGTTTTCTTAGAAATCACTTTACTGGGTGGATCTTACAACTCTTATAACAATCCATACATCAATTGAATCAAGTACATTTGTACATATGTTGCCATCATTCTTTTCAAAATATTTTCTTTCTACTTGAGTCCTTGGTATCAGCTCCTCTTGTTCCCCTGCCCCCCTCCCTCGTGACCCCTTGATAAATTATAAATTATTATTTTCATTTCTTACACATTCCGCCAACTCCCTTCACCCATGTTTCTGTTGTTCGTTCATCCCCCAGGGGAATGGGGATTGGGGGGGTATTTAATATATCGATCATTGTGATAGGGCCCCCATTTCTCTCCCTTCTCTCCCCACCTTCCCTCTTACCCTCATGGTATCCCCAGTCCCATTACTATTCTTGAGGGGTTTATCTGTCCTGGATTCCATGTGTCGAAAGTTCTTATCTGTACCAGTGTACATGCTCTGGTCTAGCTGGATTTGTACAGTAGAACTGGGGTCATGATAGTGGGGGGGGGAGTATTAAAGAACTAGAGGAATGTTGTGTGTTTCATCAGTGCTATACTGTACCCTGGCTGACTCCTCCCTTCTTTGTGACTCTTATGTGAGGGACTGTCCAATTGTCTATAGATGGGCTTTGGGACTCCACTCCAACTGCCCTCGTTCGCATCAATATGATTGTTTATTTTGGGTCTTCTGATACTGGATCCCGTCAACACCTTGTGATCACACAGGCTGGTGTGCTTCTTCCATGTGGGTTTTGTTACTTCCCTGCTAGATGGCCGCTTGTTTAACTTCAATCTTTTAAGACCCTTCCCTGATTTTAAACCGCACAGTAGTGCCCTTGTCTGAACAACTACCTCTTGGTTCAATTACAAGTTCCACATGAATACAATCAAGAGCTCTGGAATTCCCATGTTTAGCAATATAAACCAGTTTGTTATGATCCACACGACTGAATGCCTGTGTATTGTCCACAAAACACAGGTAAACATCCTACTGGTATTCAGCGCTTTCAGCCAAGATCCATGTGACATCAGCAATGAATACCAACAGAAGAGAGTAAGTAGTTGAGGTTCTAGAATGAGCAACCATTTTTAATTAAGATAATGATCTTTAGCAAAATTCTACTTGCATGTGATTTTATTGATATTGTTCAATAATTTCTGCATTCTGTTGGATTACCTTTCTTTGGAATGGCTACAAATATGGCTCTCTGCCAGTAGTTTGGCCAAGGAGCTGTCCTCCACATTTCTTGGCACAGACAAGTGACCGTGTCCAGCATTGCACCTGTTTAGTAAACATCTCAATTAGTATTCTGTTAATTCCTGCAGCCTTGTTTTTCACCAGTGCCTTCAGTGGAGCATGAGGAGCATCAGTTATTGATCATATGCTACACTTCCAGAAATAGTTTCACATCAACCAATTCTTTTTGGTTCTATGACTCTCTAAATTCTAATTTCTTCAGCATTTTCCCTATACCTGGTAAATACGTATAAAGTAACCAATCTCCCATTTGGATCATAAAACACGAATTGCTAGATGAAATACTTGTCAACTTCCAAGCAAGTATAAGTCATTTCAGAAAAGCAATTTTCTACAGATGGGTTTGGGGGTCTCTGCTCTGACCTCCCTCGTTCTCAACAATATGGTTTGGTTTGGTTTGGTTTATTTGTTTGGAGTCTTCTGATGCCTGACACCCGATCCCATTGACACCTCATGATCATACAGGCTGGTGTGCTTCTTCTGTGTGATCATGTTGCTTCTCTGCTAGATGGCCGCTTGTTTACCTTCAAGCCTTTAAGATCCCAGATGCTATATCTTTTGATAACTGGCACCATCTGCTTTCTGCAACGTATTTGCCTATGCACCCATTTTGTATTTAAGTGATCGTGCTGGGAGGGTGAGCATCACAGAATGCCAGGTTGTTAGAACAAAGTGTTCTTGCGATGTGGGAGCGTATAAACAGAGGCCTGAAGTCCATCCACAACCTCAGTGTATTGTCATATAAATATATGCACATAGGCCAATATCTCTATTTTTATGGATTAATGTATTTGCATATGGACACACCTATGCTTATACCTCTATTCATAGCTTTGCTTCCTAGATCTTTCCTGTTTCCTTTTACCTTCCTCCTGCCCCACCATCATGCTCACCCTTCCGCCTCTTAGTAATTCCTCTCAGCTAGATTGCTGTTGTCCCAACACCCCGTTATCTCTACCTCCTCCTCGTTGTTGACTTTAATTCCCTAGTTATTCCCCTGTATATGGCATTGTTTGCTCACCACTCCCTCCCATGCCGCCACCCCACCTCCTTCCCAAATCCCTCTGGAACTGTAGGTTCGGTTGCTTTCTCCTCGAGGCAAACCAACAATGAGACCAAACAAAAGATTGAATAAAAAGGAGGGAAAAAGAGATAATAATAACTAGCCAAAAAAAGCACACATAATTCCAGGTCCTCTCACCGAAGGGATGAGTCAATCAGGGCACAGTATAGCACCAATGAAACACAAGATATTCCTCTGGCTCTTTGAGGTTTTCTTACCCACCCACCTAGACCCACTATCATGACCCCAAGTCCTGCCTTTGACTGTGGGCTAAAACGGAGCATGTGCACAGTTCACAACACACGTAATCCAGGGACAGGAATGGGAGTACCGATACCAGGAGGGTAGGGAAAGGTGGGGAGAGGAGGAAAGGAAGAGGGAACCAATTGCAATGATCAACACACACACACACACACACACACAAACACACACACACACACAAACACACACACAAACACACACACACCAGGGGGACGAACAACAGAAACTGTGGGGAAGGGAGACAGCAGTCGGTGTAAGAAATGAAAATAATAATTTATGAAGGGTCATGAGGATGGGGGTGCAGGAAAAAAAGAGAAGCTAATACCAAGGGCTCAATAGGAAATAAATGTTTAGAAAATAATGGTGGCAACATATGTACAAATATGCTTGATACAATTGATGTCTGGATTGTTGTAAGAGCTGTAGGAGACCCCAATAAAATGATTTTTTTTAAGCCAATTTTCAAACTTTCACAGAGAGAAGATAATCAACACCTAAACGGCAGACTTGACCTTGCAGAGGAAGTCTCTGGAGCAGCGTAGCACCACCTCTTTCTTTAGGAACTAGCCCAACCGAACCCAAGCCCAGGACACATACACAAGGCCTGAACAAACAACTGTCTCCAGACTCTTTCTTGAAAAGTACAACTGTCCACTTAAACTCAAATGTTGTGAGGCCATTTTCTTCTATCAATAGTCAAAAATAGGAGGGACAGAAGACCACGTGGCCCAAGATTGAGCAAGGAGTTCTTGGTTCCTGACCTCTCTCCAGTTCATGGTGCCAGGTTCTTGGAAGGGCTAGGTATAGTTCTAGATCTTTAATTCCATAATATAACTAATTAGTGCCCCCTTTTTGCTTATAACAGAGCCCTGGTGACATTGTGCAACCAACGTGTCGGCAGTTCAAACTCAATACTAAGCAACAGTTCTACTCTGTCCTATATAGGATTTTTTTTTTCCTATATAGGATTGTAATGAGTCTGAATCAACTCAGTGGCAGCAGACTAGGTTAGGGGGTGCAGGGGGGCGGTTGAGAGAAAGAAAGATATTATGGAAAGAGACTGGGTTCTGCCATCTTACAGCTGTTTGGCTTCCTTATCTGGCAAACCAACAAAAATGATTATCCTCAATTGACCCGATTCACAAGTGACTAAGAAGATCAAATGAAATAATGGGTGGGAATTCAGGCTGTGACCTGTGCGAGTGATTATTGCTATGGGAGACCCACACACCGAGTGAGACAGCAGCATCAAGGCATGGAAGTTCTCATAGTGCTTTAAAGAGGAGAAACAGAGTGAGGCTACATGGACCACCATTTAGTAAAGCATTTAAATATTCTCTTACATCTACAACTACTCTCCCTCTGACTGACGTAATCAGGAATAATTCAGGAAGGACTTCATTTACTCGCAGATAAATATAACACATACCGAGGCAAATACAAGGGCAGGATTTCAATTTTCCAGATACAAGGTTAGTTAAACCAGCCACACCAAGCCTGTGGCAGCTACTTCAATTCTGAAGCATAGTCACCCTGCAGGGGCAGAGCAGAACTGCCGCACGGGGTTTTTTTAGCTGTAATCTTTACAGGAACCAACGGGCCTTTTCGCCCAGAGCTGTTGGTGAGCTCAACACTCTGGATGGCAGTCAAGTCCTTAACCACTAGTCACCAGATGTCTATTAAGTTAGCTAGTGGCTTTGAAATTCTGCCTGTGCCTGATTTTCTAGCAGGGGGCCCAAGTATTTGTCATATAGTGAAAAGGCACCCTAAATTTAATGTAAACCCCTTGAAGGGTTCATCTTTCAAGACTCCAGAATTCCCTGTCTCTTACCCCTGTCAATCCCTCAGATCCTCTTTGATGAAGACGATGGAGCGGCCATGACAGTGGCTCCCAGTACATGCAGCCAACACAACAGAAGAATGTTCTGTGCCCAAGAAAAAACATCGAGTGCCATTCTTTTATTTTTCTTAAAACATCAAGAACGATATATGAGATTTGGCCAAGAATTTTAAAAGCAAAAAATGTATATCAAACTCACTGAAAATGTTTGAAGGATCGGCATATAACCTCCTCCCAGGGAGATGGACAACAGAAAAGTGGACGTCGGACAATATAAGATATGACAAAATTATAATAATTTATAAATTATCAAGGGTTTATCAGGGAGAGGGGAGTGGGGAAAGAGGGGAGAAAATGAGGAGCTGATACAAAGGGCTCAAGTAAAAAGCAAATGTTTTGAGAATAATGATGGCAACAAATGTACAGATGTGCTTGACACATGGATGGATGGATGGATGGATTGTGATAAGAATTGTATGAGCCCCAATAAAAGGATTTTTAAAAAAGAAGACAGAGTAGAAAACCAAAAAAGAAGGAAAATATGTCTGATGCAATCATTTGGAAGCATGTTGTCACAGGTTCCATGCATCTTTTGTGCATTTTTTCACAGGAATACCGGTTCCCCTCTTCTTACCTCACAGAAAGGCAGCTTTAATGTTTTTAACAACTGGAAAGGTTGTGGGAAGAAGGGCACTGTGAGACAAAATGTCTTCCAAATTCATCTCTCTATAAACTCAGTAGCCAAATAAATAAGAAAATGTATCACAAGCTAAGGATTGTCTAACCAGCTCTGCTGTCAATATATCATTTCATTTATTCTAAAAGGCCTTCTGAAGCCATGAATACCTCTTATGGTCATGGAGTCTTACCGTTTTCTTTCTTAGTGGTACATAAAGAATGAGGTGTCCTACAGTCAATAGAATCTTACATTCAATCAAACAAAAGGTGATTTGGTGAGGCATTCCAACCCCCAAAACGGTTCTATAAACACATTCTAGCACCATTCTGAAAATCCCACTTTGTAGAATGGAGCGGTAGACTTGCTCCTTCGGAGGAAAATGAATTTTAACTCACATGCAAAGATAAAAGAGAGCGGCTCTCCACATGGAAGATATGACACACACAGGCTCAGAACCCATGCCAGTACATTTCCTTTCTTAAAAGCTTCTAACTCAAACTCGCCCCTCACGTAGTCACTTCAGATAGTCGGCTATCTCAGGGAGGGCAAGAGGAAAAAGAATCACCCTCAGACTGCCTTCACTGAAAAGCTCTCGACCAGCATGGGGCTTAGTTGAAAGGAGACAAGCCTCAAGTTTAAACAGTAATTTGTGCATAATTATTCTCTCAGGTTGATACAAGATAGTTTGATTAAATAAATTAATCAGAGTACAAATTGTGCTGGCAAGCTCCAGTGCCTAGCTTCTCCTAAGGCCAAGCTGCCAACAGCTCCAAGGCTGTGTCTCACAGACACCAAATCGGAGCTGGCAGGTGATGGGGGCAGAGGAGAGGCAGCCATGCTCCTCAGCCAAAGGCGGGCAATTTGTGGGGCCAGCGGAGGGAGGGCTCTGCTGAGCTGTGACAATGGAATCCTTAAACACAAGATACATTACTGCCTGAACACCCACAGCCATTTATACATCACAGTTGAAAATAAATCCTTGGGAAAGCAAAGAGTGAGGGCAAGCTGCCATTAAGATGCCGGGCCCCCAAAACAGCTCAGCATCTCTGCCTGCTGCCGGGTGTTCCTGGGACTCAGCCTTTGCTCACCCAGCCTCCTCACTCGGTGCTATTGACCTCATGACCACCAGTTTCCCGTCAACAGCTGTCACAGCAGTGCTCACTCATATGCCAGGCTTACTTGTAACACACCTAGGAGTTCGCTCTGGGCAGGACTGGCCGAAGTGCTTTGCAAGCATTAGCTAACTGCCTCTGCACTGAAACCCGCTAAGCTAAGAACTTTATTATCCTCATTCATAAATGTGGAAACAGAGACCCTGTGAGGCCAAGTGACCTGCCTGAGGCCACACAGTAAGTAAAGTACACAGCCTAGACTAAATTTAGTTACTGCCCAGGAACAGATATGCTTCAAGGTCAGGGGGAACAACCCCAAACAAGAGATCAATGTAATTTCCATTCCCAATCCTTTTGTAAAATAGTACTTCACTAATGATTTGATCAGGATTCCTGGTAGCTTAGTGTGTTATTCGGTGGGCTGCTATTAGGTCAGCAGTTCAAACCCACCAGATGCTCTACAGGAGAAAGATGAGACTGTAGCTCCCATAAAGACGTATAGTCTCAGAAACCCAAAGGGGGGCAGTTCTACTCCATCCCATGGGGCGGTGGTTCTAAGCCTTCCTCATGCCACAACCCTTCAATACAGTTCCTCATGTTGTGGTGACCTCCCAACCACAAAATTATTTTTGTTATTACTTCACTGTAATTTTGATACTATTATGAATCAGGCGACCCCTGTGAAAAAGGGTCGTTCGACCCCCAAAGGGGTCGTGACACACAAGTTGAGAACTGCTGCTATAGGGGAACTTAGTTGGAACTACGTGGGTCCCTTTTATTGAGGTGAAACATCATTGACAATCTTATATAAATACACTCCAGTTGTAGTTAGACACTGAATGCTAACACAGCCAGAAGAAGCTGGACCAAAGGCACAAGTGATAAGAGTTGACAAGAAAAACTGTAAAACACTATCTAATCCTGTTAGTTGGCAGTTGCATCTATACCTAAAAAGAGTGATACATCATCATAAAGGAGAGTCTATGCAGACCAATTAATAATCTTCTTTCTCAACCAATAGTCAGTAGAATAAAGTACATGGGATAACATATATATCTTTGTCCAATCTCCTTAGCTCCCAATCTGGGAGCCCTGTACAACTGCGCTCAGTGGTCCCATTTCTATCTGCGCTGTGGTAATTATATAATCTGCTGTCAATTTGAGAGGATTAAGAGTGAAGGGGCAGAGTTTAGCCTGCCAATCAGCTCATAGCTTGATGACCTCATTTGGAGGCTCTAAGGAGATAAACAGCTCACTACAGGCGGAACACACAATGTCCCTGGGAGACATTGCAGCCAACAAGACACATGGAGCTACGCTAGAGCCCTGAGCTGGAGGAGCTACCTAGAGACCCCTGCCAGTGTCGAGATGCTTCCACTGCCACTGGAGCCAAAAGACTCTCCACCCACTGGCCTGTGATCATCCTGCATTCAGCATCATTCCAAGTGTTTCATTCGTGATTCTGAAGAGGAATTTATAGATTGATATTGGACATATGGGCTAGTACCAGACTTATGGACTTGATGTGGACTGGGCTGGGATGTTTTCTCAATATTCAATTGCTCTTGAATATAAAGCTCTTTCTAATACACATATGTGTCTCTGTGAATCTATCTCTAGTCTACCCAGACTCACACAGGCGCCTTCAGTGTATGGTCACCCTTCCTGAACTGCTAAGGAAACCCTTTATACGCTCCATGAATCACACTGTCTGTAGCAGCCAACTCCAAAATTCCATTTCGAACCGATGATTTCAATACCATTCTCATTTTTTCTTGCAAAACAATGCCCACAAATTTCACTGTCTCCTGTCACCTGACAAGTAGTTCCAGATAAAGCTGTCACCCTTCATCAACTAAAGGACTGATACAAAGCCCTTTCTGCATTCATACTCCTTTCTGCAACACTAATGGAAAAAGGGGAAGAGTGGGGGCAAACAGAGGAACAAACAAAAGGAAAGGGGTGAAGCTTCAGGGGATGGAGGATAAACTTCATCTTTGGAAATGACGTCTCCAATCAGAACTGTCAGGGCTACAGAGGCAGAACCACCCAACTGTTCTTGAGACAACTCAGGGGACTCTAACACTTACCTCCAGAGCATCACCTGGGCTCTCCTCCGCAAACACTGCAGGGGAGCCTTCTTCAGGGAAGAGCTCTTGCAGGCCCCCTCCCCAGCCCAAGGCTCGAAGACTGCCTTTGGGGCAGCCTGCCCAGCCCAGGGCAGTTAGGGTTGGAGAGGATACTGTGGTAAGAAGCTAACACTGGTTCTTCCTCCTCGGCAGCAGTTCTGAAACATACCCAGATTCACGAATACCCGAACCCCTGTTTAAAAGCCTATGCCTTTTGTTTAGGTACTTTATATGATCGTTATTTTATCAAACAAAACAGACAAATACCACCAGTCAGGGGGTGGGAAGGGAATGAAAGACTGATGGCTATAGAATCTAGTTCAAACCCCTCCTCAATCTAATGCTTGTGGTATGACATTCTGCCATAAGGAATGGGTGAGTAATAACCAAGATCAGAGATCATTTCCATGATAAAAGGTTTGGGAGTTTATCTATATAGTTTTGCTTAAGCAAACCATCGAACTCACTGCTATTGAGTTGGTTCAGATTCTTAATGACTGTATAGGGCTGAGCACAGCTGCCCCTTTGGAGTTCCAAGACTGTAAATCTTTATAGGAGCTGTCTGAGCCTCCTCTTTCTTCCTCAGAGCGGCAGGTGGGCTCCAACTGCTGACATTGTGCAGCTCATTGCATAGCCCACCCTGCCACCAAGGTACCTAAGTTCCTCAGCAAACTGAATTACAAACTCACACACAAAAGCCAACTGAAGATCAGTGCATTACAGCTCACTAAAAAATTCTCAAAAAAAAAATTTCTCTCTTGCTAGAGACCTCATTGCAGTGATATTTACCTATTTTAAAATAAGAATATTAGGGGGGGAGTGGATCTGATGCAGAGGGCTTAAGTGGAGAGCAAATGCTTTGAGAGTGATTAGGGCAAAGAATGTACGGATGTGCTTTATACAATTGATGTATGCATATGTGTGGATTGTGATAAGAGTTGTATGAGCCCCTAATAAAATGTAAAAAAATAATAAGAATATTGACAATGAGCTCTGTGACTTATGCAAATGCTTAAGAACATAGAACATAGAAAGCTTTAGTTTCTATGAAATTAGTTTTACCTAAAAGCAGAATCCCTTTCAAGCAATGCCCGCATTACGAAGATCACCACCAGAAAGCAGTCGCACCGCAGTTGTTGCTGTGAGGCAACAGTGGCAAAATAAAGAACAAGGGGATGGAGAGTGGGACTCTCTGTCACGATACAATCTGATGACGGGGGCGCTCCTTCTCTGGAAGGTAAGCATTCGAGAACTGATGGCAGCGAGTGTGTGCCCGCCTCTTACCCAGTCCCTTTATATAAGTCTGTGATCTTCACAACAACCTACGAGGTGGGCTTCGATAACCCTGGTATCAGTCTCATTTTATAGATCAGGAAATCAGAGAAAGAGAAGACTGCCCAAGGTCACAAGCTAGTCAAGAGGAGAAGCAGGATTTGAACCTAGCCAATCTAGCCCCAGATCCACAGCCTATGCTCTAAGCTCCACACTCCACTTTCTTTCTCGGGGTTTGATAAGATGACGGATGTTTCCATGCTTGAAAAACGGTTAAATGCTCAAATAAACAGAAGGTGTTACTGTAACTTTCATTGTATCCTTTCTTTGACCTTTTCATTTTGACCTTGCAATAATCAAGACAATTTGCCTTCTGTTTATATCCCCAAACTAGTTTTAAAAAAAAATCCTTAATACCCATTATCCTTCAGCAAGTCAAGCTGTGACCGGAATCTCAGCAACTGTGTGCTTAGAAAATACAGTGGTTAAGAGTCACTCTCCCACCCACCCTGAAAGAAAAGTGGGACCTGGAGCCTTATCTATGCTCCCTCTCCAAATCATGGTTAACGTTATAACAGTGGCTTCAGAGAAAGTAAAGCTGCTTATTTAACAGAAAGTATTCAATTGGTTTGTTTTTCTCTGATGGGCCCTAGCAAGCACTAGAAACACCATAGCAAACAAAAAGATATGGCCTCATTCCTATTTAACGGGAAGTCCAGGCAACCGGTACTTAACTGAGCAGTGCTGGGAAGGGCTGGCTGGTAAAAGCATACAGAGGGGGTATTGTTAGGTAGCTTAGCCTAGGGAATTGGGAAGTCCATTTACGCATGCCCAGGAGAGTCAGCAAAGGACAAAAGCTGGATTTTCCCGCAGGTGGGCCCAGATGGGCGTTACACCTGGAGCAGCCCACCTGGGCCGGGTGATTGCAATTCAGCCAATTGGATCGACCTGGGGTCGTTACCACACCTCCCCGGGGAACCCTTAAAAGGCAGGGACCTGAAGGGAGAAGGTCTCTTGGTCTTGTCTTGCTTGGGTGGTCTGGTCGTCTTCGTGGGAGGGGAGAGATCTTTGCGTGTCCCGGAGCAGTCTCTGCCAGGCTGCATGGTCAAAGGAATCCTATGGGTGCCACGTAAAACCTGATGCTTCTTTGAACTTTCATTAAATTCACTTGGATCACGAGCCCGGCTTCGGCATGAAATCTTTCTCGCGTCGAGTTAAGGACCGAGGCTGAGATTTAGGCCGGAGAGAGAAACCTAACAGTATCTCACCCCATCCGGGGCATGAGGAACAGCTCTCTCAGGCATATGACTTACAATGACTTTGTCACACTAGGGAGGGCGCAGTAATCCAGACAGCCCGCTCTGCCCAAGGCTCAGACAGTTCAGGGATGATCAGCCACAAGTTCAGGGATCCAGAGCCACCTTCATTTCTGACCAGCTGGCTACAAATCCAGTGGTCCCCGAAGACCTCCTCCGGTTTGATAATCTGCTAGAACAGCTCAACAAAATCAGAAAAGTGGTATGCTTATGATTAGCGTGTTCTTATAGCAAAAGAATATAAACCAGAACCAGCCAAAGAAAGCGACACAGCAGAATTTGGAACTCACAAGGTTCCAAAGACAACATTCCCATGTCCTCAGGGGCTCCTTGCCCTCCTAGGACAGATGTATGACAATGCATATATGGGATAGTGCCAACTGAGGAAGCTCATCCAAGCTTTAGTACACAGAGTTTTTAGAGGGTTTACATTACATAGCTATGATTGACTGAATCATCAACCCTGTGGTGGAACTCCATCTCCAGGCTCTCCCTAACCCCTGAAGGTCAGGCTGATAGCACAAGGCTCAAAGCATCAATCTCCTGGTCACATGGTTGGTCTTTGGATGCAGCCAAACCCCATCCAAAGACAACTTCCAAGAGTAACCTCATTAACATAAGCTGCCAGGGGCAGCGTGATCCAAAGGGCCCACCATGAATATCTTGAATAACAAACACCCTCCAATCACTGAGGAAATTCCCAACCTAAATATGGAAAATATGAGAACAAGTTAGCCAAGTAAAAAGGGGTCCTTTTGCAACAGTCTGAGGCAAAAGTTAGTGGTGCAATTGTTGTCAGGTATCACTGAGTCGGTTCTGACTCACAGCGACCAACTGAAGGAAGCACCGCCTGGTCCCTCACCGTCCTCCCAACTGGGCTTACGTTTGAGTCCATTGTAGGAGGTAGAGTGCGGCACTGGACTCCTTAGTTGGCTGGAGCACTGTTAAACCAGGCCGGCCCAATCTACTACAAACGACATTGCTAACAGACCGGAGGAGCCATGGCACATTTTAAGTAGCACGGTGCCGTGATGAAACTGCTATTTGGGAAAACTGAAGGTCGAGAGGCCAGTTAGACCAAGGCTGGTGCAAATGTCTTGGAAACTGGGTGGGGTGCATACTCATTAAACACCAAAGTGGCAGGCCAAGGGCCAAACACTAGAAAGCACAGGTGCAACCCGGGAGCCAGACAGGATAAGGGTGTGGTTCTGGCTGATATGTGCAGAATGGGAACTCTGGTGGTATAGTGGGTTATGCAGTGAGCTACCAACCACAAGGTCAGAATTCAAACCCACCAGCTCTTCCACCAGGAGAAAGAAGAGGCAGTCCATACCGATAAAGCTTTAGTCTCAGAAACCCAAAGGAAGAACAGTTCTACTCTGTCTTATAGGGTTGCTATAAATTGACTCCATGGCAGTGAGTTTGTTTTGGGTTTTGAATATGTGTAGAATACGTGAAACTCAAAAGGTAGAACATTGCCCTGGTTTGAATATGCTCTTTTCCTTAATCCATGCTAGAGTATGGTCTTTCTAAGTTTCCCGTGGTCCTCAGATCTTAACTCATCATCTTCCTCACAAGGCTGGTTTCTTACATGAGGAATGGAAACAGGAGGGAGGGCGTAGCAGTCATTGAGAAGCGCCCACCAGACCATATCAAGGCAACAGATAGATGATCGCCAAGGGCTTAGAAGAGGCCTTTTCAGTTTGGCAGCTCACCAGAATAAAGCAACTTCCCCACGGGTAACCGAAAGCTTTGAAAAGCTTCCTCGAAAGCAGTGCACACCCACCCGTGTGTGATTGAGAAAGACCACGTTCCCATATTCAGAGGAAAGCTCAGCAGAAACAACAACATTCCCCACAAGACATCTTGTGAGGAAATTACCACGTTCAGGCTTTGTAAGCCGAGGTCCCAAAGTACAATGTTTTGACCACGGATTCCAAAGAACTGCCAGTAGGATAATGTGGTTATGCTGTCTGAGCTATTATAAATATGTATTAAAATCTCAATGGTTGGGATCATCCAAGCAATTAAAATGAACACGGACGGTTCCATTTTAGACTGAGAATAGCAAGGGCGAGGAAGGTTTTGTCCTCACAATGCTCCGCTGTTTCTTTCAGCGTTTAAGAAGCATTTCGAGCAAACCAAGCTTGAGGGTAACCTAGTTACCAGGTATGCCTCCACTGGCTCAAGCTGGGCGTTTGGAGGTAGAAGCCGGAGAAGATGGGCGCCTGAGGTGATGAAAAGAAAACTAGCACCCCTGAGGGCCTGCTATGTGCCGGCCCTTGGTACAAATATGTCCAAACTAATTCTGCAGGTGGGGAAGGAAGGCAAGGAGCTAAATGCAGCACACAGAAATCGCTGCAGCCATCCCCACCTTATTCCTAAAGGAAAGCCCTCAACGGCCACTTGCTTGTTTTCTGCTCACTGAGAGAAAGAAGCCAAGAATGCATTCTACCTGCAAACTCTAGTGCTTCTGATTCTCCTCACAAACACCACAGACGATGTAGTATCTTTAATCAATGAGTTCAATTCTGGGAAGCACACAGAATTATACAGCATGACTTTAAATGGCGAGTTAGATAAATGGCCAGGTGGCCAGCAGGTCAAGCAGGCAGGCAGGCAGAAGGAACACGGTAGGGACTGCAGATCCCCACTCGTCCCTGAAGGCGGGACAGAGGCCAGTGCACACAGCCGCTGTCTGTCACACACAAGCAGACACCATCCTCCAGGGTTCCTTCACATTCATCAAAATGTGATTTAAATGGAGCCAGGGAAAAAAACAAGGAGTAGCAAGCGCGTGGCACTCCTTGCTACAGAGTCATTAGCCCCTGTCACACGGAACAGGTGGAAATGTCTCTTCCTCTACCACATGACTCAGGTCTGCGGTCAACAGCAGCAAAGGGCCAGTAAGTACCCTGAAGCTGATCAAGTGTTTGGTCTTGTTCCTTTGGACACAAATGTGAGATGAAGGGGCTTCAAAAAGCTTGAAAAAATTGAATTAGAAGATAGTGGAATTTCTCCAGGAGCTTTCTGAAGCCTCTTCGTATATTTAATGCTCGCTTATAATCAGGAAGAACCCCCTGCAACGAGCTTCACCTCAAGTTGCAACAGGATAAGAGGTAAACAGGTGTCACGGAAGTGCACATCAGCCAGAAAACTGCATCACACGAGCAATAAATGTGCATTTGGCTCAAGACGTGACAGAACTAAAATGCACCAAGCTATACAAACAGGATGGTCTTTCAGGTATCAGGACAACATGACAAAAGTTTCCTTTCTGGACAGACACTGTTCTAGGGAGGCCACAGGTGCCAGTGAAGTTACCCAGTGATGAACAATGTGCTCCCAATCTGACTGTGTGAGGAAGCTTTTGAGAGTCCCTGTGAAGGCGTCATTCCCTTTTAATCCCACTTCCCCACCCCTCTTTGGAAGCTTCTATAGATGTATGTACTGAGTGGACATACTGGCTATGTCCTAGCCAAAAGCATTACCCACTGCCACTGAGTCCATTCTTACCCACAGCGGCCTTACACAGGGTTTCCAGAACTGCATTGCTATGGGAGCAGACAGCTTCATTTTTCTTGGGAGGAGCGGCTGGTGAGGTTGGAACTGCTGACCTTGCGATTAGCAGCCCAATGCTTATTCCATAAGGCCACCAGACCTCACTAGCAAAAAGTATAATGACCCTAAAAGCACAATTTTGTAATGAAAAGGTAAGATTCAGCAGCTTATAACAAGTATACCATTTTCTCACATGTGAATATAGGCATATATTCAAACTCAACAGACTCTCACCCTTCAAAATCTAACATGTCTAGGAGTGATTTGGAGAGAACCATGCCTGGAAAGCTTATTGGTGTCAGCTATTGACCAGAGAAGCCTATTGACTGAAGGTAAATGGTACAACACAGTGGGCCAACCCCAAAATACATCTCCCGCAAATGGGGAAGTGTGTAAGCAATTGACAACTCAAGAATTGAACACAGAATTAAATGCAATTCTTGCTACACGGAAAAGAAAAGGGCATGTGTGTTGGGGTGAGGGCCTGCATATCTCTGATGCCTCCATCCTTGCCAGGAGGCTGACCCCAGCAGTCCTTCTTGCTTCTCTCATGAGATGCTCAGCAGAGATGCTGACTAGTTGCTAAGATTGCAACTTATCACAGCCAGCGCTGAAAGCAAATGAGGGTGCCTGTCTCCCTTGCTCGGCGAGGTCACGGGAATTCCCTGAGCCATGCCCAGGACTGGGTGGGCTCCAGATTGCTTGCCCTGGGCACAGACCACAGCTGTCAGCGGTTCACATCTACCCCCAATGATTCCTTCAATGTCATGTGAACTGACTACTGTTCCTACTTCTCTGACTGGGGTCAGCAGCGGCAAAACCACATGTTACAAGGCCGCATTTTAATGGGTCTCCAACAGCAGAATAAATATCTCCACTTTCCCCAGCATCCAACATGACATTAGCTTTTTATGCTGCCAAATACTGCTAGTTCCAGCTATGAGGGCAGCAGTGTGGCCTTGGACAAGTCACTCTTTCTATAAAATGAGGTGCCTGACGACCGACTCTATTGCTGAAGTCCCTGAGCTCGAGCACTCGATCAAAGGAGACAGACAGTTCCCAGTGTTTGGAGAGGGAGGCTTCAATTACTAGGTGGCTACTGTGTGCTAGATGCTAAGCCATCAAGACCGACACCACAGCGCCAACCTTCAAGAAACAAGACAGATTTGGGGATGAAGCAGCTGTTCAACTCACCACCACCAAGTTGGTTCTGACTAATGACCTTATAGGACAGGGTAGAACTGCCCCTGTGGATTTCTGAGACTGTAACTCCTTACAGGAGTTGAAAGACTCATCTTTTACAGAGGAGCTGATGGTTTTGAACTGCTGACCTTGCAGTTAGCAGCTCAATACAACCACTACACTAGCAGGGCTCCTGTGAAGCAGGGGCAACAGAGCATAATCAATGCAGTCAAGAGGCAGCGTAGACAAAACCAGATGACATCAAGTTGGCCTGGTCAGTCTAACATGCCACACGCACAAAAATACTTTAACGAGACTAGAGGTGGATGAGAGAGTTATAAGGCGTTCCCTAGAGAAGGGATGACACGGCAAAAAGGCAGAGATGGGTTCATCCGGGCTAAACCAGGGTGCACACCTGGCCGGCTACCAACGAAGCTAGGGACGATTTCAGAAGGAGACTCCGATCCACAGGGCTTGAAATAAGTTTGGTAGTGTGACAAAGGGAGAAGACAAAGTTACTGACTTGACAGAACCGACTAGAAAAGCCAACTGTTTCTAGAGAAAGTGAGGCTCTTGGGAAGATCCATGCACTTTGTCAAGGCAGCAAGGAGAAGCTAAGGCAGAGGCCAGCCCAGGGACTGACCCCAGGAACAAGCTTCACACCAAGCCCAAAGAACTGCAGTGAGCTGGTGCTTCCCAAAACAAGGAAGTGATCCACTCCAAAGGGGAATGCAGAGAGCAGGTACCAGAAGCCAAAAGACAGTGCAGCGAGCAAGGAGGCAAAGGGGAAGGCCCAGTCGGGCCTCCTTCGTGCACAGCAGAAATCCTGAATCCTGACATGGATCCCTAAAAACGTCTGAGGAGTAGGATTCAGGAGAACGCCTCTTGGCACTCGCTTCTATCCTCTCATTCCTTTCAATGCTCCTGTACATCACAACAATCGGAGGGAGGCGTGGGGGAGGGGGCCAAGATCAAGGTAAAGCTAACAGGAGATTCAAAATGTGTATCTGGAAAAGAAGAAACGATTTAGAGGCTTGAATTTAACTATATATATATATATATATGAGCCCTGACGGTGCTGTGGGTTAGGCATTGGGCTGTCGCCGGTTCACACCACAGCCACACAGTGGGAAAACAATGAGACTGTCTGCTCCTGCAGAGCTTTCCAATCATGGGAAACCGTACATGGGGTCATTGTGAGTCAGAATTGACTCAAGGGCAGCAGTGAGTTTTGGAACAAGCCATCAGAGTTAGAAAGTTTTGACTTTCCCAGCAACAGGTGGCAATGTAAAGATCAAACACAGGAAGGGGCATGAGGACGGAGCAGTTTCATTCTACTGTATGTAGAGACGCTCTGCGTCAGAACCAACTTGAGCACACCAAACACCAACAACGTACCCGACCTTGGACTAAAACTTCATACATTTTCTGAATTAACATTCAGTTCAACCATAATACCAAACAACAAGGTCAGTATTATGACCCTGGTATTGTAGTGAGTGGTCTGTTGAGCTGCTAACCACAGGTCAGCAGTTCTAAACTGTTTGCTGCTCTGCAGGAAAAAGATGAGGCTTTCTACTCCAGTAAGTAGTTACAGTCTCAAAACCCATATGGTAGTTCTATTCTGTCCTACAGGGTGGCTCTGAGTTGGCAATGACCCAATGGCAATGAGGTTTGTTTTGTTTGGTTACAGTTTAAGAGATGGGCAAAAAGACTTAGATTTGCCCAAAGCCAGATAGAAAACCACCCAGGCTTAGTTTTATGGAAGGAACCAAAAATCAAACCAAACAAACTCACTGCCATGGAGTCCATGCTGGGTACATGGAATCCATGCTGGGTACATGGAGTCCATGCTGGGTACATGGAGTCTATGCTGGGTACATGGAGTCCATGCTGGGTACATGGAGTCTATGCTGGGTACATGGAGTCCATGCTGGCTTACCGTAACCTAGTAAGTCAGGACAGGAAAGAACTGCCCGGGTAAGCTTCCAAAAGCCCTGCCTTTCTCCCTTGGAGCTGCTGGTGGTTTCAAACTCCCCTGACTTAAGGACAGAGTGAAATAAAAACAGCAACAGGGCAAACACTAAACAAAAACCAAGAAGGCAGACCAGAGCGACCCGAGACAGGATTCCTAAGGCTTTGCAAGTCTCTGTGGGAACAGAGTGGTCTCATCCTTCTCCGTTGGAGCAGCTGGGAGGGTTGAAACCACCCATCTTACGGTTAGTGCCACCGGGGCACCTCGAGGGGCACCTAACTGGGGATAAGGGAAGGATTCCCAGCGGCAGTAACAAGCCAAGGCAGAAATGACTAAATTTTCTGAAGGAATTAGGAAAGGGAAGAAGACCATGAGCAAAGGCCCTGAGAAAAGAAGATGATGGCCCCTTGGGGAACTGCAATTAATTCTCTAAGACTAGAATTGGCAATCAGAGCAGGGGAAATGGAAAGCCAGCAAGCTGCACACAGAGGGCGTCACAGATGAGCTGGCACAGGTCTGCTAGAGGGCATTCCAGCCACTCCCCCACAGCAAATAATGGGCAGGGCGGGGCGAGGCGAGGCAGAGAGGGGAGCACATGGAAGACAAAACTGGCAAAATGTCCTGATTGGAGCTAGTATAAATAAGGAGGTTCATTTGACAAATTGAAAATGTCCATAATAAAATGTTTGGTTTTTTTCCCAGAGTGAAGGAAGGACACACGCAAGTTCAAGGAGTAAACTAGGAGCCCTGGCAGGACAGGAGGCTCCATGCTAGGTTGTTACCTGCAAGGTCAGTGGGTCAGAACCTGCCCCCAGGGGCTCCTCGGGGGAGTTGGGCCCTGTCCTACAGGTTCACTATGAGTCAGAACCGACTATGGCAGTGAGTTAGAGACCACGAAGAGACCTTGTTGGTGCTGCTGAAGGGAGACAGGTAATACACACAGATTTAGGCTGTGCTTGTAAGTAGCTGCTTCTGTGCAGTATTCATGTGACCCCCACAACAGCCCTAAGTGGCAGAAACTACACATGCTATCTTACAGATGAGAAACCAAGACTGGTCTAGGCCCAGTGTCGTCGGATTACAGACAGGTCCCTCCAAACAACAGGGAGGAAGTTGGGAGTGACCCTAAAATAAGTGGAGTGACAAAATCAGATCTCTACTTAAGCTGTTGAATGAAAGATAGATTAGGAAAGGCCATAAGCCAGAAACTAGTGGGGAGACTGCAGCATCACCCCACACATTAATGGGGCGTGAAGAATCCTGGTGGTGCAGTGTGTGCACTTGACTGCTCGCCACAAAGACAGGTTCAAACCCACCAGTGCTCACAGGAAGAAGATGAAATTGTCTGCTCCCAGAAAGAGTGACAGTCTCAGAAACCCTAGGGAGTTCTCCTCTGTCCTATCAGGTCGTTATGAGTGGGCATCAACGCAATGGGTTTGAGGTTTGAACTCAAGTAGTAGCAGGTAAGATGGAGAGGAAGGAATGGAGAGGTGAAATCAGTCCATTTCAGTCCGAGGGTGTGAGGCACGGTAAGTGGCCATGGACACCACCTGGAACCCACACTGGGTAAAGCACCCACTCCACAAGGAGCGGGCTGTGGAGTCGGGATAAAGTGGAGGCACAGCAGGACTTTCATCCTGACTCCATGGGTCTGAGATGTGGCATAGCAGCAGTGTACAAAAGGACACGGGGACAAGAGAGAAGCCTTGTCCTCTCGCTGCTCTTCTCCCAGCTCAAACTGGCCAGGAAGAAGCCAAGATGAGAAAACAGCGAGCTCTAACAACAGGTGCGTTTCCTGGGAGCGCAACTGATGTGTTCCCTTTTCCACCCAGACCATGCAACTTGCCATGAAGAGCAAAGCCATGGGGCAATTGCCCAGCTACTAAACACTGCCGGCAGCAAAGAGAGCACGCCTTGTGCAGCTCTGGTTACAATCTACAGAAGAGGCTGGACAGATCACACAGCCCCCATCCGTTCAGGAAGTGGGATCAGAGACAGAATGGAGGAGAGGACTCCCCGGGCATTTGCAGCGTCCCCCACCCCTACCCACCCCCAGCAGGTCCAGGAAAGCTTTTAAAACAATTCCCTGCTCTTTTTATAGGAGGAGAAGGAGGAGGATGGAGTCATCACCCAGGCAACAATGAAAGAGTCACCAATAAACAGTCACCACCATTCCAGGCAACAATAAAGTGACAATTTTCCAAAACCACAACTAGTAAGTAGGACATAAAGACTTGAATTAAGACAAAGCCTCAGCATAGGAACCATTTCAAATTATAGGGACATCCCTTGATTTTCAGTCACATTTACACTCGGTGTGGTACAAGAGGGTACCTCTGGAAGGTCATTTTCCACTAACGTCCTCACAGGCTGCTACTCTTCTCGGGGACCCCCCAAGATGCTGGCTCTGTCACACAGCCAACAGCTATGTGACTGGAAGGGCTGTCACTGGACAAGCAAAGGGGAGATATTCTGGTCCCGGTTGTGCTTTCATTTCCAGAGTTACAGAAACCATCCACACTGAGCTTAGCCGAATTAGAGGGACGAGGAAAGATCATCTCGTCCCACCTTGCAGCGACCGAACCCAAAAGGGTAAAGGCATTGACAAAAGACTCACAGCAGACAACAGCCAGCCGGGACAGAAAAAAATACCGCTATCCAATGTTTTCACAACCGCCGCTAGCTACCTTATCAGCAGCTACCTGATCAGCAGGTGCTTGACACAGTTCAGTCATTTCAGGCTTTAACTCGTGAATCCTCACCACCCTCTGCCGTCAGGCTGACCTGACACACAGGATCCCACAGGACTGAGCAGAACTGTCGCACGGGGTGTTCACAAAAACACTGCCACGTCTTTCTCCTGCAGAGGGGTGGGGTCCAACAGCAGACCTTTAGGTTAGCAGCCAAGTGTTTTAACCACTGCACCACCAGGGCTGCCCTCAACTCTCACAAGCCCCCAATAAAGAAACCATTGTTACCCACATATCTGACTGATGTGGTAATGAGGCTGAGGCATCAAGAAGTTATAACTTGCCAGGAATTTATAAAGTTTGTGTGTGGGGGGTGTTGTTTGTGTGTGACAATTCAAACTCAAAAATGTGTAACTAGTCCTGGAGGGCCCCACTGACAGCAAGCACTAATCTACACACTGGATAGAATCCAAATGTCTGTTTTTAAATTGGGCTTTGTGTTCAAACATCTTCCTGAAGAAGCAATGTTAAAAATCAAAATTAGATTCCTAGATAGCCCACAGTATTTTCCCACCATGTAAAAAGACTACAGAAGCATTTGAATTCCAAATATGGGGCAGACATCTGTAGGCAACTGGACATCCCCCTACAGAAGGATCACAGGGAGGAGATGAGCCAGTTAGGGTGCAGTGTAGCAATGATGAAACATACAACTTTCCTCTAGTTCTTTAATATTTCCTCCCCTCGCCCCCACTATCCTGATCCCAATTCTAACATACAAATCTGGCTAGACCAGAGGATGTACACTGGTACAAATCAGAGCTGGAAACACTGGGAATCCAGGACAGATAAATCCCTCAGAACCAATAATGAGAGTAGTGATACCAGGAGGGGAATGGGAAGGTGGGGAGAGAGGGTGAATCAATCCTAGAAAAGTGGGTGAAGGGAGATGTCGGACAGTTTAAGACATGAAAAAATAATAATAATTTATAAATTATCAAGGGTTCACGAGGGAGGGAGGGTTAAAAAAATGAGGAGCTGATACCAAAGGCTCAAGTAGGAAGAAAAGGTTTTGAGAATGCTGATGGTGACAAATGTACAAATGTGCTTGACACAATGGATATGATAGATAGATAGATAGATAGATAGATAGATAGATAGATAGATAGATAGATAGGGGGCCAGAAGACCTTCTTGGATAACAAAATAAGAAAAATCATGCTCTTTGGATGAAGAGAAAAAAAGAGTTTTTAAGTGATTATCTTGTTCAATGTTGTTTGCTTCTATGTGCTGTTGTAAATAAACATATAGCTATGCTTTAAATTATAAACTCATTTTCAGGGGTTGTCTCCTTATTTCATATAATTGATTCTATGTGACCAGGCCCACTAAAACCAGACAGGCCCTGATTTCATTATTCATTAACTTTTACTCAGAATTTACTCATTCAGAAAATAATAACATATCCTGTTTTCAAGATTAATAAAAATATCCTATTTTTAAGAGAGATGAACACACCTTGTTTTTCAAAGTTTCATTGTGACCCCACTGGTCATGACTGCCATGTCATTGTTTAGCAAAGTGACCTGTCAACCAGTCATAAATCGTGTTCAAAGTTCCTGATAACTTAGTATACGAGTACTTTAGGAATCCTGGTTTCCTTGTTAAACGATGTGTTGGCCAATTGCAAAGTGTCTATTTAGACGTGCCCAACAATCTGATGTGGTGTCCTTCCTGAGCTGTTTCTCTTTCTGACGGGACAAACGGTCCACGCTGGGCAAAGTGTGCCCGCTTCTCGCCTCCGCTCTGCATTGCTCACATTCCCGGGTGTGGTTTCTTCCTAGCACCCGCACCTGCCTTGGTTGCCATGACTGCTAGGTGTTGCAGAGTCAACTGTCACTCACAATGACCTCATAGAGTTTCAAGGTTATCACCTTTATGAGAAATCGAGTCTTTCTTCCCTGGAATCACTGGGTGAGTTCGAACCACCAACCTTTCATTAACAGCCAAGCACTTAATATTGTTCCACCACGGCTCCTTTGTCCTCCTGTCTATACTACCATTCAATTCCCACATAAGACCCGTATCTGGCAAAACCCCCAAGGTCCCTGAGCGGGAAGTTATCTGCCGCTCTCATCAAACTCCCAATCCCTCACCCACCCCAGGTTTTATAAGGAAAGAACACTCCACTATCAACAACGAATTCATATTCATGTGTGAGTTGTTGATATCCATACTCAGGCATTCTCTAAAGGAATCATTAATTTGTAGACTTTCAGGGGAACAAAGTAACAGGAAGCCAGATACACTGGCACTTCCTGGGAGTCTCTTGATGACTGTTAAGATAACAATGCCAGTCCCAAGAGAGGACTTACTCTGTGCTCCGTAAACACCTGATGGCCTCTTGGATTGTGCACGCAGCTGCTAGCCACAATATCAGAAGTTCAAAAGCACCGATCACGCTGCAGGAGGAAGATGAGGCTTTCTGCTTCCGTGAAGCTTTACAGCCGCAGAATCCAAAAAAGGGCAGTTCTACTCTTTCCTATAGGGTTGCTATGAGCCAGAATTGACTCCGTGGCAGTAATTTTGGCTTTGGAACATGTGTGTGAGGTATATATCATTATCAATCCCATTTTAAAGAAAACAGACACCGAGGTTAGCCTAACAGCTATCTGATGGTAAAGAGAGTCGATTTAAATTAAGGTGACCTAACTCTGAACCATATGATTTCTCCATGAAAAAATATAGACACACACTAGTACTCTGCTGGGTAATAAAGCTTACCACTATGAAGCATGTCCTACATGAGTAGTTTTACAAAACATCACATGTATTATTTCACTTAATCCTTACTGCAACCCTATGATTCAAATGCTACCATATCTCCATTTTACAGCTGGAGAAAACTGATGCTCCAAAAATTATTTTTCACCTTCTCAAGGGACACAATAAGTACAGAACTGGGCCAGGAACCAAGTAGCCTGATTCCGAACTTCACATTTTAAGTCTTCGCACTTCTGACTATTCCGTCCTTTACTTCTGAACTAAGTATGATGTAAAAATTCAGTAGTCACTTTGTATTGTATCTGCATATTTCATATTGGTGTTCCTGTGGTCGCATCACTCTGCTCTTTTCAAAAGGGCTCCCAAAGTATCAGGGCGTGGTGTGGGGATGGAAGAGAAGGCTAGGAGGGTTAGAGCAAACCAGAGCAATTGATACTACATTCAAACACATTACACTAGCAAATTCATCTTAAAGGACGGGGTCTATCAAATTAGACTGAGGTCAGTGCACACTCGAAGAATGGTTCCTGATGCCTCTCTTCGGTCAGTGTGTCATGCTACAGTGGCTGTGAGTTGCTGTGATGCAGGAAGCTCACTCGCCCGCCCCTGTGCAGCAGCTGTCAGTGCGTTTCCAGGCCACGCAGACAAAGCATGACTTGGTGACGTGTTTCTAAAGCAATCGCTCGGTGGAAGGAAGCCTTCTGATGAGCAGCACAACATTTGAAGATGAGCTCCTCAGGTGGAAAGGCGTTCAGAATACAACTGGGGACGAGCGGCACCTTCAAGTACTTAGCCTCCGTGAAATGGGGGGACTAAAGCGTTCAGAACCTTCCCTGGCGGACGTAGCATGCCTCAAAATGAGGAAGGGGAAATTAAAAAAAGAACAGCTGCAAACATCCATTAATAGATGTACAACGACAGCCGATGAGGCCTCTGTGGGCACGATCGTCCCCTGAGGATTCTGGAAATTCCTGGATTTCCTCCTTGGCAGTGGGAGACACACTCTTTCTTGGCTCTCTCCCTAAGAGACACTCTACTAACAAGACACATGGCACTACTCTGATGGACCCCATGCCCTTGGGAACTGAAGGAGCCCCATGGAGACCCCTGCCACTGCTGAGATGCTTACAACACTACCGGATTCACAAGACTTCCAACCCACTGGCCTGTGATTGTCCTGAATTCGGTGTCATTGCATGTGTTCGGTGAGTCTGAAGAGGACTTTATAGATTGGTATCAGACATATGGTCTAATATTGGACTTAGGAACTTGATCTGGACTGGACTGGGATGCTTTCTCAATATTCAATTGCTCTTGTATATAAATTTGTTTCTTATACACAAAAAATAATAGATGTACAACGTATGAATACAGGGAAACTGGTAGTCATCAAAATGAAATGGGATACATAAAGATGAATACCCCAGGCATTAGAGTCTGAAATGCACTAGTATTGCCCATTCTGAAGCTTGACAAGCATGTGGTCAACTCTGCAAAGAATGACAAACTGAAGAGGAGTGGTGTTCAAACATCGGGACGTACATTTGAATACCTACCCTAAAGTACATCGTTGTCGGTAATAGGATAAGATCCACGTGCTCATAAGGAAAGCCAGTTAATATGACCATTAGTCAAATTTACGCACCAACCACTAATGACAAAAATAAAGAAATTGAAGGTTTTTAACAACATCTACAATCTGGAAGAGATAAAATATATGATGAAATTTGTTTAATTACTGATCATTGGAATGTAAAAATTGGAAAAGGTGGCTATGGTGATATAAATGATGCTGGAGAATATAGTGAAGAATTTTGCAAGACCGATACCTTATTCATTGCAAACATCTTTGTTTAGCACATAAACAGTGGCTATACACATGGATCCATCCCCCCCCCCATGAAATACACAGGAATCAATCAACTACTTCTGTGGAAAGATAAGATGGAGAGCTCAATATTACCAATTAGAAGTAAGATCAAGGGCTGACTAAACACAAACCATCAACTACTCATGTGCAAGGTAAGGTTCACGGAGAAGAAAATTAAAACAAGTCCACCAGTGCCAAAGTACAACCTTTAAGTATCACTGGCTCCCTGCAAGTCAATTCTGAATCAGGGGACCCAATAGGCCAGGGCAGAACTGCCCCGCAGGTTTCTGAAACGGGGCTGCGACTCCTCAATAGAGGAGAAGGCCTCCTCTTTCCCCATGGAGCTTCCCCCCCAGGGGTCTCAAAACGCAAGCATCGCTAGCAGCTAGCAGCTCAACACTAACCACTGCACCACCAAGGCTCCTAACTGAACACATCCTATCTGAGTTCAGACACCAATGCGAGAATAGATTTGCTACACTGATCACTAATGCCCAAAGACTAGATAAGCGGTGTGACATCATCAAGGGCATCATCCATGAAGAAGGGAAGAAAAGACCAAATCAGATGTCAGAAGAGACTCTGAAGCGTGCTCTTAGATACAGAATAGCTACAGCAAATGAAGAATGATGAAGTAAAAGAGCTGAACAGAAAGTTTCAAAGGACAGCTCGAAAAGACAAATTATAATAAAATGTGCCAAGAAAACTAAAAATGAAGAGCATACATAGCATTTCGCAAACCGAAAGAAGTGAAGGAAAAATTCAAGCCTCAAGTTGCAACATTGAAGGATTCTATGAGCACAATATTGAATGATGCAGGAAGGATCAGAGATGAAAGGAATAAACAGTCATTGTCCCAAAAACAATTGGTCGACATCCAACCATTTCAAGATGTAGTTTATGATCAAAAGCTGAATTCCAAGCAGCTCTGAAGGGATTGGTGAAAACACAGCTCCAAGGTATTGATGGAACACCGAGATGTTTCAACAAACAAATACAATGCTGGAAGCATTCAGCTGTCTATACCAAGAAGTTTGGAAGACCTGGTTAACTGATTGGAAGAGACCCACTGTGCCAAATCCAAAGACGGGAGATCCAATAGACTGTAGATGATATCAAACAAGATCACTAATATAACACTTATCAGACAATATTATGAATGTAAAATTTTTCTGAAGAAAATCCAAAGACAGCTGCAGCAGTACACCGACGGGAAGTTGCCAGAATTTCAAGGCCAATTCAGAAGAAGATGTGAAAACAAGGATTATCATTGCTGACGTCAGGTGGATCTTGGCTGGAAACAGAGACCACCAGACAGGTGTTTAGTTGTGAGTGACTGTGCAAAGGTGTTCCACTGTGTGGATTTTAATATAGTACGGGTAGCATTGGGAAGAATGGGCATTTCAGGACACTTTGCAGAACCTATTCACAGGCTATGAGGCATCTGTTCAAACAGAACAAAGGGATGCTGTGCAGTTTAAAACCTGCAAAAGTGTGTGTCAGGGCCGCATGCTTTCTCCATAGTTCCTGTGTCTGTCTGACGCACATCACCTGAGAAATGAGACTATGAAGAATCGAAAGAAGTCTCACTCTCTGTGACAAAAAGATGACATAATAGTGTTTGCTGAAAGGAAAAGAGGATTTGAAGCACTGATTGATGAAAATCAAAGACTACATACAGTCTTCAGTATAACATAAAGAAAAACAAAAATTGGCACAACCAGACCAATAGGCAAAACCATGATAAATACCTTAACTGAAATTATCATTGATTTCATTTTATTTGGATCCACAATCAATACGCATGGAAGCAGCCGTCAAAAAAGCAAATGGCACCTCTTTAAATCTTCTCTTTAAACTTCAAAAGCAAGTGGGTCACCTGAAGGCCTTCGATGTATTCAACTGCCTCATGCATGCAAAAGCTAGGCCATGAGTAAGAGAAGCCGGGGAAGAAATGACACGCTTTAATGATGGTATTGGTGAAGAAGATTAAATATACTGTGAGCGGCCAGATGAATGAACCAACCTATCTTGGAAGATGTGCAACCAGAATGCACTTGAGAAACAAAGATGGCAAGACTTCTCACCTACTTTGGAGATGGTACTTTGGAGCAGTGTCCCCTGCTGAGCAAAGTAGAGTCGGCATAAAAAGAGGCCTAACGCTGTGGCTCCAACACAGGAACAATGGTGAGGAGGGCGTAGGACTGAACAGAGCTCCATCCTGTTGGACACAGGGCTGCTACAGTCAGAACCAATTTGAAGGCAATTAATATCAACAACCATGACCTGTGCTAGTAAGAAGTAAAACCCAGAACAGTGCCTCGAGTTGATTAAGCTTTGGGGCACTAAAAGTGATTTTCTTGAAGTAGATTTTCTTTGCTTATTATTATCTGAATGGATTTGTTTTCCCTGAGCACATGTCATGTATAGAGAATGAGTCTAGGGTGGGCCTCGTGGTAAGCAAAATCCTAGGGACAGAAATTAGTCATTGATAAATTTTTCTTAAAGTAGGGTAATCCCTAAGAGACTTGGTGGGAACTGACTCTCTTCTTTCTAGACAGTTTTCACATTGCTGCCATATAACACCTGACATCAGGTACAGAAGCTCAAATGAACTGATTAAAGCAACTCCCAGACTGTTACCAAGTCCCCATCCTCTCCTACATACTGGCTGTAAACCCAGTTCACTTGAAACAGGTACACTCTGAGTGACAATCAATGTGCATTCAAAGGCCCTCAAAGAGCTTACCACCAGTCCACCAAGTGACCTCACCCTGTCCTCTCAAATGACTGTTAGAATCCAGCCATGGCCTCCATCATGGGATTGCAGTTTCCTCTCATCTACCAGCAGCATACTTAGATTTCTCAGTCATAGCTAACCATGGAAGTGCCCTTATCACACTTCATCGAAAATTCAAACACACAAACCACAAAAGGAGTTGCAAATTAAAATCTCAATAGAAAAAAGCTTTTATTTATCCTTTCATTCATGGAATGCATTTCAATTAAATGCTGTTTACAGGCTCTTGTTAGGTGCTAGGGAACTCTCAGTAAGGACCAAGATAATGGACCAGCCCTTCCATTGGGGCTTATGCTTTAGCATCTCCATAGTAAGTAAAATCTACACTTCTGGCCAAACAGCACAAGGCCCCTAAAGGAAGTGGTTCAATGGGTCAATCTAAAGCAATCCCAGCTCTGCTAGCTCCAGGCCACAAACACGTAAGAGCAGCTCAAGAATGGATTTGAGGGAGAGGAGGGTTACAATAACAAGGCTATGAAATAAGTAGATTCTGGTAGAGCAATTCATGCAAGAAACGTCTTCAGACTTTCCAGGTGAATATTCTTGGAATAGAAATGGGTTCTTTAACAGAAATGAAAACTTAAGCATGGAACCAGAAGCAGAATCGCCTTCTGTGGGCCCATTTGTCAAGCCCAGGAGAAAGTGGCATCTCTAGGACCTTGCTGCTGCAGAAGTCACCAGGAAAAGAGCTGAAGTCTTACTCATAAATGCTTCTGCCAGGCAAATGCAGAAAAATCAAAGCCAGAAATAAAAAGCACATTGGAAACCTTCAGTTAGGGACTTTCAGAGGAAGTTCAGTCTAACTACATATTATCTGAACATAATCCACTGACATCAAGTCGACATGATCTATTTTACAGCAAGCACAAAACCATATGAATGCCAATTATTTTTTTGCCCTAGTCAAGAGAGCCTGGCACCCTTCTGCAGAACAATTACCTATAGGTGCATAATACTTAAATGCTAAACTCTTTCTCCATTTCAGCACGGAAAAGTGCTGCTCACAGCAAATGGACATCATTTCATTGGATTAGATTAATTTTTAACTGTGTTATTCTAACAATTATGCCAGCTACCATGTAATTAATATTCCAACTGACTTTACAAAAATTAACAAAATCCCCTCAAGGAAACAATTAGTCATTAGGCACGAAGGAGACTTTTCTATGGCCAGCAGCACTTCAAGCAGAGAGTTCATCACATAATGGGTTGGTATCAAACCTTTCCCACGCTTCTTTCGAGTCGTAGCCAACAGCACGTAAACCTGACGTTGGCAACTTACTCCACTTCACTTAATATATGAACACACTTACTGGTTACACTCTGAGGGTAAAACGATGACTGATGGAAGCTTTACAATTAAACAGCGCTTTTCATTTGTAAGAGGCGAAAAAAACACATTAATTGTTTGCCTCTTCCATTTCCCCAGCTGGAAATTAGAACCCAAGCTTGTTTCTTGGGGCTATTTTTTGTGTTTATTAAAGTCATATACATAAGGTATCCTTGCATTCTCCTTCCAAAAAGCCCTGGGGTTTTTTTTGGTGCGTTTTTTTTTTCTCCCCTCCTCTCCCCACCTTCCCCACCTCCTCTCCCCCTTTTGGTGCATTTTTATAACCATCCTTAAATCCTTTCTAGTGGAAGGGAAGGTATGCGTCAATGATACACAGGACACCTTTTGCCTGCAGTCCTCCTTGGAGTGGTCAGTGGCAGCGCAGAGTTGAGAGGACTCTGAAGCCCATTCACAGAACAGAGTGCCGTGGAGGATTAGTGATGTTTACCCTGGCCATGAGTAATAGTTTGAGGACCCATGGCGCAAGCATTTGCCATCTCCATCCTTCAATTAATTATTTAAAAATTAGTAAAATGGCAATAGGCTCATGAATAAAGCATAGCATATGAATTATTTGTAGGAGTCAGGTTAAAGAGGAAAGAGTTTTCTGTAATTGAAGCCAAATGGACTAAGCCATCAAGTTCTGGGGGAAACACTGAGCTACATCAAAAATCCAAATTTTAGTCTAGCTGGAGAGTCCTGGACATGTCAATCCACTAGGCCTCAGTTTGCCTGGCTCTAAAATTAGAGATCAAACTCAAGGATCTCCTAAGCTGTCTCTTCAGCTCTGCTGACCAATGGTGCAAGCGGCCCCAATCCCTTCTCTGCTGGTGGTACCATGGAGCTGATGAAAGCACACTTTCGACATGCTTCATTTCACCAGGCAAACCAACCAACCAACAACTCCAAATCCACCAAGTTGATGCCAACTCACAGCGATTCTCCAGGGCAGGGTAGAACTGCCCCCTGTGGGTTTCTGAGACTCTAACTCCTGATGGAGTAGAAAGCCCGTCTTTCCCCCAGGGAAGGCTGGTGATCTCTAACTGCTGACCTTGCAGATCTCAGGCCAATGCGTAACTACTGTCCCACCACATCAGGCCAGGCCAGGGACAGGTCTAGAAGTCTTAGATCCCTTCACATTGCTCATTTTAAATCGATCACCCCAGGAAAATGTCTGTGTATTTCTAGTCTGTAGCATCTCCAGGGCGAGAAGTTCTACCTGCATAATCCTTCTTTTCCTTGATACACCCTCTCTTTCACTGGGATGCTGATGCAGAGATCAGAGGCAGGGACTTCAAGCTCAATAATCCATCATCTGGCAAACAATGAGAACCAACTTCCCTCAGATCGTACCATCACTTCAATTTAAACAGTCCCTCGTGGCTTCAAGATCAACCAAAATCTTTCCATTACTAAAAAGTCCGGCACGCTAGCCTATTGCAAGATCGACCTTACCTACATGATAAATTGCCACGGCTTTCTTGTGCAAAATTCTAAACTTTCTACAAGGATTACAACCATAAGTAAGTCAAACGGCACATCTACTGATCAGATCCCAACCAACTATGTAGTAAAATCAGATTTAAATAACCAAGAGTGTCCCTGAGAAAACAAGGAAGTCTAATTCAAATAGGACAACCTGGGAAAGCCATGTTATCTGTCTATGGCTGGGCCAGTCCAGGTAACTCCTACTGATATCTATCACTTACCTACCCTGCATTTCCTTTTTTCAGGTCCTTCCCCCCTCTTACTCCAAGGACTCACACCTTTCCAGGCTTCCCATGCCTCAGGTGAGGAGCTGGCCAGAGAGAAGCCCTTCCCCTGGATTCAATGCACCATCTCAGAGCTAGCTCTCAAGAAGGGCTAGAATTCTTTTCTAGGGCTTAATGTGGACCTTAGGCAATCATAGGTATACGGATCACGCATACCTGTAGTTACTAGCAAGGATGGCGAGCCTGCATCTCTGAACAGGACATTGTGCTTGCTAAAGCGGAGAGGGGGGAAGACGAGGAAGACCCTCCAAAGCGCAGTAGCTGCAACAATGAGCTCAAACACAGCCAAAGTGAGCACGGCAGCAGGCTGGGCCATGTTTCATTCTGTTATACACACGGTCACCGGGGTGAAAACCAGCTGAGGGACACTCACCACACTCGGAGAGCATCAGAAAGAAGCCAGGCTAGAGGTGGCAAGACAGGTTGCCACCACCCATCTGAGAACCTCCGTCCTCGAACTAAGCCTCAAACTCAAAACTCCTGTATCTAGTTCTAGTTCACTGATCCAGTGAGGTCCTTTTTCTTGCTTTTTTGCTTAATCTAGATGGAACTGTGTTTGGCACCAACAGACCAGAGTTTGGGAGAGAGGGTGCACACCCTAAATGCATGCATGAGCTTCTAGTTCTTTCTTTGGTGCTCCCTGGAAAATCACCTTCTCCTTGATCGCAAGCTCAGCTTCCAGGATTTCCACTTTACCCAAAAGAAAACTAAAATACTCCCACAGAGAAATTCAAACAAGCAATTGTGCACCCCAGGAAATCTGGCAAGACTCACCTACATTCCAAGACCTTAGAGGGAAAAGGCCTTTGAAAGGAAGAAAATGGAAAGTACAAAGCTGTTGAAAACCAAGTGTGAAAGTATCCAGAGTGGAAGTACAGAGGCTTTTTGAGAAAATCCTGCCAGGTCCACATTCTGACTTCCCATCATCAGATAAAGGGAAGACACTCACACACAAGCAACAGGACCCAAACAAAAGAAACTTGTCAGCAAGTAAATGGTTTCCAAGCTGATGAGTCTAATTGCTCCCATCACGCTTGGACTACAGGTTAGTTTTCCTTTTACAGCTGTCCCGGAGTCTAGGCCAGGCGTCCTCAAACTACCGCCCGCAGATGCAGCCCGCCAAGGACATTTATCCAGCCCGCCGGGTGTTTTTGCCCCGTTTTGTTTTTTACTTCAAAATAAGATACGTGCAGTGTGCATAGGAATTTGTTCATAGTTTTTTAAAAAACTATATTCTGGCCCTCCAACGAGTCTGAGGGACAGTGAACTGGCCCCCTGTTTTAAAAGTTTGAGGACGCCTGGTCTAGGCCATAGGCTGGTCTGCTGAATGAAACATCAAATTTGATAAAGTGTGTTAAGAAGGTCCCTCAGATGGAGTCAAAAGTAATCTAACAAGTATGATTGTAGTGGCATTTCTCTACCACCAATAGGGGAACAATAATGCACACAGTATTCAAAAGGTGATTAGCTAAGCATTAGACCACCAGTCCTTAAAGAGTCTTGGACTCCTGGGAGAATCTGATAAAAGCTACAAACACTCCCACACAAAAAATGCACAGACCACAACATTTGGCACAGAATTTCAAGGGACTCATAAAAGTTGCTCCCCATACCCAATTCCCAGATTACAAATCCTTGACTAAGAATATAATAAAAAATATTTAGCTACCTCTGTATCAGTATTAATCTCCAAAGACATCAAAAGACAACAAAAGAACTTGTCGAGAAATTTTAAAACTTCTACAATCTTGATATTCCTAGGCTGAATCAAAAATCATTTTTTTCCCTTTAGCTCTCACATTCTGCAATTTAGGATACGAGAAAACTTGAGGTTTCTTAGGTTCGCTTCTTCGATTGCTTACCTTGTTTGACCACTTATATGCCTGGAGGAGCTGACTATACAGCGGAGTTTTGTCCTGCACAGGATCCAGGCTTAAGAGGCCACTGTTATGGAGAGGATGGTTCTCAGATGGCTTGCCGACCAAATTGCTCAGCCGTTCCAGCTCGCTGAAAAGCAAGCACATAGCCCAAGTAAGCTTATGTCCACTTCAACTCCAAAGCAAAGCCAATCACCATTGTAAAAAGAAAAACAAAAAACTGAGCTGTCTACTAGAAGTCCCTTTCAAAAGAAATTATTTTTTTAAAGTTAAGTGGATTTAGGCCAATCAAGAAAACCCTTCATTGGGAGCTTATCTTAACCTAAAAGAGCTTCCTGGTGTCATTCCACAGGAGGGAAAAAGGAGAACGGGAATCAATAGGATGGCTCCGAAAATCAAGATTTAACAATTCCAATTGTTCTCTGCAGGGGAAAGAGGGCTTTATGGAATTCTGAAATGTGGAAAAGCACAGCTTCTCACTAATGGTTTTCAAACCCACGTGCAGAACATTACACTTGGCAGAATAGCAAGTACCTGAAAAATGATGATTAGTTATCATTCACATAGGGGTAGATTTGTACAGGATGCTTCACGGATGGTAAAACTTAACAAAACAAAGAAGAGATAAAATAAACAAATGGAACAGGAGGGCGCCACGGAGGGGCTGTGTCCAACACTTTAGCTAGCGGGAAAACTCCAACTAAGCTCGGAAAAGGGAGCCAACAGCAAAAACTCATTCCAGGAATACAGTCTGAGGGGCCAGTCCCAAAGCACCAACATGAGAAGTTTCCTTGGGCACTGCCTCTCATATCACATTCATTTTGGAATCAGTGGCTGCCTACTATTGTATAAAGATTTCAGAAGGCAAGGTGGGTGGGCACTGTAAACACATTAAACTTCCTAAGGTGGTAAAGTGTTGTTCTAGTATCCTGAACTTTACAAAGGGACCAAAGTCAGAGAAACTGGAAATTTGAGAGAAGCATGAGCGACCAAGCCATTTGCTCTGGCAGGGGGAGTATTAGCTGGCACTGTGCCAGGGAACAGCAAGTAGATGTGGGAGTTGGGAAGGGGGGTGTGATGTCTTGGCTTTTCCCCAAAAAGAACGGCAACTACTTCAGGGGGTTGCAGAGAGGAGGCAAAGGGAGGCGCACATCACTTGGCCACCACCCCCTCCTCTACCCTACCTCCTTCTTCCATCTGCTTACTAAAGAGACCCAAGTTAGGTCGGAGTGGGAGGGAATCCAACCACTCCATGAAGCCTAGGATGCCTAACGCACCAAACGCCTCCCCCTCCTGCTAAGTTCAGTTCTGATCATTAAAAGGAAGGGCAATAAAACTCTGAAATTCTTTCCTGCCTGGGAAGGTACCCACTTTCCCTAAGGCTGGGAAGGCAAGTTTAGGACTTCAAGGCCTACCGAATTACAGACTGCATGTTATGTGCTAGACATTTTATAAACATCCTTTCACTCATGCCTGGCAACAACACTCATAAAACAGAAGCAGAGCAGGTGAGCTTTGTAGGAAAGAAGGAAATGTACAATGCTGAACCCTAAAAGGCCCTAATTGCTATAGGAGCTGAGGGGGGCGGGGCAGCGCTGAGTGAAAGTGAGTAAGATAGCCTGAAACTACCTCTATCAAGAAAGCCCTATCCAGCAGTGATCAGGTCGTTTGTTAAAGGACAAGAGGGAAAGATAGGCCTGGACCTGTTTGGTCACTTGGGACGGGTGGAGGACAAAACTACTGGATTCCAGGTTTAAGGCCGAGGGATCTGGGACCGGATCCGGTGCGTTTCAGTGAGTAACGTGCAGCCACACTGATCGGGTCTGAGCCGGTCCTCTCCGCATTGCTTGCCCAGACGTGGCAGGCGCCGAGGAGGGCCTACAGGTGCCCAGTGTGTCGAGCAAAACGAGCAGAAGTTTGAAGGAACGGCAGACCTCCTCGAGAGCAATGGACGGCCACAGGGGGATGCGGGGCTGGAGGCAGCAGCCAAACGACGGGAGGTGAGAGAGCGGGGGCGGAGGCAAGGTGTCGCTAAGGGGCAGAGAGAGGCTGGGAGAGGAAAGACGACGGCGGACAAGGGAATGAGCCAACAGAACCTATCTCAAGACGCGCAGGGTCGGGACAGGGCTGGCTCCCCACTCCAGCCCCCTCAGCCGGTACCTACTTGAGGTCCCGGTTGACCGAATGTAAGTTGTCCTGGAAGTGCGCGATAAAGGCCTTCTCCCGGCCCTCGAGGGTCTCCTTGTTTCGCATGCCATCTTTTAGGCAGTCGAACACCCTGCTCACGCTGGAGCGCAGCGCCTGGATGGCGCTAATGGCCTGGGCAAAGGCCTCCAGATTCACGCCGACACTCAACACGTCCGCCATGATGCCGCCGCTTCCCAACGCCGGCTCTGCCGGCGAGAAGCCGCGCTCGCTGATGACGCGTTCCCAAAAGGCTTCTGGGAAATGTAGTTCGTGCGGAGTGGCGAGCCCCAGGTGGTGTGCTGGGTACCATCGGGAAGAAGGTTGTTGCCGCTGGTACTAAATGAACTAGGGGCAGGACAATGATAATCTCGACTTAGGAAAGCCAGGTTGGACTCACGGTTTCCTTAATGGTGACAACGAGATACAAAAGCTTTGCTCGTTTCTTCAAACTTGCACTCTAGGATTCATATGAACCGCCAACCCTGCGGCTCACAGCCCAACGTGTAACCAACACACCACCCAGGGTCCTTCTAGGATTCATATGAAAAAGAATTGTTCAGAGCGGTAAAGTATCCAAGGATGAATGCAAAAATGCATAGCCTGAATCTAATCTAACCATGACATCAAACAAACTCAAAACGAGAAGCATTCCACAAAATAACTGACTTCTGCATATATATACATATGCATATGTATATGTGTCTATGCATATATATTACACACCTCATCACCAGGGCTATTTACATACAGTCTCACAGAATTTTATATATATATATATATATATATATATATATATATATATATATATATAATTTTGTGTCCTGAAAGAGAGAGCCCGTGAAACGAGGAAGAGCCTCAATGAGATGAATTAACACTGACCGTAGCGATGAAATCAAGCACAGCAATGATTGTGAGCATGGCACAGAAATGATCAGTGTTTGGTTTGGTTTGTGCATTAGGTCACCAGATGGGTCTGAACCGACTCCCTGGTACCTGACAACAGCAACGGGGACAAGGGATGAGGGACAGTGGTGATTCAGTGGTACAATTCTCGTCCTCCATTTGAACGATCCAGGTTCAGTTCCAACATCCCACTATCCATGGAAGCCTGGGTGTTGCTACAAGGCTTTCAAACTAAAACAGATAAGGAAGAAAGGTCTGGTGATCTGTTTTCAAAAAACCAGCCAATGAAAACCGTATGGATCACCAAAGTCTGATCTTCTTGTGCTCAATTTGTCATAAGTATGGTCCTGCTCAAAGGCCCCCAGCAGTAGCAGTGCTGAGGTGTGCAGCTGAGCGCTCTGTGTGAGTAGGATTTTCTGATCTTATCGGGACAGCTCGTGAAATCTGGAAGAGGTCTGCAGATTGGTTAATAGTATTTAATCCATGTTAACTTCATGATTTTTTTTGTTATGTGGGCTGTGTTAGTGTAAGAAAATATCGCTAAAGAATAAATTATAAAAAAAGGAATAAATTATGCACTATATTATCTGCATGAAAAATAAAATAGTATGGATATATTGAGAGAAATAAAGACCAAAGCAAGTATAGTAAAATGTGGCATCTGGATGAAGGGCATATTGGGATTCTCTGTACTATTCTTGTAATTCAATGTCTGAAATTAGTTGTTGTGAATGTCCACCTATGGAGGACAGGTAAACAAAATGTTTGGACAATTTTTTTCTTTTAATGGCCATCAAGCTGATTCTGACTCATAGTGACCTTGAGGGACAAAATAGACTCATCCCCACACAGTCAGAAATAGACTGACACATATTTCTTCTGCCAAGAAGTTGGTAGGTTTAAACCCTTCTGTTAGCAGCCGGACGTTTATATACCGTGTCACCAGGCCTCCCTACATGCAGTCTCCCTCACTGCCCTGGAATCAATGCGACTTGTAACGACCCTATAGGACAGGGCAGAACTGCCCCCTATGAGTTTTTAAGACTGTCATTCTTTGGTAAAGAGTAGAAAGCCTCACCTTTCTTCCTCAGAGCAGCAGGTGGTTTTGAACTGTTGACCTTCCAGTTAGCAGCCCAACTTGTAACCCACTACACCACCAGGGTTCCTTATATAGAGAGTCTAACGTTCTGCCAGGCTATTCTGAGCAGGATTGTGAGTGTGTGTAGTTCACTTCAACCCAAACGCCCTAATAATGTCCTACTTCCCACCCATTTCCTCCCTCTCACCCTTGATGTCACCACCTCAATTCAAATATTCTTCTAGTTTTGAAATTATAAAGATAAATTATGCTTTAAAACTAGCCTCCAGCGTTGCTTTCCATGAGACAAGCAACTCTAGCATTATTTAAACATTCGTTAAATGAATAACAACACCAATGTGAAAGAAACACATTTTGTTGCCCAGGTTTCATATGTTGTTATCTGGGTTTATGTCGGTTCTGAAGTGGGAAGTCTCATCGCCTGATTTTTCGGAAGCACATCACCAGATCTTTCTGTCTAGTCTGTCTTGGTCTGAAAGCTCTGCTGAAACCTGGTCAGCCTTCCAGCAACTCAACAAGCCATCAGCGACACAAGGCTGGGAAGGGGGTGGGGGTGGAAGCTTCACCTGAGGGACACTAGCCAGGAATCAACCCTCAGTCCCTTGCATGAATGATGAGAATTCTGCTGAACCACCATCAACCTCATCGGAAATAGATGGTTGCTTTCAGGTTTGCAGGTCTGCTCTTCTTTGACTGTGTTATCAGTGACCGCTTTGTTAAGGGGGATGCTTTGGGAGGGTAGGAAATGTATAGCTGTGGGCCTCTCAACAAAGTATCGAGTTTCCTTGTGCCTCAGTTTTACATTGGTGTCTAGATTAGGATAAGCACGCCGGAGATGCCACCTGTTAGAAGAATGTAGTGTGAGAGCTTTTGACAGGTCGATAACTTGGACTCCTGTACCCATTTGAGAACTCCGCAGGAAATCATGCAAGGATTAGTCGTGGAACTATTAGCTGAGAGTCTCTCTCATGTCTTGACCTTGTGGCGATAGCTGATCAATTAACTGTCTTGGAACTCACTGTTTTGAGTGGTCTTTTCTTTCCAGTGTGGAGCCCTGGTGGTGTAATGGTTACAAGTTGGGCTGTACTCCAGAAGATCAGCAGTTTGAAACCACCAGTCGCTCTCCAGGAGAAAGACAAGGCTTTCCACTCTCATCAACAGTTGCTGTCTCGCGAACCCACAGGAGAGTTCTCCACTCTTCTGTAAGGTAGCTATGTGTTGGCATTGGCTCTATGGCATTTGGTTTTTCTTTCTCTCTTTCCTTTGAAATATATAAACAAAACAAACAAGCTTCTGTCCTGTCCATTCTTACTCATCACCACCATGTAGGACAATTTGGAATTGCCCCACAGAGATTCCAAGGCTGTAAGTCTTTATAGAAGCAGACTGCCATCTATTTCTCCCGAGGACCGGCTGGTGGACTCAAACCATCCACCCTTGGCTTAGTTCTTGAGTTCACTTTAATGACTGTACCACCAGGGCACTTTCTTTTAGAGTATATATATAAAAAAAAACTATTACCATCAAGTCTATTCCTATGTATAGGGTCTTATTTAAGGTTCCTGGAGCAGACAGCCTCATCCTTCTCCTACAGAGCTGCTGGTGGGTTTGAATGGCCAACCTTTCTATTAGTAGCCCGCCTACTGTTGTTGTTGTTTTTAGGTTTCTGTAGAAATTTTCCTTTTTTTTTCTAACTTCACAAAAGGAGGATATAATATCTACATTAGCTGGCTTGTTTGGGGGTTTGACTTTGGCTTGTTCATTCTTGCTGGGAAGAAGAGTACCCCATTGGCTCATTGGTTCCTGCTCATAGTAATCCGTTAGAACAGAGTACAGCTGCCTCACAGGGCTTCTGAGACTGTGACCCCTGCTGCCCTATAGGTTACCAGCCAAGCACTTAACCACTGCGCCACCAGAGCTCTGTAGGGAAAGAACAAGACCCTCTGCTGTTGAGTGGATTCCAACTCATAGCCACCCTTTAGATCCAACAGTTTCATAGGGTTTCTGAAGCTGTCAATCATTTGATAGAATAAGACAAAGACTTCAAACCCCAAAACCCAAACTCACTGCCATCAAGTCAATTTCAACTCATAGTGACCCTACTGGGTACAGAATAAACAAAAAATTCACCCTCATTGAGTCAGCTCCCACTCATGGCGACCCTATAGGTCAGGGTAGAACTGCCTCTGTGTGTTGCCCAGACTGTAACTCTTTATGGGAGTAGAAAGCCTCATCTTCCTCCCATGGAGTGGCTGGTGGTTTTGAATTGCTGACCTCTCAGTTAGCAACCCAATGCCTAATGCACTACTCCACCAGCGCTCCTAGAGAAAACAAATTACACCATCGTGTTCACTAGCTATTTGGGACAAGACCAGCAGGTGCTATTGATTAAACATTGGGCTACTAACTGCAAGGTTGGTGGTTCAAACCCATCAGCTGTTCCATGGAAGAACAAGGAAGCTGTCTGCTCCCATAAAGGGTCACTTCAAATTGGAATCAACTCGATGGCAGTGGGTTTAGATTGGGGAGGCTATGAGAAGATGATTCATGCTGAGCTACATCTATTTTTGCTCACACCCATATATGCCCCAAAACATGACATTTTGCATATAGTTTTAGAGAGTTCACTGCCTACCGAAGGCTGAAACATGGCCTCTAGTTAAACATCATGTTTCCCTTTGAATACCGCGAAGGTTTGATCCAAGATTATCTGGCTCCCGCCCATTCCTGAGGTACAATAAATACTCAGTGTTTTTCTAGAAGCAATTAGTTAGTACAATGTATTACATTTGCCTCCTTAGATGCTCTCTCCAAATTACTTCATCTCCTTATGTACTCAGATCACATGTCCCCCTCATACCCAAGTCTGCCTCCCCACCCCACTCCCACACACACAATAAGGTTTCCTTTATCTCATTCTCTGATTCAGTGGTTTAGACTCTGATTGGCACAATAAAGTACAAATACGCTCTGCTCCTACAGTCATTCGTTTTCAGGATTTCTCTGTGGCTCCCGCCTTCTGGGAAGCTCAGAAATTGATCAATGGAAATGCACATTTCCCCTGAACCTGGTAAGGACTCTTTCATCCCATCAACAGAAAACTTCTCATTTTGGAAAAGAATGGACAGAGGTTCTCTAAGGTGTTGTAAACCCTGCGAATGTTGGCACATGTAGGCTTGCATCTGTGTGAATTTGTGGGATATAAATTACTTGAGTTCATTTCAAACAATATCAGTTTTTAATTATTATGATCTTGTGTTTGGGTAAAAGGCAGCACCCTGCTGCTAATATCTTCCAAAATGAATGAGCCATTAACTTGGTCCTATGAGCTCTGAAGTATTAGAAGGCGCAATCAGAATTAAAGTTGTCAGTATTTAATAAAATAGGCTGTAGCTCCCTTCATCTTCAGAGAGCATGTGGTTTAAGCATTCAGAATGAGAACGCGCCCTAATCAATTAATAATTATTAAGAATCCGCTAGCTGCAGAGTGCGCCATGGAGTGGTTGTATGGAATGTCACCAGTAGATTTAAAACCAGATCTGCCCCGAATAAGTCACTGTATAACTAAGCCACCTGACATAATGCTAAAGATGCTGTCGGTTGCTCTAAGATTGAACTGAGGCAGCATCCGATGCTTGCCCCGGAGTGGACATTCAATTTAGTCATTCAACAAAAATGTATTGGGTGCATTTTGCTGGACAGCTACCAAGTCCATGGTAAATCCAGGCCCAGTCTAGCCCAATAAATATCAATGAACCTATTTGAAGTGGAGTCATTTGTTCCTCTACCTAACCCGGGTTACTGCTCAGGGCTCTAAGTAGCTTAGAATGAGATGTCGAATACTTAATCTGAAGTGAGCATGGTAAGGAAATGTGCTTGATCTCTCCCGGTTTGTTTGTGTTTTATTTTACTTCCGACCGACCATGATTTTGTGAGAGAAAGGTGTAGGAGTCTCCTTCCACAAAGACTTACAGGTTTGGAAACCACCAGCGGTCCCCTGAGGGAAAGACTAGGTTTTCTTTCCGTAAAGAGTACAGTCTGGGAAACCCACAGGGGGGCCTGTCCTGCAGGGTTACTGCGAGTCGGAAATGGCTTGACAGCAATTGGTCTGGTTTCTTTGGATTGCTGTTTCACTTTTAAATGATGATGGTGATGACGACAATGACAATGGTGAATAGAAAGACTACAAGTAGCCAGGGATCCCAAAGACAAGGGGGATTTTGGGGGAAAGGGGTGCCAGCCCCCCACCTCTAATCACAGGTTAGATAGGCACAATTGTACGGTTGTGATATATAAATATTATATGAAAATCATCTAGAGCATGAGAGATGGGAGATTGAAATAATGGAGTCAGACACATTTCATAGTAGCATGCTCGCCTCAGCCCTGCTTGGTGGTCCACATGGAGGGAGGGGGAGGGGAAGGAGAAAGGGAACAGGGAACAGAGGACAGTCAAGGGAGTTGCTGAGAGAGAGAGAGAGAGAGAGCTTTTTATTGCTAACCCAGGTCTATCTACCTTTGGGGGGAGTGCAAGCCCACTAATTACAGGTAAAGACATACATCACAGGAAGGGGCTGCACTATAGGTTATACAGCAATGAGAGGGGACAATCTAGGAATAGACTCACAATAGGAAGAAGAGGGATTGGGGCTATACATGTGACAAGATAGGGGGATCCTCGATTCAGGATGGCAGCCTAACTTTGGATATCACTGAGCCAGTTTGACCTGTTCTCTGGATCTCCAGAGAAACCATTGTCAATAGGGTGTAAACCCCACCTACAGGAACCAGGCTAATGATTGCCAGCCTTTATGGAGAAGTAGCCCATTGGCCTTAACAGCAGGGAATGGCCTACCTGTCTGGCAACTGACTGCCTTCAGGGAGATAGTTTGACAATCATTTATCATTAGCTGCAAGCAGTGTCCTAAGTCTGTCATATTTGGGGAAAAGACTTGGGAGAAATCTTTCTGTTTCCCACAGGGGATCCTAGAGAAAGCCAACTAGGCCTGGGCCTCTGCACCGTGACCTGTGTCTCTCAGGCAAATGAGCCTCGGTGTGGTACACTTACAAAGCAAGGACACCCCCTCTGGAGTGAACAGTCCAAGAGAGTGGGTTTAGGAGGACCTTGTTCTTAGCCCCAGAAGTAGGAAAAAGAAAGCATCGTTAACCATGATCAAAACCATGGAGCACCACCTACCAAACAAAAGGCTTGTCATGTCTGAAAACATATGAGCCTGCTCTCACGGCACTCATGCACAGCCTAGGAGGAGAAACAACCACTGAAAGGGATCTGGAATTACAATGAGGTTCAAGTACAGGTTGAGACTAAAACCAAGATCAAGCTCACTGCCATCAAGTCCAGGCTGACTCACAGAGACCCAATAGGACAGGGTGGAGCTGCCCCTGTGGGTTCCTGAGACTGGAACTTTTTTTTAATCCTTTTATTAGGAGCTCTTGCATATATAATTACAATCTATAGGTCCGTTAGATCAAGCATGGCTGTACAATTGCTGCCATCATCATTTTCAATAAATTTTATTTTCTTGAACTCCTTGATATCAGCTTCCGTTTATCCCATTCCCTCCTTCATCCTACCACCCCTCTGAACCCTTAATATATTATATATTATTATAGGGTGTGTTTTTTTGCCATAACTTACACTTTTCCATGTATCCATTCACCTAAAATTTTTATGTTC
Source organism: Tenrec ecaudatus (assembly GCF_050624435.1). Classification (NCBI taxonomy): domain Eukaryota; kingdom Metazoa; phylum Chordata; class Mammalia; order Afrosoricida; family Tenrecidae; genus Tenrec; species Tenrec ecaudatus. The sequence goes on along the minus strand of NC_134539.1, from coordinate 75,056,198 downwards.
GTGGAGTTATACAGTCATTCCACCATCAAGTGGAGGGGTTTATACAGTCAGCGTGGCTATCAATTCTCCCCCCACCCTCCTACCCATACCCTTAGGGAATCATTACTCCCTTTACTGTTTCTGGTGGATTTATCGATCTTGGATTTCGTGCATTGAAAGATGTTACTAGTTCCAATGAACATCGGCAGGTCTCGGAAGATTAGTGAGGTAAAACTAAGGCCACAATCGTGCGGGGAGGAAATTTTAAAGAACTAGAGGATAGTTATGTGTTTCATCATCGCTTTACTGCACCCTGGATATGTCATCCCTTCCCTGTGGCCCTTCTGTGAGGGACTGGCCAATTGTCTTACAGGTGAGCCCTGGGTATCCACTTTGCCTATGTTCCTTCATGTCTGTTTGATTGCTTGTTTTTGAACTTCTGATACCTCTTCCCATCGATGCCTCATTATCACCAGGCTGGCGACTTTCTTCCATGTGAACTTTGCTGCTTCCCTGCTAGATGGTTGCTTGTTGGGCTTCAAACCTTCAAGACCCCAGACACTGTCTTCTAATAGCTGGGCACCAACAGCTTTCTTCACCACATTTGCTTATGCACCCACTTTGTCTTCAGCCATCATGTCGAGAAGGTGAGTATCATACAGTGCCACATTATTAGAACAAACTGTTCTTGTACTGAGGTAAGATTTAAGTAGAGGCCCCAAGTCCATCTGATTCCTTATTGTATTTACATATATACATACATAGATAAATACATCTATCTTTGTATTATTTACATATATACATATCTATATTTATACCTATATATGATTTGTACTTCATTGTTGTTTCCCCTTTCTTTTTTGCTTTCCTCCTGCCCCACTATCATGTTCACCCATCATTCACCTCTCAGTAATTCCTGTCGGGTACATCTCAATTAATCAAACATCACCAGGGACCCTACACCCTCATCATCATGGATTTTAGACCCCTTTCTGAGTCCCCTGTCCCTGGCGTATTGGCTCACCATTCCCCTCCCCCCTTCTCCCCCTCTCACATGCCCCCACCCCCCAGTCCCCGTAGGTCCCGTTGCTGTCTCCTTGAGTTTGCTTACTGACCCGGTAACTTTTTGCAGGAGAAGAAAACCTAGTCTTTCTCCTGTGGAGCAGCTCGTCATTTTGAACTGCTGGCCTTGTGGTTAGCAGCCGAGAAAGGATGGTTAGATTAGTCTCCTAAAGTGGGAAGACCTGAGCTTAGCATGCCAGGAGCAGCCGATGCTACCAAGAGCAATGGGGCAATAGAGGTAAGGGAGAGGGTTCAGGACTAAGCAAACATTCCCAGACAAGCAGGGGCATGCTACTGGTGGACCAAGCAGTAAGACACCAGAGAACTCTTGGGCCGTATTTGAGAAATAAATGTAAATAAAACCACACAGTTTGGATTTTCTTCCATAGGTGGGGGGGGGGGGTGTATAGTGAGGGGCTGCCAAAGCTGGTTTTAGGAGAGGATGTGTCGTGATTAGATCTCTATTTTCGAAAGTCCACTTTCTGGTTAGACTTAGATGCAGAGAGACCAGAGAGGCAAGGAAGGGCTTCGCCTGCACAATGGTTAGCCAAGGCCCATACAGGAGTCATATTCTTCCCATCACAGGAAGCCAGGAGGTTTTCTTTAAAAAATTTTTTTAGTAAATTATTGATTGCCCACTTCAATGCTCACTTAATCAACCACTGAGCATGTTGTAAGATGCCTCCACTTTCAGCCATGTTCTTACGTAATTAACTACAACAGCATCTCAGGAATGGAACATTTTACCAACACATTAGGCTGACTCACAGCGGAGCAAGTGCAAGTTGTTTGTGCGACCTCAACCACAGCCCATGAGGGAGGAATCATCCTCTAATTTTACTACTGCATTATGTGGGCAGTACATTTTAATCAAGAGGGACGGCAGACTGCCGGCATCAGCCACTGCTAACCCTGGGGCCCTGGAACCCAAGAAGTGCAAGCTGAGGGCAACGCACACGGGGCAAAGGCAATCACAGGAGGATCTTTGCATCTGGAACTCCCTCCTCTAGCACCCTTTCAAAACCCCCACTCCTTGTTAAGCCTGAGGAGAGCCAACAAAAGGAGGTCCCTGCGATTCTGACCAAGACATGGCCATTCACTTTGAAGCTGTAATCTCTTTAAAACGTCCTTCCTCATTTTCCCTAATTACAAAATATGAGTTTATCCTGAAATCTTGGAAACTGTAGAAAAAGCCTACATCATAAAATAAAATTATGCCTCATTCTACCACCCAATATTTCAGTTATTCACATATGCACATTCTTGGCATTTTTGTTGGGTTTACAAAATTGGAATCATACTGTGTTGTGACTTCCACTTTTCATAATAGAGCGTAAGTATCTTTCCCTATCATAAAATAGTCTTCTAAAACATTGTTTGAATGCCGTCAAGTATTTCATTAGATGGTTTTGCATAATTTATCGAACGCCTTATTGTTGACCACACTAAATAAAAGAGCTGTGGACAACGCCCTAGCTTATATATCTCTGTGTGTAATGTAGACATGTTCCCTTCCATCCATGTCTGCTCACCCTTGGGCTGTGAAATGCCTGTTTTGTCTCTCTGTGTAGATATAATAGGGGCAAGGAGAACCTGTAGCCTGGTGAGAGGGGGTCAGAGGTGAAGAGGAGACGGGCTTTGCCAGACAGACAGACCTGCACTCAAATCACTGCTGGTTGCCACTTCCTGGTTGGTCCCAAGGAAAACATGCAAATAACAGACCTATGAGGTTCGTTGGCCTCACTTGATAGGTGGTCGAGGGATATGGTGTTGGGTGAAGGCAGGGGCTCATCAAGGATCCACACCCTACCATCACCCAGCTTCCCCACCCCTAACCCCAAAGCTCATTTCCAGCTTGTTGGGGTTGAAAGATGACTTGGTCCCAACTATCCATTACAGGCAAGAAGAAGAAGGAACGCAAAGGGGCAACACCAGCTGACTTCTGCTCAAATCCCATTGGTCAGAGAAATATAATCTAGTCACCTCTACTTGTAAAGCGAAGAAGGCTCGGAAACGTTTTAGCTTTTCTTTTTCAGCTTGTATTAGCACCACTGTTCAATAGAAATATAAAATGACCCACAAACGTAAGCCACATCTTTTCTATATCCAACCCAAATCCCACTGCCATGGAGGATGTCAATTCATAGTGACCCGATGGGTCAGAGTAGAATTGGCCCCACATGGTTTTCAGGCCTGGAAATCTTTACAGAAGCAGACTGGCGCAACTTTCTCTCCCCAAGTGGATGGTGGGTTTGAACTGCCAACCTTTAACTGAGCAGCCAAGCTCTTAACCACTACAGGGCTTTTTAGCTTCTATTTACCAGTATGGGTTGTTTCTCAACAGAAAGAAAACAAAAACCCTCACAACCAGACGAACAGGCAATAGCATGACCCAGAAAGTAGGGAAATTGTCAACGTCTCGCTCTACCAGGCTGCACAATCAATGCCTTTGCAAGTAGCAATCAAGAAATCAAACAATTTGCATTACACAAAGCTACTGCTGTTAGAATATTAAAATGCAAAGGCACCACTTGGAAGACTAGAGTTTGCGACCCAAGCCAGGGTCCCTTCAGTCACCTCGCATGCAGGGAAAAGATGGGCGAAGCATAAGGAAGACAGAGGAAGAAACTGGTGCCTTGAATTATGGTGTTGACCAAGAATGTTGATTATGCTATAGACTGCCTGAAGAATGAGCAATCTGTCTTGGATGTACAGCCGCAGTACGCCTTAAGAATGAGGCTGCCAACACTGTAGCTCACATACTTTGGGCATATTACCAGGTGGAATTGGTCCTTAGAGAAGAACATCAGACTTGGTAAAGTAAGGGACAGCTGCAGTAGTTACATAAGCTGGTGTCCGTTTGCGTGAAGGGGTGAAGTCTGGCCTGTCAATCAAGATATAACCAATGAGACTTCTGTGTGGGCTTGACCTTCTCCTGAGAATTCTGGGAATTCCTGAATTTCCTCATTGGAGGTGGGAGACTTTCTCTGCTCACTCCTTTGGGGATGCTCTACTGACAAGACACATGGCACTACGCTTGACAGACCCCGTGCCCTGGGAGCTAGAGAAGCCACATGGACCTACCCTGATGTAACCAGACCTCTGGAGCCAGAAGATCTCACCCCTGCCAGCACTGAGATGCTTTCAACGCCACTGGATCCAAAGACTTTCCACCCACTGGCCTGTGCTCGTCCTGCATTCGGCTTCATTGCATGTGTTTCGTGAGTCTGAAGAGGACTTCATAGATCGGTAGCAGGCCTATGGGCTAACATCGGACTTATGGGCTTGGACTTGACTGGGTTGGGATGCTTTCTGAATGTACCCTTTATACAAAACTCTCTCGTATATACATATGTATTTCTATGGATTTGTTTCTCTAGTCTACCCGGACTAACACAACAGCCCCAAAAGAGAAAGACCGTCAATGAGGTGGATTGGTCCATGGCTGCAATAAGGGGCTCGGAGAGCAATGATGATAAGGACGGGGGAGTGGGCAGTGTTTCCTGCTGTGAATCCGTCACTGTCAAGTGAAACTTGCTCAAGGGCATCTGTGTGAGTCTGGGTACTTTAGAGAAACAAATCCACAGAAACTCATGTATAAGAGAGAGTTTTAAGTAAAGGTTAAGTGCACATCAAGAAAACATCCCAACCCAGTGCTGCCCAAGCCCACAAGTCCAACATTAACCCATTAACCCATATGTCCAACACCAATCCACAAAATCCTCCATCTCACAAAACACACACTATGACGCTGACTGCAGGAGGAAAGCCGAGTCAGTGAATGTATAAATATCTCAGCGCTGGCAGGGGTCTCCACACGGCTGCTCCAGCACCCAGGGCTGCATCGGGGTAGGTCCATGTGGCTTCTCCTCGGGGATGTCTTGCAGGAAGTGAGCCTTGCCAGCTGAAGCAGATAACTAGCTAAGGCAGCTGCACCCTGATTCCACCATCAGAAAGAAAGAGACCTGAGAACTAGAAAGGCCAGGCTCACTGAGCCATTTATCCCTCCGTCCTTCAATTAATTCCATATGTGTTTATCGGCCAGGTTAGCACAATAACCGTGAACTCTCTCAGCATCTAACCACAACAACTTGCTTTAAAAAGGTAAAGAGAAGCCGGTGAAAGTAATTTTAAGGGGAAAAAAAAAAAAAAAGAGGACCTGATGCAAAGGGCTTAAGTGGAGAGCAAATGCTTTGAGAATGATTGGGGCAGGGAATGTATGGATGTGCTTTATACAATTGATGTATGTATATGTATGGACTGTGATAAGAGTTGTATGAGTCCCTAATAAAATGTAAAAAAAGAAAAGAGAAAAAAAAGAAAATGATTAGGACAAAGAATGTACAGATGTGCTTTATACAATTGATGTATGTATATGTATGGACTGTGATAAGAGTTGTATGAGTCCCTAATAAATTGTTTTTAAAAAAAAGAGTTAACAACCTCAAAAAAAGTAATTTTAATACTATATTTTATTTAATATAATTATCTCCAAAGTGTTATGTATTTATTCAATATAAAAATTAATAATGACATTTTTCATTCTTATGTGAACCTTTAAACAACTTTTTAGTGTATTTTGCACATACAGTGCATCTTAATTTGGACTAGCCACATCTTAAGTACTCAATAAGACATGTGAGGAGAGACTCTATCAGGTAACAGAGCTCTATAGCATGAATGGGAAATACATGTTGCTCAGCCCATCTCTTCCATCTGTAGCACCTTGGCTGATCACTTACCTTCTCTGAGCCTCATTCCCAGAATGAGCAATGGGTACACGGCAATAACTAACTCTTTGTGGTAGACGCAAGGATTATTTTGGAAGGTAGGTGGAAAGATCAAGGCAAATTCTTGTTACATGCCATATTGCTCTTGTAAACCGTGATTCTTCTCCCATTGCTATGGAGTTGATTCCGACACATAGTCACCAAACTGACTCTAAAGCTGTAAGTCTTTACGGAGGTCAGATCTTTCTCCTGTGGAATGTCTGGTGGGCACACACACACCTTTTTATCAGCAGCAGAATGCGCAACCGCTGTATCAGCAGAGTTTCTAAATAGTGGTTCTTACTATTTATTACCATTTGTGGCATGAAAAATACAGATAATCATTTTTGGAAAGGACATTTATCCAAATAAACACAAGTCTGTGTGACAATAAAGAGAATTTTGAATCCAGATTGGTAGTTGATGTTAAAGAATTACTCATTTTTTTTAGGTCTGGCAACAGTACTGTGGTGGTTGTTTTTTTTTTAAAGCCATCTTTTAGAGGCACTGACTGAAACCGTTATGGCTGAAATGATGGAATATATGGAGTTTACATCAATGTACTACAGGGGTCAGAGGGAGCCAGGGCAGAGAGTGAAACAAGGTTGGTTGTCCTGGTGATGTCCCTGGGGTTTCCTCTGTTCTCTCTACTTATGTATGTTTTTCATAATGAAGTCTACTTAAAAAAAAAACCCGATAATATGTGTGTCTTCAATATGCCAGGCATTTTTTAAATACTTGGTTTTTCTTTGGGGAATTTGTGGTGATGGTGATAGCCTAGTAGAAATGAGCGATCCAAGCGGCTTCCAGTCACCCAAGTAGCTTGCATGCTGCCAGGTGTGGTAGAGATGGTTGAAAAGGAAGAAGGTAGAATAGCATCGCCAGCAACTGCTTTGCTTCCCCTGCATGACATCTCCAAGAAGGAGACTTCCGTCTTTCTCTGCTCAAAAGGTACATGTCTCGTGCTACTTAGTGCTGGAAGTGGATGGTTGACAGTCATATAAGTGCTTATTGACTCTGCTCAGCTGCTTGGTTTATGTGTCCTGATTTTGTCTTCAAAGTGGATTTGGCTATGTACGAGCTAACTAGAGTACTCACTTTTATTAAATGTTAATTACACACAATTTTAAAAATCATTCTATTGGGGGCTCATACACCTCTTATCACAATCCATGCATCCATCCATTGTGTCAAGCACATTTGTCCAGTTGTTGCCATCATATTTTCAAACATTTTCTTTCTTTCTATCAGCTCCTCATTTTTTCCCTCCTTCTCTCACCCTCTATCCTTCACAAACCCTTGATAATTTATAAATTGTTATTATTTTTCATGTCGTACACTGACCGATGTCTCCCTTCACCCATTTTTCTGTTGTCTGTCCCCTGGGGAGGGGGTACACAAAATTTCGGGGTTTTTTACACAAAATTTCTTAAGTAACATTTATTATACTTTCATAACATATTATAGAATGTACCTTTTTAAATCATGCAACTCAGTGATTTTAGCATACTCACAAAGTTACACAACTATCATCACTATCAAAATTCAGAACATCTTTATCTCCTCCTAAAGTGGCAGTGATCTATAGCTTTATTTCTATCACCAAGGCCATATTTTTCTGACTACTACCTCATCTTCTTTGTTTCCAACTTTCACATTCCAATAGTTCCAAAAGCCAATAATTATCAATGCATCTTGATTGCATGCTTGATCAGTTTCAGACTGAAGAAGTTGGTAGAATTTCTTCCATTTCTTTACTAGTTTTAGTGATTGGCTTGTAGATTTGAATAATAGTAGTATTAACTGGGCTTCCTTGTAGGCATAAAGGTATGGTCCTCTTGTAGATAGCATTGAACTTCAGGATAGATCTTTAAATGTTCTTTTTGATAATGAATGTGACTCTATTCCCCTTGAAATTGTCATTTGTAGCATCAAAACCTTTTGATTGTCTGATCCAAAATAGCCAAATACCAATCAGTTTCAGCTCATTAATGACTAGGATATTAATCTTCATTCATTTCATTTTTTATGTCTTCCAATTTTCCTAGATTCATACTTCTTACATTCCAATTATTAAGGATGCTCACAAGTGTTTGTTCTAATTTTGAGTCGTGCCCCATCTGAAAATGAAGGTCCTGAAAGTTTTCATCAGTCTGTATCACCATGGCTGAAGCTACTTCACTACGAAAGGAAGAAGTCCAAGCTGGACTATAGGCCTTCGTGAAAAACAAGGATCCAGGAATTGTTGAAATACCGATCAAAATGTTTCAAAAAGCTGATGAAACACTGGAAGAACTTACTTATTATCTATGCCAAGATGTTTGGAAGGCAGCTACCTGGTCAAGCCAACTGTAATTGATCCATTCATTGCTGATGTCAGATGGATCTTGGCTGAAAGCAGAGAATACCTGAAAGATGTTTGCTTGTGTTTTCCTGACTGTGCAAAGGTCTTTGACCTTGTGAATCATAACAAACTGTGGATAACAATGAGAAGATTAGGAATTCCAGAACACTTCGTTGTCCTCTGTACAATGTGTACCTGTACAAATGAGCAGATCAAGAGAATACGGCATCCAGGTTGTATCCTCTCAACATACTTATTTAATCTGCATGCTGACCGAATAATTTGAAAAGCTGGACTAGATGAAGAAAACATGGCATCAGGATAGGAAGAAGGCTGGCATACATATGACACAATCTTACTTGCTGAACGTGAGGACTTGAAGCACTTTTTGATAAAGATCCAAAGCTGCAGTATGCCTGAGTCAAAATGGTCAATACCAATCCATTTCAGCTCACTAATGCCTAGGACATCAATCTTTATGGATGAGTATGGATTTATATACTGAGTGTGGATTATAACTCAGTGTAAAGAAATAAAAAATCTTCACAACTGAGCTACTAGACAACAACATCATGATAAATGAAGAAAAGATGGAAGTTGTCAGGATTTCATTTTGCATGGATCCACGATCAAGGCTCATGGAAGCAGCACGCAAGCACTCAAACATCTGTGTATTGCATGGGGCAAATCTGCTACCCAAGACCTCTTTAACATGTTGAGGTGCAACCAGAATGCTCCTTAGAAGGTGGGTGGTGGTGGTGGTGGTAAAATGTCATCTCACGTGCTTTGGACCTGTTATCAGGAGAAACAAGTCCCTGGAAAAGGACATTCTGCTTGGAACAATAGAAGGTGAGTGAGAGAAAGGAGGCCTGTCAAGGAGCTAGACTGACCCTGGGGCTGCCACAAGGGCTCAACATGACAGCAATCACGAGGAGGGCACAGGACCGGGCAGGGTTTCATTGGGTGGTACACGGGCTCACAATGAGTTGGAACTGACTTGTGGGCAGCTACCAAGCACAGCAATAAGGTAGCAGGGGTTCCAACCCACCAGTCGCTCAGCAGGAGCAAAACAAGGCTATCTCTTCCCATAAAGAGAATCCCCTCAGACCATAGACCAGGGTGTGAACAGCCTTGCTATTGGGCAGAGTGCATTGCAAAGTGTATTATTGCACATGCAGTTAGGTTAAAATTTAGCACTTTTTCATTTGATCTCCCTTCTGATCCATTTAAATTTTGTCCTAGTTTTTAAGATATTCTGCTTTCATTCTGACTGAAGTTTCTCTCTGTTTTCCTGTTATTGTTGTTAGTTTTACTGTTGTTGTTTGTTCTTTCTATGATTTTCTGTATATGAATTCCAGGGTAGGTAAATCTATAGAGCCAGTAGCTGGATTCATGGTTTCTTGGAGGTATGGCAGGGGAAGTTGGGCGAAAATGGGGAGTGAATTACAATAAGGACAAAAAAGAAGAAAAGGTTCTAAAATTGATTGTGGTAATGATTGTACAACTCTTCTTGATATGATTGAACTATTGAATTGTATGATATGTGTATTACATGCAAATAAACAAAAACAAATGGGAATGGGGTTAGAATACCAACACATAGTTTTGGGAGAGGCCACACATTTAATCCATAATTGTTTTCAAGTGGAAATGACTGTAATTTGTTCATAAAGTAAACTGTAAATATTTTTAAAATATCTTCAAAGTCTTAGAAACCTAAAGAGCAGTTTTACTCTGTTCTAAAGAGTCACTATGCATGGACAGCTGCCCCTCCCCCACCCCTCCCAAAGAATTCACTTCAGAGGACAGCACTGAAGCTGCAGCTCAGGGAAAGGGCCATGTTTGATCAGAGCACATGGGAAGAGAGAGTGGAGCACATCCTGGCCAACCAAGCCTTGAGGATGACATCCCCGCTCAGAGCAGCCAATGCACAGAGAGGTCCATGTGGCCAGCCTCACTATGAGACAGGACATTCCTCACTGACCTATAGCCCTACAGGGGACAGCACAGTGTGGGAATTGCACCCGATCTGACCCCACCACACCGAGGCAAAACACCAAGGGCATGCAGCAGAACAGCAAGGGGAGCAGAGCAAGGAAGTCCCGAGGAAGTACCAAATATAGACTTTGGGACCAGGGCTTGGCACCCCATCAGACTAGACTTGACAATGCTCCTAAAGGCCCATAAACAGACCTTGAACTATTTACAGGCTTTTCTTTCTTTTTTTTTTGCCATTGTTTTTTTGTTGTGATTTTGTTTTCTTTAGTTGCTTTGTTTGCTCTGGCTTGTTTTTGTGTGTATTATTATCTCTGCAGGTCTATCTAAATAAGACATGCTGGATAAACAATCTGTAGGAGAAAACAATGGGACCAACAGTTCCGGTGGTATATGGGAGAGGGGGAGGTAGGGGAAAGAAAGTGGTGTTAACAAACCCAGGGACAAGGAACAACAAGTGATCCAAAATCGGTGGTGAGGAGGGTATAGGAGGACTGGTAGGGCTTGATCAAGGGTAATATAACCAAGAGGAATTACTGAAACCCAAATGAAGGCAGAGCATGATAGTGGGACAAGAGGAAAGTAAAAGGAAATAGAGGAAAGAACTAGGAAGCAAAGGACATTTATAGAGGTCTAAATACAGGCGTGTGCATATGTAAATATATTTATATATGATGATGGGGAATAGATCTATGTGCATATTTTTATAGGTATTAAGGTAGCAGATGGACATTGGGCCACTACTCAAGGACTCCCTCAATGCAAGAATACTTTGTTCTATTAAACCAGCATTCCATGATGCTCACCTTTACAACACGATCGCTGAAGACAAAGCAGGTACAAAGACAAATGTGGTGAAGAAAGCTGATGGTGCCCAGCTATCAAAAGATATACCATATGGGGTCTCAAAGGTTTGAAGCTACACAGGTGGCCATCTAGCTCAGAAGCAACAAAGCCCACACGGAAGAAGCACGCCAGCCTGTGTGATCACGAAGTGTCGATGGGATCAGGTATCAGGCATCAAAGAACAAAAAATCATATCATTATGAATGAGGGGGAGTGCAGATTGGGGACCCTAACCCATCTGTAGGCAACTGGACATCCTTTTACAGAAGGGTCCCAGGGAGGAGACGAGCCAGTCAGGGTGCAATGTAGCAACGATGAAACATACAACTTTCCTTGAGTTCTTAAATGCTTCCTCTCGCCCCATCCTCACTACTGTAATGATCCCAATTCTACCTTACAAATCTGGCTAGACCAGAGGATGCACACTGGTACAGACAGGAACTGGAAACACAGGGAATCCCAGACAGATGATCCCTTCAGGACCAGTGCTGAGAGTGGTGATGCAGGTGGGTGGGGTAGAAAGGGGGAACTGATTACAAGGATGTACATAACCTTCCTGGGGACAGACAACAGAAAAGTGGGTGAAGGGAGACTTCGGACAATATAAGATATGACAAAATAATAATAATTTATAAATTATCAAGGGTTCATGAGGGAAGGGGGAGTAGGGATGGAGTGGAAAAAAAGAGCTGATACCAAGGGCTCAAGCGGAAAGCAAATGTTTTGAGAATGATGATGGCAATAAATGTACAAATGTGCTTGACACAATGGATGGATGTATGGATTGTGATAAGAGTTGTACGAGCCCCAGTACAATGATTTTTTTAAATCACTGAGTCTGAATCGACTCGATAGCAGTGAGTAGACCCTAAAAGAAACCTCGCATCCATTAACTGTCACTCTGCATTTCTGGCAAGCATGGCTCTATTTTCTGTCTCAATGGGTCACTTATTCTAGATGTTTCACCTAAATGGACTCAACAATATCTGTCCTTTCATATTTGGCTTTTGACAGTTGGCATCTTGCTTTCAAGGTTCATCCAAAGGTTCATCCATCTATAACACATATCAGAACTGCATTCCTTTTTTGGTTTTTTGCCTTTTTTGGTATTGTTTTATGGCTGAAAGAAGGGTCAAACCAAATTTTGTGTATCCCTTCATCATTTGCTAGATATTTGGGTTGTTACCGCCTATGGCTATTCTACATAATGCTACCACGAACGTTTGTCTATAAATGTTTGTAAGGACAGGTTTTCCCTTCTCTTGGATATTTATCTAGGAGTGGAACTGCTGGGTCATATGATAATTTTCTGTTTACCTCTCTGAGACATTGCCAAACTGTCTCGCAGAGTGGCGGCACCATTTTATTTCCCCAACAGCAATGTATGCGGGTTATAAGTCCTCCACAACCTTGCCGGGACTTTTTGTCCCCTGCCTTCTGACTGTAGCCATCCCACTGGGTAGATTCTCATTGTGGTTTGGATTTGCATTTCCTTAATGACTAGTGATGTTGAGCATCTTTTTTTGTGTGCTTGTTGGCCGTTCATATATCTTGTTTGAAAACTATCTATTCAAATCCTTTGCGCATTTTTAAATTGGGCTATTCATCTTTTTGTTGCTGACTGGTAAGAGGACTTTTTGATGAGAGCGAAATGACCCCTGGCCTTGCAGTGAGCACACTGAACAGGCACTCCTCGTTCTTTGAAACAGTCATCATACTGCAAGCAACCCCTTAACACTGAGCTGAATAGAGTAGGCTTTCATTACGCATAGCGTCCCCACCAAAATACACCTAAGAACTCCCCATTAAGGAGAACAGGATGGGGGTGGGGAGGTGCCATCTCTCTCTCTTTTTTAACCTTGAATTTGGTACAGGGACTACACTTTGGACTGCTAACCTCAAGGCTCCCAGTTCTAAACCTCCAGCTGCTCTGAGGGAGAAAGACAAGATTTTCTACTCTCATAAAGAGATACATTCTCAAAGCCCCAGGGCAGCTCTACCTTGCCCTATAGGGTCGCTATGAGTTGGAATCAACTTCATAGCAGTGAGCTTGGTTTTTTTATTTGGATTTCCTGAGCACCTGTTGGCACTGGGCTGGGGGCTTGCTCTCTAGGAACTATTGTAAACAGCGATCCAATACAAGCTGGATCAACTTGAGTTGCCATAAAACAAGGCCATCTCAATGGTACCACGGAATTTGAGGGCAGCACAGAGAAGAGAGAGTCACTGTATCGGGCCCGAGAGGGCGTGTGCAGGATGTACGTTAAAGCTAATCCAGTCATTCTCGGGTCTGTCTGCAGGATATCCTAAGGTTCCACCGTTTGATCTTCAATCATGTATTCAATAAGTACTGATTAATTGAATACAATGTGCCAGGCAGGGTCTAGGCTTTTTTTTCTTTTCTTTCCTCACCTCCATTCAAGAAGAGGAGGCAGATGGATTTAAACAGATAAACCTACAGTAGGCCATGTGCTGAAGAGTGGGGGCGGACAGACAATAGGGAGACCTGTGTGATGTCAGAGCATCCAAACGGAAGGGACAGCAAGTGCAAACCCCCTGAGAAAGGTGTATCTGAGGGTAGTGGCCGATACCACAGTGAGTGGCCAGCACAGAGAAGGGAAGGGTGATCAGAGATGGGAGCTGAGATGAGGAAGATTGTGGAGCTCAGGTCATACTTCATGGGAGCATCTACTTGGGGTAGGAAGAACCCTTGGGGCCAACTCTGGATACTGTGCTTCTGTATGCATTCTGCAATGTCCTGCTTGGCATCCTGTCACAGTCATTGTGACAGCTTTGTTGGTATGCTTTTGTCCTCATGGCAGAAGATAGGAAACAGGTAGGGGCAGACCATCTGAGCGATCCTTTGCCTGGCTGGTAGGACCTGTAGGTCATTCCATTTGAGACAAAACGAAACATCAAAAAACCAACCTCACTGCCATTGAGTTGATTCCAGCTCATAGTGGCCCTACAGGATAAAGAACTACACCTGTGGATTTCCAAGATTGTACATCTTCACACAGGAGTGGAGAAAGTTTCATTCCCCACCCTCACCCCCAGAGGGGCTGGTGGTTTTGAACTGTTGGATCTGGCAATTAACAGCCCAATGTATAACCCACTGCACCACCAGAGCTCCCTGCCATGTGAGAAGCTTGTACGAATCAGAATCCAGTTTGTAGGTGAGTGTGCACTTGTGAAGAGAACCTAGCACATAAAGGGTGTGGAAAGAAAAGGTCTGAGCTTCAGAAGAGATCAACAAAACATTGCTTTGCAGAAACTCAAGTCCCCTTCTCCGGGGTCTCTCACTCATGTCCACTCTGGGTGGGTTTCCCAAATGGGTTCGATACTAGACAGAGCATCTGCCCAAGGCTTCACCTTCTTTTTGAAGAAGAGGTAAGCGTCTTTACCTTGGAGGAGAGGAGAGAAGGACGAAGCTAGCATCAGTGTCTTTCCACCCACGTTCACGTCTACCCAGGAGAAGACCCATTGTTCTATGTTATCCAGCAGCAGCAACCAGACCCAGTGAAGGCAGTGGTCTGGAGGACGGTCTCCATCTAGCACTACAAAGGACTTCCTACAATCTGAAAGGCAGCCAGTTCCCCAGGAGCAAAGGTATTCAAGTAGAAATTAAATGGAAGGCTCCTACCTCTGTTGATAGGTGCAAACATATTCCACGTCCTTCTAGGTAACTATCAAGACCATTGTGGATGAGACGCATGGTGCAACTTGAAGGTCATTTACGTTGTACCTTAGTCTCCTTTTTCCTCAAGTTGCATACTGTTAAGGGGCTTTAATTAAGCGTTCCCCTCCGGGCACAACCAGTTTGTTTTTGGTGAGTGCAATATGCTGGCCCAGAATATGTCAAACTTCATTTGCAAAATATCAGACTGCTGTTTTTTGTGCATATTTTTCCCTCTTCCTTCCTTTTTTTTTTCACCCCTCCCAGAGCCAATCTGCAGAGTAATACGTTCAATAACTTTTGCTCTTTTTGCTCTCAAAGATAGGTCTCTTTTTGGAGTTGATAGTGCAATAAATGAGGAATCTGGTACAAATTCCAATGGAAAGAAAAGATATTGTTATTTAAAGGCCAAATAACGGCTTAAAATTAGAGTTGTGAAGGGTTTGAAAACCACCAGACTCCCCAGATGGCTTGGAGATAATTCACTTTGCACTCAGTCCACTTGAGCGCTAAAAAAGAATACTTTGACTCTGTTTCGTTTCAGATGGAAACTTGGTGCCTGCTTTAAACATATGTGCTTCTCCCTTTAAATTTAGCTCTGAGTCATGTTGTATTACATTAGGAATTCAGCAGGCAGGCACTTGGAAAATGTACATCAATGCGTTTATTTTTAAATTATATAAAAATAAAAATATATGTTTAAATATATTAGCCTGTATTTTTGCCCAATTTCAAAATGGTCGGTCTCCAGAAGAGATTAGATAAAAACAACAAGGATGACGATGACACTATGGTTCTGGAACGCTGCCCGTTCCCAAGGGTCTCAGAGCATTGGACAAATCCTGTCGCTCCTCTTCCCCCAATCCAGAGAAGCACGGGACTCAGCATTGAAACCTCCGTCTCCACAGGGGACCAGACAGCTCCCTGAACAGCTGCACGGCAGCCTAATTAAGATGGTCCTTCCTCAGGGAGTGCCGGGTCTCCGGGCAGAATTCGGCAAGGCCAGGAACAATCAGAGAGACAGGGCCAGACAGTCTAGAGGGAAATATTTAACTTAAGAGTTGAGGACCTGGGCTTTAGGGCACAGACACACAATGCTGGGTTCAAATCCTGGCTCCACCCCTTTCAATCTTGTCACCTTGGGAAAATAATGGGATTTCACCAGTGTCTGTTTCCTCACCTGTTAAATGGAGAGTGGCTCCTCCTATTGGTAAGGTGATTTCAAAGACTACAGGGGGTGGGGGTGGGGGTGGGGATGATGTAGTTAATTCGATTCATTAAGTGATTCAACTAACACATAAATATTCACAAGTCCCTGCGTGTTGTAAAGGAGTTTTGGTGGTGTAGTGGGTTAAGCAGCTAACCACAAGTTTGGTTGTTCAAGACTACCAGCTTCTCTAAGGGAGAAAGATGAGGCTTTCTGATCCTTGACAATGTCTAGCCTCTGTAAACCTATGATCAGTTGGTTCTCCTCTGCACCACAGACTTGCCCGGAGCCAGGGTCGACTCAGGAGTGGATGATGGTGGTGAGTGGTGCAAGCAGTTTGTGCTCAGCTGCTCCCCAAAAGGTTGGTGGTTCATACCCTTCCAGCGTCACAGTGGAAGAAAGACCTAGAAATCTGCTTCCATCAACATTTAAAACCAAACCAAACCCATTGCCATAGAATTTATTTGACTTATAGTGAACCAAGAAAATCCTATAAGCTCAGCTTCCTGCTGTTACAGATGGGGGTCATCATTAGTTAGAATTGGTTGGACAGCTTTTATTTCTTGTTTACTAGGACCAAGTGATGAATGAAAGGCGAGAACCACCATCCCAGTCCTCCTGGAGGTGGTAGACCAGTAAATTGTTGGTGAGTTCCATCCCAATGGCTCCAACTCATACATGTAGAACAACAGAGTCCATACAGTACGACAGAAGGAAACACTACCTGCTCCGGCATCATCCTCACAATTGTTGTTGTGCTTGAAAAACCCATTGTTGCTGCCAACTGTGTCAGTCCATCTTGCCAAGGGTCTTCCTATTTTCTGCTGACCCTTACCAAGCATTATGTCCATTTCCCGGGACTGGTCTCCATTGATAGAGACCAAAGTACATGAGATGAAGTCTTGCCATCCTCACTGCAAAAGAGCATTCTGGCTGTACTTATTCCAAGACGGATTTGTTTAATCTTTTGGCTGTTGGTGGTGTTTTCGATATGGTTTGCCAGGACCATAATTCAGAGACTTCATTTCTTCTGCAGTCTTCTTTATGCACTGTTCAGCTTTCACATGCATATGAGGTGATTGAAAATATCATGTCTTGGTTCAGGTGACCTTAGTTATCAAAATGACATCTTTGCTCTTTAACACTTTAAAGAGGTCTCGTGCAGCAGATGTGCCCATTGCAATATATACAGCACTTTGATTTCTTGGATGCCATTCC
Organism: Tenrec ecaudatus; assembly: GCF_050624435.1. NCBI lineage: Eukaryota > Metazoa > Chordata > Mammalia > Afrosoricida > Tenrecidae > Tenrec > Tenrec ecaudatus. Next base: position 75,039,102 of record NC_134539.1, on the reverse strand, counting down.
ATGATCATTATTTGTGCTTCTCAAATTATTTGCTCAGCATCCAGATTGAACAAGTATGATGAGAGGACCTGATCTTGACTCATACCTGTCTTCATTTTCCACCATTTAGTATCCTCTTGTTCTGGTTGAACAACTGCCTCTTGGGCTAACTACAGATTCCACAGGAGCACGATGAAGTGGTCTAGAATTCTCTTTCTTCTCAGTGTTGTCCACCATTTGTCATGATTCACATTGTTGAATGCCTTTGCGTACTCAATAAAACACAACCAAACATCCTACTGATTGTGCAAGCCTGGGTACTCTAGAGAAACAAATCCACAGAAACTCATGTATAAGAGAGAGTTTTATATAAAGGTTGAGTGCACATCAAGAAAACATCCCAACCCACTGCTGCCCAAGCCCACAAGTCCAACATTAGGCCATATGTTCAACACCAATCCGCAAAGTCTTCCTCCATCTCACAAAACGGATGCAATGATGCCAACTGCAGGAGGAAAGCTGTGTCAGTGAGCGTGTAAGCATCTCGGTGCTGGCAGGGGTCTCCACACGGCTGCTCCAGCACCCAGGGCTGCATCGGGATAGGACCATGTGGCTTCTCTTCAGGGATGTCTTGCAGGAAGTGAGTCTTGCTAGCTGAAGCAGAGAACTGGCTAAGGCAACTGCACCCTAGTCCAACTATCAGAAAGCAAGAGACCCAAGAACTAGAAAGGCGAGGCTCACTGAGCCATTTATCCCTCTGCCCTTCAATTAACCCCACATGTGTTTATCGGCCAGGCTGGCACAATAAACTATCGCAACCCACCCCTTGCCAACCTGGCACCTGTACACAATTCTTTACCCATTTATACTTATATAATTTCCAGATATTAATGAAATCACACTTATACTTATCATCAATCATCTATCATACATATAAATGAAAACACACTGAGTCAAATTATATCTGATATATCATACTTGAACAAAGGAAATATATGCAATAATCACATACAAAGAAAATACATTGACAATTACAAGCCTGACTTTTGCAATTGATCACGTGGTCGTAATTGATAGGTAGAACTACCTTCTACTGCTACCCATTCCGTATTACCTTTGCCCTCAGCAAGCACCTCAGCTGGCTGTGGTTTTTGGCCTGGCGGGGTGACCCAGACCTTCATTCCTGAGGGGTCTGGGTCATTACAAGTCCTGTCAGGATTGGGTTGCTGTAATTTACCATTTACTTTAATAACAGGGCATGGTAACACTAAGAGTCGGCCTATGGGATCTCCTGGATTCCAGACATATTATTCTTTACCTCCATTATGTAGTACCAGTCCAATTTCTCCTTGGTAATCAGGATCAATCACACCACTTAGTACAGTGACACTCTTCCTGACCTGTTGATCCAAAGGCATGAGAAGCCCAAATGCCCACTTCATTCGAATCCGTGCTGTGTTTCCAGGTGGGAGAGTTCCTTTCTTCGGGACCAGGACCTCCAGGCTGAGGAACACAGGGTTGCTGGGACAGGAAGCAAAAATGCTGCAAGGGGATCACTAGGAGTAATAGTGAGTGGTGCCAGTCCAGCTTCCACTCCTTGGTTCTTGGACCCATGAATTCTGGCTATTGGAGACACAGCACCATATATTGTCCGCTGGTTTAGAGTGTATACAGCTTCCTGGAGAACATTGCCCCAGCCCCGCAAGTTGTTGCCACCTAGTTGGCGCCATAATTGTGTCTTTAGGGGTCCATTCCATCGTTCTATCAAGCCGGCAGTTTCAGGATGATGAGGAACATGATATGACCAGTGGATTCCATGGGAATGGGCCCATTGCCTCACTGTATTTGCTCTAAAGTTCCTTGGTCTGAAGCAATGCTATGTGGGATGCCATGCCAGTGGATGAGGCATTCTGTAAGTCCACGAGTAGTAGTTTTGGCAGAAGCATCACGTGCAGGGAAGGCAAATCCTTATCCAGAGTAGGTGTCTATTCCAGTAAGAACAAAATGCTGTCCCCTCCATGATGGAAGTGGTCCTATGTAATCAACCTGCCACCAAGTTGCTGGTTGATCTCCCCGAGGAATGATCCCATGTCTTGGACTTAATGTTGGTTTCTACTGCTGGCAAATGGGGCACTCAGCAGTGGCAGTGGCCAAGTCAGCCTTGGTGAGTGGAAGTCCATGTTGCTGTGCCCATGCATAACCTCCATCCCTGCCACCATGTCCACTTTGTTCATGTGCTCATTGGGCGATAACAGGAGTGGCAGAGGAAAGAGGAGGACCAGTCTCCACAGCGCGTGTCATCTTATCCACTTGATTATTGAAGTCCTCCTCTTCAGAGGTAATCCTTTGGTGAGCGTTCACATGAGATACAATTAACTTTACTTTCTTGGCCCTTTCAGAGAGGTCTATCCACATACCTCTTCCCCACACCTCCTTGTCACCAATTTTCCAATCATGGTCCTTCCAATTCCCTGACCATCCAGTCAAGCCTTTCCTTATATGCAAACTGAACGGCCAGGTGCACTGCTCGAAGTTCTGCCCATTGGGAAGATTTCCCTTCACTACTTTCCTTTAGGGAGATCCCAGAAAGGGGCTGTAGTGCTGCTGCTGTCCACTTACGAGTGGCACCTGCATATCGTGCAGAGCCATCCGTAAACCAAGCATGACTTTTTTGGTCTTCACTTAAAGTATGGTAAGGAACTCCCCAGGAGGCCATAGGTGAAGACTGGGAGAAAGGAGCAATGTGACAGGAGAGGAGACTGTTGGCATTTGGGCCACTTCTTCATGCCGCTTACTTGTTCCTTCAGGTCCTGCTTTGGCCCGATCTACTATATACCACTTCCATTTAACAATGGAGTGTTGCTGCGCACGTCCAAATTTATGATTACGTGGGCCAGACAATACCCAGTTCATGATAGGTAACTCAGGCCTCATGGTGACTTGGTGGCCCATGGTGAGGCGTTCAGTCTCCACCAAGGCCCAGTAACAGGCCAACAGCTGTTTTTCAAATGGGGAGTAGTTGTTTGCAGAGGATGGCAAGACTTTACTCCAAAATCCCAATGGTCTACGCTGTGATTCACCAATAGGGGTCTGCCAAAAACTCCATACTGAATCTTTATCTACAACTGACACCTCTAGCACCATTGGGTTAGCTGGATCATATGGTCCCAGTGGCAAAGCAGCTTGCATGGCAGCCTGAACTTGTTGAAGAGCCTTTTCTTGTTCTGGGCCCCACTCAAAAATGGAGGCTTTTCATGTCACTTGATAAATAGGTCAAAGTAGAACACCCAAGTGAGGAATATGTTGCCTCCAAAATCCGAAGAGGCCCACTAAGCATTGTGCCTCTTTTTTAGTCGTTGGGGGTGCTAAATGCAACAGCTTATCCTTCACTTTAGTAGGAATAGCTCGACATGCCCCACACCACTGGACCCCTAGAAATTTTACTGATGTTGAGGGTACCTGAATCTTTGTTGGGTTAATTTCCCAACCCCTTGTACGCAGATATTGTACCAATGAATCTAGAGTCTTTGATACATCCTCCTTAGTGGGTCCAATCAGCATAATGTCATCAATATAATGGACCAGTGTGACATTTTGTGGAATAGACACGTGGTCAAGGTCCCTTCGGACTAAATTATGGCACAGGGCAGAAGAATTGATGTACCCCTGGCGGAGAGTTGTGAAAGTATATTGTTGCCCCTGCCAGGTGAAGGCAAACTGCTTCTGGTGGTCCTTTGAGACTGGTATTGAGAAGAAGGAATTAGCCAGATCAATAGCTGCATACCATGTACCAGGAGAAGTATTAATTTTCTCAAGCAATGTAATCACATCTGGGACAGCAGCTGCAATTGGAGTCACCACCTGGTTAAATTTAAGATAATCCACTGTCATTCTCCAGGATCCATCTGTCTTCTTTACAGGCCAAATAGGTGAGTTAAATGGGGATGTAGTAGGAATCACCACCCCTGCATCTTTCAAGTCTTTGATGGTGGCACTGATCTCTGCAATCCCTCCAGGAATGCGGTACTGCTTTTGGTTTACTATTTTCCTAGGTAATGGCAATTCTAATAGTGTCCACTTGGCCTTTCCTACCATAATAGCCCTTATTCCACATTTTAGGGATCCGATATGGGGGTTCTGCCAGTTACTAAGTATGTCTATTCCAATGATGCATTCTGGAACTGGGGAAATAACCACAGGATGGGTCTGGGGCCCCACTGGACCCACAGTGAGGCATACTTGAGCTAAAACTCCATCGATAACTTGACCTCCATAAGCCCCACTCTGATTGTTGGGCCTTCGAAACATTTTGGGTCTCCTGGAATTAGTGTCAGTTCTGAGCCAGTGTCTAGTAATCCCCGAAAAGTTTGATTATTTCCTTTCCCCCAATGAACAGTCACTCTTGTGAAAGACCGCAGGTCCCTTTGGGGAAGGCTAGAAGAAAGACTAACAGTACAAACCTTCAGTGATGTGGCAGGGTCCTCCTTCCAAGGGACCCAGCCTCCTCTTCATTCAAGGGGTTGTGGGTCTGTAAACTGGCTCAGCTCTGGGAATTGTTTGAGCGATCATGACTACCAATTCTGCTGTTCACCGGATCTACCATTCTTTTGCCTGTACAAATCACGTAAATATTTAGTAGGCTTCCCATCTATTTCATTCCTAGGGACAACGTGGCTAAGTAGCCAATGCCATAATTCCACACGAGACAGGTTGCTTTGATTATTATTGAAAACTTGTTGTCTATTATAACCACGTCCACCCTGTCTCTGTTGATTCAGTGCTGACACCTGCCCTCTACCATCACGGGGACCAATCAGCCCCATTGTGGGCAAATGTCGAAGTTCGCTTAGGGCAGTGCCCACTGTTAATCCTGGTGCACATAAAATAGCAGTTACAGGAGTCTTAAGAGATGCTGGGGCCCACTTCACAAACTTGTTCCTTATGGTTTTGGTAAAGGGTATGTCCTCAGGACACCCCCTTTTTGGGTCTATGGGAATATCTTAATAGATCCATTCTAACATACCAATTTCTCTAAGCTTTTGGATGCCTTCCTCTACAGTGTACCACGGTAGGTCAGGTACTTCAAGTTGGTCTAATCTAGGCCATCTGGCAGTCCATGCTTCATTGAACCAACCAAATAAAGACTTAGATCTTTTTTTAGCCTGTCTCGCAGAGATATTGAAAGAAGAGTCTGTGCTTAGGGGTCCCATACCCAGAAACTCAGACCGGTCTAATATTACATTTCGTGCACCAGTATCCCACACCCTTAATAACCATTCCCAGGGATATTCTCCAGGCTTTTGCTTGTACGTATTTGAAAACTCGAGCAGGTCTTTATGTGTGTAGCGCGCTTCTTGGATAATAATCTCAACCTCACCTTTAGGAGGTTTCTGAGACTTATTTTTAGTGACAGGTCTAGCAGAAATAATGGGTGGTGAGGGTGTTTCCTGGGTGTTCTCAGCAATATCTTGCGAGGTGTCTTCCTCAGGTAATGCTACTGATGCTACCTCACTGACATTTCTGCTGTCAGCCAAGATCCATCTGATATCTACAATGATATCCCTTTTTTCATGTCTTCTTCTGAATTTAGCTTGAGTTCCTGGCATCTCCTTGTCAATCAACTGTTGCAACCACCGTTGAAATATCTTTAACCAAATTTTTCATGTCTGTGATATTAATAACATTGCTTGATAATTTCTGAATTCTGTTGTGTCACCTTTCTTCATATCTATGCATCTCTTCCAGTCAGTTGGCTACGTAGTTGTCTTCCAGATTTCTTGGTATAGGTGAATGACTGCTTTCAGAGCTTCATCAGCTTGTTGAAACCTGTCCATTGGTATATTCTGTCCATTCCTGAAGCCTTCTTCCTCACCAACCCTTTCAGTACACTTGGATATCTTCCTTCAATATCGTTGGTTCTTGGTTATATGCTACCTCTTGAAATGGTTGACTGTTGACCAGTTCGGTTTGGTACATTGACTCTGTATATTCCTCCCATCTTCTTTTTGGTGCATCCTGCATCGCTCAATATTTTGCCCTTAGAATCCTTCAATATTCAAAATCAAGGCTTAAAATATCTTCTTCGGTTCTTTTAGCTTGTGATATGCTGAGTTTATTTCTCTCGCTCTCTCTCTCTTGGTTTTCTAACTCCAGGTCTTTGCATAATTAAGAAAAAAAACAAACAAACTCAACTCGCTGCCATCAAGTTGATTCCAACCCTGGTAGCATAGTAGTTATGAGTTGGGCTGCTAACCAGAAGGTCAGTGATTCAAAGCCATCATCCTGTCTGCAGGAGAAAGAAGAGGTGGTTAGTCTCATAGAGTTTCAGTCTAGGAAACCCACAGGGGCAGGTATACCCTGTTCAATGGGCTTGCTATGAGATCTCTGCATATTTCTGGTAATATTTAATTTTATCTTCTCAAGACGCCTTTTGAAATTTTTTATTCAGCTCTTTTATTTCATCAATACTCCCATTTACTATAGCTACTCTACATTCAAGCGAAAGTTTTAGAGTCTCTTCTGGAATCCATTTTGATATTTTCTTTCTTTCTTGTCATTTAATGGCCCTTTGCCCTTTGGATGTCCTTGATGCCATCCCACAACCATCTGGTCTGGTCATTTGCATTCAGTGTATCAGATATGTTCTTCAGATGGTCTATAAATTCAGGTGAGATTTACTCAAGGTCATATTTTGGCTTCCATGAAATTTTAATTTTTTTCAGCTTTAACCTAAACTTGCATATAAGCAATTAATGGTCTGTTCAACAGTAATCCCTGGTCTTGATTTGGATTATGATATTGCTTGTTCCTACAATCAATTTGGTGCCCGAGTGTCCCCTCTGCTGAGGTCCATGCATATAGTGACCAGTTGTATTGTTGAAAAAAGATATTTGCCCCCAATAAAATGTTTTTTTTTAATGGTATTTGCAATGAAGAAGTCATTGGTCTTGCTAAAATTTTTTTTCATGGAATCTTCAGCTTTGTTTCTATCACCAAGGCCATGTTTTCTGATTACTATCCCTTCCTCTTTGTTTCCAACTTTCACTTTCCAATTACCAGTAATTATCAAAGCATCTTGATTGCATGCTTGATCAATTTCAAACGGAAGAATTTAGTAGAATTCTTCAATTTCCTTCTCACTAGCTTTAGTGGTTGGTGTGTAAAATTTTTAAAACATTTTATTAGGGACTCATACAACTCTTATCACAATCCATACATACAACAATTGTGTAAATAACATCCGTACATTCATTGCCCTAATCATTTTCATTTTTAAAATTTTATTATTTTATTAGGGACTCATACACCTCCCATCACAATCCGTACATACATCAATTGTATAAAGCACATTTGTACATTTGTTGCCCTCATCATTCTCAAAACATTTGCTCTCCACCCAAGCCCCTGGCATCAGGTCCTCATTTTTCCTCTACTTCCCTCTTCCCCCCTCCTTCATGAACCCCTGATAATTTATAAATTTTATTTTGTCATATCTTGCTCTGTCCCATGTCTCCCTTCCCCCACTTTTCTGATATATGTCCCCCAGGGAGGAGGTCACATGCAGATCCTTGAAATAGGTTTCCCCTTTCCAACCCACCCTCCCTCTGCCCTCTCAGTATTGCCACTCACACCACTGGTCCTTAGGGGAATCATCCGCCCTGGCTTCCCTGTGTTTCCTGTTCCCAACTGTTCCAGTGTACCTCCTCTGGTCTAGTCAGGCTTGCAAGGTAGGATTTGGATCATGACAGTGGGAGGGGTGGAAAGGAAACATTTAGAAACTAGAGGAAAGTTGTATTTTTGATCGTTGCTACGTCGCACCCTGACTGTTTCATCTCCTCCCCAAGACCCTTCTGAGGGGATGTCCAGTGGCCTACAAATGGCCTTTGGGTCTCCACTCTGCACTCCCCTGCTCATTCACTATGGTAAGATTTTTGTTCTGATGATGCCTGATCCCTTGACACCTTGTGATTGCACAGGCTGGTGTGCTTCTTCCATGTGGGCTTTGTTGCTTCTGAGCTAGATGGCCGCTTGTTTACCTTCAAGCCTTTAAGACCCCAGACACCATATCTTTTGATAGGTGGGCACCATCAGCTTTCTTTGCCACATTTGCTTATGCACCCATTTGTCTTCAGCGATCATATCAGGAGGTGAGCACAAAATGATACGATTTTTTTGTTCTTTGATGCCTGACAACTGATCCCTTCAGCAGCACCTCATGGTCACACAGGCTGGTGTGCTTCTTCCATGTGGGCTTTATTGCTTCCGAACTATCTAGCTGCTTGTTTACTTTCAAGCCTTTAAGACCCCAGATGCTATCTCTTTTGATTGCCAGGCATCATTAGCTTTCTGCACCACATTTAGTTGTTCATCCACTTTGTCTTCAGCGGTTGTGTTGGGAAGGTGAGCATCATAGAATGCCAATTTAATAGAAGAAAGCATTCTTGCATTGAGGGAGTACTTGAGTGGAGGCCCAATGTCCCTCTGCTACCTTAATACTAGACTTATAAATATATGCACATAGATCTATTTCCCCATCCTCATGTATAAATATATTTGCATATGTACATGTCTTTATCTAGACCTCTATAAATTCCCTCTGCCTCCCAGCTCTTTCCTCTGTTTCCTTTGACTTCCCTACTGTTCCCCTATCATGCTCAGTCCCCACCAGGGTTTCAGCAATTCCTCTTAGTTACATTACCTTTGATCATGCCCAACCAGGCCTCCCACTCCCTTCTCACCACCGATTTGGATCGCTGTTGTTCCCTTGTCCCTGGGTTTCTTAACACCACTACCTTTCCCCCCACCTCCCTGTCTTCCATGTCCCCACAGAACTATCAGTCCTGTTGTTTTCTCCTCCAATTGTTCATCTAGCCTATCTTATTTAGACAGACCTGTGGAGATAGTAACATGCATAGAAACAAGACAGAGCACAACCAAGCAACAGTATACAACAAACCAATGACACAAACAAAACACAACACAACAAGAAAGAAAAGCTTGTAGTTAGTTCAAGGATTGTTTGTTGGCCTTTAGGGGTGTTTTCCAGTCCAATCTGTTGGGGCACCATGCCCTGGCCCCAAAGTCCACCTTCAGCTTTCCCTGGGGACCTCGCCGCTCCATTCCCTTGCTGTTCTGTTGTACCCCCTGGATGTTTTGCCTCGGTGTGGCGGATCCGATCGGGTGCAATTCCCTCACTGTGCCTCTGGTGTTGTCGCCAGTAGGGTTATGGATCAGTGAGGGACGTCATGTTTCATAGTGGGGCCGGCCATATGGTCTTCTCTGTTGACTGGCTGTTCTAATTGGGAACATCAACCTCCTGGCCTGGTGGACCATGATATGCTCCATTATCTCCTCCTCCACCTTCATTTGCTCCCATGTGCTCTGATCAGATATGTCCCTTTTCCAGAGATGTAGATTCAGTGCCGTCCTTTGATATAAATTCTTCTGAGGGGAGGGGAAGATGTCCCCTTGGTAGTTGGGGTTGGGGCAGGCCCCCCAAACCTCTCTACTGGTTCCCCACTCCACGCCGGTATGTCGCATTCACATCTAGGAGCGTCGGGTTGAAGTCTGGTCCCTCTTTCCCTATGGAGACACAAACAATATCCTCCCCTTGGGTGGGTTAGTGGCCTGTGCCTTCTCTATCCTTCTCTTTTTTATTATTTTTTTTTCCTTTCCCCACCTCCTTTTTTAGTGTGTATCCCTGTATTTGGTCTGGTCCCCACCACACCACCTGGTCCTCACTCCAGGAATATTTGTATACCGTAGCTTTTTCCCTAGTTTTTTTTTTAAGCTTACCTCAGCAGCCTTTCTATATGTAAGTCAATGCTATCTTTAGGTCTGTTTTCTCTTTTTTGCCCTCTGGGTGAGGTTGTTCTATGTGGCGGTCTCTTATTTATGCTTGGTGAGTGCTGTTCTTCTGCCCATACTGGGTCAGCAAGGGTCTTTTGTAAGGCTGGGTTTCTTCTAACGTATTCTTTGAGTTTTTCCTTGTCTTAGAAGACTCTTACTTCTCCATCTATCTTGATCGATAATTTGGCTGGGTAGAGTATTCTTGGGTTTGCATTGTTTTCCTTCAATTTTTTGAATATGTTACTCCACTCTCTCCTCTTCTTCATAGTGTCTGCTGATAGATCTGAGCATATTCTTATTTGGGAACCTTTATATGTGATTGCTTGTTTTTTTTAGCTGCTCTCATGATTTTCTCTTTTTCCTCAAAGTTGGATAGTTTAACTATTATGTGCCTTGGTGACTTCTTCTTGGGAACCAGTCTTGCTGGTGTTCTTTCAGCCTCTTAAATGGTTGCCTGGTTTTCATTCACTAAGCTGGGAAAGCTTTCCTCTAAGAATTTTCTCACTATTTTGCAGATGACTTCATTGTTGTGTCTTCCTCCGGTAAGCCAATAATTCTAATGTTGTTCTGCTTCATAGCATCAGACATAGCTCTTAAGTTTTCTTCAGCTTCTCTGATGATCTTATTAGATTTTTGTTCACGTTTGTTAAAGTCTGCTTGGCTGCCCTCCAAGTCACTGATGCAGGTCTCTGAATCCTCCAGTCGCTTCTCGGGGTCCATGAGTGTGCTACTGGTTTTTGTTATCTCCTCCCTAAGCTCTTGTATTTCTCTTTGATTTATGGCTTTTACCTCTTCCTTCATTTCATCCTTTTCCTGTATTGTTTCCCTCATATCCTCTATGACTCCAAGTAGCATTCTGAAATTTCTTTCTGTGGTAGCTCAATGTCTGCTTCCTCTATGCATGTCATTATATTCAGGCCATCTTCTGGAATTGCCTTTTGTTTCTCCCATTTTTTTCGTTGAGGTCGTTGGGACTGATGGCTGTTTGTGTTGAGTTGTTTTAGATGAGCCAGGTGCCATTTTCCTGGGAGTCAAAGAGCACTGGCTCTCTCTGGGAGACTTGTAGGAGTGCTTCTTTGAACTGCCTACAGCTTATTTCACTATGGAATTAACCTACCACTTTATCCTCCTGTGGCTTCCCTCTCAGAGGAGTGACCCAGAAGGGTTGCCTCCTGCTTTGGTGTTGCGGAGGTTGGGCAGAGTTTCCTGCAGCAGCTTGGAGTGTTGAGGAGTGTTGGCAGAGCTTCCTTATGCCCCCAGGCACACAGGCAGGAATTGCCCAGTAAGAAGTTGAGCAGAGTATCCCCTGGTGGGAGTCAGCAGGGGGCTTTTCCCAGCCTAGCTACCTACCCAGGGTGGAGCTCACCTAGCTGGGTGTGGCACAGGTGTAAATGCCCTAGGCTAAGAGGAGTGGTCTGGAGGTTAGCAGTAGAATGTGAGAGACCAAGAAAGAAGCAAAGAGGAGACAAAAAGTTAAAAAGCAAGCCCCTTTGAGCCTGAGGATTTTATTTTTTTATCTCCCTGGCCAGCTAGAGTATACTCAAATGTAATTGTCTCTCACAGTCACTGGGCTGCAGCTCCTTGCTGTTTAAAGCTGACTTACTACAGCGGGTCTTTATTATGCTAAAATCCACCAGGCCCTGCAGCTGAGTTCTGGCATTCCTTAGCTAGGTTGCTTCTTATGCTGATTTATGTTAAGGGCCTCCGCCTATGTGCTCCTTGGAGCTGAGCAACCAGACTTGTGTTTGAGTTGTAAACCAATAATATATATTTCACCATTTTTTGTGTGTGGTTGTGATGTGCTCCGATTTGGGGGCTGTCAGGCTGGCCCCCAGAGGGGGAAATCCAGCTTATTATGGGGATTATTTCCTTCACAGCCAATTGGAACTACATTCGCTCCCTGGACTCCCAACTTTCTGCTTATTTTCTCCCACACCGCGATCTTCCTAAGGTAATACAATATTTTTTCTTTTACTTTAAATTATGGCTACTCACCGCCACTCCCCTGGCCACGGGCTTAAGGCAGCCAACTGAGCAGAGAGCTCCGGCGTGGGGTTCCCCTTGTGTCTGGGATTCTGTCCCCTCTCGGGCGTCTGCCTGCAGAAATCACTATTCCCAGCAAGGGCACAGCCGGCGCCTTCAGGCTCGCCAAAGCTAAGAGGACTTTAAAGAGTTCTTGGTTTGCTTTGTGAATGGAAATACCATGCAAAAAGGGGTTCAGGAGAAACCCCGGTGCCCTAGTTCTAATTTCAGGACTCCACTGCCCCGTTTCCTTCGCCTTACCTCCCGATTTTCTGGTCTGGCAGCAGGAGCTCTGGAAGGATGAGTCCTATCTGGTCGCCATTTTCTTCCCCTTCCTGGTGTGTAAATTTAAATAATAGTTGTATTGACTCATCTTCTGTATAGTTGTGTAGATATTGTCCCATCACATGAAGCATTGTACTTTAAATAGATCTTGAAATGTATTCTTTGATGATAAATAAAATGCCAATCCTCTTGAATTTGTTGTTTATGGCCTAGTAAACCATATCCTTAGGACTCTCCTATTCACAATGGTCAATACCAGCTCATTGATGCTTAGAATATCAATCTTTATGTATTCCATTTCATTGTTCACCACCTCCACCCTTCCTATAGTTACACTTCATACATTCCATCGTTCTGATTACAGATGTTTACGGAAGTTTGGTCTCATTTTGCGTCATGCCCCATCAGCAAATGCAGGTACTGAGCTCTTTGTCTGCCCATGTCATTAAGGTTGACATCCATGTCATTAAGGTTGACGGCTTTGAGGAGACAGCTCTTCCCGGTCATATTTGGAGAGTCTGCCAACCTGAGGGGCTCACCTTCTGGTACTATATGAGTCAATGCTCTCTTGCTATCCATAAGGTTGTCAGTGGCTAAGTTTTCACTGAATCCTTCTTCCTACTCTGTTCTTAGTCTGGAAGCACCCCTGAAAGCTGTTCACCATTGGGAGACCCTACTTTTATTTGAAATACCAGAGGCATCGCTTCCATGGTCACAGCAACGCAAAAACCACCACAGGAAAGCAGATGAGTGATGGGGTCCCATAGGTAGAGAGACACTAATAAATAATTGCACCTATTGTTGCTTAATCAAAATTGCTATGAATACAATGCAGGAGTATGCAAAATAAAACTTATCCCAATCTGAAGACTCAGGGAAGCTTCTGCAAAGAAGTTAATGAGTATAAATGATTTAATGGTGGCTAGCTGGGGGTCTGTGGCTTTTACTCCATGTATCAGTTTTCTATTGCTGCTGTAACAAATAGCCACAGTGTTAGTGACTAAAAAGAACAAATAAATATTATTTTACAATTTCTGCAGGTCAGAAGTCTAAAATCAAGGTTGCCAGCAGGGCTGGTTCCTCCTGGATGTTCTAGGGGGAAATGTTTCAGAGTCTAGAGGGCACCTGCATTCCTTGGATCATGGCCCTTTCCTCCATCTTCCAAGCACATAACTGGAACTCTGTTTCCATGATCACATCTCCATTTTCCGACTTGGATCTTCTTGCTTGGAAATCTTCAGAGGCCATTATTTTATCTCTCAAAGTCTAGGAAGTTCTACTTTCTAAAATATGAGTTCCAGTTTTTAAAACATAAAGGAGAAGACGTTATCGAAGAAACAATTTGTAACAAATTTCCAGAACTGGTAGAGCGCCTGTTTCTAGATGGAAAGAGTTTGCAGTGTGAACAGCACAAGAAATTTCTAAGAGAGAATTTCGCAAATAAAGGTGTAGAGACCAGGCATCAGATTTTTAAACCTAATCATTGGAAACTGGAAGATACAGTTCAGAGCCTTCAGAATCTCAAGGTGAGGATAACGTCCCACCTAGAACTTAATGATAATTTGATCAATCGAGCATAAGGATGGACTGAATTTCTTTTCAAACATATTAGGTGTGTTAGGTTGAGGTGGCTAGAGAAATAAAATCAGGGACACTCATAAATGAACAAGAAAGAACTTTATATCAAGACAGAAATTTATAACAAGGAAGTGAACCGGCCTAGTCCAATTCAAATCTATATGTCAGATGCTGGCTGGACACCTCTCCAGACTCATGAAGCTGCCAGTCGATGAAGCAAAGGTGAAATGGGAAGTTGGGAGATCGCAGGCCAGTGGGTACAGAGTCCTGTAAATCCAAGATCAATAGGAACACGGTAGGCCACCCGCCCCAGAAGCTAGACACAGGATCCTAACAAGCAGGAAGTAGAAGGCAAAAGAGGCCAGCTCTCCACAGCATCCTATAAATAGGCAACACCCTCAAGAAGATGTCAGTAAAAGAATAATAACAATTTATAAATTATCAAGGGTTTGTGATGGGTGAGGGTGGGGGAGGGAGAGGAAGAATGAGGAGCTGTATGTGTCCCCAAAAATGATTTACCAAGAAAAAGAAGATGTCAGTAGACTGTGTCCTGACAGGGCAGTTGGGCCTCACCATACCTTCCCCACAGGTACGTCAAGTTGACACGAAACCTAACCATCATACTAGGTTTACACGAGTTTGCCTCCCACGCACCCATTGTCAGTAAGTTACCTGAAGATGTGCACCATGAAAATGAGAGAATAAACAAGAAATCGAAAGGATCCAGGAAATAGAGGTTGCAATGCAAAAGAGCAACAAGGTCCCCCCTCCGCACCCCCTAAAGATCCAGGCCACAGATATGCCTTGGGGCCAGAGGTGGACTCAGGCCCAGCAGAGCAATCAGCCCAGAATGTAGGGCACTCCATAGAATATTGGAGCTGATAGAGTCCTGGAGGTGTTTATTAAATGGAGAATAATGTTCGAGGGATAGTGGAGCATTTGGAGAAAAACTAGAGATTGTTGCGAGCTGCTGTTGAGTTAGCCCTAAGTCATGCTGACCCCATGCCCAACGGAGCGGACACTGGCCGGTCCTGTGCAGCCTTCATCCGTGGATGAGGGAACCATTGCTCCTTAAGCGTCCGTGGGCTGAGTGGTGATCTGTTTTCCAAATTAAAGGTATCTACACATAAAAGTAGGCAAATAGCCAACCGAAATAATTATCGCTAAGAAATATAAAATTGTACCAGAAAAAAATAACCCTCGTGTAGTGGATGGTCAATGAAAGTCCGTATTTGTATGGCTAGAAGACAATAAACACCGAGTTTTGCTTTTACTAGAATCCACGCTATTGGAAGGATGAGTAAAGGCAAGGCTAAATGTAGCAGTGGCCCGGGTAAAGAGAGCTAAACCTTTGCTTACTACAGAAGAAAATCAATTAGTGATACTTACAACGGAAAAAGCAGGATGGAGCTAAAAAGTTGAAGCTAGCTGCTTCCGGAGCAAAGGATCAGGGTCAGTGAGTGGATACATATTGCTGAGAATGTACACAGCAAAACACACACCAATTCAACAGTTTCTAGATGTGCAGTTTAGTGGCATTGACTATATTCTTCAAGTTGTGCCACCATTTCACCCTCCTTTACTCATTGTGCCACTGGTTTCTATCTTATGATTCCAGCGGCTGTTGTCACTTGGATCCTATATCCCCAAACAAGGGAACAAGCGCACTGCATGGAGTCTGACGGACAGGGTAGAACTGCCCCTGAGAGGCTCCGAGATTGCAACTCTTTACAGGACTAGAAAGCCCCATCTTTCTCCCGAGAAGAGGCTGGTGGTTTTGAACTCCTGCTGCCGTTAGCAGCCCAACACATAACCACTTTGGCACCAGAGCTCCTTGACCCCGATGGAGAGATCTTAAAAGAGCATCATATTCAAGGCAGACTTTCTTTGTCTTTTTTTTTTTTGTTGTTAGTTAGCTAAAGTACTATTTGGTCTATGGATAACCTTAAGAATGAGAATTTCGGCAGGGAGGGAGGTGGGGAAATGAGGAGCTGATATCAAGGACTCAAGTAGAAAGAAAACATTTTGAGAATGATGATGGCAACAAATGTACAAATGTGCCTGACACAGTGGATGGATGGACTATGATAAGAATTGTACAAGCCCCCCAATAAAATGACAAAAAAAGAATGAGAATTTCAGAAGACTCCATTGTGTACATCGATCAAGAGGCAGTTGTGCGATCAGAACTAGAGCATGGTGTGTGGTTTATAGGCGTGTGTCAGGGTTGTAGCCTCTCGCAGATACTGATTCAATCTGTATGCTGAGCAAGTAATCAGAGAATCTGGCTTCTGTGAAGAAGAATGTGTTATCAATAATGGAGGAAGGCTTATTAACCACCTGCAATATGCAGATGACACAGTCTAGCTTGCTAAAAGTGAGGAGGACTTGAAGCGCTTGCTCGTGACGGTTTTGGACTGCAGCCTTCAATACGAATTACAACTCAAAGTAAGGAAGACCGAAACCCTCACCACTGGACCAAAAGTAGCATCATGCTAAATGGAGGAGAGGTTGAAGTTGTGGAGGATTTTGTTTATTTGGATCCACAATCAATGCTCATGGAAGCAGCAGTCAAGAGATCAAAAGACATGTTGCCTTAGGTCAGTGGCTCTCAACCTGTGGGTCGAGACCCAAACCTTTCACAGGGGTCGCCTAAGACCATCAGAAAACACATATTTCCGATGGTCTTAGGAACCGAGACACTGCTCCTCTATCTGTCTCCAGGCGGGTCCGCCTACATGCAGATATGCCCACATACGAGTACCTGGTGTAAAGACTGTTACCCAGGCTACACCATGCTTCAAGACAACTTTTCATTTATTTGTAATTAGAAATAAATCTTTCACAATATAGAATGACATATTGTTTTGTGATTCATCACTATGCTTTAATGATGTTCAATTTGTAACAATGAAAATACATCCTGCAAATCAGATATTTACATTGCGATTCATAACAATAGCAAATTACAGTTATGAAGTAGCACTAAAAATAAATTTATGGTTGGGGGGTCACCACAATCCGAGGAAAGGGTCGCGGCATGAGGAAGGTTGAGAACCACTGATTGGGTCACTCTGCTGCACAAGTGCTCTTTAGCGTATCAAAGAGCAAGGATGCTACTTTGAGGACAAAGCCCACCTGATCCAAGCCATGAGATTCTCCATTGCCCCATAAGCGTGTGAAACTTGGACACTGAATAAGGGAGACTGCCTGCAGAAGAACTGGAGTTGAATTATGGTGTTGGCGAAGAATATTGAAAGTCCCAAGGACTGCTAAAAGGTCAAACCCACCTGTCTTGGAGGAGGTATGGCCAGAGCGCTCCTGGGGGTCCAGGATGGAGAGATTTCATCAGAAAGACTTCGACCTGCTGTCAGGAGAGACCAGTCCCTATAGAAGGACATCATGCTTGTTCAAGTAGAGGGGCAGCAAAAAGAGGGTGGCCTTCCAGGAAGTGGACTGACCTCGTGCCTGCCACAATGGGCTCAAGCACTGGACGATGTGAGGATGGCGCAGGACCAGGCAGTGTCTCGTTCTATTGTGCACGAGATCACTGTGGGTTGGAATCAACTCGATGCACCTGACAACAACAACAACAACAAACTATTTGGTCTCAGGAGGACTTCAGGAGATAGTGCTGCTTTCAGGTTTAAAGATGACCTCGGGTCAAATGTTTTAGCGGTCCATGCACGCTCCACAGCTCTGTAAGACTGAAGTTTACGAGAACTGGAAAATTCTCTTCTAAATTTCCACACTTTTGATCAGGATTATTACATAGAATCTTTGATCACCATATTCAGTAATGGTAGTCAGGCACCACCCCTCTCACCCCTGGTGAACACCAAAAAAATGTTGATCGGTATATATTTCCCTTTTCTTGCCTTTTTATTTAAGTGAGGTCATTTGATATTTGTCCTTTTGTGATTAGCTGGTTTCACTCAGCACGATGTCTTAAAGCTCCAACCCATACTGTAAGACTGGCTCAGTTTGCTTATTCATTCACATGTTGATGGGTATTGAGGTTGTTTGGGGGCTACTTTTAATAATAAGCCTTATCGGTCTGCTTGACTTTTAAAAGCATGGATGCGTATTACTGGGAAGAAAATCTTTTCAGTGTTTTGTTGAGGGGAGAGAAGTGAAGAATACTGATGTTCCGGAAGAAGGCAGGTGGTGGTTTCTGGGAGGGGGCAGCCCTCTGGCATCTCCAGGTGGCCTCTGACTTCAGCCTCATTAAATCGCAGAAGGAATGTGACCTCAGCAAAGGACATCAAACCTGTAGGAGGTCTAGCAAGGCCACTGAGCCCTCCGCCCTCCCTAGTGATCACACTGGCTGCTGCAGGCCGAGCGGATGGGGAGGTGGACAGGGCCCAGAGAGCTGCAGGCACCTGTCACTGCCCAGCATCCTCCCAGCAGACCTGGTAGCCCCGGTGAAAGGGTCAGCTCAGGAGAGACAAAGCTTCCTGCGGTGTTCCTGGGCAGGGAAGGCAGAGAGGGAGAGCCGGAGGGATGGGGGCAGGCATGAAATGGGGAAGGGAGGAATCTTTCTTGCATCCAGACCTGAATGCATTGTGCCCTCCATGGACGGCTTCAAGTTGTGCATGTGATTACCGTTCAGCCTGCTCAGTAGCCAGGGACACTCTGTCCTCTGCTGTCCTCTGGTCTCCAACTCACAGAGGAACTCCGTGGAATGGGGCTTGGAAAGCAAAAGGAAAGACTCCCCTTCTTTCACAGTTGGATGCTTAGCTCCGACATGTGCTCCTCCTGGCAACCCCAGCCCACCCCCAGGCCATGCAGGGTCCCGATAGGCAGGGCTTCTGGGCTCCAAGAACCAGGAGAGATTTGAGCAAACTCCAGGTGGTTCCCAGGTTGCAAGTGACCCCGAGGAGCATAATAGAGTCACAAAGGAAAGTGGTAACAAATGCAAAGAACATGCCAGATGCAGTTCTGATCTGGGACAGGAGAGTGGCAGGCGATGTTTGTTGCTTTCTTCTGGCCCCTTTTAAAGTGCCCTGGCCACCATCAGAAGATGCTGGGCTCTCACTAGCAAAACCCCCTGCAGATATGCTATCAAAACACTAGTGTCCCAGACTTCCAGGGCCTGACATTCTCAGAGACACGAAGTCTGTGTGGAGACCCTCCCTCCCACAGCTTCTCCCAGGAGGGAAGATGCTCAGTTCCCAAGTTCTCAGCAGCACTGCACCCACCTTCAGGAAGTGAACTTGCTGCCGCATGGTGGCAGAGGAAAAGTAGCCAGCAGGAAAGGGGTTTGGAAAATGCTAGGTTAAACAGAAAAAGGCAAGAATGCTTGGAACTTCAAGACGCATTGTAAGTGAAGGATCGTGACGCCTTTTGACAGTCCCCTCTTTGTAGGAAGCTCTGCTTGGGATGAGAGTTCCACAGAACACACTGTGGAAGCACTAGCTCTGAGCTGAGGCTGACGCAGTGATTCTGTAGGACAGAGAAGAACTGCCCTCGTTACCCCCCACTATCGTGACCCCAGTCCTGCCTGTCACTGCCAGTTAGACCGGAGCACTGCACAGTACTGATAAGAGATAAGAGCTCAGGACACACAGAATCCAGGAACAGGCATGGGAGTAGCAATACCAGGAGGGTAGGGGGAAGGTGGTGAGAGGCGGGGAGGAAGGGGAACTGATGGCAATGATTGACACATAACCGCCACCACTACCCCCAGAGGGGATGAACAACAGGAACCATGGGAGAAGGGACACATTGGTCGGTGTAAGAGATGGAAATAATAACAATTTATAATCTAGTAAGAGTCGAGAGGGTGGGAGTGGGGGAAGGAGGGGAAAAAGAGGAGATGATGCCAAGGGCTCAAATAGAAAGTAAATGTCTAGAAAATAATGATGGCCACATATACAATTGAAGTATGGATTGTTATAAGAGCTGTAAGAGCCCCAATAAAATGATCTTTTAATTAACAACTAAATAAATAAAATGAACTGCTCTTGTGGGTTTCCAAGATTGTAACTCTGTACGGGAGCAGAAAGCCCTTTCTTTCTCCCTCGGAGTGGCTGGTGGTTTTGAAACTTTAACCTTGGGGTTAGCCGTCCAATGCATAACCCCTTCCTCACAAAAAGTTATCCAAAGATTTTTTAGGCCACACCACCCTGAGAAGCAAAACTGCTTAGCTACATGCCTCAGGTTCTAAGAGCCAAAATTTATACATTTGTTCAAATCTGCTGTGACTTATATAGTTATTAAGAAAAGTCCCAATGCTGTCTTAGCAAGGGCCCCTTTATTTTTTTCAGAGGCAGAGCACCACAGGGCTGTTTGCCACCTTCTCCAGTGACATTGGTGTTTGAAAGGCCACTGAAAGTGGTAGGTGACAGGTAATCTCATGAGGGTCCCCTGGCCCGTGCTCTCCAGGCCTTTGGCTTTGTACATCTGAGTCAGGAGAGTCGTCAATCTCATCTTCTTCATTTAGTCATCTATCTGTCCAATATAGATTTAATTAAGCACCAACTCGGAGCCAGGCACTGAACTAGATGCTTGGACGCAGTGGTGAACAAGACAGATGTTGTCTCTGCCCCTGCGGAGCTGACGATCCGATTTCATAACTGATCCTGAATGGCTGCTCCCTGCAGGGCTACCATGTGTGGTGGTGCAGGAGGTTGCTGCACAAAGGCTCCAGGCCAAGGAGGCAAGTAGGACCTATAATCTGGCTCCAGGTCCACTGACCGCATCCAACAGCGTGGCTTGGAGCTGCAACTACCTGGCAGGGCACTTCTACAAAGATGCTGCTGTGTGGACCAACTGCAGTTCTTACTTCTGTGAGGCTTCTAGATTGCTCAAGCGACGAGTAGCCCTCTGTCAAAGGTCTTGGAATCCCACAGTTGAGCTCGGAAATGATTAGACCCACACGAAGGGCAGCAGGTGAGCCCTGCTCACCTGACCGCCTCAGGAGAAAGGGAAAGGTGGAGTGTGGTCAGTTGCATTAGGACCACTGCCACTTATTTCCTAAACCAAGGCCCATGTCCTCCAGCCTTCCTGTGTGTAAGTGAGACAGTCGGCCTCAGCCACCCAGCCTGATACTTAAACTGTACCCCGTCCTCCTGTGCAACTCACTGCCCCCCAATCTGTAATCCGTCCCCAACAGCCTGGGAGCATACCCCAGGGTATATGAGCAGCACATCACAACTTAACTTAAATGTTTCCTTACTCTGGCGGGGGTGGGGCGAGAGAAGGGGTGCGAAAGAGCCTTTGTAAGCTGTGTTCTAGCCTTTGAGAAACTCTGTGGAAGACGTAACGGAGAAATGTAATGGATCTTTTGGATTTCCAGTGTGTGCACTATGTTTGGAGGAGCCCTGGTGGCGGAGTGGTTATCCGTTGGGCTTGCTAACAGCAAGGTCGGCAGTTTGAAACCACTAGGCACTCTTTGGGAGAAAGATGAGGCTTTCTCCTCTGGAAACCCACAGTGGGAATTCTACCTGGTCTGACAGGGTCACTATGAGTTGGGACCCACTCGATGGCAGTGAGTTTGTCTTCCTGAGTCTGGCCTATAAGGTTGAACGTGAGATTGTTTGTGTGTGACTTCCCCAGCTCCAGGCTTCTCAGATTGTAACATGTGAATGAATCAACTCAATAGCCTATGAAAATGCAGTTCATTATTCAGCAAGTGCCCCAGTGACGCCAACGCTGCCAGCCCGCCAGCCCCGCTTTGAGTTGCATGCAAGGCACCTGAGTTAAAGTCGTGCCCCTTTTCTGAGCCTTAGCGGTTGAGAAAGTGTTCACAGAACGACGTGAGTTGTGGCCCATTGGAGGTGCTCCTTCTAGGTGGGCTGGAATTGTCTTCCTCTGCATTTTACAGAAAGAGACATCCGAGAAAGGTAGAACATTTAGTTAACAGGAGAAACCCCTGCGTTTAAAATAGCTTCTGCTTCCTTTTCGATTGAGATTTTATTCCATACACGTTGGGCTGTTAATTGCAAGGTCAGCAGTTCAAAACCACCAGCTGCTCTGAGGGAGAGAGATGAAGTTGTCCAGTCCTGCAAAGAGTTACAGTCTTGGAAACCCACAGCAGAAGTTCTACTCCGTAGTCTATGAGTCAGAGTTGACTCGATGGCTGTATGAGGGGCGTGGCAGGGGAGGTTGGTGGGAAATTGGGAGCTAACAACGAGTACAAGCAAGAAGAAATATCCCAAAGTTGATTATGGTGATGAGTACACAACTTTTTAAAATATGATTAAACTATTGAAATGTACATGTGAATTATATCTCAATAAAACTTGTTTTTTAAACCCATGTTATAACAGTTACCTATGTTTGTCACAGTCTAAGCCACAGGGGTGAACGTGGGGATGCTTACAACCTTTCTGTTTAGCCCAGATTCCCTGAGGCGCTCACTGTGCCTGACAAACTTGGGTTCTCTCAAAATTCATCACCCCCCCTTTAACTCCACTAGAAATGAGCTGCAGATCTTTAGTTTGGGGTCTCAGTGGGGTATGTATTTCTGGTTATCATGAGCTCTGTGCTTTCAAAATAGGAAAGCTCACTGCTATCGAGGTGATTCGGACTCACAGGGACCCTGTAGGGTAGAACAGAACTGCCCCTGGTAGTTCCTGAGCCTCTGACTCTTTATCACTCTTTACGGAAGTAGAAAGCCTCGTCTTTCTTGTGCAGGGCAGCTGGTGGTTTTGAACTACTGACGTTTCAGTTAGCAGCCCAAAGCATAGCCACTATTCCACCAGGTTCTGTGCCTAGCACATAGTAAATGCTCACTAAACAGTTACTGAATGAACAACTAGTGAATTTCCATCAATAATAGTAACTTGTTGCTGAAGCTGGCAACGGGCCCCAAACACAAAAAAATTAGAACCTCTGGGATAGTAAGTAGATTATTAAAAAAAAAAATCTGATACTTCTCCCAAAGGGACATCCTCTCTTCCATTTTGTGAATCACTCATCTGAGCAAGCCTCTCCAATATCCAAACTCACTGCCATCGAGTCAATGATGACTGCTAGCGACCCCATAGGACAGGGGAGAACTGCCCCTGCAGGTTTCCGAAACTAACTCGACAGAAACAGAAAGCCCTATCTTTCTCCCAGGAGACCTCTAGAAAGCTTAATTTTTATCTTCTCTAAAATCACATATTTTTGGTTCTGTGTCACATGAATCCCCAGAGAAGAAAAGAACCGTCAGGGCCGTCAGGGAGCCCGTGTCAGCTGTGCTGGGCAGAAAGTTTACCTCTCCATGGGCACCCAGCCTCGGAGGCACCAGCACTCCTTTCATCCCCTCCCTGGGGCTTCAGCGCCACATGCTCTGTTGGGGTTGGCAGGTCGTTGGCTTCAGACTCGCACATCATCGGCTTTCCAATTTGCTCGCTCTGTCCTATTCCATAGCCGTCCAGCCCTGCCCTGCAAAGCTAGAGAGGCCCTGGCATCCTGCAGCCCAGGCGCAATGCTTTTGTCCCAATCCCCAAGCTTAATTGAGCTGTCTCGGCCCCACTTTTCCGTTGCCTTCTCTGTGGATAGAATTGTGTCGTCAGCCACTGCTGCCCTTCATCGTGGAGAATTGTGTGGCCCAGGAGGGTCCTTTGCCTTTTGTTCCACTCCCCACGACTGCAGTGAGCACAGTTGTCAGAAGGAAAACCCCAATACAATTTTGGGAGATGGCAAGTTGGTATCCTGGTGCTGTGTGGCCTTGAGAGTAATGAATCCAGCAGACAGCCAAGTCGGTTATTGCCTGCCCAGGATGTGCCCAGCTCTATAGAGCAGGTGGAGAGCAGGGCGCCACAACAGAGGACTCTCCAGTACAACCCAATTCAGCTAACAAGACAGCTGTGGTAGTGATGTAATCTGGTGTCAATTTGAGAGGATTAAGAGTAAAGGGGTGGAGTCTGGCCTGTCAATCAAGATATAACCAATGAGGCCTCTGTGTGGGCATGGCCTTCTCCTGAGAATTCTGGGAACTCCTGTATTTCAGGCAGAAGACACATTCTCTCTCTGCTCACTACCTGAGACGACGCTCTACTGCCAAGACCTGCCAAGACACATGGCACTACGCTGATAGACCCTGTGTCCTGGGAACTGGAGAAGTCACATGGAGACTCCTGCTAGTGCTGAGATGCTTACACCGCCACTGAATCCAAAGACTTTCCACCCACTGGCCTGTGATTGTCCTGCATTCGGCATCAATGCGTGTGCTTTGTGAGTTTGAAGAGGACTTTATAGATTGGACATATGGCTCATATCAGACTTATGGGCCTGATCTGGACTGGGCTGAAACGTTTTCTCAATATTCAGTTGCTCTTGTCTATAAAGCTCTTTCTGATACATGTGTGTTTATGATCTTGTTTCTCTAGTCTACCCAGACTAACACAACAAGCAGGGTGAGCACTCAAGGAGTGCACCAGGTGTGTCAACCAGTAGGGGCATTTGCAAACACTGTTGCTAAGACCTGCTGCTGCTGCTGCTGCTGCTGCGAGTTGCCATAGAGTCTACTCCATCTCCCAGCAGCCCAAGTGCAGAGCAGAATTGCTCCGTCATGTCTTTATGAGAGCCTGTTCAAGGTGGCGCTGGGTGAATTTGAATCATCAACCTTGCAACTAGCAGTCAAACACTTCCCTGTGTGTACCTTCCAGAGGCTCCTAGTTAATTAAAAGCCAAGAACCTGAAATTAGAAAGACCACAAAGGCGACAAGAGAGACAATCATGGATTCTCTCTAAATTCACCAAACCCCGTTTCTCTCCCATGGGACAGGATTGCACATCTTTTCTTTTGTCTTAATGGGATCTTATTTCTGATTTTAAAAATGAAAAGTTACATTTACCAATGAAGGGCGACTTATAAAAATACAGAAATACATAAAAATTGCTCACAATCCCCCCTTTGGTTTCCTATTCTATTTGCTGTTATGTCCCCCGAGTGCATATTTACATCTACACTAACTGGCCCATCTTTCAAGGCTCCAAAGCGTCTTGAACAACCCTTAAGTGAATGCATCCCTACTAGTCTTCCGCTAAAGCGAGCTACTTGAAGGGGTCCACGTGAGAAGCAGCCCAATTAGGTATCCCCATCTCCAATTCTGAACATCACCCTCCCAACCTTTAAAAATGAGAATTTGCTCTTTGTTGCCTCTATCCATGATCGCTTAGTATGTGGAGCGTGTCATCCAATCAGTCACCACGCGGACGTATTTCAAATCCAGCCACATCCGTGGGTGCTGCTCTGGGCCATGTTGCAGTTATCCCTCAACTAGACTCCTGCTGTGCTCTCTCCATGGCCCCTTGAGCCTTTCTCCTGCCTCTGTCAAGTTCATTCCTCGAACCAAAGCCAAAGGGATCTTTTAAAATGATAAATCAGGGTTATGTCATTCCCCTGGTTAAAACTCTCCTGTGGCTTCCCATTGCACCTTGAATAAAATCCAAACATGGTGCTCTGCTTCCTGGATCGCAGCCCACCTGACCGCCATTCTTACCTGTTTCCCCTTAACTCCATGCCAGCCCTGCTGGCTTGTTGCCTATTCCTTGAACACACCAAGCTTATCCCCCACTTTTACAGACAGTCTCATCTCCCAGGAATGCTTTTCCATAGATCATTGCATCGCTCAAGGCATTTCTTCATTTTCTCCACCGGGAGATTCTATAACTCAAAACAAAACAGCCTCACTGCCACCGTCGGTTCTCACTCCTCGTGAGCCTGTCACACGCAGACATCAAGTCGATGCCAACCCATTGCAACCCAGTCGGTCAGGGTAGAACTGCCCCTGGGGGCTTCTGAGGCTGTAGCTCTTACGAGAGTAGGGAGCCTCCTCTTTTTCCCAAGGCGTGTCTGGGGGTTTCGAACTGTTGACCCTTCAGTTAGCAGCCCACCTCATAAGCATGATAGGACAGAATAAAACCGCTCCCACAGGTTTTTGAGGGTATAAATCTTCACAGGAGTAGAAAACCTCCTCTTTCTCCCAAGAAGCAGTGGCGGTTTTGAACTGCTGGCCTTGTGGTTAGCAGCCCAACGTGTGACCCCCTATATCACCAGGGCTCCTGCTCATCAACTAACCTATCTTTTATAAAGAAGGCAACTCCTCAAGCCTAGTTTCTTTTCTTATTTTAACAAAAACAAAGCCTTGCTTCCATGTAGTCCATGCGAACTCATAGCGACCCTATAGGACAGGGTAGAACTGCCCCCTGTGAGTTTTCAAGACTGTAACTGTTTACAGAAGTAGAAAGCCCTATCTTTCTACCTTTAACATAAAAGTTACTGTGAAATTTCTGTATAGTGTTACTGAGAGTATATAATCAATCAGTCTCAGAGAATCTTGAGCCACAGAGACCCCCATAATACAAGAATCATTAAATCTTGAAATCTAAACTTTACAGACATGGAAATGTCACCATGACCAAGATGAGCCTTCAAGATTCTAGAAACCACCCAGTCAAACAGCTTCACTTGGTAGATGGAAAAACACGACCTACAAATGACTTCTCCAAGATCCAAAAGCTAAAGACAGGGCCCAGGTGAGAATTTAGGTCCCCCAATATTGAGGCAGTGTTAGGCCACTGTAGCAGTCCTTCTCAGGGGTCCCCCTGGGCATCTAAGGTCTGTAGAAGTTCCCTGAAGAGTCTGCTCTGTAGGTGGAAGGAATGAAGAAGAGATGACAGAGGGTAGACCAGAAAACCCCTTTTCAACCAAAGCTGTTCTACTTCACCCCATTTCTTGTTATTATTATTTTAAGCAAAAGGGAAGAAATTTATTGGAAAACCCTAGAGGGGCCCAGCATACCTACTGTGTAGGCATGCCCAGGCAAAGGATCACACCATTCACTGTGCCCCCATGTCCCAGAGGGGCTCCCCTCGAGCTGAGCCCCAAAGCCCCTGGACTGCCTGGGATGGGGGCTTCACCCCATTTATATTGCAACCTGAGGAGTCATGATGGCATAGTGGTCCTCAATTTAAAGTTAGTGGCTGCTTTGAGGGAGAAAGATGGGGCTTTCTACTCCTGTCAAGAGTCACAGTCTCAGAAGCTCACTGGTGCAACTGGAAGGCAGCGAGTTTGGTTTGGGGTTTATACTGAGACCTGCAAAGAGCGCTGGTGGTGCAGTGCGTAATCTTCCTTGGCTGAGAAGGTCAGAGTGCCACTCTCTCCTGTGGGGTTGCTATGGGTTGGAACTGATTTGATGGCAGCGAGTTTGGAGTTTTATTTATGTTCTTTTTAATATTAAGACCAAAGTAATCATCCTTTATAAAATAATTTTCTGTCTCCACAAAAAAATATTAATCCTTTGTGTAGTATATTTCTGTTAATAAATCACAAGATGAAAGAAGCAAATAAGCCCCAAACCTAAACAGCAAAGCCTCCTAAACCACAATGGTAATGCAAGTGTGCTCCTTAGATGCTGGTTAGCCAAGCTCAGGTTGACATAAGCATTCTAACTAGACTTCCTGATAGGGAGGAGGGGCCCTGGTGACACAGTGGTTATGTTGGGCTGCTGACCACAAGGTCAACAGTTTGAAACCACCAGCCACTCCTTGGGAGAAAGATGGGCCTTTCTACTCCTGTCAAGAGCTGCAGTCCCAGAAGCTCACAGAGGGACTGGCATAGCGGTTGCAACAATGGGCTCAGACATAGTGCCGTTGTGAAGATGGTGGAGGACTGAGCAGTCTTGTTATGTTACACATAAGGTCTCATTGAGTCCGAATCGACTCGATGGCAGTGAGTCTGATTTGGTTTGGAGTGTGTGTGGGGGGCTGACTACTATGAAAGGGCAAGTATTGTCTACAACACACACCGTCTAGAACAAGAAAGAAGTGTCCTGGAGTTGATAGTGGCGATGGTCGCCCAACTCTTATGAATGTGACAGACCTATTGAAATGTAAAAAACGTGAGCTGTATGTCAGAAACTGTTAAAAGTAAATAACCTATTTTAAAAATCTAGTCTAGGGATCTGTGTCTGAGTTCACTTATTCAACTGGAGCTTGGCAGTTTCAGGTTTGGGGGAACAGAGAAGCCTTCCCTAAAATGTTTGTCTGGCGTCAGAATAGGCATCGCATGGATGTACCAAAAAGGCACACAGTCATGAGCGCTGCGGTCCTCAGCGCTGTGTCTGGAAGTTTAAGGCCTCGGTGTGATTAAGACGTGCAGGTGCACAGATAAAATCTGCCCAGCGATCAAGACTGAACTGTCTAGTTGCACTCCCCAAAATGCATGTCTTCCACCCTGATAAGGAACAAAATTCATAAAGCGGCCAACAACATGAATAAATGGACTTACGATTGGCTGTAGAAAGACAGCTGCTTATTTCTGCAGTGTCCATGTTTTAAGTCATCACATCTTTGTCAATAAGTTAGTCTAGGACCCTGTGAATGGAGGAAAGGGGGACTCAGAGGAGGACACCCATTTATTTGCTCCTTAGCTGCCTCTTCGTGCTGTGCTTTCCCAATTGAAACCCTACGATGGGTGATTAGAATGAAATCTAAGACGTGTGTGTGCCATGTGTCTGTGGAACAGCTTGCACTCCTATTTGGAAGATCTCACTTCTACTTTGCTTGGGTCAAGATTCAGTGTCTCTGGGGTTTGCTCTTTCTGTGACTGTTGAAAGATTGAAGGTAAGAAATATCCTCTTATGAAAAGCTCCAAAGAGCAGAAGTAATTCTCAAGAGGGACTGCTTTTAGGGACCTCTTCTTCTCTAGTGGTTTTAAAACAGCCTTCTTTTTACTTCACTTTGTTGTTAGCTTTCCGGTTATTTTTCACACATATTCAGCTCAAGAGTCAAGAAAAACCTAAGCCCATAAGGCAGTGAGTGACAAAGCATTTTTAACACGGTTTTATTTTTGTTGTCGAGAACATACAGAACAGAGCATACACTCACAGCAATTTCTATACGTACGATTCAGTGACTGATCATGTTCTTGGAGGGCTGCAAGTATGCTTCCTTCCCAGGTTGTCCCACCTCATTAGCATAAGCACACTGCTCTTTAAGGTTCCTCTCTGATCTTTGGAATTGCTGTCCTCAATTTGATCCCTTAGAGACAAATCTTAGACGAGCCCGTATCTGTCCAGGCAGACTTCAGTGCCTCGGTAAGCTAAGCTATTGCTTTGTCTTACGATGACTTCCTGGGATGTTTGGGGCTTAAGGTTTAAAGATTATTTTAGGGCAACAGGTTCAGGGGTTCATCAAGCCCCCACGGCTCCAGAAAGTCTAGAGTATAAGAACTTGAAATTCTGTTCTGCATTTTTAAATCAGGATTCATTTTAATAAGGATTCTTCTATAGACTCTTTGATCAGAATGCTCAGTAATGGTAGCTGGGCACCACCAGTTATTCTGATCTGGTGGTGCTGTCAGGTAATCTTGAACTGCCCACCACAAGGTTAGCAGTTTAGACCGACCAGCCGCTGACACAAGATGAGGCCATCCTGCTCCCATAAAGATGAGAGCCTTGGAGACTCTGTATAGAGTTGCTGTGAGTCAAATAAATGACAGTGGGTTTTGTTTGGTTGATTGGCTGATTCATGGCCAAGGTTCATGAAGGCAATTAGTGACACTTTCCACACCCCCCTCTGATTCCAGCTCTCTTTCCACTGTGGCTCTTTGCAAACAGAAACCAGCTGGTATGTCTTAAATGACCACATAGAAACTTTTCAGACTAGATACTATGCAAAACAAAACAAAAACCAAAACCCTAGGAGGCAGAACAGAAGCACTAAGCACACTATTAGGCCAATGTACTGGGATGTTACATGAAATCGTGACTTCCAAGCTCCAAACCAAGGAATCCCATGAGCCGTTTATACATAAACAGCCTCGGTAGCTACTCTTGTTTGTCATTGTTGTCAACATATCTATCACACTATTTTTGCTAATTCAGCTTTCCACAGGTATATGATGTATTGACAAGAATTCAATTCAGTGATTGTGCCACCCTGCCCGCAATCAGGGAGGGTTTTCCATCACTGTAAATGGAAACTAAGTCCTCCATAAGCAACAGCTCTCTTCTTTCCCTCCTTCCCACCACGGGTAACCACTAATAGGCTTTGTTCTCCATGCATTTTTATGTGAGTGGGCCCATACAATAGTTCTCTTTGTGCTTGACTTGTTTTACTCAGTATAATATCTTCAGGCTCCTGCTACATCGCAGCATGTTTCGAGACTTGACATATCTCATTGGCTGACTGATATCGAACTGAATCTATGTACAAAAGAGGAGGAACTTCGAGAATATGGATTGGCTTAGTGGCTGCAACAATGGGCTCCAATGTAACAATTGTTGTGAAGATGGTACAGGCAGTTTTGTTATGTTACATACAGGGTGGCTATGAGTCAGAGTTGACTCAATCACACCTACCAACAACCACTTGTCTGTGCCACGTTGTGTTTATCCAGTCCCCCACGGAGAGCCATGGAGGTTGCTGTGCTTTTGGCTGTTTGAACAGTGCTGCAATGAACACTGGCGTGCAAGTCTCTGTCTGAGTTTCTGCTTTCAGGTCTTGTAGGTATATATGAAGAAGGAAAACCCCAAGGTCAAATGGTTGTTTTATTTTTTAGGTTTGGGGTTCTGTTTGTTTTCAGGAACCATCGCATGATTTCCCACAAAGCCTTTACTGTTTTTCATTCCCATCCGCTGTAGGCAAGTGTTCCAATTTCTCCAAATCCTCACCAATAAATGCATACCACAGTACGATACCATTTCACCCCCACTAGCCATCCTTGTGGGGGTGAAATGGCACCTCATTCTGTGTGTGCGTATTTTATCACCTTTCTGATGACTAAGAATGTATGCTTGGTGGTCGGTCTTGATTGTCCTCTTTGGTGAAAAGTCTATTCAAGTGTAATCGGTTTTTGTTAATTTGAAAAAAGTTATATATACATACAGATATCTGTTGGTTGTTAGATTCTTATTGGATACATGGTTTCTGAAGATATTTTCCCAGTTAGTACATTGTCTTTTAATTTCTTTCTTATGTTTTATCTGTGTATTTTCTTTTCTCTCTTTTAAAAATCATTTTATTGGGGGCTTGTACCACTCTTATCACAATCCATCCATTGTGTGTCAAGCACATTTGTACATTTGTTGTCCTCACCATTCTCAAAACATTTGTGTTCTACTTGCGCCCTTGGTATTAGCTCCTCATTTTTCTGCCTCCCTCCCTACTCCCCCCCTCCCTCATGAACCATTGATAATTTATAAATTGTTATTGTTTTGTCATATCTTACACTGTCCGACGTCTCCCTTCACCCTCTTTTCTGTCGTCCATCCCTCAGGGAGGAGGTTATATGTAGATCCTTGTAATTGGTTCCCCTTTCTACTCTACCCTCCCGGTATCACCACTCTCAGCACTGGTCCTAAAGGGATCATCTGCCCTAGATTCCCTGTGTTTCCAGTTCCTATCTGTACCAGTGTAGATCCTCTGGTCTAGATGGATTTGTAAGGTAGACTTGGGATCATGATAGTGGGTGGGGGAGGAAGCATTTAGGAACTAGAGGAAAGTTGTATGTTTCCTTGCTACACTGCATCCTGACTGGCTCATCTCCTCCCCAAGACCCTTCTGTAAGAGGATGTCCAGTTGTCCACATATGGACTTTGGGTTCACACTCCACACTCCCCCTCATTCACAATGATATGATATTTTTGGTTTTTTTGATGCCTGATCCCTGATCCGTTTGACACCTCATGATCATGCAGGCTTTCATGTGGGCTTTGTTGCTACTCAGCTAGATGACTGCTTGTTTACGTTCAAGCCTTTAAGAGCCCAGATGCTATATTTTTTTATAGCTGTGCACCATCAGCTTTCTTCACCACATTTGCTTATGCACACATTTGTCTTCAGTGACCATGTCAGGAAGGTGAGCATCATGGAATGCCAATTTAATAGAACAGACTGTTCTTGCATTGAGGGAGTACTTAAGTGGAGACCCAATGTCCATCTTCTACCTTAATACTAAACCTATAAATGTATGCACATAGATCTATTTTCCCATCATCACATATAAATATATTTACATAGGTACATGCTTGTATTTAGACCTCTATAAATGCCCTTTGCTTCCTAGTTCTTTCCTATATTTCCTTTTACTTTCCTCTTGTCCCTCTATCATGTTCAGCCTTAATTTGGGTTTCAGTAATTCTTCTCAGTTACATTTCCCTTGATCAATCCCGACCAGGCCTCTCATACCCTCCTTGCCACTAATTTTGGATTACTTGTTGTTCCCTTGTCCCTGGGTTGGTTAACACCATCTCCTTTCCCCCACCTCACCCTCTCCCATGTCCCTCAAGAACCATCAGTTCCATTGTTTTCTCCTTCAGATTGTTTATCCAGCCTGTATTATCTACAAAGACCTGTAGAGATAATAATATGCATTAAAAAAAAAACAAGACAGAGCAAAACAAAGTGACAGAAGAAAACAAAACAATGACAACAACATGTCATAAAAAGCAAAGCCTGTAAATAGTTCAAGGTCTGTTTGTTGACCTTTAGGAGTGTTTTCTGGTGGAGTCTGATGGGGTGCCACGCCCTCGCCCCAAAGTCTATTTTTGGTACTCCCTGGGGACTTCCTTGCTCTGTTCCTTTTGCTGTTCTGTTGCACACCCTTAGTGTTTTGCCTCGGTGTGGTGGGGTCAGATCGGGTGCAATTCCCACACTGTGCTGTCCCCTGTTAGGGCTATGGGTCAGTGAGGAATGTCCTGTCTCATAGTGAGGCTGGCCACATGGACCTCTCTGTGCACTGGCTGCTCTGAGCGGGGATGTCATCCTCAAGGCTTGGTGGGCCAGGATGTGCTCCACTCTCTCTTCCTCCCCCTTCATTTGCTCCTGTGTGCTCTGATCAGTCATGTCCCTCTCCCTGAGCTGCAGCTTCAGTGCTGTCCTCTGAAGTAAATTCTTCTTGGGGGAAGGGTGGCTGCCCACGTAGTCAGGATTGGTGTTGGCCCCTCAGACCACTCTCCTGGTTCCCTGCTTCATGCCAGTATGTTGCATTCACATCTTGGAGCACGGGGTTGAAGTCTGGTCCTTCTTTCCCTGTGGAGATATAAACAATACCCTCCCCTTGGATGGGTTAGTGCCCTGTGCCCCTGCTACCCATTTCTCTCTTTTTTTCTTTTCTTTTTTCCCCTTCTTTTTAGTTGGCTACCATATGTACCCCTACATTTGATCTGGCCCCTGCCATACTACTTGGGCCTCACCCCAGGAATGTTTGTATACAGTAGTTTTTTTTTT
The DNA here is from genome assembly GCF_050624435.1 of Tenrec ecaudatus. Lineage (NCBI taxonomy): Eukaryota > Metazoa > Chordata > Mammalia > Afrosoricida > Tenrecidae > Tenrec > Tenrec ecaudatus. Next base: position 75,006,219 of record NC_134539.1, on the reverse strand, counting down.
CCCATGCCGCTTTTGCATTTAAAAAATTTTTTGGATTAAAAGCTCTGTAAATATCTATCAGGTCAAATTTTCTAATTGTAGTGTTTAAATCTCTAGCCTCCTTGTTGAGTTTCTTTCCCTGTGATCTATATTTCTCAGAGAGTGGTGTATTGAAGTCACCCACTATAATTGTTGAGGCTGTGATTTCTTTTTTCATCTTTTGGAGCGTTTTGTTGAAGTGATCAACAGGTCTCTCATTCGGGGAATATATGTTTAAAATGCTTGTTGGTTTTTTGTCTACCCTTCCCTTGAGCATTATATAGTGTCCCTCTGTATCTCATTTTATGGTATGTACTTTGAGGTCAATTTTATCTGAGATTAGGATTGCAGCCCCTGCTTTTTTTTTAATTGCAGTTAGCTTGGGATACCTTCTCCAGCCTTTGATTCTCAGCCTATTTTTGTTGGTAACCTTGAGATGTGTCTCCTGTAAGCAGCAGATTGATGTGTCTCCTGTAGGGTTGTATTTTCTAAGCCAGAGTGTTAGCCTCAAAGTCTTTTAATGTCTGAGTTCAGTCTATTGAGATTCAGGGTCATTATCTCCATCTGTGGACTCTTGTGATGTCATCTTATACCTCTTGTGTTGGGTGTTTTTCTACCTCCCTTTCTTATCTGTGTGTTGTGTATGTGTATGTGGTTAATTCTTGACTTCTTTTCACCCTGAAGCCAATGCTATCTTGGGGGCTGTTTTCTCTTTCTTGCCCCTGGGTGGGGTTGTTCTATGTGGCAGTCTCTTATTTATGCTTGGTGAGTGCTGTTCTTCTGCCCATACTGGGTCGGCAAGGATCTTTTATAGGGCTGGGTTTCTTCTAATGTATACTTTGAGTTTCTCCTTGTCTGGGAAGACTCTTACTTCTCCATATATCTTGATCGATAATTAGGCTGGGTAGAGTATTCTTGGGTTTGCATTGTTTTTCTTCAATTTTGGAATATGTTACTCCACTCTCTCCTCTTCTTCATAGTGTCCGCTGATAGTTCTGAGCATATTCTTATTTGGGAACCTTTATATGTGATTGCTTGTTTTTCCCTAGCTGCTCTCATGATTTTCTCTTTTTCCTCAAAGTTGGATAGTTTAACTATTATGTGTCTTGGTGACTTCTTCTTGGGATTCAGTATAACTGATGTTTTTTCAGCCTCCTGATTGAATGGTTGCCTGGGTTCATTCATTAAGCTGGGAAGTTTTCCTCCGAGAATTCTCTTACTATTGTTGCAGATGACTCCATTGTTGTGTCTTCCTCCAGTAATCCAAAAATTCTAATGTTGTTCCTCTTCATAGCATCAGACATAGTTCTTAGGTTTTCTTCAGCTTCTCTGATGATCTTATTAGATTTTTGTTTGCGTTTGTTAGTCTGTTTGGCTTTCCTCTAGGTTTCTGGAGTGGTTCTCTGCCTCCTCAAGTTGATTGGTGAAGTCCGTGAGTCTGCTACTCGTTTTTGTTATCTCGTCCCTAAGCTCTTGTATTTCCCTTTGGTGTATGGCCTTTATTTCCTCTATAATTTCATCCTTTTTCTGTATTGTTTCCCTCATATCCTATATGACCCCAAGCAGCATTCTGAAGATTCCTTTCTGTGTTATGTGTTTTAGAGGAGCCAGGTACCATTTTCCAGGGAGTTGAAGAGCACTGGCTCTCTCTGGGAGACTCGTAGGAATGCTTCTTCGAACTGCCTACAGATAATTTCACTATGGAGTTGGCTTACCACTTTATCCGCCTGTGGCTTCATTCTTTCCCTAGTCAATCTGAATTCTGTTATTTGGAGGGCAAGTTGGATGGTCCTCTCAGGAGATGCTGATTGGGTGGTTGTGGACCCACAAGGATGGTGCTGTACAGGGTGATCTCACAAGAAGCTGTGATGGTGTGGCCCACAGCAGCTTAGGGCACTGCAGAGGGCATGCCTGCTGCAACAGGAGTGCCACAGAAGGCTAGTGGGTTGCCCGCTTTGGTGTAGAGCACCATGAATGGTGGGCAGAATTTCCCTGGTCAGGTAGATCACTTTGGAGGTTGGGCAGAGGTTCGTGCAGCAGCGTGGAACATTGGTGAGTGTTGGCCGAGCTGCCTTAGGCCACGTGAGGCACTATGGCAGGCGGGAGGAAGTTCCCTCAGCCACCGGACCATAGAGGGCGGATAGGATCTCCCCCAACCACACAAGCAGAATTTCCCTAAAAGACGGTGGATTTCTCTGGCAAGTGTCAAGCACTGCACAGTGCAGGCAGGTGGAATTTCCCTGAAGAAGTTAGACAGGACATCCCCTGGCGGAGGGTGGGTGGACTTTCCAGGGTAGAGTGCTCCCAGCTGAGTGGAAGGCAGGCAAAAATGCCTTAGGCTAAGGGGAGTGGTATGGAGGTCAGCAGTGGTGTGAGAGAAAGGGAAGAGAAAAAGAAAAAAAAAGCCCTGAGACTGTGGGGGAATAGCGAGAAGAGAGGGAAACAACAGTAACAATATAGCTGAGCCCCGATCCCTGCCCATGGGGCTGCAAGGGTTTAAGCCCTGCCCTGAGTTGGCAGCAAGTTGTGACTGTGTTGAGATAAAGCCCCTGCACCGGCCCCAAATTATCCTGTCTCTATCTGAGACAGTGGCGGGGCTAAGGTCAAACCGTAGCTGCCCTCCACTGTGGTAAACCCAAAGCCCCCAGCCCCTCAAAACCTAGTGGATCTGTGCCTATTTATTTTTAAGATGCTTCTCCTGCAACCCAGTAGTGTGAAATTTCCCTCTTAGTAACTCTCCTGAGCTGATTTCTGCAGAGTCCCTCTGGTATGTGTTGTGCTTTCTTTTTTTAATGAAAACTTCATCTTTGTTATTATAAACTTGCTATACATGTGCTTTATGGTGTTCGTGGCTAAGATGATTCTATAACATTACTGAAATAGCACTTTGAGCGTAAACATGGTCATTATTAATGCATTTATTTGTTTATTTACTTCCTTGTGTATATTCAATTTCCTTCACTCGGCAGAATTGGTTTGCTCTTTTCTGCCTCAGTGTCATCACTACTATGGACAGCATCCTGCAGAGCCCTGATCCATGGCTAAGGAAGCCCGGCAGGCTCACAGTAAACCACGGAGTTAATTCTAACTCTTAGCAACACTTTAGGCAGCTAATGTGGGTGGACCAGAAGTACCTAATATAAGACCTGATTCATAAGCACAGGTTTCCTAAATGAACATTTGGAAAGCCAGCATTCCGAGGGAGAATGATTGGTTTATGGAAATGCCCAGAAAAAAGATGGTAAATTATTTGAAGGGCTGTGATAACAGAAATGGGGCTGGCATGGTGGAGAAGAGTGGGAATTTGAGGAGAAATGGGTGAGTAGATGGAGGGAGGGAGGAAGGGTGGGATGGATGGATGGATGGACAGGACCTTATGTAGTCGGGACTTTATCCCAAGGTGTACAGAAAAGTAACTGAAGCCTTTTTAAGGGGAATAATGTCTAGTGGGTTATGCTGAGCTGCAGTCAACAGTTCAAAACCACCAGTAGCTCTTCAGGAGAAAAGTGAAACTTTCTACTCCAGTAAAGATTTACAGTCTCAGAAACTCACAGGAGCAGTTCTATTCCATCCTAGAGTCACTATGAGTCGGAATCCACTTGATAGTCATGAGTTTTTTACTATAATATAGAAGAAACTGTTGGCACAATGAGTTACAAATTGGGCTGCTAACCAAAAGAAAGGTCAGCGGGCCAAATGTACCAGTCATTCTAAGGCAAAAAGATAAGACCATCTGCACCTGTAAAGATCCAGTCTTGGAAATCCTGTAGAGCAGTTCTGCTCTGCTCTGTAGGGTCTCTGTCACTTGGTGCCGACTGGATGGCAGTTGGAGTCATATAGCTCCTGGGTGGTGCAAATGGCTAGCACACTCAGTCACACTCAGTTGCTACCTGGAAGGTTGGCATTTTGAGCCCATACAGAGGCGTATCAGAAGAAATGCCTGAAGGGAAACCAGCCATTGAAAACTCTGAAGCACAGTTCTGACAGATACATGAGGTTACCAGGAGACTGATGCATGCTAGGGGATATTTTAGTTTTATTTTTTAATAGGTAATAATACTTGACCAGGTTTCAGAATTTGAAAGAATTCAATGAACTATCTGGTTTTCTCCTCCTTTATTCCCTAAAGTCAACTAATATTTTGTTTTGTTTTTCCACTTAAAAAGAAACACAAACTTTTCATTGTGCTTTAGGTGAACATTTATGTTGTCCATGAGTTTTACATTTAATCAAACTTATGTCATTCATTTTCTTATTTAGATTTCCAGTAGTGTCCTGTGCCTACATAAGCAAGTGTGTTTGTGAATATTTCTCCTATTTTTTTAATAAAATGGAAAATGTACTTTACACACTGCCCTCCATCTAGCTTTTCTCATCTAATACAATGTATCTGGAAGATCTTCTACGCGAGTTATCTAGCTTCATTTAACATTTAAGGTATCATTCCTCCACAATGGTTTCCCACCACTTCTCATTACCCATCTCTGTCAGTGAGGCCGTCTCGCCTGTGCGCTAAATCTTCGTGGTCGTCCTTTTATAAACAGTGGTTCGTATTCATAGGGCTTCCTCTTCTCTCCTCATGCCCCGCCCCCTTTCCCCTCACTCCCACCCCAACCCCCCAAAATTAGGGAAATGCCAGGTTAACCAAGATTGCATAGTTTTGTTTACAGAATACCTTCTCCGAATGTCAGTGAACCGCAATACCTAGTGTGGGTTTAGCCCTCACAGAGGGCCATGATGTGCAGCACCGTCTGCCTGTGCTGGCCCCCGGAACCCAGACGTCTCAGAGGCCTGGTGTGCTGAGGAAGGGATGTTGAAATCTGCTGCTTCAGACGGCGTCTCTTTCCCTTGGGTGGTGTTGGATAAAGACGGACGGTTCCTGCTATCTAACACCCCTTCTCTGGGGCTCCATGCTGACCAACACTTTTCTGTTAATAGTTTCTCTTCAGACAGGTTAGAGCACAATTGATTAGGCGACTGCTTTCTTAGGCCCGTTTCATTCCCGATGTTATGCTCAGGTTACCTTGATTAGATCTGAGTGTTTCCCAAGTCAGCACGAGACTCCCAGGCTATTTCTCAGTGATTGGATGGCTCAGCTGGCATGTTCTCGGGGGAGCCCTCTTACAGTCACATTGAAAGAGGGGCTTCCACTCCAGCGATGGAGCCATTGGCCTCAGTTCCCTAGTTAATGACCACAGGTCAGAGGGTTTTGGATGCCACTTGCAGGCCTCTTCCCACTAGCCTCAGCCTCCCAGCTCGTTGTTCCCCTACTTGGTTGGATACACTATTATATGAAGTACAGGTCTCCTTTCTCCAGCAAAATTACAAAATCTCTCATGTCAGTAATTTTATTTTCCCTTTGTTTGTAGGTGCTATATTAACACACCCACCCCACCCCCAGTGCTCGGCACAGTAAAGAGGATTAATACACAATTGTTTCTAAATGACTTTCCAGACGGGAGTGGGTGCCTGTAGCCTCCCTCACTCGCCACTCTACACATAGACAGAGTTATGCTCCATGGCACGGATGAAACCATTGTGCACACGGAGGGGGTGTGTGTCCATACACACCTACTGGCACCGACATTACGTGACCCGGAAGGCAGCAGATGCCCAGTGAATGCTGGGCAATGATCTGCCCATCTACTTAGAGTATTCACAGATCCAAACAACATTATAAAGACTGGGGGCCCCAATATCCTTGGGTCTGACTCCCCTCAATTGATGTGGAAGCGAGAGAAGGAGGGCCGTAGGTTGTCAAAATCACGGAGCGCTGGGAAGTGAACTCAGATCAGCTGCCTTTCATTCATACTCTCTCCCCGCTGCCCTCCTATAGACACACACACACACACACACACACACACACACACACACACTACCAGGCACTGTATTAGCAAGTGCTCTTGTGAGAACTCAGAGGACAACTTGAGAGTCAGACAACCCCCAAACCAAACCTATTGTCGCTGAGTTGATCCCAGCCCATGGGGACCCACGTGTTGCAATCTAGGACCGTTCTCACAGCGGGGGCTTCAGGGAAGCAGATTACCAGGCTGCCATGGTGTTACCGGCTGCAGATGAACCACAAGCCTTGAAATTAGTAGGAGTCGGACCAACCGATCCAGGTTTAAGCACTGGCTATGCTACAGGCGATATTGCCTTCCTTTGTAAAATGGGGTGAATGGCTCTCTCTTGTAGGACTGCTGCGAGACTCAGCTGGAAGGGACATGTAGCGCTCTGAGCACAGTGCTTGGCACTGTTACTGCCCAATGAATGGCTGTTATTGTTGCTAAGGAAACAAGTCAAGAAATCCTTCCACCCTGATGTCTTGCAAATTCATAAATGTAACACAGTTTCTCTGTATTTCTAATGTTTATCACATCATAAAGCCCCCACAAACAACTCACGATAATCTACCCATCTAGGTGCTCATGTACTTTCATGTTATGGCGTCCAGTGGAACTAGATCTGCCCCATATGATCCCTCGGGTTGATTCTGGGCAATGACTGAGTTCCTGGCTGACACTGGTTAGACAAGGCTCTAAACCTCCCCCTGCCTCAATTTCCCCATTGGCTGGCTCACTGAGTCTGGCTCGACAGAGAAGATGCAGCAAGCCTTGATTGATGGATTCATTAGGACTTGGAAAGGGCCTCGAGGCCTCTGAGCCAAGCACTGTTATTTAAAGAACACTGATGGAAGAGTGGAGTTAGGTATTCAAATCGTCCTCGGAGGACTGGCAAGGCGGCCAGTCATTGTAGGGCATTTAGAGAGCTAATTCCTTGCTTCAGTATTTAAGGTCTCTGAAAAAGCTACATCCATCTTCCGTGAAGAAGAAAAAAAAAGTTCTTGCATCTTCCTGCTATCTAGAGATTATTTAGTGCTCTGATATTGACACCACTTCTGTAGAAAGATTTAAAGATAAAAATGCGATGTATTCAAGTGCTGATCATTTTTCATCGTCACTTAGTGACAGTACAGCCTGGAGTCAATTGCTGCAGATTTATCTTTTGTGATATTGATTGCGTGCATGTACGCTTAAGCTGTTTGCAAATACCTGGGCCCATCTCTGAAGGGGTGCGTGGGTGGGAGGCAATGGTAAGAGGTGCGGGTGGGGGACAGTGGAGGGAGGGGGGCCCCAGCAGGCACTCTGCCTCGACTCCTCTGCTATACGAGAGAGGCTGGGTGGGTGCTGCCCAGAATACTGTGGACCCAGAGGCCCAGATTGAGCCATTAAATGCCCAGTGAGTGACTTGCATTTTAATCATCTTGCAAAGCTCCTGAAGTGTGAGAGTCTGAAAGAGCCTAGAATCACTTGTGCTCCGAGCTTATTAAAAATGTGCAGAGTCAGGGTTTCTGGTTCCCTTAAAGCTGGTCTCTCTTCCCTAACAGCATGCCAGTCAACCGTTTCCCAGCTGGGGAGGCAGCAGAGCTTCAGCCATGCCACCCCTGCTATGGAGCATCGCCGATGCATAGGAATGTCTGGCTGGGGAAAATGGTTAACAAGCTCAGCTGCTAACCCCAAAGGTGGAGGTTCAAGTCTACCCAGAGGCACCTCAGTAGAAAGGCCTGGTGATCCATTGACAACCCTACAGAGCAAAGGACTACTCTGATACCTGTGGAGAGCTGTGAGTTGATTCTCTCTGTGACACCTGGCTTAGACCCCAAGGACCCACACCGTATTTTATGCACATTTCCTACTAGAGGCATCCAGTGTGGGTGTGGGGTGGCGACAAGCTGGTGTGGGCATGTGGAAGGTGTCATCCTCCTCCATTTTTACACAGAAGAAAGGTGGGCCTCAAGAAATTAAAGAACTTAGCTTAAATCGCCCCCTTGGTTTTGCTCCTCAATCATTTCCTTCTGCCTTATCACCACCAGTAACTGCTCTGGGTTCCTTTTCGTCAAAAGCAGATCCAAGTCACAGTCTCCCCTCAGGGAGAGCTGTTCACTGCACTTCTCTCCTCCGAGGCGCACTCTGGTTGCGCTTCCTCCAAAGTAGATTTCTCCGTTATTCCGGCAGTCGCTGGCACGTTCCGTCTTCTTCGCTGGTGCTGTTGTGCAGATGCATCGCCTCTTCCTTAGTCTTCCTTATGACGGTCCGACCAGAAGTCTCCCTCGTTACGAGATGGGGATCTTTCATGTCACAGCCTTTGGGCATGCTAAGGGTGGGGGGGATCTCGTTTCTGGGGAAGGCCATCGTGCTTGGTAAAGGGTCGGTCCCAAAAGGAAGAGATTCTTAGAGAGGGGTTGGCACAGTGGCACCTAGCAATAACCATCTTTACCCCTGTACACCAAGGAAATTGCATAATTAACAAAAAAAATGTAAAAGAGCAAGAAGAAAGCATTGGGTTAGAAGTTAGGAAAGTCAGACGCTAAGCCTGATTCTGTCGCCAACCTGTTTGGTGACATTGCGACTTAGCTTCTGTGGATTTTAGTTTCCTCATCGGTAAACTGGAAATCACCTGATACTTTTCCCACCATCCCTCACCCTTCTATCTATCCTGCCCACTCCCCCATTCCCACGCATGACTGTTCCCTGTTAGAAGGGTGCATGGAAAATGATGTGCTGCCTGGAGCGTTGTAACCTACTTGCTTTCCAGGTAATTCCAGCTTACAGGGTGACTATCATTTGTATATTGGGATAAGAAGATCAAGTGCTATTTTCCAGTTTATTCATGCAAGAATATTTATTGAGACTGTATTGTGGCATCCGCTTGGTGCTATGTAGCATTTGTATGACTAATCTAATCTAGCAAAATAAAGCTCTGGGCTTCAGAGTCAGAGACTTGAGTTTGAGTTCCATCACCACTTTTTGCTTGAGGTGCAATTCCAGACAAATCATTTAGCTGCCCTAACCCTCAGTCTCCTTATCAGTTGAGGTAATTAGTTTATTCTGCCAACCTGGCTGATAAACACATGTGGGGTTAATTGAAGGGTGGAGGGATAAATGGCTCAGTGAGCCTCGCCTTTCTAGTTCTCGGGTCTCTTGCTTTCTGGTGGTCTGGTCAGGGTGCAGCTGCTTTAGCCAGTTCCCTGCTTTAGCTGGCAAGGCTCACTTCCTGCAAAATATCCCTGAGGAAAAGCCACATGGACCTACCCCGACGCAGCCCTGGGTGCTGGGGCAGCCGTGTGGAGACCCCTGCTAGTGCTGAGATGCTTACACGTTCACTGACTCGGCTTTACTCCTGCAGTCAGAGTAATAGTGTGTGTTTTGTAAGATGGAGGAGGACTTTGTGGATTGGTGTTGGACATATGGGTTAATGTTGGACTTGTGGGCTTGGGCAGCGCTGGGTTGGGATGTTTTCTTGATGCGCATTTAACCTTTATATAAAACTCTCTCTTATTCATGAGTTTCTGTGGATTTGTTTCTCTAAAGTACCCAGACGAACGCATCAGTCTTATTGAGGTTGTTACTCCTGTTTCATAGGGAGGCTATGGGGGCAGGGGGTGTTTGAGGGTGCCTGGCCCAGCAGTCTTGATAGAAGGTAACACTATCAGTACAAGAATTGTTCCAATGCTTTAGGCACACATCTAGGGTCCCTGTCCTTCCATGCCTAAGAGTCTGCTGATGGACATGGGATTTCCATGCCCTCCTCCACAAACTCCCCACCACTAGACATCACAGGCTTCAACAACTCAAGATCAGCAGATGCTAAAATCCCATTCAGCAAAGGTCCTCATGAGGGAAGAAAGGGGGAACCAATCACAGTGATCTACCTATTACCCCCTCCCTGAGGGACAGACAACAGAAAAGTGGGTGAAGGGAAACATCGGTCAGTGTAAGACATGAAATAATAGTAATAATAATTTATAAATTATCACGAGTTCCTGAGGGAGGGAGGGTGAGGGTGGCGAAGAGAGGGGGGAAATGAGGAGCTGACACCAAGGGCTCAAGTAGAAAGAAAATGTTTTGAGAATGATGATGGCAACAAATGTACAAATGTGCTCAACACAATGGATGGATGGGTGGATTGTGATAAGAGTTGTATGAGCTCCTAATTAAATGATTTTTAAAAAAGGTCTGTGTAAGCCCTACTTGGGGATGGCTGAGCCATTCTGGGTGTAAATGCTGGGAATTTCTAAGAAGGCTGATCTCTCACTGTCAGAGTGCTTTTCTTTGATATTTAGTCTACATCGACTGTTCCTGAATTTCATCAATCATGCCTCCTCGGACCCAGCTAAATCATTCCTCCCTCCTCCCCGTGACTCTACACTTTTTCATCCCGGCCTACTTCACTGACACTTCAGAGACCATCCGAAACAAGAATCTCATTGCCTGCCATGCTAGCACCATGGACAGCGCAGCTTTGGGAGCAGAGCGGAGCCTTAGAGATTATGGAATGTCCAGGCCTCCTTTTTCAGTAGGTGAGGAAACTGAGCTGCAGAGAGGGATTGACCTTGTCAAGGTCACTAAGTCAATACATGTTGGTCATTTAGAAATAAATATGAAATAACGCAACATATCTACTAAGACCTAATAAAATGATTGATTTCATGTTGCGTTATTTAGAGCGATTAGCTGAGTCAGAGCCTAATGTTGTTTACTTCCTGCTGGTCAGGAAATGCCCAATGCGGGCCAGGTAATGGCACTCATTCAATCCTCACGGCAATCTTCGGAGATGGGCACTACTACCCCGTTCTCCATCTTCGAGGACTGAGATTCATGGAAAAGCGAAGTCACACTTCTCTGCGGTCACACAGTAAGGTGAGGGTAGGGCTGGGTTTCAGATCCTGAACCCCCTAACTCAAAGCCCATTGCTTGGGACTTGATGATGTTGGATTTTGGAAGATGGAGAGGTGGCAATCAAGTACAAAGAGGCTCAGATTCCCAAGATGGAGGAAGAACAGGGAAAGCGTGGTCACTAGAGCCGAGAACTTGGCACAGGCCACAAGGAAAGAAAGGCCCAGGCAGGGTGTTGCTTGGTTCCCTCTGCACTCACAGTGCCCTGGGTGCAGGGACGGACCTTATTCTTCTTTGGATCCACTGGGCCTGGCACAGAGAAGGCGCTCAATAAAGGTGTGGTGAATAATAAATGAAGAATGGAGAGCTGACCTTGCCAAAGAGAAGACTGGGGGCAAAGGGGAAAGTGCCACACAGAAAGCCAATGACAACCCCTGTCTCTCCAGTCTTTGGGAGAATCAGAAAGGGGTGACATTTCCCCAGACCTGGACCGACCAGGATTCTTCCCTGATATGGTAAGCAAATGCTGATGTTGCCCATTTTTCTTGTTCATAGTAACAAGACAATGTGTTAGGCCGGGCTGACCAGAGAAACAAAGTCAGTGATACTCATATCTGTGTAAGAAAGAGCTTTATATCAAGAAGTAATTATGCATCAATAAAACATTCCAGCCCAGTCCAGCTCAAGTCCATAAGTCCCTCTTCAGACTCATGCAGCCACATGCAAAGATGCAGAATGCAGGAATATCGCAGGTTTGTGGGAGCACAATGGCGGTAGATGCATCTCGAGGGCTCTGGCCACCATCAGGAAGGTGAAGGCAGAGAGAGAGTGGGGAGGTTCTCAGAGCCCTCCTTATGAGACGGCCACACCCACAAGGAGGCACCATCAGGCTGTGACCTGATTGACAGGTTGAATACTACCCATACACTTTTATATAGCTTCAACTTGACGTGAAATTATATAACTACCATGGATATTAAGAGTGGCATTTACTGAACACTTACAAGGTGTCGAGTGCAGAACTGAGCACTCAAATGCATGGTTTCATTTCATCCTTACACTTGACTCTGAGAGGTAGGTACGGTTGAGATTCCCATTTTGGAGAGGAGAAACTCAGTCTCAGACAGGGTAAGTTCCTTGTGCAAAGTCACACAGCTTAAACTCTACGTTTAGTCAGCTACCTCCCCGAATAGGCTCACTCAAAACACTCAGTTACCACATTTGAAGCATAAGTCCAGTGTTACATAAGTCCGTTTTGCAAACCCTCCCACCCCACCCCTGTGTATTTGTTTCCTGTGCACTTTATGCATGTGTATTATTTTTAGGGGTACATTATCTGTGGAAAAATATGGTAACTTGAATTTATTGACACATTGAATTGCAGACGCAAGATAACAAACAGTCCCTTGAAAAACATTGTTTGGCATCAGTGCGCTAGAGCATGACTTGGATCCACAGCTTACTTCCTTGTGCTTGTCTTAATCATTTTCCCCAATCCCCCCACCCCCGCCAAATTTTCCCAATTATATAATTACTGCCTTTCACCTCCTGGATTGGTTTTCTTCTTCTCCCCCTCCTCCTCCTTCTTTCTCTCTCTCTTTCCCGTGTATATAACATTGTGTTTGTACAATCGCCTGGAGTATGATCTCTTCCTCGAACAATCACATCTCCACCCTCTTCTCTTGATTCCCTTGGTTAAGTTCTCAAATGCATTTGGCCTACACCCTCCTTTTCAGGGAAAATCACTCCAGACTCCATTGTCCCATAATCCAGGATAATGGGTCAGGATCTGCGTTTGCAGCCCCCTGTGTCACTGAAGTAACCCCCAGGAGGCAGAATTGTCCACTTTGGGAAACACTGCTTTCAAGGCAGGTAGCACTTGTTCAACAATCACTAGGCTGTAACCCCATGAGGACAAGGACTGTGTCAGATGCCTCCCTGCTCCTGATGGCACTGTGGGCGAGGCACTGGGCTGCTGCTTACAAGACAGCGGTTTAAAACTGCTAGTAACTCCTCAGGAGAAAGCTGAGGCTGTCTGCTCCTATAAAGATTTACAATCTTGGGAATGCTACGTACATAGACTCTTGGAAATCTTGTCAACTCTGTGGTAGATGGTGTGGATTCTGGGCTTGGGTGGGCTAGACATTGAGCTGCTAGCCAGAAGGTCAGTGGTTCAAATCTACTGGTCATAGTCCTTGGGAGAAAGCTGAGGCTGTCTGCTCCCAGAAATGCTCATGAAAAACTATATAAGGTAGCTGTGTGTCAGATAGGCTCAAAGGCAATGGGTTTGGGTTTTGGGTTTGGTTTGGTTTAATCCATCCAGAGGATCTCCCTGCATGGTGCATACAGTTAATATACTTGACTGCTAGGTTGAAGGCCTGGGATCTACTGACTAATCAGCCATAAAAAGTTCTATCATTCTACACGGATACACACGTAGTTTCCAGTCATTGAAATGGACTCACCAGCAACTGATTTGTGTGTCCAGTATTCCTGGAACCATAGTGGGGCTCACAACATTTTTGTTGGGTGAATGAATTGCTTCTCTCTGGGGAGCAGAAATGGTGTTGCTATCTCAGAGTTAGGTAAGGCAACTTCTGTCCTGAAATCAGGACAAACACCCTGCTTCCTCAGATACTGGGCTGCATTTCTAAGCGCCACCATGTCCCTTAGCCTGATCCAGAAAAATTAAGGTAGAAAATGGGTTGAATTTTCTGTGTGCTTCCTCAGATCCACCCTCCTACATCTCCTTCCCTACCCTGGGTCCCCAGGAGCTTCACCCTTGCACCATTTACTATCTTGGTCCTAGGCTTCTAGTTAGAGGCAAGAGTCTGGGAATATATCCCTCACTTCCCTTATGACTCAGTGCCGAAGCCCTAAAGGTACCCCAGCCATGTGAGGAGCCAAGCTACAAATCCAGTTTGCACTGATTTCCCGGATCAGGATTTCCACCTCGTGTGCCTTCAGCACTGGTGCTCTGGACAGCTCCCCACTGTGGCTAATGTCTTCGTGCCTCATCAGCAAAACCAAACCAAAAACAGCCCAACCGGTGCCAGGTGATTCCAACTCATGGCGGCCCCATGTGCTTCAGAGCAACGCTGAACCTCCGATATGCCTTTAACCTCCCGATGCCGCGGTGAAAAAACCCTTCATTTTCACCATCTGCTGTGAGTTCTTTTCCTACAGAGAGAGACACTCATGGGCAGGAGCCCCATGCAATTCAATATGCATTGTCAGAGCACCTTTTGTTGAATGAATGTGCTCTTTGCTGGGCGTTGTCATGATTGCAAGTGTGGATACGGAGATTAAAAGGACATATTAGACACTTCTTTTAAGGCGCTAAAAATCTAGGCTTAGGCACACGGACACAAATTCTAACACAAAATAAGGGCCGTTGGTCCTGTGAGGAAGGTACCCTGGGCCACGAAGCAATCCATGTCTGTCACAGGTAGGGATTGTTCAAAGGACACATGACATCTGGTTGGGGGAAATTAGAATACTGCACAAAGGAGGTGGTATTTAAGGAAGACACTGACGTGGAGCGTTATAAATTGAAACCACAACAAGGTACTATTTCAGGTTCATTCTTCCAAACCAAACTCACAGCCACTGAGTCCATTCCGACTCATGGCAACCCTACAGGGCAGACTAGAAGTGCCCCTGTGGGCTTCCGAGTGTGGGCTTTTTTATGGGAGCAGAAAGCCTCCTTTTCTCCCCTGGAGTGGGTGGTGGTTTTAAACTGATGATCTTGAGGTGAGCAGGCCAACTTACAACCCATCACTCCACCAAGACTCTTCACACCTGCTTAGAGTGACTGTCATCAAAATGTCTCAAGAGAGGGCTGGAACCCTTAAACATCACTCATGGGAAGGTAAGTGGTGTGACTGTGGTCTCGCAGTTCCTCAAGAATTAAACAGAATAAACCTCTGCGTGTCCATGTGATATGCATGACTGAGGTTTACTCTGGGTGCCCACTTAATGCTAGACCCAATCCAAGAACAGTTAGTTTTGATAACATAGCCCTGCTCGATACTTAGTCTCATGCAATGATCACTGAAGATAAGGGGGCTACAACAAAGTGTGGTGAAGAACACAGATGGTGCCCGGCTATCAATCGGAATAGTGTCTGGAGTCTTAAAGCCTTGGATTCAAGCAAGCGGCTATCCAAGTGATGCGTCAATTAAGTCCACATGGAAGAAGCAAGCACACGAGCTTGTGTGAGCCAGAGATGACAAGTACAAAATTCAAATATGACAAAGGGAAAAGTATCAGAACTTAAATTGGGAACACTCAATTTGTGTAAGGTTGTGGAGGACAGTGAGAGTCCAAAACCCATCTGCAGAGTATCTGGTCAGACTGAGCCGCTGGCAGATACCTCTAGCCACAGGCAAGTGTCTAGAACACCCTTGATATCAAACATAGATCATTGTAATCTTGATTAAGCTGGATAAAACTCGATACTTGATACCAGACCCAACCTGATTTTGTCCTAGGTGCAAGGGTCTCTTGCTTGCTCCTGGCTTTTAAAATATTGATGGAGGTCTTTTCTTTCCTGCTCATTGGAGTATTATCTTTATATTACTATTGTTTTAGCCTTACCGCTTCATTTCATTTCTGCTCTTCCTTGTTTCTGTTGGGTTTACCAGTTTATGACACACAGAAGGAATGGATGCATGGAGGTAATAACTGACGCAAGGGTTTGCAGAGGATGTAGGGTGGGTGGAGGTGAGCTGGGGAGGGTGAGGGGATTTAGGGAGTAAACAGTTAAGGCAGGAAGGGGAGGGAGCACTAGAACTGAATGTGATTACACAGCTCATTTTAAAGGTGATTTAGTCATGGTGGGGGGTAGAAAATGTTCTGAAATTGACTGTGGTAATGACTGTACAATTCTTCTGGACATGATTGAATGATTGAATTATATGATGTGGGGTATGTGCCAATAAAACTGAAAAAAAGAGAATTAAACACAGAATTAATATACAACCTAACAATTCCACTAATAAGTATACAACCAAGAGAAATGAAAACATATCTACACAAAAACTTGTACAAAAACGTTCATAGCAGAGTTATTCATGATAACCGAAAGGTGGACATGGCTCAGATGTCTATCAACTGATGGATGGATAAATAAAATGTTTATTGAGTAAAAGGAGCCCTGATGGTGGAGTGGTTATGCATTGGGCTGCACTCCTCAAGGTCAGGAGTTTAAAACCAAAAGTTGCTTTTTTTGAGAAAAGGACAGGGCTTCCTACTCCTGTGAACAATTAACAGTCTTTGAAGTTCATAGGGGGCAATGCTACCCTGTCCGGTAGCATTGCTATGAGTCAGCATCAACTCAATGGCCGTGACCTTGGTTTGGAAGGAACCCGGGTGGCCCAGTGGTTAACTGCCAGACTGCTAACTAAAATATGGCAGTCTGCTTCTGTAAAGATCCCAGCTGTAGAAATCCTATGGGAGAAGTTCTACTCTCCCTTGCGGGGTCACTATCAGTCAACTAAATGGTAGTGGGCTTGGCTTGCTTTGGAATATTACTTGGCAACAAACATGCAGACGCATGCTACCAAAGGAATGGACCTTGAAAACGTTCTGTAAAATGAAAGGAGTCGGTCACAAAAGACCACATACTGCATGATTCTGTTTATATAAAATGTCCAGACTAGGCAAACCCAGATGGACCCCTGGTGGTGCCCCAGTTACATGTTGGGCTGTGATCTCCGTGGCTGGCCGTTCAAAACCACCAGCAGCTCCACAGGAGAACGACTGGGCTGTCTACTCCTGTAAACAGTTACAGCCTTGGAAACGCATGGGGTGGGGAGGAAAGCCACGAGTCCACATCGACTAGATGGCCGTGAGAGGCAAACTCAGAGAGACAGAGCAGATTAGTGACTGTCTGGTTAAGAGAGGGGGCTTGGAGGATGGTGGCTAATGGGATGTGAGCCTTTTGGCTGGGGGTGGGGTGGGTGGGAGGAGTAATGGAAAATTCTAAAATTGATTGCAATGAGGGTTGTACAACTCTATGAATATGATACTAAAAGCCATTGGATTGAGTTTTGCACTTCAAATAGGTGAATTGTCTCATACATTAATTATATTGCAATACAATGTTACCCCCATTCCCTCCACCCCTCATAAAAGTGTAGGCAGGGTTACAACAGGATGGACTGGAAGGCACAAGCCCTACCTATTGGGCAGCCTAAGCAGCAGCCTGATTGCCTTCCAGTGACTATTCGTTCTTGGCCTACAGCGACCTCCCAGAGGAAGAAGAGTCCGAGATTTGTACATCCGGTCCCCAGGGGAAGGAGGTTGACTTCACAAGGGAAACTCTCAACTACCCTTTAACGACACTTTCCCAAGCAGAAGGTTTGGGATCTGAGTTATCGCTGGGCTTGAGGAAGCTCTGGAGGGCCCAGAGAGACCCACCTTTCTGAGCATGTGTCTCCTGCTTGCCTCCTTTCTGCGCACCTTCCGTAAGCTGGCCCTTTCCCTGCCACTGCACACACACCATCCTTCCAGCTAAGGTTGCCCTCTGCCTGCGCCTCTTTCAGCATTATTTTTGCATTGTTCTTCTCTCCAGGGAATATCCTATTTTAGACTTTCCTCCCAACTGAATTTGTCTTTCTCCCTCTGAGCCAAATCTTATTTTGTTATTTTCCATTGATATCTTTAACCCCCTTTGAGGCAACGGCATTACGTCCCTGCCCTTCTTGGTAATAGCAACACCACCCAATTAAGGATCTTATGCAAATTTTGTTAGTATGCTCTTTATTCCGTTTTCCAGATCCTTGTTAAAGATGTCAAATAAGGGCAGAGCAAACATTGGTCTTACACACCTCTAGCAAAGCTCAGGCTCTCTCATTTACCTGTGGTTTCTGTCAGCACACTATCCCACTTGCAAAGTAAGGTTCTTTCCCACCAGAGTTTGAATTCATTTTGTAAGGAGAACTTATATGGTGACAAAAATCTGATCTTACAGCTATCCACAGTAACTCTGAATATATCATTTCAAGATGGTGAATAAGATTGGCAACTGCTTGCTATCAATAAAAGCCCACTTTACTGAGGAGTTCACACTCTTTGGGATGTTAGTTGAAGTTCCTTAAATGTCTCTGCATCATGTGGTCATTTGACCAAGAAGAACGTGTACTGAATATCTACTGGATTAGGACTTCCACCCGTGCTGGAAGGAGAGGCCAACATGGAGAAAAGTGACGCTTGCCCTCAAGAGTCTTACAGTCCAACACACAGAGAGAGCATTTCTATACCTGTACCCAGTACACACAGACAAGAATTCCAGTGGAAACCACACGAAATCATGCAGAGGTTACTTTTTAAAATATTCTAACATGGCCCTTCTGTGAAAACATCACTTGCTTAACTTTTAATTGGGGAGCATTTCAAATATAGACAAAAAATGCAATGGATACGAGACATCATCGCCAAGTTTGAACGGCTGCAGCATTTTACCGCTCTTACATCTCCTCACATTTTCCCTTTTTTTTTTCTGGAACGCTTTCAACCAATTTTTAGACATCGGTATTTATTTCAGAATGCACATGTAACAGATAAGGGCGCATTTTCAAAATTAAACACTACCAATACTATTATCACATCTAACACAATTAAAAATAGTTCCGCATGTTGTTGTTGTTGCTAGCTGCTGTTGAATCAGTTCCAACTCACCGCTACTCTCTGCTCAATGAAATGCGACATCGCCAGTCTTGCACCTCCTTATAATCGTTCCTGCGTGTGGAGCCTATTGTTGCAGCCACTAAGTCCACCTGTCATGTCGACGGTCTTCTTCTTTGGGTTGACCTTTGTGTTAGGCTGAGTTGACTAAAGAAACAAATCCAGAGACACTCATATATGTGTAAGAGAGAGTTTTATATCAAGAAGTAATTGTATATTAAGCAAACATCCCAGCCCAGTCTAGGTCAAGTCCATAGTTCTGACTATGCCATAAGTCTGATACTAGTTCATAAATCTCTATTCAGATTCACTCGGCCACATGGAATGATGCAGAATGCAGGAAGATCACAGGCAGGTGGGTGCAAAGTCTTATAGATCAATGGCAGTGGACACTTCTCCAGAGCTCTGGCTGCCATCCGTGTGGCTCATCAGCAGGAAGGTGAAACACAGAGAGTGGGGCCGGCCTCCAGTGGCTATTTGTCTTGGTTCCCCTCCAAGCAAACTGTGACCTGACCGACAGGCTAAACTCTATCCATATGTTCCTACGGGAGCCATGTTGGCACAAAAACCCAACTATGACAATCCTATTTTACCAAGCATGATGTCCTTTCCAGAGACTGGTCCCTCCTGAAAACATGTTTGATGTACATGATGCGAAGTCACCCCTCCTTGCTAGGAGCATTCTGGCTGTAATTCTTCCAAAGCAGATTTCCTTCTTCTTCTAGAAGTCCACAGCAAATTTAATATTCTTTGCCAACTTCATAATTCACATGCATTAATTCGTCTTTGACTTTTCTTATTCATTGTCCATGGATATGAGGTGGCTGACGTGGATCAGGCACTCCTTAGTCCTCAAAGTGACATCTGAGCTACTGAGCCCTTTAAAAAGATCTTTTGTAGCAGATCTGCCTAATCCGATGCATCCTTTCATACCCCGAGTGCGACTTCCATGGATGTTGATTATGGATCCAGGTAAAAGGAAGTCCCTGATCTTGCCTCTGTTTACTGTGATCCTATTTACTGGCCTGGTTGTGGGGCCCTTGCTTTCTTTCTGTTGAGGTGGAGTCCCTGCTGAAGGATGTGTTCTTTGATCATCATCAGTGAGCGCTGTAGGTCCTCTCAGCCAGCAAGATGGTGCCATCTGCGTATCACAGGTTGCCAATGAGCCTTCCTCCAACGCTGATGCACGTTCTTCCTCCTGGCATCTAACTTCTGAGATCATTTGCTCAGCACACAGATTGAATAGGCACGCTAAAGGAGACAACTCTGACACACAGCTTTCCTGATTTTAAACTAGTCAGTTTCCCTTTGTTCTGTTTGAAGGATTGTCTCATGGCTCATGTGCAAGTTCTGTGTGAGCAAAAATTAAGTGTTCTTGAATTTCCATCCTTCACAATGCTGTCCATAATTTCTTGTGGCCCACACGATTGCATGTCTTTGCATAGTTATTACAGCTAAGGTAAACATCTCTCGGGTATGCTCTGCCTTCAGCTTAGATTCCGCTGGTAGCAGAAATGATAGCCCTAGCCCCACACCATCTTCCGAATCTACTTTGAACTTCTAGTAGCTCTATGTTGATGTAGTATATGAAGATATTTTAAAATATCTTCAGTGAAAATTTATTGTGTGTGATATTAATGATATTGCTTTATAGTTTCCACATTCTGTAGGATTATCTTCCTTTGGAATTGGGCACAAATACTATACATCTCTCCCAAGTGTTAGCCAGGTAGCTGCCTTCCAACTTCATTGTTATAAGTGAGTGAGTACTTCCATTGTTGGGTCTGTTTAGTGAAACATCTCAGTTGTGATTCCCTCAATTCCTAGAGCTTGTTTCCCCCCCCCACCCAAGGTTTCCAATGTAAGTTCTTGATAATAGACTTCCTCCAAAAATAGTTGAACAGCAACCAATTCTGTTTGGTACAGCAACTCTGGGTACTCCTTTCTTCTTCTGATTCTTCCTGCCTCATTCAACATTTTGTCCATAGGATTCTTCAATGTTGTAACTCAAGGCTTGGTTTTTTTTTAACTCCTTTCAGTTTGAGAAATAGCAAGCATACTTTCCCTTTTTGGTTTTCTAGTTCCAGGTGTTTGCACAGTTTATTAAAATACTTTACTTTGTTTTCTCAGATTGTCCTTTATAATATTCTATTTGGCTCTTTTACTTAATCAGTTCTTAAATACTCTTCATTTAAGTGCAACTTTCAGTGTCTCTCCTGACATTCACTTCCTTTCTTCTGTCTCTTCAATGCCCTTTTGCCTTCTTTGTGTATGAGGTGATCCCCTTGATGTCACCCCAGCTCCTCTGGTCTTTGACCATTGGGGTTCAAGGTGTCATTTTCTTGAGATGGTCTCTAAATTCAAGTGGGGGTACACTCAAGGTTATACATTTGGTTCTCATGAACTGGTCTTAATTTTTTTCAGCCTCAATTTTGAACTTGTATATAAGCTATTAATTGTCTGTTTGGTAGTCAGCCCTTGACTTGTTCTGACTGGTGACATTGAGCTTCTCCCTCAGCTTTCCACAGATATAATTGATTTGATTTATGCATCTTTTATCTACTGAGGTCCACTCCTCTGACAGTTTATTATATGATGGTGACTTGCATGTTGCTGTGACATTGGAAGTTATGTCACTGGAATTTCGTAAGCCAACAAGGTCGCCCAAGGTGGCTAGCAGAGTTTAAGTTCAGAGGCTCGAGGCAGAAGGAGGAAATGGAGTAAGTGATGATCCATGGAGGGGGTTGCACTAGAGAAGTTGAAATAAAGTGTGTTGGGATTCTTGAATGTAAAACTATTATTTACTCTAGTAGCCGCCACACACTCCACTAATTCACAATCATTATTTTAAAGAAATTAAAACGGGTCAAAACACTTGAAGCACACATGTGCTTTAAAGTTCCAAGGAAGTCTATAGATGATTCATAATGACCCAGCTTCCACTCGCCCAAGCCAATACAGAAGACGTGTAGGCCGTCGTAACCCTGATGGACGTCTGTCTGCTTCATTTGGCAGAGGAACCCACTGGAGGTTCTTTCACACGATAGTGTCCTGTGTAACTAAACAATGCCGACTCACCTTGCAGCAACTAGAACGGCATTTGTACACATCTCTAGCAAACATCTGCGTCTGTAACGTGTCTGGAAGGGCCCTAGCAACAGGTCTCAATGAAAAGGGGAAAGAGAGAAGACAAAGGAGTTGGAAGGCGAAGACAGGAGAGAAGAGGCAGGGGAGCGGAGAAGGGGTGGAAAGAAGAAAACCAAGCAAGGCCAAACGAAAGCTAAACTAGAAGCCCAAGACTACGAGCTCGAACTCCGGGCGGAATCAGAGAAGTTTAGGAGACCATGGGTTAAGGGGCTAGCAAAGGGTGATTGAAGTGTTGTCCAATCCGAGCGAGGCCCCACCACTTCTTTTGCTTTGTTTTTAAAGTTGTATTGGCACGTCATCCACATATCATACAATGCACTAGTTCAACCATATCAAGAAGAGTTGTACAATCTTTACCACAATCAATTTTAGAACATTTCCTTTTCCCCTATACTCATTGTTAGTTATGTAATCCACTCCCCCGCCCCCCCGTTTTGGTAAAAATGTACACAACAAAACATTCACCAACTCAACACCTTCTGCATGTGTGATTCATGTATAATTGACGGTACTCTTCGTGTTGTACAACCATTAGTGTTATCCCTCTCTGAATTGTTCCACCACCATTGTCTAGATGCAGGAACCCGCTGGGCACGCCTGCCGGGCACAGAGCTGCAGAGCCGTGGGTGAGAGCTATTGCTTTGTATAATCAAAACTCAATCTGTAACATGCCAGACCACCTGTTCACTCCACTCAACAGCAGGTCGCTTCATTGGAAAAATCTATCACATTGATCGGCTCTAGTAACAGGTTGATTGGAGGAAATAAAACATTCGAGTAAGCAGCCGGGGGAAGAGGCGGGTCATCAGTTAACCCTGCAGCGGTGGCCTTAGCACTGGCATTCAGAGTCTGGATGAGTGACTTAAGAATAGTGCCCCTTTCCTTTCTGAGGTATTCGTACCACAGTCGATCAGTTTGCATTTCCGGTCTCAGCTTTATCCGCTTTAATTTTCCCAAAATACTAAGTAGGTTAGGTAATTCCTCCAGGGCCCAAAGATGCTCATCTCCCTGATGTGCTGATGGTGCAATTGTTTACCCGGAGGGATCCAGGTGAGGGGAGAGCCTCAGCACCTCCTAGGCCCTCCCCAGGAACACTCCCACTACTGCCACTGGCGCCAGACGCACTCCAAGTGCTCCCTTTGTTCGGTCCCCTCTCCTCCCCGTCTGCCCCTGCTCTTTGGAGCGACTAGTCCAGAACCCGCACAAAGGCTTATCACCAGGGATGGGCAAGAGAGATGCCAACTGTTGTGGGCACCATCTCAGCATTGATCAGGGCTCGTAAGCACTGAATTCCTCCTCTTCACCAAATCTACCTGACCCCGCCCCCCTCCACCCACCGCCCCCGAGTCTTCATATCTGGTTCATTCAGCTCCTTGTTCTTAGAGGCCCAACCATTTGGAAAGGAGGTCAGCGTCGTCCAGATGTTGCAGCGTCAGCAGCGGCTCATTCCCCTCCTGGTTTCTTAAGCAGACCCCTGGCTCCTCCAGTCATCTTCTCTCTCCAAAGGCAACCCCTGCGGATAACCAGAGACACAGCAAAGCTTCTGCGAGTCCACCGGAGACCCATTAGTTGGGGGCAGCAGCCTCAACTTCCTCCCAGACCCCACCACGAACATCCCTTTTCAGGAAACTCGGTGTTTGATTTCCATAGGGAAAATAAACCTCATCTGCATCCAGAAACAGACTCCGTGGACCATCCAGGGTTGGGGCATAGGCTTCTTACTTGGACACCAGAGAGAAAGGTCTTTCCCTGATCACTCGCTCCACTCTGAACTCACCTGAGGGCAGAAGAAGGAAGTTCTCAGAGTCCTGGCAGGGAAAGAAAGCGAGGAAGGAAGCGAGGTCAGAGTCTTTCAAAGCCAGTGATTCAGACAGAGCTCTTTACTGCTATTGATTCTCAGCAATCAATAACTTCTTTTCAATAAACAAGTCTCATATTCCACCCTTCTCTCCACAAGCCCCCAAAATAAACTCAGCCCGTCACTAAAAGCACTCCCGCCCCTCCAATTGCTTTTGTGTTCTCAGCACTGACTCAAATTTCTTTTCTAAGCTGGGGATTTCCTCTGCTTCCTTCTCTTGAGCCCCCCGTTACTGAAATATAAATTAGGAAGCCAAGACAGGAAGCGGATAACTTTGCAGTGAATAAAAACAGTGACAAACAACCCAGCCCACTGCCTCACGGAAGACCTGCAATTGTCCAGTCTCTCTCTCTCTCTCTCTCTCTCTCTCTCTCTCTCTCTCTCTCTCTCTCTCTCTCTCTCTGCAAAGCCCACAGAGGACTCATTCTGGCTTCCCCAATCACATTGTTAATTTATAAATAATTTAGCCTTGGGTAGGGTTGTCTTTGCTGGGAGTGGCTTTGGGGCCACAAGTTATCAAAATACAAATGATATTTATTTATTAAGCTTTGCTGTTGGGGGTCTCAGGGTGATCCGGAAGGCAGATCTGTTCCCAGGGGGAAGGAAGGCCGTGGCCAGGGGGCACCTCAGTGATGTCAAAGGCAGGCCAGCCCGGTCCTCTCTCGGCGGTTCCCTCCTGCACCCTTCAGGGAAGACTTTGACTAGGCCCTTCGATGGAGTTGGCTCTGCCCCCAGGTACCAAAGGTGATGGGGTGTGGAGTGCTAGGTATACATAGCAAACACTGTCGTCTCAAGTTTTGAATCTGACATCGAGACCCCAGTGGAGTTTCCTTGTGGATTATTTCACCATCTGCTGAAATGCGGGACACATGATCCCGGTGGCAAGTGGAAGCGTTTATGGGGACTAGTCGGACGTGTTGTTGAATACACAAAATCACACAGTGAGAATGGCTCCCTTCTCATTCTCCTTCAACCTTCACGTTGCTTAAAAGGAAGCTTCTGACTTGGGTGCTCCTGCGCCTTTAACGCTTCCCTAATACCCACTAATCTCCCTTCTTAACAAGGAGAGCTGTCTGCAGGCTCCTGGCCCTCTGGTGGGAACAGTAGCTCTAGAAATTGACGGCACTGTTTGATTTCCAGCGTATGTATTTTTATCACTACCTTACATTTGTAGCAAGTGATAGTGATTTTCCATTTACCACAGTGATTGAAAGTTTCCTTTGAAGGCATATGTATTCCAGTTAAAAATCAAATGGTTCAGAATAGAAATATTAAATAAGCAATAGCTTGGGTGGCACACAGATATAACAGAGCATATGACAGTGGCATATGCATGCTTGGAGGTGAGGAGACTTGAATCTGTTTGAGATGTCAGATGAGATGAGATGTCATATGAAACTCGCCCCCAAGGTGGGCTGGATGAAGATGGAATGGAAGGGGGGTGGGAAGAGATGGGCCATTCAGGGAAACTTAAAATTATAGGTTAATCAGCCATTCCCACTCTCTCCCCGTATTGGGTATTCCTACCTCCTCTCTCCCACCTTCCTAACAGTGTGGGTGGCTGTCCGGGACCAATGCTGTGCATGCCACGGGCTGCATTCTGATGCCCACCAGCCATAGAGGACAGGGTAGACCTGCCCCAGAGGGTTTCCTAGACTGTGAGTCTTCTTTTACAAAAATCATTTTATTGGGGGCTCGTACAGCTATTATCACAATTTATACATCCATCCATTGTGTCAAGCACATTTGTACATTTGTAGCCAACATCATTTTCAAAATATTTTCTTTCTACTTGAGCCCTTAGTATCAGCTCCTCATTTTTCCCACCCTCCCTCCCTCACGAACCCTTGATAATTTATCATTTTTTCCCCTTGTCTTACACTGCCCGATGTCTCTCTTCACTCACTTTTCTGTTCTCTGTCCCCCTGGGAAGGGGTTATATGTAGATCATTGTGATCAGTTCCACCTTTCTCCCCCCACCTTCCCTTTACCCTCCTGGTATGACTACTCTCATTATTGGTCCGGAGGGCTTTATCGTCCCGGAATCCCTCTGTTTCCACATGGGCAATCCGTATCAGTGTACATGCTCTGGTCTAGGCGTATTTGAAAGGAAGAATTGGGGTCATGATAGTGGGGGGAGGAAGCATTAAAGAACTAGAGGAAAGTTGTATGTTTTAACGGTGCTATCTTGCACCCTGACTGGCTTGTCTCCTCCCCGCGACCCTTCTGTGAGGGGATGTCCAATTGTCTACAGATGAGCTTTGGGTCTCCACTCCGTGCTCCCCCTCATTCATATTGATATGATTTTTTTGTTCTGGGTTGTTGATGCCTGATACCTGATTCCATAAAGACCTCATGATAAACACAGGCTCCTATGCTTGTTCCATGTGGACTTTGTTGCTTCTCAGCGAGATGGCCACTTATTTGTCTTCAAGCCTTTAAGACCCCAGAGTAAGATGCTATATCTTTTGATAGCCTGCAGCATCAGCTTTCTTCACCACATTTGCTAATGCACCTGCTTTGTCTTCAGCGATCACATTGGGAAAGTGAGCATCATGGAATGCTAGTTTAATAGTACAAAGTGTTCTTGCATTGAGGGAGTACTTGAGTAGAGGACCAATGTTCATCTGCTACCTTGATACTTAGCATATAAATATATGTACATAGATCTATTTCCCTATCATTATATAAAAATATATTTACATATGTACATGTCTGTATTTAGACCTCTATAAATGCCCTTTGCCTCCTAGTTCTTTCCTCTATTTACTTTTACTTTCCTCTTGCTCCACTATCATGTTCAGCCTTCATTCAGGTTTCAGTAATTCCTCTGTTACATTGCCCTTGATCAAGCCCTACCAGGCCTCCTACACCATCCTCCCCATTGATTTTAGATCACTTGTTGTTCCCTTGTCCCTGGGTTTGTTAATACCCACTTCCTTGCCCTGCCTCCCCCTCTCCCATGTCCTCCTGGAATTTTCAGTCTTGTTGTTTTCTCCTCAGGATTGTTTATCTTGCCCGTCTTATGTATATAGACATACAGAGATAATAATAAGCACAAAAACAAGACAGAGCAAAACAAAACAACAAAAGAAAAAGAACAACTATGATGGTGCCCAGCTATCAAAAGAGATAGTGACTGGGGTCTTAAAGGCTTGAAGATAAACAAGCGGCCATCTAGCTCAGAAGCAACAAAGCCCACATGGAAGAACACACCAGCCTGTGTGATCGTGTGGTCCCGAAGGGATCAGTTATCAGGCATCAAAGAACAAAAAATCATATCATTGGCTGCACACCTCCATGATATGATCGCCGAAGACAAACGGGTGCATAAGCAAATGTGGTGAAGAAAGCTGATGGTGCCTGGCTATTGAAAGAGATAGTGTCTGGGGTCTTAAAGGCTTGAAGGTGAACAAGCGGCCATCTAGCTCAGAAGCAATAAAGCCCACATGGAAGAAGCACACCAGCCGGTGAGATCATGAGGTGCCAAAGGGACCAGGTATAAGGCATCATGCAAAAAAAAAAAAAGAATATATATATATATATATACACACACACACACACACACACACACACACACCATAGTGAATGAAGGGGAAAGTGCAGAGTGGAGATCCAAGGCCCATTTGTTGGCCACTGGAGATCCCCTCATAGAGGGGTTTAGGAGAGGAGATGGGTCAGTCAGGGTGCGATGTAGTACCGATGAAGAACACAGCTTTCCCCCAGATCCTGGATGCTTCCTCCCCCCAACTACCATGATCCGAATTCTACCTTGCAGGGCTGGATAGGGCAGAGGTTGCACACTGGTACATATGAGGGCTGGAGGCACAGGGAATCCAGGGTGGATGACACCTTCAGGACCAGGGGTGTGAGGGGCGATGCTGGGAGAGTAGAGGGAGGGTGGGTTGGAAAGAGGGAACTGATTACAAGGATCCACATGTGACCTCCTCCCTGGGAGAGGGACGGCAGAGAAGTGGGGGAAGGGAGGCTCTGGATAGGGCAAGATATGACAAAATAACGATGTATAAATTACCAAGGGATAATCTATAAATTATCAAGGGGGAGCGGGGAGGGAGGGGGAAATTTTTAAAAAAGGACCTGATGCAAAGGGCTTAAGTGGAGAGCAAATGCTTTGAAAATGATTAGGGCAAAGAATGTACGGATGTGCTTTATACAATTGATGCATGGATTGTGATAAGAGTTGTATGAGCACCTAATAAAATGTAAAAAAATAAAATAAAGCCATGGGAAAAGAACAACTAAAAGTACAGCAGCAGCAACAAGGAAAAGCCTGCAAATAGTTCCAGGTCTGTTTGTTGATCTTTTGGAGTGTTTTCTGGTCAATTTTAATGGGGTGCCACACCCTGTCCCCAAAGTATATTTTTTGTATTCCCTGGGGACTTCCTTGCTTTTCTCCCCTTGCTGTTCTGTTGCACATCCTTGGCATTTCGCATTGGTGTGATGGGTCAGACCGGGCACAACTCCTGCCCTGAGCCTCCAGTGTTGTCCTTCTTAGTGTGATTGGTCAGTGAGGAACATCTTGTCTTGTGGTGGGGCCGGCCCTATGGTCTTCTCTATGCATTGGCTGCTCCGAGGGCTTGGTGGGCCAGGATGTGCTCCACTCTCTCTCCTTTCCTCTTGGTTTCAGACTGTAAATCTTTATGGAAGCAGACTGCCACACCTTTCTCCTGTGGAACAACAGGTGGGACTTGGTGAAGGACAGATATCAGGACCCTAACCTAGACCCAGGGAGGCAGACTCTCCAGGTTCAGAACCTGGATGTAGGTGTTTGTTCATAGGCAATATCACCAGCCATCCTTACTTTATCTGTTTATTTGTTCATTTCTTTCTTCCTTGCCTCTCCTGACTCGAGTGGAAGCTCCCGGGATAAGGATTGCATCTGTCTCACTCGGAGCTGCAGCTCCAGCACCTGGCCCAGCACCTGGCTCAAGGGGAACTGCCTGAGTGAATATATGAATGAAAGACTGCACAGAATGTCCAGCCAAGCTTGGCAGCCACTGGGTTTGGTTGGGTCATTCCTCTCTGGTGGAAAGAGCTTTGGTGTGTCCACAAGCGGTCCAGTTTCTGGTAGCAGCTGGGGAAGTGGAGGGAAGTGTAACCGGTGGAGGCATTTGTTGGACACAGGACCCAGACCATCAGGAAATGCAGGGTGAGACGGATTTTTCCTGGTGCTTCATCTAAGCCTTGATGCTCCGGCCCTGCCGATGTCCTACATGCTAAGGACACTTAGTGACATGTACCATGGAAGCCCTCTCTCACATCCAGTCTGGGACCCGATGCCTAGGAGCACCTGGGTAAGGGGCTCCACCATCAATGAGTGACAATGAGACAAGGGCCATGGAGGAGCCCAGTGCATGCCTTGTAAGCGGGATGACCAGGAAATGCTTTGAGAGCTAGCGGTGGACGTGGCCTGGTTCTACCAGCTCATGTGCTGGAGCTGAGTTGTATCTTCCCTCTTGGAATAGTGAGGAGAGTGCCATGGAGTTGCTCTCAGTGTTATCCGGACATGCCCGTGTGCTAGAGGGGGCTAACTTGGAAGGGCAGATTGTTTCCAAAGTGGAAGTGACTAGAATGTAATAGAACCCGTGGCACAGTGAGTTAGGCATTGGGCAGCTAACTGAACGGTCAGAGCTTCGAACCCACCAGCTACTCTGTGGGAGAAAGGTGAGGCTGTCTGCTCCCAGAAAGATTTAGTCTAGAAATCCCTATGGAGCGATTCTACCCTGCCATCACGTCAATGCTGACTCAGAGAGACCCCCTGTGGGTTTCCAAGACTGAAACTATTTACAGGACTAGGAATCTCAGTCTTTCACCTGAGGAGCTGCTGGTGGTTTTGAACTGCCGACCATGAGGATCGCAGCTCAATGCTTAACCACTACATTTAGAGAGGGTAGTGTCAGAATTGATTCAGCTGCAGTGAATGATTGAGCTGGTGTGACATAGGTCTGGTTGATTGTTTGACTGGAGTGGGACAAAATTCAAGGGGAGAGGTTGAGCGGACCAAGAGCTCTTAGAAGATGTCCCATGTCGGATTCCTTGTAGATGTGTCTTGCATACTTCACAGGACAGGAGCAGGTCCTTCACATGTCCCAGTCATCTCAGAAAGATGTGCTTACTGTTGAGAAGACATATCATCGGCACTGTGCCAGCGTGGCACACCCCTGAGCATCTCCAGTGACAGAAAGCGCATGGCAGCATCTAGCTATAAGCTTTTTAGCATCGCTGCCAGAAAGCATCACATGATGGGATATGATCTTGGGGACAGTGCTTCTGAGGCACTTGGCAAGCACAGAAGTGGGATGGAGGCCGTTGTTATCCCAAGATACCTACTTCAGACAGCTCAATGGGTGATTCTTTTCTGCTCAAGTAAGGGCCCCTACTTCTGGGCACCAGAACCTGGTAGTGTTTACAAGAAGCCAAAGGAGTCTCCTTGGGTCTTCTTGTAAGGGGTGTGCCAGGCGAGTGAGAGGTAGAAGACTCGGTCAAGTTGGAGATGCACGTGGAAGAAGCTGAGCAGAGGGAGAAGCCTTTAGCAGAAGATCGTTCCCAAACCCCGGGACCTAAGGGCATAACCAGACATTTTGGGGCCTGAGGACTCAGGAGCATGGGCTTGGAGGACACAAAGGTCGATTGGCATAACATAACCTACACTGTTCACATTCTACTTTGGTGAGTAGCAACGAGTATCTTACAACCTCATGAGCAGCTCCCTTAGGTGCAACTATTTACTGGTCTCTCCCTGTCAGGAGGGAAAAAATGATGAAACTCAAAGGCACAAGGAAACAATTAGACCGCGGAACCAATGGACCATATCAGCCTCCACGAGCCCGAGACCAGAAGAACTAGCTGGTGCCCAGCCACCGCCACACACTGTTCTGGAAGGGATCCCATTGAAAGTTCCGGAATCAAGCGGGAGAAAGATGTGGAACAAAACTCCAAATCGTGACGGAGACGAGCCTTGCTGGTTGGAGAGAATGGCGGGAACCTTACGACTGTGGTCCTTGATCATTCTTTGGGTGCGGACTGGACTCAGCCCTGTGGCTCCATTTTCATCCTTGGAGCAGGCAGGTCTACGAGGGGAATTATACCACTGTGGGTGCCTGCACCCTTGGGAATGATTGGCCACTACTGTTTTATCAAGAATAGAATCAGGAGGGGGACCAATGGGATCCAGATGGCAGCACTGACTCAGGAACAAAGTTCAGAAAGGTTAGGGAGCAGGGAGGAGTGGAGACAGGCGGAGTGGAGACAGGCGACAGGGAGGAGGTGGGCTGGGCGATGTCACATTGATGAGGTTGCACTCAATGACATGGGCAGAAGGTGTATGAACCACCGATGCTCGGCTCTGAAAACAAATCTAACACCCAGTTCACCGTAACAGCCATAAGGAAGAACACTGCTCCCCGCCCTCTTTCCTGGGTTCACCTGCGTAACCACGCACCCCATTCTTCCCCCATCAAGGCATCTTTATTTGCTTTGGGCAGCCAAGATACATGTTTTCTGGAAGGCTATTACCTCAGTTGTAAACTACGAGTGAATCTCCCTGTACTAGTTTCTCCGAGTACTGCCTGTACTAGGGGAGCGCCATCACAAAATGCCACAAACGAAGTAGCCGGAAATCACAGAAATGGACTGGCTCACAGTCTGAGGCCAGTAGTTGGAAATCGGTGTGTTGAGTGTGTTCGTCCCTTCTGAGGGCTGTCAGGAAGAATCTGTCTCCTCCTTCTCGCCGCTGGTGGTGGCTAGCGACCCTTAGCATTCCTTGACTTGGGCTTTCACTGCCATCAGCTTGACTCTGACTCACAGTGACCCTGTAGGACAGGGTGGACCTCTTCCTGTGAGTTTCTGAGACTGTCACGCTTGACGGGAGTAGAAAGCCTCATCTTTCTCCTGAGGAGCAGCTGGTGGTTTTGAACTGTTGTCCTTGAGGTTAGCAGCCCAAAGTGTAACCCACGATGCCACCAGGGCTCCTGTGACTGGGGCTACATCACCTCTATTGCTGCCTCACTGTCACATGGCCACCTTAGCTCGTCTGTCTCTCGATGTCTTTTCCTTTAAGAGAACCTACTAGGGTGAGAAGTCTCGCTCCTCCAGTAGGCCCTCACTCTATGGAGCAGCGCTTCAAAGGAGTGCCACAGGACAAGGACCAGGGATTAGAACTTGCCCATATCTTAGGGCTGGCGGGGAGCGGGGGGGGGGGCGGGAGACATAGTTCCAACAACAGCACCCTCTCATGCAGACTGGGGGCTGGTCTCTGTTTGCGGGGATCCACATAGCACAGGCTGACCTGGATTTAAATCCTGTCAGCAGCATCTCCTAGCTGGTGACCTCCGATGCGATCCTGGGCCGCTCTGTGCCTCCATTTCCTCGTCTGTGAAGGGAAGAAGCACAGCAGGGCTGTCACAATGCAATGACCAAGGCCAGACAGTCGACACAGTGCCTGCTGATGGCTTTCACCGTCCCTTTACTCCTTTCATCTACAAGTCTTTACTGACCACGGACCATGTGTCAAGCACTGTTCCGGGCACTGGGAACACAGCCATGAATAATGCAGACAAAAGGCCCTCGATTCACGAAGGAAGAAAATGTTCTAGAAAGGATTGTAGTGATGGTTATACAACTCCTTTTTAATAAGCTGACTGACTGACGTATACGATATGTGAATTACATGTCAATAAAGCTGTGTTTTTAAAGTCATTTAAGAACATCCTATTAGGGAGAGGCGGACTCTGAACCACATAAATAAATTTAAAATGGTAGATTTCCAGATGATGATGATGATGATGATGATGAGTGCAATCGAGGGGAAATGAAGAAGAAGGAGGGCAGGACACCCGAGTGGACTGGCAGCGGGATAAGGTAGGCTGTGCCCACAACCACTCGGGAGGGGCCACCTGGAGTCAACTGCCCAGACTCAAACAAAGACGAAGGGTGGAGTGAGATGTGTGCACTGGTCGCAGGCCCACTGTTGGGAGGGCTGGGGGGTGGGCAATGAACTGCTCTGGCTAGGGGCGCTCAGAACTCCTTCCCCCTCTAAGTGGTGAGAAGGAACCAGGGACGAATGCCTCCTTGGGGCACTCAGAGCTCCTTAGCTGCTGCTGCTGCTGCTGGTGGTTGTAGGTTAAATGACAGCCTGGAGCCTCGGCATCTCTCTCTAGGCCCCTTCCAGCTCCGAAGGGAAGACTTTGGGCAGCCTTCTGTAGTCCAGCTCTGCCCTCAAGCCCAGCTCTCCCTCCTGGGGCTGGGCCCGTGTGGACAGAGTGGTTGCTCCCCCAGGTTTGCTTTGAGCGCTGGCTCAAATGATGGGTGCGGTTGTTCTAGGTGTAAGAATTGGAAAGCAAGGTGGGCCCTGCTCCGTCCTAAGTGGCAGACCTGCTTGCAGGTTCCTTTCCTGGCTTTGCCTGGTCCCTTGCCACTGACATTTCTTAAAATTAAGCTCAAAAGCGTCATCCTGTGGGCTTCAGCCTGGCGCTTGGAGCTTCTGATAGGGGCCTGGGTTTTTCTAGCATCTCCTGATCATCTGTGGTTGGAAAGTGGGACTCAGTGGTCCCACAGGACCTGCAGTATCCCAACCCTAATCCTTGAGATCATGTGCCCTCGACAAGCCAACCTCCTGATGCTGGGGACTACCAGGGCTAGTTTCCCCTCCGTACTCCCATGGCCTGGTCCCAAACCAATGCTTAGGGCATTTGCACTCTGCCTGGGTTGCATAGGAAGCCATGGTGACATGGTGGCTAGGCATTGGGCTGCAAGCTGCAAGGTCAGCAGTTTGAAACCTCCAGCTGCTCTGCTGAAGAAAGATGAGGCTTTCTCCTCCTGGAAACAGTTACAATCTCAGAAATCCACAGGGGCAGTTCTACCCTGTCCTACTGGGTTACTATGAGTCAGCATTGACTCAAGGCGGTGAGTTTGGTTTGGGGGTTTTGGTCCATCAGCCTTGTTTATGATCCATCTGACCTTAGAGGGCTGAGGCTCTCCCTTATGCTACAGCGGAGCTCCTGGGGTCAATTGCTCACCTACATCGATAACACCTGGATCTTCTCCCAGCCCCACAACAAACCAAACCTACTACCAGCGAGCCTGTTCCAACCCATAGCAACCTCATAGGACAGGAAAGAAAGTCTCATAAAGTTCTCAAGGCCATATCTGCATCTAGAAGCAAATTACCATGTCTTTCTCAAGTGGCGCAGCTGGTAGATTCAAACCACAAACCTTTCTGTCAGTAGCCCATGGCTTTCACCACCGCCTCACACAGGCTCCGCTCTCCTTGCCCAGTGACATTTTATTCCCGATACAGCCACGCCCACCACCGTTTTATGTGGCCTTGGCTTCAACGCACCTTCTGCAACAGGTTTCTGAGCTTGGACCAAACGGGACACTCAGAGCCGCAGTCCCTCTAGACAGCCGATGTGCCCGTTACTCTGTTTGCTCGGGAACTTGGCTGATTTCAGCATAGACATATGTCTGGAACTCCTGTCTAGAATCTTCCATCCTTCGATTAATAGATGTCTCTTCTCCTGACAAATGTATTCCATCTCCTCCCTTGAGTTGGGATTCTGCTGATTTGAATAAATGCTGACCAATTATTAAGTATTTATGCTGCTCAGTGCTGGCAGTGGCCCTTCTCAGGGTTCCTGGCTCCGCTCCTTCCCAGGAAGATGCAGAGCTGGGCAGAATGGTGACCCGGGACCAGAGGCACATCCAGCAACAGCTATGGCAAGCACTGAAATTGTGTTTCTGTTCAAATACCTGGTACCCCTCCTTTAGTTGACTTTTCCATAATATCAGCTGCAAAATATAAGTTAAGCTGTTAATCTTTTACTTAACCCATCCATCTTACATGCCATGAATATAACAACTGTACCTTCCTTGTTTTCACTGATGAAAATTAGTCTATCGTGAGTTAAGCCCTTTAAAAATGTTCTTTTGGGAAATAAAAGAAAGAACTAGGAGGAAAAGGGCATTTATAGAGGTCTAAATACAGGCATGTACATATGTAAATATATTAATATATGATGATGGGGAAATAGATCTACATACATATATTTATAGGTTTAGTATTAAGGTAACAGATGGACATTGGGCCTCTACTCAAGTACTACCTCAATGGAAGAATATTTTGTTCTATTAAACTGGCATTCCATGATGCTCACTTTCCCTCAAGATCACTGAAGACAAATGGGTGCATAAGCAAATGTGGTTAAGAAAGCTGATGGTGCCCGGCTATCAAAAGATATAGCATCTGGGGTCTTAAAGGCTTGAAGATAAACAAACAGCCATCTAGCTGAGAAGCAACAAAGCCACTTGGAAGAAGCACACCAGCCTGCGTGATCATGAGGTGTTGATAGGATCAGGTATCAGGCATCAAAGAACAAAAAATCATATCATTGTGAATGAGGGGGAGTGCAGAGTGGGGACCCAAAGCCCATCCTATAGGCAACTGGACATCCCCATACAAAAGGGTCACGGGGAGGAGATGAGCCAGTCAGAGTGCAGTGTAGCAACAAAGAAACATGCAACTTTCCTCTAGTTCTTTAATGCTTCCTCCCCCCACTATCATGATCCCAGTTCTATCTTACAAATCCAGCTAGATCAGAGGGTGTACATGGGTACAGATAAGAACTGGAAACACAGGGAATCCAGGACAGATAAATCCCTCAGGACCAATAATACCAGTAGAGATACCAGGTGGGTAAGGGGAAAGTGGGTGAGAAAGGGGCAACCAATCACAATAATCTACCTATAACCCCTTCCCTGGGGGACAGACAACAGAAAAGTGGGTGAAGGGAGACATCGGAGAGTGTAAGACATGACAAATAATAATTTATAAATTATCAAGGGTTTGGGGGGGAAGATGGGGAAGGGAGGGGGGAAATGAGGAGTTGATACCCAGGGCTCAAGTAAAAAGTGCTTTGAGAATGATGGTGGAAACAAATGTACAAATGTGCTTGACACGATGGATATATGTATAGATTGTGATAAGAGTTGTATGAACCCCCAATAAAATGATTTTTTTAAAGAAAAATGTGTTCTTTTTTGGTTTCTGCGCAATTTTTTTTCTGCTGATGTATTTAGTCACCCATCATATCCACGTTTCTCGAGTTTTAGCTACGATGTGGTGGTGATGAGTATTTGTGAAGCTAAATCAATAACTTTTTAAGAACTAAGCAAGAAATAGAGGAAAAGAAGGAGAAAATCCTAAAAAGGCTTCCATCTTCAACAAATGGTGCTGACAAACTTGGATCTCCAACTGTGAAGGGTAAAAACGCTCCGTGGCCGGCCCCAAAGATCGAAGGATAAAAACGCTCCGTGGCCGGCCCCAAAGATCGAAATTCAAATCCCAGAGCTATGAAGATCATCATGAGAAACAGGGACAAAGTTAAGGGCCCTCGTGCAGGGCCTGGGCGTACATTCAACTGTACCAAAGGGAGCGCACACAGTTGAAGACAGACAGATGGCAGGGCCGACTAAAAGTGAGACAGTGCACCGAGAGACTAAACGGAGAAACAATTGACTGGGCGACAAATGACATAACGGGTCAGGAACAAATCTCCACCATCTATAGAAAATGGCAACACCTCAGTAAGAAAAAGCATTCCATCTAATTAAAAGAAGGGCCAAAGACCCGAACAGACAACTCCCCCCAAATGACATCCAAATGGCTAACAAACATATGGGAAAAAATGCTCAGGATCATCAGCCGTCGGAGATGCAAACCAAAACCATGAGGAGAGATGATCTTACACCAACAATGACAACCCAATTAAAAACAACAACAACAAAACCCTGAAACGTTGGGTGAGGAGAGATGGAAACTTCCGTGCACTGCTGGTGGGGCTGTACAGCCATTGTGGAAAGTGTTATGGCCCTACCTCAAACAACGGGGACTAGAAGCCCCGGGTGATGCAGTAACACCACTGTTAGGTGCACACCCTGAAGAAGTGAGAGTCACGACACAAGCAGACACATGGCCGCCCATGTTCATCACAGCACTGCTCATCAGAGCAAGAAGGTAAAAACACCCCAAAGGCCCAACAGTGGAAGAATGGATAGAGACTTTGGTTCATCCACACAATAGAATACTCTGCATGACAACAACAGAAAAGGCAGTGATGAAACGGGAAACACCGCATGACATGGATGGACCTGAAAAAATTTTACCAAGACAAGTTCATCGATCGCAAAAGGACAAATATTGTACGAGACAGCTACTAGACGGGTAAGAACCAAGACAAAGACGTGCGTACCAAAGCGGGCAGGCTTTGGGGGGAAGTTACCAAGGAAGGGAGGAGAGTGAAGCAGCAGGCTGGAGCGTTGGCAGGTGTTGACGTGGGTGAAGGGGGCTGGAGGTCCATGCGAGAGAAAGGAGAAATTAGGGACAGAGTATAGGGCAAGGTGTGCGCATGGGGATGGGGGAGAAGGGTTTAATGAGTGGTTTACACTGTTGATGGTCTGAAATGTAAATCCCCCCACCTAATTCACATGGACTTTGGGTGTGTTAGCAGAAGAGCCCAGTCCCTGGGAAAGGACACCATGCTTGATAAAGTGGAGGGGCAGCGACAAAGAAGACTCTCAACAATACAGACTGACATCGTGGCTGCATTTGGATCCTGCATCTGCTTTGTTGACCTCCTGTTACATCATTTGCTAATCCCAGGAGCCATCAGTGGACTGCTGACCTTGGATTCATTCAGCTCTGCATCCACCAGCCTGTGGTCTTCCTGATTCCTCTTCCTGTTTCTTGTTCAACTACCTCTGTGGCTACAGGAGTCAGAAGAAGTCTTCCGTTTACATCTGACCCATGGATTTGAACCAGACTGCACTTACCTACTTCTACGATGGTGTGAGCCATTTCTTGATCTAGATCCCTTTTTATATATTTGCAAACCTCGCTGGTTCTGCTTCTTTAGAGGACCCAGCCTAATTCACGCTTCAGGCAGATCATTCTGGAATAAGTGAATGAAGCAAATGCTCTCCTAGTAAGCATCTCTTCTAAGCCACTGTGTTAGCTTTCTGTTGCTTCTGCAATGAGTTACCACAAACTTGGCGGCCTTCAACAAGACAAGCACAAACACCATATTGTCTTAGAGTCTTAGAGGTCAGAAGTCTGAACTCAGTCTCGCTGGCTTCAAATCTAGATGTCAGCAGAGTCAAGTTCCTTCTGGAGGTTCAGAGAAAATCTGTTTCTTGTCTTTTCCAGCTTCTAGAGGCCACCCATATCCCTGGGCTGATAGCCACATCTGCTCTCCTTGTCACATCTCCGGCTCTCCTTCCTCTCTTAGAAAGACCCTGGGGGTTGGTCACATTGGATCCCACAAGGAACATCTAGGACAATCTCCCCATCTCAAGAGCCTTAATTTAGCCACACCTGAAAAATCGCTTTGCCAACTAAAGTAACACATTCACAAATTCTGGAGATTAGGGCATGAATATTTGGGGGAGGTGGCAACATTGAGCCAGAAAGTCACAGGCTACCTCATCTACTCCCCACCCAGGTGCACCAGGCAGCTATTGAGATCTCCTCTTTAGGAGATAAGGTTTGGGTTTCAGAGAGATGTAATAGGCCTCTAGAGGTGACAGTTAGTGTGAGAGGTGCAAGTGGGAGTTGAACTAGATCCTTTTGACCCCAAAGCCCACTCACTGTCTGTCCATGACAGGGACCATCTGTGGGCATGGTGTGGCGTGGAAATGGCCTGCAGCAGGACCTTAGTAAGCGCCATTAGGAGCCATAGTGGGGAAAAGGGCGATGACCAAAGGGATGGAGGGGATGTGGAGATGAGAACAACGACAGAAAGGACCCTGAAGACTTGGTCCCTTAATTCAATATGTGGAATGGGGGCCTGGAGTCATCAAATGAGTGTAAGCTTGGAACCTCTGTGATGGGAGAATTAATGAAGCTGATGAAAGAAGCGGGGATGTGAGGTTGAGGATGGAGCTTGAGGGAGAACTTATGGGTCCCATGTGGGGCCAGATGGGATGAGTCCATTAACAGTTGGCCTTGTGGGCCACGGTCGGATGGAGGGAAGGGTGAGAATTCTGAGGGTCAACCAAGAGAGTTGGGGATTGAGAGGAGATGCAAGAGCGAGAAACAGGTTGTGGGGGCAGAACCAGGGAAGTGGCAAAGTGACTAAGGCATCAAGAGGAGGAGACGGCCAGAGAGGATGGCGAGGGCCTGGAGTGGGCAGTGTCAGGCACTGAAGGAGAGAGAACTTTCCAGAAGAGGGATCAGACACAGGAAACACCAGGCTAAGCTCTTGAGTTTGGCAGCGTGGAAGTCACTGGCCAGCATCGGCTCGTGGGTCATCTTGGGCAGTGCTCTGTCTGGGCCAGGTTGAACAGGTGATGCTGAAGCTCAGGATGATTTTCCTCAGTGGGGGAGATGGATGGGATTGAGCACGCGATGGTATGAAAGCACGCGATGGTATGAAAGCAACTCCTCATAGGATACTGGTTTGGAAATAGATGGGTTTCTTTGAGTATGTTAGTTATGTCATACTGGAGCGGAGTGGGACCGAGCCCCTTTTGGGTGGTATCTCAGAAAAGTCATAAAATAGTCACAAACAGAATTGAGGAGCCACCATATGCTGAGAAAGGTAGATGCCTCTATAAGACACCCATTTGTGTGGTCGTTTTATTACAGGAGGATCAGGAAACACATGAATTCCATCCAAAAATATCTAGTCTTCCTCTCCTGGAATGTGGACTCACTAGATTAGAAAGGGACTATAGCCTTTTCTTTCTTTCTTTCTTTCTTTCTTTCTTTCTTTCTTTCTTTCTTTCTTTCTTCCTTCCTTCCTTCCTTCCTCCCTCCCTCCCTCCCTCCCTCCCTCCCTCCCTCCCTCCCTCCCTCTCTCTCTCTCTCTCTCTCTCTCTCTCTCTCTCTCTCTCTCTCTCTCTCTCTCTCTCTCTCTTTTCCCTCTTCCCCTACATGCACCTTGGAGCCCTGAATGGGCAGCTTCAAGAAGACTAACTACTCTGAGGAGATCAGTGGCGAGGAAGCCCGGCTCTTGGAGTCTCTTCCCAGTCCAGGAGACAGACACGTGAATGGGCAAACTGCTGGATGATTCTAGTACTAGCTATTGTCTGACTGCAACTAAGAGAGAAGCCCAACTGTGAAAGATAATAACTAAAGGTTGACATTGTTTGGGTCGCATGGTTTATTGCAAAGAATTGAAGAAACAGAGCCCTGGTCAAGCATGAAATGGTCCGGCTGGGGGCGGGAGGGGGACATTTGGCAGGGAGAGTAGAGGTCTGTTGGCAGATATGTTGGCTCCTAGCGTCCCATCAGGATGACTTCTTGGGTCCTGTTGATAAAGAAGATCATTTTTTCTCACGGGCTTCACAGCCCTGCGCCCTCCCCATCCCACGTCTCTCTGCCGTGGTGTCCTGCTCCTGTCCCTGTCATCGGGGAATCATCTCCACTGAATTCTCTGTGTGTTTTCCTTCTGCCGGCCCTTTAGCCTCAAGCCTAGAGAAGAGGCCCTCTGACAGGCAAGATGCAGTTCCACACGGAGACCTCTGTATCCAGAGAGAAGAGGGATTTCCGCAGATAGGGATGGGGTCACTGGTCTCCTGGAACCGGATCATACATTTTCAAGAATTTCGTTAGCTGGTGGTTAAATGCAGCCATCATTCACAATGAAAATGTACGGACCTACAAGTAGATAAATGGTATCAAAAAGGAAGACAATCAATATTAAGGATCCATTCCGCCCTAATTCTATTCCTACATTTTACTAGTGTCTACGTTCTTGAGGTCTCTCCCGCTGCTGTATCTGGATGGTCGAAAACTCTCCAAATGCACTGGCCTCGAGTCCATGCTGGCTCGCGGCGACCCCCTGCAGGTTTCAGAGACTGTAGGTGTTTATGGGAGTTGAAAGCTCAGTCTTCCAACGTGTCAGTTAGTTGCCGAGCACACTGAGGAGCCCTGATGCTGTCCTTCTTGCTTATGTGTTGGGCTCAAATCTGCAAAGTCAGCAGTTCAAAACCACCAGCTGCTCTGCAGGAGAAAGATGTGGCTTTCTACTCCTGTGAAGAGTTACTATCTTAGAAACTCACAGGAGCAGGTCTACATTGTCCGGGAGGGTCACTATGAGTCAACATTCACTCAGCGGCAGTGAGTCTGGTTGTTTTGGCTTCCTGAGCACATTAACCATGTGCGCCATGCTGGTGTACCGCTTTTCCCAAGCCCACACTCCAGATATCACCTTGGCAGTTTAAAATGGATCCTGGTGAGAGTGTTTACACCATGGAAGTTGGCCAGCCTCACATGTCAGAGGTTCATCTTTCCCGCCAGAGAACAGGCAACGAAACCTGTGCCAGCACATCGCTTTGATTTGGTGCGATGACAGGATCGGATTGAGAGAGACCAAGCTGTCTCCCCTCTGCCAGATTTCTCATGCAGTCATCTTTGGCAGGAAACGGGGGGCAGGAAATGGGGGGAGGCGCCGTCATTGGAAGATAGCTGGGCTGCTGTCATCGAGGTCTACAGGGACTATTGGTTTTCTCTCCTTACCCTGTTGCTTTTCTGGTTCTTGCCCCATCCTCTTTTGTTGCTATTGTTGTTGTTTGTTTAATAACTTGTCTCTTTGGGCATGGTAGGCAGTTTGTGGGCCACAGGTTTGGGTCCTTTGCCCTAGTGCCTATCGCCTTGTCCTGCTGCAGACGCACAGATAATCTGTGGGTGCACGGTGGTCCCCACTGAGCACATCTGAGAGATGGAGGCATGACGAGGGTGTGAGGAGCAGGACAATGAAATTAAAAGGCGCTCGGGGCCTGGTTGCCTCAGTCCCCTCACTCAGACCTTTACCCTTGTGCACCCTGCTCCAGTGTCCCCAGTCCTAGAAGCCCTGAACAGCAGCAAACCCCACTGCCATTCTTGCCTGTCGACAAGAGAGCAGAGCTGCCCTGGAGTGGCAGCTTCGGTCATCACAGGCCTGGAATCCCAGGCTCCAGGTCTGGCCACTTACACGTGTGAAGTGCTGGGCCCTTTACATAACTACACCTCCAAGTTCCCCTCTGGATGAGTCAAGAGGAGCTTACCTCCTACCGAGCATCCTATGAAGTAGGCTCACATATTAGTCCCGTGCGTGGCACCGGACAGGGGCTCAGTGAATGGCCATAGGATTCGGACGACCATGTGTCAGAACTGGGGAGAACTTTGTGACACAAAGGCCTGTCAGCGTGTTCGTCTGACTGGCCTCGCTTTCCTGACATCCTTGACTCTGGCGAGGGATCTGGAGAGCTTGAGCTGGAGGTGCTGGTGCCAGCTCCCTCTCCTTCATGGACTTCAGGAACCTGTGCAGGCAGTGAGCCCTGCTCGGCCAGCACCAGCTCAGCCTGGGCAACAACACGAGGTGGCCCCTGGGCCTGGTTGAAGCAACTGGCTGTCATCCCTAAGGCCACCAGTGGAGAGTGAATCCTGGTTCCCTCCTCTCGTGGGTGTCATGCTGGGCCAACTCCCTACCGGACATCACCTAAGGGCAGCACCACTTGGCAGTCAGGAATCCCAGCAATTCAGCTCTGCCCTGGATGTGTGACCTTGGGGGAGTCCCGAAGCCTAAGTGTCTTTCTCTCTCCTCCAAACAGGGTGATACTAGGACCTATCTCATTGCAGTCACGTAAATTCATGTCAACTCACATAAAACCATAATCACTCTGTCTGACCAGAGCAAGCATCTGGTCAAAGGGGAGGTTCTAATCGGTTAATAGTGAGTGCTAATGTCACTAGTATAATTAATGATAATAAAGAAAGAGGCAGACATGTGACTAGGCCTTGAGGGGAAACGTTGCAAGAAGAAGAGTTCTGGAACCTTCTAGTCCCATGACCTCAAGTAAATCCTTTCCCTAAGGCCTCTGGGCCCCATCTATGAAAGGGGAAGGAAGGAACTCGAGGTGGTTTTCAAGGTCCCTTCCCGCTGGATCCTGACAATGGAAGACCAAAGGGGCACCGGTGCATCGGAATCCTGGCGCTGGAAAATATGAGTACATGTACCATTGGCTGGCAGAAGAAATGAGCAGAGCGGTCGGGGAAGAAGCAAGGCAGGGCGCTCCTTAGACGTGGGGACTTCGGCTCAGTTTGCACACGTCAGCAGGAGGCCCCAGCCCTGGAGAAGGCACAGTGCCTGGGAAAGGGGAAGATCCATGATAAAGAGGAAGATGCTCTGCAAGGTGGATGGACCCAGGACTGTAACCATTAGGCTCGAACCCAGCAACGCCTGTGAGGATGCCTGGGACCAGGCCAAGTTTCCTTCTGCTGTATGGGGGATCCCGGGGCTTGGAACTGGCTCCACAGAGTCCAGCCCTGGCATGTTCAGGTCCTCGGATGGACTCCCATGGGCTGTGGGGAGCCCAGGAGCAGCTGACCCTGCACCTGTGGCTCCCCCACAAGCATGCTCCATGCCTGCCGCAGCCAGCGCCCCTTCCCAGAGAAGGGTCCAAACAGCTCTCCTGCCACTTCCCCCATGAACGGGGAACAGGCTTCACGGAGAGGCTTTTAAACCTGCCTGGTTGCTGCGAGTATTGATCAGCCTTGTTCTGTAATGGGATTCTTCTGCGCTCGTTGCCTGCCTGCCCGCCCTCCTCCAGTCCCCAGGACTCGGGATTGTCACCGCTTCAGGCCTTCTTCTCTAGGGAGCCCTCCACTTGGAAGAGCAAGAATGAGGAGACAAACAAACCAGTCTGTTCTTGCTTGGGGGGCGGGGGCTCTGAGCAACACAAGTTGGCTAAGTGTCGTGTGCTCGCCCGGGTGGCTGATGGCTGTCTGGTGACTGCCTAGTTGAGGCCACGTCCTTCAGCCCTAGTCTGAGCTCGGTCTCTGGGGGAAGACCCAGTGCTGGCTCCTTCCTGCCCTCGCCGGTCCAGGTTAGCCGGGGGGGGGGGGGGGGGGGGGGGCTCG
Organism: Tenrec ecaudatus; assembly: GCF_050624435.1. NCBI lineage: Eukaryota > Metazoa > Chordata > Mammalia > Afrosoricida > Tenrecidae > Tenrec > Tenrec ecaudatus. Next base: position 74,962,913 of record NC_134539.1, on the reverse strand, counting down.
TGGGTGAGCGGGGAGGCCGGCTCTCTTCGCCAGAAGCCACTTCCCAAATGCCCAGTGTAAACATGCTGCCGCCTCAGCCCCGGGTTTCCCTGTCTTTGGGTAATGGTGGTGATTTTGAGCCATCTGCCACTTTGAATTTCAATCTAGGGACAACCTTGTACCCATGCCATTGGCCACCTGACCGCTTCTCAGACTTCCTTTACGATCAAGTCAATACAAGTGTCCCCTCCTCTCCTCAGTTTAGTGTTTGTGTTTGGGATCAATGCGAGGCTGCAGCCTGTCTTTTACCCTCTGGCGAGTTGCAAAAAGGCGCAGCACTAAACTACACCTGGTTCTGAGAGGGAAACAGGGACGTTGCCGGTAAACAGAGCCGAGACTTCTGACAAACAGCAAAATCGGTTCCGTGTGCGATTGCAATGTCTACCTCTTTTATCACAAGCCTGCGGCTGCCTCTCTCCAGACTGAAGGGAAGGATGCATCCCCACACCTTGGGGCACTGCCCCGAGATAAGTGGAACCTGTTTGTCACAAGCCCTCCACAGTGGCATACTGTCCTTGCCGGGAAACTGGCCCTGAAGGCTGGACAGTGACGGAGTGCTGGCAGCTTTTCTAATCGCCCCAGGGAGGGGGGACCTTCCCACAGCAGATGACTCCTGGGCCAGGACCCAGTCATGGCCGAAAAGGATGGCCTGGCCCTGCCTGGCCCGGGGTGAGAACTTGCTTTAACTGAGAAGTGTGGTCAGTGTGCTGGCCACTCAATACACGAGTGACCATGGCAGCTGCCCTTGCGCGGTTCATATTCCCCCAGTGCCCACCTGGCTTCAGCGATCAGCACGGTGGGAAGGAAGGGTCCTCGGTAACTTGGGGCAGGACCAGCTCTACCCTCGGGCATAGCCCCTCATGGTCTAGAGGGAAGCAAGGCTGACCACGGGCGGCACTTCCTTGTCACACACAGGACACAGCGCCTGTGGCCGGGCCAGGAGCCCACACTCCCCTCCTTCCCGTGCTCTGGATGCTGCTGCAGTAGGGACAAAAGAAAGGACTGTCCAGCCTTTCAAGACAGAGAGGAAGTGTTGGGTGGACATGGCAAAAGGGACAGAGTCGGTCGAAAAAGGAGGCGTGTGTGTGTGTACAGCAAGGCAGCTGGTCTTTAAAATAGTGCCCTATTGGAGGAGGGCTGCTGGGAGGTCACACAGTACAAGACAGGTGAGGAAGCTGGTCCACACCTCCGGTCAAAGAAAGCACCCAGTCCCTATTGCTTGGGTGGGACGCCAGGCCCTGACTCTACACTGGGATCTGTGTTAAGCGCTTCTCTGTGTACAAAGTCACGTACTCTTCAATAATGGCAGAGCTAGCCCTTCGTCACAGAATTTCTCTGAGTTGGCTGGCCTCCATGCCAATGCATAGACATTCCCGCAGAGGGTGATGCGGGGAGTGAGATTAGAAACCATGGGGCAGGGGACACTGGGTAGCATCTCAGAGCCATTTGCAGGGGCCACGCGCAGGGGACAGACACATTCGCCTTGTGTCTACGCCTGGCTTCTCACACTCTCTTTTCCTTCTTCTTCTCCCCCTATGAGGTAAAATTTACATAACATAAAATTAAACATTTTGTGCCTAGAGACAGAAAGTAGGTTCGTGGTTACTAGGGGCTGGGGAAGGTGGTGGGCAGGGAGGGTGGGAGTGACTGTTTAATGAACACTGAATTCTCTTTGGAGTGCTGAGATGGGTTTGGAAATAAACTGTGGTGTTCCGTGTACAATATTGCATATCAAATTAATGCCTCTGAATCGCCTAGTTAAAACACTAAATTTCTTCTAATTTAAAAACGAAAAACTTTATTCTTGTGAATTAGCTAAGGATTTACGGGGCCAAGCATAGTTTTCGATTTAGGAATTCATATACCCCCTACCTTAACTCACCCTCATCCATTGCAATCCCCTCCATGGCCCGTCACTTACCCGCGGCCTCCTGCTGTTTCCTGTTTCCTCTTCTCCTTCTTAGCCCTCTGACCTTCCTCCTTAGATAACCACTGCCCTTTTGATGAAATAAGCAAAGGTTTGATTATTATAACTCAAAAAAAAAAACCCAACTCACTGCCATCAAGTCAATGCTGACTCATAGCCAGCCCCCGTGGGTTTCCGAGACTGTAACTATTTACCGGAGCAGAAAGCCCAGTCTTTCTCCCAAGGAGCTGCTGGTGATTGTTGAACTACTGACCATACAGATTGCAGCTCAATGCATAACCAGTACACCACCAAGGTTCTCACTCTTACAACACAGAGATAAATTCCGGTCCAGACCCAAAGGGGAAAGGCCAGAGTCTCAGGTGTCTCACCAGTTTCTGTCTTTTATGATTTTGAATTCTGTTCCACATTATTCTCCCACTCTATCAAAAGAAAACCAAAAAACTTCACTGTCTTCAAGTCGACCCTGACTCACAGTGACCCTATAGGACAGGGTAGAACTGCCTATCAGTTTCTGAGACTGTCTACAAGACTAGAAGGCCTTGTCTTTCTCATGGAGAATGCTCCCACTACACCCCACCCACTCCTCCCACTGCATCCAGCACCTTCTCACCTGATCCTTCTCTGAGAGCGGCTGGTCGTGGTAGCTGAGAGCCAGCTAGAGCTTCTTGTCTCAGGGCTGTGGAGACTGATGTCTTTGTCTTTGATGCCTTGTCCATTAGTCCACTGGATTCACTCTAAAATGCATGTGACAGATCGATGACCACAATAATTTCCCCTTATCGTTGCTGTGATTGTTAGGGGTCAGTGATCCTGCTCTAACTCACAGTGACCCTCTGCACAACAGAACAAAACACTGCCCAGTCCCGGGCCATTCTCATCGTTGTTGTTCTGTTTGAGTAGATTGTGTGGCCACTGGTGAATTCAGCTCCAGACCTAAATCATTTTTTTAATCATTTTATTGGAGGCTCATATAACTCTTATCACACTCCATCCATCCATCCATCCATCCATCCATCCATCCATCCATCCATCCATCGTGTCAAGCACATTTGTACACTCGTTGCCACCATCATTCTCAACACATTTTCTTTCTACGTGAACCCTTGGTATCAGCTCCTCATTTTTTCCCTCCCTCCCTACGAACTCTTGATAACTTATACACTTTTTTGTCATGTCTCACACTGACCTATGTCTCCCTTCACTCATTTTTGGTTGTCTGTCCCCCAGGGAGAGGGTTATAGGTAGATCCTTATGGACCTGCATCTGTTTGCTTCGCCGCCATAGTTGAGTACACACTTCAGGAACACTTAGCACGTTCACAAGGTTGTGCAGCCACTATGCCTCCCTAACTCCAACGCATTCCCACCCCCCAAGATGAACTCCATGCTCGCTAAGCAAGCACTCCCCTTCCCCTCTCCCCCAGCCTCCGGAAACCACCCTCACTCTGCCTCTGTGGATTGACCTGTTCTGGATTTCTCATGGGAGCAGAATTTGTGACCTCTGTGTTTCTTTCACTTGACAGGATGTTTCCAAGTCCCTCCACGTTGTAGCGTGCATTCGTTCCTTTCCATGGCTCAGCAGTGTTCCTTTAGGTGCCCTGGGCTGTTAAGTGAAAGGTCAGCAGTTAGAAACCACCAGCCACTCCCAAGGAGAAAGACTAAGCTTTCCACTCCCATAAAGCGTTACTGTCTCGGAAACCCACAGAGGCAGTTCTACCCTGTCCTCTGGGGTCGCTCTGAGTCGGCACCAACTCAATAGCAGTGAGTATTGCGTAAGCGTGTTCATTGCACGCATGCCCCACGTTTTGTCTAGCCTCTGTTGTGTTGGTAGGCATGGGATGGTGTCCACTCTGGCTTTTGTGAAGAATGCAACTGCCGACACGCATTGAGCCACTCACAGGCTCTTGATCTGCACTCTAATCAGATGCACAGTTCCCCAGCCTAGCCCCTTCTCTCGTCCTAGCTCAGGGCCTCTGCAAAGGCCTGCTTATTCCCCGGAAGACGTTCCCCCTTCCCCTCGGTGGATTCCTGCCCACTCCTACCCACCCTTCAGGCAGGCTCTGTGCTTTGCTTGGATGCCTGTTGGTAGCCCCCTTCCCATCAGGCAAAGCTCTTCTGACCCATGGTTGATCTTTTCTTTTCAATTTCAATTGTTGTTGAGAATCTACACCAACTCCACTGTTTCTACATGTTCAGTTCAGTTACATTCTTAGAGCCGAGCAGCCTCCCCCACTCTCCTTGCCCGTTATTCCTCCCGCATCAACGTAGACTCCCGCCCTACATTTTCTACCGAAACCTTCCGTTGTTTTTGTCAATGCGATCTCATCGAGACAGCACTTTACAAGAACCCAAATGGGTCAACCGTTCCCAAGCAAAAATGATGGCTCTCTATGGGGACCCGGCTCTATGTCCAAGTTGACAAGATTGTACCACACACGTGTGGTGTCCCTTGTGAGTCAGGCTGGCACGACAAGCCACTTTTCAGCTGGTAATCTGTGTCTTCCCAAAGAAAACCCCAGCATGGTGCACATTCAAGACACCAGCAGGCTAAGACGCTCAGGGCCAAGTCCACTCTGTCTGGAGCCAAACCTCCTTTCCCATCTCAGAATCAGGTACCAGGTGAGTCCACTGGCTGTGCCTTGGCACCAAATGCCATTCCTGATGAGACAGCTGCCCTGTGTCTCTGGAAGAAGGTCAAGTCTGGAAGCTCTGTGCCTCTGTGCCCACCCATCACTAGCTCTGGCAGCCTCGTATCGGGTAGCTGAGGCCAGGCTGGCAGGAGTGCACAGAGCTCTGGCCATCCCAGGGAACTTGCTCTTACCTTCTGGTTTTGCAGCTTGCAGTGCTAGGTGCAAGCAATTATTGATTTGCAAAATTTCCTCTTCTATCAGTGATGCCAACTACAGCCCCTTCCATAGTCCAGAATTTTAAAAAGAGAGAGAGACGAATGCAAAAAAAAAAAAAAAAAAAAAGATCCCAGATGCTCAAGACCAAACTAGTTCAACTGAACTGTGGTTTAGTTTGAAGAAAGCTTCACAAGGCATGTCTTTAGTAGCTGGGCACCATCCAGTCTTCTGGATCTCATAACAAAGAAGCCAGTTATCCATGGAGCCAATTACCCATCATCTTCCCAACTCATGACTGACCTTGATCATGTGTCTGTCTTCCCTGATGAGTACAGGGACTGGGCTGTGATGGGTCCAACCACCATTGCACCCTCAGAACCTAGTACGGTGCTGGACTTGTGGTTGGTGCTCAATGAACAGTTGTTAACGGAATGTGTGACCACCAGCTCTGCTGGGTCATTGTGGTGGGCTTCACCGGAGCAATCAGTCGTCTCCTAGAATGGGGTTCCTTTGGTGGGGGTGGGGGTAGGCAACCTCCAATTATTATTCCCAGTTTCAAAAGTCCCCACAGGAGGCTTGTTGATAAAAATGCAGCCTGAAAATGGGAGCAAAGCTGCCATTAAAAATGATTCATTAGAATCCCGCTCATTATTCTATTTGGAATGATACTATTAATATTAATGACCCTTAAAAACACTTCTCATGCAGGTGCTCCGTGCTGACGGACTGCGGCATGGCCTCATCCCTTACTAAAGCTTAGATTCCCAAAAGTGTTCCCCTCCAGAGGGCACCAGACCCGGGTTCCTGCCACTCACCTGCTGCAGGCCTGTCTTTATTGCTCAGCAGACCCAGCCACACGTGCTGGGCAGGCGGCCGCCTGGGGAGTGTTACCTCCACCCAGGCTGGCCAGGAAGCAGGCAGGATGTGCCTTTTGACCATTTTATTTTGCAGCTGAAACGCCATGGTGGTTTCTGGGAAGCAGAGGACAATATGTGACCCCAGGGGAGAGGATTAAGCTTTCCCTAATAAGATGGCAGCAGAGAGATGACACAGATAGAATGCAGAGACAGCTTCAATAGGGGAGCTGAAAGGAAAGCCTTCGTTGAGGAGGCGGGCAGAGAGAGAAGGCTGTAGGGTACTGACGCCCCAGGAACCCGTCAGGTCCAAGGCAACTCCAGCTGGGGCCAGGGCGACTACATCCTGAGAAAGCGCCAATTAAAAATATTAACCTCCAACGCTGGGGTGCTGGACCTAGGGCCTGGTCAGGGGGATGGGCAGCAGCTGTATTCTTTGAGGACGAAATGGGGCAGGGGGTGGGAAGTGGCAAGAATTCCATCTTGTCCATTATGTCACCTGTCTCGGTGGGGGCAAACGTCACACCGTTGTACCTTGCACCCGCTTCTAACCCCTGTGGCAGTTTTGCCCTCCATCTGTCAGTTATGAAGGGTTTGCCACATAGGAGAACCAGTGAGCTGGACTGAGGCGAGAGCCCATGAGAGTGGGGAGCCAGTCGCCTGCCTGCTGAAAGACCATTTGGTTACTTCTCCCTCGCTACTGACTGTCTTTGAAAGCAGTGGAGAGGAGGGAGGCATTTAAGGGACTGTGTGTGTCTTGGGGGTGGCTTTCTTGTTCGTATACTTCATAACACTCGGAAATCAGGAACCAAGTGGGGATTCTCCCCTGCCCCCCTCACCCCCCACCCCCAGGTCCGAGCCTGCTTTGTCCATCACTTGTATTCCTTGAAATAAGTGGAAGGTGTCCTCTGCAATCCGCACTGATACCGTGTGTGACTGAATGACATGCTGCCTAGCCTGTGTCACCCTCACGGCAGTCGGTATGTTTGCAGCCAGGAGGGAAGCTGCTGGTGGCACACCGGTGAAGCACTCCGTTGCCAACTGAAATGCCAACAGTTCAAACCCACCGCAGGATGAAAAATCTGGCAATCTGCTCCCCCAAAGATTACAGCCCGAGGACAGTTCCTCTGTCTCATAGGGATGCCATGAATCAGGGTCAAAGCAATCCAACAGCACTGACAGCTACAGCTTCATAGATCTGTCACAAGTAACATCCTACACACACACACACCCCTGCAGGTGCACACAGGCCCATGCACCACCTCTCCTCTGACCTTGATGGAGAACAATGAGGCTCAGAGAGGGTAAACCACTTTCAGAGGTCACAGAGCCAGAAACGCAGACCACTGGGATGGGTGTTCATTTAAATGCAAATGTATTCAAAACCTTTTGATCCGGGAGACTAAAGGTTTCTTCAAAGGCATCCTATTATCTTATTATCTTCTCAGGGTAGGGGTGGTGGTGCTGCTTCTTCAGATCCCCTGTGGGGTGCTGCTCCTTCAGATCCCCTGCTGGCTTGTTCTTATCACATTGATGGAAACAAGCTGGTGCCCATCTCGTTGTCTGGACTTGTGACCTGGCACGCTCAGCACCCGGCAGTCACTGCTGCCCCACGCCTCAGCCCATGCCAGGCTCCTCATCCTTCCAGGTTAGCGGGTTCCTGGTTCTGTCTTCAGCCCCCTGTAATTAAACAGCAAGTCTCCCTGAAAAGCAATGGAATCCTCCACTTCTGGCCCCCTCACTAACTCGGGGGATCCCGGTGTTAATGGGCTCGGTGGGCCCAACAGTAATAAGCAATAGTGACTGATGTGGTCCGGCGGCCATGCCCCTCTCACACCCAGCCTGCTCTGCTTCCCGGAGGCCCTGCTAATCAGACCCTGTCGTGCATAAAGAACAATCCAGACACCCGCAGCTGCCCTGCCCTGGGCCTCAGTGGCTGCTTCGCCCCTCAGTTATGGCTGCACAGGTCGGCTAAGGTGCCACGTGCATCCCAGAGGCACCCCATGGCCCTGGGGGGCAGGGTGGGTGTGACTTCTCTGTGGCACCTACAGTATTCAACTCCAGCAACTGCTGCTTCCTTTGTGTTTTCATCCTGGAGTTCATGGACAGGCACACTGTGCGCCATGGAGGAAGGGGGTGGAGGACTTGCTGTCCCCGGCCACAATGTCAGGACCTGGCCTTCTCCCTGATCAATCGACCAGGGGCTGTTGATGAGTCCTCACCCCGACCAGGGCCCGACACACAGAGCCCTGAGAGCAGGGTCCACTAAATATCTGAGAACAAAGAGTGAGTGCTAAAGTACAACTCTGACAGGTGTTGAGTGTGCCAGTGTCTCAGGAGCCCATTGATGACCTGTAGTGACCCTAGAGGACAAAGTAGAACTGTCCCAAATGGTTCCCGAGGCTGACAACCTTTGCAGAAGCACACTGCCTCACCTTGCTCCCACGCAAGCAAATAGCCAAACTTTTGTTGAACAGCTGGATGCTTAACCTCTGCGCCACCAAGACTCCCTGCCATAATCGTGACAACCACCAGGTATTGAATAAGCCTCCTGTGTACCAAGCAGAGGAGCCCTGGTGGCTAGTGGTCACGCGTTGGACTTTGATTTGAAAGGTCAGCAGTTCAAAACCACCAACTTTTCCTCTGGAGAAAAATGGGGCTGTGTACTCCCATAACAAGTTACAGTCTGGGAAACTCACAGAGGTCGCTATGTGTCAGCATCGACTCCATGGCAGTGAACGAGACTCTGCCTCATTAGATCAGATTTCGATCTTTACTTTTTATTTAAAACAACACATCGAAAGTACGTAGAATGCAAGAATGGTAACATTAATTTCACTATATCCTTCACCTGGGTTCTCTAATGGTTACCTTTTTGTCACATTTACTTGAGAGAAAGAGAGAGAGAGAGAGAGAACTTTACAGTCCTAGTTAGTCACTAGCTAATAGAACATGTTTTCATAAAGCATCAAATGTTCCAGCAAGCCTTCACTGTTACCCGACAGGTGCGTTCCTGAAAAGTCGAGTGACTGTAATGCGCCAGAAAACTTCCCTGGGAAGTTACCTTCCGCTGCTGGCTCGCTGGGTCCCTCCACCGGCTGGCCTGCCCATTTTGTGGATGTGAAAATGGAGTCCCAGAAAGGCAAAGGGGCTCCTTCTGGATTGAGACGCAAACTCCCACTCTTTGCCCACAGCCGCGGACCTTAAACGCAAGGCCGACTCATTCCCCCCCACTCCCCCCACCCCCCCCCCGTTGCACTCTCCTTCCCCCACCCACCATCCTGTGCCAGGCGGTGGAGCATGCTGGGTGGGATCTCCAGCTCTTCCTCGGAGCCTCCAAGTCTCGGGCGACCCCTATCAGCTGCTCCAGAGCCACTTGGCACTCCCGTGAAAGATGCTAATCCTGGGGCTCCACTTTAATAATGGGTCCAGCTGGCAGGAGCTTTTATTTTAGCAAAGTGTGAAAGCTGTTGCTATGGAAGGCAGCCTCGTACCCAGGGAGCAGGAATGACATGGGAGGAGAGGCCGCTGGGGGAGTGTCTTCCCCTTTATCCCAATCCCGTTTCCCTCCGTGTGTTTCCGCAGCTCAGCCTGCACGCAACACCGGCCCACAAATGGCAGTTTGAGTCAGGGATCTGGGCGCTTCATCTTCCCCACTCTCCGTATGTTTACCGTCTACCCCTTCTGGGATGGGAAAAGGGTAGGAAGTAGTCATTTTCCCACCACGTGTGAACATTGCATCGGAGTCCAGAGGGAAACAGGATTGGTCCAACACGCCAGACCTCAAGCCCTGGCTTTGGATAGGACAGCGGTCCCCAAATCGCTTCTCAGCCACCCTCATAACCAAACTCACTGCCACCCTGTAGGGCAGTGGCAAGGATGGGAAGACTTCTCTCACGTACTTTGGACACATGGTTAGGAGAGATCCGTCCTGGAGAAGAGCATTATGCTTACTTAGTAAAGGACAGGGGCAGTGAAAGGGGGGAAGACCTTCCACAGGGCGGGCTGACACCTTGGTGGCAATAATAGGCTCAGAAGGAAGAAGGACGCTGAGGACAGTGCAGCCTGGACCGTGCTTTGCGCACAAGGTTCTGAGTCAAAACTGACTGGACAGCCCCTACCGCCAACAGCACAGAGTAGCACTGCCCCTGTGGGCTTCCGAGACTGGAACTCATTACAAGAGCAGCAAGCCTCCTCTTTCTTCAGAGGAGCAGCTGGTGGTTTTGAACTGCTGACCCTGTGCTTAGCAGCCCAACACAGAACCACTCTGCCTACCACCTTTGAGCTCCTATTAAAATGGCCTCTAAACTAAGGTGTGCCTGACCCAAGCCATGGTGCTGCCAATCAACCTCATATGCATGTGACAGTTGGACGTTGAACAAGGGACATCAAGAATCGATGCACTTGAACGATGGTGCTGGGGAAGAATGTTGAATGTATCATGAGCTGCCAAAAGAACACACAGATCTGTCCTGGAAGAAGTCTGGCCAGAGTGCTCCTTGGTAGCAAGGACGGCGAGACTGTCTCACAGACTTTGGACGTGTCAGCAGCAACAAGTCTCTGGAGAAGGACATCATACTTGGCAAAGTAGAGGGGCAGTGAAGAAGGAGAAGACAGGCTCAGACACAATAATCGTGTGATTCCCCGGGACCAGGCTGCGTTGTACATCGGTCGCCGTGCGTTCAAACGGACCGACGGCCCCGAGCAATAGCAGCCACAGCTGATAGATGGTTCAAAGGAATAGTGACGAGCTGGAAGAGAATGCTCACATTCGTGAGCAAAGGGCCAGGAACACGACACAGCGGGATTTCCCCATCCCGTCAGTGCCCGTGCTTGCTCTTCGAAGGCAGATGGGCTGTCCAAGGAGAATTTTGTTGGGAAAGCTTACCCCCATCCACCCTACACCCTGATCTTGCCCCCAAACTTTTTTCCCTCCAAACTCCCAGAACATTACAAAGGAACAAGATTTGAGCCCCGGGAGGAGGGCAGAATGGCTCTTTAGATGTGGTGAGCATCGAAGAGCACAGAATTCATCAGGGAGGGGGGTAAGAGATGGACACCCCTCCTTCCCAAGTGTATTGACCCAGATGGTGGCAATGTCGGGGAAAGAACAGCTTCCCAGTGTGGAAAAGAAACAAATAAATAAAAATAAGATGGCCTCTAAAAGTTTCTGAATAGAAAGATGACATGTGGGGCCCCTGGTGGTGTTTGGTTTGGTGTGTGCACACGTGGGGCCCCTGGAGAGCCATGGGTGGGTGCCTGGTGGCCAGGAGCACGGACTCTGGAGCCAGCAGCGCTGGGCGACCATAAGCCAGTGAGTCCTCTGTGGCCCTGTTTTCGCATCAGAAAATGAAGGGGAGCCTATGCCTACAGCGCATGGACAGTGGACGGATAAGCACCGTGTCTGACACCGACTAACTGCTGGTGATGTCCATGGTGAGGTCATCGCCTTTCCGTCTTCCTTTCTTCCTTTGCGCCCTCCCTTCACCTTTCCTCTCCCTCTCTGCTCTCTTCTTCCTTCCTGGAGGAAGGTGGGGGGGACTGAAAAGGGGGCACTGCACAGGGTATCAAAGACTGAAATGAGTCGACTTAAGTCCCTGCCTTCAAGAACCTTGCAAGCTACAAGGAAACATGAGATATAGATCAATCCCAGTGAGGCCGTCAGCATAATCATTACTGCCGGGATGGGCTCAGTGCTCCTTTTATAGATATAGATATAGATGTAGATGTAGATATAGATATAGATATAGATATAGATATAGATATAGATATAGATATAGATATAGATATAGATATAGATATAGATATAGATATAGATATAGATATAGATATAGATATAGATATAGATATAGATATAGATATAGATATAGATATAGATATAGATATAGATATAGATATAGATATAGATATAGATATAGATATGGATATGGATATGGATATGGATATGGATATGGATATGGATATGGATATGGATATGGATATAGATATAGATATAGATATAGATATAGATATAGATATAGATATAGATAGTGTGTGTGTGTGTGTGTGTGTAGAGGCACAGACAACTGAATTAAAAATAGGTTTCAATAAATCAACAACTTAAATATAAGAAGGAAGATCATGCGACTGAGAAGAAAACATAGGGGTGAAAATGTCAAGACCTTCTTTTTGGCCACCGATTCTTAGCCCCCATCAGAAGCGCAAGCAAGGAGAGGGGACTGCCACACATCGTACCGCATGGCAGTGAAAGCGCGGTGCGCACCAAGCACTTGATGGAGAAAGCCAAGTGGTAACTGCCACACAGGAGGAACTATTTAGGACCGCTACATTGGCTCGACATTGACGACCCAGAACGTATCCGGAACTCCAGCCATTCAACAATGAAAAGACAACTCAATGGTTTAAGTGGGTCAAGGACTAGAGGAGCTATTTCTCCACAGAGACACCCCAGCGGCCAGTAAAGACATGGACAGTTGCTCGGCGTCTTCAGTGACCAGGGAAAGTCAGGTCAAACCACAATGATCTGCCCTTTCACACCCACTTCCCCTATGGTTGTTGCCAAGAAAATGGAAAAGGCGTGTTGGGGGAGGGTGTGTAGAAAATGGACCACTGGTGCATTGCTGGCGGGCCTGTACCATGGCGAAGCCACCATGGCAAAGAGTTTAGTGATCCTCTGGTTTTCAACATTTTCTGTGTTTTGGTTTGGTTTTTGTTCATATTAGGGTGTGCCGCAGAGGTGTGATGTCGTTGGAGGTCACCCTCTTGAAGTTGTGTGCTAATCTTTTCTGTGTTTCGGTATATGAAACCCAGGATGATGAACCTATGGGATCACCAAGTATAATAAGTGTCTCAGGGTGGAGAGTACAGTGGGGTGGGGGGAGTTCAGGAAGAAAAAGTATGTTTGGAAACTGATTGTGGTAGCAATTATACAATTCTGCTTGGTGTGATTGAACTATAGAATGATATGATATATGTATTAACTCCCAGTTAATAATAAAACAAGCTTTAAGTTAAACATAGAGTTGCCATATGACCCAGTAATCTACATATAACTTTAACCCAGAAGTAAAAGCAAGGATTGAAGTTGACATCAACTGTTCATTGTATTATTAGTCCCAAGAGTCAGAAGGGGAACACAGCCCAATGCCCATGAACAGATTAATCAGTACACAAAAATGTGTGATCAATATACATGCAATAGAGTATCATTCAGCCCCAAGGGAAACTAAGTTCTGATACATGCTGCCACGTAGCTATTCTGCAGAGGGAAATAGGTCATTCACAAAAGGACAGACACTGTGGAGGCTACCATTGACAGGAAACATCTAGAACAGGCAAATGCAGGGAGACGAAAGTTTATTTGTGGTTAACGGGGACTCGGGAAAGGAAGGATGGATGGGCTCTGTTGCTAAGGCACATGAGGTTTTGTTTCTGCAAAGTTGTGGACAGTGATGTGATAGTGGAGATGGTAACAGGACAAATGTCATTGTCACTGAACACTACACTTACAATGGTTAACATGGAAAACTTCTTTTACGTACATTTTACCACACTTTAAAAGAAAGAAAAGATGTCAGGAAGTGAGGGCTCTTCTGAAGGTCTTTGTGTGTAAAATAAATAGATAGATAGATAGACAGACAGACAGACAGATAGATAGGAATAAAATAAACCCAAACTCCCTGCCATAGTGACCCTACAGGACAGGGCATAATCCTCCCCGTGGGTTTCTGAGACTGCGACTCTTTACAGGAGTAGAAAGCCTTCTCTTTCTCCCACGAAGCAGCTAGTTGTGGTTAGCAGCCCAGGTTGTAACCTCTTTATCCACTGGCTACATCTTTCCTTGCCCCTCTCCCCAATTAAAGCACAAGCTCACCGGTGTCCCATGCCGGCCCAAAGGACTTGGGTGCTGGCGGTGCTACCGGTGTCGTCGATGTTCAAGGACCAAGCGTAGCCCAGTGGGACCCCTATCACCCTGCTCCTTGCCGCCTGGCTCTCTGGTCTTGAATGGCTTTGTCCCTTTCTTCCGTCTTTCATGAGGACGGTCTGTAAGCCTGATGAGCACACCCCCAGGGGGAGGGGGAGGGCACAGGACCGTGCCAATGGTGCTCTGTCCTCTTGGGGCCCTGAGTCGGCTGTCCGTCCGTGCACGCTCCGGGGCAGAGTGGGCTGTTTGGATTAGCTGTGATGCTGAGTAGTAGACACATGGACCTCTCCATTTCTTTTCAGAGCACCGCGACTATATTCCAGGGTGGCAATTGTCAGACGCTGCCAGTCAACCGGGGAAGAGTTGACAGTTGAGACAATTCTATCCAGAAGAGGGAGTGGGACAGAACAGGAGCTCGCGTGCTAGCAAGAACTAGAAAGAAATTTGATTTAAATATTCCAATTAGCAACTCTGTTGATCCTATTAATCCACTAATTACTCAGCTTTACCTGTGTACACAGGAGTCTCCTAAAATCAACAGCATCCTCTCTCCTTACTCATGGCTGTCTCGTTCATTTCATTAGCTAACATTTATTAAGCACCTACTATGGGGTGGGCCCTGGAAGCTTCTTACTGTTGTTGAACCAGATGGTCAACACCTCCCCCACACAGAGTCCTGTGAGGGTACGTTGAAGCAGCCCCACCAAAAAACAGACCCAAACAAAGTGCCCACGGAGACTCAGCAGGACACAGAGTGGAACTGCCGCACAGGGTTTCCAAGACTGCAGACCTTTATGGGAGCAGACTGCCACAGCCTTCTCCCTCCAAGAAGCTGGGGGATTCGAACTGCTGGTCACTTAGTTAGCAGCCTAGTATGGATCCACAGAGCCACAGGGTCCTTACCAGGAAATTGCAGAACAGTAGGGGAAGAATTCTGTGTGAGCCACAGACCCCTGCATGCTCAGGCTGTTTGATGCGGGGAGAAATATGGCAGCCGTGTTCCTAGAGACATGAATGAATACTTGTTGGGGGGTGGGGAGGGGATTGTTCTGGTTGCTAACTGCCTTTGATTCAGAGTGACCCCATGCACCCCAGAATGAAGCGCTGCCTGGCCCCGTGCCATCCCCAGGGTCATTTTTTTGGTTCAGACTCTTGCAATCCATAAGGTTTTCTTTCTTTTTTTTTTCCATAAGGTTTTCATTGGTTGCTTTTCAGAAGTAGATCGTGAGGCCTTTCTTTCGAATGCATCTTAGTCTGGAAGCTCCGTTGAAGGCTGTTGCATGTCACAGTGACCTGCAGGCCTCCACTGATGGGCAGGTAGTGCCCACACGTGAGGTGCAAGGACCAGGAATCAAACCCGGGCCTTCTACACCGGAGGTGATCATTCTATTTAACCGGAGATAGCTAAATGTTTGCATTAGCAGCCCATTCCATGCTTCTGAGCGGCTCTTCTTATCTCTGCTTGTGGAAGAGGGAACTCAGAGGGGTGATGCTACCTGGAGGAGACCACCCAGCTAAGGAGTGGCAAAGTGAGGAATCAAATACACCCCCACCCCCACCCCCCACCGAACTCTCTCACATGCACACCCTTTTTTGCCCAAGTCTGACCTGCCATCGGCACTAGTCACCTTCTGATAGCTTGGGTCGGGTAAAGCCTGGGTGTGGAAGGGCAGATGGGAAGGAGGAGGGAGAGAGGGCACTCGGTAGTCAAGAATATCTAACGCGCTTGATCTCTGCATCTTGTGATGCTGAAACTCAAGAGCCCCCTGACTCAGCAGGATATTAATAACCCTGGCCAGTCCTCAGAGGGCAGCTCTGCCAGGGATGAGGAGAACAGCAGGGCTGTATCCACCCTTCCCTGTGTCCCGGGGCAGCTCACACACCACCTGTATTCACCTTGCTGTCTCCCCACATGGGCTGGAAATGTCTTGGAGCAGACACTAGTCTAGAGATTTAGCCCCTAACACAGACATTAGTATAAAATAGGCACTCAATAAATAATCGTTGAGCAAATAAATGATGAGTGAAAGGAGGGATAAATAAATTGGCCTTCAAACTTTCCAAAATTATTGCTACTTTATCATCGAGGTAATTGTACATATTGTACATATAATTGTACATATTGTACATATAATTGTACATGGTGTTATGTGGGCAGTAACTACTAGATGTTCTTTGGTTCATGTTTAACAGCGTCCCCAGTTAAAAGCTTTCCCCAAGTATTTACTAGGGTCTGGCATGATTTTTGGATCTCTATGGAGTAGAGATTCAGCCCCAGTTTGTAAAACAAGTAAAATAGCATGAGATACACCAGCCTTGCTGCTATCTAGGCAGACATGACTAATCAATCACAGCCTTCTGTCCAGATAACCCGGATCTTGCTCAGCGTGGTCCTCTAGGTAGTCAACATTGTTGATTAGAATTAACCTCGCTCTTGACTTTCTCTGCCCGCTACACTTTTCTAGTCTAGACTTGGTGTAAGAGAAAGAGCAGACAAGGACAACCAGAAGAGAGCCCTATAGGCAGAAACCACTATTTCCCTAATAATAAGATGTGGTGTGGTGAGGTGGGCTTGCTTGGTGTTATACCTAAGGTCTTGGGTCAGCTTGGATGACCCAGCATTCTCAGTAGTTTGGCAATTAAGGTGTAGCAATCCACCATGCTAAGGTTTCCTTGGGAGTCTGGTCTGTTTCCACTATAAGTGGGCACTGTGGGAAACTTGCTTGCGTTTTTCTGCTGGGTCTGGATCCTGTATCTGGCTTTACAGCTAGCTCTGATTCTTTGGACTTGAGCCAGTAGCCATCCATATTGCCTGCTGATCCTGAGCGTCAACAGCAACCTGCTATTTTTTTGCCGGCCTTGGATTCATTTGCCTCTGCAGCTAGAAGCCGGCCATCCAGCCTGCTGAGCTGGGCTTCATCAACCTCTAAAGTTACTTGAGTCAGGAGAAGCCTGCAGCCTAACATCTGACCCAAGAGCTTGGAACTTGCTTGCCTCTGCAAGTGCGTGAGTCACTCCTTTGATAGAGATCTCCTGTATGTATGCATATGTAAGTGATTGTGCATAAAGTCATGCAGAAATCACTGGTTTCGCTTCTCCACAGAACCCAACCTAAGATGATTGGGGAGAGATTTGCAGTGGAGCATGGGCTTACAGAGGCCACAGCATCTGCAAGAAGAGGTTTCTTTGTGGGTGGATGCTGCACTCTGAGTCACCTGTGGGGCAAGATGTCACCTTTCAGCCCTGTTGTGGAGACTCTGAGATAGCAAATTGGCAGAGACCCTGGCCTGGGACCTCAAGGGGAGACTCTGCTAGAGTAGCTCTGGACTGTATGAATGGTTAGCAGTGAGACTCCAAGTAGCTAACAATCTGCAGGGCCCAGGAAATGACCCACAGAGCAGGTGGTGTGAACACTGTAATATTCCAACAAACAGGAACAGCAGCTCCGACACCGACAGGTTGAGTAGCAGCCTTGAGTGTGGGCCTCCACGGTAACAGTTCCTCTCTAGGAATGGCCCTGTCACACCTGGCCAAGGGGTTCCCGCGTCACTCTCAGGTGTCTATGACACGGTCAATGGTTTGGTAGTTGCTTGGTACATATATGACCCTCTAGCTGAACAAGGGGAGCACCTGTCTTATACCCTAAAAGCATTTCAGAAACCTCCCCCCAAAAAACCATACTGCCATCGAGTCAATTCTGACTCATAGTGACCCTATTGAACAGAATAGAACTGCCCCTGTGAGTTTCCAAGACTGTCACTTTTTCCAGGAGTAGAAAGTCCCAGATTTCTCCCGCCGGGCAGTTAGTGGCCCAATGCTTAACCCACAGTGCCACCAGGCCACCCACTGAGTCTGGAACCCCTGTTGGCTACAATAATAATCATAAAATGCACTCTTCCCAGGGCACCTTGCCGCTCCAGCCTCCCCCTGCAGCTGAGCCGCTCACTGCCAGGGTTTCACCTGCACCGTGTGCATGGTGTGTTCATGTCAGCCTTCTAACAAGCCTGCTCGCTCCTCTCCTTAGGGAGTTGTCACTCTGCCGCTCGTTCAGGGAAACGTTTGTACTGGGCAAGCTCAGACTCTGCGTCAGGAAAGGCGAAGGCCAACGGCTCATCTGAAAACTTCCCACAGCCCCCACTTCAAGCCCCCAGCGCACCCTTTGCTTGGTAGATAAAGATCCTAAGGCCTGGGGAGAAGGAGAGGGAAGCCAACGGGGCCCTGAAGTTCCCAGAGGACAGACAGGCCTGAGAAGCTCCCTCAAGGCAGTGTATCTGGCGATGCTGGTGGCGGGCCACCAACGCCACCGGCCTTGGAGGCAGACTGGACTAGATGTGAATCCTGGTGCACAACTTCGAGCAGTTGTTCTTCCTCTCGGAGCCTCAGTTTCCCTATCTGTGAGGTCAGTGACACACAGTAGGCTGGGCCTATAAATGAGAGCCCATGTGTCCCCGGCCCCCCCTCACCATCTGCTTCAGGTTCTGGCACCCAGTCTGTTCTCAACTGACTGTGTTCTGTTGACAAGGCTGGTGCCACTGCACGAAGCCAGTGTGAGGGTAGGGAATGGGGAGAGGGCAGAGGTTGGAGGGGAGAGAGATTGAGGTTCTGGCATCAGAGTGGAGGGGTGCGTCGTTTACAGTGTCTTGGAAGATTGGTTCCTTTGGGGTTCATAGTCTTATTAGGTCATACTTCCTTTGGTTTCCAGGGTGCTGCCGTGGTTGAGCAGGATCCTGAGTTCAAGAGCAGGATCCTGAGTTCAACGCCAATGGTGGCATGTCCCCTCCCCTCGGAGGTAGACTGAGTACTTCCTGGGGCGAGAGACCCAAAGGGCTTCTCTGGGCAAAAAGATGGAGCTTCAGCTTGAGCTGGGGACAGACTATCTAAGATCAAAGGTCAGCCTCATCCTGGCAACCTAATCCAGCCAGGGGCACCAGGCGCCACTCCATTTTGTTAGGAAATCCTTGCAGCGCTCTGGAAGCTGGTACTATCATTGCCCCCATTACGCAAATGGAACATCAAGGCCCAGAGGTCTCCCCAAGGAAACACACAACAGCACAGGGACTTTAAACAGACTGCCAGGTTGTAAGGCCAACCCTGTAACTGGCAGGTATATAGCAAATGGCACCAAAGACCCTCCTACAGCCTGCCTGAGGAGCCAGCGTGGGTTACTGATGCTGGGTACAGACCACAGTGGGCGTCCCAGGCAGGGGAGGAGGTGGGTCACGAGCACAATGGAGGGGATCCCGGAGGAGCCACGGGGGCAGGAGGGAGCACCGTGAGAAGCCACAGAAGTGCGTCATGCTGGGAAATTCATTCACACATCACCAGGGACAGAGAAGAGAGGCATGGGAGCTGGAGCTTGTGTTTCCCCAGATTGCAAACGAGCAATCATGCTGGGCAGGGGTCCACCTTTGGGTGTCATGTCATCTATCCCTCAGAGGATACGCAGTTGCATTGACCCACCCGGTCGGGAAAGGGGAGAAGAGCGGGATGGCCAGGAGAGTGTGCCAGGGGGCTCCCAGGACAAAGGCCTTCTCTGGGAGGAGCCCTTCTGAGAGTGGGGGCAGCAGGAGTGAGGGGTGGACATTCTAGATGGACACACAGGGCATCACCGGCACAGCCAGGGGGCAGTGGCAGCTGTGCTCGGTCCCCATCTATCCGGCCAAACGCCGTTGAACAAGAGACGGAAGCTGGTTCTGAAGACCAGGAGCCGACCGTGGTGAGTGACGGAACCTACCACGGAGGCGCTGCTCTGAGCAGAAGAGATGGAACCAGAGGAGGGGCGAGCGAGAGAGATCTCAGAAGCATCTGGAACTGCCCGGAACCACAGGCCATGGGCTCTTGGTGGAAGTATTTCAAGGGACCCTCTGGCCAGAGTCAGCACAGAGACAAGGGCCCAGGGTCACCTGCTTCTCCCAGGGCAGTGCTTTGAGCGACGGAGAAGGTTGTTCTCCATGGACACGTCTCGTCTTGGAGCCTGCGTTTAATGAGGGAACTGTTGAATGCACACAGGGGGAGGGCCTGCTTGCACTGTAGAAAGAGGAAGAAGAGGGCTAGCTGAAGGGATGCCTTTCCCTTTGTTAATTTCTGACTCCAGCATGGTGGATCTCGGGTGGTTGAGGGGCGCTGCCAGCTGGCCCGGGTGTGACCAGAAACACGCGCAGGACTTTGAACGGGGACTTTTATGAGCTCTCGCCAGACATGGGTCAGGGTCGGAGAGTGGGCATGGCTCTCTGGCCATTCCAAGGACCACTCCCCGGGGCAAGGGAGGGAGAGGGCTGAGACGGCGGCAAAGCAGGTATTTCTATAACTGGGTCAATTATTTTGTGATCAGCACATGTCTGAGAGGAAAGCCACATCTGCTGTGTCGTTCTAGCGGCCCAGATTACCTGCTCAGTAAGGAAGAAAAATGTTTTCTTGTAGGTGAGGCGGCGGCGGCAACGGCAACGGCGTGGGGTGGGAGGGTTCGGGCGAGAGGGAGGCGGCTTAGGGGAGCTGATAATGCGTTTTCCCTCCTGATTGCAGCATAGATTCCAGGCCGTCTCTCCTGGCAGCTCACCCCTGGGGCCCCAGCAGGCAGCCCCATCAGAAGCCAGCACAGCTGGTAGGAGGAGGGGGAGGTGGGAAAGGGTTCCACAGACAGAGGAAGGTCCTTCCACTTCATGGGCCCCTGCTCCGGATCCGAGAATTGGGAGAAAACTGTCTCAAGAGTGGGAAAGGAGTGGGGGCGGGGTGGGGGGGGGGGCATTTGGCTGCCCAAAGCCGATTCGGAATCTTGGTTTTGTAAGCAGCCCTGGCTGGGCTCAGAGGAGGGCTGGCCTCGGGACCCCGTGTGCCGCACAGGGTGGAGGAGCAGGTGGAGAGGAATCGCCTCGACGGAGTTGCTGGCTCCCCACCATGCAGCGAGCAGCCCCAGCGGCATAGTGAGCTATACATTGGGCTGCGAACCAGAAAGGTCAGCAGTTCTAAACCACCAGCTGCTCCAAAGGAGAAAGGTGACACTTTCTGTACAGAATTACGGTCTTGGGAACCGACAGGGGTGGTTCTACCCTCTCCTAAAGGCTGGCTGCTAATCTGAACTGGCCTGATGGCAGTGGGATACCTGTACCAGGGACCTGGCCCACCAGAGACTCTCTGTGAATGTGAATGCCTAATCAATCATTTACTGTGTTCCTGGCAGGCTCCAGGCTGAATGGTCCCCCCATTTTCTCAGTGAACCCTCTGAACATGGCAGGAGGGGCGGGGGAGGCTTTGATGGCCCCCACTTGACCAAGGAAGAAGCCGAGGCTCAGAGAGGAGGAGCTGGATGTCTGGGCTGGGTCATCCTGGACCGGCTGTTGTGATTCTCGCTTCTCTTCATTGACACTCCCATTGGCCCTGTCCTGGTGGCTAATGGAGTCCTGGTGCCGCTGAGGGTGAGGGGTGGGGCTGCTGACCACAAGGTCAGTGGCTCAAACCCACTAGTTGCTCCTCAGGAGAAAGACGAGGCTGTCTGCTCTCATAAAGATGACAGGCTGGGAAGGCCTATCTAGGGTTGCTATGAGCTGGCATTCACTGAATGGCACCTAGGTTTTTGTTGTTGTTTTTTTAATCCTGTTAGTTACAATTTGCTCTTGTAGTTAATGTTGGGTGATCTAGTCTTTTTCAGTCTTACTGCCAGGTGAGCACAGTCACCTATGGCCTACATATACAGAGGGGGGGGGGGTGGGCTCTCACACTCGCACACCTGGTATTTCATCGCCAGACTTAACACAGAGTATCTGGCACAAAGTTCAAACTCAAAACTCACTGCCATCGAGTCACTTCTTTCTCAGAGCGACTCTACAGGACAGGACAGGCCCCTGTGAGTCACTGAGACTCTACAGGAGGGAAAACCCGGGGATGTGGGTTAGGAAATGTTGGTGAGGTTCACAGGATGCACGGTCAGTAGGTGCCTGCGCCGTAGGACATCTCATCAGACCTGCCGAGAAAGCCAAGACCCTGTGGATTCCTTGCCATTTTGTCCTCAAGACTTGGCTGGATGAAGGCATGCAAGAGGCCCTCAGTGAGGAGTATAGGACAGCAGGAACATGTCCCCTGAGATGGGAGCTGGCAGGACCAGGGTACTGACCTGGCCCTCAAGAGAGAGGGGGCCAGTGGCCCTTTGCATCCTGGAGATGTCCGAATTACAGGAATGAGCAGCAGTGAGTCCCACCTGGGTAGCCCCTGGACCAGACATCTGCTGCGTGCTGGGGGCACTGGCCCTGGGGAGGGGGCGGGGGGACACTGGCTTCCTCCTCATAGCGGCCCTGCTCCCAAAGGAGCCTTGTAGGGTCACCTGGGGGAGGCTGGGTTCTCTCTATCACCTGGACTGAGCTTCATGGGAGTTCTCTCCCTAACACGCTGCCTGGATTTCGGGACATAGACATGCCCATGGGGACCCAGGACCAGAAGGGTCTCCACTCTACTTCCTGTTTCTGGAGGAACGGTCTTTGTAAGCAAAGGCAGGGTGACCCAGTGGCGCTTCCACCCAGCCAACAGCGCTTAACTTAGCCGGAGTCGGCTTGCTGTGTGCCCGGAAGAAGGCAGAGAACCCCTCCGAGTCACCACGTCTTCTGTTGACAAATGGGGACCGCGTGCCAGTTCCCTCCTAGGGCTGCTGGGAAGAAACCAGCAGTGAAGAAAACAAGCCGGGGACAATGAGCTCTGAGACTGACACCATGTGCAGCGCACAGTGAAGCGCCCAGCCGTGCACTGAGAGAGGCTTCTGCTGAATTCCGCAGAGCAAATTCTTCAACCTCAGTCTTCTGGTCTCACCGTGGAACGAACAGCAGCGTCCCTCACAGAGGCGTGGTGGAATAGACATACAATAGCTTCAGTAAACTGTTGTGCATTGTGCCTGGACTTGGTGCGTGACACGAATGGAAGGGCGGCCTTGGGTTAATCAGAACTTGGTAGAAGCCAGACAGGTCTCCAGCTCTCACTTGTTACCTGCTCCTGGCGAGCCTAGGTCCTGGGTAGCTTTATACTCACCCATCCACTGCGATGCCAACTCATAGCAAAGCACAGGAAGGACTGACCCTGTGGGCTTCTGAGACTGGAACTCTTTACGGAAGTAGAAAGCCTCCTCTTTCTCCCAAGGGACACGCTTGGTGGTTTCGAACTGCTGACCTTGAGGTTCGAAACCCAACAAGTCACCAGTGTGCCACCAGGGCTCATGTTTCCATAGGAGGGAACTCCGGCTTCTCAAGGTATCTTCTGCCCAAAGTCACACCGCTAGAAGCTTGAGGCCAGGGCTGCTTGGCACAGAGCGCCCAAGTCCCAATCGCATCCATAGGAAGAGACCACTTATCAGGAAGGAGTCCTTGAGGTTATCCTGATCAGCCAGCCCACGGCACAGCTGAGGAACTCGAGGTCCCGGGAAAGGAAGGGATTGGGCTAGTCACAGGGCTGGAGTTGATGGAGGCAGACCTACTGGGGCAGCCCTACTCTGTCCTACACGCTATGAGTTGGCATCGACACCATGGCAGTGAGACAGAGAAAAGTGCCAGCATCTCACTCCTACCCCACCCCTGCCCACTATGTCCTCACCATTCCCTCTGTTCACCAGACCACAGTCTTGATTCTCCGAGGGACTGACTGTTTGTCCCCTTGACTATGAGCAGGTGAGCTGTGGCTGTGAGCAGGCAGTAAGCCCCCACGAGACAGCGAGAGACCAGACAGACTTTAAGACATCGCCGTGCTATTACTTCTGCAGCCAAGGCAAGGGCAGGGGGAGGGAGACCATGTGTTCCACTAGGGTTATAATAACCCTTGGGGAGAGAGAAGTGATTATGAACCTCATTTTTCATTAGGGTAAACTGAGGCAGGGAGAGGGGACCTGGCTCAGTCAAGGTCACACAGCTGATTAGTGGGGGAGGCAAGACCCGAGCTTGGGGAGTCAGGCTCTGGAGGCATGGTCCAATGCTGCTTTGAAACAATGCCTTCCCAGCAGCCTGGGGCCTGGGCAGACTTGTCGGCCAAGAGAATGGGGTCAGTAGGGTCCCAGGACGTGGCCACCATCACTCAATCCAGGGCCCAGCGAGAACACCAGTGGAAAGACTGCTGCCTGAGCAGCACCACCCAGGGAGATGGGCCGGGAGCTGGGACTGGCAACCTAGTCTGCCCGTAGACCATTAGCCCCCTGCCTCTGCAAAGAGAAGGGTATCCAAGAAACAGCAGGCAAGCAACGAACATGTCCTGCTTTATATGTCTCTTGTTGCAGGCAGTGCACATCTTCGGAGATGGGTGGATGAAAGGCGCCATATAAAATGCAATCAATTATGAATCACCATTACTGAATTAATCACATGTATGATTAATACAGTAATAATAATTAATGGGAGTATGGTCTAGAGATTAGAGCCGAGAACTGGCAGGGAGGAGTCAGGGTGTCTCTTGCAGCCTCTGCCACTGCCTAAAGGTGTCACCTTGCAGGGGGGGGCTGCAGGGCTGGGCCTGGGTCTTGAGCTCTGTTCCCCTGCACCTGCCACAGGTGCAGAAGGAAGGGCCCCAGGGATGCTTGAAATCCCTCGATGGTCCTGAGCTGGTCCACAGAATCCTACTGCCTACTTCTCTCCTCCTCCCAACTGCTCAAGGTCAAAGGGACAAGGAGTGTCTGAAAGAACCACAGTCTTGGTGTGGTGGATGAGGAGAAGGGTGAGAACCCAGCAGGGGCTCGGGTTTGAGCTTAGACTTGGTTTTCATCAGGGATGCGTGGGCATGACATCCGCCTGTCCTTTTGTCTGTCTGTGTCAGGGCTTCTCTTGTTCTCAGAAATCCCCCAAAGGGCCTAAACCTCATCTGTTTGCTCTCATTGCAAAGCCAGTAGGTTATTTTTGCGTGTGTATCCTGATAACGGCCTATGGCTCAAAATAGAGGAAGACCCTCGACAAGACGGACTGACTCGGCGACAGCACAGATGAGCTCAAACAGGAGAACAATCGGGAAGGTGGTGCAGTGTTCCCTTCTGTTGTGCGCCGGGTGGCTATGGGTCAAGGCCAAGGCTACAGTGTCCAACAACAGCGATCATCACATGCCTCCTCTAGCCCCTTCACTGCAAAGAAGTGGAGCCATGCAGAAGGGGCCTTCAAAGAGTCCACGGGAAATCCCATTATTTTTTAATTCCATTTTCTGTAAACTTTTGGAAGCCCCTTGACAATATATTATATCCAGACACACAAAGATATGAACCAGGAGGATGAAGGGGAAATACCTGCTTTCTTATACACAGTACATATGTATGCATATATACAGAGAGAAAGAGAGAGATTCTTTTTAAAAAACCCTACATGGAATAAAATGAGATGCATTGTTCTGCAGATGCTTTTTGATAGTAAATTCCACATACACAATTCAAATTAAAACCATGCAGCAGAGCCCAAATCCCACCAATGAAGAGCGTGATTAGGCGCTGGCAAGAGGGGAGCCAGAGCTTCTTTGGGGGCGAATCATTAACACTTTACTGCCCCGGCGCTCAGCTTTTCAGAGGAAAAGGTCATTTGTCATCAGGTACCTTAATGACGTTTAAAAATGAATGTCCACAGACCACCTGGTCCCTCCAGGGCGGGCCTCCTATTTGTTCCCCTCTCAGAAAATGAGCCCTTCGTTGTTGGCTCACCGCTGCCATCTCCTCAAGGCTGCTAGGCTGGCAACTCGAGGACCACCTACCTGCCAGAGTAAATCGCCTCACGGTGCAGATGGAGAAACTGAGGCCGGAAACAGAGAAATGACAGCCACTACTACCCCCACCCCACCCCAAGGGACTGAGCCCAATCAACCCTTTATCCTGACCCACAGCTCACTCACTGCCTTTCCGCTGGCTGGTCATATTTAGCGTCTGGAAATGGGGACGGCCAGAAGACACCTTCCTAAACAAGTCCGTCAAAACGCCTGTTGGCGTCAGCTTGTTGGAGAGACAGGGGTGTCAGAGGAAGGAGGCTGAAAGGAAGGCATCTTCAAAATGATTCTAAATGGCTCATCACTTTACATATAGATCACTTAAGCCACCCGCCAATAGCAAGGAGGGCCCGTGGCAGGTCCCTACACCATGCTCAGATAAACTACAAATAAAAGGCCTCCTTCCCAGGTGGTTGGCTGTTCATGACAGCATGCAGACCATGGTGATGATGGAGGAGCAGGCTGGTTCCCAGGGATTGATGGCCCTGCGGGGAGGGGGGGGGGCGGGGGACAACAGGCTAAGGGCCAAGCCAGGTCATCACTCACCCTCCTGGGGAGCCCCACACTCTGCCCTTCCTCACTGCCTGCAAGGCGAATGTTATCATGATAAGGCTGCTGGCTGATCTCTTGGAGGAGCTTCTGGCTCTATGCTCTGAGACCAGAGCAGGTAACCATGCATCTGTGCCCCACCACCCACCAGACAGCTCAGGGTGGGGGGGGGGCTCTCTGGTGGGAGGGATCTTGGAGCAAATGCTCCCTGGCCTTATTTTGACCCCCTCCTTGGAAAAGAAAGGACTCATGCTTGACTTCTCACTCCTCCCCAGAAGCAGTCTGGGCCGTGGTTCAGGTGAACCCGAAGCAGCAGGACACTGGCCAGGGACCGGCAAGCCCTGCCTCTGGACCAGAGTCCTTTTTAGATGTGTGACCTTGGGCAAGTTACTTGATCTTGAACATGGGGATTTGTTCAGAGCGTTTAAGTCTCAGGAGCCTTGGGAGGACTCAGTGGATAATGTGCGTCCACTGGTTCACATGGAGCTTGGCATAAAACAGGTGTCCAATAAATGTTTGATTATGATTACTGTGGTGGTGGTGGTGATTAAAGCAGAGGACAGGCTCTCATCTTGCACCCTCTACCTGCTTCCTCTCCAGATTCTATGTGTGATTGGGCAGAATACCCTCCTCTCAGGGTTGAGCCAGGAGCAGGGAATGGGGAAGGTGGAGGTGAAAGGTGGCTGGGTGGGAGAAACAGTGAGGTGCCCAGCCTTGCTCCCATCTCTCACACCCTCTGTGACCTTGGACCAGTCTCTCTCCCACTCTTTACAAGTCCTTTGTTCTGGATGCATCCAAATGACACTGCACCAAGATCCCACCCCAGGGGGGTTCCCCAGAAAGCCCAGGAGCCAGCCTGGCACCCACCACAGGAGTGGAGAGCCAGGGCTGAGCGGCCTTGCCAACCCCACAGCTTCTGCCCTGGCCCCTGCGGGAGCCCTTCCACCCCTCCCTGGCTGCCGGCCAAGGCAGAAGGCCAAAGCCCCTCAGCCAGCCCCCTCCCCTGCCCCCTGCTCGGAGCTCCCTGCAGAGCTGGCTGGGCTTCATCAAAAGCAGGGCCCATGAGGGTGGAGGCGGCGGTGTGTCAGCTGGTATTCAGGCTCTGGTTGTGCGCTCAGATCGCTCCCCCTCCCCATCTCCCCAAATCCACCCACCCACCCCTTTACCCACTGCTTGGGGCCTTCTGGGTGGCAGTACTTCGCAGAGGGAGCTAGGGGAGCAGGGATGATCCCTGGGCTGCTGAGGGGCGGGAGGGACTGACTCACTTGGCCCCCTCCCTGGTTGCCGGTGGGGCAGCCCCCACACCCATGGGCGATGGCACCCAGGCCTGGCCCTTAGGGGTGGGAGGCAGGATGCAGCAGCCTCCGCGGCGCCCTCCCCACCGGCATCTGACCCGAGCGGGCCGAAGATGAGCTCTGCGCGCCGGGACCCGCTAGCCCCCGGGCCCGGCGGAGATGTGTAGGCAGCGACCCCTCCCAGAGCAGGCTCGCTCCCGCGGCCTCCCGCTGGGGCTACCCTGGCCGCGAGCCCGCCGGGACGCCCCTGCTGGAGGCCCCCCTCCCGGGGCCGTGGCGCGTCCTCCGAGCCTCGCAGTATTTCCCTCCTGCACCTTTAAGAAGACCGTTGCTCCGTGGTGGGCTGGTGTGTTAAAGCCACACAGAGGAAGTTACGCAGCCCGGATCAGACCGAGAGATAAAAGCCCGGTGGTGATCGTGAGTGATGGCTAGAGGATTTAGCTTCAGCTTTAACTTGGAGCCCGGTGCAGGCGGGCGGTGAAGCGCCCTGCCATCTGGCCCGTGCCGCTCAGGGTTGGGGGGGCCGGAGGGGGTGGGGATGCCCCAGCGCCCCGACGAGCAGCGGCGGAGCCCACCGAGGCCAGGGGCTGCCCGGCGCCGGAGCGCGGGTCCACTTCCCGCAGCCCAGGGGGCCCCAAAAGTTTGCACTTGTTAGTGGCGACCTCCCGCTGGGCCCGGGCGGGCGATGAGGGCGGGGCGGGCGGCCCCTTCCACTGGCCCGCGTCTCCCGGACCGCTGCGGGCGGCCCCTCCGGCAGCCGGAGGGCTCCCCAGCTCCAGTCTGACGGCGGCGGCGGCGGCCACGGCAGCAACGGGAGCGGCGCGGGGACCAGCCAGGGCTCCGGGCACTCCGGCCCTCGCCCCCACCCAGCGCCAGCCCGAGGGGGGAGGCGGAGCGCAGAGGGTGGCGGTCCTAGCCGCCCGGGTCTCGGCTCCGGGAAGCTGCTCCGAGCCCGGGTAAGGCGGGCGGCGGGGCGGGGGTGGGGGGTGGAGAGCTGCTGCAGCTTGGCCAGCCTGCTTTCATTTTTAAAGAGCTTCGGTGACCAGGCAGGCTTTCCCGGAGCCAGGAGCCACTCACAGCAGCCCAGCGAGCGGTCGGATGCAAAAGTTATTGGGTGGCGGCGGTGACTAGCGGAGGGCTGGAGCCGCCGCGAGAGGGGCGTGTGAGTGTGCAATCGCAGCAGCCTCGAAGGCTGGTAGCTCGCTCGTCTTCCAGCCTGACTTTCCCCCCACCCATGGAGTGTGTGTGTGTGTGTGTGTGTGTGTGTGTGTGTGTGTGTGTGTGTGTGTGTGTCGGGGATGTCAGTGGCTGGCCGCACCGGGTGGATCTTGCTAGCGAACCCTGCTCTTGGCGCTACTCGCCCCCCCCCAACCCAATTCGACTGTCACCCTCTAGGGCAGCCCCCTTCCTGTCCCTCTGCGAACGGGAAGGGATGCTGGGAGTTGTGCAGAGAAAACTCTGGGCCGGACCCGGTTGGAAACTTCTTCTCGTGCTGGGGAAGGGTGGGCAGCTGGAGGGGGCGGGGGGGCGGCGGGGAGACTGGGGGCGGTGGCACCCCGAACCGGGTGGTCGGCAACGAAGGGGCGCGGTGGCGGCGGGCAGGCGGGAGGAGGAAGAAGACGGAAGGCTCGTGGGACCTGTGCGCTCAGGAGTAAGTTGCCCGCCCGGGCGGCGGGGGGCGGCGGCAGGGTCGCTGCTAGCAGTGACACCCGGGAGGCAAAGGAGACGAGTAATTCCCGGGCGCCTGGCTCGGGTGTCTGCTAATTAAGGGAGGCGGTGCCAAGTGAGAGGGCACCCTGGGCGCCGGCCGGGGCGTTATGAAAGGCGTGCTTGTTAATTGCTCTCGTGGCTCGCACACAACTTTAGAAACGCAAAAAGCCGTGGCGAGGCTGCCGGGCACTTCCGCGCGTTACGCTCGCGGTTTGTAGCCGGCTCAGAGGTGGCTCCCTCACCTGCCCCTGGGCGTCGGCAGCCCGGGGTGACACCGCCCGCCGGCCCCGCAGGACCCACCCCCGCGGCCGCAACCACCCCACCGAGGCCGACTTCCTCGCCCAAGCTCCTGCGCCCAACTTTCCTGGGCTCCCAGCCACCCTGCTGAGAGGGCGTGGGGGCCTCTGGGGGCGACTCCCTAGAGGGAGGCACTGAGGCCACTGGCTGGGAAATGGCCGCTGGGCGGGTGGTGGGCACCGGACACTCGGGGACCCGGCCCACGTTGTTGGGCGGGAAGGTGACCTCGGCCCGCGTGGGTCCCCTTTCCCTCCTGGTCCCCAGAGACTTGTCTTCACCCAGCTGAGTGTGCTCTTTGCAGCCCGGTCCAGTGAAACAGAGGGAATCTCTCGGGTGGGGGGCATCCCCTAAATGACCCCAGCCCCGCCCCAAGATCCCGGGAGACCCGGCTCGGGCGCCCGCCGCGGCCAACGTCCCACGTGGCGAGGGCGCAGGCGGCGTCTCTGAACAGGCGATTGCTTTGCTCGCGAGTCTAGCCAGCTGCGAGAGGCGCTAATTCAATAAGAAAGAGAAATCTGAGTTCAGAAATCCTGATAAAATCTAATTTTCGGGTTTTAATACCCTGGCTATCAGCCCCCCCCCTCGGTTCCCGAGGACTCTTAAAAGAAAATAAAGCCCATTTTTTCTGTTTTGTTTCTGGGAGCTGCAGTTTCTTAATAATATCAGGTGAAGATTTAATTTCCAAGGCGAAACTAACCCAACGGGACGCTGTCTTACTCGCCCCGGACCCCCCCCCCCTGCCCCGCTACCAGCCCGCCTGCTCCCCGCTTTCCGTCTTCTTATTCCGGGGACTCTTGCATCCCCGCCGCCCCCCCCCCCCCCGCCCTTTTCTTTTTCTTTTTGGCAAAAACCCACCGTGACATTCGCGTGCTGAGCTCATAATTACCCCTTCGATGGCAGCAACGCCCAATGAATTTGTTGTAAATATACACGCCCCCCCCCCCCCAGTCCATCCCACCCCAGCAGATTTAGTGGTTGTTGGCTTTTTTTCTTTCCTTTTTGTTTCTTCATTTCCCAGGGAACGCGTGTCATTTCAGCCAACTGAAGCTGCAGAGCAATTCAGAGGGGTGTGCGGTGCGCGGCTCGCACGGGCCTCCGGGCCTGCCCGCCTGGCCACCTCCCGCGCCCGGCCCGCGGCCAGAGCCTCGGGTGCCCGGAGCAGCCACGGGCCCTGCGACCGAGGACGCCGCCGCCGGGGCCGCCGGGCGAACCGCAGGCTGACGCTGGCGCGGTCCCCGTGCGGCGGGAGCTGCCGACCGGCTCGAGAACAGTTGGGCGTCCGCGGTGGCAAGAATTCATTAGGGACGTGCTGCTTTCTGCGCGCCGCAGAACTGCGCTCCAGCGGTCCAAACCTGGGCCGGCCGCGCGATTTTATTTTTACTACGTTTTCTCAGGCTGTAAAAATAGACGCAGGCGGGTTCTTTTTGCGAGTTTTCTAGCAAAGGGGTGCGTTCCAGGCCGGACGGGCGCTACAAAGAAAAAAGAAAAGATTTCTTTTTCAACAGCCAGAGAAGGGCTGTGAAATTGTGGTTCCCGCGGGCTGCTCATTCATCTCCATCAAGAGCCCTTCCCTGGACGGAGGGGAAGGGTCCGCACTAATGTAGACGGATGAGCCCCCAGCGCCGGTGGCCACCGGGCCTGGTGGGGGTGGGGCAGAGGCTGGAGATCTTGGGTCCAAGCGAAGGTGCTGCGTACCCGCCCTGAGTCTGGCCGGCTTGTCATTTTTTTCCTGAGGACCTTGTTTGTGACCGGGTGGTGAGTGGGGGGTGGGGGTGGGGAACCTTGCGTCGACAAATGGCTGAAGCGGGTGTCAGGTGAGAGAGCCAGGCTGAGGGTCCCCACCTACGCTGGGGTGGGGCTTGGGGATGTAAATGCAATAATCCTAGGGATAACAATCAGAATAATTAATTATGGAGGCGCATCTGCTGCGATTAGCGGTGATAACCTTTGCCCTGTGGCTGCTGTTTCTGGCTGGAATCCCACGCTGGTCTTGGGCCTGGATTGTCCCCGTGATGTATCAGGTATCTGGAACAGGGCTAGTAAGAGCTGTGCGTGCGTCCTGACCATGCAGCATCATGTTTCTTATGTTTATTTAGGCTTTGAACTGATTGCCTTTGGCAATCATTTGCTCGCCTGGCCTGGATGATCCATTCACATGCCTGGCCTCTAAGAATGGTTGCAAACTTTAGCTTTGGTCAGAACATCTAATAGGACAGAACCTGGTCACTCCTCAGAAAGGTTTTTTCTCTCGCCCGTTTCTTCTTTTGGGGAAAAAATAATAAATTTCCATTTTGGGCTGTGACTATGTTTGGGGAGATGTTTATCTGCACCCGGTTCTTAATCACTGGCTTCTGAATGGACCACTCTGTCTGCTTCCCACTTCCACAGAAAACAGCTTCCACCTTTTGACTTCTCCATCATGGTGTTGCAAAGCAGCTACTGGGTCTTTGCTTCTGGGAATGTTTGTTTTAGAAGGCTGCTGACTCCAGAACAGGGGCAAGGTTGCTGACCCCACACCTCCCCCGCCCACTAGCCCCACCGCCGATGAGAAGGACCCCCCCCCGTATCACTTTTTTAATAAGATGCTAAATCTCCAAATGTGCAACTCCAATATTTAATAAAAATAACCCAGTTTTCTCGGGAGGCCTTGCTAATGCAACCTCATTTTTTTTTGCACATTTTGCCAGAGAGCTTTTGTTCTTATACGTCTTTATCTCCCCGCCCTCTTTTTCTTTTTTTTTTTTTAATTTGTTGCAGGTGTTGTTGCTAATGAACTCTCTACCCTCCCTTCCTACAATGAAAGACAAGCCTGGTTGGATTTGAGAACTGAAGCCTCAGACACTTCATAATAAGTTGCCGATGGCCACAGGCCAAGGTCAGCAGGCCCCCATCAGTGCCTCTCCTTACCAGAGTCCAGCCACATGACCTTCTCCCGGTTAACGTCTCCGGAGCATTCTTATTTTTCCGGCCAGCCACACGGTTGCTGTTACTTCCAACCCATATGAAAAGAAACCTCTTGTATTGGTCTGAGACGCTGTCCAGTCCCAAAGAGTAACATGCTTCCTGCTCCCGTGTCTGCCTCCTGATTTTATCTTATCTTTACAACGCAGGCCGGAGGGTCCTTCTGCAGTTGCGTGGCACACACCACACGTTAAAGGCCCGCTGAAGCCCTGGATTGATTGGAAGGACAAAAATTAAAAACTATCTGATCCGGCCTCATGCCAGATCCCTGCGGATCGTCTCCTTATCCCATTTCCATCCACTGTCACAATTTGAGAGTCGGCCTGTTTTGATCAGATGCACCTCTTGGGAGAGGTGTAATGCCAAGGTTAACAGGACACCAACTCGTGGGCAACTTTTTGATCTGCCCATCAGCAGTCTGAGAAACGCTGGCTCTGAATTTTCCGCCCCAGCCTTTTTGAAAAAGCAAGTTCGTCGCTGTTTGAACACCACCAGTGCTCCAGTCCCTGGGACACCCCGGCCACCGTTGCTTGGTAAATGTGGCATTTCCATGCTGAGGTTGCAAGTCCCACCTGACCCGCTCGCTGCCTCTCCAGGGCCTCTCAGGGCCACTCCCCCGTGGACTCCGCAGCCATGCTGCACCTGCTGGCGCTCTTCCTGCGCTGCCTCCCAATGGCCTCTGGGAACTATGACATCTGCAAATCCTGGGTGACCACGGACGAAGGCCCCACCTGGGAGTTCTACGCCTGCCAGCCCAAGGTGATGCGCCTGAAGGACTACGTCAAGGTGAAGGTGGAGCCCTCAGGCATCACGTGCGGAGACCCCCCTGAGAGGTTCTGCTCCCACGTAAGTCAGTCCACTGCTGTTCCAGGGGCCCCGGCCCAGGCCCAGGGAGGCCAGAGAGACCCTCCGGATGGATGGGTGGACAGAATGGGAGGGGCGAGATGCAAAGCTGTGGCGTGGTTTGGGACCGGGTTTCGGGCCCCAGCTTGGGATTGTGCCCATGTCAAAGCCACCCCAAAGAACTCTGGGATCAGGTGATATTACTCTCTGGGTGAGGACATTCTCGGTAAGCTGACCATCATGTCAGCTGGTAATCGCATTGCCCCAGCCTCGCAGATAAGCTTTGCCCTCCTTTGCAGGAAGTGAGTGGTGAGTGGTGGTGGGCAAGTGAGGGAGCGGCAGTGCTGCCCTTCCACCTCTCTCTATGTGTCCACGGCCAATCCAGCCCAACTGACAGCCGTGCGAAAGCACAGGACAACAGGCACTGGGCATGCGCTCTGCCGTGGACGGTTGATGGAAGCACAGGGGGGTCACCATGAAGGGGAAAGTGAGGGACAAGCCAGAAGAGGCGGTGAGGCGGGGCCTTTCCCAGTTCCATTGCTAGGTCCTCCCTCAAGTGTCACCGGATATGTCAGGGGAGAGGCAGGCTTGTCACTTGAGTCCCCAAGGTAGACAAAGACGGGGTCTTAGAGTCATGGAGCAGCATCACAGGCATGGCAGCACACTAACAACAGGCATCACGTAGTCTGAGCAGCGGGAGTCAGGGCTAAGAGTTCCATACGGGCCATTCCATCGAGTCCTCCCTCAGCCCAGCCAGGTAGATGTTGTGTTGCCAAGAGTTGGAGTTTTAGGGTGTGGGGTCTGGCCCAGTGGCATGTCTGGGCTCTGTCATCTTATTTGTAAAACGAGGACACCAGCAGTGCACAGTCATAGCGCCCAGGATAGGCTGGTTTGCCTCGCAGATGTTGGCTGGTGTCCTTCTCCATGGACGGATAGAGAAACGGAGGCAGTAGTCAGGAAGACACTCCTGAAGGTCACACACTAGGAAGTGGCGATGCTGTGTGTCAAGCAGAGTGTGTCTGGTTCAAGGTCACTTAAGCTCAACTTCGTCTTCGGAGGACCCCCCTGCTGTTGAGCAATACTCAACGGGTTCCCTGCCTGGCCTCCTGCCAGGCTGCAAGGGCTGATGGGACAGGAGTGGACCGGGACACATTGCCCTGTCCTGGGGGAAGCCTCCGGGGCTCCTGGGTGATTGTGCGGCAGATGCAGCCCTCTCACCCCACTCGCCAGAGGATGCTTTGCTCCCACGGGGCAGCTTCAGCCCCATCACACTGCTAGGTGTGACAGCTGGATTTATCAGCAGAGATAAGGCTGTCACTGGGGTTGTTGGCTGGGCTGCCAGGGAGCCACCTGGGGAGAAGAGGAAGATGTCAGAGGGAAGGAATGAGGGGGCTGGGAGCCTAGGGACTGAATTGTCGGTGGGGATTTCTGCTCTGGGATCCCTAGGTTTCTCTTTCCCAGATGAGCAAGGGGACAGAACCCTGAAGGTCACGGGCAAACTAGGGTGGGAGCCCAGCCCTGTTCTGCATCTCCAGCCAGTGGGGCGCCCCTAACCCTCCCAGGGACAGTCAACTTCTGCTTCTCAGATGGAAAGTTTTGACTGTATTTTAGTTTTGTCTTTTCTGGTGTCTGGGGGGAGGAGGCAGTGGTGGAGGGTGGGGGCCTGGGGAAAGTGGGGCAGCTAAATGAGAATTCACTAAAATCCACCAGGACAGCTTCCCAGCAAGGGCTTGACAGGCAGACACTTCCCTCCAATGCAGGTTTGAGGCCTTCTGTCCAGAGCCTGCTGAGCATGCCCTTGGCTCTGGAGCTCCGTCTAGGCATGTATCTGTAGAGAACGAGGGAGACTGGCGAGGAGGGCAGGGGAGGGAGAATCGAATCTCCAAGCTCTTAGGTTAGGTAGGTGCTCAGCATCTCACCACCTGCTTGATGGACTTCAGTATTTCATGACAGGCTGCCCTCCAGCCCTGCCTCGGATGACCAGTGTGCAGCCCATGAGGAGGGGCATGCTGCCCCGGCAGGTGGAGAGCAGCTTTCTGGGGGCCTGGCTTCTGCAGGGGGTGGGAGTGGGGTCCCCTCTGGATGGAGTCAAACTCTGGTGCCCATGTTCTGAGACTTCCCCGAGTGGACCTTTGAGTGCAGCTTAGGAAATCTTACAGCGCTCCACGGCTGACCCCAGGCGAATCCCATTTTAGGGGTCAGAAAAGGGTGGCAAAGTCCTGGCTAAGTCATCACTTGTAGACACAGCAGAGCCACGCAGGGAACTGGTCTGTGGCAGGGGCCAGGGAGTACCCAGGAGGCTGCAGGGCCGGTCCTCTGAGCTTCGGCCATCCCTGAGTCCTCTGCTGGGTCTCTTTCCCAGGGAAGCAGAGATGCGGGCGGCTGCGGGGGCTGGTGCTGATGGGATGGAGGGCGCAGCGCTATCCCCGTGTCCTGGCTGTGGCTGGGGTAGTTGTTCACCCATGTAATCATTCTGACCCTCCCGGTGGTCTTCTTCCCAGACAGCTCCCTCTTGCACCTTTAGGACACCTTGCCCTGAGGTTCTTGTCTCTGGGCTGCTGGAAGCTTCACCACCTCCAGCCCCATCCCGCCAGAAGATGGACTGGCCACCAGGGGGTACCCTGTGGGGGCCAGATACCCCCCCACATACCCCTGCCCCCCTGCCCTGGTCCCTACTTTCTTGATGCCCCTCGCCTGGCCCTTCCCCAGGCAGGTGTTGGATCTTTCCCCAGAGCCAATCCAGAGCCTGAGCCCCAGAGGGCCTCAGGGCAGGGGTACGACATCCTCTCACCCCAAGCCAGCCTGCCTTGTCCTTCCACAAGGCCACCTGAGAATGGCATTGTAAATTCCAACCTGGTGAGGAAGGGGAGGAGGAAGGAAGACAAGATAAATGAATAAATAAAAACCTATTGGCTCTAAATGCACAATGAGAATTAATAGGGATGAGCTCTCAGCCGAGAATTCCTGGGCAAGGGCACAATTTCAATGACGGCGGGCGGTGGGCGCCTTGAGAAGAGGCCCAGGCTTTGGGGGAGCTGCAGGGCCAAGGGCAGGAGGGAACAGCACTGGTGGCAGACAGCAGGGCAACTGCAATCCCCAGGACCCTTTCAGGGTGGAAGGCACACAAGACGAGGTCCCAGGGCGGCCCCCCCAGTCCCTGCAAGAGAGGAGGAAGAGACCCTTTCCTGGTGCATCTGAGACCAAAGCAAACCACTTGGGGGGGTGGGGTGGAGACCCACAGAGTCACACTAAGCTGTTTTGTGGTAGATGAGGCCTCTGGTTAATGGAGGGACTTGGGGAGGCGGCTGTGGACCCCACGAGGCACTTGCAGGAAGTCACTGCTGAAGGAGTCCCAGAAGGGAGGGGCTGAAGTTGAGGGCTGAGGCCAAGGGAAGGGCTGGTGCTTTACTCTGAGAAGACCCAGAGAGAAGCAGCGTGGCATCCAGCATAGCACAAGCCTCCCAGTTGGACTCTGGTGATGGGGGGCCGGGGGGGGGGACTCGTTCAAAAGCTCCGGCCCTCCGTTTCCCTCTGTAAAGAGAAGAAGCCCCTCTCTGAAAGTACTTAATTGAGAGTATACGTTCCATTCTGGTGCGAGGCTTTTTAATAGGATCATATTGTCTAATGCCTCCTGATTTTTCCCTGGTAGTATAGGGGTTACACACGGGGCCACTAGCCCCGAGGTCGGCAGGTCAAAACCACCAGCCACTCTGAGGGATCAAGAGGAGGCTTTCTACTCCCATGGAGAGTGGCACACTTGGAAACCAGAGGGGCAGTTCCATCCTGTCCTAAGGACCACTGTGAGTTACAGTCGACTCGATGGCAGTGACTTTGTGACTTTGTGAGTTTGTGAGGGAGATTTTTCTATGTTGAAGCTGATCAACGTTGAACTCTCTATGGAAGGCAGTCTCTGGAACCCAGAGGAGCCTTGGAGTTGGTGGAAAATCAAGAGAAGGCCTCTCTGGTCCCCCTTTGAACACTCACTTCCTGCTGGATCAGAGCACACTGCCCGCTCTGCACCCCTGTGTACCCAGTCCCATTATCTGCAGGGCTGAGGAGTGCAGACAGCTCCTCCCTGTGTACAGAGCACAGTCACAGACACCCACCCCATGTTCAAGCAAGTGTCCCAGCCGGCAATGCCCAACTGACACAGGCTCGCTGGCTCAGGGCCCCACACCCACACCTACACCCACACCTGCCCTTCGGCAGACATCTCCAGGGGCTGACCTTAGATCAGGAACTCTGTGGGTGTGCCAAGAAGTCTAAGTGTAGACCAAGAGATTCACAACGGGCATTGAAGACTGTCCCTGGCTGCCGACAGGTGGCTGAGGGCAGGTCTCTCCCCAACTGGCCAGCTTTCAAGGCTCAAGCTAGTGACCTAGTGGTTATATATTGGGTGGATAACCATAAGGTCCACAGTTCAAAACCACTCTGAGGAAGAAAGATGAGACTTTCTACTCCAGTAAAGAGTCACAGACTCAGAAACCCGCAGGGGCAGTTCCACCCTGGCCTGGGAGGTTGCCCTTAGTCAGAATCAACTCAGTGATAATGAGCTTTGGATTTTGGAAGCTGAACCTTGCCTCCTCCAGGAGGAGGACCCCCTGAGTGGGAGGGTCCCCATTGGTCATGCTTAGTGACCTCCTTTTTGTGTTCTCACCTCTATGAGCCGTGTTTCCACAAAGTTGGCCTCGGAGCTCAACCCAAGTAGCCCATTGGTGTGGAATGAATATTCCAGACCAGTCCTAGGGCCTAGAGCTGATTCCCATGCGGAGTGGCCCCAGCTGTGTGGGAACAGAACTTGCTCCCTGGTTTGCAATGAGCATTTGTCCCACCCCCAGCCCAGTACTACACTATCAGGCTTCTCTTCGGAGGCACCCTTGGGTAGACACAAACTCCCAACCTTTGGACCAGTCACTGCCGAGAGTGTTGACTGTGCCATGCAGGGACTCCACTGCTCTGTAGCCCCAGTGTTCGCTCCCCAGACGGACTCTGAGCCCATCAAAGGCAGGTGCTGTCTTGTCCATCTTTGGGTCTTTGTTCCAGTGCTCAATCAGTGCTTCCAGAACAGAAGGATGGGTGTGATCCAGGAGTGGAAGGGTGGTGGGATCCAGGAAAGCTAGCTGGAGGACGTGGAATTAGGCTGCAGTCTGGAAGGAAAAGCTAGGATTCAGATCAGGAAAGAGGAAGCATGGAAACCCCCCACCCACCTACCCGCCGCCTCCTGTCCTTCCTGCCCCTTTGGAGTGTGTTGAGGGCATTTGCAGGCGGGCGGCCAGCTCCATTGCTGAGTCTGGAGCCTGAGATGCCTTCCTTCGTTAAAGATGCTCAAGCTCTTGAAATGCCCCAGGCAGGGCCCAGCTAGGACAGGAATAGTTCCCACAGTGACATCTCCTTGCACAGTGATGTCGCCTTCCTGTGGGGGGGGGGGTGAGAGGTGGGCAGTGCTGCCTGCTGAGACAGGCCCACTGGGGAGGCACAGGGCATGAGGCCTCCACACCAGGGCTGCAACTGACTGCCTTCTCCAGGGGGAGACCCTGCCCCAGGTATTCCTGAAGGGGAGGGGTTTGGGGTTAGATGTCCATGAAGAACAGGGAGCAGGATGGGGGAGAGGGGGCAGTGAAGAAGGGATGGGCCTGCAGGACATATCCTTCCAAAGATTCTAGAACTCGGCAGGACAGGCCCTTAAGGGTTTCCACCTCCTCCTTGTCTTTTCTGTGGGCTCATCTTCCACCTCTGTATTCCCCTGATTCTCAATATGTTGTCATTTTTCTGGCTTTAATTGCATGTCATATCATAAGCTGCCTTGAAGTCCACATGTAATCAGCAGGGGAGGGACAGACAGACAGCAGGCAGGCTGCACCAGGCTGTGGTTCAGAACTGGGGATTTGGTAGCAGGGAGATAGGGCCTCCCAAGACTACGTATTCCACCACGTGCTGGCTGTGAGACTTTGTCCAAGTCCTCAGTGGCCTGAGCCTCAGGTTTCCCCTCAGACTAGACACAACCAAAGAGGGGCTTCCAGTCGTTCATGCCAGAGCTTCACAGCAGGAAGAATTGCAGTGAAAACAGAAAAGGACAGGCAGAAGAGGTTCCGCTAAACACTGGAGCTGGATCCACACTTCTCTCTCTGCGTCCTACCTGCTCCCCAGGGTCTGGAGAGGGGAGACTGCAGGCCCAGCCAAAGGCAGAGTGGGGCGGGAAAGCAATACATGCGGAAGGCCAGAATCTACCGGACATGGTGTCCTGGGCCCTAGGACAGGAACAGAACTTGCCAAACTGAACAAAGAGGGGCTCCTTTGCCCTGTGCCCTGTCACAGCTGTTCCCCAGGAACGAGGCCCCCCACCACTCCGCCTGTGATCATGGTCCCCATAGCTACTTGCGCCTTCCTGGCAGAGAACCTGTATTCTAGGCACCGTGGGAACCAGCAGGCGATGCAGAAACCAGCTCTGTGTGGCGTGGCTGCGCAGGATCTGATTTGTTTACCAGTGGGAGCGAATTTGCTTAAATATATGAAAATGTGTTTCTAATTCCCCAAGCACACACCAACTGCGGGTGGGGGGCAGCATGTTAGAGCAGATGAAGGCGGAATGGGAGCCAGGGAATGTCAGGCCCAGGCAAAGCATTTCTGCTGCTGCCCAGGGTCTGAGGCCAAGCCCCTTGGCCTCCATTTCCCCAACTGTACCAAGTCAGGGTTTACCAGCTTCATCCAGCCTTCCTGAGTGAGTGCCAGCTGTCTTCTGGGAGCTTAGGATTCAGCTTTGATTGCCCCCGGGCCAAAGAGGGACCCCAATCAGAGAATGGGGCTCCCACTCCTTACCCTGTATCCCTCACAGTCTAGCCAGCACCCTTATTAGCCAGAGGAGAGGCCCAAACGCTCCCCCCTCCCTCCCCCCTCTTCTTTTTTCCCCAGATTCCATTCTAGGCTGAGATGCTAAAGTCCCGCCTCTCCCTCAAAGAGGAGGCTCAGTGGGGAGGGGGTGTTGAGCCTTCTCTCTGGAAATATTTCTAGCTTCTGCTTCACCTCCCCAACCCCCAACCCCAACCCCTGCCAAGCAGGCATCAGATTCTGCCTCCACCTTTGCCACTTTCGTTCATTCGTAGGTGGTCCTTGAACATTTGTTGCTGTTTTCACATGACACGCGGAGTCAATGCCGACTCATTGCAACCTGCGGTAGGGTGGAATGAAACAACCCCCAAATTCAGACTCAAAACTCAGGCTCACTGCCTTGGAGTTAGTTGCTTCAGACCCACAGAGAAGAACCACCCATAGGGGGTTTCCATCTTCTCCCATGGAGATGCTGGTGGGTTTGAACTGCTGACCTGGGGATCAGCAGGCCAATGTGTAACCCACTGAACCCCCAGGCCTCCTTCAAAAAGGAGACACTCACTGCCATCCAACAATGCTGACCCGCAGTGACCCCCTGTGGGTTTCTGAGACTGTAACTAAAACTGCTGATGGGAGTAGACCGCCCAGGCCTTCTCCTGCGGAGCTGCTGGTGGTTCTGAACTGCTGACCCTGCGGATTGCAGCCCAAGGCATAACCACTACACCAGCCAGAGCTCCTTGAGTTAAATAGATGCTGGTGGTCATTATCCCTCTACTCCAAGGGGAAGTGCTTTTGAAAGGCGTCTTAGAGACTCGCTAACACAAGGGCAGAGATGCCCGCTCTTCACACACAAGTTACCGTGGCTGTAGTGAGAGTGGGTGTACGTGGGTGGAAGTGAGGGGTCTGGTTCCTGGAGCAGAGTTCCTCCAGACCACAGACCCCTGAGACCCCGACTTCAGGAAGTCCGAGGGTTACTGCTAACCACTGATGGAATCCAATCCTCCTCATTTCCTGCCTGGGTAAACTGAAGCCCGGTTGGACACTCCCTCCCTCCAACACACACACTGAGGGAGCAGACCCAGGGGCTCAGTCATAGGGCCATGAAGAATGTACTAGAGTCACAGGGATGCTAGTTCTCCATCCACCCACCCACCCATATCTTGGCTGTGACCTTGGAGGGGTCCGCTGCCATCTGTCTGGAAGTCCCTTGCAGTCAGCTCTCCTTCAAGGTTAGGGTGACTCTGAGGTTAACGCATTTGTTCTGTGTGTGTGTGTGTGTGTGTGTGCGCGCGCGTGCACGCGCAACAGGGCCCTTGTCAGTGCGCAGAGCTGGCTCTCGCAGGCCCTGAGGGGACCTAGAGGCTCCCTACCCCATCTACAAGCCTTGGTTCTCCCTGCTGTGGCAGCGCTTTGTAAGGTGGGTGGGAAGGCATTGCTCAGTGACTGGGGACAAAGCCATGGGAGGCAGGAGAGAGGACATGATGTTAGTAGCTATCACTACCAAGTCAGTATTGGCCACCACCTGCCAGCATCAGGCCAGAGTGCACACTGAGGTCCTGGAGCTTCCGGAAGCAAACACTGGTGGAGGGGAGGGGAGCGGAGTGTGCTTCTCAGTGCTTCTTCAGCACACCCACTGGCCCAGCTCAGTCATCACGTCCCCTGGGGCTCACAGCATGTAGCCCTGGGTGACGCTCTTCATGTGCTGATATTCTACATCCTCTAAATAAAACAGAGACACATCGAGAGGAGGAAAGGGGGGCTCTGAGAGGTGGAGAGACTCACTCAAGTACACACAGCCTGAGCATAGCCAGGCTCTGTCTCCAGGGCTCTGACCACTGCACCATCCTGCCTTGCTGTGAATGGGCAGAAAGAGGGGCCCTAGGATCTCACTGGGTGGCCTCAGAGGGCTCCCGTCCCCATTCGGGGTGACGCAAACAGGGATTGTACTTGTCACCTTTCTGATCCCCTCCAGATGGAGAGCTGGGGCCCCCTCTGACACAAAGGGACGCAGACCCCTTTCTAAAGGACTCCGCTGTCACCAGCCTGCAGAAGCTGCACTTATGGCCCCTGCAAGGAACAGACGTAGAAGCAGGGACACCATCCATCCAAGGGTCTCTGCCCTCAGCCCAGGCGCCATCCAAACACCAAGCTAGACCTGGCTGGTGGTGTGCTCCACCTGGGCCCCTCAGTCCAGGTTCCTCTGTGGATTGGCTGCCAGGCACTGGGTGGCTGAGGAAGTCGCTTCCCTTCTCTGGGATTAGATTTCCGGCCCCAAACACAAGAGATCTTGGCTTTCCACCTCAGAGACCCACTGCATCCCTCAGTTCTGCTTCTGGCACCCCTGCCTTTGAAACTTAGAGAGTCAGAGGGGAGAGAGAATGGAAGGGAGGAGGGAGGGAGAGAGAAGCTGAGCACTGAGGCACCCAGGAAGGCCCAGGCAGCACACGGACAGCTAGGAGAGTAATTTATATCTCCAAGAGGAAGCTCCTCACTTTTAGAAGTCACAGCACCCATGACCCTGTTTCTAGAACAATGACCACATGCATGTTCTAATGCATTCACAAATGCACACACACAAACACTGGGGGGGGGGGGCAGCCCAGGCTGCCCTGAATCCACCCTTTGCTCTAGACTAGCAGCTGGCTTAGGAGAACCTGTGGGCTGGGAGTTCAAAACGGAAAAACCAGCCTTTGTCTTTATGTAAATCACCACTCTCCGTGTCTGAGGGCTTTCTGCAGCTTTCCATAGCCCCTGCCACCCCTTCCGGAAGAACTGCACCAGCTCACTTAGCAA
The DNA here is from genome assembly GCF_050624435.1 of Tenrec ecaudatus. Taxonomy (NCBI): domain Eukaryota; kingdom Metazoa; phylum Chordata; class Mammalia; order Afrosoricida; family Tenrecidae; genus Tenrec; species Tenrec ecaudatus. Next base: position 74,920,354 of record NC_134539.1, on the reverse strand, counting down.
GTGCCTGCCCTGGCTGCGCTCTCAGGTGGTTCGAATCCATTAGTCTCTCCTTGGGAGAAAAGATGAGGTTGTTTACTCCCATAAAATATGTGCAGCTTCAGAAATCCTTGGCAGGGTCCCTACAAGTTGGAACTGACTCCATGCCAGTGGGTTGGGTTTGGTTGGTACTATATATACCAGAGGAGCCCTCATGGTGCACGGCTCTAGGCATAAGGGTATTAACTCGGAGGTTGCTGGTTCAAACCCACCAGCTGCTCCAAAGGAAAAAGATGAGGCTGTCTGGTGCCAGAAACCCTATGGAGGGAGCAGTTCTGTTATGACTCTCTCACTCACTGCTATCCAATCGAGGCCAACACAGCAACCTTTCAGGATGAGGTAGAACTGCCCCTGTGGGTTTCTGAGACGATAACTCTTTATGGGAGTAGAAAGCCTCATCTTTCTCCCCCAGCGTGGCTGGTGGTTTCAAACTGCTTACCTTATGGTTTTCAGCCTAACTCATAATCACTATGCCACCAGCCCTCCTGTTCTGCTGTGAGTCAGAGACAAATCAGATGGAATGGAATCAGCAGTGGTGGGGGAAGGGGGTTGGAGTACAGAAATCCAAGCATTGCCTTCAGCCCTTGACCTAAAGGAGCTCACAGAAGACTTGCAGTCGATCTTGCTATCCCTCTTTTGAAGATGAGAAATAGGCAGCTCAGAGAGGTTAAGCCACTTGCCCCAGGTCACACACTTCTAAGGAGAGAGGCCTGGGACACACTCCCTGGTGCTCCTGAGGCCCAGTGCTCCTGTCCAGGCTGAGGAGCTGAAAATGCCTGGTGGGTTGAGGAAATTGTCGTGTGTGTGTGTGTGTGTGTGTGTGTGTGTGTGCGCGCGCTTGTAGGAAAGCTGGTTGAGCATACTGTCCCTGTCAACCTCCCCCCCTCCCCCCCACACACCCCAGCACACCCTGACAGCCTGGAGGAAGGCGGGCTGGGGAGGGGGGCTGTGGTGTCTACCCGCCACCCCCCACCCTTGCCCTTTGAGACATGACGGAGTCTGCTAATCCACTTATTTGATAATTCACTTATTTCATGTCTATTTGGCAGTGTGTGTGCTCCCACGCACCAGCTCTGGGGAAGGAGAAATGGCTTTGCCTGGAGGAACCCGATCTGCTTTCTGAGGAAGGAGTGGGGAAAAATACTCCCAACAATGGACAATAATGGGCCTAAAAATAGAGGTGGAGGGGGTCCGCGGGGAGGGGGAGCGTGCCGTCTGCCCCACGTCTTGCAAAGGGCTTCAGGTCTGTCTGCCTGGCACAGGGCAGCCCTCCCTTGGCCACCCAGTTCCTGATGGGGTTGGCTGCTTCTCAGACTCAGGAGGGAGGTGGGCAAGAGAAAGAACAGGAAACTGAGCAGGGGCTGGAGAGGAGGGGAGCCAGGTGTCCCCCTTGGTGCCTCAAGCCTGCTTTGACTTCTAGCGCCCTGTGGAGGGCTGCTGAGACTGAATGTTTTCAGGACTAGATAGGCTCCATGCTCCCCCGAAAGCGGCCACCGCCCGATGCCAACCCCCCAGAGCCACCAGGGCTCCTGTGCTAAGGCCACAGACAACCTCCAGAGTGGACAGCCATGTCCTCTCAGGCCCCTCAAAGCAGTGGCCTCAGCCCGGACTGTCCCCTGGGGCTCCTAGGGTCCAAGTGCCCAGTGTCCAAGTCAGGTGTCTCCAGGGTGAGGAAAGGGGTTCCGATGCTGTGGGTGTCTCCTAACCCTGGGGCAGCCAGGTAGGCAGCAAATAGAGGTCATCCTGAGGAATGAGGAGAGCGGGCAGCACTCCCCACCCCCTTGCCCAGGCTTCATCCCAAACCTGCTACCTCAGAGTCTTGGGGAACTCCCCACATGGCATGGCCTGGAGCCCAGATAACATCCTCCCTTGCTGTTGGGTAAGCAGCCTTGGACTGCTAACTGAAAAGGCCAAGGTTCAGACCCACCAGCCTCTCTGAAAGACGAGGCTCTCTGCTCCCATCAAGATTTACAGCCTCAGAAACTCTGTGTAGGGTGAACTGGAATGATCAGTAGGCAATGGGTGGGCCCCAGGTGGCCAGGAGGTGGCCAAGGTGGAGAACCACAGATTCAAGTCTTTTGAAGGGCTGCACTAGATTCCTTCTGGCCATAAACATTTTGTCATTGTTGTTTACATTCAGGGACCAGAGGAAGACACCATCCCAGGGCCTTTGCTCTCAGCAGAGCCCTGGTAGCAGAGTGGTTACGGGTTAGGTTGTGAACTGCAAGGTCAGCAGTTTGAGCCCACCAGCATCTCTGAGGAAGGCGGGTTTCTGCTCATTGTAAATGCGCTGATCCCAAGGGTTCAAGTAGAAAGCAAATGTTTTGAGAATGATGGTGGCAACATATGTACAAATGTGCTTGACACAATGGATGCATGTATGGATTATGATAAGAGCTCTAAGAGCCCCCAATAAAATTATTTTTTTAAATCTACATGGGCAATTCTATTCTGCCCTCTCAGCTGTATAGGGTCACGATGAGTGGGCATCTACTTGATGGTAACAAGGTTGGGGTTTTTCGCTCTCAGAAACTTTCCTTGTCTCTGAGCTGCCAACAGTCCCTGCCCTGTGTGTATCTTCCTTTGCTGGGTCTCTGGGAGCTGAGAGGCGGCCCAACTCCCTTGCCTCAGGCAATTCCCTCAAAGTTGATCACCTTTCGCCCTGGGATTCTCAAATGTTCCACCAGAAGAAGGCTGGTGGACCCGGAGTCAGGGCCTTGCCTGGAGCTAAACATCTAGGTCTGGCTCCCAGCTTCCCCTTTCGCCTACCCACCCCACAAGGCTACTGCTCAGCCAGTGCATTAACTCATTACTCCCTGTGGCATTCTGGTATCCTGTCTGGTCAGGCCCTCTGCTCAGTCTCTCTACCTAGGTCTCCCTTTTCTGAGCCTGGCGAAATGATCCGCCACCTGCCCGTATCTGCCCCCTCCACACACAGCATCTGGGCCCAGCAGAAGTCCCACCCAAAGCCATGGGTGATTTTTGTCGTAGTCACAGCTGGAGCAGTCACCATTCTTGCCACGGAACTAAAGCGTCCAAGTTAGAGACGTGGCCTTGAGCATGGGGTGAAGCGAGGTGGTGGGTGGGGGCTCAGTTCCATTGTCACCTGTCATGTGGACCTGATGGCAGTCACAGGGCTTGTGGCATGGCTTTGGTGACCTTCTTTGGGAAAACAGAATAGGCTCCTAAACCTGGCTGGCCTTTGAGTCCTCCCTGGAGGGTTGATTGCTTTGTTTTCAGGTCCAGGGCTAGTGTGACTCCCCTCCCCATCCCAGGTATTTGGAGGTACAGCAGATCTTAGCTGCTGTTTCTCACCCACAGGGGACATTCAGAGACAATTCCTGATTCCTGGTGGGCTAGTGGTTAGGGCTCAGTCACTGCTCCCCCTAAAAAAACAAGCTCATGGCCATTGAGTCAATGCTGACTCACAGTGACCCTATAGGACAGGATAGAACTGCCCCTGTGAATTTCCCAGACTGTAACTGGTAATGGGAGTAGAAAGCCCTGTCTTTCTCCCTCGAAGCAACTGGTGGTTTCAAACTGCTGGCCTTGTGGATTGCAGCCTAAAGAGGAACATCTACGCCGCCGGATCCTCTGTGCGCTCAGATGAGTTTATGAATGAATGAAATGATACCAGCCTGGCCTAGCACCCCCAGCCCCACCAAGCACTCTGCAGAGTGATGCCCCACCTGATCCTAGATGTGTCTAGATGTGCAGCTTCTTACTTTCCCTCCTGCACAGTCACCTGAGAAGTCCCAGAAATGGAGGGGCATGGCAGACGTCGTCCACCGAGGTGGGGTGACCACTCCTGAGATGCCCTTCTGAGTGGGGAGGAACCCAGGAGATGCTTCATTGAGTTCTTTGCACTCACCACGCTCCACCTCTGCTCCACGGTGCTCACTAGGGTCACCCCGTGAGTTACTGGGGAAAGCTGGCACAGAGCCATGACTGGGATGCAGCCTCCAGGGGAATGCTCCCTGGGACCAGGCCCTTGAAGCAGAGCCCAGCAGTGGGGAGCCTCCAGACAGAGGGTGCGTTCTCCTGTTTTGTCAGCAAAAGGTGGGCTGGGGTGAGCTGGGAGAGAGGGAGGAGAGAAGGGGGGGTGCACAGCTGGGGAGAGGCGGATGGTGAGGGCTGAGGGAGGGAGGTAGCACTGGCACTGGGAGTTGGGACTTTACCACTTTGGGGTGTTGAGCCTTACCCCTGGAAGGATGTCCAATGGGACTTTCACAAAGAACATTCTGGAAGCAGGTTAAGAAAGGATTGGGGGCTAAGAAGGGGTGGACAAAGGAAGATTGAGGTGTGAACTTCAGCCCCACCCCTTCTTGGGCCCTTGGCTGTCCCAGAGGAGAACAGAGGGGGGACTCAGAGGATACTCGGGAACAACCCCGCATTCCAGCTAGCATCCTCAGAGTGGAGAGGCTGCTCACAGCCCAGCCCCCTCCCGACAGCATTTGAACCCTGCGAGCCGCTTTTTTCCTGCATGATAAAATATTCATGTCAGCGAGCAGGCCCTCTTCGGCAGGCTGCCTGTGTCTAGCTGGGGCTTTGCACAAGCTTTTAAAGAGCAGGCCGCCTGCCTTTCCTACTCTAAGCATTTTCTAAGTCCTGAATCGATAATGCACTTACTGGGCTGCCCGCCGCCTCCCCGCGCCCCTCCCCCGCGCCCTTGCCCTCCTTGCCCGGCCTTCCTCTCTTTCTTCCCTTCATCTTCCTTCCTTTTTTTTTTTTTTTTTTAAAGAGCCTTAAATCTAAGCGTGGCGCTGTTCGGGTGGCGAGCCTAGCCCGCACGTGGGGCAAGGCCTGCGGGGCAGGAGGTGCGAGCCCGCCGCCTCCTGGAGGAACAGGTGGAGTGTGGCCCCCACCCCAGGGGGCGGAGGGAGGAGGAGGGAGCGGCTAAGCACCCCCTGCGGCCCGCGGTGGGGGAGCTGGGGGAAGGCTTAGGCTACCCCCAACTTCCCTGGCTCCTTCCCGTCATCACATGGAAACATGTTTACAGCAGAACCAAACAGAAGCAAGCCCATCCAATCCTTCCCCACTCACAGGCGACCCTTTGTAGGGTTTCTCTGAGACCCAACCTCTTTCCGGGAGCTAAAGGTCTTTCTCCGTGGAGCGGCTGGGGGTCTGCAAACAGAATGAGAGTCATCACCCCGTCAGACACGACTGGTTGGTGAGGGGAGCACTGGGGGCAGCAGGAGGCCGTGGGAGGCCAGAGGGATTGGCACAGCCAATGTTCAGCTGGGATAGAATTTCCTACCCCAAACATTCCTGGAAATCTGGCTGGGGGAAGACTACATATGTCCAGGACAGAGCAGAAGTTATCCTTTTTTCTCTTTTTCCCTAAGAATCAAATTTTAAGTTCCTGGAGAGATTAACCCTTCTCTAGCCGGAATTTTGGCAAGTTGTCCCCTCTTCGCCCACACCCCTCCCTGCTCTCCTCCCCACCTGCTGTTCAGCCACGAATGGGCATGGCACCCACTCTGGCTGTGCTCTGGGCTCTGCTCATGCAGACTTTACGTCTGCCATCCCGGTCTCTCTGACCTTGGCTTCCCAGCTGACCCATTCCTGGGCAGCTGGACCACAGGGGCAAGTAACTGAGGAGCTGGCATCTCTGCTGTGCTGGTAGAGCAGCACCCCAGAAGCAGGCCTAAGGCCCTTAGGGTGTCCACAGTCCCATAACTGGCTACTTCTCAATTGTCCACTAACCACCCAGTCCTGCCTAGTGACCCTGGGCTGGTGGCTTCATCTCTCTGAGCTTTGACTTTTCTCCAGAGCCATGGGAATTCAGTGAGAGTTAGAAAACACATTGCATATCTGACTCCTAGGAAGCATGCGGCAAACATTATCACTCTATCCCATTTTTAAAAGATCCTCACCCAAGGATCAAATGCTACCCTGCACAAGGAATCTCTGGATGGCACAAACAGTTAACATGTTCAGGGACAGAGGGTTAACATGCTAAGCTGCTCACCCAAAAGTTGGAGGTTGATGTTAAACCAGGGAGACCTTAGGAGGCCTGGCTGTCCACTTCTGAAAACTCAGCTATCAAACCGCCTTTGGAGCACACATCTACTCTGACACACCAGGGTCCCCTTGGGTTTGGCCTGACTCAATGGCCGCTGGTTGGGGATGATGATAAAGTGGATGATCCCCAGGCCTGCTCTCAGAGGGTTCAGGCTTAGGCACAGACAGTTCTACTGTTATTAGGAGTCATTGGTCGGTTCTGACTCCTACTGACCCTGACACCACACTGCCCGGTCCTGCAGCAGACTCATTTCAGCCACTTTCAATCCATCTGATGGAGGGTCATCCCCTTTTTGATTGACCCTTCACTTCACCAAGTACGATATGTGCTCTGTCCCAGAGCTAGAGGACACAAGAAAGAGTGCTACCACCTCGCTTCACAGCGCGCATTCTGGTTGTACTTTTTCCAATACAGACTGGTCTATTCTTCCAACGGCCTGGTGCTTTCTCAGAATTCTCCACCCATTCAAATGCATCTGTTTTACTTCGGTCTTCCTTATTGGTTGTCCAGGTTTTGAATGCCTATGGGGTGACAAGAAAAGTCTTGACTTGGGTCGGTCACAGCTCAGTCTTCAAAGTGCCATCTTTAATACTTAACAAGTGATCTTGTGCAGCAGACTTGTCCAATGTAATCTGTCATTTGATTTCTTCACTACTGCTTCCAGGAGCATCGATCATGGATACAAGCAAAATGAAACCCTTGACAGCTTCCATCTTTTCTCCTTTTATCACGAGGCTGTCTATTGGTCCATTTGTAAGGATTTGAGCTGCAAACCTTACTGAAGGCTGCAGTCTTGGCTGTTCATCAGCAAGTGCTGCAAGTCCTCCTGACTTGCAGCAAGCAAGGCTGTCATCTGCTGCTGGGGTTATCTGCACAGCACACAGGTTGAAGAAGTATAGTGAAGACAGCCAGTTGTGGTCAGGGCTGAAATGAAAGGCATAATGCTCTCTCGTCGCTCCAAAATGTGGAGCAGTGTGGCCATCTGTTCTAAGAAACTGAAAAATTGAGATGTGTCTTCTTGGACTTCAGGACAAGGGCAGATGCAGGTCCAAGGTCCTTCCTTGGGTGACGCACAGAGTTTGGATTTGGAGAAGGATGTGGCAGCTTGCTTCTGTAAAGATTACAGCCTCGGAAACTCTACAGGACAGTGCCACCCTGTCCCTTAGGGTCGCTGTGGGGTGGGGCCTATTGGATGGTAACAGGTTTGGTTGGGTTTAGGAGCCTAAAGCTGGATGGTTTAAACCTATCCAGTGGCAAGGGCTGGAGATGTCCTTGTGTAAAGATTAGAGCCACCAAGTTCCCCTTGAGCCAGATATGAGGGTCACCGGTGAGTCAAGATCTTGACGACAGTGTTTTGTGATTTGGGGTTTTTTGTTTAAGGGGAGGTCCTGGGGGCAGCCTGAGCAGCCAGGTTGGTCTGACCTCTAGGACCAGGAGGGAGGCCCTGTGGCCCCTGCAGGGTCAGATTGTGAGGGTGGGGTGGGGAGCCATATCTCTTACACACACACACACACACACACACACACACACACACACACACACACACACACGCCGCGCATGTTCAGGCCTGAGCCTCCGCAGGGCGGGGCGGTTTCCGCAGAGTCACAGGCTGGGCAGCCTCAGCGCCCTCCCAGGCAGCCAGTGACCTTGATGGTGTCCAGGGCTTCTGCTGGAAAAGAGACCGAAAAAGGAAGAGGGGCGGGGGAAGGGGGCGCTGTGCGCAGCCTGCGAGGTGGGGAGGAAAAGGGAGGCCGCAGCGGCGAGAGCCAGAGGGAGCGGATCAATGAAACCACAGGAGGAGAGCGCGGGCGGGCGCGGGGCGGGGAGCGTTAGAGACCGTCAGAGCGGCTCGAATTAGAATCGGCTCCGAACAGAATCTCCGTTTCCGCTTTGTTAATAATTCATCCCCGCTGCAACTTTTCTTACCAATAAATAGGAAATAATTTGTTAGGGAGAATTCCCTTGGCCCCCCGGGCTTTTCTCCCTGGAGTGAGCCGGGGTGGGGGTGGGGCGGCCGGCCGGTACCCGTACCGTTCCTCCGAAGGGTGGGGGCGGTGGGATGAGGGGGTGGGCTGCAGTCATAAAGAAGCGTCTCCCAGTTTGATGATTTAGGCCGTAAATATTGGCTAGGAGCAGGATAGCCCACTGTGATAGGCTGCTTCATAAATGGGGAAACTGAGGCTCTGCCAGGGCAAGGCCCCCACCCAAGGCTGCCCATAGTGCCATTAGGGATACTGCTCAGAGTCCCATACGCATACCCCCATGGGGTCAAAACAGAACCCAACAAACAAAACTTCATCAAAGTGTTTCAGTCACTGGGCGGGAGCCCCACTCTGCTATAGTGCCCCACTGCCCCAGACGGTTTTCTTACAGCCGGGCAGTTCTCCAGGACGCTGGGTGGTTGTGAATGTCCAACCTTCAGATCAGTGGTAAAGGACAATTTTTTGCCACCTAGCTACCTCCCCTGGATCAGGTGCTTATGACCAATTTACACCTCTCCCCAGACTGGAAGGAAGAATTTTCCCCCCAGCAAACTTCCGGAAGTGTGGGCAGCATAGGAGGGGAAGCTTAGTTGCCCCTCTGCTTCCTCTCACATCTCTGCACCACCCTACATCAGGTTTTAATAAAGAGCCCTGGTGGCATAGTGGTTAAGCATTGGGCTACTAACCGGAAAGTCAGCAGTTTGAAACCACCAGCTGCTCCATGGGAAAAAGATGAGGCTGTCTATTCCCATAAACAGTTACAGTCCTAGAAACTCAGGGGAGGCGGTTCTACACCAGGGTCACCATGAATCAGAGACAGCTCAGTGGCAGTGAGTTTGGTCTTTGAAAGCCATGTTTAAGGTGCCCTGGTGGTGTTGTGGGTTAAGAGTTGGGCTGCTAGCTGCCATGTTGATGGTTCAAACCCACCAGTCACTCCTCCTGAGACAGATGAGACCATTTGCTTCTGTAAAGAGTGACAGTCTCAGAAACCGTAAGGAGCAGTTCTCCTCTGTCCTATCGGGTCACCATGCATTTGGACTGGAGTGAGCACAGGAGCTGGAGCTGCCGGTACCCACCCCCTCAGCACCCAAGGGAACACTTGGATACCGATGTTCCAGGTCCCGCATCCCCCTCGGCACCCCACACTGGAGCCTCTCCTTGGCAGTCTTCTGCCACCCACCTTGGGCGAGACAGCTGCCTCCAGCCCCAGTTGAGGTTGACAGGGCTGAGGATGAGACGGCTTTAGTTGGCAACTCGGCAGACAGGTTCAAAAAAAAATCTGCCAGCTGCTAACTGTTCCCCGGGTCTGCCCACACGCCTGCGTGCACTGCCTCCCTGGGAGAACCCAAGTTTGTGTGAGAGTGATGGGTTCCCGACTGGGGGTGGCCGTGTCCTTCCCCTTTGGGATGAAGGACGTATTCTCCCAACCTCTTGAAGATGCTGGGCTCAGAGACCAACCCTCTCAATTCTTGTCCCACCTTGGGGCTCTGTGGACTTGAGAAGTTTGCCTACCTTTGCTGAGCCCACTTTCTCTGTCTGTCAGACACAATCCCGTCCTCCAGACCTGACTTCTGGAGAGGGGGGTGTGCTCCATAAATGGTGGGGTTTAACATTTGTTCAGTTCCTGGGTGGTTCGGGTGCTCAGAGGCTAGCAGAAAGATTGAATTTATCCAGAGGCACCTGATAAGAAAGGCCAAAAACTCAGCTCTGAAAACCGTGAGAAGCGCAGCTCTAGTGGGCTTCCCCTAGTCGGTCAGCCCCAAGGCAGCTGGTTTGGGGTGTTCATATCTGCTCAAGCCCCTGGCTGGGAAGTGATCGTGATGCTCTGCTGACAACCAGGTGCTGCCTGTGTGGAATCTGATGTGACTCTTACAGGTCCCCTAGGACATCCATGCTGTCAGCCTCCCCGGACCTCGTTTCATTTGTGCAGCAAAGACAGTGGGTTCCTGGGAAACGCCAGGTTCAGTGTGCATGGAAGCAGGTCAGGCTTCCTCATGGATCTTACTCTCCAGGAGAGAAACTGAGGCTCAGAGAAGTTGAGTGACTTGCCCAAGCTCACGAGTGTCCAGGGGAGGCCCTGTACCTACCTGGTCATCCAGTCACAAAGCTCAGGGTTCCCCACTGCACCTTGGGATGCAAGGCTAGCACTTATTCTTCTTCCTAGGACTTCATTCCCACCCAGTGACTCAGCCTCCCCGGGCTCCTGAGTTCGGGGCCTGGAGGGTCATGCAGTCCAGACTTCCCACAGGCTCAGTTAACTCTGTGTTGCTAATAGTTCACTTTCCCATTCAATTATATTTTTTGCCCGCAGCTTGTCCACAGTGTTTACAACCTGGCCTCTGACTCCAAATGCACCCTCTGCACAGAAAATCACATAAAAGCAAAACCATTTAAAAGACCATAAAAAGGTCTGAAAGGCGTGGTATAAAATGTTTTCTCCACAGACTATTCCATACCAGGCATCCCCAATAAGAGCCTACAAAGGGTACTTGCACTTTCCCTGGTCTCTGGGGCTGCTGCCCCCCCCCCCATTTAGCTCCCATCTCCTTCCCCTACACCCCAGGGCCTTATCCCTTAAAAATATTTCGCCTTGCCTTGCAGGTGATTTGTCTTTGTGTCATAAGGAGCTCTGATGGTGTCGTGGGCTAAGCACTGGGCTGCTAACCCCAAGGTCAGTGGTTCAAACCCACCAGCCGCTCCTGCAGGAGAAAGAGGGGCTGTCTACTCCTGTGAAGAGTTATAGTCCCGACGGCCATGGCTTTGGGGTGTGAGTCCATAGATATACAGAGACTATAACTCTTTACTATATCTATCTATATACTGGCCTGGTGGTCTCACTTTTCCTCTCCCTCCTGCAGAGATTTGGTAGGAGAGTCCTGGAGCTGAAGGTCATGCAGCAGCTGTCGAATAATAATAGACCAAATTGGTTGTCGTGGAGTTGCTGCCAGGTCAAGGTGACCCACTTTTCAGAGCAGAACTGCTCCATAGAAAGTCATGGCTGGGACCTTCTGGAAGCTGATAGCCAGGTGTTTCTTCTGAGGTGCTCCTGGGTGGATTCGAACCTCCAATCTCTCGGACAGTAGTTGAGCACTTAACCACTTGCCCTCCCACCCCCCGAGACTCCAATTGCTCGATACTCGTTGCTGCCATTCCATCTGGAGACCTCTGCCAGACACATCACACATAGCCTCGCCTACAATGCTGGAGGAACCGTCAGAGGCTCCGAGGCGGTCCGTTCTCAAGGTTCCTCAGACTCAAGGGAAGGAGTGGTGATGGAACCCCAGGGCATTTGGACTCTAGAGCGAGGTCCCCAGACTGCTCTGTTCCTCCAAGCTGACCTAGCCTCTAGGATAGGGACTCATTGTCCCTGATAATGAGGTGTGCTGCTAACTATAAGGTCCACAGTTCAAAACCACTAGCCCCCATCCCCAAGGGAGAAAGAGAGGGCTTTCTAGTCTAGTAAAGAGTTACAGTCTTTGGAAACTCACGGCAGGGGGCGGGGGCAGTTCTATTCCTGTAGGAACCTCTCAGAGTCACTAGGAGTCGGTATTGAAAACCTCAAGGTCAGCAGTTTGAAAGCACCAGCTGCTCTGAGGAAGACAGCTGAGACTTTCTACTCCTATGCAGAGTTCCAGGGGAACCCAAAGGGGAGGGGGTTTCTGCTCTGTCCCAGAGGGTCGCTAGTAGTCAGAATGGACTTGATGGCAGTGAGTTTGAGTTTTTAGTTTTGGGTGGTTGTTTGTTTGTTTGTTTGTTTGTTTGTTTTGATGAATTCCTAGCAGACTGAGAGTCCTAACCTCTAGCCTGAGTCACCAAGAACTTCTTGGATTTGTATGGCATCTTGGTGACACTGTGGGTTAGACTCTTCGTTGCTAACTGCAAGGTTGGCAGTTTGAAACCCCAGTTACTTTTCCCACTCTCTGCTCCAGAGGCGCTGTCACCCTGCCCTACAGGGTCCCTGTGAGTTGGATACAACTCAACAGCAGTGGGTTTCGGTTTGTGGCGTTTTTTTTTCTTGAGCAGCATTTTCTGGAGAAAAGTCGAAGGCTTTTACCAGGGCTCTGATTTTTTTTTTTCAATCCATGAAATGCTTCAAGAAACAATTTCTGCTTTCGATAATATCAAAGGTCATGTTTGGTGTCATCCTGAAAGGTTAGGGATGAGCCTCAGACCTCCGCAGCTGCTTCTCCTCGGTTGGAAGTGACTTGAGTTTCACGAGTAGTTCATCTGAGGGGGGCTGTGCAGACCAGGAAGGCTGGTACCCTCTGGGGGACAATCTCACCCCTCCCACCCCGGCTATCAGCTGTCAGCTGCGGCTTCAGGGAGGTGGGAGGTGGGGTACGCCATACTGGGCCTCTGATCTCAGGCTGGATTCGTGGTGTTCTCCCTAGTGGGGACACAGAACAGCAGGTGACCCAGTACCCCTCCCACAACATTGAAATGGTTAAATGAATTACAAGATCCTTGGATGGGAGGGAAAGAGAAATGGGAGAGGGAAAGAAAGAGAGAGAATTTTGTTGGCGTCGGCTTGGGATTTATTTATTGTACTCGCTGTTGATTAAGCCTGCTCCACAGCAGGCGAGGGGCTGGTAAATACACAGGCTGATTCATTAGCTTCTGACCATCTGCTTCCCCGGGCCGGGGCTGGGGGGCCAGGCAGGTCCTGCAGGTTGGGGCAGCCAGGCCTTGGCAGCCAGGTGGGGCCCCCACCCCCTGACCGAGCTGTGTCAGTCTTCCCGATGACAGACAGGCCAGGCACAGCTGGGAGGGGTCCTGTGAGGACCCTGACCTGTCCCCCAATGCCCAGTGGAGACCAGGAGGCCCAAGCAGGGTGGGGAAAGGTAAAGTAGAAGGACAAAGAGGCGAGATGTGGGGTGGGCAGCTAACAGAAGCTGGAGGTTGACAGCAGTAATACCCACACTCAATATGAGCTGTGGTACATAATTGTTATTACCATGAGTTCATATCATATAGGATGATAATAACAGCTACCATTCAGTAAGCGACTCTGGAGACATTAAATAAGGAGACATTAAATTGGATGAGGAGGGTGCTGGACTCCAAGGATGCATAGACCTGGCGGACTTCCTGGAGGAAGTGTGTGGGAGGTGTTCTGAAACTTGAGAGGCAGGGCGTGGATCAAAAACATGGAGACAAGGGGTGCCTGGCAAATGGCACACCCTTCAGTGACTCAGATGATAAAGCGGATGGAGTCCTGTGAAGTTGTCTGGTGTCGGCCAACTGAGAAACCAGGCTAGTGGAGGAGGACCCCAGAGGTAGGCTGGGGGGTGAGATTGCTCCACACTCACAATTCAGCCTCTCCCCTCCGGACTCCAGGGGCAATAAGAGAAGGGAGCCCTCAGCCTGTAGGGTGAGGGCCATTGCTGGGCTGGCAAAAGAGGGAAGACCCCACGCCTGGTTTCAAACCGCCTCCTTTCATGTCCCCCCACCTCCCAACCACGCAGGGATGAGCTTATAGGGCATCTGTCCGCTGGGTCTTTCCCCAAAATGGCACAAACAGGGCCCACCTGAGCAGCCTTCACTGCGGTGGGCCGGCCGGCAGAGGGTCTGCCCTAAGAGATGATGACCGGGGAGGGAGCTCACCCTCGTCGTCAGCTGCCCCCTCAGGCACCAGCACTCTGCTGTCTCCCTGCTCCTCACCAGCCTTCGCCTCTGTGCGCCTTTGAGTTTTCTCCCTGAGGCCTCTCCGTCCCCTCCTCATTCAGAGTGACTTGCCCAGGTCGTCTGCCTTGAGGTGAGGAAGCTCAGCATGGGCCCAGCCTTCAAGCCCGTGAGATCACCTGCCTTGTAGGTTCCCACCCCGGGTGCAGGTATCTCTCCGAAACACCACCTGCTCTCAAGGAAGCCCAGGCCACCATCTCCATGTGTGTACAATGAGGCATCGAACTGGCTCAGTGGAACCTCTTCCACCAGAGGCTCGTGGTCTCCCTGAACTGGGGAGGGCTAGGTTGGGTGGGATAGGCCATGGGATCTTGGGAGACTGCAAACAAAAAGCCAAACTCACTGCCATCTAGTTGATGCCAACTCTTGGTGACCCTATAGGGCAGGGTAAAACTGGGCCCTGTGGGTTATCCAGACTGTAACTCTTTACAGAGGGAGCCTTCATCTTTCTCCTGCGGAGTGGCTGGTGGTTTCGAACTGCTGATCTCAGAGTCAGCAGCCCAACCCATAACCCCTGTGCTGCCTGAACTCCAAGAACAGAGCTATTTTGGTCTAGGGGTGCTTTATGGAACCTTCCCTGGTAACCTCAGGCCAGTCCTGCTCAGTGAGGAGCCCTGGCTGCCTGGGAGCCTGTCCTTGGCTGGAACAGATCAAAGCTGGTGGTCGGAGGCCTGGCTGCAGTGACATGAAATGCAGGGCTGAAAGGAGGTTGTCAGGCCAGCCCTCAGAAGGTGACGAGCCCACTGCCCCCAGGGAACCAGATGATTTATTTCCGAGAGAGAGGTTTTCACTTAGATCCCAGCCGTTTTGTCTCTGAGCAATCAGGGATCTGAAATATTCATCAAAAGGGGCTGCCAGTCTTCCAGGGTACAGTGTGGTTATTAGTGACATTTTCAGGCCTCCACTGTGAGCTCACCAATGGACCAGATGCAGGGCAATGGGTTTGGCTGTCGTGGTGCCCACTGGGCAGGGACAAAAGCTAGCTCAGCCTTGGGGTGGAGGGGGAGGCGCAGTTGGGGTGTGGGGGTTGTGGCAGGAATAGGCATGTGTCAGACACACCTGTGTCAGAGGTAGAGTCGAACAGTAAGGGAGCGAGAGAGTAGACCCTGCCATCCTCAGCCAGTTCCCCTTTCGAGGAACCTGCCAGACATGTACTGGCATCCAGGAATGCCTTGCCACAAGGACATACCCCTGGAAAGGGAGCTGGCCTACCAACACTCAGCCTCCTTCCTATGTGCCCAGGGCTCCCTGAGGCAGAAACACGTGCTTTGGGCTGAACACGGTGACTGGTGGGCAGGATGCACAGACAGGGTGGGGGTGGTTGTTCTCTTCCCAGCTGGGACCTTGGCCACCTTCCAGGGCCAGCCTCCTCCATCTTGGGCGTGGAGAGGATGCACCTGTTTTGTGAGGAGAAATGAGAGAACTGGGAGCCGGAAGTCTTCAGCACAATGCTAGCATCAGGTAGCACTGGGGACTTTGACTTCCACCACAGCACTACTGTTGCTGCCTGCTGATGGTAGCTTTCCAATGAAGGCAGCTCTGTGTAGACATTGAGAGAGAACTTTGGAGACAGAGGGTAAAGGGCCAGTCAAGGAGCGGGAAGGCCACCTATGAAGGCTCAGCAACAGGACAAGCAATGCTGGAGGACCAGAAGGGTTCCCGTGAGCCAGGGAGGGGGCAGGACTCAACAACCTGGGAGAGTGTGTTGGTCAAGATTGACTGAAGAAACAAATGCAGGGAGACACTCATATGTGTGTAAGAGAGAACCTTAGATCGAAGAGCAATTGTACATTAAGAAAACATCCAGCCTGGTCCAGA
The DNA here is from genome assembly GCF_050624435.1 of Tenrec ecaudatus. Lineage (NCBI taxonomy): Eukaryota > Metazoa > Chordata > Mammalia > Afrosoricida > Tenrecidae > Tenrec > Tenrec ecaudatus. The sequence continues at coordinate 74,904,811 of NC_134539.1, read as the reverse complement.
TCAAGTCCATAAGTCTGATATTAACCCATAAGTCGATACTAATACAGAAATTCCTCTTCAGATTCACGCAGCACATGCAATGAAGTGGAATTCAGGAAGAAAGATCACAGGCCAGTGGGTGGAAAGTCTTTGGGCAGGGGGGGAGTCTTGTGGATCCAGTGGTGTGGAAGCATCTCAGCACCAGCTCCAGGGCTCTGGCTCCATCAGTGTGGCTCCATGTGGCTTGTCAACAGGAATGTCTGGCAGAAAGTGTCTGTGTCCCTCCTCCAGCAATCTATTTATGTCCTTCGTGCCTCCAGATAAGGTCATTAAGCTGCGTCCCCTTTGACAGGCGAGGCTCCACCGCTTCACAAGCTGACAGGAGATTCTGTAACTGCCACAGGGCATTAGGACTGGCTCCTACGGGCAGCAGGGAAGCAGAGGACTATGAAGTGGAGTTGAAACACCTTCCCTTCTAGATTGTATTGAAAGCAAGGCAGTTGCTATCAAGTTCACCTCCACTCCCAGAGACGCTGGGCATGTCAGAGAGCACTGTGCTCCACAGAATTGTCATGGGTGAGCTTTCTGAAGGAAACCTCCAGGCCTGTGTTTGGAGGTGGGCTTGAACCCCCAACTCTCTGGTTAGCAGATGAGTGCGTTAACCCAGGGACTGAGAGGCGGGAGAGCATGTGCCTTCTTGGGAAGCTAGCAGGTTGCCCATCCTTTTGGCGCCTTGAGGAAGAGTGGGGAAATGGATACAAACTGCACACCTGGGAGACTTCCTGAGGCCCAGGACTTGGGGACACACTCTAGCTCAGCTGTTCTCAACCTGTGGGTCGAGACCCTTTGAGAGTCAAACGACCCTTTCACAGGGGTCACCTGATTCCTAACAGTAGCAAAATGACAGTGATGAAGTAGCCACAAAAATAACTTTATGGTTGGGGGTCACCACCACATGAGGCACTGTATGAAAGGGTCACGGACTTAGGGAGGTTGAGAACCACTGCTCTAGCTGCTAGGTTAGTGCCTGGCCTTACAGCCCCTCTGAACAGCCCCTGCTCACCCCTCCCCTCTCCTCCGCTGTCCCCGCCCCGCTGCAGGAGAACCCGTACCTGTGCAGCAACGAGTGCGATGCCTCCAACCCAGACCTGGCCCACCCGCCCCGGCTCATGTTCGACAAGGAGGACGAGGGGCTGACCACCTACTGGCAGAGTGTCACGTGGCGCCGCTACCCGAGCCCACTGGAGGCCAACATCACCCTTTCCTGGAACAAGAGCGTGGAACTGACGGATGACGTGGTGGTGACCTTCGAGTACGGCCGGCCCACCGTCATGGTCCTGGAGAAGTCCCTGGACAACGGGCGCACGTGGCAGCCCTACCAGTTCTATGCCGAGGACTGCATGGAGGCCTTCCACATGCCCGCCCGCCGGGCCCGGGACCTGGCATCCTCCAGTGCCCACCGGGTGCTGTGCACCGAGGAATACTCGCGCTGGGCCGGCTCCAAGAAGGAGAAGCACGTCCGCTTCGAGGTGCGGGACCGCTTCGCCATCTTCGCCGGCCCTGAGCTGCGCAACATGGACAACCTGTACACCCGGCTGGAAAGCGCCAAGGGCCTCAAGGAGTTCTTCACCTTCACGGACCTGCGCATGAGGCTGCTGCGCCCCGCCCTGGGCGGCACCTACGTGCAGCGGGAGAACCTCTACAAGTACTTCTACGCCATCTCCAACATTGAGGTCATTGGCCGGTAAGGCTGGACGGTGGGCTGGGGGCGGGCGCCAGGCAGGCTCTGGGGGGTTAACCTGGTCAGGGCCGCACAGAATTGCCTGGAGGGAGGGGGATACGTGGATGGTGTGTCCTCACCGCACCCTGCCTCCTCCCAGCCGCCGGGAAGTTGGGAGGCTTGCAGGAGATGGGTGGGGCCTGGGTAAAACTGGTGCTGGTACACAGAGGGGTTCTCACTGTGTATCCACTGGGTGAATGGACTCTTGGGTCAGAGCCCCATCGTTGGCATAGACCAGTTGGCATGGCCCAAACCCAGGTGCACAAATGCACTCATGTTAGGCAGGGCTGAGAGACATGTCTTATGGGGCAGGAGGGAACCCAGCCTGTCCTTGGCATGGCCAGGGTGTAGACAGCCTGGGATTGCTGCGTCAACTTTTAAGTGCACAACTCAGGCATGTGGAGGACAGGCTTCAGCCAGGCCCAGCAGTTAAAGGCAGCCTTTGTCTCCCAGGAACTGCTTGGGTCATGGGTGGTCGAATAGCTCCCATCCTGGGCTCCTTCACCAGACAGTCTTCTGGTCTGTGGGGCCAAGGCTTTGTCCGGGAGCCCCCGCACAACGCCCTGGTCTGTATGGAGGGGAGAAGCCTGGGGAGACACCCATCATGAGATAACCCCAGGGAAAGAGTTTTCTGGGGCCAGTAGCATGTACTGCAGGGGCTCCTCAAGGGTGGCCCCATGCAAGCATCACCTGGGAGCTCTCTGGAAACACAGATTCGCTGGCCCCACATCAGACATTCTGCATCATAACCTCCAGGTGGTAGGGCCCAGCAAGCTGGGTTTTCATAAGCGCCTCCCTGCCCAGGACTTTCTGATGCACACTCAAGCCCTGCAGGGGTAATGGTTGGTAGTATGAACTCTGAGACTAGAAGATGTGAGTTTGATCCCGGCTCGGCTATCCTTTGCCTGAGCCCTGGGCAAGTGCGGCTCAGTGCCTCCGTTTGCCCACCTGTGCAGTAGGGTGACAGCTATCATTTGCATCGGTTCTGGGGAAGGTGGGTGAGTTCAGTGAATTGAAGCTGGTAAGCCACTCATGACGGCGTCTGACACACTATTTGTGCAACAACCACCACAAAGGCATTTGTTGGGTACAATATGAATAGTTAAAAACAGAGCCTCAGAGGGGTGTGGCAGGCGGAAGGGGAGGGGGGGCATCTTTGAGTGCCAAGGAGGTTGGACCATCCTCAATCACCAGCAGCTTGGCTTAGGCAGGTGGAGGCAGGGGCCTCACTCAGCGACCAGCTGGGGCAACATAGCCTGGGCATCTTTCCATGGCAGTCTCTAAATCCTGCCCAAGGTTACCACCACTGATGAACACAAAAGGCCGTTGGCTGTATGGTGTGTGTCGCATATTCCTATGTTTGTAGCGCATCTAGCATGCCCAGGCATACACTTCCTAAGTGGGGTATGCATTGGGACAACACTTCTGTAGGCAGAAAAACAATCGCAGGGTGAGGGAGGAAGAGACGGACAACGCAAGAACCTCTTCCTAGCTATTCCCAGGGACCGTGCCTGGGGTGGGTGCTGGGCAGAGGCAGCAGGGCCCTTGTGCTAGCATTTTATTTTGATAACATGTATGGAAGTCAGTGGATGGTGAAATCGGAATCAGGTTCAAGGTGGGCAGATTTCAGAGCTGGCAGATGGGGTGCAGCAGGTGCACCGGCCAGGAGCTGTGGCTCTGACTCCCCTGTTTTCTGTCCCTCTCCCCCAATATTTAAAATCGGGGATATTTTGGAAACCGCTAGACTTCTGGCCACTGTTGTGGGACCCGGGGTGTGCTCCTGTGTCTCCCCTAATCCAGCGTGGCCATCTATCTCAGGGTCCCTGCTCTTGGGCTGCACCTGTCAGGCTAGTTAAAGCCTCCCCACACACACACACCAGGGAAGTCCTGCTCAGCTGAGCCCCTGAGTGCTTCAGGCTTCCCTGGTGTCACAGCCATGTACAGACCCATCTTGATACCACCCTCATCTTCACAACTGTGGTCATGGCCCCATTTTACACCTTAGTAGGCATCTTGGGTCTCAGTCCTGATGTCTGGGCCGGCTGCTGGGGCCTGGCTGGTAGTTGTCATCAAGTTGGTTTGGATTCCTGGTAACCCCGCGTGCAGAATAGAACTGTCCCAAGGCTGTCAAGGCTGATCCCCAGACCATTCTTCTGAGGTGAAGGAACCCTGGTGGTGTCGTGGTTACATGTTGGGCTACTAACCACAAGGTCAGCAGTTCAAAGCCACCAGCTGCTGCACAGGAAAAGATGGGGCTTTCTACTCCCATCTAGTGTTACAGTCTCAGAAACCCACAGGAGCAGTTCTCCTTTGTGCTATTGGGTCTCTGAGACTTGGAACCCACTTGACGGCAGTGAGTGAGTGTGATTTTCTCACGTGTCTCTGGGTGGGACTACAACCTTTCAGCTGGTCATCAATTGCTTAATCATTTACACCTCGAGGGGCTCCTCAGGGCCCCCAGTGTCCCTGCCATCCCACCAGGACAAGGGTCCTCTCTCTCCTAGGAGGGCCCGAGATGCAGACAGAGAAATGGAGCCTGCTCCGTGCAGGGCCAGAGGGACAGGTCACCGTCATCATCTTCCGAGCCTGGTCCACATGCAGATCCCTGTGTTAGCGCCAGGTGACATGGGTTCGATCCCTGCCCCTCAGCGTCCTCTCGCTGAGCCTCAGTTTCCTACCTGCCCTCTCGCTCGGCTGCCTGGAGCTCTGGCTTTCCTGGCGAGGTAGCAGGGCGATCCCTGCCTAGTAGCTTGCAGCTCCCCTTGGCACCGAACCTCTGTGGGTGGTGGGGATGAGCTGTCGTGGTGGCGAAAGTACTGCAATTAATTCACAGATGAAGTAAGTACTCTTCAGGCGGCTGGTCGGCAGGAAAGTGGCAGCTTGGCTTATCGATGAATTAGGCCTGGCTAGATGGTTCAGCAGTGACCTGAACCTGGCTGTGACGTCCCCCCGCTTTTCCTTTTTAAAGTTCTGGTGGGAAAGCCCCAGCCAGGGAACTAGAGACAGCCAGACATCTTGGCAGGACAGGCTGGGTACGGGCAGAGGATGCTCCTATGTTCCTAGCAGACATCCGGGCACCTCTGAGGGCTCTCAGGTTCTGGGTTTTCAAATGGACCCACTATGGTGTTCCCTGAGAATGCCATGACCTAGAGAGGCCATGCTGCCTCCCCCACATTGTCGATGAACATAAAGTTGCTCCTTGGGTTGGTTCTAACTCTTGGTGGCCCGGTGGCCAATGGAGCAGAGCATTGCCCGCCTCAACGTTTGATTCCCCCGAATGAGGCCACGTCTCCACCCCTCTCACTGAGGGGCCTCCTCTGTCTCACATACCTCCTGCTGACTGAGCACGATGTCTTTCTGCGGGGACTGGTTCCTCCTGATGACATGTCCAAAGTACGGGAGACCAAGTGTCACTATCGTCCCTCCTAACGAACCTTCTATGGAGTACTTCTTTCAACACAGATTTCTCTGTGCCCCTGGCATGTGTGGTAGTCTTTCCAATGCCATGATTCAAAGGCATCACTTCTTGCTCTGTCTTTCTGCCTCATCACCAGCTAACAACATAGCTACTCTTCTTGTGCTTCTATCAGGTTCGGTGCTAAAGGCTGTACACACATGATCTTGTTTAGTCCACAGAAATGTGTATCGAATGCTTAGGACCCCACAAATGGGTCCTGCGATGCAGTAGTTGGCCACTCCATTGTCAACCAAAAGGTCGGCAGTTCAAACCCACCCACGAAGGACACCAGAGGAGAAAAGGCCTGGCAGTCTGCTCCCTGGGAGATGACACCCTGGGAAACGCTAGTGGGGCGCTCTCCTGTGCCCTGTAGGGTAGCTCGCAGTCAGAGTGGGCTTGAGGGCACTTAGAAGCAACAGGAAGACCCCGCAGGCTTAGGACGCTGCTTTGAGCAAGCTGGACCTGATCCCTAATCCATGGGACTTTCCCTATGGACCCCTGTTTTCAGATGACAAGGAGCCTGCGGCTTGTTGAGGACAGACACACAGCTACACCCAGCATGCGCCCTGTGCCAGCCAGTCTCTGTCACTGACCTGGCACAGAGAGCTGCAGCCACGGGCATCTCCGGGTCACCTCCACCCCTGTCCCAGGCACAATTCACTCCCATTCCTGGAAGGCAGGGCGGAGGCGGGAGCTATTTTCTCTGTGCACACGTGGGGAAACTCAGGTGCAGAGCAGGCGTGTGCTGGCTTTGAACCATGCCTGGAATCTGGGACAAAACTGGGACTTGAGGAGGAATGAGCTCATCCGCCCATGTGCTTGGAGCCGGGACAGACCTGCCCCCAACACAGGGGCCGAGCATCAAGCTGACCAACCCCATCCAGCTTCAGAATCACCTGAGAGCTTTTACAGACAACAGGTGCCTTAGCCCTGCCTCTACGATCCCGGGATCAGGCCATCTAGGCTGAAGCCCACAAAGTGGACTCCACAAAATAAGTTGGAGACTAGAAGTCCGGCTCTGGCAGTGGGTTTCAACCTTGGCTCCACCCTAGGTCAGCTGGGTAACCTTAACTGCTCTGACCCTCATTTTGCTCAGCTGTGAAAGGGGGAACTAGCTTCTACCTTATCTGCTTGTGGGAGCCCTGATGGCTTCGTGGGTTGTGCATAAAGAAGAGCAATTCGAAACCACCAGTGGCTCTGCAGGAGAATAATTAGGGTTTCTAGGCCCCTTAAGATTGACAGTCTCAGAAACCCACAGGGGCAGTTCGACTCGGTCCTGCAGGGTCTCTCTAAGTCAGAATCTGCTTGATGGCCATGAGTTTTTGTTTGGAGATCTGCTTGCTGTGGGATTTAATGACATAGCCTTGTTCTCCATTCCACCGGCAAGATGGCGAGAGAGATGAGACAGAGGCAAGGAGTCCAGCTGCCTGGATATAAATCCATCACTAGCCCTAATCCCAGATGTTGGTGCTGAGAAAATTGTACTGTTAGGAACCAGTGGGGATGGCAGACCCAAATAAATGCCCAAGGGTCCCAGAAGAAAACATCTCTGGATAAAATAGACCAGGAGGGACAATGGGGAACAGCGTAGCCTGTGAGAAATGGGGGAATTAGAGCCCCTCACAAGACAGCAGGTCAAATAGCTGCTCCTTCAGTGTCACAAGAAAAGGCAGATAGTTTGCTAGAGATGAAAAATCTGCTTTTGGGTTTTTTAAGATCGGCACCTATTGCAGACATCTTTGCAAACCCTGTGCAGGTGAAGCAGAAAGCACCTGCAGCCAGCTCTGCTCACGAGCTGCCAGGTGCTCCCCTCGGCTCCAGGCCCTTCTTGCAGAGAGATGTCAGCTGTATGCAACTGGCTGTTGGCGAGACGGGCAACCTTCAGAGGAAGGCTGGCCCCCGGGAGCTAGGGCACGGGCAGACTCCTGCAGCACAGCCTCGCTCCTCCTGCTGGGTCCGAGTCCATGCAACTTTGCCTCACAGGAAAGGGGGGTCCTCTCCCCAGGGCTAAGTTCCCCCTCCCCCCGCCACCCAGAAGACCTGGGAGGATACAGGGAACCAGCCTCCCTGGACCGGAGGCCTGACAGCCTGAGGCTGTGCAAGCCATGACAGAAAAGGAGGAGTGAGCTCCCCGTTCCTGAAAGTACTCAAGTCAAGCAAGGTGACATTTGCGAGGCGATGGAGCGACGCCCTGTGCCCAGGCTAGTACAACATCAACACATGCCGGAGGTCGAGGGAATGGTAGCACCGCTCCCATGTGTCTGGCGGGAGGGGGCGTGTTATGTACCAGTCATTACATTCTCCTCCCTGTTACCCGGTAGGAACGAGGAGACCTGCCAAGTCCCCCAGCCATCAGAGGCCCAGCGGGCCCTGGACAGGCAGAGCTGATCCCTGGGCTGGCCCTCCTGACCCATCCCGACCTTGCTTCTGCTGGGGGGGGGGCGCCTGCTCGTGGCTGCCTCCTCCCTGGGTCCCTCCCTCCTTCCCTACTTTCTTGCCTTCTCCCATAACCGTCCTGTTCCTATTGATTGGCCTGGTAACTGGAGATGGACGGAACTTAGGACAGGAATAGAAATCTGGAAGGGAAGAAAACCTTTGGTTTGTGCATGTGCGTGGGGGGGGGGCCAGGAGAGGAGGCCCCCTTCCTGCTCACTGTGTTGACACACTCGGCTGTGTTGGTGACGGAGTCAGCCGTCCTGCCTCCTGTAACTGTGACCCTCACTCGTGGGGGGGGGGGGCCTTTCAGCAGTAGGAGCTGCCATGCACTTAGCATTTCTCGTAGGGCCAAGGAGCACGCTAAGGCTGCTACGTGCATTTTCTCCCGAAGTCCTGCCCCTGAGGGTGTTCGTTCCCATTGCACAGATGAGGGAACGGACACTCAGCCAGCCAAGCCCACGGCTGCCAAGTCCACTCTGACACACAGGCCCCTGGAGGGTGGAGTAGACATGTCCCATTGCCCTCCCGAGGCTGGGAGCTTGACGGTGGCAGACTGCCGCCTCTGCTGTGGAAGAGTGGCTGATGGACTCGAACCCCTGACCTTCCAGCTAGCATCCAGGTGCTTTAACCACTGCGTCACCTGAGCTCCTTAATTGAGCGTCCTCTGTGCCGTTGAGAGAATGCAGATCCATGGCGACTGTAGGACAGAGACGAACTGTCACACAGAGTTCCCGAGGCTGCAACTCTTTACTGGAGTGGCCAGCCCCGAGCCTGCTATCAGTAGCCCAACCCTAACCCCCTGGCTACCAGGGGGTCCCTTCACTGAGCTACCCATACCCAACCCCGTCCGCCTCCTCCTCCTCCCTTTCCTCCTCTTCCTCCTCCTCCTTGAATCAGTTCTGACTCACGATGACCCCATGCAGTGTGGTGCATCTGTGGAAATCTATGGAAACAGAAAGCCTCTTCTTCCTCCTGAGGAGCAGCTGGTGGGTTTGAACTGCCACCCCTGCAGTCAGCAGCCCAGCACCACGCTCCCAGGCCCACCTGAGCTCCTTTGCTTGCCCAGAGGGGTTAGGAAACAGCTGCCCGACCCCTGAATCCATGATGCTGAGAAAATCTTCAAACGATAGACCAAAAAGACGCCTGAAGTTATCGTTAAGTAACTGTTGGACTAAACTCGTGAAGAGTGTCTCCCACGAGGACTGTCCCCTGCTAAAGAATTGTCTCTGTGAGACCAGATGGCTGACAGCAACGCTGAAGCAGAGACGAGCCATTTAGGGGACAGCGAGTCTAAGTTAACGGTGATGAAACAGTGTGGCAGAGAGCGAGGAGGCCGGTGACACGATGTGAGAAATGGAGTCAGGGTGGCCGGGCTCTGGAAGTTGATGAATGGGTGTATGTTCTGCTACATTTCGACAGAGACATCAAACAGCAAGCAAGAAATCACTAGATAGGCAGCATACTGGCTTCCATAACGAAGTACCACCGCCTCTGTGGTTTATGGTAACAGCCTTCCTTGTCTCCCAGTTCCGGAAGGTGTTGTGGGTGTGAGGTGCCATCGACTTGGTTCCGACCCATAGTGACCCTTTGCACAATAGAACAGAACGCTGCCCAGCCCTGCCCCGTCCTCCCAACTCTGCCTGTGCTTGAGCACTTGCTGCTGCCACGGTGTCGGTCCATCTCCTCGAGGGCCTCCCCTCCTTCGCTGCCCAAGCATGATGGCCTTCTCCAGGACTGGTCTCTCCTGACAGCATGTCCCAGGGAGCTTGAAGGGATGGGGTCTGTGTACATTAGATAAACAAATCCACAGAAACTCATGTATAAGAGAGAGTTTTATATAAAGGGTAAGTGCACATCAAAAAAACATCCCAACCCAATGCTGCCCAAGCTCACAAGTCCAACATTAACCCATATGTCCAACACCAATCCACAAAGTCCTCCTCCATCTCACAAAACACACACTATGATGCCGACTGCAGGAGAAGAGCTCAGTCAGTGAGGGTGTAAGCATCTCAGTGCTGGCAGGGGTCTCCACACGGCTGCTCCAGCACCCAGGGCTGCATCGGGGTAGATCCATGCAGCTTCTCCTCAGGGATTTCTTACAGGAAGTGAGCCTTGTCAGCTGAAGCGGGAACTGGCTAAGGTAGCTGCACCTGGTCCAACCATCAGAAAGCAAGAGACTTGAGAACTAGAAAGGTGAGGCTCATCGAACCATTTATCCCTCTGCCCTTCAATTAACCCCACATATGTTTATCATCCAGGTTGGCACAATTAACTAACTACCTCAGGGTCCAAATTCAAAGTGTCTTAAGGCCTGATTCCCTCTGGAAGTGCAGAGAAGGATCCTTTGTGGTCTCTTCCAGTATCTTGTAGCTTCAGTAGTTTGATACTTGGAGAAGGGTAACTTCAATTTCTGCATCTGTCTTCCCTTTGTGTCTCTTCCTGTGTGCTTTCTCCATTTTTATAAAGATGCCAGTCACATTGGATAAGAGCCACCTTACTACATGGCCCTGTGTAAACTAATAATCTTCAAAGACCCCACACTTACTACTTACCTACCAACTATCTCCTTGCCTGAGGCTGCATCGACAGCAGGGTAAACACTGTACCATACAGCCATTTTTCTCCTGCGTGACTTATGATGCCTGGCAGTCCCTAACACCAACGTGCAAGGTGAGAGGAGCACTGGCCAGGATAGCCAAGGTTTGTCAACCTGCCTGAGCCATAACTCTTGGTGGTTTGTCAGGTAGGTGATGATGTAAATTGGTTGTGATGTCATGATGCAATCATCCTCTATTTTGTGATCTGACGAGGTCATCCTCCATTTTTGCACAACACCAGTTCTTCATAATGGAACCAACCATGTCAGTAAATACTGAGTTACCCACTTTATTTCTAAGCAAGGGCACAATCTCAGGAACCAAGAATTAGAAATCAGATCTATCTTTTTGTGGGGGCGCATACAATTCAGCCCACAACTTTGTATATTGTCTCAAAACTGTTCGGTTCCCACAAGTTCCACCAACTGGCCTTGACTTTCTCAAAGTGTCTTTGTTGCATGGAGCCTTCTGTATCTCGTATTGTAAGATTTCACCTCGCCTTCGCTGCAGTTTCTCACCTTACTCGAGAACATGACAGATCATCATGCAATTAGCTATTTCATCACCTTCACGGTGAGCGATGCCAGATTGTTGTTGTTGTTGAGTGCTGTCAGGTCCATTTCAACTCATCAGACTCCCTGTGACAGTGTCCTAGACTGTCATCATGCCTGAGGCGGGTCTCCAGAGTCACTGGATCGGTTTGAATCACCAGTTTTCAGTCATAGCTGAGCACTTAACTGTCACTACACCAGGGCTCCCTGATGCCAGCTGATTACCATTTCTAAATTCTTGTTCAGGCCAGAACACCAATATCTATCTCTCTCTCTCTCTCTCTCTCTCTCTCTCTCTCTCTCTCTCTCTCTCTCTCTCTCTCACACACACACACACACACACACACACACACACACGCCATTCCTTTGCATGTTTGTTAAGGCCATTCACATTTTTAATATGCATATTAGCAGTCACCCACTGTGGGGTCTTAATTGTCAGGAAGTTTCTAGAGGGGAGACACAGGTTCTTTAACATATTTTCTTTTTCTTTTTTATCTTATACAGTAAAGGTAGTACAGTGCATATTAACTTCTGCCTGATTCATATCACCACACTCACAAACAGGATCCCACACGGTTTCACAACTCCCTCTTGTTGCTTCTTTGTAGCCACCCCTCCCTCCGCCTGACTCCCCATGACCACTGGTCCATGCCTGGACACTAGACGTTCGTGTTTTGAACCCATTCTATAGACAGAATCTGACAGGGTACAAGCTTTTGGGACTGACTACTTTCGCTCAGCACAGTACCTCTGAGGGTGGGGTGTGAGCAATACTCTGTACAGTTTGTCATCTGTACGATTTGTTCCACTCTATTATGAGGAAAGGCTGGTGTGTAGCAGTTACATATTGGGCTGTTAATCTCAAGGTCAGTGGTTCGAAACCACCAGCCACTCCATGGGAGAAAGAGAAATCTTTCTGTTCCCATGAAGACGCATAGTTCAGAAACCCATGGGCGGTTCTCCCCTGTCCAGTAGGGTCGCTGTGAGTCAGAATCGGCTCCGTGGCAATGAGTTTGGTGTTTGCCTTTTAGCAACCCACTGGGCTCTCCTAGGTGCTACAGATAGTTAATGCTCAGCTCCTAACCAAGAACTGGACATTCGAATCCACCCAGAGGCACCTTGGAGGAAAACTTCCTGCTGAAACCTCAGCCACTGGAAGCCCTGGGGAGCGCGATTCCACCCTGACCTGCACATGTGTTCCATTCGATGCCCCGGTTTCTTCCTTGACCCCAGGATGGATGGACCACAGTTTGTTTGTGCCCGCACCTGCTGAGGGACATTTTGCTTGCTTCCAGTTTGGGCAATTCTACATAGAGCTTCTGTGAACATTCATTTATTGTTGTTGGGGTGAACATATTGCTTCTCTTGGGTAAATACCCTGGTGTGGGGGCGCTGGCTGAGGTGATGTGTGGGTTTCACTTTAGAAGGAATGGCCAGCCTGCTTTCCCCCCCGAGTGATTATATGCTGGAGGAAAGCTGAGTTCTTTCTGGACCTGTTGGTTTTGAGATGAGTTTGAAGCAGGCAGGGTGTCTGTGTACCCCAACCAAAAGCTCAGAGGATGCCCAATGCCCCCGAGAGTGAGCGCCCGCCACGACAGGGTGGGGATGGTGGTGGAGGCACAAGCTGAATAGAGATGGGCCCGGGAAAGAGAAGTGACATCAGTGTGGGAGCAAATAGAGAAACCCAGCTAGCGGAGGAGTCTTCCGACGGAGGAGGGCGAGATGGGGTCACCCCGGAGTGGACAGGGACCTTGTCGAGAGCCGATGGGGGGGGGGCTCGAAGGTGACAGTCTGCGGGTGGATTCCAGGATAAAGGAGAAGGAGTTGCAGGTGGCCCTGTGGAAGAAAACCAAGGCTCTGAGAAGGCTGGCTCTGAAGGGGAGTGAAGCAATGGGGCGGGGACTGGTGGGGACTGGTGGGGACTGGGGAGCCAGGAGAGGGTTCTCCGGAGCTGGGAGGCAGTGTGCACATTAGCATTCTGAAGGGAACAGTGCGGAAGGATGGGTGCCCAGAGATACGGAAGGCGCTGGAGATGCAGGTGAGAGGGAGGAAGGAGGAAGGGGCATGCTCGGGCTGACAGATTTTATATTTGGGGGCAAAATCCTCACTTCTAACACCCTCTAATGAACCCTTGTCTGCTCCACAGCCGGGGGTGGTCCACCCCTTGGTTGAGAGTCTTTAGCAGGCATACAGAGCAGTGTGGCAGGGCACCAAAGGGAGGCCTGTCTTTGAAGTCTGACTCTTTCTTGCTATTTTACGGCTCTGGGCAAGCCTCTTGATTCCCCCAGCCTCAGTTTCCTCACCTGAAAAATGGCATACGACTGTTGTGAGGATGGTAGGAGTTTGCAGGCTGGCTCAAGGCTGGACGCACCAGACACACCTGAGAACTGGGAGGGAGGGACTCTTCCCTGCAAGTCTACTGGCCCCAAACCTTGTTTCCACAAACTCCCTCCTTGCTCGGAGGACGGGCTTTGGCAGACTTGCAGCCCTTGGCGACCATCTGGACCATCTCCCGTCAGTGTCTCTCCCCAGCCCCCTTCCTTACCAGGAAAGCAGAATGCATTTGAATATCAACCGTCCTCAAAGGCCTGCTGCTGTTAACAACATCTTAGGAAGTGGAGCCTGCCCAGCCCAAGGCCTTGGGACCTTGCAGGACAAGCCCAGCCATACCGAGCTGTGCCCTGCCCGGAGTAGAACCTGTCCCCACCTCACATACCTGCCCCCGCCTCACATACATACACCCCGCTGGTGGCATGACCTATGGGCCTTCTCAGTTGTGGTTGGGTCTAATGAGGCTTGGACAGAGGCTGGTGAGGGAAAATCGGATTTCAGAGGCTGCAGATCTATTCCAGATGAATTACCAGGTCTTTCTCTTCACCCCCAGCCCCCCCGGGCTGCCTGGCCTGCGCCATTCTCCAACAGAAACCCAACTGGAGGGCACCTGGGCTTAGCCATTTGCCAGGCTGTCTGGAGGAGACACCCATACCAAGCCGGTTCTAGACTCACAGCTGTCCCCTTATATGTGTTCCTCTGCAGGTCACACTCATCCAGAGTCACACATGGGGACACGAGCATGCGTGCATGCTTGCTGTACCCTGGATGCACGCGCGCGCGCACACACACACACACACACACACACACACACACACACACTGCTACACCTGCCCACTCTGCTTTAGAAGCCCACCCAGAGACACCTTGAGGCCTCAGCTGGATCCAAATGTCAGAGAGGAGGCTTAGCTTCATGATTCGCGTGGTCCTTCCCTCCACTCTTACCCTGAGCTGCTCTTGTGGAGGTTCCCACAGCTGGCCTCCTGACGCAAGTCCCGGCCTAGCAGGTGGCCACCTTGGCGCTCCAGGTCGGAGCGCACGGCAACAGCAGATGTGGTTCTTGGTAAAGGCCATCTGACCTTCTTTCAGGTTCACGCCTTCCATGCGGAGGTGTTAGGGGTCAGTTTGGTTTGGTTTTACCAAATCCCAAACCCGGTCAGGTTGCTTCGCTGCAGGATGCCCTTTGGTGGCTGCCCATCGGCTTTAGAACCCAGGCCCCATTCTCCCACTCTGCTAAGGGGGGCGGGCCTAGAATTGTCCTGCTACCTTCCTCTGCAGCCTGGGCTCTGAGTCTTGCCAATCAGCCATGCCGAATGCTGTGTGCCTCAAACCTGCCTCTAGCCTGTTCCTTCTGCTCAGAAGACACCCGGACAGCCCTCCTGTCTGGCAGACAAACTGCTCCTCCCCCAAGACTTGTCTCAGAGAGGGCCTCGCTGGGGGTCCTGGAGGCTGGAGGCCACCCCCCCAAGGTACACAGTAGCCCCACCACCATGCTGCCATGGCTGCGGAAGCCAGGCACCTACCACTCATCTGAACCCCCGCAGACTCTGAGCTCTGGGAGACCATGGAGTGGGACGGGCTGGATGACAGGGCATCGGCAGAGCCAGACCAGGTTGGCATGCTGCGGCGACTGGCTGGATCCATGTGTTCCTCATGAACCAGGGACAGCCTGTAACTGTTCTTAAAGAGAGGTCCTGGTAGGCAGGTGGCTAGGTGGCAGGGAGGAGTGCCCAGGTGGTGTGAATGGCTAATGAGCTTGGCTGCTAGCCAAAAGGTTATGCCGAGGCACCTGGGAAGAAAGGCCTGGCTGTCTCCTTCCAGAAATGTCAGCCACTGAAAACCCAAGGAGCACAGTTCTTCTCAGACACCCCTGGGGGCCCCGAGGATTGAAGCTGAGTTGACGTAATAGCAGGCAGTTGTTTGGGGTTTTGAATTTTGTTTGTGGGGCTTCCCCGTAAAGAAGCCACCTAACCGAAGTCACCAGGTCAGGCTAGGGGTGCCTTCCCAGGCCCTGTTCATAACCCCACCCTGTCACTCCTCAGATCAAAGATCCCCCTCCCCCGGAGCCCGTAGGGATCCCTCCATCAGCCTCTCCTGTATGCTGGGAAGCCACTCTGGCCTTCTAATGGGTAATCGGATTTACAGGAGCCTGGAGAAGGTGATGTATGTGAAAACACTTAATATAAAAGGACTTCGCGCAGAAGCCCAAATCTGATTTGGCCAATGAACTCAATTGCCGGTCTGACTGCATTCCAGGGGCAGAGCCGCCAGCATTTGTCCACATTACCCTGGAAAAGCCAGGTGATCCAGACCGAGCCGAGCCCGAGCCGCCCAGGCCTCTCCTTTCTGCTGGCAGCTCTGATCTCAGCGCCCCCCCCCCCGCCCCGCCACCCCTCACTTCCCTTTCAGCCTTTTGACCCAGACCGTCTGAAGTTCTCCAGCCAGCAGGAGTTTCAGTGCCCATGCTTGGCTCCTGTCCCGCTCAGGAGCCGGGAGTCCAGTGTTGAGCCAGGCTCCCTCACCATAGCCTCCACGTACATCCTTCTGGTCTCTTGCACGATCTCCCTCTGGGCCCCCAAACTGGAGACACAAGACCCTGTTATGGATTAAATGGTGCCTGCCCACAACATACGTTGAAATCCTGACGCCCGGTCTTCGTGATCACGATCCTGTTTGAACCTAAGATCTTAGAAAACGTGGTCTGTTAGGTTAACAGCCGGAGCGGGTCCTGATCCTGGATGGGTGGTGTCTCTATAAAAGAGGAGAAGATACACAAAGGCAGGGAGACAGAGGAGGGAAAACCATGTGGCGCTCCAACAGCAAGACGAGGGACACAGGCCTGAAGTCAGGAGAGAGACGCGTCACAAGACGGTAGGAACCAGCGCGGCCTGATGTGTGCGCTCGTCTCCGAAGTGCGAGTCAATAAAATCTGTTTGCATAAGCTATCCTGGTGGGTTTTGTTACGGCAGCCTCAGCAAACCGAAGCGGACACTTACTTCTCACTTGCTGACCACAAAGAACAGAGAGACTTCCAGGAGAGCTGTCAGGTCTCTCTTGGGCCAACCTCCATGTTAGCGCCCTCAGATGGCTGCATCTTTGCTCTGTGGAGTTTAGATACTCACGCCCATCCAGTCCATGCCGACCCATGGCGCCCCAGGACAGGGTGGGACTGTCCCTGTGAGTTTCTGAGACTGTCACTCTTCATGGGAGTAGAAAGCCCCCTCTCTCCTCTGGCTCGCAGCTCACTCAGTACCATGCTCCTGGAGTTTCGAGAAGACTCAAACCTGCTGCCACGGAGTCCCTGCAGGTCCTCGAAAAAGCACTCCCCTTGGGAGCATCAACTTTCTCTGTCCTCCTGCTGAGATTTGGACCCTACATCGTTAGTTCCTCAAGGCCAGAATCGGATGAGGAATTTACTTCCCCGCACTCTGGTGGCATCGTGGCTACGTGTTGGGGTAGTAAGCACATAGTCAGCAGTTTGAAACCACCAGCTGCTCCACAGAGGAACGGCAGGGCTTTCTGCTCCCTTAAAGAGATACAGCCCGGCATCCGGGAGCAGTGCTCCCCTGTCCTCTGGGGCCACCGTGAGTTGGCGTCGCCTCTGCGATGGCAGTGAGTTCTGAGTTTTAACAGGACAGGCTTGGGTGGCACAGGCGGTTCATGCTTCATGGCTAACGGGAAGGGCGATGGTTGAACTCAGAAGAAAGGGCTGGTGATCTGCTTCCAGGAGGTCACTGCCTTGAAACGTCTTGGAGCACAGCTCTGCCCCGCACACATGGAATCTGCTGAGGCCCAACTGGCTTCATGCAATTGGCTTGGTGTGGTTTCTAACCCACAGCTCTAGCAGACTCGCTGCTCTCTAGTCCATGCCGACCCACAGCGCCCCTGCAGGACGGGCGAGAACGGCCCCTGCGAGTTTCCAAACCGGTCACTGTTTAGGGGAGTAGAAAGCCTCATCGTTCTCCCGAGGAGCAGCTGGGGGATGGGAACTGCTGACCTTGCAGTTAGCAGCCCAACTCGTAACCACTGCACCATGAGCACTCCTGGCGTTTAACCCAGTGACCCATTAAAATGCCTTTCCTCAAACCAAAGACACGCAGAGAACGGTTCTCTCTGGCGAGAGGGGTAGGAACACACAGTTGGCTGCTTTGAAACCATAGTGCGTTTCTAACGCTAGGCTTCAAGGTAAAAGGAACACTGGAACCCAGCCGGAGACATGCACCCAGGGGTGATGCCAACGAGGAGTGAAGAAGTAACTTGAGGGAAAAGACCAGGAGGTGATCATCAGTGAGCTTGCCAAGGACCCCCATGGCCCTGCCATTAGTTGGTGTGGGAGATGGGAGCTGGGCTCTCCTGCCCCCACCCCGTGTCTTCCCAACCTCTGGGGGAGGCTGGGATGCCCAGTGGAGTTTGACCCTTAGGGGGAGTCCCTGCCCAGCTCCAGGGACCATCTCTCTCACGCTCACCCAAACTCCCCACGTCCTCTGTCAGTCCCCGGTTCCCCCAAGGGGCAGCTGACATCACCCTTTCTGGCAGCCAGCAGTTGACCTACATTCCTTCCCCGACTCTCTCCTGTCTGGGAGAGGCTCCAAACACCCTGCTCCTCTCCAGAGAAGAGGGAAGGGCCCCGCTCACGATTTTCACGGAGCGCCAGGGCCAGGCCTGTGTCCAGATGGCGTTCCACCCGCAGCTCCCAGGCACTGCCCGTCCCTCCCTGCGGGGCAGAGCACGCTCTAGCCTGGCAGGGCCATGAGCCCCTGCCGCCCTAACAACCACATCGTGCAGCTGCGAGTCCCCTGATCGGGCCAGGGGAGTGGTCCGGAAACACTGATCTCCGTGGCAGGAGAACTTGGTCGGCTGGATGAGCCTTGCCCTGGAGGTGAAGCCCGGCATGCCCTCCAACAACCGTGCTCCCCGGAACCCACTGGAATCTCATCAAAAGAAACCAGCAGCTTGGCTGGAAGGCAACTTGGGCCCTTCATCTAGTGGACAGCCAGCTGGACCTGAGTGAATGTGCCCCTGCCAGGCTGTGATGCTGGGGCAATGACAGGTGAAGCGCAGGATGCCTGAATGATGATGCTGGTGAAGATGATGGCATTGACCATGGACTGCCCGAAGACCAGACCACCCTCTCTTAGAAGACATGCATGGTCCAACCAGCATGCTTGCTCCTTAGAATTAGATGGCAAAACTTCCTCTCGCTTACTTTGAACATATTATTCAAACAGGCTCACTGCCGTTGAGTGGATTCGGTGTTATGGCCACCCTGTGGGTGTCTGAGATTTTATAGCTTTACAGGAGTAGAAAGTCTCTCCATTCTTTCTCAGAGTGGCTGGTGGTTTTGAAATGCTGGCCTTGTGCCCAACGCATGATCCATTACACCACCAGGGCCCCCTGACATCTCGTTGTTGTTGTTGTTGTTGTTGGGTGCAATTGAGCCTGTTCTGATCCAGAGTAACCCTTGCCACAACAGAAGGAAACACGGCCCAGTCCTGCGCCGTGCTCACAATTGTTCTTACATTTGGACCCGTTGCAGCAGCCACGGTGTCCATCCGTCTAGTCAAAGATCTTCATCTTTTTTACTTCCTTCTACCAAGTACGATGCCCTTTTCCAGGGACTGGCCTCTCCCGATAACACATCCAAAGTACCTGAGACCAAGTCTCGCCGTCTTTGCCCCGAAGAAGCCTTCTGACTACACTTCTTCCAGGACAGATTTGTTTGTTCTTTCAGCAATCATGATATTTTTAATATTCTTCACCTGCGCCATCATTCAAAGGCATTGATCCTTCTTCGTTCTTCCTTCTGCACTGTCCTTTCACAGGCATAAGAGGCAACTGAAAATACCACGGGTCAGATGTACCTTAGTCCTGACATTGGCATGCCTGCTTTTCAACACTCGAAGGAGGGTTTCGGTAGCAGATCTATCCAAAGCCATGCGCTGTTGGATGTCTTGACTGGTGATTCCATGAGCGTTGACTGTGGATCCAAGTAAGACATTACCCTGGACAAGTTCTGCCTTTTCTCCATTTATCATGATGTTACCTATTGGTCCAGGTGTGAGGGTTTGGGTCTTCTTTACCTTGAGTTGTAATCCACACTGAAGGCTGCCATCCTTGATCTTCATCAGCAAGTGCTTCAAGTCTTCCGTTTTGGCAAGCCAGCTCGCGTTATCAGTGTTGTTGATAAGCCTTTGCCCAATCCTGATGTTGCCCATCTTCACGCGGTCCAGCTTCTCTCACTGTGTTCACAGATTGAGCGAGTCTGGTGAGAGGAAGGAAGCCTGACGCCCAGCTTTCCTGCTTGTTAACCACATAGTATTCCTGCGTTCTCTTCACCCAACTGCCTCTTGGTCCATGCACAGGTTCCCCGTGAGCACAATGAAGTATTCTGGAATTTCCATTCTTCTCAATGTTGTTCATAGTTTGTTAGGATCCACACAGTCGAATGCCTTTGCCGGACACATTGTTAGGAAAGTCTCCGGGCTGGGAAAGGGCATCATGCTTGGTTGAGGGTCCACAAAAATGAGTGAGCCCCCCTGTGTTGAGTTGACACAGCAGCCACAACTGGACTCACTCATAGCAGCGTTCACGAGAGTGGCACCGACGGGCAACGTGTGGGTCTGCAGCATAGACGGTCATCATGACTTAGAGGCAACGCAATGGCAGTTCACCGCAGCAGTGGCCGAATACAAGAGAGCATCAGAAAGTGTGACTGAAAACTCATAGACATTTTAAATTACATTAACATCTCCATCTAGGTCCATCCACTTCCGAAGGTGATACTTCCACCTCCGTAACTCTCCCCCAAAGAACCGATGCTCTTCCAGCGACCCACGTTGACCAATGGCAGCTCTGCTTCCTCAAGAGCCTCCACGACTCATGTTCCTTCTAAAGGTTGAGTTTGGGCAACAAAAACAAGTCTGGAAGGGTGAATCAAGGGTGGACGGTGGACGGAGTAAGGTTTCTCACAGAACAGGTCTTGCTGAGTGGGTGCATTGTCATCATGGGGGGAAAAAATTCCCCCGTGTGATTTTCCTGGTCTTTTTCTCACCAATGTAGTTTTTCAGTTTTCTTCTTCTTCCTTTTAAACTTCTATTGTGAATGAGGCAAAAGTGTACAGAGCAGCTCATCAGTTTCACGTGCAACAACGTATATACGTTTACAGTGCCCACTCATCCATTTCAGTTCCCCCCAGGCACCATCACTCTGCCTACTCCCCCACCCCCACGCCCCGCCTTTCTTGTTTCCATTCCTCCTTCTGTCCTTGGTGAATGCTCCTTTTCCGAACTTCAGTGCATGGCTATTCTAACATGAGGGTGGGTCCAGTCCTAGAGTTTAAGGGTGACTGTGGGCCATGTTCATGGGGGTCCCACCAGTCCCTCTCCAGCCAGTAGGCATGACCTCTTATGATTCGGAGTGTTGTTCCACACTTTTCTCCCAGTCTCCCCAGGACCTTCTCACGTGACCCTCGTCGGAGCAGTTGGTGCCGGTAACTGGGCACCATCTAGTTCTTCTGGTCTCAGAGTGGTGGAGAGTCACACTTGCATAGCCCATTCGTCTGGTTTTTCCCACGTATATTTTGATTTTCCTCACTCTGATCTTCTGGGTGGAAAAAGGTCAATAGTTGCCCCCTAGATGGCTGCTCACTAGCTTTGAAGTCGCTACTCGGAAAAGTAGGATATAGGATGTAGAATGTTGTCTATGGGAACTAGGTTATGCCAATTGACCTTCGTGTCCCCTAAGACTATAGTCCTGAGCGCCCCAGGCCCATTCCCTCAAGGTATTTGGTTATGTCTAAGAAGTGCCCCTGGATGCTTCACCACAGTTGTGGGTGTAATTGCAGCAGAAGCAAATGCCCAACACCAACATCCTCCATCAAATCTCTATATATTTGTGGTTCTAGCCCCTCTCCCTTCATGCCCATTTAGCCTGCGTATCTGTCTTGCATCTGCTCGTAGATCACTGCCACTGCAGGGTGGTACGTCCAGTGGTAGTTCCTTCTCAGCCTGTAACCCTTGCTCTCCTCCCAGGGCCTTCCCTGCCTCCAGCCTTGTTGCCTGAAGTTCCCATTGTCTTCCATGATCATCCTGTGGTCTTTGAGAAAGGCTATCAAGATGACCTCTTTGAGGGTCCCCCAAACAGTCACCAGAACCCTCTGAGCTAACCTGTAAGTCACTTTGAACTTAGCTGGCTCAGCAGCTCCCCTCAGAAAAGACAGCTTTGATGGTTTTAAAGGCCCCCAATGAGACTCAGATCGGTGCATCACCAAGAGAGCTCGTCAGCAGCCTTCCCAGGCTACAGAGACAGACTTCAGCGTGGTTGGTTTGGACTAAGCAAAGCGAATATAAACCAGAACCTCCAGGAGCAATGCTTTTTGACTTATCCTTGTAGCACATGGTGCATACTGAAATTGGGGGTGGTGGTGGTGAAAGAAAGTCTTCCTTTTTAAAATATCTGTTTATTATTAATTGGGAGTTAATACATATATCATTCCATAGTTCAATCTCATCAGGCAGAACTATACAGTTCCTACCACAATTGCTTTCCAAAACAAATCCTCATTGTTTATCTGAAAACTCACAGGTATCTAAGCATTCTGCATATATGCATATGTATATGATGTGTGTGTATGTGCGTGTGTGTGTGTGCTCCATCTGACAGTTTCAGGGCCTGGGGACTTCTCAGGAAAGTAACGCTCGAGGTCAGGCATGTCTGCTGTGGAGAGCTTCCGGCTCCCGAGAGGCTGGCAGTAGGACCCCAGGAATGAGCAGGCCTGTCCCTCGGATCTGGGCCAGTCTTTTCTCCTTAGACCCCTCTGCACTCACATCTTCCTCTCTGTGTCACTTGTTGGCCACTAACAATTGCAACAGTGACAATAGCTGGCACGTATGGAGGACTGGGTACCTGCCAGCCCAGGTGCTGAGCACTTTGTCCTCAACCCATGTCTTCCTCCCACTAGCTCCACCCTGGGGGACAGTCGCCATCCCAGTTTGACAGACCAGGAGACACAGACCCTAAATGGCTGTCACCTGCCCATGTCCACACAGCATACAGCAACAGGGGCAAGATCTGAGCCCTGACTGCCAGCCACTGCACAGTGCTGCTGCTCCTGCCCACCCTGACACCACCTGGCCTTCCTCCTACTGTGTGCCTGGCTCCACATAGGGTCCTCTGTGTACTACTGGGCCCATCCTTTTCTCTCCTTCCTTCGGCAGCTGGTGAGGCCTGTGTGCCAGCCATGGCATTAAACTCAAGCCAAACTCAAGGCCATCCAGTCCGTTCCAACTCAGAGCACGGAGCAGCCCTAGGGAACAGAGCAGAACTGCCCGTGCAGGCTTCCCAGGCTGAACATTGTCATGGGAGCAGAGAGCCTCCTCTTCCTCTTGAGGCGCAGCTGGTGGATTCGAACCGCTGGCCTCGAGGTTAGTCGCCCAATGCCTAAATCACTACACTGCCAGGGCTCCTCAGAGACTACAGTAGGCACTTAGCAAAATAACAAACGAAGAACCTAAAAATCTAAGACAGGTTTTAATTTAGGAGAAGTGACTTGCTCAAGGTCATTCAGCAAATCACTCGGGCCATGGGCAAAACTCAGTCTCCTGATTCAGCAATCTCTCTCTCTCTCTCTCTCTCTCTCTCTCTCTCTCTCTGTCTCTCTTTCTCTCCCTCACTAGCCTGCCTGGTGGATGCCCTCTAAAACCACTTTGCTGCCATCCATAGAGTTAAAGCCGGGTGCTGGCTGGGTGGGGTGGGAGGGGAGCAGCGGGGTCCTGGTGGACTGGGCGTTGTGGGCTGGCTGGCCTGCCACGCTCGTCTGTTCATTATTAAGTAATACCTCCTGATGGATGTCTGAAAAGTGCTGTGTAGCGGGGTCAGGCGGCTGAGCTGCTAGTTTTCTAGTGAGATGGATGGTTCTCGAAGGTCAAATTCAGGAAGCGATTCCTGGGAAAATTGATCCCATACTCCCCTGGATGGAGGGGAGAGATCGGGGCTGGAGAGGCAGCGGGAGATGGGCCACCCACTCAGGGTCGGGAGGGGGTGTGGAGAAAGAGGGCTTTGTTCCTCTGGAGTTGCATTTCTTTGGACGAATTGGCAGCAGGGTCCCATGGTAAGAGGGGTTGGAGAAGGCTGGGGTCTGGTTCCGCAGGCCCCTCCCCTGGCTTTTATGATCTAGGAGGAATCCGGTTGGTTGGGGTGCTAAGAGAAAAGCAGGGTGGGTATGTGGTCATGAAGTCCAGCCGCAGCACCAAACGGCCCTGGGTTCAAAACCCGCCTCCTCCACCCAGAGAGCCGGACTGGAACTCCAGCTCAGTGGGAGGAGCGGAGCCTGCTGGGTTCGCACAGGCGCTCAGATGATGGTGCAGCCTGCGCCGTCCTGGCCCACATACTCGCGTGAGTGCAGAATAAATTATTTATATGTGTTTGCGTATTTATCTAATTTACTTCCTCTCTCCAGGGCCTTCTGGAATAGGGGAGACAAACCGCAGGGCAGTCTCAGGAGGAGGGGCCTGTGTTGGAGGGAATCAGGCTGCATGGACGGACGTCTGTGGGCCTGTGTCTGTCTCAGAACCAGTCCATGGAGACTGTCCAAGGCCCCACCCAGTTGCTGCTGGAGGGCCCTTTTAAAGTGGAGGGGAATGGCTCGGGTGGCCTGGGGTACCCCCAAGCTGCTTGGGGGCTCCTCTCCTTGTCCGTAAGCTGGAGACGTTGTAGGTTTCTGTTGTGTGCTGTTGAGTCAGTTCCACCGCAGAGTGACCGTGTGGGACCGAGTAGAACTGGCCCTGCCGATTTCCGAGACTGGACCGTGGTGGGAGCAGACCAGCAGCGCTGCATCGCCGCACCTCCAGGGCCCCTTCGCGTGGAGAGGACAGCCACTCTCCTCAAGGTGCTGGGGAAGGCCTATGAAGTCACCTCTGCAGAGGTCCTGGGCTCACTGCCTGGGGAAGCTCACAGAAATAACTCCCAAACTCACTGCCACCGAGTCAATGCTGACTCACAGCAACCCCATGTGGGCTTCCGAGACTGTTTCTGAGAGTAGAAAGCCCAGGCTTTCTCCTAGGTTGCTGCTACTGGTTTTGAACTGTCGATCAGGAGGATCGCAGCCCAACTCAGAACCACTACTCCCCCGGGGCTTCCATGAGGAAAAGCATGCGAAATCACACCCTGAGCACGTCTATGCATTTGAAGAGCCTGGTGGCTCGGTGGTTAAAGCCTCAGCTGCTAATGGCAGGGAATGGTCCAAGCCCACCAGCCTCTCGGCTGGAGAAAGATGTGACAGCCTACTTCTGTGAAAATCCTCACCGCCATCACGTCAACGCTGACTTAGAGCCCTGGAGGACAGCGTCGAACTGTCCCTGTGGGTTTCCAAGACTAAGTTTTTACAGGAGTGGAAACCTTCGTCTTTCTGCCTCACAGCTGCTAGTGGTTTCGAACTGCTGACATGACCAGCAGTCCAGTGAGTCGCCCGCTCTACACCACCTGTCTTGGAAAGCTTCCCGGGCATGCTCCTGTGTCCAGGCGTTGCGGTGAGTTGGAAAAGACTGGACAGCAAAGGCTTGGGGATTGAGCTGCATTCAGCCAGCACTTTGGAGAGGGAGACTCGGCTCAGCTGGCAACAACCCTCTGAAGTAGGTGTGACTGCTGTCCCTATTGTGCAGATAAGAACTAGAGACCTGGGGATGCTCACCCACCTGCCTAAGGTCACATGGTAAATGGCAGAACATTCTAGGCTCCTTGGGCCAGCAGGGTGGGCCTGGGGAAGGTCCAGTGATCCAGAAAGACAAATGGCAGGGGTAAGTAGAAGCGCCACCTGGGCACGGCTGGGTGCAGAAGCTTCCGGCGCTTCCTAAGCCTGGGTGCGTGTGTGGGCAGTATGACATGGGCATCCCCTAGGTCCATTCTTCATTCCAAAATGGCCGATGTCTCTGTTGGTCATGGCAGTGCCTGGTATAAGCAGGACGGGTCCGCTCCACTCAGAACTCTTCTCAGGTGTGAGAAAGCAGGCTCTGGTGGGTTAGGACACATGCCCAATCCACCGATGCCACACCTCCCGCCACCCCAGCCGATGTTCGGTATGCACCTCGGGTTCCTTGGCTCAAATCCAGGCTCTGCCCCTCGACGACTGGGATGCCCAGGCTGCCTACGTCCCTCTCCATACTTCAGTTTCCTCGCCTGGACAGTGGAGCTGAGAAGGGCGTGTTGGTCACTGGGACATTGTGGACCTTGGTTCACTCGTGCACAGCTCTCGCCCGGGATAGTGCCTTGCAAGGTGAGCGCACAGTATCAGCTGGTATGTACCCAGGAGTCTTTCTTTAAGGGACCCTGTTCCATTCAGCATTGGACTACTGCCTGCAACTGCTAACTGGTCAGCAGTTCGAAGCCACCAGTCCCTCAGCAGGAGAAAGGGGGCTTTCTACTCCTGTAAAGAGTGACAGTCTCAGAGGCTCACGTTGGCAGTTCTCTGTCCTGTGGAGTCGCAGTGGGTTGGGTTTGGGGTTTTGGTGATGGGTTGATACTAACAGTAACACAGATCCCTGGCAGTTTGTAGGAGAGAGAATCCCACATAGCCCAGGTCCCCAGCCTTTAGTCATCCAGACAAACCCTTCACTGTCCGCCCAGGTCCATTCTTTATTTGGTCGGTTGTATTTGTTGAGATGGAATCCACATTCCATAGTGGTCATTAATGACTCTTGCTTTGTTGTAATAATTATATCACCATCACCACAAATGATCATGGAGCAGCTCTATTGCCCCCCCCCCAAAGAGGCTTCATGTCGCTTAGCTCTTGGCCACAATTCCTCCCTCGATGGTTCCCCTTCCAGCTCCAGTTTCTGTTTCTATTGATTGGCCTGTTCTGGGCAGTTCACATCACTGGAGTCACCGTGTGTGGCCTTTTGTGAGTGATTTCTTCAGGTATGATGATGTCTTCAAGGTTGTTCCATGCTGTGACATGAATCAGTACTTGACTCATCTTTCTGGTTGAGTAGTATTCCATTGTATGGATATACCACATTTGGTTTAGCACTCGGTGGCTCCTTGGGTCATTTCTGTGTTTTGCCCATTGTGGACACGTGTGTACGAATTCTCAGGTGAACGTACATTTGCATTTAGCTTGGAAAGGAATCCCCAGGCCATGTCGCAGTTCTGCGTTCCACCTTTTGAGGAATTGCCGGGCCATTTCCCAAATTGGCCGTACCATTTTGCATTCCTAACAGTAGCGCAGGCCCCGAACCACCAGGTCGGCAGTTCCAAACCACCAGCCACTCTGCAGAAGGAAGGGTGAGGGAGGCTTGCTACTGTGGTAACGATTCAGAGTCTGGGACACCCTGGGCAGTTCTCCTCTGTCATCCAGGGTTGTTAAGCATCAGAATCGACCTGATGGTGGTGAGAAGGGCCGTGTGTTGTGTGTGTGTGTGTGTATGTGTGTGTGTGTATGTGTGTGTGTATGTGTGTGTGAGTGTGTGTGTGTGTGAGTGTGTGTGTGTGTGTGTGTGTGTGTGATGCTTCTGATTTCTCCACGGCCTTGTCACCTCGTGTTGCAATGCAGCTCTCATGGCCCTCTTAGGGAGCCTGAAGCGGCGCCCGCAGGGATGTGGATGTGCGCTTCTCCGATGACCAATGCTTGGAGCGCCTTCTTCTTTGGGGAAATATCCAGTCAGATCCTTTGCCCACGCTTTCGTGGCTTTACTCATCCTGTTGTCACCAAGTTACCAGATTTCTTGACGTATCCCACGCCACACAACTCCTTATCAGGCACGTGGCTGGGGAGACGGCCCCCTGGTCTGCAGACCATGCCCTTACTTTCTGAAGTACAAACGGAGTTCAATGGGATGCTGTCCAGTTTGTCTCTTTTTCCTCTCAGCCTCATGCTGTGCCGCCCTATCTAAGAACCCGCTGCCTAGTCCAAGGTTATGAAAATCCATGCCCAGAGTTTCTGCCAAGAGTTTTATCCTTGAGCTCTGGGATCTAGGCCCCAGGCGCCTTGTGAGTTAATTTCCGTGTATGGGGCGAGGTTACAGCCAAACGTTATTCTTTTGCACGTGGCTGTCACATTATGCTTATTTATTTTCCTACATAGTTCTTTCCCCCCTTTTACTCAATATGAGTACTTTTAAAATTTAGCATCATCTACCCAATACTATTTCCCAAATTCCAGGATTGGTGAGCTTGTCGCTTTTTTTAATGTCGTGAAATCTGTCCTAAGTGTGGTGGTTATGTTGTTAGGTGCCAGACCGTGGCTTCTGACCCACAGCAACCCTTTGCTCCGTACTCCCCACTGTTCCTCTGCCTGATCCCATTGCTGCAGCCACGGTGTCACCCCACCTCACTGAGAGCCCTGCTCTCTCGCACGGCCCCTCCACCATACCAAGCATGGTATCCTTCTCCCGGGACTGATCGCTCCTGACAATGTGTCCAAAGTGCGTCCTTTCGACACTGAAGAGTAACTATTAAACCAGCTACGGTTTGTGGGTGCATTTCCCCATTTGGGGAGGCAGTGTTAGTAATGATGAATCGATGAGAAGAGAGTCACTAGCAGGGCCTGAGTATATACAGGGGCCCAGAAAAACCTCACTGCCGAAGTGAAATGTAACTTTAAACCTGATACTGACCATAACAGTTCGTCTTATGAGAAGGAGCCAGAGCCTGGCAGTGTATTCCAGGTAGAGGGAATGGCATGTGCAAAGACCCAGAGGCAAGATGGATGGGGGCAGAAGCCGGACAGCAGGAGCCGCTCGGGGTGGCAAGGGTGAGATGTAAGGGAGAGTCGTCAGGCCAGGTCTGCGGGGTCCTCCATGCCTGAAGAAAAGTTATTCTCTCTCCTGGGTGCCCTGGGGGCCATGGAAGGGCTGTGGGCTCTGAAATGCCACCGCCTGCTCAGTTGCACAGTAGAGTGGGCTGTAACGGGGCAGGGTTGGAGCCCAGGGGACTCCTGCGGGAACCAGGGCACCTATGAGATGCTGGTGGCCTGGGCCCAGGCAATGCCCGTGGGGGTGGCAGGCAGAATGGGGCCTTCTGGTCTTGGAGGAGTGAAGGCTGTCCCAGCAAAGGCGTGGGGCACTCGGCTTGTCATAACAGTGTGACCGTGGCCTGTGAGGCAGCCTCTCTGGCACCCATTTCCTCAGCCAGCCTGGTGGTGAAGAGCTTGGAGCCAGATGGCTTGTATTCAATACCTGTGCTATGGCATAGCGTGGCGTGGCGTGGCTCTGGCACCGATGAGCCGCGAGCCCTGGCAGCGCAGTGGCGATGAGCTGGGCTGCAGTCTGCAATGTCAGCAGTTTGAAGCCACCAGCTCCCCTCGGGAGCAAGACGGAGCTTTCTGCCAGAGTTGCAGTCTCAGAAACCCACAGAGCAGCTCTGCCCTGGCCTACAGCCTCACTGGGAGTCAGCATCCACTCGACAGTGGTGGGTTTGGGTTCTTGACAAGGGGTAACGATGAGTCTGCCTCTTGGGGTTATTGTTAGGACAGCGGTTCTCAACCTGTGGGTTGCGACCCCTTTGGGAGTCGAACAACCCCTTCACAGGGCTCAGCCAATTTATCACTGTAGCAAAATGACAGCTATAAAGTAACAATGAAAATAATGTTATGGTTGGGGGTCCCCATAACATGAGGAGCTGTAAGGAAGGGTCTCGGCATCAGGAAGGTTGAAAACCGCTGTGTTAGGATGTAGTGAGGTGACATGACGGTAGAACACCCTCCCCGAGTCAAGGACACAGAGAGTGGCATCCCCTAGGACACTTGTGCTGTTAGAGACAAGGGGACCAACACCCAGAGGTGCAGCACAGGCCCCGCAGCCCCTCCCACCTTCCCAGTGCCTCGCCTCCCTGGAGAAAAGAAAAGAGGAACCCCGCCCTCAGCACAGGCCTGCACTAGGCCCCAAATGATGGAGGGGTCCTAGTTCCTGCTACTTCGGGTCCACCAGCTGGGTGCTCTCCATCTAGGCTTTTTCTCCCAGGAAGGCCTCGTTCTTGGGCCCGGCAGGCCAGCCGCAGACACCAGGCCCAGAGCCCCCTGAGCCGTGGGGGAGACACTACGCAACGAGGTGGAGCCAGGGGTAGAGAGGGGTGCTGGGCAAAGCCTGGACCGTGAACAGTCCTGGCCTCAGGGATGTCTTCCTTGCCTGTGAAAGCTCTCCCAGTTATCCCCATACCCTCCAGAAGTTTGAGTCTGCAGGACTCTCCGAGACAACAGATACTCACACAGAGAAAGAGAGAAACAAGGACGGGGGGTGCACTGGGGCCCAGAGAGGTCAAGATCATACACAAACTCCATGGCCCCACAGCCTTCCTCTCTCTCTCTCTCTCCCATACGCAGGCACACACGCACGCAGGTAGGCACACACACACGCAGGTAGGCATGCACAGCTCTCTTAGAGCTATCTGCGCATGTCTGGAAGACTAAGAAGCGCCCGTCTGACGCTAGCCAGAGCCTTGGCTTCTCCCACGCCCCATAAGCTCCTCATGGGCCCTGGCAGCTAGAGCAGCCTGGTGGCAAAGGCGCCATACTCATCCCAAGGCAGAGCCAGGGCTGGGGAGAGGCCAGGCCACCCTCCCATGCTCCTCTGGGAGACAGAGCTGGTCAGGAGGGGGCCTGGGCAGAACCTGCGCTGGGGCCAGACATGTGCATTTCGGTCAGGAGTAGCCAAGCAAGCACACGACCTTGGGCTGGCTTTTCCCCACCTGTGGCACCAGGCTTGTCCACGCTATCATTATTACAGGCTGCTTCTCAAATTCAGCTGGTCTTTTATGCATCTTTAACAAGCCAAGGTCAATGTTATCACCCAAAGTTGAGATGGCAATCTTTTCTCTAAGTAACCGATGTCTAAAAATACCCCTTCCTCCGGCCAACAGCGTGGAGTACATGCCTGGTTCCAGGGGAGGGCATGGGGGTGTTCCTCCCCAGTGGGATGTTAGGTAAGAATTCTGAAGGAAAGCCTTCTAAGGTCGGGTGAATTTTGCCAACAGACTTTTGTTGGACAAGGTCAGACAGGTCTTACTGCAGGACTTACCAGAGCCTTTAAGACCCTAAATGTGAGTGGTGACTGGAGCAGGTATGGGTCAGGAGCAGGGCATGGGGTGTGCCTAATAATGAACATTCATGAGGTGTTTGTAATGGGCAGGTGTATGGGGGCAGGGAGTTGTTGGTGAGCATGAAACATGTCAACCTAAAGAGTGATTTTTTTCTTTGACTCTTTATAGTTGGAGTATGGATATGTCTAATTTAAGCATCATTAGAAGCTACAATACATACAATTTCATGTCCTGCTTTTTTGCAATCAGCTATAAAACACTGCTACTGAGTCAGTGCTGACTCGTAGCAACCCTATAGGACAAGGTAGAACTGCACCTATGGGGTTTTGAGCTATAACACTTTAGGGGAGTAGAAAGCCTCATCTTTCTCCCGAGGAGCTGGCTGGTGGTTTCAAACTGCTGGCTTTGCGATGAACAGCCTATAGCATAACCACTATACCAGCCCATGTTAACTTCTCAGGCTCTGGAGTCAGCCCTGAGTTCTACTTCCAGTGACATTTTTAAGCAGCCCTGTGACCCTAGGCTCTGAACCTCCCTTTCCTCGTCTGTGACACGGTGGCAACAGTCCACTCCTCGTGGTCACTAGTGGACCAGATGAGCTTCCTGCTGGCCACAGTCAGCACCTGGGAAGTGTGACCATTCTCTTTGTGGCTCGAGATGGCCTTTGAAACCCAGATATTTAAGATCTTTAAACACTTCCATTGTGTGGATACCGTATTCTGCTGGGTATCAGGGAGGGCAAAAGGAAGATTCGGGGTTGGGGGCAAGCTGGGAGGCAGGCCGGGAGGCCGGTGAGTTAGCACCGATCTGCGATCCGCGAGGCTTGCAGCTGGGACGGGCTCAGCGGCAGCTTGGGACAAGCAGCCCGGCTCCCAGCTCAGCATCCTTGCCTCGGAAGGCGGACCCCACAGAGGAGCCCTCGTCCCCAGCCAGACGGAGACAAATGACAGGAGGAGGGGGCAGCAAGAGCCAAGACAAAGAGTCTGACAGGCCTGATTTATGGGGACGGGAAGATGTTGGAAGTTGAATATGCATTGGGTGGTTTAGCCGAGGCGGAGGGAAAACACCTCGAGGATTTGAGGAACATGACTGGGGACAGTGACGAATGTCACTTGGCCCTGTGGCGGCGGCGGGGTCTGAAGGCAGAGGAAGAGATGATTAAACATTCAGAAATCCACCGTTGAGATGATGGAAGGCTGATGGGCAGTTAGTGGCCCCACCCAAGTCCTGATCACCATCTTCTGTCACCTGCCAGGGCAGGGCCTTCTTGCTGGTCTCCCTACCTGAATTCTTATCCTCCCAAAGAAACCATGCTCCACGGAACAGCCCAAACTAAAGAACGCACTGCCATCGAGCAAATTCCAACCCAACTCTGGATTCCAACACACTGTGAAAACCAACCACCCCATGGAAATGGGCTTTATCAAGCCATTGACCAGAGCAGGCCCTTCCAAGCCTCCGATGACTTTTAACCCCTGACTAAGTGAAACCAGCCTCTGCATCATGATCCAGCCCACTCCTACCTCCAGGGACTCCTTCCAGCTTCACAGGTGGGGCTTCTCCTGGCCCCAGGGTCTTCCCGCATGCTCTTGCCTCTTTCTAGAAGGTTCCATCCTTCAGGTCTTGGTTTAAAACTCCATTCTTTCTGGAAGCTTGGCATTTACCCCTAGACTACGTTAGGACCCTCTGTCTTATATAGCATGTGAGCACGTCTAACAATTGAAGTTAATTAAAGCTTTGTGTTTTTTAATCAATCCGCTTTATATTTCTCATAAACAGTTTTGTTGGCACTTCATCCACTTATTATGCAATTCAATCGTTCAGCCGAATCAAGAAGCGTCGTACCGTCTTTACCACAATCAATTTTAGAATGTTTTCTTCTTCCCCATACTCGTGGCTATTCATTTAGTTTTTTTTTCTTTTTGGCAAAAATATACACAACAAAACATTCAACGACTCCACAACTTGTACATGTATAATTCAGTGTCATTGATTCGCCTCTGTGTGTTGTACAACCATCATCGTACTCTCTCTACCACCGCTAACGTAAACTGATGCCCCTAGGCAAAACCTCTTACGGTAACCAAAGGTCACGGTTCGTATCTTTTCTTTTTCCTGTTCAGGAGTTTTCTTGATGTGCTATTCACCTATCTTACACTTTCAAAGTCAAACCGCTTCTAAATATATCATCACAACCAACTTTAATGCTCCTGCCGCCCCCCCTTTATTTGTTAGAGTGGTGTGAGGTTTGCAGAAAATCACATGGAAAGTGGAGCCCTCCCCTGCGTCCTCCTCCTCCCCCTCCCTTGTGTCCCATCTCATCAGCATCTTGCACTTGTCCCATTAATGAGCACTATTGATACATAATTATGAATAAAAGGCAGAGTTGGCTGCAAATAGTGGAGCGCTTGTCTCCTAGCCAAGAGGTTGATGATTCAAACTCACCAGATGTGCCTCAGAAGAAAGCCCTGGGAACCTCTTCCTAAAGGGGATGCCTTGGAGGGCCTCTGTTATAGAGTTCTCCTCGGCCCTGACTGGACAGCAGCTGGCTTGGGTTTGGCGGACGGTTTACCATCAGGCTCAGTCTTCGTGCTGTACCATGTGTGCAGGTGTCCTGCACACACCGTCACAGAATCATGTCACCATCCTGAACACCCCTGTGACTCACCTATTGTCTCCCCCAATTCCCTCCCCTCCCACACGGATCATTTTACTGTCTCCCTGCTAGACTCCGAGACCCCTCAGAGCAGGGACTCCTCAGAATGGTTCTCCTGATACTCACTGCTCCCAGGTCAGAGCCTGGTGCATATGAAGCACCCCTAAGTATTTTTCTTTGCATATTTGAATAAAAAACGGATCCTCCTAAACAACGTTAGTCTGCAATTGGCTTTTCACAAATATTGACATCTCTTGGAATGCGTCCCTTAGTGGAATCTAGAGCACACTCTCTTTAACTTTTCATCATGGAGAGTTTCCAACCTCCATACAAAAGCAGAGAGAATCTTCTCTCCCCAACTGCCAGGTCCCTGCCACCCGACTGTGGCAGTGACCAGCTCCTGGTCCTGCCTGCTCCCTCTGCATCTCGACCCAGGCCCCTTTCCTGTTTCATGTTGAAGTACTTCCCCTTCAAGGACTTCCAAACATCACCGCACCCCCGCCAGCACGCCTCAGAAGCCTGGGTTACATAAGATCTAATACAGACAGGGGTGCACGCTGTGGATGGTCGGATAAATGCCATTTCCATTGGGTGAGTGGGTTTCACAGTTTGTTTGCATCAAGATCCAAATAAGGGACACACACACCAACTGCTTGATGCCCCTTTGAGGTTCTCCTAAGTCAGGTTCCCCCTCCATACCCCAGACAGATATGTGCATACTCAGGGGGATTTCTGTTTCCTTCTTGCTCTTGAAATCCATCTGTTGAACAAACTGGGCCGCATCTTCTGGAGCATGATCCTCAGGCTGGGCCTTGCTGGCCGCACCCCCACCCCCACCCCCACGGTGGGGTTCATGTGTCCCTCTGTCGTTTGGGTTTCTTGTCCTCTGGTGGTTGGAACAGAGGGCGTCATTGACTCGGGTTCCCTTTGCTGGGGCAATACTGCTCTGCAGCAGAGGTGTGGATGGTGCCCCCGGAGGCCGGAGGCCTGGGGCCGTGGCTTCTGGTTGTGGTTAGTTACTCTCAGGTCAGCTCTGACTCAAAGCAACCTCTGGACAGCAGCCCTGCGCCATCTTCTTCGCCGGTGGGACATTGGGGGCTGCCGATGCAGCTACTGAGTCAGCCAGTCCCCTACCCGGAGGGTCTCTTCGTCTTCCTCTGTTCGCTGGGATGCTTCCATACAGAGGAACTTCTCGTTCACTTTTTTGCGTTACCGTGAGGTGCAGTTGATGTCGGGCTGATTCTTTCCCTTTATTTACCAGTTTTCAGAATAATGAGTTGCCTATAAATATTTGAAAGAATGAATGAATAATGCATACATGGGTGAATTCACAGCGCCTTGGGAGTCGGGCCTTCCCTGTCTGCTCTCAAGGCTAGGGACCAGAGCCTCAGGCTGAAGAGCAGCCCCCATCCTTAGCCAGGCCAACGTCTGCACAGTGAGAGGCATGTGGGCACCTCTTGGTATCTCTCGACCCACCTCAATCATGGCTAAGGCCATCAGATTCTGGGTGACTAAGAATAAGAATGTCCAGCATCTGGGACAAGGACAGCTCAAAGGCCCTCCCAATTGGAGGGCAGGACTCCTTGAAGCCACCATCTATGGAGAGTGTGGACAAACAGCAGAGTCGCTGCCAGGGGCGGGGGGGGGGGGGGGGAGTGGGTGGGGCGGGGAGCAGGTGTTCCCACGAAGGAGAGGGAATTGAGGATTTCTCAGCTGGAAGGAATTTCAGGGCAGGTAGGGCCAGGGGTCTCGGGGATCTCTTTCAGGCCAGATCCAGCACCCTCTGAGCCAATCTGGGGGTCAGGATGGCCTGCCTACCACTCGCTGACGTCTCTTCTCCCTCTGTGCTGCCCGCCCCCCTCCACCAGGTGCAAGTGTAACCTGCACGCCAACCTGTGCTCCGTTCGGGAGGGCAGCCTGCAGTGCGAGTGTGAGCACAACACCACCGGCCCGGACTGCGGCAAGTGCAAGAAGAACTTCCGCACCCGCTCCTGGCGGGCAGGCTCCTACCTGCCGCTGCCCCATGGCTCACCCAATGCGTGTAGGTACCAGTGCAGTGGCTACCAAGAGCAGGCCGCCAGGCGGTGTGGCCTCCCCAGCTCTTCAACCCGGGGCTCGCTCTCTCTCTCTCTCTCTCTCTCTCACACACGCACCTCACATGCATACACAGAGACACTAAGAGAGACATGGACACAGATGTGCACATCGCTGTTACATGGCTCTCCATCACCGGCCCTCCTGCCCTGCCCGGAGAATCCAGCTATGTCTGCTTAGCCAGTGGCTTCCCAACTGTCCATCCCCACCTGGACCTGGAAAGCTGGGAAGCAGGTCTCCAGAATGTCGGAGAGTGAGGCTGGTGGATGCCCCATGCTAAGCTGAATAAGGAACGTTTATGGGGTGCTGATGGAGCCCTAGTGGCTCAGTGGTTATACATGCTGGGCTGCAATCCAAAAGGTTGGCAGTTTAAAACCACCAGCTGCTCCTAGGGAGAAAGATGGAATTTTCTACTCCTGGAAAGAGTTATTGTCTTGGAAGCCCACAGGAGCAGTTCTATGCTGTCCTATAGGGAGTCTATGAGCCAGTGAGTTTGCGTGAGTTTAAGGTGCTTAGAGGAAACAACCCTGATGTTGGGTTTGTAGGGCCCCCTCCTCCCACCAGCTCATGTTCTCTGCACACCCTCTTTCTGCTTGCCCAGGAGATTAGGTCCCCGGGGTTCACCCCAGCACCCCTGTATCATGAACACCTCGCAAACCCCGACTCATTGACCACCATTTGATCAAAGTCAGGTGCCCCAGCTGGCCCTCTGGACGGAGCTCTCTCCACCTGGCCCACGCCCGGTGGGCTTGCTCCAGTGCTGCCTGCCCACCAGCCTGCACCACTGGCCCTGGGGCCCAGTTCTTGTCAGCCCACTCTCCAGGCCATCAGACTGAGGCCCAGAGCTTCAGTGGCCACCCAGGGAGTCATGGGGACTGACGTCAAGGCCAGGGCAGCCAGTCCCCCTGCCAGCATGGGCACACCAACCGCAGCCGCTCCTTTAACGGGTGGGGAATGTGTGTGATGTTGGTGGATCAAAGCTGAAAGTAACGCGGTGGCAAGGCTGTGACAGGTGTGCGGTGCCTGCACCTGATGGCGGTAGGGACAGGCCTTTGAAAGGGGTGCCTTGTCAGGTACTGCGGGCACTCGCGGTCTTCAAAGATGCAGCAGGGCCCTGGGTGCTGACAGCTGCCTCCGACCCCCACCCCCCCCACCTGCCCTCCCGACTCTGCCCTGTGTCTTTGTTGCTCTGAAGCCTTTTGTGGCTTCCCCTCCGACCTTGACATCACTGCTCTCTCTGACTCCTGGCCTTGCCCTTTGGCTTCCACCTGCAGTGGGCCCTCCTCTCACCTCTGTCCTCCCGGCCCCTCCCGTTTCTCTGCAGCATCTCCAGCTCCTGCATCTCTTCTCCTGAGAGGATGCACTAAGGTGTCCTGTCAACCCAACTCCCACGCTGGCCTGGCCCTCAGGAAGGCCCACTGCCCGCTCCAGGCTGGAGGCCATCCCCCCTTCCGACCAGTGATGGGCAAGCAGGTGGTTTAGACCCCAGGTCCTCTCCTCCCTCCTCCCAGCAGGGGAAGTGGGACTGTCCTTGTTTGGGAAGGGGGTATGAATGTCCTATGGTGACTATAACCACAGACCACAACCTGGGTGGCCTTTAAGGACAGACATTGATTGATTGCCTCATAGTGCTGGGGCCTGGGGATCCAAATCCAGGGTGCCGGCAGGGCCCTGGCCCCTCAGTTCATTCTAGGGAAAGGTCCTTCCTGGTGTCTTCCCACTCCGGGTCATGTTACCATAGCACTGGCTGGCCCTACAGTCTTGCTGGCTGAGTGAGCCCTTTGTCACAACCATTGAATCAACCCCTCTCCTTGGGGATCTTCCTTGTTTTCCCTGACCCTCTCTTTCCAGGCATTCCTCAGCCACTTTCTCTTTATATGCCAAGAGGAGAGACTCCGATTGGATTAGGACCCAGCCTCCTCCTGCATGACCTCATGTTAACTAACTCATAGCACCTTCTAAGACTGTTAGCACGCACAGGTACCAGGACTTCAATGTACATTCTGGGAGAAAGGATTCAGTCCACAACAGAGAAATTCCTGGAGGTAGCCTATCCTCTCTGGTTCCTTGGGGACCTCTGGGAATTGTCTGGGAGGCCCGAACTCAATGAACCAGGAGTTTCTCTTGAAATGTTCTGGAAGGTGCTACTTGTCCTCAGCTTCCTGGGGCAAGCAGGGTCAGAAACCCTGAGAAAACAGCCCAAGAGACACCAGATGAAGCAAGCCTTGCCCTCACCCAGCAGTCCTTCATATGCCCACATCAGGAAGTGGCACACCCCCCGCCCCAGGAGTCAAGCTGCAGGTCTAGACGTCATCCTGGACAGCAGCTTCCTTCCTGACCCACCTTCACCCACCTGATGAGCTCGCCTGTCTCCTGAGCCCAAGACAGCCCTCCACCCCCACCTCTGCCCTCTTGTGTCTCCTCTACGTCTTATCTCAGCCTGCAGCCACGTCTCCTCCCCTCCTCTCCCTTCCTCCTCCTGCTGCTCACCTGCTTCAAGACCACAGCTCTCTCCACCTGCACTGCCCTCGAGCCCCTTCCCAACAGTGTACAAGACCCCCTCCAATAGGGCCCCACCTCCCACCCATCCCAGACCTGAATCCTCCAGGATGCCACACCCCCTCCTGGTGTCTCCGGACTGGGTCCCCCACTCCCACGTGGTTCCTGTGGCTTGAAGCAAGAGCACTCCCGCAGGACCCTCCCCTGGCCCTTGCTGCCTCCTGCTCCGTCCTGGGCTCGGCTTCCAGGTACATTTCCTGATAATGCCTCTCCTCCGTGCCCCTGCCCCAGGCTCCTGCCTCTGCCTACCTGAGCATGCCCCACGCCCCCAGGTGCTCACTTGGTCCTTCCTCGGTGTGTTCACCCCGGCCCAAGGCTGCATTCTCTGCGAGTGAATAGATGTGTGTCCAGGGGGCTTGTCCACTCTGCTTGTCCTGGACCCTCCAGCCAGGCCACAGCCTCAGCTTGTCCAGGAGGCCCCACTTGCCCACCCCAGGAAGACCGCCCCAGTGCCTGGAAGGTGTCTTGATTCTTGTCATTTCCAGAGAACGACATTGGATCTCTCCCTTTGTGAGCATGATACTTCTTCCCTGATGAGCCAGGCTTATAACCAAAGACACACACACACACACACACACACACACACACACACTCCCCTTTCTCTCTGTCACTCCCAGCTCTTCCCATCTCCTGAGGCTCTGCGGGGGGGCCATGTGACTTGACGGAAGGAAGCAGCGTGTGCTGCGACCTTGAACAAGTCATTTCACCTCCTGAGCCTGGACCATAGTGACACGCCTCTGTGGGGTCGCAGTGAGGGCCAAGGGGCGCATAGAGGGAGAGTGCTGTGCTCTGTGCCTGGAGCACACCAAATGCCAAGCCCAGCCCATCGCCTCCTAGCTGCCCAAGTGGACCTGTCTGCCCCGACAGACTCCAGGCAGGCACACGCCCAGTGGGACTGGGAAGCAGGTCATCTTCAAGCAGGAGTGGCTTCAAGCAGCCCTCCCCTAAGCAGTCAGACATCACCATTTGCTGCCTGGCACAACCCATACCACTGTGTCAGTGCTCACTCCTCATCCACAGAGTGGGACTGCCCCGTACACTTCCAGGGGGCAGGGGCATTCCATCTGCCTTCTGGATGGGAGCCGAGCACTGCATCTCTGTGCCACCAGAGCCCTCTGCCTAGCACACAGAAAGCATTTAACATTCGGTGGTTGTGACAGCGCTGCTTGATTAGGGACTAAGCCACACCTGCACGTCCCCAGATGGGAACACAGGTGTGGTTTCGCTCTGTAGTAAATCCATCCCATCGAGCTCAGCCAGCCAGCCCTGGCTGGGGACAGAGATGTTCTCAGACGTGCCCTCCCCCTCAGAGAACGCCGGCCCTCGCCCACCCAGCCCCCTTCTCCTTCACTGGAGGACCCGGGCATCTAGTCTTGAATAAGAGGGGAGCCCGTAAAGCTCCTAGAAATGTGTGGCACTTGTCAGCGGGCCCCACTGGGTAGGTTGTGGCTCCCAGACTCCGTTTCTTCATCTGCTGAATGGGGTTAATGGCAGCTCCTCCCACGCAGGGCGCTGAGGAGACTGAATGGGGACCCCAGCTTGAGCCTTTTCACCCAGGGACTCCAAGACCCTCACCACGGTTAGCATCTGTGGGTGGGCACGTGTGACCTTGGAGGGCGGAGGGCCTCCTCCAGGTTGACAGCAGCCTGTGTCCCTGTTCTCTCTCCCGCAGGTGCCGCTGTGGGCTCCGCCTTTGGCAGTAAGTACATGCCTGGGGAAGGCTCCTGGGACGGCAGCGACCGGAGCCTGACTGCTTGTCGGGGGAGAGTGGGGCCTTGATGGCCCCTCTGGGCCTGAGCGCCCGCTCTGCTTCTGCCTCTAATTGCGTCCCATTTGCTTCTCTGCTCTCACCCCCCTCTGCCCCCCACCCCCTCACACCCCCGCAGCCTGCCTCCTGGCCTCTCCCCTCCCTGGAGCTCCATCAGTGCTGCTTTGGAAAGCAGGCGGGACTGTGTAGCCCTCAACCTCCTGGTGAACTCCTTTCTGCTTACCCTCACCCTCTTCCATCTCCCAGACCAGGGAGAGCCTCTCTCCTGCCAGGCAAGAGTGGGGGGAAGGGTTGTGTGTGGTAGGGGGGGTGAGAGGTGACAGGGGGAGTGTCACCTCCCCCCCCCACGACTTGCAGCCCAGTTTCCCCACACCTTTCACTCTGACTGTGGGTTCCTCAGCCCTAAGCCAGCCCCTGCTGCAGCCAGGTGTGGCCGCGGTGAGGCTGGGGACGGCCAGCCGGTCCCTATGGTTTAGTCACAGAGTCATCTCAGCCCCAGGGACACGCAAGTGCAGGAAGGGGGCATGTGAAGGCGGGGTGAAGGGAGGGCGGTGTCCGGGAAGCCTATTGGTGGAAGCTGGCACAGTGGCCCCTGGCACCAGGCACCACGGTAACAGGATGCTCATCAAGCCTCCAACTCTGGAGTTGCCTCTGACTCCTGGGGAGCCCGTGGTGCAGAGCAGCAGAGTAGTGCCCCCAGTGGTTCCAGGGCTGGTTTTTCAGAAGGAGATCGCCAGGCCTTTCTGTGGCAGCACCTCAGGGTAGACTTGACCCTCCACCCTTGCCGAAGGTATTAACTGTGTGCATCACCTGAGGACTCTAAGAAGCTCATAACCCATCACTGTCAAGTTGATTGGGGCTCATAGTGACCCTATAGGACACGTAGAATGGCCTCATAGGGGTTCTAAGGCTATAAGTCTTTGTAGGGACAGACAGACTGCCACGTCTTTCTCCTACAGCAAGGCTGCTGAGTGCTTAACCACTGTGCACCAGGGCTCTTGGAATACTCATAATGTCCCATTTGCTTTGCTCACTCACACTGCAGGAAGGAACCAGCATCCTCCCAGAAAACTCATAGATGCCACCAAGGGGCACCACCACCCTCCAGGGTCTTGGGGTCATACCCCATCCAGCACACACACCCCTCTATTCCGCCCCCCTGCTGGGATGCCATTGGGCAGAGAAGGGGCCAGGGGGGAAACTGGTTGTCCCAGGGGCCACGTGACCACGAGGCCGATGTTAGCTGCTTCTTTCTCTGTGGTCTCCCCTCCTGCCCCTGCTTTTCTCATCTCTCACCAGGTTTTGGCAAGTCCCGGAAAAATCCTGTCCCCAAAGTCCCTGCAGCCACCGTAGCCATGAGAGCAGGTCCTACCACTCCTGCCCCTTCCACGTCCACTACCTGGGCCCCCGTGGCCCCCAGCACCCCACAGCCCACAGGTGGGTGCTAGTAATCCGCTGCCCCTGCTCCTTATAGCTGCCAACCTCTCGGCCACAGGGTGCAGGCTTGCCGCTTAGACATAGAGAGTGCTAGAACCATAGGGGTGCAGGGACTCGGGCCAACCTCTCCCCGGGCCCCAGCCAGGGATTCAAAGATCCCTTCAAGCTGCCAATCACTTGTCCCCCTGCCCCTTGCCAGGTACTGTTTGGGAGGGCCCTGAGACAGCAGACCAGTTGGGCGAGGTGGTCTGTGGAGGAGGATGTGGTTGGCAAGGAGGCCTCACTGCAATTCGGCCACCTTCAGGGCCTTTCCTCAGGTGTTCCCACTTCAGTGCGACACCTCTGGTCTCCACCACCCTGCTCTGCCCGAAGCTCCTCGGCACAGTGGGGTTGGGTGTCTTAGAAGGTGGTTTGGGGACTGAGCATGTGGAACAGGGAGAGACTCCTGCACCTGCTAACAGGTAGCCCTCTCCCAGCGCTCTGCAGGCTGGAGCCCCCTACCCTGTAATTCTCCTCCATGGGCAGGATTTGTGTATCAGAGACCTGGGCTGCTGTGGTGACCTGGCCCTGCTGTCCCACCTGGTCTCTCACCACAGGTGCCAAGAGTCTGAAAAGACTCATGCTCTCCAGAGACGGCCAGGAAAATGGTGGCTAAGGGCAGTCCTTCCTGTTCCCAGCTGCAAAGAGACATCCAATCCTGCCGCCCCACTGCCCCACCGCCCTTCCTCTCTGCCCACTGAAGGGAACACCACACTGTAGTTCCCTCCCGCCTCCAAGAAGCTTGGCAGGAGGCCGGGGCTGGCCAGCAGATTGGAGGGTAACCTGTTGCTCAGGAAACCTCCTTGGGGTGGAGGGTAGTGTCACTCTGGGAAACTCGGGCATAGGATGTACCAGGTCACCTGTGACTTGTGCTTTTGTTGAGCCTGTGGTGGGCAGACAGGGAGCAAATAATGTCACCGTGGGTGCTGTCTACCTTCAAAGAGGGACCCCTCTCCAGGAGCCAGGTGAATTCTCTGGGTGTGGCACACAGCTGGGGCGGCTTTGATTCAGTCTGTACAGTAGCTCTTGACTGGGGGCGGAGGGGAGAGGGGTCGGCACGAAGCAATGCTGGATGCTCTGGGGAAGTCAGAGGCCAAAGAGGATGAAGCTGGAGGAGGTATGATGGCCTGGGCCCCAGGTGACAAGAAGGCAGCCCCTCCCACAGGCTGGACTAGCTAACATTTAGGAAGGAGAACATTGTCATCTAACAGAAAAGTCCAAAGTTCAAATCCACCAGCCACTCCAAGAAAGAAAGACGAGGCTCTCTACTCCTATAAAGAGTTAGTCTGGGAAACCCACAGGGGCAGCTCCGCCCTGTCTTATGGGGTTGCTGTACGTCAACATCCACTCGATGGCAGTGGGTATGGAGTTTTTGAGTTTGGTCTGCTTAGCAGTCCTGAGCCTATCTCGGAGAAGCAGAGAATGGAGGGAGGGGTGGGGCCAGGAATTCCACCGCAACTGCCAGTGACCCCCACAGGCCAGTGACCCCCATAGCCCCATCTAAGCAGCCAGCCCCTCCTCCTGTAACAGTCGAATGTGCATCTCTGGGCCCCACATCCCGGGAGTTAATAATGGTGTGCTTCCCATCAGGGGCAGCGTGAACACATGCAGGCTAAGAGCTTCACGCGTGCATGCTTCCTAGTCGCACGGGCAATGGCCCTGAGACTCAG
Organism: Tenrec ecaudatus; assembly: GCF_050624435.1. Classification (NCBI taxonomy): domain Eukaryota; kingdom Metazoa; phylum Chordata; class Mammalia; order Afrosoricida; family Tenrecidae; genus Tenrec; species Tenrec ecaudatus. The sequence goes on along the minus strand of NC_134539.1, from coordinate 74,862,423 downwards.
GCAGAAGCAGCGGGAGGGGTAGAGGGCAGAGGACGCAACACTGGGCACCCAGGAGAAAAGTCAGAGGCCAGAGAGGATGAACAGCCCTCCCGCAGGCTGGCACCGCACCGCACACATTGAGGACAAGGTCCAGAGTCGGTGTGCCTGGTGTGTGGCTAGGGGGTGGTGTTGGGTGTAAGGAGCCCTGGTGGCGCAGAGCTAGCTGCTGCTCTGGAGAAAGGCGGGCCTTCTACTCCCACACCGAAGGGACAGTCTCCGGAAGTCACAATCCTGCCCGGCCCTACAGCGTAGTGGCACCGCCATCGACTGGATGGCAGTGAGTTTGGTCTTTGGTTTCGGTGGTGTAGCTTTGACTGGGGGGGACCTCATGTGACACAATAGAACGGCCCCCACAGGGTTTCCTAGGGCTGTCATCTTTATGAAAGCAGATGGCCAGGTTTTGCTCAGTGGAGCCACTGGGAGGATTCAAACAGGCAACCTTTGGGTAAGCAACTGAGTTCGTCACTCTTTTGCCACCAACCAAAACCCCAAACCAAACCCACTTCCAGCACATTGGTTCCGACTTGTAGCAGCCCTACCTGGGGTGTGAAGGGCAGCAGCCAGCTCCATCTCTCTCCTAGAGCAGCAGCTGGTGGGCTCGAACCTTACGCGTTGCCGTGCGCAGCCTGATGACTAGCCCACAGTGCCTGTAGGGCTCCTTCATTGGCTACCAGGGCCCCTTTATGCCCAAAGAAAGCTGATTCGTTTTGTTTTTTAAGAGGGGTGGGGACAATGTTCAAAGTCTCAAGATTCAGGAGGAACACAGGAAGACTTGAACTCAGGACTCCCTGCAGTTAGACACAGCCTGGCTGCTCAGCTCTCCGCCTCCACAATGCCACTGCCCCAGGCTGTGTACGGGGAGGTCACTTGGAGGTGGTGCGTCCCCAGCGCTAAAGGAACAGACAGACACCCATCTGGCCTTGTCACCCACAAGAAGGTTCTTTAAGACGCCTGAACACGTCCCTGGAGAGCCCACTGGCATCTTTCCAGACCCTAGCGGTCCTGGGAGCCTCCTGGCGCCTGCCAACAGGTGCTTTGGGCTCCTGAGCCAGTGTCCACCATCCAGCTGGGCCCTTGAACTCCTGGCCCAGATGGGTTTCTCTCCTCTCCTGCCCATGCCAAGCTGTCTGGGAGGCAGGGGTTGTCCTGCCCTGCCAGGGGGATGGGCAGCTAAGGACCACTAATCCCAGGCTGGGTGAGAACCACTCAAAAGCAGATGCCTCCGGGCGGGTTTTACTGCAACTCTAATTAAGCCCTTGTCAATTTGGGCCGAGCCGCCTCTCCTCATTGAACACCATATTAATGTCAATTTGATCTCCGAAGGCTCCCGGCGCCCGGCTGGAAAGCCTCCTGCACTTTTTAGCTGGTAGATTTTCTTTCTTTCTCCCCACCAGCCAGCGTTGTGCATCATCCCTTTAAGAAGCGGAAAAATCAGATTTCTCCCCTGTCCCTCTGGGTTTGTCCTTTGAAATTCAGCAAAGAGCACCATGTGCCTTCACAGCTCGGCTCTCCTCCCTGCCAGCCTGGCCTGGAGAGGAGCCCTGTGGCCTTTAGGGGTGGACGCACATACTGGCCCCAGTCCCTGGGGTGCCACCGTGCAATAGATGGGGGAGGGCAGGGACCTGGCCAGCTGATCCAGGATCGGCTTCTTGGCATCAGACAACTTCTTGGCTTTGAGGGAGGGCCATTCGGGCTGTGTGTGAGGATGTGGGGGGTTATGTCCGTGTGCTTGTGTGGTCACTAGCCAGGGATTTCAGCAGAGAGGGCTCTGGGCCCAGACACAGGACCCACCCAAACTTCAGCTGGAATGTGGACCACACTCTTGCACAGAGGGTGAACGGGTGCCCCAAACCAAGTGGCTGCTGAAATAAAGGATTGTGCAAATATGCAGATTTGGGGGCTTAGAGGAGCCCTTCCATCTGGCTAAGGTCCTGGTGTGCCCACCACAGGCTCCAGTGGGGTAGATGCTGCTTCTGCAGTAGATTTGGACCCGGCTCTAGGTGGTTGTAGACAGAGCCCTTCCCTAATAGTGCTGCTTCACACAGGGGCCTGTGTGTGTGTGTGTGTGTGTGTGTGTGTGTGTATAAGTAGATGTGTAGGGGGGGTAGGGGTGTGAGTGTGTAGGGGTGTGTGTAAGTGTGTAGGGTGTGTGGGTGTAGATGTAGATGTATTTGTGTTTGTGAGGTGCCTCGGGGTGCCCCACTCCCCCAACCAGCACCCTCACATAACTCAGTTTTCTTCTCTGCTTTCCCCTAAGACTGGACACGGTCATCCACAGCCGTCCTCCTCAGGGACAGGCCCCCATGGGCCCAGGTGCCCTCCAAGGCAGAAGGTAGGGCAGGGCCTGGGCCTGGCCTGAGGCCCCCTAGGAAGCTCTTCCTGAGGCCCTTACACTCCGCCCTCTCTAGTGGGGGTGTCAGGGAGCCATGGTGGGGTCCCTGGGTGGGAGTGGGGCTGTGGGAGCTGCAGGGAGGTGTAGAGAGGGTCCCTGCTCACCCCACTTCCCACCCTAGCCCTACAGTCCTTGCAGTGAGCATGCTGGTCCTTCTCTGTGGACAGGACCCCCAGCCACCATTGATGGGGCTGAGTCAGAGGGGGCCCTGCAGGAGTTGGGTCTTGGAGGGTGGCTGCTCCGAGTAGGTGACAAGGCTGACAGAGTAGAAGCTGTTCTGGAGTAGATAGGTGGCGGTGGGGTGGGGAGCATGAGCATCCCTGGAAGGTCTTGATTCCCAAGCCCAGAACCTTGTCCTCCCATTGTCACGTGTGCTCATTTGTAGCCATGGCTGGAAACACACCAAGCGTCTTGTGTTGAGCTGGGAGGTTATCTCCAACCCCAGCCCACCTATTTATTGCCCGGGCATTAGCCTCTAATGCTCTGGCTTAGGCCACAGCCACACCCACCTCACCCTTACCAGAACTGCAGGCTCCCCTCCAGACCCAGCTGGGAGCCGTGAGCAGGGCTTTGAGCGCCCTCTGCTGGCAAATGGAGCCATTGGTGCGGTTCTGAACTTCCCAGGCAGCTTGGTGCTGGAGACTGACAGGAGGTACCACCAACTCCCAGGGAGAAGCCCAGGAGAATGGCCAGGTTCACCCACAGATCGAGTGAGAGGCAGGCTCTGTCCATACTCATGGCTTGAGAACACTGGAGAGTGGGTCTTCCAGGGATAGAAAAGGACTAAGTGGACCAGAGCTGAAAGATGGTTTCAGAAACTGAGGGCAGTGCCAAGCCCTTGAATGCCAGGTGCAGACTTGGGACTTGACAGCCAAGTACATTTAGACAGGAAAGTGGAGAACAAGAGTTGAAGCCTCCAGCCAGCATATCAGCTACGCTGGTAGCACAGTGCAGGGCGTGTTGGGCATCTTTTCGACGGTTTATCCAGCCAGATGTTTAAATGGCATTGGAGGAAGCAGGGGCCAAAGGCCAGACTGTGTGGAGGTGCTGTGTCCCCTTCAGCAAAGGTACTGCAGCTCCTGGCATCTGTGGGCCCTGAGAGGGGCCTAGCTGCTGACCAGAGGGCCATGGGCTCTGCGGCCAAGGGGACTGCTCCTGCACCAAGCCCCAGCAGGTGTTAGGACAACCCAGAGCCTGCCCAGGATGCCAGGAGCAAGCTGAGACTGACGTCCTCACAGTTCAGGAGGCGATCTAAGGGGAAGTCTTCCTCTCTTTGGAGCTTCTGCTCTGGGAGGATCTTCAGATGACCTGGCACTTGCCCACTCCTCCACTGCTGTGGTTTGCTCACTTCTTTTCGGTCTCAAGAGATTGATGCACTCTGCGCCAGACCTTGTCTCGTTAACATAACAAAGCCAACCGGTCCCCAAATGGGTTTATAAGCAACCCCAGGCATAGAGATCAGGATTTTCCACACAGAGTTTGGGGGAGGGGGGCACACAATATGCATTCCTAATAGGCACCTTGACCTTTGCCTGGCTGGTCCCAGGGCCTGGATGGACACCCCTACCTGGGCAGGTAGACCATGGCTGATGAAAAAGTTTGTCTCTCATCTCTCCAAGCTATGGGCTCCTCTGCCCCTGCCCCTGCCCCTGCCAAGGTCTCCAAACTTTTCCAGCGCAAGCCCAAATCTCCTCAAGTGATGCCAATTGAAGAATTTCAAGGTAAGAGCTGTCCCTGGCAGGACCAGCCCTCCTCAAAGCAGTTCTCTCGCTGCCTCCGCTGGAGTGAAAGGTGCAGGATGGAGGATCAATAGCTGGCTCACACACAAAAAAAAAATGCTCCCTGAGTAGATGGGTCAAGGTTAAACCAAACCTCTTTCCCCTCCAGCCGTCTCTCCCCAAGGGAGCTGGGAGCAGGTATGAGTCAGAAGCTCAGTGGGCAGGCCACATGGTAGGCAGAGCAGCTGCCAGAAATAGCCTGTCCGGACTCCCCAGGGAGCTGTGGCCCAGGGGCTCATCCTGGTTGGAAGGCGAGATCTTGGACACAGGGGTCACCCCCACTGCTGCTTGGGACCCTGGGGGAACACTCCACCTTCTTGATGTCCCAGGAGGGACAAGGGGGCAGCCCCAGGAGGTCCAGGCCGGAGGGCCCACACCTCCTTGTGGGCCCTTCTTAACAGTGGCTTGCCCAAAGCTTTACCTTGGTCACCAGCAGAGAAGCTGGGTTCTCTAGAAATAGAGACTGTAGATATCCCCTTTCTTGTTCGGGGGACACCCATACTGGATTTTTTTTTTTTTGTCAGGGAAGTGTTGCATCTTGGGATGCAATATGAACTGGCCCCCTCTCACAGCAGTGAAACTGTGATGAAGTAGTGACCCTCCTGACCAAATCCCACCCTTTCCTAATGTCTTGGGACCTTGTGAGGACTGTTCTCAGTGAGGGACTTTGTGCCTAAAGAGGCACTGAGACATGGCAGCAAGTCGAGGGCGAGGGGGGGACTGCAAGGATGCCCAGCCAGGTGCAGACCTTAAGGCAGCACTCTCTCAGGGTCGTTCAAGGGCAGGCCCTGGTCAGCAGGGCCTCTGGTGCCAACCATTCTTTGACCAGAGCAGCTCAGGTCAATGGGAAAGGATTCTGTAAGTGGAGTGGGTTCTTCTCTTCCCACCATCTTCCAAAGCAGCGTGGAGAGGCTCCTTGGCCCATCTCACCACAGCCAGCACGCACGCATTCATGACCCCTGAGGCTGCGGGGCGAAGGCAGCATGGCTCTACCCTCCTTACATGAACCATCCCCCAGGGCCCCTGCATGCGGGCATCCTGCAGAGAGCACCTGCCCTACACCTGGCCAGGTCTTAGAAGGTGCTGCCCACGGACTCTCCACGTGGTTCTAGGAGGGGCCATCTTGTGGCCTCAAAGCTGGTGGACTCCAGCACTTTCCCAAATGACAGTTTCGGAGGCCCAGGCCATCATCCTGGGCCAGATCTCAGCCTCCCTGTGAGTCCCTGGGCAGCCCCTTCTTTGCCCTGTGCCTCAGTTTTCCTGAATGCACCATGGGCGGGAAGGGGAGGATGGCAGCAGAAAGGTGCAGCCCCCCCACGCTGGTTGACCCCGTTGTTTCTCCTGCCGGGGCGGCCCAGACTGCGAGTGCTACGGCCACTCCAACCGCTGCAGCTACATCGACTTCCTGAACGTGGTGACCTGCGTCAGCTGCAAGCACAACACGCGCGGCCAGCACTGCCAGCACTGCCGGCTGGGCTACTACCGCAACGGCTCGGCCGAACTGGACGACGAGAACGTCTGCATTGGTGAGGGCCGGCGCCCATACCCAGACAGGGCGCAAATGCACCCCGGGCGCCAGGCGGAGAGGGCTGTGAGGCCAGCCGGCGGGGTGGGGGGGGAGGGAGGCGGGGAGGGGGGTTGTTGAGAAGCCCTGCACCAAGGCTGTGGAAATTCTGATACCAGGGTCCAAGACAGGCCAGGGCGGAAACCTGCTGGATGGCTCTGTTCCAACTTGCCCGGCCCTGGTTCTCCCACTGGCAGTGGGTTGGAACACCACTAAGGAGAGTATCAGGAGCCCTGGTGGCATAGTGGGTTACTCGTTGGTGTATTAATCCCAAGGTCAGCAGTTTGAAACCACCAGCCACTCCAAGGGAGAGAGGCAGCTTTTTACTCCCATGGAGATTTGTGGTCTCAGAAACCCGTAGGGGCGGTTCTATAGGAGCTTTAGGATTTCTGCTTTTCTGAGCGGACTCAAGGACCGGGAGCTTGGGTTTCTGGTTTAAACAGGGCATCCAAAGGTAGGCTCGAGAGCTTGCCTTGCGCATGTGCTTGGGCAAGTCACAGACTTCCCGCTTTTAAGACCAGGCCATGGTTGTCAGCCATCCCTCTTTTGTGGCTGACTCTCGCCACCCTCCCCTGCTAGGCGCTGGGCCTCTTTCCTTGGGGCGCTGAAGGAATTTGTGGGGCCTGCATGCTGGACCGAGGGCAGATCTCCTAGAAAGGCTAAACCCCGACTTCTCCTGACCAGCCTGGAAGGGTTGGCTCCATAGAAGCCAGGTCTCCTCCCTAGGGGCCACCCCCAGATGTCCAGCCTGCCTCCTGGGGACCCATTGCCCATCCCCCTGGCTCAGCTCTCAGGAGGAGGGGCTGCCCACAGGCTGCAGCTGTCAGACTGTATTATGGCTGCCGCCTTTAGATAATTCCATCAACTCTAAAGTGATCCAAATGGAATTGTGTTGCCTGCTTTACAGGGGACGTCAGCTGCAGGGCCAGGCAGGGCCCTTGGAATCCACCCCCTGCTCCCTGCCCCCCCACCCCCCCCCACACACACCCTGTGCCCCTCTCCCTGCCACTCTCAGCCTCCAGGCACCTCCACCCTCAGCTCCTGACTCAAACTGAAACAGGAGGGATGCATGCTTTCTGCCATCAGCAGAGGCGAAAGGTGCAAACTGGGGAGAGGGCCGAAGGCCCTGGCGCTGTTCCCCCACCCCCCTGGCCAGGAGCAAAAAGCTCATTGTCATCTTCTGACTCATGGCCACCTGTAGGACAGAGTGGCAAGGCCCCTGTGGGTTTCGGCAGCTGCAGAAAGCCTCCTCTTTCTCTTACAGAGTGGCTGGTGGATTCGAATGGCTGACTTTGCAGTAACAGCCCACTCCAAAACCCACTACCCAGCCAGGGCAAGGCCAGGAGCTGTAGAAGTGGGTTACACCACCACCAACACACACACACACACACACACACACATGCACGCGCGCGCCTAGGGGATAGCCCTTGGCTACCTCCTTCAGGTGCAGGGGCACAGACCAGAGAGGGGAGCACCAGGACTGGGTACTGGGGGCGGTGGCGGGAAATCCAGGGGCCCCCCAGGCCACCTCTATCCGCTGTCCAGGCCGCGTGAGGAAAGTAGGGGCGGGCTGGGGCAGAGATCCAGGCGGTGTGTCTGACGGTGTGTCCGTGCGCATGGCGTGTCCGTCCAGAGTGCAACTGTAACCAGATCGGCTCCGTGCACGACCGCTGCAACGAGACGGGCTTCTGCGAGTGTCGCGAGGGCGCGGCGGGGCCCAAGTGCGACGACTGCCTGCCCACGCACTACTGGCGCCAAGGCTGCTACCGTAAGTGCGGGGCTGTCCCGGGGCTGGGATGACCCCCCCCCCCGCCCCACGACACTGCTCCCCCCCCCTACAATCAGCCGGGAGCAGTGCCGACACGGGACGGTTTGCAGCCCACAGGGAGGCTGCGGAGGACGTGATGGCCCCAGGGCGACCCGGGGGACGCGTGGGCGTCGGCGGGGGCTGGGGGGTGGAAGGGCGCTCAGGGACTGGAGGGCAGGTGCTCCCAGGCGGGCCAGATGAGCCCGGGGACAAGGTCACCTGTCGCAGTCGCTACCTTCCGGGAAGGGGCGTGTCCTCCTTCCTGGGCCCGGTGCCCCCGACGCCCCCAGGCCGTGCCTCCCCGCGGGCGGGAGCCCGGCCTCACCCGCCTCTCCACCCCGCAGCCAACGTGTGCGACGACGACCAGCTGCTGTGCCGGAACGGCGGCACCTGCCTGCAGAACCAGCGCTGCGCCTGCCCGCGCGGCTACACGGGCACGCTGTGCGAGCAGCCCCGCTGCGGCCCCGCCGCCGACGACGGCGGCCTGGACTGCGGCCGCGCGCCCGGGGCCGCCCCGCGCCCCGCCACGCTGCTCGGCTGCCTGCTGCTGCTGGGCCTGGCCGCCCGCCTGGGCTGCTGAGCCCGCCGGGGACCCCGGGCCTCGGGGGCCGGGCGGCGACGAGGGTGCGGCCCGAGCTGCTCCCAGGTGCTACTCAGCAGAGCCCCCCGCCCGCGCCCTCGCAGCGGCCTCCTGATTTGGGTTGTAAGGTTTCTTTTCTATGACCGGCCCCTGCCTTGTCCCTTTCTCCTTCCTGGCCTTGAGACAGGTGGGGGAAAGCGCTGCCCACCGAGCACCCCCAGGGCCTGCGTCCCAACACACACACACACACACACACACACACACACACACACACACACACTCGACTGTTGTGGACACCCCCAGCGCCTGTCCCTGGCTTCCCCTCGCCAGCGGACCCGGACCTCCAGATGCCTACCAATCTAGTCGCTGACTTGATTCTCATTTCTAGTCCTCGTTTTCGTTGGCAACCCACTGGACCCAGGGACCCCGGAAAGTGCGGACACCCAGGAGCACAGGGTCTGGGGAGGAGGGGAGGAAAGCGGGCCGGGAGGGCGGGAAATTTTTGTTTTGTAGAGAACTATTTTTGTTTGTATGAAATGTCCCCTATACGGAGGGACCCATGGGTGGGGACGCCGGTCACCACGGGGCAGTGATGGTGTATAACCGGAGAGTAAAGGCTCTATTCATTGCTGTCGCCAGCCTGTTTTCCTCTCAGCGTTCATGGGCACTGGGAAATGTGGGCCTTAGAGAGGGACCCACAAAATAGTCAGAAGGGGTACCCCTTCCTTCAGGAGGTGTTCCTGTGTGTTGCCCCAGGGCTTGCCTAGCCAGCCCCTCTCCACCAGGCCAGGGCTGGCCCTGCTGGTGGCCCAAATGTTGGAAGCTTCGGGAAATGTTGAGGTTGCCTCCTCTTGTGATAAAATATGCGGAGTTCCTTGGCACTTCCCGGCGACCGGCCTTGCTAGACATTCATGTCCAGGAGGAAAATGAATTCAAGAACATTCGAAGAGAGGTCATCGCTGCTGCTCTGTCTTAGTGGCTACCTACGATGGATGTGTCATCTCAGCCCTGCTGGCCCCTGAGTCTCAAGTCTAATATCAGGCTACTACGTGAATTGTCTCAAGTTCAATAGCAGGCTACACAATATTAGCCTCCAAGTCCACTGGCAGGCTATCTACAGCATCAACCTCAAATGCAATAATAGCAGGCTATACAGTGTCAGCTTCAAGCCCAACAATCAGGCCTCAAGTTTAAGATCAAATTCTCCCTTTGCATTTCCGCTGCTGCTCTCTCCTCTGCTGGCCCAAGAACCCCAAGGTAGGTGCAGGTCAGAAGAGGTGAACCATCAGACCACTCTGCCCTGACCCCTTGCCCTTCTGAAGATCAGGACAGGGAAGGGAGCTGCGAGTGGAAGGTCCTGTGACTCAGGTTCACCCACCGAGGCACTTTGTTAGGTGTCCATCCCAGGGTGCCTCTCTCCAGCCCCACATAGTGTTTCCAGACCGTGGGACACACCTCCCCCCTGCTGGACTTTGAGAAGTTGGGGTTCTCACCTGTTCACTTCTGAGCCTGTTCTACCATGCCTGAGTCCCCTGTTCACCCCATACCTCCTGCTCCTGCTGCATCACCTTGCGTTGGTGTCTGCCAGCCGCAGACACTCTGTCAGCTGGGAAGTTTAGACCTCGGTCACTGTCGCAAGTGCCCAGAGTCAAATTAAAATAATTTTATAAAACTTGGCGCACACACACACACCCCTGTGTGAGTCCGGGTGGACTGGAGAAACAAATTAATAGACACACATCTGTATAAGGAAGAGGTTTATATACAAAAGCAACTGAACATTGAGAAAACATCCCAACCCAGTCCAGTCCAAGGCCATAAGTCGGATATTAGCATATATGTCTGATACCAATCTATAAAATCTCTCCAGACTCACGAAACACATGCAATGAAGCCAAATGCAGGACGATCACAAGCCAGTGGGTAGAAAGTCTTTGGGTCCAGTGGTGTTGTAAGATGTGCTGGCAGGGGTCTCTCTGTGGCTTCTCTGGCTTCCGAGGTCTGGTTGTGTCCATGTGGCTTGTCTTCTGCAATGTCTCCCAGGGAGTAGCGGAGCAAGGTGTCTTCCACCTCCAAGAAGGAAGTACCAGATTTCCCAGAATTCTCAGGAGAAGGCCACGCCCACACAGAGTCTCATTGGTGATCTCCAGATTGACAGCCTAGACTCCACCCTGACACTCTTTTTTTTCTCTTCCTTTTTAAAAAAATCATTTTATTGGGGACTCATACAACTCTTATTACAATCCATACAGACATCAATTGTGTAAACCACATTTGTACATTCGTTGTCCTCATCATTCTCAAAACATTTGCTCTCCACTTAAGCCCTTGGCATCAGCTCCTCATTTTCCCCCTCCCTCCCTGCTCCCCCTTCCCTCATGAACCCTTGATAATTTGTAAATTATTATTTTGTCATATCTTACACTGTTAGACGTCTCCTTTCACCCACTTTTCTGTTGCCCATCTCCCAGGGAGGAGGTTATATGTAGATCCCACCCCTACACTCTTAATTCTTAAATTGACACCACATTTGGTGACTATCACCCCCCCACCCCCACCCTCGCCAAAAAAAAACAACGCCTGACCTTGGAGATGAGAGACTACAACACAGAGAAGGGAGCAAGAGCTACAACTGGGTATTGAATCTAGCATTAAAAAACAACCAAACTTCACGGCCATGGAGTCCCTTCTGACTCACAGTGACACCATTGGATAGAGTGAATTTCTTTCTCTGTTACCAGCCCACATCCTAACCCACTATGCCTCCAGGCCTCCGAAACCTCAAAACCAGACACCCACTCCCACTGGCCTCCCCTCTCAGCTCCTCTCGCTAGGCCGCAGAGATCATCCCCAGCCCCTAAAGGACGTGCCTTCTGTTAGGTCTCCCCAGGGGCCCACCTCCATCCTCACCTTCTTCCTCTCTAGCAGATCACCACTTAGGCCCCAGGTGCCCCTCAGTGTAAAGCACGCCCTCAAGGGTTCTTGGGGGTGGCGTGGCAATGTGACACAGTTCTGGCCATTGAAATGCAAACGGAAGATGGGTAGGGCGTCCATAAAGTTCCTTTAAAGTATGTTTTCTCCCTGCACTCCACAAAGCCCCTGTTGGCCAAGGCTTGGCCTTGGCTTTTGTCTCTTGCCCTCCCCTTAGTTGGCAGTCATGAAGGGGTGGGCGTGCTGAGCTGAGCGGGAACTCCCTATCAACCTGAGTATGGGGCTTCAGAGCTGAGGCTTCAGACCTCACCGTCACCTCTCAAAACATAAACTTGCTGCCACTGATGCCATTCTGACTCACAGCGACTCTATAGTGCGGAGTAGAACTGCCCCTGTGGGTCTCTGAGACTGTGCTTCATGAGAGTAGAAAGCCTTGTCTTTCCCCCAGAGAACGACAGGTGGTTTCTAACTGCTGACCTTGCAGTTAGCGGAGTAACCCACTACCTCACCAGGGGTCTGGTTGTCACCTTAGTATTTCTCAGTGTATGGCAGAAGTGGGGGGCGGGGGCCGGAGGGGGAGTAAATCATGATGGAGTTCAAACACTGCATTTGGGTTTTCCTGTTACATGCAGACTTCTCAGTTCCTGTGGGTAATTCTACCTGGCGTCCAGGCCTTTTAAGTCTGACTAGAGAGAGACTAAAACCTTTCCTTCTTCATCTGAAGTCCCTGTTATAACACTTGGTCCTTCAGGCAGAGGAGGTCAGAACTTCCCCGTCCTATACTATCCCTTCCCAGAACTGGACCTTTAAGTGGCCAGAGAGGGGCAAGCGGATGGAAATCCACCTCTAGAGAAACACAGCCGCCTGCCCTCTAAGCATCAAGATCAGTGGTTCTCAACCTTCCTAATGCTGCGACCCTTTAATACAGTTCTTCATGTTGTGGTGACCCCCCCCCAACCATAAAATTACTTTCGTTGCTACTTCATAACTATAATTTTGCTACTGTGATGAATCGGGCCACCCCTGTGAAAGGGTTGTTCGACCCCAAAGGGGTCGCAACACAGGTTGAGAACCGCTGATCAAGATGCTTCAAGGTCGGGGTCCTAATCGGGAATGCAATGGGCAGTGGGTAGTTTCAGCCCAGCCAAGTAACTTCCTGCTAAAGGTTACAGTCCAGGAGAGCCCACGGGAAGCTCCGTGCTGTCACCGGGCTGCTGTGAGCCAGTCAATGGGATGGCAGACGCAACGACAAACCACCAAATCAAGAACGCAAAATACATGTTTAACAAGAAAAAATAAAGGAATCCAGTATTGATTAGTCATCTCCTCCTCCTCCTCCTCCTCCTCCTCCTCCTCCTCCTCCTCCTCCTCCTCCTCCTCCTCCTCTCTCCTTTCTTCTCTCTCTCTCACACACACACACACACACACACACGCGCGCATGCATGACCACATGTTTCCTGTGTTTGCTTTGGCTCATAGAAGGGAAAAGCTTCATTTCTCCATCCTCCCCGTCCCTTGGGTGCATGTCTGGAAGGTGCCAGGCTCCTGAGGACTCTGGGAGGAGAGGGCCTTGGTGGGCGCTCTCGCCATCCTCCCTGACCCCGCTTAGCCAGTTGTGCTGTGTCAGCATCCAGGGTCTCGGCTCTGTGGAGTGGGACTGGCGGTGGTGTGCACTGTACATCAGAGTGACAGCCCCAGGCCCTGGGGACTTGGCTTAGGCCCTGACCTTGGCCAGAGGCAGCTTGGAAAACCCGGACTTCTTCCAGGCAGCAGGGAGAAGGAGAAAACAAGGTTGGTGGAGCCCAGCTTTCTGCTCCCTTGTTCTGAGAGCTGACCTTTGACACCTGATTCTGAGAGGTCAGGGGGAGGAGGCTTGTGAAGGTTGCCATGTTAATGCACCTCACGCGACCACGCCTTTTAGCCCTTACCACCCCCCTAGGGCAAGGGCTCTTTTAACCCCAGGGCTGCTGGGGTCCTTCTTTGCTGGGAGGGGTGTTGTGAAGCGGCTTGGCAGCAACACCTCCCCCAAGTGGTGAGAACACGAGGTGCTTCCAGACTTTTCACAAATGGAAAGACAGGCCTCCCCACTCACGGCCCAGGCCCTCTGGAAACCGTGGGTCAGGCAGGGAAATAGAGGCTTCTGGGCAAAGAGCAGTGTCTTGCCTGAGGTCACAATTGCTCAGAAGCAGACAGGAGCCAGGAGTCGAAGCAAGGGGGGCCTGACTCCAAACTCAGCTGTCTAACCACCAGACCAGGTCTGCCCACCGGCCCCAGTCTCTGCCTCCCCCTCACTCTGGCAGTGGGGCTGTAGACAGGCCGAGAAGGGTACCCTGGGGAGCCTGGCTTCATCCAAATGGCGCTGGCTGTCAGCGACAGGGCCTCAGCCAGAGGCCCGCTAGCTCCTGCCCCCACTCCACCCCACCCCGGCCCCTCTAAATAAGCAGGGCTCCTTCACTGGCATTTCTTGCCCCCAGCTGCCATGCCTCACAGCCAGGAGGCATTTATGGGTACCTGGGGAACAGCCTCTCGCAAGCCTGAGCAGGCAGGGCTGCGGGGGAGGGGGTGTGCCCTGACGCCTGTCCCCTGCCCAAGCTAGTCTCGTCTCCCCCAGGGACCTCCCAGCACCTCCTAGAACCCCTCAGACCAGAAGAGTTAAAGGAAAATGGCCCAGGGCAGAAAAGTCTACTGTATTTATTTCCCCCTTTTAAAACACAAATCACACGTGGGAGCTCAGAAAACAGAAAAGCAGAATCATCATCATTTTTTAAATGAAAATCATTCACAACCCTCCATCCAGAGCTAATGACTATTAATATATTTCCTGAAATAGATCTATTTCTACCATGTTTCCATAAAAGAAATTTACACACAGCAGTCCCACCCCTTACCAGCCCCGCCCGCCAGCACTTCCACCTTTGTGCTAAGCACTGTGCGGGTCCCAGTTCATAGCCGCTGCTGCTAACAGAAAGGTTGGTGGTTGTGTCCCCCCAGAGGTGCCTCAGAAGAAAGGCCTGGTGATCTACGTCTGGAGAAACCAGCCCTTGAAAAGCCCAGGGAGGACAGGCCCTCTGACACACATGGGCTTGCACGAGTTGGGAGCTGCGGTTTTGCTTTTGCTTTGTTAAGCCTGCCCTTGTTTCACAGGATGTGTGGAATGAGCCGGAGAGCTGGGCTTTATTCCTGTATGCGTTTTAGGGCGGAGAGCACTGGGGTCCCACACAGCCTGGTGGCAAGTGAGCTGGTGGAAGCAGGAAAAGAAAGCACTAGAAAAAGGCTCTTGGGACACACAGATATGTCAGGAGAATGATAAGCCAGAAAACAACAGACACCCAGCACCCGGCCCAGCCACCGCCCCAGCACCCAGCCCCAGAGAGCTATGATGGGCATCCCTTATCCCCGCCAGGCCCACCTCCTACTGACGTCCCATCAGGTCCTCAGGCAATCAGAGGAAGGTGGGAGAGACGCAGGCAGCCCAGAGAATGTCCTGTGCACCACAGAGAGGGTAGGTAAGTGACCCAGAACCACACAGCCAGGAAGAGGCAGAATCAGGATTCAAACTAAGTGTCTGCGGTGCAGAAACCCGAGTGTATAGCCATGGATGCAGGCAACCTTACAGCTTTGCCCTTTTTTAACAACAACAACAAAGTCCTCCCCTTGCATACACACTCTTCTTCAGTCAGCTTTATTAAATTAACACGAGCTCCTGCGGATCAAAGGAGGTCTTTTAAAATAAAATTTTTGTAAGGGACTGGAGAATCTGTCCTGCATTCCCTTCCACCCTGGGCTTCCTGCCCTCTCCCTCACCCAGAGCTGGGACTGCGACTCCTCCTGCAGGGCATCGCCCTCGTGTCACTGCCCCTGTGGTCCTGTGACTGCGCAGGGTCTGGCCAGGCCCCCTTCCCCACCCACCACCACTCCCACAGCCCCGGGGCTGTAGCCCCAGTGCTACAGAAGACCTTGCCGAGGCAAGGAGCCTGCAGGAGGTCCAGGTGGGTGCTCCTGTGTAGCAGCATTCGTTCCAGATGGCACCCGGCCAGAGGACGCCTCTCGGGACAAGCCTGGCGCAGCTGGAGTGGGGCCTGGCGAGCTAGGAGCTCCAAGGGCTGGTAGCTTGCAGCTGGCAACAAAGGTGCCTGGGGCCTGTCTCACACTGGGCCCAGCACCCACACTTCTTCCCCACTCGGGCAGGGAGGCTCCTAAGGGTGGACAGTTAAGGGTGCAGCCTCTGGAATTGGACCATCTGGGCTCAAAGCTGTTCCCACCACCCGCAGCCCCCACCATTATCTACTAGCTATATGCCACTGGGAGAGTTACCCAGGCTCTCTGCCTCAGTTTCCTCATCTGTGAAATGGGGGTGTGAAACAGGACCTCCCTCTTAGGGCTGTGGTGAAGAGTAAGGGAGTTCATAGATGTCACCATGACGGGCACAAAGTGATTGATCACTAAGTGCCAGTTTTAATACCACTCCAATGCCACTCCCTCCCCCGAAGCCCCTGCTAATGGGGCGCAAAACACTCTCGTCCCTCCTTCCCTCACTTCACATACACAAGAGCTGCAGAAAGGCCGTGGGAAACAGAAAGGAACGATCATGGAAGTCTCCTGAGAAAGGTCGCCAGAGCCTGCTCCGAGATGTGAGGCCCTGCACAGCCAGGCCGGCACAATGAGCCAGGCCGCACGGTGTAGGACAGAGTTGGGGGGCCAGCCCCCCGCCGCTACTCACGGGTTCAGTAAGCACAATGGTACGGTTGAGATGTATATATATTATATTAAAGTCATCGAGAACATGGGAGATACAATAATGCAGTCAGACACATTACATGGTAACAATGGTCACCTCAGCCCGGCTTGGTGGTCCACGTGGAGAGAGGGAAGGAGGGCAAGGGAACAAGGGAGTGAGGATGGGAGGGGAGAGGGGAAAGAGGCGAGAGGGAGCAAAAGGAGGAGGGAGATCTCTCTTGCTAACCCAGGCCTATAGACCTTTTGGGGGTGTGCAAGCCCACTACTTACAGGAAGGGGTTGCAGGTGGTCTAGGGACATGCACGCAACAGGAAGAGGGATTGGGGTACACATGTGACAAGATGGGCGGATCCTAGATTTAGGATGGCAGCTTAACTTTGACCTGTTTTCCATAGGTGACCAGATTTTAACATTGGTAAAGCGGGTCACCAGCAAGACACCATTGATAAAACTCATATCCTGGTGAAATAGCCACGTGGCAGCCGAAAACCGCATACCCTAGCTTGTTGTGCACTCTTTCCAAAAATCAGGACTTTTTAAAAATGCCACGGGACATGGGAAAAAATTGTTAAAAAGCTGGACGTCTGGTAGGGTGTAAACCCCACCTACAGGAACCAAATTCCCCATCATGCCCACCTGTCAGGGGAAGCCAGCCCCTAACACATCATTACAGGTGCGGTAGGCGCAATTGAGCAGCGATAATAAGTAAAGATCATAGTAAAGTTATAGAGAGCATGAGAGATAGAGAAGAAGTATTGAATTAAATGGAGTCAGGCACGATTCATGGTACCATGCTCACCTCAGCCCTGCTTGGTGGTCCACGTGGAGGGAGAGAATCTTTAATGCTAACCAAGGCTTCTATATTTTCTGGGGACATGCAAGCCGCCTAATTACAGGTGAAGTCATGCGTCACAGGAAGGGGCTGTGCTATGGGTAATACAGTAATGAGAGGGGGTGGTCTAGGGAGATACATGCAATAGGAAGAGGAGGGATTGGGGGTAGACATGTGACAAGATGGGCAGATCCTAGGTTTAGGATGGCGGCTTAACTTTGACCTATTCTCTGGATCTCCATAGGAACCATTATCAGTAGGGTGTAAATCCCACCTACAGGAACCAAATAGATGACTGCTGGCGTCTACTGTCCTTAACCGCAGGGAGGAGCCCACTGCAGTCTGGCCACTGATCACCCTCAGGGAGGATGCCTGTGAGCATCTGACCTTCCCCCACACACACACAAGTCCCCCTTTTGTTTTATATATAAAATTCAAAAGCCACATGGGCGACATGGTTATTTTCTGTACATTAAAGTTTGTCAAGGCAAAATTTTATGATCCAATTAATATAACCAACAATTCAGGCTTTATAGAAACATTTGGAATCCAGGCGCTGGGGATAAAGAGCCCTCTGCCCATCTATTATTGGAGAAAGGTATGAGAGATTGGATACCGCGGCGGGAAGAAATCGAGCTAAACAGGAATGTCTGCTTCTATAGTTAAAGCTGCTGGACATACAACAACCAGCTATGTGATTGTAAGAGACCTCAGATCAGCACCATGTAGGTGTTTGGGTCGGGTCTGAACTAGGCAGCCCCCGTTTGGACTAAGCTGAAGCAGGTCGGGGCCCTGCACATGCTTCCCTGCACATCGTAAAGGCCAGCAGCAGCTGGAGCCACTAGGAGTCGACCAGCAGACCAGCAATTCTCCCAGTTTCCAGCCCCATATGCTAATTGCCCTATATTCCTCACCACCCCTTTCAAACCCTCGACCCCAGCTGCTGAGCAGACTTCCCTGACCTGTTGGCCTAGGCTTAGGTCATGGAACTGTTAGGTCTCTCTGGAGCTAGGGTTATAGTCCTGGGCTCTGCGCGAAAAAGAATTCACACCGAAGCCTCGTTTGTGATCCAAGTTAGTTTGATGAGAATTAGAAGTTTCAGGTTTACACGGCACCCATGGGACTCCCGACCATGCAGCCAGGCGGAAGCTGCTCAGCGTCACACAGAAAAGTGTGTCTGGACGCTGGGCTCCTGCCTTTTCAAGGAATCCACGGGGAGGCGTGGTGGATGACCCCATTGGCTGAATTGAATTCACCTGGCCTAGGTGGGCCAATCCAGGTTTAGCGCCCACCCATGCCAACCGGCAGGAAACCTGAGCCTCTGAGCATGTGCAGTGCGACTCCTTTGTTTCCGTAGCTTGGCTCCCTGGGCATGCGCTAATGGACATTCCCCAGCTCTCCGCTAGCCTACCCAACAGAACCTCGTCCGGGAGCTCCCCCCACCTAATAAAGCTATTTCTGTTTCTGCTCTCCCTTGTCCTGTCATGTCCAGCTTCCTTCCTGTTCCTCAGTTTCGCCTTCACCATAGGAGGGTAAAGTGAGGAACAATGTCACAAGAATGTGATTAGGACTTACCTATTACTCACAAGGGTGGAGGGCCCCCCACCACTAGAAACCTAACCTTCCAGGCTCCTTCGCGAGAGAATGAAGGATTCTTCCTTAAACACTCTTCCCGTTCTCTGCTCCTCACGGTATTTGCCTTACACATGAACTTCAAAAGTGCCACAGAGGCCCTATGATTCTCCTTCACACGCCTTAGGTTTCTATAGAAGCAACACGTGATCGCCAGGACAAAGACTGTGATAATGAGCAGCAGTGTTAGGCTGGACCCAGGCTATGAGAAATACTTTGAACCCAAGCACGAGGGTACAATCCTTCCATGCCATTTACCAATTGCTTAATTATATCAGAGCCAGGAGATGCCTCAAGCCTGTCTTTGAATGTATAGAAAATATCCTTTTTAAGCTGATCAGCATCTAATGAAATGTTTTCCTTAAACCCTTGCAAATGTTTCCTAATCAAATCTCAATCATGCAATGTTGCATTATATAGGTAAGGAGTTACACAGAAATCTGTTACATTCCAATCACATTATAGCATTAATTAACAAGTCCAAAATCTTGATCTTTTAGCAAAACAAGTCTGTTTCAGCAAAAACAATCACTACTGTATAAAATGTTCAGTTATGATAAAGTCCCAGAGTTTCTCTTAGACAGCGTCAGCAATGGAAGAAATATCTCAGCAGTCAACAATCATTCTCAGAAATCTGCTGGGTCTTCTTGATATTTTGAATAACTTAAGTAGCAGGACAGGGGTCAGGTCACACATCAGCTTCCCTGCTTTCTTCTGGGTCTTGCTGGCTGAAGAGGAATCAGTCTATCTCTTTTGCCTGTGAAAATATAAACAAATAGCCCCTCTCTTCGGGGTGTCATTAACCCGAAAAAGGAATTATGATTAAGATTGGGTGGCTTCTCCATCTCTTCCTTGTCCATCTTTCTCCAAACGTGGTTGTGTCCTTCTAAGGGGAGTCCATCAGCTTTATTCTGCAAAAACATAAATGCATAGCCCTTTCTCCAGGTGACAAATGGATCCAGATCCCAAATGCAATTCCCATCTTCCCGGGACTCCTTAGGATCAGCTTCTCTGTAGAAGTGAAGATGTGTTTATCTGCCCTAATTTTGTTACATGCTTTTAGTAAGGAGGAAATTTTTTTTGGTTAAAATGACCAAATTAAATTCGTCATACATGAGATTCCTCTCCCCCCCCCCCCTCTTTTAACCCTGCGGCCTTGAAAGCATTGCTGGCAATTTCAGTTACCTGCCAGGCTTTGACCCTTCATTGTTATGTAAACACTGGCTGACACCTCTCAGAGGATTAAGAGAGCTGACTAATTGGGACAACTTCTTACCATACTTTGAAAGACTGAAAAAGTTCTTAATAAATTTGTTCCACTGTTCTTGAAGTAACTTACCAAACATACTTTTTTTTTTCTCTAAGTTTACCAATAAAGTTATGTTAGGTTTCTCTCTCCGGGCTAGATTTCAGCCTCGGTTCTTGGCTCCGTGCGAGAAAGATTTCACGCCGAAGCCGGGCTCGTGATCCAAGTGAATTTAATGAGAGTTAAAAGAAGCATCAGGTTTTACGCGGCACCCATAGGATTCCTTTGACCACGCGGCCTGGCAGAGCCCGCTCCGGGACACGCAAGGATCTCTCTCCTCCCTTGAAGACGACCAGACAAAAAGCCCCTCTCCCTCTGGGTCCCTGTCTTTTCAAGGGTTCCCGGGGAGGCGTGGTGAACGACCCCAGGTCAATCCAATTGGCTGAATTGCAATCACCCGGCCCAGGTGGGCTGCTCCAGGTGTAACGCCCATCCGAGGCCACGGGAGGGAAAATCCAGCTTTGTCCTCTGCTGGCTCTCCTGGGCATGCGTAAATGGACTTCCCAATTCCCTAGGCTAAGCTGCCCAACAGTTAACAGGTTCATTTAAGTAGTATTGCCTTTCAGGCTTCTCACGCTGGATGATTTTACCTTCCTGCAATATTCTGTCTTGTTTAACTTCTCTCAGTCCTTCTATGCTAGATTTAGAGGAAGTTACTGGGAGGGTCTTAGGCCCTCCTGATTGCTCTAAAGAAATGACTCCATATCCAAAGTTTAAAAACCTTTTCGCTTCGATTTCTAGTTCCATGTGGGGGCGCTGTTGTTTCCCACAACAGCATTCCGGAAGACCCCTTGATTTAAAGGGTGGTCAGATGTCTCAAGTACTCTTTCCTGATAGGTATAAATTTTTACTCTAGAAATGCAAGGAAGGAAAAATTGGCTTAAGCGATCCTCCTTTTTTTATAAACCATGGTATATCAGAAGTCATCACTGCCTTAATTTCTTCTTAATAATCCTGACCAATAACTCCAGCAACACCTTGAGGATTTACGTTGGATTTTCCTAATAAACATCCTATAGTTCCTTTCGGTAGCGGACCCCAATTACCGCTCTTAATAATTTCTGAATTAGTCACAGCTTTTGGCTTTTCCTTATGACTCTTATCAACTCCAATATCAATCTTCATTCCCTGAGTACTTAGGTTAAATCTTCCTGATAGAAACTGTATGACTCTTTCAATAAGAGGTTCCTGCTTTTTCCAAATCAAACTGCCCTGAGGGCGTCTGAGCCTTCTCTTGGTCAGTCAAGCCGACTGCAGGAGAACAGAGGCTGGGCCTTTGCCTGTTTGGCCAGGTCTGGTCTCCCGCTGTGAGACCGACCGGGAGATACCTGCGATTTCTCCCCAAGATCTTCTTTGCTCCCCCAGGCAGACACCTTGCCTCCCATGCTCTGCTGGGCGGGGTCTGTGTCAAGCTCCTTCCACTATTTTCCCGCCTGGAAGCCTTTGCCAATGGCAACCCTTTACTGTTGAATTTTGAACAACATTGGCTCACCCAATGAGTTCCCTTCCTGCAGTGGGGGGAGAGTTCAGGTTCTTTTAAACTGGAATTAGGTGGCCCTGGCCCATGCTCTAGCGCAGGCCGCAGTTGCTTTTCACGGCCAGGCTGATCGGCCTGTGCTGTCTGTAATCTCTTTGAAGATGACCTGTGTTCCTAAGGCTAAAGCATTTTCTTTTAGGTCTGGCGTAATTTGCCAGGGCAGCTGCCATGAGGTTGGCCTTGTAGTCATCTGTCTCTACATTCCTGCATATTCTAAACTAATCTAACAGCGTGCCCAGTTCCCTGTAGGGAACACTGGGAATCCCTTTTGGGTGCTGCTCAGCGGGCTCCCAGTCTGTAACTCTCCCGGGATAAGGCACTCTACATTCCAAATCTGCTTCCGGGGCTATGCTCTTCTCCACCCGTGAGAGCAAAGGTGCTTTCCCCCAGCCTCACTTGCTAGGTTAAATCTCTCTATTTGCATTTCTTTGGATCTAACCTCTTCTCCTCCAGCACTGGCTTGCTTGATAGCATTGTGATTCTCTGCGCTATACTCTGGCAGGGCAGATGCTTCTACTCTGCTGTTTCCTGATTCAAACTTCGCCTTCTCAGCTACACTTAAAATCTTCTCATCTGCCTGAAACTCATTCTGCCTGCTTCTCACCTGATTTAAGTCTGCGTAGCTTAGAGATTTCTCACTGCTTTGCTGGTCTTGATCTTTCCCTCTCTCACCCTGCAGCGGCTCCATCACTGCTTTAATCTGCACCCACAGGTCCCAGGTCTCCAGGGGTATGCTCTGTCCTTCCCTGTGAGCTTTTCTTAAGTTAATGGCTACCTTATCCCAGATCTCCATATCAAAGGCTCCTGACTCCGGAAAAGAAAGATTAAATTTCTTTACCACTTGAAGAAACTCTTTCATCCTCTTATTCTTTACCACTACATTTTGTTTCTTCAAGAGGTGGCAAAGAGTGATACCATACTCTGTATCCTTGCTCTTTGCCTGACCCATATCTCACCCGGACTAAAAAACTTCACACTTAAAAATTCTCCTGATTCACCCTCACTGTCCGATGAGGCCGTACAATTGTTACACAGCATATAACTCAAAAGAGTTCTTTTCCTACGGGACCCCACGTAATGGGCGCCAGACGTCAGGGGAAGCCAGCCCCTAACACATCATTACGGGTCCAGTAGGTGCAATTGTACAGCGATAATAAGTAAAGATCATAGTAAAGTTGTAGAGAGCATGAGAGATAGAAGAGAAATATTGAAATAAATGGAATCAGACACAATTCATGGTAGCGTGCTCACCTCAGCCCCGCTGGGTGGTCCACGTGGAGGGAGAGAGAGGCCTGGTAGCCCAGGCTTTTATCTTCTCTGGGGGCGTGCAAGCCCCCTAATTACAGGTGAGGACATACGTCACAGGAAGGAGTTGCACTATAGGTAATACAGTAATGAGAGGGAGTGGTCTAGGGAAATACACGCAATAGGAAGAGGAGGGATTGCGGGTAGACATGTGACAAGATGGGCAGATCCTAGATTTAGGATGGCAACTTAACTTTGACCTGGTCTCTGGATCTCCATAGGAACCAATATCAGTAGGGTTGGTTCCACCTACAGGAACCAAATCCATGACTGAAGGCGTCCGTTGTCCTTAACAGCAGGGATGGGGTCCACTGCAGTCTGGCCATTGATCGCCCTCAGGGAGGATGCCTGTGAGCATCTGACCTCCCCCACCCCCACCCCCCACCAGCACAATTGCTCCCAATCTGTGTAGGGGCTGCCACACTTTTGCACCAACAAAAAGGACCAGGAGGACACCAAAGGTTCCTATCACCTCACCCCATCCTTCTGGGCCGCCCAGGGGATGGTGACTCTAAGACCCAGCTGCCTGCCCCCCTTCCTCTCCTGCTCACAGAGGATCTAGGGAGTGGGGGAGGGCAGAGGAGGGCCGAGGAGACTCTCAGGGTTCTGGGAACATTCTGGAACCAAGGGGCCTGGGGCAGGGGACAAAGAGAAGGCTGAAAGCAGGGCTGGAGCCCAACATGGGGATTTTGTGACCTCAGTTAAGGACAATGATTTCACTAGATCAGGAGCATGAGGAGGCCTGGGAGTGGGGGGTGGGCTTGTCTGTCTCCAGCCTGTCCCAGACGGTAGATTGTGTTGCTTAGGTCTCTGGGTAGCTCAAGTGGTTTGCAGTCAGCTGCTAAACTAAAGGTCGGTGGGTTGAATCCACCCCCTCAGAAGACAGGCCTGGCAATTTCTGCCCTAAAGATTCCTGCTGGGAACAGTGTGGGGCCGCACAACCCCCATGGGGGCCCAACTGAACATGTCTTGGGGGGGGGCTGGTCCCACAACCTGACAGGTCCCCAGGAGCAGCTGTGCAGACAGTGGAGTCAGGATCAGCAGAAAAGAGAGCAAATGTATTTCTCAATGGGTCTATACAGTTTGGGGGGCATGCAAGCTCCGTCAATCACATGTGTAGCAAGTCATGTCTTAATCATAGATGTCCCTAAGCTCATTGGGGGTGGTGGGGCGTAACCCAAGTTGGAGGCAGAACATCAGAAGGGGGTGCACTGACCTTTGAGGGGGGAGGACAACAGAAGTTGTTTGTTCTTGGAGACAAGGAGCCTTGGGTCACATAGCCAGCATGTTTGCCCGGCTTTCACCCCGCACATTTTGGGCCTGCCCAAGGGCCAGCACATCTACCTCTCCACTCGGATCCATGGCTGTCCGGTTGTCGGGCCATGCCAGCAGTGATGATAAGGGCTATGTGGACCTGGCCATCAAGGGTGACTTCAAAGACACCCACCCCAAGTGTCCCTCCTGAGGGAAGACATCCCAGTCGCTGGAAAACATGAAGACACCATTGAGTTCCGGTGCCCCAATGGGCAGCTGGTCTACCAGGGCAAAGGGAAGTTTGCTATCTGCCCAGACAAGAAATCCAGCCGCATTATCAAGCCGGTGAAGTCCGTGGGCGTGATTGCAGGAGGGACAGGCACCACCCCTAGGCTGCAGGTGATTCGGCCCGACGACCACACCGTGGGCCACCTGCTCATTGCCATCCAGACAGAGACGGACACCTGTTGTGGCCCAGGCTGGAGATGCTGAGGAACGGACCATCCACTCACTTCCAGCTCTGGAACACGCTGGACCATGCCCAGGAGCCTGGGACTACAGCCAGGGTTTTGTGAACCAGAACATGATTCCAAACCAGAGGACCAGCATGGACCAAGTGGGCCACGCCAAGGAGCGCTGCTTCGCCTTCTGAGAGCACAGCAACCACCTGCCCTCTACCCAGCGATGCCCTGTGCCTGTTCTCACCCACCTCCTCACCCTCATCCCTTATCACCCCCACCCACATGCACACTGGGCCCTGGCCTAGGGAACCCCCCTGGGAGCAGGGCCCTGGTTTAAGTGGGTACCCACATAGCCCTTCCTCACCCATTCCCAAGCCCACAGACTCTACAGACCCAGGCTGCCAGCACCAGCTCCCCGACATCTGGCAAGGGACTAGGGAGAGTCTGGAGGAAAAGACAGTGGACAGGCAATCCAGGCCTGGCAATTGACAGTGGACAGGCAATCCACGCCACCCAAGGGCAGTTCACTCAGTATACCTGGTAGGCACGGGCTTAATTGACGTGGTGAAATCATTCATGACAGCTCCGTAAGTACGCACAAATAATCCCATGCTTACCTGGCCTATAAACCTGTGGTTACTGTGCTCACCAGTTAACCTGCCCCTGCTGCCACTGGGACCACCAGCCTCAGGGCCCGGGAGCCAGCAAGTAACACCCAGGACCGCATGGAAAGGCTGGCCTGCTAGGGCAGGGGGGTGGGCCCTGACCAGGGGTGGAGAGGGAAAGGTGTGCTGGCCTGGAGGTGCCCTGGGGGTTCCAAGCTGGATTGCCTCTCGCACTCGGGTCCAGGGTCAGGGGATCAGCCAGATGTGGAAGCCAGATGTTTATTTCATTCTCTGTCCCATGCCCCTGCCCCCACCCCTGCCTGAGCAGTGCTCGGTGTCCGAGAGATGTGCAAATGCTTGGTGGCCGTGGCGTTGTCCTCAGACAACATGCTAGCCTCCTGCACAGTGCCTCTCAGAGTCACCTAGGAGCAGGATAAACAGGAAGGAAAACTTGCTGCTCTTCAAGAAAAGATGACTTCCCAAGGAAGCCCTATGGAGTCGTTCTACTCTCTAACATTGGGGTTGCCATGGGAAGGGAGCGACTAAACCCAAACCAAACTCACTGCCGTCCAGCGGAGTCCGACTCTTAGAGACCCTATAGGACAGGGTCGAACTGCCCCTGTGGGTTTCTCAGACTCTTTAAGGCATACTCCCCTACTGCTAGTCCAATGTCATGCAGATCTGCTTAGCCAGTGGTGGGATGTTCGAGGCCTGTGGGTGGACAACTGAATGGTGAGTTCCTCTACTAACCCAAAGGTTGGTGGTTCGGAACCAGCCAGTGGTAAAAATCTACTTCTGAAAAAAAATTGCAGCCCACGGAGCGCAGTTAGAGTCTTAAGCACATAGGTTGCCATGAGCAGAATCAGCTGGAGAGCAACTGGTATGGTTTGGGACATGTATTCTCTCTCTCGAGCGTGTGCGCTCTCTCTCCCTCTCTCGCAACTTTCCATTGTGAACTGGGTGAAGGCGGTTTACAAGCAGATCTCCATGCAATGATCCATACATGTTTTGTTTCATGTCATTCATTATCATCCAGACAATGTAACTAACATCACTTAGTCTGCATCCGCCCTGCGTTTCCTGCTCCCATACCTCCTTTTCCCAACTCTTCTGAACTCTGTCTTTGGGCAAATGATGCTCTTTTGATCTCAAGTGGTTGGTTACTCTAAGGTGTGTGTATGCCTAACTAGCAGCATCGTTCCCCTCATGGAGCTGCTAGAGCTGTGGGGCTGAGATCCCATCCAGACCTGAAGACCCAGTAGTCTCTATCGCTTCTGTAAGCTTGGACTCTTGTATGATTTGAGTTTTAGTCCACATTTTTCTCCCACTTTACTCAGCCCTTCTAAGGCGATCCCTTTCCGAGCAGGTGTAGAGGTAGCTGGGCACCAGCTGGTTCTTCTAGTCCCAGGTAGTGTAGACTGATGGTCAGGTGATCTATTAGTCCACTGGGCTAATTGTCTCCATGTGTCTTCAGTTTTCACCAGTGCTCTCTGGGTAGAGAAAAGTGCAGCGCAGACAGCCACTCAGGAAGCTCGCATTCTCTTAGAAGCCCAAAGCCAGCGCTGGCGTCTGCTGCTGGCAACCAGGGGCATGGCCCTCTTTGTTGGCCCTCTCCCTTACTATTGCCACCAGGACTCTCTCCCTTGAGAAGTGGGAACAAACAGGGAATTGGGAACAGATGCCTGTGTCTGGAGAGGTACCAGGTCAAAACGCCAAGGCCCAATTATCCCCCAGTGTGTGTACCTGAGATGGAAACGCAATCCTGCTTATGGCAAAGCTCTGCTCTGTCCTTACACCCTCCTCTTGCGCTTGAAAAACAAACAAAAACCCAACGACTTGCAAGACCCGCTACTTGTAAACGAATCGCTTCCTCTCTGTGTGGAACCCCACAGGGCAACAGGTGTACTCCAGGCCGGACTGCAGGCGATGCTCTGTCGACCCGCGGGACAATGGCAGGAGCGGACACTCTTTTGCCAGTGGCTAGCTCCAAGGTCCCCCAGACTGTCCCAGCAGGAAGGCAGGCGCTCCAGGAGGTTCCCTAATCACCTGCTCCTCCCTCTGGCCTTTCTTTCCACCAACTCCCTCCTGGGCCGGCTGTGGGCAGATCCTGCTCTGGGGTCCCACGGAGCTAGATTCCAGGGACAGATAAGGCATAGGCTTCAAATGAGAATGAAGTTGGGGAGACAGATCCTGCGGGGGTCTTTCCCCCCCCCCCAAAAAAAAAGAAGAGGTGGTTACACCAAATCCCAGCGATGGGTGATGATACTCGCCAAGACTCCACCTCCAGGCACCTCCTTAGCAGCCACTGCCGTGAAGCTCCCGGATCTAGGCCCTCTCCACCTCCAACCAAGGGATATGAGATCCTGCTAGGGTAGAGGACATTGGCCAAGTCCAAAGGCTGGAGGGTAGGGTGGGATAGGCAATGCCTCTTTAAAAAACGAGACTGACTAATTGCGTGTATCCTTAAAGCGGCACTGCTAGGTAGCCAAGATAGGGACTAAAGGGGATTGTCTCCCCAAATCCCTGCCTAGGACCACAACAGGGGGGCTTCAAGGAGATCAGGCACGCAGGAGACACCTATGGGAAATTCCAAACTGAGCATGCGCAGACTAGGACCACCTACCCACGTGTGAAACCAAACTTAGCCACAACCTAAACACATGCCATCACAGAGGTGCGCCTAAACTCAGCCAATAAGGTCGGCAAATACCCTCAGCTACGCCTCCCCAGCCGGTGGGGAGAAAAGCCTGCCACAGGAAGGCTGAGTCTTTTCCCCTCTCTCTTGCTCAGAAGTCCTTCTGCTGTGTGAATTCTCTCAGCATTGCAAAGCAAGAACCCAGGCATCCCAATGCAGAAACCTAACAGCACCATGGGGTAGGCGTTGGACTGCTAACTGAAACGGTGGTGGTTCGAGCCTACCAGCATTTCCTCGAGAGAAAAATGAGGCTGTTGGCTCCCTTCAAGATTTACCTTTTCAGAAACACTATTGGGCCAGAATCCACTAGATGGCAGTGGGTATACACATATGCAAATGTATATGTGTACATACATAAAAACTGTGGACATATACAGAAAAAATAGTAAGGAAAAAGCTAGCTTGGTTTCCCCCTTTCAATAATATTGCAGACATTGCCATGCCAATAAAAGTGCCTCTAAGCTACCACTTACACAGAGTGTCAGTCTGCACCAGAGCCGGCCATTGTTGTCGACCAGTCCCCTATTTGGTTGTGCATTTGGTGGGGGTGGGGGGTTATCACTAGTGCTGTAGCATCTGTCTTTGAGCCCCTATTATCATCTGAGGGGACATCAGATGATATGTATGAGGATACATACGTACTAGTTGAGGTGTTTGGTGGTAACGTAAGGCTGCTTGCTCCATGACACAGGGAGTTACTGGCGATTTATAGAAATGGTGGTGCAGCAATGGGCAGACTTCTCACCAGTCCTGAACCTTCCAGGGCCTGACCAGGGCCTATCATGTTGTCCTCAGACCTTGGTGACCAGAGAAGGGGTCTGAAATGTCCCCTGACTGAGAGGTCCTGAGGATGGGCACCTGTGGCCACCTGCATTCACTCGGAGACCCAGCCCCACACTGTCCATTTTGCCTACAAGCCACTTCCTGATGCCTCCCTTGTCCCTTCCCCTACGTTGCTTCTGCTCTCTCATCTTATAACCAAACATGGCCATTCCCCTACCCAGGGACACCACTTTCTTGGAAATCCCCACAGTCCAACTCCATCTCTCCAAGGGAACCAGGGATAGAAATCTTGAGACCTCAGAGGTCACCTTGGAATAGTGGACTCTGGTCAGGCTAGAGGTGGGCGCTTTGGTGTAGGAGCTTCTTAAATAAATGCAGATTCCCATTGTCCATAGAGGCAGGGGCTCATTCTTGAAAAGTGAATGGAATTCTGATACACAGATAGGAGTGCGGGGTTGGGATTGGGAGTGGTGACTGCTGTTTTCATTAGGCGGCTGGGACTTACTCTTCAGGTGAAAGTAGAACTGTTTGGGGGGAGTGTACGGTAGTTTTGGTGACAGAAAGAAAGAAGTCAAAGGCAAAAAAATAGTTTTAAAGGTTTATTTCAGAGCTCCCAGGCAAGGTTCACGGGTCCCTAAGTGGGGCCCTAGAAGTCACACTGTGTAGGATAGAGGGGAAGGGTTTTATAGTACTGGTCTGAGTTAAAAGCCGTTGAGGAGTTTTCCATTGAGGTCTGGCTGCTTTGCAAGGTGGGCAGTTAGTAACACATTAACAGTGTAACGATGTAACAATGCCTATCTGGAGCTGCCATCCATCTGCGGCAGGGCTTTAAGGGCCATCATCTGGAGCTGTTGCCCACTGTCATCCGGGTATTGCTACACATGCCCACCACACTAGTTCCGTATATTTTTTTGCCTAACATTCCAGCATTTTTTGATGATAAGGGGCAATGCACTAAGTCTGGCTGCTTCCTGATGGCAGGGGGCATTGTGGGGTTTATACACTGGAGCAGGCAAAAAGGAGGGTTGGTGGGCAAGTGGGTATACGAGTGGAGAAGCTGGTTCACTGTTACCCTGGACAGGTCTTGAATGCACTGCTGGATAACTCTGAGAAAACCTGGAGCTAAGAGGAAGAATAAAGACATAAGGATTAGTGGCCCCAATAGGGGCAACCACCAGGTGACTAAGGGGGATTACATCCACCCAAACGGGGGTAATCTATCCTTCCATGACCGCAGAGGTCTTTGCTTAGGTGGGTCAGTGTGTCTACGTTTTTCTCTAGGAGCCCTGTTTCATTGATGTAATAACAGCACTCTTCCCTGAGGAAGAGGCAGATACCCTCTTTTTCAGCAGTGAAAAGATCTAAGGTCCATCCATTTTGTAGGGCAACTTGGGCCAGAGAGGTGAGTTGGTGCTGCAATGAGGCAAAGAAGGCCAAAGTGGACCCCAGGGACCTCGAAATCTTGTGCTGAGATGATGGAGTGGCCAAACGTGCCTCCAGCTGTTCCAGATGCTGGGACTGAAGAGGTTAGGCTTTACCCACCATTATCAGTAGGAATGCCACTCTCCTTGACCTTTGGATGGAGAGTAACCATGCTAACTCAGACTTACCAGACAGGATGAGCTGAGGAACTAAGTAACTGGAAAACAGGTCCTGCTGTGGAAAAATGTACGGTACACATTTAAAGTTCTATTGCACCACAAAAACTGCCCAGGGTTGGAGGAAATCTTTGTGCTGACAGTCATATTATGTTTGCAAACTCCATGCAGAGAAAAGCCATCTGCATTCTGATCTGTGAAGTAACAGACTCACTAAGGCTGAGTCTAATTTACTTCCTCTGGCTCCCAGAGTGGGACCTGACTCGGTGGAGTGGTACATTCTCTTGGGGGTGCTTTTGTGGAACGACAAAGTTAACGGGTATGGTGGGCAGCAAAGGTCTCTGGAGGGAGGCGCACTGGAAGCAATGAGTGACATCTTTGAGCACATGGGTTTGATTAAGGAAAATCAGAGTGTGTTGGATTATTAGGACCCATAAGGACAGGCGGTAGTCTGAGGTTTGTGAGATATTTGATCTTGAAGTGTTTGTTCTGCCCGGAGAAGGTTGGTGGAGATTTGTACTGGGATGGAGAGGCTAGAACGTATTCCCTGTGAATGCTGATGCTACCCGAGGGATGGACACTGTATCCAGTATGGTCAAGGGGAACGGTAAAAAGAATCCTTGAAGTTTAAAACAGAAAAGTGGGTAGTGGAGGGGGGAATGTATGACAAAAGAGTGTAGGGATTGGGAACTACAGGGTGTGTAGGAATAACAGCCTCATTAATGAGGCACAAGTCCTGGACTAAACAATAGGAACCATTAGGTTTTCATACTGGCAAAATTGGGGTGTTGCAGGGGCATGGACAGGAGGAAGGAGGTTATTGATGAAGAGGTGAATTATGATGGGTCTGAGGCCTCTGTGGTGGGTTAACGAAATGGCTAACTGAAGCAAGGATGGAAAAACAGTAAGGTTTTTTAAGCGTATGAGAACTGGGCGGTGGTGGGTAGCAATTACTGGGGTGGTGGTCCATACTGCTGGGTTAACTAAGGACTGAGGTCAGGGTGTTTGTGCAGTGGGTGAGGTGGGAAGACGGCAGAAAATAAAGGCTGCGGAAGGGTAGTGGTCCCAGTGTAGAGTGACTCCAGGTTTGGTTAAAAAATCATGGCCAAACAGTGGAGTGGGACAGGAGGGCAGGACTAAAAAGTAATGCATAACTGGCTTCTTATCCACCAGACACGTGAGAGGCCCAGTGGACAACAGGTGAGAGGGGCAGCTGTCAATTCTTATGACAGAGACCTGTAAGGTGACAGAGACAGAGGGTGTAAAGGTCCAGAGAAGGAAGACAAAACAGAGAAGGTAGCTCCTGTGTCGACCAGAAAGGACAAAGCCTTACCCGCTACCTTGATGGTTACCATGGGCTCACGAGGGTGATTGGGGTCGGCGAGCCTGGGCTCCATCAGTCCTCAGCAGCTAGGCCCAGTAGCGTCAATGGCGGGTCAGGGAGAGACTGATCTTGTGCAACTGGGTGCCAAAGTACAGTCACTCCTCCAGTGGCCCCGTTGACCACACACCAGGCAAGGCGTGGTGGGCAGATGAGGTTATGGGCAGTGGTTGGCCCAGTGACCTTGCTGCCCACCCTTGAAGCAGCTCCTGGAGGTGGTTTGGAAACTGCTGTTGCCAGGCCCTGGGAAGGGTGCCATCTTCTTGGTTGCCGAGGGCCTCAGGGCTGCAATCAACTTTGGGCTTGTAAGATTGCCTCCTGGTGGTTTCGGGATGCCCTGTCTGCCTCTTCCTGTACCTCTGGTATTAAAGACTTAAAAAGCCATATTCACCAGGTCCCGGACAGGAGTCTGAGGTCCATCCTCAGCCTTTTAAAACTTTTTCGAGTGTCTGGAGCTGATTGAGTAATGAAATGCGTGGCAAGGACAGTGGCCCCTGCTGGTGACGTTGGGTCTAGGCAGGTATATTGGTAAGAGCTTCAGTCAGGTGATTTAAGCATGCTGCGGGATTTTCATCTGGCTTTTGTGCAATTTCCCTGAGCTTATCAAAGTTGACTGCTTTGTGGGAGATTGCCTGGAGGCTGGCCAAGATGCACTGGAGCATTTTATCTCAGTGGGCCGGAATTTGTTCTCCTTTTTGAGTGGGCCTGTGCCTCTTTTAGGGGGCCGTAGGAGGCTGGGCTGCTGGCTGCAGCGTTGCCGTTCATGGCGCCCTGGAACTTGGGCGAGCAGCTGCTGGGTCTGCGTGCAGAGTGGTAGTGAGGGGTGGCCACAATATGGAGGAGGCCTATTGGACAAGGAGTCAGGGAGTTCAGAAGAAGACGAAGGAGGAGTACTGTTGGGGACCTGATTGGGGAGCAGTGGGTCTGTGCGAGCTGGAGCGGGTTTCTGGTTAGGAAAATGCTGGGCTTAGAGAACTGCAGCAGGGTGACAGGTAGTACAGAGAGAGGGATAGGAGCAAAGGGAGAAAAAGCTTGGACGGAGGGACCTCAGGCCATTTGCCAGCATGTTGGCATAAGTTACTGAGCTCAGTTACGATGTTGAAATCAAAAGTACCATTTTTCTGGTCATTGAGACCCATTGTCTAGTTTATATGGGGGCCAAGCTGAATTGCAGTGAAAAACCAGGCATTTGGGTCAGAGGTCTGGCGTTAAGTGGGGGGTTAAGTTAGCTAAGAGGCACCCTAAGGGTGTGGAAGGGTCGGGCTTGGAATTTTTTGCTTCCTATGCTACGGGGTTCTAGGTAGACCGAGTAAGAGTATCAGCATCCCGAGTATCCCACTGTGTCTCTGGAATGGAGGGAGGGGAAACCCAGCAGCTTCCTAGGTCCCTGGGAAAAGGAGCAAAGAGACTCAGGCATCCCCAAGTGTCTGTCCTTTGGACGGAGAGGCTCAGACGTGGGCCACGGTTTAACGTACAGAGCCTCTGGTGGCAGGACCCCGCAGTAAGGGACGGTGGCCGAAACAGCGGAGGGACTGTAGTTGGAACAGCAGAGATAAGAGTTTGGTAAGGTACTCACTCATAGACAGAGTGGATGGCAGCTGAGAGGCCCCGGTCCGAGGAAAGGGAGAATGGAGGAGAGAGGTGGCACGGCACCCGCCTAAGGGCAGATGGGGCACATCAGGAGGCCTCTCCTCCTCCTGGGGTTCGTGCACCAAATGTAAGGTAGTGTTGGCGATGGAAACACAGAAAGAAGGTAAAGGCAGAGAACAGTCTTTCAGGTTGAGTTCAGAGCTCCCAGGCGAGGTTCGCTGGTCCCCAGCTGAGGTTTGTGAAGTCACGCTGCCTGGGACGGAGGGGAAGGGTTTTGTAGTACTGGTCTGAGGACTTTTCCATGGCAGTTCTGGCTGTTTTGCAAGGTGGGCAGTTAGTAACGCCGTAAAAATGTAACGATGTAACAATGCTTACCTGGAGCTGCCATCCATCTGCGGCAGGGCTTTAAGGGCCATCATCAGGAGCTGTTGCGCACTGTTGCATGCTGTCCTCAGGGTATCGCTCCACTTGCCAGCCCACCAGTTCCCATTCCTAGTTAACAGGGACAAAATGAAGCCAGGAATCAGCCAGCTGCCACAATTAAAAGCTGTTGGGCTGCGACCTGCAAGGTCAACAGTCCCAAACCACCAGCTGCTCTGTGGGAGAAAGACGACCCCCGACTCTCCATAAGAGTCACAGTCTCAAACTCACAGGGGTAGTTCTGAGTCAGACTGACTGGATGACCTTGATTCTTTGGAGAGGAAGGAGGGGCCAATGGGGAAGCCGAGGTACTCAGCCTGGGAGGGCACACACCCAGTGATCACCACACCAAAGAGGACACATCTCTGAACTGTTATGTCCGACCCTGAGGTCAATCAGGGCCTCACCAAAATGGAGCAAGTGAGTCAGCTAGCGCTCAACATCTCTCAGCCCCGAGTGCCACCCAAACTCCGATTTCTAAAGCAGCAAACCATGGGCGGAGAGGATGACTTTTCGAGTCCCGTCACAGGGCACTTGCTGACTAGAGGGATGGACTGTTAGGGAACTTCCTGCAGGTATCGGTTTGGGGCTGGGCAGCAGCCTGCCAAAACTTTGAATCCACTGGCTCTGGGCCGGAAAACGAACTCAGAAATAGCAAGCTCACGCAATGGGAAATATAGACGGGAGAGTCAATAGATTAGCAAAAGAGTCTTAGAGCACTTCAGTCAAAGTATGCAACCATTAGAGTGTGGAGTATATGGCCCACCATGAATGATTTCAAAATCAGCCAGGATGGGTTGGAGGGGTGGTACAACACAAAAGTAGTTAAGTGTAAGAGAGGAAACTACAGAAGCTAAATCCAGCTGGTTAATTAATCAACATCAGGGTAGCGCAGAACCTGCCCCAGCCAGGTGCCATCCAGTCAATCCCGATTCAGGACCATGCAGGTGTGTCAACATAGAACTGGGCTTCATAGGGCTCTTTTTAAAAAATATATAATCATTTTATTGGGGGCTCATACAACTCATCACAATCCATCCATCCATTGTATGTCAAGCACATTTGTACATCTGTTGCCTTCATCATTCTCAAAACATTTGCTTTCTACTTGAGCCCTTGGTATCAGCTCCTCATTCATAGGGTTCTTTCTTATGGCCAAGTTTGGGAAGTATATGGGTAGGTCTTTCTTCTGAGGCACTTCTAGGTCGACACACACTGATAACCTTTCCATTAGCAGCCAGTGCTTTAGGCTCTAGCACAGCGGTTCTCAACCTGTGGGTCTAGACCCCTTTGGGAGTCAAACGACCCTTTCACAGGGGTTGCCCAATTCATAACAGTAGCAAAATGACAGCTATGAAGTAGCAATGAAAATAATTGTATGGTTGGGGGCTCAGCACGACATGAGGAGCTGTGATAAAAGGCCGCAGCACTAGGAAGGTTGAGACCCACTGCTCTAGCAGCGTGTAGACATCCCGAGAAGTCTGCAAACCACACTCGTCAGCACACGAATAAACCAAACACCAAACTCAAGGCCGTGGTGGCCCACCCTTAACAGAAACGTACAGGGAAGGGGTTCTGGGAAGCAGAATCCCATCCATTCAAGTTGGAGCAACCTCCCTTGTTTGTCTCTGAGTTTACAACCCCTGGCTCTGATCACTCGGGTCCAAGTGACGCAAGTAGCAGCTGACACTCTGTCTGCTGGCATTAAACCTTGTGGGAAACTGAAAGATTTCTCCCAAGTCATCTCCCCCAAATATATGTTAGACTCAGGACACTGCTTGCAGCTAATGGTAAATGGTTCTCAATTTACCTCCCTGAAGACAGTCAGTTGCCAGACTATGGTCTGGTCCCACCACAGGTAGGCCCTGCTCCCTGCTGTTAAGGACAATGGGCTACTTCTCCCTAAAGTCTTGCGGCCATTAGTCTGGTCCCAGTAGGGTGGGTTTACACCCTACTGATAATGGTTTCTATAGTGAGCCAGAGAGCAGGTCAAACCTACTCAGTGACATCCAAAGTTAGGCTGCCATCCTGAATCTAGGACCCGCACATCTTGTCACATATATATACCCCCAATCCCTTCTCTTCCCATTGTGTGCATATCCCTAAATTGTCCCCCTCTCATTGCTGTATAACCTATAGTGCAACCCCTTCCTGTGACGTATGTCTTTACCTGTAATTAGTGGGATTGCACTCCCCACAAAGATATATAAGCCTGGGTTACCAATAAAGATCCCTTCTGGCCTCTAGTCAGCTTCCCCTTCCTCGTTCCCCTGTTCCCTTTCCCCTCGTCCTCCTTCCCCTCCCCCTCTCTCCTGCCCTCCCGTCTCCCATCTCCACGTGGACCACCAGGCGGGGCTGAGGTGAGCATGCTACCATGAAATGTGTCTGACTCCATTACTTCTATCTCTCCTCCATCTCTCATGCTCTCTATGACTTTATTCTAATTTTTATATATCTCAGCCGTACAATTGCACCTATCGAACCTGTGATTAGTTGTGGGGGGGTTGGCCTTTTCCCACAAAACCTTTGTCTCTTTGGATTCATATCCTGGGGCTCTCTGTTTCTCATGCCCTAACTTTAGGAAGCCACCACATTCCTCTTGCTTCTTTCTCTCCAGAACCCCAGGGGTTGGGTTGGATGCCATTGAGGCTTATTGGTGAACAGAACCAGAGAACGCATTTTCAGAGAAGTCCAAAGAAAGAGCAAAGTTAAAAGAGGCTAGGGTTGTTTGCAATCCAAGGTGATGGCAGAGAGAAAGCAAATCTTGTGCCTCCTTTCCACGTACAGCAGCTCCTTTGTGTAGCTGCCTGGCATTCAGCCTAGCTTGGCTGTTGATGGAAAAAGAATCACCGGCCCAGGGCACGAGTATCAGGTAACAGGATTTATTGGGGAGCATAATCTGCCGGGCTTCTCCAGAGTGGGGGGATAGCAGAGAAACCCTAGCACAAGGGTGGCGGGGGTAGATAAACCCTTATGGGCAGGGACTGGTGACTGGGGTTGGGAGAGCATCCTGCATCATCCTGATTGACAAGTTTGAATGAGGCAGGGGTGAGGTGACCTCTGACAGACACGGGAGGGCTTGGGAGCATGCAGGAAGGTGAGTGGGGGAAGAGAATCTGAGCAAGAACCGTGGGAAGGAGATGCTTATAATGGCCAGGCGCTGTTTTGTGCTCAGCAGGACCCATCATTCCTGCCTTTTGATAATCGGGAATAGGGGAGAAGTTCTTCTGAAACGTCTTCCTGCTGGACAGGGTGGTGAAAAGGATTGTCAGGGGAAGCCAGCCCCTAACACATCATTACGGGTCCAGTAGGCACAATTGTACAGCGATAATAAGTAAAGATCATAGTAAAGTTATAGAGAGCATGAGAGATAGAAGTATTGAAATAAATGGAGTCAGATACAATTCATGGTAGCATGTTCACCTCAGCCCCGCTTGATGGTCCACGTGGAGGGAGGGAGGGAGAGAGAGAGAGAGAGAGAGAGAGAGAGAGAGAGAGAGAGAGAGAGAGATTTAATGCTAGCCCAGGCCCCTTTTGTAGTCTCTGGGGACATGCAAGCAAGTCCCCTAATTACAGGTGAGGACATACGTCACTGGAAGGGGCTGTCCTATAGTAATGAGAGGGGGGTGGTCTAGAGCCATACACGCAATAGGAAGAGGAGGGATTGGGGTTATACATGTGACAAGATGGGCAGATCCTAGGTTTAGGATGGTGGCTTAACTTTGACCTATTCCCTAGATCTCCATAGGGACCATTATCAGTAGGGTGTAAACCCCACCTACTGGAAACAAATAGATGGCTGCAGGCATCCATTGTCTTTAACAGCAGGGAGTGGGGTCTGCCATATAGTCTGGGAGAATGTCTGAGCTTCTGGCCTCCTCCCACAAAGGATCATAATTTCCTGTCTCAGTGGGGTCCAGTGAGCACCTTACCGGTTCAAATCCAGCCATATACATGCACTCCTGCACAAAAGGTTTGAAAAGAACCAAACAGACAAGGCCCAAAGCACAGAATTATACATATTAAATTGAGACGTCTCAGAAGTGGAGGAAGCCATGGGGCTCAAGATTTTAAATTAGTTTTATGACCTCTCTTTTTGAAAAGTCATTATTTGCAGGCATTGTAGGCCAAGCAAATAAAGCCCACTTTCCCTTGGCCTTCTACAACTTACTATCTGCCCTCAAGTTTAGCTTTACTGCTAAGCTTCACACTCTGGCCCAACCAGACATTGTACCAACAACTTCCTTCCCCCTTCTCCCCCCCCCCCCCCCCCGTCTTAAACAAAAACAGAACACAAACAACCTATTACCAGTCATTCTTTTTTCCCCCCACTTGATTGATGATTTTATTTATGTTAAATCATTTTATTTGGGGCATACAACTCTTATTACAATCCATCCATCCATCCATTGTGTCAAGCACAGTTGTACATTTGTTGCCATCATCATTCTCAAAACATTTGCTTTGCCTTTGACTCTGACGAATCTTTCCACTAGCTGGTGCTGGAACTTCACTTCTCTTGATGCTTGCGATTTTTGCTGCTAACATGCAGTCTGGCCTGTTTGGCGCATTACTTCCGCCAAGGACGGGCATTCTGAAGGAGGCTAAGCCACACCTTGAAGTAAGGGAATTGATCAGGATGTCCAAAGGAAGGCAAAAAAGGTCTTGGGACCTTTTATTGTTAAATAGGGCAGGTGGAAAATGAAGGGAATTGGTGGGGTTTGTTGGGACACGAGACTTATTTTGGGGGGAATGGAGGCAGGAGCAATGTCTGGTCTGACTTGTAGGAGAAGCAACAAGTTTGGAGCCCTTGAGGCCCTGGTAAATGAAAAATTACCAGTCTTGAATTTAGTAAGAATATTACTGCCCAGTAGGGGGATGAGCACCAGAAACTGGTGTGAGAATTGTACATTAGAAAGGCTACCAAGAGGAGTTGTGTAATGAGGTTGTGATCCTATACCTGAGACTCCTGCAATACTGGTGGGTGCAAAAAAAGACTGCCGTGAATGTTCAGGTAAGGTTGAATAAGTGGTCCCTATGTTGAAAAGGAAAAAGATAGGCTTACCTGAGAAAATGATTGTCATCCTGGGCTCGTGATGGGCAGTCTCTGGAAGGGCCGTTGACCCCGGGCACCGTCGATCCTCGACGTGGACGCCTGCAAACCTTGGCGAAGAGGTGCCTTGAGCCAGAGGCATTATGGAGGAGACTGTCCTTCCCACCCTCTGTCAGGAAGGGCAGTCCATTCCCCAGGGTCCCCCTGCTTGTGGGCATGACTTCGGCCCATTTCTGGCCCATTGTACCTTGGTTTGGGTCCACCCGTTTTTCCCTGAAGGGTGCTAGCCAGCATCTGATATTTATCCGATTTTTCTTGTATCTTCCTATTATTGAAAGCCTCAAAGGTAGCATTGAGGGCTCGCTATGGATTTCCAGGACTATCTTCAAGCCTTTGTAGCCTTCTCCTGATATCATGAGCTCATAGTGAGATAAAGTGTGAAGTAAAACGATGCCACCTGGTGTTGAGGGCACAAGCCTGAACTTAGGAAAAGCCTCCCAGAGGCAAGATAGAAACTGGGCAGGATTTTCTTTTGGATTTTGAAGGATTTCTCTAATTCAGTCAGACTGCCCGCTTGGTTGGCCGTCTATTGTAAGCCCTGTCATCTCAGAGAGTGCAGTCCCCACAACCACGCTCATCATTTCAGTTAGGGTCTCTTCCGAGAACTGCATCGGCCAAAGTCCACCCTTTCACTCCTGTTCTGGGCCTGAATTTCACCTGCTCTCTGCTGTGCCGCTACCCAGACTCTCTCCCTGCCTTCGGGAGACAGATAGTTGTGAGAATAATGTAAACATCACGCCAGGTAAGATCGTAAGACTGAGTAAGATATTTGAGCTCTTTGATACATGGTAAGTGCCTGGGTCAGAGGAATAGACGCCCGACGTGTTCCTAGAGCAGAGAGAGGGAGATGCGTGTGACTCATCCGCAGGCCCTGCGCCCCAGGGTCTGGAAGTGGAATCTTGGGGCATCTCAGAGCGGCTTTCGAGTCGGAAAGGCCAAGCGGGAACGGGGTGAGCAGAGAGCAGCGGCCAGAACGAGGGCTCAGCTCGTGTAGACGATGGCAGCCGTGGGAGGGTAGGTGACGACGAAGGCGTAGGGGACACGAGGGAGAAGATGGTGAGTCAGAGATTGGGAGTCAGAGGAGCGGGGACATTGGAGGGAGAGATGGCGGAGAGAGCTTAGAGACCAGACTGGAGGACACCGCTGGGGAGTGGGGTGGGCGGCACAATGGGGAGGGGCGGCAGGTGCGGGAGGGGTGGGCAGCAGGAGGAGCAGTGGCAGACGGGGGTGGGGTGGGCGGGGGAGAGGGGTGGGCGGCAGATGCCATTTCAGGCAGAGGTGGGGTGGGAAGGGTCAAAGGGGAATTCACTGTCTGGGAGCCATGGCTCTTCCCCGAACTAGCAGGAATTGTGAAGAGGTGCATTTTCGGCACAGGGAGGGGTAAGAGTGGAGAAGTAAGAATGCCTGCAGAGAACCTCCAGAAACTTAGGCTGACAAAAATGATCAAGGTCCTGAACAATTTTAAAATCGAGAATGCCATCTTGTGGTCATTTTGAGTTAGGGTCTAATTTGCATGAGGCTAAATTTGGTTGTGAAGGTGTTTCGATTTAAAGACTGAGCTAAGATTTAGAGGTTTGAGATTTTTGAGTAGACACCCAGAGACGAATTTTGGGGTGGTTTAGATTGGATACTTCCCAAGGTGTATGTGTGTGTGTGAAATCTGAGTTCCCAGGGAAAAGAAGTCACCAAAGTGCGTCCTCTGGAGTATTAGTGGGGTAGCAGGTTAGGAAGTCATTTCCTGTTAAGTGCCACCCAAGCCCCAAGGGCTGAGAGTCATCCGACTT
The DNA here is from genome assembly GCF_050624435.1 of Tenrec ecaudatus. Taxonomy (NCBI): domain Eukaryota; kingdom Metazoa; phylum Chordata; class Mammalia; order Afrosoricida; family Tenrecidae; genus Tenrec; species Tenrec ecaudatus. The sequence goes on along the minus strand of NC_134539.1, from coordinate 74,822,299 downwards.
CGTACTAGGATTTTGGGAAGGTGGACCTCTATGAAAGGCCATGGAGAGACAGGCTTGAGGAAGTGTAGATATATTCAAATATACACTCACCTAGATCAGCTGGTGTGTGGTTGCAGGGTCTTTAACAGCAAACAGACATTGCCTGGAGATTCCCGTCAGCTGGTCCAGGATCTGGGAGGCCAGGAGGGGAATTGACCCGTGTGTCCTTGCAGACCCAGCCCTGCTCCCTCGATTTCAGCACCATATGATGGAAAAAGAACTGAGCTGGAGCACAGGTATCAGGTAACAGGCTTTATTGGGGAGCACAATCTGCCAGGATGTTCCAGAGGGTGGTGGGGGGAATGGAAAAGGTGGGTGGGTAAACTCTTGTCCTGTTGTTTGAATGAGGCAGGTTGACGTGACTTCTGTGGTTTTGGTGCACTCAGGAAGGTGAGGGGGTGGACAATCTGTGAGCAAGAATCATGGCAAGGAGGTGCTTGTAATGGCCAGTCACTGTTTTATGCTCAGCAGGCCCCATAAGCTATAAGCAAAGGCTTTGGGGGTCAGAAGATCAGTTTGGGAATATCGGAAGTAGTAACAGGCAGGAGGATTATGGGTAAAGGATCTTGTCTCCATTGAATGCTTACGCTAAATGAAAATTAGCTGACCATGCTGCAATAAAGGGGTTGGAAATAAATCAGGCACCCATTAAACACCTATGGGGAAGATCCAAAGTTGGGCATGTGCAGTTGAAGGTCATCTCGACATGATGGTCAAACTGGGCAGGCCCGAGAACGCAGCCAATGCCCTCCACTACACCCTTCTCTCAAGTGGGGGTGGGAGGGGATAAAAAGCAGACCGAGGGTAGATATTTCTTTTGGCTCCTGCCCTCCTCTTTTGGTTCTGCAGCCTCCTCTTTCTGGTCATTTTTCCATGTGGTTTTTCAAGCTCCCCTGAAGCGACTTTTTCAGTCTGGAACTTTCCCTTGGCCCCATCATCTAACCTTGAGCGTTATCCGGAGAGCATGTACTTTCTGAGACTGTAATACCCAAAACTTCCTTTCCCCTCGTAAAAAAGTTACTTGGATTTACAAACGTGCTCCTGTCATGAGAATTGTTTCAGCATTGAGAAACAAGAACCAAGGTAAACCACCCCAGAAACCTAACAGAGGGAGATGATGTACTGAAGAAGGCAAACCTGACTCCTTTGGAGTGCAAAGGCTGCCCCTCCCTTTTCTTGCCCCCCCCCGAGCCACACCCCCAAACTGGCTTCTCAATGGAATCATCTGGGAGTGAATTTACTTAAGTTTAAAATTCTTCAAAGTGCAAAATCCTGGGGTGAAGCCTCAGAATAAAAAAATTTCCAACTCTTCCTGGGACTCTCCATAAGTGCACCCCCTCAAGTTGAAGCACTGACTAGCCTAGTGATTCTGCTAGCAGCAATCCTGTTTGCAAACCAAGGCTAGAATGTGCTATCTAGAGAGTGAGCACAGCCTGGGCAGAGGAATACCAGAACACACAGAGAGACCTTTGTTTCCTATGCACAGACTCCGTTTACACCATTGGACTTGATCAAGTGCTTCCTGCACAGGACACACTAGCAAGCACTTGGGTCTTGTATGAGTTACAGGATCCCTTGTGCATACAAAGGGCCATTCTAGTATCATATAACATGATAGTCTATTTATGAGGAGGCTACATTTTCATTTCCTCCCTGAATCATTTCTCTGACAATAAGTGGTGAAACCCAGGAGGTGGTTTGATGGTGTGGGTGGATTGGTCGAGAGAGATGTCTAGTGGCTTAAAAAAAGAAAGCTTTGCTCCAGCTGCTGTGGTCAGTTACTAAAAACCAAAGTCTGCAAGCAAAATGGCCACCACTGAGCAATCATCTTTCTGTTCATCGGTGAATGGCTTATTGCCAGATTCCTCACTGTACTCTTGGTACTGTGGGTCTGCATGCCAGATGAGCAGATCACGTGGAGGTGGGCTCTTTGTGCACACATTCTGGGACATGAAGAATCACCAAGGTTGAGGTCAAATGCCCTTTCACATGCACGAGAGCAAAGCTAAGTCCACTTGCTAAAGTTATTGCTGCAGCAGCAAGCACCCCTGATGTAGACCTTCTCCCTCAGGGTCCCTTACCCATGTTCCCCATCTTCCCCAATTGCAGCCTAAGGGGGAGCATGTGTCTCCTTGGACCAAGCTGCCTTCCAGGAGCACAGCAAAAGGAACTGAGATAAACAGGAGGAAGCTGGGCTGAGCTGGAGAGGATCCACCACTATACACTGGAACAAGACAACTTCTTCAGGGAAACCATTCCAGCACGAATCAAGTGGCAGGCGAAATGTAGCACCTGATTAAGTGCCTTGTACTTTAAACTCAATAATATATACACCTAATTCATGTCTGTTTTAGTTTCCACTTTTAATTTGGCTATTTTTCTTTTAAAACATTTATGTTTAACAAAGACAACGTGCTGTTACTTGCCAAAATCTCAGCTATAGAATTCACAGCATAGAATCAGTTACAGTAAAAAAAAAAAAATCTGTACAACTCATTTTAGAAAATAATTTAGTACAGTTTGTTATAAAATTCATTTACAAATTATTCACAAATACTTATCCAATTTGCTCCTGATAATACACACAAACGAACAAAACAAAGTATGCACAGTAAATCCATAGCATATTATATACAAATTAAAAAAAAAAGGTTTTAGGTAGATTTTCCTCATGTTGAAAGAAGACAGAATACTTCCTTTTAATGCCATGCGGTGAGGATGACAACAGCCACTTTTTCTACCCTGTGGGAGGATTACCTGCCATCCAGTAATACAGTTCTGGTAGCCCCACCATGAAGACAGGCCATGGGATGTCTACGAACAAGATTTATGTAAGCACTCTTAGCAAACAACGTAAGGTTTCCATTTTAAGACAGGTCCAATTGTATTCTGCTAGGAGAGGCCAAAACGGGCATGGGCTCAGCCTGCACTAGTTCTTCATCAGAAGAGCAGGCTGAGCAAGCATTGGACACAAGTGGTGAGTAAGGCAAGTGAGAAGCCTCACGCTAACCCGGAAGTAACTGTTCGGGGCGTGGTGACAACGTATGCATTTGAGAGTAAATTCCTGAATTGCTGTGTTCACACGAGCATAGTGGGAGACCTTCCTGACCCCAAGTGTTTTTGTCATGCCTCCTTTAGCTTAGAGGCTCTTTTAGCTAAGCTGTTCTCAGGACAAGCCTCGGCTAAATTCAGAGCTTTACAAAGGTAGCAGGAAATCAACAAAAGCATTAAGATTTCTTGCCAAAGGCACAGAGAGCTTGGAGAGCCCTGAGTCAGATGTAGTGGGGGCTGAATTGCCATCCGACACTTAAGACTGGCATCACCGAGGAGAGTCCCCTTCAGTCACCAACAGGAAGCAGAGGTGGACTCTGAGGGAGGCAGTGAGCTCTGCAGACGCCACGTGCCCCCAAGTGACAGGTGGGTTCAATTTGCATTAGTCAGTGTCTAGACGCCAGCCAGAGAGACACAAAGTAATGAAGGAGAACGTCTCAACTTGCGGCAACCAACCAAATGGTTTCCATAAAGTTCTTTAAAACCTGCTCTGTAGGTTTAAAAAAAAAATTAAATCCTTTTTTACTTAAAAAGCAGATGCCAAGAAAATGTTTTGAAAATGATGGCAACAAATGTACAAATGTGCTTGACACAATGGATATATGTATGGACTGTGATAAGAGCTGTAAGAGCCCCCCATAAAAATGATTTTTTTAAATGCCAAAAATTTTCAAATAATGCACATTAATGTTCAGGAATTTATTTTCCTGCCCCAAAATAACCAGCGGATTGCTCAGTACGCATGACAAACCCCTAGTTATTACAACTGCCAAGTATCAGTAAGACAAGATGAGCTTCAAAAAGCTGTGTAATACCCCTTTATCACTTAATTCCACATCCCCACAGACTTTCTGCAGTCCCTTCGGATAGTCACGTTTATAATACTTGGAAAGTTCGTTTTGTGTTTGGCAAAACTTTGGGCTTCCAAGTTGTGTCGCAGGTATCTTAGATCACCATTCACCACAGTCGCTTTCCTGTCACGGAAGCACAACCGCTTCTCCCAGGCAAACTCCCATCAGAGCTTCGTCTTCATGGAGCTCGTAGGGAACTTGTCACCTCTCCTAGTTGGGAACCTCCTCTTCCCTACCCACTTCACGTGAAAATCATAGACACTGCTGCCGCGTTTCCTCCGTGGAGTCCTGTCACTAGTCCCAGGGGGGCCGAGGTACCCTGTGATTACAATTCTTTGGGAAGGTGACTGACTGACGGTGTTCCAGGGTCTGTCTATGAACTGGATTCCCCTGGCAACCTGCAAGCCTTCAACTAAGCTAGCATCCAGCAACTGCTGACTGACAAAGCAGCTCTGAATGATGTTCCCACCCGGCAACAGCATCGTTTGAGCGGGGAACTAGGTAGTCACTGAAAGAAGTAAATGAACCTGTCACCGAAATGTTAAGAGCCTGTGCCAAGGTGCCTCATTCAGAAACACACACCACCAGCAGAACGTGACCTAACAAAACCGTTCCTCCCAAGTTTTCCCAGGAGGCTCCAGCTGTTTTGAAATAGAACTCAAGACATCGGACCCACTAGCACCAGATCAGTTTATTACAATAACTCAGGCTGTGAAAGAAAGAAATCTGCATTGCCAAAACAATGGTGGGGAGAAGCTGCTCTTCTCTAGCTGCTTCAGACCACGTTTGTTCAGTTGAAGAATGATTCTTAACATTATAGGCAGGGGAAAGAACAGTGTCTATACTAGATTAAATTTTAAAAGGATTTTGTTATCTGCTATACAAATATACATTCCAACTTTTACAACATTCCCGCCAGTGTGACCTCCCTTTCTCTAGCAGAACGAGAGGCACCAGCATTTACACTCTCCGGCATTGAGGACGTTGTTATTGACAAATGCCCTCTGAAAGCCTTTGCAACTGACCAAGACACAGTTTCACTTTTTTGGTGTTTTCCAACAGCACACAAAACTCCTTTTCTAGATGGTACTATTAGCTGGTCATTTAAGTTTACTGTGAAGCTTGTGGCTGCACTTTTTATAAAAGTTTTCTTTTCTTTGAACGATCACCGTCCTGACCCGGTCTCCCCGTGTCCCGGTCAGAGGCTCTCTGGTACGCCACACAGTTACCTGTTCCCGGGTCCCCTTCACTGAAAGCCCTGGTTTCTCGTCTGTGGCAGAGCCCGCCAGCCACGTCCCCACATTTTCTTTTGCTTGTGGCAGCATTTGTACTAGCAGCTGGAAGTTCACACTGTGCGTGGTGACTCCTGGACTCCTGGTAAGTGACGGGGAAGCCTGGCTCTCCTGCAGGAGCTGCTGCTGCACCCTGCCGGGGGCTCAAAGACTGTGGATCCCTTAGCAATTTCTCAAGGGTGTCAATGCCCACTCTTTTAAGCAGCCTTGGGTCCCGAAGCAAGTCCACAAGAGGCGGCCTTTCAGGGTCCTTTGTAGTACTAGTACCAGGAGCATCTTTAGAGTCAGTGGGACTGTGACACAGAGAAGGGGAGCCCGAAGTTTTGGTTAATCCACACTCCGGTTTCTTGCTGGAGAAGTCACCGTGGGGGGGCCTGGGCCCATCTGGGGCGATGGCAGGAGGGTGAGTCAGACTTCGCTGTAGCACAGGCTTCAGTTTCAGGATCTTCATGGCATCGTGCTTATAGTTCTTGTCACAAGTCTTAATAATGGCACCACGTTTCTGAGCATCTTGAATCAGGTGATTCCAATGTTGGTTTTCCTTAAACCAAAAAGAAGGGAGAAACAATTACACCCTAAAGCAATACGCATAGGCTTGGACAGCAGGTAAGTATGCTTTCAAAAATAGATGCTTAAGAAACCACTGCTCGCTAGACAAGGCCAAAAGAAAAAAATATACCTGAGTCCAGAACGAGAAAGGCACATGATTTGTTAAAAACAGGCACTGGTTACACCTATACAGGGAGAGCACTCGCGGTCCTTGCCACTGTTCACCGTGGGAAAGTACAGCTGTCTTGTAGATCTGCGCCACTTTGTCTGCAGCTCACATGCAGCTACGTAAAGTACAGTCCCTTATTTGCACAGGTCAAGTGTTCCATCCAGAGTCACAAGTGACCAGTGATTAGCAACAGGACAGCACAGATGTATTTCCACAGCTGCAGCCAAAGCCCATTGCTGATCTAAACCACTCACTGCCCGAGACTAGAAAGTCAAACTCCTCAGAGCATGTGAATGTTATAGACCGCTTTTCACAGGGGTCGCCAGATTCTTAACAGTAGCAAAATGACAGTTATGAAGTAGCAATGAAAACAATTTTATAGTTGGGGGGCCACCACAACATGAGGAACCGTATTAAAGGGTCACGGCATTGGGAAGGTTGAGAACCACTGTTCTAGAGAGAGACCAGTTATCCTCCAATTCTCAAAAAGCCCCCCAAATCCCAAAGAAAAAACGTCTAACCAATGAGATACGAGTCCAAAGGTCATCATCTGCTGCCTTGTATCTTTTTGCTCGCAGAGCCTAAATGCTGAAAGCACATGTAAGAAATCACACCAATGCTGTGCACCTCTCTCCTCTCTTCCCTTAAGTCTCCTCAGCAAGACCGCAGTCTTACAAACACCAGAACCTGGCAGCTGCCTGCCCTTGCATGGGTCCCGGACTATGCAGACAAGTGGGGAAGGGTAGTTATAAGGCTGCAGTCTTTGCAATATGAACCTGTTAATATCTACACTTGAGTTCTGTGAGCCTGTTTCCTCATCTTTAACCTAGAAATACTATCTTGAATGATTCCAAAATATTTTCACATTTACCATCCATAATTGGGGGTGCCTTACAGCCACATGGGTACTTATTTTCTATGTACCCATTTATAGGAAAACTCATAATTGTTCCCTTGTCCCTGGGTTTGTTGGCTCACCCCTTTCTTTTGTCCTGCCTCCCCCCAGAACCACTGGTCCTGTTGTTTTCTTAAGATTGTTTATCCTGTCTACCTTATCTAGACAGACATGCAAAAACAGTAACACAAAAAAACAAAACAAAAAGCTTGGGAACAACAAATGATCTAAAATCGATGTCTAAGAGGGCATAGGTTGCCTGGTGGGGCTTGATCAAGTGCAATGCAGCCGAGAGGAACTACTGAAACTGGAAATGAAGGCATACCATGAAAGCGAGACAAGAGGAAAGTAAAAGGAAATAGAACAACTAGGGGTCTAAATATAGGCATGTACATATGTTAATATATTTATGTATGACAGGAAAATAGATCTGTGTACATATATTTATAAGTATTAAGGTAGTAGATGGACTTCCTCAATGCAAGAACACTTTGTTCTAATAACCCGTGTGTTAGTCTGGGTAGATTAGAGAAACAAATTCTTGGAGACTCATATGTGAATAAGAAAGAGGTTTATATACAAGAGCAATTCAATATTGAAAAAATGTCCCAGCCCAGTCCAGATCAAGTCCATACGTCCAATATTAGCCCATATGTCTGATACCAATCTTTAGAGTCCTCTACAGACTCACAAAACACATGCAATGATGCCGAATGCAGGAGGATCACAGGCCAGTGGGTGGGAAGTCTTGTGGATCCAGTGGTGTTGTAAGCATCTCAGCGCTGGCAGGGGTCTCTACATGGCTTCTCCACCTCCAGGGGTCTGGTTCCATCAGGGTGGGTCCATGCGGCTTCTCCAGATCCCAGGACATAGTACCAGGTGTCTTGTCAGTAGAGCATCTCTCAGGGAGTGAGCAGAGAGAAAGAGAGACAGAGTCTCCTGCCTCCAAGGAGGGAATAGCATCCCCAGAGTTTTCCCAAAATCTTCAGGGGAAGGCCATGTCTACACAGATCTCACTGGCTATAACCCGATCGACAGACTAGAATTTACGCCTTCCCTCCTTAATCCTCTGAAGTCCCAAAATTGTCACAAGATTTTGTAACTATCACATAAGCAAATGTGGTGAAGAAAGCTGATAGTGCCTGACTATAGAAAGATAAAGTGCCTGGGGTCTTAAAGGCTTGAAGATAAACAAGCAACCATCTAGCTAAGAAGTAACAAAGCCCACAAAGAAGAAGCACACCAGCCCGTGTAATCATGAGGTGTCGATGTGATGAGGTATCAGGCATCAAAGACCCAGAACAAAAAATTATGCTGATATGAGTGAGGGGGGAGTGGAAACCCAAAGCCAATCTGTAGACAACTGGGACATCCCCTCACAGGTCACAAGGAAGAGACGAGACAGTCAGGGTGCAGTATAACAACAATGAAACACACAACTTTCCTCTAGATCTTTAAAGCTTCCTGTACCTCCACGATCATGATCCCAATTCTACCTTACAAATCTGGCTAGACTAGAGAATGTACACAGGTACAGATCAGAGCTGGAAACACAGGGAATCCAGAATAAACCCCTCAGGACCAATAATGAGAGTAGCGATACCAGGAGGTTAAGGGGAAGGTGGAGGAGAAAGGGGAAACCGATCAAGGGATCTACATATAAACCCCCTCCCTGGGGGACGGGCAACAGAAAAGTGGGTAAAGATATCAAACAGTATAACACAAGGAAAAATACTAATAATTTATAAATTATCAAGGGCTCATGAGGGAGGGCAGGGGAGGGAGGGGGGAAAAATGGAAGAGCTGATACCAAGGGCTCAAGTAGAAAGAAAATGTTCTGAGAGTGATGATGGCAACAAATGTACAAATATGCTTGACACAATGGATGTATGCATGAATTGTGATAAAAGTTGTACGAGTCCCCAATAAAATGATTTATAGTTCTTAAAAAATGATGGCAATGTATGTACAAATGTGCATGACACAACAGATGTATGCATGGATTGTGATCAGAGCTAGAAGAACCCTCGATAAATGATTTAAAAAAACAAAACAAAATGGGGGATGGTATTGTTTATATCTACACAGGGAAAAGAAGGACCAGGCTTCAACCCAGTGCTCCAAGATGTGAGTGCAACATGCCAGCATGGAGTAGGGAATCAGTGGAGAGGTCTGAGGGGCCAGCCCCAATGCCAACTACTAAGTGGACACCTGCCCCTCCCCCAAGAAGAATTTATTTCAAAGGACGGCATCTCCGGGAGAGGGAAATATCTGATCAGAGCACACAGGAGCAGATGAAGAGGGAGGAGAAGAGAGTGGAGCACATGCTGGCCCACCAGGGCGAGGACAATGTTCCCAATAAGAGCAGCCAGTCCACAGAGAGGACCACATGGCTGACCCCATTGTGAGAAATGACTCCCCTCACTGAACCATAGCCCTACAAGGGACAACACCGGAGACACAGTGTGGGAATTGTGCCCAATCTGATCCCGAGGCAAAACACTAAGGGGATGCAACAGAACAGCAAGGGAATGGAGCGGCGAGGTCCCCAGGGAATGCTGAAGGTGAACTTTGGGGCCACGGCGTGGTGCCCCAACAGACTGGACTAGAAAACACTTCTAGAGGCCAACAAACAATCCTTGAAATAACTACAAGCTTTTCTTTCTGGTTGTGTTTTATATTTTGTCACTGGTTAGTTGTTGCTGTTTTGTGCATGTTATTATCTACACAGGTCTGTCTAAAGATAGCTGGATATACAATCTGGAGGAGAAAACAACAGAACTGACAGTTCCGGGGGGACATGGGAAAGGGGGAGGTGGGGGAAAAGTAGTGATGTTAACAAAACCAGGGACAAGGGAACAACAAGTGATCCAAATCAGTGGTGAGGAGGGTGTAGGAGGCCTGGTAGGGCATGATCAAAGGTAATGTAACCAAGAAGGATTGCTGAAACCCTGGTGGACACTGAGCATGATAGTGGGATATGAGGAAAGTCAAAAGGGCATTTATAGAGGTCTAGATAAAGACATGTACATATGCAAATATATTTATATGAGGATGCGGAAATAGATCTCTGTGCATATATATTTATAGGTTTAGTATTAAGGTAGAAGGACATTGGGCCTCCACTCAAGTACTCCCCTCAATGCATGAATACTTTCTTCTATTAAATTGGCATTCTATGAGGCTCACCTTTCCGACACAACAGCTGAAGACAAAGCGGGGGAATAAGCAAATGTGGTGAAAAAAGCTGATGGTGCCCGGCTATCAAAAGATATAGCGTCTGGGGTATTAAAGGCAAACAAGCGTCCATCTAGCTGAGAAGCAACAAAGCCCACATGGAAGAAGCACACCAGCCTGTGCGATCACAAGGTGCCGAAGGGATCAGGGATCAGGCATCAAAGAACAAAAAGTCCTATCACTGTGTTCTCACCTCAATGATACAATCGGTGAAGACAGATGGGTGGATTAGCAAATGTGGTGAAGAAAGCTGATGGTGGGAGGGAGGGGAAAAAAAAAAAAGAGGACCTAATGCAAAGGGCTTAAGTGGAGAGCAAATGTTTTGAAAATGATTAGGGCAAAGAATGTAGGGATGTGCTTTATACAATTGATGTATGTATATGTATGGTTTGAGATAAGAGTTGTGTGAGTCCCAAATAAAATGTGGGAAAAAAAGAGAAACAAAGAAAGCTGATGGTGCCCTGCTACCAAATGATATAGCATCTGGAGTCTTTAGTTCCTAAATGCTTCCTCCCCGCCTCCGCCCCCGCCCCACTAGCATGCTCCCAATACACCCTTGCAACTCTGGCTAGACCAGAGGATGTACACTGGTACACACACAGTAACCAGGGAATCCAGGATCAGTGGTGTGAATGGCAATACTGGGAGGGTAGAGGGAGGATGGGTTGGAAAGGGGAAACCGATCACGAGGATCTAAATGAGACCTCCTCCCTGTGGAAGGGACAACAAACAGAAAAGTGGGTGAAGGGAGAAATCGGACAGGGCAAGATATGACCAAATAACAATTTATAAATTTTCAATGGTTCATGAGGGAGGGGGCAGCGGGGAGGGAGGGGAAAAAATGAGGACCTGATGCTAGGGGCTTAAGTGGAGAGCAAAATGTTTTGAGAATGAGTGCAATGAATGTACAAATGTGCTTTACACAATTGATGTATGTATGGATTGTGATGAGTTGTATAATCCCCTAATAAAACAATTAATAAAAAACTTAAAAATAATCTACATGATCGAGATTCTCATTTGTACTTTTAGCTATCAGACATGCAATTTTTTGGGGGGGAGATGAGGGTTTGGTTTAAAGCTGCCTACTTATGGTGTTTGTGTACTAGATAGCTAGGACACAACGCAATCACTATCTTACTAATGAAGTATTTTCCAATACAACCCCCCACCCCAACACACACACACACACACACACACACGCCCAAAAAAGCCTATAATTCTAGGTCTGTCTGTGCTGTCCGGTTGAAGTCTGATGAGGTACCACGCCCTGCCCCCAAAGTCTATTTTTGGGATTCCTCGGGGACTTCATTGCTTCACTCCCTTTGTTGCTCTTTTACCAGCCCTTCTGTGGTGAGGTCAGATTGGCACAATTTCCGCTCTGTGTGTCCAGTGTTGTTAACCTTAGTGCTATGTCTTGTGGTCGGGCTGGCCCTATGGTCTTCTGTGCCTTGGCTGCTCTCAGCAGGGCTGTTGCCCTCGGGGCTTGATGGGTCAGGATGTGGTCCACTCTTCTCTCTCTTTCCCTCTTAAAACTTTAAGATGTTAATATATATCAGAGACAACTTTAGCACACACACACAAAAAAGGATGAAAAAGATTTTTCAATAACACACTTAAAAACAGGGAGGCCGGATGATTCCTTTCCATATGAATGAAACTGTCTGAAGTCTGAAGGGCACGGTGGAAGCCAGCAACTACTGAGAGAAGCCATCTTGTATATCCTGGGCACCTAGTTGGAAAGTGACTCATTTTCCATCAGTCCCTCCCGTCTGCCTCTCTGAAATTCCTGCTGGAGTACCCGGACCAAGTTCCTACCTTCTCTTGGCTCAGCTGGATCTCCAAGAGGCCACGGAAAGAGCTCATGTCCCAGAGCCACACAGAGCGGTAGATGCAGTACGTCAGCAAGGACCATCAGTTGACTAAGGTTCTGTTCCCACGCTACTACAGCAAGAGGAGCCATTACTAGTGACTCCACCACCACGTCTCACGCCTGAACTAGAAGGACAGTCTGTTGGAGAACTAGAGTCTTTTGGGGTCAGTTCCAGAGCAGGCCCCTGGAGAACCTGGTGGTGGGGATCACATTCCTATAGCAGTGATGGAGCAGAAGCAATCACCAGGGACCTCCTCCTCAACTCAATCACCAGAAACTGAGAGATAGCCAACTGAAAAGCCAGAGTATTATCTCAGGCCAGCTACAGGGACACCATGTGATTCTCATCTTGCTATTGCAGGAGCACTTACACTGGAGGGAGCCCCAGGTCCTCCAACCCCGGCTCTGGCCAGGGCACCAGCGTCTCAGTCTCTTGACATCTATCGTCCACATCACATCGGCTCCTGATCCACATCCAGGAACCATATGGTCCAGAATTAGAACCTTCACTCCCCTAACCCAAGTGGGTATTTTGTTTGTTCATTTTTCAGTTTTTGGGGTTTTTTTGAAGTTGAGGAAGACTTTATTGAGGCGGGGAGAGAACTCGTGGGAGGAGAGGGAGAGCGGAGAAAGGGATGGGGGCAGGGAACTCGCCCTTTTAGGATTTTCTCAGCTTATGCTCTACTATCTTTAACTTGTCGATTTCTCATTAAATAAAGTGTGCCCGGATAGCTGAAAACAAGTAAGGAGGCTCCTAGCTTTTAAAAACATGTTTATGGGAGTGCACAAACATAAGAGAACACCAGTTCAATGAAAAAGAATGAACACCTGAGTGCCCTCTGGTGGATGTAACTAAAATGGGTGGATAAAATCAACTCTAGAGAAATTAGAAAACCTAAAAGTAAGTTTTATCTTTTCCTTTAAGACAACCAGGAAATATGTGCAACTGACAGGTTTGATGTCATCAAATTAAGCAGCACATTTTGTCTCCTAAAAATATCAGCATGTACACATGTTCTAGAGAAGAACTTAGACTGGCCCAGGTCCTCTCATGATACTAACTGCTAAAGTGAAATGGGAAAAGTACGGAAAGAAATCAGAGCACACTCTTGCAAGCACCTTCTCTCAGGCATACCATGTGCGCCATGCTTAGTACTGTTCTAGCAAGCCTGGATTTACATGCATCCTAACAGTCCTATGATGCCAAAAAGAAGTTGTTAAAATATGGGCTATCTTGAGATCCTAGTTTATTAGATTCCTGGGCTACGGACTGAGAAAGGCTGAGTGATTTATGTATATGAGGGCTCTCAGGAAGAAGAAGCTGGAAAACATAACATCCATCAGGAAATAGGCTTGTTTTGTGCCCTAGAAATCACTTCCATTTTGTTGAGCAATAAAAACAAACTCCCAACCCAGTAACAAACACTAACAATGGCACACTGCCCTTTGGAATCCCTGCTTCCCATGAATGCACCTACCATCAGTGTCCTCAAATGTCCGAGGATGAAGAGGCTGTACTTGGCTCTTGTAATGGTGACATTCAATCTCTGCAAACTTGCCAGGAATCTAAGTAATAAACAAAGAGTTACTGCTTTCTATAGAATGACTGACCACATTGGTACAGGGGAGATCACACACAGTATGGGGCAGACACAGTTTCTCCAATGCTCCTAAACAGTAACACTGAGGGATTCCCATTAAAAACTTATAAAAAGACAAAAGGCCCAATGCGTGGAAACAAAATCACCATCTCTTGTTTTGACTTCGAAAGGTAGTGAAACCTGTTTAAGCAGTATGACAATTTTGAATCTTACAAACTAGATCACTGAAGGGCACGCCCCAATCCCAACTGTGTGGACAGCTGCCCCTCCCCTAAGAAAAATTCACTTCAGAGGACAGCACTGAAGCTGTAGCTCAGGGAGAGGGACATGTCTGATCAGGGCACACGGGAGCAAATGAAGGAGAAAGAAGAGAGAGTGGAGCACATCCTGGCCCACCAAGCCTTGAGGACGATATCTCTGCTCAGAGCAGCCAATGCACGGAGAAGCCCTTATGGCCAGCCCCACTATGAGACACGAAGTCCCACACTGACCCATAGCCCTACAGGGGACAACACTGTGTGGGAGTTGCGCCCGATCTGATCCCAACACACCAAGGCAAAACACTAAGGGTGTGCAACAGAACAGCAAGGGGAAGAATGCAATGAAGTGCCCAGGGAATACCAAAAACAGACTTTGGGGCCAGGGCTTTGCCCCCCATCAGACTCGACCAGAAAACATTCCTAAAGGCCAACAAACAATCCTTCAACTAACTACAAGCTTTTCTTTGTTGTTGTGTTGTGCTGTGTTTTGTTATTGGCTTTTTGTTTTGTTGCTTGATTTTGCTCTGTCTTTTTGGGGTGCATATTATCATCTCCGCAGGTCTGTCAGAGTAAGATAGGCTGAACAATCTGGAGGAGTAAACAAAGGGATTGACGTTCCAGGGGGACATGAGGAGAAGGGGAGGTGGGGGGAAAGGAAGAAGCGTTAATAAACCCAGGGACAAGGGAACAACAACAAGTGATTCGAATCGGTGGTGAGGAGTATAGGAAGCCTGGTAGGGCATGATCAAGGGAAATGTAACCGAGAGGAATTACTGAAACCCAAATGAAAGCTGAGCATGATACTGGGACAGGAGGAAAGTAAAAGAACAGAGAGGGAAAATGCTAAGAGGCAAAGGGCATTGATAGAGGTCTAAATAAAGGCATGTACATATGTAAACATATTTATATATGAAGATGGGGAAATAGATCTGTGTGCACATATTTATAGGTTTAGTATCAAGGTAGTAGATGGACCTTGGGCCTCCACTCAAGTACTCCCTCAATGCAAGAACACTTTGTTCTATTAAATTGGCATTCCGTGATGCTCGCCTTTTCCTGACACAATCACTGAAGAGAGTGGGCGCATAAGCAAATGTGGTGAAGAAAGCTGATGGTGCCTGGCTATCAAAAGTATAGTGTCTGGGGTCTTAAGGGCTTGAAGGTAAAACAAGCGGCCATCTAGCTCAGAAGTAAGACAGCCCACATCGAAGTAGCACACCAGCCTGCGTGCTCACAAGGTGGCAAAGGGATCAGTTATCAGGCATCAAAAAATAAAAATTCCTATCATTGTGTGCTCACCTCCCCTATACAATCACCTAAGACAAATGGGTGCATGGGCAAATGCGGTGAAGAAAGCTGATGGTGCCCGGCTAACAAAAGATATAGCATCTGGGGTCTTAAATGGGGTCTTAAAGGCTTGAAGGTAAACAAGTGGCCATCGAGCTCAGAAGCAACAAAGCCTACCAGTCTGTGTGATCACAAGGTGTCTAAGGGATCAAGTATCAGAGAACAAAAAAATCATATCATTGTGAATGAGGGGGAGTGCAGAGTGGAGACCTAAAGCCAATCTATAGGCAACTGGACACCCCCTTATGGAAGGGTCGCCGGGAGGAGACGAGTCAGTCAGGGTGCAGTGTAGCAACAATGAAACATAAAACTTTCCTCTAGTTCCTAAATGCTGTCCCCGCCCCCCCATCATGATCCCAATTCTACCTTACAAATCTGGCGAGACGAGAAGATGTACGGAACCGGGAGGGTGGAGGGTGGGTAGGGTAAAGAAGGGGAACCAATTATAAGGATCTACATATAACCTTCTCCCTGGGGGACAGATAACAGAAAAATGGGTGAAGGGAGATATCGGACTGTGTAAGATATGACAAAGTAATAATTTATAAATTATCAAGGGTTTATGAAGGAGGAGGGAGTGGGGAGGGAGGAGAAAAATGAGGAGCTGATGCCAGGGGCTTAATTGGAGAGCAAGTGTTTTGAGAATGATGAGGGCAACGAATGTGCAAATGTGATTTATACAATTGATGTATGTATGGATTGTGATAAGAGTTGTATGAGCCCCCAATAAAATGATTTAAAAAAAACTAGATCAATTACATACTTGTAAATTTAAGTGCTTTAAAATCATCTGAGGCCCTAGATGGTGCAGTTAACGCGTTCAACTCCCAACCAACAAGTTGGAGGTGTGAAGCCAGCTAGAGGAACATCAGCAGAAAGGTCTGGTGAGGCTACTTCCAAACCACCAGTTGTGAAAAGCCTGGAGAGAGAGTTCCACTTGGACACACACAGGCTGGCCCAAGTCTGACTCAACTTGATGGCAAGCACAGAAATACACAAACAGACCAGGCTACTATATTACTGGATCTGAAAAAAAAGCAGTCACAGAAAGTATATATGAGAAAGGTAAACTTTCCCAATCAGCTGGGAAAGCATGTCCTATTTAAAAAAATAACCCTAAAATAATTATTCACTATTTATAGATGCAAATATAATTTGCTGTTTTTATTAAAGAACATTTAAGTAAGTTTACCGTCTGAAAATTCTCTATTTCTCATGAGATGGAAACAAATAAGCAAACAAATAATCAAGTGCTTCGGAAGTTTTGTGTGTCAGCCACACCTCTGTCCTTAAACAGACAGCAGAGAATAGTAGCTAATTTAGGTGAAGGAGGAAAACAGACACAAGGAAAATCTGTGTGACATACATCATATGAGTAACATGTCTGTGCAAAATACACCTGATCCAATTATTGAACAAACTTTCATTAAATAAATCAACAGTCATACCATGAAATGAGTTAATATGTAAGCGAACAAGAGAAACAGACAATGGATCTATCTCACAACTTTAAAAAAAAAGGTGGTGGAGGGGGGACCACAAGCTAACATGCAAGTTCAGTAACACTAATGACAGTGTCACTTAAGTGACAGAATAGCTTTCATTCAGGATTCTACACCCAGGCAACAGTGATGGTTACTCACCCAATAGAGCCTTGCATAGCATTTGCTCTGACACATGTAACAATAACACAATCCTTTTGCCGACCCTGAAAGCCATCCACAGTATCCACTTCTGCTGGCCTATTTGCAAACAAACAAAAAAAAATGCAGATTTACATAGCAGTATTTTATTTTTACTTGTTCTATTAGGGGCTTATACAGCTCATCACAATCTATACATACATCAATTGTGTAAAGCACAATTGTACATTCATTGCTCTCGTTATTCTCAAAACATATGCTCTCCACTTAAGCCCCTAGCATCTGCTCATTTTTCCCCTCCCTCCTCCTTCATGAACCCTTGATAATTTATAAATTATTTTGTCATATCTTGCCCTGTCCAATGTCTCCCTTCACCCACATGTTTCCCCTCCCCCAGGGAGGAGATCTCATGTAGATCCTTGTAATGGGTCCCCCCTTTACAACCCATCCTCCCTCTACCCTCCCAGTATCACCACTCATACCACTGGTCCCAAAGGTATCATCTGCCCTGGATTCCCTGTGTTTTTGGTTCCTGTATGTACCAGTGTACATCCTCTGGTCTAGCCAGACTTGTAAGGTAGAACTGGGATGATAGTGGGGGGGTGAGGGGGAAAGCATTTAGGAACTTGTATTTTTCGTTGTTACATCGCACCCGAATGGCTCGGCTCTTCCCCGAGACCCCTCTGCAAGGGGATCTCCAGTAGCCTACAAATGGGCTTTGGGTCTCCACTCCGCACTCCCCCCCGCTCAGTCACTATGGTAAGATTTTTGTTCTGATGATGCCTGATAGCCAAACCCTTCAACACCTCGTGATCGCACAGGCTGGTGTGCTTCTTCCATGTGGGCTTTGTTGCTTCTGAGCTAGATGGTCACTTGTTTACCTTCAAGCCTTAAAGACCCCAGACACTATTGATAGCTGGGCACCATCAGCTTTCTTCACATTTGCTTATTCACCCGCTTTGTCTTCAGCGGTTGTGTCAGGAAGGTGAGCATCATAGAAGGCCAATTTAATAGAAGAAAGTATTCGTGCATTGAGGGAGTACTTGAGTGGAGGCCCAATGTCCTTTTCTAGCAGTATTTTAAAGAAACATTTAAGAACAATCTTTCATTGCATTTTCAGGTTTTTGTTTTTATTGATAGAATTTACCTAAGTCACCATTTAAAAAATGTGGATTTTAGTCTATTAAATCAAATTGTGTACACATACAAACAAAACCCGTAGCTATTCCTGACCTTGACCCGCCAAATTTCTGGCAACCCTAACTGGATTTGCTTACTCTGAACATCCCACATAAATGGAGTTATGTATATGGCTTTTGTCTCATTTCCCCCCTTAACGCACTGGGGTTCATCCAAGTTGTAGTGTGCAACAGTACTATTGAACAGTGCTCCAATGGAGCCCTATGCACATCCCACTTCAATACTTAGCCATTCAGTGTGTGCCTAGACAGTTGGGAGGTTTCCAGTTTTTAGCTATTCTGAATAACGCTATCATAAACATGTACTACCAAACATATACTGTCAATTATTTAAGACTTGTTTGATCATATGATTATTCTATGTTCAACTTTTTTCACAACTCCTAAACTTGTCTATAGTGACTATATTCCCACTAGCAGTGTATAGGTGCCTAGGTCTCTATATCCTTTATTCCCCTTTAAAATCAAAGCCATCCTTGTGGGTGTGAAATGCTAGCTCACTGTGGTTTTGATGACTAAAGAGACTAAGTATCTTCACATGCCTATCGTCTATTTCTTTATCCTTTGAGAAAATGTCTATTCAAGTCATTTGCCCAGTTTTAATTAGGCTTTGCTCTTGCTGAGCCCTAGAACTTCTATGTATCAGACATTAAAATTTGCAGCTATTGTCTCCCACTCCACAGGTTATCCTTTTTACTTTCTCCACAGTGTCATCTGATGCACCAACGTCTGTGTGGTTGGTTGCTTGAACAGAGCCTCATTTGCTGGGAAGTGTCCGGTGATACAAAGAACAGTGGTTTTGCTGACAGTTAACCCTAAGTAGGAATCCTGATTTTGACAACTGAATAATTATTTTCAAATAGCATTGTTAAGGGTTAACATAAGTAGAGTCTCTAGTACAGTTTCAGGCTAAAATAGGCATTGTTTTGAAGTGCTACTTGTGTTTGATATTGTTGTTTTCTATTATTAACCTCTGCAAAATTGGCTAAGATTTCTCTTCCAATTAGATTTCCTTTTTTTATGGGTCCAGCACGCTTCCACTGTGCTACTCTGCTAGCTTTCCTTTTTTTAAAAAATAAAATCATTTTATTGGGGGCTCGTACAGCTCTTATCACAATCTATCCATCCACCCACTGTGTCCAGCATATTTGTACAATTGTTGCCATCATCCTGAAAACATTTTCACTACTTGAGCCCTTGTGGTCAGCTCATTTTCTTCCTCTCCCCCACACCCCAACCCTCCCTTGCACAAAAGTTTTACATTTTGTTCATGTCCGATTTATTTTTTCCTTTGGTTGATTGTGCTTAGTGGTCACAAAGATTTACAATTTCGCTTTCTTCTATGACTTTTTAACGTCTTGCTCCTTAAAACTTGGGTCGCTAATACATTTTAATTGTTACACACTGTATAAGAAGCCAAATTCATTACTTTGCATGTAGATATCCAGTTGTCCCAGCATCGTTTGTTAAAAAGGGTTATTCTTTTCCTATTAAATGGTCTTGACATCCTTGCTGAAAATCAGTTGGCCAGTGGTATATGAGTCTATTCCTGAAATATTTCATTTTACTTGAAATTTATCTATTCTTATATGCATTTGTATCTACCTTGTAGTTAAGTTTTAAATAGAAGTGTGAATCCTCCAAGTTTGTTAGTTTGTTTCCAAGTTTGTTCTTAATGATTATTTTAAGCTATTTAGGTTTGTAATGCTAGGAAGTTTAGGATTAGCTTGTTTATTTCTGTTTTTGGAAAAAGGAAAAAAGCTGAAATTTTAATAGAAATTACATTGAATCTGCAATCTATTTCAGAGTATTGTCAATTTAATAGGAAACCTTCCAATCACAAACATAGGATGTCTTCCCCTTTAAGTCTTATTTTAATTTTAACATTGTTTTCAAGATCTGTGTTTAATTAAGTATTAAAGCCTTACATGTTTCTGGGCAAATTTATTCATTAGTCTTTTATTATTACTTAATGCTACTATAAATGGAATTAGTTTTATTTTCATATTCAATAGAAATACAACTGATTTTTGTACATCAGCTTTGTGTCCTGTAACAGTGACAAAGTTGTTTTCACTTGTGGATCCTTAGGGATTTCTATATTAAAAAATCATGTCAAGTGTAAACAGAGATTGCTTAATTCTTTTATATTCTAAAAAAAAATTCTTTTCTTAATAATCTGGGTGCACTTCATACCTTTTTCTGGTCCAAATGCCTTGACGAGAACCTTCAGCACAAAGGTGAATAGAAGTGGTATCCTATTTCCTGATCTTATCATACGAACATATTACATTTGATAGTAGCTCTGAGTTTTTCATGTTACTATTATTCGTACCACTGAGTTGATTCTCGCTTATGGTAACATTCTTTATTATGTTACAGAACTTTCCTTTCATTCCTAGTTTGTTCAGTGGCTATTTAGTAAAAGGGTATCATGTGGCACCTTCCTTTTATTCTATATTAAAAAACACTACACATTGTTTTTCTTTCTTTTTTTTTTCTGCGCAAGCTCCATTTTATTAAGTGGGATTTTGCAGAGGAACTGGGGCACTTAAAAAATTTGAACGCCTGGGCCCAGGGTGGCTCTCTGGTCCCTCCCCACTAAGATCTCTGAGACAACAGCTGGTATCAAGTGACTTTATAGACTTTATCTGAAGGAAAGGTACAAAATGGAAGAACTGAAGTGGACGCTTGGGTACAATTTCTAGAAAAGGCGTGGTTCTACCCAACATGCATGTGCTGCCTTAGTGACTTGGGGAAGGCCGGGCTGCCACTTAGCTCTCTCCATCACTGTCTCCCAGGGTATGCTTGTCAAAGAGATACTCGGCCAGGTTGGAATCTGGGCCCCCATCTTGTGCAGGTTGGTGACGTAGTCGCCCAGCTCTTTGATGGATTTCACCTGCTCATCCAGGTACTGTGTCTCGATGAAGTCACAGCGATGGGGGTCGTTCCTGTCCGTGGCCCGTTGGTACAGCTCCAGCAGGGACTGGTTGACGGTCTTCTCCAGGTGCAGGGCACACTCCATGGCGCTGAGCCCGCTCTCCCAGTCGTCACGGTCTGGTTTCTTGATATCCTTGGAGGAAGTTCCGGCCCCCTCGTTGGTTCTGCAGCTTCATCAGTTTCTCGGTGCGCTCTCTCTCCTCGTGAAAAGGTATTTGTCAAAGTTCTTCAGAGCCACGTCATCCCGGTCGAAGTAGTAAGACACAGAGCTCCACGTTGATCTGGCAGTTGATGGCAGCCTCCAAGTCCTGGTTGTAGCTCTGGTGCACCTGCGAGGGAGATGCAGTCATGGCAGCGGTGGAGGCCTGGGGGTGTCGAGTGCAAAGCTTCGAGGTGCTGCTGGAGGGCGGGCTGGGCGGCCGGTTGGTGGGGAGAGGCTGGTGAGCGCCGGTTTCTGTTGAAGCAGGAGAGAGTGGCGGCTCTGCAAAGAACATCTGGCCCACATTGTTTTCAAATGTTGAACTAACCCTGCATTCCTGGGATGAATCTCATTTGGTCATGGTTTATAATTAATTCTTTTCTCTACGCTATTAGATTCAGCATGAAGGTATTTTGTTAAGGAATTTTCCAGATAAGAAACATTGATCTGCAGTTTCTTGCAATTTCTTTTGTCTGGCATTGGTAGTAGGGCCAGGCCTAGTTTGGTACAGGCCTCAGAATGAGATAGCAAGTGTTGTTCCCACTGCCTTCTCTTCTTTTTTAAAATGAGTTTTAGAGAAAGAGCGATCTTAATTATCTTTTAAGTCATTTGGCCCAAGAAAGTTTTCTTTGTTGCCTGTTTTGTGATACCTAATCTCTTCTCTTTACTTGCTGTAGAGTGATTCACGTTTTCAACTTTGAGTCAATTTTGATACCCTGCGTGTTGCTAAGTTATAAAACTTGAGTTAAAAGCTTTTCAGTGTTTACTATTTATTCTTGCTAGTGAGGAAAGAAGAGAAAACCATCTTCACTCTGCATAACGGCAATACGAGGAATAAACAATTTCTTGTAAATTAGAAAGGAGCTCCATGAGAAGTTTCAATTGCAAAATAGATAAACAAGTTGCGGAACTAAAGGAAAACACCCAGACAGAGTTTCTCAGTCCACTCCATTGCCACCAGGAGAACCAGTTGCATAAACAGCACAAAGTCTTAGGGAAGCAAGCTTCCCAGTCTCCTGTGCTCTAGCACTACCCCTTCACATGGTGTAAGACCACTGCCCTCTCAAGTTAGTTTTCCTCTTCTTTCTTTACATACGCTCTCTTTTTCTAATGCAACAGAAAACTAGAAATAAATGTAAAAATGCCTCACCCTTTTCTATCAAACTCTTTGTCCAAATCCTTCTGAATCATCCTCTTCTGGGCCTTGTAATGGGTTATTATGCCAATGTTTCGAAAAGTAACATCCCTTTTTTTGTCTTTAATAAGTTTAATTAGTTCCATCACCAATTTTATTTCTTGAAAATTAACATATGAGCTAAATAAGATGAAAAATAAACGAATCAAAATTAATAGCAGTCCAATTGCTAGTGTTAAGTTACATTTTATCACAGTAATGGGCAGGCAGGTAAGTTTAATCATTTATTCAGTCAGCAGGGGTCCTCAAACTTTTTAAACAGGGAGCCACAGTTCACTGTCCCTCAGACACGGAGGGCAGGACTACAGGTAAAAAAAAAAAAAAAAACTATGAACAAATTCCTATGCACACTGCACATATCTTATTTTGAAGTACAAAACAAAATGGGGCAAAAACACCCAGCGGCCTGGATAAATGTCGTCGGCGGGCCCCATGTGGCCCACAGGCCATAGTTTGAGGACTCCTGCTTTAAGAATTGTTACAATGTCTTTTAGTATCACACTTATGAATAAGCATAAAAATAATTGCCCAAGGAAACATGAAGCTATAGCAACAACAGAGTGAAGTCAACGGAAATTGATGCATCAATTGTTGATCTGTTCAAGTCGGGATAATAATAGTAGTAACATTATTTACATTGCTAGTGGAGGTTATAGTAACAATCACAATTAGCATTAACATCAGCACTCACTCATCTGTCAGTCTGTCACACCACCAGGCTGTTGTGTTGCTATGATGTGGAAAGCTAAGCTAAGCCACTTGCATTTCCAATCCAGGCAGGGGTGCTCAGGCTGGACATGTTTCAGTGGAGAGTCTACACTAAGTCTAGGAAGAAAGGACTGATGGGTGACCTTCTTCTGAAAATTAGCCTCCTGAGACTGAAGGCCAGTTGCAAAAACAGACTCAAATGTGCCAGTGATCATGAAGCTAGTGCAGGATCAGGCAAACTTGTTTTATTATAAAAATGGGCTTCAAAAAGTTTGTGGAAAAATAGGATTGGACATTAAGGAAGAGTTTCCGAAAGCCCTTCACACATAAAGTCACCATTAATTTGGAGTTAACTTGATAACAGCTACAACAACTTTATTATTAGAGATTTACTTACTTACGTTGCAAACTCAGAGAAAAGAGCTTTAAATGTATTAATGTTTTTAATTTTCTACCACTGCCGGAGACAAGCTACGGTTACCACCAGCGGCAATGCAGACCATGCACTGTACACCTGAGATAGAATGCTGGGTTCCCTAGAGTTGACCAACTTGGGGCCCTGCACCAGGCTGTCACATCCTCATCATCTTCCCAATGGTCCACATATCTTGTACAATATCGTTTCAGTTTTTTTTTTCAGTTTTTATTTCCTCCTACTTCATGATACTGAGGTGCACTTTGTTATCTAGGCCAACAAATGCTGTCACCAGACTAGTGCTCCTCTATGGTACCTCACATGAACCTCTCACCCTTGTGAAGCTATCGCTTCTCCGTCCCACTTAGATCACCTCACCACTTTTCCTCATTTGCAGTCCAATATCCTGAAAATACTATTGACCCTCATCCCTACTTTCTTATTCTCACATTCAGATTTTAATACAATTGAATCTATGCAGGTATTCTTCACAGCACTTAGTCCAACTGAATTAATTAACCACGTAGGTAATATCCCCATTAAATATTTATAAAAATAAATTATATATATAAGCTAGCGGTAATACATGACCAAAAAATGAAAAAGCCATCATAGCTCAGGTAAATGAAAATGATTATGCTTTGGTATTAAGCAGGGAGATGCGTATAGAAAATGTTTTTGATATTAATCTGAACAAACATAACGTAACAATTCTGTGCCCATCTCTGGGGACTGAAGAAAAAGGAAAACATACTCATTATCACGTCTTTCTGAACCATCTCCAACATCAAACACAAGGTAAGGTTGAAAAGGCCAGTCTGAAGAACAACGATTGGTTTCAGTCACTCTGTAAAAAAAGCAGCCACCGTTCAGAATACAAGCCTAGTTATACTTTATTGTAATTTTAATTTTTGTAAGGGAGAGGGCTGTGGAAAGAACGGAGGCAAGAGCAATTCTGTCCTGTACAGCTGTGTGCTAGGGAAAAGGTTTAAAAACTGACATTTTAATAATCTATCTGTTAATTATAACATATGGTTTTAAGTGATATAACCCATCGTCACTGAGTTGATACCAACTCATAGCGATGCTACAGAATAGAGAACTGTCGCAGACTGTCACATCGTCCTACTGTAGAGAAGCTACTGAGTTCAACACCCTACCCCACCCCCAATTTTTCAGTTAGCCGCCAAGCACTGAAACACTATGCAATCAGAATTCCTTAGTAGGCAATACAATAAGACAAAAAAGCAAACCACATAACAAAGATACAGTTGACCCTCTGGATCCACAGGTTCAGCATCTGTGTATTCAACCAAAACCAATCACAGTTCAAAAAAGATAGTTATTAAAAACGGCAAAGATAAGGGTGCACACAGTGCTAATTCCATAGCATTTACACTGTGAGAGATGTTGTATGTAAGCTAGACATGATTTAAAACACAGAGGAGGATGTACACTCATTAATTACATGCAACTTTATATAAAGGGCTGAGCATCCGTAGATACTGGAATCAAACCCCCAGGATACTGAGGGGCAACTGTAGACCACAAGGCACTAAAGATTTTTTCTGGGTAGAATAAATGTTAGTGATTTCTTTCTCCCATCCCTTTTGTTGGTCTATTTGCACATGCTACAATAAGTGTGTATGGCTTTAATGAAGAAAACAATTTAAAATAACTTCAATGTTTATGCTTTCTATGTGAAGACATAAGAGCACAGGAAAAGGTCTGTTCATCTTAAGCAGCTAAACCTACCAATACACAACTGGCAATAAATGGAACCCACCTGTTTGTTTTCAAGTTTTTGTTATATATATAATTAGAAGGGAAAAGACAAATGTCTGGGTGCATCCTGTATTGAATAGTGAGCTGTAAAACAGGGAGTCTGCCAATCACGTTGTGCTCAACATTCTCTTCCAATAGCTTGTAGAAGCGAGCCATCATCGATTGGTCGTAGCCATACTCCTGGGCCTTCTGAGAGGGAAACACAAAGCACAGATTTCAGTGATTCATTTTTATTTCCCCACTATAAAACAATGACTATGCACATGGCAAGGTTTAGGGGACATAAGATTAGCAACAGCCAAAGATTTCAGCATTTTCTGAGCGCAGTCCTCTAAGTCATGTATCTTGAGCATAACTTGAACTCGCTTCTCCTTACATAGGGCCCCCCCCAAACCACTCCCTTTTCAGAAAAAAAATTCCTCAGCACCCCACTGACAATTACAAACTCCTGTACTGCTTTGCATTGTCCCCAGATCACTCCAGCATCCCTGCAGGGGATGATATCACTCACTTTGGGAAACAAGGATTGAGAACATCTACATTCTACTCATGAAAGAGATGTCATCGAGGGTGGGGTGGAAAGGGAAAACCAATTATAAGGGTCTACATATAACCTCCTCCCTGGGGAACGGACAACAGAAAAGTGGGTGAAGGGAGACGTCGGGTAATGTAAGATATGAAAAAATAATTTATAAATTATCAAGGGTTCATGAGGGTGGGGGAAGTGGGGAGGGAGGGGGGAAAATGAGGTGCTGATGCCAGGGGCTTACGTGGAGAGCAAATGTTTGAGAATGATGAGGGCAATGAATGTACAAATGTGCTTTACACAATTGATGTATGTATTGATTGTGATCAGAGTTGTATGAGACCCTAATAAAACGATCAAAATAATTCTTTTCAAAACATTTTCTATGGGATCACATTGACAATAGCAACTCCAAAGATTAGTAAGCGCCTTATTAAGCCATGAGTTTATGTAAATGAAGGAGGAACAACTCAGAAAAGGAGAATAAGAATAGTTATACAACTTGAAGAGTACGATGAATATCATTAAAATGTATACGTAGACTGTTTTTCTGTATATATTTTCTAGAACAAAAATAAATAGAATAAAAAAAAAAGAGATGTTATCTTGAATTGTCCACAATTGAATCTATTTTGTAGGTAAATAGGCCATGAGAATAAACCAAAGGAAGCAAAAAATATATAACACAGATTCTAACAATTATTTCTGGACTAAGTGCCTCATAACGAAAATGCTGAATGTTGCTGCAAAAAACCTTTTGAAAAACAATTTATTCAATGAGCCATCTAACATTATACTGAGTACCTACAATTTTGGGTGCTGAGACTGGGTAAAGCAGGTCAAGTCTGAGTCTCTAGTGATGGAGAGTGACAACCTATATAACTAAACTGATGTCACAATCCTAATTGTAGGTTACAATCTACAATTTTTAAAAATGCACAGTTAAAAGACAAATGAAGAAAATGGTCTGAATATTCTGATAGGTATCTTGAAGTATAATTTTCAGTGGCAGCATCAAAGATACAAAAAGGGTATTTTAAATATGAGTCAAAAATGTGCTCTAGAGCAGAGGATGTACACTGGTGCAGATAGGAACTGGAGGCACAGGGAATCCAGGGCGGATGATACAATCAGGACCAGGAGTGTGAGGGGCGATACTGGGAGGGTAGAGGGTGAGTGGGTTGGAAAGAGGGAACCGATTTCAAGGATCTACACGTGGCCTCCTCCCTGGGGGACAGACAACAGAAAAGGGGGTGAAGGGAGACGCCGGACAGGGCAACATATGACAAAATGATGATTTGTAAATTATCAAGGGCTCATAATTTATAAATTATCAAGGGTTCATGAGGGAGTGGGGAGCGGGGAGGGAGGGGAAAAAAAGAGGACTTGATGCAAAGGGCTTAAGTGGAGAGCAAATGCTTTGAAAATGATGAGGGCAAAGAATGTACAGATGTGCTTTATACAATTGATGTATGTATGGATTGTGATAAGAATTGTATGAGCCCCTAATAAAATGTTTTTTAAAAATGTGCTCTAGAAACTGCACTAAGATGAACAAAGCAATACCACAAAATGTGAGTAGAATAGAAGGCATTATTTCATTATATACCCTTGTAACCCTGAGGAGGAAAAGTTAATCAAAAAGCATTGCTATTAGTTCCAGTTTCCCCACGCATGGGTTTATTCTAAACAAAATGTTTACATTTATCTGCACAGAGGAAGACTGAAAACAATTTTTCTCAATAATACAACTTTCTTAGTCTCATCAGGGTGCATTAAAAATAAAAAGAAAAAAAATCCAGTCAAATAAGCATTGGCTTCTGAGAGGGTCTTAAAACCAAAAGTTCATTGCCATGAAGTCACTGCAGACTCATAGTGACTCCTCTGTGAGTTAGATCTCGGAGACTAATTGTTTACCGGAGTAGAAAGCCCAGTTTTTATCCCGACTATGCAGATCACAACTCAGTATGTAACCCTACACAAACAGGGCTCCTGAGAGAATCTGTTAGGTCAGTTAATTTCAAGGCAGAGAAATTAGTTCAGAAGGTCATGGTGACTGTGCTTTTAAGATATATATATAGTTTATTATTCATATATAGTTATTATTATATATTATATAATTATATAATTATAATATATTATAATTATATAATAATTATATATAATAATATATTATAATATATATTATATTATTATAGTTTATTATTATATATAGTTTATTGTTCAAACTATATATATATATATAGTTTGAATTTTCCCCGATAATGTGAAGATATGATTCATGTTATCATATACTACCATGGTTCAGTCGTATTTAACAAGAGTTGTATATACATAACTACAATTGTTATAGTGTATCCCCCTCCCCCTTCATTATTTAATTCCCCTCAATCTCCCCCCATCCCTGATAAGCTATTATATCAATTGTTATAATAGTTTTATTGACATATAATTCATGTCTACATTTTAATACTTAAAGTGATACTCAAGAGTTGTATAATCAACACCACAATCAATTTCAGGACATTTCTTCTTCGCTGTATTTGTTATTAGCTCCAATTTCCAGCAAGCCTCCCTTGCCATGCCCCTGGGAAACTATTAATCCAGTTGCTATCTTTATAGATTTATCTATCCTGGCTTTCACATACAGAAAATTACACAAAATCCAAACAAAAATAACAGTCAACTCATCAGTTACAGAACAGAGAGCGAAACCCTTCAATCAGAGAGAAAGCAGAAGAAAATAGTAAAGCCTCACATTTCTCCTGCAGAATGATCAGAGGTTTATTATGAAGGGGTTTTTTAAAAAATCATTTTATTGGGGGCTCATACAACTGAAGAAGTTTTAAGAAAACAGAACATTGCATTGACACGAAAAAGCCCCCCTTAAAATGATTAAAAAAAGAAAAGAAAAAGTCCCGAAGAGTTGTGTCAAGGGAATTTTCTCCATCAAGACAATGCACCCGCTCATTCTTCAGTAGGAAGGGTTGGTTGTCCTAGAGAAAGTTCCCTTGGGAAACTTCACGCCATCCACTCAATATCCCTGATATTGCACCGTGACTTCTTTTCCCAAAACTCACAGATTTGACTCGTCACTTTTGATATGGTATAAATCAGAGCAGAATTCTTTGGGGAACAATTACACCATCTTCAGAAGTAAAGAGACCTAGCTAAAGATATGTTGAGAAACGATAGCTTCATGTTTATATTTAATAAAAATTTCTATGATTTAGAAGCAATACTTGATTTACTCTCAATTTAAAATAAATATATGTAATAAATAAGAAATATCAAGACATTTGACCATTTCACTTACATTCAACACAATATCTATTCAAGTTACATACGTATACATAACATGTACATGTGCACAAACATCATAACCCTCTGAGACACCATATTTTAGAAGCTTGTTACCACTAACACGTAAGCTTCATATTAACCCTAACATGTAGGATTAAGAAAAAATAGAGTGGAGTGGAACCCAGTGAAACTGCCATAACAGCTTACTTCCCAGAGTTCACAATTAATACCTTTTCTTTTCCTCTTACCTTCAATTTAAGAAAATGCGAAGAACAAATTTTTTCTTAAACAACATAATACTAAAAGTGGTAATGTACTCTAATAAGAATTTCTCAAATTTGTGCATATTTAAATATAAAACGCGATGGGGTTCCTTTTCTTGTTGTTTACGTTTTTCTTTTCTTTTTAAATAATTATTCAATCATTTTATTGGAGGCTTATATAATTCATCACAATCCAAAAATACATCCACTGTGTCAAGCACTTTGTACATCTGTTTCCTTCATCATCCGCAAAACATTTGCTTTCTACTTGAGCCCTTGATATCAGCTCATTTTTTTCCCTCCCTCCCTTCTTCCCCCTCCCCCATGAATCCTTGATAATGGTGCTGTGTTGTGTAGTGACCCCAACCATAAAATTATTTTTGTTGCTACGTCTTAACTGTAGTTTTGCTACTGTGATGAATCAGGCTACCTCTGTGAAAGGGTCGTCTGACCCCCAAAGGGGTCACAACCTACAGGCTGAGAACCACTGGACTAAAGGCTTATTTTCGGAAACTGTTTTACTACTTAAAGACCCAAACCGAACTACTTGGTTCTCAACTACTCCATATAAAAGCGTTAATCCAAGAAAGAGTACCCCGACCTCCGGAAACCAAAAGCCCTTCCGTAGTGCTGTAGGACTGTAAAAGGAACTTACCATAGAAATGACAGTGGGCGGGAGCTGTTTAGGATCTCCAACTAGGATAAGCTTGTTGCAACGATGAATGAGCGGAGTAAGAGTCTCAACTTCACAAGATTGTCCAGCCTTAAGTATAATACAAAAAGGAAATATTCTTAAGTATCTTTGCTATTGCCCAAGTTACCCATACATAACTTGTCTAATTCATAAAAGTTTTTTTAAAAAAAACTTTGTACACCCCCCACCCCTAAAAGTTTTTACTATTCAAAAAGTATCGTACTTCTTCAACGGTAACAAAAATAAAAGTTTTCGTTGCTAGAAAAAAATAAGAGCACATCTACAGTTGTTGCTAGGTAACATGGAGTCTGTTCCAAATCATACAGACAATATACTATATACAACAGAACAACACTGCCTGAACCCGAGAGACCCTCACAATCACTGATGGTTGGGACCACTGCTGTAGCCACTGTCAATCACCTCATTGAAAAATTTCCTCTGTACAACTGAAGCAACAAAAATGCATTTTGAAGTCAGCATCTTCTAAGGTTCAGCTGTTACTTGGATACTAACCACAAGCTAGGCCTCCCATAATCTGGATTCGTGTTCTTTACATGTCTGGGGCTAGAGCCTGATGGAATTTCTCCCCTCTTCTAGAAACTGTATGTCACCTTTGACGTTCAGAAAACATTTTTCTGAATTCAAAGTTTTTCTTCAATTAAAGATATTTCCTGTTATTTCATTCAGATGTCTATGGGGTCTTGAATCTACTGGATTAATGTGACCAATACTCCTCTATTTCCTCTTATCTTCTGGATAAGAGGAAACACAGAAGGTACAAAATAACCATTTGTTCAATGAATGAAACAGGAATAAAGGATGTATGATGAAAATATTGTGGGCTCTGTGGCTGTCAAAAATTATATTAACACTGCTTCCAAAGGTAATGAAATTTCTTATTAGTGGATATGTTCCAAATAAAATAATCATTTGGCAGGGGCTTTACTGGGAGCAATCAAGCATCCTTTAGAGTACTAATACTGGTAAAAACCAGCATTTTCAGATTAACTATAATGGAGCAGAAGCAGATATCATGAAAAAATAAACAAGCAAAAAGGCAGGTGAAAATCAGATGCAAAGAAACTATTTTAGCAACATCTCCACACCCACTGCCATCAAGTTGATTCTGACTCATAGTGATCCTACAGGGTTTCCCAGTCTGTAAACCTTTAGAGGAACGAGCTCAGCTTTGTCCTGTGGAGCAGCTGGTGGGTTTGAACTGCCAATGCCGTGTGGGTAGCAGCTCAACACCTAATACACCTGGGCTCTTTGCAACATCTCAATCATCACAACTCACCTATGACTTATTCCCCACAGTGTCAGTCAAAAGCTGTAAGGCCAACTGCTCACTAACCTCATCAACAATGACACAACTGAAGGGGACTCCCCCTTGCCCACGAAAAGCAGACTCAAGCAATAAACCACCACTCGTGCTCAATGTGCAGCAGATGATGTGAGACTCTAGGATGATGATACTCTGTGTTTTTTGTGGGCGTCCTTGAACCTAGGGGGAGGAAAACATGGTTAACATTTACTTGTATATTTGTTTTTTATAGTGGTATGCTTATTTTTTATAAGACCGCCAGGATTTATTATGTGTCAGAATGTTATTTAGTAATAGGAGGTTGTAGTAGATATATAATCGTTTGTCAATTTGAGGATTAAGAATGTAGGGGTGGATGGAGAGTAGCTTGTTAAATAGATCATAGCCAATGAGGCCTTTGTGTTGGCATGGCCTTCTCCAGAGAATTCTGGTAAATCTGGTACTTCCTCCTTGGAGGTGGGAGACTGTCTGCTCACACCCTGGGAGACATAACAGCTGACAAGACAAATGGGCCACCCTGAAGCAGAGAGTCCTGCCAGCGCTGAGATGTTTCCAATGACACTGGATCCAAAGACTTTCTACCCACTGGCGTGTGATCTTCTGCATTTGGCATCATTGCATGTGTTTAGTGAGTCTTAAGAGGGCTTTATAGATTGGTATCGGACAAATGGGCTAATATCAGACTTATGGACTTGTTTTGGACTGGGCTGTTTTCCCAATGTTCAATTGCTCTTGTATATAAATGTTTCGTATACACATATGTGTGTCCATGGATTTGTTTCTCTAGTCTACCCAGACTAACACAGGGGGAAAGCCTCAAATCTAGAAAACGGAAATATAGAAGATAATCAGAAATCACCAAAAAGTATACTGAGCTTTGCCATCTAATCTGAAAATATGATTTAAGCATATTAAGATAAATTTACTCAGGGTCAAATTTGATCAAAATTGACTATAATTCTTCTTCTTGTAGCCAACTGTGTTTAGGCAGGTATCAGAATAAGTAGAGATCACCAAATAACTACTAGGTAGGAAAGCAACTATCTGAAATGGCCAAGGTTGTAACTAAGCTTGAACATACATTTTTTAAACTTAAATTTTTAATGTAAAAAATATTGCTTTTTCTTTTATAAAGGCTAGGGTCAACCAACAAAAACATCTGTGAATCTTTCTACTTCCACATTAAGACAGACAACCCTGTTTTTCTACAATGCAATATACTGAGATAAAGGCAGACACTGTGAATAATACCTTATGACATATATGAGGGAGCTTCAAAAAATTCATGGAAAAATGGAATTAAAAGACAGTGAACTTTTTGAAACCATTCAAACAAACCCCAAACTGGCATTTTTACCAGTAGTCAATTTGCCTACATCTGTTACGGAAAAGCCATAGTTCCATCCACCACAAACTCCACAGCATACACGTGAGCTTGAGGAAGAGGGTGGCAACTGCGGTGCTCTGGCGCTCACTGGCTAACTCTTTATCAAACACACCGCACAGCAATCTAATAAGCTAAGTAGCCAGGCACCATTAAGTCAATGGCCTGCAAAACACATGTGCTATGTTTTCACAAAACCTGTGAACAAGGACTTCATCCTTAAATTAGAGGGGGAGGGGTTGAGAATCTATTTGGGCTTGGTTTAAGAGTTTCAGTGAAAAAGTTTTCTACATCATTTTTTGTTTAAATGGTTAATAAAAATAGACTTTAATAAAAAAGAACCAGTACACATTAAATTCTAGTCACATATCAAATGCCATACTCATTACCATTGAGTTGACTCCCAAGAAACCTTCCTGATGTTGCGATCCTTTCATACAGTTCATGTTGTGGTGACCCCCCAACCAAAAAATTATTTTCATTGCTACTTTATAACTGTCGTTTTGCTACGGTTATGAATTGGGCAACCCCTGTGAAAGGATCATTCAACCCCCAAAGGGGTCACAACCCACAGGTTGAGAACCACTGCTCTAGGACAAGGTAGAACTTCTCCCGTGGGTTTCTGAGACTGTAGCTCTTTATGGCAGAGTAGAAAGCCTCATCTTTCTCCCCTACAGAGCCTGGTGGTTTCAAGCTATGTAATCACTATGTCACTAAGGCTTCATTTCGCCACGTTGAAGTTAACAACAAAGTCAAAGGGAAATCCCTGCTCAAAACACCTAATATCATTACCAGTTGAAACCACCCTTTCTCCCAGGCCACTGCTTGTTCTGATTAGGGTAACAATATGGTGATTGGAATGCACATCGGGCTTAGCCTAGTTTCAATCAGTATTTTTTATTTTGCTTTTTTATTGACAAAAGAATATTGGGGGAGAAGTTATACATGCTACAGAAGGATCTCTCTAATCTGAAACAAACAAGAGTTCATGCTTTAAGCTAAGAATTATAGAAAGAAGTGCTCATCCTTTTCCATGTCAAGCCCCGTCACTGCCATGTTACTTAAATCCAGAAACATGTGATTTTCTTCCTTCCTGCTTCATTTAAATAGGAAAAACACCTCTAAATCTTTGTTGTTGTTTGTAATTATCAGAGGCAAAATGTTCTTTGCAAGGGAAGTTTACAGACATTTACAAAAATTCATCTCCATACTTCAAACAAGATATAAGCTGAGGTACCCAATTATTACCAGGGAAACCAGAAAAGCTGATTGATTCGAGTATTAGTCTAGTGTGGAAAATGCACAAGCTACTGGTGAGTTTCAATAATAAAAAAAAAAAGAGAAAAGAAAATTACTAAAAATTGAGACATCGGTGGGGCAATGTATTTAAATATTTTAAATAAAAAACATAAAGAAAAGGACAAGTCATTTAACATTAGTAAACCAGCACAATAAGTGGAAAATAGGTTCAACAAAAACAATAAAGCATGAACAATGATACCTTAAGAAGTGTACTATTCCCTGAGCTCAATCAGCAACCAAGCTAAAACGTAAAGAGTTAAAATCCTTCAAAACTGGATTCCTCATCATCATCATCCATATCCCAATGCAGAGCTTCAGCTGGTGTGAGGTCATCATAGATGCTGTCCTCACTGAGATCGCCGTCATCACCATCACGGCTGTCATTTTCATACAAGCGCAGCCTTCACTGACCCGTGTATAAGCCGAACCCCAGTTTTTCAGCACATTTTTTTGTGCTGAAAAACTCGGCTTATACGCGAGCATATATGATACCTTTTTCTGATAAATCTAAGATGGGGACTAGAATTCACTTATAGGTTAAACACAAAATTCTAAATGTAATGACACCATTTTCTATTTGGTTTGAATCTTTCCTAATAAAAAGCTTAAAAATGTAATTAACAAAAGAACATAGGTTGTCTAAATTATTTTATAACTACATAAAAAATACCAAGAAAATTCTATAGGTAAACTACTTACCTCTTTAATTTTAGAAGCAAGTTCCTGCCTTTCTTTTGAAACTTCTGCAATTTTTTCATCAAATTCTTGCCTCTAGAAAAAAATCAGGATGTCATCGATAAAACTAATCTAAGTAGCCTTAAAAGTTCCTTATTGGACTGCCTACATTTCAAACAGAGGAGTGTATTTTTAATCAATGAAAAGCTTGTTACTATCGAACCAGAGGGAGCACATGGCTCTTCTTAAAATGGCAGGTGTTTATGCCTGGGATGAAATGAAATTGTATTTAGGCAAAAGATGTACTGTGTGTACAAAGTAAATAATAACATAGTGACTCCTGGTAGTAAACCTCACGAAACCAGAGTCATCTGGGAAAGGTAACTTGTGCCCATGGAAACAGTAGCATGGTTCAGGTCAAATTCTCGAGCAATCTGCTTGTTAAAGCTATTGAACACAGAACCTGTGTAATGCTGTACCCCTCAAAGATTTAAACTTATTGGAAAGTAAGTAAAATTGTGCATTTGTTACATCTCTTGTATTTTTACCAAATCACTTGGAAAATCCTATTCTAAATTAACTTCCTATATGCTTTAAATGCAGAAAAACAAACTCAGCATTCCAATTGTTAGGGCATTATTCCTCCACACATTTGTAAATGGTCCAAATAAGGCTCTGAGCCATACGCAAACCTTTTTCCTCTAGTCACAGTGAAGGGCGCATTCTATAGGCCAAGTAAATCATGATTCTTATTTCCTTAAAAAGAGAGAATGGATCAGCTTGCCCACTCCGGGAATAACCAGAGTCCTTCATTGGAATTGATGTAATGAATAGAGGGATACAAACCTTTTCTTCCTCTAGAGTTTGTAAGTTGGCAAGGTGGAGCATACAGATACGGGCACTCGCCTTCTCTTGGATAAGAAATAGCTGATACACGGGAAAAACTACTTAAAGGTGGAGAAATGCCATCATTTGAGCCTCTCAATCCAATCGTGCTGAAGCTAGTTCACTCTTGGATTTTCAAGTTATAGGAGCCAAGAGACATCATTTTCGTCTAAACTAATTTGAACGGGATTTAACCTGCAACTGAAAGAGGACCAAGACATTTTTACGTAGGTAGTGAAAAGTCTTGCTGCTAGGGTTCCAGTTCACACAGGCAAAGCTTCAGCCCAAACGGGGTGTGTTTAAGCCCGTCTTT
Source organism: Tenrec ecaudatus (assembly GCF_050624435.1). Classification (NCBI taxonomy): domain Eukaryota; kingdom Metazoa; phylum Chordata; class Mammalia; order Afrosoricida; family Tenrecidae; genus Tenrec; species Tenrec ecaudatus. The sequence goes on along the minus strand of NC_134539.1, from coordinate 74,786,379 downwards.
GTGGTCAGCGGACAGCAGCAGACAAGTTCTCTCAGAGGTGCACTTGTCTTCGCCTCAGTAGGGTACAAAAAGGTACAATCCAAACAGGGGCTTCTAAGGGGATCTGCTGCTCCAGGTAACTTCAAGGCAGAGGAGAGGTCAGCACAGGAAGTTATAGTGACTGTTTTCCTGGAATCCCCACAGGGTAATTTTGGTAGATATTTTTGACAAGATATTCTATCAATCCTGGGGCATATCAAGAAGATTCAAGAAAATAGAAAATTACATTGATGAGATGAGACAATAGCTGTAACTGGCTTATTCCTTGATAGCAGCAAGAGCTACCCTATGCTAATTTCTTTTTAAAAATTTTTTTTTAATTTTAACAATTTATTAGGGGCTCATACAATTCTTATCACAGTTCATACATATACAAACATCAATTGTATAAAGCACATCTGTACAGTCTTTGCCCTAATCATTTTTTTCTCTTTTCTTTTTTTACATTTATTAGGGACTCATCCCTATGCTAATTTCACTGGGAAATCTCACCCCACTCACCCTACATCCCTGTCCCTGCCCCCTCAAAATTCTTTTAGTTCCTCACCGTCACAGAACATTTCAAAGGAGGATGACTAGAGTCCCTTAAGGAGTCAAACTGCGTTTGACATGGTGTAAATTCCAGAACACAGAAGACACCGGGGCAGAGTTAGAGAAAGGAAACACTTTTCAGGAGACCACAGGTGGCAAATGTAACACGCTGTCTGATTCTGGAAATAAATTTTACTAGAACCAGGCACATCCATGTGTTCATGTATTGTCTACGGCTGCTTTCATGTTCCAATAGCAGAGTTGAGTAATTGCAACAGTGAACATTTATTCCACAAGTCTAAAACAATTGTTAAATCCGATATAATAAATACCACTTTGTTTATATTTTGTACATGATTTATGAAAATCCCCAATAAAAGTTACCAACAAGTTTGTGTACCCAAGTCATTACCTTAAAATAACTGATCCCCAAATATGCACATACCTGTATTTCCCTTCCACCTCGGCACAAAGCACGCTGGCGGGAAAGTTCATCTAGCTGACGATCTAGAAACTCCTTTTTCCTATGCATCTCCTGAACATGGTAAGGCAACTCCTTTTCTAAAATAAAAATAAAAGGTATGTTATCACGCTAACAAACATACATAAATACATGCAACAGAAAGAAAAAACTAGCTCTCACAGTCAGCCTATTCTCGGATATCCAAATTACCAAGCTACTGCCTACCATAAAAGGAGAAAATAAGTGACACTGCAAGTATGTCGTTTATTCAGTCATTACTTACTCATTCTGTGGTTAACTTGGCTATCCAAACTGAACTTCAGGACTTCATTATTAATAGACTTTTCTGGTCCTAGTCGTACTAAATTTATATCTCCACAGTTTCCTATTGATAAATCACACAGAGAGATTAAAAAGGACTCACTCCTATATGTGGCACACAGTATCACTCTTGAAACAAATTTACTCACAATCAGATGGGAGAGCTAACATCAACTATCAACTAGATATCACAGGAACTTCACTGGGGTTCCTCCCCTCTATCATTTTATGTATTCCTTTTAACAACCGTATAAGGCAAGGATTTCATACTTCTACTGAACAAACACTAATCAGAACACTTGTTCACTGTTTTATCTTCCTCCTCTTGAATAAGTCAATAAAATAATAGAACAAGAATTATGTTTAGGTCACTGTGTAGGTGCCTGGCACATAGTACGTATAAGTGATAAATAAATTAAAGAATGCATAGATTCTTTATACAGATATCCACAGCAGGATCCTATGATCCTAACCAGGTCATTATTCTAAAGTTATTATCATCTATTTTGGTCAAAATTTATTTGAGGGTTTCGAAACTACTGACTGTCTGACTTGTCTTTCGACCAAAGACGGTAGATTCGGTTATCTGAAAGTCCTCCACTATACATATCTAGAACTGCTCCAGGACTTAACACATAAAAGTATTCAGAGGAATTCTTTGAGGTTAAAAACAAAAATGAAAAAACAACAACAACAACAAAATCCCACCAATGTTTGAAAACTAGAGATGCTAGGACTTCCGTGAGGAGACAGTTTAAGGAGTAAGGGCTGGGCCATTCTGGAAAGGTTTTAGGTGTTTTGTTTAGCTTAAAAAAAACCCAACAACATTACTAAAGTATAGTTTACATTTGATAAAATGTAACAGATGGTAAATCTTCAGTTTTGAGTTTGACCAACGTCTCTCTAGGTAAAACCAGATATAGAAATCTCCACAAGGATTAGGATTTTAATGTCGACCAGAAGAGGTTATCTTATCTGAGACTATGCCATACATGGCATTAGGGCAAAAGGATATAATACAAGGTATATATAAAATGGGACCCTATTATAAGCACACTCAAAAAATTTAAAATAATATAATAAACTTTAGGCCAATACAGCTGAAGACTTAAGATAAAGTACCGATGTTTCTTCAAAGATATGAATTAGCAAAACTCACATAAAAATAGAACACTTTAATCTATCTATAACCATTAAAAAAAGAGAGACCAAAGAAAAAATTCCAATAAACAAAACAAGAATTACTTCTCAAAATAAAAGCTCTATCCTGGCGCGCGCGCACGCACACACACACACTTAGGAAAAAACCTATCTGTCAAAAAAACCCCAAAATACAACACCCATCCTCAGCTCGCTCTAATGTGAAGATGATTTTTTTAATTTGATAAAATACTAAAACCTGAAAACAAACATTTAACAGTGGAGTCTCAAGGCATTTCCTTCAGACACACACAGGATCAGTGAAGCAGAGAAAAGAAATGAAAATCAATAGAAAAAGAAAAGAAAAATCCAGCCCATGCACCTTGGTTGTCTCATTTTTATCTTTAAGCCAAACACACCTGAAGAAGTGCTGAGTTTCATCCAATCACAGAAAAGCAAAGTGAAACATTAGCTACTGCTACTACACACTGCTAAAAAAAACAAAACTCTCATGCCCTACTGGAATCTGTGTAAGGTAGGAATATGCCATTTAAACGAAATTAAAAATATTGACCACTAACAGGGAATGACTATACCCTGCCGCCCAGTAGACATGCTATCAGGAGAGAACAATTCTGGCAAAAGCACATCATGCTTGATGAAGTGTTAGGCCAGTGAGAGAGAGGAAACCTGCACGTTGTCAACTCGTGAGAGCTGGATTGCTCACACTGGTGCCACCCAAATAATCTCACTGTCATCAAATCAATCCCACTTCATAGCAATCCTACAGGACCAAGTAGCACTGGGGTTTCAAACTGTACATCTTTCCTGAAGCAGACTGCCACATCTTTCTCCCACACAAACTGGTGGGTTCCAACTGCCCACCTTTTGGTCAGCAGCCTAGGACTTGAACCCCTGTGATGCCCAGGAGCTGGAGCATGTGCTCTCTCTTACAGGTCTATAAGGAATGTCCATTAACCTGGTGTTAAGCATGTCTCTGTCATCAGTCACTGGACAGTTGCAGACAAGCTCCTCATTAACACATTTGTCTTAGTCTCGTTGGAGTGCCTTCACAAAAAGGTCACGTGACTTCTGAGGGGATGAGGTGGGCCAATATAAGCTCAAGGCAGAAAGGTCAGTTCAGAAAGTTATGGCAACTGTTCCTATGGTATCCCCAAGGGGTAATTTTCTCAAAGGAAACAGAATGATCATAGGGGACCCATAAGCAACTAAAACTTGGACAGGAGTGGTGCCGTGTGCCTCCAATTGCTCGGCTCTGCATTTGTCTCAGACATTTAGTGAAGTGTGCTTTGCTAGCTAACCGTGTCCATGTCCATTTGTCAATTTCTTTTTCAAGACTGGTATCACTTTGGAGACCAGTGCCGGAACGAACATTCTGGAGCCAGGACAACAGCAACTGCCCTCAGGAGTAATGGGCATGGATGGGATGGCTCAAACCAGAGGCACTCCAGTGTCATCCAGCCACCCATTTTCTCCAAATCCGTGCCCTGAGGGGTGGGGGAAGGTACAACAGAGATCAAGAGAAGTCATCAGCAGGTTTTTTTCAAGTTTGGAGCCTCGGCCGGAGTATCAGAAGGGAGGTAGTCTCTGAGAACACATTCCCATCACTTAGCACTTGCTCTTGTATATAAACCTCTTTCTTACACACATCTGCGTGTTTACGAATTTGTTTCTCTAGTCTACCCAGACAGATACATTAAGGTACCAGGAGTGGGGTACTGGAGAAACAAATCATGAAGATGGAGGGTGTATGTTTGTTTGACCTCTCCTTCATGATAGTTTTATTTCTTTGGCTAGCCAGAAGTCAGATATATCCATGCAATTTACTGGGTTGTTTCCTGGAAAGAATATAGGAGGTTAAGGTTTTGATTATTTTGTTTGGTTGTAGTCACTGGTTATCCTATGTGAAATGGTAAAAATTCATGTTTTAACTGTTTATTTTGAGCTAGGGGTAGAACTTGCCTCTTGAATTTCTCAAAAACCATGTTAGAGAAAATGGCTGACAGGTCAAAATGGCTGACAGAAAGCCTGGCTTGATACTCCCCAGGGATCTAGTCCCCTATTTCTGTATAGATACAATAGTCTAGATAAAGTTTAAAACCTGGCTGTTTTAAGAATTGAGTTTAGTATCTGATTCTACTGTGTTTATACTGATTTCTTCTGATTATTGATATAATGATTAAAAGAAACGTTTATTGGGAAGTATGGAAATAGAGAGCTTATAAGCCCACTTGCCTTGAGTCATTAAAATTTGAATCTTTAAATGGGTTAGGACAATGCCTGTAAAGTATGCTCTGAAAAGATATTTGCATTCCAATAGACTTGTCAGGGGGCTGTGGATAGACTGAAGAAAAAGGAACTCTTTGGCTTTTTGCAGTTTGAACTCTAGTGGTCTTTGTCAGAAGCTGGAACCATGAAGAAAACTCCTCTCTAGGAATGATCATTCAAGGGAGCCTGTGGCAGCCTGAAATGCTTGCTGGGTGACTACCTGTTGAGTGGTAGTGGGAGAAAAGCAGCAATAGACAGACATCTTGAGTCTGGCCACTGACACCCTTGGACCTGGTTTACAGGAACTAGAGAAGATGAGAGCGGGTTGACTGGTCTGAATTTCATGACCTAGAACAAAGGGTTGTGGAGAATTTGAGATGGGGCCATTGTCTAAGGCAAGGTGACCAATGGACACCCTGGTGAGGCTAAGGGAGGCAGCCCACATTGAGTTGATCAAAACCTGATCAGATGAAAAGAAGTTATTTATTTGAGCCTATGAACTGGTGCGTATTGCTGTAGACTTTATGGCCAGATTTGACTTTGCGCTTGGATGCAAATTTCACAAGGTTCCAAGTGGAATGAAGGTTCTTCAAGTCAAAGATCATGATCATCTCCTCAGAGCACTGGGTTGATGTAAGTGCGCAGTATATACATTGGATACCCAAAATTGGGGGCTAAAGGTATGATATGGTTGGCTTAAAAACTTTCAGAGGTGGAGGAATATAGTCAAAGGACTACAGGACTATGCTGTAGGTGGTATTACTTAATTGCGATTCTTGGCATAGAATATTTTTGTTTTGTTCACTTATAAAATGTTATAGGACCCATTACACGAAGATGGTGCTGAAGGCAAAAAAAAAAAGGAAGCTCCTGCTCCTCCCAAAACGGAAGCCAGAGCAAAGACTTGAAAAGCCAATAAGGCTGTGCTGAAAGGCGTCCACAGCCACCAAAAAAAGGAGATCCACATGTCACCCACCTTCCAGTGGCCCAAGACCTTGAGAATAAGAAGGCAGCCCAAATACCCTCGGAAGAGCGCCCCCAGGAGATATAAGCTGGACCATTATGCCATCATTAGGTTCCCCTTGACCACAGAGTCTGCCATGAAGAAGATCAAAGATAACCACACACTTGGGTTCATTGTGGATGTCAGAGCCAACAAACACCAGCTCAAACAGGCTGTGAAGAAGCTCTATGACCTTGACATAGCCAAGGTCAACACCTTGATCAGGCCTGATGGTGAGAAGACATATGTTCGACTGGCTCCTGACTATGACGCTTTGGATGTTACCAACAAAATTGGAATCATCTAAAGTGAGCACAGCTGGCTAATGCTAAATATAAACTTTTTAAACAAATAAATAAAGTGTTGCGTTTAAATGAGGGTAGCATGGATTGAACTGCATGCATTTTAAGTTTTTTTTCTTTAGTATTTTTAAAAAATCATACAATTCTTATCACAATTCATACATCCATCGTGTCAAGCAAACCTGTACATTTGTTGCCATCATCCTCAAAAGCATTTTAGTTTTATCCTGTTAGGCACAGATAAGATTTTATTATTAATTGTTTGAAAGTTATATGTGGCTATAGAGTTATGTGAAAGTGTCAAATTGACAAGGGGTGGTCTCAGGTAGTTACATAATCTGGTGTCAATTTGGTACTTGAGAGGATTAAGAGTGAAGGGGTGGAGTCTAGTCTGTCATTAATGCCTCTGTGTGGGCATGGCCTCCCCCTGAGGATTCTGGGAACCCCTGCATTTCCTCCTTGGAGGCAGGAGACACGTTCTCTTTATGCTCACTCCCTTGAAGGCCCTCTAATGACAAGGCTCACTCCCAGAGAGACACTGCAGCTGACAAGACACATGGAACTGCACTAGTGCCCAAAGAGAAACACTGTGGAAACACCTGCCAGCACTGAGATGCCTCTACTGTCACTGGATCCACAAGACTTCCTACGTACTGGCCTATGAGCTTCCTGCATTCTGCATCATTTCATGTGTTTTGTGAATCTGAGGGCTTTATAGATTGTTATCAGACATATGGGCTAATACTTGAAGTATGGTCTTGATCTGGACTGGGATGGGATGTTTTCTCAATATTCAATTGTTCTTGTTTATAAACCTCTTTCTTATACACATATGCGTGCTTATGAATTTGTTTCTCTAGTCTAGCCAGACTAACACAGCACTGATAAGCAGAAACTTTTGGAAGGAACTGTGAAAGATATGGAAGTTTGTGGATCTGCAGGCAGTATTTCAGGCACTTATTGATAAAAAATTCTCAGCAAAGACATCCAAAATCTAGAAGACAAAGACTCAGGTTACTCTGAAAACTAAATGGAAAATAAGGGTTATGTGGGACAAGATGAAGAGAAATTAATATATGCATAAATAAGAATTCCAGCGAGAGGAAATGAAGTCAAGAAGATAATTTTGAATAAAAAAATTTCCTAAATCTGGAAGTTGAGATTGTCATCCATGATACTCAATGACATCCATGTAAGTTAAACCCTTAGAGAAACACCCCAAAACATATCATAATCAAACATACCAGGTACAAAAATGAAGACTTTTGAGAGCAGTCATGAGATAAAGGAAATGTCACTTACAAAAGAGCATCAATAAGACGAAATGCTGATTTCTTACCAGTTTAACTATATAGGCAAGAAGGCATTGGGATGACATATACAAAGCTTTGAAAGAAAATAACTATCAATCAGAAATAATTTACCCATCAAAATTATGACTCAATACCTTGCAGGACTGGATAGGGCAGAGGTTGTACACTGGTGCATATGGGGGCTGGAGGCACAGGGAATCCATGGTGGACGATACCTTCAGGACCAGGGGTGTGAGGGGCGATACTGGGAGAGTGGAGGGTGAGTGGGTTGGAAAGGGGGAACTGACTACAAGGATCCACATGTGACCTCCTCCCTGGGAGAGGGACGGCAGAGAAGGGGGATTCCGGTTAGGGCAAGATATGACAAAATAACGATGTATAAATTATCAAAGGCTCATGAGGGAGGGGGGGTGTGGGGAGGGAGGGGAAAAAAAAGAGGACCTGATACAAAGGGCTTAAGTGGAGAGCAAATGCTTTGAAAATGATTAGGGCAAAGAATGTACGGATGTGCTTGACACAATTGATGTATGTATATGTATAGATTGTGGTAAGAGTTGCATGAGCCCTTAATAAAACGTAAAAAAAAAAGTAATTTGGCAAAAAGAAAATGTTTCCAATAAATTTAACAAATGTAAAAAAAATTATGACTCAAAGTAAGAGTGAAATTAAGATCTTCCCAGATAAACAAAAATTAGGGGAATTTGTAACTAGCCCTGCAAGAAATATTAAAGGGAGTTCTCTAGAAAGAAAATATGATCCCAGCCCAATATTCCAAAGCGTTGACACTAAACAACCACATGAATGCTTATAATAAAATAAATTTACAATGAGATGGGGGATCTGGGCTACACAATTATAATTGACAATAACATAATAATAATAATAATAATAATAATAATAAAAATGACTGAAAACTAAACCAGTGAGAAAGGGTCAGGAAAAGTTGCACTGAAGCATTGTTTTCCCATCACAATACCCGCCCATTCATTCATTTTTTTTTTTGGGTGACCCAAATGGGTTTTCATTAAGGAGAGAAGGTGATAGAGAAGAGAAAGAGAAGAGAGGAGAAGAGAAGAGAAAGAGGGGAGAGAGGGGAGAGGGGGAAAGAAAGGATGGAGAGAGAGAGAGAGAGAGAGAGAGAGAGAGAGAGAGAGAGAGAGAGAGAGAGAGAGAGAGAGAGAGACTACAGCAAAAGAGGGCCGCCCATTCATTGATGGCAGCAAGGGCTGTTATTAAGAATTTCATTGGGAAACCTTACTTCATCTACCCTACAGCACAGATCCTATGTTCTCAGATGTCTTTTTGTTCCCCGAAATAAAAAAATGTTGTAAAAGAACTCAAAGAACATTGATTGAGTCCCTCAAGGATGGTGAATATTAAAAAGTGCAGAATTCTTCAGGAAAAGGTCAGAGAGGCATCAGTGTATACACCTAGATGGATGGATCTGAATAATATATTAGCCTTGTGATATTTTAGTTTAATAAACACTTCTATGATTTCACAGGAACACTTTTTGACTTAGTCCTAGAACTTGCTGCTCCATACCATGGGGTCTCAAATTTATTTGGCCAACCATGCTACTACAGGAAAAAAAAACATCAGTAACACCCCTCCCCCCAGCAATAAGAAACTTTTTTATTATAACCCATCATTTAGGATAAATTTTAGGTATCTGCTTTTGCAGTCCCCTCACCATGGAGGTTAGTATTGCCCACTTTGGGAATATTTGTACCCAAATTGCCAACAACCAGCTGCCCACTTCTCATTAGTTGTTTCCTTGTAGTTAAAAACCATGCTTTTGTTTTCTGTTGAAACCTGAATACCTAGGCACAGTATTTGAGAGTAAATGAACTCCTAAGTACACATGGGGTATAGGTAGGTACAACCACAAGTGATTACCAGGATTTGCTTGCACTTTGTCATTCAAAGTTGTCTATACTAAACATTGAAAACAAAACCAAGTGAAAAGTCCATGTAATAAGGATCATACCCAACGGGTTCTTCTTGTCTTTACATCTTTCCTTGAATTCGAGGATAATTTTTTTCATAAGTTCATCAACAGCTGCATTTGATGGTGCACACACAAGAACACGGTTTTGCTTGATTTTGGCATTGGAGTTTTCATCTGAATATCCCCTTTTCTGGTTCTACAATTTGTCACACAATACAAAACCAAAATACTGATGAGCTCTATTATGTAGTTTTAAAGTTACTCACTACTACCTTCCATGTGTACTAAAAAGTTTCCACTATAGCCAAAACAAGTAAAAGCTCATGTCTTTTTGGTTTTTTAAGTCTTTAGATCTTGAAATATTAAAATCACTCTGGCACAAAATTTTATCCTAACTATGCTTAACCTTACCTCACTATACCATTTTAATGAAAACTCAATCCCCCAAATGCAGCCCAAGTATACATACAAGTTGGTTTCTTGTTGCTCAATGGGGCCAATAATGAAGCCAGAATAAGACTGTTCTAGCCCTTAGGATTAGTTTCACTTAAGAGATCCACTTCTGCTTTTTCTTCTTACAGCCTTCCCTCCCTCTCCACCCTCGGATCTGATACAGTTTCAGAGGATGAACAACATCAAACACACAAAACTGAAAGGGGGGAAAAATTCATATTTAAACTTCTAAGTAAGACAAAGCAATGTGCTTGACCAACAGCACCAGTGTCCTCCTCAGTTATACTCTACCTCTGTCAGCAGGCGGAATAGGATGCCCACAATGGTCTTTGACTTCCCTGTTCCCGGTGGTCCATGAATCAGACAAATTTTGGCAACTGATGGGGAGTGTTTCACCATGGCATAGGCAGTTTCTATTGCTTTCTTTTGGTCTTCATTGAAGTCTCTTAAATAGCCAATCTACATAAAAGGTATTTAAATGAAATTGAGTTTTTGTTGTCTCAGCACTGGCACATGAAGATGATAATGAAAAACATTTGAATTTATTTTCATCTACACCAGCCAGCAGCTTTGGTTTTGCTCATGCATGACCCTAAAGCAGCAGTTCTCAACCTGTGGGTTGTGACCCCTTGGGGGGCGGGGGGAAGGGGCTGTCGAACGACGCTTTCACAGTAGCCAAATTACAGTTATGTAGTAGCAATAAAATAATTTTATGGTTGGGGATCAACACAACATGAGGAACTATATTAAGTGTCACAGCACTAGGAAGGTTGAGAACCTCTGCCCTAAAGTGACCTTTAATCTAAGAGCCACTTTCACTAGTGGGAGAAAAGCTAATTATTTATAAGTATTTGTCTACAGACTTCTCAGTCCATCTTATACAAACAAGTATTACAACTGTATTTTTGTGATTCTTACAAAGAAGATCACAATAAATTACATTTACTTCTATAATTTTCTGGTGACTACTTTCTGATTCTTTAGTATTTTAACTAATTAGTATCGAAAACTATATCCTAACACCATCTCATGTACTGGGAAGAACATGGCCTGTGGCATGAGATCTGCGCCTAAACCTCAGTTTTTCTTCTAAGTCAGGCCACGAAATTCCTAACCAATGTGAGCCTCATCCTTTGTCATCCATTAAACCTGGGATTCCTCGGAGGGTGAACGCTGATAAGGTAATGCGTATAAAAGCAGTAAGCACACAGTAAGCCAAAACTTGTTGCCACTGAGTCCATTCGAACTCCATGGTGATCCCAAGCATTACAAAGTTAGGATAAAACCGTTTGATCAATCCTCGACCTATCCAAACTCATTGCCAGCAGTTGATTTTGACTCGGCAATACTGTAAGGCAGTATTGAACTGTCCCACAGAAATGCCAAGGTTTTAATTCTTTTTAGAAGCAGACAGTCACATCTATGGAGCAGCTGAGCTGATGGTTATGACCACTGGCCTTAAGGTTAACTGCCATGCACTTTATACATTGTAATACCAAGGCTTTCTTTCTGTCACCTAGACACCTACCACAAAGAAGTTAAGAATAAAGTTTCCTGTATCTTTCTCTAGGTTAATTTCCTAAAACTTACAGATATACAGCTCTTCCAGTGATAAAGAAATGATGCAAAATAACAACTTCACCTTCACACTTGTTGCATTACCACCTGTCAAGTTGTCTTCTATCATTCAAATGCAAAATAAAGTCATTGTACCTACACCTCCGAATTTTAACAACCTAACAAACCCTTCAGTAGGAGGTTGACCTCACTTTTTAAAATGTTACTCTTATAACTCAACTGTTTCCTGAGGTTCTGATGAGTAACCCAATTATAGATTTCCCCCCAATGTTAAAGGCGTGCACATCTTTTAGGAAACCAACCAAGCACTAAACAAGGTCCCAGTTGGGCTCACACTGACAATTTCTTTGTTGCAGACATACACGAGTATGTAGAAGCTAACATTATGACATGAAGCTTTATGCATTTTCCTGGTATCATATATTTATAACTCACAATTCTCTCAGATGTTGTAGTAAGTAAATCTTTCGTACAGAAGTCCATGGGATTTGGATTCAGAACAGCTCTGGCCAGTTGGTTCCGGCCACTCAATAGAGACATGGCTTTCAACTTCCTTTGTGTAGTTACCAGAGAACTGATCACCACACATTTCACACGTTCATTCAAATTGACAGGCAAATTGTCTTGCGTCTGGATGGAGAGGAAACACTCGGCTTTTCCACTACGCACTATTATCAACAAGAAAAACAATTTCAGTTACCAAGAAATACAACTGTCCAGTGAAAAAGGTTACTTAGAATTAGTTATTTTTTAAAATTTTAATTTTATTTTTTTTAGAATTAGTTATTTTGTAGCTTATGCTTTCCAGCATATTTAAGTAATTCATACAATAAACATTTATTGCACATGCCTCTTAAGAGCCATGTTACTGTCCTCACAAAGCTAATTCTGGGGGGAGGTAGGATAACCAAATAAACCTTTAAGATCGGGTTAAGTACTATGAAGCAGAGTAATTAGTGCCCAAACCATGGCTTAATTATGATTTAAGGTACACAAATTGGTTGTTTTATAAGAAAAATAAAATAGCAAGCTAAAGTACGCACCAAAAACTGAGGAATGTTATAAAATATTTTAATTTTAAAATTTTAAAATAAAATAAAAAGAAAATAATTTTTTTTAAGAAAATAAAATTTATTGCTAATAATAGCAGTAAATCCTGGGCCTTTTCCAGGTGAGCCTGAAAAAAACTAAAAGAATGATTTTAAATTGACTAGTAATCAGCAGAAGAATACATGCCTGGGAAATATATTAACAAATACATGGTTGGTTAAACAATCTGGAAGGAGATTAGGAAAATGGATTCTCTAACATTTGTCTAATAGATTCATTTTCATTACCCCTGTTTACTTACTGACTGAAGTGCGGCGAAATTTATAAACATAACCACAATAATAATATTTAAAGGGATCTAGTAAGACATTTATTTCTGCATCGCTGTTCTCTCCATTTAATCTTTCAGGAACCAAGAACACCAAATCATTTTCCTTTGGATGAAGTTGTTTAGCTAGATCATTTTCCTCAAGATAAACTATAAAATAACAAGAAATCAGTAGTTATGTAACTGTTAACATAATTATACTAAATAAGCTTTCTGTAAAGAAATTATTACATCTCTAAACTTTTTAAAGGAATTTATAGTTAAGACAAACAAATGGCAAAGGCGCTATGACATTAACAGTTTACACAGAAACCTAACACGTCTAAACAACTTCACATTGCAGCTCTACATGCAATTTAGATGATGTCAAAAACGCATGAACCTCATGATGAGACAAAAGCATTTTGATTATCAGTTAATTTTAGGGTGGTTTTTTTTTTTAAAGTGAGCCATGGCCCGGTGTGAAAGTTCACTCCTGAGACCAGGGCTTTTTGAAATCTTTCAACCCTTAAAACTGATTCAGTGAAATTTGTGCTGTTAGTGATTTAACTCTGACACCAAAGTTATAAAACGAAGTGGCTTCAATAGTTTTCATATAAAAGCATTCACAGGCCTTTGATTTTCCTGGTCTCCCACTTCCTCTCCCACCATCTCCTACCCTCCCCTAAAGAGCTCTCAGCCAAAAGTTTAGGTGGACAAGCTGGTATTTCTGACTGACTGGAATAGGAAGGCTCTTCTTGGCAGCTTTAAGAATGAGCACCTCTAAGACATAACAATTTGCTTGTGCAGACTTCCAGTAAAAACATTCTCTCCTCAGTCGGTTTCCATTCCAAAATGGCAGTGTTGGTACTAGTTACGGTAATCATTTCTAGGTCCCAGCACTTTCAAAAGTTTTGGTCCTCACTTATGTTGCCAAAAACTTAAAAAAATCATTTTATCGGGAGCTCATACATATATCCTAACATTCTATAGTTCAATTACATCAAGCAGTACTGTACAACTGCTACCACAATCAGTTTCTAAACATTTTCTTTCCTCTTGAACTCCTTGGTATCAGCTCCTCTGTATCTCCTCTAACTTACCCCCTAAGAATCCTTAATTATTTCTGTATCTTACATCATCTAATACAGCCACTCACATACAATTCTGCTGTTCACTCCCCTCAATTGGGATTATTCACTCATCAATGCTATCAGGTCTGCCTCCCCAACCCACCCCCTCTTCCCCTACCCTCAGGACAGTAATTCTGATGTTTGGGGTTGGAACCGGACATGAGGGCAGGCAGTTTGACCACCTTGCTGTCATTAACTGAGGATGTCCTTGGAAACTGACTTAGCTCGGTATCCACAGCCAAGAGAAGACAAGAGCTCTGCTCTGGATCTCCAGCCTGCTCATGGGTCTCCGGCTGCTCTGGCTCTCCAGCTAACAGCCACATTTTCTTGATTCTCTGATCTAACAATGGAAACGCAGAGCGGGTAATTCTACATGGGCGCCATCTTCCTGGAAGTCTCTGTGTTAGTATCAGGTTTTGTTTTTTTTTACTTTTAAAGGAAATATATTCTGGAGATAGAACCAAATCAATAGTTGTTTATTCTATTGTTTCAGCATTTCCCCAAACAGGCCTCAAATTTTAACAAAAATGATCGTACCCATCTCCCTCTTTCCCACCCACCTTCCCAACTCCAAATAATACACCTGTAATAGCCGAAAATACTTTACATGCTATACTACAAAACAGTAGTTAACATTATGGGAAGTTGTGTAGAGATGCTCTTTGAAGATCTACAGTATCTCTTGGCTTTCCCCCGCCTATTCTCTAAGTTTTGTCCTTCATAGAAAGCCCTTTGCATTTCTCAGCAAAGTACAGAATGGGTTGCCGTGAAACATCTGCTTCCCCTCCACTGGGATGGGTGTGCAATGTCTACTGCTTGAAAGCACTTGGGATGCTTGCTTGCAGAGCACAGAAACTACACTGGCTCCTCAAAGGACATCTTCTCAAGCCCCTTCTATAGTGTTAAGTACAACCTTTTACACCCCCCGCCCCCTTTAAACCCACAGCCGTGTGAATTAGTTCTTGTCATCTTTGTTTTGTCAGCATCATTTGAGGGGCAGGAATGCCATGCCAGTCTTTCCTCATAAAAAGATATGGCATCCATGGGCACTTGCCATTGGCTTCCTTGGTAGGGACTAAAGGTCTTCAGTTTTTCCATTTAATACAGAACACTACTTCTCCACTGGAGTTTGGATCTCCAATAATCTACTGTCTCCAAACCTCATGGCTTTTCTGACGTTTTCCTTCTTTGGTGTACTTCCTTTCCCTTATCTTCTGAATCAGAGTCAGATTTTCACTTGCCTCCCTTTGATTTTCTGTCTCATGAGTGGTTTTGTGTGACTACAGAAACAGCAACGAGGTCGGGACAATTCAGGTTCTCTTCTGGCTCCTGTGTGTTGTCCTCCTCTTAGAAACCCTTCTACTTTAACAAGTATTCCACATTGCCCTTTACCACCCAACAGTGGAGAACCTTTCCACCACACATTCCTCTTCCTCTTCTTCTACCGCCTCCTCCCCTATCATCATTTGTTTTATTCCCATAGTACCACCAGCTTCTTAGTGTAAAGACTGACAGTGCTCAGAGCAGCGCCTAAGAAGCCACTGGGGCATTGCTGGCCAGGTGAGTGGTGACCACAAAAGCAACAAGCAGAGTGGCCTCAATCAAGCCCCTCACTGACGCGGTGTACTGCAGGTTCCGGTCAACCTGTAAGTACACAATACTAATAATAATGGATTTTGTATAAAGTTCACATTGGTAGCCTAATCTACTGCATATACTCGTGTATAAACGGAGTTTTTAATCACATTTTTAATGCAGTCTTTGTGGTAAAATTATATTCGGGTTGACTTATACTCGCGTATATAGGCAATCAGAAATTCCAAGCACTGATTATATACTCTAAAGGCTCTCTTAAAAATGGCTAAAAGCCCAAATTAAAGAAATCATAATATTCAAAGATAGTTAATAATTTTCCCTAAGAGGCTTAGTTTTATTTTTAATACAATTTCCTCCACTTTCAAAATTAAAGAATAACAATAAAGATATTATGGAATTGAAAGAGATACTCTTGAACAAATTTTATTGAAGGACATAGGCCAATTACAGGGGGTTTATTCACTTACTGTCACCAACTCAATTCCAATTCATAAAGACCCTAGAATATAGGGTAGAATTATGCCTGGGGATTTCCAAGACTAACTCTTTATGGATATAGAAAGTCTCGTCTCTCTTCTGTGGAGTGGCTGGTGGGTTTGAACTGCCGACCTTATGGTTAACTACCCAAAACGTAACCAACTACACCACCAGTGTGACTTGGGGGCTTATCAAGAAGATATTTTAATAGAAAACTGCACTGGTGACCAAAAGGTCAGATAAGCTATGATAAGAATTTTTTCCCATCCCAACAATGTACTTTCTCATTCTTAGAGAACAGCAAGTGTTGTTCTATGAGAATTTCATAGAGAAATCGATCTTATCCCATTCACCTTATGGCCCTGATATTGCCCCGAGACTTCTCGTTACCCAATTTTTTTAAAAAAGGACCTTTAGAAGGAACACAATTTGAGTTCCTTCAGGATGACAAAACTGTTATTTTCATGTGGTGTAACTCAGAGACAGCAGACTTCTGCAGAGAAAGAAAATACTATCTTCAGAAGTATATAGACCTAAATAGAGGATATGTCAAGAATTAATAGCCTTTGAGAATGATGAGGGCAATGAATGAACAAATGTGCTTTACACAATTGACGTATGTATGGATTGTGATGAGTTGTATGAGCTACTAATAAAATGATTTAAAAAAATAAAAAGAAATAATAGCTTCACATTTTCATAGTTTTGCTTACTAAGCGTTTCTATGATTTTTGTAGCATAGGAAAAAAAGGGCCAAAAACAAGATTATGGAATTGGTATCAAATAGATAAGAGATATACTAGCTAAAAACATAGTGAAACAATATACCCACAATAAAAGAAAAGTCATTTCCCCCCACAAAAGTGCTAAGGTTAGTCAATGGGAAAATGACCTTTTAAAAAATTATCACTAAAATAATTAAATTATCTAATAAAAAAAATCAAGCCATATCATACATGAAAACTGACTCAAAAACAGATCAACTTAAACATAATAAAATGTAAAACTGTTAGAAAAAATAAAGTTTTGTAAACTTGGACTAAGCAAAGATTTCCTAAAACACAGAAGAAGCAAGAATACAAAAGGGAAAAAAAAACCTTAATAAGCTGATGTCATCAGAAAGAAAATGTATGCTTTTTGAAAGACTTTGTAAGACAAATTACACGGCAACCCACAGTGATCTAAATAAAAGGAGAGAAATTACATGAGCATGGCTTGGCAGTGTGTTCAGATTGGTCTTGAAATACGATTTCTACTAAAAGATACCAAGGCTTCTTTAAAAACTGCAAGGTCAGTTATGGGACAGCAAAGCACATTATCTGAAACTGGAGCATCCTATCAAACCAAATAGCAAGAAAGTGATCAAAGACTGGTATGGCTCTCTCTGGCTATAGGGCCCAGGAGTCAACTCTAATGAACTGAAGCACAAAAATATGTAAATCCATTAGCTTATACAGATGTTTAAATCAAAAACCATTAGTTATTGCTATTATCATTAGTCATTACTTCTGGATTAGTTCATTATTGGGAAAACTAGTCAAATATCAAGCATTTATTCTACCTTCGTTTTATAAACTATACTAGTAACCGGCCAAATGGTAGATACTGTAAGTAGCCCAATTTAGGGTAAATGTAACCATTTTGTATTAGTTGGCCTAAGTGTAACCATTTTGTATTAGCCCAATTCTGTCACTTTGTAACCCTTTTTTAAATTGCTGACCAATTACCATTTATTTTTGTAATTTGCTGATCTTGCTTGTAAACCCTTCCCCCCTATATTTTAAGGAAGCTTTATGAAGTCATGCACCTTGTTGGGACAGAAACTGAAGAGGCAACTAGCATTTGCTGCATAATGATAGGTTTGCCAAGTTCCTGTTTCTCCATATAGGATAATTCCATCTGCCCCTAAATCTTGTTTATTCCACATTATTAAAACTCCCTGTCTTTAATTACTTGGGGCCAGAGTGGCTTGGGTGATAGCTAACACTCTTGACTGCTGATTAAATAGAAACATTGTCCTCTATGACACTTTGCTCTTTTTTTTTTTTAGCTTGCCACACAATATGAAGAAATTTCAAGGAATGAAAAATTAAAATATCCGTAAGAATTAAAATATCGTTTTACTTCCTATATTCATGAAGCTAAGAACATCAACAGCTGTGAATATCACAAAATAAAAGTACTAAGCACCTTCCAAAGAAGGAACACACCAAGATCTTCAAAGTTTTACCAGAAATTAGACAAAAAAGAAAAATATGATCAAGCCTTTAGATAGGAAAAACAGAGAATTAAAAAAAAAAAACCCTTGGAGAAACAATTAGCAATACTCGGACTAACTCTAGAAAACAAAGGACCCAAAATACTCAACACATAAATTACAAGGGGTGGGTGGATGGGGTCTACAAATAAAGAGAATTTATACTTCAAAAAAGCATTTATACATTGTCAATGGGTGAACCTAGCTTGGATCTTGATTCAAGCAAGCAGAAAATCTTTTATGAAAAAATCAGATATTTGACTATTGATTGGCTTCCATAGGAAGCTATAAAATATTACTGAGAAAAGTAAAGAAAATTTAAATAATTAAAGGCATATCCCATTTCATGACACTTCTATCCTTTGAAATGCTCACTTACAAGGCCGGCCAGCTCTTGGCTGGCAACTAAGATTTTGGATTTTAGGAGGGTTCCGACCATTCACTTAAGAAGAATGGCTCACATACCTAAAATGTCTTTGCAAACAGTATGGCTCATGCTCAACACCAGCTTTCCTCTTGGGAGCCTTGAAATTTGATACCTATTAGGCAGAGGATAACTGTGATTTTGATCAACTCTAAATAGAAAGCTTGCATACCAAGTCTCTAACAGTGGTTCTCAACCTGTGGGTCGCAACCCCTTTGGGAGGATCAAACGACCCTTTCACAAGGGTCATCTGATTCCTAACAGTAGCAAATTTACAGTTATAAAGTAGCAACAAAAATAATGTTATGGTTGGGGGTGACCACAACATAAGGAACTATATTAAAAAGTAATGACATTAGGAAGGTTGAGAACCACTGCTCTAATGAGGTTTCCCTGGCCAGCCACTTCATATCTTTGCAACTCTACATGGAGATGATTTGAGAAGCTTGCCACCTAGTTAGTTCCGGGTTTCACTCCTATACCTTTATCCCTTTGCTGAATGTGCTTTACAATTAATGAAATTAAAATTGAAAATCAAACAAGCTACATTGTCTTAATTGGTATGTATTTTGCTTTTTATATTCCCAACACCAAAATAAAATTAAGAAAAAAATGTGTATACTGCTTGACAAAGCAATGAAATTCATCCACTGTTTAAATGAAACGAGCTATAATAAAAATATACATGTCAAACTAAGCTTCATTAAATGAACTATGGCTCATGGAATAGCTACAACTACTTACTATACTACACTACTGTTATTAATAACATTGCAAAGTCATTTACAATGTAGTAAGAAAATGTTCCAAGTTGGATGTAAGCTTCATGAAGGCAGTAATTGGGGTACTCGTCACAGCTAATATTCAGCATCTGGAGTCATCTGCTGTCAGACAGCATAAAGTTACAAAACATTTGCTGATTACAAAACACAACTATAAATGCACAAATAACAGAAATGGGACCCTCATAGATATTAAATCTCCTGGGGGCTGCAATCAGTGACAGGAAACAAAATGTGTGAACTGTTAAAACTGTATACTGATGTGTACTATAAACCTTGACCCAATTCAAATAAAACGTTTAAAAGAAAAAGGCCAAGATTTCTAACTTGGTTAAAGAATTTTTGGTGAAAGTTAAGAATGTTTTGTTTATACAGCTGTCCTCAGGGAAGATATCTTGGTCAGTAAACAAAGGGGGAAAATAGAACTGATGATGTTAAAATTAGAACCTGTAAAATTACTTTGTGACCATGATAGGTATTTAATAATTCTTAAGTCATGGTCCTAACCCCACAAATTTCACTCACTAGAATTCCCCACTAATTACCCTTTGTAATTTGTAATTAAGGTAGCGTTGTTGCCATAAGCAAACAGACTGAAAATTTCACAGAAAATTAGCTCTTGACAAAATGCTTTGTTAAACACTTCTCACACTATAACCTCAGATTGTAACAAATAAACTGATTAAGTTTAAAGTTTTAACCCTTTGTGCCTTTTGCCAAGCTTCCTTTCCTCCAAGTCCATTTAAGTACAAATTCTTCTGGTTCGTCTTTTAAAAACCTGTACTCCCCCAGCTACTCCCCCCCCCCACCCGCCTCTGAAATTGGTACATTGTACATCTGGTATGGATGTCTGTAGTGTCTCCTTGTTTCTAAATGATTCTATTCCATCAATACTATTTTGTGGTAAACTGAAATGTTATTCCCCAGGTTGGCCCCCCCATATTATATGCCAAACCCAAGATGCTGCTTGCTAACATATGGTCAATGACCACGCACTTAGAGGCCAACTGCTTAAAGGTTATCTCCCTGAGGGTAGTCAGCCATCTAGAGCAATCAGACCCTATGGTCTATCCCACCGGAATGTGGGTCCACTCCCTTCTAATAAGGATAGTAGACTGTCCGCTTGAAGGAGAGCCCAAAGACAAGGGCATGCCAACTCAGGGAGGACCAAGGTTAGGCTGCATCTTGAATCTACAGTCTGCCCATTTTGTCCCTAGTGCCTCCCCTTCCTACAGCATGCACACCCCTAGCTCATCCCCCTCCTGTTGCACATACGCCTATTGTACAACCCCCCTTTCCTGTTATGCATGTGGTTACCTGTAATTAGGGGGGGGTTGCATGCCCTGTAAGTGTATATATATAAGCCTTGGATGGAAATATTATTCGTGCTCTCTGCACGGATCTGGTTGCTGAGAGATCATGGCCGTCCCCGGAGGTGAGCATTCGTGTGCTTTATCTTGCCTGATGTCTAATTTTACCCCTCAGTTACACAACCGCCCCTGGGACCTGTTTGTGGAGGCTGGTACCCCACACAATTTTTAATAAATAATAAAATACTTATGCTAATCAAGACTGGGAAAAAATTTACAGGAACAGATTACCCAATAAGAGACTACTCTATGAAATATACAGAAAACATCAACAATCAAACAGAGGCGCAATTCAATTATTAAAATAGATAAAAGACACGAACAGCTACTGTACCAGAGACATTCAAATGGCCAATAAATGTAGGGAGTGATATTCGCAATCATTAGCCATTGGTGGTGGTAGTGTCAGAGGCCATCGGCACAGTTCTGACAATGACAAAATTGCAACAAAACACTGCCCAACCCTGCCCCTTCCTCACGACTGTTCTTATTTCTGAGCCCGCTGTTGCAGCCCCTGTGTCAATCCGTGTCACTGAGGGCCTTCCTCTTTATGCCGCCCTCCACTTTACCAAGCAGGAGGTCCTGCTCCAGGGCCTGGTCTCTCCTGACAACACGTCCAAAATACACGAGATAAAGCCTCAATAGCCTTGCCTTTAGAGACATGCCAATCAAAACTACAAGAGAGTACCATCTCACCCCAACAAACATGGCACTGACTGAAACAAAACAAAATACAGAAAACAAACAGTGATAAGGACATGGGACAACTGGAGCCCTTATTCATTACTGGTGGGACTATAAAGTGGTCTAACTACTATACAATACAGCAAAAAACAACAAAAAGCGAAACCTAGAGATATAACTATCTAATGATCCAGGAATCCCACTCCTAGGTATACATACACCCATGAGACAGACACATACATACCCATGTTCACTCTATCACTATTCATCACAGCAAAGAGATGAAAATGACCTGCATGCTCATCAATAAATGGAGAAACAAAATGAGGTATATACTACATAGCCATAAATAATGATGAGTTCTCAGAACAAACTGGATGAATCTGAAGGTCATTGAAATGAGTGAAATACATCAATCACAAAAGGAAAAACATTGCATGATCTCATTTTTATGACAAAAATGGGCACACATGCAAAAATAAATGTTGCCAAGGACTAGGGGTGAGCTGGGGTGTAGAAAGGGGGATGGAATCACTCTAGATCAGTGGTTTTCAACCTGTGGGTCAAGAGGCCTTTGGGGGGGCCAATGACCCTTTCACAGAGGTCACCTAAGACCATTGGAAAACAAATATTTCATGATATATAATTACATATTGTTTTATAATTAATCACTATGCTTCATTGTAACAATGAAAATCATCCTATATAGCAGCTAGTTACACTGTAATTCTTAACAGTAGAAAATTAGAGTTATGAAGTAGCAACGAAATCAGTTGTATGGTTGGGGCTCACCACAACGTGAGAACCTGTATTAAAGGGTCGCAGTATTAGGAAGGTTGAGAACCACTGCTCTAGAGAGTAAATAGTTGTTATTTTGGGTGACAGGAAAGATAACAACACTGAATGTGGAGTAAGAACACACAGGCCAAGGCACATGATGTCAGTTAACAAGGGAAAAGGATGCACTGGGTAAGAGATATGATATATACAAAGGAACTTCAAAATTTCATGGGGAAAAATGGAACTTGAAGATAACGGAATTTTCTCATGGATTTTTTTAAACCCCCCTTAATATAACATATGGGGACAATATAGACACTTCTTCAACATAACCAAATACTATGCAGGATACGTTTTGAGGGCTTATGTTCTATTATCTAATTCAATGAGTTTGTGTAGTGCCTGGGATCTTAAAAACCTTGCAAGCAACCATCTGAGATATAGCTATTGGCCTCAGGAGCAAAAGAGAAAGAAGAACACGGACTTAAGAGATGAAACCAGTCTAACAGGTCAAATAGTGTACCAGAACAACAGACTCATCTACCCTAAGAACAGAAGAACTAAATGATACCCCTAGCCACCACATCAGGTCTCATCAAGGCCATAGTACACGCATCTTACAGAATAGCAAAAACATGTGCAATGGAAATCAAATTCTTACTCAGTTCAGACTCACTGGTTAAGACTAGAGGAGAACTGAAATTATCTTGAGGTCACCTGTTTAAAAGCTAACGGATTAGCTTACAAAGTAAAGCATATCTCTGTGAGCACCACACTCCTTTTAAAAAACCCTCTCTTTAGGACCACAGGCCCGGCCCCACCTTGAGACAAAAGGTCCCTCAGTGACCCATAGCGCTTCAAGGGACAACACTGGAGGCACAGTATGGGAATTGTGAGAGACCTGACGAGGGGGACAAAGCTCTAAGAGCGTGCAACAGAGCTGCAAGGGGAGCAGAGCAATGAAGTTCCCCAGGGAATACCAAAAAAAAATAAACTTTGGGGTCAGGGGGTGACAAACAGACCTTGAACAATTTATAGGCTTTTCCTTTTTGTCTTCGTTTTTTTTGTTTTGTTTTCTTTTGTTGTTTGGTGTGCTTATTATTGTCTCTGCAAGTCGATCTAGATAAGGTAGTCCGAATAAACAATCCACAGGAGAAAACAATGGGACCAGGGGGAAATGGGAGAGGGAGAGAAAGGGAAGAGGGGGGGGGGGGAATAGGAAGTGGTTTTAAACAAACCCAGGGAAGAGGGAACAACAAGTGATCCGAAACCGGTGGTGAGAAGTGCATAGGAGAGGCCTGGGAGGGCTTGATCAAGGGCAATGTAGCCGAGAGAAATTACTGAAACCAGAATGAAGGCCAAACATGATAGTGGGACAAGAGGAAAGTAAAAGGAAATAGAGGAAAGAACTAGTAAGTAAAGGCCATTTAAAGTGGTCTAAATACAGGCATATACATATGTAAATATATTTATATATAACAATAGGGAAATAGATGTAACATATATTTATAGGTTTAGTATTAAGGTAGCAGATGGACATTGGGCCTCAAGTACTCCCTCAACACAAGAACACTTTGTTCAAATAACATGGCATTCTGTGATGCTCACCATCCCAATACAATAACTGAAGACAAAATGGGTACATAAGCAAATGTGGTGAAGAAAGCTGATGGTACCTGGATATCAAAAGATACAGCATCTGGGGTCTTAAAGGCTTCAAGATAAACAAGTGGCTATCTAGCTGAGAAGCAACAAAGTCCACGTGGAAGAAACACACCAGCCTGTATGATCATGAGGTGTTAGTGGGATCAGGTATCGGGCATCAAAGACCCAGAACAAAAAAGTCACATCATTGTGAATTAGGGGTAGGGCGGAGTGGAGACCCAAAGCCCATCTATAGGCAATTGGGCATCCCCTTACAGAAGAGTCGTGGGGAGGAGACGAGACAGTCAGGGTGCAGTACAGCACCAATGAAACATACAACTTTCCTCAAGTTCTTTAATGCTCTCTCCCACTACCACTATCAGGATCCAAATTCTACCTTGCAAATCTGGCTAGACCAGAGCATATACACTGGTACAGATAAGAGCTGGAAAAACAGGGAATCCAGGACAGATAAAGCTCTCAGGACCAATATCAAGAATAGTGATACTAGGAGGGGAAGGGGACGGCATTGGGACAAAGGGGGAACCTATCAGAATTATGACATATAACCCCCTCCCAGGGAGACAGACAACAGAAAAGTGGGTGAAAGGAGATATCGGAAAGTATAAGACATGAAAAAATACTAAGTTACAAATTATCAAGGACCCATGATGGAGGGAGGGGAAAAAATTAGACGCTGATACCAAGGGCTCAAGTAGAAAGAAAATGCTTTGAAAATGATGATGGCAACAAATGTACAAGTGTGCTTGACACAATGGATGGTTGTATGGATTGTGGTAAGAGTTGTATGAGCCCCCAATAAAGTGATTTTAAAAAATCCTCTCTTTGAGACAAAATGATCAACTACTACTAGATTACTGGAAATAGAACGAGAATGGAAATAACAAAAATGTGACCAATTATGGAAAATGTAACCAAGTCACTGAACAATCTACCGCATATACTTATGTATAAGCCGAGTTTTCCAGGACATTGTTTATGCCTTTTTGTGGTAAAATTAGGTGCCTCGGCTGATATTCAGCTTGACTTATACTTGAGTATATACGGTAATATAGAAACTGTTTAAACAGAACTGATCTTGTTATGTAAACTTCCACCACCAAAAGAACAATAAAATATTTGGGGGGGGGGGAGCATAAGCAACTTGCTGAATGAATGAAAAAGTCACAGTATAGGTAAAATGATCCCATCTCTAAGACACGTATAATTCTTAAAGCTAAGCAGAAAGTCTGGCAGTAGGACCTTGCCAAGTATGGAACCAAACCCAATGTTCCTGAGTCAATTCCAACTCATAGCAGCCCTATACAGGGTTTCCACGGCTGGAAATCTTTGTAAGAACATACAATTTCATCTTTCTCTCAAGTAGTAGCTGGTGGGTTTGCTCTACTAGCCTTCAAGTTAGCAGTCCACCAGTGTACCAGCAGTCCACCAGTGTATCCAACAGTGCCACTAGGGCTCCGATTGTAATTAGAATGGTGGAGGTGGGTGGGGGGTGCGATATGAATTTTATATTCATAACTCTCCCAGTAACTATCACCAGGAATTAAGAATCTAAACATATTCTATAAATGATTACAAAGTCACCTTAGGTTACTTATCCAAGGTTCAAATAATGGTAATGTCTCCTCTTAAGTAGAACTTACCAATGATCACATCATGTATTTTAAGTTACATTAAGAAAGAACTTAAAAAAAAGAGAGAAAGAACTTACCTACAAATTCCCAGTATTTTTTATAGTCTGCAGGAAATTTCCGTAAATGCAACTGATGGAAAACATCTTTAACTGGAGAAATGATCCACTCCTGTGCCACCTAAACAATGTGAAAGGTAAGATAGCAAAAACATACTAGCAAGTCATACAAAACAGCAAAGTACTCCAAAGCAAAGAATTAGCACCTAGAAGCTTAGGTGATTTAATTTGTGGCCTTGAATTTTCTAGACCTGTCCTTTGAATCAGTAGTCATTAGCCACCATTGTAGTTACTTAAATTAAAATCCAATTTAAAATTCTGTTTCTTGGTCACATAAACCACATGTGAAATTCTCAATAATCATCTGTGGCTACTTTATTATGTACTATAACTAGAAAACATTTCCATCATTGCATAAAGTGCTGTTGGAACATCCTGTTAGCACTATATTTTCCAACCAGAGTATTCCACAAGTCCAACACTACCAAAATTGTTGCAAATCCTTGGGTTACCTCACTAATCTATCACCTCACAGCTTTTAAAACTCTTGGTACCTACATCCCAATTCTTTGTGAAAGCCAAAACTCAGAAACGTATGCTGGAAACCCCTTAAAGAAAGAAAGACTACCTTTCTCCAAAAGGATCCTACTATGAATAGTCATGTTAGGGTTCACAGCAAGGGGGGGAGGGGGGGAACAGCTTCTCTTGCTCTATTTTCTCTGCTCCTTTTTCATCTCAGGTAAAAGTGCACTATCACCTTACGTCTATGCAAGGCCACTCTCATTTGAAATCCTTTCTCTTTGCTCCCAGATTCCTAATCCCGTTAACTTCTACCCTAGGCACTCATGTTACTATGCCTAGTTAGTACCATTACAAGGGTCAGTGCTATTTGGATGTACATGTGCCACTTACAGAAATGGTACTGGGCTGTAAATGTACTTTCTTTTTTTGTTTAACATCCTGTAAGTCTTTTGCTACTTGTTGCTACATGCTGCTGCTGTTGCTAGGCACCATCAGTTCAGTTCCAACACATTGCGACCCTATGTGCAACAGAACGAAACACTCCCTGGTCCTGTGCCAGCCTCACAATTGTTCGTGTCTGAACCCATTGCTGCAGCCACTGCGTTAATCCATCTTGTGGCGAGCCTTCCTCTTTTTGTTACCCTTCTACTTTACCCACGCATGATATCATTCTCGAGGGACTGGTCTCTCCTAACGTGTCCAAAGTACATGAGAGGAAGTCTCGCCATCCTCTCCTCTAAGGAGCACTCTGGCTGTACTTTTACCAAGACATGACTATTCTCTTTTGGCAACCCACGGTACTTTCAATACTCTCTGTCAGCACCGTAATTCAAAAGCATCTATTCTTCTTTGGTCTTCCTTACTCAATGTCAAACTTCCACAACATGTGCACAAAAGGACTGAAAATACCATGGCTTGGATGAGGTGCACTTTAGCTTCAAAGTAAAATCCCTGCTTTTCAATACTTTAAAGAGGTCTTGTGCAAATTTACCCAAACACAAGAAGGATCCATCATTTCATCTCTTGACGGTGACTTCTATGAGCATTGACTGGGGACCCAAGCAAGATGAGATCCTGGACAACTTCAATCTCACAGTTCTTCATGATGATGCCGCCTGAGACCAGCCGGGAGCTGCAATCCAAACTGAAGGCTTCCCCTTCCTCAGCAAGTGGGCTTCAAGTCCCCCTCATTTTCAGCAAGTTGTGCCATCTCCATATTGCAGGCTGTTAAATAAGCCTTCTTCTAGTCCTGATGCCAAATTCTTCTCACATAACCCACTTTCTTCTACTTGCCCGACATACCGATTGAAGTTGTTGAGGATTTTTGTCTTGCTTAGATCCACAATCAATGCTCACGGAAGCAGCAGTCAAGAGATCGAAAGATGAGTTACATTAGCTAAATCTGCTGCACAAAACCTCTTTATAGAGTATACTTTATGCCAACCCAATTTTTCTTAAAAGATCTCTTCCTACTATTTTAAAAAGCAAAAATCCTGTTGCTGTTGAGTTGATGCTGACTCGTGGCAATCATCTAGGCCAATTTCTCATGTAATTCAAAACACCAAAGGAGTTTTTGAACAGGAGAGCATATGAGACAAGAGGAGCAAAAAGCCGGAAGCAAGAAAGCAGGTAAGATAAATTGTAACCAACTTATTAGCAAGTCCAAGAGGTTGGACTCAAACCAGGGAACAAGCTGACATACAACCCCTGCAATGACTAGTGAAGGAAGAGTGCCCCTCACTTTTACTGGCACAAAGAAAGAGATTTATTCTTTAAAGAGGAGACTATAGGTTCTGGCTTTGGACAAGGGTATGATACTGAAAATAAGGGATTTAAGTTAATGTTTATGTACCAAATGCTGGGACTCCTGTCTCCACCTCAACCTTCTCCCCAAACTCAGTTCCTGGCAAGATCTATACATTCCAGGGAAAGTATCTGAAGACTGTTCGTTGGGGACTATTACCTCTCTAGGAGACATTAAAAAGTAACAAGATATTGACATCATGGTGGGGACTGGGCTTCTCAATGAACAATGTTGAAAACACCATATGTAGGATCAAGTGCAACTTTGTCATATGGATTATACTTCAAATAAAACACTGGATACTGAAGTTGTCAGGGATCTCATTTTTCTTAGATCCATAATCAGTAAATATAAAAGTGTCATTTCAGAAATCAAACAATATACTGCACTAGGGAAATCTGCAGCAAAAAACACCTCAAAAGCAAAGATGTTGCTTTGATGACTAAGATGCAGTAACCTTACTCAAACATGGCATTTTCAGTCACATCATAGTCATGGAAAAGCTGAATGAATAATGAGTAAATAAAACCAAAGACTATGTATTTGAACTGTGGTGTTGGCTAAAAATATTAAATATCCCATGAATGGCCAGAAAATTAAGCACATTTGTCTAGGAAGTAGTAAAATCTAAATGCTCCTTAGAAACAAGGGTGGTAAAACTTATCTTGCTTACTTTGGATAGGTTATCAAAAGGACCCAATCCCTAGAGATTATGATGCTTGGTATAGCGGTGGGTCAGCAAAGAGAGGAAGACCCTCAATAAGATGGACTGGCTACAACAATGGGCTCGACTTATCTACAAGGACAGCACAGAGACAATGCAACATCTCATTATTCTTTTATCCACTGTCACTGACAGTTGCAACTAACTCAACAGCACCTAACAATTACTACAAACTGACCTTTTAGGCAATTTCAACTCATCAGCTGTTCCGTGAAAGTCTGTTTATGTAACAATTAGAACTCTGAAAGTCCTATGAGGCATTTCTATTGTGTTCTACAGGGTCAGTATGAGTTGGAATCAACCTTCTAATTCTTATAATGATATTTTTTTATTCTGTTGCACGAATAAATATTGATGACCATTTTTCACTTAATTATTTCTAACACTATTGAAATATTATTCAAATCAAGCCTGAACACAATGGCTGAAGATAAAAATGGGATCAAAAATTGACATAAAGATTTAACATGAAGGGTACTTTAAAGATGAAGACTGGATTCTAGTCTTACAAAAATCCAGTTACCTTGGTAAGTATTAACAAGTATCCACATTTAATTTATCTTATTAAATACCCGTTTTGCCTCCGTTGTGCATAACTTCCTTTTCCCTTCATACACTACACTTGTTTCCACAACAGTGTCTTCACACTTAGTTGAAACATACTTCTCAAGGCTGGGTCTGTTCATTCTGGTCTCGGTGGAAATACTATCAATTCAAAAAGGCTGCCACTGACCTTTCCCACCACAGTGACCCATTCTCCTTTATTCTAGCTCATATTAGCATCCTTAGCACTAACTGAAAAAATCATGGACTGAGGGCAGACTTAGTTCGGCACTTTACCCTGCCAGGCTTGTATCAGGCCCTGGCACATACTGGAAACCTAAATACCAGTTCGCTGAATAATTATTTCCCTCAATGTTCTTTCTTCCCTAGAAGATCTTTCATACTCAGGTTCCCCCCCAAATCTGAAAAAAGTAAAAATTAACCTGCCTTGAAATGTCTGAAAGCATCTTTCAAACAGAATACCTAAGATACTCTCTCCTCTGGACTTGACAGAAATATCATCCTGAAATATGTCTGTGTCCTCCATTCGCCTATAAGCTCCATTGAGGACAGAGGTTTAAGGAAGAATGCC
Source organism: Tenrec ecaudatus (assembly GCF_050624435.1). Taxonomy (NCBI): domain Eukaryota; kingdom Metazoa; phylum Chordata; class Mammalia; order Afrosoricida; family Tenrecidae; genus Tenrec; species Tenrec ecaudatus. The sequence continues at coordinate 74,756,596 of NC_134539.1, read as the reverse complement.
TGGCACACAGGGCTGTCCAGCATGAAAGCTATAAACTAGTTCTAAATCAAAAGGAGGCCAGTTACTGTAACTATATTCTAATTATGACTCAGCATCGTAAAGAAACATCTTTAAAAACCTAGAAGCATGCAATTGGAATACATACTTACTGTTTCAAAAGTGTTCAATATAATCAACGGAAGAAAAACACTAAAGTAGTCTCCGTAATCTTGAAATCTGACAGGCACAGATCTTGAGATGGACTGAGAAAGGCTTGCTGGGGCCCCGCATTGATCAAAATTCAGGAACATCTCATACTTCCACTTTAAGATCTCTCTAACAAAGGTATCAGAGATCGACTGTGAAGGGGAGAGAATGTTTACTGGAGAGGATGTTAAAAACGAATTGCTTTCACCAAACGGAAGTTTGTAACCTTGCCTGCTGAAATTATTTGGAGTGTGAGAAAGAACATTGCACAAAGTCTTTCCTTCATTCATTGGCTTCGGAGACATCAGTGAGGCTGGCTGTGATACTTTCCCAGCAGATTGCACCCCATTTGATTTATTTTTTACTGTTGGTGAAAGTGCTGATGCATTTTCCAAGGACTTGGAAAAATTTGCATTTCGTGAAGTACTACTTGAGCAAAAAATCTTAGTAGTGGAAGGTCTTAAAGGTTTAGGTGCAGAAAGAGGTAAGGCAGGCTTCAGAAATACACCTTCATCCATTGCTCTAGCTTCAGAATGTCTTGAGCAATAATCACCTTGTTTTTTTGTGACTTCAGAGCAGTCTTTGTGCTTACACTTTTTGTTGCTCGATTCCAACTGAAGCAGATTTACAGTGTCTTTTCCCTCAATGGTGTCCTTTCCATAAGTGACTTCAATAACTGTCACAGGTTCCATTTGTGAACACATATCCATATCTTCAGGATCATTTTGAGTTAAAAATAAGTTATCTTCCTCTATATCACTGCTAAATTCAGACACTCCCTCTTTGAAAGCTGCCACTTCTGACTGATGTCCTATAAGATCATTTCCACCTGAAGAAGAGCCCTCTGAAGCAGTGCCCTTTATTCCACTTGTTGGTATTCTTCCATTTAACACTATAGAATCACACACGTTCAAAAGGCTAGTATCAGTCACCTGAGAAATATATTCTGCTGTGCTGGTTTCTGGTTCAGATGAATTGCATTTTATTAATTGTTTTCTGTTGTTGTTCGCAATTACTCCTTTATGACTATGATCTAATCGGCCAGATTCTGGTGCAGTTGTGTCAGAAGTTAATGCCACACGTGAGCCTGCCTTTGTAGTCTTAGTCTCTCTACCACGAAGTCCTTGTTTGCTTTGTTGCAATTCAGGTCTCACCTGCCTTCGCAAGTGAAGATCCTGACTTGTCAGTAATTTCTTATTATTTTTAACAGAGAGAGTCTGAGGAGAAATTAATTTAGTCCTTTTTCGGGTATCAACTTCTCCAACACTTTTGCCATGATCACGTAACTGATTCAAACGATCTAAAGATCGCTGAGAAAATTCAAATGCCTTTCGCGGTGCCTTTTTCAGACCAAGTTTTTCTACTGTTGAAGTGGGTTCTGGACACTGGCGAAATTTCTTTGGTGGTACTATAGCAGGAGTTGTCCTACAACTTATGTAATTTGCACTTTTACTTTGCCCCTTTTTAGCATCTGAGAGGGTCTTCTTAGTTTTAGAAACAGGGACTTTCCTGATGGGTTTTGAGCAAGCACGCTGCTTTGGAGAGGGCTTCTTTTGTGGAACCGGGACATCTTTCTGAATACTTGAATGGGGAATTGTAGTCCTTTTACTTGTACTCTTAAAACTAGTCTCTTTAAGCTCTTTCTCATTATCAGACTGCTCATTTTTGAAGGAAGATGAAGGTTTTACAGCATCTTCAACCATACGCTTATCTACCCGTTTTCTCTTAGATTTTACTTCAATTTCACAAAATTCCTCAACAGAAATACTACTTCTCTGTGGTTCTACGTGTCCTTCCACGCCCTCTGAAATTTCTTTAGTAACCTCTTCTGATATATAATCTGGATCATAACCCCAATCATTTGTGTTATCAGCTATATGAGTCAAATCGGATTTTTTCCCATCTTCTTGAAACGAATGCTTGTCATTTGATTTATGATCTTGCCAAACTGAAAATACCTCATGTTGACTTTCAAACTCAAAAATTTGAGACTCAGATTCCTCAAATAGTGCTCCTTCTTCCTTAATTAGTTTCGTTTCCACATTAGTATCAGCACTTGAAGCATGCTGCTCTGGACTTTGTTTCTCAATGCATAACTTGTCTTTTTTTATGTATTTCTCAACACCCAGAACTCTCTCACTGCCATCATCATCATCGTCGTCGGAATCTGAAATGACGATAATCTGCCCATGACAAGATTCCTTGACAAAAGATTCCTGATTTTGGTTACATCTATCATCTTCTATTCTTTGTAGCTGGGATGAGCCTTCTTTTGAAGTTGAATCAGATGGAAACTTAGTAACAGTGGCTTGAGCTAGTAAAGACAACTTAAGGAGGTCTCTGTCTACCTGAGACTCTGTTACGGTTTCGGGCTTAGGACGGATGCCACGGGTGCCTTCCCTAATCAAGTAAGAAGAAACTTGACCGGTACGCTTACTCATTTCCTTATCCTTTGTTTCAAGTATAGTCACAGTATCTTTAAAGGATGATGTTGTCTTCACTACAGTATTGGTTACTTCTGTAAATGAGATCAAATCTTTACGACTTTCCTGTATCTTACAGTTGTTTTCATGGGAAGAGAAAATATCTAATTTTTCATTCTTTAGCTGTTTCTTTCTCAACAATACACTATTTTGAGATTTTTGGTCTCTACTTTTATCATCATCCAGGATATCATCAGAGTCTAATGATACATTGTGTATGAAGCCATCCTCGTCCTGTCCTCTTGCATCTTTCCTAGAATAAGATCGTTCAATGTTAGATACAATCAGGTTTTCTTCTAACTTGATCACATTATTGACAACAGTACTTTTCCGGCATTGCTTCTTTATTACATGAGATAACTTAGCACAGATTTCATCTTTTTGGGCTCTGGTTTTGAGTTTTGAAGTTTTACCGGAAGTATTATCCTTTAAAGAGAAATCTTCACTTGATGTGGACAGTTTTTCCAGGGAATCAATGCTAGGATCAGTCAACTTACATGTCGATTGTATTACTCCTCTGTCACATTGCCTTTCTGAACCATTTCTTGAAGTACAACTCTGTGGCGTATGTGAAGCGTTCTCTTTTACAGACTTCTGCTTTTTTGTATTTATTTTAACCTGATCATGAGCTCTTTCAGTACAAAAGCTTTTACTGTACTTTAAACAAGATTCAGCTGAGAGATGATCTTTTATTATTGATTTCTTTAGGTAATTTTGTTCATTGTCCTCTGCTACAGTGTTACTTGCTTTGATCAATATACTTTCTTGCACTTGGTAAGTGTCAACTTTCATTGATTCTTTAGGAAAAGTTGGGCTAGTATTTTCCAGATAGTGCATATCCTTTTTTCCATTCTTGTTTATGTGTTCAAATTCCTCTTTGTTACAAGATGTGGGAGGAGTTTTACATCCAAGATTCATATCCATAAGAGGGCTGCATGGAGGTACTTTGACTTTTATATTTCTAATAATTTGCTTTAGACAAGTTTGTAACTCATGGGTTTCCTGAGTAGTCAATTGCCAACCTAGTGATAAATTTCCTCGCAAGAATAAATTGAGCTTATCCCAGAATCGTTTACAAAGAGTTTGTTGCCCAAGTTGGTAACCTTCTTTAAGGAGACTTCTAATCAGTTGTACACAAGCAAGCTGTACAGAGTTAGATGGCATTGAATGCAGCGACAAAGATGATACTATGGCTATTCCTTTGGTACAATTTCCAGATGACTTCTCAGAACTCCGTGCAAATGCAGTGGTAGGCAGCTTGGCACATTTTACGACAGCTTCAACCCATTGCTGGGAACTGACCCACAGCAAATGCAAACATTTTCTATTTCTATGCAGTTCAATCACTGACACCAAAATCAGAAGAAAAAATTCGGTGACTTTGTCACATATAGTATCTCTTTGGTTGAGAACATCTTTAACTTCAGAGTACAGGTGATGAATAACCTCTACTATATATGCCACCCCCAAATCCTTAAGATCCATGAGGGACTGAACAAAAGGAATGAACCACAAAAATGTGCTGTTGTGAACACGCATGTCTTGACCAATATCCGACTGGAGCACACTGGCTAACGTTTCCATTTCTTCATACATGTTAGGACAATAATCTGGGCAAATGGCCGATCGCCAACCTGAATCCTAAAATGAATGAAATACTGACATTCAGATTTTTGAAAGCACCATACAATAAATTTACCTTACCCTATGACAGATTTTTAATATGCAATTAAAAAAAGAAGTTATTTCTCAATTTTACTATTTTGGCCTAATATATATATATATATATATATATATATATATATATATATATATAAATATATAAATATACATACACCCAAGAAACTAAAATCCTAAATTGAATTGAGGCTCAGATTTCATGGAAAATCAATTTTGACCACCCTCCACGCACACTGGCCTTTCCATTTCTGGCTTTGGTTTCTAGACATGTGACGTATCTCCCTATAGCCTTTAGCGTTTCCCACCCTCCTTAAATGCACTTAAAGATTGATTTTCCAAAATCCTACTTTCCCCTTACAATCAGATTTGTTCAGTCAGGGGCCTTTATGCAATAGTTAATTCCTATATTATGAAATTAGAAATTCAACGAGTTAAGCATAACATCATCAAGACAACAGAAAATCATCTGAATTTTCCAAATGTTTTATACCTTTTTTGTCTTTTCAGGATTGAAATTGTACACAATCTGGCTACAAGTTACCATATCATCCAAATATGTCTCTGGTTCTAACTTGGTCCTTAAATGATAAGAATAAACAGAAATTACTAAAACGAAGACAAAAATCTTAATTGAGTTTCAACAGATTTGATCAAAGAGACTATTTTTAAATCCTGGCAATCACTGAACTCACTTCACAGAGCTCTTCCGTATATTTTTGATCTCTCTGTTGTAGCTCACATTGTTGATAATGGTCTGAAATGCCTCAATAGGATCAATAAGTTGACCCCAAACCTTAGATCCAAGACGATCCAGAATCACCATGAAACAGTGTAATGCTGGCCAGAAAGGGTCCACACTGTCATCTGAAATACAATGGAATAATGGCTGAATTACAAAACAATCAGAAAAAGAAACGAAACATTCTTCACAACTAGGTAGCACCAAAACTGAAAGCAAAACAGCATTTAAAATACAACCTGCTAACCTGTAGAAACAGGTTTTTAAAAGTTGGAGAAATTAAAAGTTGGACTAAATTGTTTTACGTGTGCTTTTTTCCCAAGAAATGCTGTAATCTATTAACAATTTTAAGTGGCAAAAAAAATCTCACAAAAATTGAGCATCTAGGCATACATAACTTTTGCCACACCTGAAACAATCTTTCTGTTTCTCAACACCCCCCAGTACTTTATACTTCAATAACTAGTACACTGGTAGGGAAAGAGACAAAGAAAGACGGTGTTTACAGCTTTCAACAAAGCCTATGACACAAGAAATGGTACTTTAGTATATTTCCACATTGTGTGTGCCATGAGGCTAGTGTAAAGGACTAAATCCCTTAGCTAGTGTGCTAGCACAAATCCAGTCTTCATCCACTCATATCTCAAAAACTAAGATTTCTACTTTCATCCACTGCCTTCAAGTTGTGACTCAAGAGTCCCTGTATGACAGAGTACAACTGCCCCTGTAGGTTTCCAAAACTATAAATAATTACAAGAGTAAAATGCCTTATTTTTCTCCTGTGGAACAGCTGGTGGAGCCAAACGGTTGGCCTTAAAGTTAACCTAAAATGTAACCCACTATACTACCAGAGCAAGAATTCTCATTATTCTCAAGTTCTTACCTCAAAGTCCTTCCCTCTTCTTTATCAGAAAACAATGGCAAGATTCTGTCCTACTCAAAAATCCCTAAAAGCTCAAATAAAAACAAACCCAAACTTAGGAAGTGGCTTTAATCAGAAAGACAAAACTACTGTCATAGGGAGAAATTTCACTCTCAAGAAATCGGCAAAGCTAAGAAACCCAACACCATCTAGTCAGTCACTACTATGTAGGGTTTCTGCAGCCGTGAGTCTTTATGGAGCAGACAGTCTCATCAATCTCCCTCAGAGCAGCTGGTAGCTTTAACCCACCGACTCTTAGAAGCACTACTAGGCCTCCATCTAGAAACAACGCAGAAAAAAAGCTTCTTTTACATAGAAGGAGTAGACAAAATGTTAACAGAAGGTTTTAAGGGAAATTGGACAAGCAAAGGGAAATGATCAGAGGAGCCCGACAGGAAGTGTCCCTCACTATGTGCGGCATAAATTGATAATGGGATCATCCCACATTTTAATGCTTGCTCAGGCTGAGGGTCAAGCAGAGGTCAGGGGCGTATAGGAGAAGCTTGACTCAAACTGATAAAGACAAAGCCCAACCCAACGTAAACCCATGTCTTCCAAATAGATTGACTCATAGCAAACCTATTAGAGGGTTTCTAAGACTATGACGGCCTCAGCCTTCTTGTGAGGAGCTGCTGGTAGGTTTGAACCACCAACTTTGCAGTTAGCAGCCCAACACCTCGCCCACAGGGTAAGAAAAAGACAATACTGAACAATGAATCAAAAGTCTAGCAAGAAAATTCAGTCTTCAGTCAAGCACCTACTGAGCTTGCTCTACTGTTACTTTCCAGCTTTTTTTCCCACTCCTGTAACCTTACCCAATCCACAGCAAAAAAAAAGATCACTTATCTTTTCCCAAATAAGCCTTAGAATGCCCTACTACAACTGCCTGTCAAAATCCTACCTATTGTTAAAGTCCAGGTTAAAGAGTTCAGTAATCTCTGAGGTATGAGCTTAACTGACAAGGTCTACTCCTCCATGGTCTGTGTTCTTATTCTCCTCAGGACTCTCAGATTCTCGGCCTCTTTTTATTTTGCAGGGAGTTGTGAATATGACTGGAGGAAGCCATTTTGATTTTGTAAACACGATTGCAGTCATTTGGATTTTCAATCAGTCATATTTGAGATGAACCAATTCTGTGAAGTGTTTTATATATTTTATCATCGTATGCTTTCATTGCTTCTCAAGCTTGAAATCTCAATTACTATTTAAAACGCTGCTTGAGGTAGATTTCACCCTCCAGCTTTCCTGGATATTGTATAAGATTAGTAAGAGGCAGCCAGCTGGAAAGATGATGTCAATGTAACACATAGAGAACTTTTTATGTACTGTGTTTTATTGCTTTCTACGGCCTGTCATATAGCCTAAAAATTATAGCCCATCTGGATATAATACATGATTATTATTATTAGAGAAACTATCAATGTTGTTTGGGAATTTAAATGAGTTGAGCATCTGCCAAACAGCCTTTGTTGCCATTTCCCAGCTTCCTGAAAGTTTTTCTTTCTCTGTTCCACTTGAAGTAGTTACTTCATAATTAAGCTCAATCCTTCCAAGGCTTGGACCCGATATTTGAGGTTAGCAGCATCAGTCATTTATACATTTTTCCTCATATATTTTTGTAGTATTCACTAGAGCTAACACAGTAAAATTTTTAACAAGTAAGTCAGTTAGGTGAATACAAATATGAAAGATTTCTTAAAGAGGTAAATTTATATTTTGATAGTTCAGGGAACTGAATTTACATAAAGACATAAGTATATGTGCAAGGCACACATAACAAATAGTAAATGCTGGCAAATGAGATAGTTAATAGCCTTTACCAGGAATAATCTAGGTAGAACATACCCTGCTATCAAAAAAAACCCACAAATATATTAACATGTTTCTTTTAGAATCTGCTACCATTGAGTTCATAGCAACATTCAAATGGCTTGAAAAGAAATGAAGTGAGAAAAGATCATTTTTCAAAGGATTTGGTATGGTTAGTCTTTGCTGATCCATTCCTTCATTTAAAAAGATTAGAAATAACATACATATCCTCCTTCATCAGCTTAATAATCAGTAAATGAACGTTGGGGTCAAGTAGTAAACATGGTTACACAGTTTAGACCCCATTTTAAAACTACATTGCTCAGTGCTGTCCAGGAGAACTTTCTGTTGTCCGTGAAAACGTTTGTATCTTGTGTGTGCAATGCAACAGTCACTAGGCACATGCGGCTAGTGGTTACCAGAGTGAACAAGGCAGAAATGAGCCACGCAGAAAAACCGAGGCAGTGCAACAAGGAAAGCTACCATGTAACATTTCTCTCTCCAAAGCTGTCATCTTGATTCTACCAAGAGCTGGGATTTTCACCAGGAACAATTGGGCTATTTTCCTGAGCTTAAGCCCATTCTTCTAGAAAAGGGAAAGTGTTCTAGTAAACCCTAAAGGTGCTTTACATGTGAAATTCTGAACCTATGATCTAAAACTGTAAAACATTAACAATTCTAATGTCATTCTCTACACAACAAATGCACAATCCTGAAGTGACCCACGAAATTCAAAATTGTACAAAGTATTAACATTTATTTAGCAAAGAAAGTGTACCATCTGATTGTCTCTCCATAGTGTGAAGTATTGATTGCATAAAATCATTTTGTTTGTCTGAACCCAACAGTAGAGAATCCATGGCTTGTTCTTCAAGAATAGTCAGCAACATGCAAATACCTGGAAGATCATGTATAGTTTTCTTAGGTTAACATAAAAAGCAAACATACTACTTCAAATCCTTCTCTGATTTAATTGGCCCAAGAAAAATAAGGTAGGAAGAACAAGCAAAATAGTATCTAGTTGCTCAAATATATTAAGTCTGAGATATTTATCATTATCAAAATACCAAATGGCGATACTGGGAGGGCGGAGGGAGGGTAGGGTAGAAAGAGGGAACCAATTACAAGTATCTACATATAACCTCCTCCCTGGGGGATGGACAACACAAAAGTGGGTGAAGGGAGACGTCGGACAGTGCAAGATATGACAAAATAATAATTTATAAATTATCAAGGGTTCATGAGGGAGGGGGGAGTGAGGAGGGAGGGGGAAAAATGAGGAGCTGATGCCCAGGGCTTAAGTGGAGAGTAAATGTTTTGAGAATGATGAGGGCAATGAATGTACAAATGTGCTTTACACAATTGATGTATGTATGGATTGTGACAGGAGTCGTATGAGCCCCCAATAAAATGATTTAAAATTAAAAGAAAAAGAGAAAAAAATCAAAATACCATATTCAAGGCTTTAGACAGATTGGATTGCCAAGGAGAAAGTGGTACTAACTTTGATGGAAAACAATTTGCAAGTTAACTACCACATTATCTAATGTATAAAAGTCCACCAAATTTAAGGTGACTTTCATGTATTAACCATTGTCTCATGTATGCACCATTATTTCACATACTACTGAAAGAAAACTCAGCATTAACTTAAGATGTGTTCACTGAGATACTTGGAATAAATGAAATTATCTTGAGCCTGTGTAGAATTTACTGAAATCCTTTGTTTCACAAACATTTTTTTCACGAAGTTGTAGCTTTCTCTGCAGAATACTCTGCAGAACTGCATGAAATCCATATAGGTGCAACACTCACCCAGCCAATAGTTTTTGTAGTTAGTAGTATCATACATGTGCGATGGTAGAAGAATCAATTTGCCCTTCTCCAGGACAGAAGAAGTATAAATGTCTGGACTTTCTAAAAGTCCCAACTCAATGACTTTAAAAAGGCATGTTAAAACCTCCTGCAAGTCATAGTAATCATCTCTGTCCACTTTTCCCAGGTTTCTTGCAGTCAGGATAGCCCAACGCCGAACCTACATGCAAAGTACAATGTAATACATCCGTTATTTCACTCGGTCAGTCACTACATAAAGCATGATCAAGAAGATTTGTAAAAGCATTTAACAAGGTATCAATGATGCAACATGTGGATCTTATTTGAACAAACCAACCCTAATAAGTCATAATTAATAAATCATTCATGAAACAATCATTTCCAATCATTAAAACACTGACTGGAAATATATTAAGGAATTATTAATATCTTGGGTTTGGTAACAGGATCGCATTTATGGTTCCTTTAAAAAGCTCCATATTTTTAAAAATTACATCCTATTTATGGGTGAAAGGCTCTGAGGTTTAAGATTTGCTTCAAAAAATGAGTGACAGTATTATATTAACGTTAAACTTATTGATGATGACAACTGTACAGTGCCTATGAAAGAAAATATCCCTATTCTTGGGAAATATAATTGTTAAGTATTACGGTTAAAGGACCATGATGCATGAAAATTACTTTTTAGGTTCCTAAACTTCACTGGAACCATCACGGGGCAACCTGGTACAACTACAGACCCCTGGGCTCCTCCCCATGGCAATTCAGATTCATTAGGATGCAAACACAGCCCAAGGATCCATAGTTTCACCAAGTCTCCAGTTGATTCCAAAGTTTGGGAATTTAGGCTCTAATGGTTCAGGGACAAATTACATAGTTATTTGAAAACACATGATAACACAGAGAGAAACTGTTAACAACTTGGAAACCAGGTAAAATGTACCTAAGTGTTTTTTACTGTTTCAGTCTTAAAATTTTTCTAAAAGTATTTTCAAATACAAAGCTGAAAGCAAAAGTTAAAGGTGCATGTGGTGTGGTATTTGGAGCTTTGCTGCCTGTATACATCCCAGGCACCACTTATTATGACTAAGTCTTTTGATTCCGTTTCTTCATTTATAAGATATAAATATAACCTAACTCTTAAGAGTTGATATACAGTTTATATGAATTAGAACAAAGGAAAATCTGTTCATGACATATTGTAACTTGAATATTCACTAGTACTTAAAGCCTTTACCCAAAATAGCAGTAACTCATATAAGACTTATTATCACTATCAAAATATTAAAAGGCTAGCATTAATTTTTGAGTGAATAAAGACTTGTTAGTATTGAAAGATCCCAGCTTTTTATTAATCTTTCATGCTCTTCCCAACCCTTAGTTTTGGTTGTCTTAGGAATAGTTCTCTAAGTATATGTTTCTAGGTCAATAGTATTTTTCTGGCTTATGAAAAAAAGCTAGGTCTATGGCCACAGCACCCTGAACTCCATCAGAAGAAAATGGGTCCCTTGTCTTCTGGGTTATTTGTGGTTAGCTGTCAAGCTCATTGAGGCTCCATAAAAAGTAGTCCTTTCTCTGATTTTCCTGAGGCACTACAATGTATTTAGATGAAGATCTGCCCTTTACGTCTCTGGCTTTGAATGTGCTATACATCTTTGTCTGTGCCTTTCAGACTTTGAAAATTAACCAGTATGATCATCTCTTCCTCATCCCTTCTCCTTTCCTCTGGGAACCTATGTTAAACTTCACCATATCCTCCATGTCTAACACTTTTTCCCTCCATCTCTTTGGCTCTCTGTATTTCATCCTAGGTTACCTGTTTGACCAGCCTTTAAGTTTATTAAGTCTCTCTTTAGCAAACACCCAGTCATCTAACCCATCTAAGAAGTTTTCACTTTGTGTTTCTCACTTTTAGATATTCTACTACTTTAGCCCTAGAAACACTCCTCCTGGTCTGTTGGTAAATTTTCCAGTGCCTCTTTTAAGTATTTTCTACTCTGCATCTAATAAGTCTGTTCTAGAAAATTCCTTGTTATGTTTACTGTTATTTCTGTTCACAGAGTCATTTTCCTTTCTTTTTTTTAATAATTATTTTTCTTTTTTTGGTTAGTCTTGGCAACTTTAGTTGGGACAGATATGAAAGAATTTGGCAGACTCAATTAAGACTGACAGGTTTAGATCTGTTGAGGAGGGATCTGAACTTGGAAGAACTTGGCATCAATCCCCATGCTTAGGGTCAACAGATCTTAATCGAATGGGAAATCAAACTGTCTGGATTAACAGCTCATGGTGGAACCGCATTTGTATAGACTACTCATACCGACAGTGTCCAGAGTGCTGCGTCACTTGAAAATTTGATGTTACTAAATGCAATCACTTCATACCTCAGGGAGATGATTGACCATGTTTTACGTTCCTGTTTCTGTGGGTGTTTGTTTTCCTATCTTTCGTTTACTTGTTTTTGTTTGTTTTTTGGGGTCTGCTCATTGGTTTGTTGTTGTTGGGGTAGTTGGTCTTATGGGATTTTGATTGTATCATAATACAACCACCAAAATAAACCTTAGTCATGCATATCCCAGGGACAAGCAGATGGATTCTGGACCCCCAATGAACTCTAGCCCCAATTCAAGAAACAGTTAGTTCTGATATCATGGCCCTGCTTGGTACTAACCTTCATGAAATGTTCCCTAAAGATAAGGGTGCTACAGCAAAGTGTGGTGAAGAAACCAGATGGTGCCCACTATCAATCAGAATAGTGTTTGGGGTCTTAAAAGCTTATATTCAAACAAGCAGCCATCTAAGCGAGGAGTCAAGTAAAGTCCACAAGGAAGAAGCACATCAGACCAGCTTATGTGATTCAATGTGGGAAACAGAAGGATTTCTCCCAAGTTGTCTACCCCCCCCCCAAGTATATGCCAAACTTAGATGCTTGCGAATGACTATTCACTTCGAGGTCATCAGGAGATCAGGGGGCATTCTCCCTAAGAGCTATCAGCCATCTAGACCAAGTAGGCACCACTGTTTATCCCACAAGTAGGGTCCACTCCCTTCTGATAAGGAGAGTTGTCTGTTTCCTTGTAGGAGACACCAGAGAGGTCAAACCCGCCCCAGGATGACTAAGGCTAGGCTGCCATCATGAATCTAGGGTCCGCCCATCTTGTCCCATGTATATCCCTAGATCTTCCCATTCCTATGGGCACACCCCTAGCTCATCCCCTTCCTGTCACCCTTATGCCTATCATACATCCCCTTCCTATGATGTGTATGCCTACTGTACGGCCCCTTCTTGTGATGTGTGGTTACCTATAATGATGCCTCCCAGAAGGAGATATAACCCTGGGTTAGCAATAAAGTTGAGGCTCTCTGACCCGGGGGCTCTCCCCATGAGGACCACCAAGCGGGGGTGAGGTGAGCATGTTACCATGAATTGTGTCTAACTCCATTACTCTGATCTCTCCTCTACCTTTCATGCTATGACTTTACTATAATCTTTACTTATTATCACTGTACAATTATGCCTACTGGATCTGTGATGATTTGTGGGGGACCTACCTCTCCCCAGCATCCAAAGACAATAACAAAATTCAAACATGACAAAGGGAGAAGTATCAGAGCCTTAGCGAACACCCAATTTGTAGAAGGCTGTGGAGGACAGTGGGAGCCCAAAACTGATCTGCAGAGGATCTGGTCAGATTAAACCGCTGGTAGATCCCCTCTCTCCACAGGCAAGGGTCTCAAAGAGCTTTAATATCAGGTAGGGCTCATGTAATCGTGATTACAATAGATTGATACTTAGTCAGTTGGCCTCCCTTTTAGGTCACCCTGAAATTGCTCTAGGTGCTAATATTTCTTGCTTGTTCTCTGGCCTTTTAAATACTGATGGTGGTGGTCTTTTCTTTCTTACACATTACTTGTATTTGTATTTTTGTATTATTATTATTTTATCCTTACCACTTATTTTGTTTGCTTTTTGTTGTTTCTGGTGGGTTTTCCAGTTTGTATAGCACAGAAGAAGCAGATGTATAAATGCAAGGGTTTATAGAAGTTTATGGGGGTAAGGGAGAACACTAGGTGATTATACCCCTCATTTTAAAAGCGATTTAATCATGAAAAGTGTTCTAAAATCGATTGGAACAATGATTGTATAATTCTTCTTGATATGATTAAATTGTATGGCATGTGGATTCTATATCAATAACATTTTTTAAAAAAACATTTTTTTTAGAAAAAGAGTGTGCCACTATAAAGAGGATTTGGAATGACTTCTGCTATGTAACTCAGACCAAATATGTAAGGCAAACATGAAGGTCTAAGTCATTTGAAGGCTTTGGCTCTTTCCCCCCTTCTTTAGTGGGTCATTTTTTACTACACCTGAGGGGATAACCCTTTCAAAGGTCTCAGCTTAATAATAGAGCTCATCCCACTCCATGCCTCGAAATCTTGTTTAACATCAATTGGTAAGGCCAATGTAAACTTTGGCTAACCCTCTCAGGGCAGCTACAGCTTCCCCCTTCCCCCCATTTACCTGGTTCCCCAATCCCTGATAAGTTTTTGGACTCTGCAAAGACATACACATCTATTACATTCTTGACTTCTTTGATTAGAATCTAAAATCCTGCAATATTTTATCTGAAGCTTTTACATTATTGAGTAGCAGCAGTGTTTTTCAGTTTATATGGCCACTAGAATGCCAAAAATAAAGAGTCCCAGCAGCATTTTTGTTTATTTAATTTCCCTGGTGGCATTCTAAGGAAATCTCAGAATTAGATTAAGTACAACCGTTGGTCTGTATATGGGCCATTTAAAAACGAATAATGCAACTCACATCTACAAACTTGCCATCTGAAACAAAAAGTAGGACCCCTTCACCCTCTTCACAACTGAGTTAAACACCTTGAAGTTCCCATTCTTCCTTTTTTTAAAAAAAAAATCAGTAAGCGCAACTGCACATATTCTTAGCATTATTTTGTTTTTAATTTCATGAAAAAAAAAACTTCTTGCTACATATAATTTTGGGTGACATTTTTTCACTCTACGTAACTAAGTTTCATCCATTTTGATTTAAGTTGGCAGTTTGATCTGATTGCTATTCATTTATGTGACTGTTCCAGTTTATTCACTAGTCCTCCCATTGATAAGCATTTGTGTAGGTGAGTGATGTTCTATGGCATTTATATTGTATGCTTTCTGCTAACTATGTTCAAGCTTTCCCAAGTTCATACCTAGGAATAAAAGTGCTCAAGGGTGACAGTAATAATGCCCAACTATTCCAAACTGACTGCATCAGTTTATATTTCTAACAGAAATATGAAAAGAGCCTACTGATTCACATCCTCTTGAATAATTATATTCTCAAGCACACAGGAATAAAAACGTTATCACTGTGGTCTTACCATTTTCTTGATCATTAATATCAAACACTCCTGTATAAGTTTATTTGTCACCGATATTTCTTGTTTCCGTAAATGCTTATCCAGGCTTTTTTTCCTTTGGGGTAGTGTTATTAATTTCCTTTCACTTAAGGCCATCAAGAAGTCACTTCTGAAGCAATCCTACACGACACGGTAAAACTCTGCCCCTTTCATGTTTCCAAGAATATAGAACTCTTTACAGGTGTAGAAAACCTCATCTTTTACCCTCAGAGCATCTGGTGATTCAAACTGCTGGACTTGGAGTTAGCAGTCTAACGCTTTCTTCTTTGATATTCAATAGGTCCTTACAATCTGACTCTACTTTTTTTTAATCCCGTATTATATTGAAATCTCTAAGTGTATCATTTATTTCAAGGCGTTTTAACCAGCACATATTTAAACTGTTATGTATCCTTGATGAATTCACCTTTTCTAATTATCGAGTAACTATCTTTACTCCTGTAATGTCTATTTGGATTGACATTCCAGCGTCACTAAAATATTTTAGGTTAGTATTTGTCTACTATAGTTTTCTGGATTAAGATGGCAGCCAGTCTGTGATACAAATCCAACAGCCACTGCTACCCTCCAAGAATGGACATGATAAAAAAAATTGCCTGGTTCAATTTTTCTGGTCCTTATCTCATCAATGTGGGTTTCTATGGAAACTTTTTCCTAAGCAAGTTTTTTTTCTTTCCTTTTTTACTTCGTTTTATTGGGGGCTCGTACAACTCTAATCACAATCCATACATCCATCGTGTCAAGCACATTTGTTGCCATCATCATTCTCAAAACATGTGCTTTCTACTTGAGACCTTGGTATCTGCTCTTCATTTTATCCCTTCCCTCTCAACCCCCACCACCCCCGATCCTATGTTTTGTGATTGTCATGTCCTTTAAGAAAATCTATCAAGATGGCCCTTTTGGAATCAAAATTAAGTAAGTCACCATGACTTTATGAACTGACCTTTTTGCCTTGAATGTAACTGGCAAAGCAGACCAGACCCCCTGGGAAACCACGGTCTTGACTGGACTTTCTTAATCATCTGGGAACTCTAAAACTTGTCCCTGGCCACAATTTGTTCCATAAAATTACTTTCATTAGAAGAATAAAAACTAATTGCCTACTGAGGAGGTGGGCAAAGGACCTGAACAGATGTTTCACAGGGGCAGAAATCCGAATAGCCAACAGACATATGAGAAAATGTTCCCCATCTTTAGCCATAAGATAAATGCAAATTAAAAAAAACAATGAGGTACCACCTAACACCCTCAAATGTCACCCAATTCAAAAAAATCAGTAAGTTAACAAGTGTTAGAGGGGCTGTGGGGAGACAGGAACTCTCATCCACTGCTGGTGGACTTCTAAGTATGTGCAGCCATTATGGAAATCGATCTGGCGATATCTAAAACAGATGGAAATCAAGTTACCTTACAACCCAGCAATCCCCCTACTGGGCATATACCGAGAAGAGGCAAAAAACAAACCAAGGCCAGACACCTGTACTCCAATGTTCATTGCGGCACAGTTCACAATTGCAAGGAGGTGGAAACAACCCAAATGTCCATCAACTGACGAGTGGATAAAAAAGCTGTGGTACATACATACAACGGAGTACTACGCATCGCTAAAAAGCAGTGATGAACGTATGAAGCACATTGCTGCATGGGAAGACCTGGAGGAAATCATGCTAAGCGAAGTAAGCCAAGCACAAAAGACCAAGTACAACATTGAGTCCACTGAGGTAAGCTTTAAAAAAAAATGCAAAAGGGAGCATAGGGATAAAGCTACTGTCTACAAACATTCCTGGAGTAAGGACCAGGTAGTATGGCAGGAGCCAGACCAAATCCAGGGATACATATTTTAGTCAACTAAAAAGGTGGTGGGAAAGGAATAAAACTGAAAAAGAAATGAGTCACAGGGGCACAGGGCACTAACCCACACAAGGGGAGGGTACTGTTTACATCTCCACAGGAAAAGAGGGACCAGACTTCAACCCAGTGCTCCAAGATGTGAAAGCAACATGCCGGAGTGGAGTAGGGAACCAGAGGAGAGGTCTGAGGAGACCGCCACAATCCCAACTACATGGACAGCTGCCCCTCCCCCAAGGAGAATTTATTTCAGAGGACATCACTGAATCCGCAGCTCCAGGAGAGGGACATGTCTGATCAGAGCACACGGGAGCAAATAAGGGGGACGAAGAGAGAGTGGAGCACATCCTGGGCCACCAAGCCTTGAGGACGGTACTACCGCTCAGAGCAAACCACATTGCCGGTCCGACTACGAGACACAACATCCCTCACTGACCCATAGCCCTACAGGGGGAAACACTGGACACACAGTGTGGGAATTCCACCCGATCTGATCCCACCACACTGAGGCAAAACACTAAGGAGTTGCAACAGAACAGCAAGGGGAACAGAGCAACGAAATCCCCAGGGAATACCAAAAATAGGCTTTGGGGCCAGGGCTTGGCCCCAACAGACTTGACTGGAAAACACTCCTAAAGGTCAACAAACAGTCCCTGAACTAACTACAAGCTTTTCTTTCTTGTGTTTTGTTGTTGGTGGTGTTGTTTTATTTATTGCTTTGTTTTGCTCTGTCTTGTTTTTGTGCATGTTATTATGTCCACAGGTTTGTCTAAATAAGATAGGCTGGATGAACAATCTACAGGAGAAAACAATGGGCCCCAGAGTTCAGGGGGACATGTTAGAGGGGGAGGTGGGAGGAAAAGTAGTGGTATAACAAACCCAGGGACAAGGGAACAACAAGTGATCCCAATCAGTGATGATGAGGGTGTAGGCCTGGTAGGGCATGATCAAGGGTAACCAAGAGGAATTACTAAAACCCAATGAAGACAGAGCATGACAGTGGGATAAGAGTTAAGTCAAAGGAAATAAGTGCAAAGGGCTAAGAGGCAAAGGGCATTTATACAGGCCTAAATAAAGGCATGTTCATGTGTAAATATATTTATATTTGAGATGGGGAAATAGATCTATGTGCATATATTTATATGTTTAGTAGCAGATGGACCTTGGGCCTCCACTCAAGTAGTCCCTCAATGCAGAATACTTTGTTCTATTAAACTGGCATTCTATGATGCTCACCTTTCCTGGCACAATCGCTGAAGATAAAGCAGGTCAATAAGCAAATGTGGTATAAAGATGATGGTGCCTAGCTATCAAAGGATATAGCATCTGGGGTCTTAAAGGCAAACAAGCGGCCATCTAGCTCAGAAGCAACAAAGCCCACAGGGAAGAAGCACACCAGCCTGTGCGATCACGAGGTGTCAAAGGGATCAGGTATCAGGCATCATCAGAACCAAAAATCCTATCATTGTGAATGAGGAAGAGTACAAAGTAGAGACCCAAAGCCCATCTGTAGGCAACTGGACACCCTCTTATAGAAGGGTCACCGGGAGGAGACAAGCCAGTCAAGGTGCAGTGTAGCAACCATGAAACATACAACTTTCCTCTAGTTCCTAAATGCTTCCCCCCCTCCTACACCCCCTCTATCATGATCTCAATTCTACCTTACAAATCTGGCTAGACCAGAGGATGTCCACTGGTACAGACAGGAACTCGAAACACAGGGATTCCAGGGCCAATGATACCTTCAGGACCAGTGCTGAGAGTGGAGCTACCGGGAGGGTGAAGGGAGGATGGGGTGGAATGGGGGAACCGATTACAAGGATCTACATATAACCTCCTCCCTGGGGGACGGAAAACAGAAAAGTGGGTGAAGGGAGACACTGGACAGTGTAAGATATGTCAAAATAATTAATAAATTATCAAAGGTGCATGAGGGAGGGGAGAGTGAGGAGGGAGGGGGAAAAATGAGGAGCTGATGCCAGGGGCTTAAGTGGAGAGCAAATGTTTTGGGAATGATGAGGGCAATGAATGCACAGATGTGCCTTACACAATTAATGTATCTATGGATTATGATAAGAGTTGTATGAGCCCCTACTAAAATTATTTTTAAAATTATTTTCATTAGCTTCAATCTTACATAAAAGATTGTTCGATCAGTTCTTTGAGCTAGCTTACATTCACACATTTTTTGGCAGCCATAGCGCCAAAAGCTTGCTGAGACCAACATGTTCGTTTAATATTGAAAATGCCAAACCACTTTGAGATCTCAACTTTAGTAGCTACCATATCCATTGGTTTCTGTATTTCAGCCAGAGTTTCTTCTCCAAGGATAAGTCTTCCCTCTCCTGGCTCATCTTTGAGGTCTTCCTGGCCTTCCTTTAAAACAGTGGTTCTCAACCTTCCTAATGCTGTGACCCTTTAACACAGTTCTTCATGTTGTGGTGATCCCCCAACCTTAAATTATTTTTGTTGCTACTTCATAACTGTAATTTTGCTGTTATGAATCAGGTGACCCCCGTTAAATGGTTGCGTGGCCCCCAAAAGAGTCGCGGCCCACAGGTTGAAAACCGCTACTTTAAACGCTTGATACTTGTAAAAAAAACTATTGTTTTATCTACGGGCAGCATTCTATAAACTTGGCACAAGGTCTCAATGATTCTCTAAAGTGGCCACTGGGTTTTGTTTTAAATTTTCTATTAGCCATCACCTCAAAAAAGTTCACAGAAAGCATCCTTCAGCCTAAAGGCACACTACTGAGACTAAGTCAAGTCTATTACTGAGAGAACTTGAGAACCTACTTTGCTTGGAATAAACCTGTGAATGAACAAATTGGAACCCTAATAGGCAATATTTTTAACTTACCCTTGTATCTTTGTATTCGGTTAAATCTTAGAACAAACTTCCTGAACTTGTCCTTGATGTTGTTAACAAGTTCACTATTATATGTCTACGGTTCTTCTCTCTTTTGTGACACACTTTATAAATCCTTGCCATCTGACATCATCTTTATTTCCACTTAATTTTTCATTCCCCCAAGTATTTCATCTCTCCCTAATTTTTTCTTTCTAAAATTTCTTCAGATCCAAATAATAGATGTTCCTTATTAACAATCTTAGCATTTATTTCTATTTTCTATCCTTTTCATTCTTAGGAGAATCTGGACTCCTAATTCAGCAACTGATGTTTTCAGCCATACCAAGGTTATTTATACCATCTCCTAAATCTTATCACTGTTTTAAATTTTTTCTACTTATCTTATAACTGCCTTTTTAATTCTTCTTTAATACTGTTCATTTCCTTTATCTATAGTATTTTAGCATATTCATTAAAAGTTTAAATTACTGGATAATTATCCTATTATTTCTGCTTCTTTTGAAATCTAGGTTCTTCCTATGTCTGTTATTTTGACCTGTGAATTTTCCTTCAGTCTAGCTGAGTCCCAATAACTTTAAGGGTAGGAGGCTACAAATTACAATATGACTTCTAAAGTTAGAGAATCATCATTTATTCCCAAAAGGAGCAATAGGAGAAGATACTACTAGATCAATTCCCAAGTCCTTAAAAGCCAAGAGCAGATAGTGTTGAAGGGGTCAATTGGCCCCTATCTGCTTGTCTCATGGTCTCACAATCACACCTCTTCCAAAACAATGGGTTCTACACTGCCCTCATTTCTGCCTTCCCTGGATCAAATGTTTGAGTTGACACTGATAATTATGTAAGTATTATTTATCCCAGGTCCTTGTCCACCCAGTTTCTCTTAGGGGAAAGAGCCAACTTGGCTGATTTTGGCTACCTGTCTTGGTCTTAGCTGTTTAACAATGTAATATTATGTACAAATGTATTATGTACCAAGTGTAATATTCTTACCTGTTTTCTGAGATTGTTTACAAGCTCAGCTCATTCAGAGGGAGGTATTTTGTGTTCCCTTCGCTTCCCCTCCTGTCAAATCAATTCCCTTAACTATAAAAGATCATCTTTATCTAGCTCCTAGAGACCTATTCCAAAATTGGGTCTCATATATCGTGTCTCATATATTGGCAGCTCAAGATGTCTACATTTTGTTGTTGACATATAAAGATTCTGCACATGTCCTGAAAGTACATACCCAAGGTTCTGGTTGCCAAGTTACACCTGCTTCCTCTATTATGAACATAGCCTTTAAAAGGCCAGTCCCAGAGAACACACAGATGACAACCTTCATTCACAGAGATGAGAGCCCCACCCTTGTTTGAAGTAAGCTTAGCTCTAGTTCTTGGATTGCCGGAGTACACAGGCAATTCCCTTTCTCCTTCGCAAGCTGAATCCTCAGCCAGCTTGACAATTCAGGTCTACAGATCTATCACCATTGACCATTTTGTATTTCTGTTCTACTGAGGGTATACAAAAACATTTGGGGGGAAGGGACTGTAACTTTTAATTTCCCCTTTTCTGACATGTTCATTGTTATACCTTTTGCACAGAACAGACTGAGATTACACTATCCTGGATGGAATGCAACTGCTATTGCTCATTTTTTAATGTTTTTTTTTAAAATACCTCCTTTCTTGCCGATATAAGCAGAGCAGCACTTCATGACTATTAACTTAATATAGGAACTTCTAGACACCATTGTACGTGTAACCTGCAGCACAGCCTACCCTCACCACATGATAAAACATCAAATGTCAGTCAAATCACAAATTAAAAAATCTACGCACTGGTGTGGCCCTCTACTTTTATTCCTAAACAATGTCCTGGATTTTTCTCATTTTTAACAGTTTGTGTTTCTGGTGAAAGTTTATATTGCAAGTGAGGTTCTTGTTTGGTAATTTCCACACAAAATGTTCAGTGATATTAGTTAAATTTTTCACAAAGTACTAACATTTTAATCATGTTAACTGTTCCATCTCCAGTACTCTAGTTTCCCTGACCCCTTATCTGCTTGTCTTTGCTTTAGAATAAATATTGAGCTTTTGTTCTCATAGAAATGGTATTTTAGAACACCCATCATTGTTATAGGTAATAGCCTCTATTTTGTATGCCACTTTGCCCTTTTGCTGAAAGGTGATCATGAGGGAACTTTCTGATCAAGGTTTATGGAGTGTCTCAAGTGGTCCTCTAGTCTCAAGAGGCTCACTCAGCCTAGACTCTTTAAAGAATTTAAGTTATGTTCTACATTTTTCTTCTATTTTACCTAGAACCACCTATTGTGGTCCCAGCTAGGATGGCCCCACTATTCTGATTTTTGTGTCCCTTTTCATTTCTAACCTCTTGGGATCTCCGTCACCCTTTTTTATTTTACTCGTTTTGATTAAAAATTATTTTAGGAATCATTTACTTTGGGGGGAGGAGAGTGGGGGGAAAAAAAAAAGAGGACCTGAACCCAAGGGCTAAATGGAAAGTAAATGTCTAGAAAAGAAGGATGGAATATATATACTAATATGTCGGATACAATTGATGTGTGGATTCTAACAAGCCCCCCAATATAATAATCTAAAAAATAGAGATTACAACCTTTGAAATACTGAAAAAAAAACACACAACTGTTTTAATACATAAAGATTACAACCTTTGAAATACTGAAACAAAAAAGAAATAATCTGTTTTAAATACTTTAATTAATGAAAAATATAAACTTGAATTGATAGATATTCTGCTGTTCCATATAGTTCTTTTAGTCTGCTAAATAAGGGACAGGGGTTGTCCCTCCCATACCTGTAAAGGCCCCATAAAGGAGGTTGGAAAGAAATTAGGCAACTATTAGACACCTATGACAGAAACCCAAAACTGAGCATGCTTAGATACAAGCGACCTAAGCCCAGTTAAAACCAATTCCTTGGCCACATCCACCTTAGGTATATCACAGGCCTAACTCAACCAGTTAGATCAGTAACTTCAAATACGCCTTGCCGCCCCCCCACCCCACCCCCCAGCCACGAGGGCACGATAAAATAGTCAAGGGGCATGCCCCAACATGCTCTCTTGCCCTTGTGCTCACAGTCCAAATTTGGAGGGCTTGCAGTACCTGACTTTAGCACCTATTAGACAGCCACAGTGGTCAACACAGTGTGGTATTAGTATAATGACAGATATCCAGCCCAATGGAAAAGAACTGAAAACCCAGAAATAAAATAATCAGCATACAATTGATCTTTGATAGGGGTCCCAAAAACATCAAATGGGAAGCAGAAGCCCTCTTCAACAAGAGGTGCTGGAAATAATAGATATCTACCTGCAGCAAAAAGAAGCAAGACCCTTACCTCACTTCATGCACAAGAATAAACTCAAGGTTAATCACAGAGTAAAACCTCAAACTATTAGGGCCATCAATGAGGGAATTGGGAGGCCTGAAGAACTTTGGCGCAAGGAACACATAGGCTAAAGTAAATAGGGAAGGACACAAATACAGAGGTGGCACAAATTAACAGGTGGGATATACTGAAGGTAAAACACCTGGGTACATCGAAAGATTTCACCAAGAGAATAATAAGAGAGCCCACTGACTGGGAAAACATCTTTAGCAATGATACATCAAACAAAGGCCTTATTACTAAAATCTATAGTACTCTGCTAGCTTACTATATGAAAAAACAAACAAACAGAACTTTCATAAGGGCAGAAATACAAATGGCCAATAAACATGTGAAAATGCTCATGATGATTAGCCATAAGAGAAATGCAAATTAAAACAATGATGAGATTCCATCTAACACCCTCAAAGATCACCCAATTCAAAAAATCAGAAAGTTAACAAATGTTGGAGGGGCTGTGGTGAGATAGGAACTCCCATCCACTGCTGGTGCAATTGTAGGTATGTATAGCCACTATGGAAATTGATTTGGCGATATCTATACAACAGATGGAAATCGAGTTACCATATGACCCAGCAATTCTGCTACTGGGCATATACCCAGATGAGGCAAGAAACAAACCACAGCCAGACATTTATGCTCCAATGTTCATTGCAGCACGGTCCACAATCACAAGGAGTTGGAAACAACCCAAACTTCCGTCAACTGACGAGTGTATTGAAAAACTGTGGTACACAATTGATGTATGTATATGTATGAACTGTGAAAAGAATTGTATCAGTCCCAATAAATTGTTAAAATAAAAAAGAAAAAAAAGAAAAACTGTGGTACATACATACAATGGAGTAAAAAAAGCAGTGATGAACGTATGAAGCATATCGTCACACTGGAGGAAATTATATTAAGAAAAGTAAGCTAAGCACAAAAGTACAACATGAGTCCGCTGAGGTAAACTTAAAAAATGCAAAAGGGGCATAGAGGAGAAAAACTACTGTTAAGTACATTCTTAGGGTGAGGTCCAGGTAGTATGGCAGGGGCCAGACCCAATCCAGGAATACATATGGCAGTCAACAAAAAAGGAGGGGCAAAGACAGAAAAAAAAAAGACATAGGTAGTGGGGAAACAGGGCACTCACCCACCCAAGAAGGTACTGTTCCTAGCTCCACAGGGGAGGGGGAGAGAGATCAGACTTCAGCCAAGACATGAATGCAACATAATGACATGAAGGAGGGAACCAATAGAGGGGTCTGCTGGGCCAGCCCCAATCCCAACTACATGGTCACCCCCCTCTCCTCCCCCCGAAGAATCCACTTCCGACAGCTCTAGCCCAGGGAGAGGGGCACATCTGATCAGAGCACACTAGGAGGCATAGAACATTTACAGAAGTCTAAATACAGCATGTACATATATATATTATATGTAATGATAGGGGGTTAGATCTGTATTCATATAAGTATAAGTATTAAGGTAGCAGATGGACATTGGGCCTCTACTCAAGTACTCCCTCAATGCCAGAATACTTTGTTCTGATAACCCAACATTCTGTTATGCTTATTCTTTTTTTTTATATTGAAAAAGTTTATATTTAGCATTAGCCAGCTGTGCTCACTTTAGATGATTCCAATTTTGTTGGCAACATCTAAAGCGTCATAGTCAGGAGCCAGTCGAACATATGTCTTCTTCTCACCATCAGGCCTGATCAAGGTGTTGACTTTTGCTATGTCAAGGTCATAGAGCTTCTTCACAGCCTGTTTGATCTGGTGTTTGTTGGCTCTGACATCCACAATGAACACCAGTGTGTTGTTCTCTTCGATCTTCTTCATGGCAGACTCTGTGGTCAAGGGGAACCTGATGATGGCATAATGGTCCAGCTAATTTCTCCTGGGGGCACTCTTCCGAGGGTATTTGGGCTGCCTTCTTAGTCTCAAGGTCTTGGGCCGCCGGAAGGTGGGTGACTGACGTGCGGATCTTCTTTTTTTTGTGGCTGTGGACGCCTTTCAGCACGGCCTTATTGGCTTTTCAAACCTTTGCTTTAGCTTCCGTTTTGGGAGTGGCAGGAGCTTCCTTCTTCGCCATCTTCGTGAAAAGGCTGTTACACTTATTCTGTTGCCTTCCCGACATGATCGCTGAAGACAAATGGTGCATAGGCTAATGTGTTGAAGAAAGCTGATGGTGCCCGGCTATCAAAAGATATAGCACCTGGGGTCTTAAAGGCTTGAAGATAAACAAGCGGCCATCTAGCTGAGAAGCAACAAAGCCCACATGGTTGAAGCACACCAACCGGTAGGATCATGAGTTGTCGAAGGGATCAGGCATCAAATACCCAAAACAAAAAAATTCTATCAATGTGAATGAGGGGGAGTGCAAAGTGGAGACCCAAAGCCCATCTGTATACAATCGGGCATCCCCTCACACAAGGGTCACAAGGAAGAGATGACCCAGTCAGGGTCCAGTATAGCACCTATGAAACAAACAATTTTCCTTTAGTTCTTTAATGTTTACCCCCAAACACCCACTATCATGACCCCAAATCTACATTTACAAATCCAGCTCGACTATAGCATATACACTGGTATAAGCAAGAGCTGGAAACACAGGGACTCCAGAACAGATAAATCCCTCAAGACCAATGAGACTAATGATACCAGGAGGTTAATGGGAAGGTAGGGGTATAATGGGGGAACCAATCAAAATGACCTATATATAACCCCTCCCAGGGGGAAGGACAACAGAAAAGTGGGGAGACATTGGTCAGTTTAAGACATGAAAAAAAAATTACGCGGCAGCGTTGGGCTGCAGGAGATGATGGCGGTCTCCACAGGTGCTAAAGTTCCTCATAATTTTCGTTTGTTGGAAGAACTTGAAAAATGACAAAAAGGAGTAGGCGATGATACAGTTAGCTGGGGCTTTGAAGATGATGAAGATAGGACACTTACCAGGTGGACAGGCATGATTATTGGGCCACCAAGGACAAATTATGAAAACAGAATCTATAGCTTGAAAGTAGAATGTGGACTTAAATATCCAGAAGCACCTCCATCGGTTACATTTGTAACAAAAATTAACATGAACAGAATAAATAACTCCAGTGGAATGGTGGATGCAGGCAGTATTCCAGCATTAGCAAAATGGAAAAATTCCTATAATATTAAAGTTGTACTTCAAGAGCTAAAACTAATGATGTCCAAAGAAAATATGAAACTTCCACAGGCACCAGAAGGACAAACATACAACAATTGATTTTAGTATATCTCAAACTTGTCTTAAATCAACAACCTTCTATTCATGTTAATGTCTTGATTAAGTATCACAATGCAAAATACCCACACATTAAGTGAAAGAATTCCAGCTGGTAAACATGACCTGGACATTTGGTTAAGAATATACCTAATATATGTACACCCATTATGTTTTCAAGCCACACGAGGAAAAATGCAGCCCTTCTACCTTATCAAAATACTTTCACTTCTGCATAAACCTGGACTACTGAAAACAATTCAGGTGTACAAGATGAAAGCTTGCTGGAGAAGTGTCCGGTTTCTGTGCAAGGATATACTCATGTCTGTGAAAACCAGTCTCCAGGAGGAAACCATCAAGGGCATGCTTTATCCACCTTGCTTTATGAAAGAGCTGCAGTAAAACTTGTTTAAAGTAGTGGGTACAATGAGTATTGTTGCAATTGTGTTAAATTTTGAAGCGGTGTGGGTGCTAACTACTATTAGTTTCAAAATTATGTTCAGGATTGCTTTGATACTTCTTTATAAATTTTAAAAGTGGGGGCATTGATGAACTTCTGTTAAGTCGTTTCTGTGTATTACATGCAGCATGTAGTAAATATCTGTTTACAGTCTTTGTTTAACAAACTAGGCATTTAAGTGAAACCAACACAAAAAGAAAAAAGTGTATGGATATGTGGTTTTGAGATGAAAGTCTTAAAAATGTAAATAAAATGTGGAAAGTGTCTCAGAGATGGTGTCAGAGTTATATGCATATACTATATCTATAGTACGTTTCAAAGGTAGTAAAATCAAGAATTGTGTCACTTTTCATCTATATACATTTTTATTCTATTTACTTAATATTCTCTTTTTGGTGAATAATTTTGTTGGGGGCTCATATGGCTCGTCACAATCCATACATGCCATCAACTGTGTAGAGCACATTTGCGCATGCGTTGCCCCCATTCTAGGGACATTTGCTCTCCACTGAAGACCCTTGGGCCAGCTCCTCATTTTTCCCCCTCCCTCCTTGCTCCCGACTCCCTCCTAAACCTTTGATCTTATGAGTTGGAAATTTTCAGAAAATGCATAATCTCTTTCTTGGAGAGGGTGGGATACTGGGAATTATGTTTTGAATTGGACTTCCTAAGAAACATGAATAAAAATATCTTTAAATCTCAGCAATTCTAGAACTCTAGATTGTAAATTATCCAGATACTTCATTTTTTTTTTTTTTCAGATACTTCATTTTTATAGAATCTTTATTTTTCTTTGATGCTTCAGGTGAACTGGTTGAACTAATATGAGACATCCTCCCTCACTTAAACTTTTTACACTGAGTGAAATTAGTTTCATCTATCCTACTCAGCATCTGCTTTAGCAAATATGTAATTCTGAAGTTGAAAGTTCATTTACGTTCTGTTTTTACCAAAGTAACTTAAGGATTTATTTACTAAACTATTTTTCACTGTAAAGGATTGA
Source organism: Tenrec ecaudatus (assembly GCF_050624435.1). Classification (NCBI taxonomy): domain Eukaryota; kingdom Metazoa; phylum Chordata; class Mammalia; order Afrosoricida; family Tenrecidae; genus Tenrec; species Tenrec ecaudatus. Next base: position 74,728,668 of record NC_134539.1, on the reverse strand, counting down.
CTAAGTAGATGACATTAAGCTACTGCTTTCTTATGGAGCCACTGAAGAAATAGAAAGGCATTCGGTTAAAATCTTTAATTTCTGCAAGCTTAGTCATTAGGGCCATGTTTTATGCTAAAAGAAAGCATCATAGTAAAAAGGTCAAATAGAAGCTCAAACTTTTTATTCAATAAATAAAAGGAAGAAAGCCAACCTTATATATAAAAATATTCCAGCCACTTTTATAGCACAAAGACATATTTCTCAAACATTTCCTTTACATGTTCTTATCAAACTCATATAATGTTAAAGCTTTGGGCTACATTTCCTTGGTAATTATATAGGAAAGCCTGTGACAATTTACCTAAATTTCAGCATAAGTATTTTGTTATAAAAATATTTTAAATGGCACATACATGTACTAATTAGTTCTTCTATAAGTTTAATTTGAAATTTAAAAAAATTATAAATCAAGCACTCCTGAGGGAGGAAGGTAAGGTTGGGGAGGGTGTTAAATGAGCTTATCTAAGGGCTCAAGTAGAAAGAAAATGGTTTGAGAATGATGATGGCAACATATGTACAAATGTGCTTGATACAATGGATGCATATGTATGGATTGCGTTAAGAGCTGTACCAGCCCCCAATACAATGATTTTATATATATTTTTTAAGTGCAAATTTCCCTTATTTGTCTTTTAGGCTTAAACATGCTTTTTAAAGAATTACTTCTTATCCTCTTGGATCTTTTTCTTTAACCCTACACATCTATGGAATTTTTATAATAAAGAAAAAAAAACAGCAAACATCTTTAACAAAATACACACCAAACACCTATATTTTCTCTATTTACATACACTAAAAAGCAGCTCTTTCCACTGCTTACCATTCAAAATGCTTAAAGCACCGCTAAGACTGGTACTCACCATTTCATTGGGATGGACCAAAAACAAATAGATTCCTGGATGTTTGTCAAAAACCTGAAAAGAGCAATTGGCTTGTTCCATCCGGCAAAGTGCTTCAACACATAGCTCATCTAAATAAAAAAGAAGCAACAAGTCATATCTACTTACCAAGCCTCCAAGTATAAGACTTCCTTGTTCTGTATACATAAGAAAAGCTTTTTGTTGTTTTAAACTGAGGCATTAAAATGCTGATAGTGTGAATAAAAGAACTTTTACCTGCCTAACAAAGTGTATCAGTTAACCCTGTGATATACTATGAATTATTCAGACTTTACTAGCTTGCTCATCCATCTTTTACAAGGCATACCGTAAATACTCGAGTATAAGCCAACCAGCGTATCAGGCGAGGCACCTAATTTTACCACAAAAACTGCATTAAAAATGTGCTGGAAAAACTCAGCTTATACAAGAGCATATACGGTAATGATCTCCAGGGATACCTCTTAGATGCATGATATAGGAGTAGGAAATGAAGTCAGCTTTGCTCCCCGAAATTGTTCTCATCCCACTGACTAATTCATCTGCTCTCCAGACATGAAATGCAATCATCATCAAACACTAAATTCTCCAAACATAATTGGCGTTTTTCTGGACTCTCTATTCTGTTCCACTGGTCTATGGTACCACCATTCTAAGACTTGTTGCTTTGTAGAAAATTCCCATTACTCTTCTTTTTGAGAAATGTCCTGAATAGACTCACATTTACCCTAAAGCAGAGAGGGCAAAATGTTAACATGTGTATGTGATGGTATTCACTCTACAGTTCCTTCAACCTCTATGCTTGAAAACTTTTGTTAATAAAAGGGGGGAAATAAAATTACCCTATGGGGGCGGGAGGGGATAAAAAGAGGAACTCAAGGAGGAAGAAATGTTTTCGGTATGATGATGGCAGCAACATATGTACAAACGTGCTTGATACAACTGATGTATGGATTGTTCTAAAAACTGTAAGAGTCCCCAATAAAATGATTAAAATAAACAAATGAAATAAAACACCACAAGTAATAAAAAATAAAAATTAGTTACCCTCAATAAAGGTTTCTAAAAACAAACTCACTGTCAATGTCAACTAATAGCAACCCTAGAAATCCCGGGTAGAACTGACCTATGTGTTTTTGAGACTAACTCTATGGAAGGAGAAAGCTCATCTTTCTCTCAAGAAGCAGCCGACGGTTTCAAACTGCTGACCTTGGGAATCGCAGCCCAATGCTTAACCACTGCATCACCAGAGCTCCTTAAATACATTTGTAATCAAATCTTCAATATAAACATAAAGACTTAAATTTTTTAAGTAGTAAAATATAAATTGAAAGGACCCAAGATACTCACTAACATGTTCATGTAGAAGCAGATAAGGATATTTCAGTATTTCAAGAAGGGGAACTCGAAGCTTATTTTCAAAGTCTTGGCCAGTAAAGTCAAACAAATGTGTTTCTCCATTATTGTCTACAATATATAATTCATCATCATCTCCAATTTCTGCTTTCATGGATTTTTCAAAGTGATTTATGAGACGCAAAGTTTCTAATTCCCATAAAACCTACAGGAAAAGAAAAATAGTATATTTTATAATCAACAAAATGTTAAATGACTATATAAAAGCTTTGTAAACAGAAATTTAAAGATGCATTATGTATCACTTTTAGATTTATTTACTAAAAACGCTCACTGAACATGGCTGCTTCTATAAAATTAAATAGTCATAAGATTAAATAGAATATGAAATGTTTAAAAACTTTTTTGCACATTTTTGATAGAAGTATCCTAACATTTCTATCAACTATCAAAAAGGAAATGAGAAGTTAGAACTTCTTTGTGAAAATCATGAAATTGGTCCTTCTATGACTTGCCTTTATCTTCTAGACCTAGGACATAGTTAACATCAGGTTTAGCAGGCACACAAGGGTTAATATTTCAGTTAGGGAGCTTTAAAATGTAAAAATTTTCTCAACACAAATTCATAAAATCATCTCTTTCCTTCAATTTTTTCACATATCTCTACGACCTGTGCTTTTTCATCACATAATTGTAATAAGCCAAACATTCAGTTATATTGTGGGGAGAGGTCAGATGCTCACAGGCATCCTCCCTGAGGGGGATCAGGTGCCAGACTGCAGTGGGCCCCACTCCCTGCTGTTAGGGACAATGGATGCCTGCAGTCATCTACCTGGTTCCAGTAGGTGGGGTTTACACCCTACTGATAATGGATCCTATGGAGATCTAGAGACTAGGTCAAAGTTAGGCTGCCATCCTGACTCTAGGATCCACCCATCTTGTCACATGTGTACCCCCAACCCCTCCTCTTCCTATTGTGTGTATGTCCCTAGACGACCCCCCTCTCATTAGCATATTACCTAAAGCACAGCCCCTTCCTGTGACATATGTCCTCACCTGTAATTAGGGGGCTTGCATGTCCCAGAGAAGATAAAAAGCCTGGGGTAGCATTAAAGGGCGCTCTCTCCCTCCATGTGGACCATCAAGCAGGGCTGAGGTGAACATGCTACTATGAATTGTGTCTGACTCCATTTATTTCAATACTTCTATCTCTCATGCTCTCTATAACTTTACTATGATCTTTACTTATTATCGCTGTACAATTGCACCTACATAATGATGTGTTAGGGGTTGGCTTCCCCTGACATTATATATTCATAATTTTCACCTTGTCTACTATAACTGAAAAAATATCCTTGCCCTGAGAAATTTCAGTCCATTTATAGTCATTAAGAAATAAGAACTCTATAGGCAATAGACGAGTTTAGCAAAGTTGCAGGGTATAAAGTCAACAAACAAAAATCAGTTGGGTTTCTATATACCAGTAATAAGAAATCAAAAAGGGAAGTTAGAGAAGCAATTCCATTTATAGTAGTATCTACGAGAGTAAAATAATAGGAACAAATCTAAACAGAGATTTTAGAAAAATTTATATAATGAAAATTATAAAGCATTGTATTTAAGTGGAAAAATTTTCCATATTAATGGATTGAAAGATTTAATATTGTTAACATGTCAATACTACCCAAAGCCATGTACAGATTCAAAAATTCTGATAATAGGTCTGACACCCTTATTCAGAGAAATAAAAAAAATGAATTCCCCACTTTCTATGGAAAACCTAGAGGTTTCAATAGCTAAAACAATGTTGAAAGAGAAAACAAGAATAACAGGATTCACACTTCCTGATTATAAAAAAACACTATCACCACTATAGCAATCAAAGCATCCTGGTACCAATGTAACAATCAACATGCTAAATGAATTCAACTGGGAGGCCGCCAGAAAGAACTCTTACATATATGCCCAACTGATTTCTGACAAAGGTACTAATGCCCATTCAATGAGTCAAGAGTCTCTTTAATGAACAGTGCTGGGAAAATTGGATTGCTCATGAAAAGAAAATGAAATAGTCATGTCTCACATCACATATAAAAAATAAATAAATTCTAAATGGATTAAAGGACTTAAATGTGCACACTAAAACCATAAAATTCTCATAAGAACAAGCAAGGGAAAAGCTGTCAGGCCTTTCAACAATGACTAAACAACAAAAGACAAAATAACTGGGACCTCATTAAAACAAAACAAAAATTCCTGTTCATCAAAAGATTTACCAAGAAGATAAAATGTCAAGCGATTGACTGGGAGTATGTATTTATAAACTATTTAACAGGAATAATAATTTGACAACTGACATTTAAGCATAAAAAAGGCAATCTCCAAAGTCACTCAAATGACTACCAAACATGTAAAAAAAAAAATGCTCAATGCTGTTAGTCATCAGAGATGCAAAACGAAACTACAATCAGATACTATTTTAGATCAAATTTGCCCATGAGGATGTCAAGGTTTAAAAAATAACAACAAATGCTGGTAAGAATATGAGGAAATTTGGAACCCATAGCCACTTCTGGGGGGAATGAAAAATGGTATCCCCATAAAAACCATTATGGTGGCTCCTCAATAAAAAAAATGTTTTAAACCCCAAAACTAAAAACTATTTTATGACTCAACATCTCCACTCCTTGGCATCTAATTATTTAAGAGCTGAGACTTATACAGAGACTTGTACCCCAATGCTCATTGCAACACTATTCACAAGTCAAAGGCAGAAACAAGAGATTCATCTGCAAATGAATGGACAAACAAATGTACATAGCTACAGTGGAATACTAATCAGCCAGTAGGAGAAACATTGTTGCGGTACAGAGGGTACTTTAAAGACTATGTGAGCAAAATAAGTAGATCACAAAGGACAAATATTGTGCAACTTTTCTGACAGACAACTAAAAAAGACAAATGTATCAAGACCAAGGTTTGTCTTAGACTGAGGTCCTTCACTGTTTATATGATCATTGGTGCTGGGTCCTTTTTTTCTATTCTTCATTCTTGTTTTATTTGTGTTCTTTCTATATAGGAAAGCCAAGACTGATGCAGACAGTCAACTGAAATAATAATTAGCTGAGTTGCTGTGAATCAACTGAATGGCAGTGTTTTTTTGTTTTGTTTGGGGGGAGGCCGCAGGGGCACCACAAAGGAGGCTGGGGAAAATGGGAAATCAATACCAATGGGTACAAGGAAGAAACCGTTCCAAAGTTGACTCTGATGATAAATGCATAGTTCTTAGTATGACCGAACTACTGAATAATATACTGTGTTAATTTTAGCTCAATAAAACTAATTTTAAAAAAGAAAACCATTAAAAAACAAAGAAAAGGTTTGTTGGTGGTTGCTGGGAGCAGGATGAAGATGGGATGGTAACAATGATGGAGAAATCACATAATTGGGCATAGGGTTGCACAGCCAATTGTTGTAGTTTCTATAAATAAGTTTTACAAGTATAGGTGGTTGAATTGGTAAAATTGCCAATATATTTACAACAAGAAAACAGTAGAGGCCTTTTAGACTAGAACTTCTTTTCCAAAGTATCCCCCCCTTGAATCAATAAACTTACACTTTCTGTTCAAACCTACAGGGAAAAAGAGGGTGTGTGTGTGCCTACGGGGGCTGCTTAAATGTATCCAAACATTCCAGATGATTTGGTTCCTTAATTAATTAAAAGAAAAAACTATTCACCAATAATGAAAATCACCAAGCCATTCAGACAAATCAAATATACTGTCAAGTACTCATAAAACTGGCACTAAAAAACAACCAAAACAGAATATCCTTGAAAATAAGTTATTAAAACAACAAGAATTCTAAACATAAATTCTCATAAAACTGATGTTAAACTAAAATGATTAATGAATCATAAAATTCTGCTTTAGGTTTCAATTTAATTCTCTTCATCAATTAGCACTTACTTAGCACCTACTAAGCTCCAAGGTACTGGAGGTGCAACTAGTAATCTTAGCCTTCAGAGTTTAAATATCATTTCCTTCATATCTAAGTTTAAATTTATTCTCATCCTAGTTATCAATCTTACAGTTATCACCCATAATCTAAATTACCTCGTGCAAGAATGGCAATTCATCTCGTGCTTTGTGGTATTCAGCCACGCACTCCAAGCAATAGCAGAGATCCTCATCAGCTGTTCGAAATTCACTGGTAGGGGTTCTGGCTGCATAGCGCTTTAAGAAATCAACCGTGGAACCACCACCTGGCGTACACCAACAGCATGTACTCATTCTGTACCTATATTCAGAAAAAGAAATTTAAAAGACATTGAAAGACTAAAGAAAAATAACACACCACCATCCAAGGTCAGTTTATTCTCTGTAAATAGGTACATTTCTTATCAGTGACCTTGAGCTTCAACTTTAAATGTCCCTCCCACCACAACCAGAATATACTGCTGACTAGCTTGACAATGACAAATGTGCACCCATGCATATAAACTTTATGTTTAACACATGAAAAGTAGAGAAAAAGTAAATGAAAACACCTTGTTAGTCATACCGTAAGGCAATATGAAGTTGTGGTAGACAGGAAGCTCAAAGCTATGCAGTACTGATGAAGAGAAGGAATGGTCAGTTTTTAGAGTACAAAGGTTGGTGTATTCTAGTGATGTACTGAAACAAACACTCATGATACTTAAAGTTTTACTGCCTTTAAAGTACTGATTTTCTATCCACGCTTCCATCGGCCAGCGAAAGAGTTAAGATGAAACAATATTCTAAGCGTTAGCAATCCAAAAGGACAGCAAAGTATCCAGAAGAACCAGGAACCAGAGGAAGTTCAGGGAACCACACATACCAAAGAATAAATGAAGACATGTATGGCAGGCTTCTCAGAGCTACAGAGAACATGAAATCTGGAGCTTAGCAAGTAAGCTGGAGTCCAGAATCCAAAGAGAACTCCGTAAATGAGTTCGAATGAGGTCTAACGAAAGTTAAGATCCCCTATTTTTATCCTTCATTAAATGCATGTAGTGAGGTCACCTTTAACACTCAGTAGCAGTCTAACTTGGCTAAACAAAAAGCAAATGTCTTCCCTGATTAAAAAAAAAAAAGGCGACATTATTCAGATAAAATACCATATAAGCCCAAAACATCCCGTTGTGCAAAACAGGAAGGAAATGTTCATACAAGCTGCATTTCAAAGAGGCATAGCCGGTGTTGAGTAATTTGAAATATAGAATTTGCACAAAACCAATTCCTATGAGGTAGTGGTCTAATATATGCAGATTTCCACATTCTCCAAGCAGTTGTTGAACCCCTCGTGCCCCACCCCATCTGACACAAGCCACTCTCCCTTCACCTTTTGAGTTTGGCAACACATCACAGAACTCTTGAACGACACCTAGGGTTCATTTGATTACTAAGGAAGTAACAGATGAGGGTCCATAGACAAGTCTTCCTTTCAGTGCATGACATTTTTCTGGGCTCCACTCAGCTCCCTCAGAACCTACCACCTGCTTAGACCCTCAGGACAAGGTCTTCTTCACCTTGCTGTCTGGCCCATCACTAGCTCTGTGGCCGAGTCCCTTTTGACCTGATGCTACCAGCTCTGCTGTTGTCTCAGTCTCATTAGAGTGCCTTCAACTATAAGGGCATCTTTCTACGGCATGGGAAAACCAAATCTGAGGTAAGGGCTAAGACAAAAAGTTTAACAAAAGGAAAGGGGATATCTTCCCAAATCACTCAAGTTTTGTAACAAGTTTCTTAGAATTCTGTCCCACATAAAACAGATTTTCAAGTGGATCAAGTATTGCAAGAAGGGTTGGGAGACTTCATATATGAACCCAACTGTCAATCTCAACCAATGAAGAAACTATGTCTGGAGCCCAGAAACTGGTAGTTACCATTAAAATTACCACTAATGTGACAGTATCTTAATTGGAATCTCACATGGCTAGGCATTTTCAATTATGGGTATATATATTTAGCTTCTTTTTTTTAGCTTAAACTTGTTTTTATTTGAAGAGCATAAATATTTTAATCTCAATAAGCTTACAGTTCAATAACTGCCCAAAGTGCTGTATGAGGATCAGCTAGTTCAAAGAGCTCATCTTTCCAACACTCTTTTAAAAAAGCAAGATTCACAGTCAATATAGATGATTTTATGAATGCATGTAGGATTTACCAGCATACAAGCGAGCAAGGTCCAATCAAAACTGTGGCTTCCAAGGGGATCTGTTGAGCCAGAAAAATGCAAAACAGGGATGTCTGCTCAGAGGCTCTTGTTGTTAGGAGCTATCAAGTCAGTTCCAACTCATAGCAACCCTATATACAAAAGAATAAAACAGTGTCCAGGTACTGTGCCACGCTCACATTGGTTCTGTCTGAGCCCACTGCTGCAGCCACTGCCATCAATTCCTCTCCTTGAGTGTCCTTCCTCTTTGTCACTTACGCTCTATCAAGCATGACATGCTTTGTTCCAGGAAGAAGTCTCTCCTGAGAACACATCCAAATTACATGAGAAGGCTAACTGGCCTCTCTTCTAAGGAACATTCTGGGTGTAATTCTTCTAAGACAGATATTTTTGTTCTTCTGGTAGTTTATGATACTTTCACCATTCTTCACCAGCACCATAATCCAAGTGCACCAATTCTTCTGTAATCTTTCTTGTTCATTGCTCAACTTTTACATATATATAAGGCAGCTAAAAATGCTATGGCTTGAAGGAGCACCTTCGTTCTGAAAGTGACATTTTTGCTCTTTAGTACTTTACAGAGGTCTTGTGCAGCAGAGATGCATGCAATGTCACTTTTTTTCTTGTAGTTATTTTAAATTGTGGCAAAAACATACACAGTAAAACATTCTTCAACAACTTCTACATGTATAGTTAGTTCAGTGTCACTGATTATATGCATTTTGTACTACCATTATTGATGTCCTTTTCCAAATTATTCCATCACCTTTAACATGAACTCAAAACCCCTAAGCAAACACTCTTCCTCCTTCACCCATGGTAACCATTAAACTTTTTTGTTTTATTTTTAGTTTTCTTGTATAATATAAACATATACACTTCCATAGTTAACTTACTTTTTAAAAGTTGTATATACATCATCACGGTACAGTTTTAATGCTCCTACCCCCACCTGCATTCATTGTTCACTCCCCAAATTCTACTCACCCAACCTTTCCCCTAACCCCCACATGTCCCCCAATAAGCCACTGCATCAGTTTTCTATGCATCCATTCTTTATTTTTTCTTAAACTATTTTATTGACAAGTACATATAATTGACAAGTACATTTACATATCATTCAATAGTTCAATCATTCAATCATGTCATGGGGAAATGTACAATCACTCCCACATCAACCAATTAGAATTTTTCCACTCCCCCGCATCCATTCTGTCTTTGCTTCACAAACTGGGACCCCAACAGAAACAATAAACAAAAAACAAAATGAAGAAAATAGTAATAATAAAGATAAAGGGAAAGAAAATACCACCAGCATTATTTTAAAAGCCAGAGAAGAAATTTCATGTAACAAGCGAGACATATTTGAGCCTAGAACAAATTCTGGCTGGGTCAAGATGTAGGTCAACTAACCAAGTAAACATATTATACCATGGTTTGACCCATGGCAATCAAGTGTACAACAATCTCTGTCTGATAGTAGCAGTTCTAGTCCCTTGCTAGTGGTTAGAGGGGAATCTATCAGAGGCTTAATTTCTATATTGGACTCTCACAGTCCTCCCAAGCCTTCCACATCTTAGGTGCTCACAATTTAAGCTCCAATAATTTTCCTTTCATCATATCTGGATTTTGCTATCGCCATCATTGGATCACACAGGCTTGTATGCTTCTTCGATGTGGATTTACTTGACATCTCACTTAGATGGATGCTTGTTTGAATACAAATTTATGACCCCAGACACTATTCCAATTGATAGTCGAGCACCATCTGCTTTCTTCACCACTTTGCTATAGCACCCTTATCTTCCGTTATCTCATGAAGGCAAGTATTGAGCAGGGCTATGTTATAAGAACTATTTTTGGATTAGGGCTAGAATTATGTAGGAGTCCAGAATCCATCTGCTGATCCATAGGTTATGAATGACTGGTTTAAAATTACTGTGGTCATTTTATTATGAAAAAAAGAAAAACATTGGTCAATCATCCCTGTAGGGCAGTGGTTATCAACCTTCCTAATGCCTTAACCCTTTAATTCAGTTCCTCATGTTGTGGTGACCCCCAACCATAAAATGATTTTTGTTGCTACTTCATAACTATAATTTTGCTACTGTTGTGAAATATAATGTAAATATCTGATATGCAGGACATATTTTCATTGTTACAAATTAAACAAAATTAAATTAAAGCAGAGTGATTAATCACAATACAATATGCAATTACATATTGTGAAATATTCATGTGTTTTCTGATGGTCTTAGGTGATCTGAGAAAGGGTTGTTCGACCCCAACCCCTAAGGGGTCTGGACCCACAAGTTGAGAACCGCTGCCCTAGGGTATAACGCAATTGCATTGATAATAGCAGTAACTTATCCAATGTCATTTCATTTGACTGCTGATTCCATGAACATTGCTTATGGATTTTAGTAAAAATGAAATCATTGACAATTTTGACCTTTTTATTTTTAACTTTGATCTTCCTTCCACTATGATGTCTACTGGTCCAGTTATGAGGATTTTTGTTTTCTTTACAATGAGTTAAAACCTACACTAAAGGCTGTAGTTTTTGATCTTCAATAACAAAAAACAAAATACATTGCACAGTGTATTATGTGTGATCAAAATTCCATGGCAGGGGAAATTAGGAAGACATGTCTATCAAGTGTCTTTGAAGGAAAGAGGTGATGACACACTAAGAAACCTTATCCAGACTATTCTACCATCTTCAAGAGGCAAGGAGTGCCCACTCAGCCACCCCTGGGCTCTAATAAGAGAGAAATACAGTCCTATTTCCTTAATGATCAAAAAGAAATAAAGAAACCTAATATAAAGCACTGAATATTTGGGTATGGAACGACAATGTGAGGATTCTAAACAGGTATCGTCCAAAATTCAAAGCGGCTCCAGACTAGAGGAATACAGGGTGACACAGTACTTCAGATCTTCACTGTTTTTTGCTGAACAGACAACTATTTCACTCAATGAATTTCTATCTGAAAGATCAATATAGTAACAGAATTCACAAGCCGTTTTTCAGGTGATATAATTCAATGAGAGATGTGGACTTGGAAGACTAAAGAATAGGTGGGAAAAAAAAAAGAATAGGTGGAGGGTGGGTTGGAAAGGAGGAACCGATTACAGGGATCTACATATAACCTCCTCCCTGGGGGACGGACAACAGAAAAGTGGGTGAAGACGTCAGACAGTTAAGATATGACAAAATAATAATTTGTAAATTATCAAAGGTTCATGAGGGAGGGGGAGGGGAAAATGAGCTGATGCCAAGGGTTAAGTGGTGAGCAAATGTTCTAAGAATGATGAAGGCAACGAATGTACAGATATACTTTACACAATTGATGCATGTATGGATTGTGGTTGTATGAGCATTCAATATGAAACATTTTGGAGCTTTCTCAAATATTCATTGTTGCCAGAATGATTTTGGCAGACAGCAAATCTTCATTTAAACTTTAAAAATTTAATTATGGGACTGAAGTACAAAGTGCTATGTATTTTTAAAGTAACAGCACACAGCAAAAAAAAAACAAAAACTTTCTATTAAGAAAATTGGGCCTACTTTTTATTTCACTCCCATGGCCCAGAATGCAAAACTAAGCTTCCTCATAGAAAGTTACTTACATAATAGGTAAGTGACATGAAATCTACAAGATACAGAATAGTACTGAAGAGTTAACAACAGAAATTTAGATACTAAGGTTCCTCTTATTAAGCCATAAGGAGATTATGTTCCAAAACCTAAAATCACCACGAGCCTGATGGCCAAGCCTAGACTTCTCAACAGGATCTATTTTTAACTTTCCTGTTGGGCAAAAATTACTGTTTATAAATGGCCGTGAATCCTACTTTTGTAAAACAATCACTTTTGCTCACCTTTCCCAGCTTCTTGAAAAAGTCATAAAAAGAAAAAAAAAAAGCAACAGCCATACAGATATATCATCTCCTACTTCATCTCTTTTGCCCTCAGGATTCTACGCACTGTACAAAAAGCCCTAATAATCTCTGTATTAAACCTGATAAATTAACTTGATGCCATGGTTTCTTTAGCTGAGACAACCTAGTTCTGTCATTTTCTCTCCTTAATCTCATTTATAAATTACCTCTTCCTCTGTTCTTTTCTTCGATACTCTCCTTCCTTCTTATTGTTATGTGCCATCAAGTCCATTTGTCTGACTCGTATTGGCCCTACGCACAACTGCACAGAACACTGCCAGCCCTGTACCATCCTCATCACTGTTACGTGAAGCCACTATGTCAATCCATCTCAATGAAGGTCTTACGCTTTCTCTGACCCTCTATTTTATCAAGCCTAATATCCTTTCCTCGGAACTGGTCTCTCCTGATAGCATGACCAAGGTTTAGTGATACCTCTTTTATCAAACTCAATTCATTCCAAATTCATATTCGAACACCAAAAAGTACGAGAACTGAACATACTGTTCCCATAATACAGGACATACGAGATCCAGGATGGGTAGATTTATGGAGACAGTGGCTGAACTTGCGGGTGTTGTGGGATAAGAAGTGGGAAGCTAGTGTGATGAGTGCAAGAATAAGGAAAATATTCTGAGGCTGATTGTGGTGATGATTGTGCATGTCTTCTTGGTATAATTCAACTACTGAAGTATGTGATGTATGAATGATGCACCAATGAAACTGTTAAAAAATAAAAGTGAAAAAAGGAAAGCCAAGAAACTGGTTCTGAGGCCTCATAATTCACGATAGAGGCTTTTAGCCTTCCTGAATATATCACTGTTGTTACGCTATGGCGATCAAGCTGTTTCCGGTTCATCTAAATTAACAGCAACTTTTCAACCTCTTTGATGGTCTGGGTTGTTCTGCAGTTAATGACTTCACACCTTTTGCTACATTTTCCACTTCACTTTAATCATATAGTTTTTTCAAAAATGTTGATATCGACTTAGCCTTGTTGTATTCAACCACCAATCACGCAAGCAGTGATCTAATTAAAATTTCAGTTTCTTTCATTCTATTGTGGTCCTCACAATTTTCTCTTAACTTTATTCCTGGTATCACTTTCTTCAGGGTCATGGCTAAGCGAGCACAAAAAAATGCACAATGGCAAATGTTTTAACACAAGCACTCTGTCGTCTCAGTGAGAGCAGGGCTTAAGACTGAAGCGTCACCTCTTTTTTCCTGTCACAACCTGTGACTCACTCTTGGCCAGAACAGACTTTTTTATATATTTGCTTTCGGTTCAAGTATCAAGCAGTGACAAACCGATTTTGTTATTGTTTTAAGTTTTGCTGCTCAAGTAGTGGAAAGCTCAAGTTTGGAGCCGTTTGACAACTGAGGTATTACTTCACACAAGGAAGCCTTGATGCCCTTGCTTCTAAGGAGCACTTTGGTTATCCATATTCCAAAATAGATTTGTTCTTCTCTGGCAGTCCATAAGTACTTTCAGTGTTCTTCACCAACACCGTAATTTAAATCCATCAATTCTTCTTTGCTCTTCCTTTTTCACTGTCCAACTTTCATGTGCATATGAGGTGATTAAAAATACCACTGCATGGGTCAGGAATACTTTCGTTCTCAAAATGACATCCTTCCTCTTCAAAACTTTTAAAGAGTTCTGGTGTAGCAGATTTGCCCAATGAGCACTGATTGTGCATCCAAGCAAAATGAAATCCTTGATAACATCCATGTTTTACTAGATAACCTAACTCAAACCACGACTTCAAACACAACTTATTACTGAAGCTTCCCAAAGACAAGAATGCATGTAAAACTCCTATGCAGTATTTTAACTATGTGGCAACTACTTAATGAATGATAGACCTTTCTCATGCACTCCAGCCACTTACAGTTAATATCCAAGTGTATGCAATGTATCTCTTACTCATGCCAGTGCTGTAAAAAAAAAGGTGGAAAAATGGATCTAAAAAATGGAATTTTCCTACACTACTGGTGCTAAGTTCTGGGGAGCTAACTACAAAGTCTGTAGTTCAAACCTATTCCTAAGGATACAAGTGAAGATTGATCCTGTAAAGCTTTTTTTTTTAAAACATTTTATTAGGGGCTCATACAACTCTTATCACAATCCATGCATATACATGCATCAATTGTATAAAGCACATCTGTACATTCTTTGCCCTAATCATTTTTTTTCTTTTCTTTTTTTACATTTTATTAGGGGCTCATACAACTCTTATCACAATCCACACATATCATATACATACATCAATTGTACAAAGCATATCCGTACATTCTTTGCCCTAATCAATCTCAAAGCATTTGCTCTCCACTTAAGCCCTCTGCATCAGGTCCTCTTTTTTTCCCCCCTCCCTCATGAGCCCTTGATAATTCAGAGATTGTTATTTTGTCATATCTTGCCCTATCCAGAGTCTCCCTTCCCCCCAATCCTGTAAAGCTTTGTATTTTTTTTAATATATATATACTTCAAGGTCTCTTTAGGAGTGTTTTCCAGTCGTTGACCTCTAGGAGTGTTTTCCAGTCGTGTCTGACGGGTGCCACACCCTGGCCCCAAAGTCTATTATTGGCATTCCCTTGGGACTTTTCTTGCTCTGCTCCTCTTGCTTCTGTTTTGCCTCCATGTGGTGGGGTCAGATGGGGCGCAATTCCTGTACTGTGTCTCCAAGGATTTACACTCTTAATAACCCCAGGGAGTTCTACTTTGACCTACATACAGGATTGTTACAAGTCAGAATCAACTCCATAGAAGTGGGTCTGGTTTTGGTATCTCCCTTTCACGCTCATCTTTATGCGTTCCATTGGATCTCTCTGTTTACATCTGTACTTTATTAGTGTCACTGCCTTTGTTCAATACATTTTTCATGACCTGCCTGGGTAACTGCCTGATCTCTAAGTCAGCATGCTCTCCCCTCTTTTCCGATTCAAACACTTCTTCTTCCTATGCACAATTTGCATTTTGAAGGCACAAATAGCTCCTCCACAATTTTAGGATAAAATTCAAACTTTCAAGCTCAACACACAGGTTCTCCTTAACCAGCCTTCAGCAGTGTCTCTTGATGTACCCCTACACCTACTGTCTTGTTTGCTCTTGCTACAATTCTTCAGGGTGTTTGGCATTACCTGGAAGCTCTATCTAGCCTTTGAAACCTATCCATCTTCTATATTTTTGTCTTGATTGTTTACCTTGAATGCACATCCAAATCAACTTAGAAACTTTAAGCATGCAGATGATGAAATTCCGTTCTAATGGAAAGCCATGTTTGAAAATCATAGTGCCCTCATTCATCTGAAGGTATGTCTGAACCATGCTCTCTTCCAGTCTGGTTCTGATGACTTGCTTCCTTATTCCTTCAAGTCTGTAACATGTTTCCACCATTATACTTACCGTATTGCTCTGAACTCCCGTCTTTCTGTTCCCCACACCATGAGCCCTATCCTCACCAATCCTGAGTCTGGTAGGGTAACACATTGACAGAAAAATGTCTTTAAGGAATAATTACCTGTGCAGAGATGTGATCCTGTTAGCCGAATTTCTTGGGCTTATTTGCAAATGAGTGAGGCTTTACATTCATATATGCCCCAACTCTGGTCCCAAAAGAATTACTTCTGAAATTTAAAAAACAAAATACCCCATTTGTAACGTGGTTTTTATACTTTATCTCCATCTGAGCTTCACATGAACCCCGCAGACAAACATCCCTTTTTCCATAATGAAGTTCAAAAAAGTTAAGCAACTTACTGTTGCACACAGGCAATAAATCTGTGGTAGAACTATGATTCTGACGCTTAGTCCCACATCAGCTTCTAGGACACCCCTCAATGAGCAAGTGTGGGTACCTTCAGCCCTAGCAAACAACTCCTCATGGGGAAGGGGGTGGAGGGCGGGGAGGATGTTCTGTTTCCTTAAAGCAGCGGGAGGACACCCAAGTCATCACTCCATCCCCTTCCAGCGGGGCATGGAGAGCTCAGGAGACCATTCGTGATCAGCACACTATCCAAAAGGAAAGCCCTTAAAACAGGAGCAACGAGGGGCGTCGAGGGGACAGAGACGTCCAAGATGGAGAACTCCACAAACTCCCGCCACCCCCCCACTCCCCAATTGACTGCTCAGTGCAGGGACCAAAAATAGCTCACAAACGACCGCGAAATAGACTCTCAGGCTTCAAAGGTCAGGGGTCTTGGCGTCCAGAATGCCGGAGCACAGAGAGCACTGAATAGGAAAGGAGACCCACCAGACGTCCAGAGGGCTCCCAACTCCGGCAAGACGACCCGCCAGGGGAGGCGGCAGGGTTTGCGCCACCCCTCCCCCACGCGCCAGGGCCTCGCGCGCCGCGACGGTTACTCGACGCAACCCCGCGCCCAGCCGCCGCGCGCGTGCCCCGACCCGACCCCACCAGCCGGCGGTCTCGTGGCCGCTCGGCCGCGCTTCCTCACCCGGCTCGGCCGCCCTTCAGCCGCTAGCCAATCTCCATGTCCCCGCCGCTCCACGGCCGGAAAGGAGCGGAAGTCCGCACCAGCCACCCCCGAGCGCTTTACAAGTCCTGTCTGCTCTCCTTGATCCAACCCCCGGGCGCCGCGAGCAAAAGCTCCGCCCCCTCCGCGACGTCAGCCTCCGTAGGCCCGCCCCTAGCCGCTGGTTTCATTTCGGAGCGTCGAAGGGGCTGGACGCGAGCAGAGGCCACAGGGCTCCTCGAGGAGGCGGGGCTAGAGGAACCAGGCTCCACTTCCGGTCCGTTGGGAGCCAGCCAATCAGGAGCATGAGGGCGTGGAAAGTTGACGCGGACGCAGGCCCCGCCTGGCGCGTGCGACTCCTGGAAGCATGTAGTCTACTTCGTCAAGCAGACCGCCTCCCCTCTGGCCGTTTCTGTTTCGTCTTAAATAAATTTGTTTTTCCCTTTCTTTTTTCAAAGCTTCAGATGTATCACCTGTGAGTGTGTGTTCGGGTCAATGAGTCCATTCGGGCTCAAATAAACCCTATCAGAGAACTGCCCCTGCCCCATGGGACGGCCAAGGCTGTAAATCCTTACCCTATAACGCCGAGCGCGACGTTTTCGTTTAACATTCAATTAAATGTATATGTTAATATATATTCATAACTGTGAGGGTAAAGAATAAAAACAAATTATTTCCTGAAATTAAAAATTGAGGCGTTATTTAGGTACATCCCATGGACCAACTGATGGTTGCTAACGGCCGTTGGCAGCCGTTGCGCAACCAGTGTTCCTGAGCTAGCTTGAGAATGCGTTTTGATCGCCCTCAAAGACCTAAAATCTATCAGTACGTAATTGTGGGGCATGAATATACACACGCATTATATTAGACATTATTAAATGTACAAACGATACAGAATACAACAATCATAAAGATATATTGGAAAACGTTACCTATTTTTCTGAACGCCTATGATGTGCTACCTATACGACTAGCTTATAGTCTAACTGAGAAAAATGACCGATAAAATAACTATGAGGTTAATGAATCCATACCACTAAATGGTAGTTATTAATTAATTACCACCAAGGGGAAAAAAAGACGAGGTAGGCTCGATTTAGATAAATTGGTCTGGGAAGGTCTTACCGAAGAGAACTTAACGGTGTGATCCGAAGGCACACGCAGGACAAAATGAAGGGAAAAGTCGTTAGGGGAGGAACGTTCTAGAAAGGGGGCGTGGCTTGTTGGAAAGCCCTGAAAGTACTTAAGAAGCCAGCCAGTAATAGTGGAGGAACATTCTAGAAAAGGGGCTTGCCCTGAAGGCAGTTAATAACTGCATCCAGTAAAACCTGGAGTGGACTTTTAAGCGTGAGGCAAGGACTGTTTTTTTGGGGCAGCAGGTCATTTCTTATTCTTCTCCACTTATTTCTGCCATACTCCAATGAACTTGCTTCAAACTACAAATTTCATATGTATGTGTATAGTTTTAAAACTTAAATTTTTAATTTAAAAATACTTTAATTTTTATCTAGTAATATAAGAATAAGAGTCTGAAAAAATAAAATTAAAAAAATAAAAAGAATGAGTCTAGATGGCTCCTGAAAAATTCAATTAACACAGATATAGAAAGCAGTAAAAATCACCTGAGGTAACCATAATTAATATTTTATATACTTGAATAATTTACATATATTTACATGTTTCATATATTTCTTAAATTGATATTATTAAAGTATATGTGAAGGAATATTCATAGATGCCAACCTACTCATCACATTAAAAAAAAAAACATTACCCCAGAACTCTGAACTCAAATAGCTTGAGATCTAGAGCTTATAATATTCTCTTTTTTTGAGCCTATAATACTTCCAATAGCGCATAAAATTATTTAATAGTTTATAAATTCAAGGGAAGAAATGAACTTTTGGATTGAAGAAAATATTTTAATGTACACTATTAACATAAGTACCTTAATACTAAGTCATAAAATATAATGGTTAATATCTTGTTATGATGAAAAGTGACCATAAAGGCAAAAAATTGCCTAGAGCCCACCAAAGTTCCTCCTTGTCCTTGGGTTCTTACAATTTTATCATGTTTGTTTCTTTCTGTTAACAAAGTATTAATGAGTTTTGCATTCTTTTAAACTTTATATTCGTGGAATTATACTGCATACATTTTTATGCAAATTGGATTTTGCACTCCATGCTATGGGCTGAAATTCATAGATGCAAGGTAACTTCAGGTGTTGTGGAACCCAAAGCCTACACAACTAGAAGGATGTTTTTAAAATAGGGTTTGAGAATGTCAGGTTAGGAACAGAAATTGATATTTGAAACAAATAATCCAAAACAAATATTTAAAAACTGACAAAACAGAAAAAATTAAACAGAAGAAAAACTGCCTAGCACAGGGTGCTTTTGTTGTTAGGTGCCATGGAGCTGAGTACGACACAGCGACCCTGTCCTTACAATAGATGCTATGCCTGAGCCCATTATTGCAGCCACTGTGTCAATCCATAGCATGGAGAGCCTTATGGTCCTTTGCTGCCCCTATGTTTTACCAAGCATGATGTTCTTCTCTGGCCTCTTCTGATAATATGTCCAAAGTATATAAGGTGAAATCTTGCCACCCTTGCCTACAAGGAGCACTCTTGCTGAATTTTTTCCAAGACAGATCAGTCTTAACAGTCAAAGGTGCTTTCAATGTTCTTTCCCAGCATCACAATTCAAAGGGACAGATTCTTCTTTGGTCTTCCTTAGTCAATGTCCAACTGTCACATGCACAGTGCTATAAAAGTTACACATTTTGACTGCATACACTTCATATAGCAATAAGATTTTAAAATCATTTTCTATACCACCCCAAAAGAATAATCAGTCATTTTTTCTAGCCAGGTTGATAAAATTTTATTAAGACTGTACACAAGTTTCAATGTCATGATTTATCTTGATAATTGATGTAAATGTTTAGGATTGTGATCAAATTTAATAAAATTTCTATCAAATTTATTTCATATACAAACTGAAAGATTTCAATGCTCAAGTGCAGAGGTTCTCAAACTTATCTTGCCTACAAGCCCCTTTTCAGAAAAAAAATTACTCAGTGCCCACCTGGCAAGAAAAACTTTTGTACTATACCCCGTAATACAGGATAAAGTGTAGGTATCTGCTTTTGCAACACACACCCCAACCCACCCCACCCCACTCATTCTAGCATCCCCTGGGGGAAGTATTGCCCATTTTAGGGCACTGCTACTATTAAATACTCTGAATTGAGAACAAAATTACCAGGCTATATGTCCTCACTTATAGATTATATAGTATGAGTCTCATATGTTGGTATTTTATGTCATAACAAATAAATGTATGTTTTCCAATCTGACCATGTGATTCCTTGTTTTCAACACTCCAAGAGTCTATTATTCATTATTTTTATGGTAAAGGAATCTTCTCTTCTTAAAGATTTGCTAAATTTTTGCTACAATGATTTCGGTTTCATCATTGTACATCTTGACTTTTATTCAATCATCTTATATATCTTGTTCTCAATTTTATAATTTGTATATAATCATATACAATATAAATCCATGGTATGATTTTATATGAATTTTAAACCCTCTCCCTTCATGTAATCCTCTCCAATCAAGATATCCAGAAAATACCCTTTTGTTACTTGGCAATAAATCTCCCCTTCCAAACTCACCCAATGGAATGCAGGTCAGATTTCTATCACCATAGATTAATTGAGCTTGCTCTGCAACTCTATAGTATGGAAGCATACTGATTGTACTTTTTGTGTCTGACTTCTTTTATATAACATGTCTGTGAGGTTCCTATGCATTATTGCATATATCAGCAATTCATCTTTATTGTGGAGTAGCATTTGATTAAATGAATGTACCAAAAAATGAATATACCATAATTTGTTTGTCTACTCATCTACTGATAGATATCTGGGCTGTTTCAAATTTGGGGCTATCAATTTATGAACATTCATTTGCAAGTCTTTTTATGAGTATATGTTTTCATTCAACTTGGATTAAAAATCCCTTAGTGGAATTGTTCTTTTATTAGAAATGAGGCTGTTGAAACTTAGGCTCACTTAATTTTTGGCATGTAATCAGAAAAGGCTAGTTGCTAGAGGGGGACATCATATTTGGTAAAGCAGAGGATCAGTGAAAATGAGATTGATTAACAGGACAACCACAACAATGGGCTCAAAACGTATCACAATCTTGAAGAAAGTTTAGGGCTTGGCAGTGTTTCAGTCTTACAGTGAAACCTGAAGAACTGGAACTTGACAGGATTGTCTAGTTTTTCTGGGTATCATAGGTTTCCACCTTTGACAGGGTGTAGTCTTAGCACTTTTCTATCACTCTTTGTAGATAAAAGGCTTGGAGCCTGGAATCAAACCCATATTCAGTCCCTAGTCCCATTTCTCCCCTTTAGGAGCACTTTCTACCCAAACCTTGCATGTGCAGTCAGGCAGGTGGCCCTAGGGGCTCCTGCACTCCCAGTGATGGAACTGACTCAAGTCCTATGGCATTCTGGGAAATGAACTTCTCCCATTGCAATATTTCTTTCACAAACTCATGTGCTATTCACCCACCAGGATGGTTTGGTTTGTGTTGTCTCCAAGTGTTTATATAAACAATAACACACACACACACACACCCAAACACACACAAACAAATTTTCCAGTCACCCCTCCTCTCTCCTAAAGGTCCTGCCTAAAGTTCTCCATTGTCATTTTAATTACAATTGTGATTGTTTATTGTCTATCTGCCACTCCCCACCCTCTCTTCATTCCTTCTATGCATCAACCTAGACACCAATCAAGGTACTAAGGATGAAACAATGAATCAATCATTACCTTCTTGGACTTAAATTCTAAGGAGCCAAGAAATAACCAAATACCTAATATACTCGTGTATAAGTTGAGTTTTTCAGCACATTTTTAATGCAGTTTTTGTGGTACAGTAGGTGCCTTAGCTGATAAAACGAAAGATAAGTAACTAATAACAAAAACACAACCCACTCCTAAAATAGGGAAAGGTGTGTGTGTGTGTGAGAGAGAGAGAGGTGACAGTGGTAGTTGGGTTGTTGGTGGTGGTATGGTTTAAATAAGTTTTTCATCAAAGAGGACATTTATGTGACCATCAAACACATGAAAAGATGCTCAATGCTATTAGCTATCAAAACCTGTGGGAAACAGAAGGATTTCTCCCAAGTTGTCTCCCCCAAATATATGCCAAACTTAGCTGCTTGCAAATGACTATACACTTGGAGGTCAGAAATAGATCAGGGGTTATTCTCCTTAAGGGTTATCAGCCATCTAGACCAAGCAGACACAACTGTTTATCCCACAACAAGTAGGGCCCACTCCCTTCTAATAAGGATGGTAGTTGTCTGTTTCCTTGTAGGAGATGCCAGAGGTCAAACCTGCCCTAGGATGACCAAGATGAATCTAGGACCTCCCATCTTGTCACATGTATACCCCTAGACCTTTCCATTCCTATGGGCACATCCCTAGCTCATCCCCTCTGGCACGCTTAAGCCTATCATACATCCCCTTCCTATGATGTGGATGCCTATTGAACTGCCCCTTCCTGTGATGTGTGGTTACCTGTAATCATGGCCCCCTAAGGAGATATAACCCTTGGTTAGCAATAAAGTTGAGGCTCTCCCCACGAAGACCACCAAGCGGGACTGAGGTAAGCATACTACCTTGAATTTTGTCTGACTCCATTATTCCAATCTCTCCTCTACCTCTCATGCTCTCTATGACTTTACTATAATCTCTACTTATTATCACTGTACAAATAAGCCTACCGGACCTGTGATGATTTGTTGGGGCCCCTCCTCACCCCACCAAAACCACAGTGAGATGCCATTTGATTCTCACTAGGATGATTAAGGTTAAACAATAACACAAAAAACAAAAATCAGAAAATAACAAATGTTGGGAAAGATACAGGGTAATTAGAATCTTTATCCATTGTTGATCGGATTGAAGAATGGTATACCCATTGTGCAAAACAATGAGGCGATTCTTCAAAAAACAAAACAAAAAATATATATAACTACCATATAGCCTAGCAATTCTACTCCTAAGTATATATTCAAAAGACTTGAAAATAGAGATACTGAAACAGACACTTGTACACCAATATTAACAACAGCCAAAAGGTAGAAACAACCTAGTGGAGAAATAAAAGAGTGAATAAACAAAAATGCAGTACAGACATACAATGGAATACATAACCAACAGGAGAAATTAAATCTTGATATATGCTACACTATGGATGGAGCTGGAAGACACCATGCTGAGCAAAATCAATCAATTACCAAAGTACAAATTCTTTATGACCTCACTTATATAAAAAGACAAAAGGCAAATGTGTAGTTGCATAATCTGTTGTCAATTTGAGACTTAAAAGAGTGAAGGGGTGAAGTTTAGCCTGTCAATCAGAACACAACTTGATGACCTCATTTGGAGGCATTAACGAGATAAATAAGCTTGCTGAAGCTGGGACACATGCTCACTCCCTGCAAGAAATACTTGCTGACAAGACACATGGAGCTACACTGATGGAACCAGAGCACTGGAACTGGAGGAGCTGCACGGAGACCCCTGCCAGTGCTAAGATGCCCCTACCACCACTGGATCCACAAGATTTTCAACTCACTGGTCTGTGATCTTCCTGCATTCGGCATCATTGCATGTGTTGCATGAGTCTGAAGAGTACTTTATAAATTGGTATTGGACATA
Source organism: Tenrec ecaudatus (assembly GCF_050624435.1). NCBI lineage: Eukaryota > Metazoa > Chordata > Mammalia > Afrosoricida > Tenrecidae > Tenrec > Tenrec ecaudatus. The sequence goes on along the minus strand of NC_134539.1, from coordinate 74,705,020 downwards.
TGAGCTAATATTGGACTTAAGGACTTGACCTGACTGGGCCGGGATGTTTTCTCAGTATTCAATTGCACTTGTATATAAAGTTCTTTCTTATATACATAAGTGTCCCTGGGTAGTTTCTCTAGTCAACCGGACTAATATAGATAGAGAACCAAGTTCATTAGTGGTTACCAGGATAAAAAGGAAGGGGGAAGGAGTGGGGGAAGGCTATTGCCAATGAAATATAGAGTTTCCATTTACAGTGATGGAAAAATTGCATTGATTAAGGGTAGGATTGCACAGCCAATGACTGTAAATTCTGTCAATGCATTTTACACTTGCAAAAGTGTAATTGCCAAAAGTTGTATGATATGTACAACAATGACCCCCGTCTAAGAAGTGAGAGCGAGAAGGAGGTGGGAGGTGGGGGTGGGTGGGAAGCGGAGGATACCCTTAGTAAGGCTGCTTTTATACAACCCCAAACCTCATGGGATATGTTCTTTAGTTTGGAGATTTAGTCATGGTTTCGTAGGATAGTCTATTAAGTGGCCTTAATAGCATGTAGAGTGCTTCTGCTCTGCCTCCTAGTTCATTGTGAAGTGCCTGGAGTCTTAAAAGCTTGCAAGTGGTCATCCATAGCACAATTCTTGAGTCAGGAGTAGAAAGAACATGTGGAATGTGGGCTAGTTGCCTCCATGAACAACTGTTTCCCTCACCATGAAACCAAAAGATGTGAATGGTGTCTTGATACTTACTGAGCAGTTTGATAAAAGATTGTAAAGAAGAAGCCTGATCGAAAGGTAATAATAAAGAATAAAATTCAATTCTCATGGACTCCAGATTTTCTGGTGCGGGGGTAACTGATTGAACCCTGAAAACTATTGCCTTGAGATCTTTAAGCCTTAAACCCAAAATATTCCCTGAAATCTTCTTAAAGTAAAATAATAATAATTTAGGTTAATGAGTACAGAAATCCTGCCTTGAGCATTATGCCTTTTAAAATAACTCTATATGGATATGAAATCATATTGGCAACAGCAACTGGAAAGAATAGAGACAAATCTTAGGGAGCTGTGAGCTTGATAATGGAGAGGAACAACTCAGAAAAATCCGGTGAAAATGGTTGCACCATCAACCAACGTAATCAATGCCACTGCCCTGATAAGCAGAAACTGTTTAATTGGCTTATATTTTGCTATGTACATTCCTTACAACAAAATATTTAAAAATCCCAAAATTAAATGATCTACAATTTATAATTATAAGCTATGATAATGAAGAGAAAAATAATAGGTCTCATAGTTAAATACATGTTGTAAATAAGAGAGAAAAACACCGTCACTTCGCTCGCAGTGCTCAGTAACTGTCCTCTCTCTGAAAGAAGTGGCATTCAGCTTGAGAAGAGGGGTGAGCCCGCTTTGAAAATGGCAGCATTCTAGTTAAGAAACAGCCCTTACCTTGGAGCTTTTGCTATTTATATATCCAAGAGCCATCCTGGAGGGACTGCATGAGGAAAACTGGGAGCTGGGTCAAGAATGGAAACATAGAAAAAAAAAAAAAGAGGACCTGATGCAAGGGGCTTAAGTGGAGAGCAAATGCCTTGAGAATGATTGGGGCAGGGAATGTATGGATGTGCTTTATACAATTGATGTATGTATATGTATGGATTGTGGTAAGAGTTGTATGAGTCCCTAATAAAATGTAAAAGAAGAGAAAAAAATGATTAGGGCAAAGACTGTACAGATGTGCTTTATACAATTGATGTATGTATATGTATGAACTGTGAAAAGAATTGTATGAGCCCCAATAAATTGTTAAAATTTTAAAAAAAGTTTATTTCCAAGTTATTTTGCATTTTTTGCTATTTAAGTGGGCTTGTTTTCTTCCATGATGTCTTCTAACTGGTAATTTTTGTATATACAAAGACTATTGGTTTCTGCATATTAATTTTAAATCCTGTAGTCACACATGCCTTGATTTTAACAGGATTTATGCTGCCCCAATAAAGGATCTTTTTACACTGAAAAAAAAAAAAAAGACTGGAAACATAATCGGAGCCAGACTGTGTAGGAGCTTTGTAGGCACTATGACATAGTTTGCAATATTATCCCAAAGTGCAGTGGGAACCCAGTTCAAGGATCTCTGGGAGGTGCAGATAGTTTAGATGTGAGCACTAGAAAGGGTTGGAATGGGAGCCCCTCTACGAGCACTATGGAAACAAGGCCTGGCAACCTGCTTCTGGGAAGATTACAGCCAAGAAAGCCCCAGGGACCAGCTTTGCTTAGTAACACATTAGGTAACCACGCATTCGAATCAGGAATAAATGACAGCAATGGCTTTGTTTGATTTTAGTTTCTTAACAGGATGGCAACAATTATTTCACAGAGTAGGGAGCAGAGGTTGGCTAAGGGCCAAAAGAAACAGGAAAATGGCTAGTCAGGTAGAGGATGGATCCCTGAGATGGCAGTGAACGTGGGCCGCTTCCAAGTGTGTTTGGACGCACATTGCTAGGTTTTGCTAATAGACTGGATATGAAGGTGCTGGAGGAAAGGATGGAATCATGGGTGACTCCTACATTCCTGAGTTGAGAATAAGTGATTGATACCTTGGCAGAAATGGTGGGGGTGGGGGGGGGGGACACACAAGACTTTTGAAGCCTGTGTGAGCGATCAAAAATTTGTTTGTAAGGTGTTCAATTTGAGTTGTAAGACATCTAACTTGAAGATAATCAAGTAGGCAGATACATCTTTCAGCCTGGAGTTCTGGGGAGACTCTGACCTGGAACAATACATTTGGGAGCCACCAGCACAAAGATGTTATTGAAACGCATGGGGATGGAGGCAGTCACTTGCGGAGGCTGTGAAGCAAGTCCTGAGGGACACTGAGAAGCTGCGTGGAGTGGCAGGAGTGTAGCAGAAACGATTCTGATTCACCACGTGGTTTTGCCTTAAAGATGGGTGGTAATAGAGCTTGCAGCTATGCGGATAATGATCCGGAACAGGAAAGGTCATACTGGCTGGATAAGAAAGGATTAAAACCTCTGGGGAAAAATGTGAGGACTAGTGCCCAGCTATTCGGCTTTGAGGAGGAGGGAGTGTAGGTTTAGGTGGTTGGTGGAGGGGATTGCTTAGTTGGTGGCTTACTTGTTCTCATTGATTCTGAAAAGTGCAGTGAGCAGCAGGGCGTGTGGAGAGTCTGAGTGCATGGATATAGATGTGTGGAACAGAGTAGGGCTCTTTAAGAAGAGTGTGTGTGTGGAGGGGGGGAAGGGGAAGAACAGTGTCCATTTGAGGGTTAAGCTCATTAATTTACAATGAGCCAACTCATTCATGATTTTCTTCTAGGAATATTTTTCTTCTAGGAATATTCGGCTTTTCAGGGGGCAGTCCAGGCTGATGGAAGGGTTCACTCAGGGACTGTTATAGGGGGGAAAAGAGACCCCAATTCACAAGTATTTTATACAGATCATTTTTATGAAATCTTAAACAGGACAAAGCAGATACTCAACCAACCAGATGCTTCTCAACATGAGGGAATAATGATGTGCAAGGATCCCCAGCCACATAGCTACTTACATAGGACATGAAAATAAAGGAAATAAATGAAACTACAGAAGCAGGAAGGGAACAAGGAGTGAGATGCATTCCCTATTTTGGATTAGAAAAATTTACAGTTGGTTTTGTAGCCCTCTGATCATTTTGGGCAGGACATGACTCATAAGCATGCAACCCAATACCACGATTTCCGTTAAGGAACCTGCCCAGGTAAACTTCGAAGGAGACTGTCTCTCCTTGCGTTTATCAGGACATTGTTACAACTGAGCGCTTAACCATCACATAACCATGGCTCCTTTTCAAAGGGGCAGGATGATCAAATACTGGGCCAAGAACTCAAATAATGCGTGACCCAGCCAAGGCCTGCTCTTTTGGTCAAACATTTAAAGAATTCGCCTCTAAAATAATGGCTGGAACTTGGACTTCCTAGCTTGGTTCCTCCATCCTCTCCAAGCTTTATTGTGAATTAGATAAGGTTTTATATCCAAGATCATTTTGTTTTTGCTCTTGTCTTTTCTTCTTTGGTGTATACATGTATTTTTTTCTTCCAGCAGTTTTATTGGCACATAGTTTACGTAAGAGACAATCCAATAGTTCAATCATTCAATCATATCAAGGAGAATTATACAATCATTACTACATTAATTTTAGAACCCATCCCCCTATGGTTATATTGCCTTTTAATGAGTTGTGCAATCACAAGCCACTCTGATGCTCCCTCCACCCTCTCACCTTCACTATTTACTCCCCAAATGCCCTTACCCTCCCTACCATCCACTCCCAACTCCTGTATTCCCGATGTCCCCGTGTATCAGTTATTATCATTACGCATCCATGCCTCCTATGAAGACCCATGAGCAAACAATAAAAAACAAAATTGGACTAAGGTGGTAAGGATAAAGTCCTAATAGTACAAAGAGAAAAATACAAATAATAGGTCAGAAGGAAAAGTCCATCAACATTGAAAAAGCCAGGAAAGAAATTTCTGCCATGGAACCAGTAAGAGATACTTGTACCCAGAACAAATTCAGGTTGCATCTATAAGGTGGTCAACTGGCCAAGTATCAAGTTCCATCCAGCGTTATCAAGAGTGCAATGGTTTCTGTCTGATGGCAACGCTGTTCGCAACTCTTGCCAGGGGCTAGTGCAGACCTGCCAGCAGCTCAGTCTGACCAGATAGTCTGCACAAGGGTTTTAGGCTCCCACGTTCATAATTTTTCCTCTGATGCTTTTCTCACCATATCCAACTTTTATTATTGTCATCTTCGGGTAACACAAACTAGTGTGCTTCTTCCATGTGGACTGTTAACTCCTTGCTTAGATGGCTGCTTGTTTGAATACAAGCCTTTACGACCCCAGACACTATTCCAATTGATAGCCAGGCACCATCTGCTTTCTTCACCACACTTAGCTGTAGCACCGTATCTTCTGTGATCATTTTATGAAGGTGAGTATCGTGCAGGGCCATAATGCTTTAAGAACTGATTGTTAAGTTGGGACAAGGATTTGGTGCAAGCCCAAAACCCATTCCTGGATCTGTATTTTTGTTTTTAATTTGCTTTTACTTGGGAGTTAATACATGCCATATCACTCTGCAGTTCAATCATGTCAAACATAATTGCACAATTGCCTCCATAATCTGTCTCCAAACACACTTTTCCTTCCTGAACTTCCTGAAAACATCTCCACCAACCTTCTATAGCCCCCTTCCCCTCTGAAACCCTTGTGTGTTAGACAGGGTTCTCTAGGGAGACAAAAGCAGATTGCTAGTAATTATATATATTTGTATTTATAAAGATAAATATATATAACACCAAAACACACTGAGTCCAATTGTTTCTGATATGTCATACCTAAACAAAGGATATGAAATAAGCGCATAAAAAGAAAATACATCGACAATTACAAACCTTGCTTTTCTATTGATCTTGTGGTCATAATAGGTAGAACTACCTTTTGCTACTACCCATTCTGTATTACCTTAGCCTTCAGCAAGCACCTGAGCTGGCTGTGGTTTTTTGCCCGGTGGGGTGACCTAGACCTTCATTCCTGAGGGAGTCTGGGTCATTACAAGTCCTGTCAGGATTGGGTTGCTGTAATTTACCATTTACTTTAATAACAGGGCATGGTAACACTAAGAGTCGGCCTATGGGATCTCCTGGATTCCAGACATATTCTTCTTTACCTCCATTATGTAGTACCAGTCCAATTTCTCCTTGGTAGTCAGGATCAATCAAACCACTTAGTACAGTGACACCCTTCCTGACCTGTTGATCCATAGGCATGAGAAGCCCAAAGTGGCCAGGGGGCATTCTCAGCCGCCAGTTCAGTCGAATCCGTGCTGTGTTTCCAGGTGGGAGAGTTCCTTTCTTCGGGACCAGGACCTCCAGGCCTGAGGAACACCAGGGATGCTGGGACAGGAAGCAAAAATGCTGCAAGGGGATCACTAGGAGTAATAGTGAGTGGTGCCACTCCAGCTTCCACCCCTTGGTTCCTGGACCCATGAATTCTGGCTAATGGAGACACAGCACCATATATTGGCCGCTGGTTTAGAGCGTATACAGCTTCCTGGAGAACATTGCCCCAGTCCCGCAAGTTGTTGCCACCTAGCTGGCGCCATAATTGTGTCTTTAGGAGTCCATTCCATCGTTCTATCAAGCCGGCAGCTTCAGGATGATGAGGAACATGATACAACCAGTGGATTCCATGGGAATGGGCCCATTGCCGCACTGCATTTGCTGTGAAGTGAGTTCCTTGATCTGAAGCAATGCTATGTGGGATGCCATGCCGGTGGATGAGGCATTCTGTAAGTCCACGAACAGTAGTTTTGGCAGAAGCATCATGTGCAGGGAAGGCAAATCCATATCCAGAGTAGGTGTCTATTCCAGTAAGAACAAAATGCTGTCCCCTCCATGATGGAAGTGGTCCTATGTAATCAACCTGCCACCAAGTTGCTGGTTGATATCCCTGAGGAATGGTCCCATATCTTGGACTTAATGTTGGTTTCTGTTGCTGGCAAATGGGACACTCAACAGTGGCTAGCACATTTTGGTACCAGGAGTGCTTCTAGAGAAATAAAACCATAAATATGGGTTTCTTAAATTGGCTCTCCAGCCTTATTAGTGTTAACAGCACTAATAATGCTACGTCAACACCCCACTCCTGGTGCCAAAATGTGTTAGACAATGTTCTCTAGAAAGACAAAACCAGATTGTTAGTAATTATATATATTTATAAAGATAGATATATAACACAAGAAATGAACAGTACAAATGGCTCAGTGTGACTCACTCCCGTGAGAGTTGTGAAACACTAGCAGTCCTTTAAATCTTGAGAGCTGCCAGGTAGTCCTCTGTAGAGAGATTCAGGCTATCCCAGCACAGGCAGCAAACAGCAAGGCAGGTCACCAACCGTCAGTCAGTCCCCTGCTCCAGAGATGTACATTCCAATTGTGTGGTCTTAAAGGGACTTTAACTTACAGCGACACAGTTCACAGGCTAGGTGTCCCACAGGTAGTGTGGCCTGTAAATTGAGACACAGAACAAGCAAGGCAGCCGCACACTGGTCCAATGACCAAAGACCGAAAGACAAGAAAGCCGAGGCTCACTGAGCCATTTATCTCTCCGCTCTTCAATTAATCCCACTTGTGTTTATCAGTCAGGCTGGTCACCTTGTTATATTTTCTTTCCCTATAGCCAACGTCCCGGTGTTTCATTTAGCTAAAAAGAAACAAATAACACGGCTTCAAAAGAGTGAGCCCCAAGAGTGGTGGACGCACCTCTTAGCTACACCCTAATAGGGACATGTATAAGCAGAATGTAACAGGCTGGCCATCACGTTGGTGTCGGATTAATATGAATCTTAATATAGCACTTAGGGCGCAGATGCAGAAAGACCTGTTTGTTCGCCAACCAATAACACACCTCTCTGTACAGTCTTCTGCTTCCTCAGATGCCATGTGTCTTCCAGGTTACACGTGTTTCTGGAGCTCACCCAGTTGAGTTCCCAGATAAGGCCTCCCTGGTACATCCTCTGGAGCATGACAGGCACCCTGATGATCCAGCATTCTACGGCAGCTGGCTTGGGTTCCCAGGATACCCTCAGATACTGTAGGTCAATGCTACCCTTATGCTAGACACCACTAAAGACCCCCTCGCCCATTAATGATCCTAAGAGCATCCTCAGTCTCTCCTCCCCAGCCCTCCCTTCCCTCAGCAGACATGCACTTGTTTGCCTAAGCTTGACGACTCCCTGCCCTCCCCTGTGCTGCCCCTCCCAGCAGTAAGCCTCATCTCTGTCAAGGCTGCCTTCCACTCCGGGGGCACCACATCCCAGACTCACATAGACCATACCCCAACTCCCCCTGCTCTCTCCCCATGTGATCCCTGCTGTGAGGTGCCCCAGCCAAGAGATCTACACTATACTTAACTGGAGTGGACGATGGGCGGTTCACTGGCTCGTTACCAGGCTCTTTACCAGGCTGTCTGGTCCCCAGCCAGAAGGCTGGATGCCCTACTAGCTTGAGCTTGTGCCCATTCTGCTGGGTGTCCCTCCCACAGTGGACTCATACTAACTTCACTCAGCATGTCCTCCAGATCCATCCACCATTTGAGGTGTTTCATGGCTATTTTTTAGGGATGTGTGGTATTCCATTGTGTGCACCAGTTTTTTCCACTCTTCTATTGCTGGGTAATGAGGCTGTTTCCAGTTGCTGTTGTGAACTATGCTGCGATGAACATGGGAGAGTTAACGTCTGCTTGTGATGTCACCTATTTCGTTGGGGTCTATGTCCAGTAATGGTATTGTTGGAGTATATGGTAGTTCAATTGCCATCTGTTTTAGGTACCGCCGTATCGCCTTCCACAGCGGGTGTTCTCAATACAAAGGCCATTGTTTTGGTTGTACTCACCATCTGCAACAACTTATCAAACCTCCCAATGGCTTGCCCTGTTCCCCCATCTAGCCTGGCTCCCCCGCCCTCCCCAAACCTTATGTGAATTAGATATGGTTTTACATAAAAGGTCATTGTTTCTGTTGCATTCACCATTTGAAACAATTTTATCAAACTGCCAATGGCTTGCGCTGTTCCCCATCTTTCTCGCCCACGTCTCTCTCGTCTTCCCTTTTCACCCAAGGGAATACCTGTCTACCCTCTAGCCAGGGATGGGGAACTTTTTTCTCTGTCCAGCAGGCCATAAAGAACATTAGCCTGCTATATTTGGCCAAATATGTCAAGAACTCGCCTCTAAAATGGCTGGAACTGCTTTTCTTTTGTGAGGTGTGTAACATTAGCTGGTATTGATGATTTTGTGGGCCTTCTAAGGCCTATGGGCCAGGATGTGCCCCACCCCTATCTAGCCTATTGTTTCCCTTCTCTCCTACCCCTAGTGATCATCAAAGTCTGTTTCTTTTGGTATAAAGATCTTTTCTTAATTTTTAAAAAAGTAACAGCAGTCTCATACAGTATCTGGCAGCCTGTGTTAAAATTCATTAAGAACAATGCCCTCCATATCTATCCACGTCCCTGTCATGAGGTTCTACCGCTCTGCACCCTGGCTAGCATTTGTTCTCCAGCAGGGCTTGCTCATCCATGCTTTTCACCACACAGGCGGGGGCGTTGCCACCAACAGGCCCCATCAGCACTTCAAAGTCTCTATATCTCAACAAAACTCACAATGTACCCTATGACCTACTATTTTCCTGATCGCTGCCTTATAGGAACCAGCCTTGGACTGCTGATCTTAATCCTCCTAGTCTGTGTAACTAGAGGTCGGATAACCACTGCAATGTCATTTCCAGTGACCCACTTTGGGTATTTCTGTTACAGCATTGCGAGATAACCAAGACTTCCCTTAGGATAAATTCCTGGAAGTGAAAACAGCTGGGTCACAGGCCTTGATGTATCTAGATTGACTTTCAAAAGAAATATATAATTTATATTTCCATCAGCGTGGAGATCGGTATATTTAAAACAGGAGGAAGTGACTTAGGAAATATTGCTTGCTGGAAAAGACAATATTTACAATATTTAGTGAATATTTATTGGATGGCTACGATTTGCACCATACTATGATAGGTGCGGGGGATATAGTGATGACCAAGCATTCTTAAAATTTATGTTTTTCTGGGTTCTTCCTTCTCCAACAATGGCAATTTTGGGAAAAGACTTAACCTTGCATATTAATCAACGAAACATCATGTGCTATGTTATATCCATGACACCACAGTGAGCACTGAGGACAATGGCGTTGCATGTTAGCAGACAGCGATATCATTGTACAGGATGGAAGTAGTTAACCCAGTCTCCTTTCTGTGCGCATCCTTATAGACAGAAACCTGAGAACGTTGTGTCCTGGACTCTCTTACCAGCAGGGAGGTGGTAAAGGGTTGTCTTTTAGAGGTACTTATGAGAGACTAGAAGGCAGGATGGAAGCAGAAGCCACTATGTTCCATGGACCTGATCAGTTCCTGAGGTGGCCGCAGGGCAATGAGGCGCAGAGGAACACAGAGCCTTGTGAGGGAGTGGTAGAAGTGGTAGACGCTGCGGCAGCAGCAACAGCCAGCCCAGTTCATGGGGAAGTCTGAGGCTATAGCCAATGGCCTACTTTTGGTTGCCTTGAGGTCAATTTATGATGCTTTCGTGTATGCACAGGAAAACTGCTCCATAGAAGGCATGACCCTTTGGAAGCAGAAGATCAGGATGGTTTCTCGGGGCTCTTCTGGGTGACTTCCAACCTTTCAGGTTAGTAGGTAACTAGAGGACTTACCTGGTGATGCCACACAGGGACGCTCGTGAAACAAACAGACCTGTCAGGTCTGCAGCAGCTTCCCCACATTTCTGGATCTTTGCGTAATTCATCCTCCCCATCCCTTCCTCCATCCTATCCTATTTTATGAGGGGATGTAAAAAAATGTGTGGGAAAACAGAACGAAAAGATTACAGAAATCTTTCACAAAATGTCTGAACCCCTTTGTATACGCCACTTGTAGTTAAGTGCTATCGAGTCGGTTCCAACCCACAGTCAGTGTCAATCACTGTTCCAGCCACAGTGTGAAGCCACATACCCGTATTAAGCTCCTGTATAAAATATCCAGTGTCCCTCCACTCCCATAAACGCCTTACTAGCCCAGTGACGAACATACCTGGAAAATCGGTTGGTTATGAGACTGATACACTATTTTCCAGTTAAAACTAACAGTCATTCTAATTTCAGAAGGAAAAATGCTTATATAAAAGGAAAAAATATATAAAAGACATTTTTCTACAAGCAGTAGATTAGTGATTTTTTTCTTTTCCAGTTCAAAATCAAATGGATTTAGTTCAGACTTGTTTTGGGAGAACATCTTGTATAAAACATATGCTGTGATGAACTATCAGGAGGAAAAACAACAGGACCGACAGTTCTGGGGGGACTTGGGGTGGGGGGGGTAGGGGGGGTAAGGAAGTGGTGTTAACAAACCCAGGGACAAGGGAAAAACATGGGACCCCAAATGGTAGAGAAGGGGGAGTGGCAGGCCTGGTGGGAAATGATCAAGGGTAAGGTTGCTTAGATAAGAGGTATACTCTAGCCCAGGTGGCGATGAAGCATGGTAGTAGGGCAGGAGGAAAGTCAAGGGAGATGGAGGAAAGAGCTAGGAGTCAAAGGGCATTCATGGAGGTCTAGACAAAGACATGTACATGCAAATATATATAGGAGGATGGGGAAAGAGATCTATGTGTCTATATTTATAGGTCAAGTATTAAGGTGGCGGAAGGACCTTGGGCCTCTACTCAAACACTCCCTCAATGCATGAATACCTTCTTTTATTAAATTGGAACTCTATGATGCTCACTCTCCTGACACAACGGCTGGAGCCAAAGTGGTTGAACAAGTAAATGTGGTGAAGAAAGCTGATGGTGCCCGGCTATCAAAAGAGATAGTGACTGGGGTCTTAAAGGCTTGAAGATAAACAAGCGGCCATCTAGCTCAGAAGCAACAAAGTCCACATGGAAGAACACACCAGCCTGTGTGATCGAGTGGTCCCAAAGGGATCAGTTACCAGGCATCAAAGAACAAAAAATCTTATCATTGACTGCACACCTCCATGATAGGATCGCTGAAGACAAATGGGTGCATAAGCAAATGTGGTGAAGAAAGCTGATGGTGCCAGGCTATCAAAAGAGATAGTGTCAGGGGTCTTAAAGGCTTGAAGGTGAACAAGCGGCCATCTAGCTCAGAAGCAAATAAGCCCACATGGAAGAAGCACACCGGCCAGTGCGATCACGAGGTGCCCAAGGGACCAGGTATAAGGCATCATGCAAAAAAAAAAAAAGATATAAGTGTGTGTATGTATGTGTATATGTATGTGTATGTATGTGTATATATATATATATATATATATATATATATATATATATATATATATATCATATTAAATGAAGGGGAAAGTGCAGAGTGGAGACCCAAGGCCCAAGTGTCGACCAATGGAGATCCCCTCATAGAGGGGTTTAGGAGAGATGGGTTAATTAGGGTGTGAGGTAGTATCGATGAAAAACACAGCTTTCCCCCAGATCCTGGATGCTTCCTCCCCCCAACTACCATGATCCGAATTCTACCTTGCAGGGCTGGATAGGACAGAGGCTGTACACTGGTGCATATGAGGGTTGGAGGTACAGGGAATCCAGGGTGGATGATACCTTCAGGACCAAGGGTGTGAGGGACGATGCTGGGAGAGTGGAGGGTGAGTGGGTTGGAAAGGGGGAACTGATTACAAGGATCCACATGTGACCTCTTCCCTGGGAGAGGGACAGCAGAGAAGGAGGGAAGGGAGACTCCGGATAGGGCAAGATATGACAAAATAACGATGTATAAATTACCAAGGGCATATGAGGGAGGGGGGGATGGGGAGGGAGGGGAAAAAAAAAAAGAGGACCTGATGCAAGGGGCTTAAGTGGAGAGCAAATGCCTTGAGAATGATTGGGGCAGGGAATGTATGGATGTGCTTTATACAATTGATGTATGTATATGTATGGATTGTGGTAAGAGTTGTATGAGTCCCTAATAAAATGTAAAAGAAGAGAAAAAAATGATTAGGGCAAAGACTGTACAGATGTGCTTTATACAATTGATGTATGTATACGTATGAACTGTGAAAAGAATTGTATGAGCCCCAATAAATTGTTAAAAAAAAAAAAAAAGAAAGCAAAAAAAAAAAACATATGCTGTCTCTAAAGGCTGGGCTCACACTCAAGAAAGTAAGAGGCACACACATGGAGAGGTAAACAGACCCGAGACTAGTCTGAGCAGCCAGCCGAGTCCCAATTCCGTCCACATGCTTTTGGCCCTGAAAATGTACACGTAAGCAACTTAGAAAAAAAAACCCCAAAAAACAAAATGGCATGTTTTATTAACATTTCAGATCTTCTCAGTTTTGCTGAGAACATGTACGAAATGTTCAATGTTCAGAACACCTGGCGCTCCATCTGCTGCAATCAAACAAGTGTCTTGCGTTTTCCAGCAAGTGTGCAGAAAGTGGAAATCCTGTCTGATGCTCTCCTTTCTTTGCACACCGATGCAAACGGTAGTACGAACGCATGAGCAAAGCGTAATGTTCCAGCACAGGAAGTCTTCTTTTCATGGAGAATCACTGTGCATTCTTTAGTAAACATCAATATGGAAAAGCATGTGCAGTAAAACACGTATAGAATTAGTACCCAACTAGAAAACACGGACAAGGGAAAGGCAAGTCCTGCTTAACTTTTCTCGTTTACGTCTTCTCCCTCGCTCTCGTCCTCACTGTAAAAGATGTCTCGAAACAGGAACACCTGCTTTGGTGCCGCAGGAGCCGGGAGTTCAGCGCCTTCTTTCTCCAGCTTCTTGCCTAGCCGTTCTTTAAACAACGGCAGACTAGTCTCATGAAGGTAGTCTACAATCTCTACAGAAAAGAAATTTAATTTCAAAATTACTTTTTTGTACAAAGCCTCTTATCATGGGTAATAGGATTACGTGGCGGTTGTAATTACTCTAGGCAAGATGCTCGTCTGTGTGGGTTACTGAAATGTACTCATTAAACCTTATTTAAAAAGCTCCTCCAAGGCAAGTGCAATTTTTTTTTTTTTTTTGGTGGCCCGTACGGGGACAAGTGCAATTTTAAACCCATGTTTTAAATGAGGAAGCCAGTGCATAAAGATATTAAGCTGCCCAAGTGGTGGAGGCAGGATTCAAACCAGGTACCGATGTCTACAGACCGCCTAGCATGTTTCCCCACACAGTTCAATGAGACTCTAAATGGCAGACTCTAAATATGTTTCTAAATTGAAAGCCTCTTCTTTCTTAGAGGTGGTGGGTTAGAACCGCTGACCTCATGGACAGCTGTTCAACTCGTAGCCTGCCACCAGGACTCCTATTTCCAGGATATAATCATCCAAACCAGCAGTTCCTGAGCACCTGTGTGGGGCAGATTATAAGAAACTCACCTGTAAGGTCGTTAATAAAGAGCAGCTAGATGGGAGACCCCATCCCTGGAATTTAGGATTCTGTAGGTATAGGATGCGGCCCAGGAATCCCTCTGTGTAACAGGGGCTTCATAGAACTCTGAGGAGCCAGTTATGGGAAATACACACCTAAACCACCCACCAATGGCTACCAAGGGGACATGAGCGTCTTACATTCTTTCTGGAATAGGCTGGGGAGGGGCGGGGTTACAGCAGTCGTAGGAGGAGCACTGTGCTGAGCAGGGAACGGTCCCTGTCACCTGATCTAATCCTTCAGGAAATCTGACCAGGTAGGGACCCTTTTATAACTTCCACCACTTTGTGATGGAGACGATGACAGGGGCTCCCGGAGGTCAGGCCGCTCCTCCCCTGTGCTATCTCTCCCCTTCCAACAGTGCCGATACTGACCTGGAAATGTTTTGTTCTGCCAAGAGGGAACGCAGGTCGTTTTTAACTTGTGAAATTTACTTCGCACGTAAGACGGCGGGACGTCACTTGAGAGAGGAAGACAAACAAACAAAAGACAGGACACTTTACAAATGCAGCATCTCCATTCCGTGTGCTAATACATTCGTTATCCGTAAGGCAGAGTCCACAGAGCTTAGTAACTTTCCTACCTCGATAATGATTCAACAAAAAAGATACACATGAAAAGCTACTTGTTCATTTAGTTACAAGAGAGAGAAGGGACATAATTCATACCATAAAGTGGCTTTTATTTAACCTATTTGTCCGGAAGACAGCATGTAACACGAGCCACATGAGGGCGGCAAGCAAGAGGAAGGCAGCAAAGGGAAGGCCTTGGACAAGATAGGCTGACACGTGGCTGCAAGGATGGGCTCAAACCTAAGAACGATGGTGGCAATGGCGCAGGACTGGGGGACGTTTCATTCTGTTGACACAGGGTCACGAGGAGTGGGAACCACCGGAGGGCACCTAACAACACGATGCTACGCCGCCTGTGGCCCTGTCCTCAGAAACGTACACGTACTAACAATCTTCATCATTCCACGAAGTAGCTACTAACAACCTGTATTGTGGCGCCGAGGGAACAGAGGCACAGAAGGCCGCGCAGCTAATAAAGGCGTTCTGGGAGCCCTGGTGGCGTGGTAGTGACACACGGGGCACCTTGACTTCAAGGTGAGCAGTTGAAACTACCGGCCCTCCACCGGAGAGACAGACTTTTGACTGCGGGTCCTGGAAACCCACAGGGGCGGTTCCACCCTGTCTGACAGGGCCTCTCTGCGTCAGCATCAACTTGATGACAGGGAGCTGAGGGGAACGATGGCTAAGGCCTTGGCTGCGAACCGGAAAGGTTAGTAGCAGGGATTCGCCCAGCAACTCTGCTGGAGGACAAGCCGAGGGTCTACCCTCAAGAGAGACGACAGCCAGGGAGCCCCTCCACAGCAGTGCCATGCTGCCACGCAGGACAGCTGCTCAGGTGGCATCGATTTGGCACAATTCAAAGGCAAATATACTTTTTATTTTGCCAAGCTGAAGAAAGTAGATGCTTATCATGCTGTGGAGAAGTGAACACATTTTCAATTTATAACCTTAAGGACAGACACCATCTGTGATGGTTAGATGTTATGTCAACTTACACCTGGATGAAAACGTAGGGGTGAAATCCAACCTATCAATCAGGTCACAGTGTGATGGTTAGGAGGAGACATTGGAACCACCCCCTCCCCCCCACCTCTCTTCCTTCACTTTCCTGCTTGCTTGGATTCTGTGTCTGATTCCTGGGAGCTGTCGGCACCCTGCCACGATCCATACGACTCTGCGCCCGCTGGCCTGTGATCTCCCTGTTTCCCACTTTATCTGCTTTATCAGCCCACAGCTGTGTGAGTCTGAAGAGGGTTCTAGTTAACATTGGACCCATGGACTTGAGTTCTACTGGGCTGGGGTATCTTCTTGCTATAAAGTTCTTTCTTATACACAGATAAGTGTCATTGGTTTGATTTCCCTAGACAACTCAGCCTAACCCACCACCAAACCATAAGTTGTTTTAAAAGTAAAAATTACTAAGTTCCTAGACACAATTAACCATAAAAACATGACTTTCTTTTTTTCAGTACTCAATCCAGCTGTTAAAATGCTTAACTTCAAAGAATAAGCCGTTACAGTGGTGCAAAGAGCTTGGCAGCCATCTCAAAGGTTGGTGGTTCAAATCCACCTAGCCACTCAGCAGGAGAAAGTTCACAGCCAAGAAAATCCTACGAGGCAGTTTTATTCAGTCACATAAGGTTGCTGTGAGTTGAAATCAACTTGATGATGTCAAACAAAAATGTGGCAATAAAAGGTCCTCTGACTCCTTTATCATAGCAACAACTAACTGAGCATGTTCTACATCACAGGGACCAGGTCAAAAATATTGCATGCACTTTCTCTGACCTCATGGAGAAGTCACAACCTGCCCAGGCATGGCTACCTAGTAAGTAAGTGGAGTGGCGGAATGCAATACCAGGCCTGTGTCACTTCCCACAATGCCACATGTCCAACGTGATATCTGCAGACACAAGCCCAGGCTTTAGGAAAGAACACAAGTGATTTGGAAATTTAAAACTAGTCAGGTGTTATATCTGATTTAGTGGAAAACTTTCTTTAAATCTTGCCTAAGTCCATTCTGTGATGCTCACCTTCCCAATATGATCGCTAAAGACAAAATGGGTGTATGGGAAAGTGTGGTGAAGAAAGCTGATGGAGCCCGGCTATCAAAGATATAGCATCTGGGGTCTTAAAGGCTTGAAGATAAACAAGCGGCCATCTAGCTCAGAAGCAACAAAGCCCACATGGAAGCAGCACACCAGTCTGTGTGATCATGAAGTGTCAATGGGATCAGGTGTCACGCATCTAAGACTCAGAATAAAACCATACCCAAGGTAAATGGGGGTGGGGGTCATGGAGTGGAGATCCAATGCCCATCTGTAGGCAATTGGACATCTCCTCACAGCAGGGTCACAGGGAAGAGACAAGCCAGTCAGGGTGTAGTGTAGCACCGATGAAACACACAACTTTCCTCTAGTTCTTTAATGCTTCCTTCCCCTCACTATCATGACCTCAATTCTACCTTACAAATCGGATTAGCCCAGAGCATGCACACTATAGATAAGAGCCTGCAACACAGGGAATCCAGGATAAATAAACCCTTCAGGGCCAACAAGGAGAGTAGAGATATCAGGAGGATTAGGGGACAGTAGGGGGCGAAAAGAGGAATAGATCACAAGGATCAATCCAGAATCCCCTCCCAGGGGAACGAGTAACAGAAAAGTAGGTGAGGGGTAACAGAGGACGAGGTAAGCTATGGGAAAATCTATACCTTATCAAAGGTTTGTGAGGGAGGGCGGGTGAGGGGGAAGAAATGGGGAGCTAATATCAGGGGCTCAAGTGGGAAGAGAAGGCTTTGAAAATGATGATGTGGCATATGTGCAAATGTGCTCGACACATTGGAGGAATGTATGGACTGTGACAAGACATATGAGTCCCCAATAAAACTACTAAAAAAATAAGTAAAAAATCTTGCCTAAGTCGTCAACAAAATAGGTTTTAAAACCATGAAGAAACCGAGCCTTAATATCATTAATTTGCCATTTCAACCCTTTATCAAAATGTTGGGAATATACAGTCTCAAATAATATTAGACTAAATCAGAGGTTCTCAAACTGTGGGTCGCAACCCATTTGGGGTGGGGGGTATCGAAAATGACCCTTTCACAGGTGTCGCCTGATGTCCAACAGTAGCAAAATTACAGTGATGAAGTAGCAACGAAAATAATTTTATGGTTGGGGGGATTACCACCGCATGAGGAATTGTATTAAAGGGTCGTGACAAAAAAAAAAAGAGGACCTGATGCAAAGGGCTTAAGTGGAGAGCAAATGCTTTGAGAATGATTGGGGCGGGGAATGTATGGATGTGCTTTATACAATTGATGTATGTATATGTATGGATTGTGATAAGAGTTGTATGAGTCCCTAATAAAATGTAAAAAAAGAAAAGAGGAGAAAAAAAAAGAAAATGATTAGGGCAAAGAATGTACAGATGTGCTTTATACAATTGATGTATGTATATGTATGGACTGTGATAAGAGTTGTATGGGCCCCAATAAATTGTTAAAAAAAAAAAAGGGTCACGACATTGGGAAGGCTGAGAACCACTAGAGTAAATGCTATACTCTCAGCTAACAGATTTGAAATGACACAAATCTTAAGAATCAATATTTGAATATGCAAATATTAATGAAACCTAAAAACCAATTTTAGTAAGATAAGTGTATGTACATGCAACATGTCACAAGATACACGGAAGTTTAGTGGAAAGGCCACATTCTAAAGAGGGTACTTGATATTGTAAAGGGAAGATTCTGTGAGCACTTCTCAATGGAAGCTGGGCTGCACCTATAGCCACCTGTTTCAAAGCATCCGGCACCCTCACCTCTTAGAGACCCACGGTACTGAAGAGTGTAGGCCCTACATTTGAAGGGAGCTCAAAAAACTGAGAGAGGGTCTGGGAAAATTGCCATGCATTGGACTCCTGGCAGGGTCAGAGAAGTCACCCAAAAACTGCATTTCTCCAAGTTCCAGGAAGAAAATGATGGCTGGTTCTTTGATCATAATCTCAAGCAGGTAATCACTAACTACTGGAGGAACTGGTTTCAGTCCTTTGGGCCTGGATCAACTTCACATCAGTAAGCATGCTGTTTTGGGAGGCAGCAGCCTTGCTCCAGCACAAACTCTCCCATAAGCAGAAGCCAAACAATTCCCGAAGACTCTCATTTATGAAAGCCCAGTGATACCTGAATCTCACATTTCTCAACACTCTGCTTTGCACAAATAGACTGTACTTTGCAAACATAGCACTTCCTTGCTTCCAAACCCAGTGCTACTGAGTCGATTCCATCTCCGAGTGACCCTAAGAGACAGAGTGGAACGGGTTTCCGAGTCTGCACATCTTTACAGAAGCAGCCTGCCACAACTTCCTCCCAGGAAATGGCTGGTGGGTTTGAACCTCTGACCTTCAGGCTAACTGCCAGGTACTTAGCCACTGTGCCACTAGGCCTCCTTTCCTAGTACGTGATACATTCAGATATGGAGCCTACTATCTTCAAGAGCCAAAACTGACCCAAAATGTGAGAGCTTCATGCACTGAAGGGTCACACTCCGCGGGGAAGGTAAACAAAAACAGCTTCACAAAAAAGGGAAGTGATGCTCAACTTTTGTTCTCAGTTGAGGAAGGCAAAGAGGTCACACCAAAACTGACAAGTGAAATGAAACGTGAAGAGGACAAGCTATATTTATACCCGGCTCAAACTCTCTCCCCACAGCCACTGCTTGAGCACTAGGGGGGAAAAGGGTACTTGTAAACAGTGGAGAAATGAGGCAGGATTCCTCTTCACCTAATGATCAAGGTCAGCTGCACGTGCCTTGCAGTGAGACAGGCATAAAGCCCAACACGGTGCATATTGTATGCTGGCCTGAAACACATAACCCACATCTGACAAACTCCAGGGAGGCAACAGCCAACACCACTAGCCCGCAGTCCGCTGAGCAGTCAGTGTTCTTCCAGACAAAGACAGAGACCCTTTGCTGATCGGAAGAGGAAGACAGACGGTGGATGACAAGTAAAAGCAGTGTATGATCCGGGATCAGCAGGAAATGGCCAGAAAGGGCACCATGGGGACATCTGGTGAAGTCTGAATGTAGACACTTTTAAATTTTTTTGAAAACTCCCCCTCCCACCACCAGGTCCACTGGGCAGACTTTTAGATAACAATCTTTTATCTATGTTAATCCTAAGTATGATGGGACAGCGGCAATGTAACAGAATGCCCTTGCTTGGGACAGCTTGTCATCAAGCTAAACTCTCAATACGAGGGGGCTTCAAAAAGCTTGTGGGAAAATCCCATTCTTTTTCAATCACATTTTTCCACGAACATTTTGCCACGAGGAGAAACAAAAAGCCATATTAAGGGAAAGAGGATGGTCGAATGATAAAGCCGATGTGTCCAAATGTTATAACTGATGGCTATGTTCTGAAGGGCACAGAAGAATTCTTTGTAGTCGTCTCACCACTAGCTGGTTCGATGAGGCTTTTAAAGGGCTTTTTCCCTGATTTCAACTCTTTCCTGGGCATCTTCAGTGGGGAGTGGAGCGGGAGAAGACTGGTCTGAATTACTTCATCGACAGCTGAATGGTGGTTTGCAACACACACAGTGTATGCTTCTTCCTCAAGCAATGCTGGAATAGCACCCTTAGCTTCACACGGCGTTGTCTGCATCTATCGCTCTTCAAGGGCTTTCTCAATCCCTGAGCGGCTAGAAGCATTTCATCATGCAGGTAGAATGCACAGGCAATGAGCACTTGGGTGTTCTGCTAGAAGCAATGCTGTTGTCATTAACCATGTACAGGGGGTCATTCATGCATCTGTGAATTCATATTGTAGCATGTGCTTCTAGAAACAGAATTAGGGAACCAGAGGGAAAGTTCATTTGTAAATGTGAAATGATACTGAGGCTGTAACTTAGGTAAAATGACATGCAAACTACAAGTGAAAAACAAACAACAGGTCTATCTAGATAAGATAGGTGGGATAAACAATCGAGGAGAAAACAACGGGATAAACGGTTCGGGGCGGGGGGGGGGGGCGGATATGGGAGAGGGAGAGATGGGGTAAAGGAAGTGGCTAACAAACCCAGGGACAAGGGAACAAGTGATCCAAACAAGTGAGGAGCGTGTAAGAGGCCTGGTAGGGTTTGATTGAGGGCAATGTAACCGAAAGGAATTACTGAAACCCAAATGAAAACTGAGCATGATACTGGGACAAGAGGAAAGTAAAAGGAAATAGAGGAAAGAACTAGGTGGCAAAGGGCATATAGATGTCTAAATACAGGCATGTACATATGTAAATACATATATATGAGGATGGGGAAATAGATCTATGTGCATATATTTATAGGTCTAGTATTAAGGTAGCAGATTGACATTGGGCCTCCACTCAAATACTCCCTCCATGCAAGAATACTTTGTTCTATTGCACTCCATGATGCTCACCTTCCTGACACAATCACTGAAGACAAAGCAGGTGCATAAGCAAATGTGAAGAAAGCTGATGGTGCCCAGTTATCAAAAGATACAGCACCTAGGGTCTTAAAGGCTTGAAGATAAAGGCCATATTCTAAAGAGGGTGCTTGATATTGTAAAGAGAAGATTCTGTGAGTACTTCTCACAGAATCTAGCTGAGAAGCAACAAAGCCCACATGGAAGAAGCACACCAGCCCGTGTGAACATGAGGTGTTGATAGGATCAAGTATCAGGCATCTAAGAACAAAAAATCATATTGTGAGTGAAGCGGAGTGCGGAATGGAGACCCAAAGCCCATCTGTAGGCAACTGGACATCCCCTTACAGAAGGGTTGTGGGGAGGCAATGAGTCAGTCAGGGTGCAGCGTAGCAGGGATGAAACATACAACTTTCAACTTTCCTCTAGTTCTTTAATGCTTCCCCCTTTCCCCCAACTATCATGACCCCAATTCTACCTTATAAATACCTTACAAGTCCAGAGCATGTACACTGGTACAGATAACACAGGGACTCCAGGACAGATAAACCTCTCAGGACCAGTATTGAGAGTAGAGAAACCAGGAGGATAAGGGGTAGTGGGGTAGAAAGGGAGAACGCTCACAAGGATCTATATATAACCACCTCCCTGGGGGACGGACCACAGAAAACTAGGTGAAGGGAGACATCAGACAGTGTAAGACATGACAATAATAATAATTTATAAATTATCAAGGGTTCATGAGAGAGGGGAAAAATGAGGAGCTGATACTAAGGGCTCAAGCAGAAAGCAAATGCTTTGAGAATGGTGATGGCAACAAGTGTACAAATGTGCTTGACACAATGGATGGATGGATTGTGGTAAGAATTGTATGAGCCCCAATAAAATGATTTAAACCAACAAACAATAAGAAAGAATGGTGTTGAGGGTATAGACCAGTAAATTTAAACTGCTGAATGCAAAGCTGATGATCCAAAATGGAACCCCACTCCTGATTTACAGGAGTGGTGTGGGAAGTGGGCAGATGTGGAGCTGAGGTAAGGATGGCCGAATGTGACAGTTGCTGCCGTGGATGACAAGTATCGGGAGTTCAATTACTTAACATATGCCTATAATTCTTTGAGCAAATCTCCTAGAAAAAGCTGAGCGCTGCAGATAAAGCAGGACTGAGAAGCGAGGGAAGCGAGCCTGTGTGGAAAACTAAAAATGAACTTAGCACTTGTCTCAGGAAGGCCTAAAGCAACAGCAAAATAAACTCCAGGAAAGATACAACGAGATGACATTAACAAAATGGAAACCAAACCAAATAGGGCAAATCCATCAGAAGCTGGTTCTTTTCAAGCGTAAATAACTAAGATGAGCAATGAAAGGGGGGACATCATTTGGATCCTGCAGAAAATGTGTGGTTTCTTGTGAAGGTGGGGCTTTAATAACTGGCGGTAATGGTGATACGTCTCAAGTTTCTTTAACCCTGGACTAATATTTCAGTTTAAAAAAAATCATAAAATCAAATCTAGTAAAACTCAAGTTCTTTCCCACTTATGGTTGGGTATATGATATTCAATTCTATCTTGTACATAAAGTGAACAACTTTCAATAGGAAGCAACCAAGTTGGTTAAATAGAGCGAGGAGCAGGGACCCAGGGAGTGCAGCACAGCAGAACCACCACCCCAACCAAACTCACCACCACGGACCTTTAAAAGTACCAATATTCAGGGCTCCTCACCAGACCCAAAGATGTGGGAACCCCTGGGCATTGCATCAGGACATGGATGGGTTTAAAAATCTCTGAGATGATCTCAGTGCATACTCTGGGTTGAGAGTTGTTGACTTAGAGCATCACCCTAGTTAACAGAGCTCCAAACTGGGTACACAGAAGTAATTGGAACTCATGCAACGTGGGCGCTATTGTCAATGTACCACCTGGCCTACCCGAGATGTGTGGTAGCCTAAAACTTGTTGTCTGCCACTGTACTGGCTTTCTAGCACACACGGTGAGATGAATTTTAGCACCAGGGATGGCAAACTCTACATGCAGTAAGGATTTCAGCCCCACTCCTCTAAAGCCGACAGGCAGTCAATTCTTTCTTTCTTAAAAAAATACTTGCATTTACTTTGGCTGTTGGATTAAGTCAACCCTGACTCTGACCTTAATATTAAACAAAATGGTCTTACCCTATGGCACTGGCAAGGTCTTCCCAATCAATTTCATTAGACTCTTCCACGTTTATGTCATACAACCTATGAGAAAGAGTGAAAACACCAACGTGATGGACATTCTCATGGATTCCCAAGAGAACCAAGAGCTGGAAAGGACCAGCGTACCTACCCCTATTCCAGCTCTGATTGCACAGGCCCCAATCTCCAAAAGGTCACTGCCACCCACTCCATTCCGACTCAGTGACCCGATAGGACACAGGAGACCTAACCCCTGTGGATGGCACGGCTGTAAATCTTTACAGCGGCACAAAGCCTCCTCTTCTCCTACAGCAGCGCTTCTCAACCTGTGGGTGGCGGCCCCTATAGGGTCAAACAACCGTTTCACAGGGGTCGCCTAAGACCATCGGAAAACACATTAATATTTCACAATATATAATTACATATTATTTTGTGAATAATCGCTATGTTTTAATTTGTTTAATGATGGTCAATTTGTAACAATAAAAACATATCCTGAAAATCAGATATTACGATTCATAACAGTAGCAAAATGACAGTGATGAAGTAGTAACGAAAATCATTGTATGGTTGGGGGTCCCCACAGCATGAGGAACTGAATTTAAGGACCGTCGCGGCGTGAGGAAGGCTGAGAACCGCTGCCGTACAGAGATGTGAGGGCAGCGGGGCCAGCGGGGTTTCCTTCTGTTGGATGTACTTTTGCTATGAGTTGGGACCAATTCGGGAGCACCAAGCACAAGAAGACTACACTGTACCTTTCAATAAGGTTGATTTTGGCCTGCAGGGCATTGACCCCTCGGTAGACATCCCGGCCTTGAGTCATCCTTTTGGTTAAAACATCTGTCCTACATTAGATAAGAGAAGATCATTTACTCTCAGGGGTAAAGTTTTCATTAAAACCTCTCCTTTTCTCTTCTCAATTGCCCTCACTCAGCTTTTCCCTTTGCAGTTCATCCTACTAACTGGCATGCGCCATTATAGAGGACACACCCAGTGAAACACGAACAGAAACGCAAGGAACTTACCTTTTAACAATGCAAAGTTAAGGGGAAAGCCCCATCGGTAGGCACTTAGACACTCTGTAAACCCACTTTATCTGTGACTGTTTGGGAAACAGATGCTCATTGCTCTTATTCCCGTTACAGCTGTTAGGATAGTATATTACATAGAGAAATTTAGTGAGGTGATAAATGATTTGATAAGCCCTCTACTGCCCCAAACCAGCCCCAACGCTGTGGTGGGCTGCACATGCCGGGCTGCTCACCACAAGGTCAGCAGTTTGAACCACCAGCCGCTCCTTGGAGAAGTCAAGGCTGTCTGCTCCCGTAAAGATGGACAGCCTCAATGGCAGTGGGCTTATTTGGAATGCAACTGCTCAAACTGTGGGATTTGAGGCTTCACATTGCTTCCCACTGCCCTTTCAGCTGAGGGCTCCAATTTCTCTACCAACAACTTGCTAGTCTCCATTTTCCTCATGACAGGCACCCCAGAGGGGGATGCGTGTACTGTGGCCATGGCATCAGGAGAGGCCAAGTCTGGAGTAGGAGGGCATCCTAGGTAGAGAGGGCAGGTGAAAGAGGAAGCCCCTCAGCAGGATGGATTGCAACAATGGGCTCAAAGAGAACAATGGTCAAGATGGCCCAAACGGGGCAGGTGTTCCGCTCTCTTGTGCATGTTACTGAGACACAACCCACTTGAAGGCACCCCCATCCACAGTGGGAATAGAATCAGTGGATAGCAACTGGAAGGAGGACTGAATTGATATTTCACTGTGGCCCAGTGGCCACTGCCTTGAGGAATAGCACTGGACTAATTGGAGGGGTAGACTCAGGGCTGCTCCATTTTCAAGTTGGGGTCATTGCCATTAAAGGAAGCTAATTGTGGACTTTATTTTCAAAATATCCTTTTTTTCAGACTTAAATTTTTTTATGTTACGTACAAATAGTTGGCACTGTTTCTTCTGCTGAGTAGCTGTCTTAGAATGTCCGTCCAAGATCACTAAGTGCGGCTGGATGAGCCGGTGTCCTTCACGTACTGACAGAAGCACTGACGGCACATATGGAGGCGTATCTCCGGATCAGACCGTGCCGGTTTGAGCACACGTGGCAAGAACGGGAACCCTGGCCGAATTTTCACGAGTGGCTCCAGTAGAGCTGCTGGTGACCCACCTTGTTTCCAGGCTCTCTCCAAGCTAAAGATCCTCTCTTTAAATGCACCTCTTCTGTTTAATATACTCACTTGGAAGGGGGGGGGGACAGGGGGCACTAGACAGTGCCCATTTGGGACTGGCCAGTACCACAGGCCCTATTCCAACCTGCTCCTTGGTAGCCCTGACTCTTAGGGCAAGGTTGGATTAATGGCAGGGGCCAGTGGCCTGGGTCAGATTCTGGGGATCAGCTCAAGTCACATTAGGGACCCTTAAAAGGCCAAAAGTCTTAAGCCCAAGGCGTTACATTCTCAGGGCACACTAGTGCACACTCTGGAAAAGAAAGTGGGCCAGGATGCAGGTGGGCATCACTGCCCCAGAACCATTTTTGGATTAGGCTTCTGTTGACAGTTGTTCTCAGTTATCACTACCAATAGGTCCATCCCAACTCTCAGTGACCCTACAAGACAGAGTAGAACTGCCCCTGCGGATTTCTATGAGTGTATGTCTTTAAGAGTAGAAAGCCTCACTGTTCTCCTACGAAGCAGCTGGTAGCTTCAAACCGCTCACCTTGTGATTAGCAGCTTAATGCATAACCTATGATGCTACCAGGGCATATATTTACATATTCTGGGCACTAAGCCTTTATCAAATATAGGGTTTCCAAATATTTTCTCCCAGTCTGTAGGCTTTCTTTACTTCACTGATAAAGTCCGTTTATGACTACAAGCCCCAGATCTTTTCTTCTTCTTCTTTTAAAGACTGATAGATCAGCCTCTAATTGAGGCCTATTGTCCCTCGGCTCCTCAGTGGGGGCACCCTATGCTTCCTTACTATCAGGGCAGAAAGGGCCCTGGAGTTTCTCCATAGAGGACTTAAAAACAACAAACACTCTTATTTTTCTTGAGTAGACTTCTGTAATAAAAAGTCCCAGGAAAAGAAGTGTGCACAAATCAACAGTGCATTCCAAGGGTTACTTTTACAAATAACCTACGCCTCCTTTGAACTGCATTCATAGTTGACCTCAGGGGTCACTGGCCCGAGTGCCTGAGGCACGGGTTACGTGGGCAGAGCCACCGCGTCAAGGCCGCATGGGGCAGTTGCCTGATGGGGCAGTTGCCTGGGCAGCTCACCATGCCCGGGGCTGGGAAAAGCCACACCAGGCAAAGAACAGGCAGCACCTTGAGTGGGAACAGCTCCAGGTGACTGGTTTACCCAGAGGAGCTCAAATGTGAAGAACATGACGGCCTCCCTCTAGAGCAGAGGTTCTCCACCGTCCTCACGTCCCGACCCTTTCACACAGTCCCTCGTGTAGTGGTAACCCCCCCTCCAACCATAACATTATTTTGTTGCTACTTCATAACTAATTTTGCTAGTTATGAATGGGGCGACCCTTGTGAAAAGGTCTTTTGCCCGCCACAGGTTGAGAATCAGCTGCTCTATAGACAGATGACAGAGGAACTGTTTAATTACAAAACAAAATAAGCAAGGCAGAGCTATTACTAATGACCACGCTGGTGATTTCTCTCCTAAACGTTAAATCAAACTCCTTGCCATCAGGTCAATTCTGACTTGTAAGACAAGGGAGAAATGCACCGTGGGTTTCTGAGTCTGTGACTCTTTTTATTTTTAATGTATTGAAAAAGTTTGTATTTAGCATTAGCCAGCGGGGCTCAGTTTAGATGATTTCAATTTTGTGGCAACATCTAAAGTAGGGGTCTTCAAACTATGGCCCACTGGCCACGTGTGGCCTGCCGAGGACATTTATCCAAGCCGCCAGGTGTTTTTACCGCCGCTGCCTGTCCTGTGTTTTTGCTGCCGCTGCCTGTCTTGCTTAGCCGCCGATTCGTCTAGTGTGCATAGGAATTTGTTCATAGTTTTTTTTTAAACTATAGTCCAGCCCTCCAACGGTCTGAGGGACCGTGAACTGGCCCCCTATTTAAAAAGTTTGAGGACCCCTGATCTAAAGCATCAGAGTCAGGAGCCAGTCAAACATACACCTTCTTCTCACTGTCAGGACTATCAAGGTGCTGACAATAAGGCTGCGTCCTTAATGTCACAAAGCTTCTTCGCAGCCTGTTTGATCTGGTGCTTGGTGGCCTTGACATCCACGTGAACACCAGTGAGTGGTTAATGTCAATCTTCCTCATGGTGGACTCCACAGTCAGGGGGACCTGATGCCAGCTTCGTGGTCAAGCTTGTTTCTCCTGGGGACACTCTTCTGAGGGTCTTGGGCTGCCAGGAAGGTGGGTGACATGCTCCTTTTTGTGGCTGCGGACACCTTTCAGCACGGCCTTGGCCTTTAAAGCCTTTGCTTTGGCTTCCGTCTGGCAAGGGGCAGGGGCCTTCGGTGCCATCTTCGTAAGAAAGACTGTACCTCTTCACAGGAATCGAAAGCCTCAACCTTCTCCTGTGGAGTAGCTGGTGGTTTCAAACTGCTGACCAGGCTCCCTTCCTGAACACGAGTTTCATAAATATCTTTTTGTTTAAGCATGCTTGCTACTAACTGGTCACTACCCGGTCTTACCTACAAAGCCTGAGAGAGGGACTGAGTCAAGATACCAGATGTCAGCATTCAATTTTAAGAGGTCCTGGTTTTGTTTGTTTGTTTTTCATAAGGATGAGACACAATCTTCAAGGAATCATAAGCACTGGATGTGCACTTATCAAAATCAAGATAAGGAAATGGTGGGCTCCGCGGGCTACCTTTGGCATCTACAGTTTCCCATATGCTAAACAGACATTCTCAATCACCTCATCTCTCTGTAGAAATTAAGGAAATTATCATCCTGTTGGAACTGATATTAAAAAAAAAATCTTAAAACTTACCACTTACTTTTACACTGCATCCAATTTCTGGTTTCCACTTTAGCTTCTACTTCTACCCAAGAGATGCCCTTGTAGAGCTTTTCCCGAACAATTGATAGACGGTCTTCAGGATTTTCCTGGAGACTAGAATCCATGTCATTCAACTCCTGAAGGGACATCTTATTTAGAATCACTTGTTCTACGGCCTTGATGAGTCTCTTGATCTCCGCCTTACTCCAGCTACCTCGATTCACGGCTACAAATGGAGAAGAACAGTCGCCGAGTGGCTCGTCTGTCTGCTGCCAAACCAAATCTCAAAAGCCAAATGGGACATCTCAGACAACCAAAGGGATCATGGGCAGCGACACGCAAATAGGAGTGACATTATTAAAGGGGTAGTAGGTTCTTTTTAGGATCAAAGTCAGACATCATTAAATAAGAAATCCTTTTGTAGAACAATGGTGGGGGGCTGGGGGGTGGAGCTTTACAAAGAGTTGCTCTCCCAGTTTGGGAGAGCAATGTCCTCTCCAAGAAACTGTCAAACAATGAAAAAAATCACGTAAAACCCAATGGTCTTTACTGTTGTGTACACGAGTCCCTCCCCCAAAGAATTCCTAGCATAACATTAATGGTGACCGATGGCAACACAGAGTACTTGTTGATAAATATACTCAGAGAACCTCTGAAGCCAGTCACCTAGGCAGGGTGCCAAAAGTACCTATCTGTGGTTTCCTTCTTGACTGGGAGCTCGGGTGGTGTAATTGGTTGCATGAGGGGCTGCTAACTGCAAGGTCAGAAGTTCAAACCCATCAGCCACTCTGCAGGAAGAAGATGAGGCTTGCTGCTCTCATAAAGATTTACAGGCTCGGAAACCCGCAGGGACAGTTCTAGTCTGCCCTGTGAGGTCACGAAGTGTCAGAATCAACTTGGTGACACAGAGTTTTGGTTTGCTTTCTTGACTAGAGAGCCTCACAGTCAAGCTAGGGAGGAGGTTTCCCACTATCAGCTCACAAACCTCTGTGGTGTGACACACAATTTGATTCCAACCTACTAAAAATGTTTAAAAAGATTTTTTTCTAAAAAAGGGAAAAAGAAACATAGATTTTACACACACACACACACACACACACTCTCTCTCTCTCTCTCTCTCTCTCTCTCTCTCTCTCTCTCTCTCTCTCTCTCTCTCTCTCTCTCTCTCTCTCTCGCCTTTTTCCTTAGCACCAGGAAGACCTGGCCACAGCAAGTCTTCTTGCGGCAAGAGTGGCTGGAGCGGAGTAGCATACGTCGCATGGTCCCTCCCCAGCTGGCCACCAGCACCACCACAGGGACACACTGCCATCTACTACGCCGCTCATTCGCACTGAGCAGCCACACCCCCTGAGGACTGCCTTCTTACAGCAACTGGAGGGCTGTAAGGTAAAGCGCGTAACCAGAGACACTGTTCATGAAGAGCAGAAAAGGTCTGGTAGGTCACCAAACTGGATTTTGGGGAAAGTCCTTGTCTAAGCAAGCCACCTTTCTCCCCTCCCTCCCAAAGTCTTCCTTGCCACCTTAGCCAAGTGACTTCCTCCATTCAGTGTCTCTTACTGACCAGCTTTCTCGGGTATGTCTCCACTGATCAGTTCTGTGCTAAAAGTTAATAAACTTCTAAGAAACCAAAACACCACCAACCCACTGCTGTCAAGTTGGCTCCGACTCAAGACCAAACCCACTGTCATCAAGCCGACTCGGACCCACAGCGAGCCCAGATTGGGTTCCAAACTGCAAATCTTTATGAGGGTAGGTGGCCTCGCCCTTCTCCCACAGAGCCGCTACTGGGTTTGAACTGCCTATCCCTGTGATCAGCAGCTTCTTGCCCAACTCACTGCCACCAGCGCTCTTTAACGCAACCCGATGAAAGCATGGTTAAGATCTGTCTTGTGAATAAAGGGTGCAGGGCTTTCCTGAATATACGGGAGGAAACCAACTGCATCCATACAGAGAAAGTCTTTCAGGGTCCTAATTCTGTTAGAAGCCAAGTCTGCACTATTTTCTGGGCACTGAATCAGCTTGTGGGCTTAACCAGCAGGGGAGGATGTATGTGTGTGTGTGATAGATTCCCCCAAGTGGGTGCTATAGACGGTCACTTACGACTGCCAATCTGGGAGTACTTCAGGGCAACAGAGAGGCTGCTCCGGGCCACCATCTCGCCAATCTTTTTCCAATCATTTCCATGGAGGGAATGGTACAGCATCAACTTTTCAGTATCGCCTTTACTGTACCTAAGGGAAAGGGAAAACAAGGTACAATTCTGAATTAACCACAAGAGTAAACAGCTTATCCTCATGCAGTGCAGTGGAACCAGCTGAATGGAGAGAGGCTGGCAGGACCCCTGGTTCTGGCCCCAGTCCTTCTGCTGCTCCAAATGCCCTTCACCCCATGCTCCCTTACCTCAGCTATGTTCATCCTCTAGGTTGACCATCACCATGTCCCAGCTCAGGGACCGGGCTCAGCCCACAGCAGCCCGAGCAAACAGTCCGATCACTCGGCTCCCCAATGCTAACTCCAAAGACAATAGAGCAAAACTTTTC
Organism: Tenrec ecaudatus; assembly: GCF_050624435.1. Lineage (NCBI taxonomy): Eukaryota > Metazoa > Chordata > Mammalia > Afrosoricida > Tenrecidae > Tenrec > Tenrec ecaudatus. The sequence continues at coordinate 74,674,261 of NC_134539.1, read as the reverse complement.
CAAGTGCCTGTGCTTTTCACAGCTCAGCCCCATCCATCTCCTTTTAGCTTGTTCTTGTTCCTGAGCCTTTGTGACCATCACGGAAGAAAGGGCGGTTCCTCCACCCGCCTGGGTAATACCTACAAACCCACAAAACCCCTCCTGGCTGACATTCCTTCTCGAACAGGAAGGTCCCGGTCTTTATACAGCACCTGTGCTTCTCTCTCACAGCACCGCACACAAGTCACAGCCCTGTCCCATGGTCTTCCTCTAGCGCAGCTCTGACCCACACATACGATACGATACGATGTCTGTCACAAATGCACACATTTTAACTTTGCTAGGCGTTTAAAATAGTAAAGCCCAAACAAAAGGGAAAAATTATCAGGTACTATTAATTTCAACAATATACTTTTATTTTATTTATACCAACACATAATTAACATAATTTTAAGAGATAATTAATATAAAAAGTATTATTGAGATTTTAAAAGTTTCTTTGCTTCAAGCCAAGCCTTCCAAATCTAATAATGTATTCTACCCTCGGCTTAATTTTCGCTGCTTCCTGGTGGCTACCCTATGGGGTGGCATGGCAGCCAAGGGTAAGTGCCACAAGGGCAAGGGCTGTCTCAGTTTTGGTCATTAACAAATCCCCAATGATTCACAGACAACAGGCATTCACTGAACAGCAAAGAATGGCTTACCACAAACACATGAAATTACCTGAGGTATTAAGGTGCCTCAGTACCCCATAAAAACAAATATACTAACAAACTTAAAAAGACACTGTACTATATTATTCACTGACTTTGGGATTAAGCATTAGAAATGTTTGAAGTGAAAAAATATATACAATCCATATGACCTCCTAAGACTCTTACACATGGATTGGACTGCGGTGGGGTGGGGTGGGGCAGGGAGTCCACATGGATGCTATTCCTAAGAAGCTCTAACAAAATACTAAAGGTCTCTGATAAAAACCACCCGGAACCGCACCTTATGACTTCCTAATGCTTTGAGAAATCCATCTGACAATGCAAGTAGGGTCAATGGAAACTCAGCAACGTTGATTATTGTAATTCATGGGTTTCAAAAAGTAGTTTCCCTCGTATTCTCTCCGAGCAAGCAGGAGTCCTTCTGTTATAAAGAAGGGCCAGGCGGGGCCTGGAGTAAGAGTGAAGCGTTTCCAGTAAGAGAACGGAGACAGCGAGTGAGCACAAATAGGGAGACTCTCTTTTGACCTATTTCGAAGTTGTTTCGGTTTTAAAACATTTTCTACTTTCTTTTGGACGGAGGTGTTTGTTTGCTTGTTTCTTCAACAGCCCTATGTTTGGTTAGACACTATTGTTGGTTAGTTTGCTTCCTGCTTGTATTTCGTGTGATTTTCTGTTTATTAAATGCAGGACAGGCAGAGCTGTAGAGTTGCTGAATCAACAATTGCCTAGGGACATGGCAGGAAAGGATGGAGGGGAGCGGGAAGCTAACAGCAACCAGTACCAGGAAAATTGTTTTGAAATTGACCGTGGTGACAACTGTACAAACCTTCTTAATGAGACTGAACAACTAAATTATTTAATATGCGAAGTATGTCATAATTTTTTAAGGGGACTGGTGCCCCTTTAAAAACTTCCAAAGCCCCTGTGAGACTTAATGCTCTTTGATTTGTTGACTTTGCATTTTTTTCCATTAGAAAATTGTCAATTTGGAAAAATATTCTAGGGGAAGAATGGTCAATTAGGAAAAAAATTATATCACAAATAATGACATAAATGAGATAAAATTCACTGCCATTGAGTTGCTTTTGACTCAAAGTGGCCCTAAAGGACAAAGTAGAACTGCCCCTGTGGGTTTTATTATTAAAAAACAAAATTGCATTCTGCTACAAATATTAAAACATAGGTTTAAAAAAATTCATTCCACATCCATGTCACAGGCAGAGATAAATTATTACCTGGGATTCCACTATCAATTCACCAAAAGCAGCCTGCCTCTTAAAAAAATAATTTAAAAAGCACTCTTTTAAATTGAATTGAAAAGATCCTCTTGAGTGAGCGGTCTTAAAGCTCTAAGTCATTGCTCAGTCTTGGGGCATGGGAAAAAGATGGCATGGGCAAGTCTTTGTCTCTGTGTGGGAATGCTTCATTCTTTTTGTAAAAAAAAAAAAAAAATGAACTAGGAAAGAAACAAGGTCCTATCAATGTTTGAAGGCGAGGTAATATCCATGTTCTGGTTGAAAGCCACAGAGATGAGTAGGACACTGTGGACCTTGTGGAAGATTGCTGCACTTTACTAAACGTGCCTCCCAAAGTGAGATAAGGTAGTTAATAGTTGACAGTGGACATGTTCTGGCCTGGCCCTTTGTCCTTGAGCACAGTGTTAACCCCACACAGACACTTCATCTACGTGTTTTTCATGTAGAACGCTGGGAACAAGTAATCACTGGATATTTTATTGACAAGGTAGAGGGAGGCAGGACGGTTTAAGAACTACATTAAACAGCCTTACTACCCTGAATCCCATGACATGGGAATGACTGGTTTAGTCTAGTGTGTAACTGTGCCTCGGGTAGTTACTGAAGACCCAAAGACCTGTGCTAAGAACATTCAGCTGAGCACACGAAGAGCAAAGCGCATTAAACTGAGCTCACCATCAGGCCGAGGGCAGAGCCCTTCATGCGTGTCAGTGGGAAGGAAGGTGGAGGCTCATGTGCGCCCACAGAGGCATAAAGCAATAGCTGTGTGATTCAGCGAAGCGCTTCAAGGTCTTTAAAGACACATGTCACAACAGCTACACCTCCTAATTTTCCCTTCAAATATGGCAATTTTGAATGACAGTATCACCAATGGCTCTAGAAAATATTCCGTCCCACCCCATCGGGAGCGCCAAACAGAAAACAAAAGACCGTCAGTGCCCAGCGAAGACCTTTCCCTCACCTGCCTTTGTAGTTATTGATATCAAACATCTTCTTTGCTCTGTAGTACACCAGTTTCCAAGGTCGCGCAATGTCTTTGCCTAAAGTAAAAATGACAAGTGGTCACACGAGCAGCTTAGAGCATGGCGGGAAATTCAGTCACCTCTAGAAAAGTAACCAAACAAGAGCTCTTCAAACAACACTCACCATCCTACAAGCCACGCCGTCTCAGGGGGCTTTCCTGGGGGTCTTCCCAATCTAACTGCTTTGGACCGAGTCTCAGATCCTGGTCTACTAAATAATTTCAACCTACCGTATATACTCGTGTACAAGCCGAGTTTCCCAGCACATTTATAAAGCAGTGTTTGTGGTAAAATTAGGTGCCTCGGCTGATATTCGAGTCGGCTTAAACTCAAGTATATAAAGTAATTTGAAATGAGACTAGCGAAGAAACTCCCCCACCCTTTAAATCTGGGAGGTTTTCTTTCAGTCCAAAATCCCGTCTCCCTTTCACATCACCATCTCCAGAGGAGGGCTTCAGTTTCTTCAAGGCCCACATATGGCTACATTAAAAGAACAACACGAAGCTGGAGACTAAGGTGCACAAAGGGATGTGTCGTGTGCAGTACATACAAAATAAATAATAATCAAAACCAAAATTACTATTGAGGAGAAGCTGATCGTGTCAAGTTTCATAAATTCCGTACTATATGGGAGATCTGAATATAGTCCAAATCCCCAAAAGCATAGGTTAGTACTAAGGATACAATTACTCACACCTAAACCACAGCCCACGGCCAACCAGTCGGTTCTGACTCGTAGTAAGCCGATAAAAGGTTTCGGAGGCTACAAATCTTTATAGGATCCAACAGTTGCAACTGTCCCCCAAGGAGTGGCTGGTGGGTTTGAACCACTGACCTTGTGGTTAGCAGTCCGTTTACCAGACAGCACTCTGAAGGCTCCATCAGTATTACTCATTGCAGCAGTTCACAAGCATTGAAGGCATTTCATGGACTGGGCATTGTACCAGGGACTTTCTCACCACGAGAGACCTCGATGATGTCACAGTTAAAAGACTGATGCAGATGGGGACAGAATGGATTTTCTTCAACTTACCAATGTGCACTCTGAACCCATATTTTCGTTTTAAATCGGTGATCATCGCTCTCTCCTCGGGGTATCTGTCAGTGTGCAGCAGTTTGTCTGCCGTCTCAATCCCCGTCAGGGACAGAAATTCTTGCACATTTTCCTTTAATTGTCTATTCTCCTTGCTAGAAAACTTGCCAAATTTAATGGGAACACCTAGTTGGGGAGGGGGAATATTAAAATCAATCATGAACAAAAGCACACCCACCACTTGACCTTTAACCAGCAATTACAATGCAACACACTCTCCCCGTCTTCCTGCCCTAGGAGCGAGTTTCACCCACAAGCCTGACCCCCCATTCATTACGTCCTGGCCCAGCCAGTCTCTTTCAGTGACCCTCGGGCCATGCCTCTTCTCCCAAAGCCTTCACTGGTCATCCTGTTCCAAAGTCATGGCTCTTTCTTCATAAACCCTTCCAAATTTTGATTTAAAATAAATACAAAGATCCCATTGTGCTAAAATATACTTAACCCCAAACTTGCCGTCTTCTACGCACAACTCAGTGGCAGTCATTATGCTCACCATTGTGCAGCCCACCACCGTGACCCTCAGCTACACTGCTCCTTGAGCCTCCTCCTCCACAAGCCGGGCAGAGGGAAACTAGCCCACTTCTTGTTGCTCATCTTGGAGCTCTCATAAAAACTCCGGTAGGGGAAAGAGCTGGAAGTACCTGAAGGATGTATCTTGTCAGTAGCGACAGCTTAATCATTCATAAAAGAAAAGTCACGCACTAGCTACAAATATTTAAGTTCTACAAGCATACCTTGTGCTTTAAATTCTTTAAATCGGTCTAAGTCATCCCGGTACATTCGCTTAATTGAAGTGGCAGCCCTTTCTTTTATGTCGGGAATAAATTCTTGAAGCTGTTTCATGGCGGATCCCAAATCCACATCTGAATCATCTGAATTTCTTGAATCCTCAGATAAATAGCTTTCAGGATGCCTAGCAGATTCCAGATCGCCCTCTTCTTCATTTGTAGATTCTACCCTAAGGGTGAAAATGGAGTTGTCCTAAAATCTTGTCAACTTTCCTTAAAAGGGCTCTCATCTAGACAACTACAGAGCATTGGGGTTGAAAGGCATCTTGTCATGGTATTTCAGCTACCAGTGCACACCTCAGAGGCAGCCTCCACAGAGAGCAAACTTGAGGCTGCAAGTATTATTTCCATGTTATTGATTTTTTTCTTAAATCATTTTATTGGGGGCTTGTAGAACTCTTATCACAATCCATCCATCCATTGTGTCAACCACATTTGTACATTTGTTGCCCTCATCATTCTCAAAACACTTGCTTTGTACTTGAGCCCTTGGTATCAACTCCTCATTTTCCCCCTCCCTCCCCCACCCCTCCCTCATGAAACCATGATAATTTGTAATTATTTTGTCATGTCTTACACTGTCCAATGCCTCCCTTCACCCACTTTTCTGTTATCCGTCCCCCAGGGAGGGGGTTATATAGAGATCCTTGTGATTGGTTCCCCCCCTTTCCCCCACCTTGCCCTTATCCTGCTGGTATTGCTACTCTCATTATTGGTCCTGAGGGGTTATCTGTCCTGGATTCTGTTTCCAGTTCTGATGTGTACCAGTGTAAATCCTCTGGTCTACATGGATTTGTAAGGTAGAATTGGGATCTTGATTGTGGAGGGGGGAGGAAGCATTCAAGAACTAGAGGAAAGTTGTATGTTTTATCGGTGCTATCCTGCACCCTGACTGGCTCGTCTCCTCCCTGCATGCTATTGTTCTTTAAACCAAAGCTGTAAGAACTACTGTCATCAAGACACTCTGTCTATGACCCTACACAGGGCCTCCTGTGGTTTAGGGTTTACGTTTGCAGGAGAGCAGGCAGTCTCATCTTTCCCCAGAGGAACAGCTTTTGGGTTTAATCGCTTCTGGCCTCAAAGACAGCAGTCCAACACGCACCTGACTGACAGCACCACTGTTTTAAATAAGTAACTCTACAGTGAAAACCAGACATTCAGCACCATGCCTTGCCACTCTGGGAAGTAACCATTCTTAGCCTTTTCTTTTTCTTCACCCCACTCCCTGGTTTTCGACTTCCAAATGTCTACATCGGTGCTTAAAGATGTGAACTGACTGTCTCAGCAGTTTAAGGACTCTGCTGGCCCCGCTGCCCCTCAGGCACCTCTCCTAGATCCTCCCACTGTTATTTTCACAAGCAACACTCCGGCTTTGCATTAATAGCACTGGGTCACTATCAGGCCAAGCACGGCACCAGGGTTATAGTAGTTTGTGCTGCAGCGTGATGACTTCACTCTCCCCTTTGCTTAGTTTTGTTAGTACTTTTGTGTGCTGTTGAGTCCATTCCAAGCCGTTGCGGCCCTGGCAGGAGAGAGCAGAACCGCCCACGGCGTTTCCGAGGCTGCCTCGTCTTTCTCCAGACGACTAAGGAGTGGCTGATGGGTCAACCGCTGACCTTTCAGTTAGCAGGAATGCGCTTTACCCAGTGTGCTACCACGGCTCCTAATTATCACCTGTACCACCTGACGTGAAGCCGTTCCTCATTGTAAGCGTAATGGCGACTATCTAGGTAAGACAATGATCAAGTAAAAAAATGGGAAAAATACCTATCTCGAGTCTTAGAAACTAAAAAAAAAAGTGATTGGGGAAAAAAACCTCTTCCTGTATTCATCAGACAGTATATTTAAATAACTATACAAATAATATTGCTTACAAGGAATGGCTGGTGCTTTCAAACTGCTGACCTTGTGGATTACAGCCCAATGCGTAACCACTACGCCACCGGGCCTCCCTAAGGTGCTTTGTGCTTTGTCCTTCTTATAGACAAGGGACATTCATTTGGGGATTTGAAATTGTCTTTTTCTTAACTTACTGGGGAGTTCCCGGCTAGAACAGTTATTCACTGCTGGCTTAATTTTATTGATGCAGAAATTAAGTGACTTGCCAAGTTTAAGCAGCTCAGTATGTACTTATTCTGTCCACTTAAGGGTCTATTGCTTTGAGTTCTGACATTTAGATGCACGTGCCAAATGACGTGTCAAAGGACAGAATGCACACTAAAAGCACTCCGTCAGAAGAGAAAATGCCAGCGTTACCTGTGTCCCTCTTCCAGAAGGTTCTGTTCTGAAGAGGCCTGGGTTTTCTTCTTTTTAGTCCGGGGTTTCACACAGTCTTCAATCAAGGTACCTTCCCCTGCCACAGAATCACCACGTTGCAGATGGAAGCGTGTGTCCTCGGAGCTACTGCGCATTGAAGAGTCAACACCAGCGCCCACAGCATTTTCAACAGAAGGTCTTCGCTTCCTCTTCTTAGACTTCCGCTTTGTACCACAGCAGCCCGTGACTTCCTCAAGGGCATCACTGACTTGTCCAGAACCGATCTCCCCCATCACCTGCGATCCTTCAGGATTCATGTTCTCAAGATGCTCAGGCAACGCTTCCAACCCTGAGTTATTTGAATTCTTCTTCTTCTTCTTTTTCTTCTTCTTCTGCCCAGTCATTCCCAGGTGTTCTGGAGTTTCCTCGTGTGGGTCCGCAGATAGCAGGGATTCCTGCTGCTGGGGCTCTGACTGGTACTGGGCAATGCTTACACATGGGGTTTCCTGGGAATCACAAGAGGTTTCCACCCTCTGCCGTTTTCTATGCTTTTTTCTCCTACCGTTCTCATGCAGTTGTTCTGACTCATTTGCACACGCCTGAGGAACCAAAGGTAGTTCTTCTGCCGCAGGCTCTTGGGCTGGTTTTTGTCCCCTGCTCAAGTGAACAGAAATGCCATTGCCATCCGTGCTGAAATCCACAGATGCGGCCTCGATATTTTCTTTACTCACAAGGACATAAGCAACACCTGTTTCCTTGTCAGACTCCAAAGCTCGCTTCCGCCTCTTTTTGTGCTTTTTGGATGTTACAGCAGCTTCCTCAGGCTCGTCACCCATTTGGGATTTGTCCAGAGAAGACATGCAATGCTGGGTCGTCTTCCTCTTTTTTCCCCTCTTAGTCACTGGAAATTGTTTGCTCGCCGGGCAGGATTCCTGGAAGGTTTTGCTGGAAGACTTCGGATGTCTTTCCATATCCACGGAATGTTTTTTCTTTTTCTTTTTCTTGCCAATAACTGGAGTGTGGATTTCATATTGGCTTGAGCTTCCTTCCATTTTCTTCCTACGGTGGAAATTGACAATGATTTATTGTCCTAAAATATGACAGGGGGAGGGGCTTCAAAAAGCTCCTGTAAAAATCCCAGTGTTAGATAATGCTGTTTTCCCATGCCCTTTTCGAGGGTCCCACGTCCAGATTAGCTGTTTTTATGTGTACAATTCAGTGACTTTAATCACGCTCACCCGCCGCACAACTGTCACCTTGGTCTGCGTCCACACGCGGTTAGATACTGAGCTGCTAACCCAAAGCTTGGTGGTTTGAAACCACCAGCTGCTCCACCGAGAAAGACTTCCCTCCTGTAAAAGTTTACAGCTCGAAACCCACAGGCGCCATTCTACCCTGTCCTATAGGGTCAGTCGCTATGAGTCCTATGAGTCAGAATTGACTTCAAGACGGTTTTTCTACCAGAAACTTAGTGCCCTCTCTCTCGAACAACACCACCCTTTCCTTTTCCCATTCATACATGAGACCTACTCTTAAACTCTGGCCTCTGCACTCATCTTCCTGGTACCGATCACTTTGTGTACGTGGGATCGTACACTCTCTTGCCCTTTTGTGTCTGCTGGATTTCCCTCAGCACATTCCCAAGGTCCATCCAGGTTGTAGTATGTTTCAGGACTTCATTTCTCTTTATAGCCGAAAAACACCCCACTGTACATCATATTTAGTATATCCACTCATATGGCGACAGACAATAGTTTAAACCCCAAACCTACTGTCACCCTACAGGTCAGGGCAGAACTGGCCCTGTGAGTTTCCGAGAGTGTCACAGTTTACAGGTGTAGACAGTCCCAGCTTCCTAAAGGGTATGGTAAGTACATTGGCATTCACTTTGTCTGGGTCATCACCCTCATCAGATATTTTTTTTTAATTTACAAAAGGGAATCGTAGTGTCCTGCCTGCATGATCCAGCTCATGTCCACCAGTCCTGTGCTCTGTGGCAAATCTCCATGACAAAATTCTATGATGTGTGGGAATAATATTGTGGCGCTTTTAATAAAGTTCCTATGTTCCATACCCTCTTCCTATTCCAGACGCTCCCTCTCGCTCTCGCTGTTGCCCCAGGAGAACGGGGACCAAAGCAGTGCTTTGCAGGGCGGCAGGCACTGGACAAACTAGGGGATCGAGCAGTACAGTAGCGCTGAACATGTTCTTAGGCTAATTAATCGAGCTAGTCCGTAACCCATGACCCAACACCTCCAAACCAAGGACCCGAATCCCACTAAGTCGTCCATACGCAGCCTCGGTAGCCACCCTTTTCTTTGGGTCGTTGCAGTAAATGATCTATCACACCGCGTTTGCCCCTGGCACCCAGACTAACCACAGCCAGTTCCCGTTTGCTCCTTTCATCCGGATCATTCCAAGTCTTCTTCACTAAGCTTTCCTGGCGGACTGGCTCATGTTCAAGTACTGCCTCTGTGTTAGCTGTTCACCACACTCCAAGTGAGTGAGTTAAAGCCAGATCACTTTCTATGGTTTCCTTTCTCCGATCATGCCAGGCATTTTTCTAGTCTGACTCCCTGCTGCCACACAATTCCAGGGAAACATCTCTTTTAGCCTGTTTCTGAGACGAACTAGCTCTTGAGATCCAGGTAGGGAGTGTGGGGAGTTCTCGATGGCAACACTGAGTGTTCACCACACTCAACAGAGGCTTTGTTTGAGACTGCTAGGTCCTTCGTGCCTTGGCAAGCTGGGGTGGGACTTGAAACTCCCCCCCCCTCTTTTTCAGTGCACCCCCAGGTGATGCTCAGGCTGTTTTGCCCAGGATCACACTTTGACTGTAGTTCGCGGCTAGGGTTTGGTGAACTTTCTGTCAGGAGTCAGACGGTAAACCTTTTTGGGCTGCAGGAAGCATTTATCCCGTCACAACTGCTCAGCACAGATTACTGTCACAGTGAAAACTTCATCTATAAAACAGAGGGGTAAAACAACCAGAGGGCAGGACTCAGGTTGACAGCCTCTACTCCAGATTCTCCCCTGGACTGAGAACTTTTTCAATAACTTGATGAAAACAATAGACCCTTGCTGTATACCCATCCAATTTCCATGCGTTTCTGAAACTCCTGCCTGTTGAAAGCATCTATTTCATTTGGACTACAAATTTTTTAGTATTTCCCCAAGAATTGAGTGTGTGTGAGAGGGGTAGGGGAAGGTAGGGGACGGGGGCATTTAACAATCGAAAAGAAGCTTACCTCTTAGTGCCTTTGCCTGGTTGTGGTTCCTAAGTTTGCTGGCTGATGTTTCTTATTCAACTATACCTGCAAACCAGAGAAGCAAAAAGTTGTCATCCCATTTGCATTGATCTTAGTATCCACTCCATCCTGTCCTTAACCAGAACCGCTCTGGGCAGCCACAAGCGTTTTTCACTCACATCAGGACCTTCCAGTTGACCCATCAGGTCCCTCACTCTCCCTTAGTCCCCTGCTGTGCTGTGTGCTTCCTTGTTTACCTCAGACTCTAGGGTTCATTGCTGGTGGCTCCTGAGCACCTGAAACATGCCGGTCCAAATAAAGATGTGCCGAGTGTAAAACAAGAGTTCTGGTGGTGCTGTTGGGAAGTGTTGGACTGCTTACCACAAGGTTGGTGGTTCAAATCCACCAGCAGCTCCAAGGGAGGAAGATGAGAGCACCTGTACAGTTAGGGTGGCTCTGAGCTGAAACCGACTCAGTGGCAGCAGATTGTAAGTGCAAAAGACAGCAGATTTTGCAGACTCAGCGCATACAACGTGAAACATCTCATTTGCACCTTCATATTGAATCAAAAGCTAGTGGGTTAAATAAAATATGTCACTAATTCCACCTGCTCCTTTAAATGTGTTTTCAAATGACTACTTAGCAAATTTTCAATTACATATGTGGCCTGCATTCTGTTCCCTTAGGCTACGCTTACTGCTCAAAACAGCCAGCCCTTTCCATCTTCTTTCCTAAACTATAGACTTTGATTCAACAGCATCTGCACAACGGAGAGTTTGCTAGAAATGCGAAAAGGTTCCTACGCAGACCTTACCACACTCCCCAGCTGGTGTGTTTCTAACGCATAGACATTTGAGCAGTTGCCTTAGTGACCAGGTTCATTGAGCGTGAGGGGCCCTCAAAATGTTTGTGGACACTCCCATTATCCCCATAATCGCTTACTTAAAATTCCCCTTGTATTTTCTATTTATTGTAGTCCTCTCCCACTCTTCTTAAATAAGCATTTCACACCTCCTTCACCTCAACTTCTAAGTTCCTTTCTTCTTTCTCCCTCTCACAGATGAACTTACTGGTCCCCTCACATTCTCACATTAGACAACAAATATGTTAACCACGAACTCCTATATCTTCCCCATCCTCTTTTCCTCTCTAGCTACAACCAAAGAGCTAGGCCTCTTCTGTCAAGGGCCATTTTCTCCATGTGGGTGCTAGATCCCCTCCTCCCTTGCTAATCAAATCCATCATGTCCCCCAAACTCAGCCTCTTCCCTTCTGCCAACTTTACTATTTTCTCAAAAAAAAAAAATTTAAATTATTTTTATATATTTTTAAACTTTACTGTTTTCTAACTTTTTAAAAAAGGGAACCCATTCCTGGCCTTTAGGATCCACCCAGCTATCCTTTTTTCTCCCCTTTATAGAATTTTTCAAGAGTAAAATGTTTGCCCCTTCTCTACCTTTCATTCACTTTGAACCATTAAATTTAAAAACTCCTTTTCAGATCTTTTAAATAGCAAAAAGCAGCGGAATTCGCTCTGTAACACATCCTTTCACCTTCCATCAGTTTCTTTTTCAAATACGTCTCAAGCTTTCCCCTCTGATTTCTTAAACACTTAGTACAGATTTTTTAGCATAAAAATCAGATTAAAACAAAACAAACCCCTCAGAACCACAGAGCTGATTTAGACTCATAGTGACTACAGAACAGGGTCGAATTGCCCTTTGGGTTTCCGAGCCTGTAAAGTTTTATGGGAGTACAAATAGAAAGCCTCGTCGTTCTTTAGAGGAGCGACTAGTGGTTTCAAAGCACCGACCTTGCAGTTAGCATGACCCTCTATGTCCTGAATCGAAAAACGTTTGATGCCTCCCATGTTATTCTTACGAGAAAATCCAAACATCTCTACACACCGACATGGTGCAGTGTGATCCACGCCACGGTCTTGACAAGAAGCAGCTCCCTTTTTGTCCGCCCCGTAAAGGTGTGCGGCCTCGGGAGCCCTCTCCGGGATCGCAATGAGTTGGAAACGACAGCAAGCACTGGGTTGTATGAAGAACGTAGCACCGCCAGGCTGCCCGGCACGTGCCCAGCCGAGCCTCGGCGCGGACCCCCCTGTCCCCCCCACCTGTTCTGGGACCAAGAGGGGAGAAGCTAGTCAGCGGTCGGGTTACCGACACTCCGGGGCCAGGGAGGGCGAATCCAACCAAACGTCCGACCACCGACCCTCGGATCCCCAAAGGCCCGAACTTACTTGAGCGCCCATGTGACCCAGCGCGGAGCGGCGGCGGCGACACGGAGACGCCAATCCCAATGCTGGCGTCCGCAGGCCAAGGTCAGGGCGCCCGCGGCGAAGACCACAGCCCGTCACTGCTCGTTCTGCACACGCGCCTTTCCTTTCGCCCGAAAAACACGAACCAAATCGCTTCCCACCCACCGCGCAGGCCGGCGCCAGCTTTCTTCCAACCCGGAAGAGCTGCGACGCTCAGAGCGGAAGTCGTTCGCGTCACTTCCGCCCATACCTTCTCGGTGCCATGGTAACACAGCTGCGGAAGGTAGTTTTTGCCTGTTGTGCAAAGCGCTCAAACCCGGTGGTGGGTTTCAACCGGTTTGCCCCAGTTCTGCGGAAACGATACCTAATTTTTGTAATTTGTGGAAATTACAAATTTACATTCTTTACTCTTTTTTTAACGTTCATCCGCGCAGCACCTGTAGTGATGTTCCTTGCGTGGATAGGTATAAAGAATTAGAATTATGCTTGTAATATTTATTCGTTGCATAAAATTCATTATACTTTTAATGAAACACTACATTTTTATTCCCCTGCCTGTAATAGTTAGCCGAAGTAAAGCCATTTTATATTAAGCAATCATTCTGCACCAGTCCTAAAGTCCAAGCACAGGCCTTAGAGCATTCTCAAAAAAAAAACAAACAACAAAAACCCAAATAGCCCCTTGTTCTTAGAACCAGCAAAAGACTATCCTGTACCAGGAAATTGTGCAACGGCAAAATCTGTTTCTAGACCAGCTAGCTCTGCTGCGCTGCTTAACCGCAAAGTCTGCTTCTGTACCAGCTTGCTTGCTCAGCTGCAAGGCTCCACTGTTGGATGAAACCCTATAAAAACCTAACTCTGTAAGCAGAAGGGACCGGCCAGCCAAGCTCTTTTTCCCTTTCAGGCTGCTGGTCCCTGCACACGTTCTTCTTTGTAGGAGGTCGGCTGGTCAAGGTGTTTATTGATGGGTGACTAATTAGTCCCCTGTGCCTCTGTTTACCTTGCAGCTGAAGGCATTTCGAGATAACTCGGTTATTTAGGACCCCTTTAAGATTCTCTGGAACCCTGCATGTCATCGTGCTTATCTTAGAATACAGTGCTGTTATTATCCAAGTGTTCACAGTGTGCCTAGTTAAGAAATGTTTACATAGCGAAGAGGTTCAGAATGTTTTTTAAAATTAGTGCTTTAATGTTTACTTTGTAACCATTCCCTTGTAAGAAGAGTATAAAAACCAAGCTTTGAATATACTCGGGACTTCAGTCCATGAGACTGTTGTCCTCCCGATCCCATACTTTGTACATGTCTCTTTCTTTTCCTTTCATCCGCCCGCCTCATTTCAGATGCAGCTTGAGGCGGGGTAGCTGGTCCAATCACCTGCACTTCTTCTTCATCTTCTTCTTTTTGTTAATAAACTCCTTTTAATTCTTCCAATCTCACATCTCAGTTGTTCTTGTCCAGCTCGTGTACAACATGCCTTTATTGCTTCAGTAAACAACGTAAGCAGAAAAAGGACAAGCAACCAGAGGGTGACCCGCTGCCATTACTTTCAGCATGGTGTTATGACCCAGTCTCATGAGATGTTATGAGGGAATCGTACAATTCCTGAAAGTGTTCACAGAGCTAAAAATGCTGTCAGACAATTGCTGTAAGCTCAGCCGAAGCAGAAAGGGATTTTTCAAAGATGAACATAATATGTTCAGAGACGGTGCCTGTTTCTTTTTTTCTCTCTCACCTGTTTCTAATATATCAAACACAATGACTATTGCTTAATTGACTTACCTTTAACGGAATAGGATCCTACGCCTGAAAATATCAGTAAGGACATTACACAGCCAACACTGCTTGGATAAAGGGGAAGAATATTGCAAGAAAGGATGCCAATCAAAAAGCAATATGGAAATAACAGTTTTATTGTTTTTTGGTCAGGTATTCTTTAATTTTTTCATTAATATTTAAAAACGGTCTTAATGTAGTTACATATACCTCTTTTCCTGTTCTTACGTAAGTAGTTACTGTATGAAATAATAACCTACCTTTGGGTCCATCTTTTTTTATACTTGAAATGGTCATTAGAGCAGTGAACTGGTTGATCAATTTTTTAAATCCCGTCACTGACCGAAATATGTTGCTATCGAATGGATTCTAGTTTAAAAGTAACAGTAAGGACAGAATAAAACTACTCCAAATTTTCAAAGCTGTAAATCCTTACTTCTGCCACATATCATTTCTCCTGGGCTGCTGACCACTCACCAAACCCAAACTGAACTACCATGGAGTCCGTGCTGACTCACAGAGACCCTATAGGACAGGAGGGTGGAACTGCCCAGTGGGTTTCCAAGCCTATAACTCTTTATGGGAGTAAAAAGCCTCATCTTTATCCTTTGGAGCAGCTGATGGTTTTGAATTATTGCTCTTGAGGTTAGTAGCCCATCAGGGCTTCTATTACTCCACGAAGCTCCTCAAATGAAGGAAATATAGGACATCATTCTTTCATTATGCATTATACTAGTTCATGTATGCATTCAACTTATTCAACGAATGTCCACTGGGTTCCTTCTACAGTCCAAGAGGAAGAGTATGGTAAGGTCCCTAAACTGGTGTAGACGGCTAACAAATCAGGCAAGATAATTTTGGGTTATCCTAGAGGAAAATAAAATAGGACAAGTGATGGATCATGACTGGGGATAGTGGATACTACTATCCTTATGGAAGGGAAAGTTCTCTGGGAAAGTGACGTAACCACACAGGTTGTAAGAGAAGGAAATTCATATGTTTAACATGAGTGTTAGCATTCAATCCTATAACAACCCTCTATATAGTTTTTAAAATTATATATATATTTTTAAAATTACTGAATATATTTCAAAATAGTTTTGTTAGCAAAAATATTAGCTCATGTTGTTACAACCATGATTTTCAGCAATCATTAAACAAGACAATATAATTGTATTCAAAGTATAATGATTTGCTTATTAAAATGAATACAAACAAAAGGAATATTAAAACTACTGAATATATTTATTTCAAAATATTTTCCCCAAAGCATTCAATTAATTAATTAAGATAATTTTATTGGGGGCTCTTACAACTCTTGTTTCAATCCATACATATACATACATCAATTGTATAAAGCACATCCATACATTCCCTGCCCCAATCAATCCAATTGTATCAGACATATTAGTACATATATTGCCATCATTCTTTTTTTTTCTTTTTTTACATTTTATTAGGGACTCATACAACTCTTATCACAATCCATACATATACATACATCAATTGTATAAAGCACATCCATACATTCCCTGCCCCAATCATTCTCAAAGCATTTGCTCTCCACTTAAGCCCTTTGCATCAGGTCCTCTTTTTTTTTTTCCCCTCCCTCCCCTCTCCCCCCTCCCTCATGTACCCTTGGTAATTTATACATCGTTATTTTGTCATATCTTGCCCTATCCGGCCATCATTCTTTTCTAGACATTTACTTGCTATTGAGCCCTAGGGATCAGCTCCTCTTTTTTTCCCTCCCTCCCCACCACCCTCATGACCCCTTGATAGATCATCGATTGTTATTATTTTCATATCTCACACCGACCACGGTTTCCCTTCCCCTCTGGTTTCTGTTGTTCTTCCCCCAGGAGGGGTGTGTGTGTCATTCATTGCAATCCAAACCCCTTCCTCCCCTCCACACCACCACCCCCACTTAGCTCTACCCTTTTGGTATCGCTGTTCCCATTCCCATTCCTGGGTGTGTTGTGAGCTTTATCTCTTGCCTATAACTGTGTACATGCTCTGGTCCAGTCCAGAGTGGGAAGCAGCACTGGGGTCATGATAGTGGGGGGTGAGGAAGCCTCAAGGACCCAGAGGCATATTGTGTGATCCATTGGTGCTCTACTGCACCCTATTGACTCATCCCCTCCCTGCGACCCCTCTGTGGCGGGGGATGGTCCATTGTCTACAGATGGGCTTTGGGTCTCTGCTCTCACCCCCCTCATTCTCACCAACACATTTTTGTCTGTTTGCTTATTATTTGTTATGAATCTTCTGATACCTGGTACTCTGTCTGCATGACACCTCATGATTGCACCAGCTGGTGTGCATCTTCCATGTGAGCTTGTTGCTTCATTGTTGGATGGTCGCTTGTTTAACTTCAAGGCTTTAAGACCCCAGATGCTATATCTTTTAATAGCCGGGCACCACCTGTTGTCTTTACCACATCTGCTTATGCACTCATTTTGTCTTCAGTGATTGTGTGTGAGGGGGGTGAGCATGAGGGAGGGTATGCGCTGAGGTCCATAGCCCGTTCTCAGCCTCAGTGTATTGCCTTATAAATATATGCACATAGGCCAATACCTCTATTTTTATGGATCGATATATTTACATAAGTACACACCACTGTTAATACCTCTATCTATAGCTTTGCTTCCTAGAGCTTTCCTCTGTTTCCTTTTGCCTCCTCCTGCCCCACCATCACGTTCCCCCTTCTTCCACTTAGTGCTTCCTCTCAGCTAGATTGGTGTTGCTCTAATACCCACAGGATCTCTACAACCTCCTAGATGTTGGTTTTCATTCCCTGGTTGATCCCCTGTCTATGG
Source organism: Tenrec ecaudatus (assembly GCF_050624435.1). NCBI lineage: Eukaryota > Metazoa > Chordata > Mammalia > Afrosoricida > Tenrecidae > Tenrec > Tenrec ecaudatus. Next base: position 74,657,045 of record NC_134539.1, on the reverse strand, counting down.
CGTTGTTTTCTCACCCCCATCCCCCACAAGACCCTCTGGGACCTTTGGCTCAGTTGCTTTCTCCCCGAGCTTGCTTCCCATGTCTGTCTTATATAAGTAGGCAAACCAGCAATGTCCTACTCCAAACAATAAGAAAACAACAAATGTATTTGACACAATTGATGTACATATGGATTGTGATAAGAGTTGTATGAGCCTCCAATAAAACGATTTTAAAAAATGAAAAGAAAAGAAAGAAAGAAACGAACAAAACCATACATAGTTCCAGGTCTGTCCACTGGGCTTTATGAATTTCTCCCCTTGGTGTTGGGGGAGTTAATTATATTTTTTATTGGGATATATTTTGCATAGCATACAATTTAATCATATTAAGAAGAGGTTTGTGCAATCTCACCATAATTTCATATCATTTCCTTCTGGAACTCATTATCATCAGGTTGCTATTTCCTCCATTCCCCTAATTTATTTTTTTTTAATATTCTCTGAAGAATTTACTATAAACTAAGTGTCGCAGACCACAAGGGGAAAGAAAAGGACTATGTGTAGCCTTACAGGAAACAGGCAGGGAGCTGAGGAGGCCAAGATGAGTCTAGGGCCTTGGGGAGCACATTCCCGGGGGAGGGGCCCTCAGATCTCTGGGGGAGGTAGCACTATCGCATGCCCATTGGAGTCCCCTGTCTAGGGGGGGATGCCCATTGGAGGACCCATGGGAGGAGGCCTCATACCAGGAGGTGGGCCCATCATTCCTGGAGGGGGTGCCCCTGGGCCCATAGGTGGTAGAGGACCTGCACAGCCAGTAGAAACTGGGTTGCAGCCCCTGCAATACTGGCTGTGGCAGCAGCAACAGTGTCTCTTCCTTGGGCAGTCATCACCTGTTGGGATGGACCCCAACTCCACGGACCGGACCAGCAAGTTCTGCAGGAGCCTGGGGCATTGGAACACCTGCTGGAATTCCTCTGCCAGCTGCTCTATGGATCCCTGAACCTCCAGCAACTCCAGCAAGTGGTACTCAGGCAATGCCAGTATCTTTGGGAGGAGACCCCTCCACAGTCATCAAGACCAGGTTCTCTCCTCGAAGCAGCACCAGGCCAAGGTGCTCTTCTGCTCGCTTATAGTTCTTTGGCTTGGTCTTCTGGACTCGTCACAGTGACAGAAGATCGAGTTCATGTGCTTGTTGAATGCCTTGAAGGTGCCAGTGCAGATGTGACCATCTTGCAGGAAGCGCCTCATCCTGTAGTCAGTGTGCTGCAGCATCTTGCTGCTCTTTTCGACAGTCGTGGTGGCGGTTCTGATGGCTCAGATTCACCTCTGATGGCTCAGATTCACCTCAGCAGAGGCCTAGATGGCCCTCAAAAATTGGATTCCTGCCCCATTCTCCTAATTTTTAATAGTTCCACTTTGTGGGTGAGAATTGAGGCTTACAGTCACATTCCCAAGTTGACTGATACAGTTACCCAGAATTAAGACTATCCACTATTCCACTATCCTGTCCTTTGATGCACCAGCCTGACTTCATCCACACGAGTTACTAAGTGGCTTTCATGAAACAGTGTACAGCCTCGGGTCTGTGACACTCTGGGAGCAAACTAGCTGAAGAAGCCATGAGCACCCAGGCATCACAACCCAAATGCTGCTCAAGACCTTGGATGAGCTATTGGAAGCCCTCTTTTTAGTCTGGCTGACCTGTAAGTGTGTGTGTGTGTGGGGGGGGGGGTATTGTCCACTTTGATGTGCAAGGCTTGGAAGTTCAGGTTTGGCTTTGATGCAGAATTCTCTGTGGTAAGTGGATATTTTCACATGTAATGAAGATGATAGTGGTGGATGAGTGACCCCTAAGCTGGAATAGGAGAGCTCATCCAGTCTAGGGGTTCCAGAAACACTGTGGCAGTCACTGAGAAGCTTTGTTTTAGAGTGCAGATTCCCAATGATGAATGTGGGCTGCACATTAGACACTATCATTGTCTAACCTTAAAACATTTGAAAATGATGACCTCATTGTTGCCAAGTAAAAGAATGTTCTTGTTCTTAGCTAGTGCATGCTGAAGTATTTAGAGTCAAATGTGATATTGTCTGCAGGTATTTTCAAACTAAGAGACATCAATCTAAGAGACAACTCCATGACATAGAGAGAGTCAGTGTGGCAAGTGCTAAGGAGTAGTTAATTGAAGTGAAATCCATATGGATTTTCCTATATTCTTTGTGGTGTGGTGAGTTACTTCATACGTCTCTTCTAGACATAGTCTTCGTAACTTCCATCAAACAACTGGGTCAAACTGGGTGTATTTTCTATTCTTCTGATAAATCTGGGTAAAAGAAGGTAGAGGAAGATGCTGAAAGGATTCAGTTGTGATTGTTAACAGAGCTAATTGTGATTGCAAAAGCTTGGAATTCTAACATTTTGGTTGGTCAGTTCTGCTACTCTGCAGGACATGCAATGAACCATCTCCGGAAAGGGATGGTTGGTCGCACTGCCATGAAGAAAGAGGAGCCAGGAGTGGAGCATGCCTTTTGGACCCTGGGTTCCCTGCACATTGACCTCTTTCCAGGAACAGAAAACTGTGACACTGAAGCAGCAGCAGAGGAATGGCAGAGGAGCGGCAGCAGCAGGATCGAGAGTCAGAGGAGGGGACAGAGTGGAGGGCTTCCCAGCTCACACAGCACGTAAAACTAAGCTCCTCTGTGCAGGTGCCTCCAGACGCTTAATTGGGGAACAAGGCTTACTGATTCCCGAGTTAGAGCTGAGCACCTTCAGGCTGAGGCTGATGGTGGAGTAGTGTGCTCTTCCGGCATTTATCAGCAGCCCCATAAGAGCTTTGTACCATCGTGTGATAAGGGCAGAGGCCAAGGACCAATATGGCAGAGAGGCCGAGAATCAGCGAGAGGCTTGCCTGGCTGTCCTCACTGAAGAACTGTCTTGGGCAGTTTTGATCCTGAATTGAAACCTATTAACTCCCCTAATAAAACCCATATGCCTGAGTTCTGTGCAACTATTTTTTTTAACAATTTATTGGGGCTCATACAATTCTTTTTTTTTTTTTGCTCATACAATTCTTATCACAGTTCATACATATACATACATCAATTGTATAAAGCACATCTGTACAGTCTTTGCCCTAATCATTTTTTTCTCTTTTCTTTTTTTACATTTTATTAGGGACTCATACAACTCTTATCACCGTCCATACATATACATACATCAATTGTATAAAGCACATCCATACATTCCCTGCCCCAATCATTCTCAAGTCATTTGCTCTCCACTTAAGCCCCTTGCATCAGGTCCTCTTTTTTTTCCCCCTCCCTCCCCTCTCCCCCCTCCCTCATGTGCCCTTTGTAATTTATACATCGTTATTTTGTCATATCCTGCCCTATCCGGAGTCTCCCTTCCCCCCTTTCTCTGCTGTCCCTCTCCCAGGGAAGAGGTCACATGTGGATCCTTGTAATCAGTTCCCCCTTTCCAACCCACTCACCCTCCACTCTCCCAGCATCGCCCCTCACACCCTTGGTCCTGAAGGTATCATTCACCCTGGATTCCCTGTACCTCCAGCCCTCATATGTACGAGTGTACAGCCTCTGTCCTATCCAGCCCTGCAAGGTAGAATTCGGATCATGGTAGTTGGGGGGAGGAAGCATCCAGGATCTGGGGGAAAGCTGTGTTTTTCATCGATACTACCTCACACCCTAATTAACCCATCTCCTCTCCTAAACCCCTCTATGAGGGGATCTCCATTGGCCGACACTTGGGCCTTGGGTCTCCACTCTGCACTTCCCCCTTCATTTAATATGGTATATATATACATATATACATATACATATATACATATACACATATATACACATACATACACACACTTATATCTTTTTTTTTTTGCATGATGCCTTATACCTGGTCCCTTGGCACCTCGTGATCGCACTGGCCGGTGTGCTTCTTCCATGTGGGCTTATTTGCTTCTGAGCTAGATGGCCGCTTGTTTATCTTCAAGCCTTTAAGACCCCAGTCACTATCTCTTTTGATAGCCGGGCACCATCAGCTTTCTTCACCACATTTGCTTGTGCACCCATTTGTCTTCAGCGATCCTATCATGGAGGTGTGCAGTCAATGATATGATTTTTTGTTCTTTGATGCCTGGTAACTGATCCCTTTGGGACCACTCGATCACACAGGCTGGTGTGTTCTTCCATGTGGACTTTGTTGCTTCTGAGCTAGATGGCCGCTTGTTTATCTTCAAGCCTTTAAGACCCCAGTCACTATCTCTTTTGATAGCCGGGCACCATCAGCTTTCTTCACCACATTTACTTGTTCACCCACTTTGGCTCCAGCCGTTGTGTCGGGAGAGTGAGCATCACAGAGTTCCAATTTAATAAAAGAAGGTATTCATGCATTGAGGGAGTGTTTGAGTAGAGGCCCAAGGTCCTTCCGCCACCTTAATACTTGACCTATAAATATAGACACATGGATCTATTTCCCCATCCTCCTATATATATTTGCATGTATATGTCTTTGTCTAGACCTCCATGAATGCCCTTTGACTCCTAGCTCTTTCCTCCATCTCCCTTGACTTTCCTCCTGCCCTACTACCATGCTTCGTCGCCACCTGGGCTAGAGTATACCTCTTCTCTAAGCAACCTTACCCTTGATCATTTCCCACCAGGCCTGCCACTCCCCCTTCTCTACCATTTGGGGTCCCATGTTTTTCCCTTGTCCCTGGGTTTGTTAACACCACTTCCTTACTCCCCCTACCCCCCCACCCCAAGTCCCCCCGGAACTATCGGTCCCGTTGTTTTTCCTCCAGATAGTTCATCCAGCCTGTCCTATTCAGACAGACCTGTGGAGACACTAACATGCACGAAAACAAGACAGAGGAAAACAAAGCAACAGTATACAACCAGACAACAAAACAACAAAAACAAACCACTGACAAAGAACAGAACAAAACAGTTCACAAGAGAAAAGCTTGTAGTTAGTTCAGGGATCGTTTGCTGGCCCTTAGGAGCGTTTTCCAGTCCAGTCTGTTGGGGCACCACACCCTGGCCCCAAAGTCCACTTTCAGCATTCCCTGGGGACCTTGTCACTCCATTCCCTTGCTGTTCCGCTGCTGTGCAACTATTTTAATGACTTATCTAACCTAACTGAGAAGTACAGCGAGTGCTGTGAGAGGGATGGTTGGTATCAGAGAGTTGGAGGGTGGTCCTTAAGTCTGATCTCTATCTCAGGTGTGGGAAACTGAGAACCAGAACTAATTCTCTTCGCTCCTAGTAAGAGTCCAGGAGGCAGACTCTGGGGGAGAAAGGCCTTTACTTTCATGAGTTGGAGAAGAATCCTAGTCACATTCTCCTGACTAAAAATCTTCCCTACAAGATCCCCCATAACAAGCTACTTAAAGATGTTTTTCTTAAGCACATGGCTGCTCTCTAGTATGCTCAGAGGCTGTCAGACCCTATTGATGACCTTCTGATAAGGATCATAGGTTGCTCCCCTGGAGAAGAGCTCAGGGACACCTAAGGTCAAGCCAGCGCAGGGATAACCAAGGTTAAGCCAACCTTTTAACTCTATTATGTATGTGCCTTCCTGTCATGTGTACCTCTAGTACATCCCCTTCCTGTTAATGTATGTGTTTACTGGGGCTTGCTAGCCCAAGACTATATAAGCCTGTGGGAGAATACATTAGCTTGCTCTCTGGTTCTGATCTCCCTGGTAGAGGTGAGCCCTTGCATGCCTTGTCTAATGTTTCTTTAATTTACCCTTCAATTACACAACTGCTCCTTACGATCCATTTGGTTGTGGAGGCTGGCCCCCCCCCCCACAGGAATCAGCCTTTGACTGATTTTCAGTTGGATTTTCTCTCCTCTCTGGTGATGTCAGAAAGAGCCCTGGTGGTGTCGTGGGTTATGTGTTGCGCTGTTACCAACAGGGTCAGCAGTTTGAACCTACCAGTCACTCTGTAGGAGCAAATTGAGGCTTTCTGCTCCCATAAAGAATGACAGCCTTGGAAACCCATCCAGCTAGTTCCACTCTATTGGAATGGTCTTGATGACAATGAGGTTGGCTTGAATGCTGATGTCAGGAGAGGTCAGGTACTCACTCCACTCCATTTTAAAGTTACTATATATACTCAAGTATAAGCCAACCGGAATAACAGTCTGAGGCACCTAATTTTATCACAAAAACTACATTAAAAATGTGCTGGAAAAACTTGGCTTATACTCGATTATATATAGCATTTTTTCAACTTTTCTGTATGTTTAGACTATTTTAGAGGGAAGCATTTGGTGGAAAGGGAATTTTTAAAACATGGAATTCTCTATCTTATTTTCAGATATTCTGATTGAGTGAGCCTGGCGTTGGTTTACCCTGTGATTCAGAATGTGCAACACCCTCTGTTGTGTTGTATCAAATTGGTACCATTGGTTTAACGCTAGAATTCTCATCCTACCCGTTTTATAGAAGAAAAAGCTGAGGTTCCAGAGGGTGAGTACTTAAGATCATTGTGGTAGCTATATAATCATTTGTCAATTTAAGGATTAAGAGTGTAGGGGAGGAGTCTAGCCTGTCAATCAGATTGTAGCCAATGAGGCCTTCTCCTGAGAATTCTGTATTTCTTCCTTGGAGGCAGGAGACACTTCTGTCTTTGTTCACTCCCTGGAAGACATTCTACTGACAAGACACATGGAACTATACTTGTGCCCTGAGCTGGAAAAGCCATGTGGAGACCCTGCCAGCGCTGAGATGCTTACACCGACACTGGATCCAAAGACTTTCTATCCCCTGACCTGTGATCGTCCTGCATTCAGCATCACTGCATGTGTTTCATGAGTCTGAAGAGGACATATAGATTGGTATCGGACATATAGGCTAATATCAGACTTATGGGCTTGGACTAGACTGGGTTAGGATGCTTTTATAATGTACAATTACCCTTTATATAAAACTTTCTCTTATACACGTATGCATGTTTATGGATTTGTTTCTCTTGTCTACCCGGACTAACACAATCATCCTGAGGCTTAGCAGCATCAAGCTTTCTATTTCATCATGAAAAACTTAGTATTTTATTCTGGGTGTGTGTCAGGAGCCCTGGTGATGTAGTGGTTAAGAGTTAGACTGTGAAATTAAAAAAAGAAAACAAAATAATTAAAAGATTAAAAAATAAAATAAAAATTAAAAAGTTAGATGACAAAATAATAATATATGAATGATGAAGGGTTCATGAGGTGGGGGGAGTGGGGAGGGAGGAAGGAAAATGAGCAGCAGATATTAAAGGCTCAAGTAGAAGGCAAATGTTTTGAGAATGACGATGGCAACAAATGTACATATGTTCTTGAGCCCCCAATAAAATGATTTTTAAAAAAAGAGTTAGACTGTGGGGGCAGGGAGGGGGGAAATGAGGAGCTGATACCAAGGACTGAAGTAGAAAGGAAATGTTTTGAAAATGATGATGGCAATAAATGTGCTTGACACAATGGATGGTTGTATGGATTGTGATAAGAGCTGTAATGAGCCTACTAGAATGTTGTTTGTTTTGTTTTTTTTAAGAGAGAGACTGTGATCCTGATGGTTAGCAGTTCAAAACCACCAGCAACTTCTCAGGAGAAAGACTGGGCTTTCTACTTCTACAGACAGGTACAGTCTTGGAAACCCACAGGGTGATCACGACGAGTCAGCATTGACTCGGTGGCAGTGAGTTTGGTTCGATGTGGGCAGTGAGGGGATAGGTGGAGCTGAGAGAGTAGAGTGGAAAGGTGAGAGAAGAGGACCTTTGACCTGAAGGTGAGGAAGAGCATTCCAAAACTACAGCTCTGGACAAAACTGAGACTTCTGGCTAAGATTGAAGGCAGCCCCACATTTTGCTTTAAGAAACTCCCTTTTGGATTTTTATTTATTTTTTTAAAATCATTTTTATTGGGGGCTCGTACACTCTAATCACAATCCATACATACATTGTGTCAAGCACATTTATACATTTGTTGCCATCATCATTCTCAAAACATTTGCTTTCTACTTGACCCCTTGGTATCAGCTCCTCATTTTTCCCCTTCCCTCCCCCTCCCCCATAAACCCTTGATAATTTATAAATTATTATTATTTTGTCATGCATTTTGGATTTTTAAATGCAACTGTTGTCATGCCATGCACCCTGTCACTGCCGTAAAAATGTTTGCTTTTGCCTTTGACCTAGATTTGAGCAATTCTGGGGGAAAATGGTTTTGCTTTCTTTGTTCACATAGGTGTGAAAGAAACTAGTTTTGGTTAAACTGCAGAGAAGTGTGCTTATACTCAGAATAAACCAGTACTAAGTAGAGACACGTTTTAGCTAGCTCTTCTGCATCCAAGCCCTTTTTCTCTCCCCTTGAACACTTAGCATATTTGTACTTGTGATCATTTTATTGTGTAACACCTTCTCTGCTTTCATATTTTCAGTCTGCCAATATAATGGGATGTAGATCTAAAGCTATTGCTGATGCCTTGATCATTTCTCACCAGGTGTTTTGGCTTTACTAACTGAGGCACTGGTTTACAGGTGCCCACGTGATCTGCTGTGCCAAGAAATGTGTGGTTTGCGTGGTTGACTGACTCTCAGGAACTGTCCCAGACCCCCTTTGTAGTACCCTGTAACTTTAAATTGTTCCAGGAAACTTATAGTCAGCTGCAATGCTTCCCCCTGGAGCCATCTCCGCAAAGGAAGTCAACTGTTGCAAACATGGCCAACCAAGACCCTCCCTCCCTCCTTGCCACACATTCTGACTTGTAGCACCTTATTGGACTCTATTGGAGTCTACAGCCTTATCTGTCTCCAGAGGGATGACTGATGGGTTTGAACAGGTGTCCTTGTGGTTAGTAACCCAACACTGAACCCACCAGGTCACCAGGGCCCCTACCTACAATGTTGTAGATGATAACCAATTAGAATTCAGAAGAGGGCATGGGATGAAGGATGTCCTTGTAGACATCAGCTGAATCTTGGATCTTGGAAACCAGAGAATACCAGCAAGATGTTCACTTTGTTTTATTGACTATGAAAAGAAATTCCGCTGTGTAACAAACTATGGACAACATTTCCAAGAATAGGAATTCCAGAGTACTTAATTATGTTCATGGGGAACCTGTACCAAGAGGCAGTTGTTTGAACAGAAGAACAAAGGGATAGTAACCAAACCAAAATAAGATCACTGTCATTGAGTCAATTTTGACTCGCTAGACCCTAGAGGGCCCCTCCTCACCCCAGAATAATTTATTTCAAAGGACAGCATTGAATCTATAGCTCCGGAAGAGGGACATATCTGATCGGAGCACATGGGAGTAGATGAAGAGGGAGGAGGAGAGAGTGGAGCACATCCTGGCCCACCAAGCCTTGAGGATGATGTTCCCAATTAGAGCAGTCAGTCCACAGAGAGGACCACATGGCCGGCCCCACTATGAGACACGACATCCCTCACTGACCCACAGCCCTGCAGGGGACAACACCGGAGACACAGTGTAGGAATTGCGCCTGATATGATCCCATCACACCGAGGCAAAACACTAAGGGGATGCAACAGAACAGCAAGGGAATGGAGCTGCGAGGTCCCCAGGCAATGCTGAAGGTAGACTTTGGGGCCAGAGTGTGGTGCCCCAACAGCCTGGACTGGAAAACACTCCTAACGGCCAACAAATGATCCTTGAACTAACTACAAGCTTTTCTTTCTGGTTGTTGTTTTTTTTTGTCATTGGTTTGTTGTTGTTTTGTTGTGTATTGTTTGGTTTTGCTCTGTCTTGTTTTTGTGCATGTTATTATCTACGCAGGTGTGTCTAAATAAGATAGACTGGATCAACAATCTGGAGGAGAAAACAACAGAACCGACAGTTCTGTGGGGACATGGGAGACGGGGAGATGGGTGGAAAGGTAGTGGTGTTAACAAACCCAGGAACAAGGGAACAACAAGTGATCCAAATCGGTGGTGAGGAGGGTGTAGGAGGCCTGGTAGGGCGTGATCAAGGGTGATGTAATCAAGAGGAATTGCTGAAACCCTGGTGGGGACTGAGCATGATAGTGGAACAGGAGGAAAGCCAAGGGAAATAGAGAAAAGAGCTGGGAGGCAAAGGGCATTGATAGAGGTCTAGCTAAAGACATGTACATATGCAAATATATTTACATATCAGGATGGGGAAATAGATCTTTGCGCATATATTTAAGGTTTAGTATTAAGGTAGCAGAAGGACATTGGGCCTCCACTCAAGTACTCCCTCAATGCAAGAATACTTTGTTCTATTAAACTGGCATTCTATGATGCTCACCTTCCCGACACAACCGCTGAAGACAAAGTTGATGAATAAGCAAATGTGGTGAAGGAAGCTGATGGTTCCCGGCTATCAAAAGATATAGCTTCTGGGGTCTTAAAGGCTTGATGTGAAACAAGCGTCCATCTAGCTGAGAAGCAACAAAGCCCACATGGAAGAAGCTCACCAGCCTGTGTGATCATGAGGTATTGAAGGGATCAGGTATCAGGCGTCATCAGAACAAAAAATCTTACCATAGTGAATGAGGGGGGTGAGTGCGGAGTGGAGACCCAAAGCCCATTTGTAGGCCACTGGATATCCCCTTACAGAAGGGTCACAGGGAGGAGATGAGCCAGTCAGGGTGCGATATAGCAATGATGAAACATACAACTTTCCTCTAGTTCCTAAATGCTACACACACACACACACACACACACACACACACTATCATGATCCCAATTCTACCTTACAAGTCTGGCTAGACCAGAGGATGTACACTGGTACAGATAGGAAATGAAAACACAGGGAATCCAGGGCGAATGATCACTGTGAGTGGCGATACTAGGAGGGTACAGGGAGGGTGGGTTGGAAAGGGTGAACCGATTACAAGGATCTACATATGACCTCCCTGGGGGATGGACAACAGAAAAGTGGGTGAAGGGAGACGTCTGACAGGGAAAGATATGGCAAAATAATAATTTATAAATTATCAAGGGTTCATGAGGGAGAGGAGAGAGGGGAGGGAGGGGGAAAATGAGGAGCTGATGCCAGGGGTTAAGCGGAGAGCAAATGTTTTGAGAATGATAAGGGCAATGCATGTACAAATGTGGTTTACATAATTGATGTATGTATGGATTGTGATAAGAGTTGTATGAGCCCCTAATAAAAAAATTTTAAAGGACCTGCAATTATGCATCCTCATAAGAGATATAATGCTTGGTTAGCAATAAGCGGATCCTCCAGCCTCGTGCCGGGGACTCTAGCCTCCAGCCCGGCTCTCCAACCTCCTTCCTGGTCCTCGAGCCTCCTGCCGGGTCTCCGCCCCACCTCTCCTCGGCCCACACTGTGCATGGACCTGGCTGGTAAAATCATGGCCATCCAGGAGATGACACCAAAGAAAGAAGCCATCTCAGACCCGAAAGACCCAAAAGACTATACTCAACAGATCCAAACTCTAAAAACAAAACTTACTTCCATCAAGTCAATGACAGCTCATAGCGACCCTCTGTGGCTTCCCAAGATTGTAACTGTTTATGAGAGTGGAAGACCAGTCTTTATCCTGCAGAGCTCCTGGTGGTTTCGAACTGCTAACAATTCAGATCATTGCCCAACATGTAACCACTATACTATACTTCTAGGGCTGCCTGAAAAATTAGTACATGTTATTCTGGACGATGGGGCAGGAGTGGATCAGAGTTTGGAGGTAGGCATATAATATGCTGCACCAAGCAGAACACTGAATGACTCTACTAAAGACAACATATGAAGTGCAGAGGTAAACTCTTCAGTAGCTGTGTGTGGACAGAAATAACTACTTCTATTTTAACTTTTAATGTTTCTAACTGAACGTGTTAAAAAGAAAGGAATAAAAGATAAGGTTTCTAATTAAAACATTTTTTAAAGACCCTAGGACAGTGTTGGACTGCCCTTGTGGGTTTCTGAGATTGTAACTCTTTATGAGAATAGAAAGCCACATCTCTTTTCCTCAGAGCAGCTGGTAGTTTCGAACTATTGACCTTACAGTTAGTAGCCCAAGGCATGACCTACTATACTACCAGGGTTCCTGAGATAGTTAAGGTTTATTGTGGCAACCTGGCCGATAAACACATGTGGGATTAATTGAAGGGTAGAGAGATAAATGACTCGGTGAGCCTCGCCTTTCTTCTTCTCTGAAGGTTGGACCAGTGTGTGGCTGCCTTGGCTGGTTTTTTGCCTCGGTTGGCAAGGCTCACTTTCTGTGAGACATCCCTGAGAAGCCACAGAGACCTACCCTGATGCAGCCCTGAGTGTTGGAGAAGCCACGTGGAGACCTCTGCCAGCGCTGAGATGCTTACAAGCTCACTGATTCGGCTTTCCTCCTGCAGTCAGCGTCATCGTGTGTTTTGTGAGTTTGAGGAGGACTTTGTAGATCAATGTTGGATATATGGGCTAATGTTGGACTTATGGGCTTGGACTTGACTGGGTTGGGATGCTTAATGTACAATTACCCTTTTTATAAAACTCTCTTATACATACATGAGTTTTTCTGAGTTTGTTTTCTCTAGTCTACCTAGACTAATTCAGCTCCCGAAGAGGGTACTTCATGGTTTAAGATCAGGAAAGGTGTGCCTCAGGGTTATATATTTCACCATACTTATTCAGTATGTATGCTGAGCAAGTCATTAGAGAAGCTGGACTCTATGAAGAAGACAAGGCCATCAGGTTTGGAGGAAGACTATCAACAACCTGTGATAAGCAGGTGAGACAACTTATTTGCTGAAAGCCAAGAGAATTTGAAGCACTTCCTGATGAAGATCAATGACTACAGCCTTCAGTATGGATTATATTTCAATGTAAAGAAACTAAAAACCTTCACAACTGGGCCAGTAGACAATCTCATGATAAATGGAGAAGAGATGTTGCCAAGGAGTTCATCTTACTTAAGTCCACTCTCAATGCTCATGGAAGTAGCAGTCAAGAGATCAAAAGACATACTGCAGTGGGCAAATCTGCACAAGATTTCTTTACAGTCTTAAAGAGCAAGGTTGTCATTTTAAGGACTAAGATATGTCTGCCTCAAGCCATGGTAATTTCACGTACACGTGAAAGCTGGACACTGAATAAAGAAGACCACAGAAGAACAATGTTGAAACACCATGGACTGCCAGAACAAACATAGTTGTTTGTACAAACAGAATGTTACTTAGAAGATAGGCTAGAGAGATTTGATTTTATGTGCCGTAAACATGTATCAGGAGAGAGAAGTCTCTGGAAAAGGACATCATGCTTGGTAAAGCAGAAGGCGGCAGGGATGTAAATAGTCTTGTCCAAACAGAGTACAATTGTCAAGTGGATTACCTCCATCCCTTTCACCACCTGGGAAGGGGAACTCACCTTTGAGGGCTTGCCTGGGTTTGTCCTTGATAGAGATCACTGTCCTGCGGGGTTGCTGAGTTAGAAGCACCCTGACTGCCCCAGGATCAATCTTGTAAATCCCTTTGTTTACCACAAAGTTTGTGTCTCAATCATGGCTCTGTTCCCACTCCACTAATCCGATCTGTAACCAAGACTTATTGATCAGCTGCCAACCATGCGTTGGTGAGTTTTCCTTGACCTCCATGTTCTTTGGAATGCAATCCCTCGGACAGCGTTAAGACCCCGAGCTATAGTGGTGTACCTCACCTGGATCATATATTCTTGTCTTCCCCACGTAATAAAAGTTCTTAAAAAAAATAGGTCGTTGGCAGAGCGGGGGAGGGGAGAGAGAGAGAACATTCAACAACATGCATGTGACACAGAGGCAGCCTCGATGGGCTCAAGCGTAACAATTGTGAGGATGGTGTAGGGCCAGGCAGTGTGTTGGCATAAACCTCAACAACCAATCAGAACTCCCTTAGCTGTACCCCTCCCTCCCTCTTACTTTTGCTTGTCTTTATTGGCCCGAGCCCTGGTGGCCAGTGGGTTAGGTGTTGAACTGCTTACTAACTGTAAGGTCAGCAGTTCAAATCCACCAGGCGCTCGCGGGAGAAAGATGACGCTTTCTGGTCTCATGAAACAGTTCAGTCTCAGAAACCCACGAGGGCAGTTCTACTCTGTCCTGTTGGACCTCTAAGAGTCGGAATCAACTCAATGGTCAGTTTGGTTTTGAAGTTTTATCTTCATTAATTTCTGTAACGTTGCAGCTCTTCGGAGCACTTTGTCAAGAGCATCTTGAATCTTGCAAAAGTCTCTCTGCCAGGATAAAATCTTCATTTCAAACAGACTCCCCCCACCCCCGCCCCAGCTCCTCAACAGCAAAGGTCAAGTGTAAACGACCTTTCAGAACTCCATCGATTTAATACACCCACCGGCGAGTCTTGCTTCCGTCCATGACTATTTGAAAATATTTTCCATCATCACTAAATTGATAGAAAATGACTTATCCTAGCCCGGGCACCGTTGGCGTCCCGTTGCCAAGGAGACGGATCATTCTATTCTTCCTCAGGGGTGACCTTGATTTTGTCTCCTCTCTCAACCTTCAGAGAAGAGCCCAGGAGCCGCCCGGAGAACGGAAGAGGCACGCTTGGGGCTTCGGGGCCTCTCCTGACAAGGAGGGGCAGCACGGACTAGGGGCGCCCCTCTCCGGACCGGACCCCGCGTCGGTGCCCACCCCGAGGTTCGGGTGGCGCCGGCCGGGGCACGCGGTGGCCCCCAGCGGAGCTCCGCACCGCTCCTGGAAGCGCACAGGACCCCGGCAGCCGGCTCCCGGGGGACCCCCAGGATCCCCAGGATGGCGGAGGCCGAGGCCGCCCCCCAGAAGGCCAAGCGATGGAAGAAGAAGAAGCCGCCGGTGCGCCGCACGGTCAGCCAGATCTGCCCGCCCCCGCGGCGCCCCTTGACCGTGGCCGACATCCGGCCGGGCATGGAGAACGAGAGGCTGGGGGTCGTGAGGGATTCCATGTTTCAGAACCCGCTCATCGTCAAGGTGAGTCGCCCGGGCTCCCAGCGCCGGCGCGCGCTCGCCTCCGACTCCGGGGGTGCGGCTTTCACCCGCCGAGCCCCCGCCCTCAGGGATCCCAGGTCCCCGTGCAGCTTGGGCTCCTGGGGTCACAGGCACCTCCGTCGCCTCTGCGAGCCTCACTTGCTCCTCCTTAACGCAGGAGGATACCCCCATACCTTTTGCGGTGCCCTCGAGTCCCACTGGCGGCGACCCTGCGGGACAGAGTTGAACAGCCGCTGAGGATTTCTGAGGCTGTAAATCTTTGCAGGAGGAGTAGGCAAACAAACAAGCACCGCCCCCCCCCGACCCCCACCTCAAGGGAAAAAAAAGTCCCCAAACTCCCTGCCATCGAGTTGAGGCCAGCTCATAGAATTGCCCTTGCGGGTTTCGGAAACTGTAACTACCTTACGGGAGCAGAAAGCCTGGTCTTTCCTTCCAGAGAGGCAGCTGGTGGTTTCGAACTGTCGGCTTTGCACTTAGCAGCTCCATAAGTGACCACAATACCTTCAGAGCTCCCGTAGAAGTAGACAGCCTCATCTTTCTACTGCAGAAGGCTCGGTGGGTGCGAACTGTAACCCACCCTGCCCTTGATCATAGCACCCATTGAAGAGAGTGAGAGGGGAGATTGGATAGGGTAGGCCCTGTGGGGCCCTGGCACAGAGGCGCATGCGTTTGTGGGGCTGCTGTTACCCCGGAGTCCCCCACCGGGCCCACAGGTCTCAAAACTCACGGCTCCTCTCTCAAGCCCAGGTGGCCAGACCGGTGCTTCTGCCCCTCTCCTGAAAGTATTGTTTCACTGTTGACATTTCCCCAAGCACACTGTAATCTATCCAAATGACCGGCAAATGGGGTGTGGGCGTGGGAAGGAAGGGCGAATCACTGCCCTAGGAAACGTGAACAGAATTGACTCGATGGCAGTGAGCCTGTTTCCTTTTTCTTTCAGAGAGACCTCAAGCCCTGGGCTGAACTGGCTCACTTCCCCTTTGTAGTGTTTGCTCCTCCACTTTAGCCTCCTGCC
Source organism: Tenrec ecaudatus (assembly GCF_050624435.1). Lineage (NCBI taxonomy): Eukaryota > Metazoa > Chordata > Mammalia > Afrosoricida > Tenrecidae > Tenrec > Tenrec ecaudatus. The sequence goes on along the minus strand of NC_134539.1, from coordinate 74,641,094 downwards.
CCTCCCGGGGACCACCGCAGACTGGGACCGCCTGCGCACCCAGGCCCCGGGTCAGGGGAGCAGTCTAACTCGCGTGGCGCCACTGGAGGGCAGCATGTCTTTAAAAATGTGAACACTTCACCTCTCCAATGGGGGCTGTCACCATGGATTCAGCCATTATTTTTCTGAGCGCCAAGCTCTGTTTAGAGAGCCCGAGGTTTGTTGTTGTTTGTTTGGGGGTTTTGGTTCAGGGAGCCTGGGTTTTCTTTAACACTGTTAGAATCCAGTTACCTGGCTTCTAGGAAAACGCTGACGCCGTGTCCCCAAGCTGCCCGGCAGGGAAGGGGGACACTAGAGGCAAGGTGGGCCTGGAGGAAGCACTGATGTAATTGGTTTATCCAGCTCCGGAGCTTTCCATCTAGCCGCCCTCTGCTCCCCGCCGTGGCACTAAGCCCTTCCGTCCCGTGCCTAGGTGGGAAGAGCCACTTGCAGTTGACAGTTGAAACAGATGGTTTCTCCACTTGGGGATCCAAAGGGAGAGTCAAATCCATCACTTCTAGTTAGCTGCTTTACTACTAGATCAGCGTTGCTTTTGCTCTCTTTGAGATTCATGGTAGTCACTCTTTTTATACTAAATGTAAAATGAAGGGTGTTATAGAGTTATTATGCATCATGAATTAGTAGTATGTGGAATCCCTGAGGGATGCAAATGGCTAATGCCCTTGACTGCTGATTGAAAGGTTGGAAGTTCACGTTCACCCAAAGGCACGTTGGAAGAAAAGCCTGGCAAACTACTTCTGAAAAATCACGTATGGAAATCCTATGGAGCTCAAACATACTCTGACACACATGAGTGGGTAGGAACTGGTCAGCTGGTTAACTGGACACTCGCTCTGAGTGATATAAAAAAATGCCCCCTCCTCGTCCTTTGAAGGGTCCTAGGATGTAGTGGTTATACTCTTGCTGGTCAGAGCATCCAGCAGTGGTTCTCAACCTGTGGGTCGTGACCCCTTTGGGGGTCACCTAATTCACAACAATAGCAAAATTACAGTTATGAAGTAGCAACGAAAATAATTTTATGGTTGGGGTTACCACAACATGAGGAACTATATGAAAGGGTCGCGGCGGCATTAGGAAGGTTGAGAGCCACTGCTCTACAGAAAGATGTAGTAATCTGCTTCCATAAAGGTTACAGTTTCAGAAACTCAATGGGGGCAGTTCTACTCTGTCTTGTAGTCCTTACTCTTTAATCTTAACCTGCTGATGTCTTAAGGACAGTATTTAACCTCTGGGCGACACTAGATGAACAGCCTCTTAGAGTAAAGTCAGTACCTTGTGCCTGAACCCAAGTCTAGGCTTGGAAGATGTAGCAGAGAGCTTGACTCTTGGTTGGGATTTTGTCTTTAGGGCGTGAGATGCAGCGCAGGACTGACTGGGTAGGGGTAGCCAGCCCCAGCAGCCCGCAGCTCTCAGTTTACCTCTGACGACTGAACCAAACCTGGAATTCTCGTCCCCTGCTGGTGCCACTAGGGGGAAGCCTTTCCTGCTTAGTTTCTTTCCTCGAGTTCCTGATGGGCTTTTAAGCACTGTAGTCTGAAACAGCCAAGATTGTGTCCACATCCGCTAGTTAAACACCTCTGTAAGCTTTTTCAGCCTTGTTACCAAAACCTGACCTAAATAAAAGTTTGCAGGGGATTTGAGGGTGAAAAGGAATCTTGGTGGTTGCATTCTGAACCCCCCTTTTACACAGGAAGACACCGAGGTGCTCCCTGGGGGCCTTTTTGTTTGGGGTTCTGGCAGAACCCCAGTGAGGAGTTCTTTGCCTTCCAGCCTAGCTTTCTATCTTGATTTTAAAGAAACTTTGAATTGTGGAAAAACCTTGGGCTTTGGGTCTTAAGGGAGAAAATTGGGAGTATTCAGGTTATGAAATCTATTTTTATTAAATCTTCCTCTCCCCCCCAAAATTTAATATAGTACTGGAATTTCTATTGGATTTCTTCAGGGCATGTCAGTTTTGCAACCCACAGTTTCCAACCTCGGGTGATCATGTACCTCCTTCTGTGTGTCAGAGGCCGGGTCTTGGGTGTCTTTGGGGTGGGGGAGGGTTTCTAGAACTGAGGGGCTTTGGGTTTGTTTGATTTTGAACCTGAAGGTGGGCATCTATAATGGGAGATGATCGCATCTTAGACATCCACAGTATTGGGATGGGCGAAGCTTGTTGTTTGGCTTATGATGTCCAGTGACTAGGATCGACTTTTTTTTTTTTTACATGCTGAGACATTGAACAAACCCAGCTCTGCTATTTCATGCCTCTGAAATTCACCAGGACAAATGTTGTGGTGAGGTGTCGCGGCATCGGTTCCGATTCTTAGCAGCAATGGCCCGCTCCTGTGTCATTCTCACAACTGTTCTTACGTCTGATCCCATTGTTGCAGCCATGGCGTCAATCCAGCTCATTCAGAGCTTTCCTCTTTAACACAGTCTCTCCTCTTTACCAAGCATGATGTCCTTCTCCAGGCACCAGTCTCTCCCGATAACCTGAGCAAGATGTGTACACACCCAGTTATTCAAGGACATGCTTGCAAGGTGCTCCATAGCCAAGTGAAAAGGGAAGAACTCAGGCAATCAAGCAGGCAACCCCATCTACAAACACTCAGCAGCCTGTGCCTCATTTGTAACCAAACTAATCTGAATCACCACAGCCGTTCGACGTTGCCACCGAGAGGCCCGGGTAGTTACACTCATTTCTTCCATTAGAAGGTGGATATAAAGTGATGTACAGTTAGCCAGTTTTCCTTCAGAAGTGCCTCTCTGGGAAGAATAAAATTAGATCGAGAAAGAACCAAGCTTCCCTTTGCTTGCTTCTCATTTCCCAGAATTCTGTGACTCAACATAGGATCCTGCTACAAGAGCTCTCAAGGCTTCCCTTCTAGAACCTGTCAGGGCGCGCCTTCCCTGCCATCGGAGCTCAGCTGATAGCCTGTCAATACAATTATAGGGAGAGGCTGCTTGGCTTGCTCCGCTGACAACCTTGACTCTTCTGTTGCCCTGCAGAGGCAGGCTAGGTGCTGGGGAGGCATTGATTGAATCAAGCACCGTTAGCAAGTGCAAATGATCAGGGCATTGGATTTTCTTCATAATTTATTACTGATTTTGTTTTTCTAAGGGGGTTTATGTCACAAATAAACAGTGCCTGCATTTGTAAAATAGAGTCTTAGGATGCTACCATTTGGGGCCTAGAAGGAGGTTTACAGACAGCTAGTCCAGCTGTGTGTGTGTGTGTGTGTGTGTGTGTGTGTGTGTGTGTGTGTGGCATTAAGGCCCAGGGAGGGAAGGCACTCGCCTGAGGGGCTCTGCCTGGTGGCAGAGGTGGATGAGCATCAGGTCTCTTGGTTTCTAGCTCAGGTACTTATTTTCACAACCCACCGTTAGTTCATTAACGACACCGGTTGATTATATCCTGTAGAACAGGGTAGCAGGCAATGCTCACCAGCGAATCTGATTCCAATATCACCTCACCCGCCATCCTTACAGAGTAGGTTCTACTAACAGGTTGGGGAAAATGTTTGTTGATTGTTTACTAAGTGCCTGGCATCACTCTGAACTCTTCTGAAGGCAGAGAAGCAAGTTTAGAACACAGATTTTGCCCACAGGGAGTTCACTGTTTAGCTGGGAAGATGGGAGAGGATGATATATAGTTTAATAGCATATGAACACACACATATGTATGTGGTTATACATGATAACTTACCACATACATATGCATAAGTATGTATATATTAATCTGCATATCTAGACCCTCACATACAAAATTTAGCACAGTGCCTGCCAAGAAATACCATCTCTAGTGTTGGGCATAAAGGAACCCCTGTGGCACAGTGGCTACAATCTGCAAGGTCAGCAGTTTGAAACCACCAGCTGGCTGTTCCTGGCAGAAAAACGAGACGCTCTATTCCTGTACAGAATGAGTTTTGGAAACTCACGGGCAGTTCTACCCCGTCCTGTAGGGTCACTGTGAGTCAGCATCGACTTGATGGCAGGAAGTTTGAGTTTGGTATTGCTACGCATACATGTATGCACATGTGATGGGTTACCTCCCATAAGTACCAAGCACACTGCATCATCCATAAGGATTAGAGTTTGGGGGGAGGGAGCCCTAGGAAAGATTTGAGGGAACGTTTATGAAGGAGCCAATTTGAATTTAGGGCTGTAAAACTGAAGAGGCAGCTTTGAATCAAAGGCAGGATAGACCCCTACCACCATTCAGTCCTGGACAAACGATTTCTGTCTCTCCTGACTCACAGGAACCCAGAGAACTGCTCCATCGGGTCTCTTGGGAGCACTGTTTATTTATTACATAAACCCCACAGAATGGCTGGCAGGGGCTTGATCTGCTGACTTCTGTGTCACCATCCAAACACCAGTAAGCCCTGGGCAACCAGGGCTCCACCCACTCTCCTTAGCCCCTAAGTGTTCATAGGGTCTTACTCTATCGTGAGTTCTAGCCCCCGAGACGGAGCCTTGCTGCTGGAATCATTGTCATTGCCATCACGAGGAAGCATTTATTCAGTCGGTGTGTTCAAATTGGATGCTCTGCAAACCCACCCAGTGCCCACTAATAGCGTAACATTTGTAATAAGTACTGATGCCAGTGAACATAAACATACGGCTCCTGGTAGACGCAAGGAGGCACACGCACGCACGCACACGTACAAATACCTGAGCATGGATTTTTGTTACATTTGCGTAAAATGTGAAAACGTCATTTCGGATTTGTCTATTGGCGAGAATACACCTCTGATTGTGCAAATCCTTTTACACTCAGTTACTACATAATAGGAGCTAATAAACTGTTAGGAGGAGATTGAAAACGAACTGCCTGTCGTAAAGGCCCGGCTTCTGCTGACCAGGGGGTAGGGTTTGAGCATCTATGGCAAGCTGTCTGTGGGTTTATCCATCCTTGCAACTCTCTCTGTCTCTCTTTTTCGCTCCTTTTTTCATTTTCTTGTTTTCAAATCAAAGCCCCCCTCCTTTTGGGGCCTCAGCCTTCAGTGAGTGGGAGCGAGGCCTTGAGCTAATCTCCCTGCCTGGCCTTTCATCGCTGCCCCTGGGGCAGCCGCGCCAGCAGAGGGCCCGTCTTGCTCTTTGTCCCCCAGAGAAAGGGGTGCTTTGGCTTTGAAGCATTAATGAAGATAAAACCTCAGCATTTGGGCTTCTCCCACTGAACCCTGGTCACCTTCTGATTATCTGGTTCTCAGAACACAGAGAGCACTGTGGGAAGCCGAGTTCCTCCTGGGAGAATTCTGAAGCCCGAGTGAACAAGTCAGTGGCCGCTTCCAGCGCCTTCCACAGCAGTCAAGACTCCAGTGTGGTTGTTCCATTGTCTGATTCAGGCTGCTGTTTCCTTACCAGAAAGGCACAAACACGTCTGGATTCACAAGTTGGCCCTGCAGACAGAATTCCAAAACTCTCTAATGTCATGGCGGTGATTTCTTTTTAAAAACTCGTTCCCAGGAGCATGCGTGATTTCAGAGATGGCTGACTCAGATTTCTCTACAAGAAAATTCATTTAAAGGGCACCATAAAAAGCAAACACCATTCTCTGCCAAGTGCAAATCCTGGAGACCACCAACGTGTTAGTTACTCATGCAGGCGAGCTAGTTTGGGGGTGTTGGTTCTGTGTTTGGGTTGGAATCAGTTGTGTGTCACAGTGCGGGAAGATGTGACCAGGCATGCGTCTCGTTGGCGTCCAGTGGGGTGGTGGTGGATCTCTCTGTGTAGATGGGCTCTATTAAACCTCAGACCCACCTGCTGGATTTTTCCTTCTGCTCAGGGCCCTCTGGTTGGTTGGGCCCAAACAATACAAACAATCATGATCTGTCTTGGCTTTAGTATGTATTAGTGTGTATTGGGTGCTTCTTATCCAACGTTTCTACTGACAGAATGAAAGAAAGTATTGTTCAATCATTGGTAGCAATTCAACTTTAAATAAAATTCTTCCTTGCCTCTTCTTCCAAGCTCCCGAATCAACGTAAATTTGAATCCCCATTTAGCTGTTAACCACCATTCTAAACTTCAGCTCTTGGTTTCACACACACACACACACACACACACACAGAGAGAGAGAGAGAGAGAGAGAGAGAGAAATAGTTCCACAGGCAGAGTATAAAACCTCAGCTGCCTTACTGGCTAGAAAGTCAAAGGTTTAGAAGACCGTAGGCGTTAGTGCCAGACATATCCAAGTGTGAGTTCTGCCCTGGTGCTTGCTGGGCCAGCCATGAGAGTCCCTACCCTCCAGGTCTCAGTGTCCTTACTATCAAGCGCGGTGGCAATGGCTAGCCCCTGGTCCATGGGAGAGTTTGGAGTATTCAACGAGGACACAGGAGAGCACTCACTTCAGAGAGTACTGTTGTTACTCATTACTCTGCGTCTGCATTTTCAGAGAGTACTGTTATTACTCATTACCCTGTGTCTGCATTTTGATACATCTCAGAATAACCTCATTCTTCTCATCAATTGATTTTAGAGGCGTGCTCTGGATGTAAATGCATACATACATTTACCATGGTACAAATCCATCTAATGCTTCCACTCTGCCTGCCACCCACCCCCCTCCCTACTTTTGCTCCTTACTGAAAAATGCTGCCACCCATCCCTTCTCACTTCTCCTGCAACCCTGAGCCGGAGCGAATGGGAGTACCTTGGGGAGGGCAATACTCTGATTTCTAGCACCCACTTATGCTCATGCTCTAGGTTTTATGGGCAAGTGGCCTAATTTCTGAGCCTCAGTTTCATCTCTAAAAGTGTGGGTACCAATACATATTTTTCCACTTCTCAGGGTGGCAGTGAAGATCGATGCTAAGCATGGAACTAGGTCACATAATAAGTGGAGACATTCTGGAACTAGACCATTGGTTCTCAATTGGGGGACCCTTTTGTCTCTCAAAGAACATACATCAATGCCTGGAGGCATTTGGGGGTGCTATGATTGGACCAGGTTCATAGAAGCCAGGGATGTAGCTAACCATCCTGTAGCGCACCGGACGATCCCCTGAAAAACAGCGTCACCCTGCCCCACTGTCGACAGTGCCGAGACTGAGCAACCCTAGCAAGGTACCTAGAAACGGGTGGGAAATTAGTTTACGAGCTCTTGAAAACTTATGGAGCAGTTGGTCTTTCATTGCTTCTCTCTCCATTGTTTGCTCTGTTTACCTTCCTCAAATAGATTTGACGGCTACTTTATTATTTTGCATTTAAAGTTCTGTTTATTGTTGTCTATTACGTGCACAATCACATTAAAAATCATTTTATTGGGGGCTCATACAACTCTTATTACAATCCATACTGACATCAATTGTATAAAGCACATCTGTACATTCATTGCCCTCATCATCCTCAAAACATTTGCTCTCCACGTAAGCCCCTGACATCAGCTCCTCATTTCCCCCCCTCCCTTTTTAAATCGGCTTTTTTGAATCACTTCCCTTCCCCTTAGTGATGTACATACGCACGTTTGCTGGCGTTTTGTCTGGGCCTTGTCTATCTTCCAGCCTCTCCTCGCCCACATTTTATTATTATATTTAAACATTTCTGGCTCTCCAAGCAGCATGGCTCAATCATTCATTAGCTCAATGAATTAGCAAAGGGCCCGGCCTGTTGCGGAACACTGACCCAAATGCCAGCTTTGTTCCCGCGGCCCACCGACTTGATCGGGTTGGTTTTGTTTTCCCTCGACCTGGACTAATCTCAGATTGAAAACCGAAATGACCTGGTGCAGCAGAAAATTGCACTCCCAGTGGGGTGGGGCCCCCTTCCAGTGCTTGCTCTCATTGAGGCCCTAAGCACAGCGTCCCCGGGAAGCAAACGCATGTGCTTTATAGAGGCTACCGCCGTCCTTTCCACCAGCCATTTAAAGGCGCCGGGTTCACTCAAGAAACTGACTGACATGGGTCAGTGAGCAGAAAGGCCAACATGAGTAGCATGCAGGATGGAGAATGGGCCACCAAAGGGATTGTGGACAACACATAATGAGCCCCAAAGAGGGATTTTTGATCTTTTGTACGAACCAAACAATCCTTATGTGGGAGACCAAAGGACCCTGAGGCGTACAAGGTACACTTCTTTGCGTGGGTCAAATCTTTTGTGTTTTTCCAGAAGAGTGAAAGCGGAGGCACAGAAGCTTTTTGATTTCAAGGGACTGACCGCGTGACCAAAAGGCCACACCGCTGCTCAGAGACTGGCCATTTGTAACCGTTAGCAGCATCTCCCGGCCCGGAGGCCGCGTCGGAGAGAGTTAGCCAAAGCACAGGCCCGCCCCCTCCCACCAAGATGGGACCATCAAAGAGGGCGCTGAGAGAGGTGAGTTCAGCCATACTGCCGCATGAGAAGGCCACCATCCAATCCACAGCATGTCAAATGCAATCATATTCCTCTCTGGAGACAGTGAAGAACAGATAAGTTGGCATTTTTGGAGGGGGGTCATGGTACGTGTTTGAGACGGTTAATGGACCCCTCTATCAATGAGCAAATATTTATGGAACCCCGACAAGGAGCAAAGAGTCCTGGGGTGGTGCCATTAATGGATCCAATGCTAATCCAGAGGTTGCTATCTCCAGTCCACCCAGAGGTGTCTTGCAAGAAAGGCCTGGCAGTCTCCTTCAGTCGCTGGAAACCTCACGGAGCCCAGTCTGATTCTGGCACACAGTGGGCAGCTATCAGCTGGCATCCACTCAACTGCAACTGGTCTTGTTCAGAAGGAGCTGCAAGAAGCTGGTAGGAACACACAAGGTTTAAGACCATGTGTTCAAAGATCACAGTCAGCCGCCGGGAGAGGCAGACTGCGCACACCCGGACCAATAGAAGCCACGCCAGAGGACACGAGAGGTGACAGGAGACAAGAGGCTCTGCGTTTAGGAGCTGAGGTGAGAGCAGTGATGCTTTCTGTGTCAGTCAGGGCCCTAGATCTTGGGGGTTGCGGGGGTCGTGCTGGGTCTTTAGGGTGGGAGGGATTCTGGTGGGTGGACAGGAGAGGGAGGGTGGGCACTGGAGTGAAGCTGGTCTGAGTGTGACATCTGAAACATGCAAGGTGTTTCCAGACAGAACGAACAGAGAGAGAGAGCAGCAGCGCTCTCTGACTGAGTATGCAGAGGAAAGCGGCAGGTGTATTGGTCACTCACCGCTTTAATCAATAGGCACTTATTGAGCACCTGGGGGCCCTGGCAACGTAGTGGTTCCAGGTGGGCTGTGATCTGCATGATTGGCAGCGCTGGGAGAGAAGGACTGGACTTTCGACTCCCATTAAGTTACAGTCTCAGAAATCGACAGAGGGTCACTGTGAGTCAGCGCTGAATCTCTGACACTGAGTGTGGAGTTTGGTTATGGACAAGCTGCTCTGCGTGGGGGCTACGACTGGGCTCCTGGGATATGAGCGTAAACCAGAAGACAGGCATTGCTTTCAAGGGACTGATGCAGAAGCAGGCACTCATAAAAATAGGGACTGGCACGGGTGTGGCGGCATCTGTCTGCATGGGCTCTGCACCCAGGATTGGGAGCGCTACACCTGGGTGAGTGGAGGCAAAGGACAGTCTCATAGACTACATGGCTTCAGCTGGATCTTGGCACAAAGATTAATGGATGTATTTAGGCGGCTGGAACAGAAGGGGCAGAGATAGATCCAGGTTTTGGATGGCCTGATGTATATCCACTTTTGGAATCCCTCCCGGAAAAAGATCCTTTTAACTATAAAAATAGACACAAGGGTAAGTCAAAAAGCATTGCCATTCGAGGGTTCCAGTTCGTATACGTATAGGCTTATTCCAAACAGAACACATTTAAACCTGCCTCTGCCATCAGTGCATGACTGCAGACAAGTTCTCTCAGCAATGCACTTGCCTTAGTCTTGTTCAGGTGCCTTCAAACAAGGGACGCTTCTTTGTGCTGTGGGGAAAAGAAGAAGTCTTGCGGTCCGGCCTAATATCACATTTTTAATAAGACTCTCCGTGAGCCATTGAAGCTTTGCAGCAAGTTCACAGGAATTCTAACCCACATGACAAAAGGAGGAAGGTGCTGGGCAAGCTGGAAGGACACGGGGCCTGCAACAATGGGCTCCGACAGACGGACGTTGTGAGGATGGCGCAGGGCCTGGCAGTGTTGCTCTCTGTTGTACATTGGATGGGTTGCTAGGAGTCAGACCTGACAACCGCAACTAAAAACAACAACAACAAACTTTACATCAAAGAACAGTTTTCAGCCCTGCCTGCGCCGCTCCTGCCGCACCGCACAGTGCTCACTCCCCTAAGCTAGCGCCGCCACTGTCTCCCTCTAGCCGCCATCGCGATCATCTCCCGGGACCTCATCAGCCATGATGAGATGTTCTCCGACATCTACATGATCCGGGAGATCGCAGACGGGCTGTGTCTGGAAATGGAGGGAAGATAGTCAGTAGGACCAAAGGTAACATCGGCGACTCCCTCATTGGGGGTAACACCTCAGCTGATGGCCCGATGGCGATGCAGCAGAAAGCACCATGGTCACTGGTGTTGAGATCGTCATGAACCATCACGTGCAGGAAACCAGCTTCACAAAGAAGCCTACAAGAAGTGCATCAAAGACGACATGAAATCAATCAAAGGCAAACTTGAAGAGCAGAAACCAGCAGGAGTAAAGCCTTGTATGGCAGGGGCTGCAGAACAAATCAAGAACATCCTTGCAAATTTCAAAAACAACCAGTTCTTTCTTGGTGAGAACATGAATCCAGATGGCATGGTTGCTCTACTGGACTGCCGTGAAGATGGTGTGGCCCCATATATGATCTCCTTTAAGATGGCTTAGAGATGGAGACATGTTAACACAGTGGGCAACTCACAACTGATGCCTCTCATCCTAACTGGCTGCCACTCATCCACACGACACCAAGGCTTAGACAAACGGAACTGATGTCATCGTGAGCTCTTCATTTACTTTTGACCTTGATTCATTTGGAGTGGAGGCTTTTTTTTTAAAAGAAAAAACAACACACGTAGGTTGTCTAAAAATAAAATGCATTTAAAATTTTTTTTAAAAGGAACCATTTCAGAGAGAAATTCAGGAAGACCCCAAAGATGAACCAAGAGCGGGAAGACCTTTAACGTCAATGAATGAAGAAACTGGCTGAAGCCCAGAAACAGGTGGAAGAAGACTGTAGATGTAGAAGCACCACTGGTGGGAAGCTGCTGATGCTGGGGATCTCACCCGGGTCAGCCGTGTCTGTTTTAAGTCACCATTGTAGCTTGTGGCCTCAGCAAGCCCTGGGCATCGTGGGTGGCATGAAAGCTCAGCTAGTTCGAGAGCTAATCCTGCCCTCCATCCGTGTGAAAGAGGTCGAAGCGAATAAAAACACTTGTATAGAACGCATTCTAACCACGGTCCAGTCTTGGATTTACCTTTAAGATCTAGAAAGCTGGGTTTAACCCGGCTTCCGTGGGGCTCTGCGGGGCTAGAGAAATTCGAAGCAGAGAGCTCAGCTCAGAAAGTTACGGCGACTGTTTTCTGGGATTTCGGAGGGATCACTTCTTGATAGCTCTTCTCAGAGGACACAGGATGATCATGAGCGCTTATTCAGAAGGGGTTTCAAGAAAACTGAAGGCTGCATCGGTGAGAACAGTGCCAGGAAAGTCACGCTGAGGGAGGAGCAGATGCCAGGGGCTTAAGTGGAGAGCAAATGTTTTGAGAATGATGATGGCAACAAATGTGCAAATGTGCTTGACACAGTGGATGGATGGATTGTGATAAGAGCTGTAAGAGTCCCAATAAAATGATTAAGAAAGAAAGTAGCACCGAGGAATCTTGTCCTGACAGTGCACCTGCTTGAAGGGGAGCAAGGGGTCTCCTAGAGACTTTCACTGGGAAACCTCGCCCCATCCGTCCTACAGCGCTGATTGGCTCCTTCAGACTTCCTTTTGCCCCCCAAAGCCAAAGAACATGGAACAGGAATACAATTTTTCTTCCTTGAAGATGACAGCATGACGGTGTTGACGTGGTATCAATCAAAGAGTGCAGAATTCTTTGGGGAATGATTACAGAGATGGCAACACCACCTTCAGAAACATACAGACCTGGGAGGAGGATATGTTGAGAAACAATTGGTTTACATTTTACTATTTTTATTTGATGCAAGTTTCTATGATTCTTGGTAGTAATACTTTTTGACTCACTCAGCATCATGTAACCCAGCATCTGTCAGTTAAAAACGTCCAGGTGTATAGGTCAGTGATATTGCCTCAGTCATGTGCAAACATTCACCCATAAACAGAAGCTAGCAGCTTTGAAGAGCCTTCTTTAATGTGATATTATGAATACGACACTAGGCCATGGCCGGGGAAAGGGTTTATGCACGTAGGTGGGCCCTGAAGCTAAAGTTTTGTGACCTTCAAAATCAACTTTTGGTGGAGGAAAAAAAAGATGCTCAAGGAAAGGAAAACACCTTGGCCGGTGGGACAGAGGAGCGAGGCACTGGATTAGCAGATCTGGAAGTGTCATGTCTCCAGGTTGCAGGTCGTTGGTTCCTTCGGTAAGTACCGAACACTCTCCTTGAGTCAGGCAGCACGTGTTGGGACCACTGTGAACAGTGCACCGCTGGCTGCGCACTCATGTTGGCCGGTGAATTCTAGACTGTGTTTCTGAGCCTTGATTCCCACCAGGGCTCTGACCTGGTTTGAGCGGGTTCAGTCATGACCAACAAAGACAAATTAGAAGAGACCCGAATTTTAAAAATTTGGGTGAAGCAGAGGATAACTGGAATCAGAAAACATTATGAGAAGCCCTGGTATAGTGGAGCCCTTCCAGAAATCTGGCTTAGGAGATTGGATTGTTGCTAGGTCTGGGAATAGCAACTCACAGCCAAAATAGCAGACTGGGCTACCATCTTTGGGCAGGGCACCCCATTGTCTCTGACTCACTGACCGACAGAGATTTGGTTGCTATGCAACATGCCCATTGCTCTTGTTTTCTTTCTTTCTTTCTTTTTTTCAATAAATCATTTTATTGGGGCTCATACAACTCTCATCACAATCCATACATACATCAATTGAGTAAAGCGCCTTTCTACATTCGTTGCCCTCGTCATTCTCAAAATTCGCCTTCTACTTGGGTTCGCTCTTGTTTTCTAAGAGAGAATTTCAGTTTCCAGTAAGGCACTGACCTGTCTTCTTTCCCCTTCCAGTCATTGTTCTGGTTCACCTACAGTCTACAAATCCAGTTTCTTTCTGGTTTGCTCCCGTTGGCCATGACCAGACCTGGAGGAACCAGTTCGAAGCCCCAATTCCCCCATGTCTGAAAGGATTCCCGTCCCCCTGAAAACCACCCTCTGCCCACTCTTCATTTGCTGGTTTGCAAATGTTTATTGAAGGGGTGTTATGTGCCAGGCAGCTTATGCAGGGCCTTGAGGGTACCTTCGTCACTACAGCTTACAAGATCCAGTGAAGGCGACCGGGAGCCAGTTCTTTCTTATCGAGGGGTAAGAGCGCGCGAGGAAGAAGTCCAAGGTGCCAAGAAGTGAAGTAAGCAAGACGCGAGGCCTGTGACATTCAGCACTCACCAACCTGCCACTGCCATTGAGCTGATTCTCACTCACTATAGGGCTTCTGAGGGTATAGCATCTATAGTATAAAGCTTTATGGGAACAGACGGCTTCAACTTTCCCCTGTGAAGTAGCTGGTGGGTTTGACCATTGACCTTGCAGTTAGCAGCCCCGACAGTGGTGCCCAGGATCCCTGCCATTAAGCAGAGATTCTGAGGTGTTGGAGGGAGGGGAGGAGTACATTCACCTTTGGGTTGGTGGTGGGAGAATGGTGCTCCGGGCAACATGAGGGGTTAGATGGGAGGAACCACAGCAAGAAGGAATTGGACCTTTGAAGAAAGAAGTCCAGGTAGCAGGAATGAAGCAAGGGGGTTGAGGGAAGGGCTGCGAGAAGAGGCTGGGCCGAGAGTCAGGGGGCCAGGCCTAGGGGGGCCCTTATCTACTGAGATGCCTGCAGGAGCCATAACAAGTGGCCGGGACGGAGAGCAAAGGGCTGAGAGACAAGTGTGTCCACGGTGACCTCATCTCCTACCCTGAGCTTCTACTGACAACAGCAAATTGGCAAATGTTATTTATTCCCAACCCTGGGATCTTGTGACTTGCCCAGAGGAAACATACTCAGGGTTCTCCTTCCGTGGAATGGACGCCTGCGCTGGGTTCCGTGCCCATCACAGGCCTGCTGTCTGGAGCAGCAGTCAGAAGGGTGCCTCCTGCAGTGGTGTAGGCTTAGCGACTGCAGTTTGCTTACCATCTTGCTTATCATCAAGTGCTGGGCTGGTCGGCTCTGCATTTCCTCCAGCTCGTTTGAGGGGACCTGCCAGAGCGATTCCAAGAGGTCCCTTAGGGCTGCGCGGCTGCTTCCAAAACCCCTATAAACTGTCACTGAAGAGTTGCTCTCTCTGTAGACACCCAGTGGGCATAAAGTGGGAGATTGAAACAAGGCTTTTAAAAACTCCCCTTCTAAAGGGGAGGTACCTCCCTGCCTGGCTTGTCTCAAAGCTGTGTTTTCTTCGGCATCCAGCCACCTGCTTCTCTCGATGGAGGCCTCCCAGGATGGCCTTGCAGGAGGCTCCTGGGCCTGCCTTCCCCGGGGCGGGGGGTTAGGCGGAGGCTGAGGTCTGGAGTCTGGACTTTGCCGAAGCTTCTGGCTGTAAATCTATTTCGTGAGTGGACACTACCACCATGCCAGCTGACTGCAGCTGCCCTTCGAGGAGGTTGGAGCACGGTGCTGGCCCTCCTTGGGCACCATCTCATGGAAACCTTTGTACCTATCATTCTCATGGTACAGAGGGGAAAGCTGAGGCATGTGGAGGATGTGCAAACTTGTCCACAGGCATCCAGCAAATCCACGGATGAGCTAGGCGTCCAGCCAGGTGTGTGACTCCCAACTCCCACAGTTGTAGCCACTGGGCAAGTCAGAAGTACTCGGTGACATTGAGGGCACCACGTCGAATACCCATCAAGTACCATACCTATGCATTCATGACCTTCGTTCTGCAGGGTTGGCGTTTCGAGGCACTGGGGGGAAATGGCAGCGATGGCCTTGGTCACGTGACCTCTGCATGAGTCCATCACTGCCTTGGAGTGGATTCCAGCTCATAGCGACTTTGTCAGGACAGAGTAGAACTACTTCCTAAGACTAACTCTTTATGGGATTGGGAAGCCCCGTCTTTCTCCCTAGGAATGAGTCCGTAGTTGATCCTTTTTATAGGCCTCCTTGCCCATTACCCTAAAGACTTCTTTTCTCCTGCTGGGGGACGAAAAAACCAGTCAGTTTCTATCTCTGCCTGAGTCTCCATCTTCACCTCTATCTATAGCTCTTTCCATCTTTTCCTACATCTCTCTAAAAGATCAACTTTGTTCTAAAGGAGCTACAGTCCGGTTGGGCAGAGAAGCCATATCACCCACCTGCACACACACAGGCACATGGACCATTCGAGGCGGTCACAAGCCGGGCGAAGGGAGTGACCTAAGGCATTTCACCACTGCCACGAGCTTGGAAGAGGGCGAGGCCCCGGGGCTTGGCGTGGTTCCGAAAGGCCCAGTGGGGTTTCTGGAAGGGCCAGTAGGACATCATCCGGAGGCTCAGAGGCACAGGAAGGTCAGTTTGAGTTAAGAAATAGGCGGAGGAGAGGAAAAGTGGGAAGCTACACACCTGGGCAGGTGTGGAGGATTGTGACATAGACCAGGAAACACAGAGGGTAAGGACTAAAAAGGTCTGCGTTTTTGGCGTCTTCCCTTGAAGTTTTAAGTCCAGTCAGGACATAAGGGCTTCCCCCTCGATGCCCCTGTTTTAGGTTCTTTGACACGTGCACAGACATCTGCTGGCAAAGGAGCCAGGGTGGCTGGTGCAAAACTTCCCTCTAGACCAGCCAGAATGTCCTGGCCCTGCCTGTCTCAGGGAGCAAGTCTTGTCTGCCTCTCCCACCCAGGGGCCCCCTCCCACCCCTCACCTCCCGAATCAGAAGGAGCAAATTGTTATCAGATTAGAAAAGCACAGTCCGGCTCGCCCTCGCGGTTAGTTAGCATTTAGATAGACTGGGCCCAGGCTTGCACAATAGGCATCAAAGCTGGGCTCTGGGCGGCAGGAGGGATTAATTTCTTTAACCAACAGGCCCGCTCTGGCCTAACTCATTACCCTGCCTTCTCCGTGTGGATGTTAGATTTGATTGAAGATTATACCATTTAGGCTCTCCCCTTGTTTTCGCCCGAAATCAGGGCTGTCGAATTGCATTTTTGCGTAGCACCCCCGCGCTGCCTCCCCACCCCCACCCCCTCAATACTCTGCAGCCTGAGGTTCTAATTCTGCTTCATTTAAACTTCATCAACTTTTCCAATCAAGTGGAAGGATCCGAAATAGGCTCTGTGAGCAGAAAGACCTGATTCCTTTTGTCAGATAATTTATTCTGATTTCGCCTCCCCGTCCCAGCCTCGCTCTCCTCTCCCCGGCTCAATGCTTCTCTCTACCATACACCTCCCCCGCAA
This sequence comes from Tenrec ecaudatus, assembly GCF_050624435.1. NCBI lineage: Eukaryota > Metazoa > Chordata > Mammalia > Afrosoricida > Tenrecidae > Tenrec > Tenrec ecaudatus. The sequence goes on along the minus strand of NC_134539.1, from coordinate 74,624,575 downwards.
CCATCCTGATGCTGAAAATGAGATTACAGTATTTAAATGACTATGATAATCAATCTAGGGACCTGGAGCTGAGATTGAGGTTAATTTTTCTTAGCAGAACAAAGAAGCGTGATGCCTTTGGGGATGCAAAAGTGCAATCTGGGTTCCTTGCTTGTGTGTGTGTGTGTGTGTGTGTGTGTGTGTGTGTGTGTGTGTGTCTCCCCTCTCCTGAAATTGCAGTTTTAGGAGTTTTTTCTTGTTACTAACTAGGTGCTGGGGGTGGGGGGTGGGGTGTGGTTCTTCGTGGTGGCGGTAGCCCCTAGGAGAGCCGAAATGTAATTTTGAGCCAATAAACTGCTAACGGGCTTCCAGCAACAATTTTAATGGGAGAGAAGTCGCTTTACACGATGTGTGTATGGATCTAATGAAAGAGTGATCATTTGCCTTATTTATTTTTAAACACCCTTGGACTCATTTCCCACCGTGTTAGAATTCATAATTACAGCCACGTGGCGCACCCGCAAACTTGAACGAAGAGCCTTGTCACTCAGGGACTCTGCTCCCCGGCTGCTTTGGGCGAGCTTTTGTCCCCGTGTGGCTAATTGGAAGTGGGTCATTATACTGTTGAAAGTGGCTTGTTCAAGTGTTACCTGAAACGCTGGCAAGTGCTGGCCAGTCTTTCTGCTGGGGACCCTCCTCCCCGGCTGGCTCCTAAAACTGACAGAACCCAAATATGTCTATTTCCTTGTCTCCCTTTGCTGTCTCGTCAGAGCTGTTTTACATGCTGCCACCGATGTTATCTTGTATTTGTGTCAGGAGCAAGGAGTTGACAAGTTCAGTATACAGTGTTCATTTGGCAAGGCAAATTTTTCATACCAATTTTGAGGCGGAAATGAAACCATCTTTCAACAGAATGAGCGACATCACTTTTGGACAGACTTATTACGAGGGAGCGGATTATCTCCTTGCCTGATGCTGAAAAGTCCAATCCATCTTTGCAAGAGGAGGGTTTGGTTTCCCCACGTGACCCGAGCAGGGGGGAGAAGGAAGCAGCCATCAGTTCTCACACTGGGGCGCCTCACCCTATCCCTCCCCGCCCTACTTCCCACAAGTTATTCAAAGGCGGGAATAAATTGTGCCTCTTCGAGATGATAATGACTTTGTTTCAGACCCTTTAAACTGTGGGCGAGTCGCTGACAGTCATCTGCATTTGCAAAGCAAAACACTGGAAAACCATCAGCTTTTGAAAGGAGGCAAAAACCCTAAGCAACTCATTTGTGAAGAGGGAGACTCCCCTCCCCTCCCCTCCCTCTCCTGTTCCACTTCCCATCGCTGTTTGCCTTTAAAAAAAAGGAAACAATCTTGCCCTCTGTGCTACCACATTCATTTGGGGCAGTGGTTTATGGTGCCATTTTTCTTTCTTAAAGCAAATATTGACTCACCACGGGGAAATTAAAACTCCATTAGACATTGCTACATTGTAGAGCAGCCTGCACCACGGCAGTCAAGCTACTATTAATTGGTTTCCTTCTCAGGAATAATTCAGGGAGGGCAGAGGGAAAGGGGAAAGAGAAGATTGATCTAAACCATAATTTCTCAAAATGACGCCATGTAAATCAGCAAAGGTGATCATTACGTGGTTATTAATCTAAATAGAAAAAGCTGTTGCCAGATAATCCAATGAATTTATCATTATAAAAAGCTTGCAGCCAAGTTATTTCCAAGACTTGGGGGAGAGTCAAACTGAAAGCCCAGGTGGGCTTGACTTGAACAGATTTGGGCAATTTAGAACTGGCTTCTCTGGGGGCACAAGAAGCCTGCATTCTTCTATCCGGATGCAAGAAGTGTCGTCTTTCCCAAGACAAGGTAATAATAATAAGATCCCCTATCAGCCTGTTCACTGTTTGCTTTCCAGCACCGCTGGATTGCTGATTCCCCCTTGCTCTGTTGCCCATACAACTTTTGCTTCCCCCTGGTTCTCAGTCTACCCAGGATCCCTCCTGCTCCATCAAGACTTCTCTGGTCATTCTCATGCAGGGTGGATTTGCCCTCCACTGGCCTCCTGGCTCAGAATTGCTCATCATTAGACTCTATGATTGCGCGGGGGATGACGCACGCAGGGTGCCCTAGCAACGGGGTTCCTACCAAACATAGCTGAAGTGGACACAGCCGTGGAGGCGTGGCAGGCAGGGCGGACCATTCTTGGTTTTGAGAGGGAGACACATGGCTAACCTTCAGGGGATGGTCCTTGCTCCAGGTAAGAAGATGCTACCTATTAACTGAATGAAACCATGAATTGATAGGCTTGATGGATAAACAGCACCATAGGAGATCAAAAGAAAGATGTTGTAGAGTCTGCCCTCTACATAAGTGGGTGCCCTCTGTGGGCACATTTTTTATTTCTTGGGAAAGAGGCTGTGATTAGGTTGGCTTGACTGTCTGCTATAAGAACACACACACACACACACACACACACACACACACACACACACACTGGGCAGAGTTTTATACCAACTGTCTTAGAGCATTGACCTCCTTCAAGTCTCATTTTTACATGACTGCTTAGGGCCTGGGTGGGGCCTGTTCCCTTATCCAATTCATGAGTTATGGCACTGGGGTGGTGGCATCTTCTACATAGACTTTGAGGAGGGTCATGCATGTGGCAGGCATATAGCACTACCTGGTCTCTTTTCCAGTGTGGTGTGGAACACTCGGAGGATAAACAGACATGTATGATTCTGCACCCTCTGTGGTTGATTTGTCTTGTTACTGATACTACCTTTAAGCATCACTGACTCGCGTAGCACACCTTACTGTATGATACTCCTGGAGGCCAACTCTACAACATACTTATTTTTAGTCTCCTGTGGCGCTCTGGTGATGTAGTGCATAATGCACCAGGCTGTTAACTGCAAGGTCAGCAGTTTGAAGCCACCATCTCTCATTGGGAAAAAGATGTGGCTGTCTGCTCCCATAAAGATTCCCAGCCTCGGAAATGCTAGGAAGCAGTTCTTCTCTGTTCTACGGGATTCCTATGATGGCATTGGACTTTTTGGATGGAGTTATTTTTTTATCTTGGCATTTTAAAAATTATCTTTTAATTCCACTTTTCTTAATTAGGGGCTCGTACAACTCTTATCACAATCCATACATTCATCAATCGTGTAAAGCACATTTGTACATTCATTGCCCTCATCGTTCTCAAAACATTTGTTCTCCACCTAACTCCCTGGCATCAGCTCCTCATTTTCCCCTCCTTCCCTGCTCCCCCCTCATGAACCCTTGATTGGATGGAGCTATTAATGCATTTACTCACCCACTGTTTTATGCAGCTAATACTTCATCGTAGCAAATAATCAACTAACACTTCACTGTGAACACATAATCAGAGAAGCTGGATTATATGAAGAAGAATACAGTATCGGTGTGGGAGAAAGACTTATTAATAATCTGAGATGTGCAGATGGCCTATCCTTGCTTGCTGAAAGTGTGGAGAGGACTTGAAGGACTTGCTGATGAAGATCAAGAATCATGGGCTTCTGTATGGATTGCAACTCGATGTAAAGAAACCAAAATCCACTGGACCAATAGGTAACATCACGATGAATGGAGGAAAGATTGACGTTGTCACGGATTCCATCTTGCTTGGATCTACAATCAATGTTCATGGAAGCAGCAGTCAAGAGAGCAAATGATGCAGTGCCCTGGGTAAATCTGCTGCACCGATTTAGGGTGTTGAAAAGCAAAGGAGTTACCTTGAACACTGAAATGAACCTGCCCCAAGCCATGGCGTTTTCAGTCGCCTCATATGCTTGTTGGACATTGAATAAGGAAAAGTGAAGAAGAATCAATGCATTTGAATCATGTTGCGGGCAAAAAAAAGACAGGACCATGGACTGCCAGAAGAACAAACAAATCAGTCTTGGAAGAAATACAGCCAGGATAAGGCTTAGAGTCAAGGATGACAAGAATTCGTTTCACCTACTTTGGACATGTCAGGAAAAGACCAGTCCCCAGAGAAGGATGTGTTTGGTAAAGTAGAGAGGGAAAAAGAGGAAGGGTCTGGAGAGGATGGATTGGCACAGCGGCTGCAACCACGAGCTCCAAGGTAAGAGAAATTGTGAGGATGCCACAGGACTGGGGGGAGTTTAGCTCCGATGGACAACTACGATACGTCACTGAATTTCCATCGCATGTGCCATGCACTGGTCTGAACCTTAGTGAGTCCCTGGTGTGAAAGTTTGACATTGTCATCATCTTCCTTGTGGAACTTGATCGGGAAGGTGAAGAGTAAGCACAGACTCGCAACTAAATCGCAACTGTTCTAAGACTGAAGAACTAGAAGCCCACTGGAGGATGGCACTTGGCCAGGGAGTCATAGAAGACTTCTTGGAGGACATGAAAACTGAACAGAGATTTGAAGTGACCAGAGGAGCAGTGGGGCGTGGGGTTGAAGTGAAGGCGAAGAGCATCCCAGGCATTGGGAAGCAGACGAAAGCAGACAGCGATATGGGAGAAGAGGACAGCATGTGGTGATTTTCTCATTTAAAAAATGACTTTTAGCCTAAGGCCAAACCCCAGTCAGCGCTGCACAAAGCGTCTAGAATCTGGGTGCAAATCTATGGTCCTCCTGTCCTAAAGAATTAGAAGGTCGGAATTGGAGCGATCACAGTTACTGGTTAAGGAGCCCTGGCCGTGCAGCGGGGTAAGCGGTGTGCTGCTAATCACAAGGCTGGTGTTTCAAATCCACCAGCTGCGCCACAAGAGAAAGATGGTTTCTGCCAAGACCTAAAACAACTTTAACAATCGACAGTCTCAGAATCCTTACATAGGCTCACTATGCGTCGGAACCGACTCTGTGAGTGTGAACATTGTCGATCTGATCAGACATGTAAAGACAAACGTGTTCACAATGAACAAGAAGGTAGGAAAAGGAACCAATAAGAGTGAAATGCAATGTCTGAAATTAAAAAAAAATTCACTGAGTGGACTTCACAACAGAATCTCCATGACGGAAGAGTCAGTGAACTTGACAATACGACAATAGAAACCATCCGATCAAAGAACAGAAATGAAGTGACGGCAGAGAAATGAGCAGAGCTTCAGGAATCTTTGAGATAATATCCATCAGTCTAACCCACGTGGAGTTGAAGAAATCACAGCCAGAACATCCCCCAAAGTCCTCAAACGCATAGCTTTCAGATGAAAGAAACTCACCGAGCCCCAAGCAAGGTTTAAACTTACAGCAAAATAACACCTGGGCAGGTCCTGGTCAAAGTGGCAAGAACCAAAGACAAAGAGGAGGACTTGGACGCAGCCAGAGCATAGAACACATTTCATTCAAGGGAGCAACAAGTGGGGTCCTTGACTTCTGAGGAGAAACCGTGGAATCCAGTACTGGAGACCTTGGCATACATTCCTTCACTTACTAGAATGTTTGCTTTGTTAGAAGAACATCGTCAACGAGTAGGCTACAATACAAGCCAGGCTGGGCTTGGAGTTGGGAAGGAGAAAGGTTGATGGATGGGAGAAAGGCAGAAGGGGGATCCCTAAGGAACAGATAGAGAGCTTGTGTTCGTTTCCTAGGGTTGTGTAGCTAAGTACCACACACTGGGGGGCTTACAACACAAATGCACTTCCTCACGGTCCTGTAGTTCTAGAGGCAAGAAGTCAGGAAGGTCACGGTCTCTCCGAGAAGATCCTGCCTGATTTCTTCCCACCTCTGTTTATCTCGCGTCTTCCTGGGTTTGTGGCAGTGTCACTCTGATCTCTGTCTTCATTTTCATGTGGCCATCTTCCGTCATGGCTCTCCGTGTCTCCTCTCTTCTTAAGAGGACTCCAGTCACGTTGCATCAGGCCACCCTACTCTAGTAGGATGTGATGGTAACTCTTTACATCTGCAAAGTTGCGGTTTCCAGATAGCGCCAGTCTCAAGTTCTAGGGATGAAGACCTGAACATGTATGTTTGAAGGCACAAATCACCCCTTAGCAGACATCAAGAGATAGAAAACGGTGAACCTACATGTGAGAAACACTTCAAATACCAGGCTTACAATATTTTTTTTAACAGATCATTTTACTGGGGGGCTCTTACAGCACTATGACAATCCATACATCAATTATATCAAACATATTTGTACATATGTTGCCATCATCATTTTCAAAATATTTTCTTTCTGTTTGAGCCCCTGGTATCAGCTCTTCTGCCCCCCCCCAACCCTCATGGACCCCTGATAAATGATAAATTATTGTTATTTTCGTGTCTTATACCGCCCACTGTCTCCCTTTGCCCACATTACTGTTGTTCGTCCCCCCCTGGGGGGGGTAGTTAAATGGCGATCATTGTAGTCACTTCCCATTTCTCTCCCTTCTCCCCCCCACCTCACCCCTGCCCTCAGGCTAGCGCTACTCCCATTACTATTCCGGATGGGTTTATCCATCCTGGATTCCGTCAGTCGAGAGCTCCTACCTGTACCAGTGTACATGCTCCCGTCTAGTCGGATTTGTGAGGTAAAACTGGGGTCATGATAGTGGGGGACCAGGCTTACAGTCTTGCTGGACATCAGTTCTGTGCATGGACCTGGCTCGAACAGCTCTGTGTCCTTACCCTGCTTCTGCCACCTTCTATCTGCATGGCCACAGGCAAGTTTGTTTTCACTCCCCAAACCAGAGTTTCCTCTCAATAACACGGGCTAATAATAGCACCCAGGAGATGTAGTGGTTAAGTATTCACCTGTGCACTGAAAGGTTGGTGGCTTGAGCCCACCCAGCAGCTCCCAGGGGAAATGAGCTGCCCATCTATTCCCATCAAGATTACAGCCTAGAGAACCCAGTGGGGGCAGCTCTACTCTATCTGTTCTTTACCTGAAATCCAAGGCACCTAACAACACATAAATTGCTTCTACCTCATGAGGTTGTTAGAAAGTTGAAGCGAGGGAACTCTGTGTGTGTGTGTGTGTGTGTGTTTGTGCTGCACTCTTGGTGAGGCGTGGTCCTAGCCAGGAGGTGGTGTGTACCTTATCCTCTCTGGGAGGATGGACGGGGATGGACACCTAGGAGCCAGTGTGACATTGGTGATTTCCCTGAGGAGCTCTGGTGGTGCGGTGGTTTTGAGTTAGGCTACAATCCGCAAAGTCTGCAGTTCAAAACCACCAGCCGCTCCAAGGGACAAAGAGGGAGCTTTCTACTCTCATAAACAGTTACCGTCTCAGAAACTCATAGGGGCAGGTCTACCCGGTCCTGTAGGGTCACTATGAGTCAGGATCTTCTCGATGGCAGCAGATTTTGGCCTTGCCTGTGGTTAGGCTGCTCCGCCCACCTGAGATACTGATTCTCCACTTCCTGAATCTTCCTCCTCACTCATCTTTTAAAACTTGGCTTTGAGTCACCTCCCTCTGGAAGCCTTTTCTGACACCCTCCCCTCTCAGATGTTTTATACGCTCCTTTATTGCCTGTACAGGAAGTACCCTGTGTGTATCTTTGCCATAGTTTTTAACCAGCATGTACTACATCGTCTGGGCTGGTGGTCTCCTTGTGGGCAGGAGCTAGGTCGTATAAATCTTGTTATTCCCCAGCATCCACAGTGCTTGGCATAAAGTAGGTGCTCAATAAATGTTTGTTGAACAAGTAAATAAATAAACGATTTAATGAGTACCTGGGAGACTGGTTCCTAGTAAATAATAACCTTGGCATTTCTAGGAATGTCTGGATTTGTTTTCAATTCAAACTTCAGTCACTTTCATGTTCAGATGCAAAGACTGACTTTTGTACAAGAAGGCAGGCATAAGAACGTGCATATATGTAGGTGACGTCTATGGATTTGCAATGTGATTTAATTGAGACATGAAATATCTTTGCATAGAACTCTGTTATTGTTCCTTTTATCCAAAAACCAAAACCAAGCTCACTGCCATTGAGCCAATGCTGTGGGTTTCCTAGACTGTAACTGTTCATGGGAATAGAAAGCCTCTTCTTTCTGCCGAGGAACATGGCGGTGGTCTTGAACTACAAACCATGCAGATGGCCGCCCACACAGAATCATTGCACTACACTATCATGGCTCCTAGGTCTGCCTATTGTTCTGCTGAAGGTGGTCTCTGCGACGGAGTTTCGTGCTAAGTTTGAAGAGTATCCTAGGGCCATAGTCTTGGGAGTCCTCCGAGTCTCAGTCAGACTAGTCTGGTCTCTTTAAAAATTAAATTTGAATTTTGCATCATACCCCACCACACTCCCCCCTTTACTGTCTCTGGGACTTTCAAGAGACTATTTTTAAAAAGTAGTTTTAAGTGTAAAGGGATCATGGGCTGAAAGAACAGAGAGTTCCCATATGTCCTTTCTCCATCCTGCTCCCAGCTTCCTCTATAACTCACCTCATTTGCAATAGCCGACGAGCCAATATTGATACGTTACGATTAAATATTGATATATTATTATTAAAGACAACCATTTACATCAGGGTCCACTCTTTGTGTCCTTCTAGGGCAGCGGGTCTCAACCTGTGGGTCCAGGCCCCTTTGGGGGTTGAATGACCCTTTCACAGGGGTCACCCGATTCATAGCAGTAGCCAAATTACAGTGATGTAGTAGCAATACAAATAATATTACGGTTGTGGGGGGTCACCACAGTATGAGGAACTGTATGGAAGGGTCGCAGCATTAGGAAGGTTGAGAACCACTGCTCTAGGGTTCAAAAAATAGTATTATGTGTCCACCATGACAGTGTCACACAGAATCATTTCACTGCCCTCAAACAATCCAGAGCCTCACCCCTCCCTGCCCCCCGTAGCCCTTGGCAACCACAGCTCACTTTGCTGTCTCCAGAGTTCTTGCCTTTTCAGAGTGTCATACCTCTTTGGGATCCTGCCTGACATCGCCTTTTTCAGACTGGCTCCGTGCGCTTAGCGATGTGTATTTAAAGCTCTCTGTATTTAAAGCCTTGAACAAGTGAATCCAAATGGGGCTGTTGGAACCCTTGCCCCGTGTGGCGTGGCCCCGCTGTCGGGTGCGCTTGGCACCTGGGCAGCCTGGAGGAGGACAAAAGGCAACAGGCAGGACACATGGCAAGTCCTCAACCCGCAAAGGCCTTTCTGTTTGATAAAGCCCAGCATTACGCTTGAATTATACTGGAATGCTTAGAGAAAGAACCTTGTTCAAAATGCTTAACACGGGCACTGGTGACTCCCCTTTCTTCTGTCGCCTGGGAGGTGGTGTTCTGGGCGGTAATGATTTGGTATTGTATTTATAAGCTGACAGGGTAATCCTGGGAGCAGCAGGAGGTTAGGCGACCCGAGTCAGACTTTGCCACCCTCTTAATTAAAACAATCCTACCTCTCCCCATGAAGGCTAATGAGACAGAAAGAGAGAGGGTTAATGAAAATGTCACCATGAGATCCCCCTTATTTGATTTACTTACTTAATGGTCTAACCTCCATTTTGGGGTTCTGAGAGAGGCAGCAAGAATGCGCAAGTATGTGTTAGAAGATCTATTTCAACACAACCCCTTGGTTCACCATGAGCTATCCCCATCATATCTTTAGTTAGAAAAAGGTTTCTCACACAACTTTCCTCTAGTTCCTAAATGCTTCCTCCCCCGCCCCCATTATCATGATCCCAATTCTACTTTACAAATCTGGCTAGACCAGAGGATGTACACTGGTGCAGATAGGAACTGGAAACACAGGGAATCCAGGGCAGATGATCCTTCAGGACCAGTGCTGAGAGTTGTGATACCGGGAGGGTGGGGTGGAAAGGGGGAACCAATCACAAGGATCTCCATATAACCTCCTCTGTGGGGGATGGACAACAGAAAAGTGGTGAAGGGAGACGTCAGACAGTGTAAGATATGAAAAAAAATTATAAATTATCAAGGGTTCATGAGGGAGGGGAGAACGGAAAGGGAGGGGGGAAATGAGCTGATGCCAGGGGCTTAAGTGGAGAGCAAATGTTTTGAGAATGATGAGGGCAATGAATGTACAAATGTGGTTTACATAGTTGATGTATGTATGGATTGTGATAAGAGTTGTATGAGCCCCCAATAAAATTACTAAAAAGAAAAAGCTTTCTGCAGATTTGGAATTTTTCAATATAATACAGATTTTCTGGAGCCATTGTGCCTGGCTGAACCCCTGAAATGATTGCCCTGAAATATACATTAAACTTTACACCTTAACAAAACAAACAACAACAAAGAGAGAGAGAGAGAGAGAGAACGGTTTCCGTCAATAATTGTCGGTAACTAAACTATTCTGAGAAGAAAGTAGTGTCTGGGTTCCCTTTGTACCAACTCAAACTGAAAGTTATCTGAATTTCTTTTCAGGGCATTTTCTCCCCCAATCCCAGAGGGCCAGTTTGCTTATAAAGCCTTGGTCCTTGGGTGGGTCACCAGACAAGTTGGAAAAACCTCATTGTAGTTACATGGTGTTTGGTAAGATGAGGTCACTGTGCTCCGACAGATTTAGTGTCTGTCCCATCAGTGTTAGGTGCTGCCAAAATGTCAAGAGTTCAATTAATATGGTCCTTAAAAGATCCCAGTGTGCCCATGTGCTGTAATAGTTTCAGAGCACCCCAGGGCCCTCCACCTTCCTTTCAATCCATTGCTGTCTTTGGAAATGCTTGGTGATTTCAGCTAACAAGTTCACTATGAGCACCAGGAGTCAGAAGTGACCCTATAGCAGTGGGGTGTGTACACTAGACCAATGAAAGAAGATTCAGCTCCGTGTAGATATTGCTAAATGAGATTTTTATGCTGGTGAGCCTGAGTTTTGTGTTACCAGAGTGCATTTGCAAGCCAGGGGATCTGTGTGGCTCAGCATCCCATGGCAGCTCCCTGGAAGAACGAAGGGAGTGCTGAGAGACTGATGTGGCTACGAACTAGGTCGAGCCAGTTGAAGTTGAGTTCATCAGCTGATCCAAGGTTGAATAAACATTTCCCACTCTTGCTGCAGGAAAGAATTTTACGTTCTCTCTTTCGGGTCTGCAGAGAGCTATCTGCAGAACAGTTCTTAGACAGAAGGTGAGACCAAGCTCCCACAGCCATCCCACCAGTCCACAGCGACAGTTGGGAGTTTTCATGTGGCGCCATTGAACGTGATGGTGATACACACTGTAAGCATTGGCGGACATGCTGGTGATGCAAGTGGGGAGCAAACACAAAACTCCATATCTGGCATGGTTACAGTGATGCACAAAGCTGTCCTTGGGCAGGAGCAGGCCTTGGAAGCTGACTCTCTGAGAAATGAAATGGAACAACGGAGATGATTATAAATAATTTCAAGTGCATAAACTCCCCGGACCAGCCCCATTGCCATCCAGTTCATTGTGACTCATAGTAACCCTAACCCTATAAGACAGCCTGAAGAAGCTGCCCCATAGGGCATGCTGTATATCTTTACTCGTGCAAACGACCACATCTCTCCCACAGATTGAGTGCTGGGTTTGAACTGCTGACCTTTCTGGAAGCAGCCAAGTGTTCTGACCACTGCACAGCCAGGGCACCTTCTCAAGAACATAGGAGATCATAATACATGAGGGAACTTAAAAAAGTGTGTGGAAAATATGGAGTCAAAAGATAATGGATTTTTTTTTTTACAAACGCTTTGAAACCCCCACATGTGGTAAAATAATTAGGAAAGGAGTGTTGAGTGTTACCTTTGTTGTTAATATAATTTATTTAGTGGTAAGATGATATAGTTTAAGTTTTAAATAATGGCCTGGGATTTTCTTCAACATTTAACAAGTGATACTTATGCCTTAGTGCAAATGGGCTCTGTAAACTACTGGTTTCTAACAAGTCCCAGAAGTACGAACTTAGTGACTATTGCATACCAGGTAGCATATGATCAATAACTGATAATACTGAAGGGAGAAATCCAAGCTTCTGGGAGGACTTGTCTGCACCCCTCTACCAATCACAGAGACATATTTAAACGCATTTTGTTCAGAAGAAACCAAACTGGAACCCTAGTAGCAAGACTTTTCAACTTAACTCTCATGTGAAGGAGAACATCAGGAACGGGAGGAGGAGAGTCAACAGCCTGCAACAGGCAGATAACACAACCCCTCAGAAAGCCAAGACGATTTGAAGCACTTCCTGATGTAGATCCGAGACCACGGCCTGCGGTATGGAAGACCGCTCGACGTGACGCAAACTGGACCAATAACCAACAACCCGATAGAGAGAGCAAAGGTTCACGCTGTCAGGAACACACTCTGTGGCCATGGAGGTCCCAGGTAAGAAACCAACAGCATATTGCCTCATGACACTATGCTGCGGGGACCTCTATTTATTTATTTATTTATTTAAATCTTTTTATTGGGGCTCATAAGGCTCTTATCACAATCTGTACATACATCAATTGAGCAAAGCACCCTTATACATTCGTTGCACTCGTCACTCTCAAAATTCACCTTCCACTTGGGTTCCTGGAATCAGCTCGGTTTCCCTTTCCCCCCCCCATCCCCCTCCCTCCCCGATCCTACCCCTGGTCCCTTGATAGTTTATAAATAATTATTATATCTTATCTTACACTCCCCGGCGTCTCCCCTCACCCACCTCCCCCTTGCCAATCTCCCAGAGAGGAGGTTACACATAGATCTCCGAGATCGGTTCTCCCTTTCTACACGCCCTTCCCTCCTGGTGTCGCCACTCCCACCGCTGGTGTTGAGGGGTTCGTCTGTCCTAGATTCCCTGTGCCTCCAGATCCCCACTGCACCGCTGTACATCCTCTGGTATAACCAGGTCCGCAAGGCAAGGTAGGATTGGGGTCATGATGATTGGGAGGGGAGGAAGCGTTCAGGAACTAGAGAAAGGTTTTTAGTTTCATTGTTGCTACACTGAACCCTGAGTGACCCATCTCCTCCTCACTACCCCTCTGGAAGGGGTGTCCAGCTGTCTACAGGTGGGCATTGGGTCCCCATCATGCACTCCCCCTCTTTCACGGTGATGTGATTCTCACCACCACCCCACCTTTGATGTTGGAGACCTGGTCTCCTATGTCCTTCATGGTCACCTATGTTGGTGTGCTGCTTCCATGTGGGCTCGGTTGCTTCTGGGCTAGATGGCCGCTTGTTTGCTTTCAAGCCTTTAAGTCCCCAGACGCTATATCTCTCAGTAGCTGGGCACCATCCGCCTTCTTCACCACACTTGCTTATGCACACTTTCGTCTTCAGCCATTATGTGAGGAAGGTGATCACACAATAGATTTATATGCATATATTTATAGGTTCAGTAGTAGGGTAGCAGATGGACATTGGGCCTCCTCATGCATAATCCCCCAATACAATAGCACCTCGCCCTGCTAAGCAGCCATTGCAGGATACCCATCTTCCCGACATGATCACTGAAGACAGCCGTGTGTGTAAGCAAATGTGGTGAAGAAAGCTGATGGTGCCCGGCTATCAAAAAAAGATATAGCGTCTGGGGTCTTAAAGGCTTGAAGGCAAATAAGCGGCCATCTAGCTCAGAAGCAACAAAGCCCACAGAGAAGCACACGGCCTAAGCGAATACAAGGTGTTGAATGGACCATGTAGCAGATACAAAGGAACAAAAACAATCATTGTGTTTTATTTTTTAAATAGTTTTATTGATATGAAACCCACATATCAGACAAGTACACTTCCATAGTTAAATTGCTTTTACAAAGAGTTGTACGTACATCATCACAATCAGTGCTAGGGCTCAGTCTCCCCTCCCGTATTCATTATTTGCTCCCTAACTACCCCCCCCCCATCTCCACTAAGCCACCGCCTCAGCTCCGGTCTCCACACAGCCACTCCTTCTGTGCTGAAGAAACCGCTTTACAATGACCCAAGCCGTGGTGTTTTCGGTTGTCTCATACTTACAACAGAGCTGGACAAGGGGTAGAGAAGATGAAAGAAGAAAATGTCAATGTACCCCGAGTCCAGCATGAACCAGATCCGGGTCAGAGGAACTGCAGCCAGAATGTTCCTTGGAGTGAGGATGGACAGACTTTGGCTCATTAACTTTGGACATGTCATCAAGAGAGTCTTGACCCTGGAGAAGGAGGTCATGCTTGGTAAAGTCGAGGGTCCGTGAAAAAGAGGAAGCCCCTCCATGAGATGGATTGACACAGCGATGCACGATGCACACATTGCAAGGATGGCTCAGGGCTCTGCAGCGATTCGTTCTGTTGAACACAGGGTCACTTATGGGTTGGAACCAACTCAACAGAATCTAGCGACAGCGCCGCATGCTCAAATCTCAAGGATAAGAGGAGCCCTGGGGTTGCCTTTATTTTGAGGTGGGCGTCTATGAGGTCATGTAATATACTTAAGCCAAGACCGATATTCTTGTGTAGGAAGGAGTTGATCATGATGTTTCCCTCCAACCTCACCCAGCCCTGGGTTCTAGGTACCGGATCTAAAGGCTACAGATGGAACTGCTGAGCCCACAAGGGGCTCTATGTTGTCCCTTGTTCATTTCTTCCGGGAAGCTCTATGATTAAGTCAACGTAGCTAATCGATCATCTTTCTTTGCCCTGCCCCCCTGTGAGCGTGACGCGGAGAGTTTCAGCTCCTTGTAGCTCTATCCAGTTTCCCTCATTCATCCTCAGCCACTATGCAAGCTTCTTTCAAAGGGGTCTATGGCTGGCGCAAACAATGTCGCATTGGTAGGTACCTCTGGAGAAAGAGTTAGCCATCTATTTCCGAACAGTCATAGCCATGGGAAGCCCTCTGGTGTGCAGGTTTACTCTGAAACACCCGGGGTCCCACGAACCAGAATCGGCTCTCAAGCCTCTCTTTCATTCCTTGATTCTCTGTTGCCAGTGATCTATGGGGTGGGGGTGGGTGTGGGTAGTAGCAACAGCATTGACACCACGGAGTATCATCATCATCTTCTTCTTCTTCTTCCTCCTCCTCCTTCTCCTCTTCTTCTTCTTCTTCATCATCATCATCATCGTCTACAAACACAATAACAGCTCACCCTCACTGAGCCTTTTCTGTGGGCCACGCATCTCTCCTTGAGTCCCAACAGAAGTAGGTACTACTCTTATTAAATATCTCCTGACCTTGGCGCTTTCGGATGCAGCCCGCGGGTGCGTTCTCTAAAGTGCTGCTGTGTGCCAGTCTAGCTCCCACGCTTGAAGCTTGCAAGACCACGGTCACCACCCTTCTCTTCTTGTCCCGTACCCTCTCCTGCTGCCATCCCTCCCCCACTCCTAAATGCACAGTGCCAAGGTTGGAGGGGGCCGCCTGCCTCTTGTTTTCAAAGTGAAGTGATGGAGCTCCCCCGGCCGGCCCCCCTCATTTGGGTACCACTTCTTTGGGAGTAGGGAGAAAAGGAGGCAGTGGGCCAGAGATTTTCACGCGAGTGTCCTCATTACTTATCCAGACAAGGAGATCTGTCAGTAAAACTGCCCTCCACGCTGAGTGACAAGGCGTCTGTCTGCATGGAGGGTTCAGGGGAACGGTGGGGAAGCTGACAGCTTCTTAATGCACAGGCGCTGTGCCACTGAAATGCGGCATGTTTTTATTTTGAATATACAAGATGACCCATTTATTAGCTGTGATTCGAACTGCGTTTACATGCTCGGAAACACAAAGGCAGAAGAAGAGCGGCACATTTCTTTGCGGGTGGGGGGAGCACAGGCTCTCCCCTCCGCACCCTCCCCGCTGCCGACACATAAGAAAACCTTGAAAAGCAAGGGTTGGGAATTGGAGTGGACGTATTTTTCTTGAAATGACAGTCTACCTTGGAATCACGGGAAAAGGTTACCAATTATCTTAATCCTCCTCCTCAGGATAACAACAAGGAGATGCTTAGACTGCATCTCTCCCCCCATGCCAGCCCTACGCAGTGGGTTCTGGGCAGAGAAACGACGTAGTTCTTTGAGACAGGCGGCCGCTTTCCTTCTTCAGCAGTGCGGCGTGTGGTCTGGTCTGGTCTGGCTTAAACACTTACAAAGGAAGCACGTCCTAGGTCATCTTTTATTTGTGTCTGCTGCCCTCTGAGACGCTTGGATGCTGACCAAAGGGTTGGTAGTTTGAGCCCGCCTGGTGGCTCTGGGCGAGAAAGATGTGGCAGGTCCGCTTCTGGGAAGATTTTCAGCCTTGGAAACCATGTTCTTCTTCTTCTTCCTCTTCTTTTAAAGACTTTGTTTTCCTTTTGATTAAAAGATCATTTTATGGGGGGCTCTTACAACTCATAACACTCCATGCATCAATGGTATCAAGCATATTTGTACACATGTTGCCATCATTCTTTTCTAGACATTTACTTTCTATTCAGCCCCTGGTATCATCTCCTTCCCACCCCTCCACCCTTGTGACCCCTTGATAAATGATAAATTATTATTATTTTCATATCTTACATTGACCGTGGCCTCCTTTCCCCAAGGTTTCTGTATTCGCCCCACTGCACCCCTGGAGGGGCGTGGGGTTGTGTCCTCTGAGGCCCCCTACAGGGCTGCTGTGAGTAGGCCTCTCCTGGAGGGCCGTGGCGGACATCCCAAACGAACATCTGCTTGTTAGTTTATGCTGGCATGAATGGTTTGCTCTGAGGCTGAGAGTTACGTAACTGGTATTTCAAATCCCAGCAGGACTAGGAACCAGGCTTGGCATTCTGTATGTGAAAGCCAGCCAGCAAAAACCCCACGGAGCACAGCGGAATATTGCTCATAGGAGCATCCTGGAAGATGAACCCCCTCGGTCGAAGGGCCCTGAACAGAAACCGCGGCCACACCAGCGATCGTGGGAGGGTGCAGGAGCAGGCGATGCTCTGTTCTGCGGCATGTGCAGTCGCCACGAGTCAGAGCCAACTCATCAGCAACTAAGAAGAGCATTCCCCAGAAAGCCAGTCCACAGGAAGTGCTCAGGAGATAGTTCCAGGAGGAAGGGAGAGAGCTGCATGCTGGTGAGCAGGATTGCTATTGGCTCGACACTTGCTCCTCCAGGTATGGTTGGTGGACCAGCAGCATCTGCACCCCTGGGTGCTCATTCGAAATGCAGTTTCCCATCCCAGACCTACCCGGACCTGCATTTCAGCAAGGCCGCAGGGATTCTGTGTGTGGTCCAGTCAGAGAAACGCTGGCCTAAGGTCTCTTCCACCTTTTGTTCAGGTCAAGTGAAACTCAGCAACTGATAGTGGCTCACTGAATCAGTGCAGGAAGGAGCCCTGGTGTTGAGCTGCTAACCCAGAGGTTGGTGGTTCAAACCCACCTGTTGCTCCACGGGAGAAGGTTGTGGCAGTCTGCTTCCAGAAAGGTTTGCAGCCTTAGAAACCCCATCAGGCAGTTCTATTCTGCCCTGTGGGATCATGGTGACTTGGAATTGACTCGACGGCAGTAGGTTTGGTTTGGGGTTGGTTACCTACCAAGAGCCATACAAGGCACATGGGAAGTAGAGAATAAGATAGAAAAAACTCTAGAAGACTCTGCCCTTCAGGAACTTGCAAGCCAGAGGGAAAGGTACGCAGAGAACAAGTCAACTCAGGTGGGATAAATTTGGAAACCATTCTCCCACCCCCTGAAAAATTTATTTATAATCAATTTATTAGGGGCACATACAACTCTTATCAAAATCCATACATACATCAATTGTGTAAAGCACATTTGTACATTCATTCCCTCATAATTCTCAAAACATTTGCTCTCCACTTAAGGCCCTGGTATCAGTGCCTCATTTCCCCTCCCCCCTCCCCCCTCCCCCTCCCTCAGGAACCCTTGATAATTTATAAATTATTATTTTTCATATCTTGCCCTGTCTGACGTCTCCCTTCACCCACTTTTCTGTTGTCGTCCCCCAGGGAGGAGGTCACATGTAGATCCTTGTAATTGGTTCCCCCTTTCCAACCCACCCTCCCAGTATCGCCGCTCACACCACTGGTCCTGAAGGGATCATCCGCCCTGGATTCCCTGTCTTTCCAGTTCCTGTCTGTACCAGTGTACATCCTCTGGTCTAGCCAGATTTGTAAGGTAGGATTGGGATCATGATAGTGGGGGAGGAGGAAGCGTTTAGGAAGTAGAGGAAAGTTGTATGGGAAACCATTCTTACCTGGGGAGAATTGTCTCTGCATTTTGATGGGATCGTATCTGGCAACGTTTATCCATGTGAGAAAAATCCTATTTCTGTTGAGGTTTGTGCTGTGTCCGTCTACACAGTCTCCTAGACCTCATCTTTTGATGGTTGTTGAACTGTAGAGCTGCTAGCCAAAGATGCCATTCGCCAGATTCAATGTTTTGATACCACTTGCCTATGGCGTGTTGCGCAGCCATCACCGGTATCCATGGTCAGATCTTCCACCACCACAAACAAATTCTCGTGTTTCCTAAACAGTGACTCACCCCCCAACTACTTTGGTTATAGACCTCATCTTTTAGGTTATTTTGAATTCATAGATAACCATGCTCATTAAATAAAATCCTAAAGTTGATTGTGGCAGTGATTGTACAACTCATCTTGAAATGAGTAAACTATTGAATTCTCTGAGCTGTGTACGATGTGCCACCAAAACAGTTCAGCAACAACTCAGAATCAGACAAGGGGGCCGACTTACTGATCAAAGTCAAGGTCAGAGGACTAGGAAAGAAGGAAGAATGGACCAGGAGACCAGGGAGGAACTGGGCTAATTGTAATTCTAAAACATATTTTTAAAATAAAAAATAGCCTTGTGTTTACCTTACATGAAATATACCATCTTGGCCAGCAGGGGTTGTTTCTTTGTGTGTGTGTGTGTGTGTGTGTGTGTGTGTGAGAGATGCAGTAATACCCATTTGGGATGATTACATAATCACAATGTGACATTTTCATGTATCAAGAATAACAATATCACACGGTCCCTTATGTACATTTGTAGCCGTTTCTGATGTACTGAGTTACTAGTTTGAAGTACGTGTTCTCTCTGTGAAGGATAACAGGATGGTCTGACATAGTATCAAAGTAGAGTGTTTACCTTGGAAATAGGGCTCCAGGCTCTATACAGGGGGCTCTTAGACACATTTGAATTTTAGGTCCTGGCACTTGAAAAATTACTTGTTTGGGGTCTGCAAGGCAGGAATGTGACCACTAGGAACACTGCATGATCCCTGGCTATCCTGGGCCATTTCCCCCTTGGATTCACTCACCCACTGAATCCATTCCACAGCCACTGAAGGGTGGGCCTCTCAAGGTGAGAGCTGAGCAAACAGGAGGGCAAAGGACTCCACCTGGCCTCTCACTTTCTCCCCTGAAACGCCCTTCTCTCTCTCTTTTCCCACTGACTATCCACGGGTTAGCCTCGAAGCTCTGAGGGAAATCAGCTTGAATACGAAAGCCCCGGACATAAGGAGAAGCAACGGAAAGAAGGTATTTGTGAGGATAATGCGCTCAGATGGAGCTTTCCGGCCAAGCAAACTCACAGCCACCTGCAGCATTGCCAGGGAGACAAATGCCACATCTGGAAGGAGATCTGCATAATCCACAGCTTGTCATTTGGGCAGGAAGTATTCTCTCTCCTTGGAGAATCTGCCTAATTATGGGTTGGATACGCGCCAGGCAAGAGAGGAGACAGGAGAGAGGGGGGAAGCGGCGCACATGCTCAGCATGTCTCTGGTGCAGTGTGTCCCCCTGGATGGCCATCCTCCACAGGCACCAGGGGCTCAGGAGGCATCCATGGTCAGGGTCAAGAGTCTACCACAGCCAGGGAGGCAGGAAGGTGGAAGGTTCGAGTCCTTCAGGCTGGCTGACAAGGATTGGCGATGGTCTCCTGACCCGCTGGGGTGTCTTGGTCAACTGTGAAGTGCATTGCATGTAATTTGCCATGACTGGTAAATTACCAACTATGGGAGGTTATCGACTTTAAAAAGTCTTATTGACATACAATTTACATATCCCACACTTCCATAGTTCATCCGATTAAAAAGTATTGTATAAATCATGGCTGCAATCAGTTCTAGCACATTTTTTCCCATCTTGCACTCATTACTAGCTCTGCCTGTCCCTCCAACTTCCCCTGCCGTACCCAAGAAATCATTAATTCTGTGACTGTGTCTATAGATTTATTTATCATGGAAAATATAGTGGGGGAAAAACAGAATTTTTTTCTTTTAATTTCAAAAGGACCAAAAGCAGTAACAAAACCAACCCGAGAAATCACCTTGATTGGGAACAAAGCAGGAATATGAAAAACTAGAACAAACCTAAAATGGGACAAAAGGGAGACCAAATGACCAAGTATAAAATTTTCACCTGCTGGCATGTGACCAGTCCCCCACAACTAGTCGCGGTTCAGTAAGTGCAATTGTATGGTTGAGACATATAAAGATTATAGTAGTGTCATGGAGAAATGGGGAGTATCAAATAAAGAATTCAGACATATTTCATGGTAGCATGCTCATCTCAGCCTGGCATGGTGTCCATGTGGAGAGAGCTAGAGAGACTTTTATTGCTAACCAAGGCTTATATATCTTTGGGAGGCGTGATTACAGGTACGACACACGTCACAGGAAGGGGCTGTACAATAGGCAATATAAGCAATAGGAGGGGGATATACAATGGACATAGATGTAACAGGAAGGGGATGAGCTAGGGGTGTGCACTTGATAGGAACTAGATGTATGCATGTAACAAGATGGGCGGATCCCAGATTCATGATGGTGGCCTAACCTTGGTCACCCTTGAGTGGGCTTGACCTCCCTGGACTCCCTTTCAGGGAAACAATTTACTACCCTTTAAAAAAAATCATTTTATTGGGGGCTCATACAACTCTTATCACAATCCACACATACTATTATCCTTATTGGAAGGGAGTGGGCCCTACATGTGTGGGATAAACAGTGGTGTCTGCTTGCTCTGGATGCCTGATAACCCTTTGGAAGAAAAACCCCTGACCTACTTCTGTTGACTTACAAGTGCTTAGTCATTTGCCATGTGTAGCAAGCATCTAAGTTTGGCATATATTTGGGGGAGACGACTTGGGAGAAATCCTTCTGTTTCCCACAGTCATTGAGTGTAGAATGCTCTCTGTCTGTTAGCAGGACTCTTCACATCCTGGCCTAGGACCCGAGGGGACTCACCACAGAGACTGAATCCATGTGTGGACCCTTTAAATGGATTGTGGACCCCCATCGTCATCCATAGCCTTCCGCAAATTGGGTGCTCACAGGGTTATTGACTTTTTGAAAATTGTAGTGAAATGATAAATAACAAGCATTGGTCATTTCAACCATTATACAGTTCACTGTCCTGTGCCATCATCTTCATTCTCCAATTTTTTTCATCACAGAAACAGAGTCCCTTAAGCAATGGCTCCTTCTTTACCACTCCCCCGCCCCCCGCCCCAGTCCTTGGTAACCATCAGTTAATGTTGGTATCTGTGAATTTGCCTGCTCTAGATATTTCATACATGTGGGATCACACAACATGTGCTCTTTCGTGTCTGCCTTAGTTTACCTGGTATAATGTTTTCAGGCTCATCCATCTGCACTGTAACACGTAGTGCAACTTCATTTCTCCTTATGGAAAGCACTAGTCCATTGTATGCACACACTACATTTGTTTCTCCGTTGTCACCCACTGGTGACAGTTGGGTTGCTTCCACCTTCCAGCTATTGTCCAAAGATGAGCTGACGCAGCGGCTGCACTGATGCCCTCAAACATAAGAGCAGTTGTGAGGACGGTGCAGGACGGAGCCGTGTTTCATTCTGTTGCACATCAGGTCATTATTTGGAACTAACAACAACAACAGCTGTTGTAAATAATACTACAAAGAAGAGCAATCTATAGTTACGTATTTTCGTTCTCGCCTTGAAGTATAGAGTGTATGTGTCCCTAGGGTGGGAATTGTTAGGTCATGTGGTAAATACTGTTTAACTTTTTGAGGAAGACTGTCCATAAAATAAAGCAATATTTCTTAGTCTTACTTCTTTCGCCCTGTCTTCTCTGAAGTGCTCTTCTGCAGGGTGGGAGGGGCCTTCCAGCAGAGTGGCGGGCATTGGACTTGTCTCTCCCACCTGCCTGACCACAGCTTTCTGATGGAAATCCTTCCATCCATGGTGCAGATTTCCTTCAAGATCCAGGTTTGCTTCTGGGCAATGTGAGCACACGGGAACGTGGCAGGGATTTCTCTACGGATGAAAGGCTGAGAAGACCTTTCTTAGATCCTAGAAAGTTACAAGTCAGCATGAGTAGCCTCAGGAATTAGGACTCAGATCCTGAGACTTGACGCTGTCACCTGCAGCTCCGGGCCTCAGTGCCGCCTAAGTGATCCTTGTGTCTGGGAACACTTACAATCATATTACAAGTATCTCGTGATGTTTCTTGTATTTCACTGAAGGACCTGGGAGCCATAAAAAATTCTGACCACTCGGGCCGGACCTCTGGAGGACCTCAGTAAAGGAGTTGATTGCCCTATAGACCGTCCACCCCCCTCAGGCTGCCCTTATAGATACTCTGTACACCATTAGGAACCAAGATGAGTAGTTATGTTGAGGTCTGAAGGGGGTCAACCTAAGTTGAACCCCCTTTTCCTAAGTGCCCTGACTATTGTGGGGTGACGCATGCCAGGGTTCAGCGAGGACAAGAAGCCATGACAAGAAGCAGTCAATTCCTGACCAGCAAGTTTTGGGGGAAAGGCCTTGATTTCAGAATTCATGCCCCCCATTTTGTTCATTTTCTGAGTCCAGTCTTTTCTCTGTTACCCTGTGCACTTGAGCAGTGCTTCCCAACCTTCCTCACGCCGCAGCCCTTTAAGACAGCTCCTCATATTGTGGTGACCCCCAACCATAAAATTAGTTTTGTTGCTACTTCATCACTGTCATGTTGCTACTGTTATGAATCCGGCGACTCACAGGTTGAGAACGGCCTCACTTGAGGCTTGAATTCTAAGCAGGAGATTTGGTCAGAAAGACGTATGAAGAGTTGGGCTGCTTCTTATGCATGTTGTCACAGCTTGGCCCAGTCTCATAAACACGCCTGGAGCATGTTCCATGCATGTGTGCAGCACCCACGTGGTTTTTCCCTTCTCCCTGCTCATAATTTGATGTAGAATTCCACAATAAACAGAACCCTACATTGTATTAGCCATGGTGGCATAGTAGTTATACATCGGGCTGCGAACCACAAGATCAGCAGTTCAAAACCACCAGCCGCTCTACGGAAGCCAGATGGTACTTTTATTCAAACCAAAAGATTTACAGTCTCAGAAACCCAGAGGGACAGTTCTACCCTATTCTGTAGGGTCACTGAAAGTCTGCTCTGACTCGATGGCAGTGTGTTTATGTCTCATTGAGGTCTCTGCTCCGGGTCAGCATCATTTCATTCGAATTCATCTCATAGCAGTCCTGTGAGGTGAGGGCTTGTCTCCCATTTTACAGAAGTGGAAACGAAGGCTCAATAGAAGTGGCAACGGAGAGTCAATTAAAGCAGAGGACCATGAATCATGCTAGTCTGCCTCCCTCCAGATCCCCTCTCCGCCACAGATCCTGGGTTTGGCGTCTTTCGCTTTAAGACCAGCTAATGAGTGGAGCCCGATGCAGAAGGCAGCTGGAAGTGCCACTCCTCTGTCTGCCAATTCATACCTGCATCTTTTGGGGCGGCAGAGGGTGAACTAGGTCAAATTAATTGATCATTTTTACTTCCCCTGCCAAGGAAAAACTGTCCTACTCTTTAATTCCAGTTTCATTTCGAGCATAGCAAATAATTGAAACCGTGTCTGCCCGAGACGCACAGAGCTGGCTGCCCTGACCGGTTACACGAAGGTTCTATCTGTCCCCAGCAGGGACATCATGGTCCACACTTCCACCGCTCGGAGTCCCCAGCTCTTCTGGGGCTGCCCCACACTCTCAGAATCCGCACTCCTCCCATGAGTGCTGAACTAACACGAGCCTCAAGTGTACACGGAGTCTGACAGCGGCGAACACAGAGACTTACTTCAAAAACACCGAGTGGCACGTCTGTGCTGGGAGAGATTTCTTGACTGCGAAACGGAGAACATTCCAGAACATGGGGCTGATTAAAGAGCCAGCCTGCTCTTTTCCGTCCATACACAGCCCTAGAATATTTCTTAATAAAACCACCAGACGTTCAAAGGAGTCTGCTGAAAGGAGAGGCCACTTAAGAGCGCCGTTTACCCGGCTCAGGGATTATTTGTTTTCCAGGGAGCTGCTGCATCATGCCGTTAGGAGCTGCCGGGAGGTGGCCATTGTTAACTCGGTGACACTGTTAAGTGCTTTGTTTGGGAGTGTGGCTTAATTAGATGACAAGTTGGAGGTGCTAGCGGTTTGCCAGGTAATACTGGTCTCCTGGGCTAAGGGCTCATTTAGCTTTTTGGTTTAATTCAGAAGTGGGGAGGGAAAAAGCTTGGGGTGTAATGGATCAGGAATACATGCATGCCCATGGATAGTAAGTATGTGGAGGTCGCAAAACCTTTGCTAGTTTGGTCGCATGGCCCTGAGAGAGAGCCTGGCCTAAGGGGGCTTGAAACGTGACTCCTGTAAAACCCGCAGGGCTGGTTCTGCCCTGTCCTACAGGGTCGCCACAAATCAGCATCACTCGTGGCAGTGACCTTGCCCTTTGGTTCCCCAGTACCTTGAGGATCTCCTGTGTCATTGTGCTGCTAACCACAGGTCATGTTCCCAGAATCCCATAGGGGCCGTTCTCTGTGGTCGCTGAGCAGATTCAACTCGATGGCAGTGGTTTGGTTTTGAGTTTTCTCCACCATCCTGCACGGCAGCAGGGTACAAAATCCTCTTCAGACCCAGCTTGGAGGTCAACCAGACACACTTGGCTCCGAAATGCAACCCCACCACGTCCAGCGGTGTGACAGTCACGTGTTCACGAACCCCTCGGCGGAGCCTCTGCTTCTTTGTAAAGTAGGCACAGTACTACCTATCTAGCCAGAAAGCAGAGGCTGACACTTAGCACAGTTCTTAGGAAACAGCCAGGGCTCCATAAATGTACTTCTGGTTCTTAACCAACTTCAGGGAGCCAGAGGTTGGTGATGGAGCCGAGAACCCCATTTCTGGACAAGTCCGGAAATAGACATCTAGGAACTAAGGACAATGTCCTGGGAAACGTTGAGCACTTGGGATATGAACAAGGGTGGGAGCCCAGAAGTGGGAAGTGTGGACTCTGTGCAGCCAGAGGCAGGGAGCGATCCTGGAGGTTGGTTTTATGTGTCCCCCCTTTGATCCCCAGAGAAGGACATCCTGCTCGGTAGAGGGTTAGTGGAGAAGAAGGAAGCTCTCGATGAGATGTCTTGACTCAAACACAGCACCAACGTTGGCGATGGCAGAGAGCCACTGTGTTTACTTCTGCTAGACTCAGCTCGCTGTGTATCGGCACTAATTTAGTGGCACACAACCGCTGACAGAAATGCAAACTGGCATGGCTACTTTGGGAAATGATATGCTAGAACGTCGTCAAGTTAAACATACACTGTATGTGTATATCAAGTTAAACATACACTGGCGATGTGACCCAGCAATCCACTGTTAGCTAGACACTCCAGATAAATGAAGCATACAGCTACAGAAAAACTGTACATGGGCGTGCCAACAGCATTATTCAGAACAAGCGCCAATTAGAAGAAACCCAAATGTCATTCAACTGGTGAATAGATAAATTAGAGTGCATCCAGATGATGGAGCAGTTGTTGTCCAGTTGCTCCGCACCCTCACCGACACTTGCTACAGTCAGTCTTTTTAACTCCGATGCCCGAGTTTTGGAGGAAGATTAAGCACTTGAGTGAGGTAAGGAAATAGCATGTGAAGAAGCAAGTAAATAAGCAGCAGAATGGAAACAAGTGTGATAATGGCAGGTAGGCTGGTGTTGCTGGGCCCCATGATTGGGGCCTGCCACGTGGAAGAGGCACACCAGCCTGTGTGATCACAAGGTGCCGAAGGGATCGGGTATTAGGCATCAAAGAACAAAAAATCATATCATTGTGAATGAGGGGGAGTGCAGATTGGGGACCCAAGACCCATCTGTAGGCAACTGGGCATCCCCTTACAGAAGAGTTGCGGTGTAGCAACAATGCAACATACAACTTTCCTCTAGTTCCTAAATGCTTCCTTTCCCCCCACCCCATCATGATCCCAAGTCTACCTTACAAATCTGGCTAGATCAGAGGATGTACACTGGTACAGACAGGAACTGGAAACACAGGGGATTCAGGACGGATGATCCCTTCAGAGCCAGTGGTGAGAGTGGTGATACCAGTATAGGATGGAAGTGGGGAGGGTTGGAAAGTGGGAACCGATTGCAAGGATCTGCATGTAACCTCCTCTGTGGGGGATGGACAACAGAAAAGTGAGTGAAGGGAGATGTCGGACAGTGTAGAATATGACAAAATAATAATTATCAATTATCAAGGGTTCATGTGCAAAGCAAGTGAAAAGCAAATGTTTTAAGAATGATGATGGCAACAAATGTACAAATGTGCTCAACACAATGGATGTATGTATAGATTGTGGTAAGAGTTGTATGAGCCCCTAATAAAATTTTTTTTTTTAAATTGGGGCCTGGAAGTGGGAAAGAGGGGAAAGCAGGAGATGGCTTCAAACTGTAGGTGGAGGATGGACATGGCTGAGGCTGGGTTAAAAAAAAAAAGACTGCAACAAGCTCCCTGTATCCCAGTTTCTAGAGGTATTATCCGTTTTATGAACAATGGAATGGAAACATCATTAAATAACTTACCTACGGACCATTTGGTAAATATTATGTACAAACTTAGCTAATTCATTACCTTACCTGCTTGTTGTTGCTAGGTGTGGCTGAGCCAGTTCTGACTCACAGTGACCATGGGTACAGCAGAATGAAACACTGCCCCGTCCTGTGCCATCCTCACAATCGCTCCTGTTTGAGCCCCTTGTTGCAGACTCTGTGTCAATCCGGCTTGTCAAGCACCTTCCTCTTTTTTGCTGCCCCTCCACTTTAACATGCTTGAAGTTCTTCTCCAGGGACTGGTCACTCCTGACAACAGGTCCTAAAAACATGCTTCTAAGGAGGATCCTGGCTGTACTTCCTCCAAGAAAATCTTCCGTTCTTTTGGCAGACCACGGTACTTTCAATATTCTTTGCAAACGCCGGAGATTCTGTGTCCAACTTTGACATGCATATGAGCGGATTGAAAATAGCATGACGTGGGTCGGGCATACCTTAGTCCTTAAAGTAACCTTCTTGCTTTGCAACACTTTAAAGAGATCTGTGCAGCAGATTTATCTAAGGTAATGAATTATCTGATTTCTTGACTGCTGCTTCCATAACACTTGATTGTGGATACAAGCAAGGTAAAAATTCTTGACAACTTCAATCTCTTCTCTACTTAGCATGATGTTACCACCTTGTCTAGTTGTGAGAATTTTGATCTTTTTAAAACATCTTGTTATTGAATTGTAATTCATATTGACAACTGCAATTCTTGATCTTTGTTAGCAAGTGCTTCAAGCCCTCCTCACTTTCAGCAGGCAAGTTTGTGTCATCTGCATATCACAAGTTGTTGATGAGCCTCCAATTCTGATGCCACATTCTTCTTTATGTAATCCAGTTTCTCTGATACTTTCTAGCCTATAGGTTGAATAAGTATGGTGAGGGGCTACAACCCTGATACTCACTTTTCCTGGTTTTAAACAATGCAGTATTCCCTTGTTCTGTCCTCACAACTGCCTCTTGATCCATGTACAGGTTATGCAGGAGCACAGTGAGTGTTCTGGAATTCCCATTCTTCACAAGGCTATGCATATTTTAGTTGTTGTTGTTGTTTGTGTGTGATAGAGTTGAATACTTTGCAAAGTCAATGAACCACAAATAAACATCTTTCTAGTATTCTCTGTGTCAGCCAAGATCCACCTGACATCGGCAATGATGCTCCTCGCTACAGGTCCTCTTCTGAATCCAGCCTGAACCTCTGGCAACTTCCTGCCAGTGTACTGCTGCGGCCATTGTTGGATGATCTTCAGCAAAATTTACTTGCCTGTGGTATCAATGATGTCGTTCTATCATCTGTGCACTCGGTTGCATCCCCTCTGTTTGGAATGGTTACAAATATGGATCTCTTCCACTTAGTTGGCCAAGTAGCTGTCTTCCAAATTTCCTGGCCCAAACGAGTAAGTGCTTCCAGTGCTTCGTCAGCTTGTTGAAACATTTCAGTTGGTATTCCATCAATTCTTGGAGCCTTGGTTTTGGCCAGTGCTTTCAGTGAAGCTTGAACTTCTTCCTTCAGCACTGCTTTTCCTTGTTCATGTGCTACCTCCTGAAATGGTGGAGTGTCGACTTTTTGGTGCAGTGACTCTGTGTGTCCTTCCATCCTCTTTTGATGCTTCCTGCATCATTCAATATTTTCCCCACAGCATCTTCCAGTATTGCAACTCGAGGCTTGACCTTTTTTTCCCTCTTGAGTTTTTTCAGTTTAAGATATGCTGAGTGATGTGGGAAACTAACACTGAGGGAAATATGACCAGGACTGTGTTCCCTAACTTATAGCATTAGGAAAGACACCACTTTGGTAAATTAGAGATAAAGTCCAAGTACATTATCTTGCTTTAGGTATCATTCCCACAGGTTCTCCCCTAACAGCTATGCTGCCTTAAAGTGAGCACATGGTTGATTCTAGCTCCCTGTAGAAGCTGACATTCTTTGATTATCTCCTCCCACCGAGGCACCAATCCCCCCTCATCCCTCCCCCCAATGCAGGTGTTGGGTTTCCTCACCTGTGAGCTCAGGGACTTTAACTGTGATTACCACCCCCACCCCCAAATGATGTATGTAATTTCTGAATATGCATGTCTTATGGCTACCTATAAATGTCCCAAGACAGTAAAGACTCCCTCTCTCTTCTCCCACCTCCACATGGACTACCAAGAGGGGCTGAGGTGAGCATGCTATCATGAAATGTGTCTGACTCCTTTATTTTATCCTTTCTCCTATCTCTCCTATCATCTATGACTTTACTATACTCTTTATAAATTATCGCCGTACAATTGCGCCTACGGGCCCTGCGTTGTTTAGGTTGGTAGAGTCCTACAATATCAGTGCCTAATTCCTCTGAAGTGCACAGCCTATTCCTTTTTTGATAGTCTCTTCTTCGTCTGAAATCTGCTCACTGTGGGTGACCCTGCTAGTATTTGAAATGCCAGTGACACAGCCTTCAGCACCACAGCAACACACAAGCCACCACCACAGTGTGACACACTGACAGACAAATGCTGGTTTGTGTGCTTCTGTGAAGTCGAAGGCTATGCCACTAGCATCTCAAATACCAGCACCTACTTACTCTATAGTAACTAATACTTAATATCTCCTTACCAAGGCTAGTAAGTACTATTCACTCTAGTGTAAGTTGGTAGGTTAATTAACCATGTCTACTTAGCATAGGCACGAGACATACAGTAGATATTTGACTCTGGTGATTTGGCAGCATAGGCCAAGTAGTCGGTGGCTGTAGAGCACTGTCCAACCTAGAGATCCCAGTTCTGACTCTAGAGGCCACAGGATGCCCCTACAGGTTGTAAGTAGAGAAACTCAGCAGGCCTGCTTTTTTTCTTCTTTTTTGCAAGACTATGAGGGAGTACCCCCCAAAATTGGATTTTTTTTTCAAAGCTAGGTTGTTGTTTTTTTATTTTATAAAACAACCTTATCACCTTCAAAGCATTCTCCATGATACTTAATACATTTGTCAAATCTGCAATTCCAGTCCTGGGAACATTTTTCAAACTCATCTCTTTGGATGGCTTACAGCACCTCCCTTGTTTTTTGTTTCTTCCCCTTTTCTATGTCATCAAATCACTGTCCATTCATGTCTCTCTTCATTTGTGGGAACAAAAAAGAAGTCACACAGAATGAGGTCAGGTGAGTAAGGTGCATGGGGCAAGAGAGGCATGCTGATTTTTTTCTTTTCTTTCTTCTTCTTCTTTTTTTTTTTTTTTTTTTGCCACAAACTGGCACACTGAGATGGCTGTGTGAGCAGGTGCGTTGACCTGGTGGCAAAACCAGTCCCCATCTGCCACAAATCAGGTCTTTTCGGTCACACACTGTTACACAATCTTTTCAGGACTTCTAAATAGAAAGCTCGATTAACAGTCTGACCTGGTGGAATGAACTCCAAATGCACTAGCCCTCTCACATCAAAAAATCAAATGAGCATCATCTTGATCTTTGATTTCACTTGACGAGCGTTTGGGGGCGAGGTGGAGATGGCATCGTCCAATGGCTTGGTGAATGTCATACCAATAGCGCCATGTCTTGTCACCAGCAATGACCCTGGAGAAAAGTCTGGGGCGCTTCAGAGCTGGTCTTTTAAAGCATGGCATGTTTCCACTCAGTGCTCCTTAAGCTGCTCAGTCAGAACCAGAGGCACACATTTTGCAGCAACCTTTCTCATTCCCAAATCTTCCATTAAAATTCTCTGAACGGAGCTCTAAGATAGCCTAGGTAAGTTCCCCATCTCTTCATTGGTCCATCGTTGGTCTTCAAGCACAAGTGCATGAATTTTGTCAACATTTTGTCGATTTGGGAAGTTGATGGACATTTAGAATGAGGTTTCTCATCAATCGACATTTCACCTTTTTGAACCGAGAAAACCACTCATACACTTGAGTTTTTCCCACAGCGCTGTCCTTGTAAATTGTGTCCAACATCACAATAGTTTCTGTGGCATTTTTTTCCAAGTAGGAAACAAAAATTTACAGCTACACACTGTTTTCTTAAATTGGTCATCACAGAAAAACGAGGTTCGAGTGAAACTGCTTTTATGAAAAAATTCACTGTGACCAGAGAGAACCTTCCCAGGCAATGCCACTGGGTGCACTAACTCAGAGCTAGTTGTCCCATGCTCACCTAGCAGGAAAAATGCATACTATGAAAGCTCTGCCTAGCGGAGCTTTTTTCCAGTTTTTTTGGGGGGGTACTCCCTCATACTTGGTTACAGACAGCTATCACAGATTGGAGGTAGAGAGACCTGCTGAAATTGTTCAGATGAGAGGTGAAGGCCAGACTTAGGTAAGAAGAAATGAAAGCATGGATTGGAGAGCTGCTTAAGAAATAGCAAAGGAGCTCTGCTGGATCTGTTGGGTAAACGTTGGACCGCTGTGTCAGTCTGGGTACATTAGAGAAATGAATCCACAGAAACTCATATATAAGAGAGAGTTTTATATAAAGGTAAGTGCACATCAAGAAAATACCCCAACCCAGTGCTGCCCAAGCCCACAAGTCCAACATTAGCCCATATGTCCAATACCAATCCACAAAGTCCTTCTCCATCTCACAAAACACACACCATGATGCTGACTGCAGGAGGAAAGTCTTATCAGTAAACGTGTAAGCATCTCAGCACTGGCAGGGATCTCCATGTGGCTGCTCCAGCACCCAGGGCTGCATCAGGGTAGGTCCATGCAGTTTCTTGGGGATATCTTGCAGGAAGTGAGCCTTGCCAGTTGAAGCAGGGAATTGGTTAAGGCAGCTGTACCCTGGTCCGACCATCACAAAGCGACCATCACAAAGCAAGAGATCCGAGAACAAGAAAGGTGAGGCTCACCAAGCCATTTATCTCTGCACCCTTCAATTAATCCCACATGTGTTTATCAACTGCTAACCTCAAGAAGTACAGTTCAAAACCACCAGCTCTTCCATGGGAGAAAGATGAGGCTGCCTGCTCCTGTTTCAGAAATCTTGTATCAGTTTGAACCTTACATAGGTTTGCTATGAGTCGGAATTTACTCGATGAAATGTGTTTTGTTTTGTTTGTTTTTACTGCTCACCTCAGTTCAGGGCCATCACTGTTCCTTGGGCTAATTGCAATGGTCACATATGTGTTGTGTCCTCACCTGCTCCAGAGCTTTCCACACGCTGTCTCCCACATGTTCAGGATAGAGGTCTTCCAAAATTAACTCAGTTCCCATCACTCCCCACTTAAGGCCTCTTTGCTGTTCAGGACCGGCCATGAAGTGTGTGGCCCCTTTATTAGAGCTTAAACAGCAGATGAGCTCTTTCTGCTGCTGTTTATGTTCTGATAAAACATCACTGGTGCCCCCTTGGGGGACTAAGGGTTAGGCTGCGTCGACTAGAGAAACAAATTCAGAGACACAGATTTATATAACAGAGTAATGGTAGTATATTAAGAAAACACCCCATCCCAGTCCAGATCAAGTCCATAAGTCTGATATTAGCCCGCAGGTCCGATACTAGTTCATAAGTCCCTCTTCATATGCAATGATGCAAAATGCAGGAAGATCACAGGCCGCTGGGTGCAAATTCTTGTGGATCCAGTGGTGGTGGAAGCATCTCCATCGCTCTTGCAGGTTTCAGTAGCTTCGGCAGCTCTGAGTGACTCAACATCAGGAAGGCGAAGCAGAGAGAGAGTGTGGCCCACCTACAGGGAGAAAGAGAGGAAGTTCCCAGAATCCTCATGAGAAGGCCATGCCCAAAAGGAGGGAGGCATCATCAGGCTCTGACCTGATTGACAGGCTAGACTCCACCCCTACACTTATGTATCAAGCTGACAGGGGATTATGTAACTACCACCAAGGGAAAATGAAACTCCTTCTTAAGAGTGATGCTATGGCGGCTGAGTGTGGTCAGTATTGGCAGTCTTTATGAATAGGCAATACCTATTTCTCTGCCTCTCTACTCCTGGAGCACTGCATGCGGAACATAACAGGAGGGAGTAGGTGAGCGAATAGCCCAGAAACCATGGAGGAACAAAGGTCAAATTTGACTCTGACGATGGTATTCAAGCCTTTGAAGAAATGTTCCGTGAAAATGGAGAGGACTCTCCTGTTCTGCTGCAGTCGGAAGAATGACTGAATTGTCACAAACGTGACAGGCCTGGAACTAGGACCCTTATAGGAACTCAAGGAGGTGGGCTTCCATGAGAAGTAAAGAAGAGAGGCCCAAGAGGCCGATGTGCCCATCAGCCAAAGCCACTAGCGGTGTCCAGGCCTGGGAGGGAGTAAGCACCAACTTAGAGAGCCACTGACTTCACAAGGAGCACTGATTGAGCCTCCATGGGGACGTTGACCAGATGCTTCGGTGGCCCTTTCGAATGCAAATTCACGGGCTTCTGGAAGCAGTTCCAGATCTAGTAAGATCATTCCGAGAAGTACTGAGGTGGTGTCATACTAGATTCACGTGCTCGACCACGGCACTCCAGTTGGTGTTGCTTTTGCAAAGGATCTTGGTGGTAAAGGGAAGCTGGACACACGCAGGTGACGGGTATACACTCACCCTGCGTGTCCTCGATGAGTCTCTAGTTCCTCCAAATCGAATGCTCAGCTTTGTCCCAAGCCTGTGTTAGTCTTCTCTTGAAGAAAAATACATATATCATTCAAGTGGAAAGATGGATTCTTAAAATAACA
The DNA here is from genome assembly GCF_050624435.1 of Tenrec ecaudatus. NCBI lineage: Eukaryota > Metazoa > Chordata > Mammalia > Afrosoricida > Tenrecidae > Tenrec > Tenrec ecaudatus. Next base: position 74,591,316 of record NC_134539.1, on the reverse strand, counting down.
CAAAAGCATCTTGTCTTCACTACAAGGACTTCAGTCTGGAAGTTGGGGCAAGGAAGAGCAGACTTTGCTGCCCACCCCGCCCCCACCCATCCTCACTTGGGGAGCAAGTCCTAGGTTCTTGGTAAGATTCAGAAAGCCAGGATGATACTAGACGTCTTCCCCTCCCAATTATCTTTTGGTCTCTCACTGATGAGAGCATGAGAGTCATTCGCTCTTCTTAATTTACAGTATTTGCTTCTGGAACATTGTCTCTTACTGATTCAGAGCAAGGAGGACGTTTGTTTTAATAGATTTGAATTTTATCAGCCTGTGTATTTGCACCAAAGCATAATAATAATAAATTACAGCCCTAATAAGTAGGCTGCCCAGAAGGACGGTGGTGGCACCCCCAATAATTGATGTACATTCTGCGGAATTTAGGGGCATCATAATTTATCGGGGTTCATTTTTCCTATCCAATTTGAGAAAAGGCAGCTGTGTTTTGCCAGCAATAAACACTGACATTGTATTTCTTAGCTACGCCGAGGAAATCTTTCTTTTTGGGGGTGGGGGCGGGCTGGGTAGGCGTTTCCTAGTTATTACTGCAGCATCTAGTAGCTTCTTTATGAGCAAGAGCTTATCAATATTTCAATTATAAACTCCAATTTTCAGGAGATTTGTAACTCATCTGTTTAAAAACCAGATCAGGCTCAAAATACCGCGAGTAGCTTGTCATCTCCGGGACCCGAGTGCTCTTTAAAATATTAAACAAATGGTGTAAGTCAGGGTGAAACTTCTGTTTTTCGTTCTCACATGCAGAAAGTGGAGTGAAGGTTCTCTTTCTCTCTGGAGTTTCTGGCTGCAACGGGAGGGAGCTGATGGATGCTGTAGCCAGCATCTCTGATTTATGCCCAGGGAGCTGCGTTCTGGAGAGGTTAACCTGGAGAGTTTTTGTTTTGTTTTTTGGTTTTAGCCAATTGACTGAGGGTTTGATATAAGCCATTTGAATGACATCACATTGTGGATCCTCTTCTCCAGAAGCAGACCCTTCCGGAAAGCAGATGAAAACACAAATTCCACTGCCATTGAGTTAATTCTGACCCTCGAGAGGCCCTATTTGGGGTTTCCCAGGCTGTGAATTTTTATGGGAACAGATAGCCACATATTGCTACCCTAGAGTGACTGGTGGGCTTGAACCTTTGACCCTGGGGTTAGTAGTCCAATGCTAACCCGACAGTGCCACCAGGTTAATTTGGTGGTTGGTGTTGGTATAATAGGAGTCCCCGGGTGGCACAAACCCAAAAGGTTGGCCTTTGGCTATGAACCAAAAAGGTGGCCATTCAAGTCCAGCCAGAGGTAGCTCGGAAGAAAGACTTGGCAGTCTTCTTCCAAAAGATCACTCCTATCAAAATCCCTGTGGACCACAGTTCAACTCTGCAACACACAGGGGTCACCATGGGTTGGAGTCACCTTCACAGCTATGGTGGGTTTTTGTTTGTTTTATTGGTAAATTGGTTTTTAAGCACTTGGGCACACCTGTAAGTATAGCCAGGGACCAGCACTATCCTCACCATTGAGCAGACTCGGCCAGGCTGCCTGTCCAGTGGTCCAACACACGGGCAGACACTTAGATTCCGGGTACCAAGGAGCATCAATTAACCTCAGTCATGCTCTGACACGAGTTGTCCCTTTCCACCTAACTCACACACCAAGGCACTTCTTTCAAACTCCCCATAAGTCAGGAAAGCGTGTGGTCACCCCAGTGAGGACACTGTGCAATGTTATGACACCATATGCAAATCACCTCCTGGCGACAGCCTCAGTAGATTTTGTTTGATGGGTTTGGCCTTTAAAAGAGAAGCCAATCAATCAGGCTGCACGAAGAACTCCAGTCTTGTGGCCAAGCTCAGCAATCACTCGCACTGGGGCAGGCAGCCTCTTTATTCTAGTGGCAGATTATGAGGCCCTGTTAGTGCGGAAACCTTGTTGCTGGCGCTGTTGTCTGTCATTGCCACGGAGGCTGTTAGTGCTGCTATGCTTGGGGCTCTCAGTTCATGCCACTGTCAGCGACAAAGCAGGAAGTCCACACCGGAGGATTGGAGGAGGCTGTTAAGTGAGGAGCCCTGGTGGTGTAGTGGATGACGAGTTGAGCTGCTCACCAGGAGGTCAGCAGTTCAAAGCCACCAGCTGCGCCCAGGAAAAAAGATGAGGCTTTCTGCTGCTTAAAGATTCACAGCCTTGGAAACCCACAGAGGCAGTTCTACCCTGTCCTGTAGTGGGGACTTTGAGTCAGAATTGAGTTTGGTTTTGGGCTTTGGGGGTCCACTGAACTGAGTTCAGTCACAGGTTCTCACCTGTGGATCCTTGAGTAAGTTAACTGTAGTTCGCCCATCTGTAACATGGAGCAAGAACACACACTTCTATCATTGGTGTGGAGACATGAGCAAGTGTGAGTGCTGTGTGCCCTTCACTCATTACCTGCTTGTGAAGTACCTACTGGGTGTCAGGCACTAGCGGAGGCCCTGAGGAAATGGTGACTGAGAAGAACAGAGAAGCTGCCCTCATGGTGGGAAAGCTGGACAATAAACCACCCTCTACCACCCAGTCAGTCCCGACTCACAGCGACCCTCACATGACGACAGAAGCACACTGCCTCTCCTTTCTCCCAAGGAGACACTGGTGGGTTTGAACCATCAACCTTGCATATAGCAGTCCAAACACTTATCCCACAGCTCCACCAGGGCTCCTTAGACAAGAAATGGCTAACCAGAAAAATAACGTGACAGGGTGAGGAGGCAGGGAACGCCACTCCAAGAGTCTTAAAAGGCCACTTTAAGACCTATTTCAAAGGGTGTCTTCTCCAGGAAGCCTGGCCTGGCTCCTTGACCTCTTCTTCCCTCCACCCAGCGCTGCAGACCGGGTGGAGTGCTAGGTATGTTCCCAGCCTGGGGTTTCCCAGGGTGCCTGCTTGGGACCAATCTTGGGTGCGTGGCCAGGCTCCAGAAATGTGCGAGGTGCTAAACAAGGCAGGGACTGTGCCTGGCGTCCCCTCAGGGATGTGGTGTTGATGGACTCACACCCAGGGGCAGAGTCCTAAGATTCCCAGAGAAGTCCCCTGCACAGACCGCACCTCGACCCTGTGTCGATGTCCTCCCCCTGTGGCCTTCAGGAAACAACAGGGCCAGACCCCTGTCAGCTTGAGCGGCACCCAGCTGGGCGGCGGGAGGAGGGCACTCACTGGTTGGGCTGGAGTGCAGTCCAAGATTGTGCCCTGACCAAATTCCAGCCCCTGGGAGAGCCCCACATGAAAGCCCCTGAGGGCAATTCTGCTCTTCACACAGGAGTCACAGGGCCCCCGCCCCTCCCCCGCCCTGGTGGCAAGGAAGGCAAAGGTAAGGCTGACATTTGAACTTCTTGGCAAACTCCTGGCTCCACGTGATCCCTTTCCATGCATGCCCACCGGACGACTCAGAGCCCTAGTCACTGACAGGGGCTGCGATCAGAGAGAGAGAATTACAATAGAGATTTTGCTATTATTTTTCTCTGATAAAAGTGCTGCAAGGAATAGCTCAATTGTGTCACTGCCTAGTTTTCCATTTGTGGTTTTTTTTTTTTTGTTTCACGCTTCAATATCTTCCTCCAGCTGCTCGTGTCTCCTTTTCTTTCTCTTCACTTTGATCTATTCGTTTTCCCCAGAAATGGGGTTTATAAATCACTGTAATGCAGCCTTGGGAAAGATGGTGCTTAGTGCAGGGAGAGATGCATTGCAGCTAACAGCCCCGGCAGGGAGGAAAACTCGCGCCTTGTTGCTGGGTTCTGGCGACAGGTTACTGATGGTATTTGCTTTTTATGTCTGCACGCGTGCCATCGGGGCAGGGCCGTAGGGAGCATTCCACACGCCACCTTTGTAATATTTCAAGCCTCCTTCCGCAGTCAAAAACAAACTGCTCCGACTTGCTCTCGAGGAAGCCGAGAGAGGGGGATAGGTAGGGAAGGGGCCGCAGACGCAGGGAAGGAGCCGGAGGAGGGCGGGCTTTCTTCTTTGGCTGCCACCTCGGAGTACGCTGTCTCCCCAAACAGCTCTCTGCCCCACTTCCCTAACCCCATCTGCGAGCTCGGCCTTGGCATCATCAATCCCGGATTCTGGATCGTCAGGCCCAACTCTCCCAGGCACAGTTAGGAGTCTTTCCGAAGGCCCAGGGCGTCCCCCCTCGTATTTTATGGTCCAGGGCGACCCCCCTCGTATTTTATTTCTCTGCAGCTCAAAGCTGCAGCGAAGCATTGGGCTGGCAGCCTGGGTCCCCTCCTGACTCCAGGCTGCCTTCCCGAGTGTGTGAGAGCCAGGGCGAAGCAATGAAAAGCCCGCCTGGCCTTAAATCAGGACACAAAGCCTGAGCTTGTTATGCTGCAACCAGGTGCGTCCTCACCCATTCGTGGCCCTTGGTGGGACCCATGCTCCCTCGCTGGCTGGCTGGCTGGCTGGCTCTGAAGACTTCGATTTTGTCTTTTCCAAAAGGCTGCCGCTTCACCTTTGTCTACCTGGCAGCCAGTGTTGGTAGATCCCACCTGCACCACCCTTCCCATGTTTGCTTCCCATCAGGAATTTCAGCAAAGCTACCCTCTCATAGCCTCATTGTCTCAGCTCCTCCACTGAGCTGCTGTCTTCCAAGAATTAATCCTCATCGTGGTCTTTGCTCAGCAGAAGAAAACGATGATATCCGTTCACAGGTCAGGGCTACACGGTACAAAGAGAAATGGAGGCGATTAGTTGGGGAGTGCGCGGTGTGTGGATCAGTCTCTGAGTGGTACAGTCTCGAAGGTGCTTGGCTGCCCGAATGAAAGGCCGATGATTCCAGGTCGCCCAGGAGCACCTCAGAAGAAAGGGGTTGTGACCTACCTGGGACACACCAGCACAATTCCACTGCGGCCCACACAGGGGCCACTACAAGTCTGAGTCCACTCAACGGACTGCTAACTGATTGACTGGACATGTCCACTGGAGCTCTGACAGTAGGCACATTTCGCATCGGCTCTGTCCACACGTGGGTCGTCCGGTGCCTGTGCTGTGGCAGGAGACGAGAGAACCGACCTGGAAGGTCATCTTCCTGGAAGGTCATCTTCCTGGAAGGTCATCTTCCTGGAAGCGTAAGCAGCCTACATCTGGTCGGTGGCGAGCATGTCAGGCAGCATGTGTGCAGTGCCGTCAGATACGCTGGAAAATTCCCAGAGGCAAGCCGTCCTTTGGTGACGTCTCTTGCTAACGTAGCAGCTGCTCTCTCGAGCCGGCTGGCTTGGGAAAGGGAAAAAGAAAAAAAGACCGAGGTGTGTACAAGGAGATAAAAGTATGGGGGTGGGGCGGGGCTGTAACATGACCAAACTCTTCTGAAGTCCCCCTCGCCCCCTCAGCAGAAGCAGGAGTGAGGCCCCGCAGAGATCTCATATCTCGGCCAGACCCTGGAGGGAAACTTCCCTTTGGGTAAGGTTAGAAGACAAGCGGATACCCTTCCCGACAGCTGTTCACTGTAAAACCCCAAAGCATTGAATGTAACCCCGTACACCTAACCCAGTTCAGATGACTGGGGGTGTCCTGGCTAAAGACCTTCAAGATACTCCCCCAATGATCCCAGTCTGAACACATTGCCCAGTACCAGAGAGCCCTATATGGGTAGAGTGCACCATACCCCTGGCCTGGCAAGGGCATCCTAAGACTAACCCCCTCTGTATCCATGGAAATGTTTTTCTGGAGGTACCAGAGGTGATGTCACAGACAAATCACTACATCCCCTTTCCTGCTGTTCCCCCCCACCCCTACCCCCACTCCCTTGAAGCCCTTGGTCATGGCCCAGCCCCTTCCCCAGTTCTTGAGCACCCCACGGTCATATCCAGGCCCCTCCACTTGTTTGTCATAGGGCCTGGGGCAAGTGGCTTGGCCTGCCTTGCTTCCCCTGTAGGATGGAGATGATGCTAACATCCATCTCAAGGGGATTGCGTCCTGTGAGCGCTGGTCCAAGCCACAGTGCCCGGCACAAAGTAAGTGCTCAACGAAACTCACGAGAATGAGAATCACCAGGACAACCAAGCTTGCACTGGCTGAGTGTGGTTTCTCCATAGAAAGCCCTGCTTCTGACCATGGAAGCTCTCGGGCGAACAGGCCATGCTCCTGGGCAATGCCCACAAAGTGAATCATATGCAAAGAGGGCGTCTGCACATGGCATGCTTGGGGAGGAACTTGGGCAAAGGGCCTGCTTTCTGAGTTAGAAAAATCCCACCCGTTGGAGGAGGCCCATGGCCAAGGACATGCCTGTGTTTCAGAGCTTGCTTCTGGACCCTAAAGACTAGATGAATTAGAAATGGCAGGGAAGCCTGATGGGACCTGCTGCTGTTTGGCTGATGCATTCTTTGTGTTTGCTCCTGCAGACTTCCCTCCGGCTAGGGCATCACCTCTCCCTCCCTGCTCCCTTGTCCCCAGTAGCCAACAGGGACAGGCCCTAGCTGCCGGAGCAGCTTGGTTTCTGAAGCCCATGGAAGCTATAAATCTAGAGCTTTAATCATGTCTTCATGATCATTCAGCAAAGAGCGATGGAGGATTTATTCTGCGGGGATTGCACAGGGAAGACCGCAGGGGGCTGTCGTGAGGAATATTGGTTTAGCAGCGGCAGAACTGTTCCCCAGGGCCCTTGCCGGGACTGCCCGATGAGCAATGACACCAATGGCCATAACAAGGCAATTACTGGTGTGTGCGGGGATGCTTTGTTAAAGACAGTCAGGCTTCCTCCTTGGGTCCCCCGTGCCAGCCTTTGTTGTGTGACTCCATCCGTGTGACCAGAACGCCTGCAATTTCTCCCCATTCTTGCTCTCCAGGCTGTGTCCTTGAGAATGCAGTAAGCATTTTTTAAAAGCCCCAAGGGTCCTTTCCAGTTTTCTCTGAAAATGTGAAGGAAGAAGAGCCATCAGGAAAACCCAGAGAGGACTTTGTGGTCCCGTCTCCTTAGCAGACACCTGCCGTCTATTTATTGAGGAGCTCCACCCTTGCGGTGAAGGAAGAGAAAGAAAGAGGCCCAGAGAGGTGGCGATTTGTGCCTGTCACACAGCCACTCCCGCAAGTCTCCGTGCGAGCTGGCGGCTCTGGTGCTTGGGAGAAAGGGAGTGGGTTCCCTGACTTCCTCTCGGAGGGCTCGTAGAAATCCAGCCCCATTTTGGGGGGGCTGGTGGTGATCATTGTCAGTTGCTTCTAGGCCTTTTCTTTAAGTGCATGTGAGTGGTCCTATCTGTTATGGGTTGCATTGGGTCCCCCTGAACTCTGTTGGAAACCTAACCCATAGACCTCTGGTTGCCATCCCATTCGGGGAGTACGGTTGGTGCATAAGGCATGTCTTCAACCTAGTAATTGTTAAGCGGTTAAAAACAGCAGAGTAGGTCAAGGAAGGAATCAATCTATGAATCCTGGTCAAAAGGGGAGAAATGTGGGACAGACTTTGAAATTCTCATAGCATTCAGATTATTGGGCCTATTCAGACTGGATGACTCCCAGATGTATTACTCTGAGAAATCTTCAAACCATGAACAAAAATAATCCCAATCTTTAAACAACTGTTTGGTTAGTATAGTTTCCAGCAAAAAAAAAAATTCCTTCTTAAAATTGCACCTTTTGAAAGGATGATCTCTGTTGAGGGTAACTCAGGTACATACACAGATGAGAAGGTTAGTAAGACGACGTCGTGGTGGTAAAGCAATGGGGGAGGAGCTATAAGCAGATTAACCCAATGTGGATATTGCCAATATTATTCAATCGCAGGGACAGACACTGATTAACGGGTGTATGTCCTCTTGTGTATTTTTTCACCAAAAAAGAGTAAGAATTTAAAGACCAGATGGACACAGAAACAGACACCAATGGGGGAAATACTAATGCCACGTGGAGACGCTAAAGAGCGGAGGACTGCGTGTGGTGTTTCCGTAGGAGTTACGGCGATGTACTTTCTGTTTGTGTGTTTTGTTTTTTCACAAGTGGGTCGGGCTTTCACCACGTCCTTCGTTCCAACTGCTGGGCACTGGCTGGGGACACCTTTTCAGAGCTTCTGAAGACGGTTGATTCTCGGTTCCTCGCCTGGATGTGCCACACAATCATATGCAACTCCCCCGTGATGGCCGCTCACTTCCAGTATCTCAGCACGACAAAACCACACCGCAAGAATGTCTTTGTGCAGATGTGCAAGTAGGTGTAATATTAGTGTTAGAGCTTCTGAGCCAAAGGGTTCTCACCCTGTCCATGTTCAGAGGAGTTGAAAATTGCCCTGCACAAAGTTTGGCCAGCTTCTACTCCACCCACAGCACCAAGTGCCCACTTCCTGTCCCATTCCCAGTCAGCTACTTTGTGCACGTATGTCCTGATTACCTGCTTCTTGTATCCGTCCCTCCACCCCGTCCACTGCTAGCTAGACACAGACTGAGTGCTGGTTGTGGATTGTGTCGTGACCCCCAAAAGATACGCAGCAGTCCTAATGCTTGGTACCCATGAACATGACTTTGCAAGTACTGAGGTTATGCGAGAGAACCGTCCTAATCCCATCTGAGCAGCGACCTACAAAAGCAGAGAAGAGACACAAGCCAACAGCAAAGAGAACCATGTGAAGACACGTGTCTGTGAGCCACGGAACTCCAGGTCTACCAGAAAGGGGGTGGGGGGAGGAGAGAGAAAGAGAGAGAGAGAGAGAGAGAGAGAGAGAGAGAGAATAAGAATCTTCTAGAACAGCGGTTCTCAATCTGTAGGTCACCACCCATTTGGGACTTGAATGATCCTTTCACAGGGGTCACCTAAGACCATCAGAAAACACCTATTTCCGATGGTCCTAGGAACTGAGACACCGCTCCTCTATCCGTCTCCAGGTGGGTCTGCTCATGTGCAGATATGCTGATCTGGTGAGAAAGAAGTTATCTGAACCATCGCACTGAGGTTGGCTTTTTACGCAGACAGTTGCAAAATGTGCTGGTGTAGTTTACTGTTGTTATAGTAAGGTTGTTACCCATTCTACACCATGCTTCATGACAAAATTTGTTATTTGTAATTAGAATCAAATATTTCACAATATATAGTTACATATTGTTTTTATGATTAATCACTATGCTTTACTTATGTTCAGTTTGTAACAATGAAAATACATCCTGCATATCAGATATTTACATTACGATTCATAACAGTAGCAAAATTACAGTTATGAAGTAGCAAGGAAACTAATGTTATGGTTGGGGGTCACCACACCATGAGGAGCTGCAGGAAAGAGTCTTGGCATTAGAAAGGTTGAGAACCACTGTTCTAGAACATTCAGAGAGAAGGTAGCCCTACCAACACTCTGAATTAGGACTTCCAGCTGCTGCCAGAACTCTGAGGCAATACAGTTCTTTTTTAAAAATCATTTTATTGGGGGCTAGTACAATTCTTGTCACAATCTATCCATCCATCCATTGGAGACAATACATTTCTATTGTTATAAACCAACCACTTTGGGTTACTTGGTTACAGCAGCCCCAGGAAACCAATACAGTGACCAACATGAATCAACACAGAAAAGTGAATGAACGGCCACACGCGCTTGCTATTAGTGAAAAAGACCTGATGTCTTCATGGGTCTTACTGTGCAGCAGGATGAGGCTGTAGTCTCAGTGTTCCCTGGGCTACCTGCCTGGATATCCTAAAGGAGGTAGGCTTTGGGTCACATGGCCGTGAAACACACACACACACACACACACACACACACACACACACACACACAGCAAGTTATCCAAAATACATAAGGAAGAACCCTTACCGGAAGCCTCAGGCCATTCAGTCGTCCTCGATCTGTGATTAGCTGATCTTAATACCATTTGGACTTGGGAACTGAAGTTACGAGGTTATTACTTACAAAGGAGTCTGCAGATTACCTGTGTGTAGGACCCAAACATGAGTATTTTTTGGAAGTGCTGGAGGAGGCTAATTGGGCTGCTGGGGTTGTGAACCTCCTATTTACTTGACTAATAAGACCCACCACAAGATTCCATTAGGCTATGTTGATTTGTTGTTGTTGTTAGGTGCCATAAAGTCAGTTCCAACTTGTAGCAATCCTATGTACAACAGAATGAAATGCTGCCCAGTCCGGTACCATCCTCAACTGCTCTGATGTTTGAACCCATTGTTGCAGACTCTGTCAGTCCATCTTGTTGAGGGTCTTCCTCTTTCCACTACCGTTCTACTCTACCAACTGTGGTAGTGACATAATTTCATGATAAATAGAGTGGAGTCTGGCCTGTCAATCGGATCACAAGGTAACACCTACCAGGATTCTGGGAACTTCCTCTTTTTCTCCTGGGAGGAGGACCACACTCTTTCTCTGCTTCACCTTCCTGTGGACAAGCCACATGGAGCTATGCTGATGGCAGACAGAGCCCTGGAGCTGGAAGAGCCACGTGGAGACCCACACCAGCGCTGAGATGCTTCCACTGCCACTGGATCCACAAGACTTACCACCCACTGACCTGTGATCTTCCTGCATTCAGTATCATTGCATGTGCTATGTGCATCTAAAGAGGAATTTATGAACTAGTATTGAACATATGTGCTAATATCTGTCTTATGGACTTGATCTGGAATAGGCTGGGATGTTTTCTCAATATACAATTGCTCTTTAACATAAAGCTCTCGCTACACACATTTGAGTGTCTCTGGATTTGTATCTCTAGTCAACTCAGGCTAACACACCAAGCATGATGTCCTTCTCCAGGGACTGACCTCTCCTGAAACTTGCCTAAAGCACAGGAGATGAAGTCTTGCCATCCTTGCCTCTCAGGTAGGAGCGTTCTGTCTGTACTCCTTCCGCGACAGGTTTGGTTGTTCTTCTGGTATTTTGAATATTCATCACCAGGGCTATAGTTCAACTGTATTGACTTTTCCAAGTTTTCTGTACTTAATATCCAACTTTCACAGGCCTATAAGGTGATTGAAACTACTGTGACTTGGGCCAGGTGTACTGTTGATTTACAGCAATTCAAATTACCTTCTGGATGCAGAACTGGCTCTGTTGTATAGAAAGCCAGGCACACCTATAAGCCAAGTCCTGGGAGGAGCAAAGTCCCTGGAACTTGTGGTCCGGGGACCCTAAACAGTCTGCAAATCGAGACCCCAGCCCGGGAGTGTTCCATTGCCTTCCTGAATGTGTCAGCTATTTCCCGCATGTCAGATCTCTGAGAAAGAGGGACTCTTTGGATTGGCATGAAGACACCTGTCCGAGAGGCCATGATGGGCCATTTCTCCTCTTTAAGAAGAATAATAGTTCTCTCTAGCCCTTTGACCTTCTCAGAGAAGCCCAAGGATGTGTCCACTGGAAGGGACAAGAAGTGACAATCCTTGGGGCTCCCCCTCTGGCTGGAATTCTTTGACCCAAATGAGGCAATGACATTTTCTTATAGTGAAGTGTCCCAGACACTTAAAACATCAGTTTTAAGGCTCTCTGGGTTAAGTGTAGTGGAATAAGGGTCACACAGTCAAACCCAGATATGATGAGGTCACTCTTTCCCTGCTGCTGAAAGGTCATTTGTGGCTTTAGAACCGAAGAGCAGGACTCAACAATCGTGGAGCATTCTGGCCCATGCCCACCATCGATATCATCTCCCAGGGGCCTCTCTCTAGAGCCTGGAAACCCCATTTCCATTCCCACTTCAGCTCACCCGCTCCCACCCCTTGCCCAGCATAGTCTCTTCAGCTGTTTTGACTCATCTTTCAGGTCTCAGTTTACATCTCTCTCCCTCAGGCAGCGGTTCTCCACTTCCTAATACCGCCACCCTTTCCTACAGTTCCTCATGTGGTGGGGACCCCCAACCATAACATTATTTTCTTTGCTACTTTATAACTATTATTGCTACTGTTATGAATTGGGTGACCCCTATGAAAGGGTTGTTTAACCCCCAAAGGGGTCGTGACCCACAGGTCGAGAACCGCTACCCTGAGGGAACCCTCTCCTCCTGCTCCACGGCCAAGAGCAGCCTGTACTTTGTGTTGTCATTTTTACAAGGGTAACTCGTGCGTCATCAGTGGACTGTGATAGGTTTGTGAAGTTAGACTGGAAGGATCATCTGGCCGTGGACTGTGATGGCTCGTTTGCATGTGACTCAATACCTTTCACATAGGTGTGCACTTCATATCTTCTCAAAGAATAACATAAACACTGCCTCTTGCGGACCACGCTTGCACACCTCGTGCGCATACGCCGTGTGCTCATTTCCCTCGGCTTATGTCCAAATACCCAGGCAGCCTTTCCCAAATGGGAGACATGAAATAGTTTTACACGGCTCCATATTTTGTCTGACCCCACAGTCCTCAACCCTCTTCCAAAGTTCCTCTCTTCCTCAATGGAGTTTACATGCCCCACCCCCAAATATCATCTTGGCCATTTGCTTCTTTCTAATGGAGTTGAGATGCTTTGGGGGGCAGTGAGTGTGGGGTTTGGGCAGTGCTTCCTTTTAGAAAAAAAGGTTGTGTGTGTGTGAGAGAGAGAGAAAGAGTGTGTGTGTGTGTGTGTGTGTGTGTGTGTGTGTGTGTGTGTAGAGGGGGAATCCACCACTTGCTTGGATGGTGGGGTCTTTATAAGAAATCTGACTGTCAGATGGGAGACGGGGATTGGGGGGACCACACAGCCTAAGAGGGGACAGTGGACTGGTTCGCCCATTCCCAGAGCTCTTTGTCCCCCAAGTGCCTGACCAAAGAAGATAAAAGCAAGATAAAAATATCTTCCCCCCTAATTTGTAGTTTTCTGGTGTTAGCAAGGCTTATAAGACACATGCTCCCAATTAGCTGCTCCTCTTAATTTAAATGCTTCATAAATTATCTCCTGCGCGTGTGGATTATCACTTCATAATGCGAGTTAGCATTTAAATAAATAGCTGCGGTGTAGAAAATTAGAGAGGTTTACTTCTGAGGCGCTGGCATAATGAAGGAAAACAACACAGCAGCTGAACAGGGGCAGGGGGCTGGAGAGGGGGAGGGGGTGCACTGTGCTCTCTCCAGAAGGTGGGGGTGTGTGCAGTTTGCTCGCTCCGCGTTGCCTTCAGCACGCTCCGTCAGCATAGACTTTTACTGGGCTCTGTCTTTGGTGGGTAGCTTTATTTTCAAGTAACTTGAGACTCACAAGAAGTTGCAAAAATAGTTCAGAAGAGAGGTTCTGAGTATCCTTTCTTCCCCCATGTGGTCACCCCTCAAGTACTTTGGATTTAATATCAAGAGCAGGTGATTGACACAAGTTCTAGTTATAGACCTTGTTCAGAGTTCACCAGTTACAGGTAAAAGACGTGCCAATGTGTATCGATGATCATAACTATCATGTGTTGTTATCATCAATATCATCATCATCACCACCACCACCATCATCACCATCATCATCAACATTATCATCACCATCATCACCATCACCATCAGCACCATCATCATCACTATCATCATCAACATCATCATCACCATCATCACCATCACCACCACCATCACCACCATCACCACCATCACCACCATCACCACCACCACCACCACCATCATCATCATCACCACCACCACCATCACCACCATCACCACCACCACCATCATTATCAACATCATCATCATCATCACCACCACCACCATCACCACCACCACCATCATTATCATCATCATCATCACCACCATCACCACCACCACCATCATTATCATCATCATCATCATCATCACCACCACCACCACCATCATCATCATCATCATCATCATCATCATCACCACCACCACCATCATTATCATCATCCTCATCATCGTTTAGCCCTGGTGGCATCATGGCTTACATGTTGGGCTGCTAACCGAGAGGTCAGCAGTTTGAAACCACCAGCCGCTCTTTGGGAGAAGCATGACATGTTCTATTCCAGTAACACCCTGCAATCTTGGAAACATGGGGGGAGTTCTCTGCCCAATGAGGTCACTAGGAATCAGCGGAGACAGGGAGCTTGTTTGCTTGTTGTTGTTATTGATCATTTGGTGAATATTATGTGCTCAACTCAAGGTTAGTGCTCTATAGACAGTATTTTATGGAACCTTTAGACCCCCTACCCCTGTGAGGTTCTCTCAGGCTGACCCGGGAGGCTGCTGAGGCTCAGAGGGGTTGCCTCTTATTCAGTGTCCTACAGGCCATCATTGGTGGAGGCGGGATTAGAACAACGTCTGGAGTTGCAAACTCCTGTGCCTTGACCTCCACCAGTCTGCGGGTGGGATCTGGCTCTCATGTTTCACCACATCCTTTCTGCTGGAGTGTATGATGCCTCCCAGACAGCCGTGCCTTGAGGGCCAGATGGTATTCTTTCCTGAGAAAGAAACCCAAGCCGCCCCGCAGGGAGCCCAGGCAAGGAGGGCTTCAGTAGGGTGTTCAACCTTTTCTCAGTCCTGGGCTCCTTCTGCCATTTAAACAATGATCGATTCTATTTTACCAGAGGTTAGAAAAGAGCCTTGGTGGCATAGTGGGTTACTAGAAGGATTGCTAACCAGAAAGTCAGCAGTTCGAACCCACCGGCCCCTCTGAAGCAGGAGAATGACGCTTCCTAATCTCACAGAGAGTTACAGGCCTGGAAACCCACTCACAGGGCAGTTCTGCTTTATGTTGTAGGCCCGTGATGAATCAGAATCCGCTTGATGACAAGGAGGGAGGGAGGGACCGTGAGAAGAGAGGAATGGGATATCATTGCTTTAAAAATTTTTTTAAATCATTTTATTGGAGACTCTAAAATTTTTTTTAAAGAAATGAAAACTCAGTTCGACTATATAATATAAGGAGTGAACATTAGTGCGAACTATGGGTTTTAGTAAGCTTCTTAAATGTGACATATTTTATTGAATAAGCTATATATCATAATATCTCATAATGGCCCTATAAGACCGAGTAGAACTGTCCCGATGGATTTCTGAGATGGTGACTCTTTTATAGGAATAGAGGGCCTCATCTTTCTCCTGAGAAACACCTGCGGATTTCCAACTGTCGACCTTGCGGATATCGGGCTGCTCTGCCACCAGACGTATGGATCAGAACTGACTTGGTGGCAGCAATGAGTTTAAAAGGGTTTTATTATAATATATAAATAGATATGGAAAAGTGGACACAGACTCTTTGAAGGCCCTTGTACACTCATGTACATACATTCTTAGGGTACTTGTTGCTATTGTGTCTCTCGCAAGTCTTGACGACCCCCAGGTGTGCAGGGGAGAACTGTCCCACAGGGCTGTCTAGATCTTTCTTCGGAGGTGCCTCCAGATAGGCTCAAACCACCAACCTTTTGACCGTAGTCAAGGAAGTACTTAAACATCCGCACCACCGGGGCTTCTGATGTACACATATTCTACCTGTGATAGCTGCAATAAACATATCTATGTTTGAAATGTTTATTTTCCTCCCCTCGGGAGGCACCCTGCCTTCTGTGCCTGGTCCTACTTGTGATGAATTGAGTTCAACAAAACCGCTGGAATACTTGAGTCTGTCAGGACAACCTTCAAGGATTCCATCCTGGCATCTGTGAGCCCAAACCAGCCTGCAACGATGCTGAATAGGAGACAGAATTGTTAAAAGTCCCCAAAATGGTCTCGTTGAGGGGGTTCATACCCGGATGATGCATGGAAGGTTTCAGCATCCCTTGTGGTCCCCCCACAGGACGACTCTTTGCTGAGACAGGAAGCAGCCTCTGCGAATCAGTTTGGGAGGGGTCCTCAGGTCTCAAAGTCGGTGTTTAGAGTTAGGGGTTTGTTTCTTATCAGGGTTTGTGTTTGCAAAAGCCTCCCACAGTTAAAAGCAGAGTTCACCCCACATGGTTTAGTTTAAATAGGAAATCAGGGTGGCCCTAGGGCTGCCTTCCCCAGGAAATGTGGGGACAGGCCCTATTCTGATGACTGTCCATACATGGATGAAGGCCTCAGGCATGTGCTCATGCATTCATTCATTCATTCACTCACTCACTCACCCAAACGTGCAGTTATTGAACCATGCCTACAGGGTCCATTCATCTCAGGAAGGATCATGGCTCAAGTGCATTAGGAGAGGCCAGGGGTTCACAGGGCCTCAGAAAGGATCGGCTGGTTTATCACACTCAAGAGTGCCGGGATCAAAGGCCATGCTTGGAATGTTCTGAGTCCTTTGAAGCTCTTAACAAAGGGATTTCTAAGAAAGTTCACAGTCATTGGGAACAGAGGAAAGCTCATTCAGGAAGCATCTCAGGGTGGGAATCAGGAGGAACATGAGTGGGGTTTGGCAGTAGCCTTTTCTGCACAGAGACCAGTTAGGGAGTACCTTGGTTAGTTATGGGCAGGCACACGGCGGGGTTAAAGGTTCTGGCCCAGGTAGGCAACATGGTGTACCCAGTTCAGGGGCAGGCTGCCTGAGGGCATCAGAAAAGCCAGGAGCAGGGGGAATGCTCTCCAAGAGTCAAAATTGGACTCTGACTGCTTAGGTCTTTCCAACGGCTCTACTAATCATATTTCTTCAACTTTTATATCCCTGGCCCTTGTAAAAGGATTGCATGGAAGACGTGTTTTAAGCTGCATTTTAATAAGTCAATAAGAAAGCTCAAAATTATTTAAAGCTTCTTAAAGAGGATTATATTTGATTTCTTATGGGAATCCGGGGGTATGGAAGAGTGAGGCTGCTCTGTCCTTCCCGCTTGCCTTCGATGCAGGCAATGCATCCTTTTAGACAAAAGCCTTGAATGGTCTTCATTGTTCCAACAGGACAAGAAGAGCTTCATTACCGTTGGAGACACTGGCCCAGCCTGAGGTCTTCCATGGGGAAGGCATCTCCTTTTAAACTCGAAGCAGCTTGTGGCCTGCCTTTTGCCATTTATTCCCCAACCTTCAAAATGAGAGTCTTCTGATAGCGTGTAAAGGACAATCAAAATCCCCCTGGTATCTGGCAAAGCCCCGCCTGGGCACCCTAGTATCTGGGAAAGCCCCGCCTGGGCACCTCAGGGAACAGAACAATCTGGGCTAGCACCTGCCTTGAATTCTTTGTTTTTGTTTATGAATGGCCTCATTCTCCCCGGGGCCCATCTCTCATGCTGGGTGTGCAGTTGGGAAGGCTTAGGGCCCAAGCTGGCTCCAGTCCCCAGGGCAATCTCCCTGAAAAGGGGACACTGGGATGGGAAAGAGGTCCACTTCTGGACCAAACAGACAATCCTCAGCATTGGCCAGTCCTGAAGGCCCCCGGGAGAAATATGGGAAAGCCCAGGTGAAATTAGACCCGTGACATTCTCTACATCAGATGATTTTGGAAAACTCTTGGGCTGGAGGAACTAAAAGCTCCTCACTGCCACCATGCTTGGATCCTATGTCACCTCCCACCTGCGGTCTCCTGGCCCCCGGCATTCACTGCCTGTCCAACTTTCCTAGACTCAGACTGTACCTCCACCGTCAGGGACCCACAGCCCTGTTAACCAGCCTTGCCTCCGGTGATGAGCTGTGTGACCCTGGGCATGTACCTAGCCTCTCTGAGCACTGATGGGTAAAACTGGGGCCAGAGTAAACCTGCTTCCCAGAGTATGATGGAATTTCATACACTCATTCACCCAAAAAAATGTTTATTGAGCACCTACTATGTGCTGGGAACATTCTAGGCACTGGAGATGGAAGAGTGAGTCAGCAAGACAGAACAATCTCTATCCCATGAAGCTTGAGTCAAGAGAAAGACAGTGACCAAAGTTCAGAAGTACAATCCAGAGTATGTCCGTTGGTGCTAAGTGGCGTGATGAAGCACAGAGCAGGGCAGAGGATGAGGGTAGTGGGGCAGAGGGAGTGGGAGGCTGTGGAGAAGTAGGGGGTGGGGCAGTTACAGCTTTACACAGGGAGGTCGGATCCAGGACGGGTCCAGGAGGCAGTGGGTATAGAGTGTGTTAGTCTGGGTTGACACAAGAAACAAATTCATAGATACTCATATGTGATTAAGAAAGAGCTTTATATAAAAGAGCAATTGTACATTAGGAAAACATCCCAGCCCAGTCCAGATCAAGTCCATAAAACTAATATTAGCCTATATGTCCATTACCAGTTTATAAATTCTTCTTTAGACTCACACAGCACATGCAACGATGCCAAATGCAGGAAGAAAACTCACAGGCCAGTGGGTGGAAAGTCTTGTGGATCCAGTGGCAGTAGAATCATTTCCAGCTGGCGTGGGTCTCCACGTGGCTTCTCCAGCTCCAGGGCTCTGGCTCTATCAGCATAGCTCCATGTGGCTTGTTAACAGGAATGTCTCCCAGGGAGTATGTGTGTGTCCTGCCTCCAGCGAGCTATTTATCTCCTCAGCACTGCCAAATGAGGTCATCACGCTGCGACCTGATTGACAGGCTAAACACCACCTCTTCACTCATAATAGTCTCAAGTTGACAACATATTATGTAACTGCCACAAAGAGTTTAGCTTCAACCACAACACTGGCAGGAGGTAATTGCTCAACATACAATAGCTGTTTGTACTGAAGGCCAGACATCAGCTCCTGCCCCCTGCAACCCCCAATTCTATTTCTTTTGGGATGCTGTGTGTCTTCTTTTGCCTCCCATTTTGTTTCCATCCCTCTTCTTGGCTTCCACCCTTGGGCATTCTGAACACCAAGGCAGGCACCTGGGGTGAGATGGGGACTGGGCCAAACTCGGATGGGAGAGCAAGGAGGCTCTTGGCCCTCTTGGCTTGGATGAGCAGTCTGGGAGTGGGCACTCTGAGCCTGGGCAATGTGTACAAGAAAGAGAACCAGTGGGGCAGCCAAGCTGGGGTGACCTGGCCACCAGCCCCTGCTCTTGTTCCCGCTGGGAATATGAAAAAGCCCAAACTTTCATAAACTCTTCAAAAACTAAGAGAGCTCCGTTGAGAGACTATAGAGACAGTGGGAGAGAAGTGGATTTTGTTCCCGGAAGGCCCAAACTGTTCAAAGGCTCAGCTGCTAACCGAAAGGTAGAAGGCGCTGGCCTACCCAGAGTGCCCAAGAGCAAAGGCCTGGAGACCTACTGCCCAAACACAAGCCACTGAAAAGCTCTGTGGAGCCCAGCTCCACTTGGACACACATGGGTCACTGGGAGTCAGAGCCAACCAGGTCTTTTTTTTTTTTTCCAAACCAAATGTGACACTGGGGGTAGTTGGGAAGAGAGGATCACCAGCCACGCTCTTGGCCACGGTCCGGTGCTGCTCTTGGCTGCTGAGGCTGAGAGGGCTGGCTGGGTTATGATGTGCATCATTACAACCCACGGAATTGAATTCCCAGCCCACTGAAGGGTTACAGCCCACACTTTGCAAAGCAGTGCTGCCAGTCAGCCAGGACTGGGCTTGCAAATGCCAACCCTGCCTCTCCAGACTGGCACGATCCTTCATCATCACTAGGGCAATAAGGGTTCCGGGGAGCAACTTTGACTCCAAGGGCCTGCCTGGCAAAGGAAATGCGTGTGACCCCCAGGTGTGGCATAGCCCACAGAGATCCAAAGACCTGTAGGGATGGTAGAACACACACACACACACGCACGCACGCACACACACACGGAGCCGTGGTTAGCGGCAGGAAGGAGCCCCCAGGGAGTGCAAAAGGCTAAGTACTCAACTGCTTCAAACTGGAAGGTTGGCGGCTTGCCACCCAGGGGCAACTTGGGAGAAAGTCCTGCTGGTCTGCTCTGAAGACTCCCAACTCCCATGGAAGGCAGCTCCTACTCTGAGATCCATGGGATCGCCATGAGCTGGCATCAACTTGAGGGCAGATGGTTTCTACCAGCAGGATCCCTGGATCCCCACGACCTAAATTGAATCGTACATGTGCCCCTTGGGCCCTGTGTGGCTTTGGCCAGTCCCTTGTCCCCCCCTGGTGCCTTCATGTCTCCATCTCTGAAATGACCAGTGGCTCTTGTCTCAGAGGTTGGCATGAGTGAGAAATGCGTTACTGGGAACCAAACACCTAGAACCAGTCTGGACTGTGCTTAGAAAAAATGCACACCATTACCTCCAGTGGGACAGGAAGAGTTCAGTGGGTCAGGCATTCCAGCCTGAACCTTAGCCTTAGGTCTTCAAATCACCTGGCCACTCCAGGAAACCAGGCACATGGCTAGCTGGTCTACCTCACCAGCCAAGCCAGTGCAGGTGTCACTCCCTCTTGGGTATGCCGCTAGCTCTCCAGACTTCAGAAGGCATGCCCGCAGACAACAGAAACACATTCCTCTAATAAGCAAACTCGCATTTGCTTTTATTACTTTGGGCAAAATTAAAATTTGCTCCTGAATAAGCAAAAAGCTCCCTGACAGCCCTGTCGACTCAAGGTGTCCTATTTGAAAAGATACGAGAGACAAGGGACAGAAGAAAATAAAAAAACCGAGACTCCTCCAAGACAGGTGGGGCCCGCCATGGGCTGGAGGTGACAACCAAAGGACCAGTTCTGTAATGAAGAATAGAGGGCTGCCTCCGCGGGCGCTCCGATCAGCCTAGCCCTTTAAAACCAAAATGATGGAGTTCATTTGCATTTAGATCTCCTTGGTTCCCTCTTTTCATCTAAAGACAAATCCTCACAAAAGGCTGCTTAATTAGACCAAATTAGATTTCCGCTCAGCAGCTTGTCATTCATTACGAAACTGCTGTTCTTTTTCTATTTTGGTAATTCTCGGCTGGCCTCCACCCATTTGTAAGCATTCGGTAGGTCCAGCCACGAGGCGACTGATCTGCCTGATTTGCACAGAGGAGAGGAAAAGTATTCAGCTGCACCAAGCCTGTCTGTTGTATAAGGTGGATCAAGCCCCATCACCAGAGTCTTTTACAACGAGTATGCTCACTCTTAATTCTTGAATGATTAATTGTAGGAGCAGCACCGAGCTTGGTAATTCCCGAGACTCAAAAGCTCGGTACAAACAGATTTCACAGGGAGCAGCTATGCCACATATTCGAAATCTTTACCTTAGCTATGCAACCCCATTTGGTCTAAGAAGCCTACCATTCAATCAGCTACAGTCCAGCCCCTCACCCCCAGTGCGTGTCCTTAACCCCAGAACATTCTCCAAGGGACAGCAAATCGTCCCCCCATCCTCCGTCATTTAAGTCCCTCCTCCCATCCACAGAGCTGAGCCTCATCCAGATTTCAGTTGTAGATGTAGACAGGGCTGGCCATTGGGGAGCTGGGAGGGGGGTTGGAAGACCTCATAGGCCCAAGGGTCTTCATGATCACATTTTTCAAAGACTTTCCACTGGTGGTAGGTGGTGCAGTTCAGTATCTCGAGGACTTCCTGCAGTCCCAGGGATGGTCTGCCCGGCGCAGTGGGCTGTGCTGGATAAACCATGGCGGGTTTATGTGTGTGTGTGGGCAGTTGGGCATGAGTGGGTCCTCAGGAACAGGTATTGCCATTGAAGGCGGAAGAGGGCGCTCAACTCTTTCTAATAATGACAACTGTTCATTCCAAATACTGAGTGAGGTCTACCAGGTGGGAGACAATGAAAACCATCTTCTAGAAATCTGACCCCCGCCTACAGATTGGATGGCATCCAGAGACAGACTTGCATGGTGTCTAAAGTTATCCAGGGAGAGTGTGAACATTTGAGCCCAGATCTAGCAGTCTTTGCCAGCTTCCTTTCCTGAGCCTAGGAAGCAGTCGACATGGACTTCGACTCCAGGAGAGAGAATGGCCCAGAGATCAGCGGGCTCAGCTCCCTCCGTTTGTAGCCGGGAACACTGAGGCTATCCTCCAGGACTGGCCCTAGCTGCTGGTCTCCAGCCTCCCACTCCTCCTGACTCCTGCTGCCTGTCCTCGTCACAAGGTAGGGAGCTTCCCAGTTCTGGTGTTCCTATGGGGGCCCAGAAATTCCAGCCTTCCCTTCCCTCACCCCACAGGACCCCAAATGAGGTAGTTCTGGACCGTTTGCACTTTTTGCCCTTGCAGTTTCACACTCCAGAGAAGCTGGGAACAGGTCGCAGACCCTGTTCCAGAAGCCCTGCTGTGTGGAGGTGGCTCAGGCTTGGGAGGAGGGCTTCTTCCAGGAGCTTCCAGAGCACAGACTCTGCACCACACACTGAGGTGACTCTCAGCCACACACACAGTCCAGAAATGTGTCCTTCAGACCTACTATGTGCCAAACACAAGGACTAGCATGGTAAAAGTGGCAGACTCATGCAACCAGCATGCAGTGAGCAAGAAGTTCCAGAAACCGCCATCCGAACGGTCATTCCATGATGCCGTGGAGCGTCTAGGAAGAACAACGTGAGATTGCGCTCCTGGGTGTCTGAGCAAGGCGGCAGAGGCCTTCCCCAAGGGGATGATGTCTCATCTGGGAGTTAGGGCAACCCAGGGTGCTACAAGGATGAGGAAGACTGAGGCGGGAAGGAGCTTGCCAAGTTCAAGGGGCTAAAAGTAAGCCCATGGCTTGCAGCAGAGACTACAGGAGAAAGGCAGAAGATGGGGAGAGAATGGGAAAGCTGAGATGCTCACCCCGCATTACTTGGGGCTCCCCCCAGCTAGATTGTGGTTGACCTTCGGGCGCCGTGAGGTACCAAGCCCACTGAAAGAGAATGTCAGCCCAGAACCAGCCATAGAACTGCCCTACAGATGGTAAGGAGAGGGGAGAGTTGGACCAGGGCCTCCCGCCTCCCAGCTACCTGCTGGGCCCATCCTTGTACATTTTCAGAGCCACGCCCTCAAAACTGCCACCGTCTGCCGCGCCCACCCGCCGGCAGATTGGCTGCCGTTTTGTGTTAAACTCCATCTCATTTTTTACAATGCCTCGTCTTTATTGACATGGAAGTAAAACTTACAATCAATGAGCTATTATGAAATATACATCAAAACAAAAGTCGCAGGCGCTGCGTTTTCATCTGTTCTCAGGAAGGAACAAGGGTTTATGGGTGTGTGTGGGGGGGGGGCGGGCACCGAACATTTCGCTTGTCTATTACATGATGCGATTTTCAATGAATCTATAAAGAAAATGAAAACATACATAGAGCAACCAAACAGAATGGTCCCTGCAGCTGTCAAACTTAAAACAGTTCAGCTTTCCTTTGATTTCTGTTTTAAGTTGTGAAAAGTACACAGATCACTCTCTGCTATTTTTCATTCTTTCTGTTTTCTGTGTGTGTGTGTTTACTTTTCTTTTCTTTTTAAGGAGGGAGCCTCTTTCTAAATCTACTTGCTCTGTGGTCCTCTGATTTTGACCCCTGGCGGCAGAATGACCAAATGAGCAAATGCAGGTGTGGGTCCTGTCTATGCCATCAGCCCCACCTCAGTGGAGGGGATGCTTTGACTTCTAAGCAGTTCAGAAAGGGATTACTTTCGTTGGTGGACACCATATCAGAGCTGACTCCAAGGGGCTTCTCTCTTTTACTAAAATAATGTCACTTTGGAGAATGAGGGGACCCGCAACTGTCTGCTTTCCATCTTGTCCCTCTACGGCGAGGTGGTGGGGCAGAGGGAGCCCTGTGTCACAAAGGATGAGAAGCTGAGGCCCGAGGAGGGCAGGGAGGCTGCTCAGTTGCACTGTGAAGGCGTAGCTGAGGCCAGCTTGAAATCCCAGTGGTCTACACCACATGGAAGTTTCAGGGGACCTCTCAGAGTGCCCAATTGAGTGAGTCTCTGTATTTTCTTAAAGCCAGAGACCCCACTTTTTAGAAGAAATCTCACATGGATTTCCCCCTCCTCTTCTACACAATGCAGGTTCCCAAGAGATCACCTGGGCTTCTCCATCGCCTTTCTCCTTGCCCTCCACCTGTGGTACCCTGCGCTCCTCTCAGAGCCATGAGCCACTGTGCCACTTGGGAGGAAGGCTGCCCATCCTGTCTAGGGGTCCCTGGTACAGACCTGGGGCACAGGGAGGAGAAGGCAGACGAGTGCCCAGGTATACACACTCACAGCCCAGTCCTCCTTCTGTCTCCCCCCTCCCCTCCACCGCGGGCGGAGAGTACAACCCACGAGGCCAAGAAGAGACCTGATGTTGAGCAGAGTCCACCAAGTTCCCCTAGCTTTGGGCTCCAAAGACTTAGAGCAAGTATTCCATGGAACGCGGAAATTTCCCCAAAGGGCGTGCTGACGCCAGCTTGCACAGGGCCTTTCCTACCCACAGGGAAACATTGGGACCGCGGTGGGAAGAACTGTCACAATTCTAGGCCGAGCCCTGACTCCCCCTTCCCCCGCCCCCATTCTATATTCACCTCCCCATAATCCACACTGCGTCCTATTGTCTGGCAACAAAGCTGCGTTCTTTACTTGTCTTTTCTTTCCCGTCCTTAAAAGAGAGAGAGGAGCGTCCCAGATCATTTGGATGGCAAACCTGGCTGCAACTGGGGACACTGTCATTTTATGGTCTGTTCCCTGCAGGAATGGAGACCGTGACTGGCCGTTCAAACAGTGGAGGGGTCTAATAGTGACCACCAGCTAGTGTTACCAGAGAACCTTCTAGGGATGCTACTGTGATCTTAAACCCTGCAAGTTGGGGACTCTCCTTATGTCCATTTTAGGGGTACGGAAGCTGAGACACCGAGGTTAAGTAACTTGCTTCAGGTCACACAGAGAGTCGAGGAGCCAGATTGCGACTTGGCCTCAAGCTCCTGCCTTTAACCCCGACACTCTGTGCCCTAAGCGCGTGCCACGTGACTTCTGTTTGCATCTGGAAGGCGGCGGGGTGTGGAGTGAGGGCCCATCTCCACTCCTGACGGCTGGACGCAGACAGACTTCCTTCAGCGCAGACAGAGCTGGGCGGCCGTCTGGTTGGCGAGAACGAGCCCCACCCTGTGGCTGACACAAGCAGACCAGTGACAGTGCTGCCAAGGAAGTGACGAGCAATTTCTCCCAGGCAGGACGTTTGGGGACCCTTGCACCGCTTCAGGAGAGCGTCTGCCTGCTGTCCCCTAATCTGGTGTCAGTTTAAGAATTAAGAGTGTAGGGTGGAGGCTAGGCTGTCAATCTGGAGACAGCCAATGAGACCTCTGTGTGGGCATGGCCTTCTCCTGAGAATTCTGGGGAATCTGGTAATTCCTTCTTGGAAGTTGGAGACACTCACACTCTCTGCCACTTCCTGGGAGACATTGCCAAAGACAAGTCACATGGACGCAACCAGACCTCTGAAGCTGGAGAAGCCACAGAGAGACCCCTGCCAGCACTGAGATGCTTACAACACCACTGGATCCAAAGACTTTCTACCCACTGGCTTGTGATCATCCTGCATTTGGCTTCATTGCATGTGTTTCGTGAGTCTGAAGAGGACTTTATAGATTGGTATCGGACATATGGGCTAATGTCAGACTATGGTCTTGGACTGGATTGGATCGGGATGTTTTCTCAATGTTCAGTTCCTCTTGTATATAAAACTTTTTCTTATATACATATGTGTGTCCATGGACTTGTTTCTCTAGTCTCCCCAGACTGACACACTGCCATATGAGTACAAAACAGCTACTGTCCTTGGGGCCCTAGCTCCGTCTGCCGTCGTGCCAAGGGCTTTACAAGCACGGCCTCCTTTATGCTCAGTAGTCATAGCCTGTCACTTCCCCCACTGTACAGATCCAGAACGTGGGGTACAGGTAGTTCAGTGACCAGGTCAAGGCCACCCAGTGGGCCATTGTCAGTGCTACTTGGAATCCCAAATTTCAGGTTCCTGGGACAAGCTGAGTGGATCAGAATAGAGCTGCGCCCCATCAGATGTTCAGGGGAGGACCTTGTTGTTAGTTTTAAGTAGGTCACCAGGCCTTTCTTCCACGGCACTCCTGCGCCAACTCCCACTTCCCGTCTTTCAAGTAACAGCCGAGAACATTCACTGTCTGCACCACCCGGAAGCAGACACACCATCGCTTTGGGGTGCTTCGGCATTTGCACATGAGAGAACACATTTGTGGGTGTTCCTTCCCCAGGCCCGTGAGCTATCTCACAGAAGTGACTAGGGTTTGCTTATAATCTCAGATGACACTGAGCCGGTTTTTATTGTGGTTGTCGTTTTAAATCCAAATCACGGTGTTCGGTGCTCCCAACCTCCTCCCACTTGCCTTCTTCCAAACGCTGCGCGTTTTGCCCTCATCCACCTGAACCTGCTGTTGAGTTACCGGCCCCCAGAGGCCGCGGGCTCCGAGCGGATGCATCCATGCACTTTGCTGCTCGCCGCCTTCTCCCAGTGTAATCAAACATCAAGCTAAGTAGCAAATAAATCTCTCGATCTCATAAGCTGCACAGCGAGATCATGTAAATGCAAATGAAGGACCTGATTTCAAGCTGTCGAGGGGGAGGGGAAGGAGCGCCGGGCCCTGTCACCATGACCGCCTCACACAGTAAGGGCCATACATCAGCTGCAGTAACAGTCCTGGTGGCGTGAAGGGAGGCCCGGCTGCCCCGGGGGGAGGGAGGACCCGGGCAGACGGGTGGAGGCCAGGGCTGGGGGAACCAGGTAAGGGCCAAGTGGGGTGCCGGTCAGGCACAACGGCCTTGGACACGTGCCCTTCTTGGACAGGAGGGCTGCTCTCCTAACAACGACAGCAGTAGGGAGAGTCCCTGATGACTGGGCACCCTACCCAGCCCCGGGAAGCTTTTCTGGGCGAGGAGACGGGGGTGGGGGGGTGCCTAGACAAGTGAAATGACTTGCCGGATGTCACACAGGAAAGGCCAACTGCCACCGGGGGCCAGCGGCCTCGTCTTCGTCACCATCTCCCGCCTGTGGCAGCGGCTACCTGGCCCTGGCTGCGGAGTTGCGATGACCTAGGAGAACCTGCTAGGTAACTTTTTAAATAAAAGAAAAGAAAAAAAACAAAACCGTCAACCGTTTATTTACAACTTGAACTCTGCTTTTTGGCCCTTGTGTGTGTGCGTGTGTGTCCTTGATGGCGCAAACATTAAGCACTCGATGACTAACCGAGAGGTTGGCAGTTCAAACCCCCCAGAGGTACATCCATCCGAAGAGAGGCCTGGCGATGGACTGAGAGGTCACAGCCTTGACAGCCCTGTGGAGCACAGTTCTGCCCCACACTGGAGGTCGCTCAGGGAGGGGCCAGCTGCTTGTCTTTTCCTTCCAGGATAGAGTCATAGAAATAAAGATCTGCTCCCCCCAATGCATTTTTTAAGCATAGTTGTAATAGTTGCACATATACAATTTTGGATCTGGTGAGGTTTTAGTTTTCGTTTCCCTAACCTGACATGATGTTGTATGTCTTTGATCATACATGGACGTGGCCTCCTCATGTGTGGCTTTTCTGTATCTCTGGGCACTGTTCAGCTGCCACTCAGACACTGCACACGCTTCAAAGAATTTGGCTTCTGAGCCGATGCCTGAGCCCTTTTGATGCATAATGCACCTTATTTTACATGATTGTTTATCTGAGGGTCTCATTATGGAAATAAATAAATATCCTCTATGCTAATAATGCTCACAATTTGCATTTATATTGTGCTATTCATTCAAGGATCTTAAGTTGTTTTATAATAATGATCTACCCGCCCGCAAGCGCAGTGGTATGCGTGTGCATATGTATGCGCTGTTAAGGCGACATACAGATATTTATTTAATAACTACCAGGTGATAACTGTGGGATTTCCGGTAGCGGTGCTTGCATAGGATGCAGGGAAGTGAGCGGTCGAACAAACGTTTATTTAGTTTAGACGCTGGGCTTGCGGTGAAGGAGTTACACTGTGTGGTCGCCAGACAGTGGAGGAGCGAACGCGTGAGGAGTTTGCTGACCAGGAAGGAAGGCTTCCTGATGGGAAATGCCGCCATTTTGGAAATCACCCTTGGCCCGCTGAGCAATAAGGCCAACTGATTTCATCTGGTCTCACGTCTTTAGTGGGAAGGAGAGCTACTTTAAAAAAAATGTAGATTGGATAAGAAATCATTAGAATCTGGGTTGTAAGGGCTACCCTGCCCCCTCCACCTCCACCCTTTAAAAAACACTTGTCTTTTATAAAAGAGGCTTTGGGGAGCCCCCAAGATTAGTCTTTTATTCCTGAACACACCCCCACCGCACTCCCCGGTGACTTCAGAACAAGGCCCCCACTCCTCTGGCAGCATCCTGCTGGAACTCCCAGCTAGGAAACTACTTGCCGGCCTGGAGGCTGCCTGCCCAGCCTGGCCCTTCCTGTGGGGGAGCAGAGGGAGCCGGCATACAGGAGGGGCCCGGAGAATCCCAGGACCCCCCTGGGACGGGGAGAGAGATGGTTTTAATTAGAACTGAGAGATGGGAAATAAGACAGAGAGGGATGACATCTTAATGAGGTTTAATGAAGCTGTCTGCTGATGGGGACAGCTGTCACCCAGAGCTGTATTCCAGCCAAGCCACTTTGTGACAGAGGAAACTCACACAAAAAGGCAGTCTGAAGGCGGCTGAGGAGGGCGGGGTGGTCAGAAGCCCGGAGCCCAGCGTTCTCGCCTACATTTGCCTCTTGATTCTAACATGATGATGACAAGGGGGGCAGGCTGGTGGGCTGTGTCTGAATTGCTTCCAATACCTTACAATTCTCCAGCATGCTACGCTTACAAGATCTTGGGGGGGGGGCGGGGTGTGTGTGTGTGTGCGTGTGTGTGTGTGTGTGTGTGTGTGACAGAGAGAGCTGTTTTAGAATTCAGCCTTAGGAAATGGGAAATGCAAGGAGTCTGAGGCTAAAGGGGACTCAACCACCTCTTTGCTTTCGCAGCCTCAGTTTCCCTGTACAGGAGAATGGCATGGCCTGCCCTTCAGGTTGTTGTGAGAGTCAAAGGGCATATTCACGAAGCACAACAGACTTCGTGGCTAAAACCATGGAGTTTGACTCCTCAGCCTCCCAGGAAAAGGCCAGGCTGACTGGGGGAACCCTGAGGTCCTGGAACCGAACTCACCCCTGGGTGCTCCCTAAACGATCAGACTGGTGAGGTGCATACACTCCGATGAACCAACCATTTGAACTCTAAAGGACACCATTTACCCAGAGGCAAGATTCAGAAAGGGTAGGAAGGAAGGAGGCACGGACACAGGAAGCCCGGGCATGTGGTGGGGTCGGAGATGTGACCTTGAGGGACTGCCAGCCAGGAGACGAGACACAAGGGGCGTGAGGAGGTGGCTGTAAAACTGATGATCTCTTCTGAAGACCTTCACCCGTTCACAACAGAAAGCGTCAGAGTGTGTCGATGTACTCTCTCTGGACACTGCACATCTGAATTCAAGGTGAGGGTAGGGCCACCCCCCTCTGGAAGGTTCTAGGAAAGCCTCCTTCCCGGTCTCTCCCAGCCTCTGGAGGCTCCAGGTGTTCCTTGGCTTGTGGTAGCATCATTCCAGTTTCTGCCTCTCTTTTTTTTCTTCGGTTATCTCTGTGTTCGCATGGCAAATCCTTGGTGTGTAATCGCCGTCCGTCTCTTAAAAGACTACTGTGATTGCACAAGAGTCTGTGAAGAGTCCAGTCTCAGGAACCCACAGGGGCAGGTCTACGCTGCCCTGCAGGTCTCTGTGAGTCGGAATGGACGCAATGATAATGAGTTTGATTTGGGTTTGCGGTGACTGCATCCAGGAGCCACCCTCTTCTCAAGATCCTTGCCGAAATGAGGCCACACTCACCATATTAACATTCACCAGTCTGGGGAGGCATGGATTTTGGGAAGCCATCGTTGAGACTGCTGCAGGTGACCATGGTGGGTTAGCCAAGGGGTGTGCTACCTGAGAGAGCCAAGTTGGAACCCCAGCTCTCCCGCTCACAATGTATGGGATCTGGGGCAAGTGGCTTCAGGCAAGTGCTAGCCTCTCTAAGCTTCTGTTTTCCCATCTCTGAAATGGGAACCGCTTCCAGTGGGGTTGGCAGAGTCAGGAGAAAAGAGCACAAGCTCTGGGCACGTGGCCAGCACTTAAGTGCTCAGTAAGTGGGGCAGCGAAAGGAAGTCTTGGGTGACACAAATGGTTAACACACTTGGCTTCTACTCAAAAGATTCTTAGTTCAAATATAACCAGAGATGCCTGATGATTTAGTCCTGGAAAAAAAAATCACCACTGAAAATCCTACGGCGTTCAGTTCTACTGTGATACGCACAATGTTGCGTTGCTATGAGTCAGAGTGGATCGCTACAGGTTTGTGGTTGGTGAGGCTCCAGAGCATAACATGTGACTGCGGCAGGGCATGCGCAGTAAATAGTTACTCTTCTGCTTGTTCCTTTCTTTACGTCTGCGATTCCCTCCAGGGAGGGAATGAGGAGTTGAAATCAACATGACTTGGGATGAATAGAGTATGGGAGGGCGTGTTAGTCTGGGTACATTAAAGAAACAAATCCTCAGAAACTCATGTATAAGAGAGACTTTTATATAAAGGGCAAGTGCGCATCAAGAAAACATCCCAACCCAGTGCTGCCCAAGCCCACAAGTCCAACATTAACCCACATGTCCGACACCAATCCACAAAGTCCTCCACTATCTCACAAAACATACAGGAGGGTATTCGGAGATCTGGTTCTCAGTTACTAGACATTGTGAATGGGTTAGTTTTGCCGCATAACAAAGGATTCTAAATGTGTAATGGCTTACTATTAACATGTATTATTTCTGAGGAGAAAACACTGAATAGAGACATGAACAGATATTAATGTCCTTTATAAAAAGCTCTCAGACTGTAAACCTGTAGGGGAGTAGAAAGCCTCATCTTTCTCCCACAGAATGGCTGCTGGTTTCAAGTGCCAACCCTGTGGTTTGCAGCCCGACACATCACCCAACGCACCACCAGGCTCCATCTCAGAAACATAGTCCGAGAAAGCAAAGCTGGTGCTGACCTTTTGCCTGTGGGCCTGTGTTTATGTGGTTCTTGCATGAAGTTGGATCTCCTGTGCACACACAGGGAACTCATTGCTCATTTCTCATGTGTAGTAGGGAAGGGTGGGTAGCTGCTTTTGCAGTTGAATGGACTCTACAGGTGGGAAGAGGCAGGACTTCAGGGAGTTAAGGGCACCAATATCAGGTCAAGAAACACCCCTGAAGCTTCCTTGGCCTCCCTCAGCTGCCTACTCATCCTCTGTGCCAAGGGTATTGACACTCTTCACTGCTAAAACCATAGATTAATTCTTCTCCCGTTTGAACTTTATCTGGGTGGAGTAGCATGTACCCTTGGGTGCCTGGCTGCTCACACTGCACACTTTGTGTGGGAACCGTCTGTGTTGTTGTAGGCTTTGTCATCTGTTCGTTCTCATTGCTGTGGTTTCCCCACCTTGTACTCTTGACGTTGTGTGGCGCAGTCTTTGTTATCGAGGGACGCGCTAACTCTGCTCACTAGATGCCATGAGCACCTCCTCACTACTGTGACAACCAGGTGACGCCAAGCCAGGAAAGCCAAACTCACAGCTGTTGAGTTGAATCCAACTCATAGTGACCCCACAGGACAGGGTGGAACTGCCCCTGTGGCGTTCAAGACAGTAACTCAGATTGCCAAATGTTCTTTTTGTATAAAATCTGTGTTTGTTTGTTAAATCATTTGATTGTATGGGGACTCATACAACTCATCACAATCCATTCATCCATCCATCCATCCATCCATCCATCCATCCATCCATCCATCCATCCATCCATTGTGTCAAGCACATTTGTACATTTGTTGCCATCATCATTCTCAAAACATTTGCTTTCTGCTTGAGCCCTTGATATCAGCTCCTCATTTTGTCCCCTCCCTCCTACCCCCTACCCATGAAGCCTTGATAATTTATAAATGATTATTGTTTTGTGCCACAAGTTCTTTAAGGGGTGCAGTCCCCCTGGGTTGGGAACACTGCGCTAGTGACTGTGCCACAACTCAGTTATCTGTGTGTAGTGGCCACATGGGCTGCTTCTGACTTTGGCTGTCATAAATTGAACTGCTGGTGGTGTTCAGAGGGAGCTGTTGGGTCAAGGTTAGGCATGCGTTCATTTTTAATAAACTAAAAAAACCAGAAACACACTCACTGCCATCAAGTTGATAAGGACTCACAGAGACTCTCTAGAGGACACACAGGTGCCCCTATGAGTCTCTGAGACGGTAACTCTTTATGAGAGTAGAAGGCTCCGTCTTTCTCCCAACGAGGGGCTAGTGGTTTCAAACTGCTGACCCTGCAGATCACAGCCCATTTGTAACCACTGCGAACCAGGGTTCAGCTTTGATAGATGATGCTAAACCATCTTCCAAGGTGATTGTACCAGTTCACACTTCCACCAAGCACATGAGTGTATTGGCCATTTCACATCTTCTCCAAGATCTTTGAACTTTCAGTTTGCATGTCTCAGAGATGAAACACATTGGCATCTGGGTATTAGCCATGTAAATACCCCCTTAACATAGTGCCTGTCCCAGTCTGCCTTTTCTTATTGACCTGAAGCAGCTCTTTATATATTATGGATAAGTCCTTTGCCAGGTAGCTGTCTGGTAAGCGATTTTAGATCATCTTATCTCCCTCTGTGGACTCAAAGGCGTTCTCTGCTTCTCCCATCACACCTCCGGGTGCACTGGACTGCTGTTCTGTAGTAACTGCCCTGTTTCCAAGGCCGTGAACTTCATTAGGGCAGGGACTTTGTGCCTCTGTGTTCACCTGACAGCTCCCAGCACAGGGCGTGGGGCAGTGTGAACACAGACTAAATACCTGTGGAAGGAGTTTTGCAGCCAAAGGCTTCAATGTGTTTGGGTGGTTATTGAATCCCAGGCAATCCACATGAAAACACACACACACACACACACAACAATGCGAAGATGGAGGTATCTGCCTGCTCCCCCACTCGCCAGCTCCTGAATTGGTGGTCCTTCTGCCAGCTGGAAGTCTGCCCACCTGCACCTGCCCTGAAGGAGGCGGGGTCTCTCCTGCAGAAGTCACATTTTAATTAACTTCCCCAGCGGTCGCTAGAGAGACTGCATCGTTTTCATAAACAAATGAGAGGCTGGAGCTCTGTGGGCGGCTCATGGTGTGTGGTGTGTAAAGAATTCAAAACAAATCGTCCCGGCAGAGATGCGCAGCACCCACCTGGGACTCAGGACCCCTTGCTCTGGAGGAAGGAAGGTGACCAGTCACCGGGCAGAAAAGAAGCCGTGGCGCCTGCAAAAAGGCACTTCGTTCATTTACTTGTCCCACCTGTTTATCAGCCTCTCTGCTGCACTGAAAGTGGCCACGGTGCTGCAACGAGTGAAGTGTCTGCAGAGAGCCACAAGGTTGGTGGTTTAAACCCACCGACTGCTCCATGGGAGGAAGATGAGGCTTTCTGTTCCCATAAAGATTTGCAGTCACTGTGAGTCAGAATAGACTCGATGGCAGAGGACGTCTGCCGTCGAAGGAGTGTTGATGGCCCCATAGTCACCTGTTTGGCTACTACCTGAGGCTCTGGCTGTTCAAACCCACCAGCAACCCTGTGGGAGAAGACTTGGTGATCTGCTCCCATAAAAATGAGCATCTAGTAGCAGTTCGAAACCACCAGCCACTTTATGGGAGAAAGATGGGCTTTCTACTCTCGTAAAGAGTTACACTCTCGGAAACCACAGGGGCAGTTCTACCCTGTGCTGTAGGATCACCATGAGCCTGCAGCAACTTGAGGCAGGGCTTGTTTTTCTTTAGGGAAACCCTCTGGGCAGCTCTCTGCTCACGGGGTGGCTTTGAATGGACATGGACTTGCAGCACCTCACACCAACAGCATGCCACACTCGACCCGGGAGGGAAAACAAAACCCTCACTGCCTGGGGTCGATTCTGATTCAGAGCAGCCCTAGAGGACAGGGTAGCACTGTCCCTTGTGGGTTTCCGAGACTGTAACTTTTTACGGGAGGAGAGAGCCCTGCCTTTCTCCCAAGGCGCAGCTGGTGGCTTTGAACTGATAACCACATGGTTACAAGTGCAATGGGTAACCACTATGCCACCGGGAATCCTCTGGAAAGAAACCAAAACCCAGCCAAACCTGACTCGCAGCCATCCTGAGGAAAAGAGTGAAAATCAAGACTGGTCACTGCCTGCAGGGAGACATTTATCCAACAAATCGTCATGCAGTTAATGACCTGACCATACTACACTGCTGTGTGTGATCAGCATTCACACGCTGTACAGCTCCCCCACTTAATGGGTACAACTCAGTGCCCTGCAATAGTTACAGGACTGTCACCATCACCGCCATCGAGTGTAGCAATCGTCAGCCCCTCCAAAGAAGTCCTGTGCCCCACCCCAACACTAGCCCCAGGCAGCCACTGAATCCACATGCTGCCATGGAGGTGCTTCATGTGGACATTTCATCTACATGGAATCAGACACTATGTGCCCCTGGCGACTGTACCTTGTCATCATGTTTTTAGGTTGAGCCATGTCGTGGCATGTCCTGCCCTGTCCTTTTAAAGGGGAGGCCTGGGGTGCTGTGGTTTGTAGAACAAGGAGGCCTATCTGAACTGCAGGCCACCTGGGAAGGCTTCTGAGAGGAAGAGATCATCTTAAGGAAGATGGTCACTTAAGTTCTAAGTCCCACATCCCCTTTGAGATGAGCCAGTCAGGGTGCAATGTGGCAATGATGAAACATACAACTTTCCTCTAGTTCCTAAATGCTTCCTCCCCACCCACTGTCACAATCCCATTATTACCTTACAAATCCAGCTAGACCAGAGCATGTACACTGGTACAGATAGGAACTGGAAACACAGGGAATCCAGGGCCGATGATCCCTTCAGGACCAGTGGTGAGAGTGGTGATACCGGGAGGGTGAAGGGAGGGTGAGGTGGAAAGGGGAAACCGATTACAGGGATCTATATATAACCTCCTCCCCTGGGGGACGGACAACAGAAAAGTGGGGGAAGGGAGACGTCAGACAGGGCAAGATATGACAAAATAATT
This sequence comes from Tenrec ecaudatus, assembly GCF_050624435.1. Classification (NCBI taxonomy): domain Eukaryota; kingdom Metazoa; phylum Chordata; class Mammalia; order Afrosoricida; family Tenrecidae; genus Tenrec; species Tenrec ecaudatus. The sequence continues at coordinate 74,556,582 of NC_134539.1, read as the reverse complement.
TATAAATTATCAGGGGTTTATGAGGGAGGGGGGAGCTTGGAGGGAGGTGGAAAATGAGGAGTTGATACCAGGAGCTTAAGTGGAAAGCAAATGTTTTGAGAATGATGAGGGCAATGAATGAACAAATGTGCTTTATACAATTGATGTATGTATGGATTGTGATAAGAGTTGTATGAGCCCCCAATAAAATGATTTTTTTTTAAGTTCTAAGTCCCAAATGAATAGGGCAGAGAATTGGCGGGCGGCGGGTGGTGGTGACTGGAGTTCTGATGAGGGAGAGGGCCTGAGAGCTGCCCCAGGACAGGGTTTGTGCACCCAGGGGGCCACTACCCCAAAGGGCAGAGGGCCATCATCGGAGCTCCAGCCTGGCAGCCACGCACACCTGCAGATCAATCCCAGCCCCCATCTACCAACCAGCAATCATTACTCTGCCGCTGCAGGTCTCAACTTCCAAGTCTCTAAAAAATCGTTAAAAAAGAACTCCCTGCCATTGAGTCAACGCCAACTCATAGTGACCCTATAAGACAGGGCAGAACTCCACCTGGGGGTTTCTGAGATTGTAACTCTTTGTGGGAGTAGAAAGCCCTGTCTTTCTCCCGCAGAACGGCAACTTGTAGCGATGACGTGGTTGTTGAAGGAAGGGGTGGTTTTGCTCATACCAATACCTCTGAGGGATCGCGGCAAGGAGCTCACCCGAAACCCCGAGAGTCAGAATAGTTGTCTAGCTGCCACGCAGGTGGTAGAGGCATCCTTGCCTGATCCCCGCTGTGAGTTGAAGATTCAAGGAGAAAGGGACTTCCCCATGAGCAGAATCCAATTGGAATGGGTGGCAGCTGGCTTTTCAGTGGGTGTGTGTCTCGCCCAAGAGCCCCGTGGGTAGTGGTTATGCGTTGGGCTGTAATCTGCATGGTTGGCAGTTTGAAACCATCAGCAGCTCTGTGGGAGAGAGATTGGGCTTTCTACTCCTGGAAACACTCACAGCCCCAGAAACCTACAGGGGGTCGCTATGCGTCAGCACTGACTTGATGGCGGTGAGTTTGGTGTGGTTCTCGCCTGGCCCAACAAAGGAGGCCTATGTGGCCCACATCCTGTGACTCCCTGAAGATCAGGGGCAGAGGGCCTGGGACAGAACAGGCCCAGGCCCCCACCCCCTCCACTGCTGAATCACATGGTTTCTCTGATACCTCACTGCTCATCTCTCTCTCCATCCCCCAACAGGCTGAGCTTGGCAAGCCCCGAGAAAGAAGCTGTAGTCTGCCCGGGATCGATTTTAATTATGGACTCTACATCCGAGGGACAGATGGAGGGGTGCCTGCAGGTGAGAGACCCTGGTTGGGAGCTTATACAGGCTTGAGGGCTTTCCGGGAGGGTGGGTCTGTCTGCCCCACAGAGTTCTTCCGGCCACCAGCCAGGGGAAGGACCCAGGAGCCGGCCGGAAAGCACAAGCCTGGGGGAAGCCCCAGGCCGGGGCAGAGGGTAGGACAACTCGGGAGGGGAGCGGTGTTTGAGGGGGGACCAAACAGGATCGTGACCTGAGCTCTCGCAAAGGCCAGTGGGACGGAACCTGCCTTTGGGGACAGGACCATGGTGCCCCGCGCTCTTAGCCCAACAGAGGCCAAGGGTCAAATGAACCCAGCTCCCTGTAGGACATGGAAGCACTTTCTAGAACCCTTGGGATCCTGGTTCCTCCCCTTGAGGCTGCCACCCTTCCCAGAGGCACCGCAGGTGGGCACGGCGAGAAGGGGCAGGGAAAGAGACCCAGTTCCACTGCTTGCCCCATTTCTACTCAGTCAGATGCTGGGCAGCCTTTCTTCCAGACTGACGCTGTCCCTCCTGCTCCCAGCTCTTGGACACTGGAATGTGTTCAAGCAGCAGCCCACCTGCCCCACCGAGCTGACCCGGAATTACATTGCGATGAACCGGGGAGCTGTGAAAGCCGGCCTGGTAACAACCCGGGAGAATCTCCTCTACCGCCGGCTCAATGACATCCGCATCAGCGACCAGGAGGACCGGCGCACGAGGAAGGAGCCTCCCGCTCTGCCTCCAGACATGACGTTCGGGGTCATGCAACGGTAAGGCGCTGGCCCTGAGTGACTCGGGGGACAATCTCGGAGGACAAGGGGGAGTGGATGGTCGATGCTGCTGAGCTAAAGGCTCGCCTGGTGAGGACTTGCCATAGGGATGTGGGCAGGCCACCCACTGTCTCTCATTCAGCAGATTTCAGAGCCAGCCTCGGTCTGGCTCTGCCCTCAGGGGGTTCATGGCCCTGGTGAGCATACTGCAAGCCTGGTGGCTCACCCCAGTGCCACAGCATCCCAGTGAGACCACAAGGGAGACTCAAACCTGGCCGCAGACCCCCGACCCGCTGCGGGATCCGTGCCCCTGTTTGTGCGGCTGTATCCCAGGGTCATGCAGCACCGGCTGTGGAGGATTGCGGGAGGTCGTGGGATGTACGTACCGCACGCAGGGCCTGGGACATGGCGGTGCACAATATATGTCGCTGTTACGAGTGCTGAAACCCTAGAAGGACAACTGGGATTCGGTTGAGGGGTTTGGTAGTCAAGTACTATAAACTTAACGTTGCTTGATTGCGATATAACTTGTCCCTAGTAAAGCACACCAGCCTTAAGGATTCAGCTGCCTTGTACCCATGGAAATGTTTGCGTGACCACCACCCAGAGATAAAACATGTATCTCACAACCCATGTGCCTCCTGAGAATGACTGCGCTTCTGCCCACTGTCACCCCTGACTTGGCTGGTTTGTAGCGCGTTCCAGTTGCTCCACGGGCACGCTGATATTAAGAGTTTTACAGCAAGGATCTGACGAGCGTGGGGCTTCACCCAGTTCTTTCATGCTAACGGGGACTCTCAGTCCACACAGGACCACACAGGCAGCCGGGCACTCCCATAAAAGGACTCGTGGAGCCTTGTCCTTTCCACTCAGTGCCCTCGCCTTCCCCGGCCTGACCTCTGCAGTAGCCAGTGGGCTCTGCCCCTTGCTTTCAGATTGGTCTTCTCTCAGATCATCTTCCACATGGCGGCTGCCAACGTTAGGTTTCTAAAACCCAACCCCAACTCACTGCCACAGAGTCGATGCCAGCTCAGAGCAACCCTAAAGGACAGGGTAGACCTGCCCCTGTGGGTTTCTGAGACGGTCACTCTGTACTGGAATAGAAAGCCCTGTCCATCTGGCTCCGAACTGGTGATATCGAACTGCTGACCTTGATGTTAGCAACTCAGCGCATGACCACAGGTGCCATTAGGGCTCTGATTTCCCTAAAACACAGATAACATTCTGTTTCTCCCTGGACAGCTCTCTGTAACAGCTTGATGCTGTTAGGCACTTTATCCTGTCTGCCATTTCTCTCTGCCCAATATCTGTTCGTTCTCCCTCTGGGGCCAGACCCTGGTTTCTACTGGTTTCCCACCATCAGCCCATGCGGATTGCTTAGGCCTATTTCAACCCAGACCCTGGGCGTCGGCAGGTGGCCTAGGACTGGCCAGCCAGGGCACCGGATTCCCCTGGGCTCTTTGCCCCGCTCAGAGACAGCCGTGTGACAACCTGGGTTTGACCTGTCAAGGTCGTTCACAAACTCCAGTCCCGGCGATTAGGGAGCCTCGAAAGCAGAGTTGTTATGTTGGGCTGCGACCTGCATGAGCCATTCCGAGGGAGAGAGAAGGGCTTTCTACTTCTGTAGAAAGTGACCGTTTTGGAAACTCCACGGGGGCGGTTCTCCTCTGTCCCATAGGGTCGCTGCGAGTCAGTGTCGACTCCATGGCGGGAGCTTGGTTGGGTTTGGTTTATTCCCAGTGATTGGTTCAGGGATAACGAGGACATTCTATAACCGTCGCGTGCCTGTGATCAAAATTCAGCTCCGCTCTCATGCCCGTGTTCTCTTCTCTCACAGTCTTTCCCCACCTGTGACCAAAATGGCCAATCCCAGTTCCACTCTGCTGTCCTAAGACTGACTGCAGCGGAGAAAGGCTAGGAATTGCAGGATGGCTCTGAGATTCTTCCGGACCTCTTGGGTCGTGTCAATACATCCCCCTGAACTGGTCACGGTGACGCGAGTGTTTGAAACACACGGATTGGCCAGGCGGGGCTCACGTGTCTGCCTCCACCCCTCTTGTTCTGAGCATTTCCCCACGCCACGCAAAGCTCACCTCGGAACCACCTCCTGGCTTAGCTTTACCACCTCCCACCGCCTCAGAGACTACACACATCTTCTTCTCCCTCAGCGGAGATGCATTTCTGGTCACTGGTCCTTAGAATCTGGACACACATGGGACTGTCACTTCAGGGCTGGACGAGCTGATCTGTGGACACCACCCTTCCCACCCGTGTAATCATGCCCCAGGTCCTCGCCCCCGACTCTGCAGCCCCTCAGCCCTGCGACCTCCCTGTCCGATTCAGACAGAGCCTTCATGGAGTGGGAGAGCCGAACCCCAGCCGGGCACCAGCTGGGTCACCAAGGCTCTCCAAAACAGCATGGTGGTGTGGAAAGAATTCTAGGCCAGGAGTCACCCAGGGGTGCTAGTCCAAGCCTCCTCCCCAACTCTCCACATCGCTTTCCCCCCGTACCTCCCGCCTCGGACTCCAGCATCCTGTGAGTCTCGGCACATGCCTCTCTTCACCATGTCATTGATTTTCACTGCAGTCCCATCAGGAAGGTATCCAGGCATATTGTCCCCATTTCCTGCCAGGGAAAGCTGAGGCCGGAGGGATTCGTTGGCCTCTTAAAGTCATGCAACTTCTTCATGGCAGGGATTAACTCCGATTCTTAATCTAATAGACTTTCCAGCAGATGAGATTTTATACATAAGTCTGTATGTATTAGGATCTATGTTTGTATTTATAATATATTGATATAGATTAAATTTAATATGTGTATGATGTTAGAATACACCAGCATTAGGGACTGCATGATTCCAAGCTGCTATTTGAAACAGGAGGAAAAAGAAGTCCAGAGGGGTGGAGAGACTCCCCCAAGGTCACACAGCGAGTGATCAGTCGTGCTGCGGCTAGCGCCAGGCTGGCCAGCACCCTGTCCAGTGCTATGTGCTCCGTGCTTTGCCGCCTTGGTCCTGGGGCACAGCGTGAACCCTTACAATTTCTGGTCCTGGGCTCGGGTTTCCCATTCCATCACTTATCGTCAGCTGGGCTTCGAAAGACCATCGATTGTAATCTCGCTTTCGGTAGAAAGCTTCCCATTGCTGTAAAACCCAGTAGCTACAATTCCAGGGAAGGGGTGTGATGAAGTACCCACTGTATCCGCTGTGATGGTAAGTGGGCTTTGCATATGCAAATTGAATGGATTTTAAAATGGTATTTAATGACAATTTTCGTAGCAGACATTAACATTAATTGCACAAAAATGAAAATGCTGCATTAGGTTGCTGTTAGCGGCAAATATCGTGGCCATAAAGCTTTATCTTGATCAGCGGCAGCCTGTTCGGATGTGACAGGGCAGCTCAGCAAATTGCAAGCAAAAAGGGCTTTCATGAAACAGAAATGTCCCCCAAAGCAGGCCCAAATCAGCATCAATTTCGCTTTATTTCTTCATAAGTGGAGGTTAAATGGCTGCTGGAAAAGCTTTCATTGAGATGCCCACCCTGCCCAGCACACCCCTCCCGGCTTCCCCGCCTAACCGCAGAACAGTTAAAAATAACTGCCCGCTCAGTAATGCAGCGATTCCTTTACAGGTATGGGAGCACAGCCCAGTCCTTAACCACTGCCTTTTACATGCCGGAGGGTCCTTTTGTGTTTCTCTTCTTCTTTTCTTTTAACTCTAGAAAGCATGCTTAAAAACAAATGTGATCTGATTACACCCAATTACCAAGGAATTGGGGTGCTTTGGTCCAACAAGCAGACAAGAATCCCATTCCTTTACGATCATGAGTGTGTTAAAAATAAAGTCTCTTGGTGGAAACCAAGCCTGGTGGCTGCCACCAACACTTCTGAAGTATACACTGAAAAGTGATTACAAAAAAATGAGGAGCTGATGCCAGGGGCTTCAGTGGGGAGCAAATGTTTTGAGAATGATGAGGGCAACGGATGTGCAAATGTGCTTTACACAATTGATGTCTTATGGATTGTGATAAGAGTTGTATGCGCCCCCAATAAAATGATTTAAAAAAATAAAAGAAAGAAAAGCGACTACAATGGGAAATTTAGGGCCAGATGTCTTTTACCGGGAAGGTAGAAGACCGGGTGACACATCAGTCTGCGTTTGGGCACCAATCAAAAAGTTGGCCCCTTGAACTCCTCTGGCAGTACTGCGGTAGAAAGGCCAGGTGATCTGTGGTCCACAGAGCTACCATGATTCAGAATCTACTCTAGCAATGTGGGGATTGGGCTTTTTTTTTCTTTTCAATTTCTTATTTGACCATGATAAAACTTTGAAATAAAAGCCCACTTCAGATGAAATGCTTCTAAAGTTCACTCTAAACTAGGGTCGCTATGAGTCAGAATTGATCGATGGCAGTGAGTTTGGATTTTCTTGGTAAGCTAGGGAAGGTAACAGGTTGACGAATTGTAACCACTATCTGAGTTAAATTCCAAACTACTAGCCCCTACGCTTGACCTCCCTGCCTGCCCCTCGCCATCAAGTCTCTTGCCCTTTCTGTCATTTGCAATGAAAAAAATAAATTGAATATGAGGAGGCAGCCCCCTCTCTTTTCCACCCTGTCCCCCCACCCACTTTTCCAACCCCTCCATGGCAGATGGGATTTGGGCCTGAATGTAAAATTATCCCATTGGTTCCTTTCCAGTTAGTAGATTTAGTCCCCAATCCACACCAGTGTGTTACAGGCCATCACTCACTTGTAAGGATATATTTCAGCCCACACGCCTCTCGGCTTCCCCGCGTAACCGCAGAAGAACTGTTAAAAAAATACTGGCCCGTTTAGTACTGTGGCTATTCCTTTACAGGTATGGGACCAGACCCATTCCTTAGCAGCCACCTTTTACACAATCTCTATTTCTTAAAGGAAGGAGAGGTCTAAACAATATCTGGAAAATGGAGCCTGTGCAGACCTGTGGTCTACGGCCACGGCCATGCCTACCCAGAGAGGTGTGTGTGTGTGGCCCACATAGAGATTAAAAGAATAAATTATAAATGTGAATGAGTTGCCACATGCACAAGACAGAAGATCCCCTATAAGATCCTAGGTTTCCTGCTTCTCTTAAATCAGAAGCCCGGGCAATGTGGGTCTGCCCTGGGACTGGACTGGGGCCTGGGCCAAGAGGCAGTGTCCCTTTCCGACAAGTCACACAACTTGCTGTTTCCTGTTTATCACGGCCCCCAGGTGGCGCCAGCTTCTCACACTGCCTGGTTCTTCTGTTCCTGCTCTGGTCAGTAGGCTCCTACGGCTGCGGTGACCTCTCAAGTGTGCCGTCCAGGGTTTTCAAGGTGGAAGCAGATCATCCGGCCTTTCCTGAGCTGCCTCTGGGTGCGTTAGAAGCACCGGCATTTCCGCTGGTAGCCTAGTGCCTCCCAGTTGGTGTCTCCCAGAGACGCCTATCACTAACAATACCAACCGACCAAGCATACCCCAAATCCAGAGACACAGACTCACAGTGACCCAGAGAACAGAGTTCCAACCGCCCCGAGGGTTTCCGAGGCCTCCCATGTCTTTTTCCCTCAGAGCCGCTGGTGGATTTGAACCATCGACTTATTGCCAGCAGCCCGCCTCTTAACCACGGTGCCCCAAGGCCCCTTACCACTAGGCATTTTGCAAATGCAATTGGTCATGTTTCTATCAGTCCTACAAGGCAGGTAACCTTCCGCTCAGTTCACAGGACAAGGAGGGTGAAGGTCCAGCCCGAAGCCATGGGGCTGCAGAGCACGGGTGTGTACCTGGTTCCAGCTGGCCAGTTTTGCAGATTACACCTATGGGATTAAAAAAAGAAAAAAAAATCCTCAAAAGCTGAACTCCCTGCCACGGAGTCATTTCTGACTGCCAATGACCCCGTGGGACAGAGTGGAACTGCCCCCCATGGTTTCCAAGACTAGAACTCTGCAGGAGTCGAACGTCTCATCTTGCTGCCGTGGAGAGACGAACTCAGCCCACGGTGCGACCAGGCCCGTCTTCTCAGGGCAGGAGGTGGAAACAGCCCGACCCTTTTCCTCGACTGTCGAATCTCAGCGTTCCAGCCAGCGGAGAAGTCATTCTCAGCCCCAGCTTCTAAGGCCATAACCTAGACCTCAGCACGCTGCGACCCAAGTCCGTGAAGAGAGACGTCGTCTGGAGGCCAGGAATGTAACGATTAAACAAGTGCTTAATTATTGATGCATCCGACTAAGTGCTTGCAAATGTTCCTATGCCCCCGGCGCATCTTAATTGTTACTGCTCCTAATTGGGCCAGCCTTGTCGAGTCAGACCAGTGGGGGATGGGAGGGAGCTGGGTGCGTGTGGTCGAACTGGGCGGCAGCTCTTGCTCCTGGCCAATGCTGGGTGCCCAGGGCTCCACCAGCACCCGGCTTGGGAGCTGTGTACCCAGTGCCATCTTTGAGACAAGGCTGCTGGTGCAACGCGATCCCTCGCTCCATCTTGGAACCTGCAGTGCCCCGCCCCCCTGCCACACTCCATTTCTGACTTGGGGCCAGCTGGAAGGTGGGGAGGGAGACCTCCGGCTTTGAATAAATAATGACAACTACGTGTTATTGCTACTGTCATGTGTCAGACAGGAGGCTGAGCCCCTCAGATTCATCATCTCCTTAAATAACTCTCGCTGTGTGCTGTGTGACGTTGTAAGAGCTAGTCCTGGAAACCTGCCGTGACAGGTCTGCTGTGTTCTCTGGGGTCGCTGCAAGGTCACTGCAAGTTACAGCCCACTCCATGGCAGTGAGCTTGGTTGGTTGGTGTGTTTGTTTGTTTGTTTTTTGGGGGAGCGCGTTGTTTTTGAGCCCAGTGAGTATGAGGTTGGCACTCGTCATCGTAGTGAAGTTGTTTGCTCTTGGTTGCAGGGCTGGCTGTGGCACTGATCTGTCCCCTAGCAGACACAGGGATGAAGGTGACACAGGTAGAGCTGTCACCCAAGCTTTTCCTCCACTAATGGAGGAGGACTGAGGTGGGATATCCAATTGTACTATAATGCCACCCGATCTGAATTTTCCCCTAAGGTTTTAGAACTTAATCTCAACATCCCCAAACAAAATTAGAAAACAAACACTACCATCAAGTTGATGCTGACTCCTAGAGAGCCTACAGGACAGGGTAGAACTCCCCCTGTGGGTTTTGAGACTGTAACTCTTTACAGGATTAGAAAGCCTCATCTTTCCCTTTCGGAGCGACTGGTGGTTTTGAACTGCTGACCTAGTGGTTGGCAATCCAGTGGGTAACCACTGCACCACCAGGTCTCCTTCAGCATTCCAAGGAGCCCACCAAACCTCTCTTTGGGCGTGTCACGTCCCCGACCTAACCTTTTGTAGTTCGCCACTTCCCAGTCAACCCAGACTTCTTGATGAGGCATCTAGGCCATTCCTCATGTCACCCAGTTCCTCACCATACCCCCAGCGCCAACCACAGCGCCTCTGATGACAAAGCCCTCAGGGAACGTGGGCTGGGCGTGTGCACGGGCAGTTGACCACACCTGAATCCAGAGAAAGCCAATTGCAATGTGAAGTAGAAGATTTAGTTCCTCCGCCAGTTACTCTAGTCGAGACCTCTTCGCACCCCACAGGCCTGGCACTGAAAGCAGTTGGGCCACAGCAAAATAAGAAGCTAGAGAAAAATAAGACCTGCTCCCAGCCCATCCTTGTGTCGGTGGCTGCTGCTGGCCCCACCATCAGATGCATCATCAGCCTGACATTGACAGATGTGAAGGATGGAGAAAATTTTACAGGCTGTTAAAAAAAATGTTTGCTGCTTGACAGGTTTGGTTTTTTTTTTAATCTCTCTGCCAAGCTGATTTATTTTACAAATTTACAATGGGCCCATCAATCACTCTGGGTTATTTTGTCTCTCCTGGAGCCCCTTGCCAAAATCTACATCACCCACCAAAACCCCTCTAAAGTAATACTAAGCCCCATTCCCAGGCCATTGTCCCAGCAATTGAGAACAGCGTCCAAGGGTACAACCCTGAGTCCAGACCTTGGCATGGCCACAAGGGGGAGCCTGTGGGTTTCTCAGAGCGAATGGGCTGAAATGTACACTGTCCGGCAAAGCCGAGTTTTCCCAGCCCCTGTATGACCTGCTCTTGAATCCCTGTCCACACTCTCGTTGATTGTTTCGTTGCTTTATGCCGATATTCTACACTGGGCCCTCAGATCCCAGGAAGCAAGGACAGTGTCTGTGTTGTCCATTGCTGGTCCGTCAGAGTCTAATGTAGCACCTGCCTTTACTCTCGGATGTGGTCGGTCGCCCATGCCCACCCTCAGGCCACGTTCCCTGAGGGCTTTGTCATCAGAGGCGCCGTGGTTGGCACTGGGGTATTGTGGGTCATCGAGTGACAGAAGGAAGGTTCTGCATGTCTCACCAAGGATTCTGGGTTGACTGGGACACGGGGAGCTACAAAAGGTTAGTGCCGGGGATGTGGCACGTCCAGAGAGAGGGTTGGGGGCTGTTTGGACAGGGTCGAACTATAAGACATGGTAGAATTGGGTTTCTGAGGCTGTCAGTCTTCATGGGAGCAGAAAGCCTCATCTTTCTCCCATGAAGTGGCTGGTGGGTTCCAACTGCAGCCAACACATGATTTGGCACTCAATAGATACTTATTGGGGACAAATGTGACCCGGATGCTTTGAGGTGCAGCAACTAAGTCATCTAGAAAGCAGAGGGTAAAGCCAGAGGTCGCGTGTCATTTATCCCATGTACACTTTGGGTGGTTAACCACAAGGTCAGCAGTTTGAAACCACCAGCCAGCTCCAAGGGATAACTATGAGACTTTCTACTCCTATAAAGAGTTAGAGCCTTGGAAACCCATGGGGGCAATTCTACCCTATCCTAGAGGGTTGCTTTGAGTTGGCAACGACTCGGTGGTGGTGAGTTGGGTGTGTTTGGACTACCCTGGCCACTGGTCTGCACCAGGGCAGAGCAGTGAGGTGACCTCAGAGAGTGACTGAAGAGAGGAGACAGGTGCAGAGGAAGGGAGGTGAACTTCTTGTTTGGGTCTGTTGCTGAGATGATCTTTGTGGCACTGGGTTCAAAATGTGGGGCATCATACATTCAGAAGGTTCACAAACAGCAGGACAGTGACCAGCATGGGGGGGTGGGAAGCAGGGAGGAGACCACTATGTAACAAGAACATGAAAAGAAGCTGCGTCTTCTTAGCTGGATGAGAAAAGATGGAAAGGGACACACAACTCTGTGCAGCCCTGTTACAAGGACAGAGCGATGCGCTTTGCTTTCCATGGCTTTAGAGAACAAGACAAGGACTTGGGTGGGGGACAGGGGGTGGTACCCCAGGCTAACATCCTCTGGCACCCTTGCTCCGGCAGCCAGCAGGCCAACCGCACGCTCACCGCCTCATTAAGCCCTCCCAGTGCTCCCAAGGAGGGGCAATTGTATCCATTTTCTAGCTTGGTAAACAGAGGCTCAGAGAAAGCCACAAGGCTAGTCAGTGGTGGCACCGGGACTGGAGCCGCTGTCTGTTGTCCACGTCCCTGTCCATGCTTCGGGAGGCAGGACAAGGCACTGAGAGAGAACACAGTTTCTCAGCCGAAAATTTCTCATGATGGCACGGACTGCCTGGTGCAAAGGTGGCCCTCAGCCTCGGGGGACACCTATGAGCAACAACTGTCAAAAATCAATTGCCCATAAGACAACTGTGACATGAGGTGCAGGATAGAGCAGGAGGCTCCCCTCCTGCATCCTGGGCTCACTGCCTCCGTGAACGCAGCCGAGACCCTTTTCCTGTAGTGAGTGCGGCCCTCCCGTCACCTCTGCTGATTTACCTGTGACGTAACGACTGCACAGACTGGTCACGTGACTTGGCAAGAGGTCAAGGACGAAGAAAGGAAGTCCAAGGATTGTAACCCTGGCAGTTCGGCTCCAGGCCCCTCTCAGGAAGCAGCCAGAGCAGATTCCTACAGGGTCCGAGCATCTCCTCGAGCCTGGGCCCCTAAGCAAAGGCTTGCACCTGCCTGCAGCACCCCACACTGGGTCCCACAGAGATCTCCACAGCCTGTTTCCATGGACCTGGATCTCAGGGGAGTTTCAGCAAAAGGGGCCCCGGGCCGGGGAGGTGTACCTGGGTGGAAGAGGGCCCCCCAGCCTCTCCTCTTAATGCCTGCCCCATCCTCTCCCATTCCCCAGGCCCCATTCCTCCCCTCCACACTCGGCTTTGTTGCCAGAGACACGGAGGAGACATTCTTCATACTTTGCCTTTTTCCCCTCGTTCGGCTTCCCTGCGGCCGAGACAGAGATTTATTCCCGGCCTGATGCTGGTGACATTCGGAGCGGGGAGGGCTCTGGGAGATGCTGATGGGCCCATAATGGATAGGGCTGCCTCTCCCCTGGGGTCTGTTCAGGCCCAAACCCCATCCATCAGGAGCAGTTCTGTGCCAAGGTCAGCGCTAACGAGGCCGGGCCAGCCGCTCCTCCTGGGGGCCTCCCCAGTTGCATCACATAGGCCGGGGCTCGGGCTCGGGCTCTGATCCTTCCAATGCAGTGCCCTGCCCAAACTGGTGCCCTGCCCAAACTGCTGGGTACCGGCACAGGGGCGGGCTTGGTATCTGGCAGGGCCACAGGCCACGCCTCACCTCTGGCGCCTGGTTGCTGCTGCAGGATTGGCTGCGTTCCTCTGGTGACCCAGTAGCCTCCATGGGGCCTGAAGATGCTGGGACTTTCCCGAGCCACCTTCCACATCCCCCTGTTATCTAAGACCCAGAGAGCAAGACTAACCATAGAGCGAGCCTGGGTCACTTTGGACCAGTCAACTCAGCTGAAGGCAGAGCCGGTTGGCTCAGCGCCTTCGGAAGCCAGATGCTGGCTCAAAGTAGCTCTATGTCATCTGTTTGTTTTCATAATCAGATCACTTTCCCTTTGTCTAGTTCTTGTATTTAGTGTCTCGGTGTTTGCCTCCTCTGACAGGTTTCCACCATTCACAAGTTCCAGCTTCCGCAGGCGTTCCTGTAAACTAGGGTCAGGGTGGCTTCTCACTGTACTTAGATCACTTTGCAGAGCACCTTGCTTGCTTCGCTCCCACGCTGCCTTGGACTCTGCCTGTGGTTGGACCTCCGTGCTGCTTCTTGTGTGACACCTGATGCGTGCACACTGCGTTCCTCGGGGCTGTCTGTGGAGGGGACCCTCACTGAGACGTGCTCACGTAGTGGGGGCAAGAATGGACCCAAGCATGGCGGCGATTGTGAGACTGGCATGGGCCATTGCACACAGGCACGGGCCTGAGTCGGAAGCAGCTCAGAAACACCAACATGGCTTTGAAAAGGCTCTTTCTCTAAGGTCCCTGGTGGACTCCATAGGCAAAAGTCTCCCTGCTGGGAGGTGGTGCTCAGGGGCTGTGCTAAGTTAGGGTTCTCTAGAGCAGCAAGTCCAGGATGGGTGTATCGAGAGAACGAGACTTATGTCAAGAAATAGCGTACGCAGTTGTAGAAGTAGGTCCGTTCAGTCTGATTCAAGCCTATAGGTCAGATGTAAGCTGAAGGTTTCTACAACTCATAGCTGTCGAAGCTGATGAACAGGAAGCAGGGTGAAGCAGCAGGAGGGCCACAGGCTGGTAGAAACAGCGGGAAACGAATCCAAGATCCGCAGTCTGCTGATGGCTCCTGGGATCAGCAGGAGATCTGGGAACCAGATGCAGGATCCAGATCCAGCCCTGCTCTGCTCGGGGTCTCTCTTACACCAGAGGCCACATGCCAAGAAGGCGTCATGAGGCTGCGGCCTGATTGATAGACTGGGCTGCACTCCTAATTGTACGCAAGGCCATCTAGTTGACATAAACTCTAACCATTCCATTACAAGTGGTGGAATGATTTGGAGGGGGCTGTGGGCACTTAGAATAGCAAGCATGGTTGTGCCTCTTGAGGGAGGTAACAATGTTACGAAGTTGTACCTACAGAAATGACTGGGTTGGCGTAGGCTGGTTGCATATTTTCACGACCATAATAAACTCTGCCTGGCTATAGAATTTTTTTCCCCTATGTCCCTTGGGGCTGACCGCCATACCAGGGCAGGCCTGAAATGGCGACCTCCCCAGCAGATCCCAGACCTCACGGGCCTAGTCCCCTTGCTTGCCCCATCCACATTCATATGCTCCCCAAGTTTGCTGCCTTGCCAGCGTGCTGATTCAGAGGTGCTCCCCACTCTGTCCTTCTGGGAAGGCCAGTGAAGGCTATCCACAGTCCACTCAGAAAGGGGGAAACTGAGGCCCAAAGGAGAAGGACCACCTTTGAGTTACAGGCACAAGGCAAAAGCCCAGCCTTCTGGCCCCAAGGGCAAACTGCTCTCTCTGTCACCCTCCCTGCCTCCCTGAAGGGATGTCCCAGCTTATCCTTACCCATTTCCCCAGATGCACAATAGATCCCCGAGTTTCCGGATGTGTCACTCTCAGCCAGGACCGCATCAGCTCTGTTGTGAGCGGGAACGGTGGAAGGATGTTGGGGTGGCCAACCAGGTCTCTGAAGTTTCCAGTGTAGGCATCAGAGGCTGGGGGAAGCTTCTGGAAAGCCAGCCCACCTCCAGGGCCCGCCCAGCCTGCCTGCTGCTGGGCGCCTGGGCACTAACCCGCTAATTGAATTCCCCCTTGTGAAAAATGTTAACAAATTGCAAATGACCTCTTAGACAAATTTAGAAGTCAGAAATGTGCTGCTAACTAAGGCTCCCTCCTCTGTCATTAGCTTTTATGTTGGATCCACAAACAATTAAAAAATAACCACAAGCCCAGCGGTCCTCTTCTCTAATTAGCTCTAAGAGTCCTGCCAGCCAGAGAGGCCTCAATTACTACCCCTTCCTCCATCCGGGCCTCATTAGAAAAGACAGGCCCTCGGGCCAAGGGGGAGCAATTAAGTAAAAGGCTGAGAGGGTGGTGAGGGGGCTGCCACAGCCCCTGGCACCCCTAGCTGACCGGCCAGCCCCACTCTGCTTTCTGCCGGGCAGAGGTCGGGTGGCAGGTAGGGTGGAAAGGCTCCCCTCAGAGGGTGCCCGGGCTTCCGGGGAGCAGAAGTAATCTTGTTAGAAGGCAGATTCTGGGGACCCTCCTGGAAAGGCCAGGTTGCTCAGGGTGGGGCCTGGGCTTCTCTATCTCCACTCAACGCTTAGAGTGATTTGTGCTCACACTTAAGATCCAGAACCTTGGGCCTCGGTCTCAGGAAATGGAGGAGAGACCGTGTAAAAGGCAATTTCTTCTAATTCTTCTTCTTCTTCAAATCATTTTATTGGGGGCTCTTATAGCCCTTATCACAATCCATCCATCAATTGCATCAAGCACTTTTCTACTTTTGTTGCCATCATAATTTCCAAAACATTTTCTTTCTACTTGAGCCCTTGGTATCAACTCCTCTTTTTTTCCCCTCCCCAAGTGAAACTTCTGAGTTTTGTGTTTTTTTTCAGGGCAGTTGTATCGGAGGGTCCCTGCCCTTGCCTGGAACACAGTAGGACTTCTGTGAGGCTGGGGCACATGTGCCCCCTTCATGCACAAAAACAAAGCAAAACCTTAGTTTAGTAAGTATCGACTAGAGCCAGTCAGGAGAGCTTTCAAGCAGCCAAGTGAAGAACAACTAACCAGCCGCTCACAGGAGGGTTCCATGCCCAGGGCTAATGCCCCCATGGACCAGGCAGGACTTCTTCCACCACGAGACCGAGAACTCGATGGGGCCCGCTACCAGCGCTGACTTAGTGACGGGGACACAATCGAAGGTCCTGAATGGAGTGGGAGAAATGTCTAATTCTTAAGAGAGATTTAGTGGACGAATAGAGACGAAGGAAGCCCCCGACACGATCTGCCGCCCTAAGCCACCCTCTAACCACCGAACTGAGGCCACTCCCAGCGGTCATCGTTCAGCTTATCAAATTTAGTGTTCCCCATGAGCAGTGCGTGCCCCTAAACACTCACCAGTATGAGGCCCACAGTCAGCAGTTGCCCCAAAGCAAAAAGTAGAAGTTGAGGAGGCGTCAGGAAGCCAGCTCAATGGAAACAGGAGAATGGAAGTCATGAGGTGGCAAAAACCTTCAACACTGTCACGATGGAAACACCGGTTACAGAACAATTTATATAAAAACTGTTGGATGGGAACGGAGTCTGTGGCGTAAAGCATGCACGTAAAACACAATAAAACTATTTTTAAATCGCTTAAAATAAGATTCTATGACAATGAAGGTATAAAGATGAAGACAGTCTAAGCTAAATTTTCTTTCATTTTCTTCTGATTGTCAAAGAAAGGGAAGTCGTTTTACTGGCCCCTCGAAGTATCACTGTGTCGCCTGGACCTGAGGTTGTGGGTCCTGCTGCTTCCCATCAGCCCTCATTAGACGCTTTCCCCTTCCCCCACCTGGCCCTGCCCCTAACCAGCTTGACTTGAGGGAGAGACTCATGCATCCCGAGGGAGCTGGGAGGGCGAAGGCAGAGGAAATAGAAGCGCAAAGACTTTAGAATCTGTTGGCTTTCCCGTTTCTCCGTTGGTTTACTCTGAGGATGCCAGGCAACATCCCAGGTTCTCTGCTTCTCCCTCTGCCTGTGTCAGAACAAAAAGGCGCCACTTCACGAGTAAAGAGTTTCTGCAGCTCTGGGGAAAAAAGACAACTATCAAGTATTTTTGTTGTCTAAGAGAGACATAGAGCCAGAAAACCAAACTCACTGCCATTGAGTCAGTGCTGACTCCCAGCAACCCTATAGCACAGGGCAGAACTGCCCCTGTGGGTTTCTGAGATGACGCATCTTTACAGGAGTAGAAAGCCCCATTTATCTCCCATGGAGTGGCTGGTGGTTTCGAACGGCTGACTTGTTAACAGCCCAATGCCTTACCCACTACTCCACCGGCACTCCTGTAGACATAGAGCAGATGTGATTAATCCACACGTTACCAATGCCCTGGCTGGTCCTGCGTAAGGCAATAGGGAATAGTGGGGTCTGTACCAAACTTGAGCACATGCCCTGTCTAAAGGCTGCAGCTCCAACTAACTATTGGCCCAGAGGAATGCGGGCCCCGTGCGACTAATCTAATGTCTAATTATGACCCAGAGGAATGAGGGCCCCATGCGACTAATCTAATGTCTAATTATGAAAAACTAGACACTTGGATGATTACTTATATTCTCCTGATTGTTAAAAACATGGTAACTTACCAAATCAATTACATTGATTTGCTATCAACTCAATATTGGTGACTCTAAATGTCAGTAACTTGTAAGTTACCAATATTAAACTGACATCAAATTATTTTAAAATGTGAAGTTAAATACTGGAAATTATGACTAACTTTTACTATTTTAAAAAATTGGTGACTTAAGAGTTTTGTGGGTTTTTAAAAAATATTACCGGCCAGATGGGGCCTGGAGTTTGTTATTCACAGGTGTTTTCATGCAGCATTTTCTAAATATTGAACCCAGGCAAGTGATTTAACCTCAGTGAACTCCAATCTCCTTACCTATAAAATGGGAGGCAACAAAATAATAGCTCTTACAAGCAAACAAAGCTCGTTGTCATAGAGCCAATGCAGGCTCACAGCGACCCCTGTGAGTGTCTGAGACTGTAAACTGTTTATGGGAGTTGAAAGCCCAGCTTTTTCCCCATGGACCTGCTGGTGGTTTCGAACCACGGGCCCTGCGCATCACAGCCCAACAGGTAACCACTGCACTGCCCAGGCTTCTAGCTCTTACAAGGACAGGAAATGCCTTGGACACGGGGCGCCAGGTGGGAGGGAGAGGTCAGAAGAGGGTAGCCAAAGGACCTTGATAGCGATCACGGATGTACAGGCCTGCACTCCTGCTAAAATGCCACACACAGGTAAAATTGGGCAGGGTGGGGGATCAGACACGACGATGCCAATACCCGGACTGATGGGGCATGATAATTTGGCCAGCTGTTACCACTGATACAGGGTTTCCCTATATTATTTCTTAAAGCTTTATGTAAATCTGTACTTATCTCAGTGAAAATGTCACGGAAGAACCACAAGAAGAAACGCTGTAGCTGGCGGTACCCTGTGGGCGCTATTCAGCAGACTGGCTTGTGAGAAAAAGACATCGCTGCACCAGCTTTAAGCACAGGGAAACCAGAAAACCAAAACCCCAAACCAAGTCCCTTTGTGGTGAGCCATGCGTGCCAGGGTGGGACTGCCCCATCCTCCTTCCGGGATCTTTGTGGAGACGAGTCGTCAGGCCCTGCATCCTTTAAACTGCTGGGTAAGGTTGAAACGCGGTGAGCAAGCTGTTGAAGTCACTTGATGGCTGCCCTTCTGCCCCCTGGAGGAAAAAGGAGGTGTCCCCAGGCCTGAGCCACATGACTGGGCAGCAGTGACACACTCAGAAGTTCCAGCTGATGCTTAGAGTCACCTCCAGAGGGTGGGAAAGAAAGTCAGGACTCTTCAGATGGTACAGGGCAGGGGGTGGGGGGCGCCCCTCATGGGTCCCAGTTTCCTGTGGAATCCCTGAGAGGAGCCACGCCCACCAGCCTTTTCACCCCTCCCAACCCCAGTCCCCCATGGACCATGGACCACAGACCAAGAGGCTTCTACATGTCACTGTCGGCCAACGAGGTGCACCTCACCCGGGAGGCTGTGGCTCACCCAGGTGACTGGGAGCCCGACAGCGCCGGAGCCTCCCCTGGTCCCCGGGGGCAGCCGGCCGATGGCATATTAGAGATGGATTTTAATTTTATTTTAACAAAATAGCTGTCTCCTCTGGAAGATGCATCAAGAGCTAAATAAGGACCCGTCTTGAGCGGAATCGCGTTGAACAGACCTCCGTGCTGTCATTGATTTTCCAGGAAGAAAAAAATTGCCTCTGGCTACTAAACCGAATTAGTAGTCACTGATGACCAATTATTTCAGCCCGCTGTGAACGGAGAGCCGCACTAAAATCCGGTTTGTCAGACCCAAGGCTCCCCTCTCAAACACCTTTCAACGAATGTGTACCTCAAGTCCCTCAGAAGGCTCCTCCAGCCTCCTCTCTTCCGCCAAGTTCTCCATCTCCACAAAGTTTTAATGAGCAGCGGAGATGAAGACGGGCTGCCATGAAAGGGGCCCCCTCTAATCTCCACAGAGCACTCTTTGGCAGAGAGGAGCCGAGCCGGCAAATCAGAGCTGTCAGCCCCCATCCGCCCGCACGCACGGTGTCAGCCTAATGTTTGCAAATAATCATTTCCACTTCCCTCCCATGTCCCCGGTGCCTTCATTGGCGATCAACCCTGGGTCTGGAGTTTCAATCGCAAAGCAGCCGAGATGGAGCTGATTGAACTAATTTGAAGTTTCTGGGAGGCCTAGCCTGACTAGGAGCGGGTCTCATCTCACCCTTTATTAAACTGAGTTTTGACACGGTTTTGTTGTGAGTAGGAAGGCCGGCTGGTGAGGAACTTTCCTGAGAGGCTCCTGCCAGGGGGTCAGCAAAGAATTTGTCCACGCTCTTTGCAGTCTCGCCCCCCACCCCCCAGGGTGGGTGGATAATGCTCGGGGACCAACAGGTGAACCCAGAGCTCAACATCAGAAATAACACACACAGCCCCACAGGAGACCCTCGCCCCATCCTGGGTATGAGGGTCTAGCGCCCTCAGGATTGGGCTCCCCCCCACCACAGAGGTCAGCAGATGGTGGAAATGGTTCATGGAAATGTTGGCAGTTCAAGTCCACCCATAAGTGCCTCAGAGGAAAGACCTGGTGACCCACTTCTGAAAACTCAGCCGTTGAAGATCTTAGGGGGCACAGTTCTCCCCTCAGGGTCACTCAAGGTCAACTGGCTTCCCGTGAAGGGACTGGGACAAATTGAACTTCTCTGTGCCTCATTGGCCAAGGAAACACAAGACAGACAAAACACAACCTACCTCGGCAGACCCCACACAAGGCAGGCCCAATGGTGGGACCCACCGGCTCCCCCTGACCAAGGATCATTTGATCACACAGATCTGCACAGGGAATCTCTTAGCGCACAGCCCAGTGGTTGGGAGCAAGAACCTTTAGTCATTCTGCATCCGAGTCCTGCTACCTGGCTACTCTCAGTCCATGAGCAAGCTGCTTGGTTCTCCATCTGACAGTGGGGATGTCTGCCCCTCCCCGCAGAGCTCTTGGGAAGTTCACAGGCAGCGTGTTCAGAGGCATACTGCTGAAGCAAGTGCTCATGAAAGTGGGGGTTATTTTTAAGTCACCGTGACAGCTTGCTGCGTGGCGCAGACTTACAGTTGCTGGGATGCTGGAAGCTAGTTGCCGCTGTGGTTAGGCGCCATCGAGCCGGTTCCGACTCACCGCGGTCCTGTGTCCCATGGGGCGAAACGCTGCCCAGGCCAGCACCACCCTTAGACTTGCTCTTCTGTGGGAGCCCATTGATGTAGCGACATGTCCATCGATCTTGTCTAATATCTTCCTCTCTGTCACCTATGGTGGGCAGGTGTCTGAGAGCTTCTAGACTAAGACAGACTAGGAAGGGAGGCCGGGAAATCTACAATGCTGAACCTATGGACCACAATAGAATATTGTCCAATATAGTGCCTGGAGAGGAGTCTTCTAGGCTGGAAGGAGCAATATATATAGTGGCCACCATGATGAACTTGAGCATACCAACGATCGGGCAGATGGTGCAGGACCAGCCACATTTTGTCCTAAAGTGGCCTTGGCCAGAAGCACTCTGACTCCCTTACCCAAGGGCCCCTCTGCACACACCTGTGCCCAGCCTGCTCTCCACTCCCATCTCCCTTCAGGGCTCCAAATTGCCACGGAGGTCTGGATCGTTCAACAGAGCTGCTTTGGGGCAGTCCTAACCCCACACGGCCAACCCCACAGCTCTTGGGAGGGGGGAGGGGCTCCGCTGCGAAATCACATGGAAGCACAGACTTGTATAAGCCAGAACTACTTTGGAACATTGTTTGAAAGATTCATATTGAATGAGTCTGAGAAGTTCAGATTTGGGCTGGATGGACCAGGCTCAGGGGGCTCCTTCCCCACCTTTTTCTTGGGCTCCAGATACCTCTCTCAGTCATTCTCAGCAAAGGACCTCATCCACGGCGAAGAAGAAGTGACATGCTGCCCTTCATGATTGTGTCCCCATGATGGAGAGAGAGAAAGAAATTAAGAGGTGAAGTGGCTTGTTGTCAGGTGCCTACCCACTTTGGGCAGGAAATCAGGGTCCCCTGGCCACTAGACATCCCAATGGAAAAGTTCATTTATTCTGAAGATGCCTGTCCTGGGCATTCAGTGGAGGAAGTCAGTTGTCTGAATGGAGGAAGGATCTTAGCTTCTTTGTAAAACTCCTACCAGAGTCTCAGTGACCAACAGAGCTGACATCTCTGTCCCAAGGAGCTCAGAGCCCAGTGGAGAGCCAGACAAGGAGCCAGTTGGTGGGCCATGATGTGAAAAGTGCCTTCACAGGTGCAAAGTGCGGAGAAGGTAGGCTCAGCAAAGGGGAAAGAGGTTTTGCAAGAGCAGGCAGAGCCCAGGGCAGGAGTGGGGGCGCTTTACTTAAACTGGAATCTAAAACAGGTGAGACAGGTGAGAGACTGAGTCAGGTGAAGGTAAAAAAGACCCCAGGAGGCAGGAGTGGGGTGGAGTGAGCTCCTGGGACTCCGCTGGGGGTTGTTTGTGGTCTGGAAATAGCATGGAACACGCTGGTTGAGGAAGAGGCAGGAGAGGGCATAGGCCAGTAGGGATTGAGGAAGGCCATTGGACCCATTGCCCTGCTAAATCTTAAGGGCGATGGGAAGCCACCAGCCAATGTTAGGAAAAATGGGATCAGATTTTCACTTGAAAAAAAATTAGTCTTCTGCTCGTGTGTGTGTGTGTGTGTGTGTGTGTGTGTGTGTGTGAAGTGTCGTGGGAAGACGGGGCTACTGCAGAGGTCTGGTGACAGAGTATGCTGTGACTGTCTAGGACTCTCCATGAACATAGTCAGGCCTTCTGGCTTCAGGGCTCTTTTGCTGATGGCTCATTGGCCAGACCTGTCCATTAGTACCCGTCTTGCCCGATGTGAAAATCAATTGGAATTCTCTCAGCTGTAGCCACAGTAGCCGCAGGCGTGGGGCCTCAGGCTTTACAGCTGATGCGCGCTTTGTGACCCAGGGCAAGCCATTTGACCTCTCTGGGCCTCAGCCTCCCCGTTCACACCTTCCCTACTCTCATTTAGTGAGGATAAATAATTAAGATCTTGTGTGTGAACCCCCGTCAGCTCCTCCAAAGAACGCTACAGATAGCAGGGCTGTAATTGTTACCACAGGGGCTCTTGGCCTGTGGCAAAAATCATTCGTTTTGGGGTGGAAAAATGCCTCTCTCTCTCTCTTTTTTTTTACAACAAAGAACTATATTTACATCTCTCAAAACACTGAATATGGTTTAAGGTAGAATCAAAAATAGTTGTAGAAGGAAAAGGGGAAATGGCTCCTGAAGATGCATCCAGGGAGTCCCTGAGTAGCACAAATGGTTAAGCGCTTGGCCACAAGCTGAAAGGTTGATGGTTCCAATCCCCCCTGAGGCACCTTAGAAGACACCCTGGGGGCACAGTTCTGTTCCGCACACATTAGGTTGTATGAAAGCTCAACTGCCTTCTAGTCGATACTGACCCACAGCAACCCTGTGGAACAGGGCCAGACTGCCCCAGTGTGTATGTTTCCCAGATGAACTTGGTGGGAGCCGAAAGCCCCATCTTTTTCCCTCAGAGTGTCTGGTAGTTTTGAACCACTTGTCTTGAAGTTACCAGCCCAACTAGGCCAGCAAGGGTCCTTGGGTTGCCATGAGTGGGAATGAATTCTACAGCAACTAACAGACACACAAAGATGTCCCCTAGACAGCACTGGAGACACAGTGTGGGAATTGCGCCCGACCTGATCCCACCACACCGAGGCAAAGCACTGGGGGAGTGCAGCGGAACAGCAAGGGAATGGAACAGCAAGGTTCCTAGGGAATGCTGAAAGTGGACTTTGGGGCCAGGGCGTGGTGCCCCAACAGACTGGACTGGAAAACACTCCTAAGGGCCAGCAAACGATCCTTGAACTAACTACAAGCTTTTCTTTCTTGTTGAGTTTTGTTTGTTCTTTGTCAGTGGCTTGTTGTTGTTGTTTTGTTGTATAATATTGCTTGGTTTTGCTGTCTTGTTTTTGTGCATGTTATTATCTCTGCAGGTCTGTCTAAATAAGACAGGCTGGATGAACTATCTGGAGGAAAAACAACGGGACTGACAGTTCCAGGGGGACATGGGATAGGGGGAGGTGGGGGAAAAGGGAATGGTGTTAACAAGCCCAGGGACAAGGGAACAAGTGATCCAAATTGGTGGTGAGGTGGGGGTGGCAGGCATGGTAGCGCATGATCAAGGGTAATGTAACTAAGAGGTATAGCTGAAACCCAGGTGGAGACACGGAGCATGATAGTGGGACAGGAGGAAAGTCAAGGGAAATAGAGAAAAGAGCTGGGAGGAAAAGGGCATTTATAGAGGTCTAGACAAAGACATGTACATATGCAAATATATATATATGAGGTTGGGGAAATAGATCTATGTGCCTATATTTATAGGTTTAGTATTAAGGTGGTGGAAGGACATTGGGCCTCCACTCAAGTACTCCCTCAATGCAAGAATACTTTCTTCTATTAAATTGGCATTCTTTGATGCTCACCTTCCCGACACAACCACTGAAGACAAAGTGGGTGAACAAGCAAATGTGGTGAAGGAAGCTGATGGTGCCCGGCTATCAAAAGAGATAGCGTCTGGGGTCCTAAAGGCTTGAAGGTAAACAAGCAGCCATGTAGCTCAGAAGCAACAAAGCCCACATAGAAGAAGGACACCAGCCTGTGTGATCACAAGGTGTCGAAAGGATCAGGTATAAGGCATCATCAGAAAAAAACAATCTTACCAGAGTGAATGAAGGGGGGAGTGCAGAGTGGAGACCCAAAGCCCATTTGTTGGCCACTGGAGATCCCCTTGCAGAGGGGTCTAAGGGAGGAGATGAGTCAGTCAGGGTGCAATGTAGCACCAATGAAGAATACAGCTTTCCTCCAGTTCCTAAGTGCTTCCTCCCCCACAACTACCATGATCCGAATTCTACCTTGCAAGTCTGGATAGAGCAGAGGTTGTACACTGGTGCAGAAAGGAGCTGGAGGCACAGGGAATCCAGGGCGGATGATATCTTCAGGACCAGGGGTGTGAGGGGCGATACTGGGAAGGGAGAGGGGGTTGGAAAGAGGGAACCGATTACAAGGATCTATGAGTGACCTCCTCCCTGGGGGACGGACAACAGAAAAGGTGGTGAAGGGAGACATTGGACAGGGCAAGATATGACAAAATAATGATTTCTAAATTATCAAGGGCTCATGAAGGAGGGGGGAACGGAGAGGGAGGGAGAAAAAAGAGAACCTGATGCAAAGGGCTTAAGTGGAGAGCAAATGCTTCGAAAATGATGAGGGCAAAGAATGCTTTACACAATTGATGTATGTATGGATTATGATAAGAGTTGTATGAGTCCCTAATAAAATGTTTTTAAAAAAAAGATGTCCCCTAGAAGGGACATGCTAAACATCTCCAGCACATCCTGGTACAAGGCGGGGCTCCTACCAAGGCCCTCCATGGTGTCAAGACTTGGTGTCCCCGTGACTCCAGGAAAGCCTGGCCACTTTGGGCTGGTTGTGGAGGAAAAAACCAACCAGGAGAGAGGCTGGATGCCCGGTGTCAGTTGGTGCGTGGCCATGAGCATCAGGGCTTGGGGCGCAGGCCCATCATCCATCCATCTCCAGCTGCATGGCTTTCATAAGTCTCAGCCCCTCAGACTCAGGCTGCTTTGTTGCAAAAGGGTCCAAAGGCTTTTGCCGTTTGTGGTCTAGTTGCCGGGGGACGAGGGGAGACCGGGAATGGGGACTTACTTCTCAAAGGGCTATGAGTTACTGTTTGGGGGGCGATGAGGATGTTTGGAAATGGGTCGTGGTGGTATACAATATTACTGGGATTTATGCTTAAAAATTACCAAAAGATTTTTTATTTTGGAAAAAAAAAAGAGTTTGATTCCCAAGAAGTTCTAAAAATGGTACAAAGAAATCTCAGATTCATCTTCACCTACTGTCTGTCAAGAATATTTTATAAAGCCTGAGGTCCAGTATAAAACCATTTTTAAAATGCCATTGGTATACTCCATCATTCTTAGTCAGATTTTAGCACTTTTACACATACTCCTGTGTGTGTGTGTGTGTGTGTGTTGTGTGTATACCAACCAACCAAGAACTATTGCTATCTAGTTGATTCTAACTCACAGGGACCCTTGATAAGCTTTCCAAGATGGTAAACTTTTTAAAAATCATTTTAACTGGGGGCTCATACAACTCTTATCACGATCCATACATCCATCCATGTGTCAAGCACATTTGTATCTTTGTTGCCATCATCATTCTCAAAATATTTTCTTTCTACTTGAGCCCTTGGTATCAGCTCCTCTTTTTAACACCTCCCTCCCTACTCCCCACTCCCCCATAAACCCTTGATAATTTATAAATTATTATTCATGTCATATCTTACACCGTCCAATGTCTCCCTCCACCCACGTTTCTGTTGTCCATCCCCCAAGGAGGAGGTTATATGTAGATCCTTGTAATCAGTTCCCCCTTTGTCCCCCACCTTCCCTCCACCCTCCAGGTCAAGATGGTAAATTCTTACAGCAACAAGATAGTCTCATCTTTCTCCTTCATAATGGCTGGTGGATTCAAACTGCCAACCTTGTGGTTAGCAGTCCTACACTTATCTGTATATGTGTGTGTGTGTGTGTGTGTGTGTGTGTGTGTGTGTGTGTAGTTCTAAGCAATTTTATCACATAGGTGGATTTATATAACCAAAACCACAATCAAGATATATAGACCAGTGTCATCACCCCAAAAAATCTCTCTCGTGTTGCCTTACCGTGGCACTGACATTCCTGCACTTCTCGACTCCCTGGCCATTTCTGAGAAAGTTACACATGTGAAATCATATCGCATACAACTTGAAAAATGCCGCACATTCTCTTAGTGCTGCTGTGATAGAAATACGACAAGAGGATGGAGATCAGAAATAAGCTCTCACTTCTATGAGACTGGGCATCCAAATGCAGGGTACCAGCTGGAAGGGAAGGCTCTCTCTGTTGACCCTGGAGGAAGAGCCTGGTGTCAACTTCTTTAGCCCGGCGCTTCTTAGATCCTTGGTGACCCTCGCTTCACAGAGCATCTCTCTGCCCCTCTCTGTACTTCAATGTGTCTGTGTCTATCCAATTCCAAACTCACTTCCGTGGAGGCGAGTGTGACTCCTGGTGACCTATGCTGTTCTTCATATCATCGGAAAAAAAGATGAGACCTGGGACCCACCCTGTGTTAACATGGCCACAGTAGCACAGGAGAAACCCCAGAATCGCAACCCATCCACAGGTGTAGGTGTGATGATTCCAACACATATTGTGGGTGGCAGAGGGGAAGGGGACACAATCCAATCCATCATGGTATTAATTTTTTCCCCCCACTCAGCAGAATGGCCTTGCTCTCCATTCAACTTTTTACATATGACATGGTTTATTCCTGGTCATTGTCGAGTAGAATTCCACGGCCTGGAGGTGCCAGCTTGTTTAACCATAGATGGCTAGATGGCCACTCCTGGTTCGGGGCTGTGACAAATGAGCATTTACATGGGGGTTTTGTGTGGACGGAAGCTTTCGTGCCTCTGGGGTAAGTGCCCTGGAGGCTCACTGCTTCGTTTCACTAAAGAAATTGCCAAACTGTTTTCATAACAGTTGTACTATTTAACACTCCCAGCTGTAACGGCAGAGAGCTCCCGTTGCATTCTCCCCAGCACTGGACATGATCACTGTCTCTTATTTAACTACCCTGACAGGTGTGTAGTGACGTCTCAGCGTGGTCTTCCTTTGAGCTTCCCGAATGACTTAGTGGCACAGTGGCCACACGTTGGGCTGGTAACCAGAAGGTCATCCATTGGAAAGGTCAGCAGTTCAAAACCACCAGCTGGTCCATGGGAAAAAGATGGGGCTTTCTGCTCTCATCCAGCATTACAGTCTCAGACGCTCACAGGGGCAGTTCCACCCTGTCCTACAGAGTAGAGTCGTTATGAGTCCGAATCGACTCGATGGCAGTGAGTTTGTTTTGTTTTAATAGCTTGTGATGTTGAATATTTTTAAAATCATTTTATTGGAGGCTCGTACAACTCTAATCACAATCTATCCATCCATCCATTGTGTCAAGCACATTTGTATATTTGTTGCCCTCATTCTCAAAACATTTGCTTTCTACTTGAGCCCTTGATATCAGCTCCTCATTTTGAATGTTTTTTCATGTGCTATTTGTCATTGATTTATCCTCTCCTGTAAAATGTCCCTTAGTGCCTTTTGCCCATGTTCTATCTTTTGAACTTTTGTGTTGAGTTTTGTAAGTTCTTTGTAGATGCTCGATATGAATCCTTTAGCAGAGATGTGGTTTGCAAATATTTTCTCCCGGTCTATAGCTCATCAATTCAGCCTATTCTGGGTCTTTTATTGAGCAAACCTGGTTTGTTTTGCTCACGTCTGATTTGTCTACTATTTTCTTTTGCTTTTATGAGTCATGCTTTTGGTGTGTCATGTCTAAAGCCTCCTGGTCTGGCCTTTGGGTCCCAAAGATGTTCTCCTGTTTCTCCTGTTCTAAAAGGTTTCTAGTTTTGCATTTTGGGTTAAATCTAGAATCCTTTTAGAGTTTATTCTCCTATTGGATGTGAGACTTGTCCATCTCCATGGATCACCCAAAAGCAGGGTCCTCAAACTTTTTAAGCAGGGGGCCAGTTCACTGTCCCTCAGACCGTTGGAGGGCCGGAATATAGTTTTAAAAAAAAACTATGAACAAATTCCTATGCACACTGGACGAGTCGGCTGCTAAACAGGGCAGGCAGTGGTGGCAAAAACACCCAGCGGGCCAGATAAATGTCCTTGACGGGCTGCCTGTAGCCCGTGGACTGTAGTTTGAGGACCTTTGCCCTAAAGAATCTGGTGGTGCTTCTGAGTTCAAACCCACCAGCTGCTTGACAGATGGAGACCCATGGAGGCAGGTGGAGCTGCCTGCTCCTGCCGGGGGAACCCTATGAAGCTGTTCTGCTCTGTTCTACAGGGTCACTGTGAGCTGGAGTCCACCTCACGGCATTGAACTTAGCTGGGGCTTAGGATGCATTCCCAAGTGCTCCAGCACCATTTGTTGGAAAATGATTTTCTTCGATCGCATTGTCATGAATTTAGCTCATTGACATAACTTCAATGTGGCCTCATCAGCAATGCCCTGCATAAAGCAAACACATCTCCAAAATGCTGGACCGGTCTTACTGTGTCTCTCTTCCCCCCACACTCCACCCCAACGCTTCCTCCCCACTCTCTCTGTCCTTTCAACCACAAGTCGTTATTGAGAGGGGCATTTCCCCAGCCCACACCAGACACATGCCACTCCTGCCCCGGTCATGTGGACATTCAGCTGAAGCATGCCAATGATAAACCAGTAAATGGACGGGCCAGGGATGCCCCTGCCTGGGCAAGGATGCAGAGCAAATCCCCTGGCATTGAGATGGAGAGCAGCCGGAGAGCTGTGTTGGGGTGGCTGGTCAGGGACAGGCCAAGGTCAAGCCATTCATGAGCCAGAAGGGAGGACGAGGAGTCTGCGTACAGGGAAGGAGCTCGGCACAATGGAAAAAAGGGAGCCGTGAGGGACGGGCCACGCTAAGAAGGCCTTTAGAGAGGGAGGCAGGAACCGCATCTGGAAGGGCCTGGTGGGCCGAGGCACAGAGTCTGAGTCTAGTGTGGTCTAAGAAATAGGGCACCATTGAGAGCAAATGAAGCATGGGGTGTGGGAGAGGGGACACTTGATCTGATTTATGCCCTGGATGTGTCTGGCCTGCCTCTTCCCCATTTTCCATGTGATTGAGTGCCACAAACCAGAGCAGAAACAGGCAAAACCAGCTGGGTTTCCTTGTGGCAACCAGCCCCTGGGCTGTCAGACGCTCAAGGTTTGGTCCGTGCTGTGTTCATGCCCCTTCCTGGTCGCTCCCAGTCTAGAGCAAGACGCCATGGCGGTCAGCGGGGGCTGCTGGAGGACAGCGCAGGGAGGAGGGAGGCCGGTGGTGATGTATCTAGCAGGGGCTGCTGGGAAGATGGCTTTTCTGTTGTGAATGGCCTCTTGGGGTAGATATTGCGAGAGATGACGCATCTAGTACCATTAGGAAACACAGCTATAAATTAGGCTGCTCAGAGGCACGGGGCATGTAATAATTAAGTAATAAAAGTCACCACAGGGGTAAAAGAATCAGAAAACAAAGAAGCACTGTTGGTAGGTGTGCTGTGGGGCGCCCAGTGGAGAGGCTTCTGAGCACTAGTAGCATTTCAGAGCTCTTGTGCTTCTCCCACAGAGTCTCGGGGCAAGCTGGAAGGCCACAGGTGGGAAGAGGCAAGTCCCCAGGTAGGGCTGAGGCATGCTGTAGTGGGGGCATAGATATGGTGGGAGAGAGATGGGGGAAGGGTCAGGTCCCCTGCCAGCTCTGCATCTGACTTGGGAGCTCCATAGCAAGTGGCATTAGCCCGAGTAGAAGGTATAGTAGGGAAGGGTGAGGTCTGGGGCTAAAAGGGTTAAGTTGGTACCCAGTTCCAGCCCAATATGCATACTCACATTGTCAGAAATCCCAAATTTAAAAAAAAATGGGGACATGGAACTCTTAGCTGGTGGCATAGTGGGTTAGGTGTGAGCTACTAACCACAAGGTTGGCAGTTCAAAACCACCAGTCCCTCCATGAGAGAAAGATGAGGCTTTCTACTCCCATGAAGATTTACTATAGTCTCAGAAACCCAGGGGGTCAGTTCTACTCTGTCTTACTCTGACCCTTCACGAATTAGAACTGACTGGTTTGGAGTGAGTGTCTTGAGCTTTTATGGAAACTTTCCCAATGTTTACGTGTTAGAAACAATCTCCAAGTGCCCACGGCATGCCAAGCAAGACACGAAGCTGGAGGCTCCCAAGGTGCTGTCTCTGGCTCTGGCTGAATGATCTTGGAAGAGTCACCTGTCCTCATGGTACTTCCATTCCTCATTGCCTTGTCCATGAAATAAGAACAACACTGCCAGATGAGAGATGAGGCTTTCCTGGGATGAGGCGCCTTAGAAAATCAAGTCAAAGCTGTGGGGCTTCTACTCAAAGATGTCCCTGAACTCTTGCTCACACATGATTGGCCAAAATGAGAGATTCAGGGGGCAAAGAGCCTGGGGCTAAGAGCATCTCTAAGGCCTGACGGCTCAAAATGGGGTCCCTGGATGTGGCATCCCAGGCCCACTTCCGGTAGAATAATCTAGAACCTGCCTTTAAGAAGTATCTGATGGTCCCTGTACACAAAACACTTTGGGATATGCTGCTCTGAGGCTCTTCCCTCAATAAAAGACTCACAATTTTCAGTCACTCAGGAGAGCAGTTTCTACCAGTGTTTCCAACTATAGTTGTTGTGGTTGTTGTTGTCAGGTGCCATTCTGACTCATCGCGACCCTGTGCACAACAGAACAAACCCCCCACGCCCGGCCTTACACCGTCCTCACAATTGTTCCTGTGTTTGAGCCCATTGCTGCAGCCACGGGGCCACTCTATCTTTGAGTCTTCTCTGCTATGCGTCGCAACACTGCCACAGGGTCTTCACACTTTCCGTTCAGTGATTCGAAGATGATCAGTCCGTTCAGCTGCTGCCAACCTGAT
Organism: Tenrec ecaudatus; assembly: GCF_050624435.1. Classification (NCBI taxonomy): domain Eukaryota; kingdom Metazoa; phylum Chordata; class Mammalia; order Afrosoricida; family Tenrecidae; genus Tenrec; species Tenrec ecaudatus. The sequence continues at coordinate 74,525,790 of NC_134539.1, read as the reverse complement.
CTGTTCATTAGAAAGTCCCCCATCCGGAAATAAATCTATCTGTCTATATTTATAGGTTAAGTATTAAGGTGGCGGAAGGACCTTGGGCCTCTACTCAAACACTGCCTCAATGCATGAATACTTTATTTTATTAAATTGGAACTCTGTGATGCTCACTCTCCCGACACAACTGCTGGAGCCAAATGGGTGACCAAGTAAATGTGGTGAAGAAAGCTGATGGTGCTCGGCTATCAAAGAGATAGTGACTGGGGTCTTAAAGGCTTGAAGATAAACAAGCGGCCATCTAGCTCAGAAGCAACAAAGTCCACATGGAAGAACACACCAGCCTGTGTGATCGAGTGGTCCCGAAGGGATCAGTTACCAGGCATCAGAGAACAAAAAATCATATCATTGACTGCACACCTCCATGATAGGATCGCTGAAGACAAATGGGTGCATAAGCAAATGTGGTGAAGAAAGCTGATGGTACCCGGCTATCAAGAGAGATAGTGTCTGGGGTCTTAAAGGCTTGAAGGTGAATAAGTGGCCATCTAGCTCAGAAGCAAAAAGCCCACATGGAAGAAGCACACTGGCCAGTGTGATCACGAGGTGCCAAGGGACCAGGTATAAGGCATCATGCAAAAAAAAAAAGATATGTGTGTGAATATGTGTGTATATGTATATATATGTGTGTGTTTATGTATGTATATATATATATATATATGTACCATATTAAATGAAGGGGGAAGTGCAGAGTGGAGACCCAAGGCCCAAGTGTCGGCCAATGGAGATCCTCTCATAGAGGGGTTTAGGAGAGGAGATGGGTTAATTAGGGTGCGAGGTAGTACCGATGAAGAACACAGCTTTCCCCCAGATCCTGGATGCTTCCTCCCCCCAACTACCATGATCCGAATTCTACCTTGCAGGGCTGGATAGGGCAGAGGCTGTACACGGGTACATATGGGGGCTGGAGGTACAGGGAATCCAGGGTGGATAATACCTTCAGGACCAAGGGTGTGAGGGGCGATGCTGGGAGAGTGGAGGGTGAGTGGGTTGGAAAGGGGGAACTGATTACAAGGATCCACATGTGACCTCTTCCCTGGGAGAGGGATAGCAGAGAAGGGGGGGAGGGGAGACTCCGGATAGGGCAAGATATGACAAAATAACGATGTATAAATTACCAAGGGCACATGAGGGAGGGGGGAGAGGGGAGGGAGGGGAAAAAAAAAGAGGACCTGATGCAAAGGGCTTAAGTGGAGAGCAAATGCTTTGAGAATGATTGGGGCAGGGAATGTATGGATGTGCTTTATATAATTGATGTATGTATATGTATGGATTGTGATAAGAGTTGTATGAGTCCCTAATAAAATGTAAAAAAAGAAAAGAGGAGAAAAAAATGATTAGGGCAAAGAATGTACAGATGTGCTTTATACAATTGATGTATGTATATGTATGGACTGTGATAAGAGTTGTATGAGCCCCTAATAAATTATTTAAAAAAAAAAAAGAAAGTCCCCATCCACCTCCTGCCTCTTCTCTCTTGGCAGTTGCTGATGAACTTTGCCTAGATCCATGATTTCATTACCAACCCCACCCCCCAAACTCACTGCCACTGAGTTGATGCTCACTCATAGCGACCCCATAGGACAAGGTAGAAATGCCCCATGGGTTTCTGAGCCTGTAACTCTTCACAGGACTAGAAAGCCCCACCGTCTTCCCTTGGTGCAGCCGGTGGTTTCAAACTGCTGACCTGATTAGCAGCCCAAAGCATAGCCACCATCCCCGCCCCTTGATTCTCTCATTCCTTCTGCATTGATTGGTCCTGTGTAGAACTTTCTCCCATCATCTATTTGCTTACCCTGAAATACAGTTACAGTGCAGTGAATTAATATGGTTCTTCTAGCTATTGGCTCGCATGCAATGATGGGATGGGACTATGCAAATAGCCCTTTCGTCCCACCAAAGTGATTGGATAGCCTGCTAATAACACAAATAAGTGCATGCAACCCTTTGAGCAGCAATGTAGGTGGAATCCTGATGAGGGGATTGGTCAGTTTTTCCATCCCACTGAAGCTTAACAGGAGAGCCGATCTCAGGGCAGAGAGGGATCCTCACTACCATCGAGAAAGAAGAGCCAGGAGTGGGGAATCCCACTCAGACCCCAAGACAGGTCGAGCTGCAATCCCGGAGAAGCCATGAGACATCAGGGAAATGACAGCAGCAGGCCCGTGTTGGGATGAAGGAGGTGCAGTGGGCAGGTCAATCCGTGGAGCAGGAGTGCCTCCAGGCGGGAGATTTCCTGGATGAGTCGGGGTGCCTCCGGGCACTTGTTGGTGGAACTAAAGGACTTTGTGACACTTGCCTGAGCAGGGCAGAAGCCAGTCCAAAAGGAGCTTCTCCCAGGCACAGAGAGGATCTTGTCTTCTGAGGGGTGAGTGCAAGGCCCAGGCCCATGCGGGACCTGGAGGCAGAGGCCTGGCTGGAGGCCTGGCTGCAGGAGAAGCTGTGCTGCCTGAAGAGCTGCATCTTGAGTAGAAGCCGTGACCTCCCTAATGACCTCTGTAACTGAGGACGGCCCGTGGCCATTGCAGCAAATTGGCAAGTCCAGCAGAGAAGCCCTGGAGAGGACCGTGGGAGGGAGGGGCAGCTGACGTTGGATTTGGTCAGAGAGAGGTTGGAGGGTAGAGGTCGATCGAACTCGGGCTCACAGGCATCAACCTTGGGCTAATGTTGATATTGATTCTCCTCCCCACGTCTGAGGTCAAGTGAGGTCAGATACCACACCATCGCGCTTTCAGCGCTTGGTGCAGGAGAGGCCGGAAGATGCTTGGTTCTCGAATTTTAAGATAATAGTTGAGTGACTTAGCAACTTGCAAGCTGACCAAGAATGGTCTCCTGTCTTTCTCTCAGAGTGTATCTCGTGTGTGTGTGTGTGTGTGTGTGTGTGTGTGTGTGTGTGTGTGATGAATTTCAGTCTATGGCCAGTAGGGGCCCCTTCAGGTTGACCCATGTTCGAATTCCATGACTTCCAGTACCCTCTGATGACTTCCTTGTTCCTGGCACGGGGGCCTTTCAGGAGGAGGGAATCAGCCAGTTCTTCACTGAATCCTGGTTCCTTTTAGTGGAGAAGGACACTTAGGGATCATCGTCTGAGCACTGGGTGATGGGGGGAGGGGTACTCATTGCTATTGGGTTGTGATTGCTACTAGGCTTTCTGAGTGAACAAAAATCGATTTCCATATATATTATATATATGGAATATTTTATATATATATATATATATATAAATTAGAACTCAGCCCTTGATGAGTTCCAACCACTAACGATTCCAACAGCACACTTAACCCCTGTGCCACCAGGATCCCCTCTCATTAGCAATCATATACACATGGAAATACTTACAGTTCATACTTACAGTTCAAATTGAAGATTAAAGTTTAAAAGCTTTTTTTCATGTCTTTAATTTTATATTTGCATTTTTTTCTTATGCTGAAAATATTGTGTCCTCATGGCATTTACATAATTTCCCACTTGCTTTACCCTGAATATATAAACATTTGACTATGGGTTAGTCTGGGTAGACTAGAGAAACAAATCCAGAGACACTCATATGGGTGTAAGAAAGATTTTTATCTCAAAGAGCAATTGTAGACTGAGAAAACATCCCAGCCCAGTCCAGATCAAGTCCATAAGTCCATTATTAGTCCATATGTCCGATACTAGTCCATAAATTCCACTCCAGACTCACGCAGCACATGCAATGATGTCAAGGGCAGGCTGATCACAGGCCAATGGGTGAAAGTCTTGCGGATCCAGTGGCAGTGGAAGCATCTCAGTGCTGGCTGCCATCAGCGTGGCTCCACGTGGCTTGTCAACAGGAAGGTGAAGCAGAGAGAGAGAGAGAGAGAGAGAGAGAGAGAGAGTCCCACCTTCAGGGAGGAAGAGGCCATGACCTGTCTTCATGACGCCTCATGATTAGGCCACGCCCACAAGGAGACCTCTTCAGGCTGTGACCTGACTGACAGACTAGACTCCACCCCTTCATTATTTTATCAAGTTGGCATGAAGTTGTGTAACTACCACAGGCTACTGACCTAAAGGCTGGTGGTTCAAATTTACTCAGTAGTGCCATGGAATTAAGGCCTGGCATTCTACTCTCATAGGCTTATAGCCATTGATGATTCCATGGAGAACAGTTCTACTCTGAAATAAAGAAGTGTTACAAGAAATTGGAATTGACTCAGTGGAAAGGAGTTTGGTTTTGGTTGGGTATAGATATAAAATTTTCAAAATAAGTTATTTAACAACTTTTCAGCAGTAAAATGTTTGACAGGGAAATTATTCCATTTATAATGTCATGTGAAAGAATAAAATACCTAGAAATCATTTTAACCAGGGATGTGAGGGACTTATACAATAGAAATTATGAAACGCTGCTGGAAGAGGTTTAAGAAGACATACAAATGCAAAGATGTTCTGTGTTTATAGATTGGAAACCAATATTGTGAAGATGTCACTACTACCCAAAGTGATCTGTACCTTTAAGGCATTAATTAAAATTCCAACCGCCTTCTGTACAGAAATGGAAAATCCAATGCTCAACTTTAAATGGAGCGGTGAGCGGTCCCCCACAGCCACAGCGCTGTTTCAATAAAAGGACCAAGTGTGACGGGAAGACTTGCCCTTCCTGGTTCTGAGCCACATCACACAGCGACAGTCATCAGAACAGCTTAGGACTGGTGGAACTGTAGACACACGGACCAGAGGAATGGAATTGAGAGCCCAGAAGTAAACGCACATCCCTAGGGTCAACTGATTTTGGCCAGGGGTTCAAAGTCTATTGGTGGGGGAAAGAAGAGTCTCTTGAATAAATAAGCCCCAAACGCATTGCCATTGAGGCAGTTCTGCCCCACAGGGTCTCCAGAGGGTAGTCCTCATGGAGACAGGTCGCAGAGTCGTTCCTGTGGAGCCCCTGGTGAGTTCCAATTGCTGACTTTCCAGTTAGCACTCAGCACTTCCCCGCTGTGCCACCAGCACCCCCTCTCCTCAGCACAATCAGAGAAATGCAGATCAAAGCCCAGCGAGAGCCCATTTCACTGCCCCGAGGACAGGACAGTCAAGATAAAAATCAGTCAGTCAATAAAATAACACCTTTTGGCAAGAGCAGGGAAACTAGGAATTCTTATCCATTCCTGATGGAAAAACAGCGAGGCGGTTCTTAAAATCCCTAAACCTGGAATGCCCTCAGGGACCAGCAAGCCCACGCTGAGCTATGCAACTACAGACCTGTAGGCAGAGACTCACACGGAGACTCACGCACCAGTGTCCACTGTCCAACGGGGACAGCAGCCTCGACCCCCACCAGCGGGTAGGAGGATAGCAAAAACGTGGGGGTACAATCCACAGCCAGTAAGAGCTATCAAGACTTGAAACATACCACGCTCTGGGTGGCACTTGAAGACGTGATGCTGAGTGAAGTAGGCCCACCACGGAAGGGCAGATTGGGTAGGATCTTGCTGTTTAGACGAAATAGACAGAGCCAGACAAATGTAGAGTCAAACGGATTCGTGACTGGGGACGGGCTCGCGATGAATCGGAATTGACCTGATCCCAGTGAGTTTTCACTTGTTTGGTTTTGCTTCTGAGGGCCAGGAAGGAGTTGGAGAGGGTAGTTGCTTATGGCGTGCTGAGTCTGGGTTTATGATGATAGAAACAGGCAGGGCTGCCAGGCTGCTGAGTGTCCTTGTTACCAGCAAGTCGGGTGGCCGATCTATTTACAAAAGAGGAGCTGCTGAGGTTAATGCTACGTAACTAGAAACCACATGAGATTTGACTTCTTGGCTTAGAGCTGCGGTTTCTCAACCTTTGGTGGTTGAACGACTCTTTCACAGGGGTCGCCCGATTCAAAACTGTAGCAAAATGACAGTGATGAAGTAGCAACGAAAATAATTTTATGGTTGGGGGGGGGGTCACCACAACATGAGGAACTGTATTGAAGTGTCGCGGCATTAGGAAGTTTGAGAACCAGTGGTTTAGAGATTTTTTTATGTTTCAAATACTGGTATTATCTTCAGCAAACACCACTGAGTGCAACGTTAGATTTCTTCATGCTCTTTTCCTCCTCAGGCACTATCACACTCGGAACATTCTGCCCAGATCTCTTTTAAAGTCACTTAAGATAATTCTCTGTATGGTGTGGTCACCTGGGAGGAATCCCTGAAAAATCCACGGTGGGGCCAGCCTTGTGACTGAGTGGGTCTGTTGGTTAGGACTGCCTCCTCACTGCTTTGGGACTTGAATACTGTTAGTCGCCATCCACAGGGCTCCAAATCCTGCCAACCCCATACCCAACAGAAAGAAACTCTGCCTGGTCCTGTACCATCTTCAGAATCTTTGGGATGATCAAGCCCATGGCTGTGGCGAGGGTGTATTTTCAGTGCCTCCCAACCTAGAAGGCTTAGAGTCAGAGTGTCCTGTGGGTGATGCACAGGCTGTTCACTGGCTCCTTTTCAGAAGTAGATTGCCAGGCCTTTCTTCCTCGTCAGCCTTGGTTTGGAAGTATCACTGAAACCTGCTTACTGGTGCCATAGCTGCCAGAATCATAGCAACAAGAAAGCCGTCACAGGATGACACACCGAGAAGGGCACCCACTGAAACGTGCTGCCAGGGGGCCGGGCACATACCATACTAAACACATAAGTGCCCGTGGAACTGCAGGCTCCTTGGCCACAAGATTGGCCCCAGCCCCAGCCCTTGCAGGTGCAAAAGAAGGTTTACTGACTGACTGGGGAGGGTGCTGCCCTCTGCTCCTTGCCCAGCTTTGGAGGTTTGTCCCGCAGCCCCCGCCCTCCTCGTGCACAGTAGGGTGAGCACCAGATGGTGGGTAACGTTGGCTTTCCCAAGTCCTCAAACCCTGTCTGGACTTCCCTCTAGGCCTTCGACCCCCTTCTTTGACCTGCTGCAGCACCGGTACCAGCAGCTGTGGGTTCAGGAGCAGAAGGCCACGCAGACAGCCATAAAGTTGGAGAAAAAGCACAAGGTAAACAAAATACTCGCTCCCGGGTGGCAAATTGTCGGGGAGGAAGAGAAGGGAAGCGTGACTCAGGCAAAGCTCTGCTTGCCATGTGCAGATGTTGGCCCTGGGTGGGGTAGGGAGGCACCGCATTGTTTCTTGTTCTGCTAACCAGGTGTCAGAGAACCTTAAAGCTGCAAAGGATCTTGGTGATTATCAGATGCGCAGTCCCCAGTTTTAGCCCAGAGTGTGTAAGGGACTGGCCGGCCTGGCTCCTCCTCCAGCAAGTCGGCCCCCAGAGCCTCCAAGGCAGAATTAGAATCCAACTTTCCTGGTTCCTGCCCGTCGCCTCTTTCCATCAAATCTCTTCATGGTTTCAAGCCAAGCAAACCCACTGGCATCCATTAGGTCCCACCTCCTAGTGACTCCCTCTCAGGAGCCCTGGTAGTGGGGTCATTAAGTGTTGGGCTGAGATCTGCAAGGTCAGCAGTTCAAAACCCCCAGCCCCTCGGAGAAAGACAGGGCTTTCAACTCCTGGAAAGAGTTACAGTCTTGGGCGCTCACCGGGGGCAAGTCTACCTTGTCTTCCAGGGTCACTGTGAGTCAACATCGACTTCCTGGCAGTGAGGGTGAGTTTCATTGTTTTGGAGTGACTTTCTCAAAGGTTTCTGAGACTGCGAGTCACAGTTGGAGAAGACAGCCTCATCGTCTCCCTGTGAGCAGCTGATGGCTCTGGACTTCCACGTGTAGTTAGCAGCCCAGCCCCTGAGCCCTGGTCTAGATGGAAATCCTCCCTGTTTCATCTACAAAAATAAGTAAATAAGGGAAAGCTAGGGGATGGTTTTAAAGAACACGTTCTATGTCACAATCTAGGAGCATGTTCTGTGCAAAGGGACACGTAGACCCCACACAACCTCACATGGGTCAGAGTAGACTCGGGGTGCATAGAACTTCCTTTCCTCATTTTCAGTCTAACCCTAGGAGCACTTACTTTTGTTGTTGAGAACAGATGGAAAAATACACACCAATTCAATAGTTGTTGTTGTCAGGACCCTCCAGTCGGTTCCAACTCGGAGCATCCCCGGTCCTGCGCCGTCCTCACGGCTGTGGTTCCAATTCCAGCTCATTGCTGCAGCCACTGTGTCCAGCCAGCTCATCAAGACTCGCCTTGGCTGCACTGCCCGTCTGCTTTCCCAAGCATGACGTCCTTTCCCAAGGGCTGGTCCAAGTATGTGAAACAAATTCCTGCCACCCTCGCTCCTAAGGAGGCTTCTGGATGCATGTCCTCCAAGATGGATTTGTTGGTTGGTTGGTGTTTTCCGGCAGCCCACAGTACCACATCAGCACCCCCATCCTAAAGCATCCACGCGTCTTTGGTCGTCCTTATTTGATGTCCAACTTGCACACGCGATCGAAAAATACCATGGCTTGGGTCAGGACTACTTTAGTTCTCAAAGCAACATCCTTGCTTGTCAACATCTTAAAGAAGTCTTGTGCAGCAGATTTACCCAGTGCAATGCATCATGGATCTCTGGACTGCTACTTCCATGAGCACTGAGTGCGGAGCCAAGACAGAGGGAACCCTGGCGACTTCTGTCTTTCCTCCGTTGCTACCCGCACCACTAAGTGACACTGGTGATGGTCTTCCAGTCGTGCAACATCCTCGCTCTCCTTTTCTGAATTGCTCCTCCCTCATTACCGTGAAGTCGCTGCCCACTGAGGTTTCTAGCTAGCCTTTCCATTTGCTGCTTTCAGTTTGATCCAGCGTGGCTCTTTTACCAGCATAGTGCACGAGGCACATGTTTCTCACTAGTTAAGCTAAACTGTGCCTTGACTTTAAGAAGATTTCGGGACATGTCTTGGTTTAAGCTATAAAGATGATCTCAGGGCAAGAGTTTCACAGGTTCATTCAGCCTCCATGGCTCTAGTAAATCTGGAGTCATTTGGAATTCTGTTCCTCATTTCTGCCCCTCTGATCAGCGGTCTCCTGTGGAAACCTTGATCAGAATGTTCGGTGATGGTAGCCGGGCACCCTTCATTTCTTCTGGTCTCATGACAGAGGAAGCAGTTGTTCATGGAGGCCATTAGACATAGAGTTCATACCCTCCCTCATTACTGATTCTCCTTCTTCCTCTGTGACTCCAGGTCAACAGAAACCACTCATTGTGCTCTGGATGGTCACTTGCAAGCTTTTAAGATCCCAGGCACTGTGTCATGAACTAGGAGGTAGAACAGAGGCGCTTAACATGTCAGCAAGCCAAGTAACTGGAATGTCCCGTGAAATCATGACTGTAACCCTCAAAACCCAGAACTAAATCCCATGAGGTTTGGGGCGGTTCACAATTAACCTCAGCAGCTACTCTTTGGGGTTGGTGTTGCAAATATGTCTATATCTAACACCCAACTTTCATCAATTCAACTTTTTACAGATGTATAATTTATGCATAGCAATTACTTCCATCAACCCTACCCTTGGTCAATATGATCTTTCCATCATCGGTAACCCCCTTTACCTCTCCCTCCCCTGGCAACCACTAATAAACACATCAGAAACTAGACATTTGTCTTTTCTTGGCTTTTTCCGTATGTTAGGTCATACAATAGGCTTCCTTTTGTGATGGGCCGATTCGCTCAGCATCCCGTCGTTAAGCCCATCATGGCGCCAGGCTCCATTTCTCCTGCTGGCTGAGTGGCATTCCCTTGGGTGTGTCACATTTGGCAAATCCACTTCTCAGTTGACGGGCTTTTAGATCCTTCCCGCCTTGTAGCTGCTGGGCTCCACAGGGTTGTCAATGACTGATTGTTCAGATAGATCACCAGACCTTTCTTCTGAGGCACCTCTGGGTGGTGTCGAACCACCAGCTTTTCCGTTAGCCGCTAGAACTGCTAGCTGTTGGGGCCAGGTGGGAGCTCTGTGCGTTAGCTGTGCCTCTTGAAAGCCGGTGAGGTAAGGATGAAACCTCCATTTTCCAAGCGTGGACGTTGAGGCTTGCACAGGTGGGACCATGCATGAAATCTGAGCTGAATTCTGACCCACTTCACATCGGTGTCGGCTCCACTAGGCCACCAATGCCAACGACTAATAATACACATCATTAGTGACTGGCAGGAAGTCAGCCAGCAAGATTTTTTTTTAAGCTGGAAAAAACATCATTAGCGGCTCATGTGCATTGCTATGCACATTTGAAAATACCAAAAGACTCAGAAATACAGACTTTCTGAGAGCTCCGGTTAGCCTCCTTTCCAGGAGCTCCAAGTTGATGATTGTCAAACGAAGATTTGCTCAGTGTTCACTGAGTGCTTCATAGATGACACGAAGGGCGTGGCTTCAGTGTCTCCGGTGTCACAATCCCCGCAGCCGCAAGCCATGCTCTGTGCCAAGTACCCGGGTGAGCACACCCGCTACATCTAGTCCTTCCAGAAACTCCATGAGCCTGCCGGGACACCACTGCAATTTGCTTTCTCTTTATTTGGGGAAACTGAGACTCAGAGTCATTTGGTGACTTGCCAAAAGCATCGGAGCCACGCCTAGACCCAGGTGTGTCCCACCTCAGAGTCCAGGGTCTTCTGAAGGCCAGGTTCTCCACCCTGCTGACTGTGGGAGACCTCAGCAAGTCCAGACTCGGACAGCACCCGCTGTATCGGAAAAGGCTTGCCAGGATTCCTGGTGGTCTCCTCGGTCTTCCTGGTGCACCAGACGAGGCGCTGTGGGAGGGAGGGCCTGAGGGCTCCCCAGGCCCGTGGCTGGGTGCAGAGGCCTCCCCGGGCTATCCTCAACATCTCTAACCCACGTCGACGTCAGCTGTCAGTGGGGTCCGGAGACTGGCTCATTAAAGAGCAGAGCGCCGTAATAACATTTTACAGGCAGCCCATGACTAGTTTATTCGTTAATGGCTCTAGCAAGAGTCAGTTTGCGACGGTAATGACCAGTTTCAGAGGGAGCGTTGCCATTACAAACTGTTTTATAGCTCAATATGACAGCCATGTTTTTTAATTAGCAGCTATTTCATGACAGCGGGAGAGGGTCACGGGAATCCCAGCCTCCCAAAACAGGGTTTCCAACTCTAGGACATGATCCTGTTGAGAGCTTCTCTCTTGTAACCGAGTGTCCCACGGGCAGCTGTTGGGAGCGCCTCCACCCCAAACACCGGGGCAGATAGGGACTGGCCCCAGCCAGGTGGCCCACCCAGGAGAAGCCTCCCTCTTCCGTTAGATGCCCAGGTTTAGGATGGCAGACACTTTTCAGCACGTGGATTGACGCCATGGCTGCCACAGTGGCTCAAGGCTGAGCGCGATGGTGACGATGGTGCGGGACCAACAGTGTGTCCCCCTGCTGTACGGAGATCGCTGGGCGTCCCAGCGAACTCGCCAGGCTCTCCACAGCAACTGGGAACCTCAGTCAAAGACAAGACGCGAGTGCCCAAACTCCATTCTAGAAAGCAGAGAGGAGAAACTGACCCTCCCACACACTCAGCGAGGTGAAGATTATGGATGACTAGCATGGATCCATAAAAGGGGCTCCGTGGGGGCTCAGGGTGGACTGTGGCATTTGTGGACGTGCTTTCATGGAGGCGTTACATGGGGGGGGGGGTGGAGGGCACCGGAAGTTTATCTGGCTCTCTCGCTCCTGCCCCTCGGAGAACAACTACTGGAAGGAGAGAGCAAATGACACCCAATCGGCACTGCAGGCAGACCTGGTTGAGTGGGCCCTGACACGTACACAATCGGGGGTTCCGTGTAAGACAGAGTAGATAAGAGCATATGAGTATTACAGTTGGTGCAAAACCACACCACCCACCAATCCCACTGCAGTGGACCCTGTTCTGCCTCCAGGGTAGACAGCCTCACCTTGGGTGTGGTTGAATGGCCAGCCTTGTGGTTATCATTCTAATACCTACCCAGAGTCATCAGGGCTCCTTTATGAAAATGTAGGGCCTGTGGGGATGACCAGGGGCCTGCCAGGGCCTCAGGAGGATTCTCTGCAGTTAAGGAGCCCCAGCGCTCAAGGAACCTCCGCACAGAAATCCCACCTAGACAAAGACAAGCAGCAGACTGCCCAGCACGTTTATTGCAGACATTTATCGAGCCTGGCTCCAGGCCCCAAAGACCCAACTCAACTTGTAGCCCTTGACCCCAAGGTGCTGCCACACTAAGGACAGTGTGAGACAAGCAGGGAGAAGGGAGGGGCGCTGGGCGGGCAGGGGTATGTGCATGGGGATCAGAAGGCCAGGGTCAAACCCTCATTCCACCGCTTAAAGCTGGGGGCCTGTGTTAGGCCAGGTTGACCAGAGAAACAAATCTGGGGATACTTCGATGTGTGTACCAGAGAGCTTTATATCAAGAAATAATTATGTATCAACAAAACAGCCCAGATCAAGTCCATAAGTTCAATATTATCCCATAAGTCCAATATTAACCCACGAATTCCTCTTCAGGCGCACGCAGCACATGCAATGATGCCAAATGCAGGAAGAGCATGGGCCGGTGGGTGGAGAGTCCTGTGGGTCAGTGGTGGCGGAAGCATCTCCAGGGCTCTGGCTGCCATCAGCGTGGCTCCATTTTGCTTGTCAACTGGAAGGTGAAACAGAGAGAGAGTGCGTGTGTCCCACCTCCAGGGAGGAAGAGAGGCATCAGAAGGCCGTGCCCATAAGGAGGCAGTAGGCTGTGACCTGATTGACAGGCTAGACGCCACCCCTTCATTCTTATTTGTCAAGTTGACATGCACCGGTGTGACTACCGCAGGACCTTTAGGACAGTGTTCTACCCCTGAGCCTTGTTTGTTTGGTGTCCCATCTCTAAAATAGGGGTGGCATGCAAGCGGTGCGTTCTAGGGTACCTGGACGGTGCAAGCAGGTGACTGTTCTGAAACTAACCCAAAGGCTGGAGGTTCAAATCCTCCTAGAGCAGCGGTCCTCACCTGTGTTTCACACGGGTCACCTGATTCATAACAGTAGCAAAATGACAGTGATGAAGTAGCCACGAAAATAATGTTATGGTTGGGGGTCTCCACCATATGAAGAACTGTATGAAAGGGTCTCGGCACTAGGAAGGTTGAGACCCACTGACCTAGAGGCTCCCGGGGAGAAAGCCTGGTGATCTGTGTCTGAAACAGAGGCCATGGAAAGCCCTCTGAAGCACAGTTCACCATCCGTCGGAACGGGCCTGCCCGCAGCTGCTACATCACAGAATGTATATCTGAGGGAGTCCTCAGGATGCTAGGTGTATTGGTGGGATCCTTGGGGCTATGTGGCTGCTTTGCACCCCACTCTGCCCATAGAAGCCACACGCATCCCGCCCCCCCCCCCAACCCAGCTGCTTTTCCCTGTTTGCACAGCTCAATGCTGGGGCTCCCAGGTTAGCGTCTCCAGTGCTCCCCTAACTGCCTGTGTGGTTTCTCCAGCTGGTATCCAACAAGCGTCTCAACTGGTGACAAATCCAGAGCCAAACTCCCGATTCCCACCTCCTGAACTTACCCTGCTGCCATCTTTCCCAACTCAGCAACTCCTTTTCCAGTTATGTGGGCCCAGATCCCCAGGTCAGCACCTGCCTCTCTTTCTCTGTGTCCCAGTTTCCAGGCCTCAGCAATTCTAGGACCGGACCACGTCCCATGTCCCACTGCCACGTCTTCCCTGGAATCCAAGCCACCGTCACCTCCTGTTTTAACTGTTTGTGGCAGTGCTGCTTGCCTCCTTGACCTGGTCCACCTTGCTGTAACCCCTGATGTCACTCACAGTCGTGGGAGCATTCCAGAACCTAAATCAGATCCTAAATGAGGTCATGGCCCCACTCTGCCATCCCAAGGCACCCAGATAATTCCAGAACAGTCCTTACTGGGCACTCCAAGGCTCACCTTAGTCTGGCCCCTTCAGCTTCTGTGATCCCCTCTTCTGGCCTCCCTGTGCCTGAAACACACAGACTACTTCTACCCAGGGCCTTTGAGCTTGTTGCTCTCCCAGGAATACTCTCTTCCCCAAATCCCACTGACCCTTCCTCCATTGTGTTAGACTGGGTTGATTAGAGAAACCAGGGCAGAGACACTAATGTATGTGTAAGAGAGAGCTTTATATCAAAGAGCAATTGTATATTGAGAAAACACCCCAGCCCAGTCAGAGCAAGTCCATAAGTTTGCTATCAGTCAGTTTCCCTTATACTAGTCCATACTGGGACTCTTTAGACTCACGCAGCACATGCAACGATGCCAAATACAGGAAGATCACAGAACTGTGGGCGGAAAGTCCTGTGGGTCCAATGAGGGTGGAAGCCTCTCCAGGGCTCTGCCTGCCATCAGCGTGACTCCATGTGACTTGTCAACAGGAATGCGTCACTGAGAGGGGAGCTGTTTATTCCGTTGCACCTCCACATGAGGTCATCAAGCTGTGGCCTGATTGACAGGCTAGACTCCACCTCTTAATACCCTCAAGTTGACAGGAGATTATGTAACTACCACATCCACCATTCGCGCTCTCTCTCCTCTAATGTCACCTTCTCTGATCTCTGGCTCTGTCACCCCTGACCGCTTACCTGCCTTTAGGTTAGTTTTGTTCTGTGCTTATCACTACCTGGCATTTTAAAAGTACGGTCATGTGCCAATCGGGTCTGTTCAGGTGATGGCCAACCACATGTATGTCCAGGGTCCACTACGGTTATAACATAGTTCAGAAATCCTGATTGGAAAGTGGAACATGGTGATTGCAATAATTCCCTGCATACAAGACGTGTGTCTTACATCTCGGTGTACAAAGTTATTGTGTGGTCAGGCATAAGGTACAGTCTATCTCATAACCTGTATACAAGGAAGCTTCAAAAAGTTCACGGAAGAATGTAATGAAAAGAGAATGGAATTTTCCCACAGACTTTTTGAAGCTCTTGTATATATCTTGTGTGTGAGAGAAAGACGTGGGTAAATGACTCTACAGAGGAAATTGGTTTTCCACTCAACAACTGATGCACTTTTTGCTTTGTGACATGGATGGCAAGCCCTGTGACATAGTAAGCAGCACTCTTCCCGTATCCTCCCATATGCCCCGTTTCCATTCACGGCCCCATCCTCATTCAGTGTCCTTAGCCTTACCCCGGACCCACGCTGCCCTTGGGAGCTCACCGGGCTGCAAGCCTCTCTGGCGTGACTGCTCATCTGGTAGGCCTGAAAGGGGCGCAGTCACAAGTGTGAGTTCATCTCCATGCTTTAAGGTCACAGTGTTATCAAGAGCTCCACCCGTCTCTCTCAGGCAAGTAAGCCTGGGCTGTTTTATGATTCCGAGTTCTGTGCCACATTTGTTGCTCACTACATCCGGGACTTCTACTGTTGTCTCTTTCCGAGTAGCCAGCAGCGGCAGCTGGGCACTATCTAGTCCTTCTGGTCTCAGTGTTATGAAGGTCCGAGTTCACGTGGCCCGCTCGACCTTTGCACTAATTACTTCCACACTGCTTTGATTTCCTTCCCTCTTCTTGGCCCAGATGGGGAGAGAGGCCAATAGCTGCTCTTTAGAGGGCTTCTCACAAGCTTGTTAGGCCCCACGGTAGACTGTAGAACATTCTGGGCTATTATGTCCATTGATCCCAGTGTCTCCCCAGACTATGGTCCTAAGACCCCAGAAGCATATGTGTCTTGAAATACAAGGAGGTACCCACTCCCCCCAAAAAACAAACAAACAAGCAAACAGAAAAAAGCTCTGCTGGGCGGAGCTCTTGTAGTGCACATTTTTCCAGCTTGGGAAGCATCTAGCCGCTCTCTCTGAGTTAGTGCACCCAGTGGCATCACCTGGAAAAGTTTTCTCTGACACAGTGAATCTTCTTGTAAAAGCAGCTTTGCTCAAACCTCGTCTTTTGTGATTGTCGATTTAAGAGAATAGTGTGCAGCTGTGAAATTTTGTTTCCAGCTTGGGAAAAATGCCGCAGAAACTATTGAGATATTGAACACAGCTTACCAGGACAGTGCTATGGGAAAAACTCAAGTGTACGAGTGGTTTTCTTGGTTCACAGAGGTGAAATGTCACACACAAAAAGTGCAATGTCAATGAGGAGAGTCGCTGTGAAATTTGTGCCTCAGATTCTGACTGACCAGCAGAAAGAGCATCGGCTGGAGACATGCCGTGCTTTGAAAGGACAGCTCTGAAGAGACCCAGACTTTCCCCCCACCCCAAGGTCATTACTGGTGACGAGACACGGTGCTGAAAGCAAACATCAGTCAAGACAGTGGAAGACACCATTGTCACCTCACCCTCAAAAAAGTTCCTCAAGTGAAATGAGAGATCCAGACCAGACTCATGTGTTTTTCTGATGTGAGGGGCACAGTGCATTTGGAATTCATACCACCAGGTCAGACTGCTAATCGAGCTTTCTGTTTAGAGGTTCTGAAACGATTGCATAACAGTATACAACAAAAAAGACCTGATTTGTGGCAGACGGGGGACTGGTTTTTCTACCAGGACAGTGCACCTGCTCATGCAACCATCTCAGTGCTCCAGTTTTGGTCAAAAAACACCATGCCTCTCTTGCCCCATGTGCCTTACTCACCTGGTCTCACTCTGTGTGATTTCTTTTTGTTTCCACGAATGAAAAGAGACATGAAAAGACTGCAATTTGATGACATAAAAGAGGTGAAGAAAAAAAAAACGAGGAAGGTGCTGTCAGCCATCCAAAGAGATGAGTTTGAAAAATGTTTCCAAGAATGGAATTGCAGATTTGACAAATGTATTACGTGTCATGGAGAGTGCTTTGAAGGTGATAAGGTTGTTTTTTAAATACCTAACTTTGAAAAAAAAATCTGTTTTGGGGGTACCCCTCATATGTCATGATAATTGGTTATGTTACTGATTTATGTGTACCGTACACCGTACAGTCCAGCTACGAGGTTTACCACTATCAGTGTATGCTCCCGTGAAAAGGCAGCAGCATCCAATCTTGTGTACTGAGCATCTCTTGAGCATTGTGTTAGCGTTCTGTTTAATTTTCTTTCAAAAATATCACCACGAAGTGCATCATGGCTCTCGAATGCAGCAAAGCCGTGCTAGAGGTAGTGAGCAGCAGCAAGAAGCAGAGAGAAGCGTCCGTTTGGATGGGAAGCCGGAGGTTATTAAAGAACACAGAGGTGGAAAAGCAGCCAATGTGATAGCTGGCAATTTAGGCCTGTCACACTGACAATCACAGTGGCTTGCAAACACAAATTTAAAAATTCTTCACGCTGTTAAAGGATTGACTCCCTTCAATGATCCAGGGCTCACGAGTAAAGGGACTCTCTGTCAGATATAGAAAACTTGCTAATGACCCTCTCAGTGTACCAGTAACCCACCAGGCAGCAGGGCTCCTGGGTAAAGTCGGGGTCCGTGAAAAAGAAGCAGCCCCTCAAGGAGCTGGATTGGCACAGTGGCAGCCACAGTGAGCTCAAGCATACCAATCGTGAGGATGGCACAGACCGGGCACTATTTCCTACCATAGTACGTAGGGTCGTTATGAGTTGGAACCAACTGGATGGCACCTAATAACAAGATACTGGCCCAGGGCCCAAGGGCGTGCAACTCGGGGACTATGCGCTATTGTAGGAGCCCTGGTGGTGGTGTGGGCACTCACCGGGCTGCGATCCACATAGTTGGCAGTTTGAAACCACCAGCAGCTCCTTGTGAAAGAGACTCCTGTAAACAGTTACCATCTCTGAAACCGGTCGCTATGAGTCAGCATTGACTGGATGGCCGTGGTCCCATATTATTATTATTTTAGATCATTTTATTGGGGGCTCGTACAATTCTTATCACAAGCCATCCATCCATCCATTGTGTCAAGCACATGTGTACATCTGTTGCCATCATCATTCTCGGTGCCGTATTATTATCATTGGGGCAATCAGCAAGCCCTGTAAGACGGAGAAACCCGTGAGGACAGCCCTCCCCTCCCTGTCCTTGGTCCCTTCCCACACCTCCTCTCACAGCTGCACATCCTCCTTGTGTTGCTGGGGTATCCATGCCTTCGCCCTTGTCAGCACCGGGTCTCAGCGCCAGCGCTTCATTCCAAGGCTCTCAGCGTAAGCAAGGGCGAACCTCACAAGGATCAAGGCGGGGCTGGAGGGTGAAGGGCATTGTGCAACATCAGGATTTGGTCTCAATCAATAAGGAGACAGGAGACCCTGGAACTCACGGACTGCAGAACTCTGTTACGGACCTGCTGGTATCTGTGGGGGTGCAGTAGGTTAAGTAAGCATTGGGCTGCTAATCCAAAGGTCTGTAGTTCAAAGCCACCAGCCACTCCGTGGGGGGAAGAGGAGGCATTTTGCTCCCGTAAAGATTTATAGCTTCAGAAACAGATTGTGATGGCGATTCTACAAATACTGCTTGCTAGGACGGAACCGTTCAGCGGGAGGATGTCTGGATTATGCCCTAGTGAAAAAATAGTTTGGGAAAAAGAGATTGACAGCTTCGGAAACCCTATGGCGCATGGCTGCTTTGCCGCATGGGGTGCTAGGAGGAGCTAGTCAATGGCCGGTGGGTTTGGGCATCTGTTAGTGGGCACAGGGCATGCAGTTAATCGGAAGGGGCAGGATGCCCTCCATAAGCCTCTGAAATCCCACCCCACAGACAGACACCCTGCCCTGGGCTCTGAGCTGCACCCCTAACTCCCCTCCTCCAAAGAAGTCCTCCTGCTCCTGGGGGATGATGGCATTTCGCCAACTCATGCATCTCGTCACAGGAGCCCTCCGGAGTCCTTAGCACCCCTAGGCAATGTGCTAGGCGCAGGGTGCCTGAGACGCTGTCCCTGCTCTCAAAAGCGCAGTCAGCTATGTGTTCTAGGGTCACCAGAGGCAGGAGCAGTGGCCGGGGCGAGGGCAGGAGGCAGAGTGGCCTTCAGGTCTGTTGCATCAAAGTGCCCAGCTCTCCGTCCTGCGTCCGTCCGTCCCTCCCGGCGTGGGCCCCCCGGAACCAGGCGAACTGTCTTTCTCTGGCCTGCAGGTGATCCTCGGGAAGCTGTATGAGACGCGGAGCTGTCAGCTGAGGAAGTACAAGCCACCAGTGAAGCTGGACGCTCTCTGGCACATGCCTCACTTCCAGAAGGTCAGACCCCACCTCCACATGCCCCGTCCTGCAGCCAGGGCAGGAAGTCAACCTGCTCTCCTCCTGCCAGTTCCATGGTGGAGTTACGTGAGCTTCTAATCATGCGTTCATTTTGACCCGACACTATCATGATCCCAATTCTACCTTATAAATCTGGTTAGACCAGAGGATGCACAGTGGTGCAGATGGAACTAGAAACACAGGGAATCCAGGACAGATGATCCCCTCATGACTAGTGGTGACAGTGGTGATACTGGGAGGGAGGGAGGAAGGGGGGGCTAGAAAGGGGGAACCGATTACAAGGATCTACATATAACCTCCTCCCTGGGGAACAGACAACAGAAAAGTGGGTGAAGGGAGACATTGGGCAGTGTAAGATATGAGAAAATAATAGTTTATAAATTATCAAGGGTTCATGAGGGAAGTGGGAGAGGGGAGGGAGGGGGTAAAAAAAAAGAAAAATGAGGAGCTGATTCCAGGGGCCCATGCATAAGGCGAATGAGTGTTTTGAGAATGATGAGGACAATGAAAGTATACGTTTGCTTTACATAATTGACGTCTGTATGGATTGTGATAAGAGTTGTAGGAGCCCCAATACAATGATTTAAAAAGCAGCGTGAGAGCTCCGAGGGTGGATGTTGTGCAGAGGAAGGGAAATGAGAAAACGGGACAGTGGCTCCCAGATGAAAGGGGGCTGAGCTTTTCTGTGTGGCCACAAGGGACATGCCCGACCGCCAGGCTGACAGCTGCACAAACAGCGCTCCTGGCCAGCGCGGACGCGGTGCTGTGTTGCGCTGAACTGCGATTTAGGCAATGCAGGGGACGGTGCCTTCCTGAGACTAATGCACTCGAACAAGCAGCCGCGCTCGCGGGAGAAACTGCTTTGGCCATGTCACCCACCCGCCCTGATGGGCCTCTCTGTCAGCATGTGCCGGTGGCCACGCGCCTCGCTGCCTGTCCGCCCGCAGGGCCGAGACCTCGGAGCACACGCGGCGTGTCCAGGGAAGAACATGACGGAGCACTCTTCTGGAAGTGGACCCTCCCTGTCAGCTTCTCTAACGCTCTGACTTCCGGCTTTTCTCAGGGTGCTGCCTCCCGCTGCCTTGCGTCACCTCCCTTCCTCACTCTGCAGTTTCCTCCCGCTGCCTCCTCCTGGCCTTTGCTGCCCCCGTTGCTCCTTTCTCTCTCATTCCCCGGATGTCCATGGGGCATCTGCATCCAGGGATCCTGCTCGAGGGAGGACCAGGACCACGCAAGTACTCACCTGGTGCGCTGCTCTGTGGCATCGACTCTGGACCCCACACAGGACGAAACGACAGGAAACAAAACGCAACAAAAACGCACTGCCGTCGGGTCTGTTCTGGCCCATGGCGACACTATCGGGTGGAGGAGAGCTGCCCCTGGGGGTTTCCGAGACTGTAACTCTTCATGGGAGCGGAAAGCCTCATCTTTCTCTTCCATTTACAGCCAACCCCACAGCTTTATGCAAGCCAAAGGTCAGAGGAGGATGCAGGCAGAGCATCCCCCAACAGAGCAGGACAGGGGCCTTCTGTCGCTGCACTCCTGGGGGGCACCGATACTTCCGTGTTGGAGGCCCCTTGTTTCACACACCTGTGCAGCTTCTCGGGGCCTGGGCCATTGCATGCGCTCCCGTGCACACACGAATTAATGAGCTTCTATTTTCAAAAGCGAGAGTTTGACTAGCTTCCCGGGGGCCGCTCCCTGTCCTCAGGTGGGGGCTCTAAGCAACACGAAGGAAGCAATGACCACCTTTTATTTGGGACCAGGCGGAGCAAGCATGATCATCCCCCTTGGATGGCTGAGCATTGGAGTGGTGTGTGACTGCCTTGCCAAGCGAATGGCTGGGTCTGGGCTGTGACTTCGTGCGACGTCAGGGCCCAAGCTTGTGGGTGCTGCTCACGGTGAATCACAGGATATGAGAATGTGGGTAAAAATGCAAGCTCCTGTGTGCACGGGGGGTCGTCATCTGTTCTGAGGATGCTCACCCCCCACTTCTCAGGATTCCTGGAGGTAGAGGGGAGTGAGGACTTAGGTGAGACTCCTGAAACAGGGATGGCCCCTGGGCATCATCCTGTATGGTTCAGCAGAGATCCTCAGGTCCCCAGAGCGCTGCCTATCGGGGAAAGAACACCAGTGTGTTTGTGGAATCCTTGCTGTGAGCCAGAACCCCGGGTGGCATAGTGGGCTACCCTTGGCGCTGCCGACTGCAAGGCCTGGGCTCCAAACCCACAGCCACTCTTAAGGAGAGAGGAGGTTTGTTCCCTTAAAGCGTTGCCGCCTCAGAAAGCCCGGGGGCCGTTCTACCCTGTCCCGTAGGGTTGCCATGCGTCGGCAGTAGCTTGATGGTGGTGAGTTTAGAGTGATGCTTGGTTTCACTGTGTGCCAAGGAGCCCTGATGGTGCCAGGGGTCGGCAAGGTTGGTAGTCTGATACCTGCCAGGCGCGCCTCAGGAGCAAGAGGAGGCTGTGTGCACCTGTGCAAAGGTACCGTCTGGGAAGCACATGGTCTTGAGGGAAGACTGCAGCCGGAATGCTTCTGAACAGCAAGCATGGTGAGACTGGCTCTCGGATCCTTGGGGCACAACAGCCAGAGAGACCAGCCTCTGGGAAGAAGGTCGTATTTAGTAAAGTAGCAGGACCGAGAACACGAAGAAGATGCTGGA
Source organism: Tenrec ecaudatus (assembly GCF_050624435.1). Lineage (NCBI taxonomy): Eukaryota > Metazoa > Chordata > Mammalia > Afrosoricida > Tenrecidae > Tenrec > Tenrec ecaudatus. The sequence continues at coordinate 74,504,075 of NC_134539.1, read as the reverse complement.
CATGATGGGTCGACACCGGGGCTCAGCACTGGGCTGCAACAGAACAGCCGTGAGGATGGCGCCAGACCCGGCGGCGTTTCCTTCTGCCATACTCAGGGTTGTTCTGAGATGGAACTGATTCTGACAGCACCTAACCACAGGGGCCACGCGCTGGACATGCATCACCTGGCGGGTGTGACATACCCATTCTACTGACGTGGGAACGAAGGCCCAGAGCGGTGCAGGAACATGCTTGGCCAGGAGGGGACTCCCAGGTTCAATGTGGGCTGCCCAGCCCCTAGGCTGGTCTGTGATGCCGCCTAAGGACGCCTTCTCTGACCACTCAGCTCCCCACAACAGGCCCCCACTTTATCAAGGGCCCCCTTCCCCTTCGTGACATTTTCCTGCCCTGAAATTCTTCACTCTGGTGTGCAAGCCGTCGTCCCACTTCCTGTTTCCCCCAGGGCCGAGCACCCAGGAGGTGATCAGAGATGTTTGGGAGGAAAGATTTCCCAGGGCAGCCCGGACTGCAGGAGGGATTTACACGTCCCTGCACTGAACTACTGAAAGCCCCCTGGCTCATCCGCCAGACTCCAGCACCCACAGCTTGGGCCTGAGCCTGGCTCCTCCTCTGGCCAGGCTGTAGAGCAGCAAGTGGGGGGGCAGCCTGATCAAAGCCCCAGGAGGGTCTTTGTCTGTGCCTCACCCCTACAGATCCGCCTGCCCCGCCTTCTCATCAACCCCCTCACCCCACTATGTAGGGAAAAGGCGCTTCCAAAATAGTTGAACCTGTCAGGGTGATGGATCGCCTAAATGGACTCTCCCGCTCACGAACAGATGTCGACGCTGAACTCTGTCAGAAATAATTAAACACCTTTCACACGGAAAAGCAGCAGGCAGGGCGAGAGGCCGCCACTCGGCTGGGTCCGCGTGCACGCGAGCAAGCTGGCTTCCTGCACCGGCACCGCCCGCCACCAGGGGGGGAACCCACCGCACTGCCCCAGGACCTCCAGGGTCCCTTGCACTGTCCCTCGCGGACAGACTGAGGCCTAGAGGAGAAGGACGTGCTCTCTTTCTGGTCCACAGGACTTGCAGCAGCCAAGGAGAGGCCAGGGCCTGAGATGGAGGGAGAGAAAAAGGGAGGGAGGCTCCACTGACTGCTGGCAAGTGCCCCCTGCCAGCAGAGAGACCTGGCCCAACCCTCCCGGGGCCTCAGTTTCCACATCTGAAAATGAGGGCGTGGCAGTCGCTTCTCTTCCAGCCAGACCTCTATCATTCTGACTCACCGCTCACAGACATGCCTGCGGTGGGGGTGTCTGTCCGGGAGGGGTGATGGCGCACACCCTTTTCTGTGCCTCATTTGGGGCCAGCCGAGCACTCAGGTCTCCCAGCCACCGAAGGAAGTGGCACTTGGGTTTGGGCTGTCGGTCTCTGAGCTGCCAGCTTGGATATCTCCAAGGCCTTCTCTGGGGTGTGATGGAGCTCAGGGGATGGAGAGAAGCCCATCTGGCTGGTCCTGCGCTGATTCCAGGGTCAGCCTGACCTGTGTCACACAGAACTCTGCCACCGTCTTCCAGTCAGGTGGCTGCCTCTGAGCCCAGTGGTGAGATCGGAGGCCCAGTTTTCTGTGAAATGGGTGAATGCCCATTCCCTGCAGGGTGCAGAAAGGATTCAATGAGATGTGTGTAAGAGGGTTAGCAGCGTCTGCTCCCTGCTGCCCAGCTGCTGGGGCAGAGGTCAAGGTGAGCATTCACTCACAAGCCTTGTCATTGTGTCCCTGTGTGCTGGCCGGCCCGGTCCTGGAGGTCGGGGGTAACGCGGAGCGCTGCTGCCCTGTTGCTGGCGGCTGTGCGCCTGGGGTGGGTGGGCAGGGAGCGTTTGGAGACACGCCACTCCACATATCCAGTGCTCCCAGATGGGAAGTGGTCTTGAGAGACCAAGCTTAGCTGGTCCCACAGCCCAAGTTTGTGGTGTGGGCGTGACCCGGCCACGTTAAACAGGACCACAGCCCAGGCTGGCCCTCGGTGTTCGTGTCCTCAGACTCATGGAACCGAGTACCACAAAGTATGTGGCTTATCAGAACAGAAACGGGTTGTCTTACATCGCTGTGGTCCTTGTGCTGTGTCAACTCCTAGTGAGCCTGTGAGCAGCAGAGTGAAGCGTGGCTCAGTCTCCCCTTCTCCTGGAGTCCACAGTAGCCTAGGAGTCTGACCTCAGGGCACTGGCAGAGCCAGCCTCTCTCCAAAGGTTCTGGGGGATGATGCGACTGGTCTCCCCAAGTTTCTGGTCACCCCAGGCGCTTTTGAATCTGTGGCTGCATCTCCATATAACTGCCCTTCCTCTCTCTGCCTGTGGCCTTTTCTCTTCTCTAAGGAAGCCACTCCGTTTGGATTTGGACCTTGTTTCCAAGCCAGACCACATTGACTGGTGCCCAGGGTTAGGACTTCCACATGGCTTTCTGGGGGACCCAGTTTCATTGATAACACCTACCCTGTTCGCAGGCCTTCTGCAGAAGCCTTCTCGGGGCTCTCTGCCAGCAGACTCCAACCCCACCCCACCCCACCCCCACACACCGGCCCAGCACAGCAGCACGGTCCTATTTCAAGCCTGTTGTCCATGCTTGCCCAGAGCACTCCTTTCTGCTCTCAGAGGGTCTCAGTCTGAACCACACACACTATGACCAGCCATAAAGAAGGACTGCTAGTGACATCTGCCCAAGATGGGTCTGCTTGACAGCTGAAGACAGCGCCAATACATAACACCAGTAACACCGTGACAGGCCACCTGCAACCAGACAACGGCTTCGGCACATGCTGGTAGACTCACACAGCGCTGACAGTAATGACTTTGACCTGTACTCACGGCTACTTCACTGGCAGAATGCTGGGTGGGAAACACTGGTTGCCTGTGTGGTGTGACCTCCCTGGGATAAGAGCCCCCCTCCCACATATCTATGTGTACTCACGTGTGCATGCGGCAAACACCCGGAAGGGGGGCCTTCCCAGTGGTAACAGTGAGGACCTCTGGGGACAGAGGTAAACTGATTTTTGCTTTCTCGGATGCTCTTTTCAGAATTATTTGAAGTTTTACCCTGAGTAACTTCTACAGAACCCATAGAGACTGCCCCCCACCCCTTAATTTAAACCTCTTGGAAGGCTGAGAGTTCCCTTTCTGGGTGCCTTTCCCCATGCTCAAGCCACCCATTCAGCCAGTCCTTCCCTTGTCTCACTGAACATTAGCATGCTGCTGGGCACGCCCAGTTTTTTGCATTCGGGTTTCATCAGGCATAACACTCTCAGGCCAGCCCTGGACCCCAGCAGTGAAGCCTGCTCACTTCCCAAGTGTGGATCCTTATGGACCAAGCAGAGCTGTTCGTTCTTTGGGCAGCCATGGTCCTTTCCGCATGCTCCAGCACCCTAACACAAAGGCATCAATTCTTCTCCGTTCTGTCCTAGTCCATGTCCAGCTCTCACATGCGGATGCGGCCACTGAAAGCTCCATGGCTTGTTTCAGCCCACCTCAGCCCTTAAATCAACATCCGTACTTGTCAACATGCGGAAGAGGTCTTGTCAGCATTTTCACCCAGTGCCACTTTCCACGCATCATGTGATCTTCCTGAACATTGACGGTGGACCCGAGCAAGAACAAACCCATCCGCCTTGGAAGAAGCACTGCCAGAGTGCTCCACAGAGGGAACGAAGCCAAGAATTCGCCTCACATCCTTTGGACATGTCAGGATCGACTGGTCCCTGGAGAAGGACATCATGCTTGGTAAAGTAGACAGGGAGCGAAGAAAGAGGAAGGCGCTCGAGAAGATGGGTTGACGTACTGGCTGTAACGATGGGCACAAACCTAAGGGCAAATGTGAGGATGGCGCAGGACCAGGCCGGGCGGTGTCTGGCTCTGCTGCACACAGGGTGGCCGGGAGTCAGACTGAGTTAATAGCACCGAATCACCACCACCACCACCACCAGCACCACAAAAGTCCCTTTTACCAAGAGGCTGTTTGCCCAAGTAGCCGGTGGTTTCCAGCCCAGTCCACCCTTCCTCTGCCTCAGTAGCCCTTGCTGCTCCTGTGTAGGCCTGATCTCCGCCAACATTACATAGTCATTCAGTCACTAAAGTATGAACAAATTGACTGTATTTTCATTTGGCTTTGGGTTTCAGCCCCACTGCTTTAGAATAATGCCCCAAGCTATTAAGCTAACAGTTTGATTTACAGGCTTTTGTGCCCCAAATGCTGGATCAGACTTCTCTCTTTGTGGAAGGCTAACCCTGCCTCGGCTCTCCTGGGCCCCAGGCTCCCCAACAGCCCGGCCAATATCAGCACAGCCAGTGGAGCCGTGACCCCGGAGCCGCGGTTGATTAGTGAGAGCTGCTGAGTCGAAGACGAGGATTTTCTTTCCTACCTCCAAGCTCTCCTGCAAATCACAACTGCCTGGAAGGGAACCCTGGGCTCAGCGCAGAGAGTGGGGTTCTTAGTCTCTCCACCCGCTGCCTCTACCTCACCTTGGGACCCCACAAAGTGGATGAGCCTTCCCAAAAAAAAGGCATTCTGTAGGCAATGAGATGAGGATCACTCGGCGTACCTATTTTTGCAAAGAGATAACAATAATTTTTTTTAAGACTTGAAATTTTAACAACTAGAGCGAGAGAGAATGACCCATCTCTTTTCAACCCCAGAGTCATTCTCTCCAGGCCTGGGCGAGACAGAACTCTCCGACGGCCTGCCCCTCCCCGAGACCTCCACACCAGCAAGGTATTTTAAGACTCCTGTCGCTCTCTTACATTGGAATAAGAATTACCCTGTGTTTCCATGTCGGGCGCCGAGCACAGGCATGGTATGTGTCACACGCGGAAACGGGGCACTGGGAAGAATGATTCAGAGACCCTGATGCAGTTGGCATTTCTTCCCTAAATACAGATACCCCCTCATTATAAATTGGATCAGCATGCAGAGCAGCTCTCTCAGTAGCGATAAAAGCAGGGGCTTAATTGGTTTTACATAATCCAGCCCCGCAGAAGTAGAGCATTTTTAGGCACCTGCTCAGGAGGTGACATTGTTGCTCAAATACTGGCAAGTCACAAATAGCCAGGGAGGGAGCTCTGGGGACCAGCACCAAGGGAAAGGGAGAAAAATGGCTACGTTCCTAGAGCGGAAGGAACCGGGTCCTCCAGGAAGACCACAGATGCCTGTGGCGGCACCCAAGGAGGCCGCCTCGAAGCTGCCTGATACTGGTGCTGCCCGCAAGGCTAGTCCAGCCACCCAGGACCTCCTATTGGCCCCCACCAGCCTGGTGGCCCCTTCCATCTTTCCAGCCCCTGAGGTTTACCTAAAAGTTTACCCTAAAAGACACTTCTTCCCATTGAGTGTGGAAACATTTCAAAGTCAATGTCGACGGCAAATAGAAAGCTTGTTTCAGTTTCTCACACACTTCTCATCTCTAGAGAGAGCACAAGTCTCGTGTGGAATTTGGGGAGGGGATGGGATTTGGGGGCAGAGTCCCCAGTTTCTTCTTCTAGCTTCCAGCTCATCCCCAAGAGCATGAATCTGTGATGATCTACAGAGGACCCCTCTGGCTGAAGAGGAGCCTGGGCCCGCCACCTCTGGAACAATGACTTCTTTGTTGTTCCCAGTCGTCTGCCTCTGTTCCGATGAAGTAGTTGGCACCCTCGCAAGCCCAAGTTGCAACGCCCAATCGGGGCAGGTCCCAGCAGATAGCAACGTTCGAAGACCATCCCTCGGAGCCACTCAAGGGTTCTTCCAGCCAGGCTTCGTCACAAGGGCCAGGGAGATGAATGGAAATGTAGGCATAGCTTGTTATCTAATGGGCACCGGCAGCGAAGGCGGTCTGGTTGGCTTTCCCTCGGGGATGCCAGGTTCATTCCGTGCACACACGTTGGGAGAAGGTGAGACCAGACGGTGCTGTTCTGACTTCTCCTCTTCTTCTCAAAGGGGTCCTGGGCAGCGATGTCCTCGGACAGTGCAAAGCTCATCATCAAGTGGGCGTTTTGTACAGAGAGGATACGAAGGAAGCCATCCTAAAGACGCGGTTTCCTCGTGGCAGTAATAACAGACGAGGCGGCGGCAGCACCCCTGTCCTGAGCACTTCTCCAGTGTCAGGGGGAACCGTTGCAGCTTGATGTCCACACTCTCAGTGGCCCTGTGGTCCATGTGTGTCACTGTACTTCAAAGACGAGGAAGCCAACGTTAACAGCTAGCCAGTGGCAGAGTGGGGGCTGGACCCTCTGGCTGGCTGCCTCCAGGCTGCGGGCCAATAACTACTCAGGACTGTAACTGAGGTCAAGGGTCAGGACGAGACTAAATGCAGGAGCTGTGGGGAGACGTGGGGCGCAGTCAGCAGGCAGAGGTTTTATAGTTGTCCAGAGGACCGTGGCCAGCCCTGCTCTGGCCGGTTTAATCTCTTGCAATAAACCAGACTTCCCACTGCCATAAAAGGCCTCTAGACTTTGATTTTTTTTTTTTAACGCAAAAACCCACCAAGCATCTTTTAAAGTGCAGGTTGGCCCCAAACTAAAAAGGAAGGTACTGGTCGATCTGGGATCCAGCCATCCTTTGTCAAGAGGCACAAAACAGAGACTGAGCAAAGTGTGAGCTCGTGGGCTCAGAAGCCCCAGAGGCAGGCCTTAGATGCCAGCCAGCCCTGGCCCTGCACCCACCCCTGTTTCCGCATCTGTAAAATGGGCGTGTTAACAGGAGCAAATGCAATTCTGTAATGAAATGTCCTCAGCACAGACACGGTCGGCTTCTCTAGGCCAATGGTTCTTAAACTTGGCAGTGCCCAGGGGCCTCTAAGAAGATGTGTAAAAGGCAGGCTCACTCCAGGGCTCTGTTCCAAGAGGTCTGGGGTAACCCCAAATATGAGTTTTCAATAAGCAACTTCCCCAGCTGCCTAGGCCAAGATCAATGCCACTCTCAGCTGTTTCTTTTGTTTGATGGTATGCTGATTCTCTTTGTTGTGAAAATAGAGATAGCACATTTGCTTATGCAGCTATGTTTACAGTGTCTATTTACAATGGGAGTGGGGACACTTTCTTATATTTGATAGAAAAGGAAGCGTGACTACTGACGATTGGCTGTCCCCTGCTAAACAGCCCTAGAGGTGCTGTGGGTTAGGCACTGGACTGTTAATGGCAAGGTCGGAGGTTCAAACCCGCTGTTGCTTTGTGAGAGAAGGCTGGTGCTTCCATAACGGTCTGCAGTCTTGGAGACCCTGAGGATCACTATGAGTTAGAATCAATTGGGTGGCGATGGGTTTTGATTTTTCGTTTGGGTAAAGATAATGAACTTCTCTCACAAGTTTGGCCCAAATCTGCCTTCTCCCGCCTCCCACCTCCTGGTGTGTTTCTTCCTTCTGGAAACTTGTGGAATCACCTGCTCTCGCTCAGTGGCACTCCTTCCAAGACATGAAGACAGACACCATTCCTTACACATCCCTAAGTTCTTGCGCTCCTTCTGAACAAAACTCTGAGCATGCCCCAGCCGAACCTGGCATGACAGTGGGGCAGTGAAGATCTCTCAGCTGTGACCAGCTACTGTGGCCCTCATCCAGCTGCCAACGGCCATCGCTCAACTTCAGCGGCATTTCTATAAGGCTCTGAAAGAAAATGTGGTTGAAGATGCTCATCACCGCCACTTGGGTCACACACGAATCTATGTGAAAAGCTCCTGCTTGAGGACAATTGCAGAACAATTCTATATAGTCAGGTGTGTGTGCTAATAGCGATCATCTGTTGTTAGGTGCTAGCACGTCAAGCCTGGCCCTTATGGATGCTAAGTGTAACAGAATGAAGCATTCCCCGGTCCCACACCATCCGGTGTTGGACCTCATTATTGTAGCTACTAATGTCCATCCATAGGGTCTTCCTCTTTTTCACTGACCCTGTACTTTGCTAGACATGATGTCCTATCCCAGGGACCAGACCTTCTGAGAACATGTCCAAAGCATGTGAAACAAAGAGTGAAGGTTTACCGTCTTGGAAACCCGATGGGGCAAGTCTACTCTGGTCTATAGGGTCGCCATGACTTGGAATTGGCGGCGATGCACTGGGGGGCGGGGGGATATCATGTCAAGTCACCATGTCTTGAATGTTTACTGTGTTTAACGGGCACCATGCCAGGGGCTTGGCACACAGTGACCTCATGGCGTGGGTAACATGATTTTCATTTTGTAGAAGAGAAATAGGTCCCTGGTATGTGGCTGTTAAAGTCGTAGGAATTCAGATCTGTTTGCGTCAAAACCCCTTGTTCCTCTCCATTGAGCGCTATCTCTTCTTTTATGCAAGGGGCGGGGCGGAGACTATGGTTGACCTGATAGGACATGCTTCATTTTTGCTTCACATGACACAAATGGTCCAACACTCAGAATATGTTCAACTTGAGGACGTGACGTTTCTATTCTTTCTTCAGGCAGTCTCTGTCTTATATGATATTTGACTATCTTATTTCACATCATGTACAATTGGTCAGACCCCTTCAAATCACTTGTAAGGAGACTGGGATAGTTAGTTTATTGTGCCAACCTGGCCAATAAACACATGTGGGGTTAATTGAAGGGCAGAGGAATACATGGCTCAGTGAGTCTCACCTTTCTAGTTCTTGAGTCTCTTGCTTTGTGATGGTCGCACCAGGGTGCAGCTGCCTTAGCAGTTCCCTGCTTCAGCTGGCAAGGGTCACTTCCTGTAAGACATCCCCAAGGAGAAGCCACATGGACCTACCTCGATGCAGCCCTAGGTGCTGGAGCAGCCATGTGGAGACCCCTGCCAGAGCTGAGATGCTTACACATTCACTGATTTGACTTTCCTCCTGCAGTCGGCATCATTGTGTCTGTTTTGTGAGAGGGAGGAAGACTTTGTGGATTGGTATTGGACATATGGGTTAATGTTGGACTTGTGGGCTTGGGCAGCACTGGGTTGGGATGTTTTCTTGATGCACACTTAACCTTTATAATAAACTCTCTCTTATACATGAGTTTCTGTAGATTTGTTTCTCTAAAGTACCCAGACTAACACAGAGACATACTATAATTATTGAAGAGAATACAATACAACATCTTTTCCACTTAGAAGTTAAGCTGACCAATGAAGACAAAGGGGATCGTGAGGATGCTTGAATCATAATGTGGTTCTCAGGGTTCTATTGGCTTGTTGTAAGCTATCCATCCATCCATCCATCCACACACCCACACCTATCCAGTCCAGTCAACCAGCCATCTGGCCAAGCATCCTTCTGTTGTTCTGTCCATCCATCTATCCATCCCATCCCATCCCCTTCCAGTCAACCGACCATCAGTCCAGCCAGCCAACCAGCAGAGAATTGTTGTCTTTCTGGCACTTCTAACAGCCGAGTTATGCCAAGCTCTTTAAAAGCCCCTACGTTGCTGGTATTGCCACAGAGTAGTGGCTAGAATATAGGATGAGTGTCCGTGCTGTCTGGCTGAGGAGAGCTGACTCTTAGTATTCCTGTTTGTGACTGGAGAAGATTGGGCCCGTCAAGCATTAAAAAAAAATGTTCTTGTCTTTAGAGGTGACACCAGAAATAATTCTTCCTACTCCTTATCTGATCAGCGAGAAGGAGAAATCACCAATCCCACTACCTTGCCCCGACCCCTGTGAGCTGTCGACACCATGCACCCATGTGTGCCCAGCGTCCTTGGAAATCACACAGGAGTTGGTCACAGCCCATACGAATCAGCGACAAAGTTCTGATGGGCAGGCCCTGCGTGGACGGCTCGGCAAAGGACTTCATTTGCAACCGAGCACAAAATCAAAGCCTCTGTCAGCCGAGGCACCGTGCGCTTGGAGAACTGCTTGCACTACCTGAGAAAGCACTGTCAGGTAAATTTCCAGAGAAAGTAATTAAGGAAGCGCCATCGTCTCAATTCGGCAGCAAAACTTGGAGCTTGGGAATTTGATGCGCACCAGGGATCTGGTGTCTCTTCCCCGCCTGACCCTTCTTGAACACCAACAGTAGCAGCTTATGAGGGGCTCCCTGGGCGGTTTCACCCTCTCCCTGCCCTAAGAGGCCCCTCCAGCACTGTGGGTGCTACAGGTGTCTTGTCCAAGAAGCAGGAGGCATCAGATGAGCTTGCCACTTTGAGAGATGGGGGTGAGATTAATACACAAATAGACAGACCTCTCAGAGATCCAGCAAGCGCCAATTAATATTTATCAAGTACACACGATGTGCTGAGTACAGAGAAGCAACATGCAAACCGTACCATCTCCGGGATGAGTGATCTATGGTCTGGTTCAAAAGCTCTGCACAGGGAGACACTCTGCGTGCTTGGGGGCACCCACCCCCACCCTGGGCGGGTGAAACCACTAGGAGCCTGTTGTTGTTAAGGGCGGTCAGGCTGCCTCATATCAACCCCAGGTACAATAGGACTAAACACCGTCAGGTCCTGTGCCATCTTCACAATGGTTCTTAAGTTTGAGCCCAGGGTATCAGCCCCGATGTCCATCCATCGAGAGCCTGCCTCTCTTTCACTGCGCCTCCACTGTACCAAGCACGATGTCCTTCTCCAGGGACTGACCTCCCCTGACAACATGTCCAAAGTACGGGAGACAGAGTCTCACCCTCCTTGCCTTAGACGAGTATTCTGGCTGTACCAGGAGCTTAGGTTAGTGTTTATAGCAAGTAGAATCTTCTTATGGAGCCCGTGCGAGGTTCTCAAGCAGGCACTGCCAACACCATTGAAGGCCCTCCATTGGAGGAATACTGCAGAGAGCCCATCCCGCATGACCCATTTGCAAAGTGGCTGTCCCATTTGCAAAGACTTCGAAGACGGGCCTCCATCAACTCTTCTCCTTCACTGACTCCCTTATCAGCTCTCACTTGGTAAGAGAAATGACGAAGTTCCACTCTTAACTGGAGATGAGTCTTCTGGGGCCATCCCTAGCTTGCTTTTTCTAAGTGGGACAGGCAGGCTGAGAGAGGAGGGGGGCCCCACTGGCACACCCCACTGCCCACTTGCAGACGGAGACCCTCCAGCCGACCTAGAGTCAAGCAGGCTCCCAGCACCTGGGTGCTGCGGTAAACTGAGAAGCCGCTCCGGCCCTCTCCTGCAGCTCAGATCGGCACAGTATTTGTTGACAAGCCCATTGGAAACAGACCTCAAAGGCTCCTTCCGCCTACCATCCACTCCGTTCTCAGGGAGTTTTTGAAAGGCAAGAGGTCTGGGAAGCACAAGCCCTCTCCTGCCCCCGCCGCCCCCACCCCGTCGCACAGAGGGGGAGAGGCGGCAGCTTGGGTGAGCTGCGGTTGATGAGTTTCCTCACCTGCTCACCTGGCCCCACAGTGCACCGTCTCCAATTAAATCAAAATGGTTTGTTTTTAATGGTCTTTTACACTGACAAGTGGGCGATCATTTTGGGCCCACTAGCTGTCAGGGAACTGAGGCAAATCCTCCGTTGATAATGCCCAATGCTTCCAATTAGGAGCCGAGGCCGCTCCTGGCGCGCTAACGATTCCCCAGCCATCCCCTAGGCCCCTTTGGCGCTGGCTGTTTCTTCTCGCCTCCTCCGCTGCAAATTACTGACACCAAACGAAAGGCCCGCGCCTCCTTGCCACGCCAGGCCGGGCCCTGTTGGGTTTAATGAGCCGATGGAAGTTGCGTGGCTCGGGCGCTAAATTCTTTTCTTGTTTGACAGCTGCTCGGCTAAGCCGAGTGTTGACCTTATAAAAGATTTAGTGTTTCTCATTATTTTCTGTCAAGCTTCACAAGTGATGGCTCTGCGGTTATCATTTGCATCCCGGGGTGTGTGTTGGATGGGGGGCTCCAGGATGGGGGCCCCCGTCCCTCCCCGGGTGGTGCTTGGCTCACGCACAAGAACTTCCAGCATGACATTTCTTCTCGGGCGGAGGTGTTTCAAAGAGAAGCCAAGACGCAAAGTCGGAGGACAGAACCCAGGTTGAGGCGCAGGAGAAAAGGCCGCTGCTTGAGAGGGGCGTTTGACAACAGCCCAGCTCAGGCGGATGTGTGGGCAAACGCTGCTCTGAGCTAGACTAGAGCTAGGGACCTTTGCAGAGCCATATTCGAAGTTCCATCTGGGGAAATACTCTGATTACAGGCTGGTTTAAAGCAAGAGTGCTGCGGGCTGCAAGCGTGTGTCTCTGCTGGACACCTTACATAAAGATTTAATGGTTTAAAAAGTAGAAGCCACTTTTTTTTAATGTGGCATGTATTATTCTCCCCTGAGATGACTAAGGGAACATTTGTTAGTCCCTGCACCCACGCCAAATTGGGGCTGCTCTCTAAATAATCAAGCCCTTGGGGATTCCACCCCCGGCTCCTTCGTCAAGCCTCTGACTGGCTTCCTCATCTCACTCATCTTATTCCTTCACCTTCTTCTGCAGCTGCCTATCACCTTTGCACTGGCCATTCTGGTCACAGGTAACCCGAGTCATCTGAGAAGGAGAGCCTAAAAGGCAGATAAATGGGGGTATCTTTTCCCTAGGGTGCTAACTAAAAGTACACAATTTAACTATGATAATATATTGGTTAATTGTTATTATTATTATGAGAGTTTCTGTTTTGATTTCTTTGAGTAAAACACATGGCCCCTGCAGACCTTACTAATCAATCACTGCACACGTTCTCTCAAGTGAGGGTTCCGCCTGAAAAGCTTCTATCACACAACACTGCCATCAGTCACCATCAGCCTAGGAGAGCTGCTGAAATTGGTAGATTCCCAGTGTGTGTTTGATAACAGCTGAGCTACGGGCAAAGGATGAAATGAAAGCTATGAACCACGATGCCCTTGAGCGGTCATTCCAAGAAATAGCTAAGCATTCTAAAAAGTCTTGTCTTTTGATGCTACATTAAGATATTTACATAAAAAGAAAATTTTTAGATAGCCCCTGAAGAAAAGGAATTAGACTATACTTCATCAAAATCAAAAACTTCTGTGCTGCAAAGAACACCATAAGGAAAGAAAAGATGGCCGACTGAACGAGAGAAACTGTTTGCAAGTCATCTCTCCTATTAAAGGACTCATATCCATAATATACATAAGTAACTCCCAAAACTCAATAATAAAAAGATCAATAACAATTAAGATGGACAAAGGATATGTGTAGTTTTTTCCCTGCAAATATATACAAATGGCCAAGATAGACGAGAGAGCTTCGACAAGGTCGTGCACAAATGAAACTAAAAGATAATAGAATTTTTCTTTTTTTTTTTTTGATAATAGAATTTTTCTATGGACTTTCTGACGTTTCCTTGAACCATTGGCTAGTAAAAACGCGCAAAGATGTCCAACAACACCAGGAGCCAGTCAAGCACCGCCTACACCCGCTAGGATGGCTGTCATATAAATGGCAGACAATAACAAGTGTGCTTGAGAATGTGGGAAATTGGAAACAGCGTATATTGTTGGTGGAAATTTAACATGGTGCAGCTAATTTAGAAATCTGTCATGTTCTCAAAAGGTTAAGTAAACGGTGTTAGTAGACGACCCGGCAGTAGGACTCCTAGGTATACACGCAACAGAGAGAAAGCAGACATCCATGCAGAGCGTGTATATGAATCGCCCCAAAATAGAAGCAACTCGTAGCTCCGACTGCGGCATCGGTAAACAACATGGGGCGTGTCCCTACAACGGGCTATTTGACAAGAAAAAGGAATGAAAAGACGTGCGACAGCAGGGAAGAAGCTTGAAGACTCTGTTTGTGTCCTGAAAACATCAAATAAACCAGACACCAACTAACGTACCTTGTCCGATTCCAGTTGTAGAAAACGTCCAGGGTCGACCAGCCCAGAGACAAAGTGGATTAGGACCGTGGGTGAGTCTAGAAGGAGGAACGGGAAGGACCGCTGGCGGTGCCGACGGGTGCAGGGTCTCCTTGCAAGTGAGGGGATGTTTTAGACTTAGATCGTAATGATGCTTGCTTGCACAGCCTGTTGTGGTTTTGCGGAAAATAACAAACACATACGCACACTGTGTATACATTTCATGTTCTTTTGATGGTGGTTTAGGTCAAGCTTGTCAGAGTGTAGTGGTTTTCCATTCAACAAGGCGCACACGTTGGGTCTCGTGACGTTGGTCGCAATCTCCTCAACACAACAGCACTCTTCTACCCAGAGTCCCCAAGTCCATGCACCCTTCTCCCCGCATCCCTCACCACCACCTCTTCCTGACTGTGAGCTTTGTTTTGGGCAAAATGCTGCTCTTTGGGTCTCCTAGGGTTGATTGGATCGAGGACCCCATTCCTTTCTGGTGCAATGGTTCACCTGATAGAACTGTCTACTGTTTGTCACGTGGATCTCGGGGTGGGCTTCGTTTCTAGCTTGAAAGATACCTAAGGAGCAGCAGTCTCCGTCAGACCAGCCTGTCTGGTCTAGGTTGTGATTCTGAAGTTTGTTCGGCACTTCTTGTTTTGTGTCCCTCTCTCACCACCACCTTCCATTGTGAGAGCACTGAGAGCGGCCGCAGTGGTGGTGGGCACACTCAGTTCTGGTTTCAGGGTAGTGGGAGTTGTGTTTCTTGAGCCTTTGATTAACCCCCGGCTTTTTTTTTTTTTTTTGCTCAATGGCGCATGTGCACTTTAAGTGGGTGAATTATATGGTATATAAGTAAAGCGAGTTTTTAAAAGTCAGGCCACTTGAGAAATTAAAGTGGCCCACTGAATTAGATCACTGTCCAAATTCTGTCTGTGAAACCCAACGAGGGCGATAATTGGCGACGGTAATGTGGCCCTGGTGATCATTCCTCCTGATGAACCATTATGACTCCCGTTGACCCAAATCCGATTAAACCTAGAAGCTAAAGAAGCAAAGATGTGGGAAATTCAAAAGCGCGCCCGCCTTCGATCTGACAGCACCACGTTATTCATGCTCCAGCACCCAGCACATAGAGTCATTGTTCAATTGTTCGCTCAACCGTGCTGGCTATTGTGGAAACACCGTGAACAACAGGACAAAACATGGCCCGGCCTGGCACGCACCATCTTCATGGGGCGTGGTATGCGTGAGTCCATGGTGGTGGCCACTGTGTGTTTTCCAGAGCCTTCCACCCTAAGGGAACATCTCCCAGCATCCTGTTGGTCAACACTCTGTGTTTTCCACTGGCTCGTGTTGGGACGTAGTTCCCCGGACCTTTCTTGCTTATCTCATATTTTGTTTGGCAGTTTTGTTGCCACACCATTCACATATCACACAACTCAATGGTTCCGTCACATCAGGAAGAGTTGTGCCAGCATGCCCACAATCAGTTTCAGAACATTCTCTTCACTCTTGCGCTCATCATTTTTAGCTCCCCAGTGACCCCAACCTCCCCTTCCATCCCCTCAAGGAACCATTAACCCAGTTCTTGTCGCTCTAGATTTACCTATCCTGGACTGCATATACAGAAAAGCATTAAGAAATTTAAAAATTAGCGAGAGTAACACAGTAAAACAGATAAAAACTTCAATGGAAAATAAAGCAGAAAATATGCAAACCAGAACAAAGTTAAATGGATCATAAAGGAGATCAAATGATAAGGTGCTAAATTTTAACCCATGTGCCTCTGAGACAAGCTGGTCTCTGGTGCATCCTGCCTGACAGCAAGACCGTTCGCGTCCAAGGTCAGAAGAGACTCACCGAGGGCTTAATCTAAGAGTACTCTCCCTTCACCTTTTTAATTTTTTTTTTCCTTTTTAAACTAAAGCAGTTTTAACATGGGTCAGTAGGTCTTGAGTACTTCTTAAAGGAAGGCTGCTGGCTAGCCTGAGAATGTTCTAGACTTGCTTGTCTGATTTCTGGAATTAATCTTTTCAAAGACACAAATGTGTGCCTTGCTTTCCTTCTACCCCAGAAAGTTTCAAGAGCCCTACAGGCGGCACTCCACCTTCACACAGAATGTTTTCCGGTGCTACTTGTGCCCCCAACAGCTGACACATATGGGCCAGCGCCCCATCCTGAGCTCCGGTCCCCTCCTTTTCCAACAGGAATGGTGCATGCGGTCTCCCCTCTCGGAGGCGGTTGCTGTGCCCCGTGCAGCTGACCTCGGCTTGCGCCCACATTAGACCACGTGGGGAAGCGGAGTTTTCCCAACCGGAGTTTGGATGTTCCTTGAAAACAGCGTGGTGTCAGCGGGGAGGGTCATGCCCCTGCGTTCCTGCTCCATCTATTTTTGGACCCGAGAGAAATGAGAGTTGGTAGCAAAATAACAATTGAGAAGACCAGATGTCTCCAGAGAGATTGCTACCCTGCTTCATTACGTAAACTCCAAACCTGCTCCCTCGGAGCGTAGGGCCCAGCCTGCTTACCCGTGATGTCTTACACGGATTTGTGTTCTGTGGGGACCCCTGACCTCCAGCTGCCCCGAACTTGACAGAAATTACTGACCTGGGACTGATCCATAATTTCCAACTGCCTCTCATTAGGGGAGACAGCTTCTCAATCTTTTAAAGAAAAATCTCTCTCTCAGCCACCTGAGTGGTTGTCACTTTAAAAAAGAAAAGAAAAAAAACTGAGCTAAAAAAAATCTCTATGGCTGGCTTTTTTTAAAAGCCATTTGGCAGATTTTGTTAAGTCTAGCTTTACTTCTTCTTCTCCTTCTTCTTCTTCTTCATCTAAAATCCAATCTTTTGCACTCTTGGTCCATACACGGACTTGGCATGGGAAGCGTGGCATCCAGTTGTGGGACTGTCCCGTGACTAATGAGCGGGGGCTGGAGAGTCAGCTGGACCAGCTGCTCCTGGCGGTGGGACCGGGCCACGGGCCTGCCCTCTCACAGCACCACGGAAAAGCAGCTCAGCCATGCATTTTCCCAGCAATGGTGCCTCGCAGCTCTCTGCCTTCGCTGAAACCAATGCCCATGCAGTTCCCGCTCTTCTGACCCTGACCATCAGAGACAGGTCAGACCTTGCAAGTCAAAGGGCAAACTGCCGAGACTGCACAAGGTTGCAGCTATCTGATGCCAGGTTGGAGTCCCCACGATACCCTCACTCAGACCCGCCGGCTACAAGTACAGAAGTTCAAGCTTCAGTGAAAACGAGAAAGACCTTCAGTCAGAGGAACTGACATAGTGGCTGCAACAGGGGGGCTCAAGCACAGGAATGATTGAGAGGCGGGTGCAGGATCGGGTAGCGTTTGGTGGAGCGTGGAGTCAGCAATTTGACTCGACACCAACAGCATCTACCCTTTCAAATAGCTGTAAGCTCAGGGGCCCCCAGATCTCCTTCCCCTCTGATCTGTTGGTTGCAAATTTGTCTGATTTCCGTTACCACCTCACGCTCAGTAATTCACTTGATTAACTCACAGAACTCAGAAAATCTCTATACTTATCATTACAACTTGATTATAGCAAAAAAGGATACAAATGATGTGGAGCATATAGCAAGTTCTAGGATGATGGCTCTCAGTGTCTCTCCCAAGAAGGAACATATCACCCTCAAAGCACTGAAATCTTTCACCCAAGCAGGGAACCTGAGCAGATTCATCGCCCAGAGTTTTTGTTGGGGTTTCCTACATAAGTAAGCCTGATAACTGAATTATCATTCATGCGGTTGAATTCAGCCTCCATCTCTGAGTGACACCAGGTCTGGACCTTTCTGCCAGGACAAGCCCTCATTCAAGAGACACCTCCTGAAATAGAGGAAAGAACTAGGAGGCAAAGGATGTCTATAGAGATCTAAATACAGGCATGTACATATGTAAATAAAGTTATACATAATGATAGGGAGTTAGATCTGTGTACGTATATTTATATGTTAAGTATTAAGGTAGCAGACAGACATTGGGCCTCTACTCAAGTGCTTCCTCCATTAACACTTTGTTCTAATAGCCTGGCATTCCTTGATGCCCAGGAATGCTTCCCGACACAATCACTGAAGACAAAGCAGGTGCATAAGCAAATGTGGTGAAGAAAGCTGATGGTGCCTGGCTATCAAAAGATATGCCATCTGGGATCTTATAGACTTGAAGATGAACAAACAGCCATCTAGCTGAGAAGCAGCCAAGGCTACATGGAAGAAGCACACCAGCCTGTGTGATCATGAAGTGTTGATGGGATCAGGTGTCAAGCATCAAACACCAAGAATAAAAAATCATATCGATGTAAATGAGGGGGAGGGTGGAGTGGAGACCCAATGCCCATTTGTAGGCAATTGGACATCCCCTTACAGAAGGGTCACAAAGACGAGATGAGCCAATCAGGGTGCTGTATAGCACCGAAAAAACATACAACTTTCCTCTAGTTCTTGAATGCTTCCTCCCCACAACTATCATGTCCCCAATTCTACCTTTCAAATCTGGCTAGATCACAGCATGTACACTGATACACATAAGAACTTGAAACACAGGGGATTCAGGACAGATAAGCCCCTCAGGACCAATAATGAGAGTAGCATGCCAGGAGGGTAGAGGGAAGGTGGGGTGTGGGGAAAGGAAGAGCCGATCACAAGGATCTACATATACCCGCTCCCAGGAGGATAAACAACAGAAAAGTGGGTGAAGGGAGACAGCAGTTACTGTAAGACATGAAAAAATCATTATAAATTATCAAGGGTTCATGAGGGAGAAAGGGTGGAGAAGGGAGGGAAAATGAGCTGATAACAAGGCTCAAGTAGAAAGAAAATGTTTTGAAAATGATGATGGCAACATATGCACAAAGGTGCTTGGCACAATGGATGGATGGATTGTGATAAGAGCTGTAAGAGCCTCCATTAAAATGACTAAAAAAATAAAGAGTGACCTCATGAGATGACCCATTAGGTAAATGTGGGGGTTCCAAATCACAACCACTGGTGATACGTCAAGGGTTTAAAATTACCTCCCAGGATGCCCCACTGGTGTGTTTTGTTTCCTCCTACCCCTTGCCACTCCCCACACATACCTTGACTCTCTAGATCAAAGCCATTGTCCTCTGTGGTAGTTACATAATCTGGTGTCAATTTGAGAGGATTGTGAGAAAAGGGGTGGAGTCTGGCCTGTCACTCAAGATATAACCAATGAGTCTCTGTGTGGGCATGGCCTTCTCCTGAGAATTCTGGGAACTTCAGTATTTCCTCCTTAGAGGTCGAAGACACTCTCTCTCACTCTGCTCACTCCCTGGGAGACATTGCAGTTGACAAGACACATGGAAATTACTCTCGTGCCCTGAGCTGGAGAAGCCACATGGACCTACCCTGATCCAACCAGACCTCTGAAGCCAGAGAGGCCACATAGAGACCAGCACTGAGATGCTTACACCACCACTGGATCCAAAGACTTTCTAGCCATTGGCCTGTGATCGTCCTGCATTTGGCATCATTGCTTGTGTTTCGTGAGTTCTGAACAGGACTTTATAGACTGGTATTGGACATATGGGCTAATAACAGACTTATGAACTTGAACTGGACTGGGTTGGGATGCTTTCTTAATATAAACCCCTTATATAAAACTCTCTCTTATACACCTATGTGTGTCTATGAATTTGTTTCTCTAGTTTACCCTGACTAACACATCTTCCTACTGTCAAAAGCCCCCTGTCTGTGGCTTCCCGCGCTCCCATCCTTCAGCCACCTCCTGCTGCTGAAGGAAAAAGAAAGCAAGGAAGGAGGAGGAGAGAAGGCCCAACCTCCCTCCACACAGCGCAATTCCGGGTTTCCTGGTGGGGTACCTTGTACACTTGAGTCATCCAAGGAATCATTTAATGAATTTACAATTAAAAAATCATACTTATCTTCCATTCTGCAACTTTTCAAAATATATACACAGGATGCTTTTGATATGTCTACATGTTGGTCCAGGTCGGCTTGGTGCGGCACTAATAGAATTCGCTAGGATGATGGGATGCTCTACAGCAAGCCCTGGGCAACTGCTGAGCCCTTAAAATATGATGACTACGACTGAGAAACGTAATCTTTCATTTTATTGACTTTGAGTTGGTTTAGGTTTAACTAGCCACGTGTGACTAGAAGGTGCCTGGTTGGCCTAGAGGGCTATGCGTTGGGTTGCTAACTGCAAGACCCACGCTTTGAACCCACTGGCTGTTCCGAAGGAAAAAGAAGAGGCTGTGTGCCCTGTAAAGATGGACAGTCTAGGGAACCGTAGGGAGCAGTTCATCTCTGCCCATAGGCATAATGGGCTCAAGGCAGTAGGGTGTGGATAGTGTTAACTAGTAGCTACCACGGTGGACACTGAAGCTCTAGAATCTTCATCTGAACAGATGCAGAATATTCCTGTGTTAGGCTGGGTTGACAAGAGAAATAAATTCAGGGACACTCATATGTGTGTAAGAAAGAGCTTTATGTCAAGATGTAATTGTATATAAGAAAAACATCCCAAAACATTTTTGTAAAATGAAAAAAGAAAAACATCCCAGCCCAGTCCAACTCAAGTCCCTAAGTCCGATATCAGTCCCTAAGTGCAATTCTAGTCTTCAGCCTCATGAAGCCACATGGAATGATGCAGGAGGATCACAGGCTAATGGGTACAGAGTCTTGTGGATCCCATGGCAGTGGACACACTCCAGGGCTCACACAGGTCACAGCGTGGCTCACAGGCATGAAGGTGAAGGCAGAGAGAGAGAGAGAGAAAGTTCCCAGGATCCTCCTTGTGAGAAGGCCACACCCACTGGGAGGTACCATGAGGCTGTGATCTGATTGACAGGCTAAACTCAGTTGAACACGGCGTTATGTAACTAGCACAATTCCATTGTATGAACTTACCACCACTCATTTACCCACCCTCTGCTAGATAGGCATACAGTTGTTTCCAGTATGTGCCACACTTGAAAGGCTGTCAAGTTGGCAGTTCAAATTCACTCAGCAACCTCGAAAGAAAGACTGGTGCTCTGCTTCTGTACAGATTACAGCCTAGAAACCCCCAAGGGGACAGTTCTGCTCTATCACACGGGGTCCCTGTGCATCAGAATGGACTGGACGCCACCCAACAACATTGCTGCTGTTGTGAGATGCCCACAGCAACCTTACGCACAACAGAGTGAAACACACCTGCCCCTGCGCCATCCCACAATCGTGCCTGTGCTTGAGCCCATCGATGCAGCCACTGTGTCAGTCTATTTCACAGAGATCCTTCCTCTCTTTCGCTGCCCTTCCACTTTACCAAGCACGGTGTCTTTCCCCAGGGACAGGCCTCTCCTGACAACATGCCCAGCGTCGGTAAGACAAGGTCTCGCCACCCTTGCCTCTGAGTCTCGTCATTCACTCTGGCCATACTTCTTCCAGGACAGATCGGGGCTGTCCTTTTAGCAGCTGTCCATGGTGCCTTCAGCATTCTGCACCAGCACCCCCATTCAAGTGCATCAACAACATTATCCTATTGTAAAGGCTTCTTGTCCATATTTCTAGCAGACGTGTTTCACAATCTCTCCCTGGTGTGCATCTGTGCCTGAACTCATTGGTTCACAGGGGGTAGAAAATCCCAAGCATTCTAGCCAGCAACAAATCCCTCTCAAAATATCTGTACCAATGGACACCCTCACCAGCAGAGTATGGAAACTCGCTTCTGACGCCAAACTGCCGATCAGATGGGTCAGATGGCATTTTGTTGCTTTCATTTGCTGCTCCCTGAGTGCTCATTTTGTTGAACATCTTGTCATGTGCGTGTTGGCCACACAAGCTTTTTCTCGGTGAGTTGCCTGTCCCTTCCTTGTGAGTATTTGTCTGTGGAGGTGGGACCCCACACAACTTTCTCCTGCCATCCTGTGGGTCTCTGCTTTCGCCTTGTTTCCTCAGAGAAGTCTTCTTTAGTCCCAACATAGAACTTGGATTCTTGGTATTATAAATAGAACCTAGTGTTTCTTGTGTAAGTGTTTAGCCTGATTAAAAGGGAGTCATCCATTGAGCAGTTGTATAGGTGCATTGGTTCTGGTTTATAAGAGGGTCAATGTATTCTTTCACGATTCTGGAGACCAGCAATCCAGAATCAAGGTGTCAGCAGGGCCCTGCTCTCACTGAGCTTCTTGGAAAGAATATTTTCCTGGCCTGTCTGTCTCCTAGTAGTATCGGCTGGCTTCCAGCACACCTTTAACTTCATCATTCCAGTTTCTGCCTTTAGCTTCACAGGGCTATCTTCCTTCTGTGTGAAATTACGTTTTGTATATAATTCCACCATTGTAATGATGTTTTTATTATTAGTTTCCTGGCCCCATACCAACTGAAGCTTTGATTCTCCTGGTATCTGGATGCCTGGGACAGTGCCAAGCATGTAGAAGATGCTCATGAGCATTCAGTGGGTTTCGGAATAGTGACTGGATAAAGGAAAGGACCAGGCTCCGTCTCACCTCCTCCCCCAAAGCACGTAGGTGCTTCTCTATGATGGTACCGGTTCCGTTTAAATATGGACTTTCTTTTGCAAGTAGAGCAGACTTTTCAAATAGCAAAGGATGGGACTCGGGCAGAATACCCTAGCACCAAAGAAATTAAATCAAAAGACAATAGTAATTGGTGGTTTAGTGGGAGAATTCTCACCTTCTGTGTGAGCCTGGACTGCTAACCTCAAGGCCAGCAGTTCAAAACCACGAGCCGCTCCTTGTAAACCGTTACAGTCTCAGAAACCTACAGGGGCAGTTTTATCATGCCCTATGGGGATGTTATGAGTCAGGATTGACTCGATGACTGTGAGTTTGGGGGTTTTGGTGTTAGCTTGAGTTTTCTAGAGAAACAAACCCAATGGCACTCGCATACGGATAAGAAAGAACTTGATATTAAGAAAGCAGCCCAGCCTAATCCAACTCAAGTCCATAGGTCAGATGCTAGCTGGCTGGAGACTCTCGCAGACTCTCACACCAGCCGCAGGATGAGGCAGGCAGGCCAAGTGGGAAGCTGGGAGATCACAGACCACTGGCTGCAGAATCTCGTGGATCGACGGTCTGCAGGGACACGGCAAGGACCCCATAGCTCGAAGGGTCAGCAAGCCACGTGAGGCATGGGAGCCAGTCCAGCAGGAAGGAGAAAGCGAATTCTCCATGGTGACTATCATGGCAAGGCCACACCCCTTATGACCTGATTGGTAGGTTAGACTCTACCTCCACCTTGACACAGGTACAAGTGGACATGAAAGCTAGCACCTTCCTTCAGGAGACCCAGGGTTCATTCCCCCAATGCGTTCCAGGCACAGCCACCATCTGCCTGCCCCTGGAGTGCTGCTCGGGGCCAGATGGTGACCAGGTGTGGGCCACGCCTCCATGCTTGGGGAGTGGGGGTGAGGGAGAAAGGCCTGGAGATCTACTTCCAAAGTCATCAGCAATTCATCATGCCCCAAAACACACCAAAGCCAAACTCCCTGCCACCGAGTCGATGCTGAGTCATGGCGACCCCGCAGGACAGGGCAGAACCGCCCCTGTGAGTGTCCAAGAGCGCCTGGGGGTGTCCACTGCTGACCTTGCAGTTGGCAGCCCCAACACACAACCTCTATGCCACCAGGGTGCCTAGAGACCTCGGACAGCTGTTCACCATAGCTGGCCTTGCATCCACGGGAGGCCACCCCTGCCTCAGACCCACTGGAACTGGAGGAAGAGTAGAGGGCAAATCTTTCCTAAGATGTGGCCACACTGCCCCATGTGACTGTCCCCTGGCCACCCTGGCTTCGTGTCCGTCCTCTCATTCACCTCAGGGATCTGGCTGGCTCCTGCTGCCTGGAGCAGGCTTCCCTTCCTCTGGCGAGCTCACTTGTCTTCCCTCAGAGACCCCCCCTGCCCCCTCGCCAGGTCCTCCCAGCACAAAACTATCCGAATCAGCAGCTCTTGTAAGAGGAGACTTCAAAAAGCTCTGGGGGCAAAATGCAATGAAACGGTACTGCCATTTTCCACAAACTTTATTTATTTTTTTCATAAATCGTTTTACTGGGGGCTCTTACAGCTCTTATAACAGTCCACATAGCAAGTTGGACCGAGCACGTAGACCTGCTCTCCTGTGATTGTGGCTTTGTGAACAATCACCCGTGCCCAGTGCTGAGTGAGTCTGCTGCCCATGTCTGCCTGCAGGGCCCACGCGCTCACGGCCCTGGCCCGCCTGGCATCCCCAGGGTGCTGCCTGCCGAAGCGCTGCCTGCTCGCTTGTGCGGAGTGACACAGCCTCTCTCTCCCCGGACACCCCGGAGCGCTACCACCCGGGGTGAAGCCACTCCGCCCCAGCTCAGGGGCTGCTGGCAGGCCCCTGCTTCCTCTTGTTTACCTACGTTGACCTTAACGCGCCTCAGCACACTGTTCGGCAAAGCTGTCTCCTGCCAAAGCCCTTACAATTTCTTAGCTCCGGGCGGAGACAGACCGCAGATGGCTTAATTTAGAAGCCTCTCAGAAAGAATTCTTTGCTCCATAGCTCTTCATCCTTGGACTCCAGGAGGCCGTGGGGTCGTGACCACACGCAGGATGGAGGCCTGGCTCATAATGAGGGTCCTCAGCCCTGCCTCGGTTACTATTTGCGGAAGGGAGAGGGGGCTCCAGAGGCACCACTGTCCCAGTAGAGACATCCACTCGAGTAATGTCCCCGGCACAGCGATGAGAATGTGTTCCTCTCGAGCCCTGGGTGACCTTGGCCAAGGGAGCCTCCATCTCCCCCTCCATAAGACGGAAACCAGGGTGACACGTTCCTGCTCAGGAATGTTTTCAGGAATGGCTGCTGGCACACAGCTCGTCTGGGTTGATGATCATGGTGCGCGGACAACAGGGGCTGTCCGTGTCAGTTCGTGGTCTCCAGGAAATGTTTTCTAGAAGCCCCCCCACTCTGTGGGCTTCTGCTCTCTGGTTCAGGATGTGGGGATTCCAAGGGTTCAGCACAGACCAGCCTCCCTGCTCTTTCGGAAAACCTGTTTCACATGGACTGTAAGCTTCTGGGTGAGCCAGCTTTCAGAAGGGCCCCTGGGCCGGTCTTCACATCCAGACTGGATGCCTCAATGTGCCCCTTCTTTCTCTGCACACGCCATTGCCCCCTACTGCGTCTCCCACCCCACATCTCTCTTCGACATCCTGCCAGGTCAGATTCATGTCCCACCTGGTCCAAAAGCCTTCCTGAACACCTGAGGCCAGGTGAGTCCCCCTCACGTCTTCCTTCCTGCTCTACTCTCGTGTACTCACCCATCCTACTTCCTTTCAACCCCTCCTGGCCCCGGGGAGTCTCTCAGGAGCCAGACAGTCGAGTCTCTGCCTTACTACACACCCGGGCTGCTAAATCTTCATGCTCCACTGCACTGGAACATGTAGCCCCATGAGCTGCCGTTGACATGGGAATTCACCAACATGGGAGAGCACCGGAGGCCTCCTGCCTGTCTCCCTGCCTGCTACAGATCGAACCATGTGGTAAACCCCAGCGGCTATACCTGTGGCTCTAATTCCATTTGGGGACAGGTTGTCCTTGTTATGGGAATGAGACAGAACAGGATTGCAGTCCAGTGTGCCAGAGGGCGGAAAGAGATGCATAGACGGGGGAAGACAGACGCCAAGACGCGTGGAGCCCTCCAAAGAACCAGGACGCGCAGGGAGAAAGGACTTTCTCTGAGAGGTGACTGGGAGCAAATTGGGACCTGTAGCCCCTAAACTGTGAGACAGTAAACTTGCTTGCTAAAGCCACCCGCCTTCGGTGTTTCGGAGACAGCCGTGCTAGCTCACGAGGACACGCCATTGCTAAGAACACGCTAAATAAGTGGAGGTTGCCGAAGGAGAACGTCTCTAATTAGGGTTCACTTTTAGCCATATGCGGGGTTGAACCTCACTTAGGGACTTGCTCTCTCTGCCAGCTCCCCAGGAGATAATGGGAGTGAATGCCAACAAGCTTCCCACCATCAAGACCGCCCACCCAAGCCACCTCACCATCAGCACCAGGAACCATCCAAAGCACCCTACATTCCTGGATGCTGACCAGCTCGGGAGTGGCCTAGGGGCAAAGGCGGGATGTGAGGAGGTGGCAGAGAACTCCGAGCTGCACTTCTTTGTTAGAATCCTTGGTGACGAGCCACCAGGGAAAGGACTATTGCCAGTGGGAATACCCAAGTCCAAGCCTGGCTGGGCATCCGGATCAGCTGGGATGCTGAGCTTCTCAAACTGCCTTCAGGGAAAGGCAGGTGTCGCGAAAATTGTGTTTCAGTGTGAATATCCCGTCATCCCTTGCCAGAGGGGACCCAAGGTGAGCTCTCGCTCTCGAAGCCTTTGGTTACCAGCTACTCTCTTTCTGCACCCAGGATAGAGTCGTCTCCCTTTTTCCATTCTGGTTTGTGAACCTCTTGAAATTTTTCTGGAACTGGAGGTTCCAGATTTCAAGATCATGATTTCATTGATCAGCATCAGTGAGCACCCCGTATGTAGCCCTGGGTGCGGTCCATGGGCGCCCTGTATCTGCATGGGTCTTAGGTGGCTGTGCTAAGAACTTGCTGCCTGATCCCAGCTATGGTGGACTCAGCTTTGGGATAAGGTCCAGGCACCAGCCCGAGCCCAAGGAGAGACGTGTAAAGATCTACAAACCCTAAAGCTGCCTGTTCTCAGAGACGTGGGGGCTGGGTTGTTTGGGTCTTTCTGTTTCATTGTGATTTTCCCAAAAGAGAATTCATGGCTTTCCACCGAGCCTCCCCAGGACCCCTGTCCCCTAGAGACTAAAGGACACGGCTCGATGTCCAGCTTCTGGAGGCCCTGGGTGGTGTGAAAGGTTCATGTGCTTGGCTGCTGGCTGAGCTGCAGGTGGTGTCTTCCCAGAGGCCCCTGGAATGAAAGGCCTGCTGCTTGACTTCCTGAACCCCAGCTACGGGTTTATGGGGCCCAGCTCTCCTCTGACACGCCTGGGGTCCCCACAAATCCACTCCACACCCCTGCCTCTGATTTCACCTCAGAGGGGGAGTGCCTCGAACACCCTGAACGCAGCCCGAGCTGCAGCTGGATGGAATGTTCTAGAAAGACTCCATCTTTCTAGATGGAGAGGCCGAGCCAGAGCATCTGTGCCATTCATATCCAGCACTGAATGGAACCTAGCTCTGGACCTCAGCATATTCCTCTGTGAAATGTGTCCAAGTCAGGTTCCCTTGCACCCTTTTGTGGGCCCTGAGGGGGAACGAGCCCAACTTCTTGGACCTGAGGTCGGCAGCCTGTATGGGTCACCGAGACCCTAAGTGGTGATTCAGAATTTGGTCGTGGGGGTGACCTGATGGTGTCCTGGGCAAGGCCTCGGATGCAGGTTGGGTGTGAGGCCTGGGGGGACTTGGACCTGCATCAGTTCTGAATGTGGCCTCAACAAAGGCATTCTTGCTGGGCCAAAGAGCCCCGATTTAGGCTCGTGAATCCCCCTGGATGGGGATGGAAGAGGGTCCCCTGCACCAAGCACAGAGATGTGTCTATACAAGTTGCCCCATTGGCTTTCAGCACTTCATCCTCCCTCCACATTTCTCCTCTCTCCTGCTGCATGCTGGGGTCTTTAGGAACCACCCCAAGTGGGGAACTCTGACCTGGACTCCAACATGAACCTTATGGGGAAGAGGCATCCCAGGGCATGGGCCCTGCTTTATCCTGAAGACATGGCAGAGTCTTCGATGTGTCCTGCCAAACCCAAAGAGAACCTGCCTGGCCCTCATAAACTTGAGCTCTGCTAGGCCGTTACCTGGGAAAGCCCTGCCCACTGCTCCAGCCTCCCTGGAACCATCTCTTCCTCAGGAGGCTGCCCTTGACTCTGGCAAGGGTTGACCCTGTGCTGTTTGTTCCTGCTGTACACACCCCATCTTCTTTCTGCACCTTGTAGTAAAAGTGCTGTGCCTTCATTGTTCCCTGACGGTTCTCCTGGAGGAACAGGGCCCGGCTCGGCCTGTTGAGCGCCGTGTGCCCATGACCTTGCCCAGAATGGTGATCGCTGAGTGTGCTGCCTGCACAGGGGAGTGATGAAGGAGCGGTGGGGGGTACATAAATGAACAAGTGCACCTGGACCCTTTCCACCCTGCGCCTCTGACATTATGCTAAGCACAGATTGGGGGGATGTTGAGTTCCGTGAATGAGTCAGATTGTCTGGCTAGGAGATAGGACAGGCAGGGTGGACACCAGGAGACAGAATTTTCACCAGTGATCATTTGTGGGGGAAAGAGGGGCAGTCTGAAGTGCTGGCGGCACAAAATCATAACGGAAGAAACTCCATTCCTTGGCTCTGTCGAGAAAGCAGCACTTTCATGAACATGGACTTGGGGGCCATTTTGACTCCCACGGGCACTCTCTCTTCTCCCCCCGCCTCACTGATTGCAACAGGCTAGGCAGGGCTTGAGTTGGCTTCCCATTGAAGGGGGCTAGCCATCCCCAGGGTCGGGTGGTTTGCAGTATTTTAAGGCTGGTCGGGGACTGGCTATTGGGTTCTGGTCCACAGGTTTACCGTGGGGTGATATTTACTACACATACCTCTCTCGACCCAGACATGGGGATGGCCGGCATGGAGGACAATGGGACCTGCAGGCTGCTGCCCCCTCCAGGCTCATCCCACACAGACAGGATGCTCCCCAGCACTAACTCCTGGTGTGTCTCCCTCTTGAGCTCCCCCCAGGGTGATTTCCACCGGATGACATCACAAGGGGTTTTCTCTCTTTGCTTCCTTTGCTCCCGGGTCTCTTCCACCTCTCCCTTCCATTCCCTACCCTCTACCCACTGATCATCACCTGCGCCTTGTGACCCCTAGACAGCCAGTGTGGTGGGGGATAGGGGACAGGAGCACTGCCCTGGACAGACGGCCAGCTTCTTGGTTGTGTGGCCTTGGACAAAGGACCTCGTCTTCTCTTTGTGCTTCTGTTTCCCTCTCTTTAAAGGCGGCTCTCAATCTTTCTCTAGCTGCCAGTGAGCCAGCTCCGGCCCACGGTGACCCCATGTGTGTCACAAGAGAACTATGCTCCATACAGCTTTAAATGTGTGTGTGCGCGTGTGTTGAACTTTTTGTTGCGGATTAGGTGCGTTTAATTGGGATGCGGGCTTACACAGCAGCTCATCGACTTGACAGTCTGTGTTCCATACACATTTCATTTCAGCTCATCCATTGCAATCTCCTCGCTGTGCCATCACCAACCCACCCTGTGCTTCCTGTTCCCATCGCTCAGTCCTGCCTGACCCTCGGTGCTTTGTCCTTGGGTTAATGCCGACCTCGTGCTTGTAGATGCTTAGTTATTGCTAACTTGGAAGTGAGTTCAGCTGCTGACCTGAAACACAGTCTGTCTCCATCTGACCAGTGGGCCTGGTCTCTTTTATAATTTGGGGTTTTATTCCATATTTTCCTCCCACTCTACCCAGGACCATTGAGTCCAATGAACAACCATCAGCCTCTGTGGTATATACATGATCTCCTGTCAACTAGTGAAGGGGTGGGGTCTATCCTGTCTATCAGGTCACAGCTTGATGACCTCATTTGGAGGCGCGGCAGAGATAAATGACTCACTGGAGGCCGGACCCACTCACTCTCTGCTTCATATTCCTGATGACAAGCCACATGGAGCCATGCTGATGGCAGCCAGAGCCCTGGAGATGCTTCCAGCACCGCTGAATCCACAAGACCCTCCACCCACAGGCCTGTGATCTTCCTGCACGCGGCATCATGACATGTGCAGTGAGAGTCGAGAGACAGACCATGGACTTGGACTGTACTTATGCACTTGAGTTGGACTGGGCTGGATGTTTTCTCGATATCTAATTGCGCTTTGATAGAAAGCTCTCTCTTACACATGTGTGTGAGTCTATGGATTTGTTTCTCTCATCAACTTGGACTAACACAGCCTCTAAGACCCTGAGACCAGAACACCTGGATGGTGCCTATCTTCCACTGCCACCTGTCCTGGAAAGGGTCACATGGGAGGTCCTGGACTTAGTGTTCCCATAGGCCTTTCGATTTTCATCACTTTCTTCCCTCCAGACAGAAAGACACCAATAGCTGCACCTTGATGGCTGTGCATGGCATTCCAAACCCTAGTCCCTACTCACCAAGGGAGAGTGTGGGACATGGTCTTTGTGAAGTATGTTTTGCCAACCGTAGTGTCAAGGGGCTTTCTTTCAGTAAGGTTTCCTCAAAGAAGACCATTGCCGTAGGACCCAGCAATCCTATTCCTAGCCAGCTACCTACCCAAGAAAAATGAAAACCTGTGTCCACACAGAAACTTGTACGCAAAGGTTCATCGTAGCATGACTCACAAAAGCCAAAAGGTGAAAACAGCACAAATGACCATCAGCGATGAGTGGTAAACAAACGTAATCTAAAGACACAGCCATCAAAAGGAAGGAAGAACTGACACGTGGACAAATCTCGCAAACACTAGACTGAGTCAGACACAGAAACCAGACACAGAAGGACAGCCCCAGTGATACAGCAGGTTGAGTGATGTTGTCAGGAGCAGGGCTGAGGAAGAGGCGGGAACAGTCCACGGCATCCAGCTGCCGAGATGGAAAGTTCTGGAACTAGACAATGGGGAGAGCCGCCCGACTCTGTGGATGTCCCACATGCCTCTGAATTGTACCCTTTAAAACAGTTTAAATCGTGTATGTAAGTTATATGTATGGTACCGCAATTTAAACATAGGTAGATTTTAATTTATACTAACTTTGTTATGACATACTTTACTATAATGCATATTAAATTTTATATTACACAGTCATCACAATTTGCCACTTAAAAACAGCACCAGAAAGATGTGGACTAAAACGCAAACCTATTTACACAGCAGCAGCAACCACCGGGCTGACTGGTTTGATGAAGACTGATGGAGCTCCTGAGCCTGTGCCCCTCGGACCCCCTGCAGGCTGAGAAAGAGAACTGAATGCACCTGCTTGTAGCCAAATAAGAGGCAGGCCCGAAAGATGAACAAACAGCAAGATACCAGGGAAGCAGGCGTTCTTTAGAACAGCCAGCCATATGCAATCAAAAGGACAGCACTTTCCCCAGGGATCAAGCTCAGGAAGCTGGCAGGGATGGGAACGAGGACAAAGGGAAAGGGTCAGCACAGGGAGGAATGGGGGAAAGTGCCTTGTGGGGATCGCAATCAATGTCTGGAATCAACATGTGTATGAATTGTTGAGTGGAAACCCCATGTACTCTATAAACTTCCACCCAGATCACAATAAAAAATTAAAATAGCACAACTGTAGTGCTTGCTAATGCATATAAGAAGGTTAAAGACAAAAGCGTAAGGAAAGGATAGAGGTCAATATACATATATTTATATGCTAAGTATTAAGGTAGCAGATGGACTTTGGGCCTCTACTCAACACCTCCCTAAACACAAGAACACTTTATTCTAATAACCTGGCACTCGATGATACCTTCCCGACACAATCACTGAAGACAAAATGGGTGCATAAGCGCATGTGGTGAAGACAGCTGATAGTGCCCGGCTATTAGACCATAGAGCGTCTGGGGTCTTAATGGTTTGAAGTTAAACAAGCAGCCATCGAGCAGAGAAGCAACAAAGCCCACATGTAAGAAGCACACCAGCCAAGGTATCGACAGGATCAGGTATCAAAAATTCAAAATAGACAATTATATTGATGGAAACAAAGGGAGTCAGAATAGAGACCAAAAGCCCATTTGTAGACAATTGGACAGTCCAATTGCGACAGAAGGGTCACAGGAAGGGACATTCATCCAGGGTGCAGTATAGCACCAATGAAAAACTCAACATTCCTCTAGATCTTGAATGCTTCCCCCCGCCCACTACCATGACCCAGTTCTACCTTAAAAATCCAGCTAGACCTGTGTATGTACATTGGTACAGATAAGAGCTCTTGACACATGGAATCCAGGACAGATAAACCCCTCAGGAACAGTAGTGGGAGTAGCGATACCATAAGGGTAGGGGAAAGGGGTGGGGAGAAGGGGGAGAAAGGGGGACACTGATCACAAGTTTGAATATATAACACTCCCCCCAGAGGGATGAATGAAAGAAATGTGAGTGGAGGGAGACAAAGGTATAAGATATGAAATAACAATAATAATAAATAATTGATCATGGATTCATGAGGGTGGGAGGGTGGGGTAGGTAAGGGCAAAGAGAGGAGCTGATACCAAGGACTCAAGTAGAAAGAAAATGTTTTGGAAACGATGATGGCAACCTATGTACAAGTGTGCTTGATACAAGTGAATTAGGGATTGTTCTAAGAGCTGTGCGAGCCCCCAATAAATGATTTTTTTTAAAAAAAGAAGAGAAACGGAGAGAAAGAAAGAACATGATTTACACGCAGTCGTTGGGATCTTCCCCACAAGTGGCTGGGTGGGTTCACAGAAGTAGGGCCCAGTGGTGGAATTCGTGCCTCCCATGCAGGAGACCGGGGGGTTTGGTTCCCAGGCAATACACATCATGCTCAATGGGTGGCTGGTGTGTGGCTCTGATCCTGAAGATGTTTCAGTGGCACATCCGGTCAGAGACCGAGGAGGGAGAGAGACCGTGTGGTTGGGTACTGACGGTTCCAGACAGCCCTGGCTCACAGCGACCCTAAGTGCAACAGAACAAAATCCTGCCTGGTCCTGCGCCATCCTCACAAGGTTCTCATGGCCCAGCCCATTGTTGCAGCCACCGTATCC
This sequence comes from Tenrec ecaudatus, assembly GCF_050624435.1. NCBI lineage: Eukaryota > Metazoa > Chordata > Mammalia > Afrosoricida > Tenrecidae > Tenrec > Tenrec ecaudatus. Next base: position 74,471,635 of record NC_134539.1, on the reverse strand, counting down.
ATCCACCTTGTCTAGGGCCTTCCTCTCTTACACTGCTCCTCTACCTGACCAAGCATGCTGTCCTTCTCCAGGGACCGAGCTCTCCTGACAACATGTCCAAATCACATGAGACAAGGTCTCACCGTCCCTGCCTCCACGCAACATTCTGGTTGCACTTCTTCCAAAGTGGATTTGCTTGACTGCCATCCCACCAGGAAAACCCCAATCCCAGAAGCAACACAGCCCACATGGAAGAAGCACACCAGCCTGTGTGATCACAAGGTGTCGAAGGGATCAGGGATCAGGCATCAAAGAACAAAAAATCATACTGTGAATGAAGGGGAGTGCGGAGTGGAGACTCAAAGCCCATCTGTAGGCAATTGGACATCCCCTTACTGAAGGGTCTTGGGGAGGAGATGAGACAGTCATGGTGCAGGGTAGCAACAATGAAACATACAACTTTCCTCTAGTTCCTAAATGCTTCCTCCCTACCCCCCACTATCATGATCCCAATTCTACCTTATAAATCCAGCTAGACCACAGGATGTACACTGGTACATATAGGAACTGGAAACACAGGGACTCCAGGATGGATGATCCCTTTAGGACCAGTGGTGAGAGTGGCGATACCGGGAGGGTGGAGGGAGGGTGGAGTAGAGAGGGGAAACTGATTACAAGGATCTACATATAACCTCCTCCCTGGTGGACGGACAACAGAAAAATGGGTGAAAGGAGACGTCGGGCAGGGAACAATATGACAAGATAACAATTTATAAATTATCAAGGGTTCATGAGGGAGTGGGGAGCAGGGAGGGAGGGGAAAAATGAGGAGCTGATGCCAGGGGCTTAAATGGAGAGCAAATGTTTTGAGAATGATGAGGGCAGTGAATGTACAAATGCGCTTGACACAATTGATGTATGCATGGATTGTGATGAGTTGTATGAGCCCCTAATAAAACGATTAAAAAAACAAATAAAAAACAAACAAAAAACCAACAACCACAAAAAAAGAAAAACCCGACCCCACAACCACACAATGGAAGTTCAGAAAGATGAAGGGGTTTTCCCCAAAGCAACAGTCATAAGCTGTGGAGCCAGGGCCTGAGCTCCAGTGAGGGGGAAGGGTCTAAGAAGGATAGGGGACAGCGGGCGACCATGAGGGGGAGGAGAGTCTGCGAAGCTAAGCCTGGCAGGTGAACCACCTCTATGCAGCAGGCTACAGCCTGAAGGGGGCGCTGTGGGTGGAATGGGGTGGGCAGGGGAGGATTGCCGCCATGCTGCTAGTTTGTGTGCCTCAGTTTCGTAGCCCCCAGGGAAAGAAAGGTCAAAATCCCGACGTCGTTAGGATTTCACCATTCATTGGATGGCCCAGCCATCAGGAAAGCCTCTAATACATTACAGCAATTTTAATTTTTGTTCCCAAATGGAGGCGCGGCCAAGAGATGGCGGAGAGCAGCTGGAAGAGCCTCCACAGTGGACGCGTATTCTCACCTGACTGCTCTCCCTTCTGTCCACAGGTGGGCCCCCACCTGCACACGTTCCCCACGGAAGCTGATCGGGAGAGAGCGCTCAAGGCCCACCAGGAAGAGTGTGCTGTGCGCCAAGGCACCCTGCGAATGGGCAACTACACTCACCCTTAGCCCCCTCCACGCGAAGCCTTCTTGCTGCGGTAGAAAATTCCCTGAAGGACTCACCTTTCTTGCCCCAATTTATGAAGGACACTCACTCCCCATGTTCTAAGACTTCTGCCTCTGCACAGACGGCAGATTCAGGTCTTAGAGGAATTATTTTTGGTAGAGCCCACCCTTTTAGAGCCAACCAACACTGGTCTCAAACTTTGGCCCTGTTGGCTCCCCATCTCCACCCACTAAGGGTTAAGAACAAGCTGTGTATCCATAACAGCTATATGCTTTGAGAGCCCTGGCTTTATATTCCAAGCATGAGTCTTGATTGCTCTCTTGGGGATGCCTGGCAGGATTGCATGTCTGGGACCCCCGACAGCAGCAAGAGGCAACAGTGCGTGACTCCAGCCTGCACCCGCCTCCCTGGCGCTACAGTGAGCAGGTGACCCGGAGAGAATATGTAGGCTGAAGAACTTCTCAGCCAGACCCCTGGGCATCTCTTAACTCAATCTTTCTGCGTGTTCCTTGGCTTCTCCCCACCATTTCTATGCTAATCTATTTTTAATTAAAGATGCTATTTGTCATTCTCCTCTTGTGTCTTTATTTGAAAACCAGCCATCCAATAAAACCAGGGAGGGAACTGAGATAATGATGTTACCATGCAGCCTCTGCAAAGTGTGCAAACATCCTCCAAGCTCCAAGCTCAGTGCCTTCACTGAGTCGGCTCGGCCAGGTTTTCAACATTGTTCCCATTCCGTGACTCTGACTCTGACCTTTATGCAGTTGATCCAGAACGTGCTTTCCCCACCTGATCAGTTGATCCCTCCAGTAGGATGGTCTGGTCATCACCTCCCAGCCCAAACAGAAGGCTTGATGGTTTTCCTCTCACAAATGCTTCTCCCTCATGTTCCCCAGCCCCTAAAGGAGACCACCAACCACCCAGCTGCTGAAGCACAATCCCTTCTTGACTTGCTTTCCTTCACCCCTCACGTCTCCAGTCCATCTACTTCTCTCCCCTCCCACTGCCGGAAAGCCAAGGCCCGCCCTCCCATCCCAATTCTCCTGGATCAATGCAGGACATTCTTAATTGATCTCCTGATGTTTCTCTTCTTTCCCTTGGGATCCATTCTCCACAGGCATGGGGGATGCTTAACACAACAGTGATTTGCCTGGCTCTTAAAGTCAAATCAAGCTTCTTAGCAGGCCCAGTAGGACCCTAACCAGAGGATTAGCCCAGGCCCATCCCACAGGCTTCCTCTCAAGTCCCTTGGCCCTCTCCCCTCTCCCCTCTTACCACAGCACACCGGCACACCAGCACACCGGCTCTGCTGTGGGCCTGGTTCTGCTTTATCCAGTACCTGGGACACTTGGGCACCACTTAGTCCCATGTCTGCACTTTATTTTTAATTATTTGGATCTTACTAATTGAATCCAACAATGTTTGAAATAATTAGACACCAAGTACGATTGCTCCAAGGTATGCCAGGCTGGTTCAGCATTCACAGATCAACTAATGTCATTCACCTTATCCACAGGCGGAAGAAGAAAGAAGAAATCTCAAACGGTCATGTCAATAGATGCAGAAAAACCCTCGGCAAAGCCTACCACATGTTCACGATAAAGTCTCGCAGCAAAGGAGCTGGGAGCTTCCTCAACTTGACAAAGGGCATCGACCCCAAAGTCTCCCCTGAAGTAGAGCCAGGACCGCCTGCCATCCAGTGGATGTGAACTCACGGTGACCTCGTGCGTATCAACTCAGGACTGCCCCATAGGGTGTCCGATGGCAGACTTTTCCAGAGTAGATTACCAGGCCTTTCTTCTGAGGCCCTTCCAGTGGGCCCAAATCACCAGCCTTTTGGTTAGCGATCCAGTTTGCTCATCAGTTAAATGCACATCGCCTTGTCTTCGCTCTACATCGTAATGATCCCCAGCATAAAGTCGACTGCCTGTCTTCCCTTCTGGAAGGACTGCTTCTTGGAGCCAGAGATCCAAGAGGTCTCATTCACTATCACCTCTCAAGAGATGTGGCCCCAGGGTAGGACCCGTCATGATATTACATATCTGAGTGAGTTTCTTCATCATCCTCCACCCTATCTGCACACTGCAGCCCACTGGAAGCCAATTCCATAGGAAAGCACACACTAAGCCCCTCCTGAAGCTGGCTCAACCAGGGTCTTAATAGGACTCTACTCTTGAAAAGATCCCTCCCTCTATATGATTCAAAAAGCAACATCCCCGCCAATGTTGGTTTATATCCGCCTGAAGCCTTAGGCCAATGCAGACACAAGCAGTGTTTAAAAGCAGGCAGTCTTGTCCCTCCAGCTGATTTCTGTGTGGCCTCCAGCAATTTCCTAGCCTCTCTGTGCCTCATCTCTATGGCAAGAATATACACATCACAGAAGTTTCCCTTATACTAAAGGAAATACTGCTTATCTTAAAGACTGCGTATAAGAAGATGAGCATGGGGTCCAGCACTCCAGACATTGATACATCTGAATTATTATTTTTCATTATGGGTAAAGCCACTGAATGGGGAGGTCCTGCACCCTTGGGTATAATTGAGGAATGCAATGAATGAATGACTTTTTACAAATAGTCTCATTGACCTATAATCACACATCGCACATTTCGATGGTATTAAGCAGAATGGTGCCATCATCACATCTGCTTCTTCCTCGTGCTCACTGCTGTTATCGCCCGCTCTCCCTCAACCTCCTCCGCCACGCCCCCAGGCGTGGATTCCATGTAACCATGTACCGGCATGTGTCAGGGAAACATACCAAACAGCCCCAAACAGTACAATGACGAAACAAAACAGAAAAATCCTTTATCGAAAAGAAAGCTGAAAACCTTAAAAACGACCAAATGGAAAAATGGCTCAAAAGGGGAGATCCAATGGTGGCTTTTAATGGAGGCAGAAGTCTTTGTCCTGGATTGTGGGAAGAACATGAAGAGCATTCGCAGGAGGCGGAAGAATGTCCTGGAAGCAGGAAGTTGAGGCTCCATCCAGCACAGGTTGGGGCCAGCCCTGCTATGGCAAAGAGAGGGGCACACAAGTAATGCCCTCCCCATGGTACCTGCTTTCCCAACACCTGGGCCAATGAAGAAGGCATGGCTCTGCCAGAAAAGGCTAAGGGGAAAGTCCTGTTGTTGATCAATCATGTCTTGCCCCTGAAATGGTCTCACTGGGGGTGGAAGACAGAAGGCCCTAAGCGCCCCCTGTAATTTCCTCCTATAACCCAGTCAGCACCTTGGCTAAGTACTCTCTCCCCATCCTGAGGGGAGCTAGCCTGGATAGTTCTCAGCTTCTTGTCCTAGAGTGCCACCCGGTGGTGAATCGGCGGCCCTGGAAGTTCCTGGCCCTGTCCTTCCCACCTGCAGGCCCTCTCCCAGATGGCTTCTTCCTCCCTCATTAATTATTGGTGCCTGCACAAAACCGGGGTCTGATTCCACCTTCTTGGATATCCTGTCACATCAACCGAGGCCCTGTCCTCACTCACACTGGCCCAGGCTAGGCCTAGCATGAGCAGAGGTCCTCTCCCTGCCCTTCACCATCGGGTTATACTCCCTGAAAGCTCCAGCCTGTAGAGGCCTGAGACTCCTTTTGCTGACCTCCTCCCATGACCCCACCCAACCGCCCGAATGCACAGTTGGGAAATAGATGTCAAAGGGACCTAGTTCCCTCCGTTAAGCTGGGCCCTGCGCAGATCAGACCAGGGCTCTTGGCTTCCCTTCACTGCACAGCCTAGAGTCTGGGCCAGAAGTTATTCTCAGTTCAAGTATGAGTGGAAACAGGGGAGCTTAGCTTTCCATCCCGACTCCTCCTCATCACCTGGAGAAATGCCATGGGATACCGGTCGACCTGAATGGCCCATGACCACACACCCCTCCAGGGGGACGAATACCAGAAACCAGAAGGAAAGGGAGACAGCGGTCGGTGTGAGATTTGAAAACAATGAGCGATCTATAATCTATCAAGGGGCCGTGAGGGTTAGTTTTGGGGGAGGAAGGGAGGGAAAAAGAAGAAAAAGAAAAAAAAGAGCAACTGATCCCCAGGGCTCAATGGAAAGTAAATGTCTAGAAAAGAACGATGGAATATATGTACGAATATGTCAGATAGTTGATGTATGGATGGTAACAAGAGTTGTAAGACCCCCCCAATAAAATGATCTTTAAAAAAAATTCCATGTGAAAATGATTGGCAGCTAGCTGGTCTAGAGCCTCTCCCAGTCTGACAGAGCTCCTCCCTGCTCCTCTGAGAGGGGAGGGGGCAGTGAGGAGCTAATGTGCACTGACAGGTCTGGGGTGCAAGGACGTTGAGAGGCAGTTTTTGGAAACAGGACTCATAAAACTGGAAGAGGCTGGAGAGACCATCTGGTCCCACCAGGAGAAGGGAGAGGATGGGAGAGTTACTTAACAGCAAAAAGAGGCCTAGGCTAGACCTGGAGAGTACAGTAGGTCAATTTTCTTTCCATGGCTAGACCCCAGGATGTCTCCAGTTTTTAACTAGAGCTCAGACTTCATACGCATTCTGTTTTCCTCTCCCGACTGCTCTCGCTCTGTGATAAAACCAAATAATTAATCATATTCTTGGATAGAAGAAGAGAGAGGAGGTTCTGGAGTCTGACTGTTGTAGAGAAATTGTTTACCAGGAACAGTGTTCATAGAGGTGACAGATCCCATTCCAGTCCCAGGGGAAACTCTGGATCTGCATACAAATGGTTTTACTTTTGGGGTCCACCCCTTCTTGGACCTCTACTGGTGAGACTTTGGAAACAACAGAGGTAGGAGAACAGAGGAGCCCCATCTTCAGGGCAGTAAGCCAAGAACAGCTCAGGCATCAAGGTGGAAGGTGGGAGGTGGGAGGGAGGTGGGGCTGCACCACGCCAGGCAAGTCTGAGTTTCCAGTCAAGTACTTTCTCTTGCATTTTATTCTTTATGAACAAAATGCTCTTTAGGGGTGCATTTCTTTTTATGCGAAAAACAGTCAGATGCTTGGAAGAATTGTTTGTTTCAACACCAAGTCAGGTTGGCTTTTCAGACTGGTTTCTACAACTGAATGCAGCTAAACTCTAAACTCAAATCTACAAAAATGAAATTATCTAGGAAGGGGGATTTAGAGGGATGGGCTGATTGCCTTCTGTGAGCTCCACTCTGCTGAGTTCACACCATCATGCTGGGAAGGAAGGAAGGAGGAGAGGGAGGGAGGTAGAGACTGAAGAAAAGAAAGATTATGTTCTCATCCCTGTTTCAGGAGCTCTGTGGGGTTTGGAGCTCAGCACCAATGGTTGTGAGCAGCGTGACCTTGAAACCCAGACATTGTCCAAATCCTTGTCCAACCCATCTGTTTGCAGAGCAGAGAGATGCCTGGATGCAGGCCTTTATGGCCCAGCTCCTCCCCACCCCCTTAGGTTTGGGTTGGAAGGCCCTGGGCAAAAGCAAGCAACTGACTTCTCCAGTGGGGGCTGGAGAGACAAGCCTAGGGGCTCTAACCTGCCAGAGAAAAGACTCAATTTACTAATAGTAGTATTTGTACTGTGGGCACCATAATTAGTATCCTCTAGGACTAGGACGTGAGCCAAGTACAAATAAATATTCCTCCCAAGGACCAGCTCAGAAAGGTCAAATGGTTTGTTTGAGGTCACAGAGCCGGGGCAAGGACTAAGGTAGGATGAATCAGGCAGGCACTTGCCTGAGGTACCAATTGAAGGGGTTGCCCAAGTAAGAAAAGAAAAAATCGGTAACCAGGACAAAATATTTTAACACGTTATTTTAAAGGAAACCTTTTGAAATCCATGAAGAGCAAAATATCAAAATGTTCAATAAAGACAAGATCGGACTCTGTCCTTGCCTGGCTTAACTCACTGGAATCCCTCTTGGGACTAGATTCAGGATTCGAATTCAAGTTTGGTCAATTTTAGAATCCACACCCTTAGCCATTTCCTCTCCCCACCCCCACCCCCATCCTTCAATACACTGCCCCCACCTCAACTACTAAAAACCTTTATTATGACATTTGAGGTAGTTAGTTTATTGTGCCAGGCATAATTCATATGTGAGCAGAGAAGATCTGCGTGTCTTCTATCTGCTGGGCCAGGGGGACAACACCAGCAAATGGCATGCTCTCGGGCTGAGTGGACAGAAGGTACTCCTGGGACAGAAGACTGGATGGGAGAGAGAGTAAAGACTGATCCCTGACCCAGCCAGAGGCCAAGGCATCCCAACATGACTTCAGTGCCAAGTCAAAGGCCCCTGGTAGAGAAGGACGTGATTTCTATGGCGGGGCCATTTCCGAACCCTCCCACCCTAGCCCCTATTACAAGCTTCTGCTGTGTTGTTGAAACAAACAGAAGAGGACCTGGGCAGCATGAAAGGCGAAGCCAAAGCCATGGCCTTCTGGGCATCCAGGCACCTTGTCTTGCCTGATGCTGGGGAAGAACCACAGCTGGTTCCCAGTGGGTGGTAGTGGGTCTTCTTGCCCCCCCACCCAAAGCTCTGTGTCCACTGAGAGGTTAGAGTGATGGCAGAGGACTGGGTAGGCAGGGGGAGCCCAGAACAGGGGACTTGGACACTTGAGTGGTGAGTCTGGGCCCTGGATGAGAATGAAGGGGAACTAGACTCCTGGTCTCTAGGAAGCCCTTTCCACACTCCTCCACTTTCTTTCCCTGAGCCCTCCAAGTCCCCTGTCAGATCTGGCTTCTCCTCCCTCCAAGCAGGGCTGCTGAGGGCAGGGGCTGAGGACCACCTCCCACTGGGTAAAGAAAGGCTCAGAGCAAAGCTCTCTCCAAACTCCCATACCCTCCAGGGTGTTTTTCCCCAAGGGTGGGTTGGATGGCCGGAAGCTTTAAAAAAAAAAGTCCACTTGTGGGTTCCTTGCCTCTCAGCAAGAGCCCAGGCCTGTGTCCAAGCCTCCCAGACCAGCAGCAGAGTGAAATACAAAGCTCCAGCCAGATGATGGGAGAGGGCGGAGGTGGCACCCAAACAGGACTAAACTCCGAGACAGCAAATGTGAGCCCAGATTCGGAAGGGAATCAGTCACAGGGCGGTTTTTCAGGTAGACAAGGATAATTCAACACCAGTGACAGTATACATGCCAGTCTGGTCCAGAGCAGGGCAGCTGGGCCCGTGGAGTGGACGGCGCCATCAAACGCCCCAGCCCTGCGGGCTGCGCGGCCACCCCGGGCTGACACAGTCAGGACAGTGGCCAGCAAAGGCGACGGATAGACGCGCTGCGGGTCCTGGAGGCGGGGGTGGACAAAAGTCCTTTCCTAGGTCCCCAAAGGGTGGGTCCTATCAACTCCAGTGGGGGCCTGCGGAGCTTTGGGGTGATGAGGTTCCTTTGGCGAGGCCACGGAAGGCCCGGGAGGCCCGGGACTTGCGCGAGCGAGTGGAGAAAAGCGAGCGAGGTTTCCGGGGCGCAAAGGGCATCTAGGAGGCCCAGCCGCTGGGGGCGGCGCGCGGCATTCCTGTCCGCACCCCACCCGCCCAGTTCCGAAGGACCAGCGAGCCCGCCGGGTCCGGCCCCGCCACGGGAGGCCCCGCTGCCCCGGACGAACGCTCGCAGCCCGGAGCCTCTCGACCGCGGCCCCTCGGCGCCTCCGCCCTCCCCCATCCCCGACAGCTTGCAGCCGAGCTCTGCCCGCTGCCCCGTCCCCGGGGAGCCGCCGCTCCTCGCCCCCAGCCCCGCCGGCGGGCGGCCGAGCCGCTTCCAATCTGCCGGGGGGCGCAGGCGGAGGGCGCGGGGAGCCGGGCGTCAGGCCACCGCCAGCCCTCGCCCGAGGACGGAGAAAGTTTTCCTTTCGCCCGGAGGCGGGGGTCTCCCCCGGTCAGGTTTGAGGGATGAGTGCACCTTGCTGTTTCGAGGACACCTCGGTCTCTAGTATGGAGTAATTCTCGGGGCGGCGGTGGCAGGGGGGGGGGGGGTCCTGGGCAGGGCGCAGGAGCGCGTGGCCCCAGGTGTGAAGGCCTGGACTCTAGGCCCCGCGCCGCAGAACCAGACCGTTGTCCCTAGAAGCTGTATGGGAAGAGGGCCCAGGCCCAGATCGCGCTTCTGGTCTACCTGACCGCCGCCCTGGGCCTTGGCGTTAAAGGGTAACCTTCTAAAGTCGTGGGTCTAGAACACGGTGATGGACCCGGGAGCGCAAAGGAGTCGTTGTTCGCAACGGAAAGCTAAGCTCGTGTTTCCAGCGTTTCATTGCACACACATCCCGGAGTGAACGAAGAAGTCCAAGACTTCTTCGTTTCCAAGACTTCTCATTGCACGGAAGGTCCCATTCAGAGGTAGAAAAACACCTTCGCTGGGGCTGCGCGGCAGGGCGAGGGGGCTGTGGACTTGGAGAGGGAGGACCCTGCCTTCTTTGTCCGCCGCACTCCTTTCCGTGGGCTACGTGGATTCTTCAGGGTTCCCCAACATCCTAGACGTTGGAGTCTGATCTGTCGGCCCACGTCTCCACTCCCACCCAAGTGAAGTCGAAACTCCAGACACTTTGCCCTGCTCAGACACTAAAGAGGGACGAAGAAGGGGTTTGAAAACTTTCCTAGAACCCAACAGAAGCGCCAGAAGATATGACTGCAAATATGTTTTTTTCCTTTCATTCAACAGGAAAAAGACACACACACGCACACACACTTCTTCCTTCTCTGAATTTTGTTTTAGCTCAGGGGCGAAACAAACAAAAACAGGGAGAAAAAGAAACTATGACAGCAGTATGTCAAATAATTTGAATAATTGTGAGAAAGGGTCAGGCAAAACTTACAAAACCTCCCATCCCAACCCACCGAGAGCAGCAGCCAGCCGGGCTCCAGCCCCCTCCCCCCAGCCTGTACCCCCCTAGGCTAATCACCCTCGTTAGGAGCCTCATCACCGGTCTAATGAAAGCAAACCGTGTGGAAATCGCCGGTAAACAGTTGGGTCTGTGCTGTAATTAATTCAGTGTCTCTTTTAATCAAACTGAAAGGGGATCGGGCAGCGGCTGGCGAAGCCGTGACATCACCCCCAAAATCGACTGGAGCCAATCAGCGTCATCACTCCAGGGACACGTGGGCGAGTCTCCCTTAAAAAAAAAGAAAAAAGAAAAAGCAAGAAAAAAACACAACGAAAAAAAAGGGAAGAAACGAAAAAAAAAAAACCAGCCCTAAAGTAAAAGTGACACACGTTCATTTTTTAAAGGAGGGGGGCAGGGCGAAGGCGCGCGCTGCGGACAGGCTTAGAGCTACGGCCGCGAAGCCGAGAGGCGCTGTCCACGGTGCTGACGGGCCCCTGGAGCGGCGGGAGCGCGGGGAGGACCTCCCGGCCAGGTGGAGCTTCATGGGCCGCGGGCCGCCGCTCTCCGCGGTGCTGACGCCGTCAGGTGCGCTCCGTCTCGCGGGTTGGTAGCACGGCCCGGACTCGCCGCTATCCACGGTGCTGACCCCGCTGCCTTTGGCTGCCGCGCTTCCCGAGGAAACCTGCAGTTTGGATTTTTTTTTAAAACCGTTCTTTATTTAGATTCCAGCATCCTTGCATTTCTTCGGTGCCAAAGGGACGCTCAGGCCGCCCGTCCGTCTCCTTTGCTCTCCCCAACTTGACGCGCCCTCCCTCCTGTTTCTCCCTGACACTCCCACCACCCCCCCTCGGCTCGGTGGTTCAGCGCGCGATGCTGCAGAAGACGCGCTGAGCCCTCTTGGATCTAATGCGCAGAGAAGGTTGGCCCAGCGCTCCCGGGCTCCTCCAAGGCTGAACTCCGTCCAAGGTGCCCGCAGGCTCCCTGCCCGCCTTCCCCATGCCAGCCCGCAGCTAGGGGCAGGGGCAGCACCGGCTGGGGCTGGGGGTGGGTGGGGAGCTTTTGAGGAGGACAGGTCGCAGCTTGGCTATGGAAGGCTCCAATGGCTTTGGGATCGACTCCATTCTCTCCCACCGCGCGGGCAGCCCCGCCCTTCCCAAGGGGGACCCCTTGCTCGGGGACTGCCGTTCTCCCCTGGAGTTGAGTCTGCGCTCCGAGAGCAGCAGCGACTGCTCTTCCCCAGCCTCGCCGGGAAGGGACTGTCTGGAGCCCGGGGCCCCAAGACCTGCTGGAGCGTCGGGCCCAGGTTTGGACTCCCACCTGCAGCCGGGGCAGCTCTCCGCTCCGGCCCAGTCTCGCACCGTCACCTCCTCCTTTCTGATCAGGGACATCCTTGCTGACTGCAAACCACTTGCGGCCTGTGCACCCTATTCCAGCAGCGGGCAGTCTGCTGCCCCCGAGCCCGGGGGCCGCCTTGCGGCCAAGGCTGGGGAGGACTTTCGAGACAAGCTGGACAAGAGCGGCAGCAGCGCCTCTTCAGACTCCGAGTATAAAGGTAAGCAAGCAAGAGGCGAAAAGTTGGTGGGGGTGGGTGGCAGCGGTGATGCTGTATTTTTAATTTTTTGATATATTAAAACTTGAGGACATACATTTGGGAACACGGATACATTCACTTTGGAACTCCCCCAGGGCTCAAACCAAGTCCTGAAACTTGCCTGGACCTGTTGGTCAGCCCTGTGGCCATGCCTTTGAAGCACCCATAGACGGGACCAGGAGCAGGAAGGTAACCCTGGGTGATGGAGAGATTTTCCCATATGAACAAAACAAACTTTCTAAACTTTGAGGGGGGGTCCTTGCTTCCAGGTGTGTTACTGGGGCAGTTTGAGTTCCTATCAGGCCAGTGGCTCTTAGGGGCTCGCACAGAAGAATGGAGGTCTTGACAATTTTGTGTGAAGACCTCTTTATATGAGTAGTGACCACCTAGCATGAAATTTCAGCAGGAGCTCTGAGCACAGGCAGATTTTTCCACCTTTCAACTTACCAGTCTGGAAGAGGGACTGGGGTCTCCATGTGCTCTAGGCCAGTATATCTTGCAAAACAAAACAAAATCCAGCTCGTTTCAAAAAAAAAAAAACAACAACAACAGGCAGGCTTGGAACCCTTCTGAAGGTCTCAGTGCCTCTCCCGCTGAATTTGACTTGAAGCACACTGAGCAGTCACCTCCGGGGCCGTGGGAAGGAGCTCACCTGGCTTCACTTGCACAAGGGTTGCTGCCTTTTCTGTTGCCTTTTCACACCTTGGATCTTTTTGCTGCTACTGGTCATTTCCGTCTTGCTTTAACCAAGGAGCTGAGATGGAAATGAAGAGGTGAGGAGGGAGGAGGAAGAAGAGATGGAAGGGGGCCCATTATTTTGTTTCCTCCCAGCTCTCCCTGGTCTGAGAGGCTCTCCGGTGGGGCGAGAGGTGCAACTTTCTTTCTAGGAACAAGTCTGGAGTCCAGAGGTGATGGGGGGTGGGGGAGGATCAGGGCTTCAGGGGAGAGAACCAGTGTCCTCATCGAGCAGGAAATCCGGAGCTCCCCAAGGTTAATCTGAGCTCTCCCTTCTGCTCTGTAATGAATTTCCAGAACCCTTCTTACCAGAAGAAATTTCTTTATAAAGGAAATGATTTTTTTCTGTTAGGGGCCCAACATTGCCTGACCCCTATTTGTACCAAGGAGGTAGTGTGCATTTTTGAAAGATTTTTTTAAAAAACACCTCCTCTGTCTCCCAGAGAAATGTTTATTTGTGTCTTAAGCCACATGGAAACCCATTTGTGGCTCCATTCCCGGGATGCACATCTTCCCCCCCCCCCCACTTCTCAAGCCAAAGGCTGAGCCTCCCTGGGCCAGGCTGCACCAGCTTTGCCTAGAAAACAGGTAGGTAGGATGGGATTGCCCGGGAAGGAAGGAAGGCCAGTGGGAAGTGAGACCTGGACGCTCTATCCCCCTGGCACAGTGGCCCTTGCTCCTCCCTTGAACCTGTTCAGAAACAGGCAAGGAAAACTTACCAGGGAGAAAGACAGGTATGTGTGTGTGTGTGTGTGTGTGTGTGTGTGTGTGTGTGTGTGTGTGTGTGTGTAGGAAAAGGGAATGCAAATATATGTATTTATAACATCACGTTTCATTATAATTTCTAACATCAACCATAACAAAACTCGAGATTTTAGGATTGCTGGGACAAGAAGCACGGCCAACCTGGTTCATGGGTGGCTGGTGGCAGTGGCAGGGAAAGAATTCAGAGGTCACTTCCTTTTATTTCTCTGCCCCTAGGAAGGATGTTGCGCAGAGGTTTCGTTTAAGATAATTAGACTATCAATTTCCTTCTCTGGTCCCTGATGATATCCGATCAGGGAGGTTATAGGGGCCAGCTGTCCACTTATCCCTTAAATGGATTTGGCGCCCATAGACCCATGGAAGGACCCATGCTCCTCCTCCGCAGGCTGGCAGCCTTTGCTTCTAAAAAGCTCCTGGATGAGAAAGGAAGTAGGGAGCCTTAAGGACAGGCATCCCTTTGCACCGCAGAGGAGGACAGCAGAGAGAAGTTCCTTTGGCTATCAGAAGCCCCTCAAGCATAATATTTAAAGAATATATAAGGAATCTGCAAGCGGGGTTTTGAAGTAGGCAGTGGTCCACCACCCACACTAGGCGCAGGCGAGTAGGACCGTGGAGAAAAGCAGGCTGGCTGGTTCAGTGGCCTCAAACTCCCGGGCCAGGCATTGAGATGCAGCCTCCTGGCAGCGAGTCCGGAAGCCGAGGCCCTACCACCGGGATGTGCCCTGAAGGCTAAGGCCCAGCGCTCACTGGAAGGTACCAGTCTGCACTCGGGAGGCCATGGGGCTGGTGGTATGGTCTGAGCCAAAGGGTTCTTCCAGGCCCATCTTAACCTCAGCCCTGAGAAGTTTAGGGGGCTTCAGAGACAGTCTGGACAATTAGGTGAAAAGTACGATTTCTGACATAGAGGCTTGAGATTGGTTTATTCCCCTAAGTGTTTCCAAGCGCTTGTTTTAACTTCAGCTCTCTGACATAGACCTAAGATCCCATCCTAACAGGTCCAGGTCCAGCCCCCAGAGACCTAGACTCGAACCCCATAAGGAGGCTGTGGGGGCGAGGGGACGCGGCAGGAAGGGGGATGTGGGGGGAGGGAGGAAGGGGTGCCTTCCTGAAAACAGGGTTGCTGGCCCAGCTCCTCCTCCTCAATGCACCCAGCCGCTGGAGTCCCGCGCCCTCCCGGCTGCCCCTGCTGCCTTTCTGGTTGAAAAGTCTCCCTCCCTAGCGGCTCAATTAACCGGATTATTGTTTCCTACCGAGAGAAACTAACTCTTATTCAGCTGAACCCTGTCATTGCAAACGCCAGGCACAATGAAATTCACCATGAAAGGAAAGACGGGAACACATGGGGGAGGAGGGTAATCTCCAACCCCAGCCCTACAATTTTGGCGGGGAGGGCTCTCTGGTTGCATAATCGGTTTAGAGAAAGAAGGGGGAGGATTTGAGTTTACTCTATGGAGTGTGTTTTCGGTACAGTCATCCCCAACGGAAACAGAACAGAAACGAAACGAAATCGCCTGTGTTTTTCATTCTCAAGGGAGGACAGTGTCCTGGCTGAGGGGCACAGCGTCATGCCTGCTTCGCAGTGTGCTCAGGCCCACAGCGGGCACTGTATACATCAGGAAACCGAGCTCAGCCACTTGCTCAGCCGAGGGGCAGACGCCACGCAGAGTCGCTTCTTTCTCCCAGCGCTCTGTGCTCTTGGATCCCTCCCTCCCACCCCCACTCCTCCGCACCCTCTGACCCTCTAGCGCTGGCCTTTCTCCTGCGTGCGAACTGAACTTTGTAGCTAGCCTAATTGTGGGGTACCCCACACTGTATCTCTGCAATCCTAGAGGAGGGCAGGCGAGACGGGGATGCTATTATTTATTTGTATTTGTTCTTTAGGACAACGTAACGTCCCCAAGTGAGCAGGGTTTGACCTTCCACACAGGGCTGTACTCCGCAGACTCTGACTTCCCTCCTTCAGTCCCAACCGCAGATGGGGGGGGGGCCCCCCCGGAAGACTCTGGGTGCTGCGGGGACCCACACTGAGCATGCACTCCTCAGTGCAGCCCATTCCCTCGGAAATTCTGCCCCCCGCCCCCCGCCGCCCACCCCCCATTCCCAGCCGGCCCAGCATGGGCACACGGAGCAAAAGCTCTCCTCCACGCTGTGGGTTCTTTGTCGCTGCCCCCCTCTGTCGGGTTCCACACCTGGTACCTGGAACCCGAAGGACTCGGCTGGCTCAGGGTGACTTTCCCATGGTCCCCACGCACGTGGGTTCACCAACGTCTTAAGCTGCCTTGACCCGGCGAGTCCCATCGAGCTGGGGTGACGAGGCCAAGCCCTGACACGCTGCTGTGTCCCCGCAGTGAAGGAGGAGGGCGACCGCGAGATCTCTAGCTCGAGGGACAGTCCCCCGGTGCGCCTGAAAAAGCCACGCAAAGCGCGCACGGCCTTCACCGACCATCAGTTGGCGCAACTGGAGCGCAGCTTCGAGCGACAGAAGTACCTGAGTGTGCAGGACCGCATGGAGCTCGCCGCCTCGCTCAACCTTACGGACACGCAGGTCAAGACCTGGTACCAGAACCGCAGGTGAGGCCATGCTGCTGGGTGGCAGGAGGAAAGGGGGGCACTCTCTGCTCTTCCTAAGGCATTGCCAGGGGAGCGCGCGGGCTTTGGGCCGTCCCCTTCTGTAAAAGCGGGGAGAAGGCCAAAGTTCTTCATTGCGGGCCAGCCAGATGCGGGATTAAACTTGTCCCCAGTCCGCTGGCTCAGCAAGGACAGATCACCCACCAGGAAAGGTCCGTGGCCAGAGCTCTAACCCCAACTTCGTGGCCCTTGAGCCTTCTCCGTGGAAGTCCCATCGGGGGAAAGTGGCAGTTCCTAGAACTATCTAGTGGGGGACGAGAGGCTGGCCAGCTGCTCGCACGTGATGTAGCGCAGGGCCCATTCCCAAAGCCGCGCCTGGCCAGCCACTTTCCAGTTTGCACTGGGCCCCCGGGCTGAGCTTTCTCCAAGTCCTGAACGCTCTGAACCACTCAGCCAGGCCCAAGGTCTTGGGGAGCAGGTTGACCAGAATCTGGGACTCAGAAGGGACGGACTCAGAGCTTAACACTGACCTCTGGTAACCTCCCTCCCCAGCGCCCTCATAGGGGAAGCAACAGTGCCACGCAACCGACCACACACCCACCCCACTCAGTGCCCACGCTGGGTCACACGCGCGCACACACACTGCAGACACTCAACTCACGCACATGAAGCGGGCGCCGGAATGGCACTTTCCGTAAACAAGCTTCCGAACACATCACCCCATTAATAATAAATACCGATTACTGCTCTGGGCATCAATAATTAAGGTCCGTTACAGTAATTACACAATTATGATGATTATGAATAATTCAGGGTAGGACGCGAGGCTGGTGAGGCCGAGTCCGTTTTAGGGGCCTGACCCGGGCAAATGAGCGGGTGTAGCCTCGACTTCACGGAGCCAAGCCTGGACCAACACCAGGCTAGTGGCCTCCTGACATCGGAGCCAGACAGGACAGCGCAGGACTCTCCCCAGACTTGGGGCAGGGTAAACCCCTGCTGGGGGTAGATCTCTACCGGCCCGTGCGGTTGTGCAGGGGCAGGAGGGGGTGTGTGCGTCTCTCTGGGCCGCTCGCGCTGCAGTTGCCTTCTTGCGTCCGCGCCCAGCGTAGAGGCGCAGCGGCTCCCTCCGCCTCGACGCGCAGGACAAACCATCCTCTCTTCTTTCCCGGCCAGTGACCCAACATTCTGGCTTTGGCGCGAGTTCATTTTCTAAGGCATTTCCGATACGTAAGGGGAGCCCTAACAGCGGGGTTCGACCCCCAGGTTGTGTTGATTTGAGCCCATTTTGGAAACCGGTTCACACCTCAGTATTCTTAGCTGTAAAGTGGGGGTAATCGCTCTGGAGAGCCGGTGATGAGACTCGTGGGAGCGTTTTCCTGGCGCTCCCTTGTTTATTAACATCAGTCTGGTGCCTCTGGGGCTCCTGCCCTTGGCGGGCGGGGGTCGCCGGGCACTTCCGCTCTGACACGAACGTGCATGTTTATTTCGGACTCCAGGACAAAATGGAAGAGGCAGACGGCCGTCGGCTTGGAGCTGCTGGCGGAGGCCGGCAATTACTCAGCACTCCAGCGGATGTTCCCGTCACCTTATTTCTACCCGCAGAGTCTAGTGTCCAACCTGGACCCCGGCGCCGCCCTCTACCTGTACCGCGGCCCCAGTGCGCCTCCGCCCGCCCTCCAGAGACCCCTGGTGCCCCGCATCCTCATCCACGGACTCCAAGGCGCCAGCGAACCGCCCCCGCCGCTGCCCCCGCTGGCTGGCGTCCTCCCGCGCGCCGCGCAGCCTCGGTGAGGCGCCTGCCCCGGGTGTGGCCCGCTTAGCCCCCGGCCCCCAGCACCCTTCCCCGGATCTCCACCCGCCCCTAGGAGGGCGCGGGGGGCTTCCTCTCCTTTTCCCGGGGAGGAGGGGGCTCCTGTGCGGCCCTCCTTGGTGTCCCAGTCCAGAGTCCCCGTAAGGGCCAGATGCCAAGTCCACCGAGGCCCAGACCCGGGACTGAGGCCCGGCCTCTCCATCCCCGCCGGATGTACATATGCATCTCCGCCACCCTCCGGGCCGGCTCCCCAGGGGCACGGGAAGCCGCCCCAAGCCTCGCTCTTGCCCGCTCTCCTGTGCCCCTGCGGTACTCGGACCCCTTTCCCGCTCCCTGCAGGGGACACGGGGGCGGGGGGTGGACGGGGAAGACCAGAATCAGCGCTCCCTCGCAGCGCGCGGTCCGGCGGCGGAGCTGTACATACCGTGTGCAAAGTGTACATGAAGTTATTTATTCGTGACCCATGAGCCCGTAACCGTGTCCGTGAATCCGTGAGCCTGTGGCCACCCCCTCCCGGGCGGGGCAGGAAGGGGCCCCGGGGACTTGCCCACCCACCCCAGCTCCCCACTCCAGCCCCCACTCCCCAGACCCCTCGGGTTCTCGTCCTTTCTCTTTTTTAAAATGTCGAAATAAACTTCTTACAAATGACCAGCGCCACCAGCGCCGGGCGGCGCTCGCGTCAGGTCCGTCTGCGCTCAGCCGGGTTCTCCCCACTCCCGGACTTAGCCTCCTTCCAGTCTCACACACGGACGCGGTGGGGGGGCATTTTTTTTGGAGGGACCTTCTTTTTCGTCCTGGGGGCTGTGGTCGCGTGGAGGGGTCCCGATTGGACCCGCGGGGGCCCTGGGCAGGACCTCAGCCTTCCCGTCTCTACAATGAAGCCGGGCAAGCGGGGTGGAGCCGGCTCTTCTGGCTGAGACCAGGCCGTTGGCAGCTGGTCACCGACCCGCTGGGCGCAAGTCCGACAGATGGACTTCGAGCCTCTGAGCTATCCCCGCCAGGGGCCCCCTGTCGGCTCGGGTTCGGGCTCTGGCCTCCCGATGGAGGTGGGCTTTGACCCGCCTTTGCTGCGAACCTGAGGCCATTTCGGACAACCCCTCCCCAGCCAGTCTCACCCCTTCTATCCCGGGAACAATCTGGCAGGAGACTCAGGGGGAGCCAAGGCTCGCAGTTTGCCTCCCCACATGGGGGCACCGGAATCTTTGGGGAGAGGGTTTTGGGTGAAGTCTCCATTCATAAAAGGGCCCAGGTTGCCTCCTGCTGCCGTCCCCTTTGGGGAGGGGGGCGCAGGTACTCCGCTCCCACACACAACCCACTGCCGGAAGGGCACCCAGGGCTGAAAGTTTGGGGCTTATTTTCAGCGGGGCTGCTCTGGTGGAGGGTGGGTTGGGGGCGCCGAGTGAACACCAGCCCCCGGCCCAGGCTGCTGTTTCCTCCCCACCCCCACTTTCTTTGCGGGATGGTGAGGGTCTTACTCTAATTTTGCAAAATGCACAGCAGCTAGTGAAGTCAAGGAGGTCCTCGGCTTTGGAGTTCTTTTGCATGTCAATGGGGGTTGGTAAATCCTCGGCTCTGGCTGTGGTGGGGGGCAAAGGGGGATTGTCCCCAACTCAGGGTTAATGAAGTGGGAAAGGAGTCTTTCAGAGACGCCTGCAAACAACCCCCCTAGGCAACAAACCCGGCCCAAATCCTACATGGATTGACTTAAACCCAGGGGATAAGTGCTTTAAATTAATCTCATTGAATAAGAATGAGGCCAAACAAAACTCTTTAAAATCATATTAAAAATCTATCAGAGGACAACTTGCCCTGGTGTGCTTTTCATTTTGTGAAAGTGGAGGAGGGAGCCGAGAGCAACCATCCTTACATTTACACAGCGGCAGTGTAAATCAGAGACACATTCTCCACTGTGTAATTGTCCTTGTACCGCAGAGGCGATCTCATACCTGACAGTAATGAAGAACAAGGCTCTCCGACACGTTATAATTACAATATTTCACATTGTCCCGCGCTTCCCGACTGCCATAATAACTTCACAACCTTGGCAGTTGAGGTGGGCTTTGCTTCTCAGGCAGTGGGCTCAGTGAGTTTCACTTTCCCCCAGCCCTCGGCAGTGTGGTGGTGAAATCACATTGTTGAGTCCCCAGGCAGGCGGGACCATAGGAGATCTAAAAGAGGCGTGGTCTCTCCCAGGTCCTCCACGGACTTGGCTCTCTCCCCTACCAGCCTCAGGCTGGCTAGCCTGGTGTAGAGGCAACAAAGTTTAGAACAAGTTCACTGCTAGCCTTCAGCGGCATGGCTGCTAGGAATTCCTGAGAAGCCCTAGTTCTGACGTTCATGGAGCTTCAGTGTCCTTGTAGTGGCAGGCCTGGCTTGGGTGTTGTTTTTCCCTTTGATGGGGAAGATTAAGAGATAAGGGCAATGGCCAAAGGGGAACTTTAACAAGCCAAGGGAGTTAAACGTCAGTTTCAAGCAGGACCGTCCCCTGTGAAATGCCCTACATTTTGCTGAACAAATGTGGGATCTTAATGGCTACTGCTGTTTTAGTGGAAGTGTCCCTAGCCAGGTGATTCAAAGTCTGGAAGAGGTTCTTCTTGTTCACAACCCCCACCCCCTTTTTTGGTCTCTAAGCATTACCTTGATTCAATCCAGCACACTGTAGGGGTGGGGGTGAACCAAAGAAATATGCAGGGGTTTTGTCAAACAAACAAACAAAAAAAACCCAAACCACCCGAAACTCAAAACATCCTTTGCTGAGCTTTAGTGGTTGTGTCTCAGGCAGGAGATGCCCTGACTTAATTGGATCACACACAGGCCCATAAGCCACCAAGGGCTCTTTACCTTTGGATGTGTGAGAATGGGGTACAGGGGGGATTATGCACAACCTTGGGGGCTGCAAACAGGATGATGCTTTGGACTTTAAAAAAAAAGGCCTCCCCATCCATGGCGGAGGGGGAGCTTTAGATTTCCACAGTCTGTCAAATGGTCCAATCTCAGTGATCTTAACCACGAGGTCCATGTGTATGGCACCAAAAGATGGATTAAGTTAGGGAAATTAGAAGATCGAGGCAGGATTAAAAACACACACAAAATTAGAATACGTACAGTGGAATTAGGTTAAAGCGGGGCCTAATTGATGCTGGAAATGTACAGTCTGTCAAGAGCTGTGGCTAAGGGAGAGATTTGTTTTAGGGTTATTTAAATTGAGATAATATTAACCCTAAATCTGCTAAATCCATGTTTCTTTATTAGCTGGGTTAACATATTGATTCTACTTAGAAACAGGCCCACAGAGCGTCGACGTGAAGAAACCCTTATCCAAGTGTTAGCCAACTGACGTGGTAGTTCCCATCTTGGAGTTATATAGTTCCTTAGACACTCTGCACGAGTCTAGCACTTCTTCCCAGGAATGGCGACTTCTGTCGATCATATCCTTCAATGGATGAGCCCTCTGGAAAAAAAAAAAGCAGGTTTTTCTCTTTTATCATCCCAAATCACTGGCATTAATCCTGTTGCCCACACAGTTGGGTTTTGTCTGTAAATTTGATCCCTCCTTTTCTCACCCAAATCGCGTGAACCAGGATACATCAAAACACAGGGACCACAACCACGGCAGATCTAACCAAAGTCGCCTTGACATGGGCTGCGGGTTTATCTTCATTTTATTATTGTTACAGATTTCGCCAACTGTCCCTATTAATTCATATGTGACAGCCAACTCCGAGAAGGCCATATTTTTTTCTCCTGTAGATGATCAATTCTGAGCCGTCATATAACTGCCCGAGCCCAAGGCCCTCCGAGTGTGCTTTGGGGCTGCTTAATCTGCCTGTGGCCCTGTGACTAGAGAGGGAATGGTGGCAGGGCCCCGACTCTTCTTGCTCTCCCCGACAGGCTCTCCACTCCGTCCTCTCCTGGTCTATCTGGCTGTTTGGCTCTGTTGAGGCACTGTCCCAACACACTGCTGAGGATCGGATCGCAGGGCATGACAGAGAGAGAGGGAGAAAAACTGAGGAGACACTGAATGAAGAGCAACAAGAACACGCCCCAAGCAGAGGGGGCAGCTTTTCAACCCTTTTCAGCGGCCTTGGATTGCCCGTGTCCAAATCTTACATTTATTGGGAAATCGATACACCCAGGGGTCTTCGTGCAAACCTCCCAGGAAGCACAATGGGGAGGCGGGCAGTCGTGACCCAGGTCACAGTACAAAGACCTCAGCTCTTTCTGGAAGATGGGATTTGGTGGGGAGTGGGGGTGGGGGAAGGAAGGTGGGTGTTCCAGGGCTGTGAAAATTAACTCGGGGCACTAGTGCCTTCTGACTTCAAAGGCAAGTAATAAAAAGGCAAGAGCCTGTCAAGTAGCCTCAAGGGCATGTGCTTTCAGAGGGGGAGAGCCTGAGCAGGCAGGGCGCCTGGCTAGGAAGGGAGTTTCCAGCAAGGGGGCTCAGTGACAGAGGACACCTGAGGAGCTTTGACCTGCATCAAAAACTCTTTTCTTAACACAGCATTTAAACATAAAGAAAACGATTAGCTGATTAACCCATCTTCTTCCGTCATACAAATTCAATTCCCAGTTTCAAACCCTGACTTTACCAAGTTCATGCCACCCATGTGCAGTGCAGCGATAACTAGGGCCGTGCTCGGGGCAGGCAGCATCCCACTGAGGGTGCTGGCTTCTACCGAGTGCTGCCCCGTGGGGCCTGAGGAGGACCTGGCACGGATGGAATACACGTAAAATAAGGGAGAAGACTGCCTGACACAAGCGAAGTTAACCGGCTAACTCACACTGTGCACACCTCCCCACACTCACCCCGCCCCATAGAGAGGGCTTCCGGTTCTATGATCCTCGGAGGGACATCGGGCCCAGTGCAAGGCACTATTGTGGTTTTGCCCCAGGGCTCCTTGGACACTAACCCAGGAGCCACTCCGGGCAGGCCCAGCCCTGCAAGGACAGTGGCAGAGTATCAACAACTTCCTAGTGAACCCTGTTCTCCCCTCCATGAGCTCCTTCTGAGTTTTCCCCAGGTTCCTGGGGAAAAAAGTGTTATTTTCTTCCCACACCAGAGCCTGGGCACACCTTGCAGGTCAGCTCTGCCGTGGCTGGTGTCGGCTTGTCCCCGTTAACTTGGCTTTTGGGCCTTGGCACCGCCGGCGTCCAGTCCACTTGAGTATTCTGAGAGCAGGGTTTCAGCAAGGCCGCGGAGCCTCCTCTGGGTCTTCCTACGCAGGGCAGGCCTGGAGAACAGAGCAACAGAGGGGAAGGGCTTTGTTATCTCCCAGTGGCTAAGGGACTATTGGCTTCCAAGGCTGTGAAACTGCCTTTTTGCTGTTGTTTTGTATCAACAGAAGTACCTTCAATAGGGCTTATCTTGATATTCTATGCACTAGAAGATTAGATACGGCACTGACGGATTTTCAGAACAGTGGCAAAATACCGTGGCATTTTCAAAAGTGCGGCTTTGTTCTGGGTTGTTTTCATGGGGGGAGGGGATGCGTGGTAAGGAGAATTATACACACTCACACTCTCAATGCAAAGGAGTTGTAGGAGACCACTGTTTGCCCAAGCACGGAGAAAAACCAGCAGCCCCTAAACACACAGCACCCATGGGGGAACAGAAGCCACAGGCACCTTTCCAGCCAGGCCTGGGAAGTTCAAACCAACAGGCGCCCCAAAGGGCACTGCTGGTCTTGGGCGCAGACCTCAGGTACCGAGGTCCCCCTGGCTGGGTCCACCCAGCCCCAGCCAGGGACGCTCACCACCAACACCCGTGCTTGGATGCTACAGCCTGTACAAGGGAGTTCGCATTCACACAGCTGGGGCCTGGCAGGGCCCGCCAACCACCCAGAGCCCCCCCCCCGCGGTCTGGAAGGGAGGGGCTCCCCGACAGTCACCACCTCCAGTGGCTGCATCACAACAACCGTTTTCAAAAGACAGCAGCCGTGCCATTTGATGAGATCAGAGGAAGGCATTTGTAAGAGTTCTGTCATCTGCAGGAAAACGGATTATGAGCCGCAAGACAGGATCTTACCCCAAACAACAGACAACTGCCACCAAATACACATCGCCACACTGCAACTCCCGCAACACCAAAAGGCAGGGTCTGCACAGGCAGGGCCACGCCAGCCAGCTTCTACTGCTGACCAAAGCTCACGGGACTTGCTGTCCATAATAGGCTGGAGAGCAAATAGGACCGAACTAGTGGGAACAATAAATATGACGGCTCTCTTTCAAACCCAAGAATTACAAACAAGACGAATAACTGAGCTATAAACAAAACAAAAGGTTGCACAATCTGCATACAGCATTATAATGATGTTAGAACAGTAACACCCATTCATAATTACACTCCAGAGGAAAGGGTTCATGTAACGGTACAGCTAAACCCATGCTACAGCTGCACGATGGTTTCCTTTGTCACGTGTGAAAGACACAGTCACCCGGGGGTGGTGGGGGAGGGGGAACGGGGCCTTGAGGCAAGGGGACGGCATAGACATACTGTTAGAGGGCTGGGCGTTTATAAGGGACACGTGGGTTGGGGACACAGCTCTCACTTGACGAGGTAGCTCCTCTTACTATACTCATTTTACAGACAAGCAAAAAGACTCAGGGAGGGCAAGTAACCTGCCCAAAGCCAGCGGGCTCACAAAGCCAGGTCAGGCTGCTGCCGCACCGATGCTGCGGCCCTCGTAAGCAGGGCCAGCGGAGTCACTTCAGTGGGACAATGGGGGCAGAAACAGGAAGACTGAGGGGTACAGAGTGGGGGTGTGTGGGTGAGAGTAGAGCTAAGGGTGAAGAAGCACCCAGCTGTCGCTCACAAGCTGTGTGACAACAGGTGAGTGACACAGGCTCTCTGTGCCTCACATTTCTCCTCTGAGCAATGAAAATGATACACAATAGTCAGCTCAGAGGTTTATAAAGATTACATACAAAAAGGCATATAAGGCACTGGCCAGTAGGTGTGTGGTGTGTCATCAAATACAGGGAAAAACAAGGAAACCGAGGACCCAAACTTGAAACAACTTTCACGAAGCCACATGGGAGCCAGGATTGGCTCTAGGGACCCTTCCAGTGGGGCCAGGGCTCCTCTGATGGCATCCACCATCTCCCCAAACCCGACGCTCCTAGTTCCCGAGACCTGCTCAGCAAGGGCCCTGAGCACTGGTGTCCCTGGTGGGGGGCCGGGCCAGCGGTTTTGAAGCTGCGGGAGGTGGGCCCCACAGTGGAGAGCGCTCAACTTGTTCCAAACTGATGGCTGCCAGTTCTCTGTGCTTGTAGTTTATTTTTAGTTGGGTTTCATGACAGACAGAGTGGAAAGGTTCTGACAGCAAGCAATGCCTTTTCTTTCCTCTGTGTGAAGCCAGGCACTCACAGTGTGTATAATTTTAAATGTAACAACCCAAGTTTCAAAATATGCAAAATTTCAGTCAAAAGACTCTCCCCAGCCTAAACTCCAGCACGTCAATGATTGCTCCTGCCACGGCTAAAGCAAAATAAATAACTAGAATCTTAGCTTGGTGATTGATACCCTAATTGCCTACAGATCTAGCAGAGGCTGCGGAACCCGTTCTCCCAGCCAGCGGCACTTTGGCAGCGCTGCTGTGCTCGCAGACGGCAGGCCACTAGACGAAGGCGGAAGGGGGGAGTGGGGGGGGCATGAGGGGCGACATCTGTGTCCACCACAGACAGGCACAAATACTCTCCTACTCACGTGGCCAGGTAGCCCTCTTCCAGTGACCCAAGAGCTGTCTCTTCACACACAAGCTTGGCTGCAGCAGGTAATCCCTGTTGGGTAGGGTGCACCACTAGCTATGAAAATAGGACGACGATTTACTAAGGATCTCTGAGTTCACATTGCTGTAGGGGATTGTCATTAAAGAGCAGCTCTTGCCTTAAGGTTATAATCGTAACATTTCCTAGGTATTCTACCATTTTATTCTAGTCAGTGGTACTTTCAACCCGGGACCCAACAGTCAGCAGTCCACTGACTCGGAGAGGATGCTCATGACCCTGACCTATTCCCACGGAGCTCCGGGGGCATCGTGGGGTATGCACTGGGCTGGTAACTGCAGTCAGTTGGACCCACCAACTGCTATGCTGGAGAAAGAGGAAGTTCTCCAGTTCTGTAAGGCGTGACGGCATTGCAAACACACCAGGGCAGTCCTTCTCTCTGAGAAGCTCGCTCTGAGTTGCAATCGACTTGAGGCAGTGAGGGAGGGAGACAGACCTATTCCCAGGAGGGAACGGGTGGGTCCACTCCACAGAGGCTTTACCAGCTGTCGTAGCAGCCACCAACAGGACCCTTCTTTTCCCTGGGTCAGGGCACTGCCTCCTTGTCCTTTGTTTTGAGGCCCAGGCTTGGTGGGAAAGGAGACACTGTAAACCCAGGCACAAGATGCCAAGCTGCAGTTTCCCAGACACTTGCCAACTTTCTTGCCCTACTTGCCCTCCAAAAGCCCCAACCCCACTCACACTGGCGTCTCAAGCCTCCACAGTAGTAATCCTGTAGTTACCAAGCAACAGATCAGTTTATCTAACTGCAGGGAGCTCTCTCGTAGTGAAGGCTGAATAAATCCACCCTCAGTTACCAGGCTGGATTACTCAGCATGACAGGCAGATGCCACTTTTACCGGTAATAAGGTGGAATCACAGCCTAATTAGTGAACCAACAGACCCTGCTCTGATGACCACTAGGTAAAGAACTCTCAGGCCCTTCTCCCACTTAAGCCACAAGTTCACACAACAGCCATCCTGTGGCAGAAAACCACTGCAAAGCAGAATTTTGCTTTTTAAAAACATATACCACATATAATCGAGTATAATCTGACCCAAATATCAGCAAAGGTGCCTAATTTTACCACAAAACTGCTGCATTAAAAATGTGCTGAAAACTCGACTCCTGTCTAGTTTTTGTGCATATTATTATCTCTGCAGGTCTATCTAGATAAGACAGGCTGGATAAACAATCTGGAGGAGAAAACAATGGAACCCATGGTTCCAGGGGGTGCATGGGAGAGGGAGAGGTGGGAGAAAGGAAGTGATGTTAACAACCCCAGGGACAAGGGAACAACAAGTGATCCAAAATTGGTGATGAGGAGGGTGTAAGAGGTTTAAGAGGCTTGATCAAGGGCAATGTAACTGAGGAATCACTGAAACTCAAATGATGGCTAAGCAAGATAGTGGCACAAGAGGTAAGTACAAGGAAACAGAGGACAGAACTAGGAGGCAAAGGGCATTTATAGAAATCTAAATCCAAAAAAACAAAAGAAATCTAAATCCAGGCATATACATATGTAAATATATTTATATATGAGGATATGGAAATAGATCTATGTGCATATATTTATAGGTTTAGCATTAAGATAGCAGTTGGATATTGGGCCTCTACTCAAGAACTCCCTCAATGCAAGAACACTTTGTTCTATTAAATTGGCATTCCATGATGCTCACCTTCCGACATGATCACTTAAGATAAAGCAGGTGCATAAGCAAATGTGGTGAAGAAAGCTGATGGTGCCTAGCTATCAAAAGATAGTCTGGGGTCTTAAAGGCTTGAAGATAAACAAGCGGCCATCTAGCTGAGAAGCAACAAAGCCCACATGGAAGAAGCACACCAGCCTGTGTGATCACGAGGTGTCGATCAGGTCATCAAGCATCAAAGAACAACAACAAAAAAACTTATCATTATGAATGAGGGGGAGTACGCAGTGGAGACCCAAAGCCCATCCGTAGGCAACTGGACATCCCCTTACAGAAGGATCTCAGGGAAGAGATGAGTCAGTCAGGGTGCAATATAGCAGCAATGAAACATACAACTTTCGTCTAGTTCTTTAAGACTTCCTCCCCCCACTATCATGATCCGAGTTCTACCATACAAATCTGGCTAGACCAGAGCATGTACACTGGTACAGATAGGAACTGGAAACACAGGGAATCCAGGACAGATGATCCCTTCAGGACCAGCGATGAGAGTGGAGATACCGGGAGGGTGGAAGAAAGATGAGGTGGAAAGGGGAAACTGATTATAAGGATCTACATTTAACCCCCTTCCTGGGGGATGGACAACAGTAAAGTCAGTAAAGGGAGACACTGGACAGTGAGACAAAATAAAATGATAATAATTTATAAATTATCAAGGGTTCGCCAGGAAGGCGGATTTGGGGAGGGAGAGGGAAAAATGAGGTGCTGATACCAATGTCTCAAGTAGAAAGAAAATGTTTTGAGAATGATGATGGCAACAAATGTACAAATGTGCTTGAACAATGGATGTATGTATGGATTGTGATAAAGAGTTGTACGAGTCCACCCCCAAAAGAACAAAACAAAACAAAACAAAACCCCAATAGCTTCACCGAAGAAGATATACAAATGGCAAGTAAGTACCTGCAAAGGTGCTCAATATTAGGAAAATGTAACTTCCTGAACAGCAAAATACCTACAGTTCTTGTTACGATTGTGTGACAACCAATCGATTCCAACTCACAGCAATCTCATGTTCATCAAGTTGACTCCAACTCAAGTTGACACCAACTCAGGGCTACAAAAAGGCAAACGAGGCCTGAGCTCACTGCCTTGGAGTCGATGTGGGCTCGTAGTGACTCTGCAGGGCGGAACAGAAGAGAACTGCACTCGTGGGCTTAGGGGACTGTCACTTTACAGGAGAAGGAAGCCTCATCTTTTCCCCGGGGAGCAGCTGGTGGTTCTGAACTACTGGGCTGTGGTTAGCAGCCAACGCAGAACCCACTACACAGTCAGGACTCCCTAGGGTACACCAGGATGGCTAAACAGTCACAAATCTGAGCCACCCCAAAGTTGGTGAGAATGTGGAGCAAGTGGAATTCTCCGGAGCCACGCTGAAGGGTTAAATGGACCACTACTTCGAAAAACCAGTTTGGGTTTTGAAAAAGTCTACATCACTCTATGATAAGCCACTCCACTCCTTTCTTGTTTATCCAGGAGAAATGAAAGCCTATGCTCATATATGTAAAGGATTGTTCATGACTGTGCATGGTAGCTTTATTCGTAACAGCCCAGACCTGAAACGACCTGGCCGCTCAGTAACACACGAATAAACTGTTACTGGGACAAGCTACTTAATGGAATTCTACTCATCAAATAACAAGAAGAAACAATCGGCACACATAATATGGAGGTATATTATGGACACACAAAATAAGTATGCAAAGTGATAGCACTCAGTAACATATAAAAAGTACAATTCCATTTATATAACACTCCAGAAACTGCAAACCAGTCTTTAGTGGCAGAGACATCAACGATTCCCGGGGTCAAAGGCGGATGCAGAAAGGGGTAGGAATGGATGACAACGGGAACTCAGGGTGAGACACACAGTCACTTTCTTGAGTGTGAGAATGTCTTCACAGGTGCGGTGTCCAATGCTATTACACACTGTAACTATGTTGCTGGTATGTCAATTCTTACCCAATACAGATATTTCAGGGGGGACAAGAATTTACATGCATACCAGTTACATAGGTCATTAATGGATGTGAATATGAAACAGGTCCAATGGAAGACATCAAAGAGCTATTAGACCTTAATAATAATTATATTGGCACACAGGTTGGGGCTGTGTATGAACTGTTTTAAGTACTTCATAGACAGTTCGCTCACTTCTCTAAAACCTCCAGGAAACAGGTACTATTAGTACCCGCACTTTACTGGTAAATAAAATTAGGCCCGGGCAGGTTAACTAACTTGCCCGAAGGCCTCAAAGCAGTAACAGAAGAGCCGGGGTTTGAACCTGAGGTCTGAGGCCACGGCACGTGTGCTTAACTGTGCTGTCAGTTTTCCAAACAAGGACCATGAGATATTTTTAATGAAAGGGGGAAAAAAAGAGTGGGAGGGGTTGGTTCCCACTATTTCAGACCTCAAAGACATTCTGGAACCCCTGATAAAAGTCTGAAAAGTCATAATCTGATACCTTGTTAAGTAGGGGAAAAATTTTTAAAAGGTTCAATCTCACTTGAGGGAAAAAATATAGACAGAAAAAGACTGACTAAAATGTGAGACAAGGTTAACTTAGAATGTAGGCTTCAGGATCTTTTGTACAGCTTTCCCCTTAAAGTTTTTGAAAAGTGTTATGAGTATGTACTAATTTTATAAATAAAACCCAGCATATTCATTCTAGGGGGCAGTGGTAGAATTTTGCCCTATGCAGATAATAAGGATTTTAATTTCTACCTAACGAAGTATGTTAAAAAACAAACAACCCACCAACCCCCTTGCCTCTGGTTTTCAGCTAAAGGTGGGGAGCGCGCTTTCCGGTGAGGCTCTCGAAGGCAAGGAAGGACCCTGCAAGTGAGCGTGGGCCAAGGCTGTGCCGCAAAGGGCTCGCTGAGGGGCAGTCCAGCTCAGGGTTGAAGAACAGCCTGGGTTCTCGGTGCTGGAGAAAGGAGACGGGGCTCCAGATGGTTCGAGGCTGATTCAGTTTCTGTATTCTTGTCTCGCTCTTCTGGATGAAGAAAAAGCAACGACGTCTGAACAGGATTTTGGTGGCTCATGTAACAAACAACTCCAGGGAGAATTTGACAAGCAGTCCCTCTGGTGCCACCGAGGAGCCCGGGTACAGAATCAGTCAGCCTGGGATGGGAATTTGGCCCCTGAAGGGGAATGTGCTATCAAAGCTTCCTGGCCATTGAAGGGGAGGAACGACAGGCATCAAGGCTCGTTTAACCTTCGGACTCTCTTCCGGCAAAGCCAGAGATTCACTGTCGGGCCACCATTTTAGAGGGGCCACACTGTGCTTCCTTAGGAACAAATAAAATCTAGCTTCGCGAAGACTCCCATCGATTCAAATACAGCCCGCTCCATCCATTCCACAGCAACCTTTCTGAGCATGGCTTTGTGGGCAAAGAACCATCCCCAGTGCAGACAAGAATTCCTAGCCTTGGTAAGAGGTGGCCCCAGTGCTAGGGAGCACCCACCACAGGCCATCGATTAATGCTGATTAATGCCTATTGATGCCATTACTGATTTGCTGCCTGGAAGGTCATAGATCATCTCTAACATATCATGAGAGAGAGCTCGAGACAAAGGTGAATTAAAATCCCAGAATCACCCAATCTTTTATTGTAATAAAACGATGTCTCACACAACACTTGGCAATTCAACAGTTTGCTGGTATCCAATTCAGTTATAGCAATTACATTAATCAGGTTTTGCAGCCATCACCCGTAACTGGTGACTAGTTTTCCATCACTTTCAAAAGAAACTCACTGTTTCCTAATCAATCCGTATTCCCTGGTGTACCCCTCACCCCCAGCAATCACCAACCTGCGCTTTTGTGGTTAGCTGTTCATTCAGCATACGGTTTTCAAGGTTCATAATGTCGTACCATATATCCAGGCTTCCTCTCTCTGGCTGAACAGCAGTCCACTGTGTGCAGGTACACCACATTTCCTTTATCCAGTCAGCTGTGGACAGACACTTGGGCTGCCTACAATGAGCCGTGGTGTACATGTCTGTTTCCGTTACTGCTCTAAGTAGATCTCTTGATCAGATCACCCCAGGAGCCAAACTACTTGCTGGCTCACGTGGAAGTCCTGTTTAACTTTTTGGGGACCCACCCAACTGTTTCCCACAGTCGCTAGGCCACTTTGCGTTCTGTCACACTGCGTGAGGAGGCACACCGGTGGTTTCTTATCATTTTAGACATCTTCATGGGAGTGGTTATCTTATTGTGGTTTTGATTTGCATGTTCCTAATGGCTAATCTGTCTAGCCTTTATTAACATACTTATTTATCATCTTTACTGAACTGTCTTTTCAAATCCCTTGTTTTTGGCGAAACACCCAAACCCTTGAGCAAACTGTGTTGGAATGTAAGCATGCAGGCGTGGCAAACTTAGTCAAGGGCAAGCTATCAGGGTTCTGATGACCTTGATCAGCATCCTAGCCCTGTCCTGCGAGCTAACAGATGACCTTGGAGAGTCAGTTGTGTTCTCTAACAGTGCCTATGTGTGGTTCATGGGGTTAAGAGGAAGGTTAAATGCAGCAGGAGCATGTTAAGAGTGCTTGATAGACTTTAATTCTCTGTAAGGGGCTTGGGAGGAGAGTGGGTGTTTTGAGAATGATGGGGACAATGAATGTACAAATGTACTTTAAACAATTGATGTATGTATGGATTGTGGTAAGAGTTGTATGAGCCCCTAATAAAATGATTTTAAAAATGTAATGAATTACAATTTTGGAAAACGCCCGTGTGCCCATGGAAGGTCTATTTGTAGCTGGTGTAACTATACCCTGAACACACTGATGGAGATTGATAAAGTTGGGGCCACACTCCAGCACTAAATCCCAGAGCTCAGCCGCTGGGCTTGTCCTGTGTGACATGGTTACTGATGACCTAGATGGTCCTTTCGGGCACATTTATCACATTTGCAGCTGCACAGCAGTGTGCAGGGGCAGCTACTACACTGGGAGACAGAAGACCCCACAACACATGAGTAGGCCACGGGAAAGGCTTGAACTGGGACAGAGACAAGACCCTGCTCTTGAGTCAGAAAGAGGGGGTGGAGAGTGGGGGTGAGAAGGGCAACTTACAAGAATACAGGTTCAAGAACTATCATGGATGTTAACATGCAAGGCAAGTCTCACTGTGCCGTGGTCAGAACTGGTGGGCCTGGGTGTGAATCCCAGTCCGACCTGTTAGGTAGCTGGGGTGTCCACTGCGCATGCTCAGAGGTTTGAGCTTCCGGCCAGGAAGGGGTGGTACACCTAGGTGAGCATTAGCCCTGGATTGGCCCATCTGGACCAATTGAATTCAATTTAGTCAATGGGATCGTTGACCATGCCCCGCCCCCGCCCCCTCCCCCCCCCAGTGGAAAACCTGAAAAGCAAGAATCCAGAGCTTTGCAGCCCTGCTTGGGCTTCTCAAGCTGCCCCCCCCAGTCGAGGCTGTGCAGCATCTCCTCTGGCCTCGTGACTCCACATGCACATGCGGGGGTGAGGGGCCCTGAGGGTGCCTGTGTACAACCTGAAACTTCTATCTTTTATAAAACTCACTTGGGTCACAAGCCAGGCTTCAGAGTGAATTCTTTCTTGTGGGAAGCCAAGGACCGAGGTATTGAGAGAGATAGATCTCTCACACACCCTGAGAACAGCAGCTTGGCTATGGAGAGCACTCCCCATTGTTACCCAGGACTAGGAGAGCTGTGAAGGCCACAGGGGGCAGTAGCCAAGATGGTGGCTCTGCTCCCTCAATGGTGACTCCGACCCTGTTACTACTGGTAGCCCTGGGAGAGGAGTGGCAGGCTGGAGAAGCCACCACGCAGCTCTATGCTTTGCCGATCAGTCTCTTCTAAGTTTAGGTGGTGTTCAGAACCAGAGTTTGAAAAGTGCATAGGTAAACTAAAATGGGCTGGGAGACCAGCCAGCTAGATGACAGCAAGGTTGAGTGAGCTGAGGAGATGCTGGCGCCTGGGGCTGTAAAGCTAGGCTGGGGGGGTGGGTTGGGGAGGGCAGGGGCAGGGGCGGCAGGGCAGCACTGGCTAAAGCCAGCACTTCTGAGTGGGCTGTTCCTTTTCCCCTAGTGGCCACTCCTCTTAGGTCCAGTTTGATCATGTACCACACTGGGACAAAGAGAACTCCAGAGGTGGTTGTACAGATTAAATGAAACAACGAATCAAAGCACTTCCTTACAGCGCCCTCTAAAAAGGCAAGATTGTTACTAAGAATAAGGAAACCAGAGGAGGCCATGTGGCAATCAGCTATTTGACTCAAGTCACATGGTCCATGTGGGTGGCTGGTAACATTCTGTATTTTTATGTGTGTAAACTGTGCTTTTACAGCGGCTGAAGGGGCAATGGAGCGGAGAGTGATGCCTTGGGCTCTTTCAGTTCTCACGCAGGCAGGGCCCAGAGTAGCATGGGTGCCCTGGGAGGGCTGAGCAGAGATAACAAGTCTAGGAAGCAATTGGACTAGAGCTGGACCAGGTAGACCCGAGTCAGGGAACCTTTCAAGTTCTGCGATGCTTCCCCTTGACTTACACTGAGAGAAAGGTGGGGACGGGCCGAGGGAAGAGCCGGCCTTGAACAACCACTCTGCGCCCGGCCCTGTGTATGTATGTGCTGCGCGCGCTTCATCTCACTGCGTGCTACAACCAACCACCCAAGGGCGCTCCCATTCTACAGAGCGGAGTGGAGATTCAAAGTGAGGCACGTGTTTCTTCCACAGCACTGTCTGTTTCCAGACCTAGAAGGAAACTGAAAAACACGGGACCCATGTTTTGCCTACAATACTCCTAAGGTCTGTCTAGATGATTGCAGCTCCTTGATTTTTCCACCCCAGAACTGGCTTCTCTAATGGTTGCAAAAGGAGCCCTGGTGGCCCTGTGGGTTAAGTGTTGGGCTGCTCACTGCACGGTTGGTGGTTCAAACCCACCAGCCACGCCCAGGGAGAAAGATGAGGCTGTCTGCACCAGAAAAGATTTACAGTCTTAGAAGCCCTACACAGGGTCGCCCTGCGTTGGAATCGAGACCATGGCCATGGGTGGGCTCCACCATCTTCCAGTATGTGCCACCCAAACATCTCCTGCTTGAAGTTCATGTTTTTGGTTGCACGGACGGCCAATTCTCAGCTCATGTTAACAACTATGATTCTAGAAAGTCACAGCTTCCAAAAAGGGTACATGAAGGAGAAAAGTGAAGTGGTCAGGAGTGTGGGCTCAGGGGTTCCTTCAGACATGCAGCCACCTGATTGGGCACATCTGCCTCCTCACTAGGAACTGAGGATGTTTCAATGAAATAATGTACATGAAGGACAAAGCACACATAGCTCTCAAGAGAGAAGATGCTGAGATTCCCAAAGAAGTTAAATCAGGAAAACGAATCCCAGGTCAGGGCTCTGAGAGCCCCATTCCCAAGCTGTGTCCCTTGCGTGGACTCTAAGTGGGGAAGACATCACACACTGCAGACTGTCGCTGGAACATCAGGCCCAGATCGACATTTGAGTTGATCTGTGCAGGCCGTAACAAGACGGAAAGGCTCTGGCCTCATTACAGTAAGCAACACATGGATTCGGTGGGCTGTGAGTGGTGCTGCTAACTGCAAGGTCAGCAGGTTCAAAACGATCAGCTGCTCTGCAGGAGAAAAAACGAGGCTTTCTGTTTCCGTAAAGAGGCTCCCCAGTCTCAGGAACGCACAGGGGCCGTTCTACTCTGTGCTATAGGTCTCGATGAGTTGGTGCTGACTCGATGGCAGTGAGCAAGGCTGTAAAAGGGGAAGAGTCCTGGCGGGCTGTGGGTCAGGTGCTGAGCTGCTAACCTTCTCAAAGACGTGCAGCCTGGAAATCCTACATAGCGTTGCTATGGGTCAGAATTGACTTGACGGCCCTGAGTCTTTGGTTTTACTGCAGAAAGGAGCCAAAAGGAAGTGGAGATAAATTAAGGAATAAATAGTAATTCCGGGCTCTTCGAAAGAAGGAGTTTGAGGATGGCAAAAATCACACTGTGGGGATCAAAGCCCTTCCCAGGAGTAGTGAAAGGAGAATATTGGGGTCTAGCATGTCCCTCTTGATTTCTCAAGTCAAATGAAACGAGA
The DNA here is from genome assembly GCF_050624435.1 of Tenrec ecaudatus. Classification (NCBI taxonomy): domain Eukaryota; kingdom Metazoa; phylum Chordata; class Mammalia; order Afrosoricida; family Tenrecidae; genus Tenrec; species Tenrec ecaudatus. The sequence goes on along the minus strand of NC_134539.1, from coordinate 74,436,246 downwards.
CAGAAGACAAGTGTGCGAGGCCCGTCTGATGGGCCGGGAGGCCCCTGTTGCACCCAGCTTCAGGTGGGCTCTTCTAGGCAGTCACATCTTCAGGTGCCAGTGTGCAGAAGGCTGCAACGCGAGGGGACTGTCTCTAGGACCCACCCAGGAGAGGCTGGGTGGGTTCCCGTTCTTTGTTGTCGGCCCCGACTGCTTGACTGAAAGCTCACCTTGTGGGTCCTGCATCTGCAGGTGACCCAGGTGTGGCGGCGGTGCAGGGTCACTGAGACATGCCTCTAATCACCTCATTAGCCGGGTGGAGACGAGGATGGGTTTGCTGCACGAGGAAGTAGAAAGCTGGTAATTGCATGGTGTCGGGGAGAAAAAAATGGTGGTCGAAGGTGGAAAAAGCGGCATGGGTCCAGCTGCAATTAAACCAGAGCCCTGAGAAGCAGACCCTCAATTCCTCAGCAGCGAGAAGGGAGGGACCCCAGATCTGCGTACGGTCTACTGAGAGGGGCAGGGGACAAACCTCTCCCGGAATAGATAGCCCCATATGTCCACAGGGTATAACCCACATGGCGTAACTCGATGGTCAACACATGGAGCCGGTATATGAAGAGTCCCTGAGCAGCGACAATTCTACACGCCAGGAGTTCTCGGCCCAGAAGAAACCCTGCCCGTGTCCAGCCACGTGCCTGACCCTCGTTCCAGTCTGAATATAGTCCTCTTTTCCAGAGAAACTATTCAGTGTGAACTTCAGTCCCACACAGGGTCTTCGACACAGGCCATTAGAATATGCAGACAAAATAGTCATTTAGGGTCTCCCGACTCAGTTTTACACCACAGTTATACTGTGCTAGCACCTTAGTGCCCTACTGTGTTACAGAGGGCACCCCACTACCTGCACTGAGCACCTCACTCCGTCAAGTTCCCCGGAGCTGCCCCTGGGACTGGATCTTTGAGACTTGGTAGTCAAGTTCAGGATCATCTCTTATCTTTAAGCCTCTGGACTTTAAAATACAAACAGTAATTCAACATGAGCTTCTGAGAGCAGCTGAGCCCTTTTCTTCCCTCGACTATCTACCACCCTGGAAGCATGGAGCGAGTTCGACCCTGCTGTGAGGTCACTTGTGAGTCAGACTGGACTCGGTGGCGGTGAGGAGTACACACAGCCTTCTATGAGGTTCTCTGTGTTGGGGTGACTGACATCATAAACAAAACAGAGTTCTGGTTCGGGGCTTCACCTCAAACCCACGGAGACTCCAGGTCTTCTGAGTTGGACCGTGAGCATCTCCATTCCGGCCCATGCTGAGAGAAGAGTGTGTGTCCCCAGAGCACCAATACATCGGGCCTCACAGCTACCAACAGTGGTCTGAACTGCTCTCTGTGGTCTTCAGGCTCTGGATGGTGGCTCTGGCCTTGGAGACGCCCATCCTGAACCCGCTCACCGTTCTGTGGGCCAATCCTAGTACCTCCACACGAGCAGCCTAAGAAACAGAGCCAGAGACTCACCATGTGGTGCTGTCCACAGGGGCCCTGCTGTCCGGAGGGACTGCTCTTGTGCCAAGAGGAAGGACATCCAACCTCCTGCTTGCTCTCTCCGGAGGAACGCTGATTGCAGTGTGGAAGGCAGGGCTCTGAAGACAGCGTCCCACCAGGGAGGAAATAGTGGCTTTCGGAGGACTTATCAAACAAAAAGAGGTATTTGCCTCCTCTTGATATGTCCCAATACTAGTTCTCCCCCTGTCTGTGCCTTGTCTCAGAATTATACAATACTTTCAGCTTCCCTTCAGGCCTTCACACACACTTACTGAGCACCTGAGGGTGTCCTAGGCCCTCTGGGCAGTGCTAGAGGTACAAGAAGTCAAAGCCGGCTGGCAGGTTTCTACCAATGGACTTTATTCCAGAGCAGGAGACAGACACACAGACACTACCACCAGCAAGGACACTAGCTGACAGGGCAGACACTAGAAAGAGGGTGTGCTGGTGGCTACCTGATCAGGCCAGACTTCCCTGAGGGAGGAAGGAAGGAGCTCTAGAGAGAAAGAGGGGGGGGGGGGGGAGGCTTCCAGGCAAAGGTAGTGAGGGCTCTAGGGTATCAGCTGAGGTTGAAAGGTCAGCAGAAACCAGGCCCCACGGAACCTTGTGAGGAGGAAGGCTTAGGGATGTGGGGGACTCTGGCAGCTGTGGGAGTCAGGTGGCAGGAGACTATACCAAAAGATGTGAGGAAGCTGGGGGCTAAGTCGTGCCCACTGCTGCTGCTGCTGCACTGCGCAAGACAGAAATGGATGCACAAGCAGCTCGTTTACCCGGTGATCCCCCTGCTCCCTTCCTACCTCGCTGGGTCCAGCCACCGCGCTCGTGTTTGGCCCAATCTGTCCTTTGACGGAATGATAACTGGCTCAATGAAATTGAAAACATTTTCACAGTGGGCAAGATTCCAAGTTTGCCGTCAGCTAATTAAGTGATATTAGGGAGGTTGTAAATGCCACATAAAAATTGGCAGGCAAGCTGCTCCTAATGATGAGAATATTGCTTTAGAGGGAGATGCAGCTGCAGCTTCTTAGTGCTAGCCTTTGTGGGACCTGGGCCGTGTTTTCAAGGTTGTTCCTGAGAAGTTGCAGGGTGCTATGAGACTGCGAATTAGCCCTCTCCATTCTAACGGCCCTGCTAAGTACGGTGACATCAGGAGAAACGCCCCACACAATCAGACTGTCACGGTTTTCAGAGTCAACAGTGCTCCTCTTTACTGCTGGTCAGGCCCGGTGTCCAGCCTTCAGTCTCATCTTCTGGTTATTTCCCTCTGGTGACCCTGTGAGGTTTGGCACCTGCATTTGAGAGACCAGGGAACGGAGGCACAGAAAGGCCAAGGGACTTGTCCAAAGTGGCCCAGCCAGGACTCATATCAGAAGTCTGTGGGAATCCAAACCCAGACTCCTCATCCCCGTCAGCCCTGGGGGAGGGGCAAGAGAGCAGGCCAGCGCGCGCGTAAACTTGTGAGAGTATCGGCTTTTCAAGCTGTGATGCCTCATCCAAACCAGCAAGCTCATGGTTCACCGTTACTAAATGAACAATGTGAGAACCATGGAGAGTGGTTTAGCAAAAGCTTCCAAAGGGAACACATGTAAAACAGACGAAAACACGCGCTGTGCCAAATCTCCCAAGCTCTGCGGAACTTCAGTGATAGCGTGTCTGGGCCAGCACAGACAGGGACGAAAGGCTCGAATACTGCGTCCAGGCCATGAAGGAGGATCGGCTTGCAAGTATGATTTCTGTGAGACTGTGATCCCAATTGAGAATATCAACTCTTTCTAGCACTCTGGAAGGAGCAGAGGCTTAGGAAATGTCCTGTCGTGTCTGGTAAACACACCATGTGCTCAAGGTCGTCCAGCTGTGGGGGCAGAACCCAGCATACCCAAACCCTCGGAACATTTTATTAGGGACCACAGCCTGCCCGAGTACTGTGCAAGCACAGCCAGGACCTGTGGGTCCAGGACAAGCGGTGTCCTAGCTAACTGCAGATGCTCTCCCTATTCGGTGCACGCAGCAACTCCCCACATTAGCGAGGCCAAGTTGAGCCAACGGACCAAAGCAAAGCAACACTGCTTCTTTCCAAGAAGAGACCACAATCCCGACCCTTGCTCCCTTAGTAATGCTAAAAGAAAAGGGGGGCAGAAATGACGACATTGAAGTACTGATCACGAAGCTGTCCCAGGTGTTTCTGGCACTAAGGACGATGTCAGAGCCAAAGGTGCAGAGAGCCAAGCTATTGGCTACATCATTTGCGGAAAGGCGGTGCCTGAACAGAGCGTGTTCACACGTGGTAGGTAGTCTCAAAACCAGTAAGGCACTCTTTAACATTACCACACCACCACCAAGGTCTTAAGGCACGTTCGTTTCTCCTCTTGAACCACGCTTCCCCACCGAGAGTGTCAGACAGGTAGGAGACCTGTGACCCTCAGTGGCATACCTCTCATTGTTCCTGGACACGTCCCAGTACTGAGTGGCACTGCCCAGGCAGACACCTGGCGAACCTCAGAGCTGACGATCCTGGGTCTGCCTCCACATCTCCTGAGCAAGTGGAGGAGTTTGGCAGGTGTGTTACCCTTTGCTGCTCAAGAGCTGCTGGGTCTATCCACAGCTTCCAACTAAGCACTGCACTTCACGGGCGACAACTGCAGTTTGTGTGCTGGATGTTGCTAAGGGGGCATTCAATATTTCACCAAAACCACTGACTCGCTGTGTACATGTGCATGTCGGTGTTTGGGGGGGGGGGGTTGGTTTTGACAGGTGTGTGTGTCAGTGTCAGGAGAGTTTTTGTGACTATGACTGTATTTCTGAGTGCAGGGGAAGGCATTTAGTGAAACGCTTCCTTTCAGCACTGAGGACTGGGAAGGTAGGCTGGGGTATGAAGACCTCGTTTGTGGAGGTGAATTATGGGTTTTCTGTTTCTGAAAAGTGACCGCAGAAGAAAGGGCAGCATGGGGGGATCACAGCCCCTTTGTCACTGCCGTGTCTCCGAACTTCACCTGCCCTCGAGTCCTCTTCCTGACACCCCTGCCCCGCGGATCGCCCTGCTTGGCGTTTACAGCCTGATGGGTTTGGTTTGCAGACATTAGCGGTTCTGCGCATAATACATCATTATTCACGGCCGTAAACACCATAAAATGGAATGCTGAATAGTTTAGAGATTCGAGTGCTGTTATCTCATTCACCAACGCCAACACCAGGGGACGGCCGTTCTGTTGACAGATGGACGGCAGAGGAGACGGTGCGGCTCTGAACAATACTTGTGGCCACAGCACAGCTCGCTCTACTTTGTGCGGTTAATGGACGTGCTCTCCAGCCCTCAAAAAGCAGCAACTGACATTTGCTCGAGCCTTGACTGAGGTGAAGAAAAGCTGTCAGGTTTTCTCTGCCGCTCACCCTGACCACGATTATACGGTCTGTGTGCACATGAGCTGCAAAGTCCTTCTGCCTTCAGGAGTGACAAGGTCTTCCTCCACTCTGCCCCACCCCCACCCGACAAAAAAAAAGGGGGGGGGGGAGACCCTACTGTATCCCTGTGTGTGCCTGCCTGCGCAATGGCGGCAGGGGTGGGGGAGGAGGTAAGGAGTGTGAGAAATACCTTCAAAAGAAGGGCGTAACAACAGAAAAAGTAGCTGTAACAGAGCGGTGACATGGCAAGAACAGAGAGTGGCATTGTCAGGAGCAGAGTAATCCTGTGACACACTGCTGTCACTCACCACCCGGCTCCCTGCAGCGCCAGCCAGACATCAAAGGCTGCCCCATACCATCTTACATGCTCTTTATCGGCTAATCAGCCCATTCTTCCCTAAATAAAGCCCTGTTAAATCCCCTGCTCACAGGGGTATGGTAGTCCTGGTGCCCATCTGCCAGGGAGGGTCAGCTGAAGCAGGAGGCAGCGCCTTGCTCTCTCCCTAGTGGCTTCTCAAGGTAAGGACAATGCCATCTCCAATTCCCCTCCCCTGGGCCTCCCTGGCGCCCGCCTGCTTTGCTTTCCAGGAGCTGGGTGGGAGCTAAGACATCCCAGGCTGGAGAGCTGCTCTCCGGATTAAAACTTGCCCACGACATTCCCAGTCAGAGAGGTCGGTCATGAGGAACAATGAAGTATGGGGACTGCACACACAAAGATCGGGGTCACCAGAACCTTGGGCCAGGTCTCTTCGGACCTCCTCAAAGTGCCAACAGTTTAGAGATGTTGAATCGATGGCCAGGCGTTCAGCCTACAGCAAGGTCACTCGCAGAGGCTCACGGCGACGCCTCGTGGTGCCGTTATACCCCACATAATCCGAGTTAGGACATACAGACACCAGCCACGGCACGCGGCCAAAGACAGGGCCCGCTCTGCTGACTGCAGCCGGAATCGTGGCCTGCCTGGCTGTATCTGGGAGAAGATCTGAGAAGAGTCTTCTCCCTCTGGATGGAGGCCAGCAGGGAAGTCTGGGTACTGGTAGCTCGGCCTGCAATCTCTAGGCCCCTGCTGCCTGGGAACCACAGCTGGGCTTCCCACTTCCATTCAGGTACTGCAGTGCAACTCACAGATTCACAGGACTACGGTCTAATAGGAGAGGGACACCAAGAGGGAGGGGTGGGGTGGGGTGGGAAATTAAGAATCTTAACAATTCCAAAACTGGAATTAGAATTAGGCCAAAAAAAAAAAAAAAAAAAGCCACGCTGCTGTCAAGAACTGTCTGGATGCCAGGTCCCAGGGCAGATCAAGTTGGATGACCCTGAATCTTAACCCATCTGCTTTCTAGCTCGCGATCCCCAGCGCTTTTGTCTGTGAGGCCCTGTATGGCTCACAAGACTATTTACTGACATGTAGCACCTAATTTTGTGCCTCAAAACCACCTTGGAAAATAGCTAAAACATAGGTGCTTGTCTCCGCTCTGTGGGTACGCACAGGAACCCGTGGCTCAACGTCCACACCAGGATGGAGACGGCACTCATGTTGGCCAAGCCCGGGATCCCTGGTCATTTTCCTCCAACCAGCAGTCCCCTCTCCCTCTGCCGCGAGGACGATGGCTCCTGAGGAATGCAGACGCGGTGCTGGCGCAGGGAGGACAGTGTGGTGTTTGCTGCCTACGATCCTCGAGGCAGGGCTAGTCCTCTGTGGCATGTGCACGACTGTGCGAGAGAAGGTACATGGTGAAACCTCTGCCGAGGACATCCAAGAATTCCACAGTAAAATGGAAGTGAAAGAAAATCTGTTGTGCCTCCACACAACGAACTGATTCAGCGTGTCCTTCCTACACAATGGGCGCCTAAGTGATAATGGCAATTCTCTCCCAAAGTTCCTCTACAGAAGGACAGCTCATGCTGTCTCTAATATTCTAGCTCCTGCTTGGCCTAATTATCTGGTGCTGCCGGGACAGAAATCCCCCAGGCGGGCGGTTTAACGGGCAGGAACTTACTCTCCCTCGGATCAGGAGGCTAGACGCTCAAACTCAGAGCAGCAGCTCTTGGGAAGGCTTTCTCTAGTTGTTGGTTCTGGAGGAAGGTCCTTGTCTCTTTTCAGCAACTTACGAAGATCTGACTCTTTAGAAACCCAGGAAGCCAGAGTGCCACCTTTTGAGAGGCAGTAGGCTGCGGCTCTACTCTGAGACCTCAGAGGCTGTGGCCCTACCTGTGAGACCACAGCAGCTCTGCTTCCAATGCTCCTGTCTCTCCAGCTCCTACTTCCAGGTTCCTTGGTTTCTCAGCCCCTTGGGTTAGCCCAGCCTCTTCTCTATTCAGCCAAGTGTTGTGTACACAGCTCGTTGGCGCTACCAATAAGTGCCTGGAGGCAGCCTACTCATTTCCGGTACAACGGAATGAGATATGCCCAGTCCTGTGCCAGCCTCACAATCGCTGCTGTTCTGAAGCCCACTGTTGCACCACTGTGTCCAGGCCTGTCAGTGAGGGCACCCCTCCTGTCCCTCTTTTCTTTATCAATGACCCTCTGCCAAGCATGGGATCTTTCTCCAGGGACTGGTCTTTCCTGGTAATGTGCATAAAAAAGCGCGGCAAACTGTCTTGATCCTCTTTTCCATACTCTCCCATCACCCAGTTCCCAAATTAATTCCACAGCAGCCCACCACTCTTCCAGTACCAAATTCTGAATTCTTGTTTGGTGCTGCTGCCACAGAAAGACCCCGTGTGGGCAGCTTGAACCAATAGGAGCATCCTCTCTCACTGGAGCGTCTGGGAAGCATGATGCTCATGTTCAGAATGGGGACTCTAGAAAAGGTGAAGCCTTTTCTCTTTGTTGACTCTGGGGGAAGATCCATGTCTCCTTTCAACATCTGAGGGCCCAGTGTTACTTGAAGACCTTCAATATCTTGGCATCAATCTTTCCATGGGGTTTAGGAGGTTCTTAGCATGAGGGAGGGATCCTACATCCGAAGAACATGCTCTGTTCCTGGCCCCTCTCTTTCTCTCTTGTAAGATAAAAGGTGATAGGGGCCACAGTGTATCATGGGGATGATTACATAACTGCCAAACCATTGAGAATCATGGTCCAGCCAAGTGGACAATTTTTCTTATGGGGGGGGGGTTTGGTGGGAAAGACGTGAGACAATTTAATCCATGGCAGAGCTCCTCAGAGGTTCTAAGACCCCGTGTCCCACAGAACAAATAAATGTAGCTTGTCAAGGGAAATCATCTCAGAGTACCAGGGAACTCTAGGATGGACTCCACCTTTCTGTGATGGAATTCTTGACCTCCAAGTCGGACCCTCGGTCTGGGTGCCACCCAATGCCCATCACGCACAGCCACCGCCTATCTGCCAGGGAAGGCTTCTGTGTGGCTATGATGCTCACCAGGTTTCAGGGTCGCTTCTAGACTAGGGCAGAATAGGAAGAAGAGCTGGCCGTCCACGTCCCAAGTAGCCAGTGCGAATGCTCCGAATCCTAGCAGCCCTGTCCTGTAGCCGGAACAGCCATGAGCTGAGGGCTTCTTGACGGCAGCTAACAAAAAGCCTGTTCAAACCACATCCTTCCTTCGGATGGAAGAAGTCCTCTTTCTTGCCTGCAAGAGTGTGCAGCGCTAGCGGCAGGGGTCAGTGTCAGGGAGAGTGACAGTCTGGGCTACAGAGGTCAATACTGTTGTCAGGTGTTGGCAGAGCAATGCTGACTGATGCAGAACTCTCCCATTGGGTCTCCTGGGCCATGCCTTTCAATAGGGCAGATCCAGATCTTTGCTACCATGGAGCTGCTGATAGGTTTGAACCACCGACCTCTCGGTTAGCAGGGGAGTGCGTGACCATCGTGCCACCAGGGTCCCAATATGAACTCCTTCGGACCATCCAGTAGGGGCTCTTCAGTCTCACCAGTTCCTGCAAATCTGTAGAGCTCAGCAGGGGCCTCAACCCCTCCCATATCACTACAATGGCAAGCCACAACTGCTGATGTCATGAAGCACGATGAAGTCTCAGTACAAGTCTCTGATACGTCCCCTGTGGCCTCCGCATATGTGCAGCTCTGAGCATGGCAAGCGCACTACTCAACTGCAATCCTCTGTCTCGCTGCTCCTATATTCCCACCACACTTGGGCCTGAAAGGAGACTGCATTACCATTAGGTACTTTTTATCTTGTTGTAACTACTAATATGGAGAGTATCGAGAGATGCCAGTAACAATTTCCTCCCAAATCCAGAGAGAGGTGTTGTTGTTGAACATGGCAGCCGACTTGATCGTTTCGCTGCTGCTAATCTACGCTGACCTCTCAGTACACTCATGGGCCCTTGAGCCACTTGTGACAGGGCAGGTCTGCTCATCTTACCTTCTCAGCAGCTGTGCTTTCTTCTTTGTTAGAGTTGACACACTAAGATTTGTGGGGGCATCTCGTAGCCCAAAGCTCTTTGCCACATGGCCGAGGTGCAGGGACCGGACATGGAAGATGTGCTTCAGCTCCCTGGGGTAGGTCGCATAGGCTCGGATGAAGGACTGCAGAGCTGAAAGAGAAAGGAGACAATGGGAGTCCAACCAGGACAGCTACCGCACACAAGGGGCTTCCAAGTGTTTGTGGGAAAATCCTATTATCTTTTTATTTCCTTTGTCCGCGAACCTTTTCAAGTTCCTTGTAGATGAACAACCTGAATCTACATTTGTGTCTGCAATGCTTCAAAACAAAACCACCCTAAGAAACCAACAACATCCCAAATCTAAACACAGAACGGACGATCGTTTACAATAAACCAAGAAAGTTTCGGATCTCACTACACAGCTACGACTCCAAGGTGAGCACCCTGCGCTCCAGCAGTGCCTCGGGGCCTCACACAGCACCTGGAACACGCATGCATTAACCGTGCAACTGAACGGAGGGGGAATGAGCAAGGAGGCCAACAAATGCAGACCACTTTCTTATGAAAGGGAGGAAATCTTTAGACCTTAATGTGAGGAACCTTGTTTCCTACTTTAATTAGAATAGAACACGCTGGACTCATTCATTCAGGCCAATGTCAAAAATATACAAAAATTCAAAAGGGCTTATTATGATAACCCATTCAAAGGTGTAAGAAATGAAAACAGAATCTTCAAATGAAAAGTTAAAGTTATTAAACATGTAAAACAGTTTTTTAAAGATAAAAAAATTCTCCAATTAAAAACAAAACACATGTAAAACAGTCCATCAAACAGCGGCTTATCCTGAGATTGCCAACAGCTTGGAGGCGCTCAGCAGCTGGTTTGTCAGGGACTCCAGTCCTATTTGAAAGCTATGAAGAGGGTACCCTTTCCCTGGAGCTGTTCAGGAGCTACAGGAGGCAGTTCCCAGGCAGGTGGAGGGTTGGCTTTCCTCAGAAAAGATGATCCCGTGGCCAGTTCACCCCTGAATGCCTTCCAAACACAGTGAAAATGAGGTACCTGCCCATTTGATACTGTAACTGGGCAGGAGGGAGTTGTCCTGAGATGCAGGTCCTCACCTGCCCAAAGTCTCCTGGACCTCAAGCTGGCTCTTCCCGCCAGCCAGGCCACTCCCCTGCTGGAAGGAAGCTTGAAACCCCAGCCCCCCTCACCTGGGCTTTGTTGAGCCACTGGACTGGCAAGTTTGCCCACAGCTTAAGCAGAATATCCCAGCAGCACCTGGAGATTGGCGTTTATGAACAGTAATAAAAAGTGTCATTTTAGCAGATCAGCTCCAGGAAGGATCCTGAGAATCCATCAAAGCTCTATTTACCGAGCAAAGTGAACTCCTTTTCCCAATCGATGAGAAATCATAACCAAGGCAACTCCTCTGCACGCCTCTCTGACCTGTGCTTCTGCTCCTTTTTTCTAAGTGGGACTGGCTTTTCCAAAGGAGCTCTTGAACACTTCAAATGGACTGTGCTGTTTGCAGGGCTCTGACCCAGGGCTCCTCTTAGATACAAGTCCTCAGGAGGTGTTCCTCTCTGCCTCCCCCACTCGCAGCGCTTACCCTGGTCTATAAGGCCCAGGCGCAAAGCAAGCCAAGTCTAGGCATTTTTTGCTTTTAAAATCTCTGTTATTCAAATCTGGGCCCAGCTCTCCTGGTTTCAGCCCACTCTTATGCTGAAGCAGATTAACACCCCCCCCCCCCCCCGCTTCCGCCCATGCTCACCCCTCTTCCTGAGGATAGAAAGCTTCTGTCCCAACAGACAGGTGCCCAACTAACAGCTTTGCAGGGATAACGAGTGTGTCAAGAAGTGGCAGGAAGTGTTTTCCCCCTAGACAATTGGTGAGGCAGCATTTCACACTGCATAGTTTTACTACACCTCCCTGCCCTCAAGACACCCGTGTGGCTGGGGACCACGACAACTGACGGTCCTCCCACACTGCACGGACTCCCATGTTTAGAGAGCTCAAAGCAGTAGGATTTCAGATGCACCAACAGCTGTTCACAGGACTTTCCCAGGGGCAGGAAGTGGCTCAGTTGGCAGTTTCCAGATGTGCAGAAGGAGCAGGCGAGACAAGGCCAACACAAGTGGGAAGTGGAGGACTAATGGAAGGAGATGCTTATCTGAGATGATGGGTTATGATACAGCTAATCTAATCAGCAAAATCTGTCATGGTGACAGGCTGAGGACACAACACTGTCCACTGAAAAGTGAGGAGGAATTGAAGCACTTGCTGAAGACCGAGGATCGCAGCCTTCAGTGTGGATTACAACTCAATGTCAAGACCAAGATCCTCACCACTGGACCAATGGCGAACACTATGACAAATGGAGAAGAGACTGAAGTTGTCAAGGATGTAGTCTTACTTGGACCCACAACCAGTGCTTATGGAAGCTGCAGTCAAGAGATCAAAGGATGCACTGCCCTGGGTCCATCTGCTGCACAGACCTTTTAAAGCAACCAAACCTTCTAACAGTGCTGAAAAACAGGTTATTTTGAGGCCTAAGGTGTGCCTGACTAAAGCCACAGTATTTTCTTTTTAAAAAAATCATTTTATTGGGGGCTCATAGAACTCTATCACAATCCATACATACGCCAATTGTGTAAAGCACATTTGTACATTCATTGCCTTCATCATCCTCAAAACATTTGCTCTCCACCTAAGCTCCTAGCATCAGCTCCTCATTTTCCCCCTCCCTCCCCACTCCCCCTTGCTCATGAACCCATGGCAATTTATAAATTATTATTATTTTGTCATGTCTTGCCCTGTCCGCCGTCTCCCGCCACCCCATGTCTGCTGTCCGTCCCCAGGGAGGGGGTTACAGTCAATCACCTCACCTACGAGTGAAAGCTGCATACTGGATAAGGAAGACATTAGAATCATGGTGCTGGTGAAGAAGATTGAAAGTGCTACAGACCGCCAAAAGGACAAACAAATCTATCTTGGAAGAAGTACGACCAGAGTGCTCCGTAGAGGCTACAGAGGCAAGACTCATCTTACAGACGTTGTGGACCGGTCCCCGGAGAAGGGCTTCAGGAAAAGCAGCAGGCCCTGGCTGAGCACAGTGGCGGGCGGCAGCAATGGCTCAGGCACGGGAAACACTGTGAGGATGGTGCAGGACTGCACGGTGTCTCCTGTTGTGCATGAGGTCTCTCTGGTTCAGAACCGACTGGATGGCACCTAACAACAATCAGAACGAGCCCTGGTGGCCTAGGGGTTACATGCCAGCAGTTTAAAACCAACAGCCACTCTATGGGACAAAGCCAAGGCTTTCTACTCCCGTGAAGAGTTCCAGGCTCAAGAGCCCAAAGGGGCAATTCTACCCTGTCCCACAGGTTCACTATGAGTTGGGATTGATTTGATGGCAGTGGGTTTCGGCTTGGAATTAGAGTATTTTTTTGTCTCCAATTCCCATCGCAAAAATTATTTAAGGTAGATCAACTAGGGAAGATATATCTTCATATACCCCACTTGAGTATTTTGTCCTTTTCCATGCAAAATAGAATTGTTTCTGGATAAGGAATAGAAGCTTATGGACGGATGGGAACCCCGGTGGTTTTAGTGGTTACGCATTGGGCTGCGGTCCGCACGGTTGGCAATTCAAAACCACCTGCAGTTTCACGAGAAAAAGGAATGGGCTTTCTACTCCCATAAACAGTTAGACTTGGAAACCCTCAGGGGGTCACTATTTGTCAATACTGACTCAAGGCAGTGAGTTTAGTTTTGGTATTTTATGTATGGATGGATGATCTTTACTATCAAAGAGGTAGACAGGAGCTATACTCCCATTGGCATGTGAAGACAAGGTTCACTCCTCTCAACCTACTCCCAGGTCCGGACAGAGTAAAGGTCTCCCCACTGACACGTCAGCAACGACAAACCATGTGGGAGGTGGCTTGTTCTGCTACCCTTAGAAAGAAGCATTTGGCAGAGGTCCCAGCAGCCCTCTCCTCACAGTGAGAGGGTTATTGTCACCCTGCGTTAGGACTCTCTCGATAGGAGAAGCACCCCCTTTCCCAAGCACATGTCAGGCCTGTTCTTGGGGATCTAAAGATAGAGATCATCAAACTGCAGAAGTGGTAATGTACGCGCACAGGGTTCCATTTTCTGAAATTTGTGTTCAGGAGCATGGAAAGCAAACTTACAGAAGAGCTATTTTTAACACTTGCATTCCTAGCCAAGAAGTGCACAACATGAGAAGAAAAGGCTGATAACTAACTTCTGAAAACTGGCAATTAAATGCTGCTATTAACAGTGACTGGGTCAGAAAAATGCAAAAGGAACACAAATACATACTTGGCCCAGTTTCCAACTAGATTTTTTTTTAACCATAAAGGCAAAAGCCAGCTGCTTTGTTAATAATTCATGAGGTGGGTTCTGAAATGGCATAAAAGGAAAGCCAGTCAGTAGTGGAGAATTTGCATATGCAGATAGAAATACCAAAGACAGGCTCAATTTCTGGGGTGGAATGGTTGATCCTGTGTTGGAAATGTAATACTTTTAGGGTGGTGAATCTGGGGATATTCCCCAAGACCTCCAGAGTTCATAATCCTAATAACTGGAGTGGAAATACAACAGAGAGCTTTCTATTGGAAGTGAGGTGGTTTCCTCACAGCCCACCTCCATCAGTCTGGTGTGGAAAGCAATTAGCAGATGAGAGAATAATGCGTTTATTTCTTTGTGGTACTGAGTCATCGTGGAGTGGCTTGACTCCAATGTTCTTTAAACAAAAGCTAAACAGCTCTGCTTGTTCCTTGGCATTAACAAGTTCAGTGTGACGAGGAGGAAAGAAAACGCAAGAAGCCCACATTCTCTTAAGTATTCCTTAGAACTTTTCCTCTGTTGCCCTCGCCTTGCTGACACAGGTGTTTAGTCCCACCGGAACAATCACAATACCTGACTGACACCACACTCAAAGCCAAAGACCATGGCGTGAGTTAACGGACTCGTTTTCACCGTGCTTTCTTTTGTAGCACCGAAATTCAGCAGCAGTTCCTAGCTATGTCTCTGTTTGCCCAAGTTTCACCAAATGACCAAACTGCCCAGCTGCAGGAGGGCAGACATTCTATCCTCTTGAGAAGGCATGCTTCAGTGCTTGCTTAAAGGTAGGTCCTCAAGATAACCTTTTAGGGATTGCCAGTCTTACTTTTGGAAAATGCTGGGAAAGGTTATTATTAGGGAGAAGAGTCTCAAAGAATACGCACTAATAATGAAAGATCAGTGGGTTATGGGCAGTTACTGGGGACCTCACCTTTCAAACCTGTGCAGTGCTGAGTTGATCCAGTTTTTATGATCACACACAAAAAGGATTATTCTCAAAAAGTATCATTGCATCCAACGCCCAAACCCACTGCCACCAAGTTGATTCTGACTCAGAGTATCCCTATGGTTTCTGAGACTGTACATCAGGGGTCCTCAAACTTTTTAAACAGGGGGCCAGTTCACTGTCCCTCAGACCCTTTGGAGGGCCGGACTATAGTTCTATTAAAAGAAAACAAAACAACTATGAACAAATTCCTATGCACACTGCACATATCTTATTTTGAAGTAAAAAACAAAAACGGGCAAAAACACCTGGAGGGCTGGATAAATGTCCTCGGCGGGCCGCATGTGGCCCCGCGGGCTGTAGTTTGAGGACCCCTGCTTTCACAGGAGCAGTCGGTGGGTACTGAAAGGCCCACTTTGTGTTTAGCAGTCTGATCTCTAACCCACAGTGCTACCAGGGCTCTTTAACACCTGGAACAGGTACTTCATCGTAGCCAACTAAGCCGAACTACCATCTCCAATAGCCTCCTAGGCAACCTCCTGCTAAAGTCTTTCAGCTTTTGTCCTTGCCACGCTGGAGTCTAATCCACTGCATTAAGATGACCTCTTCCAAATCGAATGTCAGATCTCTGCTCCCAGTCCCTCCACGGTTCTAATTTCCCACAGGGTCAAACTCAAAGTCTCTAGGACGGCCTCCAAACCTGATACAATCTGCCTCTTGGGGCATCTCACCTTCTGCTGCCACATTGCCTTGAGCTCCTGGGCTCTGGCCAAACCTACTGACTGTGAGGTCCTTCCTTCAGAGGGCTGACAGGCCTGTCCTCTTCACAACCATCCCAAAGCCTCACTCCAACCTCTACTGAAAACACACACTACGTGAGGCTCCCTGTTCCACCAGCCCCTGCCTCAGCCGTCTCTTTCTGTTCAGGGCTCTTAAAGTAGGCCAGCTAGTCTGTGTGACTGTCAATGTGTGTGTGTGCTCAGGCTGCTCACCCACCGCAGCCTCTAGAACGGTAGCTTTACAGAGCCAAGGATCAACTTCCGTCTGTTTTGATCCCTGATGTATCCCAGCACTTGGAATAGTGCCCAATCCAATAAATGCTTGTGGAATAAGTGATGCAAAAAATATGCCCCTAGTCATAAAAAGAAAAGAAAGGTTGTTATATTGCTTAAGCTAGTCTTGCATCTTCTCAAGAAAGGTGGCTAATGAAAAGAACTGTGGATCCCCCACAGTGGTAAGTCTCATCAGTACCCACAAGGCAGTCTCTAGCCAAGGCACAGAACAATCCAGTGTAAAAGACTACTGGCTACTGAAAGCCCCTTGGCCCCCTTCCCATC
Source organism: Tenrec ecaudatus (assembly GCF_050624435.1). Classification (NCBI taxonomy): domain Eukaryota; kingdom Metazoa; phylum Chordata; class Mammalia; order Afrosoricida; family Tenrecidae; genus Tenrec; species Tenrec ecaudatus. The sequence continues at coordinate 74,420,305 of NC_134539.1, read as the reverse complement.
TTTGCACTTTTTCTCAAAGTGAACAGTTAAGTCCGCACTTAATATTTGGTGTTCCCTGGAGCCAACCTAGCCTATGAAGAGGCTGAATATAAAATTCACATCTCTTTTTTAAATGTCCTAGGCATTAGATTTATGGTCTTCGGGCCAGCCCCAGCCCTGTTCTTTCAACCAGGAACTGCCTCGTCTAATGCTGCCGTCCTCACCTTCCTCTCTATTTTCCAATCCCTCCACGCCCCCAGAGTTCTGCCAGCTTGTCATCTCTGGTTCTCAGAGGAGGAGAAAAACCAGATCCCTAAGACCCAAGTTGTTGGGTCAAAGCTCCAGCCCTGATGTAAGCCAAGATAAAGCCTCATTTGTGCAAAACACGAGGAAGGCGGAAATTAACATTTAATATCATCTTAAAGCCTTCCGTGCCTACTTCTGAGCCCTGCAGAATTCCGGAGATTGATGGCTTTGGCCGGGGAGCAGAGATCCCTGGCTGGCCTCTCAACCCATGTGGCGGGGTATGAGTAGAGGCAGGGCGGTGTTCTGCCGGGCTCTCTACCCCATAATCACCTAAGAAATCGACTGACCTCTTTTGGCCCAGGAGGCCCTGCTTTCACTGGAGTGCACGTAATCTTCAAAAACCGTCTGCAAGACTGTGGCTCGCTCACGGACTTCCTGGGGGCCACCAGCACGGGATTTCTGGGAGGGTGACGGAAGGATTAAAGGAAAGACAGAGTTAGAGTCAGGAATAATGAAGCAGTTTATAATAGATTTAATAACAGTAAAATCACACAGTAACCACCTAGGGGCCAACAAGGGTAATCCTCTCAATATTACTGCGGAGGGAAAAAAAGAAGAAGAAATAAGAGGAGCTATAACGATGCTAAAGTCAAGCAAAAAGGAAGGTGGCATTGTGAGGCAGCAGGTTGGTGCTGTTTATTTATTTACCTAGTGACTTCCTTTCCTTCCTGGGCTTGGATCACTCACTCAAAATGAGAGGCCATTATTAGAAACACTTGGGAATTTCCCAAGCCCGGATCTGGAATTTATAACACCACTGCACATAAGCTGTTTTCAAATGAATATTTTACCTCTTACTTAGGTCTTAAATCTTTCCCACTCCTCACACGGACCAATGAAACACTGGCGATTCCTTTCCAAGAGGACTTGACAATCACCTGTCTAAAAGGTACTCCACTCCTCTCCTTGAATAGGAGCCCTGGTGGTGTAGTGATTATAAGTTGGGCTGATAACCAAAGGTTAGCAGTTCAAAACCACCAGCTGCTTCCTGGGAGGAAGATGAAACTTTCTACTCTCATAAGAGTTACAGTCTTGGAAATCCACATGGTTACTCTGTCCTATATGTGTCCAAACCGACTCCACAGCAGTGAGTTGTTTTTTTGTTTCTTTTTAAATCCTTGAATAGCAGAGCAGCCTTAATTCCAAGAGAGGTGAAGAGTTCTCAGTGTGTAAGGCTTATTCGGCTTCCTGTAAGCCTTAAGCAGAGTGCCTACGTGTGCAGAGCTCCAGGAAACTGGTAAGGAATGGGTAATTCCAACCAATGACACTTCAGGGCTGCTTGGATCTTTGCAGCAAATGGTCCCTCTGAAACAAGGAACTTGTACATCACTGTTTGCCAAAGTGGGCAACACCGCCCCCCGCCCCCTGGTGGTGAGGGGATGCTGGAGTGGTCCAGAGGGACTGCAAAAGAAGATACCAACACCTGACTCTGGGTTACGGTGTTTGGGAGCCTATGATCAACAACAGTTATATGTACCGAAAGACCCGAAAATCAAAACCAAAACAGAAACAACCAAACCAAACTAAACCTGCTGCCATTGGGTCACTTCTGATCCCTAGCAAGCCTGTTGGGCAGAGAAGTGCCCGGTGGGTCCCTAAGGTGGTAGTCTTTACGGAAGTCAATGCCACAACGTACTGCAGAGCGGCTGATTGGTTTAAACCACAGGCTCCCAAACTTATTTGAACTCCTTCCCCCTTTTCAGGAAAAAAAAAAAAAGACTCAGTGTCCCCCCACCCCCCAATTAAAAACTTTTGTAGTGCAGCCTATAATGCATGATAAAGTATAGGTATCTGCTTTTGCAACCTCCCCCCCCCCCCGATCATACCAGCACCCCCAGGGGGGCAGTAACACTGGTATAAACAGGAGACCTTTTGGTTAGCAGCCAGGGCTCTACAGAGGAGACACTGTGAATAGAAAATGATTTTTCACCCTCTTTAACAGTCATAGAGAAACGGCTCTCTTTCTTCACATCCCCACGGAAAATGAGTGCATCTTATAACAAATGTGGATGTTCCCAAGGAAAGGTGAGAGCCAAAGGGCAGTTTCTTCAACCTGATGGGGCTCATGTGCAGCCCAGAGGCAGGGATCACCTGAGTGGTGGGCATTGTTACCCACCCCCATACTGGGCACTGGGAAAGGCAGGGGTGCGATCCAGTTCATGCCCCTTTTAACCTCTGCAGGGCCCGGGGCTGGTGCTTGTCTCTGGCTAACTGGGTCTAACCTCAGCCGAGAGCGCCTCTCACTTTTCAGGCCCCCAGAGGAAGAACAAAGGATTGGGAAGAAAAGCCCCATCCTCTGGATCGATGTTCATCTCTGCATTAATAGAGACTTAACAACCTGCAGATGTTTTTAGTTTAGTCAAATCACTGCTGCTACCTGTTTGGTGGATGACAGCCTCGCTCATTTCACAGTACATGGTCCCCCCTAAGGGTTTTTATCCGCTCAAATGGCGAGAGGAAAGTCACTCCGGAGCTGGGTTACGAAAGTGGACATTTGCTATTGTCATTAACAAGGATCTTTTTTTACCCTCTTAACTGATGTGAAATGCAAACTTTTCCCCCTCCCTTTCAGCGCCCTCCTTTCGTTAAGCCACCTCAGCGGCGCGACTGTCACCTTCCTGGTGGTTTTTTTTCAATATGAATGTGAAATTAGCGAGGATGCCCTTTCCCCTGGCGGACAGAATCCTCTGTTATTAAAAAGTAAAGCACTTTAATAATGAAAACTTTTTCCTCTTTTTCCTGTGTTTTAACTGTTTAAAATTAATGAGAAGGGCAGAATGGTTGTCAAAGCGATATTGAAAGCCGGGCATCCAGGACGGAATAAGCACAAAAATCCCTCCAGAGTGTTAAATAAACAGAGCTCCAGCCCTCTCCAAACCCTCTGTTGGTTATTGTATACATTCTGTAACAGCACTCAGAATAGATCTGAGAGCCAGGGAGGCAGAGAGGTTTCAGAATTCCAATAAAGGCCTCAAATTAAAGACAGCCTGGTGCGAATTCCAGGAGAAAATTAAAGAGACCTCAAGCTTAAGTGACAGGTGACTTGCCTGTGTGTCACAACTGTCAGGGGATTTAGTGATAATATGGCAATATATTACAAAGGGCTTTTCTTATTCCCCCCTTTAGGTTTCAAAATGAGGTATCTTTTCTTCCCAACCAAAAAAAAAAAAAGAGAAATTACATATACGAACACATATATAATGTGAGTGGGTATACAAGCAAAAGGGGGGGGGTTGGGAGTGAGAAAACTCAGTTCAGTTCACATGTTTAAAATGATGAGGTCAGTTTTAGTACAATATAGGAAAAAGTTAATGGCAGAAAACATACTCTATTTAGGAAAAAGCATTTCGTACTCCTCCCTTCTCCCCACCCTCACTTCCAGAAATACTTTATTTTAAAATTGCTCCTCTTGAGAGTGAATGAGGTTTTCCCCCCGTTGTCTTCTGGGGAGGGCTGTCTAAATTTAAACTGAACATAGCGGGGCAGAGCTATACCCCACCATCTCCAGCCCAGACAGCACAATCCTCCCATAATGAGCGCGGGTCAAACCCCTGCAGGCACATGGGTACCCGGCAGGATGGGCCCTCCCACGCTCCTCGACACACCGAAGCCGCTGTAATGAAGCTACCTTGCAACCCACGGACCACGGGTAGTTTAGAAAATTACATTTCCACCTTTCTATAAGCACCCGACAGTCCTCGATCAGTAAGGGCCGACTGATCTTGGCGGGAACAGACAATCAAAGAGGACGGGGCCAGGGTCTCCTGATCTTCTTTCACAGCTCACAATGCCAGAATGGTTTTTGTTTTTGTTAGGAAAAGTTTACAGGCATGCATCACAAGACAAACCAACACGTGTGGAAAAAACACACGTTGGTGGGTGCTTGAGTGTGCGTATCTACTGTGAAGATGACAGACGCACACCTCATCAAGGAGCAAGAGGTTAAAGCAACAGGGGGGGCTGCCAAACTAGTTTCCTTGGAAAAGTTTTAGCAGGGGTGGTGGTGGTGAGGGGGGTGGTGTGTGTGTGTGTGTGTGTGTGTGTGTGTGTTAAGAAACGTGGGCCTTGATACTGCCAGCTTCCCAGGTATTTTAAAACTAAGTGAAAGGGTTTTGTTATAATCACTGTATTGCCAAGCTGAGTGATAGCTCCATGGTCCCAGAACTTTCTGAGTGCTTCCCAGTCAGGTTGAGAGATCAAATTTATTCTCTTTGTAGGCGGGCGAGCATTCACATACCCAGACGCAGCTATATAAATTTTATATACCTAAATATGAAATATACATTTTACAGATGAGTGACTCACTTTCTTTACTGTTCACAGGAGCCTAAAAATGTGTGTGCCAAAGGGACATTTACAGTGGACTTCAATCGAGCTGGGTGAAGGAGGTGGCCATTATCATGAGGTTTCTGGCTCTGTGTGCAAGGGGCTTGACTACTGAGCCCACACTTACCTGCCTAGCCTTAGTGCGTATGGCCCACCCTGAGTACAGCTATTACGACCTACAGTATTGCTTATGCAAAATGGAATTACAAGTTGTGTCTAGGAGCTACTTCATTCCTCCCCTATTCACATGGATCACACACATGAAATACTCCAGAGGCTGCCGTCATGTCATATAGTCAATTAGTAATGTAGTCAATTCAGTTTAAGCTTTTCCTTTGAATGAACATTACATTTCATCACATAAACCAATTCTTTAACTGCAAGACCTAGAACCTGCACCTGTATGACTGATTTTGTTTTGTAAGGCAACCAGCTGTTTTAATGTAGGTGAGGATTCCCCCCACCCAACGGCCCCACTCCAAACTTTAAAAGCACCAGAAACATTCAAATCCTTCCTGGGCATCAAGTCCACCAAGTCATGAGCTTGGGGCTATGATGAGACAAAAACTGACTTTGCCCAAACTCTGCTGAGCACTTTCTGCCTCAGTTTCCTTAAACCTCAATGTGACCTCCAAGGTAGACTGTCTGCCTCATTCTACAGATGAGAAAACTCCGACTAGAGAGATGATCAGATGCCCAAGGTCAAAGAGCTACTACTAGTGTAGCAAGGAGTCAGATCCATGCCTACCAGACTTTGGAATAGGACTCTTCAGCCATGACCTTAGAACCACTCCTTACAAGTCTCAAGAAGCCACCAAGGCTGGCCTCAAGCCAGGGCAAAGTTTAAGGAGAACTGATTCTGCAAGGCCAGAGAAGGGCAGATGTGAGAAAGGAAAAAAAAAGGTTGTGTGTGTGTATGTGTGTGTGTAGGCACACACACACGCGCGCTAATGGCTCCTTCCTGTCAGAGCAGAGGGAGATGCAGCTGCTCCATTCCTTCTTTGGGGAAATGTCCTTCACGAGGGTGGGACGCCCTTCTACAGCTTCCCGGGGGATGTGCAGATGCGCTCAGTGATCAACCCCCTGGAGAGAAAGGATACAAACTGACAGCACAGCTAGTCCCCGACACAGTCACAGCCAAGACTAGAACTGGTCAAACTTTTAACATCTCATGTTGTATTTTCACTGCTTGTTCTAATTCCTGGGCAGAAGGCAGGTGCATATGTTCCAATGATTATGTTTTAGCAAATCAGGACTGGACTTCACGTCACTGAGGATGGGCTCTAATTCCACACCTGCTACCAGATGATATCACTGCATGATGATTAAAAAAATAACAACCTTCAGTATCATGCCATGCACTTGGGGCTTTTGGGCTATTTCTCACCCAGTCCTCCAGTCTCCTTTTTACACTTGGAAGGAACTGGGCTTAGGGAGATCACCACTGACTCACAGTCACGTGGCTCAGGTATGGCAGGTCAGGAACGTGACCCTCAGACCTGTGTTCTTAACTACACTGCTTCCTCCCATCGTTCTCCAGGGGCTCCCCACTGGCGCTGTATGGCTTTTCTGGAGCCAGGTTAACTCTCTGTAGGGACAATTTGGAAAAATAATCCCTAGTGGGAGGTGCAGCGTCAGGTAAGGATTGGATTACTAACCACGATGTTGGTGGTTCAAACCCACTGCTTGAGCCTCAGGAGAAAAAGAAGGCCATTTGCTCCTGTAAAAACGTACAGCTTCAGGCACACCGTGCAGATACTGTTCCTAGGAGTCAACTCAGTGACTCAATTCAAGGCCAGAGGGCTTTGGTAATAAAGAGGGACTCTTTAATTGACCTCATTAGTAATTGACCTCAGTGAGGACAGCCCCTGCCTATGCTAGTTAGCAGTGTCGGAAATACTGTTAGAAGACTGTGTCTTCTAGAATTCAGGCTAACATTCACACTAGTTTCAGAAGAACAGCAGTGTGCCATGTCCAGTGAGTTCGTTTGGTTACTGGTCAACAAACTTCTACTAAGAGACGACCCATGGTCTGAAATGCCACTTAGAATAAGCTGGTGGGAAAAAAAAGAGAGTAAGTTGTTGATTAGGTGAGCCCTAAGTACCTTTGTTGGCAGGGATCTCTGGTACAGTGCCTGTAGCTGCCCATGTTTTATCTCGAATTCCTAAGCCAAACACCATTTGAAATGACCTAACTTACAAACAATGAATTCCATGTTCTTCGCTAATACTAGTGGAGCCATATTGATATTGTAGGTAATACATATCCTTGGAAGTGAAGACGGACTAATTCAAATGCCAGCGTTAAGGATTATGAGTAAGCCGTGTGAGAGCCTCTTAACCTAAGCCCCAGGTTTCTCGTCTGTACATTGGGGCAACACTACCTCCTTGCTCGCACGGTTGCTGTGAGGGTGGAAGGGTGTCCGTCTTACAATGTGCAGAGCCAGTCCGAGGCCAGCCCTGTGCTCTTTCCCGTGGCCCTCTTGGAACACGAGCACCTTTATGAGAGTCAGTCAACCTGGTCCCGCTTCGGGGAGATGAGATGAGTGGTCCAAACACAGACAAAAACTAAAGCAAAAAGAAACTCCAAAGTCCAACATCTTGGCTCTGATTTTCCCGATCTGCCCTCAGCCATCAGCAGATGAATGTTAAGTTAGGCAAATAATTAGTATTTCAATAGGTAGAATTACATTTAGCAATACTGTACACAGGAAGCACCTGTCATACATCGGTAAGACACTGAGGCAGGGGACATTATTGCTCGGCACGGGTGCAGCCAGGGAAAAGGAGCAGGAAAGGACGTCAGGACTGTCCACAAGTGCTCAGGAGTGCCATAGGGAACTGCATGGGGAACAGCGTTTCCTTCCCAATGATCCAAACTTTACCCCCCCCCTCTCTCTCTCTCACACACACACACACACAGCTTAAAAAATGGATGAACTCAGTATCCGACACAGAGATGTTTGTTTTTCCCATTCCATTGTGGATGAATAACTATAGTCTGTTGTCCTTGTTGGTACCCTGGAGAGACACCACTGGGCTTGACCATGCAACGCTGCACCCACCCTCATTCTGGCCTTCATCTCCCTCCTGGGAGGCCTGCTGCCCTGTGGCTGGCTTCCAGAGTGGACTACAGCCCATTAGCTGGATGAGACCAATAAACATATTCAGAAGGACAAAATGAGAAAGAAAAAAAACACAATCAAGATTTCCTCATCCTATTTTCATGGCCCTTAGAATAGAGGTTTTGCCTCATGCAGGAAATAACTAGCCTAAACCCCAAATCTCTGCTTCTCTAAGAAATGAGTCTCGCAGTGGGCAGCAAGCACCATAAAAAACAAAACCTACCTGGTTGGCCCATCGCTTCTCAGGAAAACAATCATCCCTCAGCAAGACGGACAAAATATCTTCCATCTTCATCTCAGAAACACTGTAAAAGAGCATATCAAGGTCAAATTTTCATTCTTTCAAAAACACCCCAAATCTGGACACACAACTGGCTTACTGCTGAGCTAGGCATGCAGGAAGTATAGAGCCACACCTCACTGGGAATGAAACCCTTTCTCAATCCTCTCCCTGAGGATTTGGAAAGAAGGGGAACCTTGGCAGGGCCATGACTCTTGAACCTGTCCTTCCTTCGAATGAGTTTCAAATAGGCAATGTTTAGCATTTTCCACCGGGAACATGTCATTATTGCTTACTAAATCTTACACCCAAAATATGCAGACCTGCTTAGTGAGCTACTAAGTGATAGCCAAAGTTGATGACATGGAAAAACACAACACACAACTGCTGCTTTAGAGTACAAAAAAAAAGGGGGGTGTGGGGGGGAGGAATAGCTACTGCAGACCCTCCCCCCACTGTGGGGCAAACAACGCAGAGAAAGTTCTAATAACCAGTGGCCAGAGCCTCCGCTTTCCGGCCCCTACTCTTGGCCTCATCACCATGAAGGCTTGCTGAGGACCAAGTGCCCCCACGGGGATCTAGAGCTCTGTGCACACTGCTGAGACCCGGACTCCAGGCTGCCGTTGACGGGCAGGAGCCGTCGGGAGCGAGAACAGAACCGTCCACCTTTCATCCAACTGCCTGGGAGGTCACAGTGCTCCAACGGGGAACGCACGTCTCAGAGACGGAGGAGCAAGTACGAGCTGCAGAAAACACACTTCTCAGGCAGAAGGGGAAAGGGAAGGGGCTTTCTTGGGGGAGAAAACAGATCATAAAATGATAAATGATTTTTTTATATGTTGTTTTTTTGAAAATGTAACAGCAAATTAAAACATGAATATGGCAACCTCTTATGTGGGAGAAGACACTTCTCCCCCTCTCCCCCCAAAGGTTAGTCTGACAAAGCTATGAATGAACATGTCAAGGCTTTGACAGCGCTTCCCCTGAAATGTGTCATCTCTTCCCAGAGCCCCCCACCCCCACCCCTCCACGTTCTCTCTTGCTGCTGCCAGCTCCCAGCCCTATGGATGTGGGGGATCTTGTTATAGCGGGAAGAGTCGCACAGAGAAGGCAGAGGACGTGCTGAAAGGGGGGAGTCAGAGGGAGCGGCGCCTGGCTCCGTGGAACATCTATTTTTCATATGAGAGAGAAATGTGCTGGCTATTGAGGTGGCCTCTTATTTCTACCCGGGAAGCTGGAGGAGGGGGAGCACAGCCCAGACCCTCCCGTGTTCTTTCTCTCCACGAGTTGCCTCTGTTGGGGACATTTTCTTCTTTGGGGAAAACAGTGTGCAAGAAAGCTAAGAACGGGAAGTCAAATCTTGAAGTGGAAAGGCAAGCAAGATGGAGAATGCCAGTCAGTTAGGGATATAAAAAACAACACTGTCAGCGAGAGGCCGTTTCTGAAAACACACAGAAGCGTTGGCATTTCACCCAGGGCATGGTGCCGGCTTGGGACCACCAGGAAGGGTTGGGAGGTCATCAGCTGAAAGTGGACAGGAGCCAAGAGAGAAGCAGAGTCATTTTCGGTCTTAAAAGGCCACCTTCTTGTTTCTAAGAAATCTTTTCTTCTGAGAAATAAAGTAAATCTAGTGATTATTTATGGTTCTGTCATCAGATCTGTATCACCCCCGAGTTCAATGAAGAGATGGATAAATAAACAAACTCAGGGAACTGTCATTTGCCTGATCTAAGAAACGCACATTCTGATGAAGCATTTACGTTTTAATAAACCAATGATGACTCGCAGTAGAAACATATTTAAAGGGGAAGTAGAAAAGTGGTACGAAGGTGGCAAATCTAAAGAAGTCACAGGGAGGCAGAAAAGTTCTGAGGCTGTGGACAGGGCACCTGCTAAATTAAATTGTCAGGGTTGGTCCCCAGCGCTCCGGGTACGAGGAGGGCAGGCAGCAATTTGTGGTGATGACCCTTGCTGCCGAAAGCCTCGCCCGCCTCTGCATCTTCTCTGCAATTCATCAGCCATCTCGGCACCCTGCTGCCGGGCTCACGTGGCCTTCTGCACACAACACACACACAATATCCGAAGTGGACCTTTTGGACTGCAAAAATATTCAAGCCTGCTGCTTTCCAGTGCACACATTACAACAGGTTCTTCTTAGATTTCCAGGCTGCTTTCCATTTTGGGGGCCTGGAGTCAAAGCCAGTCTGTGAGTGGGTGTTCTACAAACAGCCTGTCCGCAAACAGAGCACGGGAGACGCAGCTCATACTGAGAGAGAGTTCACGGGAGCACTGAAGCTTCTCTAAGTTGATCACAGCTCGCTCAGAGAAGTGGTCAGTGGCCGAGGAAGAAGGTGCTGCTTCAAAAGCAGATTTTTCAGGACACAAGGAAGGAAGAATCAACTCGGAGACAATGCTCTACTTACTTTACGGATTGCTCTTCCACCTCCTTTCCCAATCTCCACCCGAGAGAGCGCACCTTTTCCTCAGTCCTTCCCCAAGCTTTACCCCTTTTAGCTCCAAGCCTGACACAATGCACACTGTACTGTCTCCTTCTTTGTAACGTGGACACCACGTTGAATGTCACACTGTTCTTCCAGGTGACAAGGATCACCAGAGACGATCTTACTGCTCACACTGAACAACCACCTTTGAGCTGAGTTTTCTCTCTGGCCTATACCTGTGCATGTGCTCCCGTCCAGTCCTGAGTGGGAAGCGGCACTGGGGTCATGACAGTGGGGGTGAGGAGGCCTCAAAGGATCAGAGGTATATTGCATGATCCGTTAGTGCTCTACTGCACCAACTGACTCACCCCCTCCATGCGACCCCTCTGAGGTGGGGTGCTCCACTGTCCATAGATGAGCTGGGCTTTGGGTCTCCGCTCCAACCCCTCTCCATTCTCCTCAATGCATTTCTGTCTGTCTGTTTACTGTTTGTTGTGAGTCTTCTCATGCCCATTACCCGGTCTTGAGACATGGAACCCAGGAAGAGGAACAGGAATAGAGATACCAAAAGGGTAGGGGAAGGGGGAGGAGAGGTGGGGAGTGAGGAGGGCACTGATTGCAATGAATGGCACATAACCACACACCCCCGTCCAGGGGGAAGAACAGAAACCAGAGGAGAAGGGAGATAGGGTTCTGTGTAAAATTTGAAAATAATGAACAATTATACTCTATCCAGGGTCCATGAGGGTTGGGGGGAGGGGGCTAGGGAGGGGAAAAAGAAACAAAAAAAGAGGATCTGATCCCCAGGGCTCAATGTAAAGTAAATGTCTAGAAAAGAATGATGGAATATATGTACTAATATGTTGGATACAACTGATGTATTTATTGTAACAAGAGCTGTAAGAGCCCCCAATAAAATGATCTAAAAAAAAGAAAGAAAAACACCTTTAGCTTGCTAATAGTCTAGTCTTCCTGTGGATTATCATTTCCCCTCTGCAATTTCCGGTTTATATTTTTGAGCCTTTCTTGGAAATTGACCTACATGGGTTTATTAAAGAGAACATAAGGAAGGAGAGGCTGATGGAGGCACGTGGGCTGTGGCGTTAGAGAACCCTTGTGCGACTTCCTGAGGGCGCTCGGTCTTTTGAGGCAATCATGCAACCCCAAGGAGCAGGGAGGCGGCTGCAGGCTGAACGTGGGTGTGGACTTGTAGGTCTTGAACAGAGGAGGAGGAGCGGGAGGAGCAGGAGCAGGAGGAGGAGCTGTAGAATGGTAAACTGCTAAGGAGCACTGACGAACTAGTATCTTGTGGGAGGACAAATAAAATCCTGGAAAGGTTTTCAAATGTATACAAATCCCTCTGTGATAGAGAAAAAAGTAACCGAATTGGGATGGGCTTAAAGTCAGAGGGAGCAGGGTCCGGAAGAAAAAAGAACAAGGGTTCTCTATCCCAAAGGCCCTCCTCCTAGTTCCACCAGATTTCGTGGCACACCTTCCTGGCCGGACGCTGGCCCGGACACAACTGTCAGTTCCCTCCAGCCTCCTGGATCACAGAGTACAACTGGCACCAAAACTCTTGGTGAAGAGTGCCTGAGTTACTGACCTACATGAGACTTCTTCCACAGCTAAGATCAAATACACACAGCTTCCTGAAACAGATTATTAAAAAAAAAGCCAAACTCACTATCTTGGTTTTAGCTGCCCGATATTGTCAACTGCCTCACTGAGGGACATCAAGCACATTTTCAGAATGAGCCCCAGTCCTCCCGTGTTCACACCAGCCACCCTGAAAGCACCTTGCTCAGGCTGAGGGGTGACTGTTGTGCAGGTGGGAACGTGGGAAGCACGACGGTGGGGACTGCCACATGTGGGTCCTCTAAGGCAGTGGTTCTCAACCTTCCTAATACAGTTCCTCATGTGGTGGTAACCCCCCAAACCATAAAATTATTTTCATTGCTACTTCTTAACTGTCAGTTTGCTACTGTGGTGAATCGGGCAATCCCTGTGAAAGGGTCGTTTGACCCACAGGCTGAGAACCGCAGCTCTAAGTGGTGGCTGCTACGTGTGGTGGGCTCTCCCAGACCAGGTCTCCAGACCATCTCCTGGACACTGCAGTGTGGACGTCAGCTCCAATGTATTTCCCAGCCCTGTGGTTTAGGACAGCAGCATGCCTGTGGAAGCCCAGGACCAGAACCCGTGCCCTAGCTGCTGGAGCTGTCTGCTTACTCCTGGCAGGAAAGGAGGCAGCTGTCTAGGGGTGCTTCTTCTGTCTTTCTTCCATGAGGCCCAGTGTGATGGAAGGCCCTGGCTAGGCTTCTGCGCACTCCCAGGGCACTCATCTCAGTCTGCTGACCCAGACTGGACTGAGGGGACTATTAGCGGCGGCCATCTGGCTGTGGACATACAAAACGGTGGCCGGGAAGCACGTCTTTTGTTGACCCTGAAGGCATTTGTCTCTTAGGTTTATTTGTGTGTGATGAGTTAAATAAGCCTTACTCTTTTAGAAGAGAAGTGAACTTCAAAGATATAAAACATTAATTGCAAGGCAGGAAACCTGTGAATTAAAGAAGAGGTTTCGTGAAGGTTGGGCATAGGCAATCTGCAGTCAGAGAAACGAAACAGAGAGCTGTCTCAAAGGGATCAAGCAAGTGCAACCGATCGTTCTGGTCGTCTGCAATGCAATGAAAGCTGTCATGTGCTGATGGCAGTAAGGGTTTTAGTTCTTGCCACTGGCTATTCTGGGACTCATTTAGGGATCACAAGGGTTAACGGTTCTTCCTGCGCTTACAAGGCCCATCCGCTGTAAAGAGCGACAGAAAGTTAATTAGGTGAGATCAGCTGAAACTCCGTTCAGGTTTCTGACTCACTTGATTTTGTGAGAAGCCAACGAGTTGACATATTCTGCCTCCGAAGGAGCCAAAACGAGCAGGCTGCTCCCATGGCAGCCAATCCGGGCGGTTCTTCCGATCCGGTGGATGTACTCTGCAGGTGAGGACGGCGCATTGTACTAAAAGGGGTAACACAAATGAAGGCATTCACAGATCAAGGGACTGCCATTAATTGGAAGTGCAATACCCCGCTCACCTGCCTCCAGGTAGCCCAAGAATTAAACCCGAGTGCTATGGTTACCCTAAGATAATCACAAGAAGTCACTCAACCCTAAACTCCTGGCATCATTGGAAATAGCAAGGCTCTGACATGCAAACATGAACAGTGGCCAATTTTCAGGTAAACGAGACATCTTCTTATCCCAATAACTCCTTTTTAATTTGACTTCTCCACAGGTCTCTTCACTTTCTAGTTGCATCCTTTCACCGTGGGGACTGGGCATAGATCAAAAGGTAGGGGGGGGGGCCTAAGTTTCTCCAGGATGCCCATATGACCTTGGCCTACTTCCTTGGTAGACAAAGTGGTAGGAATGAGGCAAGAGAAGAGCCTGGGCAGTACCAGGAAGAAAATGCACGCGTGTGTGTGTGTACATGGAGTCCCAGTTTAGTCCCTACCACCTATCTGCTATGACTTAAAGTCCTCAATGAACTGAGGTGCAATGCAGTTGGGGATTCCTGCCTGGATCCAGGAGAAGGGCAGTCCCCTATCCCCACCCTCTCAGCAGAATGAACTGTGCAAAGCATTCTATTGTATTTATACAATAACCTCATCATTAGAGCAAAATGAACATATATAAGAGGGCTTCAAGAAGTCTGTAAGAAAGTCCCATTAATTTTTAGTTCCATTTCCTCAATAAACTTTTTGAAGCCCCCTAAGACGTATTTCTTCTTTTTTCCTTGCTGCTACATAAACCAAAGACCAGAGGACAAAGATAAACGTGCTGAGATCCAAGGCATATGAGACTTATCAATAGCCACAATATAAGAAAGTTGGACATGGTAGGCCTGTTATCCATCTTTAATTTGCTCCTTGATCAGCAGGAAGATATGAACAATGCCTCGAGTTACAAAAGTAAACATGTGTGATGGGCAGATCAGAATGTAAAACAAAACAACCAAAGCCAGTGACAGGTATGCAGTGCCATTACAATGTGAATAAATCAGGACAGGGCATGTGTCCCTTTGGCCCCCACACTGAAGGGGCCTAGAAATGCCATTCAGCAGACTAATGAAAATAAAAAGCAAAGCTAAAACCACGAGACTAGTGCTAACACCTGCACCCTCTGGCAAAGTGTCTAGAAGAGGGCGCAGGTATGTGTAAGATGCTATCAGGAGCTTAATTGCTCCCTGCAGGTCAATGTACTCGGACACAGCTCTCAGGACAGCTGAGCCATCTCTTCCTGGAATCAATGACCTTCCAGAGCCTAGGCAATTCCCATTATTTACAGATTGTGGCACCTTTCCTGTGTGACATGCATGAGTCTGGGAGCAGGACAGCCTGCCATCCCTCTTACTCGCTTACAGAGTCTGGCTGCTGTGCCGTGGTGCTGAGGTGAGCTAGGCAAAGGCAGGACGCCAGGAGAATCGTGCCGATGAGGCTGGTTACTGCCTGGTTACTAGGGCAACCCCCAAGCAGGTGATAGTAATTATTCTACTTAAAGCCCAAGCATCTACTCATGATCATGTACTTTAACAACTTAAAAGTTACCTGAACAATCCACGTGACTTGAGGGAGATCTAAGCCCCGAGCTGCAACATCCTTCAAAAGGGAAAGAATACATTTAGGATTGAGTTTCTAGACCTTTTTGGATCACAGATCCTTTGGCAATCTAATGAAAACTGTAAGATTTACCTCCTCATTTGCTCTCCTAGCACACACAGATTTACATGCAATTATGCATACAATTTGAGGGGTTCATGGACCAGCTAAAGTCCCTTTGTGATTGAAACTGTGAGTTAGGGAAAAGGACGACAGACGCCATTGATGAGGCAGGTAGTCATAATCTGTTGCTGCAAGACCGAACCCACAGGTTAGCAGAGCCCAGACTTAGGAATATCTTCTCTTTAGAAAACTTGAACAATAACTACAAGTTGTGTCACTAAGCATTTTGAACATTTCTGGCACTTCATTACTTTTACATAAACTGCCCAATGAATAAATTCATGCTTTATCACTCCCAATCCCCGGCCTAACAGCAATGTCTTAAGACAAACAAATAACAGCACATGGCCTCGAGTCTTTCTTTCTTTTATTTTTTTTTTTTCCGAGTATTTCTAAAAGTTGACCCTTCAATGAGTTCAGAGCATGGGGGCTCAGGACAAGCAGCTCAGGGGACGGAGTCCATAAAGACAGCGCTGCACGTCCTACTATGGAGAGGAACAACTGGGGCCTCCAAAGCTCATGGCAGCCGTCTATCTGTGGAGCGAACATTGGTCTCGCCTCGTCTGGAGGCAAGAAGAGTGAAGAGCATTGAAGAAAGACCCGATGGCCACACCTGGTCCAGTGCACCAAAGAGGTGAGCAAACATCAGTTTCCGTGACCCCAAGGTCAAAAGAATGATGCCCAGCTACCACTGCCAACTACTCTGAAAGGAGTGTTAAAAGGTCCTGGATGGAGTGCGGGGAAGACTTGGAACAACACTCAGAATCCTAAGGGCCAGGCTTACTGGTCAGGCAAAGATTGGTGGAATCTCAGGGAGGATGGGCTGTGGTTACCCTTCCAATCCGGGACGAACGCATCTATAAGACTCAATTTGCAGTCAAACAGTAGGTCTATAAGGGGAATGGTATGACTAGAGTTAGATACACATACCATAAAATAATCAACCACCCGGGGAATGGAAACTGGAAACAGAGAGGAAGTGGCCTAAGTGCAATGACATGGTGATTATACAATCAAACAAATCTGCCATGGAAGTACAGTCAAAATTCTTCTTAGCAGAAGGATGGTGAAACTTCAGTCTCACCATATTTTAGACATGTGTCAGGAGGGACTGCAGAGGATCATCATGCTTGGTACAGTCAAGGGGCAGTGAAAAACAGGAAGGCCCTTTGATGAGATGCAAAATGACACAAACATCTAAACAGACCTATGTATAATTTGCTAGCTATGACCAAAATCCTTCCCATCAGGTTTGCATCATTTTGCATTCCCACCAGGCATGTAGGAGAGAGGTGACATTTTCCAAGGCAGCATCCGTGTATGTATCTATATACATTGTAGCTAGAGGTCATTGTTGTAAGGAGCTGTCAGGGCAGTTCTGACTCATACCAGCCCTGCACAAGCGTGTGCGCAAACACACACACACACACACACACACACACACACACACACACACACACACACAATCAGTTCATTAGAAGTTGGTACCCCTCAAAAGTGTAGGGAAAAAAAATCCTTCCTGTAGCAGATGGACATTGGGCCTCCACTCAAGTACTCCCTTAAGGAAGGGTCACAGGGAGGAGACGAGCCAGTAAGGCTGCAGAGTACCAATGATGAAACATACCACTTTCCTCTAGTTCCTCAATGCTTCACGCCCCCCCCCCCCCATTATGATCCCAATTCTACCTTACAAATCTGGCTAGATCAGAGGACGTACACTGGTACAGATAGGAACTAGAAATCCAGGGAATCCAGGGTGGATGATCCCTTCAAGACCAGTGGTGAGAGTGGCGATACCGGGAGAGTGGGGTGGAAAGGGGGAACAGATTACAAGGATCTACATATAACCGCCTCCCTGGGGGACGGACAACAGAAAAGTGGGTGAAGGGAGACGACGAACAGTGTAAGATATGGCAAAATAATAATTTATGAATTATCAAGGGTTCATGAGGGTGGGAGTAATGGGGAGGGAGGAGGAAAAATGAAGAACTGATGCCAGGGGCTTAAGTGGAGAGCAAATGTTTTGAGAATGATGAGGGCAATGAATGTACAAATGTGCTTTACACAACTGATGTATGTATGGATTGTGATGAGTTGTATGAGCCACTAATAAAATGATTTTTAAAAATCCCTCTTGTTCACGTTGGAAGATGTATGGAGTTGGGATTGACCCCATGGCAGTGAGTTTTAGATTAGAACCCAACCAGAAACAAATTGAACCCAACCAAACACACCGTTACTGCATTGACTCTGACCCACAGCAAGCCTGTAAATCTTTATGGGAGCAGAGAGCCTCACCTTTTCCCATGGAGCAGCTGATGGGTTTGAACTAGGGAACTTGTGGTCACCCAACAGCACCCGAGGGCTCCCTGTTCGTTACATCACCAGTTTACTACTCTAAAAACTATTTTAAAAACAGGAGCTGAATCAAGGATTTCCTCTACTTTCCCTGCATTTCAGGGTCACCACACAGACAATGAGGAATAGGGCTTCTTTATAGAAGAGTCATAAACAATACGCGCAAGTAGACTGACGTAGAGTAGAAAAGTTACCGTTATGAAACCCTTCGTGAAATAATGCATTCAGGCAATTATCATCAATGGCTACCATATGGAAAAAAAATAATGGAAAGACTTTTAAGGGCTGATCAGGTTGATGCCACCTGAACCATCCAATTCGTTTTCGTATCAAAGTGAGTCAACAGCTGGCAGGGAAAGGAGTGGTATCACCTGTGCTATCTTACCAAGAGCAGAAACCACTAAACCTGAATCAAGTGCCCACACCTACGTACTAGTTGGGAAATACATGTTCATGGAAAAAGTCTAGTACCTTTCAATTCCATGTATCCACCAATGCTGTGAAGCTCCCTTGTCAGGTGAGCTGACGTCAATGGGTGGGGCTCCCATGGTTTATGGAGGAAAGGCAGGACCACCACCATCACCACCACCACAAGGAAACAAGCAGCCAAATCCAGCACGTGGGGCATTCAACAGGCCCAAGGGCCTGGTTTCTTCAACGAAGAAAATCATTTTAAAAGAACAAGTGACAAACACAAACCAAAAGACATTACATAGAAGGCTAGATTGATCAATAGAGAGATAAGCTGAGCCCCAATATCTTGAAAGAGGTTGACTGAAATGGTAACCAAAATAATTATCTTTGGGCAGATGAATTCAGAGTAATTTTTACTTGACTCTTCTGTTATCTTTCCGTATTGTTTGCTTTGTTTTTCTTGCAGCACTGAGAGAAAGCACGTCATTGCCCTGCCCAACTTTTAATTAGAGAACTTCAAGCCTACAGAAAGTTGGAAGAATGGCGCCATGCACACCTGTCCCTAAGCTGATCTAGATGGAGCCACTGTGGTTTTTGCACATCTGCTTACTTTTTGTCTCTACACACAACTATTTTGTGAACTGGATGGAAGTTGCAAAGATCAAAATACTTCATTGGGGGATATTTATTTCCTAAGTGAAAAGGCCACTCTAAAAAGCCACAATACGACTATCACATTGAAAAAATGTAATACCGAAATGCCACCTGTTTTCTAATGCCGTCCACTTTTAAATGTTTTCCTTAATCTAGAACAGTACTTCTTTCTTTTCTTTCTGTAGTCTGTGAAGACAGTTGTTTTTGAAGAGTCCCGGTGTCTGGAAAACATCCCACAGCAGAGCTGTGCCTCACTGTCTTCTTCAGGTTAAGTTCGAGAACGCATTGTGGCAGGAGGAGGGCACCCGGCGGCATGCCCGTCTCTGTGCTACACCAGGATGCACAGCAGGGCAGTGTGCCTGACTACGGGGAACAATGCCATGCTCAGCCACCTGAGTACAGTGGTGCTCACCAGCTCTTTCCCTTGTGAGGGAACGCTTCTCCTTTGAATTGAGGAATTTGAGACCATGCACATACCCAGCTTCCCCAAAGCGTCGGGGAACAATGCCATGCTCAGCCACCTGATGAGTACAGTGGTGCTCACCAGCTCTTTCCCTTGTGAGGGAACGCTTCTCCTTTGAATTGAGGAATTTGAGACCATGCACATACCCAGCTTCCCCAAAGCGTTTGCTCCATGGTTTTGCCACGTGTTGATGCTGTCTGTCTGTTCCAAGGTTACCTGCATGACCACCCTATGACTTCCTTCCACAGAATGGCTGGCATTCCTCTCTCAACATGAACAACCAGCACCAGCACGATTTTAACTTTTTTGAGTATCACTAAGGGTTCACAGTGACTACAGGCTTTCCAAGGAAGAGAAACTAAAGTTACTATAAGCCGCACCTACAAGAGTCACTGCGTGCCAACCTGTAGGTCAGGGTCACAACTATGGGAAGGTGCCGGCCGCCCCATCATCCCTCTAACTCGCCCAGAAAGAACACTGCGGGTTAAGTCAGGATTTGTCTGCTTTTAGTGACGAAATCTGAGATGTGCTGGCTTTCTTTGAAGGGTGGCAAAGCTGCACTCACCAAGGGTGTAGCGCAAGTTTAATGTACATAACGGTGTCAACCACCCACGATGTGTCTCGAGACAGCTCCCATGTGCCCTGAAAAGCTGAAGGCTGATGCTCCAGAGCGGACGCCTTTGAGAGTTCGGTTCTATCTAAAGTAGAAAAGCAGGAACTGCTTTCTACACCAACCACGGCTGATGTCTTTAGAAAAACTGACGGGTTCTTGTATCTGCTAAGCTCTTGTTAAGAAATGATTTATTTTATTTAAGTGCTCTGCCAAGGAGGAGATACATGTAGACAATGGGCTGCCTCAGCTTTACAGACAGGCTGTGTAAAAAATTTAATGCTCGTCAGTTTAGTAAATTCAACCAAGAAACACAGATAAAATTTTTAAGTCGCCTGTGACGTTCATGAAACCCACTCTGAGCACAAACATGCTGGAGCCACGAGGTTGTGGAGAACGCCAGCAGCCCTGTGTTCAAGGTTCCACCTTCCACTCAGGGCAGATAGCCAAGACCAGCTCTGTCCCTGCTTCTTGCTACTTTTGCTGGCCTGGGTTAAACCAAGAGCCAACCACGGTCTACTCCTCTTTCTTTCTCCATCCTGGTTAAACCCAGTACTTCCTTCTATCCTTAACCTATGCTGTTGCACTGAATGTGGGGAGAACGGGGTACAGATGGGATACAAGTCAGTAGTTTGAAATCTGCTCCTTGGGGAAAAATGAGGCTTTCTATTCCTGTAAAATGGAGCCCTGGTGGTCTAGTGGTTACTTGTTGGGCTGTGCTCTGCACAGTCAACAGTTGGAAACTACCAGCAGCTCCACAGGACTGGGCTTTCTACTCCTGCCAACAGTTCCGGTCTCAGAAACCCACAGGGGGCGCTGTGAGTTGGCACTGACTTAATGACAGTGAGTGAGACTGAGATTCCCGCACAAAGTCAGTCTCAGGGGCAGCAGTTCTGTCTGTCCTATGAGGTCACCCTGAGTTGGCGTCGTCTCAAGGGCAGGGGGAGTGGGGTGAGGGAGGAAGGAGAAAACCTTACATTTCTGTGTCATTTCAAGTCAACTCAGCTCTTGGAGGCTCAGTTTACCCACCTACAAAAGACCCTAAGAACAGCTCTGTTTATCTCATGGAGTTGCTGCACCTACCAGGTGAGCCAGTGTATGTGGGAAGTGTTTTGCATTACAAAATTAAGTACAGGGAGTCCACAACTTACGACAAGGTTCAGACAGCTCCACTGTGAGACAGCTACGGCGCAAGTCAAACACCTCTTCCTTCCTCCCATTCTTACTGCCCTTTATTATCAGTATCTTTATAGATCCCATTTTTAAATTTCTTCACGGAAAGAGCTGAGAATGATAACATCAGGAACTGACATCGTGCAGTATTACTAACGAGATGAATGTGTATTTTTTAAGAGGCAGTTGTAAGCGTGGGCTGTTGTAACGCAAATGCGTCTAAGTTGGTGGGGGGAGCTACGTGCATTGCATTTTATGAAGTAAGAATTGGTCTGGGAATAATTAGGCGGTGACTTAAATGCCTCTTCAATCTCTTTCTGCATCACACCCCAATCGCTTGCACCTGGGCCGAGCACCACCGAGAAGCAGGAGGCTGTTCTGTGGTCCCACGTCCCCACCAGCAGCTGCACCACGCTGCGGGGAGAGTGTGACCTGCCTCAAGTCTCAGCGAAGGCTGAGGTTCTCTACCTGTTCTTAGCACTTCGAAGCAGCCCGATTTTACTTCTTCAACCTAATTAGGGCAGGAGACTCACTAAAGTCAGTTCTGAAAGACACGCCACGGTGAGGCCTTGAAGCCTTAGGCTGACAATGGCTGCCTCCATGAGACCTAGGAGTACAGATGGAAGGCAGCTTGCTCAGGTGCCAGCCTGTCAGTTGGATTAAAATGACTCATTTATTTACCCGAGAACCTCACAAAGTGCTTTTGCTAACAGGGAGAGGGGCCTGCCGGCTCTCTGAGCAAGGGACGCAGCAAACTCGCCCCTGACGCCTTCCCGGCCTGCCAAAAGTCATTATTGCCGTGTGTGGAAAGCCATCAGCAGGGTACAGGCCCCCGTTGTCCGGGTGACAGATTGGGCTGCGTAATCAGAGGAGGAAGGAGCGAGTGCAGAAGCTGTCAGAGGCTAGAGATCTTGGCTGGAGCCGCCAAAAACCTGGCAACATGAGTTAGCGTAACTGAGTCAACAGCAAACCATCTCCAAACGATCTTGCCACGAACACAAATGCAGGAAAATGGAGAAAATGAACCAGAGAAGTCTTCACTTCTTTTGGGCAGTGAGCTGACATTCTCTGGACTCTGCTGGCCTCGTCCTCTTTGTCTCCTCGCCTCCTGGCACCGTGGCAGTTCCCCAGGAGGCGAGGGGATGAAGGGCCAGCAGAGAGCGAGGGAGAGGGGAAGAGGGAAGGGAAGGCAGCTGCACAGGCCATTCTCGGAACGCCGCAGAGGCAGCAGACTTCAATGAGGAAGCCATCAGCAGGGCCTGGGCTAACTGGGGACAAGGCGACTGGCAGCTTCATTTCATCTGCCCAGGGACAATCAGTCAGTGCCACACTACCAACCAGCACATACCAAGCCTCCTGTCAGCCTTAACACCAGAGGTGGCTTGGAAACGCCTTTTTCCAGACATGCAATAAGAACGCTATTAAAAACCACGCATTCTTCCTTGGGCTTAAGGAGAGTTCCTCCTGATAATTCAAAAATCCCACATCACTGTCATCAAGTCGATGCTGACCCACGGCGACCCTGGAGGGCATGGCAGAACTTCCCCCTTGAGCTTCCAAAATGGACACTCTTTATGGGAGTAAAGCGCTGTCTTTCTCCCTTGGAGCAGCTGGTGGTTTCGAGTTGCCGACATTTTGTTAGCTGCCCAGCTGGAAACCACTCTGCCACCAGGGCTCCCTTTGCACACTATCGGCAGGGGGTGGGGCGAGGCAGGGGGGTTAGAAATAGTATTTTAGAGACAATCCAGTGTCTCGTGTCTTATACATTGGACTCCTTAATTTCATTTGGGGAAATTACACTTGGAACTTTCATGATTCCTGCCTGCTAATCAGTACTATCTACTTCTCATGGCTTCTTCCTAGAATCTGATTTTAAAATTCTATTTCAGAGATGTGAAGATTTTTCATCTTTCACACATTTGTATGACCTGCCTCAATTATGTGTTTGCCTCTGGCCCTATACTTCATCTCACCTGTGTATATCAACAACAAAAAAATGTTAACCTCTACTTCATCTAACCAGAGTCAAACATTTATAGCCACAGAATGCAAAATCCATGCATCTGGTCCCGAGAGTGGCACAATTCGAAAGGCCCTTCTTTGCAAGTGTTCCCAGGATGAAGGAAAATGCATGCACACACATCCTGAACTGTTACTCGGGAGACAAGACAGCAAGCAAGGAGGAAAGTGGGGTGTGTGTGTGTGTGTGTGGGGTGCTCTTTCTAGAGAAAACAGGTGCTCGTGGGCTTGTGTGGTCACACTGTGGTGCCCAGATTTTCATCTGGACAATCTGGTCTCCCAGCTTCATGAAAAGGCTTCGGGATAGTAACTCAGAATGACCAAAGGTTCAGCACAAAGGGAGAACAGTCCCCACGTGACAATTAACATGACTCCTCGTTATCAAAAGAAGCCAGTTCTCCATCTGCCTTGTCCTGACGTGGCCCTCGTTCCTCATTAACACTAAGGAGGCTCCTGGAGAGCATTCAGATAGCCTGGCCAGCAACAGGCTGCGTAGAAGGATGCGGAGCGACAGTGTCTCCCCGAGCCGGGGCATGATCTATTACAGTGTGTCTGATGAGCCCTGCGGCTCTCACACCCCAAAGTGGCAGGCTGAAGCACACAGATACGGCAGGCAGAGCAGGAGCACCGAGTGACTGAATAACTTTTCATCACTCAGGACCTGTGCTCACCTGTCTGGGCTTAGGAGTGGAGAGAGGTGGGTCCCACCAGCTCTTCACCACGGAGTGAAGAAACAATAATCATGACGCAGAGGTCCCTGTACTGGAAGTGCCCTCGACCCACACATGAATATGGACTGAGAGGCTTTAGGGGGAAAAAAACGAAACAACAGCTCCTAGGCACCTGAGAGTTTGTTTCAGATGCATTGCTCAGGACTGAGGTGGAGCGGGGGAGAGAGAAAGAGAGAGAGAGACTCTGCCAGCAGGAACTACCCAAACAGAGAAGTAATCATATGCTTTTGACCTAACTGAAACTTACATTTCAAAAGAATGTTCTTTTGTTCCAGGTAGAGCTAATGAAAAACAAATCGCAGCTACACACACTGGGAGTTTTCTCTGAGACTTTGTCCATAACGTATTTGCATACTAGGAGACTGCGATTGCCCAAAGAGAAACCCAGTATTGTCTGGGTCAAAGATGAAACCGTTTGCTCTGATCCTTTCCCCAAACTCCAAAGCAAAGCAAAGGTTCCTGCTGCTTTCTATTTCAATATTGACAATCTATAAAATTCACTCTTCAGGCTCATCTGTATGAAAAAGTGACCTTATTCCCCAATAAGTCCTCCTCTGGCTGTAGAAAAATACCCCCACTGGGGCTTCTCAACATTGAGCTTCTGGGCCCAACTCTCCCCGCCCACTTAGCCCACAGATACAGAGTGCCTACTCTGAGCCTGAGCAGAGCGAGCCCTGGCGAATCAAACGCGGCTCCTTGTGGTAAATCAAGAGCAGGGCACATACGATTTGGGGGGAAGATACCAGGTGTGCTGTAAGTGTGGAACCTCCAGACTGGGCCTCCAGGGCCTCACTTTCTGGAGTAGAATTCAACCTCAGATGAAATAGGGGTCAATGAAGTCTCAGGCTGGGTGGTCCTGGCAGAAGGAACAGCATGGACAAGAATCCACAGGTAGAAAAACAAGGACACACGCACGAATCTTAGGGGGGCCTGTTTGGCTGAAGGGGAGGGAGCGAGGAGGGAGTGTAGTGAAAGGTCAAGGTCAGACTGCAGTAGGCATCAGAGGATATGTTAAGGATCTGCAAAATTGATTTATAAGATTATCTGGACTCTTCAAAGAGAATGCAGGCATCTCAGGAAACAATTACTTGGTCAGACACAGCTCTTAGGAGGCAAGTGTCCCGGTGGCAACTGCAGTTTGGCAGACCCGTGAGAATCAGGGCAGGACACTGAGCGGGCCTTCTGGTATGTGGAGACACAAACACTTCTCTCAACCCCCCCCCCAAAAAAAAAAAAAAAGCAGGCCTTACTCAGATGCTAAACACCATCACTGAGAAAGAGACTTGTCTCGCAACTTGTTTTGGAACCCGACAGAGTCAAATTGCCTTTAAAAGGTAGCTGCAGTCACTGTGGCCGAAACAGGTACTCGGGTAGATAAATGCCCCTCCCCCTGCCCGTTTGGTCACCGGCCGACGAGGCTGACATGGCACTGGCCTGACTGTCGACCGAGGGACTTCTGGAATGAACAGTTGGGATTCCATTCCATCTTTCAAGATGGCGATGGGAGAAGGCATTTGAAGCTTGGGCAAGAACGACAACAGAAAAGCGGATGCCTGGAGGAAGGGGGCTGTGGAAGGTTTGAGTTTTCAATCTCGAGAGAGCCCAAGATGTGCATTCCAAAGGTCAGCTGCCGAGCTGGAGGAGGCAGCGAGCCAAGATTGCAGAGATTGAGGCCAACTGAACTGGCCCTGAAAATTGGAGGGCAAATGGCAGTTTGAAACAATAGCAAATATCATCAGTCCAAGCGCATCTGTTTCACTCTAAGAAAAGGTGAGCGGAGGCTTTTATGTAAGCCTCCGCGAGTCTCGAGACCGGGAAGAGTTTTGCAGCTCTAATCACTCCCGATAGCTGTAATTTACAAGATGTGTGTGGGTCGCAATCGCCAAGATTCACACGTTTTCAGCCCAACAGCTGTCACTATTAGTGAGCAAATTGGGAAGTCTTCGGTACAGTCAGGTGACAAGCTGGAAGTGCAAAGAGACCAGCCACACCACGAGGCCTGGTGTTCCTGCTCCCTGTGGGGCTGGCCACGGGGCAAACAGTCAGGAGACAAAGTCTGCACACGCCCCCCCATACATACCGTGCAAAGAAGGACGCCCGTTTGGGAATTGGAGAATTCCTGAAACACCGCTGTTCTCTCCTAAAAACAAAGGAAAGAGAGGCCTTTACAGCAGCAACTCTAAGGTTCCTGCAGGCGAGGCACGCATAGAAGGCATTCCTTCAACTCTTCAGAACTTCCTAGTGCCGTCAATCTGTCAGACACCGAGAGGGGAAGCAGTGGGTGCTTCACTTCTTTGAAAGCAGAGCCTGGACTTACAGGACTAGACCTGTCTGACGCTGGGAAAGCACATAGCTCTGAGAGTGGACACTTCAGTAGGACAATGACAGGATGGACCTGGCCTTCAGAAGCAGCCGCCATCGAGATTGGGGAGAGGCTCCGAGGGTACCCAGCGCTGCACGCAGGGGTCCCCTCCCAGAATCGATTCTAACCACGCACATTTTCCCTTCGGCGGTGTAGGAGAATGGCAAACCACCATTGTGGCTTCAACCCCTTCCCTACGGTGCAATTCAAACATAACGTAGTGAAGAGAGATGGAAAAAAATGACAAAAATGAGTTTGACTGCAGAATTTAAAGCAAAGGAAGATATCAATTCCATCACTCCAAACCAACCCCCAGGGGCATTATGAACTCGCCATTTCTTCAAGTCCCTTTCCTGGCCTAGCATAAGCAAGTGTGTTTGGGTGCACTTCGAAACACCGGCATCGTGTCATCGATCCAGTTACCATCCTCTTATGTGCCAGTGGAAGGTGAACACGTGCTCACTGACCACGGCCCTGTTTGCAGCGGCTCCGCTGAAGAGACCTGCTGCGGTGTGTCTGACCAGTACCCTGGATGCGGAGCTGGCTTTCACTTGGTACTGCTACGATACACGTCTGTAGCTAAACCGCTGTGCACTTTGCCGTTCCTCCTCAGGTCAGGCCCTAAAAGCACACTCACTGGATCAAAGGGTATGTCTGCACACTCAGAAGGCTTCCGGCATGCATCTGCAAAGGTTAAATTCGGGCTGTGTTTATGTCACATAGCCCTCTAAGCAGCTGAGCCTTGGCCATATCAAATCAATAGAAAAGACTTGGCCCATTGGTCAGCAAAAAATCAAAAGAAAATAAACCCAAATTATTAACAATTTGGAGAACAAGGAAAAAGTAAAGTCTCTCCTTCCACTCTGCTAATTTGGTGTGCTTTTCTGGTCTTCTACATGCATGTATGATGGGGCTTCAAAAACTTCATGGAAAAAGGCCATTAGATCTTCATTCCATTTCTCCACCAACCTTTTGAAGCCACCCATCACTCCACATACTGGAACCCCAAAGTAGACCTATTGAAAACACTGGCTAATAACATAAAAATACCAATCACCATCCACTGAATGCTTACACGTAAAGCTCCCGCCTTCAACAATTGACATGTCTGTATCTACCTAACTCTTGTAACATTCTACTAGTAGATGCCATCCTCCTCCGTCGCTTTCCAGGTGAAGAAGGGCGACACTCAGAGGGCCAAGGAACTTGCCGTAGGGACATGCCCTCAAAAGGACACCGCCATCTGCCCAGTTTGCCCACAGTGACAAGGACCCATTTTAACGGCCCTCCTGTGCAAGCACAAACAGTGAACTAACAGACCCTTTCTGGAGGAGCCAGAACTACAGAAACACTTGCTCTGTGCCAGGTTTGGGGCTAAGAGCTTTTCCCAAGTGAAGTCAATGACTCTTCACAATGGTCTCTGAACTAAGAACAATGATTATCCTCATTTTAGAGCTAAGAAAACTGAAGCACAGAGAACTTACTTACACACCCGGGGTCACACAGCCAGCAAGGGGCAGAACCACAGTGATATACTAGCTGTCTTTCCCCAGGTGCACAGCAATGTACCCTGTGCCAGACCACGGCCCGGCGATGCCGGGAGACAAATAGCGTGAGGTCTGAAGGCAAAGTGCAGAAATGATTTAATCATGGATCTTTCATATGACCCACCAGACTTCTAGATTCTGTGCGTTCATATCCACCTCCTTCTGCATCTTCAGACCCAGAGAACCAGGACCCCGAGGGATAACAAAACACATGGTACTAAAGATTGAAGGGAACAGGAAAATGTGTGCTCTTGAGGTACAGAAGAAGCCATGTCCTTTAGTGACCTTGAGCAAGCTCACTTTTGTGGGCCTCTATTTCCTTATTAAAACACAAAAAGAGAAGGTGTGGGCTTGATGACCTTGAATGGCCCTTCAACTGTGTCATGACTTTTAAAACTGGTTTTTGTCAGATATGATTTTCTTTCACTCTCTTTTCTAAGCTGCCGGGTAAGCTCTCCTCTAGGTCAAGTTGGCTCCTATTTCCATGGCCCGCCCATCCTTCCTCTCACATCTCTGTGAGTCCACCTAGCTCTGGGGCTCTGCCCCACCCCTCCATGAATGGCCCGGTAATAGAATGAGTTATAACACTAAGTACCTAAAACAAGAAAGATGTTACATATACTTCCTCAAAAACCTTACTTTGTGCCAAAGCAGAGCTGAATCCCTGAAGCCCCTTGGTACTCAGTACCCCCTCTCAACCCGAACTATGAAGAGCGAGAGCCCTGTATCTTGTTGACAATGACAGCAGTCGTGCTCAGCAGTACCATATGGGATCCACAATTTAGCTCCATTAATGCTCTTAATTTGAAGACATCAAGCCCTAATTACACACTGGGTACTAAAAAGGCAAAACCCTTCCCTGGTGCCAGCTACTTAGTGGTCCTCTGTTGCCTTAACAGCTGGTTGAGGTAGATTCAGGCCAAGCTGGGGCTGTGAGCGCTCTCAGGTGGAAGAGCCAGCGAGCAGGGACAAAGAGGCCCAGCTCCTGAAGGAAAAGCAAATGGGGACAATAGACGCGTCTTGCCCGAATAATCAACGCAGCAGTGTGACCCACGTTCCGTTCTGGGGGGCCCCTTGAGTCAGTCCTCCCTGCCCGATGGACACCACCCGCAGTGCCCTCGAGGAGGAGCGTGACAGGGCTGGGCGTTCATTCCCCGGGCCACTCTGCAGGCTACTTCACTGCATGGTGGGCGGCTCTGTGCTCACCTCCTGTTCCATGTGACCGTGCAGCCGCAGGAATTTTAATCGCAAGGAGGCAGATGGTAAGTGCCCCGCCGCCAGGGGCCCCGAGCTGCTCAGCAGGGTCTGGAGGAAGAGGTGGTAGTGGAACTCCACCAGCTCACAACTTGAGAAAAAGATGATCAGCTTCTGGTCGTTTTCAAACTACATCAACACAGAGAGGAAAAAGGAAGCCAAAACAACAAAAACCTCAAGTGCTTAAGATTAGGCGATGCTGACATGACCATTTCTCGAAAATACAGCCACAGTGCCCTGCATTTGGAGACCTAGGCAACCTGGGACTTGCGATTCTTCGTTAGAAATAAAACCCACACCGGTACTGCACTCTACAGAGAAAGCTGGAGAGGAAAATTGTTGATCTGTGCCCTCGAATGGGTTTTCCGTCATCGTGGAAAGCAAACGGACTCCAAAGGAGGCAGTTGGTCAGCTGCTCGCTCAGGGTGCGTCGCACGCACAGAGCACTCGGGAGCAGCTGGGTGGGCACCGGGAGACGGCAGATCCTGCTCCCACTCTCGGCCCTCCACCTACTCTTTTCCCACATACCAGACGAAGGATCACGTGAAACCTAGTAAATAGACAAATACTATGGTTTTTAAAAAATCCAGACCCAGGCCCTATGTTTACATGACACCTAACTTATTTCTGTCACCTGCATTGTCACCAATATGACTCCAGGAAAGTTACTAACAGATTCCAAGATACTATCACTGACCTATGGTGTGTGGCTCTCATCCTGCCCATGCCACTGAGTGACTCCCAACTCACAGTGACCCTTGAGAGCAGTGGTCCTCAACCTTCCTCACGCCACAACCCTGTAACACAGTTCCTCATGTGGTGGTGATCCCCAACCAGAACATTATTTCCGTTGCTACTTCATAATGGTAATTTTGCTACTGTTATGAACCAGGTAACCCTGTCCCACCAGGGGTTGCGACCCACAGGTTGAGAATCACTGCTCTAGAGGGTTTCTGAGGCTGTAAATCTTCGCAGGAGCAGACAGCCTCATCTTTTCCTAGAGTGGCTGGTGCGTTTGAACTGCCAACTCCATGGCGAGCGTCCAATTCTTGCCCAGTAGTGCCCCCAGCGCTCCTTTACTATAATCCTGGACCCCTGAAAGGGCATCCTAACAAAGCTCAGCTGGAAAACAAGTCTTTTCGGCATCTGAACGAACTACTACTGATAGCTGACATAAACAGAAAGGGCCTTTCGCCCCTGGCTCAAGCCAGTCTACTTCCCAGGCCTACCTTGCATTTCTGAAGGATGAAGGCTGCCAGGCAGACAAGCCTCAGCTTGCTGGGAACTAATGTCACGTGCTGATCGAGACTCTCGGGGATTGCAAAGCTCTCTCTCTCTGGCTTGTCACAAGTTTGTGGATGCGAGACTTCCTGGGCTGCTTTGTCCTTTGGGTTAGACTGGTCATGGCTTTCGTCCAGGACAGAAATACTGACGGGATTGTGCAAACTGATACCAGCTAGCCATGTTACCCCTTTGATAAAAAGTGAAAAGGGAAAAACACATGACAAGCAGACAAAGTGAAAATGGTCACACACGCCCACCCACACGTCCAGGCATATGAAGACAGTGCCTAACAAAATGCCCACCCCAGCGTTTTCTACACCCTGGTCTATGGAAGAGCAATTCAAAAGTAGAGGAACAGCTCTTGCCCACACCTACCCACCCCCACCTGAGTTCTCCATCAAATCCGTTGTGGAAATCTTGGATTAGAGCCATTCCTGGGCTTCTACCACAGCCTTCTCAGAACCCTCACTGCACCGGGATGCACCCAGAAGCTCCAAGATGGACAGTGTGGGACACTGCCCCAACTCTTAAAAGCACAGAATCCCCTCTTCACAGACTCCTTCTCAAAATTCATGTGACTGTGAGCACTTTCAGAATGGTTGATAGCAAAGGACTGGCATTTGCACACAATGAAGTAGCCTCACAACCACACAACCGAAAAACTTCAGTTATCGGGTAGCAGGAATTCACTGTATGGGGGGCAAACTGGTCCATGCCTTAGCGCTCCCATTTGTAATAGAGAGCTCAACATTTCTATCTTCGGAAGACAGATTAAGCTTAAAGTACTACTGTTTTAGGTCCAGCATCTCTTTAAGAGACAGGCAGGTCAGCAGGGCGAGGAAAGGAGGAAGCCAGGAAAAGGGAGTCCAATGGAGGAAGCGAGATCGGGGATGTTTCATGTGGAGATCGTAAACAATGACATGAGACAAAATGTGTGTCTGTCACTCAGCTCACAATAAGAAGTGAGCAAGCAAGGGCGGGTGATCGCGGACCTTCTGAGAGTGTTGCTGACAGCAAGACATTCTGGCGTCTCTGGCATTCTGCATTCACAGCGTTGAGAATTACTGTGATGTCCTTCTCAAAGCCCAAATCCAGGATTCTGTGGTTTGAAGAGAAGACGTTTTAATACTGAAGTCACAATGCAGGCCGCAGAACCCGTCCTTTCAAACCCCATGGGCGAGTCTCACCTGTCTGCTTCATCCAAAATCAGCCACTGGACCCGGCTGAAACCAATGTTCTTGGTGGAATTTATATGATCCACCAGACGCCCAGGAGTGGCGATAAGGATATTTATTCCTTTGCGGAGTCTGTTTAAAATCATATCATGAGAGAGAGTAAATCAAATATGGCTGTATCGATCGAAAACACAAGGAAAAAGAAGACACGGCTATCACAGATGTGCCAGACTGAAATCACGACAAATCAGGACAAATGGAGATAAAGAGGCATTTGCACTTTCAAACTTCGTCAGTTTCCTGTGACAGAAATAATATAATCCTAACACTTGAAAAGAACCCTAATGATTGAATCCAATGCTCTTTTTCTGAACCATTTGATCCTTTCTAGAGCATGCCACCATGCTCTACTTGCTAGAATGCTTATCCGTATATGATGTCATGAGAGGGTCGGGTCGCTCCCTAGCAATTCCGTACGTACGCCCAGACTAGGGCTAAGATGCACGGCTGAGACAAGATGCTCTTCAGGCTTTAATGAATCAAGTGTTCTTTAGTAGGACAGACAGACTTAGACAAAATTTAAACCAAGCAAACCTCCTACCTGGCCTTTTCAGATTTTCTCTTCTCTCCGCCCATTAGTACTCCGGGCACAATCCAAGTAAATGGCTACAGAAAGACAATAGACAAAAATCAATGCAAAGCACCCAGAGCAATTCTAAGTCATTTCCCCTTAGACAAACAGAGAGAGCATTGGTTTCTCAATGAGTGAGGTGTCTGGGTTACTGTTAACAGAAACTGGAATGACAGCTAGAGGGCTGGCTTCATCACTGTAAGAGAAAAGTAAGGTTTTTCAACAAAGATTCCAGCAGCTCCACTGTCTTTCACCAAGTAGCCTGCATGGAAAACACACTGCAGTAAGTCTATTGCCTGTTTGGCTTAAGATAAAACCTTACCACAATCCTCTCCCCTCACCTTCCCATTTTTCAATAAAAGAAAGTGTAGATCAATTCTAGATTTAATTGGTGAGTTGGCAGGTTTTAACTTTCAAGCCTTCCTTCTTAAATCCCACTTGTGGTTTTTGAAGTTGCATTGTGCTTGAAGCCATATGGCCGTGCCTGTGACTCTGCACATTGTGACTCTGCACATGGCTTACTGGCAGAGTAGAGGACCACAAGTGAACTAGACAAGCTCACGTCACCAAGTAGAACGGTCCCAGGAACATTTTTCCTTGAGGCATTTTCCCAGGCCCCTCCCACAGCCTCCGCCTGGCCTGAGGGAACCTGCTTTAACATTACCATGGGATGCAGGTTTGTAAGCGCCCTTAGACACTAAGGGCTTAAGAGCAATCATTGTTTCAACTACCACCTCTCCCCTTATCAAGAGATGCTGTTAAGTCTTTCTCTCAGGGGCAGGTGTGTCTATCCCCTCCCCTGCTGGAGGACAGCTAGAAAGGAAATCCAGGAATGGGGTTCATAAACCAAGACACCTGAAACTTTACCTAAATGTACTTTCGTTTTACTTCTGACAATACCACTTAGTGATATACGTATTTTAACTTGCCTTTTCTTCTGCTTTCTGTACTCTACCCTTCCTGAATGATGTCAAAGAAAATGGGTCAGGGGAAAGGGCCTGCAGTCTGGAGAAAGGTTCCCTTTGAGCATTTCCGCTGCAGCCCCGGCTTCGTTTTTATTTAGACTTCACTAATTCTAACTGGACATTGCAGTGGTCTTCTTTTATCCGAACCCACAACACAAGCCCGAGGAAACACTTGCTATCTAGTTAAGCTAGACATCAACAGTTCCCTGAGATCTGCAAAGCCCAAGAAGTGCACCTCACTAAAGCAGAGACATCTCAGAAATAGAGAAAAGTCAGCGTAATCCACAGCTCTTTGAACATAAAGCAAAGATTGCGGTGTACTTCTCTTTCCTCAGAAAGCCAGAAAACAAGATCGGATAGAACTCAGGGCTTACTTTACCTTAAGCAATTTTTGGACAGTGTCAAAGCTCTGCAGGGCCAGCTGAAAAAGATATTAAAAGGTTAGTGATTGAGAGGTAAACTGAGGCACGGGACGACTGAGAGGTAAACTGAGGCATAGGGAGACAAAGATAACTGAAAGGACAAAGGGAAAGCAGAAACAGAAATAGATTTATTAGGGCGAAGCCCCATGGTCTAGCTAGTAGCCCAGGGGAATCGAGGGCTTTGCCGGGGGGGCCTGGAGTTTTTTAAGCGAAGTGGGAGGGGGGGAGTCCGTCCGTGTTGCAGCAGCAAGGTTCATGGTCCAGGCTGTAGTTGATCAGCTCTGGCTGGCAGGCAGGCACTCCAGGTATTGTTCATTGGTCTCCTCATTTCAGGGGGGCAGCTGCTGACCTCTAGGGATGTGCAGGGAAGCGGGGCCCTGACTTGTTTTAGCTCAGCCCAATCAAGAGATATGAGTAGGAGCTTTTGGGTGTGTGTATGAGTGTGTAATTAAAGACACTACAAAGTGATTAAGATCCAAACTAAGATTGGAATGGAAGCTTTACAAGGGGGAAAAATCTAACATACAAAATAGATTCTGAACTATATCCTGTTCTTAGATGGTCCTGAAACCTGTCAGTTTGGGAAAAGGCCGGTAAGGACACCACTTCTTTCCTTGGACACTTACAGAAACAGTGTTTTGTGCTCCCTCTGCTGGCTCACATTCCCAGAGAGGCACACAGAAAAAGTGAGTCTGTGACACACAACGACAGAGAAGTGACACGTGCCCATCCTGGATATGGCACTCTTTAGAGCGAGAAAGAATAGAGGTGAAGAAATAAGCTGGGACAACAATGCAACCAGCTAGCCTTTGGGAACTTAGCTTTCAGGCTCCCAAGAATCTGGCAGAGGAAAGCCGTAGCTGCATGCTGAGAGACACCGTCATTGTAACAAATAGAAACCCAGTGGAAACTGCAGAACTGAAAATGAATGTTGGATATTACCATTGACCACTATCAAAGGAAGCTGTTGTAGAGTCCCTTGATCCAAGAAGACAGGCACTTCCCACACGTTTAGTATTCATGAGGCATTCTAGGGAAGTAGCAAGTCTGCTGCCGTAAAAATCTAAACAGCTCCTGTGCCGGCGTCTTCCTGGACTGAACAGACATATGGCACCACAGCCTCTATGAAAGGCTGAGCCGAGACCGCCATGCCATGATCAGTCCTCTGCAAGGAGGTGCTTAGCTGGCAACCCAGACAAGAGACACCTCCTCCGAATTTGCCTCTGTGGGCAAATAAAACAGGCCCGAGAGAAAAGACAGCCATCAAGAAAGGAAGGGGAAACAATTGAGAAGCTTAACTTTCAGAACAAGTACAACTTTTGGTAGTAGTAGCTTCTTTAAAAAAATATATAAATCCATGTTCATTTTAGAGCCAACTGGGTTCATTCTTGAATTAAGTTGCTACACACACACACACACACACACACACACACTTAAAACCTGACTCTTTGAAGGGACAGACATTTGCAGTGCTGTTAGTCTTTAGACGACAGGGGAAAGCCTGTCCATACTTTGCAAATAGTACCTGAGTCTTTCTCCCTGAGAGGAATCTCCCAGGGAAAGAACAGAGTGTGCAGTGGTTTGTGCAGCACAGAGAAAAAGGAAACAGGCATTTACTTAGAGCTCACCCTAACACGAGATGGCTCACCTCTCTTGTTGGCACGAGGACCAGAGCATAGGGGCCGTCACTGCGCTGTTGACATAGGAAAGACATGTCAGGAGAGGGAAGAACAACTATTACATGGCTCTGCAGGACAGAACTTACAAAGCAGACAGCTGGAAAACACTGCTGCTTTCCGATTAAAGAACAGAACAATGCGAGAACACAGACTCCCCCATGCATGTATTATGTAACATTGTTCCAGGGGTTCTGGCCCACACAATCAGACAAGAAAAAAAAATGATGTTTAACAATTGAAAGCTGAAGCAAAGTTATCACTATTCGCATATGACATTATTTTATCCAAAAGGCAACATTGATAGAATCAACCAAAATCTATTGCAAACAAGATCATTCAGCATAGTAACTGAATGCAAAAATATTAAAAACAAACAAACGAACGATCAGTGGCCTTCTAACACAGAAAGTTAAAAAATACAATAGAAGTGGGGGAAGAAATTCACATTTACAATAGCAATAAAACAGATAAAAATAAGCTCAATAAAAAAATGGGCAAACTGTATGTGGACAACATTTTTACTACCTCTGAGGGGCATAAAATTAAATCTGAATAAATGGAAAGATGTTTTATTCTTGGACAAGAAGACTTAATATAAATAAGCCAATTCTTTCTAGATTAAGCTATAAATTTAATGCAACTTTAATAAAAATGCCACAAAATATATAAATGTACACACACATAGGTACCTATACACATACTTTAAATATCACAGATTTCCAAGTTTTGATGGAAAAATAAATGTGCTGCAAGAATAACCAAGATATATATGGGAGGAGAAAAGATTAATAAAAGAACATCGGTCCAAATGTAAAGTTTCAGAAAATTAAAAAAAATGCTGGTATAAATAAACAGTAGAAAATATAGTCTAGAATAGATCTAAATAAATGCAAAATTTAGGATTCAAAAAACAATTAGGATCCAAATATATGCAAAATTTAGGAAACAAAGGGGCATCTGATATCAACTTGGAGAAAATCATTAAAAAGTCCTCTAAGGAAAACATACAGTTAGGAAAATAAAGCTGGAATTCAGCTGGTCATTTTACAGATGATATAAAAATTCAGAAACTGGGCAGAAGATAGGTTATGTTTCATTACATAAAAATTTGAGAGGACCTGATGCTAGGCGCTTAATTGGAGAGCAAATGTTTTGAGAATGATGAGGGCAATGAATGTACAAATGTGCTTTACACAATTGACCAACGTATGGATTGCAATAAGAATTGTATGAGCCCCTAATAAAACGCTTAAAAATAAAGGGGAAAAAATTGAAATTGCCTAACAAACTACCTAAATGTAATCAAGGATAAACTGATAACTGAGGGTGAAAATATGCTACCCATAAGAGAATGGAATAATTTCTTTAACTTAAAAAGAAGGCCTATAATGTACACTGGTACAGATCAGAGCTGGAAACGCAGGGAATCCAGGATACACAAACCCCTCAGGACCAAAAATGAAAGTAGCGATACCAGGAGGTAAAGGGAAGGTGGGGGAGAAAGGGGGAATCGATCACAAGGATCTACATAGAATCCCCTCCCTGGGGGATGGACAACAGAAAAGTGGGTGAAGGGAGGCAGTGGTCAGTGTAAGACATGAAAAAATAATAATAATTTATAAATTATCAAGGGTTCATGAAGGAAGGAGAGTCAGGGAGGTAGGGAAAAAATGAGGAGTTGATACCAATGGTTCAAGTGTTTTGAGAATGATGATGGCAACAAATGTACAAATGTGCTTGACACAATGGATGTATGTATGGATTGTGATCAGAGTTGTACGAGCCCCAATAAAATGATTTTTTTAAAATGCTATGAAGTATAGGACACCAGTATTCAGTGTAAAATAAACCAAAAATTAGGGTAGAACAATACCTTTAATTTCTAAAATACATTAAACTTATATTAAATATATTAAACTTATAAATATAATCTATATAGATAAAAAATAAAGGCCTATAAATGAAATGGAAAACAAAAAGACCTATAAATCAAGTAGAATAACGTTGTTACAGCAGAAAAAGCTGTATGAATTCAAAATATAGCTTTTACATGTACAAAGACATGTTCAGGGGCGCAAATGACAGAAGTTACGAATTAAAGCTACAGACTGGTTAAATTAGCAAAACCAGAACAACTGACTGTCACTGGACGAAGGCACGGGCAAGCAGGTTCTCCAACACTGCTGGGGCAGTCCAGCTGGTGTCAGGCCTCAGGCGGGTCATTTGGCATTACTGCCTCACAAACTAAGAACGCACGTTCCACTTCCAGGAAGTTCTACAGACACACGCTTACATGTGCAAGAAGCAACCTTATAGATGTAGAAAATACACACAGTAGTCTTGTTAATAGAAAAATACTGAAAATGTAAATCCCACCAGTTAAGGGCTGATGGAATAATTTATAGTACACACACCCAAGAAGATACTAGGAGGCTGTTAAAAAAAATAGGGCCACTCTATCCTGAAAGCATAAGTGAGCAAAAACAAGGGAGAGCAGCATGCATAATAAGCGGCCATTTACCTTTCAAACCCAACCAAACAGAAAAACAATGAGAAAAAACCCCTCCCAAATAAAAGGGTTTCTATGCGTACTCCTATCTGTTTGCTATGCAGAGCTTACCCTGGAAGCATAAAAACCCAACTCCGCTGCCATTCAATTAATTCCAACTCAGATTTGACCCAGTAGGACAGGGCAGAGCTGTTTACTGGGTTAGCAACCTCCGTGTTTGAAAATAACAATGGTAGAAAACAAAGTGGTTCCAAAATGCCTTGCACAATGAAGGGCTCAGACACAAGTAACTAATGAAGCACAACAACGTTAGTGAGGAAGCAAGGCTCCGATTTAACAGCAGATCCAATTACAAGCATGGTCTTCATGTTTTGCATAGGAAACATTTACCCACAAGGAGGGAAGGACTTGGAATTCAAACGAGTGCTCTGTACTCAGTATCAACTTTGTGAGAGTACGCTGAAGCCTAGGCGAGGAACGGTAAACATGTTAGTACAGCGGTATCTACGTGCCACTGTGTGACGTTAGGAGATTCTGACATTTCAAAAGGTGTTGCTACACAGAGAAGAAGAAAGAAAAATCAATTCCTCCCAGGGCAGAAGTGAGTGAAGAAAGATGGGGTGTGATGTTAGAAAAATCATAGCCCAAACAGAAAAGCAGTCCATTCTTATTCCATCACCAAAGTAATTTAAGAACCTGCTGGGTGCCTTGAATTTGCTGCTCTCTCCAGATATGGTTTTTACAGGTCAAATCATTTTACAACGAAGCTCCATGGAACTCTACTGAATATTACTTGAAATAAGTGAACTAAATCGGAGCTTGGAAAACTGTCTATCCAGAATACAGCATCTTTCATAGAACAAGCTGCTACCAATATTAAACAAAAAATTAAATAAAAGCAAATTAAAAACCTATATGGCTCATATAAGGGTTCTGAACATAAGCAAATCACAGCATCGCCTTTCAAACTAGCCATGTGATCTTGTGGATGACGATGACAACTAACATAGGACACACACCAGGGCCGCTAGGACACCCTGGCTGCAGCTTCCCACTCACTCTTGGGTTGACCCTGACTCACAGTGACCCCATAGGGCAGACAGAACTGCCCCGTTAGGGTTTCTGAGACTACAACGTGATGCTCATAGACAGCCTCATCTTTCTCCTGCAACCTGACTGGTGGTTTGACTACACAACCTGGCAGTTAGCAGTTCAGCCCGGTGCTTAGCTCAATGAGCATCTAGGACTCCTTCCCGGGCACAGTCGTTAAGTGTTGAGCTGGTACGGAAAGCTCAGTGGTTTGAACACACCAGCTGTTCCAAGGAGAAAGTCGGTGACAGTCTGCTGCTGTAGATTCCCGCCCTTGGAAGCCCTCTGCGGCAGTCTGGAATCCACTCTAAGGCAATGGCATTGCGCTTTTTGGGAGGGTTTAGAGTCCAGTTCTCAACAATTGACATGCAGTAACTCATTAAATTCTGTTACTCTAGAACAGTGGTTCTCAACCTGTGGGTCGTGACCCCTTTGGGGGGGGTGTCCAATAACCCTTTCACAGGGTTTGCACAGTTCAGAACAGCAGCAAAATGACAGTGATGAAGTAGCCAAGAAAATGTTATGGTTGGGGGCCACCACAACATGAGGAACTGTAATGAAAGGGCCGTGGCCTGAGGAAGGTTGAAAAGCAGTGCTCTAGAACACAGGTCCCGCTACTATCCCTTTGTCACAGGGGTGGGCAGAGAGGCACTGAGGGGGAAAGCACTTGCCTAGAGTTACACACAGGACCAGGGTGTGAGCAGTGACTCACTGCCCAGTCCATATTCAGGATGTCATCTCATCTCCCTGCCTCACACATCTGTGGAGTAAGAGTTGGCTGGAATTCCAGATCTCATCCCAGCTCAAAAATTCCCACTCCTTCCAAGCTTGTGTGAAGAAGGAACCTCGACTAGCAAGAGAGTCTCCCGGAGAACATACGTGGATACAATTGTTTTTACTATGTTATTGTAATGATTTACATTTGTTCATCTCTTAGGATGTACCACATACAATAGGAATCACTTTACATGGAATTATCTCAGTGTAATTTTAAAGTGCTCAATGGAAAAAA
The DNA here is from genome assembly GCF_050624435.1 of Tenrec ecaudatus. Taxonomy (NCBI): domain Eukaryota; kingdom Metazoa; phylum Chordata; class Mammalia; order Afrosoricida; family Tenrecidae; genus Tenrec; species Tenrec ecaudatus. The sequence continues at coordinate 74,380,728 of NC_134539.1, read as the reverse complement.
AAATCACCATCTTTAAGAAACACAGAATGCTTCATCACCCAGTGCAGAGATAACTCCTAGTGGTTTGATAAGTAGCTTTCTAGTCTACTTCTGCATACAGAGACTGCTACTATTGATGAAACCGATTACACAGAGGGCTTTGTGACCTGCCCCCTTTCACATAACACCTGCTCAAATTCACAAAGAGCACATAGAAAAAGTGTAATTTTTAATGGCTAGAGCTCTACCACTTGGAAGGTCACGTGGAGTTTCTTTTATAACTCACTTACAAAAACAAACAATCCCCCCACCCTTTCATTTCTTTTAATGCCACACTAAAGAAATCTGCACAGAGTACAAGGAATCCCCATTTCCTGTATGCTAACCATTCTAATTAACCGCAGTACAATCCTCAAAATGAGGACATTGACACTGGCTGCTATTAATTGACGAACAGATCTTATTCGAAGTTGTCAGTGGGCCCAGTAGTGTTTCTTTCCTGGATCAGGATTTGATCCAGGACATGGTGCATTTACTTGGCGTACGTCCTTTCATCTGGAAGAAACTTCAGCTCTTCTTTGTCTTTCATGACTTGATACTTTCAAGAAAGCACTGAGGGATTCCTTTGAGGACTGTCCCTCCACTTGAGTGTCCTAAAGGTGAAATTCATTTTGGGGAGAATACCACAGAAGACTGGCAGTGGACGCCATACAGAAATACCTTGGAAGAAATGCCTGGTGATGCAGCCCCAGAGATCCCAGCCAAGGAAAACCCTCCAGAGCTCAGCTTGCTCAGAACATGCGTGCGTTGCCATGAGTTGGAATTAACCCAAGGACCACAGGTTTGGTTCTTTGGCTTTATTGCTACTAATTTTGCCTCACAAATATCAGGAGACTTCATCCGGTCCTAGTTCTGCAAGTCCAAACCAAGAAGACAGTAATCTATGAGCTCTTCCCATCTGTTTTGTGCACCCGCCTCACTTCCCATTTCTGACCTCCCATTTCCTCTCAAGTGAAAAAAACAAACTAAGTCTGTCTTAGTGAGATGATAGGTTGGGGTTTGAGATGGAGCCTAAGCTCACAAAGCATGGCAGAGTGAAACCACCTCCTGGGTTATCCAAGGAACCCAGTTTGGACCCCCTTTGCCCCACCCAGGAGCCAGTGGCTACATCTTTCTCCTCGGAGCAGTGGGTGGGTCTCAACCGACAACCTTGTGGTTAGCAGTCCAGCACTTAAGCAACAGTGCCACCAGGGCTCCTTCTACATAGCACAGGTGACCATAATTAATCCTTGCCACGAAACCACAGCACGGAGGGAGGAATTTGTCTCTGAATCAAATAGGACTCAAGTTCTGGGAGATCCACTGCCACCACGACTCAATGTAGATATCAGCAAGTTATGTACCGTACTGTTCCAATTTTTCTTTTCGTAAAACTGCGATCCCTAGAATTTTGTATATGTAGGGGTAGTTTAAGATCCAAGAACATAACATAAGCGAAGCATTGAGAACAGCACCTGATGATATACTAGGGGGTGGGGTGGGTAGTACTTTACAAAGGCTCCCTGCTATACCTACTATGATGATTACAAAATATGCTTATTTTCCTCTACTGTGGGCACAGTCTGTAGCGGCCATCCAGCTGAGAAGCAACAAAGTCCACAGGGAAGAAGCACACCAGCCTGTGTGTTCATGAGGTATCAGTGGGATCAGGTATCAGGCATCAAAGACACAGAACAAAAAATCCTATCAATGTGAATGAGGGCGAGTGTGGAGTGGAGACCCAAAGCCCATGTGCAGACAAGCAGACATCCCCTTTCAGAAGGGTCACAAGGAAGAGACAAGCCAGTGAGGGTGCAGTTCAGCACCATTGAAACATACAACTTTCCTCTAGTTCTTTAATGATTCCTCTCCCCACTATAATGACCCCAATTCTGGCTAGACCAGAGCATGTACATGGGTACAGGTAAGAGCTGGAAACACAGGGAATCCAGGACAGATAAATCTCTCAGGACCAATAATGAGGGTAGCAATACTGGGAGGGTAAGGGAAAGGTGGGGGTAGAAAGGGAACCGATCACAATGATCTACATAAAACCCCCTTCCAGGGGGGATGGACAACAGAAAAGTGGGTGAAGGGAGACATCGGTCAGTATAAGACATGAATAAAAAAACACTTATAAATTATCAAGGGCTCATAAGGGAGGGAAAAATGAGTTGATAGCAAGAGTTTAAGTAGAAAGAAAATGTTTTGAAAATGATGATGTCAATAAAGGTACACATGTGCTTGACACAATGGATGTATGTATGGATTGTGATAAGAGCTGTACAAGCCCCCAATAAAATGATTAAAAAATAAACTAATAAAGGAATTAAAAGGAAGAACACAACATCAAGTGAAGAGAGTCTTTCAGTCCCAGTATAACTGGCGTGGGTCAGTTTGATGCTTGCTTGGGCACTATGAAGAGCAATAGAGAAAACACTTCCTACTCACCTGTATTCTTGTTTTCATTGCTTGAAGGGACTGGACCACAGGAATGCAGTAGGCAAGGGTTTTACCTTAAAAATAAAAGGTATGAAAGCACATGTCCTACAGAAAAGCAAGAATCATACAGGACACAGGCTGTTCTCTTTGGGTCGGACCAGCGTCTAGGCAAAGAAAGAATGCACCTCCAATGGCCAAGCAACGGGGAAGGGAGGGTACCTCACTTCCACACTATTCATCTCCTTCACCACTCAGTTCTGCTGAAGTACAGCCAGACTGCTCCTTAGAAGCAAGGATGACAAGACTTATTTGGACATATTATCAGGAGGGATCAGTCCCGGGAGAAGGAAATCATGCTTGGGAAAGTAGGGGGGCAGCAAAAAAGAGGAGCGCTCTCAACAAGATGGACTGATACAGTGGCTGTAACAATTGTGAGGATGGTGCAGTGTCTTGTTCTGTTGTTCACAGGGTCACTCGGAGTGGGCGCCGACTCGACAGCACTTAACAAGAACAAAAAAAGCCTCCGGCCTCAGCGCCTTTAGCCATCATCTAACAAGGGAGGTGAAGGTGCATTTCCCACATCCCACAGAAGTTCAACTCGAGGGGTGTGGTTAAAAGTTAGATGAGCTTCAAGGCAACCAAAGGCCCTCTGCAAGGGCACGTGGGATCAGGAGCTAGTTGGTACACTACAGCTAGTCTTTAAAGGCAGGGAGAGATCCTATGTGAACGAAATTCTGGGTTACTCCTCAGAATGGTGGGCTAGTCAGGGGGATTTCCCATTAAGGTACCAGAGGACTAGAGGGGTGAGTTCTGACTGGTCTGGAATACAGCAAAAGGAGGTTTCTGTGTAAAAGCGTGTGACTGGTACTCAGTCACATCTGCCCATGACAGGCAGCTCTGGCCACAGAAGGCAGGACCTGGCAGAGGCCGGAAATAGGCTCCCGAGAATGACAGCAGAATGTGACCACTTCCTGATACAGTCCATTAATCATCCCTGCCTTTCATTCCAGACAAATTCACCGCTCTAACTGAAAGCAAGCACAGTTCCCCTACCCCCAAATAAAACAAAGCAACCCCACTATCCAACAATAGTTTACTCCACAGCCATTGACCTGGACATATGAGAAGGCAGAAGATTCAGTGACCACTGACCTGAACCTGTCTGAGATCTCACAAGGGCGTCTCTGCCTTCCAGTAGTGCAGGAATACTCTGCTTCTGAACACTTGGGCACCCAGAAGAAAGAACACTTATTTAGCTGTCACATGTTACATATCTGTCTACTGGCAGATAGTGTGCACACAAAATGAAATCACCCCACTTTGATTGATCAATCATCCTAAACATTCAAGAGCAGGTACGAAGAATCATCTGAAGACTGGAAGTATTAAACCCCCCACAGAATTCCTGGTGCTGAGCTGAAAATGCCGAGAGAAGCCTCATGTGGTGGTGAGGTGGGAGGAGGAGGAGGATCCTTATTTTCTTCTTCAATATTCTCATTCATTTTTTTTACTTAGAGAAGTAAAAGGCACCCATCATTATTAAAATGCACAGAAAAATATAGCCACACCCTTTACGACCCTAATCTCATTTTCCATGTGTTATCATTGCTAATAAAGATTTAAAAATATTTTTTTCACAGCATCTATTTATAACCAAATAGTCTTTTTGGTTGATTCAAATTCTTACCACTAAGAAATGACATGCTCACATGGCTATTTTACCCACATTATTTTCAAGGAACCACCGATGACCGTGCTATCCAGATGCAGCTCATCGTGGTTTAGCTTCGAGCCCAGAACAGAAAGGTGTGGAAATGTAGCCCCTTCATTAACTGGGGGAAATGGACAAACTGAGCGGCGACAGATAAGTTGGACCCTGGTTGGTCAACAGCAGGCATCTGTTCCTAATGCCAAGAATCAATCACATGTGCTTTGTCCTTCACGGACAATTCCACTGTCATCTGGCTACATGCACTTGAGCTCTAAGACAATTAAGATTAGTCTGGAATTCTTACCTGGTCATGCTAGACATGTTCAAAACTGTGTTTATTGTAGAAATCTGAGAGTAGACAAAAGAAAACATATTTTCTTTAACATGGTGGGGTGTGTGTGGTAGAATTTAATGGCAAAAAGGAAACAAAAGGCAGAATATACTAGCATGAACCCAATTACCATGATCATATGAAGTTCAAATCACCTTCAGTTCTCAACCAGGGTTGATGTGGCTCCCCCTCCCCCCCACACTTAGGGACATGTGGCCATGCCTGGAGACATTTTGGGTTGTCACAGTGAGGGGTGCTACTGGAATCTGGTGGGTAGAAGCCAAGGATATTGGTACATGTCCTACAGTGCACAGGGCAGCCCTACAACAAAGAGTTATCCAGCCCCAAATATCTATGGTGCTGCTCAAACCTGTGTGTGAGAGCACACTCCGTAAACAAGAAGGGGCAGGTAATCAGGACTGCACGTGCAACGGAGACCAGGACTATCTAAAGGTGAATGTATTTTTTACCTCTCATTCCTAAGTCTGGAAACCCATTAAAATATTAAAAAAATAACAAGGTGCTAGTTCATTTGCAAGAAATTCATGTTAAAATGGTCTCCTTTTCCCTTAACATCAAGAAGCCAGTTCAGCCCCCTCCCCTATGGCCACGGTGGCATCTACCACCAGAATGGTCTCACTGCCATATCTAACAGACAAGGAAGCCACCTAAAGTCCCGGTCCCAAAGGGGTCTTGAGTCTTGAGTTCTTAAGGGGAAAATACAAAATGTTGGGAGGCAGTACACAATTACCCTAGCAAAGGGCACTGTCCTAGAAGGGGAGCCTATCAAATGGAATCCTCTCGGGGCGCTTGGAGCAGAATAATCCCTTTCTCTTCCTAGAACTATCCTTTCACAGACATTCTGAACGAATAAGCCTACCCCCACCCCCCAGACATATCAAGCCCTGAAAAGTACTTACTAGATGTGGATGGAGGTCCAGTTCATGAAAAGAATCTGAAGTAAACACCTTCTCTTGTACCTGCTTTACTGCAGGTCTGCAGAGGACAGACAAAAACCCAGTCATCAGTTCCGACATACAAAGACCACAGCAGAACACACTGGACTCCTTTCAGTCCAGCAGGCCAGCCGAATACAGACATACCTGTGGAGTTCTGGAATCTCAGGGTTGTTTTTAAACAGCGATGAAGTCTTAATGCACGGCTTCTCCTCCTGGTTCCCGTTCCTGATGCCAGCAGAGTACTTCTTTGGAGAAGCTGTTTTCTGTGCCTTCCCCCGAAGAGTCTTTTGAGTTTCTGGGACACTGGTTTTCTTGGCTGCGAACGATGGTGCCTCACGCCTCTGTTTCACCAGAGGAGTCTCGCTGGCTGTGGCTGCGTGGTATTTTCTTTTGGTCGCCTTTGCTTGCTGCATTGTTCCCCAAAGGAAAGATCAACAGCGATGCGTTAGTCCATGAAGACAGACCGCAGAGTGAAGCCTGACTGCCCACAGAATTGCATCTCTTCCTGCAGGGATCATTATGCCCCATATGTCAAGCAACAGTTTAGGGTTTGCAATCGATTTTTTGACTCGGCACCACCACTGCCACCCCCACCTACACACACACACACCTCATTCATCTCACTACACCTCACCCACCCTGTCTTAAATGCTAAAGTAGCTAACCTCAGGGTGAGGATCCAGAAGAGGCTTCTATTTGGGGACTGAATGTTAATAAGGACATCTGTTTTAAGTCTGCGCACTACGTCAATTCTGAGCTCTAGGACTGCATTTGCGCAAGCACACAGAGGAGAGGAAGTGAATCTTGACTCCCTCCGAACAAAGCAAGCCGGTGAGTCCACGTGCAGGTAAGAAGCCCGGGCCGCTGTGTCCTCGCCGATGCCCAGGGAGTGGAAGCCTTCATCCCTGCTTTATCCCAGTGTGCTTGGATCCCTGTCATCCTCTCCCCTCAAGCTGCTCCCAGATTCAGATGGTTTGGAGACAATTCCTACTCACAGTTCCAATTCCAAATGAGAATTCTGCTCCATCCATCACTTCTTTCCCTCCATCCAACTCTCCTTGCCGTTCAAGACCCCATCTGATCACTGACTACAGGCTAGCAAACCCCAGCCCACTGCCATCGAGTTGACTCTGACTCATGTAGGACAGAGTGCAACTGTTCCATCGGGTTTGCAAGGCTGCGATCTTCACAGACGCAGACGACACCACCTTCTCCACAGAGGGCCTGCAGAGTGGAGTGTTTTCTTGCTCACATGAATATGGCTCAACGCAGGATGTGCACACTTCCCCTAGAAGAAATACCAGATTCCTCCATCTTCTGTGACTTTCTCGTCCTAATTACATAAAAAGATACAAATCTCCCATAAGTAGTCTGTGCTTGAGATTCTGAAGTTTTGGTTTCTCTTGGAGTCTCCTGACTACTGTTTAAACACTGGCTTGCTTTCCCTCTGTCGGCACAAGAGTTAGTGCTTTCTGGCGGCCATAGGGGACCCTTTAAGTAACTCAAGAAATACAACTTCAAATATCTAATAGTAATAGTCAGTACTGATCCACTTTCCCCAACAAATTTGCATTTGCACAGTGACAAGTTAGAGAATTTAAGTGTAATGGAAGGGATGAAGTCCAGTTTTATGCCTATTGATTCATATGCAAGGTGGTATGGGAGGGGCAGATTTAGTGATCATAGCATGAAGAAAGAGCCCTCGTGCTCTTTCCTGGTGGCATAGTGGGTTGCACATGGGCTGCTAACCACAGGGTCAGGAGTTTGAAATCACTAGCTGCTCCACAGAAGAAGATGAGGCTTTCTACTGCAGTTAAGAGTCACAATCTTAGAAACCCACAGTGGCAGCTCTATTCTGCCCCATCGAGTCACTATGAGTCAAAATTGACTCAATGGCACTGGTGTGAAAGAACCACAAAGCCCAAAAAGGTCCTCCCACCAAGTGCAGGAAGTCCAGCTGTAGGTTTTCTGCCAGAAGGTCTTGTAGCCTCTAGCTGCACACCTTCTCCTGAGACAGCCCTCTGTGTTCCAACCGTCTCTAGGGGTTAGGACACTGTTTCTGATATTCAAACCAGATCTGCTTCTCTGAACACCTATTACTCTTTAGGTTTGCACACAACAATCCTCCACACTATACAATCCATTTAAAAAGCATTTGGATTATATATTCCAAATATGATACAAACTTCAGGTCTCTTTCCACCCTGGTCACTTCTTATGGTCATGTCTCTGTAAAAGCTAGTACTGAGTCAATCACATTAGAGAGGCTTTCTATTGCTCTGAGGCTAAAATCCAAAATCTGCAACATGATGTATAAAGTCTTCCAGAATTTGGCCTCTATCCAGCCTACCAATCTCTGCTTTGCCTTTGCCACACTGATCATCCTTAAATTCCTGTTATGTACCATGGTCCTTCCCTCCTCAGGGCCTTTGCACACTCTCTCCCCACACCATGTCCTCAACTTCCCTGTGGCTGGCAAACTTGTTCGCTGGAGCATTCTCAGATGAATCTTTCCACCCCATCATGCCAAGGTCCCCTGCTTTGGACTCTCCTGGAACCTTATTCTCTGAGCAACACTCGACTTGATAAAAAGCACCGTATGTCCTTCATTGTTCAGCGTCTGTCTTCCCCATTAGCCCAACTCTAAATAGACAAGTACTGACTGAACACTACCTGAAGTCCCTGCATTGATCCATGTCTGGCACAAGTCAACACTCAAGAAATATTTGTAAGATGACAGAGAGATACGCGCAATGGAATTATCGATCTGGATACTACTCTACTGCACGCTAGCTCCCCCTGCCCCCTAGCTCCCTCTCGATGCCTGCAACCTATTAATTAAAAAACCCGATCACTCCACAGTTGTCACATTGCTTGGTTCAGAAGATACAAAGCTGAAAGCTCAGCCAGGCCCTTGAGGAAGCCACAGGCCAGGGAAAGAGACAAAGGTGTAAAACCAGGAATCCATACCTATGTTTGTAATATAGAAGAGGTATGTACAAAGGGTTATGGGAACACAGGAGAAAACCTGGCATGGCCTACAACAGGAGAGAGGAACAAGGAGTCAAGGAATGCTTCCTACAGTGGCATTTGAGCAGAGGGAGCAAAACATAGCTGGATCTATCTTAAATATATATACTCATACACACATTACATATGTGCATGTATATTGAATGGTAGCGGGTCACAAAAAAAGATCAACAAACAGGAGAGACACACTGCTCAACGGGCTCAGAAGTAACAGAACAATTGTGAGGATGGTGCAGAAGGGCCAGGCAGGGTTTTCTTCAGCTGAATCAACTTGACAGCTCCCAACAGCAACATTAAAGATCACCTGTACATCATTCAGCAAGTTATTGCCCTCTGAGCGTGTTCCCATCCTTGTAAAATGAGAGGATTACAGCAATGCCATGACTTTGATATTAACTTATCCAGTACTTACTATATGCTAGCTAGGCCATATGCTAAGTACTTAGATGAAGTATTTCCTTTAATCTGTACAGATCCTGGTATGTAGAAACACCGATAGAATGTATCCAAGGTGTGACAGACTGTATCCAAGGTGTGTTAGGGAGGGGGGTGGATGAGAGGGGAGGAGATGGGGCAGCAGTGGCTAGGTTCTGCCCAGATGATTCACCAGCTCAGGTTCCTGCTGTACCATTTACTAATTGTATCCTATTTGGCTCGAAAGCCCTATGTGGAGTGCGATTCCTATTTTGTTTTGTGTTTGCGCACTCCCACTCTAGAGGGGTACGTATGGGAATTTTAGTCTGAGTTACTCTCACTCAAAAATTCACAGCCATCAAGTTCATTCTGACTCACAGCAACCCTACAGGGCAGGGTTTCCCAGACTAAATCTTTACCGGAGGAGGATGTTTCATCTTTCTCCTGTGGAGCGGCTGGTGGTTTTGAACTGCTGACCTTGCAGCTAGAAGTCCAACTTGTAACCCACTATGCCAACAGGGTGCCTTTAGGGCAGTGGTTCTCAACCTTCCTGATGCCGCGACCCTATAATACAGTTCCTCATGTTGTGGTGACTCCCAACCATAACATTATTGTCCTTGCTACTTCATCACTGTCATTTCACTACTGTTATGAACCGGTAACCCCTGAGAACCACTGCTTTAGAATTACACTAGGGTAAGGCATAGTTGGGTGTTGTGTGTGTTTTCAAATCCTTCCAAATTTTTAACAATAAATTTGTGTTAACCAAAAACAATTTTAGAAAAGAAAAACACATCTATGTCCAGTGTTAGCTAGCAGAGTTCGATCTGTCAGTCTTTTAAAATCCAGCATATTAGCCACTCATGCCAAGTTCAAGCTATTGACAAATTTTGATTGCATATTCATAATTTTCATTTAAGACAATTGACAGGCCACTGCAGACAGCTCTCATCACCTCATTAATTAAACTCTTTTGGAACAGTGGCTCAAGGGCTCCAGAGCCTCCACCTTCATGAATTCACCTACTCAACACTGTTTCAGTAAGTGTTTCCAAAGTGTTCGTTAGGAAGCTTTGTCCTAACGAGACAATGATTCTACCATGAAAACAGGGGCCAATACTACTTTCATTTATGAAGAGTTCCTATGGGCAGTTCCGATGTCCTACAGGGTCACACTGGGTTGGAATGGACTCAATGACAGTGGTTTGTTGTGGTTTACGGGCCCTGATGGTGCTGAGGACTAGGTGCTTGTCTCTGAACGTGGGTTAGAATCCATCAGCTGCTACAGGAAAGATGTGATAATCTGTTTCCATAGACAGTACAGTCTTAGAGGTCTTATTGGGAGTTCTAGTCTGCCTTACAGGGTCACAGTGAGTGCACTGACAGCAATGGACTCAGTTCTTTAAAGTTTTCTCTGGGCCCAGACAATGGATAACTCCAAAACCAAATTCCCTGCCATTGAATTGGCAGTTCTGTCTTTTTTTTTAATGTACTTTTTAATTGATAATTTTAATTAATTTTTAACAGCCTATTAAAAAATCATTGTATTGGGGGCTAATACAACTCTTACCACAATCCATACATCCATCTATTGTGTAAAGCACATTTGTTGCCATCATTCTCAAAACATGTGCTTTCTACTTGAGCCCTTGGCATCAGCTCATTTTTACTCTTCCCTCCCCAACCCCCCTCCCTTACGAACCCTTGATAATTTATAAATTATTATTTTGTCATGTCTTACATGTCCAACATCTCACTTCACCCTCTTTCTGTTGTCCCTCCCCCAGGGAGGAGGTTATATGTAGATCCTTGTAATTGGTCCCCTCTTTCTACTCCATTTTCCCTCCACCCTCCCAGAATCACCACTCACCACTGGTCCTGAAGGGATCATCTGTCCTGGATTCCCTGTGTTTCCAGTTCCTATCTGCACCAGAGTACATCCTCCGGTCCAGCCGGATTTGTAAGGTAAAATTGGGATCATGATAGTGGAGGGGAGGAAGCATTTAGGAACTAGAGGAAAGTTCTATGTTTCATCATTGCTACCTTGCACCCTTCACTGGCTCATCTCCTCCCCATGACCCTTCTGTAAGGGGATAGATATCCAGTTGCCTACAGATGGGTTTTGGGTCCCCACTTGGCACTCCCCCTCATTCACAATTATATGATTTTTTTGTTGTTTGATGCCTGATCCCATTGACACCTTGTGATCACACCTCGTGATCACTTCTTCCATATGGGCTTTGTTGCTTCTCAGCTAGATGGTCGCTTGTTTATCTTCAAGCATTTAAAACCTCAGATGCTATATCTTTTGATAGCCGGGCACCATCATCTTTCTTCACATTTGCTTATGCACTCGCTTTGTCTTCAGCAATAGCGTCGGGAAGGTGAGCATCATGGAATGCCAGTTTAATAGAGCAAAGTGTTCTTGCATTGAGTAATTGAGTGGAGGCCCAATGTTCATCTGCTCCCTTCATACTAAATCTATAAATATATTCACACAGACCTATTTCCCCATTCTCATATAAAAATATATTTACATATGCATATGCCTGTATTTAGACCTCTAAAAATTCCCTTTGCCTCCTACTTGTTTCCTCTATTTCCTTTTACATTTCCTCTTGTCCCACTATCATGGCAGCCTTCATTTGGGTTTCAGTAGTTCCTCTGGGTTACATTGCCTTTGATCAAGCCCTAGAAGGCCTCTTACACCATACTCACCACCGATTTTGGATCACTTGTTTCTTTGTTCCTGGGTTTGTTAACAGCACTTCCTTTCCCCCACCTCCCCCTTTCCAGTGTCCCCCCTAGAACCATCGGTCTGTTGTTTTTCTCCTCCAGATTGTTTATCTGCCTATCTTATCTATATAGACCTGCAGAGACAATACTATTCACAAAAACAAGACAGAGCAAAACAAAGCAACAAAATAACAACAGCAAACCAACGACCAAAAAAAAAAAACGCCTGTAAATAGTTCAGGGTCTATTTGTTGATGGAGTCTGATGCAGTGCCATGCCTTGGCTGCAAAGTATTTTTGGTACTCCCTCAGGACTTTCTTGCTCTGCTCCCCTTGCTGTTCTGTGCCATGTCCTTAGTGTTTTGCCTCCGTACGGTGGGATCACATTGAGTACAATTCCCACACTGTGTCTCCAGTGTTGTCCCCTGTAGGGCTATGGGTCAGTGAGGGTTGTCATGTCTCATAGTGGGGCCGGCCATAAGGTTCTCTTTGTGCATTGGCTGCTCTGAGCAGATATATCATCCTCAAGGCTTGGTGGGGCAGGATGTGTGTGCTCCACTCTTTCTCCCCCCCTTCATTTGCTCCCATGTGCTCTGATCAAACATGTCCCTCTCCGTGAGCTGTAGCTTCAGAGTTGTCCTCTGAAGTAAATTCTTCTGAGGGCAGGGGTAGCTTGTCCACGTAGTTTGGATTGGGGCCGGACCCTCAGACCTCTCTCCAGGTTCCCTGCTTCATGCTGATATGTTGCATTCACATCTTGGAGCACTGGTTGAAGTCTGGTTCCTCATAGGAGTAGAAATCCATCTTCTTCCTCGGGACAGCTGGTGGTTTCAAACAGCTGACCTTGCAGTTAGCAGCCCAGCGCTTTAGCACACCACCACCTGGGCTCCCTAGACGATGTATAGGGTTTTCACATACATAACTACATTTAATCATTAAAGAAATCCTTCCCATTTTATGGGTAGTAAAAGTGAGGACAAAAGCAACTCGATGTCACAGAACTAACTCCAGGTCTACCCTACTCTAAATCAGATGCGCCTGCAACCTTAGATGTGTAGCTAGCTACCACACTGGTCAACTGAAGCCTATTATTAAACCTTAACACTTGATTATTACTAAAACTATGCAAGACCATGCAAGCAGCAGGTATTAGCAAATATAAACTCAAGGGATTTAAGCTTTTACACACTGGCTGACCTTAAGAAATTTTGTAAGGGAATGATGGGTTGTGTTTTGGGGGTGGGTGGAGGGGGATTGTAGTCTTCTAGTAATTTGTGACTTTGCAAATGATTTTCTACTAGGACTACTACCTTGTAGGCCTCCTTCAATCTGAGAATTGGGAGAGAGTCAACTGTTCCAGAAACCGGTTTTCTGTTCTTGCAAGGTCTCTTTCTTCTTCACAGTGAGGGAGTTATGCTGAAGAACTATATTTTCTTTTCTTCTTTCATTCCACGTGCACGGCAATCTATCTAATTTTAGGAAACTTCTGATTTTTGAACATTTTAATTTTTGAACCAAAATTCAGACATTTGAAATCTCTGACCCCCGTATTTCTGAACCTCACAACTCTGAGTAGAAAAAAGGTGGCTTAGAGAAGTTCAAAGAGTTGCCAGCTAATTGACACGACGACTAGGCCTCCAAGGTCCCAACTTCAAGGTAAACAGCATCCAACCCCTCACCCCCCCTTTCCAGGGTTCACATAAATAACACGGGCCAACTCCCCTACCTCGCTCCTCTCCCTCCTAGAACATCCGGTTAGACACACGCGTTTCTGAGCGACGCTGTCTGACCACTGTTTTTACACTCCATTTTAAAAAACAAGAACAAAACCCAAACTGGTCGCAGCAGCAGGCGGCAGCTCGCAGAAGGCGGCGAGGGCGGCCCCCGCGGGGGGGCCCGAAGCGAAGCCGCGTCGGCACTCACCCGCTTAGCCCGGGCCGGGATGTGTCTGAGGAGCTTCGTGGGGGCGGCGGCCTGGGCCTCAAACACGTTGAGGAGCACATCCTCAGCGGCGGCCATGGCTGGCCAGCGCGGAGGAGCTCCAGCCAGAAGGCGGGGGCACGGACGCCGGCGAGACCCGAGGAGTCCCGAGCCGCCCGGGACTTGAGATTGGGGTTCCGGCGCCTGCTCCAGCCCACGTGGGACGCGCGCTAGGACCCCACGTAGCTGCCCCCGCCGAGTCCTGCAGCCGCGGCCCCTTCCCGGGCCAAGGGAGATCAACACCAACAAGCCCGCAGGAAGTGATCGCCACCTCCGTGCGAGGCGGAAGGGCGTTCGTCGAAGTGCACCTGCTGGAAGGGCACCGACGAATAGAAAGTGACAACTCCGTCCCCCGGCTTGGTTTATTGTCGACGTGCAAAATTACGTTCAACGGGGGATGTTAACGCTTGTAAAGGCCTTTGAATGCTTTTAAGCAAGAACCTACCACCTGGTTACTGTTTGCTCTGCACCAACTCAGCCCTCGGGAGCGCAGTCTCCAAAAGGGATGACCCTTGGCCTGCCAGGAGGTGAATTTAAGGCCAGTCTCCCCTTGGAGGAGCCTTGTCTCTCTCTCTCTCTTTTTTTAACCCGCGTCCAACAGATAAGGCTTAGATTGGGGCCACAGAGGCGCATTTTCTAGACAGGCAGCTCCTCGGTCACCTGGCAGGGCTGGGTCGCCAGGCAACGGCGGGGTCCTTCCTGGCTCAGCGGCGCTCGGGGCCTGAGGGGAGAAAACGGCCGCGGAGGGGGCTGGCGGCTGCGGTGCGGTGGCGGCCACGGGGCAGCGACGTGGGGTTTGCGCGCCCGAGGATACGGTCTCTGGATCTGGGGGAAGATGTCCACGGCCAGCCAGGCCCGGGTGGAGCCCGAGACCGACGGGCCTGCGCCATCCGGGGAGGAGGAGGGAGAAGGGGGCGGCGAGGCGGGAGCGAAGGAGCCTGCGGTGGACCCGGCTCCCGGGCCCAGTGCCTCTTTCCGCCTAATGGTCACTCGGCGGGAGCCGGCCGTGAAGCTGCAATACGCCGTGAGCGGCCTGGAGCCGCTGGCCTGGTCGGAGGACCACCGCGTGTCGGTGTCCACCGCCCGCAGCATCGCCGTGCTGGAGCTCATCTGCGACGTGCACAACCCGGGCCAGGACCTGGTCATCCATCGCACCTCCGTGCCTGCCCCTCTCAATAGCTGCTTCCTCAAAGTAAGTGAACCCTGCGGCCCGGCCGCGGGAGCTCTCCTCCTTCCCGCGGCCGCGTCATCCGTCCCTGGGGAATCCCGGCCGGCGCCTGGCGCGGGGATTCCCCCACCGCGCACCCGGCGCGGGAGGTTCTTGCAAGTGGCCAGCGTGGCCACGTTGTTGTTGTTTTTTAAGGTTGAAGCGTGCAGCGTTGTGCGCCCAAGGTCTCGGATGACCCCGAGTCGAGTCCCGCCAATCCTGCCGTTACCCCAGTGTCTGACCGAGTAGTGGTGTGCTCCCTGAAACTCCACCCCCTGTTGACCCAACCCCAGACCTGCCTCCACCGTTGCTTCTATTGTCTGGGGCCTACTCCCCGAGGCCCTAGCTGGCTTTGTTTACCGTTTGGTGCCCTCCTCGGGCCTCTTTGGCTTGAAGTGGGAAAATCGGTCCTATACATTGTCTGAACTATTTTAGCGACTTTGTAATGAACGATCACTAGTTTCTCACTCTAGGCAGATGGGTGAAGTGCTGCATCTCCATGTTTATACTCCAGATTCCCTTTAGTAGCTAAATAAAACTCCGTGAGGTGTAGAATGAAAAATAAGGCCCCTAGAAACAGTTCATAAACTGCAAGTAACATGGTTTCTGGGTAAATGTAGAGCCTTCAGAACTTCATGGCACCTAAAGTTAGTTGTATTATCTCACTCGGCACTTTCAAAATCCGGTTTGGGTTTGGTTTTCCAAAACCGGGAACCCATATGATTCATGTTTGTTGTTGGGAAGTATAAAGGATTTACCTTGTTAACTTTATAGCTTTGTATGCCCATGTGTGCTTGTCAAAGGATATGTTAATAAATTAAGCAGATGCTTGAATACCCCTGTTTGCTCGGTGCTGACCTGCATCACGGGAGTGTACATTCTTTGGCAAGTCTAACAAATAATAATGTAGTCAAGTGATAAGTGCCTGGAAGATAACATGTTTGCCTGCAGAGAATGTGTTTATGTGAAAATAAAGGGTTTTTAAAAAAATTGTTATTCTCAACAGTTATTTCAAATATGAGTTCTTAGCTGTGGCTGGAGACCCTGGGTTCATGCAGTCTGCTGCTTAAGAAAGATTGGAGGTACCAGCCTGCCCACCCAGAGGTACTGCAGAAAGAAAGCCTGGTGATCTTTCTACTTCAACAACAACAACAAAAACGAGTCCCCGAAAACTCTGTGAGGCATGCATGGGGTTGCCATGAGTTGGGATTAGTGACATGAAGCTGTTTGAAGGCATGCACCCAACTTGATGTTAGATCATTGGCAAATTTGTGTGACCAAGCTCTCTAAGATCTTGGAGAGGATGTGATCAAATTGACCCAAGGTCAATCCTGAGGGTCTAGTAAGGAAGAAATTTTAAGAAGATTGAAAATTTCATTTGGTAAGGAAAAGGCCGGGGAAGTTGCACTGAGCAAATTATTTACATCACAACACTGTGCCTGCTCAGATTTTAAGGATAGCAAGGGCTGCCCCTACAAGAATTTCATTGGGAAACATTGCCTTCTTCACCCTCCTGTCCCGATCTTATTCCTTCAGACTTCTTTTTCTTAAATCCTATTGCCATTGCGTTGATTCCAACTCATAATGACCCCAAAGGACAGAGTAAAATTACCCCTTTGGATTTGTAAGACCAAATATTTACAGGAGCTGAACAACTGGTGGAGTTGAACCGCTGACTTTGATGTTAGCAGTCCAATGCGGAACTCCCTACACCAAAGAACATTTTTAAAATAATGTGACTAAAGCCCTAAAGATTGAATGTTGTGTAATTGTGGGGTGAATTGAAGAGGGAAGAGTCAGAGAAATTAAAACACGTCTTTAAACATGTATATACCTAGATGAAGTTTCTATTGAGAAACAGCAGCTTCACATTTTGATACTTGCACTACAAAGTTTCTGTGATTTTGTAGCAGTATTTTTGCTTCATTGTTTCATGAGCATTGCATGATTTGATACATTTCAAAATGTGACTGTGGTTGAACTTGAGGCAAAAAGATGATTGTTGGAACCAATGTTAAATAGGGGGTTAAGGGCTCAGGTTTTATATAGCACAAGACAGCAACCAAGCTAACATCAAACTAGTTGTGTTGAGTCGATTCTGATCCCAGCAGCCCTACGGAACTGAGTGGAACTGCCCCACGGGCTTTCCAAAGATACATACCTTTCCCCAACAGAGGTGGCTATTGAACCACCAGCTTTTCAGTTAGTGTCTGGGTTCTCAAGCACTGTGCCACCAGGGTTTCTTACATGAGGGTAAGCTAGATCTGTGCATTAAAGGGGATACTTAAACCTACCTGTTAGGGCTTTTCGAGTAAAAGACTTTACAATATGCATTTTCATCTTGCACACTTCCTTGAATACTAAATGTTCAAGGCAAAACAATAATAGTAATGCAGTCTTACAGATTATGAAGGAATCAATTCAGATTGGTGTTGAACCAGTGGGTATTTTTGCCATTCTGATAAAATTATACTCATTGCTTCCACAATTGTCTAACCAGTAATAGACAATTCTTATACAGCTCTTTAACAAATGATTTTAAAATCATGCATGAGATAGTGATAACTTACCATTCTTTGCTGTTTTTTGTTTTTGTATGCACATCACAGAATCAAGTGATTGACTTACTAGCTTAGGACGACTGCCTGGTGAATGAATGTTAGATTATCCCAGCAATTCAGAAAGGTCTGAGGAATGAGTTGAGAAACCACATCTGACCTCCTGTGTCTCTAGGGCAATTACCACAAAGCAGGAGTCAGACATGCCTTCACCCTCCACCGTTGTTCTTTAGACTTATTCTGATACCTCCCACTGGCCTTGACTTGCCAAGTAACAGTGTTAGTCTGGGTAGACTAGAGAAACAAATTCATAAACATGCATATGGGTATAAGAGAGAGTTTTATATAAAGGGTAATTTAAATTTAAAGGGTACATTAAGAAAGCATCCCAACCCAGTCCAGTCCAAGCCCAAGCCCATAAATCCGATATTAGCCCCTGTGTCCGATAACAATACATAAAGTCCTCTTCAGACTCACGAAACACAGGCCAGTGGGTAGAAAGTCTTTGGATCCAGCGGCAATGTATGCATCTCAGTGCTGGCAGGGGTCTCCACGTGGCTTCTCCAGTTCCCAGGGCACAGGGTCTATCAGCGTAGTGCCATGTGTCTTGTCAGTAGGGCGTCTCAGGGAGTGAGCCTTGTCAGTAGAGAGTTTGCAAGAGAATGAGCCCAGAGACAGTCTGTCTCTCGTCTCTAATGAGGAAATTCAGGAATTCCTAGAATCCTTAGGGGAAGGCCATGTCCACACAGACGCCTCATTGGCTATTGATTGACAGACAAGACTCCACCCCTACACTCTTAATCCTCAAATTGACACAGATTATGTAACTACCACACCCTGCATACTACTCTGCTGGCTTTGATAATTCATTGCCCTTTGGGTGATGTTACATAGCTCTTTAAGGGCTGCTAATAAAGGCCCAAACAACATACCACGCCACTATAAGTCTCAACCCAAAGGAACTTAGCTCCAGCTTTGAGGGTCAGAAAAACCAACTCCGCTAATTAATTTCCTTGAGGCACCCGTTTACAAGCCAGGCTCTTGCCCCAAACACTCAGTTTTATGTGCTCTGGGGGTTGTGAGAGAAAAATGGGCTTTCTACTCCCATCAAGAGTTAGTCTTAGAAACTCACAGGGACAGTTCTACCCTGTCCTGTAGGATAGGTTATGAGTCGGCATTGAATTGATGAAAGTGAGCTTGGTTTTAGATTGACTCTAGCATTAGTTGAATGCACAGTGAGTTTGTTTGGTTGGTTGGGAAGTCCAGTGCTCTGGTCCTGGTTCTGCACTTTTATCAAAGCTATGTCTTGGGTCAAGGGATCACAGGGATCTTGGGTCCCAAAGTATGCACTCTACTCCTGGCTCTTGCTCGTAGTGACAGCTCTCCCCTACCTGCTTCTGAGATGGCTCATTTTATTCCCAGTAGAATGTCAGGCACGATCCTGTTAGCTCACAGCTGAATCAGATAACCCTATCCGTTATGTGATTCACCTTATTCTACCCAGAGCCATCATTACAAGTTCATGCGTTACAGAGAGAGTGACGAGAAGAGCCACATTAAGCAAGCCCCTGTACTGCAAGGCCTCTGAGTTAGAACTATGATGTGGTGGTAGGACTGCAAAGACATCTGTGTCAGCACTGTGCCCTTCGACAGCCCTGGGAAGCCAGAGCTGGAACGTCTCCAACCTCGCTCATAGTTTTCCTGTGTGGCACTGCTGGATGTCTAGGTACTTCACCCCTTTGAAGCTTTTGTCCTATGATCCTGTTACCTGTCCCGATTCTGGGAGAGCTGAACTTCTCACAGAAAAAATCCAGTTATGTAGATTCCAGCTGTGTGTAGATTCCCATCCTGAACACACGTGACTTAAAGATGAAGGATATAAATGTGAAACAATAGAATAATGATTTAAGAATAAGTCTCACAAGCGGCCATCTAACAGGAGCAACAAAATCAGAAGCACGCCAGAATTTGTGAAGAAGCACACCAGGATGTGTGATCATGAAGTGTCCATGGGACGAGATATCAGAAGTTCAAAAAACACATCCAAATCTATGTGAAGGGAAGTGGACCCAAAGTCCCCCAGGGAGACAACTGCACAGTCCCTCTTAGAAGGGCTTCACGTAATGGAAGATAGATCCTGAGTGCCGTGTGGCACTGATGAAACCCATAACCATACTCTAGTTCTGTAAGATTCCCACCTCTTAACCATAATGGTCCGTATGCAATATACCTCATTGAGGTTAGATTTGCGTATGTTCATTTGTACATTTAAGATCGCTCGGTCCATGGTAGTCAAGAGAGATGAACCCTCAGAGACACTAGAGACACTAACAGGAGTAAGGGTTCCCTGAGGGTATGGGAAATGGGCCATGGGGTTGGGTATTGATAGCATTGAAGAGTGTATATATAGCCCCACCTGATGGGATTGAACAGCGGAAGTATGGGAAGGGAAGAGATACTGGAATGAGTAAGATATGTCAGTAAAAATATTATTTGGGGGAAAGTCATTTTTTTCTCCCCATTGGACTATTGAATGAATCCTCTCATTCACTGCCATTGAGTCGATTCTGACTCATGGCAGTCACAGGGCAGAAATGCCCTGTGGGTTTCCAAGACTGGAACTCTTGATGGGCGTAGAAAGCCCCTTTGCCTCTGTGAATCATCTAGTTGTAAACCATTCCATTCTAATAATGTACATGTAACTTATTTGTACTGTGTACTATTAATTTAAGGAGCCCTGGTGGTGTAGTGGGCTTCGATTCCCAGTTTGAAACCACCACCCACAGGGGGAGGGGAGGTCACTATGAGTCAGCGTTAACTCGATGGTAGTGAATTTACTTTTGTCTGTTTTGTTTTTTCTTATTTAAAGGTCTTTAAAATATTACCCTTTTTTTACAGAATCCAGGAACAGCAATGGTAATAGCTATACCAGAAGGGTAGAGGGAAAGGTAGGAATAAGAAGGGAGAAAGGGGGAACTGATTGCAATGATCGACACATAGCCACACACAATACCTTCCATGGGGCAAAGGAGACAGCGATTGGTATAAGATATGAAACTAATAATTTATCAAGGGGTCACTGGAGTAGGGGGGGAAGAGCTGACACCAAGGGCTCAATAAAAAGTAAATGTCTAGGAAAGAATGGTGGCAACATATGTTCAAATATGCTTGATACAATTGATGTATGGATTGTTATAAAGTGGTAAGAGCCCCCAATAAAATGATCTTTTAATAAAAATTTTCTAAAGGAAGAAAAATTACAAATAAATACTGCCTAATTTTGGAATCATCCTCTGTGCCCTACAGACACTGTCCACATCTTCAAGTGCTCACAAAGTGCTTAGCTATTGCTGTTAGTAACATAGACGATGCCATCAGATTGATTCCAGTTCATAGTGACTATGGAACAGCAGAAAACTCTCCGGTAGGATTTCTTGAACAACTAACTGCACGGTTGGTGGTTCAAACTCACCAGCCACTCTGAGGACGAAAGATGAGCCTGTCCTTGGAAAAATTTACAACCTCAGAAACCCTATATGACAGTGGTTCTCAATCTTCCTAATGCCCTGGACCCTTTAATACAGTTCCTCATGTTGTGGTGACCCCACCTTGACCCCCCCAACCATAAAATTATTTTCATTGCTACTTCATAACTGTATTTTGCTACTCTTATGAATCGACTGACCCTGTGAAAAGGTTGTTCAAGCCCCAAAGGGGTCACGACCCACACGTTGAGAACCGCTGCTCTTTGGAGTTGTTATGCTTCGGAATCAACCTGATGGCTCAGGGTTTGGCTTCGGTTTTAGCTTTGGACTTTTTAAATTATTTGTGGAAGCAGGTGGCCTCATTTGTCTCTGAGAGAGCAAGCAGCTAGCTAGTATCTTTCAACCCCCAACCTCACTGTTTAGTAGCCCAGTGTTTGCCCCCTGCATTAGCAGGGACTCCTCAGTACCAGTAGCGGGCTAGAAATAGATCATAGATGCTTAATTAAATGACCAGGCGCAGGACTCTGAGTGAGTGGTATGCACCTTAAGCATCTGAGTACTTGTTTAAGTTTAACTGGTTTTGTGATGTGGGAGTATTGGGAGCATGGGGAGGGGCTTCAGTAGGTTGATTCCAACTAATATATTAGAAATGACTACCACAAAGCTGTACAGATTTGGTCAAGATCTGTGCTGCTCTCCATCCTACCAAGAGTTCACACAAATGGCTTGTCTATTTCATTCTGTGCTCTTACTTGCGTTACCAATTCTGTAACTTTGCCTTAGGTTGTACAGTACCTTTTGTGTATTTTAAGGATTGCTCCCTCATTTAGAGTATTGTAGAATTTGGTGAGCAATGTTATGTCTTGTGTTTTACTTACTTTTTGTAATGTCTTATTGACATTTACTTTGTTCTCAAGGAGTTGTTATAATATGAGGGGGCTTGAAAAAGTTCATGGAAAAATGGAACTAAAAGATAATGAAATTTTTCCACAGTCCTTTTGCAGCTCCCTTGTAATAATCATAGCTAACAAATGTTGAGCACCTGTCAATGTGTGCTTTGCATGTGTTGGCTTACTTAAATCTTCCCAGAAGTATCGGTAACTAGCCTCTTTTTATAAGTGAGGAAATTAGGGCCAGAAGATTTAAATAATTTGTTCATAGTCACAGAACTAGTATATAAGTAATAGAGCCAGGATCTGAACCCAGGCTGTCTGATATCATAACACAGATTATCTATCATTATCCTATGCTTTATTATTCACATTACAAATTTTGTCTACCCAAGCAAAGCTCTGGGCTTTGATTAACATTATTTTATTGCTAGACCAGCTGGTTATACCATTATTGAATTAGAACATTCAGTCCATATTTCTCTAACTTTCCCATAGCACATCCAAGAGACTGCCTTACATGCTTTTGAAGAATCAAGATATACCGCCTAAAGTACTATTGTCCGTGTTCTTGAGGAGAGTAACAAGACACTCACCCTAAAAAGTTCTTTTATAAAGCGATGCTTGGATAACTGCTTAAATGCTTTTTTAAGTGACTTTAGTAGCTCCCTGTCCAAGACACTAAATGTGCTAATACTCATTGTGACTCCTCTAAGGAGAAAAAATATATATGTATGTATGTGTGTATTTATGTATATAATGTGTTGCATTTCTAAAACATATTTGACTATAGAACTCTTTGAAGGGGTAGTTTGGAGAGTAGTGGTCTGTGAAACACACCTTAGGAGAAGTTAGGCATCTGATTCATTTAGTTGCACAACTTTATGGCTAGCTTTCATTGTGTGTTTATTTATTGTCATATAGCAATGTTAGAAAAAGAATAAGATGACGTTATTAATAAATAAATCTAATTATCCTATGCGGTCTATAATGTGTTTATCTAAATTATTAATTTGTTAACAAATTAACTATTATTCCTGATCAGGCTTGGTAGTGTATAATTTTTGTAATCCATGTTTTGTGTGTGTGTGTTGTCTTGCTTATATTTGGCAAAATTTATAAACTTCTTGTGCTCTCATTTTCTGTCACACCCCAGTGGTCCAGGCATGGAACGGGTGGTTTTGTGAGTTCATCATCTCCCAAGTTCTCGGTCTAGAAGTTTAATTCCTCTAGAAGTTTAAAATGCATCTTATTATAGCTATATACACTTTATGCTTGAATTCCCTTTTAATCATGTTTGTTCTGCCCTTTCCACTTTGATAATCTTCCTTGTTCTGTCTGCTTTTAACATAAAGACCTCTGCTTTTCTTTCTTTTTTTTTTCTTTAACCTTTGCCTTAGTCTGGGTTCTCCAGAGAAGTTGACCAAAAAGCCACAACTATCTGGGCCACTTTCTTTTGGTCACTTATCTCTCCCTCCATCTGTATGTTTATATATCCCTTTAAATTCTTTCTAAAAAGCTTGCTGTCAAAAGGCTAGGTGATGTATGCTATGAGAGATAGAAACCGAAGATTAGCGCGATCTCAGGAAACCTCATAAAGTTATCATGGATAAGATTTAGATAAGAGGGAAAAGCAGTCTAAGCAGGGAATTGGAGAAAATGGATGTGGAGTAGCATTCAGTCTAGTCTGAAATAATTCTATAGAAACAGTAGAAAAGGTAGAGGACGCTCAGCATAGTTTACAAATGATTTTGTATGTTAATGTGTAAGTGAACATAGTTTGTAAATTAAAGGTGACATTTGTATTGCAAAAATACTATAAAAATCCATATATCTAAATGTATCAAACCTGTATATAGAGAACTACTTTCCCTTTAAAAAAATAATTTTATTGAGGGCTCGTAAAACTTATCATAATCCATCCATCCATTGTGTCAAGCACATTTGTACATTTGTTGCCATTATCATTCTCAAAACAGTTTCTTTCTACTTGAGCCCTTGGTATCAGCTCCTCATTTTCTCCCCTCCCTCCCTCGTGAACCCTTGATAATTTATAAATTATTATTATTTTGTCATGTCTTACACTGACCAATGTCTCCCTTCACCCTCTTTTCTGTTGTCTGTGCCCCTAGGGACCTATATGTAGATCATTGTGATTGGTTCCCCTTTTCTCCCCCTACCTTCCCCTTCCCCTCCTGGTATTGCTACTTTCATTATTGGTCCTGAGGACTTTATTTGTCCTGGATTCCCTGTGTTTCCAGCTCTTATCGACACCTGTGTACATGCTCTGGTCTAGCCAGATTTATAAGGTAGAATTGGGGTCATGATAGTGGGAGGGGGAAGCATTAAAGATCTAGAAGAAAGTTGTAAGTTTCGATGGTGCTACACTGCACCCTGACTGGCTGGTCTCCTTCCTGAGATCCTTTTGTAAGGGGAAGTTCAATTTTCTACAGATGGGCTTTAATGATTTTTCGTTCTGGGTCTTTGATGCCTGTTAACTTGATCCTATGGACACCTCATGATCACACAGGCTGGTGTGCTTCTTCCATGTGGGCTTTGTTGCTTCTCAGATGGCTGCTTGTTTATCTTCAAGCTTTTAAGACCCCAGACGCTATATTTTTTGATAGCCGGGCACCATCAAGTCTCTTCACCACATTTGCTTATGCACCCATTTTGTCTTGAGCGATTGTGTCCAGAAGGTGAGCATCACAGAATGCCAGGTTATTAGAAAAAAGTGTTCTTGCATTGAGGGAGTGCTTGAGTAGAGGCTCAATGTCCGTCTGCTACCTTAATACTAAACCTATAGATACACGTACGTAGATCTATTTCCCCTTCGTCATATATAAATGTATTTACAGATGCACATGCCTGTATTTAGACCTCTATAAATGCCCTTTGCTCCTACTTCTTTGTTTCCTTTTACTTTCTAGAGAACTACTTTCATGAATTTTGAACACCTCACTCACTCGTCAGGATCAAGAACTTGTATATTTTAGTTGGTCATGTCAATTCTGAAAATATGGAAACCAGGCTATGAATAATGACAACCCTTATTCTGAACCTCAGAGACAAATTACCATTGTTTTCTAGTAGTTGTTCACTTAGTAGATAGACCTGTACTTGGCCTTTTAAATGCAAAAATTGACAGAATTGATATAAAATTGCTATTTGTATTTATGTGACTCTGTTTATACAGCCTAAGCAGCATAAATGTACTCCTCCTAAGTTGAAATCATTATCTGATGCTTTTTATATCTCTTATTTTCAGGTTGGATCAAAAAAAGAAGTTGCTGAGTGTAAGGAGAAATTTGCCACCTCTAAAGACCCAGTAGTCAGTCAGACTTTCATGTTGGATAGGGTGTTCAATCCTGAAGGGAAGGCTCTGCCGCCACTGAGAGGATTCAAATACACCAGCTGGTCGCCCATGGGTTGTGATGCTAATGGCAGGTGCCTGTTGGCCGCACTCACCATGGACAACCGCCTGACCATCCAGGCGAACCTCAGCCGGCTACAGTGGGTCCAGCTTGTGGACCTGACTGAGATTTATGGCGAACGCCTATATGAGACCAGTTACAGGCTTTCTAAGACCGAAGCCTCAGAAGGAAACCTCTCGGACTTTGCTGAGTTTCAGAGGAGGCACAGCATGCAGACCCCCGTGAGAATGGAGTGGTCGGGCATCTGTACCACCCAGCAGGTCAAGCACAACAACGAGTGCCGTGATGTGGGGAGCGTGCTCCTGGCCGTGCTCTTTGAAAATGGCAACATTGCTGTGTGGCAGTTCCAGCTGCCATTTGTAGGGAAGGAGTCCATCTCTTCATGCAACACCATTGAGTCAGGGATCAACTCTCCTAGTGTTCTGTTTTGGTGGGAATATGAGCACAATAATCGGAAAATGAGCGGCCTTATTGTGGGAAGCGATTTCGGACCGGTGAAAATTCTTCCCGTCAATCTCAAAGCAGTTAAAGGCTACTTCACTTTAAGGCAGCCTGTTGTCCTGTGGAAAGAAATGGACCAGTTGCCTGTGCACAGCATTAAGTGTGTGCCCCTCTACCATCCTTACCAGAAGTGCAGCTGCAGTTTAGTAGTGGCCGCCAGAGGATCGTATGTGTTTTGGTGTCTTCTTCTGATTTCCAAAGCGGGTCTGAATGTTCACAATTCCCATGTCACAGGCCTTCATTCGCTGCCTATTGTCTCAATGACTGCAGACAAACAGAATGGAACGGTGTATACATGTTCCAGTGATGGGAAGGTGAGGCAGTTGATTCCCATATTCACAGATGTTGCATTAAAGTTTGAACACCAGTTGATTAAGCTCGCAGATGTGTTTGGCTCCGTGAGGACTCATGGGATAGCAGTGAGCCCTTGCGGTGCATATCTGGCCGTCATTACCACTGAGGGCATGGTCAATGGCCTCCACCCCGTTAACAAAAACTACCAGGTTCAGTTTGTTACCTTGAAAACCTTTGAAGAGGCAGCTGCTCAGCTCCTGGAATCATCAGTTCAAAATCTCTTCAAACAGGTTGATTTAATAGATCTAGTACGATGGAAGATTTTAAAAGATAAACACATCCCCCAATTTTTACACGAAGCTTTGGAAAGGAAGATTGAAAGCAGTGGGGCCACCTATTTTTGGCGGTTCAAGCTGTTCCTCCTGAGGATCTTATACCA
Source organism: Tenrec ecaudatus (assembly GCF_050624435.1). NCBI lineage: Eukaryota > Metazoa > Chordata > Mammalia > Afrosoricida > Tenrecidae > Tenrec > Tenrec ecaudatus. The sequence goes on along the minus strand of NC_134539.1, from coordinate 74,354,301 downwards.
GTCGATGCAGAAAATTCCCTCGGAAGCCTTATGGAAGCCCTCCAACGAGGACTCGAAAATCTTACTGCTTGACTCACCTGAGGATGAACAGCAGGAAGAAGGCACTTCTTCAAAACAGGTGAACAAACAAAGCCTTCAGGAGAAAGGCAAAGAAGGTGAGGGAGAGGAGCCTACCGATGACCCCCTTGCTCAGCCTGCCGACGCTGGAAGCCGTGAGCCAATGGAAGAGAAACTCCTGGAAATCCAAGGGAAGATTGAAGCTGTGGAAATGCACTTGACGAGGGAACACATGAAGCGCGTCTTAGGAGAGGTTTACTTGCACACCTGGATCACCGAGAACACGAGCATCCCCACCCGAGGACTCTGTAACTTCCTGATGTCCGATGAAGAGTACGATGACAGAACAGCTCGGGTACGTGTTTCTTAGCAAAGTCCCAGGAACCTGGGAGAGTCCACTGGGTTCCAGAGAAAGCATGACCTAGACTGAACTCTGAGAGCTCAGCTTGTAAAAAAGATAGTTTTTTAAGGTAACTGGTTGGCATGAGGTACAGGAGAGTAAATAGGAAACCTGGATCCCTGCAGAGGACACGTTCATCACCCTCAGCGTGTCGTGGTTCTTCACCAGGTGGCCTTGATGGCTGTGCACGTTTTTCCAGGCCTGGAGCAGCCCGGGGCAGCTGCCCTTGGCTGGGCTCTGCGTGCTCAGGTAGTCCTGGTGGCGGGAGTGTGCTCCTGTCTCTTCCTGTTGACCCAAGTGTCTTTGGGTTTTGTTTTCCAATAGAAAATCTGATAGACTCAGGAAGGGTGTATATACAATTTACTATTTGTACCTTGTTTTTTTGTTGTTTTTTTTAAAAACGTTTTATTAGGGGCTCATACAACTCTTATCACAGTCCATACCTATACATACATCAATTGTATAAAGCACATCCGTACATTCCCCGCCCCAATCATTCTCAAAGCATTTGCTCTCCACTTAAGCCCTTTGCATCAGGTCCTCTTTTTTTTCCCCCTCCCTCCCCGCTCCCCCCTCCCTCATGTGCCCTTTGTAATTTATACATCGTTATTTTGTCATATCTTGCTCTATCCGGAGTCTCCCTTCCCCCCTTTCTCTGCCGTCCCTCTCCCAGGGAGGAGGTCACATGTGGATCCCTGTAATCAGTTCCCCCTTTCCAACCCACTCACCCTACACTCTCCCAGCATCGCCCCTCACACCCTTGGTCCTGAAGGTATCATCCACCCTGGATTCCCTGTGTCCCCCTTCATTCAATATGGTATATATATATATACACACACACACACACACACACACACACAGAGATACACATATTCTTTTTTTTTTTTTTTTGCATGATGCCTTATACCTGGTCCCTTGGGCACCTTGTGATCGCACTGGCTGGTGTGCTTCCATGTGGGCTTTTTTGCTTCTGAGCTAGATGGCCGCTTGTTTATCTTCAAGCCTTTAAGACCCCAGACACTATCTCTTTTGATTGCCGGGCACTATCAGCTTTCTTCACCATAATTGCTTATGCACCCATTTGTCTTCAGCGATCCTATCATGGAGGTGTGCAGCCAATGATATGATGATTTTTTGTTCTTTGATGCCTGATAACTGATCCCTTTGGGATCACTCGCTCACACAGGCTGGTGTGTTGTTCCATGTGGGCTTTGTTGCTTCTGAGCTAGATGGCCGCTTGTTTATCTTCAAGCCTTTAAGACCCCAGTCACTATCTCTTTTGATAGCCGGGCACCATCAGCTTTCTTCACCACATTTACTTGTTCACCCACTTTGGCTCTAGCAGTTGTGTCGGGAGAGTGCGCATCATAGAGTACCAATTTAATAAGCGAAAGTATTCATGCATTGAGGGAGTGCGCACCTTGTTTTTTTAAAAACTAGATGTAAACTTGGTTTTGAACTTAGAACAACCTTCGAGTGTTGTTCAGAAGGAATCCCACAGAACGCTGACAGAACACTAAGAGTTCCCCACTGAGGGACTGCTGTATGTATTCTGCGCTCCTCTTAGAGGGCCTCTAAGAGCAATTCTGAGAATTGCTACGGAAAAGAAACAGTTTGACTTTGGTTAGCCAGTCTTACCCTAACTTAAGGAGCATTAGATCTTTTTTCAGCTAGCAGCTGCTAAAATCCTGAAGAACTGTGTCCCAAAGTCATGTACCAGGTGCTAAATTATTCAGAGTGCATCTGTACATACCTTGGAGATAGTGCAGGTGTGGATCCAGACCACTGCACTGACGCAAATAATCGCAGTAAATCCAATCACGTGCATTGTTGCGTTTCCCAACAATAAGTTATGGGTACTCTACACTGCGGCTTCTTAAGCGTGCAGTAGCATTATGAAGAAGTCTGACACAGTGTGAGCATCCCCAGACAGTGAGCACACGCTGCTGGAAAAATGGTGCCGCTAGACTTGCTTAATGCAGGCTGGCTACAAACCCTCAATCTGTTGTAGAACAAGGACGACACAGTATTTATGAAGCACACTTAAATGAGATGTGTCTATATTCATTGAGGACTCTGAATTAAATCAAGTTCTCTTTAATGTGTTGCATTTTCCTGTTGGAATGTGTGTGTGTGTTCTGTTCACAGTAATCTTAAAAAAGTGCTTAAGATGGACCATTCATTTAAGTGATTTGTTTTCCTTAAAAGTCAACATTTAAACATTGTGTTTGTGTCTTAAATAGTCTGCAAGAGTATGGGCTTCAAAAGTTTGAGGGTAAATAGAATTAAAGTAAATGGAATTCTACACCCCCACCCCCACCCCCATGAACTTTGCAAAGCCTCCCGGTGTTCGTGGGATAACATTGTTTTTGTAAGACCTGACGGGGATACTGAAAGGGTTAATGAGGCATAAACAAAAACACTTTGGACAGTCAGTGAAAGTTGGTTGGTAGTGGGTTTGTGTAATTGTCAGGAACTTGGGGAGCTCCACTTAGCCTGAGATTCCCACAGAGTCCTTTCAGAGAAGATTATACCCTTGTCCATCTCTTAAAGCCGAGTTCTTAAGGAACAACCCGATTGTTCTTTGAGGACAAAATGTGGTAAGTTTTTAAAATCCATCTAGATCCATAAAAGCACTTAACCCAGGAAGTTGACATAGAAATAAATTGTTTCTGAAACCTTCAGCTAGATCATTTTCTCAGCTTCTTTTCTTTATTGCCTTCTCTATAAACCTTTTTAGACATTTTGCCCTAATTGCCTCACCTATAAAATGTGATTACCACAGATTGTACAGTGTGTCCCTTTGTGTCTCAGAGTTGACTTCACCCCCATGGAGAGCATTTGAGTTAAATTAATAAAGTTGGGCTGTGATCAAAAAGGCTATTTATTGATAACAACCAGGAGCACTCCTCTTTTATGTAAAGTTTGTGTGGGGGAATTCTAGGCAGATGGTCTCCTTAGCCACTACACAGTTGTATGGCTTGTCTAGAAAAGACGGGGGGGTGGGGCATCCCTGCTGTAAGGGACTTTACATGGGATACTTAAGCTTAAACAGTGAAAACCTAAAAGTTGGATTTAAATTTATAGCTTATATACAAGTTTCACCAATGAATTAGTTTTAATGAGTGGCCAGAGGATTCCTCCAGAAGATATTAAACAAGTGAGTTCAAATTGTTGATATGCACATAATCCGTTGTCGAGGAGATGGATATCGAGAGTTGGCGTTCCCTGTGTCTCTAACAGCGACATGTTTCTCAGCAAAATCCTGAAGTTGTCAGCATTTTTTTAAAAGTCATGATCCTAATTAAAGCTGATAAAAGCAAAAATGAAGTTGAGACAACAGTGAGAACTCAGCCTTGTGGGCACCCGCTCACCACCTCCCAGTTCCCACAGTGGACTCGTGGCTCTGACATCCCACAGGAATGAGGCCCTGGAGCAAACTCTGTATACTAGATCAATCATGGGTCTGTAGACCACTTAAGGTGAAATTAAAAGTACTTTTAAAACCCTGAATCTTTTTTTACTGTGTAAGCCATCCTTAAGAGATGGCGTTTGAACAGTTCTTCCAGGGGCAGTCAGTGATAGAGTTCATTCCTGACTACCCCTTGTGCAGCTGCCATGCGTGTCTCAGTTGGGCCTTTCAGGTTGCTGTGCCGCATACGTTTCAGCAGAACCTCCAGACCAAGACAGACTGGGAAGAAAGGTTGGGTGAGCTACTTGCACAGAAAAGGCCAGTGAGAAACCACATGGACCCCAGTAGTCAACCAGTCGCAAGATGGCACAGGTCACCATGATGAGTCGCAGGTGGCATTGATGGCACTTAGCCACAGCAGTTCTACCAAGATGATGGTGTTTCATCTAACATTTCCATTCAGAAGCTAAATTCTTCCTTTTAAAACCCAAAACATTATAAAGAAAAACTACATACTTTGTTTTCTAATAGAACTTGAAGCCCTTGTTTCAGAAGCAACTAAAATGAGGCAAGTTGAGAGATTCGGCTTTTCAGAATAGTTCTTCCTGTAATAGTTGTGGTCCTCACTGTTGTGGACCATGCTTTATTCAGCGTGTCAGCACAGGTGAGAGGTGTGCAGCTCTTAGGCTCTCCAGCTCTTCCACACTTTGGTCCTTGAGGGTAGTGCAGGCGGTCCGCCCTCACCACTAAGCAGTGCTGACTGCTTTGCCTCCTCAGGTGCTGATTGGACATATCTCAAAGAAAATGAACAAGCAGACTTTCCCAGAGCACTGCAGTTTGTGTAAAGAGATCTTGCCCTTCACAGACCGAAAACAGGCTGTCTGTTCCAACGGCCACATTTGGCTCCGGTGAGTAAGCCATTTTAAACCAGCGCCTGCTGCTGTTCTCTTTGCAGTTTTGTACCCCACAAACCACCACTGTATTTATTTGTCTAAAGTATGTGCCGCTCCCTGCTGCTGGAGAAAACCTGCAATTATCAAAACCGGCCTGGACGTCGAGCACCAGCTGACTAAAGCAGACTGCTCTCTAAGGGCACTTGTACTGCTTGATACAGGGGCTTCTTTCTTTGGCCAATACGGTTTTCCTCGGAAACAACACTAATTAAAAATACATTAATAAAAAGTGAGACATATTAATGGGATGTAAAAGTGCATAAAAGAGATGGTCAAAGTTCTCCCCTCAGTCTCACTCCAGGGGGGAACCTGGGTGTGCCCTTTTTGGACTTGGCCTGACTGCCCACAGTGGTAAATCCCTCCCTTCTCTTGGAGGCAGTGCCATCTGGCCTCCAGAACCCGGGACTTCTGGCTTTCTTTTGACCACTCACTCTTCTCAGTTAACTTTGCTGGTTCTCCTGCTTTCTTGAAGTCAGTCCTTGGATCCCTCTCTCTCTTTTCCCCTCCTGTCAACCTTACCTCCCTTGGTGGGTTGAGCACTTTTAGGCACTGGTGACTTTAAAATACTACGTTAGCCAGAACCTTTTTCCCCAAACCAGGCGGATGTATCTCATTGACTCCTTGGTGTTTCTGATTGTCTATTCAGTGTTTCTATTTGGATGTTAAATCGACATTCCAAATTTGAATCCCACTTGGCCACTTTCACCCCTTTAACTGTGGTCCAAAACACCGTTACCTCTCGCTTGGTAATTGTAGCGGTCTTCAACTATTCTTCTTGCTTCTCTCCTTGTCTCCTTGTGTCTACTCTCAATCTAACTGTGACCGTGATTGTGGTCCTTCTGGGACTGTCAGCTCATGTCACCCATCTACTCAGTGCCCGCCATTGGCTATCCGTTTCGGGTGAGGACAAAGCCAAAGTCCTTTCATTGATCTGCAAGGCCTTTTCCTCTCTAGCCTCCTCATCCCTCAGTTTCACAGGGCACTTCCACCTCAGGAGGCTGCACCACCACCCCACCCGCTGGCCATGCTCTTTGTGCAGGTGACCGCATGGCTTCCTCACGTGTTACTTTGTCAGTAGGGCTGTCCCTAGCCACACTACCTAAAGGAAGAGCATTCGGCTCACCTCACCGCACCCTCCCAGTAGGCTCCACCTCTCTCCTTTGTTTGCTTTTCCTCCTCAGCAGTTACCACCATTTTATACCCTGCTTTTTTTTTTTTTAACTACACTACTATTTTTTAAACCTCTTTCCCGTCTACACTAGAAACTCCGCGAAGACAGGGACTTTCTGTTCACAGCTCTTTCTAGAACCATGTGTGGTACATGGCTGCTCCTCAGCAATTTAGGAGTTAAGGGAGGAGAGAGGACTAAAGTAATCTCTGTTTCAACAGAAATGGGCTTGTGTTGCAGATGATATGCTTAACACCTTGCCAGTTCTCTTATTAAAATACTGCGAGCAGTTTTCTGTTCTTAATAACCTGTCGTCCATTGTGTGGGTATTGCATAGGGTCCCTGGAGATGCTGTGGAATAAGCATTGGGCTGCATAACCTAAAGGTTACTGGTTCAAACCCACCAGCCTCTGAGAGAGAGAGTAATGAGGCTGTCTGCTCTCAAGAGTGGACTTTGGATTTGGGGTTTATAATAATAAACCAAAAAGAACTAACGTGTACTGAGCGCTGCCAGTGTGGCAGGCACTATTCTGAGGAACCCGTGAAGCTTTCCTGCATTCTTAGAGCAGCAGTGCAGAGAGGCTCTGACTACTTCTGTTCTCAAAGGAAACTAGGTCAGAGAGAGATTAAAAACTTGCCCAAAGTCACACAGGAAATTGGTGTCAGCGCTGAGAGCCATACGTTCAGGCTCTAGAGTCTGCATCTGCCACCACTACATATTACACCAGCACTCCGGGACTGGGTAGGTTTCTCGTTGGGTTGTACACAGGGTTGCTGTGAGTCCCTCACGTAGGTTCTTTCGGAACAATTATTTTTACTTTAGCTGTTTAAAGTTAGTGCCCAAATGCGCCCGTGTAACTTCTCCATGTGAGACTGGGTGCTTGCAATCACTCCGATGGGAGCTTTCTTCTGGAAACCCAAGTCTACTCAGGGTAAACCTTCTTGGAATCATTCCCCCAGCCTGTCTACTCTTGAGTAGCTCAACTCCAAACCGTTATCTTTTGGAGAACCAGCCCTGTGTAATCCAAGTGCACCCTTTGTCATTTGTATCCATTCCATATATCTTTATTTGCCTAGTCTTGGTAGGTGTCCAGTGATTGGTCATTGGATGAAATAGAATGTTCCTGTATAAGATACTTATTAATGTTTACCTTTTCCCCATGATATCCCCCTAGTGTACTATTAGTTGTCTTCAAATCACTAACACGAACAATGTTCTATTCTCTTGAAATAATACATGATCCGTCTCTCTCTCTCTTGGATTGGTTTCTTTTTAGCGTAACACTCATTCAAAGTACAGTTAGCTAGTCACAGGTGAACTTCTTTCCCAGTGCTGCACCTAGACTAGCAGTCTCGGCCCTTCATTTGCCATGAATTTGCCGTGTGTGTTTGCTAGCTCATTTTGCTTCTGTATGGAGTGGGAATAATTAACTGTCTGTGGTGATGTTACCCTCCCCGATCCTGCCGCTTCCTCAGTGTGGGTAGACTCTGAGCACTCTCTCCCTTGACAATCCAATTTGTCTCCTCTCAGGTGCTTTTTAACCTACCAGTCCTGCCAGAGTTTGATCTACAGACGGTGTTTGCTCCATGACAGCATTGCCCGCCACCCAATGCCAGAAGGTGAGTGTGCCCCTGGCTGGGGAGGGTGTGATTGAGCATGCTGGCAGAGTGCCAGTGCCTCCAGGAATGACTTGGGTCAGGCGCCCTCTGCTTAGTTTATGCATAAGGCAGGGCTGGGGAGCAGGCACGTTCTGTTTCATACAGTATTCTCTTGAAACCAAAGCACACACTGAAAATTACTTGTTCATTGGAAGGTGTCCTGAAGAGTCCCTGTTGCACGTTTAGTATCTGGATTAAGTGTGCCTGCAGTCCGATGCCCTATCACTGAAAACTTAATACTCATTCAAAAAATAGCAGCCCTTGTTTACGGTGGCGGATACATTTCAATGAAAGCGTCCTAATGAGTTGAGAGTATGTACACAGACACTCTTGCTGTTCTGAAAAGTAGAGTATGCTCTTGGAGTCAGTCTTTCAGAAGCCTTGGTAGACTTTCCCCCAGCTCATCTGTGTACACCTTCCTAATAGCTCTGGGGAGCCCTGCTGGTGCAGTGGGTTAGACTTTGGGCAGCAAGGTCAGCAGTTCGAGTCCACTAGCCCTGTCTCCGGAGAAAGACGAAACAGTTTACTCTGAAGCAGTTACAGCCTTGGAAAGCCACAGGCAGTTCTGCTCTGTTCTGTAGGATGGCTTTAAGTTGAAATCAACTCAATCACAGTGACTTTTAAAAGCCCTGGTAGCAAAGCACATGTTTTTGAGATAACTAGTTGGAAGATTGCAGATCTCCTTAAGGAATAAAACAATTTAAGTGTTGCATTTGTGGTCTTGGGCACATTAAAATCACAGTCATCAAATGAGCTAACTTACACATGAACCTACACAGTTGCACCCACATGTCAGGGAAATATGTGGTCCCAGTGAACGGAAACAAAAACATTCTGGGTGAAACATGCATCATTTTGTTCCCGCTTGCTGAGGTTTTCTGAATCAACGAGGTTGGTGTGGTAACTTCGTTCTTTTGTGGATTTTGGTTACAGACAGTTGCAATCTGCAGTCGAGGAAAGAGTATCATGAGTGTTTAGGTCCTTGATCCTCAGCTTCAAACTTCTCCTAGTTCTTGGCTATTTTCACCTGTACCTTCCCTCTTTCTCTTGAATAATTCATGAACTGTTGGGAATTTTTAACACCTGCTGCATTTGAGAGTTGAGACAGCATTTAGTCAGGAAATCTTGGAAAGATTGAAAGTTAAAAGAACAAAAACCCTACAATTGACGGAGTTGAGCCGCGTGTAGCTCTGGGGAAGAGCAGGGTGCACTGGGCTTGGCGAGTCCTTCTTAGATTTCTGCATCTCACAGACCACTGCGGCTTTCAAAAGGGAGTGGGGGCAGTGACCCAGTGTTGCCACCTTTTCTTTCCTCTAAGTAGTGGCATTTTAAACAAATTATTATTACTATGGTTTCATAAGAGAATATTTTAGTAATACAACCAGCATAAAGCACAGTCCATTCATTAAATTGAATAAATTGTGCTTGAGGAAACATTCATTGCATTACCATTATCTCTCCTATTTTGTCCCAAAAGGCTGAGAATTCCAAAGTTAGCTTTGGGAACCCCAGAGTTTGTCCGGCCTCTCCTTTTAGGGTGGTGGAAACTGGCATCCAGAGGAGAAGGTGTTTCTGTTCGGGCACATGTTGCAGAACGAGGGCCAGAGTGCTGGTCTCTTCTTCACACAGCAGACCCGGGAGCTCATCCCGTTTCCCAGGCTTGCCTTTTCCGAAGCTAACCCTCGATGCCTCTTGTTTTCCTTTTGCAGATCCTGACTGGATTAAGCGGCTGCTGCAGAGCCCCTGTCCTTTCTGTGATTCTCCTGTCTTCTAAATGTCCGTGGTGGGAGGACGGAAAGGGACGCACTGTGCGGTGGAACACGTCCTCTAGTGGAAGAGAGAGGGTGATGTGGAGCAAGCCTGGCCTTCATCCGGAGGAGGCGCTCCTGACACTGGGACTCACCTTGGAAGCGCTCTCTCCATCGCTCCAGGGACTGAAGGGTATTGCAGAATGAGTGTGAATGCAGAGCTTTGCAGTAATTTGAGAAGAACATAGCCCAGCCCCGACTTCTTCCCCAATAAGGAACACTTACTTTTTTGGTAAAGTGTCTTCACTAAAGTTTGAACCGAAAAGGACATCCTGTCATTTCTACAGTAGAATGGTCTTTTCTAGTGCGTTTGGATAAGGGCCTTGCTTGGCGGGTTTAGGTTTGGGGGGAATGGCTTGGTTGCTCAGAGCACTTAAATCCTCTGACATGTGACATTCAGTCCACCAACAGATAGTATGTGTCTAAACCAACTGTGGATCGGGCATTTTGTTCTCGGTCAACAGACGAAGATCTCTGCCCATCAATTCTTGTTTTTCAAGATATTGAATGTATTTTACTAAATCTCTTCTGTTTTTAAGAAGTTGAAGCAAAGGCAAAACTTGGTTTTATCAATGTGTCCGATGATCGGTTCAATGTGCCTGGTTGTGTCTTGTTTTAATTCGTACCTGCGTCATCAGATTGCCTGATCCTCTCTTCCACATGTGTGTCAACTATTCTCATTCACTTGAGTCATATCCCTACTTAAAATTTCACCTAGAAGAGATACTTGTACATAGGCTTTTGAAGAAAACGAGACAGCTCTTGTATGAAAAACTTTTTAGTATTTTTTAATGTCGACCTTGCCAGACCCGTTTCATTGACTGTCTGGTGTTGGAGTATAATGAGTCCCTGCCTAGAGACTTCTGGAGAAAGACGGGCAGCTCCGAAGTGGAACCCTTTAAGCTGTGTCGCTACAAGTATGGAGAGCACACATTTCTTCCTTCCGCAGTGGGCCTCGATGTTTGTAACACAAGTATTTTTCTGTAATACAGATGAGCAATGAAATAAGATGTCCGAGATAGTGGCCCTTTAAGCCTAAAGTATACTTTCTGGACTACAGTGTTTCTTGGGTTCTTTTAAGTTAAATGTCCTAGGATTGGTGCTATTAACAGGACTGTGATGCATACATCTTGGAACTGGTGCATACCTCTGGAAAGTTGGACGGGGTTGATACAATGTGAATTTCTTAAATCATACTTCTGTTTCTTGTTCTTGTCTGACTCTAACCTGTTGTAACCTTGGTGGTGAAGGAAAAGGTCCTCCTTTTAGATATAACATCTTGATAGTTGCAAAGCACTGTAACAAGTCTCTGTTTCTATCATACTGCACTTGTATTCTTCCCACCTCCATTAATAAAGAAACCAGAGCCCTTAACAGGTACTTAGAGGCACCTCCAAGCAACCTGCTTTGAAATGTGCTTTGTTTTCAGATTGTTTTTGTTTAGAGTCCTAAGTTCAATATGTAGTTGCCAGTCTTGTCTTTCTCATTTTGTGGCAGTTCCAGAATAGTATTTAGCCAGGCTTTGGGTTAAATGGGTCTTCAAGAAGGAGAGCGAGAACAGCACCGCTATCGTGAATCACAACGCAGAGGGTTGTGTGGTCGGAGTCCGTGCCTGCAGCTACTTGCGGGGCTTTACAGTAAGTGCGGCCGTGAAAAGTGAGGCCCTGTCAGGGAATGATTGCTGTTGTAAGAATGACCATTGCATATACTTTGTTGGGTTTTGGTTCCTTGTGAGAGGTAGTAGGTAAAGTACTCTTAATTCGGTATTTAGAGCTGCGGCCACTGAGAATGTCCATTGAGTTATTTACACCCATTGGACATTTTTGTGAAGGGTCAGTTAGCAATTTAGAAGTTAGGTACAGAAGGATCTCCTGAATTATTTTGTTTCTAGAGGAATAAACATGACAAACACCATACACTACATGAGAGTGGCAGTCCACAGCATTGATTCTCTGGTTCATCGGCACTCTTGACGCTAAAGTCTAGTCCACACCTGCCTCAGCGCAAGGTTCTCCACAGCCTGTGCCTCCCTCACCTTTCCTCTGCCCCAGTCCACATGCTCTGAGGGTGAGTTTGCAGCAGCAGCCGTAACGCAGACAGCTCTGGAAGCCCAGCCCGCAGGGGAAGTTTTGCTGTAGTTTGTAGGGTCGCTGTGAGCTGGGAACAACTCTATGGCACTAAGTTGGCATTTGCAGCAGCGTCCACATCAGCAGCAAACATGACAGTAGAGTAGTGATTCTTCCAAGGGGCAGCTTGGCCGGTGAAACCATACCAAAGTGGGAGTCTTCCATCAGGAAACTGGAGACTAAATTGTGTCTAGTTTAAGTTTATCATACCCTCCATAATGTGTAGAATTTGTTTAGCGAATTTCACATTTATTTCCATTTCAGCTGAAATAAATGTTTCAGGCATGGAGGAAACAGAAGTGATGTTGCTGCCCTGCATTTAAAGTGCAGGCGCAAAGATGATAAAATTAGACCTTTTAAGATACAACACTGTTGCATTTTGGGAGTGTGATATCCACATATGTATCCCATTTTCTATGCCTGGGGTTAATTTGTTCCTATTATTCTAGATAAGAAATTGATAGCTTGTTATCCTTGATATTCATTCTGAAATCCTCATGTGTCCACCACCCAGACTTCAAGCAGTCTCTAGCTACTGTTACATGTGCCAAAACCACCAATTATTTTTCAGTGTCAAAAGTTATTAGAACCACAGGTGAAATGTGTGGTTTAGTGTGACATTTTTCTGCTACTCCCTCCGAGAAGTTTTTGAGAATGTTAATGTTTTATAGCTGGTGGGTTGGACTAAGCCGAAAGTTTCAAGAGGTTAATTAGGTTAAAACCATGCCAAAGGGCAAATGGTTGCCTTAAAATATATTCTATTGTAATCAACATTGTATCTGCCAAGGCAAAAGGAAGAGGATGCTGACTGGTACCTGTCAGGAGAGTGTGCTGCACTCGCAGTGCACCTGCTCCCGTGGTTGCTGTCAGTGGCCTGAGAGCTGCAATTCCTGGAACAGAACCAGGATTTGGCACCCCTGATTGATGTCCACAGGGATTGGTTTCTGCCCCTGGCTCTTTCTTCCCAAAGAGGTATATTCAATGCTAACATTTCCCATTTGAGAGAAATACAGATGGCTGATGAAATGGCTGAAAACTAAATCATGTCTTAAGCCACATAGTGGTGTTGGTTTGTCACTATTTGAAAGTTGTACCTGGAGGTTTCCCTACAGATTCTTCCAATTGTCCTTGCCAGAATGCTCAGGAGCTGGCTGGGTAGACTTACAGTATAGGAAGTGATCCATTTTAGCTCCTTGCCATTCCTCACCCGGATCCCCCAAACCAATGAATTATTTTGATAAGCAAAAATTATGGTTGAAGCTCAACTAAATGAATTCTATTTAGAGTCAGCAGCCCCCCCCCCTTTTTTTTAAAGGGAAAAGTATGTTCTACCTTTCTTTTCTTTTTAGACATTGGGTAGCCTGGCAAACAAACTGATTTGTTTCCAGTGGACCCACGGCGCACGGTCCTGTGCCCCTGTGGCTTCTCTCAGCCTCTGGCTGCACGCCGTCATGCTCTTACTCTGCTGGTTGGTGTATGGGTGGGGGTTGGCAGCTCTAGCGAGACCAGGGCACCTCTTAGGGACTTGCTTGTCAGAAAGAAGTTTGTGGTCCTCAAATCTGCTTCATGCCTGTTAGCATAATTGCTATCTAACCTAAGTCCAGAGTACGTAAAACTTAACTTCCATTAAGCCAAGCTCAAAAGATAAGAGTTGCTGCTTCATCACCTGCTCTGGTGACGCAGTAGGTAGAGGTACTTGACTGCTAGCCCTACGGTCAGCGGTTGGTACACACTAGTGGCTCCGTGGGAGAAAGATGTGGCTGGCTGCTTTGGGTCAAGGTTTATAGCCTTGGAAACCCTATAAAGCAGTTAGTTCTGCTCTGCTGTGTGGGGTCACTATGCATCAGAATCAACTTGGCATTGGATTTGGGTCTCCTTGTGTAAAGTAGCAGCACGACCCTGTGAGACAGTAGACTTTTCAGAAGACTGAACTCACTTTCCTTGTGGGATAGATCTAAATCAACAGGAATTGTTAGCCCAGATCAGTGGTTCTCACCGTCCTAGGGCCGCAACCCTTTAACACAGCTCCTCATGTGGTGGTAACCCCCCAACCATAAAATTATTTTCGTTGCTTCTTCATGACTGTAATTTTGCTACTATTGTAAATTGGGCGACCCCTGTGAAAGAGTCATTTGATCCCCAAAGGGGTCATGACCCACAGGTTGAGAACTGGCCTAGACTGTCTTCTAGGATACGATGAGAGGCCTCCCTTCAAGTCATTTCTGACCCATAGCAACCCTAAATAGAACAGAATGAAGTCCGGCCCCAAACCTGTGCCATCCTCACAATTGTTCCATCTGGCCAATGACCTTTTTCCTGCTTCCCCTCCACCAAGCATGATGCCCTTCTCCAGGGTCTAGTCTCTCCTGATACCATGTCCAAAGTACATGAGATGGTTCTGCCATCCTTCCATTAAAGGAGTATTCTGGCTGTACTTCTTCCAAGACAGAATTGCTGCTTCTTCTGGCAGTCCGTAGTACTTTGCAGTATTCTTTGCCAGCACCACAATTCAGTTGCATCGATTTTTCTTCAAGAATTGGTGCTGCTGCTCCTGGGATTCAGTAGCTGGATTTAGAGGGAAAAGGATTCTTACAGCTGTCCCTTTAAGGAGGTTAACCTTTAAACATAGGGACATTTCTAGTCGCTTCATCTAATACGTTGGTTCAGATTTGCTTATCTTCCATTTTCTCTGAGCTCCGCTCACATTCTACAAAAGGGACCTCAAATGTGGGGTCTAGTCAGGAAGTTATTTAGAGCATGGGTTCCCAAACTTCCTTGGATTTTGTGCCCCTGGTGAGAGAAAAATTATCCCCCCTGCTAGCACTGAGAACATTTGTCCTCTCGCTCATCAGGGAAAGTGTAGGTATCTGCTTTTGTAGCTCCTGGATCATGCCAGCACTACTTCCCTTCCCTGAACAAGATCTCCCACTTTGGGCAACTGATTAGAGCAACAGGGTATATTTACCAACATGTCCACGAATTCTGAGAGTCTGTTTATTCAGTCAAGGAGCCCCTGTGGCATAGTGGTTACATGTTGGGCTGCTAACTGCAGGGTCAGCAGTTTGAAACCAAGATGAGGCTTTCTGTTCCCTAGAGTTACATTACCGGATTCTCGCAGGGACACTTAGTTCCACCCTGGCCTATAGGGTCGCCATCGAGTCAGCGGCAACTCATGGCAGTGAGTTTTCTTGTTTGATTTAATCAGTCCAGGCTGGGGCTTTCGTACTGAAATACGAAAAGAGAGGTGGTGTAACTGTAACACCGTAGACAGAGTAGAGGGCTTGAAATCTCACATGTCCAGCAAAGCTAAAGAGGCTAGCCCTTAGGTGATGCAGTCGGTAAGGAAAAAGATCTATAAAATGGTCACATTGGGCAGTGTTGAAGGTAGTTGTAGCTCTGAGGCATTGTCAGTTTTATGGTTTGCTAGATTTTAGGAGGTTCTTTATTTTTTCCTTTTTCTTTTTTTTGGGGGGATACTAATGCAGAATATAGATATCCTGTATCCACAACAATGGCTCAGACTTGTTCTTCAGTGTCTGAAAAGAAAGTGAATATCAAGCTTATTTCTATAGAAACAAGACTGTGTCAGAGAAATATACTGTGTATATACTTGATGTTTATCCACTGCCTGTGCTAGCCTTTGTGCTTCGAATGATATGCTTCAATATGATATTTTAACAAAAGACATGGAGCTGCCATCTGAAACTCGAACGTATCGAAAGGAGATGGTTTTTGAAGTCTTATCTGATTGGAGAGGTATTTTAGACTTAATTAGTTCATTTTTTTTAAAAAAAAGAGAAACAATAGAAACATTTTGTTTGGAATATGCTCCATCCAGAAACACTGGCTGCTGCTCTCCATTGTATAATGTGTACATAGTTTTCATTGTTAGAGTGTAAGTCTCCCAAGGGCAGGGACAGTCGGCTTCATCTTTGTGGTTCCTGCAGCCCCTCATCGAAAGTGCCTTGCACAGAGTAGGAGCTCATGATGTGTAGAATGAGTGGGTGGGTTGTTCCCCGCCATCGTTAGGATGAATCCTGGTTCCGTCTTTCCAGTGCGCTCCCTGCAAAGCCACCGATGATGGGAGGGCCAGACCTTCTTCCATGAGTTTGAACTGTTTGAATCAGACCCTGCCTCGGCCTTGGTATCCTTTCGCCTCTTGAAGTTAGCACATCAGTCTCCTGAGCTTTTATCTACCACTATGGCAGAGGTTTCTGGGGAAAGTTCAAAATGGAAAAGACCACAGAGAAAACGAAATGGACCGTGTAGATGGCTGTTGGTTGGAGGTGTGTCATTCTGTCAGCGTGCTGCTCTGAGGGGCGATCTTCTGTAGTCATTACCACCCAAGGAAAGGGGAGCATCTGGTACTTTGCCAGTCAGCGAGCTGGTTGGCTATTTACCTGACTAATGAGAGGCCATTGAATTTTAGCTGGGATGATCCTAGAGCTCCGCGTCTTCGTGGAGTTGCTGTGCATTTCCAGTGCTGTACAGAATGGCAGTTTTGTAAATGTGAAATAACCTCGATCTTGTGTTTTGTATGCAGAGCCACTAGTATTGTGATCTTGGCCACTTTTTTATTAAAAATAAATAAACGACAATGATTTGTATAGTGTCTGTGTTTTATGGGGGCTCACGTGGTTTGGAACAAAGCCTAGAAATCTGCTTGGGTTGAGCAAGAGAGAAATGACCACTGGCCTCCCAAGTTGACCCCAGGGTCCATTCAGTGTGTCTTTGGTAGTTTATTCCAGAAAGGAAATGATTAATAGAGCCTCTGGACCATGCCGAACTAACCCTCCACAACGTCCATTACATTGGATCTGGTGAGGACAGCGGCATGAGAATCTGTCTCCTTTCACAAGCACTGTCTGTGATCTGTTCGTTTAACGCCTGGGCATGCACTGCATTCTGTGCTAACAAACACTGTGCTCCTGAGGAGCTGGCGTCTTAAGTGGCTTTCAGTTGTCATGCATCTGAATCACCTGGCAGACTTGCTGACACTGGTTGCTGGGCCCCATCCCAAAGTTTCTGATTAAGCAGGTTTGAGGCAGCACCTGAGAATGTACATCTCTAACGTGTTCCTTAAGGAGGAACCCCTGGTGGCACTGTGGGTTAGACGCTGGCCTGCTAACCCCAACATTGGCCATTCAGGTTCACCAACCATCCTACCGGCTAAAGGTGAGGCTGCCCTCTTGGAAATACTCAGTCTCTGAAGCCCTATACAGGATCGCTACAGTCAGAATCCACCCAATGGCAGTAGATTTGGTTTACTTTTTTTGGTTTGTTTTAATTGTAACCTTTCCCCAGATGATGTTGTATGATAATTGCTGATTAAGGAGCTCAGTTTTGAAAATGTGATCCACAGGTGAGCTCAAACACTTCCCCTGCCTCAGTTTGTGGTAGTTCTGGATACGTCCTTGGTGTGACTGACAGTTTTACCTTCGGGGTCTGGCAGTAGTTGATTTTAATCACCTTTAACTTCAAATGTATGATATATAAGACCAAAGGGAAAAAAGACAACCCACTGCCGTCGAGTTGATTCAGCTTATTAGGGACCCTTAGAGGTCAGGGTGGTCCTGTCCCTGTGGGTTTCTGAGACTAATGCTTCACAGCAGTTGAAAGCCCCTCTTTGTGCTGTGGAGGAGCTGGCGGGTTCAGACGTCTGTAAAGCTAGCAGCCCAGGGCATCCGCACTCTACCACCAGAGCGAGCGCCTTGGAAGGATGACAAGTAGGGCTGATTATCCTCATGGATCCTTTCTACTTAAGTTTCATCCATCACTTTCACGCATAAATTTCATCCTCCATTGAAATAAAAGGTACGTCATTTATCCCTTGGGGAAATTGATCTCTCCGTTCATTACACAAAGGCCCTTGAGTAGGAAGCTTCTAAGGAGGGCAATGTATTGCAAAGTTAATGCACGTTGAAACTTGAAACCACACTGATTACAGGGATTTTGGCAACACCAATGTGTAATCCAGACAAATGCAGGTATGCCCCACTTTTCAGAAGTTGGCTTTCTGCTACCATGCTTTTACAAAAGGACCTGCATTAGTACCTAGTTGCGCTACCTTGAAATCTGAAGATTTCTAGTTTTTAACCAAAAAATGATCAAAAGCAAAACTCCTTGACAGTTTTTCAACTTAGAAAAGGTTTCAACTTTCCAAAAGCTGGGAACTCTGTACTCCTGTCGAGACCAACCGAAAAATATAGACAAAATTAAATATAGACTTGAAACCAGGAACCTAATAGTGAAGACCTGAGGCATTCAAATCTAGGAGAGGGAAGAGCCCCAAAAAGGTGAGCCCAGCATTTGGGGCTGAGCTCCCTGGAGCAATGTCAGCTATTTTCTCAGGAGCAGAACTTATGGCATAGTTACATCTCACTGCCTTCCAGTCGTGCCGACGTATCGTGACCCTGTAGGACAGGGTAGAACTGCCCTGGGAGTTTCCGAGACAAACTCTTCATGGGAGTAGAAAGCCCCGTCTTGCTTTCTGTTGGTGGTTTCAAGCTGTGAGTGTTGTGGATCCCAGCACAATGGGAAACTCCTAACACTACCAAGCCTCCCCAGGAGGAACAAAAATTGGACACTTGCTTCCAAGGAAAAGGTTGCGCTGGTGAACCCTTCCATGTTTCCTACTGGAATCAAAGGAATGTACCTTAGGAATCGTGAGAATGAAAATAGTCTCGATTTCCCAAGGACCAAAGCCAGGGACATTTCTAATCATTTTAGTCCCTGAAAGTAGGTAGGTGTTGGTGATTCAGGTTGATGGGACCATTCTCACGACATCTCTTTGAAAGGATAGGCTGGCCAAGCTCACGGGACAGTGTTTGCAACTCAGCCCAAATAGCCAGATTCGAGCAGGGCTGTGCACTCCATGGTCAGGCACCCTGATTCCCCATAGCTAGTAAGTGGACACAGCCCAAGAGTCCCTCAGCAGATAAACGCTAAACAAAACTCACATGCCTGCGATGGAATACGATGCAACTGTAAAGAGAAAGTCCCCTCCTGATAGCTGCTCTGACATGGATGAACCCTGGACACATTGTGCTGAAGCAAAGAGCCTCGTGCTGTCGGATCTCCCCATGGGGAATACTTAGACTGGCAGAGGCAAATGTTCACCTGTGCTCGCCGGGCTGGGGAAGGAGGGCGTGGGAGCCACAGCTGCCTCTAGGGCACTGACTACTGGGGGCAGTGGGAAGCTTGTGGAACTTGCCAGGGGATGTAGAGCCACAACATAGTGAATGCCATCAACGGCCGAATTGTGTACTGAAAAATGTTCATGTCACTGAACTAGGGCGATCAAATGGTTCAAGTGGGGACATTTCAGTACATGGATTTTACCACAATAAAATGTTCTTTCAAATAGCTAGGCCAGAATAGTCATCCAACCAGGCACAAAAGAAAAGTTGATTTTTTTAAAAGGGGTGAAAAATACATAGACTCGTAGGTGATCCAAATAATGTTATTGCTTGGTATTAAGATAAAGTGCCTAGCACAGAGTAGATGTTTGTGATGGAGAGACTAAGTGAGTGATTTCCTGCCACCTTTTGGACAAATCATGGTTTACAATGAGGGGCTTCAAAAAGTTCATGGAAAAATTCGGTGATCAATCCCATTTCTCCATGAACCTTGAAAACACCCCCAGACCCTGAGGTCTACTATATCCAATGTGCCCAACCCTACAAAGAAGCCTTGGGGGTGTAGTGGACTGTGCACTGCTGCTAACCACCAACCTACTAGATCAGTAGTTCTCAACCTGTGGGTTGTGACCCCTTTGGGGGCTCGAACGACCCTTTCACAGGAGTCACCTGATTCATAACAGTAGCAAAATGACACTTATGAAGTAGCAATGAAAATCGTGTTATGATTGGGAGGGGGGGTCACCACGACATGAGGAACTGTAGGAAAGGGTCACAGCATTAGGGTCACTGCTCTAGTTGCTCCCTGGAGAAAGCTGAGGGTGCCTGCTCCCGTACAGATGGACTGGTTCACAGGCTCGGAAATCCAAAGAGGCAATTCTCGGTTCTGTAAGCTTGCTGAGTGGAAACAGACTCGATGTCAGTGAGTTTGGTTTGGGCGGGTCAACGCTAGAAAGCCACTGTAGCTGGCAGAGAATGGAATTCTTTCCTGGCACGGAACTGGTTGAACCAGAGACTCTTGGGTACTCTTCAGCCTTTCCCTACAGCTAGCACCCAGCATCCTGAGCTTTTCCCTACTAGGCAGAGGGAAGTGTGAAGTGGACAAGATTAGAGTGTAAATGAAATGGAAGTTTTAGAGGCCTTTTTTTGTTTGTTTTCTGCCTGTTAGCATGTAGTTCATTGAAGGCAATCTCATTTTCATCATTACTACTCAAACAACAACAACAACAACCCAGTAACAGAGCTTCTATTTCTTTACCAGTTAGCTGCTTGACTAGTCGTTTGATGACTGCGAGAACACTGGCTTTGGACTTCCTCCCCATCTCGGGTTCTCCTCGATTGCGCTGCTATGATTCTAGCATTAAAAGGGTAAGCTGTAACCAAAGCCCTAATCTGACACATTAGCAAGGGAAATAAACCCCCTTGGGACTTGTTTGTGGTTAAATAAATAAAAATAGTAAAAGGGTGGCAATATCCTGCACTGATGGTCATCGATGGAAGAGTGGATCTGAATAGATAGATATGCAGGCTGAACTGGTGTGGGAGGGAAAGTGGGGCTTTATCCACCTACACCTAGAGATTTGACAAGCTATTTCGACATGTGTATTACCTGGGCTGCAGACATATCCATGAATGTGGTGGAACACTCGGGGTTAAAATTATGAAAAGTTCTTGGACGTAATCAAACACCTTTAAGGGAGCGTAGGCCCATGGTCTGGGGGGCCACCACCGTCCATTGGCATAACAGTTCACAAAGATAACGTTCTCGTTTCTACTTTGGTGGGTAAAGATGGGGGTCTTAAAAATTTACGAGTGGCTACCAAGATGCAACTATTGGTCTCTCCCGGTTCGAAGGGAAAAAGAAGCATGAGAAAATTGAAGAGGCATGGAAACAACTGGTCCAAAGGTGAAGTTCAATGCTGCCTGACATAGCTATATGCCTACAAAGAAGACCAGTTAAAAGAAATGTATCTGAATTTTCACACCAACCACTAAAGCCAATGATGAGGAAACTGAAAAACTCTACCAACTTCCACAATCTGAAATAGATCAGACAGGCAATCAAGACTCAGTCATTACTGGTGGTTGGAATGTGAAAGTCGGAAACGAGAAGGATTTGTATTTGAAGACTATGGTCTTGGTGATAAAGATGATGCTGGGGATAGCATGGTAGAATTTTGTGAGAAAAATTCAGTCGTTGCAAATGCCTTCCCCCCGCCCCAGCAACATAAACAGGATCTCATCAGATGGAATACACAGGAATCAGACTGACTACATTTGTGTAAACAGACAATCAAGAAGCTCAACATCAGCCAAACAAGGGTTAGACCGGCTGTGGAACAGGCCATCCTTGCTCATCTTCAAATTCAGGTTGAAGCTGAAGAAAATGAAAAGTCCATTGAGCCAAGCAAGTTCATTACTGACAGTCAACAAGTTCATTACTGAGCTAGGAAGTCAACTCTGACTCAGAAAGCTGTACAGCAGAGTAGAACTACCCCCATGCGTTTCTGAGACCATATCTTCATGGAAATAGAAAGCCTCATCTTTCTGCCAAGAGCAGCCGGTGGGTTTGAGCTGCTGACTGTGGAGAGTATATTCCACCTGGATTTGGAGACCAGCTAAAAAAAAGGTTGATGCACTAGCTACTAGTGACCAAAGACCAGGAACCATAAGATGACATCAAGGGCATCATGCATGAAGAAAGCAAAAGGTCATTAAAAAGACAGGTCGGAAAACTCAAAATGGACAGTGGGAGAGACCCTGAAACTTACACCGCTTACGTTGGAAGAAATGATGAAGTAAAAAGGGTTGTGCAGATTTCAAAGGGCACCTCAAGGAGACAAAGTATCATGAAATGTGCCATGAGCTGTAGTTAGAAAACCAAAATGGAAGAGCACACTTCATTTGTCTCAAGCTGAAAGGACTAAGGACATTTTCAAGCCTTGAGCTGAAACACTGAAGGATTCTATGAGCCTGAGCTTGAGGGATAGAGGAAGTATCAAAAGAAGATGGAAGGAATACAGTCACTGTCCCAAAAAGAATTGGTTTCTGGTCAACCATTTCAAGAGGTGGTAGACCACTCAGGTTCAATTGTACTGAATGAAGAAAGCCCAGCTGCACTTGAAGGCATTGGCAAAAATCAGAGTTGCAGGAATTATGGAATACAAATGGAAGCATTTCAACAAATCTGTCTATTCTCTCATGGACTGTTTCATCTGAAGCTCTTGACCACCAGGGGTCAGCAGATGGCTCCTGGGCAGCTCAGTTTGAGCTGTCTCCCATCTTGATTTATGCTCTCCTCTCCATTTCTGACCTCTGTTTCCACCTTTCCTGGCTAACTCTGTTATAATTTTAGGTGTATTTATTTTTCATATTTTGTTAATAATTTCTAGGGCTTTGTTTTAGGAAGGTCATCAGGATATCTAATCTGCCACAATTGGCAGTCTTGTTACTTTGAAATTGATATGCAGTGATCCTAAAAATTGCAGTCCAAAGACTTCCATCAACACTAAGGTGTTTTCAACAAACACCGATTTCCAGGCCTGACCTCAAACCTGTTGAATCAGAATCTCTGGGAATGAAACCTAGGGATCTTCATTTTAACACATGTGTTAGGCTGGGTTCCTTAGAGAAGCAAAACTAGTGATGCTCATATATGTATCTGGAAAGAGATTATTTATTTTAATCATTTTATTGGGGGCTCTTAAAACTCATCATAATCCATACATGCATACATTGTGTCAGTCACATTTGTACATTTGTTGCCATCGTCATTCTCAAAACACTTGCTTTCTACTTGAGCCCCTTGGTATCAACTCCTCATTTTTAACCTTCCCTCCCCCTCCCTTATGAACCCTTGATAATTTATAAATTATTATTGTCATATCTTACACTGCCCCACTTCTCCATTCACCTACTTTTCTATTGTCCATCACCCAGGGAGGAGGTTATATGTAGATCCTTGTAATTGGTTCCCTTTCTACCCCACCCTCTCTCCACCCTTCCAGTATCGCCTCTCTCAGCACTGGTCCTGAAGGGATCATCTGTCCTGGATTCCCTGTTTCCAGTGCCTATCTGTACCAGTGTCCATCCTCTGGTCTAGCCAGATTTATAAGGTATAATTGGGATCATGACGGTAGGGGTTGGGGGTGTGGGCAGAAGCATTTGGAAACTAGAGGAAAGTTGTGTGCTCCATTGTTGCTACACTGCACCCTGACTGGCTCGTCTTCTCCCCATGACCCTTCTGTAAGGGGATGTCCAGTTGCTTACAGATGGGTCTTGGGTCCCCAATCTGCACTCCCCCTCATTCACAATGATTTGTTTGACGCCTGATACCTGATCCCTTCGACACCTCGTGATCACACAGGCTGGAGTGCTTCTTCCATGTGGACTTTGTTGCTTCTGAACTAGATGGCTGCTTGTTTACCTTCAAGCCTTTAAGACCCCAGACACTATAACTTTTGATAGCCGGCTATCAAAAGAGATATATATTTAAAGGAACCTTGGTGGTGTAGTGGTTACAGGTTGGGCCGCTAACCACAAAGCCACAATTTGAAACCACCAACCACCCCTGGGAAGAAGGACAGGACCTTTCTTCTACTCCTGTAAAGACTCCCTGGGGCAGTTCCACCCTGTCAGGAGTCGGCATGGACACCATGGCAGTGAGAGGGGTTTTTGTAAAAATGGCTGGAGGGTATATCGTCATATGCCCCCATCTGTCACCTACAATGATGGCGTTTCTGCCTTAAGGTTTGGTAAGGAGCCCAGTTACCAGTGCAAATGAGATGCTAACCATTGTGTACCCCATGAAACTGAAGGACCAGGTTCTGGGAATGGATGCAGCTCCGGCCCCGACCTGTGAAGATGTTCCCATTTTTTGTGCTTCCTTGTCTGCAGTACTTCAGTGGTATATCTGGCTGGTTCTAGGGAATAGCGGAGCTGGGGCCCCCTGGAGGTTTGTATGTTAATGAGATCTCAGTGCCCTCATTCCAGCTTCTGGGCCCAGGATCAGTTGGAAGAGATTTGTCAGGGAAACATGAGCTTCATGGGAAGGGGACTGGACTTCTCCCCTTGGGCATCAGTGAAATCCGTTTACAGTTAAATACAAGCCATGGCTGTGGAGATTGAGCTCCCCCTCTGGTCTGGGGGAAGGACAAACCACGCTGAAAGGGGGGTGGGGCGGGCAGGGCCAGGCTTGGTGGCAAGTAGCTTGTGAGATGTTCCCGGGCTGCTGGCACACAAGATTAGGAAATGGTTTTCCTAAGGAAGGGTGAGCTTTGTCCTGGCTTTATTGCTCAATCATAGAGCATGGGAGGGGCTGCTGGAGGGGCTGGCCCCTTCCCTCCTCTTGAGCTCTGGGTAGACCCTGCAAACCTTTGTGCTTAGAGACATGTGTAAAGCGGAGTCAGTCTCGTCTACCGGGCAGAACCTTGTCTCTCTCATTGCTATATCCCAGTAGCCCAAGCAGAAGAGGAGCTCAGTTAATATCGGTAGAAGGAATGAGCCTTCTGAGAAAGGGCATATTCGTTCCTTAAGTCACCATTTTGATAATGGCCTTGATTTCGTCTAATTAGGAGCAGTTAGGAGCCCTTTTAAAATGCCCCCCGGCGCTAGCTACTGCATTGTCGGTTTCCCCACTGTGAGTAATGAGGTAATTGCCAAAGCGGCCTGAAGAAAAGCGGCGACGTCGTCGGTCAGTTTGGCCTGGATGCTTTCCGATGGAGCCCTTACTAGACGACCGGGTTGAATAGAAAGCAGATTACATGCATTCGATACCTACAGCTCCTTGGGACCCCATGTGTCTCAGGGCAGAACTGTGCCATAGAGTTTTCAGTAACTGCTTCTTCAGACGTGCCAGGCCTTTCTTCCTGGGTATCTCAAGGGCGAGGGGCATGAACCTCCAACCTTTAGTTAGCAGCTGGGCTTATGACCCATTTGTAGCACTGGGCGTCGCCGTAAAGCAGATCGCAAGGCAGAATATGCAATGCAATCCCATCTGTGATCATGTTCATCAGACGCCCACAGCACCAGCACACCCAACTCCTTATCTGTGGCTCTTTCGGGACTGGCAGTGCTGGGTTTTCTTGGGGAGGAGATGGGCATTTCACATCCCAGTCAGTGTACTCTCATACTACCGGACATTTTAATAAGCAACATGGACTCTTATCTTGATATTAAAATGTTCATAATTAAAGATATTTTATTTCTTAAATTGAACGCATGCCCAGTGGCCATTGCCTCTGTCGCATCTCTCATGCCTGGGACTCTCACAGATGACCTTCGAGACCCACTTCTGTATCACTCCCGGGAGGCCCCCGAGAGCCCCCCACCCTGGGCACAGGTGCAGACTAGTCTCTCCACACCGTGTTCACAACTGTCCTGTCTGCGCCCCTGGGCTGACAAGGGAGCGTGATGGATAGCTGTAAGGATGTTTCGCTGAACTCAAGGTAGAGATGGCACCTAGGAGAATAGAGATTCTGCTCTCTCCATCTTGTTTCTGTCACCATCGCTGTAAAGATGTAAACCTTGAAGGCAGTTCTTGTGTCCTCGCTCTCTCCTCACTTCCTCCTATGTCCTCTCGGGAGAAAGGTGGGATTTTCTGTGCCCACAGGGAATTATAGTTCGGGAAATCCACAGGGTAGTTTTACTCTGTCCCATAAGGTCGCTATGAGTTGGCACTGACTTGATGGCAGTGAGCGCCATGTCCCCAGGAAGGGAGAAAGAATAGGTGATCTGTCTCTGTAAAGAGTTTAGTCGGAGAGACCCTATGCAGGGTCCACGTGAGTCGGAATCCACTTGATGGCAGTGGGGCCCGAGTTTGGTCATCTCCCCAGTGCCTAGCTCACCGGCACAGAGCTACCCTGACCTGTTGGGGTGGGACCCACTTCCATTCATAGCAACCCAGAAGGCCAGCGTGAACCCCCCCCCCATGCCCACCCCCAGGGTTCCCAGGCTACCATCGCTTTTGCACATGAAGCTGCTGTGGGGGTTGAACCAGGAATTGTTTCATTTGGCAGCCGAGCGCTCAACTACTGTGCCTTTCGCTCTGCTTCAGCGCAGAGCAAACGGATCAGCCATGAGAATCATCTTCAGCAGCAGCAGCCCAAACTACTTCTGTCGAGTCGATTGCACCTCCCAGTGACCCTGGGAGACGGGGTAGGATTGCTTTCCAAGGCCGCAATCTCACAGGAGCAGACTGCCTCATCGTGTTTCCACAGAACAGCTGGTGGCTGAACCGCCAACCTTGTGGTCAGCAGCTGAATGCTTGCCGCAGTGCCACCAGGGCTCCGATCCGCGGAGAACAAATGAAAACCCCCACAGCCATCGAGTGGATTCCAACTAAGAGTGACCTTATAAGGGGGTTTGAGGCTGTCAATCTTTAAGGGGACAGATAGCCTCGCCTTCATTCCCACAAGGCCCAGAGCAAGCAGGCACTCAAATTAAATGTGTGTTGACTGAATGGAGTAGCCACATGCTTTTTTCATGATTATTCATCATTTTATTGGGGGAGGGGCTCTTACAAATCTATGACAATTCATCACTCAATTGTGTTAAGCACACTTGTACGCATGTTATCAACATTTCTGAAATATTTTCTTTCTACTTGAGCCCTTTGTATCAGCTCCTCTTTTCCCCCTCCCTTCCTGTGTGAGTCTGGGTACATTAGAGAAACAAATCCACAGAAACTCATGTATAAGAGAGAGTTTTATATAAAGGTTAAGTGCGCATCAAGAAAACATCCCAACCCAGTGCTGCCCAAGCCCACAAGTCCAACATTAACCCATATGTCCGACACCAATCCACAAAGTTTTCCTCCATCTCACAAAACACACACTATGATGCCGACTGCAGGAGGAAAGCTGAATCAGTGAATGTGTAAGCATCTCAGCGCTGGCAGGGGTCTCCACACGGCTGCTCCAGCACCCAGGGCTGCATTGGGGTAGGTCCATGCGGCTTCTCCTCGGCGATGCCTTGCGGGAAGTGAGCCTTATCAGTTGAAGCAGGGAACTGGCTAAGGCAGCTGTACCCTGATCCGACCATCACAAAGGAAAAAAGACCCAAGAACTAGGAAGGCGAGGCTCGCCGAGCCATTTATCCCTCCGCCCTTCAATTAACCCCACATATGTTTATCAGCACAATAAACTAACTACCTCACTCCCCCACTCTCCCGAATCCTTGATCAATTATATATTCTTGTTTTTCCTTCACGTCTTCCACTGTCCATTGTCTTCCTTCACCCACATTTGTTATTCGCCCCTCCCCTACTGTTCCTGAGGATTTTATCTGTCCTGAATTCCATGTGTTGAGAGCTCTTATCTATACCAATGTCTGTACTCCAGTCTAGCTGGATTTTTAAGGTAGAACTGGGTCATGGTTGTGGTGGGGAGGAAACATTCAGGAACGAGAGCAGAGGTCCTCAAACTATGGCCCGTGGGCCACACGTGGCCCGCCGAGGATATTTATCCGGCCTGCCGGGTGTTTTTTCCCCGTTTTTATTTTACTTCAAAATAAGATATGTGCAGTGTGCACAGGAATTTGTTCGTAGTTGGTTTTTTTAAACTATAGTCCAGCCCTTCAATAGATCTGAGGGACAGTGAACTGGCCCCCCGTTTAAAAAGTTTAAGGTCCCCTGAACTAGAGGAATGATGTGTGTTTCATAGATGCTATACTACACCCTGGTTGAATTATCCCTTCCTTGTAACCCTTCTGTGGGGGATGTCCAATTGTCTACAGACAGGTTTGGGTCTCCACTCCAACCCCCCTCATTTATATCAATATAATTGTTTGGAATCTCTATTGATACCTGATACCTGATCCCATCGAGACCTCATGATCACACAGGCTGGTGTGCTTCTTCCATGTGGGCTTATTTGTTTCCCTACTAGATGACTGCTTGTTGAACCTCAAGCCTTAAAGACCCCAGACGCTACATCTTTGGGTAGCCGGGCACCATCTGCTTTCGTCACCACATTTGCTTATGCACCAGCTTTGTCTTCAGTGATTCTTCACTCTCCAGATTTTCATGGTGTTTGTGTGCTGCCCACGCAAAGGGGCTGGCCAGCTGCCCTCCAAACCAAACCAAACTCACTTCCCTCGAGTCGATGATGACTCACAGTGACTCTACAGGGCAAGGCAGAACTGCCCCTGGGAATTTCTAAGCCTGTCACTCTTTATGGGAGTAGAAAACCCCATCTTTGTCCCATTGAGCAGCTGGTGATTTTGAACTACAGACCTTGAGGTTAGCAGCCCAATGCATAGCCACAACGCCACCAGGGCTTGGCCTAGAGAAGCTGGTGACCCAGTATAGGTCAGGGGTGCCCTCTGCAGCTAGAGTGCAGGGTCCAGGGTAAATACGTGCTGTAATTGCTAGGTGGGTGGGGAGTACCTGCCGAAGCTTTTGGCATCCCCCTGGGAGGGCAGCAGGGAAGGGGGGACAGCATAGAGGCAGAGGTGTGCCACAGGGTCTGTGATGACAACTTGTGTTAGAAGAGGTTGGAAACGAACCTTGGGGCAACTTTCACATTTGACAATGTCATGATTTGTTCTCTTGCAATTAACATGAATCAGAGCTCGGTGTGTAATGTCCATCTGGAAACGAACAAGAGGTGTATCCTGCGAGAACAGGAGTGGGCAGCCCAGGATCAGGCAGCCCCCAGCCCACCTCCACTGGGCTGGAACGGGAGCCTAATAAACTCCAGCTCCACCGCCTAATTAGGCCCAAGCTGAAGGCCCCAATTAGAAGACCCCTTAATTTGTACCTGCCTCCTGGAAGCACGGGCAGCTTTGCCATGCATAGCGTCAGCGGGCTGCATGTTGGTGGTGATTAGCGGATGCCTCTTCCTCGCCTCAGGTCCCAGGGAGTGATCTACATGTGCAGAGAAGCGTGTTGGGCTAACCCGCTGAACCTTTGCACGTCCGAGGGGGCTGAGCACAGACCCGTGCGCATCTCAATGAAGCTCGGGGCTGTGGCATCTGCAGAGCTGACATCCTGCTGTGACGGAGCCAAGACACGGGAGGTGGGCCTCTCCACTGGCTGGCAGGCTCTTGAGAAGAAGAAGCCTCTCCATCCCCGATGGTGCCACCTGCAATGATTCCCAGGGGCTGACCAGCTACCAGGGACCAACCTCCTCTCTACAGAGTAAAAAACGCCACTGACCTTGGTGCTGGGGGTGGAGACAATTCGATAATGACTGTGTTGATCGGAGCACTTACTGTGTGCTGTGCTCTGTGATGCGCCCAGAAATGAACCTACCCATTTTGTTTGCACTGTTTCACAAGGCTCAGTGTGAGGTTAGTAACTAGCATGTCACACAGCCTAACTGCTGGGCACACCACCACCCTGCCTCAGAGCCGGCACCTTGAACACAGACCTGGCACACAGGGGGGACACCCCCAATGGCCACTGCTCTGGGGGAGGTGGTGGAAGAGGAGAGGCCAGGATGCAGGTGATCCTGGCAAGTGAGCCGCCCAAATGCCCACCAGCTTGGGCTGGGTGAGCAAAGGTCCCTGGGAGGTGAAAATGATCTGTGCTGGGCTATCAACCCAAAGGCCATGTGTGTGGGGCAAGCCCTCCCGTGGCCCTGCGGAAGAAAGGCCTGGTGATGTGCTTCCATAAAGATGGCGCCAGGACAACCGTCCGAGGTTCCATGCCAGTCTGTAGCAGGGCCACTCTGCGATGGGGTAGGGAAGCACATGATGTCTTGGGCCAATATTTATGCAAATGATGCTTCTTTGAAGGGCATGGGTGCTGTGAGACCACACTCCAGAATGAAGTCACTTACCCACATTATCACCAGGTTTCCTCTCACCTGGGGGTCCCTGAGGACAGGTAGGCAGAGTCTTCCCCATAGAGTTGATGGACTCATGGACGTGTGCACTTGAGGGCCCTGCTTCGGTGGGGGGGGGCAGGAGGAGGGTGGGGGGTGGGGACTAGAGGGGCAGGTACACACCGCCAGATGGGCTGTGGATAGGGATGGGTGGAAGAATGGAGCCCTGGGTGCAGGAGGCTCCTGAAGGGCTTTTAGAGTCACTTCAGGGTGGGGAGAGGAAGCAAGCCTCATGCTGAGCTGCTAGGCGGAGTTGCAGAACAGAGTGCAGAATGCTGCTGCTGGAGAGGGCTCGCCCGTGGGAGACACATGGACACTGAAGCCAGGCTGGAGCAGGGCCCGGTTCAACCTACCCTTGGCCAGGCTTGATCAGGGGCAGGGAGGACAGAGGCTGGGAGGCTGGCTTGGTGAGTTAGATCTTTGTTGGAGGGGCTCTGGGACACCCTCAGGTAGAAAGGGTTTTAGTCAACCAGGCCTGGAAGCCCCCAAGCTTCCCAGAGCCCAGAACTTGGCACCCCTGTGGGTCAGCCGTGACCCAGCCTGCTGAGGACCTGCAGGCAGAGACCGCTGGTGGTCCAGGGCAGCCAGTTCTCCAGCCTTGGGATCCCAGTGCATTTAGGAACTAAGTCCCTTACTCACCCTCAGTCAGAAATGTCCAAGGACCTACCTAACCTGGCCTGTTACAGTGACGCTATGGGAGTGATGGGAGGTGGGGGATGTCCCTGTCGTTCCACTCCTGGAACCAGGGGCTGTGCAGACCCCGGAGAAGTTATTTCTTCCCACTCAGGAACAGTCCTTCCTGTCTAGAACTGCCCAATAGGATAGCACCAGCCACAGGTGGCGATTGACATTTAAATGAATGGAAACCACTTAGAATTTTAAAATCAGCTCTTCGGTGGCAGGAACCACAGCTCCAGGGCTCACTGGGTCACTGGGGAGCACAGACACTATCCTGCCATCGCAGCATGAAGTTCTGGGCAGCACTAGGCACGAGACGGTGGTCTTTCCAAGCTGCTTGCTGTGCACCAGGCTCTGTGCTAGGTGCTTTAGCTGCTCCCCCCAGTTAATCCCACTGATGCCCTGTACGGGGTACTACTCGTATCACCAAGGCGTCAGGTGCGTTTTCCGAGGACACATGGTATTGGTGCAGGAGCCAGGACTCATCCCAGGTGTGACTCTAGAGCCTTGGCCTGTGGCCCTCTCCTTCATGGCCTCCTGTGTCCCAAGACCCCAATTTCCCAGCCATGTCACCTTCGGGACACACCAGGCAACACCAGACTCTCTTTATTGATTTGTGGGGTTTTCCAGAAGGTGGGGGATGGGGGAGGCTTCGCATCCTCTTCTGTCCATGGGGGAACATGTACGTGCTTACCTAAAGAGGGTTGTTACAGAGGCAAGGAGGAGTAACTGGAAGAGGTGACAGGGCCCTCTGGAGGTCACTCCTGGCCCTCTGGGGTCTGGGTGACAGGTGAGCTTTGCTTCCCTGTGGATGCTGCTTGCTTAGCACCCCTCAGGGGACTTTGTTGGGCAGGGGGTTGATGATCCCACTCTCTATGTATTCAAAGACAGTGTATGGGTCCTGGTCCCCATTGATGGTGATGGCCCACGGGTAGTACTCCTCCAGCTCCACGGAGTTCCGGTAGAACAGGTCCAGTTTGAGCCTGACCTGCTCCTCAGTATCCTTTGGATTCTGCAGGAGACGGGTCTGGATCTCTGTGGTTGGGGGTGGCTTGTACAAGAGGTGGTACCTGTCATGAGAGAGGAGGGGGAATGGGTCACCTCCAGCCCAGTCCAGAGGGCGGGGAAGAAAGGGCCCTCTGTAGGGTGGCTGGCCTCGGGGGTCCCATGCTTATCCCTCCTGCTCATCCAAGCGCCCTCTGAACTGGGCCCCGGGGCCACAGAGAGACTCGAGATCTGGTCTCTACCCAAGTGAGGAGAACATGGTGGGTGCTGGAAGTGGGGGGCACTATAGTCCATACCATCCCTCCTTTCTCCCTCTCCTGCCTTGCTCTCTCCCTTCCAAAGAATTGTCAGGAAGCATCTGCACACAGATTTCGGGCCTGTTGTCAGGAGGCCAGTCCCTACAGAAGGACGTCACGCCGGGTAAGGTGGAGGGTCAGGGAAAAAGAGGAAGGGCCTCAATGAGATGGATTGCCCAGGGGCTGCAACGAGGGGCTTGGGCACAGGAGCAGCTGTGAGGATGGCACGGGGCCGGGCAGTGCTTCCGTCTGTTGTGCCGGGTTAGGACCAACTTGATGGCAGCTGACAACCATCTTGGTTAGAACTGACTTGCTGGCAGTGAGTTTGGTGTGGGGATAGTCTGGTATTCTGCCTGCTGTCGACAAGCCATGGTAACCAAGAGAAATGCTGATTCTGTTCTTATGGACATTATCGCAAAAGGCGGGGGGCGGGGGGAGGATGCCACACGAGTCCTAACAACTGTGACAGGGGATGGCGGAACACCGCAGACAGTCCCTGTGGGGAGGGAGCTGGGGGCAGGTCCACGTGAGGGACATGGTGTGCTAAAGACTGCCCCCTGGCATGAAGGGAGACAGGTTGGGGCTATGTTTGCGAGAAGGCCTGGTAATGCCCTTCCTGCCTCAGCCGACTCCACTGCTGAGACCCCACGGCAGGTGGCTCTGGTTCCCAGGAGGGATGGCAGTCTGCCACCTGGCAATGGTGGGCACTTGAAGGTTTATTCTGGCCCTGAATGCCGTGATTAAACCTGGTTAGGCTGCAGTAAAACTCAGGATCTACCTTCGGCAACTATGACAAGGTTCAAAGGTGCACTGGCTGCCACGGGGATGTGTTGGTACAGGCAGCCACGGCCAGGAGGCACCTTGGCAAGGGTACAGTGTACAGGTGGCTCCGAGCAATGCCTCCTGGTCCCATGCCAGGATCAATGCTGTTGACCCGGGTGGTTGCGTGAGCATTTCACTGGGTGTTGCCGTAGAGCCTTACACATGTGTTTCCTGGTTTCTATTCCAGGCAAAGAGCAACAAAAGACTCTTCCCAGAGGAGAGTTCGGTTAGCCCACCCCCTTTCCAGAATCTTCCGTCAGCAGTCACTATGGTTAGCCCTGAAGAAGTCCTGCCGTGACACTGGCCCTGTGGCCCTTACACAGACAACCATAACAGCACAAGGGCACAAACCTTTCTCCTGTGACTGGGTCGGTTCTCCTCAAGGTCAGGCGCTCAATGACAGAATCCAAAGGGACATTCAGGAAAAACACCCTGTGGGTTAAGAACACACACCGTGATTAGAGAACCCCAGTCTCATCACCCTGAGATCCTGGTCTATTCACTCCTCACACGGGGGACTCCCAGTACCAAGCCTTTGGAGTCGGCCAGGGGGACACTCTGGGGTGGGGGTGGTGATGGGGGCTCTTCATGCCCTGGCTGCTCTCCACTCGCCTGAGTCCCCAACAGTTCCCCTAGGGCAGGATCTTCCAGAGGGGAAGAGGGACAGGTGAGCAAGACAACAGTGTGCTCTCGGGAGGCCACCCAGACTTGGGTTCGAATCTCACCTCTGTCACAGACTTGCTTCCTGAGCTAACTTTTCTCAGGCTTGGCTTTCTCAACTGGAAAATGAGGACAATAATACTAGGATGGGTCAAAAATATTGCTACTGGGGGGTTCTAGTTCATACATGCACAGGTTCATTGCCAACATGACACGTTTACACATGTCTTCGTGACCAGGGAACCAGCTGCAAACACACTCCCCAGTGACACACTCGTCTCGGTCTCATAGCTGTGCCTTCTAAGATGAGGCCTCTTTGGGGACTGTGGCAGTTACAGAATCTCCTGTCAACTTGTGAAGGGGTGGAGTCTAGCCTGTCAATTAGATCACAGCTAATAAGCCCTCTGTGTGGACATGGCTTTCTCCTGAGGGTCTGAGAACTCCTGTCTTCCTCCCTGGAGGTGGGACACACAGTGTCCCTGGGAGACATTCCTGTTGACAAGCCACATGGAGCTACGCTGATGGAGCCCAAGCCCTGGAGTGTTGAGATGCTTCCACCACCACTGGATCCATAAGACTTTCCACCCACTGGCCTGTGATCTCTTGCATTCGGCATCATGGCATGTGTTGCGTGAGTCTGAAGAGGAATTTATAGACAGGTATCAGACTTATGGACTTGATCTGGACTGGGCTGGGATGTTTTCTCAATACACAATGGCTATAAAGCTCTCAGTACACAATTTACATAAAGCTCTTTCTATGAATTTGTTCCTCTAGTCCACCCAGACTAACACAGGGGTCGCGGGAAAGATGATTTTGAGGTCAGGGATAGTATAAAATATTTAACAAAATAAATAAACTATTTCACAGGCTTCTTCCCAAACTGTTGGAGCATTGCAGTAAGTTTATGAGAATGGTGCCTCATTTAAAACAATGTTTAGATGAATCAAGTGTTTTAAGGAAAGTAGGAAAGACCTCAAAGGTGAGCTGAGGGAAGATCATCACCCCTGATGGATGAAGACACTGTGGTTGAAGTCCAGAAGCTGGTGGAAGAAGACCACAAAATGACCGTAGATGCAACGGCTGCTGACATAACTATTGCACACAGTTCTGTAGCTTCTGTTTTCAGTGGGTATCTTGCTCTGGTGGCTTCCAAGAACGTGGCACAGAGATCAGCTAGCTCAAACAGCTGATCTTACCAGTCCTTGAAGTAAGACTAAAACCAATGAGGATGATCATATGGAACGAATCTGACTTGGATAAGTATTGGATTTATCGATATGATCCAGAGAGCAACGTCCAATCAAAACAGTGGCTCCCAGATGGACCTGCGGGGCCAGTTCCCTTCAAGGCAGAGGTCAGCTCGGAAAGCATGGTGACTTCTCTTGGGGATTTCGAAGGGGTTTGTCCCCCTGATAGACTTAAGACACTGGATGACCGCAGAGGCTTGTTGGGGAAAAGTTTTAAGAAGAGTTAAAATGTGCACTGGGGAGGCCAGGAAAGTAGCACCAAGGACTGTCTTTTACCCGTGCCCCCACCCCCACCCCCATGCTCATTCTTCCAGGGGAAAACGGCTGCCCTATGAGATTCTCTCTGGGAAGCCTTCCTCCATCCTCCCCACAGCCCTGATCTTGCCCCTTCGGAAGTCCGTGTGTTCCCCCAACTCAACGATCATTTAAAGGGCACCCGAGTTGAGTCCCTGGGGGATGCCCACCCTGCCATATTGCCAGGGTATAAATTGAAGCGTGAAGGATTCTTTGGGAAAGGACGAGGGAAATAGAAGTTACCCACCTTGCTGGTGCATATGCTACAATACAATCACTTATCATTGTGATATGTTTGTGAAAGTGTCTATGACTTTTTGACTTGCCTTCATAGCTGGATAGTATTAACATTTTAATGAGATAAATAAAACATGTGAAAAGCTTAACGTGGCATTTGCGCATACTCCTGGCTCACAGGTAGGTATGATTGGTATTTTATCATGGTTATCACTGGACAGTCTTCCTAGGAGCTCAGACTCTTGGCTGCCCTCCTGGGGAGGGAGGCTCAGCCTTCTATTTTCAGCTTTCTCACTTTATCCTTTGCAAAGGAGCCAATGGCTGCAAAAGAGCAAGACACTCAACGTCAGCAGTCCCACCTCATCCAACTAAAAGGACCAACTTCCCTTGAAAACTTGGAAATTCAGACTGGAAGTACCTAGGAATATATTTTCTTTCCCCTTGTTTAAAGGGTTTAATTCCTCCTTCTCTTTTGGCAATGAACCCTTTCTTCATGTAAAACCTTAGTAAAGTGTTTCTCAATTGGAATCGATTTTACCCCCCAAAAAGACAAACAAAAAAACCCACTGCCATCCAGTCGGTGCCAACTCACAGCGACCCCATAGGAAAGGGTAGAACTGCCCCTGTGAGTTTCCGGGACTGTAATTCTTTATGGGACAGAAAACCCCATCTTTCTCCTGTGGAGAGTCTGGTGATTTTGAACTGCTGACCTTGTGCTTAGCAGCCCAACACATAACCATTACACCATCAGGGCTGTTAGCTGCCAGAAGACATTGGGAAATGTCTGGTGACATCTGGGGGGAGACTAAGAGACATCCTGCTTGGTAAAGTAGATCAACAAAAAAAAAAAGAGAAAAACTGTCAAGATTAATTGATAAAGTGCTTCAGTGATGGGATCAACCCTAACACTGGTGATGATGGCGCAGGCAGCATATGATGCTGTTGGGTCACTATGAGTGGGAGCCAACTCAATGGTACCTAACTAGAACTCAATGGTACCTCTCCACTGGGGAGAGGCCAGGAATACTGCATCCTACCATGCACACGGCAGCTCCCATATCAAAGAATTATGCAGCACAGAAAGCCAACAGTGTGGAGGTTGAGAAGCCGGCATAGGATAAAGTGTGAACAAAAGGATAGACAGAAGGCGATACTTCTGTGATTGGGTGAGATTGGGGGGACAGAGGCATCCCAGTGTGCAACTGGCCCCTGTCTGCAGATGGAATTCAAGACCCTATCTTCCAGCATCCAACCATTTAAAACAATTGAACAAACAGACCCAACTTCTGGAATAGTCTATTGCTCTCTTGCTGCTTGCTCGTTCCTCTTTCACACATTCACACGTGTACTGAGTGACGGACGGCTGTGTGCTGGACCCACAGTATAAGCTCCGGTGTCTACCGATCTCTTGCATGAAGCTCACACACTGTTTCATAAAGTCATCATTGTTGATTGATGTGTGCAATTACTCTTGGGGACACAGCATCTGTGACAATGGCAATAACAACAGTGACAGCAAGCCCTGCCTGAGCAACCAGGACTCTTCTTCGTGTCACTTTCAAATAAGTAGAGCCAGGCGGGAAATAACTCTAGGAACCTGTAAGGAAAGCGAACATAGACTGGGTTGCTCCCCTTCACACGTAGAATGGAGACCTTTCAGGAGGCTACTCGGCCTCCTTCAAGTTAGTGAAGAAGAGAATCCTCTTACTATTAGCGACTGATTCTTGGCATTCACTAACCTGATAGAACAGGCTGCCACCAGACAAGGATCTGGTGGGGCTGGTGGGGCATGGATCCCCAAAGGCCCCGGGCCTTCCCTCACCGCCTGTAGCCAGAGCAATACCAGGTCCGAAACCAGTATCCTGAACACAGCCAGTGCTCAGGAAATACTTATGAAGGAATGATGAATGGTTAAGTAGGTCAAGTGTTCTGTTTAAAGTCTACTGCCTGGCTTTTCCCCATCCCAGCCTCAAGTCCAGCTAGCTGGTAGAGCTGAGGACGAGCTTACAACACTAAGGCCGACAGGGATCTGAGACATATGACTCTGATAGCCACCAGCTACATAAGAATTCCCTGGGAACCTTTCAACATGTAAGATGGCCACACCCTTACCCAGAAGTGTTGTGTCAACAGGCACTGGGAGCCCAGTGTCCTCTTGGGGTTTTGAATCAACTGCCGTGGAGAACATTGGGTCAAGCATTTTGAAAAATGGGCCCTGAAGGTCAGTCCTGTGAAGCTATGAGAATTAGGTTCAAACTCTTGCCTCCAAAAAAAACAAGTTCAACTTCTGGGAAGATGGGGACAGAGTGACACATATCAGAGGGACTCCACAGAATTCAACCAAGGAGAATTGCTTAGAGGGAAATTCAACTCTGCTGGAATACAGAAGCATCATAAAAATAAGTAGGCACAGACCCACGGAGTTTTGAGGGGGCAGGGGCTTTGGCTTATATCAGTGGGGCTTGACCTTGGCCCCGCCACTGTCTGCCGAACAGGGACCATTTGGAGCCCATAGGGGGGCTTGGTCTCAACACAGCCACAGTTTGCCACCACCTGCCTCTGGGCAGGGACTGGACCCTTGCAGCTCCACAGGCAGGGATCAGGGTTCGGCTACATTGTTACTTTTATTTCCATCTCTTTGTTCAGGGGCCTTTTCTCAACACAGCCACAGCTTGCCACCGCCCCTCCTTGGGTGGGAACTAAACCTTTGCAGCACCAAGGGCAGGGATGGGGTTCAGCTACATTGTTGCTTTTGTTTTCCTCTCTTCCCACCATCCCCAACAGTCTTGTAGGGCTG
Source organism: Tenrec ecaudatus (assembly GCF_050624435.1). NCBI lineage: Eukaryota > Metazoa > Chordata > Mammalia > Afrosoricida > Tenrecidae > Tenrec > Tenrec ecaudatus. The sequence continues at coordinate 74,316,714 of NC_134539.1, read as the reverse complement.
AGCAGGGACTTTTTTTCAAAACAGCCACAGCTTGCCACCACCGCCTCAGGGGAGGGACTAAACCCTTGCAGCTCCATAGGCAGGGAATAGGACTCAGCTACATTGTTGCTTTTGTTTCCCTCTCTTTATTTTATCCACACACAGTCTCAGCTGCTTACTTTTTATTTCTCCTCTTTGTCTCTTTCCTGTTCTCTCACACTCCACTGCTGACTTCCAGACCACTCCCCTTAGCCTAGGACATTTATGCCTATGCCACACCCAGCTAGGTGAGCTCCACCCTGTGTAGCTAGCCCGAGGGTGGGGAAAGTCCTGCTGACATCCACCAGGGGATACTCTGCCCAACTTCTTACCGAGGAATTGCTGCCTGTGTGCCTGGGGGCCTAAGGCAGCTTGATCAACACTCATCAACATTCCAGGCAGCTCAACCAACACTCGTCAACATTCCAAGCTGCTGCAGGAACCTCTGCCCAACCTCTGCAACACCAAAGCAGGTAACCCACCAGCCTTCTGGGTCACTCCCCTGAGAGGGAAGCCACAGGAGGATAAAGTGGTAGGTTAATTCCATAGTGAAAGAAGCTGTAGGCAGTTTGAAGAAGCATTCCTACAAGTCTCCCAGAGAGAGCCAGTGCCCTTCAACTCCATGGAAAATGGCATGTGGCTCTTCTAAAACAATGTAACACAAACAGCCATCAGCCCCAACGACCTCAACAAAAAAACAGGATAAACAAAAGACAATGTCAAAAGATGTCCCGAACATAACAACATGCATAGAAGAAGCAGACATTGAGCTGCCAGAGAAAGAAATTTTCGGAATGCTGCTTGCAGTCATACAGGATATGAGGGAAACAATACAGAAAAAGGATGAAATGATAGAGGAGATAAAGGCCCTAAACAAAGGGAAATACAGGAGCTTAGGGAGGAGATAACAAAAACCAGTAGCAGAAACACGGACCTCAAGAATTGACTGGAGGAAGCAGAGAACCCCATCAGTGACTTGGAAGACAACCAAGCAGACTTTAACAAACGTTAACAAAAATCTAATAAGATTATCAGAGAAGCTGAAGAAAACTTAAGAGCTATGTCTGATGGTATGAAGCGAAACAACATTAAAATTATTGGTTTATGGAGGATGACACAACAAAGAAGTAATCTGCAACAATAGTGAGAGAATTCTTGGAGGAAAACTTCCCCAGCTTAATGAATGAAAACCAGGCAACCATTCAGGAGGCTGAAAGAACACCCACTAGACTGAATCCCAAGAAGAAGTCACCAAGGCACATAATAGTTAAACTATCCAACTTTGAGGAAAAGGAGAAAATCATGAGAGCAGTTAGGGAAAAACAATCAATCACATATAAAGGTTCCCAAATAAGAATATGCTCAGACCCATCAGTAGAAACTATGAAGAAGAGAAGAGAGTGAAGTAACATATTCCAAAAAATTGAAGGAAAACAATGCAAACCCAAGAATACTCTGCCCAGCCAAAGTATTGATGAAGATAGATGGAGAAGTAAGAGTCTTCCTAGACAAGGTAAATTTCAAAGTCTAAGTTAGAAGAAACCCAGCCCTACAAAAGATCCTTGCCAACCCAATATGGGCAGAAGAACAACACTCACTAAGCATAAATAAGAGACCGCCACATAGAACAACCTCACCCAGAGAGCAACAAAGAGAAAACAGACCCCAAGATAGCATTGCCTTAAGGATGGAAAGAAGTCAAGCTTGATACACACACACATGCACAACACACTAATGAAAAAGGAAAGTAGGAAAACACACAACACAAAATGTATAAGATGACATCACAGAGTCTGCAGATGTAGATAATAATCCTGAATATCAATGGCTTAAACTCAGGCATTAAAGATTGAGACTAGCAGACTGGCTTAGAAAACATAACCCATCAATCTGCTACCTACAGGAGACACATCTCAAGGCCACAGACAAAAATAGGCTGAGAATCAAAAGCTGGAGAAAGGTATACCAAGCAAATAACAATTCAAAAAAAGCAGGGGTTGCAATCCTAATCTAGGATAAAATTGACCTCAAAGAGCAAACCATAAAAAGAGATAATAAGGGACACTATATAATGCTCAAGGGAATGGTTGACAAAGAACCACTAAGCATTATAAACATATATTCCCCAAATGAGAGACTCACTGAATACATCAACCACGCATTCCAAAAGATGAAAAAAGAAATTACAGCCTTAACAATTATAGTGGGTGACTTCAATACACCGCTCTCCGAGAAAGATAGATTACAGGAAAAGAAACTCAACAAGCAGGCTAGATATCTAAACACTACAATTAGACAATTTGACCTGATAGATATTTACAGAGCTTTTCATGCAAATACAAAAAATTCACATTCTTCTCAAGCCTACATAGCACATATTCAAAGATAGACCACTTGCTGAATCTACATAAATTTAAGGAAATTAATATCATACAGAAACCTCTCTCTCTGACCACTGTGCCATAAGGCTGGAAATCAACAAAAGGGAGACGAAGAAAACAAGAGCAAACAATTGGAGGATGAATAAGGAGTGTGTACTAGCTAGATCAGAGATGAAATTAGGAAATTTCTAGAAACCAATGAGAATGAGCACATGACGTACCAAAACTTATGGGACACAGCAAAGGCAGTTATCTGAGGAAGTTTCATAGCAATACATGCACACCTGAGAAAGAAAGAGAGACTCATGATTGATATGCTGGCACAAAATTTACAACAACTAGAGCAGACTCAGCAGGACAATCCTACTAATAGCAAAAGAAAAGAAATTATAAAAATCAGGGCTGAAATTCAGGAAAGGGAATATAAGAAAACTATGGAAAAAAATAATGCTGCTAAAAGTTGGTTCTTTGAAAGGATAAACAGAATCAACATACTGCTGGCAAACCTAATCAAAGAAAGGAGGGAACAAATTTCAATAGCAAGAATAAAGGATGAAAGAGGGGACATTACAACAGACCCTAATGAAATCAAAAGGATAATTACACAGTACTACGAAGGATTGTACTCCAATGAATTAAAAACTTTGGAAGACATGGACAAATTCTTTTTATTTTTACTGCTTTATTGACTAACTATATTTAGAAATATTTTTAAATTGTTTTATTAGGAGCTCTTATCACAATCCATACATACATCAATTGTGTAAAGCACATCTGTACATTCATTGCCCTCATCATTTTCAAAGCATTTGCTCTCCACTTAAGCCCTTGGCATCAGGTCCTCTTTTTTCCCCTCCCTCCCTCCCCGCTCTACCCTCCCTCATGAGCTCTTGATAATTTATAAATTATTATTTTGTCATATCTTGCCCTCTCCGACGTCTCCCCTCACCCCCTTTTCTGTTATCCATCCCCCAGGGAGGAGGTCACATGTAGATCCTTGTAATCTGTTCCTTCTTTCCAAAGCCCTCTCCCTCTACCCTCCCAGTATTGCCACTCACACCCCTGGTCCTGAAGGTATCATCTGCCCTGAATTCCCTGTGCCTCCAGCTCCTATCTGCACCATTGTACATCCTTTGGTCTAGCCAGACTTGCAAGGTAGAATTTGGATCATGATAGTGGGGGTTGGAAGGAAGCATTTAGGAAATAGAGGAAAGCTGTATTCTTCATCAGTGCTACATAGCAACCTGACTGACTCATCTCCTCCCCTAGCACCCTCTGCAAGGGGATCTCCAGTAACTGACAAATGGGCTTTGGGTCTCCACTCTGCACTACCCCTCGTTCACTATGGTAAGATTTTTTTTTTGTTCTGATGATGCCTGATACCTGATCCCTTCGACACCTTGTGATCACACAGGCTGGTGTGCTTCTTCCATGTGGGTTTTGTTGTTTCTGAGCTAGATGGCCGCTTGTTTACCTTCAAGCCTTTAAGACCCCAGATGCTATACCTTTTGATAGCCAGGCACCATCAGCTTTCTTCACCACATTTGCTTATGCACCCATTTGGGCATGGACAAATTCTTGCAAAAACAATCCCACCCTAGACTATCCTTGATGGATGTCAAGAATCTCAACAGACCCATAGCAATAGAAGAAATAGACAAGGTTATCAAGAGATTACCAACAACAACCAAAAAAACCCTGGACCAGATGGCTTCACTGGAAAATTCTACCAAGCATTTAGGGAAGAACTAACACCAACCCTACACAAACTTTTCCAGAATATAGACAAAGACAGCAAACTCCTTCTATGAAGCTAGTATAACTCTGATACCAAAACCGGGCAAGGATCCCACAAGAATCAAGAACTACAGACCAATATCTCTAATGAACATTGATGCAAAAATCCTGAACAAAATACTAGCCAACAGAATACCAGAGTATATAAAACAAATAATTCACCATGACCAAGTGGGATTCATACCAGGGATGCAGGGATGGTTCAACATACGAAAGGCCATTAGTATTATTCATCACATTGACATGAAAAAGTATAAGAACCACATGATAATATCAATAGATGCAGAAAAAACATTCGACAATATCCAACACCAATTCCTGTTTAAGACACTTCAGAAGATAGGAATGGAAGGAAAATTCCTCAAGACAATACAAGCTATATATGAAAAACCAACAGCCAACATGGTAGTCAATGGAGAAAAGACTAACATAATCCTACTGAAAAAGGAGACCACTCTTATTTAATATTGTGCTAGAGATTTTAGCTAACAGCATTAAAAGGTATTCATCTGGGGAAGGAAGAGGTGAAACTATTGCTATTTGCAGATGATATGATTTTATATATGGAAAATCCCCAAAGTTCCACAAGGGGAGTACTGGAAGCAATAGAGGAGTTTGGCAGAGTGGCAGGATACAAGATCAACAAACAGAAGTCCATCGGACTGTTATACACATCAGATAAGACCACAGAAGAGGAGATCAAAAAGGTGGTACTATTCACAATAGCCAAGCACAAACTGAAATATCTAGGGATATACCTGACTAAAAGAACAAAAGATCTATATGGGGAAAACTACAGAACACTATTACAAGAAACCAAGAGTGACCTCAATAAATGGAAGAATATCCCGTGCTCATGGATTGGAAGACTCGAAATAGTCAAGATGTCAGTTCTGCCAAAGGCACTATATAAGTTTAATGCAATTCCGATACAATTACCCTCATCTTTCTTCAAAGAAATGGAAAAACTGATTACCAACTTCATATGGAGAGGGAAGAAGCCCAGAATTAGCAGAGAACTCCTCAAGAAGAAGGACACCGTGGGAGGGCTTGCTTTACCTGACTTTAGCACATACTATACAGCCACAGTTGTCAAAACCGCATGGTATTGGTACAATGACAGATACTTAGACCAATGGAAAAGAACTAAAAACTCAGAAATAAAATCATCAGCATACAGACAACTGATCTTTAATAAGGGCACCAAAAATATCCAATGGGAAGCAGACGCCCTCTTTAACAAATGGTGCTGGAAAAAATGGATATTTAGCTGCAGAAAAATTAAGCAAGACCCTTATCTCATTCCATGTACAAAAATAAACTCAAGGTGGATCACAGACCTTGAAGTTAAACCCCAAACTATTAGGGCCATCAATGAGGGAATTGGGACCAATTTGAGAACTTTGGCGCAGGGAATACACAGGCTATCAGAAATAGGGAGGGACACAAACACAGAGGAGGCACAAACGGGATATACTGAAGATAAAACACCTCTGTACATTGAAAGAATTCACCAAGAGAGTAATAAGAGAGTCCATGGATTGGGAAGACATCTTTAGCAATGACACATCAGACAAAAGCCTTATTACTAAAAGAAAAAAAAAAACCTGATTGCTCAATGAGGAGGTGGGCAAAGGACCTAAACAGAAGTTTCACAGGGGCAGAAATCTGAATGGCCAACAAACATGAGAAAATGTTCCTGATCTTTAGCCATAAGAGAAATGCAAATTAAAACAAAAATGAGGTGCCACCTAGCACCCTCAAAGGTAGCCAAATTAAAAAAATCAGAAAACAACAAGTGTTGTTGTCTCATCCACTGCTGGTGGGCCTGTAAGTGTGTACAGCCACTCTGGAAATCGGTCTGGTGATATCTAAAACAGATGGAAATTGAGTTACCATATGACCCAGCAATCCCCCTACTGGGCATATTCCCAGAAGAGGCAAGAAACAAACCAAGGCTAAACATCTGTGCTCCAATGTTCATTGTGGCACAGTTCACAATTGCAAGGAGTTAGAAACAACCCAAATTTCCATCAACTGACAATTGGATTAAAAAGCTGTGGTACATACATACAATGGAGTACTACGCATCGCTAAAAAGCAGTGATGAACGTATGAAGCACATCGCTGCTTGGGAAGAACTGGAGGAAATCATGCTAAGCGAAGTAAGTCAGGCGCAAAAGGACAAGTACAACATGAGTCCACTGAGGTAAGCTTTAAAAAAAATGCAAAAGGGGCATAGGGAAAAAGCTACTGTATACAAACATTCCTGGGGTGAGGACCAGGTAATATGGCAGGGACCAGACTAAATACAGGGATACACATGGTAGACAACTAAAAAGGAGGTGGGAAAGGAAAAAAATTAAAAAGAAATAGTTAGCAGGGGCACAGGGCACTAACCCACCCAAGGGGAGGGTGTTGTTTATATTTCCACAGGGAAATAGGGACCAGACCTCAACCCAGTGCTCCAAGATGTGAATGCAACATGCCAGCGTGGAGTAGGGAACCAGTGGAGAGGTCTGAGGGGCCGGCCCCAATCCCAGCTATGTGGACACCTGCCCCTCCCCCCAGAAGAATTTATTTCAAAGGATGGCATTGAATCCGCAGCTCTGGGAGAGGGACATATCTGATCGGAGCACATGGAAGCAGATGAAGGGGGAGGAGTGGACAGTGGAGCACATCCTGGCCCACAAGGTCTTAAGGATGATGTTCCCCATTAAAGCAGCCAGTCCACAGAGAGGACCACATGGCCAGCCCCACTATGACATGATGCACCTCACAGACCTATAGCCCTACAGGGGACAATACTGGAGGCACAGTGTGAGAAATGCACCCGATCTGATCCCACCACACTGACCAAAACACTAAGAGGGTGCAACAGAACAGCAAGGGAATGGAGCAGCGAGGTCCCCAGGGAATGCTGAAAGAGGACTTTGGGGCCAGGGCTTGGTGCCCCAACAGACTGGATTGGAAAACACTCCTAAGGCCAATATACAATCCTTGAACTAACTACAAGATTTTCTTTCTCGTGTTTTGTTTTGTCATTGGTTTGTTGTTGTTTTGTTGTATATTATTGCTTGGTTTTGCTCTGTCTTGTTTTTGTGCATGTTATTATCTCTGCAGGTCTGTCTAAATAAGATAGGCTGGATGAACAATCTGGAGGAGAAAACAATGGGACCAACAGTTCCCTGGGGACATGGGAGAGGGGGAGGTGGGGGAAAAGGTAGTGGTGTTAACAAACTCAGGGACAAGGGAACAAGTGATCTAAATCGGTGGTGAAGAGGGTATGAGAGGCCTGGTAGGGCATGATCAAGGGTAATGTAACCAATAGGAATTGCTAAAACCCTGGTTGGGCCTGAGCATGATAGTGGGACAGGAGGAAAGTCAAAGGAAATAAGAGGAAAGAGCTAGGAGGCAAAAGGCATTTATAGAAGTCTAGATAAAGACATGTACGTATGCAAATATATTTATATATGAGGATGGGGAACTATATATATGTGCATACATTTATAAGTTTAATATTAAGGTAGCAGAACTCCACTCAAGTACTCCCTCAATGCAAGAATACTTTGTTCTATTAAATTGGCATTCTATGATGCTCACCTTCCCAACACAACCACCAAAGACAAAGCGGGTGAATAAGCAAATGTGAAGAAAACTGATGGTGCCCAGCTATCAAATGATAAAGCATATGGGGTCTTAATGCCTTGAAGGTAAACAAGCGGACATCTAACTCAGAAGCAACAAAGCCCACATGGAAGAAGTACACCAGCCTGTGTGATCATGAGGTGTGATGGGATCAGTTATTAGGCATCATCAGAACAAAAATCTTACCATAGTGAATGAAGGGGGGAGGTGCAGAGTGAAGACCCAAAGCCCATTTGTAGGCCACTGGACATCCCCTTACAGCAGGGTCTTGGGGAGAAGATGAGGCAGTCAGGGTGCGATGTAACAACGATGAAAAATCCAACTTTCCTCTAGTTCCTAAATGCTTACCCCCCTCCCTGCCCCACTATCATGATCCCAATTCTACCATGCAAGTTTGGCTAGACCAGAGGATGTACACTGGTACAGATAGGAACTGGAAACGCAAGGAATCTAGAACAGATGATCCCTTCAGGACCAGTGGTATGAGTGGTGATACTGGGATAGTTGAGGGAGGGTGGGTTGGAAAGGGGGAACCGATTACAAGGGTCTACATGTGTCTGTACTCCCTGGGGGACAGACAACAGAAAAGTGGGTGAAGGGAGACGTCGGACAGGGCAAGATATGACAAAATAATAATTCATAAATTATCAAGGGCTCATGAGGGAGGGGGAGCAGGGTGGGAGGGGGAAATATGAGGAGCTGATGCCAGGGGCTTAGGGGGAGAGCAAATGTTTTGAGAATGTCATGAGGGCAATGAATGTACAAATGTGCTTTACACAATTGCTGTATGGATGGATGGTGATAAGAGTTGTATGAGCCCCTAATAAAATGATTAAAAAAACAAACCAGATTCACTGCCATTGACACTGACGTATAGTAACCCTATAAGACATGGTTGGACTGCCCCTGTGGGTTTCCAAGACCGTAGCTCTTTGAACTGTTGATTTTCCAGATCAAACCCAACTTGTACACACTACGCCACCAGGGCTGACTTGAGAATGCGTGATTTCTGGACTGGTCCGTACTTCTCACTGGATTCTCAAAGATCAGGGTTTGAATGCCTACTCTGAGCCACAGCCTCGTGTGCTGGTGAGTGACCAGGGGCTCCAGACTGTGAATCAGTGGTAGTACTGAAGCTCTTCCAGACCCTGCACTGTCTTCTCACTCACTTCTCCCCTTGGCTGGTAGAAAACCAAACCAAACAAACCACAGCCCGTTCCAGCTCACGGTGACACCAGAGCAGAGCAGCTCCTGAGGCTCGCCAGCGCTATACAGCTCCCGGCTCCACCTTTCTCCCACAATGCCCGCTGGTCAGTTAGCGCCTGGCACTCCACTCTCCACACCACTAGGGCTTGTTGGTTTTTGAAGTTCCCTCTGAAGAATCATCCTTACCCCCTCTCGTCTCTGTGACTCGGTTGGCACCAAGTACTGGCTGCATGGCTGGGCAGGATGTAGGGCCAGATGTGGCCAATCTGAGCCCCGGCTCCTCCAGGGCCTGGGCCTCGCTGAACTTCTAGTTCAGGCTGCAAAGCCTAGCCAATGAGGGGCTGCCTGGGAACCTTGCCTCTGCTGGAACCGCTAAGCCAATGGAATGGAAAGCTGAGGTTCCCTTGGCCGGCCCCAGAGATCAGAGAAAAGGCCAGCAACACAGAGGCTGTGATCAGAGATCAGAGAAAAGGCCAGCAACACAGAGGCCGTGATCAAACAGGGCCTGAAGCCAACATGCCCCTCAATGTTTCCCTGATGAGAACATCTCTTGCGAAAGCCAGTTTGAGGCTGCCACCATCAGAAGCGCGAGGACGCCGAACTGGTACTTGAAAGGCGCTGCTGGGAAGCCTGGTGGGGAAGATGCTGGGAAGCCGCATCTCCACGCCTTCTGATGGCTGATCCAGGCCCCTGGCGCCTGGACAGCCGACAAGGTGGTGTGGGTAGCCAGACCTCTCTGCTGAAGCACACAGCCCCTACATACTCCCACCGCCCGACTGTCGGTTGTGTGTGTGAATTTGCCACAGAAGAGGAGCCCAGGTGGCGCTGTGGGCACTGTGCTCAGCTGCTCACGGCAAGGTCAGCTTGCCTAGGCAACTGCTCTCTCATTGGAACTCTAGGGCAGTGGTTCTCAACCTGTGGGTCGCGACCCCCTTGAGGGGGTCAAAGGACATTTTCACAGGAGTCACCCGATTCATAAGAAGAGCAAAATGACAGTGATGAAGTAGCAATTAAAATCGTTTTATGGTTTGGGGGTCACCGCCACATGAGGAACTGTATGAAAGGGTGGTGGCATTGGGAAGGTTGGGACCTGCTGCCCTAGGGGCTGTTTCCCGTTGTCCCTGGAGCAGACTCGAGGCACCTGACTACAGATGTCACCAAGGAGGAGGTGGGAAGTCTCGCTGACGGCCTCTACCCCTGGCTACTTCAAGTTAGGGTCCCTGGGGCCAGCAGGGTCGGACCTTGAGCCCCTGCAGCCCACTGAGGCCAAGGCTACTTTCCACGTGACCCATGGTGAGCCGTATGGCATCAAATGCCCTCACCCAGTTCCCCAGGTGTACCAGATACTAAGAAGCATCTGGAAGGCGTGTCAGCGCTCTGACTCCCGGCACCCTCCCACAGCAGAACCAGGGAAGGGCTGTCCTTGTAAACCAGCAGCCTGGGTGGCTTAGCCACAGACAGCTGTGGGAACCATGGGTTCTCTGGGGGCCGCACGGTGTGTTCTAGAGCCGGCGGTGGAGTGGTTGCGAGTGGGCTGCTGGCCACAAGGCCTGCAGTTGGACCCCGCCAGCTGCTCCAGGGGAGAAAGGAGGCTCTCTACTCCCGTACAGAGGGACCGTCCCAGAAACCCACGGGGGCAGTTTGTTCTGCGCTGTCTTCTCCGGTTGCTGTGAGCCGGAATCACCTGGATGGCAGAGTTTGGCTTTTCTGGAGGGTGGTCTCAGGAAGCCTCGGTGGCAGGGATGTAACCATGCTTGGCTCTTGAGTGAAAGCATTGTGTTGTCGTGAGGCTGAATGGACTCCATGGGAACTAGTTTCTGTTTCGTTCGTGTGAGAGAGTTTTAAATACTGAGGGAACGCCTAGAAGCTTAGAGATTTTCTTACAGCTTCCCGACCCCCGCCAAGTGATTGTCACGTAATTTGTGCTCTGGGGAAACTGAGTCCCAGAGAGGCCAGGAACTCAACACGGTGTCACCAAGTGCATAGGGATCAGATACCCAACACCAGCCCACCATCAAGCCCCACTCGGCCATACAGTCGGAGGCTCTGCTTGGAGAGCCTGGCAAGCCTTCCTTGAAAGCCCTGGAGCTTCACAGAGTGAAGTGCCCTGGAAACTGAGGCCTGGAATTCTCCCCAGGTCCATAGCTACCCGTGGTAACCTTGGAAGATAGCAGCTACAAAATTTGGCATCAGAGCTGACCAGAGGCAGGGGGCTTTCCTCACTGGTCTCTGTTAGCTGTCCAATGCTTGCTCATCAGAGCCCCCAGGACTCCTGAAAACAGCCCACGCCGCTGCCATCAAGGCGATTCTGACTCAGAGTGGCCCTACATCGGAGTGCCGAGGCTGTAACCCTTATGGGAGCAGACAGCCTCACATGGATTCAAAGAAGTGGGTATCCAAAAGATATGATCCATATTGCATATAACTACACCAGTACTACACAAACTCTTGCAGAAATAAAAGAGGAAGGAACTCTTCCCCAATTTTTTTTATTTCCCAATGAGCTCCTGTGGTCATCTAATCAGATGACCTCGTTGGAGCCCTAACAAACAGAGTCACCATCACCTACTGTGCCCAGCTCTCTGCCTGGAAGTGCACTGGCCCACCAGAGCCCCGCAGAAGCCACTGTCTTTACTGGGCTTTGAAGGTACTCTCACAACACAAAGACAAAAGCATTACTGATAAAACTTTTCTGCTGCCACCCCCTGATTTCTGAGACACCCATAAAACTCTGTGTGGAATAAATCCATACACATCTGAACTGGACCCTCCTCGCAATGCTTTTTTATGACCCCTCATATCTGATAAAATATGTCCAAAGCTATATGCTGAAAACTACAAAGCACCGGTCAAAGGAATCAAGGAAGACCTAGAGAAATGGAGAGCTATCCCATGTTCATGGACTAGGTGACTCAATAACGTTCAATGTCAGTCTTTTCAGAGTCGCCTTCTGGATTCAATGTCCAAATGCAACACTGACTCATTACAACTGCAATCAAAATCCCAGGAAGGTCTTACTGTTTTTAAAGATTGTGTAAAATCTGATTATAAATTTCATATGGAAAGAAATGAGAATAGCTAAAACAATCTAAGAAAGGAGAATTAGTTGATTTCAAGATTAACTACGATGCTAGAAGATATGTTGTGGTCATAGAAGAGACCAAAGAGATACGTTGTGGTCATAGAACAGAACAGAGACTAGACAGAGACTAGAACAGAAAATAGGGTCAGTCGATTTTCAATAAAGGCGTTAATGCAATCCAATAGAAAAAGAAAGTTATCTGTAGCCAATCGTGCTGCAAGAATTGGATATATATTTACGCATATGGCACTCCAATTTAACTTGACATGGATCACAGATCTACATATAAAACCCAAAACTATTAAACTTCTAGGAGAAAAAGATAGATATAAATCTTTGTAACCTTCGGTTGAAAGAGTTCCTAAATATGGCACCAAAGTCATGATACATAAGAGAAAAATTACTGACAAATTCAACATCATTAAAAGTTTACCAATTAATTTAAAATATCTGATCATCAAAAGACATTGGTAAAAGGAAAACAAGTCACAGATTGGTAGAATATATTTGCAATGTTCATATCCAATAAAGGATATAAAATATGGAATGCCTTTTTAAAATGTCCAGCAACTGATATGTAAAAAACACAAACAAACAAAGAAAACCTTACTGCTGTCAAGTTGGTTCTAAAACTCATAGTGACCCAATAGGACAGAGTAGAACCTACTCTTGGGCTTTCCAAGACTGTCCATCTGTCTGTGCGTAGATTGCCCTATCTTTCTCCTGGGGAGCGAATGGGGGCCTCAAACAGCTGACCTGGCATTAAAAAGAACCAAATAGATCTCTTACTACCGTAACCACTCACTCGCTGTCCCTGAGTCATTTCAGTGACCCTAGAGGGCATCTTTCTCCAGCAAAGCGGCTGGTGTCTGAATGGTTAGCAGCCCAATGCTTACTCTAGTGCCCCCCAAGAGCTCTTTCCTACTGCCTTAGAATTCCCGTATTTGATGTTCTAATAAGAGTTTGGTCTAGGAAATGTTTTCCTGGAACAGGCTCACAGGACTTGTCTTTTCAGGATTAGGAGAACCACCCAGAGCTGTACTGGAAGAGGGTGCCACTCACTGTGTCCAGACAAAACCTGGTCTCTGCCACTCAGCCTGTTCCCAGAACCTGAAATACACGCCCAGAATGCTCTGCAGCAGACCCCCTGGCTGAGATTATCATCATGGGGGTCTTCTCTCAAAGGGATTTTGCAATAGAACCAGAGAGAAAGGAAATATACCAAGAAAAAGGCACAGTTAAAGCATTCATTAATATTTAGAATTTTCTGCCCACCTGTGACTAAAATTGTTGCCCATGACCTATCAGAGAGCTGAGGCAACACCTCATCTGTAAACAGTGGGACGTTCACACAGCACAGAACAGCAGTGACCATTTTCAATCGACTTGTCAGGACCAGATCTCCATTGGAGCTAATGATGGAGGCAGCCTCTCAACCTAGAGATGACTGTATTTGGGGAGCGCCCTGAGGAATGGACACGTTGTTAGAGAAGGCTAATCTGAATGAGAAATGGAACTGAGCCAACAGTAGGAAGAATCAAGATCATGTTGGACAGAGTGGACTTGGAGCACAGCCTAACGTACAAGTTGAAAAACCCATTGCCATCAAGTCGATTCCAACTCACAGTGACCCTGTGTGCTCCATAGGTTTGTGTGCTCCAATTGTGCTGGAAGCAGATCACCAGAACTTTCTTCCGAGGTGCTCTTGGGTGATTTTAGGTTAGTAGCTGAGAGCATACGACTTGCACCGCTCAGGGAAACTTGAAGTATGTCTAAAGTACAAAAGGACAAGTCAAGATCCCACTTTGGGTCCTCTGTTTTAAGGAGGTCGCCCGTAGGAGTATTCACACCTCCATGTACACTAACCCACAGGCATCAAGTGGATTCCAACGCATAGCTTTCTGAGCATGGGAGCTGGGACAGCGCTAGGCAGGTGAGCACATGCCTAAGTAATGGGTAAATGTCAACAAGTTAGTGGGGGAAACCACCTGTGACTCCAGGGGAAACCCAATCCCATCACCCGGATGGGATCAGCTCCAAGAGATGGAGGGGAGAAAGAAATGCCTGACAGTTTAGGGAGCAGGGCTTCCTGGGAATCTGGAAAAGAGCCTAAGCAGGGTTTTAAAAACAACTCTCTCTGTCTCTCTCTGTCTCTCTCTCTCTCTCTCTCTCTGTCTCTCTCTCTCTCTGTCTCTCTCTCTCTGTCTCTCTCTCTCTGTCTCTCTCTCTCTCTCTCTCTCTCTCTCTCTCTCTCTATATATATATATATATATATATATATATATATATCTGACAGGAGTATCATTTTGAAAAATAAAGACCAGACATCTCAAGCTCGCTCTAAAGCCCCATGTGACGTTCTTCCTGCCCTTAAGGAGCAGGTGCCTCACTCCTGTCCCAACTCCTTTAAATAAAAAAATCAGCTGCCGCTGGCCATTTCTTGTTTAAAATTGTGCATAATTGATAGTGGCAAATCTACCCCAGCTGTGTCTAAAATCTCTCGGGCCGGAGCAGCACTCCCTGTGACTGCCATTCACTGTGAAGTCAGCGCATGGGCGCACACCTGGCAGTTTACAGCGTGCCATGCAAACTGCAGAGACCGGTTTATGAGGAGGGGCCCAAGGATCAAATTCCTGCATAATCGACCTCCATTTTCAAGGCATCTTAAAATTTCTGCTTCCCTCACCATTGGGAAGAAAGAGAAGAGCCACTCTCCATCGGGCTCTTGTCTGCGCCTGACAATAATGAAATGTAAGTCATTGGAAGCCGGGAAGTCCCGCAAACTTTTCCCAAAGAGAAAGGCAGATAAGGGTCAGGCAAAAGTGGCAATAGACAAGGAGAAGGCCGATCGGAAGTGGAGAGGCAATTTGCATACTTCCCAACTCATCCAAGGGATTGCGGGCCAGCCCTGGGTGAGGGCAGCGGCAGAGGAATCCAGTCGGGACAGAAAGAGTGGAGAACTTCCCACGCAGGCCACCCGCAAAGGAAGTCGCTGGCAAGCTCATCAACGTCTGTGCGAGACTTAAGTTGGCTTTGGGTTGTTTAAGGATGGGGAGAACCCCCCCCCCCAATTCAAATGCATATTATAGAGACCCTTGGGTTAAGCCTCTGACAGGACAGAGACAAGGCCGGACAAGACCAGTCACCTGAGTGAGGAGAGCCATCAACATGAGGCATCCAGGGATGCAGTCACACGACCACATAAATAGGACATGGGACACAAAAGACACTGTCACAAAATCATGGTTGGCAGCAGATCAATTCATCACAGAAGTGGGGTAAGGGGCCAGGACTGGGCTAGGTCCACCACTGCAGATACGGAACATTGGCAAGATTGGTTCAGGCCCCTGGGACCACCTTGTTAGGAGATGCCTGATGATTATGTGGCTCAAGTACCCCAATTTCCATCAAGGGCACACCCAGCTGAGGCCCTGGGTAAGGGCTAGCCTGTCTCTCCAAGAACTGCCTGCGGGCAAAGCTTTGCACACTGGCAGCAAGTGGTCACAAGGAGCTCAATGGCAGCTGAATCTCGGTGGAAACTCAAAATGGATTTTGGGCTCCCCCTGTCAACCACAGCCTTCTGAAGACCTCGTGTCCCAATGAGGCTCTAGCACAGGGTCAGGATGAACAGTATCTGTTCAGGAAGTACTCTAGGCTGTGACAGTGAGACCCAGCCAACGAGATACCAGGCTGTTCCGAGTTCCTGCGACTTTTAAATCATTTAACCGGGGAGGCTTTCATGTCTCCAAGTCTTGTTCCAGTGACTGCTCCTCAGACTCTTCAAAATATTTGTTTGTTGTTTTCAAAATATTTCTAAGAAAAAAATGTCTATGACTGTGTTCTGCTTGGGGCCCAGTAACCGGGGTCTTTAGAGCCCAGGATGAATTCAGACCTCCAAATTAGAGTGACAATACTCTGTTCAGATCACAGTCAGTTACCCCGACAAAAATCCTTGTGCATTTCTTGAAAATGAAATGAGGGTGGGGATGTCCTAGCTCTCTCATTCTCTCGTGCTGCTGTAACGAAATACCACCAACGGACGGCTTTCACGAGCAGAGAATGACTTTCTCACAGTTTAGAAGGTTAGATCCAGGGCACCACCTTTAGGGGAAGGCTTTTCTTTCTCTGGCTCTTGCATCTGAGGTCGGTTCTTGTCTCCCGCCCATCTCTGCAGATCCCCATGTAGCATGGCATGAGTCTTCCCCTGCTCTTGGAGGTTCTCCAGGGGCCCACTCCGGCTTTTCTTCATTGGAGGCTCCCCTTTCTCTGCTCGGCTCCTTCTTTCATCTCAGGTGAGAGAAAAGGCGGTGCGGACCACTTGCTAGGGAAACTCCCCTGAGAAGCTGACACACGCACTTCGGTGAGTGGGCAGGAGGCACAGTTTAATCGATGGCAGGTGACTTCAGGGACTCTTCACTTGGGGGACCCCCTCTTGAGGCAGAGCGACTGTCCAAGTGGAAGGTGTGATCCAGGGAGATCGGGGAGCGTGTGAACATGACACGAGGGGAACAAGTCACTCACGACCAGCACATCTGTTCACGACACTTTGGCAACCAGGGGTAGAAACAGGTTGTGAATCAAACGATTCTGTTTTTTTACAGGGAACAAGAGAAGTCTGGAATGTTAAGAATGAGTGTTCTTGGGTGGTGGAAGGAAGGACAATTATTTGCTCTTTTTAGCTCCACCACATTTTCAAACTTTCTTACAACATACAACTTTATAAAAAGACAAAGCTAGAGATCTTTTTGTGAAGTCAACTTTTGAAAAGTCAACTTCTGCTAACATGGAAATCTGGAGGAGAAACCCAATCCTCGCACGAACAGCTCGGGGGAGGGAGGTGAAGGGTAGGTGGAGCAAGGGAGGTGACATCATGCAGGAGAACTGGATGGTGGCAGCGGTGAGACAGGCTTACAGGCCACAGAGGGTTTACTCTCACCTGGCCCTCGCCCTCCACTTGGGGTGGGGGGGGGGGACACGACATGTAACAGTCGCTGATTTCATGATGTATTAAACTTTGGCAGTGCACTTGTGCAGGGTTTGAAGGGCACCTGGGCGGACACTGGTTAAGGGTCATGCATCAGGCAGCAGCCTCAGAAGAACATCTGGGTGGGTGAACATCCTGTTGGTGCCCCATTCTGCGGGAGACAGAGACACACCACATGAACCCCCTTCTAGAAAGGACCCCTGGACCAGCTGCAGCGAGTGTGGTCAACTAACCACCTCCAAAGTTAGGTGACTACAGGGTCAACATCAACTTGTAAGAAACATCGTTATTGAGACAGAATTCACACACCATAATCGTCACTCCCCTAGAGCGTACAATTCAATGATTCTACTGTGTAACCATCACAGTATAGAACATTTCATTGTCCCCAAAGGAATTCCTTACCCATTAGCAGTCATTTCCATCCCCTTACTCTTAACCCCTGGCAACCACAAACCGCCTTTCTATCTCTATGAATTTTCCAATTCTGGGCATTTCACATGAATATATAACATATGGCCCTCTCGCTTAGCATAACGTTTCAAGGTACATCGATATTGTAGCCTGCATCAGTAATTCATTCCTTTTTATCGCCAAACAATACTCCATTGTACAGGTATGCCACGTTGTGTTTCCCCACTCGCCAGTGGGGAAGCCGGGCCAGGTTCTTCCGAAGGCACCCCGAGCTAATAACTGAGCCGGGAAGTGGCACTGGGGCCTGCCCACGTCTGCCCACAGGGACTCCTGCGATGGTTGACCTGCACTCGCTAGCTCAGCCCTGGACCTGGAGAGAGACCTGGTCGGGGCTGCACGGTGACTTGAGGGCTCCCTCTGCCCAATCCCGTCTGGCCCTCTTTTCCCGGCACAGACGTGACCCTCCAGGCAATACTTCTGAATCTACCTCAGTATCTGCTTCCCAAAGAACTCAACCTGTGGCCAAACCGAAAACCATACTCCCCACCATCACACTGATTCTGGCTCATGGTGACCCTACAGCACCGGATAGAGCTGCCCCTGTGGGTTCCCGAGACTGCAGTCTTAACAGAAAGTCTCCTTTTCCTTCTGTGGAGCAGCTGGTGGTTTTGAACCATTAGAGGGCACAGCCCACATAACCACTAAGCCACCAGGCACCAAGAGAGAGCCAAGAGTCTTTCAGGCAGTCTCCCGTTCACCGCACTCTAACCCCACACTTCCCCATCTGTCTCCCCTGTCAGCTCTTTGGAGGAGGGCCTCAGTGCAGTCCTGAGAGAGCTTCAGGAGAGGGGAGTATTTAGACATTGCTCAAATGTCCGAAAGAGCTGGATGGAGATTAACTTGCACTTTCTCTCTCGCACACACCCATCCATATCGCAAGGCACTGGTAAGCGAACACATATAAAGTACTTCCCATCCTCGCTGCCAGTGAGTCATCGCCGACTCAGAGCAGCCAGATAGACAGGGTAGAACTGCCCTGTGAGTTTTTCAGACTACAACGCTGTTTGTTTTTTTGAGTAGTTACATTCTTTTTAAAAAATGTATCATTTTATTGGGGGGGGGGTTCTTACAGAGCTTATAACAATCCATAATTCAATTGAGTCAAGCACATTTGTACAGATGTTGCCATCACCAGTCTAAAATATTTTCTTTTTACTTGAGCCCTTGGTATCAGCTCTTTTTTGCCTCCCTCTCCCACCCTCGTGAATCCTTGATCAATTATATATTATTATTGTTATTTTGTGTCTTACACCCACATTTCTATTATTCATCCCATTGGGAGTGGGTTATATATCCAACCTTGTGATCAGTTCCCCTTTCTCCCGCACCCTCCTTCCCCCTCCCCTCATAGAATTGCTACTCCCACTACTGTTCCTGAAGGGGTTATCTGTCCTGGATTCCACGTGTGGAGAGCTCTTATCTGTACCAAGGTACATACTTCGGTCTAGCTGGATTTGTAAGGTGGAACTGGGTCACGATAGTGGTGGGAGAAGGGGGAGGAAGCATTCAGGAATGAAAGAAAACCAAAACCCACTGCCATCTAACTGGTGCCGACTCATACTGACCCTATAGGACAGGGTAGAACTACCTGGGTGAGTTTCTGAGACTGTAACTCTTTACTGGGGCAGCAAGCCCATCTTTCTCCCACTGAGTGGCTGGTGGTTTCAAAGGGCTTGTATCCACTCTGGCACCAGGGCTCCCTTTTCTCCATGCTAGACACACACCAAACATCCCTGGGGCACAGTTACAGAAACACACTGAAGATGCTTCAGTGCCGCAGTGCATTTTCCCCCCACCACTACCATCTCACGCCAGCCTTCTGCCACTGGATTTTTTTGTTAAGGTGCTGCAGGGAGGATTTGGTCTTAATGCTTCCCAGAGTCCAGGTTCCCCTCTGTGAACCTCTTGATCTGCTTGGCTTCAGCCTTAACTCTTTGCCTCCCATTCATGGTCAACATCATCTTGAACATCCACTGACACTCAACTCATCACAGGCCAGGCACTGGGTAGTGCCCCATGACTAGTCTCATTGGATTGTCCTGAGAAATATATTAGAATCCCAGGAATGATGAGGGCATGTCCATTCTCATGCAGGAGAACATGCAGGCCCCCAAGAGGGTACGAGATGTTTCTGAGGCTGGACCCAGCATGAATGGTACCTGGCCCTACGACCTAGCTGCCCCGCTGCTTCTCTGTAGGCAACACTGCTGGGCTTCCTCCCTGAAGTTGTGAGAGGAGCCTGAGGGTCTCTGATGAAAACCAGGGAGTGAAAAGTGAACCACGAGCCAATGTAGGAGGCGGGGTGGGAGGGGCAGGGAGGCTCACTACACTCCAGCTCAGACCCCTTGGGCCAATCACGGCTCCCCAGATCCCCATAAGCGGGGCGCTCACCCTGCAGTTTGTCTTACTGAGAACGCTGGGCACACTAGCTGCCTCTCAGGGTTAAAGATAACTCAGATTCCAAAAAGGTCCTTTCTCCCCCCAATCACGGCTGTCTTGCCTGAGGAATCTGACACTGGGTTAAGCCCACAGTTTAATTACTCCAAAATTATGTTAAGTCCTGGCATAAATATCGCAGGGGCATCCTCCAAAGAATTTCATTGCAGGAAGCTGGGAGGCTGCCAGAGCGCTTGCTTAAAAAGTAAGCAGAGAAAAGGCACATGCAAAAAAAAGAGAGAGAGAAAAGATAGATATCATTTTCAGAATTAAAAGGTGCA
Source organism: Tenrec ecaudatus (assembly GCF_050624435.1). Taxonomy (NCBI): domain Eukaryota; kingdom Metazoa; phylum Chordata; class Mammalia; order Afrosoricida; family Tenrecidae; genus Tenrec; species Tenrec ecaudatus. The sequence goes on along the minus strand of NC_134539.1, from coordinate 74,296,407 downwards.
GTGGTGATCCTTTGTCAGATCCACCGGGTGTCCAAGAGAAATAGGCTCCAGAGAGCACACTGCTCCCATTTTACAGACCACAGGGTGGGAAATACCTTTCAGCCCTCCCACGGAAGAGGTTTTACTTCTCTGGGGGCGGGGGTGGGGTGGGGGAGCGCTCAACCCGATGAAATATTAATAACCAGTGATATTAATTAAGGGGAAAAGTCCACCAAGAGAACCCCAATATGTTTACAGTGTCCCCAGGAAACTGGGAAAATTCACAATCAAGTGTGTAAATGTTCTAAAAAAGGGTCCTGAATATTTTATGAATATTTGTCATAAAACAGAAATAATAACCACTGTGCAGAGCTATTAGAATTAATATTTATGCTGCCCGCCATGAAATATTCATGGGGACAGAGAAAGGGGGGCCCCCCGTAAGACAAGAATTAATTTACATTGGGCTCGGTTTACCCGCTGGCTTGATGTTTAAAGACGGCTGACAAGCCTCCATATGAATCCACCAGTCACTTCCCGCAGTAGGTGGAGTGGAGGGGGTGGGAGGACGGGTCCAGGCTGCTGACAGCTCACAGATTGAGTTTCTGACAGCCCTTAAAAAACCTAAACGGCCCCCCACCTTTTTTTCCTTCTTCCATGGCCCAAGGCACTCTGTTCTGCCACCACGCTTCCGATCTCCCCTTCCATCTGCTGAAATTAACGAATTAATGAGCACGATTCGCTTTACAGTGGGGCCCTATGAATGTTTACAGGTGATTAAATTATAATGCGGGGCGGCTGTATAATTCATGAACCAATTAAAGGAAGTGTTAGTTGATTTGATGGGATGAGGACGTACAAAATGCATTTAACTAATGGGGAACCGCAGGCTGCGGAGGGCCGGCTCCCTCTCTCAGATTACGCAGCTAATTGCTCGACTTTATGGGGCTGTCACCGATAGCCATGCATGTTTCATTGTTCTCAAATACTTCAATTGTTTGCATCCGTGTTGAGGCTGTAACACAGAGAAGCTGGGCCAAACTTGGGTGTAGTTACACTGCCCGGGGCAGCGGCCACCACGTGAAAACCTGAGCTCCCGCTTCGGGTGTCACTGGCCATTAGGTGATTAAAAAGGCCCAACAGCCGATTGCCCTTTGTTTGGACACTGATTCCAGAGGCCGACTTGGTGACAGCGGTGACATGGGATGTGTGTGTGTGTGTGTGTGTGTGTGTGTGTGTAGGAGGGAAGCAATCTGTAGCCCCAGACTTGTTTCGGGCTGGCAAAAACCTATGTCCAAAGTGCTGGTTAGCCTTCAGCTCCCAGAGCTGTGGAGGGCTGACCCCCAGGGTAGTTCATCTGAGGTGTTTCATAGCTAAGGGGCCACCCCCAACCCCTCGGGTTTCACTTTGTCCACACGTAAAGGAAGGCCACTCGGGGCTTCATTCAGCACACTGTGGAAAACCTGAAGCCAAACTTAAACAACTCCGTCAGTAGCTCTTGGGTTTGTGCTTGGGAGAAAATCTGCCCTACGGAGATGCCCCATGATTATGCTTCTCAGGAAAAGGGAATGAGCCAAGGGCAGGGGAGATGAAGGTGGCATCCTTCCCAGCTATAGCCATGGGGATGCCACCTTTATATCAGCCATCTCAGGAGACGCTACATGGCACGGGGCACATTTCCCCAGTACATGCTGGATTGCCAGACCTCTGCACCAACGATCAACTCATCTCAACAGCACATTCCACTGCACATCCCTCCTCTCTTCTGGCTTCTCAGGAGAAGGAACGCAGCATGCGTAAACACCCGAGATCACGAACCATAGAAGAAAGGGTGAGGTTGCCAAGGATTTCATTTCACTTGAATCCACCAGCAGCACCCTGGAAACAGCAGTCAAGACCTCAAACATCTGCCTATTGCATCAGGCAAACCAATTGCACAAAACCTCTTTGAAATGTCGAAGGGTGAGGCTGTCACTCTGGGGACTAAGGTGTGCCTGATCCAAGCCATGTATTTCCATTTCCTCAGATGCATGTGGAAGCTGGACACGGCAAAGGACGACTAGAGGAAATTGGATGCCTTTGAATGCGGGTGATGGCAGCCAGCTTTGAAAGTAATGCCAGGAGAACAACGTTATCAGTCCTGGAGAAGTCCAGCCGGATGCTCCTGTGACCGAGGTTGGCCAGGTACTTTGCACTTGTTACCAGGAAGGACCAGTTCATGGGAAAGGGCATCATGCTTGGGAAAGAACAGGGATAGAGAGCAAGAGGAAGACCCTGAATAAGATGGGACAGTGACTGAGATATCGGGGGGGGGGGGGGGCGGGATTGTAAGGACACTGCGGGACGAGATGGTGTTTCCTTCTGTTGTACTGCCGCTGTGAACCTGAACCGACTCGATGGCCCCTAAGAATGACAAACACACAGAGTTGTACAACTTAAAAGCCATCCATCTTCAAACCCACTGTGGGCCTAGGAAAGACTTACTTGGCTGCCCATTTGGCACCCATGACCGTGATGAGGGAATGGGTGGATGTTCCAGGAGGCTCGGCCACACCTGTCTCTAGTTAGATGAGCCTGGGTGAGACTCGGTCCCCGGCCCATGAGACTAGCAGAGCTTAGTCTTGTTCTGGCCCACAGTGTTTCAGTCAACATTACTGCCACATGATATTGGAAATCCCAACGGGTGCGATCTGAACTTTTCCACAGAGGTACACGATTAGAGGTTAGCTGTTCCTAAGCTGCACAGTGGACACCGTATTGCCAAATTAAACACCAACCAGTGAGATCCATAAAGGACCTTTACAGCATCAGTTGATTCTTTGTTAATACAAGAGCAAAGTGCCAAAAGACACATGGGACAAGATTTCCCATTGCAGAATTACTTGTAATAGCAAAACAAAAACAATTGCCCCTAAAACAAAAACAAATGAACAGAACCCAAACCAATCTCAAAAGCTGGAAACAGCCTCTATGTTCACAGAGGGAGGAAGGCTAAGACATTTAGGCATACCAACTCTGCACCTTTTCAACGAAATACAGTAGGTCTAGCGTACTGACATTGGAGAGAAGTCCAACATACAGTCTTAAGCAAAGACGAAAATAATTAGGAGGGGGTAACCCCCCCCCAAAAGCTATGTATTTAAATATATATTTATTTTTAACAAAACAACCGAATCATTTTCAAAGTACTCTCCATTATACTTGATACAATTGTCAAATCTGTGATTCCACTCTCAGAAACAGTTTTCAAACTGATCTGTTTGGATGGCCTCCCTCATTTTTATCTTCACCTCTTTAAAAAATATATATATATTTATTTATTTATTGTATCTTCACCTCTTCTAAGTCGTCAAAGCACTGTCCTTCCATGTCCCTCCATTATCTGCAGCAACAGAAAGGAGTCACACAGAGGGAGGTCAGGTAAGATGCGGGGCAAGAGAGGCATGCTGTTTTTTGCCAAAAACTGATGCACTGAGATGGCTGCGTGAGCAGGTGCGTTGTCATGGTGGCAAAACCAGTGCCTCTCTGCCTGCCACAAATCAGGCCTTTTTTGGTTGTACACTGTTACACAATTGTTTCAGAACCTCTAAATAGAAGGCTTGATGAACAACCTGACCAGGTGGAACAAACTCCAAATGAACTATTCCCCTCATCTAAAAAACAAACAAACCCACAAACAAACAAACACCGTCTTGATCTTTGATTTCACTTGACGAGTTTTTGGATGAGGTAAAGATGGTGTCTTCCACTGGCTTGATTGATGTTTGTTTTGAGGTTGTAAGAATAGCACCATGTCTGTCACCACTAATGACCTTGGGGGGGGGGGAAAGTCTGGGTCACTTTGGAGCTGTTCTTTCAAAGCATGTTTCCACTTGACACTCTTTTTCCTGGTCAGTCAGAACCTGACGCAGAAATTTTGCAGTCGACTTTCTCATTCCCAAATCTTCTGTTAACATTTGCTGAACTGAGCTCTGAGATAGTCCAGATAGCGTCCCCATCTCTTCAATGGTTTATCGTTCGTCTTTGCGCACAAGTACACAAGTTTTGTTGACATTTTCATCAGTTTGGGAAGTTGATGGATGTACAGAATGAGGTTTGTCATCAACCGACATTTCACCTTTTTTGAAACGAGAAAATCACTCATACACTTGAGTTTTCCCCACAGTGCTGTCCTTTCCCACAGTGCTGTGCTCAATATCACAACCGTTTATGTGGCATTTTTCCCAAGTAGGAAACAAAATTTCATATCTGCACACTGTTCTCTTAAATCAATCATTACAAAAAAATAAAGTACAAGTGAAACTGCTTTTATGAAAAAAAAAAAAAAAAAAGAACCTTCCCAGGTGATGCCACTGGATGCACCAACTCAGAGCAAGTTGCTCTATGCTCGCCTAGAAGGAAAACTGCATACTACGAAAGGTCCACCCATCGGAGCTCTTTTCAGGTTGTTTTGTTTTACCCCCTTGTATAGACACCCTCTCCTCACTATGTATCCGGTTAAGTCCCAAAGACCTGGCTGTTATGCCCAAATTGGCCTTATGTGAAATGGAGGATGACCACATCAGATCACCACACTGAGGATGACCACATCTTTATGTAATTGCCAGATTACAGCATTAAAGAACTGCCAACCACTGACATTTTCATTATTTATTTTTCTCCTTCTTGGAGCAGGTTTGCTTTGTCTGTTTTTTTTTAATTAAAAATATTTGTTATTGAGATTTCACTCCAGGAAGGCCATGCTTTTCAAGTCCTTCAATATGCCAGTACTTGTAGATTAGCGAAGACTTAGATCCAGATTCTGCTACATCAAATAAGACTCCACCCAGCAAATTCCACCATGGAATAGTCTTAGAAAATGGTTCCCTGCCGACTCTTTGGTTCCTGAACCCACATCTGATTTCAGGCTGTAGAAATGACCTACTATTACAGATTGAATTGTGTTCCCCCTAATACACATTAAGTTCTGGATCTGTGTACCTGGAGATGTGATCCTGTTTGGGACTAGGATGGGCCTTATGTTATATGTATGAGGTCACAGAGTGGATGCTAAACCTAATTACTTCTGAGTTCTAAAAAAGACCAGAACAGCCTCAGAGACACACCTGGTGGAAGAAAAACACCCAGTCAGGGTCATCTACAAGCCAGGGCTTACTTGGGAGGAAGAAATCAACATGGACTTTCAGCCTCCAAAATTGTGAGAAAATAAATGTCTGCTGCTAAACCTCCCTCTTGTGGTCGTCATGTTGCAGGAGCTCTAGGAAAGAAGATTGTTACTAATGATAATTAGGGACAAATTGCACCCTGGACTTGATTCACTGCAATTGGATGAACCCTCGAATTGAAGGGATATTGGATCCCTCCTGGAGGCAATGCCAAAAGAAAACTCACCTAATTGCCTACTGAAAAGAAACCCAAGGTTAAACTGTTTATCTGGGTTATGCAGGTGTGTTAAACTTCTTAAGTGGGCCTACCCACTGAGGAGGTAAAGCCTGATATCTAGATAAAGCTTCTTTGTGTCCTTGGGCTGTCATTTAAATCTTCGGGGTTTGATAGTTGTCTATGACTTAAATCTATTACTTGAGACCAGGAAACAGTCTTGTGCTATCTACCCTATAGTTGTTCCCTATCATAATCTGAAAGGTATACTGTAGTGCTGACAAGCTCAATGGGCTCAGTGGAATACTATGCAGCCATCAACAATGAAAATGAGGATCCGCACCTGTTAACACAGACTCTGCTCTAAATAGTGGGGGTGGGGGCGGAAAGGCTACCATAAAGCATAGAGAATGGAGACTCTTTTTCATAGAATAGCTTTAAAAATGCCTAAATGAACCAAAACGTTAACACGGACTATGATGGATACTGAAAATACTCTTGCTTAGCTACAACTTCTAACTTTTCTCCTGGAAGCCTGGATTTCTTGTGTCAGGAGATGTTTAAGATATACATACATGTGTACATATACATCTCCTCCACCAGGCTCTCTGATCAGGTCTTCCCATGGCTTCCCATTGCCCTGCCCTGGCTGGGGCGTGACCTGGCACTTCAGCCTCATCCTTTACAGCCGGCCTCTCCCACCACATCTCTACAGAAGACCAGGACCCTCCTCTTTCCTAGGGCTGCTGGAGCAAGTGACCGCAAATTGGGTGGCTTAAAAGAACAGACATTCAGTCCGCAGGTCCAGCAGTCAAAGGTCCAAATTCCTGTGTTTGGCGAAAGCTGGCCCTCTCTGAAGGCGCTCCGAGAAGAAGAGCCTGGGTTGGCTTCTTGGCTTCTGGAAGCCCCATGTGTTCCTTGGCTCCAATCTCTTTCACATGGTCATCTGTTTGCCTCTGTCCTTGGGCCTCGTTTCCCTCTTTAAACAACATCACTTGTGTGCTATGACTTGTAGATAGGCAAAGACCCAGATTCAGATTCAACCACATTGGAATAGGACCGGCCCTACCCGACTCAACTAGGACCTCAGGACATCTTACTAATAGCATCTTCAAAGGCGCTATTTCCAAACAAGGTCATGTTCACAGGCACTAGGAATTAGGACTTCAACATACCGTGAAGAAAGGGGAGAGGTCTCCTGGGAGAGAGAATTCAATTTGTAACATATATGTTCCTGGAACATGCCTGGCTGTCTACCTACAGAGCCTGGGTCACAAGTGCCCATTTGCCTAGCTTGCTAGGTCCTCCCATTTCCCACAAGGAGACCGGGTGGCGTAGCAGTGGTTACAAGTTGGGTTGCGATCAGCAAGGTCAGCAGTTTGAAACCACCGCCCCACTCTGCAGGGAAAAAAATTGCAGGATCGCAACAATGAAGCAAACAACTTTCCTCCAGTTCTTTAATGCTTCCTCCCCACTATCATGACCTCAATTCTACCTTACAAACCGGACTAGACCAGAATATGTACACTGCTATCGATAAGAGATGAAAACACAGGGAATCCAGGAAAGATAAACCCCGCAGGACCAACAATGAGTAGAGATACCAAGAGGATAAGGGGAAGGTGGGAGGAGAATAGGGGAATCAATCACAAGGATCAACCTATAACCCCTTCCCAGGGGGACAAACAACAGAAAAGTGGGTGAAGGGTGACAGAGGACGATGTAAGATATGAAAATAATAATCTATAACTTATCAAGTGTTCATGAGGGAGGGAGGACAATGGGAGGAAGGGGGGAAAATGAGGAGCTGATACCACCGGCTCAAGTAAAAGAAAATGCTTTGAAAATGATGATAGCAACATATGTACAAATATGCTTGACACAGTGGATGAATGTAAGGATTGTGATAAGAGATCTAAGAGCCCTTTTATATATATATATATATATATATACACACACACACACACACACACACACACACACCAGACACGGGGTTTCCAATTTGATTGGAGTTTTTTTATTCCACCCCCCACCCTCCCCACTCACCATTTAAAGAGAAAGGCTTTCCGGCCCAGACATCACCTCTGACCTGATTTGCCATTCCTTGCTGATATTTTTATGAGTATCTGCTTCCTTTTCCTTAGCGGACAGAAGCAGGTTCACACAGGACGCCAGGATGTTTGGATGACAACTCTGTTGTCTAAAATATGGAGTGGATTTGCATGTTTTCCACATGCCAGGGTCCTGAAAGGCTGTGGTCCCCTCGCAGCCCCCAGGGCGTGGGCTTGCCCAGGGCGTCTTATAAGTGGCACGAGGCCAACTCCATTAAAAACCACACTCATGGCCACTGAGCGGGTTCCGACTGACAGTGGCCCTGTAGCTAGAGAGTGCAGAACTGCCCCTGTGGGTTTCTGAGGCTGTAACTCTTCATAAGAGCAGAAAGCGTCAGCTTCCTCCTTTGGAGCGGCTGGTGGGCTCAGCCTGATGACCTTACTGGGAGCCCTCACTGGGGCTCGCAGAGAAAGCCATCTCTATAAACATGAAAACACTTACCCCTTGAAGTTCCACTGACTGAACCGTTTAAAGTCGATTTCCCCATAGCCGCTGCCTCTCACTGGAGAGAGAATTAAGGAAGTTCACGCTGGTCTAGACACTCTAGCCTCTTCTATTCCCTAGCTAATGAGTGCTGAGAGGAACTGTTCTCCAAAAAGGAAAGGCTGCCTGGAGGCAAGCAGTTCAAACCATTGTTCTTCTCTAGCAGCTAAAGGAGAGCGAGTTAGAGCACAACCTGCCCCCAGGGGTCGCCTGGGGTCCCTGCCCCACCTCCTGTAAAAACTTGGTTCAGTAAAACATCAGCTTTTACTTTATTTCTTAAATCACATTGGCTTACTTTGATACTTTCACTGTGCTTGGTGGCAAATTACTTTTGACCCTGGCCACCATCAATCCCAAATCCCTGTCTTCCACACAGGTGTGTGGGTGTGGGGTGGATGGGTGTGGGTGGGTGTGGGTGTGGGCAGGTGTGGGGGGGGGGCGGGCATGGGTGGGAGGTGGGGGTGGCGATGGCAGGCACAACTGTCAGAGGCCACATTTCAGAACAAAACAACATGAGCCACCCTCTCTGCCCAAATGCCAGTCCCCTGCTGACCTGACTCGGCATCTTTCTGGTCAGGAAGGTGTTGATCATCCTGCTCGTTTTATTTTTTTATAATTATATAATCAGAGTTTATTATATAACCAAAGATCACCAAGCACATGATCAAGCAATTACAATCTATTTGTTTTTTCTCTGGCTCCTTTTTTTAAAAAAACATTTTATTAGGGGCTCATACAACTCTTATCACAATCCATACATGTACATACATCAATTATATAAAGCACAGCTGCACATTCTTTGCCCTAATCATTTTCAAAGCATTTGCTCTCCCATCCTGCTCTTTTGAGCTCAAAAAGTGCAGCTGTGGGCTCTGACCAACACAGATCACCTACGACCATCGTCACCATCCCTTCCTCCATAGAGTGGGGACACGCCTGGTTCAAGGTCATGTGGCCAGTAAATAGCCAAGCGGAATGAGGACCAAAGCAGTCTGGGTCTTAGTACCCACACGCCCACTCGGCCCAGCCACAGGGACCTCGACAGGTGGTTCCTCCCATCAGGCTTCAAGATGTTCTCCAGCCCTGGCTGGTCTCTGCGACACACCACACTACACCAGAGAGGGCTCTGTAAAATGTCTGCGGAGAAATCCCATCATTTTTCCCTTCAATTCTTCCCCACCATTTTTTGGGAAGGTCCCTCATGTCCCCCTGAACCAAGTATGGCCTGACTGGGCTGGACTCAGGGCTCTGCACACCCACCAACTTCGAACGTGGGCTACTGATGACCACTTCCTTCTTCTCTCTCCCCAGGCCGGTGTGGTCGCTCCCCAGCCAGCCTGCACCTCTGCTCCTGGACTCAGACATCCGCAAGGCAAGTTGCTCGAGGCTGGGTGTGGTGCAGCTATTGTGCATGTCTGCTCTTCAAATTAATATCTGCATGCCCATAAAACGACTCACTCAAGATCATTATCAGCCCGACATATATAACTCGCCAGATTGCTATCTAGAGAGTTCTGCCTGGCTGATTTTCTCTGTTCTTCTAACTACTCCACAGCTAAATGGTTTACAAAGCCATTTTCTACCAAAATATTTATGTTCTCGAATGCATATTAGCCTCTCTGTCATGATCAGGATTTTATGAGCACTCTATAGCCGCTGTGAATTAAATACCTAATTTCTAATCCATCAGATTCCAGTTTGGTGCTGCATTTGTCTCTATTATGGCACAGCGGCTGCAGTTGCCACAGGCACCTGACAGATGACAACATGAACGCGTGTGTGCGGGGACAGCCACAGTGATTGACGTTCCAATCCCACAGCAGCCACGGGGCGTTGGTGACTTGACCACTGATAGCTGGAGAGAAGAGCCCACAGCTCACTAGGATGGTCCCAGGCTTCAGAACCAAGGGCAACTTCCAGGAAGGGCTCCCTCTGTCCTCAGTCTACCCACGAGGCCCTCTCCAGCCCACCTATCTGGGCAAAGAGCAAACACAGAGGAAGACAAAGGAAGACTCTTTTGAGGAGCAGCACTGTTTTAGTCTGGGGACTCGCAGGGAGCTAAGCCAGTAGAGCAGATCGGAGGGGGCCTTGAAAGTATTCCTGGGCAAATGCCCTGATCTTTCCATTCCATTTCTCCACAAACTTTCCGAAGGCCACTTGTACCTATCAGTAGGTATTTAGAGGCTTCGTTCAAGGACATGCCTCCAGGAGTTGCAGTGACTGGCAAGTCCTAATTTGTGGGTCAAGTGCCAGGCTGGAGGCTTCTCCTGACTCAGGGGGTGGCAGGGATGGACAAATCAACAGGAAAGGTGACAAGCTGATGGCTCATGGTGCTGCAGGATCTGGCAAATGCCAGAATATGCAAGCCAAATGGCAGGCTGCTGGGCCATATCCCAAGAACCAGAGGTCAGAGTCTGAAGCAGGATTGAGAAAGAGTAAGCTTTGTCAGAAGCAGACCCAAACTCACTGCCATTGAGTTGATTCTGACACATGCCAACTCTGTAGGGCAGGGTAGAACTGCCGTATGCGTTTCCCAGACCGAAACTCCTTTTTCCCCCCTCTATTTTTAAATCGCTTTATTAGAGACTGAAACTCTTGATGGGAGTAGAGACCCCCATCTTACTCCTAAGGAGTGGCTGGCGGCTTCAACTGCCTCCTGGGTGGTCAGGAGCTTTTCCAGAACACCTATCTGTATTGGGTGCAGGTCACTCCCCCACCCCAAGGAGACTGACTGCCTTTTTTGCTCACGTGAGAGCATAAAATGGAGGATTTTATGCCTTGGGAGCACGAACGGCGTGCACTTTGGGCCTGCTCTCAGGAGAGACCAGTCCCTGGAAAAGAACATCGTGTTTGGTAAAGCAGAAAGACAACAAAAAGTAGGCGGCCCTGGACACGATGAAATATCCCAGTGGATACGACAGTGGGCTCAAACATAAAAATTGTGCAGATGGCACAGGACCAGGCAGTGCTTTGTGCTATTGGATATAAAGATCACTGTGCTTCGGAACTGGCTTGATGGCTCCTGGTCACATCAACACCTATACACCAGACATTAGTCCAGAAAGTCGAGAGATATTGGTGAATAAAGGCATGTCTGTCCTGGCAACATTTCTATGCTCATGGTTGCCCACAAGCTAGCACATAGATGTTCTGAAACATAACATTGAAACTAACCTGTAAACTCACTACCTGGCCAATCCCATCCTGCTTTACTCGCATGCAAAGAGAACCACCACCATGATTTTCTTACAAAAACATTCACTGTGATGAGAACCTTCCCAGGTGACACCACTGGGTGCACTAACTCAGAGGGAGTTGCTCAATGCTTGCGTAGCAGGGAAAATGCGTACTATAAAAGCTCCCCTCCCCCCAGCACAATTCCCTGTGGGGGACCCCCTTGTATGAATATTTGTTACTGCATTGCTTGTAACAGAAAAAAAGTGGCAACTTAAATTTCTTCTAACAGAGGATATTTAAATATATCACAACATATATATTCATGTTATAACATATTTGTTATAACATATTTGTTATAACATATAACAAATACACTATAGCATATATAACATGTTTATATGTTTGTGTATACATACATCTGGACAGTATAATACTGTGCAAAGATTTAATAAATTATTTTTTGTAACAATATGGAAAAATGACCACAATATTTTATTAAGTGAAAAAGTAATAAACGTGATCTGTTATCATCATTTAAAATGTTTTTTATATCTTAACATTCCCTGGAAATGGATCTGGGCTTTCATCCCAGCCAAACCACCTCACTGGTTCCTTAGTTGGCTCAATCATCCATTTATTCAACAGTGAGAACAATACAGCCCCTTCCCTTGTGGGGAAGAGGCGGACAAAGGCCAGGTGGCTAGTGCAGCCAGGGAGTACAGGAGACATCTGTGGAAGTTTGCAGGAGCAGCGAGCCAGCTAGCTGCCCCAGGAAGCAACATGGAATCTCCCAGGGTACACATAGGCAGAGCAGACATGTGGGCAGGGGCCCCACAAGGAGCTCGCCCACCCCATCCCCCACCCCTCTAGGCAGAGGGACTGTAAACTGTGAAGAACCAGGCTCTCTGGGCCCCATTTTCCAGGTGACACACAGGCCTTGGATTTCTGAGGTTCCTCTGCTGAAATTCACCAACAGGAAGGCAACTCAGTGCAGAATCAGAGACTGGGGGCCACTGGTGGTGTCTTGGGGCCCCAAGCAGAATGGAGCCCCACACTGGTTGGCCAGCACTCCCATGGCCAGGAACCATGGCCGCCCCCCTACGGCCAGCCCCTCTCGCCAGAGGTGCTCGGACACCTGGGCGTGGCTGGATGCAGTGATGTGGGAACAAGCGCAGGACAGCAGGCAGATTTGAAGGGCAGTTGATTTCTCTACCATGGGGCTTCTCAGGGAGCGTGACCTTGCCTCCCCCATGGCCAAGTGGTAGGAGGAAAAACCAGCAGGGAGGGCTCCCCACCACCTCTCATAAAAATAAATAAATTAAAATAACCCACGCCAGGCCTTTCAGCTGACTGCCTGCCACTCACCATGCAGCTAGGAAATCCGATCGCTGTTAATTAATAAAGCTGTCAGGTGACTCATCCTGCCTGGTCATTATCATCCTTTCCGAAAGAGAACCCTACATCACCACCCCGCCCTCGCCCCTCGGCTTGTGGCTCAATTAACTTAATGCTATGTAAATGAGAAGTTCTTATCATCATTAGCTTATAGCCCACGAATGTTAATCACATAATTGGGCCTTCAACAGGGTAATTAGACACGATTCCATCCATTAGTCTTACAAGGCTAATTATTGTTGAGAGGAGAGGGGGGACATTCCCAGGGCTCCACACGAGGGCCAGCTGGTTAAAGCAAATACAGGTGGATCAACCACAAGGAAACACAGCCATCGTCACCGTCCAGCGTGGGGCCACTGTGCGGAGGGAGCGCCTCTCCAAGACGGGCCACTGGGCGCCCTGCCTGGGACCTGGGATGGGAAGCATTGCTGTGGCCACAGAGGCCTCGGCTGTACAAGGCTATTATTGCTTTAGAAGGCCTCTGTAGCCCTCTGTCGTAATGGTCACTCCGGGCTCTGATCCACAAGGTCAGCAGTTCAAAACCACCAGCTGCTCCGAGGGAGGAAAAAGGAGCTTTCTCCTCCCTCAGTGAATTACAGTCTCAGAAACTGACAGGGGCAGTTCTACACTGTCCTGTAGCATCACTGTGAGTTGGCATCAACTCAATGGCAATGAGTGTGGTTTGGTCTGGTTTAGCACAGTGGCAACCCTTAAATACAGTTCCTGACGTGGTACTGACCCCCAACCATAAAATTATCTTCGTTGCTACTTCATCACTGTCATTTTGCTACTCCTATGAATCAGACGACCTCTGTGAAAGGGTTTTTTGAGCCCCAAAGGGGTCGCGACCCACAGGTTGTGAACCGCTGGTTTAGAGGGTCCTTCTGGGCTTGACTTTCCTGGTATGAATCTCAGCGTGTGAAAGGCAGGCCCAGAGTCCTAAGCGAGGTCGGGGCGATGGGTGATTGAAGCGAGCAGGGCCCTGGGCCAGGCCCGGGTTCTTGAACACAGGCCTCGCCGTGATCTTGAGGGGCGGCCATGATGATAAGTGACCACTTCCGGAATTTCCTGAGCATTCGCTAAAAAGTGCGCTCTGTTCCAGCCCCTAGCCCAGAGCCCCGCGGAGGGAGACGCTGGCAGGCACGACGGACCCAGACAGAAAGTGGGAGGGGCAGGAAGCCGGAGCAGAGGCCCAGAAAAGCACATGTGCGCTGGGCCCTGGAAAGTGAGTCCTAGCAGACAGAGGTGAGTCAATCAAGCCCCAGGCAGCTGTTCTCAACCTGTGGGTCGCGACCCCTTTGGGGTCACTTAAGACCATCGGAAAGCACATAAATATTTCACAGCATATAATTACATGTTGTTTTGTGATTCATCCCTATGCTTTAATTATGTTTAATTTTGTTCTATTTGTAACAATGAAAATACATCCTGCATATCAGATATTTACATGATGATTCATAACACTGGCAAAATGACAGTGATGAAGTAACAATAAAAACAATTTTATGGTTAGGGGAATCCCCACAACATGAGGAGCTGTGTGAAAGGGTCGTGACATGAGGAAGGTGAACCGCTGCCCGAGGGCCTGGAACAGAGTGGACTCAGCAAACAATGCTGAGGGAACGGAGAGCTAAGAGGAGTGGGCAGAGCTTGTGCCACACCTGGGGTGGGCAGCCTGCCCACAAATCCCACCCACGGGCGAAACTGCCCGGCAGCAAAAGAGGCGCAAGAGGGTCCCTCAGTGGGGCTTCTGGGCAGACTTCCTGAAGACCCTGTGGGGCAGCAGTGTGTGGTAGGAACACAGCGGTGCGAGGCCAAGTCTGAGGCCTCTGCTGGCCTCCCTGATCCCTGGGCAAAGCACCAGCCGCTCTCAGCCTCCCATATCCTCACCCAAAAAATGCACGCTTTTGAGAACTCTTGCTCAGTTTGTTGAAAGGGCAGAGGGGGCCTACCTAGGAAGAGGCCCAGAGCAGGCCTGAGCCCGAAGGACACAATAACCAGCGACTATGGAAACAATCCTAGCGGAACAGGGGTTATGAGTTGGCGGTTCGGAACCACCAGCAGCTCCAAGGGAGAAAGAGGGGACTTCCTACTTCCATACACAGCTACGGTCTCGGAAACCTACAGGGGACCCCATGAGTCGGCATGGACTCAATGCCAGTGAGTTCAGAGGGACTGTTTTGTTTTTGTGGAAATGAGAAGGGGGCTGATTTGCTATGCTCCACGGAGCCTTTGCAAACTCAAGGAAGCACAGGGAACCGTTTTTTTCCGGTCTTCTCTGCCTTCAGCCATGTTGGTTGGAATATCTCAACTCGCACTCTGTCAATGCCTGGAGCCTGGTCCTCACCAATTCCGTCATTGCAGGCTGGACGGCTTCCTCCAAGACCCATGCTTCCTGATTACAGGCTGCTCCAGAAACGGCGGAACACCGACCAGGTCTTTTGGGTACAACGACTACATCCCTTCTAAATCCTGGTGCTCTCCGCATGGTTCAACTTTTTGCCCACTGAAAACCAACCAACCAACCCAAACCACTGCCGTCGAATCTGAGTCTAATTCTTGGGAACCTGACTACTCAGTCCGACAAGCTGGGGCTCGAATGGTTTCTCCGGATCTTTCAGCTTAAGAGGTATCCAGTCTGCTCTTCCCTTTCGGCTTCTCGCCCCAGGCCTTTGCACATTTCACTACAATCCTTTGACTTCTGGCAGAATATTTTGAAATATTCTGTTCAGCTCTGTTCTTGATTTCTCCTATTCAACTTCTATATGGATTTCTTTATTTAACTTGTATATTGAGCAAATGGACAGAAGCTGGGCCTGATGAAAACTCGGCATCACAATTAGAGGAAAACTAATTGCCGACCTGCACTACTCAGATGACACCATTCTGCAGGCTGAAAGAGGGCTTGAAGTGCCGACAGGGGTGTGGGGGAGGGGGGGAAAGACAGCCTTCCCTGAGGCTTCCATCTCAGCATAAAAACACAAAACTCCGCAAAACCAGGACGGTACGCAACACCATGACGAGTGGAGAAGATACTGACCTTGTCCAGGATGGTATCTTACTTGGATCCCCCGTGGTCCCCCACGGGAGCATCCATCAAGAAATCAAACCGTGTACTGCGTTGGACAAACCTGCTGTCAGAGGCCTCACTCAAGCGTCCCAAAGCGAAGAAGTCACTTTAAGGACTAAGGTGCACCTCATCCAAGCTACGGTATTTTCGGTCGCCTCATGTGAACATTAAAACTGGACCACGAATCCAGAAGATTGAACAAGAATTCATGTACTTGCATTGTGGTATTGGCAAAGAATGTCGACGCTTCCATGGAGAGTCAGAATGCTGTGGAGAAGTGAGGATGGCAAGACTGCTTGCATCCCTTGGCCATGTTACCAGGAGGAATCGGTCTCCGGGGAGGACATCATGCTTGGTAAGGCAGAGGGGTCACTAAGAGAGAGAAGACGCTCCATGAGCTGTGCTGACTCAGTGGCCACAACAGTGAACCCAAAGCTAGCACTGGCTGGGAGGACGGCCCGGGCCGCTCCCGCTTTGCTGTACACAGGCTCTCCTCAAGCCGGAGGGGACTCAATGGCACCTCACAACAGAATGACACAGATCCTGCAGGAAGCATACTTCCTGAGCCGTTGAGATGAAGTTCTCTTTCTGAAGACGTGCGGTCCTCCTAAAAACAGCATTGGTTGGCACAGTGGTGAAGCGCTCGGCAGTTGGCAAAAAACCATCTGCTCCGTGGGTGAAAGGTGTGGGCGACTGTTTCCCTAAAGACTGATCGCCGTGGAGACCCGATGGGGCAGTCCTACTCTGCCCTGTAGGATTGCTATGGGGAGGAGCTGACTCGATGGCGAGGGGGTATGGTTTATTATATTTATTATCAGTGGTGAAGCACTTGGGGGTTTTAACCCACCGGCTGCTCCGTGGGTTGTCTGACTTCAGAGCCTCTCATTTAACCATTGTTCTGGGGTGCTGCACCCTGACACGGGAACAATATTGCCACACTGTTGTTTGGCCCTGGTGTCAAATAGGAGGGCGATATTATCTGAGAGAGCTCCGCAGTAAAGACAGGCATCAGGGAAGACTTCCTGGAGGAGGTGGGGTTTGCATAAAGTTTTGCAGGGGAGATAATAATTGGACGGCAGAGAAGAAAGTCAGGGGGTTCTGGGGAAAGCAACATCTGGACAAAAAAGCTTGGTGTTCAGGGAACAGGCAGGAGGCAGGCAAGATGAAGTGTGCAGGGGGGAATCTCAGGGTCACCCTCACCCTCTTCCTTTGACTTCCAGACACCCCACTCAGTAAGTGGGGATCCCAGGTCTCATGTGGTAAGGGCTTTCCTTGCCACACACAGACCTTCCTTTTGGGTCTAGAAGCTCAGCTCCATGAGACAGGCCCAGAAGACCGAAAGAGCAGCACCTGCGGGCCCTGGAGAGAGACAGTCCGAGGGGCCGTCCAGACAAGGGAGAAACCTCAAAGCCAGCAAAGGGACACTGTCCAGAGTTTCACTCTCAGAATCACTTCTGTTTGTGGAAGACTTGTGTCCCAAAGCCCCCACCCCCAACTTCCTTTCTTCAGCTAAATAATCTCCGTGATATTTAGGAAGGAGCTCTTCAAGCTTTTAGACATCTGCCACCTGAATCTGGCGGCGCCCGGGCTTTTAAAGCACAGCGGCAGGGTTCAACAGTTCAGCGCTTTATTTGTGCCTCCGAGGAAGATGGGAAATTGAAGTACACGCGGAGGCCTGCCCACGTGTCCTGTGGGTAAAGAAAGACAAATACGATTCCTCCAAGTCATCTGGCGCCTCCTCCTCCTCCGGCCTTTCTCTGGGAATGAGTTGAAGTTAACGGGCGAGCAGCCCGCTTGCCCCCGAATGGGGGTGTCTCCATCAGAGCTCCACGCAAATGCCAACTGCCCCGAGTTCTGCTCTGTGAAAGGTCGCCTGTCAGTCTCCACCCGAGCCGGAGAGATTGGGGGGTGGGGCTCTCATCAGGGCCCCGGGAAGGCCTGGGGCGGCACTGTAAGCAGTTGGATTCCGCCCATTGGGCCACTCCTAACAGGGTATAAGCCACAGGGGAGAGAGAAGCTGAGAGGGGCTTCACCAGGGAAGAGCGATGACCTTGGAGATCAGAGGGTGGAAGGGGAGGGAAGAGGGCAGTGAGATGCAGGGAGAATGAAGTTGGGCATGAGGGGACATTTTCTGCCTGGAAAGGGCATCTAATAGGATCCTCCCTACATCTGCCATTTTCCCAGAATGCTGTGCTGAAAGCAGGCGCTTGAAGAGGCTGACCATGGCAGTCTTTGCCAGAGCCCTCTTAGAGAAGCCGGGCAGTCTGCCCAGGTGTCCACGCAGGGCGGGGTGGCTCCCAGAAAGCTCTTCAGAGGCAGCCGTTTAGAGTGGCAAAGAAACAAAGGGCATTTCAATGCACTACAGTGAGATGACTCACCGAGGAAATACCATCGAGGCTCGGGCTACAGAGTACGCATCTGTCCCTGCCTGAAGGTTAGAACTGGCACGGCTGGCCCTCAGACCAGGACTGACCATCTCTCTGTGACCTGGCTCTCTCAAGTTTCTACAGAAGCACAGCAGTGTGCCCGCCCCACCCCGCACTCCTCACTTGCCTGACTGGGGGAGCGGAGCTGAGCCTGTGGTCCCCTGGATCTCAGTGGGATTCACTGCCTGTAGTTACACTCCCAGACCCTCGAGCCGCAGGCAGAGAGGTCAGAGGTAATATATACTCTCGATGCTGTTGCTTCCAAAGTAGTTGCTCCGGTGCTCTCAGAGGCAGACAACAAATCTGGTAACACACTTTCATAAACTAAGTTTTAACCTGGGGAGAGCGCAGCACTGACCCGACCCCCTCCATGCACTCAGACTTGTTCTAACCAAACACTGGAAATCAGTGGTGAAATGTCAACAGTCCCCTCGGCAGGGAGACAATGACAGAAATCCCCTCTTCCACTCTGGTTTGTACTTCCTGAAAGATTACAGTGCTACACGGTGACTGGCCACAACCTTGGGCTCAAACTGAATAGTGTCCCTCACTTCTTAATGTTGGACTCAGCCAGACAGAGAGAGCTCTGTCCTGGCTCAACATTCAGCCAAATGGCAGAGGCCTGGAAGGTGAACGATGAGACAGGAGGCATGCACCGCTCACAACAGTCAATCCCGTGAGACCACGAGGGCAGAAGGTCTGGATGGAAGTGGTAACCACCTGTCACAAATACCGCTGAACGGAAAAACCAATTTGCTCGGCTTTCACTCAGATCACAATACAACCTGAAACAAAAAGGCTGATTCCAATGACTTCTATACATTCATGATATAATTTTGATAATTTTCAGGGTCTGTCATTTGCTGGGGCCTTAGATCATTATCCTGCCCCGTGAGCCACCAGAGGAATGAGGATCTACCTTTCTCCCCACGGCCCAGCCCAAGTCAGCCCAGGAGGAAGCTGGCTGTTAGGGGCAGCCCAGGTCAGTCTGGTCCCCAGGCTTGCGGCTTGTGTTTTGTCATGGAGTTGGTCTGACTTGATGTGTTAGGCTGGGTACTTTAGAGAAACAAATCCACAGAAACTCATATGTGTAAGAGAGAGTTTTATATAAAGGGTAAGTGCACATCAAGAAGACATCCCAACCCAGTGCTGCCTGAGCCCACAAGTCCAACATTAACTCATTAACCCATATGTCCGACACCAATCCACAAAGTCCTCCTCCATCTCACAACACACACTATGATGCCGACTGCAGGAGGAAAGCCAAATCAGTGAATGTGTAAGCATCTCAGTGCTGGCAGGGGTCTCCACACGGCTGCTCCAGCACCCAGGGCTTCATCGGGATAGGTCCATGCGGCTTCTCCTTGGGGATGTCTTGCAGGAAGAGAGCCTTGCCAGCTGAAGCAGGGAACTGGCTAAGGCAGCTGCACCCTGATCCAACCAGCACAAAACAAGAGACCCGAGAACTAGAAAGGTGAGGCTCACTGAACCATTTATCCCTCCGCCTTTCAATTAAGCCCACATGTGTTTATCAGCCAAGTTGGCACAATAAACTAACTACCTCACCTGACTTCTCAGAAGGGCTCAGAACCCCACAGAAAGGCATATGAATAAATGGGGTTCCCTTATAGGGAGCCCCAGTTCTACCGGTCACTTTGTAGCCATCCACAGGATCCCAGCCCACTCTGACATCAGTCCCGCAAAGAGCGAGGCAGGAAGTGTGGGGATTACTACCTAAGGTAGTTAGTGTATTGTGTCAACCTGGCCAATAAACACATGTGGGGTTAACTGAAGGGCAGAGTTATAAATAGCTCAGTGAGCCTTGCCTTTCTAGTCCTCGGGTCTCTTGCTTTCTGATGGTTGGTCGGATCAGGATGCAGCTGCCTTAGCCAGTTCCCTGCTTCAGCTGGCAAGGCTCAATTCCTGGGAGACATCCCAGAGGAGAAGCCACATGGACCTACCCTGATGCAGCCCTGGGTGCTGGAGCAGCCATGTGAAGACCCCTGCCAGCGCTGAGATGCTTACACACTCACTGACTCAGCTTTCCTCCTGCAGTAGGCATCATTGTGTCTGTTTTGTGAGATGGAGGAGGACTTTGTGGATTGGTGTTGGACATATGGGTTAATGTTGGACTTGTGGGCTTGGGCAGCACTGGGTTGGGATGTTTTCTTGATGCACATTTAACCTTTATATAAAACTCTCTCTTATACATGTGTTTCTGTGGATTTATTTCTGTAAAGTACCCAGGCTACTACACTACCCATTGGGCAGTGAAGGCAACTGAGGCTGGTGAAGGTGGAAGAGAAGGTTGACCATGTAGCCAGTAGAGAGCACAGTAGGGTGGTTGGAAACATGCAGTAAACAACCAGAAAACTTTGGCAGGGCAGAGCAGTAGGGTGAAAAGAGGTCACTGTCAAAAATAGAGCACGGTGTCCCAGAGCGGAAGAGACAAGGTCAAGGGTTGGCATGTGCACCACCCCCCAAAAAGGCCACGCTCTCTTTTTCACCCTTGACCTCAGGCCCTTCATGGAAGCCACAGATACTTCCTTCCAAGCTGTCCAATTTGAAGCGAAAGCTCGCAAGCCAAGGCAGACCTCTGCCCAGTGGAGCCAACAGAGTGCACATGGCGTTTGCTGCACCATTGTTGCTCATGCAACGACACCAGAGCGGCTTGGGGATCCTTACAAGCAGCCACGTGGCCACTGTTAAGAAGGGGGCTCATGGCTAACCGGGCTTTAAGAAAGAGCTTTCCTCCCAAAATATAAGGCAGCTCCAGAGCAGGCAGGCAGGCAATGATATGTATTCCAGCCATGTCTGGTAAACTCTCGGATGGGAGCGGCGCGGCAGGGTCACTCAGGTTCTATTAGCTCAATTAATGAGGACTAAGATGAGGCTAACTCGGCACTCGCTGGGCGGCTCGGCCGCAGAGCTGCGGGAATGCAGTTATTAACCTTCGTCAGCCATCGAATTTCGCTGCTGATTCCAACTCCATTTCCTAGTTCAGGCCTCCATTAATGGGCTGTTGATTATCCCTAATCCACAAAAGGATCAGGTGCAGAAATAGAAGCGTTTCCTGGAAGGATGAGTGAGTGAGTGAGAGAGAGAGAGGACATCCTATCTAGTTTGCATTTTAATTTTCCTCTGGTCTTGCGATTGTCCTCTGAAGAAATTATAGCATCTTTCTCACTGTACAGCACATTAGAGCTAGCAAAGTCATTTGAGTGAACCCCACAAGGGTTCGTTGTGTCGTCCCCTCCCTCAAATGAAGGGATTCCATGAAAGTAAGAAGTTGTCAGTTTTTAAAAATCAAATGAGATTTTAAAATTTTCTAGCATATAAACGGAATGCCATTTCTGTTCTTACTTTCATTGTAGACCATCATATTTCACTGTTTAAAAACATCCCCTCGACGAGACCAGGAAACCACGCCAGCACCCAGCTGAACGAAGTATCCAGATTTTTAACTATCTGGATTAATATTTTCCAGCGTACATGCGATTCTGTCTTTGTCTGTTTGCTGGATCATTCTCCTGCCAAGTGAATAAGCAACGCCCCCTCCCCCAGTCCACCCAAGGGAAGTCTGTGAGATGTCTTCTTCAGAGAAGCAAAGCTCACAGAACAAATGCGACTTACCCAGCAATACGTGCTCCGCACACCCATCACAAGCAGATCTAGCACACGCGCTCTGGTGGCGACCCCTTCAACGTCTCTGTCTTTTCATCAGGAATCCACGCTGACATCGCTCCCTGTCATAAATGTTTCCCTGTTTCTCCATGAGAGGCATTGTGATGTGAGGAGACAAGCCAGCTCTCTCCTGTCTCTGAAGGGGAGTTTGCCACCATGCGAGGCTCGTAGGGGACTGTTGTGGAGCTAGCTCAGGAGACCAAGTTGGCGTTTTCCAGTTTAAATCACACTCACAGTCCAGCAGTGCTGACTTTAAAAGAGCAGAAATCATGATCCCATTTGACAGATAAGAAAACTGAGGGTCCATAGCTCTCTCATGTCAGCTTTCCTGGGTGAGCTATCTCATACGAAGGTGTAACTGTAACAGCTCTGGAGCATAGAGCTGACTTCAGGTCGGCACGCCTCAGATTCAGCTGCGGGATTTGGGACAAGTTACGTGGCCCAGCCCAGGTAGTCAGTCTTACTTGAACAAATCAACTTTATGAAGCTATTGAGAGGATTAAAGAAGATGCAGGGCTGGTACTGAGTTCAGACTCAAAATCAACTGCCATCGAGTCAATCAATACTGGCGCATAGCAACCCTATAGGACAGGGTCTGCAGAACTGCTCGTGTGGGTTTCCCGAGACTGGGGGTTTCAAACTGCTGACAATCAGGATCGCAGCCCAACTCATAACCACTACACCACCAGGGCTCCCACTTAGGTGTGGGATTTCCAGGCCCCTGGAGGGGGTGGAGTTCATATTTACAACCCCTCTCCCCTCAGAGGCTCTGCTCCCCAGCTCTAGTGGGGGGCGGGGGACGCAAAGAAATGGCTGTGTGTAGACCGACTGCCAACAAAAGCCCACCGGCACAGCAACGGGGAGCCAAACACAATGAGAAGGGCCTGTCACTGCTTTCCCAGGGACAGCCATGTCCTCTGGGCTGGGACTCACAGAACTGTCTGATTTTAAA
Organism: Tenrec ecaudatus; assembly: GCF_050624435.1. NCBI lineage: Eukaryota > Metazoa > Chordata > Mammalia > Afrosoricida > Tenrecidae > Tenrec > Tenrec ecaudatus. Next base: position 74,273,750 of record NC_134539.1, on the reverse strand, counting down.
CAATAATAATAGAAACTCAAAGCCCACCCCATGCCCTCCAAGGAACCTACACAGCGTTTCCCCTTTGCACAAATGAGCTAATCTAAAACATCATTCTTTGGTGATCTCTTTTTCGTTTCAAATTTCAGACCAGTGGACTAAAGAGACTTTCTAAAGCAAACCACACTTATAAAAATCCCTGCGCCCATTCTGCTGGATTTCATTGCCGGGCTCATCTGGGGTCCCTTTTTGGCCCCTTGTTTTGGAGGCTTGAGCTGCAGCAGTGGTCCTGACCCTGGACCAGTGCAGTTCACCCATGACCTTGCCCTGTCCTCAGGAGGAGGAGGTTGAAGGTGATGGTGCATTCCACCTCCGCTTCCTGCAGCACTGAGAAGGAGGCAAAAACACTTGTCCGATACATTGCAAACTTGCCAACATCAATCAGAATCCGATACTCCCTTCTCTATAGTAAACATTAATTTTAAAAGAAAATACCATGCTACAAACTTGCAGCCTGAAATGAATTATTTTACAGTCAGAGGAGGGCAGATTTCTGGATGTAGCCTTGAATAGTACTTTGTTGTTTCTTCTTCCTTTTTTTTTTTTACTATTATTATTTCGTTTTAACAAACTTTATAGCCCATTTTATTTGTTCTCAAATAACTTTTTCTGCTTCTATTCAACACATCAATTACTTGGTTTGTTTCCCTCACTGTGTGATGTTGGAATCAAGAGATTGATACTGCTCAGCGGAATATAATTTAGTATTATGTGCCATGGGTTTATGAGGTAGGAGTCAACAAAACACTGCATCTGAACACTATCCATTTATTAGCTCTAAGGAGAGATTTACACTTGACAAGGAGACAATAACTTTGTTTTCTGATAAGCCAAAGAGGCCTATTTCTGTGTCCAATGCACAGAATAGCTTACCCTTTCCCCAATAACTCTATTTACTGGTGTGAATATATTTTAATAATAAAATTGATATATATGTAAATTTATTTTAATCTCATTTCATCGAACCCTCCGAAAAAACAAGAAGGAGTCTTTGTAGATTGTTTTCATATCTGAATTATAGATTTCTGTATTGTATTCCCAGATTGATTTCTAGGCTATAATTCTGTCAAGGTTTCCTCCTGGTGTCAGAAACAGCGCCCACAGCTAGAGTGTTTTATCATCGGCATCACAACCACACCAGAGTTACAGCCCTGATGCTCACGCCAATGCTGACTGCATTTGCTTCCGAATAGGTCTCCCTTTCTTAGCCTGCACCTGGACTGGAAGGCTCACAGCTATGGTAATTTTCTGGATTAATCATAAAACGGTGTCATTGAAAGGTAGGGTGGGAGGCAAGGCATAAAGGAGAAGAAAAAGAAGGGGAAATACATCCTCAACAATGGGAGAGAAATATAGCAGGATGATTAAAAAGCAACACATGACTAAATCTACACGGTAAATAACAATTTCCCCTCTCTGGCCTATCCTCTGCCTTAAAGTCAAATACGTCGAATTGGCATTATTTGCTACATTTACTAAGTCTTTAAGAACAGATTTCTTCTTCATGGTGAATGGAGAAGCATTGACTAGTGAGCCTCCCTAAATCAAAGAGGCTCTTGAATAGTCTTCCTGTGTGGTTTTTGAATAAACACTGGCCTTGTAGGGCTGGCAGAGTGCATGGGGTTGGGAAATCAGGCAATCTGTTTTTTTCTTCTCCCGAGTTCAGAGAAACAACACTAAATTCTTTCCACCAACCATGCTAATAGTCCTCAGTTTTCTTTTAAGTTTCCGCTGAGTATTTTCCCCGGGGTCCCTCATCTCCAGGTAGTATCACAAGTTGACCCCAAAGCCTACGTTGAAGGCTTTGTACGTTGTACATTGCACGAGAGCAGAGGGCAGAAACTCAGCCCTATTGCTGCAGAGTTGAGTGGATTTCAACTCACAGTGACCCAAACGAATCACCTAGGCTCTTCAAATCTAAAGGGCCTTCCCAACTGTAGTCAGAAGCAGATGTAACTGATGAAGAAGGGTCAGAGAGCTGCCACATTGCGGGTTCGAGGATAGAGCAGTGAGCTAAGAAAGTAGGTCTCCTTGCAAATGATCCCTTCAGGACCAGTGGTGAGGCTGATGATGCCGGGAGGGTGGGTTGGAAAGGAGGAACTGATTACAAAGATCTATGTATAACCTCCTCCCTGGGGAACGGATAACAGAAAAGTAGGTGAAGGGAGATGTCAGACAGTGCAAGATATAACAAAATAATAATTTATAAATTATCAAGGGTTCATGAGGAAAGGGAGAGCGATGAGGGAGGGGGAAAAATGAGGAGCTGATGCTAGGGGCTTAAGTGAAGAGCAAATGTTTTGAGAATGATGAGGGCAATGAATATACAAATATGCTTTACACAATTGATGTATGTATGGATGGATTGTGATGAGTTGTATGTGCCCCTAATAAAATGAATTTTTAAAAATTTAAAAAAGAAAGTAGGTCTCCTCTAGAAGCTGGAAAAGGAAGGGGGAAATTCTCCTCTAGAGCCTCCAGAAGATGTGGATATATTCCTGCTGACACCTGGATTTGGACCTAGTGAACCTCACCTCAGAACTGGAAGAGACGAAAACTGTTGCTTCAGACACCAAGTTTGTGGTGATTTATTATGGTAGTGGTGGAAAACTAATATAACAACTCACTATTTGTAGACAAGACATAAACCTATGCAAAAATGATTTGCATAAAATATCCACTTTAGGACCCAGGTAGAGATGTTCCCAAAGAAGGAAACAAAGGGGTCCTAAAAGCTAAAAATGAAGATAATGAAACACCTTTTGGAAGAATTACTCCAGGAAACAGAATATTTTAGATAAAATCTATCAATATGCTCAAAATAATTTAGAAATATGATATAAAACATTAGATGCTAAGATAACAAAAGGAGAGAAAAAGAAAACTGATACAGTGAGAGCATATAGAAGTAAAAGTATTATAGAAATAAAAACAATAGCAGTAACAAGATATAAACACAATAGAATATAGAGTTATCGTGAAAGTCAAACTTGAGAAAAGTAATACAGTAACGGAAAGACAAAAAACAACTAAAAAAATCATAATTATGGAAAATAGATTTTCAATATCCAACATCCTTGGTGTTTCTGAAGAAGAAAGCAAGAAGTTAGCCAGAAAAAGATTAATATATCTACTAGAAGAAAATTTCCCTGAAGCAACATTCATTAAAAAAAAAATCATAATGGTCCAGGGAAAATAATTAAAGAACCAAGCCAGAGACATGTTCCAGTGAACGTAAATGGACCAAGACAGTGAGAGAACGAGAGAAAGAGTCCTATGAACATCTAGGCAGAAGAGGCACATTGACCTATAAAGAAAAACAAACCTTACTGCTTCAGGCTTTACTACAATCCCAGAAACGCCACAGACAGGAGCAGGGGTTACCGGTAGTAGAGAGGAATGTGACCCAAGAATTCGTTCCTTTGACAGATTTTATCAAGTGAAGACATTCTCAAATATGCAAGAATTAAGAAAGTTTAACATTTATGAAAAGACATGCTTCTCAAAATTGACTCAAAGACACAATCCATTGAGATGCAAGACAAAGCTAAATGAAGAAGTTAAATTATGTAAATAGCTGGCACTGAAATCTGAATCCAATTGAAAAGAGAATAAAAAGTACAAGTACAGTTGCCATTTAATTACTTACTTTAAATGGCCCTTCTGGCAACAGTGCTCCATTTTTGTGATGTGTTACAAAGCCTAGCCTCTACACCTGTGGTACAGTTCCCTTTGGAGTCGTTACCTGCTGTGCTCATGAGGCAGGATTAAGGTGGCATACAGCCTCACGTTATTGGAGGGTATGACTCGAGTCTCCTTAGTTGCCTAGGGGGATAGCCTGAAAATTAGCCATCATCATTGACATCTGTGCTGATAGAAGAACTACCTTCCACTTTTAAGACATTCTCTTAAATTGCCAAGCTGCTAGCTTCCTGTGAATTGAGAAAAGCAGGAGGTTGGGATCACAGAACTGGCTGAGACGAGACCTGGCCTGCCGAACATGTGTGGAAGTGATCAGTATGTGGTGCTCTACCTAACCTTTTGACATTAGAAGGTAAAAGCCACATCTCCATCAACTCCCCAAACATGCCCTCTCCATGACTTAGCATGCACCGAAGATTAGTGTTGAGTTATCTGCTGACAGATACCAGTCAGATGTGTCAGTTACTGCCCGAAAAGACTGCTGGCCCAAGAGTTAGAGGGCCATGTCTTGGTAACACAGCCCATGCATGCTACTGTACTTGAAGAAACTTGAAGTGAGACTTTTTTCCCCTTCCATATTTGGAAATGTTGCGCCGTGGTAGCTGCTCTGGGCAACTTCAGGAAAGCTTGCTCTCTTGTCCTGCATCCTATGATTGCCTTGCCTCCACATGACCTCCAGTTCTTGGTACATGAACCAGTGGCCTATCACCTGACTTGACCCACTAGCTTCTGGGGTCTTGTAAGTCAACAGCCCGATTTGGTGTGAATGAGAATAACGTTCCAGAAAGATGTCTGGATGACGAATTTGGAATCCACAATCGTGTGAGATATTTCCTTGATGACTCATGAGTTCTGTGAGACCTTGCAGGAAATAGTGGAGTTCTGGGACATGAGGGAGAACACTGAGGGGAGACATGATGGAACGGCATAACATTTTGGAAAAGTTGAACATCTTTAACTTCCACCTCATTGGGACAAGGCTTGTACTAATCCTCTAAAAGAAATTATTTTATAATAGTAACTATAGCTAACATAATTGCTATAGTTCTAGAAAGAAAAAAAGATGATGTTAAAAATGTAATCTATGCATAGTAGACAAAACAGTTAAGCCTCTGCCCCTGAACTGTCTAAAACCGAAAAGTGAATGGGCTTGGGACTTAAGGAGGTGGTACAGATAGTGATTTTCTCTCATCTTCCACAGGAAGGAGTCATTTTGAAACTGAGACATACAGGCATAACCAAATTACGCTGAAGAGACTAGTGGAATGAGGAACAGACTATCTTCTAAATTAACCAGAGTGGAGGGTGGGAGAAGCCAACAGTAACAACAGGAAAGCATAAAACCATAATGAAGCATAACAAAAATAATAAAAGCAAAACTGAGATAGACCCAACTATTCAAGAAAACAAACACTAAGATGAAATAAACCCAATTTTATTCTGTCTGTGTGACATGCAACAAAAAATAATAAGAAGAGCAAAATAGTTGAAGGTGAAAATGAGATTTAAATGCAACAAAGAAAGCAGGGGTTGACTCTCAGGTGAAAATGACACACAGCGAAGTTAGTTCTATCCAAAAACCCTACAGAAAAACTACAATCTAAGCCACAGGGCAGACATAACAAAGGAAGTGAGAAAAAACAGGAACGAGTTCTCAAAAAAAAAGAGAGAAACATGGAAGTAGCCAAGGAAAAAAACTGGAACTAATAAGTTAAATAACATGGTAGGCTTTGTGGGAAATTATTCTGAGAGGTTATTTATAAAGTGTGGAAAGAAATAGCTAATAGGTGCAAGTACAAAAGATAAAAGCAACACAAAAATCTGGGCAAATGAAAAAAACAAGGTGATTAATACCTTAATAATAAAATAAATAGATAATAAACATGGGAAAGAAAGGAAGCCCTTGCTCCCTTAGAGCAGATGTTCTGGAAGTACCACACAAATTCATATTGATATCTCATTGATCGAGAACCCAATCAAGCAAACTGAAAGTGTGTCCCTTATTTCAGACATCAATGTGCTTCATTGAAAATGTATGTTTAGGAAGACGGCAACGAGATAAGGTAACCATGTTAGGGGCCCCATGGGCAATTGCTGGTTTCAGGGAGTGGGAGGCTGAGAGGGAGGTCCAGAAAGTGCAATTGGACCTTGCAGCCCCCCAAGGGTCTATTCTGATGCGTGGCTGACCTTCCCCATGGCATGGATCCCCCGGCCCACCTGCACACACTGGTTAGCTGCTGCAGTGTATGGCCTGGTGCCCGGGCCACATCAGCTTGCACCACCCACCGCAGCTGACTTCCAGCAATCTGCCCACTGCAGCTTGCACCCAGTGGTCCACCCACCTTGGCAGCTGGCTCATGGCCATGGGACTCTCCTGCCAGGGCTGATGGCTTGCAGGCCCTGCCCCCTGCCACTTGAGGTCTCCAGACCCCCATCCTTGGTGGCTCATGGGCCCCATCCTCTGAGGCTCGCCAGACTCACCTGCCGCCACTCACATTCTACTGTCCCCTGCTGCAGGCAGCCAGCTGCCAGATATCCATGGCTGTGGCATGCTCTGCTCCCCCACTACAACCCAAGACATCTTTGACCCAAAGGTGAAAAGAAAAGAAAAAACGAGGAGCTGATACCAAGGGCTCAACAGAAAGTCAATGTCTGGAAAAGAATGAAGGCAACATATGTACAAATTCACCTGATGCAAGCGATGTCTGGATTGTGATAAGAGTTTTAAGAGTCCCCAATAAAATGAAAAAAGAAAGAATGAATGAATTCCCCCACATACACAACACACAGCCAAGGAGGGAGGGAAGAAACCATCTACCACAACAGGTACGAGATGGCAGCAAAGAACCCACAGATGAAAGTAATTCCTCTGAATGTCAATGGTCTTAACTCACCCATTGAAAGACAACGAATAGTAGCCTGGATTAGGAAACAAAACACATCAATCTGATGTCTGCAAGAGACACATCTCAAGCTCACAGACAAAAACAGGCTGAGGAGCAAAGATTGACAAAAGGTCTATCAAGCTAACGGCAATCTAAGTAAAGCATGAATTGCAATTCTAGACTCTGACTAGTTATGCGGGACCTAACTAGAGATAAGTATGGGCACTATATAATGCTCAGGGAAACAGGAGACCAAAAGCCAGGAACATAATAAATATATATGCACCCAACAAGAGACATGTACAATTCATAAATCAAATCCTTCAAAAGATGAAAAAAGAAATTACAGAATCAACAATCATTGTAGGACATTTAAATACACCACTCTCTCGATGAAAGATCAACGGGAAAGAAACTCAACAAAGAGGCTAAAGAACTAAACTCTCCAATTAGGTAACTTGACCTGATAGACATATTCAGAGCGCTCCACCCAACAGAAAAAAATTCACATTCTTTTCAAGAGCACAGGGTACATATTTGAAAATAGACCACACACTGGGACACAAGTCAAGTTTGAGTAAATTCAAACATACAGAGGTCACGCAGACTTCCTTCTCTGACCACTAAAATGGGAAATCTACAAAATAAAAATAAACATGAGTGAATGCTTGGAGGATGAATAACATACTTCTTCAAAATGAGTGGGTATTGACCCAAATTACAGATGAAATTGGGAAGTTTCTAGAAACTAATGAATGAGAATACAACATACCAAAACCTATGGGATTCAGAAAAGGCAGCTATCAGAGGATGCTTGATAGCAATAAATGCACATATAAAGAAGGAAGAGGGGCTTATGGTCAACACCCTATCACAAAACCTTCAGCAACTGGAACAGAATAATCCTTCTAAAGCAAAAGAAAATAAATTATAAAAATCAGGGTGGAGATTAATGAATGGGAAAACAAAAATACATTGGAGAAAATCAATGCAATAAAAATTGGGTACTTCTAAAGGATCGACCAAATTGTTGGCAAATCTCACAAATGATAGGAAGGAGCAGACATCAATATCCAGAATGAGGGATGAAATGGGAAATTACAAGAGCCCTAATGAAATTAAAAGACTACTTACACAGTACTATGAAGTACAGTGAGATAGTTAAAGTTTATTGTGCCAACCAAGCTGATAAACACAAGTGGGATTAATTGAAGGGCAGAGAGATTAATGGCTTGGTGAACCTCGCCTTTCTAGTTCTTGGATCTCTTGCTTTCTGATGGTCAGACGAGGATGTGCTGCCTTAGCCAGTTCCCTGCTTCAGCTGGCAAGGCTCACTTTCTGCAAGACATCCCTAAGGAGAAGCTACATGGATTGACCCCAATGCAGCCCTGGGTGCTAAAGCAGCCGTGTGGACACCCTGCCAGCACTGAGATGCTTACACATTCACTGACTCAGCTTTCCTCCTGCAGTCGGCGTCATTGCGTGTGTTTTGTGAGATGGCGGAGGACTTTGTGGATTGGTGTCGGACATATGGGCTAGTGTTGGACTTATGGGCTTGGCAGCCCTGGATTGGGATGTTTTAATGTATACTTTATGTAAAACTCTCTCATACACTTTATGTAAAACTCTCTCTTATACATATGAGTTTCTGTGGGTAGGTTTCTCTAAAGTACCCAGACTAACACAGACAGTACATCAATGAATATGATAACTTGGAAGACGTGGACAAATACCTGGAAAAATAAACCCTCCCAAAATTATCTCATCTAGATGTCAAGAATGTGAACAGACCCATAGCAAAAGAAGAAATATATAAAGTTACCAAACAACTACCAACTGAAAAAAAGCTCCAGCATAGATGGCTTCACGGGAGAATTGCACCAAGCATTCGGGGAAGAGATGACACCAATTCTACAAAAGCTCTTCTAGAGCATTGAAAAGGACCATAAACCCCCAAATACATTCTGTGAAGTATAACACTGATACTAAAACCAGGAAAGGATCTGACAATAAAGAACTACAGGCTGATATCTCTAATGAACATAGATGCAGAAATCTTTAACAAAATCTTGGCCAATAGAATACAAAAGTATATAAAAAGAATAATCACATAACGAAGGTGAACTTTGGGGCCAGGGCTTGGTGCCCCAACAGACTGCATTGGAAAACACTCCTAAAGGCCAACAAACAGTCCTTGAACTAACTACAAGTGTTTCTTTCTTCTTGTGTTTTGTTTTTGTCATTGATTTGTTGTTGTTGTTTTGTTGTATATTGTTGCTTGGTTTTGCTCTGTCTTGTTTTTGTGCGCGTTATTATCTCCACAGGCCTGTCTAAATGAGATAGGCTGGATGAACAATATGGAGGAGAAAACAACGGGACCGAAAGTTCCGGAGGGACAAGGGAGAGGGGGAGGTGGGGGGAAAGGTAGTGGTGTTAACAAACCCTGGGACAAGGGAACAACAAGTGATCCAAATCAGTGGTGAGGAGGGTGTAGAAGGTATGGTAGGGTGTGATCAAGGGTAATGTAACCAAGAGGAGTTAGTGAAACCCAAATGAAGACTGAGCATGATAGTGGGACAAGAGGAAAGTCAAAGGAAATAGAGGAAAGGCTAGGAGGCAAAGGGCATTGATAGAGGTCTAGATAAAGACATGTACATATGTAAATTATTTATATATGAGGATGTGGAAATAGATCTGTGTGCATATATTTATAGGTTTAGTATTAAGGTAGCAGAAGGACATTGGCCTCCACTCAAGTTCTCCCTCAATACAAGAATACTTTGTTCTATTCAATTGGCATTCTATGATGCTCACCTTCCTGACACAATCGCTGAAGACAAAGCGGTGTATAAACAATTGTGGTGAATAAAGCTGATGGTGCATGGCTATCAAAAGATATAGCGCTTGGGGTCTTAAAAGCTTGAAGGTAAACAAGCAGCCATCTAGCTCAGAAGCAACAAAGTCCACATGGAAGAAACACACCAGCCTGTGCAATCACGAGGTATCAAAGGGATCAGTTATCAGGCATCATCAGAACAAAAAATCATATCATTGTGAATGAGGGGGGAAATGCGGAGTGGGATCCAAAGCCCATTTGTAGGCCACTGGATATCCCCTTACAGAAGAGTCTCAGGACAAGATGAGCCAGTCAGGGTGCAGTGTAGCAACAATGAAACATGCAACTTTCCTCTAGTTCCTAAATGCTTCCCCCTTCCTCCCCATTATCATGATGCCAATTCTACCTTACAAATCTGGCTAGACAGAGGAGGTACACTGGTGCAGATAGAAACTGGAAACACAGGGAATCTAGGGCGGATGATCCCTTGAGGACCAGTGGTGTGAGTGGCGATACTGGGAGGGTAGAAGGAGGGTGGGTTGAAAAGAGGGAACCAATTACAAGGATCTACATATAGATTCCTCCCTGGGGGATGGATAACAGAAAAGTGGGTGAAGGGAGACGTCAGACAGTGCAAGCTATGACAAAATAATAATTTGTAAATTATCAAGAGTTCAGGAGGGATGGAGAGCGTGGAGGGAGGGGTAAAAATGAGGAGCTGATGCCAGGGGCTTGGGTAGTGAGCGGATGTTTTAAGAATAATGAGGGGAATGAATGTACAAATGTGCTTTATACAACGGATGTATGTATGGATTGTGATAAAAGTTGTATGAGCCCCTAATAAAATGATGGGGGAAAAATAATAATTCCAGACCAGGGGGATTCATACTAGGGATACAGGGAAAGTCAAACATCCAAAAATCCATTAACATCATCCATCACATTGAAAGGAAAAAGGACAAGAATCACATGATTGGACAACACTCAACACCCATTCCTAAGAAGACACTCAGGAAGATAGAATAATAATATAATTCAAGCTATACATGACAAACCAATGGCCAGTGTTGCAATCAATGGACAAAAAGTGAAAACATTTCCAATGAAAAAGGGGACCAGCCCCTTGTCCTCGCTTTTATTCAACATCATACTGGAGGTCCTAGCTAATAATATAAGACAATGGAATGCTATCCAAGGTATACGTCTGGGGAAAGAAGTGAAACTATCATTATTTGCAGATGGCATTTTATATTATTGCAGATGGTCCTCCTATTATGGAGGACCCCAAAGACTCCATAATAGGAGTACTGGGAGTCACAGAGAAATGTAGCAGAGGGGCAGGATATAAGATAAATCGGAAGTCACTTGGATTGCTATATAAAATTGACAAGATTACAGAAAAAGAGATCAAGAAAGTAGTATCCTTCACAATAGCCAAGCATAAAGTGAAATATCTAGGGATATTCCTAACCAAAAAGAAAAAAGACCTGCATGAAGAAAACTACAGAACATTATTACAAGAAACCCAAACAAACCTTCACAAATGGAAGAATATCCCATGCTCATGGATTGGAAGACTCAATATAGTAAAGATGTCAATACTACCTGAGGCACTATACAAGTTCAATGCAATCCCGATTCAAGAACCAGCATCTTTTTTCAAAGAAATGGAAAAACTCATGACCCAACTTCATATAGAAAGGGAAGAAGCCCAGAATTGGCAGAGAATTCCTCAAGAAAATTAAAGTGAGTGGGCTTGCTTTACTGGGCTACAGCATGGTACTGGTATAGTGGGAGATACTCATATCAATGGATAAGAACAGAAAATCCAGAAATAAAATCAGCAGAATACAGACAACTGATCTTTGATAAGGGCTCCAAAAAATATCAAATGGGAAGTGAATGCTGTGTTTAACAAATGGTGCTGAAAAAACTGGATATCAACTTGCAGAAGAATGAAGCAAGATCCTAACATCACTTCATACAAGAACAAATTCAAGGTGGATCACAGACCTTGAGGTCAAACCCTGAACTATCAGGATTATCGATGAAAAATTTGGGACAAAGCTAAGAACCTTAGCATAGGGAATACATGGGCTATCAGAATTAAGAAAGGATATACTTTCAGAGAAAGATAAAATAGATGAGTGGGACATATTAAATATAAAACACTTGTGTACATCGAAAGACTTTAGCAAGAGAGTAATAAGAGAGCCCACGGGCAGGGAAAAGACATTTCAGATCAGATAAAGGGATTATTACTGAAATCCACAGAATCCTCCAAGCCTACAACAAGAACAAAAGCCAATAGCCCACTGAGGAGGTGGGTTAAAGACTGGAACAGTAGATTCACAAAGGAGGAAACCTGAATGGCCAATAAACATAAGAAAATGTTACTGTTCATTAGCCATCCAGGAAATGCAAATTAAAACAACTATGAGAAACCAAATAACACTCACAAAGATGGCCCAATTGAAAAAATAAATAAAACAGAAAGCAACCAATGTTGGAGGGGGTGTGGTGAGATAAGAACTCTCATTCACTGCTGGTGGTCTTGCAGATATGTACAACCTCTGTGGAAAGCAATTTTGCGACACCTAAAACAGTTGGAAATTGAGATAATACTTTCCGGTCCAGCATTTCCACTACTGGGCATATACCCAGGCGAACTAAGAAATAGACCAAGACCGCCTTCTGTTCTCCAATGTTCATCACTGCACAGTTCACTGTTGCAAAAACCTGGAAACAGCCTAAATGTCCAACAATAGATGAATGGATTAAAAACTCTGGTATATACACACAATGGAATACTATGCATCCCTAAAAATTAGTTATGAAATGATGAAACACCTCATTTTGTGGAAAAGAGTTGGAGGATGTTGTGCTGAGTAAAATTAGCCAAGCACAAAAGGTCAAGTACAATATGAGCCATTGAGATAAGTTCAAGCACAGAACGGTCCTAAGGGAAATTGCACACAACACACAATCTCTGAACTGAGGACCAGAGACTCTGGAATGAGCCAAACCAATCCTAATGATACATCCATCGTGAAACAAACAAAAATTAAAATAAACAAATTAATTTTATTATGTATACATATATATTTATTTGATAGATAGAGAGACACAGATAGCTGTGCTGAAAGACATCTTTTCTACCCTCTCTCATATGCCTTTCAGGCACACAGAGGGTTGGGAGAAGAAAAAAGACAGTAGTGGGGGAACAGGGCACAAATTCACCCAAGGGACGGGTATTGTTTATGTCTTCACAGGAAAGGACGCCAGGAGTGGACCTCATTCTAGAGTGTCAATCCTTGAGGGTGGTGTTCCTGCCAGGAGATGACTACAGGGCTGGCCTCAGCTAGATGACAGCTCTAGAGAGGATGGTCTGGAGACACAGTTTGGGGTGAGCGGCTGGTCTGACATGCACACACATGGGGCAAACCAGGAGGAGAGTGCAACAGACCAGGGATGGGGGCGAAGTCTGGGAATCCCGGAGAAATTCCGATTGTAGACTTCTGACTCTGGGGGCAGCACTTAGCACCTCGCTCGCACTGGTTAGGGGTTACTCACACTCAAAGTCTAAATGTGTAATGGGGGGGGGGGACACTAGACCGCTCCATCCCTGACTGCAGGAAGAGCAATAGGGATCCTCAAGGTGTGCGTCTATCAGGCACAAAGGCTGAGGACTAAAAGGGTATAAGTGCTGTCAGGTAAGCGACCCTAGGCCATGGAACCCTGAAAAAAGGGGGGGGGGTTAGGCTGAGGTATTATAACAGGTCCTGCCTGCTATTTAGCAGAGAGTTGGTCATTAAATCTGGGTCAGGACATCAGTTACACTTGGAACTGTTTATACAGTCTCTCTCTCTCTCTCTCTTTCTCTCTCCCTCTCTCTCAATTTTTGGTGTCTGTCTTTGTAAGACAGGCAGGACAAGCAACCCTATGGAGACAGGGACAGGACCGTTGGTTGGGGGGGTGTGTTAGTCTGGGTAAACTACAGAAACAAATTCATACATTCATATGTATATAAGAAAGAGATTTATATGCAAGAGGATTAGAAAGCATCCCAACCCAGTCCAGTCCAAGCCCATAAGTTTGATATTAGCCCATAGGTCCAATGCCAATCTATAAAATCCTCTGCAGACTCATGAAACACATGCAATGATACCAAATGCAGAATGAACAGAGGCCAGTGGGTAGAAAGACTTTAGATCCAGTGGCATTGTAAGCATCTCAGCACTGGCAGGGGTCTCAGCAGGTTTCTCCCATTCCCAGGGCTGCATCAGAGTAGGTCCATGTGGCTTCTCCTCAGGGATGTCTCATAGGAAGTGAGCAGGGAGAGAGAGAGAACGTCTCCCCTCTCCAAGGAGGAAAATCAGGAATTCCCAGAATTCTCAGGAGAAGGCCATGCCCACACAGAAGCCTCATTGCTATGATCCAATTGACAGACTAGACTCCACTCCTTCACTCTTAATCCTTTTAAATCCCAAATTGACACAAGATTATTAACTACCACAGTGGGTGGGGCATGGGGAGGGAGAAGGCAGGGAATGTTGAGGCAATAATGACAGGGACAAGGAATAATAAGGGTTATAAAATTGGCAGTGAGGAAGGTATAGCATTCCTGGTCAGGTTAGATCAGTTGAAAAGTGTTTGAGAGGTATTACTGAGAAGTGAACCAGGGGTAATCAAAATAGTGGAGCACGAGGAAAGGAATAAAAAGGGGGGAAAGAAGAAGAAAGCAAATATATATGTGTGTGTGTAAATATGCATAAATAAATATGTAAATATATTTCTGTATAAATACAGGTGTATTTGTCTATTCATGGGCATATATGTAAATTCAACAAGGAATTGATGGATTTTGGAACTCTACTAAAATCTCACCTCAGTTCAAGAGCAGTTTGTTCTAATGAAGTATGATGCTCATCTTCCTGACATGATTGCTGAAGACAAAATGGGTGCATAAGCAAATGTGGTAAAGAAAGTTGATGGTGCTTAGCTATTAAAAAATATAACATGTGGGATCTTAAAGGTTTGTAGTCAAACATGCAGCCATTGAACAGGGAAGCAACAAAGCCCACATGGAAGAAGCACACCAGCCTCTGTGATCATGAGGTGTTGACAGGAATAGGTATCAGAAGTTCTAAAACAAGCAATCAAATGACTGTGAAGGAGCCTGGACAAAGTGGAGACCCCAAACTCACCTGTAAGACAATTGGACAGGCCTGCACAGAGGGGCTGTGTGTGGGGGATGAGGAATTCAGGCTGCAGCATAGCACTGATGAAACTCAAAACCACCCTCTGGCTCTTTAATATTTGCTCCCCTTCCTATACTAAGGCTTATGTTCACCCCATGAATACTTTTAGATCTACGTAGGTGCAGGAGTGTAAGTAAGATCGTTTGATGCAGGAATGCTGGGATGGATGGCCCTACAGAAACAGCAACAGGAGCAATGATTCCCTGAGGATATGGGAAGATGTGGGGGAGGGAGGGGGAGCTGATAGCAATGGAGACTATATAATTCCACTCGAGGGGAGTGAATAACAGAATTGTAGGTGAATATATATATAAAGAATATTAATCATAATATATAACAATAACAACAAGGGTTCTGGGGGAAGGGTGGGGAAGGGAAGGGGGAAAGAGGAGCTGACATCAAAGAGTTCAAGAAAAATTAAAATGTTTTGAAATTGATCACAGTAGCAGTTGTAAAAGTATTCTTGATCTATTTGAATTATGGAGTTATGACATCTGTAAGAGCTCCCAATAAAATGATAAATTAATTTTTAAAAAATTTTAAGAAGCAAGCAATAGAATAAAATGAGACCCGAAAAAAGATAATGGATGTTTACTACTAAGTAGACCAGGTAAAATTAACATTGGAGTAGACAAACGAGAAACTCTGACATACACAGTCTGATACACATGAAAGTTCTGAGATACACAGCCACTGCCATCAAGAGGACACTTCTCAATGAGTACATAGTGACACAAACCTCAATGTACCAACTAGCAAACAGGAAATCATATATGGTGAAAACTTCAGAAAACACACACACACACCAATAGAATACAGTAGGAGTGAGAAATTTGACAAATCTCTCTTGTCCTTAACAAATTGATAGACTGAAAAAGGGGCTGTGAAGGGAGAAGGAGAGAGAACAACAATAAACAAGATAAGGATATGGGTGGAATTTAAATGATAAAATTAAGTTTGACCTAATTAATTTAAATCTCTAAACTTAAATTAAAAATATACATCTTTTTGAAACACCCATGGAACACTTAAACAATTATTCACAGAATAAACCTTATGCATTCAATAAATAGATGTTATACTTAAATTCAAACCTGTACTTTGCCTTATAATGAGAATATCGAAAGCTGAAGCAATAGCAACAAAGTATCAACTACTTGAAATGGAAAACCTCTTCTAGACACTTTTCAGGGAAAGAGACTTTAAAAGTACATTCCAAAAGTCTAAATAGCATTCATAATATCGAGAAAGAGCAAATAATAAAGATCTCATATATTTTAAAATATGAGGCATGGCTAAGCTTATAAAGAGAAGATATGTCGAAGGATTAAACATTTTCAGTATAAAACAAGAAATACATAAAAGAAGGGAATTATGCATTTTCACTCATAATTTGAAAAAAAAGAAGCAAATAAGCCCAATAAGGAGGTCAGTGGTAAAGAGAAGCAGAGGTGCATGCATGAAGACTATAAGGAAAGAAGCAGAAGGGAAAATAAATCCAAGATAACTATTGGTGAAAAACTCGATAAGCAACACAAACAAGCCAATTCTACTGCCATCAAGTCAATTCTGACTCATAGCAACCCTGTAGGGCAGAAACCCTAGTGCTTCCAAAACTACAAACTTCATGAGCGCAGACAGCCTCATCTTTCGCCCATGGAGCAATTGGTAGGTTTGAACCACTGACATTGTGAATGTGCTTAACCCACTGTGTCACCAAGGCTTCTTTAGGAAAGGCAAGCTACTAGTTAAATGAATCCCCCCAAAAGGAGAAAACACAAAAACGCGAGATTAGCCACAAGGAAAAGGAAGTAGCGGAAACAGAAGAGATTTGAAAATTGCTAAAGTATTTAAGTGCACAGCAGAAAGGGTTGATTTTCTATAAAAAGAGTATTTGCACAAGAAAGGAAGTTCAAATTCACCAAATACCATGACTGGAATCAAACTGTTAATAGACTATCTCTTCCCCAAAGTGCCAGCGCCCAGAAACACTTATATCAATAATTATTAAAACTATCTGAGATATGGAGGACGCATGAAACATTTTGACATCTCACCTCATCACTACTGAAAGTCTGACTGCACCAAAACCCAAGCCCACTGCCTTTGAGCTGATGCGTGTGAGTCCAGATTGACTAGAGAATCAAATCCAGAAACACTCGTGTGTGTGTGAGACAAAGCTTTACACAAAAGAGCAACGGCATACTGAGAAAATATCCCAGACCAGTCGGGATCAAGTCCATAAGTCTGATATCAGCCCATATGTCTGATACCAGTCTGTAAATTCCACTTCAGACTCACGCAACACATGCAATGGTGCTGAACGCAGGAGGATCACAGGCCAGTATGGGTCCCATGGGCTAAGATCAAGGTGACCACTGGGACTGCGGCAGAAGCCCGCCCACCCCCCGCCATGACAAAGACCGTCCCAGGAGGTGGCAGGATAAGGACCAAGAGCTCACCTATTGGGCTTGTGACTCAAATTTTGCAGCAGTTGGGCCTGGTCCAGGTCCCTTGGGTAATCGTGCAGCACCCACCCTCGCTGAACGCAATCCTCCAGGTTCAGGCGGTAGGTCAGGATCTTCAAGATGATGCTGTCAGGGACTGGGGAGAGAAAAAAAGACTGGTGGTGGCTGTGCTGTTCCAGGTCCTTGCTCCTGATGAAGCAGAAGCTCGGGCAGGGTCTTCTGCGTTAGTTGTTTATGGACTTTCTCCCCTCATTTGAACAGAGAGTGAACTGGTGAAGACGTGGGTGAAATGGAGTCACAGGGAGCCACCTGGAGAAGTCGGTGGATGCCCACCACCCATAATCCTGCATGACACAGAGAAGGACTCCCTTGGCAGCTTGCAATGTGGGCAAGCCTGGCTGTTCACTGACGTTGGGAAGACATCATCGCCACATGGGCAACCTTCTTCCCCTTTCAAGGATCCATGTCTGTATCAAAACACTTTTCATAGAAACGCATCAAGCCCGGCTGAAGTTTTCATTTCCCTTCAGCGTAACCCCTTGGTTCTCCTTGATGTGCTGTGCTCCATCAGCAACGGTCATGCCCCTTCACCCCCCAATCTCCCCTCATGGATGCTTAGAACGAAAGCTCTCTCAAGAATATCAGCTCTTGTTCTAACCAGAGACTGAAATAAAGTCCTTTGGAAAATGAAATATTGAAAGAAGCCTCTTGTTTACATTTCCACAATTGACATTTCTCTGAAATTTATATGTCTCTTCCCAGACTCATTAAATAGCCTATGTTGCTAATGTACTGCGTTCTAGCAATTTGCACTGCATTCCCTGCACTTTGCACTCATTTTCCCAGAAATACTTGGTAAATATTACCACTGTTTGCGATGGTGGTGGGCCCCAAGATGAGGGGGTTTCCCTGCGTTACGACGACAGAACTCTCACAGGATCTTTAGAAACACACTGCTTTTTCCCTATGAGCCATCGGGCAAGTGGGCAGGCAGCGACCCCACAGTCTATGCTTCAAACCTTCAAGCAGGTGGGCAGGATGTCACCAGGTGAGTGTGCAGGTGAGAGACACAGAAAAAGCATAGCAGTTGCTTTCCTCCATGGTGGTGACTTGCCGTGTTATCTACCCTTGAAGTTAGCCCGCTGTTGTCGAGCTGACCCTGACTTGTAGACTTAGCCACCTTGGAGGACCTCTGTCACCTTTATCAAAGCAGACTGCCACATCTCGCTTCTACAGAATGGTTGGCGGGTTCAAACCATGGACCTTTTGTTTAGCAGTTGAATCGTGTGTAACCAATGTGCCACCAGGATCCTTGGCACCAAAGAACCATACACTCTCTTCTAAGTAATTTACATTTTCCTGGACTTTTTATTTTTAAACATCTTCCCCCTTTCGTTCCTGATCTTCAGGAAAAAGCAGAAAGGAGGTTTTGCTTAAACAAAAACATCTGGCTATCTACAATCTAGTCGTAATAGGGTCTTAACAGTTTCTAAGTGGCCATCTGAGCTACAACTGTTGGGTTCCAGCCATATGAGACAAATGAGAACAAAGGAAAACAGAGCCTCAAAGCAGAAACGACTCCACAAGCCTAGTCACGAGCTCACACACTCCACATTCTCATCTGTTCTGGGACCAGACGTAGATGGGGACCAGCTACTGCCACCCACTGTTCTGACCAGGGACACAACAGATGGTCCCAGATAGAGTGGAAGAAGAAGGCAGACCCAAATCCAAATCCTTCAAATACAATGAAGACCAGACAGCTGCCTTGTGGTACTCTTTAAACTCGACCCTGAAACCACTCTTGCCTTTAAGCTAAGTGATAAATTGGCTCATGAAAGAAATAGTATCACATGGGGCTATTGTGCTCCTTTCAAAAATAATGTAGAAGCCACCGAAGGAAAGGACCAAATAGTGGAGAGGAGGCTGCTGGTGTGATTGGGTCCAGGATGGTCCCTAGGAAGTCACATTTGACTGACATCTGAATGTTGGATCCAGTCCACAAAGACTTTTGAGATAGAGATAGATGATAGATGATAGATAGATAGATAGATAGATAGATAGATAGATAGATAGATAGATAGATAGATAGATAGAGTTCAAAGGCCCTGAGTTGAAGCACACGCTTGGCCATTCAAGGACCTGACCCAGGGCCAGGATGACTGGAACAGAGTAGAGAAGAGGAAGGACAGTGGGGGTGAGAGTGGAGAGGTCCTGACAAGCCTTCAGAAGGAATGGGGCTTCAATCACGCCAGGCATTTGGAAACAATCATATGTTGGCCCTCAGAGCCTATTTATTGAATGAACATATGCGAATTAGTCTTAGCATCCTGAACCAGATAGCCCAAGAGCATGCACGTGGCCTTATTTGCAAACTAAAAGCTCATTTGGTAGGAAACATCAGTGGAGTCCCCATTGGAGTCCCTAAAGGCCAAAGTCAACTCACCCCAAGGATGCGGCTAACCACAACCACTTTCAAAGGAGCCACTAGAGAACTGAGGATTCCTATAGGCAGGATCTAGGAGCCCCGGTGCTGTAGTGACTGCAGGCTAGGTTGCTAACTGCAAGGTCAGTGGTTCAAATCCACCAGCTGCTCGGAGGGAGAAAGATGAGGTTTTCTACTCCTGTAAAGACTTACAATCTTGGAAAACCGTGAAGCTATCTCAATTCTGTCCCGGAGGGTTACTATGACTCAGAATCTACTCAGTGCCAGTGAGCTTGGGGCTCTTTTTTTTTAGAGGCACGAATGGACCTGTTTGGAAAGAGCTGTAAAGAGGAGCTGAGTGTACTAACTGCTAGTAGCTTTAGCTTCCCACTCTTGGAAACCATCTTTTGTTGACCCACACAAGCTCAGTGTCCTTAAAATCCTTGAGAATCCCGCATAGTTGAGACATACTAAGCTTCCAGCCGCAGCCTCTGAGAGAGAGAAAGACTGACTCCTGGGCGTCCCTAGCTAGTTCCAGTTCTATGCCCACCACCTGTGAGATCAGTCTCCTCCCCTGTAAGACATGAACTCATCTCTCAGAGAAAAGCTACAAGAGGATTTTCAACACTAGAGCTTCCACGAGAGGTCTTTTGAATAAACCCAGAAATCTCAACTCGAAGCCCCCAAATGCCTTTCTTTCCCAGGCCTAAGCTGGGTTTCCTGTAGGCCAGGGGCCTCCATTGCCAGCAGTGGGCCTCCTGGAGCCCCAGTGTCCACCTCTGTGACCCAGCACTTCCCGTTGCCACGGGGCCTAGAGAAGGCTCATAGACAACGGGAGACCCTGAAGAGGTATGCTGAAGGGGTGTGTAGGCATTTCAGTTCTTTCTACAATCATATCCAGATTCCCATGTGGGTAGATGCCACGAAGCCATTGACCTGTAAATTATAAACACTAAGTTCACCCTCTGAACTTGACCATGACCTAGGGACAGTGCAGTCTATTTGAGGAGCCCTGGTGACCTCTCACAGGGTCCGTTTGAAACCACGAATTGCTCCGTAGGAGGAAGCTCAGGCTTTCTGCTCCTATGATGATGTCCCCACAGGGAAACCCACAGGGGCAGATCTGAGTTGGAATTGGCTTGAATTGTGGGAGTTGTGATGTCTTGGGTGATTACCTTCCTCATACTCAGCGATATCAGTGATAGTCTGGGGTCCATTAAAGCCACCTTTGTTTGAGGGTGAGGACTGGATTGGCCACATTTTCTGACTGGTGTCTCCAATCGTCCACCCTGCTTAGAAAGCAAGCTGTAGCCGGTGGACTCGGATAGGCTGCACTGCAGCCTTCTGGGGCACGGAACCAGGGTGATTCCGAGTTAAGGGCCTGGAAGAGCATGCCATCCGACTCTCCATTTCAAAGTTGTGAGACCAAGACCAGAAGAGGTTGTGGCTCATATGAGCCACCGAGAGTCCTCTATCCAGCTGGAAGTAGGGCTGGAACGGAATGCTTATTGCTGCCCCCCAGAGCACCCCCTGCTGGTCCCTCAATGCAAGAACAGTTTGTTCTATTAAACTGGCATTCCGACACGCTGAAGACAAAAGTGTGCATAGCAAATGTGGTGAAGAAAGCCAATGGTGCCTGCTATCAAAAGATAAAGCATCTGGGACCTTAAAGGCTTGAAGGTAAACAAGCGGCCATCTATCTGAGAAGCAATAAAGCCCACATGGAAGAAGCACACCAGCCTGTGTGATCACAAGGTGTCGAAAGAACAAAAAATCATATCATTGTGACTGACGGGGAGAGCAGATTGAGGACCCAAAGCCCATCTGTAGGCAACTGGACATCCCCTTACAGAAGGGTTCAGGGAAGAGACAAGGCAGCCAGGGTGCAGTGTAGCAATGATGAAACATACAACTTTCTTCTACTTCTTAAATGCTTCCTCCCCCACCCCCCACTATCATGATCCCAATTCTACCTTACAAATCTGGCTAGGCCAGAGGATGTACACTGAAACACAGGGAATCCAGGACAGATGATCCCTTCAAGACCAGTGGTAAGAGTGACGATACTGGGAGGCTGGAGGGAAGCTGGGGTAGAAAGGGGAAACTGATTACAAGGATCTACATATAACCTCCTCCCTGGGGGATGGAGAACAGAAAAGTGGGTGAAGGGAGACGTCGGACAGTGTAAGATATGACAAAATAATAATAATTTATAAATTATCAAGGGTTCATGAGGAAGAGGGGATGGGGAGGAGCTGATACTCAAGTAGAAAGCAAATGTTTTGAGAATGATGGCAACAAATATACAAATGTGCTTGACACAATGGATGGATGGATGGATGTATTGTGATAGAGTTGTACGAGCCCCCAATAAAATGATTTTTTAAAAATCGGCCCCTTGTTGAGTCCATTCCACCTCATATGGACACTGTCTGCTATGGAGAACTTCCCTGGGGAGTTTCCAAGGGTGTCATCTTTGAAATAGACTGCCACCTCATTTTCCCACAGAGCAGCTGACCTTTCGTTAGGGGTCGAGTATCTAACCACTGTGTCACCAGGACTAAACCACAGAGGGGACCGGGGTTGAGAAGCCAGCCTAAAAACTCCCTTGTAGCAAATACATTAGGGCGTCTCCTTCAGAGAGACTGACCCCATCTGGGCCAAGAGTCAGGGCCTGCAAAGCACTGCCGGTGACAGAAACAAATGGCGGGTCCCTCTGCGAGTTGAGGCCCAAAGCCAGGACCTTTGCTGTCCCTTCCCCCAGGCCATTTCCTGTCTCAAGTTCTCGCACTCGGTGACCAGAGGCTTGCTTGTGCTTCCTGTAGGGTATCAAGTCATTTTCTAGCCCAGTGTGGTGTGACCAGCCAGTTCAGCAAAAATGCGGGGTTTTATCTTTTTTTTTTTTTTGAGGGAGTTGAGCTTGTTTTCTGTGTTCCGCCAGGAGTTTCAAGTCCCCTTGATCATGCGGCCCATTTAGCCGTAACCCACTCGCAGGTTGAGATTCCTCAGTGCCAGCTGAAGCCTTTCACCATTAAGCCAGATGCCTCAGGCTTGATTTCTGGGCTTGACAGTTAACATCTTACCCTGAGTACCAGTTACTGCCAAAGGCTACTCCCTCTCTGGAATGTCCTGTCAGCCCTAAATTTAGAAAAGCACAAGATATGAATATCCCATTATTTCATAAGGCCACCCCTCCTCACCACCCCCCATTTCCTCCTCAAGATCTTCCGTAATAGATACCAGCCCTCACACTGACTTCGAGGTTATTAGATGCTCGGTTCACTTATTCCCTGCCAGCCTGGGCGTGTTGGGTGCTAGGGATCCATCATCACATGCCTGGGGTCCCCTGGCGCGGCAGCCATCCTACCCGGGCCCCCTTCACCACCCGCCTCACCCTGCCCTTAGCCACTGGCCCGTCTGCCCTGCAGTAGAAGTAGCCCAGCTCCAAGCTCCATTCTCCACACTGAATACTCTACTCGTCATCAAAATTCCAGGCTCTGGACAGGGAAACGTGCCAACTGGACTTAGGCCACGCACACGAGAAGGAAGTGGACAGGATGGATTCTCCACTAGCTGCCGGCCTGGCTTCTGTCCCTCAGTCAGGTCCGCTGAAGAGAGTGGATGAGATTCCAGCACTTGCATTTCCCAGCACAAACAAACCAAAGCCACGGGAGGAGAAGGGGCTTGCCCTGGGTGGCAGGGAGCCCTTTCTGCTGCGTCACGCTGCACCTGCTGTTGTACCTCCAGGGTAGCCACCCCCCCCCACCAGAGCGACTACATTCTCTCCATCGTTCCGTGGCCCTCACCCTGGCACAGCCAGATAGGCATGGAGGGCAGCGTTGCTGCTAAGCTTGGCAGAAAGGTACCAGGACACAAGTTACCAAAAGGGAAATAGCTCTCTCTGCTGGTTCTTAAAAGAACTGTGGGTTGACACGCGCAGTAAGGAAGCCACCTCAGGCCAAATCAGAGAAAGCTGAGCCCCTTTTAGACACACACACACAGACACCACCACCACCACCATATACATGCCTCTGCATTTCCCTACACAACTCACAGTCAGCTACCTCCACCACTCACACATACACACTGCACACATACACTTCTGCATTCACACAGGCCAACAAGCACTTACATACAAACGACACACAGCACACACCCCCACTGATTAATACCCCTATACACCCTCTGCCCAAATGCACTGCACATGCGTACACAGCGCACACACCCACCCCACCAGCACACACCCTTCATTCGCTTCCAGGCAGCCTGCTGGAAGCCCATGCCCAGGCAGCATAGGAGAATTAATGGAAGGCATCAGTTTTCTCCTTCCCAACGTCACCCGTGGAAGTTCAGGGTCTAAGGGGAGCCTGGGGAAGCCAGGCGGGGGGGCGGAGTTTTAGGGAAAGTGCCTGGCTGGGGAGGAAAGGAGGGCTTTGCTTTGTGATCAGGGCAGAACAGGGACTGTGTTAAGGGATGATCCGTGCTGACATGGAGCTGAAGCCTGAGATAACTTCAAAGACAAGACACAGGGGACCCAAGGACGGGGCAAGCGAACTAATTAGCTAGCAGCTTGACCATCTGCAGAGTAGCACTCTCCACCCCTTTGACTGCCTTTAATCACAGCCAGTGTCCCCTGGACAGGTCCTTCGACCTCGAGTGGGGTGCCCACTTCACTTTTGGAAGTGCATCCACTCTATGCTTAAATAAAACCTTTGCCCAGTGCAGGATACAATGCCACACTTTGGATTTTATTTTCTGTTTCACAGAGCCAGAGCTCAAAGGGAGGAGGCCTGGTGGCAGAGTGGCTACACATTGGGCTGCTAACTACAAGGTCAGCAGTTCAAAACCACCAGCCGCTCTGAGGGAGAAAGAAGAGGTTTTCTATTCCAGTGATGTCTTGGAAGCCTACAGGGGCGTTCTACCGTGTCTTATAGCGTCACCATGTGTGCGAATCGACTCGGTGGCAGTGAGAGCGGTGAGGTGCTTAAAAGACGGGGGCTCACAATTCCCCCTCAGGCTCTCTTCCACGGGATCCGGGGAGTCGCTCCAATTTACAGTCACTGTAATTGGATAAAAACGGAACAACCACTCCTGGGAGACCATTATTCTCTGGATGGCTCTAACTCCAGCCCGAGTCCTGCAAGCTCTCCTCATTGCGGTGACCAGTGGGTCACTTAGGCAGTGCTTAAGGGCAGGTGCTGCAGGCAGGTACGTGTCCCTGGTGGTGTTGCTGTTTGTTTATTATTTACTGCCACCTGCTGGTCAAGATTGGGTCCTGCATGCTAAGTGAGCTCTTTGAAGGATAAAAAGCATTTGTAAAACCTCCAAGGGAAATACCGAGGAGAAACTGGGGTTGTTTGAATAAGTCGCACTCTGGTGCTCTCCAAGAGGGAGAAAAGTCCACGGGCTCTCGCTTGCCTCCTTCATAAACTTAAATCACAGGTGCTAGACAAGTCCCTGTGCCCTAGGCCCGGGCTCCCCAGGTGAGGTAGTTAATTGTGCCAACCTGGCCGATAAACACATGTGGGGTTAATTGAAGGGCAGAGGGATAAATGGCTCAGTGAGCCTCTCTTTCTAGTTCTCAGGTCTCTTGCTTTCTGATGGTCGAGCCAGGGTACAGCTGCCTTAGCCAGTTCCCTGCTTCAGCTGGCAAGGCTCACTTCCTGCAAGACATCCCCAAGGAGAAGCCACATGGACCTACCCTGATGCAGTCCTGGGTGCTGGAGCAGCCATATGGAGACCCCTGCCAGTGCTGAGATAATTACACGGTCACTGACTCAGCTTTCCTCCTGCAGTCGGCGTCATAGTGTGTGTTTTGTGAGATGGAGGAGGACTTTGTGGGTTGGTGTTGGATATACAGGTTAATGTTGGACTTGTGGGCTTGGGCAGCACTGGGTTGTGATGTTTTCTTGATGTGCACTTCCCCTTTATATAAAACTCTCTCTTATCCATGAGTTTCTGTGGATTTGCTTTTCTCTAATGCACCCAGACTCACACAGAATTTAAACATCTACGTTTTGAAAGTCTGTATCTCAGCATCTCCCTTGCTTAACAACAACAATGGTCGAAATTGCTTGGAAGATAAAAGTGTCAGGGGACAGCCATTTTTAATCCAGGGTTTTTTTTCAAGTCCAGAAAAGCACATTGGCCCTGGGGGCTTCTCCCAATTAGGAGTTCATTCTACATCTGTGCTGCTCTTTGCTCAGAGCGGCTGCCCTGCGCGCTCACTCTCCTCTGTCTTGTCTGCCCGGCAAACAGCAGAGTGCCCACAGCATAGCCTCGCTGGTCGCAGGGCCACACCAACCCCAAACTCACTGCTATTGAGCCCATGCCGACTTCCGCAGCCCTGTAGGACAGGGCAGAACTGCCCCTGGGAGTTTCCGAGCCTGGGACTCCTTAAGGGAGTGGAAAGCCCTGACTCTCTCCCGAGGAGCGCTGGGGGTTGCAAACGGCTGACCTTGCCATTAGCAGCCCAGCACTTGACCACTCTGCAGAGGTGACAGCGCCACCCCACAGAAGCCACTTCAGCTCGCCTCCTCTAGTGAAGTTGTGGGGAAATGATCCAGATGGCAATGATACAGATGTACACCTACAAGTGCATATACTAGTGATAAATGTCTGTATCGTGTATTTTAAAACCTATAAATGTCTGAAACCCCACCCACTGCAATGGAGGCCTTTCTGGCTCTCAGCAGCCCTCCCACACAGGGTGGCACTGCTCCCGAGAGGTTCAAGGTGGGAAAGATGTATGGGAGCAGACTGCCTCATCTTTCACCCCTGCAGCGGCTGGCGGCTCGGAACTGCGAGCATACATAAATTAGCCTAAGCATGTAATACAGGTAAATATGTAAACAATATGTGTGGATCTATAGGTACATGGTAGAAAGACGAAGCTTTCTACTCCTATAAGAGTACAGTCTCGAACAAAACAACGATGTATAAATTACCAAGGGCATATGAGGGAGGGGGGAATGGGGAGGGAGGAGGGGAAAAAAAAGAGGACCTGATGCAAGGGGCTTAAGTGGAGAGCAAATGCCTTGAGAATGATTGGGGCAGGGAATGTATGGATGTGCTTTATACAATTGATGTATGTATATGTATGGATTGTGGTAAGAGTTGTATGAGTCCCTAATAAAATGTAAAAGAAGAAAAGAGAAAAAAAATTTAAGAAAAGAAAAAAAAAAAAAAAGAGTACAGTCTCGAAACCCGCAGGGCAGTTCTACTCTGTCCTATAGGGTTGCTATCAGTCAGAAACAAATTGGTGGCAGAGAGGTTGGCTTGGTGTTTAGATCATTTGACGTATACAGTGCTGCTTCATGAATTATACTCACAGGGTGGAATCACCACCACTGCTGTTTGCTCCCAGAGCTGCCTCCTCCGCCAAACAGGAACTTCATGCCCATGAAACAATTAACTCCTTCCTGCTTACCGTCTAGTGTCTTTGGGGCATTTCGTAGAAACAGAGTCACACAGTCTTTGTCCTGAGGTGTCTGGATTCTCTCGTTTAACTGAATGGGTTCGTGTTCTGCTAGGTATCATGACTCCGTTCTTTTTTATGGCTGAGTAGAATTCCACTGAGAAGATACACCACGTGGTTACGCCCGTATCGATGGGCATGTGGGTTGTTTCTACCTTTTGATCAGTGTGAATAATGTGGCCATGCATATTGGTGCACAAATATCTCGTGAAGTTTTCGATCAGAAAAAAATGACCATTTTTAAAGCAAACATTCTCCTATACATAACTAGTACTTCACATAGCAAGCAAACAAGACGTATTTCATAACCATGCTCAGAGAGCCGCAAGGCTGGCACCTGGAACAATGGACTAAGTGGGTCGTCTTGCCTTCAAACACGACTTGACGCCTTCGGAGGACTGTAAGCAGCTGAGGAGAGGAGAAGGTCACCATGCCCGCCAGGAGCTGGACGGCTTTGAAGTGCCCTGTGTTACAGTCGTGGTTCCAGCGGTGCTCCTGGACTAGGAAGAAGAACCTGGCGGTCTTGCACTTTAAAAATCAGCGGATGAAAAGTGATGGTCACAACGGTCCAGCCCACAGGTCGGTCACTGGATGGCGCAGGCCCAGGCTGTACTTTTGTTCCGTCGGGCACAGGGTCACCAGGAATCAGGGCTGACTCAGCAGTCACTGAGAATGACCTGAGCATATTGCAAGCGGAAAAGCGTTTAAGGGACTGGATTTCCCTGCAGTTCTAATGAATCCAGGGCTCTGAACCAATTACCGCTCCCACATCTCAGCGGCAGGAAGGACGCCACTGCCCACCTGATCAGCGAGCAGTGGGATTACCCCCTAAGCAGGATAAGCATGGGCTTACTTGTGCTTACTTATTAATCCACAGAGAACTATTTTACTTTTTCTTTACCACGCCCTAGATTCTGCCTGGAGGTCTGGCTGGCATCTGGCGTTCCGTCACCCCGCAGCACCTTCAGACAGTATCAAAGCGTCTTTTCAAATGTAACATCCCAGGCAGGGTAGGGGCAGGGGCAGGAGCAGCTCTGGTGGCGGAGTGGGTTACAAGTGGAGCTGCCAACTGCCAGGCCAGCGGTATAAAACTTCCAGCCACTCAGAGGGAGAAAGATGAGGCATCCTGCTCCTGTCACGATCCACCATCTCAGAAGTCCATCGGGCAGGCATACGCCATCTGTAGGGTAGCTGTGCGTGGGAGTCCCCGCCATGGCTGTGAGTTTGACTTTTGAGATAAGAGCAGAGGGATGCTTGTACTTCCTGATCGGCAGCAGGGAGACCGTCTGGGATTGTTGACCACAGATTGGTGAGTGGCACCAGTCGGCCCCAGCTTGCCTTTGCTTATTGCAGAATCTGCTCTTGTCCATGAGCAGAAAGACAGGAACTGCTGGGGAACCAGAAGCCCCGTTTTCTGACATGGAAAAGCTATGACTGTCTTATTTCTTGGACAAGCATCCATGCTTCTCAGGAGTCTAGCCCTGTTCTAAGGACCAGACTGCTTCATGGTCTCTTCCCTACAACCCTCTGAGACAGGCCCTGAGAATGTAGCCACTAGGAAACTGAGACACAGAAAGAGGAGATTCCTTGCCCGCGCTGAGGCAGTCTCTCTCCTAATCTCTGGAGATCAGCGCCCCAAGTGTGACCCCCACTCTGCAGTCACTTGCAGCATGCCCGTGAGCAAGTCATTTCACCTCCCATCTGGGGTGTCCTCTCTTCAGCACAGCAGAATTGGAGACTGAGTTCCCAGCGAGCCTCGGGGGCCCCTCCGGAGTCACCCTGTGAGCGTACTTTGTGTCTGTGCCCTGCCCTCCCCCCAGAAGTCTCACACATTTCAGAGGTTCTGATCTGGCCTCCTTGGTGCCTCCTGGTCTGGCAGAGTGAAGAGGACCCCAGATTCTTCTCCACTCCTCCCGTGGAGGTGAGGCTGGATTCTCTTCCCCTTGCCTCTGGGCTGGTCTTCTGGACTCATCTGACCAATAGAATTTGGTAGAAGTGCATTCTGAGAGTCCTAAGGCTAGGTCATAAGAAGCCTTGTGCCCAATCCCCATGCCACCTTTAGACTAAATACTTTCTAAGGGAAGTCAGCCACCATGCAAGAAGTCTAACTACCCTGAAGCGGCCATGCTGTGAGGCGCCCAGGCTAGCCAGCTCGGGCTGTTTCACGCGTGCCATCCCAGTCACCGGCTATGCGCTTGAAGAATCTGCCTTAGTCATACCAGCCCCAGCGACGCAACACAGAGAGGACAAAGGAACGGAGTCAACACCAGAACTGAGAGCCGAGACCCGGGGCCGCACATGAGCCGTTCTCGTTAACTCCAGCCTTGGGACTCATGCCAATGAATCGTGCCAACAAAGGCCCACGTCGTCATGGAGCAGAGCCATGCCTGCCCTACCAGGATCTGTCCTGGGTTCCTAAATCAGTCCCACTGCCATCGAGTCAATGCTGACTCACAACGACCCCCTGTGGGTTTCTGAGACTTGACCTGTTCACGGGAGTACAAAGTCCAGTCTTTCTCCTGTGGAGTTGCTGGCAGTTTTGAACTGCCGACCATGCAGATGACAGCCAAACTCGTAACCGCTATACCACCAGGGCTCCTATGACGAAAGCAGTAGCATAATAAAACAGCTGTTACTTTCTGTCACTTGACGGGGGGGGGGGGGGTCATTACACTGCAGTAGCTAGTTGGTGCCCTGCAAGTGTGCAGTGGGGTTGGTTTGTGGTTGACATGGAAAAATGGGGCTCTGCCAGGTCCCACCAGGCACTCCACACGGGTAGCTGTCTCAAAGAAAAGAATGAGGCATTCAAAAAATCTAGCAGGAAAACACACATAGGTGGGCTGGCAAGGACCACGGTGGCACCTCCGACGACTCTGTCCATAATGAAGCTCAAAGGGCCACCGAGTTGATCTGACCACCCACAGGACAGGCGAGAACTTCCCCCGTGGGTTTCCAAGACTGTACCACTTGCTCCTTTGGAATGCTCGATGATGTTTAACTATGACCTTGCAGTTCGGCACCTGCACCACCGGGGCTCCTCATTTCATGGCAGTCTTTCATAAATGCAGCTGCAATGTGTCATGCACTGTGCCGGGTGCTCCATGAACGCCAATGCCTTTGAACAGAACACACCCATCCATTTGAAACGACAGGACTCTCAGCCTTCGAGATGAGGAAACGGGGGCTCTCTGGGAGGCCGGGTGGCTTGTCCAAGGTCACAGAGCTGGTGAGAGGCCTCGCGTGACTTGAGATCTCCTGTGTGGTTCTAGAGCTGAGCCCGATAGCCCCTCCCTCTCTGTCCACAGTGATTGATGTTCACTGTCTCTCGAGACACCAGGCAGAGCAGGAGCAGAAGCAGAAGCATGCAGTGCCATTGTGCAGGGTGAAGGATGCTAGGCTAGGGGCGGGGGTCTCAGGTGAGGCCCACCTTACCTCCCAGGAACCCAGCCATGATTGGAAAGGGGGGATGTGAGATCAGGGTGCTTGTGGTCAAGGTCATCACTCACTCACTGGCCCTGGAGACTCCAGGCAGGGAAGAATTGCCCCTGTGGGTTTCCCAGAGGAATGCTTTGCTGGAGTGAAAAAGACTGGTCTTTCTCCTGGGAAGCCCCAGTGGGGGTGGTTGAGTACTTCCCTCGGCCTTCTGGGGAGGTCTCCCCTCCACCTCTCCACTTCCCAAATGCCTCCACTCACACCCTACCCAGCTCCCCTCTCTGCTGGGCCCGAGTTTACCCAGCAGCCCTCACCAGCAGCAAAGCAGACGACCCACCCTGAGCTGAAGGGCATAGTGGTGCCCAAGCTTCCTCGGCGCCGGCTTCTGTTGACAGAGCCCGGCTAGTCTTCTGCTCCTGAGGTGCTTCAGGGGAGCAGCTCTTGTCCCAGCTGTAGGGGCCTCCCCGCCACCCTCCCGGGTGAGGGGAAGCTGGTGTCAGCCTCCTGTCCAGGACTTTCTCCGAGGGAGACAAGATCTGATACTCATCTGCCTGGGGAGCGTGAAGGGAGCCAGAGGACAGGGCTGCCCAGATGGCTCCGCCAGGAGACCTGTCCACTGGAGAAGAAATCACCCTGGGGTCCCCGGGGTCAGGGCTGTCACAGGCAATTTCACAGCTGAATGGGCCGGAAGCTTTGTTCTTCTCGGCAGCCACTTGGGGCTGCACATGGGGAGGAAGACATTTCTAGAAGCTTTGGTCAAAATAGGAAGGGCACCACACTCTTCTCTGCTCACTGCAGGCATCCCAGAAATGCCTGGGGTCTTTTCGTGGGCGTCTTATTTGTCACTTATTCCCCCTGGATGGCTGACGCCTAGCAAGCACCCACCAGACCTTCCATCCAGCAGAAACACCCATGGCTGAGTCGCTGGGAGCCCCCGGGGATAGGGTAAGAAGCAGTAACCAACAAGCTATGCCTGGCCTCTGCTCCCCCATTCTGATTTGGGAAAGAGACAGCAAAGACCAACTACACTTTGTGGACCAGATGCATGCATGGATGGGGTGGGGGTGGTCCCCAGCTATCCCCCTTCCCCCAGTGGACTAACCATTGAACCAAAATCCTGGACCCCTTTCGGTCATTGGCACAACCTTTCCCCTTCTCCCAGCCAATCTAGTTTCCATACTGGGCGCGACCTCTGGGGAAGGAAATGAAAGTCTAGGTCATAAAAGGGAGGAAGAAAGGAAGAGATGGACTCTCTCGGGGGCACAGACCTGTTGTGAAACAGACAGTGACCCCTGAATCCGACCAGTCTCATTAACAGGCCTCGTGGCTCTCGCTCGGAGCACACCGCACACGGTTCTGCCCGCTGCTGCTGGCTGGCTATCTCGCTGCCGAGTCTCCCACCGACTTCCGCCAGGAAATCTTTGTAGCGGTCCCGGTGGAAAAGTCCAAAGTTTGACTTGAAACAAGGAGCTACTTCAAAAGCTTTGTCAGACTGAGGTGAGAGTCTCTTCACAATGCATACATTACAGCACTAGGGTGGGGGTGGGGGCGGGGGGCACATCCACTAAGCAGCCTATAGGTGGCCCCGCAGTGGGGGCTCAGAGTGGGGACCGGTGTGGACAGAGGTCCTCAGGGAGGTCAGGAGAGTGAGACTCACGATGCGTGAAAGGGTAAATTTATCTGTTTCTTTCTTCCTGCTTGGCGCGCGCGTGTGTGTGTGTGTGTGTGTGTGTGTAGAAAAATGAAAGAAAAATGTAGAGGTTTTTTTTTTCAATAATAAAGGGGGAGCTGCACGGCAGGGCCCCTACAGCTTGTGAAAAATTAAACTCGACGGATTCAAACTGTCCTATTTCCACTTCAAAAGAGAAGAGGCACTGAGCTCTTCCCAACTTATCTTCAAACGCCCAGCACCCTAGAAAGTTTCTTTTAAAAAAAAAACAGAAAGAAAACCTCCTGTTCCCCCAAGCACTATACCGGTTACTGTATCCCTGTCTCTCCCTTTTCTAATTATACCCCTGTGAGTCTATTAATCAACTTGTAAATTATTTAGAGAGGCGTGTGCGCTGTCTTCCGCTAGTACAAACACACCGCGTGCAAAGGCTGGCTGGAAGTGGGCAGAGGTCCCTCTGGGTCTCCCTCCGACGGAGAACGCAGCCCACCGCTCGGAGACACGAGACACGGCGCGTTAAAAACTGGGATTCGCAGCCCGCGCTGCCTCCTCCCCCAGAAAGCTTTACGCTGCTTTCAACTCAGACACTCTTTGCAAGTTTTTAACAAAAGAGAAAAGCTGCTTCATTGTCAAATCTTTAGTGTGCATTTAGTGATGAGAATATTAATTCTTCCTTTTAAAAGAACCCCAAAAAACAAAAAAGCAAGAAGAGAAAATGAGGTAAGCGCTGCTCCATCCACCTGGGATCTAGACTCGCAGAAGCCTCTGGAAGGCACTCACAGGCATCCCAGTTTGGCTTGTTTGTGCTCCGTTCGCAGCACCTGCCTTTGGGAGGTCTCATTACCGGAAAGGGTGCAAATTAGAGCCCTGGGCCTCCCTCAAGTCTCCTTCCTCTTCTCAGGTTCTATTAGGCCATCAGGGACTGTCTCCAGACAGAAATATTTAGCACTAGAGGGGTCCGTGGGGGGGGGGGGGTACTGGTAACAGAAAATCCATCCTACATGTAGTTCTTCTGCACATCAGGACTTGCGTTTGTGTGTGTGTGTAGGGTGGGGGTAGGGCTATTATACCAGTTTGATAGCTGTTTTCTCGTCTGAAAGTGAGTCAAGGATTTGGGGTTGCCAAGGATTTGGGGTTGCCTTTCATTGAGCTATTTCAGCGGCTGGGGAACTGCTGGCAGGGTGGGGTTTTAGAAAAGACTCTAACTCTAGAAACTTGCTGCAGTTTGGTCACCAGGCTGGTCTGGCAGCCTTGGGGATGCATAGTTTGTCTTCTTGCTCCTGGGGAGACAAGGGGTGTGGGAGTGAGGGGCTAACTGAAAAGCCCACTGCCCCAGACACACCCTCGCCGGTGGTCTCTTGCTTCGACTCTCCCCATGTGTTCTGTTGATGAATCAAGACGAACAGATCACACGCTCGGAGCAAAGACATAAACCACAGGACGAGATAGGCCGTTGGCTGTTTTTAATATCTGCCCGGGGCAGCCGTTCTCCAGAGGAGGCCCAAACAACGGGTGAGAATAAAAACAATTACCATAGCAGGGCTGAAGGCATTTCCCCTGACCCAGACACGGTGGTGTTTTGCTCATTAGACTCCACCACGTGGAATTAGGTGGACACTGGCGCCAGCAGCCGCTGGACCATAATTTAGGCAGAGACAGCAAAGCAGGCAGACTTCTTTAGGGTGTGGTGTGTCTGCACACCACACTGAAGGCTGAAGGGGAGGGCTGGTTTTTACTTTGCGTGGGCTGAGAGAGTGGTTGCTTTCCTTGGAAGCTCCGGGGCCCAGGAATCAAGCCATCTCATCCTCCACAAGGCCATGTGGTTGGGTGGAAACCACAGGGAAGGGGCTGAGGTTCTCACTTGGAGGGGGTGGCCACTGTGAGCTCCAGTTGAGTTAGGCAGAGGATGGAGCGCCAGTCAGTTCTGGGCCTGGTTGCCTGGTGAAACAATGGGCCTTGGCCTCCCTGGCCATGCTCAGGGTGGTAATGAAGTCCGCCAGCGCCAGACAGCGCTGAACAGCGGATAACTGATTTCTCCTAAAGCCCAGCCTGGTTTTCACTCGTTTGGGGCCGATGTGAAAGGGATGGGCACTTTCTAGCGACTAAGGCTGCGTGATTCAAGCCTCCACCCTCTTCATCGAATGCAACTCAATGCCCGCTGACTTGAACGCAGGCTGCCTGCATAAGGAACGCCATGTGCAGAACCCTGGGAATAAATGTGTTCTCCTCGCTGCAGCTGGGGTCGCAATGAGTTGAGGAGGTCAGACCCGTATATTTCAAAGTCCCGGGCCCAGAATGAAAACCCCTCTGTCCAAGGTGCCATTTCCAAGAACGTAGAACGGAGAGATTTAAGACAAGATAAGAAAGGGCCCTGGAGTCCTCTGCCTGGTCACTATGGGAAGATGAGAACACCTCGCAGTTATTAATTCTGGTGCTGATTCAAATGGAGGTGGTGTTGGCAGCGCCCGTGAGGACTTACCAAAAAAAAAGTACGTAACTAAGTCTGCAGAGGTCACGGCTGGGACATGACATCCTAGGGTCCCAGGGGGGGAGGATGGAAAGGGGAAGTGGCTCTGTGGGGAGGGGGGGGTGACATCTGGATCTATTCTGGATCTATCTCTATGATGAGATGGTGACAGGGATGTACAGTCGCCAAACGGCACATCCCTGGGGCAAGCAGCTCCGGGGAACGTGGACAGAGGATACGAGTCTGTTGTGGGTGACAGCCCGAGAAAATAGGAGCAGCCAGTGTGACCCTGAGGCCAGGAGCACAATGCCGAGCAAAGTCTCCCCCTCATCCCCTCCCAAGATCAGGTACCCAGAATGGCAATGAAGCAGGTCACTAGGAGGGGCCTACACGACCTGGCATTGGTGGGTGGGGAATTGAGGAGGTTTCTGATTGGTTTTGGGGGGTCTTCCACACTGGTTGACTGGATTACGGGTGTGGCAGTGGCCAAACCGCAGAGATGCCAGGGGTCTCTTCTAGGACTTCTGCTCCTCTAGCCTTGTGAACTCTGGGACTGCATACGAAATGCCCAAATGCAGACAGCTGGGGAGGTCCACTTCCGCATCCCCAGAAATGCTGCTGGCATCAAGAATGCTGAAGTGTGCATAGGATTGATGAGGATGCCTCAGGGGACCCCCAGAAGGAATGGAGGAGAAACCACCACCTCCCGCCCCTGGAGTTTCTTCCAGTAGTTGAAGTACTAGGAGATGGCCTACCCTGCCCTCAAGAAGGGAGGGTCCTTCTGAGCCCAGGGCAGCCTGGGAAGGAGCATTCTGACCCTTTGCCTCACCCGTCCCCAGAGAGAAGCCTCTCGTGGGCTGGCTAGTCATCTCAAAAAACAAACCAAGTTCACTGCCATGGAGTTGCTACCGGCAATAGCACCGTATCTAGGACTGTATCTCTTTACGAGAGTAGAAAGCCTGTCTTCCTCCCAAGGAGCAGAGCTGGTGGTTTTAAACTGCAGACCTTGCAGATCTGCAGAGTGTGGCTCAACTCTTAATCATGATG
This sequence comes from Tenrec ecaudatus, assembly GCF_050624435.1. NCBI lineage: Eukaryota > Metazoa > Chordata > Mammalia > Afrosoricida > Tenrecidae > Tenrec > Tenrec ecaudatus. The sequence continues at coordinate 74,238,042 of NC_134539.1, read as the reverse complement.
CCACCAGGCCTCCCGCCTAGTCCCTCTGGTTATCACTTCTCAAGCGCCCTGGCCCTGGTTCATGGGCTGATGTGCCCTTCAACTTGTGTGTCCATTAAGTCAGTGTTCTTCCTGGGCAAGCGCTTCCCCCACATCCTCACCAATGGGTTGTGCCCACTTACTGGGTAAAGGGGTGCCCTTGCATCTCAGCCCCTCCCCTGCACAGGTTATCCCTAGGCCTGGACTCAGAGGGAGCATGTCAGGAGGCTCAACCATGCCCTCAGATCCCAGCTGAATTCCGATTCAGAACTCAGGGTGGGGACAAGAATTGTGACTCATTACCATGCCCCGGATGCAGAGAGCAGCCCTTGAGTTTTGAAAAATGGGGTGGGGGGGGGGCTTAGCCAGGCTGCCCAATACAGCTACTCAGAAATAAGCGCCCCGTGTGGCCTCTGACCTCCCCTTCAAACTGGAATCCCGTTTCGAGTCATTTCCATTTCCTTCCTGTCTTCAGCTGGAAGGGAAGTGGGTCCCTGCCAGACCTGGGTGGTTCCGGTGCCCACTTCACTGCATGCCGGATGCTTTGGTCTCCTCGCAGCCTCTCCGCAGCCCGCTAATGAGACCCTGTTCATGGTTATGAATGTAAATGCATTCTGTGCTCTCCCTGAGAGATGAGGATTACTGAAACGACAGGCTTTATTGCCGCTGTGAGGAAGAGATGATACGGGTGGTTGTCGGGTCTTTAATTTTTTTTGGCAGTGCCAAAGCAGGGAGCTGCTGAGGTGAAATAAACAGGACGCTGCGGGAGGAGAGCCAGGGCACCGAGCGTGGAAGACTGAAGTCGTCCAGGGACGGTGTGCTCGCGCTCCCCCATGGGCCCCACAAAGCCCTGGACCTGCCCACCTCTGAGAAGACGCCTTGTCTTCAGCGGCTGCGCAGGCATGAACGAGTGTGACACAGTGAATGGGCTTTGATGCAATCCCTATCTCTATCAAAGGACTCCCTAACCAGAGGCCCCACTGACACTTCAGAGACCTAGGGTTGCATAGGACGGTCTCCGCAAAGGAGCCCTGATGGTACAGTGGTAGTGTGTTGGGCTGCTAAGCGCAGGTTTGGGAGTTTGAAACCAGCAGCTGCTCCGTGGGCGAAAGATAGGTCTTTCTACTCTGCTAAAGAGTCCGAGTCTCAGAAACGCACAGGGGCAGTTCTACTCTGTCCTGCAGGGTCACTGTGACCCTGTCCTATAGGGTGGCTAGAAGTTGGAACTGGCAGTGGGTTTGAGTTTGAGTTCTTCTTCGCCCGTGCCTGAGATGGCTAATTAATCTAGAATTAGTAAATACCCAACTCCCTATAAAACAAAATAAGCGCATGGAGGGAGACAATGAGAAAACAAAGGCTTCAAGACTCTCAAATAGAATCAACATCCTAATATGATCGCCTAGATCACAACACTCCAAGAGGTCAGAGACCTTGGGGTGCTGTAACGGGTCACTGTGCTCCTTGCACAGGTTGGCTAAATTCAAGAGATGGTAACGGGACATGCAGTGTAGAGGCAAAATGCAGATAGAAGGTAAACAAGCAGCCATCTAGCTCAGAAGCAGCAAAGCCCACATGGAAGAAGCACACCAGCCTGTGTGACCACGAAGTGTCAAAGGGATCAGTTATCAGGCACCAAAGACAAAAAATCATATCATTGTGAATGAGGGGGAGTGCAGAGTGGGGACCCAAAGCCCATTTGTAGGCAACTGGACACCCCCTTATAGAAGGGTCATGGGGAGGAGATGAGCCAGTCTGGGTGCAGGGTAGCAACAATGAAACATACAACTTTCCTATGGTTCCTAAATTCTTCCTCCCCACCCCAACCCCCTACCCACTATCATGATCCCAATTCTACCTTACAAATCTGGCTAGACCAGAGGATGCACACTGGTACAGATAGGAACCGGAAACACAGTTTCCAGGACAGATTAAACCCCTCAGGACCAGTGGTGAGAGTGGTAATACCAGGAGGGTGTAGGGAAAGTGGGTTAGAAAGGGGGAACTGATTACAAGGATCTACATATAATCTCCTCCATGGGGGACAGACAACAGAAAAGTGGGTGAAGGGAGATGTCGGACAGTGTAAGGTAAGACAAAATAATAAATTATCAAGGGTTCATGAGGGAATGGGGTTTGGGGAGGGAGGGGGTAAAATGAGGAGCTGATGCCAGGGGCTTACATGGAGAGCAAATGTTTTGAGAAAGATGAGGGTAACGAATGTACAAATGTGCTTTATATAATTGATGTATGTATGGATTGTGATAAGAATTGTATGAGCCCTCAATAAAATGATTAAAAAATCAAACACAATAAATAAAATATTAGTTTTAAGATGCAGATAAAAAAATTAGAGGAAAAAACCATCCTAATAAACAAAGAGCACGTGTGGGGGGGGGACTTAATTAAAATATGGGCAAAGGACAAAATAATAAGTCCATTGAAAAATGGATCTAGCAAATAAAGAGACAAGTCCCAGAGGATGAACTACACTCGACTGATAAATAGGGAAGGGAATTCCCGGCTTCCTGGGTTTGATTCCTGGCAATGTGGCTCAGACTCTGCCACCACCTTCCCCGAGTGCAGGTGTGCCTGCTGCGAGGTGCTGACCAAGTGGAGGTCGCTCCTGAAGCAAGGAGCTTCCAGGCTACTTCTGAACATCAGCCAATGAAAACCTTCGGGTGGCATGAGCCGGGGCAGACTTGACGATAACTAACAACAATAAACATACAGAAATACACTCAATCTCACTAGTCCTCAAAAAGCCACATTTAAAAGCAATCATCGTTTTTGCCATCTCACACATTGGCAAAGGTTCATAAGTCTGGCTGCAGTAGACAGAGAAACGTCCCGTCCCCCACCCCCCATCCAAACGTCCATATTCTAATCCCTAGTTTGTGTGACTATTTGAGGTTCCATGATAAAGGGGACTTCCCAGGTGTGATGATAAAGTTGAGAGTCGGAAAGGGGACAATTATCCTGGACTATGCAGGGGACTCCATGCAACCACATGTTCATGGAAGAGGGTGGGGCCGGCCTGCGCGGTGTGCCCGGGGTGAGGCACCTAACAATGACAACATCAGGCCAGAGTCGGAGAAGGCGATGTGATGGCGGAAGAGGTAGGGGAGAGGCTCGCAGATGTTAAGCTGCTGGTCGAAGACGGAAGAAGCAGTGGTGCACCACGGCAAACAAACAGGTTCTAGAAGCTGGAAAGGCAAGGGAATGCGTGCATCCCTGAAGGCTCTGGAAAGGATACCATCCTGCTGACCTCTTCGCTCTAGAGCAGTGGTTCTCAACCTTCCTCAGGCCACGAGCCTTTCTTACAGTTCATGTTGTGGTGACCCTCCCCCAACCATAAAATTATTTTTGTTGCTACTTCATCAGTGTCATTTTGCTACTGTTATGAATCCGGTGACCCCTGTGAAAGGGTCCTTTGGCCCCCCAAAGGGGTCACGACCCACAGGTTGAGAACCCCTGCTCTAGAGGTTCTGACTTCCAGAACTCTAAGCTAATGCATCTAGATTGTTTCAGGCTTCTAAGGGTTTTGCATCCACAGCAGAAAACTCACACACCCACAACACCCAGAGACGGGCCAAGTCACGGAGGAAGACGACTCCCCGGATCTGCTGGTAGGCAAGTACATGAACAGTCCTATCACAGTCGTTAGCACCCCGTGCGGCGGGTCCACACTGGGCTGTTTGAAACTGCCATCCCCTCCATCCACCCCTGTACAGAGTTCCAGTCTCAGAAATTCACAGCGGTAGCTCTACCCCATCCTACAGGGTCGCTCGCTGAGCATTGGCCGTGAGTTTGGTTCTCATGATGAACTCCATCAATTTCCCCCAAGACACTCAGGGGAGCTTGCAAACAAGCTGTGTGTATAAAGATGAGCATTGCAGCGTTATTGCAGGTGAGCAAAGTTGGGGCCTCTTCTGTTTCTTTCCTTGTGATTTTTAAAAAACTTTTATTATTTTAAGCTTAATATATTCCCGAGTCCTAAGTTTTTGCTTCTTCAGTTTCTCCTGGGAGATCTTTTTCTTCTCTGCAACCTCCGCTTCTGGCTTCGGCGCACTTTGTTCCTTTTGGTAAGGGTCATCTCGATGCGGCAGGAGGAGCTCACGCTTGAATTGATCCGACGGTGAGCTCTGGAAGTGGGGCGCCACTCCTGGATGTGCTCCCTGAGACCAGAGAATCCACATCTAAACCCTTAGGTTCAGCATCACTCTCTGCATTCTTAAGCATGTGCAGCAAAACTCCAGCCCTCCTTTGGGGCCCCCAACGTTGGGTTCAACCCCACTGTTTGTTTGGCCTGGCACACCTACCAATGCCACCGTGGTGACGCCTACTGTTGCAATGTGACATTTTTCAAGTATTTGGCGGCTTTCCGGACATGCAGACCCTTGATGGTGGGCAATTTCACGGGTGTTCTTAAGGTGGGCCCGGAGATTCGACCCTCTTAATTTGCATGAGTTTGTGGGGTTTTCTGGGTCAAGTGAGTAGTGAGCCATTTTAACAGATCACCTCAGGCCGCTGCAGGAAGAGCTCTTTGTGATTTTTTTACTGTGAGAAGGAAAAGTGTTAAACATCGGGGAATGCTGTATCAATGGTCAAAGCCCTCCTACCACTTTCCCTTAGATTCATCGCTCAGAGTTAACATTTTGCCTCATTCGCCTGGTCATTTGCTTTCTTTCTGAATCTCTAAATACTTGTTAGTGGGGAATTGAATCATTATCCAATTAAATTATTATCTAGTCATACACAGGAATAGTACACAGCAAAATTTAAAGTAGTTTAAATCCGTGTTGACATTGTAGTCACTCATTTATTCAACACAGCTTCTTTCCCGTGCTAAGGGCCACCCCCTTCCCTGTGCTGCCCGTGCACCCCCCCCACACCCACCAAAATGAACAATAAGTTGGCATTATTAGAGAGAAATTATCCTTCAGGTAGGTACTCATTGCTGCTGCTTGCTAAGATTGTTTTCTAATAACCTTAGCTATGTGTAGTGTGGCTCCCAGACACAGAATATGATCCTGGTGGCACGGTGGTTTCAAGTTGGGCTGCTAACCACAAGGTCAGCAGATCAAAATCACTAGCTGCTCTGTGGGGGAAAAGATGAGGCTTTCTATCTAGTCCCATCAAGGGGAATAGCTTATAAACCCACCAGGGTAGCACTACCCTGTCCTAAAGGGTTGCTATGAGTCAGAACTGACTCAAAGGGAGTGAGCTGGATTTGTTGTTTTTGACCTGGTCTTCAGAATCATGCTTGGGGCTGGTGGAGGCAGCACCGGGATCTGAACCAGGCCCTGGAAGCTCACAGGTTCTCCGGGTGCTTTCTGCCACACCACCTCCTCCCATTCCCCAGCACAGCGACTCAGACATGGCCCTGCATACATCATCTCATCAGATGGAGCCTCACCTGAAAGTTCACCGGAGGGCCCAAGACCACCATGAAGACAGGCAGGATGTCTCTTCAAGGGGCCTGTTCACCTGATGGTTAGGATCAAGCAGTCTGCTCGTGTATGCATCCTCACCCACTCACGCTACCCAGAAACGAGTCAGGGAAGGCAGCAAGAACTCTGCTGGGCGTGCCTCAGTCAGCTCTGACGTGGCCCGTGGGCACGGTTGCTTCTCCTGCCAAGGTCACATCAGACTCGAAAACTGAGCTTGCCCACTAGTGGCTCCTGGGAAGGGAGGCGGGGTCTAGAGGAGCCCAGCCACTAACGTGTCTGCTGTGACTCCTCTCTGGGCTCCTGGGTGTACTCAGGAAGCTAGACTACTATGACCTCAAAGACATCCTTCCTGGGGGTCCGACCTGGGGAGAACTTTCCGACTGTAAGTCATTGACGAAGTCTGTACAGATGAGCTGGCCATCTCATTGTGTGAGGACCCGTGGCCACTCCATCTTCACATCGACAAAGCTGTCTGCACCTTCTGACTGCTGACTCCGAATGAAAGTGGAATATCAGCCTGCTATGTTTCTCCCCGCCACATCCTAAAAGCAAATAGCAAGCCCTGTGGCCTCTCTCGGCTCTTTGTTTTAAGTGCTACTAGTTGAGAAAGGAAAACCCTCTTGAGAAAGAGCAATATCCGCAGCTGCCCGCGATAGCACCTGGCGGGCGTCCGCCACCAGCCCACCTCCCGTGGGAGCCGATATGGCAGCCAACAGGCGTGACTAAGGAAAAACACCTTACTCCCCTGCGTCCAAGAAACCCCAACCTGCGTGTCTCAGTTGCTCCTTTTCACTAGTACTAACCCGACCACACACACGGTGCTCAGAATGGCTAGCACAGTGCACTTGCTTGTGACGGGTTGGCAGTTAGTGGAGAGCGTGACCGACCTGTCCTGTCCTGCGTGAAAAAGGGTTTGATGAGCTCGCCAAATTTTGTCTTGTCTGCCACCGCCTCTTTCAGCAGCTGCCCGCAGCAGACTGGGGGAGAGAGAGAGAGAAAGAGAAGATGCTGTTAAATTTTAAAGGGAAGGGAGAATGGGGGTGGGGTAAGAAACCCCAGCGCTGCCTGCTGGGAGGGAGGGGGGGTGGAAAAGGTTGCTGAAAAAAATATAAAAAGACATTTCTGTGTGGGTGGGTGTCCAAGCAAAAATAAATATCAAAAAGGAACTAGGACATAAAAAGGCAGCGGAGGGGAAAGATGTGAAATGAAAAAGAATGCATTCGGCAAAGAATGTATTAAAAATGAACTGGGCGAGGGAGATACTGATGAGAGGTCGCTATCCTAGAAACTCCTGCGGGGCCGCAGTTACACCTGCAGCGGCTGAGGGTGCGTGACAGGGAGTCAGGATCAGGGGACAATGATTTCACACCTTGCTAGGTTACTTGCCATGGGAGGGTTGGGGGGGGGGGGGAGCGTTCACATCATTGTGGCACAGGCAGGTTGGGGAAGCTTGCTACCTCCACAACCCTCTGCAGGCAAGTTTCCATGCCAGGGTGGGTCGTGGTGGGCAGTCCACCCGTATGATTAAGTGACAGAGTAAAGATCCTAGCGTACAGCTGAAAGGCACCCCTGTAGTACTAACTAGACACTCCACTGCCTGCCCCTTTAGGGGCCAGCACACAAGAGCCGAGTGATTAAACACAGGGGACCATCTCCTTCAGGAACCGTGGCTGGCGCAATCGTTAGGCACTGAGCAGCTAATTGAAAGACCGGCAATGTGAATGTACACGGCGACTCCACAGGAGAAAGCTCTGCAGGGCACACCCACGTTTACAGTGAAGAGTAACCCTATGAGGCAGCTCCGCTTCGTCATGTCAGGTCACAGGGAGGCAAAATTGTGCTCTGGTATTTTATTTCTTTAAAAAAATCATTTTATGGGGGGGCTCTTACAGCTTTTATAACATCCCATCCATCAATTGTATCAAGCATATTTATACATATGTTGCCATCATCCTTTCCAAAACATTTTTTACTTGAGCCCTTGGTATCAGCTCCTCTTTTTTCCCCTCCCACCCTTGTGAATCCTTGATCAACTATATACTGTTATCATTATTTCGTATCTTTTAAAATGTTTTTACTTTGTTATTGTGGACTGTTTTTTTTTAAGGCTTGCTTTTCTGTATATGAAAATCCAGGAGCCATAAATCTAGAGCAGTAACTGGATGAATGGTTTCCCGGAGGCCTGGCAGGGAGGCTGTAGGGAAATTGGGATCTAAGAACAAAGAATACAGGAAAGAAGAAAACTGTGATAATATGATTGAACCACTGAGTTATTTTACCTGTGAAATATATGCCATAAAACGATTTTTTTAAATCAATTTGATAACACCTAACCACAACACACTTATCCTAGCTGTTTTAAAGTCTGTGTGTGCGAACTCTAACAACTCTGCCCTGTCTTCATCTGGTTCTGAGGTCTACCACAATGTCTTGCTCTTTTGTGTGTCATCTGGGGTTATATGCTGGACATTGTGGTATCTCTTGTTGAACGTCTATACTAAGCAGTTCTGCCTTAAGGAGTGTGAAGTGAAAAAGAGTTGAGTTACAGGGGAGCAGGGAGGGAGGGGGAAAATGAGGAGATGATCCAGGGGCTTATGTGGATAGCAAATGAGAAGGTTGATGGCAACGAATGTACAGATGTGCTTGACACAATGGATGGATGGATGGATTGTGATAAGAGTTGTACAAGCCTCCGATAAAGTGATCTTTAAGAAGGGTTGAGTTACAACAGGCAGCTATGTTACTGGAGGATCAATCTGATCCTGTTGAGACTTGTTTTTAGGCTCTGTTAAAACCAAACCAAAACAACTCAAACCCACTGCCTTTGCGCTGATTCTAATTTATAAACTTACAGCCATTATGTTGCCGGCGACTCAGAGCGACCCTATAGGCCAGGGTAGAACTGCCCCTGTGGACTTCTGAGACTGTCATTCTTTATGGGAGTAGAAAGCCTCGTCTTTCTCCCTCGAAGTGGTAGGTGGCTTCCAACTGCTGACCTTGGAGTTAGTAGCCCCATGTAGAGCCACTGCGTGATCAGTGCTCCTTTTATGGTGACCCTCGACAGAGTTTCCGAGGCTATAAATCTTTACGGGAGAAGATCGCTTCATTTCTCACCAGAGGGGCAGCTGCTGGGTTTGAACCACCAGCCTTACAGCTAGCAGTCCAAGACGTATCCAGCAGTGCTCCCGGAACTCCTTGGGCTTTGTTCAGGCAACACTGACATAGTCCTGCCTCTGTCTATAGCCAAAATATCCCTACACCCTAAGATGTGGGCTTTCACAAGTCCCACCAGACCGTCTGGGCTGTGCAGCAGGCTCTCTCCACTCTGGCTATCAGGATGCCAACGCTTCCCATGCTGTGGACAGCCTCCCGCCACTGTCCACTGCCAGGCCCCGTGTAGTCTCTCCGCCCCAGATGGAGCTCTGCATTGGCTGGAGACAAGCATACTCGGTTGAATATTTCCACCAGGACCTGCCAGCCCAGCGATTAAGGTGGGCAGTTGGAGGTCCCCAGCACGTCCATGGGGAAAGGGCTGGGGATTGGCTCCTGTGGGGCAGCTCTGCTCTACCACACGGAAGTCGGTTATGGTCAGAATCGATGCAACAGCAGACAACAACGTTAGACATATGCTTGAAACTTTAAAGGAAACATGTCATGAAAGTCAGTGGACAGATGGGAAACTCAGGAGAGAAATGGAAACTTTAAAAGGAACCAGATGGAAATTCTAGAACTGGATCATACAGCGTTTTAAATGAAAAGCAAAGCAAAACAACCACTGCAGGAGCTTAGTGGCAGATTGAAGACTGCAGAAGAAAAGATTTTTGAATCCAAAGATAGAAAAGCAAGGCAATACAAAGTTTCCAAACTATCACAAAGAAAGGGTGTTAAAGGGTTGGGGGGGGGAATGGCAGGGGAAGATAGAACCTCAGGGAACCAGAAGACAACAGTAACCAATCTGACATAAATGTAATTGGAGTCCCCGGAGAGGAAGGAAGAGCGAGAGAAAGAATGAGTATATGAATGAGCTAGGAAGAATACTTGAGAAAATAATGGCAGAATAATTTCCAGATTTGATTCAAAACGACCCATAAACCCCAAAGCTCTGGAACCCAAGCAGAGAAAATACAAAGAGATCCCCACCTGGATACACAGTAGTCCAGTTGTTGAAAACTAAGGGGGACGAGAGAATATTCAAAGCAGCCAGAGGGTTGACAAAGATGCACGATAGGTACAAAAACAACGATAACAATCCAGTCTGACTGCTCATCAGAAGCTACGCAAGCCAGAGATGATGCGGTGATCTATACAAAAGGCTGCGGGCGGGGCGGAAACATCAGCAATGCCATCAACAGCGCTTTCTGTATGCAGCAAAAACATGCTTCGAAAGTAAAGGAGAGATAAAGACATTTCCAGCCAGATGAATTTGGCACTAGCAGATTTTCACTACAAGAAATATTAAAGGGAATTCTTTAGGCCGAAAGAAAATGGCACCAGACAGAAGCTCGGATCTAAGCAGCGGGGTAGACACATTATTTCACTCCTCATTCCGAGCTTCTCTAAAAGGGACACGTCTGTTTAAAGCGACAATAGCAATGACAACGTGTTGTGGGCGTAGAAGGAGCTCTGGTGCCGCAGTGGCTGTGAGGTGGCTGTGATCGCAAAGTCAGCAGTTTGAACCCACCAACTGCTCCCGGGGAGAAAGATGGGTCTTTCTACTCCGTAAAGAGGGACAGTCTTGGAAACCCATGGGGTAGTTCCACCCTGTTCTACAGGATCGCAGTGAGTCAGCGGCAGCTCGATGGCAGTAAGTGTGGCTTTGGATTGGGGTTAGGCATCTCACTTGGAGGAGTGAACTGTCTGACAACAGCAACACGAGGGCTCAGGTCAAGGTCAATGGAAAAACACTCCTGTAGGGGTCCTGTGTTACACACAAAGGGGTAAAATGCCCGTTCAAGCGAAGCCTTGAGAAGTTAAAGATGCATATCTAATCCCTAGAGCAACCACCAAGGAGCCCTGGTGGCTTAGTGGTTACGCCATTGGGCTGCCATCCAAAAGGTCGGCAGTTCAAAACTACCAATAGCTCCTCAGGAGAAAGACAGGGCTTTCTACTCAGTAAACAATTACAGTCTCAGAAACTCACAGGGGCAGTTCTACAGTGAGTAAGAGCAACCAGTAACCCATTGCTAAAAAGTCAGCAAAGGAAATTAAATTAAGAGCTTCTCCCCACTCCCAACAGATTTATTGGCATATAATTCACAAAACACACCATTCAGTCAAGAAGAGTTGTATAATCATCGCCACAATCGGTTTTAGAAAAGTTCCTTCAATCTCATACTCATAGTTATTAGCTCCCTATTTCCCTCATCCTCCCCTGCCACCCCCTCCAAGGGCACATTAATCTACTATCTTTATAGATTTACCTATTTTGGATTTTATATACAGAAAAACATTTAAAAACCAGCAACAAAATTTAACACGAATAACAAAGCAAAACAGATAAAAACCTCAATAGAGTGAAATCAGAAAAAATTATAAACTAGAACAAATTTAAATGGATCATAAAGAAGATCAAATAATAGGGTGCTAAATTTTAATCTACCTCATTTCCCCGAAAATAAGACAGTGTCTTATATTAATTTTTGCTCCCAAAGATGCGCTAGGTCTTATTTTCAGGGTATATCTTATTTTTACATGAAGAAGAATACAGTACACATTTATTGTTTATTGTTTTATTAAAAGAGACCTCACACATCCTGTCTGCTCCAGCTGCGCTGTGGCCAACAGTGAGCTGCGTGGCGGCACCCTCCGCTATGGTCCAGAATCCAGAATTGTGGTAGCTTCGGGGGACCTTATTTTCAGGGAGGTCTTATTTTCGGAGGGATGCCTTATATTTCAGCAAGAGGCAAGACTGTAAGTAGGTCTTATTTTGGGGGGTGTCTTTTTTTGGGGGGGAAACAGGATCTGCATCTGCAACAATGCTTTCCAATCGATGCATTCTGCATGTTAGCTAGGCTGTTCACACCCCTGTCCCATGGTCAGTGCGGATGTCCCAGGGGGTTAATCCACATGTATTTCCCTTCAATTTTTAAAAATTGAAACAGTTTTAAAAAGAGTCTAAAGGGAAACCAAATGATTAGATACTACATTTTGATCTAACTTCGTTTGTCATAATTGACTTTACAATGCTCTCTGTCTGACAAATGGCTATTCAGTAGTGGATGCACTACCAACCATATAAAAATTAAACGGTCTAAAAACTTCAGTTAAAAGACAGAGAATGTCAGGCTGAATTTTTAAAAAAACAGAAAACATTACAAAATAATAATTTATAAATTATTAGGGGTTCATGAGGGAGGGCGGTGTGGGGAGGGAGGGGTAAAAATGAGGAGCTATTGCCAGGGGCTGAAGTGGAGAGCAAATATTTTGAGAATGATGAGGGCAACGAATGAACAAATGTGCTTTACACAATGGATGGATGCATGGATGGTGATAAGAGTTGTATGAGCTCCTAATAAAATGATTTAAAAATTTTTTAAACCAGAAAACAAAACAAGACCCAGAGATTTAGAGTATAAAACAGATACGCATTTAGAGCATTAGACACACCATTTAGAACAGAACTTTTCAACCTTCCTAATGCCTCATGTTGTGGCGACCTTCCCCAACCATAAAATTATTTTTGTTGCTACTTCATAACTTTAATTTTGCTACTGTTGCGAATCGGGCAACCCAAAGGGGTTGTGACCCACAGGTTGAGAACCGCTGATTTAGAAGAAGACGATATACCATGCGGACACTCACCATTAAAAAAGCAAAATGACTCTATATCAGACAAACAGATTTCGACACAGTGTAGTCGGAGCGGCAGAGGGCCCCTTCCTATGGTTAGGGGTCAGTTACTCAAGAAGACATAAGAATCCCAAATGTATATGCATTTAATAAGAGTATCAAATTACATTAAGGAAAATCTGGCAGACAAATTCATAGTCAGAATTGAAGATTTTAACACATCTCCCTCATAATTGTAATAATAAGCAGACAGAAAGTCACTAGCGGTATAAAAGATCTGAAAAACACGATTGTACATCTTATCTAACATTTAGATAACATATATTCAACAATGGAAGAATAGATATTCTTTCCCTTTTTAGTAGTTATTGGCATAGAATTCACATCTCATACAACTCACTAGTTCATGCACTTCAAGAAGAGTTGTACACTCGTCACCACAGTACATCTTAGTATACTTTCTTTCCAAGTGCACATTAACTCGCTCACCAACACAAACTGGATGCTGGGCCAGAAAGCGCATCCATAAGCTTCCAAAGATCAAAATCATATAGCGTATATTCTTTAGCCACAATAGAATCTGATTAAAAATCAGTTACAATAACCACCACCAAAGTCCAGAACATTTCCAAATATTTGAAAGTTAGACAATATGCTTCTAAATAATACATGAGCCAAAAAAAGAATTCACATGGAAAAACAGAGCGTATCTTGAATGGAATAATAATGAAAACCACATATTACATTTTCGTAGGATGCTACCAAAGCGGTGCTTTGAGGAGAATGTGTACCTTTAAATCCTTATCTAAGAAAGGAAAAGCTCTCCCTGCACCCACCTTACTCTATAACCCACTTGGGAGAACATACGAGCCTCCTCTTTGCTAAAGATTCAGTCTGGGGTGAGGGTGGACGATAATGTTGGTGAATGCCGTGTTTCCTCTGGGACACAGACAAAGTATTAAGGCTGCGGGATGGTCAATCCCCCTTCACTTCACTGGTCCTTCTCCCCGAGGCTCGCGGGGCTCCCCAGACTCTCCTTTACTTATGACCTCTGTGTGTATAGTGAGGTGCATCACTGGCAGCAAGCCCTCGATAAATAGTAGTGACAACATTGCAATAAAAGTCTTCAGAGCTGCTGCTGGCTTAAAAGTAAGTGTCCGCTCACTGAAAAACAAAGACAAAAGCTTAAGTGCATAATCCGCTTCTCTCCAGAGATAGGTGGTTTGGCGCACGGGTGTTCCTTCACAGATTTTTCTGAATATAAACCAACATTCTTTATTTTTTTAAATAATAAGCTATTCTTTAGAGTTGCTTTAGGTTTCCTGAAAAGTTATGGAGAAATACAAGGTTCCCAGACATTCCCTCCTGCTGCCACACACAGGTTTGCTTTACATTTCCCAATCCTGCGACAATTTGTTGCAATTGTGGAACCAATCTTGATATCTAACCTTTTCTATTTTTAGGGGGTTTTTTTGGCCGATTTGTCATGGAAGAAGTATAATTCCTTAGAGGCAAGGATGGCAAGACTCCCCCCTTATATACTTTGGACTTGTCAGGAGAGGCCGGTCCCTGGAGAAGGACATTGGACTTGGTAAAGTGGAGGGGCAGCTAAGAGGAGGAAGCCTTCCAAGACATGGATGGGCACAGTGGCTGCACCAATGGGCTCAAGCACAGGGACGGGGTGAGGCCCGGGGCCAGGCAGCGTTTCATTCCATTGTACGTAAGGTCGCTGTGGGTCAGAAACAATCAGTGGCACCTCACAGCCACCACCAGCGACTTTTTAAATGAACAAAAGTGAGATTATCCACTGGATACCTTTGCATGCCTGTGTCCCCTCTTCCATTTAGCTGTGAAGGGAATGTAAATAGCTTCCCAGCGCTACATGAGGTGAGTGGACCATGAAGTAGTCAGCAGAGCTTGGGGTTGCCTCTCTTTCCCATTACACGCCCTTCACATTGCTCGCTCTGGGCGTCTGCGAGTGCCCATGGATCCAAGGGACGGGCCCAGGTAGCCCTGTCATCCACAGTGGCCTTTGCCTTTCTCTCACAAAGGTGGTGCTGGTTTCTTTCCTACCCGTGGAGAGTGAGATTCTTGCAGGAAACCCCATCAGAGGGAAAGGCGGGCTGTTGGTTTGCTATAGCTTCCCCAAGACTTAAGAGCTTCAAGGCTTTCTGGTCCTGTGAAGAGTTACGGGATTGGAAACCCGCAGGGGGCAGTTATACCCTGTCCTATAGGGTTGCTAGCAGTCTGCATCAGTTCCATAGCAGCAAGTTAGTTGTTGTTGTTTAAGAGGTTTAGAAAAGTGGCGAGTAGAACCCAGTCAGTGGGTGGTCGCCATAGGGGTGCTGGCCGCTCCCGGAGCTGTGGACTCACAGGACCCCCAAAAGTACCGTGAGTGGCTCTTGGACACTCTGAGCTCATCCATGCATCGACCTCAATCTCAAGAATGGCCTAGAGAAATAGAAACTCCCTGAGGGACTCTCCAAATGCTCAACAATCAAAACGAGCCCCCTCCATGGAGAGAGAGAGAGAGAGAGAGAGAGAGAGAGAGAGAGAGAGAGAGAGAGAGAGAACGAACTATCTCCCAGGAAAGGCCATGGTGAGCTTTTCTATGTCCATAGCTGCACACGTCGACGGGTATCTCACTACATCAAGATTAGTAACATCCAGAACAGCCTCTTCTTGAACGTGAGTCTCAGCCAGCACAAAATCGGGCCCACTGGCAATTATTAACATGAAGGCATGCTGTGTAGGGAGGTCTTGTCCCTGCTTGTCAGATGCTGTCCTGCCAACAGTGTGCTTCCTTCAGTCACTCTGCACATCCTCCACACAGCAAGACATGCAGGCACTGAGCATGCGGGGTCGCTACAATCAGAGACCCCAGAGCTAGGGATTTAACCTTATCACCCTCCCAACAAGGAAAGTCAAAGGGATTATTGAAATGACCCCATTTGCTTCACAACAAGCAAATGTCAGAGAAAGCCCATTTTTATCTTAAAGCATTTAGATTACTTTTCCACACAAACCAAACTTTGGGGGAGGCCTGGTGGCTCCATGCTAATAGTGCTCACCTGCTAACCCAAAGGTTGGAAGCTCAAATCCACCAGCCCCTTCGAGGGAGCAAGAGGTGGCTGTGACGACAGCCTTGAAAGTCCAACGGGACATTGCTGCCCTGTCCTAGTGGTCCTTACGGGTCCCTATGGGTCTCAGGCAATGGCAACAGGCTTGGTTTGGGGATTTAAGCCAATTTGTAGAATAAATCAAATTGCTGCTTCTGTTTTCATTTTATAGGTGTGATTTTTGCCACTGATTTCTGGTTGGTCTCAGTGACTTGAGAATTTTAAGTTGGAGGAAACCCAGGTGAAGAGCATTTTCATTCAAAACTTGATCCTTCTGGGGAAAAAATAAAATAAATACATATGTATGTGTGTATACACATTCCCAAACGTTTATGGAAATTTTCCATTATTTTAATTCCTTTTTCCATATAAACTTTTTGAAGCCCCTTCATAGACAAATATACCTACAATATGTGTGTATAGATATATAAAATAGATGTACATATACACACACATGTTATAAATATTTATGTGGTATGTGTATGGAAATATGTGGAATATATACATACATGTGCGAGAGGCATAAAAGTTTATGGAAAATTCCATTGCCTTTTAATTCCATTTTTCCCCAAACTTTTTTTATGCCTCCCTATATATTTATATATGTGCAAGCGCAGGCCTCGCGTTTTCTAAGTAAATCAGAAGGAGGTTGTGCAGGTGTGCAGAGTATTTGGGGAAAGCGTGCCTTAAACTCCCCCCGACTGAACTGTGCATCTGCTACAATCCTTCCTCCTTTCCAACCCTTTATCCTCTTGACGGCAGACTGGCATCCAAGACCACCTGGGACCCCTCGGAGAAAGACCTGGAGAGCTCATTTCAGTATATTCTCTCCTTCTGGTAAAATATTTATTGGAACGGTGCGGAGCGAGAAGCCCTCCTCTGGCTCAGAAATCGCTCTCCTGCCAGCACAGTGACCGGGGTGGGGGATACCGGGGTGGGGGATACCGCGGGAGGGAGCCAGGAGAAAATAAACAAATCGCAGATCCACATTATGCAGGAGCTGCAGCTTTGAGGGGAAATGCAGCAGTGAGCTGGAAGCACCTCGGGGTGGAACACGGACAAGCCTGTGCTCCAAAGGAGACAGAAAATGACGGCGAGAAAAAGGTCCATCTCTTTGGCTGCGGACATGAGGCTTTTATTGGCTAATGTTTTTACGACAATATTGCTTAGAAGGGACAACTGTTATCCTGGCCCAGATGAACCATCGGGAAATTGTTAGAGCAGACAGCCGGAAAGAAAAATGATGCTGATGGTACGCCGCCCCCCACACCTGTGCCAGTAAAACAGGGACTCGGGGGTGGGGTGGGGTGTAGGAAGGTTCTAGAAGCAGGTCCACTCACCATTGATAAGACCGTATTTCTGTGCCAAGAGAGCAGCCTGCAGACTTTTCCCGCTGCCCACTGGCCCACACAGCAGCACTCTCGGGGTGAACGGGGCATTAGATCGATGGTTGGTTTGGACATAGGTCAGAGCTGCAACGAGAGCATACAAGGTAACCAAGCCGTCCTACATAAAGGAAACCCCCTGACTACACCTTTGCTTTGTCACGGCAGCAATTGTTTCGCCCTTTGCCAGTGCCGTGGGGCCCTCTGTGTGCCTCCCAGCAGCAGGGGGTCAAGCTGGGGGAGAAAGGAGCTCTCTTCAGACCTGGGCCCCGCAGAGGGGGGAGGGCAACGAAATCCGCAGACAGTGTCCCTCTTGACACACCCTGGGATTCCTCTAAAACACAGGGGTGCCTGTACTTCCTGCCAGTTTGAATGGGTGCTGGGGGTGCTGTAGTGGAGGGGACGAGAGAGGGGCGACGGGATGGGGGTTGCCCTGGTCCTGGAATGTGAGATGGTACAGTCTGGGGTTGGGATGCTTCCAGACCGAATTTGAGCGGAGCCTTTAACAGGCTGCTGTGTGGACCAGGCATCTTTCCTGAAGGAGGCCCGCTTTGATACGTGTGGCAGGCTGAGCGGGAGCCGGGCACGCAGGGACTTCTAAAGGACTCAGGAACTGGTGGAAAATAATTTGTGCAGCTGCACCCTGGTGACACCAACTTGGTTGCAAGTCTCCAAAGAGGCAGTGATCAAATAGGTCACTGGAGCGGGCAGGTTGAGCGGCTCTGCCCTGGCCTGTGGTGCAGCCCTGGCATTTGATGAACAAAGAGAAGTGGAAAGGCAGGGGTGGGGGGGTGTCTCCAGCAAGAAGGTTACCCACACAGTGGGGGCGCTGGATGCCAAGAAGTCACTGGGAAACAGGGACTGAACATCAAGCCAGTCACCTCCCACCTGGGTACAAGAACAGGCTGATTAGGCCATTTGGGCAATTGAGCTTGGAGGGAGGTGGGGGGAGGGCTGAGCCAGTCTCAGCCTCCCCCAACCCCTAGCCTGCGTACTTCAAAGCAGTCTCCTTCCCCAGGCCTGCCTCTCCCTCCACCCCCCCCCACCCCCCCCCCCCCCCGACGAGGGCCCAGACCCTCCTATACAGAACAGTGACCCTGTTATACCTTCCTGCCAACTTGCCTCCTAACGATTCTGTCCTGGACCAGGGGCTCAGCCCACACGCCCGCCTTCAGAGACGTAGTCATCCTGAAGCAGTTTACAGGTGTGGCGGGGTGTTTCAACTGTAGCAGTACGGGATATTTGGGGCCCCATGATTCTCTGGGGTTAGGGGACAGCTAGCCTGTGCATCACATGGGCTGAATCCATTAGATACCAAGCAGCACACCCCAAGGTTGTGATACCCCAATCTCTCTAGATAGGATCAGAAGTCCCCTGTGTTGTGGGGGAGACAAACTGACCCTCCGTGGATAACTACGGGGATACGTTCATGGCGCCACCGTTGAAGGCAGGAATCTCGGTGGGATTTTTAAACCAGTTCAGTAGCGATAGTAGGATCTCTCCTTCCTAGAACTAAAGTGGAGGGAAGCCAACGGGCTGTCTGCAAGGGGATGGTGAGCACCATCAATAGCTCTTTTTCACCCCAAGCTGAACACTCCTCTCTTGTGACAAGTTCAACAATCCCAAGAGAGATGTGTTCTTTTTGCCCCCATTACAGGGATGAGTAAGCTGGGCATAGTGGTTATGCCTGGGGCTATGATCCGCAAGGTCGGCAGTTCAAAACCACCAGCAGCTCCACTACCGAAAGACAGAGCTTTTCTCCTGTCATAAACAGCACAGCCTCGGAACCTCACGGGCAGGTCTACCCTGTCCTACAGACTCACTGTGAGTCGGCATCGACAGACACGAAGGCCATGAGTCTGGTTTGGGGCAAACTGCCCGCAGGGTGCTGGCAGGGCAAGCTGCCCAAGGTAGGACCTCAAAGAAGCCACCCACGCCAAGCTCTGCACTCTCAGGCCTTCGCAACCCAGTGCATCCGGAAAACACAGCCCCTATCGGCAAAGCAGCCTGCTTACAAATGATGCTCAATTTACAGTAAATAACTAAGCTAATTAGAAGTAATGATCCCCCAGACAGGCTCAACTTCTAATTATTCTTTTTAAAAATATGTGGTTGCTAGATGCACTGCGGAGAGATTAGGAGCACAACACAGAGAAAATTTTGCATTTCAGTTTTCAATTTCTCTCTCTGCATTATTAATTAATATTAATTAATATTTAGACGCTCTCATTTTTATTTACAATTCTGGGCATGAATTCTTTATGAACGATCATATGAACTTTTAAATTTAATTAAGTAATTTGGAAGTAATTAATGTGTAAATTCAGAACCGTGGCATAAGATAAATGTTGTGGTTGTTTATCTTGTACGAGCGAAGTAGGTCTGCTACTAAAGGCCCTTTTGAGAAGCAGAAGCGCTGGTAAGCTGTAAGGCACCATGAGCCTGGCATTTTTAAAAAGTAGCCTTTGTTCCCAGATGCCCATGGTCCTGGCAGGGCTCCAGGCTGGAGTCCAGGGAGCACCACCTCTCTGCTACCAAAATGGAACTTCCTGGGCAGGCCGCTGGAGAAGGTAAGGAGGAAGGACGCTTTGTGAGGGGTCAAGTGTCTAAAGGATGGGTTCATCTGTTTGAGGGCAAACAGAAAATGTGCTTCCTTTGCCATGAAGGGGACCACTGGGTGTGGAGACACAGGAAGCTTAGCAAAACCTTTTACAAATTATACAGCTACTCAAGAAGATGGAAACAATTATACAGCTACTCGAGAAGGTGGTAACAGCCCACTGTGGAAAAAATGGATGAAAGACTTTGGTATACACACTGGAATACAATGTATTGTTAAAGAACAACAAAGACACTGTGACTCACCTCATGATAGGGGAGGGCTTGGAGGACACTGTGCTGAGTGGAGAAGACAAGCACAAAGGGGCGAGAGCTGTCTGAGACCATTCTTACAGAAAACATCAAGACGAGACTTTCAGACCCACAGAAACCAGTTCTACCTTACAAATCCGGCTAAGCCAGATCATGAACACGGGTACAGGTAAGAGCTGGAAACACAGGGAATCCAGAACAGATTAAACCCCTCAGAATCAATATTGAGAGTAGCAATACCAGGAGGGTAGAGGGAAGATAGGGGTAGAAAGGGGGAACTGATCACAAGGATCTACATATAACCCCCTCCCAGGGGGGCGGACAACAGAAAAGTGGGTGAAGGGAGACGCCAGGCAGTGTAAGACATGACAAAATAATAATAATTTATAAATTATCAAGGGTTCATGAGGGAGGGAGGGGAAAAAAAGAGAAGCTGATTGCAAGGGCTCACCTAGAAAGCAAATGTTTTGAGAATGATGATGGCAACAAATGTATAAATGTGCTTGACACAATGGATGGATTGTGGTAAGAGTTGTACAAGCCCCCAGTAAAAGAATTGTTTAAAAAGAAACCAATTTGGATAGTTACCAGGGATGCGTGGGGAAGCAGTGGGCCAGAGGGTAAGTGGTGAAGTGGGAGCTAATACACGACAGGGTGGGGGGATGGGAAAAGCGGAGGAGCTAAGGGAAACAGAGGAAGCCCGGGAGGTTTGATACATTGTTTAAAACCGTGAATGCAGAGAGGAGGATGCCTGTGAAACCACACCCGATTCACAATTTAAAAGAGAAAAACGCTACAGCTCCTTAGGGACAGAATGGTTGCAACTTGCCCTTCCCCTCTGGATTTTGGACCATGAAAATAACAACAATACTTGATGGTTACTGAGCTCTTTCTTGAACCAGCTCTGGCCTCAGCGCTCTGGGTGCCTGACGTGCAGGATCTCAGTTAACCCTCACCTAAACCAGGGGCGATTTTTGTTCTCATTTTAAGGATGACAAAACTGAGGCTCAGTGGGCTTAGAAAAGTTGCAGCTGGAATGTGGTAGGGGCAGATTTGGACAGATATGACCGGACCCTCAAAGTCTTGGAGTGAGCGTAGTCCTATAAACTAGCTCTCCCTTCTGTGTCATGGTCAGTCCCAACTCCTTGCTACCAGGAGCCCTGTACTCCAACCCTTAGCTTTTCTCCTCCGCCCCCTAAACTTTCTAATCTGCTATGGGGCCTGAAATATGTCCACATCTGCGTGGCGAACACAAGCCCAGGACCTCCACGTGGCCCACTCCCAGATACACCTGAGTGTCCATCAATGAAGCCTCCGCTTGACTCCCACGGTCCCCAGAACGTGGTGGATGTGTGCGGTCCACTGTCACCCTGGGTGACGGCCAGGTAAGGAGGGTAGGTGTGCGGGGGACGCTTGCTCCTTGGATGCGCGTCTGGGGAGAGGGGCCCAGAGGACAGGCGAGTGGAGCTGCCCACTTGTGTTTACCCTGGTAGAAGACATCCACACATGGCTGGTCAGAACTGATGACTTTGAGGATTTTAGGGTACGAGGGCATGATCTTGACGATGTTCCTGTGATAGTCCAGCAGTTTCCGAGCCGTCTCCAGCTCTGAGATGCCCTCCGGTGCCATCAGTCGATTCTGGACCTCAGATTCTGGGGGCCAGTCAAAGGTGGTGTGATAGATCTCTGTAACGGAGAGAGGGGCGGTCAGAATCACCTCGGACACGCAGTAGCTTACACGATTAGGTGGTTGCATCTGGCCTGGGGGCTGCTTGTCCCGGAAATGAGAGTCGCTGAATTCTAGCCGGCAGAGATGGGCCAGGGTGGCTCACCACAAAAGGATGCAGCTCCCAACACCAGTGATGCATAGCAAGGGTGCCTCGTAACGATTGCAACACGTCATCACCAGGCTGGATGCGTGGGGTGATGGGGGCAGCGGTGCATTTGGGAATGAGGGGCTGCTGACCACAAAGTCCGTGTTTCAAAGCTACCAGCTGCGCTGCAGGGGAAAGAGGACTGACGGTCTCTGATTGTGACGATGCGGAGACAACGCTTTTAAAAGTGATTTAGCCATGGAAGTATGTGATATGGGAATATTATATCAAGAGAACTTCCAAACAACAGAAAGAGAAACCACACTTGGCCAATGGTTACCGCGGATGAAGGAGACAGCATCGCTGCTTAGGGCGCATTGAGTTTATGTAAATGGTTGGAATCATTTAGAAAAGTCTATCAATAATGATTGCACAATATGAAGAGTGCAATTGATGGATTATACATGTAGAAGTTGTGGAACTGGAGTATGTTTTGTTGTGTACATTTTTGCCACAATTAGGAAAAAAAATAATTACATGAATAACAATGAGTTCAAGGAAGAAAAATATGTTCTAGAATTGAATGTGGTAAAAATTGTACAACTCTTCTTGATATGGTTGGATGATTGAATGGCATGACATGTGGATGAAGTGTTAATAAAACTGTTTAAAAGATTTACAGCCTTGGGAACCCTACACAGGGCTACTATGAGTGGCATGAACTCGATGGCAGCAGGTTTGGGTTCGGCGGACGCAGAGTTCACCCTCATAGCAATACCACCATACGGTAACGTGTTTGGGTTTTCATCTCCACATACACATGAGAAAACTGAGTCTCAGGGGCGCTGAACAACTTCTCTCAGGTCATAAAGCTAGGAAGACCAGGGCCAGGAAGCCCTAAAGCCAGATCTGCCTGCCCCCCTCCCCACCTCCCCCCGCCCCCGAGCCTGAGCTCAGAAGGTCAGAGGGCTCTCCCATACATGATGGACTACCCTTTCTTAGACGGCCAGTTCAAGGGTCCCCCACAGCACTCGCCAATTCTCCCAGATAACCTCCATGCCTCGCTTTCTGGCTACCCGGGCCGGAGCCATGAGCACCCATCCCAGAGAACAAGGGGTACACACACTTTGTCACAAGGAGGCAGAGATGGTTTCCCTGGTTCCCGGGCTCATCAGAGGGTGAGCCAAATCCCACTTGTCCGGGTATCATGATCCAAGTCCTGGTCTGGATCTGCCATGGTTGGGGCATAGCCTCTAATCCTTCAGGGTCCCCACTTCTTCATCTGCCGAGTTTTATTTCAGCTTTGAGTCCAGCCTGCTACACTTGAGCCTCAGTCTGCCTGTGTGACCTCCCATGAGCCCTCTGGCAAGTGCTCAATAAGCGGGAGGTGGCGGTGTCACTGGGATGATCTCCAAAGCCCATCAAAGTGAGGCAGGAAGCGATGGCTGCAGGTGGCCGTACCGCCAGTTCGAGGGTCGATCCTCTTCCCCACGTTTCTTTCGATCAGGACCAAGTCTGGTGCGCTCAGCACAACTGGGCAGAGGAGAGAGAGAGCGTGTTGAGCAGCAGGTCGGGACATCGCAGCCCTGGACCTGCCTTATGCTTCTCTTGTGCAACGACATGAAACCCAGCATCATTCCCGTTCCTGTGGCTTCCGACAAGAATAGTCTTCTTAGCAGGAAAACACAGAGAGCATGATGGTCTCAGGACAGAGGTCGCTCTTCTGTTGTGTGGGTTTAGCTTATAGCATGTACTTACCCTACCCCGTGCCCACCCCCCTGCTTTTTCTCACTTTGCCAAGGGCCCACCAAGCCTTCTTCTTGGAAGATGCCTGGGCTGAAGCTGGGTACTGGGAAGTCAGTAACACAGATTCGGGGGTCACTCACTTACTCTCCATGGCTCCCATGGGGGCCTGGGGACCAAAGCTCAGGTGGGAGGGACTCAACAGTGAGGCTACTCACCAACGTGTCTGGGGGTGATCCCGAGGGTCTGTATTAGTAGAGCCTGCTCCCGGGTTTCAGGGATACCATCCAGAATCCAGCCCTAGACCGAGAATGGGAAAGATGCTCAATTTAAAAAGTGTATCTCTACAGGTCAGACCACAGACTCAAACGAGCCACTGTCGGCCTATCTTTTTCCGAGCTGCACATATAAATTATTTATTTTTTTCCCTAGAGAGAAAAAGACCCCCTCTCTACACACTATTTTGTCATCTTTTCTCTTTCTGTAGCATAACATTTCCTGACCATCTTCCCAGGGCGCAACGTTTTTTGTTGCTTTCTACCATTGCATGAACTGACATGTGCCCGATGGCAGTGAGTCCCACCTATCATCGTTGTTAGCTGGACTCCCTGTCTGGTTTAAATAGGGGTGTACTTGCACATACATCTTGATGCACATCCAGTAGCCCCAAGGGACAGCTCCAAAAGTTGAAATGAGGCTTTGTTATGGCTTCCAACCCATCACTTTGCCACACCACTCTATAAAATGGCCCAGCCCATTGGAGAGCCCAGTGGCAGAATGCCCTTTTGCCTACACTACGCTCTTCGCCAATCTTGGAGGGAGAAAAAAACTCTGGAGAAAAACATGATAATTGATTTACAAGTCTTTGATTATTGGTACGGACCAATTTTCTTCTTTTTAAAATCATTTTATTAGGGGCTCAGACAACTCTTATCACAATCCATACATACATCCATTATGTAAAGCACATTTGTACATTAATTTTCCTCATCGTTTTTGAAACATTTGCTCTCCATTTAAGCCCCTGAAGTCAGCTCCTCATATTCTCCCTCCCTCCCTGCTCCCAACTCCCTTATGAACCCTTCATAATTTATAAATTATTATTTTGTCATATCTTACACTATAATTTATAAATTATTATTTTGTCATATCTTACACTATCCGATGCCTCCCTTCACCCACTTTTCAGTTGTCCATTCCCCAGGGAGGAAGGAGGTCACATGTAGATCTTTCCATCCCACCCTCCCTCTACCCTCCCAGTATCACCACCTGCACAACTGGTCCTGAAGAGATCATCTGCCTTGGATTCCCTGTGTTTCCAGTTCCTATCTGTACCAGTGTACACCCTCTGGTCTAGCCAGATTTGTAAAGTAGAATTGGGATCATGATAGTGGGGCGGGGGGTAGGAAACATTTAGGAACTATGTTTCATCGTTGCTACCCTAAACTCTGACTGGCTTATCTCCTCCCCGTGACCCTTCCCTAAGGGGATGTCCAATTGCCTACAGATGGGCTTTGGGTCCCCACTCGCCCTCATTCACAGTGATATGATTTTTTGTTCTTTGATGCCTGATACCCGATCCCTTCGACACCTCGTGATCACACAGGCTGGTGTGGTTCTTCCATGTGGGCTTTGTTGCTTCTGAGCTAGAAGGCTGCTTGTTTACCTTCAATTCTTTAAGACCCCAGATGCTATATCTTTTGATAGCCGGGCACCATCAGCTTTCTTCACTACATTTGCTTATGCACCCATTTGCGGACCAATTTTCTTCCATATGTTTATTGGTTCCCTGATTTTTTGTTTTGCTTTTCCAAAATGCCATCTATCGTCTTTCCCCTGGGGGTTTTATCCTTGTACTTATGTATGGGGACTCTTTACAAATTAAAAATATTAACTGAAATTTCTTTCCTTTGTTTTTTTCCTTCAGCAAAAGCTACCACATCCCTTTGTAGCAATCAATGATGCTGGTGTTTTCTGCAGTTCATTTTCGGCCTTTTAGTGTTTTACTTGATGTTGCATTTTACACATAAGTTTTGGGTCAAATCATTCAAGTTTTCCTTCTTTTTTCCACCCCCTCTGGACATTGGCTTTGGACGAATGCATAAAGTGGCCCTTTCTACCACTCCAAACCCCAAGCCCAGTGCCATCTGGTCAATTCCAACTCATAGTGACCCAATAGGACAAAGCAGGGCGGCTGGTGAGGATTTCTGAGGCTGTCAGTCTTTACAGAAGCAGACAGCCTCATCTTTCTCCCAAGGAGCGACTGGTGGACTTGAACTGCCAACCTCATGGTCGGTTAGTAGCTATTTCCACTGTGTCCCCAGAAGTTACTTTATCACCACAAAACTGATGAATATTCACTTGCATTTGAATTGTGTTCTCTTAGGATCCCACTTTTCACATTTAACTATTAAAACAACTACATTTTCTATTGTGAATGATGAGAGACTATGGTTTGATCATTTCCCTGTGGCTTGTCAATCGTCCCAATCTCCCTGATGAGGAACACGACTGTTGGTGAAGTCTAAATCCTGATGTGGCCTTGACTCTAGCACTGGACTTTCTCAACAGCTGCCAACCTCAGCCTGTATATTCTTGTCTATCTTGACATTGTTGGTTTTCTTTATCATTTAGCATTAGGTCTAATGGGACCTGCTCCCCCTTCTTTTTTTTCCCAAAAACTTTTGTTCTCTCAGATAAGCACCGAAAATATTTTGTTAGGAATGAATGAGAATCTTCATGCATTGTGAAGAACATAACCAATGCTACTGAACAACTCATATAGAAATTACTGAGTCGGATCCTAAATTGCTATGTAAGTCTTCACCAAAAATACAATAAAATATAATTAAAATGTGGAGGAATTAAAAAATGTCTGAGTGCTTGCAAACTCTCACCACCATCCAGTCTTTTCAACTCATACTGATGCCGTAGGACAGGGTAGAACTGCCTCTGTGGGTTTCCAACGGTAACTCATTACCAGAGTGGGAAGCGTCATTTTTCTCCCTCAGAGACACTAGTGGTTTCGAACTGCTGACCTCGGGGTTAGCCGCCTACCACAGCCCACTGTGTTCTAGTTTCTCCATCTTCTCACCATACGGTCAGTCTTCATGATGTTGGCCATTCCAGCGGGTATGCGGTGGTATCTCGTGGTGATTTTGACTTGCATTTCCCTAATTGTTAGTGAGGTCCCTGGGGCTGCAAACAGAGTGCGCAACTAGTGGCCTAAAGGTTCGTGGTTTGAACCCATCCAGTGGCCCCACAGAGGGAAGGTCTGGCGATCTGCTCCCGTAAGGAGCGCAGCCACACACCCCGATTGGCCGGTTCTGTGCACGTACACAGGGGTCACCATGAATCAGAACTAACTTGACAGCAATAGATTTGGTTTGGGGTTTTGACTTATTAACAATATTGATGATGGAAGAGCATCTGTTCATGTGCCTATTTGCTATTTATAGTTCTTCTTTGGTAATGTATCTTTGCATTTTTAAAACTGGATTTTTATCTTATTGACGAGTTGTAAGAACTCATTATACATTCTAGATACAAGTCCTTTGCCAGATCAGTGCTTTGTAAATTATATATACTATATTATATGTTATATTATATAAATATATTAAATAATTTGTTTTATATAGATATAAAATATATTTATTCAAATTATACATATAATAGAGATAATATATTCCAATTCCAAAATATAAATTCTACTATAATTTCAGAACTATATTAAGTGTATAGATTAATTTATGAGGACTGACATTTTTACAATGTCAAGTCCACACATCATCTTCCCATGTACTTGAGATTTGTTTACAGCCCTCACCAACGTTCAGGTTAAGTCATTCTCAAGTCCTCCCCAAGTCCCACGAGGCTGGGTTTCCCTGTCCCACACCAGTCCTTTACACTTGGTATCTAGATTAATCAGGCAAAGGGAGCCATGGAACACTGACATCAAGCAGCAAATTGCTCTAACTCTCCATTTTGCCAAAGCAGTTCAAACTGAGGTTTCCAGTTCTGACCCCCAGAAAGGGCCTTCACCTTGCCACAGGACCCCCTTCCTCACAAGCACTGTAAGAACTAGGTTGTTTCAAGGTCAGAGGATGATCTGCTATGGGTGAACTTGGACTCAAGGTTGCTCATAATCCCTAACACTTGGCTTCTCAAGAAATGTGTTTCTTAAGAAATGGAAACAACCACAAAGTGCCTGTGTTTCTTCAATATTTAAATATTGTGGTTCCAACAACCTCAACTGACAGCTAAAAAAATAATTTTAAACTCAACATATTTACAGAGTAAAAAGCGTTGGGAAAAATCAGGCACGCTTTCATTAATTTCTTAAATTATACAGGACATCTCACAGCCACTGAACCCATAGTTTCTAGGACTAATGAAGCAAAAGCAGGAAGAAAAAGAAATGTTTTTAACAGCCTTTTGCTCCCTCAAGTCCTTGTTATAGCCAGCCAAGTGCTGGGCTGCAGCTCCCAAACTGAGCGAACATCTACAGATGTGCCCCACGCCACAGGAACCCGAGACTGGTGCCTGAGAGAGCTCCCTCGCTCACACTCCTGGAAACAGCGCCGGATTTTCCTGAGCTTTAACTAAATCCATACCCTCGTATAGCTACTCTCTGTGTGTGTGTGTGTAATTTGGAGTGGGGAGGATGTGTGAACTTGCTTGCTTCTTATAGTACAAGTGCTGATAATTCTCCTTCAAGTCACTTTTTGAAGCTGGAAGGAGGCTGGAACTCTGTCTTCACTCCGCACCGTGAAAGACCTCTGGCTTTTAATATTGCATTATGGAGTGATCATTATACTCTCGCCCATAAATTTGCAGCCGATATCAGCATGTGGTCCAAAGCTTTTAGAACTATTCGGGGGAACAGCTCGCACCGACTTCTCACTGGAGAAAGCGGGACTTCCAATTACACAGGAAAAGTGCAGCAAAATGAGGAACATCGCCCTCATTAGCCTGGCCTCACTGGCGCACGCAGGAAATGGAAAACAGGAGAAGGCGGGCTCCAGGAACACACCCCAGGCCACTACCCCTGGAGGTCTGTTCTTTCTGTCACAGGGTGGGGGCCCCAGATGCTAACTCTTTAGGTCCCTAGGGCAGGATCCCATCCTGTAGAGCAGCCCCAGGACCTTCAGCCCCGCCCTGGCCCAAGCTGGTTGTTCCATTTGGAAGGAAAAGCCCGGTGACCAAGGTGTCTGCATCAGGGAACGTCAGTCCTGGAGGGTATTCAAGTTGGCAGCTCTGGGCTTAAGCCACTGGTGCTTGGAGAAGGTCTTTTTTTTTTTAAATCATTTTATTGGGGCTCATACAACACTTATCACAATCCAGACATCCGTCCATTGTGTCAAGCACATTTGGACATTTGTTGTCATCATCCTCAAAACATCTGCTTTCCACTCGAGCCCCTGGCATCAGCTCATTTTTTACCCCTCCCTCCTCATTCCCCCCTCCCTCATGAACCCTTGACAATTTACAAGTCATTATTATTCTGTCATATCTTACACTGTCCAACGTCTCCCTTCATCCACTTTTCTGTTGACTGATCTCCAGAGAGGAGGTTATATGTAGAACCTTGTAATTGGTTCCCATTTCTACCCCACCTTCCTTCCACCCTCCCAGTATCACCACTCTTACCACTGGACATGAGAGGTTCTGTCCTGGATTCCCTGTGTTTCCAGTTCCTATCTGTACCAGTGCACATCCTCCTGTCCAGCTGGATTTGTAGGGTACAATTGCGATCATGATAGTTGGGGGGAGGAAGCATTTAGGAAGTAGAGGAAATTTGTATTTTTCATCATTGCTACACTGCCCCCTGACTGGCTCGTCTCCTCCTCAAGACCCTTCTGTAAGGGATGTCCAGTTGCCCAAAAATGGCCTGTGGGTTCCCACTCTGCACTCCCCCTCATTTACAATGGTGTGGGTTTTGTTCTTTGATGCCTGATCCCTTCGACACCTCGTGATCACACAAGCTGGTGTGCTTCTTCCATGTGAGCTTTGTTGCTTCTGAGCCGGCTTGTTTACCCTCAAGCCTTTGAGACCCCAGACACTGTATCTTTTGGTAGCCGGGCAAGAGACGGTCTCTCCCAGAGCATTTGCATCCATAGAGGTGCTGTGCGACTGCTCGGGTGCAAGTGGCTGCACTTTCAAGGGGAAACAGCAACTTTGCTGAGAACAACATCATGGCCACAAAAGTAAGAAGTCATCGATCGCGCCTGCCGTTGTGGGACATTACAGACCAGGTGTCCCCAAACTACGGCCCGCCGAGGACATTTATCCAGCCCACTGGGTGTTTTTGCCCCATTTGGTATTTTTTACTTCGAAGTAAAATGTGTGCACTGTGCATAGAAATTTGTTCATAGTATTTTTTCAACTCTAGTCCAGCCCTCCAACGGGTCTGAGGGACAGTGAACTGGCCCCGTGTGTAAAAAGTTTGAGGACCCCTGTCAGACCTTCCAAACTACCCTGCATGTTAGGTTCCTGGGTCTGAGTACCAGGAGTGGCTCCGTGAGGAGGGAGCAGTCAACCCCTAATTAGAATCCATTATCCGTCTTCTTGACACTTCAGTGAAATGCCTAGTCCACTCTAGCACTGCAGCTTTGTGCCGGGCAGGTTAATTGATATTCTGCTGCCTTCGCTCGCCATACCCCCGTGGCTCGGTTCTGTTTTATCACACATCAAAAAGGCCGTATGCTCAGGGCACTCCATGCACCAGCGCAGGGCTGGAGGTCCGCACAGCTGCGAGGAGTATGGTATCACAGGAGGGACAAGCACCAAGCAGATGTCACAGTTGGAAAAAAAAAAAGAAAGAAAGGAAGAAAGAAAGAAAGAAAAGAAGGCAGGCAGCCTAGGGAACCTGGTGGGGCCCTCAGAGCACAGCCTGATGCCTAACAGGCCTTCCTGCTCTGTGCAAACACTGGCCTTTGCGGCCCTCCTGACTATTATTAAAGTGCAATTAGCAACTTCACTTGGAAAGACTTTGTTGCCCCGCTGGGTCCTCCACCTTTCTGATGAGCTGCCCTTCATCTCCTCCCCTCTCCGCCAGGACCAGAGCCTGGGCGTTCCCATGGGCTCAGCCCTAGCCCCCAGCCCCGCCCCTGAGGCTGTGCCCATCTCCAGTGCTCACAGAGAAGGCTCCATTGCAGGGTCTCCCTGGAGCCAAATGCTGATTTTGCTCGGTCCCAAGGAAGCACAGACTGGGAGGCTGAAGGTTTGGATTCAATAAATCCAATTCGCGCCAGCTCCCAAGTCTGAACCGGGGCAAGCAGCACAAAATGCATCACAGAACGCCACCCCCTTTGGTATTTCAAATGAAGTATGTTGTGGTGTCTGACATATATAGATATATATAAAGAGGTTTTATCAGCCAAAAGGAAACAAAAGAAATGCATTTTCAAAGATCAAGTTTAGGATGCTGATTTGTTCTAAAACCAATCATTGAGAACAAGGTACCGATTTTGATGAACACAAAAGCTCTCTGAGTAGCCAGTTTATTCAAAACCATGAAAATCCAGATTCACATAGAGAACAGTGGCCGTTTCCTTCGGACCAGAGACATAGACTGTACATGATCTCAGACTGCCTGGCATATGAAACTCATCTGGAAGACGGCTAGCAAGAATCTGTGCCATTGCTGGACGTACTCAACAATAGCAGCGAGGGCTGGCATTGCTGATGGTGCCACAGGTATACGATGGTAATGGATGGGGTCACTCCTGACACTTGCTCTTCCACACCGGCCGGCTATCCTGGCCGCAGCCCAATTGTGCATAAGCCCCCGCAGTGCTGAAGTGCACGGAGGGGTTTTTCTAAATAACAAACGGTGTCAAATGCTACCTTTCCCAATCAATGGCACACGCGTGAAGTTTGTACACAGCGCCCAGCTGGAGGAAAACCTGTGCTTCAAGACCCATAGGTTAAGAGCCAGTGAGCTCTAGAGGGTTAAAAATCAGATAAAGATAGATTTGAGTGTGTTGAACGGACTTTCTGTTGGTTTCCAAACACGGTAGCTAAAATTTATTTTTAAATCAAATTCACACTGACTGTTTGTGCTGCCCCTGAGGTAGAGAGACCAGTTTGAAAAGCACGTTCTTCTGCCCTGGAATGGATTAGGTCACCCACCCCACCCGATCCCTTCTTTGAAAGTCCACCTCTGACAGCTTTTCGTTCTCCACTTTAGACACGCCGGCTCTGCATGAAAGGGCATGGCGGAGATCATCCGGTAAGGCCCAATGAATGGATCCATTGCTGTCAGACATCTTAGAGCATGTCTGCAGTGTAGACCCGTCTCTTCAGAAACAAAGTTAGCTCTGTTAGGGTGCCAGGTTTTCTGCAGGTGAAAAGCAGGGGTTTGGGAGCCTGTCACCCCCGGCATATCAAACTACATGACTGTCTGATTCGAAACGGCCAACACCAGTCCATGGCAGCTCACTAATGCCTAGATGATCAATCATTATGCATTCCGTTTCATTTAGGACAACTTCCAACTGTCCTAGACTCGCACCCCATGCAGTCCACGTTCCAACTATTCACGGAGGTTTGCAATGGTTTCTTTTCCTTTCCAGTCGTGCTCCGTCAACGAATGAAAGTCCCCAAAGCTTTGCTCCATCCATTAAAGTCAACTCTCCTGTGAGGAGGCAGCTCTTCCCCAGTCGGACCGTGAGTGCCTGCCAACCTGGGTGCCTCGTCCTCCAGCACTATGGCAGACAATGTCACACTGCTGTTCACAAGGTTCCCCACGGCTTAGCTCACGGAAGTGGACTGCGTGCTCCTTCTTCCTACTCTGCCTTCGTCTGGAAGCTCAGTCGAAACCTGTTCTCCATGGGTGACCCTGCTGTGTAGCTCCCAGCATCACAGCCACAGCACAACAAACTGACAGACCCGAATGTCAAGTTCAAGAGGGATGATGTCACATTCATCATGACAAGGAACCTCTCAATATCTATCTCGAAGGATAGAACTGCAGAAGGTCTGTGACAGGAGGACCAGGTGCTCCAACTATCAGTGGGAGGAAAAACCCCAACCACTAAAGCCAAGGCTGCGGCTGCTCGCGCTGAGGCCATCAAGGGTCTTGTGAAGCCCACAGAGGTCAAGGCCAAGATCCTAATGGGCGTCAACCGCAAGCTCAGCCGACTGGCCTACATTGCCCACCCCAAGCTTGGCAAGCGGGCTCGGGCACGTATTGCCAAGGGTCTGAGGCTCTGCCAAGGGTCTGAGGCTCTGCCGGCCCAAGGCCAAGGCACAAAGCAAGGCTGATGCTCCAGCCAAGGCCACGACTCCAGCAAAAGCTCCCAAAGGCGCCCCTGCCCCAGCTCAAGCTCCCAAAGGCCCCCAGGCTCCCACAAAGTAGAGTTCTCTGTGAGGGCGAGAGGGACTGGTGTGAGCCCTGGGCTGCTGCCTGCACGGCGCTGGTGTCTTCTTGTGCTGTTTGTTGTACAAATAAACCCACGTGGCACTGAAAAAAAAAAAAAAGGAATTCTACTAATGCCTTCAGTCTGAAATTGATCAAATTGCTTTGATGTGGTGGTGACAACTGTACTGTGAAAGTTGGAAACAAAAAGAAAGGACTAGTAGTTGGAAAACATGGCTTTGGTGACAGGTAGACGGGAAGCCAGAGATCACATGATAGAATTTTGCAAAACCAAGACTTCTTTACCGCCAATACCTTGTTTCAACAACATAAAAGGCGACCACACTTGTGGGATTTTCCCGATGCAATACACACGAATCAAACTGACTAAATCTGTGGGAAGAGACAATGGAGAAACTCAATATTATCAGCCGATACAAGGCAAGGTGCTACGTGTGGAACAGACTATCAATCGCTCATGCGAGTTCAAGGTGAAGCTGAAGAAAATTGCAACTAGTCTGCAATATGAACTTTAGTGAATCCCACCAAAATTTAAAGAGCATCTCAAGGATAGATTTGACATATTGAACATGAACACCTGGAGAACAGACAAGCTGTGGGATGACATCGAGAACATTACGTTCCTCCATCTGGCAGGCTCCATCAGAACAATGCACTGCCAGCCTCTAGTCCCTCTCCTCGAGCCCAAACTCAGTCTCCATCCAGGCTCAGCGCTGAGGCTGGGACAACAGCTCACGACTTTCCAAGTTCATCCTCTACTCAGGTTCAAGTCTCTCTTCTCCTCAGAAACTGGCCTTCATTCATTCCCTTACTCCAAAACAAATCAACTCCAGACAACTGTTCTATCGTACATACATGGAATCACATGCGTCGGCATCAACTCTACAGAACGGGTCTGGTTCTTCATTATTTCTTCAGAGCAGGAGATTTCATCAGTCTGAAATGCCACAACTCGCTGCCATCGAGTCCAGTCTGGCTCACAGAGACTCTACGGGACAGAGCAGAACTGCCCCTGTGGGTGTCCGAGACTGTGAACCTTCACGGGAGCAGAAAGCCTCATCTTTCTCTCAAGGAGGTTTTGAACTGCTGACCTTGTGGTTAGCAGCCCGACACATAGCCTACTGCACCATTGGGACTCCCTGCATCAGTTTAAATACTAGAATTCCACAAAGTCTCAATAAATAGAAAGGCATTCCAATGAAATATGCATTTTCAAATCAGCATTTTCATGTATAGTTAGTGTTACAGGCAGTCTGCATATTTGGGTGGGAATTTGGTCGATACGGTGTGCTATCTATTATGGCGTGTTGTTGTTAGCTGCCACTGAGGAAGTTCTGGGCCACAGCAGCCCCAAGCACATCAGAATGAAGCGCCGTCCGGCCCTGGGCCAGCCTCGCACGTGCTCCTATGCCTGAGGCCATTGTTGCAGCCACTGTGTCCGTCCATCTCGTTGAGGGCCTCTTCTTCGCTGCCCTTCTACTTTACCAAGCATGATGTCCTCGTCCAGGGACCGATTTCTCCTGCCAACACGTCCAAAGTACGTAAGCCATTGGCTCACTATCCTTGCCTCGAAGGTATACTTAGAATATACTTCTTCCACAACAGACTTGTCTGTCCAGGGGACTTTCAGTCTGCCTCACCAGCACACCACAGTTCACACGCATCAGTTCTTTCCCAGTCTTCCTTACACAGTGCCCACCGTTCACATGCAGATGAGGCCACTCAAGTGCACCTCAGTGCTCAAAGTAACATCCTTGCTTTTCAATTCTCTAAAGAGGCTTGGCAGCAGATTGACCCCATGCGACTCGTTTGATCTCTTGACTGCTGCTTCCATGAGCATTGATTGTGGATCCAAGTAAGACGAAATCCTTCACAACGCCAATCTTTTCTCCACTTATCACTGTATTACCGACTGGCCTAGTTGTGAGGATTTGGGTCTTCTTTATATTGGGTTCTATTCCACACTGAAGGTTACAATCTTCATCAGCAAGTGCCTCGAGCCCCCTCACTTTCAGCAAGCAAGACTGTTGTCATCTGGATAGCTCCGGCTGTTAATAAAACTGCCTCCAGTCCTGATGCCACTTCTCCTCCATATAAGCCAGCTTCTCTGATGATTTGCTCAGTACACAGATGGAATTGGAGAGAGGATACAACCCTCATGCACACCTTGACTGATATTAAACCATGCCGTAGTCCCTTGTTCTGTTTGCACAACTGCCTCTCGACACACGCACACATCCTGTAAGCGCACAACAAAGTGTTCTGGAGTCCCTCTTCTTCTCAAGGCTATCCAGAGTTTGTTGTGACCCCCACACTAAGAGGCCTTGCCATACCTATTGCAGCTTGGGGAAAAGTAAATGCCAAGACTCACCCACCTTAGTTTTCCATAATTCTTCATAATCCTATCAACTGATGACTTTGACCTAGATGGAAACCCTAGGCCCCCAGTCACCAACTGTTTCCCTGTTTTCTTATCTGTAAAATAATAACACCACCTATACCTCATAGTAGGAGTCCTGGTGGTGCAGAGGTTATGGGTTGGGTTGCTAACCGCAAGGTAAGCAGTTCAAAACCACCAGCTGTTCCCTGGGAGAAAGACAAGGCTTTCTACTTCCATAAAGTTACAGTCTTGTCATTCCACAGGTGCAGTTCTACCCTGTCCAGTAGGGTCACTGTGGGTCGGAATCAACTCCATGGCGTGAGTTTTGGAAACTTCCTAGTGTTTAGGGTTACATGGCACAATGCACATAAAGCGTTAGCACAATGGCTGGCAGACAGCATGTGCGCCGCAAATGGACGTCTCTCCTTTTGTTCAGCCTCCTGGCCGGCCCCCACCGTGCTTGCCACAGTTGGCAAATAATTTAAAGCAACAACTACGACACTAAGAAAAGGAGAAAGAGGAGCTTTGACCTGGTCTGGTGAAAGGGGTGTGTTAGTCTGGGTCGACCAGAGAAACACATTCATAAACACGCATATGTGTATAAGGGAGAGGTTTATGTACAAGAGGAACTGAACATTGAAAAACATCCCAACCCAGTCCAGTTCAAGGCCATAAGTCTGATATTAGCCCATATGTCCAATACCAATCTCCAGACTCATGAAACAAATGCAATGAAGCCAAATGCAGGATGACCACAAGCCAGTGGGTAGAAAGTGTTTGGATCTAGTGGTGTTGTAAGCATCTCAGTGCTGGCAGGTCTCTCTCTGTGGCTTCCCCGGCTTCTGAGATCTGGTTGCGTCCATGTGGCTTGTCTTCGGCAATGTCTCCCAGGGAGTAGTAGAAAGAAAGCGGTGTCTTCTGCCTCCAAGGAGGAAGTCCCAGATTTCCCAGAATTCTCAGGAGAAGGCCATGCCCACAGAGGTCTCCTTGGCTGTCTCCAGATTGACAGCCTAGACTCCACCCCTACACTCTTAATCCTTACACTGACGCCAGATTAGGTGACTGCCACAAGGGGTTTCTTGGCTTGCTTACTCTTCTCTGCTCTCTCTGACCAAATGTGTCACCATCCAGTTGGTGGCCTGCTTGGAATCCAGTTCAAGCCTTTTCCGGTGTCACCACATCTCTCCCACATTGTCCACTGCTCCCAAGTCTGTTTACATTTGTGCAAACAGCAGACACGCCCCTGCCTTTTAAAATCATCTTTTCCCTCCAGGCTGCCGCGACAGGGACCACAGGACATCGAGCATCCATCAGCAGCCTGGCTGCCAATCTGCACAACGCTCAAGGGAAAGCGCCTTCCTCCCGCGTGCGTGGCTGGTCAGCATGCCGACAGGTGGTCTGCGTGGGTCCTTCACAAGCCTTAGCTCCATCCACCAACCAGTCCCGGCCCGGATGGCGCACCGCAGCACTGGAAATTAGGGAACCCGCAGAGTCCTCACGGCGCTTCTAGCTGCGACGTGCAAAGCCCTCGGAAGGCCCTGGCTCGCTGTGACGCTTGCTGTAAGTTTTCCGAGCAGGGTCCAGACCTCTCTCTCTGATCCCCTGCAAGCCCAACTGCATTTGTCTTCGAGGAGCACACAGCCCAGAGCTGCTGATCAATAAAACCGCACCCCTCGGAGGCTGCATGGGACATCTATAAACCCGTGAAGGTCAAGACAAGCCCGTGCCCACTGTCTGCGGGATGACAGCCCAATGACGCCGCCAGGAGTAAAGCAAACAGCTGGAGGGCCTGCCCACCAGCATCCGGCTCCTCCACCCAGAGAACGTTTCTCTATAAAACATTGGCTCACGACAGAGGCCTAAATCTGCTACCAAAAAGGGAACAACAACAAAAAGTGGCAGGGGTGGGTAAGGGGTGGAGTGGCCTAGAAATCCACAAGTACATTTTTAACCTTTGGTTACACGGTCTGGTTAATGGTGAAGAACCTGAGAGTCTGAACGAGACGGATGAGAAGTGCACCTGTGAGCACACGCTGGGATCCTGCGTTGGATGGGCATCACAGAGACCCTCCCACCCGCTCTGGAAATGACCTGCTTGCAGGGTGCATCACCGATCCTCTTCCTGACTCCCAGAATTGGGGAGGAGGGGTCAAAGGCAGAATGGTCCAAGTTTGGAACTTGCCCATGGCATTCTTCCTTCTGCTCAAGACAGCGATTGTGTGGAACCTGTTTTCTGCTAAACAGATATTTCTAGAAGGCTTGCTTTCTTCTCAAGTAACACGTGGATCCTTTCCTCCGGTCGGCAGGTGTTCTTCTGGGCCACGGACTCCTTGGCTTTCAGTGGGGGTGATTTCTGTACCTCCCACCCACCTACACCAAGAGTTGTATGAAAACAGACTCCGCTTTGTTTCGTTCTCAGCATCCGCTGAGCTAAGTTACCTCCTGAAGCCAAGGAGCAGGTCTATATTAGGAGTACGTTTCCTAAAACCAAAGATTAATGATGAGAAACGAGCGATCGCAAAAACAGCAAGCACTCACTGCCATCAAGTCAATTTCAATTCACAGCATCCCTATAAGGCAGAGTGGGTCTCCAACACTGTAAATCTTGGCAGACTAAAGCCGCCTCATCTTTCTTCCTGGGAGAGGCCGATGGTTTTGACCTGCTGACCTTGTGGTCAGAAGCCCAATGTGTCCTCAATGATGCCACCGGGTTCCTAAATAAGTGATATAGTTTCATGGCTGTGAATTTTACTACACCCCTTTGGTATGCATGTGGAAGGCAGTCAGTCCTCAGGATGATAAATGCAATTTGAGTCAAGTTCATGGGTACCCCCTAAGACGTACCTATTGAAAATCTCATAGGACAGTGGTAAGGACTCCGCCAGGAAATGCCTCAGAGCCTGGTGCAGTCTCTGTCTGAAGCGTCCCATGTGCTAATCCAGGCCATTATTTTCACCCTTCTCTCACTGGACCACCCTGCTCTCCAGCGCCTCCGTTTAGCCTTTGTTCTGGTTTTAGGTTTTGTTCTTCCTGATTTGGAGGACAACAAGATCACAGGCCCAAACAGTTGTTGGACAAGCTAACAGTTTTTGAACTTTGCTGAAATAGAGGCCAATTATGTCCCGATGACCCCTCAGTCTCCGGCTCTGTTATCTCGTTTGCTTTAGGTGGCTCAAGGCAGAGTGGGGGTTTGGACTCTTGATCAGTTATGCTGGATGTGAAAGGGCATGTTTGAATCCGGTACCAGAATGTGGTCTGGGGAGTCGTATCTCATAGGCACAGGCATGGTGTAAAGTCACAGTAGGTCTCAATCTTGCTAGCCAAAGGGTGGCCTCAACCGGGGCAGAGGCTCTGAGGCTCGTGGCTTAGGAAGGAGAATGAAGAAATGCCGTGAGTGAGCCAGAAGGGAGGCGGAGGCAGGTACCGTGGGCAGCTGGGAGGTGAAGGACGCTCACCTAGCTGTGGAACATCAGGGCAGCAGAGTCCTGACTGAGTTGCATTCAAGGCCCTTTCCTGATAGGTGTGAGCTCCGGGCGGCTTTCGGAATGCTCCGCATCGGGCACAGCTCACTTCCACCATCTTCCCGACCGGGCCTCACCCCCAGCCACAGGGGAACGATCCCAAGGGCACTCGCCACGTACAAAAAGCCGGGGCAAATGGATGGCAGCGAGTGAGGCAGGCTGCTGCCAGCCCTGACAGGCCATTCATCTCTTTTCCCTCGGGCACGACCTTTGAACCTGCTGGTCTGTCATAGACCTCACTCAAACCGTGACTCTGTGAGCCTGCTCTGTGCCTTGCCGCTGGGTTATGGGCTGATCCCAAAGTATACAGGACTGTGTCTTAACACAAAGCAATGGACGAGGGAGCTTCCAAACGTTGGCAGGGAAAAACATCCACTACTTTCTAATTCCAGCTTTCCACAACTTTCTGAAGGCCCCCTGGTGGGCAGCTCCTTCTTCTGTTTGCATGTGACCCTCTCTAGTTGCCTTCACCTAGTTCTGTTAATGGGGGTAAGCCTCGCCTCAGCCTAGGCAGACCCCAGGGCTGGGCGCTGTGCTGAGCACTCTGTCGTATGACCTCCCTCAGTCAGAGAGCCAGGCGACCCATGCACTGACGGGCACGACTGTCCCACAGCAGGCCGAGCCTGCGGGTGGATGGCAGGGGGCTCGTGCCCAGGAATGGCCACGCTCTCTCACTGGTTCCCCTCTGCCCTCTCCCATCTGCTGCCCCCCCTCCAGCTGGGATATGTGAGGGACGGCGCACACCACCCCAGAGAGGAGGGCAGGAGCCATCTGTGGGACCATCGTGTCTCATTCCTGATGCCTTTTCATGATGGCCAACGTAGATGGGCACCTTGCTTCCTCCCCTTGCTAGCTCTTTTGGTGCATACATGTGGCTCAGAAGTAATATTGAAAAATGTGAAGGCAATTAGTCAGATGATGGTGCTTTCATTTGTTTTTAAAAGTAGATGTATGGCTCTCGAATAATTTTTAAATGTCTATGAGGGACAGGATTGGCTCTTCCATCTCAAGAGTTTGCCGACCCCTGGTACCAGAGAAAACATCCTCCCTTTTCCCCACTCAGGCTGTGTTCGAGCTTGTGACCTACTGGCTCAGTCTGGCTCTATTGCTAGTGTTGGCCACCTTCACATCCGCTCCAACCCAACCTTCTGTGTAAGGCAACAACGTGGCCTGGCCCGCCCCACCTTGGCGGGGGTTGCGATGTTTGAGCCCGAGGGGCTAGCCCATCTCATGGAGGGCCGCTCTACTTTACCGACACGATGCCCATCTGGTGGCACAAACACATCCTTGTTAAAGGCCCGCTACAGGCTCAGCCAGCAGTGTAATGATATAATTCCATGTCAACTTGATAAAAGAACGATGGGGTAGAGTCTATCCTGTCAATCAGGTCACAGTCTGATGATGCCTCCTTGTGGGCGTGGTCTTCTCATGGGGATTCTGGGAATTTCCTCTCTCTTGATTCTGCCATCGGAAGAGGCGGGCCACACACCTTCTCTCTGTGTCAACTTCCTGTTGAGGAGACCCCTCTGAGAGCTGGAGGAGCTATTGCTGAGATGCTCCCGTGCCATTGGATCCACAGGACTTTCCGGCCTGTGATCTTCCCGCATCTGGCATCATTGCATGTGCTACCTGAGTCTAAGGAGGAATTCATAGACTGGTATTGGACTTAAGGGTTAACATCCGACTTATGGACTTGACCTGGCCTGGGCTGGGATGTTTTCTCAATATGCAATTGCTCTGTGATATAAAGCTCTATGGTACACACATGAGTGTCTCTGGTTTTGTTTCTCTCATGAACCCGGCCTAACACAGCCAGGGATGAGGCACCAGTGTGGCAGTGTGTAAAATCCCTGCTGCCCTGGCTCACTGCTCTCTAGTCTCAGCCAGGTCCCCTCCTCTACCCAGGCCTCAGTTTTCCCCGTCTGAAAAACACGTAGTAGCTCAGAGATTTTCTAAAGAGGATTTGAAGAAAGGTTTAGATGCTCGTTTTGATGATGTGTGTTCGTGTCATGGGTTTGGGTTTTGTTTTTGTGGGCTCATTTGTCCCATTTATCCCAAGGCCTCCTCTTTCACCTCTTCCTTTCCGCAGGCCAAGGGCCGTGTGGATCAAAAACAGAGACACCAAAGTCACAGTCATGGAAGCCACGCTGACTCAGAGCGACCCTCCAGGACAGGAGGAGCTGCTGCCCCAGCCAGTTACTGAGACTACAACTCTTTATGGACATAGAAAGCCCTGTCTTTCTCAGAGGAGCAGCTGGTGGTTTCGAACTGCTGATCTTGAAGTTAGCAGCCCAATGGGTACCATAGGTCACAAGGGTATGGACAGGACTAAGATCAACTAGGAAATAAAGACCCCAGGGAGGATTACTGTTCTTCCCGGGCCACTGCGACCACCAGCGCCGCCCAGACCTCCTCTGCCTGGACTGGAGGCAGAAGACAGTCCTGGAGAAGGGTCCGAGCAGGTGCCTCTGTGGGGCTGGGGTCCTGGGATCTTCTGACAGGGAGGTGCCTGGCCAGCTCACAGAAGCAATACTACAAGCCTCGCCTTCTTTTATCCTGCAGCTGGACTTCAGGCCCAGAGAATGAATCGGATGATCCCCAGGAGGGAGTAGGAAGATGAGGTCTTCCCAGGTCTGGCCCCCGAGTCACAAACAAGTCAGGTGCAATAGCACCTTTCGTCAGGTGGCCAGTGGCCTGGTACACCTGCTCACCCAGGCTTCCAAGTCAGGTCCTGGACTCCCTGTGTGAAAGAGGAAGCCAGGGCCGTTCATGTGTTTAAAGCCGAGCTGATGGAAGGAATGGAGAGGAAACATGCAGACAAGTCTCAGCACACGGTGGCAAGATCAGTTCTCAGAAATACGGACTTTGGGTGTTGTGCCGCAACCCCACCTTTCCGGACAACTGTTGACCTTGATCAAGAAGTGGGAGCCCAGAGACAAATGGGAAGTGAGAAGCACTAATCATGGAAGGCCGTTTTAAGAGGTGAGGAGGACAGCTGCTAAAGAGACCTCCATGGTTTGGGGCATTAGCCAAAAATTTTACCCCCAGGAAACTTTAAGACCAATAGGTTCAAATTGGGACATGCAGATTGTAAATGCCTTCCCCTCCCTGGGCCAGTAGCAAGCCGGAGAGGTTTCGCTGAGATGGCACTGCATTCTGCAGATAGATAACATTTACTGAGCACCCAGCCCAGGCCAGGTGCCAAGGGTGCTGGTTGGGGGACCTGTGGTGAGTGGGAGAGACACCGCCCCTGCCCTCACAGAGCTCAGTCCAGATGGTACTGGGAAAGCACTGGCGAGGAAGAAAGAGGAGAAAAAAGTATAGCGGGAAACCCAGTCTAGTCTAGTCTAGTCTAGGAGTGGGCAGGCCAAAGAGGATTCCCTGAAGATCTGTCTAAAGTGAGCCGAAGGAGTTATTCAAACTGTGACAAGTAGTTGTCCAGCTGCCTGGTACAGGTACTTAGAACAGTGAGAAAATGTCTGTGGATATTAGTGCTCGATTGTTGTGCAACAAATGATCACAATCTTAGCTGCTCGTGCTGTCCCACAGCTTCCCGTGGGCCAAGAGTTTGGCACAGCTCAGCCCAGTTCTCTGTTCAGGATCTCACCAGCCGGTGATGGAGGTGGTGGGCTGTGTTCTCATCTGGAGGCTTAACTGAGGAGGAATCCCCTCCAGGTGTGAATTCGGGTTTGGGGTAGAATCCGTTTCCTTGCAGTTGTATGACTGAAGGTCCCAGCTGCTTGCTGGCTGAAGCCTAGAGGCTGCCTGAAGCCCCTTGGCCCGGGCTTCTCCAGCATGGCAGCTTACTTCATCCAGCGAGCGAGGAAACGCTCTGCTCGACTTTTAAGAAAAATCTCAGATAACGTAACACAATTACAGAAGTGACGTCACCTCACCTTTGCTATATTCTATTTACTTATAACCAGGTTACAGGTCCCATTCTACCAAGAGGAGGGAATGACAGGCAAATTGGATGCCAGGAAGCAGGAATCTGGGTCACTGAGGGACAGGGAAAGGGGGGGACTTTGATTCCTTTGGAATCAAGGAGGGGGTGACATTCAAGAAATATATCCACGGAGGTTTGAATGAGCCATCGTCTGGCTGAAATGTGGAGAGAGAACTGTGAAGAATCTAGGGAGCTGTAGGGAGACAGATGAGGAGCCAGGGGAAGGGGTGAGATTCTCAATAATCTAAATAAAACGGACTGCACACTGGTCACTATGGTCAAGGGAAACTGCAGAGTCTCTTAGATACAGAACTTTCTCCCCACTCCAAGTTTCCGGAGCTCAGCACCTGATTTCTTAGCCCCAGAGATGTGGTTTGAAGAGGGGAGCACTGTCTGACCCAAGAACCTGGCATTCT
Organism: Tenrec ecaudatus; assembly: GCF_050624435.1. NCBI lineage: Eukaryota > Metazoa > Chordata > Mammalia > Afrosoricida > Tenrecidae > Tenrec > Tenrec ecaudatus. The sequence goes on along the minus strand of NC_134539.1, from coordinate 74,195,208 downwards.
CTAGGGAATGGCCAATGGGGCTCCAGCAAGAAGAGCTCACTTCCTTTGGAGGTTCCAATACCAAGTGATAATTTCTCTTTCTTCAACGCATTTGATGGTCACTTCAAAGAATTTCTTCAAAGAGATTGCATTAGACCAAAAAGAAAGAAAGAGGGGGTTGGGGAAAAAGCCAACATTAACTACAGAATCCTGATGGGCTATGATTGCATTATTTGTTCCCTGAACAGCATTCTTCCTGTGCTCTAAATTAGCGATGCTAGTCCCTGTGTAGTTAAATAATAATAATTACCATATAAATGAATATGCATATGTGTCATTTTTCTCCCTAAAAGCAAGCAAGCCTGTTTATTTTGGAAGGGGTTTTGTTTTGCCTTTGAACAACCAAAGCAGATAATTAGAAGTCTAACCTCTTGCTCTGGAAACCCTGTCTCCACCGGGAAGAGATGAAAAAGGTATTGGATGTCCCTTGAAGCTTAGAAGAAATTTTAAAACAAATTAAAGGAGATATTTCTTTACTCCACAGGTAACAACGGTGTGGGCATGTTCAGAATTTTAAGGCCAGGCAGAACTTCTGTGCTCAAGGCCCGTCCTCTCGTTTTACTGATGGGGAAAATGAGGTCTAAGGAAGCAAGAGTTCCTTAGAGTTCTGCCGGGGTGATGCTGCTGTGGCCTCATGAGATGTGGTCTTTTACATAAGAAGAGAGGGCCCAAAGCCTGACTATCTTTCCATCTCGGTTCTGGAGCTACTGTGAGTCCTTGAGCAAGATATGCAACCTGAGCAAATCCAGATACCGCATCTCTGAAATCCGTAGGGCTGATGCAAAGATGAGCTAGTGGGCAGCCGCCCTCGGCCAGACCCGGCGCACGATGAACTCCCATCCCAACCCATGACGACCACCAACAGGATGAGAAAAGGTATGCCTACGCGAGCAATCATGTTCATAGTTACGTAATTGTGATAGTTAGGTACTGTGTCAACTTGGCTGGGCCAAGATTCTCAGTGGTTTGGCAGCTGACACTAAATAATCCCCCCAGGACTTTACCCGATACAATGTCATCACAGTCAAACAATCTAAAGATTAGGGTAGAATGCAACCCTTTCATGCATGTCACAGCCCTGATGCAGTCAATTGAAAGGAAATTTCTTTGGGGGTGTGGCCTGCTTCCTCTATAAGGGGACCCTGTTGAAAAGCTTGCTTCATGCCTTTTGCTGGCTCTGGATCCTGCTTCTAGGCTCATGGGCCTTTGGGTCTTTGGACTTGAGCCAATGGCCTGCCATATTGCCCGCCACCCTTAAATTCATCACTTCTATCATCATAAGCCTGCTTGCTGGTCTTGTATTCCACTGCTTCTGAAGCCACCCATCTGTAGTCTTCCTGCCGGTCATCAGCCTTCAGATTCTGTGAGCCAGGAAAAGCCTCGAGCCTAACATCTGACCACAGACTTCAACTACTTTGGGCTTAGATCTGCCCACTTTGACAACCATGTGAGCCATTTCTTGATATAAATTAAAAAACACACACAAACACTAAACTCCCTTCCCAGTCCAGGGCACCCATCAACAGGATAATGGGAGGTATGCCTACGAGAGCAATCCTGTTCATAGTTACATAATTTTGCTAGGTATTGTGTCAACTTGGCTGGCCAGGATTCTAAGTCATTTGGCCCTGCTCAGTCAAGGGCCTCAAAGCTCCTTCAGCACTAATAAATGCCCAAGGGCTCTCAGCTTCACTCATTCCACGGGAAGACTGCCTTTCTGTCTCATGGTTCAGTATGTGCTGAGTCTGGCCGAGGGTCGATGCCCACTAACTCATGGTCTCTGCTGCCACTGCCGTGTCTCCACACAGGGATCTCGGAAGTGTTTTGCTCATGGCTCTACTTTCTTGAGGGAGTGGGATTCTCCATGCCTGCATCTGAGATGACTCACTTTATGGCCCGGGAAATGGTAAAATTGATCAATATCCTCATCAGAGTCCTCTGCACCTTAATTGCATTCTCCCATCCAGTCATTTGATGAGAGTTAAATACTAAGTAACTGCACTTCACCCGGCCAGGGAATCAGAAGTTTCCAAGGAGACAGCAGAAAGGGCAGTTCAAGAAACCAGCCAAGTAAAACGGTATGTGAAATCACGCGCCCACTCACAAGCTACACATGGATGGGCTGATCCTGAACGGCATCCCGCAGACTCGAATGGAACTTTCTGCCGGTGGCCCAGAAAGCCCAGTGGACTGGCCCACATGTAGGACAGAGTTGAAGAGCACTACAAAGGATTGAAAACACAACTGGCATTGAGAGCAGCTCAGGGGAGGCCGGGTTGGAATGTGTGGTCTGAGTACAACGAAATCGGCTGCCTGATATTGTCGATTTTAAGTGCCGTCAAGTTGGTCCCAACCCATAGCACCCTATGTACAACAGAGCGAAACACTGCACAAGGCTACCCCGACCCACAACCACTGCTAAGTTTGACTCATTGTTAAAGTCACTTGATTGAGTTATTTCAATCTTCTTCTTTTTCAATGATTCTCTGCTTTACCAACTAAGCACCATGCCCTTCTCCAAAGACAAGTCTTTAATACATAAGACCAAGTCTCTCCAGCTTCACTTCTAAGGAGCATTTAAAAAAATCATTTTACTGGGGACTCGTACAGCTCTTATCACAATCCATCCATCCATCCACTGTGTCGAGCACATTTGTACATCTGTTGCCATCATCATTCTCAAAGTGTTGTCTTGCTACTTGAGCCCTTGGGATCTGCTCCTCATTTTTTCCCTCACTCCCTACACCCCCTTCCTCACAAACCCTTGATAATTTATAAATTATGATTATTTTGTCATGTCTTACACTGTCCGACATCTCTAAGGAGCATTTCAAATGTACTCCTTCCAAGACAGATATCTGGCAGTCCACGCCATTGCCAACATCATAATTCAAATGCATCTGAACAATAAAATATATTTTTTTCCAAATGAATATGAAATAATCACTAAAATCGTCCATGTCAAAAACAGGCATCCAAATTGATATGAAGGACTGGATGGAGTGGAGACCCAAAGTCCACCAGCAAGACAATTAGACAGTCTCTTTTCGAAGGGCTTCACGTAACGGAGGACAAATCCAGGGTGCGGTGTGGCACTGATGAACTGCGTAGCTATCCTCTAGGTCCCTAAGACTGCATCCCCTTATTCTTGTGGTCTGCATGTGACATACCTCACACTGGTCATGTTAGACCTGTGTGTGTTCATTTGTACCTTTAAGATTGCTCGGTGCGTGGTAGTCAAGGGGGATGACCCCTCAGAGACACGGACAAGAGTAAGGGTTCCCTTAGGGTACAGGAAGTGAGGGGGACAGGGGGAGAATGGCGGGGAGCAGGGGGAGTTGATAGTAAAGATGATTGTACAGCCCCACCCGATGGGATTAAACAGCAGAACTGTGTGGGAAGGGAAGGGATATACTGGAGTGAGTATGATATGCCAATAAAAATATTATCCGAGAAAAAACAAAAATAAGCAAAATAAAAGAGACCATATCGTAGGTCATAAACCAAATGGGAAAGAAGTGAACGCATACACCGTATTGACTTAAACTAGAAATCAGAACCAGAGAGAAAAGAGGAAATGCTCCAGACACTGGGAAAGCAAACAACACACTTGTAAATAACGTTTCAGTCACAAGGGACTTCCTAAGTGCAATTAGGAAATATTTTAAAAGCAGTGAAAATATAGTAGATCAAAAACTACACAATGCAGCTAAAGCAGTATGTAGAAGGAAATGCGTAGCATCAAATGCTTGCTAGACAGCATTTCTGTAGATCTCTGCTCTGAGAGATTAATATACACACCCCTTCGCCCTCCCCTTTGGCCTGGACATGGAGCCCCATCCCCCCGAGGGGATCCCCCACAGGTGACCTGGCACAGGGGTCTTACCCTCTTGATGCAGTCTTCATCATTTAGGCGATCCTGAATCAGTCTGACCAGCAGTCTGCTGGGAACCTTCTAGAGGAAACAACACACACCGAGTGAGGGGCTGAGCTCGCCCCTTGAGAAGTCAAGTACACACGACTGGCAGGCATGGCAGCCAAGTGACCAGAGGGTTCCCCCAGCCCCTGACTAAAGGCCTGTGGCTGCTTTAAAGGCCAGAAGCACTATTTGCTGCCATCCTAACTCCTTGGAGTTGTGTACTCCCTCCCCCATCTCTTCATGGCCTCCCTCCTCCCCCAACCCTCGTACAGGTTCACACCCTCAAAACCTTTGCCTAGCTCCATGATCTTGCTTATCGTGTGCCCTGCTGCCCAGAAGGCTTCCCCTGCCTTCCCCAGAATAGCCCGGGGCTGTCTCGTTTGGGGCTGAGTCTCAGTCTGCAAGCAGAGCTGTTTCAGGACCACTCCAGGAATGTGGACTTGCTACCCGAAGACAAGCGGGCAGATTACCCGGAATCGAGGAAAGCGCACATCTACCGTGAACAACTGCATCTGTTCGGAACTATCACACAGGTGAAATTGTTCACTACAGGCCAGTAAACAAGCACAAGTAAACCCGTGCTTGCCTCGCTTATTGGGTGGTCTGGCGCTGGAGACAAGCAGAGTGAGAGGACGAGGGAGGGCAACAGGGCTTGTGGTGTGTGCAATTGAAAGTTCTGGGCCCGCCATGGGCAGCCAAGGGCCAGAGAGAGGGGTGCGGCACAGGCGACGGTGAAGGCAAGGTGATGGAGACATGCAGAGGAGAGAGAAGACCAGAGAGGAGGGGAGCAGCTGGTGTCTGTCCCCCAGTTCCAACATCTCCTGAGGCAGCGCGCTGTCCTTACAGCACCCTTCCCCACTCCCACCCCCCCTCTTGCTCAGACCAGTGGCTCTCAAACCCGAGCGCACCTCTGAGGCCAGGAGAGCCTGCAGAGCAGAGTGCTGCCTCCCACTGCAGGGGGAAGAGGAGGCTCTCCGCTCTTGCAAAGTCGTCCAGTCTCACAAGGCCTCACGAGCAATGCTCCTCTGCCCTACGTCCTTGCTATGAGCTGAAATCGCTTTGATGGCAGGGACTTTGGTGTTTGTTTGTTTGTTTGTTTGTTTGTTTGTTTTTTTAAAGATTTGAGGTAGGCCTAAGCATCTGCATTTCTAGAAAGTTCCTAGGTGGGGCTGGTGCTTCTGGTCCTGGGACCTCCCTTGTAGAATACCTAGCTTAAGTAAACACACGTACTGGGGTGTCTGGGAAGGGCTACACTGGAAGCAGCCCGGCCCCTCCTCTCCCCATCCTTCCATCCCACCCCCTCCCTTGCCAACACGCCCCCCCTCCCCGAAACAGAGGCTGTTTTCCTAGACGCAGCTCCCCTCCCTGACAGGACTCATTCAGGAGACAGCATGCCAACAGGTGCCAGAGCCACCAGAGCAGCGTGAGCCAAGCAAAGAACAAGGAAGTTGAAAGGCAGCAGGCCCAAGCAAGGCACAGCGCCACTCCCCCCTCCAGCAGCCCCACTCGGCAGGGGACAAGTCTGTGACTTTGAGTGTGGCCCCTCCTGAGTGCCCCCCGCCGCTTGCTGCCACTGCACTGTCTCTGTGCTGGCTTTGATGTGTCACACCGGCAGCAGGGGCGTGGGAGGGGGGGGGCTCTACCAAACTGTCTTCATAGGACTCAGGCTCCCTTTCCAAGAGCTTGCCACCCTTATCCCTTGAAGACGCTCTCGGGGAGAGGAATCACCAGGGACTCAAGGGGGCCCAAGGAAGCCCCTCCTGCCCCTTGGGCTCTCACTTCCCTGGTGGCAGTGGCACACCCCCATGCACACCCCACCCTCACCCCGACTGCACTACTGTTAATGGTGAGCTCTGCTCCAGCTCTGGATCTCTGTTTGCTCTTTCTAGTGCTGCACATGGCTGTCAGTGGCCTCCTGTGGGGGCCACTTGGGGGGATGGCCAATCTGTTCATCCTCAGAGGCAGTCAATGCGGGGTGCAAGTCCCGGCCTTGCCCTGGGCAGTGCCCCCTTGAACACATCCCTTCACATCTTCATCTGGATGGGGGTGGAGTGGGATGGGGGGGAGTGGGGCAGTGGGTAGCATGAGGACAAGTTCAACTCCAGTTAGGTCCTCAGCGCCATCCCATCGCCAGCCCCACTCTAGGGACCTCGCATCCCCTGGGCTCAGCACAAAGGGGCATTTTGATTCAGAAGTAGGAGCTTCAAGAGTAGAGGGAGGAAGGGATGAACAGAGACTCCTGGTCTGCCCAACTCTGGTCCCTGTCCCCCAAAGGAGTCCTGATAGGGGCAGGGAAGCCTGGTCCTGTCCTGACTTAAGCAAACTGGGAGCTGATCCGAGAATGCTTTCAAGGCAACTCTGGTTTCAAAGCTGTGGCTGATTTGCAGTCACCTGGTCAAGGTTCTAGAGGACAAGAACTGTCTCTTGGGCCTGACGGGCAGATGCAGGGGAGTTGGGAGGTGTGAGGAGAGTAAGAGCAGGCACAGAGTAAAAAAGAAGAGGCTTTGAAGGGAGGGAACAGACCCCACAGCACTGAATCCTGACAGGCTCCTGGAGAGACATGGCCGGTCAGAGAGAGTCTGGAGCACTGAAGAAGCTACCGTGCAGCCTTGGGTTTGGCTCTCTCCTGTCCTGTGTTGTAATGGCCCTCCGCAACTTCAGCCTGCAGAAAAAGTCTGCTACATGCCTCTTCCTTTGGCGGGGGGAGGAGGGGCTTGCCATGAGGAAGACAGGAGGGGGAGCACTTCCTTCATGTTTGTCTCAGGGTCAAATGGAGTCAGCAAGGCAGGAGGGAGGAGAATGGCCGGAGGGAGGAAGACAGTCCAACTGGACTTTGGAAGCAAGAGCACATGGGCAAGCGCCCCTAGTCTCAAAAACAGCGGGCTCCCTGTGTGCTGGCAAAGGCAGGGTGTGGGCGAACGTGCTTTTATCTCGGGGTTAAAGGACAGGACTTGGGGTACCATCAGGCCAACTCAGGATGGACAAGTGAAAGAAAGAAGAACCCCGCTTTGGAAAGGTGTGCCCGCTGCTACTTGTGTAAGCAACCCACCAACAGACACGGCCTAGTCTGCGCAAACACAGGCAGCAGTTGCCGCTGCTGCTGGTAGGTGACTTCCAATCGGTTCTGACTCATCAGGGCACCCAGCAGAATGAAACAGCTCCCAGTCCCGCACGACCCTCATGTTTGTTCTTTGTTTGAGCCCCTTGTTGTCGCCACGGTGTCAGCCCATCTCGGCGAGGGCTTTCCTCGCTTGTCTTGGCCCTCCACGTTACCAAGCATGATGTTCTTCTCCTGAGAACATGTCCAAAGTACTTGAGATGATGTCTGGTCATCCTTGCTTCAAAGGATCATTCTGGCTGTACTTCTTCCAAGACAGATGTTTGTTCTTTGGGCAGGGCATGGTACTTTCAACAGTCTTCTCCAGCACCATAGTTCAAAGGCATGGATTTTTCTTTGGTCTCCCTTACTGTGTTAGTCTGGGTAGACTAGAGAAAGAAATACATTGACACACATATGTATATGTGCATATATATGTATATGTTTATATACGAGAGCAACTGAACATTAAGAAAACATCCCAGTCCTGTCCAGATCAAGTCTAGAAGTCTGATATTAGTCCATACGTCTGACAGTAATTCATAAAGTCCACTTCAAACTCAAGAAGCACATGCAATGAAGCCAAATGCAGGAAGATCACAAGCCAGTGGGTAGAAAGTCTTTGGATCCAGTGGTGTTGTAAGCATCTCAGTGCCGGCAGGGTCTCTCTGTGGCATCTCCAGCTTCTGAGGTCTGGTTGCATCCATGTGGCTTGTCTTCTGCGAGGTCTCCCAGGGAGTAGCAGAGAGAGTGTGGTGTCTTCCGCCTCCAAGGAGGAAGTCACAGATTTCCCAGAATTCTCAGGAGAAGGCCATGCCCACACAGAAGTCTCATTGACTCTCTCCAGATTGACAACCTAGACTCCACCCCTACAATTTAATCCTTAAATTGACACCAGATTAGGTGACTGCCACACTTACTCAATGTCCAACTTTCACATGCAAATGAGGCAACTGAAAATACTCCGGCTTGGTTCAGACACATTTTAGTGCTCAAAACAACCTCCTTGCTTTTCAACACTTCGACGAGGTCTTGTGCTGCAGATGAACCCACTGCAACACGTGTGCTCTCTTGACTGTCGCTTCCACGGGCATTTCCTCCAGTTATCAGGATGTTACCCATTGGTCCAGTTGGAAAGACTGGGGTTTTCTGGACAGTGAGCTGTCGTCCATTCATGTTGCAATCCTTGACTGTCATCAGCAAATGCTTCAGTTCTCCTCACTTTCAGCAAACAAGCCTTAAAGAAAATCTTGCGTTCGCAATAACTGTGTCATATAAATAATAGGCGGTATGGTTCTCAGGTGTCCCTAAGTTAGATTTTCCTGAAAAGTATCTGTCTGTCTGTCTGTCTGCTGGTCCATGAGGTTCAGGCATCCGCACTTTTTAAGGGGCTACAGGTGGTTCTACCATGCTGCTGGAGGTGCCCACCCCTGGACAAGACCATTTCAAATGGGCAAGTATTTATTAGTTCTACAGGGAGTTCAGGAGCAGCGGTTTTCTTACACCGTGTTAAGTGAACAGTCTTCAATCCAATCTTCATAAGGAAGTGCTTCAAATTCTCTTGGCTTTCAGCAAGCAAAATTGTGTCGTCTACATATCATAAGTTGTTGATGGGCTCCTCTCCAACCTTGATTATGCCATGTTTTTCTTCATACAGCCTAGCATCTCGATTATTTGCTCAGCATCCACACTGAACCAGTTTAGTGAAAGGATACAACCTTGCGGCATATCTTCCCTGGTTTTTAACCACGCAGCATCCTCTTGTTTTGTGTGAGGGACGGCCGCCTCTTGATCTGTGCACAGGTTCCTCATGAGCACAATGGTGTGTTCTGGAATTCCCATCCTTCTCAATGGTATCCACAGTCTGTTTAGGATCCACACAATCAATCAGAACAAACTACAGATAAGTTTGTATAGTCAGTAAAACACAAGTGAGTCTCTTTCTGACCCTCTCTGCTTTTCAGCCAAGCTCCATGTGACATCAACAATGATCTCTCATTCCACATCCTCTTCCGAATCTGGCTTGGCTTTCTAGCTCCACAGAACCTGTAAATCCCACGCAGTTTGGATCTCTTCCCAGTCCAAAGCCAACACCCAGAGAACATTTACCGAATATATGAATTGGTTAACCAAGCCACCCACTGACTGACTGAAGGGAAGGGACCTCATCCCAGCCTCCTCCTGGGTTCTGTTTCGTGGTGCAGCCGTCGGAAGGGAAGCTCGAGGGGGCTAGGGAGTGGGGGGGGGGGCAACGAGGTGGCATTTGTCTTTTGATCTCCCATGGCACACAGTAGGCGATTAAGAAGTATTTTGGAAAAACCTAAAAGGGTGATGTCTTGGTGAGTGGCAGCAATGTAAGAGAAAATCCTACTTAGGAGCGCAGAACCAAGATTAGCAGGAGGAAATGAGGTCTTTGAAGGTATTACTGCTCCGTGAAGAAAGAGCCGTAAAGACTCCAAGTCAGCCAGCCGGCGCTTGAAAAATGGCATTTAATGAGAGCCCTCTCCTGCAGGCAGCCAGCCACAGACGGGAGTGTGCATGGCCCGGCCGGCCCAGCACTCACGCATTTCAGCTCCTCAGACCCTTTCACTCCTTGATTAGTTCTGACGTCCTTGCCTTTCATCTTCCCTCCACCCGTGTTTCTGAGCCAAAGAACCCCATCAACATACCCTTGAAAGTGCTTCGATGTGGTCTGAAATATGTTGGTAATTAGTGTAATGAAACCCAGGAGGAATTTCCTTAAACTCCCTCCTCTGGGCTGAATTTTAAGAACTAATAAAAGCATCTTTATCCAAGAAATAAGCCTGCCTCCCCTACCCTTCAAGGCTTATCTTCTACAGGAAACGAGAGAAGCACTTTCTAAAACTCGGGCCCCAAAGCTAGTGTCCCCGAAAGCACTGGTGGCTTGTAGGGCTACAGTCACAACATCCCCCACGGGGGAGAGTCCTGGCCAAGGAACATGGGGCAGGAACTCTACCGGGTGACGCCCTTTGGGGATGCTCAGCCTGTGTCACTTTCTGTCTTTCCTATGCAGCTACTGTAAGTGGCCGACTGGGAGGAGTCACTCAAAGTCCTATCTGTCACTCTGAGAACAGCTCTCACCCCCAAGGCCCCACAGCCCAGTCTGTGCTGCATCCCGGCACCGTGCCCTCTTTGCACACCCCTCCACAGGGAGCTCCAGACCGGCTGACCCCTCTGGTTCCTGACTCTGAGAAGTTGACCTTGGGGCTGCCCCTGAAGGGGTGGTTTGCACTGAGGACACAGAGAAGCGGGGCAGCCAGTAGCAGCCAGGGGAATAGTCAAGGGAGGAGAGGAAAAGGAGGAAAACTTCAGGAAGAACTAAGACACGAACCATGTGGTCCCAAGGAGGCAGAGAGAGGCCAAGGGCAGCTGCCTCATTCAGGGTCACTAAGCCAAAAGCCTACTAGCTCATTCAACCAAAGACTCCCGAGGCCCGGTGGCCTCCTCCAGGCCCAGTGTGGGGGGATGGCTGCCCCTGGCATCCAAGGGCTAGCCAGGAGTTTCCTGCCAGTCTCCACATAAAACCTAGAAACACTTCCAAATTCTTCAAGGAGCCATGGCCACATCCCCTACCTGGCTCAATGAATGAAGACTGGGGTACAGCTCGCTGTGGGTGGCCCTCTGCATGGGAAGCTGGTGGGAGGCCCCGCCTAGATGAGCCTTGGGCCCCAGAGGATGGGCCACCACAGAGTCCCCATCAGTCATCACGCCCGGTAGTCCTTCACGGCCAAGTCACACTGAGCCAACACGTTTGGGATTGCGTTTATCTGCTGTGTTCATCGCTAGCTTGCACGGGTGTTCACGTTATAAGCTCAACAGTTTGGCTGGAAGGAGCCGTCCGATAGGGTGTAAGAGCGTCCCCTTCGCGAGTTCAGAGTGGTGGGTGGCTGGGCGAGCTGCCACTGGATCCCTCTGCTGGTGTGGGTGCCCAGCCCTTCCACTCTTGGCTTTAACCCCGGAGTGTGCAGTGATTACGACTCGGGCTGCGACCGCATGGTCAGCAGTCCGAAACCCCCACAGCTCCTCAGGAAAAAATCAGGCCTTGCTACTCCCGTAAACAGAGGGTCAGAAAGCACAGAGGGGTCGCTAGGAGTCAGCATTGTGGTTTGGGTGTGGTGGGAGAGATTGGGGTGCGGAGAGGTGTGGCGAGAGCTCAGCCCACAGCAAGTGTCCAACACACGGCATCTTTGCCTCTTCTCTGAGCCGAGTCTCAGGAAACCACCGCAGAGCCAAACCCACCACCACCGAGTGGATCTCAACTCACAGAGACCCAATCCGACTGAGGAGAGTTGCTCCCTAAGGTTTCCCAGGCGATAAATTGTCCCAGGAACAGAAAGCTTCATCTCTCTCCCACAGAATGGCGGTGAGTTCAAACTGCTGACCTGGCAGGGAGAGCGCAGCACGTCCACCACCACACCCTCGGGGCACCTGGAGTCTCAGCGAGGAAGGTGCGGTGGGCACAGCTCTGCTTCTGCTTCAGAAAGGTCATTCTGAAGAGACATCGTGACTCTCTGGATTAAGTCACGGGTGGCCAATGGCCGACTGCACTCAGCTGTTCAGCCAAGCGATGGGGCTTTGAGCGCCCTGGAGAGGCACCTCAGAGGACAAACCTGGAGATGGCCTTCTACAACCTCAGCTGTTGAGCCCTGGGGTGCACCCCCGGGGGACTCTCAGTACCTGAGGTCCCCAGGAGTTAGAAGCGGCTGGCCAGTAGCTAGGGGCTACTTGTGTGAGTGAGAAACCGCACAATCCGTTCTTTCTCTTTGGGTTGGTGGAGGGGGGTTTTCAAATGGAGTGAGTAAAGTTTTAGCACCAGAACATCCATTCCTCCTGAGGTCCTCATTACAGAGCTGTGTGAGAAGGCCAAGCAAATGGGGGCGCCCCTGCGGGAGAAGGGCAGCAAAATAGCCTGAAGGAACCACGCACCAGGAGCCTCTCCTCCCCTCCTGCCCCCCCGCCCCCCTCCCCCAGTGCAGATGGCAGGACGGCTGCTGCCCTGAGACTCTCAGCCCTGCTGCAGGCCACCAGGATGTCTGTGGGGTGGACAGTCAGCCTGCCCCCCATGCTTTCCCCACCACGACACCCACTAGCCTAGCGCCCGGCCCTGTGGAAGATAACCCTCCTTCCTTTCACTGCCTCCTGCCTGCATTTGCATTTAGACATCAGGATTCTCCTTCACCTAATCCACAAGGAGCCGGAAATGAGCCAGGCTTGGTAGGTGAAAGGAGAGTGAGCCTTCGGAGCTCTGTGACTGTTTGGGGTCTTTTGCTGTTGGTTTTGGTGGGAGGCGAAAGGGCAGTTCCTACCTTGGATTTCTGATAATGCCGCCTGGCTTCATCGGTCAGTGGGGTATGCTCTTTGGCTATCAAGTTCTCCACCGTGAGGAGATTGCTGCTCAGGTGTTTGCACAGCCACATGGCCTGGAGAAAGGGGAGAGGCAAAGGCCAGTCAGCGCAGCGGTGGTTATAGTCAGAGAACTGCCCTCAAAGGCTAAGCCCTTCCACAGTCTACTGGGGAAAATCCTATCACTGTGCTCACCTCCCCATACGATTGCTGAGGACAAACGGGGGCATCAACAAATGTGTCGAAGAAAGCTGATGGTGCCTGGCTATCAAAAGATAAGAGTGTCTGGGGTCTTAAAGGCTTGAAGGTAAATAAGCGGCCATCTAGCTCAGAAGCAACAAAGCCCACATGGAAGAAGCACACCAGTCTGTGTGATCACGAGGTGTCGAAGGTATCAGGTATCAGGCATCATCAGAACAAAAAATCCTATCATTGTGAATGAGGGAGGAGTACGGAGTGGGGACCCAAAGCCCATTTGTAGTCACTGGACACCCCCTTACAGAAGGGTCTCGGGGAGAAGACCAGCCAGTTAGGTGCGATGTAGCAACGATGAAACATACAACTTTCCTCTAGTTCCTAAATGCTTCTTTCCCCCCTCCCCACTATCATGATCCCAATTCTACCTTACAAATCTGGCTAGACCAGAGGATGTACACTGGTACAGATAGGAACTGGAAACACAGGGAATCCAGGGCGGATGATCCCTTCAGGACCAGTGATGTGAGTCGCGATACCGGGAGGGTGGGTTGGAAAGGGGGAACTGATTATAAGGATCTACATATAACCTCCTCCCTGGTGGACGGACAACCGAAAAGTGGGTGAAGGGAGACGTCGGACAGGGAACGATGTGACAAAATAATAATTTATAAATTATCAAGGTTTCATGAGGAATTAGGGAGAGGGGAGGGAGAAGAACAATGAGGACCTCATGCCAGGGTCTTAAGTGGAGAGCAAATGTTTTGAGAATGATGAGGGCAATGAATGTACAAATGTGCTTTACACAATTGAAGTATGTATGGATTGTGATGAGTTGTATAAGTCCCTAATAAAATGATTAGAAAAAAGAAGTCTTTGGCTACAAGGTAATGTATAGGTCTGTTTTAGGGTCTTCCCTCCAGCCAGAATTAACTGTGCCTTCCCCCAGCTGGCCAGCCTTTTCCAGCAGACTATTTCCAACTTTTTAAAAATAATCATTTTATTGGGGGTTCATACAACTCTTATCACAATCCATACATCCATCAACTGTATAAAGCATATTAGGACATTTGTTGCCCTCATAATTCTCAAAACATTTGCTCTTTACAGCGATGCTTCTTTTTAAAAAAATCTTTTCTGCTGCTCTGTGACTTTTTTTATATAGCACATTTGTATATTCATTGCTCTCATCATTCTCAAACCATTTGTTCTCCACTTAAACCCCTGGCATCAGCTCCTCATTTTTCCCCTCCCTCCTTGCTCGCCCTTCCCTCATGAATCCTTGATAATTTATACATTATTATTTTGCCATATCTTACACTGTCCGACGTCTCCCTTCACCCACCTTTCTATTGTCTGTCTACCAGGGAAGAGGTCACATGTAGATCCTAGTAATCAGTTCCCCCTTTCCAACCCACCCTCCCTCCACCCTCCTGGTATCACCACTCACACGTCTGTAAGGGGATGTCCAGTGGCCTACAAATGGGCCTTGGGTCTCCACTCCGCACTCCCCCCTCATTCACAATGATATGATTTTTTGTGCTGATGATGCCTGAACCTGATCCCTTTGACACCTTGTGATCACACAGGCTGGTGTGCTTTGTAGCCAAAGACTTCTACTGTATATCTTTTCTTCATCCAACCAGGGAACCTTAAAGGAGTTGAAAACCTACAAATGGGCTATGCTTTTTGGGCGCTATTGGCATGACTTTGCAAGTTCTTTGGTCCATGAATGTTTAGCTCAAGAGCTTAGAGCAGGAAATGAGAGGAAGGGGCCTACATATGGATCTCACAGTCCATTCTCAATGTCCATTTTTCTTAAAGGATGGCGATGTCACATCTGGCCAACAAAATATTTGGTAAGCTGAGGATTCCCACAGATACTCTAAATGGGAATGATATATATTTAAAAATAATATTTTTGAGCTGATACCAAGGACTAAAGTAGAAAAAAATTGTTTTGGAAATGTTGACGCAACATATGTACATGTGTGCTTAATACTATTGAATGATGGACTGTTATAAGAGCCCCCCAATAAGATGACTAATTTTAAAAATTTAAAAATAAAATTCAATAAATGTTTCTCCTGAAAAAATATTATAAAGTGTTCTTAACATGAACGCTATGTTGTTGGACAGTTCGGCATTGGGATAATCTGAAGTCCCCCAGGCTGATGTGAACTTTAACTCTCTGTTCTCTGTGCTAGGAGTTAAAAAAAAAAAAAGAAAGAAAGAAACTCACTGTCATCAAGTCAATTCTGAATAGCACCCCTATAGGACAAGGTGGAACAGCCGGGTGTGTTTCTGAGACGGTGACTCTTCATGAGATCAGAAAGCCTCATCTTTCTCCCTTGAAGCAACTGGTAGTCTTGAACTGCTAATCTTGCAGTTAGCAGCCCAAGGAGTGCCCACAATGCCACCAAGGCTCCTTGCTAGGAATCAGCAGGTAGAAGACCCTAAGTGCCCTCTTGGGCTCTCTGCTTGGGTTTTACTATGTCGTACATGAGCACTGTAAAATTAGGTCTGTCTGTCCCTGATAGGCCATGAGCCCTGGTGGTGTCGTGGTTACCCGTTAGGCTGCGGCCCACACGGTCGGCAGTTGGAAACCACCAGCAGCGCTGCAGGAGAAAGACTGAGCTTTCTACTCCACGAAGTTACAGTCTCAGAAAGCCACAGGGCGGTCGCTATGAATCCGCATTGACTTGATGGCAGTGAGTTTGGACTTTTGGGGGTTTTTTGATTCCTCAGATGGTGATCAGAATCAGGAGCAGCGAATTCACCAAAAAGTTTATAGCTGATGTATTATGTAATACATATAAGAGCTGTATTAGTCCAGCAAAACTGTGGCAGACATTCTATTTTATTTTGGTTTTGTTGCTCATTTTAGGGTGTATGTCATTGGGGGCCACCCGCTTGAAGTTGTGTTACATGTTTTTCTGTTTTTTGGTAAAAGAAACTCAGGAGTGATGAACCTAAAGGGGCAGCAAGTCAAAGAAGGGTTTTAGGGGGAAGGGGGGTACAGGAATGGTGGGGGGTAAAAGAGAGATGAGGTCAAGGAGTCCAGGAAGAAAAAGTATGTTTGGAAACTGATTGCAGAAGCAATTGTACAATTCTGTTTGACGTGATTGAACTATGGAATGATATATTATTAACTCTCAATTAATAATACATTTTTTTTAAAACATAGATCCAAGAATGGGCTTGGGGCTCGCACTAAATCCTAGCTCGAACTTAAGAACAATTAGTTTTTACACCAGGCCCCTGCTTGATACTCACCCTCAGGAAGGGAGCACAGAAGATATGGGTGCTGTAGCAAAATGTGGCAAAAAATTTAGATGGTGCCCGGCTACCAGATAAAATTGTGTCTGGGGTCTTAAAGGCTCGTCTCCAAACAAGCAGCCATCTAAGTGAGAGGTCAACTAAGTCCACATGGAAGAAGCTCACCATCATCAGTCCCTGAAGGATTGGAATCCACCTCATCTGAAGTTGAAGGAAGGATTAATATCAGAGGCTAAATGGCGAGGATCTGGTCTGCAGAAGGTTATGGGCGACAGTGGGAGCCCACGATTCATTTGGGGGATCTACAGAGGAAGCAAGGCTCCGGGGATCTCCCTCTAGCCACAACTGAGGGCTGGCAGGTCAGTGGTTACTAAAGGGAGTGTGCTGGGGAGTACAGAAGATCAAAGGCGTCAATCTCACTTGAACTGTTACAATTTTGTCAGTTGATTCCGCTCTGATGCATGTTGGAACAGATCTGGTTTTCAACATTTTCTGTGTTTTTGTTTTTATTTTGTTTGTTCCTATTAAGGTGTATCTCAGAGATGTTATATCACTGGAACTTGTGTTACATGTTTTTCTGTATTACAAACAAAAAAAAAAGTTTAGAACTGAAACACCAGGTGAAAGCTGTCTGAGCCTGACCTCATCAGGGAGTCCATTGCCTCTGCCAGGTTGGGACTTGAAAAGGAAGGTGTCCAGTGCTTCGCATCGCAAACACTTCATTCATGCTACCCAGCAAATCCCTACCAGTGGTGCTGACAAGACCAGACCTAGGAAGGCAACAGACTCAGCTCAGAGATCAAATGTCCCAAAAACAAAGGAAAAACCTTCGACCAGAAGCAGAGCCTGGGGCTGAGCAACCTGCTTCTTCTCTACAAATAGGCTCCCAGCGATTGGGTCGCCCCAGTGCACTCAACAGTTGGTCAGGGTTCCCAAGATCGGAATTACCTGGGCAGCATTTTCAAAACTACTTTCCTCAGCCCTAGGAGCACTGCTGGTGCTGTAGGTAGGCATTGGATTACTCGTCACAAGGTCAGTGGTTCAAACCCACCAGCAGCTCCTCATGAGCAGGTTGAGGCTGCCTGTTCCTATAAAGATTTACAGCCTAAGAAACCCTGTGGTCGCTATGAGTCAAAACTGACTTGATGGCAGTGAGTTTGGTTGCTCTCACGGTTCTCTAGTACTCCTCTAACAAACAGACCACAAGGGGGTGTCTTTACCAAACAGAAATTTGTTCTTCCACAATTCAGGAGGCTAGAAGTCAAAATTCAGACCACAGGCTCTCTAGGGGAAGGCTATCTCTCTGTGTTGGTGCTGAATACAGGTCCGTATCTATTCAGCTTCTGCTTCCTGCCTCGTTGAGATCCCCGTGTACCTCAATCTCTATCTTAGCCCATCTCTGGTTCTCATTTGCTTGCTTGAGCTCTTGAATTAATTCAACAAGCACCCTACACTCATCCTGCCAGCACAGTCTCAAATGGGATGATAACCACAGGCATAGAGGCTCCAATTTACAGCACACATTTGGGCGGGAGGGGCACATAACAGGAACCTGCGTATTTCAAAGCACCTTGGGTAATAATGCTAATGACTGGCAGCTTGGGAGGCCCTGGTTTCTAATAGTGAAACAGGGAGTGTTGCTAGAGTTAGAGAGGTGGATGGCAGAAAGGAGTAAAACTTGATATATAATGTTGAGAAATGGAATAGAAGAACTACAGAGATAGAAGGATGGATGGATTCCTCTCTTTCCAGAAGAATTCACTTCAGAGGACAGCACTGACGCTACAGCTCAGGGAGAGGGACATAACTGATCAGAGCACACAGGAGCAAATGAAGGGGGAGGAAGAGAGAGTGGAACACATCCTGGCCCACCAAGCCTTGAGGACAATATTCCTGCTCAGAGCAGCCAATCCACAGAGAAGACCATATGGCCGGCCCCACTATGATACATGACATCCCTCACTGACCTATAGCCCTACAGGGGACAACACTGGAGGCACAGTGTGGGAATTGCACCCAATCTGACCCCACCACACCGAGGCAAAACACTGAGGGCGTGCAACAGAACAGCAAGGAGAACAGAGCAACGAAGTTCCAAGGGAATACCAAAAATAGACTTTGGAGCCAAGGCATGTCACCCCATCAGACTCGATGGGAAAACACTCCTAAAGGTTAACAAACAGACCTTGAACTATTTACAGGCTTTTTTTTGGGGGGGGGGTCATTGTTTTTTGTTGTTGTTGTTTTGTTTTCTTTCGTTGCTTTGTTTTCACTGTCTTTTTGTGCATATTATTATCTCTGCAGGCCTATCTAGATAAGATAGGCTAGATAAACAATTTGGAAGAGAAAACAGTGGCAAGGAGGGTGTAAGAGGACTGGTAGGGCGTGATCAAGGGTAATGTAATGGAGATGAATTACTGAAACTTTAATGAAGGCTGAGCATGATAGTGGGACAAGAGGAAAGAAAGGAAAGAACCAGGAGGCAAAGGGCATTTATAGAGGTCTAATTACAGGCATGTGCATATGTAAATATATTTATATATGATGATGGGGAAATAGATCTATGTGCATATATTTATAGGTTTAGTATTAAGGTAGCAAATGGACATTGGTCCTCCACTCAAGTACTCGCTCATGCAAGAACAATTTGTTCTATTAAACTGGCATTCTATGATGTTCACCTTGCGGGTACATAAGCAAATGTGGTGAAGAAAGCTGATGGTGCCCGTCTATCAAAAGGTATAGTGTCTGGGGTCTTAAAGGCTTGAAGATAAACAAGCGGCTATCTAGCTGAGAAGAAACAAAGTTCACATGAAGGAAGCACACCAGCCTGTGTGTTTATGGGGTGTCAAAGGGATCAGTTATCAGGCATCAAAGAACAAAAAAATTCTATCATTGTGCATGAGGGGGAGTGCAGATTGGGGACCCAGAGCCCATCTGTAGGCAACTGAACATCTCCTTACAGAAGGATCTTGGGGAGATGACCCAGTCAGGGTGCAGTGTAGCAACAATGAAACATACTTCTTAAATGCCACCACCCCCCCCCCAATGTCATGATCCCAATTCTACCTTACAAATCTGGCTAGACCAGAGGATGTACACTGGTATTGGAAACACAGGGAATCCAGGGCAGATGATCCCTTCAGGACCAGTGGTGAGAGTGGCAATACTGGGAGGGTGGAGTGAGGATGAAGGGAGGGCAGGGTAGAAAGGGGGAACGTATTACAGGGACCTATATATAACCTCCTCCCTGGGGGACAGACAACAGAAAAGTGGGTGAAGGGAGCCATCGGACAGTGATATGAGAAAATAATAATAATTTATAAATTATCAAGGGTTTATGAGGGGGGGGTAGGGAGGGAGGGGAAAAATGAGGAGTTGATACCAAGGGCTCAAGTAGAAAGCAAATATTTTGAGAATGATGATGGCAAACAAATGTACAAATGTGCTTGACACACAATAGATGTATGTACAGATTGTGATGAGTTGTATGAGCCCCTGATAAAATGATTTAAAAAATAAAAAGGATGGATGGATGCATGCATGTATGCATGCATGGATAACAGATAAATATCATAGCTATGGCCCCCCAAACCCTAACCCACTACCATGGAGTCAATTCCAACTCATAGCAAACCTTTAGAACAAGGGAGAACTGCCCCTTTGCGTGTCTGAGGCGGTAAATGTCCTCATCTCCTCCCTCAGAGCAGCGGGTGGGCTCAAACAGCTGGCCTTGTGGCTAGCAGCTCAGTGCACGGTCCACTCTGCCACCAGGGCTCCTACACTAACTCCAAATGCATAGCAGATGTGGGCTACCGCATGCAAGGGTCAGCCATCTTAATCCCGTTCCAAAATAAAGCCACGTGCCCAGTCAGCCCGGGATAACGGCTGCCACATCATAAAGGCCTGCGAAGAGGGTCATAGCCACCAAGGAAGGATGAATTGATGCTCACTCGCCAGGCTTCTAAAAGCCAAGGTTAGAAAGAGTCCCATTCGGATGATTAAAATTTTAACAAGTTTTGGCACTTTATAAAAATGAAGCTTAAGGATTAAAGATGTCGATGGAACACGGCGTGCCAGCTTCTCGTGACGGGGTTGTTCCCCGGGAGGAGAGATTGGAAAACGGGGTGGGGAAGGATGGTGGCTGCATCTTTAAACTTTTATCTTTTTTAAAAAATGAAGGAAAAACAATTGGTGCAAATGGAAAATGGTGAATTGCTATGAAATCTGGGTCTGGGCATAGGAGTATCCACTCTTTTCTGCTGGGTCCATCTCAGAATTGACATGTTTAAGCATGTGTCTTAGGGCCCCACACCAAGTGTCTTTGAAGTGCATCTGCTGTTTGGCCCAACATTACTCCTTCTGAAAGTGTACCCCAGAGATGAAGGGAAGCGTGTACTCAGGGCTGGATTACTGACAGGCTTGGAGGTGACTGGGTAGATGGGCAACAGAGTGACTTAGACTGCTGGAGCCACTGTCCCTCATTTAATACCAGCACCAATCCGGAAAGAGAGACAAGGGCCCTACTGCAAAGCCATAGGAAGTAAAGATGCCAAAGATGCATCCACAGGACAGAACCAGGACGCAGATTCGAGATTTCTGATTCTAAATGCAATCCTTCCTCCCCACTAGAGAACTAAAACTGGGAACTGCAGGGTGGGGGTGGAGGGAAGAGTGTGCACAGTGTAAATATAAGCATGGAGAAAATTCTAGAAGGTATCCTCCCAAAAACTTACCTGTGAGCAACCATTATGGTCGCCGTTATACTTTGGGGTAGTTCCCCCTCCCCCGCCTCCCCCCAGCCCCCACACAAGGTTTTCTACTATGAGCACACAGGTACCTTCTATAATACGACAAGAAGTCAGCAAGGATGAGAAGAGAAAGAAGAAAAGCCCAGTTACATTGGAAATTCGCTGAGCATCCATGTCTCATTCACGCGCTGTAGGATAAATCAGATGTTACAGTATTACAACACTTAATACGATGCACTTACAATAGTTGTTTTCCCCGAGGCGGGTGGACCTAATATTAAAATCCTCGGCACTGTGGAATAAAAAAGATGTAAATGTCACCACTTGATGTGACAAAGCAGCCTCCCCTGCCCGTAATACTCTGGGTGTATTTATTTCCTTCCTCCCCAGATTTCATTTTCTGCCAGTGACGTGGCCATTTGTAAGCCTGTGACTCCCCGACGCTCTCTCCCCCGAACACACTCCCTGTGTTTAGAGAGGTAAGCGATCACTGAGATGGTGTGTTTTTCTCTCTCCAAGGGGACATGGACACAGGAACTTGCTTACCAAACTAATACACAACAAGAACAATTGGGATTTCAAACACCATAAAGCATTTTAAACAGGGACTTTGCCACGGGGACACTCTCGCAAATAAAGCTGTATTTTATGTAAATCGACCTTCGAAGCTTTTTTTAAAAAAAAATTTATGCCTTTTTATTTAGCAAATTGTATTCCCCATCATTTTACAGAGAGAAGTAATGCGGGGAAAGGCTGCAGTGTATGGACCAGATTTATAAAACCCAAGACAGGAAAAGTCTTTGTTTTCAAACATGGCATTTCTATGCAAATGGGTAAAAAACAAAAATCTGGCAGTTTGCTTGAGTTTTTTTCTCAGCTTGCTTCAGGTAAGTCTTGGTTCTGGTACATTCTTGCCCCTTGGTGGCCTAAAATGGCCACCAGACTACCTAGTACTCTAGGTAAGCATGAGTCATGTGTAGTGAATAGCTGTACCATGTGTTAGTAAGTAAGCACACACGAGTCCATGCTTACCTTGAGTACTAGGTAATCGGCTCCTGAGACAAGTGAGTCCGGTGCTGGTCACTGGAAAAGACAAGACCACCATCTTCCCAAGAGCACCCACAGGTGTGTGCCTTTGAGTGAAAATGAAGGTGCCGTGATAGGGGGTCAGGCAGATGAATTCACACTGTTCCCGCTGAGCGCCTCCCAGGGGGACCAAAGGGGTCCTGAAGCAGAGGCTGGGGAAACCAGACCTGCGACCTTGCCCATCTTAGCCTGACCCCTGACACAGCAGATGCAGAGACCATTCCTGCCAGGCCAGCGGGAGGGGCTCTCCTCCACGTCCAGGAAGTGGGGCGTGCGTCCCTCTGGCTTTGAGGTAGACACAGAGGCGGCCTGGGCCTCACAAACCCCTCTCCCAGTGAGCCTTTGCCCACCTCATAGCAGCACCTTCTCGTTTTCACGGAAGATCTGGGAGGAGAGCTCAAGACAGTTTACCCATTCACTGCAGACACTCACTGCGTGCCTCTTCTGAGCATGGCGTGTCCTCGAAGCTGCTAAGGAGAGCAAGGTGGCCCGTGCCCCCAGTGACCAGTCAGCAAAGTAATGACGCTGGACAAGAATTGAAAATGAGTTGCCCCCCTAGTCTCTGGCAAGGGGGCTGTTCTCTCCTCGGGGACATGAAAAGTCAGGGACCCACATGACTTTTCTGCTGTTCCTCGATTTGGATGTGTCCCCAGCTAAGTGCTTTAGTAAACGTGTCCTCTACATGTATACATACATACACATACATGTACATCCACCCCCACTGATACTGACAGTAGAGGTGACTTCCTTCTTGGAAGCCCAATGGCTTTGCTGTTGGTGGTGACAGGAATCAAGGGACATTTGAGGCAGGAGGGTCCTGGATGAGGCAGTGCCCAGGGCACCTTCTCTGGCATGGGGTTCTGCTAAGGAAATACATACTGTGACATCCAGCTGGGTAAACCATAGCAAACGAGTTTCCACAGGATGGTGGAAACAGCAGGCCAGAGGTCTGTGTCCCTTTAAATGCCCTTGGGCCCCTAGGGACACGGGCTCACAGAAGGCTGGGACACGTCCTGATTATCCCTGCAGTGCTGCCCTCCAGTGCCTGTACTTCCTCAGAAATGAGGTATGACCAGTAATGGAGAATACAGCTCCCCTCTACCCCCACCTTGGCCAACCCCTCTTTCTGTGTTTGTCATCTTTGTCACTACCACGACTGCCTGCTGACAAAACACTCCCTCTGCCAGCCAACCTGCTCCGGTGCAAGCCAGAGGAGGGAGCTGAGGTTGAGTCGGGCAGAGGGTTTAACTCAAAGTCCTGTGCTGGCTGGGGAGGCCGCTGGCTAACCCATGAGACCACCACTGTGGCTGCGTCTCTAACTGCTTCCATATGGGACCACAGGCTGCCACAGCCTGAGGGCACCTAACCCACAAAGCCCTGGTAGTCGTGGGACCCGGGAAGGCATTTCCAACTTCAGAGTGAGGACCAGGGCTGGGATCCTGGGGTCCATTTTCTGCTCTGGGTGGGGTTTTCCAGGGTCTACTTCCTGGGTGAGTGAAGTCACAACATGGGGGGAAAGCAGGTGGACAAGTGTGGAAACGCACTTTAGGGGACCCTTACTTTGGGGACACTTGGGCAGGCCTTGGGAGCCCTGGTGGGACTGCAGGTTAGGTGCTGGGCTGCTCACTACCGCGTCAGTGTTTCAAACCCACCAGCCCCTCCGTGGGAGGAAGAGGAGGCTGTGTGCTCCCTTAAGATGTTCAAGCTCAGAAAGCTTAGGGAGGGTCGCTATGAGTCAGCAGTGACACAATGGCAGTAGGTTTGGGTTGGGTTCCATCAGGCCTAAGTGATGAAGTGAGATTGGACCTGGGGTGGCCTGAGAGGTTTAGGGGGGGCGTGCAGTGTGGAAAGTCCTCGTGCAATGGACAAAGGACTCCCTGGGACCACTGGAAGGACACCTGCTTGGACCAGGGACAGGGTGAAGGGCTCATGTGCTCAATGCCCGGAGGTCTCTCCCAGCTCTGCAGAGCTCCTTCTGAATGCTAGGCAGACCCCAGAGGCCAGAGCCTGTGGAACCTGATGAGTGGCATCATCTGAACATGGGCTATTTGGGGGGTGAGTCTGACTCCCGAATCACGCATTCATCTTGACAAAGTTATCGGGGTTGAAGGCTGGCGGGAAAACCCTCCCTTTCCAAGTTCCTGTAAGTAGCACCGAAATCATGCACACCTATGAAAATCCTTTAAAGGGGGAACAGCCACAACCTGCCCCCCACCACTTCATTGTGTGTGTGAGCACACATTTATGTGATTAATTTCGGCTTCTTAAAAACCTAACACCTTGAAACGCCAGCCCTGCTCGTGAGTAATTATTTATAAACAGTGTCATAAAAGGCTGCTTGACTGCCAAGAGTGATCAACTTCTTCCCACCACTTCAAAGGAAATCAAAAAACCTTTCCATCCACAGAGCCTTTTGAGGTTTAACGAGGAGCGTGATTTAAAATTCACCAGAAAACCCTTAGGTATTGGAGCTCTAATACACAGCTTTCTTGGACAAACGTTTGATAAAAAAACGAAACATACCATTATCCACACCATCGCCTGCTTTAATATTGCCCAGGGCTACTATAAATGTTCACTTTGTACCAAATCTGATTTTCTCATGGCGAAGGGGCTGCCAGCTCATGCGTCTGTGCCCTCCTCACCCACCCCGCCCCTTGCTCCCTGCTCTTCTCTCCCCTATGCTAGTCACTGGCCACGTGGCTGGGGCAGGGGTGGGGTCAGCTCAATGCCCACACCCGGTGCCTGGAAGAGCCGATGGCTCCCAGTGAGCACAGGCCATCTGTCGGCTTGGAAGGAGGCACTGGAGTTGGAAGCAGCAGCCCAGGGGAAGGGAACTAGACGGCGGATGTCAAAGGACTTGAGCTCAGTCAGTGTCTGCCTTGGGATGCTCTCCAAGCACCTGGATTCTCTGTTATAACGTAAGAAGACCAAACGTTTCCCAGACTTCCTCGTCCAAAGCAAGGTGTCCCCCCCCCGCCCCCACCTGACCCCCTTTCCCAGGCTGTGCTGGAGCTGCCGGCCAAGGCCGGGGCAAGCAGATAGAAACGTCTCCTCTTTTTACTCAAGCGGTTGGAACTTGTGCCAATGGGCAGACATAAACAAATAACACCTCAAAATGCTGGTTCTTGGGATCCGATCATTATTTCCTGAACCAGCCTCCAGGCCCAAGGAGCACATCCAGCTATTCGGGTGGACAGATGAGAGGCCTGCTTAGTCAGAAGCTAAAACCAGACAGGGCTGGCTTCCCGGCCCCTGCTGGAGACCCACTGAGCAGGTGCAGTGTGGAGAAAAGAGAGGCGAGAGAGCTGCTTTGGGAAAAGCAGGGGGTCCGGGAATGAATGGGAAGGCCCGGCACAGAGGGAACTGGGAGGTGGTGAAGGGCAGGAGGTGGCTGACGGAGGGGGGTGTAAACCTAGCCGCCCACGACAGCTGTCCAGCCGACACTGGCCACATTCCAACCCCAATAGAAAGAGAACATCTGAATTTTTAAAAACCTCCTAGTGCCGACAGTTAGGCACTGAAAAAAAATGGAGGAGCATGATCAAACTAAGAGAAAGTGGACCTAACGCCCCCCCCCCCCCCTCGGTAGGATCAGTCCCATGAAGGGTGTGAAGCCCTGGGGCCACCTAGTTTCTCACAGTTCAGAAAGTGGCCTTCTTGTCGAGTGGAGTTCTGAACGCAGGAAAGTCTCACTGAGCTCCGCTTCATCGGAGCCTCCACAGGCAATGCCCTGAGCCCTGCCAGGTCGGGACATCCTTCCTGCCGCCCACCTCCCTCCTTCCCGAACCAGACACAGGAGGTCCCGGAGGCCCCGGGGACCTAGGGATTGCTTACTGCTTTCTGCATGGGGGAGTTTTGAGGAGCAATGAATTGAAGGAGGAATTTCTGTGAATTGGGTTCATTTTACTTTTCTTTCTTGCACTTTAACCTTTATTTGGCTTGACTTTGCCTTCGCTTTACTCTCCTCTCAACTTCCCTTCCCTGCGGCTTGCTCTCCCTGTACTTCCCTGCGCTGCACTTGGCTCTGGCTGTGACTTGGCTCGTTGGCTTTGGGTTTGATGTGACTGTCCTTTTTCTTTGCTTTGCTCTCTTACCTTAAATGAACTCTTTCGTCTACTGTCCACTCTCCTTCCTTGTTCTTGGGCTTCCACTTCCTTTTCTCTGCGCGAACCCCACCGGACTTACGCTGGCCCCGGCCACGTGTGTGTATGCGGTCATGGGGGCAGTGAAAAGGCGCTGACCGGACTCACAATGCTCAGACTCGAGCCCCGGGGTGCGGGTGGGGAGGGCAAAGACAGCTTCTGTTAGAGCAAAAGTACTCTGAGCAGGCGGGGTCCAGGGCATGAGGTTTGGCTGCCTTGTAAAGGCCCACCCACACGGGGAGGGTGGGTAGAACAGGGGGGGCGGAAGAGACACTTCCCCAGGAAACAGACACTTTCTACAAAGCCAAGTAGATCACCCTGGAAAGGAGGGCTGGGGAAAAGGCATGCTGGGAAGGGATTCTCCTGGTCTACCCAGGCCCACCTGGGGCAGCTCAATGAGAGGATGGGATGTGCCCTTTGGGCTTCCAAGTGGTGTTTCCAGACACTGGTTCTCCCTGGCAGCTCACCCAGGATGGGAGCCATGTATCATGTGGCAAGCCAACTGGGGAGAGGAGAGTGAGAAGCAGGCTTGTTCTAGCACCTACCTCCTCTCAGTTTCCCTGCTCTAGCTGTGGGGCTAGCCCACCTGCCCTCAGGCTGAAGTTTGGGCAACTTGGGAACTCATTAACTAGTGTCAGTTACGAGGCCACCGAAAAAGTTGAAGTGCTGCTGCCTCTTGCCTAGGTTGACCAGCCACCCAATGTCCACATGCCTTGGAGAGCTTGAGTTGACACCGGCTGGGATTCGAACAAATACGAACTGATTCCATGAGTCGCCCTGAGGTTTTAATGGGAATGTCTTGCCCAGAGGATTTCTTCCTTCCGTAGAGTGTTTCACTCATGGAAACCCACAGGGGCAGTTTTACGGAACCCTGTCCTGTAGGGTCACCGTGAGTCAGAATCGACGCCGGGCAGGAAGTCTGGTTTCGTTTGGGTGCACCACAAGACTCGGCCCCATCCCAGGTTGTCAGAGCTGCCCCCCACCCTGCTGTGCCCTCCCGGTGGCTGGCGTTCCCAGGTGTCCCCAGAATGAAGCGGGTCCTGGCGGTGCAGAAGGGGGCCCACCATGTGCGTACCGTTGTCGTTGTCACGATGCAGGTGGTCGATGATGAACGCGATGGTGTCGTTGGGCTTGTAGATGAGAAGCTGCTCCAGGATGGCCTGCAGACACGGGGCAGACACGCCACTGGTTAACGCTCCATGTGGACACCCAGGACCTTGGTGGCCTGGCACGCTGGCTGCCATGGACACCACTGATGAGGCCTCACCTCCCCTAAAACAAAAACCAACTCATGGCCATGAAGTTGATTCTGGCTCATAGCACGCCTGTTGGACAGGGCAGACCTGGACCTGCGACTTTCCAAGACTAACTGCTGACAGTCATGGACAGGCCCATCGTTCTCCCGAGGAACGGGTGGTCATTTCAAACCGCAGCCCAGTGGCTGAAGATACACCACCAAGGAGTCTCACCTAAGCCGTCAAAACAAACCACAACAAGAAGCTCACTGCCCTCGGGTCAATTTCCGACTCACAGACACTCTACAGGACAGAGCTGCCCCGTGGATTTCCAAGTCCGTGACTCTACATGGCAGGACAAAGTCTCATTTTTCTCTTGAGGAATCTCATTACACCACCACACACACCTTCAATGTAGAACCCTTCCCTGGCTGCCGTCTGCTTGGGTTCCCAGGAGCAGAGGCAGGAATGAGGCACCTGGGGAGGCTGAGGTGGAGCGGCTGTGCCCTGACTCAGCGCAGTGGGCATACCCAGGCCCTTCTCCCCCTCTGGGCCTCCCAGACAAGCCTTCCTGGGTCTTCCTCGTGCACCTTGCTCAATACCACCTCACAAATCTAGCCAGGCTATGCCCTCAGCTTGGACCAGCTTGTCCTCATTCTCCTCCTGGCTGATTCTACTCTGTTCTCGGTCTCAGCAGACGTGGACTTTCCTGACTTCAGGCACTAGGGAAATGCCGTCCTACACTCTGCAGACCCCATGACTTCCCCTTGGTAGTTGCCACCCCATTGTCCTCAGCTGTCCTGGTCACTGTCTCGCCCACCAGACTGAGTTCTATGGGCCTGTCTACTGGAACCCGCCAGCACCCGTGTCTAGGTGCCCCATGCAGATGTTTGCTGCGGGTCATGGCTATCCGTCCTAAGAATACTTATGCGTCAATTATCCAAATAATCCTGGAACATTCTGCCCATGTGATCCAATTCAGCACACATATTAACGCACAATTCCCTGACCTTCTTCATTAGTCCCAGCTCTGGTGGCATAGTGGGTTGTCCTGCTAACCACAAGGTTGGCAGTTTGAAACCACCAGCCGCCCCACGAGAGAAAGATGCGGTTTCTACTCCCATCAAGAGTCAGTCTTGGAAACCTACATGGGGCAGTTCTACTCTGTCCTGTAAGACTGCTGTGGACTGGAATCAACTCAATGGCAGTGAGATTAAGCGAAAGCAAGGAGTCCTGGTGGCACCATAAGTTGGGCTGACTTCAAGGTCGATGGTTCAAGGTCATGATTCGTTTGGGAAAAGACCAGCTCCTCTACCCCCAAAAAACATACCGTCTTGGAGACACTATACAGGGTTGCTACAATTGAAATCAACTCATGGCAGGTGGGCTTGAGCTTTGGGTGTTTATCAGTGAAAGGCGGTCCCAGAGTTCCAGAACAAATCGAGCAGAACTGAAATGCTGCAGCTGCTAGGAGCTGTACTGCTCTCACGAGGCGCAACCTTCTGCTCTAGGACAAGCAGGGGCCGAATTTAGCCCCTGTGGGGCAAAGGGAGTGTGGGGCAGTAGGAAGAGCAACAGATTACAAGTAGTCCTGGATCAAGCCTTGCTTTGCATATCACCAGCATGTCCTTCCCCTCTCCCGACCTCAGCCTCCCCACCTGTTAAATGACAAGGTTAGACTAACTCATCCCTCGTACACTACCTTGTATACCTTGAATGGGTACAAAACCAAGCTGACTGCTATCACGTCAACCCTGACTCTTAGCGACCCTGTAGGACAGTGTAGAATGGCCCCTGTGGGTTCCCAAGGCTGCAACTCTGTTTGTTTGCTTCCCCCAAACCATTTTATTGGGAGCTAATGGAGATAGCATAGTGTTACATAGTTCAATTGCATCGAGCACTGTTGTACAATTTCTCCCACGATCAGTTTCAAATCTTCCTTTTCTTTCTTGAACTCCTTGACGTCAGCTCCCTTTTACCTCCTACCACCACTGTACCCCCTCCACCCCGACCCAGAAACCCCGAATCAACATGCGGTCCCTATAGGTTCATCAGTCCTGGGTTTCATATACTGAAAAACAGAAGAACAAAAATTCAAGAGGGTCACCCCCAATGACCAGAAACAGCTGAGCTAAACCCCAATATGAAGAACAACAAAATACAGAAAATGGTGAGAACCACATCAGGCCCAATGTGCAGCAGAGGGGCATCAACTGACAAGGCTTAAACAGTTCGAGTCAGGCTTATCAGTCAGTCAGTCATCTCTCCCAGGCACGTAGGTAACCAGTTTCTCCTCACCCCTCTCTTACGGACAGAGGGAGCCCACCAGGGCTTATTTCCTATGTGGTTCCCACACATGTATGGGGGGCTCCCGCTGTCATCCACAGCCTTCTGGAGACCAGCTCCTCACCACTGAGGCTCTGCTTCCATTCCCTCCTGGGTCACTGGTGTCGGTGTGCTTCTTCCATGTGGATTTAGTTGGCATGTCACTTAGATGGGTGCTTGTTTGGAGACAATCCTTTAAGACCCCAGGTGCTATTTTATCTGATAGCCGGGCACCATCTAACTTCTTCACCACACTTTGCTGTAGCACCCATATCTCCTTTGATCCCTTCCTGGGAGCAAGAAGCCAGCAAGGCCATGAGGTACGAATTAATTGTTCTTAAGTTGGAGCTAGGATTTAGTGGGAACCCAAAACCCATTCCCTGATCTATGTTTTTAATCTGCCTGTGGCCCCCTTTTTTACAAACCTCCTTGTTAATTTAGGGTAGTGAGTCTTATCGATCATCTCCTTGGGGCATAAAGATCCTCTGTTAATATTTATTACCTTTGATTAGTCTCTGGTACTAATTTTTTAGAGCCCTGTTGAGAGAGGGACATTGAGCCAGTGTAGGCTAACTCCGTATCACAGTACCTGAATTATTCACTTGCACAGAATCCACCCTTTCCTGGCGGAACACTATTTACACAAACAATGGGAGTCAGTTGTCAGGGAAATGTTACAATAGTATTCACTGAGAATGTGCACCACAGGTTTGCCAGAATAATATATATCCTCATACCTCATACAGGGCATTGATGCAGCAAGATCGTGATGATACGCCTACTCACGGTTCCACAGTCTTGCATAGCTGCCTTCTGCTTCCTCGAACACCATGAACTTTCATTTCAGT
Organism: Tenrec ecaudatus; assembly: GCF_050624435.1. Lineage (NCBI taxonomy): Eukaryota > Metazoa > Chordata > Mammalia > Afrosoricida > Tenrecidae > Tenrec > Tenrec ecaudatus. Next base: position 74,164,925 of record NC_134539.1, on the reverse strand, counting down.
CAGTTCACCCAGTGAGTTCTCTGCATCAAAGCTCCCACAGATGCAGCTGAGGCTGTAAGACTTTATAAACAGAAAGTCTCACCTTTCTCCCACACATCAGCTGGTGGTTTCGAACTGCTAAACTTGCAGTTAATAACACAACGGGTAATCACTACAGACCCACTCCCCTGAAGTGGTACAAGGTGACTTTAAATGGTCTGTTCATATCATTTTACTTTCAAATAGCTGTGTGCTTTTTACTTTCACTTTTTAAAAAAATGGTTTCTAAAAAATTGAGTTTATTTTCAGGAAATAATTGAGGGAAAAAATATGAGTCCAGGTTAAATCTGATAAAATGTAAATAAGGCCTACAGTCTAGTTGATAGTGTCCTGGTCTGACAAGCACTACAATTGTATAGGATGTCACTCTGGGGGAAGAAGGGGGAAGGGTGCACCAACATGCTGCCATCTTTGTAATCTCCTGTGAGTGGACCTACGTTTATGTAAAAATTTAAAAATTAAAAAAAAAGGAAGAAAATGGTAAGAAAAACGAAGTAAAACATGAAGGGAGCATCAAACCAAACCAAACTCACTGCCTTCAACCAGTACCAACTCGAGTGGAGGAAGAGGGGAAATGAGCTCATACCAAGGGCTCAAGTAGAAAGAAAATGTTTTGAAAATGATAGTGGCAACAAATGTACAAATGTGCTTGACACGATGGATGGATGGATGGATTATGATAAGAGCTGTAAGAGCTCCCAATAAAATGATTTTTATATAAGTCAGTATCAACGCATAACAACCCTATAGCTGGGCAGAGCAGAACTTCCCCTGTGCGCTTCTGGGATGGTCACTCTGTACAGGAGTAGAGAACCCCATCCTTCTCCAATGGAGCTGCTGGTGGTTTCAAACTGCTGACCTTGTGGATCGCAGCCCAACGGGTAACCACTATACCAGTACACAAGCTACTGAAGAGTGCAGACACCGGAGTGAAAGCTTTCTTTAGCTGTCTCCTTGCTCAGGAATCACCATGAATGACGCGCCAGGTTCTCCAACACAGACCACACGCCTCTAGCGGCCGCCACCATCACCAGCAACTTCCAATTCATTCGGCTGGCTATTTTCTTTATTGGTGACTGACCACACAAGTACATTTTGTAAAATCTCTTTCCAAACTACTAACTTTTGCTAGAAAGACACAGATTCAGGTTTCTTAGTCTGAGCCCTGGTCAAATGGGTCCAAGCCAGAGACTTTGAGGATCTAAGGACCACAAGAAGTCACTGCAATTGTGCCTCTGGGGATGAGGTATCCCTAAAGAAAGCAGACAAATGTCCTGTGAACTGGGCTCCCGGTGCCTTTTGGCCCTCAGAACCTTTGGGTGGCTGAGAGTGCTTCCTGTCCAGCTCCTCAGTCTTGACCTTCAGGAGAGTGTGGGAAGGAACATTGGGGAAGCCATGGATTGAGCTGGGCACCCAGGTGAGACTGAAGCCCAGGAAGAGTGCTTCAAGAGAGAGCTGCCCCAGTCGCCCCTTCCCCCAGAAGAATTTACTTCAGAGGACAGCACTGAAGTTACAGCTCAGGGAGAGAGACGTGTCTGATCAGAGCACACGGGAGCAAATGAAGGGGGAGGAAGAGAGAGTAGAGCATATCCTGGCCCATCAAGCCTTGAGGACAATATCCCTAATCAGAGCAGCCAATCCACAAAGAGGATCATATGGCTGGCCCCACTACAAGACAGGACAACCCTCACTGACCCATATCCCTACAGGGGATAACACTGGAGACACAGTGTGGGAATTACACCCGATCTGATCCTACCACACCAAGGCAAAACACTAAGGGCGTGCAACAGAACAGCAAGGGGAGCAGAGCAAGTAAGTCCCTAGGGATACCAAAAATAGACTTTGGGACCAGGGCATGGCACCCTATCAGACTCTACCAGAAAACACTCCTAAAGGTCAACAAACAGACCTTGAACTATTTACAGGCTTTCCTTTTTTTTTTTTTGTCATTGTTTTTTTGTTGTTGTTTTGTTTTGTTGTTTCGTTTTGCTGTCTTGTTTTTGTGCATATTATTATCTCTGCAGGTCTATCTAGATAAGATAGGCTGCATAGACAATCTGGAGGAGAAAACAACAGGATGAATGGTTTCCAGGGGGGACATGGGACAGGGGAACGTGGGGGAAAGGAAGTGATGTTAACAAACTCAGGGACAAGGGAACAAGTGATCCAAAATCAGTGGTGAGGAAGGTGCAAGAGGCCTGGTAGGGCTTGATCAAGGGCAATGTAACCAAGAGGAATTACTGAAACACAAATGAAGACTGAGCATGACAGTGGGACAAGATGAAATTAAAAGGAAATAGAGGAAAGAACTAGGAGGCAAAGGGCATTTGTAGAGGTCTAATTACAGGCATGTGCACATGTAAATGTATTTATATATAACCATAGGGAAATGGATCTATGTACTTAATATCTATGTGCTAAGAATTAAGGTTGCAGATGGACATTGGGGCCTTGCCTCAAGTACTCCCTCAACACAAGAACACTTTGTTCTAATAATCCAGCATTCTATGATGCTCACTTTCCCGATCCAATTGCTGAAGACAAAGCGGGTGCATAAGCAAATGTGGTGAAGAAAGCTAGTGGTGCCCGGCTATCAAAAGCTATAGCATCTGGGATCTTAAAGGCTTGAAGGTAAACAAGTGGCCATCTAGCTGAGAAGCAACAAAGCCTACATGGAAGAAGCACATCAGCCTGCATGATCATGAGGTATTGAAGGGATCAGGTATCAAAAAATCATATCACTATTATATTTCTTTCGAGACTCATTTGTTTGTTCTCTGGCAATCCACAGTATATTCAGTACTCTTTGTCAACACCACAACTCATATTCAGCAAGTATAATAGGGTTTTTTGGTGGTGGAGTGGGTTTACAATTCTGGTTATTTTGGGGGGGTGGGTTGGGTAAAAGGGAAACGATGTCAAGGAATCTAGGAAGAAAAAGAATGTTTGAAAATGGATCATGGTAGCAATTGTACAATACTGCTTTATGTGATTGAACTATGGAATCGTATGTTATATCAAAATACAGACAAAAAATGACAAAATTGAAGAGAGCTAACTATTCAGAATTCATGGATAGTTAATACATATATCATACCAGTCCATGGTTCAATCACGTCAAGCAGTATTGTACAATTCCTACCACAATCCGTTTATTCTTTTGTGGGGAGTGAAATGGAGACCCAAAGACCATGTGTAGGCAACTGTACATCCCCTTACAGAAGGGTCTTGGGGAGGAGATGAGCCAGTCAGGGTGCAGTGTAGCAAAGATAAAACATACAACTTTCCTCTAGTTCCTAAATGCTTTCTCCCCGGCATTACCATGATCCCAAGTCTACCTTACAAGTCTGGCTTGACCAGAGGATGTACACTGGTACAGATAGGAACTGGAAACACAGGGAATCCAGGGCGGATGATTCCTTCAGGACCAGTGCTGAGTGGTGATACTGGGAGGGTGGAGGGGTTAGAAAGGGGGAACTGATTACAAAGATCTACGTATAACCCCCTCCCTGGGGGACGGACAACAGAAAAGTGGGTGAAGGGAGACGTCCGACAGTGTAAGACACGACAAAATGATAATTTATAAATTATCAAGGGTTCATGATGGAGGGGGAGCGGGGAGGGAGGGGGAAAACGAGGAGCTGATGCCAAAGGCTCAAATAGAAAGTTATGTTTTCAGAATGATGAGGGCAACAAATGTACAAATGTGCTTGACACAATGGATGGATGGATGGATGGATTGTGATGAGTTGTATGTGCCCCCAATACAACGACTGAGAGAGAGAGAGAGAGAGAGAGAGAGAGAGAGAGAGAGAGAGAGAGAGAGCGAGCGCGAGCGAGAGCGCGAGCTGCCCCCAACTCCTGGCCCTGATGAGTGGAGTAGGGTGGGAAATGCTGCTGCCTAAACCCTTCTTTTGTCCCGGGTGACAGCCACCTGAAGGGGACAGGCCTGGCTCAAAGGCTTGTCCTGGAGGAGGGAGCGGGTTAGTGGTGGCAGAACACAAAGATAGCCAAGTCCTAATCCTGTCCGGCCTGCCTGCCTCCCGGACTCCTTCCTGGGACCCAGGGGCGGAACCGGGCGGGACACGGGGCATCTTCAGAGGCAAGGACAACTGCAGGGGTGGCCCTGTAGGAGCCAGGCGCCTCAGGTCGGGAAGTCTTGCGGCTCACACCGACGGCACGGGCCTTGGCCCCTGCCTGAGAGGAAGCCGCCGCCACCGCATCCCTACATGGCCGTGTTCGTGTCGCGACAGGGCAGGCGTGCCCGGGTCACCTGCATCATCTCGAAGATGTGTTTCGTCTCCCCGTACTCGGGCATTTCCGGGGGGATACGGTGCGGGGCCGTGGTCTTGTCCATGCTGCCGGTGCTCCCGGCTCCGCTCCTAGTAACCGCCGTTGCTAGGGCCGCCGCGCCGAACGCTTGCACGCGTCACCGCCCCGCTCTGGGCGCGCCGCCGCCACCCCGAGTCCCTGCAGCAAAGCGCTCGGCGGCGCTGGCCAAGGTGGCGTCCCCCGTCTGGCCTCGGCTTTCTAACTGTGCGTCTTAGTGGGGACCACGCTTCGGGTCCTCGAATAAGGGGTGCCCCTGGCAGGGCTCAACCCCATGCGCACACCCGGCGACCCTCCGAGAGGCGAGTCGGCACTTCCCGGCCCCCAACCCTGAGCGCCGTTCGCGGGCCTGCAACCCCAAGACGCCGGATCAGGGGGGGGAGGTCCTGGGAGAGGGAGGTGTCTTCACGGGGCAGGCGGAGCCGAAACGCAGCCTCGAACAGCCGGCGCCGGCGGCCTCCCGGCGGGCTCCCAAGGGCGGGGCCGGGGCGCCGCGGGATCTGTTGCCACGGCACCCGCAGTAACAATCCCGGCCCGGCCCCGCCCTCTCTTCCTGGCGTTCCCCAGCCTCCCCACCCCGCCCCCACCACCCAAGGCCTGGGACGGACCTCTCCGCCCCTCGGGGGCCGCAAACACCTGAGGAGTCACTGCAGCTTCGGGACGCACCGGGAGGCGAAGGCTGCAAGTAGGCCAAGCAAGATTCAAGCGTGCTGGGGCCCCGAGGAGCGCCCTGGAATCGAACCTGGGAGTTAGGGGACAAAGGTGAGGGGTGACGGGGAGAGGATTGGAAGCGGAAGCCCGGCGGGGCGGGGCTTTGGGGGAGAAAGGAGCCCCCCTAGTCTGGCGAATTACCTGTGGATTCAGGGCAACACTGACCAGTAACAGTAAAAACCAACTAAACTAAGCCCACTACCACCGAGTGGATTCATAGCAATAGGGCTTCTGAGACCAAATCTCCACCAGAGCAGAGAACCTCAGCTTTGCCCTTCAGAGCAGCTTGTGGTTGAACCCCCAACCCTTGTGGTTAGCAGTCTTACCGAACAGCGCCACCAGACCTTGGCCAAGAGTAGCAGCCACCATTTGCTGAGCTCTTTTTTTGTGCCCAGCTCACAACAGAACGGTACTGGAGAGGGGGTATGTATGGCAAAATCATTACACAGTAGACAAACAGTTCAAGTCCTGGGTGGTGTAGTGGTTACTCCTTGGGTTGCTAACTTCAAGGTCAGTGGTTCGAAACCACTAGCCGCTTAGTCCATAAAGAATCACAGCCTCAGAAACGCACAGGGGCCGGTTCTACCCTGCCCTGTAGGGTTGCAGTTGGGTGTCAGTGAGTTTGGTGTTTTTTTTTTAAGTTCAGATCCTGGTTCCACCTCTTCCTTTGAGTTTTGATAAACTACTTAATTGCTGTGTTCCCCACTTCCATTACTTGTGAAATGAGGATTTTCAAAGTCTTAGACAATAACTGTCTGTAGGAAGGAAGGTCTGGTGGCACAGCGGGTCACGCCCTGGGCTGCTAACCAAAGGCTGGAACCCGCCAGCCACTGAAGGAGAATGAGGACGGAGCTTCCCTGTAGTTTTACAGCTTCAGAACCCTGCGGGTCCTGTGAGTTTGGAATAACCGGAGGCAATGGGTGTGGTTTGGGCTGGGGTACATTGTAAGCATATACCGTATATACTCGAATATAAGCCGATCCGAGTATAAGCCGAGGTACCTAATTATTACCTGGGAAACCAGAAAACCTGATTGACTCGAGTATAAAGCCTAGGGTGGAAAATGCAGAAGCTATTGGTGAGTTTCAATAATCAAAACAAATGAAAATAAAATTACTAAAAATTGAGACATCAGTGGGGTAATGTATTTAAATATTTACTTTAAATAAATAACATAAATAAAAGGACAAGTCATTTAACATTAGTAAACCAGCACAGTAAGTGGAAAATGAGTTCAACAAAAGCAATACAGTATCAACAATGATACCTTAAGAAGTGTACTATTCCCTGAGCTCAATCAGCAACCAAGCTAAAATGTAAAGAGTTAAAATCCTTCAAAACTTGATTCCTCATCATCATCCTTATTCCAATGCAGAGTTTCAGCTGGTGTGAGGTCATCACAGACGCTGTCCTCACTGAGATCGCCGTCATCACCATCACTGCTGTCATTTTCATACAAAGCGCAGTCTTCACTGCCACCCATAGCATTACTAATACTACCTTTCTGGAAGGCACTTCGCACCATGTCTTCTGGAATGTCTTCCCATGCATCTCAAACCCACTTTGCTATTAACTCTTACGTCAGGCTTCATGAAAACAGCAATCACCTGCGAGATAATGTTACCTGGGGGTGAGGGGGACAGTGAAATGTTACACCTCGCTGGGGTACCACTGACCCATGTCTAAGCTGAACCCGTCTTTCAGCACATTTTTTGTGCTGAAAAACTCGGCTTATACACGAGTATATACGGTAATAGATGAGGAATGCCATTTAATTTACTCTTTGCAACAGCCCTGTGAGAGAGTAGGTGCCTTCAAGTTGGTTCCAGCTCATAGTGAAGCTGTGTACAACAGGATGAAACACAGCCCGGCCTCGAGCCCACTGTTGCAGCCACTGTGTCCATCCATCTAGTTGAGGTCTTCCTCCTCTTTGCTGCTCCTCTACCTTCCCAAACATAACGTCCTTTTCCAGGGGACTGGTCTCCTCTGATAATATGTCCAATGTATATGCGGCAAAGCCCCTCCTCCTCTGCCCCTGCTTCCAATGAGCATTCTGGCTGAACTGGCAGTCCGTGGGACTTTCAATATTTTTTGTCAGCCCGATCGTTCAAATGCATTGATTCTTCTTTGGTCTTCCTTATTCCCATTTTACAGACAAAAAAATATTAGGCGAATCAGAGAAGCGCAGAGAATGAGTTGGCTGGGTGACTTTGGGCAAGTCATTGCCCCTCCCTGGGCCTCACTCCTCAGAGCATCAGAATGTGAAGGCCCTGTGGAAAAGCTCTACTCTACCATCCCTAGTTCCTAGATGCATAAACCGATGCCCAGAACGCAGGGAAATCTCGGCCAGGGTCACCATGAGGTCAGCAGAGCCAGAGCTAGAGCTAAGTGCCCTGAGCCCAAGGCCAGAGCCTGTTCCACCAGCCCAGAGATGCTCCTCCGGCTGCAAAAGGGCACAGTTGTGCCTCTCCCTCAGCAAAGCACTGCTTCAAAGGGTGCACGCCTTGGGAGGCTTGTCAAACTCAATGGCAAAGGCAGCCATCGCCCCTGAACAAAGAACCCAACAACCAAGCCCGCACTTTGCACCGCAGAGGTTGTTTGCATCCTGGACGTCTCTGAAACGACTTGCCTTTCTCCTCATTTATATGAAGCCCTAGGCACTTTTCATACCACGATTTAATCTTCTGCAGCAGCCTGGAAAAATACAAATCAATTAAAGCCTAAAACCTATTGGGTAATCATTTTTCCCTACCTCTTCCCCGAGATAGAGAGGTGCCTCTCATCCAGACGAATTTGGCTGCAGAGGCTTGCGTTCAAGGCACGATCACTTTGGATAACTTGTGACAGCTCCTCCCTTGGCACGTCTGGCGGTGCATGTCACAAGTTGCTAGGATCAAGAACTAAGTCAGTTTTACTTGCAGGGGCTCTTGGGGCCACCAGACAAGGCTGTGTCCCTGGGGAACCTGGCAGCCCCAGGAAGCCCCAAAAGGGTAGCAGGGAATGAGGCAGGGTAGGGCAACCCAGCAAACTCTCGGCGTGGTCGCTTTGGGACGGGGAAAGGAAACAGCGAGCTCTGGGCTGTAAGGAACCGTGGTGGTGCTGTGCTGTTACACAAGGCCAACAGTTTGAAAACCACCAGCCGCTCCTCGGGAGAAAGATGAGGCTGTGCATCCGTGTAATACTTACTCTCTTGGAAACCCACGGGGGCAGTTCTGCTCGTCTGGTGGGCAGACCCGGCCTCCTTTATGCTGGGCTTTCGTGGTGGTGGAGGGGCAGGAACAGTGAGGACAGTGGTCTATGTGTCAGAAAGCATGGGATCTAGGTTGTTTCCTGCACAAACTGGCTGTGGCACCCTGGACTCATCCTCGCTGGGCCTCAGTTTCCCCCCAACCCCACTATAAACCTTCGGGGAGTGGATCTGCAGAGGTCTCTCCCCTCTAACATTCCGTATATTCCATGTGGAGCGTTTTGCATGCATTCAACACAATTGCAACATGGAGAGGGCCAAGGCCGCAGCCCTTTCTCTGCCTCCGCTCATGTAGGCAGCAAGGTGCGTTGTGGACTGAATCACATGGGACCATGTGTAAGGGATGAGCAGAGAGCATGGAGGTCCTGTCACCACCTAAGTTGCAGTTAATGTGGGAGGCCCGTGACTCTGCCGACCCTAACCCTTGCCCTGGGATTCTACAAGCTGGAGATCTTAGATCCCTGCTCCAAGCAGAGCAGGGAAACTCAGATCTCAAACGGGACAGTCAAGTGCTGACTTTTCTGCCTCCCCAGCTTGCTGGGAAAGGAAGAATCCCTAGACTTCCCCACCAAGGGCAGAGGGTTTCCAGTCATTTGGTCCAAACTGCTCATATGCTGGTTTGGCACCCTATGGCACATTCCTTGGTCCCAGGTGTTGCTGACACCAGGAGGAAAGGTTGGAGTGTGTGTGTGTGTGTGTGTGTGTGTGTGTAGCTACCCAGTCTGTGGAAATGGGGTAGCTCAGAGAGAAACTGTGTCCACAGCTGAGAAAAGGACAGTCTCATTTCGTGGCACGAGCAGGTCCTTGGTGGGTACATGGGTCAAGTTCGGTGGGTGACTCCCCAAATCCTCGTCAAATGGTGCAGCCTCCCAGCACCTCCCTCTCCTCTCTGAAAACTGGGGGTGAGACTGACCCCAGCACTCAGCAGAGGGGGTCATCGTCCTCCTCGCTGACCTCTGGCCTGGGTCCTCACAGCTCCCCTCCTCTCTCCCCAGAGGTTGCGGCCCCCCTCCACCCGAGGAAGACAATGAATGAGGTGAAGGAATCCCTTCGCAACATCGAGCAGACGTACAAGCTCTTCCAGCAGCAGCAGTTCACCTTCATCGCCGCGCTGGAGCACTGCAGGGAGAATGCCCATGACAAGATCCGGCCCATCAGCAGCATCGGGCAGGTGGGGCCTCCCCGAGGAGGGGCTGGGGCTAGGGCACACCGAGGGCCTGCCAGACCCCGAGAATCCAAGCCCGGGCCCCTCCCTGGAAAAAAGGCCCAGAGCCGATGCACTGGTTTCTTAAGGTCGCTTGCTGTAGCAAGACTCCTCAGGTCTTCAACAGGAAGGTGTGGCTGCCCAGTTCTAGAGGCCAGTGTTCCAAATTCAGAGTGGTGTCAGCAGAGCCCCTTCTCCCCACAAGCTCTTGGGGGTGGGGTGGGGTGAGACACTTTCTTACCCTCTCCGGCTTCCTGTAGCCCTGGACGCTGCCTTGCCCTGCAGTTGCAATGGGACTTCCCAGGAACTTGGTTGGATTCCTGCCTGCCTTTCTGTGTCTCTCCTATGTCGTAACACCATGCAGATAGGATCAAGGACAATTCCCCCCACCCCTGCCTCTCTCTCTCTCTCTCTCTCTCTCTCTCTCTCTCTCTCACACACACACACACACACACACACACACACACACACACACACACACACACACACAAAATGATCCCATTCGAAAACTGGTAACTCCTTCAAAGACCCTATTTCCATACAAAGGTACCTTGACAAATCAACTAAATAAAATGGTTGGGGTCTTAAGTCAACCCATAATGGATAGGTACAGATTTGCCCAAATCGGGGCCAATCTTGCCTGATGGAATGATTCATTCATTTATTCATTCTCCTACCAAATATTTGAGTGAATAATATACCCAAGCTACTGGGCTAATTCTGACTCATACTGACCCCTTGGCCTGCAATAGGTTAAGTGTTGGGCCAGTAACTCTCCTCTACCAGCCAAAGATGAGGCTGTCAGCTCCCAAGTGACAGTTCTGCTCTGTCCTATAGGGTCACTGTGCCTGAATAACTACGTAGTTAAAAACACAAGCCCAAGCGGCAGACTATGGAGATTAAAATCCTGTGGCTCTGCCATATGCTACCTCTGTGACCTTAGGCCAATGAATTTGCCTCTCAAAGCCTCGTTTTCCTTCTCTGTAAAATGGGAATACTACCCATACCTCAAATGCACTACAATTAGGTTGGTCTGCAGAGCGACTGAAATCCTCCACAGAAAACACTTAACCCAGGACTGGCTCCTAGTAAGACTCAGCCAGTATCTGTCCTCCAGTTCAACTCACTGTGGTTTGAGAAACTGCTAATGCCAAGCACTGTTTATGGCATGCACTTAATAAACCTTGGGGAGTCCAAGTGTGTTCTCTGGAACTTAAAGGTTGAAACACTGAGCAGGGTTACTGGCTTGAGCCTCGGAGCAGTAAGGAACTCACCTAAAGGGCCTTCAGACAGGAAGGACGCCACCTGTGGAGAAGTCTGCTCTTCAGGGCAACTGCTCAAAGGAGTGAGCAGGAACGGAGAACAGGCTCAGAAGCACTTAGGAGAAACCCACCCTCCAGGCTATGGAGCAGGAAGTGAGACAGCCTTGCTGGTAGTATCCTGAACATATTAAACCTGCAAGAAAGTTGAACGGATGCCACAACACACACCCTTATAACCCTTACCTAGAGGCACCCCATTTTAACAGCCCTGCTGTGCACTACACACCATACACGCACACACACACTCGAACAATTTGAAAGTAAATCTGCTACAGTTTTAGGATCTCCAGCAGCAACTCAGACTTCTAAGGGTGCCCAACAGTGGGTGAAGAAGATGGGGAAGAGCGCTGAGATCCACGTCCTCCCACCCCACCTCCACCCCCCGAGTCTCGACCAATGCTGTGTGGTCCCAGCTCCCTCCCTCACAGAAAGGGTGGGCAGGTAGATGTGGCCTCAGACTCAACCAAAGGCTTTGAAGGACTCTCCCTCAAGTGTTGACTCTACTCTTACCACCCCTTCCCAGAGGTAACCAAGGGTTACCAGCCAACACTCCAGGTACCACTAGGCTCCCGGCTGTGTTGTGGTTACAGTGTGGAGTAGCGGTGTGGGTGAGCGTATGCCATGGCAGTCAACAGCCCCTTCCTCCTTACAGAGCCACGGCGTACCTGGCAATATTTGGGAAGAAACCGCTTAGGCCATTTTCGGGCACTAAAATTTCTTAGGGGCAAAAAGGTCCGTGCTTGCAGAACAAAACCCCTGGATTAGACTTAGAACTTTTTAGGTGCTGGAGGAGGTAGGTCCCACCTGTGGAACGTTGGGAGAAATATCTGAGATGCTAATCCTGCCTGGATCAGACCCAGTGCTGCTTTAGCATCAGATCAGGCTTTGTGCCCTTGCCTGACCTCTGATCCGGTCACTGTGACATCACAGGTTACCCTGGAGACAGCTCAACCTAGGAAGGGTCGAAAGTAGAATATAATTCTGACTTATAGTAACCCCGGACAGCACTACGGACCACCACCCAGTCCTGCACCATTCAAAACAACTGTTCTGTGTGAACCATTGTTGCAGCCTCTCATCAAAGGGCTCTTTTTTTGCTGCCCTTCCCCTTTACCAAGCATGATGTCCTTTTCCGCGGGCTGTGCTTCTGAGATGGACGTCTTTGTTGTTGGGCAGTATTCTTCACCACTGTCGTTCAAATGCAAGTGCCAACTGCCACATGCATCGGAGGTGAATGGAAATACCACGGCTGGCTATGGATACTTAGTTCTTTTTCTGTATCGCAGGGAATCCAACATGGTCTCCTGAGAGTTTTAAGGATTTCTTCTTGATGTTGAGGAACTCCCGAACCTTTTAGCATTGATTTTTGTTTGTAAAGTAGGGATCAAGTTTGATGTTTCCCTCGTGGATAACTATTTCATTCCGGTTCCGAGTTGGCCATCATTTCTGAACCTTTGAGGCCCAGTGAAACAAAACCCCAAGGATTCTAGTTTTTCTGAGTCAGGGTAGCCCAGTTCTTGAGCGGGTTCTCTAAGTGGGCCTATCTTTGAAAAGTCTGGGAGCCAGGCCCCTTTGCTTTAGTTTGCTTACACTGTGGGGCCTGGGGAGAACGATTTCGGCTGTGAGCCAGAGTCCGGGGGTGTAACTCAGCTACTTCCATTGGGCAGGGTATTTCACCTCTTTTAGCCTCTGCTTATTCATCTTTAAAATGCAAGTAAAAAAAGGTTCTGGTGAGAGATCAGTCCTGTAAAGCACTTCACACAGTGGCTAGGATGCTCCATGATATGGTATAGTGGGTTACGTTTTGGGCTGCTACCTGCAAGGTTAGCAGTTCAAAACCACCAGTCACTCATGGGCTTTCTGCTCCCATAAAGAGTTAGTGTCAGAAATCCACAGGGGCAGGACTCCTCTGTCATACAGGGTCACTATGAGTCGGAATCATCTCGATGGCAGTGAGGTTATGTTGCAGTGCTTGCAAGTGACAGGCAATTCCCTTCCCTCCTAATCTGAGAGGGTGCAGGGTAGATGCTCCTGGACGTTTGCCTGTTGGTGTGGCCGCAATTCACACCACGTGGCCTCTGCAGGTGCAGAGCTACATGGAGCACTATTGCAACAACTCCACGGACCGGCGGATTCTGCTCATGTTCCTGGACATCTGTACCGAGCTGAGCAAGCTCTGCCAGCGCTTTGAAGCCCTGCACTCTGGCACCCCGGTCACCAACAACCTCCTGGAGAAATGCAAGACCCTTGTTAGCCAAAGCAACGACCTCAGCAGTCTCAGAGCCCGGTAAGCCCCCAGCTGGTGTCTTGGAGGCCTCAGCGTGTGTGGCCATTCAAGTAGGAGAGGCAGGTCCTGGAGGAGGGAGCAGGTTTTTAAGGGTCCAGGTGACAACGCTCAGGAAGCTCTTGAGATGTTGCCATCAGGAGAGTCCCTGGGGCTCAGGGGCAGAGTTTGAAAAGATCACAGCGAGTTTCAAGCCCTCACTAGGCTTCTAAAACCCCTGTCAGTGGTTCTCAACCCAGCCTTTTCATACCAGCATAACCTGGGCTTATGGCCCCCAAGCCTCGGGAGTAGCCCCCCAGCATGGTGCTCAGGGTTAAGACCTCCCCCTGATGATTCGGAGGTAGAGTCAGGATCACAGGCCCCAGCCCTGGTCTGTCAGTTGGCAGGTGCTGGCAGTGGGGGCAGACAGGGGCCTCTCTCACTGTGCTACAGGTACCCTCACGACGTGGTGAACCACCTCAGCTGCGACGAGGCCAGGAACCACTACGGCGGCGTGGTCAGTCTCATCCCCTTAGTCTTAGACTTAATGAAAGAATGGATCGCCCACTCAGAGAAGCTGCCTCGCAAAGTGCTGCAGCAAGTGAGTGACCCCCAGACGAAGGACTCCTCCTCCTCCTCCACCACCGCCAAGGAGGCCACCTGTCCTCACCATACCACAGACACCCAGACTCAGTTACAAACAAAGCAACTTAGGGGACTTCTAAAGGGCAGCCTTAAACCTAGTCTGAAAGACAAAGGATGTTTAAAACCTCCCTGGAGACCACCTGGTGGGAAACTATAAACCAAAGCAAGTGACCTACTGAGTAAAGTTGGGGGCTCCATTCTTTCACTGGGTTTCCAGGGGCCGTCCTGTTCATTGGTACCAGTCCCTGCCACATAAGAACCCCCCAGAGGGACTGGCAACATACACCACTGAGAACCTCTCTCTCCTGTCTTCACTAGCTTCTCACTTTCCCTGAACTCTAGAGGTCAGGCTCTGGGCTATGGAAGGAGTCCCACTCACATAAGTTGCCAGGACAGTGTGCTGTTGATGGAGGGTCTCAGAAAGGCTAACAAACAGAGGAAGGGCAGGTCCTTGCTAGGCCCTCCCTGTGTCGGGCCTGCCCTGGCAGTGGGCTCTTGCTGCGTAACCAAGTTGGAGAAGACGACCCAGCTTCTCCTGGCAAAGCAGGTGCTCCCACCTCATGGGTGGGAGTTGTTTTAAAGTCTGGTTTGTTGAAACAGCCTACATATGTTTGGTTCTCTGGTTCAAAGACACAAAGAGAGTGGACCTTGGGGAAGGGAGAGGTATGACAGAAGTCAGGCAGATTCTGAGTCTGTGGCCCTTGGATAAGGATTATCTGGCTATCACAACACAGTCAAGGCCCAAACACAGTCAAATGCCTCTAACTTCACAGCTTGCCAGAAGTACTATCTGACTGTTGGTTTTTCCCTTCACAGGGGACGACTTAGCTTCTGTATTCTTGCTTCCTCGGGGGGAAACAGTCAAGAATAAAGTGTTCTACCACCTCGCTGCCTAGCTTGATTTCCTGGGATTTATCTCTTCAAGAAAATCCACAGGCATCCTAAGATATCAGAGGGCATCAGGCAATACCCACACAAGCCAAAGCCCAGTAGGTAGAGACCCTGCACAGACAGATACATGCCAGCTCCCCAAAGAGGTGGCTTCCACGAGGCTCTTGCCAATGATCCAGCGGCAGCCGGCCTTTACACATTTCTCCTCTGGTGGCAGGTATCTTAAGAGACAAAACCTGCATTTTCCAGACAAGTTAGAAACTGCCCCCTCTGGGTCTTTATCTCCGTGGTCTGGGAGGAATCACTTCAGCTGCTCAGATGGCACAGCAAGGCTGATCTCAAGAGGCAAGCAGGCAGAGGCAGTCTATCACACACCAACTTGTCTGCAAGAGTTCCCTAGCCTGTCCTTTCCCAGTCCTTCGCCAAGGCCTTAACACCAGGGTGGAGCAAAGGGAAACAAGGAAGGTGCTGGCTCTCCTGCCTGTTCCCTTTCCCTTGGCACACCTACACAATGCAGCTCAGGGTTAATGACATCTTGCCAATTTAAATGCTGGTCAGAGTTCTCCTAGAGGAGTTCTCCTGAACTCCAAGCATGCACAGACATTAAGGCTGATGAGCGTGCAGACCCAGGCAGGCTGCCTGGTGTTGAGGGCTTCTCTAGTAGAGATGACTCAAGTCACTCCCTCCCACACAACCCTGCTGCAAGAGCGTAGGTTTGAGGCACATCCAGGGAAGAATTGTTCTTGCTGTTCACCAGATGATTTGCCAGAACAGAAATGGCCTTGGTGAGGCTAACACCAGAACCCACCAACCACTGCACCAATCCAGATCTCTGGCACTTAGCACTTTAGAGTAAGTCCCCAAACACTGAAGTCATTTCATTCCAACACAGCAGAGTAGTGCAAAACAATAAATTTTTATTTGTTCACAGTTAAACACAAGCAACTGCCTTGACATTTTAGAACATTCTAAGAAGGACAGCAAACCCTTTGGATTCCAATTCCTATTCACTTAGATTGTACCAGTTTCCCTTGCAGTTCATCTTTATGGCAGAGTATGGGGCTCATGGGGATTGTTTGACATGCTTTTCAGATCAAGGTGGCAAAGTTAAACCTTTTGACAAGAAATTACTTTCCTCAATTTAGCTAAAAGCAGTCCGTTTTAAAAAATCTATTTTCACTATGGGCTCCCTTTATACTGCACGTTAGTTACATGTGTTTGATCCATGATTGAGCTATTAAACTAGATCAAGTCTTAGCATAATCGGTTCCTCCATAATAGATCTGTGGTCCATGAAGTCATCAGGAAAGTGATCACTGATTCTTTCTAGTGCAAAAAGCCTGGCTGCCCTTTTGCTCCACAGAGCTGCACCGGACCCTCCTGTCCAAACACTGTATCAGAGGGGGAAGCGGCAGGAGGCGGGGGTAGCTCTGTGGGCTGCCAAAACTCTTCAGGAGCCTCCTCTACACCATCTATCTCAATGGTTTGCACCAGCATAGTTCTCCCAGAGAAGAGGTGAGTCTACAGCCTAGCACACTCTGCTATCGTCCACTGGGAAGTAGGAGAAGAAAGATCCTCTGCCTTCTTGAACTGATTTCAAGGCCAAAAGCAGTGGTGGGCAGGTTTCCCCAGTCACGCTTCCTTCAACTGAGTGTGCACAGACTACGGTGGCTGTGGAGAAGACGGCGCCCCGGCCTCTGATGCATATCTCAATCAGTGGGCAGGGGAACGAGCCACATTGGGACACTGGTCACAGCAGCAGCCCAAGGCCAAGCCTCCAACTAAAACCTGTTCTTTTCCCTACAAGGAGAAGCTTAATCAAGTGCAATCAAATACTTGATAGTGGTGGGGGCCAGGGGCGGCAGTGTGTCATGAAACTCTGGATGCGCACAGATGCGCCAGTCCCTTCGGTCTGCATGGATCTCTCAGTACACACAGGGCTACTGTAGGTCCCTTTTAGAGCATGTGCCCCCAGGAGTGACAGACGCAGCAGAGGAAGGTGTGTGAACCTGGATCAGTCCACACAGAGCAGCTCTCTTCCCCAAGTGAGACACACACTTCTGGGGGAGCCTGGGGGCGTGGGAGCCTTCACGCTAACCTTCCTACACTGAGTCACAGGGTCAGCCTGTGCAAGCTCTCAAACAGGACCTGTTTATACCTTCGCGTAGTATGTGCCGCTTTTCTTCGGGCAGGTCTCTGGCATCAAGTGGTTCGTTCCAGTATCTGGTGCAAATTCACCCTGGCTAGTTCTAGCACATTTCATCAGACCCTCCAAACAAAGACGCACACCCGATCTGAGCCCCTAGTCTGCACCTGTGGCGTACCTCACGATCCCTGGGATTCTTCTCATCCTGCCAAGGAGCGCTGCCAGCACATCTTTCTTGACAACAGTCTGCATGTGGGGCTGCAGCTGGGACTGGCTCTCTCATTGTGCTCGCTATACAAAGTGGCCACAGCGACGTGGTGGGCTACCTTTTTGTGTCAGTGGTTTCCAGAACCTTCTCTTGGATTGTAACAGCTTACATTTTGTTTGGACATTTTCCCTCTAAACATATACTCTGGTTCAGGCTGTTTCTTCTTCTTCAAAAAAAAAAAACAAACCCCAAACTAATGCCGATACACCTACCGAGGTCAACGTATACCCACCTATTTAGTAAGGTTGGCTTCTAGTATTTACCTAGAAAAACCTCTTGATTCCCAAAATACCTCATCTCCTACCTTTGGTTTTAAGTCGGTTTTCTTATTTCAGACAGGTCTCTCTTCCATTCCTGTACAGTCTCCCTGGCAGAACCCTGTCAGGGGCATTTTAATCAGCTGAAAAGCTGTGTCTTCCAGAGATCTATGTGCTAATTTCTAGCCGAAGAACCAGAAATCATGTTCTCTGTGGAGACCAAGCTACCATGTTTCTGTTCCCCCTCACTCTCTGCCCCCAGCTGAGCCACCCCTCCACCCCCCGTAATATGTAGTGCTCCATTTTCAATAATCGTCATGCTGTATAAGCAGCAGGCTCCCATCTGCGCCAAGTCTGTGGGAACCCTGCTTAGTGTTAGGTGGGACTCAGAGTAAGTGCCACACCTTGGCCAAACTGCTCTCAGGTGATCAAGATTTCTCCTGGTGATTTGTGGGTGGAGGCTCCCCACTCCCAACATGTACAAACATCACACTGCATGAGCAGATTCAAGACGGCAGGCTCTGAACTTACAGTTCTGCTTCTGCCCTGGCTGTTCCCAGGCCTGCACTGGGTCTAGGTGGTTCCTCCACTATCACTTTTCCATCCTGAAAACGGAACTCACTGTAGCATGATCAGGTGTTCCGCTGATCCTTGGGAGGTTTATCACTTCCAAGAAACATACAAACAAAACCTTCCCATCAACTCTAGGGTCTTTCACCACATAAAGGCCCAACTTTTTAGGCTGGCTAAGTTCTACGTGACTGCAGGTCTCAATTCCCCAACCTTAGCTGAATTAAACTCATGGACTCTACAGAACTCACAGGTGCTGAGATGGTGATCAACTTGGTCTGAGCAGACACACTTCAGCTGATCGGACGTCCATGCAGGGTCCTGCCCTGCCCAGGGGCTTCCAGCCTAGCCGTTGCTCCCATTTCACCCTACCATATGACCTTCCTTCCCTGTGTCTTTAAGGTCTGCCCACATCAGAAAATAAGTGGTGTTACGTTTTTCTCCTTTCTTACACTGGCCTCCTTTCCTTGACCAGTCAGAGGAAAGGTTGATTTAGTGCCTCTTATCTTTGTTCTGTAGTAGAAGAGGAAAACATTTAAAACCCATTGTAATAGTTATCCTAAACCAGGCGTCCTCAAACTACGGCCCACGGGCCACATGCGGCCAGCCGAGGACAATTATCCGGCCCGCCAGGTGTTTCTGCCCCATTTAGTTTTTTACTTAAAAATAAGATATGTGCAGTGTGCATAGGAATTTGTTCATAGTTTTTGTTGTTGTTTTTTTTCCAACTATAGTCCGGCCTTCCAACGGGTCTGAGGGACAGTGAACTTGCCCCCTATTTAAAAAGTTTGAGGACCCCTGTCCTAAACAGTTTTCTCTTTGAATTTGAGGACCCCTGTCCTAAACAGTTTTCTCTTTGAATTTGTTTTTCTTTTCAAAAACTGAACTACGAAATGACACATACAGGATTTTAAGCTTCCCTGTGGACAAAGTGGAATGAAACATGTGGCATTGTGACTGCTTCACATTGGGCCACCTAGTGGTAGTGTCTGGGAGCCACTTGGTCACACCCAAAATGACATCCTGAGCAGGTCTGCCAGCATAGGCATGGTGAACTGGAGTTCCTGGTTTTATCCAACCCCCTTTGCTTAGGGATGCTAGCACATGTATTGCCCCACATTAAAAATAAAGAACAAAAAACCCACTTTACCCTCACATGGTAAAAGCTTCCCTATGCAGCAAGATTCCGTACCATTAGATTTGTGTTTGTCCATTTCATGGCTGACCCTTGTCTATTCTTCCCGTAGAAAAAGGTGAAAAAGGAAAACCTAGTTCATTTACTAGTTCTCTTCTACCCCACCTTCTCCTTGCCTCCGCTGTAACACCAAGCAACACTTCTTAGGCTTCTAGCATTTATTTCAGGAGCATTTGTTCAGTTTGGGTTCTCTGCCATCAGGGTTCTGACTCTCTCAGGGCAGCCTAGTGAGCTCGCAGGAAGGAGCCAGTCTTTGTTAGTCTTCTCCCAGAATTCAATCATCTGCTGATACTTCCACGTGAGAGTTTAACAACACAAAGCTAGCTCCCTGCATCATAGGCCCCTGAAAGTTCAAATTGGCATGAAAAAGCTGTGACTTTTTTGGTGGCTTAGAACCTTCTAGAGTGAGGCAACTCTAACAGCCTGAGAAACAATGTCACAACAAACCAGTGAGGATACTCTTTGGAACGCCTGTGCCTTTCTGCTGCTGCGCTAGCAAAGCAGCTCACAAAAGCGAGGGCAAGTATGAGCACAAAGCGGGGAGGGCGACAGAGGGGGGTTTAATCAAAGGGCTCAGCTAGCCCAGACCTGCTTAGAGATGCAGTTACTCTTACACAAGTGCTTCCTGGGTAACGTTTTGGTTACCAATTCTTCCCTCCTGCTGGAAACAGGTTCCACCTACCCAGACTGCCAGCCTGTGGTCAGACTAGTACCAGCTGTCAAACACCAAATAAATAAAGGGAGTGGAGATGGGGTGGGGTGGGGAAGAGACAAGGCAGAGAGGTTGGGCAGGGCTTTCCCAAATGTCAAGTAAATGTGGTCTCCACTGGGCCCAGTCTAGATTTGTGAAACAGCAGCTGTCTGATCACAGGGAGCTTTCTAGAAAGCTTATCAGAACCACCAAAAGAAGGTAAGGGTGGGAAAGAAAAACAAAATACAAAAACAACCACTGTTTTTCTAGAACTGCTACTTTAGACGCTAGACTTCAGAACCAAAAAGCACTGGGAAAGTCTCACGTGAAAGCTTCCATGAGCAGATCAGCTTTGCAGACTACCTCCTGGGAAAGGAACAAAACCAGACTTACCTGCAATGCCACCAATTACCTGGTCTAACAGAGCCAACCAAGGTGTCTGAACTTCAGGAAAGCAGAGAGTGGTGTGTTAGACTCAAAGATGAAATTTGGCCTCATATTGCACAGGTTCAAAGGACGCAACCATTTCTTTTTTGGGGGGGTGGGGGGGGGAGCTTAAAGCTACTGAGGAACACAAACTGGCCCTGGGATTAGTACACTGCTAGGTGTGAAAAAAGAGGTCTGAGGGTGACTCAAGGGAAAGGTTACGAGGCATTTCAATGCCAGATCCAAAAACAGTTCTGCCACTCAGCCAGTTGTCAGAAGGACCTCCACCCCGTTCCCACTGCACGAGCTGGCCACTCAGCCCCTGGACACAGAAAAGCTGAAACGTGCACTCATTCACACCGCCTGCTCTATGCCAGCACGTGACAGTTAACACTGATCGGCCATCCTCCTTAGCTGTGTTCATGATGAATCTCATTGTAGTCCATGATACGAAGCTGTCCAACACTGTCCGGGTTTGGGGGAGATGAGTGCGGGCCATCTAGGTTCAGGGGAGTCTTGGCTTCCACACCTGAGTCTTTGCCCAGTTCCGTCTTTAGAGTCTCAGAAAGGCTGCTGATGGTCATGCCGTCCTCATCACACTGGCTCTCACTCTTATTACGAAATAACTCTCGGGCCTTCCTGCCCAGGAAGCTTTTTGAACTGGGAAGTGAACCAACAGTTATAGGGATGCTGGTGGAGGGCTCGCCCATGGTTTCCCACCGACTGCTGAATGGGCCTGCCCGCTGGTTGGGGGGTTTCTCTGGGGTAGAAATCTCACTGCTGCTGCTGCTGCTTCCCCGGGTGCTGGCAGGTCTGGGGACCGTGGTCTCCCCGTTGTGGCCCACTACTGAATCCGAGCAGCCGTCAATACAACAGTCAAGCCTGTAAGAATCCAGGGAGGAAAACACACCGGTGATTATAGCACCCACCTTTGGAAGACATTCACACTGACCCTGACCTCTGGTAGCCATTCCATTTCATAGAGAAATCAAGCAGCAGACAGCCAGAGAAACGTAACTAGAGAGAGTGAGTGGGAATCTTAAATGTGAATGCTTCTGGACATCTTCCTAAGTGATTCAGGGCCAGGGGGAAAGAACAAGGAGCAATCCCTGGGCAGCTGGCGAAAGGTAGGCTAAGTGAGGCTCTCGGGAATGGTAGGTACGGAGTGAGGGCTGCAGTTCTCTCATCGAGTCACGATTGCTTCAGACATCCACAGGACAAACATCCTGGTGCTGTCAGTGGTGGCTAAACCACATGGTGGCAACAACTCTTGGTTCCTACCTTTCTTCTACGGCTTCAGCTGCTTCAGTTTTTTCTTCTTCAAGCTTTTTCAGAAGGTCATCTTTCTCCAACCTGCCATATAAATCTAAGATCTCCGATTCAAATACTTGAGTAATCCTTTTCTGGGCCTCATACCTGCTCTCAGCGGCCTTCAGCTGTTCTCTGCAAGATAAAGATCACCCCAAAATATGGGAAGTTTCTCTTAATGAAGAAAACACTTCACTGCCCAAACCTCTCCCAATGAAAGTTACCTTGCCTGGAGTTTGACATCCTCTAAGTATTTCTTCTGCTCCGAAAGAAGGTGGTCTTTCTTGGCCAAATGAGATTCCAGTTCCAAAATTCGTTTTTGAGAAGTATCAAGCCTCTGAGTCTGCTGGAGAAGGTGGCTTCTGTTTTTCTCTAGTTCTTTCCGATAAGCAGCTTTCATCATTTCTACTTCCTAAAAGAGGGGCTCAGAGTTAGTGCTTTTAAGAAAATCAGCAATACCATAATTAGCCATTTTGAAAAATCAATGTAGTAAGCATTGGAAGGGCACTGGTGTATACTACTAATTTTCTAGAACATTAGCTGGCAATTAAGGATTAACTTAATGTCCTCTTGGAATTTAGCCACACCTGAAGAATCTGAAATGTGGATACTTTGGCACAAAAATAATCATCACAGCATATTCAAAGTATGAAAGATGGAGAATTCTGTAAGTCTAATGTCAGAAAAATGGGCAAAGGCTTAGAAAAATATCAAATAGTGCTATCAGTAATAAAAGGGAAACTACAAAATTACCGTACACTTGAGCATAAACCGATCCGAATTATCAGCCAAAACACCTAATTTTATGACAAAAACGCATAAAAAATGTGCTGACAACCTGGTCCACCAAGCCTTGGGGACAATATTCCTGCTCAGAGCAGCTAATGCACAGAGAGGACCATATGGGCAGCCCCACTATGAGACAAGACTTCCCTCACTGACCCACAGCCCTACAGGGGACAACACTGGAGACACAGTGCAGGAATTGCTTCCTATCTGACCCCACCACACCAAGGGAAAGCACTAAGGGCATGCAACAAAACAGCAAGAGGAGCAGAGCAAGAAGTTCCGAGGAAGTACCGAAAATAGACTTTGGAGCCGGGGCATGGCCCCCCATCAGACTTGACAGGAAAACACTCCTAAAGATCACCAAACAGACCGTGAACTATTTACAGGCTTTTTATCATTTTCTGTCATTGTTTTTTGTTGTTTTCTTTTGTTTTGTTGCTATGTTTTGTTCTGTCTTGTTTTTTGTGCATATTATCTCTGCAGGTCTATCTAAGATAGGTGGATAAACAAATCTGGAGGAGAAAGCAATGGACTGACAGTTCCTGGGAGACATGGGAGAGGGGGAAATGGGGGAAAGGAAGTGGGTGTTAACAAACCCAGGGACAAGGGAACAAATGTTCCAAAATCGATGGCGAGGAGGGTGTAGGAGGCCTGGTAGGGCTTAATCAAGGGCAATGTTACTGAAACAAGAATAAAGGCTAAACATGATAGTGGGACAAGAGGAAAGTAAAAGGAAATAGAGGAAAGAACTAGGAGGCAAAAGGCATTTATAGAGATCTAAAAACAGGCATGTACATATGTAAATATATTTCTATATGATAATGGGGAAATAGATCTATGTACATATATTTATATGCTAAGTATCAAGGTAGCAGACGGACACTGGGCCTCTCTCTACTCAAGTACTCCCTCACTGCAAGAACATTTTGTTCTATTAAACTGGCATTCCATGATGCTCATCTTCCCAACACAATCGTTGAAGACAAAGCGGGTGCATAAGCAAATGTGGTGAAGAAAGCTGAAGGAGCCCGGCTATCTAAAGATATAGCATCTGGGGTCTTAAATGCTTGAAGATTAGCAAGCAGCCATCTAGCTGAGAAGCAACAAAGTCCACATGGAAGAAGCACACCAGCTGGAGTGATCGTGAAGTATTGATGGGATCAGGTAGCAGGCATCAAAGAACAAAAAATCCTATCACTGTGAATGAGGGGGAGTGCTGAGTGGAATGGAGACCCAAAGCCCATCTATAGGCAGCTGGACATCCCCTTAGAGAAGGGTCTCAGGGAGGAGATGAGCCAGTCAGAGTGCAGTATAGCACTGATGAAACATACAACTTTCCTCTTATACTTTAATGCTTCTTCCCCCCCACTATCATGATCCCAATTCTACCTTACAAATCTGGCTAGACCAGAGCATGTGCACTGGTACAGATAAGACCTGGAAACACAGGGAATCCACGACAGATAAACCCCTCAGGACCAATAATGAGAACAAGAGATACCAGGAGGGGAAGGGGAAGGTGGAGGAGAAAGGGGAAACCGATCACAAGGATCTACATATAACCCACTCCCTGGAGGACAGATATCAGAAAAGTGGGTGATGGGAGAAGTCAGATAGTGTAAGACATGACAAAATAATAATTTATAAATTATCAAGGGTTCATGAGAGAGGGGTTGTGGGGAGGCAGGGGAAAAAACGAGTTGATACTAAGGGCTCAAGCAGAAAGCAAATGTTTTGAGAATGATGGTGGCAACAAATGTGCAAGTGCCTGACACAATGGATGTCTGTGTGGACCGTGATAAGAGTTGTACAAGCCCCCAATAAAGTGATTTAAAAGAGAAACAAAGAAAACTTACAAACTAAAAAGAGTGCTGAAGAACTCGGCTTATACGCGAGTGCATACAGTACGTGACGAGTGCAACCATGCAAACACACATTCACAAAACACCCAGTAAAATCATTTTATTTGAGCAATACTGCAGGCGACCTGCTCTTTCCGCCTCTCTCACATTAGCTAAAGCAAAGCTGAAAACACAACACGTGGAAGCGGGTTTGCTCTGGCAAAGCAGCATTTGCAGATAGGCACTTTGACAAGGTGCCAACAGATCGAACCGCTGAGAAAATAGCAGAAAGGACACTTCCCTAACGAGCATGCGTGACATTTGTGGGTATGTGTTTAAAGATCATAATCACAAAGCAATAATCTCTTAAAATTTCAAGTAAGACTATAAATAGTAGTGGTCATAAGGAGGAAGATAAGCCGTAAGGACAAGGAGTTAAACTTGCACAAGGGCACCTCCTACCTCAAGAGGGCTATGATCTCACTGCTTTCTAAGGGGAAAGGGCTCTAGGGTGAGACTCAGCAACAGGGATCAGCTCATCTAGTCGTCCAGGCTGTGCCACACAGCTCTGGCCTCAAACCACGGCCCGCCGAGGACATTTATCCGGCCCACCGGGTGTTTTTGCTGCCGCTCCCTGTCCTGATTAGCAGCCGACCTGTCCAGTGTGCATAGGAATTTGTTCATAGTTTTTTTAAAAAAAACTATAGTTCGGCCCTCCAACAGTCTGAGGGGCAGTGAACTGGCCCTGTTTAAAAAGTTTGAGGGCCCCTGCGTTAGATGATCAAATGTGGGCTTTACTGGAAATAACTCGTTATTGGCAAGTTGATTCTGACCTAGCTTACCCTAAAGAGCAGAGTAGAATCGCCTCGCAAAGTTCCTGAGACTATAACTCTTCATGGAGGCAGACAGAGACAGCCTCACCCTTCACCTATGCAACAGCTGATAGGTTTGAACTACCGACTTTCAGTTAGCAGGCCAATGCTTAACCCACTGCACTACCAGGGATCCCTTTTGTTGTAAATAGTAGCACTTCTTTCGATACCTCCAAGAAATACACACTCACCACCATCGAGTTGATTCAGACTCATGATGATCCTTTAGGACAGGGGAGAACTGCTCCCGAGGGATTCTGAGACAGGCTTGGGAATGAGAGTGGTTAGCTCTGTTAGGTGGTGCAGTAGAGGGGGGATGGAGATAGTATTAAGATTCTGGGAGAGAGGGTTAGATCAAAAAGTGGAAGAGGAAGTGTTAGAGGAGGGAGAGAGAAAGCAACAGTAAGCATAAAAGGGGAGGGATCAGATAGTGTTCTTTCGTAGGTTAAAAAAAGGGAAATCAGACCCCAAAAGTGCCTGCTTTGAAATGATGGAGGCATGGCTAATAATATTTGATAGAAAAACATAGGGGGAAATTATAATAGTGTCAGCTTTTGGCTTTATGACAACGAGAAGAAAAGGTTTGATGAGAAGAAAAGAGAAAATAAAAGATAAATTAAAAGTGCCATTACATAAGTGTTTAGATATTAAAATAAAGAGAGGAAAATTAAAGGAAAGGGCAAGAGAAAACAGTTTTTAAAATAATATGAAAAAGATACTGAAGTAAGACGCAGGAGAGCTGTTAATGTGCGTTTGTTGGGCTGGACCTAAGCTTCGCCCAGCAGCCCCGTGTCTCTTGTGGGTGCTAACTTCTGTCCCTCTCGGTGGCCCCTTTACGCTGTTCTCTGCGGAGTCCCTTTCGTGTGTGCCACTCGGTCACCGTTTTGCACTTACTCTGAGACTCATCTTTCTCCCACAGAGCAGCTTGCAGTTAGCAGCGCAATGAGTCACACTACACCACCAGAACCCCTGCTCACGAACACCAAACACAGAGTGCAGTTACTGCTGCCTCATACAGTGGAGTCTTAAAAGCGGAGATGAGCAGGCATGCAAGGTGCTAGAAAAGAAGCATGACACAGACCTAAAAGACATATGCAAACATTTAGTCTGATGGACCCATCAGCCTCTACACCCCCATAAAAAGGCCATAAAAACTAACCGCATGAAAAGGATCGTATTAGAAAGCCCTGGACAGCATGGGAGAATGATGTATTACAAAACCCATCATCATCCAGAGATCAGGCTTACTGGCCAGAGACTGGTGTACCCTCTGAGACAATGAACTCGTGTCACCCTTTAGGTCTGGACCTGAGCTCAATCCACTATTGGAAAAATCGACCACTTAAGATTAAAAAAAAAAAAAAAAAAGAGCATCTATCTCCTGACATTAGACAGAGGGCTAGGAGAGGAAGAGGGATAGAAACAGGTAACGGAGAACAGGATACATGATGGTACGCGGTAGGAATATAAACGGGAGGTGGTCATGTACTACCAACCTCCTCATGAAACAGTACAACCAGTCCCTAAGTTGTTCCTGTCTGACATTCAGCTATCCCTTTCTTCACACTTGACTAAATAAGGGTACCCTAGCCCTGGTTCCAGGGGCAAATCCTGACTGGTTCCATGAATTGATTGGCATAGAAATGGGCAAATGATTCAATCATAGCCAGTGAGAGGATTTCAGGGAAAGGTTCCTTGCTGATGGAGACACACAGTAGGAGACTCTCTTCTTCTGTGACACTGTGATGCTTTCTGTGTTATCTTGTGATGCTGTAACTTTGTCAGACACATTGCAACCACGAGCAGAGCAAGCAAAAGGGCAAAATCAATAGAATAAGTAAGGCAGTGCAGAAAAAGTGGAATAGCCCAGGTCCTTGATGATGGCCCTACATTGCTGACTTAGCCAACCTGGAATTCAACAACCTGAGGACTTAAGAATTGACATGATGTTGTAGGGTGTTACTGAGTCAGATCTGATTCGCAGCAAGACTATGTCAAAAGAACGGACATCCTTATGTCCCTTGCTGTTTGAGATAGTTGTTAAAGTCAAGTGTGTCAAGCCATCTCCTTGAGTCTTCTTTGGTTTTGTTTTTGCTGACCTTTGATTCTGAACAAAGAATGAACTATTTTGCCAAGCATGATGTCTTTTTCAGGGACTGGTGCATCTTGACAACATGTTCAAAGTATGTAAGACAGTCTCACCATCTCCCTGCTGAGGTTCACTCTGATTGCACTTTTTAAAAATAGTCTTATTGACACATGGTCCACAGTTTAGTCCTATTAAACATCGCTGTACAATCTTCACGACTAGCAGTTCCAGCACATTTTCTTCCCTCTCATATTTGCTATTAGCTCCCCTGTTATATGGCCCTCCAACCTCTTTCCTGGCTGTGCTCTTCCCAAAACAAATTTATTCCTTCTTCTGACAGTCCACGGTATGGTCAAGATTCTTCACCAACACCATAATTTAAATGAATTCATCAGTCTTGCTTGCCCACCGTTCAGCGTTCGCATGCCTAACGGGACTGAAAGCCCAGGTGCGTGTCAGTCCTCAAAGTGACATCTTCAATTTTGAACACTTCAAAGAAGTCTGTAGCAGCAGAGGCACCCAAAGCAATACATCATTTGGGGGTTTTTTTGACCGCTGTTTTCATAGGCACTAATTATGGATCTAAGTAAGATGAAATCCTTGACAATTTCAATCTTTTGTTTATTATGATGCTACTTATAAGGTTCAGTTGCACTACTGTTTTCTTAATGGTGAGGTGTAGTGAAGGTTTTGATACATACTTAAGCCTTCGCTCTTCATCAGTAAGTGCTTCAAGTCCTCTTTACTGTCACCAAGCACGGTTGTCATCTGCAGACTGCAGGTTAGTGAGTTTTATTCCTGCTGCATTTTCTTTAGCTTCTTAGATAATCTGCATATAAACCGATTAGTAAAAGAATACAAGCATGAAGTACTCCCTTGCTCTGTTCCAATGAACACCTCTTGGTTTAGACACAGGTTCCACATGAGCACAAGTAAGCGTTCTGGGATCCCCTTCTTTCCAGTGTTATCCATAATTTATTGTGCTCTACATAGGCAAGTGCCTTTGTACAGACAATAAACACAGGTAAACACTTTTCATATCCTCAGCTTTTATTCAAGATGTATCCGACATCAGCAATGATATCCCCAGACCATGTCTCCTCCTCAATCCAGTTTGAATTTTTAAAAATTTACTTATTTATTTTTACTAGATTCTTTTTTTTGGGTAGTAATACTTTGAATTTTTGGCAATTCCCCATCGATAAAATGCTGAAACCATTTCTAAATTATTTTCAGCAAATGTCATTTCTGTGTTTGCAATGTCATTTTGTTGGATCAACTTTCTTTGGAATGGGCACCTACATGGAGCTGGCTTGAGAATGAAACCAACAGGCTAAGTGGGGCAGGATGGCCTCCAGTGTTGACTCAGTCTTGTGCAAAGAAGATAATGGAACCTCCCGTCACGCCAGTTTAGATTTGCTGCTGTTGCATCTTGGCTGTGAAACCTTAGCATCATCAACCCTGCTTCCAGGCTGTGAAACAGGATCTGAAGAGAGCACGTGGGCTCAAGGTCACAGGGAGTATTCGCATACCAAACACTGAGAGAGCACAGGAGAATCCAACTCACAGACACTTCTCTCAGGAAATGCGAAGAATACACACACGTTAACCTTTCTTACAGGTTTCCTTGGTCTTCAAAGTTTGTTTTCCTCCCTTCTTTATCCAGTATTATAACTCCAAAATAAGTGATGCCTGGTTCTAAGAAAGCTTGACATTTTACATCCTTCTATAAGGAGTCTGAATTTATGATAAACAACCGAGAAACATGAAGTAACTCTGTTCTGAAGATGAGCTTTTGTCAGCTCTAAGACTACGCTAGTTGGCCAAGAGAGAGAGAGAGAGAGAGAGAGAGAGAGAGAGAGAGAGAGAGAGAGCTCAACAAAACATAGGCCCAAGAATCCTAAAAAAACAATAATCATAATAAGGCCCAGAGGTGGCGGAAAAGTTAATGGCAGGAATCAACTGAGCATTTACTATGAGAATTCTATTCTCAACTCATTCACTAACATTACCAGAAGCTATTTATATGGTGACATAAAACGTCTGCTTCAACACCATTGGTGAGGCAGAAATGAATGCAAGATCATCCTGTTGCTGGCCTTGTTGCCAGGACTGAACCACCATCTGCTAAAATTAAATCCAACATTAAAAGAAAGAAAGAAATAACATGAAACCAGTACCCATCCATCCAGTCTTGAGAGACGTTAAACAAAGTGATCGCCACCACCCCTCACAACCTACCCGTCCCCCTCCCCCCGCCTTTTAGGTTTCTCTCTTTTTTAAAGGGAGTATGGGGAAGTGAAAAGAGAAACACTTTTAGTAGTTACTCTGTATGAACTGAGGAGCCCTGGTGAAGGAGCCGTTATGAGTTAGGCTGTGATCCACATGATCAGCAGTTTGAAACCACCAGTAGCTCCAAGGGAGAAAAACGGGCTTTCTCCTCCTGTTAACAATAACAGTCTCAGAAACCCACAGGAGGCTGCTATGAGTCAGCATCGACTCCATGACAGTGAGTTCTGTATGAATTACTATTAGTGACTTTCACATACATGTTTTTATGGAAGTAGGCTTTCACACCTAATTTTAAAGCAAGTCAGTTAAGAGGAAATCAGCTTGTACCATGGGCGATGCTGCTTGTATGCCTAGACCAGGGAGAACTGGGAATGGACGCTACCTTTTAGGGGACATGTGATTCATACGGCCATACTACATGAATGACAGGTCTTATACAGACTTCTTGGACCGCACACTTCCTGGACCGTAAGGGTTTGGTTACGCAAGTCCCAGCATACCTTTGTAGTGTCTGAATGCTTGTTCTGCAGTTGTTCCAAGTACAGCTCGTTGACCTCCCCAAGAACTAACAGCTGCCTGTTCAAGAACTCCATCTGCTGTTGGACTGACTCACTATTTGAGAGCTAACCAAAACATAAACAAACAAAGTAAAAGTTCTGACAACACAAAACTAGCAAAAGGGCGTTAAATAGAGAACCAGTTATTTTAAGGATAAGGGACAGTGAATTATCCCATGATTGATTTCCCATTTCCTGACACATGGCTGCAAGTTGGGTGTCGAAGTGGGCAGTAGCCCAGAGCAACAAAAATGGGCAGAAATGCACTTCAAAGCTGTACTACACAATATGCACAAATGTGCTTGATACAATTGATGTATGGAATGCTGTAAGAGCTATAGGAGCCCCACTAAAATAATTTTTTTACTGTATTACACAAAGGGGGTGTGAGAGCATTCACTTGTGGCTCTGGCCACCCACAGAAGGGTGGCAAAGATGGGAATGGACACAATTATCACAGCACACATCGGATCTAGCTGGATAAAGCTGCAGGGCATGACTTTCAGAGTCCAGTGATCCCCAATGAGAGGGGAATCACAGTCATTTGCTTAAAGAACAAATGTTCTACATTAGTGTAAACAATTCAGAGTCCAAGATTTGGGCTAAATAGTTCTTTTTTGTGGGGGCATCATAGGGAGCATGCCCTATATTCAGCAGTATCCCTGGCCTCTCCCCTCCCACTAGATGCTCCACTTCCTCTGCTTGTTATGAAAACAAAAAATGTCTCTTCCCATTGCCAAATGTCCCCTGGCGGCCAAATCACTCACTTGAAAACCCCTGACAGAGACATGCAAAGATTCTCATTCCCGTCTGAAGGAAAAATGTCAGTAGGCGGTGTGAGAACATCTAAAGGTTGGCCTCATCTCTTACCTTTTGAGAAACCTGACTGAGCAGCAGTTCAGTGTGACACACTTTGTTGTTGGCCTTCTTTAATTCGACCCGCAGCTCCGAAATCATACTCCTGCAGTCCTCCAGCTTTGTCTACCCAAAGACACACGGGCAGTGTCAGGCTGGCTCACACAAGATTACTGGTGCCTAGTTCCTCAACTGCTCTACTGTACTGGGGTAAGATATGACTTTGTTTTAAGAGTAAACTATGGTTGATTTATGAGTTCCTTATCGTTTAACAAAAGAAAAAAAATCCCTTAGATTCACAGTTCCCAAACTGGGCACCCTAAGAACCCTTGGACTACACAGGAAACACAGACACACTGCAAGAAATGTAATTACTGAGGGAAACACAGAGACATCTGTCGGACATGCAGTGAACTAGCTGGAGGGAGTTTGCATTTTCAGGATTAACATGCACACTCACTGCTCTCTAATAAGATTTCTGACTCAGAGACCCTGTACGACAGAGCAGAACTATTTTAGAGGGTTTTCATGGCTACAAATCTTTACAGACAGAAGCAGACTGCTTCCGTTTTCTTCTAGGGAGCAGCTGGGGGTGTGGTATGGTTTGAAATGCCGGCCTTTCCATGAGCAGCCAGCTCTTAACTCCATTGCACCCTGGTGAGGACACCAGTGATAGGCTATGCTCTATTTGTGTGGGTAGTGGCAGATCTTTGCCAAGCGTGGTTCCCAGTCGTGGTTGTAATAAAAAATAAATTACCATATGAAAATGAATGTGAGTCAAGAAATAAAGGTGTCAGTGTCTCCTCTGATTACAAAGCCTGAGAAGCTGGGCTATGTCCAAGTACACACATTGCTTTCGTGAGCACCTGCCCTGCCCTTATCGTAAGATATTGGAATTGTTGTAAATTGAATTTTTAAAAGGTAATTTGATAAAGCTGTTTTTGTATAATATTTTAAAATAACCACTAAGTTGTTAAAACATAAAATATTCGTTAAACCGTTGGATCTACTTCTAAAAGTAAGTATTCTGGCTAAAACACACCAGGAATACTACTGAGCTACTCAGGGAGTTTGTAAACTCAAGGAGCTGTCAACCAACAAAGTTTGAGAACCTCTGCCCTAAACAAAATGTATCTGACACAGATACACTGGCCATGATGTATAAAGAATAGTTTATTTTTAGTTTAGGCAACAAGGAGACAACATTTAAGCAAACTGTTTTGCTGTTCCCATTTACTTTCGCTCCCTCCCTTGATTATTTTTGCCTGTATTTGCTTTATACCTGCAATTCCTGGCTCTGGTTGTAGAATTCTTCTCGGTCGTGCTGCAGCTGCCTGATCTGGCTATGGAGCTGGGTTACCACGGTGTCCCGCTGCTCCTGAAGCTGACTGTATCTGGCCTGTTCTTTTTGCAGACTAACCTTCCATATCTGGATGTCCTTCTCCTGTAACTTCAACTGATCTTTCTAGCAGAGAACAAAGACGTCATTTTAGCTGGCTTCCAACAGGGACAATGCTGCTCAAGTTGAAGAAAATACAAACATTTCCCCTGAACAGTCGTAAGCTACCCTCAAATTCACAGCCAGGGGTTCTGAACTTGATGGCACACTACTGCTCTTCTCGGCTTAAGGGCGGGGTTTTCTGACTTTCACATTAGATACTTACAGAACTTTCTCAGGGGCCAAATTTCAACCACCCTAAAGATCAGAACTGGGATGAGCTCTGTGAGCTGGTCCTGTTTAAGTGATTTAAAATGAATAAGGTTATCTTAACCATGAGTGTCTTCCACCCCATCCCCAAGAAACTTATGATAACAACTAACATGCGCAACGTGGCAGGCACTGAGCAAGTGCTCACTGACATTAGCTTTTTAACGGCAACAATTTATAAATTAGATGCTACAATTATTACCCTTTCATTTTTAGAATGGGTAAAAGAGTCTTCAAGAAACTAACTTCTTTTTCCAAGAAAGTGGCAAAGCTAAGATCCAATCTCCAGGTCTAGTACGGTAGGAAATAAGCATTATTTCATACTGTACTTAATTTATGCTATCAGATAGCTTTGGGACAGCTGGTTTTATAATTGAAGAAATTAAAAAAATCATTTGACCATCAGAGTCCATTACAATCACTTGTTACCAGTTTCTTGCAAGGGAATCCAGAGATGTGGCCCCTTTCTCTCATCACTCCATAGATTGAAGGACCCTATCCTAAACTGTTTAAGTGGCATGGGGCTACACTAGAGCAAGGATGAGAATTTTGAGCTAACCCAGTCACTGCTGTCTGCAAGCCAGCCGAAGGTGAAGCCCGCCCTTCCAGTGCCCGAGGGAGAGGCCTCACCATAGCAGCATTGTGTTCCTCCAGCGCTGCTGCGCGGATCACCTTGCGGAGGAGCCGCCTGTTCCGGAGAGCATGCTGCTGCCTCTTAAATCGCTCGTAGAGTAACTGGTTGTGCAGTAAAAGCAGCTGGTTGCGGAGGGTGTGGATCTCATCTGAGGGAGGAGAGCCTGGTTTTAAAGCAGAGGGAGGTGGCGGAGATGTATTTTACATGGTGCTCCATCAGAGCCCTCCTTCCATTTTTGTCAACTTAAGAAATGCAAGTCCTTGCAAAACAAATCACCACTCACTTTGCCACTGACTGTTTGGATCCCAGCAACATGGAGTGAGGAGATAAGAGCCCTTAATTGCCTCATTTGAAAGAAATGCAGAGTAATATGATGTGGGATCCAACCTGGCTCAACTCCACAAATCTGGAGTGACCTATATATCTATATCTTAAGGTCCTTCCTTCAGTGGGGAATTCCCGACAAGAACTCTCAGCTCCATTTACCTCTCTTTGGTCTTTCCTAAGGACGCCTAGCAGGCACATCTGCACTTTTTGTACCTGGCTCACACGCATGGTACTCGCCACTTTTTAAAAATAGGAAATGCTGATTTTGCAACAGTTGCGACATTTCAGCCAAACAGATAACCCACTGGGCTAGCAGAGAAGGGAGTTCTGTTTCCTATGACGTGCCCCCTTCAAGGACAGAAAAGGCAACATGCACTCAGGAACCAACCAGAACTCCATGGGCTGGGTTTGGAGCTAAAGTAACAACTTTACCTCCAAAGTGGGTCCAGTCGACAGACTTGCTGGGTAAAGACAACCTAGGAAGAAAGTTTTTGAGTTACCAGTCTTACCTAGAAAAATCTTATCTGGACTTTTAATTGCAGCTAATTTAAATTATTTCCTTGCTGTCAAAATTCACCATGGCATGGGAACTCAAAGCCCGCTGGGAGTTGCAAGAAACGCCTGATGAGAGGCTAGACGGAGACGGTGCTCTGCCAAGGGGAGGGGTGTCCATTATTTGTGACCACCAAGTGGAGTGCAGAAGCCCTGGCCCTGAGCTTGGCTCTCCACAGCTGTCTTTGTTAAGGCAGAGCTAGCTTTCTGGCCAGGTCTCCAAAGCAATTTATGACAAAACAGAGCTGTTTCCAACTCTCTGTTGAATGGCACCAGAAGTAGTTCTAGGCTGAAAAATGGACTTTCACCCAAGTTGAAGGAAATGAGTAGACTTTCTAGGTGAGCCTATTGTATCAGAGCCCATTTGGAAAGAAGAAGACACATTACAGTGCATTAAATTCCATCTTAGGTTTCTATACTAGACTGAAGGAAAGTAACCCAACATCCCCCAAACCCTGCTCCGAAATGGCAGGTGATTCCAAATTCTAGATATTTCTGTATTCTTTCCCTGGATAGCTTTTGAAAAAGGCAATGGAAGGGTTGAAAACAGCATCCTGGATAGATTTCTTTCCCAGAAAGCCTGTGTGACATTATGAGGGAAGAGGGAGTAAGCCAACACTGAACTTGCATTAGAATGCTGATGGCTACACATTCCACCTATTGAGCTGTATTGTCAAACATGGAAAGAGGTTCTTAGACAATTATAGCTGTAGAAGAGGCTATGTCACATATTTCAATATTATTTGGAATCGCATAACCTCATCCTCAAATTTTTAGAGGGTGAATATCAACATACCTGAGCATCATCAAAATACAGTGGCATAAAAAGCCTAAATATGAAATTAATTTTCAGGAAAAAAGGTACCGAGGAAGTATTCTAACTCGATGGGCATATACAGAACATATACAAATCCACGAAAAGGCAGTGCGCTGCGAGAGGATCGTGACAGAAAAGGAAAGGAAATGGTTGCCTTTGGACATCAGCATGAAGAGCGTACATTTCCTGCATTTTATAACCAGCCTCCAGCACCTTACTTGTTAAGCTCCTTGGTGTGTGCATCTGCTCCCTGCTGTATCAGTCTGTCCAGAACTTCCATTGGGGAGGTAGAGGGCATGTACTTTTCTTCTGTGTTTCCCTTTACTTTTTTTGATAGTTCCTCAGTCTTCTCACTAACAAACTGATAGGCAGTCTTTGGCAATGCCACCTCAAAAAGATGATCATATGGGGGAGGCTGCCCACTTCCAAAGCCCACTGCCTTCTGAGGTGGAATTTTATAAGGACTTGGAGTGAGGATATTTGTCTCCAAAGAAGTCTGGCGTTCCCTGGCTCCAACAGGGCTTTCATCAACACCTCCAAAGGGCAGGTCTATGGGAGTAAAGGCTTGCTTTGGTGTGTCAGGCCCAAGCTTGTCCAGGGAGGAGTTTAAAGTTTCTGGGTTCACATTAGCGCTTTGCGTCCCAGAGACTGCTGAGTGGGTCTTTCGCTGAGAACCTGGGAGACTGTCTCGGTAGAAAGGGGAATCAAAGCCACCTCGAGGAACCAGAGGCTCTGCATCCGTGGTAGTGATCTCAGAGAGTTCTTTAGAGATTGCAGCTGGGAGGGGGGGGAAGAACACAAGAGAAACCACAGTGAATACGTAGTCTGCATCAGGCCAGGGAGTTTGAGTTATCAGGCTGCCCCGTACCAGGGTCACTCAGCAAGGAAAAAAGATCCCTTAGCTAGGACCTAGAATAACACCCATCACCTCATGCCCACCGCCAACCAAGGGAAGTAAAACCAGGTCACCGTATGTGTGTTGATACAAAACGGTTTCACAGCAGAACAAGAATTAGGTTTCATCATTTCACGGGCACAGAACCACACCCCCCCCCCCCACACACACACATTACCTTCTTCTTTATCTTTCTCGATACTATCTTCTTCAGAGGCCAGATCACCTAAAAACACTGGAAGATCACTTAGAGTGACAGAACCTTTGCTGCCCGGTGTCTCTTCTAAATAGGAACAAAGACAGCTCTGGTTAAACACACACACACACACACACACACACACACACACACACACATCTGTAATTCCTGAGACTATGAAATGGTTTATACTGTCATTCAGTCTGACTCGTCACCTGGACAGAAAAGTCTGCAAAGGATTCTCTCCAGTGGCTTACTTGAGAAGGCTCAGTTATTGTAAATCACCCGATCAGCCTAAAAAGTCCACTGCGGTCAAGTCAGTGTTGACTGACGTTCACGGGGTGTCTCTCGAGAAGCCCCTCTAGGCTGTGCTCTGTCAAAAGTCGGTTTCTAGGCCTTTCTTCCAAGGTACCGCTGGGTGAGTGTGAGCTATCAATCTTTTGAGTAGTGGTTCCGTGCTGAGCCAACTGTACCATCCAGGGGCTCAATCTCATTAAAGTACCAAAAATATATGTAACAACCCCCTGGAAAACACAATTCTTTATTTTCAATGTCTCAGTGAACAAGTAAAACTGTATCATTTAATCCGATCAAAAAATTTTATGTATTTCTTTGCAATAATTCAAAAGCTTTTGTGGTGCTACTGGTTAAGTTGGCTTTTAAGAATTACTGACTCATTGTTTCATTGCCTCTAAACTTTTGAGTTTTACAGATTCTAGAATTACCTTGCTTTACATGCATCTAACCCAATGAACAGAGATGGCCAAGGCTCCCCCACAGAGATTTACCTAATGCTCGGTCACCGGGACGGTGCTGCTGCCTGGGCTGACAGGGACGTGCAGGCTCTGTTCTCTCTTCCTGGAAAGATAAGTACCGTTTGCATCAGAAGGCAAAAATATTTTGTGAATGTTCTCTGATGTATAACATCCTAAATAATTTTCAACGTATTATACAGGAGTTCAAGGTTAGTCCAGAAATTAGCACTCCAAATTTTTGGCCTCAGATTATCTTTATTATTTGAAACAATTATTGAAAACACCAAGTCCTTTGCCTTATCTAGAGTATATCTATTGATAGTACTTGTACTAGAAGTTAAAACTTCAAATTTCTCTATTAAGGACAATTAAAAAGAACCAACCCATTACATGTTAACATAAATCACATCTATTCCATGTAAAATAACTTTATTTTCTTATACCAAAAGTGTATTTTGTGAAGAGGGAAACTGTTAGACATTTTACAAAATTCATGAGTATCTGGCTTACTAGAGAAAGCTGGACTCCATGTGCTTCTGTACTCAAACTGCTGCTTTGGCTAAAGTATACAAAGGAAGTCTGGCCTGCTCTTCGAGCATGGCGTTGGAAAAAAATAGAGTATGCAACAGACTTTTTTAGGTAATTGTCTATATGATCTTCCTTGATGTCACATCCAAACTCAACAGGGGTTTCTTTTTTTTTAAAATCATTTTATTGAGAGCTCTTACAGCTCTTATCACAATTTATACATCCAACCATGCTATCAAGCACATTTGTACATAAGTTGCCATCATCATTTTCAAAACATTTTCTTTCTACTTGAGTCCTTGGTATCATATCCTCCTTCCTTGACCCTCCAATCCCTCATGAACCCTTGATAATTTTTTTTTTCATGACACAAACTGCTGTCTCCTTTCACCCACGTTTCTGTTGTCCGTCCCCTTGGGAAGTGCTTATATGTAGATCATTGTGATTTGTTCCCCCTTTCTCCCCCCACCTCCCCCTTACCCTCCTGGTATCACTACTCTCATTATTGGTCCTGAAGGGTTTATCTGTCCTGGATTCCCTGTGTTGCAAGCTGTTATCACAACAGGAGTTTCTAAAAGGTTAGTTACAATGTAGACTCTGAAACATACCCATTTTCATACTGCTTGTTAAAATTTCTGACACTACTTGCGCTTTTAGAGTCCCACACTGAGCGTGGACCATACCAATCAAAGCACAGGAGGGGTCAAGTTTTGCTCTGCTATGCATAAGGTCACCAGGGCTCCACGCCAACTGCATGGCAACCACACACCAGCACTTTGTACTCTGAAAGCTCCTTTTACACAAGCATGCTTCTGTAACAGCACGTGGTGGTCGTTTGGAAAATATTGTTTTACCAAGCTATGCAGATGTTTCAAACGATGACCACATTCCATTGACTCAGATCACATACTATTAGCCAAACACCTCTCCCCACAAGACTTCTCATCCTCAAGAGAACAGTCTTGGGAAGCTATCAAGCGCAAGGTTGCAGATGCATGCTTCTTGTTTTTTTTTAATATTCACCAAGAAGTTGAATTTTATCACTAGCTACAAATACTGTTGGTTGTTTAACTTGAAACGAAAGATTCATCTCATCATTTGAGATACTTCCTGCCAAAAAAACCAGTCTCCGTAAGTGTAGTGTGTTAATTGTTCCTTCAAATAAAACTGGTGCTCCATGAAAAATGGCAAAGCCACTAGTTCAGCTATCAATTCAAATAATCACACAAGTGCTTCAGATAGCTGCCACGCGTTGGTGTGGCCCGAAAGTGCTGTCCATCTGGGGACACAGAGTATTCTATGTACCTACGTCCTCGAGTATAAGCTGGCCCCAACTCAGTGAGGTACCTAATCTTACCACAAAAACTGCACTGAGAACTGTGCTGAAAAACCCGGCTTAAACGTGAGTATATACAGTGTGTGCATATGTGTGTGTGCCCAAGGGCCGTGGCTCAATAGAACTAGTCTTTTTTTTTTTTTTTTAGAACTAGTCATTTCTATTGCTTGCATTCAACTTATGCAAGCCGTCTTTTTACGAGTCGGCAGGGAAGAATCCAGTGGCTCTTAGGACAGTTTGGAGCCTGTGTGCAATCGTGCTGCAGCACCAGTCATCTCGCTCACCATCCTTTCTGTAATGTTGGTGCAAATGTCAGCTCAGTACAAAGGAGTCAGAAATGGCTTAGTATTCCTATGAAAACAGTCTGACCTAGTGAACCCTGGAAGATTTGCGAAACCTCAGGTTTCTACACATTACACACTGAGATAGGTTGGATTCTATTTTCAATTATTCTGATTCAAGCTCATCCCATTTTAGATAAAAAATAATCTATATGGTGGAGCTAGGCTGTACTGAGTGAGAAGGTAAGTATGTCACTGTGGTGGGCAGGGAACTAGCAGGTGAGCTGACACATACCTTCTTGTGGGGTGTGGCTGTGGCCTGTGCGAGTGAAATGTGCACATATTCATCCGAGTGGCAGAGTGGGGCTGGAGGAGGAGAGGTCGCTGGGGTCCCCAGAGGGGTTCCTTTTCCACCTACTGAGACATAAGGGCAGAATATATATGACCAAACTATTAAAAAAAATTGTTTGGTTTCAGTCCAACTATCATTACAAATAAAGATGCTAGAATTAACTTTCTGGAGCCTAGATCAGTCTCTGGTTTAGTCTGTTTTGGTTTTTAAGGTTCATCTTACATTTTCTGAAAGCCCCTGAGGTAAGTGTCCCCGGCAAAATAGGAAAACTATTGTGCTAAGTGCCCCCCCCACCCCCCAAAGAGGAGAACTATGGCAAGTGGCCCCCAAACTCAGTATCAGATCTAAAGCACAATTCCTTCTATCATAAAGGTCAGGTCAAAATCAGCGAACTAAATCCATCCTAAGGCATACACACCCGTTGTACCAAAGACTTTGCTGTAGGGCTGTGACAACTCAGGCGGGACATTTCCAGGAGAAGTGGGCGGAGTGGTCATACCACAAACCGTAGCTGGGCTCCAAAGAGTAGGCTAGGGTGCAAGAACACGTGTTAATAAAGCACTAAGTTGTCACACGACTAATACCCAGGAACAAATGTTCAGTTCACACGGAGCCTTTTCAAATGTAAAAAGGCCTGAATGAAAGCAATGAGTTATAGATTTGTT
This sequence comes from Tenrec ecaudatus, assembly GCF_050624435.1. Lineage (NCBI taxonomy): Eukaryota > Metazoa > Chordata > Mammalia > Afrosoricida > Tenrecidae > Tenrec > Tenrec ecaudatus. Next base: position 74,125,069 of record NC_134539.1, on the reverse strand, counting down.
AAGTTATATTTTGCTAAGATCCAAAATGAACCCAAGTGGCAATATGATTCATCCTTAAAACATTCCTTGGTAAGATGATTGATGGCTACAATGAGCTGTTTGAGAGTGTTGCAACCACATGCTATACATCCTGACCCCAGTGGGCAGCTTCACTAGATAGCAGAGAAGAGAGCAGGCACACAATTTTACACCATACTTGCAGCGGCTCAGTTAACAGCCGTGTTGATGGGGAACTCAGAGTCTGAGGTAGCTGCCCTGGCGTATTTAACATCAGCCGAGAAGTAGAGTAAGGGGTAGAAGTAGCAGTCCCTAGAATGAAAGGAAAAGAAAACATGGGGTTAATGTGTGGCTTTAGATTATTCTGATAATAAACTAAGATTCTTTAGGCCATTTGATAATATTCAATTCTCAATAATTAACAAATCTGAGTGCTTTCCTGACACCTTAGGGACAAAGTCACATTATTAAAAAAAAAAAGTTCTTTAAATGTTCCAAAAAATATCATCTGATGGTTTTTAGTTTTCAGTAAAGTCGGATACCTAGTTAAGCACAATCTGAACTGACAATTTTAGCAGTGCAGCCTATGGATTAACTCTGGACTTTTTATATGAACCTAATTCTAAATTATTCAGATTTGCTAAAACTGTAGCAATGCTTTAGACATGAGCATCTTATTGTGTCTGCAAACTGGGAAGATTCCCTTATGAAGTCCAGAAATCAAATACTATTTCCCCTCTTAATCTGTTGAAGAGAAATCCTCAAATCTGTTGACAAACCGTAATCCAGTAAGAAATCAAGAACATGAGACTCTAAAGTATAATTACCTCTAGAACTTGAAGGAAGCATTAACTAGGAGAAAAATGGAGGCAAGTTCACATTTTAATTATTTGGGGAAAATTGCTGAACTCTGAACTAAGTCTTATTCTAGGAAAAGAAAACACAGTAAACAAAATAAACAATGCTTTCCAGAGACAAAGTTGTAAAGCAGATAAGTACCAAAGCCACTTTTTACCATAGCTATTCTGTGTGTCAACATAAGGGCTGGCAGTAGAATCAGTTGAGCGATGAGGAAAGTGTGCTGAGATTTGGTGAGACACAGAATAGCCGTCTTCGTACGAGGCTTCTGTAGGGTCCAGAGAGATTTTGGCACACTCAATTACAACATCATGAGTTTCTAATCTCTTCCACCTGGAAAAGGCAAGGAAAATCAAGAAATGCACATTTTAATCCATTCGGTCAAGTACTGGAACGGGCCAGCCCCTAACACTGGCTTAGCAGTGAACAAGGTAGAGCCATGGTCCCAAGTAATCAACATTCATTTACAAAGCTTCAAAACTATGCAAGCAAAGAAGCCCCCAATGATAATCCAGAAGAAAGGTTTGCCTGGGGGTTCCGCTCGCTCCTACGACCAGAAAAAGTACAGAAATGCTCAAACCTAGAGAAAGCCCATAGACTATTTAAAGAGTCCCCCTATGGAATTTACAATTCCAAGACTTTATCCCATGGAAAGACCTACACCAGGATTGCTTCTCGGCCATTTGGCTAAGATCAAGTGTAGTATCTGTTCTTATCAGTTTAATATCTGATATGTCCTCTATCCGAACAATATATTAAATGGATTTTTGGAGCAGGGAGTTGGAATAGGAGCTTGCTTCGTCCACTCCAAGAAAAAAAAAAAAAAAGACCTACACCAGGATAAACTATCATGTTCAACTTACAGCACAGCCAGTTAAGAGAAGAAAGGAAATAGCCAATGCCCAACCAACGAAATGTAATCTATAAAGGAAATCTAATTACACCACCATGAAAAGTCATGTTTTCAATCGATTAATGGCTGCCAAGAGTTGGGGGAGAAAACTGACCACACAGGGCATGAAGAAATTTTTAGGAAGATTGTGATCTTTGTCAAAACAGATCAAATTGATTAATCTTATTTTAACAACTGGAGCCGTCTGCTCCACATTGGACTGGTAAACACAAGGTCAGGGTTCAAACCCACCAGTCATTCCACGGGAAAGAGACGGTTATCTGCTCCTATAAAGATCTGCAATATCAGAAAGCCCACAGTCATTATGAGTCAGCATTTCAGTGGGCTTTTGTTTTTGATACATTGCTAACGCTGATTTTTTTTATGTCATTCTTTCAAAATACTAAATTATATAAATGCTCAGGATATTAAATGGGAAAAGGACAAATATCCACAAGTAGTGATGACTACCCTAAATATTTTCATTAAAAGATTTTGTTAGGAATGATATTTGTTTCCCCCTTTCAACTCAACATTTTCCAAATATTTTTTAATACAAATACGTAACAGAACACTCATGTGAATGCCTGTTGAAGTATAATTTTTCTTTCCTTTAGATAGCCTATTATACATAGTCCTAAGTTATTAATAACAAGTGATTCTTAAGCTCCAAAGATCACAGAGAACAGCACAGCAGTAAGAATGGTACTCCAAAGCTTTATGGTTAAAAAACTGATCCTATGCAATTGTTTTAAAATGCTCACAATTCCTGGATGCTTAACAAACGCAATGTTGAATACAGAAACAAAGGCGCTCAGGGCCGGAGAGCTAACCACTCCGTTTTGCTCATCTTGTCGTGTGCCAGCTCTGCCTGCCCAGGGTCTCGATGGTGAGAGTGGACTCCTCGCGCATTCTCCTTGTGACTAAAGTGATTAGGTATGAGCAGGGGCCAGGACGCTTCAGTACGTTAGAGAAGAAAATGAGAACGCATTTAGATTTTTTATTTTAATTGAAGTGAAACATTTCACTGATTCTTAGGTGGACTTTCCACTGTTTAATATTGCTCAAGTTGGGAAGCATCTTTTAATCAGTTGAATGTTAAGTTTATTTGGATTTTCACCTTTCTTTCTCCGAGGTATGTCAGTGCATCATACTTTCAGTAGCATTTTAACAATCTATGAAATATATGATGGGTTAAAGAGTCAAAGTAATACTGAGAGGTTCCTCCTTCTCCTCCTTCAACCACTTTGGCAACTACGTTGAGTGTTACGTGGAGTTATTTTAGCTAAACTGTTACCCTTTCTTCATGTTTCTAAACACTCTGTAGGTCCTAAGCTCTTCGTGTCTCTGGAGGTGGGGGCTGGGGGGGGGCAAAGTAATAAAGTACCATTCAAGCCTGAGCCATGTTTTTCATTTCTTATTTGACTTAACTTGTGTGGAGCTTTAATTCTTCTTCTTTTTTTATTTATTTATTTTTATTTTTTTATTTTAACAATTTATTGGGGCTCATACAATTCTTTTCACAGTTCATACATATACATACATCAATTGTATAAAGCACATCTGTACAGTCTTTGCCCTAATCATTTTTTTCTCTTTTCTTCTTTTACATTTTATTAGGGACTCATACAACTCTTATCACAATCCATACATATACATACATCAATTGTATAAAGCACATCCATACATTCCCTGCCCCAATCATTCTCAAGGCATTTGCTCTCCACTTAAGCCCCTTGCAACAGGTCCTCTTTTTTTCCCCCCTCCCTCTCCATTCCCCCCTCCCTCATATGCCCTTGGTAATTTATACCTTGTTATTTTGTCATATCTTGCCCTATCCGGAGTCTCCCTTCCCCCCTCTTTTTTTTTTTTTTTTTTTTGCTATGGGGAGCAGGATAGTCTCTTAGCTGTTCTCTATTTCTATGGCTAATTCTTAAAGAATGCACCCTACTATTTGAAAGCGCTACAGTATAACTGTATATACTAGAATGAAAGCAATCCATCAAGATCCTTCTTTCCCTGGACAGGTGCTTCTCTGGAGCTCTCTTCTCCCTGCTTGAGCCTGCACTGTTGTTCTCGGGCACTGCTGTGCAACTGCTGCTGGACTTTCCCTGACCACTCCTGACGCAGGCACCCAGTTCTCTGGCCGTCCAGTGTCTTTCTCTAGCCTCTTGATGGCACGTGCTTGTTTTGGTGGAGTACATGCTCCAGTGGCTAGCGGAAGCACAGTTCAAAGAGAGGCAGAAGACTGCACAGATATGTGATGCACCATTTGGCTAAGGATGGAAATCTAAATTGAAACATTTAGAATGGAAAACCCTTTTCTCAATTTTTAAAGTGCTCTAGAAGCTAAAATAATTCTGATTTTTAAAACATATATGTATTTGTTTTGTTTCCTCTCTGAAAGATTTATTCCTGGTGTTTAGAAATTTCACAATACTGAGACTTGCTGGTACTTTCCCTGATTGAGCTTGCCATTAGGTAAGCTCTTTCAATCTGGAAAACTCATATCCTTCAGTCAGTCCTAGCAAACTTTCTTATAGTATTTCTTTCACAGGAGTCCTAGTGACACAGATTAAAGAGCTAGGCTGCTAGCTAAAGGTCAGTGGTTTGCTCTATAGGAGAAAGATGTGGTAGCTGATCTTAGATGACTGCATTTTAGCTCCTTATTCTTCTCGGTTTCATTTGGTCTCTGTTTTTTTGATTCAGAGCTCTCTTTCAAAGTGCCCCTTGCCTATCCAAGGTGAACGAGGGGCAACAAACTAACCAAGGAAACTTCAAAGTTAACATACTAAACACAGAACACTGGAAAACTGCACAGTCTTCAAAACCCTCACCCAATAAACACTGAAAAGTAAGCGCATATACATTAAAATTAGATGTATTTGTGTGTGTGCACACACATGCGTGTATCCCCACCAGAGAGTAGAATGTTAGAAGAGGAAATAGCACCCGAGATTTCTGAAACTGCAAAGAAGATAGGCAAACAGTAATTGAATTAGTATATTCAAGAAAGTAGACTCCTAAACTACCAACGTTTCAAAGCCAAGTCAATCTGCTTTACGCTGCAGAATCCTTAAAAAGTTACAGCTTTTATAGCACCAAGCCCTTCTGGAACTGAAGCAGAGTGGTGAGTAGGTGAGAGCAGCTAAAACAAGGCAACAGGGAGAAACAGAGCCCCTAGTTCTCCTGCCCAACCTTATGCTCCCCAGGCAACAGCACTCCTCCCACTAGAAACCTGGGTGTTTTAGGCTCTGCAGAGGGTAATACAAAGAGTTTCTGAACTGAGGCCCTCCAGAAATAGTTGAGGGCATGAATAATGTTCCAAACAAGGGGATTAGGTGAACACACATACACTGTGAATGCCAAGACCACGATCTCTTCCCCACAAGTCCTCTGTACCTCCCAGTGGCAGTCCTTACCAGAGTGGAGGGCAGAAGATTCTTCTCTAAGATATCTAACTAGCTCAAAAACAAAGCAATACTGGTATTAGTATCTTCGACAAATGCCTCAATCAGTCTACAGGGAAGTTAAAAGTCAACATGGCCCACCCCAGTGAATAGACCTTTACAGTTTCCCCAGCCAAACACAAGTTGATTACCAGACATTTTAAGAAAGCCTCAAGATGTAGGAAATACCAAAACAGAAATGAAGCCGCTTAGAGAAAGCAGATTATGCAGGGAAACAAATCCAACCTATCATTACATGATTGCAACAGTGAGACAAAACAAGCTACTATAATACGCAACAGAGGACTAAAGCGTCTTTAAATACTAGAAAGATGGTGGTAGAAATAGAAACTGTAATAAAAGTATTTAAAGCTAAAGATAAATTATCAAGGGTTCATGAGGGTGGGGGAAAGCGGGGAGGGATGGGGAAAATTGAGGCACTGATACCAAGGGCTCAAGTAGAAAGCAAATGTTTTGAGAATAATGATGGCAACAAATGTACAAATGTGCTAGACACAATGGATGTGTGTATGGATTGTGATAAGAGTTGTATGAGCCCCCAATAAAATGATTTAAAAATATTTTTTAGGTTAAAGGAAGTCTTCCCAAAAGAACAACAAAAGCAGGAGAGATAAGTAAGAGATCTGGTCCAGGAGGTCCCAATCTGAATACCAAGTTCCAGAAACAATAACTGAATCAAGCATAAATAATTAAGGGGAGCTTTTTAGAACTTAAAAGGTAAGAATTTCCACACTGAAGAGTGAAAAAGAACAGGTTTATACGGAGGAACACCACTAGGAAATTTAAGAATATTATGGGAACAAAGACTCATAAAAAAATACCAACAAATACAGATAATCAGAAATCATGATGTTTTCAGTTTTCAACACTAGAAGCGAGATGGCAATACAATGCCTTCAAATTACTGAATGAGAATGCCTCCCAAGTTAGGCAAACGAATGCCCTTCCCAAAAAGCTACTGAAAGATACGTAAGTATTATAAGGAAAATAATAGTAAATTAAAAAGACGTGCTCTATAGAAAGTCGGAGATTCTACAGAGGATAACATTTAAAGTACCATGGACTGCCAAAAGACTAAACAAATATGTCTTGCAAAAAGTACAGCCTGGATGGTGAGACTGCATCTCAGGTACTTTGGACATGTTATCAGGAGCAAACAGTCCTCTGGAAAAGCACATCATGGTAAAGCAGAGGAGCACCAAACAAGAGGAAGACCTTTGACAACATGGATTGACACAACGGCTACAACAACAGTCTCAAAGGTGACAATTGCGAGGATGGTGCAGGATCAGGTGGTCTTTCGTTCTGTTGCACACAGGGTCGCTATGACATGGAACCAACTCAGCAGCACCTAGCAATAACAACAATCCATACTAAGTACCAGCACTGTCATTATTTCCATTCTGTTTTCATTGATCTGGCCTCTATTCTCTTCCTTGCCTTCTCACCTTTTGGGGGGGGTAAATGTTGAGCATTTGGTTTCATGTAGTTCACTGTTTGAGGTAGTACACTACTCATGGGAGATACTCTGTTTTGTAAGCCAATTTAGTATGTGAGACAGCTCTGATTCCATGTGCAAAGGCTATCTTAAGATGACAATCTCCAAGGTCCTCTTTCAGGCCAAGAGGCCTGCCCTTTATAAGGAGAGAGTTTGGTTCACATTTTGCTTCCGTTCTAATTGGGACATTCTAATTTGTCTCAGGTCAGAATGGTAAATACCAGTAGCTGGGCACCATCTAGTTCTTTAGGTCTCAGGTCGACAAGGTTGTAAGCCATGTGAACTAATAGTTCCAAGGATTGGTTTCCTCTTTGAGCTTTTGACTTCCATTCTTCTCTTTTGCTCCATACAAGTAGAAGCCACATGCAAGTCATTAAGACCCCAGCACTACTCATCAGACTCAGCTGCAGACCATTATCTTTGTGAACCATGTGTTGTCAGCTGACTAACTTGCTCCCCTAGACCAGCGGTCAGCAAACTGTGGCTCAAAAGCCATATGCTGCTCTTTGGTAAGGACATATGGCCCTAAAGTAAAATTATAGTATTTTAAAGCTTATTATTCAGATAGTGGTGATTTCATTTGTTTTTTTAAAACTATGTTTATGGCTCTTAAATCACTTTTTAAATGTTGTTAAGAGAAAGGACTGACTCTTCCATCTCTAAAGTTTGCCAAACCCTGCCCTAACCTATAGCCCCCAATGTCCTTGAGTCAAAATGAAATCCCAGGAGTGGTTTGGTGAAATGCAGGAAGCCTCCATAACTGTGTCCCCTGTGTGAGTCGTTACCTACGTGGATATATATATTATTTACAAAGGAGCTTCAAAGGATTTGTAGAAAAAGTGGAATGAAAGGTAATGAAACTTTTCCAAGAGTAATACACCTACAGAGTCTTGGTGGCACAGTAAGCTAAGTGTTAAGGTGCTAACCTAAATGTTAGCAGTTCAAACCCACCAGCCACTCCACCAGGGAAAGTTGAAGCAGTCTGCTCCCATAAAGATTTACAGCCTCAAAACTCTATGGAACAGTTCAACTCTATTTTATAGAGACACTAGGAATTGGAATCAACTCTATGGCAGCAGGCTTTACAGATGCACCTATACATGGATATACATTTACCTCCACATCTACCCACATTACCCTATACATTTTAAAAATGTACTATTGTTGCAAAATTGTATATGCTTGGAACAAGTAAAGCTGCACTGCAGGGCTTGCAATGAATGAAATGAAACAGAATGCCTATGAATTGTTTTAACGTTGAAAATCTGTTCTGTGAATCTTCACTTAATTCACAATAACAAGTTTGTGTTTGTTTTTGTAACTTAGATCACTTGCTGATGAAGTTCTATTCCCCTCTTCTTTGTAGGGATCCGCTGAGGACGGTCATTCCATCCCACAGCAGTGTTTTCCTTAGACCTACCCGGAAGAGCTGCAAGCAGGCCACAGTGAGCTTAGAAGCAGGAAACACAAAAGCAATTGCATCCTCTGGCCACATTTCGGCAGCACATTTGGTACATGACCTTGTCTATAGGCTTTGACTGATGCCCTGACTAGGGTAAGCCTTGTACTTCCAAGAACTCACTCATGGCCTTGCCCACTAACTTCCTCAGAAAGGGCTTTTGTAAACTCTCAAGGAAAGTGAAGCCAGAGACACAGACACTACATTCATCTCTTTGTCTCCTGGAAATCTTCTTCGACTAGTGGCAGATTGCCCCTTCCTTAGCCAAGCTTGGCTTCCTAATCAGCTTTTCAAATTAGAACAACAACACAAACAAACTCAATGCCGTCGAGTGGATCCCAACTCACAGCATCCCTACAGGACGGAATAGACTCGCCCAGTAAAGATTTGAAGGACGTAGCTTTTACGGAATCCAACTGCGAGGTCTTTCTCGTGCAGAGCGACTGGTGGATTGAACTGCACACCTTTCAGTTAGTAGCTGAGCACTTTCCCACTGCACCACCAGGACTCCTTAACGAGGAACCAGGGCGTGAGTAACATGAAAGCAATAGGTGGAGATCACCATGATTGACGCATAACCACCACAGGCGGACAAACAACAGACACTTGGGTGAAGGGAGACAATGGTTGGTAGAAGCTATGAAAATAATAACTCATAATCTATCAAGGGGTCACAAAAGTGGGAATGGGGAGGGAGAGAAAAAAGAGCTGGTACAAGGACTCAAATAGAAAGTAAATGTTGGAGGGGGAGGTAAGAAGGAGGAACCCATCACAAGGTTGGAGATATAGCACCACCCCCAGGGGGACAAATAACAGAAATGTGGGTGAAGTGAGACAATGGATAATGTAAGACACAAAATTATAATAATAACATATAATTGATCAAGGATTCACGAGGGTGGAAGAGTGGAGAGGGAGGGGAAAAAAGAGGAGCTAATACCAAGGGCTCAAGAAGAAAGAATTTTGGAAATGTTTATGGCAACATATGTACAAGTGTGCTTAATACTACTGAATGATGGATTGTTATAAGATTTGTAAGAACTCCCCAATAAAATGGTTAATAATTTTTAAAAGTAAATATTTAGAAAGATGGATGTATGGATTATTATAAGAGCCCCCAATAAAATGATCTTAAAAAAAATTTTTTTAAAAAGCAGTAGGTGGGATGGAAGACGCGAGAGAAAGACAGCTTCAGTTGGGGAGGGTTTGACAGCGGCTTTTTAATGCTGTATTTCTTTCCCTCTGTGATGACATTCAGAAATTATTACTTAATTTTACATATATGTTTATATACTTTTCTTTTTTTATACTTTTCTACATACATATATTTCATAATAAATCCCAAACTAACTGCCATCAAGTCAATTCTAACTCATAGACACGATAGAGGGTTTTGAAAGTATAAATCTCTATGGGAACAGATAGCATTGGCTTTCTCCTGCAGAGTGGATGGTGGTTTTGAACCACCAACCTTGCAGTAACACCCGACAGGGTCACCAGGGAACTGACTGCATGGAAGAGGCCTGGTTTGTAGAGAAATAGTTATGAGTTGGGCTGTGTGGTAGTTACATAATCTATTGTCAATTTGTGACTTAAAGAGTAAAGTGGTGGGGTTTAACCTGTCAATCAGGTCGCAGCTTGATGACCTCATTTGGCGGCGCTAAGGAGATAAATAGCTCAAGAAATTCCTGTGGACAAGACATGCAACTATGCTAGAGTCCTGGAGCTAAAGGAGCCATGTGGAGCCCCCTGCCAGCGCTGAGATGCTTCCAATGCCACTGGGTCCACAAGACTTTCCACCCACTGACCTATGATATTCTTGCATTCAGTGTCATTGTGTGTGTCTGAAGAGGAATTTACACATTGGTATCGGACATATGGGATAATTTCGGACTTATGAACCTGATGTGGACTGGGCTGGGATGTTTTCTCAATAACCAATTACTCTTATATATAAAACTCTTTCTTATACACATATGAATGTCTCTATGAATTTGTTTCTCTAGCTTACCCAGACTAACACAGGCTGCTAACTACAAGGCCAGAAATTCGGAACCACCAGCCATTCCTCTGGAGAAAGATGAGGCTTTCTACTCCTGTCAAGAGTTAGTCTTGGACACCCACAGGTGCAGTTCTACCCTGTCTCATAGGGCTACTATGAGTCAGAATCGGCTTAATGGCAGTTAGGTTTTGAGCATTAGGGAATCAGGCAAGGGACCAGGTTTTTCAGTGGAAGAATCATGAAATGTCACTATCTGTGAGTTCGTTTCTCCAAAACAGGTTCATTCTTCCGCCCAGGACCCGTAAGCCTGGGGATGCCAGGAAAAAAACATGGGCAGAGAGCTGCGTGTCTCACCTCGCAGCTCAATGTGTACCGTTTCATTTAACTGCCACCTTTTGGTCCCAATACCAACTCCAGCTCCACCCTACCTGGTCTCCTCAAGCTAAGAGTCTCTCACACTCACTTTCTCCAGAGAATAAATGTAGTGGGGGCTTTTGCCTGTCAGTGCAGGGTGAAGAAAAAGACCTAAGATAGCCAAGCACTCAGTATACAGACTTTCTGCGATGCACTTGTGTCCAGCCACACACTCCATCGCCCGCTTGGAAATAATATCACCCGAGTATAAGTTTCCCTGGTTGTCCCGCGAGGCGCATACCTGCACTGAAACATCTCGCTCTCACTAAGGCAGCAAGATGGTAGAGATATGTTTTAAACTCACACAGAGTTGTATGAGTCCTTAAAATAAAATGATTCCATATGTAGAAGACAATCTATATTCCCAAACAATGGGGACATTTCCCAGATTACATATTCAATTTCTCAAGAAAGTCTTTAAAATTCTGTGTCACTATGCAATTTAGTTTCCATACCTCCGAGGGTCCAGTTCATGGTCCTTAGATCCAGTCACTAACTCCGGATGAATCCGCACATGCTCCATCATTGGCTACACGAGTTTGGGTTAAAAAATTAGACAATTCGCTGAATGTAGTATCACTTGGCATTCAATAAGGACTAAGTACTACAATACAAAGGGCCTTGAAATCTTCATGCTAAGTAAAATAAATCACTCACATAAGACCACAGATTATGTAATGCCATTTATATGAAGCGTTCAGATTAGGCCACTGGATATAGAAATCAGTTGTTCCCTAAGGCTGAGGGATAAAAACTAGGGGAAATGAGTAGTGATAGCTAGCAGACACAGAATTTCTTTTGGGAATGATGAAAACATTATAAAATTGGTTGTAGTACAACTCTGTGACTATACTGTAAGCATTAAATTATATTAATTTAAATGGATGAGCTATAAGGTATGTGAATTATATCTCAAAGAAGCAATTGCCATTCTAAAAAAAAGATTGATTCCTCCTCCCCTCCCAACCCCCTGCCCAAAATTTTCCTCTACCAAAGGTTAGAAAGGTAGTTTGTCTGAAAGTATGGTATCAAATAAACGAGCAATTTTAATTTACCTTAACCACTTCTTCAAAAGTCTCCAAGTTTTCCTTCATACTGTAGTGAGACCGTAGAAAGGAGACAAAGTTGCACGGGTACATTCCATAAAGGCGATGAAAGAGAGCATAAACACTCGCGTGGAGATGGACAAGATAGATTTCTGTCACATGGCCTAAAAAAGGAAAATGGTTTAAAGGAGACTGAGTTCAAGAAAAGATTTATATTTGTCCAAATAGCCACCAACACACAGATGCTGGCAGAACCTTTTATTTGCTCCCCCTTTGTTCCAAAGATAGCAAGTCAGTGGCTTTCTAAAATGAAAATCTGAACCCACCAGACATCCCAATGTGAATTCAATGGCTCCCAGTCTACCAAGTGTGACCTGCCCTTCTTTCCAGTCTTCCTGCGCAAGGCGCCCAAACATCTCACAACACTGAACTACCTTTCTAGTGCTAGCCATGGTCCGGAAATGTCGAACTCTACTTCTCCGTTGCCAAAGTAAGCACCAGTCTAGCAAGGACAGACTCAGACTCACCTCTCCGTCCTCTGTGCCTTGTTCTATGTGCAATGCGTAACAGCCATTCAGATAACTGTGGGATGACTGTGAGTCTTGTAAAATCAGTATGCAGTCTCAGCTAGACAGATTGAAAGGGATGCAGTAACAAGACTCTGACTGTCATGAGCTGCCTATATAAACAGCTGAGGGAGAACACTTGCACATTTACCTCCCTTACCTAGATCTTACGGGAAAGCCCATGTCCATAGTATACACAGAGCTTCTCCACACGGAGAGAGAGACCACTCCTCGGTCCCAAAGAAGACACCACTAAGTAAGTTGGCATCATATGAGTCTGTGCTTGGTTATTTAATCCTGTGGAGAAAGCAACACTATTGTGTTTCACAGGGCTTACACAGTTCACTCTGTCAATATGGGTATCTCACCCTGGGCTTACCAGAAGATTCCAAACTCAGATGTGTATAGTTTCTAAATCATACTGACAAAACTGTGCTGTTAATGGAGGGGGCGGGGGGGGGCACTGCATTTGAAATAAGAATGCTAATTATAAGTAGGACATGTGCTTTCTTTCCTCTTCTATACTGTACAGTGAACAGGTTCTCAAAACTGGAAATTTGTGTTGTGTTACAACAGACCGGCAGAATAGGACAAAATGTTCACCAAGTTCAGTCCTCTAGTCACAGTCTAGAATCTAGATGAAAGTTGTTTTCAGTTTAAATACTTGAAAATTAGAAAGTTTTACATCCTACCATTCAATTTCTTTCTGACAATGAATCCACTTAAGCAACCAACCAAAATAAAGGTCTCTCAAAGGACATGCTTCTTATTCATGCCAAGTTCATGCTCTCATCTGGATAGTGAAAACACATTTCAGCTATAGCATTGTTTGTCTTCCCTTGCAGTCCCTGCACTGTTCATCAAAACTGGAGCCAGTCAGCTGTATTTTCTGACAGGTGTATACAGAGAACTTTACCTGGTTTCTTCAGACACCAAGTTGAAAGACGGCCAAAAATATCAAAGAAATCATGAAGGTGCTGTTTGCCGGACTGTGGAATCATCGGCAGCAGGGTTATCAACACTAAAACTCCTGTGGTGAGGACTACTACATCGGTGTCAGTCTGCAGGGAGAAAGTCAAGAAACCTGTCAGACACATGTTAGGGTCAGCATTCGGAGCAATGCTACACGGTGCACGAAGAGGTTCTAAGTCATAGAGGAGCCGCACACCAGCAGTTCACTTGCATTCCCATTTCCCATTCCTAAAGGCCTAACAGACTCAACAAGAAACTGCTGAAGGCTAGCTCTACTTTAACGAGTCTGTGAGGGTCATTTACAATATACTCACACAAACTCAACCAGGGGATGAGTTTAAACTTGACTCAGGGATTTGCAAGACCCAAAGCCTTAAAACGTTCTGTTTATAGCATCAACATTTCTGCTTTTTAACAGAACAGAGGAATGTTGTTCTCTTTTGCTTCATTCATCTGAACCCTGAAATATTTTCTTGTCAAGTTCATTAAAAAATTACTATACATTGACAAATAATTGGCTATTTTTTAAAGAACTGCAACCACAGAAATATAATTTAAGAAGAAATGCATAGAGCAATAAGTCCACGTGATGGGTCACTATGAGAGTAATATTTAGAGATAGACAAAAAAGAGACGATATGGTAACCTATGACCATGCCTGTTGGGTCACATATCATTAGGCTAATTGAAGACACTACAAACACAGTGGATAATGAATCAACTCAGACTAGCTACAGCAGCTCACCTGACTCATAATTAACCACCAGTGTTTGCCAAGTAACTAAACTCCACATTTAAGAAATTAAGTTACCAATTTAAAGAGCTGAGGCATTTTTCAGAAAACAAAGAAGGGGGTAGGGTAGAATATGAGGGGTGGGATGGGAGTGATGAGTGGTTTAAACTGTTGAAGGTGGAGCTGACGGTCTGAAATGTCAATCTCCCCACCTAATTCACAACAGAAAAATTCAACAAAAAGCAAAAAGTTGAAGCAGAATTATTACTGTGATTAAAGTAATCTATGAGTCTGGAAATAAAGCTGTAAATATATTGACATTTGAAGCCAAGCGCTAGGCCTTTTGTTACGGCAGACCTATATGGTAAGAAGAACGCAACTAATCCACTGGCAAAAGAAACGAGAGCGTGTGCCATGTAAACAATGATTCCCAGCAAACACAACTGAGCCACAGCTCAGTGTGGCACTACATTCTACCAGATGACTTGATTCATAGTCAGTGAGTCATTTTCCAGGCTCACTCTTTTGGGGACAGTGTTTACCACAATCTGAACTAATAATAAATATGCTTCAAAAGGAGGTAATATTCTCAATTTAATTAAGCGGTTCCAAATTGTTCCTTTATTCTTAACATTAAATCAAGGTTTTTACGATGTCCTGACAATGTGACTCCTTTGGCCCACCTCTAGAGAGAATAATGCACAGTCACCCTGAGTGGCAAAGACAAAACTCAGTTCCCATGGTATGCATTAGATGACTCCAAAGGCAATGCCATCCTGGAACCAACACTAGTAGATATGCCCATGTCTCTGTGAGGTACAGGCAGTTAGTGCTAAGCATATTTTCTTATTTCATAAGGTAGGATGCCAGTCCAGGAACTAAAACAGATTAAGCAAATAGTCATGGTCAAACTAAAACCATAAAGTTCTATTTAGGTTGTCACTCCCTATGAAGAAAAATGCACTCGATTTAGTAATGGGGTTGTGGGGGGAGTGAACTATAATTCATTAGTTCTTATACCAACAAAACCTTAATTGCAGCTGCAACCAGACATGTTTTTACTCTAAGAGTCCCTAAGCCATTCTTCTACTAATACACCATACCTATATGCTGAAAAGGGAACTAAGAAGCGGAGGTCCTCAAAAGAGAATTCCGTGTGTTCCTGACTTGGGAAAGACTAGAAGATGATGGCAGGAAGAGATTAGGAAGAATGTAATTTTTGAACCAATCTGATTGAAGTTTTACCAGATTTACTTGGACAAAGAAGAGAAAACACCTGGATGCATGTGAGCACTTATTCATCAACCAGCAACTCTGGGTAGCATTCCTTCCCTTTGAGGAAAACAAACTGTCTTGTTGTTTTTAACTCTAAAGTTAAAATTGAGCTTGAGTATTTTAAATCGTGCAAAATTTCATAAACTATTTATACAGTCATTTCACTCCAATATTTTCAAGCATCCTACCTTGAGACATTTTAGTAAAGAAGGCAAAAGAGGTGCTTGAGAGAGCTTGTGCTTCCATGATGGCTGTAGTCGTATCACATGCCCCAAGAGAGAAAGGATGGATAAGCGAGTGGTGGTTTTGCCCACATGTTCGTTAATCTTGTCCAAGAGGTGCTAAACATATAAAAGAACAAGAAATCCTCAGATGAATGTGTGATGTTGACCCCAATTAAGGCAGCAAGAATACACTCCAGTCTCCCACTCCTCCCTTTAATGTGAAGTTAGTGTCAAGTGGATAAAGAGATCAAATACAAGGTTTTTTTCAACCAAATTAGCAAACAAAGCACTTCTGGATTTGACCTGAGAGACAGCAGCTGGTTTACAACTCCTGAAAAAAGATCCCCATCACATAGGTATGCAAGAAGAGGAGGACATGCCTATGTAGTGCTCCCTTCTGAAAAACCACATAGGCCACTTCTTGCTGAAAGCGGGAAAGGAAGCAGCCACTTATTGCTATTGTAGCCCAGCTTAGAGAGTTTGGCTCCAAATATAAATCATGTATTTGAAGTTAAAATCCACTCAGAATTAAAACAATAACAACAAAACATCTAAAAAGGCTATCAACATAAGTGTTGAAAGATGGATAACTTATGGGTCAAATTGTTGAGGTATGATTATAACATTAGAATTAATATAATTTAATGCACAACAGAAAAGTGGGTGAAGGAGACGTCGGACAGTGTAAGATATGACAAAATAATAATAAATTATCAAGGGTTCATGAGGGAGGAAGGGCTGGGGAGAGAGGGGGGAGGAAAAGTGAGGGGCTCAAGTAGAAAGATGTATTGAAAATGATGATGGCAACAAATGTACAAATGTGCTTGACACAATGGATGGATGTATGGATTGTGATAAGAGTTGTGCGAGCCCCAATAAAATAATTTTTTTAAAAAAGAATTAATACAATTTAGAAAGAAAAATCTAAAAAAGCCTCTGAAACTAATTTTGTCAAGTTTTCAGGAAACCAGGGTCCTTTAACAATGTCACCCATGGAATAAGGAGGAAGAGTCCACTGGACCAACCGTGCAGTGGCTCTGGATGCGCAATGCAACAGTACTCCCCGCGATGCATCAGGGACTCTCTCTCGTACACTTCAGCAGTTACCTTATCATGTGGCTCCTGCAGGGTAGTCAGGATGTGCAAGACCGGCTGAGAATTGGTTTCCAGGTAATAATCCACCAAGGTGTTTACAAGCATAGGTCCTCGGTCTCAACAAAGAAAAGGGTAATTTACAGTAGTATCTCTTCAAACACCAAACATTTTCCTCAAATAAATTCCTGTCACAAAACTCAAAAATGCAAGTCTTCATATTTATATCTATTCAAACAGAATTATAAACTTATTTGGCTACTTATAAAAGCATTAAAAATATCATTTTTTTACTTATTAGATGGAAAAGTCTTCTCTCATTCTTACACACACACACACACACACACACACACACCCTCAGCTTCCCATATCAGTGTACAGTTTATCTCATTTTTTTCTCTACCCCTTTTTTGTATCTCGTATTAAGCAGTATTTTACATATTAAAAACACACACATTAATTCTAGATAAAACAATAAATCTAGGATCTGCTCTAAAATACTCAAGAGTGAGCAGGAGTCAGAAAGGCTAGATGGCATGAATGATCAGAACCTCTGAAGCTTGGCAAGCATGTGATTTAAAAAAAAAAACAACTTCTATGTTTATGTGTACTTAATATTTTCAAAACCAAAAGTTCAGAGAGGGTACCCCCCAAAAACGGAAAAAAAGCTCCACTCGGCAGAAGCATATAGTTTGCATTTCTCCCACTAGATGAGCATTGAGCAACTCGCTCAGAGTCAGTGCACCCAGTGGCATCACCTGGGAAGGCTCTCTCTGGTCGCAGTGAATTTTTTCATAAAAGCAGTTTCATTGGAATTTCGTCTTTTTGTGATGGATAATTTAAGAGAACAATATGTGGCTGTGAAATTTCGTTTCTTGCTAGGAAAAACTGCTGCAGAACTGTTGTGATGTTGAACACAGCTTACAAGAACAGCGCTATGGGAAAAACTCAAGCATTGTGTCTGAGTGGTTTTCTCATTTCAAAAAAGGTGAAATATCGAATGATAACAAACCTCATTCTGGATGTTCATCACCTTCCAGAACGAATGAAGATGTCAACAAAACTCGTGCACTTGTGCCCAAAGACCAACACCGACCACTGAAGAAATGGGGACCACTGGACTATCTGGGAGCTCGGTTCAGCGAATGTTAATGGAAGATTGGGAATGAGAAGGGTCACTGCGAAATGTGTGCCCTGGTTCTGACCGACCAACAAAAAGAGCACCGAGTGGAAATGTGCTGCGCTTTGAAAGAAAAGCTCCAAAGCAACCCACACTTTCCCCCCAAGGTCATTCATTACGGGCGACGAGACATGGAGAGAGTCTTATGACCCCAAAAGCAAACATCAAAATCAAGCAGAAGAAGATGCCATCATCACCTCACCCAAATAGAGATTATCAAGTGAAATCAAACATCAAGATGATGCTCATTTGTTTTTTTGATGTGAGGGTGATAATGCATTTGGAGTTCGTTCCACCAGGACAGACTGCCAATAAAGCTTTTATTATTTTTCTTAAAGCTTTTCTTTTTTAATATATCATTTTATTGGGGCTCAGGCAACTCTTATCACAGTCCATACATACATCAATTGAGTAAAGCACCCTTATACATTCGTTGCCCTCATCATTCTCAAAATTCGCCTTCCACTTGGGTTCCTGGAATCAGCTCATTTTCCTTTTTTTCCCTTCTCCTTCCTCCCCGCTCCCCCATGAACCCTTAATAGTTTATAAATTATTATTTTATCTTATCTTACACTGCCCGGAGTCTCCCCTCACCCACCTTCCCACTGCCCATTCCCCAGAAAGGAGGTTACACATAGATCCCCTAGATTGGCTCTCCCTTTCTACACCCCCTTCCTTCCTGGTGTCGCCACTCTCACCGCTGGTCCTGAGGAGTTCATCCGTCCTAGATTCCCTGTGTTTCCAGATCCCTACTGCACCGCTGTGCATCCTCTGGTCTAACCAGGTCCGCAAGGCAGAATTGGGGTCATGGTAATTGCGGGGGGAGTAATCAAGATTTCCAGTTAAAAGTTCTGAATGATTGCATAACAGTGTGCAACACTAAAGGCCTGATTTATGGCAGATGGTAGGGCTGGTTTTGCCACCACGACAATGCACCTGCTCATGCAGACATCTCAGTATGCCAGTCTTTGGCAAAAAACAGCATGCCTATCTCACCCCATGTACCTTACTCACCTGACCTCTCTCTGTGTGACTTTTTGTTTCTGCAAATGCAGAGGGGGATATGAAAGGACTGTGATTTGACAATACAGAAGAGGTGAAGAAAAAAACAAGGGAGGTGTTATCCAAACAGATGAGTTTGAAAAATTTTTCCAAGAATAGAAACACAGATTTGACAAATGTATTAAATGTAATGGAGATAACCTTGAAGGTGATAAGGTTGTTTTATTAAAAAAATTTAAATATACAGCTTTGAAAAAAATGCCTTTTTTGGAGGGGGAGTACCCCCTCGTATATAGTGAATCCATGTTTTTTGGTGGTTTTAAAAGTCCCAATCTGAAGATGAAAATGAAAATTTATCATGAAGGCTTTACTGGAGTCTACGTCAATCTCTTTTGGTTAGCAGATAAACAAAACATTTTATTATTTTACTTACCAGAACTGAGGTTATCTTTAAAGACAGTTGTTATGTCATCTCGCACATCCAGCTTAGAGGAATCTAGCATGGAAAGGAGTGCCCCTATATTTGTCTGTTGGGCCATTGTCTCATATGGAGGAGCTTAGGCCAATTCCAGTACTTGTGTTACAGACTCCAAAGGCTCTTCATTGGTGCCGCTACCAGACTGAGAAAGACAAAAAAGAAAAGGCTAAGGATGTGATAAAGTGGCCCCATTTTAACTCATTTAAAAAAAGAAAGTATCAAGACAAACTAGCAAATTTATTAAAAGCCATGAAATGATTAGCCAGAAATTTGTTGATGGAACAAGTTCACCTGCAAGAATAATCCTATCTTAAACAATTTTGAATGAGGTCACAGAAATGTAACTACTGAGAAATTTAAGGAATTCATATTACCCGTGCTTGATCATCACAGGACCTTCAACTCATTGATCTGCATTGATGAGCAGTTTCCAGAAAAAGAAGTATACTATTATCTCCTTGGAAATTCCATGAGTCTAAAAATTAGTATACCAGGTTAGGCCACATGTTCTTAAGACCTACACTTAATGTAAACCAGGATCACATGTTCGAGTACACGCTCTCTTCAAATCCTTCTCTCTCTTCCAGCATCTCTCCTTTTAAAAAATATTTAAATTGTTTTTATTTTTAATATTTGATAAAATTATAAACAACTCTTTTCATGTTCTTGAATATTTCCTTGTACTGATATTACTTCCAATGTGGTAATTATTTTTTTCTTTTTCTTTAAACATTTTATTAGGGATTCATACAACTCTTATCACAATCCGTACATATACATACATCATTTGTATAAAGCACATCTGTACATTCTTTGCTCTAATCATTTTCAAACCATTTGCTCTCCACTTAAGCCCTTTGCATCAAGTCCTCTTTTTTCCCCTCCCTCCCCGCTCCCCTCTCCCTCATGAGCCCTTGATAATTTATAAATTATTATTTTGTCATATCATGCCCTATCCGGCATCTCCCTTCACCCCCTTCTCTGTTGTCCGTCCCCCAGGGAGGAGGTCACATGTAGATCCTTGTAATCGGTTCCCCCTTTCCAACCCACCCTCCCAGTATTGCCCCTCACACCCCTGGTCCTGAAGGTATCATCCACCCTGGATTCCCTGTGCCTCCAGCTCCTATATGCACCAGTGTACAACCTCTGCTCTATCCAGACTTGCAAGGTAGAATTCGGATCATGGTAGTGGCCCGGGGGGGGGGGTGGAGGAAGCATTTAGGATCTAGGGGAAAGCTGTATTCTTCATTGGTGCTACATCACACCCTGACTGACTCATCTCCTCCCCTAGACCCCTCTGTGAGAGGATCTCCAGTGGCCGACAAATGGGCATTGGGTCTCCACTCTGCACTTCCCCCTTCATTCACTATGGTAAGATTTTTTTTTTTATGATGCCTTATACCTGATCCCTTCGACACCTCATGATCACACAGGCTGGTGTGCTTCTTCCATGAGGGCTTTGTTGCTTCTGAGCTAGATGGCCGCTTGTTCACCTTCAAGCCTTTAAGACCCCAGATACTTTCTAAGGATAACTGCATTACCTTTTAATACACAAAAAGCAGCACATCCCCCAAGTATCACTCTATACACTCTTTTCCCCACTTTGGTCTCTGACACGGTTTTATTTTTTTTTTTAAGTACTATCAGTTAACATCAATGACACATACATCCATCATGTACTTTTTACAAACTTCATCTCCTATACTTCTTGTTGCCTTTGTGTGACTCTACTTTTGTACTCCACATAACTCTCATGGACTTTATATTACAGTGAGACTACTCCCCAACCTACTTAGTCCTGTGTAATGCTGTGAATTCCACAGCTTTCCCCAGTGAACCTACCCTTAGGATATTGCCACAGGATGTTGAAATAAATACTGTATATACTTGTGTATAAGCTGTGCTGAAAAACTGGGGTTCGGCTTATACACGGGTCAGTGGCATGAATGGATGTCATCTGGTCAAGCCCGACTAACAAAAGGGGGAAATCTCATGAAGCCTGACATAGAGTTAATAGCAAAGTGGGTTCGCGATGCATGAGAACACATGGTGCGACGTGCCTTCCAGAAATGTAGTATTAGTCATGCTATGGATGGCAGTGAAGACTGTGTTTTGTATGAAAATGACAGCAGTGATGGTGATGACGGCGATTTCAGTGAGGACAGCGTCTATGATGACCTCACACCAGCTGAAGCTCTGCATTGGGATACGGATGATGATGAGGAATCCAGTTTTGAAGGATTTTAACTCTACATTTTAGCTTGGTTGCTGATTGAGCTCAGGAAATAGTACTCTTAAGGTATCATTGTTGATACTTTGTTTTTGTTGAACCTATTTTCCACTTACTGTGCTGGTTTACTAATGTTAAATGACTTGTTGTCTTTTTATTTATATTTTTTATTTAAAATAAATATTTAAATACATTGCCCCACTGAGGTCTCAATTTTTAGTAATTTTATTTTCATTTGTTTTGATTATTGAAACTCGCCAATAGCTTCTGCATTTTCCACCCTAGGCTTATACTCGAGTCAGTCAGTTTTTCTGGTTTCCCAGGTAATAATTATGAGCCTCGGCTTATACTCAGCTTGGCTTATATTTGAGTATACACAGTAGGTACCTCTTTTATTGCCCATAATTAACCTGTATTTTCCTTCCCAATAACCTGTTCCTTTTGAGCCCATTCCTCCTGGGGAAGTATCCCATCACAACAATCAAATATCAGTTATGGTCAGATGTGGCCCACCGAACATGTGCCAAAAGGGTAGTCACAACCTTTAGGTCACTCGTTGGGAAGATATGACCAGCCAATCTCTGAAGACACTTCAAAGTGAGCAGTCTAACAAGCTATTTCCTGGTCATGAATTGTAACCCCATTCATGACCATTCTTCAGAAGTCTGTTACATATTCAGAATCCTCTCAATTTACTTCCTGGTATACAGTATGAAACTGCCGGTCTTTTTTCGGGAGCTTGCTTTGGTCACTCTAGTCATGGCTTGCTCCTTGGCTTGATACAACCAAAGTAATGTTTTCCCCTTTCACTTTCACCCTGTCTCGGTTTTTGTTTGTTGAGCCAGCCAGGAAGATTCATCCCTCAGAACCCAGGGCTGAGTGGCTCCATAGCACCCAGGGAAAAGGCTAAGCCTTGCAGAAAGCTGTGGAGTCTACTTCAGCACCAAGACAGACTTCTGAAAGTGAAAGAAGAAACCTGGGACTTTTCAGGTAAGGCCTCCTCTGTTTTAACTATGGCGCCCTGAAGAGTTGTGGTGCCTTGCAGGCAAACAGCAAGTGGATTCTGATCTGGAGTCTGAACAGAGCCAAGTAAGAACATCTGTAGGACAAGTCCCTCTCCAGCAGGCCCTCCACTCAACACTAGGCCATCTGGGACCACCATCACAATCCACGTTCCTTTGCTACTTCTGATTTGTACAATTGGAAAACCCACACTTCCAGGTATAGAGAAGATCCAGTTAGAATGCAGGAACTTTTTAATCTTAATTTTCCATTATTTTAACCCCAAATGGGAGTGATTTTCAGACTTTACTCAGCACCCTGCTTAATCCAGATGAGTTAGACCCATTTTTAGATAAAGCCAAAGGAGTAGCTGACTGGTGCATACAGAATGTCCCCTGAAGCTGGAAGAAAATTTCTGAAGCTGCAAGAAAGACTTACATCTCAATTTGTAAAGAATTGTTTTTTAAAAGTTTTTCAGTATCAGAGATCAAAGAAGAAAAATGAGGAGCTGATTCCAGGAGCCCAAGCAGAAAGCAAGTGTTTTGAGAACGATGAGGACAACGAATGTATAAGTATGCTTTACACAACTGATGTATGTGTGGATTGTGATAAGAGTTGCATGAACCCCAATAAAATGATTTTAAAAAAGAAAAGGAGAACCAGAGGATATATAACCCCTTGAAGCAAGCCACCTCCAATAAGGTAAGTAGACTGGAGCCCCCAAAAGGACAAGTGGCAAAACATGGTTAATCCTTCTCATCTGAGACCAAAGTGATGTGCCTATCATAAACAAAATCATCACTAAAAGTGTGGAGGACCAGTCTTTCCACAGTTAAAGCTAAGTCACCCCAAGTCCCAGGTAAGCTATTGACCCCAATTGATGAGAAGACCGGATAAAAGGCCCAAGAGCTGATTGTCAATTCCCACAAGAGGCCCTGGGTGCATTTTCAATTGACTACGAAGAAAGCTATTCAATTTTAAACTTCCTTAAAGACCTTCTTTCCAAAAAAACATGGGAAACCTAGAGTGTCAGAAAGTTCTACAAGCAAGCCTTTTCTCCAGGATCTGGAGTGCCAAATTAGAGACACTATATTAACTCACTACTTTTTGTGTGCCTAGTGCCCTAGTCCTCTCTTGGAATGAGGCTTATTACTAATGAACTGAACGTTCAAGTGACTTTTCAGCAATTAGACTCCAGGTCAGGATGAACCTGAGGACATTCTATTTGCAACTTCCAGGGGGAGCAGAGCCCTGCCTTTACTAGAGAACATCAGACCATGTAAATCCATTTTGCCCTACCTCTAAACCAAAACTAAAACTCACTGCCATCAAGTCAATTCTGACTCATGACCTGCCTCAGTCCCTTACAAATGACAATGGAATTCATTCATGGCCACCATCACTGCACTGGAGGCACATCTAAGCAGCAAGAAGCACTTCCATTGTGCCTAGAGGCCTCAGTCCAGTGCAAAGGTGCACTGCATCTACTCACTAGGTCATTCCTTTGCCCAAAATCCTCTATACATCACCAAACCAGGAGAGTGTTTTTTTCATTACATGTACACCTTTTTCCTTCTACCTCTTAAAAAGCTAAATTTAGATGAAACACTTAAAAAAAAACCTTAAAATTATTAAACTTTATTTCAGCAGTAATTATGTTATATAATACATAATTTTAAAGTCTTTACTGGTATCAAATGAACAAATACTTGTTATAATTTGATGTAGTGGTTATGTGTTGGGCTAAAAACTGCAAGGTCAGGAGTTCAAAAACATCAGCAGCTCTGTGGGAGAAAGGTAAGAGTTTTCTGCTCCTGTAAACAGGTATAGACTTGGGAACTCACAAGGACAATTCTACCCTGTAATATAGGGTCTCTGTCACGCAGCAATGACTTTTTGACAGTGAAGTTGGTTATTTTGGTTTGTTGTAATTTGAGGTTCACATACTTTTGTTATTTTTAGAAAAAAGATACTTCAAAATTCTGATATGTTACATAGTGTGTTCATTTTCTCCATTTAAAAAAGTTATTACATAGATAAGAACTGGAAACAGAGGGAATTCAGGACAGATAAACGCCTCAGGACCAATAATGAGAGTAGTGATACCAAGAGGATAAGGGCAAGGTGGGGTAGAAAGGGGGAACCGATCACAAGGATCTACATATAACCACCTCCCTGGGGGATGAATAACAGAAAAGTGAGTGAAGGGAGACATCAGGCAGTGTAAGACATAAAAAAGTAGTAATTTATAAATTATCAAGGGTTCATGAGAGAGGGAGGGTGGGGGAGAGAGGAGATAAAATGAGGAACTGATACCAAGGGCTCAAGTAGAAAGAAAATGTTTTGAAAATGATGATGGCAACAAATGTGCATGACAACATGGATGGATGGATTGTGATAAGAGTTGTATAACCCCCAATAAACTTATTTTTAAAAGTTATTACAAGAGATAGTCAACAGGAGCAATGTTAACAACATTCATTAAAATGAGTTTATTGGATACAGTCAACATTTTAGAGAACCTTAATGACATAGTGGTTTCAAGTTGGGCCGCAATCTGCAAGGCTGGCAGTTCAAACCACCAATGGGTCCGAGAGAGAGAGAGAGAGAGGAGAGAGAGAGAGAGAGAGAGGAGAGAGAGAGAGCGAGAGAGAGAGAGAGAGAGAGAGAGAGAGAGAGAGAGAGAGAGAGAGAGAGAGAGAGAGAGAGAGAGAGAGAGAGAGAGAGAGAGAGAGAGAGACAGAGACAGAGACAGAGACAGAGAGACAGACAAGGCTTTTTGCTCCTATAAACAGTTATAGTCTGAAAAACTCACAGGGGCAGTTCTAACCTGTCCTCTAGGGTTGCTATAAGTCAGTAATGACTTGATGGCAGCAAGTGTCACAGTTTTAACCAGCTGACTAAAGTGGTTTGTTGTTGGGAAGCTTTACTATTAACACAGCATAACCCCACTCAATGGGGTAGAACAACAAAATTGTAAGTGACTGGAAATATAAGATATGGCAAAAAATTCTTATAAGGGGAAGAAAATAAGAGTTCCTGAGGGTAGGGTGAGGGAGGGAAGTGAAAGGGGAGTTGATATCAAGGAGTTCAAGAAGAAAAAAACTGTTTGAAACTGCTTGTGGTAGCAATTGTACAATACTGCTTGATGTGATCAAACTGTAGAATGTTATATCTGTAAGAGCTCCCAATGAAAGGATTAGAAAATAAATATAAATAAATAAATAGCGTAGACAAAATAATTTCTTGTCATTGAAATAACAAGACTTTTCTTTGATTACTAGTTTAAGTTATTTTTAAAATATATATGGCTTCCAGGATGAGGGCGGGGCAAGTTCACCAAACCACACACCTTTGAAACTCATTATTATTTCTGATTATCAAAAATTCCTGACAATTAAAACCTTCATGGAATATTACAAAAAATAACTACTCAAAAGGTTAGCATTTGTTCTTTTATTTATTTAAATTTAGTTATTTTAATGACAAAATTGTTTCCTTTGAATCTAGATGCTTTCTTTTTAAGCTTACTTCAGATGTTCAGTAACTTATCAGTTTGGCTTTTATCTGAAACCTTTTAAAACTCAGGTTTATCACTGTTGTAAGTATCTTGGTTTTTTGTGTTTATAATTTAAGGAGTCAGGTGGCATTGTGGATTATGTATTCAGATCAGCAGTCTGAACTCAGCAGCCACACCACAGGAAAATGAGGCTTTCTGCTGCTATAAAGATTTATAACCTTGGACACCCAAAGGGGCCGTTCTGCTTTGTGCTACAGGGTTACTATGAGTCAGAACTAACTCAATGGCAGTGAGTTTGGTTGGTGTGTTGATGGTCCTGCTGGTTTCCAGTTGTTTATTTGGCTTTGCCTTGGCTCTGCCAATTCCCATTGGGTCTTTTCTTTTTTAAATATTATGAATTCACCATGACCATATTAAGTTTTGTCATCTACAAATAAGTTTTTGCTTCTTGAATGTGCTAAAATACCTAACCAAAAATTTCCAACAGAAAGATGTATTATATTGGGTTTGTAAAAAGGACTGTTATTTTGAACATGTAGCCAACCAAACTAAATCAAGATTTCCAGAAACTGTGCAAGGTGATAGGGTTCATGAATTACAACTGATCTAAAATTCATCAAGAAGAGAAATTAGTCACTGAATAGACTCTTTCTGTAGGTCTTTTCTGTGACAATATTGTGAGTATACTAAGAGTCTATTCTTTGGATATAAGAAACTTTTTTCCTAAATTGTCTTAACTAATCAGCCTAGATATGACTCTCAGATTGAAATTTTTTATTAAACTTAACAGATTATTTTTAAAAACCATGACTGGAGGAGCTAATAAACTTTCATATGGTTTAAAAATTAGAATGGCGGGCCGGCCCCAATCCCAAATACTTGGACACCTGCCCCTACTCCCCCGAGGAATTTATTTTAGAGGATGAGCACTGAATCTGCAGCTCTGGGAGGGGAACATGTCTGATCAGAGCACACGGGAGCCGATGAGCGGTGGGGAGGAGAAAGTGGAGCACATCCTGGTCCACCAAGCCTTGAGGATGATGTTCCCACTCAGAGCAAACAGTCCACAGAGAGGAAACAATGGCAGGCCCCACTATGATACACGATGTTCCTCACTGACCCATAGCCCTACAGGGGACAACACTGGAGGCACAGCGTGGGAATTGTGCCCGATCTGATCCCCCCACATCGAGGCAAAACACTAAGGGGGTGCAACAGAACAGCAAGGAAACAGAGCAGCGAGGGACCCAGGGAATGCTGAAGGTAGACTTTGGGCCAGGGCTTGGTGCCCCAACAGACTGAACTGGAAAACACTCCTAAAGGCCAACAAACAGTCCTTGAACTAACTACAAGCTTTTCTTTCTTGTTGTTGTGCTTTATTTTGATTTTTTTGTGTCATTGATTTGTTGTTGGTGTCTTGTTGTATATTGTTGCTTGGTTTTGCTCTGTCTTGTTTTTGTGCATGTTATTATCTCCGCAGGTCTGTCGGGTGGATGAACAATCTAGTGGAGAAAACAATGGAACCAACAGTTCCGGGGGGACATGGGAGAGGGGAAGGTTGGGGGAAAGGTAGGGGTGTTAACAAACCCAGAGACAAGGGAACTACAACTGATCCAAATTGGTGGTGAGGAGGGTATGGGAGGCCTGGTAGGGCATGAACAAGGATAATGTAACCAAGAGGAATTACTGAAACCCAAATGAAGGCTGAGCATGATAGTGGGACAGGAGGAAAGTCAAAGGAAATAGAGGAAAGAACTAGGAGGCAAAGGGCATTTATAGAGGTCTAAATAAAGACATGTACATATGTAAATATATTTATATATGAGGATGTGGAAATAGATCTATGTGCATATATTATAGGTTTAGTATTAAGGTAGCAGATGGACATTAGGCCTCCACTCAAGTACTCCCTCAATTCATGAATACTTTCTTCTATTAAATTGGCATTCTATGATGCTCACCTGCCCAACACAATCGCTGAAGAGAAAGCAGGTGAATAAGCAAATGTGGTGAAGAAAGCTGATGGTACGTGGCTATCAAAAGATATAGCGCCTGGGGTCTTAAAGGCTTGAAGATAAACAAGTGGCCAACTAGTTCAGAAGCAACAAAGTCCACATGGAAGAAGCACACCAGTCTGTGTGATCACGAGGTGCAGAAGGGATCAGTTATCAGGCATCAAAGAACAAAAAAAATCATAACATTGTGTACTCACCTCCCTGATAGGATCGCTGAAGACAAATGGGTGCATAAGCAAATGTGGTAAAGAAATCTGATGGTGCCCGGCTAGCAAAAGATACAGCGCTGGGGTCTTAAAGAATTGAAGGGAAACAAGTGGCCATCTAGCTGAGAAGCCACAAAGTCCACATGGAAGAAGCACATGTGCGATCACGACGTGTCAAAGGGATCAGGTATCAGGCATCATCAGAACAAAAAATCATATCACTGTCAATGAGGGGGGGAGTGCAGAGTGGAGACCCAAAGCCTATCTGTAGGCAATTGGACATCCCCTTACAAAAGGGTCTCAGAGAGGAGATGAGCCAGTCAGGGTACGATGTACCTACGATGAAACATAAAACTTTCCTCTAGTTCATAAATGCTTCCTCCACCACCACCACCCCCGCCCCAACTATCATGATCCCAATTTTACCTTACAAATCTCGTTAGACCAGAGGATGTACACTGGTGCAGATAGGAACTGGAAACACAGGGAATCCAGGACAGATGATCCCTTCAGGACGAGTGGTGTGAGTGGCGTTACTGGGAGGGAGGAGGGAGGGTGAGCTGCAAAGGGGGAACTGATCACAAGGATCTACACATCCCTGAGGAATGGACAACAGAAATGTGGGTGAAGGGAGACCTCAGACAGTGCAAGATATGACAAAATAATAATTTATGAATTATCAAGGGTTCATGAGGGAGGAGATAGCGGGAGGGAAGGGAAAAATGAGGAGCAGATGCCAGGGGCTTAGGTGGAGAGCAAATGTTTTGAGAATGATGAGGGCAATGAATGTACAAATGTGCTTTACACAAATGATGTATGGATTGTGGTAAGAGTTGTATGAGCCCCTAATAAAATGATTTTAAAAAATTAGAATGGCAGTAAGATTTTCTTCCATGTTTCCAAAGGAAGAGCTTTGTGTCTTAATAGACGAGTGCTTCAGTGTCCCTATTAAAATATACAACCTGAAGTTTCACAGAATGTAGTTGCTAGTGCTACTGTTTTAGTACAGACAAACACTTCATGAGTCTTGTTATTCTTGGAATGGAGACTTCAGTTCTTAGTCTTATGGGTTATTTTCAGATATGTGGCCTAATATTGTTGTTCATATTTCTGTTCTACCTCTAGCTTTCATGAAGGGTAACCCTTGTGGACCACTGACCCTAAATGTCCTTTTAATCCTGGAGCCTGAAAAAATAAACAAAAGAAAGTCTGGTGCCTACGAGCCATTTTTAATTGAATAAAAAGTTGTAGACCATTTCCTATGGGCACTGTTCTGTATTGAAAAAAGTCAGCATGTTTAGAGTTGACCTCTAAACAAGAACATCAGACTAGCTATGTAGGTTTAGAGCAGGTTAGTAATTATTTAGTCTACCAGACAAGGTTATGATGTGCCTGTTGAATGCTGGGAACTAAACTGTCATTTCCTCCCCTTCCTGTGTTACCTATCTTAAAACTGAGAATGTCTTGCTTTAGCTTGTTTTCGTTGTTGCTGTTTTTAAGAAGGAGGAACCAAATAGACTCCCCCAAGATATCTCTGCCCTGCCCTGCAACTACCCTAATTAGATAAGACACTCCCACCATGGTAATTAGTGAATTTCTACGTAAATTAAAGACCCAGAGAAGGGGAGAATAGGTGAGGGTAACCCTGTTTCTAGGAGGGTGACTTTACATCTTTTAGTGAATAAACTGACAAGGACAGTTTACCCCATGGGTCTCTTATGTAGACCACTCCCACAATGGGAAGGCTCAGCCTGTATTATTTTGGTAATCATATTTTTAACTGAATTTATTTTTCTGTCTTTAGTAATCCAGACCTCATGCTTTCAGGCTACCTGAATTGAGTGAACCATTCTATATATTTTAGCCAAAAAGTTTTGCTGTGACCACAGTAATAATGCCATTCTGATTAGAATTATCCAGCTTTACATGGAGGTAACTATTATTTCTGAGAAAGTTAATATGCTGCCTATGAATCAGACCACAGATATATGAACAAAGTATATTCTATAAATGGAATTTTATCTCAAATCTTAAAACCCAAGTCCTAATATAAGAATCATCATTTTTTAATATCTATTAATAATAGTGTTCTCATTTTTTTTTAAGAATCATCAGTTCTTAGGATGTGATCCTGCTCAATATTTACCCTCTTAAGGTGATCACTAAGGAAGGTGGCAGCTAGTACAGATGGGAGAAGCATGCCAGCCTAAGTGTCAACAAAGGATTTTAAATAAAATCCATGGTCAGAGGAGGGGATGTATTAAGAGCTTTAATTCTGAGCTCTAAATTCAGTTTGCGGAAGAATAGTTCACAGTATACAGTGGAAGCCGTAAATCTATTCTGAGTCTCCATTGAATTCTGATCATTGCACAATGTGACAAGCTTTGTCCTCAAGCATGTGCTTGAAAATAGATTGCGATCACGTCCTAGCTAGCCCAGGGAAGAGCAGTCTAGCCCTTGGGGACTTGGCCTGGGCATCCCCTTGATGACATTTGGGGTAGACCCAAACAGCCCTATTACCCTTCCTACCTTGTTTTGAGAGCCTGGAACCAAACTTACAAACGTTTCGATCTAGAAGATTGTATGTAACTTCTGTTCCCTCTTCTGTAATCCTGTCATTATGATGTAGCAATATGCTATCAATCATGGTTTTGTGAGTTTCCTTTGTTCTCCACATCTTATTTAAGTGGCTGCATTTCTGTAACTCTTTAGCCATCATTATGATTGCTAATTGTCACTCATTCAAATGGTCAGTTTTGTCTGGTTTAAGACTTAATGATGTGCCTTTACTTCAATTTGAAGTCTCTTTTCTCTGTATAGAACATGTAGTATTCAGCTGACTGGCTACACAAATTTAATCAAGAAAAGATAAATCAAGATATAAGAGTACTGTTTAATCAGATCTGCATGCATTTGCCTGTCTCTCCTCTGATAGGATCAGTAGGAATCATATTATTATTTTCCTTTTGAGACCTTGTATTTTTATTTTGGTTGGTAAATCTGTATCTTCTAGATATTAGTTTAACTTAAAAATGATGCTCCCTTCTTCAAAAAAAAAAAAAATGATGCTCCCAAGGGTTATCAGTCCATTCCTCCTCCCTTCCAAACTTGTGAGTTCAGAGCCAAATTCAGACTGACGCTCTCATCCAACTGAAAGTAGGTACTGAAGAATGATCCCCATCGCTTTTCCATGTTACTCACTTAACCATTCTCTAACTTGTTCAGTCTTGTGTAATGCTGTAAACTCCAGTTTGTCTAATGACCCTACCCTTAAGACATAAAGAGATGTCAGAGCGATGTTGAAATATAAAATATATATATATATATATATATATATATATATATATATATAATCTTATATTGCCCATCACTAACCTACACTTTCCTTCCTAGTAACCTGTCTCTTTGGGGCCCTTTATCCGATCACAACAATTGAGTATTTCTGATCAGATCTGGACCACTAACCCTGTACAGAAAGAACAGACACAACTATCAAGTCACCCTGGAATAAAAAGCAGTTTGGTCAAGGAGCCAAAAGTTGCTGGAAAAACACGATCAGACCAACTCAGAAGACATCTGAATGGGAAGAGTCTAACAAGCTATTTCCTGGTCATGAACCATAACCCTACCTCAAAGCAGATCTATGACCATTCCTTAGAAATGTTACATTTTCATAATCCCCTCAATTTACTTCCTGGTATTAAAATGTAAATCTCCTTTTTTCAGGAGCTTGCCTTGGCGATTCCAGTCCTCATTTGTTCCTTGCTTGATGAACCAAAGTCAGCCTGTTTTTGTTTCTCAGCCATGACAAGTTGAGACCACGATTGGTAACACAGGGATGGACAACAGACACCCAGCCGTTTGTTCAGGATCATAAGCGTAGAGGTAAATCAGGGGATAAAAACTGAAAATGTGAACCCAGACCTGCCTGACTCCAAATGTAACACAACGCTAACTTAAGGCTTTGAACTTCATAGCAACTCTGGGAAGTATCCTTTTTTAATAAAAGAGAACTTAGAAATCCAAAAGGATGATTGTGCCAAGGTTACATGATAGAGCACAATTAGGTGATTTAACACCCAGGCCAATGGTTGTCATTCATAGCTTCATTAAATTTTAGCCCCATCTTCTATTGGCTTTTCTTTTAGTAAGCTAAAATAGTTCTCAAGCTATACTGTTTACCAAAATTACATCTGGGCTGCTTATAGAAAATGCAATTTTCTTGTTCCACCCAGAGTGAATTTTAGGTTCAAAATTTCCATTTTCAACAAGCATCCTCAGACAAGTCATATTTAAGACTTCAAAGAATTTGTGGGAAAATTCTAGTATCTTTCAATTCTATTTTTCTGCCAACTTATTGAAGCCTCTTCATATATGTGACATACATATTCTGCTTGAGAAACTATGCTAAAGAAAAATATGGCTACCGAGCAAAAAAAGATAAATATTATATGATCCCACTTAGATAAAAGATCTCAAATGTACAAAAGAACTAAAGTTTATTACTAGCAAAGGGAAAGAGGAAGTCACTGCTTAGGAGGCATGGAGATTTTAAGGGTGATAAAAAAAATCTGTAAACATGTTCTTATGGTTGTACAACATAAGGAATTTAATTAAACCGAGCATGTTTGTTAAAAATTGTTGAAACATCAAATGTTTATACACACACACATACACACACTTATAACAACAAAAATGGATTGATGGAAGGATAAAGAGAAGAAAAAAACAAACATCTTAAAAAATGCAAGTATAGTTAACACATTAATGATAAAATCTGGGTTGTGATTATTATGGAGGTCTACTATAAAATACTTTCAACTCTTCTTTATGTTTGAGAAATTTTAAATATTGGGGGAGGCATCTAAGGCATTATTCTTCTGTAAGGATATCAAACTCAAATTAATAAGTTCCCCAGAAATTGCTGGACCTTAGCTCACTATAATCTAAGCCCTCTTCTCACTACTATCGTGTAATATCCATTGGTGCACATAACTGGGTGATCAACTATTAGCTGGAAGGTTGGTCTGAAACCACCCAGAGGAACATCGGACAACAGGCCTGGCAATCTGCTTCCAAAAGGTCAGCCTTGAAAATCTACTCTGCACACATGCAGTCATCATGAGTTGGAACTGATTCAATAGAAACTAACAACAACATTTACTGATTTGGCTCTTGGTAACTAGCCAGAAAAATCAATTAAAATGTTTTGATATCAGATCATAATGTATGAAGTTTCTGGTACAAACCTAATACATCTGAAATGTAAAGGGACATCACAAAGGAAACCTATTTCAAAGGGCTCAGAAATGTGAGACCACAACTGATAAGATTCTGTTGTAAATGAGTTTAAAAATTAAAATAGAAACAATTTCACTTTCTTGTAAACTGTATTAAATTAAACATAAAGATGACAACATCCTATCAGAGTTCATTATTCATTGTAGAATTAAATGAGATAATGCGTGTAAAGCACTTACACTTGAAGCAGAGAAACTCACTGAATAGCACTGTACTAATAAATACTAATTTAAAAACCTTTGGATCACAACTTTCCAAATGACTTAATAGCATATTTATCCAGTTAGTTCCCACATTCACTGCTACTTGAGGTAAATCACAAATTATTCCTATTTACTGATAAAGAATACAACATATGAATTTAAAGATATTTTGTCCTTGTCTGTGTTTTTCTCCAATAAGAGTATTACTTACCTAGTCTCAGTCTAGTGAGACTGTGAGCTAGTCTATCATGCAATCACATGATAATATTGTCAAAGCTGGTCCTCCAAATGCAGGCAGGCCCACAGCACAGAATGACATGGGCTACATTCTAAACAAAGATGGCATCCATCCAGTCCACTTGGCTACTGACAGTCAGGGCTAACTGACGGGCTCCCTAGCTTGTTCTTCAGTTTGTAAATTTTGTTTCAGCATAAAAGTCTGGTTTCTATAACCTGCTCTTCCTAAGTGTTGTGTAGAAGGCAAAATTAGTTTTCATTATGAATAACAGAATACCCTTGACAACAGCTTTTCTCTCTATCTCTAAAATTTGAGCTTTTGGTCATTTTTAAACCTCAGAAAAAATATTAATCTTCATATGGGATTCAAGTACAAGCTTAAAAATAAAAAATCCCCAAAAGCTCACGAGAGTAAAATCAAAAGCTTTTGCAATCAGTCCCATAATTGGAAAATATTTCCTTTTCACACTCATTCAAATATCTCTTGAGGGTGCACTAGGTACAGAGCACTTATTACAGAGGAAGACTTACTCAATGGAGAAGAATTCTTCAAATGCAATAAGAATAATATACGAGGGAGTACAAAAACAACTTATTTTTTTCCAAAGCTATGTATTTAATTTTTTTTTTTTTACAAAACAAGCTTTTCAGCTTCAAAGTACTCTCCACTACACTTAATACACTTATCAAATCTGTGACTGCATTCTTGAAAACACTTTCAAACTCATCTGTTTGGATGACTGACAGCAACTCCCTTGTTTCTTCACTTTTTCTAAGTTGTGAAATAGCTGGGCTTTTTTTCCCCGTGTCCCTCTTCATTCAAGGAAACAAAAAGTCACACGGGATGAGGTCAGGTGAGTAAGATACATGGGGCAAGAGAGGCATGCTGTTTTTGCCAAAGACTGGTGCACTGAGATGGCTGCAATAAGGAGGTGCATTGTCGTGGTGGCAAAAACCAGTCCCCCCTCTGGCACAAATCAGGCCTTTTTGTCCTATAGATACACTATTTTTTCAGAACCTCTAAATAGAAAGCTTGATTAACAGTCTGACATGGTGGAATTAACTCCAAATGTACTACTATGGATCAAAAATAGAAAAACACTCATACACATGAATTTTTCCCATAGTGCTACCCTAGTAAGCTGAGTTCAACATCACAACAGTTTCTGCGGCATTTTTCCTGAGTAGGAAAATTTCACAACCACCTGCTGTTCTCTTAAATCAGCCATTACAAAAAACGAGGTTCAAGTAAAACTGATTTTACAAAAAAATTCACTGTGACCAGAGAGAACCTTCCTAGGTGATGCCACTGGGTGCACTAACAACTCAGAGTGAGTTGCTCAAAACTACACCCAGCAAAGCTTTTTCCAGCTTTTTTTTAGTACTCCCTCCTATGCTCTAGTTTAAAAGATAGATGATAGATAGATAGATAGATAGATAGATAGATAGATAGATAGATAGATAGATAGAGTTCATTGGGTGGACAAAGAAAGGAGGTGACCAGTTTGGGAGGGACTCAGAGAAAGTGGTGGTGTGTGAGGTGTATATATCATAAGCATATTTCTTACAGTCTTTTAGGTCAGCACCCCAGATACACTGAACCATCTACTTATCTCTAGTGAGATACTACCATTTTGGAAGGATTCGAGTATATAATGGAATACAGGATACATCCCAAGACAACACCTTGGTTAGTATGTTTTCTGAATCCCAAGCGGCATTCCACTTAGCTTATACTATCATCTTTAGTGGCTGCATACAACAATACAGTGCTATTGATGACACTTTTTTTTTCCGATGACACTTTTCATATTAAAGAGTCTGACTTGAATTTTCTCAACAGCCACTCCCCAGCCCCAAACCTATTGTTTGACTAGTCTTCTGGATCTCAGTAAAAATCAGTGCCAGCAGCCTCTTAGCTTAAGATAAACATCTAAGGATATTCTAGATTTTTCTACCTTGCCCCCAGCAACCTCATTCATTTTGCTACCCACTAACTACAGCCCTAGTCCATACCTTTCAATCAGATCAGCGATGAGCATCCCTCACTCCTCTCCCAACTTGTTCCTGCTCCTATATAATTAATTCACCACCAAATAGCCACACCAGAGACTTTTAAATATGGAAATCAGGATTTATCACTCCCTTGTTTAAAATCATCTAGCAGCTTCCCACAGTGCTAATAAGAGCCAGACTCACAAGAACGCCTGTACAGGGCAATTGTTTAACTCCCTGGCCACTCCGCCTCTTTGTTTTTCTGCTGTGTTTTGCTCACTGCAAATACAACAAAACTGGTTTTCACTCCAGGCTTTTGTATTTTCCGTTCCCTCTGTGCCTGGAATACCCTTTCCTGGATCCTGGTATGACTGTTTCTTCAGGCTCTGTTGATTGGGAGGCTTCCCTGGCTGTTCAATCAAAAGCATCACAAGTAAGCTTCTACTTCATCAATAATTCCATTTGTTACAGCTCTTATAACCAATTAAAATTCTTGTTTGTTTGTTTGTTTATCTTGTTCATTATCTTCCTTGAGCAGAAAGTGAACTCCAGGAGAGATCTTGTCTGTCATTTCAAATGCCATAGCCTCAGAACTTAAAACAGGACCTACTATATCTAACACCTAATGCCGATGTTAGAAAGATACATATAAAATAACATGATCAGCATCAAAGGGAAGCAATTACAAAGCCCTTAGATGTCATTCATAAAGCTTTATTACTAAAACTACAGCTAGGGAAAAACTCAATAAATCCCAAAACATCTTTTCCTGAACAGTTAATTCACTTTGTCAACATCGTCCTCAAGTTCTTCCAATTTATCAAGAGTCACACTAATGACCGAAGTCACTTCTACCTGGGTCTTAAAAATAAGAACTAAACCTAGGTAACAAGAGGTAAAGAACATGTCCACTGACACCAAAAGTCATGGAAATTACAATGAAGTATTGTCAATGCACATTCACCATGTTCTTTCCATTCAATACTTACCACTGAATTTTGTATCCAAGCCAACACTGGTGGAGCAAATATCACCAAAGATGAGGAAGGTAGCTCACTTTGTCACATGGCAGGTGAAGGGCAGACCAAGCACATCCAATTTTACGCAAAACTGATCTCATTCCCGATGTACCTCATTTCCTAGTCATGCAAAGCCTAAATACATCCTTTCTTTCTTCCACCACTCCACAAAACTTGGGCTTCATCCTTTGAACTCATCTCTTAAGAAAAGTAACAGACTCTGACTGCCTAAAGTGTCCACCCTGTCTCCACAACCTACTACATGAGTAACCTCTGCTAGGCTATCTCATTTAACTTAGTTTGAAAT
Source organism: Tenrec ecaudatus (assembly GCF_050624435.1). Taxonomy (NCBI): domain Eukaryota; kingdom Metazoa; phylum Chordata; class Mammalia; order Afrosoricida; family Tenrecidae; genus Tenrec; species Tenrec ecaudatus. The sequence continues at coordinate 74,087,876 of NC_134539.1, read as the reverse complement.
GGGGACAAGAAAAAGACCTAACTCCTAGGCTGTTATGAAGATTAAATGAGACTGCCAGAATGTATAAAAGTACTTAGAACGTGCCTGCACACATTTAACCATAGAATATCTTTCGATTATTGTCTCCCTACCAAAAGTAAAGAAGATAAGGCGTTCTACTCCCATAAAGAGTTATCCTTGGAAACCCACTGGGGCAGCTCTAAGCTGTACTATGAGGTCGCTAGGAGTTGCAATCAATTCAATGGCATTAAGTGACGTGACTGATCAAAATGAGGCACTCTTGGCTGCAACCCTATGTTCAAACATGACAATACTTGTGAGAAAAGCCCAGGCCTGAGCAGTGCTTCATTCTGTTGTACACAGGGTTAAGGCTGCCAAGAAGTGGAATTAACTTGACGGCATCTAATAACAACAGAGGATTTGGCATAGTTCACACAAAGAAAAGTCACATTAATTTCAGTAATCTTTCCAATATTCCTAGTATTTGACATTAATAATCAGATTTCACTGGGGAAGGAAGAGATGTTTGTCACTGTACACTTTCCAATTCACAAGGAACTTTGAATTCATGAGAAATTGACAATCACATTTTATCAAAAAGGATACTTTGTATGATCTCAATTAGCATAGAAAATAAGAATTTAAAGACAACTTTTAGCTCTATACTGTGCCAAAATCTACTTTCTGGTGTTGGCCCTTATTTTTATAAAGTTGAGTAGTCAACTGTAGACTTCAGCAATTTGTGTGTATGTACAGTAAATGTAGATTTAGCTCATGTAGTTACGACCGTTATACCTAATCTACAAGACATCAGCAATGTGGACAAGATATTCACTTTCAAATAATGGAAGAAACATTCTAGATGCAACATCCAAGTAAAAATCTCTTTTTAAGCATTATATGCTAAAATTCCATGAGTCCAAGTATACATGTATTACTTTAGCAGCAATAGCTTTAATAACGATTGTGATTTATATGTTCAAAGCAGTTGAGAACTTACAAAGAATATTAAGAATGTGAATATTAAAAGTATATTAACTAGATTACATTTTCAAATAATAGCATGTGCTATTTGAGCCAATGTTTTTAAATGTCAAATAACTCATGACTAAATAACAAAAATAAGTTTTATCTTAATTCTAACTTTCATAAAATTGGTTGTCTGCAGCTTTTATTATAAATCAAGTAACTTTTTTTTTATCAAGTAACTTTTAAGAATGTTATTTAATCTGCAGTCTTTCAATGAAAGGTCCTATTTGGGAATACTTCATATCTTAAGAAAATAAATTTGAAAAACACCAACCTTGTCACATCAATTTTTGAGGCAAAAAAATTCTAAAATCACAGTAAAAAAAGCTATGGTAAACCATCCACGGAGAAAGCAAAGCAATTGTAAGAAAAAAAATGAACACTCAAACATTATTTTATACTAACTAAATTTCAAAATGGACTTTATAAAAATACTTTAAGAAAGCAATTCCAGAGGGGAAAAAAAAAAAAGAAAGCAATTCCTGAAAATGATGAGGGCAAAGAATGTACAGATGTGCTTTATACAATTGATGTATGTATGGTTTGTGATAAGAGTTGTATGAGTCCCTAATAAAATGCTTTTTAAAAATAAAATAAATTAAAATTTTTTTAAAAAAGAAAAGAAAGCAATTCCTTTATTAGTTTTGAGCTCATGGAAGCCAAAGATTTAAACAAAAAGCCTGTAAAAATATCGATATCAATTGCTGTCTTCATTACCTAGTGCTGCTAAAACAGAATACCAGACAGATGGCTTGAACACACGAAGTTATGCACTGACAATTTACGAGGCTAAATACTAATCCTGGTGCTTGTTCCAGAAGGCGGCTTTCTCTCTCTTGCCTCTGGAGAAAAGGGCTTGTCTGAGTTTCAGCTCCTGGACTATCTTTATGTGACTTGGCCTCTCTCTTCCCAGATCTGTTTCTATAACCTCTTTTATTTCTCAAGGGATTCTCTTAGACTCATCCCTAGTCCTGGCTCATTACCATAATAAAGACAGTCCATCCCCAATTGGGCTATACCACAGGCATAGAAATCAGGATTTACAATACAAATTTTAGGGGGACAAAATTAAATCCATAACATTCCACCCTTTGGCTCTCCAAAATTCATTTCCTTCCCACATGCAAAACCCATTTTCCCTATCATACAATCTCAAAAGTCTCCAAGAACTCTACGTCCAAGATCTTCACTTCTGAATCACCTAAATTAAATATGGGGAAACTTTAGACATATTCCATCATGAGGCAAAATGTTCCTTTATCTGTTAACCTGTGAAATCTGTGAAATTGTAAATTATCTGTTTCTAAAGTACAATGGTGGAATAAGCATAAATAGTCATTTTGATTACAAAAGTGAGAATGAATGTACAGAGGGAAAAAGAATAATGGATACCAAGCAAGTCCCAAAACCATCAGAATAATTTACATTAGCTCTCGAGGCTTAAGAAAAAATATCTCGTCTCTTGAGACCAACTGGGCCATGGTGCTGCCCTCCAAACCCTCATTGTTGACCAGGCACTCTGCATACTAAGAGGACTCCCCTCAAGTTCAGTTCTATCTTCCAACCCAAAGGGTTGAAAACCCTGCTCCCTTGACTTGGGCAGCCCCACTCTCTTAGTCCACATGAGTGGTAACCCCACCCCCTCAGCCCTGACAGGTCACATTTGGCCCCTTGAGCATGCTAGCCTGACCCTTCACTTTGGCCAGCGGTCCCATCTCCCTGATGCAGATAATGGCTCTTCCATAATCCAGAACCAAGGTGGCAAAGATACAAGTCTTTGAAACTTGGGAGGCAGTGTGTGACCCCTTCCTTTGAGATGCAGGACACCATAGCCCTTTTCTTTGAGACCAATAGAGGGCCACCTCTAGTATTCCTTCCAATAATTCTGCTGTTCACCAAGCTGCTCCAGGGATCTTCTTTTCTGGGAGGGCAGCAGATGTAGCTCCTTTGATGTGTTTCCTTTTCATCCTGTTTGCCCATTCAATCTAAGCTAACGGGTTTTTGCTGTGGTCCTTGGTTAAATATATCAGCCACAGGCTTAACACCTTTAACAAATGATTATGAAGCCACATCCTAAGTATAAATTCAATGATACACTCTCCTTACTTTATACAACAAATTTTTACGTCTTTTAAAACTTTTGTTTTCATTTTACACAGTTCATTTTTAAGTTCACTTCTTTCAGATAAGTGGGAAGGAGAAAAATCTAAAAGATTCAAGTTCATCACTAATAAATTATGCCTCCCATCAAAGATTATAACTCAGACAAGTTCTTTGCCACTACATAAAAAGCACGTTTAATATCCACATTTGTAGCAACATTCTGTTGCTGCCACCCTAGGTATTTTCAAAAATGAGAGAGACTTTCTCTATAGCTCTTCGCATTTCTTCCTGAGCCCACCAGAAATGTCTCTGAACTGCCAAAATTGCCATAATTCTACCAATAACCTCTTCAAGGCAATCTAGGCTTGTATTAGGCACCTTAAAACTCTTGCAATCTTTAGACCCATTACTCAATTCCAAAACTACTTCCACATTTTAGGTATTTGTTAGAGCAGCACCCCAGATCTGATACTAATTTCTGTCTTAAATATCATAGAAATAACACAGATGAGTGACTTCAACAAACTGAAATTTATTTTCTTAACAGTTTAAGAGGTTAGAAATCTAACGTCAGGGTGACAACTCTAGGGGGAGGTTTCGCTCTAATGCCTCTCTTCACGAATCCTGGATCATTGACATAACAAAGACAAACCACCACTCCCAAATAGGATTATAATCACAAACAACATAAAGGTTAGGATTTACAGCACCTATTTTGGGGGAGACACAATTCAAACAATAACAGTTGCCAAGAACTTTCTAACTGAAGACAAAGAAAGGATCTTTGAGGTGGTCGGAGCTGTGAATCACAAGTGTAAGATTCTTTCTAGAAAACAATCTAACAACTGTCTGAATTACATTTTGCTCTCTCCAAAAGGGTTAGTGATAGGATTAAATGTGCCAATTTAAGAACAACAGAAAAATGGGTGAAGGGAGACAGCAGTAGGTGTAAGACATGAAACAAATAATAATTTATAAATTATAACAGGTTCATGAGGGAGTAAAGAGGAAAAAAAGAGGAGCTGATACTAAGGGCTCAAGGAGAAAGAAAATGTTTTGAAAATGATGGCAACATATGTACAAATGTGATTGACACAATGGATGGATGTAGGGATTGTGATAAGAGCCTTCGATAAAATTATTTTTAAAATAAATAAATGTGCCCATTTAAGATGGGTCTATTTGGTATCATGTATGTCGATGTGACCACAGGAACAGATGAACAGGTAACAGTGCTGACAAAGTGTTTTCCTGTACTAAAATGTCAATTTTTAAAAATCTAATTCCTAAACTGTAATGTAATTACAATTAATGAAAATGTTTAATAACATTTGTGATTTATTCTTGTATCCCAGATTTACATCTTAGGATGGTAAACACTTCCTCAAGCATTTAAACACTTGACTATTTGACATTGATATGAATTCATATTCAGACTTCTTGGGAAACCTCCCTATACTTGTCTAAGAGAAAACCTACTCCACCTTCTTGCTAGACGAACTATAAGTCTATGGCTACGAACAGATATCAACCTTTAAAGCAAAAATCTCTATCTTGTTTCACAATTTCTCACACAAGATGAAGTAGACAAATGATGAGGAATGTCTACTAATTAAATGAATCACCAGTTGTCTGGATATAAAGACAGCAAACCAAACAAACCTCCCTCTTTCCTACACACTCCTCCCACGGAGACACAATTCTACTGCATTTGGCGTCCTGTTGACCTGCTGATAAACTCAGAACGACAGCTTAGTGATTGTGTGTCTAGGTCATTAAAACTAAAATCATATGCACGGGGTACCAGAGATTCAGTCTTTATTTATAAATGATACAGAATAGCACTTCGGAGAATCAACTGTTTCAAATACCACTTAGCATATAATGTATCCCTCCCTTCAAAAAGTATTTAAGATTGTTCATAAATAAAGCTTTGTTAAGATATAAATACTAATTTATTAGCACAGCCCTGGTTGAACTCTCAGCTCTCTTAGAAAGCTTACAAAATCTTAAAGACCAAGTCCCACTCCCGACCAGTTTAAGAGGGTGAGTCCAGATACTATATTTTATTTATATTTTTAAAACCAAGTGGATTTTTAAGGTGTGGCCAGGACTGCACTATTTAGGCACTAACTAAAAAACGTGCCCTAACATACAGGTATCGATTTAATTTAGTAATTAAGGTTAAACTTTGCTACCAAAATGATTTGGACTAGAGGAATGGGCCCACTAGCTGGTAGGCCTTGGGGGAGTTACAAAACCTCTCAGAAGCTGATTCATCAGTAAAATAGGACACACCAATAATGTGACTTTGAAGGATAAAATAAATAATGCATAAAAGACACTAAATAAGCAATTAATAAATCACCAGCAATTTGACTAATTACTTCATGTCATCAATGTTCCAGTTCCTAGCAAGTAGTTAAACCATAAATGAGAACTCCCTTAATAGCAATAAAGCATCTACGTACTAGTGAAATTCCCCCCCCCCATCTTCCATCAACCACTGGACCAAGTTTATACATTACCTGCCCTGGGGACAATTGATAATTCCTTTTCCAGTGATGTCAACCTGGTGTCTTTCATGATCACTGAAGGGGAGAGAAAAAAATTATAAACACACACATTCTAACAATGAAATCCCAGCTGCAAATAGAGAGGAACCTAGGGTTCATTGGGTACAACCTCGTTTCCACTCCACCTGACAGGCAGCCATCTGGTTTCCAACGGAAAGAACACTTTCCAGCTACATTTCCGAACAGCTAGACATTTCTTTATATTGTGCTGAACTTATCACCTTTGTTGGTCCTGCTATAATGTTGCTGTAAGCATATGGACAGACAGACTCTAGAACTAAAGAGTTCTTCCTTGAATCCTAGGCCTTTTGGATACCTTTTGACTGTCTTTAGCCTTGGCCATCTAAGTGTCTGTTACGTCATCTGAAAAGTGAGAACAACAACAGCATCAACCTATAAGGCAATGTGAGGGGTAAGCAAGAAGGTGCACCCTACATCACAGATTAATTATTCCAAGAGTTCTGAGAGGTAGGACATGTTGTCTGGTCCCCAACAGTAGTAACAGTAAAAGACACAGAGTACTGAGAAGTCCCACATAGGCTTATCACAAACCACACATTCGCTCCTTCGCTATTACCCTACCCCATTAGCCTTTACATTAATGGCCAAGCAACACTCCTTACCACTCTAGAATGATGAACAAGTTGCCCATGTGCCTTTGCCCCCTTCCAAGCTAGATCTTCATGCTTAAAAATCTCAGTTTAAACATTCACTTCATCAGAAAAGTCTTTCTGGGCCGCCCACCCCACTTCTCAGACTAGGTCAGGTCCCCTGTTATATCTTCTTAGCAGCTATATCTTTGTGTTACTTGCCATAACCCAATTAAATAAGTGCAATTAGTTACTGAACATGTCTCCCTCATGCGAATAGGGGTAGACTGTAGCTTGTTCAGTACTGACTACATCACTAGCCACAGTGTCTGGCACTTGCTGACTGAATAAGTTAAAGGTTTTTTTTTATTAAAAATGTGCAAAACCTTCAAAACAGTACAACCCAATTCTAACCCTCCTATGTGGCAAGCATAAAATATCTGAGTACAGCTACATTTCTCTATTTCATTATGATTCTTTGTCTTCTCAAGCTGCCCTTTGAGATCTTCTGTTCAGCTCTTTTCCTTCATTATTTCTTCCATTTGTTTCAATTACTCTATGTCCAAGAACAAAATACCACAGACATTCACTTGTGTTTCTTTTGGCTATGCAGACCCATTCAACTGTCTGGGTCATAACATATCATGGATAACATAAAAAACGGAATCCTAAATCACTTCGCTGTACTCAAGCAGAACCCATACATAGCCTAAGAGACAATAATTTGAACATAACAAGGGGATACTTCATTTTTTTAATCAAGTGTATAAAGGCAGCATCTTTTCACCATACTTAAGTCAGTCCTTAAGCTGAGCAAATAATCTGGGAAGATGGACTACATGAAGAATATTGCTGTGTCTTCCGACGCTACGACCTTACTTAGAGTGAAAGTGGCTTTTATAAAGCACTTCCTCTTGAAGATTAGAGACTGAAGCCTTTAGTATGGCTTATAACTCAATGAAACAAAAAATCCTCACAAATGGAGCAACAGAAAATATCACCATACGTAAACAATAGACAACCTCATGATAAATGGACAAAGACTGAAGCTCTCAAAGATTTCAATTTACTTGGATCCACAACTAATGCTGCTGGAATCAGCTATCAAGAAACCAAATTACTGATTGTATTAGGAAAATCTACTTCCTAGTGTTAAAAAAAAAGAGAGAGATGTCACCTTGAAAACTAAGATGTGCCTGACCCAAGCCCTAGTTTCTTCAGTCACCTTAGATGCATTTGCAAACTGAACAATGATTAAGGCAGACCAAAGAATGTATTTGAATTATGGTGGTGGCAGAAGACAAAAACCCACTGCCACTGAGTCATTCTCAGTCAGTCACCCTTTAGTAAAGTTAAGGGGAATAGAACTGCTCCCTAGAGTTTCAGAGACTGTAAATCTTTACGAGGACAAAAAAGCCTCACTTTTCCCACAGAGCTGCTGAGGGGTTCAAACTGCTGATTTAGCAGTTAACAGTGTTTTGCATAATCCACTATGCCACTAGGGCTCCTTTGGTGTTGCCAGGAACTGTCAGAGAAACAAAGAAACCCGTGCTGGAAGAAATGCAGCCAGAATGCTCCTGAAAAGCAAAGATGGCAATACTCTGTTGTAAGTACTTCTGGCATGTTCGAGGGAGGAAGCAGCCTGAAGAAGTGTATCACACCTGCTATGGGAGAAGGTGAGCAAAAAAGGGGAAGACCCGAGACCAGGACTGACACGGGGATTGCGACAATTGGCTCAAATATAGCAATGTGCGTGCGGGTGGCCCAGAACAGGTCACCTGATAACACTACTTCTCTAATTTCCCCCATTTCTATTCTACTTTGTGCCCAGATTATCTCATATTACTCATTTCAAATCAGGTAGTCCCTGACTTACAGTATATTCCAGTTCTACAAATAGCTACACTTATTTATTTTTTCACTTATCTTTTTTTCTTGGACATCTATAATGAGTAAGATGTACTACATGTAATATTGTAACATATATAATTTGGTCATGTTATCATTCTCAGATGTCCACTTGCAGATAATCAATCTTATAATTTACTGTCCAAAAACACCCACACTCATTGTAATACAAGTTAATTTCATTTCATAGGGACCCTTATAGCTATTGAAAGCATGTGCCCAATTGCTTTGGTAAATCCTATAGACAGTTCCAAGAAGCAGTGACACATTACTGTAAAATATATGGAGAAAAGGATCATCCATAGCAAAGCATCTTAAATTTAAGGTCTTGAGCTGGACAATGCTAATTTTCTAACTGAAAACACCATTTCCATTGCTTTGGACAGTCCAGAGGAACCATAATTATTATTGCAGCAACTGAAAATATGCCAATGTCGTCCAACTCTCATCTTCACAGTAAATGTTTGTATCTGCTTTTAGTAAATATAATTATAAAAACGTAGCTGTAAGCTTGTATGTAATATTTTAACCCCTGAAGACAGATAAAGATTAGCTTTATGGAGATGCTGATAATAAAAGGCAATAATAGTGAAAACTAAACAGCAAAAGAAAGAAGCATTTGATGTCAGAACTGACTCATGACAGAGTAGTCAGAATACAATCCTAATATAAATTAGCAACTACTTGCTCATGTGTCCTTTTTTTTTCTCCTTTCTTCTTCCAATACTATTTTCTTTAAATCATTTTATTAGGGGCTTTTACAACTCTTTTCACAATCCATATATTCATTGTGTCAAGCACATTTGTACATTTATTACCCTCATCATTCTCAAAACATTTGCTTTCAACTTGAGCCCTTGGTATCAGCTCATTCTGTACCCTTCCCTGCCCCCCTCTCTCATGAACCCTTGATAATTTATAAATTATTTTGTCATGTCTTATACTGTCCAATGTCTCCCTTCATCCACTTTTCTGTTTTATGTGTCCCGGGAAGGGGTTATATGTAGGTCTTGTAATTGGTTCTCCCTTTCTACCCCACTTTCCCTCTCTACCCTCCGGGTATCGCCACTCTCACCACTGGTCCTGACGGGTTTATCTTTCCTGGATTCCCTGTGTTTCCAGTTCCTAGCTGTACCAGTGTATACCCTCGGGTCTAGCCAGATTTGTAAGGTAGAATTGGGATCATAATAATGCGGGGGAGCATTTAGGAACTAGAGGAAAGTTGTATGTTTCATCATTGCTACACTGCACCCTGACCGGCAGGTCTCCTCCCTGAGACCCTTCTGTAAGATAATGTTCAGTTGCCTACAGATGGATTTTGGGTCTCCACTCCACACTCCCCCTCATTCACAATGATAGGATTTTTAGTACTTTGATGCCTGATACCTGATCCCATCTACCCCGCACAGGCTGGTGTGCTTCTTCCATGTGGGCTTTGTTGCTTCTCAGCTAGACTGCCACTTGTTTATCTTCAAGCCTTTAAGACCCCAGACACTGTATCTTTTTTTAAAAACATTTTATTAGGGACTCATACAACTCTTATCACAATCCATACATATACATACATCAATTGTATAAAGCACATCTGTACATTCTTTGCCCTAATCATTTGCGATACTGTATCTTTTGATAGCCGTGCACCATCAGCTTTCTTTACATTTGCTTATGTACCCACTTTGTCTTTAGCGATACTGTTGGGAAGGTGAGCATGATGGAATGCCAATTTAATAGAAAAAAAATTCTTGCACTGATGGGAGTACTTGAGTGGAGGCCCAATGCCTACCTGCTACCTTAATACTAACTGTATACATATATGCACATAGATCTATTTCCCCATCATCATATATAAATATACTTACATAAGTACATGCATGTATCTAGACCTCTATAAATGCCCTTTGCCTCCTAGTTCTTTCCTCTATTTCCTTTTACTTTCCTCTTGTCCCACTATCATGCTCAGCTTTCATTTGGTTTTCAGTAATTCCTCACGGTTACATTGCCCTTGATCAAGCCCTACCAGGAAAATGTGTTCACTTGTAATAGCATTCACATACAGTTCAATCTCTGTATTATAAATTCCACAAGGTCAAGAACCATCTATCTGTCTGTCTGATAACCCAATGACCACTCAGTCTCTCTCAGCCCTTTTCACAGAAAGGGGAAATGTATTTTATTCACGTCACCTAAGATTTTATTACAAAAGCCCTGGTGGAGCAGCTCAAAAAGTCCTATCATTGTGAATGAGGGGGAGTGCAGATTAGAGACCCAAAGCCCATCTGTAGGCAATAGGACATCCCCTTACAGAAGGGTCTCAGGGAGGAGACCAGCCGGTCAGAGTGCAGTGCAATGAAACATCTAACTTTCCTCTCATTCTTTAATGCTTCCACCCCCTAACACACACTATCATGATCCCAATTCTAACTTATAAGTCTGGCTAGACCAGAGGATGTACACTGGTACAAATAGGAACTGGAAACACAGGGAATCCAGGACAGATAACCCCCTCAGGGCCAATAATGAGAGTAGCAATAGCAGGAGGAGAAGGGGAAGGTGGGGTAGAAAGAGGGAACCAATCACAATGATTTACATATAACCCCCTTCCTGGGGGATGGATAACAGAAAAGCGTGTTTAAAAAAACAAACAAACAGAAAGTGTGTGAAGGGAGACATCGGACAGTGTAAGACAAGAAAATGTAATAATAATTTATAAATTATCAAGGGTTCGGGAGGGTGGGGGTAGAGGGAGAAAATGAGGCGCTGATACCAAGGGCTCAAGTAGAAAGCAAATGTTTTAAGAATGATCAGGGCAATAAATGTATAAATGTGCTTGGCACAATGGATGGATATATGGATTGTGATGAGTTGTATGAGCCCCCAATAAAATAATTTTTAAAAGTATCAAATAAGTTAACATGTACAAGGGGACTCCTAATGGTTTGTGAAAGAATTGTATTAAAAGGTAATGGAATCTCTACAAACTATTGGAAGCCCCTTTGTAAAGTGCTTAGAAGAGTGTAATAAATGTCTAAATAAATAACCTATCTGCTTTCAAAAAAAAAGTTCATGGGAAAAATGGATGTAAAAGATAACGGATTTTTCCCCAGAACTTTTGAAGCCCCCTCAAACAGTACTAGTGAAAGTTAAATTAGTAGACTGAGTAATTCTCTAACAGTTAAAAATCTCTTGATCCTGACAATGAGGTAATTATATATCCATATAGAATACATCCTAGGCATTAAATAACAATGGTCCTCAGTGGCAGAGACAAGCATGTATGTTCAGTAGAGTAGGGAGTAGTGTCACCAGGTAAGCTGGCTTTTCATACAGAGAATGCATGCCTAGCCAGCCACTCAATCAAGACCGAGAGCTGGAATTAAATACAGGAGGCCACATTAGCCACGGTAGCCTTCCTCTTGTAACTAATCCCAGATGGATCCTTTACCTGAAAAGAAATATCAGGCAAGGGATATACACAAGACAAGATCTCGCAGCCTGCCCAGCCAAGATCATTATCCAAGAGAAAGGCATCACTATAGGAAATCAGTTTTTGTACAATGCCCAGTACACAGACGAATTTCTTTGTCTCGATAGTAGGAAGATGGTAATAGTAATAAATCCACATCAATTTTATGTTGTTATGTCAAAGGCTACCTGCTATTATTTATACTTTTAGTTGGTTTGTTTGGTTTTTTTTACTTCATTTCTATTTAAATCTTATCCTAAGGAGGTACTCCTAGTAAAAATCATTCTGGTCAGTAAAGAGATGATATAACTTTCTAATGGGAACTGTGAGGTAGAACAGACCCATCAAAAATGTGGCCCCCTAAGGGTATAAATAAAAACATCTTTCAGAAAAAATAACAAAGTGTTGATCTATGTTCTAAGGCAAATTCACAAAGAAACAGCCCTCCATATCTAGATCTTTTCTTCTTTGATATTTTAGGCCCAAAGAGTCTCATCTATATGCAATTGTAATGGCACTTCTATAAGCAGTTTTTTTTTAAATCATTTTATTGGGGGCTGATACAACTCTTATCACAATCAATACATACATCCATTGTGTCGAGCACATTTGTACATTTATTGCCATCATCATTCTCAAAACATGTGCTTTCTACTTGAGCCCTTGGCATCAGCTCATTTTTTTCCCTCCCTCCCTGCTCCCCTCTTCTTCATGAACCCTTGTTAATTTATAAATTATTGTTTTGTCATATCTTACACTGTCTGATGTCTCCCTTCACCTACTTTTCTGTTGTCCATCCACCAGGGAGGAGGTTATATGTAGATCCTTATAATCAGTTCCCCCTTTCTAACCCACCCTCCCTTCACCCTTCCAGTATCACCACTCTCAGCACTGGTCCTGAAGGGATCATCTGTCCTGGATTCCCTGTGTTTCCAGTTCCTATCTGTACCAGTGTACATCTGCTGGTCTAGCCAGATTTATAAGGTAGAATTGGGATCATGATAGTGGTGGGGAAGGAAGCATTTAGGAACTAGAGGAAAGTTGTTTTATCATTACTACACTGCACCCTGACTGGCTGGTCTCCTCCCTGAGACCCTTCTGTAAAGGGATGTCCAGTTGCCTACAGTTGGGTCTTGGGCCCCCAATCTGCACTCCCCCTCATTCACAATGATTTGATTTTTTGTTCTTTGATGCCGGATACCTGATTCCCTTTGACACCTCATGATCACACCACACGGGCTGGTGTGCTTCTTCCATGTGGGCTTTGTTGTTTCTGAACTAGATGGCCGTTTGTCTACCTTCAAGCCTTTAAGACCCCAGATGCTATATCTTTTAGTCTTTTTTTTCTTTTTAGTGAGAGAGTGAGTGAGTGAGTTAGTGAGAGTGAGTTTGAATTAGTGAGAGTGAGTGAGTTAGTGAGAGTGAGAGAATGAGAATGAGTGAGTGAGACAGTGAGAGTGAGTGAATGAGTGAGAGTAAGAGAGTGAGTGAGTGAGAGTAAGAGAGTGAGATAGTGAGAGAGTGAGTGAGTGAATGAGTGAGAGTAAGAGAGTGAGATAGTGAGAGTGAGTGAGTGAGTGACAGTGAATGAGAGTGAGTGAGTGAGTGAGAGAGTGAGAGTAAGAGAGTGAGAGAGATAAATAAATACCAAAAAAAAAAGAGAGTGAGTGTGTGAGTAAGATAGTGAGAGAGTGAGTGAGAGTGAATGAGAGTGAGTGAGTGAGTGTGAGTAAGAGAGTGAGATAGTGAGAGAGTGAGTGACAGTGAATGAGAGTGAGTAAGTGAGAGTAAGAGTGAGAGAGATAGTGAGTGAGTTAGTAGTGAGTCTTTTTTTTAAATAAAAATAAAGAGCATGTTTGAGGAAGAAGATGAAGATAGTGCTTTAGTTTTGAGATTAAACAGATCCAAGATGTACAAGTCTCAGGTTGTTTTTAGTTGATCTTAATTCATTTCTTTCTTTAGTTGTTTACAGAAAGATGACAGCTATACCTGGGAATGCACATGAACCTGCTGGTAAAAGTCATACATAGCAGTCATTAACAATACCTGTATGTGTGACTTCCTTTCCTAGGTAAGATGCTTTTGTTGTGTGCATTACCACTGTGATAAGTGTTAAGGGTATGCATACTTCCATGAGATACTAAATATCATTAGGAAAAGTATTTTGTCTGAAAACATCAAGTGAATATTCACACACTAGGAAGGCAAGTGTTTTATGTGGCTTAGAAATGATTCCGCCAAACTGTAAATCACATGAAATAGGTGGCAGTTACTAAAATGTCTGGAAAAAACAATAATGATGTATAATTCATCAAGAGGTCATGAGGATGGGAGGGAGGGAAAAGAAAGAAATGTGGCTATGTTTACACACTGACGTAAAAATACAACTTAGCGAAGACAGGTATCTCTTCACTAAATTGGTTTCTGGTTGTTTTTAATCTATAAAAGTTCAAAGGTAATTCAGATGATAGTCCAAGTAGAGATGGAGTTATTCATTACTAAGGACTGTATAGGGGAAGTAGAGTATTATGCTAATATTTCACATTTTTTCTCCTCCAGTAAATCTCAAATAATTTCTTAGGCTAATATCTATCAAGTGAACACAGTGTCCTTTGGCATAAGTACATTTAAAAAGAATAAAATATTTAGTCCAACTCTCTTCCCTCACAAATGCAACGAATCATATACCAAACTGAGAGAAGAGCAAGAGGAAGGAGAGACTACCTAGAGTTCAGAACGACTGCTTGGTGCACAAAACAGCTGGTGGTAAAACCTGCCAGAATTTGCAGTCATGTGTGATTTAAATGGTCTCAACAGTCGTAATACCTCTCAAGGTCATAAGAACCAGGGGCAGGAAAGTTCCAACTAGCCAGTTTCTCCATTTAGAACCTCAGCTATTTAGGGGGCTTGGGGACAGTTTGCTAAAGCTTATACCTTATTCCAAAAATGGAAAATCCTCTGGCAAATTGTCTGCAGAGACAGAGCTTGATTCGGTAAGGCATATCTCTTTTATAAGTAATGCTACGTTTCAAATGGCTTGACTTTCAAATAGCATGAACAAAATTGTTTACCTCAGAAACACAAGACAGATACCAAGAGGGTTTTGAAAGTTGCCATCAAGAGTTTTCCCTGCAGGAAAATTTCAGCAAACAGTGATATTTATTTATGTTTTACATTCACAAGGCTAATATAAAAAAAGATCCCAGGGAAGAAAGAAACGGGGCTTGATAACCAAGGGCACTCGTTGCTAGGCTTGATCCCAGCACTCTGAATCAGACACACTGGAGAGGGGGTTTTCCAGGGGATTCTGATGCCCACTAAAGGTTTAGAATCCCTGGACTAGGGAGGAAAAAAGGAAGATGAAGGCAAGAAATGGTAAACATATATATTTACATATATCTTATATATATGAGGGGACTTCAAGAAGTTAACAGAAAATTTCCAGTTTTCTAATTCCACAAATTTTTGAAGCCATCTCCAATTGTGTTTGTTCCCATGCTCTCACTCACACACGCTTTGAGGTTCAAAGGGAAAAGAAACTAGGGAATACATAAACCTTAAAAGAAAGAAAAGCTACTGATATTCTGCCAGGCCCTAAAGGTATCAGCACAGGCTGAACACAAAGCATTTAACAGATAACAAACCTGAGGCCCCTACTTCTCTGCTGTTGTTGCTTTGCTTTATCAATGTGGCTCCTAAAGATAAATTCCCAGTAAATAACCTTTTCATATAGAAATTTAACAAAATTATTTATAATACGAAGTCTCTAAAGCCATCTTAAAATAACTTGGATGTTCCTGTTTTTTTTTAAGTTTTGAATAAAACCTGAGTCCATTTTTTAAGAGCAGTAATCTATCTCGAACGATCAACTGAAGCTCAAGACGGGCCCAAGAAACTCCTGAAATTGTACACAAAATTCCTGCATGTGTGAATGTTTTTGGTGGCAATAGGACACATGAAAGGTAGAGACAGGGACATTTGGTCCATGGCTTCTAACTGATTTTCAGAGGGGAACTGAAGCTTCCCAAAGAACGAGGAATTGAAAGGAAAAAAAAGAACGAGGAATTGTTGGCTATGTGTTAATTTACAAGATTAGCAACACAGGCAGGTTATCACAGTGAAAGAGTAAATGCTTGGGCTGTGGGGCAAGCAAACAAGGTTCAAATCCCAGCTAAGCCACGGACTGTGACTTTAATTTACTTAAAGTTCTTCATCTCTCTGTCCTGTCTCCGCAGATTGTGGGAAATGGGGTAATGCACATAAAACACTTACCACAGTCTGGCTTCTAAAACTCAAAACTCACTGCTGTCAAGTCTGACTCATGGCAACCTTACCTTCCTTTGGGTAAAATGAGGCTGTAACTTTCTGGGAGCAGAAACCCTCACATTTCAAACAGCAGACCTTGTGGTTAATGCATAATCCACGCAATAAATAGTAGTTGTTGTTATTATAATAATACCCCTCTCTCTCTCTCTCTCTCTATATATATATATATATATATATACACACACACACATAATATGTATATATATACACATACATATATACGAAACTAGGTACATAATGTTTACCAGTCTCTCTGTTTAACTGGTACTTGAATCATTGATGAAACCATTTTTACAACTCAAAATGGATACCCTTCATGTTCTTACTGTGGGCTGTGAACACCACCAAAGAGCAAAGTCTTAATGACTGTAGACTTTAAAGTTACCGTATCTCTTCTTCTTGACCACTCTCTGCTGTGCCCAACACTAATAAAAGATCCAGGCTAATAGCCAAAAGGGTCCCCTGTTATTAAAACCCTTCATGGCCTCTACAGTCATTAGGTTTACTTTGGAAAGTAATCTGTGAGTGCTAGGCCAGTAACTACCATGCCCTGTTTGGTGTAAGAGCTTACTTTCTTAAGCCACTTTATTCATTAGATGGCAATGTGAATTCATTCAACTAGAAAAAAATATATTGTTACTTTGCCTACTTCCTTGTGTATAACAAAAGTTAGCAGAGTACAGACTAGGGTCAAAAAGAAATTAGCAACCTTGAAATTATACATGCAAATCACACATACATGCAAGCACACACACACACACAATTCTCCCACTTTCAGTGAAAACAGACACTACATTACCAATTTTTAGCAACTACATGCTCAAAAAGTAAATCAGTGAAAGAGTATCTCAAACTGCTTGACAGACTCCTTCCAAACAACTTTTAGAGTATGTGTATGCAAACTATACTTATTAAATAGTAACATTAGTGATATAAGGGAAAATAGTCATCATTCCATAGCATTAAGTGGACAAATTTCCGAGACACTTCCAGACTGAAATAGAACAGGAAAAAAGGTCTGGTGGTCTATTTCTGAACATTAGTCAATAGAAACCTCATGGATCACAACAGAACATTGCTTGACTTGTTCGTTTTGACACATCACCAGGAGAGATCAACTGCTGGAGTAAGAGGCTATTATTTGGGGAAACAGCGGACCAGAAAGGGTGAGGGAGATAGGCGGGTACAAGAGGCAAAGCGATCGACTCCAACATACCAGCAAGCATGAGGATGGCTTTTCATTAACTGGTACATACAGTTGCCGTGATTCCAAAGTATTTGGCTAATCTACATCTAAGAATAACTAATAATGCTGAGAAACTAATTTTAGTACACTGTAGGTTACTGTGAGTTGGAATCAATACTATAGAAGTAGGGGGTTTTGATAAGGTCGTGGAACTTGGAAAAGAGCTTACCTGTATCTAACAAACTCCTAAAGACATAGATGATCAAGTCCACTCTAATTTAGAGCTGACAACTCACCCCCGTAAGTACATCAGAGGTTAGAAGCCATTTTAAGGGCTGCCTCTGCAATAAATGATAAATTAAAGGAAAAGAAAAACAGCTCGGTTAATATTTTAAGCCAGTAGTCTTCAACCTCTGGTGCGCATCAGAATCACCCCCAGGCTTTTCCAATACACAAGTGGCTTCAAGAATTCCATTTTCCACAAACTTTTTGTATCTACCCAGCAACCATTAAAGAGCAGATATGTAAGTCCCTCTACTATGGGGCCAAAGGGAAAGTTCTACTTGGTCCTTTAGAGTCCCTTAATTAAGTCAGAATCGATTAGCTGGGGGAGAGACTATGGAGTGAGCACATGTGCATGAAGGTTCTGATGAACATTACAGCTTGATAAACATTTACCCTGGTTTCTGGCAACTTCATTGTTTGGAAACACTAGTGTACATTTATTTTCCCCCAATAAGATTATTTGGTTTCATCTTGCAAATGAAACCAGGCATGCACAAAGAGCATCACGTTACATGCACAACAGGAGCAGCATCTGAAAGCTTTGGTCTTAGCGCGGCAAAAAAGAGCACAACTGAGTCACAGGATTTGAGAGCCTTCAATTTGATGAATACAAGAAAGATGACTGGCTGCCACCTTCTTTCTAAGTAGGGGTTGAGGAACACACCAGGGCTTCCGGACACGAAGGAATGCACAGAGAAGCCTGCATCATCTGCCCTTCTGGACATGCGATTTAAGAGTGTTTTAGAAGAGATATTAACTTGAGTAGGAGGCTATTTCCCATTTACATCTTCAATAAATACCCCTTGAGTTTAAAGATCCAGCAGTTCCCCAGGGCAACAAAGAAAGAATGCTTCTCCGTTTCTGAGGGGCCTCATTTGCCTGATGCATGACTGTTACAGGTACATTTCCCTACAAAACCCTACGTCAGCTTTTACATTTGCATATTCCAGGTTTCCACCAGAATGTTCAGCTTAAGAATCGCAGGTGGTTGCCTAGTAAATCAAGGGTTCCCAGAAGATTAGATATTATAATGCCGCTGGAAATTTGCAGCTCCACTTTGCCAGCCAGTTTGAATGCTGACGACTCCAAGGTGGGTCCCCAAATTATAAATCTGTGTTGCAGATGAGTGCTATTCTATTTTAGTACCTTTAACTCTTACGCTGTGTAAAGAAAAATGCTATTTCTAAGCTTTCCGTTAAAAAGTCTAGCAAATATTTTAGCAGGTCTTCATCCTGCAAAACCAGTTTCAGAAAAACATCGAATGCTCTCCAGGCTAATTTAGACAAGCAGGTTGACATGCCAAACAAAAACTAGCACATTCCTTTCAAGATTGCACGCACGCGCGCGCACACACACACAACCTCTGGCTAACAGATTCACTCTCGTGATTTAATTTGATCAACAGGCAAACTTCTGACAAGTAACAGATATTTGACAGTTCTGAGGGTGTAAACAATGACAGGCAGGGACAGTCTTTGGGATCCTGGTCCCCAGTCCTTCCTTGGGTCAGGCCCACTTAGTGCGGTGACATTGGGCAAATTAGCCTAAACTCTCGGGGCCTCAATTTTCTCATCTGAGCAATGGAGGCCGTATGCACAGCGGCCTGCGCGTCCCTTTGTCGTGAAGCATAAAGATGACCGAGGGAACGCATTTTCACGATGTCCAGCGCACAGAGCACAGGGCTCCAGCAACGTGTGCTGCTGTTCTTAGTTAGGGGGGCCGCGACCCTTCCCCGATGCAGCACACACCCAGCAAAACTCTGGAACAGGAATCACAAAGGAAGAGCTTTAATTTCCAGAGGTTTCTCAGGACTGCCAGCTCTTCGTCCCCTCCGGTTCCTCAAATGAATGAATGAATGAGCGCCAAGGAGCGGCTCGGCAAATCGCTCTCTCACGAAGCTTCCCTGCAGACTTTAAGGTAACTGTCTTTCATCGTCAATTACACACCCACGAGTGCACCCGGAGCGAGACACTCCACTCATGCAAATTTTAGGGGAGACACCGAGTCTCAGGCGAGTCCCCGAGGCCCACAGGCAGCGTCCATTCATCCCTCCCCCAACCTCCGACCCGCCACCCCAAGTCCTACAACCCCCTCGTATCCCTAGACCCTGGCCCTTCCCGGCCCGCTGGGGGTCTCCCCTGGGTCCTCCGCAAATGGCGAGAACCTGTCACCCCGCCCCCCCAAAGCGAGGGCTTGGTAAAGGGGCCCATCTCACCCCTGCCCTCATCACGGCGGCCCGGAGGTGCAGCTGTCTCCTCCGCTGCGGAGAAGCAGCGAAGGGTCGGCCCGGCCTGCCTCTCCTCCCCAAGAGCCCGCCAGTTCCCGCGGGGCCCCGCCGGAGACAGCGCCTACCAAGACCGAGGGGAAAGGTCCCCGAACCCCCTTTCTCCGGTTCCCTCCCCACCAAGAGAGCCGCTGGCCCCTCCACATACAGGCTCCCAGAGAGGGGTCGGGGTGCCAGGGCTGCCCCGAAAAGCCCTCCTGAAGACAAGGGGGGAGACACCCCCATACTCACCAACCGTCTCCTCCCCCTCAGCTGTTTACCTCACAGTTCCTCCAGCCTACAGGGCGCCGCCATCTTGACGTACAGCACCTCCCCCCGTCGTGAACCGTCCACGGCAGGTGGAAGCTTCCGCCACGAAAAAGAGTCCCCAGCGAGGCCTCGCCTCCCCCTCAAGCCAAACGGTCATTTGCAGCAGTCAGTATGTCTATCGGACGAAAGAGGAAGTTTCGCCTAGAGCTGACTCTGATATCTGGTCAAGAAAGAATCAAGACGAGGTTTTTTTAAGTTAGGGGGCGGAGACGGGCGGAAGGATCCCAGAAACAGGCTTCTGAGCGATCTTGTGACTCCGAGGGAGGCAGAAAGAAGGACCGGCGCGGCGGGCGGAGCCAGGCGCAAACCCGGAGAGGCGGGGCAGAGCCGGCCCACGTGACCGAGCTGAGCGGACCACGTGACCGGGCTGAGCGGGAGGGGGCTGTGGAAGAGGAATTATTCCTGGGATAAACAAGTTCGCCCTGGCTGGGTGTGGTTGCATTGCCTTTCCACCTTTGCTCTGTGCGGTTTCTTCTCACCGCAGCCCCGGTGCCTCCAGGGACTCCCTGTGTGGGGTCACAGATCTGTAATCTTAGTTCCCAAAGAACCACTGGGGTACACGTGGTGAAGGAGCTGCTTTTGAACCTTAAAGGAGTTGCACCTCACCTAGAAACAGAGTAAAAAGCTGGGCAAAGGCGTTTTCCTTTGCAAAATATGTGCAATAGCCCCACTTCTGGGACACCTTGGAAAACCAAACTGACTCCTGCCTTCCAAGTTGTTAACACTTCAGCCCTAATCACAATATCTACAGAAAATCACTCCAGTCAGAGGAGGCAGCTTCACAATCAGAAGAGTTGTATTTATTTCACATCCTAGCTGCGTTGACCAGGACAAAGCTTCAAACCCTCTACAGCCCGTTTCTTCCGCTCTGAAATGGACATGAGAACATTCCTCCAAGGAGGTGCCAAAGAAAGTATGGAATGTGCTCAGTAGAGATTGACCCTTATGCGAAAGAGGATGTTTCATTATAAGGAGTGCAAAGCCAGGAGTGGGCCGGAAGTGGGCCTGGAGTGAAATGAAGTCTAACAGTACGTGAGAGGCCATTCCAACAAATGGGGACTGGCCTGGGTTTTCAAGACAAGTTGGGTCTTATGGAAGAGACATTGGAGATGTGGTTGAAAAACGGCAGGCATTCTAGACATAGGGAACTAAAGGCAGGAGCACCTGAAAGCAAGAGCAGTGCTGTGTGCGTACAGCACACCACACAAACCTTTTGCAGAAGGACAGCAAGTTTGGTCATGGGAACCAATTGGGTCACAATGCAAAGCAGCCTGTGATGAGGAGCAAATGTGTTCGTGGCCAGCTTAGAGGCGCTCTCAGGATTTTAAGGCCCTGCAAAGGTCCAGGACCTTTGTGAGAAACTAGAAGCGTTGGGCTGCTACTACTAGGTCTGGAGCCCTGGTGGTGTACTTCGTATGCGTTGGGCTGCTCTCTGCATCATCGGCAGTTCAAAACCAGCAGCAGCTCCACGAGAGAAAGACTAGGCTTTCTACTCCAGTAAACAGATGCAGTCTTAGAAACGCACAGGGGGTCACGATGAATCAACATGGACTCCGATTTCTAAGGTAACCACAAGATCAGTGGCTCAGGAGTTCTAAACCACCAGGTATTTCTTGAGAGAAAGAGGAGACTTTTGCCTCTCCTGAAGATTTACAGGCTTAGAAACCCTGTATCTGGCCACTACGAGTCAGGATTGACTTGATGACAGTGGACTTGTTTCTGTTTTTGTGCCCCGCCCTGTCCCCCTGGGCCCATTGCCCAGGCTGTATTTCAGCCCCTATTCATCTATCTGCAGCCTTTGTAAGCACGGGCCTTGAGAAACAGGCTGATCTGGAAGGTGGGAATGAAGCTGGGGAGACATCAGTTGAACTCTTCCGATTCATCTTCATAGAGGCATTGGAAGAAGCCAGCAGTTTAGTGTAACAACATGAGTTTCTGTTATTGTGCTAACTGCCTTCACTGTCTTACCCACAATTGTTAAGTCCCATCAAGTCCAATCCAGTTCATAGGGACCCTAGCTATAACAGAATGAAACATTGCCTAATCCTGTACTGTCCTGACAATTATGTTTGAGCCCATTTTTGCAATCACTATAAATCCATCTCATCGAAGCGCTTCCTCTTTTTCACTGCCCTTTACTCTACCAAGCATGATGTCCTTTTCCAGCGACTGGTCTCTTGACAACATGTCCAGAGTATGTGAAGCTAAATCCTACCATCCTCGCTTCTAAGGAGCTTTCTGACTGCATTTCTTCCAAGATAATTTGGGGGTTGTTATGGCAGTCCATGGTACGTTCAGCAGTCTTCACCAGCACCATAATTCAAATGCATCAATTATTCTATCTTCCTTATTTTTAAAAATAATTGTATTAGGGGCTCATACAACTCTTATCCATACATACAATCCATACATACATCCATTGTGTCAGACACATTTGTACATTTGTTGCCATCATCATTCTCAAAACATTTCCTTTCTACTTGAGCCCTTGGAATCAGCTCCTCATTTTGCCCTCTCCTTCCCTGCCCCCTCCCTCAGAAACCCTTGATAATTTACAAATTATTATTATTTTGCCATGTCTTATACTGTCCAACGTCTCCCTTCACCCACTTTTCTGTTGTCCATCCGCCAGGGAGGGGGTTATATGTAGACCCTTGTAATCGGTTCTCCCTTTCCACCCCACCCTCCCTTCACCCTCCCAGTATCACCACTCTCAGCACTGGTCATGAAGGGTTCATCTGTCCTGGATTCCCTGTGTTTCCAGTTCCTATGTGTACCTGTGTACATCCTCTGGTCCAGCCGGATTTGCAAGGTAGAAATGGGATCATGATAAGGGTGGGGAGGAGGCATTTAAGAACTAGAGGAAAGTTGTATGTTTTGTCATTGCTACATTGCACCCTGCCTGGCTCATCTCCTCCCCTTGACCCTTCTGTAAGGGATGTCCAGTTGCTTACAGATGGGCTTTAGATCCTCACTCTGCACTCCCCCTCATTCACAATGATACAATTTTTTGTTCTTTGATACCTGATACCTGATCCCATTGACACCTCGTGATCACACAGGCTGGTGTGCTTCTTCCATGTGGACTTTGTTGCTTCTCAACTAGATGGCCGCTTGTTTATCTTCAAACCTTTAAGACCTCAGATGCTATATCTTTTGTTAGCTGGGCACCATCAGCTTTCTTCACCACATTTGCTTATGCACCCGCTTTGTCTTCAGCGATTGTTTTGGGAAGGTGAACATCATGGAGTGCCATTTTAATAGAACAAAGTGTTCTTGCATTGAGGGAGTACCTGAGTAGAGGACCAATATCCATCTGCTACCTTAATACTAAACCTATACATATTTATACATAGATCTATTTCCCCATGATCATGTATAAATATATTTACATATGTACATGCCTATATTTAGACCTCTATAAATGCCCTTTGCCTCCTAGCTCTTTCCTCTATTTCCTTTTCCTTTCCTCTTGTCCCACTGTCATGCTCAGCCTTCATTTGGGTTTCACTAATTCCTCTCTGTTACATTGCCCTTGGTCATGCCCTACCAGGCCTCTCACACTGTCCTCGCCACTGATTTTGGTTCACTTGTTGTTCCCTTGTCCCTGAGTTTATTAACACCACTTCCTTTCCCCTGCCTTCCCCTCTCCTATGTCCCCCATCAGTGTGTTGTTTAATCCTCCAGATTGTTTATCTAGTCTATCTTATCTAGATAGACCTGTAGAAATAATAGTATGCACACACACAAAAAACAGAGCAAAACAAAACAATGAAAGCACAAAAAAATGACACAAAAAAGAAAAGCCTAAAAATAATCCAAGGTCTGATTATTGACCTTTAGGGGTATTTCTGGTCAAGTCTGATGGGGTGCCACAAGCTGGCCCCAAAGTCTATTTGCTCTGCTCCTCCCCATTCTGTTGCACACCCTTAGTGTTTTGCCTCAGTGTGGTGGGGTCAAATTGGGAGCAATTCCCACACTGTCTCCAGTGTTGTCCCCTGTAGGGCTTTGGGTCAGTGAGGGACATTGTGTCTCATAGTGGGACCAGCTATATGGTCCTCTCTGTGCATTGGCTGCTCTGAGCAGGGACATTGTCCTCAAGGCTTGGTGGGCCAGGATGTGCTCCACTCTCTTTCTCCCCCTTCGTTTGCTCCCTTGTGCTTGGATCAGGCACACATTAGTCCTCAAAATGACATCCTTGTTGTTCAACATCAAAAGAGAACTTGTGCAGCAGATTTGTCCTGACGTTTCCATAGCATTGATCCACAACATAGGGATAATAATACTCTTGCCTAGAGGAGAATTAGGGTGGCTCAATGAGCCATTGAAATATAATTAACACAGAAGCTTGCTTAGTAAATATTAGTTTTGTTACTGTATTAACCGTGCTTATCATCAGTACCTATCTTTCCCAGGAGTTGATCCACCAATGCCGGATTGTGGGAAGTCGCCCTGGTAGAGTCAGGTAGGGATCCAGGGATGAAATGGCTGGAGGAGAGGAGTATCGGGCTTCTTCGGTTCCATCCATCCACAAACCGCTTGACAACAATAGACTCCTGCTTTTGCATTCATACCAGAGCCCAGGCTTTCAAGGATTTATAGACTCCCCCCGACCTCACCGAGGAGAATTCAAGTTAAAAGTACCATGGGGGTCTCAGGGCAGGCACCAGTCCTGAGCTCTAACCCAAGAATGCCCAGTTTCCAATTCCCAACCTTCCATGTCTAGGGCCCTCCTCCTGCTGGAATGTGTTCCTGAGAAGGAAGCAGATACCAGGAGCTCATCAACTCCATCCCTCAGGGGGACTATAAAAACATTGTTACTGTTTATACAGTGTCTGGAAGAAGAATGGTAAGTGTTATCTCAATATGGACCACCAGGGAATTGTGACAAGAAGCTAAACAAAACTGAGAAAGACAGCCCTACTACCATCTCCCAGTATGGACCACTAGGGTATTTTCTGCTTCTCTGGGATTGAGTTGACATTTGCTAAATAGATGCTGATCAGACCGCTGCATCTCTGTGGCAGGGACTTCTCAGCAGGGTTTCTCAGACAGTCATAACCAGCATGTCTGAGAAGGGAAATTAAAAGACTGTGCATAGGTACATGGTTGTAGTCATTATGTGTGCGGAGGAAAGCATTCCTTCACCCATTTTTTGGATAAGTGAGTTGCCCTTCCCTACATCCTCCTGTGCTACTGGGCCTGACATTCTTAATAAGCCCAGGCCATAGGCACCCACCTGCCTAGCCAAATCTGAGTCTGCCATACTACTGGCCACAGTGATTGGCTCATGGTTGGGCAGGTGACCTTAGCTGAACCAATCCGTGCACTTTCCTGGATGCTGAAAGAGATTTTCTTTTACCCCTTTGTGTTTGGTTTGTGTTTGTTAGGTGCCATAAAGTTGGTTCTGACCTATAGCAACCCTGTGCACAACAGAACCAAATACCGCCTGGGCCTGCACCCTCCTCACAAATGTTCCACGCCTGAGCCCTTTGCTGCAGCCACTGTGTCCATCCACCTCACCGAGGGCCTCCCTCTGGGATCACTGAATTGGGGCGGAGAAACTGTGACCCTCCCCTTCCCTGGTGTTACAGCCAGCTCTGTGAGAGGTCCATTCCCAAAGACGGGAAAGTCCCGAGAGACCGACATGAAAAGAGAGACAAAGAGGTCATATCTTGTGAAGCCTTGGAAATCCCTGAGACTGGCTTCACCCTGGTCTTACAAATTCCATGAGGCAATAACTTCCTGTATTTGGCTAGTGCTAGTTTCAGTTGGGTTTCGGGCTTTTCCAAGCGAAAAGATGTAATAGATTCGAAGGCTTTGGAAGGATAAAAAAACAAGCATATTAATAATAATGAAAAAAATACCTCACTCCCATCTAGTCAATGCTGACTCATAGCGACCCCAAGTTTCCAAGAGTGTAAGTGTTTACAGGAGCAGAAAGCCCAGTCTTTCTCTCTCAGAGCTGCTGGTGGTTTCGAACTGCTGATCCTGTGGATCAGTTCGCAGCCCAACTTGGAACCACTATACCACCAGGGCTCCATTAGGAAGGATGGTACTAAGTCAAACCCATTTTATCCTCCATGCCTGCTGTTCATCCATTTGAATTATCCGTCCACTTCAGCTTTCAGTTTCCTGTGTGGGCAGCCTCCCAGCCAGTCCCTTGACCTTCAGCAGCCCTAAATCTCCTATACGATCAAGTCTAAGCTCATGACAGTCACCCGGCAGCTTGGCCTTGGCCACCTCTTCCCACAATCTCCCCCTCCCTGTTTAGCACTATGTCCCACAGTAGTGCGGAACACCACATGATCTCCTACCACCATCACTTTGCTTGGGCTCTGTCCTCTGCCTCCAAACTAGGCGCCCTCCCCACCCTGTGCTGGTCATTCTTCAGTTGTCCTTCTCCACCATGCTCTGTCTCCCAGGAGGCTGACCTCTACTAGCACCCCCTTCTGAACTTGCTCCCTGGCTTACTGGTGCATTTCCCAGAGGGAGGGAAGTGAGAGGGGAAAAGACCCTTCCACTTGGCCGTAATGAACGCCTGCATGGCGTCTTGCACATCTGTCAGGCATGGCTCTCTCCCCTCACCCTTCACATCTAGGGGTGACAAGTGTTCCTCATGGCTGCCAGTACCTTCCTGGGCTCCATCATCATGTTTGGCTTCACCTCTGTAAATCATCCCCAGAACTTACCCCACTGAGGATTATGGAGATGCTGTTTCCCCTCAGTATCTTGATGACGCCACCCACTTCTAAGAGTGTCTACCATGGCCGGAGCTACCCGCTGTAAACCAGTTCCGAGTTTATAGACACACACTCGCTCTCACACATAGAACAGACAAACACGACTGATTGGATGTGGATCAGGCAGACACTTTCCTCACACAGACCCAGCAGATTCTCCTTTTTGAGAATTTGCTCTGGGGGAGTCCGAGGCGCAGGTAGGTGGTATTGAGGAAGGCTTGCTATTTTGCACAACTTCAGAGGAACATCATTCAAACTGTTGCATTCCACCCAAACTCAAACCAAATCCATCATTGTACGAATAGATTCCAACGCGTAGAGACCCTAGTGGACAGAGTAGACTGTCCCAGAGAGTTTCGCAAGGTTGTAAATCTTTAGGGAAGCCGACTTCTTCATATTTCTCACATGGAGTGGCTGGTGTATTCGAACCACTGACTTTTCACTTCGCAGCCCAATGCCTAACTCTCTGAACTACCAGGACTCCTTTGTTGATCTTCAGCAGATTGAAAAACAATATCATATAACACACCCCATGCATGTACCCCCTTGGGATGTGCAACATAACAAGACGGTAGCATTGGACCCCGAGGGGTCTCCCAATACCATTTACAGCAAAGGTTATGCAGGAAGAGGCAAGAAAGAAATAGATGTGGTGACAAGAGGCATAGAGCCCTAAGGAGAAAGAAAAGTTACTTGGTCATGGTACACTTCCCTCGTTGTATTTCCGGCTTCAGCCTGGGTGATAGATACCTCTGTGTCTCCACCCTCCACCAGCTGCTGACCAGGAGGCCTTCCCACAGCCAGGATATAACAAACCTCTGGTTGGGGAGGCATGGTTGACCCCATTGGCTGTGTTAGGCCCACCTCTGTGATGTACCTAAGGTGGGTGTGTCCAAGGGGGCTGGTGTGCATGCATGCTCAGTTTGGGATCTTCCCACAGGTGTCTAATGGTTGCCTGATTTCTTTACAACCTTCTCTATGGGGGCCTTGGCAGGCATGGGAGGACCAACCCCCCATCCCTAAATCTAGCCACCTAACAAAACCACCAGCTGCTCTGTGGGAGAAAGACGGGGCTTTCTACTACCATAACAGTCATGGTCTTGGAAACCCACAGGGGAAGTTCCACTCTGTGCTGTAGGGTCGCTATGAGTCAGGGTTGACTTGATGGCAGTGTTTGGTTTTTGATTTGGTGGGGGAGGGCAGGGATGGATCTAGCACTACTAGAAAATATCACAAACCCATCACAGTGATCAACATGTGGCCCCCATTCCAGGGGGACAGACAGCAGAAAAGTGGGTGAAATGAGACAGCAGTCAGTGTAAAACATGGGGGGAAAAATAATAATTTATAAATTATTACGGGGGTCTGGGGATGGAGGGAGGGAGAAGGGAAATGAGGAGCTCATGCCAGGGGCTCAAGTAGAAAGATGATGTTTTGAAAAAGATGATGACAACATATGTAAAGATGTGCCTGACAAAATGGATATATGTATGGATTGTGATAAGAAAGCCCCTAATAAAATAAAATAATTGTTAAAAGACTTGGTAATTGATTAGAAGTGGGGAGCTGTGAAGGCGGAGAAGGGTATGATGCAGGGAACGCCTTGACATGGCTCTTCTAGCCATAGTCTCTGTAACACCCACCAAATAACCGGGGGGGGGGGGAGGCATGCAAGTAGGGCATATGGAACTCTAGCATGGCATTGGTCCATTTTACCATGGCAACCCAAACCCACAGCAATCCAGGTGATTCCAACTCATACCTGCTCCAGTAGATTTTAAATGAGCCATCTCAGAAACAGAGGTGGCTGTGGGTCAGGCGGGTTGGGAATCATACTACCATGAAAAAAGAAGAGCATAAAAATATTTTTTTTTAAAAAAAGAGCATTTCCCTTGGACCCTGAGATCCCTGTTCGGAGCCTTCTTGATCCAGGAGCTAGAGGGTAACAGCAGAGGAGCAGTAGCAGTAAAGGCAGCAGAACCAAGAGCACCAGGCAGAGAGGTGGGCGTCCCAGCTCCCAGAGCAAGTAGAGCTGAATGGATAGGTTTGCCAGACTCTCAGAACTGGAGCTGAAGGCCCTGAGGCCTGGGCCTTATTAAAGCTGAAGTGGGATGTCTACTGAAGTGGAGTAGCTTTGTGGCATTTTTTATGAGCTGAGCTACAAGACTTGAGCAAGGTAGAGGTCACGCAGTCAGGTGGTTGAGAAGCCAAGGGCCCTAGACAAGTGTGCCTGCAGGCATGGCTGCCCAGACAAGACACTCCCGACCAAATAACTGTGTCCAAAACATTTTTGACCCTGAATTGTAACTTGTTAACTTCCTTTATAACTCCCATGCTCATGAGTGTGGTCTGTGAGTTCTGTGTGGCCCAATGCAAGTGGTACCATTTCTGAGACGCAGGAGGAGCAGCTGAACTGGGGAGTAGGGACTACAGTCCATTTGGGACAGGCTGAGTAGAGGTGCCCAACTTGAGGTGCCCAAGAGACCCTGTGAATGATCCTTTCAAGTGAGAAAGCAAGGAACCAAATTTTGGGATGCACCAGTGTTCAAAAGGCAATTGAGGATGAGAGAGTTGGCCTGGACAGCCAAAGTTAAGGGGCGCAGTGAGTGAACCCAAGCAGAGGGAGTTGGCTGATTTAGGGTTGTAGCACTCTAGCTTCCCAGCTCTGTAGCCTAGGGTGAGTCTCCCAATTTCAATGTCTTCATCTGTGAAACAGAGTTGATCAGAACACCTTAATACAGCGGTTCTCAACCTGTAGGTCGAGACCCCTTTGGAGGTCCAACAACCCTTTCACAGGAGTCACCTGATTCATAACAGTAGCAAAATGACAGTGATGAAGCAGCAATGAAAATAATGTTATGGTTGGGGAGTCACCACAACATGAGGAACTGTATGAAAGGGTCACGGCATTCGGAAGGTTGAGAACGGCTGCCTGAATACCTAATTCAGAAGCTAGGCTCGGCGCCTGCCCAAGGTGAGCACTCGCTAAAGAGTATTGTTGCTGCAACCAGCTTTCAAGCAGCATGCCTTCCAGCAGAGGAGCTGGCGGGCGGGAGGGGGGGGGGTATTTTGAAAAGACAGTGATTGAGAGGCCCAAACCTGAACCAAAATTCAGAGCGCCAGAGGGATCTCCTAGAAGAGACTGGTCAGACTTGGGAGTGATAAGAACAAGCTATCAGGCCTGAGGGTAAGAGTTGAACTTTGCTTCTGATGTAATCAGGAATGTGATCAACAATGATGGAGCAGATGGCCTTTCGCAGGAAATGAACTCAGTTTGAAAGGCCTGGAGGCAGGGCCACAAAAAGCGCCTTAGGTTGATAAACAGATTTATTATATACAAGGAATAGGAATGCTTTGGTTCCCCCTGCGGCTGCCATAACAAACACTACAAAATAGATGGCTTCAAGAACAGAAATGTATTGTCTGACAGTTCGGGAAGCTGGGAGTCTGAGATCAGGTTATCGCTCAGGGTGGTTCCTTCTGAGGGTTGGAAGGAGAATGTCCCACACCTCTCTCCCAGGTGCTAGGAGCTCCAGGATTCTGTCTGTGGCTTTGAGCATCTCCCTGTCTTTGTGCACCTTCTCCTCTTTTCTAAGGACTAGTCAAGGCCCTAAAGGAACCCTGAGGGCACCATAGGGCAGTTCAAAACCACCCGCTGCACTAAGGGGGAAAGATGAGGCTGTCTGCTCCCATGAAGATTCACCATCTTGGAAACCTTCTTTAGGGTCATTATGACATGGACGGTGTGTAGTCAAGTTCCTTCACTGGCGTCAATGGTCAAGTGGTCAACCACTAGCCAAAAGGCTGGCAGTTCAAAGCCACCATGAGGTGCCTTAGAAGACAGGTTGATGATCAGCTTCCAAAAGCTTTGAAAATCCCACGGAGTAGTTCTACTCCACACTGGTGGGGCCACCATGTATCGGAATTGATTCAAGGGCAACTAATGATCATAATGACAAACTCAAAAGTCAATGAAACCATCTATACCTGTGGTTCTCAGCTTTCCTAATGCCACCACCTCATATTGTGGTCACCCACAACCATAAAATTATTTTCGTTGCTACTTCATAACTGTAATTCTGCCACTGTTATGAATTGGGGGGGAGCTGTGAAAGGGTCATTTGATCCCCAAAGGAGTCACAACTCACAGGTTGAGAACTGCTGTTTAGGTACTAGACAATCAAGATAAAAGGACAGTGATCATACAAGATTAGGGCCCACCCTAATGCTCCAGTAGTACCTCCTATTACCATCATGGATAACCTCTTTAAAGACCCTATTTCCAAACCAGGTCACATTCACAAGTAAAGGGAATAGGACTTCAACATCTCTTTGGAGAAATCCAAGTCAATCTATCTCAATGGACTAGAGTGGCAGCCTATGGAGGACCATGCCCTCTCTAAGATGCTTGAACTAAATCTGTGGACCCTGAGCAGCCAATGAAAGGTTGTGAATTGAAGAAAAACGAAACAAAACTCACTGTCATTGAATCAATGCTAACTCATAGCAACCCCCGGTGGGTTTCCAAGACAGAAACTGTTTACAGGGTAGAAAGCCCAGTCTTTTGAACTGCTGTCCAATCCAGGAAGATCACAGCCCAAAATGTAACTACAACACCACTAGGGCTCCTGAATTGAAGAAATGTCAAAAGGGAAGAAATGTCAAAAGCTTAATCTTGACTTTAAGCTTGACAATTTAGTTTCAAAAGCCTGGCTGCTTGGCCTTCCCTGGGTAGGCCTTCTTCAATCACATCTAAGCAAGATGCAAAATTAACCCTTGCAGTTAAAGAATCCCACACTCAACAAAGCAGACCCATTCACAACGAGAGGTTTTCTTTGGCTGCACTTCTTAAGAATACTAAGAGACCACTTGGAAAAAGATAAAGTCAGATCCATGCTTCATACCCTCTCCTAGAATAAGCTTCAAATGGACCGAGTTCTAAGGAAAAACATAAGCCAGAGAAGTGCTAGAAGAAAACCTGAGTGAACGGACGCTTTGTCAGCTGAACGCAAAGAACATTTTTCTAGCAAGTTTTAAAAGAAAGGGGGGGGGATTGGACTACCTCAAAAACCACAAAATTTTTGTCTGACCAAAAAGAAGAATTAAGTAAAGCCAGGAGGTAAATGGTAAAGTAAGAGGCTTATAGCACAGAGAAGCCTCCTGGGTATACAGAGAACGCTTAGAAATCTAGAACAAAGACCAAAAGGGGAAGGAGCAACAAAGGCAGAGACATGATGGATCAGAAAGTTCATGGAAAACAGAAATGTAAATCACCGTTAAACATTTGCGATGATGACTCAGGCACCTTCTCCCGAAAGGAACTGCAAATTAAAACTTCCCTAAGAAACCTGTCCTCTCGTATCAGGTTGGCATAAATCCCAAGATTTGACAGCATCTTGAGCCGGCAAGCCTGCAGGGTGAATCCACTGTGGCACATTGCTAGTGGGTACAGCCTTTATAGAGAGGCATTTGGCAGTAAATGGGAACATTGCGTATACATTGTCCCTTTGGCACACTGATGGTTACTTCTAGGAATCGACCCTGATGATCAGACACGCCTCCCCAAACACACACACAAAACACATGCCCAAGGTTATTTCTTGTGTATAATAATATTATTGTTGTGATATTACTATTATTATCATGGCATTATTTGTAAAAGCTGAATATTGCAAATAACCCAAATACTCATCCATAGATGCTACTGGCCATCTGTAGCACAACAGAATGCTACTGTATTAGACAGGGTTCTCTAGAGAGATGAAACCAGATTGCTGATCATTTTATATATATTTATAAAGATAGAGATACAACACAAGAAATGAACTGTTAAATTATATACAGATAGATAGATAATACAAGAAATAAACAGTTAAATTATAAAGCAGTACAAATGGCTCAGTGCGACTCACTCCTGTGAGAGAGTTGTGAGACACTAGCAGTCCTTCAAGTCTTGAGGGCCGTCAGGTAGTCCTCTGTAGAGAGAGCGAGCTAGGCTATCCCAGCACAGGCAGCAAACAGCAAGGCAGGTCACCAACTGTCAGTCCTCAGCTCCAGGGATGTAAATTTCATTCTTGTGGTCTTAAAGGGACCTCGACTTACAGCGACACAGTCCACAGGCTAGGCATCCCACAGGTAGTGTGCCCTTTAAATTGAGGCACAGAACAAGCAAGGCAGCTGCACACTGGTCCAACGATTAAAGAGCAAGAGACAAGAAAGGCAAGGCTCACCGAGCCATTTATCTCTCCGCCCTTCAATTAATCCCACTTGTGTTTATCGGCCAGGCTGGCACAATAAACTATCTCAGCTACCCAGCCGTGAAAAAAATGCTCATGATTAGGAAGCAAGAATTCCAGAATAAGTGAGAAGAGACGCAACTATAAAAGCAAAGTAGTGTTTATAAACTTATAATGATCACATGGAAAGGGCCTCATTTAAAGAAAAGAAAGAACAGACTCAAATCCCCAGTTCCGAGCTGTGAAGTACAGAAGAGCCAGTTGCTGTTGTCATGCTATCCCATCAGTTCTGGTTCAAGGTGACTCAATGTGCAACAGAAGGAAACCTGCCCGGCCCTGCCTCATCCGCACAATTACTGCTTTATTTGAGCCCCTCGTTGCAGCCACTGTGTCAATCCGTCTTGTTGGGGGTCTTGCGCTTTTTCGAAGACTCTCTACCAAGTGTGACCTTTCTCCAGGAAATGGTCCCCCTTGCTCCCATGTCCAAAGATGACGTCTCGCCATTCTCTGTTCTAAGGAACATTCTGGCTGCACATCTTTCGAGACAGGCACACCAGGAATAATGACTCCTGGCAACGGGTTTGGTGGTGGTTGTTTGGTACTTTAGAAAGTTAGGGAGGGTAGGCGGGAAGAGAGAGAGAGAGAGAGAGAGAGAGGATTTTTGACGGGAAGCAACCTGATCTGACAGAGCGGATTGCCTGGGGTGGCCGGGGCTCTAATCTTAGCAGAAACAGATCTCCAGTCCTTTCTCCTACAGAGCCTCTGGGTAGTTTTGAACTGACAGCCAGGACTTCTTTTCAAAGAAAATGACTTGTGAATTGGCTGCTTGCAGAAGTGAAGTGAGGAAAGTATAGGCAGTCTTCTTACACCAGGAAGCAAAGATCTCCTCAAAGATGGAGAGGTGTCAAAAGCAGCCAGCCTGGATGTGTCCCCAGGGGCATAATTGGAGAAACTGGCCATAGAAAATAATGTCTGCAATTTAATGAAAAAAATATTGAATGAATAAAAAAATCTATAAGCTGAAAAGGTGTTCAAATTTTAAAACAGAGATGGACTATAAAGAAAATGATTGTCCTTCGGTGCCGGCGGCTGCCCATCCGCCGGTTCTATCCTCAAGCATCGGGACAAGGAAAAAAAGAAAGAAAATGATTGTCCAAGAGGAAAGTAAAAGAAGATAGAGGAAAAAACTAGGAGGCAAAGGGCATTTATAGAGCTCTAAATACAGACATGTACATATGTAAATATATTTTTATATAACAATAGGGAAATTGATCTATGTGCAAATGTTTATAGGTTTAGTATTAAGGTAGCAGATGGATATTGGACCTCTACTCAAGTATTTCCTCAATGCAAAAACACTTTGTTCTATTAAACCAGCATTCCATGATGCTCACCTTCCTTACACGATTGCTGAAGACAAAGTGGGTGCATAAGCAAATGTGGTGGAGAAAGCTGATGGTGCCCGGCTATCAAAAGATATAACACCTGGGGCCTTAAAGGCTTAAAGATAAACAAGCGGTGATCTAGCTGAGAAGCAACAAAGTCCACATGGAAGAAGCATACCAGCCTGTGTGATCATGAGGTGTTGATGGGATCAGGTATCAGGCATCAAAGAAGAAAATATCCTATCATTGTGAATGAGGGGAGTGCAGGATGGAAACCTAAAACCCATTTGTAGGCAACTGGTTATCCCCTTACAGAAGGGTTGCATGGAGGAGACGAGCCAGTCAGGGTGCAATATAGCAATGATGAAACATATAACTTTCACCTGGTTAAGTGGTTCTCAACCTATGGGTCATGACCCCTTTGGGGTCAAACAACCCTTTCACAGAGGTTGCCCGATTCATAACAGTAGCAAAGTTACAGTTATGAAGTGGCAATAAAAGTAATCTTATGGTTGGGGGTGGTCACCATAACAAAAGAAACTGTATGAAAGAGTCCCAGCATTAGGAAGGTTGAGAACCATTGCCCTAGTTCTTTAAGGCTTCCTCCTCCCACTATCATGATCCCAATGCTACCTTACAAATTCAGCTAGACCAGAGGATGCTCACTGGTACAGATAAGAGCTGGAAACACAAGGAATCCAGGACAGATAAACCCCTCAGGACCGATAATGAGAGTAGGGATACCAGGACGGGCAGGGGAAGGTAGGGAAAAAAGAAGGAACCAATCACAATACTCTACATATAACCCCCTTCCTGGGGGACAGACAACAGAAAAGTGGGTGAAGGGAGACATTGGACAGTGTAAGACATGACAAAATAATAATAATTTATAAATTATCAAGGGTTTGTTAGGGTGGGAGGGGGGAGGGAGGGGGGAAATGAGGCACTGATACTAAGGGCTCAAGTTGAAAGCAAATGTTTGAAAATGATGATGGCAACACATGTACAAATGTGCCTGACACAATGGATGGATGGATGGATTGTGATAAGAGTTGTGAGAGCCTCCAATAAAATGATTTTTAAAAATAATAAAATTATTTTCCATACCTTACTATGAAAACTAGCAATTAAAGAAGCAGAAGAACATCAACAAACAACCCAAAAAACGCTGACATCTTCATTCGGGGAAGAATTATGGTTCATCCACACCTGATGAATGAAAGTGTTTCTTTTTTAGAGGACAGGGTTAGATAATAGCTTCTGGGAGATGTGGATCTTCTGGTGCCTAAGGATGTTAAACTTGACCTTGAACCTCAGTCACATGTTTCTTGTTTTGAGCTTGGTATGGATGGACATGATGACTTGTCCCCGTGGGACCCTAGCCACAGGACCTTGGGGGTTTTCCAAAGGCACCTCTCTGGAGGCCAGATTAGAACCAGCAGTGATCAGTGAGGTCCAAGAAAATGAAAGTGGGGAAAGGCTGCTTCCAAGGTAGACATGTTAACCCTGTGGAGGAGGCTGCACTTGCACACCTGCCTCCACAGGGATGGAGGATGGCTGGCTGCAGCCAGTTACTTCTTAACTCACCTCGATGGTGGAGAGGGAGCCTTGCTGGTGTCCTGGTTATGCATTGGTTGGTGATCTGCGAGGTCAGCAATTCAAAACCAGCATCTGCTCTTTGGGAGGAAGACGGGGCTTTCTACTTCTGTAAAGAGTGACTGTGTCAGAAATTCACAGGGGCAGTGCTAGCCTGTCCCATAGGGTCGCTATGAGTCAGCATCGACTCCACGGCAGGGAGCTTGGTATGAGGGTTTTTTAGGGTGGAGAGAGCTGGATGTCACTACTTCACCCAAGGGACTGAATTTAGCATCACTATGGTGGGACAAGTGTCATTAGGTACCTCCTGATGCCATGCCGCATGAGACAGACAATAGACCTATAAAGTATCCTTGCCCAAAACATCTAACCTGAGTATCATCGAGCTTTGACCTAACTCCCAGAAATATGGGAATGGATGAACAAGTTGAATGGCACCAGGAAGGAATAATTCGACAGAATCCAGGCTGGTCTGGAATTTGAGGGGGTGGGGAAATCAGCATCCAAAGCAAGGAGTAAGGGAGTGCTCTTCCAGCTTCCAGATGACTCCAGAAACAACCACAACATTATTCACCGGCTGCCTGTGTTGATTCCCACTCACGGACTCCTGGTGAGGCAGCCGTGCCAGAGCAGACTGTGTGCTGTCGGGGCTGACTTCTCAGAAATGGATCACCAGGCCTTTCTTTTGAGGCACATTTTTGGTTAGCGGCTAAGTGTGTCAACTGATAGTACCATCCAGGAACGCCAAAGGAACAATAAGCAAACGCAGTACTTGAAAAACAGCTGGACCCTGCTTCTAAAAGAACACCTGCAGAGGCGTTTCGGAGGGTAGAGTAGAAGAAAGAGTAGAATTGAAATGGACTTCAAGGCTTGTGGCAGGCGAGCTCATTTCAGACAAAGCTACATAAATAGTAAAATAAAAGAACAACTGTGGAGGCATTTTGAGGAAGTTAGAAACAATGAACCGATGGACTGGATATTAGATGACATTCTGGAATTGCGGTTCATGTTGCCGGGTCAGTAAGCATATTTCAGTTACCTGCTTAAGACATTCTTATTTTCACAGGTATGAACGCATCCAAGTATGAACTATTGAGATGCCTGATACATGGATTCAAAATTTTAAATTAAAACAAAACATATATGTATGTCTACGTATCTATTTACACTCACTCACTCACTGGCCTGCAGTCAATTCTGACTTACAGCGACCCTATAGGACAGACTAGAATGGCTTCTGTGGAGTTTTGAATCTGTAACCCTTTATTGGAGTAGAAAGCCTCATCTTTCTCCTGAGGAGTGGCTGGTGGTCCTGGTGGCATTGTGGTTATAAGTTGGCCTACTAACTGCAAGGTCACCAGTTCAAAACTACTACTCCATAGGAGAAAGATGTATGTATATATAGAGAAATAAAGTGACAAATGCTAACTTCTCACTGAATTTCACTAGTATATGTTCACCGGACATGCTTCATTCCAGTTTGAAGCTCTTCATGATAAAACCTTGAAAATATTGAATAAGGAAAAACTGAAGAAGAATCGCTCTATTTGAATCGTGGTGCTAGAGAAGAATATTGAAAAGACCATGGACTGCCAAAAGGACAAACCAATCTGTCTTGGAAGAAGTACCACCAGAGTGCTCTTAGCGACGAGGATGGCGAGACTTCGTCTCATATACTTTGGACGGCTTGTCCGGAGAGACCAGTCCCTAGAGAAGGACATCACGCTTGGTAAAGATGAAGACCTCCAAGAGATGGATTGACCCAAGCATAGCAACAAGGGTGGGATGGCACAGGACCGGGCAGCGTTTCCTTCTGCTGTACCCAGGGTCACTGTGGGTCAGAACCAAGGTGCTGGCACCGCCCAACAACAGCAAAGAAGGGAGATAACATGAAACGAAAGATCCTATGAGACACTGGTCAAGTAGGAAGTGAGATCCCGGGTTCTAAATCTGGCTTCTCTCACCTCTAATGCCCCATCTGTAAAAGTGACAGGCTGCTTCGGACTCCCCAGACGCAAACAAGAAGATTGGCTGATGAACATGTGTGTGCGCGCACGCACACACACACACACACACACACACACACACAGAGCTTGTTGGGAAGAGCAGACATCTTCTGTTCTCTCATTATATCCTTTCTGAGCCCCGCTGATGTGTGCAGACGGCCATGCTCTCCAGGGTGAGACAGACAGCCCCCATTTATGCTGCTGGTGTGGACTTGACCATGGTACCAGCACCAGCCTTGGTGACGGTTCTCCGCTTCCCATAATAGGGTCAACAACTTCAACTGACCAAATGCTGGCGTGAATTTAAAAAGACAGACTTGTCCCCTGTGTGGGTCATGCTAAATGTTCAAAGACCGCTCAGTTCTCCCTCCCCCGCCTCAGAGGGGTTTTCGGTGAGAATCCAGAGGGAATGTGGAATGAGGCTGTCACCTCCCAGGGTTCTTGGTTTCTTCCTCCCGGCAGCTAATGCTGCTCGTGAAGATTACAGAGAGGGCAGGGCAGGACAGGGCTCGAGGTAAAGATTGCTCCCGGGAAATAACAGCTCACACATGGAAGACATTCGAGCATTTCCAGAATGCTTGCGTGCTTGACCTACCTACAAGAACCCGGGGGGTGTCATCTTCAGCACCGTTTTACAGATGGAAAATTTGAGGCTTCTTGTTAGTGGCCCTTGAAGCAGACCTCTCCCTCAGCCCAGGCCACGCACCACAGAACAAATGCTGCCCCCTCGATTGGTGGTACGCTGAACCATTGTGAAGTCTGTTTTTTTGTTTGCCTGTTTGTTTTTCTTTAAAGAGTTTCATTGGCATATAATTAACACATTCTACATTTCAGTAGTCCTATCATACCAAGAAGAGTGTACAATCATCACCACAATCAGCTTTAGAACATTTTCTTTATTCTTGTACTTACCGTTATGAGCTCCTATTTCCCCCCAACCTCCCCTGTCGTGCCCCCAGGGAACCATGAATCCAGTTTCTGTCTCTATAGATTATCTATCCTGGATTTTTTAAAAAAACAAACAACTCATAACAGTGGCAAAAAAGATTAAAATCTCAATCAAAAAGAAAGCAGAAAATATT
The DNA here is from genome assembly GCF_050624435.1 of Tenrec ecaudatus. Taxonomy (NCBI): domain Eukaryota; kingdom Metazoa; phylum Chordata; class Mammalia; order Afrosoricida; family Tenrecidae; genus Tenrec; species Tenrec ecaudatus. Next base: position 74,048,769 of record NC_134539.1, on the reverse strand, counting down.
AAAAACTGGAACAGATTGAAAAGAAAGGTGCTAAATGCGAACCTCGCTGTATTTACAGCGACCCCCCTTTCCCAGGCACTCTGCATTCACAGCCCTGGTCTATGGTCAAAGGGGACGCCCAAGGGGCTTCCTCGACGTGTATTTCCTTTCACTTAAAAAAACAAAAACTGGAAACGGCTTTAAAATGGACCAAAGGGGAGATCAAATGATAAGATAGTACACGTTGATCTAACTACATCTGTCATAATTGACTTTACAATGCTCCGTGTCTGGTAATAGGGCTACTCGCATGCCTCAACCATGATCAGAGGGGACCATGTGTGGAACCTGCAAATGGATTTTGGGCTTGCGCTGTCATAGCCTTCAGCAAACCAGTTGTTCACCCTGTAATCTCTGATACCATTCCCTCTTTTAGATTTGTATTATAGTATTTACAATCCTTGAATCACACAGGCTGGTTGCTTTTCCTGTGAGGACTTAAACCTGATGTCTCACTTCAATGGCTGCTTGTTTGAAAACAAGCCTTTAAGACCTCAGATGTTACACTGTCTGGTAGCGGGGCACCATCTAGTTTCTTCACCACATTTTGCTATAGCACCCATATCGTCAGTCAGTGGTCTCCCCTGGAGGGTGAGCATCACGCAGGGCAAGCTGCTTGTTTGGAAATAGGTCACCACACTGTGAGTCTGAAAGTGCAATTGAAACCTTGCTTTTGTTTTTGTGAGGTGCCCTGGAGTGAGTTTTGACCCAAGTGACCCTATGTATAGCAGAATGAACCACTACCTGGTCCTGAGCCACATGCACCATCGTTATGCTGCGCCCACGGGTGCAGCCACTGTGTCAAACCCTCCCAGGGTCTTCCTCTTCCCTGCTGCCCTCCTCCTTTACCAAACAGGGTGTCCTCCAGGTACTGCTCTCTCCTGACAGCATGTCCAAAGGATGTGACACAAAGTCTTTCCATCCTCATTTCTAAGGAGCATTCTGGCTGTACTTCCTTCCAGACAGATTTGTTTGCCCTTCTGGCAGTGCATGTTGCCATCCACATTCCTCACCAGCAACATATTCCATATACATCAGATCTTCTTCCAGCTTCCTTATTCAGTGTCCACCTTTCACATGCTGGTGACGCCCAAACCATGGTGTGGGCCAGGCGCATCTTAGTTCTCAAGGTGATGTATTTGCTCTTTTAATTCTTTTAAGAGGGCTTGTGCAGCAGATTTGCCCAGTGCAATACATCATTTGGCTTGTTGACTGCTGCCTCCAAGAGCATTGATTAAGGTTCCAAGTTAAATAAGGTCCTTGACAATTTCATTCTTCTCTGTTTACCACAATGTGGTCTATCGGTCCCGGGTGAAGATTGCAACTTTCTTTACACTGAATTATAATCCTTACTGAGGTCACTGAAAGCTTTGAGAAGACTAAGTGACCTGTCCAAAGTCAAGCAGCTGGTGTGGGACAAAGCTGGGCAGCCGTCTCAGATGACAATAGCACAGCACCGCTTGTCCTTCACCCAAGGGACTCTGGAGAATGGACGCAAGAAACCACCGGTCAGCATCATGGAGGCCAGAGACCCAGTTTTATGTCTGCTTGTGAGCTATGCCGCCTTGGGGAGTCACCACCTCTGAGCTTCATGTGCCCTTTGTGTGACTGTAGGGGATCCACGGACATTCTGCCTGGCCTTGCAATCATGCCAACCTCCTGCTGCAGAAATGCCCGTGTGCCTCTGCCTTCTGCGCCCACGCTTTGACACAAGTGTGTTAGCTGAGTTCTGTAAAGAAGCAAAGCTAGGGACTCTTATACAGAAAGGGATTTATATCGAGCAATAGCTCACACCGTTGTAGAAGTGCCTAAGTCCAGTTCAAGTCTGTTGGTCAGATGTAAACTTGGGGCTTCTTCTGACTCCTGGAGCTGAGCAGCTGGTTGTCAGGACACAGAGAGACTGTAAGCTGACGAATGCAGAGTCGAATGAATCCAAGGTCTGAAGTCTAATGATGGCTCCTGGAATAGGAGCCAATAATAGGAGGTCGGCATGCCAGATGCAGGACCCAGATCTAACAGCAAAAAGGAGCTAGTTTCCTCAGTGTCGATCTAGACCAAGAGTAGTCCACACCTTGAACAGACCTCTGTCAGTTGTACGAAGGCTGTGACCAGACTAAAGAGGTCATACGCTACCCTGATTCATAATCACCCTATAGGACGGAATAGAACTGCCCCTGTGGAGTTCTAAACTGTAACTCTGCTGCTGCTGCTGCTGCTGCTGCTGCTGCTGCTGCTGCTGCTGCTGCTGCTGCTGCTGCTGCTGCTGCTGCTGCTGCTGTTTTTATGAGGACACCAAACATACTTTATTAGCACAGAAAAGCAGCCAAAACAAGGCACAGCAAGCAGAAACATACATTAGCAGTCAAGGGCTAGTGTTGCATACAAATAGAGCTTGTCATTCTTGTCACCTTGGCAGACAGCCATGGGAGGGGGTTGTAAAGGAACCTTCTGCAGCAGCAGCTAAGACAGTGAAGGAGTACTCACCAGTGGTACAGAGCACGAGGAAAGAGAGACAGGGATGGAGGACCGCTACAGGAGCGCAAAATGGCTAGGACAGAACTGCAAAGTCAGTTTGATACTAAGAAGCACACACTATAATTTGATATTACCTCCAAAAGGGCTCACTCAAGTAGTATTGCATACGCTTCCCAGTGACAAAAACGGTGCTAAGTAGAGTTATTTACAGATATGCCAGTCCCACAGTACCTTTTAAATCTGTAACTTAGTTTTCAGGTTTTCCATTAAAAAGAAACTGCATGGAAATTGTAGAAATTATATCTAAGCAATTCAACTAGGAGAGTGTACAACAGATTAAGAGTTCACCAAGAATCTCAACATCAGAAACCACAAGCTATCATTGGACTCGTCTGGGCCCCTTCTCATCTCACTGTGGTTCACAGACACCAGGCGGGCACAGGTAAGAACCCAGCTTCACTGTGGCACACGCACAGATATCCACGACAGACTCACACACGGGACTACACACAGCCGTTATTCCAGAGGATGCCTTCTATAAGTTCAAGCACTCATTAAAAACATTAATACATTAATTAAGTTATTTATTAACCATGTTATTGGAGGCTCTTACAGCTCTTACAATCCATACATTCATTGCATGAAGCACATTTATATATGTGTTGCCATCCTCCTTTTCAAAATATTTTCTTTCTACTTGAGCCCTTGGTGTCAGCTAATTTTTCCCCCTCCTTTCCCCACCCTCTCACCCTCATGAAGCCTTGATAAATTATAAATTGTTTTTATTTTCATATCTTACACCATCCACTGTCTCCCTTCACATGTTTCTGTGGTTTGTCACCCTGGGTGGAGTGGGAGGTTATATGTCATCAGTCACTGGTTCCACCTTTCACCCCCCGCCTTTCCCCTACCCTCATGGTATTGCTACTCTCATTACGGATCCTGAGGGGTTTATCGGTCCTGGATTCCATATGTAGAGAGCTCTTATCTGTACCAGTGTACATGCTCTGGTCTAGCCAGATTTTTAAGGTAGAACTGGGGTCATGATTGGGGGGGGGGGGTGAGCATTAAAGAACTAGAGGAATGTTGTATGTTTCATCAGTGCTGTACTGCACCCTGGCTGGCTCGTCCCTTCCTTGTGACTCCTCTGTGAGATGTCCAGCTGTCTACAGATGGGCATTGGATCTCCACTCATTTGCATCAATGATTGTTTGTTTGGGGTCTTCTGATGCCTAATACCTGATCCTGTCGTCACCTCTTGATCACACAGGCTGGTGTGCTTCTTCCATGTAGGCTTTGTTGCTTCCTGCTAGATGGTCACTTGGGTGTCTTCAAGCCTTTAAGACAGTTAGGGGCTTTAAGTAAAATTATAATACTAACTTTTATAAGTCTGAAATTAAAAAAATCATTTTATTAGGGGCTCATACAACATTTTTTAAAAATCATTTTATTAGGGGCTCAAACAGCTCTTATCACAATCCATACATACATCAATTGTGTAAAGCATATTTGTACATTCATTGCTCTCATCATTCTCAAAACATTTGCTCTATGTAAGTCCCTGGCATCAGCTCATTTTGCCCCTCCCTCTGCACTCCCTCATGAACACTTAATAATTTGTCTTATCTTGCACTGTCTGACATCTCCCTTCACCCACTATTCTGTTGTCCATCCCCCAAGGAGGAGGTTATATGTAGATCCTTATAATAGGTTCCCCTTTTTTACCCCACTTTCTCTCCACCCTCCCAGTATTGCCACTCTCACCACTGGTCCTGAAGGGATCATCCGTCCTGGATTCCCTGTTTCTAGTTCCTATCTGTACCAATGTACATCCTCTGGTCTAGCCAGATTTGTAAGGTAGAAGTGGGATTATGATAGTGGGGAAGGAGGAAGCATTTAGGAACTAGAGGAATGTTGTATGTTTTATTGTTGCTACACTGCACCCTAAATGGCTTGTCTCCACCCGGAGATCCTTCCGTAGGGGATGTCCAATTGCCTACAGATGGGCTTTGGGTCTCCACTCCACACTTCCTCTCATTCACAATGATATGAGTTTTTGTTCTCTGATGTCCGATACCTGATCCCTTTGACACCTCATGATTGCACAGACTGGTGTGGCTCTTCCATGTGAGCTTTGTTGCTTCTCAGTTAGATGGCCATTTGTTTACCTTCAAATCTTTAAGATAGCCGGGCACCTTCAAACCTTTTTGATAGCAGGGCACCATCAGCTTTCTTCGCCACATTTGCTTATGCACCCATTTGTTTTCAGGGATTGTATCATGGAGGTAAGCACACAATGATGATTTTTTTGTTGATGCCTGATAACTGATCTCTTCAGCATCTCATGAGCATGCAGGCTAGTGTGCTTCTTCCATGTGGACTTTGTTGCTTCTCAGCTAGATGGCCGCTTTTTTACCTTCAAACCTTTAAGGTCCCAGGCGCTATATCTTTTGATAGCCAGGTACCATCAGCTTTCTTCACCACATTTGCTTATGCACCCGCTTTGTCTTCAGCAATTGTGTCAGGAAGGTGAGCATCATAGAATGCCAGTTTAACAGAACAAATTATTCTTGCATTGACGGAGTACTTGAGTGGAGGCCCAATGTCCATCTGCTACCTTAATACTAAATCTATACATATATGCACATAGATGGGATAGAGGAAGGTGGGAGGAAAGGAAGTGATGTTAACAAACCAGGGACAAGAGAACAAGTAATCCAAATCGGTGGTGAGGAGGGTGTAGGAGGCCTGGTAGGGCATGACCAAGGGTACTGTAACCAAGAGGATTACTGAAACCCTAATGAAGGCTGAACATGATAGTGGGACAAGAGGAAAGTAAAAGGAAATAGAGGAAAGAGCTAGGAGGTAAAGGGCATTTATAGAGGTCTAAATATGGGCATGTACATATGTAAATATGTTTATATATGTCTGAAGTTTTAAAAACTACGTTAGAAAACCTGGTTTATTTAACAGTACTGTTTGCAGAAGAGAAAAGGGAGACTACTGACTATAAGCTATTCCAACACCTAAGTGAGCTGCACTATGCCCCTGTGGCCAGGAAACTGCTCCCTCCCCCAAGCCAAAAGGAAGGCAGTTTTAATTTTCTGGGCTTCCAAAGCTCAATTGACAGTAACTACAACCATCACAACTTTGGAAAGGTTATAGGAAAATTCTGAGAAAAAACACCATAATTTCAAACAGTAGTCACACTTGAAATACCGTCCGATAGGAATAATCTGTTCTTCAGTGAGATATACAATTCTTCGTAGCAAATGCCCCCAGAGTTGTTTCACTCGGTTATGATGTAGCCATTAAACACTAAACCTTTAGCCAAACAGGTAAAACGTTTCTGTAGGCCTGCCCGAACACCTGTCGCTCCCTCTCTGTTGTTTCCATAGGCACATCACGCACGTCAGCAGGTTGCACCTGACGGATAGGACAGCACTAAGGCTCCAAAAAACCATGCAAGAACTGGGATATTTATAACGTCCCCAAAGTCCCGTGACGCTGGGAGAGTGAGACCCACCCGGGTTGTGGGCATCGCAGCGGAAGTCAGTGCGGGCCCGCAGGGATCTGCGGTCGCGGCGGACGCTGCGAGAAGACACAGTGCTCCTGCGCAGCTTCCGGGAGCAAAAACGTGCCTTCCGGCTTCCTTCCAAAAGGACTTCCGCTTCCTACCGCCCCGCCACGCCCCGTCCCACCCGGCCCCGCCCCGTCCACGCCACGCCCCCGGCCCGCCCGGTCCTCGCCACGCCCCGTCCCACCCGGCCCCGCCCCGTCCACGCCACGCCCCCGGCCCGCCCCCGCCCCTGGACCAGGTGTTCCCTGCACTCTGCAGCCAGTCTGCAGCGTCCGCCGTCCGCTCCCGCGGGCTCGGCTGTCCCCAGGCCTGCCGTTGCTCCCGAGCACCGCGGCGCTGTCCTCCGCCGGCGCACCATGAGCTGCTGGACTTGCCCAATGTCCCCACCGACTTCACTCCTTGCAGGAGCTCATTAGATCCCCAGTTTCTAAAACGGAGCGCTCTGGGCAGTAGCTGCACAGGTGCGTCCGTGTGCATCGGGAAGGCAGGACGTGTCGACCGCCTCTTGCCTACCGAGCCGTCTTCTCTCTCCCCGCCTGCCTTCTTCCCGGTCCGTAGAAACCAAAGATGATGGATGGATGACATGTATCGAAAATTGTTGAAAGCGGGCTTGCCGGCACTGGATGCTGGGCACCCACACCGAGGGCCATTTGTTGAGCTCCATCTGAGCCAGCCCGCGGGGTGGGGGGGGGGGGTGGAAGGGGGCAAGGGCATTTCTCCAGCAACACTTCTGACAGATGTGTTTTCCTTTTGTTTGAAAGCAGGGGTTCGGACTGCTTGCGGTCTGCGCCCCCGGAATCCACAGCGCAGCGGGATCCAGCGGCCTCTGGCTGCGAGGGCGCCCTCCTGAGCTCCTGCGGGATCCGCGGTCCCCAGAGCTGCTGGCGCCTCTCGCGCCTGGAAAGTCCACTGGGAGCTCTACAGCCGCTAAAGAGCTCGGGGTCTCCTAGGACAGGAATGTTTTTTCTTCCCACCCCAAGGAGCTGGGGTCCCTTCTTGCAAGTCTGTGCCTGGGGGCCTACGCACGAATCCTTGTCCTTTTCTAAGTTTATTTCGAAAATCTGAAGGAATCTCAGCAGCAACCAGAAATTCTGACATCTGTATTTGAAGTTATTCCACATTCCCCCCACTTTATCCACTGATTATAAGGCCGATTGGGGAGCACAGGGCAGCCTCATCCAGGGGGCACCTGTAGCCAGGCCGGACGGGCCGGACAGCGCAGTCTGCCCGCTGGACCCATCCTGCTTCCTCCAGGTGAAACCTGGGGAACCCCAGTTCTTATCTCCCCCCTTCCCAGGCTGCCTCCCCCTCTTCACCCTTTTCCCTTCCCTACTCCCCCCAAACCCCACCGGAATCTAAGCTGTAACCCTTCCTAGGAATAGAAAGCCTCCTCTTTCTCCTGTAGAGCAGCTGGTGGTTTCAAACTGTAGACCTTGTGATGCAGCCTGAGTAGCCCTCTACGCCACATGGGGTCACTATAAATCAGAATTGACTTGAGCTTTGACTCTGACCTAGTCCTTCCACACTGCCTGGCTGCCCCGTAGGAGAGCCCATCATGGAGCTGACCCCACCATTAGATCATCATAGGGGAGAATCCTGGCCCAGCCGAGCTGACAAAGACTGTCACAGCTCACCCCTTGCCAGCTTGTCACTTGGACATACCTCCTTAAACCACAGACAAAGACAACCATGAAGCCATACTTGCGCCTCACGTGATACAGCTAATGACAACCATGAAGCCATACTTACGCCTCACGTGATACAGCTAATGTGCGTGCAACCCACACTGCCCCGCCCCTATTTACATTGTATATTTTATTAGTGACTCAAAGGAAATATTTGATGCAGGCAAACCAAGATGAGATTTTCATGTTTATAACAAGTATAGTCCCGGGTCTGCAGTCGCTCATGTGGCCTTAGCTAGTATTTGGAACTACTCTCTTCCCACTGCCCAGTCTGCATTCTCTGTGCCCTCAGCGAGTACTTCAGCTGGGCATGGTTTGCTTGCCGGATGGGGCGGAGCCAAACCTTCTTCCTGAAGAGTCTGGGTCATTAGTAGTCGTGTCAGAACTGGGTTACTGTAGCTTACCGTTGACTTCAATCACAGGGCAGGGGTCCTCAAACTACAGCCCGTGGGCCCCATACGGCCCACTGAGGACATTTATCCTGCCCGCCGGGTGTTTTTCCCCCTTTTGTATGTTCAGGGTGCATAGGAATTTGTTCATAGTTTTTTTTAAAACTATAGTCCAGCCCTCCAACAAGTCTGAGGGACAGTAAACTGGCGCCCTGTTAAAAATGTTTGAGGACCTCTGACCTAAGGAATCTGGACTCCAGACGTGTGCTACCCTCTTCTTGCCACACTGCTTGGCCGTTCCCCAGAAGATCCCGTCATGGAGTCGACCACCCTGTGTCAGAGCACATCATGGGAGAGTCCTGGTCCACCCGTGTTGACATAAGGCTACCTATCACAATAGTGTTCCCCTATCACAATAGTTGGTCATGAGGTCCAAACGGTGCCACTCAGGGATGGTTTTGTTCTTACACGAGGTACAAGAATGGAGCCCTTCTGAAGAAGATGCTGGCCAGGAAGTCAGTGTTGGGCTAAAAGAAGCAGAACTTGCTGACTCCTTGTTCCCTGACCCTAGAGATGGGACCCTGGTGTCCCCTGTCAGGTGGCCCTGCCTCGGGGAGGCATGGGGCAGGACAGGCAGCACTGGGGTGCAGGTCCTTCCACACTGCTCTCTCAGACTCCCGGCCTGAGTCACTCGGCCCTGTTTTTCCACCCAACTTCTCAAAACCCCTCTTTTTCCTCATGCCACCCCCCTGAAGCAGCCACCCACCCCGAAACTCATCTGCACGGTTTTCCACTGAGGGCTGCCCACCCATCCCGAGATCCTCGACAAAGGATCAACACAACTGTTTGAGTCGGAAAACATTGCACACATACACACCCGAAAGAAAGAGGGGAAATGAAAAGCTATACACCAAAAAGGGCTAAGAGTGTGAGAGAGGTACATATTCTTTCTACTCTGATCATGTATCGTTCTTGTAACTTAGACAATCGTGTGTTTGTGTGTGTCTCTGGCCTCACAGTGGGTTAAAATATTGGACTGCTAATCAAAAGGTCAGTGGCTTGAACCCACCAGTCCCTCCACAGGACACAGATGAGGCTGGCTGATTCTTGCAAAGACTTACAGCCTTGGGGACAGTCTGTACTGTCCCTGTGAGTCAGAATCGATTCGATGGCAGTTGATGTATTTATATACTCAATGGCAGTTCATGTGCTTATATTTACACACAAGTTTCAAAAAGCTTGGGGTGTTTTTTTGGGGGGAGATTCCATAATCTTTCTATTCCTTTCCCACATGAACTTTCTGAAGAGGCAACGCATGTATGTGTATATATGTAAGTGTAGGTCTTTGTGAGACACTGGGAGCAGGGGCGTCACCTTGTGGCCACACGGTGAATTGCTCTCTCCAGAGCATCAAGGTCACCTGTTACAGGATTGAACAGGGAGGGCAAGGAAAGGCAGAAGTCTTTGGTTTGGGGGCTCCCTCCACCCTCAACTGCTGCAACCTCTGACTAAGATCCTGACCTGAGAGAGAACTTTGCAGTTGCCAATGGCTTTTCAACTTCCCGCCAGCTCCTGACTTTGGCATCACGTTCTTTTGCACACTGGCAGTGAGCAGGTGGGAGTTCTTATGCTTGTTAATTGTTTGCCTTTTTGCCTGAGAATGTGCATAGTGGAGACCTTCTGGCTTTGGGGGAGCCCCCAGAAGCCCAGGAACATGTCCACATGGACACTGTTCATGTTTATTGCCTTCTGTGGTCATTCTAAGTCAAGGCCAGAAAGGTCCCTAAAACCATACAACTGATGTGACACGGTCCTGGAACCAGAATCTGGTCTGACACAGCACAGTACATTCCCTACACCAACACACACACACACACACACACACACACACACACACACACCCTCCTGAGGCGCACCCCCATAAGACCACCTGACTCTGCCTTTACCTAAGCTGCTCCTCAAGAGAGCGCTGCATGCTGCCTGAGGGGAGCACTGGTGGCACATTGGGCTGTCATCCTAAAGGTCAGTAGTTCAAAACCACCAGCCGCTCCTCAGGAGAAAGGCGGGGCTTTCTACTGCTGTTAAAAGTTACAGTGGACCCTGTCTTGTAGGGTTGCTGTGAGTGGACATAGACTCAAGGACAGTGGTTTGGGTTCTGCCTGACCCTACATAGAGTTCCAGCATTTAGCAAGTTTCAGATCTTACCTCTGATCTTACTTCAGATCTTACCTCTGGATCCCTGTGGTCCAGCATTTAGCAAGTTTCAGATCTTACCTCTGAGCAAGGCCTCCACAACCCTCCTACTTTTGAGGAGCTGCTGGTTTAATTGAGAAGCAAGGCTGAGGACCCATAAGTAGCAAGCAAGACAAGAATGCAAGGGATGCTGGTGGTGAGGAGACTGGGAGGGCTTCCTGGAGGACGCGAGAACTGCATAGGTGGGATTTGAATACGTGTCAGAAGAGACTGAAGAGAAAGGGCATTCCGGGCACCAGAACAGAAGGACACAGGCAGAAGTTGGATTTGGTCGCCAGCAAGAAAACTCACTCACCTCAGTGCCCTAGAGTCAATTCCAACTCAGAGCAACCCTAGAGGACAAGGTAGGGCTGCCTCTGTGAGCTTCCAAGATTTTAACGTTTTACAGGAGTAGAAAGCTTTGTCTTTCTCCGCTGGAGCATCTGGTGGCTTTGAACTGCTAACCGTTCGGTCATCAGCCCAATGAGTAGCCACGATGCTGCCAGGTCTCCTCTAACAGAAGACACAAAAGCCTATTCAAGTGAGAACAGTTGGAAGGTGTGGGTAGGAGCCATGACCTGAAACACCTTTTGGGTCATATTTTGGGTGGTGAAGTGCCGCTGTCAGCCCCTGACGCCACCTCTTCCTTAAAGTCCATGCATTTTGGAGGAGGGGGCTCAAGAGTCAGACCTGGTCAGTGAGAGACCCAACATTCATCCTCCTGACCACAGTGATGGTGTCACTTAGACTGGGCCAATAAGTAATGGTGGGCCTAGACTGGGCCTAAGACTCTTACTGAAGAAAGGCTCTCTTTCCACTGGGGTTTCTAAGCTCCTGGAGCAGTGCCCAGCGATCTTCTGGTAGACACCCTGGCTGAACAGAAAGCAACATACAGGGAGTAGATCTGAGAGATGGAGACAGGTTTATTTCCTCTGTAAATTCATCAGTCTAATTCATCAGTCTCCAAGGGCTCAAGTAGAAAGAAAATGTTTTGAAAATGATGATGGCAACATATGTACAAATATGCTTGATAAAATGAATGGATGGATGGATTGTGATAAGAGCTGTAAGAGCCCCGAATATAATGATTTTAAAAAAACAAACATCAGTCTCTATTGTGCGCCACACTGGGGATTCAGCTTTGAGCCAACATGTGTTAGGCCAGGTTGACTACAGAAACAAATCCATATGTGTAAGAAACAGCTTTCTATCCAGAAGTAATTATACGTCAAGAAAACACCCCAGCCTAGTCCAACTCAAGTCCATCAGTCCAATACCAGTCCATAAGTCCCTCTTCAGACTCATGAAGCCCCATGCAATGATGCAGAGAGCAGGAAGGTCACAGGCCGGTGGGTGCAAAGCTGTGTGGATCCGAGGGTGGTGGAAAACATGGGAGGGTTCCAGCAGCTCTCAGGGTCAGTAAGCAGGGAGGTGAAGGCAGAGAGAGGAAGGGAGGTTCCCTGGTCCCTCCTTATGAGAAGGCCACACCCACAGGAGGCACCATCAGGCTCTGACCTCATTAACAGGCTGATTATCGCCCCTACACTTTGAGATCTTCAAGTTGACATGTAATTATGTAATAGTACATAAGCAAATGTGATCTCATAGTACTTGGATTTCTTGAACAAAGTCAGATGATAAAAGTAAATAAAGTCTTTTCAGACAATGAAGAATGCCCAGAATGAAAAAGGGACATGGGGTGTTGGGACAGAAAGTGTGTGGGGTGGGGAGGTCCTCATTTAGGTGATGAGCCAGGAGGGTCTTCTTACAGAGGTGGCATTTCATCTGAGAACTGAGTGACAAGAAGATGAGGTCAGCCAGGCTGAGGAGACAACAAAAGCAAATGTCCTGGGGCAGGAAGGAAGTTCCAGAGGTTATCTGAGCACCTACATCCAACTATGCCTGAAGCTGACACTTCCAGTGGACTGAACTAATTGTTTAGTTGTTGCTACTAAACCAGTTTAAATTGGGTTTCTGCCACTGGCTCCTGGAAGAAAAACGCTACCACTTGAAAGAGTCTTTTTAAAAAACACCCAAATCCTCTATCTCACTGCCATCAAGTTGATGCCGACTGAGAGTGATCCTATAGGACAGGGTAGAACTTCCCTGTGGGTTTCCAAGACTGGAACTATTTCGGGGAATAGGACGCTCGTCTGGTGCTTTGGATGGCAGACTTAGCAGACTGCAGTCCAAAGCATAATGATTGACCCAAGAGGGCCCCTGAAAGCGTTCTAGGTGTGGTGAAAAACACTGCTGATCGCAGAGACTGGGGATTTGTTTGTTTGTAGGTAAAAGGAAATTGTGTAGGGTTTTGAAATATAAGAAGGCTAATCTACAGTAAAAATATAATATAAATAAAAATGTTTAAAAAGGAAGAGAGATGTCAGACAGTGTAAGATATGACAAAATAATAATTTACAAATCATGAAGGCTTCATGAGAGAGGGGGAGCGGGGAGGGAGGGGGAAAATGAGGAGCTGATGCCAGGGGCTTTAGTGGAGAGCAAATATTTTGAGAATGGTGAGGGCAATGAATGTGCAAATGTGCTTTACACAATGGATGTCTGTATGGATTGTGATGAGTTGTAAGAGCCACCAATAAAATGACTGAAAGAAAGAAAAGACTGGACAATGGATAAGGAAGACAGTTGGAGAATTGATACCCTTGAATTGTAGCTCTGGGAAAGTATACTGAAAGTACCATGGTCACCAGAAGAACAAACAAAAAGTACAACTAGAATGCTTCTTAGAAGCGAGGCTGCTGAGACTTCATTTCACATACTTTGGACATGTTGCCAGAACAGACCATTCCCTGGAAGACAAGGACAACATGCTTGGTCATTGTGTCAGTCTGGGTACTTCACAGAAACAAATCCACAGAAACTCATATGTGTAAGAGAGTTTTATATAAAGGGGAAGTGCACATCAAGAAAACATCCCAATCCAGTGCTCCCCAAGCCCACAAGTCCAACATTAACCCATATGTCCAACACCAATCCACAAAGTCCTCCGCCATCTCACAAAACACACGCAATGACGCCGACTGCAGGAGAAAAGCTGAGTCAGTGAACGTGTAAGCATCTCAGCGCTGGCAGGGTCTCCACATGGCTGTTCCAGCACCCAGGGCTGCATCGGGGTAGGTCCATGTGGCTTCTCCTCAGGGATGTCTTGCAGGAAGTGAGCCTTGCCAGCTGAAACAGGGAACTGGCTAAGGCAGCTGCACCCTGGTCCGACCATCACAAAGTAAGAGACCCGAGAACTCCAAAGGTGAGGCTCACTGAGTCAATTATCTCTCCACCCTTCAATTAACCCCACATGTGTTTATGGGCCAGGTTGGCACAATAAACTTTAACTATAGCAGTCATGCAGAGGGCTAGCGAAAAATTGTTCAAGCATCAAGGAGGTGGGTTGACAGCGGCTCCAAGAGGGGAACAGGGTGGCTGGTTTCCAACTCGAGTTTTGAGCCCTTTGAAGACACATACATTTCAGTAAGTAAAGGTAGGAATCGGGATATAAATATATAATAAATGCACACTCACACATACTAAGGAGGAATCTTCCTAAAGGGGCGGCTTCTGTCTTCTCCAGGCTCATCTCTCCAAAGCCCTGCCCTGCCCTCCCTTTCCTCCGTGTGCTCCAGGCTTCACCAACACTGAACTTGGCTGTGGTCAGTTCCCTGAAGGTCTCTTTTTCCAACTCTTTCACCCAAATAATACAGCCTGGGTACCAACGTAGAGATCACTCCCCTGATCGGCCCTCCAAGGCTGGGTTCATCTCTCAAAGTCCCATGCTTCTGGACTACACCATGCTTGCCTCCCCCCCCTTCCCCTCCCCGCATTTACCACCCCAGAGTGGAGAGTCCAGGTTCTCACCTGCCTTGGAAACCTTCTATGGGGTCGCTATGACTTGGATTCGACTGATGGCAGTGGGTTTGAGTGGGCAGCATCCCACCTGCTAGACCAGGTTGAACTCCCGAGGACGCCTATGTGGAAAGCGTCTATCTAGTAGCTGGTAGACAACCCATAAACATGTAGTAACTAAGGAAGGAGAGAGGTCCTGATGGTGTAGTGGTTATGTGTTGGGCTTCAATCTGCATGATCAACAGTTCAAAACCACCAGCAGCTATGAGGGAGAAAGACTGGGCTTTCTACTCCCGTAAACAGTTACCAACTCAGAAACCCACAGGGGGTCGGTATGAGTCCGTATTGACTCGATGGCGGTGAGTTTGGGTTTTGTTTTTTTGTTTTTTTACCACGTGTAAGGATCCTGTTTACAAGTCTGTTCATGGTCAGGCCTGTTGGTGGCTAAACTCCAGGAAACAAAACCTTGTTTGTTGTGTGGCCCTGCTCCCTCCACATGCCAGCAGACCCGGAGCATGAATGGCACCAACGGTAACTCCTGGATGAATGAATGAATGAATAAATACGGGATTGCCAAGTGGATGCAGCGCTGAAAAAGATCCCTGCTCAAAACCCCTCCAGGGTTGCTGAGCCGGAATCCACTCGCAGGTTTGGACAGGACAGAGTGGGGCTGCTCCCTAGGGGTGCCGAGACTGTAACCGTTTACAGGTGCAGACAGCCTCCTCTTTCACTCTGGGAGGCCTGGTTAGCAGTCCAACACACAACCCGCAGCCCTTGGCAGAGGCTAAACCAGGGCGCCTGCGTTGCCCCCAGAACTACCTGCTAAGGGGAGTGGTGTCAGTCGAGCAGGAAGCCCTAGGAGCTTGGAGAGAGCAGTGCAGAGGGCAGAGCTGGGGCTGGGAGTCTGGACATGGCTCTCCCACTGAGGGCCTCCCACCCTGGCTCCGGAAGGCCCTGCCTATACTTTAGGAAGGGAGCCCCTGAGTTGGTGGCTGGAGGGGAAGCCTGTCTCAAGGCTGTTGGCTGCCATCAAGTTAGCCCTGACTCAGGGTGTCACCCCCACGACATAAGACGTTGCCTGCTCGGCACCGTCTTGGCGATCCTTGGCTTGTTTGGGTTCGCTGCTGCAATCACTGCGGGGCTCATCTTCAAGCACCATAGCAAGCAATCCTCTTATGGGTTTCACCAGCTGATGGTTTCGAAGTAGTGGTGCAGTGGTTCCAGCTAAGCATTTGGTCGACCATTCAACCCCCAGCCACTTTGAAGGAGAGAGTCTGCGTCTGTCTGTTTCTGTATATTGACAGCCTTGAGCACTCCGTGGGGTAGTGCTAACTCTGTCCTGTTGGGTGGCAATGAGTCAGAAGTGACTTGATGGCAAGTGGGTTTGGGTTTGGGTTTTAGATCACCAAGCCTTTCCACCTAGTCTCACCCTAGAAGCTGCCACTGAAATCTGCCCTTCATGGGTGACACTGCTGGTCTTTGAAATATCAGTGGTATAGCTTCCAACATCACAACAACATGCAGGCCACCACAGAATGACAAACTGACAGGCAGGTAATAGAAGGGGGAGACGAACACTCCTATAACTGGATTACCGTTTTAGAGCAACAGCTAAGCTATATATAGATAGATAGATAGATAGATAGATAGATAGATAGATAGATATAGATATAGATATAGATATAGATATAGATATAGATATATATGACATAGTGCCTTTATATTAGACAACACCCCAAACAATTAAATGCCATACAGGAGCAAGCATTTGGTAAAGTGGATCATTGTCTTAGGGTAGGCTGTCCTAGAGAAACAAACCAGTGCTGCCTCTATGCGTTGTTTACAGAAAGATTTATATTAAGAAATGGCTGACACCGTCGTAGAAAGAGGTAAGCCCATCCAGTTCAAGTCAGGCTTCTCTTGACACATGGAAGCTGATGAACAGGAAGCAGGATGATGAGGTAGAGACAGCAGCAGGCACAGGCTGGTGGACGCAGAGGTTCAAAGTCGACTGAAGGAATCCACCATCGGTAGTCTGCTGACGGCTCATAAAACAAGTAAGCGATGCAATGGGAGAACAAGGACACAAGATCCAGGTCCAGTAGGAGGCAGAGGGACAGAGAGAGAATCAGACCCTGCTCTCTCTCTCAATCTCTCTCTCTCATACCAAAAGGCTTATGACATGAAGAGGGTATCACCAGGCTGCAATACAATTGAGAGGCTGAGCTCCGGCCATTTCCTAGAAGTGTCTGGTCGGCATAATCCTGAAGCACCATATGAATCATGGGGTGGTGGTGGGAGTGAGGTCAGTCAAGATATTAATGACATTGCTATGTGCACACCTATGGCCATCTCAACTTCTCACAAAAGCAAAAAGATGGGCACAGCCGACATGTCCCACCGTGGAGGACTCAATACATGAACCTCGGTACAGATTAGGCAGCTTCCAAGAGTAAGAATGAATCGGTGAAACACCTCATAACATGCATGAACCTGGAGGGCATTTTGCTGAGTGAAATAAGTCAGTCACAGCAGGACAAATCTTATAGGAGACCACTCTTATAAAAAAAATTGGTAGGGGGGGGACCCTATTACAGGGATCTACATATAACCTCCTCCCTGGGGGACAGACAACAGAAAAGTGGGTGAAGGGAGATCTTGGACAGTGTAAGATATGATAAAATAATTTATAAATGATCAAGGGTTCATGAGGAAGTGGGGAGCAGGGAGGGAGGGGTAAAATGAGCTGATGCCAGGGGCTTAAGTGGAAAGCATATGTTTTGAGAATGATGAGGGTAACAAATGGACAAAATGTGCTTTACACAATTGATGTATGTATAGATTGTGATAAGAGTTGTATGAACCCCCAATGAAATGATATTAAAAAATGTTAAATCGCAAATATATATAGGAGGATGGGGAAATAGACCTATCTGTCTATATTTATAGGTTAAGTATTAAGGTGGCGGAAGGACCTTGGGCCTCTACTCAAACACTCCCTCAATGCATGAATACTTTCTTTTATTAAATTGGAACTCTGATGCTCACTCTCCCGACACAACTGCTGGAGCCAAAGTGGGTGAACAAGTAAATGTGGTGAAGAAAGCTGATGGTGCCCGGCTATCAAAAGAGATAGTGACTGGGGTCTTAAAGGCTTGAAGATAAACAAGCGGCCATCTAGCTCAGAAGCAACCAAGTCCACATGGAAGAACACACCAGCCTGTGTGATCGAGTGGTCCCGAAGGGATCAGTTATCAGGCATCAAAGAACAAAAAATCATATCATTGACTGCACACCTCCATGATAGGATCGCTGAAGACAAATGGGTGCATAAGCAAATGTGGTGAAGAAAGCTGATGGTGCCCGGCTATCAAAAGAGATAGTGTCTGGGGTCTTAAAGGCTTGAAGGTGAACAAGTGGCCATCTAGCTCAGAAGCAAAAAAGCCCACATGGAAGAAGCACACCGGCCAGTGCGATCACGAGGTGCCCAAGGGACCAGGTATAAGGCATCATGCAAAAAAAAAAAAAGATATATGTGTGTATATGTATATATATGTGTGTGTGTATATATATATGTATGTATATATATACACCATATTGAATGAAGGGGGAAGTGCAGAGTGGAGACCCAAGCCCCAAGTGTCGGCCAATGGAGATCACCTCATAGAGGGGTTTAGGAGAGGAGATGGGTTAATTAGGGTGCGAGGTAGTACCGATGAAGAACACAGCTTTCCCCCAGATCCTGGATGCTTCCTCCCCCCAACTACCATCATCCAAATTCTACCTTGCAGGGCTGGATAAGGCAGAGGTTGTACACTGGTACATATGAGGGCTGGAGGCACAGGGAATCCAGGGTGGATGATACCTTCAGGACCAAGGGTGTGAGGGGCGATGCTGGGAGAGTGGAGGGTGAGTGGGTTGGAAAGGGGTAACTGATTACAAGGATCCACATGTGACCTCCTCCCTGGGAGAGGGATGGCAGAGAAGGGGGGGAAGGGAGACTCCGGATAGGGCAAGATATGACAAAATAACGATGTATAAATTACCAAGGGCACATGAGGGAAGGGGGAGCGGGGAGGGAGGGAAAAAAAAGAGGACCTGATGCAAAGGGCTTAAGTGGAGAGCAAATGCTTTGAGAATGATTGGAGCAGGGAATGTATGGATGTGCTTTATACAATTGATGTATGTATATGTATGGATTGTGATAAGAGTTGTATGCGTCCCTAATAAAATGTTAAAAAAGAAAAGAGGAGGAAAAAAAAGAAAATGATTAGGGCAAAGAATGTACAGATGTGCTTTATACAATTGATGTATGTATATGTATGGACTATGATAAGAGTTGTATGAGCCCCTAATAAATTGTTTAAAACAAAAATTTTTAAATCAAGGATTGGCTTTCATGTGAAAAGCAACATTCGGTAATGGCTGCCAGGGAAGAAAGGGGAAGGCAGGGATGGGCTAGGGAGCAGTCAGGTGACGGGGAAGCAATAAACAATAAGAGGGGGGGTTGGAAAAAATGATGCTGGCAGAAAGGTGTTCAAGGGACTGATCCTGTCCCATACACAGTCCTGCAACAGTGCCGGTCAGCTAGCTATGTAGGCTGAGCAGGTGGGAAAGAGAGGACTGGAGTGTATCCATTGATACCTATGGGTTCCACAGAGGACATTTACATATGTATATTTACTTTTCCTGCAAATATATCCATGGGTGTGGTAGAACACACAGGGGACAAAATTCTTAGAACTAATCTCCTTGAGGGAATGAGTCGCTGGGCCCAGAAGATCAGGACCATTGTCTCAGGGGACGCCATGGTCAATTGGCATAATATAGTCCCTCAAAGGCAATGTTCTACGTCCTAATTTGGGAACAAGTGGCTGGGATCGTAAAAAGTTGTGAGCAGCCATGTAATGTGCAACTAGTGGTGTCTCTCCATCCAGAGGAAAAGAGAATGACAATAAAAATACACATGGAAACAATTCCAATGGAACTGGAATAAACATTGGCATTCCTCCTCAAAAACTGGAGACCAGAAGAACTACATGGTGCCCGGCTATCATGCCAACTGTTCTGACGGGTCACATTAGAAGGTCCTAGACAGAGTGGGAGAAAAATGTGGAATAGAACTCACAATCATAAAAGAGACTAGGTTTACTGGTCAGATGGTGTCTGGTGGGACCCCAAAGACAAGGCCCCTCCTCACCATTCACTAAATTCATTCCTGTGTTAGAATAAGCAGCCCTCCCCCCAAAAAAAGAAAAAAAGGAATAATCAGTCCCGTAAGACCAACAGGAGAACATTTACCCAAGGACAGAGGCTGATTGGAAGAAGGAATGATGGACCAGGAGATTCAGGAAAGGATTGAGCTACATGATGTTAGATTGAGGGATTGCAATGGATGAGTTGAATCAGTTCAGAATAAAACTATGACCTGCTCTGTAAACCTTCACCGAATTCACAATTTAAAAAATTAAAATGAAATTTAAAATGACAACATATTAATGAAGGCAGCAGAGGCGCCCAGGAAGTTGGTGGGTGGGAAAGGAAAGACGCTGCGATCTGACAAGAGCACACAATGACTCTGTGCTTAATGGAAGGGAGAACGTGGAGAACTGAGGGCTTCTCCGGTGCAGGGTGAATTGGCGTTCATGTCCTTGAATCACTTTTTAAGTGCCTGCGCAGTGACAAACAATCGCAGCAGATCATTGGGCATCTAGGAGCTCTGGTGGCCTAGGGGGTTCCACGTTGGGCTGCTAACTGCAAGGTCAACAGTTTGAAACCACCAGCCACTGGGAGGGAGAATGACAGGGCTTTCTCCTCCCATAAAGAGTTATAGTCCTGGAAACTCACGGGCACAGTTCTACCCCGTCCCAAAGAGTCCTGCCCTCCATGGCAGTGAGTTCCCTCGAAGTGTGGCGGCTCTCTGGTGGCACCCTGGGTTAAGCATGGGTCTAGGCATGGCGAGGTGGGCACTTGGGAAAAGTTGAGGTGATTTCTGTGCTCTGTGGGGTTGCTCTAGGTCAGCATCAGCTCCACAGCAGTGGGTTTTTTTTCTTGGCAGCACGTGGAGTCAAAGAACACACATGCTGCTCCCACCAATCTCCGGACAGACCTGGGCCCAGGAGCCGTGGTTCCTGGTCTTGTGGCTGGCCCACAGGCAGGACCTACTCCTAGCCTCTACTCTATTCCTCTGGACCGCCAGGGAGGCCCCAGGTAACAGAAAGGCCTTACCCCAACCCCTCTTCTTCCTCATCCATCCATCAAATCACCCAGACCTTGGACTCTCAGTTGAAGCCAGGCTTCCTGTCACCAAACATGCTTTCTTTATGAGCGAAACGTAATCCCCTAAAGGCCCCCGGGTGGGCAAGCATGCAAAGCAGCCTAACAGAGCTCTGTTTTGTGGCGTGCTCGCTGTATGCAAAACCTTTTTGAAATAAATCAGTCATCCCGCAAACTCGAGGAGAGTGCCGGAGAGGGAGGGGGACTAGGGCTGGGTGCCAAGCAGGGCCACGAATTCCCTGGGGTGGCCGCGCCGCGTCTCCGCTGCTGACACCAGGTGGCAGCACGCGGCAGCGCCCGGTGGGTGGGTGGGGGGGTGGTTCCATCAGTCCAGGGTCCCTCTGCGGGACGGTGGCTGCCACTGGGGTGACCGCCTCCTTTCAGCCGCTCCTCCACCTGCGTTAGGGTCGAGCCCAGGGGAAGGTGGACTTGGTTCGTCCGCGTGTAGGTGAAAGTAAGCGAGGGACCTCTAAGAGCCGACCCCGTTCACAGGGCGAAGACACCCCGCCCACCCCCACCCACACACACCTGTTGGGAATGCCGGGTTCGCGAAGGTAAGGGAGGAGGGAGCCAGAGATGGGTAAGGGAACGCAGGGGAGGGGAGGGGAGGGGAGGGAAGAAGGAAGGAAGGGAAAACGAAGTGTCAAAGAGTTGCCTTCTGGCCCTCCCCAAACAGGCTTATAAGTAAACGCTTGCTTTTAACTTTTGAAGCCTGCTCGCTGAGTGTGTCCCGAGGGGAAGCGAGTGGCTCCCCGCGCAGCGCGGAGGGTCAGGGAGGCGAGCTCCGGGTCTCAAGTCCTGGAAAGCTTTGATAAGCAAATACAGCCGAGCCCTCGAGCCCTCTCCATTGGCTGCTTCTTCGCCGCCAGATTTTGACACCAATAATCAGATTGAAAATCAGGGAGGGGAACAGAAGAGGGAGGGTTCAACACACACACACACACACACACACACACACACACACACACACGCACACGCACGGGGAAAAGGAGAAGTGTATTTGTGCAGAGCGTGACGAAGTTGACCGAGCAGAGATCCGTCCCTGCGAGATTCCCACCGAGGTCCCTTCTGGGAGCTGGAGGAGAGGGCCAGAAGGCGGCACGGGTCCCAATAGGTGAGCGCTTTCAAACACCCTCTCCGTGGCCCCTCTGGTGCGATTTGCATGTCTAGCTGCCGCCGTTGTCGTTTCAAATCGGGCTGCTTCTGACTCTATGTGCAGTTCCAAGGGAACAGACCAGTTGGGCGGTCTTTTGTGGGATGTAACTGGCGTTCCTCAAAAGTGCCACACCGGGGAAGAAAAGGCTTGGGAAGGAGACTTTGGGCACCCAAGAAGCTTGGTTTAAATCGCTGAGCACCTGTAGAGGAATTGCTTGCACACACACACACACACACACACACACACACACACACACACACACACCAGAAACAGGTCGCACAACTTGATCTCAGGCTGTCAGACTTGACCTTCAGGAAGATGGCATCCTGGCTCTTTTAGGGACTTGGGCAGAGCATGGGACTGATGATCCCCACTGGACAATGCATCCAGGAGTCTGAGTCAGTGTTCCCAGGAGGACACAGAGTCGTCTGCATCTGGAAAATGAGACAGGGACTGGGGGAACTCAGGGGTCTCACACCCCAAGACGACCTTCTGGAACATGGCTGGGACACTTTCAGAACCATGCGCTCTTCCACTCAGAACCTCCTTGGGACCAGGGAAGGACGCCTCTCCCTGCACTCTGTGCCCCTCCACCACCGCAGCCAGGAAGGGTCAAAGGACTCCAGCCAGGGAGGTTGGGTCCCCCTTTCCCTTCTCCTATCATTAGCAGAGCCTTTTCCACCCAGTTTTGGAGGAAGGGGAGCGGAAGCCAAGTTAGAGATCTTTTCTTAAACAATTTAAGACAATGTACTATGGTTCGGGGCACCTTTCCAGAGTCCATTCTTTGCGCAGCCAACAACTTGTACACGTGGCTCATGGCATTGGTTTACTGGCAAGCCCCTCACTGTGGCAGAACTGTGCCCACTGGCCACCCCCGGGGTGGGGGGCTTCCCCATTTCCATCCGCCCCTTGTCCCTGTCCCTTCCTGCCTTCTGGACTCTGCATGTGCTCGGAAGCTGTCCTTTGGGTCTGGTGAGGGTGACTGCTCTGAAGAGCCTGTTTCTCTCACAGCGGTGGGGCTGCTGGCTGCACTGGCCTGACAGTTGATGTGGCTGAAAGGTCATCTCTGAGTGGCTGCAGTTCTAGGCTGGGGGTTCCACCAGCCTCTCCGGGACCAGTGAGTGGGATCTTTGGTTTCTCTAATGATACTGAATTTTGTCCAATTAGACAGACTTTGTGCCCCTGGGGAGAGGCACTTCCTTTAAAAGAGAGCTCATTAAGGGATCCATAGGATGACCTGGTTATGCACCTGTGTCCATTTTTCTTTGGGTTAAGGGGCAACCCACAGCACTCCAACAGGACTGTTGGGGTTCCTTTGCGGATGCTCCCTGGCAGACTTTTGATGTGGTCCAGTGGTAGCTGGCCACCAGGGCTCGTAGGCTGGATATTTAGAGTCTAGACGAAGTGGCACTCCCGTAAAGAGTGGCCGTCTCAGAAGCTCACAGGGGCAGCTCTACCCTGTCCTACGGCGTCTCTATGAGTTGGCATCAACTGGATGGCAGTGAGTTTTGAATTTTTAAAGTGAAATTGGAGAGCATTTTATCCTCAAAAGTGCTGCGAGAGGAATTCTTCATCTAAGATCTGTAGGCTCACTTCTTTTTAAAATCATTTTATTGGGGGTTCGTACAACTCCTATCACAATCCATACATCCATTGAATCCGGCATGTTTGTACATAGGTTGCCTCATTCTTTTCTAGACATTTACTTTCTATTGAGCCCTTGGTATCAGCTCTTCTCTCCCCGACCACCCTCATAACCCGGATAGATTGTACACCGTTATTATTTCATCTCTCACACCGACCGCTGTCTCCCTTCCCCCATGTTTTCTGTTGTTCTTCCCCCTGGAGAGGGGTGCGTGGTCACGTGTCAATCATTGCGATTGGTTTCTGTACGGTCTCTTCTAACCCTCAGATGTGGGGTTCCCGATGCTGGTTTCCTGACAGCAAGTTCCTTTAGAACAGCGGTTCTCAACCCAGGGGTCACGACCCCTTTGTGGGATGAACAACCCTTCCACAGGGGCCACCTGAGTCGTAACAGTAGCAAAATGACACTTATGAAGTAGCGATGAAAATAATTTTATGTTGGGGGTCACCACCACATGAGGAACTGTATGACACGGTCGCTGCATTTGGAAGGTTGAGAACCCCTGCTTTAGAGCCTGACTTCTTGTGGAAGCTCAGCAAGCTATCCCTGGTTTAAATTTGACTGTCACTCAAAACCAGGGCCGTTCTCTGCCCACCCCAGGCTTTCAGGAGTGGGGTGAGGGTGGGGTCCTGTCAGACAGCACTAGGACCCCCAGACCACCTACAGGAAAATAGACTGATGGCCCATCCAAGCGCATTGTCTGTTTCCCAATCCTTGGCAGAAACCAGAGAAAACTCTACTCCCACTTTGGTCTACAAGTCATGGAGTCAAGTCTAACTCGAAGTGACCACATGGGTGTCAGGAGGATGTTCAGTGGCTGGTCTCTTCAGAAGTAGACCACCAGGACTTTCTTCTGCAGAGTCTCTGGGTGGACTTGAACTGCTGGCTCCTGGGTTCGTGAGCCATTTGTGCCACCTAGCGACTCCTGCTTTAAGGAGCCCACTGTGATATAATGGTGATGCATTGGACTGCTAACCAGCCTCAAGGTTGGCAGTTCAAAACCACCTGCCACTCTGAGGAAGAAAGAAGAGGCATTCTGGTCCCATCAGGAGTTACAGTCTCAGAAGCCCACAAGGGCAGTTTAACCCTGATCTAGAGGGTTGTGATGGGTCAGAATCGACTCAATGGCCCTGAGAGTGACACCACTTTAGCTAGGAGGGAGATGTTTTGTGCATTAGTTTCCAAGAATCTGAACCAACAGGAGCGGCTCTCCTCGCTAATGCAGAGAGGTTAAGGACGTACGTCATTCGTCCACTGTCCACGTCGCATTCTCGGGACTCAGGAGGGGGCACTGGCTAGCCCCCTCCAAATTCCAAATAAAAACAATGACAGCTCTCTACAGAGCCCCCTAAATGACCAAGGCTCACCCTCTGCCGTGAGACCTGTGTGGAAAGGTGTTTTGCTTGCCTTTTCCCTGAGTAGCATCTTCAAACATAAAGGAAGTCAGAAGGGTCCTCCCTGGCTGACCCTGAGAAACGACCGTGGCTTACCCAACCCTCCCGAAAAGGGAACCCCAGGCCATGAGCTTCTTTGTTAAGGTGCGCCTGTCTCTCGCCGAAGGTCAGCGCTGCGTGCATGGGATTTTAGAGCAAAAGGGAAGTTTAGAAATCGTAGTCCAACCGTCCCTTTTCAGAGAGAGGAAAACCAAGCCCCTGGTGGCGGATGAAGGGGTCAAGTTCAAGGTCCCCCAAATCAGACTCAACCCCCAGGAGTAGACAAATCCTAGGGCTGTTTATCTGGCCC
This sequence comes from Tenrec ecaudatus, assembly GCF_050624435.1. NCBI lineage: Eukaryota > Metazoa > Chordata > Mammalia > Afrosoricida > Tenrecidae > Tenrec > Tenrec ecaudatus. The sequence continues at coordinate 74,023,691 of NC_134539.1, read as the reverse complement.
ACCCTGGACGTCAACGTACGGGACCCTGTCTAGATGCCACCCACTACCACAGCCCCAACTGAGATTCTGCCTCAGGGCCAGGGGACCGGCTATCAGGATTGGGGGTTTATGAAGAGATGTTAACAGCGGCCCTCCTTCCGGAGGCCTGATACCATCGGGGCCTCTGTTTTATGAAGAAATCTTAGGTTTCTTTCACAATCTCTGCTCTTACTGTCTCAGATGGTTTCATGTGAATCAAATGGAGAGGTTGTTAATTAACTGCAGTATAGGTGATCAGTTCCCTTTTTTTTTTAAAGCTGACAGAGGCCACAAGGAAGTTCATTGGATATCTGTGTGCTGAAGGCCTTGGCCATGGGCTTGGCTGAGAACCTCCTGGTGCAGGAAAAAAGAGGGGATTCGAGGTTCAGGGAGATGGCTAGGGGAGGCCCTGGTAATCACCTGCTTCCACCTGGGGTACCCCGGAACTAGGATGTGCTTGTCTCCATTTCAAATCATTTGACCTCCCGTCTCTCCTCTCGTTCTGGGCTTCAGAGGAGACCACCGCTTCCTGAATCCCATTCCCCAGCCTGCACCTCCACCTGGAACTCTCCAGGAACAGATGTGGGACCTTGATCATCTAGTCCTGTGGCCCCAGCACATGCGAGAGAGACGAGACTGTCTAGTTCTGTGAAGAGTTCATCTGGGAAATCCACAGGGGTAGTGCACCCTTTCGCTGGAGTCAGCGTGGACTCGATGGCAGGGAGATTGGTTGTTTATCTGGTTAGTTACTTGGTTGGTTGGCTGGCTGGCTGGCTGGCTGGCTGGCTGGTTGGTTGGTTGGTTGGCTGGTTGGTTAGTTGACCCAGCAATTCGCCTTCTTTCCCTCCTGCTCTGGCTGCGCTCCCCATTAATTCCTGGGGGGTTGAGAGGACCACAGGAGGTAATGGGCAGAGCACTGGGCTAGGTGTCAAAGATGCACTGGTAAGGTAGATCCTGCTTCTCTAAGCCTGTTTCTCACCTGTAACCCGGAAGGACAATGCCTGCTCACCTCACCCTGGTGTGCCTTCAGAGACAAAATGTATATCAAGGGGCTTGAAATACTGTCCTGCCTCCCTCTTTCCCCCACCAGTTCCCTGCTGGGAAAATGCCCATGAGGGGCACAGACTGCACTGAATAAACACCCAGCCTATGGGCTGGCAGGTGTGGGACCCCGCCCCCATGCCCCTGAGCCTCAGGAGTGCCTCCCCTTTAAAAGGGGACCACAGGGGGACCCACCTCCTGGGTTACAGGAGCTGAGGCAAAATAGGTCCTGGCTGTAAAAAGCATTTCCTGGCATTCTGTGAGGGCTGCTTTCACACGTAGCTTTGGTGCTGGGTGTTTCACTATTAAAATGTTAGGTGTAAGAATTAAGAACACAAACAAATAAAGGGTGAGGGGAAACATAGTTCTCAGCTCATGGGGTTCCCCTCCCACCCCATCCAGGGTTTGGCCTCCCCAGGGGGTTTCCTGCAGAGAAGAGTTAGAAGAGGGAAGGTGGGGGGTGTTGGGAGCCCTGTGGGGGAGGGGAGGAGCGGAGGAGGAAGACTGTCCTTAGGAGATAAGGCCATCATGTAAGCTTTGGGGTGGGGGGCAGGGGAGAGCAGCCCCAAGCAGAGCTGAGAATCTGACAGCTAGCTGGAATGGCTCTCAGAGGTCTTCCAGCCGCACCCTATTACTCTAGGGCCCAGAGAGAGAAGTCTTGGGGACAGGTAGTCTAACCCTCACTAGGGCGTGTCCTTCCTCCATCCAGGCTGCCTTGTTCCCTGTCCTTGTGCCTGGCTGCTCACGGGAAAGGCCAGTGGACAGTTCCGGGCCTTCAGGGCCTGCTCTGAAAAGTTAGCGTCGAAAACCCCCGTGGAGCCCAGTTGAACTCTGACCCAGCATGGGGTCGCCATGGGTCGAATTCGACTGGTGACCCCGGTGTTGTGGGCTTCAAGGTGCTGGGGATAAGACTGGGCCACTACACGGGTATCTGCCCTCCAAAGCTCTGAGCCTCAGGCAGAAAGTCTGCCCCGGGCTGGGTGTTCACTAGGGCCTGGGCACCAGGTCCAGAGCACTTTACATACGGTTGTAATTGGCAAAGGAAGGCTGGGGAGTGGGGGGAGTATCAGGTCTTGCTCTCAGTGCCCACATAGCAGATCCAGACCCCAGGCTCTGAGCCCCACACCAAGGAGCAGGGTGGCCTGGGAGTGCCACCTCTGGTGGAGACACCGCAGCCCAAATGCTGGATGTCCCTCCAGAAGGCTCGTGTGGGGTACGGGTGGAGTCCCTCTTCTTCAGTACTCCAGGTCATCCCTTTTGAAAAGGGCCCAGCCCACCTACCCGGAAAGCAGAGCTCCAAGCTGCCTTCTGTATGTAATCTCCCGCCTCCCACCGGCTCCTCAGCCCTGGCCTTATCTCCCAGGCCCGAGCTGCTGCTCAGAAGCAGCCAAATCCCTTTCCCGCGCTTGGTGCTATCGCCCCCCCGCAGCCATCCCCGAGAGGTGGCTGGTGCTGGGTGGGGGCGATGGGGCGGGCCTGGGGTGGGGGATGGAGAGAATATGGATCTTCCTTGCCCTTAGGACCGCTACACACACACACACACACGCACGCACGCACGCACGCACGCACGCGCACGCACGCGTGCGCACACGGCACAAGGGATTCTGCCTGGGAAGCCAGGATCCTAGGTGGTCAGCAGGTCCAGCCCTGCCATCCACAGGGCAGCAAGGCAGGACCCTTCACAGATTTGGCCCCTGGTGACCTCAGTGACAGGTGGGCTCAATGACAGGCTGGGTTGTGTAGTCTCCTGCTTGGCTCCTGGAGTTGGGGGTGAGGGACTCTGCTTCCATGGCCACGGAAAAGCTGTACGCCTCCAGATGGAGGGGATCGTGGACCGTGGGTCCCTTGCACAGCCCCAACCCACCGACCTACTGCCCCCCAGAGAGAAAGAAGGTCCTCCTCTGGGGCGGTCAGACACTGGGCTGGAACGTGGACAGAACACTTACTTCCAACCAAAGCCACTCCATTGAGTCAATCCCCCCTCACAGCTAGCGAGCCCAGCCCCTTGTCATCGCAGCAGCTCTGGCTGGCCCAATCGCAGGCCTGTGCTGAGGGCGGCCAGCTTGCTGCAGGGCACACCTGTGTGAGGCACTGGGCACACATGAGGCTGGCAATGGCGGCCTCATGCTTCATGACAACGCACAGGAAAAAAGGAAGAGGGGCTAGGCCCAGAGAGGTGAAGTATCCATCTCCAATTGCACAGCAGGTGAGAAGGGATTTGAACTGGAGAGCAGCTGGCTCTAAAGCTATGGCCTCTGCATGCAGACTGCACCAGGGCTACAGTGGTGGAGTCCAGAGAAAGCCCTGCCCGGTGTCTCTGCTGTGCAGCCAACTGATCCTGCCGCTCTCCCTCTCCGCAGGGCTGGATTTCAGCAGCTGGTTCCGACAAAAGGAGGAGGCAGTTCACTGGTCCCTGCTCAGCTGACTCCCCGCTCTGCCCTCGCAGGTGTGAGGATGCCGCGCTCCTTCTTGGTGAAGAGCAAGAAGGCTCACACCTACCACCAGCCCCGGGTCCTGGAGGATGAGCTGGCCTGGCCTCCTGTCCTGATCCCCGGTGAGTCAGAGCCCAGGCTGCCCCCCACTGCTCCCACCCGGCAGGATCCTGCAGCCACCCTCCCCGGGCTCACTCCCCCTTCCAAGGCTGGGAGGCAGGGGAGCTTGCTGGATGGTGGCTCAGTGGGTGAAGGACAGGCGGATGAGTGTTGCCCTCTCTGGACTGACGGCTGTGTCTCCCCACAGTGACAAGGGACCAGGTCCTGAGCAATGGCCCTGTCCTCAGCACCTTGCTCCCAAACCAGTGCCTGGACTGCACTAGCCTCAAACGGGAGCCCGAGCCAGGATTGGACCCAAGCTTGACCAGGATGGCCTCAGTACAAGGTGCCAGGGACTGGGGGCTGGGTGGAGCTGGACTCTGGGAAGCAAGCGGGGGTCCTTGGAGCGGTGGTGTCTGGGAAAGGTCGGCTTGGACTCCTCTTGGCCAGGGCCTCCTTTCCCGTGAGTGTCTGGAAGGGATAGGGTGGGGGCAGCACAGGGCAGGTGGATGCAGGGGTGGAGCTGGGCGCTGTCAGGCGGAGCGTTGCTGTGTGGGAAACGTGAAGGAGCCACCTGGAGTGGACCGCAGAAGGCCCCCTATTTGGGTTCCCGTAGAAGCCTCAACATGAGGTAGCGAACCAGAGGGCAGCGGGGAGGGGATGTCTTAGTTTGGGGTTTGGGTTTTCTGGCACTTCCTGCTTCCTTATGCATAGGCAGAGCAGACAAATAAAAGATTCTGGTACATAGGGGAGTGTTAGTGTAGAGCAGACACAAGTGAGGCGTGACGACGTCCCCTACAGGGCTTGCTTTGCATGGCCAGGCCGCCACCATCATCTGCTTCCTCTCCTGCCATGCCACCCTCATCTCCCTCACTGTCTTCCTCCTCCTCCTCCCCTCCCTCACCATCTCTACCATCCTCTCCCTCACTTTCCTGCATCACCTGCCCACCCGCTCACAACTCTCACCTCCTCCACCACCCTCCATCCCCACCTGCCTTCCCTCCCCCCACCTCTTCACCATCCTCCCCCTCTCCACTGTCCGCATCCTCCCCTTGCAGCGCCCTCCTCTTTCTTACTGCCCTCACCACCCTCACCTCCCTCACCGCTCCCATCATCGCCAATCAGTACAAAAGCACACTGCCTTCAGAGAGACCCTGTACGGACTGAGTGGAAGTCGCCCCCCAGGCTTTCTGAGACTGCGACCCTTCACAGGAGCAGCAAGTCTCCCCCACCCCCACCCCCAGAGCAGTACTGGGCTCATCCTGCTCCCCATGAAGCCAGTGGCCGAGTGAGGACCCACTCCTCCACCCAGGGCTCCCAAGCTGGGCGAAACACTTACAAACATGCACCTGTCAAATGCTCACCTGTAAGCCAGGAGTGGTACTTCTCCCTGGTTTATAGAAGGGAAACTGACTCAGATAGGGGGATCCCTAAACCCAAGCTCACCCAGTCATCAAGTGGCGGAGCCGGGTGGGCCTGCAGCTCTCCCACCGGCAGTACCGTGACCAGCAGGTCTGCGCTCACCTGGAATATGTCCTTCTGTCCACAGAAGGCCCTGCTGTGGTATCCCGAGTCCAGGACGGTGACTCGCCCCTCTCCGATTCGCTCCCATTCTACAAGCCCAGCTTCTCCTGGGACGCTCTGGCTTCCTCCTATGGCCACAGCTACCAGCAGGCCCCTTCCACCATGCAGTCGGCCTTCCTGGAGCACACCGTCAGCCTGTACGGCAGCCCGCTGGTGCCCAGTGCTGAGCCCCCCCTGGACTTCAGCCTCCGCTACTCCCCGGGCATGGACACGTACCACTGTCTCAAATGCAACAAGGTGAGCTGCCTAAGGGGCAGCTGGGCAGGGAGGGCCTGGCCCACACGCCCTCTCCCCACAGCATGCCGGCTGTCCTGGGGCCTGAGTACTCCCTCCACTGTGGGTCTTGAGAGTCCTGGGGGTGGGGGTAGAGGGAGAGGCGGGGGGAGGGATCAAGAATGCTCCCCCTGCCACCACCATTTATTAAGCCCTAACCATGAGCGTGGTCCTCGCTAAGCACTGGACCTGCAGGAGCCTGGGAATCCTGGGAGGTTTGTCACCTCCAGTGCATGGGTGAAGGGCTAATACTCAGGGAAGCAGAGTTACTTGCATAAGCTCACACAGAGCCAGCATTCACGTAGAACCAGGAGAGCCAAGTTCACTGCCAATGACCTGGCTGCAGCTCCTAGAGACCCTGCAGGAGGACGGCCTTACTTTGAGTTTTGAGGTTGTTCTTTAAAGGAGAAGAAACGCTTTCCCCCCCAGATTGGCTGATGGCTTAGAGCCTCTAAACGTGCGATGGGAGCTGCTGACCCAGTGGCCCCCCACCCCACCACTGGGGCTTCCTGCATTCAAATACCAAGCCCCTCACCAAGCATGATGTCAGTGTCCACCGACTGCAACCAGAGAGGGCAGGATGGAGTTGCCTGTGTGGGTTTCCAAACCGTGACTCTTTACCGGGTCGAAATCCTCTTCTTTCTTCCGCGGAGGCTGGTGGATTCAAATGGCTGACCTTGCGGTTAGCAGCCCGATGTGTCACCCCGATGCCATCAGGCTCTTCCCATTCAACTATAGCTGGAGCCAACCCCCGGTCTCGGCCCCTAGCCTATTTAGCCTCTGGCTAGGGCTAGCAGGAGCTTGCCAGACCCCTGTTTCCCAGCCCCTAGACTAAGAGAGAAAGGGGCCTGCCCACATTCTAGGGCAGCCACGGAAGTCATTGTCCTGTGCCACAGCTGGCTGTCACGGTGGAGGAGCTGCAGGTGGCCGTGGACCCCAGGCCTGTCTCCTTCTCTGCAGCCCCCGGGGGCCTCACACTCTGTCCCTGCCCCCAGGTCTTCTCCACCCCCCATGGGCTCGAGGTGCACGTCCGCCGCTCCCACAGCGGGACCCGGCCCTTTGCCTGTGACGTCTGCGGCAAAACCTTTGGCCACGCCGTGAGCCTGGAGCAGCACACGCATGTTCACTCCCAGGTAGGCAGCTGACCAAGCACCGGGCCCCTTCCCTGCTGGGCACTCCCCCAGGAAGCTCAGGGGATGGGTCTCTCGCCTATGCCTGAGGGTGACACCGAGGTAGGGGAGGAGGTCGACTTCCCAGGATCTAGGTCTCACACACCCACCTGAACACAGTTTGGTCCCAAGCCATCTGATTGGAACAGGGTTGTGCCCTGGCTGGGAGGTCAAGGGCATGGTCAGAAATGACCTCACCTACTGGGTGTCTGGGAAGCTCCCATCACTGGCCTGGGGCCTCAGTCTCCTTAGTGTTCCGTGCCGGGAGAGTCCCTGAGGCTGACATGGGGCTTGCACAGCTGGGCAAGAGAGGAAGGAGACCCTTTTGAGTTTCTACTTGGGAGCGGGGCCGAGGTCAGCCATCAGCTCCATTCTCAGCCTTCAACTCTCCCGTCAATCCTTTCAGGCCACTGCTGTCACATGACTGATGTCTGAAGAGTCTCAGGGATTAAGCTTGCCCCCAAATCACTGCCACTGAGTCACACATAGGGACTCTATAGGACAAGGTAGAACTGCCCGTGTGGGATTCCAAGACCATAACTTTTAGGAAGAGCAGACAGCCTCCTTGTTCTCCCAAGGAGGGGCTGGTGGTTTTGAACTGCTGACCTTTCAATTAGCAGCCCTGTGTGTAACCCAGGATGCCACCAGCGCTAGGCTAAGACTGTTTCAGTAACTCACTGCACAGCCCAGGAGCATGCCTGCCTCAAAGAACTCACTTGGGGTTCAGTTTCATAAGGGGAAACTGCCCCCAGAGCAGTCTGGCCACCAGTCACCCAACAAACATTTTTTTCAAGGCTTATTTTGAATGGGACACTGTGAACGTGGCAAAGGTCCCAAGTTCAAGCACTGTGGGAGCAGGATGGGCGACCCCTGGGCCCTGTCCTCGAGGTCACCCCAATGGAGTCTCCTGTTCCCCAGGGGATGCTGACAGGGCCCGGTCCTGTGCTCAGCTTGGCGCTCCCGGGTGTCGAGGCCCCACCTGCGCCTGACCTGGCAGGGCCTCGTTTCCTCCGGCAGGAGCGCAGCTTCGAGTGCAGGATGTGCGGCAAGGCCTTCAAACGCTCATCCACCCTGTCCACCCACCTGCTCATCCACTCGGATACGCGGCCTTACCCCTGCCAGTTCTGCGGCAAGCGCTTCCACCAGAAGTCAGACATGAAGAAGCACACCTACATCCACACCGGTGAGCCTGCCACCCTGCTCGCCACTTCCGGGCCAGTGTCCCCCAAGCCAAGACCCACAGGGACCAGACAGAGCCAGCAGACCACGAGAAACCCGAGTTTGCCACACTGGCCTCTGCGCCCCTCTATCTTCCATGAAAGGCGTGTGCCAAGGGCCCTGGCTTGAGGATAGGAGTGGGATGGAATTACAAAGGGACTGGCCGAGCCCTGATGGCAGATGGGCTGGGCTTCCCAAGTACCTAGAAAAAGTCTCTGGGGGACTCAAAAGGTTAAATACCCAACTACCAGCCAAAAGGTTGGCTGTTCAAATCCACCCAGGACAGACCTGGCGATCTCCTTTCCAGCGGTCACAGCCTGGAAAACCCCCCAACACCCGAAGCAGACCCACTCTCCTCGAGTGGATTCTGACCCATAGAAAATCCCACAGAACAGTTCTGCTGGGCACACGGGGGCTTATCACCAGGAGGAATCGACTCAGCCACGACATATAACAATAGGCCTAGAAAAAAAAACACTGGAAGGAAACCCACCAGAAAGTCAGCACTGGCCCCTCTTGAGATGGGAGTTGGACCAGTGGTGAGGGTGTCTTGTCATTTGTTTATCCCTCAGACATATATTCAGTGCTTCTTTCGGGCCCCGCCCTGGGCCAAGAGCTGGGCAGCTTGCTCGGCGACAGAGAGCCCGTCCTTGTCCTTAGCCAAGCTTGTCATCCAATGTGCATGTCCCTTTGCAAATCTACCTTTTCTCCTGCTTCTCAAGCGAGCTAGGGCCACCAGAAAACAGAGTGAAGGTTCAGGAAGCTGGGACAGAGCAGAAGGGCCGCTGGTCTGGCCTGCCTGTCCTGACCCCGGCTTCGCTATCCGACAGGTGAGAAGCCGCACAAGTGCCAGGTGTGTGGAAAGGCCTTCAGCCAGAGCTCCAACCTCATCACCCACAGCCGGAAGCACACGGGCTTCAAACCTTTCACCTGTGAGCTGTGCACCAAGGGCTTCCAGCGCAAGGTGGACCTGCGGCGGCACCGTGAGAGTCAGCACAACCTCAAGTGAGGGCCCGCCCACTCCCCCGCCCTCGGCCGGCCCACCCTGGGGAGGCAGGCCTGGGGGAGGCTAGGGCACCTGGATCCTCTGCCGTTCAAAGCCTTATTTCAAGACACATGAGTTTTTCTGTTTGCCCTTGGACAAGTCACTTCCCCTCTCTGGACCCGCTTTTCTCCTGCTGTGAAGTGTGGGAGCCAGAGTGGGTCTTTTGCTGGTGGCTGGTTCCTACAGCTGTCAGAGCACCCGTGCCTTCTTAGGCCAGAGCCTCCCAGAGTATCCCAGGGGTGCCCCCAACGGGCCAAGCTGGAATGTTAGACGTAGAACCCTCTCCCTGTCTACTGCCCCTTCTGGCTGGATCTGGTCCTCCTGATGTCTGGAGAGACTCCTGGAAACCGCAGAAGGTCAGAGCTGCCTCTTGCCCCAGGAGGAAGGCTCACAGCCCTCTGCTTCCGCCACCCATGCTGCTTGCCCAACTTGGACCAGCACACCACTGGCCCTGGCGATGCCGGTGCTGCTTCCCGGCAGGGCCCGGAGAAACCAGGAGTTCTTGCTGGCAGCAGCCTGTCCCTTTCACCTGCTGTAAATACAAATAAAGATACAGGTTCGTTTACGCTGTGTGGTGGTAGGGACTGTGTGTGGTCGACAATACATTTGCCATCTCTAGAATCCTCACAGGGACAGTTCAGGGGTATCCATTCCGCACACGCATTGCTTTTAACCGTGGCTACAAACTCATGGACGTCAGACACAGACCTATTGACCGCCTACTAGGTGCAAGGACTGCAGGAGGCTTTGGGGGCTTGGAGGAGCTTCGGAAAAGCAGAGAAGCTACAGAGGGACTTGCAAATGAGCCGAGAGGTGTAATCACAGCAAACTGGCAAGCGCCACAGCCGAGCATCAGAGACCTTGGGTGACAAGATGACGAAGACCAGGGCTAATTCAGTGGAGGATCACCCCCACCCCCCAAAAAATATTGTCATTGAGTTGATGCAAACTCATTGTGACCCAATAGGATGGGCTAGAACCACCCAGCCCTGTGGGCTTCTGAGAATGGCACTCCTTCCTGGAGTAGAAAGCCCCATCTTTCTTCCCGCCGCCAAAACATAGTGGGCTTAATACAACACAAATGTCTTCTCTCACAGGCTGGAGGTCAGAAATCCAAAATGAGTCTGACAGCACTAAAAGCAAGGTGTTGGCAGGCAGAGCCCAGGTTCTTTCTGGAGGGTCCAGGGAAGAACGGATTCCCTGGTCTTTTTCCGCATTGAGAGGCTGCCCACATCCCTTGGCTCACAGCCCCATCTTCCAGCTTCAAAGCACAACGCATCAAAGGCTTCCCTGTTGTACTGCCCTTGCTTTCCTTGTTCTTACACACCCTTGCACACTGGGCCCACCGGTGTGGTCCAGGCTAGGTTTCCATCTCAAGATCCTTAATGTAGGCAGAAGAGTGGCCCCCAAAGAGGTGTCGCCCAATTCTTGAAACCTGTGCATAGGTGTTACCTTCCACGGCAAAGGTGGTGTTGCAGGTGCCATTCCATCAATGATCTTGGGGCGGGGAGATTACCTGGATTATCCAGGTAGCTTTTAAATGTAATCACAAGTGTCTTTTCGAAAAGAGAGACTTGGGGAGTTTGGAGTACAGAGGAGGAGAAGGTCATGTGATGGTGGGAGCAGGTGAGAGTGACGTAGCCACAACCCAAACACTGGCAACCATGGTGGAGAGGCGAGGTCCAGCTTGTCTCCGGGGACCTCCAGGAGAACCAGCCCTGCCTGCGTCTGTCAGGCTCATGCTGGACTTGTGCTGCAGGAGAACAAATGGGTCTCGGTTCAGCCACTGTGTTGGCAGTGATTTGTGACAGGAGCCATGGGAAGCTAGCTCAGCCACATCACCTAGAACAGGACGATGACCACTTGGGGGCCATTAGACTGCCACAGGGGCACTGGGTGCAACCGTGGCTAGCGGGAAGTGGAGAGGGTGGTGAATTTTACACTCTACCTCCTCAAAGCACTTGCCAACTCTCTCAACGCAGAAGAAAGGGCCATGGAGGGCAGGTGAGGGACAAATCTGAAGTCCAGTGAGGGTCCAGTTTTTGAGTGCACTGGTAGAAAGAGGAGGGTGGGAGGGAGGCTGGGGAAGGGGTCAGGGTCACCAAAAAAGGTTCATCATGAAGTGCTTGGGCTCCGTCCTTGAGGGGAGGTGGGAGGGGCATGTTTGGGCTGTAGGGAGCTTTCAGAATAGGTTCTGTTCTTCTAGATAAACCGGAACCCTACACTCCTCCTTCCACTTCCCCAGCTACCCCATCCCCTCGCCCCCCGTTCACCCCTTCTTCTGGGCCAGGCCATGAGGGTAGGCTGCGCCAGGGGCAGTCAGTCACACACACAAATCCCAGGTCAGACAATGGGTCCAGGGACAGATTTCCATCTTTATCAGTGATTTCCATGCCAGGCTCTACTGGGCAACTCCCAGTCTGTCCCTGAGGACGCTAGCCAGCATGGCTGCCCAGCTAGGACGTGCTCTGCTCTGGAGGGCAGAGGGCATGCAGAGCCCAGGGCCTGGGCTGCTGTGGAGAGCTGCCACACTAGTAGGGAATTCTATCTCAAAAAGAATTTCAGACTGCTCATCTAATTTCAGACTGCTCATTTTAAAATTCAAATAGGGGTTTGATTACTTGCTCCTGAGTAAAGGGATACTCAGTCACTGAAGCTGTTCTGAGGTTTCCTGTCACCCCCGCCCATCCACACCCCCCCTGGATGAGCACCTGGGGTCTTGAAACGACAGAAATCCATTTTCCCTGAATTCTTTTTAACCAAATCCCAGCATGACAGGGCCGTGCATTCTCTGTAAGACTGGGGAGAGAACCCTTCCTGGCCTCTTCCAGCCTGTGGCGGCTCCGGCCATTTGCTGGTTTGTCGCACCGTTACTACAGTCTGTGCCTCTGTCTGTCCCCAGGTCCTCACCTCCTAGAAGGCCACCAGGCAGGGGGTCCAGTCCATCCAGGTAATCCAGGCTGAGCTCACATCACAGTCCTTGATGGCATTGCGTCTGCACAGAGCCTAGTTCCAAATAAAGGCACCACACCGAGAGGTGCCCAAGACCCAAACCAGCCCACAAAGTCAAGTCCAGCTCACTAAGCTAACACACACACACACACACACACACACACACACACACTCACTCGGTCGACCCTATGGGACACGGTAGAACTGCCCCTGTGGTTGTCTGAGGCTGGAAATCCCATGAAAGCAGAAAGCCTCATCTTCCTCTGCAGGAGCTCATGGTGACTTTGGGCATCGCAGCTCCCCCACTCCACCACCAGCGCTCCTTATTTCACTCACAGGGACCATTCGAGCCAGGGTACAACGATCCCATTGAGTTTCTGAGCCTGAACATCTTTACAAGCGCAGACAGGCTCCTATTTCTCTGGGGGCTGGGGCTGGTGGGTTTGAGTTGCCAACCTTCTGGTTAGCAGCTGAATGCTAAATCCAAACACACCACCAGGTCTCCCTTGACAGGTACCAGAGGGAAGGAATTGGCCACCTATTTTGCTTTTGTTTCTAGCCAGGTGAAGGCTTACAGAGCAGACCATAGTTTTACATTCAATAACTCATACGCATTCTGATTCAACTCATCGACTGCAATCTCTCAATGTACCATTGCTTATCCCACTACCCCCTTTGTCCGCCCCCTACTCCCCTCCCCATGTCTCTTCTGATTCAACTCATCGATTGCAATCTCTCAATGTTCTATCGCTTATCCCACTACCCACTTTGTCCCCTCCTATCCCCCCACTCCCCGTGTCTCCTTTTCCCATTCCACCTCCTTTCCTGACCTCCGTCCTTGGGGAAGTGCTGCCCTTCTGGTCCTACATGGCTGGCTAATTTTTCTAACCCAGGAGTGAGTTCAGCCCCAGGCCTGAAGGGTGACTAAGGGTCCTCGTCTTGAGGATCCCGCCCATCTCTCTCCAGCCAGTACACCTTGTCTCTTTGTGGCCGTGAGTTCTAGTCCATGTTGTTCCCCTACTCTCTCCATGACCTTCTAATGTGACCCCAGTCAGAGCAGCTGGTAGATGGAGCTGGGCACCACCTAGTTCTCTGGGTCCCAGAGTTGCAGAGACTGGCGTGTGCATGGTCCCTTCGTCCTTTAGACCGATGGCCTCCATGTGTCTTTTCATTGTCAACGCCCTTCTTCTCTCTGGACGGCGAGAGACCATTCGTTGCACCTCAGCTGGCTGCTCGTGAGCTTGAGAGATTGCAGACACCACTCACCCAGCTCGGACGCAGAGCCCTGTCTTTGTGAACAGTGTTAGGCCGATGGACCCCGGTGCCCCCTGGGACTCATGCCTTCTGGCTGTTTGGTTATGTCTAAGACATTGTCATCACTCCGTCCCCTTTGGGCATATACTTTTGGGGGTACTCTTCAGCTTGTTACACACCCCACCCAGCCCTTGGAGAGGTCAGCGCTGCATGCCAAGATGTATGGCAACCCTCACTCCCTGGCACTCACACAACTTCAGGACCACCCCTTGCCTGTGTTCTATGTAAATGGAGCCCCCTTGCAATTTAGTAGCCTTGGGGAGAAGACCATTAGGCTGGAGGGGGGAAACCTGGATTCTGGCTGGCTGGTCCACTCCTTTGGCAAGGTGACCTGGGGTTACCTTGTCCCCCTGGTTGAGGAAATCAAAGTTGTCAGGAGGCTAGACAGTGCTTTGCAGGCCCCCCGCCGAGACTCCATGGAAGGGCTTTCAGATGAGGAGAGATGCCAGAGGGGGGCTGCTGGGAAGGGGAGCACAGGGAGATTGAGCTCCCCTCAAATCACAGATGGTAAGAAGTGGGCACGCCACTGTATCCAATCAGTCCTTCGGATCTCAGTGTGATAGACTGACATTCTGGACCAGACAGAACATTGCCAAGGGGCTCTGCCTGGCTTCTGTTGGTTGCCACGGCGACCACCACTGGCCTGGGGGCTGGCAACCAGCTGGAAATCTTCTTGAGGGGCTGCCTTCTCCTAGGTGGCTTCCAGTCCCCCCTTTGAACCCCAGCCTCAGAAGGCCACTGGGGCCGGCACCGAACTGCATTTCAGTCCTCAAGCCCCTAACCACTGCCTTCTCAGGAGCGGGGGGTGGGGGTGGGGGTCCCCCAAGCCACAAGCCAGGCTCCTCCAGCCAGTGCTGAATCTTGCCCTGGAAGCAAGTTTCATGGACTCACTCCGATGATCCCCACCTGCCCCCTTCCCTGTAACATGCAAATGGTTTCCAGCCCCCACAGCTGGCACGCACTTTGGGGGCGTGGAGTGGAGGAGTGAGCCTTCTAAATCCCAACCTCACCTAGCCACAGCACATGAAGAAAGACGCGTTGTCTGGATGTCCGGCCCAGCTCAGCTTTTCTTCCTTGTCCCGCCCAGAAGGAGAAAAACCCTCTGCTGCAGAAGTGGCCACAATCCTGATGTTGGTTCAATTTTGTTTAGCAAACGAGCATGCAAAGCAGCTAGATCCCTGATCCCTGTGACAGACAGTGTGTGTGTGTGTGTGTGTGTGTGTGTGTGTGTGTGTGTGTGTGTGAGAGAGAGAGAGAGAGAGAGAGAGAGAGAGAGAAAGAGAGAGAGGCTGTGTGTATGAGACTGTGTGTGAGATTATGCGTGTGTGTGTGTGTGTAAGAGAGAGAGAGAGAGAGAGAGAGAGAGAGAGAGAGAGAGAGGCTGTGTGTGTGAGACTGTGTGTGGGAGCCTGACCGTGTGTGAGACTGTGTGTAACAGACCGTGGATGGGACTGTGTGGATGTGGCTATGACTGTGTGTGAGATTGTGTGTGTACGCGTGTGTGTGTGTGTGTGTGTGAGACGGTGTGTATGGTGTAGCGGGTTACACAGATGGATTCTACAGCAAGCTCAGCAGTCTGAGACACCAGCCTCTCTGCAGGCTTTCTGCCTTGGGAAAGAGTCCCAGGCGCAGAAACCCACAGGGGCAGTTCTACTCTGTCCGACAGGGTTGCTGTGAGTGGAAGGACGTGATAGCAGCGAGTTTGGTTTTTGCTGAGTTCATGGGGTGGGGGTTGAGAGACCGTCCTGCCTCTGAGACTTGGCAGAGGAGAGAGCCAGAAGAAACAGCTGGAAGTTGTGCCAAGGTGAAGGTGAACAGGGGCTCAGAGAGGATGGCAACCGCCTCCTGGGGTCAGGTCCACACGCGCTCATGCCTGCTGGGTAATCTTGGGCAGGTCCGCTGACCTTCTGAGCCACCACTTCCCCATCAGTAAAGTGGGGTGATGCCCCTGGCCTTGCAGTGCAGGTTTGAGTTGGTCCATGAAGACCCTCAGCCTAGAGACATCGGATAGTGTAAGATATGACAAAATAATAATAATTCACAAATTGTCATGGGTTCATGATGGAGGGAGGAGTGGGGAGGGAGGGGGAAAACGAGGAGCTGATGCCAAGGGCCCAAGCAGAAAGCAAATGTTTTGAGAATGATGATGGCAACAAATGTACAAATGGCTTGACACAATGGATGTATGTATGGATTGTGGTAAGAATTGTATGAACCCCCAATAAAATGATTAAAACAAACAAACAAGCCCTCAGCCTTGCCCGGTCCCATGGGTGGCCGCTGCCCAGTGTAAACAGACAGTGGTTTCTAGAATCTTCAACAGGGAAAGGATGCATTCAGAAGTCTTCGTCTTGGGTGGGGCTCGGAGTCCACAGAGGACACCTTCTGCTAGGACACAACATGCCACACGCACAGATTGCTGCCATTCGAGGCTCAGTGGCTCAAGAGCTGTCAGTGGCGGGCTCAAGGAGCTCAGTGACCAGAGGAAGGAGGAGAATTTCTGTCTGGAATGGCCACGGGAGGTTGCTTGCAGGTGGTGGCACTTGAGTGGTGATCCAGCTGACCCAATGGTGCTAGAGGTGTCAGTTGTAGATAAAGATGCAGTGTGGAGTCTTTGGCAGACCCCTATTGGCGAATCACAGCGTAGACCACTGGGATTTTGGAGTAAAGTCTTGCCATCCTCTGCAAACAACTACTCCCCCTTTGAAAAACAGCTGTTGGCCTGTTACTGGGCCTTGGTGGAGACTAAACGCCTCACCATGGGCCACCAAGTCACCATGAGGCCTGAATTGCCTATCATGAACTAGCAACTTGTGGCTCTCAAGCCTTAAAGGACTATTAGTGTCTCACTGCTTTATAATTTAACTGTTAATTTCTTGTAGTATCTATCTGTATATAATTTAACGGTTCATTTCTTGTATTATATATCTATCTTTATAAATATATTTATATACAATTACTAGCAATCTGGTTTTGTCTCTCTAGAGAACCCTGGGCAGCACAAGTAGGCTTTGGAGGGTGGGCAGGATCTTGCCATGGGCCGTCCACCACTTGGGAGCACTTAGCAAGTGCTGCTTTCCACGGGTGCTCTCAAGGGACCCTTTGAGCAACTCCACAACAGAAGCGGAGCCTCCGTGAAGTTCAGGGGCCTGCCTGAAGTCGCACAGCTAGCCCGTGGCAGTGCCAGACTCACCAGGTCTGCCTGACTTCCAAGATCTTACTCTAAGCACGGCTCTACATTGGCTCCTGCTCCCAGGGGAAGAGGCGAGACAGAGAGTGAGGTTTATGAAACATGATCAGGGAGGGAGGAAGACTTGGAGGTGGGCCAGAAGTGCAGGAAGCTGGAAAGGCCGTGGGAAGGGGGGAAGAGCATGACCAAGGTTGGGGGACAGCCAGGGTCCAAAGACCCAAAAGGGTCTTGTAAAGGCTCTGGAGCTATTGACTGGGGGTGGGAGCAGGAGCTGAAGAGGCATCCGAGCTGAGCTTCAGGAAGAGGATCTGTGGGGAATGCAAGGGCGGGCTGGGGTGAGGGGAGGGGCAGGAGCGAGGTTGGGGGAGTCAGTATTAGAAGCCACAGCAAGGCTAGCCTCAGGCCCAGCAAAGGTCATCAAACTGAGGCAGGGCTGAGGAGTGAAGACTGACCAGGGGTGAAGGGGAGGTGGGGGCGGGAGGAAGGACCTGCTGAGAACTGGCCATCAGGGAACTCACCCTCCCACCTGTGCCAGGGGGGTTTATATGCAAGAAACACTAGTAGACGGGCCCTTGGGTTTAGGCACCAGACCATTTTCTTCAGCTTGTCTCTATCTGCAAAATAACCGTGGAGTCATTCGAAGATTGACTGGGGCACGCCGTGCCAGGAGCGCCACACGGACGGGCGTGGACAGACCCACAAAGATGCTCAGGGCCCCGCTGGGCCCAGGCTTTGGAAGAGTCCATCTGAATAAAGGACAGGAGGGATAGCAGCCGTTTCTCGTGGGAAGGTTGAATTGCACTCTCAAGTCATCTTGAAAAGAGATTTGGGTGGTTTTGTTGTTGGTGTTGTTTTGTTTTTACTTTAAAAAAAAAGGAAGAGAAAATTGATTTTTGCAGACTGTAACTGTACTGTCCCAGGGAGCTGTGCCGTGGTCTAAGGCTCGGCGTACACCAGAGGATTCCATCTTGTTCGCTGTATCGACCTCAAGCCAACCCCCCGGCCATTGGGTTGGTTCTGACTCATAGCAACCGTGCCAGGGTCCCGGGACTAGAGCTCTTTATGGGAGCAGACAGCCTCAGCTTGCTCCCTCAGAGTGGCTAGTGAATTTGAACCACTGACCTTGTGTTTAGCTGTCCAATGCCAAACCCACCTCAGCACAAGGCTCCTTACACACACACACACATACACACACACACGAATATTTGTAAGTTACTCCCAAGGGTATCAACCACGACTTTCACTGGATAAAAGGGGCCGGTCGTGTTGTATCTATTTTTTTCTTCTTTTGAGCATGAAGGTTTTCATGTTTATGCAACGGACATGCAGGATAACATTATCACTAGCATTTAAAAAAAATAGGCTCCCCCCCCCAAAAAAAAATAGGCTCCCTTGGCTCAAATATGATTTTCCCGCCTTGAGCTGCTGCCCCACCTCCTCCCCCAGGCCCCGCCCAGCCTCTCGAGGTGCCCTTGGAAGAGGTTCCGTTAGTGTTTTGCAAGTGCTAGCTGACTTGTCGCTCCCATCCCACCATCCCTGGGAGCCCTTTATGTCCTAACAGCTCAAGTCCCCAGTAAGTGTGTGAAGGTGTGTACTGCCCAGGGACAGTGAGTCCCCCTCAGTAGACGGCACCAATGTGGCCGGCCCAGGTTGGGAGCAGGCAGGGTGCGTGCGCCCTGGAGCACCCTCCACCCCAGCCTTGCAGGGGAGCCAGCCTGCACTGACTTCCTGGGTGTCCAGCAGGAGGTGGGCCCTGGATTGGAGGCCGGCAGGGCCTGGGTGTCCATTCCAGCGGAGGAGGGGCTGAAGAGCCAGCCCAGAGCCCGCAGAGCTGCCGCCCCGCAGGGAAATCTGGGGCAGGGGCCTGTGCCCAGTGGGCCGTGGCTCAGGTTTGGTCTGATAAGTTTATCAAACAGTGCCGGGTGCCAACCGTCAGCACAGAGCAGGCCAGAGGACCCAGGCAGGAGGACGCTCCCGGCCGGCTGATAGTGGCTTCCAATTGTTATCAGGAGCCTGGTGGCCCAGAGAGCGGGAGAGGGGAAGCCAAGGAGAGAGAGAGAGAGACTTCCAACCACTCCACTCAAGTGACCCGAGTTGGGAGGAGGATTCCTTAGATGCCTTGGGGAGGGGGGGGTGGGGATTCACTATCCTGGCAGCCCCCACTTCTCCCGAGTCCCAGGCCTCCAAGCTATGGGATAATGGCAATGACTCCCAGTTCGCCTGACTGCCAGGCCTAAAGGAGAAGCAGCCTTTTCTGGAAGGTTCTAGAATGAATGAAGATAGCACGTGGGAGCAGGGTTCTCCCGACGGGTAATCACTTCTCCACCATTCTTCCCACAGCATGTCTCGCTCTGGAGTCAGCGGTCTGGAGTCAGAGACAGGCTTAGCTGACATGCCATAGGTCCCTTCTGAGCAGCCCAGGGGAAGGGTCATGCCTGTCCTGGTCTTCCAAACCAGGAAACGGAGCCTCCTGACGAGGTAGGAGACACAGGCAGGAGAAGGAGCAGGAGGGGGAGGATGAGGAGGGTGGGAAGCTGGGGTCCCAGAGGAGACACTCCGCCCCACCTGAAGAAGAGAACACTACAAGAGGTTCTTTGCCATTGACGAGGAAAAGTCACTGCTGATGGACTGGGGCGACCGGCACAAAGCACAGCTGAGCACGCAGCCTGACCTCGCAGGGGCAGACGCCAATGTCCACAGAGTGTCTCTGGGGTGGGTGGTCTCGCAGCAGATTTTGCATGCCTTTTGCTGTACATTTCCTTGGTTTTGCAGGGCCTTTTACAATGGCAGTATTTGGGGGAGGAGTGATTGGTTTAAGAAATAGAAAAGGAGATAGAGTCCCAGACAAGGGCCCCTAGCGCCTGTCAGGAACAGGTGGCTGGTCCATCCACCCACCACAGGAGCAGTCTATGGGCCCATGTCTTTCCCAGCCCTGGGGCCCCAGCAGCATCTGCGGGGCTGTAACCCTTAGAGGTCATGTAGGCAATCCAGGTCCTGTGACTTTTCCAGCAGAACCGAATTCTTCCTTTTCAATGGACACTTAGAAAGACCCATTTTGCAACTGGCTGGTTTGACTGGTAACAATAAACTAGCATCCAATATTGATCCAGGGCTTACAAAGCACCAGGTCTGCTTACAAGCACTAGATAAGGTTGCAAGCATTTGATGTAAATTCTAAAAACTCACTGCCATTGAGTCGATGCCGACTCATAGTGATCCGATAGGACAGGGGGTCAGAACTGCCCGTGTGGCTTTCCAAGACTCTAACTCTTGACAGGAGTAGAAAGTCTCATTCATCTTTCTCCCGAGAAGCTGGTTGGTTTCAAACTGCTGACCTTGAGGTTAGCTGCCCAGCAGGGAGCCACTATGCCAATTAGCCGAAACAAAACAAACAACCTGGCAACCATGGAGTGGATCCTACTTACACTGGCCCAATGGGACAGACTAGAACTGCCCCTGTGGGTTTCCAGGGCTGTGAAGCCTCCTAGGCGCAGAGAGCCTCCTCTTCCTCCCGAGGAGAAGGGTGGTGTGTTCCAACTGCAGACGCTGCGGTTAGCAGTCCTGCTATGCCCTCGGCGCTCCTTAGCTGCTTGAGGGAGGTAGTATTGTGATCGTCCCATTTTCCTGACGAGAAGACCGAGGCCAGAGAGTCGATACCTCTCTCTTCTGGGCCTCTGCTCTTTCTTTCCCTTCTCCCTGGGAGGATTCTTCTCTGCCAACCGTTTGCCCGGCTCCCAAAACTGTCCTCTAATACTGGGCCCTGGTGGCACGGTGATGTGCATGCTGAGCTGCCAGGGGAAAGGTGGGTGACTGGAACCCACCAGCTGCTTCTCAAGAGAAAGAGGCCAAGGCCCTGTGGCTTTCGGTAAGATTCGCAGCCTGGGAAACCCGATGGAGCAGTTCCCCTCTGCCCTAGAGGGTCATCAGGCGTCGGAACTGACTTGATGCCATGAGAAGTGTGTGCGTGTGTTTCAGCTCCACCATCACCCCCTGCTGCCTGTCCCATGTTGGTCCCCCGATGGCGGCATTTCCCAGGAAGCACCACGGAATGCCTGGTGGCACACGTTATCCACATAAGAAATATAGACGTTGGAATCATTATCGTGATTACAACAGCTCTGACCAGGAGTGCGTGGACCCCGGGCATGTCCCCAGGACCCCCGAGGCCAGGCCTGGTGGAAGACGCTCAGATGGCTGGCAGGGACCCTGAGAGCCTGTGATGAGCTGCTTCTTTGACAGCTGGGGCTGCCGCCGCCAGCGGGAGACTCGGAGCTATTTCTGCCAAGGGTGACTTGAGACTTCCTCCCGGATCTCTTAAAAATAAAGAGTTTATCGTGGCCTCAGGCCCCTTCCTCCGCATGAGGAACTCTGACATGATTTCTGGGGAAGGCCTGGCCCCTGGCCTCTGCCAGCCCAGTGAGGACTTATCTCGGCGCTCAGTTGGGCAGCAGGAAGGGAACAAAGCGACCGCCGCGGGTGGCTCTTCCTGCCCCAAGAGCCCCTTTTGGGAACAGTAGGGGATGTGGCCACTGACTCAGGGGCGTCAGTCACCCCTCTTGCCTGGGCTGTGGTTGCCCAGTGGCCTCTGCGGGGAATCAGAAACCAGTCCTGCAGAGAGCATCCTGGGGAAGCCTCTGGCCTTCGGCCTGGGCCCTCTCACTGTGCCTGCCATGATGCCATGTCTGGAGGTGCCCACAGCCTGGCAATCAGCCTCGGGGGTGGGGCACAGGTCACAATGTCTGTGTCCTTGGGACTGCAGCCCTGGGCAGACAGAGGTGGGTCTGCTGGGGGTAGTGGGATAGTCCACAGGGAGAGTCCTCTGGAGAGGCTAGGGGACCAGGCACCTGGAGGACAGGCCACTTTGCTGGGAGAGTGGTGGGCAGGAGGCTGGGGTTGTGGAAAGGCAGGGAAGGGCCTGGGTCAGGGTTCATCTCTTCCTGCCACTGGGGCCCCTCTGCAGAAGAAAGGAGTCCCTGGGTCCCAGCCCACCCAGGCAGGAGACTTCATCCCACTGTGCAGGTTGAAGATTTTTATTCAGAGGAGACAGTTCTTCTCAGAGTCCTGAGCAAAGAAGCCACGAGTTTCAGCCAGTCTGTAAGAGATGCCCACTCTCTGTTAGACCCTGGGGACACAAGGCCCACGAGAGGGGATCTGGTAGCCTGAAGGTCACCAAGCCCACTGCAGGTGGGGCAGCCCAGTCTTCCTGCAGCAAGCAGACATTGGAGAGAGTAAATTCGTTGCACCTGCAGCCAGGGAATCTTCTGGACAGAAGATTCAGGCTCTCCAGGACAGCGCCTCACAAGCCTACAATCTTAGCTGGAAACTGTCACAGTTCAGGGTTTCCTCTCAGCGGGCTCCCCAATGCCCCCCAGCCCGACCTCACACTTATCACTAGCCTCCAGCTGCCTCGCCCCCAGCCCCCTGCAACCACCGCCCCCGATGAGTCAGCAAATCTTCCCTCCACGGGTGAAAAACAAGGGTGAAAAAATCACAATGTCAGATTACAAAGCCCCAACCGTAGGACTGGGTTCTGCTGGGGAGATAAGCACCCCGCTCCCCCCCCCAACCCCCCGCCCGCCCAAGGCCCACCCTCAAAGCCCTCGGGCAGATAAACTTTCTGAAGCAGCAGTGTGGGCTGCCGCAGGTGTGGGGGGCAGGTGTGGGGGCAACCTGGCCCGGCGGAAGTCCAGCTGGAGGGCTCTCAGAGGAGGCCAGACCATTGGGTGACCTGGCCAGGGGCTGCAGAGCCCAGGGCTCCACCACTGTGCAGAGAAGAGGCCAAAGAGGAAGCACCCATGCCTGGCACTGATGTTACTGCCCCAGCCTATGGCCTCCCAGAGAGAGAAGGGCGGAGGCCTTCTCAGAAAGTTTGAAGGGAGGGTGCCCCACAAATGCCCTCCACCCCCGGCCCTCTCTCTGTTGGCTCAGCCTGCAAACATGCTCTCCTGCTTGGCTGAGCTGCCCCCGCTCAGGGCAGCCCAGCGGCCCAGCCCAGACACCCTTGCTGTTGAGGAAGTGTGGGCTTCTTGACACACAATGGAATATTACTCGGCCAGAAAGAGAAACGAAGTCCTGCCCCCCAGGACTTTGAAAACCCTGCTGAGTGAAATAAGTCGGTCGCAACAAGAACACTTCCATACGATCTCTGGATGAAGAACACTCAGAATACACGGAGGTGCAGGGAGCTGAGGCTAACGGTGGTTACCATGGGTGGAGAGGCGGGGGTAGGGGGGCGCGAGAGACTGTCTTTATTTAACCAGCATCGAGTCTAATTTAACTAGCATCGAGTTTCTGATTATGGGCATGAAAAACATGGCAGTGGACATTGGTGATGATGACACAACATTATTGTATTATTACACAACAGTCAAGCGGGCAGCTGCTGTGTTATCTATGACAGAAGGCCTGGGGGCAGCGCGTGCGACGCACTTGCCACAATGTTAGCGGTAAACCCACCGGTTGGGTCCTTGGGAGAAAGATGAGGCTGTGTACTACGGTAAGGATTTGAAGTCTCAGAAACCCAAAAAGGCAGTTCTGTCAGGCTCCTGTGAGTCAGCATGGACTCGATCGATCGATCGATGGCAGTGAGTTTTGATCGATGGCGTTAGCTCTGAGCAGCCCTTGTGGTGCAGTAGGTCAAGCGTTGCGTGGCTAACCATGAGGCTGGTGGTTCAAAGTCACAGAGGTTCTCAGGGGGGTCGATAAGGCTGCCTGTCCCTTAAAGATGCACAGTCTCAGAAACCCTATGGGGGCAGTTTGACTCTGACCTGTAGGCTCCCTGTGGGTCATTAGTGACTCAAGGGCAATGGGTAGTGGAGGATGGTGTTACCTATGATTTTACAACCAATCAAAGCACCGACTCCAGAAGCGGAGAGTCTAAGTTTGGGACAAAGAAGCAAGACAAACTGAGGCTGGGCAGGAGGAAGGATAAGCTGAGAGACCATTCCCAGGCTAGCGCCTCCCCTGGGAAGAGCTGAGTGTGTAGATGGGGGCCATCTGCATCAGCCGGGGAGAGAGACCTTTCCAGAGAGAATATCGACCTCATTGCTGGGCTCTAATCAGATCTGAAGAAGAGGCCTGCGGCCCCAACCTGGAAACTCTCTGGACACAGGCTGGCTGGTTGGGGAGAGGGGAAGTGTGAGGTCACTGGGCTTCTTCCCCTAGGTGGAGAGGAGAAAATGGCCTTGAAGTTGGACTCTGCCATTTCTCTGCCCAGGGCACCACTATGCAGGGAAGAAAAGGTGCATGCAGCTACAGGAGTCATGCCCAAGCGTGCTGGTTCCTTGGTTTGTGGGGGCAGGATTGGATTAGAATGGAGTGGAGTTGGGGGCCCATGGAGGTTGGGTGACAGTGTCTGTACAATGCTTTGGGTACACAAGACCAAGGGTCCAGCCTCCCAGGTTCTGAAAATTTTTCCTTTTTATCCAGGGGAGCTTTCCAAAGTCATTTCCCGAGGCCTGGGAGCAGAGCGTGCGACGCACTAACCACACCGTTAGCAGTAAACCCACCGGCAGGCTCCTTGGGAGAAAGATGAGGCTGTCTGCTCCGGAAAGGATTTGAAGTCTCAGAAACCCAAAGAGAACCACCACAGGTCAGGTGCAGGGACCCGGTGGACAAAGAGCCCCTCGTGGATGCTGACAGCACCAGGGAGCCCTGGGCTGGAGCGGGCAGGATTCTCAGCAGTGGGAGGGAGACCTGTTAGGAATCCATCGGGCGTGTCTCTCCAGTGGGGAAACTGACTGAGCACCTCAGAGGCAGCAGTGCCCCGCATCATGCCAACCTTCTTGCCCCCTTTGTACCAGACTGGCTTCACCAGGCCTGCTCCTGTTCCATTACAGTCCCAACCCACATGCACCCCCATGAGGAAGCCCATTCTCTTCAATGAGACTCAGAAACCCAAACCCACTGCCATCGAGTTGATCCTGGCTTCTAGCAACCCTACAGGACAGAGTAGAACTGCGTCCTAAGATTTCCCAGGTTTTCTTCAAGTGTTACAGAAGCAGATAGTCTTCCCTGTCTCCCAAGGAGCAGCGGGTGGATTTGAACCTCCAACCTGTGATTAGCAGCCCAACTTTTAATCTCCTGTGCCAGCAGGCCTCCTAGACTCCAGCGTTTCCTCGGTTTCTGAAGGATGGATTCGATGAGCAAACAAATGAGTGGGCCTGATTGCTCCTCACTCCAGAGGGGCCAGGGCACAGGAAGGGCCCTCACTGCCACCGAGTCTCTACAGGGCAGAGTAGAACTGCCCCTGTGGGTTTCTAAGACTGTAAATCCTTATGGAAGGAGAAAGCCTCAGCTTTCTCCCTTGGAGTGACCAATGGTTTTGAACTGTTGACTGTTAGCACCCAAATGCATAAGCCACGATGTCACCAGGGTTCACAGTAAGGGCCTAGAAGTAGCTAATAGAGTGGAACTAGAGGGTGAGTTAGAAGTCCTCGTGCCACAGTGCAGCCAACCCTAAGGTCAATGGTTCAAACCCACCAACGAGGCTGTCTGCACTTGTAAAAGCATACAGAATCCCTGAGCGTAGTTCCACCCTGTTCTCTGCGGTCTCTGTAAGTAGGTGCTGATGGCAGTGGGTGATGGGTAAGGAGGTGGGGGGACTTTTAATCTTTGTCAGGGACCAGAGCGTGGCGGTCACTGTGTGGATTGTGGTCCTCTTTGAGAATCGCTTCCCAAGCCATCAGGAAGAGGCTGCTAAGGACCCCAGCAGTGGTCTTTCAAGAACCCCAGTGGGCGGGACTGATAGCAAAGGGGCATCCCCATTCCGTTCTCAGGCCTAATCTCATGCCATCTACAGAATTCAACAATGAGATCCTCACAGCCCTGTGATGAACCAGGCACTATTGTTCCCGGGGGTTCAAATTCCCAAACCCAAACTCACTGCCAGCAAGGTGATGCCAATGCACAGTGATCCCATAGGACAGGGTAGAGCTGTCCCTCAGACAGTAACTGTTAGTGACAGGAGCTGTAGGAGGCTCCAAACTGCCAGCTTTGCAGACCACAGCCCAACCTACCACCACTGCACCCCCAGCCCCCTGTCGCAGCCATGGAAACTGGGGACCCACCACCACTGCACCCCCAGCCCCCTGTCACAGCCATGGAAACTGGGGACCCACCACCACTGTACCCCCCAGCCCCCTGTCGCAGCCATGGAAACTGGGGACCAGGCAAGGACTTGCCCCTAGACCTTTGCAATCCCAGTCATTCAGCCCTGGGCACCACGGCCTCCATCCTCAAAGACTCCCAGGCCAGCAAGTTCACACTCAGGGTGAGGCTGGGCATGCCCAACCTGCAGGGCCCTGGGGATACTACCAGCTAGATCAAGAATGCCAGCCCTCTCCTCCCCCTCCTCCTTCCTCTTTCTCATCTCTTCCTCTTCCTTTTCTTCCCTCCTCCTCTTCCTCCCTCCCTCGCTTCCTTGCATTTCCCTCCACAACTTTCCCCCTCCTTCCTGCACCCCCCCTTTTCCACCTCCGCAGTTCTCCCTCATCCCCCTCACCACGCCTTTTTTTCCCCTCTGACAACTTGATGGCATTGTTTGAGTCTTTGGTCTCTGCCCTCCCCTCTCCCACCCCCCCCCCAGGGCCCTTTGGTGGACATGGGAATGCCCACTCCAGGAGGCAGTACCCTGGGGGGACGGGTGGGGTCCCTAGTGATCATGTGACCGCTCTTCATGCTCATTAGTTTATGCACTCATTGGTTGGTTCTGTAGTTAACTTTTGTTCTAGTTGATCACAGCTACCATGATGCGTGCCAGACGATGGGGTAACCAGGCCTAAGTGACCCAGGCCCTACCAAATCTCCTTGCAAACAGACAATAAGGAGGTGGGGTCGGTGGTGCCCTCAATCCAAAATCCGAGCAAAGACCTGGAGGTTTGTGGGGAGGATCTGGAATTCTTGAGCTGGGAATGTGGGAACAGGAGACAAAATGGGAGTGAGGTGGGAGCAGCCCAGAGACCTGGGGACCCCCAAGCCCCAACTCATTCTGAGTCATAGCAAGTCTATGGGGCGGAGTAGAACTGCTCCTTCGGGTTTCTTTATAAGAGGACTTCTTTCTTCTGAAGAGCAGCAAGTGGGTCCAAACTACTGACCTTGCAGCCATAATCCTACGCATAATCCACTATGCCACCAGGGCACCCGCCGGGAGCCCCAAGGTCTCCTTCAAGAGTTTGGGTTTCTGGCCCAGAGCAATGGGGCCCACCGGTCAGCCAGCAGTAGTAAGACATGGGATTTGGGTTTTAGGAGAGGATTGCCCCCTGGTGTCCATTGTGGGAAAGACAATCAGGAGTCCACTTGAGAATGCAGGGATCCTGGCCTGCGGTAAAGGCTGGGCCAGAGGGCCCGAGGGCCAGAGGCTGCATCTTCTGAGGATCCAGCACACAGGTCTCAGGGGCGGCAGCCGGTGCTGGAGGATGGCCCCATCCCACCGAGGCAAAAGCTCCGTCTCATAAGCTATTACAACCTCCGTGGGAGAAAAAGTTAGTAACAAACTTGCTTGAAAGATGGTGCTGGGCGAAGAAGATTCAAAGTGCCACAGACTGCCAAATGAACAAACGAATCTGTCTCGGAAGAAGTACGGCCAGAATGCTCCTTAGAAGCAAGGATGGTGAGACTTGTCTCACGTACGTTAGACTTGTTATCCGGAGAGGTCAGCCACTGGAAAAGGACACGGTGCTTGGTAAGCAGAAGGGCAGTGGAAAAGAGGAATTTCCCCAAGGAGATGTATAGTCACAGTGGCTGCAACAGTGGGCTCCAACCTACCAGTGGGGAGGATGGCACAGGAGTCTGCCGAGTCAGAACGGACCCCCCGGTTTAACAACAACATCACAGATGCAGGTCACCCTGTGACCCTCCAACATCATATGATTAGCTGGCTCATGGGTGTAATGACCCACAACGTGATTCGTGACAACATTGTATTTGCTCAGGATTGGAAACAACCTAAGTATCCATCCAAGGGACTGGTTAAATAAATCATGGTACAGTCATACAGCGAAATAGTGCTAAAGAAATGAGGAAGTGCCCGATAACTTGATAAGGAGTAATTTCCATGATATATCACTGCCAAGTGAAAAACAGAAGGGAATGTATACACTGCCATCTGCGGATTTGTTTTGAAAGTGGGTGGAGAATATGTACACAACGTTGCTTGTAAATAGACTAAGAAATCAACAAGAAACCGATGACATTGCCACCTCCAGAGAGACACTCAGTACCCAGGGGGCAGTAGGGGGGGGGGACACATTTCACTGGGTGTCTTTTGAATTTTGAGCCATGTTCCTGCGGTTCCCACATACAGTACGGGGCCAGCCCTTATTTTGAGACTGTTCACACTGGTGAAGCTGTGAGATGGGGTGGCCTGACGGCGGGTGATGGGAGGGATGGAGCGAGAAGACAGATTCCTATTCCATTTGGGAATGGAGTGACCAGATGGGACGATGGATGTTGCAGGG
The DNA here is from genome assembly GCF_050624435.1 of Tenrec ecaudatus. Lineage (NCBI taxonomy): Eukaryota > Metazoa > Chordata > Mammalia > Afrosoricida > Tenrecidae > Tenrec > Tenrec ecaudatus. Next base: position 73,995,900 of record NC_134539.1, on the reverse strand, counting down.
ACTAGCGAGAGGGAGGATCCAGGATGAGGCCCTGCTTACCAGTGCTGTCATTTCTGGAAAAGGGAATCCTGGAGGAAGAGGGAGGGGCTCAGTGGTACTGAGGGGGAGGTACTGCATTGCGAAGAGAAGGTTGGTGGTTCGAATCCACCAGCTGCTCCGAGGGAGCAAAATGAGGCTTGCCCTAAGGATCGCCGCTTAGAAACCCTCTCTAGGGTCGCTATGAGTCGGAATCACATCGATGGCAGTGGAGAGGGAGAGGAAGGACTCGGTGGTGCAGCAGGTGAAGCGCTGGGCCGCTCACCCAAGGAATCTCGGCTTAAATCCACCAGCTGCTCCTAGGGAAGAAGACGGGGCAGCCCACGGAGTAGTTCCACCATGTCGTCAAGGGTGGCTGTGGCCTAGAGTCGACTCCGAGGCCATGGTGGGCGAGAGGAGGCAGAGAGGACAGACACTCGGGGTTGGGAGGAGATGAGTGAGGTTTGGTAGAGGTGCTTTCCTGGCTGTGCAGGATCCCTGCCAACACCCCTTTGGAGAAAATGCCCCCCGTGGGTGGTCTTGGTAGGAGAGCAGTCTCCAGCAGCACCCCTGCCTGAGTGAGCCTCGGGCTCAGATGTTCCCTGTTACCCACTAGCAGGTCCCCTCACAGCCGAAGCCCCACCCATCAAATGATTTCGCAGGTGCAGACCTCTGGGCGTCAGTACGTGGTATGGAGCATCCTCTCTAGCTCTAGAGGGCCCTGTTGGTTTGCCGCGTCTGAAAGAGGGGTGAATGGCAATAAAGGAGCTGGGGGCTATTTCCGAGGAGTCTGGAGGGCTCTGAGTCATCGATGAGGTGGTGACGGCATTGATGTGTTTGTGAAGTTGCCCGTCTACGCACTTACACTGGGTCTATTTTATTGCGTGCCAATTATGCTCCAACAAACTTGATTGAAAGGTATATGCAAAGGCATGGATGAAAAAGGCCGGAGAGCGTCTTGTAAGCCAGAAAAACAACTTGTGACCGTGGGCGTGATGCCGTCTCCCGGCGGCCCTGCAGGACAGAGTACAACTGTCCCTGTGGGATTCCGAGACTGTACCCCTTGACAGGATAGTTGGTGTTAGGCGCTGTCCAGGTGATCCCGACTCATAGTCCCCCTAAGGACAAGAGACCGAAACGCTGCTCAGGCCTGCGCCGTCCCCCCCATTATTCCTCTGTGTGACCCCGTCAGGGCAGCCGTGCCGTGGACCCATCATGTCCAGGACCTTCCTGTTGTTCACTGGCCCTCCACCTGACTGAGCATGGTGTCCCTCTCCAGGGACCGGTCTCTCCCAACAGCACGAGCTTCATCTTCAATCTCCAGGTAGCGAGGAAAAGCATCCACAAATACGTATTAGAAAAATATAAAATGCTAAAAGATCATGAATGGAAACAGACAAGAGAGAAACATAGGACAGGACGCATAGGGAATACATCATAATGTGAAAGATCGAAGCCCAAGTAGATCAATAATTACATGAAACATGATAAAATGATTCCAATTGAAAGACAAAAACAAAACTCAAACTCACAGACATTGAGTGGATTTGGATTCCCAGCGACACTCTAGGTCAGGGTAGAAGGTGCCCTGTGGATTTCCTAGACTCTAACTATGAGAGTAGAAAGCCTGGTCTTTCTCCCTCAGAGGGCCTGTGGTTTCGAACTGCTGACCCTGTGGTTATCAGCCCAACATGTAAACCACTATGCCACCAGGGGAAATGTGCCACCATGGGGGAGGGGTGGAGATAATGAGAGGGGTGCACGAGTTGTGACCAAGAGAGGGCAATACTGTTAGCCCTCCTGCTGGAAGGGGGATTTAAGGAGCAAGGGCATGATGTCTACGAGGAGGTGCAGGCTGAGCGGCGTGAGAGCGTGGGAGTATGTCCATAAACACATGCAGGTTTCACAGGGGACATTCGTGCCTGCTGTTTACCTTTGCTGAACATATCTTCATGAATGGGGTGGAGAGTACAGGAATCAAAGTTATGGAAACTTCTTAGAACCAAATTCCTAAAGGGAATAAGTGGCTGGGCCTGGGGGCTCAGGGCCAAAGTCTCAGGGGGTGCCAAGGTCAATTGGATACCATCATTTCACAAAGCCAATGTTTTATATCTTACTTTAGTGAGTAGTCTGGAGCCCTGGGGGGTTCTGTGTGGAGCTGTGATCCACATGGTGGGCAGTTCGAAACCACCAGCAGCTCCCAGGGAGAAAGACTGGGCTTTCCACTCCCATAAACAGTGACAGTCTCAGAAACCCACAGAGGTTCACTATGAGTCAGCACTGACTCCATGACAGTGAAGTCGGTCCTTTCTTTTTAGTGAGTAGTGCGTGGAGTCTTAAAAGCCTGCGAGCAGCTGTCTGAGGTGCAATTCTTGGTCTCTCCTTACACAGGGGAAACAAGAGCAATGGAACGTGAAGAGACAGACTAAACGGGTCACAAGAACATCAGCCTCCATCACCCTGAGACCAGACGAACTAGATGGTGTCCGGCTACCACTAACAACTGATCTGAGCGGGATCACATTAGATGATCCTGGATAGGGTGGGAGGAAAAAATGTGCAACAAAACCTAAAATCAGGTCCTCTTTTTTTCCCCCCTCCCTGATGCAAAGGGCTTAAGTGGAGAGCAAATGCCTTGAGAATGATTGGGGCAGGGAATGTGCAGATGTGCTTTATACAATTGATGTATGTATATGTGTGGATTGTGATAAGAGTTGTATGAGCCCCTAATAAAATGTAGAAAAATAAAAGGAAAACAAAACAACAACAAAAAAAAACACCTAAAATCATTAAGGAGACCAGGCTGACGCGTAAGATAGCGACTGGTGGAACTCTTGAGATCATGGCCCTTGGGCACTCTCAGGTCTGGAATTCATGCTGTGGCTCCGTTTTCAGCCACACAGTAACAGGTCTGGCAGGTGAACAATAACATTAGGGAGGAATACACTCCTTAGAATAATCAACGCCGTGTGAGCAAAAGGGCGGCGTTGACCCACAACGCTCAGAAAGGTTAGGAAAGGAAGAGGAGACACGGGGAGGAGTGGGGTGAGTGATGTTACCTGGCGGAGACTGTGGCCCGGGAGATGAAGCAAAAACGCGTATGGATTGTTTCATGGAAAACTGATGATCTACTCTGTCAACTGTCACCCAAACATTTTTAAAGACAAAAGAATAGTAAATAGGAGGGAAAACACACTTCTGTGCTGTTTACAAGAGACAAACTAAAAAAATCAAAAAGGAAAAAGAAAAGAGAGGCAAACTCACAATTCACAAAGAGGACAGCCCACACTCGCTGAAACAAACCCTTACAGGAGCTGCTGACATCAGACTAGTTTGCCTCCAGCGAAGAACAGCGTCTCAGGATGATTGAACGGCCGGCCACTTACCAGGAATATGTAATACTGCTAAATGCATATATGCATAATAGCATGGGCTCAAATATATATAGAGAGCTAGATTGACAAAGTCAAATAGAGAAATAGGTACCTTTGCAATCATAGTGAGAGATTTTAATACACCTCTCATAGAACAAGCAGGGGTAGGGGATAGGGGGTAGGGGGCAGGGGTGGAGGAGGGATGGCCATCAGTGACCTAACTATACATTGTACATATATTTCACTACATCCAAAATAAACGTATCCCTAACTCAACTTCCCCTTGGCTAAATCCCTCAATACGAGGGGCTTCAACAAGTTCATGGAAAATGAAAAGAAAAGATCATGGCCTTTCCCCACAGATGTTTCTGAAGCCCCATTGGGCCTGTGGCCCTTCAGTGCCTGCTGACACATCACGAAATGTGCACAGGGCAGGTGGAAGGAGACGGCCGCCTCAGCCTGCGAGAATTGTCTTTCAATTCTTCCTCAGGAGACAGACGAGGCTCTCTGCCCCGTAATGAGTTCATCTCGGAAACCCACGAGGGCAGCTGTACCCGGTCCTGCAAGGTCACTATGAGCTGGAATCAGCTGGCTGGCAGTGAGCTCGGTTTGGAGCCCCATGCATGTACCTGTCCTTTCAGGTACCAGGAGCCCATTCAATTAAGGGACCCTGATGCTTACATTCTGTTAGCTTAATTGAAAACATGCTTCTCAGTATTATTTAACGTGCTTCTTCCTGTATGTACATTAAAAATATATATTTAACTTGGCTATCTAAAACTTATTTACAACCAACCTTCGGAGTTCAGCCTTGTCTGGGTTTAGTTGGTTTGTCTTTGACCTGGTCAACTGATTAGGAAGGAGAATGTTCCTTGGGCTAGTTAGCCCTTCTTGAAAAGAACAAAGAAAATTTTGGAGCCGGCAGGTAAACCTGGGTTGACATCACCTGCCACCCAGCATAAGACTATGGGATCCTGGTCCTGGTCTGGAGTGTTAGGAGTGGGGCAGGGCTCGGGGGCAGAAGGTGTGGTCATGTCTCCCCCTGGTCTGACTTAATCAGAAACAGCCTGCTGACTCCAGGCCCAGCACAGGCCTATTTCTTTGAAGTGCTACTCACAGTAACGAGAAACACCTGTTAGCCTTTTGTCCTGTCTTCCCGGGTGTAATGGGAGCTGATGACCACCAGAGAGAGAGGTGTTGCCCAGGAAGAAGCTCTTTCGCCATCTCGTGGCCAGACGCGAACACTACACGTTTCTTCAGGATTTTTGTAGGAGAACCAAACCCAAACTCACCGCCATCAAAGTCAATCTCGTCTCAGAGCCTCACACAACCCTATGGGACAGAATAGAGTTCCCTGGGGTTTCCGAGACTGTAAATCTTTATGGGAGTGGACAGCCTCGCCTGTCTTCTGCAAAGTGGGTTCAACTGCTGACCTTGTCCTTATCTCCTCTTGGGTGCAGTACTCATCCCAAAATCACAGCCATTGAGTCAATTATGATGCATAGCGACCCTTTAGGACAGAGTCTAATGGTTTCATAGGGTTTCTGAGGCTTTAAAAATCTAAATTAATCATTTCATTGGAGGCTCTTCCATAAATTATAACTATTCAGACATCCATTATAACAAGTGGACATGTACAATTGTTGGTCTCAACAATCTCTAAACGTTATCTTTCTTCTTGAGCCCTTTGATATCAGCTCCTCTTTTTGTCCCCTCCTCCCCATCCCATCGCTGCCCCTCCCACCCAGTGAACCCTTAATATATTATATATTGCTATTATTGTTTATACGTATCTTACACTGCACATTCTATCCCTCCACCTACTATCTAGGTAGTTGTCCCCCAAGGGGGGTTGTTGTGCTGTCATTGATGTACATTCCCCCTTCATCTCTTTCCTCCCCCTTCCCTTCCCGTACCCTCCTGGAATGGTTGCTCTCATTACTGTTTCTGTGGGGGTTTGTCTATGCTGAGTTTAGTATATTGAAAGTTCTTATCTATACTGCTGTATGTACACTGGTCTCTCGGGATTTTTGAGGTAGGACTGAGATCAAAATCGTGGGGGGAGGAAAGATGAAAGAACTAGAGGAATAGTGTGTGTTTCATTGGTGCTAAACTGTCCCTGGATACATTTTCTCTTCCGTGCAGCCCCTCGGCGCGGGGATGTCCCATTATCCATGGATGGGCTCTGGGTCTCTACCTTGACCCTGCTCCATCACCTTGATGAGGTTGTTTATTTTTGAACTTCTGATGGCTGTTCCAATCAACACCTCATGATCACACAGGCTGGTGTGCTTTTTTCTGGTGGGCTTTGTTGATTCCTTGCTAGATGGCCATTTGCTTGGCTTCAAGCTTTTAAGAACTCAGACGTCGCATTTTTTTTTTTATCCTCTTCTAGCCCCAGCCATCATTCCCACGGCACTGTCCTTCTCTGCTGGGTCTGACGATGTGTTGTAATGATCACACAGAACTCACCCAGACGTCACATGTTTTAATAGCTTTCTTCACCACATTTACTTATGCACCCAGTTTGTCTTCAGCGATCATGTCAGGGCGGTGGGCATCAACCAGTGCCACGTTACTATAACAAAGTGTCCTTGTGTTGAGGAGAATATTTAAGTAGGGGCTCAGAGTCCATCCACTGTGAAGCAATATGGTAACAGAAATCCACATAACTCCTATGCATTTCAAACCTACATGTATCCACAATCAGCACTCTTGGAAGCAGCAGTCAAGAAATGCAAATGACATTTTGCTTTGGGCAAATCTGCTGCAAGACCTCTTTCAAGTGTTACAGAATGGGCCAGCCCCACCAGGAGATGGACCCAGAGCACTGCAGGGGGACAGCACTGGAGACACAGTGTGGGGATTGTGCCCTGTCTGATCCCCCCTCCACACACACACCAAGGAGAAACACAAAGGGGGTGCAACAGAGCAGCAAGGGGAGCAAAGCAACAAAGTTCCTGAGGAATCCTGAAAATAGACCTCAGACTCGGAGGGTAGAGCTTGGCACCTCATCAGACTGGGTCAGAAAACATACATAAGGGTCAACAGACAGACCTGGAACTATTTATAGCTCTCCCCATCCCCTTTTCTTCTTCTTCTTTTTTTCCCATGTATATCCATATAAGGTAGGCAAGATAAACAATCTTGAGGAGAGAACAACCAACAGGGACCAATGGGATGGGACGAGGGTTGGGGGGGAACAAACCCAGGGACAAGAGAACAACAGAGATCTAAAATGAATGTCAAAGAGGGTATTGAATGCCTGGTAGGGTTAGATCAAGTGCAGTGCAGCTGAGAGGAATTACTGAGATATGAATGAAGATCAAATATGATAGTGGGACTGAAGGAAAGTAAAAGGAAATAGAAAGAACTAGGAGGCAAAAGACATTTATAGAGGTATAAATAATAGGCATTCACATGTGTAAATATACTAATATATAATGATATGGATATAGATCTATGTACATATATTTATACATTAAGTATCAAGGTAGCAGATGTACATTGGGCCATTACACAAGTCTTCCTTCAACACAAGAACACTTTGTTCTAATAACCTGGCAATCTGTGATGTTCACCTTCCCAACACAATCACTGAAGTCAAAATGGGTGCATAAGCTAATGTGGTGAAGAAAGCTGATGGTGCCTGGCTATCAAAAGATATAGCATCTGGGGTCATAAAGGTTTGAAGTTAAACAAGTGGGCATCTAGCTGAGAAGCAACAAAGCCCACATGGAAGAAGCACACCAGCCTGTGTGATCACGAGGTGTCGATGGGATCAGGTATCAGGCATCAGAAGATCCAAAACAAACAATCATATCAATGCAAACAAGGGACGTAAGAGTGGAGACCCAAAGACCATCTATAGACAATTGAACAGCCCCTCACAGAAGATCACAAACACCTCTATAAATGCCCTTTGCCTCCTAGTTCTTCCCTCTATTTCCTTTGACTTTCCTCTTGTCCCACTATCATGTTCAGCCTTCATTTGGGTTTCAGTAATTCCTCTTGGTTGCATTGTCCTGATCAAGACCTACTGAGGGGGAAGCCAGCCCCTCACACTATCATGGGTCCAGTAAGCACAACTGTCTGATTAGAACATATATAAATTATAGTAGCCACAGAGAATAAGAGAGAGAGAAGAGAGTGAGACAAAGAAGTCAGGCACATTTCATAGTAACGCGCTCAACTCCAGGGCGGCCATGATCTCGACAGCCAGGTCCGAGACAGTGCGGGCAGAGAGGGCAGGGGAGAGGGAGAGCAATTTATTTCTAACCAAGGCTTACATATCTTTTGGGGGCGTGCAAGCCCCCTGATTACAGGTAAAGACATACGACACAAGAAGCAGTGGTAATATAGGTAATACAGTAATGGGAGGGGGACGACCTAGTGGTGTACATGCTACAGGAAAAGGAGGAATTCAGAGTACTCATGTGACAAGATGGGTGGATCCTAGACTCATGGTAGCAGCCTACCCTTGACTGTCCTTGAGCTTATTTTAAGCCTATTGTCCTTGGTTTATTTTAAGCTTTCAGGGGAAGCAATCCATGGTCCCTAACAGCAGGGACTGAGCCCCACCTATTCAGGGACAGACAATAGAGTCTGCTTGCTCTGATTGGCTGATGCCTTCAGGGAGACAATGACAATCATTTACCATTAGCTGCAAACAGTGCCCTAGGTCGGACATATATTGGGGGAGAGAAGCACCCTACCAGGCCTCCGACACCCTCCTTGCCATCAATTTTAGATCACTTGTTGTTCCCTTGTCCCTGAGTTTATTAACATCCACTTCCTTCCTATCCCCCCCTCCTCTCCCTCTCCTATATCTCTCCCCTGCGCCCCAACCATCTCTCCCCTTGTTTTCTCTCCAGATCATTTATCCTGCCTATCTTATCTAGATAGACATGCAAATATAACAATATGCACAAAAACAGAGCGCAACAAAAGGAAACAAAATGACGAAAATTAGGGCGTTTACAGAGTAAACACTGGCATGTACATAAGTAAATATATTTATATATGACGATGTGGAAATAGATCTATGCACATATATTTATAGGTTTAGTATTAAGGTATCAGAAGGACATTGGGCCTCAACTCAAGTACTCCCTCAACACAAGAACACTTTGTTCTAATAACCCAGCATTCTGTGATGCTCACCTTACCAGCACAATCACTGAAGTCAAAGCGGGTGCATAAGTAAATGTGGTGAAGAAATCTGATGGTGCCCAGCTATCAAAAGACATAGTATCTGGGGTCTTAAAGGCTTGAAGATAAACAGGCATCATCTAGCTGAGAAGCAACAAAGTTCACATGGAAGAAGCACACCAGCCTGTGTGACCACAAGGAGTCGACGGGATCAGGTATCAGGCATCAAAGACCCAGAACAAAAAATCATGTCAATGTGAATGGGGGTGGTGGTGCAGAGTAGAGACCCAAAGCCCATCTGTAGGCAACAGGACATCCCCTTACAGAAGGGTCGTGGGGAGGAGACAAGGCAGTCAGGGTGCAGTATGGCACCGATGAAACACACAGCATTCCTCTTGTTCTTTAATGCTTCCTCTCCCCCACTATCATGACCCCAGTTCTACCTTACAAATTTGGCTAGATCAGAGCATGTACACTGGCACAGCAAAGAGCTCCTGACACACAAAATACAGGACAGGTAAACCCCTCAGGAACAGAAATGGGAGTATTGATACCATGAGGGTCAGGGGAAGATGGGGGATGAGAGGTGGAAATGAGACTCAGAGCAGAGAGAATTCAGCCAGGAATGTGAAGTTAAGAAAGGCTTTATTGAGGCAGGGAAAGAACTCCGGGAAGATTCCATGACCCAACAAGCTAGGTCAGGGCAGTCGCTTCTGGCCGTGAGGCGGTGGGGTATATAAAGGGCTCGAGCGAAGGACGTATGCGCTAAGAGGAAGGGAGGCTTTTAGTGCTGCAGCTGCAGGATTCAAGTCAGGATGAGGTCTGTGAGTAAATCATCTTGATTTTGCAGACTTGCTTCTTGGAATGCTGGGGGAAGGAGCTGTGTGGACCCTGCCCGGAGAGAGAAGCTCCTTGGAATGCTGGAAGGAGGGGCTTCAAAGTCCAGCAGGTCATGTCTTTCTGAGATGCTGAGGGAAGGGGGCTGCATGGTCTGAACCTGGTCCAAACAGGGGAGAAGGGGAAAAAAGGGGAGATGATCACAATGATCGCCATACAGCACCACCCTACCCAGGGGGACAAACAACAGAAACGTGGGTGAAGGGAGACAGTGGATGGTGTAAGATATGAAAATAATAATGAGAATTCATCCTTTATCATGGGGTTATGAGGGTCAGAGGGTGGGGTAGGAAGGGGGAAAAGAGGAGCTGAAATCAACAGCTCAAGTAGAAAGAAAATGTTTTGAAAATGATAATGGTAACATGTATAAATGTACTTGATACAATGGATGTATGGATTATGATAAGAGCTGTAAGAGTCCCCAATAAAATGATTGATATGAAAAAAATGATTACAATACAATAAAAACACACACACTTTTTTTTTTTAAGTATTAAAGAACAAAGATGTCTCTTTGAAGACTAGGTGCCCCTGACCCAACCCATGGTTTTTTCGACTGCCTCATGTGCAAACAGAAGCGGGACAATGACTCAGGAAGACGGGAGAGAACTCGATGCATGGTGTGGGTAGAACATATTGAATATACACGGACTGCCAGAAGAACAAACAAGTCTGCTTGGGAAGAAGCCCGGATGCTCCTGAGAGCACTCACCCCACAGACTTTGGACTTGTCATGTGGGGACAAGCCCCTGGGGAAGGACATCATGTTGGTAGAGGGTCAGAGACAAAGAGGACGTGCCTCCGTGGGATGGATTGAGGCAGTGGCTGAGCTTATGAGGATGGGGCAGGGCTGGGTGATGTTCTGTCCTTGTGCAGTGTCACTGGGAATCGGAACCAACTCAAAGGCACCCAACAAGAAGATGTGCTCCAGGCACGTGGTCTCCCAGCTGAAATCAATACGACAATAAACTTTTTTTTAATGTGCTTCAGCCGTGCCTGGAGGGTGCAAATGGGTCACATGCTCAGCTGCTAAATGGTTATGCTCTTCTGGCGACTTCCTGGGGTTCTGGCTGAATGTTGGAGGCATGCTGGGAGAAAAAACCTGGCAAGGCCAATTGCAGGAAAGTAGTCAAAACTTGCTGGTCTTCCTTCTCATGAAGGTCATGAAGTAAGCTGTGGGGTGGACTCTCACTCATGGGGGTCCCCTTTTTCTAAGCAGAAAATTGTTTGGGGAGTAGCTCTCCAGACCTTTCTTCCAAGGCACTTCTAAATGGGCTCCAACCTTTGATGGAGTAGGTTAACTTATTTGTACCACTCAGGGGCTCTGTCTGCTACAAACAGTCCAATCTGTTCATTTCCAATTACACTCACTGCTATCAAGTCGATTCCAACTCATATTGGTTCTATAGGACACAGTATAACTGCCCCTGTAGGGTTTCTGAGACTTTAAAAATCTTTACTGGGGCCTCAAGATAAACAAGCAGCCTTCTATCTGGGAAACACAAAACCCACATGGAAGATGCACAGCAGCCTGTCCCGACTGGATCGCTGAGGACAAAGTGGGTACATAAGCAAAAGTGGTGAAGAAAGCTGATGGTGCCTGGCTATCAAAAGATATAGCGTCTGGGGTCTTAAAGGCTTGAAAATAAACAGGTGGCCATCTAGCTCAGAAGCAACTAAGCTCACACTGAAGAAGCACACCAGCCTGTGAGATCACAAGGTGTCAAAGGGATCAGGTATCAGGCATCAAAGACCCCCCTCCACCCAAAAAAAGCATAGCATTGTGAATGAGAAGGAGTGCGAAGTTGGGACTCAGGGCCCATCTGCGGGAAATTGGAGATCCCCTTGCAGAAGAGCTCTGGAGAGATGAGCCAGTCAGGGTGCAGTGTAGCAATGATGAAATATACAATTTTCCTCTAGTTCTTGAATGCTTCCTCCCCCCCCCCACACTATCATGATCCAAATTCTAATTTTCAAATCCTGCTGGACTGGAGGATGTACACTGGTACAGATAGGAACTGGAAACACAGGGAATCCAGGACAGATAAACCCCTCAGGACCAGTGGTGAGAGTGGTGATACCTGGAGGGTGGAGGGAAGGTGGGGTGGAAAAGGGGAACTGATTACAAGGATCTACATATAACCTACTCCCTGGGGAATGGACAACAGAAAAATGGGTGAAGGGAGACGTTGGACAGTGTAAGATATGACAAAATAATAATAATTTATAAATTATCAAGGGTTCATGGGGGAGAAGCCAGTAGGGAGGGGGAAAATGAGGAGCTGATACCAAGGGCTCAAGTAGAAAGCAAATGTTTTGAGAATGATGATGGCAACATATGTACAAATGTGCTTGACACAATGGATGGATGGATAGATTGTGTTAAGAGTTGTATGAGCCCCCAATAAAAAGAATATTTTTAAAAAGTCTTTACTGAGGATAGACAGGCTCATCCATCTCTCTTTCTCTCTCTCTTTCTCTCTCTCTCTCTCTCTCTCTCTCTCTCGGAGCAAATGGTAGGTTCAAACTGCCGACCTTGTGGTTAGTAGTCCAACTTATAACCCACCATGCCAACAGGGCTTCCTTTACACTACAAGTAGGTTTAAAAGATACATCTGCTGTCCAGATTCCCCGACTGAAGATTGTGCAGTGAGCAAAGAATTCGAGCAACAAAGCCCATGAGAAGCTCAAAAGTGAGTCTCATCTGAGGACATGAAGACAAGGGCGATGCTGGAGAAAGATCTTGGCCTCACTGCACAGAGCTGCCACCTGGTGGCAGAATGAGAACGTTCCCTCTGGAGAGCACAAATGGGGCCTGGCCAAGATCTCACCTGCAGCTCCAGACTGAAGTATGTTGTTCTTCCCGGCTCAGTCATGACATTAGCGATTGGCTTCTTGTTGCATGTACACTGGGGGCTTTCTTTCATAGTTCTGGGGCTCCTGGGGGAGTCTTCCAATAGAAATATAGTGAAATCCAAGTTACATTTTTCTTTCTTTCTAAAATGTATTCAGAGGTCTTTACAGTCATCAAAACATTCTTAAAGCCATCCAGAGCATGGAGGCAATGTTCCTTAGATTCAGAAACTATCTTGGAAAAGTGGGCACTCTATCCAAAGTGTTCCTTGCTCTTACTAATTCTTATCTCCCCTTATCCTTGTAAAGGAGCTCTGGTGGTATAGTGGTTACGAGTTGGGCTGGTAGTGCAAGGTCAGTAGTTCAAAACCAGTTACTTCTGGGGGGGAGGTGAAAGATGGGACTTGGAAACCCACAGTCTTGGAAACCCACAGAGCCAGTTCTACCCTATCCTACAGGGGTGCTATGAGTCCAGTTGGCGTCCACTCGACGGCAGTGAGACAACAAATATTCCCCTCATGAGGAGCCTGGGTAGCAGAGCGGGTTATGAATTGAGCTGTGAACTGCAAGTAATTTGAACCCACCACTCACAACGAGGTTAAAAGATGAGGCTTCCTGCTCCCACAAAGATTTACAATCTCAGAAACTCAAATGGGCAGTCATACTCTGTCCTAGAGGGTCCCTTTGAGTGAGACTCAAGGTGGCAGTAGGTTTTAAAATACATATCTTCATAAGGCGTTCCGGTGCACAGAGGTTGAACAGTCTACAGTGCACAGAAACATCAGCAGTTCAAACCCCCCCTCCCCCCAGGCCCTCTGTAAGGGAGAAAGATGTGGAGAGAGGCTCTTGATAATATATATTATTGGTTTAAAACTCAAATCCAAGTCTGGTTGCTCAACTCCAAGGGAAGCCCTTAACTTAAATCAGCATAAGAAGTAACCTAGCTAAGGAATGTCAGAACTCAGCTACAGGGCCTGGCAGCTTTTAGCATAACAAAGACCCGCTGTAGCAAGAGTCAGCTTTAAACAGCAAGGAGCTGCAGCCCAGTGACTGTGGGAGACAATTACATTTGAGTATACTCTAGCTGGCCAGGGAGATTAGATAGATAGATAGATAGATAGATAGATAGATAGATAGATAGATAAAATCCTCAGACTCATCCGGCTTGCTTTTTACCTTTTTTGTCTCCTCTTTGCCTCTTGGTCTCTCACATTCTACTGCTAACCTCCAGACCACTCCCCTTAGCCTAGGGCATTTACACCTGTGCCACACCCAGCTAGGTGAGCTCCACCACCTCCAAGCTGCAGCAGGAACCGCTGCTCAACCTCTGCAACACCAAAGCAGGAGGCAACCCTTCTGGGTCACTCCCCTGAGAGGGAAGCCACAGGAGGAGAAAGTGGTAGGTTAATTCCATACTGAAATAAGCTGTAGGCAGTTCAAAGAAGCACTCCTACAAGTCACCCAGAGAAAGCCAGTGCTCTTCAACTCCCAGGAAAATGGCACCTGGCTCCTCTAAAACAACTCAACACAAACAGCCATCAGTTCCGACGACCTCAATGAAAAAACGGGAGAAACAAAAGCCAATGCCAGATGTCCTGAACATAATGACATGCATAGAGGAAGCAGACATTGAGCTGCCACAGAAAGAAATTTTCAGAATGCTACTTGGAGTCATCAAGGATACTGTAAGGTTTATTGGGGCGTGAAACAGAACCAAAGATTCAATTGGCAAAGTTTTAGAAGCAGGCTTTATTGAGAAGCTTGCGGGTTCAGGGTACTGAGCTATTGAAGCCGCACTGGGAAAAATCCTGGCAGCGTTTTTATGCCCACTGCTGGCAGCCACAGCTGGGAAGGATCAAAGCTGGGGAGGATCTGTGCACACAGGTGCTTCAGAAGGGAGGTTGTTAATCTTATCTATATGTCAAACAGGTGGAGTGACCATATCTTCAAAGAACGTCCTGGCTCTTGTGGTTTTCAGCGAGGGGTGAGTTCTGAGAGCTAAGGTGGAGGCGCTGAACTCAAAATGGAGTCCCTTGTGCCAAGACCAGGCAGATATGAGGAAACAATACAGAAAAAGGATGAAATGATAGAAGAGGTAAAAACCATAAATCAAAGAGAAATACAGGAGCTTAGGGAGGAGATAACAAAAACCAATACCAGACTCATGGACCTCGAGAAGCAACTGGAGGAATCAGAGAACCGCATCAGTGACTTGGAGGGCAGTCAAGCAGACTTCAACAAACGCGAACAAAAATCTAATAAGATCATCAGAGAAGCTGAAGAAAACTTAAGAGCTGTGTCTGATGCTATGAAGCGGAACAACATTAGAATTATTGGCTTACCGGAGGAAGACAACAAAGTCATCTGCAACAATAGTGAGAGAATTCTTGGAGGAAAACTTCCCCATGCCCAGGAGAGCCAGCATAGGACAAAGCTGGATTTTCCTGCCAGTGGGCTCGGATGGGTGTTATACCTGAAGCAGCCCACCTGGGGCAGGTGATTGCAATTCAGCCAATGGGATCGACCTGGGGTCGTTCACCACGCCTCCCCCGGGAACCCTTGAAAAGGCAGGGACCGGAAGCGAGAGGGGCTTTTTGTCTGGTCATCTTTGTGGGAGAAGAGAGATCCTTGCGTGACCTGGGGCAGTTTCTGCCAGGCCGCATGGTCAGAGGAATCCTATGGGTGCCGCATAAAACCTGAAACTTCTTTTAACTCTCATTAAATTCACTTGGATCACGAGCCCGGCTCCTGTGTGAAATCTTTCTCGCGCGGAGCCAAGGACCGAGGCTGAAATCTAGTCCTGGAGAGAGAGACCTTACAGAACAACCTCACCCAGAGGGAAAAAAAAGAAAAGAGCCTTCAAGATAGCATTGACTTAAATATAGAAATACTTGAAAGGCTGCTGAAGTAAGCTTAAAAAAAAAAAAGGCAAATGGGGCATAGGGAAAAAGCTACAGTATACAAGTATCCCTGGGGTGAGGACCAGGTAATATGGCAGGGACCAGACCAAATACAGGGGTACACATGGTAGACAACTAAAAAAGGAGGTGGGGAAAGGAAAAAAAAATAATAAAAAAGAAAAGGGTAGAGGGGGCACAGGGTACTAACCCACTCAAGGGGGGGTATTGTTTGTGTCTTCACAGGGAAAGAGGGACCAGACTTCAACGCGGTGCTCCTAGATGTGAATGCAACATGTCGGCGTGGAGTAGGGAACCAGTGGAGAGGTCTGGGGGGCCGGCCCCAAGCCCAAATACTAAGGGGACATCTGCCCTTCCCCTCAGAAGAATTTATATCAAAGGACGGCACTGAATCTACAACTCTGGAAAAGGGACATATCTGATCGGAGCACACAGGAGCAGATGAAGGGGGAGGAGGAGAGAGTGGAGCACATCATGACCCATCAGGCCAGGAGGTCGATGTTCCCAATTAGAACAGCCAGTCGACAGAGAAGACCACATGGCCAGCCCCACTATGAGACAGGACATCCCTCATTGATCCACAGCCCTACAGGGGACAGCACCGGAGACACAGTGAGGGAATTGTACCCGATTGCATCTTCCACACCAAGGCAAAACATTAAGGGGGTGCAAAAGAACAGCAAGGGAATGGAGTGGCGAGATCCCCAGGGAAAGCTGAAGGTGGACTTTGGGGCCAGGGCATGGTGCCCCAATGGACTGGACTGGAAAACATTCCTAAAGGCCAACAAACAGTCCTTGAACTAACTACAAGCTTTTCTTCCTTGTGTTTTGTTTTTGTCATTTGTTGTTGTTTTGTTGTATATTGTCGCTTGGTTGTGTTCTGTCTTGTTTCTGTGCATGTTACTATCTCCGCAGGTCTGTCTAAATAAGATAGGCCGGATGCACAATTGGAGGAGAAAACAACGGGATCTATAGTTCCGTGGGGACATGGGAGACGGATAGGTGGGGGAAAAGGTAGTGGTGTTAATAAACCCAGGGACAAGGGAACAACAGCGATCCAAATTGGGGATGAGAAGGGTGTGGGGGGCCTGGTTGGGCATGATCAAGGGCAACGTAACTAAGAGGAATTGCTGAAACACTGGTGGGGACTGAGCATCATAGTGGGACAGAAGAGAAGGAAGTAGAGGAAAGAGATAGGAGGCAGAGGGCATTTATAGAGGTCTAGATAAAGACATATACCTATGCAAATATATGAGGATGGGGAAATAGATCTATGTGCATATATTTATAATGTTAGTATTACGGCAGCAGAGGGACATTGGACCTCCACTGAAGTACTCCCTCAATGCAAGAATACTTTCTTCTATTAAATTGGCATTCTATGATGCTCACCTTCCCAACACAACCACTGAAGACAAAGTGGGTGAACAAGCAAATGTGGTGAAGAAAGCTGATGGTGCCCGGCAATCAAAAGAGATAGCATCTGGGGTCTTAAAGGCTTGAAGGTAAACAAGCGGCCATCGGGCACAGAAACAACAAAGCCCACATGGAAGAAGCACACCAGCCTGTGCGATCACAGGTGTCAAGGGATCAGGTATAAGGCATCATCAGAACAAAAATCTTACCATAGTGAATGAGCAGTGGAGTGCGTAGTGGAGAGCCAAAACCCATTTGTAGGCCACTGGACATCCCCTTACAGAAGGGTCTTGGGGAGGAGACAAGATAGGGTGCAACATAGCAATGATCAAAAATACAATTTTCCTCTACTTCCTAAATGCTTCCTTCCCACCCACCCTCTCCCACTGTCATGATCCAAATCCTACCTTGCAAGCCTGACTAGACCAGAGGATGTACACTGGTACGGATGAGTACTGGAAACACAGGGAATCCAGGGCGGATGATCCCCTCAGGACCAGTGGAGTGAGTGGCGATACTGGGAGGGTATAGGGAGGGTGGGTTGGAAAGGGGGACCCTACTTCAAGGACCTGCATTTGACCTCCTCCCTGGGGGACATACAACAGAAAAGTAGGGGAAGGGAGATGTGGGATAGAGCCAGATATGACAAAATAACAATTTATAAATCATCAAGGGTTCATGAGGGAGGTGGGAGTGGGGAGTGGGGAGTGAGGAGGGAGGGGAAAAAATAAGGACCTGATGCCAGGGGTGTAGGTGGAGAGCAGATGTTTTAAGAATGATGAGGGGAACGAATGTACAAATGTGCTTTACACAAATGATGTATGTATGGATCGAGATGGGTGGTGTATGAGTCTCTAATTAAAAAAAAAGTGGGGGAAAGTGGGAAGATGCCATTATATTTTAATTCATTTTTTTCTACACTGGAAAAAAAATCCCCTCATATTCTACTTAACCTTAAATAATACATTGTTTAATGGTATTTTTAAATATTATATGCCATCTATGTAAATAAAAAAGAAAGAAAATGTTTTGAAACCGACTGTGGTAGCAATTGTACAACACTGTTTTATGTGATTGATGGAATGTTATGATATATATATATTTTTTTTTAATTAAAAAAAAAGATTCCAGCCTTAGAAACTAGGCTAGGCAGCTCTAGTCTGTCTGTCTTTGAACTGAGCGGATGACACACTACCACCCTGCCCAAAGGAGTCTCTTCTTTCCATTCTGAGAGGGGTTTGATGGGACCCACATCCTCCTACGTGGCGCAGATCCAGGGGACTGCAGCCCCTTGACTGACCAGAGTCCACTTTTGCCCTCAGCAATTCATTCTGCACTCAACCGCCAACGAGATGTTTGGGATGGCATAAATCAGATTATGGTATCCCTACGTAAAATCCTTCAAGAGGATTAAACCGATGGGGAAACCCCGACCTGCTAGCTATCGCTGTTTTACGCTGCCCGCTCTACGTGGATCTCTGGCGCTGTGCCTTTCACTTCCCTTTGTCCTCGCTCACTTCCTAGAACGGCCATACTAGCTTCAGGGCCGCGCAACGCAGGGTGCCCCCGAAGCCTCAATGCTTATGTCGCGTTAGGTTGTGAGTCAGGCTCGCCACGCCGGGGGAGCTACGTAACGACTGTGAGCACCGCTCTCGGCCGCCCCGTCGGCTCTGCAGCACCGCGGGCTTTCGTGTGTGCGGAGGTGGGACAAATGTTTAATGCACAACGCCCCAGGCTCGCCATTTCTAGATCGGGCTCTCCCCGGCCTCCACGAGCCGTAAGACGCTTCATCTTGGGGTAGCTCGTGGGGTGTGCGAAACGGACGCGAGCCCGGGGGGGGGGGGGGGCGGACAAAAAACAACGCTTCGCGGGAAATCCGGGGCCGGAAATAGATTTAATTCTGAAACGTTTCCATATGCAAGGAGGCGGGTCTGAAGTATGCCCTTGGGCCCTCCTCCCTAGAATTTTCATTGGGTGATACCCGTAGCACTGGTTCTCTATTGGCTAAAATGTATGGCGCTGGGCGGGGATGTGCGTCCCTTATGACGTCTCATTGGCTAAAAATATTTCCTTGAGCTTCGGGCTCTCATTGGCTAACGTCAAGAGCTAGACAGTGACTCATTGGCTAACGTCAAGAGCTAGGCAGTGCCTCATTGGCTAACGTCAAGAGCTAGGCGTGGCTCGCTGGCTAGGGAGGCAGGCGGGCTGTCCCGCCCCTTTGGCTAGACCTTTACATTTTAAACAAAACGTCGAGGACGTGGGCCGCGTCTCGCTTGGGGCTTTCTGCTCGCAAGAGGCCACCCGAGCTCGTTTAGCGCGAGGACCGAGGGAGACGCCAGTGGCGAAGGGCCGATTCCTTCGCGGGACCACTGGAGGGTCGCTTTGAAGGACGGGTGGCGACGGGCCTGGCCACACGGGCAAGGATGGCGGCGGAGGCTGGGCCGGGGGCGGCGGTGCCCCTGGAGCTGCGGCGGGACCGGTGCATGGTGTGCGTGGAGTACCCGGGCGTGGTGCACAACGTGTCCAAGATGCTGCCGACGCTGGGCGGCGAGGAAGGCGTCTCTCGGGTAACGAGCGGGGGTCTCCAGCACAACGGGAAAGGGACCGGTCCGGGGAGTCTAGCAGAAGGGGCGGGGCGGCACGGCCAGGTGTCGTTTCCTTGGCAACGGGGCGGGCTCTGGACCGGCCAGCGGGCGGGAGCTTTGCATCCGAGATCGTCCACCTTGGATTATTAAAAACTGGAAGGAGCAGGAAGCCTGGTGGTGAAGCCGGTTACTCCTTGTGCCGCTGACCGCCCCCTCGAACCGCGTGTCGAACCCCCAGGCCCTCCGTCGGAGGAGGACGAGGTTGTCTGCTGCTGTAGAGGTTTGCAGCCTCGGGAACCGGAAGGGGCACCTTATTCAAGTGGCCTTTCCGGGCCACTCTGGCAGTGAGTTTGGGTGGATGGGGGGAAAGAGCGGGAGAAACAGGGAATCTCTCTGCCTTCCCATCTCCAGATAGGGATCAGGTGGTAGAAAAAGGCATGCGGGGACTCAGGACCACTGCCAAACGGAGGCGTGGAGACATCCCTTTATTTTTTTAAATTCCATTTGTACCTGAACTTTTTGAAACCCTCTTCGATGAGAAGGCGGTGGGCGTTGTATTTTTAGCGCTGAGAGTAGTAAGAGCAGACTTCTTGTTAGGTGCCAGCTATGATTCTGGGTCTGTAATTCACGTTCGATCCTCTTTAGAACCTTATCGAAAAAGCTCTGGTGGTCCAGTGGGGTAAGCGTTGGGCTGCTAGTCAAAAGGTCAGTGGTTCAAACCCACCAGCTGCTCCTAGCCAGAAAGAAGAGGCTCTCTGCACCCTTAAAGATTTCTAGCCCCAGAAACCCAAGGGGGCAGTTTTGCTCTGCCCTGTAGGGTCACTATGAGTTGAAATGGACGTGACCACGTGCAGAAGTAGAGCCCTGGCCATTTGTACATTGTTCTTTTATGCTGACTTGGGTCTTTAACAGGACCCTTGCTCTCTCTAACCCCAAGGATGGATCTCACACCGCTGTGGGAGCTTATTGGGAAGGAACCTTGGACATTCATTCCTTCACATCATTCATGCTTGTGAGTCCTGCCTCTGGGCCAGCCTCCTATCTGGGCACATTCCCATTCCCAGCAGGACTCCAAGACATCTCTCTTGAGAAGATTCCTGGAATATGGAGTCTCTTTTAACCTTTGTTCCTTTAGGAGCTGTTTCCTGAGCACCCACTGAGGATGCAGCCCTGTCCTGGGTGCCGGTGCCACAGTGCACTTGCCGGCACTTTCATGGGCACACATGTGATGCTCATTGCGTCCCTTTTCATCGGTGTGGGGCGGACATTTATTTATAATGTAGATGACATGTATAAGGTTTTCCATGAACTAGGCACTGGGATAGTTGCTTTATACACATTTTTTCTTAATTATTGTAAGAATCCAATGATTGTTACATAATAATCCTATTATGAAGTAGGTTCACCGTAATCATATCCATTTTAGGGAGTAGGAGCCGAGAAAGAATGGGTGTCTAGTCAGAGCCAGAGTGGGTCTTACAGGTAGTCCTCATCTCCTTTGGACATAGGAGCATTCATATATGAGACTGAACCCCCAAAGACTCTTTGGGTGAGTAGTTCTTAGTAGGTAGAATAAGTTACTCAGTACTTCCCCCCACTACAGTTTTCAGTGGGAGCCCTAAATCCTTGTGTAAGTCTTCACATAGATTGGCCCCCAGTGAGTTCTTTCTGAGCAGCTACCAGCAGTGTGAACAACTTTGCCCTCAGGCAGAGTGTGTTGGGAAGTGGATTACTACTTCCCTATTTGGGGGGGGCAGCCTCGCCCTCAGGGATTGGGGAGGTGGGGGGTGTCCTTGTGGAAATGGGGTGCTAGGGTTACAGGATCCTGAGGCATACCACTGCCTCAGTCTGGGGGCTTTTGTAATCTGCAGTAGGATGTGCACCCCAGTTGTAGTCCTGTTCCAGTTCTGTAGTCCCACCTGCAGCTGTGATGATTGATCCACCTCCAGTCGTGTCTGTGTGACGGTCCCTCTGGTCTCCGTGCCCTCGTTAAGTGTGTCTGTACATCACTGGGCACCATAATGGCCTCGCGCTGAAGGTTTCCCTCGCCCATGCTTTCTTTGGCATTTATCTTTGTCCCATTTAAGCCTTAATGAGTATGTAAATTAGAAAAGAAAAGCAAACCTTCGGCCTGACTCAGGGTTGACACCTCCTTCCGTGAAATCTTACCAGTCTGACAATACCCCTCACTGACCAAATAACCAGAAACACAAGACCAAACTCGCTGCCATCAAGTCAATTCTGACTCAGCGCGACTCTGTCAGTCAGAGTAGAAGCGCCATTGTGGGTTTCCAACGCGATACATCTTTATGGAAGCAGAAAGACTCATATTTGTCCTGAAGAGCAGCTGGCAGTTTCGACCAGGTGACCTTGTGATGAGCAGCAGCCCAAGGCCTAACCCTCGGTGCCACCAGGGCTACTACACATGCCAAGCACTGGATAAATGGCGGCTTCTCTCCAGCTTTACAACCCTTCAGAAGAGAGACTATTGACCTCATTTTCTTGACTGGACACAAGCCATCATATTTGGGTTTAAAAAATGTTTTGGGGAATTAGGAGCCCAGAATAAAACCCTGAAAACAAAACAAACAAACAAAAAATCCTGACCCTCTCTGTGTCCCTTGTGTTGTGAGTGTTGGGCTCTCTGTGAGGCTGTGTATTTGGTCAATGCTCCAATCCTGCCTTCTTTGGCTCCACCCCAGATCTACGCAGACCCAGCCAAGAGGCTCGAGCTGTACTTCCGACCCAAGGATCCCTACTGCCACCCTGTGTGTGCCAACCGCTTCAGTACCAGCAGCCTGCTGCTCCGGATCAAGAGGAAGACGAGGAGGCGGGCCTCGGTGCGGGGTGCTGACGCTGGCCCCGAGATCGCCTTTGAGATGGAGATCCTCGGCAGTATCTCTACCACGTATAAGTTCCAAGGTAACTGCAGAGATCCACTCCTGTTCACCGTTCTCTCTCAGGGCATCCTGTCCCAGAGGCTCTCCGGGGTGGAGCTGGGCATCTCCAGGAGAAGCAGGCCAGGGTAGTCCAGGGGGTGAGGGGTGCCAGCACAGGCTCCGCCCTCTCCCTCCCAGCAGCACTGGCCTGGATGACTGCAAACTCATTGCTGCTCCGTCTTCCATGTTCTTAAAACAAGCTAGACCTCCAGAGTTCTAGGAGAAGTCTCCCAACTTTTAATAAAACCGTGGTATGGAGCCAAATAAAACTGGTCAGCCAGCTTCCAAATTTTGCCCTCTTCTTGGATCGTGTGTTAGGCCGGGTTATCTTGGGAATAAAATCGGTGACACACATATATGTAGTTTGTGTGTGTGTGAAAGCTCTATGTCAAGAAGTAATTATATATCAAGAAGGCATCCCAGCCCAGGCCAACTCAAGTCCCTAAGTCTGATGCTCGTCCGTAAGTCTTTCTTCCGACTGATTTAACTTCAGGCCAGTGATGCAGAAAAGTGAAGTGGGAGGTAGGATGGTCACAGGCCCCTAGGTGCAGAGCCATGTGGACACATGGCAGGGCGCTGATGGCTCTTGCTGGTGGCAGGCGGGCCACCCACAGGGGGCTGCCCCTTGAGGCAGGCACGGAGTACAAAGGGGGAAATAAGGAAGAGGAGTAGTAGAAGGAGCCCGGGGAAACCTGGCCTGAGCATTTTGAGGGCCGGTCTTTCTGCTGCCGTGTGGTCTTGACAGAGGTGGGCCGTCCTGCCTGGGATCAGGGTTTCCGAGTGATTGGTTCATACAGCCCTGCGCTTCGTGTTTGTATTGCTGACTGAGCCAGCACCTCCCTAACTGGGTGGTCTGTGGACCAGCAGCACCTCAATTAGGCACTAGTTAGAACTATAGCATATCAGAAGCCACAGACCCCAGGGGGTTCAAATGCAAGTTACATCCTGAGAAGCCCTGATCCAGATGTAGCCTCACATATAACATAGCACCCCCCGCTGACCCCAGCGATATTTTATTCAAGTGACTTAGGACAAGTTTGCAAAAGTGTCTCTGAAGGGTGTGTGTCAGCTCCTGCACCCTCGTCCTAGCAGGGTGCAGCACCCAGCTCGCTGGATCCGCACCTTCCTACAGGGACGTGGGGGCTGGCTGGTGGCAGCTGCCTGTTCTGGGCTGCGTCTGCGGCAGACAGGGCTGCAGAGCTGCCTTGGGCTGCACACCCACCCAGGTCTGCTGCTTCTCCCAGGAATGTCCGACTTCCAGTACTTGGCCGTGCACACAGACGAGGGCGGCAGGCACACGTCCATGTACGACAAGGTGCTCATGCTCAAGCCCGAGAAGGAGGATTTCTTCAACCAGGAGCTGCCGCTCTACATCCCCCCGCCCATCTTCTCCCGGCTGGACACGCCCGTGGATTACTTCTACCGGCCGGACATACAGCACCGGTAAGTTACCTCCTGGCAGCGTCAGGCTCAGAGCAAGGGCCCGCAGTCAGGGCCGGGGTCTGGGCCTCGCTGCTGACACTGGGGTAATCTTTTGGGAGAATCCCTACCAGACTAGTCGCAAGGAGGTGGAGATCAACGATGTCCCAGATGCCCAACTTTTCCAGGACGTTATCCAGCTCCAGCTCCGTCTCACATCCCTGGGGTCGTTGCTTTGCGGCACCGTCCCACAGACACTGAGCTGCTCACGAGGCTGTGGGTCCTGTTTACTCCCAAATCTGAAGGCCAGGCAGAGGCAGGCTAAATGCGGCGGGGGGCAAAGCCGGAAGCCAGATGTGTCTGGAAGTCAAAGTGAATCTTCTTGCTTCTGTAGGAAACGGAGGTCATAAAGGGGAAGGCTTGGCTGGAGGTGCAGATTCTATCTTTCAGCCGACTACCCTCGGGGAAAACAAAGCTGGGAAGCAGGTCTAAAGATGCGGCCCAGTCTATTGCTGTAACAGAGAAAAAAACCAACCAAACTCACTGCCATCTAGTCGACGCCGACCCACAGTGAGCTGCCCTGGGAGTTTCCCGGCCTGGAACTCTCTATGGGCGTAGAAAGCCGTGTCTTTCTCCCGCTTTGAGAAAGCCTTACTTAGATAGAAATAGGACCCACCTGTTGTTGTCTTGTGCCAGATTCGAAGTCATGGTGACCCCGGCTTACCCATCCACCTGCTGTGGTGCAGCACCGAACTGCACCTGGGGTTTTGCTGGCTGCCAGACACAGATTGCCAGGCCGAACCCTAAAAATAAGCCGGAGCAAACCCCCTGCCATCAAGTCGGTGCTGACATACAGCAACCTTCTGCAGGGTTTCCAAAGCAGATCAGGAAAAGGACATTTTAAAAACTGGCCCCTAGGTGGTGATCTTTGTTAAAGAATTTTTCCATAGTGCCTTTTCCGCTTCCAATCTCACAAAGAGTGACCCGGCCTACCCACGACTTGACTTGGGCAGCTGTGGCTCACCTGCTTTCCAGCTTCACCCCGCCCCAGTGCCTGCCATGTCCCGCCTGGTGCCCACAGAGGTAAAGCGGCTGAGGACAGGGGTGGGCCTGACAAAGAGCATCAGAAACTAGCCTGAGTCTGTGTCCCACCAGCCCTTCTGAGGAGGAAATGCCTGCGACCCGCTCCCATCGGATCGCAGCCTCGGAATCCCAGTGGGGCGGTTCTCCCATGGGGTCTTTCTGAGTCGGAATCAGCTCAAACACACAGATGACCTCAGGTGTTTAAAGGACTTGAAGCAACGGGTGTCTAGTAGGATCTGCTTTTGAAAACATAGCCACAGTCCTGGCATCGTTAACAAGCTACATCAACAGTGTCTGCCCGTCCCTTTTCAGTTGTTCCCAATGATCGCAAAGGTGACCTCGGAGCCCAAAGTAGGGGCACCTGTTCCTTTGGTTGGGTGTCTCTTGGGTCTGTTGGAGTTATAATGTATGCTCTTCCCTCCCCCCAGAACCACCACCACCCCGCCCCCGCCATTGCAAGAGTCCCTTTCACTTGTTAGAAAAAAGTCAGAATATTGAGAACAAAGCAGGTCATAGCAGCTCTCTACTTAAAGCCCTGCACATGACGCACAACACGGATGATTTTCTGTGTATTTATTAATACCAGTTGCAAGACAGTTTAGCATGAGGGGATAAAATCCATTCTTCTAAAAGGACTGATTTGTGAAATACTTTGACGCTCCCTCTCCCCTGAGTAACTTACTCTGGTTGAAACCCACTGAAATACATAGAATCAGACCCCTTCTGCGCAGCTGCCTTCCAGCCCACACTCTGACACAGCCCAGTCTATGTCCTGCTCTGTCCTGGGCCAGCCGGCAGCTGTTCCCAAGCGCAGGGGTGGGGTGGGGCTGTCCTTGAGCTCATGGCTCCTTCTGCCTCCCCATGTGGTTTGCCGGTTTCCCAGCAGCATGGAAAGAACCTGCCGATTCTCCCAGGACTATCTTCATCCTGGGTACACAGGACCCAGTGGGGTCAGGCCTGG
This sequence comes from Tenrec ecaudatus, assembly GCF_050624435.1. Lineage (NCBI taxonomy): Eukaryota > Metazoa > Chordata > Mammalia > Afrosoricida > Tenrecidae > Tenrec > Tenrec ecaudatus. The sequence goes on along the minus strand of NC_134539.1, from coordinate 73,970,289 downwards.
CCACTGCTCGCTGGATAGCCCCTGCGCTGGAGGAGTTGAGCTCCCCACAAGCCAGGTGTGCAGAGGAGAGGCTGGGAGGCTGACCTGGGGTGTCCCTCCACCTCCTGGCAGTCCCGTCAGCGAAGTCATCAGGTGGGGCAGGGCGAGGCAGGGCATATCCCACTGACTTGGCTTCCAGCCCTAGTCACCTGCCAGCAATCTTCCTCACACTAGACCAGTGGTGGCGGCTCACTTGCGGATGTCCAGAGCCTGGAGCTGCCTCTGGGGGTGGGGAGGCACTAAAGGCGGCCATGGGTCTGCCCCTGCAGTGCCCCTTGGGCTGCTTGGCCCTGGAAGTAAGCCTCCAGGGGTGTCTGAAAGCAGGGTAATAAGGCAGCACCTGCCCTGTGCACAGGTGCAAACTTGATCCTGCCTCAGTCATTTTGTTCTCCAACATGAGAGTGACTGTGATTCTCAATGTTGGGTCGCTGTGAGGCGAACTCAACCGATGGCAGTGAGTTTGGTTTGGAGTTGTTTAATTCTCTCTAAATACAAGCATGGCTCATACACAGTTCAGGCCAATGGCAAGGCCTAAGAAAGGCAGTGCTCACGTGAATGAGGCTGTGTAAGCCCTGGATGCTGGGTATCCTGAACAACAGTACTTGGAAAGAGTTCAGTGGGCTGGGACCAGGGGGCGGGCGAAATGGGGCAGTGCCTGTCGTCGGCTGGTGATGGTCTTCTGGGCACTGGTGCCAGCCTCTGACTGTGTCTGAGCTTGCCGTTCCCGCCATCTCGAACCAGAGCAGCTGAGGACACCTCCCCCTGCTGAGGAGCCCTGGTGGTTTAGTAGTGATGCGTTGGGCTGTGACCCACGAGGTCAGCAGTTCAAAACCACCAGCCCCTCCACAGGAAAAAGAGACCTTTCCATTTCCATACAGTTGAGTCTCAGGAACGCACTGGGGCTGTTCTACCCTGCCCTACAGGGTCGTTCTGAGTCAGATTCAACTCGACGGCAGTAAGTTTGGTTTGGGGTTTCTCTCCTAGTTGTGCTTTATGCCAACACACAGACAGGGAGCCCAGAGTGGCTGGTTGTCGGGCCCTGCGCTGGATGAGGACACCACTTGGTACATCCTTTGTTCGTTCCCCATCTGTGGTCGAGGCGGCTGAGAGCGTGGCTCCTGCAGGCAGCCTTCCTGGATGTGGAGGGCCAGCTCTTCTGAGGGGGCAGGTTTCCCCATTCCTGCAGCCTCACTTACTTCATCAGAAAACGGTTCCACCCCCCAAAGGATGGTTTTGAGGGTTAAATTAGCAAGCACCTACAAGTTCATGTCAATAAGCTAAGCTGGCGCCACTGTCCATTTTAACGGCCATCAGGTTTCTGGTGTGGCCCTTCCTTCATTGAGTTTGCTAGGCCCCACGGTGGACATGTAGGCCGTGTGCAGCTTTTCCTTAGCTTCCTTAGCCGTGTGGCTCTGTGTATTGTTAAGAAGGGACTCGCCTCATCAAGGGTGCCCTTCCCATAGCCCTGCCTCCCGGGATCCAGTGGGGCCCCTTGGCCTTGCCCAACCGCTAAGCCGCAGGCCCCAGAGCTTCAGCAGGTTCTGCAGCCAACACTCAGATCCCCGCTCGAGCCCTGGTCTCCAGGACAACGGCTCAAAAGAGGGCTCTCTGCTCTTAGGGAAGGCTACAACAACCCCACCATCTCAGGCGAGAACCTGATTGGCCTGAGCAGGGCCCGGCGCCCCCACAACGCCATCTTTGTCAACTTTGAGGAGGATGAGGTGCCCATGCAGCCACTGGAGGCCGCAGTGCAGACGTGGAAGAGAGTCTGCACCAACCCCATCGACCAGAAAGTGGAGGAGGAGCTGAAGAAGGTGAGCCCACCCCGCCCCCTTGTCTTTACCCAGCTGGCCCCAGCCCCCTTTCCATTTGAGCATGGCCAGGCCTGCCTTTTTTTCAAACTGGTTTCTTAGTGGGTGGGAATGTTTCTGCTCCAGCTGTCATGTCTAGAAGCCCTGTCGGTACAAGCCCTGCAGTTCCCTAGGGCTGTTGTAGGATTCCCAAGCAGTCTCAGGGGGAGTGGTGGGGGGCATGGCTTCATTGCCTAGACACAGCCATGGTGGCTGCTCAACCCCAAAGGCCAAATGGAGCACCTTCTGGGTGCCAGGCCTTGGCCTGTTGTCCCAGGGGAGCTTCCTGGCCTGGCAGGTGCTCAGTACTCATTTCCCCACTCCTCCCAGCTGGGTCCTCTTCTTTTGGCCAGCACAGGCACAGTGGGGACAAGTCATCTGCCAGCCGAGGCTCGGGACGCTTCCCCTGTCTGAGCTGAGGTTACAACTGTTCCCTTGCACCAGGGCTTTCTTAATTTCTACCCATCACTTTTCAGGTTCCTCGCTGTCCTCTGGATGGGGTCCTGGCCCTGGGCCCCGCCCACAAGTCCCATTCTGCCCTTGGTCTCCCCGCGCCTGCCATATAGGCCTCCCTGGGCTGCTTGTCCATCGGACTTCAGAATGCCCCACCTCAGCCCCTCACCTTCTCACAGAGGCTGCCTGGGTCCTGAGCTGTGGCTCAGCACTTCCCCTCAGCCTTGCTGGGGCCCAGGGGGCACCTGCCTCTCTGCTTCACAGGGAGTGGCGGCTTGTGGACAGGGCCGTGTCCCTGGGTCATTTCTGAACCCTGGGACTCCACAGCTGCACGTGCATCAGCTGGGCATCCCCCTGGGCTTCTTAGGGAGCAATGGGGGGCACGGACACCAGCTCTGGGACGCTTGTCCCCTCAGCAGCCTGGGGTGGGAGTCCTGCCCCAGCCCTTGCCACTGCCTTTTTGAAATTGGGAGCTGAGCCCAGCAAGGTCCCATCAGGCCATACTGTGCTGGGAGCTGTAGGCAGTGGACAGCTACTCTCCTGATCACCTCAGCCTTTGCCTTTGACCTTCCCCAGCTGTTTGACCTCCGGCCCATCTGGTCCCGCAGTGCTGTCAAGGCCAACATCAGCGTCCACCCGGACAAGCTCAAGGTCTTGCTGCCCTTCATGGCCTACTATATGGTGAGTGCCGTTTGCCAGGGCGCTCTCCGCCCCTGCTGTGACATCCTAGAGCCCAAAGGAGCAGGTATACCCTGTCCTGCCCCCTGGGGTGCCTCTGGAAAGCCACGTAGGAAGGGGTTCATCTCCCAGGTGAGAAGTTCCAGGGAGCTCGCCCAGCCTCTTCACTAACAGGTCTGGCCGTAGTTGGGCGTTTTCTGTCACCCCCTAACTTGTAAGTGAAGGGATTATACATTTGCAGATGCCCCTTTGGACAGAAGTCCCCAAGGACCAGGCACAAGGCAAAGCTTGTGTGTAAAGAACTCCCTCCTTCCCTTCCTGGGAGGTGGGAACCGGGTACCCTTTGTGTTCCTGAGGAAGCCATGCCTCAGGTCCCACAGCCTGCAAGTGGCTGAGCCCCATGGGGACCCTAGTGGTCCTCTGCAACGCCTGGCCCCCTTCCTGAAGGACCCAGTTCAGTCTGCGGGACGCTCCGATCCATCTTGGATTCAGTCCGGGTTTGTGGGGAGCAGGCCGAGGTGCCCTGGCTTTGTAAACCTGAGCACAGCAAGACAGCCAGGCGCTCCGTCATTGTGATGATCAGGTAGTCAGCAGGTTTTGAGCACCTAGGATGTGCCGGCTGTGACCTCAGTGTCCACAAAGACAGTGAGACGGGTGCTGCACCATCGGCACCCAGGCTGGGAGCCCGTACATAGTGGCATGGGGGATTCTAGAGGCATGTTCTCAAGGCGCAGGGAGCTCGACTTCTCCTGGTTGCTAAGGGCACCTGGGCTCACATCTCTGAGGTGCTTAGAAATTCCCTGGAGACACCTCCCAGGGTGGCCTGGACCCCACCCCCACTTGTGTGTCCCCAGATAACAGGCCCCTGGAGAAGCCTGTGGATCCGATATGGGTACGACCCCCGGAAAAACCCAGAAGCCAAGATCTATCAAGTCCTTGATTTCCGAATCCGCTGCGGAATGAAATACGGTAAAAAGGCACCCCCTTTGCTTTCTGTCTCGTCGGAGACCCTTCAGTCTCGCCGTTTCCAACATCTTCTGTGTTCGCACAGATGATTCTAAAAAACCTGTCTCTTCCTGGGGAGGGTCTGGGCCCCGGGTGGGAGGGTAGAAAAAAAGATCTGAGTGTTAGTCCTGCTTCTACCACCGAGCCTCTCTGGGTCACTCCGGCTCACGTGGCATGTGCCTGCCCCGCGGCCCCCTGGGCTCAGTGCCCACCTTCCCTTGACATGGCTCCCGTGTCACAGGCTACACCCCCAGCGACATGCCTGTGAAGACAAAACGCAGCGCCTACAACTACAGCCTCCCCATCACGGTCAAGAAGACATGTAAGCAGCTCCCTCGGCACTCCCTGTGTGCCCTCATGCTGACGGGACCCCTGGGTGGGGAGGATCCTTCTGAGGAAGTCACTTGGGCTCCTGCTGGTAGGCAGGGCGGGGTCGGGGCAGGAGAAGCCGGCCACACTTCAGATCTCCTCCCTGCCATCCTCGCAGCCAGCCAGCTCTCCATGCAGAGCCTGCAGCAGGGCCTGGGCCCGGCGGGAATGGCCAACACTCGGAAGTCAGCCTCCAACAAGTACAAGCTCAAGGTGGGTGCCAGCTCCTGGCCTCAGTGAGGGTAATGCTCGTCAGCACCCTTTACCCAGGGTGCCCAGGAACCACACGAGAGCTTGCTGTATGTACCTGGGACAACAGGCTCCGAAAACAGGGCCGGGGAGGGGGGCAAGAGCAAACATTGGAGATGCTGTGATGCCAAGTAGAGGGGCCAGTTTTTCCTTGGTGAACCCAGCCTCAGCCCCTCCCCACCTGGCACGAGAGAACCAGCCTGCCTGGTGAGGGCACTGTCGGGGAGCATGAGAGTCTGGGCCTGCCTTCTGGGCTCACGATCCCCAACAAGGGGTGGCCAGGCTCCTGTGAGCTGCTCCACAGTCAGGGGTGGGGGTGGGCGGTGGGCAGGCAGGGTGTGGCCCTCCTGGAGATTGGGGAGGGGACACAGCTGTCGACAGTGCTGTTTTGTGCCAGACCCCAGCTCGCCTGGACCATGCTCTCCTCCGGGAGGGCTCCTAGGTCATTGCTGGAGTGACCTTCCTGCTCGGGTTGGCTCTGCCGACTTCTAGAACTGCCTGCCTGGGTAGGAAAGCGAACATGATCCTCAGACTCTGCTGGATCCTTTCAGAAAACAGCATCAAGGCAGCTTGCAGGCTCCTGCAGGCAGTGAAATAGAGTGCTTTGGGAAGATGCTGGTGGGAGAGAAGAATTGAGGAATAGATTATCCATACCGAGATTTTCTTTACTTTTCTTAAATTTTACAAATACCGTATATACTCGTGTAAAAGCCGAGTTTTTCAGCACAAAAAAATATGCTGAAAAACTGGGGTTCGGCTTATACACAGGTCAGTGGTACCCCAAAGAGGTGTAACATCTTGCTGCCCTCCTCCCTCCCGCCGAGATAACCTCCTGGGTGTTTGTTTCCTGCTGTTCATTCAAAGCCCCGCTGACACTGCTGGGCTTTGAATGTTTGTTTACTCACATCTAACCAATCAGAGCCGTCCTATGACGTGTATCTTTGAATAAGCCTTTTAAAGACCGTGTGCGAAGGATGTGGCCTGAATGGATGTCATCTGGCTGGCTCTGAGGCGGGGGGTGGAGCTTGTCCTCCCTGGTGTTCACTGACTGGCCTATGTCCGTCCCCACAGGGGAGAGGGGCCCTGTGGTAGCCTGCCGGATGGGGACCAGCAACCTGCTCACCTTCCTGTCTCTTCCCTCTCCCCAGGACTCGGTCTACATCTTCCGGGAGGGCGCCCTGCCACCGTATCGGCAGATGTTCTATCAGTTTTGTGATTTGAACGTGGAAGAGTGCGTACATCGGGGCCTTGGGATGCCTCAGTGGGGAGCAGAAGACTGGGATGGGTGCTAAGAACTTACCCACAGCGGGCTAGGGTGGGAGTGTCGCTGAACCCCTAAGGGGAGGGAGGAATCTTCCATTTGGTGGAAGATTTTAAATCAGAGGCCCAGAAACCACTTTGAAAGGAGTTGTTCTGAAACGCACTGCCCTGAACTCCTGCACTTCCCATTGGCCGGCAGGAGGAAGGAGAACCGCTCTGGTCGACGGACCAACGGAGCAGACACTCGGCTAGCAGCCCAGCGCTTGCCCCAGTGTGCCACTAGGGCTCCCCAGTTGTTCTTAGTGATGCTGACATCTGGGTTGGGGGTGAGGGAGCCATGATGAGGGCTTAGATAGCTGGAAGGGCCATGAGCTCCGTGACCCGGGGGCTGCACGAGCACCCCCACAACTGTGGGTCAGGTGAGGTGTCCAGGGGCCACATATGTGAGGGGCCCGACTGGGTGGGCAGCGCTAATGGGCATTTTAAGGGCTAGCTGGGTTTTGTAAATACCACCCTGCTTCTGCCACAGCCCTAGTGCCTGCCACAGAGGACCCCCCCCCCAATCCCACCCGACTCCCCGCCTGCAAGTGCTCAGGCCAACCCTTCCCTCTCTGCCCAGTCTGCAGAAGATCATTCACCGCAATGACGGGGCGGAGAACGTGTGCACAGAGCGGGACGGGTGGTGCCTCCCCAAGACCAGCGACGACCTGAGGAATGCCATGTCCGGCATGATCCGGCAGGCCCTCCGCTCCACCAGGCCCGGTGAGAGGCGAGAGGTCCCAAGTGTCTGGAGACAGAAGACCCCTCCCCTGGAAATTGCCCTAGATGGAGAGGGAGGCCTTGTGGGGGCAGCATGTCCTCAGCCTGCCAACCAACCTTTTGGGCTGGAGCCTGAGGGCAGGGACTGGAGCAAGGCTGGTGCTTCGGCCAGCCTCCCCCATGTCCTGATCCCACCCTGCCCCTTCCTGCGCTGGCTGGCATGTGGTGGGGTTTGGGGTCAGGGGTGGTATGGTCCTTGTCCCTGTGCTGTGCACAGCCCAGCTCCTTCCCCAGCACTGGTTGGCACCTGGGGATGTGAGAAAGGAATGATGAAGCTGAGAGAATCAACAGTGGGGGGAAGGGCCCCACGATCCACTAGGAGAATCTCACCAAGGCTATGGGGCCTCCCTCATGCCAAGGTGTGTGTACCATTAACGCCGGGAGACCCAGGCACCTACCTGGGGCACCTGTCTGCTCCAGCGTCCCTTGGAGACCCTAGAGTCTCAGGGCTTAGGTCCATTGTGGAAACAGGCCATGGGGCTTCAGAACATGCCCTGAGATACCCAGGAGGGCCCCACATTAAGACTCACGTGCCTGTGCCCTTCTGGCCCCAGCTCTCTTCTCCAGCCCGACCAAGGCCGATGCAGAGAAAGAACCGCTGGCATATGAGTATGCGGAAGAAGAGGAGGAGGAGGAGGAGGAGGAGGAAGAAGAAGAGGAGTTCAAGCCTTCAGATGGCAGTGAGAATGAGATGGAGACAGAGATTCTGGACTATGTGTGATAAGCCTGCACTTGAGGCAGGGCCTCTGCCCCAGCGAGGCTGCTGTCTGGGCTTCAGGAAGCCAGGCTGCCCCAGAGCCACCCTCCCCGGGCGGCCAGAGAACCTTCAAAGCCCTTCTGCAAGGCTAGATTCCCAGCAGCGAGCACAGATCCCCTGATCCTCGCTCTGACTGTGCTGTGGACATTCCCTGAAGGTTGTGCCCTGGCTTGGCACAACCATGATGACCCCATCCAGCAGGCTGACTGATGCCCACCCCTTTTCTCTGGCTAACTCCAACAAATGTTGGAGGTAGAGGCGGTGTGGCTGGGGATGGGCTGATTGATCTGGGTGTGGGCCTCATGACCAGGAGCTTGGTCCATGGTCACAGGTGGCCAAAGACTGTCCTTGAGTTTGAATCCCACCCATTTGGGGTTAGTGTTTGCAAGGGCCAGGCTCAGCTGGAATTCTCTTTATTAAATGTGTTCCTGCAGAATCCTAGTGTCTCCGTGGAAATGTTGCAGCCAGAGGTGAGGGTCTGCTTGCCTGGGACTCTGCCGGCACCACCGCTCCACCCTCCCTCCCTCCAGTTCACTCGGTGGCCTCATACTGAGCCGTGCTGGGTGAATGAGCGCAGACAGTCTCGAAGTCCTCAGGCTCCCCCAGTTCTCTTTCAGATGGATGGTCTCCGAGATTCGGGGCGAAACCACAGGGGCGCACACATGCTCGGGGACCATCCCAGGCGGCATATCCATACCCCATCCACTCTGGGTCTGCAGAGCCCACTGGGCCACTCTGTGTGGCCATTCCCACCCTGCTGACTGGTGTTCTGGAAGCTCCCACCCACTGTAAATTCAGGAGCCCCACAACTCAGCGAGTCAGCCTGAAGGGGCTGGAGGCTGGCCGGCCACTGAGGACAAACACCACGCTCTCCGGGAAGGCAGCCACCTCCAGAAGCAGCTCTTCCCAAAGGCGAGCTGGAGCAGGAAGTAGAGCTTCCTTCCCTCTCCTCGCCGTTGAGGGAGTTTTCCTCGGACCCTGGGCTGGAGCACAGAGGGAGAGCCTCCAGGTTCTGTTCCCTGTCTTCCTAGAAGCCGCCTTAGCCCTGTGCGGATCTGAGCAAGGTGTGTCTCTAGCAGGGACATTGCTCGCCAGCCCTCCGCAGCCAAGCCTGAAACTCTCCCAATTCTGGCCCATAGGGGTCTGTTGTTATGGATCCAATACCTAATGAAAGGGGCTTCTCAAGTTCAAAGGACTCCAAGGTGATTCCTCTGAACCCAATGCAGCCCCCTTCAAAGCAGAGGCCCCCTGTGGAGAGGGTGATGAGTGTGTCAGGTGCTCTAGCGGGTTTTCTGCTGCTTGCGGGACTCCACCTGTCAGCCTGGCACTGAGCAGCCCTGCACTTGGCCCACCCAGGGCTCTAACTGCTATCAAGCTGTCAGAAAGACAGGGCTTCCTCTTCCCATCAAGAGAGAGACTCACCCCCTCACACAGGGCCAGTTCTACCCTGTTCTACAGGGCCGCTCGCTGCGAGTCAGCATGGGCATGATGTCAGTGAGTTTGGTTTAGCTCCTAAAAGTGAAGTGTACAACACACTTTGGAAAAGCAGGTTATACCTGTAACACCTTTAATGCTTGGACACAAACACCCTATCTATCTGCATTCTGGTCCACCTTGCCAGACACCACTCCCCTAGGGTTGTCTGTTAATTGAAGACCTGCCTGGGCAGAGCACACCTGCTGTGGTCCAGAATCGATGTCTAGCCGACAGTGACTCCAGGAGCCCTGGTGACATCGATGTTACGCTTTTGGCTACTGATTACAAAATCAGCAGTTCAAAACCCCCAGCCACTCTGGGAGAAAGTCGAGGCTTTCTACTCCCGTAGAGTTATAGCTTCTGACACCCACGGGGACAGTTCCGCCCTGGCCTGTAGGGTCGCTGTGAGTCGGAATCTGAGTATAACAGAAAATCCACAAGTGGGTGGCTTGCTCAAGCCAATCTGTTGTGTCTCAGTTTAGGAAGTTAGAAGTCTGAATGCAGGGTGCTGGTCCCAGGGAAGGCTTTGCTACCCCTTACAAAGATTCATGCCTGGCCTGGGGAAGACACATTCGCCAACTCCAAGTTAGGAAACGGGTGACGCCAGAGGGGACATCCATCCGACAGCACACAGTGGGGATCTACCCACTGGGGTCCACTCATCTGCAGGTGTTTGACGTTACTCAAATCACAAGAGGGAAGCGCCAGCCACGTGGATCCCTGGTGGTGTAGCGGGTACACGTTGGGCTGCGATCCACATGGTCTGAAGTTTGAAACCACCAGCAGCTCCCTGGACTTTCAACTCCCCCAAAACACAGTCTCAGAAACCCACGGGGGGTCACTATGAGTCAGCATTGACTCGACGGCAGCAAATGTGTTTTGGAAGTGCTGGCTCATAACAATCAGATAAAACAATAAGCGTAGCATTTGTGAGGTATAAGCAATCCTTGTGACACAACTATGCCTCGCAAAGAGTTGTCCAGACCACACAACATAACTATCTTTGAACAATACAGAAAGTTCTAAAAATTCCACCGAGGCTGGGCTGAGGGGCAAGGCTAACATGGCCAGAGTTAAGCTAACCTCGCACATGGAGTAAGTACTGTTTTCCTAGGCTACACACGCTCTGCTGGTTCCCGGGGATCTGGTGGCATCGCATCTTCCCTCATCCCTGCTTCCTTGCTTACCTACTTCATCTCTCTCTCATGTCTCAAAAGAGGTTGGTGTAAAACACACCCTGTGTTGGGCTGCTAATTGCACGGTCAGTAGTTTGAAACCACCAGCTACTCTGGGGGAATGAAGCTTTCTACCCGCTTCCATAGTTAGAGTCTCAGAAACACAGGGGTCATTTTGCCCTGTCTCTCTGTTGTCTTCAGGGAGTTGGACTTGACTAGATGGCAGTTGGTTTGGGGTCTTTTTGAGGACATACCTGAACCCTGGCGGGCTGTCAGATAAGAGAAGCTAGGCTGCTAACCGCAAGGTCGGCAAGACTCTCTCTGCTCCCGTGAAGGTTTACAGCTTCGGAAACCAGATGGCGTTGCTGTGAGTCGGAATTGACAGTGCATTGATGATGCCAGTGCGTTGTTTTTAACAACAGGCATCCACTTATCAAACCAAATCCACTGCCATCAAGTGGGACTCACGTATCTGAGCAGAACTGGCCCCTGGGGTTTCTCAGCCTTATCTGGGAACAAACAGCCTCGTCTTTCTCCCACCAAACTGCTGGTGGATTCAAACTGCTGCCCTTGCTGTTAGCAGCCCAACACATCAACTATGCCACCAGTAGGATTATAACCACAAGTACAGCCCAAGTCCATTGCCAACTCAGAGCAACCATACAAGGCACAATAGACTGTCCCATGGGGTTTCGAGGTTGTGAATGGACAGAAGTAGACAGCCCTGTGTATCCCTTTGAGAACCTGGTCAGTTTGAACAACTGACCTCTGGGTTTGCAGCGCTGAGCCACCAGCGATCTTTCCATAGATATTAGGATCTATCTATAGTTTGTGGGAGACACAATTCAGTCTGTAGCACAAACCTAAAAAGAGTCATTCCTGCAAAAACAAGCAGTAACAGTAAAGAAGCCACATGCACTGCCGCGTGCTCGGATCTCCCACTGGTCTCAATGGGTCAGGAGTTAAACAAGTGCTCACACCACATTTGACTGATGTGTCTCTTCAGTCCACTGGAATCTGGCAGCACTCCCCCACCCACTTCTTCTGGGTGCATGTCCTTTATTTGTTGGAGAAATGGTCTTTGCCCTCTAAAAGGCCCCCTGCGCTGGACCACCCCTTGTGATGGCAAGCATGCTTCTCTCTTCCTGCATGTCCTTTGAACTGGAAGTTTGATCACAACTGTCCCCAGGCAGAGGTGCGTGTGTCCAGCTGGGAAGCATGCAGTGTCTACTCCGCCCTTTTAGTGACCTCTGCCTGTTCCACCAGTCTCTCATCTGCTGGTTTCAGCAGTCATCCATAAAGCCCTCTTCTATCTTAAAAGTGCTTAAAACAAAACAGTGGACTGCCTTCCTGGCCACCATAACCCGCACTCTATAGGGATTGCAACGGCCGGCTTTTAAAACTAGATTCCCAGGCGTTTCTTCTAAGGCACCTATGGATGGACTTGAATTTGCAACCTTTTGGTTAGCAGTTGAGAACATTAACCATTTGCACCACCCAGGGATTCCAATATGTCCTTAAAAACGAAACAAAAAGCATGCTGATGTCAAAGTTACCAGCAGAAGTGCCCTACAGGATCTCCTTGGCTATGATCTTAGGGAAGCCAATGCCGGGCCTTCCTTCCGGCCCTCTGGGTGCGTGTGAGCCATCACAGCCTGTTTGCATCACTTGGGGAACCAGTATCCCTTTGCTGTTGTGTGCTCTCTGGTCAGTAGGATTTGCCCCTGAGGATTTGCCAGGCCTGCCATCTTCACAGGAGCAGACTGATAAATCATGTCTCTCAGAGAGTTGCTGCTGGGTTTCAAATGCCAGCTCTTCAGGTAGCAGCCTTGAATTTGTCCTGAACCTCACTGCTACTAAATCGTAGCAACCCTGTAGAACACAGTAGAACTGCCCTTGTGGGTTTCCGAGGCCGTGATCGCTTTATGGGAGTAAAGAAACTCTCATCTCTTTCCTGTGGAAAACCTGGTGGGTTTGAGCTACTGACCTTGGGGTTTGCAGCACTTCTAGGTCTGTGGTTGTTAGTGTTGTTTTCCTTCTAGACTTTTTCAGTAACTGCAATTAATTTTTTTAACAAAGGGAAAATAAAACAATTATGAGTTTGTAAAACTGGGAGGGGGGCTTCAAAATTCCTTCAGATTCCATCTTTGCACAAGCTTTATGAAGGTCACTTGTATGTCTCCATTAAAATACAAGATTTGGAGTTTTGCTTCTCTGGTTTTACACTTGTTTCTCTTACCATCTGTGCTGAAGACTTTGATTCCCATGGGCCGGGCATTGGGCCGTGAATGGAAATGTCACCAGTTTAAACCACTAGCCCCTCTGCAGAAGAAAGATGAGATCGTCATAAAGATTTCATTTCAGAAAACTTATCTAGGGTCACTATGAGGGGGTACCCCACAAAAAAGAATTTTTGTTTCAAAGCTTTGTGGTTTTTTTTTTTACAAAATAACCTTATCACCTTCAAAGTGCTCTCCATGACACTTAATACATCTGTCAAATCTGCTATTCCATTCTTGGAAACATTTTTCAAACTCATCTGTATGGCTGGCTGACAGCACCGCCCTTGTTTTTTCTTCACCTCTTCTACATCGTCAAATTGCTGTCCTTTCATGTCCCTCTTCATTCGTGGGGGAAAAAAGAAGTTGCATGGAGCGGGGTCAGGTGAGAAAGGTATGTTGGGCAAGAGAGGCATGCTGTTTTTGCCAAAAACTGGAGCACTGAGATGGCTGTGTGAGCAGGTGCATTATCGTGGTGGCAAAATCAGTCCCCTGTCTGCTACAAATCAGGCCTTCCTGTTATGCTATCTTTTCAGAACCTATAAATAGAAAGCTTGATTAACAGTCTGACCTGGTGGAATGAACTCCAAATGCACTACGAGTCAATTTTTATTATGTTCGAGAAGTTGATGGGCATCCAGAATGAGGTTTATCATCAATCAACATTTAATCTTTTTTGAAACAAGAAAACCACTTGTACACTTGAGTTTTTCCCCATAGCACTGTCCTTGTAAGCTGTGTTCGAAATCACAATAGTTTCTGTAGCATTTTTCCCAAGCAGGAAGCAAAATTTCACAGCTGCACGCTTTTCTCTTAAATCAGCTATCACAAAAAATGAGGTTCAAGTGAAACTGCTTTTATAAAAAAAATTCACTGTGACCAGAGAACCTTCCCATGCGATGCCACTGGGTGCACTAACATAGCGAGGAATTGCTCTATGCTCACCTATTGGGGCAAGGAGAGTGGAGGCTGCGCACTACAAAAGTTCCGCCCAGCAGAACTTTATTCTGTTTTTTGGGGGTGCCCCCTCATGTGATTTGGTTTTATTATTTGTTAAAAGCATTAGCATAATTTCTTTTTCCCTGAAGCATATGCACAATATTTTAAAAATATAAAATATTACAAATCATGCTTAAAATATAATAAATAATAAATGACATGACAAAACAATAAAATGATTCAAAATCATGTAAGATTGCTTTGCAGTTACTTTTTCCTAAGGATAAACCCAACTTATATCCAGCCACGTGTGCAAGTCACTGACAGCACTGTTTTCGTGGTATGGTGGGCTCCTTACTATTTTCAAATGGCTGGTTCTCCTGCTGCTTTGAGGGAGGATGATGGGGCTTTCTGCTCCTGTAAAGACCCACAACCTTAAACAGAGGCTGGGAGTCCCCAAGAGGAAAGAGAAACATGCAGGACTCAAGGAGCAGGCGAAGGGGGAAACTATTGGGGACATTAATTAGTAGTTTCTACTATTGAACACAAAGATGGTGATATGAAATGTAAATCCCACCTAATTTTCAATTTTTAAAATGTTATTAAATTTTTTAAAGGGGCACTTCCACCGGCCGGGCCCCAGCCCGGGCTGCCTGCTGCCCTTATGGGGCCCTGCAGAGACCCTCACCTGGGCCCCCCGAGGGTGGAGTCCCCCTCCCAGCTTCCCAAGAGGAGGAAAAAAAGATACCTGCGACATGACAAGCCTCCCTACACCTACCTGGCCATGATCGCCCTGGTGATCCAGGCTGCGCCGTCCCAGAAGCTGAAACTAGCCCAGATCATCCGGCAGGTCCAGGCCATGTTCCCCTTCTTCAGGGACGACTACGAGGGCTGGAAGGACTCCATCCAACACAACCTCTCCTCCAACCCATGTTTCCGAAAGGTGCCCAAGGACCCTTCAAAGCCTCAAGCCAAGGGCAACTTCTGGGTGGTGGACGTGAGCCTGATCCCAGCTGAGGCCCTGCGGCTGCAGAACACAGCTCTGTGTCGGCGCTGGCTAAGCAGGGGCGCTCGAGGGGCCTTCGCCAAGGACCTGGGCCCCTACGTCCTACAGGACCGGCCCTACCAGCCTCCCAGCCCCCCACCAGCACCCCACAAAGGCTTCAGTATCAAGTCCCTGCTGGGAGACCCAGGGGAGGGATCACACTGGCCCCAGCTGCCTCCAAAGAAAAGTTCAGCTCCAGGCAGTATGGGGTGCGGCGTGCAAGAGAGGGTGCCCACGCCACCCCAGCCCTCTGAAAGACCCCTGTGGCCCTTCTGCTCACTCCCTGGACCCACAAGAAGTGAGGGGGAGACATCCCTGGGGGGACCACTCAGCTCCCTCCCCTCTCCCCAGAGCCCAGGGCCTGGCCTGTGCAACTACTGCCAGGCACCCCAGACACCCGAGGAGGACTATCTGATGGGGGACACAGGGCCCCACTTTGGGGGCAGCTGCCCACTTCCTACTTGCCCATCTATACCCCCAATGTGGTCATGCCCTTGGCTCCCCTCCCAACCACCTCCTGTCCTGGGTGCCCACCTGCCACCAGCCCAGCCTACTGGGGGGTGGCCCCTGAAACCCAAGGGTCCCCTGGGCTGCTCTGGGATCTCGACGTCCTGTTCCAGGGCGTGCCTCCGAACAAGAGCATCTACGACATGTGGGTGAGCCACCCTCGGGACCTGACTGTCCCAGCCCCAGGCTGGCTGCTCTCCTGGTATGGCCTGTGAGACGCTCCCCGGCCCTGCTGTGTAAGAGGGAATCTGCAGCCTCAAGTCACCAATGACAACCATTTTGAGTCCACATTTATTGAATGACACCCCCTGCCCCCTAAAGGGTGGCAGCCAAGCTGGGTCCAGATCTGACTGTCTCTGGAGGCCGGTCTGTCTTGGCTTTCCCCTCCCCCACCCCCAAGGCGCAAGGCTGAAAGGAACTGGCTGGGCTTGTCCTAGCAGCAGCCCTGTTCTGTCCCATCTTCCCTCGGCCCTCTGTCCGTCTGTCCATCCACCCATCAATCACCATCTGTCACCTCCCTTCCCTGGCTCTGGGCTGGGGGAGGGAGAGCCCAGGACCACTCAGGCCAGCACCCTCCCTCAGCTTTCTCTAAAGGAGGTAGCACCTTTACAGGGAGCTTGAAAGAATGGAGCCTGGCCCCATGTGGGCTCGGTGGGGGGTGGGAAGCGGTAACAATAAAAGAGCTTACAAAAAAACTTTTTTAAAAGGACTTACAGACTTGGAAACCGCATTTGCATCCTTGTGAGTCAGAATTGACCCAACGGCAATAGGTTTGTTGGGGGTTTGTTTTTTTCTGAAAATTAGTTTCTAGTGTTACTTTTTAGAGCATCTTGTTGGAAGTAAGCATACTTGCTGAGATAAAGTTTATTGTGCCAACCTGGCCAATAAACATGTGGGGTTAATTGAAGGATGGAGAGATAAATGGCTCAGTGAGCCTCGCTTTTCTAGTTCTTGGGTCTCTTGCTTTCTGATGGTAGGACCAAGGTGCAGCTGCCTTAGCCAGTTCCCTGCTTCAGCTGGCAAGGCTCACTTCCTGAAAGACATCCCTGAGGAGAAGCCTCATGGACCTACCCTGATGCAGCCCCCATGTGGAGACCCCTGCCAGCGCTGAGATGCTTACACGCTCCCTGATTCGGCTCTCCTCCTGCAGTCGGCATCATTGCGTGTGTTTTGTGAGATGGAGGAGGACTTTGTGGATTGGTGTTGATCATATGGGTTAATGTTGGACTTGTGGGCTTGGGCAGCACTGGGTTGGGATGTTTTCTTGATGTGCAGTTCCCCTTGATATAAAACTCTCTCTTACACATATGAGTTTCTGTGGATTTGTTTCTCTAATGCACCCAGACGAACACACTTGCCCTTGGACTGACTGTGCTGGGGACTTTTCCTACAACGTCTTCTGGAAGGAAGGCCCCGGTGGTCCTACTGGACTCAGGAGGAAACGCGAGGTTCCAAGAGGTGCCGACACCTGCCGAATCCCACTATTGGCAAGTGGCAGAGGCAGGCTGGACCCACGTCTGAGCTCTAGTGTCTGTCTTGCCCATTGTTGCCACCGTTGTGTTCGCCCACTCAAGGGACAGGCTCCAGCCGGAAGATTTAAAATAATAATAATAATAAATATTTGCTTAAAAGCTATGGACGATTCAATCAATTAGGTGAATTTTCTCCTTCGTTTGTTAATCCCAAACCTTGGTCATGCCAGACTAAACTTTTTGAGGGAGTCGTCTTGGGAAACCCAGAGTCTTGCCTGACAGGCCTATTCAGGTGCACACGCACCAGCATGTGCCCCTGACCCACAGTTGGCTCTGGGGCTTCTTAACCGGCCCACAGACCTGGATTTGGACCTCCAGAATTCAGGCGGTAGTTTCTCCCCCAGAGTTACCCAGGAGCAGCTGAGATGAATGCCCACTCCAATTCGTCTGATTTCCCCATCTGTGGGACCTGAGGGGTCAGAAGTTAACCCGGAGAACAGGCCCCACACAAGCCGCGACTGGCTGTGATTGTGGGGTGGAAGGATGGATCAAGGCAGAAGCCAGAACCCCACCCCCCTGTGCAGTGGGGCTGCCGGGGTTCCACAGAGGTCCAGAGTCCTCTGGGGTGTGTTGAACCTTGTTCACGAATGCAGGGTAGAGACCAAGTAATGGACACGTCAGCAAACGTAGCCAGTTGGCCATTCTCCTCACTAGACGTACAGTGCTGGTCTCTTCTGGATACTTCTGGGAAGAGGCATTCCGTTTGCACTCGGTATTTATGGCGCACCCATGTTCCTTAGTGTTGCCTCGCTAAAATGTGAGCACCTCCCATTCCCTCCGCCCTGAGTCCTTCATTCCGCATCTGTGCCTTTCTTTCTCTCTCTCTCACAGTGACTATAAATAACACTGCATTGAATATCCTTGGTCACAGAGGGTTATCCGCACCCCACTCCCCCCGGCTAACTAAAAATCACTTCTCTTACAAGTTCTTAGAATTGGAATTGCTGAGGCAAAAGGTGTGACCTGCCAAATGCACTTTCTTCTCCCAGGGTAGTGTCCCCCAGCTTTCTCCAGTCTCTGTCATGTGGCGCCAAACACCCAGGAACGCTAGAGGCTGCCAGACAGACAGATGGTGGCGTGGTGGGTGCAGACTACCGCCACTGGAATGGCCCTAGTGAGACTGGAGGCAGCTCATGGGCTCCAGGGTGGCAGAGGGGCCCGGACTGTGCCCGCACATTCCCAGGCTCCCAAAGGCATCACTGAGAACTGCTGCCACATGCTTCTCCTCTGCTAAGGGTGACACCCAGCATACAGGCCGGGGATGGGGTTTGAAGTCTTTAAAGGTGAGCAGGGTCTTTCTGTTTAACTAATGGTGGTCTTTTGATTCTTTAATAACTAATTTTCCAGTTGCCAAAATAATACACATTCATGAGGAAAAATACTAGTAACTTCTTTTTTCTCTCTCTCAGTTAGAGTGTGCCTCAGGGCCTTTGCTCATGCTATTCCTATGGCTAGGAAGCCTCCTAGTTTCCTCAGTTTTTCCTGACCCTCAAGCCTTCCATCTCCCACCCTGTGCCCATTCATAGATCTCCACCCCAGACCTCACTGTGCTGACTGGTGACAGCTCCCCACAGCCTGCATGGCCAGTGGGCCTGGTCAGCTCACTGGGCCTGGGAGCATGTGACCATCCATGACTGGAAGTCACATAGACAGTCCCACATCAGAAGGATTCTTATAAAATCACCTTTCCCTGAAGTAGGGGCAGGCAGGGCGTGAAGGAACCAGACTGCAGGGCCCTGTGCCCCTGGGCAGAACCCCAACACCCTGTGCCACCTGCCTTGGCTCCCAGGCAGGCAGCAGCCTGCACAGGTGCACCATTGGCACCAGGCACAGGTGGCACTAGGAAAGCACCTGTGTACAGATGTGTGTGTGTGTGTGTGTGTGTGTAGACAACCTTGGTGCCCCCCCCCTCCGCCCCCTGGGAATAGCAGCAGTCTCCTCACCTCAGGGACATTGGCAGGAGCTCGGCCAGCCTGCAGGGAGGGGTGGAGGGAGAAAGAACCCTCCACCGGGAGCTGCCAACTCGTCTCCCACTGACTCGGGCTCCATAAATACCGGCAGGCCTGGCAGGAGCTTCACCCAGAGACAGGCACGCACCATGGGGCACTTGGAGCTAGTAGTCTTGGGCCTCACCTGCTGCTTGGCAGTGGCGAGTTCAGCAAAGGTAGGTAAGAGTCTAGCACAGGTGACAGGAGGCTGGGGGGATGGGGGTTCCTCATTTCTCCCTGCTAACCCAGATCTGGGCACCGTAGGGACGGGCCATGAAGGAGGGCAAGACAGACAGCTGAAAACAGACAGAAAGCGCCAGCTCTTTCTCCTGAGGGTCCTCTGTGTGGATTTGAACTGCTAACCTCTTGAGAAGCAGCCAAGTGCTTCACTGTTGGCACCACCAGGTCTCCTGACAACTCAAGTTGCCAGACTAACTACCGAGTTCAATGGGTTAAACTCGAATTCCAATTCAATTCGAATCTCATGTAATAACGGGTAATTTTAATGTAAGGGCACCCCAGGCGACATTTGAGAGGTGCTGGCACTACAGACAGGAGCCCCGGTGGCTTCGCCCATCATAGGTTGAGCTGCTAAGCGAGAAAGGGAGGCAGTTGGAAACCACCAGCCACCCCGAGAGAGAAAGACAAGGCTTTTTGCTCCCATGAAAAATTCCAATCCCAGAACACACATGTCTGGAAGAAGCACAGCCAGACTGCTTCTTGGAGGCAAGGATGCCAAGACTTCGTTTCAACCTCCTTTGGACAAGTTGTCAGGGGAGACCAGTTCCTGGAGAAGACACCTGCTTGGCCAAGGCGTGGGGCCGTGGGAAAGAGGAAGACCCTTTACACGAGAGACGGACAGCGGTTAGAGCCATGGGTTCCAACACAGGCACCCTGCGAGGACAGAACAGGACAGGGCAGCGCCTCGCTCTGGTACAGCAGGAGGGCCACTCTGAGTCGGCATACCACACTAATGTATCTGTTGATGACACTGCTGTCTGCAGACGCGTTCTTATAAGTAAACATAGTCAAAATCAGCACTGGATCATCTCGCGTACAAAAGCCTTAATGGTAAAGGTAAAAATCAATTATAGTGAGCTACTTGAAAAAATAAATCAGATGTGCCAGAAAGAAAAGCTCCAGTCTCAGCAGCCCACGGGGTAGGGGCAGTTCTCTGTCCCAGAGGGTCGCTCTGGGCCATAACGGACTTGATAGCAGGGAGTTTGTTGTATATTTACAAACTACAGATGAGCCGCTGTTTACCTGGAATTCCAATTTAACTCAGCACCTGTTTTCGTGTGGCTGCTGAATCTGCCTACAACACCCTTCTCAGACCGGTGCTGTGCCCATTTTATAGAAAGGGAAATTGGCCCTGGACACATAAGTCATCTGCCTGGTCACATACCGGCCCCACATGACTCAGCAGGAGTCTGAATCCCAATGTCCTCCTCCCCTGGAGCCTGGATGTGACTGTGACCTTCACCTCCTGCGCCTACTGGGTGTCGCCTGGCTCTGCCTGGCGAGGGAGACACTCAGAATAGGGAACACATCAAAGACAGAATCCCTCAAGCTCGCAGATTGCTGCCTGGGTCAGCCTCACCTCAGGGGGGTTTGTATACCTCTGACTCTTTTCCGACTCGTAGGGGCCTTCTACAGGGTTTCTGAGGCTGTGAATCTTTATGGGAGCAGACAACCTCATCTTTTTAGCCACAGAGTGGATGGTGGATTTGAACCATTGTCCTTGTGGTTAGCAGACTGACACGTGTCCCACAGCACTGCCAGATTGTAAATCAGAAAAGAGGCTTTGAACCTGTAGGAAGGGGCTATGAGGTTGGGAGAGAGACAGATGTCGACTAGATCTAGAAGCAGAATGTCAGAAAGGGGTGAAAGCAGTGGAATTGCTCATGACAGATTAGCAAGTAAGCACAAGTAGGCCCATGCTGACCTTGCTGATTGAGTAAGTCAAGTCTACACACGGTGCCCCAGGGCATACACTGCTATTGCTCATCTTACAGCTGGTCAAACTGAGGCACAAGTCCAGTGAGCAGGGCCTTAGGCTGATTCCTTAAGCAATGGGGGTAAGGGGGGAGGGCAGTCGCCTTGCTGTCAGATGTGGACTTGCACATGGCTCCTCACCCCCTGCTGTCCTCCCACCCAGCTTGAAGCTCTCTCTGAGGGGCCCCTGGGCACCCAGGGGCCTCCTGACCTGAGCCCCCGACCTGCTGTGTCCCTCGCAGTTGGGCGCTGTGTACACAGAAGGCGGCTTTGTGCAAGGTGTCAACAAGAAGCTCGGCCTCTTTGGCGACTATGTGGACATCTTCAAGGGCATCCCCTTCGCTGCACCCCCCAAGGCCTTGGAGAATCCCCAGCGACACCCTGGCTGGCAAGGTGCGAGCGGGTGGGTGTTTGGCGGGACCCTTCTGCTGGGGCCATGACGCACCAGCCTCTCCCTAGCCCTGCCTGTCTCCTGTGGGCGGCAGTCCAGCTGAGAACAGCATCTCTGGCAGTTTGTTTTCAATCACTAAGTGATTTCTCACAGCTGCCGATGGAAACCATGAAGGCTGAGACAAAGTGCTCATTGGCACTCCCTTGGCACGGGCCCTACCTGCCACCCCTTAATTAGTCTCACCTCTGCCCACAGGAACCCTGAACGCCAAAGACTACAAGAAGCGGTGTCTTCAGGCCACCATCACCCAGGACAACACCTATGGGGAAGAGGACTGCCTCTACCTCAATATCTGGGTCCCCCAGGGCAAGAGGCAAGGTGCGTTCACCCTCGGGGACTTTGAGCGCCCTCGCCCTGAAGCCCCCCCAAGAGTGCGAGTCCCAGCCCCAACCCTGCAGGCTGAGTCTGGGGTCCCCAGTTGGCACAGAGGTGGGTGATGGGGTGGAAGGGGCCTCCCCCTCTGGCTCCCCAGACCTGGAGTAGGACAGACCCTTGGAGACCACATGGACATACCCGCTGCATGGAAGTGGGGGTGGGGGGTAGCGGGCAGGGGGTGCTGGGTGGGTGTCTCGGGGTCATGGGATGATTTCCATCCTGCCCAGTCTCCCGGGACCTGCCCGTCATGGTTTGGATCTACGGCGGTGCCTTCCTCATGGGGGCTGGCCACGGAGCCAACTTCCTCAACAACTACCTGTACGACGGGGAGGAGATCGCTACGCGAGGCAACGTCATCGTGGTCACCTTCAACTACCGCGTCGGGCCCCTCGGCTTCCTCAGCACCGGGGACTCCAACCTGCCAGGTTTGCCCAGCCCCTGAGGGCCCCAGGGGCTGGGGAGCAAGTATGCCTGATCACATATGAACCCCGAGTCCTCCTCAATGCCCCTCTTCTCAGCTCTACAGAAAGGCCCAGAATCCTTTTCACAGAGCTGGAACGATTGGAACTGAATCATGGATCGAAATAGATGAGGCTGCCAGATAGACAGGCAAAGAGAGAGTCTAAGAGAAGCAGGGGTATAAACCCAAAATGAAATTCACTGCCATCGAGTCGATTCTGACCCACAGTAGAACTTCCTCTATGGGTTTCTGAGATTTCAACTCTTTATGGGAGTAGAAAGCCTCGTCTTTCTCCCGCAGAGCGGCTGATGCTAACAGAGAGACAGACAGCAGAGGGACTAGGCAGGGAGGAGAGAGATGAACAGCAAGCAGGCCAACCTGTCCCCTCCCCCGCCCCAGCCCTCTAAGCGCCTTCAGCACCCCACCTAGGCCCAGCCCCTGGGCCCACCATCTGCCATCCCTGGACTGCACGCAGTTGAGGATCTTTTAACCTAACCCACATTGGTCGTGCACCTACTGTGTGCCAGGCTCTAGGCGGCTCATCTCTAGCACCTGACTCCTGGCCAAAGGCCCCCCAGTGATGCCCACCCCTGCCCTACTCCCAGGTAACTATGGCCTTCGAGACCAGCACATGGCCATTGCGTGGGTGAAGAGAAACATCGCAGCCTTTGGTGGGGATCCCAACAACATCACCATCTTTGGAGAATCGGCTGGAGGTGCCAGCGTCTCTCTGCAGGTCGGGATGTCCCCAGAGTGGAGGGGTGGGAGTCTGCCCCAAAGGGTTTGGGTGAGCTGGTCGGTGCTGAGCAGGTGGGCAGGCGGGCGGGCAGGTGGAGGAGAGCCGTGCTGGAGTGGCTGGGGCTGAGCCTGGGCTGGGGCAGGGCAGGCGAGACCTTGGTGACAGCCCCTCTGTGTGTTGCAGACCCTCTCCCCCTACAACAAGGGCCTCATCCGGAGAGCCATCAGCCAGAGTGGTGTGGCGCTGACCCCCTGGGCCATCCAGAAGAATCCACTCTATTGGGCCAAGATGGTAGGCGGGACGCTGCTTCAGCTGGCAGGGCGGGCGTGGTGCAGGGACTGGGTTTCATGCCCAGAGGCTGTCGTCCACTTTTCCATTTTCTACCACAAACTGCACCCCGATTTCCAGTCAGTCTCTCTCCTGAGCGTTGGCCTTCCTGACCTGCCCACTATTTACTCCGCACCCTTAGATCGCCAAGAAGGTGGGCTGTCCCCTGGACGACACCTCTAAGATGGCCAGGTGTCTGAAAGTCACGGATCCCCATGCCCTGACTCTGGCCTACAAGATGCCCCTGGCCGGCATGGAGTGTGAGTCGGGTGGCTGGGCGGGAGGGGGTGGGAACTCAAGGTGGGGGCAGGGCAGAGCTGCTCTCCTATTGACGAAAGGAAGGTGTTTTATTTGAGGCTCGATCCTGTCTCCAGGATTTGCAGAACATGGAAATTGCCCCCTTGCAGGCCTCAGCTGCTATAAATAGGGACCATTCTTCCTGCTTATCTTCCAGGGGCCCTGAACCCCTGGAGAAGCTGATGGGCACTTGGGTTACACCCCTGGCAATGCACACATTTGCAGTAGTTACACACAATGTAGGGCAATTTACAGACCCTGAAAATCCACGGGCCCTAGACCATGAAATTCGTGGCAGGTGACCTTCCATTCATTGAACAGGCATGTACTGAGCACCTACTGTAGCATGTGGGCCTCCAGCCCTAACAGTCTCTGCCTTGGGAAGGCATGGGGGATGGATGGAGGTCAGCATCCTCGGCCCAGGAGGCTGGGATTCCCTCTTGATCATTCTACTCAGGCAGAGCGCACCAGGGCCAGCACAACACTCACTGAACTCGATGTAAGCGCGTGGCAAAACCAAAGCCCACACTTCCTGCTGGAGGGCGGAGGGACGGGGCTGGACCTAATGAACTCTGCATCTCCTGGCCCCACAGGGCTATTGGTTCAGGGGTGCTGGAATGTACTGTGGACCTCCCAGAATTTGAGGCTCACAGCTTAGAACCCAGCCCTGGAGGAGGGGTGCCCTGTTCCCCTCAGTTGCCCCTCCATCTCCTCCCGAGAGGAGAGGGGACGAGGACAGACGCAGCCTCCAGACCAGTGGTTCCCACCGGGGATGGTTTGGCCCCTAGGGGACAGGTGTCAATGTCTGAAGATATTTTTTGCTGTCACCAGCAGGGAAGGGGTGCCACAGAGAGCCTCCCACCCCCCACCACATGATATAGAATTATCTGGCTCAATGTGTTAATCGGGTCCAGGCTGAGAAACTCTACTTCAGACCAGAGGCGGGAGGTGGGCCCCAGCAGCCTCTTGGGGAGGGAGTCAGGTGCCCCCTTCGAAGTGGAGGCAGGGCTCAGAGGGGGCCTGGAAGGGGCGCAAACGTGTCGGCTCTCCCACCCAGACCCCATGCTGCACTACCTGGCGTTCCTCCCTGTCATTGATGGAGACTTCATCCCCGAGGACCCGGTCAACCTGTATGGCAACACTGCCGACATCGACTACATGGCGGGCACCAACAACATGGACGGCCACATCTTCTCCTCCATCGACGTGCCGGCGATTGACAAGAAGTCCCAAACCATCACAGAGTAAGCAGGAAGCCCGGCGCAGAGGCATGGGGAAAAGGGTGAGGAGGTCAGCAGCATGTGCGAGGGGCCACCCGCTGGGTGGAGAGTTCAGTTCCTGCTTGGTCCCTGCAGTGAGGACTTCTACAAGCTGGTCAGCGGACTCACCATCACCAAGGGGCTCAAAGGTGCCGAAGCCTCCTTCCAGTTCTACACCGAGCCCTGGGCCCAGGACTCATCCCAGGAGGCCAAGAAGAAGACCGTGGTGAACTTTGAGACGGACATCCTCTTCCTGGTACCCACCAAGATCGCTCTGGCCCAGCACAGAGCCAACGCCAAGTGAGGACCTGGGCGTGGTATGGGGGTGGGCTTTGCTCCCTGAGAATACCTGCCTGGGATGCGGCACTTTCCTGCGGGGCCTCATCAGGGGGTGGCTCACAGGTGTCAGGGTGCCTGGGAGAGCGCTGGCCAGGCCCCACGTGTCCCTGCCCATGTGACAAGGCTCCAGAGGCCCTCTCCTCCCCTTCCAGCCCCAGGGGTTTACAAAACACTACCAAGACCCTCCACCATGGCTGGCCTTCCCCTAGGGCATTCTTAAGTCTACCCTCCACCTCTGTGAGAACACTGAACAATGACTTTTGTTCAGTTATCCTTGAGGGCGCTATGCACTGCTGTTACGTGCCATCCAAGTCCAGGCCATGGCACCGACTGGACAGAGCGGAACTGCCTCATAGGATCTCCTAGGCTGTCATCTCTCTTTTTTCATTTAGGAGAACAATCATGAAATCTTAATAGGGACAAAGACATACCATGCGGAGGGGGCAGCCATTCGAAGGTCGTAATGGCATCTGAGGCGTCACAGTCAGGACCCTGGCTACATGAGGACTTCCAAGATTTAATGCAGTTCTGAGAGCCCCCAAACACGGGGTACCTCCTGGTAGTACCAGGACTGCTTGCCCTTGCGGACCCAAGGAAATGAGAACGGGATGACCTTTTTTTTTCTGGTGCCAACTTTCCCAGACCCTCCAGACATCCCACCAGGAGACAGAGCTTGGCAATCCTGTTTTCTGACGACGCCTCTGTTTTAGCGTCCACCAGAGACCCCAGTCGCAGGTAGAATTTGAGGCGAACAAGGACACCGAAGCAGGCACGCCATCGGATGAGGGAGGCCTCTGCACTAGGTCACAGTGGCACACGGAGGCTGTGATCTCTGTGGGGGCAGATCACAGGTCTTTGCCCCCGCGGGGCATGGCGGGGGGGGGGGGGTTCCAGCCGCTGACTCTAGCCGAGCACTTAACCAGTGAACCACCAGGGCTTGGGTCACCCAGTAAATACTGGAGGAGCCAGTTGCCAGTGAGTGCATTCACTCCAACACGTACGTGTGTGTGTTAGAGTAGAATTGTGTCCGTCGGGTTTTCAATGGCTGAATTTTGGGAAGTAGCCCCAAGGCCTCTCGGGGTGGACACAGCTTGATAGCCTTTTGGCTAACAGCCAGGCTCATTACCAGGCTGCTTAAAGAGGAGGAGAAAGCAATTAAACCCCTCAGTCTCAGTTGAGAGCTCTGCGGTCCATTCAGCCTTGAGCTTCCGACAGCCGAGGCAGAAAGAAGAGCAGAGGGCACAGAACTTGTCCAGGCACACGGAGAATGGGGAGAAGAGACTCGAGTGGAAACAGCGTTCTTGGTACTCAGTTATAGGAGGAAGATGCCTCCACCCTGTGTGTAGACCAAAAATAACCAGATGCGCGGCTGCTGAGTGGATGCGACTCACAGCGACCTTCAGGACAGGGTGGAACTGCCCCTGTGAGTTTCCCAGACTACTCTGTGGGAGTAGAAAGCCCCACCTTTCTCCCTCAGTGGCCGGTGCTTTCGAACTGCTGACCTTGAGGTTAGCAGCCCAGCACATAATCAGTGCGCACCCAGGGCTCCTCGTGGGTTCGCGTGGAGGATACATGCAATGGAAACAGAATCGTGAATCTGCCTGCGGCTTTCCCTTCTGTCTTGGCCACACTCCCCAGACTCTCCTCTCAGGTTCCTTTCCAGGTTGGGCCAGCCAGGTGAGCATCCTACCAATCGGAGTGCTTTCTGCCTGTCGTCCTCAGGAGTGCCAAGACCTACAACTACCTGTTCACCCACCCCTCTCGGATGCCCGTCTACCCCAGCTGGGTGGGCGCTGACCACGCGGACGACATCCAGTACGTCTTCGGGAAGCCCTTCCAAACCCTCCTGGGCTACCGGCCTCAAGACAAAACGGTCTCCAAGAACATGATCGCCTACTGGACCAACTTCGCCAGATCTGGGTAAGGGTTGGGGCTGAGCCCAGGCCCAAGACACTAGTCCTACAGCCCAGGAGTCTCTGCACCCTCACATACCCACGGGGAGACCTTGGGCAAGTCACATCCCCTCACGAACCTGTGTCTCCATCTGCCGAAGAAGGGTCAGTGCCGCCGCATGTGCGCGCCCCTCTGCACCGGCCCTCAGAGCGCCCAGGCACCGCGGTGTCCGGGGACACAGAGAGCCTTTGCTGTGGGCTCGGATCTGGAGCTAGCAAGCATTTCCCAGGCCCAATAGGAAGGCAGTGCTGGCTCGGGGTTCAGGGCTCCAGCCCCATCCAACCTCTTCTCACTCGGCAGGGACCCCAACACGGGCCACTCGGCCGTCCCCACACACTGGGAGCCCTATACCCAGGAAAATGGCAACTACCTGGAGATCAACAAGAAGATTGACAGCAACTCCATGAAGCAGCACTGGAGGACCGACTACCTGCACTACTGGACCCAGACTTACCAGGCTCTGCCCACCGTGACGGGCGGCGAGTCCGCCCCCGAGCCCCCCAAGGAGGATGCTGAGGAAGCCCCTTTGCCACCTGTGGGCGACTCTGAGGCTGCCCCCGCCCCCCCAGAGGGTGACTCTGAGGCTGCCCCCGCCCCCCCAGAGGGCAACTCCGAGGGTCAGATGCCCATAGTTATCGGCTTCTGAAGTCTCAGGAGGCTTGGCTCCAAGAGGCCAAAAGGGTGGGACGCCAGAGACCCCCAGCTCTCATGCTCTTCCTGAATAAAGCCTTACCCATCTGTTTGGCATCTCTTGTTGCTCCCAAGACCCAGCTAGAGGAAGGAGGGACAGCCACTTTTCTGTGCAGCAGAGACTGCATCAGGACTGGGGCTGGTGTTCCAAGTTCCCAGGAGTCCCATGCTTCTGTTGGGGACTTGGGGACAGGTTGAGATATGACACGGTAGACCCGGCATCAGGATTCAGCTGTGGGCTACCCCAAAGCTTTCCCTCCCCCACTCCATACCAGGCTGCTGGCTCCTGGTGGGCTGGGTTCTGGCCCCAAAAGGCAGAGGCAACCAGGGAGGGGAGCTGGACTCTGTAGAGGACTGTCTTAGGGGGAGCGGGGGATGAGATGGGGGGGAGAGCAGGTGGTGGCTTCCTCTGGAGACAACAGAACCCAGCTATGCCCCAAGTCCCGAGGGTGGGGCAGAGAGTGGCTTCTGTATTCTGATTGTGGTCTGGGGACCCAGTCAGGGAAGAGAAGCTGGTTGTGTTGCCCCAGCTGGATACGAAGTGCACAAAATAGCACAGCGGATTCTCGGAAGCAAAGGACACAGGGTGGCTCCCCTGCTGGGCAGTGTCGGAGGGGTGGCTGACTGCAGTCATAGTAGGGACCAGTCTGAAGTTACCTAGGGTTGCCGGAGAACAATGGCACAAAACAGCTCTCAAAGCCCGAAGTTCAAATCTGGGTCTCCGCCATGGCAATTCCTTCCTTCTCAGTAGCCCTGGGCAGCCCCTTTGGTCCCTTGGCTTACCAACTTTAATATGATGTGTATGTGTGTGTGTGTGTGTGTGTGTGTGTGAACTCTCTTCCTTTTAATCTCAGAAGTGATTGGGTTTCGCTCCACCTGACCCTGGCATGCCCTCATGAACACAACCAAAACCAAAGCAGTATCTTGTCCTCGGGCACGAGGGTCAGAAAGGCAGCAAAGGCCCACTTTCCTCGTGTATCTACCATCTCATTATTGGACGCGTGAATTGACTGTAGTGAAGAAGAATGTGACTGGGGTGGCTTTTGACCTCCTCCAACTCCACAAGAAGGACGGAGGGTCAAAGTCCACCTCAGACCAAGACTGATGCCTACAGGCTGCAGTCAGACCGGCCTTGACCCCACAGCTTCCGTACCACCTCTCCCCAAGGCACCCTCTACTTCTTCTCAACTGGCTTCGGGGATTCACTGCGATGGCCACACAGAATCACAGACCACTCCTGATTATGGTGTTTAATGGTGGGCTTTTTAAAGAAGCTAGCAGGTGGCTATGTAGGTGAGAAATGGTTGTCAGGACAGCCTCTTCTCTCTGGCCCTCGGCCTCCTGGCCTGGCCTCTCTCTGCCCGGACAGTGTTACCAAGTTCTTTTGGGACTGGAAAGACGTGCCCAGAGAACTGCACTCTGCCTCAAACTTGGGCCCAAACACGAAGCTCTAGCTCCTGGGTCAGCAGACCAAGCACCTCCAATTACATGCCCGGAGACACACTACTCCCTAAGTCAGCTTCCAGGGGCAAGAAAGTCAGCTTTATTTCCTGTGGCCTGGGAAGTTCACTGCCCTGTCTCACGTGCTGGGTCCTGGTTTGGGGCTGTACTCCTTAATCGCTCCTCTGGTACAGTAGCACACACTCTACCGTTCCACTGTGTGCTCTGAGGACCACATCACACAGTAACAAACACTGAGGTGAGGCTAGAGGAATGCTGGTCGCCATATCTCCTCCCTCTTACCTGAGCCCCTGCCCCTCCATGGCTGTCCAGCGGGCAGAGGTGCGTGGGGAAGAGTGTAAATAGACATCAACCTCACAGTGACCCAAGGGTATTCAATAGGGTCAAAGAGGAAAGGGACTTGTTATGGATTCGATTGTGCCAACTCAAAGAACCCAACCCAATGCCATTGAGCCCTTTCTGACTCATAGCAACCTTCTCAGGCAGAGTCCAGGTCTGCCCCCTTTGGTTTTCCTGGGCTGCAAATCTTAACAGGAAGCAGAAAGCCTCACATTTCTTCTACAGAGTAGCCGGTGAATTTGAACTGCTGACCCTGTGGCCCACTGTGCCCTCAGGGTTCCAGGAAGCATGTCATTCCCCCAGCCAAATATGTTCAAGTTCTAAGCCCTGGTACTTGTTGAACGTGAACTTATTTGGGAATCAGCTCTTGGCAGACAGGAACACGCGGTCATACTGGATAGAGTGGGCCCTCATGGAAAATGGCTTCAAACCCAACCAAACAAAAACAAGCACCCACTGCCACTGAGTGGATTCGGACCCACAGCAAGCCTGGAGCACAGAGCAGAACTGCCCTGCAGGCTTTCTGAGGTTGTGAACCCGAACAGAAGCAGCCAGCCTCATCTTCCTTAAAGCAGCTGGCGGGTTCGAAGCACCAACCTTTCAGTCAGCAGCCCAGGGATTACCCATTGTTGCCACCAGGGCACCTATAGGCACACACATATACATGGCACACACACGTGTACATATGTGATCTCTCACATACTCACTGCCACTGAGTTGATGCCTCATTGCGACCCTCTAGAGCAGTGGTTCTCAACCTTCCTCATGCCGTGACCCTTGAATGCAGTTCATGTGGTGCTGACCGCCAACCACAAAATTATTTTCGTGGCTACTTCATCACTGTCATTTTGCTCCTATTATGATTATTAATCAGGCGACCTCTGTGGAAGGGTTCGAGCCCCAGGTTGAGAACTGATGTTGCATGGGTCTCTGAGACGGTAAATCTTTATAGCCACAGACAGCCTCATCTTTCTCCCTAGGAGTGGCTGGTGGGTTTGAAGCAGTGGTTAGCAGTAGTCTGTGGTTAGCAGTCCTACAGACCATTAGGATTCCTGAATCTATGCACATATGCAAATAAAATTCCAAACTCACACTGATGGCTACTGAATGCCTATGGAGGGCACCGCGGACTAAGACATCATGAGAGATGAGTTTTAGCCTAGCACAGACACACAACATAGTTGTTTATCTACAAATCTAGTTTTAAGTTCAAGAAAATGTTATATATAAAGATTTATATACATATAAATCTACATATCCATACATCTAGTGTTCAGAAGGTTAAAAAAAAGGTAAGTACTCAATATTCTCTAGAAGGTTCACAGTGACTTAATTTTTGCCCAGAATAGTCGACAATACAAATAAAAAGCCTTAGTTTTGTTTGTTTTCCATTGTCTTTGCCAATAAATTTACTTCTAGGAAATCTTCATTGGAGTGTGTATGTCTAGATGTGTTTGGTCACACAAGAATGCACACTTCAAAGGATCTAAATCTATGGATTTATAGCTATCTCTAAGCATGAGTTCACTTAAATGAGTAATTACTGACATAGGACTTACACTGTTGAGTAAATACTACTATAGCCACAATTCCATGAACAGTAATAGCAGTCGTCTATGAGCTAGAACTCACGCTGAACAAAGGGAGGGAGGCAAATGGGATCATACTCATGAATGGGGAGTTGACAGAAAATATTTCTGTGTCAGTCTACACGCTGCAAATATACCCACGGATATAACAGAGCCTATTGGGGCAAGAGGGAGCCCTGATGGCACAGTGGTTATGAATTAGGCTGCAATCTGCAAGGGTCGTCAGTTGGAAGCCACCTGCAGCTCTCCGGGAGAAAGACAGGGCTTTCTACTCCGGAAAACATGACAGACTCCGAAACTCACAGGGGCAGTTCTACCCTGCTCTGTAAAGGTTGCTAGGAGTCAGCACTGACTCAGACAGTGGAGTTTGGTTTTTGAATTGAGGGCAAAGTTATGAAAACTGCTTACTGTAACCGAACACCTTGAGGGAAAGAGTCACTAGCTCAGGACCCCAGTCGTAAGGGTCACTAAGACCAATTGGCATAATATCGTTAGGCCACCAAGACAATGTTCTGCATATGACTTTGCTGAGCAGCAGCAGGGTCTTAAGGGCTGGGAAGTGGCCCTCTGAGGTACACCTGTTGGTCTCTTCCCATCCGGAGCAAAGAAGAGCAAAGGTCAATGGCCAAGGAGACCATTAGTCCAAGGACTAAGGAACATGCAAAGTCCAATCTCCGTGACCCCGAGATCAGAAGAACTGGATGGTGCCCACCTACTATGCTGACCACCCTAAAAGGGGTGGCTTCTGGACAGAGGGACAGAAAAATGTGGAACAAACTTAACATCGTAAAATAAAATTATTTTTAAAAAGCAGACTTACTGGTCTGAGAGCGGCTGGGGGGAAACCCCAACAGGCACCTTATACAGAAGGCAGACGAGGCCTAAGGCAACGATGGACAAGAGGCTGCTGGCTTCCACAGCTGGGCACACGTGGGGCTTCTAAAAGCCGAAAGAACCGAGGAAGGAGCTTCCTCTGGCGCCTTCAGACGGAGCACGGCCCTGCCGGCCGACCCGGAATTCAGGCTGCCACAACTGTGGCAAAATGCATTTCAGGTCCATGGAGGCCTGCGGTCAGCTGTGACTAGCTCCGCGGGGCTGTCAACATGTTTGTGGACACGCTCCATTCTCTTTCCTGTCTGTGCCCTCCACGTTCAGATGGCCCCGGCTCTTTACTCTGCACTACCAGTTGTGAGAGGGGCTACCAGGATGGGGTTTCACTTAAAAACAAATCAGAGGAGGAAAGAAAAAGCAAGATATGTGCAGAAGCCAGACTGCAGCAGCCACTTGATTGCAGACAGCTACACTCCGAGACTCTCTGAAATGGAAGGTGGGCAGGCCCAGGACACCTCAGGTCACCTGCCCTCACCCCCTGGCCCAGTGGTCACTGTCCTGACCTGACATCAGGAAGTGACGTCACACCTTCCCACTAGGAATCAAGTGCAGCCGGAGTCCTGCTTCCTCTCACAGCAGAGCCAGAGCTGGACGGCAGCCCCTCCCCTCCTGGGGCAGGGTGGCACCCAGGCCCTGCCTGTGACCACTGTGGCCACCCTGCACTTCCTGGCTTGGTCAAGGAGTCTTGGGTGTAAGGAGCAGACCCCGTCAAAGATGGAGGTGGACCCAGGTGGCAGACACGGCACATGGTCTTATCTGGGTAGCTGTCACTGCCCTCTTGGCCGAACGGTGCCTTCACGATGCAGTAATGTCGCACCTTGGGGACACTCCAAAACTCACTGCCAGAGTCCATTCTGATGCTCAGGGACCCTAAAGGACAGAGTAGAACTGCCCCTTGGGAGTTCTGAGGCTGTAAATCTTAATGGGAGCAGACAGTCTCACCTGTCTTTCACAGAGCACCTGATGGACTTGAACTACTAACCTTGTGGTTAACAGTGGAACGAGCCAGCTCACTGCGTCACCACATTGGTATGCTGGCAGCTAATGGGAGGAAATAAATGTTCCTCCTGCTGGGCTTCTCTCAGCTGCCCAGACCCCTGGAGAAACCGAGCCTTCCGCCAGCCTGGGCCTGGCTCCATGGGAAAGCAAGGCAGTAAACTTTGCCCTCACACACCATAGCCCCGCTGGCCGGCCAGGGTCTGGACGTGGAGATGAACCGAAACCAAACTGCTACTCCCGGGCTGTAGTAGAAACGGGAATTTAATATAATATTCAAGTCTAGTATTTGCTATTTACAACAAATAAATATTGCCCCTCCCCAGTCGGTAAACATTTGTTTTGTTTTTGCCTTTATACAAATATTCATTCCCCCCTCCCTCCTACCTCTCCCCCAAGGCCGCCCTCTCCCCCGCGCTGTGTGGCCTTGGGCCCGGAAGCAGTGCATGCTGGGGACTCACTCTCAATGGCCCCGACGCGGACTCTTTGGTGCAGCCTGGCAAAGGCGAGGGTGGCGGTGGGCGGGGCCAGCCCCCCTGGGAAGGTCACAGGCAGTGCCCTGGGGCACCTGGAGAGAACTGCAGTGGTCGGATGCGGTGAGTGAGTGGGTGCTCCGGGGTGCCCGTGGGCCCAGGTGGCAGTGACCCGCACCCATGAGGGTGTGAGGGACGTGTAAAGAGGGCAGTGCCCAGCGGCGGGCCAGAGCACCATACCCATTGGCAGCGCTCCGTGGCGAAGGCTGGCTAGTCATCTGGTTCCCAGAGAGCAGAAGGCACCTAAGGCAGGGAGTGGTCCACGGGGTCCGGATCAGCCTGGAGACTGGCAGGCATCATGCCCGGTGGCAGGAGAGGTTCGGCGGTGAAACTGGAGTCCGGGGTGGCCTTGGCTGGCAGGCTCGGAGGGAGGTGCCTGCCTGGCCTGCGCCCCTCTAGTCTGTACGTGCTTCCCTACCTGGCCAGCCAGGCCCTGGAGAGAGTGGCCCTGAGGCTGGCCGGTGCCAGAGGCTGGTTAGAAGATGCCCTTGGCCATCTTGAGTCCTTTCTGTTTCATGCGTGGAAGGGTTGAGCTGGCCCCGTGCTTGACCTTTACCCCCTTGCTGAAAGTCCGCTTCTTCAGAACAAAGTCATAGTTGGCGGTCGAGTTCATGGCATAGAACACGTTGGCGTTGTCCGGGATCTTCAGCTCTGGTCGGGGAGAGGCAGAAAGACAGTCAGTGTGCACAGAGGAGGCTGGGGCCAGAGTGGGGGGGTCTCCACATCGCTGCTGATTGCCAGGCAGGCTGTAGCCAGAGACTGGAGACCTCCTGCCCAGCTCCAGGACCGCCCAGGGTTCTAAAATCAGAGCTTCCTGTGTAGGTGCTGCTTAAACCTAAGGACTTTTGCTTAAAGAGCAACTCCGAGGGACCCCATCAAGCAGATCAATACACGCGCTACGGAACTCCCAGAAAGTGAGAGAGAAAGAGGCAGACAGAAGAGTTGCAGAAATGAAGGACAACCGCTTCCCCGAGTTGATGAAAGACACGAATCTGCACCTCCACGGAGCTCCACAACCCCCAGCAGGATGAGCCTGCAGAGGTCCACACAGTTCGTCTAGCCAACATGCTGTAAGGTTCAGAAAACCACTTCGCGGGCCTGTGGGTGACACTCCCAATTGGGTTAATGGCTGGGAGTAGCATGCGGCTGTTCAAAGCTACCAGCTGCTCCTTGGGAGCAAGTCGAGGCTGCCTGCCTCTCTCCAGATCTACAGCTTGGGAAACCCCAGAGAGCAGCCCTACTTTTCCCTATAGGGCTTCTGAGAGCGGAGTAGATGCCACGCGGTGGGTCTGAGTCTAATGGCTGGGTGATCAGCTCACCCAAAAGAAAATACAGTGATGGCAAGGGGTGACCGCGGACTCTTGCGGTGCCCACACAGACTATGTGCCCCCAGGGACCATGTGGATTGACCTGCTAGCCGATTTCTCCCCACTCTGGGCAAGACAGCGGGCCGGAGGGCTCAGAGCCCAGGCTGCCCGTGTGCTGGTTCCTTTCCATTCATTCCCTTTCCCAGTTTTCAGATCCTGAGCCTCTAAGGAGAGCAAGGAGACCCTGCTGGCTGTCAGTATCAGGAACGCAGGGGTGCTAACATAGCTCGTGCTCCAGCCTGTAGGTCAGGAGTCTCCAAGATTCACCCACGTCTCTGTCTTGGCCATGGGCACCCCTGAAGGAAAGGAGCCTCGAGGTCCGCCCTTCTGCCCACCTCCCAGAACAGAGTGTCCCTCGCACTCGGTTTCTCACTGCCTGGCTCATGCCCAGGGAAGGGCGCGTGGCAGGGTGGGCCAGGAGACGCCAAGTCTCGGAGTTGCCCTAGGGCGGGTCTATGTGTGTGCCTGGTGCCTCCTGCTGCTAGCCTGGTGGTGGCTGGTGTGTTCTGAGCCCACCGCCGCCCTCCCGCCCTGACTCACTGCGATCCTCCGAGATGACCTGCACCAGCTCATAGTCGTCCGGCTCGTCCTCGTCCAGGTTGTGTTTGTCCATGGCCTTGCGGATCACGGTGGGGGCCTTGTCCTGGCTGGTCACCTGAAGGGAGGAGCGAGAGATGGAGTGTACAGCCCCCGGGACTGCTGGGAGCCAACCCTGCACGGAGCACAGACTCACAGACCCCAGAGGGTGTGGATGGGTGCTGGGTCCAGGATCCAGGGAGTAGACAAGGCTTAGAACAAGGGTCCTACAAATGACCGCTCACTGACGGCTGGCTAGCTCCGGCAGTGATGCACACAATGCAGGATGGTGTGTGATGGGGCCAGTGACGTCCACAACCTGATCACTGCCCCACCTCAGAGACTACACTGTACAGCAGGGGTTTTCCCTCCACCGCCGCCTCCCCTCTCTGGGTACCAGCTCCACCCTCCCCACAGGGAAACCGAAGGTCATCAGCTGCCTCTCTATGCTGAACTCCCCCTGCCCACACCCTCTTACTCTGGTGAAAGCCCATAGGGCCTGATGGGACTCAGCCCAACACACTTCTCTGGCCTCGGTCTTGCCCCTTGACCTCTGGTCTCCCTGCTGCTCCAGCTGCAGAGCTTGCCAGGTCTGCCCAGCCTGGGCCCCGGGGAGCTGGCATGCCGGCTCACTCACCACGATGCTCTTGTACATGTTGCCGTTGTCCACGTCGAGGCTGACGCGGATGATGCAGCAGTCGCCCACCTGCTGGTTGTAGAGGGGCAGTGAGGAGCTGTAGCTGCAGGCCCCAGACACGGAGCGCTTGTGGGTGCGCGTGGAGGCCACTGGCGTGGTGGAGGCCGAGGAGGACGAGGTGCTGCTGGAGGCGGAGCTGATGCCGGACGTCTCTGGGGACGACTGGGAGGCCGACTCCCAGAACTGAGGGGACAGCGAGATGAGTGGGAGCCCCGGCCCCTGTGGGGGCACCGAGGGGTGGTGTCCAGGTTGGGGTGGGGAAGCTTCTAGAAGCTGCTGGCCCAGGGAGCAGAGGGGGCTGGGGCAGGCAGTCACCTTCTTCTCCTGGCAGTCAGGGGACTCCGGGACAAAGCTCATGTTGATCTCCTCAACGTCGGAGCTGGAGGAGCCGGCGGAGTGCACGCTGAGCACGTCCGCAGCGTCCCCACTGCTGAGGTAAGGCCCACACTTGAGCTGGTCGCAGGACTTGGAGTGGCAACTGCTGCTGGTGCTGAGCTCCGTGCTTGGGGCTTGCCGGCTGGAAGGAGGGGCTGATTTACTGCCCACCCTCGCCGGCTCTCACTCAGGAACAGGCCCCCACAGGGAGCCAGGTAGCACCACCCCATTTCATAGAAGGGAAGCCGAGGCCCACGGGTGAGGTGAGGGGTTCCTGTCCCTGCCCCCCCACCCCCAGTTCTCCCCTGCCCACCACTCACTCGCTCCAACGCTTGACGATGGCCGTGTTCTTCTTGGCCTTGAGGGTGTTGCTGGCTGACTCCGAGGGGGCTTCCAGTTCACAGGACAGACTGTAGCTGCGGGACAGAGTGGCAGCCGTAAGGCTCAGGTCGGCCTGCAGGGGCCCTGGCTGGAGGTTCTGGCGCTGGCCGCTAGGGGACGCTCACGCCTGCCTGCTGCCGACGGCCTGGGTTGGCCTTACCTCTCGGCCTCGCTGAGCCGCTCCATGGCCCGGAACCAGGCCACAAAGTGCTCCTCTGGGGCGATGCTGTAATTGTTGCAGGCCGACTGGAGCAGCTTGATCTGGGCGATCACTTCGAATTCCTGCAGCGGGAGCGAAGGGCAGGGCAGGACAGGGTGCTGAGGGGCCTCGGGAGCAAGCTTTGGATCCCCTTCTATCGAGCTACCCACCCCGCACCAGGCCAGCTCCAACAGCCCCTCCTGCAGGAAGCTGCCCTGGATTCCAAGGCCAGGCTTCAGTTTCATCCCTTCTCTGGAATGACCGGAAGGAGGCCAGAAGGGCTGCGTCCAGCCCATCTCCCCCCACCGCCTGCAGACAGGGGAGACCGCGGCTTACCTTCCTCCTCTTCTCGAAGTTGATCATCCTGCCCTGGAAGGCAGACCACCATCACCATCAGAAAGGGTCCCCCAGGGCACCCCCAGTGTCCCGCACCCACTGCACTGTCCCTCCAAAAGGGCTTCACAACGTTCGTGGGGCGATAGAATGGGAAGGGCCTGGAATTTTTCCAGGAGCCCTGGTAGCCTGGCAGGTTACACACTGGGCTGCTAACCGCAAGGCTGGCTCCATGGGACTAAGATAAGGTTTTGTACGCCCATAAAGAGTTACAGTCTCAGATAGAAGATAGATATACAGACAGTTACAGTCTCTAGCGACAACTGTACATTTTTCCTTAATAAAAATAAACGATTGCATTGTATAGATAATGAATTCTACGCTAGTGAAATCATTTCAAGGAAGGAGAGTTCATGGTCTCGGAAACCCACAGGAGCACTTCTCTGTAGGTCTACTCAGGCTCACATGAGTAGGAATCAACTCAGTGGCAGTCGGTTCAGTTTGAACTTTTGCTATTTTCCCAAACCTTCGGAAGCTCCTTTGTATCCCGGGCTTGGCTCTCGGCTGGGTTTTCCTGGGCTCAAGGGGCAGGAGACTCGGAAAGCTAGAGTCTGCAGCAGCCTTCGGCAGGAAGAGCCTACTTGGTAACTCACCTGCTGCCTGACCATGAAGGAGTCAACTTCCCACCATTAGCAGGACCCCCAGCCCCTGGCAGGGATGTGTCCTCGCCTTTCAAAGCCCAGGCAACACTGTGTCGTCTCCTTGCTGGGCGAATCCCTACGGGTCCCCTAGAACTGCCCCTGGGGGGCTCTGAGACTGAACTCTCTGCCGGGACAGGAAGCCTCATCTTTCTCCCGAGGAATGGCTGGTGGTTTTGAGCCGCTGACCTTGGGGTGAACAGCCCAGTGGGTAATGCACTCTGTCAACAGGGCTCCTTGGCAGGCAGGCCATTTCGCAGCTTCCTGCCCAGGGCACCAGGACTGGTGGCTTCTGCCAAGCATCTGTTTACTCATTAGTCAGATAGGCAGGACAGCTTCAGCTCACAAGGACCCCACGCCAAGTGCTGAGCGATCAAGAGCTCAGTATAGGGGCCCACCCCCTCTGACTCCCCGCTCCCCGGCCCCCAGCTCACTCACATACAGATAATCCTTCATCGCCGTGTCCAGCATCACCAGGTCAGTGAGGAAGGTGCCGAGGTAGGGGACAGTGCCCTGGATGACGCCCTGTGACATCAAGGTGGGATGAGCACACAGCAGTCACCTCCCGAGGCCAACCCTGGGCGCATCCACATGGTTGTATCTCCTGGGCCCCTCCGCAGTCCCAATACACCTTGAGCCCGGCTCTTGCAGGCCCTGGCCCTCAGTCCTTGCACACCCTGCCCTGCTAGCTGGTCAAGAACTGGCCCCCCACCCGGCACCAGGGGAGGTCTAGCCTGTGGGAGGCGTTTCAGGCACTGTGGCCACAGGAGATGGGCAGGAATAAGAGGGGCGGATGGGAGGGCAGCCCACTGCCCATGCCAACCCCGTCTCCCACTCACCAACTCCCTCTGCCGCTTCTGAGCCCTTCTGGGGTTCATCTCCAGCGTAGCGAACTTGGAGGTGCCCTCCTGCAGGGTCGGGGGGAGGTCAGTGAGGCTCCCCTCCCCTTACCCCTTCCCCATCAGCCCTGACCTTGCGTCTTAGATGCCTGGCATGGGTCAGCGGGGTGCAACAGGCCCTGTGGTCATTCCCAGTATGTCTGAGGGGCCCCGGCCTGTGCTTGGTCATCTGGGACTGGGACGCACAGAGCCCTGTCTGTGTTCTCGCCGTCCTCACTCACTCTCTCCAGTTCCTTCTCTGCCCTGAACCTCATCCCAGGGGGTGGGGTGGGCAAGGTGATCACTACATGACCGATTTTCCCCATAAGGAACAGGGCCAGCTCCTCCCTCTTAGACTGAGGCCCCGCCCCTACTGACCTGCCTCTTGGGGAGGCCTGGCCCCTCTGGGGTCCCTGCCCCAGGCTGGACCTGAGACCACACCTAAGGCTTCACCGTGCCAGCACCCTCTAGGAAGCGCCCCTGCAAGAACAGTTCCCATCCCCATGAGGGCTCTGGTGGGGGCCCCGGTGGGCTCTTTTGTCTTCTCTGTGTGGTAGGAGCCCTGGAGGCGCTGCGGTTATGCCCTGGACTGCAGTCTACACCAGCGGTTTGAAACCACCAGCCGCTCCTCAGGACAAAGATGGGACTGTCTACTCCTGTCCAGAGTGACAGTATTGGAAACTCACAGGGGACACTCTGCCCTGACCTATAGGGTGCCATGAGGGGCACTGACCCCATGGCAGTGGTGTGGGGTTTGGGGGAGGTGGGGCACAGGGCAGTGTGGGTTTGTCTGCTAGTGAGGTGGTGGGATGAGGCTGGGCAGTGCCTGCTGAGGGAGGGAGGGGTGGCAGAATTCAGGCTGGGCAGCCCCTTTGACCACCTGCCCCGTGGGGACCCCTCCTTGGATGACAAAGAGCAGCAGCAGGGGTGCTATAGAGAAGGAAGGACCTCAATGGCCCTCTGCACCCCCACCCCAAATCCAACCCACCCAATAGCCTGGGGGCAGCTCAGCCAGGACAAGAGGGGCTGGCACATGGCTGCTGCTGTGATGTCCATCTCCAGGGACAGCCTAGCCGTTGCTATGGTAACCGATTACCAGATCCTCCAGCCTGGCCCCAAACGGACCCCATCTGCCTATGGACCCAACCCTCTCCCTCCGAGTCCAGTCAAACAAGGCCGGGCCGTTTTCAAAGAGACTTTGGGGGACAAGTGAACAAGCGGCACCGGCCCAGTCTCCCGCCTCTCCCCCCGGCCTCTCGGTACCTTGATGAGCAACTCCCGGCTCAGGGAGTAGTTGTTCTCGTCGGAGAAGATCTCGGAGAGCTTCTGAAAGATTCGGACGCTTTCCCTGCGGGCGGGCAGAGAGAGGGAGAGTGAGTACAAGTCTTCAAGTTCAGGTGCAGGGCCTGGACACAGGTCCCTTTGGGGCCTCCGGGGTGGCATGGGGCTGGGGAGGAGGGCACTCCACCCCAGGCCCATTTCCAACCCAGCTGGGCAGCTCAGCTCAAAGCAGCCTCGTTTCCATTGGGTGAAGTGGAAACCTTGCATATCTTTTGGCCAAGCCTGCACCTGTCTGGAAACCAAGGCCGAAGGCAGGACCCTGGGCCCAAGGTCAGGTGGCGATTTGGTGACCTGGCCCGGCTGTCCCAGCCTTCCCCACAGGGGGCCTGGCTGCCTCCCACCAGTGGGGAGGTCCCTTTCCCACCTGGAAACGTCTTCCCAGGTCTTCTTCAGCCGGTGGATGGAGTTGCTCTGCAGCGCGGAAAGGACAGCGTGGAGCGAGGAAAAGTTTTTGAGGATTCGACACTCCTGGGGAAGGAGGAGGGACAGGTGGAGTCGCGGGCTAGGAAACCCACACGCAGCAGTCCTGCCCTGCCCTGCCCTGCCCGAGGGTCGTGGTGAGTGGCCATGGACTTGCCGGCAGGGAGAGAGTGTGGTTTGGGTTTGGGAGGGGAATGAGCTGAATGAGGGCTGGCTGCCCCAGCTTCCTCCTGGTCAGCTGGCAACTCCCCTCTGGGGTCAGGCAGACCCAGGAGCCCTGGAGGGTACAGCTTGCATCCAAAGGGTGACATGCTCAGGGGGCCAGATTTTATTTCCAATTTGTTATTGTGAACTGGTGCCAGGCCTGCAGAGCTGGTGCATTTCCCAGCCGCCCATTGGGGCACATTTTGTTTCATGTCGCTTCACTTAGCCAACTTCCTCCCTGGGTCTCTGGCCTCTAGCCCTCCTCCTCTCCCACCCTTCCAGAATTTTGTTCCTTTGGTCTTACGGGGTGGCTTCTCCTAAGGTGTGTAGACCTCCCTCATGCTAGCCCTCCACTACAGACCTGTCTGTTGTTTGGTTGACAAGGGGCCCACTGGTGGGTGACTAAGGGTCACAGTCTTGTGGGCTCCCCCAGGCTCTTGCCAACCAGTAAGCCTGGTCTTTTTGATTTCGAGTTTTGGTCTACATTTTCTGGGAGGAGAAGTTAAGCCCCTGGTGATGTAGCAGTTACACATTGGGCTGCTAACCTCAAGGTCAGAAGTTCGAAACCACCAGCCTCTCTGAGGGAGAAAGACCGGGCTTTCTACTCCCTTCAAGAATGAACAATCTCGGAAACCTACAGGAGTCGTTCCTGTCCTAAAGGGTCACTAGGAGGCAGAGCCAACTCACTGGCAGAGAGTGTGGTCTGGGAAGGAAGGAATCAGGGAGCCCTGGTGGCGTAGGGGGCTATGCACTATGTTGTAAATCACAAGGTCAGCAGTTCAAAACCACCAGTCCTTGGAGGGAGAGAGATGGGGCTCTCTGCTCCCATAAAAAGTGAGTCTTGGAAACCCATAGGGATTGTTCCACTCTCTCCTACAGGGTCACTGTGAGTCGGAACTGACTCAACGGCAGCCAGTTTGGTCCTGGGAGGATGGCATTCACGGGGACTGTACACAGGGTCACTGTGAGCCCGGGTGGGCTGGATGGCACCTCAAGCAGCAGTGGGGTTGGAATCTGCAGCCTGGGATCAGTTTGGGATCATCTGCTGACCAGGCAGCTGGAGGTTCGGTGGGAGCCCCCAGCAGGACTGCGGCAGCAGCGCCTGGCTGACCCTGCAGCAGGTCCAAGCCCAGGGGCTGGCCCACACTAAGCGGGCATCTCGTGGCATACCCTGGCCACCTCGATCCAGTGCTCCACCACCCTGGCCCGGTCCGGAGCCTTCATGTTTCGGTCCCCGAGGCAGGTGGTGATAACGCAGTTGGCCACGCTGTTGAACTGGGTGACAGTGGCCCGGATGGTGGGAGCCAGGTGCTCCTTGCCCTTCTTGTCCCTCTGGGACCAGATGGAGCCCAGGCAGTGATAGGGCACCACCTTCTTGAACAGCTCCTAGGGAGGACAGACGGGAATGTCATTGGGCCTGCTGGCCCCAGTCCTGCCAGTGCATGGAGTGGGGGAGTCCAGTGAGCTGAGCCTTGCTGGGGTCTCTGGGTTTTGCTCTTTGTCCATTGAGGGAACCCCACATGAGGGCGCCCAGGACCCAATGATGGAGGGAGGAGAGGGAGATTCACTCCGCTCCTCTTCCGACTGGTACAGGGCCACAGGCAGCACCCTCCACCAGTCTCCCCATGGGACCATAACTAGGGGCCTTGCTTGAGTGTGAGCCAGAGGGTCTCTAAGCCATCAGGTGGCTTGACACGCAGAGCCTGGCGAGGCCTGGCCAGGGGTGGGAGGGTGAGCCAAGGGCCCACCCCGCCTCCTCTTGATGCTGCCTCACGCACCAGAACCACCCAGGTCACACAACCGGTAAGCGGGGAAGGGGGAGGCGATCTGGACCCCCGAGATCAGGGAACGGCTATCCTGGGGCAGCCCCAGCCGCTCACCGCATCCATCAGTGTGAACTGCTCTGCCACCAGCTCTGGAGGGAAGGCCAGCAGGTTCGGCTTCTCCTCACTCAGCCCGTTCTCCGTCATCCCGGGGGAGGAGCAGGCAGGCTCCGGTGCTGAAGCTGGTGCTGGTTCTAGCTCCGGAGCTGGGGGTGGAGTGGGAGCTGGTAGGAGAGGTGGAGATGCCTCTGGAGCTGGTGCAGGAGGGAGTGCGGGAGCAGGCTCCAACTCGAGATCCGGCTCTGGCTCCAACACTGGATCTGGAGCTGGCTGTGTTTCTGGAGCTGGTGTGGGAGCTGGCTCTGGAGCTGGAGGTAGAGCTGGTGCAGGAGCGGGAACGGGAGCGGGAGCGGGAGCGGGAGCTGGACGAGAAGCACACAGGGCAGGGAATTATTTCTTGAGGCTCTTCTAGTCTCTCTGACTCCCACCCAACAACCTTTTCCTGATGGGTCCGGGTTGGTGAAGGTGGGGGAAGACACTGATCGGATACGTTTGTGTCTGTTAGCAGGATTCATTGTGAAGACAACTTTGATGACAGGAGCATCAGCAGCCGAACCAGGAGCCAGAGCAGAGGGCAGTGGACTTCCTGGCCTACAGAGCAAATGGAGCTGAAGCCTTTGGGGCAGGAGGCTGGCTTATGGAGTGGACTCGCTCTGGGACCTCAACGGGGGGAGCTGGACTTGCTGATTCATGGAGCTGGGGCACCCTTGGGTTCAAGCTCACAGCAGAGTTGTATGCCTTCTGGGCATTTATTGGCGGAGCCTATCCTGATAGAACTGTATCTTGAGCATTTTTTGCCTGAGCCATCGCCTGCTAGCTTTCCTAACAAACCCTGTAATCGATGAGGTAGTTTATTGTGCCAACCTGGCCAATAAACACTTGTGGGGTTAATTGAAAGGCGGAGGGATAAATGGTTCAGTGAGCCTAGCCTTTTGAGTTCGTGTTCTCTTTCTTTGTGATGGTTGGACCAAGGTGCAGCTGCTTTAGCCAGTTCCCTGCTTCAGCTGGCAAGGCTCACTTCCTGCAAGACATCCCCAAGGAGAAGCCGCATGGACCTGCCCCGATGCAGCCCTGGGTGCTGGAGCAGCAGCATGGAGACTCCTGCCAGCGCTGAGATGCTTACACGTTCACTGATTTAGCTTTCCTCCTGCAGTCCCCATCATTGTGTGTGTTTTGTGAGAAGGAGGAGGACTTTGTGGATTGGTGTCGGACATATGGGTTATTGTTGGACTTGTGGGCTTGGGCAGCACTGGGTTGGGATGTTTTCTTGATGTGCAGTTCCCCTTGATATAAAACTCTCTCTTACACATATGAGTTTCTGTGGATTTGTTTCTCTAAAGTACCCAGACTAACACCATCAATAAGCATGCTCTGTGAGTCCTCTGTGGCCCCTGCAGTGAAGTGTAGAGCCCAGCTGAGAAGCAGAGACGCCTGTGGGAGACACAGCAGCAGAAGTAGAGTGAGGTGGGCAACTGAAGTGCTCGAGAAGAAATATTCCTGGGATGACTGCCTTTCCTGCCTCCTTGCCAAGGGCAGACAACAAACACACCCATGATGAGACTGCCCAGGCTGCCATGCCCTGGATGAGAGGTCTGAGGCCCCTCTTAGCTCCTTCCTGTGTGGCCCACCTCATAAGATTACACGCGCCCACCCTGAATCCTCCTCACCCTCTGGCTCTGCCTCAGTGGGCTCAGAGTGCTCCAGCTGGGTCAGGAGGAGGTCAGCCCGGCGCTCCAGGTCCGAGCCGGGCATGTTGAGCTGTACGTAGGCCACCAGTTGCTTGAGGCACGGGAAATCCGGGGGCTGACAGAAGTCCTCCGAGTACTGGTCCAGCCAGGTGCCCAGGATGGAGGAGATGGCACTGCAGACAGATGAGCGGGTAGCGCACTCAGAGGGCTGGGCCCGGGGCACTGTCTGTCCCTGACTCAGCGAGGCTAGCCCATGCTCTTCCCAGTCCTCGGGGTGTCCTGGAAATGGCCGGTCAGCCAGCAGGGCGCTAGGACTCTCAACTCCAAGTTCTTGATCAAGTCTGACTGTGCCATACTCCCCTGTCTCTCCTGAACCCCTCCCGCTAGACAGCAACTCCAAGGGGGTCGGAGATTGTGTGTGCTTGTTCACTGCATGGAGGCCTGGTGGTGTAGTGGTGATGCACTGAGCTGTTAACCAGGTCGGCAGTTTGGAACCACCAGCCACTCCTCGGGAAAAA
Organism: Tenrec ecaudatus; assembly: GCF_050624435.1. NCBI lineage: Eukaryota > Metazoa > Chordata > Mammalia > Afrosoricida > Tenrecidae > Tenrec > Tenrec ecaudatus. Next base: position 73,925,617 of record NC_134539.1, on the reverse strand, counting down.
GTCGGGGCTCTCTATTCCTGTAAAGAGTTAAAGTCTCGGGGCAGTTCCACCCTGTCCTACAGGGTCACTATGAGGCGGAATGGACTTGATGGTGGTGTATGTGTCTGAGCTGGTCCCTGCAGGGTGCTGGTGCGTGCTCTATGCATGTCCCACAGGTCTGTCCTTGCCTCGAGGGGCAGGCCTCTGGCTTGTGGGCCCGCCACGGTCTTGGACTATGCGCTTCTGTGGGACTCATCTTCCGTCAGACATTCCCCTCCCCAAAGGTGGGGCCCAAGCACACCCCTGCCAAGCAACTGAACGCCACAATTAAGATTCCTGAGATTCGGGAGCAGCCTGCTCCTTGAGCCTCCTATTCTGGGGCCAGCAAGTGCATCAGCAGCATGGGGGGGGGGGGTGATGGGCTCACCCAGGAGTCCATGACATTTTGGGGTTCCACCCCCAGTTCTCTGGGACCTCTTTCCTTCTGCAAGGGGGAAGCCCCAGAATTCATTCCTCTAGGGGGAATCCTCCGCTGTGTGGGGCCCTGGGCTCTGCCCGCCCGCCCCTCCCTCTTCTGGGCAGCCCCACGGTCCACTTACTTTTTGAGTTGCTCCTCTGGTCCGCCATCCTCATCCGAATATGGGAGGATGCATCCATATCTAGAGGAGGCCGTGAGGGCGTCACATCTACCGTACCTGCTTACGATGCCTGCTGTTACCGTCTGACGCCACGCTAGGCTGCAAACCCACGAGGGCAGGGCCTCTGGTCTGCTCAGTATGTGTTTGCTGAGCAACGAAACCAGCCAGCACCTCACCCGCTAATAGAGTAGGCCTGGGGTCTCTCTGCCAGCCCCCAGAGATCCCTGCTCTGGCTATACCCAGGGCAGGGACCCAGTAGACAGAATCTCAAGCCACTTTTCCATATGGGAACACAAGCTTGGTCAAGGCCGTGGGGGGGGGGGGATCACTGAGGATGAGGCACAGAGCTTTGTAGGGGATAGGACAGCTGCTGCCCACCCCCTGCCCACCCCAGCAGCCTCCTTTCAGTAAGCTCTTCCCATAGGCCGAGGAGGTGGCCCCTCTAGCCTACTCTTGGATGAGCCGACAGAGATGGAGTGGCATTCCCGAGTCCAGGTCCAGGGTGCTCACCTTTTGAACAGCAGGTCCAGGACCTGTTGGGTGGTGGCGAAGGCTCGGTAGGTGCACAGGAAGATGGTGACGTAGGAGAGGTCGCTGCCCTGGAAGGCAGGCACCAGGTGCTCCACCAGCTTCTCCAGGGTGCCTGCCTTGACTGCCCGTACTTTACAGGTCTCGTACAGGTTCAGGGACGACTCATTTTCATACTGTGGATGGGGCGGAGGAGGGGCATGGTCAGGAGGCCAGGGGCTGGCACTCAAGCCAGGTCCTTGGTGACTGATGGCAGGAGGGTCTGGCTTCCAGCAGAAAAAGGTGCTGGTCTCTCCAAGGAGAATGCACGGAGTCGGGGTGGGGGTGGGGGTGATGAGACAACCCGTTCCTTCAGGTCACTGTATCAGGGGAGTAAGCATTCTAGGCCTATTCCCTCCCCGTGAAAGCCAAAGACCAGAAACCTCACTGCAATCCAGGGGGTCCCACTCACTGCAGGCCTGTCGGGCCCCAGGGGGTTCTGAGAGTGAGTAAAAAAAACTCCTCTTTCTCCCAAGGAGGAGCTACTGGTTTCAAACTGCCGACCTTTCAGTTAGCAGCCCACTGCAGAACCCATCGCTCTACCGAGGCTCATTTTAGAGATGTGAAACAGAGGCCCAGGGAAGTTAAGTGGCCGTACGAGGTCATGTGGGACACAGTCCAGGGCCAGCGCTGGGGGGATAGTCCCTCTCTACTACAGTCCCTCTCTGCCTGGTCTGCCCCCCAACATGGGGAGGAGTGGGGCAAGTGTCTTAGGCAAACTCAGTGGACCCCTGCGGGAAGATGGTGCATGAACAAACACAGCCACGGGTCCTTTTACGTTAAAAGGAGCCTGAGGAGCTTGCAGTGAGCCTGGCCAAGACCTGGCAAGGCTAAAGACACAAAGAGACAACTCAAGAGAAAACCCAAAGGGGTCACCGAGCAAACGGAAGGTCACCCAAGTCCTCGTGTGGTCCACCCTGACACTGGACTGGCAGAACATCTTAAAAGAGCGGCTACCACCTAGAGCCAGGCTCCCGGGATGCAGGGTGGCCGAGGTGGTGCTGCAGCTTTTGGAGGAAGTAGTCGGGGCTCTGGCTCAGGGTAATGTCATTTTAAACACACTCATCCTTCCAACTCAGCAACCCCACTGCTGGGGTCTGTCCCGGGCGGGGGCTCAGACACTCAGGACCGCAGCGCAGCCCTGCAGCTAGGGCAACAGAAAGGCAGGCGGCCGGTCCTGGGGCAGGGCTGAAGCACCGTGGTGACCAGGCTTCTCTCTGGGAACAGACTGTGGCCAAGTCAGGCCAGGAGTCACTGTGGCCCCATCAAATATTCTCAGTGGCAGAGAAGCAGTGGGCATGTCATGAGCCCTGCCCTTTGGGGGTCCTTCAAGCCTGCTGAACGCAAGGCTTGCAGGGGACGTGGAGGGACCAACAAGCACACTGCTACGCAGGACATGTGTGGCCCGTGAACTCAAAAGGCCCACATCAGGAGCTCCACGCCCCAGTGCTCACGGCGCAGCGTGACACGAAAGCACTCTTTACCTAATGTCCCTGCGTTGGGTACATCACGTGCTTTGGACATGTGGTCAGAGGCCAGCTCTGGAGGACACCACGCTTGGTAAGGGAGAGGGGCAGTGGAAAGAGGAAGACCTTCCACAAGATGCATCGGCACTGTGGCTGCAGCCACGGGCTCCAGCGTCAGAACGATGTGAGGATGGCGCAGGAGCAGGATGCTGTTCTGCTGCAGGCATGGCCACGGCCACGGCCACGGCGCCCAACAGTGACGAGCACCATGGCCAGGCTGGGGAAGGCGGCTTCTACTCGGCCAAAGCTGGGATGGGGCGGACTGTGTTTTGGGGAGGGTGGCCAGATCCCTTTGGGTAGGGCTGGGAGGACGCCCTTCCTGCCTCACCCGAACTCACCCCGAGCCAGCGCTGGCCCTTGTTGGCGGCATGATGCACGGGCCCCTTGCGCAGAGAGATGGTGTAGATGACTCCGTTGACTAGCTCCTCGCCGATCTCCTGCGTGGAGCTCTGCAGAGACAGTGCCCGCAGCCGGGCAGGGAGGCATCAAGGGCCTGCCCGGGCGTTGCCATGGGGAGGGCATACCACCCAGTCATCTTCGGCCTGAATCAGACAGACGGGTGTTGTGCCCAGCATCTGCCTTTCTACACCCACCAGCCACGACCTGGGGTGTGACACGGCTGTGTGTGCCTTTCCCAGACGGGGAGGTAGAGGCTGAGGAGCCAGGGCATGCTGCCGAGGAAAAAGGGTGACACCACCCACAGCACGTGGCAGGCTTCGGCCTGGAGAAGGTGCCTCTCCCGGAGCAGGGGCCCCCTGGCCACGGTCACATGCCGTCTGCCCTGCCTCCGCGGCTCCCGGCTGACCCAGCATCTCCTAGTCACCAGACCAATAGCACGGGCCTGGGGCAGGTTCGGGAGTCCCCACAGCCACATCCGAAGTCACTTCCTTCCCCTTCTGCTGCCTCGTGCCCTCGGACCCACTGGGGCGGCCGTGGCGCTCAGCTCCCTGTCACCACGAACACGGGCACGGGCAGGATGTGACGAGGGGAGTCCTGAGGTCTGTGCTGACGGCAGGGAGCTCCCAAGAACTCCAGACCTCGGTCGGGCTCTGACCGGCACTGGGGCGGTGTTCAAAGGCTACGGCTGGGATGGGGCGAGCCCCTCACCACAGGGTGAGAGAGGGTCTAGGTGAAGGCACAGGGGGAGCCTGTGACCCAGTGGCAGTGCTTTCCTTCCAGCCCTCAGTCTGAGCTGGCCTCCTGGGTGGGGGCCCAGGTGCCCAGTGTCCTGTGGGTTGTGTCCCCCCGCCCCCGACGGCAGGACCACTGGGGCCCTCTCACCTCCTGCCCACCCCTGAGAGGCACGGAGCCTTCCTCCGGAAGCCATTTCCTCTGACCCGAGGCTGCCCGCCCACTCTGGGCTCCGTACAAATGGGAAAGCTGCTGGAACAAGCAGGGCTCCTGACCCTCTGCCCGCTCTGGAGGGTGGGGTAGCCCTGATTCTTGGAAGTCCCAAGGAAGCCACGTGCCGAGCCTCGCATAGGCCTCCCCTCGCCAGCCACACTGGCTCGAGGGCCGGCCCTGCCACGGGTGGCGGGAAAGCCCCAAACAGATGCCGACTTCCCTCTTCGCGCCTCTCACGTGCCACTTCTGACGAGCACACCGCCCCTTGGGGACACAGGGCTTGGGGAGAGCTGGAGGCTGCTGCCTGTCCTCTGGACCAGGGCCCGGCTGCTCGCCCACCTCCCCCACGTGATTGAACCGTGCTCCCCACAAAGGCCAGAAGGGCCCCTGCCTTCTTTCTTGGGGCCTTTAGTCCCAAGTGGCCCAGCTGGAAGGTCCCGGAGTATGCACTTGAGCACCAACCTACAGGCTTAACCCACCGGCAGTGCCCAGGAAGAGAAGCCTGGCAGCCTGCTTCCATAAAGTTGACAGCATCCAGCAGTTCTCCTCTGTGCCCCTGGGGCCCAGGGAGTCGGGATCAACTTGACAATGGGCAATGGGTTTGGGGTGTGCTGACGGGGCCCATATTTGACGGTAATCTACTTCCCTGCAGGGCTCGAGGCTGGGTTTCAATGGCCACACAGAACCCGCAGACGGGACTCACGATGATGGAGAGGCTCTTGGTTACGACAAGACCAGATCCCCAGCAACCTCTCCTAAGCCGACAGCCAAGTCCCTCTCTGTGTCTCTCTCTTCCTGGGCAGGCAAGGAAGCCAGCCTGCGGCCCTGCCTGCCTCACAGGCGCACAGTCCTGGCTGTCAAGTACTTGGCGCCCCCCCCCCCCCCCCCGTGAGCCCAGCACAGTGCCTGGCGCCCAGCAGGGCTCCACGTTAATGATGCCAGATGGAAGTGTTTCCTGGGCCTGGTGGCGAGGACCCACAGCAGGGCTGCGGCCACGGATCTACATGGAAGCTTGACAGGGAGCTGCCACAGCCCCCAGCTTCAGCTGAGCGGCTGGCCCCGCCCTGCACAGCTGTCATGTGATCCCCGGCCCCCTCCCCCATGGCCCCCTCTGCCAGCCTGGTGGGGGGAGGGACCCTGAACCACACGCGCCTGGGGCAAGAGAGCTTGCATGGCGTCACCACCCTGTCTCCCTTCTCCCAGCTGAGCACTCTGGTTTCCGTGAAACCGCGGTGTAGACAGGAACAGACTGACCGCGAGGGCAAGGCTGAGCGCAGGCACCACTATACCCATCTCCCAGCGGGCAGCAGGGTCACGGGGCAGGGAGGCCAAGCGGGCAGAGTGGCAGCCTGGGGCTCTGTTGGAGCTGGCCCCACACCTGGGGCTGGAGCAGGACCCAGCTCTAGAGGGGCCTCGCTCTGTGCTCGGTCAGTGAGCATGCCCAGCAGCCGGCAGCTCATCTGGGCCATGCCAGGCCCTGCAGGGTCACTCTGCCAGTCTGGGGGCGCGGAAGGGAGGGGAGGAGCCGGGTGGCCTAGTAAACAGCTGAGGCGGAGAAAATGCCTTCCCACAGAGGGGGCGTCCACAGCAGCACTGGTCTGAGCTGGCGATGGGGGAGGGGAGGATGTCACATGGTTTGCTGTGTCTTGGGCAGACTGGTCCTCCTGTCGTCCCTGGGTCCTGGGACCCTGGTGGCAGCCTTGCCTCTCCACACAGTGCCAGGCCTTCCACACTTCGGTCAAGGAACCTGTGGGGGTATCGTCCCCACAGGCCCTGATGAGGAGGGGCCAGAACTGGGGCCTGAGGGAAACCGGCTTGGGTGGTGTCTGGTTAGTGTCACCAGATCAGTCTCTCACAGTGACAGGCTCGCAGGCAGCTGTGGCTCCAGCAGGCAGAGAGAGAGAGAGCGAAAGAGAGAGAGAGAGAGAGAGAGAGAAGCCACAGCGCAAGCCCCTCAGAGCCCCAACAGCAGGGCAGCAGGGGCCATGAATCCGCCTATTTCAAGGCAGGCCTGCAGCCTGCAGTGACCCACTGCGTTCCGCCCCAGCCCTGCACCCTGGGGACTTCTGGGCCTGGACACCTGCCACTGGGGTGGCTCTGAAGGACTGCAGGCCAGGGGCTCAAGCAGAGGGAGGGGTGCAGGAGCCAGCCCCAGTCTCCTTCAGGGCTACATGTGGAGCCTCACCCCCACCTCCTAGCCGGGGTCAAATCACGGGGCCTCCCTGTGCACTGGCTCAGGGACTTTGCCACACCCACTGGCCAGCAGCTCAGGGTCACTAGCACCCTACAGCGGTAGCCACAGCGGGCCTACAGCCTTGGCTGTGCCATGGGAGCGCAGCTCAGAACAATGCACACAACCCGCGGGGCGGCAGATGGAACGTAGTGGGGGTGGGGAGGGCGTGGCACAAGTGAGGTCCTTGAGTAACTAAGTCCTGATGCACCAGGCCACGGCTTCCAGGAGCAGAAAACCAGCCCTGACTGGGAAACCTGTCTGAAACCTGCCAGAGGCTCCTGGCATTGCCAGCATGTCTTATAGGGCGGGGGCGGAACACAGTGGCTTCCCATCTTTTAGCTTTTTCCGATAGAGCATCAACATACTGCAGAGAGTGGCTCTCCAGACTGACTCCCGGGGCATTCTGGGTCCCGTAGTAAAGAAATGGGAGATCGAGGCAAGTAGAGGGTATGTGAGCTGAGGAGGGAACCTGGGACTGCTCAAATCCAAATCTGGTTCTTCCCCAGACTGTGAACGCCTCCAGAGCCTGAGGGCGTTTCCCCCGCCCCCCAGGGGTGCTGTCCAGCCCTGAGCCCAAGTGCATAGCCTGCTCCCCAGGAATGCAAGTTTGCAGTACTTGGATGGAGGTGGTGGCTCTGAGAGCTCAGACACCGTGGCTCTCAGGCAGGAGCTAGCGGCCCCAGAAACTGGAGTCTGGGGACCAACTAGACTGAGCCCCCAAAGCCAACCATCTCCCCAAAAACCCTTCCCATAGCCTGAGCCCCGCTATTTGACACTCCAATGTTTAAAGAGGAAAATAACCAAGGCTCAAGTTAGGAACCAGAAAGATGAGGTCCTTCTCCACCCTCCGCCCTGTCCTTTCATGGTGGGCTGCTGGCTGACTGGGCTGGGGAAAGGGCATGGTCAGGGCTGGCTGGGGAGCAGGGGGTCCGTGTCTCCCAAGTCTGGGAGAGTAACAGCCATAGCACCCAGCACTTCCCGGGTACCAGGCCCTTCACAGTGCACATCATCCTCTCACCTGACCGACGAGGAAATGACTGCTCAGGAAATTTGCCTGGGTCACAGGGCCAGGAAATGGCAGGTAGTCCAGGGATTTGAACCCATGTCCTATGTGAACACACCCAGGTGTGGGTCTTGCTTTGCTATATGGGGACTGGGACGGGCTCAGAGCTGCAAGAACCAGGCCTGGGGAGCACCAACCCATGTGTCCCGAGAGCCCCGGGTACCAGTAGTCCCACGGACGGGAGGCCTGCCACTGCTTCCAGCAGTGCTGACAAAATGCCAGGACCTAGGATGCCTGGTCAGGAAGCACACTGGGGGAGACAAGGGCTGTCGGCTCTGACTGTGCTAGGCACGATGTGTATACCCCCCAGAGCCTGATGAGGAGGAAACAGCATTGTGCCCATTTTGTGGATGTGGAAGCTGAGGCTTGGAGAGCTGGGGCAGCTCGAGGGCCTGGCTGTTATTTGGGTGCAGTAGCTTGGGCTCTAGAGCAGAGGTTCTCAACCTGTGGGTTGCGATCCCTTTGGGGGTCAAACCATCCTTTCACAGGGGTCGCCCGACTCATAACAGTTGCAAAATTACAGTGATGAAGTAGCAACGAAAATAATTTTTTGAAAAAAAAGAAAATAATTTTTTGTTTGGGGAGGAGGTCACAACATGAGGAACTGTACTAAAGGGTCATGGCATTAGGAAGGTTTAGAACCACTGTTCTAGAGTGTTCTAGAGTGATACCCACAGGGCCTCGTGGTTCAAAAGGGCACCATACCTCTAGACACGCCTGCAGGGAAGACTGTCCAGACACGGAATGGCCCCTCGAGTGGCATGTGCCTGCCCAGCCCCACGGCCAATGGCTCTTCAAGTGTGGCTCCAAGGCCCTGTCCTCCTGCCCAGCTCACCAGGCCCCTTCTGGCTCCCGTCCCACTCAGCAACTCCTGCGCATCGCCCCAGGTTTCAACTTCCGTCTCTTCTGAATCGGATTGCTCTGCCGGGCCTGTGTGTCCAGGAACACGGCGTTTCTGGGGCTGCAGCCCGACCTAGGGCGGCATGGCCACATCATGCTGTGTGACGCTGTGGGAGCCGTCTGGGCGGGGAGCCAGCAGCCCCCAGGAGGCAGACTGCCAACAGCTGGGTGCAGCCTCCTGAAACTGACCGCCTTGCTCCTCAGGAGTGTGCCTTGGGCCAGCACAGGGCCAGGCTGAGGAGAAGGCAGGGGCCACCCAGAATAGCACCTGGAAACAGGCAACTTCTAGGTTGAGACTTTGCTGCCAGCCCCACCACCAGTGCTGCCCCACTGCCACTCATACCTGCCCCGGTGCCCTCTGAGCCTCCTGGGAAACAGCCCAGCAGACAGAGCCATGCTTCACCTAAAGGCTTCTTGCCTGCCCTTCATGAGCGAGGGCCCAGCCCCCGCCAGCCTGGCTGCCCCCTTCTTCTCTTGGGACCGCAGAGGAGAGGAGGCATCCTTACATCCATTCCACATATGGTCATACCGCCTGGGTTGAAATCCTCATTCTACCCCTTACTACTAGCTCAGGGGCATTTTGTGTGGCCCAATTAACCTGTAGGGCCTTGCTTGGCTCATCTTTTAAATGGACTATTATCAGTAACAGATCTCAAAAAACTGTCATACATACAAATTTGCTTAGGATGGGCCTCTCATAAAGCCCTGGGTCAGATAAGCTAGTATTTTTTAACCCTGGGGATCTAGCTTCCTCCTCCTCCTGGCCCAAAGCCCTTTGGCCTTCATCTGGACTGTAAACATCTCTGCTCCTCACCCAGGCTCTGGGGCTTATGGGAGGCCTAAGCCAGGCTCTATTTCCCCATGGCTACCAGCTCTGGTCCCTAAACGTAGAACTGTCCTGACAGCGCAGCTCTGCCCTCTGCCACCTGCAGGCCCTGCTCACAGCAGACTCTGGTGCAGAAGGCCACCTGTGTCCAAATTCTGTCTGTGCCACTTCTTGCTGTGAGTGCTCTTGGGCCATGGGCGTGGCCTCTCCGACCCTTGGATTCCCATGAAGTGGACTAGCAATTGCTCTGGAGGGCCGGCTGAGCCCGATGGAATGAGCTGATAGCGCCTGTGGGTGCTACCCACTCAAGAGCACCTCTCACCTGATTAAGTGTGTCTGACTGGGTACAGAGACATGGGCTACGGGGCTTCTGGAAAGCCCACAACCCACAGAGTCTGGCTTGGTTAGAGCCCCATGACAAGTGGATGCCCAGATGTGGGAGGACATCTGGCAGCCCGTGAGGGAAGGGCTGGCCGGAAGCTTGGGAGGGAAATGGGGATGGGGGTAGGGGAAGGCAGACAGCCCTGGTGGTTTCTCAGAGGGGCCAGGGCCCACAGGCAGTGCGGCTCAGCTCTGGCAGCTACCGCAGCCAGGAAATCAGCTGGGGAACAGGAGTGGGGGAGGGGGATGAAGGGGGCGGCGCTCTTGGCAGGAGGGACAGGGACTTCCCTGCCCCCTCCCCACGGCCCATGGTAAATGGTCACTGTGTTTGGTTTCCCGCAGTGGCCTTCTCTCCTGCCAGGACCTTGGCTTTCCTGCCCCAGAAGCTTCCCCTTTGATTTCTAAACAGTGGCCACAGGCTGGCTCCCAGCACTGAGGCCGGATGAGGGAGAGCAACAGCGAGGGATATGGAAGGCCTCTTCCTGGGCAGGGAGGCAGCTCGGATCAGCCTCTCTCCTCTGGGTGTCGCTGGAGGGGGGTGGGGGGAGAGAGAGGGTGGGAGGGAAGGACAAGCTGAGTCCCACCTCTTGGGCCAAGAACCTGCGGGGCCCCTGTGTGCACTCAGGCCGGACCCTCCCAGCACACAAAGCACGAGCTGCTGCCAGACATAATCAAAGCCAGATGAGCGCCAGACGGGTGTCAGGCTCCCACTCCATTATCCTGGGGGTCCCGCTCCAGCTGCCCATGACACTATAGCTCTGGGGGAACAAGGGATGGGGGGCATGCCTGGCCCTGCCACCTGCCAAGTGCAGAAGGAAAGGGTCTCCCAGCCCTGGGTTCCCCCTTCAAGAGTTCCACCCCCCCCACACACTTTCTAAGCTGGGCAGGGAACCATACTCTACCCTTCAGCCTATCTGCATCCAGACCCCATGCAGGCCCTGGAGGGTCTAGGCTCAAGGGACCTGACAGTCGCTGGCCATTACAATACCAAGTGGCCTACAGCAATGAAGGGGCTGGGGGAGTACCAAGGGACCTGAGCCCTTAGCCCACACTTACTCTAAACCCCGGGTCAGGGGTGGCCTCTGTCAGCTAAGACCCAGGCAGAGTTGGGGTGAGACACTGCCTGCATTTCGCTATCTCTACTGCACCAGGTGTGGCCCACTGGATCCCCTCACCCACTACACACTATAAACAAGAGTCCCGGCTCTCCCCCCACCCCCCAGCTAGCTACTCCTGGCTCCATCGTGACAGGCATACACACTCCCTCTTGCCTGGATCCTCCCATAGGCTTACAAATTCAGGGTGTCGGCACTTTTTCTCATGGAGCAGCAATGAGTCACCCCGTTGGCCCCAGGGGAACTCATCCCCACTGCCCGGACACCTGATGTGCTGCTTCCACCACCCCTTCTTCCAGCAACCCCAGTGTCTCTCCAGAGGGCATTTACAGGCCCACCTGCTTCTGAGGATTCTAGGGTTCTGAAACCCTAAACACCTTCTTCACCGGGAAATCCAATAGTGCCTTGTGGCCCCCACCCCCACCCACCCCTTACAGTATGGCAGGTGAAAGAGGAGCCAGCTGCCGCAGTCGGAAGTTCACAGCCAGTGCCCGGCCGGCCGGCGGGACCACAGACGTAAACAGTGTCTGCACAGCAGGGATATGGCCAGCAGCTCAGAGGCCCACCTGGGCTTGGTGAGGGCAGGCCTTGGTATGGGATTGGGGGGAGGGGGCGCGAGGGGGAGCAGGAAAACCAGCTCTGGCCCCTAAACTGTTGGCTGTCCTGGGGCTCGAGCAAGGGAGTGGATTTTTGGCGGAAGGAATCTCAATGCACTTATACAGAATGGGGGTGACCCTCTAAGGAGGGACGCGCCCCTTCTACTCCTGGCTCTGCCTGTGGATCAGTCGGCTCCGGACTGCGCCCCCCTCACCCATCCAGGCTGGCCTCGGGCCTGCCCTGGCTCACCCACCTCCAGGCGCGGCAGATCTGGGTCGAGCTGCGTGAAGCTGTGCAGCACCACCGGACAGCTGTCGGGGACTCCCAGCTCCAGGCGCACAGCGTCCCATACGCTACGGCTCCGTCGGGAGCCCGGAAACAGCGACTCGGCGCCGCCCGCAGGCCCGACCGCCTCGGCCCACATGTGCTGCACCATGGACGGTCTCAGAGGCGCGGGCGGACGGCCGCGGGGCCCGGAGCGGCGCGGGCGCGGGGGGCCAGCCCGGCGCGCGGCGGGGGCGGCGGCGCGGCCCGCGCGGCTCGGCGCTGCCTGCGCTCTGCGCCCGAGGCCGGCCCCCGCTGAGCTTAGGCTGGAGGCGGGGCCGCGCTGTGGGCGGGGCCTCCGGAGCCCAGGGGCGGGGCCGAGGAGCAAAGTGACGTTGGCGGAGGGGCGGGGCCGGGAGGAAAGGCGACGTCAGAGAGAATGAGTTGAATGGGTGTGTGTGTACACAAACGAGGGATACCCGCCCCCCCCAAAAAACCTTGGGAATCCCCCCAAGCTATGTATTTTCTTTTTTTTTTCAAAACGACCTTATCACCTTCAAAGTACTCTCCATTTCACTGAATACATTTGTCAAATCTGCGATTCCATTCTTGGACACATTTTTCAAATCCATCTGTTTGGATGGCTGACAGCACCTCCTTCATATTTTTCTTCACCTCATCTGCATCCTCAAAAGCATGTCCCTCTTTATTCTCAGGGAAAAAAGGAGGGTCTCACAGAACGAGGTCAAGTGAGTAAGGTGCGTGAGGCAAGAGAGGAATGATGTTTTTTACCAAAAACTGGCACACTGAGATGGCTTTGGGAGCTGGTGCATTGTCATGGTGGCAAAACCAGTCCCCCATATGCCACAAATCAGGCCTTCTTGGTCACACACTGTTACACAATCTCTTCAGAACCTCTAAATAGAAAACTTGACTAACATTCTGACCTGGTGGAACAAACTCCAAATGCACTATCCCCCTCACATTAAAAAAAAAAAAGCATCATCGCGATCTTTGATTTCTTGTCGACATATTCATCCATTCGGGATGTTGACAAACATCCAGAATGAGGTTTGTTATCAATCAACATTTCAATGAGAAAACCACTCATACATCTGAGATTTTCACATAGCGCCCTCTTTATAAGCTGTATTCAACATCACAACAGTTTCTGTGGCATTTTTCCTAAGCAGGAAACAAAATTTCAGTCACACGCTGTTCTCTTTAATCAGCCATCACAAAAAAATGAGGTTTGAATGAAACTGTTTTTACAAAAAAAATTCACTGTGACCAGAGAGAACCTTCCCAGGAGACGCCACCGGATGCACTAAACTCAGAGTGAATTGCTCAATGCTTTCCTAGAGGGGGGGAAATACTTTTGGGGGGCACCCACGAGTTGTTTGCATGTGTGTACATACATAAACACATGTAGCTGTGTGATGAAGACAAACTCCACCTCTGCCCCTCCCTGGACCCGGGCAAAGCTGCTGAATCTCTCGAGGACTCAGTTTCTTCATGTGGAAAATACAGATGATGAAAACCACTTCCTCAAAGAGTTGTTAATGGATTATATTAAGTAACTCCTGTAAGGCTTGATGGCCTGACCGGCCAGTATTGGTGAGTACTGGAATGGGTGGGTTAGTGTGTGCATTTGAAAGTCCCCGAGTGTTATGTGCTTGGGGCCAGGTTAGGATCGAGAGGGGGGCATGCAGCGTGTTACCCCCTGCTGGGACTTGCGCTGCACGTTCTTCGTCCATGAGTTACGGGTTTGCCTGTTAGTGCAAAGGTCAGTAGCTGGAACACACCAGCCGCTCCGTGGGAGAAAGAGGCTTTCTCTACTGCCATCGAGTGACAGGCTTGGAAACTCACAGGGACAGTTCTGCTGTCGAATGGCCGTTTGTTTTGGTTTGTAATCTCCTTCCAGCACAATAGCTACCCTGGGAGCTGGGGGGCTGGGGCGGAGGTGGGTGAGACCTGGAATAGGGGATGACTTGCGCTGGGGGCCTTCAGAGACTCAAGCAGGAGGCAGACTGGCTCATAAAACAAAGAATATTGCCAGTGAATACTGGGTACCTTTAAAAGAATCATTTGTATGAGACCAACAATTACCCCCGGGGGTACAGGGTAGGGTGGGGGCTGGAAGAGGGTTCCAGAGTGACAAATGCCATGTGGATCTGGAGTCACTGGTCACCTTCGAGCCCACTGCCTCATGGCAGTGAGCAGTCAAGGGGTCACAAGGGGCTTAGGGAGCCTCGCTGCCTTTTCCAGGGTTTGGGAAAGGAAGAGGGACCCTGGGGTTAACACCAGGTCACCAGAGGCACTGTGAAAACGTTGGTGGAGTGGACAAGAGCACAGGCCTCTCCCACAAGTGTCAGTGCAAGGCCAGCAGCCACCCACACCAGGCCCAGCCCACTGCGCCTCTGTTTCCCCATCTGTAAAATGAGGGGCAGGACCAGCCTACCCTTTCCACACGCATGTCTCACAACACCGACTGCGTGCCTATGCCGGACCTCAGATGTCAATGGGCAGCAGGGCACCAGAAATTGATGTCCACAGGGCACCTGCCTGGGCAGCTTGAACATATGCCAGGCAGTTTTCTGTCTTGGGCACAAGGCAAACAAAGCCTTGATTAAAACAGGCAGGAGAACCATTTGGCAGTTTATATCAAAGAGCATTAAAAACGTTCATGCCCTTTGACCAGCTAATCCCACCCGAAGGACGCTTCTGAAATCCACAATCGGAGCTGTGGATGATGAGTTTCTGGAGGCCCTGATCTCACTGCCAAACGGAATCAACGCAAGTGCCCACAACAGACCCATTGATGAAATGGGAGCCCAAGCACCATCCCAGCCAGTATTCACCGGTAACAACCACTCTCATGACACAGGGCAGTCACGATGATGGGAAAACCACCACCAACGCACTGCCATCGAGTCGATGCCAACTCACGGAGAACCTGTCGGACGGGATGGGACAGCCCTGTGGATTTCTGAGACTGTGACTCCTGCAGGAACGGAAAGTCCCGTCTTCCTCCCGTGGAGCGGCTGGGTCCGGTGTGGTGGTTGAGAACTGCTGACTTTGCAGTTAGCGGCCCCACGTGTAACCGCTCGGCCATGGGGGCTCCTCGTGACTGGGATAGGCAGCTGATAGGAAGAGGCCTAGGAGGATCTACTTCACAAAAGTAACGGGGGCTATTTCTGGGCCGCGGGGATGGGGAGTAAACCTTCTCTTCTTCAATCTCTGAATTGTCTAAAATGTGCTTGAAACCTATCATAGATGTGGGGTTTCTGAAGGCAAGGTGGGTGGGTTTGGTTTGAGGTCGAGGCCTGTGGGTGGCCTCCATTTTCTGCTGCTCAAGAGGGTGAGGTAGGTGGCAGGCTATTGGGAAGAAAAAGTTCTCAAAGAGCAACCAGGGGGTCACTGACACACAGACCCTCCTCCCAGCCCTTCCTCCAGGGATGCTGGGAATTCAGAGGATGCTGAGAGAAGTAGGCAGTCGCCTGCTTCTCTCTGTCTCGTTCTCAGAGAGCAGGGTCTGGGAAGCAAGCCCATGCCCATTGTACAGCCAGGAAGGGGTCCATGAGGCCATGTGGCTCAGGAAGGTACTCTGGCGTGTCTCCAGTGTCACTGTGAAATGGAGTCAAATAATATGACCCTTCCAGCCATAATTCATGATGTGATATATTGTAATTCTGTAGTCTAGGCTGATCCCTAGAACCTCACTTTGGAGGGAGTTCTCGACTATACTAATGATCAGGATTGACCCCCAAACCCAAACTCACAGCCATCAAGTTGATTCTGACACACAGTGAGTCTACAGGACAGGGTCACACTGTGCTTGTGGGTTTCCAAGATGATCAACATAAGGCTGAGGTTAAAGCCTGACTTTAGTAGAGTCAGAAGCCCTGTGGGCATGGTGGTTATGCGTTGGGCTGTAAACCACAAGGCCAGCAGTTCAAAACCACCTGCCGCTCCTCAGGAGAAGGGGGAGGCATACTACTCCCGTAAAGTTAATGTCCTGGAAACTCACATGGGCAACTGTACTCTGTTCTATCGGGCTTCTCCAGGTCAGAGTGGACTAGAGGGCAGTGGGTTTGTTTCAGTTTTCAGTAGGGGGTATGAACCTAACTGCACCCCTATTTCTTGAGACTCTACTAGAGGGTGTGACTTAAAGAGACCATTCTTGGTTTCCTGGAGGGTTCCGTCTGTGAAAAGACTAGAACCACACCTCCACCAAAGGCTTTCCTAGGTGCCAAGTGTCCCCTGGAACACAGAGCAAAACTGCAGGGCCATTTGGAAGAGCACAGCGAGCTCTCTGTCTGAGATGATGCCAGACCAGAGGCACCGGAGACGGAGGCACCGGGGACTCCGGAAAAGCAGCGCCGGGCCTACAGGACACCTAGTCCTCAAGGAAGCCGAGACTATGGGACTGAGAGACAGGGCAACAGGCAGGGCTGGCTTCCTGGCCCATGGAAGCAAAGGCTGAGAGGCTGAGGACCAGAGAGAGGCGTGGCTGTTGGCTGAGGAGGATCCATGACAGAGCCTTACTGTCAGCTGATTCTGACTTGTGGCAACCTATTAACTTCCAGAATAAACCCCGGGAGCCGTCAGTATTGTCTGTGAGTTCTGTGTGGCCATTACAACGAATTTTCGGCAGATGCCAAGTGGCCTGAGAGGAACAGTTGGGGTAAGAATCCTTGGGAAGGACGGACCAGGGAGGCATGTCTGATCCCTGCCTATGGGCAATAAAGAGGCTAGAGGAGGTCAGGTGTAGCTGGTCTTCCGTGCTGGTCACTGCACACCACCTCTCTGGCCCAGGGGTGCCTGGCCATTCACTATCACCAACTCTCCCTGAACGGGGCCAGCCAGGCTGCATCCCATCTCTCTGCCGGAGCATCACCTACATGGGGGGACTGAGGTCTCAATTACTGAGCCCATCTCTCTGGTTGTTTGTCTGTTTTTACCAGATTCCCCTCCCTGCCTTGTTTGCTTCCCCTTTGGACACCCCCCACCACCACCCCACCTGCCTGCACTCTTGCTCAGCTGCAAATCCCGCCCCCCCCAACACACACATACACACACACACACACACACACACACACACACGCCCTAACTCCCAGGTTGGCGGTGGAGGGTGGAGGGCAGGCTTTGGCACAGAAAGGTTTGGACTGGCATCTCAGCTCCGCCTGCTTCTGACTCTGTGACCTCCCAGCAGGTCGCCTCACCCCCATTGTAAGTCTCCATTCCTCTTTTGTGGAAGTGAGAAGAATGGGAACAAGTGTGATGGCTGATGGCGGGACCAGCCAGGGACCAAGCAGCTCACACGGGATGTGACACCCATGGCCCTGACATCGGGCCGGCAGGTGACGCCACCTTAAGATGATAAGCAACAGGAGCTGGAGTCCTGGGCACCTCCTGCGTGCAAGGCCATCTCTTAAGCCCTACGTCCCTCACCGCAAAACCCGCCCGGGCTGTGCCATCACCAGACACAAGAGCAGAGTGCCACCCAGGCCAGGAACTAAGGCTGTGTCCCAACAAGCTTCTAGATCGAACTGCCAGTTTGGGGGCAACCCGGGAGACAGAGGAATGCGGTAGCACCCCAGGAGGATGCAGTCAGCAACCTTCAGATTATGGGGTTCTCTGACGTTTTGGAGGGGGTAGAGGAAAACAAAAAGAAGAGGGAAGGAGCAGAGTAAAAGAAAGGACAGGGACAGAAAGCAAACGCCGCGTGTGGACTTTGGATCACGATTTGAAAGCACAGCTTTAGCTCACACGGGCTCCCTTCCCCTACCACCCTCTTCCCGCGCTGCACAGCGCCACGCACGGACGTCCTAGCCGGCCGACTCAAGAGCACCGACGACACTGAGAAGACGGCCAAACGGCAAGATCTGAGCAGCCATGCTCTGCCATCGTTGGACCTTGAGCCTGGGTACGTGGGCGCAACTGAAATCACGAAGGGTCACGGAGCTGGGAGCATGGCTGTGAACTTCACGGGGCTGATCAAAGGTCAGACAAGGGGCAGCACAGTCAGTCACGTCCCGGCAGTTCAGTCTCACCATCCTGACAGCCTCTGCTGGCAGCGTGGACCATGAGGAAGCAAGAGGAAAGCGCGCCGGAGGGGAGATTCTAGGATTCTTTCAGGAATGGGATGCACACCTACAAACAGAAGGCCTCCGTGCCAGGAAGGGAAGAACAGAGGCAAAGAACAAACCTGCTGCCAATCTAGTCGATTCCTACTCACGGCAACCCTGTAGGACAGGGTAGAACTGCCCCTGTGGGTTTCCGGAACTGTACCACTTTACGGGAGTAGAGAGCCTCATCTTTCTCCTGGTGGAGCAGCTGGTGGTTTTGGACTGCTGACCTTGGGACTAGCAGCTCAATGTGTAACCCACTACACCACTCCTCTACATAGTATTTTCGAGGCTGTAAATCTTTATGGGAACAGACAGCCTCATCTTTCTCCTTCAGAGTGGCTGGTGGGTTTGAACCGCTGAACCTTGTAAGGTAGGTAGATCCTTGTAAGTTAGCAGTCCAATACTTACCTGGCAGCGCCACCAAGACTCCATAAGGAAATCCTGGTCGAGAATAGTCTACGGTGGGAGAGAATGCTAACCAGTTCCATGCTCGGTCCAACAAGCGGCAAACAGGGCTATCAGAACACTGCTGGGGGGTTGCTACCATCGCAGAGTCTGTTCTTCGGGGGGAGAGTGCTGGCAGGGTTACTGGGAGGCTAAATGGGAACTCATCTTGAGGGATGGTACAGACACCCAGGTCTGCAGAAACACTGGGGGGCGAGCAGGACAGGCTCTAGGGGGTGAAGCAAGAATGACCTGTGAGGATCTGAGGATGGGCAATGGGACTTATTAAGCCACTTTCTCTACTTTTGTTTCTATTTCCAGTTTCCCATAGTTCTAAAACAAGGACAAGGACACAATTGGGGACTTAGTGTCCAGAAGCCTCCCAGGGAGCGACATACCCCGGCCAGGGGGGCTATAGCAGCAACACCTCAGCCCTGCCACCACCTCACAGCTGACAGCACTGGGGGCTTTGCTGTGGGGCCAGGCTGTGGGCCTTGGGAAAGCCGAGTCCCAGTGGCTGGACTGGCTGCTACAGGAGCCTGGGGGTGCTGGAGGTAGGGGCACTCCTAGAGATCCAGGCCCGTGAAGGAGGGCCTGCTGGGAGGAACAAAGGGAACAATTCTTTGGAGCGCTCTGGAGAGGATAAAGCACCCAACAAAGCCTGGGGGTATTGCCCAGTGCCAGCTGAGCTGTTTCTCCCTTCCTTCCTCACTGGGCTCATATCTCAACTTCGTGCCCCCCTCCCCCACACACACACAGGGATGCTCCTTGCAAATAAGCTAAGAGGTGCAGGCTGCAGATGCCAGCCAGGGCCCGAGAACCAGGCCAAAGCCAACTCACTCGTGTGTAGTGTTTGGCTAGCCAAGCGCTGTTGCATGGGCACACATCCATTAGCCTTGAGCATGTGTGTGCTACGCAGATGCACAGATCTGCTGACGCAGCCCCTGAGTGGCAGCTTCCATTTAGGGCCCAGGCATGTGGGTTCAGGTCCAATCTCTGCGGTCCCTTTTTCTCCGTGCCACTACCCAGCACTGGTCCCCAGACAAAGGATCTCCGCTCCTTCAGGGGCCTCCCAGTGCCCTCTGCCAAACACCCACTGTGTGGTGTGGCTCCAGCCAGTGTTCCACACTAGTCTCTCACTGCACCCAGTCAGAAACACACTCTAGGCTGTCTCCACTCTGGACCTGTCCCCCGTCAGTCATTCCTTCCTTCGACCTGTGCTTCCCATACGTCCCAACCCTCTGCCGGGCACAAGAGGTGAGTCATACATGCTGTTCCAACTGGCATTCATGTCAAGACGTAGCCCAGGGCCTCGAGGGTAATCGAGCTGGGTGCAGCTTCGATCACGTCTACTAGGCACACAGCAGCCTGGGCCAGCGATGGGGAGAGGGCAGCTTCCAGGCGGTGGCACATCGTGCCTATCTGCCCACTGGGCTTTGACCGAGGGAGCTCATGGCAGAGTGAGACCACAGCTCGGTCCCCAAACTCCGGCCAGATGTTGAGGACAACCTTTCAACTGGCCCTGGGCCGGCAGAGGTTTCCATCTGCTTCTCTACTGCGGCCTATTTTTAGAGGCCAGGAAGGACCCGAGAAGGGTGTGGCCTGGCCTGGTTCCCTGGTCATTTCCTAGCACCAACGTCACCATTCCTGGACTGCCTGGGTCCTAGGGTGGCCTTCTGTGGGTGGGCGGCAGCGGCGAGGACACACCTTGGCGGAGGTGACGCACTCCCTCTAGCTGGGCTCCCAGGAACTTCAGGGGCCTCCCTCTCCCAGGGGAAGTCCCAGGGGCTCAGCTGGGCTGAGCTGAGCGCTGATCAAGAAGTGGGAAAGGGTGCACCCAGAGCGATGGGAAACCACATCCACCCCAAACCTCTGACCTCCTTGGGCATCACTGTCCTGAGGCACCCAGCATAAGATGTACCGAAGCCTGGGAGTCAGGACTTGGATGCAGAGGGGCCTAGCTCAGCTGCAATATCACTGTGGGACCTTGCTGTCCTCCCAATAAAGGGTGCTCATGACCTTTGACTTCTGAGTGTGCCCATGAAGGCCCGTAGGCAGGGCCCTTGCATCTGTGTGAGAAGTGGGTACCGTAGGGGGATACTCCATCAACTCTCCCCTAATCCTAAGGGGCTCGCTCCGACACACCCACAGGTCATCGACAGCCCTAAGGGGTACCAAGTTCAACGTGCGACACAGCCCAGAAGGGCATAAAAGAGAGAGGAAGAGAGGCCAAAAGCCAAAAACAAAAAACCCACCAGCAGCAACTCATAGCCACCCTACAGGGCAGAGCAGGACTGCCCTTGTGCGTTTCCAGCCTTATAAATCTTTACAGAAGCCGTCAGCCTCATCTTTCTCCTGAAGCAGCTGGTGGGTTTGAACCGCTGACCAACACATACCCCACTATACCACTAGGGCTCCTTCCTGGAAGGCGAAGCCAAACCCCAAACCAAACTCACTGTCATCAAGCTGATTCCAATTCACAGTGGCCCTATGGGTGGGGTGGGGGAGAACTGCCCTGTGGGTTTCTGAGGCTACCTTTATACATCTTTATGGGAGAAAGCCTCTTCTTTCTCCCTAGGAGTAGCTGGTCATTTCAAACTGCTGACCTGTGGTTAGCAGATCCACGTGGGCTCCTCTGCGGAGAAGCAGAGGGAGAGGAGAAACAGACTGATGAGGAGACTCAAATTCTGGACTGAAACACGGCAGTGTGGGGTAGGGGGGTGAGTGGGGAGCAAGAGAGACACAGCAAGGAGGGAAACAGTTGAAAGACGTGGAGACAGAGGGTCCCATCCTTGGCCAAAGCTGAGTTGGCCACAGCGTGGGCAAAGGTGGACATGCTGGGTACACATGGCCCGCCCCTCTGTGGGAAGGAAGGGCCCAGGGCATCCCACAGTCTCTGCCCTACACCTGTCCCCAGGCCCTGGGGCCCTAACAGGAAAAAACCAGTAAAAGCAAATTCGCTGTCATTGAGTCAATCCCGACCCATCGCGACCCTGTAACTTTTAAAGGGAAGAGACTGCGCCGTCTTTCTCTCAAGGAACATTGGTGGGTTCAAACTGCTGACCTCAGCGGCCCAACAAATAACCACTGTGTACCAAGGTGCTACGGACAGGGAGGCGGTGGGCAGAGTCTCACCTCTGTGCTTGGCAGGAGACAGCAGCCCTGCCTGCGAGCTCCTGGCTCTCCCCAGTGTCTCTGCTGCCCTGGCGGGTGGCCGGCTAACCTTATCTCAGCTCCTCCATCGCAGCACAGTAACCACACCACCATCTGGTTCACAGGTCCTCAGGAGGGCAGATGGCAGAACCACACACCGAAGCCCTCTATCATGGGAGATGCACGGTACCCATGCCATGGCCCTCCCCGACCAACTGGCCCAGGCTGGGAGCAGGAAGGGAGGCCAGCGGCGTGGGCACCCCCACCCTGTCCCTCACATCAAATGGCAAGCAGACTGCCCCGTAGCTGCCAGTAAACTCCTTCAACCAGTTCTGTCAGGGAAGGAGGGGAAGAAGTTGGCGGGCAATCACCGAGGAGCCTGGAGCCCTGTCTGTGACCTGCCCAGCCTCCTCGGCAGGTAGAGGTGCGGTTGCCTTGGAAACTCACCTTGGTTGAAGGGACGGGGGATGACGGTGCTGCTGGCAAAGGTGCTGGGCTTTGGAGAGTGGCCTGGCGGACAGCGGCACGTCGCCTGGCCGTCACCACGGAGACAAAGGCAAACAGCACCCAGGTCTTCCTCCCCCTGCCCACCGCAGGCCGAGTGTCAGCCGGGCCTGCTTCCCGAGCCATGGAGGGGTGGGAGCCGGTGGGGGCACTAGGGTACCCAGGAGGCCCTCTGCCAGTCTGCCACCCTGCCTGTCCACTCCAGTGGAGTGGAGTACCCAAGTGCCTACACCTGGTGTCACCCGCATGGCTGTCATACCTGCTCCTGTGACGGGCAGGGCCAGGAATTCCCGCTCCTACTAGGCCTTGGGCTAGT
Organism: Tenrec ecaudatus; assembly: GCF_050624435.1. Taxonomy (NCBI): domain Eukaryota; kingdom Metazoa; phylum Chordata; class Mammalia; order Afrosoricida; family Tenrecidae; genus Tenrec; species Tenrec ecaudatus. Next base: position 73,903,633 of record NC_134539.1, on the reverse strand, counting down.
CAGAGTAGGCAGAGTAGGCAGGACTGTGTCCTAGGGGACCTATCTCAGGCCTGCTCCACTTGGGTGGACCTGGTTCTTTCCTTCATTACCCTAAGACCCTATTCCCACCCGACACCACCCTGCCTGGGGGTCCAAGGAGGGTGGGTTGTGGCCACGAGCAGTCCAGCCCAGAGCCACACAAAATACAGACTGGGACCCTCCCACCCCGGCTCAGACGTAGAGCTCCCAGATGGTGTGAGCCCAGCCCAGTTGGGTGGAAGGGGACTCTGATTACTCCACGCCACCAATGGGTTCAGGTCCTTGCCTATAACCCTCAGTTCCCGAAACCCAGGCAGTAGGGCCTCGGAGGTCCTCGGGTACTCGCCACCGACATGGGACTCTACTTTAAACTGGGTGGGGGGTGGGGAGTGGCGGGGAGAAGAGGGGAACAATCCCAGGGTTGTTGGCTTTTTAATTTCACCAAGTACGGTCGTAAAAAGCAATAGCAGCCACAACCCCACCGACCACGGCCATCACCCTCATTTCAGAGAGGACACCCAACGTTACTAGGAAGGGCAGACCTTCAGAAACAAAGACAGCTTACTGCCTGCTCCACATTCTTCTCATCTCAATGCAACCACACACAGCCAACCTCACACGTGGAAAAACTGGCCCCATGGGGGAAAATCCCACATCTGTCCAGCAGCTCTGGAGGGACGATGGACTCTCCTATCAGATGTCAGGTCCCAGCAAGTGCAGGGCAAAGCCAGAGCTGAGGGGCTGGGTTGCTTACTTACCCAGGTAGAGCCAGGGTTACGGTCAGGTGGACATCTGGACCCTGACTGTGAGTGGAGGGCAGTGGGCTGGCTGTGCAGATCCTTGGAGCAGATCAGGAGGAGGGCAGGGGATTCTCTGCTGCCCCACAGGCACATCAGGCCCCCAGGCCTTGGCGGAGGTGACCAGGGCCCAGCATCACACCCTGACCTGAAGCCCCACCAGTCTTTCTTGCTGTCCTGGCCCTGCCTCTCAGAGCATTTCACATCCTCTTCCGGTGGCTTTGTGGGGCACAGGGGACCCAGCTGAGCCGAGACTTTGTTCCTGTCCCTGCTCAGCACAGCCTCCCTGTGGGACCTGCACGTTCCTCCTCTCTCTGAGCCTCACACTCCGGATCTGTTCCTACCAGGGAGAGGACGGGGAGCGCTGTCTAAATGTCTTCAAGCGCAGACCCAAGCCCTCACCCCCTACCTCTTCCGGTCCCTTTGCTCTATCCCCACCTCCAGCTGCACCCAGAACTTTCCACCTTGAACTCCCTCCCACCCAGTGGAGCTCCTGCAGCAGACTTCCTTTCATGGAAGAAAAGATTCCGGAGACCAGAGTTAGGTAAACTGTGGGGTGTGAGTTCTCTAGAGGAGTGGAAGGGGGTGGGGAACTCTTGTCTACTAACAGAGCACCATGTGGGAGAGGCTGGACACCCACGGGGTCCTCCAGCGTGGCCCTGGCTGCATTGCCATCATCCCTTATGTCCCTTCGCCAACAATTCTGCTCGCGTCCTTTTCATTCAGCGTGGCGTCCTGCTGCTGGCACAGACCCTGACCTGTCAGACGCAGCAAGCTGACCAGCAGGCCTAGGGTTCGAATCCCGGCGGCTACACTAATGCAGGGCCTCTGGGTCACCGATGCAGGGTCTGCGGTTTCAGGGTTCTCCTCTGTAGGTGCAGAGGCAGGAGGATTCCCACAAGAATGCTGAGTCCTGGCTCACGGTGCACCCTGAGCAGACCCTGACTCCTGATTAGCCCACGTGGCCACCTGAGGATAGTACGCTGAGGTGACGGGCCTGTCCCCTAATAAATGCTCGGTATATGTTGGCCCGACTGCCCCTGCCTGGGCGCTCTATGGCCGGACTCCACCCCCACGAGCAAGCTCTGGAACAGTCATTTGGGGGCTGCCCAGGGGAGCTCAGAATGGATCTTATAACCAGATCCCAGGAGAGTGGTCCACAGGGGTGGGCGGCCTGTGGTGCTTTGTAAAGCTTGGCCTCTAAGCCTCTAGGCTCCCACCCTCTGGAATGTACTCTTCCTCTTCTGGGGAAAGCAGCCATGAGGACACCAAGGGCAGTATGAGAATGGGGTACGTGGCCAGAGGCAGCCCTGGATAGCAGGGTGCGCACGCACAATGTCAACCTCTCCCCCAGGGCTGCCATGTGACAGCGTCCCAGAGGTGATGAAGTCTTGCTGGGCTGCCCTGCACCTCTGCCTGCTACCACCCCAGCCTTTGGGGGCATTCGGTGAAGGAGGGAAGAGAGGAGGGCCATCCCTGAGCTCTGGTCTCCCGGCAAGGTGGCAGGGAAGGACCAGTGGGTATGGTGGTGTTTGGTGGGTGGAGGGCCGTTCACAGAGGTCCTGGGAGAAGTGCTCAGCTGTGAGCAGGGAGGAGCAGGCTGCTCTGTGAGGGGAGAGGGCGTGTTTTACAGGAGCTGATTCAATAAACATTTATTGAGTGCCTCTTGGCTACCAGGGCCTGCTTCGCCCTTCCCTAGCCTCGCAATGGCCAATCTGCACCCCCAGCCCAGCCTCTAGTCAGGTTCAAAAGGTTCAGATCCCTGGTACCTTGTGCACAGGTTATTTCTATCCTCAGAACCCACTCCCAGCTTCACTCCTTCCAAGCCAGGTCCAGGTGGCCAGCTGCCTCAGGGGGTGGGGCAGTGAACCCTGGCGGAGGGGGAGGGGGAGAGGGAGGAGCAGGGCCAGCTGCAGCCCACAAACACCAGCCCTCAGGGAGGTGGGTGGGAAGGGAGGCTTGCAGCCCCCTCCCACACACACACATGGTCCCAGTCCCCAGAGCCAGGGCCAGTAGAAGCGCCTTTGTTCCCTGCAGCCTGGGAGTCACCACATGATGTACCACATCACTGTCACTGCCTGGAACGTGGACCAGCCACAAAGAGCCAGGGCTTGGGGGGCTGGGAGCATCCGCCCAGGGAACTTGGGCTGAGTGGGCTGGACAGACTACACCAATTCTTGTGTTCAGACGCTGCCTGGATGTTCCCAGTATGCCCGGCCACCTACCCAGGGGGCCTTGGCACAATGCACCTGGCCAGCCGCAGAGCAAGCGAAACCAGCCTACAGATGCACATGCACGCACAGATGCGTGTCGGCATAACCCCCGTGCTACCCCCACCCCAGTGCTTTTACAGACATCGGGGGAACTCATGGGGGTCCTGCTGAACCTCCCATCTGGATTCCCCACTGTGCACAGGAGCCAATAGGCTCTCCCTCATTGCAGGCCCCCTTCTCTGGGGGGATGAGCCCTGGCTGGTGCGAGGTTTACTGTTTATAAACACCTTGTAGCTGTCGCTAGGCGCGGTGACTCAGAGCCAGAGTGGTGACTTGACCTCAAAGCTGTTTGCTCAGCACAACATCCGGTCCAGGAAGTAGATAGGAAAGGCCTTGGCCCAGGCTTTTCATCCTCTTTCCTGCAGCCCCCTGACCTGATGAGGGTTGGTCCAAGGGGTGGGCGGGGGCAGCTCAAGTCTCCTCCCTCCTTGTTTCTGAAATCTGAGACCTGCCACTCAGACACAGGACCACCGCCAGCTTTCTGGGCCCGGGCTGTGCACAACCTCCTGAGACAGCCAGTCCTGAGACCCAATCCTTAAACCTTGGCCCACTGAGCCGGGAAAGCATGCATGTCTGGGGGGCATCTATTGCCCCCATGACTACCTACAGAGGACTAGCTTGGCAAACATAGCCCAAAGGTGATAATTTAGAAGCCCTGGAACCATAATTAATTCTCGGCCCCACCCCACAACACAGCACAGCCTGGCCCCACCTTTAGTGCTGAGTTGGGACATAGCACCCACACAGCGACTGTGAGACAGTGCAGCCACAAACTGAGGCCCAGAGGAGGCAAGCACCCACTCCAACTCGCACAGTGGCCAGCTTCCAGGCCACATGTGGCCCTATGCCTGCCCTCCCTCGGGCAGCTTGCTCTCCGCTCCCATGTGGCCTAGGGATAAAGATCTTAAGTGGATTTGCAGCCCTGGGGGTATGGGTGGGTGTCCTTACCGCTGGGTGGGCAGTCTGTCCGGAGGCACAGTACACTGACTTCCATTTTCCCGACCTCTGTCTCCCCTCCTGTCTCACCCCCACATTCCACCCCCACCCATAACCTTCCCAGCCCAGTTAATTACAAGCCAACACTTCTGTCCTGTCATTCCCTGACAACACAGCAAATCGGGGACCATTTAATCTCCCCCCACACCCAATGGTTAAATAGGGAGGCTTTGCAAGTGATGGGGGGGGGGAGGATGGAGTAGGAGATGGTCCCAAACTTTGAGGCCCCTGCTTCTGTCTGCTCCAGCCTGGAAAACCTGGGGGTCCCATGGGAAACATACATGTGGGAAGCATGGAGCGGGGGAGCCGCCCAGGCCGTGAGCAGAAGGCCGAGGAGGAGAGCTGTGCTTACTTGGCATCTGGGCCTTGGCCCCACCTCAGGTGGCCGGGTCACTCAGCGGTCAGCTTCCCTTGGCGCTGATTCACCACGGGGCTCTCCTGCCTGTGGCCCCTCTCACCAGCCCACAGTCATGTTGCCAAGAAGCTGAGAAGCCAAAAAGCAGGGTCCTGGCGCAGCTGCTTCTGCAGGTTTCGTGCCCCGGCAGGACCCAGCACCAGTGCTACGGGAGCACTGCCCAGGACTGCCGAGCATGCCCACCTTATACCCACCCCCTGGACCCCCGGCCTGGTCTCTCCAACTGCAGAGATGAGAAAAGATGGAGTCTGGTTTAAATCCCAAGCCTGCCACCTGGGTGGGCAAAGGAGGCAAGTCTGAACTGTTACTGAGCCTCAGGTTCCCAGCCCATCAACACAGATGCCTCCAAATGTGGCCAGGACAAAACGAAATGTGGAGGAGGGGATAGGAGGGGGTGGGCCCAGGACCTGGAATTTGAGACATGCTCAAAAACGTGATCTCGAAGCAGCCTCGGACACGCTCTGCAATGAAGAGCGAGTAATTTCATGTTCTAGTGCTCCATGCAGGGCTGGCCAAGGGGAGATGCATCCAGAGGTCGCCACAAAACAAACCAGCAAACCAGCACTGAATGGGCAGATGCTGTGTCCTATCTACTTTCACATCCAGAAAGTGGAAAGCGTGTCACGGCTATGCCAAGTTGCTGCAAAGCATTTCCATTCTGATGCTGCCGAGAACGGTGACAAACTTTGCAGGCCACAGAGTGGCCCCGGGCACAACGAGAGCAGTTCCTACACTCACAGAGCCCACAGGCACCACCTGCTGTGCTGTGTCCCTAGCACTGTCCCCACACTGGCAGTACACCAGGGAGAATACTCAAGCCATCAATTCCGACTCCTGGCAACCCGACAGGGCAATGTTGAACTACTTACTTCCTAGGGCTTCCCAGGCCGGTAAATCTTTACAGGAGCTGCCAGCCTCGCCTTTCTCCCCTGGAGTAGCTGACTGGGTTTGAATCACCGCCCTTGAGGTTAGCAGCCCAATGCTTCCATGCACAACCCCCTGGCTCTGGGCTTTAGGACACGTTTCAAGGTGAAAATGAAGTGGGATGAAAAAGCGCAGAGTTGTCGAGGGAGGCGGATGGGACACAACTGAGGTGGGTGTGCAGTGGTGTGAAACTGGACGGGAAGGTTGAAAGAGCAACACGTGAGTGAAGACTCCAAAGAGGAACAGAAATACAACCAAGGGTTTACCATCTACCGTGCGTTGGGCCATGTCTCCCCAGCAACAAACCCACCGGGATCCAGGTTTCCTGGAGGCAGCAGCCACGCTGTCCTCCCCCTGCAAGCACCCGGAGCAAAGGCCTGCATGCACTGAGTCCTCACAGCTGCTACCAGGGCACAGGAATACAATACACTTGCGCATGTGTACCCCAGCACACACATATATATGGAGGGTGGCGGGCTTCCAAGGTCTTCCCATTCCATCGCTCCGTGAACTTTCTGAAGTCCTTTGTACGTGCACACAAGGCACCACCTGAAAGAGCCTACGATTCAGAGGAAAACCTACTAGTGTTCCAAGCCAGAAGGAACCCTGGTGGCATAATGGCTATGTATTGGGCTGCTAACTGCAAGGTCAGCTGTTCAAAACCACCAGCTTCTCCAAGGGAGAAAGACGGGGCTTTCTACTCCCATAGAATTAAAGTCTCAGAAACCCACAGGAGCAGTACTAACCTGTTCTATAGAGTTGCTATGACTCGGAATCGATGTGATGGCAGAGAGTTTGGTTTTTGTTTTGTTTTCTTTTTCGGTTCTAAGCTGGGCAGGTGTCCCCTGCCCACTTTTTAAAATAGCAGGGTTGAGGAACTTGAACGGAAGCTCCCTGAAAGCCAGGACTCTGTCCCTTAGTACAGGGCCTGGTAGATAGTGGGTTCTCAGGGAGTCCTGAAATGGACCAGTGAGTACCAGAGGATGCCCCAGTCCCCAAGTTCCTGGGCTCTAAGACAATCGGAGAGTTCAAAGTCAGAGAGATTTTGTGATAAGAGTTGTACGAGCCCCTGATAAAATGATTTTAAAAAGAAAAAGTCAGAGAGTTCTTTGGGGGTCAGGGCACCAAGAGAGCTTCCCCAGCAGAGGCCAGGACTAGCAAGAAACCTGAGGGACAGCAAGGCCATCTCAGCCACCTGCCTCCAGTTAAACCAAGGTACATGCGTGGGGAGGTGAGCCAGCCGAGGTGGGAAGAAGTCAGGAGGGAGGTGGACAGGCAGAGACTGAGGGAGTCAAGCTTTCTGGGAAGCAGAAAGGAGGCTGTAGGTTCCCAGGAGCCTGCAGTGACGGCAGGTGTGATGCAGGAGTGAGGGGTGTTGTCAGTTGGGCTCTGGCCCCATCCGGGGTATTGCCCCTTCCTAAATTCTGGCCACGATAACAATTCTTGGGGGATGGGTCCCTGCTCACAGTAGAGGTTCCTAGGCTTTGATGGGGTTTGGTTTGGACTAAGAAGCCTCTCTCCAAAGCACAGGGGTCTGGGGAGGCAGGGGGAAGGGATCTGCAGGTGGGGGATTAAGCCCACAGGCAGGTTCCTGTGCCCAGCAGGCTCTGGATACCCAGGGTTCCAGGGCCAGGGGAGTTAGGACAAACGAGCCCTTGTGGTTCAAGAGGCTGTCTGCTGTGCCAGGAACACTGCGTCCCGGGTACTGCCGCCCGCCTGCTGTCTGCCTGAGGAGGCAGGGGGCCTGGGAAGCAGGGCTACCCTTCCAGGGAAGGGTTTCGAGATGCCCTGGTCTCTGGAAAGGGCCCTGGGGCGCCAACTGGCTGCCAGGAGGTGGTGGAGTTGCCGCCTGCTGCCCTCTTTCCCACAGCCCTTTTCAGGCAGGGTAGTTGCCCGAGGGCAGGGCAAGGGCAGAGCCTGCAGTTTCCAGAGCGCTGGGCAGAGGGATGGTTTCCGAGACAGTGCTCGTGTCCCACCCTCCTGCTACACGCTGTCCCTCTGCCAGCCCCTAGGCCTCCCCACACTGCTGCCAGGGCAGCAAATGGCTGGACGGCACGTGAGACACTGTGCCAAGGCCTTTAACACCACTACTGGAGAGGAGGGTGTGGGCATCGATCCATTTTGAAAAAAAAAAAAAATCAAGCCCATTGCTATCGAGTCCATGCCGACTCATCGCAACCCTGTAGGACAGGGCAGAACCGTCCCCGTGAGTTCCCAAGACTGTCACTCTTCACAGGAGTAGAAAGCCCTGTCTTTCTCCCAGGAAGCGGCTGGTGGCAACCGGTAGGCTGCAGCCCAGTGTGTAAACAAGACGCCTCCAGGGCTCCTCACCCATCCATTTAACAGATGAGAAAGCTGATGCTCGGGGTGGCAGGGGCAGGGCTGTGAGGACTCCGGTGGCTTCCTCATGGTCAAGTCTGGGGAACAGCAAGGTGCATATACACATAGGTGTGGGACACAAACAAGCTGGTACACAGGCGGGCACAACTCCTCACACAGTCCTCCTCCTGCAGGCACCAGTTGCACGTCTCCACACTCGCCCGGGAAGGCAGGCTTGTCACTGTCCGGTACATGGGCACGGGTGGCCACACACATGGTGACATGCTCATGCATTTGCTCAAATGTGTACAAGGTCACCTGCAGGCAGGGAGAAGCCCCTGAGAGGAAGGGACACAGGCTCACCAGGCAGGGCCCGCAGCGCCCAAGGCCACGCTGTGGCTCAGCACCAGGGGTACCTGCCCTGTGCCAGCCTGGCGCCTGCTTCTGGCAGGCTGCTGAGAGGAGGAGGCGGCAGCGCCCTGTGCAGGGATTTCCTGGTCCCAAGTGGCTGAGAGGAAAACTCCTCTGAAAATCCTGCCGCTTCCCAAGGGTTGCGGAGAGAGGGAAGAGGGGCAGCGGCAGTGCTGCCGGCTTGGTCTGTCAACGCTGTGCGCTGCTCAGCTGCCCCCACAAGCCCACCCCCTGACCACCAGCCAGGTGGCAGCCTCACTCTGAACTCCATGTCTGAGCAAATGGAGGATCATAGGATGACCCCATGGGGCTGGCTTCCTGGTCAGTGCATCCTGTCTGGAGGGAGAGGGGCCGGGACCCTGGCCTTTGGAAGGAAGGAAGCAGAGGCCGCTGGGGCTCACAGCAGGCCTGGACAGCCCCAGTTCATACACAGGGGGCACTGTGTGGATTCAAGGCAGAGCCCCTTGCCTGGAACTGTACAAGCTGTCTACTGTAATGACCGGCTGCCTTCCCTAGGGACAGACATTTCCTAATACCTGCCGAGGACTCTGGTGCCAAGCACTGGGCCAGGTGATATCTAGATACTCTCTACACGATCACAGCAGCAACTGTGGCTGGAGGAGTAAGTCAAGTCACCTACTATCCAGGTCCCAAAGTCCAGGGTTGCTCCCACGAAACACCATACCCCTGTCACCTCCTGGCCTCCAGGCCACAAGTTCTCACTAGCCTGTGCTCCCTGCCAGAGCCCATCCCTGCCAGAGCCCAGGCTCCGTCGGGAACTGGTGGGGACTCAGCTGTCCCCTCTCCCTCTGGCCACAGCCCAGCCAGGTGTGAGTGGGGAGGGGGCAAGCATCCCAAGGGGGCAGATTCACCCAGGTGCAGCAGCCCCCAAGGGTGGCCACCCCTCACAGATTCTTACCTTCCCTTTGTGGAGCTGAAATGTAACAAGGGGCTAGCACTCACCAGACCCCCCTCCCCCAGTCTGCTTGCGATGGACAATCTGGGTCAGGATGGACGTGGGAGGGACATGTTCCAGGACTCAGGGCCACTCATTGGCTAGGAGTCTTTTGTCTCAACTGGCCAGGCCCACCACACCTGGATTCTCAGGTGGAGTCCAGAGAAATGGCCCTTTGTCCACCTCAAAACCTAAAACTCGCTGCCATCTAAGTAATGCCGACTCACAGCGACCCTACAGGACAGGGGAGAACTGTCCCTGTGAGTGTCCCCCGAGGAGCGGCTGGTGGTTTCCAACTGCTGATCCTGCGGTTAGCAGCCCACCGTGTAGCCATGAGGCCACCAGGGTGGGGAGAGCCCAGGGTGCCTTCTCTCTCTGGGGTGGATCCTGTCCCCTTTGGTCCTGAGGCGGGCGGCGGGGGGGGGGGGGGGAGTGGGGGCAGGGGCTGTTTCAACTTGGTTAATTCTCCTCCACCCACTAGACAGGAAGAAGAAGCCAAACCAGTTGTGGAGTAGGAGTCACTGAGCTCCTATCTCTATTCCTTCCCTGTGCTGTGACCTCTGTCCTGTGCGGCCTCCCTCCCCCCAGGCCTCCCCCTCCCCCACATACACAGAGTTCTGGGGCTGCAGCCACCCCACCAGGGCCTCAGGGCCTCACCTTGTCTACCCCATCTACCTCGTCCGCCTGCCTGCTCAGCGGGGAGTCCAGCATGCACACAGTCCTGGGCAGCACCAGGTAAGACAACAGAGGCCTGCTCTCGCAGGGTCCCAGCAGCTCCCTGTCTGGTCCCAGCAGCGCCCAGCTCCGGAGAAACTCTGGCAAAAGGCCATCATCGGCACTGCCTACGCCCCGCCCTCTCCTCCCACCGCCCTGAATGGCCAGTCAAGGCTCCTGCCCCAGCAAGCCAAACACAGCTGCTGGCCAGAGCGTGCTCAAGACGCGGCCTGAACAGGGCAGTGGCTGCTGCGTGGGGACCTCTCCCACACCAGACGTGGCGCTTCCCGGTGGATGGGTGGGGAAACTGGGGCTCAGTGAGGCTAAGGATATGGCCCAAGGTCACGCAGTGTGGGGACGCTCCCACCCAGAAGAGGATCCTGGCTCCGAAGGCACCCCAAAACCCCTCCTTGATGGAACAGTCCCTAACACCCCCACCCTCACTGCTCCAAAAGCCTCACATCCCTCCCACGCCCCCCTCCAGAGTCCAACCACTGGCAGTCTGGCTCCTCCCTCCCTGCCCTCTTGCCCCTCCGACAGCATCCCCACCCCTTCCCTGTCCTGGAACCCACCAAGTTTTCCTAGAGTTCACACCCACCACAGGGCAGGGATCGGGGGGCTTCAGAAAGTCCGTGGGAAAATTCCACGATCTTTCCATCTCATTTTTCCCACGAACTTTTTGATGGCACAGGCAGGAGCTGGGGATCCCAGGGCGGCGACTCAGCTGATCCTGCCCCAGGGCCCCCCAAGAGGCAGCAAAGGGTGAGGGGTCGCGGGGAAGCCAGTGAGAAGGGACTTGCCAAGGTCCCACTCGCAGACCCCTCTTCTCAGGTTGCACCCAGCTGCCAGTCAACCCCAGCTCAGCGGTCCTGTCCCTAGCCGGGGGTGGCCTGCGAGGCACCGAGGGGGTGCAGCCTGAGGCTCCCCTCCAGCCACGCCCACAGTGCCCCACCCCAGAGCCCTCAGACCTGCAGGCTGACAACTGTCACTCAGGTATCCAGGAAATGGGTTTTGTTGCTAGGGGATGGCCCAGAGGCCAGGAGGCTGGTGGGGTGGGGCAACGAGGAGAAGGAGGGGTTAGGGGAATAGATTGGGGTTTCGCTCAGGAAGGATTCTGGGGGTGGTGGCCGCTGGGTCCTTGTAGACAGTGCTGGGGGTGGGGGATCAGCCCCAAGGAGTGTGGGGGTGAACAGAGCCGCTACGGCCTGACTTACAAGCCTGTGGAAAGCCCCCACCGTAGAGTCTCCCTCCACGCAAGTATTTTGGGGGCCCTGCAGTTGCCATGCAACGGGCTCTGGGTTGCCATGGCAACTCTCCCTCTGGCTTTGTGGGATTTTTTAGGGGATGCCGCAATGTTTACCACTCCTTTCTTACCCGTTAGCTTGGCTGTCCTAGGACCTGCCCTGGGCATGGAGATGGAGCCCCTCACCTGGAGCCTATCCAACCTGGCCGTAGACCTCCATCCCCTTCGTGCTCCCTCTGACTGTGGGAGCCCAGATGAATTTTTGAGGCTCAAACACCCAGAACCCCGAGAAAGTGCAGAGACAGGAATCCTTGGCCTTGGCAGGTGCAGGGCGAGGACTAGGACACAGGGGCTCATTAGCTCTGTTTATGTCTCCATTCCCCGCCGCCTGCCCGTTAACCACCACCTTGGGGCCTTCAGCCCAGTCCTGCCAGTGGGAAGGCCACTGTGGTCAGAAGGAATTCAATTCCCCCACCTGAGACTGGCCCCTCCCCAGCTTGTCTGAACCCAGGGCAAGTCCCCACCTGTGCGTGAGGATGGAGGCTGTCAATTGAAAACCTTCACCCACGGTGCCAAAGGGGCAGCCACAGGTCCCAGCTGCCAGGCCATGCCTTCTCAGGCCGGCTGCCCCCCATGGCCCTGCTTCCACCTTCCTTCTTGATTGCCTAGTCCCCTCAGGCCAGACCAAGGTGCCCAGCCGGACGGGCGGCCCTTGATAAAGTGGCTCTTGGGCCCCGTGGCTGCAGTGGTGGTTCTGGCAGCTCCGAGGACCCAGTAGGGTTCAGAAGAGTCCAGGGGGCTACATGTCAATGCCTCCCTCCCGTAACCGTCTCATTTGAGCCCGTACCAAGGCAAGGGACCTGGGCCCACTCCCAAGCCCAGAATGCACTTCCCTCCTCTCTGTATATTAAAAGAGGGAGAGTGGGCTGGGAAGACAAAGATGAACCCCACCAAATGGCGGGGGTGGGGGGGTTCTGATATCGTCACTCTCTCTGGACAAGGTCTCTTTGAAGATGGGATCCTCAAGTCCTCCCCACTATCCCCACATTACCTCCGTGTGCCCCCAAACGTGCACACACAGGCTGCGTGCGGCCACGGGAGAGCTGTTTCGAGGTGGAAAGTACAATCAGACTGGAAGGGCCCCTTGATATTTCTAGAAGGGCCCTTCAGTGGCCAAGTGGAGCATGAAATGCACACTTCTGACCCCGAGAACCTGAGTGCACTGGCCAGCCTTCCCGCTGCCCCTGGGACACCTCACTACTCCAGGTATGCCCTCCTTCCTCATTCAGGTCACCTCCTCCAGGAGGCCTCCCGGCTTCCCCAAGCCACTATCACATGGCCCCACCCTGTTTTATCTTCTCCCCATTGTGTGTCACCCCTGCCCTGACTGTACTAGTCTGTTGACAGCTGTACTCCTGTCTGTTTACAGTTGAGCGTGGTCTCCTGGCAACTAGAAGGTGAGACCTTTGTCTACTCCACCAGGGCTCCAGGCCCCACCCAGGAGGTCCACCGAGGACACACGGCGCCACCTGCTGGTCCTGGGCCAGACTGCACCACAGAGAAGCAGGGCCAGTCAGACTCCACACCCCACAACCCCTGCTGGGAGATGAGGTCCCTGAGACATCCTCGGACCCCAAGTGTCTCCCTCCCCTGGGAACCTGGCCTTTGGGAGGAGAATCATTTCAATACTCCCCGCTGGGCCAGACCCCACTTCTTCCACCCCAACCCCGGGTCTAGGGTCCAGGGATGGCTGAGGAATCCTATGAGGGACACCTCCTAGGACAATGAGGATGGTGCAGAGGCAAGTGCTGCCCTCCACCCCGTCTTCACTGCCACACTTCCTCTCCCCCTGTCACACGAGAGCTCATCACCTTCCAGAATCTCTTGACAAACGAACTCTGCCCCCATCGCCTCCCAAGTGTTCCGGCTGTCAGGACATGGTCAGGGGCTTGGGAAAGGGGTGTCTCCTGAAGGAATGGACGGATCCCCTCTTGTGTAACTTCTCTAGATCAGAGGTTCAAAAATATGGAAGGACAGCAACCCTGGCGGCGACAGAAAGTGGGGAAAGCAATAAATGGCAGGGGAGGAGGGAAGCCCCAAGGGGGGGAGGGCTGCTTCCAGGTCCTCCTGGGATCCCTGAGTTCAGACAACTAACCTTGTCTATATTCTCACGCGCTGAGGCTCAGGGAGGAAAAGCCGCTTTCCCCGGGGCCACAGAGGAACTTGTTAGGGTAGAGCTGGCCCTGAGCCTCCAGCCCTTCTAGGCAGGCTTGGGGGTTGGGGCTGGCATCCCTAAGGAAGAGTTGAAGACTATCCACATGGGATCCTAACAGTGGCCTGGACTGTGTCGGCCTCCCCTAGGCTGTTCTGTGTCACCTTTGGCCACCTCCTGCCAGATCCCCTGGACTGAGAGCTGAGCTTAGGTCTGTAAGGATAGAAAAGGTTCTGAGGGCTCCCCAGAAAATGTCTGAAGATATGAACCCACTGCTGTCGACTGGATTCCTCCCCTTAGCGACCCCACAGGGCAGAGTCAAACTGTTCCACAAACTGTTCTGAGGCTGCAAATCCTTACAGAATCTGACTGCACATCTTTCTTCCCCGGTGTAGTTGGTTGCTTAGAACAGCACTTAACCACTGTGCCACGAGGGCTCCATCCGGGCAAGAGAACACTGTACTGTCTTGTGCTTCTCTGGCCAAATGAGCTGGGTGGGGGCTGTCTCTGGAGTGAGGAAACAGAACAGCACTGGGGCCACCAGCCGCCCCCACTGACCAGCTCTGTGGTCCCGAGTGAGTGGCGAGGGGTGAGCAGCAGGGAGAACTAGTCAGAACAGGGCTGGGATTGTGCGAACAAAAGCAGGGCTGGGGCCTGGCAGCGCGATCTTGGCCACGTGTCCCAGTCTGTTCCAGGAAGGGGCTAAGATGAAATGAAAATCAGCCATCCTCGCCCTCCAAAGGCCTTCCATTCTATTAAACCAGACCCAAGTACCTCACCTCGAACTACGGGATCCCGCCTCCTGGCGTCCGGATCCGTGTGTCATCCCCTCCTCTTTACTGTGGACTGGACTTAGTGACTACCCTCAACGTGATGGGGTGTCACTTCAGAGACAACTCATGGGTGACAGTGCGGCTTCCGTGTGTGTGTCTGTCTTTCTCACATCCCTCAGATCCCTGACTCTGGAGTAGCAGGCTACAACGGTAGATAATATATATGCTGCAGAGAGCTAGGCTGCTCTCTGTTGGGCTGCTAACCACGAGGTCACCAGTTCGAAACCCCGTAAGGGTTTATAGTCAGAGAAGCCCACAGCGGCAGTGCTACTCTGTCCTATAGGGTCACCGTGAGTTGGAATGGACTCAATGGCAATTTGAGACATTGACCAATAGGGTCACTATGAGTCCAGATTGACTCAACACCTGGAGCGACCTGGAGGCCTTGGTGGTGTGGTGGGTTAAGCAGCAGGCTGCTCACAAGTTCGCTGGTGGGAACCTACCACTGCTCCCGGAGAAGGAGATGAGGCAACCTGCTTCCACGAAGATCTACAGCGCCAGCAGCTCTACTCTGCCCTGTAAAGTCAAGGTGACTCAACTCAAGGGCAATGGATTTGGTTTGGGGCAAAGAATCAAAGGAGAGCCCCTCCCCAACAGTCAGAGAGTGTGGCAGTCACCTAATCTGGTGTCAATTTAAGGATTAAGAGTGTAGGGGTGGAGTCTAGGCTGTCAATCTGGAGATAGCCAATGAGACCTCTGTGGGCATGGTCTTCTCCTGAGAATTCTGGGAAATCTGGTACTTCCTCCTGGGAGGCGGAAGATACCTTTTTCTCTCTGCTACTCTTTGGGAGACATGGCAGAAGGCAAGCCACATGGTCGCAACCAGACCTCAGAAGCCGGAGAAGCCACAGAGAGACCCCTCCCAGCACTGAGATGCTTACAACACCACTGGATCCAAAGACTCTATACTCACTGGCCTGTGACCTTCTGCATTCGGCATCATTGCATGTGTTTCATGAGTCTGAAGAGGACTTTATAGATTGATATTGGAAATATGGGCTAATATCAGACCTATGGACTTGATCTGGACTGGGCTGGGATGTTTTCTCATTGTTCAATTGCTCTTGTCTATAAACTTCTTTCTTCTACACATATAGGTGTCTATGGATTTGTTCTCTAGTCTACCCAGAATAACACAGAGAGAAACTGCAATTCTCAACCCAAATGCTCACAAGAAACTGCCCGCAGCCAGGAGTGGAGAGAGGACAGTGGAGTGGGCACTTTCAGCCCAGCAACAGAGTGGCCTGTGCCTGCCTTCTCACACCCACTGGGCTTGGAAACCTGCCCTCTCCCCTGCTAACCCTGACTGGACACTTCAGCCCCAGCTTCCAGAGAGGCAAAGGCACCGAGCTGGGCGGAGCCCGAATTCCTGGTCCACAGCAACTGGGATACAATGTTTGGTGATAGGAGACGCTATGTTCTAGAGTCATGCCACACAGCAGCGATAAGGAATACAAGTCCACCAGGCTCTGCTTCTCCGAAGCTCACCCCGCCACACTGGCCGCCTTTCTAACCTCCTCTCCACTCCAGCTGAGTCTCTGCACCTGTTGTGCCTGCTCTCTGCCACTGTTCCCAGACTTGTGCAGGGCTGGTTCCTCTTGTCAGTCTGGTCACACATAAATGTCACCTCAGCAAGACCTCTGGGACTTCCCCTCCCAGCCCCGCTCTCCCTGCATCCTTACTTTTCACACCAGCACCTGCTCTTTCCTTCCACAGGTCCTGTATTTTCTTCCATGCCTTTGTCCATTCCCCCTCCAGTCTCTGCGCTGCTGCAGGACGACTAGACCACGCGGTCATTTCCAGCCCTGGACCCACAGTACCTGGTAGAGAGTAAGTGCTGGGACCTGGCTACTGAATAAGAGGCTCTCACATGCCCTTCCCATCTCTCAGCACAGGGGGTAGAGAGGGAAGTCTGAGGAGGTGTGAGTCTGAGGAAAGGGGTGGGCAGAATGACCTCTGGGTGACTCTCCCACGCTCTAGTTGCTCCAGCAAAGTCCAGTGGGTACCACTGGCAGAAGAGGCTGCCTGCCCCCTGGCGGCCAGCACTAACACTGCAGCCCTGACAAGAAAACCACAAAACAAAACACACACCTTTGTTCCAGGGTTGCCAAGGCAGCACCTCTCCCCAGCCCCAGGGGGCACTGCAGAGGGCCCGGAAGGTTCCACAGGCAGGGCAAGGGCACTAGCTCAAAAGCCGTCCCGTCTCCACTCACCCTGGAGTGTCCTGTCCAGTCATGAGGTATCCTTGTCATTCTTGGGCCATTCTCCCCTCACTTCCAAAGGAGGACCCCAAGGTTTGCATTTGGAGCCTGGGCGCACAGTCCGGTGCTCTGCAGTGCTCCTTCCTCCCCTCCCCAAGTCCTCAGTCCTCCAGAGCCTCAAACCTTTCTCTGTTTGGTTGACATCCAGAGAAAAGAAATCACTCTCCAAGGCCCTGAGAACCCAGCCGGACACTGAGGGCGACCCAAGGCCGACGGACACTGACTTCCCGGACATCGCTGGACTTGTGCTCACCCAGCCGGATTCACAGAGGGCGAGAGTGGGACCTCCACATGGGGCACAGTCTACTTCCAGGCAAGAAGGGGAGTGGATAGCAAAACCCTCGGCCCTGGCCCCTCAAGGTTGACCAGGGATGGCCCCTGTCCAGGCAGACCCGTTGGGAACTTTGGGGATCCCCTTACCCATCAGCCTGGCATCTCTCCTCCTCCCTGTGTTACAGACCCATGGGCACGTTGCTAGGAGACCTGATGCCACTGCCCCATGGCAGTGTCTCTTAACCCCCCCCCCCAGTTTCTCGCAGTCACCTCCTCTGCTGGGGGTCTTTCTTCCTCTGATCCCACCCCCATGGTCTCCACCTGTGAAACCAGCGTGTGCGTGCGTGCGTGTGTGCTCAGGCATGCCTGTGCACGTGAGGGGATGCGGAGACGAAACAGTCCCACGTGGGGATGGGGTGGGCAGGGTCCCCCGATCGGATCTCAGGCATTCTCATTCCCAAATCAACTCCCTGCCTCCTTAAGGGAGGGCTGAGACCCGGCCTAGCCGGCTGGGAACCCCCCACCTTATCCGTATCTCTGCCAACCTCACGCCCCTTGGGGGGCTAGCCCCTGCCTCTCTTGAGCCCTTGGCTTTCCAATTGTACGATGAAGATTGAACGTGGAACTGCATCAGATTGAGCTCAGCAAAGACCGGGGCGAGCTGTGGGCTGTGGGTGTGGGTGTGTGGTCTTCCCCAGGGGGAAGGGCGGCCCGGACCGGGAGGGGCACTCACCTGGCAATCTACCATCATCCTCAGCCTCGGCCGCTCATCGCCGGCCCCAGGGCGGAGCCCGGGGCTCTGGGCGGCCGCTCGCCTCGACCCGCGCGCAGCGCAGGGGGGCGCGCGGCTGCTGGGCTCATGGCGCGGCCTCCCTCCCCCGCCGGGCCCCGGGCTCAGCGGCCCTCCCCTCCGGGCCGGCCGCGGTCGCCGCCGCCGCCAGCGCCGCTCCCATTGTCCTCGCCGCGCCGCCGGCCGCTCGGCCCCGCCGCTCGGTGCCGCCGAGACTCTGGGGGCTCGGCCCGGGGAGGGCGGGGCCGCTCGCCCCGCCCCGGCCCCGCCCCGGCCCGCAGGTGCAAGGGGCGGGGCCCGCCAACCGGCTGGGGGTGGGGGGGCGGGAACTCGCTGTCCCGCGGCCTCTCCAAGGCTTGCGGACGCGGGTGGGCTCCACGCGGGGCAGCCAGGCCTCGCGTCCACGTTCGGGCGCGGGCACGAGACCTGCGGACAGCTCGTGCGCGCGCGCGCCACGCACCCGCGGCTCCGCGCGGCAGGTCCCACGTGCCTCTCTTCCGATGTCTGCTCTGTGCACCCACCTACTACGGTGGTGAGACCTGGGAGCCTCAGAGCTACTCCCCTTCAGCCAGGAGAGCCTGGAGACACAGGACCCACTAACTATCCCTCCCCCGGGCCTAGTCTCCTGATGCCACCGCAAGGACAGCTAGGGGACAGGCTAGGGTTAGGAGGACCTGGAGCAGGCAGCAGCCAGGGAGTTCAAGCCTAGGGCAGGGCAGGGCAGGGGGCCTTTCCCCACCCCTTATCCTGACTGGGGCTGGGAACTTAACCCTGGCTGAAGCCCTAACCCTGTTTGAGGGACCTGGGAGGGGGCCCAGGAAGGAGAGGCAGGCCGACTGGACGGGCCTGAGTGACCAGAACAGTTACTGTTGTTAGGGAGCCCCTCCCCCATTCTGCAGAGGGACCGTCACATGGCTCTAAAGAACCAAGCTTTCCATGTGGGCTCCTGGTCTCTATGCTAACACACGGCTGATGACGTGGTATCCAGGGCTCCCCAGACTGGGCAGACCCCAGAGGGCCTCCCCACAGCGCCTCCCATGAGGGTGGGGTTGCCGGCTGCACTCGGAATTGTGGGCACTGAGCGTCCAAGAAGTCTCAAGGTGAGCTTGCTAGGCTGGGTCTCCAGTGTGGGTTTGAACCCAGGCCACTCTCACCTCAAAGGCCTTACCTGGCACAACAGCCCCAAAGCCTGGTCAGACAGACACATCTGTGCCCTCTTGGAGCTTACAGCAAGGGGAGGGCTGGGGAAGGAGATCAGCACAGTGCGAATGACAGCACAGATGAAGAGGTATCATGGGAGCATGGAGGCAGGGCGCAGAACAAGGAGGCAGGCTTCCCGGAGGAGGTGCTTTAAGAGGGAGTCAGTTGGCACTGGTCCAGTGGTGGGATGGTTGTTAGAACAGTATGGGCTGAGCCAGGTCCTACTGGCCAAGATGGTGCTGGACTGTAACATACGTGCGG
Organism: Tenrec ecaudatus; assembly: GCF_050624435.1. Taxonomy (NCBI): domain Eukaryota; kingdom Metazoa; phylum Chordata; class Mammalia; order Afrosoricida; family Tenrecidae; genus Tenrec; species Tenrec ecaudatus. Next base: position 73,884,738 of record NC_134539.1, on the reverse strand, counting down.
GTGTCCAAAATGAAACGACAGCGATTTGAGGATGTAGAAGAGGTGAAGAAAAAAAAACAAACAAACACGAGGGAGGTGCTGTGAGCCATCCAAGCAGATGAGTTTGAACAATGATTCCAAGAATGGAATTACAGATTTGACAGATGTATTAAGTGTAATGATACTTTGAAGGTGATAGGTTGTTTTGTAGAAAAACATTTTTTTAAGTACATAGCTTTGGGAAAAAAATGTTTGGGTGTTCTTTTTTGGGGGGGTACCCTCTCATATTGAGTAAAACCTGTTTACTGTGAAAATAGGACAGGAAGTTTACAAGACCCTCATTTTAAGATAGGAGAACAGGAAAGGCCTTTGTATTTATAATTTTGGTTGTTACATTTCAAAAGGAGATACGACCCAAGGCCCTTGACTTCTTCCCACCCAAAGAGCACCTCTGCCTTCAATTCCTTTCTAGAAAGTGGCCTGGACTGGTGTGGCTCCAGGAATTGTGTTTCGTCACTTTTGATACAGTCACACCCTGGGACTGAGTTAGGGACAGCCATTGCCCCTAGAACTTGGGCCAAGGCTAAGAAGGGGCCATCAGGGCCTGGGAAAGCCAGGGCTCAGTGCTAGACTGGGAGCTCCCTACCTGCCAAGCCAATGCTGCCCAAGCCCCAGGGCTTTCCCAGCCGGGGCCTTGCCTGGTCTCTACCTCCGTACAGGCAGTTCCTGGAAGACAGGCCCTGCTCCTCCTCCTCCATGCTCCACAGGCCTTGCCCTCCCCTTGGGCTGGGCAGCCAGCCTGGAGGTGTTCCCCCCTGGGGGCACATGGACCATCACTCTGCCCTTCTGGTCAAGCAGGATCTGGGCCTCTCCCTTCCTCTCTGCCCAAGCTGTCACCTCACATGGCCACTCCATCTGTCCCCACTTACCATCCAATCCATAGGCCCCAGAAAAGAGTGAGCTGAGACTGGTCCCCAGCATTGCCAGGGATAGCCAGTTGGGTGAGCACTTGCTCCCTATCTTTTGCATCTTCAGTGGGAAAGATGCTGCTGCCTCCAGGGGAGCAGGCACCAGGCAGCCCAGCCCCTCACCCCAGGCCCCACCTCCATGTCGTGGGTAGCACCAATGTAGGTCTCTGATGGCCCTCTGGTCCAGGCGGTGGAGGCTGCCCTTACACACGCCTTCAAACCCTGGACACACGCCACTTCCTGTGGGCCTCCTGCCAGCCTAATGCTTCACAGGGCTGAGGTCAGCTGCAGCTACTGTATCATCAATGATAGCATCAGGGACTGTGATAGCTAAAGGGAGCACTGGTGGTATAGTGGTTACTTGTTGAACTGCTAACCGCAAGGTCAGCAGTTTGACACCACCAGTGGCTCCATGGGAGAAAGATGAGGTTTTCGATTCCCTTACAGAGGTATAGGCTTAGAAACCTACAGGGACAGTTCTGCTTTGGCCTATAGGGTCTCCATGGGTCAGCATCCACTTGATGGCTTGGTGATAGGGGTTGTGACAATTTGGCCTGGTCAGGACTCTCCGTGGTTTGGCAGTAAACCCTCCCCATAAGGTGCAGGTCACAACCTGATGAGGCCTCCTGGTGGAGTGTGGCCTATTTATAAGAGACCCTGTGGAAAACTGGTCTCTCTCTTTGTCCCTCTTCTCTTCCCTCCTTGATTGGATCCTGGCCTGGCTTCTGGGGCTGCTGGCCTGTAAGGCTTGCTGACCCTGGGAGCTGTTGGCATGTGCTAACTGTTGGATTTGTGCAACTCCGCACTCACCAACCTGTGATCTCCCAGTGTCCCAATTGCCTTTTGGCTTCTGTAGCCAGCAGCTGTGTGCGCCAGGAGGAACCCACAGCTAGCATCTGACCCTTGGGTGTGGGTTAGACTGGGCTGGGGTGCGTCCTGGATATTTCGCTCTTAATAGCAAGTTCCTACATATAGTAGATGGGTGTCACTGGTTTTGTTTCGCTAGAAAACCCAGCCCAGCCCGGGGGCCGACCCAGAAAAGCCCACGGGTTCTCGGTTGAAAGTCCTGCACACTTACACTCAGCTGAGAGAACAGGCAGTTATCAGCAGGTTCCCACTTCACCAGGGCTCCCGTGAGGATCGGTACTACATCCCACCATCTGTTGTAGCGGCCCTGGCTTTCTGGAATAATCCTCACTGCACATGGTACGCTTGAAGCCTAAGCCCCCTGGGTCTCCAGCGCATGGCACAGCCAGCGCACAAATCAAGATGCAGGTGCACAGACCACTAGCAAGGGCCCACCACATACCAACTTTATTAAAACTGGCTCAAGCCCTCTTGACAAAGGATGCCGCTGGACACAGGTTGATGGCTGGCTCAGATCCCTCCCATTTCCAAGGTTCCTTCCTGGGTCTCCCCCAGCCTTTCTGCCCCACCTTAGTCTGTTAGCCAACCAGCTGGGGTTGAACTGGCAAGATCTCCCTGTTCACAAAGGGCTTCTCCCATCCATGTTCTGACAGGATTCTCCTGGTAGGCAGAGAGGTAAGCAGGGCAGGGCTGGTGCCCACCCACGGCTTGAAGAGATCCTAGTGCAAGGTGGTCTGCAGGGAGCACTGGAGGACCCAGGTGCTCTGCTGGGAGGATCTGGCTGCAAGGCTTTGGGTCTCTGGATGTGGCAGGTCTTGCTCTGCCATCAGCCCCTCAGCCACTTGGTGTCCTTATTCACGGTTGAAAAGCGGATTAGCTTCAGGAAAGGTGGCGGGGACTTCCTGTCATCCCAGAGGTACTCAGGGGACAGTACCTTGGAGGGCTTCTGAGAGATGAAGCGGCGGTTCAGGTGGCTTTCCTCCTGCCAGGCGGCCATGATCCCATTGGCCTTGTCTGCCAGGATGGCCATATGGCAGCCCCTGGTGAAGTCATATACTTTGGCTACCCGGCCCCCAAAGACCGCCCCACCATAATAAAAGTCCCCTTCACCGTCCTCCACAAAGGCAGTGGAGATGTGCCTGCGCTCATAGGGAAACTGCTGCCGGGATACGCCATAGTAGCCCGGGTGAATGGTAGCCACCAGGTCCCCCAGGGTCTCAGGGCCCCACGGGTTCCTGAATACCATGTCCACATCGAGGCAGAAAAGGTAGTCCACCTCGCGGTGCGCCCTCTTGACAATGTGCTGGCTGATGGTCTCCATCCGGCGCATGGAGATCTCTTCCCAGCTGGAGTGATCCTGGATGGGGATGATCCTGAGGAGCCTGCCAGGGCCTAGCGGCACGTGGGGAATGGCCTCAGGGTCATCGGTGAAGACGTAGTAGTTCACTTGGTAGCCCTGCATGAAGAATTCCTCGGCCGATTGCAGGAAGGGCTGGACCAGGCTGGTGTACCTGGTGATAAGGCCCCAGTCCAAATCTACCCTCCCATGTCAGGACCCCCCAACTGGACACCCCCATGTGCTGGCACCACTGAGCTACGAGCTCTGGAGTCAGCCAGGATGGGCCCCACCTCCCTGCTCCCCCACCACCTGCATTACTACGGCCTTGTCCCAAAAGACCCTAAATTCAAATGACAGGACCAGTCTCCAGACTGTTGTAAGGAAGACACTTTTAACAGTATTGATGTGTACAGTCATAAACCAGGCTAACTTTTACTGAGCGCTTTCTAAGGGTTGGACCAGGCTCTATGGGCTTCTTGCCTCTTTCGGTCCATATAAGAAAGGCATTAAAATCCCTTTGTTATAGGCAGGAAGACTGAGGTTCAAGAGGACAGTCACCCAGACACAAGTAAGTGGAGGCATCCAGGGTGGGTAGGCTGAGGGTGTCGGGGGTGCAGGATGGGCAGCGGACCTCATGACCAGCTCCAAGCTACAGGTAGTTGAATAAGGGACCACCAGGTAGGCTGTCCATCATCTGGCCAGTGCCCTCTCTCAGGAATCCCACAGGGAAGTTGTCTGGTGGGAGCTCCTAACGGGAATACCATGTCAGACCAGGTTGGAGCGGGGGGAGCAGAGGAGAAACCCAGAAAGGAAGGCAAGAACAGTAAGGGAGTGGAGAGGAGCGGCTCCTGGGGCCTGCCTGCTTGGGTACCTGGCCTGCCTGTGGCTGAGGAAGCCCACGGATGTGCAATGGTCTGAATTTCTGTTCCTTTAAATATACCTGAACTCTCCCTGCTGGTCTCTTCCCAGGCTGTCTCCTCCCTCTTTCGAGACCACAGCCAGGCCCCCTCCTCCAGGCAATCACCACCTCACCTCCACCACCGACTACCTTCCCATTTGTTCAGCATCTGGCCCAAGGCCTTCCATGGTGACAGGCCAGGTCCCAGGTCTGGGAAACTATGTCTCCCCTAGACTGTACGGTCCTGCACCTCAGCCTGGGACTCACCTTCCTACAGCAAACACTGTGACCCCGATGGTCAGGTTCAGCGGCTTGTAGATGCTCTGCAGAAGCGCCAGGTCAAAGGTCCCCTCCGAGACGATGGGTGCCAGCCAGGGAGTGAGTGTCAGCAGCTCTGTGGGTCTGGCAACAGGGAAGGCCACGGGGCGCTGAGCCCACCCCTCTGTGAAATTCCAGCCTGGCCCTGCCTCCCATGCAGGGCAGTTCTGTCCCTGTCTCTGAGCTTCAGCAGCCTCATGTGGAATGTGAGGATAAAAGAGCCTGGTGGCATGGTGCTTTAGCACTCAGCTATGAACCCAAAGGTCGATGGTTCAAACCCTGCATCCACTGCATCCGAGAAAAATATGGCAACTCAGGCAGTTCTACTCTGTCCTCTAGGCTGGATAGGTATTAAAATCAGCTCGACAGCAACAAGTCTGATTGGGATGACCAGGAGTTCATGCCCACAGTGTCTGGAGGAATCAGGCATGTCACGGGTCTTCTGAGGACTTAATGAGCAAGAGCTCCAAGCCCTGGTGGTGTCGCGGGTTGTGTGTTGGACTGCTAACTCCACGGTCAGCAGTTCAAAACCACCAACTACTCCGAGGGAGAAAGGTGATGCTTTCTGTTCTTGCATGAAGATTTCATCTCGGAAACTCACAGGGGCAGGTCCAGCCTGTTCTACAGGGTCGCCAGAAGCAGGAGCGGACGGCAGTGAGTTTGGTTTGGGTTTGGAGCACGGACAGTGGAGCAACCACAAGGCAGTGGATTTTATAAGCATCACCTCATCTGGTCTTCCAGCCCCTAGAAGGTTCTAGGTGTTGGGTGCTGTCAGGTCGATTCCAACTCACAGAGCCTAGGAAGGACGGAGTAGAACTGCCCCACCCCCACTCCTACCCCCCAGGGTTTCTTAGGCTGTAGTCTTTACAGGGATTTTTACCTGCGGACTCGCTGACCTTTCGGTTAGCAGCCAAGACCATAATCATCATTGCAGCACCAAGCCACCGTCTCTGATGAGGCAGGTATCACACCCATTCCTCACTTATCAAAATGGTTCCAGGCCACTCAGGGAAATCCATGTTATGCAAAAATGGAGACTGACTACATCATAACACAGCGGCCGACTTCCATCGGTACATAACTGCTGATGAGGAACCACTGTGCCCAGTCATGGCCCAGCCAGGCTGACACAGAGCCGTCACCGCCACAGCCAGCAAGGTCCTTACCTCAGAGCTTGGTGTTTGTGACTGTCGGAAGCACAAATTAATGTGCCAAATAGGTTTTTTTTTTACTAATCTTGCAAATGTGAAACATCAGGTAACAAGATAGTCAATAGGTGAGGGGTGGGTGTGTTATTATCTATTTTACACACACACACACACACACACACACACAGACACACAAACTCAGAGCAGTTAGGTAACCTGCCTAAGATCACACAGCTAGTGACATTGGGAAGGTTGAAATCCACCCAAGTTCAATTCACACATAGCCTGTGTGCCTCCACAGGCCCAGACTGCCCGGACCCCATGCCAGCCTGAACCACCTCTACCACCCCAGCTTCCAATCAGGGCTCCTGCTGACTCTTCCACCCACCACCACGCCCTGTGCTCAGGCCCTAACCAACACCTACCTCTTCTCGAGCAGCTTGGGTTGTGGGTAGTTTGACCTGCAACCAAGAAGGGCCAGCGATGAGGGGAGGTGGCCCTCCTCCAGGGCCCACCAAGGGGAGAAAGGGCAGTCTCCTTACTGTGCTGTAGGCTGGAATGGCTTCTCCCCCTTGTACTGCAGCTTCATGTTACTGGTGGCAGAGGCAAGAAAGAGGCCTTAGTGTCGGGGCCTGTGACTGAGATACTCAACATGTGAATAATGATGAAGCCATGATTAATCAACCTTTAGATGGGCAGGTACTGCCCTAGAGACCATGCTGACCCGCTAACCTTCACCACAGTCTGCCCGTTCTGAAGAGGGGTGGGGGCTGGTCAGGCTGATGCAGGTGAGGTGGTCTTTCAGGGTCAATGACCCAGTAAGTGGCAGGATTGAGATTTGAACCCAGCACCCCATGGGGCCACAACAGATGTTTTTCAACCCTGTTGTTCTGCAGGATCACAGCATCTCCTAGAGCAGAGGTCCTAAACTTTTTCAACAGGGGGCCAGTTCACTGTCCCTCAGACCCATTGGAGGGCCGGACTATAGTTAAAAAAAAAAAAAACTACGAACAAATTCCTATGCACACTACACATATCTTATTTTGAAGTAAAAAACAAAACTGGGCAAAAACACCCGGCGGCCTGGATCCTCGGCGGGCTGCATGTGGCCCGCAGTTTGAGGATGCCTGTCGTAGAGGGTTTGAAAAGCTGGCCCAGCAGGCCCACCTCCGCTGCTTCCTCTTTCAGAGACCGCTCCTTCCCCTGGACCTACAGGGATGACCGGTTTCACGTCTTTACTTGTCAGTCACTCAATCCATCAAGTTTGAGGCTTTGTATATGTAATGAACACTTTCAATCAGCTGATAATAGTTTAAGGAGATTATCTGGGTGTACCTGATCCAATCAACTGGATCTTCTGTTTCCCTGAAGGAGAAATTCTGCCTCAAGAAGACAGCGTCAATTGTATGAGCCCCAATAAATTGTTAAAAAAACAAAAAAAGAAGAAGAAGACAGCGTCAGCCCTTGGTCCAAGAGTTCCCAACCTGCCCTTCCTTGTAGTGAGCCCAAATAAGTAAACACACATACACACATAAGCGTCTGGTAGTGTTACTGGTCTGTCCCTCCGGTGGAAGGAGCCCTGATGTTCCTGCCTGTCCTCATCTGTTTAACGGGACAACCATTCTTAGCCCTCCAAGTCGCTGCGAGAATTAAACTATTTCGTTTATCTCGTGGCATTTTTGCCCAGCATGGAAGTGCCCTCTGGGAAAGCTCGGCATGCTCATCCCTTCTTAGCAAGCAGCCTCCAGCCTCCGCTGGCTTCCACAAATGCCAACCTGAGCCCAGAAGCGGGGAGTCCTGGAGGAAGGTGAGGCAGGGCTGCTGGGTGGTCACCAGGGATTGCCTCCGGCTCTGCCACCCACTGGCTAAGGGGCACGGGCCTCCCATTTCACTCCCCGGGTTCAAGTTCCATCCTTGAACCAGGGCCACCAGTCCTTCCCCAGTGGCATTTTACAGATGGGGAAACGGAGACCCCGAGGAGGAGAGGGTCTGCCCATGGCCACCCCATGAGCGGTGTCAGTGAGGCTCCAGAAGAGGCCTGAGGCTGACTATCCTAACACAGCCACGCCAAAGTTCAGGCCAGCTTGTGGCGCGCTTGTCTCCCCACACTGCGAGGGAACTTTCAGTGCCACATGGGATGGGATGGCCTACGCCTCCTTGAGCGCTCTCCTTTTTGGCGATCTATAGCAGGAGCACTGGTGGCACAGTGGGTTAAGCACCCACAACTAGCTAATGCCATAAAGCTCTACAGCTTCGGAAACTCTCTGCAGATCTACTTCATCCTGTTGGGTAGCTATGAGTCAGAATGGACTGGATGGCGGTGGGGTTCTGGGGTGTTTGTCCACCGCAGGGGTGGGTACATCCGGCCCAAGGGCCATATTACGCAAACCAAACTCACTGCCATCGAGTCAGTTCTGACTCGGCGACTCTATGGGGCATGTGGGTTGCAGCGACTGGAACTCTTTAAGAGAGTCTTTCTCCCTCGGAGCAGCTGGTGGATGTAAAGTACTGGCCTTGCAGCAAGGAGCCAAACACATAAACAGTGCGCCTATGGCCTGAGAAATCATTAAGACCAGCTAACATCGCACGCCTCACCAAAGAGAAGCAGTTCCAACCATCATATTAAGCCAAAAAAAAAAAAAAAAAACCACCCCAAACTCACTGCCATTGAGCTGATGCCAACTCGTAATAACCCTTTAAACATTGTAGAACTGCCCCTGTGGATTTCCAAAACGGTAACTCTGTTCAAGAATAGAAAGCCTGTCTTTCTCCTGCACAGTAGCTGGTGGTTTCGAACTTCAGACCTTGCAGTTAGCAGCCCACAGTGCTCCTAAACATCACATTAGGAGTGAGTTCATTAGTCGGTTGACCAGGATAGCCCTCGAATGATGTTACAAATACCTGAATGGACCTTCCCCACCCCTGGTCTATGAGGGGTGCCCCAACACACTGGATCCCCACCGGGCGGGGAGGGGCTTTTGTAGTTTTCCATTTTCCCCACAGGTTCTCTCTGGTCACAGTGAATTTTTTCATGAAAGTAGTTTCGCTTGAACCTCAGTTTTGTGATGGCTGATTTAAGAGAGGCGTGTGCAGCTGTGAAATTGTGTTTCCTGCTCGAGAAAAATGCTGCAGAAACTGTTGTGATGCTGAACACAGCTTACAGGGGCAGCACTGTGGGAAAAACTCAGTGTACGGGTGATTTTCTCATTTCAGAAAAGGTGAAATGTCGATTGATGCCAAACCTTGTCCTGGACATCCATCAGCTTCCTGAAAGGATGAAAATGTCAGCTCGTTGTGCATTTGGAGTTCATGCCACCAGCTCATACTGTTAACCAAGCTTTCTATTTAGAGGTTCTGAAAAGATGGCCTGACAGTGTGCAACAATAAAGGCCTGATTTGTGGCAGTTGGGGGACTGGTTTTGTCACAACAATGTACATGCTCACAAAGCCATCTCAGTGTACCAGTTTTTGGCAAAAAAAACAAAAACCCACCATGCCTTTCTTGCCCCATGCACCTTACTCATCTGACCTTACTCTGTGTAAGTTCTTTTTGTTTCCAGTGAATGAAGAGGGACATGAAAGGACAGCAATTGAGGACGTAGAAGAGGTCAAGAAAAAAATGAGGGAGGTGCTGTCAGTCATCCAAACAGATGAATTTGAAAAATACTTCCAAGAATGGAATGGCAGAGTTGACAAATGTATTAAGTGTAATGGAGTGTACTTCAAAGGTGATAAGGTGGTTTTGTAAAAAAAAAAAAAAAAATTAAACACATACCTTTTAAAAAAAATACATAGCTTTGGGGGGAAAATACTTTCTTTTTTGACACCCCCTCAAAAATATATAGCCCTGAATTGAATGTCTTGCTACGATGGCACTTATATATCAGAGAGAGTATTTCTTGTCTGGTCTCAGCAAGGGGGTTTGAGTTTTGGATTTCACCCCACGATCCCATTTTTCAGATGCAGAAAATGAGGCTCAGAGTTATGTAACATGCCCAAGGTCAAGCTTCAGAGGGTGGGGTGGAGGGCAGGAGGAGCAGACAACTAAAGACTGAAACAGCCCAGTTTTGCTCACAATTTGAGGCAGCCGATAAATGACCTAAACATGCCCCAGAACCATGAGCTCAGGACCCTTAGTCAAAGTACCCACAATGACCCTGTTATCCTTCTTTAAGCAGCACACAGGGTCCTCTGATCCCATACTTACAAGATCTCAGGGCAAGGGAGGAAATAGGGCACATAGTAGACAGGCAACCAGTTCTCAACATACACCCTGGGAAAGGAAAAACACCAGTGAACTCAACGCCCGGCCAAGAGACTGAAAACCCACTTAGAACAAATCAGTGGGGTGTACCTGAGGGTAGGGGTAGGAGCAGGGGTCACTCTTGGGCTCTACATAGGGAGTCACAGGGGTAAGTATTCAGTGACCATCACCATGCAGACATATATCCATAGGGCATGACTCTATGCCAGGCCCAGCACACAACCAGGGTTAGGTTGGGAATACAAGCAGGTCACACAGGGACTGTGGGGGGACCCCAGGAGGGACTGGCCTCAGAGTTTCCCAGAGGGAATTCAGGGATGAATTTTCTACCTATCTTGGCCCTGAAAACCAAGCCCACTGCCCTAAAGCTGGTTCCCACTCCCAGTGACCCTAAATGGCAGAGTGGAACTGCTCCCTAGGGTTCCCGAAGCTGGGACTCTTTTTTCTTTTTTATTGGGGGCTCTCATACAACTCTTATCACCATCCATCCATCCATCCATCCATCCATCCATCCATCCATCCATTGTGTCAAGCACATTGGTACGTTTGTGGCCATCATCAGTCTCAAAACATTTTCTCTCCACTTGAGCCCTTGGTATCAGTTCCTCATTTTTTTGCCCCCAGAAGCTGTAAATCTGTATGGGGCAAAAGATCTGTCTCATCTCTCTCCCTGAAGCAGCTGGTAGATTCCAACTGCTGGCCCCCTAGGCCCTCAGGGCTCCATCAGGTGGCCAGTCCAGGGTAAAACGCTGAAACTGAGACTAGTTCAGGCTGGGGCTGGCCTGAAGGGGCTGTTGAGCCCAGAGGGCGTGAACAGGACCCAGGAAGTCAGCGACGGGCTCAGCCCATGCTGGGGTCGAGTCTTGGGCTTGGAATACTCACCAAACAAAGCTCAGGCTCACAATGACTAGCAGGCAGGACCCCAGGCCCAGGCTCAGTCTTCTGCAGCGCATCACTGGGGGCAGCAATCAGTACCTGGGCACCAGAGGAGACACAGGTCAGCCTTTTCCCTGCCCAGGACTGTCCACTGGGGGCTTGAGTCCCAGGAACACTTGCAAAGTAACGCTCCAGTTCAGGGATGAAGTCTCGCTTCTGCCTTCCGCTCCAGGGGCTACCAAGTCCCGCCTCCAAGCGCCCAGGACACACCCAGCTCCGCCTGGGGTAACGGACTCTCACAAGCACAAGTGACTTCACCCCTACGACCTTGGGCAAGTCACTCCCCCTGGGCTCCTGGCCCAGCGTCCTTAAAGAAGTCGGGCAGGGTCAGCGGCGGCGGCTCGCACACACAGCTGCGGGGCCCCACCAGGCGGACGCGCACAAACTCCTGCGACTCGCACGGCAGGAGCGCCCACCGCTGGGAGCGCGGATCCCTTGACATCTGGGCACGAGCGCGCGCCGCGGTGAGCGCCGCACCCCTGGCCAGCTGCGGGGCGGTCAGCCCCAGGCCCCAGAAAGATCCTCGGGCCGCCTCCCTCCCTCCCTCCCTCGGCGGTTTCAGTGTCCCCTCCCCGTCACAGGGCACAGCATCCGGCAAGTCCCTTCCTCCTGACTTGGGCCCCGCGGCCGGTCCCGGGAGAGAAGTGCACTTGGACTTCCGCCTGCCATTCTAGCTGCGCAGTGGACCCGAGGGCCACAGGCACTCTTCCTAGGGACGGAGCACTCACCCTGGACGCCCCGCGCGGCTGCAGGATGGACGCGGCGTGTCCGCCCGGTCCCGCCGGGATTCCGGGTTCTGGGCTCTGCGAGGAAGCGGCGCGGCGCCTGGGCTCGGCTGGGCGTGGGCGATCCCAAAGCCGGGTGGAGCCCCGTGGGGGCGGGCCGTGAGCGGGAAGGAGCCGCTGGGCCCTCCCCCGCCCGGTGATCCACCCCCACCACAACCCCCCACACCCCACCCCACCCGCAACCCGTCCACCTCCGCTAGAGCGCGAGCGCGTCCCCGTCCCCGGCCTTTGCGAGTGCGTCCAGGATGTTGTCAACTTGGCCTTGACTCCGGGCAGTCGAAACTTTCTAAACGGACTATACTACCGGTCACTCACTCCTTGCCCTGGGGTCGATCCCGACTCCTGCGACCCTGTAGGACGGGGGTGGACTGTTTACAGAGAGACTATAACGATTTATAAGGAGAAGAGAAGCAAGCCCGGTCCTTCTCCCGCGGAGCTGCTGCGGGTGCCGGGCTGCAGACCTTGCGGCGGGTTAGCAGCCCAACCCGTTAGGATTAACGTTCGGACCAATGGACCAATTGTGTGTCCAGAGAAACACCCGTGCCTACGGAGGTAAGGAAAAAGGGGTCGCCACAGAAACCTTTATTCAACCCATACGCACCTACTGTCCCTTGACCTAATAATCGCCATCTACACTTCTGATGGAGGTGCTTCCACCTCGAACCTTCCAACCCCACCCCACCCCCAGCGAAATCTCTCGGCCTGATTGACACCACGCTACCAGGGTAGTTTGGGCATCTCTGGGGGGACTACGATGGATCGATCGTGTTCCTTCTAAATGCCCCTGGAGTGTTGGGAACCAAAGTAAGGCTGTAGGAGGTTGCTTCCCAAGGAAAGTCTCCCGGGACAGTCGTTGCTACGCTACAACTCGCAGGTGCACCGTCGGGATGGAAAAGGAAATGATTTGGTGAAACTTTCCTGAAGTTCTCCTCATTTTTCAGTTCTCCTAAAGCTTCTTCCCTGGAGTGGAGGGAGGGTGGGGTAGAGAGGGGAAACCGATTACAGGAATCTGCACATAACCTCCTCCCTGGGGGACGGACAACAGAAAAGTGGGTGAAGGGAGACGTCAGACAGTGTAAGATATGACAAAACAATAATTTATAAATGATCAAGGGCTCATGGGGGGGGTGGAAGGGAGGGGGGAAAATGAGGAGCTGATGCCAGGGGCTTACGTGGAGAGCAAATGTTTTGAGAATGAGAGCAATGAATGTACAGATGTGCTTTACACAATTGATGTATGGATGGATTGTGATAAGAGTTGTATGAGCCCCTGATAAAATATTTTTTAAAATGTACAAATGTGCTTGACACAATGGATGGATGTATGGATTGTGATGAGTTGCCCAATAAAATGATTTAAAAAAAATAAAAGAGTTGAATGAGCCCCTAATAAAACGATTTTTTTAAAGTCCCCATGATCACTTGTGTCCTTTGAAAAACTCTATCAAGATTACCCCTTTGTAATTAAAAGCAGACAAAAACACCTGACATAACCTTCTAAGGTGACCTCTGTTCCTTGAATTTTACTGGCCCAGCAGAGCCCCTTGGTAATTTTTTGAAAAGGAGCCCTCGTGACGTAGTGGTTCCATTGGGCTGCTAACCACAGGTCAGCAGTTCAAAACCACGAGCTGCTCCTCCTGAGAAGGAGAAGGCTTCAGACAGTCTGCTATCAGACAGTGAGCATTGTGAATTTGATCATGGCAGATGTGGTTAGGTTAAAATCTAATACCCTATCATTCCATCTCCCTTTTGACTCATTTTAAAGTTGTTTCAGATTTTAATATTTTCTGCTTTCTCTTTGATTGAGATTTTTCTGTATTTTATCTCGTCATTGTTGTTGGTTTTATGTTTGTTGTTGTTGTTTGCTTTGTATAATTTTGCTTGCTTTGTATGATTTTCTGTTTAAGAAATCTAGGATGAGTAGATCTATAGAAACAGTAACAGGGTAGGGGGATGACATGGGAGGATGGCGGGAGATGGTTGTCTCACGGACGACCAAGATGAGGCTGTCATCTCGAGTCTAGGGTGCGCCCATCTTGTCACATGTGTACCTTTAGTCCCTCCCCTTCCTATTATGTGTACACCCCTAGCTCATCCCCTTCCTGTCATGCCTATGCCTATTGTACAACCCCTTCCTGTGACATATATGGATGGTTACCTGGTAATCAGTGGGGCTCGTATGCCCCCAATTATATATAAGCCTTGGTCAGAAATAAAGCGCATACCCTCTCTCCTCCCCCGCCTCCTCCCACTCTCTGCGCCGACCTGGCTGCTCAGATCATGGCTGTCCCGGAAGTGAGCATGCTGCCGTGAAAACAAAAAGATTGTTTGATGATTGCACACCTTTTTAATATGATCGAATGATTAAATTGTATGGTATGTGAAAAACCGTGAGCTGTCACTTCATAACGCTATTGAAAAACACAGATATTATAACAGTATTGGCAAAAATGTGGAGAAATTGGATCCCTTTTCCATTGATGTTGCATATGTAAGTTTATAGAAAATTGCTTCTTGGAAACAGTTTGCAATTCCTCAGAAAGCTAGATATAAACTTTTCAACTTGGGGAAAAAATAAAAAAGAGTGACAGTCGCAGAAGCTCGCAGGTGCTGTTCTATTCTGCCCTACAGGACCTATAGCGTCACTATGAGTTGGCTTCGACTTGATGGAAGTGAGTTTGGTTTTTTGGTTTTGTGTATAACCAATTGATTTTTAATAAGATGCCAAGTACATTCTATTGGCTGAGGGGTGGTAGTGGGGACTAGTTTCTTCTTTAACAGATCGTTCTAGAAAATCTGGATGTTCCTATTAAAGGCATGAAGTTGGACTCACTACCTCTCAGCCTATACAAAATATAACTCAAAATGGATCAGCAAGCTAAGGGTGGCAGTTACATCATCTCCTGTTAACTTGAGCGGAGGGGTGGAGTCTAGCCTGTCAATCAGGTCCTAGCCAATGATGCGTCTGTGTGGGCATGGTCTTCTCCTGAGGATTTTAGGAACTCCTATCTTCCTCCCTGGAGGTGAGACACCCACATTCTTTCTGCTTTGTGTCCCTGCTGACAAGCCACATGGACCTACATTGATGGAGCCAAAGTCCTGGAGCTGGAGGAGCCACATGGAGACCCACGTCAGGGCTGAGATGCTTCCACCACCACTGGATCCACAAGACTTTCCACCCGCTGGCCTGTGATCTTCCTGCATTTGTCATCGTTGCATATGTTGCGTGAGTCTTAAGAGGAATTTATAGACTGGTATCAGACATGTGGGCTAATATCAGACTTATGGACTTGATCTGGACTGGGCTGGCGTGCTTTCTTAATATACAATTACTCTTTGATATAAAGTTCTCTCGCACACATATATGAGTGTCAGTGAGTTTGTTTCTCTAGTCTACCCGGACTAACACTCTAAGGATACAAGTTAATGGTGTAAAGCTGGTGGGGGGGGGACAAAGGGAGCTGATGTCCAGGAGTTGAAGAAGGAATAAAATGATTTGAAACCGATTGTGTAGAAATTGTACAACACTGCTTGATGTGATTACGTTATGGAACAATATGGTACCTGTATTAGCTCCCAATAAAATGGTTTTGGGGACAAAAGTATAAGGCTAGTTTAAGAAGGCATAACTATAAATCTTCACGACCTCGTATTTGTCATTGTATTCTTAGATAGGATTCCCAAAAGTATGAGCAACAAAACAAAAACTAGAACGTCATCAAAATGTACAACTTTTGATCATCAAATGTCACTATCAGTAGTCTAAAAGGACAGCCCACAGACTGCGATAAAACATGTGTGAATCATAATCTGATAGGGTCTAGCTAGCCTCCGGACTGCGTGAAGGATGCTTACAACAAAAACACCAACTGAAAATGAACAAAGACCCGTGTAAGTGCTTTTTCTTCCAAGACCAAAGAAGATACACAAATGACCAATAACCATGACTAAAACCACTGCTAGGCATTTGGGCAACACAAATCCAATCCAAAATGAGATGTCACTTCACACCCACTAGGGCAAGCATTACAAACAAGCAAACAATCAAGAGACCTTCTTGACCACTCTTTGCTGATCTCCTGCAAAGAGCTCTGTGAAGAAAGAAGTAGGTAGAGGCAGAAAAAGCGGAGAAATGGCAATCGGGTTGGGAGGTATCAAGGGCCAGCCTCAACCTGCTCAGCCCCAGGTCCTGAAATGCAGCCTGGGACTGCGGCATTTTGTGAAAGCAGGGAATGTGTGTAAGTACCAATAACCGGACCGCAGCTGCCTCCAATGACAGGGAATGCTATAGGGCCCGTGGCCAGATAGGGGATTCCCACTCAGGCACAGGCTTGGCTGATGTCTTTATTTGGGAGAAGGTGTGTTCTCCCGGCATCTGGCATTCCTCAGCCCTTAGCCACTAATGGTGTGCCGCTGTTATGGGACCTCAGCCTTCCTCCTTGCCTCCTTGGCTTGGCGGGTAGTTATTTGGAAGACCTTATAGAAGAGGCAAAATGAGGGGGGTGAGGTTACGTGATGAGGCAAGAGTTGCCGTTGATGTCCATCATACCCAAAGCGGGGAAGGTTCATTGTGGCAACATGATGCTCAAAGACCTTGTTGACTGTGCGTAGGAAGCTGAGACCCATGGGGCCTATCTGAAGGGGAAATTTTCACGGCATTATAACAATGAGGAAATTCAGTTTTATGTGGCATATGAAGTGAAGAGGGAAGCTGTGGGATACAGAAGATTTCTCCCAAGTTGTCTCCTCCAAATATATGCCAAACCTAAGATGCTGCTTGCTTCCCATGGTAAACGACTGTACACTTGGAGGTCAACACAAGCCGGTCAAGGGTTATTCTCCCTAAGGACTATCAGCCATCTAGAGCAATCAGCCTGTATGATCCCTCCCATCCTAAGTAGGGCCCACTCCCTTCTGATAAGTGTAGTGCATTGTTCCCTTGAAGGAGAGCTCAGAGGCAAAGTCGAGCCCACTCAAGGATGACCAAGGTTACGCTGCCATCGTGAGTCTAGGATCCGCCCTTCTTGTCACATGTGTACCCCTAATCCTTCCCCTTCCTATTGTGTATACACCCCTAGCTCATCCCCTTCCTGTCACGTATATGCCTATTGTACAGCCCCTTCCTGTGATGTGTGGTTACCTATAATCATGCCCCACAAAGATATGTAAGCCTTGGTTAGAAATAAATCAATAAATCGAGGCCTCCTGCCCTCTCCTCCTCCTGCACCTCCATGTGAACCATCAAGAAGGGCTGAGGTGAGCATGCTACAACGAAATGTGTCTGACTCCTTCATTTCACTCTTCTATGACTTTACTATAATCTTTATATATTATAACCATACAGTTGCACCTATGAACCCGTGACAGTTGTTAGGGGCTGGTCTCCCCTCACAGAAAGCGGTGGGAAACCAGACAGACTGACACAGCATCAAAGCTGTCTGCCTGAATAAAGGAAAACAAGAGTCCCATGGCATCTATATAAAAGTCAGCGGGGGTTTGAGGCCTTCTCTAGATTAGCTAATGGCCAGCAGTTGCTTTTACAGAGGTTATAGATACGAATTTTATGGTAGCAGGTTATTTTAATTGGTCCAGTGGGCTGGAATGTGAGAAGACCAAAACATTTGCCCCTTCTCTAGGTCTTGGTTCTGAAGAGGACCATCCTTAGGGCAAGCTCCATAATTCTTGTGCATGTCTGCCCCGAATGATATGCGTTTTCCACAGACAAACTACCCCCCCCCTGCCTTCCTGAATGTATCAGGGAGACTGACAGGGTGACTACCGTGTCTTGTCTCCCCAGGATTTGTCCTGGTTATCTTTATGATTTAGGGTCAGCAATGTGTGTTTAAAGGAACCAAGATAACTTCTGGGCTGTTTCAAAGTGCAGGATGGACTCAGGGCTCTGTCTACAGGTCAGAGACTTCTGCTGAATAAATATCTTTTGGTTTGCGGCACTAATGCAGGCCAAAGATCTCAGAGGCTGTGATCAGCAGCACCCCCTGAAGAGAAGTTTCCTTCTACTTCTTAATCTCTCTCTCTCTCAGTCTTTCACACACACACACACACACACACACACACACACACACACACACACACGATCTCTCACATCCCTCTCATCTTCTCATTTTTCATAACAGACCTTCTTCCTGCTCCTTCAAGCCTCACTCCCCCCACTTGGCGTGCCTTTGGGCTTCGGCCACTTTCTCCTTGTCTATACCTAGGCTGCTTTCTAGCTCTTACAATTTCCCCCCCACCTGACACTTCCTAGAACCCCACATTCCATAGTTGTGCCATCTTAAAAAAAATCATTTTATTGGGGGCTCATACAACTCTTATCACAATCCATAATACACCAATTATATAAAGCACATTTGCACATTCGTTACCCTCATCATTCTCAAACATTTGCTCTCCATGTAAACCCCTGGCATCAGTTCCATCCACACTCCGCCTCTCTCAGGAACACTTGACAATTTATAAATTATTATTTTGTCATATCTTACACTGTCTGACGTCTCCCTTCACCCACTTTTCTGTTCTCCATCCCACAGGGATGAGGTTATATGTAGATCCTTGTAATCGGTTCCCCTTTTCAACCTTCCCTCCACTCTCCCGGTATCGTCACTCTCACCACTGGTCCTGAAGGGATCATCTGCCCTGGATTCCCTGTGTTTCCAGTTCCTATCTGTACCAGTGTACATCCCATATTTGTAAGGTAGAATTGGGATCATGATAGTAGGTGGGGAGGAAGCATTTAAGAACTAGAGGAAAGTTGTATGTTTCATCATTGCTACACTGCACCCTGACTGGCTTGACTCCTTCCCACGACCCTTCCACAAGCAAATGTCCAGTTGCATACAGATGGGCTTTGGGTCTCCACTTCTCACCCCCCCTCATTCACAATGATAAGATATTTTTGTTCTTTGATGCCTGATACCTGATCACTTCAACACCTCGTGATCACACAGGCTGATGAGCTTCTTCCATGTGGGCTTTGTTGCTTCTCAGCTAGATGGCCGCTTGTTTGCCTTTAAGTTTTTGAGACCCTAGATGCTATATCTTTTGATAGCCAGGCACCATCAGCTTTCTTCACCACATTTGCTTATGCACCTGCTTTGTCTTCAGCGATTGTGTCAGGAAGGTGAACATCATGCAATGCCAGTTTAATAGAACAAAGTATTGCATTGAGGGAGTACTTGAGTGGAGGCCCAATGTCCATTTGCTTCCTTAATACTAAACCTATAAATATATGCACATAAATTTATTTCCCCATCCTCATATATAAATATATTTACATATGTACATGCCTGTATTTAGACCTCTATAAATGCCCTAGCTCTTTCCTCTATTTCCTTTTACTTTCCTCTTGTCCCACTATCATGCTTAGCCTTCATTTGGGTTACAGTAATTCCTCTTGGTTACATTATCCTTGTTCGTGCCTTACCAGGCCTCCTACACCCTCCTCACCACCAATTTGGATCACTTGTTGTTCCCTTGTCCCTGGGTTTGTTAACACCACTTCCTTTCCCCCCCACCTCCCCCTCTCCCATGTCCCCCTGGGACTGTCGGTTCCATTGTTTTCTCCTCCAGATTGTTCTTCCAGCCTATCTTATTTAGACAGACCTGTGGAGATAATAGCACACACAAAAATAAGACAGAGCAAAACCAAGCAACAAAAGAAAACAAAACAACAAAAAGCCAATGACAAAAAACCCACAACTACAACAAGAAAGGAAAGCTTGTAGTTAGTTCAAGGACTGTTTGTTGGCCTTTAGGAGTGTTTTCTGGTCGAATCTGATGGGGTGTCAAGTCCTGGCCCCAAAGTCTATTTTTGGTATTCCCTGGGGACTTCATTACTCTGTTCCCCTTGCTATTCTGTTGTACGCCCTTAGTGTTTTGCCTCGGTGTGGTGGGATCAGATCTGGCAGAATTCCCATGCTGTGTCTCCAGTGTTGTCCCTTGTAGGGCTTTGGGTCAGTGAGGGACGTCGTGTCTCATAGTGGGGCCTGCCATGTGGTCTTCTCTGTGGATTGGCTGCTCTGAGCTGGAATATCATCCTCAAGGCTTGGTGGGTCAGGATGTGCTCCACTCTCTCTTCCTCCCCCTTCGTTCGCTCCCGTGTGCTCTGATCAGACATGCCCCTCTCCCGGAGCTGCAGCTTCAGTGCTGTCCTCTGAAATAAGTTCTTCTGGGGGTAGGGGCAGCTGTCCATAGCTGTGCCATGTTAAGACCCCTCCCTGCTCAAAACTGAGAGTCGAATGAAGATCGAACATGGTAGTGTGACAGGAGGAAAATACAAGGAAATAGAGGAAATAACTAGGAGTCAAAAGACATTTATAGAAGTATAAATATAGGCATGTACATATGTAAATATATTAATATATAACAGTAGGGAGATAGGCCTATGTATATATATTTATATGTTGAATATTGTCCCGTCCAGCTAGACATCAACAACGTGGGTACCTGAAAGAGGGACTGGGAATGAAGATGGGCAAGGGCGCGGAGAGATGGAGGCAAGACAGGAATCTGATCAAGCCTCGTTTATTGAGTTGAGAGCAGAGGTTTAAATAGCCAGCGAAGGGCGGGCACCATTACGTCACATGTAAAATAAGGTACAGCTGAGGTAGCCAATAGTCGTGCATCTCCCAAATAAGGAAGAAATGGTGGGCAACTGATCAAACAAGTAAGTATGCTAATGAAGCATACCTGGCGCCTGGGGGGAGATGCCACCAGTCATGTATTGACCAATGAACATAGCAGCTGCTAGTGAAAGAGCACCAATCCCAGCAAGGGTCAAGGCAGCCACCTTCTGGCGGGAAAGAAACAAAGGGCAGTAAAATCTCAGGGCAGTTTGTATGGCAGGAAACTGAGAGTAAATTCATAAAGGTCGTACCTGGCTTAAATCCAGGGTGGAGGGACACACAGTTCCCTACAAATTATTAAGAAAGCAAATGGACATTGGGCCTCTACTCAAGTACTCCCTCAATGAAAGAACACTTTGTTCTAATAACCTGGTGAGCTGTCTGTGACTCTCACCTTCCAGACAGGATCGCTGAAGACAAAATGAGTGCATAAGCAAATGTGGTGAAGAAATCTGATGATTCCCAGCTATTAAAAGACATAGTGTCTAGGGTCTTAAAGGCTTGAAGTTAAAGAAGCGGCCATCTAGCAGGGAAGCAGCAAAGCCCACATGGAAGAATCACACCAGCCTGTGTGATCTCGAGGTATTGATGGGATCAGGTATCAGACATCAGAAGACCCAAAACAATCATACCAATGGGAATGAGTGGGGTGGAAGTGGAGACCCAAAGCCCATCTGTAGACAATAGGACATCCCCTCACAGAAGGGTCACAAGGAAGGAACTAGCCAACCTAAGTGCAGTATAGCACCGATGAAACACAACATTCCTCTAGTTCTTTCATGCTTCCTCCCCACCCCCACTATCATGACCCCAGTTCTACATGGCTAGACGGGAGCATGTGTTGTGGTACAGATAAGAGCTCTCGACATATGGAATCCAGGACAGATAACCTCCCCCTCCAGGACCAATAATGAGAGTAGTGATATCATAAGGGGAGGGGGAAGGGGGGGAAGAAGGGGGAGAAATGGGAAACAGATCGCAATGATCTACAACACCCCCTTCCCAGGAGGACGAACAACAGAAACATGGGTGAAGGGAGACAGCGGATGATGTAAGATATGAAAACAATAATAATTAATCATTTATCAAAGGGCAATGAGGGAGTGGGGGTGGGAAGGGGGGGAAAGAGGAGCTGATACCAAGGGCTCAAGTAGAAAGAAAATGATGATAGCAACATATGTACAAGTGTGCTTGATACAATTGATATAGGGATTGTTGTAAGAGCCCCCAATAAAATGATTTTTTAAAAAAGACCCCTCCCTGTCTCTTCTCTCCCCATGCCTGTGTGTTCCCCTGTCACCTCCCTCCCAACTCACCTTCCATTCTTGGGCTTCCCCCTGACTCAGCCTTCCTCTTCGTTTCCTACCTGCCTCTGAGCTCTGTACTAACTCCACTACCTCTCATGGCCACCATCTTGACTGGCTCTGGTGTCTCCTCATATGCAGATACGGGTTACTTGTGTTTATCGGCCAGGCTGGCACAATACACGGGTAGACACCATGTCACAAGGGATTCAGAATGAAATGAGGTATTGATACATGCTTAACAGTACCGTCCTCGACTCATAAGTTCCTGGGAAGCAGTTGCTATACAAGAGCACACTCTCTAGTCTTTCACAGCAGAACGTTCTCATGGACTTTTAGGTACCTATCCCCTCAACTCGGGAGCCCTGGTGAGTGAGTGCTTCCAGAACCTCGTCATCTCGCCGAAATACTTCAAATGTGCTAGTCTGGGGAGACTAGAGAAACAAGTCCAGGGGCACACCTATGTGTATAAGAAATAGATTTATATACAAGAGCGATTGAACATTGAGAAACCATCCCAGCCCAGTCCAGTCTAAGGCTATAAGTCTGATATTAGCCCATATGTCCGACACCAATCTATAAAGTCCTCTTCAGACTCACGAAACACATGCAATGAAGCCAAATGCAGGACGATCATAAGCCAGTGGGTAGAAAGTCTTTGGTCCAGTGGTGTTGTAAGCATCTCAGTGCTGGCAGGGGTCTCTCTGTGGCTTCTCCGGCCTCTGAGGTCTGGTTGCGTCCATGTGGCTTGTCTTCTGCAGTGTCTTCCAGGGAGCAGCAGAGAGAGGTGTCTTCCACCTCCAAGGAGGAAGCACCAGATTCCCCAGAATTCTCAGGAGAAGGCCATGCCCACAGAGGTCTCATTGGCTATCTCCAGATTGACAGCCTAGACTCCACCCTACACTCTTGAGCCTTACATTGACACCAGAGTAGGTGACTGCCACAGTATTCTATCACTTGGCGGGGGGTGGGGCGCGGAGGGCCGCTTATATTCTAGTGTGGGTGGCATTCAATTAACGAGTAAAAACAAAACACCCAAATAGACAATATGGTTACCCACTGGGATCCAGGCTTTAAAAATACATAAATAGAAATGCTAGAGCAGCAGTTCTCAACCTGTGGGCCGCAACTCCATTGGGGGTCAAATGACTCTTTCACAGGGGTCGCCTGATTCATAAGAGTAGGAAAAGTACTGTGATGAAGTAGCAACGAAAATAATTTTATGGTTGGGGGCATTGGGGGCATTGACCACCACATGAGGAACTGTCTGAAAGGTTCTCGGCATGAGGAAGGTTGAGAGCCACTGTGCTAAAGGGGTGCAGAAGTAGAGGGAGAAGCCCTCTCGTGTGGTATGGGGGCAGGGGACGAACTTTTTGTGCAGAGGACATGTGGACTGACACCTGGTGCTGGCAAGGAGGCTCCGTGTGATGAGCTGGGGAGCGAGTGTTGTAGGCAGAGCAACTTAAGGGCAAGAGCCTGAGTAGAAAGGAGCTTGGTGAGCTGTAGGACCGGGAAGTACAAGAGGAGTAGATGGAGCCTTGAGAGAGAGTGTCGCGTGGGTTGGGAGAGGTCACAGGGGTCAGGTCACTCAAGGCCATGTAGTCCGTGATATGGAGTTCAAAACTGCACTTGAATTTATTACTTCAATGCGATATTACCCAAGGGTCTTGGCCACTAGAGTACTATCTGTACTTTAAAACCTGCTTTGACTACAGAGTTTAGATTATGGAGTATAAATCTGTCAGGACATCTTTTGCCACTGATAGAAAGCTCAACTACTCAACGGTAATAAAGTCTGATTCCATTTTTGGTGTTTGAGAACTAACGGCTTCCAAGTTCGACCTTCCCGCTTCCACTTTGCCACGTATCTGGGCAAGCTGATAAGAAAGTGTGGGCGCACTTCTGTGGTGCTGGCGGAAAGGCAGCAAGCCCTGATCCCCCATGCACGTGGGGTCCTCAGCACAGTCTCGCTATCGAACCATCAAAATAGCCTCGAACCAGGCCCCTCTCCCACTCTCTCAATTCATTCTTGGATATGCTTGGGAACTGGCCTTACTACCTATTTGAAATTTGTTCTAGTTTTAATTTTTTTCTTCTTTCCTTCTGATCGAACCTTCTCTCTGCTTTATCTCGTTATTGTTGTTGGGTTTGTGTTGTTGTTCAGTATGTTTTTCTTTATATGAATACAGGACAGTTACATCTAGAGACACAGTAACTGGATTAATGGTTTCTTGGGGGTATGGCAGAGGAGACTGAGGGGAATGGAGAACTAATAATTATGCATTCAAGAATGAAGGAAATGTTCTAAAGTTGACTGTGGTGATGATTGCTTTTAGACATGTGGAAGAGTGAATTGTGTGATATGTGAATTATATGTCAACAAGACTGTTTAAATTTTTTTGAAAGCCAAATTGTGTTCATAATGGAATTTTCACACCTCTAGAGTTATCTCCACTGAAACCTAGCATTTCTTTTTCAAAGGGCCTGTGCTTGATATGAACACTTATGCACAGGCCCCGGAAGTGCCATGATCTGTTGCACGTAGTGTTGCAACGAGTGGAAAGCAACATGATGGCTCCTAACAACAACAACAACATACTTTAAAAACAAACAAACCGGCTCTCTGCTCCTCCTCCTGCGACAGACAGCCTCCTCTCCCGTTCCCGTGCAGTCCCAGCCGCATCCCCGAGACACGATGGTGAAGGTCGGAGTGAACGGATTCGGCCGCATTGGGCGCCTGGTCACCAGGGCTGCTTTCCTTTCTGGCAAAATGGAGATTGTTGCCATCAATGACCCCTTCATTGATCTGAACTACATGGTCTACATGTTCCAGTATGATTCCACCCACGGCAAGTTCAACGGCGCCATCAAGGCTGAGAATGGGAAGCTCGTCGTCAATGGGAAGGCCATCTCCATCTTCCAGGAGCGAGATCCTGCCAACATCAAGTGGGGCGAGGCCGGTGCCGAGTACGTCGTGGAGTCCACCGGTGTCTTCACCACCATGGAGAAGGCCGAGGCTCACCTGAAGGGTGGTGCCAAAAGGGTGATCATCTCTGCCCCTTCTGCCGATGCCCCATGTTTGTGATGGGCGTGAACCACCAGAAGTACGACAACTCCCTCAAGATGGTCAGCAATGCCTCCTGCACCACCAACTGCTTAGCCCCCTGGCCAAGGTCGTCCAGGACCATTTTGGCATCGTGGAAGGACTCATGACCACAGTCCACGTCATCACTGCCACCCAAAAGACCGGGGACGGCCCCTCTGGGAAACTCTGGTGCGATGGCCGTGGGGCTGCCCAGAACATCATCCCTGCATCTACTGGCGCTGCCAAGGCTGTGGGCAAGGTTTTCCCGGAGCTGAATGGGAAACTGAATGGCATGGCCTTCCGTGTCCCCACCCCCAGTGTGTCCGTCATGGATCTCACCTGCCGTCTGGAGAAAGCTGCCAAGTACGATGACATCAAGAAGGTGGTGAAGCAGGCATCTGATGGTCCCCTAAAGGGCATCCTGGGCTACACCGAGGACCAGGTTGTCTCCTGTGACTTCAACAGTGACACCCACTCTTCCACCTTTGATGCTGGGGCTGGCATTGCCCTCAACGACCACTTTGTCAAGCTCATTTCCTGGTATGACAATGAATTTGGCTACAGCAACAGGGTGATGGACCTCATGGTCCACATGGCCTCCAAGGAGTAAGAGCCCCCCTGGACCAGCAGCCCAGCAACAGCACTGGAGGAAGAGAGGCTCTCAGTTGCTGGGGAATCTTTGCCCCTAATTCAATCCCTTAACATACTGAGAATATAACATCGGAACCCCCTGAAGGATGGGAGGGGCTTAGAGAGCCCGACCTTGTTATGCACCATCAATAAAGTACACTGTACCTAGAAAAAAACACAACAAACAAACCTCTCTCTGTTTACAGATTCCCTTAGGTAGTTAGAACAGGGACCAGAGTGTCCACTGGGCATGCTCAGATTCGGGCTATGAGACAGGAATGACTGGTGCACCTATGTGGGCAGTACACCTGGCTTCCCTCCAAGTGCCCCGAGGGTGCCCTGTAAAACCTGAAACTTCTCCCATCCTTCATAAAACTCACCAGGCTTCCGGGTGAATTCTTTCTAACTCAAGCCAAGGACTGAGGTATTTCTCACTCAAGAAACCTAACAATTCCATTTCAAAGAATGTTCTAGAACATTTTCTCAGTCAGTCTAACTGCTAAAGGGGAACATTTTTACTTAAACATATGTTAATATAAAGGGAAAACAGGTGATAGGCTGTAATTTTCCAAACATGAGTTTAGGCGAATTAAATCCATTGCAGATACTCTGTTGTGTTCACCACAATGTGCTTGGCTTGGAAACCGGTTCTGATGTTCAACCTAAGAAATCGGCTGCCAAACCGAACTTCAAAATAAAGGAAAGTATGGCTTTAGATTTTAGTTTCCTTAAGCAAAGAACCTTTTTCAAATCTCCTGAATACTTGTTTACTGTTTCAGTTGATTGTTTCTTTGGAAAAGACACTGAGTAAACATTGACACGATTGTCCTGTTCAGCTGGAACTGAATAACTGGTGACTTGCATTTCTATAGTCTTTCACAGGCCTTGTGTTTGTACAAATACAGCCATTCTGTGTGAATGGTTTGTTTTACTAGAGATGACAATAAAGTTCCATATCCTCCTGGAGCATGTGGGGCATTCTCTGGCTTGATGTCCAAACCAAATTTTAGGCTAGGGGTGGGAGTTGCAACTCACCTCTAAAGAGTGATTGTGAAATAACCAATCAGAGGCTTATTTTTCTATTTTCAAAGGTTCAGAAATAGGAGGATGAGAGGTGAAAAATGGAGATGCAGAATGAAGATAGAATTTAGCCAGTAATGTGAAGTTGAGAAAGATTTTATTGAGGGAAAGAACTTCTGGGAGGGGAAGGGAGAACAGAAAAAGGGACAGGGAGCATCTTGAGCTCCCGGGCGGGTTCTGAGACCAATGAGTTAGGTCAGGGAAATCGTACCCATCAACAGAGTGGTGGGATATTTATAGGACTTGGGACAGGGAAATATGCAAATGAGGTGAAGAGAGCTGCTGGTGCTTGTGCAGAGAAGGAGGGAGGCTTCCTGGTGCTGCAGCGGCAGAGTCCGAGTGCTTCGCAGACCAGCCTCTTGGAATGTGGGGCGAGAGGCTGCACAGTCCAGCTCTGGCCTTGAGAGGCAGGGAGAAGGGGCTGTGTGGACCCTGCCCGGGGAGATGAGCTCCTTGGAATGCTGGAAGCAGGGGCTACAAAGTCCAGCAGGCCATCCATCTTTTTGAGAGGCTGGGGGAAGGGGCTGCATGGTCTGGACTCGGCCCAAACAGAGGACAGAAGTCTGTTAGTTTCCAGTAAGAAGAAAAAGAAAGAGCCAACGTGTATATACCTACATTAAGAAAGCAACCCTTGTGTGCCCGCCGGATCAGGTGCCCGTGTCCACCCTCTATTGAGCCACATTGATTTGGAGAGAATCAGACCTTGTTGATAGTGTCTTCAGACACTGATTTGAACTCTTGTAGTAAAAGGAGTAACTAAGATTGTGATGGTGTCTACTTTGAGCTAGATAAAGGCCTAAAAAAAAAAGACAAGTAGTCATCTAAGCGAGGAGTCAACTATGTTTACATGAAAGAAGCACACCAGTTGGTGCAATCCAAAGGCAATAGCAAAATTCAAATACACCCAATTTGTAGAAGGCTATGGAGGACAGAGGGAACCCAAAACACATCTGCGGGGTATCTAGTCAGACTGGGCCACTGTCATGGATCCTCTTTAGCCCCAGGCAAGGATCTCGAACAGTTTTGCTATCAGATAGAGATCATTGTAATCATGATTCAACTGGATTTAACTGGATACTTGGTCAGTTGACACCCCCCCCCCGCCCCCTCTTCACCCAACCTGGAATTTTTCTGCAACTATTTCTTGCTTGTTCCACGATAAAAAAATTTTCTGTGGCCTTTGTAAAGAATCATTTTCTTGGGCTATCTTACAGACATCATAATACTCCATAGTCCAACCACATCAAGCAGTACTGTGTAATTGCTGCCACCATCGGTGTCAAGACATGATCATTCTTCTTGGACTCCTTGACACCTGCTCCCTGTCTTTCTTTCTTACTATTCCTAGTCTTCCCTTTCTATTACTGTTAGTTTATCCGTACCACTTTTCTTTGGATTATTTCTGTTCGATTTTCCAGGTTGTGAAGCTTATGAAGCGCAGAAGGAGAGACTAGCCGAGGCACCGGCTTATAGGAGAGGTAGGGGTGGCGGGAGTTGTGGACAAACAATGGGAGTGGGGAGGGAGCACTAGAGCTGATTGCGATTACACAACTCATTTTAGAAGTGATTTAACCATGAAAAAAAAGTTTTAAATTTGACTGGGGTGATGATTATATCATTCTTGATATCATTGAACTGTTAGGTTTGAGCTCCCGGCCAGGAAGGGGTGGGCGGTACACCTACGTGGGTGTTACACCTGGATTGGCCCATCTAAGCCAGGTAAATTTGATTTAGCCAATGGGGTTGACCAGTATCATCCACCACGCCTCCCAACTGGGCCCTTGAAAAGCCAGAGGTTTTGCTCTGGTGCTCCCTCCCAGTTCAGTGTGGCCAACATGGCTGTGCTGCGTCCTGCCAACAGTACCGCAGACTCTGTCTGGCTTGCGTTCCATTCACTGTACAACCTGAAACTGCTTCTAACATTCATAAAACTCACTTGGTCCAGATTTAAACATTGGCAAAGTGGGACAGCATTGATAAAACTCATATCCTGGTGAAATAGCCACATGGCAGCCGAAAACCGTATACCCTAGCTGGTCCTGTATTCTTTCCAAAAATTGGGACTTTTTAAAAAATGCCGCAGGACACTGGAAAAAGTGTTTAAAATTGGGACTGTCTTGCCAAAAGTGGGGCATCTGGTCACCTTACACTTGGATCACAAACCAGGCTTTGGCGTGAATTCTGTCTTGCGGGAAGGACTGAGGTCGAACAGAACCATTGACTTGTATGTTATGTGGAGCATGTGCCAATAAAACTGGAGGAAAAAAATAGAAGGCTGTCTTTCCCAAAACTCCTTAAGAGGTTGTCCATTGCTGGAGGAGAAAACAACGGGACCGACAGTTCGGGGGGTCATGGGATAGCGGCAGGTGGCAAGAAAGGTAGTGGTGTTAACAAAGCCAGGCACAAGGGAACAACAAGTGATCCAAATTGGTGGTGAGAAGGGTGTGGGAGGCCTGGTAGGGCATGATTAAGGGTAATTAAACCAAGAGGAATTGTTGAAACCCTGGTGGGGACTGAGCATGAAAGCGGGACATGAGGAAAGTCAAGGGAAATAGAGGAAAGAGCTGGGAGGCAAAGGGCATTGATAGAGGTCTAGATAAAGACATGTACACATGCAAATAAATTTATATATGAGAATGGGGAAATAGATGTATGTGCATATATATATATATTTAGTATTAAAGAAGCAAATGGACATTGGGCCTCCACTCAAGTATTCCCTCAATGCAAGAATACTTTCTTCTATTAAATTGGCATTCCATGATGCTCACCTTCCTGACACAAATGCTGAAGACAAAGTGGGTGAATAAGCAAATGTGGTGAAGAAAGCTGATGGTTCCCGGCTATCAAAAGAGATAGCATCTGGGGTCTTAAAGGCAAACAAGCGGCCATCTAGCTGAGAAGCAACAAAACCCACATGGAAGAAGTAGACCAGCCTGCATGATCATGAGGTGCCAAAGGGATCAGTTATCAGGCATCAAAGAACAAAAAATCATATCATGTGTGTCCACTTCCATGATATGATCACTGAAGACAAATGGGTGCATAAGCAAATGTGGCGAAGAAAGCTGCTGGTGCCTGGCTATCAAAAAATAAAGCATCGGGAGTCTTAAAGACTTGAAGGTAAACAAGCAGTCACCTAGCTCAGAAGCAACAAAGCCCACATGGACGAAGCTCTCCAGCCTGTGGGAACATGAGGTGTCGAAGGGATCAGGTATCAGGCATCATCAGAACAAAAATATTACCATAGTGAATAAGGAGGGGAGTGCGGAGTGGAGACCCAAAGCCCATTTGGAGGCCAGTGGACATCCCCTTACAGAAGGGTCTTGGGGAGGAGATGAGCCAGTCAGGGTGCGATGTAGCAACGATGAAAAATACAACTTTCCTCTAGTTCCTAAATGCTTCCTCCTCTTCTCCCCCCACCCCCCTCCACTATCATGATCTGAATTCTACCTTGCAAGTCTAGCTAGACCAGAGGATGTACACTGATACAGATAAGAACTGGAAACACAGGGAATCCAGGGCAGAGAACCCTTCAGGACCAGTGATGTGAGTGGTGATACTGGGAGGGTAGAGGGAGGGTGAGTTGGAAAGGGGGAAATGATTACAAGGATCTACATGTGACCTTCTCCCTGGGGGACGGACAACAGAAAAGTGGGTGAAGGGAGACATTGGACAGGGCAAGCTATGACAAAATAATAATTTATAAATTATCAAGGTTTCATGAGCGAGGGGGAGCGGGATAGGAGGGGGAAAAATGAGGAGCTGATGCCAGGGGCTTAAGTGGAGAGCAAATGTTTTGAGAATGATGAGGACAATGAATGTACAAATGTGCTTTACACAACTGATGTATGTATGGATTGTGATAAGAGTTGTATGAGCCCCTAATAAACGATTAAAAAAAAGAAAAGAGGTTGTCCATTGGACAGAAGGGTGTCAGATCTACTCCTAACCCTAAACTTGGTTAGGGATATGGAGGTTGGGATGGGGATTGGATTAGCTAAGCTATTGGCTGAGCTATAGAGTACAAACAGAGATCAGGCAAAGAGAAATCCAGTGGAGTCTTATTGCTGGCTTGGACTTAGGGAGTAGCAGAGAGGATGAATTACAGTAAATGGATTTAAGACATATTTTCTCATGTCAAATCTAGCCTTCTCTGCTGGATCATTTTCATATGGCTTTGGTAGCCAAGGTCTTGTAACACGTACCACGTGATTGGGCGGGGCTATGCAGAGAAGGAGCTTTCAGCCCACCAAGGGGATTGGACAGTTTGCTAATCATGCAAATAGGGTGCATGGACATTGAGGAGGTAGAGGGAACCATATAATTAAAGTGTTATGGAACCCAAGTGTGGGGATTGGTCAGTCTTGCCATCCTGTGAAGCTTAACATGAGCTATTCCAGAGGCAGAAGGCGTGGCCGTGGATCACCGCGACAAAGAGAAAGAGATGAGAGTAGAGTATGCCCTTTGGACCCAGGATCCCCGAGCTGAGAGCTTCCTAGATCCAGGAGACCGAGGAACATTGTAACACCAGAAACAGCCCAAGATAGCCAGAAGCAGCAGCAGAAGCAGCAAAGTGAGGAAAGTAGCAGGAGAGGGTGTGGCGGGCTTCCTGGCCCACAGTGAGGGAACTGAACACATTTTGAACAAATCCCCTTCCTGGGGCTAACTGGTAGAGCAGGGCACTCAGTGGAGTTAGGCTTTCCGATCCACCACAGAACCGGAGAGCTGAGTGCCTTTGGGCTGAAATTCACTGATGGAATGGAGTGCTTTGGGGCACTTATTGATGAAAGTGAAGAAGAATTTCATTACAATTTCCTGAGCAGGGCCAAGGCTGAGCCTGCCCAAGAGGTCGACGCCCCAAGGGCCTGAACGAAGGCTGCCTACAGTGACAGCTGAGCAGAGTCTGTCCTGATAGAACTTTATCTGAAGTTTTTTCCTGATCCTGCATTGCAACCTGTTACTCCCTAATAAATCCCATAATTATGAACTCAAATTAATTATTGTGGGGTTATAAAGAGACTTTCCCCCTGCTTTGTCTCCCCCAAAGACATGCCAAATATTAGAGGCTTTTTGCTAGCATTTGGTGGGAGGTCAGATGCTTAGAGACAGCCTCCCTGAAGGCACTCAGTTGCCAGAGGACTGTCTGGTCCCACCACAGGTAGGGCCCACTCCCTGCTGCTAAGGACAATGAGCTCCTTCTCCCTAAAGGCTTGTGACCATTAGTCTGGTCCCTGTAGGTGGGGTTTACACCCTACTGATAATGGTGTCTATGGAGATCCAGAGAACAGGTCAAACCAGCTCAGTGACATCCAAAGTTAGGCTGCCATCCTGAATCTAGGATCTGCCCATCTTGTCACATGTGTACCCCCAATCCCTCCTCTTCCTATTGCGAGTCTATCCCTAGATTGTCCCCCTCATTGTTGTATTACTTATATTACTACCCCTTCCTGTGATGTATGTCTTTACCTGTAATTAGTGGGCTTGCACTCCCCCAAAGATATGTAAGCCTTGGTTAGCAATAAAGAGTCTCCTTGGCCTCTCATGGGCTCCTTCTTCCTCTTCCTGTCCTCACTCCCCTGTTCCCTTTCCCCTTGTCCTCCTTCCCCTCCCTCTCTCTCCTGCCCTCTGCTCTCTCTCCACATGGACCACCAAGCAGGGCTGAGGTGAGCATGCTACCATGGAATGTGTCTGACTCCATTATTTCAATCTCTTTTCTCTCTCATGCTCTCTATGACTTTATTATAGTCTTTATATATATTGTAACCGTACAATTGCCCCTATCCAACCTGTGATTAGTTGGGGGGGGTGGCTGTTCCCCCACATATTATTGTCTTTGAGCTCTGTGTGGTCACTGCAACAAATCCTAGAACCCAGCCGAGGAGTCGGGAATGGCAAGAGGGACGGCTGTTATTAGAATTAGAAAAATAGGGTGGAGGCAAGTCTGCTCTCTCCTCTATAGGACTCAGGCTTGACCTGATGCTGATGGTGCTCCTCCTCTCTCTAAGTTAGAGGAGGTCCGACGCCAGTGTTTAAGTTGGTGTAGCATGGTGGGATTTCCCACAATGCCTCCGACTCACTAGCGAAAAGGGAGAATAAATGCAAGATTGAGAAATGTTTGTTTTCTGGATAGGATAAAAATAAATCAAAAGACAAAACACCCAGGGATTGAGCAGCTGTTATGTTGTAATCAGACACCTAAGGCAAAAACTGTCCCTGGGGAGTCAGAGGCCCCAGGGAACTCACTCCTGAGGATTTGGCCAGCTGGGTGCTTAGGAGGAAACCGGTCGATGCGGAAAGGGTGAGATGCACAACTCCTTAGTTGCGATTATCAGCATGGGCGGGGAAAATGATGCCGGGCTCCTTGCAGGGTGAAGCCAAGCCCAGAATTGGTGTTAGCTTGAATGACTTTGAGCGAGGAGGGTATTCATTCACTGAGTGTGCCCCTTACGAAGGTCATGGTAGATCATCAAGGAGCCCCTCCTACATGTAAGCTTGTTACTGTGAAGCAAAGAAACAAACTGAGAAGGTGTGTCCGATCTGTTGGTAAAGTTTTCCCACATGCAAAAAGAACAAGGATGGCTCACTGAAGAATGGAGAGTGTTTGGGCGGGGCCCAGACCAAGGCAGCGCCTTGTGCCAGCTTCTCGAGAAGACAAATGACCTGGCTGAACTTCAAAGCACCTGCCTACAGCGGTTCACAGAGCTCACCTCCCCGGACAGAACACAGCCCCGCTCTGCCTTGCATTGTTGCCTAGGAACAACATGATTTATTAACAAAGCCTCACCTGGCCTGAAACTTGCAACCACAGTACAAAGAATTTCCCTTCCCCTTACGGGCTCATATGCCTTTAAGCTCATACCCTATGTAAGTCCCATTGCCTCACTGCCAGGTGCGACTTCCCTGACCTAACTCCTTGGGTCGTAGAACCCGCCCAGGGGCTCAAGATGCCCCCCTCCCTTTTCCTGCTCTCCCTTGCCTCCCGGGAGTTCTTTCCCCGCCTCAATAAAATCTTTCTCGACTTCACATTCCTGGCTAAATTCTACCTCTGTTCTGCACCTCTGTCTCCAACCTTTCAGGGAGAAGAAAGAAGACCTTACCCATCAGGCCAGAGATTAAAAAATGATTACTAAGAAACGGGATGAATATAGAAGACATTGATGGAGTTGAGACCAAGGTTCTAATGCAGCCCTATAGGAGATTGAGGAACTAACCCTTCGGGCTCCTACCAAAAGGTCAGTAGTTCAAAACCATTGACTTCTCCTTGAGAGAAAGGGCTTTTTATTCCCTTGAAGAGTTACAGTCTTTATTTATCCCAGTCAGGTGGAATGTAAAATAAGAAATCCTAGGTGGGATTTGTGGGGGAAAGGCCAGCCCCCCCACCACTAATCGTGGGTTCAGTAAGCGCAATTGTATGGTTGAGATAGATAATGGAAGAGTGAGTCAAATAAAGAAGTCAGACACATTTCTTGGTAGCACGCTCACCTCCTGGATGGCCATGATCTTACCAGGCAGGCCTGTGCACAGTGTTGGCTGAGGGCAGGAGAGCAAGACAAGGTGGGCCGATTTATTGATAACCAAGGTTTCTATCTACTTACAGGTAACCACACATGTCACAGGAAGGGGCTGTATAATAGGCATACACATCACAGGAAGGGGATGTACAATAGGTGTAAGCATGACAGGAAGGGGATGAGCTAGGGGTGTGCACATGATGGTAAGGGGTGGAACTTGAGGTATACATGTGACAAGAAGGGCAGACCCTCGATTCATGATGGTGGCCTAACCTTGGTCACCCTTGAGTGGGTTTGCCCTCCCTGGGCTCTCCTTCAGGGAAACAATCTACTACTATCCTTATCAGAAAGGAATGGGCCCTACTTAGTGTGGGACAGACTATACAGTCTGATTGCTCTAGATGGCTGATAACCCTTAGGGAGAATAACCCCTGACCTACTTCTATTGACCTCCAAGCGTATAGTTATTTACCATATGTAGCAAGCAGCATATATTTGGGGGAGAAAACTTGGGAGAAATCTTTCTGTTTCCCACAGAGATTCTTGTAAGCAGAGGCTCAACTTGTCAATCATGAGTGGACAAGAAGGCCAAGGGTCCCAAGACCACAAGCATGAGGGTGGCTAAAATGGCTTAGGGTGTAGAAGAGAGCTAGTTGGGACTCAAGAACACAGAACCCCAATGTACTGTAACCTATAAAACCGTTGATAAACTCTTGAAGGGGCCTGAAGTTAGAAGGTGGATATGAGGAGACAATAGTTGTTGGAACCAAGGTGATCATTTGAATGAGAACTGGGTGATTGAAATAGATCTTGAATGAAGTATTTGCAACTCCCTTACTCTAACACTCCCTCTACTGGATAATTGCAGAACTAAAGTGTGTATCTGCCCTTAGGCCAGTATTGATTGGAATTACCCAACCTCACTCAGGTTGTTAATTTGAGATCTTATAGGATACCTGGTTGACTGAAGGTGATTACAGTTTTGATTAAAGGCTTGAGAAAGTGTCAACTAAGCCCACCAACTTGTATGCTGTGCAAATAATCCAAGTAGCGGAACTATATGAAGAAGACCTTGGCCTCAGGGTGGGAGGAAGGCTCATTAATAACCTTTGGATATGCAGATTACCCAAATTTGATGTCTGAAAGGGAAGAGGACTTGAAACACTTTTTGATGAAGATCAGCGACTATAGCCCTTAGAATGGATTACTCCTCAACATGAAGAAAACAAATATCCCCACCACAGGACCAAGAAGCAACATCATGAAAAATGATGAAAACATGGTGAAGCAGCAGTCAAGAAATCAAATGATATTCTTGATATGATTGAACTATTATTGAATAGTAGATGTAGCTTATGTCCCCCCCAAACTGCTTTAAAATTTAAAAAATCAAATGGCATATTTCAAAGAGCAATGATATCACTTTGAGAACTAAGGTGCATGAGTTAGTTAAAGTTTATTGTGCCAACCTGGCTTATAAACATTGTGACACTGTGCCCTGTAACAATAACAGGCAGCTCACCCCCCTGCCCGGTCAGGAATGGGTGCCCTGTAACAGTAACAGGCAGCTCACCCCCCGGTCAGAAATGGAAAATTTTAAAATTGCAGCCTGAAACAGGTGTAGCCCAGCCCAGGATGTTTACGCTCCAAAAAGCACCCTAGCCTACCTACAGTATCGTTTGGCAGACCACTGGGGACAAACTGACCTTAAATGTAGAACTTACTTTGTTAGACTTAAAAACTGTTTTGTTTCACTTTTCTGAGAATGCTTTGCCAGTTTCTCACAAGAACTTGCCTTCCCTCTCCCCTTGCTTGGCAAGACGCCCCACAAGGAAGTATAATAACTTCCCTTTGAAGCTGTTCGGGGCTCTCGCCTTACAGAATGGGCCTGCTTCAGTTGCTGGTGAGGATCCAGATTCGAATCTGTCTGAATAAAGCTTTACTGTTTCCATCTCTGTTTCAGCGAGTGGTCTGGGTGAGGGTCTCGCTCACCAACAAACATGTGTGGGGTTAATTGAAGGGTGGAGAGATAAATGGCTCAAGTTCTCAGGTGTCTTGCTTTGTGATGGTCAGATCAGGGTGCAGCTACCTTAGCCAGTTCCCTGCTTCAGCTGGCAAGGCTCACTTCCTGCAAGTCGTACCTGAGGAGAAGCCACATGGACCTATCCCAACGCAGCCCTGGGTGCTGGAGCAGCCGTGTGGAGACCCCTTCCAGCGCTGAGATGCTTCCATGCTCACTGATTCGGCTTTCCTCCTACAGTCTGCATCATAGTGTGTGTTTTGTGAGATGGAGGAGGACTTTGTGGATTGGTGTCGGACATATGGGTTAATGTTGGACTTGTGGCGTTGGGATGTTTTCATGATGTGCACTTAAACCTTTATATATAACTCTCTCTTATACACGAGTTTCTGTGGATTTGCTTCTCTAAAGTACCCAGACTAACACAGTGCACCTGACCCAAGCCATGGTGTTTCCAACCTGCTCCTATGCATGTGAAAGCTGACCCTGAATAAGGAAGGCCAGAGAAGAACTGATGCACTTGAATTGTGGTGTTGGGGAAGAATATAGAACATACCATGGACTTTCAGAGAGCAAACGCATCTGTCTTGAAAAGTACAGCCAGATGATCCTTGGACGGGTGGTTATGGAGACTTGTCTCATAGACCTCGGGCATGTTACCAGGAGGGACGATTTCTGGAGGTTATAATACTTGGTAAAGTACAGGTCAATGAAGAAGAAGACACTCAACGAGATGGATCAATTTAGTGGCTACAACAATAAGCTCAAATATAGCACATGCTTGTGAATATGGCTGACCTGGTAGTGTTTAGTTTTCTTGCTCTGTGTGTCTAAACTGACACTCAATATTGTGCCTACGTGGCACCTAAGAATAAGTGACTTCAATCTCACAATATCGCCATGGGCATAGAACATTTCAATTCCGCTTTACAGGTTTAACTTGCCTACTGGTCACACAGCTTGAACTTGAACTCGAAGGGCGTCCATATTTTTTCAAGAGGCTATGTCTTGGCTGCATACTCTATAACAGCTGAAACCTGTGGCTGTAACCTAGAATAAGTTCAAGGCCTATACTCTACTAGACTCAGCCAGACTATGGATCCCCAATCCTTCCTTTGAGGAGTCCTAGTGGCGTAGGTCAGCAGTTCAAAACCACCAGCCGCTTTATGGGAGACAGATGATGCTATTTCCATAGAGTTAAACAGTCTCAGAAACTCACAGGGGCAGTACTGTCCAGCCCTATAGGGTCGCCATGAGTCGGAATCTTGAGTTTCAATTTTTTTAATCCTTCCTGTAAGGTGCATTAGTGGCGCTGCGGGTTAGGCACTGGGCCGATAAATGTAAGGTGGGCGATTCAAACCCACCGGCTGTTCTTCCGGGGGAAAGATGATACTGTTTCCATGAAGATTTAGTTTTGGAAACTAGCTAAGGTTACCAAGAATCGGAATCAACCTTCGAGGGCGGTGGGTAATTTCTGCAGGGGGTAAGGGCAGTCATGGAAGTATCCCTGCAGGCAGGGACCCTGGCTTTGCAGTCCCTCCTTAGTTGCAGGGATCGTGCACGGCTGCAAAGTTCTTCCCGGGCGCCAACCCCGCAGCCTGAGCGCGGGCCTCGAGCTGGTGCGCCTGCGGCCCGTGGCCACCAGGGGTCGCGCGCGCCCTCGCGCGGGAGCGCGGAGCAGGCCGCAGACCGCGAGCGCGATGTGGGCGATCGGGCGCCGCGCAGCCTCGGGCCTGCTGCCCTGGGCGGCGCCGCCGGGCCCGGTTCCGGCCCGCGCTGGGGGTCCTCGCTCGGCGAAAGGTCCTTTGCCCGGTGGCCGTCAGGGCCTGCGCGCCGGGACGGCGGCAAGCGGCGTTCCCAGACCGGCCGTGAGTATCCCCAGCGCGGTGGGCCGCACGCAGGCGGGGGAAGGCGCCGCGCGCCCCGGGCATGCGCACGCCGCGCACGCTCAGGGCACGCGCGCCGCCCTGTCTCGGACTTGGATTCGGGCTCGCGCTCGGGCTCCGGTTCGGGTTCGGGCTCGAGCGCCGTCTCTGGCTAGGACTTTCGAGGCGCTGGGTCCGGGAGGCGGGCCCCGGCCGGGGCGGGAAGCCCGGGAGCGCGCATGGTTCGCAGGGCGCGCGACCTTGCCACACCGCGCGTCTCTCTTTCTTCCGGCGACATTTCACTGGTTTCTGCTTCGCATTAGCAGAGAGATAGTGTATCCAGCGTGGCTGCTTCCAAGCTCCTTATTCCTGTTCAGATGCTAGAACTGAAAAAAAAATTAAATTATTTTATTGGGGGCTCGTACAATTCTTATCACAATCCATCCATCCATTGTGTCAATTACATTTGTACATTTGTTGCCATCATCATACTCAAAACATTTGCTTTCTACTTGAGCCCTTAATATCAGCTCCCCAATTTTCCCCCTCCCTCCCCACTCCTCTCCCACATGAACCCTTGATAATTTATAAATTATTATTATTTTGTCAGATCTTAACACTGTCTGACGTCTCCCTTCACCCACTTTTCTGTAGTCCGTCCCCCAGGGAGGAGGTTATATGTAGATCCTTGTAATCGGTTTCCCCTTTCTACCCCACCTTTCCTCCACCCTCCAGGTATGGCCATTCTCAACACTGGTCCTTTAGGGGGTCATGCGTCCTGGATTCCCTGTTTCCAGTTCCTATCTGTACCAGTGTGCATCCTCTGATCTAGCCAGATATATAAGGTAGACTTGAGATGATGATAGTGGGGAGGAAGCATTTAAGAACTAGAGGAAAGTTGTATGTTTCATCATTACTACATCGCACCCTGACTGGTTTGTCTCCTCTCCGAGACCTTTCTCTAAGGGGATGTGCAGATGCCTACAGATGGGCTTTGGGTCTCCACTCTGCACTTACCTTCATTTACAATGATCCGAGTTTTGTAAAACTGAAATTTAAGTAATAATATATCGTCTTTGAAGAGTCCTGCTGGCGCCATGGTCAACTGCTTGAGCTGGCGTTTCTAAAGCACACAGCAGAAAAATATCTGATCCCCTGTTTTTGTAAAGATTATAGCCCAGGGGCCCCTATGGGGCTGTCCCGCTGTGTCACATGGGGCCCCCATGAGTTGAATTGTGCTTGAAGGCACACCACAACATATAGTGTATATGGAGCCAGGGCAGGCATGTGGCATGAACTGCTAAGCCAGACCGCCGGTGAAAGGCGAGGCTTTCTATTCCCATAAAGAGTTACCGTCTTGGAAACCCACAGAGGCAGCGCTACCCTGTCCTATCGGGTGAGGACACTACCCAATGGCCCTTGAGTTGAGCCGAACGATTTTAACAGTGGTAAAGCGGGACACCCGCGGACACCATTGACAAAACTCATGTCCTGGCGAAATAGCCACATGGCAGCCGAAAACCTTATACCCTCGCTTGTCGTGCATTCTTTCCAAAAATCGAGACTTTTAAAAAACATCGCAGGGTGTGGGTAAAATCACCAAAAGCAGGACGTCTGGTCACCTTAGCCTAACCCAAAGGTTGACAAGTTGGGATTCACCCTGTTGCTTAGAATAAAGGTCTCTTGGAAGAAAGACTTGGCTATCAGAACCCTGGTGATGCAGTGTGTTAAGCATTGGGCTGCAAACTGCAAGGTTAGTGGTTCAAACCTAGCAGCAGCTCTTAGGTTGAGATAAGAGGCTGTTGGTTCCCATAAAGTTCAACAGTCTCAGCGACCTTAAAGAGCAATTTTGTGCATGGTAGGGTTGCTAGGAGCCTCGATGGTACCAGCTGCTCCTCTGGAGAAAGATGAGGCACTTTGGCTCCCTGGGAAATTCAGAGGGCCAGTTCCACCCTGCTCTAGAGGCTCCCTGTGAGTCAGCATGGACCTGATGGCAGTGAGTGTTGAGTGTGTTACAGTCAACT
The DNA here is from genome assembly GCF_050624435.1 of Tenrec ecaudatus. Classification (NCBI taxonomy): domain Eukaryota; kingdom Metazoa; phylum Chordata; class Mammalia; order Afrosoricida; family Tenrecidae; genus Tenrec; species Tenrec ecaudatus. The sequence goes on along the minus strand of NC_134539.1, from coordinate 73,845,072 downwards.
GAATGGCAATGGGTGTCCTTCTGTGGAAACTGAGTCCGCTTGCTGATAGGCGCCCAAAGTGTGTGAAATGAAGTCTTGCCATCCTCTTCCTCTGGAGCATTCTGGCTGTACTTTCTCCAAAATTTGTCCATTCTTCTGGGAAACCAAAGAACACATACTTTTCATGGTCTTCGCTAGCATGAAGGCTCCGTTCCTCTGGGGTCTTCTTTACACTCTGTGCAACTCTCTCCTGCATGTGAAGAGACGGCAACACCATGACCTGTGGAACAATTCTCGGACACGCGCTGCGCTCCCGTGAGTCAGAATCAACTTCAATGGCAACTGGTTTGGGCTTTGGGCATATTAGTGCCATATTTTCAAGCCTTGGCTTTTATGAATGAAGTGGTTTTCCATCATTTGCTCAGCAAATGGCCTGGGTGTATCCCTGGAACTTCTCTGAGGCCGAGTTCCGTTTCTGTGGAGAGAAGATTAGCGGGTAACACCCATTTTCTGGAGCTGTGAAGATTAAATGGGATGCACGTGTTAAAAGTCTGCAACACTGAAAGTTGGTTTCCCCATTTTCCCCTCGAGGATACAAAGAAGTAACTCACTCTGTTTTTTCAAGACGGGAATCCCAAAGATTGACAGTGAGTTGAGGAAGACTTCACAGGAGAAAAATGACAAAGAGCCATTGGGGGAAAGAGGAGGGTGACGTTCTGTGAAGGCTGACAGTCTCAGAAACCCTATGGAGCAGTTCTGTGCTGTCCTAGAGGGCTGCTATAAGTCAGAATTGATTAAGTGGCAGTAGGGTTTTTTTTGTGTTTTTCCCCCCCCAACATTTATTGGCATATAATTCACATATCATATAATTCAGTAGTTCAGTCTCATCAGGAAGACTTGTAGGGTCATTGCCACAATCCATTTCAGAACATTGTCTTCATTCTTGTGTACTTCGTTATTAGCTCCACATTTCCCCCAACCTTCTCTGCCACACCCCCAAGGAACTATTAATCCAGTTACTGTCTATAGAGTTACCTATCCTGGATTTCATATCCCAAAAAATAGTAAACCCACACAGATGAACCCAAAATAACTAACAACAGTAACAAACAGATAAAAACCTCAACCGAAAAAGAAAGCAGAAAAACTAGAAAACATTGACGTGGATCATCAGGGAGAGCAAATGATAGGGTGCTCATTTTTGACCTAACTACATCTGCCATAACTGCCTACACTGTGCGCTGTCTGATCACAGGCTGTTCACAGCCCCCAACTGTGATAGGCTGAATCCCTGTGTGGATCCTGCACTTGGATTTGGGTTTCCACTGTGAGCCACAGCCTTCTGCAAACCAGGTGATCCCAATTTACGCTCTGATGCACTCCCCTTTTTGGATTTAGATATGCTATTTGTAGTTCTTGGATCACACAGGCTGGTATGCTTCTTCCATGTGGACTCAGTTGACTCCTCGTTTAGATGACGGCTTGTTTGAAGACAAGCCTTTAAGACTCCAGGCGCTATTCTTTCTGAAAGCCAGGCACCATCTAGTTTCTTCACCACGCTTTGTTATTGTGCCCCTATCTTCAGTGATCTCTTCTCGTGAGGTTGGACACCCAGCAGAGCTGTGTTGTAAGAGCTAATTGTGCTTAGATTGGGGCTAGAATGAAGGCAAGGTCAAAATCTATTCAGGCAGCTGTGATTTATATACATCTCTGGTTCACCTTAGAGGGTCATTGTCATTTTATGTTGGAGAACATTATTCATCATCCCCCTGGGGCATCACTCCCACTAGTAGGATTTTAAAATATTATTTAAATAAATTTAAATAGTTACACATGACTCGTGGCTACTGTATATATATATATAGATTGGCCAAAGGGCTGGGCGTTCTCAAGGTCCTGATATTTGGGGCCTGCGGCTGGGAGGCGTAGTCAAAGGTATTGGTTGACCTCATTGTCTGAATTAAGCCCACCTGGCCTAGTTTGGGCCACCCAGGTGTACCGCCTACCTGGCTCTGTCTTGAATTGGCGCATGCCATTTATGGGGTCCAACCTCCTGTGGAGGGGAGCCTCCAGGCATGGAGAGGAACACCCATGTCCCTGTTTCTAGCTACCTAACATAACTCTTTACAGAAGTAGAAAGCCCTTCCTTTCTCTTCAGGAGCAGCTCCTGGTTTCGAACTGCTGACCTTGCGGTTAGCAGGCCAGTGTGTAACCACGATGCCCCTAGGACACCTCTTGTGGACAAGTATGATTCATGCTATGTTTTTGCTAAGTTAGCACATTGCAATCCCACCAACACTATGTAACTAGGACCACCTCCCCATAAGGAGCCCTGGTGGTGCAGTGGGTTAGGCGTTGGGCTGCTGACCCCAAGGCCTGCAGTTTGAAACCACCAGCTGCTCTGAGGAAGAACGACGAGGCTTTCCACTCCTGTAAAGAGCTGCGGTCTCAGAAACCCACCAGGGCAGCTCCACCCTGTTGCTGTGAGTGAGGATTGACTCGATGACAGTGAGTTATTTCTCCATTTCCTCCACAATGTTTAAGTGTGAGCAGACTTTTTTTTTTTTTTTGTGGCTACTTTGATTGGCTGGAGAGATCCCCTAGAGCAGCGGTTCTCAACCTGTGGGCCACGACCCCTTTGGGTGTCTAACGACCCTTTCACAGGGGTTGCCTGATTCATAACAGTAGCAAAATGACAGGGATGAAGTAGCAATGAAAATAATTTTATAGTTGGGGGGTCACCACAACATGAAGAACTAACTATGAAAGGGTCGCGGCATTAGGAAGGTTGAGAACCACTACCCTAGAACCTTTTTTTTAAAAAATCATTTAATGGGGGCTTGTACAACTTTTTTTTTTTTAATTGGGGCCTCATACAACTTTTTTTTTTTTTCCAAGAAAGAAAAGCTTGTAGTTAGTTCAAGGATTGTTTGTTGGCCTTTAGGAGGAGCGTTTTCCAGTCCAGTCTGTTGGGGCACCACGCCCTGGCCCCAAAGTCCACTTTCAGCATTCCCTGGGGACCTCGCCGCTCCATTCCCTTGCTGTTCTGCTGCACTCCCCCAGCATACAACTCTTATTACAATCCATACATACATCTTTTGTGTCAAGTACATTTATTGCCATCATTATTCTCTAAACATTTTCTTTCTACTTGAACCCTTGGTATCAGCTTCTCATTTTCCCCCCTCCCTTCCCACCCCCCTCCCTCATGAACCCTTGATAATTTAAAAATTATTATTTTGTCATGTTTTATACTGTCCTACATCTCCCTTCACCCACTTTTCTGTTGGTCGTACCCCAGGGATTGAGTTATATGTAGATCCTTGTGATCGGTTACCCCTTCTGCCCCCCCCCTTCTCTTACCCTCCTGGTATTGCTACTCTCATTATTGGTCCTGAGGGGTTTATCTGTCCTGGATTCCCTGTGTTTCCAACTCTTATCTGTACCAGTGTACATCCTCTGGTCTAGCCAGATTTGTAAGGTAGAATTGGGATCATGATAGTGGGGGTGGTGGTGGGGAAGAATTCAAGAACTAGAGGAAAGTTGTATGTTTCATCGTTGCTATACTGCATCCTGACTGGCTTGTCTCCTCCCCGCAACCCTTCTGTAAGAAAATGTCCGGTTGCCTACAGATGGGCTTTGGGTCTCCACTCTGCACTCCCCTCATTTACAATGATATGATTTTTTGTTCTTTGATGCCTGATACCTGATCCCACTGACACCCTGTGATCACAGGCTGGCGTGCTTCTTCCTTGAGGGCTTTGTTGCTTCTCAGCTAGATAGCTGCTTGTTTAGCTTCAAGCCTTTAAGATGCCAGATGGTATATCTTTTGATATAGCATAGCCGGACACCATCAGCTTTCTTCACCACATTTGCTTATGCACTCACTTTGTCTTCAGTGATCTTGTCGGGAAGGTGAGCATCATGAAATGCCAGTTTAATAGAGCAAAGTGTTCTTGCATTGAGGGAGTACTTGAGTAGAGGCCCAATGTCCATCTGCTACCTTAATACTTAACCTATAAATATATGCACATTGATCTATTTCCCTATCATACATAAATATATTTACATATGTAAATGCCTATATTTAGACTTCTGTAAGTACCCTTTGCCTCCGAGTTCTTTCCTATATTTTCTTTTACTTTCCTCTTGTCCCATTATCATGCTCAGTCTTCATTTGGGTTTCAGTAATTCCTCTCGGTTACATTGCCCTTGGTCAAGCCCTACCAGGCCTCTTACTCTGATTCTGGATCACTTGTTGTTCCCTTGTTCCTGGTTTGTTAACACCACTACCTTGCTCCCTCCTCCCCCTCTCCCATGTCTGCCTGGAATCCTTGGTCCTGTTGTTTTCTCCTCTAGATTATTTATCCTGCTTATCTTATCTAGATTGACCTGCAGAGATAATAATATGCACAAAAAAGACAGAGCAAAATAAAGCAACAAAAAAAACAACAACAAAACAACAACAACAAACCAATGACACAAAAAAGAAAAGCCTGTAAATAGTTCAAGGTCTGTGTGTTGACCTTTAGGAGTGTTTTCTGGTAGAGTCTGATGGAGTGCCACACCATGGCCCCAGAGTCTATTTTTGGTATCCCTGGGGACTTCCTTGCTCTGCTCCCCTTGTTGTTGTGTTGCCTCAGTGTGGTGGGGGCACATTGGGTGCAGTTCCTTTTGGTGACTGTATTGTACAGAACAGGCTTACATGGAGTCCAGGAGAATCGAGCGTAATACAGTTACAGTGGGAAATGATTCCTAAGGAAGGTCCTTCAGAAACCATGACTATATGTAACCGTGCAGTGATGGTTTGCCATGTCCTGGAAAGTCATAACAGTCTTCTGAAATTTTGGTTTTTAGAGTGTGAGCCTCTCCTGCCTCCGCCAGATTCTGAATGCCAAAAAGCAAAACGTCCAGTTGGTGAATCTGAGAAAAATGGGAACTTTGGGTGATCCGAGGTAAGATAAAAACCCTTTCCCTGTCAGCGATCTCTTCCTCCCACCTCTTCTCTCATTCTCTCTCTCTCACCAGGGAATCAGTCCGTAGAATCACTGCATGGGCCTCAGAGTCCCTTCGATCCGGCCTAAGAACGGCTGCTGTTGCCCCACCACCCTTTTTTAACATTTTATTAGGAATTGAGTGAAGATTTATCCACATTTGGTTTCAGTTCACCCACGGCAGCCCCTCAATGCGCCGTCACTTACCCGGTTTCTTCCCTGTGTTTCCCGTCTCCAGCCCCCCTTTCCCAGACCTGGGAACTGTGTCCTGGGGTAAATGCTGCCCCCATTGGTTGATTATTCCCACCCGGGGGTGAGTTCCGTTCCAGAGCTGACGGATGTCTACGGGTCATGGTCTCGGGTTCTACCAGTGTTTCTCTGAGCAGTAAGCCTGGTCTCTTAAGATTTCGCGTTGTGTTCTATATTTTGCCCCCACTCTTCCCAGAACCCTTAATGTGATCCTTGTCGCAGCTCTTGGGCGCGGTCACTGGGCTCAGGCTAGTTCCGCTGGTCTCAGGGATGTGAAGACTGATGGTCGCGCTGCCCGTCAGCCCAGTGGACTGATCGATCTCGTGTACCATGAATTCTCATCACTTTTCTTTCCGTGGGCAGGGACAGACCAACATTTGCACCGTAGATGGCTGCTCGTGAGCTTTTAAGACCCTAGTCACTAGTCATCAAAGTAGAATGTTGGACATGGTGAACTATGTTATGCCAATTGAGCCTGGGATCCCCAGAGACTGTGATCCTGACACCCCCGGTCCATCAACTCAAGTCATGGCTTCTTGTGTCCGAAACACACACACACACACACACACACACACACACACACAGAGTGGTAGAGAGGAGCAGGATGACTGTAGCAGTAACTCCCACCCAGAGAGAAACAGGCCTTGGTCCCTGTAGCGATGGAATTCTGCAGGAGGTTCTGGGAAGGCCTCTCCCCTGGAGGGCAGGTGCTGTGCCCACAAAACCCTGGTTCTGCTCACAGAGGAGGAGCGTGCAAAGGGTGCCCTCTTGGGAGGTGAACTGCTTTCCTACCTTCCTGCTCCCTGCTGATAACAGTTTGGGGTCTGAGTATTGGCTTCTCAACCTTCCTCATGCCGTGACCCTTTCAAACTGTTCCTCATGTGGTGGTGACCCCCAACCATAACATTATTTTTGTTGCTACTTCATCACGGTCATTTTGCTACTGTGATGAATCGGGTGACCCCTGTGAAAGGGTCGTTTGACCCCCCCCCCAAAGGGGTCGTGACCCACAGCTTGAGAACCATTGGTCTGAAGGCTATTTTAGGCCAGGCATATTTTCATTTGAAAAGTAGGATCCCCTCAAAAGCATACTTATTCCCGGCCATTCCCACGAGACAGTTATCACAATCCAAACTTCTTTCCTGGGTGCGAGCCTCAGGCTACTTTTGTTTCTCTGCACCCTTGTCCCCTGCGCCCACTCTTTCAACACAGGCCGGTACTTTGAGGTCGTCTGAAACGATGAGATGAAGGGCCAGCAATATCCTTAACCTGATTTCTTTATAAAAATCATTTTATTGGCATACAATGTCTATATAATACAATTCAATAGCTCAGTCATGTCAAGAAGAGGTGTACAATCAGCGCCTCAATCTATTGGAGAACATTGTCTTGTATCCATGGTTATTAGCCTCCCCTTTTATCCCCAACCCCTCCGATATGTCCCCCAGAAACCATGAATCCCATTACTATCTTTATAGATTACCTCTCCTGGATGCCACATACAGGAAAACATACAACAAATTAACAACAATAGCAAAGTAAAACAGAGAAAAACCTCTTTTGGAAAGAAAGTAGACAATATTAAACACCAGAACAGATTTAAATGGGTCAGAAGGGAGATCCAAAGATACGGGGTTACACGTGAACCTGACCGTATCTGCGACAATCCTCTTTCCAGCGACTCTGCTTGAGAGCAAGGTTGGTCACATCCCGGTCTCTGCTCAGAGGGGACTCACCAGAGCCTTAATCTATGTGTGGATGCTATAAATGGATTTTGGACTTCTGCTGTCCATCTTTAGCCTGGTTTTTGCATCAAAGGTTGGCGTAACGTGTGGCCTGTGTTTAGGGAGTCCCCCGGCGGTACAAGTAGTTAAACACTTGGTTGCTAACCCAAAGGTGGAGATTTGGATCCACACCAAGGCGGGTCAGAAGCAAGGCCTGGCAATCTACGCCCCCAAAGAACAGCCCTTGCAAACCCTCTCGAGCGGTCTTTCCTCGGACACATCTGGTTGGTGGTTATGAGTCAGAATGGACATGGGGGCAGTTGCTTTTCTTGTTGCTCAGAAAGCTCGTGCCTTCACTCGACCTCTTCCATCACTTCCTCCGTTTCATTTCCATCTCCTTGTGCACTCGCCCATTCCCTCCTGCATCCCCATTGTCCTACAGTCACCGAACCAGGCTTGTGCCACTGCAAGTCTCCCTGGAGTGGCTGCCTCAGTAGCCATACCGCTGGCCTTCCGAGTCGTCGCTGCAAACGGGTTTACGGGGTGCCTCCAGTTGGAGTTGGCTCGATGGCGGTGCGTTGTTTTTTGCCGCTGCTCACCGGTCTCATGAGCCTCATGGACTCCCGCCCTGTCTATCTGTGCCCCTGGCCCTGCGGCACGGGGTCTAAGCCAGTGCCTCCTGAGCGAGAATTGTTGGCGGCTTTGCTTTAGTGGCCCCCTTTCCAGTGATTTCTGTGTTAGGCTGCGTTACACTAAGCACTGCAACAAATGGAACCAATAGGTAGTAGCTGAAGGAAGATAGAAATTTATTTCTCACTAAGTTGCCCTGGAGGCATAGTGAGTCACGAGTTAAGCTGCTGACCACAGGTCAGCAGTTCAAACCCACCAGCCACTCTGAGGAAGAAAGATGAGACTTTTTGTTGCTGTAAAGATGTTGATTTACAGGCTTAGAACCCACAGGGGCACTTCTCCCCTGCCCTCTAGGGGTGTAGTGCGTCAGAATGGACTCGATGGCAGTGAGTATTTGGGGTTTTTTTTGTTAAGTTTGAGCTACCTCCAGGCAGGTGTCTAAGCTGAGATGTTGTTGGGACCCAGGATCCCTTGATTTGTGGCTCTCCATCCCCCAGGGTCTTTGCTGTGTCTTGGAGCTGGCTCTTACCCATGGTAACCTCAAGTCCAGAGACCCATTGCCTAGCGTGGTCTTCCGATCATGGCTGTGCTCAAGTTCACTGCGGCAGCCACTGTGCATTTTCTGCCTTCCAACCTAGAGTGGTCTTCTCCCAGCACGACATTGATGTAGATTTCCAGGCCTTTCTTCCACATCTGTCTTCTGGAAACCCGATGGAAGCTGTCGACCATATTTGAAATACCGGTGGTATAGCTTGGAGTATCAGTGCAACATGCAAGTCGCCAACACCAACAGTGTACAGCAAACTGGCAGATGTCAGTATGTGCGACCAGCACCGCTTCCCAGGTCCAGAACATTCTCATTGCCCCTTCCAAAAACTCATACCTATCCGCCTCCTCAAACCCACGGCCATGGAGTAGATTCCAACGGTAGTGATCCCCTAGGATCCACGGTTGTAAATCTTTGCAGGAGCAGACAACCTCATTTTTGTCCCTAGACACAGCTGGTAGGTTTGAGCTGCCCACCTTGCTGTTAGCAACTCATTGCTACCAAGCCGCTCCTCATTGCCCCACCTCCCCAGTCCCTGTCAACTGCTGATGCACTTTCTGTCTTTGTGGATTTGTAGCAGGTTGTTTGTTTTTTTAATTGAAAAATAGTAGACATATAGAAGTGCCTCCTAAGTCATTCGTGTGCAGCTGGATGCCGTTTCTAAAACTGGATCTCACCGTGTAGCCAGCAGCCAGCTTCAGAAATGGGATCTTGTCGAGTCCCTATAAGCTACCCCCGTCACTTGAAGTCACTAGCCCGCTCAGCCCCAGAGTAACTACCATCCCGATTTCGAACCATGCAGATCTGTTTTGTCCATTTTTATTTAAACTGTATAATTAAGTATAAATATGTTCCCATGTGGCCTCCTTCAGTCACTGTTATGTGTGTGTGTTAGACTGGGTACTTTAGAGAAACAAATCCACAGAAACTCATGTGTAAGAGAGAGTTTTATATAAAGAGTAAGTGCGCATCAAGGAAACATCCCAACCCAGGGCTGCCCAAGCCCACAAGTCCAACATTAACCCATATGTCCGACACCAATCCACAAAGTCCTCCTCCTTCTCACAAAACACACACAATGATGCCGACTGCAGGAGGAAAGCCGAGTCAGTGAATGTGTAAGCATCTCAGCACAGGCAGGGGTCTCTACACGGCTGCTCCAGCACCCAGGGCTGCATTGGGGTAGGTCCATGTGGCTTCTCCTTGGGCATGTCTTGCAGGACGTGAGCCTTGCCAGCTGAAGCAGGGAACTGGCTAAGGCAGCCACATCCTGATCTGACCATCAGAAAGCAAGAGACCCGAGAACTGGAAAGGCGAGGCTCACTGAGCCATTTATCCCTCTGCCCTTCAAGTAACCCCATGTGTTTCTTCGGCCAGGTTGGCACAATAAACTAACTACCTCAGTGTGTAAGGTTAGAGTCTAGTGTTGCTACACGGGACCTCACTGTGTATCCTTGTCGTCAGTGGGTGCCCATTGTTGCAGCTACTGTGTCATTTCACCTTGTTAAGGATCTTCCTCTATTTTGCCCATTCTCTGCCGAGGATGATACCCTTTTCCATGGACTGGTCCTTTCTGATGACACATCCAAAGCATGTGAACTGTGAAAGGAAGTCTTGCCATCCTCCCTCCTAAAGAATCTTCTGGCTGTACATCTCAGGCAGATTTGTTGACAGCCCGGGATATATGTATTATTCCTTGTCAACACACAGTGCTTCTTCAGTCTTCTTCATTGTTCATCTTTTATGCGCATAGGTGGTGATTGAGAATACCATGGCTTAGGTGAGGCGCACCTCAGTCTTCAGTGAGATGTCTTTTGCTTTGTAACACTTTAAAGAGATCTTTTGCAGCAGATTTGCCCAGTGTAATCCATCATTTCACTTCCTGGCTGCTGCTTCTGTGGGTGTTGATTGTGAATCTAAGTAAAATGACACCCTTAACACCTGCCATCTTTTCCCTCTGTTTATCAGGATGTTGTTTACTGGCTGAGGTGGGAAGATTCTAGAAAAAAGGCCGGGAAAGTTAGGCCAAGGAAGGTTTTCCTTCACGACCATGCAGCTGCTCAGTCTGAGAGAGTAGCTTGGGCCGCCCTATGAGGATTGGGATGGGAAGTCGTGCCCAAGCCATCCTACATCCATGATGCCCCTCCCTCGGACTGCTTCTTGTTCCCGAAACTCAAAGAACATTGCGGAGGAGCGTGATTCGAGTCTCTTGAGGAGGCTGTAGCTGCCACCGTGATGCGTCCGATTCTTCGGGGAAGTGTGAGAGAGCTGGAAGGACCCCGTCTGAAGTGCTTGGACCTGGGTGGCGGTGAGGTGGAGAAACGACAGCTTCACGTTGTGCTGTCTTTGTGTAGGAAAGGCTTCTCTCCTGACGGTGCAGCAATAGTTCCTTGACTTAGCCCTGCACGTGGACGGACACACCGCCGCCCGCCTATCTGTTGCATTACCCGTGGGCACTTGGGAAGCTTGCCCTTGAGGCTTGCAGGTTTTTGCCGTGAGCATCGAGTGCTGGCCTTGGGGGCAACTGTGTCTGCCCCTCTGTACGTGTATGCCCTTTGGCCTTCCCCTCCGAGGGGGTGTGATTTTCAGCTTCCCAGGATACGGCCCAGTGGTGTTCCAAAGTGAGTGTGGCTGGCAGCTCTGGTTGTTTCACTTCTGGGCTCACCCCTCATGCTTCCTGCCCTCTTCATTTTCCCCATTCTGGTGGGGTCTCAGAGAGCCCGGAGGACGTCGGGGCCACCCACTGAGCAGCGAGCCTCGACTGTGGCCTCGCCTCAACGTCAGCGAGTGGGGTTTGGGTTTTCGGGGGTCTCACACTGGGATTTTCCATTTGCGTTTTCCAGAAGAGTCCCAGTGGAGCAGCTTTTGCTAGGTGTATCGGCCATCTGGATGCTTCTCTGTGAAACCTGCTTCAGCATCTCGCTCATTTTTCTCTGGGGTTTTCTTACAGGTTTGTAGGAGTTCTTCATGGAGCCCGGATACGAGTCTTTGGTCAGATCCAAGTAATGCAGTTTTTTCCCCTCCTGCTTTGTGGTTTCCCTGACACAAATTTTAATAACAGAAGCTGTGGAAACAATGTGCATGCGCAGCTGGAGGGGACCGGGCGAGTCAGATCCCATGAAGATGGTGTGTGCTCCAAGCTGAACTGGCAGATGCTGTGTTGTTTATGTCTGCATCAGTGTACACACACACACACACACACAACATATTTAACAGTAATCTTTTAAAGTGCATATGCACGCATCGAACAGCCCCTAAGACATAGTGAAGGAAAACTAGGAGGTGCTCCATTGGTATGGTATTAAAAAGACCAAATCCCAAGAGAACACAGAACAGACGGAGAAGCCCAATCGCCTCCGAAGGTGGGGCGGCCTACTTGGGAAGACCAGCTGACCTCTCTCTGTGACCCCTTCATGCTCCTTGCAGTTTTACTCTGCATGTGGTAGCCAAGGAGCCCAGGTGGGACGATAGGAAGCACTTGTCTGCTACCTGAAAGGCTGGCGTGTGAGTCCACCTTGTGGCTCCTCAGTGGAAAGACCTGGCGGTCTGTGGGCCTGCCTGCCCTGTCACCTGCAGTCACTGTGAGTCCAATGGTGACATATTAGATCGGTTGCTTTCCTCCTTTCTTTAAAATAAAAACAAAACAAACCCAAATGTGTACATTTGATATTGGTAAATTGTGTACTTATTTATTTATTTTTTCACTCTCTCCCCCTGCAGCTCCTTGGACGAGACCGCGTATGAGAGACTGGCTGAGGAAACGCTGGGCTCCTTGGCAGAGTTTTTTGAAGACCTTGCAGACACACCCTACACCTTGGAGGACTATGACGTCTCGTTTGGGGTACCTCTTGGCTTATTTTACTTCTTCTTCTCCCTCCTCAAGCCCCTTAGCTCATTAAAGCAAATGTGTTAAAAGGTGTCCTGGTGGCACTGCGGGCTGTGTATTGGGCTGCTGACAGAGGTCCGTGGTGGGAAGCCACCAGCCACCCCTCGGGAGCAAGGCGAGGCAGCCCGCTTCCATAAAGACCGCAGCCTCAGGAGCCCCGGGAGCAGTTCTCCTCCGTCCTGTAGGATAAGGTCACTATCAGTTGGGACCGACTCCACAGCAGTGGGTTGGGCATTTTGTTTGTCTGTTTTAGTTTTTGACAGAATATAAGAATTCCCCTCCAGCAGAGTTAAGCATGAGATTATGGGTTCAAGTTCCAGCCGAACTTTGTGACCTTGTGCACCCTTTCCACTTCTTTGAACCTCATTTCTGGTTAAAATGATCGATTCTCAAGTTTCACCAAGGGAGTCCTGATGGCAGAGTTAGTTACAGGTTAGACTGCTAACCACAAGGTCAGTAGTTTGAGCCTGCCAGCTGGCTCCAGGAGGAAAGATGAGGGCATTTACTCCTGCAAAGATTTAGTGTCTTGGAAACGAATGGCAGTCAGCGGTGAAGCTTCATCAATATGCATGTGAGCTAGACAGAGACCTGGGCATCAGTTTGTCTAACAAAATGCCTCTCCTCAGACAGGTAGAGGGAACACAGACAGGACGAGACTGGGAGTTCTTGAGCCCCATCCCCCAAATAAACCCACCTCCATCCAGTTGATTCTGATTCACATCTTCCCCATATAGGGAACCTTTACAGCAGCAGACAACCTCGTCTTTCTCCTGAGGAACATTTGGTGGGTTTGAACTGCTGAGCCTGTGGTTGGCAGCCTGGCACCTAACCCTGAGCACCACCACCGCCTCTCCTTTCTGAGCCGAAGTCGGTTAACACCGACCGTTACTCGGCTTGCAGACCCTGTGGGGCTGGAGGGGGGCAGAGTCACAGGAAGCATGTTCTTGACAGGCTCCCTGGATCTGATGGTGCATTGCTGGTTCCACCTGCGCGTGGTTTCCGTGAGTTGTCCTGGGCTGTGCGCCAGGTGAGAGCCCGAGCAGGGGAGAAAACCAGCCCTGTGGGGCTCCTGGAAGCCAAGGGAATGCTCGTTTTTGTTTTGTTTTATTTTCCCCTTGGTATCTGCTCCTCTCCCCGCACCCAGCCTCATGAATCCTTGATCAGTTATGTATTATTGCTGTTATTTCATGTCTTACACTGTCTGTTGTCTCCCTTCACCCACATTTCTGTTATTTGTCCCCCTGGGGGCTAGGATATATATATATATGTATATATCCTACCTTGTGATGAGTTCCCCCTTTCTCTGCCCCGCCTCTCCCACTACCCTCATGAAATCGCTACTCCCACTGTTGCCCCTGAGGGTTTTATCGGTCCTGAATGCTAGTTTTATCCACTGGCCACCAGGTGGCAGGCACGAGTTAGCAAGTGCTCACCGTGGGATTTAGGCTTTAGAACAGGAGTTCTGGACCTTCCTCATGCTGCGACCCTTTCATACAGTCCCTCATGTTGTGGTGACCCCCCCAACCATAAAATTATTTGCGTTGCTACTTTTTCCTTTTTCACTGTCATTTTGCTACTGTTATGAATTGGGCAACCCCTGTGAAAGGGTGGTTCCACCCCCAGGTTGAGAACTCTGCTTTAGAACAACCGTTTTTTTAAAATGTTTTATTAGGGGCTCATACAACTCTTATCACAATCCATACATGCATCAATTGTGTAAAGCACATCTGTACATTTATTGCCTTCATCATTTTCAAAGCATTTGCTCTCCACTTAAGCCCTTGGCATCAGATCCTCTCTTTTTCCCCTCCCTCCCCGCTCCCCACTCCCTCATGAACCCTTGATAATTTATAAATCATTATTTTGTCATATCTTGCCTGTCCGACGTCTCCCTTCACTCACTTTTCTGTTGTCCGTCCCCCAGGGAGGAGGTCACATGTAGATCCTTGTAATCAGTTCCCTCTTTCCAACCCACTCTCCCTCTACCCTTCCAGTATCACCACACATACCCCTGGTCCTGAAGGTATCATCCACCCTGGATTCCCTGTGCCTCCAGCTCCTATCTGCACCAGTGTACAACCTCTGGTCTAGCCAGAATTGCAAGGTAGAATTCAGATCATGATAGTGTGGCGGGGGGTGGGGGGGTGGGAGCGGCGGAGGAAGCATTTAGGAACTAGAGGAAAGCTATATTCTTCATCAGTGCTACATTGCACCCTGACTGACTCATCTCCTCCCCTAGACCCCTCTACAAGGGGATCTCCAGTGGCCGACAAATGGGCTTTGGGTCTCCACTCTGCACTTCCCCCTTCATTCACTATGGTAAGATTTTTTTGTTCTGGTGATGCCTTATACCTGCTCCCTTTGACACCTTGTGATCACACAGGCTGGTGTGCTTCTTCTATGTGGGTTTTGTTGCTTCTGAGCTAGATGGCTTCTTGTTTACCTTCAAGCCTTTAAGACCCCAGACACTTTCTTTTGATAGCCAGACACCATCAGCTTCCTTCTCCACATTTGCTTATGCACCCGTTTGTCCTCAGCAATCATATCATGGAGGTGTGCACCCAATGATAAGATTTTTTTGTTCGTTGATGCCTGATAACTGATCCCTTCAGAACCTTGTGATCACACAGGCTGGCGTGTTCTTCCATGTTGGCTTTGTTGCTTCTGAGCTAGATGGCCGTTTGTTTATCTTCAAGCCTTTAAGACCCCAGACGCTATATCTTTTGATAGCCGGAATCATCAGCGCTCTTCAACACATTTGCTTATTCACCCACTTTGTCTTCAGCGGCTGTGTTGGGAGGTGCGAATTTAATAGAAGAATTGAGGGAGTACTTTGAGTGGAGGCCCAGTATCCTTCTGCCACCTTAATACTAAACCTATAAATATAGGGACATAGATCTATTTTCCCATCCTCATATACGAATATATTTGCATATGTACATGTCTTTATCTAGACCTCTATAAATGTCCTTTGCCTCTGAGCTCTTTCCTCTATTTCCCTTGACTTTCCTCATGTCCCACTGTCATGCTCCATCCCTACCAGGGTTTCAGCAATTCCTCTTGGTTACATTACCCTTGATCATGCCCTACCAGGCCTCCCACACCCACCTCACCACCAATTTGGGATCACTTGTTATTCCTTGTCCCCGAGTTTTAGAACAACCTTTTTGCCAGTGGAAGAAAATCACTTGCAGCAGTTAATCCTCCCGACAGCGATTAATTCATACTAGGAAATGGCATCGAGTGAGGAAGACCGTGATTTCAACATATGTCGAATTCTGACTTATTCACGCTCTTTATGCAAACGTGCTTTTGTGTTTTACACAAACTGGGCCAAAATGTCCTCCATGGAGAATGTTTGAGTCCCATCCCCCAAAGGGACACTGCCATCGAGTCAGTTCTAACTCGTGGCCACCACGTAGGGCAGGAGAGCACTGCCCCTGGGGGTTCCAAGGTTGGAAATCTTTACGGGGGTAGGAAGCCCCATCTTTCTTCCTTTTGGCAACTGGTAGGTTCGAACCGCCATCTCAAGTTTAGGAGTCCAGTGCATAACCCACTATGCTACCAAGCAGCTACTTTCACATTTACAGTTTCAGTTCTTCTGTTAACTCAGTATATTAAACTAATCTCATTTATGTTGTATCATGCCCCCCAGAAACTCCAAGCCCACTTCATCGATAAAGGCCCTATATGATATGAGGCTTCTTGGGCTGTCAGTCTCCACAGGAGCGGCCGGCCTTACCTCTCTCCCTCGGAGCGAGAGGAGGATTTGCACTGCCAACCTTGCAGTTAGCAGCCCAGGGCCTAGTCCACAGTTCCCCCAGACTTATTTTTTTCTCATCACAAGCACCATATAGTCATCACTCAGCTTCACAGATGATTAAATTGGGGGCAGAGCTTTGAAAGGGCCTCTGCCGACATCCCAGAGGCAGAGAACTTGAGAACAGCTGCAGTTGACCTGCCGACCCGACCATCCTGTGGTGCTGAAAGGTTAGAGACGTTATCAGTCTCCTCTTCCTACCCCAAAAGCCAGGAAACCAAACGCTCTGCCATCGAGTTGCTTACGTCCTTTGGAACGCTGACTCACCACCTGCTAGGGACTCCCCTATGCTGGCACTCATGTTTTATGTCTAAAAAGAAACACCTGGGAGCACTTTACAGCCGCAAGGCCAGGTTCTGTTAGCTGGGCTTTGTCTCCCAGTCATCCAGATACACCTTGGATATGTTTGTTCCTCTCCCTTCCCGGGCAGGGGAGACTCGAGCAGTGGTGTGGCCTGTGCTGTCATCCAGTGTGTGGTGCGCCGGCGTCTGCTCAGCATCGTGACTGCCATGGGCACAACAGAACAAAGCGCTGTCCAGCCCGGCGCCGGCCTCACCATTTGTTTGAACCCCGGGGTGCAGCTGCTGTGTTCCCTTCCCTTCCTTCCTCATCCCTCCCCCCCCCCCCCCCCGCGCCACTTCTTTCCCAGAGACTAGTCCCTCCTTAAATGTCCGGAGGACGGGAGCCGAAGTCTCACCATCCTTGTCTTTTAAGGCTGTACTTCTGTGTGTCCTGTTGGCAGTCCAGGTGCTTTCTGGATTCTTCCGCAGTATCATAATTCAAATGCATCACTTCTTTAGTCTTCTTGATTCCATGACCGGCTCTCACACCCACATGAGGCCTTTGAACATGCCTTGGCCTGCATCAGGTGCACCTTACCCCTCAAAGCAACCTCCTTGCTTTTGACAACTTCTCAAGAGGGCTTGTGCAGCAGAGTGACCCCGTGCAATGTGTCTTTGAACTCTTGACTACGGCTTCTGTGAGCATTGAGTGTGGATGCAAGCGAGACGACATCCTTACCAACTTCGATCGATCTTTTCTCTGCCAAGCGTGATGCTGCCTATCGGTCCACTTGTTTGTTGTTTGTTTGTTTTCTTTATCTTGAGTTGCAATCCATCTTGAAGGCTGCGTTCTTGGTCTTTGTCAGCAAGGGCTTCAAGTCCTCCTCACTCTCAGCTAGCAAGTTTGGGTCCTCTTTCTTTGTAGTCTGTTCCTAGCCTGCAGGCTTGGCTGAAACATGGTCGGTCACTTTGACTGAATCTGCTGGTATTTGAAATGCCAGCGACATAGCTTTCAGCAGCACAGCAACGCACAAGCTCCCATGGTAGGACAGATTGACAGACAAGTGATGGTACCCATCCTAGCAGGTGTGACAGGGTCTCGCCTGTGGCTTTGATTTCCATCTCTGTGATGCAAACGATGGCGAGCATGTCTTCATTTGTTTGGGGGCCATTGGGACGTCCTCCTTGATGAAAAGTCTGTTGAAGCCCCTCGTCTGTTTTTGGATCAGGTCCCTCATCCTGCTTGGACCCACAATCAGTAACAGCAGCCCAGAGATCAAAAGGTGCGTTGCATTAGGGAAGTCTGCTGCCCAAGACCTCTTTAGAGTGTTGAAAAGCAAGGATGTTACTCTGAGGAATAAAGCGGGCCTGGCCCACGCCACGGTATTTCCCATTTCCTCCTGTGCGTGTGAAAGTTAGACGTTGAATAAGGAAGACTGAAGAAGAATCGATGCATTTGAAACCCGGTGCGGAGGGCCAAAAGGACAAACCAGTCTGTCTTGGGAGAAGTATGGGCGGAGTGCTCCTTAGGGGCCAGGAGGGTGAGACTTGGTCTTACACACTGTGGACATGCTGTCAGGAAAGGCCTGTCGCTGGAGAAGGACCTCGTGGTTGGCAACGTGGAGGGGCAGTGACAAAGAGAAGGCGCTCAGTGAGGTGGATGTCCCGGGCTGCAACAGTGGTCTCGGGCAAAGGATGCTGCAGGACGGACTGGGCCGTGTTCCCTTCTGTTATGCACAGAAGCGCTAAGTCTGCACTGACTCGATGGCACCTAATGACAACCACAATTTGTCTTGGTCGTTATCAGAAGCTTTACATCATTTTTGGGGTTTTGTTATTAGCTTCTTTTTTAAAAAACAATTTATTAGGGGCTCATACAACTCTCATTAGCTTTTTGTCAGCTCTATGGTTCCTGAAAATATTCTCCCAGTTTATAGCTTATCACTTCCCTGTTTGTGTAAAGTCTTTTGATTAACCAAAGTTAAGCGTTTTTAACAAGTCCCTTTTATTTTGTCTTTTACAGTTTGGGCTTTTGTTATTTTATTAGGTGATCCACTGTCGAAAGCTGGGACTGACTGCATCGCCTCTGTTTGTTCATCTAAAAATTTCATGGTGTTAGTATGCACATTTTGGTCCTTAATCCTCTTAAAGTGTGTTTTCCTGTTTCATTTTCTGCATGTGGAAATCCAAATTTTCTACCACCATGTATTGAAGAGACTGTTCTTTCCCTACGGAATAGACTAAATGCTTTGTTAAAAAATGGATTGACCACAGATGTGTGGGTTTATTTCTGGAATCTCCTTTGTATTTCACTGGTTTATATATCTATTGTTAGAGCAATGCCGGACTGTTTTGATTATTAACACCATGTAGTGTGTTTAAAGTCAGCACATGTGAACCGCCCCCTCCTCTTCTCCTTTCTTTCAGTGTCACTTTAGCTACTCGCGCCTCTTGCTATCTCCCATGTAAAATTGAGGGATGGTTTCTTATATCTGTAAACAAGGCTGATGGAATTTTGATTGGGAGTGTGTTGCATTGATAGAATTGCTTTGTGTAGTATTGACATGTCAACAATGTTAAGTCTTCCCATCCATTAACATGGAACATCTTTCCTTTTATGTAAGTCTTCTTTCATCGCTTTCAGCTGTGCCGTACACTTCTTTCACTGTAGAGACCTTCGTGGCCCTAGTTTGATTTGTTCCTTGGAATTTTATTCTCTTAGATGCTGGGTCTTGGTTTTGTCTTGTTTGATGCTGTTGTTACCGGAACGATTTCCCTTCCAGATTTCTGAATGTGGAATACGGAAGCTCCTGGGGCTTTGCTAAATTCCTCTGCTGGCTCTCTCCTCTTCTCTAATCTGGGTACTTTTTAAATTTCTTCTTCTTGCTCTGGCTTTTACTACAGCATTGAATTGAAGTGGCAAGGTGGGCACCATTATCTTGTTCCTGATTCCAAGGAGAACTAGTGAACGCTAACCTTTCCTCACTAAGTTTAACCTGAGTCATTCGGAGGAATTTCCCTTCTATTCTAATTACCAAAAAAAGGTGCTGGATTTTTCTACACCTGTGGAGGTGATCATGCAGTTCCTTTTCTTTGTTCTATCGATAGTTTTTTTAATGTTGAACCACTGTTGGTATAAATCCCACAGGCTTCATGGCTCATTGTATGATTGAATTTTGTTTGCTGTTACTTTGTTGAGACTTTTTACATTTATGTTCATAAGAGATAATGACCTGCACTTTTCTTTCAGTGATTTTGTTTGGTTTGGGTATCGGGTTATGTTTGCTTCATAGAATGAACTAGGGGGGAAATATATACATATATAGATATAATTTATTAAGAGTTTCTGAGGGTAGGAGGGTGGGGAGGTCAGGAAAAAAAGAGGAGCTGAGAATAAGGACTCATCTAGGAAGACAATGTTTTGAAAATGACGATAGCAACATGTACACGTTTGTTTGATATTATGGATTTATGGATTGTTCTAATAGTTGTAAGAAAAGGATATCTGTAAGAGCCCCCATAAATGACTATTTAAAAAAAGCAAAGGTAAAAACGCCCCCCACCCAAAATTAAAAATGTACAGAGTATTCCTTCTTTCTGTCTCTTCCGAGAGTTTAAATAGCATTGGTGTGAGTTCATCTCTGAGTGTTTGGTAGAATTCCACGGAGAGGGATTCTGATGCAGATCTTTGCTTTGTTGGGAGGATTTTCATCACTGATTTCATCACTGTGTCATACAGTGGGGCGCAGCTGCGTCCCGCCCCAGCTTCACGACCATTGGTAACCTTGATTCCATTGCCACTTCCATGCCAATACAGCTCATTCCCCTGCCAACTATGATGTCCTTTTCTAGTGGCTGGTCTTTCCGCAGGACATGTCGTTGAGAATTTCTATTTTCTCTTGAGTCAGCTTGGGTAAGTTGTGTACTGCTAAGAATTTGTTCATTTAGTTTAGATTTTTCAGTTCTTTGCTGTATAGTTGTTCATAGTATTCTGTCCTAATTATCGCTTCAGTCGGGTCAGTGTTAATGTCCTCACTCTCACTTTATTTATAAATGCAAACATTCTTTGCATCTTTCTTTGCCACTTTGGCTAAAGATGTGCCAATTTTGTGGATCTTTTCAAAAAAACAGATTCAGGTTTTATTGATTCTACTATTTTTCTCTTTTCAGCGTTCCCTGAGTTACTCTGTTTATGCTCTGATTTCTCATTTCCTCTCTTGTGGGAGGTCTGGGCCTCCCTGGCTCTTCTCTTTATAGTTCTTCAGAGTTGTCGAGTTAGAATGTCCCATAGGATTGGCATTCGCTGGCTTTTTAAAATATTATTATTAATTAGGAGTTAATATGCAATACATAGATAATGTATCATTTCATGCAGAATTGTGAGATTTTTACCCCAGTTTCCAAACATTCTTTTTCTCCCTGGACTCCTTGACACCATTTCCCCCTCCCCACCCCACAATCGCTAACCCCCGCATTCCCCAAAACTCTTATTTGCCACCCACATAGATTCATCCATCCTGGGGTTCATATACTGAAAGACAGGGAAACATATCACACGGCTTCCTGAGGGCGACCTCCAATGACCTAGCACCTCTGAGACACACCCTGATGTGAAAAAACCACAACAAAACAAAACTACAGAAAATGTTGAAAACCAGATCAGGGCCAGCATGCATCAGACGGGAGAATCAACCGACAAGGTTTTAACTGTTGGAGTCAGAATTTTTGACTGGCTTTTTTAGAAGTAGATTGGCAGGTCTTACTTCTGAGGCACCTCTGCGTGGACTTGAACCTCCAATCTGTCAGCAACTGAGCTTGTCAGCAATTTGCACCCCCAGGAGCTGCTAGGCCCTTAACCCCTGCCCTCAGTCTCTGTCCTTGGCAGGATAGTTACTGTCACGAGGACTCAGGCGGGCTTGGTGTGATGTGCCCCCAGCCAGTCAGGGATGAGACAGGTCTTCTGTCCTTTTACTTCTCCTCTCAATGAAGGCATTTAGAAGCTATGAATAGGTCAAGTTCGAAACAATTGTGGGATGCTTCTCTGTGCCTGGTATCTGGTATCATGAAAAACTAAGCTGTCAAACTCGATGTGAGGAGGAAATGACAAGTGACTGACCGCTAATGGGTGTGGGTTTCTTCATAGAGCAATGCACATACTCTGGAGTTAGATCCTGGGGGTGGGGGTACACTTTGTGAAAACTCCCAAATTGTGAAGTTTAAAATAACCCATAGCAACTTACTAACTGAAATGTGTTGTGGACGCTGTGTGCTGTCTTGTCCGTTCCAAGTCCTCGTGACCCGACTGCATGGAGTCGAACTGCCCTATGGGGTGTCATCTCTCCTCCTGGGGAGCCAGCCATGGGGTTGGACAGCCTTTCAGTCAGCAACTGGGCTAACCATTGTGCTACCTCCCAGTGCTCCTTCATAAAGTTTAAAGCCTAGAAACCCCCCATGGGGCAGTTGTGCTCAGTCACCTCGGATCACGAGGAGTTGGCATGGCTAGTCCATAGCACATAGCCAGCACATTTGTAAGTGTGTGTTATAACACGCATTCAGAGCCCTCTGGTTGGACAGGCTGCTAAAGGCCACTGCAGAGACCGCAGGTCATAGAAGGCAGCTTAACTGTGTGGCTGTTCTTTAAAGCCGTGCACTTTGTGAAGCGAGCCCAAGGCCTCAGGAGTGGAGAGTTTCTTGATGGAAAGCCTGTTTTCAAATGTAAATGAGTGTTTATTGGCCAAAGGAGAGCATACTCTTTGGGGGCATTCATAGTTCCTGTAGTGGAGAGGTGCTGGGCTGCTAACCTCAAGGTGGGCAGTTCAAATCCACCAGCTGCTTAGCAGAAGCAAGGGGAAGCCATTGCTTTCATAATGATTTACAGTCTCAACACCCTTACCAAGGGGTCGCCATGAGTTGGAGTCGATGGCAGTGGGTTTGGTTTTTTGGTGTGGGAATGGGAAGGAGCGCCGAAGAGGAACATTGAGACCAGACGGGAAGATGCGTGAGAAGGATCCAGAAGTTAAAAACCTTCTGGTCTGGATTGTCTGGCTTCTGTCAACAAATCTCAACTTATTGTTCTTCTAAACAGTGTTGCTCAAAGTGGGTAATACTACCCCATGGTGGGAGGGTTGGGGGACAGAGCTGGAATGATCCAGAGGGGCTGCAAAAGCAGAGAGCTACACTGGACCCCAGACCGTGGGGTAAAGTACACAAGCAGAGAGCTACACTGGACCCCAGACCGTGGGGTAAAGTACAAAAGCAGAGAGCTACACTGGACCCTAGACCGTGGGCTATTGGTACAAAAGTTTTTCATTGCCAGGATGGTGCTGAGTCATTTTTTTCTGAAGTCAGTGGTGTGGGAGCGGGGAGGTAGGCCCAATCCATTTGGGAACCTAGACAGGTAGATTGCGTCCTTCTGCCCGCCCTCCGCCTTTTTCCCTTTTTCTCTTATGCTTATCATCTCCAATGCTTTGACCTCAGGTGTGCCGATGTGGTAGCTTACTAGGAGGGGTGCCTGTGTGATTTAAGGTTTTCCAGTATGTTCTGCCGAGTAACCACGTCGACAGTTAGGATTGGAATCCTCCCGTGTGCCAGCTGTGAGCCCCTCCTCCGAGCCGACACTCCGAGGGAGTGCCTGGTCCTCCTCTCGTTGGGAAGAAGAGCAAGAGCTGTGAAATAGCAATTCTACTCTGATGAGCCGTGTTCTGATTCCAAGGGCAGTGTTCCTCCTACAGGCTCACCTATGCGCTATCACGCGAGAGGAAGGACCTTCTCGGGCCACAGCGTGTCCTTGTGTGTATATGGGAAGTGTTGAGACTTAAGAAAATGTGAGGCGAAGATGACTAAGTGCCCACTTTCTTTTCTTTTCTCCACCTGGTTAACTAGAGCGGCGTCTTAACAATCAAACTGGGCGGAGATCTCGGCACCTATGTGATCAACAAGCAGACCCCCAACAAGCAGATCTGGCTGTCTTCCCCTTCCAGGTATGTTCAGAAGCCAACCCCTGTCTGCAGCAGACCGCTAAGAGACGTGTGACCATGTGGCCTTTGAGAAAGTGCCGCACGTGTGTGTTGGTGATGGTGGAAGCGAATCTTTTCTCGTACTTTATTTACAGCATATCCCGTTCTGGGACCAAACTCAAATGATCTGGCTCCCCCCTACTCATCACTGGGCTACCAGACTGGACTCTGGGCTTGTTCATGAGGTCTGAGGTGAGAAGTGTACGACTCTCCAGCCCCTGGCCTCGGCCGCGTGTGTCTGCTAAGTCACTGCCCTGCCTTTTCCAGCGCTTTCTGATGTTGCATAACTTGAGCCTCCGGGACAGGTTGCACTTTGGCTTCAAAGCAAGTTGAAGTTTGAGCTCTGGTTTGTTTGGAGTGGGTCGGCTGAAGGGGGGTTGTATTCCAGGGACAGAGTCGGGAGGGGGCCCCCAGGGAGCGGGGCAAGTGTGGTAAGCTGCTACTTCAGTCCGTGGCATCCTTCCTTGGGCTTTCTATCGATGTCTTCCCAGTGCATCGGGATAAAAGGTTATGTTGGACACGGGCCTGTGCTCTGTCTTGGGGCCTGAGAACCTGCAGGGAGAGCCGGCCCTCATCACTCAGGCAGCTGCTAAAGTGCCTGTAAGAAATGAACCAGCCCTGGCAGACGAGCCAGAACATTCCTTAGCACTTCCAAAGGAATTCACTGACCTTATGAGTCTGAAACATAACCAGCCAGGGAATCTCTAAAAGCCTCAAGGTATTTGAATTAAAAAAACAAAAGGGTAACCTTGCCTTGCCCTGATGTTGGCATCAGTTGATAGTATACCGCTTCCCATGCTGTGATAGCCGAGATCCTACTTCTGTTGGAATAAATCAAGTGTTCTTCCTCCTCCACCCTACCTTTACGAAGAGAGTTTATAGGGGCCCCGGCTCAGCAACCCTGTGTGTGACAAAGCAAAACCATGCCCGGTCCTGCGCAGTCCTCACAATTGATCTTAAAACGCTGGAGCCCATCGCTGCAGCCTCGGGTCGGTCCATCTCCGTGAAGATCTTCCTCGTTTTCACTGACCTTTCACTGACCTTCTACGTTGCCGAGTCTGATGTCCTTTTTCAGGGACCAGTCTCTCCTGGTACCAGGCCCAAAGTGTGGGAGATGAAGCCCAAAGTGTGGCTGTACTGCTCCTTAGGCAGGCGGATTGGTCTTCTGGGAGTACTTGGTCCGTAGGCTCTAAATCCAGTGACTGGAGTCTGTCTGTATCACAGAGACACAGACACGGGAGAATGCCGTACGGCTGCTGCGGCAGGATTAGGGTGACGCAGCCACAAGCCAAGAACAGGTACCACTGGAAGCACGGGGAGCTTGGAAGAGCGAGAAGAAAATGACCTCTCTCTTAGAGCCCTCGTAACCCTGCGAAAGTCTTGATTTTGTACTTCTGGCCTCCTGAGCTGTGAAAGGTTAAGTTTCTGTGGCCGTTGGCTGCCTGGTTTGTGGCCCTTAGCCACACAGCCTTGCGAAACCCCCAAACCAAACCAAGGCAACTGCCATCTGCGTGATAATTGAGTACGGGCGCCCCCTTGTGTGCCAGGGTAGAACTGTGCCCCAGAGTTTTCGGGGTCTGATGTTTCCGACATGGATCACCAGTCTTATCCCAGTGTATCTCTAGGGGAACTCAACTGCCTATATTTAAGCCCCAGCAGTTGATTGATAAGACACACCCACCTTGATGTTTCCAAAACCCTAACAGATGTTCTGTATCTAAACTTTCTGGTAACCTCCGCCTGGTCCCCACCTGTGGAGACCATCTCCCCAGGGCTCCAGGTAGATTTGGGTCTCCCGGCTTGAGGACTCCCAACATGCTCTGCTCTCACCTCTGCCAAGATGTCCTCTTGTGCCCACATCTGCTGGCAGCCTCAGGCTTCTCCACCAAACTGTGAGGAGGAATCAGTGGGCGCAAGTTGTATGCACCTGGAATAACCAGACATGGCACGAACCAGCGCACCGGGGTCTACACCCGCATTTCCCAAAGGCTTGGACCACTGTACTTCCCTACGTGAGTTTGATGCAGATGGGCCAGCCGTCAACCTCGCCATCTCATGAACTTAAAGTTGGCTTAAGAAAAATAAATTTTTAAACAGTGGTAGAGGAGGGAGATTGGGAAGTAACTGCTTACCGGATCTTTCTGGAGTGATGAAAATGTTTGGAAACTAGAGTCCCAGGTGGCTGGTAACCAATGGGTTGGCAGCTCAAATCCATCCATCGAGACTTTGGAAGAAACAGACCAGGTGATCTGCTTCCGTGAAGATTATGGAAACCCTGTGAAAACCCTCTACATGAGACCAAAATGATCCCCAAACTTTAAAACAAAGGTAAAACTGCAAGAGGTAATGGAACCAGAACAACCAGAATGGAAGTCCAGAGATCACAAAGTCTGAGAGTGAGCAAGGCCTGCCTGCAGGCTGTCTCAGGTGGAGCACCTTCTGGGGAGCACCTTGGGAGGTCTTGTTTTCGAATCCTGTCTGCTGCTCTCTGTTTTTTGATGGATACATTTAATCCATTGGCATTCGGTGTCATTGTTGGCATATGCAGGTCTGTTGCTGTCGTTTTGCTGTGTTTGTGTTTGGTTGAATTGTGCACTTTAAGATAGTTAGCTTTATGTTGCATGAATTTCGTCTAAAAACACAATCATGACATAGGGAAGGCCAGATCACGTCAATGGCACACACATGACCACAATTTTAAAAAACACTTCTCTGAAGGCTCTGGAGGACAGTGGGATCCTTGGGGAGATGGTCTCCAAAGCTGGGGACCAGGCATCTACTCACGGACGAAGCCTCTGGTGAATCCCCGCCAGTCAGAGTTTTTATTTTAAAAAATCATTTTATTGGGGGCTCTTATAGCTCTTATAACAATCCATACATCAATTGTATCAAGTATGTTTGTACATATGTTGCCATCATCATTTTCTACTTGCACTCTTGGTATCAGCTCCTCTCTTTTTAAAATTATTTTATTGGTGGTTCATACAACTCATCACAATCCATACATATATCCATTTCGTCAAGCACATTTATACATTTGTTGCCATCATCATTCTCAAAGTATTTGCTTTCTACTGAGCCCTTGGTATCAGCTCCTCATTTTTACCCTCCCTCCCACTCTCATGAGCCCTTGATAATTTATAAATTATTATTATTTTCATGTTTTACACTGACCGGTTTCCCTTCACCCACATTTCTGTTGTCTATCCCCCTCAGGGGTGAGGGGGGATTATACATCAATCATTGCAATCAGTTCCCCCTTTTAGCCCCTTACCCCTCACCTTTCCCCTACCCTCATGGTATCACTACTCTCATTATTGGTCCTGAGGGGTTTATGTGTCCTGGATTCTGTGTGTTGAGAGCTCTTATCTGAGCCAGTGGTGTAGCCAGATTTGTGAGAGAACTGGGGTCATGATCGTGGGAGGGCCTGGGGATGGAGGAAGCATTGAAGACCTAGAGAATGTTGTGTGATTCATCGGTGCTATACTACACCCTGGCTGGCTCGTCTCTTCCTGGGGACCTTTCTGTGAGGGGTTGTCAAGTTGTCTACAGATGAGCTTTGGGTCTTTTGATGCCTGCTACCTGATCCCGTTGATACTTCATGATCACACGGGTTGGTGTGCTTCTTCTATGTGGGCTTTGTTGCTTCCCCGCTAGATCGCTACTTGTTTAACTTCAAACCTTTAAGACCCCCCTCCCAGATGCTATATCTTTTGATAGCTGGGCACCATCAGCTTTCTTCACCATATTTATTTATGCATCATTTTGTCTTCAGTGATCGTGTTGGGAAGGTGAGCATCACAGAATGTCAGGTTTTTAGAACAAAGTGTTCTTGCATTGAGGGAGGACTTGAGTAGCGACCCAATGTCCGTCTGCTACCTTAATATTTAACCTATAAATATATGTCCATAGACCTATATCCCTATTGTTATATATTAATATGCTTACATAGGTCTATGACTGTTTAAGCTTCTATAAATGTCTTTTGCCTTTCCTCTTATTTCCTTTTGCTTCCCCCACCCTCCCTCCCACTATCATGTTAAACCTTCATTCCGCCCTCTGTACTTCCTCTCAGCTACATTGCACTTGATTGAACTCCACCAGGCATTTCAGACCCTCCTGGCCATGGATTTGATTTTAGATCTCTTGTTGTTCCCTCCTCCAGTCACAGTTGATGCATGTGAACAGCCTTGTTATCAGACCAAGGGCACTGTAAAGTCAATTATGGTAGACTAGTTAGGTCAAAGTGCAATGATCTTATCACTGGATCTCCCATTTGATCCATTTTAAAGCTTTTTCCAGTTTAGAGAAAATGCAGAGGGGAAATAATGCATGTGGACTAAGCCCCCGGTGACTGCCTCTGACCATGGACCTGGATATGGACAGCCTTGCTACACAGCTCGCACAGTGCATTGGACAGTGGCTTGTTTCAAATGTAGCTCCCTATCATTCGATCTCCTTATGATCCATTTGAATGGGGTCTTGTTTTTCACATTTCCTGCTTTCTTTTCCATTCAGGTTTTTATCTGTTTTACTTTCGTTATTCTTGCTAGTTTTTTGTTTGTTTGTTTTTAAATGCTGTTCAGCATATGACATCCAGAATAGGTCAACCTATGAGGACAGTAATTGGTTTCTTGGGGAAGGCTGGAGGGAAACGGGGAGCTGCTAGTCATGTGCGCCAGAATGAAGACACTGCTCTGAGACGGGTTATGGAGACTCTGCACAGTCGCCTAGTGATTTGTGTGATATGTCAATTATATGGGGGGGGCGGAGTAGACGTGTAAGAGCACAGCAGCCACATTGCTGAGGGAAAGGTGACAGAGAGTCAGAGTGTGCTCAGTGACCACCAGGGAGGTTCAGCCATGGTAAGGTCTTACGTTGGTCCAGAGGTCAAACAGGTAAGTATTCGTAAGGCGAGACAGCAGACACTTGCCTGGTGAAGTACTGCTTTCTAGACCTTCAGTGCACTCCATTTCTGGTGGCAGATTGGGTGGGATCAGAGCTCCCCTCCCAAGGGGCTGTCCTTGTGGGCTCACTGTGTGTCTCTTTCGTCTTCCAGTGGGCCCAAGCGTTACGATTGGACTGGGAAGACCTGGGTGTACTCCCACGACGGCGAGTCCCTCCACCAGCTGCTGACCACGGAGCTCTCTAAAGCTTTAAAGACCAAACTGGACTTGTCTTCCTTGGCCTATTCTGGAAAAGGCTCTTGATGCCCAGCCCCATTTGAAAGACATTAAAAGCTATAAATCCAAGACCATAGCTTTGTTCTGCAGCTGAGTGTATTCTTTCACATCCCCGTCTTGGGGGACAATTGCCCGGTCATGTCACAGCTCTTGGAAAAGACTGTCCTCCCTCCCACCCCCAAGGGCTGATTTCTTCATGTCTGTAAAGTTGGGTTCCCCCCACCCCACCCCCAGTTGCCTGACTTCTGCCCTTATTGACCTCCCTGTCTTTCTAAATGTCTACACACCCATACTTTACCATGATAACTTCACAGCAGAGAAAAATACAGATAGTTCTGCAAGGAGAAATGAATTGACTTCCCTCTACTCTTTGAAGGACAGAACAGCGAAGCCGGCATGAAGAGCGACTGGCCCACCACACCCCTCGCTCTCTTGGGGAACCATATGGAGAGGGAGCCCCATGCACATTCCCACAGCTGTTTGAAAGGCTAAACACTCCATGTGCCAAAGGCGACATGGAAATTCTCAAACTAAAGACCATCTTCCATTCAGGCTTTGTGACTCTGAAGGGGTGTGGCCTCCACAGGAAGATGCGGTGCAGGTTTTTCCATAGACGGGAGCTTCAAAGGTTTGTGGGAAAAGAGAATTAAAAAGGAAAGGTGGGGTTTTTTTTTTTGCTTTGTTTTTAGATAGACCTTTTGAAATCCCTTCAAATGCACACATACATACCTGGAAATAGATGTGTACTAGGGTTGAATGTAAAATGTATGATCGGCTGCTGAAATACTGGTGTCTGAGAATGAAAGTTAAGTCCCAAGACACGTTCACTACCACAAGAAGCTGGGTGAGTGGGTGGAGGAGGGTTGGAGTGAGACGGTAGACGAAGTCAAGCCAAGTTGCTAAGGAGACACATGGTAAATTGTGAAGAGTCACAGGGGGAGACAGATGTTTGCACGGGTGAACAGAACCCTGGTCCTAGACTTAGCTGAAACGTGTTCCCTCTCTAAGCAAGCGTCATAAACTTCCTGGACCTCCGTTTTCCCATCTGTGAAGTGGGAGAATTGAGCCAGATGGCTTCCAATCCACACATCAGTGGTCCTGCTAGACAGCCTGCCAGGCTAGTTTTGATTCCCTCTGGTCGAGGGGGTAGCAGCGAACAGCTTTTAAAGCTCTCCAGTAGATCCACTGCCACTGGTCTTGCTCTGAGGATTTCAGGTGACTTCATGTCACAGGCTGTGTCTGTGCTGTGCCAAGCCTATTACACCACATACACTTGTCTTCATCTTTACTGACATGCAGTTTGCACGTGAAGAAACCACGGAACCCTTAAAGTGATTCACCCCAAATTAGCGCAACCTCAACCGCTGTCATTTTCTTAATAAAGCAAGATTTATTCGTGACACATCTGGTGACTATGTAACTAAGGCTTTTCAGTGGCTGAAAGCAAGACACGTTTCAGTCTAGAAGAAAAAAGATATTTAACAATGGAACAATCTAAGCAGATGTTACGTGGGGATTTAAAGTTTTTCCTTTCTTCAAAAATAGAATTCTTTTAGAGTCCTGTGAAAGTTTCTAAATATGGTAGGTCAGGACCAGTGAGAAAATAAATAAAACTGTGTTCTGTGTGTCTTCATTTTTTTAAAATCTCACAAATTTATTATCAATAAAAAGAAGTAGTAATCTCAGTAAAGGAGCTTGGCAGATAACACCACAATCAATTGATCAAATATCTCTGTGATATGAATTTCAAAGATTAAATAATTGACCAATTCAATTGTGGCATTGACAAAAATACTGAATATTCTACGGACTTCAAAAAGAATGGACAAGTCTGTGTTTGAAGAAGTACAGTCAGAATGCTCCTTGGAAATGAGGATGGTCAGTCTTCTACATAATTTGGGCATGTTATCAAGAGTATAGTCGTCTTTTTTTTTTTTAGCTTTATTCAGTCCTTGAGACTTTAGGAATATCTGTCTTTATTAACTTTTGCTCTTTGCTAATAGTTTCATTTTATTATAGCTCATAGCATTGTAAATTAACATGAAAGGATAAAAACATTGCTTTTAAATGTTTCCCATTAAATTATGGAAAAATATTACAATAAAAGGAAGGAATGTCTCTGGTACTGGCTTCTGTTTGCTCAGCTGCAGTACCCAAAGGGAATCGTTGCACAGTTAACTCAGAGGCACTATTGTTGCCATTATATTATAAAATACATGAGTTACAATCTTCAAAAGACAGAGTAGGTGCAGCATAGGGCCTTTAAAAGAGAAAAAAAATATATTTTTGGTGCTTCATTTAAATGCATACTGACCCCAATTTGTTTTGAGTTCTTGCGAATGATCATCCTAACTTTATTTTTTTTAATCATTTTATTTATTAGGAGCTCATACGACTCATCACAATCCATACATAACATCAATCGTGTAAAGCATATCTGTACATTCGTTGCCCTCACCATTCCCAAAACACTTGCTCTCCACCCAAGCCCTTGGCATCAGGTCCTCACTTTTTCCCCTCCCTCCCCACTCCCTCCTCCCTCATGAACCCTTGACAATTCACAAACTATTATTTTGTCATATCTTGCTCTGTCTCATGTCTCCCTCCACCCACTCTTCTGTTGTATGTCCCCAGGGAGGAGGTCACATGTAGATCCTTGAAATCGATTCCCCATTTCAAACACACCCTCCCTCTACCCTCCCAGTGTCACCATTTACACCACTGGTCCTGAAGGAATCATCCGCCCTGGATTCCCTGTGTTTCCAGTTCCCATCTGTACCAGTGTACCACCTCTGGTCTAGTCAGACTTGCAGGGTAGGATTCAGATCATGACAGTGGGAAGGGGTGGGGGTGGGGTGGGGAGGAAGTATTTAGGAACTAGAGGAAAGTTGTATTTTTCATTGTTGCTACGTCGCACCCACCCCGACTGTCTCATCTCCTCCCCAAGACCCTTCTGTAACGGGATGTCCAGTGGCCTACAAATGGGCTTTGGGTCTCCACTCCACACTCCCCAGCTCATTCACTATGGTAAGATTTTTTTGTTCTGATGATGCCTGATACCTGATCCCTTGACACCTTGTGATCGCACAGGCTGGTATGCTTCTTCCATGTGGGCTTTGTTGCTTCTTAGCTAGATGGTCGCTTGTTTACCTTCAAGCCTTTAAGACCCCAGACGCTATATCTTTTGATAGTTGGGCACCATCAGCTTTCTTTGCCACATTTGCTTATGCACCCATTTGTCTTCAGCGGTCATATCAGGAAGGTGAGCACACAATATGATTTTTTTGTTCTTTGATGCCTGATAACTGATCCCTTCAGCACCTCGTGGTGACACAGGCTGGTGTGCTTCTTCCATGTGGGCTTTATTGCTTCTGAGCCAGATGGCCACTTGTTTACCTTCAAGCCTTTAAGACCCCAGACGCTATATCTTTTGATAGTTGGGCACCATCAGCTTTCTTCACCACATTTGCTTATACACCTGCTTTGTCTTTGGTGGTTGTGTTAGGAAGGTGAGCATCATAGAATGCCAATTTAATAGAAGAAAGTATTCATGCATTGAGGGAGTACTTGAGTGGAGGTCCAATGTCCCTCTGCTACCTTAATACCCTATAAATATAGGCACAT
The DNA here is from genome assembly GCF_050624435.1 of Tenrec ecaudatus. NCBI lineage: Eukaryota > Metazoa > Chordata > Mammalia > Afrosoricida > Tenrecidae > Tenrec > Tenrec ecaudatus. The sequence continues at coordinate 73,813,139 of NC_134539.1, read as the reverse complement.
AGATCTATTTCCCCATCCTCATGTATAAATATGTTTGCATATGTACATGTCTTTATCTAGACCTCTATAAATGCCCTCTGCCTCCCAGCTCTTTCCTCTATTTCCTTTGACTTTCCTCTTGTCCCACTATCATGCTCAGCCTTCATTTGGGTTTCAGTAATTTCTCTCGGTTACATTTCCCTTGCTGAATCCCTACCAGGCCTCTCACACCCTCCTTGCCACTAATTTTGGATCACTTGTTGCTCCCCTGTCCCTGGGTTGGTCAGCGCCACCTCATTACCCACACATCTATCTTATCTAGATAGAGCTGTAGAGATAGTAATATGCATCAAAAATCAAGGCATAGCAAGACAGGCGATGAATGAGAACACAGCGATGACAACAAAAAAGAAAACCAATGATCCTTTAAAGAATAAATTAATTAAGAGGAAAGAAAAACTTAAGAAAAACCTGTAAATAGATCAAGGTCTGATTTTTTATCTCTAGGCGTGTCCTTCAGTCAGGTCCGATGGGGTGTCACGCTCTGGCCCCAGAGTCTGTCCTTTGCACTCCCTCGGGGGCTCCCTGCTCTGCTCCCACAGTTGCTGTGTCGCATGCCTTTAGTGGTTTGCTCCATTCACTTTCTTACAGCATCTCTGTGATTCTTTATGTGCAGGATTCTCTGGGCATAGGGGAAGTTTCACTCACCTGTTTGTTGCCCTTTCTTTGCTCTTTTTGGCTGATTGCTCTACATAAGGGTTCTCGTACAGTATGGAATACGAGTGGTGATAACGGTGATGAAGACCTGGCTTCTTCCTGGTCTTAAAGAGCGTGATTCCAGCCCTTATTCCCCGACAATAATGCTGGCTGTGGGTTTCATACATATGACCTTAATTAGATCGAGAAATTTCCTCCAGTGTTGCTGAGAGGAAAGGGTGTTGGATTTTATCAATATCTTTCTGCAGTGAATGAGCTGATCATGTGATCATTTACCTTTGTTTTATTAATGTGGTGAATTACATTGATTGATTTTTCTAAGGACCCATCCTTGCATATTTAGTTTGAATCCCACTGATCAGGATACATTTTTTGGGATATGCTGTTGAATTCTATTGATGAGACATTCCTTCAGAATTTTTGTTTTTGTCTTCATGTGGGCTATTGGACTATAATTTTCTTTTTTAATGTTGTCATTGCCAGTCTTTGGTATCAGGGTTACGCTGCCTTCATAGAAATGAGTTACGGAGAGATTCTAATTCTCTAGAACCATCTCTTGCCTCATATAGTTTTGCTTTCTTATTTGTTTGTTGTTGCTTTTGCATGTGTTTGTGATAATGTAAGGTCTCTCTCTCCGGGACTAGCTTTCAGCCTCGGTCCTTGGCTCCATGCGAGAAAGATTTCACGCTGAAGCTGGGCTCGTGATCCAAGTGAATTTAATGAGAGTTCAAAGAAGCATCAGGTTTTACATGGCACCTATAGGATTCCTTTGACCATGCGGCCTGGCAGAGACTGCTCCGGGACACGCAAGGATCTCTCCCCTCCCACGAAGACCACCAGACCCCACAAGCAAGCCAAGACCCCTCTCGGTCCCTGCCTCTTCAAGGGGGAGGCGTGGTGAACGACCCCAGGTTGATCCCATTGGCTGAATTGCAGTCACCTGGCCCAGGTGGGCTGCTCCAGGTGTAACGCCCATCTGGGCCCACCGGCGGGAAAATCCAGCTTTTGTCCTTTGCTGGCTCTCCTGGGCATGCGTAAATGGACTTCCCAATTCCCTAGGCTAAGTTACCTAACAATAACATTCGCATAACATGAAATTTACCATTCAGTGGCATTTGGGATCTTCACAATGCTGTACAACTATTACCTCTGTCTAGTTCCAAAATATCTTCCTCTTGCCAAATGGAAGCTTGTATTCATTAGCAATCAGTCCCCATTGTCCCTTCTCCCCAGTCCCTGGCAATCACTCATTTCCTTCCTGCCCTCCTTGGGATTTATTATTATTATTATTATTATTTTGATTTGGGAGACTTGAGATTCACAGGCACCCTGGTGGCCTAGTGGGTTATACACTGGGCTGCTAACTGCAAGATCTGCAGTTTGAAACCACCGCCTGTTCAGAGGGGAAAAGACAAGGCTTCCTACTCTCATAAATATTTACAGTCTCAAAAACTCACAGGGGCAGGTCTAGCTTGTCCTATAGGCTGTGATGAGTTGGAATTAATTAAACAAGCAAATCAGTCATCACATGATGGCGGTGATTTTGGTTGAGTTTGAGACTGAGATTCACTACTCGTTGGATATATTTGAAGCCCTATTTTGATTTGGGTGAATGTTTACAGAGCAAACTGGTTTTCCATTCAACAATTCTTCCATATTTTGCTTTGTGACATTCTTTCTCTCTTTTTTTAATTACTCATTTTATTGGGGGCTCTTACAAATCTTATAACAATCGTCATTCAATTGTATTAAGCACACTTGTACATATGTCGCCATGAACATTTCCAAAACATTTTCTTTCTATTTGAGCCCTTGGTATCAGCTCCTCTTTTTGACCCTCCCTCCCCCACCCTCCTACCGTCGCGAATCCTTGATCAATTACTATATATTATTATTGTCATTTCTTGTCTCACGCTGTCCGCTGTCTCCCTCCACTCTGTTGTGTGACATTAATTGCAATCTCCATAGTGTAACAGCACTCGTCCTCCTTCCTCCCTGTGCTCACTGGTTTCCTTCGTCCTCCCCCTCCTCCCTGCATCTTTTCCTGCCTTCTGAGCTTCATCCTTGGGCACATTTTGCCCATTTGCTCTCATATGATTGTTTTAATGGGTGTGTACCTCTCTGGTGTTATTGTTCACTTCACAGGCTTGTCTTGGATGTCATTGAGAGTTCCCAGCTTGAAGGATGTCTGAAGCCTTATCTTGGTGGTTTTTGTGGATTTTCCTATCCTACATATTTATCAGTGCAGTCCTACGGGTGTCCTCTTTCTGTCCCTTCTTTCACTGAGCCTCCTCCCTGGGTTCTTCCACACTGTAGCATTTAGCAGTCCTTCATCCTTGGTATGAAGGAATGATATCACACTTTATCAGTAGACCACACTTGCCTCCATTTATCACCTGATAAGCATTTGGGTTATTTTGACCTTTAACTTGTATTTTTACCAAGGGCCTCTGGTGGCACACCAGTTAAGTTCTCAACCTAGAAGTAAGGTCGGCAGTTTATACTTGCCAATCACTCCCGGGAGAAAGATGGGACAGTCTACTTTTGAAAAGACTTAAAAAAAAACAAACCCAAAGAAATGAAAAATAAAATTAAAAAAAGAAAAGATTTTCAACCTTGGAAGCCCTATGGGGGTGTTCCATTCTGTCCTGCGATGTTGCTGAGTCACAACTGACTTGGTGGCAATAGATATTTTTTCTTTTTTTTTTTAAATGTTTTTATTTTTTTACTTATTTTATGGGAGAGGAGATATTTTTTCTTCTGCATGCCACCTAACTTTTTTTTTCGTCCTTTAAATTCAACAGTCAATTTTTTTTCTCCATTGAATTTGTTCAGTTGTATCTTTTTTTTCCAACCGTTTTATTGGCACCTATTTTACAGATCATGAAATTAAAAAAAATAGTGTTATTGGGGACTCATACAACTCTCAGCACAATTTATCCATCCATTGTGTCAGGCACATTTGTTGCCATAATCATTTTCTTTTTCTCAAAAAATTTTTTTTGCCATCATTTTCAGAACATTTTCTTTCTACTTAAGTCCTTTGTATCAGTTCCTCATTTTCCCCTCTCTCCCTCATGAACCCTTGATAATTTATAAATTATCATTATTTTTTCATGTCTTACACTGACCGATGTCTCCCTTCACCCACTTTTCTGTAGTCCGTCAGATCATGCAGTTCAATCGTTCCATCATCCAATCCTGTCAAGGAGAATTGTACACTCATCTCCACATCAATTTTAGAGCGAGCAGCACCCCCCAAGGTCACATCACCTTTAAAATGAGGTGTGCAGTCCCGGTTAGTTCTCGTGGTCCCTCCTGAACAGTCTATTTCAATTAATTAGTCAGTTTGTTTGTTTGTTTTGAACCACAAGAGCATTTATTAACCTCAACAGCGGCAGGTTGGTTGTACTCCTCCCAACAATCCTGAGATAAATACCATTTAAACAGTTTACGGGTGAAACGTGGAGCATTAAATCCCTTATAGATCATACTGACAATTAAACAGAGACGTTAACAATTAAACTCAGTCTGGTTGCTGATTTCAAGTATTGCTCCTCAGAGAAAAGCTACCTCTATGGGCTACCAACACAGGTGACTCCTGAGTCCTGCCAGGGGTTGAACCCATGGATTAAAGTCTTGAAAGCCAATTGCAATCCGTGTCACCACACCTTCCAGGAAGTCTTATAAATATCCACAACCCACTGCACCACAGCCACATCCACTGCACCACAGCCACACCCACTGCACCATAGCCACACCCATGGCACCACAGCCACACCCACTGCACCACAGCCACACCCACTGCACCTGAGCCAGGAATGCTCTATAGACACGTGGACCTTGGAATGGAATTCTACAAGAAACCTTCTGATTACCTTTGCCCAGAAATGAAGAGTCAGATAACACACTTTTATGTGCCCTCGGCATGAGACAGCTCTGGCCACAATCAAGCTATAGGATGAACAAAGGGCTGCCAGTCTGCTCTGCCCCTGCCTGATTTAAGAGTTCCACCACCAATCAGGTGTCTCTTTGTCCTCAGCCAGGGGAAACAGTCTATTTTTAAAAGAGCTTGACAGTATGCTTTCTCCAGCTATATTGTTGTTGTGAAGCACCATTGGGTCCGTTCTGACCCATAGCAACCCGACGCACAAGGAAACGCTGCCCAGTGAAACATTACGGAGCAGATCAGGAGTAGTCAACAATCTGGGCACAGATGGTTTCCATTCATCTCGATGCTCTAAGTGTACCATTGTTTATCCCACTTTCTCCCAGTGCTCCTGTTGCCATTCCTCCTTTCCTAACCCCACAGCTGTGGATAAATACTGCTCTTTTGATCTTAAATGGTTGATGATTCTGACATGGGGGTGACTTCAAAGACCACAATTGTGGGGTCCCACCAATCTACACAACCAGTAAAAGCCTGGTCCTACTTTTGCAGAGTAAAATAACTACATGCCAGCAAGGGAAAGGAAAAGCAAGAGTATGAAATCCCCTATAAATACTATGACTTTGAGTCTTTCTGTCTACAGGAACTATTAGAACAAGAAATGTATTCAGATATCTGGTTTTGCTTAATTATCCATCACACTGAGAGAGTATCCTGAGAGTCACAATTGATGACCCCCTGGAATGTGTCAAACTGAGTTGGTTGATAACCCGACAACCGCTACAGAAACAGAATCTGAACTCATGTATGCAGTCTTCTCTGGTTATATGGCTTGAGAAATAACGCACAAGACAGAGTTATTGAGCTGTTTATTTAAATCATTGAAAACGCCTGCATCTCAGGAAAAGACTCATTAAAATGTATATATAGACATAAATCAAAGATATGTCGATATCAAATGGTAGCAACACATTTTGATATTTTTGTTTAAGGAAGGTTTCTATGATTTCTGTAGTAATTGTTTCTAAAAAGGAAAGAAAGAAAACACCTGTACCTAGAAGCAAATTTGTCTAACAAAGACTGGTTGCACAGGAAAAACGTGTCATTCTGTGAAAGGAAATTAAAGAGAAGGAAGTCAATATGTCATTTGAATGGTGGAGTGTGAGAAAACGTGAGGGTCAAAGGCCCATAAATCTGAGTGAAGGTGGGGGAATCACACCTAATTACAGAGCTCCAGGAAGAACTACAATCAACATTCTCATTGGTTACGGTGATTGAGATCAAAAGCAAAGAGCGATCTTTAATGTTATTGGTTACATGAATACAACTGGGCACACCATGGGGCCAAAAGACGCAACTACAAAGGTTCATCATTCAAGGAAAGGGAGACTCACAGGACTGTCTAAAACCACTGGCAAAGTCACATGATGACCGTTGTTGGAACAGATTGTTAACCGTTGCCTTGCTGAGAGCCGTCGATCTCCTGGAGATCTAAAGAGCTTGAAGAGTTTGATGAAATCGGCTTGTAGTCAGAGCCTAACCACAAACCCTTCAAAATAATTTTTTTAAGGTTGATTCCTTAGAATCAGGTTTGAATCTCTGTAAAAGACTCACTCAGAGTTTTTAGAATCAGATCAGCCATAATTTATTTTAGGCCAGATGTGTCCCTTTGACTTCATATTCCAAATTTCTTTCTTCTGCTCTGAAGAGCACCCGGGCTTCCAAGATGCCATCCAGGCAAAAGGTAAGCTGGCTAAAGGCAAGCTGGGCCCCTGCTGTCTCCATTGTGTTTCTGTGACATTCAGGAACACTGCCAATACCCATCCCATCACCACTGGTTTAGCATTTAACATCCATTTATGCAATCTTAAGTGGGAAAGGGTGACATTATCAAGACAATATCATTGCCCAATCATATTCCTCTCTTACCCTCCTCTCCAAGGTTAGCTGAGATCCCCCCCTCACCCCCATCAAAAGATGGTCACTTAAATAAAACCCTAATGCAGTATAGCACCAATGAAACACACAACTTTCCTCTAGTTCTTGAACGCTTCCTTCCCGCCACTATCATCATCCCAATTCTACCTTACAAATCCGACTAGACCAGAGCAGGTACACTGGTACAGATAGGAATTGGAACCACAGGGAATCCAGGACAGATGATCCCTATAGGACCAGTGGTGTGAGTGGTGATACTGGGAGGGAGGAGGGAAGGTGGGATGTGGGATACAGAAGGATTTCTCCCAAGCTGTCTCCCCTAAATATATGCCAAACAGCTGCTTGCAAATGACTATACACTTGGAGGTCATCAGAAGTAGATCAAAGGTTATTCTCCCTGAGAATAATCAGCCATCTAGAGCAAGCAGTCACCACAGTTTATCCCACAACAAGTAGGGCCCACTCCCTTCTGATAAGAATAGTAGTTGTCTGTTTCCTTGTAGGAGACCCAAGAGAGGTCAAACCTGCCCAAGGATGACTAAGGCTAGGCTGCCATCTTGAATCTAGGATCCACCCATCTCTTCTTCCTATTGCGTGTATTTCCCTAGACCACCCCCTCTCATTACTGTATAACTTATAGCACAACCCATTTCTGTGATATATGTCCTCACCTGTAATTAGGGGACTTGCATGTCCCCAGAGAAGATAAAAGTCTGGGCTAGCATTAAAGATCTCTCTCTCTCCTTCAACGTGGAACACCAAGTGGGGCTGAGGTGAGCATGCTACCATGAATTGTGTCTGACTATTTATTTCAATATTTCTCTTCTATCTCTCATGCTCTCTATAACTTTACTATGATCTTTACTTATTATCGCTCTACAATTGCACCTACCGGACTCATAATGATGTTTTAGGGGCTGGCTTCCCCTGACAGTGGGGTAGAAAGGGGGAACCAATTACAAGGGTCTACAAATAACCTCCTCCCTGGGGGATGGACAACAGAACAGTGGGTGAAAGGTGATGGCAGACAGTGTAAGACATGACAAAATAATAATAATTTATAAATTATCAAGGGTTCATGAGGGTGGAGGGGGGGAGCAGGGCGGGAGGGGAAAAATGAGGTGCTGAAACCAAGGACTCAAGTAGAAAGAAAATGTTTTAAGAATGATGATGGCAACAAATGCACAGATGTGCTTGACACAATGGATGGATTGATGGATTATGATAAGAGTTGTATGAGCCCCCAGTAAAATGGTTTTAAAAAAATAAAATAAAATCCTAAGAAAAAGTCCATTTCTAAGTCTGCAAAGTCTGTGGGTTGTTAGAAAAACTGTTGGCAATAGATGATGGTGATGACTCCCGGGGTGAAAATCACCTACATCACTGAATTAGGCTCTTAAAAACGGCAGCTCTGACTATCACAAAATCTCCAACGTTATGCAGAATAACTATCGAAGAGAAAACAATCAATAACAAGCATCATGTTTTGACTTTAGGTTTTCTTACCCACGAACCAAATATTCATTATAAAGTAATTCTTAACAAAAATTAGTTCTCCGGTGGTTCTTCTTTCCCATGCCGTTGCTAATCTGTTCTTTCTTGTCCCAAGCCACCAAGATGATTAAGTATGAATTTCTAAAGGTTTTGCTAGGCTGAGAGTCAGAGACCACATCATGGCCTGATATCAATTGGTCTCACTAAAAAAAAGGGGTTGGGGAACACAGGGCTTAACCAACCATGTTAAGATCAGCAAATGATTGATCTATATTTCTCCCTCTTTTTCTCTTTAAAGGCATTGGGGTAGTTAGATTATTGTGCCAACCTGGCTGATAAACACATGTGGGGTTAATTGAAGGGCAGAGGGATACATGGCTCAGTGAGCTTCGCCCTTCTAGTTCTTGGGTCTCTTGCTTTGTGGTTGCTGGACCAGGGCACAGCTGCCTTAGCAGTTCCCTGCTTCAACTTCCCCAAAGCGAAGCCACGTGGATCTACCCCGATGCAGCCCTGGGTGCTGGAGCAGCTGTGTGGAGACCCCTGCCAGCGCTGAGATGCTTACACGCTCACTGACTCGGCTTTCCTCCGCAGTCGGCACCATTGCATGTGCTTTGTGAGCTGGAGGAGGACTTTGTGGATTGGTGTCGGACATATGGGTTGTTTTTTTTTTTTCTTTTCATCACTGTCCTCCCCTATTCAATCATGGCTGCCACAGGCAGGCAGGCAGAAAGCGCGAGGACATTCTCTCTTGCATCTGTAGGAAACCTTAAGAGCAGACAGTAACTGCTCCAGGTCTGTCAATAGATGCTTAGGACATATGGGTTAATGTTGGACTTGTGGGCTTGGGCAGCACTGGGTTTGGATGTTTTCTTGATGTGCACTTAACCTTTATATAAAACTCTCTCTTATACATGAGTTTCTGTGGATTTGTTTCTCTAAAGCACCCAGACTAGCACAGGCCTCATTGTACCTAGCATACTTTGAGCCATTTCTTTTTTCCTGGAATCACAATGGTGTCCCTCTAGGTACAATGACCACTCTCCTGGTAGTTGGCCACTTGGGGTGGTTTGTGTGTTGTTATCATGCTGGAAACTATGGCGCCACTACTTTAAATCTTCCACGCGATGGCTTGGCTTCAGCGTAGCTTCCAGACGACAAACAGAGCAGAAGGGAGAGCTGGTCCCCTCCTGAGAAGCGAGTCAGGGAAAACCTCACAGAAAACAGTGGACCACCATCTGATAGACTGCTGTGAGATGACCACCTCAGGGTGGAAGGCACTTGAATTGCGGCGAAGGAAGAACTGCCTCCTTACAGTGGAGTCAACTTCAACGACGTCGGCGGAGCAAGACTTCAGAGCCTTCCTTTGTGGATGGGGCCTGACTCAAAATGAGAGCCAACTGTTGCGGACATCCGTTCACCTTTAGAATGTGGGATGCGGATGGCAGACTGGGCGTTGTTTTCTTCTGTAGTCAATAGGGTCATGTGTCCATTTGCATGTATGATAGCTGCGCAGAGCAAACTTTGTGTTCCAAAGTCATGGACTATTGGTGGTTTTAAACAATGGCAACGTGGTGTCAATGACACAGCCACAAGAGCAACGCTATAACTACTTCAGCAAGTTCTCTCAAATCATTCCACCAACTATTCTTTTATTTTTTCAATTAGAAAATATTCATTGTAATTCAACAAAATGTGATCTGTCAAAATTAGAAGGTTGTCGCTAACATAGTATTGGGCATTTATACTAGTGTATTGTTGGTAGGTGCCATTGAGTCAGCTCGGACCCATAGTGACCCTGTGTATAATAGAACGAAGCACTGCTTACTTAGTCTTCTGCAATTCTGACCACAGTGCTTATGTTTGAGCCCATTGCTTCAGCCAGTGGGTCAATCTACCTCGTTAACAGTCTCTTTTTCATTAACCCTCTATCCAGCATGACGTCCTTCTGCAGAAACTTCCCCCTTTTGCTAACATGCCCAAAGAACTTGAGATGAAATTTCACCACTTCTCAGGAGCATTCTGGCTGAACTTCTTCCAAGTCAGGTTTGTTTGTTCTTCTGGGCATCCATGATACTTTCTATATTCTCCACCAAGATTCTAATTCGAATGCACCAACTCATCTCCAATTTATTGTCTGGCTTTCACAAACATATATGGTAATTGAAAATACCATGGTTTGGGTCAGTATGTTAGGCAGGTTTCTCTAGAGAAGCAAAACCAGGACACGAATGATTAGATAGATAGATAGATAGATAGATAGATAGATAGATAGATAGATAGATAGATTTATACAGCACGAAGGAATATAACAGCTATAGTCCACACAGCAGTACAGAAGACTCAGTTTAACTCACTTCTGTGGAACATTTAATATACTGGACCTCCTTCAACTGACATGGGCTGCCAGGTCCAAGGTCAAAGAAGCAGACAGCTGAGTCTTCCCTCAGGCAATGCAGGCAGAGTCAGCCCAAGGCAGCAAACAGCAGGTCAGGGCACCAACAGTCAGCAGCTCAGGAGGTTAGCTAAGCAGACCTGGATGGGATATCCAACTCAAGTAGTGCAAGATAACAGGATCCACCAGCCTCAAGCTCAAGCAATGTACACACCATTAGCATGGTGAAGCAGGTCTTGAAGGAACCTTAAACTCTAGCAACACAATACAAGGGTTGGCTGTCCCACAGGTAGAGAAACAAATTGATAGAGATGGAGAGTAGATCCTTGCTTGATCTCTGCCTCATGGTAGTTTTTCTTCTTTGGCTAACCAGAGGTCAGATATGTCCATGCAGTTTACTAGATTATTTTCTGGAAAGACTATGGGAAGTTAAATTTTTCATTATTTGTTTGGTTGCTGTCTTTTGTTATTCCTGTTTGAAATGGTGAAAATGAAATTGGTTAATGTATATTTTGGGCTCAGGGTAGAAATTTCCCCTTGAATTTCTCAGAGATGTTTAGTGAAAATGGCTGACACAAAGTCAAAATGACTGACAGAAAGCCTGGCTCTAGCTTGATGGTGTCAGAGACCTGATTCCATACTTTGTATCCATGGAATAGTTTAAATAAGGATTAAGATAAACTAAATAAGGATTGAAAAAGCCCCTACCTAGTGCTTTGTAATACTCAGGATATTTGCATTCCAAGGTACTTCCCTAGGGGTAGTTGACAGACTGAAGAAAAAATAACTCTTTTGGCTTTTTGAATCTTGAACGAGTGGTTTTTGTCAGAAGCTGGAAAACATCCGGAGCCCTAAAGAAACTTTGCTGTAGGACTGAACTGTTAGAGGGAGCCTGTGGGCTGGCTGAAATGCTTGCTAAGTGACCACCTGGGTCCACTTGTTGAGTGGAAGTTAGAGAAATGCAGCAATAAAGAGACAGGTGGAGTCTGGCCACTGACACCATGGACCTGGTTTACAGGAACTAGAGGAGAAGATGAAACGGGGGGTGGGGGGAGTGGGGGGGCTGACAGGTCGGAAGTTCATGACCCAGCCCAGAGGGGCTAGAGTTGTTGAGAATTTGTGATGGGGCTCATGGTCTAAAGGCAAGGCAGCCACGGGGCACCCTGGTGAGGCTAAATGAGGCAGCCTACACTGAGTTGACCAGAACCTGGCCAAATGAAGAGAAGATTTTTGAGCCCGTGAACTGGTACATACTGCTGCTGACTTTATGGACGGCCTGTCCTGATTTGACTTTGCTTATGGATGTGGCCTTCACTACCCCAAATGGGGTGGATAAAGGCACGAAGTGACTGGCTTACAAACTTTCATAGGTGGGGGAATATAGTCATAGGAATATGTTCATAGGATTATGGTGTAGGTGTTCACATAAGTATAGGATATTTTTGTTTTGTTCACTTATAGAATGTTATGTTCAAATGAGGGTGGCACATATTGAATTGTATGCATTTTCATTTTACCCTGTTAGGTACAGATGCGATTTTATTATCATTTGTGTAAAAATTATATATGGCTAAAGAGTTGTGTGAAAGTGTCAAGTTGACAAGGGGTGGCCTGTGGTAGTTACATAATCTGCTGTCAATGTGAGACTTAAGAGTGCAGGAGTGGAGGTTAGCCTGTCAGTCAGGTCGAAGCTTGATGATCTCATTTGGAGGCACTAAGGAGATAAAGAGCTTGCTGGAGTCAGGACACACGCTCACTCCCTGTGAGACATTACTGACAACGAGCCCGATAGAGCTATGCTGATGCAGCCAGAGCCCTGGAGCCGAAGGAGCCACATGGAGACCTCTGCCAGTGCTGAGATGTTTACAATGCCACTGGAACCGCAAGATTTTCCACCCACTGGCCTGTGATCTTCCTGTATTTGGTGTCATTGCATGTGTTTCATGAGTCTGAAGAGGACTTTATAGATTGGTATTGGAGCTATGGGCTAATATCAGACTTACGGACTTGATCTGGACTGGACTGGGATGTTTTCTCAATATTCCATTACTCTTTGATATAGAACTCTCTCTTACACATATATGAATGTCTCTGTATTTGTTTCCCTAGTCTACCCAGACTAACACGGTCAGGTACACCTACCTCAAAGCAATATTTTTGCTCTTTAACACTTTAAATTTGTTTTATGCAGTGGATTTGCCCAATACAATACATCATTGACTTCTGGGTTGCTGCTTCCATGAGTATTGATTGCAGATACAAGTAAAATGAGTCTTCCCACCTTCAATCTTGTCTCTGTTCCTCATGATGTTATCAATCAGTTCGGTTACGAGGCTTTCTGTTCTCTTTCATTGAGTTGTAACCCATATTTGGAGGCTGTAGTCTTTGCTCTTCTTCCTTAAGAGCTTCAAGTCCTTTTCCCTTCCAGCAAGCAATGTTGTTTCATCTACCTAGCTCAGGTTATCACAAGCCTTCTTCCAAATCCCATGGCGCATTCTTCTTTACACAGTCCAGCCCCAGCATGCAGACTGAGTGAGGATGGTGATCGGATGCAACCGTGACGCACACCTTTTCTGATTTTCAACTAGGCAGTATATTCATGTTCTGTTTGAGCTACCTCTTGGTCTATGTCTAGATTCTGCATAAACACAATGAAGTGTTCTGGAATCCCCATGCTTTTCAGTGCTATCCTTAGTTTGTTATAACTCAATGAAACACCAGTAACCATCTTCCTGGTATTCTCGAGCAAGATCCATCAGGTGTCAGCAATGACACCCTCTTCTGAATCCAGCTTGAATTTCTGGCAGCTCCCTGCTGATGTAGTGTTACAACCAGTTTTGAATTCTCTTCAGCAAATTTTACTTGCACGTGATATTAATGGTATTGTTTGATAACTTCCACATTCTATTGGGATCACCTTTCTTTGTAGTGGGCACAAAGCCAGGACTGATCCAGTCAGTTGGTCAGGTAGCTTTTGTCCTAATTTCTTGGCATAGACTGGTGAGTGCTTCTAGCAATGTGTCAGTTTGTTGAAACATTTTGATTGGTATTCCAACAATGCCTGGAGTCTTTTTTTCACTAATGCCTTCAGGGTAGTTGGGACTTCTTTTTCCAATACTTTTGGAATACTTTTTTTTGCAATACTTTTCCATCTGTTTTGATCATATGCTACCTCTTGAATTTGTTGAAAGCCAGTTAATTATTTTTGATACAATGACTCTATGTAGTCCTTCCATTTTCCTTTGTTGCTTTCTGTATTACTGAATATTTTGCCCACAGAATCCTTTAGAATTGTGATCCAAGACTTGAATTTGTTTTCTTAGCTTGAGATACAAGATATTCTTTTGTTTTTCTAACTCTGGATCTTTGGAGATTTCATTATGATATTTTGTCTTCTCAAGCTGCCCTTTGACAATTTTTGTTCAGCTCTTTTCTTCCACTCACTTTAACTTCTCTACATTCAAGTGCGACCGTGGCAGCCGCCTACTCTGGTGTCAGTTTGAGGATTAAGAGTGTCTTGTCTGTAGGGGTGGAGTCTAGCCTGTCAATCTGGAGATGGCCAATGAGACCTCTGTGTGGGCGTGGCCTTCTCCTGAGAATCATGGGAAATCTGGCACTTCCTCTTTGGAGGCAGAAGACACTGCTCTCTCTCTGCTACTCCCTGGGAGACATTGCAGAAGACAAGCCACATGGAGGCAACCAGACCTCAGAAACTGGGGAAGCCACAGAGAGACCCCTGCCAGCACTGAGATCTTTCCAGTAACACTGGATCCGAAGACTTTCTACCCACTGGCCTGTGATCTTCTGCATTCGGCGTCATTGCATGTGTTTCATGAATCTGAAGAGGATTTCATAGATTGATATCAGACATATGGGCTAATATCAGTCTATGGCCTTGGCCTGGACTGGGTTGGGATGTTTTCTCACTGTTCAATTCCTCTTTTATAAACCTCTCCCTTATATACAAATGAGTGTCTATGAATTTGTTTCTCTAGTCTACCCAGACTAAAACAGCAAGTTTCAGTGTCTCTTCTGACATCCACTTTTATCTTTTCTTTTTTTCATGTGTTTTCAATGTCCTTTGCCTTCTTCGTGTATGAAGACTCTATTAACTATGACTAAACTATACCCCATCTGGTCTTCAGTCACTAGTGTTCAGTGTATCAAATCAGCTTTTGGGATATTCTCTAAACGCAGGAGGGATATAGTTAAAGTTGCATTTTGACCTTCATGAACTTGTTTTTAATTTATTTAGCATCAACCTGAACTTGCAAATAAGCAATTGACTGTTCCACAATTGGTCCCTGGCCTTGTTTTGGCTAGTGATATTCAGCTTCACCCTTGACTCTTCCCACAGATGCAGTCAATTTGATTTCTGTGTCTTCCATCTGGAAAAGTCTATATGTACAGTCTCTGTTTATGTTGTTGACAAAGGTATTTTCAATGAAAAGTCATTGTCTTGCAAAATTCTATCATTTGAGCTCCAGTTTTGTTTCTATTATCTAACGTCTTGTCCTTCCTCCTTGTTTTCAACTTTCTCATTCCAATCACCAATAATAATCAATGCATCTTAACTGCATAATTAATCAATTTCAGACTGAAGAAGTTGGCTGAATTCTTTAATTTCATCATTGGCTTTAGTGGCAGATTGTGGTAGTCACCTAATCTGGTGTCAATTTAAGGATTAAGAGTATAGGGGTGGAGTCTAGGCTGTCAATCTGGAGAGAGCCAAGGAGACTTCTGTCTGGGCATGGTCTCCTGAGAATTCTGGGAAATCTGATACTTCCATCTTGGAGGCAGAAGACACCTCTCTCTCTGTTTGTGACTCCCTGGGAGACATTGCAGAAGACAAGCCACATGGACACAACCAGACCTCTGAAGCTGGAGAAGCCACACAGAGACCCCTCCCAGTGCAGAGATGTTTCCAATGACACTGGATCCAAAGACTTTCTACCCACTGACCTGAGATCTTCTGCTTTCGGCATCTTTGCATGGGTTTCATGAATCTGAAGAGGACTTTAAGGATTGATATCGGAAATATGGGCTAATACCGGATTTATGGCCTTAATCTGGACTGGGCTGGGATGTTTTCTCAATGTTTGATTGCTCTTGTATATAAATCTCTTTCTTATACACACGTGTGTCCATGGATTTGTTTCTCTAGTCTACCCAGCCTAACACACTGATGTATAAAGTTGCATAATAGTTGTGCATATTAACCTATCACAGACAACATTGAACTTCAGGATAGATCTTGAAATGCCCATTTTGACAATGAATGAAACCTGTTACTCTTCAACGTGTTGATCCTGGCATGTGATTTTCAGATTCAGAATAGCCAATACCAGTTCATTTCAGCTCACTAATTCTTATGACTATAGTTCCATTTCATTTTTGACAACTTCCGATATTTTTTTAAGATTTGTACTTCGTACATTCCAGGGTCAGAGGATTAGCCGATGTTTTCAGGTGTCTCTTCTCATTGACTTGTGCCCTGTCAGCCAATGAAAGGCCTGCTTTCACTAAGCGTGACTCCGCTGTGAGGAAGCAGCTCTCCCCACTCCTGTTTTGCGTGCCTTCCATCCTGATGAGCTCATCAGGTTCATCTTCAGACAGTGTCTCACAGCTAGACATAGATGTTTCAGCGGCTAATCCCTTAGAAGCAGACCACCTATTCTTTTCTTCCCAGTCTATCTTCATCTGGAAGCGCTGAATAAACCTGTCGGGAACCCTGCTGGTATTTGAGATACTGGTGGCATCGCTTCCACCATGACAGACGCACACAAACCATCACAGTACAACAAACCAACAGACACATGATGGGTCTGCATTTGAGGCAATTGAAAAAGACCTAGCTTTTGGTTAGGTGCATCTTAGTCCATCTTGGGGGTCCCAGCAGACTCTATCCTCCCGGTAAGCCTGGCCTCTTTTATAATTTGTGAGTTCAATTCCGCATTTCTCTGTCCAGGACCTTCTCACGTGCTCCTTTCGGAGCAGTGGGCAGTGGTAGCTGGGCACCATCTAGTTCTTCTGGTCTCTGGGTGGTGGAGACAGATGTTTGTGTGGTCCACGGTCTAGTGGACTAAATGTTTCTACATGTCTTTGATTTTCACCATTCCTCTTTCCTCCAGCCTGGGAGAGACCAATAGTTGCTGCTCATAAGCTTTTAAGACCCCAGTTATTATTCACCAAATTCGGATGTAACTCTTCAACTTTGTGAACTGTGTGATGTCACTTGGCCTTGGTGTCCCCTGACAGTAGGGCCCTGACCCTCCGGGTCCAGTGACTCATTCCTTCAAGTTGCTTGGGTAGACCTGAGCAGGTTCACAACTTTGTCCTCTGCGGGTTCCACCACACTCGTGAGTATATTTGCAGGAAAAGTAAATATGCACATATGAATATCCCCTGTCAAACCTCTATATATTCATGAGTACATTCCCAACCTCCCTCTCCTACCAGTTCAACCTGTGCCAGATAAAGCTTTTTTATAACTCAACTCCAGAAGCTATCATTTTATAGACTCCTTGGTCTTCTCGTCCCATGTTGTGTCCTGTTCATAGGGTCCTGCTTCTACCAGATCTGGCAACCAGGATTTGAATCCCAGGGGGGCCTCTTCTATATGATACAAGGGATCCATCAAGCAACTTTCTCATCAATCTGCCTTTACGGGGAACTGTATGCAAGATCATTGCACCTTTCCCAGGCTCAGCCTCCTTCGTCCCAACCAAGTGTGAACCCAAGCAAAACCCAGAACACCAAACTCACTGTCATCCAGCTGGTTCCGACTCATCTTGACCCTCAGACACAGGGTGGAATTGCCCTGGTGGGTTTCTGAGACGATGTGCAGGAGCAGGAAGCCTCCTCTTTACCTGGTGGCTTTTAAACCGCTGACCTTGTTGTGAGCAGACAGCACGTCACTACTGTGTCACCAGGGCTCCCAGAACCCAAGCCAGTGAGGAGCAAATCGCTAGTTGGGACTCCAGTTCTCTGTGCTGGCCAGGCTGGGCTAGGGGGAGAGTTCTACTCTGGTCTCTGCCTTGACATTGTTTCTCAAGAGGGTTTCCTGTGTGTGTTAATGTACACCGGACTCCTCAAGGCCCTAAAAGTAGGAATGCCCTCGTGTACATCTTGGGGCGGAGAGAGGGTCTTTAGAAAAGACCTGCTGCAGAGATGTTAAAAGACTGCGTGCACCAAAAATTAAGTGGATTCCTGCCCCTCCCCCGAAAAGAATTTGTTTCAAAGGATGACATTGATTCTGCAGCTCCGGGAGATGGACATATCTGATCAGAGCACACGGGAGCAGATGAAAGGGCAGGAGGAGAGAGTGGAACACAGCCTGGCCCACCAGGCCGTGAGGATGATGTTCCTGAGTAGAGCAGCCAGTCCACAGAGAGAACAACATGGCTGGCCCCACTATGAGACATGATGCCCCTCAGTGACTAAGGGCGATACAGGGGACAGCACTGGAGACACAGTGTGGGAATTGCACCTGACCTGATCCCACCACACCGAGGCAAAGCACTGGGGGAGTGCAGTGGAACAGCAAGGGAATGGAGTGGCAAGGTCCCCAGGGAATGCTGAAAGTGGACTTTGGGGCCAGGATGTGGTGCCCCAACAGACTGGACTGGAAAACGCTCCTAAGGGCCAGCAAACGATCCCTGAACTAACTACAAGCCAAAAAAAAAAAAAAAAAGACTGCGTGCAACTATAAAAACATCACAAAAATATCCTCCCAGAGGCCTCCTCAGAAAGTAAGGCTCTACTCCTGACCCCTCACAGACAGTCTTCATCGTTGCGGTTTGCTACCCTCTTGTGCACCAAAATATCCAATTTCTGGTCTGACTGCTCTTCCTTCCCTTAGCACAATTCACCAGTGTTCAAGAGAGTTTTTTTTGGGACCACCCGTGCCCAAGGTGACGAGTGGAATAATACAAAAAGGTGTGACAGGACCAGGCTCCCAAGCAGTCAGTTAACCCTGCATATTCACGGACAAACTCTAGGGGCTTCCGGGCCATCTGTATTTTGACCTAGTCTCTCGCAGAATTCTTCTGTAGAGGAAAATCTGTATTGAAAACTCCAAAGGGGAGAAGTCAAAGGCTTTAGCGCTGCTGGGAGGGGTTATTAGAAGAACGGAAGAGTAGAGGGTTCCTCCTCCGTTTCTTGCACAGAATGGGGGTGGAGAAAGGCAGTCACTTCCTAGAGCCCGGGGTCACCTCGGATGAAAGGCAGTAGACCCACGTTGGTGGGGGAGGGAGCATGACCAAGGGGCTTGAGGGAGAAGGAATCCCAAGGGCAGTCTGAAGAGGAGAGATTTCCTGGGCTCAATGCCCAGTTAATATTGGAATGGTCAAGGGCTCCCTATAGACAGGCATTCAGGCCTGCCTCTGGCTCCACTCCTACCAAAATACTCTTCTGGAAGATTGGCTACAGACGTTTAGAAGATAGGTCATTAAAAAAAATAAACAGTATTAATAATATTCATGGCCATGGCTGTCGGTAGTGTTGAATTGTTTTTGGAACCCGTTTCTGAGTTGGCTAATGCCCAGAGAAGAAAAATAACAGTGTTTAAGAGACATAAATGATAGGATTAGAACAAGTAGCTATCAAGATGATGAGTCAGGGTTTGCAAACTGATTTTGTTTTGGTCTCCCTAATTAGATGTGTGTGTGTGTGTGCATTACTGGGAATAAATTTTATGCTGTTTTTGCTTCTAGCTCTTCCTGATTAAAGAAAAAAATGTGTTAGACAGGCAAGAAGTGACCCCTTGATGGATCTATGTTGATGTGAAATAATTGGCTAGTCAATTTAAGTGAGACCAGGAAGATGTTGAGGACTACGTTTTGGTCTTTAAGGATTCACTTATTCAATAGACTTTGATCCAACCTTCATGCTAGGAAGGGAAGGTAAGTAGATACTCTCAGGGATTCAAAGTCTGTCGTCCTTAGGTGCCATCCAGTCCGTTCTGACTCATGTGACCCTCGGACACAGAACTGAGCGCTGCTATCTTCCCCATTGCTGTTGTTCACTCACCGTGTCAATCCTCCGATTATAAGCCGATCTTCCTCTTTACCAAACGTGATGTTCTTTTCCAGGGACCGATCTCTCTTCAGAACATGTCCAAAGTACCTGAGACAAAGTCTCACCATTCTTGCTTCTAAAGAGCACTCTGGTTGAACGTCCTCAAAGACAGATTTGCTTTATTTTGCTGGTAGTCAGTGGTACTTTTACAATTCTGCACCCACACCATCATTCAATTGCATCAATTCTTCTTCACCCTTCTTCATTATCCAGCTTTCACACACATAGATGGACATCGAAAATATCACGGCTTGGGTCAGGTTCACCTCGGTCCTTGGTGACATCTTTGCTCTGTAACACTGGAAAGAGATCTTGTGCCGATGATTGGCCCAGTACAATACACTTTTGGTTTCATGACTGCTGCTTCTGTGAGCAGGGATTATGAAGCCAAGTACAATTAAATCCTTCACAACTTCAGTCTTGTCTCTGTTTATCATGATGTAGTCAACGGGTCGAGTAGCGAGGATTTTTGTGTTCTTTACTTTGAGCTGTAGTCCAGAGTGGAGGCTGTAGTCTTTGATCTTCATCAGTAAATACTTCAAGTCCTCTTGCCTTTCAGCATCTCATATTAGCAGGTTGCTAATAGCAGGTTGTTCATGTGCCTCCGTTCAGTCCTGATGCCAAAGTCTGCTTCATATACTCTAGCTTCTTAAATTATTTTCCAGCATGTACACTGAGTAAGCATGGTGAAAAGATAAAACCATAGCACATGCCTTTCCTGATTTTAAATCGTGCAGTATGTCTTGGTTTTGTTTCAACAACTCCCTCTTGGTGTGTGTACACATTTTATGTGAGCACAATCAAGCATTCTGGAATCCCCACTCTTTGCAACACTATCCAGTTTTGTTTTGTTTTGAATTCACACAGTTGAGTGCCTTTGAATAGTCAAGAAAACACAACTGAACTTCTTTCTGGTATTCTCTGCTTCAGCAAGATCCATCTGATATCAGCAATGATATCCCTTGTTCCACGTCCTCTTCTGAATCCGACTTAAATTTCTGGTAGCTCCCTGTTGATGTGCTTCTACAATTACTGATGAATTATCTTTACCAATATTTTGCTTATATAAGATATTAATGATATTATCACACTCTGTTGCGCCATCTTCCTTTGGAATAGGCACAGGTATACAAGGGGGTCCCCCCACAAAAAAACCCAGAATTTATTTTTCAAAGCTATGTATTTAAATTTTTTACAAAACAACCTTATTACCTTCAAAGTACTCTGCACTACACTTAATACATTGGTCATATCGGTGATTCCATTTTTGGAAACAATTTTCAAACTCATCTGTTTGGGTGTCTGACAGTACCTCCCTCTTTTTCCCTTCACTTCTTTCTATGTCATCAAATCACTGTCCTTTCATGTCCCTATACATTTGCAGAAACAAAAATAAGTTGCATGGAGTGAGATCAGGTGAGTAAGTGTGGTGCAAGAGAGGAATGCTGTTTTTTGCAAAATCTGGCACACTGAGATAACTGTGTGAACAGGTGCATTGTCTGGCGGCAAATCAGGCCTTTTTTGCTGCGCACTGTTACACTATCTTTACAGTACTTCTAAATAGAAAGCTTGATGCTTTCTTGATGCTCTGGTGGAACAAACTCCAAATGCACTAAAAGTTGACATTTTTATCCCTTTGGGAAGTCTATGGATGTCCAGAATGAGGTGTGTCATCAATTGACATTTCACCTTTTTTTGAAACGAGAGTTTTTCCCATAGCGCTGTCCTTATAAGCTGTGTTCAACATCACAACAGATTCTACTGCATTTTTCCTCCAAACCAGAAACAAAAGTTCACAGCAGCATGCAGTTCTTTTAAATCGGCCATCAGGGTTGGGGGTAGGGTGGGGGCTGGTGGGGGTAGAGGTTGAGGAGGATCTGATCCCCAAGGCTCAATGGAAAGTAAATGTCTAGAAAAGAACGATGTAATATATGTACTAATGTGTTGGATACAATTGATGTATGAATTGTAACAGAGTTGTAAGAGCCTCCAATAAAATGATCTTAAAATAAATAATAAGAACACTTTAAATAAATAAATTGGCCATCACACACGCAAAAAGGTTTTTTGTGCTTTCATGAAAAACATTCACTGTGACCAGAGAGAACCTTCCCAGGCGAGGCCACTGGGTGCACTAACTCAGCAAGTTGCTCTATGCTGATCTACTGGGGAAAATGCGTACTACTACGAAAGCTCCGCTCTGCCCAGAGCAATTCCGATTTTTGGGAGGTACCCCTTATAGGTCTCTTCCAGTGGTTGGCCAGGGAGCTGTCTTCCATCGGTTCCTGGGGCCTTGGCATGGGCTCATGAATGCTTCTAGCACTGTATCTGTTTATTGAAACATCTCGATTGGTGTGCCCTCAATTTCTAGAGCCTTGCATTTCACTAATGCCTTCAGTACAACTTAGGCTTTTTCTTTTAATATCACCAAATTCTCGATCACATGAACGGATTGAGCATTGACCAGTTACTTTTGGTCCAGTGACTGCATCCCTCCTATCTTCTTTTGATGTTTCCTGCACCTTCAATATTTCCCCATAGAATCCTTTAATATTGTTGGCTCGGGCTTACGTTTTTTCTTCAGTTCTTTCATCTTGAGGAATGCTGAGCGTGTTCTTCATTTTGGGGGTTTCTAATAAGTCTGTCTTGGAAGAAGTACAGCGAGGGTGCTCCTTAGAGACGAGGATGGTGAGACTTTGTCTCACGTACTTTGGACATGTTGTCAGGAAGGGGCAGTCCCTGGAGAAGAACACCATGCTTGGTAAAGTATTTCTTCTTCTTCTTCTTTTTGCTTGGTAAAGTATTGAGGTGTTGAAAAAGAGAAAGATCTTCGACAAGATGGCTGGACTCCAACATAAGGAAACCTGAGAGGATGGAGCAGGCAGTGCACTTCCTTCTGTCGGACATAGGGCTGCTATGAGTCAGAGCTGACTCAACAGTACTGAACAACAACAACTCCAGGTATTTTCTGATTAAAACAACTAGCCCTGCCAGTGTTTGCTGGGCAATCTTTGAGGTGTGGTGAAGAACTGTAGAAATGGCTTTAGATCGCCTAAGCTGCCAATTGGACATTGGTGACTCGGTGGCAGAATTCCCACCTTTCACACAGGGGATGCGGGATTAATTCCTAGCTAATCATACACCTCCTGTACAGGCGCCATCTGTCTGTCAGTGGAGGCTTGCAGGGTGCTGAACAGGTTTCAGTGGCGCTTCCAGACGAGAATGGAAAACACCAAAAATGCCTGCCAATCTACTTTTGGGAACCAGTCCGTGAAAATTCTACCATCCAGAGCAGTGCTCATAGGGATGGCACTGGCCTTGGACATGCTTTGGGCCATTGCATATGAGGTCATCCTGAGTCAAGGCCAACTTGACAGCAGCTAAAGATAAGTTAGCTGTGAAAAGAAATCGACAGGAGGCTATCTGTCTGTATGGGAGTAGACAGCCTCATCTTTCTCCAGAGGAGCAGCTGGTGGGTTTACACCACTTGTCTTATGGTTAATAGCCAAACACTCCACCCACTGTGCACCGGGACTCTGATAAAGTAGACTAGAGACTGTAGCCCTGTCAATAACGGCTCACCAACTGCAACAAACGTACCACATCAGTGCAAGATGTTGATAGGGGGAGCTGCGATGGGGAAAGAGAGGGTATATGAGAATTTACTATATTTTTTGGGTAAATTTTTGGTAAACCTAGAACTGTTCTAAAAAGTGGTGACACATAATACACACAAAGACACACACGGGAAACCCTCCAAGGACAATCATGTCCACACTCCTGGCTGCCTCATCCCCATTCCTAAATAAGTGAATGTTTGTGTCTAAGGGTTGCAGATTGCACACTGAGCCCCCCATCTCTGTTGAGCCTTTGGCCCCTGGTAGACCTCTCAGCAGAGGGAGAGACGGCCGTGGGTCGACTCACAGAATGGGGTTCTCTCCACACTCACTCACAAGCAAACAGTGACTGAACGCTGCCTTCCTCCCATTTCCGGAGCCACTTATCAGAAGCCCCCTCTTTCTTGTGATGACACACAAGGAAATCTCTACCCACCCCCTTAGAAATTCCATCAAACCCAAGGTTGCAGGCTCAACCAGGTGGCAACCGTCTCTTCTCTCTGAATGCTGAGGGGCAGCTGCTGTGGAATCACATTTGGCACAGTGGCCTCTGGCATTGACACAGCTACTATGAGGAACAGCCTCTACCGAGCATCCCAACTGTGGCCAGTGCCTGTGGCCTGGAGGCACAGTGACAAGAATTCAATCCTGACAAGCCTGCTTTGAGCACCTATGGGATAAAAATGTACAGTCTAGTTGGAATGAGAGGCCAAGGCATAAATGACTTCAATCCAAGGCCGCAAATAGTGCCCGAAGGAGAATGCAAGGCAATTAGCAATTGCTTTTCCTTTGAGGTGGGAAGAGAACGTTAGCGCTGGGCCTCAGTGGCCCTCCATGGCTGGGCCAGGTGGCCACGAGGAGGGAGAAAAGACACTTGAATGCACAAGGTCAGCTAGAGGAGAATGTTCTGGACAAGGGAGAGGTGTGAACAGAGGCGAGGGAGGGCCAGAAGGTAGATCTGATAGAATACACAGAAAAGGGTGCTGTTATTGGAGTGTTGGAAGCATGGGGTGAAGATAAGGTGGGAAAGATGGATGGGAACTAGATTGTAGAAGCTATGAATTGGAAGATAAGGAATTGAATTGTATTTCTCTACCTTTGAGGCTCCGCAAAGAGATTTAGGAAGGGGAAGAGAAATGCTTGTACTATACAAGGCTTTATTCATGAATAACAGAGTAGAGCAGTTGGGGTCAAAGGAATTAGGGTAGTGTGCCATCTATTGAATTTAGGCCTTCTATCCCCGTTAGTAAGAAGTTTGAGTTGGTAAGGGCGCCCCCCCCCACACACACACACCAAAAAAAAAGAAACCCGGAATTGCGTTGGGCAGAATGGAGTTTTAATAGTAAGCATTTTTCTTGCTAGAAAAAAAAAAAAGAAGTTTGAGTTGGTTTGGGAGCGTAATTTTGGTTGCTGCTATCATGGTTTTGAGTTCATGTATTTACTAAATACTATATAAGACTTTGGCATGCAGATAAATTAAGACGCTATTATTTGAATTTGTTAGAGTTGGTTGTGTTAGGCCAGGTTGTCTAGAGAAGCAAATCCAGGGACATTCATCTCTGTATGAGAAAGAACTTTATACCAAGAGGCAACTTTACATCAAGAAAGTGCCCCAGCCCAGTCCTTTTCAAGTCCGTAGGGCCCTCTTCAGACTCATGCAGCTGCAGGCTGATGATGCGAGCAGGGAGGTCACTGGCTGGCGGGTGCAGAGTCTTGTGGATCCAAGGTCAGTGGCAATATGGTAGGGTGCTGACAGTTCTCAGGGTCAGGTCACCTGGGGCCATGCTTTGAGACAAACACAGAATTCCAGCAGGAACTAAGGCGAAAGGCAAGAAGGATCAGAAGTTCCCAGTTTCTCCCTTATAAAAAGACCACACCCCCAAGAAGGTATCATTAGGCTGAGACCTGACTGGCAGGTTGGGTTCCACCCCTACACTTGCATATAAATTCAAGTCGGCAAATTCTGACTGCCCCACAGATCCCTGTGTGACAGTGTATGGCTAGCACTAGCATTTCTTCTCTTGATAAGAATATTGATTGTTTTCCTTCTGACCCTGGAGGATTTTGGAGATGGGGAGAACCCAGATAACCCTAGGTCAGCATGGGAAATGGATGGACCCGTTGCTGTTGAGTGTCCTCAAGTTGAGTTGGTTCCAGGTCACAGCAACCCTCTCGACAGAGCGTCCCTGCCCCTTGGGGCTTTCCAGGCTGTGATCTGTATGGGAGCAGGTTGTCAAGTCTTGTCCCCTGCGGAGCTGCTGGCTAGGTCCCCACTGCCAGCTTTGGACTTCGCAGTTGACCACTTAATCATTGTGCTGCAGGCCTCCCTGGATTGGATTACAAGGAAACAATCAAGAAGTCAGAATACTGGTTTCAGATTTTTCTGGCTTGCTTGTTGTCATTCATTTTTTCCCAGAACATCTTTAGGAGCATCTTCTATGTACCAGGCACTGTTCCAGGAATGACAGACAGAGGGAACTAAACAAATACAACGTCTGTTCTCATTAGAGCTCACTTTCCACTGGAGGCAGGCAGGGGGTAGGGGTGGGGTTGGGATGGGAGAGGGATACAGATAGCAGACCTGTCAATGGAGAGCAGTGGTTCTCAACCTTCCTCAGGCCACGATCCTTTAACAGGGTTCCTCATGTGGTGGTGACCCCCCAACCATAACATTATTTTCGTTGCTACTTCATCACTGTCATTTTGCTACTGTTGTGAATCAGACAACCCCTGTGAGAGGGTTGTTCGACCCCACAAGGGGTCGAGACCCACAGGTTGAGAATAGCTGATGTATGGTGTCAGGTGTTGAGAAGAGTTATCAAGAAAAACGAAGCAGTGGAGGGAGGGCGGGGTAGAAAGGGGTAGAACTGATTACAAGGATCTACATATAATCTCCTCCCTGGGGGATGGACAACAGAAAAGTGGGTGAAGGGAGACATCGGGCAGTGTAAGATATGATAAAATAAGAATAATTTATAAATTATCAAGGGTTCATGAGGGAGGGGGGAGCCAGGAGGATGGGGGGAAAATGAGGAGCTCATTTCAAGAGCCGAAGCAGAAAGCAAATGTTTTGAGAATGATGAGGGTGACGAATGTATAGGTGTGCGTGACACAATTGACGTATGCATGGATTGTGATAAGAGTTGTATGAGCTGGGGCAGGGAATGTATGGATGTGTTTTATACAATTGATGTATGTATATGTATGGATTGTGGGAAGAGTTGTATGAGTCCCTAATAAAATGTAAAAAAAGAAAAGAGGAGAAAAAAATGATTAGGGCAAAGACTGTACAGATGTGCTTTATAAAATTGATGTATGTATATGTATGAACTGTGATAAGAGTTGTATGAGCCCCTAATAAAATGATTTTTTTAAAAGGAAAATGGAGCAGATGAGCGAGGGGCGCCTGCTGGGTGCAGTTCTTTGGGTGAGAGTAGAGAATGAACTCTGGGAAATTTGCAGTTGCCTGCTAGCCTACGGGTTGCTGTTTAAAATGTTCTAGGGAGTAAAAGAGACCCCCAAACTCAAAGATGTTTTCCCTTGATTAAGTCTTCAACCGGCCAAATATAACACAGAGACAAATCTTCCAGTGAAGGAGACCATTAGCAAGAGACCATATGGTGCCCGGAGGATTCAGTCACCACCTGGCTACCCCACAGCCCTCTCACCACGGACATTCATTTTATTCTTGGAGTTGCAACCTAATATCATATTATTTCTTTTAACAAGCGATTCAATGGTTTGATGTATTTAAAAGAATTGTGGAGAAAAACTGTGATCACCTGGTACCTACATAGGACGTGTGAGTGGGCAATTAGTTCATCACAGTCGCAGGTGGGGCTACAAAGGCGGGAAAGGGACCCTGATTGGGTTGCACACACTACTGTGGACTAGAGATATTGACAGGACTGGTTCTGAGGCCTTCTGCCCATCTTGGCTGAGGCAGTTCCCAAGGACACAAGTTCCTCAGGATTGACCAGGGAAGAAGGCAGCAAGCACACACCGCCTGTGGTCCAAAGTCAGTTAAGAGTTGGGCTGATAACCGCAAACTCAGCAGTTCAAAATCACCAGCTGCTTCCTCAAAGAAAGACGAGGCTCTCTACTCCTATAAAGACGTAAAACCTTGGAAACCCAGAGAGGCAGTTCTACTCAGTCCAATGGGGTCCCAGAGTTTTAGGGTACAAAAGAGATCCCAATCTCAAATATGCTCTAAGGAGAACATTGATTCAATCTTAAAAGAGACAAAGACAACTCAAAGGTAGAGTCATTATCCAGATGAGGGAGGCAACCAAGGCTCCACAGTCAGGACGCTAGTTAACGAAGGTGTGGAACAAAGGGAGCGGTCGCAGATTCACGGTAGGTGGTAGATCAGTACATCATAGTCACAGGTGGGACGACAAATGCTGGAACAGGACCATGACTGGGGCTCTAGTCTTACATCAGGTTAGCTAGACGGGCTTACAAGGCGGGGCCAGGGCCTTCTGACCAAAGCAGCCAGGGTGACACTGATAGGGCATGACTCCTGACTAGGTGACTCTCTGTACGGTGATGTTCATCAAGGATGTACCCAGGCAAGTCCTAAAACAGTCCCTGAGCTGGCTAGACTGGTGAAGGGGATCTGCTTTCCAAATGCTCTCTGCCTTGGTTAGTGATCCAATTAACCAAGGAATTCACTCACTCACTCACTCACTCTCTCACTCACTCATTCACTACTCATTCACTCACTCACTACTCACTCACTCACTCACACACTCACTCACTCACTCTCTCACTCATTCACTCACTCACTCTCTCACTCATTCACTCCACTCACTCACTCTCTCACTCACTCTCTCACTCACATACTCTCTCACTCACTCACTCACTTTCTCTCTTACTCACTCACTACTCACTTACTCACTCGTTCACTCACTCACTCTCTCACTCACTCACTCACTCACTCACTCACTCACTCACTCACTACTCACTCTCTCACTCTCTCACTCACTCACTACTCACTCAATCATTCACTCACTCACTCTCTCACTCACTCACTACTCACTCACTACTCACTCACTCACTCACTCACTCACTCACTCACTCACTCACTCATGCCCTTGAGTTGATGTAGACCCTTCAGGTGGAACTGCCTGTGAGTTACCAGACTGTAACTGTTTACCGGGAATAGAAAGCCCCATTTTACTCCTGAGGAGCAGCTGGTGGTTTCAAACTGCCGACCTTGCAGATAGAAGCCCCCATGTGTAACCGCTATGGCACCAGGATGCCAGAAGGAATTCGGTTGAGGCTTAATCCATGTGGGGACTCTTGTACATGGATTTTGAGCTGTCAGTGTCATCCACAGCATTTTGCAAACTGGAGTAACTCAGAATTTAAGTTTCAATAGACCTTTGAGTCCCTTCAATGGCAGTGGGTTTTGAGTGGAGAGAGAGAGAAAGAAGAAGGAGGAGGAGGAGGAGGAGGAGGAGGAGGAGGAGGAGGAGGAGGAGGAGGAGGAGAGGAAGAAGAAGAAGAAGAAGAAGAAGAAGAAGAAGAAGAAGAAGAAGAAGAAGAAGAAGAAGAAGAAGAAGAGGAAGAAGAAGAAGAAGAAGAAGAAGAAGAAAATAGTTTTGGGAAGAAAATTCCAGGCCCTGGATAGAATTAAGATTTTTTAAAACTCCAATAAGAGGTGACTTAAGTTTTGGGCTAGCTGAATCCCCACTCCAAGACATAAGGAAGAAGCAGCCTGGGAAATTGATTTCCAGGAGGTCAGTCAAGGTCCTTGAAGAAACGATGATGAAGTGCCAGGCCCCACATCTTCAACAAGGAGGTGAGAAAAAGTCTTCATCCTCCTGGGACCCAGGCCTCTGCGGTCCTCGGAGTGGGTGACACACGTAGGCCCATCTTTTGAATCTAGAGCCTTGAGCTGACTGGTCTAAACATCACCTTTCAGTCAAGCGGTCGTCTTGCTAACGAGCGAAGACCATTCTGCCTTGGGCTCTGAGCTCTTTTGAAGGATATACAGTCAGTTCCAGGAAACATAAACTTCAGGGTTGGACTGGAAGCTGCTTTTTCTGGTGTATTGTTATTACGCAAAGACAGTTCCTGCCCATTTCCGTGGCCATGTGGGTGAAATGGGCCTCAGAATCTTGGGAAGCTCTTTCCTCTCTGAAATGTGACCTTGACGGGCAAATGGTGCATTCCGTGAATGCCAATCCATCTCTATTACTGAGTTCATCGGATTTTTTATGGTAACCAGGGTGCCCTGGGATCCTTCTGCACCAAGATCCCATGGTGGTTGTGACCCCAAAGCGATGAGGCTGAGCGTTACCCTTTGTAACAGGACGTTCTTCCATCCGGTAGAAGACAGACGGCACGCGTTTCCTTTGGGACCTCCTTCAGCCTGTTGGTTTAGTCTTCTGTTCCTGAGTAGGTTCCACTTTTCTAGGTACAAAAGGCAAGAGAAAAATGCCCGTGTCTTCTCTGTCTGGTTATTCTACCAGAGAGTTCTGTCTCTGAAGCACGTAATCTGTGTCTTCCATCTCATAATTTGGGCATCTCTGAAAACTTCCTGTGTTCTGGATCCTCTGCCTGATGCCCTGTTGAAGGAAAGATACAGAGCGTGATTTCTGACTTCCCTGGGAATTTGAAAGATGAATGTATTGTTCTGGTACCCTGCTGTTATGAAATCCTCCTCCATCGCTGGCCGAGAGGCAGTCGGGTGATACATAAAAGAAATGAAAGATGTCCTTTGAGTTTCTCTCCTCATTTGCTCTCCCTGGAGACTAGCACAGCACCTGGACTGCACTTGCCCTCAGCGGATGCCTGTTCTCTTATTGATATGAAAAGCCGGACGAACAAATAAAGATGTTCTGATGTAAGGAGGGGCAGCCCTGGCACATATACACAGAGATGGCAAAATTTCACAGTATAAGAATTTCAGGGTGTGTACTTTGGTTAAGTGTTGGGCTGCAATCTAAAAGGTCACCAGTTCGAAACCACCAGCTGCTTCATGGGAGAAAGATGGGACTTCCTACTCCCAAACATAGTGATTGTGAGGATGGCATAGGATGGGGCTGTGTTTCTCTTGTACATCAGGGTCGCTAGGAGTTGGAACGGACTCAATGGCACCTAACAATAATCAACAACAGTGAAAATGCTACCTTGATTTGTAAATCCAATGTTTCATAAACTTTGATCAATTTCTATGTTGACTTAATATGACTTTTATTTTAAAAAGCCCTTGGGCCATATGTTTTGGACTTTTTCATGTATATGGTGACTGTCCTGCATATGATTACATCATACCCCCAGCAAAGCCTGGGGTGGGACTCGTTTACCTCCTGGGTTGCCATAACAAAGTTCTACAAAGGCAGATGTCTGAATTACTATGTCCACTGTAGCCTTCTCACAGTAGCAAAAAGATGGAAGGAATTTAAGTGCCCACCAATGGATGAATGGATGAATAAAATGTGGTGTGTTTGTATCTATACCTACCTCTTTCTATCTATGTTATATATCTATAGATATATGAGAGGGTACCCCAAAACCCCCCAAATTTCCCCCAAAGCTATGTATTTATTTATTTTTTTTACAAAACAATCTTATTACCTTCAAAGTACTCTCCACTTAATACATTGTCAAATCTGCAATTCCATTCTTGGAAATATTTTTCTTTTTTTTTCCTTCTTGGAAACACTTGAGCTTTCCCCATAGCACTGTCCTTTTAACTGTGTTCAACATCACAATTTCAGTTTTTCGGGGGTACCCCCTCACATGGAATGCTACCCGTGATAATGTTTTAGGGTACAAAAGAGACTTCAATCTCAAATATAGTTCAGGGAGAACATTTATTGTCTTACATGGGACAAAAACAAGGAAAGACACGTCATCTCATTGATGGGTACCATTAGCACAAGGCCAAAATGTAGTCTGAAGATGTATGGTCAGGAAGCTTGTTAAAGAAGGCATGGAACAAAGGAAACTGTCGCAAAGTCATGACATCATACATCATAGTTACAGGTGGGACGACAGAATTGGGAATAAGCTATGATGAAGATATGCTCACTGTGTTAGATAGAAGCAACGTCCAGGGCCTTCTAGCCAGGGCAGTTGGGCGGAGACTGATAAGCGCACCGTTTATGACTCTGAGAGCCCAGAACTGTCCATCAGAGACACACCCAAGCAAGCCCCTAAGGCAGACTGATCTTCCTTCAGCTGGCTGGAGAGGGCTGGAGATAATCCACTTTTCAAGGCACATAGCCTGTGGGCAAAAAGGTTCCTATCCCTAGTTAACAGCCAGAAAGAGTTCAGTGGAGGTTTAATTCATGTGAGGACTCTGCCAATGGATTTTGGGTTTTCACAGCCTTCTGCACATGGAGTGCTCAGAATCTGAGGTTTGGCAGTAAGCTTCCCCCATAAGGTGGAGGTCACAGTCTGATGGTGTCTCTGTGGCAGTTACATCATCTCCTGTCAACTTGCAAAGGGGTGGAGTCCAGCCTGCCAATCAGGTCGCAGCTGGATGACCTCATTTGGAGGCGTGAAGGAGATAAATAGCTCGCTGGAGGCCAGATACACTATATGGGCTAACATCGGGCTTAGGGACTTGGACTGGGCTGGGATGACTTCTTAATATACAATTACTCTTTGATATAAAGCTCTCACATATATCTGCATGCCCTGGATTTGTTTCTCTAGTCCACCCAGATGAACAGAGTCTCCTGGGGACTGTGGCCTATTTCCGTATCCATAAAAGATGCTGTAGAGAGCTGGTGCCTTTTCTTTCCTTCCTTCTTGCTGGCGTGGGTCCCCCATTGGATCTCTTGGGATGTGTGTCTGTAGCCCGAGTGTGCCTGCTGATCCCGAGAGCTATTCTCAGCCTGCCATAGCGTCTGGTATCTCAGCTCCAGGCAGCTGCTGGAACCAGCAAAAGCCTCTAGCTGAATATCAGACAACCCATCTGGACTTGCCTGTTCTACAACAGTACGAGCCATTTTCCTTGGTATAAACTTCTCTTTTTATATACGTATATAAATACCATTGATTTTGCTGCTCTGGAAAACTCAGCCTAACACATGGCCCGGCTGTAAGGGCTAATGAGGCATTTGTGAAACAAGGTATAACATGGACGCATCCGGCAGACGTAATGTTCAGTGAAATAAGCCACTCACACACACAAACAAGGCAAACAAACATTGTGTGGTCTCCCTTTTATAAAGTCCAAGATAGGACTATTGGATCTACTCTGTAAGCCTTCATCTCATTCATAATAAAAAGGTTTAAAAAAAGAATAGATATCCATATGCAGAAACACAATGCTCTTCGCCGGTTACCAGTATGGAATGGGGAGGGAGGAGAATCACTTTCTAGATAACAACTCCTTGTTATTTGATGATAGTAAAGTCCAATACAGGTGCAATTTGCACAGGTTGGCCAAGTTGAATGGAAACATTAAGAAGCACCCAAGAAGACCCCACCACACCCGAGGCAAAACACAAAGGGCGCACAGCAAAAGGACAGCAAAGGGCGCACAGCAAAAGGACAGCAAAGGGCGCACAGCAAGGAAGTCCCCAGGGAATACCAAAAATAGGCTTCGGGGGCAGGGAGTGGCACTCCATCAGACTCCACAGGAAAACACTCATAAAGCTCAACAAACAGACCTTGAACTATTTAAAGGTTTTTTTATGTCATTATTTTCTTTTTGTTGTTGTTTTGCTTTGTTGCTTTGTTTTGCTCTGTCTTGTTTTTGTGCTTATTATTAGCTCTGCAGGTCTGTCTAGATAAGATAGGCTCGATAAACAATCTGGAGGAGAAAACAACAGGACTGGCGATTTCTGGGGGACATGGGAGAGGGGAAGGTGGGGGAAAGGAAACGGTGCTAACAAACTCAGGAACAAGGGAACAACAAGTGATCCAAAATCAGTGGTGAGGAGGGTTTAAGAGGCCTGGTAGGGCTTGATCAAGGGCAATGTAACCAAGAGGAATTACTGAAACATAACTAAAGGCTGGACATGACAGTGGGACAAGAGGAAAGGAAAAAGAAATAGAGGAAAGAACTAGGAGGCAAAGGGCATTTA
Organism: Tenrec ecaudatus; assembly: GCF_050624435.1. Lineage (NCBI taxonomy): Eukaryota > Metazoa > Chordata > Mammalia > Afrosoricida > Tenrecidae > Tenrec > Tenrec ecaudatus. The sequence continues at coordinate 73,779,983 of NC_134539.1, read as the reverse complement.
TAGAGGTCTAAATACAGCCATGTACATATGTAAATGTATTCATATATGACAATAGGGAAATAGATCTATGTGCATTTACATATAGGATTAGTATTATGGTAGCAGATGGACATTGGGCTCCCACTCAAGTACTCCCTCAATGCAAGAACACTTTGTTCTATTAAACTGGCATTTAGTGATGCTCACCTTCCCAACAAGATTGCTGAAGACAAAGTGGGTGCATAAGCAAATGTGGTAAAGAAAGCTGATGGTGCCCGATTATCAAAAGATATAGCATCTCTGGGACCTTAAAGGCTTAATGGTAAACAAGCAACCATCTAGCTCAGAAGCAACAAAACCCACATGGAAGAAGCACACCAGCCTGTGTGACCACAATGTGTTGAAGGGATCAGGGATCAGGCATCAAAGAACAAAAAATCATATTGTGAATAAGGGGGAGTGTGGATTGGGGACCCAAAGCCCATCCGTAGGCAACTGGACATCCCCTTACAGAAGGGTGGCAGGGAGGAGATGAGCCAGTCAGGGTGCAGTACAGCAAGGATGAAACATACAACTTTCCTGTAGTTCTTAAATGCTTCTTCCTCCCACTATCATGATCCCAATTCTACCTTACAAATCTGGCTAGACCAGAGGATGTACACTGGTACAGATAGGAACTGGAAACGCAGGGAATCCAGGGTGGATGATCCCTTCAGGACCAGTGGTGAGAGTGGTGATGCCGGGGGTGGGGTGGTGGTGGAGGGAGGGTGGGATAGAAAGGGGGAACCGATTACAAGGATCTACATATAACCATCTCCCTGGGCAACGGACAACAGAAAAGTGACTGAAGGGAGACGTTGGACAATGTAAGACATGACAAAATAATAATAATTTATAAATTATCAAGGGTTCATGGGGAGGGGGAGCAGGGAGGGACAGGAAAAAATGAGGAGCTGATACCAAGGGCTCAAGTAGAAAGAAAATATTTTGAGAATGATGATGACAACAGATGTGCAAATGTGCTTGACACAATGGATGCATGCATGAATTGTGATAAGAGTTGTATGATCCCCCAATAAAATGATTTTTAAAATTACCCAAGAATAAGGGATGATTTGAGGAAATATTATAACATAATTTTTCAACAACAGCAAACTCTTAAAAAGTATATCATTGCATAGGTAGATGTATATAGAAAGGCATACATAAGTATATGGGTATGCATGTATTGGTGCACCTGGAAGCATATGTATCCACTTGTTGGTGCTGCATATATCTTCATATATATATTAAAAAGCACTTAGGGGCTTGAAGACTTCCTAAACATAGCCAAACACCTGGCAGCATTCGTTAACTGAATTAAAGGTTTAGGACCCCAGTCTTGTGGGTCATCTCAATCAGTTGGGATAGCATTTCTCCTCCTCACTGCCATTGAGTCCCTGCTGATGAATAGAGGCCACCTGTGGGTTTCTGAGACTGAAGCTGTTTATGGGAACAGAAAGCCCCATCTTTCTCCTGAGGAGCTGCTGGTGGTTTTGAACTTTGAACCATGCAGATCGCAGCCCAATGCATAACCGCTACACCGCCAGCCTCCTGGTATAACATAGTTCATTCATATAATGGTGTACCATTTTGATGAGTGAAGCGCCATGGTGGCATAGTGGTTACACATCGGGCTGCTATCTGCAAGGCTAGCGGTTCAAAACCATGTGCCATTCTGAAGGAGAGAGGTGAGGCTTTCTAGTCTCATAAAGAGTTCCAGTCTCAGAACCCCCCAGGGTCATATCTACTGTGCGATAGAATGGACTCAGGGGCAGTAAGTTTGGGTTGAGCGTGGTGAGGAGCCTCTGGGGTCTTAGAAGCTTTGATCCATTTAAGACACAACTACAGGTCCCTGCTCGTCTTGAACAGAAGAGAATGAAAAAAACAAAAGACTCAAGGAAGAAACGAGTCCGCAGGACCAACAGCCCCCCACAAACCCCAGTTTCATCTCGCCTGGGGTCAGCACTAGATGGTGCTTGGCTCCCACAGCTGATCATTCTGACCAGAGATACTATGGGAGGTATTGGATGAGATGGGAGAAAAGGGCAGGACAAAATTCAAATTCCTAAAATAGGCCAGGCTCACTGGACTGCTAGAGACAGGACCTTCTGAGAACCTAAAATATTCCCTTTGGACTTGCCACCAAAGCCACTCTAGGAAGTCACCTTTCATCCCAGACTAGATTGGCTTATAAAATCAACAATAGCACCAATGTATATGTGTATCCTTAAATAAACAACTGAACGAGACCAGAGAAAGTATTTCCCCGACACAATGATGCACAGGCAACCGGGCAAGGCAGCTAGATGAAGGAAACAGAACAAACAGATGGAGTTAAGAACACCGTGCTTTATACAATTGATGTATGTATATGTGTGGATTGTGATAAGAGTTGTATGAGCCCCTAATAAAATGTAAAAAAAGAAGAAGAAGAAGAAGAAGAAGACCGGTCCATTGAGAAAAATGTCACCCAAGTATTTGTATGAAATCGTTAGATGAGAACTTAATTTACTGTATAAATGTTTACCCAAAATGCCATCAAATATTATTTTTCTTCAAAAAAGAGTAAATGGATTGTAAAAGAGAAATTTATTGTCTCGAAGTTCAGAAAGCTAGGAACTTGAAATCAGGGTACCAGGGTTTTGGCCACTTCCAAGGTCTGCGAGTATTTGCTCCAAGCCTCTTTCCTACCTTCTGGTGATGGCTGGAGGGCCAATCTCCGGCTCTGCCACATTCCCTCTAGGCGTATCTCTCTCCCTGTTTGCTCACTTTTATCAGGGCACCACCCAGATAGGATTAAAGTCCACCCTTCTCCAGGATGACCTGATGTCAACTGATAACATCTTCAAATATGCTATTTCCTGGGTGGGGCAAATGGCTAATGACTGGCCACTGACAGAGAGCTGCAGTGGCATAATAGGCTACAAGTAGGACTGCTAACTACAAGGTGAGCAGTTCGAAACCACCAACTGCTCCAAGGAAGAAAGATGAGGCTTTCTGCTTTTGTAGAGTTTTACAGTGTTGGAAACCCAGAGGGCAGTTCTGCTCTGTCCTATAGGGTCTCTCTGAGTCAGAATAGATTTGGCAGTGAGATTGGCCATTCAAATCTACCCAGAGGATCCACTGACTTCGCAACGGATTCAAATGCAACTAACAGCAACATTACCAAACCAGGTCCTATTCCCAGGAGCTAGAACATCGACAGATCTTTTGGGAGACACAATTCAGTCTGTAGCACACCCCGTCATCAGACATATGGCTATGATCAGCTCACTCTTGAACGGTATGGGGTTAGTGAGACTCACCCTGCACACAGTTGAAGATCCGAGTATAATTTTTATTTAATTATTTTATTGGAGGCTCATACAAGTCTTATCACAATCCATGCGTACATCCATTGTGTCAAGCACATTTGTACATTTGTTGCCATCATCATTCTCAAACATTGGCTTTCTCCTTGAGCCCTTTGTATCAGCTCATTTATCCCTTCCCTCCCCACCCTTCTCCCTCAAGAACCCTTGATAATTTATAAATTATTATTATTTTGTCATGTCTTACACTATCTGATGACTCCCCGAAGTATGATTTTTGACAACCCCCCAAACTGAAATACGAATAGCCTGCTGTTGACTGGAAGCCTTGAACAATAGTGTAAATATTCATATGTTTTCTATGTTACATAGCTTATATTCTGCACTCACATAAAAGCTACCATTTCAATACAAAATGAAAAGTTATTTCCCAAGAAGTGCATGGTTTTCATCCTTGCTAGTGTGTTGGTCTGGGTTGGTTAGATAAACAAATCCAGAGAAACTCATGTGTGTAAGAGAGAACTTTATATCAAAGAGCAATTGTATATTAAGAAAGCATTCCATGATGAGGACAACAAATGTACAAATGTGCTTGACACAATGGATGGATGCATGGCTTGTGATAAGAGTTGTACAAGCCCCTAATAAATGATTTTAAGAAAAGAAAGCAGTCCAACCCAGTCCAGATCAAGTCCATAAATCTGATATTACCCCATATATCGATAGTAGTCCATAAATTCCTCTTAGACTCACACAGCCATGCAATGGCACTGAATGCAAGAAGACCACAGGCCAGTGGGTGGAAAGTCTTGTGGATCCAGTGACGGTGGAAACATTTCAGCGCCGGCAGGGGTCTCCATGTGGCTCCTCCAGGTCCAGAACTCTAGTGTAGCAGGAAGATGAAGCCGAGTGTGTGGGTCTGGCCTCCAGTGAGCTATTTATCTCTGCTTGCAACTCCCAAATGAGGTCATCAAGCTGTGGCCTGATTGACAGGCTAGACTCCACCCCTTCGCAAGTTGACAGGAGATTATGTAACTGTCACTGGGGTGGCTGCTGCAGCAGCGTCACTCATTTCCTTGGTCTTTTATAACTGTCCTTTCCCTGGATTCATTTGTCCTGGGATGGCAGACAAACACAGCTGCAGGGCTCAACCTGCGGCACATACCCAGCAATTCAACCTTTTCTCACGATGTCATAACTCTGTCTGCTTCTCGAGGGCCTTTCTAGCATCACTCACGGCACAGCCTATCGACCCCTCTGTGTTATTTAAGGCTTAAAATATTGCACACTACAAATACTCGAGGACCTCGAGAGATTCTTTCTACCCTCATGGTTATGGGAGTATACTAGGGAAGTGAATGGATTACCACAAATCAGGATCAGGAAACATTAAGGATACAGTTTTTGGTTCACAGCAGCACTTTGTCTCAGCCAGTAGCCATGCATTTGTCTGGTCCTCAGCCTCTCAGCCACATGCCCCCATGGCCCCTGCCTGTTCTGTGGACCAGGCTGCCCACTTGCTGCCCTGCTCAGTCTCAGTCTTTGGCCTCAACTGGGCAGTCTCTGATACTTCTGCTGCCTCCACCACTTCAGACAGGACTCTTGTGCTAGAGACACGGATGGCTGTTCTTTCTTGACGGGCCTGGGAGTTTCTCTTCCTGCTTCTGAGACAGAGAGAGAACTTTTTACTATGATACACAATATGCTGGAGAGACAAACTGCTCATGAGGAAGTCATTAGCATCAAACAGCCTTAAAATTAAAAAAAAAATCTTATAACACTGAACTCATGCTGTTTGAGTCAACTGTATTTCTTAGTGAAAGGTATGATTATTTATCCTAAGTGCAAATAAACACAAAACACTCACCCCACTGCTGTCAAAGTAATTCTGGTTCTAGTGACCCTGTAGGACAGAGCAGATGTGCTACTTAGAGATTCTGAGGCTGCAACTCTTTACAGAAGCAAATGGTCTTCTCTTTCTTTTGAGGAGCAGCTGGTGGGTTTGAACCCCTGACCTTATGGTTAGCAGCCCAAAGCTTACTCAACAGCATCACCAGGGCTCCTAAATGTAAGTAGGGATCATAATCATACTTATAGCAGGTTGGGTCAGATTATGCGACCAAATGCAGACGGACACCAAATACTTGGATTTAGGTAAACACTCCGAGATTGCAGAATGTGAATTAAGGGAACGCACGCTGATTTAACATGCGTCTGTGTGATTCCAAGAAGCAAGCGCCCCCTTGAGCCAGTCTCCCGGATACCACCATGTTTCCATCCAGACCTGGGCAGGAGGCGGCTGCCCACACGATCCAAGGGCATCAGAGGTCGTTTGCTGCCTGGGACACACCTGAGCAGGATGGCAAAAACCCAAACTCACTGGAGCGTGGAGCCGATTCTGACTCATAGCAACCCTGTCGGACAGGGTCGACCTACCCGCTGTGAGGTTCCGAGACGGCAAGAGCGCTTTACCCAGGATTGGAGAGCCTTGACCTTCTCCCACGAGGCGCCGGGAGTTTCAAACTGCTGACCTTGCTGTTAGCAGCCCAACAGTGACCACGAGGCCACAGGGCTCCTCATGTAAGAAATAGACATGAACAATTGGCAAGGACAATGTCCCCTGATTGTCCCCTTCAAGCCCCAGTCATTTTGCTTCTGGGTCTTGACCATTAAAGGAAGTGGACCACCCATAGGTGAAGCCAAGGAGACAGGAAATTCTTTCTTCCTCACCCCACACAGTGCTCTCTGGCCAGTGAGCACAACATCACAGCCTTCCACACACAGTGGACACTGACTGGGAGAGTACCTGCTTCTAGGACATAAGACACTAGCCGGAACGAATGTAGTTGCTGGCTGCTTTTTTTCCTGCTCACAAGAAGGCAGAATCCCTATGAATTGGTCGACAGTGAGGCAGTTGTAGGCAGCAGACAACCGATATCTCCCAAGTGGGTTTGAAAGGCTCTTGTTACCCAGGATCCTTAGGGGGTTGTTGCCTTGGGAACCATAGGTAAGGATAATTAACTCAGCTCCTCGTTTTAGCGACGCTCCCTTTCTCAGGAGAACTTGGGGCAGGGATGGCTGCCTAACAGTTGCCAGACACACGCTGGAGACAGACTCCTTCTTCTGGAAGGCTGGACGTGGCGCTGAGGCTGCACGTGGTGTCCTTTGGGGAGAGCAAGGACCATGCTCTCCGATCAGACCCCACCCCGAACCTCCGCTGGTTTCTGTCCGCTGGGCTTCAGGCTGGCGAGCGGGAGGCAGAGCAACTCAGACCATGTGGGTCTTAGGATAGCCTGGGAGGGAGGTGAGTGAATTCCTATTTCATTTCCTCAAAGTATCTATCTATCTATCTATCTATCTATCTATCTATCTATCTATCTATCTATATTATTAAATACTTTTATTGGGGGCTCTTACATCTCTCATCACAATCCATACATTCATCCAGTGTGTCAAGCACATTTGTACATACGCTGCCATCATTGTTTTCAAAGCGTTCTCTTCCCACTTGAGTCCCTGATATCAGCTCCCCATTTCTTCCCCCTCCCTCCCCCGCCAGCCCTCCCTCACAAAACCTTGATAAATTATAGACTCTTATTTTCATATCTTACATCATCGTCCGTTGTCCCTCACCCACTTTTCCGTTGTTCGTGCCCGAGAGGGGGGTTATAGTTGATCCTTGTGATCGATTCCCTCTCTCTCCCCCCACCCTCCCCTAATCCTCCTGTTATCTTTACTCTCACTGTTGGCCCTGAGGGGTTTATCTATCCTGGATTCCCTGTGTTGCCGGCTCTTGTCTGTAGCAGTGTGCATGTTCTGGTCTAATCCAATTTGTAAGGTAGAAGTGGGGTCATGATAGTGGGGGGAAGGAAGCACCAAAGAACTAGAGGAAAGTAATGTGTTTCATCAGTGCTATACCGCACCCTGACTGGCTCATTTCTTCCCTGTGACCCCTCTGTAGGGGGATGTCCAATTGTCTACAGATGGGCATTGGGTCTCTACTCCATCCTTCCCACCCCCATTCACATTGGTATGATTTTGTTCTGGGTCTTAGATGCCTGGTACCTGATCCCATCAACACCTTATGATCACACAGGCTGGTGTGCTTCTTTCATGGGACTTTGGTTCTTCCCTGCTAGATGGCCACTTGTTTATCTTCAAGCCTTTAAGACCCCAGACGCTATATCTTTTGATAGCAGGGCACCATCAGCTTTCTTTACCACATTTACTTATGCACCCATTTTGTCTTCAGTGATTGTGTCAGGTAGGTGAGCATCACAGAATGCCAGATTGTTAGAACAAAGTGTTCTTGTGTTGAGGGAGTACTTGAGTCAAGGCCCAATGTCCATCTGTAACCTTAATTCTTAACATACAGATATGAATACATAGTTCTATTCCTCTCTCTCTCTCTCTCTCTCTCTCTCTCTCTCTCTCTCTCTCTATATATATATATATATATATATATATATATATATATATATATATATATATATATGCCTGTATTTAGACCTCTATAAATGTCCTTTGCCTCCTGGTTCTTTCCTCTATTTCCTTTTACTTTCCTCTTGTTCCACCACTGTGCTTGGCCTTCATTCAGGTTTAGTAATTCCTCACTGCTACATTGCCCTTGATTAAGCCCCACTAGGCATCCTATGTCCTTCTCTCCATTGATTTTAGTTAACTTGTTGTTCCCTTATCTCTCAAAGTAGATCTTTATTAGTGAATTGACAGACACTTTGAATCATATCAAGCTAAGAAATAACTATCTTATTTTTCACTGATCATTCATATAGAGAATAAAATGTACCTCAGTGGGGAGACATTCGGTTTTCCAATTCAACATGCATTACTGACAGAGCACATGCAGTGTGTGAGCCCTGCCTTCACAGAGCTTAGGGCTGGCACCTGTGGGTGTGGACATATGTGGGGATGCATAGCCAGGAGGCTTCTGGGGCAGGGTGGGGGTGGGGAATGGCGGGAAGACCTTGAGCCAATGGGCCATAGGCAGAATCTGTGATCTCCCAGAGAAGAATCAGAGTTAGAGAGAATCAGAGGATGAAACAGATGGTCACACCTAATCAGTGAGCTCAGAGAGCATCCCATGCATTTAGTGATGTTGGAGAGAGGTCTTGAAGGACAGATACTACTGGGGTGGTAGTGGTGGTGTTAATCTAGTCTCTCTTTTAGTGCACTTTTAACTTTACCGACATTTTGCACATCAAGTACAGATCACACTGCTGTCCAATCAATGCTGACACACAGTGACCTATAGGACAGGGTGGAACTGCCCTGTGAGTTTCCCAGACTGCTAATGGTTTCAGAAATAGAAAGCTGGTCTTTCTCCTCAGGAGCAGCTGGGAGTTTTGAACTGCTGACCTTGCAGAGCTCAGCCCAATGTGTAACCACTATACCACTAGGGCTCCAAAGTACGAATAGTTCTCCTACTCCCCCTCTCTCTACTGCAATCCGTAATTCAAATGCATGTGAGACAAAGTCTTGCCATCCCGCTTCTAAGGAAGCTCCGGACTGTCCTTTATTTGTATTTCTGGCAGTTCATGGTGATGTCAATATTCTTCCTCTACACCATCATTCAAAGGTCTTAATTCTTTCCTGGCATAATACACGGTATGGTTGTCTAATTAAAAATGACCGATACCAGTCCATTGTATCTATCTCACCGATGTCACGCATTCCATTTCATTTTATACTACTAAGTTTCTAGATTCATGCTTTGTACACTCCACATTCTGATTACTAGTGATTGTCTGCAGCTGTTTGTTCTCATGCCGAGTCTTACCTCATTGGCAAAGAATGATGTTCATAGTTTAAATCAGCATTCACTGTGTTGTATCGTTTTATAGATTTTTAACCAATGCATAATGTATACACCATTACACGTCCATCACGCAGAATCATTCCATTGCCCTTAAAATGTCCTGAAAGGGCAAGAATTTTGAAGAGTAAATAGGGAGGGGCATGCACGGTCCCCATGAAAACGGTCCGCATGGGAAATCAGCAGTCACCTTGAGAAAGGTCCATTTTGGAAAAGGTGGTGTTTGTAGATGGGCGTGAGGAAGATGAGTGAGTCCTATCCTCCACCTCAAGCGCCAGGCTTAGGCTCTCCATCTTCTTGAAGCAGCGCATCTGCAAGGACTCGGAAAAGTCACTGGGAGGAATTGAGGTAGTAAAGTGGCGAGGCCAGAGTGAAGAGCTCTGTGTAAGCAGCCGTAAAGTTGAGCCGCTGTTGGAAGGCTCTCAAAATCACGCAGGCAGGATGTAATGAGAGGCAGTGATCCCCAAAGCAGGAAACAGCACGGGCTAGAGGAAGGGTGAGGCGAGACTGGGGCTCTCATAAACGGCAGCTGGGAGTGCACAATGGCCAAACAGTGTGGGAAACGCTACGGGGCTCTTTAAGAAGTTAGAACTAGAAGTACCATGTGGTCTAGCAATCCCACAACTAAATATATCCCCTAAAGACGTCAGGGCCATGAGAGGAGGAGACATCTGCCCCCCATGTGTATGGCATTGTTCACAACACCCAAAGGATGGGAACACCCTAATTGCCCATCAGTGGATGGACGGATAAACAAACGATGGAGCACACACACACAGTGGAATACTGTGCAAAGATAAAGCATAACAATACATCCATGAAGCATCTCACCACACGGATGAACCTGAAGGATTTGTGCTGAGTGAAATCCATGAGTCACAAAAGGACAAATATTGTATGATACCACTATTATTTTCTTTTAAATTGAGAAAAGGTTTACACACAGAAAAAAAAAGTGTCCTTGCTTACTAGGAAAGAGCGCCAGGGAAAATCCCTCCCTAGAACAGTAGACATGTATCAACTTAGGTGAAGGTCAAGATTCCAACAAGGAGAAGGTCAGCAGAAGGTCAGACCATGACACTGGAAGGTGCTCAAGAGTAAAAGGCAACAAAGGTAAGTACAAGGAGGATTTTAAAAACCTGTGGAAAATTCCATTATCTTTGGATTCCATTTTTACGTAAATTTTTGCAGATGCATCCTATTACATCCATAACTCTGGGATAACAGTGATAACAAATGATAATCTATGAAAGGACACATGTCACTCTGTAAGCTGAACCGGTGGGGGGCGGGGCATATGGAAGTGAACCCATGAGTGTTTTGAGATTTGACAGTGGAGAGTTGTATGTGCTGAAAGTATATCCCGTTGTATGACATGGTCCAGAGGACAGCTAGGTCAACTGGCGCATTACAGCACATCAAGTCAATGCTGCACATCCTACTTTGGTGAGTAGAGGTCACAGGAGGTCATTGAAAACACAACTGTTGGCCTCTTCCCTTCTGGAGTAAAGAAGAGTGAAGAAAATAAAAGATGAAATAATAATTATTTATAATCTGTCAAGGAGTCATGGGTGGGGGAAAGAGGAGCTGATACCAAGGACTCAAATAGAAAGTATATGTTTAGAAAATAATGATGGCAACATCTGGCCAAATATGCTTGATACAATTGATGTCTGGATTATTATAAGAGCTGTAAGGGTCCGCAACAAAATGATATTAAAATAAACAAAAAAGAAAGAAAAGAAAAGATTCAGGAAGAAAGAATCGATCCAAGGCAATTTATGGACCATACAAACTTCAGCTTCTGTTAGACTGAGGCCAGAAGAAGGGGAGAGTGCCTGGGGACCACTACCAACTGCTCTGCTAGGTTTCACAAGAGAAGGAGTTGGACAGGATGGGAGGGAAATGTAGAACAAAATGGAAAATCCTAGAATACAAAAAAAGTAGACTTCCCACCTCCGCATCAATAGCAGTTAAAGCAAAACAAAATTAAAAAACACTAGAAAGCAACAAATGTTGCTGAGAATGGAGGGTATGGAGGGACTAGAACCCTCACACATGGCTGGTGGAGCTTTAGAAAAATGGTACAGCCACACTGGTACAGCTAGGCACCGGAAACACAGGGAATCCAGGACAGATGATCCCTTCAGGACCAGTGGTGAGAGTGGCGATACCGGGAGGGTGGAGGGGAGGTAGGGTAGAAAGGGGGAACTGATTACAAGGATCTACATATAACCTCCTCCTTGGGGGATGGACAACAGAAAAGTGGGTGAAGGGAGGCATCAGACAGTGTAAGGTATGACAAAATAATAATTTATAAAGGGTTCATGAAGGAGGGGGGAGCGGGGAGGTAGGTGGAAAAATGAGGAGCTGATACTAAGGGTTTAAGTGGAGAGCAAATGGTTTGAGAATGACGAAGGCAAGGATTGTACAAATGTGCTTGACAGAATGGATGTATGTATGCTTTGTGATAAGAGTTGTATGAGCCCCCAATAAAATGATTTTTTTTAATGCTACAACCGCGGTGGGAAATGATTAGTACTTCTTTAAAAGGCTATAACCCAGCGACCCCACTGCTAGGTATAGCTCCTAGAGAAGCAAGAGGCATGACACAGATAGATGGATGCACCACACCATTATCCACGGTAGTTCAAAGGTGGAGACCACCTAAGTGCCATCAATTGGTGAACAGATTAAAAGACTGTCCTACACGCGCAGGGGAACACGACTCAGTGTTAAGGGGCCGCAGTGAAATTGGGGGACACTGCAATGAGCAAACAAAGCCAATCACCAAAGGACAAATACTGTATGAGACGACAACTATCAAAAGTGAAGAAAAGGTTTACGCGCAGAAAGAAACATTCTTTGAAGGCCACCAGGAAAGGGAGAGGAAGGGAGGGGAATAAGGAGTAATCCGAGGGTAGGCATGCATTCGGTCCAGTGAAAAGAGAGGCATTGTGCAATTGAGGCAAGTCAGCGCCGTATGAACAAGCAAAGGAAGATTCTGGGAGGTGCACAGAGCTAAAGATAACAACGCGAACTCCGAGACTACACACACCAGCCTGTGAAAACAGGAATTGTTACCCTCAGGGAGTGTGTGCGTAAATACACATGCAAGCTAAGCTGGTAGGGAATCAAATGGGACCCACAAATATATGAGTGTGGAAGAAGATATTTTTACATATTATTTATATGTGTTGGAAATGTATCCATGTATGTAACAGCACACAGAGGAGGCAAAGTTATAGAAACATAACCAAACACCTGGAGGGCATGAATCACCGGTCCTGAGCTCTGAGGACCATAGTGTTGGGGACATTACAGTCAGTGGCACAATATAGTCCCCAAAGAATGTTCTACATCCTACTTCAGTAAGTAGCTACTGGGGGTCTTAAAAGGTCATGAGCAGTCGTCTAAGATAAAACTACTAGCTTCTCCCCATCCAGAGCAAAGAATGAAGACAATCAAAGCCACCCAGTAACCATGAGTCCAAGGACTAACGCAGCACTTGAGCCTCATTTTCTACCACTGCACGACCAGAAGAACTAGACGGTACACAGCCACCACTCTGAAAAGGATCACTGTGGAAGATCCTGGAGAGACTGGTTGAAAGTTATGTAGCAGAACTGAAAATGATTAAAAGACAAGACTTACTGATCTGACAGAGACGGTAGAACGCTTGAGACTTTGGCCCTTAACTAACCAACTGCCATCCAGACTATTCTGACTCATAGTGACCTTGTAGGGCAGGGTAGAACTACTCCTAGGATTTCCGGGGCTATAAATCTTTTCTCCTTATTTTTAAATCATTTTTTTGGGGCCTCATACAGCTCTTATCACAATCCATCCATCCACCCACCCATCCACCCATCCACCCATCCATCCATCCATACACCCCATCCATCCATCCATCCATCCATCCATCCATCCATCCATCCATCCATCCATCCATCCATCCATGTGTCAAGCACATTTGTACATCTGTTGCCATCATCATTCTCAAAACATTTTCCTTAGGAAGAGCTAGTCTAATCTTTCTCTCCCAGAGCAGCTATGGGATTGAACTGCTGACTTTGCAGTTAACCGCGCACACATAACTTACTATGCCATCAGGGCAACCAATACACAGTCTAAAACTAGAACTGAACTCATCCCTGCAGCTCAACTCTCAGTGAAATAATAAACAAGCCCATTTAAAAACTCAAAGCCAACCAGCCAGTGCTGACTCATAGCGACTCACCATGGGTTTCTAAAACTCTTTATGGGATTAGAAAGTCCAGTCTGGTGGGCTAAAGCCCAGGAGCTGGTGGTGGTTTCGAACTGCTGACCATTCTGATTGCAGTCTAACTTGTAACCACTACACCAAACAGGGCTATCAGGTGAACAAAAACACTAGGGAGGAGCGCATTCCCTACAAATATTAACCACATGAGATCAAAGGGCAACATTTGCCCAGGGTAACACTAGATCTGGTGGTGGACTGGGTTACACATTGGGCTGCTAACCACAAGGTCAGCAGTTCAAAACCACCAGCCACTCCTCCTGGAAAAGGATGAGGCTTTCTATTCTCCTACAGAGTTACAGTTCTAAAGAACATTCTGGTTGTCCTTCTTCCAACAGAGAATTCTTAGTTTCTCTGGCATTCCATGACATAGGTTCAGTGTTCCTTGCCATTTCCATAGTTCCAAGGCATTATTTCTTCTTCAATCGTCCTTAATCATTTTCCGGCATTCATATGTCTAAGAGGCAATTGAAAAAAAAACAAGGTTTGGGTCCGGTGTACTTTATCCTCAAAGTGAGGACGCTGCTTTTTAACACTTTAAAAGAGACTTTTTACAGCAGCTTCACCCCTTGCAATACATCATTTGATTTCTTAGCTGTTACTGCTGTGTGTGTGTGTGTGTGTGTGTTGTGGATTCAAGCAAAATTAAATTCTTAACGATTTTAATGTTTCCCTCCCATAACGAGTTACGACCTTAGAAACCCACAGGGGCAGGCCTACCCTGCCCTACAGGGTTGCAATGAGTCGGCATCAACTGACGCAGTGAATTCTTTGTTTCTGCGCAGGCCATTGAGGATTTGCGTGCTCTTTATGTTGAAGTGTAACTGCACTGAAGGCCATGGCCTTGACCATCGTCAGTAAGTGCCTGACGTTCTCTTTCAGCAAGCCTTACTGATCTAGGTTTGGTTAGGCATGGCTTAAAACAAACAAACAAAGGGCAGAGACTGAATGAAAGCAAGCGAAAGGGAAAGCTTTACTTTAGTTGATCAGGCAAAAGAGAGCTAGGATTAGAGTTGCGGAGGTAAGCTTCTGAGAAAAAAAAAAAAAAGAGTTTCAACCGTCTAGAGGTCTAGAGGGCACGATGCATGTGTAACAGGTTTCCAAGGAATGGACAAGGGCGAACAATGGGCAATGTTTTGTTCTTGGACGGGAAATGGCTTGTTGAGATTCCTGAGTCTTCCTAACTGTTTGGTCTGGTCTGAACTAGGCAGCCCCCTTTTGGACTAAGTTGAAGCAGGTCTGGGCCCTGCGAGCTTCCCTGCACATCCCAAAGGTCAGCAGCAGCCAGATAAGATAACCAGTGAAACCAGATGTTCGGGGTTTCACAAGCAATTCTCCTGGTTTCCAGACCCATATGCTAATTGCCATACATTCCCCACCACCCCATTCAAAACCCTCGCTCACCCCACCCCACCCCCCACCAGCTGCTGAGTATGACTTCCCTGACCTGTTGGCCTAGGTCAGGGAACCTCATCCGGGAGCTCCCCCACCTAATAAAGCTCTTTCTGTTTCTGCTCTCCCTGCTCCTGTCAGTTATGTCCGTCTTCCTCCCTGTGGTGCCTCAGTTTCGCCTTTACACTATCAACTTTTTGTTCCTTAAGCAAAGCTCTTTAGTCAGCCGACTCTCCTTATTGCGCATGCTCCCTGAACCAAATCGAGTTCTAACCAATACCTTGCTTGCTGGGGTGAGACTCTCTCCCACAAGGACATGGTTCATAAAGAAAGGGCTTATCAGGAGGGAAAGAATGGGTTAACTGTAGACTCTCTGTGAAGTAGATGCTTCAACATCCTGTGACCACATCTCTTGTACCCGAAGGCTAGGCTCGTGGGGCAAGTGCTAACACAGGACCGAGTGGGTTGGGGGTGGTCTCACCAGGTTGTGTCCACTACATGTCACCGATTGTGTAAATCTTCTTCCAATCCTAACTTGGTGTCCTTCCTATAATCCTGTGCATCAGATTAGGTGCTCAGCGTACAGACTAAGTATGGCGAAATGATACACACTGTTTCTGATTTGAAACCATGCACGGCCCCTTGTTCTGCTCAGGTGATTGCTTCGACCAGGTTCTGCATAGCCATCGACACCAGGAAGTGTTCTGGAATTCCCATTCTGAGTCATGTTTCCAAATGTTGTGATCCATACAACTAAGTGCCTTCCCACTCAAAACTCACTGTCTTTGAGTCAGTGCCAACTCACAGTGACCCCGCAGGGTAGAACTATGGGACCGGGTCGAACTGCTCCCGTGGGTTTCCTAGGACGTAGCCCTTTACAGGAGTAGACTGCCTCATCTTTCTCCCAAGGAGTGGCTGGTGGTTTCAAACTGCTGACCATGGTTAGCAGCTCAGCAAGTAACCTCTGTGCCACCCGGCCCTTTAAACGCCTTAGCACAATCAAGAAAACACAGGTATGCACTTTCTCATTACCCCCAAAAGAAATCCTGTACCCTTCAGCTATCACTCCTGCATCCCTCCCACCTTCCTCCAGCCCTAAGCACCCACTACTCTACTTTCTTAGTCTGCAGGTTGATGTTAGCTGCCCGCCATCTCATGGTTGCCCCAGGCACAAGGAAGCTACCCCCACCGAGCCACTGCAGATCTGCCCTTTGTGTCCCACAGGGTCTTCACTGGCTGGTTTTCAGAAGCAAATCACCAGGCCTTTCTTCCCAGTCTGTCTTCCACTGGAAGCTTTGTGGAAACCTGGTCAGCATGACAGCAACACTGTGTGGCGGGGTGCATATGAGGTGCATTGGGTAGGACTGAAGCCTGGCTATCCTGAGTGGTCAGGAGCCCTGGTGGCATAATGGGTTATGTATTGGATTGCTAACCCCGAGGTCAACAGTTCAAAACCACCTGCAGCTCTGTGGGAGAAAGATGAGGCTTTCCATTCCTGTAAAGATTTACAGTCTCGGGCAAGGTGGTGTGGTGGCGTGTCGGCGCCTATTGCTGCCACCATCCTTTGCACCCTTTGCCCAGTGCCTCTTTGCCCAGTGCCTCCCCAGCCGGGGCAGTTCCTCCACCTGGCGCTCTGTAGGTAGCAAGCGGTGTCAGTGTTCTATCAAAATACGGAATTACTGAGGTTCAGTGCGCCTGAGCAAGAGAGTGGACAGTGTTGAACGGAAAATTAGAAAACCAAGAGAATGTGCTGTTAGCTGGAGAGCCGGAGCAGCCGGAGACCCATGAGCAGGCCGGAGATCCGGAGCAGAGCTCTTGTCTCCTCTTGGCTGTGGATACCGAGCTAAGTCAGTTTCCAAGGACATCCTCAGTCAGTGACAGCAAGGTGGTCTAACTGCCTGCCCATCCGTTCCAACCCCAATGACTGTCCTGAGGGCATGGGAGGGATGGGGTGGGGAGAGCTGATAGGTTACTAACTACACAATCCCCCTCGAGGGGAGTGAACGTCAGAGTATATGAACGGATATAGTGGATGGTGTAAGATATGGCATACATTCATAATTAAATAGATAAATAAGGCCTCTGGGGGAATGGGGGTAGGGGAACAGACTAAAGGGGAGCTGCTATCAAGTTGTTCAAGAAGGAAGAAACTATTTTGAAACGGATTATGGTAGCTATTTTACAATACTGCTTGATGTGACTGAACTATCTGTAAGAGCTCCCAATAAAATTGAAAGATTTACAGTCTCGGAACCTCGCAGAGCGCAGTTCTCCTGTGTCCTGTCGCGTTGCCGGGAGTCAGGACTGACTTGATGGCAGTGAGTTTGGTTTGGGCTTGGACCCCTAAGTATGAAGGAGAATTCTGTGGAACCGCCAGTGCGGCTGCATCACTTGTCTTTCGCCAGCAGTGTGCGTGGCGGGGCCTCCTTTCTCCACGTCCTTCTTGTTTCCTGTTACTTGGATTCTGGTCACTGCAGCGGGTGTGCCGTCGCACCTCTGCGTTGGTGTGGTTTTTGACTTGCATCTTGCTAATGAGTTTGAGGATCTTTGTATTTGGTGTTTGACCACTTGTATGTCTTCTTTGGAGAAATATTTATTCGAACCATCAACCCATTTAAAATCCAGAATCATCTTTACACTATGGCGTTCTAAGCATCTTTGTGTATTGTAGGTCCGAGTGTCGTATCCGATACATGGCTTGCATTGTTTTCCCCATTCTAGGAGTTGTCTGTCTTCTCACTTTATCCACGATGTCCTTATTCACTATAAGAAATAGCAAAGCACGAACATTAAAATTTTAAATTTTCTTTGAAGAGTTTCGTGATTTTCGCTCATATTTAGGTCACTGATCAGGCTTGTTACTTTTTGTGCAGGGTGAGGTAAGAGCCAGCTTTATTCTTTTGCAGGTGCATAGACAGTTGTCTCAGTGCCATTTGTTGGAAACGATGATTTTTACATCAGACATTATAAGTAATCTTATCGTTTTCTACAAAGTTTTCATTGCGTCTCTCTAGATCCATATCTACATCTATTGTTATTTCCGTCTTTCTTGCTGGCAATGCACAAGGAATTCCATCTCCAGAAAAACTCTGCCTTCCATGTAGGCTTAAACTTTGTATTCCCCAGAGGCGAGGATGATCTTTAGACTGTTAATGATCAGACACAAAGTATTATTGTTTTATGGGCTCTTTGTCAAAGTCCAAAGAACTAGCAGTAGTTGAACGCCACCAAGCAGGCAGCAATACCACCTGCTTGAAGTGACACTGTTTTAGAAAGCCTTTTGAAAGCATTGGTGGTAGAAACGAATTTAGATGGTGCCAGTTCTAAAGCATTGTACAGAGGGTTTAAGGTGAAAAACATAAAACATCCCACTGAAATAGCCTGGACGATAAAGTGTGCTAAAGGGGGTATAATTACTCAGGAACCCAGTGATTGAGGAACAGGACAAAGGGGCCCTGCCTTTCTTCTTGACGCATGTGTGCCATGGTCGCTACACACGGGTTGTTTGCCTACTGTGTTTCCACAGCTGCGCAGGCGTCACCTGCCAGGGCTCCATGGAGGAGGGACTTGGGAGAACTTCAAGCCTGAGATGAGCCATGCCCTTAGGCCAGACAGGTGTAGCTGGAGCGGAGGCCAGGGTAAGGTGTGTTGTAAGATCACTAGGCCGTCATGCCATTCACTGGATCGTGGCCACCATATTTCTAATTTTTCAGGGCTAGCACTGTTGTACAGTCTTAGGCCTAGGTACTGGCTTCTGCCCAGCTTCCCAACATAAATTCTCCCCACTGAAATCACTGCATGTGCTAGTCTGAAGGTTCTCAGAAGAACTTCTAGTCCGTTGAAGTATCCATTTCACTTTTGCTATCAATTAAATTGAGCGTAGATGTCTCACCACCACTCCAACTTCTCCCCAATCACAGATTCTCCCACTCACCTTTTCAGTTAACAACTGGTAGAAAGGTACTTTGCCTCCAGGGCTCCCTAAGACACCAAAAGCAAAGCAAACTCACTAACACTGAACCAATTCCGACTCACAGTGACCTTATTGGACAGAGTAGGATTGAGGGTCCTATGTGTGGGTTTCCAAGACTTTAACTCTTTATTAGTAGACAGCCTCATATTTCTCCCTAGGAGTGGCTGGTGGTGTCAAACTGCTGACCTAGTCGACTCATAACCCACTATGCCAGGGTTGGCATGAAGTCCCTATAGACTGTGCAAATCAAACTACTCTAACCTACTGTATAAATTAAGTACCTGCGGCCTACTGAGAGGAGATGGGTCAGCTTATGGCCCTGGTGGGAGGACCATGCCTTCAAGTTCAAGAAGAGTGTGTATATACAAGGGGGTATCCCAGAAAACCTGGAATTGTGCTGAGCGGTGTGGAGCTTTCTTTTAAAAAAACTTTTTTTATTCCTCTAGTTCTTTAATGCGACCCACCCCCCGACCCTGAGTGGAGCTTTCAGAGCACACATTTTTCTCACTAGGTGAGCATCAGTTAGTGCACCCAGTGGAGTGGCATCACCTGGAAAGGTTCTCTCTGGTCACAGTGAATTTTTTCATAAAAGCAGTTTCACTCAAACCTCATTTTGTGTGTGTGTGTGTGTGTGTGTGTGTGTGTGTGTGTGATGGTTGATTTAAAGAGAACAGTGTATGGCTGAGAAATTTTGTTTCCTGCTCAGGAAAAATGCTACAGAAACTGTCGTGATGCTGAACACAGCTTACAAGGACAGCGCTGTGGGAAAAAAAAGTGGAAGAGTGGTTTTCTTGTTTCAAAAAAGGTGAAATGTCGATTGATGACAGACCTCATTCTGGACTTCCAGTCAACTTTCTGAATGGACAAAAATGTCTACTAATAGTGCATTTGGAGTTTGTTCCATCAGGTCAGACTGTTAATCAAGCTTTCTATTTAGAGGTTCTGAAAAGATTGCGTAACAAATTTCAATAGCAAGGATGAGGGATGAAAGAGGGGACATTAAAACCCTAATGAAATAAAAAAGATAATTACACAGTACTACGAAGGATTGTACTCCAACTTGGAAGACATGGACAAATTCTTGTAAAAAACAATCCCTCCCTAGACTATCCCTGATGGATATCAAGAATCTCAACAGAAAAAAAAAAAAGAATCTCCACAGACCCATAGCAATAGAAGAAATAGCCAAGGTTACCAAGGGATTACCAACACAAAATCCCCTGGACCAGACGGCTGCACAGGAGAATTCTACCAAGCATTCAGAACTGAGACCAATCCTACACAAACTCGTCCAGAACATAGAAAAAGACGGCAATCTCCCCAGCTCCTTCTATGAAGCTAGTATAACTCTGATACTTATGTTATTCTGACCACACCAAATATTACATATGCTAGATTTATAAATAAACGTATAGTGTATAAAGCCAAAGCCTAAAGAAGAATTAGGGGTTGTATTTGTAACTTCAGTTAATTGATTATTCATTTTGAAACCAAAGCAAACCTCGGAACCCAAAAGTTTACATTTTGCAACATGTAACACATTACAGACATACGTCGTATTGCACTTCGTGAGTTGTCTGGTTTACAAACTGAAGATTTGTGAGGTCCCTGTATTGAACAAGTCCATTGGAGCCACTTTATCCAACAGCATATACATGCTCACTTAGTGTCTGTTACATGTTGGTAATTCCTCCAATATTTTGAACTCTTTCATAACGCTATCTACACCTAGCAGGCTACAGTGCAATTCGTTGACTTGCTTTGTTGTGATGAGTTGGAATCAAATCCAGAGTGGCTTAGGGGGTGTGTATTGGGCCACTACTGCAAGATTGGCAGATCCTGCCAGCAGCTCCAAGGGAGAAATACGAGGTTTGCTCCTCCCATAAGGACTTAGAGTCTGAATTGGATGTCCCCTCACAGAAGGGTTACAAGGAAGAGAGGTGCAATATAGTACCGATGAAGCATACACCTTTCCTCTAGTTCTTCCTTCCCCCACTATCATGATCCCAATTCTACCTTACAAATCTGGCTAGACCAGAGCATGTACACTGGTACAGATAGAGCTGGGAACACAGGTAATCCAGGACAGATAACCTTCCCTCAGGACCAATAATGAGAGTAGCCATACCAGGAGAGTAAGGGGAAGGTGGGGGGATAAACGGAGAACTGATCACAATGATTTTCATATAATCCCCTCCCAGGAGGATGGACAACATAAAAGTGGGTGAAGGGAAACAGCGGTCAGGGCAAGACATGACAAAATAATAATAATTTATAACTTATCAGGGCTCATGAGGGAGGAAGGGTTGGGGAGGGAGCGGAAATAATGAGGAGCTGATACCAAGGATTCAAGTAGAAAGAAAATGTTTTGAATAACGACGGTAACAAATATACAAATGTGCTTGACACATGGATGGATGGATGGATGAATGGATTGTGATAAGAGCTGTATGAGTCCCAAATAAAATGATTAAAAAACAAACAAAGGAGTTCCAGTCTCAGAACCCCCCAGGGCCTGTCTACTCTGCCCTATGGGGTTGTCAAGAGTCAGGATCAACATGCTGGCAATGAGTTTGGGGTTTTTGGGGGGAACCAAATGCATAAGATCTCCAAGGTCTATGGATGTACCATTGTTTATTCGCCATTCTTTTGATGGGAAGTCTTAATTTTCTGCTATCTCAGACAGTCACGATTCTTATTAATCAACTTTGGATTGTAAATTGAATGAAGGTTTAT
This sequence comes from Tenrec ecaudatus, assembly GCF_050624435.1. Lineage (NCBI taxonomy): Eukaryota > Metazoa > Chordata > Mammalia > Afrosoricida > Tenrecidae > Tenrec > Tenrec ecaudatus. Next base: position 73,758,435 of record NC_134539.1, on the reverse strand, counting down.
AGAGCAGATCATAATAAAGTAATAGTGTATAAAGCCAATGCCTAAAGAAGAACTCGGCTTGAGCAATTCATACACACGGTGCTTCGGCTCATTGATTGCAATCCCCATGACATAGCATCCCCACACATGACTGCTTATGAGTTTTTAAGACTTATCCCACTTCCTCCCTGTTTCCATTCCCCTTCTAAACCTTGTCTTTGGGTGAATGTGGCCCCTTTGTTCCCAAATGATTGGTTAGTCTAAGGCAGTGGTTCTCAACCTTCCTAATGCCACAACCCTTTCATACAGTTCCTCAAGTTGTGGTGACCCCCAACCATAAAATTATTTTTGTTGCTACTTCATAACTGTCATTTTGCTACTGTTATGAATCAGGCGACCCTTGTGAAAGGGTCGTTGGACCCCCAAAGGGGTTGCAGCCCATGGGTTGAGAACCTCTGGTCTAAGGTGTGTATTTCTCCCTTGTGTTATGGTTCCCCTGGTAGATCTACCATTTGGCTGAGAATTGAACCACGGGAGCCAGTTCATTTCCAGAGCTGAAGGGTGGCTAAGGGGCCCTGGCATCCCACCACTCTCTATTGGACTGCTTTTTATGAGTTTAAACTTTGCTCCACATCTTTCTCCCACTCTATCCAGGACCCGCTAACACTGAGTTCTCACGGTTCATTAGAGTATTGGACAAATTGTTTCCACGTGTCTTTGATCTCCTTCACTGCTTTCATCTGATCAGAGGGCGATCAATAGTTGCATCCTAGATGGCTGCTTTCTGAGAGTTCGTCAAACCCCAGTTGCTACTCACCAAAGTACGATGTAGGACATTGCCTCCGTGGTCTATGTTGTACCCTTTGACCTTGGCTTCCCTGGAGACCATGGACTTGAGTCTCCAGGACTTGTGACTCCTTCCCTCAAGGTGTTTGGTTATATCTAGGAACATTTTCATAACCTTGCTCCTTCATACAGGAATTCTTAAACATACCTCTTTTCAATACTTGCGTAAGGTTCTAGGATAAAACCAGTTGCCCTTGTGTGTATTTCCACTCGTGGTAAGCCCATATGTGACAGTGTAAACAGTGCTCCACAGGGTTCTCTAAGGCCTAGTTTTTGGAAGAAGATCCCTAGACCTTTCTTTTGGATCGATTCAACCAGCCAACTTTTGGTGGCATCTGAGCACCTTAACTGTTTGTACCACCCAAGGACCCTTTGGTAGGAGAAACCAAAACCAAACCATTGAGTTGAGTCCAACTGATAGCCACCCTATGGGACAGAGCAAGGAGCCCTGGTGATGTGGTGGTTACGAATTGGGCCGTGATCCACACGATTGGCAGTTCAAAACCACCAGCAGCTGCGCAGGAGAGACTGGGCTTTCTACTCCTACAAACAGTACCAGGCTTAGAAACCCACAGGGGTTGCTGTGAGTCAGCATTGACTCCATGCCAGCAAATTTGTTCTTTTTATTTTATAGGGTCATTATGAGTCAGAATTAATTTAATGACTGTGTGTGTGTAGGACAGCATGGAATAGTCCTGAAGTCTCTCAGGCTATAAATCTTACAGATGCAGACTTTCTCCACATCATCCTCCAGGAGAACAGTTGGTAGCTTCAAGCTGCTGATCTTTCTGGGTGCTTAATCATTGCGCCAGCTGGTCTCCTTTTTCTAGGACAGTTCCCGGGATCAAGATAGCCGGGGCACCGGGAGAGGAGACTGAAGCTGAGGCTCAAAAGTCAGATGTCAAACTCAGGAGCATAGAAGCAGCAGATGACAAGTCAGGACATGGACCCAAGGGCTCTGTCCTGGGTCCCAGGGCCCCCCTCTCTCCACAGTAAAGAAAACACCAGTCTTCTCAAGGCAGGTGCCCCACTTTGGACTGTCTGATTCCACCCTTCCCCCTTCCCATTCTCCCAGCCTCTAGGTGAAGCACAATATCAATTTCACAAGACAAGAGCACAAGGGCTCCCAGTCAAGAGAGGCAGCAGAATAGGGCTTTGTCTCGCAAGCAAGAAGGCCTTTGTGCCAGGGGTGGGGAGGGAGCCCCTGCGGAGTTCCAAGAGAGAACTTAGAGTCCTCGCCCCATTTTTCCTTGCCCTTCCCCTGTGGACCCTGGGGCATCTCTATTTTCGTTCTGTGGGCAGATTTGCAGCGTTTAGTCTTTGCAGTGGAAATGTTGACTAGCCACTGGACACGCTGTTGTGCTGACTGTAGACAAGCACAGACAATGGGCTACATACACACAGAATGTTCCCAGGGTGAAGCGAGTAGGTGGGGAACACAAGGGTAATGTCAGTTACCAGCTGTGCCAGCCGGAGTCCCTTGCCTCCCATCGAAACACATTCAGAGAAAATCCTGGTCTTTCCTGAAATGTTTATTTCATGGCAGATACAAAAAGGAAGCAGGCGGGCATTTTAGTTAGTCACGTGTGCAATATATTGTCAGGAGAGACCAGTCCCTGGAGAAGGATATCACTGTGGGTAAAGTGGAGGGGCAGTGTAAAAGAGGAAGGTCTTCTTCAATTTTATATCTGAAAAACAAGGCTTTTTATTTAAAAATTTTTTAAACATTTTATTAGGGGCTCATACAACTCTTATCACAATCCATACATATATCAATTGTGTCAAGCACATTTGTACATATGTTGCCATCATTCTCAAAACACCTGCTTTCTACTTGAGCCCTTGGTATCAGCTCCTTATTGTTTCCCCTCCCTCCCCGCTTTCCTCCCCCCCTGAACCCTGGATAATTGATAAATTATTATTATTTTGTAAGAGGAAGGTCTTTGATGAGATGGATGGACACAGGAGTGGCAACAGTGGGCTCAGACATAAGAACAATTATGAGGATGGTGTAGGACCGGATGGTGTTTCTAGCTGTTGCGAACAGGGTCGCTAAGAATCCCAAACCAACTCGATGGCTGCGAACACCACCAACATGTATTGATGCGTGTGTATAAGTATACTCCCCAAGTAATAAGCAAAATCAACTCTACAGACTAGATTACATGAAAAAAAACTTTAAAATCTCAACCTTTTTGGAATATCAGATTTCCATAAACATTTCCAAGGGTTTTTTTTTGTTTGTTTGAATAAATTAATTGGTTTATTTGAACCAAACTCCAAATAAGAGCTACACAATGCGTTATCAAATTGCTGGGGCCCCACCTTCGGGTGTTTGCCTGGCTCTGTTAACCAATTCAATACAGCAGCCATCGAGTGCCAGAGAATCAGAAAGAGATTTTGTTGTCTGTACTGACGAGAGCAGTTCGGGCCTATGACCAGAACACTGTGGGCCTCCCACATAGGGGGCCCCCTGGGTCTCTTATTGCCTTAGATTTCCCACCTCTCCCAGCCCTCTAACTTGTCTCTGTCCATCAGTGGAGGTTCAGCTGAGTCAAGTTCTCCTGCATGTCCTTTGGGTCCATCACGTGCTTCTAAGTAGGTCTGGGGAGGCCAGGGTATCAGATAATGCGTGCCTCTCCAGAGATTCTTGTGTCCAGGGTCAGTTGGAGGACAGTGGGGTTGGACTAGTACTCTCAGACCTGGTCGGAGCTAAAAGGGCCCTGGGGCAACTCCTGCCAGAAATGCTTTTTTTTTTTCTTCAAACGTTTTATTAGGGGCTTATACAACTCTTATCACAATCCATACATACATCAATTGTGTAAAGCACATTTGTACATTCATTGCCCTCATCATTCTCAAAGTATTTGCTTTCCACCTGAACCCTTGATAATTCATAAATTATTATTTTGTCATCTCTTGCCCTGTCCAACGTCTCCCTTGCCCTGTCCAACGTCTCCCACTTTTCTGTTGTCTGTCCCCCAAGGAGGAGGTCACATGTAGATCCTTATAATCAGTTCCCCCTTTCCAACCCACCCTCTCTCCACCTTCCCATTATCACCACTCACACCACTGGTCTTGAAGGGATCATCGCCACTGGGTTCCCTGTGTTTCCAGTTCCTATCTGTACCAGGGTACATCCTCTGGTCTAGCCAGATTTGTAAGGTAGAATTGGAATCATGATAGTGGGGGAGGAGAAAGCATTTAGGTACTAGAGGAAAGTTGTATTTTTCACAATATATGACAAAATAATAATATATAAATTATCAAGGGCTCATGAGGAAGTAGGTAGGGGGAGGGAGGGGGAAAAAAGAGGATCTGATGCATAGGGCTTAAGTGGAAAGCAAATGCTTTGAAAATTATGAGGGCCAAGAATGTACAGATGTGCTTTACACAATTGATGTATGTATGGATTGTGATAAGAGTTGTATGAGTTCCTAATAAAATGTTTTTTAAAAAGTTGTATCTTTCATCGTTGCTACATTGCACCCTGACTGGCTTGTCTCCTCTCCAAGACCCTTCTGTAAGGGGATCTCCAGTGGCCTACAAATGGGCTTTGGGTCTCCACTCCGCACTCATTCACTCCACTCCCGCCTCATTTACTACGATATGATTTTTTGTTCTTTGATTCCTGATACCTGATTCCTTCGACACTTCATGATCATACAGGATGGTGTGCTTCTTCCATGTGGGCTTTGTTGCTTCTGAGCTAGATGGCTGCTTGTTTACCTTCAAGCCTTTAAGACCCCAGACGCTATATCTTTTGATAGCTGGGCACCATCAGCTTTCTTCACCACATTTGCTTATACACCCACTTTGTCTTCAGCGATCATGTTGGGAAGGTGAGCATCAGGGAATGTCAGTTTAATAGGACGAAGCGTTCTTGCATTGAGGGAGTACTTGAGTGGAGGCCCAATGTCCATCTGCTACCTTAATACTAAACCTATAAATATATGCACATAGATCTATTTCCCCATCCTCATATATAAATATATTTGAATATGTACATGCCTTTATTTAAATATCTATAAATGCTATTTTCCTCCCAGCTCTTTCCTCTATTTCCTTTGACTTTCCTTTTGTCCCACTATCATGCTCAGTTGTCATTTGGGTTTCAGTAATTCCTCTCACTTACATTATCCTTGATCACACCCTACCAGGTCTCCTACACCCTCCTCACCACCGATTTGGAGCACGTGTTGTTCCCTTGTCTCTGGGTTTGCTAACACAACTACCTTTTCCCCTACCTCTCCCTCTCCCATGTCCTCCTGGAACTTTCAGTTCTGTTGTTTTCTCCTCCAGATTGTTCATCCAGTCTATCTTATTTAGACAGACCTGTGGAGATAATAACATGCACAAAAACAAGACCGAGCAAACCCAAGCAACAAAATACAACAAAACAACAAGAACAAAACAATGACACAAAAACCCAAAACAAAACAAGAAAGAAAAGTTTGTAGTTAGTTCAAGGACTGGTTGTTGGCCTTTAGGAGTGTTTTCCAGTCCAGTCTGTTAGGGCACCGTGCCCTGGCCCCAAAATCCACCTTCCGCATTCCCTGGGACCTCGCCGCTCTGTTCTCTTGCTGTTCTGTTGCACCCCCTTAGAGTTTTGCCTTGGTGTGGCGGGATCAGATTGGGCGCGACTCCCACACTGTGTCTCTGGTATTGTCTCTGTAGGGCTATGGATCCGTGAGGGACATCGTGTCTCATAGTGGGGCCGGCCATGTGGTCCTCTCTATGGACTGGCTGCTCTAATTGGGAACATCATCCTCACGGCCTGGTGGGTCAGGATGTGCTCCATTCTCTCCTCCTCCCTCTTCATCTGCTCCCGTGTGCTCCAATCAGATATGTCCCTCTCCCGGAGCTGCAGATTCAATGGTGTCCTTTGAAATAAGTTCTTCTGGGGGGAGGGGCAGGTGTCCACATAGTAGTTGGGATTGGGGCTGGCCTCTCCAGAAATGCTTTCTGGTGGCATGCTGATGACCTGGATGTGCACCATTGAAGAATCTGAAAAGTGTAGGAAGTAGAGTAACATATCAAGCAGAGAGCAATTTAAAAAAAGAAAAAGGGTGGGGGGTGGGAGATATTGGCTCAAAGGGTTTTAATATTTCTTAAGATACCTTTAAACTATAGGTCTCTCCTTCATTAAAAATTATTTTATTTGGCTCTCGATTAGCTCTTATCACAATCCGTACATACATCCGGTGTGTCAACTACATTTGTACATGTTGCCATCATTTTCAAAACGTTTTCTTTCTACTTGAGTCCTTGGTATCATGGAACCACCCCCCACCCCATGAACCCTTGATAATCTATAAATTACTATTTTTTCATGTCTTACACTAATTGCTGCCTCCTTTCATTCACTTGGGTTTATCTGTCCTGGATTCCCTGCGCTTCCAGCTCTTATCTGTATCAGTGTACATCCTCAGGTCTAGCCGGATTTATTTGTAAAATAGTATTGGGGTCATGATAGTGGGGGGTGGGTAACATTAAAGAACTAGAGGAAAGTTGTATGTTTTGTTAGTGGTATACAACACCCTGACTGGCTTGTCTCTTCCTTGTGATTCTACAGATGGACTTGGGTTCTCCACTCCACCCTCCCCCTCATCTACATAAACATGATTTTTTGTTTTGGGTCTTTGATGCCTGATACCTCTCCTCCATTTTTGAAAAATTCTTGTGTTTTGAGGAAACTGTGCCATTGGGATTTTAGTTTCTTATATTCTAGATTTTGTTGAATATGCCCTGTAAAAAGAAATGATTTGGGAGTGCCCATGTGTGATCTCCTTCAGCTACACAAGGGGAAGGAAAACTACCTTCACCAGCATCAGTTTGCCAAGGCCAATACTACTGAAGAGGCTGAAGTCAGACTTTCCAATCATCCCTCCCTAGGTTCAAGAAATCATTGCAGCGTCTACACAGAACTCACAGATTATACTCAATATTGTGGGGCTTATTTTTTAAAATCATTTTATTGGTGGCTCATACAATTTTTATCACAATCCATACATACATCCATTGTGTTGAGCACATATGTACATTTGTTGCCATCATAATTCTCACATTTGCCTTCTACTTGAGCCCTTAATATCGGCTCCTCATTTCCCCATCCCTCCCCACTTTCCCCTCCTTCATGAACCCTTCATCATTCATAAATTATTATTATTCTGTCATATGTTACACTGTTCGACGTATCCCCCGCCCCCCCTCCCCCACCGCCCTCTTCTCTGCTGTCCATTTCCCAGGGAGGAGACCATACATAGATTCTTGTAATCGGTTCCCCCTTTCCATCCCACATTCCCTTCACATCGCGACTCTCACCACTGGTCTTGAAGGGGTCGTCTGCCCTGGATTACCTATGTTTCCAGTTGCTATCTGTACCAATGCACATCCTCTGGTCTAGCCAGGTTTGTAAGGTAGAATTGGGATCATGTTAGTGGGGGGAGGAAGCATTTAAGAACTAGAGGAAAGTTATGTTTCATTGTGTGGGGCTTATTAAGGAAGTTCCCACTTTACAAATGGCCCTGATATAATTATTTGGACAGGGCAGACTCTTCTCAGCTGTGCCCATAAGCAAGCCTCTCCGCCACACAGCTTGTTGGACTCAGCCCTGTTGTTGCAGTGTTACAAAGCTCTTTTAGGGCTGCCAATAAGTGCCTTGAGGGCATACCACTCTGCCCTCTGCCTCAGTTGAGTAGCTCTACATGGGTCTGCAAACCTGGCTCCCCAACTAAGCGTCTGGAGGGATCCCAGTCCACAAGCCAGCCTCCCTTCCAAAGGCACTCAGCTTTATTTGCTCTGTGGGCTGGGAAGTCCACTACTCTGTCTCATGCTCTGGATCTTGGTTCTGCTTCTGCCTCTCATCTGGTGTCACAACTGCCTCCTGGATCAAGGAGGGCCAATGTGCAGGGATATCGGGGTTCAAAGGTCATGTTCCACTCCTGGCTCTTCTTTCTTGCTGGTAGTAAAAGAGACACATATTCATTTGCTGAATTTTACTTTTTAAATAATTTATTTTAAAAACCATGATGTAAACCCTTTTCATCATTGCAAGTCAAACCTCTACACTGGGTATCGCTTGAGAGGCTTGACTTCTAGTTCCTCTCCTTCTATCCTGTCCCTCCCATCAAACAAACAACCAGAAAGCAGTGTCATCTAGTCTACTGGATTCCTACTCGATGACACTGTGTGTTTCAGAGCAGAACTGTGGTTCAAAAATGGTCAACGACGGATCATTTGGAAGTAGATGGCCAGGCCTGTCTTCCAAGTGCCTCTGGGGGAAACTCAAACCTTCAACCTTTCAGTTAGCAAGGCATTTATGCAATAATGGTACACGTCCCACAGGTAATCATGTTCTTTAATAATTTATACTTCTATTAACTCAGTAGATACACATAGGCAAACACTTGCACATATTTGCTTCCTTTCATAGTAACGGAGACATTTATTTACCTAGCTAACATTTTATGTTTCTGATGAGGTACTGTCCATTCTTAAGATTCCACTGTCCAAACAAAATTTACTCTCTCCTTTAAGCCCAATATTCCCTCTTCTTGGAATAACTTGCTGATAATGTATCTGAGATTAAATGGTTGAATTCTGAGCACCCTGATTTGCAGAAGGCGATGGATGACCCGAGGCAGCCCAAATCCATTTGCAGTCTCTGGGTAGATTAAGCCTCCAGTGAATTCCCTCTCATCATTAAGCAAGGATGTGGATAATCTTGCCCTCTGGCAGAGTGCATTGGAAAGTAGATTACCTCCACCCCTGTCCAGCCAGCCCATGAAGAAGGGGCAGCCTAGGGGGAGGCAGGGGAAAAACGAGGAGCTGATATCAAGGGCTCAAGTAGAAAGAAAATGTTTTGAGAATGCTGATGGCAACAAATGTATGAATGTGCTTGATGCAACGGATGCATGGATTGTGATGAGTTGTATGAGCCCCTAATAAAACGTTTTTTAAAAAAAGAGTTGTATGAGCCCCTAAAAATGATTAAAAAATTAAAAGTAAGAAAAAAAAAGTAAGAAGGGGCAATTTTTTAGGGGCTTGCTTGGATGTGTCCTAACAGAAAGTACTGGGAGTCACATAGCCATGAGTCTCGCCCTGACTGCCTTAGTTGGGAGGCCTGTGGACTAATGTGTAAGCTCTTATATCTGACAACATGCATGTCCCAATTGTGGTCCAGCTCCTGCTGCTGTAGTCCTGCCTGTAAGTGTGCTGAATGGATCTGCCACCAGCCACCAGTCTGCGACAGTTTCCTTTGTTCCACGCCTTATCTAACTAGTGTCCTGCCTGTGGATCCTTGGTTGCCATTATGACTTCCAGCTAATGGCCTTCCTCCTCTGGAGGTTGTCTGGGTCTTTGTGCTGTCTTTGGCTCTTTTAAGGCTTAGTGAATGATCTCCTTAAATGATATATGAGGTGGGGGGTGGTGTCTCTTTTGTAAAGTAGAAGTCTAAAGTAAGGGAACTTGGATTATACAAACAGCACTGTCATCTGTTCTATTGTCTAGAGTGGGGGGAGGGCAGGGGGGAGATGGGGGAGGACAGGAGCGTTCAGATAGTGGCCAGAAGCAAAGTGGTCTGGATTGGTGCGTGGCCTTCATGGGATTTTAAACAAGTTTTCGTGGAAGGAGCACCTGCCTGCCAGGTGCAGGTTTGGGCACTAGGACGTTGTCTTCTGGGCTGGTCCTCCCTGCAAGGGTTCCCGGAGTGACTTAGCAAGCTCCCGGGTTAGCTCTCCCGCCCCTCGCCTATTGTCCCAGCGAGAGGAACCGGTATTTCCGGACTGGGGCCACAGACCTGTGAACCCAGCTCAGGATGAAGTTGGTGGGGGAGGGAAACGGAAGCTAGTCATAAAAGTTAACTCTCTCTCTCTCTCACACACACACACACACACACACACACACACACACACACACACACGTCACTAATCAGTTACTACCCCTTCAAACAAAAACAAAGAGCCCAGCACTACCAAACGCAAACCCACAATGGTCCGTAACCGCCGCGCTCCACCATCCTTCCCGTGGTCTCTGAAGCGCGCCCAATGGTCCAGAGATCAGACCTGGGTCCCTATAAAGAAAGGCGCACGGCGAAATTCCTCTGGCACTTGGGCAGGAAGGACGCTGGGCAGTTTTGCATTTAGGAAAAGACAGGTGTGGGAGGCTCCGGTGACAGGGTCGCTCTAGCTCTCCAGGTCGCAACTTCTGCCCCTGCGCTGGGTGGCGCATGTGTGGGGCCTTCCTCCCCCTCCCTGCCCAGCACCCCAAAGTAGCGCTGCGTGAACCCACGTCTCCTTCCTGGAACCCGAGCGCCTGGCCACCTCGGGGTCATGAGCTAACAGGTGACAGTCGCTGACCACCCAAGTGCCCTCTGGGTCACCGCTGCCCAACTTGCCGCCGCCCAGCACGTCCCTGTATTCCCACCCCCCACCCCCATTCCTTTTTCTTTCTTCCAAACCTCCAAACAGGAAATAGCTTGAGTCACAATAACACACAGGAGCGGTCGCAGAGGCCACTGGAGCCCGCCCATTCCCCTGGGCAGCCTCCTGACTTGGGTCCCAGCAAGGCGCCGCCAGCGACGCGCGCGGGAAGCGCAGGGGACACGATCCGCGCTGGCGCTGCGATCGAGCGCGCCCCCTGTCCCCCGCAGAGCCGCCCTCGTCCTGCGATCGACTCCGCTGGCTGCGGCCACCAGCCTTCTGCAGGCGAGTACCCTACTCCTTCTTTACCGGCCCCTGGAGAGCCGCTGGCTGGGGCGTCGCCGGGATTCCTTCTCAACGCTCCCCACTTGTGCGCCGCGACGCCGAGAGCCAGTGGGATTTGCTAGGGGCGGCGGCGCCCCTGCGCCCTGGAGCGGTGGCGTTAGTCCCCAACCCCTCTCTACCTGTGGAGTTGGGGTGCACCTTACCGAGCCTTCCTCCCCACTCTGGGGATGCCAGACTGGCGTCCACCTCCCCGTCTTTTGGGGGTGGGGGTGGGGTGGCGAGCGCACATCCCGGGCCTTGGAGAATCAGCTCCGTGAGGCTGAACTCGCACTTGGCTCAGCCGTGGGAGCCACCCTCTCCCTGGGCGGACGTCTCCCCACGCGACCCCCCAAGGAAGGCAACTGTTGGACGTTCTGTTGTGCTTTTCTCTAGATTAAAGGGGCCTTGGCGTTTCGGTTGGCCCAGCCACTGTTTGCAGTCTTTGGAGGGGGCAGGAGATGGTGCCTTGGCTTTGCGCCTGCGGGCCAAGGCGCCAGTTTGTTGGTAGCGGGTTTGTTGGCTGCAGGTCCCCACAAAGCTGCACTCTGGAGGGGTCTGCCGGGGCTGGGGCCCCCAGCGAGGGCGGCAGGGCTTTGGAGAACTTGTGGGTGCGCTCTTGCTGACCCATTTGTCCCGAAAGGGCCGTGCCAGTCGACCTTCTGGGCGTCGTTGGTTTTCGCGGACTGCAGGGCCAGGTGCTGTTGTGGGAACGCTCCTTCCGAACTAGGCTGGAGGTCGGGCCGCTGGAGGAAGGGCACTGAATTCCAGGCATTCCTGGCGCTAGAGAAGGGTATTTCCCAGAGTGTTTTGAGGGCTGCCTGAGAGTTTTCCGTGAAGCGGCGTCTCTCCCACTATCCTTATCATCGCGGGGCCTGTATCCCAGTTCCAGAGGTGGGTGGCTACTGCTGGGGACAGGGTGGCCCGCGCGCAGTGGCGTGGCTCAGGGAGAGGGGCAGCCGGACCTCCTGGGCGAGTTTCTTCCTGGTATTTGGTAAGTAACCGATTCACTTGGAAGATAGAATCAACCTTCTGCGTTTCCTGGTGAGGAGATTCTAGGTGGTTGTGTGAGTCTAGGTGGTTGGGGAGGGTGGGTCGCTTACTTTCTAGCGACTTTGGGCCGCACCCTAGTGCATTCCAAGAGGCCAGCAGCTGGGCTGCCACCTGCGGGCTTGGTGTCGAAGCAGGAGGACGCAGACTGGCTGCATCTTACCAAGCCCCCAAGGTGAACAGTTTGCACATGCCGTCGTTTGAGAAGCTCTGGGCGTTGTTTGTTCCGTCCTGTGGCCACACATGCCCACCATCCCCAAACTGGTGCAGCACCAGCCGGAACTTGTGTAAGGGGACACTTGTCCCGGAAGGAAAACTTCCTAAGTGTTTATAAGATAAGGTTCTCAAGAGAGCAATGGAAAGTGGTCTGAGCGCCCCTCACTGAAGGCAGAAAATCAAAACAAGGCAGACACATGGATTGTCAGCTCTCCTGGCGGAAGGGGGCTGCAAGAAGTTTGGGGACAAATGGAAACAATCATGAGTTTTCCCCAGAAATTATTTCATATTGCAACCTTAATTTCTGATTAGGACAAACACAGGACAGTCCTATAGCTCAAACTGCCTTCCCCCAGGTATGATAAACACCTCAGCAAGCTCTGGAAATGTAGTTTGCTCACTGGCCCATGGGGTTTTGTTTCTGACTACTTTTTGTTATTTTGTATTTGTTATCTTCTAGGGCAGCGGTTCTCAACCGGTGGGTCACAACCCCTTTGGGGGTTGAACGACCTTTTCATAGGGGTCGCCAAAGACCATTGGAAAATACATAAATATTTCGCAATATATAATTACATATTGTTTTGTGATTAATCACTATGCTTTAATTATGTTTCATTATGTTCAATGTGTAACAGTGAAACTACATCCTGCATATCAGATATTTACATTACGATTCATAACAGTAACAACATTACAGTTATGAAGTAGCAACGGAAAATAATTGTATGGTTGGGGGTCACCACAACATGAGGAAGTATATTAAAGGGTTGCAGCATTAGGAAGGTTGAGGACCACCGCTCTAGGGGAAAGACTGGGCTCAGTATGAATGTGTAAAGGAAGAGGAAACAGAGTGAAACAGGCCTCACACTGAATTCCTTTAACTAAGCATCTCCCCCAAGTCAAACTCACCTTTACTGCGGACTCGTACCTACTCAGTAGGACTGGGTAAAAGGTAAATTTGCATCGATGAGTTTCTGAGACTAACTTTTTTTCAGTTTTATTGGCACTTAATCCAAATATCATACAATACTGCAGTTCAATCATACTAAGAAGAGTTGTACAATCATTACCACAATCAATTTAGAAGTGGCTCTCCCCACCCCCGTGATTAAATTGCTTTTAAAACGAGTTGTGTGATCACCATCAGTTCTAGTGCTCCATCTTTCCTCCCATAAGAGGCTGTAGCTCCGTATGGGAGTTAAAATCCCGACTCTCTCCCGAGGAGCAGCTGGTGGTTTCAAACTGCTGACCTTGCAGGTAGCAGCCATTGAATCTGTTCTGACCCATAGTGACCCTGTGCCCACCAGAAGGAAACACTGCCCAGTCCTGGGCCAGCCTCACAGTTGTTTGCAAGCCTGAGCAGACATCGATCGGGTCAAGCCTTTTCCTTGAGGGCCTCCCTTTCTCACTGCCCCTCCGCTTTACCAAGTAAAGCGTCCTCCAGGGACCGGTCTCTCCTGACCACATGCACAAAGTATGTAAGATGAAGTCTCACCCTCCCTGCCTCGAAGGAGCACTCAGGTGGACTTCTTTCCGCACGGATAGCGTTAGCAGCCCATCGCCAGCTCCACGGTTCAAATGCGTCAATTCTCTGATCTTCTTTATTCAGTGTTCGACTTTCCCGTGCCTAGGAGCCCACTGACAAATGCCAGAGCTTCCAGGAAGCAGCCATCTTCGTGCTTCTGTTAACTGACATTTCGAGTGACTTCTTTATATAGATTTTTTTTTTGTCATTGTGATTAGTCTGGGTTGGCTAGAGAAACAAATCCATGGACACATATGTATATAAGAAAGAGATGTGGGGGGAGCACTCAGGGAGGAAGGGGGCAAAACAGAGGACCTGATGCAAAGGTCTTAAGTAGAGAGCAAATGCTTTGAGAATGATTGGGGCAGGGAATGTGCGGATGTGCTTTATACAATTGATGTATGTATATGTACGGATTGTAATAAGAGTTGTATGAGCCCCTAATAAAATGTAAAAAAAGAAAATGATTAGGGCAAAGAATGTACAGATGTGCTTTATACAATTGATGTATGTATATGTATGGATTGTGATAAGAGTTATATGAGCCCCTAATAAAATGTTAAAAAAAAAAAAGAAAGAGATGTATATACAAGAGGATTTGAACATTGAGAAACCATCCCAGCCCAGTCCAGTCCAGGGCCATAGTGTGATATTAGCCCATATGTCCGGTACCAATTTATAAAATCCTCTTCAGATTCATGAACCACATGCAATGAAGCCAAATGCAGAGCGAGCACAAGCTTGTGGGTAGAAAGTCTTTGGGTCCAGTGGCAGTGTAAGCATCTCAGTGCTGGCAGGGGTCTTTTGTCTTCTGCAATATCTCCCAAGAAGTGGCAGAGAGAGAGAAGTGCCTTCTGCCTGCCTCCAAGGAGGAAGTACCAGATTTCCCAGCATTCTCAGGAGAAGGCCATGCCCACACAGAGGTCTCATTGGCTATCTGCAGATTGACAGCCTAGACCCCACCCCTACACTCTTAATCCTTAAATTGACACCAGATTAGGTGACTGCCACAGTCATTGACTCAACCTATCCCCCTCCCCTCAGTTTTCCTCTTGTACAATATTATCTTCTATTTTACCCAAATTAACACCCGTTTACCTTTTCACAAAACAAATACACAAACAAGACAACCTCACTCAGCACTGTCAGGGTCCATTTAGACTCAGAGCTATGAGCCTGTGTTCTAGCTGGTCTGTCACTGCCCCTTCTGCCTTTCTGCTCCCATCCCTAGTCACCATCAAAGTCTGTTTCTCCCGGAAATGAAATCTTTATCTTGATCCAAAACAAAACAAAAACTAACTGTTGTCTCTCACAATATTTGCCCATTCGTGATGGACTAACTTCATTCAGCATAATGTCTTTTCAGTCCATTCACATAACGACGTGTTTTACAGTCAAACTAGTTTTTTTAAAGAAGCTGGGATGAACTTAAAAAAATGTTGCTCGGTAAATATTGGAGGAGGTCAGAGCTAGACTTCAGGAAGAGGACATCAAAAACCATTTCCAAAATAAGCCAATGCTGTTTTGCTTCTGCTTGAGTGTTACATGAGTCTAATGGCTCACATAATCTCTAGTTGTGAAAATGTTTGGATAATTTTAGAGAAGTTTTGTAATAGTCAGTCATCCACTTACATCTGCTTAACGTCACCCCACTTACGTGAGGACATTCTTTTCGATGTACATGGGAAATGGCAAACAAACAAAAAGGATTTCATCCATCATCTAAGCAAGACTTCCGTGTAGGTCACGTAGGAGGTGCGGACTGTACAGATAGGGGGGCAGTCTGATGGCTCTCCGAATAGAGTAGGGGGAGATTCTTCAGATTCTTTCTAGGGTCTCTTGTCTAATACCCTTGACAGTGGCTTTCATCAGGATGCACTTATCAACTTGTAGGAAGGAACTCACGGCTTCCTTGGATTGAAGAGCCCTTTGAAATGGCAAGTGAAGAGAATTCAAAAGGTCCAAATTTGGCAGAAGAATTTTGCCTTTTCCGGAGACTTCCTGCATTCATAGACTTGTTAGCGACTTCAAATCCGAGGCAGGGCAAAGGGAAAGGGGTTCCTTTCCTACAGTGTGTTCTCTTCTGGAAGACATGGTTTCATTTGGCAAACAGATGCTATTTTGTAGTCCACATGAAACAAAATCCCCTAGACAGAGTCCTATGAAGGGTTTGTCTCTCAGTGACGCCTGTGTCTAGCATCAGACTCTCCCAGGGCACTTACAGTTACTGCGCTGTGAGGTGCTTCTGTTGCTCTGGTACAGCCTGGTACTGCACCATCCTCACACATGTTAGGCTTGAGCCCCTGGTGGCAGCCACTGGGTCAAGCTCTCTCATTGAGGGCCTTCCTCTTTTTGGCTCACCCTCTCCCCAGCATGAGGTCCTTTTGCAGGGACTGTCCCCTCCTGGTAACATGCCCAAAGTAAGTGAGCCTCCTGGCTGTAGATTTGCCTAGACAGGTTTGTGTGTGCCCCCGCCAGTCCACCATATACTTCGTATTCTTTGCCACCCCCCTCATTCAAGTGCATCAGTGGGGTTCCTTATTCAATGTCCAGCTTTTGCAAGGCTTGGGTCACGTGTACCTTAGCCCTCAAAGTGTCATCTTTGCGTTGTCCACACTTCAGAGAGATCTTTTGCCATAGATTTGCCCAGTGCAGCCAGTGACTTGTTTGCCGGTCATGTCTTGACAGTTCCTTGCATAGACATTGCTTGTGGATGGAAGTCTTTGACACCCCCATCTTTTCTCCATTTACCGTGTCGTTGCTTATTGGCCCGTTTGTGAGAATTGCTGTGTTCTGTAGCTTGAAAGCTGGAGTCTTTGATGTACATCAGCAAACCCAAGCCCTGTTCTCTTTCCACAGTGTTGCCTCATCTGCATGCCACGAGGCTTGTTTCCGAGGCTCCCTCTAACTCTGACGCTCTGCACAGGGTCCAGTTTCTCAGACGAGTTGCTCAGCGTACATATGGAGTAAGCACGCTGAAACCATACAGCCCGACTCACACCGCTGCTGATGTTAAACCACCAAGTATCCCCCTTGTCCTGTTCAAAGAGCTACCTCTCGGTCGGTCCACGTATGTGTTTGATATGTGCACAATGAAGTGCTCTGTGCTTTTACAGTTGAGGGACGACCCGCAAGGAGACGGGTTGACCCAGTGACCGCAACATTGGGCTCAAACATGACCATGGGGTGAGGAGGGTGCAGGACGGCCAGTGTTTGCTTCTCGTACACAGGGAGCTGATGCAGTGGCACAAACAACAGTGTTTTTCTTCCCAGTGTGGTCCACAATTTGTTATGACCCATGCAATGTAATGGGATTGGGCAGTCAATAAAACACAGGAGACTATTTTTTCTGACATTCTTCCCCCTCCCCCTCTGGTATTATTTACTTTCCGCCAAGATACATTTGATATCAGCAACGATATCCCTTTTTCCATGTCTTTTTCTGACTCCGACTTGAATATCGGCATTTCCACCAGTGTGCTCCTGTAATTCTTTCTAGTTATCCTCAGCAGAATCTTCTTGCGAGTGACATTAATGGTACTGTTCAGTAAGTTCTGTGTTCTGTTGGCTCACCTTTCCTCGCAATGGGCACAGATACAGCTCTCTCTCCGTTAGTTGGCCCGGCGGCTGCCGTTCAGATTTCCTGGCACAGGTGAGTGAGTGCTTCCAATGGCGGTGAAACCTCTCATTTGGCATTTTATCCCCTTCTGGAGCCTTGCTTTTCACTCATGTCGTCAAGTGCGCGTTTGACTCCTTCCTCCAATCCCATCACTTCTTGATCATATGCTGCCTTCTAAGATGGTTGAGTGGTGAGCAATTTCTTTTAAAGAAAGTTTTATTGATGTCAAATTCACATATCATACACTTCCATAGTTACCGGTAAATCACTTTTTAAAAGAGTTGTCAATACTTCGTCACAATCAATTCCAGCGCTCCCTCCCTCCCTGAATTCATTATTTGCTCCCCAATTTCTCTCCCTCGCTCTGTTAAACCAGTGTATCAGTTATTATCTCTGGGCACAGACTCCTTTTGTGCTTCCCAAACTGGGAAACCTAGCAGAAACAAATAAACAAACAAAAAATAAATAAAAAGAAAACAGAAAGAAAACATTTATATGAAGATAAAACTAAGTAGTAATAAGGAAAAGATCACCAGCATTATTTTTTAAAAGCCAGAAAGTAAATTTCAGTCAAAGAACAAACGAGAAATATTTAAATAAACCTAGAACAAATTCAGGCTGGGTCAAGAGGGAGGGACAGATGTTATCTGACCAGGATTTATATTGTACTGAATCCATCCACTGTAATCAAGTTGACTATAATCTCTGTCTGATAGAGAAGCTGTTTGCATCCCTCAGGTGCGGCTGGAGGAGACCTGCCAGAGGCTTGATCTGACTAGAGACCCTGCAGAGGGACTCTGGGCTCCCACCATGTCCCATCGCCTTCTACAAATTGGGTGTTGACAATTTAAGCTCTGCTGCTTTCCCCTTCATCATATTTGGATTTTGTTATCATCATCTTTGGATCACATAGTCCGGTGTGCTTCCTCCCACACTTAGATGGCTGCTTTTTAAAATACAAGTCCTGAAGACTAAACCCTATATCACTTGATGGCCAGGCACCATCTGCTTTCTTTACCACACTTTGTGTGTTAGCCTGGGTACTTTAGAGAAACACATTCACAGAAACTCATGTATAAGAGAGAGTTTTATATAAAGGGTAAGTGCACATCAAGAAAACATCCCAACCCAGTGCTGCCCAAGCCCACAAGTCCAACATTAACCCATTAACCCATATGTCTGACACCAATCCACAAAGTCCTCTTCCATCTCACAAAACACATGCAATGATGCCAACTGCAGGAGGAAAGCCAAGTTGGTGAACATGTAAGCATCTCGGCGCTGGCAGGGGTCTCCACACGGCTGCTCCAGCACCCAGGGCTGCATCAGGATAGGTCCATGTGGCTTCTCCTCAGGGATGTCTTGCAAGAAGTGAGCCTTGCTAGCTGAAGCAGGGAACTGGCCAAGGCAGCTGCACCCTGGTCTGACTGTCAGAAAGCAAGAGACCCAAGAACAAGAAAAGCGAGGCTCACTGAGCCATTTATCCCTCCACCCTCCAATTCATCTCACATGTGTTTATCGGCCAGGTTGGCGCAATAAACTACGTCACTTTGTTGTAGCACCCTTCTCTTCAGTGATCTCTTCATGAAGGTGGGTTATGGAGCAGGGTCTAAGAACTAACTGTTCTTGGATTGGGGTTAGAATTAAGTGTGATTCCAGAATCCATCTGCTTCTCCATGCGTGATGAAGGACTCTGGTTTCCTTTAGTGGTCATAATACCATTGGATGATAAAAACAGACAAACAAAGCAAAACAAGAACATTAAAACAAAACAAACCAAAAAAGGAAAACATTGTCAATCATTCCACTGGGGTATAAGACGATTGGATTGATCACAATACTCTATCCAGTGGCATCGAATGTAAGGTAATGTTGATATAAGGAACTTATGCAAGCATAGTCCAACTGCAGCGCTGCTATCCCTGAATTATTCCTTTGCACAGATCGCTTTCTTAATTGATTGAGCCTTGTCTGTTGAGCATGGGAGTTGGTGTTAGGGGGAAATTTCCTGGAGCATTCCTTACAAGGGCAGATCCTTGTCCATCAGATTAATACCTGTCATGGTAATGCAAGGGCAGCATTGAGATACTAAACTTATGGTGGTTCTGGGTCCCCTTTCATTGGATGGCCTTTAAGCCAGGGGTCCTACCCAAGGTCCGTCTACTGCCATTTCACCAGTATTGGGATGACCATCCCTAAATCCAAGAGCTGTAGTTTGTTCAGTCGGCTTCCACATCTTGTTCTTCTGGTTTGGCCCTGGATGCCATGTTCCCTATAAGCCAGCATCTAAGTCTTTGTGGTAGTTATATAATTGTCAGTTTGAGAGGATTATGAGTGAAAGGGTAGAGTCTAGTCTGTCAATCAGATCATAGCCAATGAGGCTTCTGTGTGGGCATGGCCTTCTCCTGAGAATTCTGGGAGATCTGATATTTCCTCCTTGGAGGTGGAAGACTCTCTGCTCACACACTGGGAGATGTAGCAGCTGATAAGACACATGGACCCACCCTAATGCAGAAACTCCTGTCAGTGCTGAGATGTTTCCAATGCCACTGGATCCAAGGACTTTCTACCCACTGGCCTGTGATCTTCTACATTTGGCGTCATTGCATGTGTTTCGTGAGTCTGAAGAGGACTTTATAGATTAGTATCAGACATATGGGCTAATATCGGACTTCTGGACTTGATCTGGACTGGGCTGGGATGTTTTTTCAATGTTCAATTGCTCTTGTATATAAATCTCTTTCTTATACACATATGTGTGTCCATGGATTTGTTTCTCTGGTCTACCCAGACTGACACAGTCATTCCTAGTGCTTAGTTCATGGCATGGTTTACTGAGCGTTGTGTAGAACCTTATGCAAAGTGTCTACCCAGGAACAAAGAGCCTGGTTTACGCTCCCCTTAGGTTCCCTGTAATTACTGCTTAGCATCCCTTCCTGATGGGAGGTTGCTCCTCCCTATTTACCCACCATGCCCACCGTCAGAAATCTCAGTGCCTCCTCTGAAATGTAGATGCTTCCCTCCCCTGCTCTGAACTTGATTTTCCAGTAAGGTTCCTCTTATTCTGTGGAGTTGAGAATTTCTTTGGGCACATTGGTTCTGTATTGCTTTTATTTTCTTTTGATAATTCATGTGTTGTTCGATGTTTTGCCCATCAAATTCGCCAACATTACAACCTGAGACTTGAATATTTTCATGTCTTTTAACTTGAATTATGGTGAGTGTATTCTTCCCAATTGGGTTTCTAATTCCAGATCTCTGCACATTTCATTCTAATACTTTGCTTTGTCTTCTCAAGCTGCCCTTTGAAATTTTCTTTTCAGCTCTTTTACTTCATCGTTTATGCCATTTGTTTTAGTTAAGGGCAAGTTTCAGAGTCCCTTCTGATGCCCACCTTTCTTTCTTGACTTTGTATGATGCTTTTGATGTCAACCCACAGCTCATCAGGCCTCCCTCATTAGTGTTTCATGTGTCAAATCTATTCTTGAGATGAGCTCTAAATAGCAACATACATTAGGAGCCTGGTGGTGTTACACTGGATGCTAACTGGAAGGTGGACAGTTCTAACCCACCCAGTGGTTCTGCTGGAGAAAGGCCTGGCAAGCTATTCCTGTTCAAACGATGATGTGCTGTGGAGTTGATTCTGACCCAGATTGATGCTGTAGATCAGAGTGAAACTTCCCCACAAGGTTTCCTAGGCTGTAATCTCTATCAGTAGATTACCACATTTTTTTCACTTGTGGAATTAGTGGTTACAACTACTGATCTTTAAGTTAGTTGAATAGTTTAACCAGATTCCTTCAGGTAAAGATTACAGCCTGGAAAACTTGGGAGTGGGGGTGAGGGGCAGTTCTACTTCTATATGGGGGGGTTATAAGTCCCTATCTACTAGACAGCACAAAACAATAATCACACACACACACACACACACACACACACTCTCTCTCTCTCTCTCTCTCTCTCTCTCTCTCCCTCTCACTGTCCAAAATATTGAACATTAACAAGAGGGTACCAATCCATCCCCCACCCCCAAATTTATATTTAACATGAGCAAAATGGATAACGGATTCTTCTAAGTCACCACCCCAAACCACGGCCATTGTTGTTGAGTGGATTCCAACTTGTCCCAGCCTTAGAGGCTGTGTACAATTACCCCTATGGGGTTCCCACGTGGAAGCAGACTGCCCTGTCTTTCTCCTGTGCTGTAACTGGTGGGGTTGAACCGCAGACCTTTTGAATAGCGGCTGGGCGCTTAACCCCCGCGTCTCCAGTGCTCTTTTCTTTACAATTGAATGGCCACTTCCCCCAGTTTGGCAAATCTAATCAGTCCCCTTTCAGTGTTCATCCTGATTCTGGAAATCTGTAGTCTAGACCCCGAAGGGGCAGGAGGACCCTACTGGTCTGCAGAGAAGACGCCAGTCAAAGTATTGGACCGTTTGCTTGATCAGCCAGGAGCTGTTGTTGTGAGTCAAGAGTAGCTGGTGGGTTGGAACGGCAGACTTTAGGGTAGCAGCCCGTGTGTCACCCACCGCACCACCAGGATGACTTGACACGCTCACTGGGTCCTGGTCAATCTTGCACATTTGGGACCACCACACTCTGGAATATAACATTGGAGGAGGATGATCTCTCTCTCGGCTCACAGTGAGGACTCAGAGGATTTCATTGGGAAAGTGCTGTAAGCTGTAAAATGATAGTGATCGTGTCCCCTGACCTCTGCGTAGGGCAAATACTAGCAACAGCAGCACCATCCGGGAGGAAGTGACCTGCCAAGGAGCCAGGAGAGGCCACACACATACTTGAAATACGGAATATTTTTCAGTGAGCTTCCTTGGTTTGCAATTCTCTTCGAGCCAGTAAAAGAACAAATAAACAAAGATCTTTATTTTGTTACGATTCACAGATCACAATTCCCTGGTTAATGTGTGCAATGGTAACCGCACAAGTGGCTTTGGGTACATCCACAGAGTTGGGCAGCCATCACCACCAGCAGTTCTAGATCATTTTAATTGCCCTACAAAGACCTCTCTCAATTGGCTGCACCTTTTAATCTCCTCCTCTACTGCCCACTCCTGGTTGCTTTAGGCACCTGCCAATCGACTTCTGTAGATTGCCCTCTTCTGGCGATTTCATTCCCGTGGGATCAGAGGACGACAGATGGTCCTTTGTGACTTGTTTCTTTCACTTACATAATGTTTTTAAGGTTCATCATGTACCAGGTATTGCTATTTCATTCATTTTATTGCTGAAAAACACCCTAGCTTTGTCTGCCATTTCATCGGTCAATGGACACTTGGCTTGTTTCTGATTTTGAATAATGCTGCCGTGAACATGTGTGTACAAGTTTCCGCGTGTTTCCTTTGAGCCTCTCTTGGGCACATGGCTAGAGTGTGAGTGGAATTGTGGGCTGTGTGGTTCCCTGTGTCTATTATTTTGAGGCCTTGCCCACCTGTTTTCCACAAAGGTTAAAAGCCCCTCTTTCCATTCCCATGGCCCCTGGGGCTAGATGACGGGCTACTAGTGACAAGGTTGAGGGTTCTGATCAGCAGCACATGAGCGTTTCCCTGTCTTCATCCCCTTACCTACATTTGTTAGGGTCTTTATTTTAGCCCTCCCCAACCCAAACCAAAGTCATTATCATCGATACAATTCTGACTCATAGTGACACCCCCGAGCCGGGGTTCCTTCCTAGCTTGGTTTTCAGTATCTACCAAAGGAGCCCTGTGATGCTGTTAGGAAACCACTAGACTGCTAACTGCAAGGTCAACTGTTCAAACCTCCCAGCAGCTCTGAGGGAGCAAAAGGAGGCTGTCTGCTCCTGTAAAGGTTTACAACCTTGGAAACCCTATATGAGATCAGTATGAGTTGGAATCAACTTGATGACAACGACAATGTTTGTTTTTTTCCCCCTTTGATAGGTATTAAAATAAACCCCTGGTGGCACAGTGGCTTAAGTGTTGGCTTAGCAGTTTAGACCCCCAGAACAAGATGAGGCTGCTGTCCCAGGAAAGATTTACCTTCCTCATGCCGCGCGACCCTTTCATACAGTTCCTCATGTGGTGCTGACCCCCAACCATAACATTATTTTCATTGCTACTTCATCACTGTCACTTTGTTACTGTTATGAATCGGGTGACCCCTGTGAAAGGGTCGTTCGACTCCCAAAGGGGTCACGACCCACAGGTTGAGAAACGCTGATCATCAGAGTATTTCTACACCCCCACTTCCTGGACTCCATGGTGGTGAATGTGGGTTGTGATCTTTGTAGGCATGAGGTGGTACCTCTTCGTGGTTTAATTTGCAATCTCCCTAATGACTATTGAAGTTGAGCAAATTTCTAAGGTACCTCATTAGGGCCAATCTTTCTTTAAAGCTTTCTCCTTGATTTTTTTTTTCTTTAAAGGGGAAAGCTGGATAGAAACAAAGAAAACTCAGATTTGAAAAGAGTATCTAGTTTCATCAGTTTAAAAGAATCCTGAAAATGTGGAGTGAGCCCTTAGCCCTTTGGAATTTATTTTGGTTTTGGTTCATCTTCTGATCTTTGCCTTCAGGCCTATTGAGTCTGATGGTCCCAAAGATCTGAAGGAAACATTCAGGAAACGGAATACTTAGTTTCAAGGGGCAGTAGGCCTTAGGTGGGACATATTCTACATACTGATTCAGTGCAGCTAAAAATCACTCTCCTGTCAGATGGTGGTGCAGTGGCTACCCATTGGGTTGCTAACTACAAGGTAAACAGTTTGGCTTTCTACTCTCCTAAAGAGTTACAGTCCCAGAAATTCATAGGGGAAGTTCTATTTTATCCTATTGGGTCACTGTGAGTTGGTACTGACTTAATAGCAGTGAGTATGGCTTTTGTTTTCTGGTGTTAGTAACAGGCTTTTAAAAAATACATTTCTTAAAAAAAATTCATTAGCCAACATAACTGTTGGTTAATAGATAGGCGGGATAAACAATCTGGAGGAGAAAACAATGGGACTGACTGCTCCTGGGGGACATGGGAGAGTGGGAGGAGAGGGGTTGGGAAGGAAGTGGGTATTAACAAACCCAGGGACAAGGGAAAAACAAGTGATCCAAAATCAATGGTGAGGAGGGTGTAGGAGGCCTGGTAGGGCTTGATCAAGGGCAATGTAACCAAGAGGAATTACTGAAACCCAAATGAAGGTTGAGCATGATAGTAGGACAAGAAGTAAAAGGAAATAGAGGAAAGAACTCGGAGGCAAAGGGCATTTATAGAGGTCTAAATACAGGCATGTACATATGTAAATACATTTATATATGATGATGGGGAAATAGATCTATTTACATATATTTATAGGATTAGTATTAAGGTAGCAGATGGACATTGGGTCTCTACTCAAGTGCTCACTCAATGCAAGAACACTTTGTTCTATTCAACTGGCATTCCATGTTGCTCACCTTCCTGTCACAATGGCTGAAGACAAAGCGGGTGCATAAGCAAAAATAGTGAAGAAAGTTGATGGTGCCGGGCTATCAAAAGATATATCGTCTGGGGTCTTAAAAGCTTGAAGATAAACAAGGCACCATCTAGCTGAGAAGCAACAAAGCCCACATGGAAGAAGCACACCAGCCTGTGTGATCACGATCACGAGGTGTCGATAGGATCAGGTATCAGGCATCAAAGACCCAGAACAACAAAAAAAATCATATTATTGTGCATGAGGGGGGAGTGTGGAGTGGAGACCCAAAGTCCATCTGTAGGCAACTGAACATCCCCTTAAAGAAGGGTCTCAGGGAAGAGATGAGCCAGTCAGGATTCTGTGTAGCACCGGTGAAACATACAACTTTTCTCTAGTTCTTTAATGCTTCCCCACCACCACCACTATCGTGATCCCAATTCTGCCTTAAAAATCTGGCTAGACCGGAGCATGTACACAAGTACAGATAAGAGCTGGAAACACAGGGAATCCAGGACAGATAAACCCCTCAGGAACAATATTGAGAGTAGCCATACCCGGAGGGTAATGGGAAGGTGGGGGTAGAAAAGGGGAGCTGATCACAATAATCTACCTATAACTCCCCTCCCAGGGGGGTGGACAACAGAAAAGTGGGTGAAGGGGGACATTAGTCAGTGTAAGACATGAACAAATAATAATAATTTCTAAATTATCAAGGGTTCATGAGGGAGTGGGGATCAGGGAGGGAGGGGGAGAATGAGGAGCTGATATCAAGGGCTCAAATAGAAAGAAAATGCTTTGAGAATGACGATGGTAACAAATGTACAAATGTGCTTTACCCAGTGGATGGATGTATGGATTGTGATAAGAGCTGTACAAGCCCCCAATAAAATGATTAAAAAAAAAAGTCGGTTAACATCTGCTCATTCTTAAGCTGTGCAATAATTTGCTTTTGAAGTATGTTAATGAATCATGTGTTTATCTTACTAGGCTACTTTTTATTCTCAAATATCCCCCAAAGTAGGGTAGACCAATGATCATCTTTTGCATCGGTTTGTCCACTGTTGTCATTTCTTTCTGTGAGCTGCAGTTTGGTGCTTTGTGTTGGGGGAAAAAAAGCTACGGTTTGGTGCTTTGTTGCTCTTGAGAATATACACAGCAAAACATGCCAACTCAGTTATGTCTACAAGAACAATTCAATGCCATCGACGGCAGTCTTGAATGGTACAGCCATTTCACCTTCCTACCGAGTTGTTCCTCTTTCCTCAACATCACCAGCTCACTGCCTCCAAGGTTCCAATCTCCTCTTTGGAGTTGCCCTCATCAACTTGATTCCAGACCGATTATTCAGAAAAGGGAACAGTCCTGAAGGTAGACTTGCTTTACCAGTTCAGCTTCGGGGGATATGTTTAGTTAAAAGTTTAAAAATGTTCTTAGGGCAATAGTTTTGGGGGAAAGTCTGAAGTCCATGACAATTTGAAATTCTGTTCTGCATTTTCTTTCCTTTGGTCAAATTCTTCTACAAAATCTTTCAGCAAATTGATCGGTAATGGTGGTTGAGTCTTCTCCGGTTCTGGTGCGATTCAGGATTTCACCCCCACCCCACCCCCTCTATAGTCACAGGGGAATTACCATCATCTGTTATAGTCACACATCAATCTTGACTTTTTAAAAACATCTTTTACTTTCTGGAGGCCCTCTAGATCGAGATCAGGTAATGCTTTTGATCTTGTTTTTCTGGACAATACAGGTACCATGCCCGGGAGGTCGGCTGGATTGTTTTTAAAAAGTATTCACATTTGAGAATTACTTGAGACCAGTCATGGGGTTGGTATAAAGAATTAACTGACTCACAGTGACCTTAGAGAACAGACTAGATCTGTCCCTTAGGGTTTCTAAGGCTTTATCTTTGTGGGAGGAGCCCTGATGGTGCTGGGCTGCTAACTGAAAGGTTGGTGGTTCAAACCCACCAGCTTGCTCCGGGAGGAAAATGTAGTTTCTCCTGTAAATACTTGCAGCCTTGGAAACCCTCTGGGGCAGTTCTACTTTGAATTGACTGGATTCCCAGGTCATTTTCCCCATGCAGTTGCTATAAACTGAAACCAAACTCGCTGCCGTCGAGTCAGGGCTGACTCATGGTGACCCCACTGTGTGTTTCAGAGACTGGAACTCTTATGGGAGTAGCAAGCCGAATCTTTCTCCTATGCAGTTGCTATGGGTTTGAACAATCCGTTTTTTGGATGGGAGCCAATTACTTAATTGTTTGTGCCACCGGGGCTCTGTAGTTTCAGGCGAGGAGTGTGACTGTGGGGAAGGCAGTGATTTTCAAACATGAGTGTGTATCTTAATCACATCTGTTAAAACACAGAGAGCTGGGCCCCCACTCTCATGACCTTCTAGAGTTTGGGAT
The DNA here is from genome assembly GCF_050624435.1 of Tenrec ecaudatus. NCBI lineage: Eukaryota > Metazoa > Chordata > Mammalia > Afrosoricida > Tenrecidae > Tenrec > Tenrec ecaudatus. Next base: position 73,731,629 of record NC_134539.1, on the reverse strand, counting down.
TCAGAAGGTGTGGGGCAGCCCAGAATTGGCTTCTCCTACAAGTTTGTATTGTTGCAGCTATTCATAAGGTCTGCAGTGGCCAATCCTTCAGAAATGAACAGCCTATTAGTCATTCTTCAAGAAGAGCCCAAGTGCCATAGTGGGTACACGTTGGGCTGCGATCTGAAAGGCCAGCAGTTCGAAACCACTAGCTGCTACTTGGGAGAAAGATGGGGCTTTCTACTCCCGTCAGCAGTTACAGTCTTGGAACCTCACAGGGACAGTTCTACCCTGTCCTATAGGGTCGCTATGAGTCAACATCAAGTTAATGGCAGTGAGATTTGTTTTTCATAATCTACTCTTAATTTGGAAGTCCACTGAAACCTGTTCCCCCTGGCTGACCCTGCTGGTGTTTGAAATACGGTGACATTGCTTCCCACACCATAGCGACATGCAAGCCACCACAGGATGGCACAGTGACACACAAGCGGTGCCCATAGTGGGCTCCAATAGAACAGCTGCGAGGGTGGTGCATTGAGTGTTTCCTTCTGTTGTACATCGAGCAGCAAGGATGTTGTAACTGACTCATTTAACATTAACACGAATTCCCAGTGATCCACGTGCTGCAGGACAGGGGACTGCATTTTGAGGCTGGCTGGTGTGGAGGCATTTGGAAGTGTATACCTGAGTGTGAGAGAGGGGAGGGGCAAGGCTGGAAATGGGACTTGTCATAGGCATTGATTTGGTGCATGTAGGTAAGTGCGTGGTGGAGCGGTGGCCATAGACAAGTAGCTGAGAACTGAAACATGCAGGCAGGCTGGTGGGGAGGAGGGAGAGAAGCCTGTAGGAGATAGAGACGGAATGGGCTGAGAGTTAAGTGGTGACCTTGTCCAGTTCATGAAGAACGATTGACTACATAGGCAGGAGAGTCTGGTCTAAGAGCCTCACCAACGAGGGAGGTGGGAGTGGAAGTGGGACGGGGGCAGTGGTGGGGGACGTTGCAGATGTCGTAGGATGGTTGATGAGTGGAGCTCAGGGTCAAGTGCAGGGAGCCCTTTTATACAGTCTATGGCAGTGGGTTTGACTTTTGGTTGGTTTTCAGTCCTTCAAAAGGATCTCTGCTGGTGTTGTGAGTTAGGCATTCGGCTGCTAACTGACTGCCAAGTTGGAGGTTAAAGTCCCACGGGCCCTCCGCTGGAGAAAGAGAAGGCTGTCTGCCTGTGCCTGCGCAGGTTGACAGTCTCAGAAGCTTTACCTATGTCAGGCTTTTATTAGACAGATGACAGTCTCATATTGAGTTTGACCTTGTCTCGCCCTTCAGAGGAGCCCCAGTGGCTCGGTGGGTTCAGTGCTAGGCTGCTCTGTGGGGGCAAGAAACCCTGCAAAGATTACAGTCTTGGGACCCCTAGGGAGCAGGTTGGCTCTGCCTATAGGGTCACTATGTGTTGGAATCTCCTGGGTTTCATAGTCCTCGGGCCCGAGGAGCCCTTGTGACATGGTGGTTACCCATGGGCCTGCTAAATGCAAGTTCAAAACCACCAGCCGCTCTGAGGGAGAAAGACGAGGCTTTTGATTCCTGGAAACAACTACTCTTGAAGGCCCGCAAGGGCAGTTCCACCTTGCCCTAAAGGGTCCCTGTGGCTTGATATTGACTCAATGGCAGTGAGCACACTTTGCGAGTCCTCCAGGCCACAGTCGGAGGACTCCTGAGCCAGGACTCACACCCCTCCATCACCTTGCCCATCACCTCTGATCATGCTGAAGCCAAGGCCCAGCTTGGGAACCAGAAGCAAGATTCCTCCGTGCAAGAAGCCCCTGCTGAGTTTTCAATCTTCCCCTGACACGCATTTGCCTGCTCGGCTTAATAGACTTAAAGACTTGTGCTACCACGTGTTGAGTCTCGTCAGCAGAACCTGGTGTAAGCCGATTCCGAGAGGGGTGCTGACGAGTGTCACTTTACCCAAGAAGCAAGGTAAGCACCGGTTTACCTGTGCTTACTTTAATTTACCTGTGCTTACTTACTAATTGGTAGTGACCAGTTTCACATGGAACAATTTCACTTGGTTCAGCAAGTGAGAGTGTTGTATCACACTTGTGAGCTATCCTCCCAGGTCCGCCTGTGCTTTGTGGGTACGGAACCCCTGCGAACTTGTGCACTACCGGTTAGTAAGCAAGCACAGGTAGACCCGGGCTCACCTTGCTTCTTGGGTAATCCGCCTCTGACGCTGACATCGGGGTGTGTGTTTGAGCAACAATCTCATGAAGGTCAGGTGAGTGGCAGTGAAAAAGGCCCAGAAGAGTACCGGCAGCTCCCTGCTGTACCAACCAGAACTTAGTCACTGCCGGCCCATCCTTGGACTCAGTGGCCCTCCAGGACAGCGCAGCCCTGTCCCATCAGGTTTCCCTCTCTACAGAAGCAGACTGCCGCACCGCACTCCTTTGGAGCAGCTGGTGGGTTGGAATCCCTGACGGTTCGGTTGGAACGCTGGGATCACTCAGTGCCATGAGTCAATTCTGACACAGTGATCCCAAAGGACAGGGTGGAACGGCCCCTCTGGGTTTCTGAGACTGTTAATCCCTATGGGACAAACTTCATCTTTCTCTCATGCAACTGCTGGTGAATTCGAACAGCTGACCTTGAGGTTGGCAGCCCAATGTGGTATTCACTACGTCCCTAGGATGAGTTAGAATTCCTCAATAGCATGTGGGAAGTACTGTTAACCAGGGAAGCCCAGTAGAGGCTCTACAGCCAGACTGTTTTCACTGGGGACTGACCAGGAGCCTTGGTGTTGGAAGGCTAGCGTTGAGGTCAGCAGTTTGAAACCACCAGCCACTTTACGGGAGAAAGAGCCTCCCATAAAGCGTGACGCTCTTGGAAACCCACAGCGGCAGTTTTACCCTGTGGTATGGGGTCGCCATGGGTCAGAATGGACTTGGTGGCAGCGAATATTTTTGTTTTATTTTTCAGTCAGTTGGGCATTCTGTGCTCAGCACACCCCACATTCCAGACTTCAAGAAGGCGAGCAGGCATTCAGCAGAAAGCATGTTTTTCATGCAGTGTAGACCCAGGGAGCCAGGCTCAAGGCTAGGAGTCAGGCCAGCTCGGTTAGCTCTTCTGTACAGTGGAGGCTGCTTCGTGCTTCACCCGGGAGGGAGCCATCACACAATCTCAAGGCCACTGTTGGGCAAGGAGTGAACTGGGGGTTTGCAGCCAGATCTTGATTTCGGGGTGGTAACTGGGTCAGAAAAGGGGGCAGCACAGGTTGGAAATGAGTTGAGAGCCCCACTCATCCATCCATCCATTCACCTGTTCACCATTGATTGATTCATTCTTATTGGTGTCTGCTCTCAGTTAGCCTCTGCGCCCAGCATTAGTGATATGCAATGGTGAGCAGGGCAAAGTCCCTGTCCCCCAGACCTATGTTTCACTGGGGAGACAGACAAGGAAGGGGCAATTAGAATTCACTGTGATGGGGACCTAACCAAGGGGCCCAGGGCACCTCACTGAGGCTGAGTGAATCCCAGAGGCTTGCATGTGATAATCACATCTACCTGGGTAGAAACCACACCTCCACTTGTTCCCTGTGCTACTTCAGGTGAAGCTGTATGGCTATTTTGTACCTCAGGGTCTTCCTCTGAAAACAGGCAGGATGTACATCCACCTCTTAAAGTGATTATGAGCTACTTGCAAAAAATTAGCCAGAAAACTGTATGGACCATCAAATGTTGGAGACTTCCGCTCCCTTACTTTGGATGTGTCAGGAAGACATTGTGTTGGTAAAGTGGAGGACCAGCGAAGGCCAGGGAACTTTCCATGAGATGGAGTGACACACAGCCTAGAGAGACTATGGATTCAAAAGGGCCTTTCTTCAGCCTAAAGAGCACCTTTTCTTTCTAGCAGGCCCCACCCCACCTCTCTCCTCTCCCGGGCCGCCCTGGAGGCAGGGTTGCCCACTCCCCCTAGTCACCGTTCCTGTCTCACGCAGCCTGATGATGGCATCTTGCGTTGCAGGTATTTGTTGCTTCACGGCTTGGTTACCTAGTGCTGCAATAGCATAAAATGCCACCAGTGGGTGGCCTTGGAGAACAGGTGTTTATTGGCTCGTAGTTCACGAGGCTAGCAGTCTCAAGTTCACGAGGCTAGCAGTCTCAATAGGGCATTGGTTCTACGGGAGGGGCCCGGAAATTCCATGTCACTTGTCTTCTTCTGTGTGTGTCTTTGTCTGTGCTACGCTTCTAATACGACACCACCACAGAGTAATCAGGTTTAGGACCCCGCCAACTCTGGCAACGACAGTGAACCCCTTCCGTTCCAAAGACCAAATTGTTATGGACAAGCGGAGGGGTTTAACTTTCTGTTTTCAGATGATCCACTTGTCCGAGTTTTTAAATTGAGAATATGTGATCCCCGGAATGATAACAGCTAAGGTTTGCTGATGTCCTCATCGCTGCGATGCCTCCGGTTATGGGCTGTCCCTCTGCAGAGGAGGAGGCTTGGAGGAGACACTCTGGAGCAGAGTTGTTAGTGGTAGGTGCCCTTCTAGTCGGTTCCAACCCACTTCGACCCCGTACAACAGAACAAAACACTGCCCAGTCAGTCCTGCTCCAGCCCCCCAATAGTTCTCATGTCTGAGTCTATTGTCAAATCTATCTTGTCGAGGGTGTATCCAATTGGGATTATGTACAGATATGGGGTGGGCATAAGGATTCTATATTTATTTGGGGGGATGCAATTTAATCCGTAATAAATGGCCCCATTTGTATGAACTATTGAGAACAAGGAAGTGCATAGACTGAGAAGGCAGACGTAAAGTTGCCAGGGGCTGAGTGAGGGCTGGCGGGCGGGTGGAGTTACTGCTTAAAGAGTGACTTGTGCTTGGGATGAGGAAACATGTCAGGAAGTCATGGTGGCGATTAGTGCACAGCATTGTGAATGTATTTACTGCCAGGCAGGGCCTCACTCACAGGTGCAGAAGGTCGGATCTCAGCACATCTGGTGTGGGGGTACCCAATTCAGTGTATAACACCCCATCCATCTGGGTGACACTTCTTTACATGCATGTCAGGTTCCTATTTAATACTTCTTATATGTCACATTGTTCAGTGACATGGGTCACCTTGTTCATAGCAAGCCAGCATTGTAATGGTTCCCATTTTGGGGGTTCTGTTTACATCTATCTAACTTCTCTTGCTCCACCCCTCCCTTGCCTTCTCATCTTTGTTTTATGGTCCATACTGACCGGTCTCATATCGATGGTTACATAAAGGTGCACAGTACCTGGAGGTACTGTTGTTTACTTTAAGAGTCAATCTATTACTTAGTGGAAGAGTGACCTTCAGTTCCAAGTTGAAAGGGTTTCCAGAGTGATAGTCTCAGGGTGTCCTCTCATCCCCACTGCTTCAGTAAGCCTGGCCTTATTTTTTTAAAAAACTTCTTACATATTTGAAGTTTTTTCTAAGTGTTTCTCCCATTCTGTCCCATCCGTTGTGTCTCTGTTCAGAACAGCTGTTGGGCCGCCAGGTGCCATCTAGTCTTTCTGTGGACGTCTTTCTCCTTTGACTCTTTGGTTTCCTCCTCTATCTTTCTGTCTTCTCTGTTTTTCAATAGTTGTATCTTACATGGCTGCTCAGAAGTTTTAAGACCCCTAGTCTGGGTGATTCTTAAACACAGGAGCAATTTGCTGTTCATTTTATGTCCAGAGTGGGTCCGAATGTTGGATGGGGAACTGTTTAGTGGTGGTCAAGGTTGTGAATGTGTGTCAGTGTGGGCTAGACTAGAGGACCAAACACGGTCAACAGAATTGGATTTCTGCCATGTTTGTAGTCTGGGAGGAGTGAGAGAGAGTAAACAGATAAACACAGATATATAATTAGAAACTGAGAACTTACTCAAGGAAAAGGGTTTAGTCCACCAAGAATCAAACAGGAAGAATCGGGAGGCCAATGTTGATGCCCTTGGCAATGTAGGTCTATTAGCTAAGCGTGTGGGTGGTGCCGGGGACCAGGAAAGACTGGTCAGGCTCCAGGAGTCCTTCTGCTGAAGACAGAAAGGCAGATCAAAGGTCACCAGCCTCCCAACTGCCAGAGGGCAGGGCTGGGAAGAGCCAGGAGAACTAGGTTCCATCTAAGTGGAGGGAGCCAGGCAACCTGGGGAGGAGGAACTCATAGTTGATTGAGGAGGTGGAACTTGGCCGTTGAAGAGCTTGTTAGCTAGATCAAGGCCCCAGGCCCCCAAATATCTGCTGAGTCAAATATAATTATGCCTGTCATCTGTAGAACACTCAGGGTGAACTAGGGCCTGTGCTTTGCATATAGTCATTAGATGTAATCTTCACACAACCTTATCAGGTAGGTGCTATGATTAGCTCCACTTTACAGAGGTGGAAGCCAAGGCCCTGGACAAGGTATATGACTTGCCCAGGGTTCCAAAGCTAGTAAGTATGAATCTGGGATTCAAACTCAGTCTGGTCTAAAGTACAGTCTTAGCCATGACAGCCTGCTGCCTCATAATTAGGGATGAAACCCTACATTATTGGGTACTTATCATATGTTTGTTCCTGAACCAGAAGAGATGAATGCAATATCATACCGACCTAGGATGATCCAGAGTGCTCAAGGAGATAGGTGGATAGAGATATCATATTTTCATTTGAAAGTTTTCTGTACACTATATCTCACCTCTTTCACTTAGCATGACGCCTTTAAGGCTCTCCTATACTATAACATGTATCAGAATTTCATTACTATTTAGAGCTGACTAATCAATTGTATGTAAATGCCACATTTTGCTTATCCATTTGTCAATTGATGGGCATTTGAGCTGTTTCCACCACAGACAGTTGCGCATAGTACTGCTATGGACAATTCCATGTCTAAGTATTTGTTTGAATGCCCTTGTCAGTTCTTTTGGAGATACACTGAGGAGTAGAATTGCTGTTGTTGTCCTTGTTAGGCGCCACCGGGTCAGTCCCCACCCATAGCAGCTCTCTGTACAGCAGATCAAAACACTGCGCGGTCCGGTGCCTTCCTCCCATTGTTCCTATGTCTGAGCCCATTGTTGCAGCCAAGGTGCCAATCTACCGCGTTGAGTTCCGTCCTCTTTTTTGCTGCCCCTCCACTTTACCAAGCATGATGTCTTTCTCTAGGGACCGGCCTCTCCCGAAAAAACATGTCTAAAATCTGTGAGAGCCATCCTCGCCCTCCCTGCCTCTACGGAGCACTCTGCTGTATCGTGTGACCACTCGCTGTTCCAACTCTTTCAGAATCTGCCGATCTCTATTCCATCGTGCCTACACCATTTCCCATTCCCAGCAGCCAGGGAGGAGGGCTCCCTTTTCTCCACGTCCTTGTCAACACTTGTTTATCTGATAGCAGCCGTCCCAGGAGCCCTGGTGGAATCGTGGTTATGTGTTGGGCTGCTAACTGCAAGGTCGTCAGTTTGAAACCACCAGCCCTTGATGGCAGTGAGCTTGGTTTTGGGTTTGAGTGGGTATAAAAGGAGCCCTCAGGGTCCAGGGAGTTGAGCATTGGGTTGCTAACAGAAAGATCAGGAGTTCAAGCCCACTGTCCTTTCAATGGTAGAAAGATGGGGCAGACTCCTCTGCTTTCCTAAAGATCGAGCGCCTTGGAAACCCTATGGGCCCTGTGGGGTCACTATGGGTCAAAATCGACTCCATGGCAGTGGCGCAGTGGGTGGGAAGTGGTGTTTCATTCTTTAAACTCTTAGCCAATGTAGAATTGGCAACTCTTCTATTCTGTAGATTCAGCAGTGTCAGTTTGTTCAAGGTCATAAGGTATACAGTGGCAGAGGTTTCAAATCGAGTCTTCTTATGTCAAACAGAGCTCTCCTTCCCTCTGGGTCAGGGGATTGCCTTGACTGGGAGACTCACCAGAACGGGGAAGGGTGTCTTCAAGGTCTTGTGCTAAGGAAACCGGGAGAGTTAAAACCAGGGGAAAGCTATCGAAAGGCAGGAAAAGGCACAGTACAGCTGGTGCCAGGGCCTGGGGAAATGTAAGATCTCACTGCCGTCGAGTCGATGCTGACTCATAACGAGCCCATTGGCAGGATGGAACTGCCCCTGTGGGTTTCCGAGGCTAACTCTTTACCGAAGTAGAAAGCCCTGTCTTTCTCCCAAGGAGCAGCTGGTGGTTTTGAACTGATGACTTGGAAGTAAGTTGCGCCATCACAACCACATCTGTACATACATACATACCTACACGGGAGCCCTGGGTGGCTGCAGCCATATTTTCTTAGTAATATTATGTCTTGGTCTCATTAGAGTTCCTTAAAAATAAAAGTTTAGTCAGAGCTGTGGCTTCTGAGGGGATCTGCTGGCCCAGTTGGATTTCAGGCAGAGCAGACCGCTTAGAAGGTTATGGTGCCTGTTTATTGGGGCTCCACGGGCGCCAAGGGACACAGGGCCATCACAGGGTCCCTAAGACATTACAAGGAAATTGAAAACTGTGTTGGCGGTGGGGAAAAAAGCCAGGAAAGTGGTGCTGAGGAATTTTTTTCCATCACGGCAATTCATCAAGAGTAGTGAAGGTTGTTCTGTGAGAATTTTGTTGCGAAATCTTACTCTGTCCACCCTACCGCCCTGTTCTTACCCCTTCGGACTTCTTTCTCTCAAAACTCAAAGAACATGGAAAAGGAATAGCATTCCGGTCTCTCAAGGATTGCGAAACTACCATTTTGATGTGCTAGCAATTGAAAAGTGCAGAATTCTTTGGGGAAGGGCTAGAGGGATGAAAGCATCGCCGTCAGAAGTGTAGATGGAGACTCTAGAGAAACAATAACTCTACTTTTGTATTATGCTTGCTTAATAAAGGAATCTTCCGTTTTGCAGCAATGCTTTTTAAAATGTAGCCTGGCATATATGACAAAACATGCTTTATTTCAGTATATTTTAGACAGTGACTTTAATTACATTCATTATGATGTGTAATCATGATCATATCCATTTCTGAAAAGTTCCATCTCTCTTAAACAGAAATGATCAGACTTACTCCCTGCCACAGGGAGTTGTTTCCAACTCAGAGTGACCCTGTAGCACGGGGTAGACGTACCCTTTTTTGAAGGGGGGGGTAGACTTGCCCTTGGGGTTTCCAAGTCTTTATAAATCTGTACAGGAAAAAAAATCTGTACAGGAGTAGACAGACTCATTTTTCTTTGAAGAAGTGGTGGGTTGGCTGGAACCGTGACCTGTGGCTAGCAGGTCAGCGGGCATCCTACAAAGCCACTATGGCTCTTCCCAACAAAGACTCATTGCCCTCTAAACCATGACTTTCCCTTCTCTCCCCTCCCACCACCCCTGGTAACCACCAGCAAGCTTTGATCTCTCTCTATTTACCTATCCTAGATATTTCCTAGAAGTATGACCACACAATATTTTGGACTGTGTATACATTCTTTACAATTTCAGTAGGTAAATATCTTTCAAACAGATAGTGGTAGCTATAAAGAATTTCTAGACCTCTAAGAACATTAATCAAATATGCATTTATTTCTAGAGAATGTCTAAAATTACAAAGACGAAATACCATATACAGACACATCTGATGGGGTACTTTGACGAGATTACATTATCTGCTGTTGTCCCTTAATGTGTAGTGTTATGAAGAGCAGATAGGGAAAATACAAAGAGGCCGATTGAAAAACATTACACAAATAAATAAATAAATTAGAAAGCTGAACGATTTCTTTTATAGAAGCAATGCCAATACTTTGTCAAATCTGCGAAGGCAGCATCATTTTCTAATGAAAGGCCCAATTTTAGCTTTGCATGACATCATCACAGATAAGAGCCACTTTGTAAGCGTCCCACGGTCCCCTGTTAGATGCTTAGTCAATTCCAATAGGAAGAGGAGACTCACACATGCTGTTTATAGACCGCGGGGTTACTTTCATTGTAGTAAAACAGCTTCCCGTGGGTGGGTAACCAGTTTAACTTGATTTCTTTGCTTTTGTTGCTAGCTAGGGCTTCTATTCTTGTTTGAGCTGTTGTATTATAATTTTATCAAGCGTCATTCGAAATACAAATTGTTAGAACAAAGACCGCGGTGTGAGTGTAATTAGGGCTTCCTGTGTGATTTAACTAGGGTGTCTTGGAGCCTCTTTTTTTTTTTTCCCTCCTCCCCAGAGGTGGCAGCTGTAGCCAAGTTCAGGCTACAAAGGAATTCCTGTGCCTAACTGGTACACATTGTTCTTAGAACAACCAGTGGAGTGATACTCATAAATGCCATGGAAGTGGAGTATTCTAAGACCAAATAGCTTATGCCTCGTTTTCTACCACCATATAGGGGTCAGATGAGATTCATGGTATAATCAGGCAAAGTGAGGTGGGAGTGTTTAGGCTTCGGTTGTTGGAGGGCAATTGAGCGTGCCTTCTGTTCAGTTGTCTTATTCTGCAAAGGCTGACTTGGAGGCGTGGGGGGTTGTTAAAGGGCTATTCAAATCACTGACCTTCAAGCTTCTTTTGATCATGCACCTCTATCTGATACTCAAGGATGCCCTAAAGTATATGCTTCTTTATGAAAGACACACTTTACTGTAAAATATAGTTCTGCTAAGTAAACAGTGTGGGGATTTTAAAAGACAAATACCCCAGGTACGTTTTTTAAAGGCTAAGAGGGAAAAATGAAAAAGTCCAGTCTTTTCTTCCTAGGCCTCGGTGATTGTGGGTGTGCGCTTTGCTTTGCAGACTGTTGCTTTAAATCATTCAAGGAAAAGGAGGAGGAGGAGGAAGCAAAAAAGAAACTTGCTATGGAGGAAAGGGAGAAACCAAAAGTAGGGTTTGAGATATTGGGGCACGGTTATCACTTATTCACCGTGGTCTCTGGGTTAATCTAAGTCACTACATCAGGACTCTGTGTGTTTTTTTTTAAAATAGTTTTATTAGGGGCTCATACAACTCTTATCACAATCCATACATACATCAATTGTGTAAAGCACATTTGTACATTCATTACCCTAATCATTCTCAAAACATTTGCTCTCCACTTAAGCCCCTGGCATCAGCTCCTCATTTTTCCCTCCCTCCCCACTTCCCCTCCCTCCCCTCCCTTCCCTTCCCCCTCCCTCATGAACCCTTGATAATTTATAAATCATTATTTTGTCATATCTTGCCCTGTCCGACGTCTCCCTTCACCCCCTTTTCTGTTGTCCATCCCCCAGGGAGGAGGTCACATGTAGATCCTTGTAATCGGTTCCCCCTTTCCAACCCACCCTCCCTCTACCCTCCCAGTATCGCCCCTCACACCCCTGGTCCTGAAGGGATCATCCGCCCTGGATTCCCTGTGCCTCTAGCTCCTATCTGCACCAGTGTACATCCTCTGGTCTATCCAGACTTGCAAGGTAGAACTGGGATCATGATAGTGGGGGAGGGGAGGAAGCATTTAGGAACTAGAGGAAAGTTGTATTCTTCATCGTTGCATCCACTCCGCATCCCCCTAATGACTGTTTTATTGCATCGTTACATCTGAGGTTGTTAAGACAACAGACTTTGATGCGATGCCTTTGCACGTCAAACAGAAGAATAAAAATAGCTCGAAGAAGGTGGAAACTCAATGAAAACAAAGCTCACACAAGTCAACTTGTGGCACTGAGACTTCCCAGGATGAGAGTAGCCGCAGGCGTAGGGAATCCAGAAGCTTCAGTGATTTCTCTCTGAATGCCATGCTGCCATCTCTGGGCAGCGTGGTTGACCCCATCTGGATCACGCACACCATCTTGGATAACCCACCCTTACCACATGGAAGAGGGTCAGGAGCACCCCAACACCTAAAACCAAACTCACTGCCATTGAGTCAATTCCAACTCATAGCGACCCTATAGGACAGAGTAGAATTGCCCTTTGGGTTTCTGAGACTGTAAACCTTTCTGGGAGTAAACAGCTCCATCTTCCTCATGCTGAGCCAGTTGGTAGTCACCCCCCAAATAAGGGGAAAGTCTTATTGAAAAATAAGATAGCATACAAACCGGACTCACGGCATGCTGTATTCTAGAAGTATTTTTTAAAGGTATCAGGGGGGAAAAAAAAGTCATTTCCTAGTTAAGAAATTAAGTTTTATAGGTTAACCTATGGAGACAGTAACTGGTTTAATGGTTTCTTGGGGGCATGGGCAGGAGAGGTTGGGGGCCAATGGGGAGCTAATAATGATGAGCATGAGAAAGAAGAAAATATTCTAAAATTGATTGTACAACTCTTCTGAATAGGATTGAAATGTATGATGTACGAATGATATGCCAATGAAAGGGTTAAAGAGTTCATGTTTCCTTTGCTGGCATCCAAGCAGTGCCATCCTGGCATGTGGGGATGCACGGCTCCAGACCTCGGCAGAAATGCCTTCCTGTCGTCAGCGCAGCCTGTTAGAGCCAGCGTCCGCAGAAGCAGCCGATCTGCTGGTGCCGCTGGCTCATCCCGAGGCACGCGGGCTTTCTGGGGACCAGTTATGACCAGACCTTGTGCACCATTCGCATGAGTGGCCCCCAAGAGTTGCGTGTGGATTAATTGGGGAGTGTGCGTTAGCACCAGGGCCATCAGCAAATCATTTTCACGAAGTGCTTTTTTCAAAATTCTTTAGCCTTATCTAATACGACTGCTGCCGCCCCCGGAGATCCCCAAGAGCCTGTATTGATTGATTTAGCCTTGGATTGGTTGCAGACTTTCTCCACTCCGCCCCCCCCCCCCCACTGTGGTGTTTAATAGCTCTAGCAGGGACTGCACTGAGCAATCTGAAAGCAGCAGCAACTTCCAGCGCAGCAACGATGACTTCTGAAGCTTCGGCTGAATGGTGACTGCAGCGTAGGAGCCCTTGTGGCGGCAGAGGGAAGATGAGGTACAAGAAGTACATGGCTATTCTGGAGGCGGCAGTTGGCGTCACCCCTCTGAACAAAAGAGAACTTCTTCCGGAGAGCAGGAGACATGTGAACCTGTGGCAGCCCCCAGGGTAAGCCGAGGAGGCAGGAGGCTTAGCCATGGCTGTACACATGAATACGATTCTTGGGGGCCTGGGGCGAGGACCTCCAACTGGAGAAACGAGCCATCCGCCTCCTGAGAGAGGGATGCTGAGCCCTTCACTGCGAGCTCGTTTCTTCTTGGTGAATGGGGCCTCGGCAGGTGGATTTGAAAACGCCAATCGTGATAACCTGGCAATAACAGTCTTAGGAGACTCCGGTCTAAACAGCCAGGAAGATGAGGCGGTGGGATTGTCCCGGAGCGCAAAAGCAGGGTTTATTTTTACACTTGATCTTAGCCAAAAGGCTGAGAAGCGATTGGCAGGGTTTATTTTTATCATGCAAATATTTAATTTTTTGAATGTGATAGTTTTGCCGTTTTCAACATGATTTATCATGGTAATCATTCTGAAAGACTGAACGAAATGTGCCTTATTATTTCTCTACGGTGCAAATACTTTCTGATCTACAGCACAGGCTATTGCAGGCAAATGTTTCTCTTAAAGCAACCGTTTTTACTTCGCATCACTTTTCACGCTCCGCTGAAGAAGAATTTAGGAGTTCTTTCTGAATGCTTACCCCTGGGGGCGTAGTGGGTTACACATTGGGCTGCTAACCACAAGGTTGGCAGTTTGCAAACACCAGCCACGCTGTGGCTTTCTGCCCCTGTAAGCTTCAGAAACCCATGTAAGTCAGAATCGCCTCTGTGGCAGTGAGGTTTATGTGTGTGTGTGTGTGTGTGTGTGTGTGTAATTTGTTTCTGAATGGTTAGTGTCTTCAATTCTAACTTTCTTCTCTCAAGTCCTGTGCTCCCTGGAGCCTTGGTGGGGCAGTGCTGAAGCGCTCGACTGCTAACTGAGAGGTTAGAGGCTCATACCCATCCGCTGCTCCACTGGAAGAAGATGAGGCAGTTAGCTGCCATAACGATAGACAGCTCTGGAACCCTTGCAGCAGCTCTCCTGGATCCTATAGGTTGCGATGGGTCCGAGGAGACTGTAAGGCAGTGGGTTTGATCTTGGTTTGGGTATGGTCGATGGTATTTGAATGGCTTGAACGTGAACTTTTATAAACTGACAGAGGCAAGCATTGGTACGCCCCCGTGGATGCGTTTGAGGTATCCGTGTAGCAAAGGCTGCTTCCTTTTCAAAAGGAGAAAGGCACTGGTGTATGTTTGTCACACAAGCGACATGGATTCATTAGAGGGGATTTGGAAAATGGAGCTGGGGAAACCATAATCCCATCCGCTTACGAGAACCTCTAGAATCATTTAGGTCAGTGATTCTCGCGGTGGTGGAGTGTGGGTTTTCATTCCTGGGGACATGTGGAGATGCTGTGGGCAGGGAGGGGGTACAATTTAAGGATGCTTTAGGTCCCGAGGCAGGATCAACATCATTGTTTTTATTTTATCAACATTTTCTTGGGAGGAAAAGAAAAGCTTGTGTGAGGCGGGTGGTGGGGGGCAGACATGTACCGTGACTCTAAGGTATGTACTGGTGGGTTGATGACCTTGAGAACTAAGGACACATGATGCAATTACCAGGTGGGGACCCTTCAGGGAGCTTCAAGAGATCGGGCACACTGTGGTTTGGATCTTTGTCTCAGAACGACAGGTCTTTCCAGCGGGGAGCATCTTCGATCAGGACTGGTACACAGTTGCTGTTGCAGCTGCTGTGTTTGCTAAGATCCAAACTAAACTCACTGCTGTGAAGTCAATTCCGACACATAGCAACCCCATAGCACCAGGTAGGACTGCCCCAGAGGGTTTTAGGTGGTCCATCATTACATCTTTCACTTGCAGAGCCGCTGCATGGATTCGAACCTCCCACCTTCAGGTTCGTGGCCAAGGGCACCACCGGCTTTCACAGGGCGTGCCAAAGCCAATGGATGGGATTAGTTGCTTCGAATTGTAATAAGGGGGGGCCCAGAGGCTGCCCTGAGTCTTGACTTAGCAGGAAAGGAATACTGTAATCTATTAGAAATGTTTTTTGGTGGGGGGAGCTGGTATGCGTGGTCCAGGTAGTTGCTGTTCCTGAATTCTACTTCCGTCTTTGGATTTTCCAAGTGTGGGTCATCGTGATCTAGGGTTTGATCCTCAGACAGAAACTGGAGGTTCTTCCTCCCTGGCTCAGGATGGCTCATGAAGGGATTCACCCTAAATAAATGTACAAGATTCATGATTCAGATGTGCAGGGCACATCGCCCAGCTGTTCATTTCTCTTGTGAGAAAACCTTTTCTGGCGATTGGAATGACTGAGCACCAGAAGTAGCAGCATCTCTGTCTTCCCTCCTTCCAAGCCAAACAGAAGTCAAATTCTTCATTGGGAAGCGATCCTTATGTGAGGGAAGTTGGATGTTCCTTTTCTGTTTAGGGAGAGGGTTTCCTGAAGGCGAATGTAGTAACCCTGCACTGTTTTTTTCAGATCTCCCTTGTGTCTACGGTACATGGAGTTCTTGGACTAGGCACAGATGACTCATTCCTTCTCTGACACTCTGTGTTTTGTTTGACTCCTTATCACCGGACACAGCCTTCATTTAGACATGTTAGTATCCCTCTCGAAGCTTAAGGTAAACTCTCCCCAGAGGGTTTATCTCTTAGCAAGATGTGCTGATTTAATTAATTCGTCTTAAGCCCTTCAGAGGCACCTGCCTTTGCCTTATTTTTCAGCACTGAATGTGCGTATGGAAGAGCCGTGGTGCCGAGTGGGCTAACTGCAAAGTCAGCAGTTCAAAACCACCAGCCGTTTCGGAGGAGAGAGACAGGCCTTGTCCTCCTTGGAAACTCACAGGGGCAGTTCTAGCCTGTCCTGGAGGGCCGCTCTGATCTCATGGCATGGAGTTAGGTGTTTTGGTAATGTGCATATGAGCCACCCTGTTGAAATGCAGATTCTGACTCTGTAGGTTATGGAAGGGCCTGAGTATCTGCCTTTCTAGCAGGTTCCCAGGTGATGCTGTAGGCCCAGAGGATGCCCAGAGACCCAGAGTGCAGTGTTTCCCCAAATGAGTGATCCACCCCTTAAGGGGCACTGGAACAATCTGAGGGCTGCAGAACCAGATAGCTACACTTTAGCCTGGATTGTGGGCTGCAGTGCTCAAGTGTTTAATTGCCAGATGGGCTCTGAGTTTAAAAAAAAATTCTAAAAAGTCAAATCAGTCTGGTACCGATGGTCCAGACGATTCTGATGGTTCAGCCCATGAGCCACACTTTGAGCAACAAGCACCTCGAAAAGCGCCCCGTGTCGCAGCCTGCCTATTGGCTCATGAGTTTACCTTCTGGACTTCTCGGCGACATTCAGTCCCCCGTCCCTTGGCCTTTTAGAGACTCCCGTGCTATGAAGGTGGGCTGTGGGCCAGGTTTCTAGGGAGGGAAGTCTGCCCAGGAGCATTCTTGCCGGAAATCTCTATAGGGTTAGGGGACTACATAATGAGGCTGAGCATTCTGAGAAGTTTCGTCTCTATCATTCTGTCCAAGAAGTCTTAAAGTTATACCCAGTCCGTGTAATACTACGTAGCTCACAGGAGCAGCTGCTTTGGCATTTTAAAACACGTTGACAATCCTCACTGCCATGTTGTCGCTGTTGATTCACAGTGACTCATGGGGCAGGATGGAACTTCCCCTGTGAGTTTCCCATACTGTGACCCTTCACAGGAGTGGAAAGCCCCCTTTTTCTTCCTTGGAGCACCTGGTGGTTTTGAACTACTGACCTCTCAGATTGCAGCCCCAATCATAACCACTACGCCACCAGGATGTGTTGAAGTTGGGCCATACTCTTATACTGAAAGTCTTAGGGAATTCTTTCCGTGCCCTTCTTCCCACAAGCCTTTACTATTTTTTCCTTGCAAACAGGGCTATGTTTGGGCGTCTCTTCCACTATCCGCAAAGCCACATCACGGACCAAGCAATGAACTTACAGCTGACTGTTGTAACTTCACTGACGCTTGGGTGACTCACACTTGTGCATAGTGACTTCACTGCCAGGCACATAGTAGGTGCTCAGGAAATGCTTACCAATGCTTCCTCAGTTGCAGCACAGCCACAAAATAAGGGGGGGGGATAAAAAAGGAACTGATACCAAACACAATATATTGAGTCATCCATCTCCTATGAATTTTCCTTGTAGTTTTCAGCTCTGACTCATGTTTGCCTGGCAGCAGTTTTATGTATCTGCTCATACCATTGAAATCTGAGATTATATTTATTTTAGTTCTTTCTGCTAAGTGATAACATTTTTTTTTTTAGAGGTGGCCTAGTCAATACAGTTTTGACATCCTTATTTCAAACCCCAGCAGGGCTGCCTGTGATGAATGGGTTTCAGGGGAGCTGTCAGGCTAAGACCAGCTAGACACAAAGACCTGGCAATCTACTTCTAAAAAGTAGCCAATGAAAACCCCACAGGGAAGTGTCCTCTGACGCAGGCCTGGAAGATGAGGCCCTCTGGTAGAAATGCACCTTCACCCCCAGTGTCATACCCACACATGCCAACAGTTGTGAAGATCGTGCTGCATCCGGTGGCACTGGCATGTTGGACTGCTAACCAGGAGGTCAGGAGTTTAAAACTACCCAGCGCTTGAGGGAGAAAGATGAGCCTTTCACTCCCATAAAGAATTCCAGTCTCGGACACCCCCGAGGGGCAGTTCTACCCCATCCTGTAGGGTTGCTGTGAGTCAGAGTGGATTTGATGCAGTGAGTTTGGTTTGGGGTTAGGTACGTGGGTTGCCAGAGTTGGAGCTGACTCCAGGCATGGTGACCCCATGTGTGTCAAAGGGGAACTTCTGAAACTCCTCAAGTTCCCCCAGATCAGGTTGTTTGTTAGATTGTAGACTTCCAGGTCTTTCTTCCGCGGCCCTTCTGGGCGGACTCACACTGCCACCCTTTCGGTGTGCAGCTGAGTGACGGCAGTGAAGTAGTCCATCACGTGCTTTTAAAACGTCTGATGGTTATTGGGGGACTCCTTTGTAAGTGCAAGCCCTTGGGGAGCTGATAAAAGGAAGCCCCAGTGGAGGTTGGGGTGCAAAGGGGGAGCTGATTACAGGGATCTGCATGTGACCTCCTCCCTGGGGACGGACAACAGAGAAGTGGGTGAAGGGAGACGTCAGACAGGGCAAGATATGACAAAATAATAATTTATAAATTATCAAGGGCTCATGAGGGAGGGGGAAGTGGGGGCGGGGAATGAGGACCTGATGCCAGGGGCTTAAGTGGAGAGCAAATGTTTGGAGAATGATGAGGGCAATGAATGTACACATGTGCTTTATATAATTGATGTATGTATGGATTGTGATAAGAGTTGTATGAGCCCCTAATAAAATTATTAAAAACAAAAAAGTTAGCCCTAAACCAGAAGATCTTAGAAAACAGATCTGCAGAAAACAGATTTGTGATTCAAGGCAAGCTGTTTCAAAAACGAAAGAAGCTCTATTTGGAGCTGATACCTGTAGAAGAATTTCATACGAAGGCCAAAAGCAGAACCAAGCCCATCTAGATTTGCTAGTCATTTATTTATCTTTGGAAGTAATAATAGAAGCCTGGCTGGGCTGGGCTCTCATCCTGTTGCTTGCTTTGTGTGATGTCCAGAAGCCGGCCCTGCTTCTGCCTGTGCCTACATTTCCGGCTGATCTGAGGACAAGGGAAATGTGGCCCCCGTGCCTGCACAAATGCCTTTCATTTCCACGTCATTGGGTCCGGAGTGGGTTGCTCAGATGCTGCAGTATCACTGTCTTGCAGATGGAGGCGGGCATCCAGAGCTGGGCAGGGACAACCTTCTTCCTCCCACTGCACGTTTCCCCTCTGGCTGCGGGGTGTGGAGCTGGTCGGAGCTGGGCCAGGCACCACCCTGAAATGAGTTTGGGCCTGCTAGTGTTTGAAAGGCATATGCATGATCAGTGTGCAAGGGAGCTGCTTTTTGCTTTCTCCACCCCGCCCCCGCCGTGTGAGGTATCTTAGTTCCTTAGGACAAAGTGGTTGGTCTGAAAGATAAGAAATGTATTTCCTTTCAATCCTGAAAGCTGAAAATTCAGATCCAAATCAGGGTCTCGGCTGTATTGTTTCCTTTTGTGGATTTCTCTCTCAAATTTTAAAGAGCTCTGGCGGTGCTGTGAATTAGGGATTGGACTGTGAACTTCAAGGTCAGTGGTTGAAACTCACCAGTCGCTCCTCAGGAGAAAGATGAGGCTGTTTGTTCCCATAAAGATTTACAGTTTCAGAAAGCCTATATAAGGTCTCTATAAGTGGCACTTGACTCAATGGTGTCAGGTGGTTTTGGTCTCCTAGTTGGGGGTGGAGGAGCCCTGGGCTGCTAACTGCAAGGTCAGCAGTTCGAAACCAGCACCCACTTTCTTCTGTGAAGATGTATAGACTCAGAAAGGCAGTTCTACTTTCTCCTGTAGCGTTGCTCTGAATCAGCATCAATTTGATGTCAGCGAGTTTGATTTTTTTTGGACTTTGTGGTCCCTCAGGCAATTGTTGTCATTCCTTTGTGTGATGCATCTGCCCCTGCCCTCATATGGTGTCCCCTCCCTGCGTATGTCTGCCTGACCTCCCCTTTATGGAGCCTCACTCGGAAGGGATGAGGTCTAGGACCCAGCACCCTCTGGTAGGACCTCAACAACAGAACAAATGAAAACACGTCTTTCTAAGCAGGATCATTAGTTCCAGGTCCAGGGGTTAGGACTTCTATGTCTATTGTTCGGGGGCCAGGGTGCAGTGAATACATTCTTGTTGTTTGCTGTCAAGTTAATTTTGACCCTTGGCAATCCCGTGTGTGTTGGGGTAGAGCGGTGCTCCCAAGAACTTTCAGTGGGTGGTATTTCAGAAGTTGACTGCTAGGGCTAGATTCTAGGGCTCCTTAATGGTGTGCAGTGTTAGGGGCCATTGAGTCATTTCAACGCATAGTGCCCCAATGCACAACACAACACGACACGACACTGCATAGTCCTCTGCCATCCTCACAATTGTTTGAGCGCCTCCTTGCAACCACTGTGCCCACTGACCTCGTTTGCAGACCTTTCTCCTTTTTGCTGCCCCTCTTGCTTCACCGAGCGTGATGCCTTTCTCTAGCACGGGTCCTCAAACTCCGGCCCGCGGGCCATATGCAGCCGCCGAGGATATTTATCCAGGTGTTTTTGCCCTGTTTTGTTTTTTTACTTCAAAATAAGATATGGGCAGAGTGCATAGGAATTTGTTCATAGTTTTTTTTTTTTTTAAAACTATCGTCCTGCCCTCCAACAGGTCTGAGGGACAGTGAACTGGCCCCCTGTTGAAAAAGCTTGAGGACCCCTGCTCTAGGGACTAGTCTCTCCTGACAACCTGTCCAAAGTGTGTGAGATGAGGTCTTGCCATCTTTGCCTCCAAGGAACATTCTGGTTGGACTTCTTGCAACGCAGACCTGCTTGTTCTTTCTGCAGTCCATAGGACTTTCCGTGTTCTTCAGCACCAACATTCAGAGGCACCGATTCGTTTTCGGTCTTCCTTATTCTGTGTCCAACTTTCACACGCACATAAGGTGATTTGAAAATACCATGGCTTGGGCCAGGTGCATCTTAGCCCTCAAAATAACACCCTTGCTTTTCAACATTTTGAACAGGTCTTGTGCAGCGGATTTGCCCAATGCAATGAGTCACTTGATCTCTCTAAGACCTCTTAACAAGGGGAAAAAGAAAAACTGGTTTCTGACTGAGGGGTAACCCTCAAATACAAATTAAAAAAAAGAAAAAGCCACGTTTTAAAAGCTATAAAAAACAAATCCTCATTCTCTTAAGACATTTTCTTTACGGGACACAGTAAGTGCATGTTATATATATTTTACTACAGTCAAAGACTATGTTTTCTTTAGCTATTTTCTTACCCGTTGATTTTTTGGTATTTGAAAGGATATTACAAGCGGATTCGGTTTCCACTCAAAAATGTCTGCACAGATTGTTCAACGACCTATTAGTGACATCCTTCACACTGTGTCAACATTCCCATTACTTCCATCTGGTTTCCAGTAACTTAGGTTTCCAGTGCCCTCATATTTTCATCCTTGGTTTTTTAAAAGGAATTATTGCCCCTTTGGTCTCCGATATGAGGGGGCTTCAAAAAGTCCGTGGAGAAATGGAATGAAAGGAGAATGGGATTTTTGATTTTTTAAAAGAACCCAAGACTCATGGGTGATATTCTTTGTTTGGTAAGCTAATCTGTTAGTTACCCTAAAGGTGACCTCAGCAGTTAGTTTCAGTTCAAGATTTCAAGAACATTTCAGGACCATTGTCTTGAGAGTCTCTCATCTAAACCAGCCCAGTGAATATGTGCTGAGTGTGTTTTAAACCTGAAAGGTGAAAACAAAACAAAACAAACCCCAAACCTGAAAGGTGAATTCTTTTTTTAAAAGGTTAATCCTAAAAAAAAAAAGGTTAATCCTTGCAAGAGCTGCTGATATACCTTCAGATGACTCTAAGGTAGATTGATGATGGAAAATTCTTACATAGTTACTGCTTTCTCCATCTTGGCGAAATTTGGGAGATTAACTAGGAGCAGCAATTCCACCGCTAGCTATCTCTCCAAGGGAGATGAAAACTTACACCCCTGCAAACATGTATGTAGAATGTGCACCAGCAGCTTGATTCCCAATAGCTATAAAATGGAAACAAGCCAAATAGTAAGTGATGAATGGATATGTAAAACATGGTATATCCATATAGTGGGTAGGAGCTCTGGTGGCTTGACGTCTGGGTTGGACTGCCAACCACAAATGTGGCGGTTCAAACCCACCAACCACCCCCAAGGAGAAAGTTGAGGCTATCTGCCCCCATAAAGAGGTACAGTTTTGGAACAAGAGTCGGAATTGACTCCATGGTGGGGGGTTTGTTTTGTTTGTTGGTATATAAACTCAAACCATTGATAAAGCCAGAATATGAAATTAAAAACCGATGTATGCTATAACATGGATGAACCTTGTAAACATTACGTTAAGGGAAAGAATCTCTTCTGTCTATAAAAGGACACATATGTGATTCTGTTTATATAAATTATCCAGCATAGGGGCCTCTGTAATGGCAGAAAGGATCCTGGTGGCACAGTGGGTAAGCTCTGGACTGTCGGCTGAAGGATGGTCTCCTTGATCTCAGCAGCAGCTCGGCAGGAGAAAGGTGCCGCTCCTTGTGACCCTTCTGTAAGGGGATGTCCAGCTGCCTACAGATGGGCTTTGGATTTCTACTCCATACTCCCCCTCATTCACAATGATGTGAATTTTTGTTCTTTGACGCCTGATACCTGATCCCTTTGATACCTCGTGATCATACAGGCTGGTGTGCTTCTTCCATGTGGGCTTTGTTGCTTCTGAGCTAGATGGCTGCTTGCTTATCTACAAGCCTTTAAGACCCCAGACGCTATATCTTTTGATAGCTAGGCACCATCACCTTTCTTCACCACATTTGCTTATGCACCCATTTGTCTTCAGTGATCGTATGGGGAGGTGAGCACACAGTGATATGATTTTTTGTTCTTTGATGCCTCCTTTGAGAGAGGCTTGGAGTCCTCTGCGGGCAATTCTGCTCTGTGCTGTTGCGTTGTCAGGAGCTGGAATTGGCTCCGTGGAGATGGGTTTAGTTTTCAAATTAGAGACAGAGACAGTAGATGAGCGGCTGCCTAGGGCCGGGATAGGGGTGAGGGGGCTGCCAGGTGGAGAAGTGAATGGCTAGGGGGTACAGGGTTTCTTTGGGGGACCACTGAAATGGTCTAAAATCATGGGGATGGTTGCACAACTCTGCATGTATCAAAAGCCATTGTTTGGTAGGTGAGCTTGAGTGCATTTTCCAAGATCCCACTGGGCTAGTCATGATCAGAGTCCCAGTGGTGTGGTGGGCAACCCCGAGAGGTCAGAAGTTTGAAACCACCAGCTGTAATGTGGGGGAAGCAGGAGGCTTTCTACTCCCATAAAGAGTTACAGTCTTGGAAACCCAAAGGAGCGATTCCACCCTGTCTTGTTGGACCGCCAGCTGTCGGAGTTGACCAGTCGGCAGTGAGAGAGTTTAATGACCACGTTGGGATATAACACTATTGTCTTTTTCAGGGTGCCGAGCACCACCTTACTGTCATCGCCTTGTGAGTGGGACTGGCGCCCCGGCCACACCTCCAGGCCCAAATACTCCCCGAGACACAGACCTGTCCCCGTGGACAGCCTGCCTCACCAGGTAACCAGCTTCTCTGTCTCTCCTTAGTCTAGCCACTGCCTTGCCTCCGCCTCACGTGCAATCTCAAATATTTCGCATCCTAGAGGTAATTAATGTTGTTGCTATAGAATTATATGAAATATCAAAAAAGAAAGATATGAACTATCAAGTAAATGATTCATTAGCAAATACAATTTTATTATAATGCAGGATTCCCCCACTATCCAAAAGTAGAGTGTTCCTATGAAACCTTTCATAAGCCAAAATTGTGTAAAGCGAGGGAACCATTGTCATTCATTTAAGTGGGAAACATTTAGAGAGTTCTTCTCACTCTGAAGCCTGCTCTTAGAGATCCTATAGGACAGTGTAGAACTGCCTCTGTGGGTTTCTGAGACTGTAACTCCTTATGGGAGTAGAAAGTCCGGTCCCCACCCTGAGCAGGAGCCAGGGCTTTCTAGTCCCCTCAAATACCTCACTATAAACCACGGCAAGTAAAACACAACACTGAAAGCAGCAGCGACCTAGAGTGTTCACAGACAGAGCCGAGCTAAGGCTGACACTGAGTTGAATGTAGCTTCTAGGGTGGGAGGTTGTCGGGGAAACCACTCTCATGGTGCCAGTGTGCTGAACCTTTCAGGGCTTGCCGCTGTGAAACAAACGGACTGAAAACAGGTCTTAACACAGACCTTTCATAAAAGTGGAGGGAGCCCTGGGGCATAATGGAGGACATGTTGGGCTGCTAACGACAGGATCAGCAGTTCAAAACCACCAGCTGCTCGGTAGAAGAAAGAGGAGGCTTTCCACTCTCCTAAAGAGTTACAGTCTCAGAAACTCACAGGGGCAGCTCTACTTTGGTTTATCAACTCGATGGCAATGAGTTTGGTTTGGTTCATGGAAGTGAAGAGGTGTAGAGCAAACTTTGGAAAAGCAGGATGTACCTACCTCTAATGCCTTTAATGGAAGTACCTCTAATACCTTTAATGGAAGAACACAAGCCTCCTATCTGCATTCTGGTCTACCTTGACTGACACCACTCTCCTAGGGTTGTCTGAATGTTAATCAGAGACCTGGCATCCCCAGCTGTGGTCCAGAATAAACGCCAACTGGTAGTAACTCTTTCTGAGCCATGATGGCCTAGAGGCTACACAGCTGGTGGCGAAGCGCCAGGTCAGCCGTTTGAAAGAGCCAGTCGCTCTGGTTGTTTCTCACAAGAGAAAACAGGAGGAAGACTGGGCTCTCCTCCCACCAAGAGTCACAGGCTTGGAAACCCACAGGGAATTCACTCAGCGGCACTGAGCTTTGTTTTTTGATGGTAGGGGACAATGGGGTTTGGGGATGGTTATTTTTTGGTCCCAGTGGTTAGAGATCATTCTGGTACATTACATTTTTCATTATCATTGTGGCCATCATTTTGTAATCACTGGCTAAAAATATAAGAAGATATCAATTATGCTGGCTTCTAAAAACCGCGTACTTACTTTTAGCACAGGAATGAAAAGCAAATATTATCTAGTCAGTTTAAGTACAAATTAAATGCGCTTTATAAGGCATGAAAATTTCTTTTCAAATCGATCACAATGATCTGACATATTAACCCCCCCTCCCCCAGGGGGATGAACAACAGAAAAATGGGTGGAGACAGAGGTCAGTATAACACCCCCAAAAAAAATATTTTATAAATTATCAAGGGTTCATGAGGGAGAGACAGTAGGGTAGGGAGGAGGGAATGAGATGCTGATACTAAGGGCTCAAGTAGAAAGAAAATGTTTTGAAAATGATGATGGTAATATATGTACAAATGTGCTTGACACAATGGATAAATGTATGGATTATGATAAGAGCTGTAGGAACCCCCAATAAAATGATTTTTAAAAAATCCCCAAAACTAACAGCAGCGAACTCACATGAAAGCAGCTAGCATATTTCCATCTGGCATGTCTCTTTGGGAAAACAAATGTGCTCAATAGAGTCACAGCATTGTTCTGTCCCCAAGAGCCCTGGGTAGCCAGGGCCTTAAATGACTTGTGTCCTGTGCATGAAGCATTTATTTATATGTTTGTACCTCGCAGCTTATTCTTCTGTGATTTCCCTTTTTTCTTATCTTATTCTTTGAAACATTTTGCTGTGCCGTAGGTGGCTATTTGCATAGCAAACCAGTTTTCCCAATGAATAGTTCATATAAAAAAGAAAATTTCTTTTCACAGATGTTGGAATGTATTTGTTCTTAGTTAGCCTTTAACGCCTGATTATAGGCCAGTCCATGGTTGGCTGGAATGGGGGTGGAATTTTTTCCCCCCAGGTACTTGTTTGATAATTCCTGCTGGCTTAAGGTCTCAGCCCCTTAGTCTAGTTCAGTGTGAATTGCACACTCCAGAAAAGTGGGAAGGAGTTCAAGTCCCGTGCCTCCTGGCTGTGTGGTGCTGGGCACGGCCTTCTTGTGTCCGAGCCTTCATGCCTTCATCTTTGCAACAGGAATGGCATCGTGAAGGCACGTGAGTTTACGCAGAGCAAGCTTCTGCCTGTGATGGAGGCCTTTCTCCAAGCTCTGAGACAACTGCCTCCTGAGGGAGTCGTAAGCACAATTGGGCAAAGTTGGTCATGCTTCCTTTAGACCCCATGCTCATTGCTATCGAGTCGATGCCCTCTCATAGCCACCCTGTAGGACGGGGGGACCTGCCCCTGTCAGTTCCCGAGACGGTTACCCTTTAAAGCCCCTTCTTTCTCTTGGGGAGCGGCTGGTGGTTTTCAAGTTTGGACCTTGCCGTGAGCAACCTCATGCGGAATCACTGCACCATCAGTTAGGAAAGGCCAGTCCCTGGAAATGGCTACTATGTTTGGGAACGTACAGAGAGTCCGTGAAACTCAGCGAGGCGGACGGACTCGGGCACTGCCACGGCTGAGTCTAACACATCACAGTCAACCGTGGGGTGGGTGAAGGGCTGGCAGCGTTTGTTCTGACGTCCACCAGGTCTCCGTGACCCTCGGCTGACTCGATGGCAGCTTACAGCAATGACAAGCCCACACCCCGCTGAGCCCACAGGGCTTGCAGTGGGTTTTGTTCATTGAGATGTTCTCTCCCGAAGGGAACTTCCTGGTACAGGCTTCTAGGTTGGGGCTGTGGATGGAGTGAAATGGGACCGGGAGGACTGTGGAGGGTGGCCAGGGGGTTGGAGCGAGTGGGGTCTGTCGGAGGGACCGGCCCTCTCTGACTGAGGCCGGCCCCTCCCTGAACTTCTGGCCACAGTTTGGTTTCCTGTGTGCACCTACTCCAGAGCTCTTCCGTGCGTAAACACTCCAGCTTGAGTTTCTGGGATGAATCAGCTTCAGGAGACCTTGGGTGGCAAGAGTCTTCTCCAGGGCATTCTACATCGCCCTAGTTTCCGAGCCAGCGACATTTATGAAGCGCCTTTTGGGTGCCACCTGTGGGGCCCGGTGTTTTAACCTCAGCACAGCCCCAAGAGGAAGGCGTTCCTTCTGCCAAGAAGGAAGCAGAGTCAAAGGTTTTAACTGATTTTTCCGAGCGAGATTGCCAGCGAGCAGAAGCAGTACTGTTTGTCCCGCGTTTGTAAGTTCCCGCTTTTGATAAACTGAAACCTCTCAGATGGGTTCCAGGGCAGGATTCTCAGTGGCCTCTCGTACAGCTTCTCCCCCTTTTGGGCTTGTG
This sequence comes from Tenrec ecaudatus, assembly GCF_050624435.1. Lineage (NCBI taxonomy): Eukaryota > Metazoa > Chordata > Mammalia > Afrosoricida > Tenrecidae > Tenrec > Tenrec ecaudatus. The sequence goes on along the minus strand of NC_134539.1, from coordinate 73,704,885 downwards.
CCCGCACAGCTGGTCTCGGGGTCACGTTTGAGCACCACAAACTGGGAGGGCTCCCCATCCCCCTGCCTGTTTGTCATCTGGCGGCGACTTGCCTGTGGCTTTGATGCTGGAAGCCTTGCCATTGGTGTTTCCAATATCAGCAGGGGTGGACAGGTTCTGGCGGAGTGTCCAAACTCGGGATGAGACTAGGAAGAAAGACCTGGCGATCTATTGCTGAAAACGAGCCACCGGAAACCCTGGATCACAGGAGAAACTGGCCCGAAGAGTGCTGGAGGAGGGGCCCCGGAGGCTGGGGTGCGTTTGGAATATACGACCCTGGCGCTCGAGCATATGTGAAGCTGGTGCTGGGCTGGGTAGCTTTCTGTTCATTTCTACACTGGCCGCCATGAGTCCTAGCTAGCCGCTGGTAACCGAGGTGGTAACAACCTGGGGGTATTTCTATCAGCTGGTTTAGGGCTGGTTTATAAATGGTGGGTGTGGCCAGTTTCCCCTACCTGTGGTTAAGAGATTCTTTCCTGAAACATTTAATGAGCACCTTGTGGGGCATTGCCAGAGGGAAATTCAGAGGAAAAGAAAGGCTCTTCCCTGGGGGACTTTAGAGTGGACTTTGGAAATAGCCATTGCCTCCCGGTGTCTAAGATCTAGTCTCACATCCTCTCTCTCAATTGAAAGACCTATTCTCACTTCCTCTCAATTGAGTAGTCGGGGAGTCCCCTGGAGGAGGTGAGCTTTGAGAGGGGTCGTGAGGATGCCAATAAGTAAGTCTAGTGTGTTAAAAGTGGGGAAAGAAACTCAAGACGCGGAGACGGCACATCAGAGGACCCGGGAGACTGCGTTAGAGTGGACGAAAATTTATCTTGTTTATCTTATTGGAAGAATTCTGAGCTATTGACTCTTGACATGAAACTTTGACGTAGAATACTCATGATTAAAGCTTGAGCTCATTTGTATGCTTATAATTCAGCAGGTACTGTGCTAAACCCCTGACCTGCATGGTCTTGCTTAATTCTCATACCTCACTCTTTGAAGTGTAGAAGCGAGTGCCTGAGAGAGTCTTAAGTCAGGAGTCACACAGCTTCTAGGTCAACCATTCGGACTTGACATTTCCGTAGGTCAAACACAGGGGAATAGAGGCAATCTATTCATAAGGTTCTGCCCTACAGGGCAGGCTGGGGCCCGTGGAGACCCAGGCCTGTGTGACTTCACAGCTGTACCACTGCACTGGCTTCTAGAATGTTCTCTGTGTCTGCCATATTTCCTCATGGCTCAACGGGAAAAGCCCTGGTGTGGAGATCAGGGTGACTTAGTTTTTGGTGCTGGCATGTCCAGATAAGACGTTCAAATATTTCAGTTTGATTTGAAGTGTCCGCATAGTTCAAATGGTGACCGTCCTTCGCTGTTAGCCCGAAAGTTAGAAGATTGCGTCAACTCAGGGGTTACCTTACAAGAAAGTCTGGCAATCTACTTCCTAAAAGTCAACCGCTGAAGACCCCGTGGAGCAAGTGTCACTCTGACCCCCATGGGGGGCCACATGAGTCAGAGCCCACTCCACAGCCACTGCCCCCACCCGTACCCCAACCCGGTATTAGAAGACTCCTGGGAAGTCATTTGATATATGAGACCTTTAACACTTAATGAAAGAAAAAGGTTACATTTTTCAAAATGATGATACTCCTTTTGCGATTAAAATGTTGGGATAGCTGTCAATATTCAGGCTATGTAAGCATCAAGGTCCAACTCTCGGAGCCCCAGCGGGGTCGGGGTTGCATGGTTGTCTGCTGCCACTGCAAGGTGAGCAGTCTGAACACACCAACTGTCCCCCCGAGAAAGGATGAGGCTCTCTGCTCCCGTGAAAACTTACAGCCTTGGAGACCCACAGGGGCAGCTCTTCTCTGTCTGAGAGGGTCTCTGCGAGTCAGAATTGACCCGAAGGTCGTGGGCCATTCTTACTTACTTCCTAATGCTTCCATTGCCGTCAAACTTGTTCTCCAAACAAAAACCGGAGTGCCAGGTTTACCCATGCAACCAACAAGACCGAGTGTTGGCCATGGGGCCTATCTGGGAATCTGAGATGTCCGGACATATGAGTAGAGCGCACAGATGTGTAATAGTCAAGGTCGGTCGTTTGAAGCAGTGACAAGGAGTTTTTGAAACATAAACTTAATTATAGTCCCGCATGTTTAAAAGAGTCTGGGACCTAAAAATTAAAAGAAGACTAACCCACACCCAAACCACCAGTGTCATGTAGATGCCACTCAGAGGAGCCCCATTGGGTTTCCCGGGTTATGAATCTTCATGGGAGCAGACAGCCTCACTTGTCTCCCTCGGAACAGCGAATGGGTCTGAACTGCCAATCTTGTGGCTACAAGCCCAAAGCTGACCCAACAGCACCACCATGGCTCCTTAAACAAGAAGACTCGGAACTTGCAAAGGAGTCTTGGTGGCTTAGTGAGTTAAATATTGAGTTACTACAAGGTGGCTGGTTCCAGCCCACCAGCCGCTTCACGGGAGAAAGATGATGCTGGCTACAGCAGTAAAGATTTACAATCATGGAAACCCAACGGGGAGGTTCTACTCTGTCCTATGGAGTTGCCATGAGCCAGATTGAACTGATGGCAGTGAGTTTAAATAAAATTTAAAAAAAACAAAAAGAGAGAGTCTTGTCAGGCCGGAGCCCTCTCCCCCACTTTCATAGCCAAACTTCTTTCTTTTTTATTTTCTACATTGTAAAAGTTTTTATTTTATACATTTTACTTCATGTTAATAAACTTTATTTAAGGACTTTTACATGTCTGTCATTTGTCATCCATCGGTTACTACTTAGTGCCTTTAAATCTTGTAAAAGTTCATCTTCAAGATAGCCCTTTTTTTTTTATTTGCCCCCACCCCCTTCCCTGACTGCCTCCCCCTCTTCACCCTTTTCCCCTCCCCCCTTCCCCTCAACCCCCGCCCAAGATAGCCCTTTTTAAGGAGCCCATGCTAAAAGCCAACATTGTCAAGATACTGCCCAGTAGGCATTCATTCATCTCAGATCTTGAAAAAGTAGCACAGAAACCAAATTTACTGAGGAGGAGATAAAGCTTGTAGAACATGTGTATCTTCAACATTTTTTTAGTGGAGATCTCAGCAATGTCCCCAGTTGGTTGTACGCTAGCGAGGTAGCAAAGGCAAACCCCCTGGGAAATCATAGTCAAGTTTTTACCATGGTTCCTTGTGAATCTAGGTCCCTGTCCTTCAATCCCTTGTCTTTCTCTCCAGCACTTTCTCCTCACTTTTGGCCAGCCGGAGCAGCACACACTTAGTTCACTTCAGTTCACACTCACAGCACTGGTTTCACACTGCTAGCTGTGAGCTGGGGATGCGGGTGGCTTAGTGGGAAAACTCTCGCCTTCCATGTAGCGGTTCAGGTTCAATGTCTGGTCCGTGCACCTCATGTATACCCACCACTGTCGTTGTTTGTGGGGGTTTCTCCTATGGCTTCTGAAGTCGAACAACTTTCTGTGGTGCTTATAACTAGCAAAGCCTTAGCAGAAAGGCCTGGAGATCTATTTCTGAAGGCCAGCCAGTGAAATCCCTATGGGTTGCAATGGTCAAACCTGCAACCCCATACTAGGGATGGCCTCGTCCTGGGTAGCTTGGAGATGGAGGGGATTCCCATGAATTGGGGGGTGGGGGGTGGGGGGCAACTTATGACAATGACAACAAACCAGTTTCAAAAACACTTTCATAAAAGGAAGCATTGAGAAGCACACCAGCCTGTGCGATCACGAGGTGTCGAAGGGATCAGGTATAAGGCATCATCAGAAAAAAAAAAATCTTACCACAGTGAATGAAGGGGGTAGTGCAGAGTGGAGACCCAAAGCCCATTTGTCGGCCACTGGAGATCCCCTCACAGAGGGGTCTAGGGGAGGAGATGAGTCAGTCAGGGTGTGATGTAGCACCGATGAAGAATACAGCTTTCCCCCAGATCCTGGATGCTTCCTCCCCCCAACTACCATGATCCGAATTCTACCTTGCAGGGCGGGATAGGGCAGAGGTTGTACACTGGTGCATGTGGGAGCTGGAGGCACAGGGAATCCAGGGTGGATGATACCTTCAGGACCAGGAGTGTGAGGGGCGATGCTGAGAGAGTGGAGGGTGAGTGAGTTGGAAAGGGGGAACCGATTACAAGGATCCACTTGTGACCTCCTCCCTGGGGGACGGACAACAGAAAAGGGGGTGAAGGGAGACGTTGGACAGGGCAAGATATGACAAAATAATAAACATAAATTATCAAGGGTTCATGAGGGAGGGGGAGCGGGGAGGGAGGGGACAAAAGAGGACTTGATGCAAAGGGCTTAAGTGGAGAGCAAATGCTTTGAAAATGATGAGGGCAAAGAATGTACAGATGTGCTTTATACAATTGATGTCTGTATGGATTGTGATAAGAGTTGTATGAGTACCTAATAAAATGTTTTAAAAAAAAGGAAGCATTGGTTCAGCGAATGATGGCATCGTCATCCCAATGGAATATTACATACCCACAAAGATGATGTGTTAGTCTCTATTGCCCTGGAAAGATAGGCCGTGTTGTCATGTAGAAATTACTGTTTCAGGCTGCTGTTAAACCAATTCCGACTCATAGTGACCCCAGGAGACAGAATTGAATTGCCTCACAGGGTTTTCTTGACTGTAAATTATTTTTCTTTATAAATCATTTTAGGGGGGTGGGGCTCTTACAGCTCTTATAACAATCCATACCTCAGTTGTGTCAAGCACATTTGTACATATGTTACCATCATCATTTTCAAAACATTTTCTTTCTACTTGAGTCTTCGGAATCAGCTCCTCTCCTGGATTCCCTGTGTTGAGAGCTCTTATCTGTACCAGTGTACATGCTCCGGTTTAGCCAGATTTGTAATGTAGAACTGAGGTTTTGATGTGGGGGGGAGGGGGCTGGGTGGGGGGGGGATGGAAGAAGCGTTAAAGAACTAGAGCAGTGGTTCTCAACCTTCCTAATGCCGCGACCCTTTCATACAGTTCCTCATTTTGTGGTGACCCCCCAACCATCAAATTATTTTCGTTGCTACTTCATCACTGTCATTTTGCTACTGTTAAGAGTCAGGCGACCCCTGTGGAAGGGTCATTTGACCCCCAAAGGGGTCGCAACCCACAGGTTGAGAACCACTAAATAGAGGAATGTTGTGTGTGTCATTGGGGCTCTACTGCACCCTGGCTGGCTCATCCCGCCTTGCGACCCTTCTGTGAGGGGATGTCCAGTTGTCTACAGATGGGCTTTGGGTCGCCACTCCACCTTCCTCATTCACATCGTGATTGTTTTGGGTCTTCTGATGCCTAATACTGGATCCTGTCGACACCTCGTGATCACACAGGTTCTTGGCTGTGATCTTTACTGAAGTGGATTGCAGGCTAGGTTTTCCTCTGGCAGAGGAGCTGACCCGTTCGAAACACCTACTTCTCAGGTAGTAGTAATCGTTTAGCCTTTGCCGTGTAAGACAGCGGCTCTAGTGTAGCCCCAGGTGGGGACAGTGCTGGAGTCCTGCTGATCTGCGTGCAGAGACACTTGGAAGGGAGCTCTTCCAGGAGGTGACTCTGGATGGTGATACGCAGTTGTGTTACTTTTTGTTGGTGTGTGTGTACGATCTTCCCTGTGGTTGTGGAAATAAACAGGTATCATTTATGTAATAATAACTGAGATCCTGAGTGTATGACGTGCACGTGCGCGCGCGCACACACACACACGGGGGTACCCCCCAAAAAAGCCCGTATTAAAATTTTTTTTACAAAAAACTTTATCACCTTCAAAATATTCTCCATGACACTTAATACATCTGTCAAATCTGCGATTCCACTCTTGGAAACATTTTTCAAACACATCTGTTTGGATGGCTGACAGCACCTCCCTCGTTTTTTTCTTCACCTCTTCTACGTCCTCAAATTGCTGTCCTTTCATGACCCTCTTCACAAAGAGCGAGGGCAGGTGAGTAAGGTCCATGGGGTAAGAGAGTCATGCTGGGATTTTTTGCCAAAACCTGGTGCACTGAGATGGCTGGGTGAACAGGTTATAGTGGAAAAACCAGTTTCCATCTGCCACAAATCAGGTCTTTTTTATTGCAGTTATGCAATCTTAGCTTGATAAACAGTCTGACCTGGTGGAACGAACTCCAAATGCACTATTCCCCCCACATTTAAAAAACCAAGTGCGCATCATCTTTTTTTTTTTTTTAACAATTTATTGGGGCTCATACAACTCTTATCACAATCCATACATATACATACATCAATTGTATAAAGCACTTCCATACATTCCCTGCCCCAATCATTCTCAAGGCATTTGCTCTCCACTTAAGCCCCCTGCATCAGGTCCTCTTTTTTTCCCCCTCCCTCCCCTTTCCCCCCTCCCTCATGTGCCCTTGGTAATTTATACCTCGTTATTTTTGTCATATCTTGCCCTATCCGGAGTCTCCCTTCCCCCCTTCTCTGCTGTCCCTCTCCCAGGGAAGAGGTCCCATGTGGATCCTTGTAATCAGTTCCCCCTTTCCAACCCACTCACCCTCCACTCTCCCAGCATCATCCCTCACACCCTTGGTCCTGAAGGTATCATCCACCCTGGATTCCCTGTACCTCCAGCCCTCATATGTACCAGTGTACAGCCTCTGTCCTATCCAGCCCTGCAAGCTAGAATTTGGATCATGGTAGTTGGGGGGAGGAAGCATCCAGGATCTGGGGGAAAGCTGTGTTCTTCATCGGTACTACCTCGCACCCTAATTAACCCATCTCCTCTCCTAAACTCCTCTATGAGGGGATCTCCATTGGCCGACACTTGGGCCTTGGGTCTCCACTCTGCACTTCCCCCTTCATTTAATATGGTATATATATATACATATACATATATACATATACATACATACACACACTTATATCTTTTTTTTTTTTTGCATGATGCCTTATACCTGGTATCTTGGCACCTCGTGATCGCACTGGCCAGTGTGCTTCTTCCATGTGGGCTTATTTGCTTCTGAGCTAGATGGCCGCTTGTTCACCTTCAAGCCTTTAAGACCCCAGACACTATCTCTTTTGATAGCCGGGCACCATCAGCTTTCTTCACCACATTTGCTTAGCGCATCATCTTGATCTTTGATTTCACTTGAGGAGCTTTTTCGGGGCAAGATGATGATGGTGTCTCCCACTGGCTTGATTGATGTTTGCTTTCAGGGTTGTCAGAATAGCACCATGTCTGCCACCAGTAATGACCTTGAAAAAAAAGTCTGGGTCACTTTGGAGTTGTTCTTTCAAAGCACCTATGTTGACGCTCTTTTCCCTGGCAAGTCAGAACCCGAGGCACCAATGTCATAGCTACCTTCCTCATTCCCAAATCTTCTGTTAAAATTCGCTGAACTGAGTTCCACGATAGTCCAGATAATTTCCCCATCTCTTCAATGGTTCATCATAGGTCTTCAAGCACAAATGCACAAATGTTGTGAACATTTTCATCCACTAGGGAAGTTGACAGACGTCCAGAATGAGGTTTGTCATCAATAGACATTTCACCTTTTTGGAAAAGAGAAAACTACCCGTACACTTGAGTTTTTTCCTGTAATGCTGTCATTGTAAGCTGTGTTCAACATCACAACAGTTTCTGCTGCATTTTTCCCAAGCAGGAAACAAAATTTCACTGCAGCACGCTTTTCTCTTAAATTGGCCAACATGAAAAACAAGGTTTGAGCGAAACTTCTTTTATGAAAAAATTCACTGTGACCAGAGAGATCCTTCCCTGGTGATGCCATTGGGTGCACTGTCTTGGAGTTGATGCCGACTCATAGCAACCTTATAGGACAGGGTAGACCTGCCCTGTGAGTTTCCGAGATGGTCACGCTGTACAGGAGTAGAAAGCCCTGTCTTTCTCCTGAAGAGGGGTTGGTGGTTTCAGAGTGCTGATATGGTGGTGTTAGTGGCAGCCCATCCCTGGCAGCTGTTCATACGCTTTGTCTTCTAAAGATTCTTGTATCTATTTTATGTGTCTTATTGCTATAGTTTATTGTGCCAGCCTGGCCGATAAACACAAGTAGGATTAACTGAAGGGCAGAGGGATAAATGGCTCGGTGAGCCTCACCTTGCTTGTTCTGTGCCTCAGTTTAAAGGGGTACACTACCTATGGGATGCCTAGCCTGTGGACTGTGTCGCTGTAAGTTGAGGTCCCTTTAAGCCCACACGATTGGAATGTTCATCTCTGGAGCTGGGGACTGACAGTTGATGACAGTTGGGGACCTGCCTTGCTGTTTGCTGCCTGGGGATATATAGCCCAGCTCTCTCTACAGAAGGGGACTGGCACCTGGCAGCTCTCAAAACTTGAAGGACTGCTAGTGTCTCACTGCTTTATAATTTAACTGTTAATTTCTTGTATTATCTATCTGTATAGTATTTAACAGTTTATTTCTTGAATTATATATCTATCTTTATAAATATATTTATATATAATTACTAGCAATCTGGTTTGTCTCTCTAGAGAACTCTGTCCAATACACTCATGTAAGTGAGAGCATGCAGTATTTACCCTTTTGTGACCATCATATTTCACACAGCATAATATTTTTCTGGTTCATCCATTAGTGAGGCATGTATCAGGAGTTCATTTCGCTTTATCCCTTCATCTGTTGATGGAGAGGGAATTTTACGTGATAACCTTTTTGACTTAGAGTCTTGTGTTCATCTGGGTGGACTACAGAAACAAATTCCTAGACACTCATCTGTGTTTGGGAAAGAGCTTTAGATACAAGAGCAATTGAATATTGAGAAAGCATCCCAGCCCAGTCCAGATCAAGTCCTCAAGTGCAAGATGAGTCCATATGTCTGATACCAATCTATGATGTCCTCTTCAGACTCAGGAAACACATGCAATGACACTGCATGCAGGAAGATCACAGGCCAGTGGGTGGGAAGCCTTGTGGATCCAGGGGCATTGTAAGCATCTCAGTGTTGGCAGGGGTTTCCATGTGGCTTTTCCAGGTCCAGGCTCCGGCTGCCAGCAGCATAGCTTCATGTGTCTTGTCAGTAGAGAGTCTCTCAGGGAGTGAGCAGAGAAAAAGTGTCTCCCATCTCCAAGGAGGGAATACCAGAGTTCCCAGAATCCTCAGGAAAAGGCCATGCTCACACAGAGGCCTCATTGGCTATATAATGATTGCGACTCCTTCCCTCTTAATCCTCTCAAGTAGCAAATTGACACCAGATTATGTAACTACCACAAATCTTTGTACTTAAAAAAAGTATATATATATATATTAGGGGAGTGGGGCTCTGAAATTCAGTTGGATGCTAGAATGACATTCGAATAGCGAAATCTAACTAAATGGCTCCTTGGATGATGTCAAGTTGCATTTGTGGCCTGTATCCTTTTAATATTGATTAGGAAGGGCTTGACGATCTGGATTTCCCAAAACAGTTTGCGTGAACCTCACTTCTACTTCTGCATCAGAAAAACCCCCAGCCCTCTGGGATGCTGTTCAAAGAAACTAAAAGGGAAAGCACAAGAACAACCTTGAAAGAATAAAAAGCCCTGACTCTATGGAGGTGTCTTGTTGTGGTAGGAAAAACCACCAACACCGCCCCCCCCCGCCCCCGAATCTGATTCATCGTGTCTCTACATAGGGTTTCTGAGACTACACCTCTTTATGGGAGCAGATAGTCTTATCGTTCTGCCATGGCGTGGTTGGGTTAAACAGCTGGCCTTGTGGTTAACAGCCCCACGCCTAACCACCGTGTGCCAGGCCTTCTTAACTGCAGCAGACAGAGGCCCTGCCTTCGGGAGCCAGGGAGCAGTGGGGGGAAGGGCCTTGGACTCTGGCACACTTGGGCTTGGTATCTGCCCTGCCATCTCCTCGATGGTGACATTGGGTTGAGAGGCTTTCAACTCTGAAGCTCAAGTAGGGATAATAATATCTAACACACAGTGTTTCTGTGAAGCTTTGCATTAAATGTGTCAAAACAGTTTCTGAAGTGGTCAGAACTACCAGTGTGGTACTGGTAGAAGGATAGACACAGAGGCCAATGGAAGAGAATTGAGCATTCAGAAGTGAACCCACATATCTGTGTAACTGATCTCTCTCTGATTTGTGGTGAAAATCAACTTTCAGACATATTCCCTCTCACCAATTTCCACATTTTTTGACAAAACTGCCAAATCAAATCTATGGAGAAAGAATATACATCATCTCTTCAACAAAGACTGATTGGCCCAATGTCTATCTATATAAGAGAGGCAGGACAAACAATCCCGGGAGAAAACAATGGGACCTGTGTTCCAGGGGGACATGGAAGAGGAGGGGGTGGGAAGGAGGCGCCAACAAACTCACGGATAAAGGAACAACAAGAGATCTAAAATTGATGGGGAAGAGTGGGGAGAATTCCTGGTGGGGTTTGATCAAGTGCAATGTGTCCAAGAGGAGTCACTGAGAGCCGAGTAGAGGGTGAGCATGATAGTGGGACAGGAGGAAGGTGAAAGGAAATAGCACAAAGAAGTAGGAAGCAAAAGCTATTTATAGAGGTGTAGCTATAGGCATGTATATATGTAAACATATTAATTTATAATGAAAGAAATAGAGGCCAATGTACATATATTTATATGTTAAGTATTAAGATAGCTTGCAGACTTTGGGGCCTCTATTCAAGGCCTCCCTACACACAAGAACACTTAGTTCTAATAACCTGGCACTCTTTGATACCTTCCTGACATGATCGCTAAAGACGAAATGGGTACATAAGCAAATGTGATGAAGAAAGTAGATGGTGCCTGGCTATCAAGAGATATAGTATCAGGGGTCTTAAAGGCTTGAAGTTAAAGAAGTGGCCATCTAGCAGGGAAGCAACAAAACCCACATGGAAGAAGCACACCAACCTGTGTGATCATTAGGCGTCCACAGGGTCAGGAATCAGGTATCAAAGGATCCAAAACAAACAATTATATTGATGTGAATGAAGGGGTTTGGAGTGGAGACCCAAAGCCCATCTGTAGAAAATTGGCCATCTCCCCACAGAAGGGTTACAAGGAAGGGACGATTCAGCCAGGGTGCAGCAGAGCACTGACAAAACACACATCATTCCTCTAGTTCCTGAATGCTTCCTCCCCCCATTACCATGACCCAGTTCTACCTTACAAATCCAGCTAGACTGGAGTATACACATTGGTACAGATAAGAACTCTGGATACATGGAATTCAGGACAGCTAAATCCCTCAGGAACAGTAGTAAGAGTAGTGATATCATGAGGGTAGGGGGATGGTGAGAGTGGGGTGGGGGGAGGAGAGAAAAGGGACACCCATCACAAGGTTGGGTATAGCCCACCCCCCCGGGGGACGAATAACAGAAATGTGGTTAAAGGGAGACAACAGACAGTGTAGGACTTGAAATAAAAACAATAATATATAATTGATCAAGGATTCACAGAGGTGGGAGGTGAGGGAGGGAGGAGAAAAATGAGGAACTGATACCCAGGGAGGGGAAAAAAGAGCTTTCTACTCAAGTAGAAAGAAAATACTTTGGAAATGTTGATGGCAACATATAATACAAGTGTGCTTCCTACAATTGAATGATGGATTGTTTAAACAATAAAGAGTTCTGGGATAATTGTATCTCTATTTGACAAAAACAACAACAACAACAAAAAACACAACAAAAAACCGAGAAAGATGAAGTTGGGCCTGTACCTCACACCATACAAGCAGCTTCAACAAGTTTGTGGAAAACAGCCATTATGTTTTCATTTCACTTTTCTGTGAACATTTTGAAGTCCCCTCATGTGGATGTGGGTATCTGTATAGAGGAGGAGCCTTGGTTACACAATGGGCTGCTAACTGCAAGGTCAGCGGTTTGAAACCAACAGCCTTTCCTTGGGAGAAAGCCAAGGCTTTCTACTTCTGTAGAAAGAAAGGAGCTAACAGCGTCAGAAACTCACAGGGACAGTTCCCTGTGCTGTAGGGTCGCATGAGTAGGCATTGACTCGATGGCGGTGAGTTTTGGGTTTGTTTTCTTTTTGTATATAAAAAAATGAACTCAAAGTTCATCATCTAAACACAACGACTGAAACCGTTAAGAGGAAAACATACGGTTGAGACTTCAAGACTTTGTTTTTGACTATGGATATTTAGATACGATGTCCAAAGCACATGTCACAGAGAATAGAGATAAAATGAGTCGCATCAAAATGAGACTTGGGGGAGGAGGGAGCGGGGAGGGGGGGAAATGAGGAGCTGATACCAAGGGTTCAAGCAGAAAGCAAATGTTTTGAGAATGAAGATGGCAACAAATGTACAAATGTGCTCGACACACTAGATGGATGTATGGATTGTGATAAGACTTGTACGAGCCCCCAATAAAATGATTTATTTTAAAAGAATGAAATTTTGGTTTGGGCATTAAAGGACTGTTTCCAGAAAGCACAGCGATGACCTGCAGGTGGGAGACATTATTTGGGAAACTTAAAAGGGTTTCATGTTCGTTCCATATAATGAATTTCCACAATGAAAGAAGCAAAAGGTGAAGAACCCAATTGAAAAATGGGTAAAGTACTTGGGTAGACATTTCTCTGAAGAAGATAATACAAGAAAATGCAGAAAAAGTTGCTTGGTGTCAATCAAACCAGCTCCTGTCAGGTCCTTGTCAACTCAGGGTGACGTGTGTGTGTGTGTGTGTGTGTGTGTGTGTGTGTTGGAGGAGCACTTTTTCTCCCAAGGCCTTTCTTCTGAAGTGCTCTGGGCAGACCAGACTGTTTACCTTTGGTAGCAGCAGCCGTGCGTACCACCCTGTCGGAGCGCAGGAGGTGACTCTCCAATCCGCAAGGCCACCAGCTGCTCCGCAGCAGAAAGTCGGCTTTCTACTCCCGTAAACAGCTACAGTCTCGGGAATCCACAGGGATTCCCTAGGAGTCTGCATTGCCTCGATGGCAGTGAGTGTGGTTTGGTGACTTGTCGTCATTAAGGAAATGCAAGTCATTTCCACAATGAGATATATACCCTACCCTCACTCTTATTAAAATAGCTACTCTTTGGGCAAAACAAAATTGTTGGTGACGATATGGAAAAATGAGAGAATGTAAAATGGGACACAGAGTATGGAAAAGACCTTGGGAGGTCCCTGAAAACTTGAACATAGAATTGCAACACTGTTGCTATTGCTAGGTGCTATCAGTCAGGTCTAAGTCACAGTGGCCTGCACCATCCTCATGGGCAATAGATGTGGAACACCTCACGAACGTGTGTGCCGTTCTTGCCCGGGGGCCGTGATGATCTTCCCTCTGTCCGTCCAAGTTTAGTGATGCGTTAATGAAGCCAGCACATCTTTATCATTTTAAAGGATAGTTTGGTATGCCAACTAAGTTGACTTATTGTAACTTAATAGTCCTCCGTTGTTGGACATTGTGGTTTCCAACGTTCATTATTGTAAGTAGTCATTGCAGTGGAGCGTTACACACCCCCCACCCCCACCCCGCCCCCTGGACTCTGCCTCCACTCCCATCTTTCTAGTGAAACAGCTCTCACCAAGATCCTCAGTGGGCCGCTACTGGGTGAGCGCCTTCCGGTGTTGTCTCAATTGGCTTCTTCGAAGTTCCGTGCTGGTGACCCTCTCCCCTTCTTGAAATCGGGGCCTCCCTTAGCTTATGAACACTTTTTTTCCGGAAGGTCTTTTTCTCTCTAGAAGTTCTGGAAACTTGAGTTTGCTTCCTGAATGTTGGTGCTGAGCCCTGTCTTTGGCTCTCTCTTGCTTCTATTGGCAGCATGTCCTGGATAAGCTAGGTACCTCTCATGGCTCCAAGTTTCATAATTCAGGGATAGTTCCTCAATCCTTTCCTACATCCCAGGTTTCTCTACCCACAGACTCATCAATGTTTTCATTGTTATACACTGCCATTTAATCTGTTCCCAACTCACGGTGACCCTGTATACCAAGGAACTAAAGGCCGCCCAGTCCTGCACCATCTCCCTGATTGGTTGTAGACTGGACCATGGTGATTCAGCTGGTTTTCATTGGCTGATCCCACAGCCTTTCCCCCTTTTCTTGGACTGGATGCTTTGCTGAACCGTGTAAACCATTTCAGCAGCACAGAAGCCTCCACTGATTGATGGGTGGACGCTGTGCAGGCGGCGCGTTGCTTATCACACCTGGGTCTCCTGCTTCAGAAGATGAGAACTCTCCCACTGAAACACCGTGCTTCATTGCTTTCCTGACCCTTCTAAGCACGGTCCTTGGATAAATGGTGCCCCTTTGAGCTCAACTGGCTGATGATTGGTAAGGTGTGTGCACTTCACACCAGTGTTACTGTTCCCCTAAGGCCAGGGTGGGGGTCTTGTTTTCTGCTAAGGGCCATTTGGATGTTTTTAGCATAACACCTGGACCACACGGGTCAAACATTAAATTAACGCATCCCTAGAATCATGGATATAACTGCTTCTCTGGCGGGGTGTGCCGTGTTAGCTGGTTTGGATGATTTCAAGGGACTTACACAGCCTGTGAACCCTGGTGGCATAGTGGTTACAAGTTGGGCAGCTCTCTGCAAGGTCAGCAGTTCGAGGTCACGAGCCACTCAGCAGGGCGACAAGGCTTTCTCCTCCAGTAAAGAGTTCCAGTCTCAGAAACCCACAGGGGCAGTTCTACTCTGTCCTGTGGGGCTGTTAGCTGCGAGTCCCAATCAACTCGATGGGAGTTTTATGAGATACAGTCTCTTGTTCCTTCTACTCCGGGGGTGCTGTTGGATAAGGGCCCAGCTGCTTCTCTGGAGAGAGCTGAGGCTGTCTGCTCCCAGAAACACTTTCAGTCTCGGAAATCCTGTAGGGAGCTGCTATGAATCAGAATCAACTTGATGTCAGTGAGTTCAGTTTTTATTGTTTGGCTGAAAATAGAGTACAGTCCCAGACCTGACAGGTGACTAAGGGCCATCATTAGGCATTTTAAAAATCTTAAGTTATGAAACCATTCCACCTAGATATGCAAACCTTTCAAACTCGGTGGGTTCATAGTTGAGCGTATCCTTCCTCCAGCCCCTCCCAAGATCTTCTCCTATACTTGTGCTCCCTGTTTTTGGTCAGAAGAACCCTCCTAGCCTTAATCACGTAATCTAGAAACCTCTGTGTCATCTGCGACTCACTTCCCTCCTCCATGCCGGCATCCTGCTGGTTTCACTTCCTTCATTTCTTTTGACTCAGCTTCCTTTTCTCTGGACTTCCTAGGGACACCCGCCATCTCTCACCTGAATTCCCATGACACATTTTCTTTTCTTTTTTTGCTGATCTTGCCCTTCGGACTGAATAACATTCCCACATTACTATCTGCCGAGAAGCGAGACAGAGTGGCCTTTGGAAAATGTCACTGGAATTCCTCTTCCCCGTGTTCAGAGCCTGGCTCGAGCTTGTCTGAGCAATCCCTGCTCGTGCCCCTCAAGAGCCAGACAAGCTGAGGTCTCTCTCTCTCTTTCACGGAGGTAAACATTTGCCATTTCAACAGTCTTCCCGTGGACACTTCAGTGACATCATTTATGCTTATCACCATGGTATCCAGCCCTCCCCCTTACCTGTGCTGGATTTCTCCCATCACCCCTCTGCTGTGGACTCTCCATTCCTGCCTGGTTCCCGTTGCCCCATGTTATTTATTCCCATCTCCTGGAAAGCTTTGCTTTTTGCCTCTCCCTTTCTTGAAAATGTTACAACAACTTCTTTTTTTAGATCATTTTATTGGGGGCTCTTACAACTCTTGTTACAATCCATACATCAATTGTATCCAACATATTCGTACATATATTCCATTGTTCTTTTCTAGACATTTACTTTCCAGTGAGCCCTGGGGATCAGCTCCTCTTTTTTTCCCCCTCTACCCTGCCCCCAACCCCTATGGCCTCTTGATAGATTATAGATTGTTCATTACTTTCAAATCTCACACTGACCACTGTCTCCCTTGCCCTCTGGTTTCTGCTGTCCTTCCCCCTGGATGGGTGTGCAGTTATGTGCCATTCATTGCGATCGGTGCCCCCCATCTCTCCCCCACTTCCCCCTACCCCTTTTGGTATTTATATTCCCATTCCTGTTCCTGGGTTCCACGTGTCATGAGCTTTTTTTAAAAAAAAATCATTTTATTAGGGGCTCATCAACTCTTATCACAATCCATACATACATCAATTGCCACAACAACTTCTTCAGCATGCTTAGCCCTCCCAGTCTGCAACCAAACTAAAACCCACTCCCAGTTGAGTGATTCCGACTCATCGCAACCTGTACTACAATCTAGACCACAGGTTTCCATGTTGGAAATCTTTAGGAGTCAGGTTGCTGCAGCTCTCTTGCCGAGGAGTGGCTAGTGGGTTGGAACCGCTGGTCATTTGCTTAGCACCTGAGTGATCCATCACTGTGTCACCAGGGCTCTCAGTCTCCGGAAAGTCTCCCCTAATCCTCACCCCGTGAGGGTGGGTAAGCAGCCTTCCTGAGAGCTCCCAGGGCTTCCTGAGCCTGTCAGAAAGCCGTCCAGTTTCTCATTAGCTACCTGATTGATTTCCTGCTGAGGTGGGAGCCTGTTCTCAGGAGCTTATGTTTTGACAGAAGGTGCTCGGCAGAGCCCTGCTGAGCCGGCAACCACGCAGAACAGGAGCCCGGGGAGAGCAGTGGCTCCGAGTTGCACTGCAAACTGCAAGGTCAGCGGGTTGAAACTACCAGCCCCTCAGAGCGAGACAGATGGGGCTTTTGACTCCCATCAAAATTTACAGCAGGATCTGCAAACTGTTTAAACAGGGGGCAGTTCACTGTCCCTCAGACCGTTGGAGGGCCAGACTATAATTAAAAACCCCCCCCAACTATGAACAAATCCCTATGCACACTGCACATATCTTAATTTGAAGTAGAAAAACAAACGGGGCAAAAACACCCAGCAGGCTGG
The DNA here is from genome assembly GCF_050624435.1 of Tenrec ecaudatus. NCBI lineage: Eukaryota > Metazoa > Chordata > Mammalia > Afrosoricida > Tenrecidae > Tenrec > Tenrec ecaudatus. Next base: position 73,687,977 of record NC_134539.1, on the reverse strand, counting down.
ATAAATGTCCTCGGCCCCATGTGGCCCGTGGGCCATAGTTTGAGGACCCCTGATTTCCAGTCACAAAAGCCTACAGGAGCCCTTTTACCCTGTCCGATAGGGCAGCTATGAGAAATGCCTCCTAGTAATTTGTCTCCTCGAAGAGTCCATGTTGATTTATCCAGCCACTAGCAATGAGAGTGTGCAGTTAGTCACTTTTGTCATCAATCACTTAGTGAGCGCTTCCCCGGTGAGTTTCAGTCAGTAGAGAGGCAATGACTACATCCGGATTCCTTCAGCCTTTGTAGATGCCAGTGGTGTAAGCTTTCCTCACTGAGGTGTGACCAGTAGTAGTAATCTGGGGAACAGCAGTTTGTTTGTTTGTTTGTTTTTAATAGGGGCTTAGATCAGAGAGTAACACCTTGCAAGCAGGAATACAACTGGATCTTCTCAAGTCTGGAGACTTACAGCCAAGTGGGGAATGTTATTTAGGGTTCATTGTATTCAGTCTCTCCAAAGGAGGCCAGAAGGCACAGTAGGACTTGTTGGTCTACGGAATCTGCCAAACTTGTTTTGACTGGGTAGGAAGTGAAGCAACTTCTCAGGGAGGGAACCTAGCATATGTCTCTCGTCAGAGGCCGACCAGACCTACAGCAGGCCTTCTGCTTGTGAGCCCAGGTTGAATTTTGCTTTTCAACCAGAGTGAGGCCCAGTTTTGTCTTTGGCAACATGGTTTCTTTAGATTTCAAACATAAAAGTTACATTTTTAATCAGGAAACTGGTATTGATTTCCCAAATAATTTATGTGCTCCCAACACAAGGGAAGCGTTCTGTGGGAGGCACAGATAGTTACCGGCCCTTGGCTACGGGCCTAAAGATGAGTGGTTTAAATCAGTGGTGGGAATCTAATAGTTTAATAAAGGGCTCACTGCCCTAATGACCATTTTGAATATGAAAAAGAAATCTACATAAGGACCATAGTTTATCATTTCATAGTTAATATTTAAAGAACAAAAGGTACACAAAAGTAGATTATGTTATAAAGACGTTTTAAAATATTAATGAAAAATATTGATATCCGACCAAAAAAGCAATACAACTGTTAAGAGATTGCATCTTTTTTCCAACAGTTTTATTGGCAAGTAATTTACATATCATAGAATTCAACAGTTCAATCATTTAATCATATCAAGGAGAATTGTACAATCACCCCCACATCAGTTTTTTAAAGAACATTTCCCTTCCCAAGGTTAAATCACCTTCAAGATGAGTTATGTGGTCACAATCCATTCTAGTGCTCCCTCCCTCTACCAATTCATCCCGAGATCCCCTTACTCCCCATCATCCACCCCCACCCCATCCTGCATTCCCTAAAACCTCTTGTATTCGTTATTCTCATTATGCATCACTCTTCCTGTGCTTCACAGCTGGTGGACCCAACAGAAAACAAGAAAAGACACAATAGCACTAAGGCAATAAGGATAAAAACACAGCAGTACACAAAGACGCAAATAATGTGTAAGGAGGAGAAAACCTCCGACAACATTCAAAAAGCCTGAGAAGAAACTTCTGTCATGGAACCAGGAAGAGATACCTGCACCCAGAACATGCTCATGTCCCGTCTATGGGGTGGTCAGCTGGCCAACTGTCCAGGTTGATGTAGCAGAATCATGATGACAGTGGTCTCTGCCTGAGAGGAAGGCTGTTCGAGACTCTTGCCTGCGGCTAGAGCGGAGCTGCCAGTGGCTCAGCCTGACCAAATACTCAGCAGATGGGTTTGGAAGAGATTGCTTCTTGACTGGCATCCTCATTTGCATCCTTGGCAATGTTTACAGGTGCGGCCAGGCCAGAATGAGCATCACTAAGCATTACTATGGGCACTTAGGATAGGCACTGCTGTGCAGATGAACGTTAGCAAGGAGCAAGAAATGTAGATTTGTGATTTCCACATTGAAGCCATCCATTCGCTGTGGAGAGAATCTTGATCAAAGCGCCCTTTTAGCAACCAGCTGGCTGAACTCTACACCAAATTGGGTTCTGCCGAACCAGTGCCAACCAGTGTAATCCCCCAACTCGTTCAAATCCGCCTCGAGGCACCTCCAAAGCCAGGCCTGGTGGACCGCTTTGGCAATGTCACGGCCTTGGATAACCTCTGGAGCCCCCTTCTGCACACACGAGATTGCTATAGGATGGGAGCAATTGAGCAGCAATAGAAGCAACAGTAAAAGCAACTTTTATTTTACCTTGCACAATTCTTGTACACGGCGGACTCTAAGGCTAATAGCTATGTTGAGTTGAATTAGAATTTTCCCAGGTATGCCTTTGTGACCTCCAAGTGACCTTTTCCAGGAGCCATGGGGGTACCCATAGGGTACACACCCTGCTAACTGCAAGGCCAGCACTTTGAAAGCACCAGGCTCCGTGGGAGAAAGACTGGGCTTTCTACATCCATGTAGAGTTGCCGTCCTGGAGACTCACAGGGCCAGTCTACCGTGTCCTACAGGGTAACGACCAGTCAGCATCGGCTACATGGCAGTCAGCTTTGCTTTGTGTGAGTGTATCTTTTTTGTTTTTGGTGGCCCTTTAAGGAGTCCTGGTGATGCTGCATGTTAGGCACCAGCTGCTGACAACCATAAGGTCATCTGTTCTAATCCTCCAACGGCTCAGCTGGAGTAAGAGGAGGCTGTGTGTTCTAGAAACAATTTACCCTAAGGGATCCTATGTAGGGTAGCTATGCGTCGGAATCGACCCCATGACAGTGGGTTGTGTTTGTTTGAGGGGCCTTTTAAACCCTGAGGAGGGTCGAGAACTTCTCTTCTTTGTTTTGAGAGAAGTTTCAATACTTATAGTGCTGAAAAAAGTTGAGAAAGAGGGGGATAAAAACAAACAAAACCAAGCTCACTGCCATTGGATCGACTCGGACTCTTCGTGACCTTAAAGGGGTTTCTGAGAGTATAATTCTTACAGAAGTAGAGAGCCAAGTCTGTCTCCCAGGGAGCGGCTGGTGGTTTTGACTTGCTGGCTTTGCGGTTAGCAGCCCAACATAGAACCACTCCGCCACCAAGCTCTCTGAGGGAGACAGGGTGAAGTAAATTTGCAGAGAGGCCATGTCTTCATACTGAACATGAATCTTTCGCCCCAAGAACTCGGGTAAGCAGTGGTTGGGCTGAGAAATTTGAGGCCTCTGTAGACTATGGGACAGAAAACTTGGGGGTTCTCCGTTTTTCTTTTCCAAAGGGGACCGAAGCACTGCTTATGAGAGGCTGTGGGAAAAACAATCAACGGTTCCCAAAGCGATCCTACAGGGCATTCAAGGAAAAAGCCCGCGGAGCCACAGGCCAGCGCTCCGGAGTTCAAACTTGCAGCGCTTCCCGGAGCCGGACCTGCTGGCCCGGGAGCGCGCCGCGGAGCGAACCATCCGATGGGCCGGCGGGGGGAGCCGCGCGGAGGTGGGTGGGGGCCACCCAGGCGTCAAGCCTCCAGGTCGCCTTGCCGCCGGCGACTCTTCCCATTTCCGCCGGGAGGCGCCGGTGACGCAGCCCCGCGGGGGCCTGGGGGCGCGGCGGGGACCTGGGGGCGCGGCTCCGGCTGCACCCCCCATCCGGGCTCGGTGGTAGCGGCCCGTTTGAGAGTTTCCCGGGGCGCTGCGCCCGGGCAGGGGCGGGCCGACGCCGCCGCGGGAGGAGGGACAAAGGGGTGGGTCGCGGCGGGTCGGCACCCCGGCGGCCCGGGGCTGTAGGTCGCAGCGCTGTGCGTCCGCGCGGACCGGGAGCGGGATTGGCACGGAGTAGCGCACACGGGACCGGCGTCCGCGATGCCGGTGCGAGGCGACCGGGTGTTTCCCCCGCGGCGGGAGCTGTCCGGCTGGCCCCCGGTAAGTGACCCGGGGAAGGGACGCGGAGCGCGTGGGGGGCTTTGCGCCGAAGGCAGCGGGGCTTCTCCCACTCGGGAAGGTCCCGCCGGACGGGAGACGTGGCTGGTGGCCTCCTGCCCTCCCGACTCTTTCCCGTGGTCTGTGTCCGCGGGCGGGCGGGTGGGGGGTGGGGTGGACGCTGCCTGGGACCCGGGCCCTGAGCGCCGCTGTCGAGGAAGCGCAGTCTTGTGGTGCCTTTGTCGCCTGCTGTATGCATTGGCGTTGCCCTTTCCGGCTTTCAACTTGCAACCTGATGCAAAGTTAGAGGCACGAGGGAGAGAACTTGGGACAAACTGACAACTCTTTGGAAGCCAGGATAATTTTGGGGGGGCTGGGGGGGACCGGTGAAGATAAATTGCCTACTGCAAAATAGGTGGCATTTTCTGTAGGGAGTTTTGGAAGAAGCCACGTAAAGGGAGTGGCGAGTGCGCTGCGCGCGAGTATAATTTTACCTGTCACCAGTTGCGTTGATTTCGTCTTCCTTTGTCAGGTGTGCGCTTTTGCAGAGTAGTACAAGTTATAAATACTCGGGGGGTTCAACGTCAAGAGTTTCACATTCTTGAAGCGTGGACGAACTTGGGAGCGAATACTCTAGGGCTTAGTAATGGAACACAACCTCCCACCTCTATTTTAGCCTCACGTCTTAGGCGAGCTCCGTCGCCCGCAGCTGTCTGGCTCCTAATGGCTGTGGTTTCCCACAAGTTCCCAGACGAGAGTCATCCTGTCCTACAAACTGCCTTGGGATTGCACCCGCCCTCTCAGGAATCCCAGCAGAGACAGGGAGAGGTCCCTTTCTCCTGGTGTCTTCGTAGTCTCTGCTGAGTTTGGGGGAACACAGAGAGAGTCCATGTGGTCACTTCTCTTAGGTACACCCTGAGAATGAGATTGCTTGCAGTGAGAACTAGTCGTTGTCATTGCTTTTGTGGAATTCTTGGGCGATACATAGATGATTAACCTGCTTGACAGCTGACTGGAAGGTTGAAGGTTCTAATCTACCCAATAGAAGATCTTGGGAATGCCTTGTGGTCTACTTCTGTGGGAAACAAACAAACAAAACCCAGCCACTGGAAACTCTAGGGAGCACAGTTGTGCTCCCACGTGGGGTTGCCCTGGATTGGAATCAATTAGAAGGTTTTTAGGAGCGTTTGTAGTTAAAAGTGCCGTTTGAATGGCCAAGAGGCGGAAATTAGATTATTCAATATAATTTGTGAACATTACTCACTTGCGTGAAGGCAGCCGGGTAGGAGGCAGCCCCTCCCTGACCTTCCTGGGCGGGCATGCAAATTAAGATAGGTGCCTTCAAGTAGAATTGCAGACAGGTGCCTGCTGCTTCCTCTCTCTGGGGAGAAAGAAGTGTTAGTAAGGGAACCACGGCTTTTGAGATACTTGTGAGATATTTCTCATGGTTTCTCAGCGCTGCTTCCAGAGAGTGACAAAGGAGACCCCTGCCAAGTAATCCCACCTAGGGATGGGTGACCTAACTATTTCAGTACTGTTCAGGGAATCCCACGGGTGCCAGTCACTGTGAGGGATGAACAAAACCCGGCGTCTGCCTTCAAGAGGCCTGGCCATTTTAGACCGTGTTTTAGATTCTCTCAGATCCCGTGTGACTGTGAGGGACCAACAACAAACAGAGGGGGGGGGCGGGGGGGTTGCCCTTTCCCACTTCCTGCTGGGATTCTTGTCTGTTGGGAGAAAAAGACATTTTGCCACTGTTGACCTTTCCACCTCATTTCTTTAAAAAGCTCCTCACTGCCACAAAGTCCATTCGGACCCGATAGCACAGAGCAGAACTGCCCCCTTGGGAGTCCAAGTCTGTAAATCTGTACGGGACCAGACAGCCCGTCTTTCTCCCACAGAGGGCGAAGTGGGTTGCCAATGGCCGACCTTGGGGATAGCAGTCTAGCATGTAATCCACTACATCACCGGGGATCCTTGCACCTCACCGGGGAGGCTGAGTCATGGGACAGCGTGCCTGGCTTGTGTTGTTGCTGGTGTCAGGTGCACATTTGTACTGTGCTGAGCAAACCGGAGCTGGTAAGCAGTATTATATCCTGAAACCCACTACTGAAAACGCTAAGTAGAGCTGGACATGCAGATGGGTTGGGGGGTAGGGGTCAGGAAGGAGACTTGAGGAAAGAGAAAGATTTCATCAAACATGAGCATGGGGACTTTGTTGAACTCCTGATGTGTATTAAGCATGCCTTCTACAACGAAGTGAATCCTTTTCCCAGTAAGCGCTCGATTCCACCCCAGCCCTCTAATATGCATTTCTATGTTGAGGCACTCATAGATTTCAGCCCAATGCATTTTTATGTCTCCCCATGGGGAATTCCATTCGCCATAGCTCCTGCCTTCATTTGTTTAACATTGGGTCTAGTGCTTTGTCTATGGACAGAAGGTCATTGTCAACTGTTTATCTTCCACCAGAAACCACTGAATTAATGAGGTGGAGGGGGAGGACTTTTTTTTGGCTGGTGCAAATGGTTAAACACTTGGCTGCTGCCCTGTTCGAATCCACCCAGAGGTGCCTCATAAGAAAGGCCTGGCAGTCTGATCCCGAAAGGTCACAGTTGGTTGCAACTCCCAGGCAGCACTTCCACTCCTTAGCGCCTGGGGCTGCGATGGGCCAGACTCCATTTAGCAGCATCTGCTTTTAAAATTCTTCTTCCTAATGGGAGGCGAAGGACAGAATCCTCAGAGCAGCTATTGAGCTTGGCCAGGCTTCCTTTCTTAAGAAGTGACACCCTTGAAAGTTTTATTTTTAGGAGACATCAATTCGTGGGACAAGGTGGGGTAGCGTTTGTCCCATGACAGTACATTCTGTAGCTTAAAAAGCCATGCAGATTCAGTAGGGAGTGGTGTGTGGTGTGGGTGTGGGCCCCCCGGGTGGGGTGAAGAGTTGGGAAAGGTGAGTTAGTAATCACAAGGGAAACTTTCAACATATTTCTACCTAGAATATGAACTGTCAGGGAATTCCTTAGCTAATCCCTAAAACAAATTCCATCAAAGAGCTTCGGCTGTGGTTTTTTCTCTACGTTAGGCCTGGCGTGCCAATAAAATGTCCTATTGATTAGACTCCAAGCCGAGCTCTGGGGTCTGGCCTCTGCTGATTGGAGTGGCCTCAGATGAGTCAGCCCGGTATTGAGTGGCTTTTTCTAGCAAAGGTGACCTGGACTGTGATAGTGTGTGCAGGTGGGACCACCGCAGAAGAGGGTGGGAGGTGCCCCACTGAGCTGTGAATGAGATGCTCTCCTGATGCTAAGCCCTAAGGCTCTGAGTCACAAACTTTTAGTCCAGCAAGAAATCTTCCCTGAGCTTTCAAGAAGTCACCCTATTAAGAACCCACTTCACATCTCCCACCCTGGGAATTTCTGTGTCCTGTTTCAGCAAGAAGGCCATATAGCTAGCACATTATGGAGGAACATTATGGAGGATTTGAGCTGGGATTACCAAGCAGGGCGAGGGGGAGATTTCCAGGGTGTACCATAGCAATAAGGAGCCCCCGGACACACCATGGCTGCTAACTGAAAGGAAGTGGCTCTGAGAAAGGCCTGGCAGTCGGCCCCTGTGAAGTTGACAGCTTAGAGACCCCTAACGGGCCAGCTCTTCTGGCACATGGGTCTGTGCATCAGAATGGAATGCAAGGCACCTGACAACAGCCCCCAAACAGCCCCCAGACCAAACACCACCGTGGAGCCGACTTCGGCTCATAGTGAGCCAATAGGACAGGCGGAACTGCCCTCATCCTCTTCACGGGAGTAGAAAGCCTCGTCATTCGCCCACCGAGCAGGCTGGTGGGTTTGAACTGCTGACTTTGCGGTTGGCAACCTGGCGTGGAACCAGCCCGCCACCAGGGCTCCTCCAAGGGCACTGGCCCTAGAAAGAGGTTTTCAGGCATTCCGTTCTAACTTCACTATGCGTGTAGGGTGGTACTCGGGTAAGTAGTCCGGGAGGCATGTACACTGCCTGCGTTATTGCAAACGAGGCTGAGCTCTAAGGAAGAGCGTCTGCTCTCACTGTTTCAGCGTGATGAGGAAACTGGCTTCTGGAAATTTGGCCCCTGAAGACTGCAGTCCTGAGGTGCCTGCCTGGCGCTGGCAGTGGCTTCCTGATTGTTAGGGAAAGCAGCCCTGGTGGTGCCACGGGTTAAGCGTTGCCCTGCCAACAGCAGTGAGCTTAGCTACTCAGTGAGTCAAACTCACTTGACCAGTAAACATCTATAGTCTCAGGACCCTCTAAAGCAGTGGCTCTCAACTTTCCTAATGCCGCGGCCCTTTTGTACAGTTCTTCATGTTGTGGTGACCCCCCCAGCCATAAAATTATTTTTGTTGCTCCTTCATAACTGTCATTTTGCTACTGTTAGGAATCGGGCGACCCCTGTGAAAGGGTCGTTTGGGTCACTGTGAGTTGAATCAACTTGATGGCGGTGGGTAGTGCCTCCATCAGCAGCCCTGGTGATGCAGTGGTTTAGCACTCTGCAGCTAACAAAAGGTCAGTGGTTTGAATCCACCAGCTGCACCGTGAGAATAAGAATGATAGTCTGCTTCCTGAATGATGCAAACCTGGGAAACCCCATTAACTGTGGCTTTTTTAAGCTAAAGTCCCGCTCCCTCCCTCCCAAACCACCTTTTCCTGCCTAAGTCTGTGTAAGATGGTGGGGGGAGAATGGATAGGATTCATTGGTGAGTAATTGGTGAGGATTCATTGGATTGCCATTCTGCTGGGTATAAGCTGAGCCATTTTAGAAGCGGGAAGTGGGTGGGGATCTCACTACCAGCAACCACAGGACTGGAGCACATCTTCTGGACCCTGAGAGCCCTGGGCAGTTGAACCTCCTGGATCCAGAAGACACCTGTGGCATCAGAGGGGCAGCAACAGTACCAGGAGTTAACATGAGACAGACAGAGTGATGAACTTCCCGGCCTACAGAGCATGTAAAACTGAGTACTCTTAGGAAGGAGGAGTGGGACACCTCTGGACACTTAATTGGGGGAGCTGAGCGTGCTGACCCTTATTGTGGAGCTGACTCCTTTCAGGCTGAGACTTAACTAGAGTCTCTGGGCACTCAATTCAGTGAGCAAAGTTAGCTGACCCATGGAGCTTGAACTGAATGCTTTTGGTTGAGGCCAGCAGGGGAGTGGCATGTCCTTTGGGCATTTATTAGCAGCCCTTTGTAACACGTCTGTGAGTCCTGTGTGGCCATTAGATAGAGCATAGAATCTCGATAGGAAAAAGTAGGTCATGTTGGGTGAGAAAGAACCCAACCTTGGTGGGGCATCCTGGTGGCAGTAGGTTTTTCTGTGTGTCCATGGAATCCTGCGTGGAGCTGGCTTGCCTGCTAAACGAAGGGTCATGGGTGTGAGTTCACTGAGAGGAGCTTTGGAAGAAAGACCTGGTGATCCGCTTCTGCCAGATCTGCCACTGAAAACCTTGGGGAGCACACACCCCAACATCGCAGGGTCCTCGTGAGCCTGAAGCCACTTGACTGCAGCTGTCAGTGTCTCTATCATCAGTCGCAACCACCTGTGGGCTCAGAAGATAGATTAAAAATACCTGATAAGTTAATTAAGCCTCTTCCTCCACTTCCTCCACCCCAACCCTATCACAGTGCTTCCTAAAGTGTGATAACAGAGTGACTTACAGATGGTACTGGGAGGGACATATTCTATTTTTTTAATGACTGTGTGACTTCGCAATCATCTCATTAAAGCTGGACAACGAATACGGAAGGCTAGAGAAGAATTGGAGTGTGGAAAGTGCCATGGATGGCTCTGAAAACAAACAGACCTGTCTTGGAAGAAGGATAGCCAGAGTCCTCCTCAGAAGCGAGGGCCGCGGGATTGGGGAAGAATATGCTACTTGGTATAGTGACCAGGAGGAAGACTCTGCAGGAGACGGATTGACCCAGTGGTGACGCCAAACATACAAATAACTGCGAGGCTGGCACAGGACCGGGCAGCAGCGTTTCCGTCTGTTGTACACGGGGTTGCTGTGAGCCGGAGCTGACCTGGCAGTGGCGAAATCTGAATATTGTCCAATAGGAATAGACAACGCAAAGCCACCCCACTCAACCTAGTACTTCCTGGGAGTTGCTGCTTAGAATGAGACTACAATTAGAATGTAAGCTATAAGCAGCTGGTCTCTTATGAAAGACAGTAAATCATATCGGGGGAGTGGTATCAGGATAAGCAATCGTAAAGACCCTTGAAATCAGCTGGGAAGCACGGCTTTAAAACAGGAACGTGGCATTTCCTTAAGGAAGGGCACGTTGACCTCAGCCACACCTTCTAGAGCAGTGGTTCTCCACCTTCCTAATCCCGAGATTCTTTAATACAGTTCCTTATGTGGTGACCCCTCAACCATAAAATTATTTTTGTTGCTACTTCATCACTGTCGTTTTGCTACTGTTATGAATTAGGTTGGTCAACCCCCATAGGGGTCGCGACCCACAGGCTGAGAACCACTGTCCTAGAGCCTCGGGCCCACAAGAGCTAGGCCAAGTGAACTTGACAACTTCTCGTCTTAACCATGTGTTTTTTGCTTGTGCACGCAGAGCTCTCTCGGCACTGCGGAGAGTCCTCTTTCGGGCCTGACCTAGTTCTCCGTGCTTTCTGTGTTGTCCTCAAACCAACACATCTGATTTGTGAGGTCTGTTGGTGTGGCATTTACGATGGCATGCCAGGAAAGGGAGGAGCTGTGTCGGGCCCTACTGGAAGGGCAGTTTGTGGCCACTCTGTGGCTCAGGAGGGGCTGCAGATGAGAGTGCGTGGAGTTGAGCAGGTCCCGTGTTGATGTGTGCAGCTGTCTAAATCGCCTTTTCGAACAGGGCGCCAGCTGCATGAATGAGCATCTTTTCATGTGGTCTATGTTGGCCTGCGAAATAGGGGTTCGCAAAGAGCTGATCAGAACTGGACGTCTCAAGGTAAAACAAGGAAGCCTGCCTTGACCTAGAAAGAAGAGCGGTTGAGATGGTTGCGATGTGCGTGTTTGGCGGGTGAATGACAAAGGAGAATCGGAAACACTGGGTTTCAGCCAGCAGCTTCCCTCACCTGTGAATGACGGTGAGACATCCCAAGCTCTCCGTTAGCCACGTGCACGTCCATGGTTTTACACTAGTTTAGATATTTGGGCAGTCTGCAGATGGTTGGAGCTGAGCCAGTTCTGTAGCCCTAAATATACAGTGCAGTCACTGATAGGCCATTCGTTGTAAACTGCATACTACTGTAGGATACACTGTAACAATGAGGGCTTACTTGCACTCTCCGGCTAGTGTTAAGCCTGCCAGAACCCACCAGTTGCTCAGAGAGAAAGTTGCGGCAGTGTGTAAGATGATCAGCCTTGGATGATGTGAAATATCACCCCCCCCCCACACACACAGTTGTACTTTGTCCAATGGGGTTGCTCTGAATTGAAATACACACATACATTCTGTAGACGTATTGTCAGGAGAGACCAGTCCCTGAGGACATCCATGTTCGGTCAAGGGTGGAAGGCCCTTCACATAATGGATGGACACAGCGGCTGCATCAGTGGACTCAGGCATAGCAGCAATGGTGAGGATGGCACAGGACCGGGCAGTGTTTCCTTCTGCTGTGCACAGAGTTGCCGTGGGTCGGAACCGACACCGAGGCACCTAACAGCGGCATGAGTCGGAATTGACTTGATGGTGGGTTTGGGTCTGGAACGTGTTAAATGTGAAGGCAGTGGGGGTTCCGGGGTAGAGTTCTCACTTTCGTGTGGGATACCCAAGTTTGACTCTTGGCCAGTGCACACATCTCTAGCGTAGTCACCACTTGACTGTCACTGGAAGCTGTGTGTTGCCATGATGCTGAACAAGGCTTGAGTGGACCTTCCAGACTAAGAAGAAAGGCCTGGCAGTCTACTTCCCCAAACTGGTCATTGCAAATGCTGTGACTCACAGTGGGTCATCCTGCTGGACATTCGGTGTCAGCATGATCAACTCGATAGGGGTGTGTGTGTGTGTGTGTGTGAGAGAGAGAGAGAGAGAGAGAGAGAGAGAGAGAGAGAAATGCATACTTTTGATGAACTCATTGCCATCGAATCGATGCTGACTCATAGTGACCCTATAGGACAGGGGAGAACTGCCCCTGTGAGTTTCTGAGACTGGAACTCTCTGTGGGAGGAGAAAGTCCCATCTCTCTCCTGAGGAGCGGCTGGTGGTTTAGAACTGCTGACCTTGTGGAGCAGCTGAACATGTAACCATCCTCACGCATAAGAGAGTCCCCGTGGATAAAAGAGCTGCTGTGTTTTAAGAAGGTGGAATGAGCAAAACATTTCAGAGCCTACCATTAACCCTGGCAGAGAGCCATGTCACAGCCCTGAGAACAAGTGCTTGCTAAGTCCTTATTTTATGTGCGAGTAAACACACACTTCATATGGTAATTATTCAGTGTAAACATAGAATTAATTGATAGGGTCATTGTTGTTTTTGTCTCAGACTTTAATCAGCCATATTAAGTGTACGCATCTTGGTCATGGGGAAAATGACTTTCATTATCTTTTGAAACTTTTAATTATATGGCGCCTCCGCCTGTTGTCACCCTTTATACCCATGGAACCAGGAGCTTGAATATTGACAAGTCTGAGGTGTTGGGAGGGAATGTATGTAGTACGTTGTGGGGAAGAATTATGGGATGGCTATTCTTATAGGTAGGTGACAGTAGAGTGTCATGAGTTGTTGAAGTCCTGTTATGGCTTTAGCTGCATATTAAGGAAAACCTTTGTTAGGTACGAGAGAACACCTGCAGATAATCTGGGCTTTGTCACTTGCGTTGAAGGTGAACAGGCATGCTGCTGCTTCCTAGCCATTGCGAAGGATCCCTGGTGGTACAGAGGACTAAGCATTGGGCCACTAACTGCAAGGTCAACAGTTGGAACCCACCAGCCACTCTGAGGGGAGAAAGATGAAGCTCTTTGCTCCTGTAAATATTTAGCCTTGGAACTAAATGGCTGGGCCATTCTTATACTGCCCTAAGGAATCACTTTGAGGCAGGATTGGCTGGGTGGCTGTGAGTAGGCATTGATAGGTCCCTAGGGGACACAGAGTTTGTGCTCAACTACTAATCTAAAAGGTTGGCAGTTCAAACTCATCCAGTGATGCTGTGGCAGAAGGCTTGTTAACTCCTTCCATACCATAAGGATGGTGGCCAGGAAAGCGCTGTGGGGCAGCCGCACTTTGACGTGCATGGGGGCGCCATAGGTAGGAATCAACTCCATAGCAACGGGCTTGTCCTTGCTTCAGTCATCGTCAGGGCTCGAAGGATGCTCTTAGCACAGGTCGAACCCAGGCCCTCTCCTGTGAGGGCAGAGGAGTCCATGCTCCAATGGAGCTGTCTCTCTTCGTCGAGAGCCACGTGTTTTAAAGAGAAAAGGAAGTGTTTGGGGTTCTTGAAAGGTCTGCTTCAGTTGGAGTTTCAGGCGTGGGAACCCTTCGGGGCAGGCCTACTTGATCCCACAGGGCCTCTAGCAGTCAGTCCAGCTGGATGGAAATGGGTTTGGTTTTTAATTTTTTTTAGGTGCTCTAAGGCAGTGGTTCTCAACTTGTGGGTCGAGACCCCTTTGGGGGGGGGTCACACGACCTTTTCACAGGGGTCGCCTGATTTATAACAGGAGCAAAATTACAGTTATGAAGTAGGAACGAAAATAATTTTATGATTGGGGTGGTCACCACAACCTAAGGAGCTGTATCAAAGGGTCGTGGCATTCGGAATTAGGTTGAGAACCACTGCTCTAAGGCCTAGTTCTCCAATTTCACTGATCATTGGAATCACCTGGGGATCTTAGGCAACTACAGATCCCTGAGTTCTGTTAGCAACCTAATGAATCAGAATCTCTAGGGGACGGAGCCCAGGGATCCAATCTGGAGCTTCACCAGATCCCCAGGTGATTTCACTGATCAGCCAGGTTGGGAACCTAAGCTCTAGAGCGTATGAGTGGGGAGACCTTTTCTCTGCCAAGGGCCATTTGGGTATTTATAGCAGCATTCCAAGGCCATACTGGCCAAACATTTAATTAACTCACTCTTAATATGATGGCTGGGTGAGCCGTGGTGGCATAGTGGTTACGTGTTTGGCTACACTCCACAAGGTCAACCGTTCAAAACCACCAGCTGCCCCTCGGGAGAAAGATGAGGCTTTCTACTCCTGTAAAGAGTTCGTCTCAGAAACCCACAGGGGCAGTTCTTCCCTGTCCTTAGAGGGCCACTATGAGTCAGAATCAACTTGATGGCAGAAACTTGTGGATTTTGAAGTCTTAAGGGCCTGGGTGGTGTAGTTACTTGTTGGACTGCTAAGGGCAAGATCAGCACTTCGAAACCACATGCCCTTCTGCTCCCACAAAGGGTTGGTCTCAGAAACCCACAGGGGCAGGTCTACCTGATAGGGTCACTGTGAGTTGGAATGACTCAATGACAGTGAGTAACAGTCTTTGTGGGTGTTTAACCCAGAACCTAGGTCAACCCCGAAGTGAACGAACTCGGTCTGGGTGACACTGTAACATCCTGGTTATATTTTACCTAGATTAAAAACAACAACCTGAACTCGCCCACAATTTCTAATCAGTCTGAGATCAGAAGTCTTACTCCTGATCATCCACAAAGTAGATCATTAACTACGTTTGTTCATATCATCAACACTCGTTCTGGGAGAACTGTGTTGGACACAGGGGTGAAAAACGTCACGCTTCCTGGTGTGAACTGCTGGCTGTGTAGCCTCACAAAAAGCCGTGGGGGGAAATGGTAGCCACAACCCAAGGTGAACACTGCTTTCTGCCTTAGGAGAAATGTTTTAAAGGGAAGTTTCCGCGCCCACCAGAAAGCCCGACTCTGGTCAGAATGCTATCACCACTCTTTCTTTAAAAGATCCAGCTGAGGTTAGACTGCCGCTATCTAGCACCCATTCACTGCCTGATTATCAGTCAGTGCCGATGCACAGCGACCACCTGTGGGGTCAAAGTAACTCAAATGAGCTGCTTATGGCAGTAGAAAGCCCACTCTCTCCAGAGGAGCTGCTGGTGGTTTAGAACTGCCGACCGCGCGGATTGCAGCCCAGTGCGTAACCACTGCACCACCAGAGCCCCAATGCAGATTGAGAATAGAGAAAGGGCAGGGACCGGCAGGCTGAGGCTCTCAAGTCATATACTGCTCTTTTGGTACACGCACGGGAAATACATATGGAAGAAACATTGAAAATGTTTAAAGGATATTAGATAATGGTTTCATTTGTTTGTGAAAAATGTACTTCTGGCTCTCAAATACTTTTTAAGTGGTTGTGAAAGACAAGATTGGCAGTTCCATCTCAGAAGTTTGCTGACCCCTGACCTAGACGATGAGTAACCTGGGCTCTGGTGGCCCAGCAGTTAAGCACCCTGCTGCTAACTGAGAGGCCACAGGCTCAAAACCGCCAGCTGCTCTGTGGGAAGATGTCACAGCCAGCTCTGGAAAAGACCACAAACCCTCTCGAGCCTTGTTTGAGGGTGGGGGTGACAATGGGTGTACAGAGTGAAAACACAGAGAAATGATGCTTCTATTGGGTGTCTTCCCAGCTCTTTCTACTCCCTGGGCTGATATCTCTCGTTCTCTTTAAAAGAAAAAAATATATATCTAAAAATATTTATTGACAATTAAAGTCAATGTAAAGAACAAGCTTATTGCCTATTAACAAATAATATCATTTGTGTTGAAATATTATTGTTTTCTAAAGCAAAAAAAGTGAGAAATATTTTACATTACATGTCTTTAGTGTGTAGCTTCAAAATAAAGACAATCAGTTTCTGATCTTTTCTTCTACATTCAGTCTATTACTGTACATGCTACAAAGCCTCTGTAAAACGTCATTGAGATTTTTGAAGGAATAGAGAGAAAGAGCCAAGTACCATGATAACATTTGCCCAGACCACACCCTGAGAACTCCAGCTCCAAATGGAACCAAAAGCACTTGGGCTTAAGGTCAGGCACTTCTGTAAAAATGCAAGAACTATTCCTAACTTCATGCTTTAGGCCTTCTGGGTGAGCTACACATACCTTTGCCTTGACTGATGCCTGTCCCCATGTAGACCGACCGCTCTGCTGGGCTTCCACTCGACTGTTCCATTGGTACACTAGACTAGATCATCCAAAAGCAGTTTTCTCTGTGAAAATCTTTTTCTCTATCCCCTTCTTTCCTAACCCAGAAAATGAAAGACATTTTTTTCCTACTTCCCTCGCTTTCCATCTGTAATTCCTCCTCTTGTCCTGAGCATTCTATCTCCTTAACATTGTTCTATTTCCACTTCAACTCTTTCTTTTTTTAAAATCATTTTATTAGGGGATCATACAACTCTGATCACAATCCATACATACATCAATCTGTAAAGCACATTTGTACATTCATTGCCCTCATCATTCTCAAAACATTTACTCTCCACTTAAGCCCCTGGCATCAGCTCCTCATTTTACCCCCTTCCTCCTCATTCCCCTCTCCCTCATGAACCCTTGATAATTTATAAATTATTATTTTGTCATATCTTACACTGTCCGATATCTCCCTTCACCCACTTTTCTGTTCTCCATCCCCCAGGGAGGAGGTCACATGTAGATCCGTATAATCAGTTCCCTCTTTCCAACCCACCCTCCCTCTACCTTCCCAGTATCGCTACTAACACCCCTGGTCCTGAAGGAACATCTGCCCTGGATTCCCTGTGTTTCCAGTACCTTTCTGTACCAGTGTACATCCGCTGGTCTAGCCAGATTTGTAAAGTAGAATTGGGATCATGATAGTGGGGCTGGGGCGAGGGGAGGAAGCATTTAGGAACTAGAGGAAAGTTGTATGTTTCATTGTTGCTACATCATACCTTGACTGGCTTGTCTCCTCCCCGAGACCCTTCTGTAAGGGGATCTCCAGTGGCCTACAAATGGCCTTTGGGACTCCACTCCGCACTCCCCCCTCATTCACAATGATAGAATATTTTGTTATGATGCCTGATATCGGTTCCCTTCGCCACCTCGTGATCACACAGGCTGGTGTGCTTCCATGTGGGCTTTGTTGCTTCTGAGCTAGATGGCCACTTGTTTACCTTCAAGCCTTAAAAGACCCCAGACGCTATATCTTTTGATAGACGGGCACCGTCAGCTTTCTTCACCACATTTGCTTATACACCCATTTGTCTTCAGAGATCATATCAGAGAGGTGAGCATACAATGATAGGATTTTTTATTCTTTGATTCCTGATAACTGGGTATCTCTAGTTTTCTGTGCCCTCCTCTCCAACCTGGCATTCTACAATGTCTATTTCCTCACTTTAATGTTCCAAAATTCCCCAGTCAAATCTCTCATTGGGTCAGCAGGTGCAGTCTGGGCTAGGTAGTCAGTGAAAGTCAACGTGTCTGCTTCACACTCAAGTGTGAGTTTCTGAGCGTCTCTCAGGGGAAGCCAGCTAACACGTCATTACAGGTCCGGTAGGCGCAATTGTACAAGCGATAATAAGCAAAGATCATAGTAAAGTTATAGAGAGCATGAGAGATAGAAGTGAAGTATTGAAATAAATGGAGTCAGAAACGATTCATGGTAGCATGCTCAGCCCCGCTTTGTGGTCCACGTGGAGGGAGAGAGAGAGACCTTTAATGCTAGCTCAGGCCTTTTATATCCTCTGGGGACATGCAAGCCCCTTAATTACAGGTGAGGACATACGTCACAGGAAGGGGCTGTGCTTTAGGCAATACACTAATGAGAGGGGGTCGTCTAGGGACATATACACAATAGGAAGAGGAGGGATTGGGGGTACACATGTGACAAGATGGGCGAATCCTAGGTTTAGGATGGCGGCTTAACTTTGACCTAGTCTCTAGATCTCCATAGGAACCATTATCAGTAGGGTGTAAACCCCACCTACTGGAACCAAATAGATGACTGCAGGCCTCCATTGTCCTTAACAGCAGGGAGTGGGGCCCACTGCAGTCTGGTGACTGATCGCCCTCAGGGAGGATGCCTGTGAGCATCTGACCTCCCCCCACAAGCATCTACACCTCTGGAGAGCTAGTCAATGGCTTGGAAGCTGTACGTGGACCTACAGAACATCTGTGATAGGACTGAGCCCCACAGGGCAAGTTCACGAGCACAGCCTTGCTCAGCTGTCCCAAGGCCACAATCAGGTGATTTTGTAAGCACAACAAGCTTTGCTTCACATTAACAAGTATTTTGGGTTGATGAGATAGCCATCATTTCAGACTAGAGGCTGCCCTGGACTTGTAGAAAGTGCACTCTCACTTGACAAGACCTCATGCTCGTACAGTACAAATGTGGCTTTTCACTGTACATGTCACCTACTCCCCTGTGAGGCCATGTGTGCTTGCTCTTCTTGGAGTCTTTGGCATCACCATACAGTGCCAGGCACACTGTCACACAGTGTCACACTGTCACTGGGGAATGATGGCATTTCCTAACAGGGTTTATGTAACATAGCCACTCGTGCTTCCCGGGGGGAGGGGTGCTGGTGGCCAGATTCAGCACAGTTCCGGGAACAATGTTCAGACTCAAGTCAACACAGGCTTTTAGCTTCTTTTGCCCACTGACCCCATTAAGGGTGCCCTTGTCTCTTTATCAGCGTGACTCTGAAAAGCAGAGGCTGGTGGAGTTGCAGGACCTTGCAGGTTTTGAATTAGTCATAAGAATCTCGGCTCAAATGTCCTCCCTCTCACACTAGCTTCGTGACTCCGGGCAAGTTGTTTTTAACATTTCCGAGACTCAGTTTCTTTACTTATAATATAGGGTTGACACCCACCCCTGAGTTGGTTGGGAGAATCCAGTGGGGTTTGTATCTAGGGTCTAACACTACACCCGCCATGTTATCTCCTTTCCTAACTTCACGAACAAAAACCTAAGCCAGAACCGTTTCATGGCACAGAGCAAAACAGAGGGCACCTTCTTAGTCTTCTGGGATCCCCCATCTCTGTCTTACCCCGCGGTCAAGAGTTCCACAAACACTTGGGAAGGATGATAGAGCGAGCCTGCCCCCACCACACCCATAACCTTTGTAGAAATCAAGGACGCTGCCTCAGAGCTCCTCTACAGGCTCCATCAAGGGATGTGTCCGACATCTGGGGCGACTGAGGCAAAGGCGCAGCTTCCCACTGTCACCAAGACACATCCACAGACACATCGCAGAGTCCAGTCCTTTGGGACTTCAAAACCAGTTGTGGAGTGGATTCTGATCAGCGGGCCTCCACGCGTGTCAGGGTGGAACAGTGCTCTGCATGGATTTTCAAAGCCCTTTCTTTCGCCCTGCTGTTCCCAGCAGAACGCATTCACTGTGGACCCCACCCAGAGCTCCCCTGGGGAGCTTGCCTTCCTTTAGGAGCCCCAGGAATGTCCTCAACTCCGCCTCATCTTGAGACTGACCTACCCTAAAGCAGGCAGATTCCTAGCCTGTGAGTTCAGACTATCAAGGAAACCATTGGCAGGATAAAAGGTGCAGGCGGCAGGAGGGCACTTCTGAGGCTCACCGGTTCCCAGCATTCCTCTCAATTCCTTTCCCAATCAGAACGCTGCTCATCCAAGTAAGGGCACATCGGAGTCACCCAGGACGCTCCCCTAGCCCATAGAGCCAGCTGGGACAGAAATGACAGCATCCCAGTGCCTCTGACACTTCACTGCATAAATCAGTATCCCACACAAAGCCAAGAGAACAAGTCTGGTAGCTGTCTGGGTATCTGTCACTGCAGGTTTTTTCGGACAGTTCGTGGCTGGGAAGTAAGCCAATCAGGCCAACATTTATTTTTAATCATCCAATCTCACTCAAAGACAACTGAGACAATACAATTGTTACTTGGAATTTACTACTAGGCCCCCACGAGAGCTCGCCTGCCCCCGACGAGCACCCTTCTCTGCTGTAGATCTGTTAATGAGCATGAAATGCCCCCGACGAGCACCCTTCTCTGCTGTAGATCTGTTAATGAGCATGAAAGTGCATACTGACTGTACATGGTTTGGGGTTTTTTTTTCCTTTATTTATGTGTGTGTTTCCAATGTCTGTTTTCTGGACAAAGGAAATCACTAGCACGATTCTTCGAAATTGGCAGTGCCTGAAAGTTATTTTTAACTCAGTTTTGTTTCCTCATAGTTTTTCAAGGGAAAGGCCCACAGAGAATTCTGTCTTTGAGAAGCTGGTGACTAACCAGTTGCCAGTAGTAGGGAGGTAAGCAGGGGTTGAGGGGAGTCCAGAGAGGATTTGGCTGCCTTTCTTCATTCCCTAACTTTTTCTCTCTCTTCAAAAAAACTTTCTAAAGGATAGTGTCAAAGAAACAAAAGTAAAGGCTGCATTTCAGAAAACAAAAAAACGACACAGCAACCTAATACAGCCCTTCCTTTCCTCCGTGCCACTTGGGCTCTAGAACGTTCTTTCAGCTAGCAGAAATATTCAGACACCTGGGTCAGAAATGTATGTCTGAAATCAAGCTTTTCTCAGTGCCCTTGAGAAGATTCCCCTCGGCTTCATTTCCACACACAGAGCAGCTCTTTGTCCATTGTCTCAGACACGGTAAACGGTTTGAGCACCCACTGTCAGCCCTGACTGGCTGGATAAGTCCAGAGAGAAAGATCAGACAGGGGATTCTGTCAATAGACCCCTAGCACATTCACATTTAAGCAAGCTTGCCAAAGTAGCTGAAAAGCTCACTGGTCACACGTATCTTTGCACTTAGAATATTTGCTTTTCTGATAACTACAATTATCTCTGGAGGGGGTCTTAGAGATATGAACCTCAAAGGCTTATCAACAGAGGATTCGGCACCTCTGTTTCTAGCTCGGCATCTCATAGCCAGAGTAGCGTGGGCTCAGGAAGTAAAATAGGTCAGCGTTTGGGGAAAAAGTATTTGTATAAGAGAGAATACTGTCAACATGAGATCTGAGGCACCAAATAGGATAAAAATCTACTCTTGTCCATTCCATTTGGTAAAAGATAAAGGAAGTTAAAGATGGGGGAAGGAGAGCACCTTCTCGGCCTCTCTAAGCCAGTTTGATCTGTCCCTTTTATTACTTCATTATAATGCAACAAATTAGAATGGCTTTCAAAAGACAACGATTATTAAAGTTTCATAAAATTATACATCAAAGCAGCCATTTTTAAATCAAGGTACCTGTCAGTGCCTGAGCTAATGGGCAGGCATGAAAATGCTGGGTTCTCAAGCTTCCAAAGTCTCGCTGCGGTGGAGTGGATTCTAACTCACGGCAACGCTATAGCGACAGAGTAGACCTGCCCTTGTGAGTCCCAAGACCGTATGCAATCTTTATGGGAGCAGACTTAGGGGGTCCCCACTGCTGAGCCCTTGGGAATAACAGCCCAGCTTCCTGGGGCTCTCGGGTTTACTCCAATATTTAAAAGTACCTGGCGTCGCAGCTGGAAGACACCGTGGAGATTTTGTTGACAGACATCCTCATCTGTAGCTGAACAAAGCTGGGATCCAGGGAGGGAAAAGGTTTTTCTTAAAAACAGTTTTCTCCCCGGGCTTCAGCACTTGCTTTGTAGGTTTTAGGGCAAAATCCCTAGATTAAGGAAGCCATCCCATCGTATCTTTTAATTTAAAATTTCATTTGTTTACTTTGCTTATATGTCTTTATAGGCAAAGTTAATCGTGATTTTAAATGTGCATGACACACAAATAAATATTTATGACATATACAGGAGGACCCCCTGGGCATCCTAGTCTCTGAAACCCACAGGGCGGTTCCACGCTGTCCTATTGGCTGTACGTGAGTCGGAACGGACTGGTGGCAGTGAGCAGGCATTAACAGCACCAGCTGACTCCCACAGCAGTTGTGAGGACTGGACAGTGGTGTCCATCGGGCTAAGAAGTTGGAGACGGCTCAGAGGCACCTCACTTAGGATGCCAAGCCCCAATTTTCAGGAAGATTAAAAAAACTTTTTTTGGTTTAAACTCAAAACCCTCTTCCGACTGCTGATCCAGCAGGATGCCCTGGTCTCTGGCTCCGGGGTTTCTGGTTCTGGACCCTGTTCCTTCACAGAGGCAGCCCGTCCTGGAAGTAAAATGCAAACCTCTAATGACTGCTCCCAGCATAATTTCCAACAGTACTCCTCAATCACGATTCCTTGTGATTCTGCTTTAAAGGACAACCAGTTATGCTGCTGCATACCCATTCACCCTTCTTTCTCAGTGGCAGCGCCCCAAGTTTATTTGGGATAATGATGAGTCCAAGAAAGAGACTATATTCTCTAGTCTCCCGTACAGCCAGGCATGTGCATGTAATAAAGTTCCAACGTGGAGTACAAGTAGGGAACCCCTTCCTCCTTCCTACCTAGATTTTGGCTGTGATGAGTAACTTGAGCCCCCAGCCTTGGAGAATGTGGGCAACCCCCTAGGGATAGTGGATGAAGGAGCTACTTCATTAAACATCCACTCTAGCCAAGAATGCTGACCTCCAGACTAGTCCAAAACCCAAGCCCAAACTCACGGTCATCAAGTCGATGCAGTCTCAGAGAGAGCCTATAGAACAGGGTAGAGCTGCCCCTGTGAGTTTCCAAGGCTGTAGCTCTTTATGGGAGCAGAAAACCTCATTTTTCTCCCGAGGAGCAGCTGGTGGTTTCAAACTGCTGACCTTTCATATCACAGCCCAACACATAACCACTATGCCAGCAGGGCCCCTCCAGGCAACTCCATAGGGATGTTGAATCTAGGAGCTACTTCGTGAAACATCCACACCAGCATTGGAATGTTAACGCCCCCCACCAACTAGTCCAGAAAGGGGAAAACAACGTCTATTTTGTTTAAGCCTTTTATAGTTGGGACCCTGTTACTTACAACACACCTCGTAGTTACATAAATTGAAGCATGCATTCTTTCGCTCAGCATATGAATCAATGTTGAATTGGGCCTGACTTACCCATTTCACTGCATGAACTCAGATGGTATCCGATACAGCTGTGTAACCAAAATGGGTGCTAAAGAGCCAGCTTCCCTGTCCATGAAGCCCCCTCCCTATTATCCTTCCAGCCTGTCCTTCTCTTACAAGTCCCAAGGAAAGTACTCTGTTGCTAGGGACCAACCTATCTTCTCTGCTCCCTTCTTCAAGCCCCCTGCCCTCACTTGGTTCCGGGAAGCCCAGGCCAGGTGCTAGTGAGCCAAGTGCAACCCGTGGTGGCCGGGTATGTGTCAGCAGAACTGGTCCCCACAGGGCGTTCAATGGCTGTATTTCTGGAAGTAGATCTTTCTTCAGAGAAGCCTGTAGGTGGATTTGAACCTCCTACCTTTTGGCTAGCTGCCAAGCTCATTTAACGGTTTGCAAATGCAGGGACTTCCCCTGGGTCAGGGTTGCTGCTGCTGTTAGATGCCATGAAGTGGGTTCTGAGTCCCAGCGCCCCACAGGTGACTGAGTCGGAGAACTGATTCCGCACACGCCTTATGGACATCAGTGATGGCTGACCAAAGTGGCAATCATGTCTGATGATAATAAATTATAGCCTCTGCCATTTGCCAAGTGCCTCACGGCAACTCTAGGGGTCGGCTGTGCGATTTGCTACTTGTGGGTGCTCAGAGCCCTTACTGCCAGAGGGGGAAAGCCCCCTACTTCCTGGCCAGCAGGGCCCCACCACAGGCGGCTCAGGTTTTCAGATCTGGAAGAAGAAAGGAAAGCAGGTGCCACTCGCTTCTCTTTGCAAAGCTCCTGCAGCCATCTCCAAGTTCCCCGCCCTTCCACCCACCCTCACGGGCGGAGAAGCTAGACATACATTTCTGCACGGCAGCGGCTTCCTGGCCTCTTGGGGAGAAAGTCTAATGCCAGTGTTGAACCCCTGGCTTTCACTGCGCCAACCTTTCTATCTTCTGGAGGCACTTCTTTTCCTGGATTCCCCTTATCTGTGAAATAACTGCGATTCTGTTTTCTTCGCTGAACCCTGTCTGGTGCTGGATAGCTATATCATGCCCACTTTACAGTTGAGATGACTGAACGTGGGAAGAGTGAATTGCCCAAGCTTTACTGCAGTTCGTGACTGGAGAGGAAAATCCCACCCAGGTCCGACCTCAAAGCCAACTGACAAACAGACCTCTAGCCCAAGATGACCCAGCAATCTTCCAAAGGTACACAGGAGACGTGGCCGCGCATATCCCAGAATGATGTGCAGGTGGTTTCTGCAGTGGTTTATTCATCATACCCCCAAACTAGAAGCAGCCCAAATGTCTATTACCAGGGAAATAGGCACACAAATTGTGGCAAATTCCTCCAATGGAGTACGACTCAGCAATTACAAAAAAGAACTGAATCACACAGCATGGATGGACCTCACTGACGGCATGTTGAACAGAAGAAGCCAGACACAAAGCTGCCCATAGATGAGATGCAAGGTCAAGCGAAACCGTTTCAACGTAATGCAAGTCAGATGTGGTGGCGCAGTGGTTACGAGGTGGGCTGCGGCCTGAATGGTTCAGTTTGAAACCACCAGCCGCTCCTCGGGATGCCTCTCAAAAGTTCCAGTCTTGGAAACTCACAGGGAAAGCTCTCCTCTGCCCTAGCAGGTTGCTGAGAGTCAGCATCGACTCACTGGCAGTGACTTTGTTGGTTTCTAAGTGAGAAGAGACATTACCTTGGGGGAAGCATGACAAACCTCCCAGGGTGAAGGAAAACTCTAGTTCTTGATTTAGGAGGTAGTCATACATGTGACTGTTGATGTCCTAGACAGTGCTCAGTCACCTTAGAATGGTAAATGAATGGTATGTATACAGTATCAGTTACAGCTGCCAGCAAGTCATGGCAAACCCATGTACGTCAAAGTCAAAGTGCTCCATAGGGCAGTGGTTCTCAGGCTGTGGGTCATGACCCCTTTGGGGGCTGAACGACCCTTTCACAGGGGTCACCTGATTCATAACAGTAGCAAAATGACCGTGATGAAGTAGCAACAAAGTAATGTTCTGGTTGGGGAGTCGCCACCACATGAGGAACTGTATTAAAAGGTGGCAGCGTTGGGAAGGTTGAGAACCGCTGCCCTAGGGTTTTCAATGGAGGAGTTTGCAGAAGGAGATTTTTGCCAGGCCTTTCTTTGGAGTTGTCTCTGGGCAGATTTCAAAGGTGAGTCGTTAAGCACATAAACTACCTGCATGGCCCAAGCGCTCCATGTGTACGGAGGGAAGTCAAAAAGTTTCTGCTGGAGTTTCAGTTGATACACGCACAGGATCACTCCCAACAAAATGTGGCCAACCAGGTCTCTGTCATCAGTGGGTGGCTGCAGACAGGCTCCCTTGGCAGCACACTTGTCTTGGTCCTGGTAGGGTGTCTTCGAAGACGGGATGGAGGGAAACACTTTTTGTGCCATGGGAAAAACGATCCGGAGGTCAGGGCCCATAGCAGATTTTTAACAAATTCAAGTGGACATCTTCTCAAAGTTCACCGGAATGCTGTTCCCATGCTTGGATAGATCAAGGGTTTTCCTGGCGTTTTCAGGAAGATTGGGAAGACAACAGATGAGACAAAAGAAGGAAGGCTGCCCACCGGAACGGAGTTGGAGACTACGGCTCAAGCCTGGGAACTGGAAGAAGCCTTGATCCCACCGCTTGCTGAGGGAGATCCCACAGGTTCAGCGTCTTGGCCTCAGGAGGCGCAAATGAAGACAATTTGTGGGAACAAATCATGACTGGGACTAGATCTTGGATTTAGCAATCCAATCTAGAGAGCACGAGCTAATCACAGCCATGGCTTCTGCGGGATTCTTCTGGGTATGTTAAATTCACAGCAGAGAATCAGCTCAGAGTAACTTTTCAGATTCCAAAGAGGTAATCCTAACGGGTTTTCTCAAAGGACGCAAGAAAATTATGACGTCTCATTGGGAAGATTTTTAGAAAACTAAAAATTACACTCATTTGGCCCATCACCCCCTTTTCAGGAAAGAAAAAAATTACTCAACATCCCCTTGGCTATTAGGAACTTTGGCAACTTTTGTACCTTAACCCATAATCTAGGATAAAGTATGGAAGCCCACCAGGGGGTGATGTCACCCTCTTTGGGTGTACTGCTTGGGAGCCTCCTGCCAAAAATGCACACTTACAGAACATAACCCAAACCAAATGCACTACCAAGTCAATTCCAACTCACGGCGCCCTTATAGGGGACAGAGCAGAACTGCCCCTTAGGGCTTCCAAGACTGAAAACGCTGAGAGTGTAAATCTTTATGGGAGCAGGCATCTGACTGGTGAGTCTGACCATCAACCTGATGGTTAGCAAGCAGTTCAGTGCTTAGCCTACAGCACCACTAGGTCTCTTTCACACAGAATAAGTAGACTCAATATTTTCCCCAGCCCTTCAGCCAGAATTCACAGGTAGGCTTTGTCAGAAAAGGCCACTGATCCGCCTCCTGGTCCCAGCGGCTCTTCATTTCCAAGGGTCACCACTTTGCCTGCTTTTAGCTTCTTGTAACACCAGAAGGAAAAGCAAACGTTTCCCATTCCATTTCTGGAAAATTTCAATGGGTGTCTAAGATACCACAAATCTCTCTCCCCTCTTAAAACTCACTTAGACACTAACCAGCGCAGCCCAAGGACGGCCTGAAGTCAGGCTGGGAAACTCGGATGACAGCGATGAGATTGGCCAGTGATCCATGCGGCGTTGCGGAAGGAACCAGTACGCTCATCAGCAGATCTAGAAGGCACACAACCCAAAGTACTACCAATGGCACGCCTGCCTCCCCTGACCGGCCTCCCCTGACCGGCCTCCCCTGACCGGCCTCCCCTGACCGGCCTCCCCTGACCGGCCTCCCCTGACCAGCTCTTGCTACAGGTCATGCGGACCTCGGCCGGCCAAGGCTCCCAAAAGGCACCTTCCCCAGGAGAAAGTTGGAGGGGAAGGGAAGGAGCAAGGTTGAGTCTGAAGGAACATTTCTGCAAGATGCTTGCGGCGGCTGGCCTGGGCTGCACAGCAGGAGACTCGGCCCACACTGTGCTGGTACATTATTGAAGCCGAAACTGAATAATAGATCTTGCCATCACTTCATGGGGAGCCACTCAGTTTGCACCAGGAAGCTTGTCTTCTAGAAAAGTCCATTAGATCTCTCTCTCTCCCTCTTTTAAATAATCCCTTGGCTCTTTTTTTCTTTTGTAGGAAATCATTTTACTCTGCTTAGGGTCCAAGTTTACACAGCAAATTAGCTTCTCTCTTAACAATTCTCAAACTGTTCAGTGACTCGTTAGATTTCGGATATTTCACCATCATTCTCTTCTATTCTGTTCTGGTTGTACCATTTCCGGTACAGGTGACCTCGGATTTATGGGTACATTCAAGTTACAGTGACCCGTTGTACTTAAAAGCAGTCTCTTTTGGGGGTCCATCTTTCACCACACACACTGTGTACAGTATCATCGCAGTGCATGATTTGCTCAGGTCATCATTAGCTGTAAGCTTCTTTGTCATGTTTCTAACCGCCAAAGACAGAGATTCTATTTATAAAGGCGGTGATAATAAAAGGCATTAATAATAATGAGGCTTTTTGGAAAAATGAGGTCTTCGCCTTGCATCAGGATAGATTTTCAATGGAGCCGTGAAAACAGAACCTCATACTAAGTTGAGAACTTCCTGTACTCAGCTCCCTGCCCCGGAACGTCTCATCCTCAGTCCAGTGTCACCTTTGCCTAGTTGGTCTCTGATAGACGAGTTTTTGTTTTTTTCAGGATCTCATTACTCACAGGTGATGTTTTTCACTATGGGCCAATCTGTTATTTAGCTCAATGATCTCTGTTTTAAAAAGTACACGTGCTCTTAATTTAAGGAATAGAAAAACACCTTCAGAGGATCAGACCATCTAGAAGTCATTGACGCCCAAGACCAAGGATTCCCCAAATGTTAAGCACCGCAAATGTTCTCCAGAGATTACCATCGCACCTAGAACCAGAAGGCCCGTGACCTAACAAAAAGTCACCAGCTTACTATTAGCTGGTTATGTGCTATTAGTACTCCTTCTAGCAAACCCCGTCATCGAGTTGATTCCAACTCACAGTGACCCTATAGGACAGTGCAGAATAACCCCTTTGGGTTTCCCAGACTGGG
Organism: Tenrec ecaudatus; assembly: GCF_050624435.1. Taxonomy (NCBI): domain Eukaryota; kingdom Metazoa; phylum Chordata; class Mammalia; order Afrosoricida; family Tenrecidae; genus Tenrec; species Tenrec ecaudatus. Next base: position 73,660,050 of record NC_134539.1, on the reverse strand, counting down.
AATTTTTGTGGGACCAGACAACCTCATCTTTCCCCCTACAGAAGTAGCCTGCAATTCTCCATTTTTTGTTTCCCTTTGCTGAACTAGCATATTCCCTATATAAATGTCAGAAATCCGTTCTTCTAAATTCTCAGTCTTTCATTTGCACTAATTTATGCAACAAGCCTTCCTCAAACCCAGCCAGATTGGCGTGGCAAGGCCTCAGTGGGTGTCTTGGGTGAGTCTGGTGGTCTGTCGGGTTCTGGGGTTGCCCAGATGACTCAGACCAGGGAGGGACCCTGCGCAGAGGCTGTGGTACTGGCTGGCACCAAGGCCACCATGTGCATAGAGGTAACCAGTTACAGGCAAGAGGGTATCAAGTCAGCCCAGGTGAAGAAGGTAGACCGGAGGGACGTAGCCTCTGATCACAGACTCTCCAGGAAGTTCCTGCCCAAGAATTCCAGTTCCAGAGGCAGAATGTCTAGCTTTGTTACTTGATGCCCTCAAATAATTCCATTTTGCTTTTGCCAGATATATTTCAGAACCCTCTTGCAAACACTGGGTGGGAGAAAGACGAGGCTTTGTATTCCTGTCAAGAGTTCGCCTGGAAAACCCACAGGGGCAGTTCTACTTGCCCTAGAGGGTTGCTATGAGTCAAGATTGACTGGATGGTTCCATGCACTGGGAGTTTCCCATCATGCATCACTCCCCATCCCCACTGGCAGAACCCACCCAGATGGGGAGGGTCTCTGGTAGGCTCTGCTAAGGAAGGAATCAAGGCAGTGGGACCTGTAAGAACCCCAAACACTTCCTTTCCTCTTCAAAACACGTGGCTCTCGACGAAGAGACACAGCTCCATTGGAGCATGGACTCCTCTGCCCTCACAGGGGAGGGCCTGGGTTTGACCTGTGCTCCGAGCATCCTTCGAGCCCTGACGATGACTGAAGCAAGGACAAGCCCGTTGCTATGGAGTTGATTCCTACCTATGGCGCCCCCATGCACGTCAAAGTGCGGCTGCCCCACAGCGCTTTCCTGGCCGCCATCCTTATGGTAGGAATATTAAAATGACACCTGGGTCATTCCAGATGAGGCGGTGAGAATCCTACTTGCTTCTGGTGTAGAGGCCTCCCTGAAGGAGGATTCTCACGCTGTGTGGGTGACTTGGGAAAAGGTGTGTCAGATGCTGCTTGAGTGGGCTATCAGCTGCATGAGACACACTTGCCTCTGTAGACCAGTGTTTCCCAAAATGGACAAGCCGCCCCCTGGGGCATCCTGAAACGACCCAGTGGGGCTGCAGAAGCACATACCTACACTTTACCTGGTCCCAGCCGAACCAAACCAGACTCATGCCTCTGAGTCATCGTGAGCCTATCAGACAGGGCATGCCTGCTCCTGTGAGTCTCTGAGACCTTCACTATTTATAGACTAGAAAACCTCATCTTTCTTTCGAGGAGTGGCTAGTGGTTTTGAACTGCTGACCTTGTGGTTAGCAGCCAAATATGTAGCCCACGACATTACTAGGGGCTATAGAACAAAAGTATTTAATTGCTACGTGCATGCTGAGGTGGTTTTTTTTCTCCGTTCTTTCTGAAAACAAGGCAGGAGGCTAAATAAGTTCGGGAGCCTAGGCTTTAGACAAGGGGTAGGGAACTTCTTTTTCTGCCAAAGCAAGGCGATTTGGATATTTGTAACATCATCGTGGGCCATACTGATGAGACGTTTATTTTATGGGATGACTGAAACGGCTTCTCTGTGGTGAGGGGGGTGATGTCATCAGTGGGTCTTGGTGACCTAAGGGCTGGCTATTCCCCAGACCAGTTCTAGCCTGGGAAAGCAGCTCAGAGAAGGAGCTGGGAATGAATGCTCTGGGTTGCCACCTGCTAAGAAGGACAGCCTCTTGAGAAGTTGAGTGCCCATGGGGAAAGCATGATGTAAGTACAAGAAAATGTGGGGCAAGTATTTGAGAATAAGCCAGAAAATATGGCTGCTTGTATTCTAGGTTATTTATACAGGGGTTTGTGTTGAACAAGACGTGCTCACTCACACAGGTCTCTGCGACAAGTGGATGCCTACAGACAGGTTATCTCTGTGAGGCATTCGAGCCTTGTTAGGGTGTCTATTTAATAAATACATCATTTTTGGGGGGGTTCATACAGCTCTTATTTTAACAATCCATACATCAATTGTTTTTTTAATCGTTTTATTAGGGGCTCAGACAACTCTTAATCGCAATCCATACATACATCAATTGTGTAAAGTTCATTTGTACTTCATTGCCCTCATCATTCTCAAAACATCCACTCTAAACCCAAGCCCCTGGCATCAGCTCCTCATTTTTCTCCTCCCTCCCTGCTCCCCCCTCCCTCATGAGCCCTTGATAATTTATAAATTATTATTTTGTCATATTTTGCACTGTCCGACGTCTCCCTTCACCCACTTTTCTGTTGTCCAGCCCCCAGGGGGGAGGCTATGTGTAGATCCTTGTAATCGGCTCCCTCTTTCCACCCCCCCTCCCTCCAGTGTCCGTTGATGTTTTTAGCTGTGGTTTGTCCTTTGATCCTGCCTCGTCAGCAAACGAAGGTCCCGAAGGCTTTCCTCTGTTCATGTCATTATGATTGACGCTGCTTGGCAGCTCTTAGTCATATTTTGCTTGCCTCCGACCTGCGGGATGCATCTGCCCACTGTCTCTTGCAATGTTCTGGTTCTGTTCACTAGGTGTTCAGTACCTGGCAAGGTTGCCATGCTCCCTGTAGGCTTTCTGTGGCTCATTCCTCTGAAGCGGGCAGCTTCTTTCTTCTTTGTAGTCTCTTCTCAGCCTGGAAGTTCCACTGAAACCCATTCCCTTCGGGTGGCCCTGCTGGCCTTTGAAAGACCAGTGACAGCTCTCAGCATCACAGCAATGCACAAAGTGACAGACAAGTGGTGGAAGACCCAAAGGAAGCAAGACTCTGCGTGCTGGTCTCGGGCTACTGTCACTCGGATCTTTGGATAGTCACTTATGCCATTTGGAGGCTTATTACCCAGTTTCATGTGGGCTTTGTTGCTTCCCTGCTAGATGGCTGCTTGTTTACCTTCAAGCCTTTAGGACCCCAGACACTTTATCTTTTAATAGCCTGGCACCATCAGCTTACTTCACCGTATTTGCTTATGCACCCATTTTGACTTCCATGATTCTTGTGGGGAATGTGAACATCACAGAATGCCAGGCTATTAGAATAAAGTGTTCTTGCATTGAGGAAGTACTTGAGTAGAGACCCAATGCTTTTCTGTTACCTTAATGCTTAATATTTAAGTATATGTACATAAACCTATATCCCTATCATTATATATTAATGTATTTACGTATGTGCATACCTAAATTTTTGCCTCTATCAATGTCTTTTGTCTGCTAGTTCTTTCCTTTATTTCTTTTTTAACTTCCTCCTGTCCCACTATAATGTTTGACTTTCATTCAATTCTCAGTATTTTCTCTTGGTTACATAGCACTTGATCAAACCCCAGCAGGCATTCGATGCCCTCCTTGCTATTGATTTTAGATCTCTTTGTGATTCCTGTGTGTTTGTATCCTTCCCTGTGCCAAAGTTCTTAGCTTTTGACGACCCTAATGTTTTGGGGTTTTACCTCGAGGTGTGTGATCCACCTTTGATTTATTCTTGTGTATGGAGTGAGATAAGGGTCTTGCTCCAGTTTTCTGCAGGTAGATAGCCATTTTTTCCCCCCAGTAACACTTGTTGAAGAGGACATCTGCTTCCTATTTCATGTTTTTGGGCCCTTATCAAAGATCAGTTACCTATATGCTGATGATTTCATTTCTGGGGTTTCAGCTCTTTTTTTCTTGAGTTGAGGGAACTGTATAACATGCACTATATGATACCTTCCCTACATGATTGCTGAAGACAAAGCGGGTGCATAAGCAAATGTGGTGAAGAAAACTGATGGTGCCTGGCTACCAAAAGATATAGCAACTGGGGTCTTAAAGGCTTGAAGTTAAATAAGTGACCATCTAGCAGGGAAGTAACAGTCTACATGGAAGAAGCACACCATCCTGTGTGATCATAGCATCGACTGGATCAGGTATCAGGGAATCAAAAATAAACAATTATATTGATGTGAAGGAGAGGGGTCAGAGTGGAGACCCAAAGCCCACCTGTTGATAATTGGACATTCCCTCACAGAAGGGCCATTCACAGAGGGTGCAGTATAGCACCAATGAAACACAGAACATCCCTCTAGTTCTTTTTCGCTTCCTCCCCCCTCCCACTATCATGACCCCAATTCTACCTCACAAATCCTGCTAGACCAGTGTATGTACATTGGTCCAGATAAGAGCTTTCGACACACAGAATCCAGGATAGACAAACCCCTCAGAACCAGTAATGGGAGCAACGATTCCGTGAAGGTGCTGGAAGGGAGGTGGGGATGATAGCTATGATGGATCCATAGCCCCCTTAAGGGGGACGAATAACAACTGTGAGTGAAGGGATGCATCGATGGTACAAGATATGAAAGGAATATATATATATATATATATATATATATATATATAATGCGTATATATGGGTTCATGAGGGAGGGAAGAAAGAGGAGCCGATACCAAAGGTTTCCAGTAGAAAGAAAACGTTTTTAAAATGATGCTGGCAGCATCTGTACAAGTTCGCTTGATATAATTGATTTATGGATTCTTATCTGTAAGAGCCCCCAATAAAATGATTGATTAAAAAAAGAAAGAAAATGCCTAATGACACGCTGAGAAAAAGGCCAGGGAAGTTGTGCTGAGGAATTTTCCGCTGACACTAATGTACCTGCTCATTCTTCAAAGGTCCCAAGGTCTGATGAGATTTTCTTGGGAAAAATCATTCCAGTTACTCCATAAACTGACCTTGCCCTTTCACGCCTCCTTGTTTCCCACACTCAAAGAACATTGAAATGGAACATGATTGGAGTCCCTTGTAGTCAATGGAAACCGCATAGAGTTCCTTAGGGAAAGGGTGAGAGATGGAAACATTTAGATGGGAGATAGGTCAAAGGTCGAACAGCAGCCTTGCGGTTCAGTAGTTTTGTTTAAACATATATTTGTGCTTCAAAGCAGCGCCTGCTCTGGGGATGTAGAAACGGAGTGGAAACTGTGTCTCTTTCTCTAGAGTGGAAACATTTCTATCCCAGTTGGGCTCCCATTTCTCCGCACTCTGGCTTTGGGGCCAGGATGGTTGTGTCTCCAGGTTGTTGATGACTTCAGTTCCAAACAATTGGTTGTTTCCCGGAAGGGGAAGCTTCAGACTTGGAATGGGGCCCTGGCCAGGAGTAAGTAGTCTTGCAGCAGTGCAGAGCAGAGGAGATTTGGAAAGAACGGAGTTGGGCTGAAGGATTTTGTGCCTGACACCCTAGCTCCACACTGTGGTGTTCTTGTTGTGATTCCAGGCCTTGTTACACCCCAAACCCACGTGGAGAGAAAGATGAGGCATTCTGCTCTCCGCTAACTCCCGGGAACCCAAAGGGGCATTTCTACCCTGCCATATAGAGTCACTGTGGGTCTCCATCCACTCAGCCGACCGTTGGAAGTTTGGTTTTGTTAGAAACCATGATTTGAGTATGGGAATCACATAACCACATCTTGTACAGATCCCCATACCCCCCCCCCCCCCGCCTGCCCAGTTCCTGCACAGTGGATAGTGGATACTTAAATGTTGAGTGACCACACCACGTTTGTCTTCCTGGGAGGAGGATTTGTATGAATACTGGTAGCACCCCTCATTTGCGTGGGGCTTTCCAGGGTCTAAAACCTCCCACAAGACCTTACCTGATCCTCTCAGTGACCCTGTGAGGTGGGTTCATCACTCGGGAGGCTCAGAGGATAAGAGTCTACACCTGGAAAGCTTGAGGAATACCCAGGTGTGGCAGCCAGTTAATGCACGCGCTTCAGCTACTTACTGAATGGGGGCAGATTTGAATCCACCCAGAGGTGCCTCTGACGAGGATTCCAGCCATCGACTTCCCAAACCATTGCAGATCCAACGGCGCTTCGTGCTACCCTAACACATAGGGCCCCAGACCACTGCCCGGGCTGAACAGCCCACTGATGAGTCCGAGAAATGTGGACACCCTGATACCATGGGCACCCTGACACAATCACACTTCCCCTTGGTAACTGGCAGGTCAGTGTAAACCCCCGAGTTGGTCCACGTGGTGGGTCTCCAGAGACTCTTATCATATATGAGGCTACTGATGGGTAATCACAAATAATTTACCGATGGATGCTCAAGAAATCCAATCCGCACCCACTTTGACGAAAACCAGAACCAAACTCGCTCCCACGAGTCATTGCTGATTCATACCGGCCCGCCTGTGGGTTTCCAAGACTGTTTACGCGAGTGGAAAGCCCAGTTCTTTCTTCCTGGAGGTGCTGGTGGTTTCGAATGGTTGACCAGGCAAACCACAGCCCCACGTGTAACCATGACACCACCAGGGCCCCCGACTTAGTGAAAGTGAAGTTATCATTCTATAGGAAACCCATAGAGGCAGTTCTCCCCTGCCCTCTGACTCATAATTGACAGCAGTGAGCTGTGTTGTGGTTTGTCTTTTCTATGGATCCCTGGTGGCTTCAAGGGTTATGTGTTGGGATGTTAACCGCAAGATCACCTGGTTGAGAGTTTGAAACCACCAGCTCCTCCATGGGAGAAAGATGAGGCTGTTTTAATCCGCCAAAGATGTACAGCCTGGGGCACCCACTGGGGCAGTTCTCGTTCCACTCTGCCCAGATAGGGTTGCTATGAGTCAGAATTGACCTGATGGCAGTGAGCTTCATTTAGTCTTTATTTTTAGTCTTCTGTAAAAGGTGTATCTTGACTGAATCATAAACTTTGGCCAGACTTCTAGGCCTCTGTACCCTGACAAAGCCTTTAATAATAAAACCAAAGGCCAGCTGCTATGGAGTGGATTGTGACTCATACAGAGCTGCAGTCTACAGGGTTTCAAAGAACTGCCTTTTTTTTTTTTTAAGCAGATGACTCTTCTAGGGCATTAAAGAGACGCCCATCTCAAAATATAATTTGAAGAGAACATTTATTAAGCTTTAAAAGAGACAGAGACACAGACACGTGATGGGGTGAGGGAGGCCATTAGCTGGAGGGTAGAGTGGCGTTCCAGGATTCGCAATTGGAAGCACAGGGAGGCAAAGGAAATGGCTCCCAGAGCATCGGTGGCAGATCAATGCATCATCTAGTTACGGTGAGAATGCAGGAGCAGGAGCAGGACCATGATGGGGACAAGCACATCGCTAGATAGAAGGGCTTAGAAGGTTGGTCCAGGGCCCTCTGACCAAGACCAAGACCAAGGCAGCCAGGCCAAGACTGATAGGGCAGGACTGGTGACCATGCTACCTCCACCCCCGCTGTGCTGCCCTCACTATGGCGACCTCCATCAAGGACACACCTAGGCCAGCCCCTCAGAGACGGCCCCTCCCTGGGCTGGCCTGAGAGGGTGGACACAGCAATCGTTTTCAAAGGCATTCTTCCTGAGGGCAAAATTATCTACCTCCTTGGTGACTGATGAGAAAGAATTCCAGGGAGGCTTAATCTCTGCGGGATCAGCAAATGGATTGTGCAAACGTGGGTGCTCAGCATTTCAGCTCTGATGTAATACCATGATTTTCTTCTCCTGGGAGGAATCAAATTGCCCACAGCTGAGCATATCTGTTTGCCCGCAGGGACTTTGAGAAAGCCTTTAAATGCATGCCTAATTCATGCTTTCACCACCTGTGTCTCCCTTGTACCATTGACCTACGTCCAGCCTAACTTCCTTTACTCCTGGTGGAAACCAAGATCCTTCCCAAAGCCTAGGTTCCTCTGTTTGTTGGGTGTCATCTTCTCATTCTGGTCTGTCCTTCCACGGGTCGCTCAGGAATAGTGGTTCTCAAGCTTCCTAATGCCGTGGCCCTTTCATACAGTTCCTCATAAAATTATTTTCGATGCTACTTCATCACTGTATTTTGCTACTGTTATGAATCGGGTGACCTCTGTGAAAGGGTTGTTCGACTCCCGATGGGGTCTGGACCCACAGGTTGAGAACTGCTGTTCTAAGAGATCATTTCAGCATATATCACAGTATGACCTTTATTAGTTCTTTTAGAAAATGTCATTTTCTAAATACACAGCCAACCATGTACAATTCACTAGTCTCCACGTGTACAATGTAGACGACTACGTTCCTCCGTTGTGCAGCCATTCTCGCCGCCCTGCTCTGAGTGGCTTGTCTCATTAACATAAGCTCACTGCCCCGGAAGCCCTCATCTAATCCTTCGAGTTGCCACTGTCCACTTGATTCCATATGGTTAATCTTAAAAAGCCCTGCTCTAGGAAGACATCACCGGTTAAGCCAACAGTGCTTAGTGTTACGATACGTCAAGGGATGTTTTTGGTTTTAGGTAGAAATGTGATCGTGGGGCAGTAGTTTGGGGCGGGTGAGGTGTGGCGGGTTCATGGAGCCTCTATGGTTTCAGAAAGTCTAAAGCAGAATTTGAAGTTATGTTCTGTTTGACCCTCTGTGTGTGTGTGTTTTTGCTTCTCTCCTCTTTGTTCCAGTATCTAATTTAATACGACTCTCAGGGTTACACTAAAAATTAAAGTTAACATGTTTCATTCTTTATTTTTATTTTTTTTAATTTTTAAAAAATTTTAACAATTTATTAGGGGCTCATACAATTCTTATCACAGTTCAAACATATACATACATCAGTTGTATAAAGCACATCTGTACAGTCTTTGCCCTAATCATTTTTTTCTCCTCTTTTCTTTTTTTACATTTTATTAGGGACTCATACAACTTTTATCACCATCCTTACATATACATACATCAATTGTATAAAGCACATCCATACATTCCCTGCCCCAATCATTCTCAAGGCATTTGCTCTCCACTTAAGCCCCTTGCATCAGGTCCTCTTTTTTTTTCCCCTCCCTCCCCTTTCCCCCCTCCCTCATGTGCCCTTGGTAATTTATACATCGTTATTTTGTCATATCTTGCCCTATCCGGAGTCTCCCTTCCCCCCTTCTCTGCTGTCCCTCTCCCAGGGAAGAGGTCCCATGTGGATCCTTGTAATCAGTTCCCCCTTTCCAACCCACTCACCCTCCACTCTCCCAGCATCGTCCCTCACACCCTTGGTCCTGAAGGTATCATCCACCCTGGATTCCCTGTACCTCCAGCCCTCATATGTACCAGTGTACAGCCTCTGTCCTATCCAGCCCTGCAAGGTAGAATTCGGATCGTGGTAGTTGGGGGGAGGAAGCATCCAGGATCTGGGGGAAAGCTGTGTTCTTCATTGGTACTACCTCGCACCCTAATTAACCCATCTCCTCTCCTAAACGCCTCTATGAGGGGATCTCCATTGGCCGACACTTGGGCCTTGGGTCTCCACTCTGCACTTCCCCCTTCATTTAATATGGTATATATATATATACATATATATATACACATATATACACATACATACACACACTTATATCGTTGTTGTTTTTTTTTGCATGATGCCTTATACCTGGTCCCTTGGCACCTCGTGATCGCACTGGCCGGTGTGCTTCTTCCATGTGGGCTTTTTTGCTTCTGAGCTTGATGGCCGCTTGTTCACCTTCAAGCCTTTAAGACCCCAGACACTATCTCTTTTGATAGCCGGGCACCATCAGCTTTCTTCACCACATTTGCTTATGCACCCATTTGTCTTCAGCGATCCTATCATGGAGGTGTGCAGTCAATGATAGGATTTTTTGTTCTTTGATGCCTGGTAACTGATCCCTTTGGGACCCATTCTTTATTTTTTTTCGCCTAAAATTTTAAGGGTTTTTTTGGACATATCGTCCACATGTCATACAATTAATAGTGTAAACATATTTAAAAGAGTCAGTTGTGCAGTCATCCCCCCAATCCATTTGAGAACATTTTCCTCTTTCTTGTACTCAGTATTAACTCCCCATTTCTTCCCAACCCTCACACCCTTAAGAAATTATTAATTGTTACTGTTTCTAGATTTTACCTCGCCTGGACTCAATGTAAAAAAAAACATCTACTCCCCCAAGCCAAGAAAAACAAAAAGCAACAACAAAAAACATAACCCAACAACAAAGACAAAATAAAATGGGGAAACCTCCACTGAAAAGGCAGAAAATAATAAAACCTGGAACAAATATAAAATGGGCCACAAGGAAAACACGATAAAGTGTTACATTTTGACCTAACGACACCTGTGAGTCCACTTTCCAATGCACTAATTTTCTCTTCAGTTACCAGGAAACAAAGGGATTGCTTTTCCTGCATTATGGTGCCACCTAGAGGCTCATACTGTTACTGAGCTGCTTCCTTGGCGGGTTCCCTGATAAACCCTTGGAATACCAGAAAAGGAAGAAAACTCAGTGCCTTTTTTGCATGCAATTTCTGACAACTATACACATGGATTTTGGGGGGAGGAGCTCAATAATCTTTAATTCAGGTTTGTTAATGTTGACTCATCTCTCAGAGAACAATGTGCCAGTTTAGATATGATGCTGTGAATTCTGCTAGCGATGAATGAGCCATCCCAGATGTGAAAAGGGCCGCTGTCTACCATCAGAAGGGAAAGATGGGAGCAGCACATGTCTTTTGGATCTGAGGTCCCTGTGCAGGGAAGGAATTTCCTAAACTCCAGAGCCAGACAGCGGTCACACGAAATTGGTGAGAGACAAGCAGAGGCCGCAGAACCAGGAGACCAGCTTGAGATGGTGCCCCGGGCTTCCTGGCCTCTGAGTGAGAGAGCTGAGTGACTCATGGGTGGAACGGGGTCCCTGGGGGCACTTACTGGAGGAGCTAAAAAGCTATGTGACACTTGGGTGGAGCAGGGGAGAGGCCAGACTGGCTCCAGAGGCCTGAGGGGCCGAAAGCTTGAGGGCCAGGGAGAGGCCCCATCTCCAGGTACAGCTGAGACAAGATTGCTTTGATCCAAGAACATGTTATTCTGAGTCTTTTCTGATCTGCATGTAACCTGTTATTTCCTTAGTGACTCTCATAACCATTCGTGTGCTCTGTGAGTTTGGGGAGGCTGTGGCCATGAGCTATCAGAACTTAGAGTTAGAAAGTGTGCTTTGGGATGGACAGTTTGGTGTCACCTTGGTGAGAAGGTTGCAGGGTGGAGGGTTGCCCGTGACCTGAACCTCCATGGGATCAATCTTGGGCTGTGGCTCTTGACTTTGCTGTCCTTTGTAATGTAGGGTGAGGACAGAGGACTGAGGCTGGCCTGCCATGACATTTTTCTTTTTTAACATTTTATTAGGGGCTCATACAACTGTTATCACAATCCATGCATATATATACATCAATTGTATAAAGCACATCTGTACATTCTTTGCCCTAATCATTTCTTTTTTTTCTTTTTTTACATTTTATTAGGGGCTCATACAACTCTTATCACAATCGACACATATACATACATCAATTGTATAAAGCACATCCTCTTTGCCCTAATCACTCTCAAAGCATTTGCTTTCCACTTGAGCCCTCTGCATCAGGTCCTCTTTTTTTTCCCCTCCTTCCCCGCTTCCCCCTCCCTCATGAGCCCTTGATAATTTATAGATTGTTATTTTGTCATATCTTGCCCAATCCGGAGTCTCCCTTCCCCCCCTTCTCTGTCGTCCATCTCCCAGGGAGGAGGTCACATGTGGATCCTTGTAATCAGTTCCCCCTTTCCAACCCACTCACCCTCCACTCTCCCAGCATCGCCCCTCATACCCCTGGTCCTGAAGGTATTGTCCACCCTGGATTCCCTGTGCCTCCTGCTCCCATATGCATCACTGTACAACCTCTGCCCTATCCAGTCCTGCAAGGTAGAATTCGGATCATGGTAGTTGGGGGGAGGAAGCATCCAGGATCTGGGGGAAAGCTATGTTCTTCATTGGTACTATATCGCACCCTGACTGACCCATCTCCTCTCCTAAACCCCTCTATGAGGGGATCTCCAGTGGTCGACATTTGGGCCTCGGGTCTCCACTCTGCACTTCCCCCTTCATTCATTATGGTATATATACATATGTAGACATATATATATATACATACACACACACACATATATATATATTCTTTTTTTTTGCATGATGCCTTATATCTGGTCCCTTGGCACCTCGTGATCGCACTGGCTGGTGTGCTTCTTCCATGTGGGCTTTATTGCTTCTGAGCTAGATGGCCACTTGTTCACCTTCAAGCCTTTAAGACCCCAGACACTATCTCTTTCGATAGCCGGGCACCATCAGCTTTCTTCGCCACATTTGCTTATGCACCCGTTTGTCTTCGGCGATCATATCATGGAGGTGTGCAGACAATGATATGATTTTTTGTTCTTTGATGCCTGATAACTAACCGATCCCTTCCACACCTTGTGATCACACAGGCTGGTGTGCTTCTTCCATGTGGGCTTTGTTGCTTCTGAGCTAGATGCCATGACATTTTTCAGAGGAGATTTTTCCACTAATTTTTTTATTGACTATCAGTTTAACTCAGGTAATATGATATTTATATATAGATCAGAGCGAATTGCATTCGTTTGTTTTGAAGCAAAGTTGTGTCAAACACCTGAACTTTGCCCCCTGCCATATTGTATTGCATTTCTAAGGAACTAGGAGCTGTGGTGGTATTGTGGCTAGGCATTGGATTGCTAAGCATAAGGTTGGCAGTTCAAATTTACCAGCCACCCTGTGGGAGAAAGACAAGGCTGTCTGCTCCCATTAAGATGTACAGTTGTGGAAACCCTTTATGTTTTTCGGTGCAGGCCAATAGGTTCTGACTCATAGTGACCCAATGTACAATAGAACGAAATACTGCGTGGCCTGGCACCATCCGCATTTGTCCTTAGGTTTCAGTCAATTATTGCAGCCACGGTGCCAGTCCATCTCTTTGGGATTCTTCCTCTTTTTGGCTGGCCGTGTACTTGGCCAAGTACGATGTCCCCTTTCCAGTGACTGATCTCACCTGATACCATGTCCAAAGCACATGCAGCACAGTCTTGTCACCCTTGCTTGTACGGAGCATTCTGTCTAAACCTCTTCTTAAGACAGGACTAGTTTGTTCTGGCAATCCATGGCAGTTTCAGTGTTCGTTGCCAACTCCGTCATTCAAATACATCCATTCTTCGGTCATCCGTATTCACAGTCTAACTTGCACAAGCAGAAGAGGTGATAGACAGTACCATGGCTTTGGTCAGGTACACCTTAGTTCTATCCTCGCCCTTCAACATTGTGTTTATTTTCTTAAAGATCATTTTACTGGGGGCTCGTGTATTACTTTTCAACATTTTACAGAGGTCTCGTGCATGCGCAGTAAGTTTATCCAGTGCAATGCATAATTTTGCTTCTTGGCTGCAGAATCGCGGCAAGCTGGACGCAACATGACGGCAGTGGATTTGTGAAGTTTTATTGTGATTTTGGGTAACTGTTTTTACCGCCACCTGGGAGCCCTGGTGGTAGAGTGTTTACGCACTGGGTTCTTAACAACAGAAAGGCAAAGTTTGAAACCACCATGAGCTCTGTGGGAGCCGATGAGACTTTCTGTCCCTGTAGTGTTACAGCCCCGGAAACGCACAGATGGGCTGCTATGAGGCGGCCTCCACTCCGTGGTAGTGAGTGAGTTTGGTTTATGCATATGCTCAGAGATACTGCTTCTATTTTTCTGAATGTGTCAGTATTTTCATTTCTACTCTCCTTCCCTTTCCATTGATCAACTTCCCTGCCCTCCCCTACTCGAGTTCCCCTTTCTCATTTTTACTTTAGGTTGGATGTTGACTGTTGGGGCTCATCGAGAGGATTTCTTGTTTCTTTTTAAAATCCTTTCATTGGGGGCTCGTACAACTCTCATCATAATCCATCCATCCATTGTGTCAAGCACGTTTGTACATTTGTTGCCATCATCATTCTCAACACATTTGCTTTCTACTTGAGCCCTTGGTATCAGCTCCTCATTCCCCTCCCCGCCCTCCCCTACAAACCCTTGATAATTTATAAATTATTTTTTATGTCTTACACTGTCCAATGTCTCCCTTCACCCGCTTTTCTGTTGCCTGTCCCCCAGGGGAGAGGGGTTATATGTAGATCTTTGTGGTTGGTTCCCTCTTTCTACCCCACCTTCCCTCCACCCTCCTGGTATTGCTACTCTCATTACTGGTCCTGAGGGGTTTATCTGTCCTGGATCCCCTGTGTTTCCAGTTCCTATCTGTACCAGTGCACATGCTCTGCTCTAGCCGGGTTTGTAAGGTAGAATGGGGATCATGAGAGTGGCGTGAGGTCAGATTGGGCACAAAAACAACAAAAAACCAATGACAAAAAAAAAGCCTGTACGTAGTTCAAGGTCTGTTTGTTGACCGTTAGGAGGTCAAGTCTGATGGGGCTCACTGTGTCTCCAGTGTTGTTCCCGTAAGGCTATGGGTCAGTGAGGGATGTCCTGGTCCCAAAGTCTATTTGGTCATGTCTTGTAGTGGGATGGGGTGGTGCTGTGCATGTAGTTGGGATTGGTGCCGGCCCTTCATATAGACGATTTCTAAAAGGAACTCAATACTCACTGGTGATATTGTTTATCTAATGAGCCAATCTGTTCATTCGCTTACAGGCTGAGCTCAGCTTCAGTTCCAAGATGAATGGGTGTGTCTGGCGATGGCTGCACTTTTTATTTCTGTCAATGCCATTATAAGGGAAACACCCGTGTCTGAGAAGCCAAACCGTGTTATCAGTCAAAAGCATTAGCAAGGTTTGTTTGTTTGCATGCTTGACGGGAAACCTCAACCTTCTGCTTCCCGTCGTCGCTAGTCTTGAAGGGAGTGTTTGCTTGAACAGCGGGACATTTCTTTGTTTTTCTCTATCGGTTTCCACCAGGTGTTGGGGACACTCATCGCTCTGTTACATGCCACATGCAGGGCCAGATCCAGCTGTGAGTGTGTGGTATTTCAGTCAGAGGCTAAATACCTATCCCACCGAAACCCTACATTGTAAGCATTTTAGTCGTATTTGTAGATCAGTAGTTTAATATGAAAATTGTTGTGCTTCTTACCGAGCGCTTATTACATTGGTGTCTTTCAAAATCCGAGCCCTGACGGCATAGTGGGTTATGATTTGAGGTTGTTAAACCTCATGGCCAACAGTTGAGACCCACCAGCTGCTCCATGGGCGCAGGATGAGGCTGTCTGCTCCAGTAAAGAACTTCCCCACTCTGCCCTACATTGTCGCTGTCACTCAGAATCCACGCAATGGCAATGAGTTTGGTTTTCGGTTTTTCACAATCTCACTCATCCAAGAACGTCGTCCCCTGGTTTGCTTTTTAAAACCCAACAGCTTTACATAACTATTTAAGTCTGCCTTGAGCATTGTGCAGGTCGGTGTGATTGAGCTCTGCCGTGTGTGTTCTCAACCACACTATATAACGACATCAGGGTGCATAGGCGTTGGCCATATTGTCTTTTTCCCTTGAAGGACATTTGACCAGCAGATTGCTGTAAGGATCCTCAAAGTATAAAATCAAGCTCCGTTTCTGAAAATATGTAGTTTTCTTTTCAGAGTCTCAAAATAGCATTTGAATAAAAGGATTCCACACACATTGCAGTAGCCCTGTAACTTTGTAGGACCTCCTGTAAAGCAGTGGCGAGGCCATCATGTTGGAAGAGACAGCGATGTGCATGTTGTTTGGTCCAGAGGTGCTATAAAACAAGGGGGTAAAAAGCTATATGGAAAACTAAAATAACGAGCCAGCCAGGGTGCAGAGTAGCAATGATGTAACACACAACTCTCCTCTAGTTCCTAAATGCTTCCTCCCCCCACTATCATGATCCCAAATCTACCTTACAAATCTGGCTAGACCAGAGGATGTACACTGGTACAGATAGGAACTGGAATCACAGGGAATCCAGGGCAGATGATCCCTTCAGGACCAGTGCTGAGAGTGGCAATACCGGAAGGGTGGGGTAGAAAGGGGGAACCGATTACAAGGATCTACATATAACTTCCTCCCTGGGGGACAGACAACAGAAATGTGGGTGAAGGGGGACTTCGGACAGTGTGAGGTATGACCAAATCATAATTTATAAATATCAAGGGTTCATGAGGGAGCAGGGAGCGGGGAGAGAGGGGAAAATGAGGAGCTGATGTGAGGAGCAGAGCTCAAGTAGAAAGCAAATATTTTGAGAATGATCATGGCAACAAATGACAAATGTGCTTGATACAGTGGATGTATGTATGGATTGTGATAAGAACTGTATGAGCCCCTAATAAAGTGATAAAAAATTTAAAATAATAAAATAAAATGCTCTAAGAACAGTGTGCGTGTGCTGCTGTTAGTAGGTGCCGCCGAGTTGGTTCCGACCGACAGCGACCCTTTGTGCAACAGAACCAGACACTGCCCGCTCCCGAGCCTTCCTCTTTCACGCCTCTCAAGGCTACCACGCAGGATGGCCTTTGCCAGGGACCCGTCTCTTCCTGTACAGAGTACCTGGGACAAGTCTTGCCATCCTTGTCTCAAGAGGGCTTTCTGGCGGTACTAGTGAGACAGATTTGCTTTCCTTGGAACTATCGATTAGAAACCCCCAAATGTGAAACCGCTAAAAGACTGCCCAGGGAAATGATTAGTAAATTGGAGAAGTATTTTCTACCTGTGGTAGCCAGTAGTCCAATGTGACGGAGTCCTGGTGGCGCACACAGTTAAGCACTTGGTTGCTAACCTACGGGGGCAGTTTGAACCTGCCCAGCAGTTCTGTGGGAAATTAACCCGATGTGGTTCTGAGAGAGGACTGCATTGGTAATTCTACTGGGCCGTTCTCTGTCACACTGGGGGCACTGTGGGTAGAAATGGACTCACCAGCCCCGCCGGCAGTGAATCATATGTGGCTGTTTACATTTAAATGCAAACCAACTGGAATTTGAGTTAAACATCAGCTCCTCTTTTGAACTAGCCCCGAGTCAAATGCTCAAGAGCCACATGGGGCTAGTAGTGGCTACTTGTGCTGGACACCGCAGCTGGATGACATTATCGTCGGGGCAGCGTGTTCTGTAAGACCAGTCCTTCGTAAACTTTAAGGCCCATATTAATTAGCTGGAGTCCTTGTTATATTTTGATCAGTTGGTGCCGGGTGGGTCCTGCGGTGTTCTGCATATTTAAATAAGCTTCCGGAGTCCCACAGGACCCCTAGTGGTGTCATGTGTGGCGGTTGGGCAGCTGCCTGCAAGGTCAGCGGTTTGACACCTCCAGCTGCTGCATGGGAGAGAGGTGGGGCTTTCTGCTCCTATAAGGAGCTACAGCCTGGGAACCCCCCCGGGGCTGTTCCACCTTGCTCTGGACGGTTGCTTTGAGGTAGAATCGCCTCCATGGCCCCGAGTCTGGTTTTCCAGATTATCTTGGGGGTGCCATGGCACATGGCTGCTACCTGAAAAGTTGGAGGTTGGACCTTGGAAGAAAGGCCTGGCAGTCTGCATTCCTCCCCCAGCAGCCACTGAAAACTGCGGAGTTCACTGGACCCATGGCAAACGTGGTCGCAATGCCTGGAATTGACTCGACAGCAAGTGGAATGAACAAGATTCTGGTGATGCTCATGCAGAACCCCGAGAGAGAGGTTCTCTAAATCCCTGCCTTTGCTTCCCAGTTCGAATGGCGCAGGCATGCCTTGGCGTTCAGGGCGCCCTCGGCGTGCTGGCTCTATGTGGCGCTGGGTTATATCTATGGCAGGATCATCAGGTCTCTGAGGGGTGAGCCATGGTGTGCTGGCGCCACAGGCTCAGCAGGACCCGTGTGCTGGGTGTGTCTCCTTTGGGGCCAACCCTGCTGTTAGCATTTAGCTGAGCGGCTCTAGTAATCAGTTTGCTCACCTGCCTTTGGACCGAGTGGTTTATAATTTTCTTTATCTTGCAACCTCTCGTGGTGTGGTGGTTTGTGTGCGCGCTCGTTTGTTTGTTTTCTCCTCCGTGATGGACCGCTTTTGCCTAGTCAGATGGAAAATGATAGGGTGCGCGGGACCGTCTGCGCCACCAAATCACACCCTGCTTTTCGGCTTATTAATGCCTTCTTTGTAATTACAAATAAGAACAGTCTAGTTAAATGCCCCTGTGTGGCTGAGTGTTGCAGAACTCTGAACACAGTGGGCCTCAACATAATTAGCTCTTGATGTCTTTGCTTCATAGTGGATTTGGCAGCCAGGTAAACCGAGGCTGGAGCGAAAGCTCCAGGTTCAGAGGTACGTTCTTGAATACCTCCCAGCCTCTGTTTTCTGAGTGCTGAACTCATACCAAGGAGCTTCCAAAAGGTCATGGATAAATGGGATGAGGAGATAATGGAATTTCCCCCTGATCCTGAGCCCCCTGCCTCCTGGGGAGCTTAAGGTAAGATGATTAGGCAGCAGCCCTTGTCACACAGTGTCTGGCATGTTGTAACTTCCCATCACGGGCAATTGATTTCAGACCCCCTTGTGTTAGACACATCTTCATAAAGGTGCAGAGCCGGGGAGCACTTGCATGTGTATGAGTAGCTCATTGAACCCAAACCCCCAAACTAAACCCACGGCCGTTGAGTTAGTTCTGAACCTAGCGACCTCAAAGGACAGAGTTGAATGGCTCCTTAGGGTTTCTGAGACTGTAAATCTTTACAGGAGCTGGAGAGGAGACGAGCCAGTCAGGGTGCAGGTAGCACCGATGAAACATACAGTTTGCCTCTAGTTCTTTAATGCTTCCTCCCCACCACTCTCGTGATCCCAATTCTACCTTACAAATCCAGCTAGACCAGAGGTTGTACACGGGTACAGATGAGAGCTGGAAACACAGGGAATCCGGGACAGATAAACCCCTCAGGACCAATAATGAGAGTAGCCATGCCAGGAGGGTAAAGGGAAGGGGGGGAGAGAAAGAGGGAACTGATCACAATGATCTACATATAGCCCCCTCCCAGGGGGACGGACAAAAGAAAAGTGAGTGAAGGGAGACATTGGACAGTGTAAGACATGAAAAAAACAATAATAATTTATCAATTATCAAGGGTTCATGAGGGAGGGGGGGAGAAGGAAAAATGTGATACCAAGGGCTCCAGTAGAAAGCAAATGTTTTGAGAATGATGATGGCAACAAATGTGCTTGACACCATGAATGGATGTATAGTTTGTGTTGAGTTGTACGAGCCCCCAATAAGATGATTTTTAAAAATTTGAATACAAAGCTTTGAAAAAATATCTTTACAGGAGCAGACCACCTCGTGTATGTCCCTTGGAGCGGCTGGTGGGGTTGAACTTCCAACCCTGTGGTTAATGGCCCCATGTGTGGGAGGCTTTCAGAGCTCCTTGGTTACTGAAAGAGTCAGGAGTAAAGCCAGGTCAGACTCTGTTCTTTTCTCACCGTGATACTGCTAAAGAATTGAGCCCCAGGACTCCTCAGCCCTGTGAAAGGGGTGTTGGCATCCTTGCCCTGTACCAGGTGGCAGTGGGCGGGACTGAGTGGGCGCCCATGGTCACATGGCTAGTGGAGGGGCAGATTCTTGGCCGTAAGTCCAACTTGCTGGAGTCGTGGGCTCTCTGCTCTTTGCATTTCTGTTGCCTTACTTACGCAACTGCAGTGTGTCCCCGGGTGAACTGTCATCCTTTATCAATTCTTTATTATTTATTTAAATGCATGATGAAAATTAACCTGAAGCAATACGGGGTGGGGGTGGAGGTGGAGGTAGGGTGCTTGAGCAATAGGTCTTGGACCTAGGTCTATTAATTGTGCTACTGCCCCTCCAGCTTCTGTCCTGTGTGTAACATTTCCCTCTGCACGGGTCTCCCCCGGGCAGCGTGCCTTGTGAAGTGGCGTGCTCATTCTCATTGCCCCTGTCACCCATGCCACCACCGGGCTCTCTTTGGGGCTTGGTGGGTTGTGAAGGAGGGCAAGGAGCTGGTATATTCTAACCATCTCTGAAAGGAAAAATGCATGTGTGGAGTAAACTACAAGACATTTTTGTTTGCATGCCCAAAATTCTAAGAGGAATAATTTTAGGTTACTGGCGACTCTTCGACTGCTACCAGGAACGGTTGGCTTAATTTGAAGAAACCACAGGTGGATGAGATAAAGCAGTGCCTGGCTACTGGACAGAAGTTTCAAATGTGGGTCCAGGGAGTGGCATTTTGACTAAATTCTCCACAAGACCCCAAAGTCACTCTTCCGAGCTAGCGGCAGGTAGGCTGTGGTTTGCCGTAGCCCTAACGCAGGCTGGCTGTTTATTTACACCCGTCTTCTTTCTAAGGAGGGACCTTGGTGGTGTAGTGATTTATGCATTGGGCTGCTAAGCACAGGGTGAGCAGTTTGAAACCACTAGCTGCTCCTTGGGAGAAAGATGAGGCTTTCTACTCCTGTAAGAGTTACAGTCTCGGAAACCCACAGGGCAGTTGTACCCTGTCTTGTAGGGGTGCTGTGAGTGACAATTGAATCTACAGAAGTGAGTTTGGTCTTTGTAAGGACTCAAGGTGGCTTCCAAAAATGACCGAGTGGACACAGATGAGAATAACGTGGAAATTCCCAAAGCCGTCAGCCATGGGCCTGCTTCCTTGGCTCATGCTCTCCTGAGATGTCAGCTTTCCTGACCCCCCACACTGTGTGGATTAAAGACTTCCAAATTCAAGCCCGAACTCAGTGCCGCTGAGTAGATTCTGACTCCTAGCCACCCTATAGGACAGAGGAGAACTGCTCCTCTGGGCTTCTGAGACTTTACGTCTTGATTGGGTGCAGATGACCCGGTGACAGTGGACCGGCTCCTGAGGATTCTGAGGCTGTACATGTTTACTGGAGCAGACTGCCTCTCTTTCTCCCACGGAGTGGCTGGCTGGGACTGAACTCCCAACCTTCCAGTTAGCAACCCCCATGCCTAACCCAGGCCACCACCAGGGCTCCTTAACTTGACAGCAGCAAGATTAGGTAAGCAGCTCTGGGAGCAAAGTGTGTAAGTCAATGAGGGAAGACAATCTACCAACAAGGGACGAGAGTGATGTTTTTTTTTTACAGATAACAAACTTGAATTGGTGTATATTTTAGGTTCATCATCAACAGTGCAATCAATAGATTATATGTAAAAAGAGAAAATCCTGTGAATCACACCATAACATTGTATAATCCGAAACTGCTCATGCCTATGGTGCGGGACCCTGCAGGGGGGCCACCATGCTTGAGAACTTACTAGACTAACCGCCACCACAGTTTGGCCCTGGTGCTCTGTGTCAAACCAAACTCACTGCCATCGAGTCAAAGCCACTCATAGTGGTCCTGTAGAACAGGGGGGACTGTCCCTGTGGGGTTGTTTTTTTTAAACTTAGGTGGAATTTTTTTTTAAGACTTTAAACTCTTTCCAGGAGTGGAAAGCCTCATTTTTCTCCCGAGGAGCAGCTGGTGGTTTTAAACTGCTGACCCTGCATGCTGCCCTTGGTCCTCTGGAGTTTTATCAAGAAGGATACAAATTATCGAAGGCTCCACAGCTAGGTGACAGAGTAGGGATCTTCTGCCTGTACGACGCCCCCCTTGTCATCGTGCCAGGCTGCTGCCTCTCCAGTCTCCTTGCTGTGGTCCAAGGTTCGTGCACACGTTACCCTCCACCAGTCATCAACCACCAGTGAGCACACTTCCTTTGCACCCTGCTTGGTCTTGTTCCTGGGTCCAGCATACCTCGTGGCATCCATAGGTCACAGGGGTCGGTGCAAAAGGCAGGTGACCCTCCAGATGGATCGATGCAGTGGTGGCCACCACGGGCTCAGACGTCGTCATTGTGAGGTGGCATCACTGCCAGTGGGAATGGACTGGAACGCATGGACGGCAACATGGTAACAAGAACCCTGAGGGGACCCCCCAAAGTCCATGCTTCAGAACCGCACCCTGAGGGGACCCCCCAAAGCCCATGCTTCAGAACCGCACCCTGAGGGGACCCCCCAAAGCCCATGCTTCAGAATCGCACCCTGAACCCTCAAGGCGCGGGCAGTCTGTGCCGCCTTTTCAATTGCTCTTTAGTTGACCAGCCTGCGAGTGTGCCTTCTCACACCTCCCCTCTGAGGACAGGGAGAAACAGATGGCTCCTTGTTACTCTTATCTGCCACGTTTTACAGAAAGGGTAGCACGAAGAAGCTCAGCGTGCACTCAGATGGCTCCCGGCTGGCTTATCTGCACCTCCTGCACAGAGAGACACCCAGTTATCAAGGATGGGCAACTTTGTTTTCTTCACATCTCTTTATAGCGTTAAGAGTCCAGTTTACCCGAATCACCACCAGACAATTTCTAGAGGACTTAGTCCGTGTGTGTGTGAGCGTCTAGAGAAACACATGCTTTTTGAGATAGCCCTGGCTACAACATTGCTCTGACACATCCCAGGTAGCATCCTTGCTACCTAGGTGCTGGCGCATTGCACACCACTCCAAGACATAGTGACACTGGAGCTCCTCCGTGGTGAGGGGCCGGCCGGCCAGCCGGGGGAGGGAATTCTTGGAGTGGCACCAGCCCTGGCTCCTTGCCTTTTTATGCACAAGTAGGGCTTTTCAAAGTGCTTGGCGCCTGTCCCCGCCGCTGTATGGATGTGTCACAGTGCGAGATGACAACAGGATTTGCTGGGAATGTGGGCCACTATTGTATCCGCCTTACGTAACCACGTGGGCCGCTGAAATGGGTGAGAAGCCTGGGAGGTGGACAGGGACCTGGCCGATGAATCCCGAGGGGCCATGAAGACCTCGAAAGCGCTCCACAGGCTGTGGACCCGGGCGCTCAGAAAGCTGGGCATTTTGAAACACCGTGTGAGTTCCCTTACAAACGCCCAGTCTGCTTTCCTTTCCCAAACCTTTCTTCGCGGGAAGGGGCGGGCGAGGGCAGAGATAGTTCTCACAGCGACTCCTTTCTCCTCCTCGGACTTTCTTTGGGCTGCGGGCAGCTCTCAGCAATGGGCAGCTCTCAGCAATGCCGATTGTCGACCGTGGTGTGGGCTTTTTTTTTAATTTAACAAATACCGTTCTGATTCTTAGCAGACTTATATGAAACAGATCAGCTCCCTCCTATGGGATTTGTGAGTCCAAGCCGGGAATGCTGTTCATGTCCCAGGGAATCTGCAAACTCAAGTTTATTCAGTTTTTGCTTCCCGGACTCAGGTTTTAAATACTGTCTCCCAGAGATTGCTGGTGTGTTTGGGGGTGTGGGGTGGGGTTGTTGGGAGCAATGTCGAACTCTTTGCTTTCCTCTTCAGAAATCTGTGCTCGTGTTCTGCTATCCGGGCTCGTAAATGCCAAGAGAAAGTTTTCACGGCTCTTCCTTTGCGGCAGGTCTGTAATGCTGTGAATGTCGACTTGGATAGCTTGGGGTTCTCATGGAGCAGGTGCCTGTGGTCAGTGTTTAATTAAAAGCTCTAGGCTTCGGTATAACCTGGCCCCCATCCCTGGGGGAAACAGAAGCTTGTGGACAAAGGTGCCTGAAAGTTGCTGCGGGGGGAGAGTTAGGGCACCGGCCACTTAGGGTGTCTCCCGTCAGGTTGATTTTATAACAAGCTTCCAGATTATTCGTCGTGTTCCCCCTTTTCATTGTGGATGTTTTGTTGTGGCTGATGTTCCAGCTCCTGAGATTCTTTATGCAAACTGGGAGAGGCTCAGGCTCTCCGATGGAAAGAAACATTGTGAAAGGGAGAGGTGGTGCGTGTGTGTGTGTGCGCGCGTGTGTGCTTAACACAGTCGATGGAATCACTATTGCTCGGTCCCTTGTCTCTTCTCTTGCAGCACAAATACCTTACTGCGAACACAAAGCGTCTTAATTGAGGGCAGAAAGCTGGCTCCCTTTGACTTCCTATGTCACCTAGGAATGGCTTGTTGCCATTAGCACTCCTTACCTGAACCAGGAAAGTGATTAAGAAGTGATTAAAGGCATGTTGTTAGGCACCGGAGCAGGGTGGATGGAATGGTGAACCTTAGGCTTCCTCCAATGGAACCTGCATCTCCACTTCCTGCTTTCTGTGTGTGTACCTGCCAACTCCTGGTCTGACCACCTGCCTGGCCCACCTGTCCAGTCGAGACGCCCGCATTCGTCTCCTCTTTCCTGCTGCACAAATCTGCATTTCATTCAACACTATTGGGTATTAGACCCTTAATCAAGAACCCCTTATTCACTTCTTCATCTATCACTAACCGCCCTCTTTAAAAAATTGTTTCCCACTGCCATCCAATTGATGCTGATTCATAGCAACTCTTTATCGTTTCTAAGAACTGTAACCCTGCAAAGGGAATAAAAAGCCCCTTTGTGTTGGTTTGTTTTAGGTTGGCAGACAGTTTTTGCCTAAAGTGCCCAGTTCCCACTTCCTCTTCCCCACCCACACACAGCGTCTCCTATGTTGACATCCTGCATTCCTGGGCGATGTATGTTACAACTGATGAACCAAAGTGATCCACAAATCTTAGCCACCGATAATAATTTGCCTAAGGGGTCACTCCTGCAATTACAGGTTTGGACAAATGCATGTGCATCCTCTGTATGACCAGTTACTCTGCCCCAAACATGCCCTGTGCTTCACCTGTTCATCTCTCCCCGCCCTCTCTGGTTCACATGGCAACCACCAGCCCCTTCCCCCAGCTCTGGAGTGTTGTTTTTTCCAGAATGTCATCCACTGAGACCTTCATTTGGATGTTAGGAACATACACATGGTAGCTTTGTTTTCTGTTTTGGTTTCAATGGGTGTTTCCACTTTGCTTGTACATGTAACTCTCTTCCCTATCTTTTCCAGGCTAGATAGCTCCTTTCTTTTTACCCCTCAGCAGTGTTCCATTATGTAGATTTATCACAATTTGTTAAATATCTAGTCTCTTATTGAAGGCTGTTTGGGTTGCTTCTGATTTTTCATACTTAGGAATAAACTGGAGCTCCCTAATTTTTTAGAACTATGAAATGTTGGGCACATACCAAGGAATTGCATATCTTAATTATGAAGCATAATAATAAACAAACACCCAGGACCCCATTAAGCGCCCTGGTAGACCTTCACCACGATCCAGCACAAAACACTCTGGGTCCTTCCTGGCTCTTACTCTCTGCTTCCTCCCTAGGCCACAACCACCCTAAATTTATGTTTCTTACTTCCTTATTTGTGTGTGTAGATTTGTCCTATATGAAGGCATTCCAAAAGATTTATGGAAAATGGAAAGAAGAGATAGTGGGATATTTCCATGAACTCTTTAATGTCCGCGCACACATGCCTTTGAAGAAGTGACTCGTTTTGCTTGCTTTTGAACCATGAAAATGTGCAATATCATGCCAACTCTTTTAGGATGTTCATTACTCAGCATTACATTTGAGTTGTCTTTGTAGTTTGTGTCTTTTCGTCATAGTGTGACAGTGCATTGTAGTCACCTGTCACCACGCGGCTCGTCCACTCTGCTTGTGACAGCTGCTGGGCTTGTGTCCAGAACATGGGGCCGTTGAGTACATCGTTGCTCCGACTACTCTGAGACGTGTCTCCTCATCCACACACCACATGTATTTCTCAAGGCCCTGCACTCAGGAGAGAAACTACTACGTTGTGGGATATGTATGTCTGATCACAGCGTTTTTGCCTAGAGTCCTGATCCTAAAGCTTCCCAAATGTGAAGCATTTATTTGGGTTGGCAATCAGATAGACAGAGTTTGAATATTAATAGCGAGTCTCTGATCTGCCAATATTGAGGCTCTCGGCTGGCCGCGGGCCGGGTGGGGCGAGAGCCCAGTGGCCTAGTTTGCAAGACCTGGCCTGAGCGCTGAGCTAAGCTAATGCATGTGGCCAGCCTGTCCCCAGAGAGGTGTCCAGGGTGATGTCAGAGTAAAAGTGTGATTGCCCAGGCACTGTGTGTTTCTGAAAAGAAAGCACATGAATGAGGCACATGCTCAGTTCTTTGCTCTTTTTTTGGCGCATCTGTGGTTGGTAAAGTCCATAAGTGCTCTGTTTTGTTTACTCCCGGAACCGATGTACCCCGAACCATACGCTGGATGCATAGTGTGCTCAATAAATATTCCTCGAGTGAGCAAATTAATGATTGAATGGTTTCGTCGGAGACAACAGGCCCAAACAGGTCACACGGCGTCATCGGTGAAACACACATAATTAAGACGAGTGCCTCATGCTCAAAGGATCTAGTGACTTCTACTCTAATTTTCTCACATCTAAGATTAAGTTTTTTTTGTTTTTTTTGCCCCCCACCCGCCCCCACCCGCCTAAGATTAAGTTTATTGACATTTTGGACAATTGTGTTTATATGTTTACATTGACAATTAAATATGTACTTTGTGTTTAATGGAGCACAGACTTTTCGTATAATTTTTAAAGTGATTGACGTCACAAACCTTTAATCCTTACCATCTGATCAGCTTCATAGAGAGTTGGTGAAGTTTACAGGTGCAAACTAACTGCAAGGTCTGCTTGAATTAAAAATGGGGGTAGGATCCCTGGTGGCAAAGTGATTATGCGGTGGACTGCTAACCACAAGGCCAGCAGTTCAAAACTACCAGCTCCTTTGTGGGGGAAAGATGGGGCTTTATGTTCTGAGAAAGTTACAGCCTCAGAGACCTTCAGGGGCAGTTCTCCTCTGTCCTGTAAGGAGTCCCAGGACACAGAATTTGAGTTGGAATCAACTTGGTGGCAGGAAGTTTGGTTTGGAGTATGGGGAATTTCCCAAAAATTTGGAAGCCCCTTTATACACCGGGCTTGGCTTTAGGCCTGGTTCTTCTGGTGGTGCAGTGGGTTGCAAGTTGGTCAGCAGTTTGAAACCACCTGGTGCTCTGTAAGAGAAAGATGAGGCTCCCTTAAATAATTAAGGTCTCTGAGACTGACCGAATCAGTTCTAAACACTGCCCTATAGGGTCACTATCAGTTATAATTAACATGAAGGCAGCGAGGTTGCGGTACCCCCACCCCCCTTCTTTTTAAAGTACTATGCAATGAACTAGGAGGCAGAACATAAATACCGGACATGTTATCAAGGCAACAGACTGAGAGATCCCATGAAACCATGGCCCCGAACTTCACACCAAGGAACCAGTAGCGAAGCAGGTTTTTAAACAGGAGTCTTTAAATCTCTTTTAAAATTCCGATCTCTTGGAGCAAAATGGGATTTGCCATCTCCATCTGTGAATCAGCTTTCCCCCCCTCTGGTCCGAGCTTGCAGCCACCGTGGACAGATATTACTGTTGGCTCGTATTTTTTGCCTTTTCCAGCCTCCCACTGAAATGCCGGCTCTGCTCTGGGGTGGCGCTTTCTGAGCAGGTCTAGCCTTTAAGGATTTCCAGTCAGAGGTGGCCTGCATTTAAAGAATGCCTATTATTTTTTAGTGATACCCACTATTTTTAGAGTTTCTCTGGACACATAGCGTGACCAGAAACGGACGCCTTAATAGTTGATTTGTGCACACAGGCTCGTCTTTGCCATCCAGTTGTAATGATGGAGCAGGATCGAAGGGAGCCCAAGGACTGTCGACTTAGTGAGCGCTGTGTGATATGGCCAAGGGGCCCTGTGGATAGAAAAATGCAGAAAGTTTGCTTAGAATGATCACCTTTAAGATGAAGGTGGGGAGAAACTGAAGAAGAAAAAATAGGCATTGAAAATTATCCAGTTTTTTATTTTAACCGAAGGGCTTTACAAGGGAGATGTTTTTAGAGTGGTGATCATAAGAGTTCCCCGCTTACTATTTAATTCTTTTCAGGTGATGTCTCCTAGTGTGTATTTCACGACTTTCCTAGTATCGTTGATCCGCCATTGCGTTAAAGGGGGCAGTGCCTAACAAGTCCTCGGGTCTTTTTGGCAAAATGAATGGACTTTACACGAAGACCTGTTTGACATGACAGGGTTATTTCTGATCTTGGGGTGCTTGTGGTTTTCAACACGCCTTCTCTGGTTGTTTTCACACAGGCCCACGGCATGGACGAGCTGATCTGGGAACAGTACACGGTGACCCTCCAAAAGGTGAGTGCTGGGTTGCGCACAGAGCTCTCTGGTGCAGTGTGTCATGTGTTGGGCTGCTAACCAGAAGGGAAACAGTTAGGAACCTCGGGAGAAAGATGGGGCTCTTACTCCCGTAAAGAGCTATAGTCTCAGAACCTCACAGGGGCAGTTCTCCCCTGTCCTATAGGATCGCTGTGGGTGGACATTGCCCAGAAGGCAGGGAGCTAGGGTTTGGGTGCTGCACATGTGCTATAGACTGCCTTTGGGTTCTTGATTTGCCCACGCGGTCTCTCCCCTTGAAGTGGGTATTGGGAATAAGGTTGAGAGGCGTTTGAAAGCTCTCCCTGGTCTAATGAAGATGCGCATGCTGTTATGTTTTCGGTTGAGGGCTGAATAACGTAGAAAGTTTTGTGGTTGTTTTGAGTGCCATCGAATAGAGTGCTATCTCCATTGATAAAATCAGGTGGTATGTACCCAGGACATGGAGTTAGGCACAAGCATAAAGGTAAGTCAAAAAGTATTGCTGCCATAGACCTGGTGCTGTGGTGCTAACCACGAGGTTGGTGGTGGGTTCAAACCCACCAGTTTCTCTGAGGGAGAACTAGGGGCTGTCTGTTCCCACAAAGAGGCTCCTAGTGGCATAGTGGTTGTGTACGACTAGTAACTGCAAGGCCAGCAGTTCGAAACTACCATCTTTCTCTGCAGGAGATGAGGCTTTCTACTCCCGCAGGGTTATAGTCTCGGAAACCTCCAGGGGGAGCTTTACTCTGTCCTGTTGGGCCACTATGAGTTGGAATCAACTCTGGCAGTGAGCTTGGGGGGGTGTGTGGTGTGTGGTGTGTGTGTGTGTGTGTGTGTGTGTGTGTGTTTCCCATAACATGTACATCACAAAATGGGAGACCTATAACTACTGGAAGGACTCTATTAAAATGAACTACTGTGTGTAAGAAACTATCAAAATGTCTCCTTTTGAATCTCAAAAAATAGTCACCATCACTTTCTGAGTTGACCTCTGTGTTCATCTGGGTACTTTAAAGAAATAAATCCACAGAAACTCATGTATAAGAGAGAGTTTTATATAAAGGTTAAATGTGCATCAAAAAAACAGCCCAACCCAGTGCTGCCCAAGTCCAAATATTAATCCATTAACCCATATGTCCGACACCAATCCACGAAGTCCTCCACCATCTCCCAAAACAGACACAATGATGCCTGCTGCAGGAGGGAAGCCGAGTCAGTGAATGTGTAAACATCTCAGTACTGGCAGGGTCTCCACATGGGTGCTCCAGCACCCAGGGCTGTATCTGGGGTAGGTCCAAGTGGCTTCTCCTCAGGGATGTCTTGCAGGAAGTGAGCCTTGCCGGCTGAAGCAGGGAACTGCTAAGGCAGCAGCACCCTGGTCCGACCATCACAAAGTAAGAGACCCGAGAACTCGAAAGGCGAGGCTCACCGAGCCATTTATCCCGCCACCCTTCAATTAACCCCACCTGTGTTTATCGGCCAGGTGGGCACAATGAACTAACTCCCTCGACCTCTCTGGCTTGAATTGAACTGACCCAGCACATCACGTGGAGGCGCTCATTCGATTGGACCTTTTGTTTGCCAGCACCCCAGTGAGACTGGTGGGAGACAGACAGGACTGTCTTCTCCTATAAAGAGTTACAGTCTCGGAATCCCACAGGGACAGTGCTAGCCTGTCCTATACGGTCCCTGTGAGTCGGCATCGATGGCACAGAGTAAGGAGACCGAGACACGTGCTTAGTAAAGGCTGCTGTGTGCCGGCAGGGGAATGCTGACCCACCGCGGCCATCTGTGATGTTGCAGGACGGCCCACGGCTTTCCTAAGCAGTCATCTCCACAGGCGCAGGTGGCCAGGACGTTTCTCTCACGGAACTGAGCTGCTGGGTGGGTTTGAACTGATGCCCTTCTAGGTAGCAGCTTCCTATGCACCCATGGGGCACCTTTGTGTTATTCTCTCCCCTTTCATTTTGACAGTCAAGTTTAAAGTCAGCTCAGGAGGAGCTAGCCCATCTGCAATAAGCGAGAGTAGCCCCCAGAGTCCTAAGTGATTTGTGTGTGACTCGGATTCATCAGACGGAGTCCCCGGGCGGTGAAAGCAGCTACCGCCCTCTCTCACTGGTAATCTGAAAGCAAGGTTGATGGTGGCAAAACAGGTGATGTGGAAGTTCGAGGCCACCTAGAGGCAACTACTTCTGAAAACTGTACCGTGGAAAAGCCAGCAGAGCACAGACAGGCCTATAGATCATCTGACATGTGTGGAACCTCCAGGAGTGGGCCAGCTCCACGGCAACCGGCTTGATTGGTTTTTGACCAAGAGCTCTTCTCTGTGGTACGAAAGGCTTCCTCCAGGAGGCTGTTTGGTGGCACAGCTGTCCTTTTCTGTGCCGGCAGTGATCTTATTCTGGCTTTACACCCCTTCAGCCTGTTGTCTTTGAGAAAGACAGTCTGCTGTCACTTCTGGAAGGATGATAAGACTGTCAGCTCCCCAGAGGGAGAGGTTTTCCTTGCTGCTCACAAACATGAGCTTTGAAGCCAGTCTTTACCGAGCAGTTTGATCTTCAGTAAATGCTTATGGGGTGAATCCAGATCGAAAAAACAACAACAAGCACATTGATAGGTTAGTGCCCAGGGGTCTGGCCTTTTGGATCAATAATCACACGTCTTACCTTTCAATCTTGGCTGTTTTTATAAGGCGTGTTGGTGGCTCAGTAGGTTGGGAGTTGGGGCTGCTTACCACCAAGTTGGCTGTTCAAACCCACCCGCTGCTCTGAGGGAGGATTCTGGGGCGGCCGGAGCAGTTCTGGTCGATCCTCTACGGTCCCCGTGAGTTGGCAGCGACCTGTTAGCACTGACGGTTGCACGGCCTTTCCGGCTCTTCCCTGAAAGATTTCCACCAGCATTTTGTGAATCCGTTTGTCCCTGAATTCACAAAGGCAGTGACAGACTTTGCAGCCCTGGTGTAGAAGATGGGCGTTTCCATAGATAACTTGCTTCACTGCTAACCAAGAGGCTGATGGAGAGCAATTTCCAAAATTCAGCCACTGAAAATGGAGTTTCCCTGATTCCAAGCGGGCACTATCGTAGCCAGTGGTGGTAGAGAGAGGATAGAGATGTCTTTGCATATTTAACCAGGTACCAGGTGGTAAACCAGATCCATTGTTACCACGCCAATGCCAACTCATAGCATCCCTATGTTGGGTTTCTGGGATTGTAAATCTTTGTGGGAGCTCACAGCCTCATCTCTCTCGGAGCTGCTGATGGGCTTGAACCACTAACCTCGCCATGATCAGCTCAAGGCTGAACTCACTGTACCATTGGGGATGTCAAATTCAAAGCCATATGAGTAATGGACAACAGCCCCAACGTCTCTTCTAAAAACCAGGTGCTCAGAATTTAAACTCTAATGCAACTCCCTCCTCCGATCTTGAATTTTGTTATTTACAAGGAAGTCTAACTTCTGTTGAGTTTGTAAGTGTTTGTAATCAGTCAGCATAATGCACTCCACATGGGGACCTTTCCTATTTTACTCATTCACTGAGCCGACTTCTACCCACTCAAATCCTATTGGGGTTTATCTTGCCGCCCATACCTATATATTTGGTATGAAACCCGTGAGTCTAATGAAAACAATAAATGACTGAAATGAATTAGGACAATGTATCATTTGAGCCCACTGTCACACATTCCTAGGCCCCCCAAGACTCTCATCAATGTACCTCTCATCTCATACGCACACACAAAATAAATCAACTGCTTTAATATCTCAAAACTAATCAATGCTCAGATTTTATTTGCCTTTCTTTTTTTTTTATTTGCCTTTCAAAATGCATTTACTTTTTGCTTCTCAGCGTCCTTAGGTTGAGACAAGCTGAAGGGGTTATGTTACAAGAGGGGAGGAAAAAAACCTCTCTCTATAAATGAACACGCTAGCTAATTGACCTTGGAGTTCAAGCTGTACCTTGGGCAGAGCATTAGTTGTGACAGAATTGTCCCAGCTCAGGCCATCAGGATACACTCAGGTGCTTTCTGTCTTCAAACACATCCCTGTTTGCACAGAATATGTTACTTTCCGTTCCCAATCAGTGGGTCAGCTGGCCAAGTCTACTCCATTTAGATAAGGAATCCCCTTTACACGACAGTCAGCCCACAGGGGTGGCACTCTTAATTTGTTTCTCGAGGGTTCCGGTGGGCTCTCTGCTCCTGAGCTGTCTGATTTGTCACGTTGGCTCTATCGAATGCTTGTAAGAAAAATCTTTAAAGCCTCTTATGGAAGATTGCATCATTTATTTCTCTTTCTTCCTAATCCCAATGAACAGGATTCCAAAAGAGGATTTGGAATTGCCGTGTCTGGAGGCAGAGACAACCCCCACTTTGAAAATGGGGAGACATCCATCGTCATCTCTGATGTGCTCCCCGGCGGGCCGGCCGATGGGCTGCTCCAGTGAGTGTCTCCCTGCCCCTTGTCCCCGATGTCACAGCACCACCTGCACTGGTTCGTGCGAAGGACCCAGAACTGAAAACAGGAAGAAAAGAACGTTTTGTTTTGTTTTAAAACATAAATTACTTTATTGGGGGCTCTTACAGCTCTTATAACAATCCATCTATCCATTGTACCAAGCACATTTGTACATATGTTGCCATCATTCTTTTCAAAATACTTTCTTTCTACTTGAGCCCTTGGTGTCAGCTCCTCTTTCCCCTCCCCTCTCCTCCTTCCCCTCCCTTCCCACCCTCTTGACCCCTTGATAAATTATGAATTATTTTCATATCTTACACCATCTGCTGTCTCCCTTCACCCACGTTTCCGGGTGGGGGGTGTTATATGTCAGTCATTGCGATCGGTTCCTCCTTTATCTCCCTTCTCCCCGCACCTTCCCCTGACCCTCATGGTGTTGCTCCTCCCATTCTTGTTCCCAAGCGAGAGAATGTTGGTGTGACGTGTCTTTGTGCGGGAGGTCAGACCACCATGCTTGGTGTTTTAGCCATCCCCACTCCTGAGAACATCCCCACCATAACCTTTGTCGGTGGCATGGGGATGACAGTTATTCCCATGGAGAATGGTTCCAAACACGACTAGTTTAGGAATCTTCTGAATATGGAATGCAAAGTTGGAAATTGGCATGCGTCCCCGTTTTCAAATGACTTCCAGATATTGCTTATGTTTGCTTTCAGTTCTAGTCTTTAAGAATGCAATAAAGAGCCTTTAAATTTTTTTAAATATAATTTTAGAGGAGCCTATTTCAAGATGATCTTATTGTGAGGGATCTGGAAACTAAGAGGATGCAGTTTTTCCAACTGCCATCCTTCAGGTCTGAAGAGAGAATGCCATTTTAAAAGATGCATGCTGGAGGGGCAGTCCCTTCAGGATAGAGCCCCGGGGCAGACTCTGACACCAACTAGAGTAGTGGTCCTCCACCTTCCTAATGCCTCGACCCTTTCACACAGCTCCTCATGTGGTTGTGACCCCCCCAACCATACAATTAGTTTCATTGCTACTTCATCACTGTCATTTTGCTACTGTTAGGAATTGTCATGTAAATATCTGATAGGCAGAATGTGTTTTCATTGTTACAAATTGAACATAATTAAAGCATAGTGATTAATCAGAAAAACTATGTAATTCTATATTGTGAAAGATTTATTTCTAATGACAAATCAATGAAATGTTGTCTTGAAGCATGGTGTAGCATGGATAACAGTCTTCAGACTGCGTGTTCGATGTGGGTATACCTGCATGTGGGCGGACCCACTTGGAGACAGAGGAGCGGTATCTCGGTTCCTAAGACCATTGGAAATATGTGTTTCCTGACGGTCTTAGGCAACCCCTGTGAAAGGGTTGTTGGACCCCTCAAAAGGGTTGCGACCCACAGGTTGAGAACTGCTCAACTAGACACTGCCCTAGGTAGGTCATTCAAGAGCGTAGCTTCTGTGAGCGTTTAAAACAACCTCTGGGTCGTGACCCCTTTGGGGGTTGGATAACCCTTTCACAGGGGTCTCCCAATTCATAACAGTAGCAAAATGACAGTTATGAAGTAGCCACGAAAATAATTTTATGATTGGGGGGGTCACCACAACACAAGGAATTGTATGAAAAAGGGTAGCGGCATTAAGATCTCTATGATCTTTTCCAAGTGAGTTGTCTTTCACACACAGCAGTGTAGAATTTATAAATAATTGTCTTATGAACTTTTAACACCATAGTGAAACGTTCCCTAGCTCACACATTTTGGAGGTAGACTCTTGATCTCGTCCCCTCCAAACCTCCTCATGTGGACATAAACTACTGTGGGGGATCTCTATAGGCTTTCTGCAGGCTGGGTACTGAGGACTTGATGCAGAAGTTCCTTGTTGTGCCCAGACCTCAGCACCGGCAGGTGCCTCCAGGAGCGTGAGCCCGAGGTTTGTGGAGGGGAGCCACCTCCTTCCGCCCAGTGTTCTCCGGGTGGACCCTGAGGCCCCTCCTCTCGTAGGCATTTCCGAGGAGTTTGTTATTTCTGTTTGTTCAAGAACGATGATGTTACAGGATTGTGTTCCGTGACCCGTTTGTATGTCTGCCTTGCAGGGAGAATGACAGGGTGGTCATGGTCAACAACACCCCCATGGAGGACGTGATGCACTCCTTCGCTGTTCAGCAGCTGAGAAAGAGTGGGAAGATCGCCACCATTGTAAGCTCCGGGTTTGCGTCCAGTCTAGAAAATGACCTCTCGTTTTCCAGCATTTGACCAAATCTCACAGTCGAGGGACCATTTCTTGAATCCTCAGTCCTTTGCAGGTTGATGTCACAGAAGATGTAAAGAGTCAGCCAGTTATTTGTCTGATAACTCTCCGTCGGAGTCCTGCTAGCACATAAGTGAAGAGCTTGACTGCTGACCAGCAGGTCATGGGTTCGAACCTACCAGCATCTCTTGGGGAGAGCGCTGGGTCATCTGCTCCCATAAAGATTACAGCCTCGGAAGCCTTGCCCTGAGTTGGAAGCAAGACAATGGCAACGTATTTGGTTCGGTTCTCTGGACTTTCTAATACCACTAATTCTCCATTTGAGTATGTCTGCACTGGGAAACGTAAAAAAAATTAAAACCCCAAACCAAACTCACTGCTATCGAGTCTATGCTGAGTCCTAGTGGGACACAGTAACGGCCCCTGTGGGTTTCCGAGCCTGTCACTCATCACGGGAGTAGAAAGCCGCGTCCTTCTCCCGAGGCCTGACTGGGTACAGCTGCTGACCGTGCAGTCGGCAGCCCAGTGTGTAGCCCAGGGCTCCTCAGTAGCAAACAAGAGAGGCAGTTATTCCCTGAGAGAGTCACACAGACAAAACCTCTAATTTAGGAAACACACAGATAGTAAGACATTTAAGGAAAAAAGAAAGAGATCTGAAACCGTTGTTTGTAGAGGCGCAGCAAGCTCTCTTGGATCTGCATGCCTCCGTGTTTCGTGGAGGGCTGGGACAGTCCATAAGCAGTCACTCGTTGCTCACGGATCATGCAACAAATACTGGTGGGGTCAACTGGGAGCCAGGTGCCACTGCACCCCGGAGCCCATCTCTGCTGCTGGAGGCGGCCCTTCCAGTGGGTAGGTGGATTCGCAAAGTGAAGATTTCAGCAGAGTGTGTGTGAAGGGCAGTGCTAAGTGGTGTCCCGGGCATGTGATGGCCACTTGCTCTTTCACTTAATATTAAGAAAACGTTTGTGTACAAACCGGAGTTCAAGCCCAGGCAATACATATTTATATACATAGCTGCTAGTGTGTTCACTTTTTGCCCTGCTTATTTGTACTTTCAGGCTGTATGTGAGCACACGTGTGTTTTTTTTTTAAAACCGTTTTATTGGCGGGTAATTCACATATCATATAATTCAATGGTTTAATCATATTAAAAGGGTTGTGAAATCACCACCACAGTCAACTTTAGGACATTTGGTTCTTCCTTGTACTCATTATTGTTATTAATAGCTTCCCATTTAGCCCCATCCTCCCTTGCCATGCCTCTTAAGACACTATTGCCATCTCTAGATTTACTTATCTTGGATTTGATGTACAGAAAAACATGCATCAAACAAACAAAAACAAGAAATCCAACAATAGTTGCAGAATAAAACAGAAAAACAACATCAATCAAAAAGAAAGCAGAAAACATGAAAAACCAAAACAGATGTAAAAGGGGTGAAAAGGGAGATCAGATGGGTAAGGTGTTAAATGCTGACCTGGCTACATCTGCATCAATTCACGTTCCAGTTCAGCCCAACTGATAGCAAAGCCGTTCACATCCCTGGTCAATAGTCACAGTCACGGAGCGGGGCTGGGTTCACCGGAATCTTGATCCCAACTCATGTATGTTTGATGGATTTTCCATTTCCCATTTGCAGGCATGATCACAGTGCAGCCCTTTGGGCTTTAGTCTTGCATCTCCTGAGAATATGGGTTCTTAATAACTGCTACGATCCTACCTGAGAAAGCTGAGAGTGACGTTACTACCGTATCTGACAGCCCGTCCATAGCCCACGATGCTTTCCACGGGCTTTTGTTTTTCTTCCCAGCTCAGGATCCACTTAAAAGCTGCTCATCGCCTTTGCTAATTAGGCTTGAAGGTGGTGTCTGGGTTTGTTGTTCAGTACCGTGCATCGGCTCTGACTGATGGAGACCCCGTGTACCACAGAACAGGCAGCCAGGCCACTGAAAACTGTACCGTGAACAGCAGCAGAGCATTGGCTCGATTTCGTCCTTTTTAATGGATGAGGAGCCCTCTGCTCTTTCTGCACCCCCTTTTTAGTTGATTTCTCTTGTTGGCAGGCTTGCTTTACTAGTTAAGCCAAACTGTTGTTGGGTTACAAAAAGACTTCAGGGGATATGTTTGGGATTAGGATTAAAACTGATCCTCGGCCATGTTTCAGGGGCTCCCCCAGTCCTCCACTGCCCCTCTTTAACATCATGGACTGGTTGAAGGCTCTCTGCCAGTTGTGTGTAGAAGGTGTTACTTTGGGGTTCTTTATTGATTTCCATCACTTGGTGATAGGCCCTTGGGGCTTTTCCACTGGAGAGTAGAAGCCAGTGTTGGAAGGGGCAGTGCCCAGAGCCTGTATTCCTTGTGACACTCTGTTCTCCGCCCTGCCGGGTGAGGGCATCATTGGGAGGCTCAGTGAGTGGTGAGTCTGGGGCCAAACAGGGCCTTCTGACCCCAGGACACTGCCCCACGATCCGGCCATTTGCTGCGCCCTCCTGCATCCCCGCTGTGTTTGTCTTGGTCACAGGTGGTCAAGAGGCCCCGGAAGGTGCAGCTGGCCCCGCTGCGGGGCAGCCCCCCGGTGGAGCGCGGCGACAGGGCTTTCGAGGTGATGGAGGAGTTTGATGGCCGGAGCACCCGCAGTGGCTACAGCGAGCGGAGCTGGCGAAGCCACCAAGGCGAGCGAGGCTACCCCTGGGAGGACAGCCCCAGCCGGGGACGCCCCCACGAGCGGGCGCAGAGCCGCGAGCGGCTCCACAGCAGGGAGCGCAGCCGCGGCCGGAGTCTGGAGCGCAGCCTGGACCAGGACCACGGGCGAACCCGGGACCAGGGCCGCGCCCGCGCCCAGAGCCTGGGCCGCAGCATCGACCAGGACGGAACCTATGAGCGCGACTACGACCGGTCGTACAGCCCCTCCGAGTACAGCCGCCGGGGCCACCCCGATGCCCGCTACCCCGATGCCCGCTACGAAGCATCGCGCAGCCGGGAGCGCCTCCACTCCCGCAGCCCCAGCCCCGAGCTCAGGGGGCGGCCAGAGCACGCTGACCACGCGGACGGCGAGCGGCCCATCGGGGTCCTGCTGACCAAGAGCAAAGCTAATGAAGGTAATTCCGCCGGGCGGCGGTGGTCGTCGGTGTGTGTGTGTGTGTGTGTGTGTGTGTGTGTGTGTGTGCGCGCGCGCACCGGACACAGTGTTGGAATATCAGCAAATTCTTGCATAGTGCTTATTACACGTCCAACACGGACCGAAACGCACTAATCCAGTGGTCACCTTAGAAGGAGCGACTCTTACACCTCCATTCTGTACACTCGGTTCATTGGCCTGCACCAAGTTGTGCATGGGCAGTGGCAGAGGTAGGCTGCAGAAGTTTATTTTCATACCATCAGCAGGACGTTCGTAAGCAGGGAGAAGCCAGGTTCGGTTCAAGTTGCTGGCCTTGGGATTGAGTCTTTGTTACTGTTGACTGTGTTCAGTAGAGGCTTACAGAGCAGATGACTTGTACGTTCAGTGGTGAACGCACAGGTCTGTTTCCCGCATTCACTGCACTCTGCGCAGGAAACATCGCCTGTCCCACTCCCTTCCCGTGCTTCCTGTTTCCGCCCCTTCTTTCTTTATCCTTCTGAACTGTGTCCCCAGGCAAATGCCTTGTTGTCCCTTGACTCTGAGGCAGGCTCACCTCAGTCACGTGATTGGCCCCTTAGAGACCTGTCTTTTGTTTCCATGAAAACTGAGTGTGGCCACGTGCCATGGTCTTGAGCAGTGGTTCTCAACCTTCCTGATGCCGTGACCCTTTAACACAGTTCCTCATGTTGCGGTGACCCCCAACCATAACATTATCTTCTTTGCTACTTCATCACTGTCATTTTGCTACTGTTATGAATCGGGCAACCCCTGTGAAAGGGTCGGTTGACCTTCAAAGGGGTCATGAACCCCAGGTTGAGAACCGCTGGTCTTGAGGGCTCCACCGACCTCTGGTCCGCCAGCAAGCCTGATCTCTTTCAGGCTTGTTTTTTATTTTTATTTAGGTCTGAATGTTTCTCCCACTCTGTCAGGCTCCAGAAATTTGCCTTAAAACGACTAAAGCTTATTCATCAAAGCAGCGTGAAGTTCACTTTGACATTCACTGGAAAGGCAAGTTCTTGGGCCACTCTAGACCTTCTGAATCAGAAACCTTGCGTAGAGCCCAGCATTCTGCATGTTAAGGAGCCTGACTGATTCTAAGCTGCAGGAACCACTACGGAGACGAATATTCTAGCTCATCTTTTTTTTTTTTAATGGAGGTAAAAGTCACACCCTTACAAAACCAAACTCACTGCCTTTGTTTCGATTCTGTCTCGTAGTGGCCCTACGGGACAGGGTAGAACTGCGCCCGTGGGCTTCTCAGGTTGCAACTGTACTGGGGTGGGAGGACTTGCCTCTCTCCCAAGCAGCAGCTGGTGGTTTCGAGCCCAGTGTATCACCCCTTTCCCCACCAGAACCCCTAAAATTTACACTATATACAGTCAACCATGTTCAAGTGTATAGTGCATTCTGCCGTGCGGTGCAACCACAACCTCTGGTTTCAAACATTATCATTAACCCCAGATGCCATCTACTAATCAACCACTAATCCAGGGTCTACTTAGGGATTTGCCTATTCAAGGAATGTCAGGTCACTGGGATTGTGTAATAAGTGGCCTTTTTCTATGTGACTGCTTTTACGTAACATCATACGTTCAAGATTCGTTCAACTTGTGCTGCATATCAAAGCTTCCTTATTTTCACAGCTGACTACCTAAAGCAGCAGTAATATCCCACTTAATCTTTTAAAGAGTATTTAATAGTAGTTTTGGTGTCTACATTAAAACAGGTCCCCATTCAACAATGTTTGCATATATTACTGAGTGAGAGTAGTGACATTTTTCATATTGTGTCGACATACTGATTATTTGTATTTCTGTTGTACTTTCCCCATGACCCCGGTCTCATTGCCCCCTGACCTTCTCATCTATGCCGCAGAGTGACTTTGACCTCGTGGTCTCATATAGATTATTATTTTAAAGGAAGGAGTGCAATATGCAAAGATCATCCTCTTTATGAGCAAACCTACGCTTTAGCTAAAAGATGACTTCAGGGGATCGTTTGGGATATATATATAATTTTATAGGGGGCTTTTACAGCTCTTACAACATTCCATAAATCAATTATATCAAGCATATTTGTACATATGTTGCCATCATCATTTTCTAGACATTTACATGATAGTGGGGGGTGAGGAAGCCTCAAGGAACTAGAGGAATATTGTTTGTTTCATCTGTGCTTTACTACATCCTGGTTGACTCATCCCTTCCTTGTGACCCTTCTGTGAGGGGATGTCCCATTGTCTAGAGATGGGTTTTGGATCTCTGCTCTGACTCCCCTTCTTCTCAAAATTTTGTTTGTTTGGGTCTTCTGATGCCTGTTACCTGATCCCGTCTGAAGACACCTCATGATCGCACAGGCTGGTGTGTTTCTTCAATGCGGGCTTGTTGCTTCTCTGCTAGATGGTCACTTGTTTAACTTCAAGCCTTTAAGACCCTAGACACTGTATCTTTTGATAGTCGGCACCATCAGCTTCCTTCACCACATTTGCTTGTGCGCCCATTTATCTTCGGTGATTGTGTTGTGAGGGTAAACATCACAGAATGCCAGGTTGCTAGAACAAAGTGTTCTTCCATTGAGGGAGGACTTGAAGTCCGTCCACTTCCTCAGTGTATTGCCATATGTACATAGGCCAGTGCATCTATTTTATGAATCAATATATTTACATGTGGACACACACCTATGTTTATACCTCTATCCATAGCTTTGCCTCCTAGATCTTTCCTTTGTGTCCTATTCCCTTCCTCCTTTCCCACCATCACACTCCCCCTTCTTCTACCTCTTAGTAATTCCTCTCAGCTAGATTGCTGTCGCTCCAACACTCCTAGGGTCTCTATGTCCTCCTCGTTGTTGATTTTAATTCCCTAGTTGTTCCCCTGTCTATGGTGTGGTGGTTTTCAAAATTTAAAGAGTGTCTCAAGGTGATAGAAAGTCTTGAGGCAGGGGTGGGGGTTCCTTCAATCTCGTTTGGCCTAGTAAGTCTGGATTTTGAGAGAATTTGAAGTTCTCTTCCATATTTGTCTCCCTTTTTATCAGGATCCATCTCATGTGGCCCAGATCAGAATGTTTGGAAGTGTCAGCTGGGCACTGTTTAGTTCTGGTCTTAGGGTAGAGGAGCCATGAGTTATATAGACAAGTAGTCCTATAGACCAGTTGTTTCTCTGAATCTTGGATTTTTCCAGATAGTTTGTCATAGTTGGCTACTCAGCAAACTAGGATAAATCTATCTTATCTTGAATGTACTTCTGTTCTATGCCAGGGGTCATACTGAACAAGCACTATTGTCCCTAGTGATCATAAGAACCCTGTGTGGTAGGAGGCTTCATTCCTGTTTTATGGGCCAAGGATACTAAAATCTTGATGGTCTTGGTATACCTGTAGCAGAGGTAAGCTTCACCCTCATCTGCCCTTTCTACATTGCATCCTGGGAGCAGTTGCACACTCTTTTTAAAAAAATCATTTTATTTGGGGCTCGTACAACTCTTATCACAATCCATCCATCCATCCATCCATCCATCCATCGTGTCAAGCACATTTTTGACATTTGTTGCCATCATCATTCTCAAAACATTTTCTTTCTAATTGAGCCCTTGGTATCAGCTGATCTAGCCATTTTCTTGGGAGTGAGAGTGTCTGTTTCTGGAACACCGTGGCAGCTAGTGAAGTTAATCACACCCACACCTGACAAGTGAGGACTCTGAGAAGGTAGGGAAAGAAGCTTCTCTAAGACCTGATGCTCTGAATAAGGGCGGGAGTTAGGACTCAAACTCCCATCTTCTGAAGGAGCATTAAAAACAAGGCTTTCAAGGCCAGCATAGCAGTATGGTTAGCTCCCATTCTTCTGGCTTGTCGAATTCCAAGTTGTCTCTCATGTTTACTCTCCTCTTGTTCTCTAAGGGGTCTCTTCTGGGCAGAACGAAGTGCAGAGCACACGGTAATGCAGTGTGGAAGAGGAGTTCTCGCTTTTTAGGTTTGGGGTTTTGCGTCTTGAATAGCCGATCAGATTCAAGGGGCTTTGTTTAGCTTTCCCAAAGGAGCTGAAAAACAGCTAGATGCCTGTTGAAATAACAGAAGATGCGGGGCTGTGAGTAATGGGATACTTGGGGCCCAGGCCCGGGAAATAGGCCTGAACATTGAGATCGCACTACCTTTGAGAACTGTTGATCCCGGAAGATTTCCGTAGTTCATGGAATCTTTATATCCATTTAGAATGACTTTCCGAGGTATGTCCAAAAGTACTGCAAGGTTTCAGTTCATACATGCCCAGGCTGGTTCCAAACAAAACGTTTTTAAACATGCGTGTGCAATCAGGGCAGACACGTTCTCTCTGTGTCTCTAAACCCAACCCACTGCCATCGAGTCAACGCTGACTCAGTGACCCCCCACGGGTTCCCAAGACTGGCACTATTGGAGCTGCTGGTGGTTTCAAACTGCCAACCATGAGGATCACAGCCCAACTCATAACTGCTACGCCACTAGTACTCCTTTAATCTCTATAGGGTGCCTTTTAAAAATATATATATTCCTGTGCCATGGGGAAAAAAATGTTGAGTCAAAGATAATAACAAACTTTTAACAAAGCCCAAGTGGACATTTTCCTAAATTATTGACGCCGTACAACAAGAATACGGGCATACCCCTCCTCAAACAACACCTTCCAGATGAGTCGAGTGTTTTGAGGAAGGTCGGGACGGCCCCTACGATGAAGGGGGAGACCGTGGCTACAGTCCAGAAACAGACAGCACATCACAGAATCCCTGTTGACTCAGCAGCTGCTGCTGTGGGGAATCTCCCATGGTTGGTTGGGTGTTTTCCATTGTAAATGAACATCTTGACCTTTTGGCAGGATAGGCACCCACATGTTGCCCGAAGATGAATTTACACGCCGATCTGACATATCAGTCCCTTAGAGCAAAACTGAAGCTAATGAAATGATTTTACAACTGGGAAGCCTTGGGTTTGCCAGTGGCCTCCAGAGATCAAGGTCCAATCAGGGCAGCGCCTTCTGAGAGATTCTGTGGGGCCACTTAAACTTAAGGCAGAGGGGTCAGCTCCGAAAATCGTTTTGGAGCTCCCAAAGGGGTAACCTCGTCGTGCTTCATTTTGTCCTTTTTACTGTGATTTGAGCGCAGGTGTACAGAACAAACCGATTTTCCATTCACCAGCCCTCCCTCGGCTTGCTCTGCGGCATTAACTGCAGAGCCCACGATGGAACTAAAGGCCGAGTTTGCCTTTTGTGCGTATCCTCCTTTCCAGAGAGCGCGTCTTGATGGATTTTCCTGTAGGACACCAGAAGCTCATGGAGGCTTGTGGGGAAGAAGAGTTACAAAAGTTGAAAATTGCATTGGTGAGAACAAGAGGCAGGAAAGTGGGGCCGAGTGTTTTCTCCCCTAGCACAACGTCCCTGCTCCTGCTTCGTGGGAAGCTAGGCCTGTGCCAACAGAACTTCACTGGGAAACCTTATCCCAACCACTTTCCATCTCTGAACTCTGTGTTGTTGTTCCCCTCAGACCCTTTCTCAAACTCAAAAAACAAACTCTGAAAGGGAACCAAATTCGAGTCCCTTGGGGATGCGCACACGGCCGTTGTAGTACGGTATACATGGAAGAGAGCGGACTTCTTCAGGGAACAGTTCATCAAAAGCCAGACGCACCACCGTGGACTTGACTCTGACTCATGACGATACTGTAGGACGGAGTAGAACTGCTCTGCTGGGTTTCTGAGACTGCAACTCTTTACAGGACTAGAAGGCCTCGTGTTTCTCCCGGAGAGCAGCCGGTGGTTTTGAACTGCCGTCCTTTCGGTTAGCAGCCAAATGTGCACCCACCACGCACCAGGGCTCCTTCGGGGTAGAGTCAGAGATGGAAGCAGTACCTTCAGCAACGTGTAAACCTAGATGGAGTCTCTCTCAAGAAGCAATGGCTTCATACTTTGACAGTTTTGCTTGATAAAGGTTTCTGGGATTTTGTTTCTGCAGTGTTTTTTGACTTGGCCTTCATATGACTCATTTATTAACCTCAAGATTACAGAATAAAACTACTCTACGATCTGATTGAAAAGGGGACTTCAGAAGTTTTGAGCGAGGACATTTGTCAGGCGAGCTCCTTCAGAGCAATCTGGTGCTCATTTTATAGGCTGTAGCCCCTGGTCCTGGCTGCTCAAGAGAGTGGAGTTCATACTTCCCTGCCTTCAAAAAAATGTATTGAGGACACGGAGAGAGCCACTCGCTGTGTTGTGCCCTATGAAGGGCACTTCTGCCAAAAAAAGAAAGAAAAAGGAATATAATGGAACTTTGCCACACATTTTTTTAAAGCCCCTTCACACACATAGATGGACACACGCATTTATCCAAAGCGTAAGCTGATGTTTCATGAAACCACAGCTACTTGGTGTCATACATGCTGATGGACTCCAGTCCATGAAAACAAACCGAGGAAGGTGACCGTGGTGCTGAGTGAAATAAGCCATCAACAGAAGGACAGATACTGTCGCTCCCACTGAAGCATCTGCACAGATTTAGAAAGGAAATCAGAGGTTACTTATGCTGGGGCCAAGGCAGGAGAGGTGTAATGTTTAATGGGTGCCCAGCATCTGTTATGGATCCCTTGTGGTGCAGTGGGCTCGGCTCTAGATTGCCAACTGGAAGATGGGCGGTGGTTGGTGCTCCCCAGACGTTCAGTGGGAGAAGGCTGAGGCAGTTCAGTGAAGCTGCACAGCCTCAGAGACCCCAAGGGGACTCTTGCCCTGTAAGGTTGCTGGCAGTGGCGAGAAGGTGCTGTTGGGTGATTGAAAAGGTTTGGAAACAGCGATTGCGGTTAATTAGAGTTTGACTGTAACCAATACCACCGAATTGTATGCTTAAAAATGGTTATACAGGCAACTTTTGCATCTATTTTATAACAGAGTGCCGCTTGCAACCAACTAAATTGATTTCTAGACCATCCCTGAGTGACAAGCCATAGTTTAAAAAGGCACTTTCCTGAGAGACTGCAGTTCCTGACTCAGCTCAGTAAACCAAGAAGGGCTCATGTCCCTTGAATTTTACAGCATTTTATTTATGGGCCATGTATTACCCCGATAATACATTTTATATTTTATGTTACATATACGTGTAATGTGTAAAATTAACCTTTTGCTAATTTTACACACTAGCTTGGTGATTGTTGG
This sequence comes from Tenrec ecaudatus, assembly GCF_050624435.1. Classification (NCBI taxonomy): domain Eukaryota; kingdom Metazoa; phylum Chordata; class Mammalia; order Afrosoricida; family Tenrecidae; genus Tenrec; species Tenrec ecaudatus. Next base: position 73,615,139 of record NC_134539.1, on the reverse strand, counting down.
CTAGAGTTGTTTAAAATCCCAAACCAAACTCACCACCACCGAGCTGATTCCAACTCCTAGCAATGCTGGTGGCGTGGTGGATTATGTGTTGGACTTCTAAACCACAGGGCCAGCAGTTCGAACCACTTAGAGGGGAGCGAGATGAGGCCTTCTGAGCCAGTCAAAATTTAGTCTCAGCACAGTGCGGAAATTGTGCCCAATCTGACCCCTCCACACTGGGGCGAAACACTCAGGGCATGCAACAGAGCAGCAAAGTGATGAGAGATACCTGCGGAGTACCAAAAATAGACTTTGGGGACAGAGTGTGGCATCCCACCAGACTGGACTGGAAAACACCCCTAAAGGTCAAAAAACAGACCTGGAACCATGTATAGGCTTTGTTGGCATTGGCTTTCTTTTTGTTGTTGTTTTCTTGGTTTTGTCTCCCTTTGTTGTTTGTCCTCCTTCCTTTGTTTGGCGTTGCCTGGTTTTTGTGCTTAAATTAATGTCTCTGCCTGTCTGTCTAGATAAGATAGGAAGCATAAGCAATTCAGAGACAAGGGGAACAACAGTTTGGTGGGCGGAGAAAGGAAGGGAGGTGGTCAACTAACCCAGGGACAAGGGAACAAGTGAACTAAAATCTATGGAGAGAAGGGCGTAGGATGCCTAGTGGGGCTTAATCAAGGACAATGTAACAGCGAGGAATTAAGAAACCCAAATGAAGGCTGAACATGAAGGTGGAACAAGAAGAAAGTAAAAGGAAATAGAGGAAAGAACTAGGAGGCAAAGGGCATTTATAGAGATATAAATACGGACATGTACATATGTAAATATTTTAATATATAACGATAGGGAAATAGATCTATGTACTTATATCTATAAGTATTAAGGAAGCAGATGGACATTGGGCCTCGACTCAAGTACTCCCTCAACCCAAGAACACTTTGTTCTAATAACCTGGCATTCTGTGATAATCACCTTCCCGACACGATCACTGAAGACAAAATGGGCGCATAAGCAAATGTGGTGAAGAAAGCTGATGGTGCCCGGCTATCAAAAGATATAGCATCTGGGGTCTTAAAGGCTTGAAGGTAAACAAGCAGCCATCTAGCTCAGAAGCAACAAAGCCCACATGGAAGAAGCACACCAACCTGTGTGACCATGTGGTGTCGGTGGGATCAGGCATCTAAGACCCAGAACAAAATCATACCAATGTGGGTGGGGGTGGGGGCGTGGAGTAGAGACCCAAAGCCCATCTGTAGACAATTGGACATCCCCTCGCAGAAATGTCACAAGGAAGAGATGAGCCAGATGGTGCAGTGTAGCACTGATCAAACTTACAACTTTCCTCTAGTTCTTCGGTGCTTCCTCCCCCCCACCCACTCTCATGACCTCAGTTCTACCTTACAAATCAGATTAGAGCAGAGCATGCCCACTGCTACTGATAGAGCAGGGAATCCAGAACAGATAAACCCCTCAGGGCCAACATTGATCATGGAGATACCAGGAGGATAAGGGGAAGGTGGGAGAAAGGAGGAATGGATCACGATAATCAACATATAACCCCCTCTTAGGGGGATGAACAACAGAAAAGTAGGTGAAGGGTGACAGGGGACCATGTAGGATATGAAAATAATCATTTATAACTTATCAAGGATTCATGAGGGAGGGTGAGGGAGGGAGAGGGCAATGAAGAGCTGATACCAAGGGCTCAAGTGGAAAGAAACTTCTTTGAAAATGATGATGGCAACATTTGTACAAATGTGCGTGACATGATGGATGAATGTATGGATTGTGATAAGAGATGTAAGAGCCCCCAATAAAAAGTATTTAATAAACTGGATCAAAGGAGGGGTGGGATTTAGTCTCAGAAACCAACGGCGACAGTTCTACTCTGTCCTATAGAGTAGCTTTGAGAATTGTTTAGGTTTCTTTAAAGAAACCTGGCGGTAGGCAAGGGCTGCATTTAATTCAGAAGAAAATGATCCAATCCAATGGCCAGTTACTTCCTCTCATGGGTCCCCACTAACCTTGCTGGTAAATGTCTTAGAAGAGGGGCAGTTGAATTATTTATTTTCTTAATTTCCATTTAGTAGATGCGCGCATACAGGCACCAAGAAATCTATTTGCAGCCTTACAGCAAGGATGTGGTTTTTAAGGGGCCAGAGGAATTGCTGATGCACACACTGAAATGATGCATTCTAACCCTGCGCCCTGCGGTTCTGTTTCCTGAGACTTCTGCTCTGGGCCCTGAGGCTGTTTGAGCAGTAGAAGGTTATCTATCACTCAGGAGGAAACAAATTCATGCTTTTACTCACTGTGATAGCGTCTGGTATGGACAAGTTTACTGTAAGTCATTTCAAATTAAAAAAATAAAACCTTCATATTAGATGACATAGAGTCGATTTCCATAGAGCCAACCTTATGGTTAGTAGCAGAATTGTTAACTTTGTTGCCACCAGGGCGCCTTCCAAAAAACTCACCAAACCCTCCTCGTGGGTTCTGAGACTGTAACTGTTTGTGGGAGTAGAAAGCTTTCCAACTGCCCACCACCATGGGACTGCATCCCGATGCCTAACACCTCTGCCACCAGGACTTCCTAGTGCTCCTTCCATCTATTATATATCTATCCTAAACTGTAGGTTGTGATTTTGTTATATGAGATTTTCCATCAGAACAATAACGTAAATATATATGATAGATCAAAATGACATGACACAATATAAATGTATATAAGTATGATATAATGTATGCTATATAAAACAATATAAAATTATAACTTAGATAATAGTCTATAAGTTAAATATATAGTTTATATATAGTATTGTATATGTATGTATGTGTGTGCGTATCTTTTTAAACCTGGCAAAGAGCTCTGGTAGTGGAATGGGTTATGCATTGAGCTGCTAACTACAAACTCTGTGGTTTGAACCCACCAGCCACTTCACAGGGAAAAGATAGGCTGTCTACTCCTGGAAAGATTGAAAGTCTTGGAAGCCCAAAGGGGCAGTTCTACGTTGCATTATCGGGTTGCTATGGCAATGAGCTTGGTTGTGGAAGCTTTCTAAAAAAATCACAATGCATTCTTAAAATATATCTATTACCTGCTTAATAATCAGAATGGTCTGAATAGCATTTAAAATATTCTTAAGCATGTATTCCTAGGAAATAATGTTTTGTTTTGTCGTGTCCCCCACCCCCCACCCCATGATAGCTATTCCAAGTTCATGTATAATAATATAAAGCCCCAATCCATGCTGGGTTTAGTGCTGTTGCCTTGCCTCCTTTATTTACCTCTTTTCTTTACAATGAATTTTTTGAAATGCCAAATCCCGCATCAGCTAAATAATTACAGACAAAAGGCACACTCTATGCAGTGCCCTCCTGGAGACAACGTCACTACAATTCTCAGTTTCAGCAGAATGGGGCTATTGAGTTGTACTGACTTAGGTTTTCTTCCTCGCAAACTTTTCATTTTGACTGTGGTTATTTTATAGCACATACACACAGAGCTTTCACGGAATTTTAACCACTTTAACACTTTGCCACAATTGCTTTCTTTGCCCCTTTCCTATATTTTTCTTCTCTCCATCCCCGTCTATACATACCTGTGTGCGCCTACCTGCACACACACACTTTTAATGCCTTTTCTGAACCACTTGAAAGAAAGTTGTAGGTGTCTCCTAAGGATAAGAACATTCTCCTGTCCTTGCTACACTTTAGAAAATTAGCTTTAGTATCTCGTTAATATATAAGCAAACCCGCTGGTCTGAAGTCAATTCTGACTCGTGGTGCCCCTTGTAGGGTTTCCGAGACAGTAAATCTGTGCGGAAGTAGACAGCCTCCTCTTTGACCCAGGAAGCAGCTGGAGCATTTGAACACCTGATCTTACGGTGCAGAGCCCGACGCTTAGCCTGTCGTGCCAGCCGGGCTCCTTTTCCACATATGGTACAGTCCGTTTTAATGGTCCGCGTGCACAGATGGTTAAGTTCCTGGTTACTAGCCCAAACTTTGAATCCCTCCAGACGCACCGCAGCAGACAGGCCCAGTGATCTGCTTGTGAAAGCTCACCGCTTCCCCAGCCCCACGTTGGCTCAATGCAATGATGCCTCTTGCCAAATATTTGTATTTTCTTTTCTTGTTTTTATTGTATGGTGCTCAAATATATCTAGCAAGGAATTTGCCACTTTTGGCAATTTTCAGTGACATGAATTATAATCACCACCAGTACCCATTACTCAACACCCCAAACAGAAACTCAGGATTCCTTTAGCCAGCACGCACTGAATCTCCTGTCTTACAGCCCCTGGCAACGAGTGATTAACTTTTGCCTCTGTGCATTTGTTTACATAAGTGGCCTGTAAACAATTGTGTCTGGCCTGTTTAATACCTTAGCACTATGTTTTCAAAGTTCATCCGTACCATAGGATGTGCCAGGGGGTCTTCAAAAAATGCCCTGGGAAATTCTATTGTCTTTGAATTCTGTTTCCCCTCTAACTTTTTAAAGCCCGCTGGTATTAACCTTCATTTCTCTTTGCATTTGACCGTTAGGTCTCTCAATCTAGAACTAGGCTACTGCTTCTCTGGTGTTCATGGTCTCTAACTATGTGCAAAGACTCCTGGCCGTGTAGACTGTCCTGTAGAGAAAATGAATTTTATCTTAAATGGTTTTGAGTAAGCACTGGACTGACTCTCGGGGACAGGTTGGGGTACGTGTGTGATTTATACGTCTGTACCTTCTAGAGTATGGTCTCCGGCTTGGCAGTCAGATCTTCATCAAAGAAATGACCAGAACGGGCCTGGCCACAAAAGACGGCAACCTTCACGAAGGAGACATCATTCTCAAGGTGAGTGGATGAGGGTGGAGGGCAGTCATGCGCTTCCTTGGCTTCAAGGTCATGTTTCACATCCAAGTGCCAACACAGGGAAGCTTCCTGGGAATTGGGTTCCCTCGGGGAGCGGTGACTCAGAGTAAAGTCGTGAGAGAGTAACTTTGCATGTCACACACACACACACACACACACACACACACGGCTGAGTCAAAAAAGATTGGTACTGGGGCTCCAGTACCATCACAGGCTTATTCCAGCCAAATGTGTGTAAACACGACTGAAGCCGCTGACTGGCTGCGGACAAGTTCTCCTAGCCATGCGCTTGTCAGTCTCCATGGAGGCCTCCCCAAAGAAGCCCAGTGAAAACAGTGGCTTCCGAAGGTACCTGGTGGGCAGGAAGGCCCAACCCAGAATGTTAGGGTGACTTTGGGGGGGGGTTGGAGGGGTTGGGGGTATTCCATAGGGATCATCTTGATCGATTTTCTTGAAGCGACACAAATTAATCACTGAGCCCCATCAGGAAGTTTTCCGAAAGTTGAAAACTACGTTGTTAAAGTGTTCAGGATATTTTTCCCTCCATCACGACACTACTTCATTCTCTGAGGGCAGCAAGGCCCATGGGAACGTCATTGGGAAGCATTACCCCACCCACCTATAGCTGATCTTGCCCCTCCAGACTTCTTGTTCCCCAAACTCAAAGACCATTGAAAAGGAATACCATGTGAATTCCAAGTAGACATCAAAGAGCCAGAATTCTTTGGGGGAAAATACTTAGGGGGCTGGAAGCACTGCCCTCAGAGGGGTGTGCAGACGGAAATGGAAGGGATGTCCAGAAACAGTAGCTTCACAGTTTTATTTAATAAGGATTTTTTAAAACATTATTTTGTAATAATTTTTATTGTGTGTGTGTTTGTCTAAGACAAAACACTCACCAACTCAGGAGTTTTTTACATGTACCATCCAGTGACTTTGATTCTGTTCCCAGGAGATGATTTTTTTTAGCAGAGACACAAATCAAGACTTTGGGGTTTACAGTGACTCACACCATCTGATTTTCTACAAACCTCAACTGCTGCTGTGTTCTCTCTGTTCAAGTTCAAGCTCCTAGAGTAAGGAAAGTTGAGAGGGAGAATTGGTGGCCTCATGAATGCTGAATATTTAATTGTTTTGGTAAATCTCCCAGGTCAGGAAATACATTCCGGTAGTAAACCAAACCAGCGCCTTAAGCTTAGAAGTTAAATAAATTAGCAGAGTAATTTAAGTACACATGCCTGCACTGGGGACCCAGTATGCTGGGTTGTATTTAATTTAAAGGATAATGAATTGTTAATGAGTCAGTCATTCCAAAGCTCATGGCTCTGAATGTCTAAGTAGCATTGCTACAATTTGAGGTGAGGAAGACAGTACTTTTCTACCTTGTTGACAAATGGTGACATTGTATATCATTTTCTTGTTGTGGTGAATTGTCTAGTTGATTCCAATTCAAAGCGGCCCCATGTGACAGAATAGAATTGCCCCCATAGTGTTTTCTTGATGACAATCAGAACCAGGCTGTCAGATCTTTCTCCCTCAGAGCTCAACAGTGGGTTTGAACTGCCAGCCTCTGGGTTAAAGCTGAGCGCTTCACTGGTTGCACGGTGTGCCTGGAGTGTAACATTCCCAGATGCTTCTTTTGGTAAACGCAGATCAATGGAACAGTCACTGAGAACATGTCTTTAACGGATGCTCGCAAGCTGATAGAAAAGTCCAGAGGGAAACTCCAGCTGGTGGTGCTGAGAGACAGCAAGCAGACCCTGGTCAACATCCCGTCCCTGAGTGACAGTGACTCGGAGGTAGACGGTAAGAAGAGGCTGCTACTTTCTGCACCCCTTTCTATGCAGCACAGCCGGCCGGCCAGAAATGACATTGCCAGCCCCTCCTCTGCTTTATGTCCTTATGTACCCACTTCCATTTATTTGCTGAGAGTATATACATTCAACCGACGCCGGGAGAGCTGTTTTTGCTCAGACTGATGAATGTTCTTGGAGTGAAGTGCAGCTCTCCCCCAACCCCCTTCTGCTCCTCCCCCTAAGCTTCCTAGTTAATCACCAGTGTCACAGGTTTACCGATCAGATAGGGTTTTGTTTTTTCAACACAAAGGACATCTCCAATTTTATTCAGACTTCCGAGTTGAATTCCATCGCTATTTCTGTAGTCAAATGTTTATCAATTTCTTTTTAAAAATCATTTTATTGGGGGCTTGTACAGTTCGAATCACGATTCATCCATTGTGTCAAGCACATTTGTACATATGTTGCCATCATCATTTTCAAAACATTTTCTTTCTACTTGAGCCCTGGGTATCAGCTCCTTATTTTTTTTCTGGATAGTTTTTAAAAGGGTGCAAAACCAAACCAAACTCACTGCTGTTGACCCTGCCGGAAAAGGTGGAACTGCCCCTGTGAATCTCCGTGACTAACTGTTCACGGGAGTAGAAAGCCCACTTTTATCCAGTGGAGTGGGGGGTGATTTTGAACTGCTGACCTCGCAGCAGATTTAAAGAGAGAGAGAGGGAGGGAAGGAGAGAGAGAGAGAGAGAGAGAGAGAGAGAGAGTGTGTGTGTGTGTGTGTGTGTGTATGTGTGTACACTATTGTTTGGTTTTAGGATGCCCGGGGGTGTTTTTTGCTGTTAGGTTTAAAGATGATCTCCAAGCAGTAGTTTCAGGGGTTGATCCAACGTTCATGAGTAGTTTTCTGGAGAGTGTGGAGCCCGTGAGGATTTGAAATTCTGTTCTGTAATTCCCCCCTTTAAATCAGCTTTCTTCGAGACTATGTGATTAAAATGTTCAGAATGGCAGCCAGGTACCATCTAGTTCTGCTGTCTTAGAGCAAAGGAGGCAGGGCCAGGAGGCAGAGCTTGGAGACCACCCTCTCCAGCCCCGCCCTTTATTCCTGACTCTCTCTCTCTCCCTCTTGCTCTAGGGGAATAGAGACTCGTGTTGTGCCTTGGATGACAGCTTGCAAGCTTGTAAGAGCCCAGGCACTTCCCAACGGCACTAGGAGGTCAAGCAGAAGCATGCAACTGGTGATCAGGCCATTTAACTAGGATGTCCCATGAAAGCATGACCCTAAGCCTCCAAACCAATGATCAAATCCCCAGAGGCTTTTTGGTTAAATATCAGCGATCCATTCCCCCCTCTTCTCAATGGTTTAAGTATGTCGATTACATAACTTTTGTCAATTAAACTCCATACAGGTGTACAACTTCTGGACAGGAAATATAATCGTGAGCTGAACAACTCTATCATTAACATGATTTTCCCATCACTGTTAACCCCTTCTCCCCCCCCCACTCCCTCTGACCCACTAATAAACTTGATTCTTCACACATTTGCTTTTTCTTGTCTTTTTTTTTAGAACATGTAAATTAAAATTATTATTTTTAATCACTTTATTGGGGGCTCGTACAACTCTCATCACAATCCATACGTCTGCCCATTGTGTCGAGCACGTTTGTACATTTTTTGCCATCATTTTCAATATATTTCTTTCTACTTGTCCTTTTATATAAATGCCTGCAGGCAGTATTTATCCTTTTGCGATTGAAATGTTTCACTCAGCATGATGTCTGCCAGCTCCACCCATGTGGTACCATGTATCAAGGCTCCCTTTCCTCTACTGACTTCCATTGAGAAGTCTTCCATTGTGTGTATGTAGCACATTTGGGTATCCATTCACCTGCAGGTTGTTTCCACCTGTTGGCAAATTTAAATAGTACTACAGTGCACATTGGTGTCCAACTCTTTCTGAGTGCCTGCTTTCAAGTCAGGTATAAATCTAGGCGTGGAATTGAGGCGTCAGAAGGTAGTTGTTTTTACTGATGCGTTTTTTCAGTTCTCTGAGGGGGCCAAGGCACAGTTTCCACCACATGCCTCTAGTCTAGGCTGATGAAAAGGCTGATCAGGCCCTTGGCTCGTTTTGCAATGACTTTGTCTTTTCGGTGTTGAGGTGTGGGGAGGTTTCCATCTAGTTCCACTCTTGGATTCTTGTCACACAGATGGTTTCCAAAGATAATCTCCCAGTCAGCAGCTTGTCTTTTTGGTAAAGTCTTGGCATGAATAATAGTTTTACATTTTTTAATGAGGCTCTCTATTTTGCCTTTTATTTTAAAAAATTTTTAAATCATTTTGTTGGGGGCTCATACAACTAACTCATCACAATCCATACAAACATCAATTATATAAAGCACACTTGTATATTTATTACACTCATCATTTTCAAAGCATTTGCTCTCCACGTAAACCCTTTGCCTTTTACAGTGGGCGCCTTTGTGATGACTTCAGTTCAGCTACTGTGAAAAGTGAGGCTGACAGCATGGGCCCTGCTTTTCTTCCAAGAATCGTATTTTGTTTTGAACATTTAGCTGCTCTTCCCTTTCTGCTTTGTGGAAATAGTTGTCAGTTAGCCTGTTAATTCGAGAGCTCTTCTCAGGTAGACCTTTACTGGTGTACGCGTGCCTCTGAGCCCTACCTCCCTATACATGTTGGTATGCTGTGCTTTCGTGTTCATTTGAGCCTGAGAGTTTTGAATTTCTTGTTTGACCCATTCGTAATGTCATCGCATCTTATATGTGTTTGTATATTTGGCAGGTTTTTGTTCCCCTTGCTAATTGATTTCTAGCTTTACTCCACTGCGGTCAGAGAACGCACTCTTTTGAATTGATCTGTCCTTGCTTTGCATCCTGACAAGCAGTCCATCACGACCCATATGCCCTGGAGTAGAAGGCATATTGTGCTTTTTATCATGGCTCTTTAGTTAAAGGCACCAAGCTGCCAACTAAAAGGTCGGTGGTTTGAACCCACCAGCCACTCCGCGGGATTAAGACATGGCAGTTTGTTTCTGTAAAGGCTGTGGCTTTGGAACCCATGTGGGGCTGTTGACTTTGTCCTATGAACTTTGTCCTCTTGCCTTCGTTGCTATGAGTTGGAATCAGCTTCATGGCAGTGGATTTTGGGATAAGCTCTATATATGTAGATATCTGTGACGCCTAGTTCTATCTTTGTTGTTTTTCCCCCTCCACTGCTATTTCTGACTCCTAGTGATCTTATAGGACAGAGTAGAACTGCCTGTGGGTTTAATCTTTACAGGAATAGACAGTCTCATCTTTCGCTCTTGGAACAGCTAATGGTTTTGAACCGCCGCCCTCTGTGCATGAGGTTTGCATCTCATGCCCAACCCACTACGCCACCAAGCCCTCTGTTTCCTTGTTACTGTTATTTTTTCTTATTCTTTTTCTTACCCTTCTGGTTCTGCAGCCACGTTTTTAGGTGGAAACCCCAGACCCAGAGAACCCCTCTTGGGGCTGGGCATTGCCTTCTGGGTTTCCCAAGGACTCCTTCCCTGCTCCGTGGGAGCGGCTGGTATCTCAGCTGGCATTCCTGGCCTACTTTCCCCCTCTCTCAGGAGGAGTAGGGCTGCTACTAACCCCTCAGAAAGACCTTGGGGAGATCTGGCTCATTGGTTTCAGAGCCTTAGTGGTCCCGGTGTGGTGAGGGGGCAGGCTCCCCCTAGCGGACCCACCTCCTGCCTCCACTGCATTTGTGTGTTAGTCTAGCGGTCAGCAGTTTGAGGGAGGCGTTTTCACACTTGGATGGGCCCTGCCTTGTTGCTGTCAGGGAAAATAAAACCAAACTCCAGTGAAACAAGACTTCCAAAAGACAAGTGCTTGGTTGATGTTTTCTCGTTGAAGAGTCTTGTGAAATTTGGCTTCTGATGGGAAATCTTGGTGTGCTTGCCAGCTTCCAGTGGTCTCTCATTGAGGGCTCTGGAAGCCCAGTGTCTGTGCAGGGGACTAAGGAACCCCACAGATCATGCTACACCTGTTAACTGCTTGTCCTTGTACTTACTTGTCCAGCCGGGTGGGAAAGAAAGTCTTGTTCCTTTTTTCCAAGGAACAGCCTCAATCAGAGACCACTGGAAGCTCACAAGTATGCCAGGATTTCCCATCAGAAGCCAAAGAATTGATCAGAATGGCTGGGCGTTGTGTTAGTCATTGCTTATCAATCCATATCATTGCTTCTCTTTTCAGACAGTTGTATTCAATGCTTGAATGGGAATCTTAGGACATAGACCTTGTAAAACAAAAAACAAACACAAATCTACCGCTACCAAGCAGATTCTGACGCATGGTGCTTTGTAGGGCTTCAGAGCCTGGCCATGTTCATGGGAACAGACAGCCTCTTCTTTCTGTCATGGAGGCGGGTGGGGTGGGTCAGCTTTGTAGTTAGCGGCCCGGGTGCCCAACCCATAGCACCTTTGTAGAAGCAAACGCATGGTCTTCCTTCCTTAACTATCTAACATTGCTCTTGTGCAGAAATGCGTAGGAAATGTCACTTCACCCTTTTGAAACAACATTGTGTTCCCCCTTTAAAGGATTTATTTCTAACTCCTTATGTTAACTTAAATTTACAATCTACCAAGTCTAACCTGCTGTGTAGCCTCTGTTCTGGGTCAGCCAAGAGGACAAAAGGAGCCTGAGAGCTAATAAGGAGCCTGGAACTTGGGAGAGGAGGGCTCGCTACTCAAAAGTATGGGCCCTGGTCGAGCAGTAGCATCTGGTAGCTTGGTGGACTCGCAGTCTCAGGCCCTGCAATGGAGCCCAGAGCATTCTGATGATTCTGCACATTGGCGTTTGGAAAAATAGTGGTCTGTTTGGGAAGAATGAGTATATACAGATAGGATCCAGTAATCGGATATGGCTTTAGCAGCAGCTTTGATGAAAACCTGGGAGAAAGATGGGCTTTCTACTCCTATTAAGAGGCATAGTCTCAGAAACGCGAAAGGGCAGTTCTCCCTGTCCCAGGGGGGTTGGTATGAGTCAGTGCAGACTCATGGCAGTGAGTTTGGTTTGGTTTTTGATGAAAACATCAAAATTCTGCATTTGCTCTCCTCTTTACTCATTAGTGCCTTTCCATGAAAATATCAGTGTTTTCCAAGGGACAAGTAGGAAATGAGTGTCGCATTTCCAAGCTTCCTCCCCAGAGAAGAGCCTCTTGTCTGTAGGAATCTCACAGTACCGTCTTAAAGAGGCTTCTTATTTTTAAACCCAGACATCTCCGAAATAGAGTCAAACCGGTCGTTTTCCCCCGACGAGAGGAGGCATCGTTATTCCGACCATGATGCGCACTCCTCCAATGAGAAGCTGAAGGAGAGGCCAAGGTAAGACAGTGTGCGTTGCCCACCCGCTCCTCCTTGTCAGTGCCACGCGCCCGCGCACGCTCACCAGCCTATCACTGTTAGGAGACTAACACCATGTCTGCTTAAGTTCAAGAGAGGACACGTCAGGCAGATGGTCCAGGATGGGAGCCACGCCCACTCCGTTTAAGTCCACCGCTGAGATCGCAGCTGCGGTTGTCTCGGAGACCAGCAAGGAGCCCAGGCACCAGGAGGAGCCACCAGGTAAAGTGCTGTCCTGCTCGCTGTAAACAGCTGTCTTCAAAATCGTGTGCGTGGTAATTCCAGAGGGTAGAACAAAAGATAGAAGATAATATGTGGAAGAGGGAGGTCGGGATCCTCCTTTGTCGCTTTATTGTATTTATTAAAGTTTTATTGGCACTCAATCCACATAGCATACAATTCAATCACATCAAGAAGAGTTGTACAATCATTACCAGGATCAGTTTCAGAAGCTTTCTATTACTCATTGTTACTAGCTCCTCATTTCTTCCTCTCTGACAGGCCCACAAGAAACCATGAATCCAGTTAACTGTCTCTACAGGTTTTACCTAGCCTGGGTTTTATATACAGAAAAACATACACAGCTACCAACAATAACAAAGTACAACATCAGAAAAACCTCAATTTCAAAGAAAGAAAATATTAACAACTAGAACAAATCTAAAATGGGTCAAAAGGTAGATCAAATGATAAGGTGTTAAATTTTCACCTAAATGTGTCTGCAGCCATCCGCTTCACATACAATAATCCCCTGCGTGATAGCAGGCGATCCATGTGTTCAGAGGGGTTTACTGGAGACTTGATCCACACGTGCTTCCCCCTTGACACCGAAACAACTTGTAAATGGAGCAAAAGGGAGATCAAAGGTTAAGACGACACAGCTCTCTTTTCACGTTGAGAAAATAAGACAGGATAACTCTTTGTCACATGTGGTTTGTTGAGGTCCCTTGGTCTCCCATCCTTGAACTCAGCCCTACTCCCCCAGCCTTGGTCCCTCCCTACAAACATCATTTCACACAAATCAGCACTGATCCATAAAAGTCCCGGAGTAGTAGTATTAGTATATGGTTCTTAAGTTATAAAAATGCTATCGTGTACATTTGAGGGGGCTAAGAAAAGTTGGTGGGAAAATTCCATCGTCTTTTAATTCCATTTTTCTATGGAATTAATATATTTATACACCTTGCTTTTGGTTTGTTTTGTTTTTTTAATATTTTATTAGGGGCTCATACAGCTCATCACAATCCATACATATACATACATCACTTGTATAAAGCACATCTGTACATTCATTGCCCTCATCATTTTCAAAGCATTTGCTCTCCACGTAAGCCCTTTGCACCAGGTCCTCTTTTTTTTTGAGGCACCATTGGCACTCGCTAATACCTCAAAGGTGCCCTGGTGGCTCGAAGGTTAAGTGCTCATCTGCTGACCCAAAGGCTGGCTGCGTTACCCCACCAGCGATCTGCGGGGCAAAGACCCGGCGGTCTACAGCCTAGAAAACCAGGCGGGCCCGCCCGGTCCCAGAGAGTTGCTTTGCGTCAAAAGTCGACTCCTTGTCACCTGTTAGCAACAGAAGCGATGACCGACACTGCCCCGGAATTACACGTCACCAAAGTCTGATTTCTGTTACTTGACACGATGGACAGAGAGGTAGCTTAAGGTTCACATTTCAATTGTTTGTGGATTCTGTGATCTTTGTATTTAGAAACGAGCCAACCAACTCCAGTTGGCCCCGTGTGATAACCAGAGTTAACTTAACCCACAGCTTTCCAACCAAAACCCGCCCCGAGAACTTTTCTTCGTCCCAGTCCGGAAGATGAAGCAATATATGGGTATGTATTTCAGTCTGCCTCCTCTTCCCTCCCTCCCAGTTCTAGCTCCTTTCTGAAAATCCAGACAAGTCGTGGGTTTTGCATGCAGCTGGTGATTCATCTCTAGCCGAATCCCGTTGTTGCGAGTCATGTGTGACTAGGAGGAGATGTGATTTGCAGGACAGTGTGGACGGTGGCAGTGTGTGGCCTTTGTTGATATTCACTTGGTCTGCTTGTCTACCTCTTTGGCTACTTCAGCAAGGGCTGGTAAACTAGGGCATTTCTGTAGGTGTGATGGGGCAGTCCCAAGGTTCTTGTGGGCATGCCTGAGGACGGACTGACACAGTGCCCTGTGCTTGACTAACGTGCTCCCGTGCCTCAGTGGTGTTGAGAGCAGCTCCCTCCAGGATGAGGACCCAGCTTCCCTGCACTGAGGCTGGGTCTCCGTCTGACAGGAGCCTGTGTTACGGTCAGGGTTTCCTTCGGCAAGAATCCTCCACTGGGAGACACAATTGGTCTCAGTTCTAGCCCTCGCTCTGCCCTTTATTTGCTTGGTAGTCCTGAGTGAGCTTTGGTAAGCAATCTATATCTACTGCCCCCTGGAACATAGTAAAACCTGTGGAAGCAGGACCCCGGGTAAGGCAGCGTCCTGTCCCAGAAGGAATGCTCCGCTGTTTTACACAAAAGAAAGCAACGGGGGAGTGGTGGCTGCACCTGGCCAAGGGGACCACCTCAGAGACGCAGAAAAACAAGATGGTTCCACCGAGATCTGGCTCGGAGCAGGTTTCCCCGCCATCGTTTTCCTGGAAGGGAGGTCACATCGCAGGACCCGTGAGGGAAATGAGCCTGGGTTGGTCGACTTCAAAGTAGTATGTAGTTAGAAGAAACACAATCTCTCCTCTGCTCACTTTGACTCCCCCTTTTAACAAACACCCCCGTCTTTCCTTTGTGCCACCCAACGAGGCAGCCCCGACACCAAGATGGTGAGGTTCAAGAAGGGAGACAGCGTGGGGCTTCGGCTGGCTGGTGGCAACGACGTTGGCATATTTGTGGCCGGCATTCAGGAAGGAACCTCGGCAGAACAGGAGGGCCTGCAAGAAGGAGACCAGATTCTGAAGGTAAGGAATGCTTGGCCTCTTTCTTTGTTCTTTCTTGTAAGCATTTAAATCAAAGTTCTCATTTCAATCCATTGTATCCACATCTGTGGTACTCTCTGTTGACTCGGTTATTCCTATACCTTGGTTTGGTCCGAGGGAAATGACTGGACCCCAGCCTCTTTCTAGCTCAGCAGTTCTCAACCCGTGCATCGTGACCCCTTTGGGGGTCACACGACCCTTTCACAGGGATCCCCTAAGACCATTGGAAAAACATATTTCCGATGGTCTTAGGAACCAAGACACCACTCCTCTATCCATCTCCAGGGGGGCCCACCCACATGCAGATATACCCACATACGAGTACCCGGCGTGAAGACTGTTACCCATGCCACACCATGCTTCAAAACAACATTTCATTGATTTGTCATTAGAAATAAATATTTCACGATATAGAATGAACTATTATTTTGTGATTGATTACTATGATTTAATTATGTTCAATTTTTAACCATGAAAATACATCCTGCATGTCAGATATTTACATGACGATTCGGAACAGTAACAAAATTACAGTGATGAAGTAGCAATGAAAATAATGTTGTGGTTGTGGGTCACCACACCAGGAGGAACTGTATGAAAGGGTCGTGGCATTAGGAAGGTTGAGAACCTCTGGCCTAGAACTCTAGGCATTCTCTCTTGAGGGAGGAGGAGATAGGAGGGAGCTTAAACAGCTGCAGGTTTTTTCCTACTGAGCTGTGAGGTTGCTGCTTTTCCAAGTGGATCGTCTCTTCTCAGACCCGGAGCCCCATGCTCCTCTCTTACGGTCTTTAAGACCTTTGCCTGGAGGCCTGGATGGTACAAACCATCAGCGTGCTTGGCTGCTTATCAGAAGGGTGGTTCCGGTTTCCACCCAGAGGAGGGACCTCGGAAGAAAGGCTTGACGATCGCTTACAATGTATCAGCTACTGCAAACTGAGTGGCCCTCGGCTCTAGTCTGACATGCATGTGGTCACCCTGAAACAGGGCCCTTCATCGGTGATCGGTGAAGACTCGCAGAGATTTTTATTAGGTTATTTATTTATTTTGAAAAATTGAACACTATATTTATTTATATAAAACTATATTTATTTATTTTGAGAAATTGAAACTATAAAGATCTTGCTCACCTTGGGCTTTTCATCTTGCCCCTTTGTCTGGGATAACTCTTTTTTTTTTTGCCTCGAAATGAATATTCCTACGAATGTTTTAAATATGCACGTGCCTTTCTGTAAAAGTGGTGATTTTGAATTAGGCTGAGGTTTACTGAGCAGATCATCACAATAGTTCATACACAGTTTGTTTCAGGCTGTCTGTTTCGATCCTCCCACCCCGCTTCTTCCCTGCTTCGCTTCCTCCTTCTCCCCTGCCCTCTGGACTTGGGCATTTTGGGTAAAGGCCACCCTTTTGGATCGCCTGTGGTTGATTACTTTATTTTTACCACAGGGGTGGGTTCCGTTCCAGACCTGAAGGGTGATTAAGGGCCGTAGTCACAGGCGTCCCACCTGTCTCTTTCCTCTCGGCGAGCCTAGTCAATTTTGTGGTTTTGAGTTCTGGTCCACATTTCCCTCCTACTCCATCCAGGACCTTCTAAGGCGATCCTTTCCAGAGCAGGTGGTCGTGGTCGGTAGCAGGGTATCATCTAGCTCCTCTGGTCTCAGATGTGGAGACGGGTGTTTGTGTGGCTGCTTAGTCCAATGAAGTAATTCTCTTCATATGTCTTTCAGTTTGCATCGTCTTCTTGCCTCTGACTGGGCATGCCTGACGGTGTTGCTCTTACGGCAGTGTGCTCTCATAGAACTAAAGGGAGGGCTGGGATCAGCCCCTTCGATTTGAGTGCAGTCCCAGGGTCTCATGAATCAAATGTGACCTTGGGGACTTGGGCTTCGGTTTTTGTTCAACAGGGATAAGAATACTGG
Source organism: Tenrec ecaudatus (assembly GCF_050624435.1). NCBI lineage: Eukaryota > Metazoa > Chordata > Mammalia > Afrosoricida > Tenrecidae > Tenrec > Tenrec ecaudatus. The sequence continues at coordinate 73,598,247 of NC_134539.1, read as the reverse complement.
TACTTGCCTCCAAGGGAGCCCCGGAAGATGACAATGCGTAACATTGACAAGGCCCCGAGCAGAGTTCAGACGAATGTCCGCTCCTTTTTCTGCTGGCGAGCAACAGAGAGCTCCCGTGGATTCTGTGCTTGACATCTGAAGTTGGCCAGGCAGAGCTGCTTCTTCCGAACCAAATACTGAACCTTTAAAAGCTGTCATATATAGACAGTGGGTTAGTTCGAAAGATTTTTTAAAACTAGGTTAGCCTCTGCATTTTATGATGGACGTAGACTGTCCTCATCGACTTCAGAAGAAACCCAGGAAGTTCAAGTGACTACAGAAAGGCAAAGCTGGACAACTGCCTTCATCCGGACCGCCACTTCAGGAGCTCGGAGTCCCCCTGTGGGATTGTATGTTGTTAGTGCATGGCAGTGGGGAATTCTCATAAGGACCATGGGGATCCTGTGAAGGGCTGTGCTGCAGGAGAGGGAAGAACGCTGGGTTCTCCGGGAAGCAAGTTGCAACGTCCAAAGTCAGATGGTCCCATGTCCTCTTGGCTCCTGGGCCTGCGGAGCTGGTTCATGTTGCATTTCTGAAGCCGGTGAAGGGCAAACCTTGACCGTGAGCTTCTCGAAAGCTTTCCAGTGAAATCCTAGACCCTGCTTGGCTCGGCGCCGTGTCCTGGATGACTAAATGGACCGGAGAGAACCTCATGATCCCAGGAAACACCACTCGCAAAGATGGAGATAAAAATCCCATCCAAGCACCAACTCAAAGCAGTGTACTCGGCGAACGCTAACGAACAAAGACGTGCGTTTTCAAACGGGTGTGGGGTTATAGAGTCCCTCGCGTGCAAACGGCTGGTTCACGTTTGTTCAGCTGCTAACCAAGAGGTGGGTGGGCCCCGCCGCCGACCCCAGGGGTACCTGGATAGAAAGGCCGGGCGATCTGCTTGGAAAGGTCACGGCCGTGTCAGCCCCGAGGAGCAGCTCTACCCTGCACATGTGGGCTCTCCAGCCACTAACCATAACAACACGGGTTCACTGTAAAGTCCCCTGGGAGGCGCGTTCTGGTGCTTGGCTGCTCACCCCGAAGTTGGAGGTTCAAGTCCACCAAAGAGGTGTCCTGAAACAAAGGCTGGGGAACCTGCAGGGGGAGGGGAGAAGCAAGCACCGAAGCCCTGGGGTGCATGCACAGTGCTGCTCCGGCCTACACGAGGCACCACGCGTTGGGGTCAACTTGATGCCAGGCTGTGTTCGTTTTGCTTAATTCTGTTTTAATGGAACTGTGAAGAGGTTAGGGCAGCAGTTCTCACCTGTGGGTCGCGACCCCTTGGGGGGGTCACCACCACGTGAAGAACTATGAAAGGGAAGCGGCATCAGGAAGGTTGAGAACCACTGGGTTAGGGCATTCGCTCGCGAAGGTTCAAAGATAAAATATTCTTGTTCTAGATGAAAAAGACCTTTTTAAATTCCATGAAGAGCAGTGACTTCCCCCAGGGAGTTGGTCATCGGCCTCCTCTGTGGGTCATTGTTAGTCAGGGAGAGCCCTTTCAGTGAGTAAAAAATAACACCACACAACATTTATATCCAAGAAGAGGCTTTGTTTCCTGTTGTCACCCTGGCGGGAATCTCTGGGTGATGATGTGATTGGTTAACGCACTTGGCTGCTAACCAAAAAGTTGGCTTGTTGACTCTTCCAAGAGGTGCCTTGGAATAAAGGCCTGGCAATCTCACGCTGCAAAATCGGCCATTTGCACCCCAGCTCTACTCTTGCACACGCAGGGTCACCAGCAATTGGCAAAGGACACAGGATGTGAACTGGCTCCCTTTTTCCATAATCCCACCTATGGGAGTCAGGTTGTAGGTGCTCCTCCTGCTTCGGTGGCTTGCAAAAGGAGCTCTCCCTTCTACAAAGGGGTGGAAGGAGATTGGGTTTGCCTCGAGATGGAGAAGCGGCTGCTCACATAATTGAGCTGTAGCTGAATCAGGCCTGCCTTGCCGGCTGACGGCAGCTACGGCTATTCCCGCAGACCTCTCAGTAGCTAGTGAAAAAGGATAGGCATTGGCACCTTCCAACCTTCACGCCGAAAAGCGCCGTGCCAGCCTTTTCCACTGCCATTTGTCTCGGAGCTCCTGGCCGTGGGCAGAGTGAAGAGAGAAGGTCACATACAGATCCTTCTTCTTTACCTCTGTGTTGGGGCTTTTGAAGTCGGCCCTTCCTCTTGTAGCGGTGAGAGCTGGCACCTGGACAGACCTGGCATGCGATGGGCACTTGTTCTCAGTGCTTGTGGCTCCTGCCGTGACGATCTTGGCTATTGTTTATCTGGTACAGTTGTCGTTTCTCCACCAAAAGCTTTTATGGGGTGAGGATGAGGGGGAAATGCAAATGCACGCACACACACACACACACACACACACACACACCTTCTCCTAAGTCTAATACCATGTGGCTTAAAAAACAAACAAAAACATAGCACCCAGAGGAACTTGAATGAATGAATTTTTCTAGCTGTAGTGAAATACAAGTAGCCTAAACCACGCCATCTGCATCACTTTAAAGTGTACGGTCTGGTGGCATTCACTGGATTTGCAGTGCTGGGTGACTGTCCCAGCATCTCATTCAGTGCACTGTTGGCTTCCCTGAAGGTCCATCTTTGGTGGCCAGTGTGATGGACAGAGGAGCTGGGAGGCGCCCTGGGGCCCCACCTGACTTAAAGGAACCAAGATGTGCCTCACCAAGACTATATTCCATAGGGTTTTCGGTGGCTAGTTTTTTGGAGGTAGGACACCAGGCCTTTCTTCCGAGCCACCTCTGGGACATTCCACCTTTAGATCAGCGGCTGAGTGCGTGAACCATCTACACCATGCAGGGACTCCGTAGTCATCTGGTAAACCAAGAAGCCAAAGCGTATGTGTGCAGGGGGTACTGCCCCATAGGGTTGCCTGGGCCAGGAGCTGTACAGAAAGAAGCAGGTTGTTGGGTCTTTTATGGGACCACTGGGCGGGCTCAGACTACCCTCCTATTGTTTCGTAGCGAGATGCAAACCGTATTTGCTACCCACGTATGAGGGAGCTCCAGAAAGTCTGTAAACAATATGAATGGAAAGGTAACAGAATTTCTCCACCAACCTTTTAGCCCCTTCCTATAATGCATCTGAAATAAGTATGTGGCCTTACCCAGCGGTTCTCAACCTGTGAGGTGCGACCCCTTTTGGGGGGGGGAGGCAAACGACCCTTTCACAGGGGTCACCGATTCATAACAGTAGCAAAATGACAGTGATGAAGTAGCAAGGAAAATAATGTTATGGTTGGGGGGTCAGCACCACATGAGGAACTGTACTAAAGGGTTGTGGCCTGAGGAAGTTTCAGAACCAGTGACCTAGAGAGTTACAGAGACAGATAAACTAATGGTCCAAGAACAGATTGGGCACCAAGAGTGCAGTGAGTGCTTCCTAGTAGGGAGACAGTGTTCTTTCAGAGAAAAAGTTACCCGGTGGCTCGGGCAACTCCCTTTATTTGAAAAGCACAATGTCAATTTTCATCTAATGCCTGTTTTCACTTGGTCAGACTTTTCTTCTACTTTAAAAAACAAAAACACATTTTATTGGGGGCTTGTTGTACAAGCCCCCAATCCATCAATCCCCCCATTGTGTCATGCACATTTGTACATAGGTTGCCATCATCATTTTCAAAACATTATCTTTCTACTTGACCCCTTGGTATCAGCTCATTTCCCCCTTCCCACCCTCTCTCCCTCATGAACCATTGATTTGGATCACTTGTTGTTCCTTGTCCCTGGGTTGGTTGACACCCCCTTCCTTTTCCCCACCTCCTCCTCTCCTGGGTGTACCCCCCCTCCCCACTGTCAGTCCCATTGTTTTCTCCTCTGGATTGTTAATCCTGCCTATCTTATCTGGATAGATCATATTTTTCTTACCAAAGGCCCAACCGATGATAATTTTTTTAAAGTAATAATACAGTTCTCTTGGGATTAATAGGATTCCATAGTCTTCAATGACCAAAGAAAGTGGTCCATGACTCCTTTTCTTTCTTTCAGTGTATAACGGAAATCTTAGGCACTTTTTACTTCTGTGTAATTGTCGTGTCTTAAAATGCGGTAGGGGTGGGGTGCAGGAGATGTCAAATTGTCTTCTTATTGGGTTTCTAATCAATCTTTTGAAGCCGTTTACCGTGTCCTCTACCCAAAACACTTCAGCCCAGCTCCCTGCTGTTGGGGAAATTATGACTGGTAGTGACCCTGTAGGACAGAGTGGAACTGCCCCTCTGGGTTTCTAAGACTCTACCTTTTGATGGCTGGAGCAGAGAGCCTCCTCTTTCTCCTGCAGAGTGGCTAGTGGCTTGGAACTGCTGCCCTTGTGCTCAGCAGCCTAACTCACAACCCACAACGCCACCAGTGGGTGCCCCTACCCAGCCAGTGGGAAACACGTGTGGACTCCAAAGCATTGTGTTCCAGAAGCCTCCCTGAATACGGCTGTGGATCAGGCTAGTGGCTTCCCGTGGGCGGAGAGTGCGCTTCCATTTCGTACGCACATAGAAACACTTTTTAGTTCACCAAAGAAGCTACAGGCGAGGGCAGAATGGGCCAGAATCCTTACCTGCAGCTTTTTACTCAACCCAGTTGAGAAGCAGTGCACATGCCTGATGCTGGGCCAGCCGGATTGCCCCAGAGCCCCACTTCTCTGTCGAGTTAGAGTTACCTGTTTCACACCTGATGGTTACCTGCCTGCCTGCGTTTGTGGGAGACTCAAGGAAGAGAGAGACAACCACGGACTCCCATCTCCTTCCCTGACCCTGATGGAGCGGCGTAGTCTCGGGGTGGTGGACACTGTGCAGAGGCGGGAAGTTGTGGCAGTGGTCCGGCACTTGCAGCAGCTGCCGGGTGGGGCTGCATTTCTGTGTTTGTTCTGGCCAGGGGTTCCCTGATGAAAACAGTCAGGCACAGAGCTCACGGGGCACCTCGTTATCAATTTCTTCTCATTTGTGGTTTCGTTTGCTCTTCGTTTCAGGTGAACACGCAGGATTTCAGAGGGCTGGTTCGGGAGGACGCTGTTCTCTACCTGTTAGAAATCCCCAAAGGTGAAATGGTGACCATTTTAGCCCAGAGCCGGGCTGACGGTGAGCACATTTGGTCATTCAGCCAAGTTTGGAGGTGGGAAGGGTTGGGGGGGGCGGGGAGGGGGCAGGCAACAGAGGCATCCTGAAACCCAAACCAAACTCACTGTCCCTGAGTCGAATCTGACTCAGAGCGGCCCATAGGACAGGGCAGAGCTGCCCCGCGTGGGTTTCTGAAACTGTAGCTCTTTTCGGGAGCAGAAAGCCTGCTCTTTCTCCTTCAGAGCGGATGGTGGCTTTGAACCACTGACTTTGTGGTTAGCAGCCGAACACATGATGCACTATGCCACCAAGGCTGCTGTCTTGGGACCAGAAGAGAAACAGCTGGGTGTTTAAAAAAAAAATCATCCTTGTGATAAGAGCTGTATGAGCCCCAGTACAATTATTTTGTGAAAAGAAAGTCAAGCAAACAGCAGCTAGGTCTACAAAGGGAGCAGTCACAGTAGTGAGGCGCGCACACCGTAGACTCAGCAGCCACTTGAGGTCAGGGGGCAGCATTTGCCCCAGGAAACGTTCAGAAGGGTCAGGAGAGGAGGAGGAGGGTTGAGGGCAGGGGGCACAGGGAGGAGGTGGGCTGATGTGTATTGAGGGGACCGCAGTGAATCGACGAAGCACGTGTGTAGAGATCAGTGAATCTGAAACTGATGATCTGCTTGGGTAACCTTCACCCGGTGCAAGGGTGAAAAAGTATCAGAGTTGACGGTGACATGGGGTCCCGGCTCATGGGGGTGTGGAGAGAATTGGGGTCCCGTTAAACTCAGAATGCAAATGTTTCCCATGCCCCCTACGTGGCAAGGAGAGTCCGTTTGGAATGAAACGGCTCCTGTGGACAGTGGTGTGTGTGAAAGCCGCCCCGCCTGGAACTGAGTTCCTGGCAATGTCAGCCCCTCGGTGGTCCGGCGACTTGTTCAGCCTTTCCAAGCCTCATTGTTTCTGTCTGTGAGACGGGAGTTGATACTCTCTTCCCTGACTTCTGCTTCAGAAGGCTGATTGGGAACTCTCTTGCCCTCCCCACTGCCACCCCGACCACACCCCGCCCCCCTCTTTTAGTGTCGGATTCCCATTGTTCATTTGTACAACTCCATGAAATCGTGGACATCAATCATGTGCCACAATCACCCCAAATCCTTCCTATGTGAGCCAGGGCCCCGAGGGCCTGCGGGGAGGGGAGGGGAGGGAAGGGAGGGGAGGAGTCTGGAGATGCGGACAGCCTGGACCGAGGGCAGCCTGATACCATCCCCCATGTTGTGTCTTGCAGTGTATCGAGACATCCTGACTTGTGGCCGAGGGGATTCGTTTTTTATAAGAAGCCACTTCGAATGTGAGAAGGAAGCCCCTCAGAGCCTGGCCTTCACCAGGGGCGAGGTCTTCCGAGTGGTCGACACGCTGTACGACGGGAAGCTGGGCCACTGGCTGGCGGTGAGGATCGGAAACGAGTTGGAGAAAGGCTTGATCCCAAACAAGAGCAGGTATCTGCAGCCCCGGACTTCCACGCCCCTCTTTGTCCCTCCTATAAAACAACATATCCTCCCCCCGCCCCCCAACATCCCCCCCCACACAGTAAGCCCTTAGGTTTTCATGTACCTGTTGTTTCCCGACCAGATGGCCAGAAGTTTAAAGTCCCCACCAGCTTCTTAAAGCAACCAGACTTACTGGAGTCACTGAGGCTGGAGGAGTCCCCAAGACTGTTGCTCTGAGATGCTCTTGAATCAGAGCTATCCCCAGAAGCTAGCTGTGAATGAACCTTTTGGCTCAAAGAGCAAAGATGGTTGTCCTTGAGTGCTGGGCTCTTTAAAAAACAAACAGACTGTGCCTTAAGACAAATGGACCCAGTTACTCTACTGTAGAGGCGAGGCATTTCGGGAGACAGGGAGCCTGCGTCAGCGGAAGTGAAGCAGCCGGAATAGGAAGTGCCAGGTGTTCACGTACAGGGAAGGTTGTAACCACTGGCACCGAATAGCACTCATAGAAACCGGAAGAAAGGAAATAGGCTTTGCTGTGTAAACACCAGAAATACCCAACTCGCTGCTGCCCAGCTAGGACCCCGACCCGCAGCGACTGGATAGGACAGAGTAGGACTGCCCATAGGGTTTCTGAGACGGTAAATCGTCACCGAAACAGATGGCCACCTCTTTCTCCCCTGAGCCACTGGTTAGGATCAAGCCATCGGCCCTCCGGTTAGTAGTGTTTTGCTTATTCCAATGCACTCCTGCACTCCTGTGCGGTATCTGTTTTCATAAAAATAAATAAAATAAAATCTGTTACGAAAAGATATTTAGAGGGCCCACCAGCTGATGTGCTGTGCGTGGTCAGCCTCACGTGGTTGAAAGTGACTGACGTTGATGTGGCCACCTCCAGAGGCGTGTCTGCTGCCTCATGTGGGTCCGAGACAGGCACTGATTGGCCACAACGACCTCAGGACTGTACAGCCTGGTGGGGCACCCAGCTCCCATCCCCTGGAGAGGCTCGTGCCCCTCAGTAAACATGCTGGGGGACAGTAGAGACCTCGAGAAAGGTAGCCTCATATTTGTTAGGACCTTTGGTGTTAACTTTGAGCGATTTCGGATGAGTTTTATAAAGGCCCCACTCTCTCTGCCTCTGGCTGGGAGTAAAGGCTCCCATGTTTCCCATCACACACGCGTTCTCTCTGTCAAGTCAGATCGTCCCTGGTCTTGGTACCAGGATTTGCTTCCGGGCACGCACCGTGCCTCCTCTTCTGGGCCTAGAGACCGACTCCCGTGTGATGTCTTCTCTCAGAGCGGAGCAGATGGCCAGTGTTCAGAACGCCCAGAGAGACAACGCCGGGGACAGGGCAGATTTCTGGAGGATGCGTGGTCAGCGGTCCGGCATGAAGAAAAACCTGAGGAAGAGTCGAGAGGACCTCGCAGCGGCCGTGTCCGTCAGCACCAAGTTCCCAGCTTATGAGCGGGTGTTGCTGCGAGAAGGTGAGCCACATGGGGCCAGGGGATGCCCTGACTGGGCTCCGGGCCTGGCTCTGTCCACTCTCAGACTGTAACTGTCAGTGTCCTACCTTAACTGGGCTAACATCAGGCGATGGAGATCGAATCCTATTCAAACCAGGAGGATGAATTGTTGAACCACTTCGGCTGTAAGGTCTCTCTCCAACCTAAAAACGTAAACAATTCACTGTCATCCTTCAAAAAGCCACTCACCCGAACCACTGCCCTCATGCAAACTCATAACGGCCTTATGTAGGGTTTCCGATGATGTCCGTTTCTACGGGTGCAGACAGCACATCTTTTTCTTACAGAGCAGCTGGTGGGTTTGAACTGCCGACCTTACAGTTAGTAGTATCTTCATGCAAAAGTTTCTGCGCATTACTCACAGCCCAGTGTATCCTAGAAGCTGCCCGAGGAGGCAGCGTATTCCCCAGAAAAGAGCTGAGTGGCATCGGGAGTGGGGTGGCGTGTCTTGTCATGTCACGGCCCTGCGTCATTGTCGAGAGCTGGTGAGAATTCCCTCGGGAAACGAGACGTAGACGGGACATCATCGCGGTCTGTTCTGACGCTGGGGACCCACGTGTGCGGGAGAGAGCAGCTCCGTGGGGCTCTAGAGGCTGGGACCTTTCAGAAGGAGGTCAGCAGGCCCATCTTCCCACGTGCCTCTAAGTGGCTTTGAACCACCAGCTGTTAGGTTCCTGGTGGCATGCCTAGCCGTTTATACTAGCCACGGGTTCTGTAGCATCACCGTACACTGCAGCAGTTCCACTCCTGGGAACGTACGTCCCTGAGGAACACAGATATTCCACCAAAAACACGCTCATCACTGTTCATAGCATTTGCATGGTAGCCTCCAAGGGATGCAATCTAAATATCAACTGACCAATCAGTAAAAACGTACAGAGCCATAGAACAGACTCTTCTGCAGCCATGAAAGAAGTACTGCTTCATGCGGTAGCATGGGCAAACCTGCGAAACCTATGCTACGCGAACTAAGCCAGACGCAAGCTCTGACACACGGTAAGATTCCAGTTATATGAAATCCACACAGCAGGTCAATCTGTGGAGATACGAAACGCACGGCTGGTTTCCAGGCCCCGGGGTGGGGACCCATCAGGTTACCTTTAAGGGTGATGAAGATGTCGTGGAACTAGATCATGGTGCAGGCTATAGGACATTTGAAGTGTCGTTAGTGGTACGGGCTATGTGTATTGTACCATGGTTTAAAAAAATTCCGGTGAACCCCTTTTGCTTTCCGGTGTGCATTTCATTGGTGTGTCTTGTCCCCTTTCAGCCGGTTTCAAGAGACCCGTGGTCCTGTTCGGCCCCATCGCAGACATAGCAATGGAAAAGCTGGCAAATGAGTTACCCAACCTGTTTCAGACGGCTAGTAAGTCTGCCACTGCTGGTCTTTTATCACCTTGATTTTTATTTTGAATAGTGACTATCTACAAAGCCTCTGTCACTGGTTGTCAACAGTTTGCTATGTGTAGCTTCTCTCTCTCCATCTCTCTCCCCTCTGCTGAAATTTTCTCCTGACTCATTTGTCATCATCATGTGTCACCCTTGAACCCTTCAGTCCTTAGGACTAGAACGTTCCCATATGCGATCACAAAACTGTTGTCACAGACGAGGAAATGTAGCAGTGAGACAGTAATACTACTTGGTATGCAGTTCATTTTCAAATCTCCTCCGTAGTCCCAATTATATCCCTCAGAGCCTGTGTAGTTTTACTTTTTAAGTCAGGGTGCAACCAGAGAGCACACACGACATTGGACTTGTCTGTCTTTTCTAGTTTCCTACTGTATTCAGATTGTTTATGGAATGTCTGTCTGTCTGTCTATCTATCTATCTATCTATTTATCTATCTATCTATCTATCTTTGAAATGTCCAGAGAAATTCTCTCATAGAATGTACCTTATTAGACTGGATTAGCAGTTACCTCAAGGTTAGATTTAAACATAGTTAAGCAGCTATCATGAGTCTCTCCCATTTGCTGGAGCATTTGGTTATAACTAATGTTGAAAAGATTAATTAGCTCGTTATTTTATTTTAATCATTTTACTGGGGGTTCTTATAACCATCCATCCATCCACTGTGTCATTCACATTTGTGCATCCGTTGCCATCATCCTTTCGAAGCATTTTTTTCTACTTGAGCCCTTGGTACCAGCTCCTCTTTTTTCCCTCCCTTCCTTCCCCACCTCTCACCCTCATGAACCCTTGATAAATTATAAGTTATTATTTTTAATCTAGCTCCTTTATTTGTGTCTTTGCAGAAACGGAACCAAAAGACGCGGGGGCCGAGAAATGCAGTGGGGTGGTGCGACTGAACACCGTGAGGCAGATTATTGAGCAGGTGAGAAACTCCGTCTGACACCTGAATGTTGCCTGGAAGTATTAGATCACGGGTTTTCTACTTTTTTTTTTTTTAATAGACTAATATACATATGAGCTGTTTCACGGTGTGAAAATCAATCCCCGCTCTATGGTACCAATATTTTGTTTTTAGTGTTCTTCACCGTGTTCTAAATAACCTATCAATTGGTTAATTTTATCAAAAATTTTAGTATCTTGATAATATTAAAATGAACATTATGTGGAGGAAAGTGATTTCTGCTTTTTACAAGCTTAAAATGAGTGCTTCTTTTTACAAGTTTATTGAGTGTAGCCTTTACTTGCTGCTAAGGAACCCTGGTAAGGCCATCCTAGGAAGCCTTCTGGCATAGTGGTTACATGTTCGGCTGCTAACCACAAGGTCAGCAGTTTGAACCCACCGACAGCTCCATGGGAGACAGATGAGGCTTTCTATTCCTGGAAAGAATTACAGTCTTGGAAACCCAGGGGAAAATTCTAGCCTGTCCTATAATGTTGTTCAAGTCAGATGGACTCAGTGGCCGTGGGTTTGATTTGGCTGGTGGTGCCGTCATGTGAATGTCGGGCTGCTCCTCTCAGGTTGGCAGTTCAAGCCCACCAGCCACTACGTGGGAGAAAGATGGAGCTGTCAGCTCCTGTAAAGATTTTAGTCTCAGAAACCATGTAGAGGGTCAAGAGTTGACATCGATTCACTGGCAGTGGGTGTGGCTATTGGTGTGGTTGCCTAGGGAAGCAAACTCGTGATGTGTTATGGGTTAACAGCTGGTTGTCCCCTCCCCCTTTCGCAACAGGATAAGCATGCATTGCTGGATGTGACTCCAAAAGCCGTCGACTTGTTGAATTATACCCAGTGGTTCCCGATCGTGATTTTTTTCAGCCCGGACTCCAGACAGGGTGTCAAAACCATGAGACAGAGATTGAATCCGACGTCCAACAAGAGTTCTCGAAAGTTATACGATCAAGCCAACAAGCTTAAAAAAACCTGTGCACACCTTTTTACAGGTGAGTGGACGCTAGTTTCTGTGCCCAAAATGTGAGAGAGAAGAGGCCTGAAGAATAGAAGAAATAAGGAGTCCTCCGGGGGGGATTTGCAATCATGTTCCAGCCTCCTGGACAAGCGGGTCATCTCTAGCTGAGTGGAAGGGTTAGACCTGTCGTGTGTGTGCGCGCACACATGTATATAGTTATTTATTGATATTTCACTTTGCAGTTTTAATGATAGGAAAATGTTCATAAAGATGGATGGCACGCACTCCGTGGTCATCTTGCTGATCATCAGAATTTTGATTGTGAGCAGTACATGGCTGTGTGTGAGACTGCAAGGCTGGTGACTGAGCCTAGCTCTCTGCCCAGCCCCTACATCGCAGCAAAGAATAGATTGGCCCATTGTTCTCTGCTTACCATTAATGCGTGCAGTTGTTTTTGGAAGTGATAGAAACTTTTGTTTCATAATTTTAAAATTGCCTTTGTAATAGAAATTTGATTTGGACACAAATTGGATAGTAGGTAGTAGTGAGGCTTTGCCATTCCTGCTTTTAGGTGTGATGATAACACTGTAGTTATGTTAGAAAGGAAAAGACAAAGGAGTAAAAAATGACCCTTTAGCTTTAGGTTTTTAGCGTGATGAACGTAGACGGGGCTTATCTCTGATCACGCCAACCTAAAGCAGCTTCACGTAGCATTTCGTGTGGACCTCTCAATTTGTCCGGGGGCCTCTCCTTGCCAACGGAAGTCGCCTGATCTTGTTTGTATATGTAAGTGCGATAACACGTATGAGGATCGTGCAGGACCAGGCAGGGTTTTGTTTGCTCTGTTGTCCGTATGGGGTCACTGTGGGGCAGAATTGACTCAGTGACACTTAACCTTAACCTTCTATTGTAAGGTTGGCAGTTCAAACCCGCCCAGTGCTCTGCGGGAGAAAGACGAGGCTTTCTACTCCCATGAGGAGTGACAGCCTGGGAAACCCACAGGGCCAGTTCTGTCTGTCCCATAGGCTGGCTATGAATTGGAATAGACTCTATGCCAGCGAGGGAGGGAGGGAGTTTCTGAAAAAAGATGCATCCTGAAAGCAAATGAGCCAAATTCTTTCTTTAAAAGATAAGTCTGTGGTGTGAACCAGGGAGCCCTGGTAGTGCAGTGGTCGTGCTCAGCTGCTTGCCAAAAAGCTGGTACCCACTAGCCGCTGTGTGGGAGGAAAGACCCGACCCCCTTTTCCCTAGGAACCCCTCTTGGGAGGGCCTCCTCTGTCCTGTACCGTTGCTTTGTCTTGTACGGACCAATTCCATGGCACGCAGCAAGAATATAAATACCAGTAGCCAGACCCTGAGTAAGGAGCTCTGGTGCCATAAGCGCATTGGACTTAGAACCACACAGTCACTGGTTCAAACCCCTCAGTCACGGCACAAGAGAAAGAGGAGGCTGTCCACTGCTGTAAAGATTTCAGATTCAAAGCGGCAGTTTTTTCTAACCCGCGGGGTCATGAGGAGCCGGAAATAACTGGCAGCGAGAGAGTTAATATCTTTGATTACATTCAGCTGGCAGTGCTGTCGGGTAATTGTTGGACTTACCACAAACTCTGCTCACCACCAGCTGCTCTTTGGGAGAGAGATGAGGCTGTCTGTTTCCTTAAGGATTTACAGCCCTAGAAGACCCTGTAGGGTTGCCGCCCTGAGTCGGAATCAACGCCATGGGAGCGGGGGGAGAAAAGGATTGTCTCTTTAGATAGCTTACAGCCTTCTGGTGCGTGCCCAAGCTTTCGCTGAAATATGACCGCAGGGGCAAACCTTCCTGAGGTCCAGGAGCCTCCTTTGCTATGGAAATGCATGCGAACGTGCTGTGTGCTCTCTTCTACAGCCACAATCAACCTAAACTCAGCCAATGATAGCTGGTTTGGCAGCTTGAAGGACACAATTCAGCACCAGCAAGGAGAAGCCGTCTGGGTCTCCGAAGGAAAGGTATGTGCCTTCGATTGCTCCGCTGTGAGGTGAGAGTTTGCTCTGAATCTTTCCCAAAGGGGGCCGTGAATGTAGCTTTAAAAAGCCTTGCCTGTTGGAAGTGGTTTCAGCATATGCGTTCACGTCTGACATTTGATAAATGCTTTGGGAAAAAACAAAAACAAAACGACCAACAGTAGAGCGCGGTGTGTGAAACCCTACATTCACTTCCCGTCTACCTGTAACGTAGTCACTAGAGTTGTTTTCCCATGACACTAATCAGAGCTTACAAGGTCCCCATGCTGCGCTCCCCCACTGGCCGGAGGGTGTGGGGAAAGTGGAGCGGAGAGGTGGAGAAACTGAGGGGCGTGGGGGGAGCGCCAAAGGCCAACCACAGAGAAAGAGCTACAGCAAGCGGAATTGGAATGATTGGCCTAGAAAAGCAGGTGTCAGAGAATGGCTTGTTAGAGGAGGCTTCCCCAGATTCTAGAATTCAATAGCTTCTCATCTATGGAGACAGGTCACACGTGGAGAGAGAGTACAGAACCGCATGTGAGGGGTCTTTGATGTTAGTATCCGTGGTTGCACAGTGGAGTAGGCGTTGGGCTGCTAACCACAAGACGGTGGTTCAGACCCGCCCGTCACTCCGCGGGAGAAAGAGGCTGTGTGCTCCTGCTACAGAGGTCAAGCCCTGGAACCCGGAGAGGATGCGCGTGTGAGGTCGAAGTGGCCCAGGCCCATGGGTTTGGTTTCTTGAATGAGACCTCACCGTGAGTGCTCAGGGGCGCCATTGACTTCAGTGAGGCTGTGAAGGGGGAGCCTTGCTCTTTGGCAGCAGGATGTGCAGTCCCCTTGTCTGACAGTTGGCTGGACTCCGGGACAAGGAGAACAACACAGAGCTTCTGCCCGCAAGACCAAGGCCAGGCTCTACTAGGAGACCAGTGCCAGCGGAGGGCTGGGAAGGAAACAGATCGCAGAAGAACACTAGAATCTGAGTCGACTGGTAGGGTGGGTGGCAGGCAAGATGAGGTTCCTATGTGGGTCCCTGCACTGAGATTAGGATTCCCCGGGTGCTTACTAACCCGAAGGTTGGCATTTCATTCCCCTTGCTCCCCAAGGAGCTCGGAAGAAAGGCCTGGCAATCTGCTCTGGATTTGCCGCAGCCTCGTGGTGTGTGGTTATGCTCTGCGTGCCCGGGGGGCAGCCCCGACTCGAAGGCCACTGGCTTGGCTTTTGGTTTCCAGCACAAACACCCACGGGTGAATTGCAGGACCGATGAGGTGCCTTCCCTTTGGGGCACACTCGGCCCCGCCCCTGGGGATTGTCTTGCGTCCCCACCCCCAGGGCGCCGTGTCAGACCCCACTGACCCTGCGACACACCTTCCTCTAGATGGAAGGGATGGATGATGATCCTGAAGACCGCATGTCCTACTTAACCGCCATGGGCGCAGACTATCTGAGTTGTGACAGCCGTCTCATCAGTGACTTTGAAGACACGGACGGCGAAGGAGGCGCCTACACTGACAATGAGCTGGATGAGCCGGCCGAGGAGACGCCGGTGTCTTCTATCACCCGCTCCTCGGAGCCGGTGCAGCACGAGGAGGTGAGGCGAGGCGGTGAGGCGAGGCGAGGCAGGCCAAGGAGCACCCGGCGGGTCCCATCACCCAGGGCGCATGGAAGGCTGGAGCAGATGACTCCCAGGGCGGCTGTGTGGATGTGGGCCGTGGGCAGGTGGGACAGGAGCATGGTGGGAAACCAAATTGTCTCAGGTGCCAGCTGTCCAAATCACAAGCGGAGCACTCCTTTCTGAGTACAATACGAGTGCATTTACTTGTAACCTTTGATTAGGTTGCTCTCTCTCCCTCTCCGTGCTGTTTGGCATCCTTGCGTTTTGCTCCCTCCTTCCCCCGCCCCACCTCACCCCTAACCTTTCCTATCCTGCCAGCGCTCCGGAGTGTTTCTCATCAGTTTCCTAATTTCCAGCAGTTTAAGTGGCGTGTGTGAGCACCCACACGTCTGTCCATGTGTGCTCTGCATTCACCATGGAGTAGACGTCTCTGCCAGCGCTGTCCAGAGTGGGCAGTGCCATCCCCTGGGGGGGGCCTGGCATGATCCAGGGGGGCTGGAGAAGCAGATACCTACACTTTATCCTGGATTATGGCCTCAATAGGACAGACGTGTTTCATTGCCACGGGGGCACTAAGAATTTTTTTCTCTTTCTGAAAAGGGGGTTAGTAAACCAAATACATTTGGAAACCTACGGCCTCCTTGGTCCACAGAAATGATGTTTGATGCCAGTTTTAAGCCAGAGCATTATTAGTACCACTTCAGAGGACCTGGAATAACAGTCTTTGTCAATGAGGTGATCGGCTGTTCCATTAACTTCCCTTTTGCAATGTAGATCCTTTCAGTGGATGCTCTTGGTCTTTCTGAAAGAAAAGTACCCAGAGGTCAGTGAAGAGAGGAGGCTGTCCACCAGGTCAAACAACAACCCCAGAGAGCCGGTTGGACACCCGGCTGCTCACATTGTCAAGCAATAAATGAACTCTTCAATGTTTGCAGTTTTAGGTGAACACATGCTTAGAAATGTTAGCTGTTCGTGGTGACAGAAGACTGTCGGAGGACTTAAACAAGAATTGCCCGATTGTAGTGGGTGCTGGCTGCAGCCAGCGTTCAGAAATGTATGTCCACCCTCGGCTGATGGGATGATACATGGGGTCCGTCTTTCAGGAGAGAAATGTAGAGTCGGTATCCCAGCGTTTGAACTCACTTCACATTCGCAGTGCTCCAGCAGAGCAGATGTCCCTGCCCGGCGCTCTTGTTGTAAACGGATCTTTGTCTTGCAGAGCATAAGGAAAGCCAGCCCCGAGCCCCGGGCTCAGATGAAGAGGGCTGCTAGCAGAGACCAACTTAGGGAAAATAGCCCGCCCCCGACATTCAAGCCAGAGCCGCCCAAGGTACGTGGCGGCGGGGAAGCCCAGGATGGGAAGGAGGAGAGGCAGGCACCACAGAGGAGATAATACGCACAGCAAGTTGGCATTGACTTCTGTTTGTCCCGCTCCCCACTTCTCAAGCAGAGCCTGTCTTTGTCCTGCTGGGTGGACCCAAGCGTAAGAGATGGGAGACAGGTTGGAGCCCCAAAGGCGTTTTCTTAAGAGCATGCACAAATGAACTTCTTGGTCTTCATCTTACTTTTTTGCATAAAGAACAGGCATTTGCCCTCTAGTGTGCCCCCCAACTCGCCAGTCTCAGATCCTGTCCCTCATTCCTCCCCAGGGAATTCTTTCTCCCCACAACTGCTTTTACATGCACCAGGAGGCCCTGACTGGGTGCCCGGCTGAAGAAAACAGCCGTCACTGTGCTGCACGCTGCTTCTCCTTCGTGAGAGTGGCTCAGGCTTATTGGCTTATGGTATTGTGGTTAAATATATGCATGTATATGTGTTACAAAATATCGGCCACCTTAGCCACTTTCCGTGCACTATTTGGTGACAGTCACTGCATTCACTGTGCTGTGGGGATGACTTCCACCATCGCCATTAGGTCATAGGACTCTTTCCCCTGCCTCTGAGTCAAGGCTGTGATTTACCCAAGAGTCCAATATAGCCCCCTCTTGAATGTAAGAATTTAGGTGTGAAGGCAGTAATCGTGTGTGAGCCGTGAGAAGTAACAAGAGACCACAGTGAAAATTGACAAGTAGGTCTAGGTTTACAGAAGACAAGAGAGACATGGTGGTTAATGGGTGGGTGCATCGCCACTCCCACCCCACCCCCGTGCCCCCCAGACCTGCACTCCCCTGGGGCTAGGTCAAGTACCACTAGTGTGACCCAAACTCAGGACCCCAGTCTTGGGATCCCTGAGACCTGGCTTCTTCTGAGGTCTTCTCCAAGATCCCCTGAGGTACAAGTTAACTCAAGGTCTGGTTGACCTCCAGCCATGCAAGCCCCCCAGCATTTCCCCATCACCCTCTTGTCTTTTTAGGACTCTAATCCCTTTCGGGCTGCCCAACTGAGGGCCGAATGCCTGGCATTGTGAGTTCCTGGTTAGACTGGTGTTTACTATTTGTTTGATCACCTTTGGAAACTGATCAGGAAATGGAGTGTATTAAATCACTAATATAGACATTAAAAAATCAGATAAAAAATATAAATTAAAAAAATCAACCGGAAGCCCAAGGTAAAAATATGCCACTCTTCTCTGCAGGCCAAAACCCAAAACAGAGAGGACTCCTATGACTTCTCCCAGTACCCTGTGCCCACTCCCGAAATGCCTGTGGCATCTACCAAAGGCCATCCTCCACCCGTGGCGGCCAAGCCGTCCTTTGGACGGTCCATCTTGAAGGTCTCCACTCCCGTCCCGGCCCCGGAGAGCGAGGAGACAGGGGAGGGCAGTGAGGAACAAGAAAACACCCCCAAGTCTGTCCTGGGAAAAGTCAAAATATTTGAGAAGATGGATCACAAGGCAAGATTACTGAGGATGCAAGAGTTGCAAGAAGCCCAGAATGCACGGGTACGTTTTAAGATACACTTGGGGGCGGGGGAGATATTTTATTTTATCATGATGAAAAATATATATAGGTGGGGAAAAAATTGCCATTTCAGCCATGCTTAAGTCTATAGTCCAGTGACATTCCATTCAGTCACCTTCTTGTGCAACTGCCTTAAGAGATTGACCTCACCTGGAACAGTACTGCTTAAACAATATTTTCCCATTCCTCCTTTCCAGGAAGGATAGGTTTTTTGAGCTCCTAGATTAATTTAGTCAGTGGGAACGAAGGTGTACATAAATTGGGCATTTGGGCAGTAAGTCACGGTCCAATGATGGTCGTTGCCCTGGTTCAACATGGTCCAACAGTGGTACCAACGGGGATGTCGACAGAAAGCCTGGAGCTTTAAGCTGACACCCACCTGGAAGCACAGGCCTGGGGAGGGGGTTGAGATTCCGTATAGAGCGGCTCTACTCTACACCCAAGTCGCCCATGCGTCGCTGTTGACTTGGCAGCAACGGTTTGGGTTTTTGGGGGGTGGGGCTCTGCACGTTCACCTCCAAAGGTGCATCCTGTGTTCATGATCATTGTCAGATGGCTAGCTATCAGTGTAACCACTGTTCTTCCCAACTAGAAAGCCTGCCAGTACAGGTATGAGTTTTCATACTACAGGGCTTCACACAGAGATCTGGAGTGGAGAAATAGGGTGAGAGAATCCAGGACACTTAATTTTCTAAAACACCTGCCATGCACCCCCCAAGAGGTACAAACAGTTAAGTCTTTGGCTGCCATGTGGAAGGCTGGCAGTTGGAGTCGTCTTCTCCTGGAAGCCCCCAAAGAACGTTTCTGACAATTTTCCCAGCCGCTGCCACGGAAGCCCTGTGGAACACAGTTCTCCTCGGACTGTGGGGGTCGCTGCGAGCCAGACTCGACTAGACGGCAGCTGGCTGGTTCGTGTGTGCTTGGCAGCTGCGTTCTCATGGGCTGCTGGATTTTCCAGGGAGGACAGTTCTTGGGTGCCTTTTACATCCTGTTTGGATTTCTGTACCCTGCGCGCGCATCAGAGAACCCTTCCACAAAGTGAAAAGGGGATAGAGTGAGGGAACAGTCCAGGGAGCATGCTTTGTCCGAGGGATGTGGGAATTGTTCTGCCCCGAGCCCGCTCCAGCAGCAGTGAGATCCCGAGCCCTTTTCCTGTTAGCTGTGTGCCACCAGAAGCCCTCCAGCCACGGCAGGTTGAGCCCTGCTTCAGTTTTCCTCAGCAAGGCGCTGGAAAGAAGCCAGATGTGGGGGAGGGAAGCCAGCAGCCAGACTCTTCCGATGGTTCATCATCCCCTTCTTCCTTTTCCCTACTTGCCACAGATTGAAATCGCCCAGAAGCTTCCTGACATCTACGCAGTCCCAATCAAAACACACAAGCCGGACCCTGGCCCGGCCCAGTACACCAGGTAAGGAAGGGCTGCCTGGTGACATAGGACCCAGGGGGCTTCTCTGGGACTTGACCTCTTTTTGTTGGTTCATCGTGGTAGAATTAGGTCTCACCAAACCGCCCATTGCCAATCTGCAGGTACACTTCAGCGGCCTTGGGTTACATTCATGATGTTGCAGCCCTCAGTATTTTCCATTTCCAAACCATTCCCCAATTAACTCTGAACAGAAATGCAGTGCCTCCTACGTAAAGGCTTCTCCAAGCCTTCTAAGCACCGGTCGTATCTGGTCTCCACACATTTCCTGTTAATCGAGGTCATCCAGCAGTTGTCCTTTTGTGTCGGACGGACTGCACTCGGCATGAGGTTTTCAGGTTGTAGCATGTGTTAGAGCTTCAGTTCTTTTGATGGCTGCGTAATATCCCATTGGATGGATAGCCCACCTCTGGGGTCCCTGCATCTGCTGATGCAGATTTGGGTGGTCCCGCCTTTTAGCTATGATGAATAGTACTGCATTGGTCATGGGGGTACAGGGGAGCGTTTGGAGTCTGAAGAGAGAGTCTCCTTCGTCTAGATCTCAGAGCAACAAGAGGATTGCTTCCTCCCTGTCCCCATCAGCTGTCCAAGGACCCTCTGTGGTGCTGTGGGTTACGCATCGGGCTGCTAACCGTGGGGTTGGCTGTTCAAACCCACGAACCACTCCATGGGGAAAGATGAAACGGTCTCTTCTCATAAAGCTTTCCAGCCTCAGAAACCCCACATGGAGTCAGAAGTGACACGTGGTAGTGGGTTTGGGGTTGGGTTTGGTCAACTGTTCACCTCACTGATTAAATGAGTTAACAATAAAGATGACAAAGAATCGGGGAAAAAATCAGGGAGATTTTGCTTGGGTGCTAAATTTCTCTGAGAGAGCACGATCATTGTCATTTCAAGTTTGTAGTACTCTGACCCATCGGAGCACCGGAGCCCAAACCCAAGCCCACTTCCACCGAGTGGATTCCGACTGGCAGGGACCATATATTGGGTTTCTGAGACTTTGCACATCTTTACAGGAGCAGACAGCCTCATGTCTCTCCCTCGGCGTGGCTGGTAGGTTTGAACGGCCCATCTTGTGGTTCGCAGTCAGTCCATTGTTTACCCGACTGCACCACCGGGGCTCCTCATTGGAGCACCATGGTATTTATGAACTGTGTGAGAACAGCAGACGCAAAATGCTGGGCCTTAGACCTGTTTTATCACTAATGTGCTCTGGTCCTTAGCCAGGCTCCGCAGGTCCTTACATCACCTGGCAGTCAAGATGCTTCGGCCAGATGGTGATAGGAAGAGATTTGTGCCTGGTGTTGGCAAAATGCTCTCTCCTTTCAGGTGCTGTAGAAGTGCTAGGAATGGCCCCAGTATCTTCAGGTTGGGGTTTTACATGGGCCCCGTTCCTTGCTTCCAAGAGTGAGGAAAATAAATCACCTTCATCCTGACTCGAGTCTCAAACCTACTGCCATCGAGTCAATTCCAACTCATAGCAGCCCTGTAATACAGGGGGGTTCCCAGACGGTACCTCTGTATGGGCGTCTTCTCCCTTGGTGGGCTGGTGGCTTGCAGACCGGTTAGCAGCCCAGTGCGTCACCACCCCACCGCCAGGCCTCCTTTTGTTAAAATAATAATCCCAAGGCAACTCTTCTTGACAAGTTGGCGGGTAGCATAGACAACCAGGCTGGCCTGGCAGCAAACGCAGGCTTGGTATATAGTTGGCGGAACTGGCAGCGCATTCGTTGTGCTGGGTGAGGCTGTAGCCTGGGATGTTAGGGGTTAAAGACGGCTGGGCAAAGGGAGAGTTCTTTATTAAAGGAGCTTCCTTCCTTACTGCCCAAGCAGGCATTGGGCTTGGTCCTGCCACCCCCTGCCACGGGGTAAGCCTGTTTATCTGCAAAGAGTGCGGCTGAGAGGGAAGTGACCTGTACACACCCCACAGGCACTCGGAGGGCAGGGCCACGCAGTGGCTCGCATTAACGCTCTCACTTGTCGGTTTCAGAGCCCCTGAGCCGCAGAAGGGTCCTTCCAGGCTGTATCAGGAGCCCCAAGGCAGTTACGGCAGTGACGCCGAGGAGGAGGAGTACAGGCAGCAGCTGTCGGAGCACTCACGGCGCGGCTACTACGGCCAGGCGGCCCTGTACCGAGACACGGAGCTGTAGGCGCCCGGGAGTGGACTGCACGCCGGCCCCACAGCTGGCCAGCTGTCTGGCTGAGTCACGGGGCCACGGGTTGCAGGGGGTCTTGCTTTGCCACTTCCAGTGCACTGTGGTGGGGGGCCTGAAGTCGTGGCCTGTCACAGGGCACCCAGGGCACAGTCGGTGCTGCCAACCAAGGACTGAAGGCTCCGTTGGCGGGACTGGGGTCGGGGAGTTTGTCCTTTGGCTCCGAGGGAAAAGAAACACTACAGTCGGATGCTGTTGCCCGTTTCCGTGGACCAAAAGCGGCCTTCATTCTGTTGGCGTATGTTTAACCTGTGTGTGACGGAATCACTCTTTTGCCCCCTGAGTAGCAGCTCCTCCCAGGACTGCCTCCGCGTGGGGCGGAATGTGAAAGGAGGAATGAGAAAAGTACACCCAAACTCCAAGAGCGATGTTATCACCACTCTCCAAGTGCCTTTGATGACGCGTGACGCAAATGCTCTCCTCCCTGGTGGACTAAACGCATCATTTTGACACCAGCTTAACAGCTCTGGTGGTCTCTGCACTGTAGCGTCTCTTCAACGCCTTTGTAATGTGTTTCCATAAGTTCTGACTGTGTATATAACAGCCTGTATTTGGTAGTTTGACTGTAAGAGCTAAGGAGGTTAAAGACCCAGAACTCAGTTAGAGAAAATATTTGTTTATTTGAACTCCCCAAAAGCAACTACTCGTGAAAAACACATGTTATATCCCAATGTGTATGTTTGGACAAAAGTCAGTTGTATAATTTAATAAAAAGGAGTACGGTTGCAATCAGTCGTGTAACTTGCTCTTTGGTGACCTTCGACCCAGCGTCGGGTTTTTAAGTGCCATTTTTATTTTTATTCCCGATGGTCATCTTGGGACGGGCTCATTTTGGAACATTGGCAAATGCAGATACCAATGAGGAAGATCATAAAGAGTACTCATCATTGCCCAAATAAGTTTACTGCATCTCCTCCGTTTACATACGTGTGGGTGCCATGCATTGTGCTCTTCCCTGAATAGAAGTCAGCTTGGCTGGGCCCTGACTCTCAGCGGCCTGGCTGTTATGTAATGCTGTGGTTTGGCACTTACATAACCAGGCAAATGCACCCACTCCCCACCCTCCTTGGTGACATGAGCGGATGCCATCAGTCAGTCGTCAGGTTTAGACTGGGGAGCAATACTCTTACTCAGGTTACGGCCCTGATGATCTAAGGGGGGGGGGTTTCCCTGGGGTGTGGCTGCCTCACCTTTTATCTTACAAGAGATCAGAGAGAGCAGCAGAGAAAGAAGGGCCCCCAGGACCACCAAGAAGAGCTGCAAGCAGAGCATGTTATCAGGACCCCAGGTCCCGGCACCGAGAGCCTCCTAGGTGCAGCGGGAAGATGATGCTGAACCGTGAAGGGACGCCTGACCCACACATGTGCCAGGCGATGCCCTTCTCTTAGAACGAGCGCCTTTAATTCGCCCTAAACTATGGACGACGAACCATCTGTTTGTTAGTTACCCACTTGCGTTTTTTCACAACACGCACCAGAGTGCGGGGACTGCGTTAAGGAGTGGTTGCGTGGCATTGACCGTTAAATGTTCAGCTGCTAACCGAAAGGCCTGGCGGTCTGCTTAAAACCAGCCATGGGAAACAAGGGAGCCCGTTCTCTGGAAGACACAGTGTCACCATGAGTGGAAGGCGACTCGACCAGGGGTGGGACTCCTGAGTCTATGCAGGGTGTGCAGTTCTGTCTTCTGTTGTTTTCTCTTTGGCCTATTTAACGCCCTGTGATGCGCATTCCTCTCGTGCCATTAAGCGCCATGCACACATCATTGCTGGTAACCGTGGAACAATATATCCCAGGACTGCTTCGCAGGTGAATAATTCCCCTACTGTTGACTGAAGGAGTTCCAGCATCTTGTCCCTTTTCCATAGAATGAGCCTTTTGTGCCCCAATGGGAAGCACTTCTCATCTGTTTCTCCAGGGAACTTCTCAGGATGACTGAGTATAGGCATAGTGACCGTGTCAGTCAGGGGACTAGAGAAACAAAACCACAGAAACTCGTGGGTAAGAGAGAGTTTTATATAAAGGGTAAGTGTACAAGAAGAAAACATCTCAACCCAGTGCTGCCCAAGCCCACAAGTCCAACATTAACCCATATGTCTGACACCAATCCACAAAGTCCTCCTCCATCTCACAAAACATACACTATGATGCCAACTGCAGGAGGAAAGCTGAGTCAGTGAGCATGTAAGCATCTCAGCACTGGCAGGGGTCTCCACACGGCTGCTTCAGCACCCAGGGCTGCATTGGGGTAGGTCCATGCGGCTTCTCCTTGGGGATGTCTTGCAGGAAGTGAGCCTTGCCAGCTGAAGCAGGGAGCTGGCTAAGGCAGCTGCACCCTGGTCTGACAATCAGAAAGCAAGAGACCCGAGAACTAGAAAGGTAGGCTCACCGAGCCATTTATCTCTCTGCCCTTCAGTTAACCCCACCTGTGTTTATTGGCCAGGTTGGCACAATAAACTATCTCTGAGACATTTTTGAGGCTCTTGATGTTTCTTGTCAAACTGCTCCCAAGAAAGGTTGCGTCAACTTGCCTTCACACGATCACGCTTTGAGGCCTCCATTCTGTTTAAAATTTAAACTGCACAGCTGGGGAATGACGACTTTGCTGGAAGTCATAAGCATATTGGATTTGGAAGGAGAAGACAAGGTTTGAGGAAGAAAAGACTCAGGGTCCGGCTGAGTTTTCTGATGCTGCCATAGCAGAAACACCACGCACGTGTAGCTTTAGCAAACAACCTTATTCTCTCTCATTTTAGGAAACCAGAAGTCCGAGTTCAGGCTGCCAACGTCACGGTGTAGTTTCTTTCTCTGTGGGCTCTGGGGAAGCCACTGGTCTCCTCTGCTCCCGACCAGTCCGTGGAACCTGGCATCTTCCCCCATCTCAGCTTGCTCACTTGCCTAATCTTTATTTAAAAAATCATTTTACTGGGGGGTTCTTACAGATCTTTCAACAATCCATCATTCGATTGTATGAAGCACACTTGTACATAGGTTGCCAGCATCATTTCGAAAACATTTTCTTTCTACTTGAGTCCTTGGTTTCAATTCCTCTCCACCACCATCCCCCACCCCCAAGCCTAATCTATTGAAAAGGGCCTGGCAGCACAGCTTTTAAAGTGCTCAGATAATGAATGGGAAGATTGGCTGCTTGAGCCTACCCACCACTCTGCGGAAGCAAGGTGTGGCGGTCTGTTATGTAAGGATTTGAATCACGTGTCATCCTGTAATGGTCTTGCTACCAGTTAGCATCTGCTGTGGGGCAAGGGGAAGAAATCTCCTCAAGACACCCTTTTGCCAATCTGGGCTCATCAGCAACCCAAGACATCCCAGTCCCAAGGGAGATGGTCACTATGAGCCTCTCAGTGCCAGCAAGTGCATTGTCACTGACAGTGACCTGATAGGATGGAATGGAACTGCCCCTGTGGCTTTCTGAGACTTAACCCTTCACAGGAGTAGAAAGCCTCATTTGTCTCCCAGTGGTTTCCAACCGCTGACCTTGCCAAGGTGAGCAACCCGACATTACGCCAGCAGAGGGCTCCTTCAGCTACAGAACGCATCCACATTTTGAGGAGACACAATTCGATCCTTAGCAGGGTGATTTATAGTATTAACTAACATCGAATCCACCAGCTGCTCTGAGGGAGAAAGGTGGGGCTTTGTGTTCCTGTAAAGTGTTCTACACTTGGCAAGTCACGGGCAGCTGCCCTAGAGGGTCACTGTGAGTCAGTGTCGATTCACTCACTGGCAGGAAGTCCAGCTCATCACCCACTACACCTCCAGGGAACCTTTAGTCTCAGGGAAGTGCTTGGAAAACGGGGGGATACTACACAAAACATTGCTTGCAGATCAGCTGGCTTAAAGAACTCATCTTTCCATCTGTCTTTTCAGCAAGATTGGAGCTAAATGAAGACGATTTCCTGGACCAGATTGTTGCCGGAAGCAAGTCTTGAGTCTGTCAATATAACCCAGAGAATGAGTCCCAGACAAAGCAACGGCTTGTGAGGCCAGATAAATTCAAGGCAGAGAGGTCAGCTCAGAAGGCCATAAGGAGTGCTTTGGGGGGCTTCCCAAGGGATAAATTTGTCAGATTTTCTGAGGGACACTGGATGAACTTTCTGAGGGACACTGGTTGGAATTGCTGACCTTGCAGTTATTAATGCAATTCATACCTCATTCCACCCCTTCACCCCCACCCCAACCCCAGGAACCAGAGAGATGGAAACACTGCCATCCTGGGTGTTAGAGACTGAGCTGGAGGAGATGTTGAGAAACAGTAGTTTCATATTTTTGTTTAATACGGTTTCTATGGTTCTGGGGCAATATGTTCTGACTTAACCCTCATACTAGGCCTTTCTGGGATGTTTGTTGGGCAAACGAAGTGCATGATGGGAGAAATATTTGTAACGCAAAGCCTTCATCACAAAAGAGGGTCCGTAGACAATGATATTCTGACATCATGTCTGGTTTACATTTCAACGTGGATACAACTGGTAGAGACTGGAGGATACACACATCGGTTAAACAAGGGGAAAAACGCTCAGAACTTGGGTTGATTAACTTGGGAAGGAGATTAATGCTAAAGTATAATTTTGGAAAGGTAAATTATGACATCCAAATACAAGTATAAAAGAAGCACACCTCAAAGATATTTGTTCAACCCATTGCTTATTAAGAAGCTAGGTATATATAAATAAAGCAAATCAGAATTACTAGCATCCTGTTTTTGAATTAAACACAAAACTAGTTAAGGTCCTTCAGGGAAATAAATGGTTAACTTTGCCACCAGACAAATGTGCATCTCCAGAGGGGAAAATTCTGCACAATTCAACATGTAGTTTCATTACACCTGGGGTCTTTGACCCATAGTTTTAACATTTGCCAGCCACATGGATTATTTCCTGTACTTCATAATCATGCAAACTGGTTGGTTGGAGTGTTAGGCCAGGTGACTAGAGAAGCAAATCCAATGACACCTGTGTGTATAAACAGCTTTATATCAAGAATTAGTTACCAAGAAAACATCCTAGCCCAGTCCAATTCACGCCCATAAGTCTTCAGACTCACGTAGCTGCATGTAATAATGCTAAAAGCAGGAAGATCACAGGCTGGTGGGTGCAAAGTCTTGTGGATCCAATGGTGGTGGAGCCTCTCCAGGGCTCTGGCAGCAACCAGGGTCAGCCAGCAGGCAGGTGGAGGCAGAGATGGGGGAGAAGACCACGCCCACAGGGAGGCGCCATCAGGCTGTGGCTAACCCTTTATCTTCAAGGTGACATGAAATTACTACCACAGTTGGTCCTTAAAAAGATGGATGCTCTAAATTTGGAGTACAAGAATTTTTTTTAAATTTTTTTTCTCTCTTTTTTTTAAAATCTTTTTATTGGGGCTCATAAGGCTCTTATCACAATCTGTACATACATCAATTGAGCAAAGCACCCTTATACATTCGTTGCACTCGTCACTCTCATAATTCACCTTCCACTTGGGTTCCTGGAATCAGCTCAGTTTCCCTTTTTTCCCCCTATCCCCCTCCCTCCCCGATCCCACCCCTGGTCCCTTGATAGTTTATAAATAATTATTATATCTTATCTTACACTCCCCGGCGTCTCCCCTCACCCGCCTCCCCATTGCCCATCTCCCAGAGAGGAGGTTACACATAGATCTCTGAGATCGGTTCTCCCTTTCTACATGCCCTTCCCTCCTGGTGTCGCACTCCCACCGCTGGTGTTGAGGGGTTTGTCTGTCCTAGATTCCCTGTGCCTCCAGATCCCCACTGCACCGCTGTACATCCTCTGGTATACCCAGGTCCGCAAGGCAAGGTAGAATTGGGGTCATGATGATTGGGAGGGGAGGAAGCGTTCAGGAACTAGAAGAAGGTTTTGAGTTTCATTGTTGCTACACTGAACCCTGGGTGGCCCATCTCCTCCTCACTACCCCTCTGGAAGGGGTGTCCAGCTGTCTACAGGTGGGCATTGGGTCCCCATCATACACTCCCCCTCTTTCACGGTGATGTGATTCTCACCACCACCCCACCTTTGTTGTTGGAGACCTGGTCTCCTCTGTCCTTCATGGTCACCTATGTTGGTGTGCTGCTTCCGTGTGGGCTCGGTTGCTTCTGGGCTAGATGGCCACTTGTTTGCTTTCAAGCCTTTAAATCCCCAGATGCTATATCTCTCAGTAGCCGGGCACCATCAGCCTTCTTCACCACACTTGCTTATGCACACTTTCATCTTCAGCGATTATGTGAGGAAGATGATCACACAATGATTGTTTTTGTTCCTTGGTGTCTGCTACACGGTCCATTCAACACCTTGTATTCACTTTTGCCGTGTGCTTCTCTGTGGGCTTTGTTGCTTCTGAGCTAGATGGCCACTTATTTGCCTTCAAGCCTTTAAGACCCCAGATGCTATATCTTTTTGATAGCCGGGCACCATCCGCTTTCTTCACCACATTTGCTTACACACACGTCTGTCTTCAGTGATCATGTCTGGAAGATGGGTATCCTGCAATGGCTGTTTAGCAGGGCGAGGTGCTGTTGTATTGGGGGATTATGCATGAGGAGGCCCAATGTCCATCTGCTACCCTACAACTGAACCTATAAATATATGCATATAAATCTATTACCCCCATAATCATAAATATATTTACATATGTACATGTCTGTATTTAGGCTTCTCTGTATGCACTTGAATTTTTGTCTGTACATTCAATAAAGTAAAAACCAAACCCGCCGCCACCGGATTGATGCAGACTTAGAGTGACCCTATAGAGCAGACTAGAACTGCTTGATGAACTTCCAAGACTGACCCTTCACAGGAGCCAAAAGCCCCATCTTTAGAGAAGAGCCAGTAGGCATGTCTCTCGCCTTCAAGAAGTTTACATTCTAAAGCCGCTTATCTGCATGATTCTTTAGCATTTATGCTAACAGTTTCTCAACTGCTAACCTAATCGGTCCTTCACAGTCGCTCTGCATAATCAGGTCTAGCAGGCTCAGGCCATTTTATGAAAAGCCCAAAGCTTAGTTTAATTGTGAGGAGCCCTGGTGACATTGGGGTTCTGAGTGGGCTGCTAACTGCAAGGTCGGCACTTCGAACCCATTAAGCTGCTCGGAGGGAGGAAGATGAGGTTTTTCACTCCCTTAAAGAATGACAGTCTTGGAGACCCCTCGGTAATCAACTCGGCAGTGAGCTTGAGTTTACTTTTGTAACTTATATAGAATCACACACTGAATTTGGATTCAGAACCAAGCTCTCTGCTTCTAAGCTGCTTCTAACTAGGTGCTTCTCTTCTCTCACCAAGGAGTCCTTCCGGTCAGGTCTGGTGGATGCACTGCATGGTTTTCTGCTTTGCACTTTCAGGAAACCCAGAACTTTCCAGCTGAGGCTGACTTGCTGCAACCCCCAAATTGCATCTAGTTCACAAGCTCATTTTGTTTGCATAGGGCTATGAGATTAAAAAAAAATAATTTTATTGGAGGCTTGAACAACTCTTACCACAATCCATACAGACAGCCATTGTGTCAAGCACAGTTGTACATTTGTTGCCATCATCAATCTCAAAACATTTGCTTTCTGCTTGAGTCCTTGCCATCAGCTCATTTCCCCCTCCCTCCCTGCTCCCCTTTCCCTCATGAACCCTTGATAATTTATAAATTATTATTTTGTCATATCTTACACTGTCTGACGTCTCCCTTCACCCACTTTTCTGTTGTCCATCCTCCAGGGAGGGGGTTATATTGTAGATCCTTGTAATCGGTTCCCCCTTTCCACCCTACCCTCTCTCCACAAGATTTTTTTTTCTTATTGAAAAATATCAACCGTTTTTATACACAGATTCCTATCTCAGGCTTTTTTTTTAACAAAGTAATTGATTTGGACAATAATGAGAGACCATCTCACACTGACACTGTTAGCAAAATTCAAAAAGACAATTATAAGTGGTGGAGAGGATGTGGAGAGATTAGAACACTCCTCTGTTGCTGGTGGGACTGGAATTGTACAATCGCTATGGAAATCACTGCTACTTCCTGACACAAATGCAATCCATTACGATCCTGCAGTCTCTCTACTGGGTATATGCCCTAGAGAAACAAAGACGACAGTGTTAACAGACAGAAGCATACCTTTGTTTATTACAGCAATTTCCAAAACAGAAACAACCAAAAAACTGCGATTGTAAGGAAATGGATAAACAAATTGGCACATTCATGCAACGGAATATTACACATCCATAAAAAACAAGAACGACTCTCTTACACACTGCTAGACATGGACAAAACTAGAGAAAATTATGCTCGGCAAACTTAGCCAACTTGTAAATACTTAATGACACCATGGTTACAAGGAAAAATAATCAGAGAAAATGGGATGTCTATGGGTGGCTGGCCACCTTTGTAAGCAGATTGATTGCCAAGGTTAGTTTTGTGGAACTAGTTTTAGGAAATGCATTCTGACAACTTACCTGCAGCACACTCCTGTTGTCTAGGACAGGGTCAGCAAACTTTTCAGACAGAAGATCCAATCCTGTTCCTCACAACTTAAACATTATTCCAGAGTCATACATACATACATGCGTACATATACATACATACACATTTAGCAGTTTTGTTGGCATCGAACCCACACGTCACACAATTCAACAGTTCAATCATATCAAGAAGAAATGTACAGTCATTACCACGATCTATTTCTGAACATTTTCTGCACCCTCTCACGATTAAATCGTCTTTAAGAACAAGGGTGGGGGGGAAATCGTCTTTAAGCTGAGTTGTGTACATCACAGGCCATTCGAGTCCTCACCCCCCCTCCCACCTTCTTGTTTGCTCCCGATATCCCCTATCTCCCGACCACCCTCCCCTCCATCCCCTACACACCCTTACATCAGTTAATATCTCTTCATCTACTTCTGTGCTTCACACACTGGCAAACCCAACAGAAACAATAAAGAACAAAGACAAAATGAAGTGATCAGGATAGACAATAGTGACACAAAGATAAAAATACAAACAGTGAGTGAGGAAAAGGACCGCCATTAATACATAAGAAGCAAGGGAAGACGTTTTTGTCATGGAACAAGCAAGAGACCCTTGCACCTAGAACACATTCAGCTTGGGTCTAGAGGGAGGTCTACTGACCAAGTATCAAGTGTAATACAGCCTAATCAGGATGACCATGATCTGTGTTTGACAGAAAGGCTGTTCCAGACCTTTGCCCGTGCCTTGAGGGGATCTACCAGTGGCTCAGTCTGACCAGATCCTCTGCAGATGGGTTTTGGCCTCCCACTGTCTTCCGCAGCCTTCCTCAAATTGAGTGTTCATAATTTCAGCTCTGATACTTTTCCCTTCGCCATATTTGAAATTTATTTTTGTCATCTTTGCATCGCACAAGGTGGTGTGCTTTTTCCATGTTGGCTCAGTTGACTCTTCCCTTAGATGGCTGCTTGTTTGAATACAAGCCTTTAAGACCCCAGACTCTATTCCGACTGATAGCCAGGCACCATCTGCTTTCTTCCCCGCACTTTGCTGTAGCCCCCTTCTCTCCCATGATCCTTTTGTGAAGGGATGTATGGAGCAGGGCCATGTGAGCAGAAGTTGGATTCTTGAATTGGGGCAGAGTTCAGTAGGGGCCCCCGAATCCATCTGCTTGTTTCTGAGGAGTCAAATTTATTCTTACAAACAAACAAAATCACCATTATCTGAATAATATCCCTTAAATGGATCTGATAGCTTTCATGTTCAGTTTCACTTGAGAGCCACACGAGTGTACTGAAAGAGCGGCCCCTGCTCTAGGCTAGTCCCATGGGAAGCTGAGTTGGTGGCCTAGCAGCAGCCTTTGTCCCTGTGCCTGATTTCCCTTTCTCTTGAATGAGTGACCACCTCATCAATTAGTCCTCATCCCTGAGTAGATAGATGTGTGTGTGTGTGTGTGTGTGTGTGTGTGTGTGTGTGTGTCCGTGGGGAGAGGAAGCCAAGCTCACAGACTTCTGCCTCTGCACTAACATAGGACGGCTGTGCTCACTGGATGGCTGGGGTGGGGCAGGGGATCAGTGCTGCTGTCCTCGTTCACCCCTGTCATGTCTGTGCCACACGTGGTTGGACTAAGAGAGGAGCCAAGTCCTCTGAGAGAAGCAGGAGCAATTGGCTTCAAGCTGGTCCCTTCTGAATGGTCTTCCATTCAGAGCAAGAGCTCTTAATCCATCAGGTCTGGTGATGCACACGGGGTAGTTTCTGATCCTTTCTGAGGTTCTGTTTCGTCTGCAAATGGGGGTGGGGGGTGTCTCGGCAGTTCCTTCATCAAGGGGTGGCTGTGAGAATTAAAATGGTGACTGACCTCTCTCCATCATTCTTCATTCCCATTCTTTTTCAGAGGGGTTAGGGACCACTAGTGCTTCCGCGGCAGAGCTCTCGCTGGGGCACTTCTACCCTGTCCTAGAGGGTCTGTTTCTGTGTTGGCATTGTCTTAATGGCAGTAGGGGAACGAGAGACCTGTGTTGGATTCCGACCTGCCTCTCAGGAAGAGCTGGCAGCCCCACCATCCAGCTCTGAGAGAGCACCAGGTTGCTCCATAGCCTGCCAGCCCCCAGTATGTGCCCTCCCCTGCTGCCCCGATGCCCCAGGGGAAGGTCAGCCTCGCCAGAGGAGGGAGCAGGGAGCCTGAGAAGAGATCTGCAACGTGGTCGGCTAAACCTGCTCCTGCAAGAGTGGAAACGAAGCCAAAAAAGACAGCCCCTCCCCCCCCACAAAAAAGCCAAAACTCACTGCCCTGGTGGTGTAGTGGTTTGGAGTTGGACTGCTCACCGAGAAGTCAGCAGTTCGAAACCACCAGCTGCTCCACAGGAGCGAGATGAGGCTTTCTACTCCTGGAAAGAGTTAACATTGTTTTGAAGCCCACAGGGGCAGTTTCACGCTCTCCTACAGGGTCACTATGTGTCAGGGAAAGGGCAGCCGGAAAGGAGAAACCCACCAGCCACTCCTGTAAAGAGACTTTTCCCCACCTTTGTCTCCCCCAAAGATATGCCAAACATTAGAGGCTGTTTGCCAGCACCTGGTGGGAGGTCAGATGCTTAGAGATCTTCTTCCTGAAGACTTGCAACCATCAGTCTGGTCCCTGTAGGTTGCTCACACCCCACTGATAATGGTTTCCATGGAGAGCCAGAGAACAGGTCAAACCTGCTCAGTGACATCCAAAGTTAGGCTGCCACCCTGAATCTGGGATCCGCCCATCTTGTCACATGTGTACCCTTAATCCCTCTTCTTCCTATAGTGTGTGTACCATAGGTTGTCCCCCCTCCCATTGTTGTTTGCCTATAGTGCAACCCCTTCCTGTGACATGTCTTTACTTGGAATTAGGGAGCTTGTATACCCCCCAAAGATATATAAGCCTTAGTAATAAACTCACTCTCCCTCGCTCCCCTTTCCTCTCCCCTGTTCCCTTTCCCCTTGTCCTCCTTCCCCTCCCCCTCTCTCCTGCCCTCTGGTCTCCCTGTGGTCTCCCATCTCCACGTGAACCAGCGAGCAGGGCTGAGGTGAGCATGCTACTATGAAATGTGTCTGACTCCATTATTTCAGTCTCTCTTCTATCTCTCTTTATTCTCTATGATTTTATTACAATCTTGATATAGCTCAACCATATAATTGTGCCTATCAAACACGCGATTAGTTGTGGGGGGCTGGCCTCCCCGCCCCCTCTGGCGAGAGTGTTTATAGTCTGGGAGACCCCACATAGGGCGCTCAGAGTAGAAACAGACTCAGTGGTTGGTGGCTTGGTTTGGTGGTGGTTACCACGCCTCCTCCCAAGAAGCCCTGGGTAGTCGTTGTTACCACTGATTGCTCCACGGGAGAAAGGTCGGGCTGTCTGCTCCCCCAAACCTGGAAAACCCTAGAAAGGGCCACTAGGAATGGGCAGTGGATGGGACCATGCCTCAGAGTGACACTTTATTTCCCTTCTTGTGCAATCCAGAGGAATGTTTTATTAGCTCGTTTGTAAATGCAAGTTCTAGAAATATTTTTTTTTTAAGAAGGAGAAAATCCAACTTCACACCATATGAACAGATGAAAGAGTTTACTGGTTGTTTGCTTCTTGGTCCAACCATAAAGTAGCCGGGTGTTGAACTGTGGGAGGCCTTGACTGTAATAGGAGCCCCTTGGCACTGTGGGCTAGACATTGTGCTGCCCATTTGGTTGGCAGTTCAAACCCACCAGCCTTCCCATGGGGGAGAGATGAGATTGTTTCCTTAAAGATTTATAGTCTCGGAAACCCTATATTGCTCTAAGTCAGAGTTAATTTGGCAGAAGTAGGAGTGGTTTGGTGTTTAGGATGTAACAGCTTAATGGTAATTAAGGATATTGGTCCTTGACCTTTTTCAGGGACATTTGCCTCCAAATTTAAAGCTGGATAGGCACCGGAATGTAGAGGAAAAAGTATAACTATGGGGCGATTCGATTTTTTGATACATACTTTAAGAATTGTGCACAATTTTTTCATAATACTACTGTACTGGTCCTTAAAACCACCAAGAAACACTAGTTATGAAATATTGGGGTGGGAAGAAAACCTCATGAGTCACAAGCATGAGATCCCCAGCTCAATGCGAGGATGCCGTGGTAATGGTAACGTTTTGTTGCTTGGGGTGTGGGGTGGCTGACAACCACGGGGCATAGACACCCCCTCTAAAGGCAGGTTATTCAGGAGCAAGTGATGGAGAATGTTGGTGCAGGAGCTGACCACCTGAAATAGATAAGGCTTATTGTGTCAACCTGGCCGATAAACACGTGGGATTAATTAAAAGGCTGAGAAATAAATAACTCGTGAGCCTCACCTTTCTAGTTCTCGGATCTCTTGCTGATGAGGTCAGTAAGGTCAGACCAGGGTGCAGCTGCCTTAGCCAGTTCTTTGCCTCAGCTGGTAAGGCTCACTTCCTGCAAGACATCCCCAAGGAGAAGCCGCATGGACCTACCCTGATGCAGCGTTGGGTGCTGGAGCAGCCATGTGGAGACCCCTGCCAGCGCTGAGATGTTTCCATGCTCACTGATTCAGCTTTCCTCCTGCAGTCAGTGTCATTGAGTATGTTTTGTGAGTTTGAGGAGAACTTTGTAGATTGGTGTCAGACATACGATCTAATGTCAGACTTATGGGCTTGAACTGGACTGAGTTGCGAAGCTTCCTTAATGTACACTTACCGTTTATATGAAATTCTCTCTTATACATATGAGTTTCTGTGGATTTGTTTCCCTAGTTTACCCAGACTAACACACCGTGGCCTCTGTCTGAATTCCTAATACAGGACCCTGGGCAAGTTACACAATCTCTCTGCACCTCAATTCCTTCTTCTGTAAGTGAAAGTTACAGACCACACCTACCCAGGATGATGTGCTATAACACATTTACACTTTACACAGCACCTACCCCATGTAGTAGGTGCTCAACAAACAGAAGTCCCCCTCACCCACACCTTTTTTGTAGTAGAGACTACAGTTCATCTCACAGGAGCCCTGATGGCATAGTGTGCTACAAATTGGGTTTCTAAAGCCCAAGGTCAGGAGCTTGAAACCACCAGCTGCTCTGTAGAAGAAAAAGGAGCCTTTCTTTCTTTGCCTTTTTCAGATTTTAAAACTTTTTATTTGCATATTTTTTTAAATGTGCATTCCAATAGTTAAAATTATTTGATCAAAACAAATGGTGCTCTGGTTACAGGGCATTAGATGCCTGCAGGACACCTCGGGCCAGCGTTGCTTCTACTATGTGCGTTTCTTGACTGCCGCCTCCCCCTGCTCTGTCCTTCCCTTCCAGCTGGCCAGGCCGACGGGAGCCTTTGCTTTACTGTGAAAAGGGGCCATGCAGTCCTTTAAACTCCATCCAACCCTTTGCATCTTTTTTTAAAAAAATCATTTTATGAGGGGCTCATACAACTCTTATCACAATCCATACATCCATCCATTGTGTCAAGCACATTTGTATATTTGTAGCCATCATCGTTCTCAAAACATTTGCTCTCCACTTAAGCCCTTGGCATCAGTTCCTCCCTACCCGGTCCCCCTTCCCTCATGAACCCTTGATAATTTATAAATTATTATATACTATTGTCATATCTTACTCTGCCCAACCCAACCCTTTGCATCTTACAAAGAGACATCGCTAAAGGAGCTCGTGGGGTGTGCAGTGTATATTGACAACGGCTCCTCAGTACAATCCATCCGCTTGCTTCTCCGGTTCCATCGTAGTGGATTTTTCTCTTGTGTTTCTGGGTTTTTCAGTTTTAGCTTACCAAATTTCCCAGTCTCAGCCCCATGGCAATTGTTGGACCTGGCTGTGGAGGAAGCAAGAGAGGCCCTAGAGGAGCGGATCACCAATGCGCTGTGGCCGCTGCCAGGTTGAGACTTTCTGGTGCATTGGAGTCAGTCTGGGAAGCCCAGAGGCAGTTGGATCCTGTCCTGTAGAGTCTGTAGATTAGGGATCGACTCCATGACAGTACCTGTGACAGTTTATTTTGCTGTTAGGTGGGGGAAACCAAGTAACGTCAAACGAGCTGTGAGCTAGTTAAAGTGAAAAATTCTGGGGCATCTGGTTCATTCACAGCTACCCCTTCTGCCCACAGACACTGTCATCACCCCGCGAGGTAGCCCATCCTTATGAAGAAGTCGCCCCCATCCACCGTGTTTTGTGCATTTGCGATCTTATTATCTGTCACCTTTTGTTTCTGCCTTCTTTCTCTCCGCACCAGGCTTTTGAATTTCCTAAACCATATTTCCAAAGGCGCCCTGGTGGCCCAGGGGATCACCCGTGGGCTGCTAACCACAAGGTCAGCAGTGCAAAATCACCAGCCTCTCTGAGGAAGACAGATGAGACTTATGCTTCCTATAGACATTGACAGCCTCGCCTATAGACATTTAGATCCTCGGCGACTATGAGTCAGCATCAACTCGATGGCAGTGAATTTTAAAGTTGAATGAACATATTACTCTGATCATGTTTCCTTTCTGAATACCCTTACTTGGTTGACAATCCAGAATTAGTAGATTGCCTTTTGGAAATGGAGATAAAATATTCAATTAATCAAACATGTCAATGGTTTGAACTCTTCTCTAGGACACGCGAAGCTGCCTTCTCTGTATGTCTGGGAGTCAAATGTTTGGGGACTAGTGGGAAACAAAGTTCTTCCTGGGTCACTGCACCCCCATAGTGGCCCAAGTAACAGGGCTGAGTATAGCTACCTTGCCAGTGGGAGGACTGGGAGGGACAGACTGGAGTTGGAGGGAGAAAACAGGTCATCCTGTTAGGTAGCTTAGCCTAGGGA
Organism: Tenrec ecaudatus; assembly: GCF_050624435.1. Lineage (NCBI taxonomy): Eukaryota > Metazoa > Chordata > Mammalia > Afrosoricida > Tenrecidae > Tenrec > Tenrec ecaudatus. Next base: position 73,561,419 of record NC_134539.1, on the reverse strand, counting down.
ATTGGGAAGTCCATTTACGCATGCCCAGGAGAGCCAGCAAAGGACAAAAGCTGGATTTTCCCGCCGGTGGGCCCAGATGGGCATTACACCTGGAGCAGCCCACCTGGGCCAGGTGACTGCAATTCAGCCAATGGGATCAACCTGGGGTCGTTCACCACGCCTCCCCCAGGAACCCTTGAAAAGGCAGGGACCGAGAGGGAGAGGGGTCTTGTCTTGGCTTGCTTGGGTGGTCTGGTCGTCTTCGTGGGAGGAGAGAGATCCTTGCGTGACCTGGGGCAGTCTTTGCCAGGCCGCATGGTCAAAGGAATCCTATGGGTGCCGCGTAAAACCTGATGCTTCTTTGAACTTTCATTAAATTCACTTGGATCACGAGCCCAGCTTCGGCGTGAAATCTTTCTCGCACGGAGCCAAGGATCGAGGCTGAAATCTAGTCCCGGAGAGAGAGACCTTACAATCCCTGTGTGAGTCTAGGTAGACCAGAGGAAAAAAATCCATGGACACACATGTGTATGAGAGGGATTGATATACAAGAGCAATTGAACATTGAGAAAGCATCCCAGCTCAGTCTAGATCAAGTCCATAAGTCCGATATTAGCCCATAGGCCGATACCAATCTATGAAGTCCTCTTCAGACTCTTGAATCACATGCAATGACGCTGAATGTAGAAGATCACAGGCCAGTGGGTAGAAAGTCTTTGGATCCAGAGGCATTGGAAACATCTCAACGCTGGAAGGGGTCTCTATGTGGCTTCTCCTACTTCAGAGGTCTGGTTGCATCAGGGTAGGTCCATTGTGGGAAACAAAAGGATTTCTCCCAAGTTGTCTCCCCCAAATATATGCCAAACTTAGCTGCTTGCGAATGACTATACACTTGGAGGTCATCAGAAGTAGGTCAGGGGTCATTCCCCCTGACAACTATTAGCCATCTAGAGCAAGCAGTCACCACTGTTTATCCCATAACAAGTAGGGCCCACTCCCTTCTGATAAGGACAGTAATTGTGTTTCCTTGTAGGATACCCCAGAGAGGTCAAACTTGCCCAAGGATGACTAAGGCTAGGCTGCCATCTTGAATCTAGGATCCACCCATCTTGTCACATGTATACCCCAAATCCCTCCTCTTCCTATTGCTTGTATCTCCCTAGAACACCCCCTCTCATTACTGTATTACCTATAGCACAACCCCTTCCTGTGACGTATGTCCTCACCTGTAATTAGGGGGCTTGCATGTCTCTGGAGAAGATAAAAGCCTGGGCTAGCATTAAAGATCTCTCTCTCCCTCCACGTGGACCACCAAGCAGGGCTGAGGTGAGAATGCTACCATGAATTGTGTCTGACTCCATTTATTTCAATATTTCTCTTCTATCTCTCATGCTCTTTATAACTTCACTATGATCTTTACTTATTATCACTGTACAATTGCGCCTACCGGACTCATAATGACATGTTAGGGGCTGGTTTCCCCTGACAGTCCATGTGGCTTGTCAGCTGCTATGTCTCTCAGGGAGTAGCAGAGAGAGAAGTGTCTCCCATCTCCAAGGAGGAAGTACCAGATTTCCCAGAATTCTCAGGAGAAGGCCATGCCCACAGAGAGGCCTCATTGGCTATGATCTGATTGACAAAGTAGGCCCCATCTATATATCTACCACAATCCCTGACACCCGTTATTGCTGCTAGGGTGGAAGGACAAATAAATACTCTTCATTTCTAAGAAGGAGGTTGCTGGGGGGGGGGCGGGTCCTGGGGGGAGAGCTTAAAGAACTGTATCCGAACACATTTCTCCAAGTATTGAGCCTAAGGTCAGTTAAGAGACAAAGAAAGCCAACAAACAATGGGTCTTCACAGAATAAGGACAGAGAAATTCCAGCGAGAGCAACCCAAAGCCCTTACCTGGGGGTTTGAGTCCGTCCACAAAAACAGCAGCAACCAAGCAAAGCAGTCACTAGGCCCTTCCAGTGACATGGACTTGTGAGGAAGATGAAAAACTGCCATCTTTGACAGAGAAAGAGAACAACAATCCGCCCCGGCTGGACCAACTAGGAAACATCATGATCAATGGAGAGAAGATTGAGTTTGTCAAGGACTTCATTGGACTTGGGTCCACAGTCAATACCCGTGGAAGGAGCAGTCAAGAAATCAAACAATGCATTCCCATTGGGCAAATCTCCTACACAAGGCCTTTCTGAAGCGTCCCAAAGCAATGATGTCACGCTGAGGACTGAGGTGCACCTGATCCAAGCCGTGGCCGTTCCAATCATCTCCTACACATGCAAAAAGCTGGACAACGAATAAGGAAGATGGAAGAAGACGTCGTGTCTTTGGATTATGGTGTTGGCAAAGAATCTTAGCCCTGCTGTGGATTGTCAGAAGAACGAATACATCTCGGAAGAAGTACAGCCCCAGTGTTACTTAGAAGCCAGCACAGTGAGATTTTGTGTCATGCATGCACTTTGGATATGTTTGCCAGAGGGACCCGTCCCTGTAGAAGTTCTTCATGCTGGATAAAGCAAGAGGTTAACAAAATAGAGGAAGACGTTCAATGAAACAGATGGACATAGTAGCTACAACGGGCTCAGATAAGATAGGATTTTGTTCTGTTGTACATGAATTAGAACCGGCTCAATGGAGCCTAGCAGCACAGCCTGCATGGGAAAGCTGGGTGGCACAATAGTGCACAAAACTCGGCCACTATTTGAAAGGTTAGATGTTCAAGTTCACCTAGATGTAACTCGGAAAAGAGACTAGCAATCTATTTTGCAAAACCCAGCCTTTGAAAACCCCATGTATTGCTATGAGACCCTGTGTAATTCTTGGCTACCATTACTGAACCTTTTGACCAGGATTTTTTTCCCCTTTTTTTAAAAAAACATTTTATTAGGGACTCATACGACTCTAATCACAATCCATACATACATCAATTGTGTAAAGCACATCTGTACATTCTTTGCCCTCATCACTTTCAAAGTATTTGCTCTCCACCTAAGCCCTTTGCATCAGGTCCTCATTTTTCCCCCTCCCTCCTTTCTCCCCACTCCCGCATGAGCCCTTGATAATTTATAAATTATTATTTTGTCATATCTTTCCCTGTCCGGCGTCTCCCTTCACCCCCTTTTCTGTTGTCCGTCCCCCAGGGAGGAAGTCACATGTAGATCCTTGTAATCAGTTCCCTCTTTCCAACCCACTCTCCCTCTCCCAGTATCACCCCTCACACCCCTTTGACCAGGATTCTATAGAAGCATCTTGATAAAGAAGAAGAAACTCAGAACAGAATTTGAAAATCTCATTGAATTCAGAGTTTTTTAACTTTAAACCAGAAGTATCTGTCAGGGGAAGCCAGCCCCTAACACATCATTATGGGTCCGGTAGGCACAATTGTACAGCGATTATAAGTAAAGATCATTGTAAAGTTACAGAGAGCATGAGAGACAGAAGTATTGAGATAAATGGAGTCAGACACGTTTCATGGTAGCATGCTCACCTCAGCCCCGCTAGATGGTCCACGTGGAGGGAGAGAGAGAGAGATTTAATGCTAGCCCAGACCCCTTTTATATTCTCTGGGGACATGCAAGCCCCCTAATTATAGGTGAGGACATACGTCACTGGAAGGGGCTGTGCTATGGGTAATACAGTAATGAGAGGGGGGTGGTCTAGAGACATAAACGCAATAGGAAGAGGAGGGATTGGGGGTACACATGTGACAAGATAGGCAGATCCTAGGTTTAGGATGGCGGCTTAACTTTGACCTATTCCCTAGATCTCCATAGGAACCATTATCAGTAGGGTATAAACCCCACCTACTGCAGATAGATGGCTGCAGGCATCCATTGTCTTTAACAGCAGGGAGTGGGGCCTGCCATATAGTCTGGCAACTGATGTGCTCTGGGAGAATGCCTGAGCATCTGGCCTCCCCCCACAGTATCAGGGGAGGGAGGGTGGCTGCACAGCTCAAATAAGTCATCCGTTTCACTGGACTGTTTATGTAGAAATTGGTTTATGTTCTGGGCATATTCTCAATACCAACAAGGAAAATAAAATTATTAAAAAAGAAAGCAAGAAAGGACGTCCCTGTGGAGCACAGTGCTGCTCTGACACACGCGGGTGACTGGCTCAAAATGGAGTTAATAGCAACCGAGTGTCTAACAAGCGCTTATTGAGAGCCTGGATCTGGGGCCCACCAGAGGGAAGATGACTAGGTTCCCAGGGAACACTGCGTCACGAAAGGCAAGTGAGCGTATCCATGGAAAGCGCTTAGGCCATGACTGGCACACAGTCATTAATAGATTGTCGTTATTGTTACTGTGAGGTTGGCTGTCATTATTCAGACCATTGCTCTCATAGGGTCTTGTTTGATGAACTCCAAAACCAAAAAGCAAACTCACTGCTATGCAGTCAATGCCGCCTCACTGTGACCCCAGAGGGCAGGGTAGAACTGCCCCTTTGGGTATCTGATGCTGTAACTCTTTAGGGGAGTAGAAAGCTCCATCTTTCTCCCAAGGAGCGGCTGGTGGTTCCAAACTGCTCACTTTGCAGTTAACAGCCCATCTGGTAACCCGTATGTTATCAGGGCTCCTTTGGATGGATTATTTTCTGATTATTAATTACATGTAGATAGACAGATGGGTACACAGTCCTTTGGAGAGATGTGAGAATTCTGCTGGCTCTTATAGAGGTCCACTCATACATTCCAGAACTGGACAAATAACCAGAGGTGGATTCCGGAATCTACCAGGGCTGCCGTGGGACCCAAACCCCACCAACTGCCTGATCTCCACAGAGCCTCTGGGACTGATTGGTACCTGTGATTATTTGGGGGTCTCGAGAAAATAGTGAAGACTAATCCCTCAAAGCTTGAGTATTTCCGCTTTCCAACCCACAGTCATGCAGTCGATTTCTGATTGCGTAGCTAGCTCTTTCTTCAAAGAGTTCGCCCTTCCCATCATTCAAAGGTCTGTGAACTAATGCCATTAAGAATTGATGGGGGAGCTACCACTCCATTGGGGTGATTCGATTCAGATTTCTGCTCACCAAACCTAGAGCTTTGGGGCCTGTGCAAATCTAATCATCTCTACCAGCTCCACCAGATGCTGCTGAGTGGATTCCGGCTGGTTTTTCAGGCTGTGGCCTTTGGGAAACAGGTCTCCAGACCTTTCTTCCAAGATGACTCCGGATGGGTTAGAAACACCTATCTTTTGGTTCACAGTTGTTTATCCAACCCAGACCGCCTAGGTCAGTTCCTGGGACGCTGTACTCAAATTGCCCATGCCAGTGATCTCTGCGGTCAGACTGGGCTGATACCGTTTGATCTGCTGTCCAGGATTGTCACTGGCTTTGACAACTAAGAGTCGCCCTAGGCTCCAGGCTACTATTCTAAGCCAGGAAAAGCCTGGAGATCGCAACAGGACCCTCTACATGCAAATGAAAGACGGTCACCAAGGACATTTGAGCAGCCTGATAGAGAAGTGGATTAAGAGAAAATTTCCTGACGAAGCAATATGAGGACAGGCAGCTAATGACCACATGAAAGAGTGCTCAGCACCCGACTGAGCAGGTGGAAGTAAGACAGCAGTGACGTCCCAGTTTTCATTTGTGGGAAGGAGGTGGAGACCGCTAAAGTTTTATACTTTGTGATTGGTCGAATCAATTGCTATACATTTTTCATAAGGCAATGTCTATCAACAGCCTTTAAAATACATATAACTTTCTTTTTTAAAGTATGACATTTTCCTATGTATCTCTTGAATCATCCTGTACTGGCTAGACTTCCAGGAGAACCGTGTATATCTTGATCTACGATTTTACTTTAGGAATTTATCTTAAGGAAGTAGTACTTTTGGTGTACAGAGACGTCACTGCGCTGTTTTATGAACAAAAACTTAGAAACAATCTAACGCTTCGACAACAGGGATTCCATTTTACAAATGATAGTATAGCCGTGAAATATTATGCACTTTAATTTGTTCATTCAACAAGCATTTCTCGAACAGCTGCCTTGAATCAAGAGGTGCTGTTCAACCCGGGGCCCCAGTGGATCTCTGTGTTCTGGAGCTTACCTTTCTGAGATCGGAGAGAGATACCTTTGTTAAAGATTGGGTTGTGTAAATTCATATATATGCTATTTTAAAAAATCATTTTATTGGGGGCTCATACAACTCATCATAATCCATACATACATCAATGTGTAAAGCACATTTGTACATCCGTTACCCTCATCATTCTCAAAACATTTGCTCTCCACCTAAGCCCTTGGCATCAGCTCCTCATTTTTCCCCATCCCTCCCCGCACCCCCTCTCACGAACCCTTGATATTTTATAAATTATTATTTTGTTATATCTTATACTGTCTGGCGTCTCCCTTCACCCACTTTTCTGTTGTCCGTCCCCCAGGAAGGAGGTTATATGTAGATCCTTGTAATCGGTTCCCCCTTTCTACCCCACCCTCCAAGTGTCACCACTCTCACCACTGGTCCTGAAGGGATCATCCGCCCTGTATTCCCTGTGATTCCAGTTCCTATCTGTACCAGTGTGCCTCCTCTGGTCTAGTCAGATTTGTAAGGTAGAATTGGGATCATGATGGTGGGGAGGAAGCATTTAGGAACTAGGGGAAAGTTGTGTGTTTCAGCGTTGCTACACTGCACCTTGACTGGCTTGTCTCCTCCCTGCGACCCGGGTTGTGTAAATTCTATAATGAAAATCAAAAGAGCAATGTGAGTCAGAGTGACTGGGATGGAGTTAATTGAGATTCAGTAGATTAGGAAAAGCCTGATGGAGGAGGTGAAAAACTTCATAAGATGTAAATAATAAGACATCAGGGAATCATTATGCATATAAACCTGTATTTCTTGACATAAAATACACATTACAAAACCTTACAATTTTGTTTTCATAAAACCATCTGTGTGTGTGAGTGGGTATATGTCAGAAAAACGTGAGAACGAACTGATGATTAGATTGCTTCCCAACATTTTAGTAACTGAAAATCCAACTCAATGCTGATTTAATAACGCATTAGTTATTGGTTCACATAACTGGAAAAGGGACTTCCTGTAACTCAGTAATGTCACTGAGGGTCTGATTTCTTCCAGTCTCTCTCTTTGTGTTAGGGTAGACTAGAGAAACAAATCCGGGAGACACTCACATGTGTATATGAAAGAGCTTTATATCAAAGAGTAATTGTGTATTGAGAAAACATCCAGCCCAGTCCAGATTAAGCCCATAAGTCCAATATTAGCCCATGTGTCCGATACCGATCTATAAATTCCTCTTCAGACTCATGCAGCACATGCAATGATGCCGAAATACAGGAAGATCACAGGCCAGTGGCTGGATCCAGTGGCAGTGGGAGTATCTTGTGGATCCAGTGGCAGTGGAAGTATCTCAGTGCTGGCAGGGGTCTCCTCATGGCTCCTCCAGCTCCAGGACTCTTAGATAGCTCCATGTGTCTTGTCAGCAGGAATGTCTCTCAAGGAGTGAGCGTGTCTCTGACCTCCAGTGAGGTATTTATCTCTGTTTGTGTCTCCCAAATGAGGTCATCAAGTTGCAATCTGATTGACAGGCTAGACTCCACCCTTTCACAAGTTGATACCAGATTATGTAACTACCGCACTCCTCTGCATTCCAAGGAATTGCTTGCTTCATCTCTCATGATTTCAAGAGGGCTGCCAACAATCTGAAGCTGGCTGACAGCAGTTGCTGCAGGTACATGTTTCTCAGTCATGTTCAGTAGCAAGTAAACGGTATCTTTGTTTCTATGTCCCAGACAGAGAGACATGAACTTCACTCTGGACTGGACTGGCTTGGGTCATCTGTTCCATTCGGAACCAAATTTGATGGGATATGCTGGTTAGCTACAGGTCAAGAGGACCCGGCAAAGGGGCTGAGAGTGGGGCAACTTCTAAACAGTCATCCTGAGAATTGAGTGGAGGAAGAGATGAGATCTCTTAAAGTAAGTTTAAGAAACTTTCCATCCCCTCATAGAGGGGTCTAGGGGAGGAGATGAGTCAGTTAGGGTGCGATGTAGTACCGATGAAGAACACAGCTTTCCCCTGATCCTGGATGATTCCTTCCCCCAACTACCATGATCCAAATTCTACCTTGCAGGCCTGGATAGGGCAGAGGTTGCACACTGGTGCATATGGGAGCTGGAGGCACAGGGAATCCAGAGTGGAGGATACCTTCAGGACCAGGGGCGTGAGGGGCGATGCTGGGAGAGTGGAGGGTGAGTGGGTTGGAAAGAGGGAACTGATTACAAGGATCTACATGTGACCTCCTTCCTGGGAGACGGACGGCAGAGAAGGGGGGGAAGGGAGACTCCGGATAGGGCAAGCTATGACAAAATAACAATCTATGAAGGAGAGGGGAGGGGGAAAAAAAAGAGGACCTGATGCAAAGGGCTTAAGTGGAGAGCAAATGCTTTGAAAATGATTAGGGCAAAGAATGTACGGATGTGCTTTATACAATTGATGTATGTATATGTATGGATTTGATAAGAGTTGTATGAACCCGTAATAAAATGTTTAAAAAAATAATGAAGGCAAAAAAAAAGAGAGAAACTTTTCCTGTTGAGATCTAGGCGGGGGTGGTGGTGGTGATCAGAACAAATATGGGTAGCAAATAAAACCCCAACTGTCATCGAGTTCATGCTGACTCATAGAGACCTTATATGGCTAGGCACAACTGTCTCAGTGGGTTTCTGAACCTGAAACTCTTTCCCAGAGTAGAAAGCTCCATCTTTCTCCTAAGCAGCAACTGGTGGTTTTGAACTGCTGACCTTGAGGTTAGCAGCCCCAGGTGCAACCACTCCTCCACCAGGGTTCCTGTAGGTAGCAAATACCAACATTTATATCGCTGGGCGTTGGATAATGGAACTATGATGATTTTTAATTTCCCTTTTGTACCTTATGTACGTCTGAGGCTGTTTCAATGTGAATGGATAAAAATTTAAGAATGCATTAATCATGGGAGGACAAGGCTTTCTAAATCTAGCAAAAAGACAATACGTGGATAGAGACAACCACCGCCCCCCTCACCAGCTGTGACCAGTCCCTTTGCAATGGTTCTTAGTCTACACTTGCTACTCCTTGTCCTTTGTTCCCTGAGCAAAACCTGCTCTTCTGGCCCTTCCCTTAAGTAAAAAAAAACAAGGCTATGTTACAGGCAGGCTCAAGGGGCCTCAGTATTCGCACAATCTGCCTCCGACCCACCCTGTTTCACTTAACAGCTTAGCCTCTTCTGCAGCCTTGCTCTTTGTCTTCAATTGTGCTATTCTGGGCGGCAGTGATTACTCAGCCAGTCCGGTGTTCTCTTTGGTGACAACTGAGATACTCAAACTAAGAATAGGACTGACTGATGAAGGAAGGAGGCCGGATGGGGATGGGAGGCAGTGTGCTCTCCGCTCAAGCCGCCTTAGAAGACCTAGAATAGTCCATCAAGCGCGCCTAGGTTTGCCATTGTTCTGTGGTATGGCTGATCCATTTGTTTCTGTGAAATGCTGTCAGCTAGAGTCGTGCGTCTTAAGTTTGCTGGATGATTTTCTATTGTGCAATTGGGAATTCTTTGCAGAGAGGCCAAAAGGATCTTTTTGCATTTGCTGAGAATGCTGAGTGAAGCTGTGGGCACAGGTGGAGAGTGGGCTTTGAAGTTAGAAGGGAGTGGGGTCCACTGCTCCCTGGCTCTGTCACCTTGTGGAGTCCCTCGTCTGTAAAGTGGGGTTGCTAAAACCCACCTCAGAAAATCTGCTGCACAAAGCCTCTTTAGAGTGTTGAAAAGCAAGGATCTTACTCTGAGGGCTCAGGTGCTCCGTGACCCAAGCCATGGCATTTTCCATGGCCTCATTTGCATGTGGAAGTTGGACGGTGAAGAAGGCAGACTGAAGAAGACTCGATGAATTTGAATTATGGTGCCGACAGAACAATCAGATTTATCTCGGAAGAAGTACAGCCAGAGTGCTCTTCAGAAGCAGGGATGGTGAGATTGTCATACACATGTTGGACAGGTTGTCAGGAGAGACTAGGCCGTGGAGAAGGACATCACGCTCCGTAAAGCAGAGGGGCAGTGAAGGAGAGGAAGAATCTAGATTAGATGGATTGACACTATGGCGTCAACAATGGACTCAAGCATAGGAACGATTGTGAGGATGGGCAATACTTTGTTCTGTTGTACATAGCGTCACTATGGGTCAGAACCTATTCTACAGCACCTAGCAACAACACCCGCTTCACGATGTTGTTACGTTGGCTAAGGGAATCTTTAGGAACTCCAACACAAGGTAGATGCTGAACAAGTAGCCACAACACATCCGGTTCACTTAGGGACATGATTAATTCATGATGGGAAAATGGCGGATGGCCACAACAGATCACAAAAGGGAGATCACAATAATGACTACGTTATCACATAACTGCCAGATTACATCATTGTATAATTGCCAGATGGTATCGTCACACAACTGCCAACTCATGGCCCAGCCAAGTTGATACATGACCTGGACCATCATGGCTCGTATGACCCTCTCCCCTTGCCTGAGAGTCCTGTTACTGCTTGGAGCACGTCTTTCATGTGCAAAGTTGCTTGGCCGTGGATTTTTCACTCTTGTCAAAGATGCAAAATGTTGATTCACCAGACAGTTGGTAAATGAAGGCAGAGATTCCCTACTATGAAGGAAGAGATTCCATCTGCTTTTTAGGAAGGCCCATAGAACCGGGCCCCTAGTACCTAGGGTAGACCAGAAACGCAAACCTATTCTGTAAGTTGATTCTGGCTCATGGCGACCCCATTTGTTAAAAAGTAGAACTGCCCCATAGGATTTTCTTAGCTGGGCTTTTTATGAATGCAGTTTGCCAGAACTTTCTTGACCAGCCTCATGGGGTGGGTTTGACCAGCCAACCTTTAGGGTATTAGTCAAGTACAAGCCCCTTCCACCACTACAGGATCTAGTATGTAGGGTAACCGTCCTGCAGATGTCCACTATCTTGACTCTGCCTCCTGTCCTGGCCTCTCTTCTGCACAAAACCAAAACCAAACTGAAACCCAAAACACCCCAAACACAAACACCAATTACCATAGACAGTCAATTCCAGCTCATGGTTTTCCCTTGGGTGTCCCAGTAAAACCATGCTCCAGAGGAATCCTAGCAGCTAACTGCTGCCAGAAGTAGATGCCAGGCCTTTCTTCGGAGGCATCTTTTCACGTGCAAGTCTCTGCCTCTCTGTCCCAGGGAGCCCAGGGAAAGGTCATTCCAAAAGACTACAAAGAGAGCATGCTGAGCTGGTTTGTAGCTGCGCCCTTTGTATGCCAGAGGAGGGTGACCACAGTGCTGATAAAGAGAATGGTCATCTGGGAGTCTTTAGAGCAGCGGTTCTCAACCTGTGGGCCGCGACCCCTTGGGGGTTCGAACGACCCTTTCACAGGGGTAGCCCGATTCATAACAGTAGCAACATGACAGTGATGAAGTAGCAATGAAAATAATGTTCTGGTTGGGGGTCCCCACCACACGAGGAATTGTGTGAAAGGGTGACGGCAATAGGAAGGTGGAGAACCGCAGCTCTAGAGGGTTGCTGATGGAACCACTGCTTTTGGGAATTCAGTTCATTGGATTCCACAAATGCTGTTTTTAGCAAACTAAGTGGCCACAATGGAATGCGGGTGCCCTGGAAAGAGACTTGGAAGGAAGGAAGCCAAACAGCTGGAGGGCATGAGGTAGGGGGTCTGTACTGATCCCCATTCCCCACCCACATCTCGTTCTTTCTTAAAAGAAAAGAAAAAATGGCTACAAAATGTTAATGCCAAAGTAGGATTGTAGCAAGCCCAAAGTGAGAGCAGTTGTGAGGCGCTGTCCAGCGGGGCCCACCTCCTGGGCACCCTCCTCCCCAGAGCGCTCAGGCTCAAGCCCATTGGTGGAGAGAACATGTCCATCCCGCTGGTCAAGGGCCTTCCTCTTGTCCGAGGTCCCTCTACTTGGTCAAGCACGATGACCTGACGTGTTTAAACCAGCGGCCACCGAGTCACCCCTGACTCCTCGTGGCCCCACGTGTGTCAGACTAGAAGTGCTCCACAGGGGGTTCAAGGGCTGTGTTTTCTGTTTTTTCAGAAGCCTTTCCTTCCAAAGTGCTTCAGGGTGGGTGGACTCAACCCTCCATCTGTTAGCTGGTAGCCAAGTGTCTTGGGCTGGATTCTCCTGAGGAACAAAATCAGACGCATGTGTATAGAGACCTCTCTGCCACTGAGCCAATGTCGAGTCATAGCAACCCCACAGGACAGGGTAGACCTGCCCCTGTAAGCTTCTGAGACTGCAGCTGTTTACAGGAGTGGAAAGCCCTGCCTTGCTTCCGTGGAGTGGCTGGTGGTTTTGAACTGCTGACCTTGTGGATCACAGCCCAACTTATAATCACTATGCCACCAGGGCTCCAGGCTCCCAAACCCAAACTCACTGCCATTGAGTCAATGATGACTCATAGTGACCCCCTGTGGTTTCCAAGACTGTAACTGTTTACGGGAGCAGAAAGCCCAGTCTTTTCTGTGGGTGGGGCTGCTGGTAGTTTCTAACTGTGGACCTTGTGGAACACAGCCCACCACATAACCACTATACCACCAGGACTCCTGTATAAATACATAGAAAATTTATTTCAGGGAGATGACTCACACTCTGTGGAAGCTGGCAAGTCTCCAATTTATGGCTCAGGCGTCAGGCTGGAGGTTTCTCCTGACTCGCACAATGGCAAGGCTGACAAACCCCTAATCTGCAGGTTGCTGGTCCATGGGTCTGCAAGAGCCATTGAATCTCAAAATATGCAGGTCAGGCAGCAGACGGAAGGCTTCTCATGTCCAGAGAAAGAGCCAGAGGTCAGAGGATGTCAAGATGAAAGTAGGATTGGAAAGTGAGAGGAATGAATTTGCCAGAACATCCACGTAGACATATGGGAGGAAGGCCTCTCCGGCAAGGAAATTCCCACTCCACACAGATTGAGTGCTTACACCTGATCACAAAATGGAGGATGATTGCATCATGTCTGCCAAACCACGGAGGATGATGGTCTAACCAAGACCCCTCATGTTAGCCCTTTACACCACCCAGGGGCTTCTAGACGTGGTTCCTGTTGGGTGGATTTCATTTTGCAGTGTTTTCCATTCAGTCCCCAGTGATCCTTAATGCAAGTCATTCTCCGTCTCTTTGCTCCCCCACAGTTGAGCTGGCTGTGACAGCAGCAGGGGTAGCTGCGGGGGATTAGACCAGCTATCCCGCATCAAGCTGGGTCCGAAATGAGGCGTGCGGATGAAAGGAAAAGAAAGAGATATGTACAAAGCATGGGATCGGGAGGATGACAGTCTGATGGACTGATGATTTTTATACTCTTCTTACAAGGGATTGGTTACAAAATAAACATCAAAGAACTTAAAAAAACATTCCTAAACTCTTATCTAAGCAAATGTTACTTAACTAGTCACACTTTCTTAACCTTAGAATAATAAAAGCACTAAGTTCTAAGATAATCAAGTTCTAAGACACTAAGTTCTAAGACAATGCAAGATTCAAAAGAATCTTAAAAGAGATCCTAAATAACTGAGTTATCGCTCAATGCTTTTAGCAGCAAGGTCACAAATAACAGTCATTTTGCAATGCTTTTGTCTGCAGAGACACAGAGGCACAGGGGATTAATTGGTCACCCATCAGTAAACACTTTGATCAGCAGATGCCTCCTACAGGAAGCCACGCGGGGTTCCCCCCACTGCCACAGTGAGACAAGGAGGGGAGCAGGACTCTGTACTGTGCTGTCACTGGGTGTGGTGCGGGAACAACCACACCAGGTGATATTGTCCAGGGGTAACACCCCAATAACTGTTTGTAAAATGTTTGTGCATGCTTTCATCAGAAAGTTATTATTTTTATAACTATAACTCTGGAGTGAGTTATAGCAATAAAAAATTTGTTTGGGGCAAGACCAGCCTATATCCCGTATCGATGCTCCTGCTGTTTGCTGAGAGGTGCCCTCAGGCTGGTTTCCACTCACAGCGACCCTGTGTAGAATAGAACGACAAACACTGCCTGGCTCTGCACCAGCATGGCAATCCTTGTAGCCCCTGTGAAGGTCGACCTCATTGAGAGGCTTCTTCTTTTTACACGACCTTGCTAATGAAGGTCAAGGATGGCAGCCTTCAATACAGGATACAACTCAATGTCAAGAAAACCCAAATCCTCACCACTGGAGCACAATAGGTAAGTAGCATCGCGATAATGGAGAAACGATTGAAGTTGCCAAGGATTTCCTCTTGTCTGGATCCATAGTCACTGCTCAAGGAAGCAGTGGTCAAGAGGTCAGAAGACACATTGCACTGGGCAAATCTGCCGCACAGACCTCTTTAAAGTATTGAAAAACAAGCAAGTTACTTAAAAAAATAGTTTTATTAGGGGCTCATACAACTCTTATCACAATCCATCCATACATCAATTGTGTAAAGCACATTTGTACATTCATTGCTCTCATCATTCTCAAAACCTTTGCTCTCCACCTAAGCCCCTGGAATCAGGTCCTCATTTTTCCCCTCTCTCCCCACTACCCCCTCCCTCATGAACCTCTGATAATTTATAAATTGTTATTTTGTCATGTCTTGCCCTGTCCGATGTCTCCCTTCACCCACTTTTCTGTTGTCTGTCCCCCAGGGAGGAGGTCACATGTAGATACTTGGAATTGGTTCCCTCTTTCCAACCCACCCTCCGTCTACCCTCCCAGTATCGTCACTCACAGCCCTGGTCCTGAAGGGATCATCCACCCTGGATTCCCTGTTTCCAGCTCCTATCTGCACCAGTGTACATGCTCTGGTCTAGCCAGACTTGCAAGGGAGAACTGGGGTCATGATGGTGGGGGGGGGAAGGAACTAGAGGAAAGTTGTATGTTTCATCGTTGCTACATCGCACCCTGTCTGGCTTGTCTCCTCCCCGAGACCCCTCGGCAAGGGGACCTCCAGTGGCCGACAAATGGGCTTTGGGTCTCCACTCCGCACTGCCCACCTCATTCACTATGGTAAGATTTTTGTTCTGATGATGCCTGATACCTGAACCCTTCAACACCTCGTGATTGCACAGGCTGGTGTGCTTCATCCATGTGGGCTTTGTTGCTTCTGAGCTAGATGGCTGCTTGTTTACCTTCAAGCCTTTATGACCCCAGACGCTATATCTTTTCATAGCCGGGCACCATCAGCTTTCTTCACCACATTTGCTTATGCACCCATTTGTCTTCAGCGATCGTATCATGGAGGTGAGCACACAATGATATGATTTTTTTGTTCTTTGATGCCTGATAACTGATCCCTTCAGCACCTCGTGATCACACAGGCTGGTGTGCTTCTTCCATGTGGGGTTTGTTGCTTCATAGCTAGATAGCTGCTTGTTGATCTTCGAACCTTTAAGACCCCAGACACTATATCTTTTGATAGCTGGGCACCATCAGCTTTCTTCACCAACTTTGCTTATGCACTCACTTTGTCTTCAGTGGTTGTGTTGGGAAGGTGAGCATCATAGAATGCCAATTTAATAGAAGAAAGTGTTCTTGCATTGAGGGAGCACTTGAGTGGAGGCCAAGCAAGTTACTCTGAGAACTAAAGTGCATCTGGGCCCACCATGGCATTTTCAATGGCCTCATATGCATGTGAAAGCTGGACACTGAACAAGGAAGACGGAGTAATTATGGTACTCATGAAGACTATTGAAAGCACTTTGGATGACCAAAAGAACAAACAAATCTGTCTTGGAAGAAGTACAACCAGAATGCTCTTAGAGGCAAGGATGTCAAGACTCTGTCTCATGTACTTTGGGTGTGTTCCTGGGAGAGACCAGTCCCTGAAGAAGGACGTCCTGTTTGGTAGGGTAGAGGGGCAGTGTACATAAAAGAGGAAGGCGCTGGCCAAGATGGATGGGCACAGTGGCTGCAACCGTGGGCTCAGGCATAAGAACACTTGTGGGGATGGTGCAGGATTGGTAGGGTTCTGCTCTGTTGTGCACAGAGCCGCTGTGAGTCGATCTGACTCCAGGGCGCTGAGCAACAGAAACAACAAACCCGGGACATAGATGAGGGAAGAGGAAGGGGGACCCCCTGCTCTTCTGAGAAGGGTGATGGGAACATTTGGAAATGGTCAATGGTGATGGCTGAATAACATAATGAACAGAGTTAATAATATCACTGAATTGTACTTGTGAAAAGTTTTGAAATAGCAACTATTTTATTATTTATGGGCCACTATTTTGTGTGTGTGTGTGTATATAAGAAAGAGCTTTATATAAAAGAGCAATTGAATATTGAGAAAACATCCACGCCCAGTCCAAGTCATCATAAATCTGATATTAGCCCATATGTCCGTTATCAGTCTATACATTCTTATTCAGACTCACGCAACACATGCAAATGATGCCTAATGCAGGAAGATCATAGGCCAGTGGGTGGAAAGTCTTGTGGATCCAAGGGAGTGGAAGGACATCAGTGCTGGCATAGGTCTCCATGTGGCTCTGCAGCTCCAGGGCGCTATCTCCATCAGCCTCTGTTCATGTGGCTTGTCCACAGCATTGTCTCCCAGGGAGTGAGTGTGTGTCCTGCCTCCAGTGAGCTATTTATCTCCTTAGTGCCTCCAAATGAGGTCATCAAGCTGTGACCTGATTGACAGGATAATCTCCACCCCTTCCCTCTTAGTTCTCAAATTGACAACAGATTATGTAACTACCACACATACTCAAGAATAAACCTGGCCAGAGGAATAAAAGGTGGGTGGGTGAGGGGGTGGGGAGGTACAAAGAAAGCGATACAACTCTATTGTAAGAAACCAAAAGTGCTCTATATTAATGAAAGAACATACCATGCTTACTGTCTTGGGCTAAGTTCTCCAGGAAAGCAAAACCAGTGGAAAAAATATATATATGTAATTTTATAGTGATAAAATGCCTCACACAGTTGTAAAAGGGGGCAAATACCAAACCTGGAGAAGTTCCAAGTTCATGGGTCAGATGTTAGGCTGGAGGGTGATCAATCCAAGCTTGTCAGGAGGATGATAGGCTTATGGCTTCAATTGAATCCCAGGCCCCCGAGTCAGATGGTAGTCTGCTGAAGACTGCCACACTTGCCAAGCAACATGGCAAGTCCTTGGCACGAATCTAAGGAATTGGAGGTTGACGGGCCAAAATTCAGACCCAGAAAAATGCAAAAGAAACTTTTCCACAACATTCACTGATATTTGAAGCAAGCCATACCCTAGATGAAACTTCCTTTTAATTAATTGATTGATTGATTATAGCGGATCTTATTACGGAGGTGATTACACCGTGTTAAATCTCATCATGGGGGATTACTAGGTCTGAACTGCAAAATCATTGAGAATCCTGCCCTCACGAAGTGAACAGAAAACTCTATCACAGTCACAAAGAGGAAGACATAGCATGGTGAAACGTCATTACTACTCAATATTGAGCACTATTTTTAAAAAAGCAGCAGCAGCAGCAGCAAATGAGACTGGTAGGGTGGTGGAAGGAGACTTCTTTCCCAGAGTCTCAGGATTGTTAGATTCTGCCTACATTAAAAATAATAACCCTAATCCTTCCCAGGGAGCATGTGATGGTGAATTCTTTATGCCAACTTTGCTAGGCTATGGCTCCAGTGGTTTGGCCAAACACTAGTTGCCATTAGGCAGCAGTCCCATGTGATCAAATCAGATGGCCTCAGGCAGGGCACATTAAGTTCCCTAATGCAATGTAACATAGTATGATGGAATTACCCCATGGCCAAGGTCATCTACTGTAAGTAAGCACTTTCCACAATGCAATCCAATGGAAATGACCAATTTATCAGTTGAGGTCATATCAGTGTGGAGATGGATCCACTTTTGAGTTATATAAAGAACACACACACACACACAGGACACTTGCCATGTGGATTGTCTACAGGTAAAAAAATACTAAGGAATCAACCAAAGCATGAATGGCCAGGGCTTCTGACAAGGACATAATTAGCATAACTAAGACTCTGACTTGAGCTTTTAGTTTCTAAAACGCTCAGGAAATAAATTGCTGTTCTTAAAAGCCACCGATGAGGGGACTTCAAAATCTCATGGAGAAACTCCACTATCATTTCATTCCATTTCCCCCCATGAGCTGTTTGAAGTCCCCTCCTACTTGTGATATATATGTTACAATAGTACTTTAAGCAAAAATACACAAAGAAAATTGATGTTAAAGAGTATGGTAGTCCCCTAATCTGGTGTCAATTTGAGGATTAAGAGTGTAGGGATGGAGTCTAGTTTGTCAATCTGGAGATAGCTAATGAGGCTTCTGTGTGGGCATGGCCTTCTCCTGAGGATTCTGGGAAATCTGGTATTTTCCTCCTTGGAGGTGGGAGACACTCTGCTCACATCCTGGGAGACAGAGCAGCTGACAAAACACATGGACCCACCCTGAAGCAGAGACCCCTGTCAGCGCTGAGATGTTTCCAATGACACTGGACCCAAAGACTTTCTAACCACTGGCGTGTGATCTTCTGCATTCCGTGTCATTACATGTGTTTTGTGAGTCTGAAGAGGACTTTATTGATTGCTATCAGACATATGGGCTAATATCGGACTTCTGGACTTGATCTGGACTGGGCTGGGATGTTTTCTCAATGTTCAATTGCTCTTGTAAATAATTCTCTTTCTTATACATATTTGTGTGTCCATGGACTTGTTTCTCTAGTCTCCCCAGACTGACACAAAGAGAAAATAGTAGTAGAAACCATTCAATGGTATCAGTAGTTACAGTGTATCTTCTAAGGACTACTATGCTTAAAACCAAACCCAAAATCAAGCTCACTGCCATCGAGTCAATCCTACACATAGAGACCCTACAGGACAGAGTAAAACTACTTCTGTGGGTTTCCGAGACTGTAAGTCCTTATAGGAGTAAAAAACCTCATCTTTCTCCTGTAAAGCTGCAAGTGGTTTCAAACTTCTGACCTTGCGATTAACAGCCCAACGCGTAACCACTACACCACCAAGGCTCCTCATGCTGACCATAGATGCTTACACACTATAGATAAGACGTAGCAGACAAATACGAATCAAGAGAAAAGTCTTGCAGCAGAGAAATTTCAAAATCAAAAGCATTAATAGGAAGGAGGGACAACTCTAACAATTTAATTGGAAAGTATGAAACTGACAGAATTATAAGGAGACATGGACAAACTCACAGACATACTGAAAGACTTTAATGTAATTTAAATACAGAAAGATTTCAAAAAATAAACAAGAACAACAGCAGGCGATTATTGAAGTGATTTAGCAATCAACAAGCACTTTATGCATTCGTTTCCGATAACCTAGGATATGTCCAAAGGTGTCCACATGCTATTTCCAAAGGAAGTATGGACACATTTTCAAGAACTGATGTAGCTCAAGCATCTTACTCACCACCGTGAAATGAAATGGAAAAGATATCTGACGATCACATGTATATCATCCGCTTCAAAAATGAGTGTCTCAAATATTTTTTAAATCATTTTATTGGGGACTCCTACAACTCTTATCACAACCCATCAATTGTGTAAAGCACATTTGTACATTCATTGTCCTCTCAAATAGCTTTTTCAGTGACGAGAAACCCACTGTGAATTTATAATGTCGAGAACAAAGTGACTGTCATAGTAAAACAAAACAAAGACGTCTAAAGCAGCATTTACTGTACATCAGATTTATAGTTATTAAAAAAAAGATGGAAAAGAAGTGAGTTAAGTTTTACATCTAAGAAGTTAAGAAGAAACAGAGTCAACGGAAAGTAAGCAAATAATAGGGAATATAAATTAGTAAAATAAAAAGTCAGATTCACTAAAGAGGATGAACAACAACCAAAGCTTTGATTTTTAAAATCTGCAACCGGGAAAGTGCTAGCTGACTGATGAAGAAAAAGAAAAAAGGCGAAATGCAAAATATGAGGAACCCCCAAATGGGAAAGAATACTTGCAAATTGAGATTTAATAAAAACACAAGAGAATACTATAATAAGTTGGATTCCATTTTTTCATCTGACAAGAGTTTGCCAGTTGGTCAAATCCATAACTCTCCCAGTCAGGAGCCGCTGGTGTTAGCTGTCTTTCACTGCCTGGAACAAAGAAGTCATTACTACCATTTCTGGGGGCCAGGAGGGACTCTATGGCTGTGTTCTGATCAGTGAAAGATGGTGTGACACATGCGTGGCAGCGTCTGGGAAACTCCAGGAAGTCAGCTGGTCCTGCCCTCTGCTCTCCATTCTTCCTTCAACCCTCTGGATGGAATATGGACATGATGTCTGGGTCTGAAGTCATTCTGTGGGGTCATGGGGCGGGGTCATGCACAGAGGATAGTGGAGCAGCCAGGAAAATAGCTTGTGAGTCAATTATGTTTTAGATTTTCTGTTCCATGCAGCCCACAGGAGCCTGGGAAGTGTAGCATTTCTTCCCAAGTATCGATTCCAGGGGCGTAAGAAGAGGCTTGCTACTCCCGTAAAGAGCCACAGTCTCTGCCCTCTAGGTTGGCTGTGAGTCAGAAATGACACCAGGGCGTTGAGGTACTGATTTCAAGTTTTTTTTTCTTCCAATTTTTGCCCCCTATCTGGAGACATTTAAAAAAAAACCCAACATTTTACTGGGACTCTTACAGCTCTTATCACAATCCATCCATCCATTGTGTCAAGCACATTTGTACATTTGTTGCCATCATCATTTTCAAAACATTTGCTTTCTACTTGAGCCCTTGGTATCAGCTCCTCATTTTTCCCCTCCCTCCCCAACACTCCCTCCATCATGAACCCTTGATAAATTAAAAATTATTATTATATCTTATATTGTCCACTGTCTCCCTTCACCCACTTTTCTGTTGTTTGTCCCCCTTTATATATCAAACATTGTGATGGGTTCCCCCTTCCTCCCCCTACCTTCTCCTTCCCCTCCTGGTATCCATACTCTCATTATTGGTCCTGAAGGGTTTAGCTGTTCTGGATTCCCTGTGTTGCAAGCTCTTATCTGTACCAATATACATGCTCTAGTCTAGCCAGATTTGTGAGGTAGAATTGGGGTCATGATAATGGGGGTAGCGTGAGAAGCATTAAAGAACTAGAGGAAAGTTGTATGTTTCACCAGTGCTACACTGCACCCTGACTGGCTCATCTGCTCCCCGCGACCCTTTTATAAGGGGATGTCCTGTTGCCTACAGATGGGCCTTAAGTCCCCACTCTGCACTACCCATCATTCACAATGATATGATTTTTTTTTGTTCTTTGATGCCTGATACCTGATCCCTTCGACACCTCATGATCACACAGGCTGGTGTGCTTCTTCCATGTGGGTTTTGTTGCTTCCGAGCTAGATGGCCGCTTGTTTATCTTCAAGCCTTTAAGACCCCAGACGCTATATCTTTTGCTAGCCGGGCACCATCAGCTTTCTTCACCAACTTTGCTTATGCACCCATTTGTCTTCAGCGATCGTGTGGGTAAGTGAGCATCACAGAGTGCCAGGTCTCCAGTGTTGTCCCCTGTGTAGTGCTATGGATCAGTGAGGGGCGTCTTACCTTGTGATGGGGGCGGCCCTATGGTTCTCTCTGTGCATTGGCTGCTCTGAGCAGGAATATCGTCCATGGGGCTTGGAGGGCCAGGATGTGTTCCCCTCTCTCTCCTTCCCTCTTCATAAGCTCCTGTGCGCTCTGATCAGATGTGCCCCTCTCCCTGAACTGTAGCTTCTGTGCTGTCCTCTGAAGCAGAGACATTTTTTTTTCAGTGATAGACAATTCTTTTGCAGGCTTCTTGGTTACAAAATGTAACACAGTGTCATCTGCTTGTAAATGTCTTCCTTTCTTAGAGCTCAGACAACACCGTGCTGCAACGAAATCACCACCAACCCAAGGCCATTTCTACAGAAAGAAGACTCTGTTTCTCTAATACCATTTTTTGAAAACCATTTGGTCTATGTCTGTGCCTTTCTAGAGACTCAGTAAGTTTCTATCCCTATTTCTGAATTATAGCGTGACCTTCTGAAGATGGCTTGAAGCAGCCATTCATCTCCGAGCTTGCACTCAACCCCACTGAAGCGATGATCATGTGAACTCTCGAGACCAAGTTCACGGTGGGGGGTGGCGGGGGAAGCACACAATGACAAAGGTTGTAAGATGCAGTCTCATTTCAAAGATATGAAAAGGTGCCTTAGACTCAATGGTGCACATGAAGATTTGCGTTCTATTAGGGGGAATCCTTCCAGCTTGGGGGTGTTGTTTTAACCCACCGTGTGTGTGTGTGTGTGTGCGTGTGCGTGTGCGTGTGTGCGCGATTTGCTCTGCAGCCACAGCTCAGCTACAATCATTTACAGAAGCAACAGGGAGAGTCATCTGCTTCCCAAATCATGCAAATTGCTCACTGAAGAAAAACACAGACATCTGTGCGGCATCAAGTCTTGACCACACATTGTGTGGACATCTGACAAAAGGAGAAATCACGGCGCAGCCACCGGCTTTATTGAGATACCAGCGTGTGCTTTCGGCAAATGACCATCTACACTGGGAAAGCTGAAAGTCACCCAGACTGGGGCCGGTGAGAACACCAAAGTGAGCAGAGAGGCCACAAACCCACATCCGCAGAGACCTCAGACCGATATTTCTGAGCCGTGGAAGCAAAGATCCGAGCATTTAAAAATGCCTGCCTTTAATGATGACGAATAAGCCCTTCTAGAGCTGAGAGCTTTCTCCATACCCAGTCTCCAGAGCACTGAGGGTCTGTCTGGATATCATTTGAGCAGTCTAAACTCTTCCTTTTTAAAAGAAGACCATTTTGCTCCCAATAGCGATTCAAGCTGACAGACAGACAGGCACATGGGGTTCAGTGCTCCATTTTTTTCCTAGTGCACAATCTTTTAGAAATATTTTACAAGAAAATGGTTTTTTAAAAAAAGGCTACCATTTCAAACAACTTTCCAAACAGGGATTATACAATCTTCCATGAATACTGGTGTTTAAGAATGAGGCCCTCACCACAGACACGACTCCCTAAGAGGTATCTAGGTCATTTCTGCAAGAGGTGGACGCTGAAATATTTATGAATGAAATAAATATGATGTCTGGGGTTTGGTTGAAAGTGCTCCCGGGGTGGAGGGAGCAGAGAGGGAGGATGGAGTCAGAGTGCTGTGGGTCGGTAATTGTAGAAGGTGGGTGATGGGCAAATGGAGTTAACTAGACTGTTCTCCCTACTAATGTGAATGCCAGCGATTTCCCGTAATAAAAGCATTTTTTAAATGTCCAATTCCTTTTAAAAAATCGTGTTAAGTAAGTCACAAGCAATTTTCGACTGATTTCAGCAGCCTTCACCTACACAGTTCCGTGACATGCACTGGGCGCATCATGCTGTCCAACTATCACTGTTATCCCTTTCTAGATATTTCGATCACCCTGAGCAAATGCTCAGAGTCTCTTCATCAGTGAGCACCTCTATCCCTATGCCCCCAATCTCCCCCTGCCCACACTCTTGGTAACCATCAATAAACTTAGGTCTGTATACACTTGTGTAGTCTCAAAGCTTCCAGCAAGTGAGCTTTTGTAGTTGTTGTTTTGTGACTAGTTGTTTTCAATAGTACTGGGGAGAAGGCAGTAGAGAAAGACACACTGAAAATGCATGTGAAAGTCCATCCAGAGTGCTCTTCAGAAGTAAGGCTGGTGAGATTTTGCCCCTCTGACTTGGGACATGTTATCCGCAGGGACTAGTCGCTGGAGGACATTGTCTTAGTTAACAAAAAGACCACAAGTGAGTGACTTTAACACACACTCAGTTGTGGGATTGAAAGAGACTTTGCCCCAGCTTTGTCTCCCAAGACATGCCAATCATTAGGGGCTTTTTGCCAGCATATGGTGGGAGGTGAGCTGTCTAGTTCCACCAAGGTAGGGCCTGCTCCCTGCTGATAAGGACCATGGGCTATTCTCCCTAAAGGCTTCTGACCATTAACCTGGTTCCTGTAGGTGGGTTTACACCCTACTGATAATGGTTTCTATGGAGATCCAGAGAACAGGTCAAACCAGCTCAGTGACATCCAAAGCTAGGCCGCCATCCTGAATCTAGGATCAGCTCTTCTTGCCACATGTATACCCCAATCCCTCCTCTTCCTATTGCGAGTCTATCCTTAGATTGTCCCCTCTCATTGCTGTATAACCTATAGTGCAGCCCCTTCCTGTGACGTATGTCTTTACCTGTAATTAGTGGACTTGCACTCCCCCCAAAAGTAGATAGGCCTGGGTTAGCAATAAAGAGCTCTCTCTCGGCTTCCCTCTTGGCCTCTCATTGGTTCCCCCCTCCTCTCCTGTCCTCGATACCCTGTTCCCTTTCCTCTTGTCTTCCTCCCCCTCCCCCTATATCCACATGGACCACCAAGCCGGGCTGAGGTGAGCATGCTACCACGAAATGAGTCTGACTCCATTATTTCAATCTCTCATGCTCTCTAGGACTTTATTCTAATATTTATATATCTCAACCGTACAATGGCGCTTATTGAACCCGCGATTAGTGGTGGGGGGCTGGCCCTTCCCCTACACTCAGTTGATTTTATTTTCTCCCAGAGCAGGAGTCTAGAAGCCCAAATGCAGGGTACCAGCTCCAGGGAAAGCCTTCTATTTGTGCTGGCTGTGGGGGAAGAAGGTCTCGGAGCTTTTCAGCTCTTGCTGTTGGGTCCCCTGCAGAGCCTGAGCAGCATGACTTCTGCCTTCCTCTAGCTGCACGTGTGTGTTGAAGCTCCTCTTTTGTGAAGGGGATTGATGGAAGACGCGAACAACTTCCCAATTAACATAAAGAGAAAACTCCATCCCAAATGGGATGATAAATGACAAGTGTACAAAACAAAAACCCAAACCACCTCACTGTTATCAAGTCCATGCTGACTGACAGTGTCTCTTCCGGACAGCGTCGAAACCTGAGTGATTCCAAGAAGGCAAATCCTAGCTGTTGTTGTGGGGTGATGTGTCAGTCTGGGTAGACCAGAGAAACAAGTCCATGGACACGCATATGTGTATAAGGAAGAGGTTTATATACAAGAGGAATGGAACATTGAGAAAACATCTTAACCCAGTCCAGCCCAAGACCATAAATCTGACATTAGCCCATATGTCCGATACCAATTTATAAAGTCCTCTTCAGACTCACGAAACACATGCAATGAAGCCAAATGCAGGACAATCACAAGCCAGTGGGTAGAAAGTCTTTGGGTCCAGTGGTGTTATAATCATCTCAGTGCTGGCAGGGCTCTCCCCGTGGCTTCTCCGGCCTCTGAGGTCTGGTTGCATCCGTGTGCATTCTTCAGCTCAGGGCACCAGAGTAGTTCCATGTGTCTTGGCAGCTGCAATGTCTCCCAGGGAGTGGCAGAGAGAGAGTGTGTGTCTCCTGCCTCCAAGAGGGAATACAGGAGTTCCCAGAATTCTCAGGAGAAGGCCAGGCCCACACAGAGGTCTCCTTGGCTATCTGCAGATTGACAGCCTAGACTCCACCCCTACGCTCTTAATCCTCAAATCGGCACCAGGTTAGGTGACTGTCCCAGGTGCCACTGAGTCAGTTCCGACTATCTCTAAAAACAATGGCCCGACTCTTCCTCCTAACGCACCCAGCCTTTCTTTCCACGGATCCATCGCTTCTCCTGCTTCCATCTTCTCCCGAAGCCACGGGGCTCCCCAGTCAGGAGCTGGTGCAATCCAGTTTCTCTTCTGTGCCGCTCAGCCGCCCTTCACCGCCCTCTTAGGAGTTTCTTGTCCCAAAGGCGGCCCTGGCTCCGTGTTCCTTGTTCTTTCTGTTTCTCCTCCTGGCCAAACCGAGGTGACCCTGGGGTTTGAAATGCCAACCTTGTAGCTAGCAGCCGCATGATTAATATGCTCGGCTGCTAACCGGCTGGGTTGGTAGTTCTAAGCCCCCCAATTTGACTTGGAAGAAGACTGGGCAGTCTGCTTCTGAGAGACTGCTGTCCCTGGAAACCCCATCATGCTCACGTCTACTCTGAAGCAGAGCTGCCAGGCATTGGAACTGACTCCAAACCACTAAAACATTTGGTTCTAGCCAGACCTAACCATTAGGCAGTGAGAAACCCGGTGGGGTAGCGGGTTACACATTGGGCTGCTAATGGCAAGGTCAACAGTTCAAAACCACTAACCTCTCCCCTGGGGGAAGATGAGGCTTTTACAGAGGAGTAGTTATATATAATCTGTCCTTTGGTGTCGCTATGAGTTAAAATAGACTCTACCGTAGTGAGTCTGTTTTTTTTGTTGTGACCATTAAGCAATTCTCCTAATTTTATCATTGTTGTTAGCGATTGAGGTAGTTAGCTTATTGTGCCAACCTGGCCGATAAACACATGTGGGATTAATTGAAGGGCAGAGAGATAAATGGCTCCGTGAGTCTCGTCTCTTTTTGTCTCTTGCTCTTTGATCATCGGACCAGTGTGTGGCTGCTTTGCTTGTTCTGTGCTTCAATTTGCAAGCTACACTACCTGTGGGACACCTAACCCGTGGACTGTGTCGCTGTCATTTGAGGTTCCTCCAAGAACTGCTTCGCCACACCATTGGAATGTACATCTCTTGAGCTGGGGACTGTCGAACCCTGTCATCTGGCTGACTGTTGGTGACCTGCCTTGCTGTTTGCTGCCTGTGCCCAGATAGGCTGACTTTCTCTACAGAGGACTGCCCAGTGGCCCTCAAGACTTGAAGGACTGCCAGTGTCTCACGGGAGTGAGTTGCACTGAGCCATTTGTACTGCTTTATAATTTACTGAACTGCTTATTTCTTATGTTATCTATCTAGCTATCTGAATAAATATATATATATATATAATTATTAGTGTTCTGGTTTTGTTTCTCCAGAGAACCCTGTCTAACACAGCGATGGCGAAGCTGGCCTCGGCCTCACGGTGACACCTTGTATTACAGTGCAAAACTGCTCCAGAGGGCTTTGGGCTGTGATTTTTCTGGGAAGGATCCCTGGTGGCTCTGTGGGTTAGGCACTGGGCTGATAACCACAGGGTTGGCATTTCAAACCCACCAGCTCTCCCTAGGGGGAAAAATGAGGTTGGTTGTTCCGGTAAAGATTTGCTGTCTCAGAAACCTCGGTAGGGTGCTATCAGGATTCAGTTTGATTTTGACCTTCATGGAAGCTGGTTGCCGGACCTTGCTAGCCTGTGAGTTCACAACGGATTAAGAAGGGCTTGGGTTATCTTCATTTCGTTGATGAAAAGAGGGTGGGTGGTTCCCAGCCCCCAGCGACAGGAGGCAATTGGTAAGCAGAAGCAGCAGACCAGTGTGACTCTCCCTCTGCCCTTCAGGCACGTGACCTCGTAGCCCTTCCCTTTGGACGCTTGGCGGTCTCTGGAATATCTGTGGCTTGCGGTTGGGTGCTGTTGAGCCAGGTGGACTCCCGGTGACCCTAGGCACAACAGAACGACACATGTCTAGTCCTGTGTCACCCTCACAATTGTTCTTACCTCCGAGCCCATCGGTGCAGCCATGTGTCAATCCATCTTGTCAGACGCTTTCCTCTGTTTGCTGATCATCCCCTTCCCCTTCTCGGGGGTGGTCTTTCCTGATAATGTGTCCAACGGATCCAGGGCCCATTTTGCTCCCAGAATGCTCTTGAGGCAGAACTCACTGGAAGCTCTTTATAATCTGTCGTTTGAAAGAATGACAGCGATGGGAATCAATCTACCAAGAATTTAAGAAAAAATACCAGTGGCCATACGAAAGCACATTCTTCCCTCCCACATGGCAGGTGCGGGTTGACAAACAGTCATGTGAAGGCAGACAAGACAAGATTACTAGAAACAAGAGGGAGAAGGGCGAACCCATGTTTGTGCCAATTATACTCTGGTTTAGTCGTTCACTTGTTCAGACTCTACTTCTCCCCCCAAAGAGAGTTCAAAGCAGCTTAAAGAAGTGGAGGGTAAAATAGGATTTAAACATCAAAAGGCAAGAAGGCATCCTAGTGAAAAGGCCAGGCGGCAGAACAGAAGACACGTGTAACAGCTGCCTGGCGAAAGACAATGTGTACGCAATGCCTGGCATGGGAGGCTGGCCCTTGTGGGTCCTGATACCGTACAGATTCGACCCTGAACTTCTCGGTGGCCAGGACAAGTGGGCAGTGCTGCCAAGGTCAAGAATCATGTGGGCATTACAATTAAAGTAAATCTGCTATCCAGCAGCACAACTTTCCCCGGCCATCTCCATTCTAGAATGTTCTGGAGGGCATTGTATTAGGGGCTCCTCAAATCTGCCCCAATAAAAACTAGCGGCAGTTTTAAGGGGCTTCTTTCTCCTTGTGTGTTCAAGCCACCTGAAGATTCCTCAGAGGGCAGCCCAGATGTCCAGCTCTCAGACGGCCAGATCTGTGTGAAGGTTACACACTGTAGACCAGCATGTGCCCAAACCCACTGCTGTGCATTTGGTTCCGACACAGGGTGACCCCAGGTCAGATTGGTGAGGCCCCCATTCCCAGTGGTTTGTTCAAACACTACACTAGTTGGGGTTTTAGAGGCTACAAATCTATTGGAGAAGACAGGCTCATCTTTCTCCTGAGTAGTGACCGGTGGTTGGATCTGCTGACTTTGAAGTTAGCAGCCCAATTTACAAGCCATGCATCAAAGATCCTTAAGACAGTGGAAGGCAATGTAACATGATGTAATTACTTTCCATAATGTCAGCCATCAACTTATTGAAAGAGGGAGTCTCTTAGCATTCGGACTATATATATATATATAGCTGCATGTATCTTTTATTTGTTTTCATTATAGTGTGGGTAAACGTTTACACATTAGTTTTCAAATTAGTTCCCCATTCATGAATATATCCACATTTTGTTTTATAACTCTCAAAACTCAATTCACTGCCATTGAGTTGATTCTGACTCATAGTGACCCTATAGGGCAGAGCAGAACTGTCCCTGTGAGTTCTACAGAAGTAAGCCTCATTTTTCTCCTGAGGAGTGGTGGGTGGATTGGAACTGTCCACCTTGTGACATGCAACCCAGCATGTAAGCCACTAGGCCACCAGGGCTCCCATTCCCTCGGTGCAACAACATTGGTCCGGGCTCTTCATTTCCCTCCTGTCCCTTCCTGCCTTCTGAACTTTGTTTTAGGTAGGTGTTGCCATTTTGGTCTCATATGTTTACTTATTCTTAGTACATGTCACTTACATGTTATTATGAATCTTATAGGCCTGTCTCCCTATCATTTAAGAAACCCTGGTGGTGCAGGTGCTAACATCAATGTTGGCCGTTCAAACCCACCAACTGTCAGGGGAGCCAGCCCCTAACAAATCATCACAGACCCGGCAGGCTCAATTGTACAGTGATAATAAGTAAAGATTATAGTAAAGTCATAGAGAATAAGAGAGAGTAAAATAAAGGAGTCAGACATATTTCATGGTAGCATGCTCACCTCAGCTCTTCTTGGTGGTACAGGGCAGGAGAGAGAGTAGGAGAGAGTGTGGTTTATTACTAACCAAGGCTTATAGATCTTTGGGGGCGTGCAAGCCCTCGGTTTACAGGTGAAGACATACGGCACAGGGAGGGGTTGTACTATAGGTAATACAGAATTGAGAGGGGGACGATCTAGGGATATACATGCAATAGGAAGAGGCAGGATTGGGGTACACATGTGACAAGATGGGCGGATCCTTGATTCAGGATGGGAGCCTAACTTTGTGTGTCACTGAGCAGGCTTGACCACTTCTCTGCTCTCCATGGAAACAATCACTATCCTTATCAGTAGGGAGTGAGCCCCACCTCAGTGACCAGACAGTAGACTGATGGCTGAATGCCTTCAGGGAGAAGATCTCTAAGCATCTGACCTCCCACCATGTGCTGGCAAACAGCCTCTATGTTTGGCATATCTTTGGGGGAGACAAAGCTGGGGAAAAGTCTTTTTATATTCCACAATCAACCACTCCATGGGAGAAAGAGGAGACTGTTTGCTTCCATAAAAATTTATGGTCTCAGAAATTCTATCATGCAGTTCGATGCTGTGTTATAGGTTAACTCTGGGTCAGAATCACATAATGGCCTTGGGTTTGGGCTTTTTCGGTAGGGGAGGATCTGCTTTTTAGGCTGGACAAACAGATATTTTGGCAGAACATTCTCTCTGTCTCTTTCTCGTGTGTGTGTGTGTGTGTGTGTGTGTGTGTGTGTGTGTGTGTATTTGACCAGCCCTGTTTCTCTAGAGAACTCTAAGACACCCATCGAACCCAAAGTCTGGACCCCATACTTATTCTAGGGCTGGCAGCTCTTGCTTTGATCTCAATGTCAACTAGATATTAAAAGACTCTGCTCTGAATATGCTCAGACTCTATCTCTAGACAAAAAGGTTTGTACCAAGGTCAAATCTAAATTCCTTTGCTATCTTTCTGGCAGTGGAAGTGATAGCAGAGGTGTATGTATGGGTGTGTTAGTCCCTGTTGACTAGAGAAACAAATTCAGGGAGGCTCATATGTGTTTAAGAAAAGAGTTTTATGTACAAGAAAGAGTTCTACATACAAGAGTTTTATATACAAGAGCAGTTGTACATTGAGAAAACATCCCAGTCCAGATCAAGTCCATAAGTTCGATATTAGCCCATATGTCTGATACCAATCTATAAAGTCCTCTTCAGACTCAGGAAACACATGCAATGACGCTGAATGCAGGAAGATCACAGGCCAGTGGGTGGGAAGTCTTGTAGATCCCGTGGCATTGTAAGCATCTCAGCGCTGGCAGGGGTCTCCACGTGGCTTCTCCAGTTCCCAGGGCACGGGGTCTATCAGTTAGTGCCATGTCTCTTGTCAGTAGAGTGTCTCTCAGGGAGTGAGCCGAGAGGAAGTCTCTCCCGCTTCCAAGGAGAAAATCCAGGAGTTCCCAGAATCCTCAGGAGAAAATCGATTTTGTTCTTTGTGATTTTCATTAGCTGAAAATCTAGTCATTTCTGAGTTTGAAGAGCAGATCAGACTCCCATGGTGAGAGACGGGGAAGGGGGAAGGGCGCATGGGCTGCTCAGAGCCAACAAGGAATGATGAAACCACAAGGCCGAGACCTTGCTTTGACCTTCTAGCCTGCAGAACAACGAGGAAATACATTCCTGTCCCTGTAAGCCATCCACGTGCCCTAGTGTTTGCTACAGTAGCACTAGGTAGCTAAAGCTAGAAGCTTCTCTTCTGATTCCCCGCCGCCTCGAAGCCCCCCTGGCTGGCATTATGTTGCCGAGCCTGAAATAAATAGCCATTGGAACACGGAACATTCTTTAAGGATCTGAGCATGCGTGCTTGCCCGCTGAAGGACGGGCCCCTTTCCCATAGAGACCCGGTGGAGGGTGACTGGGGTGGGGCGGGGGACCCAAGGCTCTCCTCTCAAGGTTCTTGTCCAGCTTGCAAGAAATTCTGCAGAAGAGGACCCGCCTTGGGACCAGGGTCAGAGAAAAGGCTCGAAGGGAGCGAGCGAGTTTACGAAGGAGCTACTTTCGTGGGCACCACGGAAGGCCCCAGCTCATCTGAGCGCATGCCAAGGCTCAGAGAGCCGGGCTATGGTCCAGCTGGTGCAGACCCATCACTGCCGGCTTTCCATGGGGACCTCTGCCAGGGGCCGGCTGTCCCTGGCATCGCTCCCCTTTCCAGGCACAAGCCCCGCCCGCAGTGTTCATGCTGCGTCCTTGTCACCGGGCCTTGACACCAAAGGTCGCTTCAGCCATTTTGGGGGGTGGTGGAAACATCCTGTCTCCCTGCCCACACCTGTTCACTAGCTCACTCTCTTCCCCTGTGAAGGAACTGTGTCCGCCATCCTGGACGCAGGGAGGCTCCACTCTTTGGTGCTAGAAAGTCCTTCCACTGTCACCCTCTGCCCCTTTGCTTGGTCCTGTCTAGCTACCAGATTCCTCTGGTGTGGAAGGTGGGGGGGACACTGCCCATGCGGGCGCTGTCTCGCCTCCGGGTGCCGCGGTACGTGGATGGGTGGTAAGGGACCCCAGAGCCCCAGACGCGGAATGAGAACACAGAACCTGGTCAACCCGCAAAGCAGATCGAAAAGGCTCCGCCCCTCAGCTTGGTGGGAAGCACCCCCCTCCTCCTCTTCCAGAGGGACCCTCCCCATGCCCTGCCCAGGGGGAAGCAAGTAGTTAAGCACAATAGACATGCTCTCTGTCATGGATGTGTCACTGTCCGTCTTCCGGAGCGGATGGCTCCCACTGGGCCGTGGGACAGAGGTCTCTCTGGGCATTCCCTCTCATGCGGCTTGCATCCACCGGAGCAGAAATTGGTCTTCTCTTTTCGTTAACGAGGCGTGTCCTTTACCCTAATCCTACGCCGTCCAGCCGTGAGCTCCGAGTCGTGTCCTCCCCTCATTCAGACTTTGTGTTTGGAGATGCACACTTGATGTACCCTTCCTTCACCCGGAGTCGCCCAGGGGGAGACGTCGTCGAGCTTCAGCGGGAGGAAGCGGAGGGCCCTGGAAGCAGAAGGATGCCTGGGTTGGAAGGAAGGACTGCCCAAGGGGAAACTGAGTCACCAGTGTGGAAACACAGAGGGAAATACGGAGGCATCCGACCTGCATGCGATCACTTCAAGGGGGAGAAAAAGCGGTGTGCAGGGAATGCAGGAAACAGACCGCGCCCTCGCCACAAAAGGCAGCAGCCACCTGGGTGGCCGTGGTGTCCCTGCGGGAGGGTAGGGAGGGGCAAAGGGTGGCTTCCAGGTGGCATTCTTGCACTCTATCGACTATTTGAATCTAAAGCAGCAGCCAGATCCCTCCGTGCTTACTTGCCATCCTGGTGGCAGCGAGGACGGTAGGGCCCCCTTCACTTCCCTGGGGCATGACCAAACTTGGTGTCCCAGGACAGGAATTCCAGGCCCGCCTCTTAGCGCCACCTCACTGCCTTTGCCTCTCGCCAGCTTCCTTGAGAGTGCTGGAAAGAAGCTACTTACTTCTCAAGAGGCCTTCCACGGGACACCCAAGGGCTTGCATTCCTGCTCTTGGCTTCCAGCCATCCCGGATATTTCTGGAATGGAAAAGCCAAACAGTGCGTACGGCTTCTCTGAGACGGCCAGGTGATGGCTCTTCAGCTTGTTTTCAGCACACGGGCCCTCTGAACGATTGCCCTCCGCTGGCCCTGCACCTTGAAGAAACCCGACACTCATCCCTCTGAAAGGATGTCTTGACACAGCGAATGCCGCCTGCCCCTTGCTGGTGGTTGTAGGGGCGTTGGGAGCTTGGTACTTTCCCGAAAGAAGCAAGTCCACCCGGGAAGAGCAGGTGGCCTACTCAGAGTTGTTGTTGTTGTTGGTAAAAGACATACACAAAGGAAGACCTAGCAGATGGATTACCTCTGAGGTTACCCAGAGTGAGCTCTTAACCTAAACGCGGAGAGGAGGGCGAGGGCCTTTCCATCACGTCACGTTTTGTTAGTGATCTCGTACATATTGCAGTGGGCTCAGGGATTGTCTCTGAAAAGATGGACCTGGTGGGGAACACATGCCTAACCCAACAGCATGCCAACGGGCCGGCCAGCTGCTCCCGTGTAACCTGGTTCTCGGCTTATTCTAGGGTGCTAGGCTCTAGTGTTTTCCCTGCCTCTCTCATAGACAGGCGTGGCCCTGGGGCGGCCCTCTAGTCAGTGGGATGGGCGCTTCGGCAGAATGGTGCTCTGGACCTGACTCATCATAATCTCCACTACCTGCTCCTCCGTACCCCTTCTCTTTGGGGTGTCTGGAAAGGAGGTCACCCTCAGGACAACCCAGGAAACCCCACATCCAACGGCAGAGACTCCCCTAGTCGGGCCTCGGAATGGACTGCCTGGAAGAATGTCATCCCTTGGTCATCCCACCGTGCAATCTGTAGACAGGAATGGCTCTTCTCTTATGTTGGGATCATTACAATCCAGGGGCTGCTTGTCTCCACAGTTACTCCCTGCCGTCAGGTCGGTGCTGACTCAGCCACCATATTGGACAGGGTAGAACTGCTCCTGTGAGTGTGGGACTAGAAAGTCCTGTCTTTCTCCCTAAGGTGCCGCTGATGGGTTCAAATCGCAGTCCATTGCATAACCACTATGCCACCAGGCTTCCTTTGCACAGTTAAGCTCCTTAAAAAAAATAAGAATAGGTTATGAGAAGAGGCATGAGAGGAAGGATATTCTGGGCCGCTGTGTCAGTCTGGGAAGATTAGAGGAACAAATTCATAAACACTCTTATATGTATAAGAAAGAATTTTATATAAAAGAGCAATTGTATTTTGAGAAAACATCCAAGCCCAGTTCAGAGCAAGTCCATAAGTCTGATATTAGCCCATATGTCTAATACTAGTCCATAAATTCCTCTTTAGACTCACGGAGCACATGCAATGATGTTGAATGCAGGGAGTTCCCAGGCTGGTGGGTAGAAAGTCTTGTGGACCCAGTGGCTGTGGAAGCATCTCAATGCTGGTGCGCATCCACATGTCTTCTCTAGCTCTCTAGTGTCTCAACAGCAGGAAAGGGAAGGCGGTGAGAGTGTGTCCTGCCTCCAGTGAGCTATTTATCTCCATTGCACCTCCAAGTGAGGTCATCAAGCTGTGACCTGATTGACAGACTAGACTCCACCTCTGTGCTCAAGTGGACGGGAGATTGTATAACTGTCGCCGCTTCTAAAACCTGTGCAAAGCACCCTGACAGTGCAATGAGGTAGAATTGGATATACATAGTGGTATATCCAATCAAGCCTCAGGTCTTGTAACTTCTGATGACACAGGTTGATCTCCCATTTGTGGCTCCTGTTTCTTGTGGGTTTTCTAGAAGAGGGTCTCCTTTAATCTTTTCCACACTCAGGGACCCAGGCTGAGAGGTCCCCTCTGCATGCTTCCATGCTTGCCAAGGCAGGAAACAGTCTGCCCACTCCTTCACTGGCGTTGAAAGCATCAACCGCAAAGTGAGCTTTCACTGACCAGATCAAGTCACATGGCCATTCTCTTTCAAGAGGGCGGAAATGTGTGGTCTGTCACGGCCCCGAAGGAGAATTCAACCTGTTTGAACTAAAAACCAAACTCATTGCCAGCAAGTTCATTGCTACTCATCGTGACCCTGTACGACAGGGTAGAACTGCCCCTGTGGGTTTCTGAGACTGTAACTCTTTGCAGGAGTAGAAATCCTCGTCTTTCTCCTAAGAAGAGGTGGGTGGTTTCAAACTGCTGACCTTGCAGGTTAGTAGCCCAACTGGTAACCCACCACACCACCAAGGCTCACTTGGGCATGTTTGGAAGAGAGCAACCTGACTTTTAAAGGAAGTTTTAGAAGAGATTGGATTTTAGCTGACTTTTGGGGAGAAGAGGTGAGATGAAGACTTTGTATTGGTTCCCTGTTCATTCTTAGGTCCTAGGGTGATGGTCATGGTTTGTGTTAGTCCACAACCCAAAAGATTGTGGTCTGAATTCACTCATTGGCACTGCTGAAGAAAGGCCTGGTGGCTGCGTCTATGAGGACCAGAGCCAAGAAGACCCTGCGGAGTACAATTCTCTTCTACAGCACAGGGCACCCCGTGAGTTGGAATTACATCGATGGCAACAGGAGTGTCTTCATTTTCTTTTGAACGTTGATGTATGGGAAAGAATGATCAATTCAGAAATAAGTAAAAGCTAAAACTTCTCAATAGCACGTTAAGGATTGGTGTGGATGATGTGCTTCGTGTTGTGCACTAAACCTTGATCTCCTACCTCGGGAGCGCTGGGGCTTGCAGATCTGCCTCCACAACGGAGTGAAGGTTGGTTTTGGACACTGAAGATTTGAAGATTTAAAGTTTATATGTAGGAACCCTGGTTAGGGGTTCAACTGCGATCTGAAAGATCAGCAGTTCAAAACCACCAGCTGATCAGAGGGTTAAAGATGGGACTTTCTACTCCCATTAAAAGTGACAGTCTCAGAAACTCACAGGGGCAAATGTATCCTGCCCAAAGGGTCCTGTGGTAGTTACATAACCTCATGTCAACTTGATAAAGTGTCAATCAGGTCGAAGCTTGATGACTTCATTTGGAGACACCATTGAGATAAATGGTTCGCTGGAGGCTGACCCCTCACTCTGCCTTCACCTTCCAGTTGACAAGCCACATGGAGCCAAGGTGAGACGTGGGAGAGCCCTAAAGATGCTTCCACCATCACTGGATCCACACATCTTTGTACCTCCTGGCCTGCGAGCTTTCTACATTTTACATCACTGCATGCAGCTATGTGAGTCTGAGGAAGAACTTATGGGTTAGTATTGGACTTATGGACTTGATTTGAACTGGGCTGGGATGTTTTCTTAATATACAATGACTCTTTGACTCTTACATATATTTGAAGGTCAATGAATTTGTTTCTCTAGTCCATCCATCCTAATACAGGTCGCTTGCTAGGAGTCAGCCTCTACTCGATGGCAGTGCGTTTCACGTAGGGTTTTCAGACCTCTATGAATTCATTCATCAAACCCCAAACTTGTTGTCATTGAATAGATCCCAACTCCTGGCGTGCCCCCACACGTTACAGAATAGAACTGCTCCTTGGGGTTTCCTTGGCAGAAATCTGCATGGCAGCCAATCCCCAACCCTTCTTCTGTGGTGCCCCTGGGGGACTGGGTTGAAACACCAGCCTGTGGGTTAAATAGTCCAACAGTTTGCACCACACAGGGACCTTCCATCGTCATCTATGCTTCCAACTGTCAGAGAATAAGAATAAGAAATTCAAGTATAAACTTTATCTTCTTACCGAGAAAGTCTTTTGCTAAAGGAAACCTTTGAATATAACCCTTGGGAGAAGGTCTTTCTCGGCATGTTCTTCAGTGTGAGCATTTTATGACCTTTTAGAGAGGACCGTATCAACTGAACAACGATGAAGACCCGGCCTTAGGATTTGCGGAAAATCCAATAGCCTTCCACATGCCGATTTCACCTCCTTGCTCAGGGACTCGGAAGAGGACTTGAAACACTCTGAAGGTTAAAGAATCTAGCAGTCAATAGGGCTTGCATGCCAACAGAAAGAAAACCAAAATAGGGGGAGTGGGGAGGGAGGGGGAAAATTGAGGAGCTGATGCCAGGGGCTTAATTGGAGAGCAAATGTTTTGAGAATAATGAGGACAACGAATGTACAAATGTGCTTTACACAATTGATGTAAGTATGGATTGTGATAAGAGTTGTATGAACCCCCCCCAAGAAAATGATTAAAACCAACACCACCACCACCAACAAAGAAAACAAAAATAGTACTCACATGCGGACTACCAGACAACATCATGATAAACAAAGAAGAGAATGAAGTTTTCCAGGCTGGCCTTTCATTGTACTTGGGTCCACCATCAGCACCCATGGTAGCAACAATCAATGACCTATTGGCCTGGACAAATCTGCTGCACAAGACCTCTTTGAATGTTTGAAAGTACGGGTTCCACTGTGAGGACTCAGGTGCACCTGACTCAGTTCATGGCCTTTTCAGTTGCCTCCAAGGCATAGGAAATCCAGACAATGACTAAGGAAGACCAAAGAGAATTGATGGATTAGAACGACATCGTTGGCAACGAAGCTTGAATAAACCATGAACTGCGGGCGTAGTGGTTACTATTTGGGTTGCTAATGGCAAGGTCCACAGTTCAAAACTACCAGCCACTCCACAAGAGAAAGATGGGGGCTTGCTACTCCTTTAAAGAGCTAAGCTCAGAAATGCACAGGGACGGTTCTACCCTGCCATATGAGGTCACTATGAGTCGGCATCGACTCGGTGGCAGTGAGTTAGGGGTTATTTTTTGGAACAAACACATCTGTCTTGGAAGAAGTACAGCCAGGATATTCTTTAGAAGTGAAGACGGTGAGACTTCGTCCCATTTCCTCTGGACACTTTGTCACAAGGGACCGGTTCCTGGAGAAGGAGAGGGTGCTCGGTAAAGAAGAGGGTCACCTGGGAAGAGGATGGCTCTGTGACAGGGAGTGACACGGACTGCACCGGTGACTCCAACAGGCGATGGCTGTGGGCGTGGCACAGGACCGGCCGGTGTCTTGTTCTGCCATCTGCAGCGTCGCTGTGAGTCGGGACCGGTGTGTTAGCACCCAGCGACAGCAGCAGGGAGAGTGGAAACTTCCCAGAAACATCAAGAGAATTTAGTCTGGATCCTTTAGAGAAACAAATCCACAGAAAATCATGTATAATAGAGAGTTTTATATAAAGGGTAAGTGCACACCAAGAAAACATCCCAACCCAGTGCTGTCCAAGCTCACAAGTCCAACATTAACCCATATGTGCGACACCAATCCACAAAGTCCTCCTCCATCTCACAAAACACACACTGTGATGCCGACTGCAGGAGGAAAGCCGAGTCAATGAGTGTGTAAGCATCTCAGCGCTGGCAGGGGTCTCCACACGGCTGCTCCAGCACCCAGGGCTGCATCGGGGTAGGTCCATGTGGCTTCTCCTCTGGGATGTCTTGCAGGAAGTGAGCCTTGCCAGCGGAAGCAGGGAACTGGCTAAGGCAGCTGCACCTTGGTACGACCATCACAAAGCAAGAGACCCGAGAACTAGAAAGGTGTGGCTCACTGAGCCATTTATTCCTCCGCCCTTCAATTAACCCCGCGTGTGTTTATCGGCCAGGTAGGCACAATAAATTATCTCATTTACTTTCGAATATGTAATGCTCCCTCCAGGCTGTTCAACATAAAACCCTAAGAGAATGATTGCGTTCTTCCTTGCTTTTAAAAAAGCGCTGCTTTATCAGGGTGAGATGTACATAAATGAGTAAAATATATGTAATTTTACCACTGCCATCTACTTGATGCTGACTTATTGTGACCCCACCTACCAAATACTCCACCAATTTTAATTGTATAATTCAATGAGGGTTTTTTTTTTTTGGTATATTTACATCACCATCTAAATACAGAAAATTTCAGCACCCTGAAAAGAAAGCTTGTGTCAATCAACAGGCATTCCTCCATTCCAACCCCACCTGGTACCAATCACCCGCCCCCCCCCCCCAGGCCCAGGTGCCCATCAATCTACTTTCTGCCTCTATTTGTCTAGTTGAAATGCTTCATGTCAATTGGAAGCATTAAATAGGTCCTTTTTAAAAGCGACTGCCTCCCTTCACATGGCATCGTGTTTTCAAGG
Organism: Tenrec ecaudatus; assembly: GCF_050624435.1. Taxonomy (NCBI): domain Eukaryota; kingdom Metazoa; phylum Chordata; class Mammalia; order Afrosoricida; family Tenrecidae; genus Tenrec; species Tenrec ecaudatus. Next base: position 73,522,342 of record NC_134539.1, on the reverse strand, counting down.
TTCGTGCTGCAGAGGCGGCAGTCCCCCATTCTTTTTGTTGTCGATAATATCCCACGAGATGAACAGACCATGTTTTGTTTACCATGGCATGAGTTGATGGGTGTTTCGGCTGTTTCCACTTCAAGGCTCTTGTGAATAACGCTCCCGTGAAGACTCCATTCATGGTGTTTGGGTCAATTTTTTCATTTCACCTGTGTTTGGGTCATGTTTTCATTTCACCTGTGGCGTGTTCTCGGTTTGCTTGCGTGTATCGGCAGTGGAACTGGTGGGTCACAGAGCAACTCCATGCTTCACATTGTGAAGAACTGTCAGACTGTTGCCCAGAGAAGCTGTCCCCTTTTGCATTCAAGTCCCAGTTTCTTCACTTCTTTGCCAACCTTTTGTTTTGTTTATTTGTTTGAAATGAATTTGTCCCTAAAGAATCCAAACCTGCTTCAGTTTTGATTTTCTTCTTGTATAGCCCCTGAGAGCACTGTTTGGAGCTGAGGGGGAAGGGAGAGGTGGGGGAGCTGGGTTTTAGGGCTGTGAGACTTCTTTCTTTTTAATCTTAATGACATATCTATATATGTATAGATATATACATATAGATATATACATATATACATATACATATAGATATATACATATCTATATATGTATCTATATTTTTTGTTTGTGGAATATAATAGTTACCCCTGGAATTCTATGTCATTGCTCAGCTCATTAAATCAAATCAACAATAGTATCCCCCGTAGGTGGTTCTTCCTCCCATCCTTCCCCTTTGCTAACGTCTTTTGGTCTTTTTTGTTGTTGTTTTCTTCAGAGTCATTTTAGTGGGTGTTAAGTGCTATCTCACTGTGGTTTTGATTTGTATGTTTTTAATGGTGCTGAGAGCATCTTTTTATGTGCTTATTGGCCATCTGTATAACTTCTTAGAATACATGTCTATTCAAATTCTTTTTCCATTTTCAATTTGATGGTCTTGTTATGATGGAAAGATCCCTGGTGTTGTAGCGAGTTACAAGTTGGACTGCTAACCTCAAGGTCAGCAATTCAAGACCACCAGCCACTTCTCAGGACAAAGATGAGGCTTTCCACTCCCGTAAAGATTTACAGTTTCCGAAATCCCTAGGGACATCTGAACTCTGTCCTATAGGGTTGCTATGAGTCAGAAGCCACTAGCTGACAGTGAAATGGCTCTTAGTTTGGCTTTTATTAATGAGATGAGGGTTTTTTGAATTTTTTTTTGAGTTGAGCTTTTATAAATCCTGGACATAAGTCCCTCGTCAGATATGTGCTTTTAAAATATTTTCTCCCATTCAGTGTGTAGCTTTCTCTTTTGTGATAATGTCCTTTGAAACACACAGTTTTTCACATTTCTATTTCTTTCTCTTGTTGCTTTATCCACGGTTGTTAAATCCCCCCCCCTCCCATCTCCATTTTTGTTGTTAGAAGCAGGTGAGTCAGTCCTGACTCAGAACAGCCCAACGTACAACAGGACACATGCGGCCTGGTCCTGGGTCCCCCTCCCACCGTTTCCTGTGTTTCAGCCCATTGCTGAAGCCATTGTGTCAGTCCGTCTATGGAAGCTTGTCTCCTTTCTCCCGACCCACTTTACCAAGCATGGCATCCTTTACTCAGGGACTTTTCCTCCTGCCTAAAGCACACGAGACAAAGCCTTACTATCTTCACTTGTAAGGGGCCTTCTGGAGACGCGTCTTTAAGATAGATGTGCTCCTTTTCCCGGCAGCCCACAGTATAGTCAACATTCTTTGCCAACACCATAAGTCAAGTGCATCGCGTGCTCGGTCGTCCTTATTCGTTGTCTAGCTTTCATACACACAAGAGGCGATTGAAAACAGCTTGGTGGACACGCAGGAAAACCCGTTGGCCAGGTGTCTGTGTCCACTTGTTCTCTGATTCTTATGGTCCTGCAGAGCTGCTCGTTAACCCATCACATGCCGACCTATTTCCTATTTAACCCTTGGAGAACCGCTTACTTCATGCGGCCATGGGTTCTCTTTATGAGGTCCGTGGCTGGGGGCTTTCTTTTACAGTCTTGTCCCCCAGGGTCCTCCGAGGCTCTTCTCAGACTGCAGCCACCCACTATCACTGCCAAGAGCACTCACCACTGCCCACCACTGTCCTCTACCCATCAGAGGTCTCCTGACCCGAGTTACAACACCCTCCTCCGAGATCTGCCGGAGCCCTGCCAATCCGTAGTCACACTCTGAGCTGCAGAGCTTCGGAGCTTCGGGGCTGAGTTTCCCATCCTCAGGGCTGGAGTTCTGAGGCTGACAGATAAGATAGCTGCTGCCAGCGAGCGGGCTACCTGATAGCTGGGTGACAGGTAGTCTGACACCAAGGCTGGGGCCTGGGTTCTCTTTCAGTTTCACTTACACGCACACACGTACATTTCTTTGTACATTTCCATTGGAGTGATTCATAATCAGGTTTTCCTGTTCAAAGACCAATACTTGTGTGAGGGCCTCAGCAAGAGAGCAAAGGGCATACTGCCAGCATTTAGAATTATATGTTACAACTAGAAATAATTTTGCACAATAGAATAATAATAGAAAACTACTTAGAAGAAGAAGGAGAAGGAGAAAAAGAAGAAGCCGAACTTGACTCCTGGTTACCATGGGTGAAGGAGGCCGAGTTTTTGCTTAGGGGGCAAAGAGATTATGTTAGGGTTGGTGGAATAATTTGGGAAAAGGTATCAGTGATGGTTGTATTACATGAAGACTATAATCAATGGCATTTATTTTGGTTCTAGATGATGAGAATAAAGGATTGTTTTACATAGACCCCTGCCCTCAGCTTCTCATTTTTCCCCTCCCTCCCTGCTGCCTCCCCCATGAACCCTTGAGAATTTATAAATTATTATTATTTTGTCATGTCTTACACTGTCCCATGTCTCCCTTTACCCACTTCTCCACTGTCCGTGCCCCAGGGAGGAGGTTATATGTAGATCTTTGGAATCTGTTCTGTGGGGAAACGTTTTTGAGTCTTCTAAGCCAGGTCTCAAAATAACCTACTAAATTGTACCACATAATAGCAAAGCTGAACCCACTGCAGTGGGGTCTGTTCTCACTCACTCCCACCGAGTCATAGCAGACTTGTAGCAACCCTACAGGACAGTAGAACTCTCTCTTCTGAGTTTCCGAGACGGTCACTGCTATGGGAGCAGTGGGTCTTTCTCCCATGGAGCGGCTGGTGGTTTTGAACTGCCAGCCTTAGGGATCACAAGCGAACTTATAACCACTATGCCACTAGGGCCCCTGGACACCCTATAGAGTAGTGTTTCTCAAAGTGAGTGCTAACAACCCCCCGGAGGGGGGCAGGCACTGGAACAATCCAGGTGGGCTGAAAAAGCAGATGCCTGTTCCTTATCCTGGATTATGGGCTATAGCTCAAATGTTTTTAATTTCCAAGAGGGCACTGAGTAATTTTTTTTTCTGAAAAGGGGATGATAGACCAAATACATTTAGGAACCTATGCTATAGGGTTTAAAAAAATCATTTTATTGGGGACTCCTACAGTTCTTATAACATTCCATACATCATTCGTCACATATACATCATGTCATTCTATACAGCAAGCATATTTACCATCATCATTTTCTAAACATTTACTTTCTAGTTGAGCCCTTGGTATCAGCTCCTCTTTTTTTTCTCTCTCCCTCCCCAAACCTCATGACCCCTTGATAAATTATAAATTATTATTGCTTTCATATCTTACACCAACTTCTGTCTCCCTTCAACAAAGTTTCTGATGTTCATCCCCCTGGGGTGGGGGAGTATGCGTCCATCATTTGATTGGCTCTCCCTTCCTCCCCTCCTCTGCCCACCTTCCCCTTCCCCTCCGGGTGCTGCTACCACCATTTCTGTTCCTGAGGGGCTTATCTGTCCTGGATCCTGTGTGTTCTGTGTTTCTACACCAGTGCACCTGCTCCGGTATAATCAGAGCTGAAAGGCAGCGACTATAGAGTTTTTGAGGCACCTCTTTCTCCTGTGGAATGCTTGGTGGATTGATTCTATTGATTTATTTTTGGTAAAAGTGTAAACCCTCTTTTGATATTTTTCAGTTAGCGAAAATAGTCACTAACATGGGTCTTTTATACAATGACGTGGTGTAAAGGGCACTTTTGAAAAGCGAGGTATCCCTGCACCAGGGAGCAGGCCAGAGTCAGGGGCTGGGGTGAGGAGGAGAGGGAGGGAGAGGGGAAGTGTGGCCTTAGAGAAGACGGGGAGGGGGAGTCTCTAAGGCGGAAATGAAGGAGACCAGAGAAGTCCTGGCACAGGGCAAGGCAAGTCCAAAGGCCCTGGTGCAGTCAGGAGGCATTAAGGGAGCACTTGAGTAGAAGCCCAATGTCCATCTGCTACCATAGTACTAACCTATAAATATATGCCCATAGACCTCCCCATTGTCATCTATAAATATATTTACATATGCACATACCTGTTTTTATACCGCTATAAATTTCCTTTGCCCCCTAGTTCTTTCCTCTATTTCCTTTTACTTTCCTCATGTCCCACTATCATGTTCGGCCTTCATTTGGGTTTCCGTAATTTCTCTTGGTTACATTGCCCTTGATCAAGCCCTAGCAGGACTCCTACACCCTCCTTGCCATCGATTTTGATCACTTGTTCCCTTGTCCCCGAGTTTGTTAATATCCACTTCCTCCCCCGCCTCCCATGTCCCCCTGTGTGTGGAGAAATGCCAGCCCTCCACAACTCAGCGTAGGTTCGATAGGCTCAATTGTACAGTTGAGATATATAAATATTATAACATAGTCATAGAGAGCATGAGAGATAGAGAAGAGATTGAAATAATGGAGTCAGACACATTTCATGGTAGCATGCTCACCTCAGCCCCGCTTGATGATCCACATGCAGATGGGAGACCTGGATGGCAGGAGAAGGAGGACAAGGGGAAAGGGAACAGGGGAGAGAGGACTGGAGAGGAGAGGGAGCCAATGAGAGGCCAAGGTTGCTAACCCAGGTTTATATACCTTTGGGTGGGGGACATGCAAAACTCCTAATTACAGGTAAAGACAAACGTCACAGGAAGGGGTTGCAGTATAGGATATACAGCAATGAGAGGGGGACAATCTAGGGATATGCACGCAATAAGAAGAGGAGGGATTGGGGGTACACATGTGACAAGATGGGCGGATCCTAGATTCAGGATGGCAGCCTAACTTTGGATGCCACTGAGCAGGTTTGACCTGTTCCCTGGATCTCCACAGAAACCATTATCAGTAGGGTGTAAACCCCACCTTCAGGGACCAGACTAATGGTCACAAGCCTTTAGGGAGAAGTAGCCCATTGTCCTTAGCAGCAGGGAGTGGGCCCTACCTGTGGTGGGACCAGACAGTTGGGAGAAATCTTTCTGTTTCTCTGGAACCATTGGTCCCATTGTTTTCTGCTCCAGATTAGTTATCCCACCTATCTTATGTAGCCATACGTGCACAATTAATTCTTACGATTGTGACCCTGATTAATAGTTTCCATCATGAAGCGACCACTGAAGATATGGGTGCTATTGCAAAATGTAGTGAAGCAATCAGATGATGCTCAGCTATCAGAAAGAACAGAGCCTGGGGTCTTATAGGCTTGTCTTAAAACCAGCAGTCATCTGTAAGGCATGACCTAAGTCCACATGGAAGGAGCACACCAACCTATGTGATTCAAGGATGGTAAGTAATAAAATCCAAGATCAGAGGAGGGAGTTGGACCAGACCTTAAATTCTGAGCATCCAGATTGCCGAAATCGATGGATGACCGTGAAAGCTGTGAATACAGGTGTGGGGTCCCCACTCAGATTAAGCCTCCATTGAATTCCCTCAGACCATGGTCAGGGTTGTGGACAGTCTTGCCCACAGGCAAAGTGCATTGGAAAATGGATTACTGCAAATGTGATTAGATTAGAATTAAAATATCATTTGTTTTCCCTTTGATCCATTTTTAATCTGTTTGGATTTCTATTCTCTTCTGTGTTTTTTTCCTGGATTGATGTTTTTCTGTTTTATTTTGGTGTCATTCTTGGGGATTTTTGTTTGGTTTTCTTTATATGAATTCCAGGATATAAATCTATAGATACAATAGCCAGATTAATAGTTCCTTAGGGCTATGGCAGGGGAGGTTGGAGGGTAAGGGAGAGCTAATAATAACATGTACAAGAATGAAGAAAATGTTCTAAAATTGATAGTTGTGATAACACAACTCTATTTAAACCATTGGATTTTTATGTTACATGAATTATTCGTCAATAAAATGTTTTTTTTTAAGAGTGAGCATGCCACAAACACTGATGTCAGGATCAAGGAGGGGTTGGGAGAGTGGGAACAAGGCTTTCAGATCACAGAACCTTCATGTGCGACCTAAGGCGGTTCAGGCCTCGGATCCGAGTAGCAGGGACGCTGATTCCGTTTCAGACTTGTGTGCAGTCACGCTTTACCCCGTCTCACAGTCGGTTGAAAAGCAAACAGGAACGATGGGCACAAGAGACACAACAATTAATTCAGTTCCTTCTGTTTCCCTGTCTTTCTTTCTGGCCCAACTAAACCAAGAACCTACCTAAAAGGGATGCTGTGGCTATTAGGAACAGCCTGTGGACGGTCTTACCTCTTTCTCCTTGGGTGACCTTTTGCTCTTCTGGAGGCCAAGGGCTAGGACATTTTAAAATTCTGTGAATTTGGATATGGCCCATAGGTTGAGTTTGTTAGTTTTGGAAAACCCAACCCTGTCTGCAGGGCCCGAGCAAGCAGTTCTGCCGCCCCTGGGGCTTTCTTGGCTGTCATCTTTACAGAAGCAAATTGCCAGGCCCTTTCAGGAAGCTGCTGGGTGAGTTGGAAAAATCATCTTTTTAGTTAGCAGGTATTTTTTTAGTACCACTTGAATGCCTTCATCTCACCTGATCTACTAGAAATTACTGTCTTTGGAAGTGTGAGCTTAGGGCTTTTTGTTGTGCTTTGTTGTTTTTAAAGCTCCCAATTGTGAGTTTGATACAAGCCCCTTAGTCAGTAAATAAGCAAATCTGCTTGGGTTAGTTAGGGTAGACTAGAGAAACAAATCCAAGAAGACAAAGTGTAAGAGAGAGTTTTATATCCAAGAGTCATTGTTTATTAAGAAAACATCCCAGCCCAGTCCAGATCTAGTCCATATATCTGATACCAGTGTACAAATTCCTCTTCAGACTCACACAACACACGCAATGATGCCGAATGCAGGAAGATCACAGGCCAGTGGGTGGAAAGTCTTGTGGATCCAGTGGTGGTGGAAGCATCTCAGCACTGGCGTGGGTCCCCGCGTGGCTCCTCCAGCTCCAGGGCTCTGGCTCTATCAGCATAGCTCCATGCAGCTTGTCAGCAGGAAGACAAAGCAGAGAGAGTGTGAGTCCCACCCACAGGGAAGAAGACAGGAGTTCCCAGAATCCTCAGAAGGAGGCCCTGCCCACCCAAAGGCCTTATTGGCTATGACCTGATTGACAGGTTAGAGTCCACCCCTTTGCTCAAGTTGACAGGAGCTTATGTAGCTGCCACACTGCTTCCACCACACAAGACAGGCCCTCTTGTTGCCATAGAGTTTCCTGCAGCCACTTATCTTTAAAACATATTTGTTTAGAAGGGTCTGCGCTTTACATTTTCATGATGAAAGGTCACTCCAGGAGGTTTCTTTCCCCCTAGAACAAAGAAGCAGTCTCTACTCAAAGGTGAATTACGGCTTTGATTCAAACTGTGGGAAGGTCTGATGTGTTAAGTTTTCACACACACACACACACACGCACACGCACGATGAACTTTGCTCTGTGTGTGTTGTTGTTGTTAGGCGCCATCGAGTTGGTTCTGACTCTGTGAACCACAGAACAACACGCTGTTTCTGTAAAGACTGGACAACCTTAGAAAACTCATGAAGCAGTTCTACTCTGTCCTATAGGGTCACTATGAGTCAGAGTGGACTCAATGGCAGTGTGGTAGGTTTGGTTTTGGGTTCAGGTGACAGGGACTAGAATTACACACACACACACACACACACACACACACACACACACACACACACACCCTGCCCAACTGTGGGAAACAAAGATTTCTCCCAATTCGTGTTCCCCAAATATATGTTAGACTTAGGACACTGCTTGCAGCTAATGGTAAATGGTTGTCAATTTACCTCCCTGAAGGCATTCAGTTGCCAGACTATGGTCTGGTCCCACCACAGGTAGGCACCGCTCCCTGCTGTTAAGGACAATGGGCTACTTCTTCCTAAAGGCTTGCAGTCAATGGTTTGGTCCCAGCAGGGTGGGTTTACACCCTGCTGATAAGGGTTTCTATAGCAAGCCAGAGGGCCGGTCAAACCTGCTCAGTGACATCCAAAGTTAGGCTGCCATCCTGAATCTAGGATCCGCCCATCTTGTCACATGTGTACCCCCATTACCTCCCCTTCCTATTATGTGGCTACCCCTAGATCACCCTCCTCCCATTACTGCATCATTACCTATAGCACAACCCTTTCCTGTGACTGTATGTCTTCACCTGTAATTAAGGGGCTTGCCTGACCCCAGAGAATATATAAAAGCCTTGGTTAGCAATAAATCTCTCTCCGCGTGGACCACCAAGCGGGGCTGAGGTGAGCATGCTACTATGAAATGTGTCTGACTCCATTATTTCAATCTCTCATCTATCTCTCATGCTCTTTATGACTTTACTATAGTCTTTCCTTATTATCGCTGTACAATTGCACCTACCGGACCCGTGATGATATGTTAGGGGCTGGTATACCCTGACACCCAATAAAACAAAACAACACCAAAAAATAAAACCTTAATGCCAACAAACAACATTATAGCGACCCTCTAGGACGGGGCTCAACTGCCCCTGTGTGTTTCCTAACGGAAACTCCTCACCAGAGAGTCTCATCTTTCTCCAGTGGAGTGGCTGGTGATTTCGAGCTGCTGATTTTGTGGTTGGCAGCCCAGTGCATAACCCATGATGCCACTAGGCCTCCTTAGGACAAGAATAGATTTGTTCATTTGAGGGAATTTCCCAAGATTCAATCTGACTTCTTAAATTGCATGGACTAATAGAATTTTAAAAGTTTGCCTTTCATGTACCCACCACCCAGCTGTCAGTTTACGGGATGGCAGTGGCTTCTGCGTTGCTACGATGCTGGAGGTCACGGCAGTGGCATTTCCAATACCACCAGTCACTGGATTGGGCAGGTTTCACCAGACTTCCCAGATTAAATCAGAGTGGGAAAAATGGCCTGGTGGTCTAATTCTGAAAATTAGCCCGGGGAGAACCCTCTGGATGGATCACCCTCTGTTCAGCAGCGTGGGGTAGGAAGAATATGAGCGCCCAGGTTGGAAGGCACTTAACAGCCGTCTCAGCCTGTGAATGATCAAGAGGATTGGGCCCAGGGCTGGGAAACCTTTGGTTCATTGTACATATGGGTGAAAGGAACCATAGGGGGTGGACTCACAGCAACATCAACAAGCTAGTGTATAAAACAAAGGGTATAATCCCAGCAGAAAAAGGTTTAATATCCCTTGCAATTTAAGAACACATACTGTAAGACATTTCTTTTAAAATGCACTAAAGAATACTTGCGTGTGTGTGCGCATGTGTGTGTTTATTTTAAAAGAGAAGCCCCTTTTCGCCCCCTGCAGGATATGAAGTTTATTTCTGAGCACAGTCTGTGAAAGAACCCTTGGGGAATAAATAATACTAAGTACTTTAATAATTCCAGCAATGCACATGGAAGCACACACACATATACATCACAGAGTGTTGAGTAAGGAAGGCAGTAAATCCGGCTTCTGTAAGCAGAGCACAGAAACCAGATGCAGATTGCCCTCGGTTATTTCCGCACGCTCACTGCCCTGGGTTTGATCCCAGCTCATAGCGACCCTTATCGTGGATCTGCCCCTGTGCGTTCCTGAGAGAAGCAGGAAGATTTCTCCCTTGAAGCCCCAGATGTGTTTGAACTTCGGACCTAGCAGTTAACTGCCTAAAGTGTAGCCCACCACACCACCGTGGTGAATTAGGCAAAAACAAACACTGTCCTCAAGTTGATGCTGCGTGTGTTTCTGAGACGGTCCCTCTTTACCGGCGTAGAAAGCCCTGTCTTTCTCTCACAGATCAACAGGTGGTTTCAAACTGCTGACCTTGCAGTTAGTCTGAGCCGTCACCCCGCACACCCACCAAGCTGGTAAGAGAAACTGCCTCTCCGTGCGGCTGACTTACTGCAGAGCACCTCTGCTCTGGTTCTTATTCAGAAAAAAAATCAATTCTAATCATTTTTTGTGCATAGGAACACTTTCAACGGATTCAAGTTCTTCCCAGACGAAAGATAGACATCAGAGGAGCCATTTTGCAAAACCCAATCTCCTTAGAAGTCCTACTTCTCCTCAACTAACCGCTCCCCCGCCCCGCCCCACCCCGTTCTTCTTCTTGTCCTAAAACGTCTCATACATTAACCCGACAGTCAAGGATGCTGACTGGTATGCTATGGGACAATTTCTTTGGAAGCTCGGGGTTTTGCGTTCTACCAGTGATGCCCATGCCCAGGTGCACAGCTTCTAGCTCCCCCGGGGGTGGGGGGAACCCCTTTCCTTCTGGGATACTGTATACTTCCAGGGGTGACCTCGTCTTCTCACACTTGCCCCTCTCCTGGTAACGGGAAGCCCCCAGTCTCCCTCCTCCCACCTCATTTCCAGGAGGCCCATGTCAGCGCAGGGACGCACCGCGAAAATGCTGTCCCGGAAGGTCCCGCGTGCCCGGCTGGCAGCCTCCTCCCCCTGGAAGCCCTGAGTCTTAGCCCTCCTCTCTCCCGGGGCGGTGGGGGTGGCGGGGAGGCTTTAAAGTCGGGCTCCTCTTGCGCCCCGGGCTAGGGGGCTGCTCTCGGGGCTGGACGGGAGGCCAGGCGAGGGGCCACGGCGCTGGCCCTGCGCGCGTTCCTCTCCAGCCCCAACTCCGCGCCCCAGGCCAGGTTCTCAGGCTGTCAGCCGCGCCCGGACGCGCGGTGGGTCTCTTTCAGTCCGAGGGTGCTCGTGGAAACCCCGGCGCCGGGCACCCCTCCTGGGCCCCGGGCGCCGGCCGTGGGCGCGGCGGCGGCGGCGGCTCGAAGGCGGCGGCGCGCGCGCGGGTGCGGGTGCGAGGAGGGTGCGGCCGGGGGCCGGCCGGAGGCGGACCCGCAGGGCGGCAGGTGGGTGCGGCCGCGGGAGCCCGGGCGGCGGCGGCGAGTCCTGGGCTGTGCGCATTTCCTTCCCGGCCCTCGGCCTCGCCGCGCGCCCGCCCGCCCGCGGCGCCCAGTGCGCGGCGCCCGCGCCTCGGCTCCGCTCCGCGTCCCTCCCCTCCCCGCCGCGGCCGCGGGCCGCGCCCGCCCGTCCATGTCCCTGCCCGTGGTGCTCCCGGGCTCCTGCTGCCCCGTGGCCGGGCTTTCCGGCGGACCGCAGGCCGGGGGCCCTGGCACCGCGGCCGCCGCCGCCCAGGACCCGCCGCTGCCCCCGCTGCGGCCGCGCTGGCCCCGGGCCTCGCTGCCGCCCCCGGCGCGGCCTCGCTGCGCGGCGGCCGCCGGGGTGCTGCCCGCGCCGCCCGCGCTGACCTCCCGCCGGGCCGCCGCCGCCGCCGCCGCCGCCCCGGGCTCGGCGCTGCTGCCCGCGCGCCCGCTGCTGTCGCTCGGGCTGCTGCAGCTGATCCTGGGCTGCTGCATGGTGGCGCTGAGCTTCGGGGCGCTGTCGCTGAGCAGCTCCCCGCAGGTGAAGAACTCCTGCCCGTTCTGGGCCGGCTCCTCGGTGAGTGCCGCGCCCCGCGCCGCGCTGCAGGGCCCTGCCCGGGCCGTGGGCGCAAACCCCGGGGCCCGCCGAAGTTTGGGCAAAAGACCCAGGCGGCCCGGGCAGCCGAGTTCAGGGGCGACGGGGGTGTCGTTCCTCGCAAGCCAACCCCAGGTCGCCAGCACTTTGGGAACGCGGGGGTGGGGCGGCGGCAGGAAAGAGGGGGGGAAGAGGGAAACTTCTTTTCACGAACTGACCGCCCCCGGCCTGGAGGGCCGGGGCTGCCACCCGTGATGTCCGCCGGGGTTCCAGCAGTGCCCGGCACACTGGGGCCGGTGTGTGGGGTGGGTGAGCCCGGTGGGTGAGTGGACAGGTGTTGGGGGGCCTGTGTGTCTTTCCTAGTTGTCCTGTGTCTGTGGGGGGCGATGCTGACTCCGAGGGCCTGCAGCCCTGAGTTGAACTGCCCCCTGGGGGGTGGCCTGGACTGTAGTCTTTGCACCAGCGGATCGCCAGGCCGTTTCTCCTAGGAGGGCGCTGGTGAGTTGGACCCCCGCTCCCCATCGCTGTTTCCCAGCGAGCGCTTTAGCCACTGTGCCATCAGGACGCCTTTCTTTTTTAATTAGTCCCGCACTTCGATGGGAAATGTGTCTGAGACAGGATAGCTCGCAGTTCCGGAGGTAATAAGGGGGTGTGGGTGAGTGAGCGAGCGATGGTACCTGGTGATTAAGGCTGTGCTTGCCCCCCCCCCCCCGTGGGGTTCCTGGAGCCACGCAGGCTGCAGTGCAGGGCTTAATTCTGGGGAACCGAATCTGTCATTATGGACCAGAGCTCCCAGGCCCAGGACACAGGCCCTCCCCCTCCTGCTGGGAAGGCTGCTCTGGAGACCCAAGGGGGCCTTCTAGAATAACCCTGCTCCCCCCCACCCTAATTAGCTCTTCCAGAAGTAAATGCACTTAGAGGGCTCTTCCCAAAGCTACTGCCCTGCCGGCACCTTCTGGGGCCACTCACTGGGACCTCCCAACAATTTCACAACTCCCAAGACATCCAGAGCCCTTAGGGTTGTAAACAGGTCTTGGGAGGGTGATGATGATAGATGAGTATTGGAAGTAAATGACCTTTTTACGAACTAACTAAATCAAGAGGGCTGGTGAAGTCCACTTAGGTTTTGTTTTGTTTTTTTTAGTAACTAGGGTCTGTACTGAATACATGTTCCGAACTCAGCACAGATATTCTTTTGCAGTTTCACACAGATCCAGAGTCAGGACCGAATTTTAAGAATCTTGGGAGAGTTCATTTGAGCCCCAATCATTGTGTGAATAAGCACAGTAAGAGCATGAGCTTCTTCCAGCCCGCCCTGACGGTTTCTCTTTAATGATTGTCCATCTGCTGTTCTTTGAAGGGCTCCCATGCTGACCGCCCTCTGTCCTGTGCTATCCTGACTCATAGGTAGCACCCCAAGATCACAATTGGGGCCCATGTAAGCAGGACCCCACCCCCATCTTCCATGCTCTCAGGCTCTGCCAATTCCTTCTGCGCGTCCTTGTTAATTCGAGGTGGCAGGCTCCTCTAGGCGGGCTGGGAATTAGATCCTTTCTGCTCCCCTTGCCAGCCTAAATCCAGCCGCACGGATCATGCTTTTCATTTCTCCAAATACCAGGCACCAGGGACGAACCTGGCGCACTGTTTTAGGTGTTTGCTCTTTGTCACAACATCAGCGATTATCTTCTCTGAGGTAGCCATTTCAGGATTATTCAAAACCATCTCTCCCCCTTCTAAAAGGAAAACACAAAATCAGTCTATCCCTTAGCTGTGACTCCAGCCAAAGTTATATTTATTAAAGTACTTTTTAAAAGCAGCAGATGAAGATCATTCCCTGGGCCCTGCTGGCAGACTGCATCCTTATCTCCCATTTAGTGGTGATGCTCAAGCCGAGCCCACAGCACTGGTGATTTGGGACTGACAATCCTATCCTATGAGATAGTTCTCCCTAAACCAGCCCCCACCCTCCCCCACTTTCCCGAAATAGCTGTTTGGAGTCCCAAAGTGGTGCAAACAGCTGAAAGGTTAGTGGTGCAAACTCACTCAGAAACCCCTAGGAAGAAAGACCTGGCGATCCCTTCCAAGGGTCACAGCCATGAAAACCTTTTGGAGCACCCTGTGGTGAGGGAATGGGCTTTCTAGAAACAGATTGAACAGTTGTTATAATGATTGTGTGTGTGTCCTGTTTGATAGGCTGACCTAAGAATTTTCAGATTGATAACATAATAGATACCGTATCTGTAGAACAACTAAAATCAATTTCACTGGGAGGCAACAGGCAAGTTGACTGTCTTGGTGTTTTAGTGGGCGGGGGTGGGATGGGGAGGATAGCTTACCAGTAGCACATGTTTTGATTTTATATATGTGAGAGAGTTGGATTTTTTATAATAAAACTGTATTTGGGATACTTTTAATTTATACCAAAAATGGTACAACGGATCCTCTCCCCACCCCTCCCCCAGCTTTCACAATTGTTCGCCTGTACCCCTAGCCTCGCTGAGCGTTCTGGTACATTCTAGAATTTTGGGTGTTCCAAGCAGGTTAGGAATTAGATCTTTCATGCTGACTAGCCCAGTGGTCAGATTAATCATTTCTCGAATTCTTTTGAAGCACGTCTCAGACATCGCATCATGTCATCTGTCACCACTTCAACAGGTGTATCCTTTTAGAATGGAAATATAATTGCATAGAGAGACTGCACACAGGAATGCCCGTCCTTCAACTTTCCACATTATAGAGTATGACAGTTTTAACTCCTGACACATGGAGAAGGAAGAGTATAACCCCCCACTTACCTATCACCCGGTTTTCAGAGTTCTCAACACCTCACCACTCTGTGCCCACTTCCCTTCTTACCAGCCGGTGGGCTATTTTAAGGCGAGTCCCGGGCATTATAGTTTCATTCATTGCACAGTTTGGTGTGTGTTTCTATACTGAAAAGCATTCAGGAGCACTTGGAATGACCCTCCATGAGTCTCCAGGTAGCCCAATGGCTAGTCACTCACCTCCTAGCTGGAAGGTTGGTGGTTCCAGCCCACTCAGAGGCCTCTCAGGAGACAGATCTGGTGGTCTGCTTCGGAGAAGCCATACAGAGTAGTTCTCCACCAGGTGTCGGAACGGGCTCAACGGCAACCAGCACCCCAATCACGCTCATAACTGGACGGTTATATAGGCAACCAAAGGTGGTTTTTATGCAAAGGCTTTGAGAAATCACGACTCCCCAACTCTGTGCAACCATTGATGGATCTTCTTTCTGACTCTGTAAACCAACCAAGCCAAACCAAACCAGAAGACACCAAACAAACTAAACCAAAGCAGAACAAACCAAACCAAGACAGAACTCCACCACCAAATCCACTGTCTTTGAGTCCATCCTGACTCATAACGATCCAATAGAGGGTTTCCAAGGCTCCCTCAAAGCAGCTTGTGGATTTGAACCAACGACCTGGCGATTAACAGGCGAATAGTCACCATCACCACGGGATTTGTCTGTGCTGGATTATTTCATATACACAGAATCATACAATATGTGGTTCCTCCTGACTGGCTTCTTTCCCTTAGCATGATATTCTCATGGTTCACGTATGCTGTAGTCATGTGAGAGTTTCCCATTGCTGTGTATTGCTGAGTAATATCCCTCTGCCTGGAGATGCCACATTTTATTTATCCACTTGCAACTTTGATGGGCATATGAAAGTAGGTAGCTGAGTGGAAGTGCCAACTGAAGTCTAAGGTTACTTCCAACCCACATAGGCACACAGGAGAGCTGTCCTCCTGTTTCCCTCTGTGAGTGACTGCCTTGAGCAGAGCCTGATGTGTCGGCTACATGTGAGGACCTTCTCCCGGCTTCAGTAAAACACTTATTTGCGTGTGCATTTGACACAAAAATACATGTTCAAGGGCTAGATACACTTGGCTCTCCATAGGCAAAGGTTCGCATCCTTTGATTCAGCTAACAGTGGCCTAACAATATTCTGGAAAAAACATTCCAGAAAGTGAAACTTGAACTTGCCTCATTCCTTGTGCTCTGGTTGAGGCACGGGGATGTAGCCTCTCCCGTCACTTCCCAGATTCTCACGCTCGCCAGTGCTTGTCCATGGAGCATCAATCGCCTCGCTTAGCTACTTGTGCTGTGTGCACCCTTTGTGTGGGGACAAAGTCCTAAAAAGTAATCAAGTGGTCAAAGCCATTTGTCAGAGGCAACGAGGGGGCACAAAGTGCTTTACGCAGCATTTCCATTGCATTAGGTGCCACAGTCCTGGGGTGTATGCAGCGGGTTGCTTGTTGGGCTGCGAGCTGCAAGGTTAGCAGTTCGAAATGGTCAGCTGCTCAGATAGCGGAAGATGAGGCTTTCTGCTCCCATAAAGATGTACCGTCTCGGAAACCTACAGCGGCAGTTCTACTCTTAGGATCGACTTGATGGCAGTGAGTCTTTATGTTTTCATTTTTTGAGAGATGATTTAAAGTAGATACATGCAAATGCTATGTGATTTTCTATAAGGGACTCGAGCATTTGCAGATTTTGGGTATCCAAGGGAGTCTTGGGACCAGTGCCCCAGGGATATGGAGGGCCGACTGTGTGCTCATTTGCAGGGACCAGTTCTTAAACGTGGTCTTTTCCTGGTGACCTTTCCTTACACCTGTAAGTGTTCTCCCTCTGAGCTGAAGGCTGGGACTTCCTTCAAAGGGACAATTCCTTAAGAATGAACAAATTCTGTAAGCGACCTTTTCCCATGCTCTACCTAATGTCACACTTGCAGGGAGAGCTTACCATGCTCTCTTAGGGTCACTGTGAGTCAGAATTGACTTACTGGCCGTAACTTTTCTTAAACAGTTTTTTTTTGGTGGCATATAATTCACACAGCATACAATTCTGTAGTGCAAGCTGACTAAAACGAGTTATAGAATCACAGTAAATGTTCCATTTTAGAACATTTCCTTCTTTCTTGTACGTACTGTTACCAGTTCCCCACTTCCCCTCAACATCCTCTGCCGTACCCCCAGACCATCAGTGCAGCCACTGTCTCTATAGCCCTACCCATCCTGGATTGCATATACAGAATGCAGTGGGGGTGGGGGGACCCCAAACAAACAAACAAAAGAACCACGCACTCTGCACGACGCAAGACTAGTCACATCCCTAGTGCGTCGTCAGAGGGAATTACCCTGAGGCTTGGTGCAAGTGTGGACCGTCAATGGGTTTGGTCTTCCATTGTCCAAAATGCATGGATATAGCCTTCGGCAAACCAGGTGTTCACAATTTAAACTCCGATGCCATTCCCTCCTTCGGGTTTGGATTTGATTATTTACAATCCTTGGATCACACAGGCTGGTATGCTTTTTCTGTGTGGGCTTGGTTGAGACATCACTTAAATAGTTGAAGACAAAACGCTAAGACCCCAGATGGTATTCTTTCCGATCACCAGGCACCATCTAGCTTCTTCGCCACGCCTTGCCATAGCACCCGTATCTTCATGCTTCCTGTTCTCCTTGGCTAGAAATGCAAGGTCTTATTAGACTTACAGTTGTGAAGCTAAGAGATTCCCAAACCAGACCAAACTCACAGTTATTGAGTAGATTCCAACTGATAGGGTGGCCGCTATGAGCTAAGGTTAAAACTCTAAACTGGCTACCATTGAGTTGATTCCAGCCCTGGCTGACTCTAGATTGCGGAGTAAAATGCCCCTGTGGGTTTCCAGGGCTGGAGTTTAATGATGAGTGAGTGGCAGGGAGAATCTGAATGCTAATGTTCAGACTATACCATCTTGACGCTTTAGAGATGCAAAGAGTAATGTAAATGGGACTCCATTGGGATGTGGGGTGGGGTCCCCTGCTCTAGACTGCAGGAAAGAGAAGAGCACTACACTGGTGAATCTCTCCTCCTCCCAAGCACAAACGCCTGCCTTGAGGACAAGCCTCCAGGAGGTATGGCAGGCCAGGGGTGGGGGAGCTGCTACCTCTGGCAGCCCTTGTATGCATGTATAGATCTTCACGCTTTCCTGCTTCCAGATAGAGTTCTGAACTCACGGCCCTCCCCTCCCCGTGAGCTCACAGGTCCTTTGACAGGATCCTAATTCTTTATAAAGAGACAGATGTTAGTGGACCTTCGGGTTAACCTGTTTTAAGAACAGCAATGGCTAAGCATAAAAGGCCTTGTGGTCCCGGAGAAACAAACACAAGTCCTGACCAGCGAATTAACAGTGAACGGTAACAGTTAAACGCTGCTTTCAAATGGAAAGGGGAATTGTAAATTTAATTGGGGATGGATGTTGTGGTTTTATTTGGGCCTTCCCATGACAGCAGAGTCACCAGAATTAGCCGTGGAAACTGTGTTTTAGTCAATCAGAACCAAACTCATCAATGCCCTGTTTTTTCAGACACGTGGCCAGTACATATCTAATGGGGTAGAACTGCTCATAGGTTGTCTTAAAAAAAATCATTTTATTGGGGGCTCATACAACTCTTATCACTATCCATACATCCATCGTGTCAAGAGCATCTGTATATTTGTTGCCATCGATATTCTCAAAACATTTGCCTTCCATTTGAGCCCTTAATATCAGCTGCTTGTTTTCCCCCTCCCTCCCCACTCCCCCGGTTGTTGTTTTTTTAAACCATAATTTTTATAGGCGCTCTGGTGACATAGTGGTTACGCATTGGGTTAGAAACCATGAGACACTCCGAGGGAGAGAGACGGGGCCGTCTCAGAAATCCACAGGGCTCTTCTACTCTGTTCTACAGGATCGACTCAGTTTATCGTGCTGGAAGCAGAATACCAGGCATTTCTTCCGTAGCTGCTGAGTAGGTGCGAACCACCACCTCTTTAGATGATTGGCAAGTGCCAATTGTGCGTGCCATCCAGGGACCTGTGGGCCTCCGTTTTATTTTTAATTATTTATTTAGAAAATAGTTTTATTGGCATATACCTCACATATCGTGCACTGTAACCGTTCGGTGTAGTGAGGCGAGTTGTGAAATCATCGCCACAATCCATTTCAGAACACTTCCTTCTCGTCCTCCTTGTGGTGAGCTGCCAGTGCCCAGCCCGCCCCCCCCCCCAGGCCTCCAGATCATTATTCTTCCACTTACCGCCTCTTTAGATCTACCTGTCCTGGACTGGATATCCAGAAAACCGTACAAATCACACACAGGAAGCCAACAAGTGACAACAACCATAACCACAGAAAATGACAGACTAGACAAAACAGAGAAAAACCTCAATGAAAAAGAAAGAAAGAAAACATTAAAGCAGAAGTTCTCAGCCTGTGGGATGCAACCCCTTTGGGGGTCGAACGACCTTCTCACAGGGGCTGCCTAAGACCATCGGAAAGCACATATTTCCGATGGTGGGGTCCCCACCACATGAGGACCTACATGAGAGGGTCGCGGCCTGAGGAAGGTTGAGAACCGCTGCTCTAAAGAGTGAAACTGAGAAATGGGCCCAAAGGGAGATCAAGTGATAAGGCATTGCGCTTCAGCCTGGGGACCGACCGACATCTGCCCCCGTGGACTTGCTGATGCTCTGCAGTGCACACCCCCGGACTATGGTCAGAGGGGATTCACCGGAGGCTTCATCGGTGGTTTAGGTACCACCGACCTGGGTAAGGCGCAAACCTGTCAGAGAAGGAGATCTCAAATACTTTCTGCTGACAGAGAGCTGGACGATGGGAAGACTGCACCTGCCCGGGATGGGACAGAAAAATAAGGTAGCACTAGCAAGTTCTGCAGATTTCACTCTCAATGTATATATATGGATACATATGTGTATATGCGCTCGCTCTCTCTCGCAGAGATTGCATTTGTAAAAACTATTTTCGGATTTGAGCCAACTGTGTTGAGCAAATCTGGCGGCACCATTTTCCCAGCAGCATGCGTTTGAGGCTCCGAGTTGCATTTCGGCCATTCTCACAATATTTCAAAATTTTTCATAGCTCTGTTGCACACTTCATAGATCATCCAAAAAAAACCAAACCCACTGCCGCGGAGCCGATGCAAACTCAGATTCTTCAGGACAGAGTAGAACGGCCGCTTTGTGTTTTAGGATCTGTACATAAATGTAGCCTTCCTCTTGTGGCGTGGCTGTTCGGTTGGAACTGCTGACGGTGACCAACATGTACCATGTAGCTCACTATGGTACTAGAGCTACTTTAAAATAAAAAAAGTTTTATTCCCATATAATTCACATATCATACAATTCAATCATAGTAAAAGAGTTATACAATCATCACTATAATCAGTTCTATAACATTTTCTTCCTTCTTGCGATCATTGTTATTAGCTCCCATTTCTCCCAACCTCCTCTGCCAGCCCTCAAGAGACCATTCAGTTGATGGCTATATATATCCTGGATTTCATATACACAACAACAATAACCAAGCAAAACAGAGAAAACCCTCACTTGAAAGAAAGCAGGAAGTATTAAAAACCAGAACAAATTTAAAACGGGTCAAAAGGGAGATCCAATGTTATAGTGTTAGATATTAACTGCACCTGTAACAATCCGTTCCCATTGCACTCTGCATGAGAGCAGGCCTATTCCCTGAACTCCAAACTCACTGCCAGCACGTCACTTCGGACTCAGTGACCCAGGAGGACAGGGTAGAATTGCCTCTGTGAATTCCTGAGACTGTAACTCCTCATAGGAATAAAAAACCTAGTTTTGCTCCCAAGGAGTTGACTGGTGGTTTTGAACTGCTGACCTTGCAGTTAACAGCCCATTGAGTAACCACTATGCCACCAGGGATCCTTTATAGGCTATAGTATAGTTTACTTATAACTTTTATGTGTTGAGAAGCCAAAAATTTTGTGCGGCTCATTTTATTGTGATAGCTGCTTTATTGTGGTGGTCTGGAAGTGAACCTTTAATTTCTCTGAGATATTCCTGTATGTGAGCACCTATCTGTATGGTAGTGTCACATTCATGATCCCTAAAGAACATTTCAAAGTCTCTCCTGATGTAGCATGTTGTCAATAATGGGAAAATATCCATGTGCCCAGAAGGAAGTCTCCCTAATACAATGATTTAAATTTACGATGCCAAAGATGAAGAAAGCAATGGAAAATGAACAACAAATAATCAAACAACTTCTTCAGTCTGAAACTTGTAATCAGGATGCATTGGTAATTACTGATGATTTTGATGGAAAGTTGGAAATAAAGAGGAATCAGTAGTTGGGAAATATGGCATTGGGAAGAGAAAAGACATTGGCGAGTGTGCAATATGTTTTCATAAAACGGATTACTTGTTCATTGCAAGCACGTATCATGACTAAACACACGCACCTCACTGGAGAGAAAGCAGGGATCACATCGGTGACATCTGTAGGAAGGGTGCGACTCCATATAATGAATCAGAACAAAGTTAGGGAGCGACTGTAGAACTAACCATCAATTGCTCAGATGAAAGTCAAGTTGAAGCTGAAGAAAGTGAAATCAAGTCCAAGAAGACCACAGTATGACCTTGAGTGTACCCTGCTTGAATTTAGAGACAATCTCAAGAATAGATTTGACACTTGGGGCACTGACAATCAAGGACCAGATGACGTCTGGACATCATACACGAAGAAAACGAAGGTAGTAAAAGAGACAGGGAAGAAGAAGACACACGATCAAAGTAGATGTCAGAAGAGCCTGAAATGTTCTCTGGAATGTAGCGCAGCTAAAGTGAATGGAAGAAGTGTTGGCTTAAAAGAGGCGAACAGAAGATTGCAAGAGGAAGCTCGAGAAGACAAAGGGTTATAATGTGATGGGTAAAGGTGTGGCCCTGACTATCGAAGAGGGAGAGCACCCTGGAGATTTCTCAAGCATAACGAACTGAAGAAATATTTCAAGTCCCAAGTTTCAAGACCGGAGGACTCCATGGTCGAGATATTGGACAGTGTAGCATCAAGGTGAGATGGAAGGAATACAAAAATAATTGGTCAATTGTTCAATTTAACCATTTCAAGTGGGAGCAGTTGGTCAATGATACAGAAGGGAGAACTTCCCAAGTGGTACTAAGGGCAGTGGCAAACGCCACTGGGATGTTTCAACAAATGGATGCGAGGGTGGAAATGCTTGTCTATGCCAGCAAAGTTGGCAGACAGCTATTGGGGCAATTGACTGGAAGAGATCCATCATTGTGCCCATTCCAATAAAAGTTAGCCCACAGAATGTGGACCTTATCAAACAAGATCATTGATATCGCATACAAGTCAAGTTTTGCTGAAGGTAGTTGTAAAATGCTTGCATCAGTGCATCTAGGGGAAATTGTTAGGGATCTGAGTCAGCTTCCGAAGAAGGTGTGGAGCAAGGAACATCGCTGGTGATGTCAGATGGATCTTTGCTGAAAGCAGAGACCACCACGAAGATATTCATCAGCTGTGCAGAGGCACTGACTGCATGGATCATAAGAAATTGTGGATAACATTATGGATAACATGAGAATTCCAGAATGTTTCATCGTACCCGTGTGGAACTTGTACAAAAGGCAGTTGTTTGAAGGCAACAAAGAGATATGACCTGGTTTAAAATCAGCATCAGTATGTGTCAAGGTTGTATTCTTTCAGCATACTTAGGAAACTGGACTCGATGCAGAACAACTTCACATTAGTATTGGATGAAGGCTTATTAACAATCTTCAGTCAATATATAACACAAGTTTGTTCCTTAAAATCTAAGAGGACTCGAAGAACCTGCTTCAGTATGGCTTGTAGCATAATAGAAATCAAACAAAAATCCTCACACCCGGAGTGATCGACAACATCATGAGAAATAGAGAAAAGGTGGAAATCGCCGAGGGTTTAATTTTGCTTGGATTCACAATCAATGTCCATGGAAGCAACAGTCAGAAATCAAACTGCATACTATGCTGGGTAAATGGACCGCACCCGATCTCTTTACAGTGTTTCAGAGCAAAGGTGTCACTTTGAATGCTCATGTTCATTTGCCATATGAGAAATACAAATGAACTAACAATGAGCTACTACCTCACACACTCTCAGCCAAATTAAGCAAAAGACAGAAACTAGTAAGTGCTGGCGAGGGTGTGGCGAGATTGGACCGCCCATGCACTGCTGGTGAGATCGCAGGATTATATAACCACTGTGGGAGACTGTATGGCGCTCCCTTCAGCCAGTGCAAACACAAATTCCCTATGCTGTAGTCATCGCTCTACTTGGTAGAGCCTCGAAATAAAGCAAGAACAAATTGAAAACTAGAACGATCGCAGCCTTAAAACCCCTCTAGATTCCTTTCCCATTAGACCGGAACACTGGTCTGAGTGGTTAGAGAAGGAGGCACAAACAAACGGTTTCCTGCTGAGTACTGTGGTGCACTTGACTCCAGGCACAGCGTTTTCACTCACCGCAGATGCACGGGAGAGCGGAACAAGGAGCGAAGAAGGGAGACGGGAGAAGAATGGATGCATCTCAATCAATCCAAGTTCCCAGGACTGCCAGAAAATCGAGCGCTTCTGTCTTGGAAGAACGACAGCCAGAATGCACCTTGGGAGAAAGAATTTGGCCATGTTCTCCGGAGGGACCTGTCCCTGGAGAAGGGCATCATGTGTGATAACATAGGGTCAATGAGAAAGAGGAAGACGTCAAGGGCACAGATGGACCCAGTGACTTCAGTAATTACGGCCTCAAACGGGACTGTGATTTTGAGGCGAGGACAGTGGTTAGCTCTGTGGGGGGCAGGGTCCCTATGAGTCAGTCTCAGGACCCCTTCACAACAACCATGCTCTTTCTGGAAGCTCCTCCCCTGGAGCAGCGAGTGGGTTTGAACCGCTGACCTTTCAATTAGTAGGAAAGCACTTAGCCACTGAGTCACCAAAGAATATGGGGCATTAGAATGATGTTTTGATCATAATGTGTTTTTTTTAATTGGCCAATTAAGGCCCATTAAGCATTTATGTCGGTAACAATGATTCTTCCTGCATGGTGTATCTCAGTCCTTTTTATTTTATTTTTTTGTAATATCAGAAAAACAAAGGATTTTGTTCTTCCTGGAAGTTACAAGGCATGCATCACCAAGTGAGTGAAAATCAAAATTGCAAGCACATCTCATTACAATAATACAGAGATAATAAATAGAAAATAGGTCATTGCCTCTCAGCTCAGGGAGGGCAAGTTGTGTCTTGGGCTGGGTGGAAAGAATGCTGATGGAGTTGCTCTTTGCTACTGTGGTTACTTAAAAAAAAGGTACTAGAAATATGTCTGGGCTCACGTGATCATCTCTGAGCAACTAGATCTGTTTCTGCTCTCCATTCATCCATGCACTGATTCTATTTTTCAAAATTGTTTTCCTGTGAGATGGGTGAAGGTTTACAGAGTTCATCGTTGGGCATTCGACAATCCATACGCATTTGGTTTCAATTCATCCATTGCGATCCCCTCCATGGGCCATCTTGTCGCCCACTTCCTTCCTCCATAGGATTTCAGTTTCCATTCCTCCTGCCTCCTTCGTCTTCTGAACTTTGTTCTTGGGTCAATGTTACCCTTTTAATGGTTGTTATTCTAAGGTGTGCTTACCACACGGTTGCTGCTGTTTCTCTTACTGATCTGTCTTGCTTGGCTGAAAATTGCCTCACGGGCTTGAGTTCAGTCCCCGACCCACAGGGTGACTGATGGTCATTGTACTGGGGCGCCCACTAGTCTCTTTATGACCAGAAAGCTGGTCTCTTTTATAAATGTGAGTTCTCTCTTCTACAGCTTCTCCCACTCTATTTGAGAGTGTGTTTGTTTTCTTTAAATCATTTTATTGGGGGCTCATATAGCTCTCATCATAATCCATCCATACATCCATTGTGTCAAGCACATTTGTACATTTGTTGCCATCATCATTTTCAAAACATTTGCTTTCTACCTGAGCCCTTGGTATCAGCTCCTCATTGTTCCCCACTCCCTCCCCACTTCCCCCTCCTTCATGTACCCTTGATAATTTATAAATTATTATTATTTTGTCATATCTTATACTGTCTGATGTCTCCCTTTACCCACTTTTCTATTGTCCATCACCCAGGGAGGAGGTTATATGTAGATCCTTGTAATCGGTTCCCCCTTTTCACTCCACCCTCCCTGTATCACGACTCTCACCACTGGTCCTGAAGGGATCATCTGTCCTGGATGCCCTGTGTTTCCAGTTCCTATCTGTACCAGTGTACATGCTCTGGTCTAGCCAGATTTGTAAGGTAGAATTGGGATCACGATAGTGGGGGCGGGAGGAAGGAAGCATTAAAGATCTAGAGGAAAGTTGTATGTTTCATTGTTGCTACACTGCACCCTGACTGGCTCGTCTCCTCCCCGTGGCCCTTCTGTAAGGGGTTGTCCAGTTACCTACAGATGGGTCTTGGGTCCCCCATCTGCACTCCCCCTCATTCACAATGATATGATTGTTTTAGAGTATTTAACATAATCCTTTTCAGAGCAATTGTAGTAGTAGCGGGGCACCATCTAGTTCTTCTGGTTGTGGTGACTGATATTCATTCGTGTGGTCCATTAGTCCACTGGGCTAATTGTTTCCATGTGCTTTCAATTTCCATCACCCTTCTTTCTTCTGGATGAGGCGAAACCTAGAGTTATAACCTACATGACCAAAATTGAGTTTCACAAGATTTAGTGGCATGTGAGTGTATACTCACAGCTGCAAGGCCTGATGAAATTACCACGAGTGGAAAAACACACCACACATCCAGGTGTAATGGGTGTGCTGAAGACCGTCGCTCAGGGACTTCCTTGTGAGAGGGCTCCAGCTAGCGCTGCCACCCGGGAGAGGGCTGCCCTGGGAGAGCACTGTGTGCCAAGGGGTCTGTTTCAACTCACGGTGCCCTCATGTGCGTCAGAGTAGAATGATATTCCCCAGGGCTTTCAAAGGTCTGAGTGTTTGGCTCCAGATTACTTGGCCTTGCTTTGAAGGTACCCCTGGACGAGCCTAACCTCGAACATTTTGGTTAGGATGAGCTGTAAAATGCATGAAGCCTGGGCACCATGCAGGGATTCTTCAGTGAGCTGAAGGGCTTGGATACTCTGCTTCCTTCTTTTCTCATTGCCCACCCATCCCCCACTTGGGAGTCCTCCTCCCCTTCCGAGTGAAGGGGCTTCTTCGGCTGCTATGCCCAAGGCTCCAGTTCTTCAAAAATCCATGCCCACTTCTGCTTCTACACTCCGCTAGAGGCTTCTAACCACCTGGGCCTCCTTCCTTCCCCGGCTAACTTCGTAGGTGAACACTGGAAGGTCCCAAAGCACCAACTACACAGGAAAAAGACGGGGCTCTCTATTTCTGTAAAGATTTATAGCTGTGGAAACCCTGTGTAGGATTGCTATGAATGGACTCAGGAGCTCTGGTGGCATAGAGGTTATGCGTTGGGCTGCGATCCTCAAGGTCCACCGTTCAAAACCACCTGCTGCTCCTCGGGAGAAAGTTGGGCCTTTCTACTCGCATCTTGGAAATTCACAGGAACAGTTCTACCTGGTCCTATAGGGTCATTATGAGTTGGTATCAACTTGATAGCATGAGGGTTTTTTTTTATTTTTAGTTTTTATGAGTGGACTCATTGACAGTTATTTTTGATTTCTACTTCGTAACGAATATATACAAACAAAATACCATCGCCTCAAAGAAAGAAATAGATTCCTTAGTGTTTTGTTGTTATTGTTCTTTTAATTCCAGAGACCCTTCATTTGAAACCATAGTTCTGTCATGACCAATTTTTAAAAGCAACTGTAAATTGAGTAGGGAGAGTTATGTTTCAGACCATGAATCGGGCATTTAGCAGTTGAAACCACTCACCTCCATCCCCTGTGCTGACCCATCCCCCTCCTCTGATGTCTCTTCTCCCTCTGTGACCCTCCATCCCCACTCAAGCCCTGCCAGCCCTCTAGCCTGGTGCTTTATCTTCTCTGCGTACCCTCCTCCCTGTAGGTAGCCTTCAAAGTCTGTTCCCTTGGTTCCTTCTTCTCGATGTTTATCCTGCTAGTTGGGGTCTCCTGCAGTATCTGGCCACCTTTTGTGATGGATTCCCTTCCGGGTCCCTCCAAGCGTGAGTTGCTCCGTGGTTTCCTGACATGCGTAGTATTCCCTGGTGTGTACGTGTCAAATGAGTTTCTTGATCTGTTCTGCTGATGGGCTTTGGGAATGTTTTCAATTTCTTGCTACTGTGACCAGCACTGCAATGAACCTGGGTGCGCATGTGTCTGTTCATGCTGTTTCCCTTACTCCTTGTGTACAGACCCAGCAGAGAGAATGCTGGAGGTTTAAAAATGATTGTTCTTCAGTTAAGACATCAGAAGAGATGAGTTATTGTGTATGTAACATTGAGCCAAACTTAGAACAGAAGTAGTCATACGTCTAGGTCAAAGGGTCAAGGTCGGACTGGCTAGATAGGAGCAAGGTGGACCTCTCAGGAGCGTGGGGTGATTGAATGGAGATGGAAGTTCTAGGTCCCTAGAAGTTCTAGATGCTAGGATGTCGTCAATGACTTATACCAGTGGCCCAGCCTCAGACACTCCGCATTCCTCCTGCTGGGGCTTCCTTGGGGGCACAGGGTAGGTGACTTGGATCTTAGCCTCCTGTTTCTTCTCTTGCTTTTTACTCTGCACATTCTCGTCCTCCTGCACTTGGCTCTCCTCTAACAAGATGGCACTGAGGCTGAGAGTGGGATTCCCAGTTGTTCGAGGTGGCACCGTGTCAACAGTTGAACATATTGACCGACCCACCAGCAGAGTTTGAGGGTTCCCATCTCTCCTCACCCCCTCCAGCACTTGTTGTCTTTTGTTTGAATCGGACTGTCAGTTTTAGTCTCAGGGGCTATCTCATCATTGGTTTGATGATCCATTTAAAACAACAACAACAACAACTATAAATATCTTTCCCTGCTGAGATTTTATCCATCAAGGTTGAAAGCACTTGCAGTAATTATGTTACATAGATATCTACTGCTGCATTGTTTGTAAAGGCAAACGATAGAAAAGAGTACATACGTTTGAGGATGGAAATCAGGGTTGAATCCTACAATGGAATATCAAGAGCTACTCCAGCAGATGGGGGTGGGGGGGTGGAGGGAGGGGATGTCCGGGAAGTACCAAGAGACAAGCAGGAGGTAGAAAAAGGCTATCTCTTCTGATCCAAATGTTTTGTAACATTTCCACCCCACTTCAGATGCTTAACAGGAGTCCTGGCACCATCATGGTTGCAGGTTGGGCTGCTAACAGCAGGGTCAGCCGTTCAAAGCCACTGGCCCCAACCTGGGAGAAAGACGAGACTTTCTAGTTCTGTAAAGAGCTGCAGTCTTGGACAGCCCCAGGGTCAGTTCTACTGTGTTGCTGCGAGTCAGGACTGACTCTAGACAGTGAGTTTTTGAGAGCATGTGTGTATGTTGTTCTTCTGCGTTGATTCGTAGAGATCAATAGGTCAGGGAGAATTGCCCCATAGGGTTTCCTAGGCTGTAAGGTCAGGCCTTTTCTTTAGTGGGAGGTGTCATCCTAGTTCATTGCTGGACTACTAACCAGGAGGTTGGCAGTTCAGACCGACCAGCCATCCCAGGAGACAGATGTTGACAGTCTGCTTCACTAAAGATTTCAGCTTGGGAAAGCAGATGGGGCAGTTCTACTTTGTCCTGTATGATCAATGGAAACAGGTTCACTGGGCTTTCTCTGGCTGAGAGGCGGGTTTGTTCCAAATAATGGCCTTTTGGCTAGCAGCCCAGCCCTTAAGAGCCAGATACCACCAGAACCTCTGCGTGTGTGCATATCAGGTGTGCATGTATGTGTGCGTGCATATGTGTGCATAGCAAGATGCTAGAGAAAAATATGCACATTTGTAAACTGACTAAATTGTTTACCTGGAGGAGGGGGAGATGGTGTGGCTGGTGGGGAGGAGAGAAGTACCGGTAGTTATCATGATTGTTATAGCCTTTTGTGGGCAGAGCTGGTTAATTCACCTCAATAATACTGTTTCCATGGGAAAAATATATTCCCCAAGCTGGAACCACAGGCTGGAGACCAATGGTTTAAAAATCAAACAGTCAGTGAGAATTCAAACCGTCCGTAGATTTTACTCAGGTGTGCAGTCTGCCTTCTCCTGGATGGTCAGATTATCAATGATATTTTTCATAAAAACAGCTTGCCCTTCTTCAACAGAGTCTAGTGGGCAGCCGGCACCCCCTCTGCATTTACACAGCACATGCACACACATCACAGCTACATCCATATGCGTGCAAGTGCATGTGGCTGCACACACGTACATGAACACACGTGAGTGCGCACACAGATTCCACACACAAGCACAAGTAACATACTACCAAAGGATGCACACGCATGCGAGTACACGTACACACACACACTCGTCTGCCACACACAGTCCATAGCACGGAGCAGGTTTCCCGGATCTCAGAGTTTCCAGGGCTTGCTACAGATGCAGAGGGGTAAACTTTGTGCCTGGAAGATAAGAGTGATAACCAGAGGAGGGAATGACAGGGCTAAGGCCACATCAGGAGCCCTGGTGGTGTAGTGGCCCCACATTGGGCCGCGATCCACAGGTCAGCAGTTCCAAATCCCTAGCTACTTCAAAGGAGAAAGAAGGGGCTTTCTATTCCTGTTGGAAGATAGTCCTGGAAATTCACAGGGACAATGCTACCGGTCCCACAGGGTCTCTCTGAGTGGCCATCGACTCAAAGGCAGCGTGTTAAGGTCACATTGCTTTTCAGTAGCTGAGCTGGGAGCTAGGAACTCAAGCCTACAGACTAGCGTCACGTGTCCTCAGCGTCTCAGAAGGAAATAGTTGAGACGGAGAAAACGCCTTACCGAATTTTAGATGGATGCCAGGACTTGATGCTCGCTGGGCAGCCAGGGGGGCTCTTTTTCAACAGAGATGGGGCCAGAGATGTTGAGAGTTCCCTGCCTACGTGTCGTTTGGGGTCCTGTCCTTTTGGGTCACGCTGTCTTCTGTGGTTTCATGCCACGCAACGACTCATGCAGCGCTCTGGAACAGGGGCTATTGTAAGCAGGTGGCGTGCGTGCTCTGAATGTGAGGTATCGCTGTAACATCCCTACTGATCTGTCGTCGTCAGTGAACGCTAATTGCGAACGGGTGCGTTTGAAGGGGACAGCAAAACCTTCCCAGCTGCAGCGGGCAGCTGCTCTGTATCCCACAAAGTTAAAGAGTACTCAAACAGCAGCGAGCGGTCCCCGATGCACGGTTGCTTCAGTGACCCTTCCCCCACTGCGTGGGGAACTGTCCTACCCAGAGGACGGACCGGCTTTTCAGCTTATGTTTTGGCAAAACCTGCCTTCTCCCCGCCCCCAGGGATTCTCCCCCTGGTGCTTATGGGAGTGCGGTTTCCCACAGACCAGACCTTCTCACTGTGTTCCCTGCCTCGTGGGGAAGTAAATGCGCAGGGACCTTTCGTAGTTGCCACCCATGTGTCAAGCACTGGACTGGGACCTAGAGATTCAAGGAGGGACGAGACAGGAGGAATTCACAGAGGTGCACCCCACAAATCATTGCAGGAGAATAGAGTCAGATTTGAGGGGAAGGTAGGGCGGAAGCATGGTCAGTGAACATGTCTCCGTTGCGGTGACTTTTTCGTTGGGGCCTTGAAGGATGAGTAGGAGTTCCCTGGCAGCCAGGAGCGGAGCTGGAAGAGGAAGGCATTGCGGCAGAGGAACTCAAAGCCAGGGATGTAGAACCCGTCTGTTCTGAGGAAGGGGAGGGGTGCCGTGGAAGGGGTGGGGGTAGGGTGAGGCACAGAAAAGCCCAGCTCTAGAAGTGGGCAGGGTTACATTTCAGAGGGACCCCAGCTAATAAGGGGAGCAGGATGCAGACTGTGTGCTACTGAAGACAGAGAACCTGACATGGAGAGACGAATTCTTGTCCATGTTTTTAACTGCCTGTAGGAAAAATGCACACATAGTAGATGGGACAGAACATGTGTGTGTGGGTGGAGAGCCGGGAAGCGAGTGTTCATATTTCCTCACTGAGTGGTCCACCAGGGTTCACATGCTCAGCGGGGATATTAAATATTTGTTTTAAAATGTCTTGAAATTTGAGTGCTTTCAAATAATAAACTTTAGAATCTGGGGGTTTGTTGGGATGGGTTCCTACCTGGATTTATGATCCTGTTTATTCTTGCAGGTGATACTCTCTGGGATCATAGGATTAACCACTTGGAAAAGACCCATGATTCTCCTGGTACGTACAGAGCTTATGAATTGTTGATGTGGGGAAAGTGGGCTAGGTCTGAAGTCTATGTGTGTCAGTCTGGGTACTTTAGAGAAACAAACCCACAGAAACTCATATGTATGAGAGAGTTTTATGTAAAGGGTAAGTGCACAGCAAGAAAATATCCCAACCCAGTGCTGCCCAAGCCCACAAGTCCAATATTAGCCCATATGTCCAACACCAATCCACAAAGTCCTCCTCCATCTCACAAAACAGACGCAATGATGCCGACTTCAGGAGGAAAGTTGAGTCAGTGAATATGTAAGCATCTGAGTGCTGGCAGGGGTCTCCACATGGGTGCTCCAGCACCCAGGGCTGCATCGGGGTAGGTCCATGTGGCTTTTCCTCAGGAATGTCTTGCAGGAGTTGAGCCTTGCCAGCTGAAGCAGGGAACTGGCAAAGACAGCTGCACCTGGTCTGACCATCACAAAGCAAGAGACCCGAGAACTAGAAAGGCGAGGCTCACTGAGCCATTTATCTCTCTGTCCTTCAATTAACCCCACGTGTTTATCGGCCAGGTTGGCACAATAAACTAACTTGCCTCACTGCATAAAGAAAGTGTTGAAGTACTTCAGCTGCCTCACTCGTGAAAAAAAAAAAAAAAAACCAAACAAATGCTACCGAAGGACACTGTCCAAGGTCAGATGTTTCTTGTTCTGATAATCCCAAGGGAGCCGGTGACATTGCTGGTTGGGTGGCTCACCTGAGCTTCGTCTGCAGCCTGTGGCATACCCATGGTTTTAGTTCCAGGGCTTGGCCTGTTCTGAAGACGTCATTTAAAACGAAACCAAGGACTCAACTGCATACGATGCAAGAATTTAAGTATATGTCAGAATGGAGGGAGCAGTGTAACGGATGCCCTGTGGCTGTGACCCAGTCATTGTCAATTTGTAGCCAATCTTACTCCTCTACTCGTGTACCTGTTCACTCACCCCTCCATTGTATTTCTCCGGCCATATTTATTTTTCTTCCTAACAAAAAGTATCTTCCATATTCTTTGGAAGCAAAGCTCAGAGATTATATTTATTTATTTTTAAATATTACAAATCATGCATTTTTTCTTTTATAAAAGTATTCTTTAGGATTTTTTTATTGTTATAATGCTTTGGTTGGCCAATGTCGGACTTTTGTTGCCTGAATTCACTCTATCATCTGTTCCTCACACAAATAGTTTATTGTCTTGGTAATGACTTCATCCTTGGTGATGGTTTTGTTTTTTGGCTCTGCATGCGGACTCAGGGAGCACAAGTAAAGGGATACAATTAGCAACAGAATCGCTAGCTCTTGAGGCTAAAACAGAGGGTCAAGGAAACTCCATGAACCATAAATGTGGGGGTATTAAAGCACGCTTACGGTTTTTTTTTTCTATGTAGCACTTTAAAAGAATCTCGATTCATCTGGAATTGGGGTCAATGATTTGCAAAAGGCATTTTGTATGTAACTTAAGAGTTCATCCAGAACAGTCCTGTTTCCGGGGCAATACCAACTCATGCGTGGATCCTGAGGCAAAGGAGAAGCAGAAGCGCACCCCAGGACCAGCCACGTGCATCCCAAGCCTGTGTTGAAGGTCCGGAAACACTGGTCGTGCTGTTCCACCAGACAATGGAGGCCACGGTTCGCAAGTTCATCAGTGGTTGCACTGATGGATTTTATTTCTGATATGAGTGCTTCAGTAAGCATCCAATCAGATTTAAATATTAAAATTGCTATGGCACCATCTAATGGTATCAGAAGGAGCCCTGGCGACAGAGCGGGTTATGCATTGGGCTGCTGCCTACAAAGGCAGCCATTCAGAATGACCAGATGCTGCTCAGGAGGAGCAAATATGAGACTGCTCCCACCTGAAAAGATTTCCAGCTTTGGAAGCCCAAAGGGGCAGCTCGACTCTGTCCTACACCATCACCAGGAGTCAGAATTAACGGCAGTGAGTTTTTTATTATTATTCTTAATAGAGAGTGATAGATAGATAAGTGGGAAGCCTGCCCTCTGTTGAAGGAGACGCGTTGTGAGAGGGAAAAAGCAGGCAGCCAGCGGAGTTCACTTGTGCACTGAAGAAGGGGGGGGGGCGGGCGGGGGGAGCAGGGAAGAGGGTGGCTCTGGGCAAGTCTGAAGGCATGCCTTACGAGTGGCTGAGGTTTGTTGGGCAACAACTCTCTGGGTCTATAGGCTTTTCCACAGGCTTTGGATGCTGCTCAATGTTTATACCTATTTGGGTTATAGGAGTCACCTGCCTACTGACTTTTCCCGCAGGGTCAATATTACAATCCTCAGTAAGACCAGCCTCAAGGATTCAAATGGAATAAACCTAAGAAAATTGCTACTAGGTGTATTGATGAACTTTCAAATGGTAAAGAAAGAGATGGTGGACGGGCATTCTAGATAGAAGGAGCCCAGCTGGGGTGAGACTGCTAACTTAAAGGTCATTGGTTCTAAAGCCCCACCCCACCCCAAGTGCTCTGCTGGGGAAAGATGTGGGAAATCTGCTTCAGTGAAGATTTGCAGTGGGCACTTCCACTCGGTCCTATAGATCATTCTCAGTTGTGTTGGACTCAGCAGGAATGGTGTGTGCGCGTGTTTCTAGATAAATATTAGGAACCCTCACGTTTAAAAGCCTTTCTTTCTTTAATATTGTCCCCTCTTAGAAGAGTTACCTTTTCTATGCTTTTTATATGAACCTAAGCAAATTTATTATGAAAATGACCTTAATTAAAATTTAACATGATTACAGTCCTTCACATTTATTTCTTATCTTTGCTGATTAACGTAGGAACTTCCCCAGCAGGTTGTAATCTTTGTATACAGTCTATTTTGTGTATTGTGGTTATTTTGGATCTGTTTGTTTTAATATCAACGTTCATATTATGTGTGACAAGTTTAACTGTCGATTACTTAAGATGGCTAACTAATGGATTGTGATGAGTTGTATGAGCCCCAATAAAATGATCTATTAAAAAAAGATGACTAATTAGCCTTCTGTTTTATTTCTGCATCACATGCATTATTGTTATTGTAGTGTTGAATATTTGAGCTTTTTTGAGATTGTAAATTGTTTCCTATATTTATTTTCTTTCTTAAAAATTTTTACGGAGGTTGCTTACAGCTCTAATCACAATCCATACATATATCCATTGTGTCAAGCACATCTGTACATATGTGCCCATCATCTTTTTCAAAACATTTTCTTTTTGAGCCCTTGGTATTAGCTCCTCATTTTTCTCCTCCCTTTACAACTTACACATTTTTTTCACGTTTATACTAACCACTGTTCCCTTCACTCACTTTTCTGTTGACTGTCCCCCCAGGAGGGGGTCATATGTTGATCATTGTGATCATTTCTCCCTCATTCCCCCTCTCCCCTTCCCTTACCCTTCTGGTATGGCTACTCCCATTAGGTCCTGAGGTGTTTATCTGTCCTGAATTCCCTGTGTTTCCAGCTCTTATCTGTACCAGTGCACATGTTCTGGTCTAGCCAGATTTGTAAGGTAGAATTGGGGTCATGATAGTGAGAGGTGGGGAGGAAGCATTACAGAGGTCTAAATACAGGCATGTACATATGTAAATATATTTATATATGATGATGTTGGAAATAGATCTATGTGCATATATTTATAGGTTTAGTATTAAGGTAGCAGATGGACATTGGGCCTCCACTCAAGTACTCCCTCAATGCAAGAACACTTTGTTCTATTAAACTGGCATTCCATGATGCTCACCTTCCCAACACTATCGCTGAAGACAAAGTGGGTGCATAAACAAATGTGGTGAAGAAAGCTGATGGTTCCTGGCTATGAAAAGATATAGCGTATGGGGTCTTAAAAGTTTGAAGATAAACAGCTGAGAAGCAACAAAGCCCACATGGAAGAAGCACACCAGCCTGTGTGATCACGAGGTGTCGATGGGATCAGGTCATCAGGCATCAAAGAACAAAAAAAAAAATCATATCATTTTGAATGAAGGGGAATGAGGAGTGGGGACTCAAGGCTCATCTGTAGGCAACTGGACACCCCCTTACAGAAGGGTCGTGGGGAGGAGACAAGCCAGTCAGAGTGCAGGGAGCAACGATGAAACATAACTTTCCTGTAGTTCTTTAATGCTTCCTCCACCCCCACTATCATGATCCCAATTCTACTTTACAAATCTGGCTAGAGCAGAGCATGTACACTGGTACAGATTGGAACTGGAAACACAGGAAATCCAGGACAGATGAAGCCCTCAGGACCAGTGGTGAGAGTGGCAATACCAGAAGGGTAGAGGGAGGGTAGGGTAGAAGGGGGGACCGAATCACAAGGATCTACATATAACATCCTTCCTTGAGAATGGACAACAGAAAAGTGGGTGAAGGGAGACGTCGGACAGTGTAAGACATGACAAAATAAGAATAATTTATAAATTATCAAGGGTTTGTGAGAAAGGGGGGAGCATGGAGGGAGGGGAAAAATGAGGACCTGATACCAAGGGCTCAAGTAGAAAGCAAATATTTTGAGAGCGATGATGGCAACAAATGTACAAATGTGCTTGTCACAGTGGATGGATGTATGGATTGTGATGAGTTGTACGAGCCCCCCCAAAATGATTAAAGAAAAGAGTTACAGTCTTGTAAACCCACAGGGGGTGGTCCTACCCTGTCCTGTAGGGTCACTATGAGTTGGAATTGACTCAATGGCAGTGAATGTGTATCTTTTTAAAAAGTATTTTTTATTAAGTTTAGAAACAGTTTTATTGACATAATTCACACACCATAGAATTACATGGTTTAATCCGATTAGAAAGCAAAGGTACCTCTTTTGAGAGCCCTGTTCAACCTCAGGAGCCCTGGTGGCATAGCGATGAAACACTGACTGCGATCCCGAACCCACCACCTGGAGGGAGACGTGACGATCTGGGCCTGTAAAGACGGAAGGAATTAAAGCTTTCGGAGCCACAAGAGGCAGTTCCTCTCTGCCCTATAGGGTGCAGGGCTTCTATGAGTTAGAATTTGACTCCATGTTAATGGATTTGGATTTTGTTTATTTTTTTAATTCAACTCACTAAAAAGATGAATTAAATTTTAGGAATTAGTGGAGCAATTGAGAAGTTGTGAGTGGATCGATCAATCGATAAGGCAAACCTTCGTTGATACTGTAAACAAAAAATCCTCCAAATTTGGGACTCTTAGTAATTAATATTCGTTAAAACTGGTGCCAAATGCTTTTGCTCTATTAACATGAAAATAATTAGTTTAATTTGTTTGTCAATCAATCATTAGTTCATTGCTTAATTAAAAATGGTATAATCAAAGAAAGGGGATGCCCCGTCAAGACATCTCCAAGATTTGCGTCCCCTAAGAGCTGTGTAATTTCCTCGTTTCGCGGCTGGTTTTCTTTTCTGCACACAAACCAAAAAGCCGCCACTCTTGAGGCCAGTCCCACTCATCGAGACCCGGCAGGGCAGAACAGCTCCCTGCACTTCCTGAGGTTGTTGATCTTTATGGGGACAGACGCCCTCCTCTTTCTCCTTTCACACGGTTGACCTTGAGGGACCTACTGTACCGCCAGAGCTCCTTCTTCTGCACGTAGTAGGGAAGAGTTGAGTGGCAACAAACCTTAACTCTATCCTCTGTACTGGATGTTTATCCCTATCTTGTTTTTGCTTTTGGCTCCTACTACTGAGTTTAAAGGGGACTGGGTTTGGCGCTGCTAACAGCAAGCTCAGCAGTTCTAACCCACTGGACAGTTCCTCAGGACAAAGAGGAGGCTGTCTGCTTCCATAAAGATGTACTGTCTCTGAAACCTGATACAGGTAGGGTTGCTGCGAATTGGAATCGACTGACCGGCAGTGTGTTCAGTGGGTTTAGTTAATGTGCCATTGGGTGATTTGGGCTGGAGATCGCTCTTTTGTGTTCCCAACCCCCTAGGAAGCTTGGCTGGTCAGTTCTAGTCTCTTGCCTTCACATTCCCCACTGTTGCCACGAGGCACCTCCTGACTCCTGCCAGAAGCCATGCTGGGTAACACATGCTTGGGAGTTTCTTCCCTTAGCTCTCTGCTGGTTGGTTCTGTTCCCACTCTCAGTTCCACAGTCACCTCTTAGAGAGACCTTCTCTGACCTTCGATTACAGTGCTCCGCCTCCCCTGGCCTTACCATTATCTTATAGTGTCATTTGCCTGGGTACTGTACCTTTAATTTTTTGGAGGTTGTTAGTGGTTCAGTGATAGCATGCTCACCTTCTACCTAGGAGACCAGATTTAGATTTTAAAAAATCATTTCTTTAAAAAAACTGTTATTGGGTTATAATGGACGCACCCAACAACCCAGCGGTTCCACCTTCTTAAGGAGCGTCGTGCCGTCATCACCACACTCAATCGCGGGAGGCCTGCTTCCTTCATAGCAACTGGACTCCGGCCGCAGTGGGACACATTGGAGCCCACTTTCAACTTATCCTACATTTTTGCTATGGTTTACTTTTTCTTAGATGGAGCTCTTTTACTCGTTGATGTGATCATCGTTGCTGGGTCCTTTATCCTGTTCGTTGCCCTTGTTTCATGTGCTTTTCTGTGTGGGGAAGCCAGGATTTATGAGGATAATAACAGAAATCATAATTACCTGGGGCATGAAAGGGGAGGGGTGGGTGGGAAGGCAGCACCAGTGGGTACAAAAAGAAAGACCAAAGAGTTTGCTTCAAACAGTGTTTGATTTCAAGCCAACGCACCTTACGTACAGCTACCACCCACCAGTCACTGGGAGCGGACACCTTGCGATCATCCTTTTTGGGAGCTTCCAGATAAAGATAGACTAGGAAGAAAGACCTGGCAGTCTTATGTCTGAAAACCAATTAACTAAAACTCTGAATCCCTACAACCTAGAGCTAGAGGCGATCATGAGGAGATGCAAGGCAAGGCAGCGTTTCCTTCTGCTATGCTTCCGTCACCAAGGGGCCCATGCAGTGGCTACCAATAGCAGCAGCAGCAGCAGCAATAACAGTACTTTTTGTTTCTCTCTGTCGTCTGTCTCCTCCAGTAATTCCTCAGCTCAGTGAAGACGGGAATCTTGCCTGTGTGCTTCCCCCTTTATCCCCAAGGCCATTGTGTGAAGTGTTAGGACTATTGTTGACTGTGCAGTTAAGTTGTCAGTCAAAGAGAAATGTAGGCCATAAAGCTCCTCGTTTATAAATTCATAAAGCTCCTCGTTTACCTCGTGCTTGCTCACTTTGTTCTTGAGAATTCTGAACTGTCTCCACTTCAGGGGGGTTAGGGAGAAGTTTGGAGCAGAGGCTGCGAGGGGAGGCTGGTTTCTGGAGAGGCCTTTTGAGGGCCAGCTGCCCTCATTTGGAGGGGGGCACACATCAGTCTAAACACCTGAGTGAGGCCGTTTGAGAGCCACATTTGCACCTCCCCCTCCCTCGTGATTATATCAGGTGTCTTTGTTATTTTAGAAAACTGGTTTAAACAAAGAAGGCTTGCTTTGGCCTAGTTCCTAAGTGTACATGGAAACTCAGAATGAGAAACTTTCTTTCGTTCATTGGGCCCTCTTCTTTATACAGATAAATTGTTCATGTGTTTAGCATGTGCATAGTAATTTTGGAGAAGAGTTTGTACATATATCGAACGGATTTTAGGTATGAGTAGGACAATCTTAAGGGCCCCTGGTGACATAGTGGGCTATGATGCATTGGCAGCTAACCACAGGTCTGCAGTTTGAGCCCATCCTATTTTCTCCTGCTCCGCAGGAGAAAGACGAGGCTGTCTGCTCCCATAACGATTCACAGCCCCAGACACCCTAGATGAGGTTGCTATTGGAATTGACTCAATGGCAGTGGGTTTGTGCTTTTGGTTTACACAATTTGAGTTCTGGCTAGTACTATGGGTGTATTTGTGAGAGTGTGCAGGTGTGTGTATAGTAGCCTAGGTTAGATGGGAAAACCAGAAGTTCGTGAAAAATGGAACTGAAATTGGGTCCTTGATCAAAATATTTAATGGAAAGAGAATGGAATGTTCTCAGCAACTTTTTGAAGCCCCCTTGTATTGCCCATAAAGAACAAGTATTTTCCATTTGTAAAGAACACTAATTTCTTCTAACTACCATTTCTTTCCAGTCTAATACTATATTTTGTAAGTCTGTAGGAATCATAGACTCCGTACTGGACCTTATTGCAAAGATGGTCTTGTCTAGGTACACCAGTTGGAATATGGAATTGTCTTAATCAGGTGTTTTTCACTGATGGTACAATTGTTAAAACTCTCTTGTTGTTTTCTCTCACTGCCATCAAGTCGATTCCAGCTCATAGCAACTATATAGGACAGAGCAGAGCTGCCCCAGCAGATTTCCAAGATTGGAACTCTTTACAGGAGTAGAAAACCTTTCTCCCACCAAGTAGCTGGTGGTTTTGAACTGCTGTCCTTTGGGTTATCAGCCCAACACATACCACAATGTCACCTGGACTCCTGCGGTCGACCCTGGATTCATGCCAACTCTGCACAACAGTTGCTCTTAATCATAGAGTAGCTAAAGCAAACAGAAGAAAGATGAAGTCAGGAGCCGAATGGAAATTTTCAAAGGGCAGCTTGAGAAGACAAAGTCAAGCATTATAACAAAATGTACAAGGACCTAGAATTAGAAAACCCAAAGGGAACAACACGCTCAGCACATCTGAAAGAACTCATGAAAAAATTCAAGCCTCGAAGTGTATTTCTGAAAGATTCTCCAGGCAAAATATCGAACGATGAAGGAAGAATGGAGAGAAGATCGATACAATACACAGAGTCACTGTATCAGAAGGAACTAGTCCACAGCCCACCATTTCAGGAAGTTAGCATAGGAACAAAGATCAGTGGTGCTGAAGAAGAAGTGCAGTAGTTGAAAACAAGACTCCAGGAATTGAGGGAATACCCATTGAAATATTTCAGAAACATTCCTGGTCTATTCCAGGAAATTTAGAAGACAGCTGCTTGGCCAACTGACCGGAAGAAATTCATGTATGTGCCCATTCCAAAGAAAGGTGACCCAACAGAACGCTCAGACTATAGAACAATACCAAGGATATCGCACACAAGTAACATTTTACTCGGATCATCCAAGAATGGTTACGACAGCACATTGACAGGGAACTGCCAGAAATTCAGGTCGGATTCAGAAGAGGACATGGAACAAGGGATATCATTGCTGATTTGAGATGGATCTCGACTCAAAGCAGAGAATAGCATAGAGATGTTTCCTTGAGTTTCATTGACTCTGTAAAGGCAGTTGACTATGGACCACAATCAACTGTGGATCACCCTGAGAAGATCGGGAAGTCTGCAACCCTTCATTGCTCGCATTCAGAACTTGTACATGGATCAAGAGGCAGTTGTGTGGACAGAACAAGGGAACCCTCTGTGATTTAAAATCAGGAGACGTGCCCATCAGGGTTGTATCCTCTCACTGTACTTGGCCGATCTGCGTGCTTACCAAATCACCCGAGAAGCTGGATTGTATGGAGAAGATTGCAGCGTCAGGATTGGAGGAAGGTTCCTTAATAACGTGCGGTATGAAGATGACACAACCGTGCTTCTGTGAGGAGGAATTGAAGCACTTGCTGATGAAGCTCAGGGATCCATGGTTTTATGGATTATTGCTCAATGTAAGAAGACCCAAATCCTCACAACTGGTCTAATCGGTAACATGACAAATGGAGAAAAGGTTGAAGTTTTCAAAGATTTGTTTTACTTGGATACACAAACAGTACTCATGGAAACAGCAGTCAAGAGATCAAAAAACATACTGCGTTAGGTTAATCTGCTGCACAAGACCTCTTTAGAGTACTGAAGAAAAGGATGTTACTTTGACAACTAAGGTGTGCCTGACCCACGCCATGGCATTTTCTATTGCATCATACACATGTGAAAGTTGGACACTGAATAAGGAAGGCTATAGAAGAATCGATGCATTTGAATTGTGGTTCTGGAGAAGAATATTGGAAGTACCATGCGCTGCTAAAAGGGCAAACCAATCTGTATTGGAAGATGTAAGGCCAGAGCGCTCTTTAGAGGCAAGGGGAAAAAGACTTTGTCTCACATGCTTTGGACATGTCACTAGAGAGTCCTTGGAGAAGGACATCATGCTTGGTAAAGTGGAGGGCTGGCAAAAGGAGGAAGGCCCTTGATGAGATGATTGACACGGGGGCTGTATCCATGGACTCGGGCATAAGAACAGTTGTGAGGATGGCACAGGACTGTGCAGTGGTTCCCTCTGTTGCGTATCGGGTCATTCTGGATCAGCGCCAATTTGATGGCACCCAACAACAGCAACGTGCACAGCAGAACTAAGCATGCCTTCCCCGTAATCAATTAGGGATCGAACCATTGTGATCCATGGGGCTTTCAATGGCTGAGTTTGGGAAGTAGATCTCCAAGAGGCATGTCTTCTTTTTCCATCTTTCCCTGGAAGCGCTGCTGAAACCTGTTCAGAACCGTAGAAACATATGTCTTCACTGACATACGGGTCAAGGCTGCATATGAGGGGAACCGAATGGCAATTGGCCCTGGGTCTCTTTTATGGAAGGCGAGAATTCTACTTCTGAATGGCCGGCCCTCTTGGGACGCTAGTGGGGACCTTCTGCTTCTACTTTTGATTGCTTATGAAATGGCAATTGAAGGATGATTTCTTTTTCTGGCCCAAATGAGATCAATATGATCTCAAACAGATGGTGTTCTTTTTAAAGTAAAAATCTACACAGCAAACATATATAGCCATTAAACAGTTTTTACATGTAGGGTTTGTGGACAATGGCGATGTAATTCACACCATGTAACGTTCTCCCATCGCTGCCCATATTGTTTCACTACCAATGATTTAGACTTTTTGTCCCTGAAAGATCTACTCTGTGTTCAGGAGCAATTGCTGACCATCTGATCTCATACAGATACTTCTTTGAAAGAACACAATGCTCATAACCAGCATTTTTTATTAAATTGTTGTTTAGTTTAAAGGCGACTTCCTGGGACAGTTTCAAGGCTTAAAGGCTGTCTCCAGCCAGTAGATTCAGAGGTACCTCCAGGTTCAATGAATGCAGTAAGTCTGGTTCTTCAACAAGAATTTGAATTCTGTTCCACATTTTTTCCCTCCTTTTGCTCAAGATGCAATGATTGGGTACTTGATTAAAATACACAGAACTGGTGACCAGCCACCATTCATTCATATCTTTTGGTCTCAGGACAGCATTATTCTTTAGCACCAGGAATGATCATTCTTCTTCAGTGATGTCTGTCCTTGGGTCGGATATGAGCTATGCCCTCAACTCCAAACCCTGTAGACTTTCACCCCTGACCAAGAAGAGAACAGGGTAAATGGGTTGGCTATTTTCAAGGAGACCAACCAGTTTCTCTTCTAACGTTAGTCTTCTAACGTCAGGGCAAATGTAAGTTAAGTAAACAGACTAAAAATTGGCTTGAATAGGATATGTACACACTCCTTTATTGATGTAGATTCCAAAGACCAGGTTGTTATGCAAAAATGGGGATTATGCAAAAATATAGGATGATCACATTAGATCGCAAAATGGCATGTGATCGCGTTCGACCCAGTTGCTGTTACATTGGTGCTTAACTGCCAAAGTGCATTCATAACTGACACATCTCGGAGGATCATGGCCCAGCCAAGTTGACACAACCATCACAAGCGTTATTCCTGTCACCTTGGTGCTCGTGACAACCATACGTATGTTGTTAGTAGTTAGATAGTTGATTCTTTTTACGGTGATTGTTAGCAGGACATGCTGGATGATGAGGCAGCTGGTAAACGCACGTAATTGTTCACCCTCATGCAACAGCGTACGAAAGCTAAGCCATCAAGATAGTGCTCCGCAAAGCCTTCTGCAGAGCCAGGTTCTTTCCATCTTAACATCTTTGATGGGACACTCAGGCACTTTCTCAAGAGAAGTTGAGGATTGAGCATCACAAGTTTGTCAGAAATCATTAGCAAAGGTTTATGCTACAAGGCAGATGGTGACCGGTCTACTATGGTGACACAGAGAGCTGGTGGGGTCAGTGTGCCCATGAGTCATTCTAGAACTGTGTGCTTATCACCTAAGATCCAAAGCTCTTCACCTCGATGCCACCTCGTTCTTTAAAGTATATTTCATCGTTGTCAGTAACTGGGCGTGATCTCTGGTTTGACCACTCAAGAAATTTGCATTTTGACGCTGACATGTTATTGGGTGACCTTGGGGGAAAACTCTGAGTCTTGTTTTCTGTGTCCTGGTAAAGACGGTTTCCAGAATCCTGTTTAGTTACTGTGGTGGTGCTTTAAATTTTAATGAGCATTTTCTTTCTTTCTTTTTTTTTTCTCTTTTCTTCTTTTACATTTTATTAGGGACTCATACAACTCTTACCACAATCCATACATATACATACATCAATTGTATAAAGCACATCCATACATTCCCTGCCCCAATCATTCTCAAGGCATTTGCTCTCCACTTAAGCCCCTTGCATCAGGTCCTCTTTTTTTTCCCCCTCCTCCCTCCCCATTCCCCCTTCCCTCATATGCCCTTGGTAATTTATACATCGTTGTTTTGTCATATCTTGCCCTATCCGGAGTCTCCCTTCCCCCCTTCTCTGCTGTCCCTCTCCCAGGGAAGAGGTCACATGTGGATCCTTGTAATCAGTTCCCCCTTTCCATCCCACTCACCCTCCACTCTCCCAGCATCGTCCCTCACACCCTTGGTCCTGAAGGTATCATCCACCCTGGATTCCCTGTACCTCCAACCCTCATATGCACCAGTGTACAGCCTCTGTCCTATCCAGCCCTGCAAGGTAGAATTCGGATCATGGTAGTTGGGGGGAGGAAGCATCCAGGATCCGGGGGAAAGCTGTGTTCTTCATCGATACTACCTCACACCCTAATTAACCCATCTCCTCTCCTAAACCCCTCTATGAGGGGATCTCCATTGGTCGACACTTGGGCCTTGGGTCTCCACTCTGCACTTCCCCCTTCATTTAATATGATATATATATATACATATATATACATACATATATACATATACACATATATACACATACATACACACACTTACATCTTTTTTTTTTTTTTGCATGATGCCTTATACCTGGTCCCTTGGGCACCTCGTGATCATACTGGCCGGTGTGCTTCTTCCATGTGGGCTTATTTGCTTCTGAGCTAGATGGCCGCTTGTTCACCTTCAAGCCTTTAAGACCCCAGACACTATCTCTTTTGATAGCCGGGCACCATCAGCTTTCTTCACCACATTTGCTTATGCACCCATTTGTCTTCAGCGATCCTATCATGGAGGTGTGCAGTCAATGATATGATTTTTTGTTCTTTGATGCCTGGTAACTGATCCCTTTGGGACCACTCGCTCACTCAGGCTGGTGTGTTCTTCCATGTGGACTTTGTTGCTTCTGAGCTAGATGGCCGCTTGTTTATCTTCAAGCCTTTAAGACCCCAGTCACTATCTCTTTTGATAGTCGGGCACCATCAGCTTTCTTCACCACATTTACTTGTTCACACACTTTGGCTCCAGCCGTTGTGTCGGGAGAGTGAGCATCATAGAGTTCCAGAGCATTTTCTTTCTTTTTAAAAATTTTAATCATTGGGGCTCATATGACTCTTATCACAATCCACACATATACAATTGTGTAAAGCACACTTATACATTTGAAGCCCTCATCATTCATTTCTTTCTTTTTTTATAGTGTATGCTTTATTTGCCAATATTTCAATTTGAGTTTTCATATTTCCTACTCTGGTTAATTTTGTGAGTTTTTTTCAACTGGAAATTAGTTTTTATGATTTTTTTCATGTTTTACAATATAATCTACAGATGCCACTTACAATGTATCTGTG
Source organism: Tenrec ecaudatus (assembly GCF_050624435.1). Classification (NCBI taxonomy): domain Eukaryota; kingdom Metazoa; phylum Chordata; class Mammalia; order Afrosoricida; family Tenrecidae; genus Tenrec; species Tenrec ecaudatus. Next base: position 73,477,536 of record NC_134539.1, on the reverse strand, counting down.
TTTCCAAACTTTTTGGACACCCTTTTGATCTATCTATTACAAAGGCCTTTCTAGTTCAGAGAATTGTTCAGTGACAGCGTTATGAGGACAACTTTGCTCTTTAACATTTTAAATCGGTCTTATGTAGTCGATTGGGTTGGCTTATTTTTTCTCTCTGTTTTTATTTAAAACCATTTTCTTGGGGATTTGCACAACTCTTATCACAATCCATCCATCGTGTCAAACACATTTGTACATTTATTGCCATCATCATTCTCAAAACATTTGCTTTCTACTTCAGCCCTTGGTTTCAGCATCTCATTTTTCCCCTCCCTTCCTGCCCCCTCCCTCATGAACCCTTGATAATTTATAAATTATTATTATTATTTTATCATGTCTTACGCTGGCTAACATCTCCCTTCACCAACTTTTCTGTTGCCTGTCCTCTAGGGAGGGGGTTATATGTAGATCCTTGTGCTCGGTTCCCTCTTTCTTCCCCACCTTCCCTCTGCCCTCCCGGGATTGCCACTCTTATCACTGGTCCTGAGGGGTTCATCTTTCCTGGATTCCCCGTGTTTCCAGTTCCATTCTGTACCAGTGTACATCCTCTGATTTAGCCAGCTTTGTAAGGTAGAACTGGGATCATGATAGTTGTGGGGAGGAAGCATTAAAGAACTAGAGGAAAATTGTATGCTTCATCATTGCTACACTGCACCCCGACTGGCTTGTCTTCTCCTCGAGACTCTTCTGTAAGGGGATGTCCAGTTGCCTACAGATGGACTTTGGGTCTCCACTCTGCACTCACTCTCATTCACAATGATATGATTTTTTGTTCTTTGCTGCCTGATACCTGAATCCATCGACACTCCGTGATCACACAGGCTGGTGTGCTTCTTCCATGTGGGCTTTGTTGCTTCTCAGCTAGATGGCCGCTTCAAGCCTTTAAGAACCCAGATGCTGTATCTTTTGATAGCCGGGCACCATTAGCTTTCTTCACCACATTTGCTTATGCATCCACTTTGTCTTCAGTGATCATGTTGGGAAGGTGAGCATCATAGAATGCCAGTTGAAAAGAAAAAAGTGTTCTTGCATTGAGGGAGTACTTGAGTGGAGGCTCAATGTCCATCTGCTACATTAATACTAAACATATAAATATATGCACATAGATCTATTTGCCTTTCATTGTATATACATATATTTATATATGTACATGCCTATATTCAGACCTCTATAAATGCCCTTTGCCTCCTAGTTTTTTCCTCTATTTCCTTTTACTTTCCTCTTGTCCCACTATTATGCTCAGCCTTCCTTTGGGTTTCAGTAATTCCTCTTGGTTACATTGCCCTTGATCACACCCTACCAGGCCTTCTACTCCATCCTCCTCACTGATTCTGGATAACTTGTTGTTCCCTTGACCCTGGGTTTGTTAACACCCACTTCCTTTCACCCACCTGCCCCTTTCCCATGTCCCCCTGGAACTGTTGGTCCTGTTGATTTCTCCTCCAGATTATTTATCCTTCCTATCTTATATAGATAGACCTGCAGAGATAATAATATATACAAAAAAAGATAGAGCAAAACAAAGCAACAAAAGAAAACAAACCAAACCACCACCACCAACAACAACAACAACAAAATGACAGCAAAATAAGGAAAACCTGTAAATAGTTCAAGGTCTGTTTGTTGACCTTTAGGAGTGTCATCCGTTGAGTCTGATGGGGTGCTAAGCCGTGGCCCCAAAGTCTATTTTTGGTATTCCTCCAGACTTCCTTACTCGGTTCCCTTTGCTGTTCTCTTCCACACCCTTAGTGTTCCTCCTCGGTGTGATGGGATCAGATCGGCCAGAATTCCCACACTGTGTCTTCAGTGTTGTCCTCTGTAGGGCTATGGGTCAGTGAGGGATGCCGTGTCTTGTAGTGGGGCTGGCCCTATGGTCCTTTCTGTGCACTGGCTGCTCTGAGCAGAGATATTGTCCTCAAGGCTGGTGGGCCAGGATGTGCTCCATTCTCTCTTCCTCCCCCTTCACTTGCTAGATGAGCGTTCTTAATTGGCCATTATACAGCTCCATGTGTGCAAATGGAAATACTATGATTATTTCACACTCTGCTTTGTAAGGCATAAATATGCATAGCTGTGCTCACTTCTTGGAATTATTAGTACTAACCTCTTGTGTGCTTATAAGACCTCACAGCTTATAAGGTTCTTTCATATACCCTTTCTCTTGAGATTTATGTAGCAAATATTGTCTCTTTTTTATAGATAAGGGAATAGTAATGAAGGTCTGTGCAGTTCACTCAGATGACCCTTATTAGATTCCCCCCCCAGGGATTTTGACCCCTAGGCCAGAGTCACAGTCACTATTTCATTCCATTCCACCACCATTACGCAATTAGTGGACATTTCTCTGTGGCCAATGTGTGTGTGCGCATGCATGCCCGTGTGCATGTGGGTGTTATTAAATGAGCTGTGACCGAGTCAGCTCTGATTCATAATGTTCTGTCTCATCCTCATGCTCCCTATCACATTTGAGCCCACCAGGGCAGGCATCGTGTAAATCGCACTCCTTTGCCCTCACTGGCTCTCCTTAAGTGTGGGATTTACCTGATAACAAGCCCAAAGCAAGTGAGTTGAGTAATGTCTTATTGTGATTAATAGGATTGTTATTGACTAATTTTAAGAGTCAGATCCCCAGGCCTTTCTTCGTGGTCTGTCCGATTCTGGAAACTTGACTAAAACTTGACCACCGTGGGTGACCCTACTGCTATTTGGAATAGCAGTGGATTCGCTTCCCGAACCCCAACCACATGCAAACCACCACATGACAGCAAACTGACAGATGGCTGCCTGTGCGTACGGCAGGCCAAGTAAGCTTGGTTTCCTTTGTGTAGCTGGACAATTCTTTCCCAAGTTCTAAAGTGGTGGGTGTTTTATTCTTCATTCCAGAGAGCCGGAGTGGGCCATGATCGAGGTATCAGCAGGTCCAGTTTTGAGCCTCTGGGCTGTCACTTTCAATCACCGTGTGGTCCATGAAATTACTGAATCCATTTCCTCACCTGTGAAATGTGAACACACCCACCCCGGGCTTTGTAGAGAGGTTAGAAAGACAGAACTGCAGGCCCGTGCAGTAAAGTGAGTCATGAGACCAAAGGCCAGGCAATTCCATTACGACAGAGTTTTCAACTTTCATTGAGAAAATCACAGAGACAACCTTGTCTTTAGGTTTGCTGTGTCAGTAAGTAACCCGCAGCAGCATGCTGAGTGCATAAGGCGTGGTGGAAGCATCCTGGGGTGGGCTTGGGCCATCAGTGACTTCAGTGGACGTAGTCTATTGGCAACAGGTCGTTAGTGTTTCTCCTGTGACTCCCTGCTCCTAAGACCTACGCATTGGCTAAGAGCCTGTAGTCGTGCGCAGTATTTTGCTTTGCAAACCAACTTCAGTCAAATTGGGTGCACAAAGTCAGTGGGGTTTACTCTGCAGCAACAGGTAATTGCGAAAACTTATAAATAAGTGAGATTATAGATCAACTCATGGATAGCCTTCCCTCTAGGTAATTTGTTATAATGAAAGTTGAGTTTCAGACCAAATTCTGCCCCCCCCCCACACGTTCATCCATTGTGTGGGAGATCAAATTCCACTTCTTTGACATCAACTGAGTCCTTTTCTGGCTCCACCCACCCAGAGCAAGCTCAAACTTCAGTGGTCATTGTCCTCCAGCTGCCGAGGGGCCTCGAGACTTCAAATTACCATCTGCAAGCATGTTATCCCTATGCTCTCGGACCTGGTTTAGAATGTGAGATTTTCCTGACTATACCTTCAGGATGCCAACCAGTAGTGGGGGGACATACAGACTCCCTCACTTCTGATTTGCTGGACGCAATTCTGGGGTCCCTCTACTCTCCCAGGATACCAGCCTAAGCTCAGAGACCTCAGGTTGTCCTCTTTTCTGACCCCAGTGGCTCCCGATACTCCTCTGGGTTTGATAATTTGCTAGAATGACAAACTGAACACACAGAAAGCTCTATTATTTTTTTATTACAGTTTTCTGAAAGCAAAAAGGACACACACAAAGGTAAAGTCAAGGAGGGTCCCAACTGGGGAGCCTCCTTGTCCCCCAAAATAGCGCACAACCCTCCTACATGTATCAAGAGCTAGCACCAGCCCGAGATCATCAGCAATGTGAGCGGTAAGTTGGGGACTTCTGTGGGAGAGCCTTTCTCGAGCCGCATTATGAAGGCATCGTTGAGTGAGCCTGTGTCCCCAATCCTGAGGTTGGTCGGATATCATTGTGGTAGGCTTTTTGATCTGGGCACTACCTAAGAGTCACTTCATTAGCATATAACCTCTCAACTTTGACCTAGTGGCCTCAACCAAAGACACACTTCTCTCCTTGTGGAAATTCCAAGGTGGTAGAGGTAATCTCTTAGGAAACAAGGACAAAGATAAAATTCCTTGGGTCAAATTCATTCTTAGCCCCATGTCTACGCAGTTCAATTAGCTTAAAGGAGAGAGGTATGGAATGTTTTTTGACCATATAGAACAAGCTGTTTGAACAATTGGTTGCATCTGACTTATCATGCACGCTACTGTTTACACCGGTTGATAAAACAAAACTCAGTTTATTGAACCTTCAGCAGTAAGGGAGAACACCATCATAATAATTCCCCGAAGGAGAAAATCAAGGGAGGAATTTTATAGGCCTCTGGGGCCCAGCTTTGTGGTTTTAAGGCAGGTTGTGCAAGACTGATTGGAACTGGACTGGGTTATGACAGGACAGCTTTGTGTCGGCGGGGCATTCAGGGGACATGCTGGAAGAAAGGTCTGGTGTGTGAGCTGCTAGTCTTCATGAATACACTACTTTAGTTGGGTCACAGTCTTATATTTGAGAAGCAAATATTTCCTGGAGCAAGTAGCTAAGCCATTTTTGCTTGATCTCAGTTTTGTTTAACACAAGGTCATAAAAATATGGCCAGTCCAGAATTGATCGCCACAGGGAGAAGACATTATATTGGTCTTAGCTCTCAGCACAGGTCTCATCATGGAGAATTCCTGTTAAAACATCATGCTGATTAAACAGACTGATCTTTTCACCAATGACGACCCATTTCCATATCATTTTGCTAGTTCAGCAGAGCCACCTGTACGCTGCTAGGAGTAAAGATCATGGAAGCCAATCCTGGAGTTTGACCTTTCTCATACATGCTAACTGACCTCACTGGAATATGAATTCTTTTTTTAAAACAATTTATTAGGGGCTCATACAACTCTTATCACAGTCCACACATATACATACATCAATTGTATAATGCACATCTGTACATTCTTTGCCCTGATCATTTTCTTTTTTTTTCTCCTCTTTTCTTTTTTTACATTTTATTAGAGACTCATACAACTCTTATCACAATCCATACATATACATACATCAATTGTATAAAGCACATCCATACATTCCCTGCCCCAATCATTCTCAAAGCATTTGCTCTCCTCTTAAGCCCTTTGCATCAGGTCCTCTTTTTTTTCCCCCCTCTCTCCCCGCTTCCCCCCCCCCCATGTGTCCTTGGTAATTTATACATCATTATTTTGTCATATCTTGCCCTATCTGGAGTCTCCCTTCCCCCGCTTCTCTGCCGTCCCTCTCCCAGGGAGGAGGTCACATGTGGAGCTAGAGATCACATGATAGAATTCTGCAAGGCCAACATTTTCATTGCAAATACCCTTTTCAACAACACCGAAGGTGACAATGCACATGTACTTCTCCACATGGAATACACAGAAATACAATGGACTAGATCGCTGGGAAGAGGAGATGGAAAGCTCAACATCAGCAGCTAAAATGAGTCCAGGGTCTGGCTGTGAAACAGACTATCAATTGCTTAGGTGTAAGTAGAGGTTGAAATCAAAGAAAATTAAAACAAATCTACTGGAGCCAAAATATGATCTTGAGCCTATCCCACCTGAACTTCAAGAACATCTGAAGAACAGATTCGACACATCGAATATTAATGTCAGAGACCTGATGAGCCGTCAGATGACATCAACAATGTCACATATAAATTTTCTTTTCTCAACAGTGTTTCAAATTTTATATCATTAGCTAAATTAATGACACTGTCATAAGAATTCTCTTATGCCTCAGTGGGATAACTTATAATGTTCTCTGTCGTGAAATGATAATGACGTCTCTACTGTGAGCCAGCGCCCTATGTAAACCACAGATACTGGATATTGATACCACAGATACTGGATATTGATACCATAGATACTGGATATTGATACCACAGATACCATAGATATTGGAGCTGGCACTTAATTCTAGCCCCAATCAAAGACCTGGCGCATCTCAAGATGCTTGCCCTCTTAAAGAGATCACTGAAGACACGGGTGCCAGACGGTGCCAGCTGTCAGAAGGAAGCTCATCTGTGGTCACAAGGGCTTGTCTTCAAACAAGCAGCCATCTGTTAGGCATCAACAAACTCCACCTGGTAAAAACACACCAGCCTATGTGATCCAAGGATTGTAAACAATAAAATCCAAATCCAAAGGAGGGAATGGCATCAGAGTTTAAATGGTGAGCACTTGGTTTGCAGAAGTTATGGATGACAGTGGAAACCCAAAATCCATTTGTAGGTCCCCACGTGGATTAAGTCTCCAGTGAATTCCCACTAACCATAGTTAAGGGCTGTGAGTTGCCTTGGTATCAGACAGAGAGCATTATAAAGTCAATTATGGCAAATGCACTTAGGTCAAAATGTAATGCCTTATGGTTTGAGCTCCCTGTCCACTCATTTTAAAGTTGTTTCAGTTTTTAATTTCCTGCTTTCTTTTTGATTGAAGTTTTTCTATGTTTTGTCTAGCCATGTTGTTGGTTTTTTTTGTTTCTTTGTTTGCTTTCTGTTTGTATTTTGTATTGCTTACTATATATGAAATTCAGGATAAGTCAATCCATCGACATAGTCATTGAATTAGTAATTGTCTAGCAGAGGAAGATAGGGAGAAATGGGAGCCAACAACAACAAGGAAAAGAAGATGTACTGAGCTTGAATGTTGCGATGACTGCACAAATCTTAACATGACTGAACTATTAAATTGTATGATATGTGCAGTATATGCCAAGAAAACTCTTTAAAAAAAGAACATCAGACAGAGAGAAATCAAAAGGTTATTAAAAAGACAAGAGAGAACAAGAGGAAAGTCAAAGGAAACAGAGGAAAGAAGTAGGAGCAAAGGGCACTTATAGAGGTCTACATACAGGCATGTACATATGTAAATATATTTATATATGAGGATGGGGAAATCGATCTATGTGCATATATGTATAGGATTAGTATTAAGGTAGCAGATGGACATTGGACATACACTCAAGTACTCCCTCAATGCAAGAATACTTTGTTCTATTAAGCTGGCATTCCATGATGCTCACCTTCCTGACACGATCGCTGAAGACAAAGGGGGTGCATAAGCAAATGTGGTGAAGAAAGCTGATGGAGCCCAGCTATCAACAGATATGGCATTTGGGGTCTTAAAGGCTTGAAGGTAAACAAGCGACCATCTAGCTCAGAAGCAACAAAGCCCACATGGAAAAAGCACACCAGCCTGTGTGACCACAAGGTGCTAAAGGGATCAGGGATCGGGCATCAAAGAACAAAAAATCATATCATTGTGAATAAGGGGGAGTGCAGATTGGGGACCCAAGACCCATCTGTAGGCAACTGGACATCCCCTTACAGAAGAGTCTCTTGGAGAAGACAAGCCAACCAGGGTGCAGTGTAGCAATGATGAAACATACAAAGTACGATATGTTGACGGTGCTATTCCTTTTTAGTTTTCTTACTCTAGGTCTTTGCACATTTCATTATGACATTTTATTATGACTTCTCCAGCTGCCCTTTGATACTATTTTAGCTACCTAATCTGATGTCAATTTGGGACTTGAGAGGATTAAGAGTGTAGGGGTGGAATCTAGTATGTCAATCGGGTCATAGTCAATGAGGCCTCTGTGTGGGCACAGCCTTCTCTTGAGGATTCTGGGAACTCTGGTATTTCCTCCTTGAGGTGGGAGACACTGCTCTCTCTCTCTCTCTCTCTGCTCACTCCCTGAGAGACGCTCTACTGACAAGACAAACGGCACTACGCGCCCGGTGCCCTGGGAATGGTAGGAGCCACGTGGAGACCCCTGCCAGAGCTGAAATGCTTACAACACCATTGGATCCATAAGACTTCCCACCCACTGGCCTGTGATCTTCCTGCATTCTGTGTCATTGCATGTATTTCATGAGTCTGAAGAGGAATGTATAGAATGGTATCGGACATATGAGCTAATATCGGACTTAGGGACTTGATCTGGACTGGGCTGGGATGTTTTCTCAATATTCAACTGCTCTTGTATATAAAGTTCTTTCTTTTTTTTTTTTTTAACAATTTATTGGGGCTCATACAATTCTTTTCACAGTTCATACATATACATACATCAATTGTATAAAGCACATCTGTACAGTCTTTGCCTAATCATTTTTTTCTCTTTTCTTCTTTTACATTTTATTAGGGACTCATACAACTCTTACCACAATCCATACATATACATACATCAATTGTATAAAGCACATCCATACATTCCCTGCCCCAATCATTCTCAAGGCATTTGATCTCCACTTAAGCCCCTTGCATCAGGTCCTCTTTTTTTTCCCCTCCCTCCCCATTCCCTCCTCCCTCATGTGCCCTTGGTAATTTATACATCATTATTTTGTCATATCTTGCCCTATCCGGAGTCTCCCTTCCCCCCTTCTCTGCTGTCCCTCTCCCAGGGAAGAGGTCACATGTGGATCCTTGTAATCAGTTCCCCCTTTCCAACCCACTCACCCTCCACTCTCCCAGCATCGTCCCTCACACCCTTGGTCCTGAAGGTATCATCCACCCTGGATTCCCTGTACCTCCAACCCTCATATGTACCAGTGTACAGCCTCTGCCCTAGCCAGCCCTGCAAGGTAGAATTCGGATCATGGTAGTTGGGGGGAGGAAGCATCCAGGATCTGGGGGAAAGCTGTGTTCTTCATCGATACTACCTCACACCCTAATTAACCCATCTCCTCTCCTAAACTCCTCTATGAGGGGATCTCCATTGGCCGACACTTGGGCCTTGGGTCTCCACTCTGCACTTCCCCCTTCATTTAATATGATACATATACATATATATAAAGTTCTTTCTTATACACCTATGTGTGTCTGTGAATTTGTTTCTCTAGTCTCCCCAAACTACCAACTCTCCCCACAAATGAAATGATTAATAAAAACTGTTCAAAACCACAGGCTGCTCCTTAAGAGAAAAGCGAGGCTTTCTCCTTCCATAAAGAGATACACCAGTGGTTCTCAACCTTCCTGACACTGTGACTCTTCAGTACAGTTCCTCAGGTGGTGGTGACCCCCCACCATAAAATTATTTTTGTTGCTACTTCATAACTGTAATTTTGCTACTGTTGAATCTGGCAACTCCTGTGAAAGGGTCATTCAACCCCTAAAGGGGTTGCGACCCACAGGTTGAGAACCGCTGAGTTACGGTCTCAGAAACCCACAGAGGCAGTTCTGCTGTGTCCTATCGGGTCACATGAGTCAGAATTGTCTCGATGGTGGTGCGTTTGTGTACACAGCACATATGTGCATGTGCACCTACAGAGACATGCCAGGCCCACGTTCTATCACGAGTCGGGGAAAGCTTCTCTTTTCACTCGTCTTCTTCCACTTACTGCTAGGCGCTGCCAAGTGGCGGCTGTCGCACGGTGACCTCACGCCTAAGAGAATTAAGCATGGCTCAGTCCTACCCCGCGGTCTCACAATCAGGCCGGTTCACCCTCTGGGCAGCCCTCTCAACCCCCAAATCTGATGACACCCCAGAAATAGCTGTTGAAAACCTTTGCTGGTTCTCGTGTCCTCGGGGTTGTCTCTGCCTGGCCAGCAGGGAGGACTTTATACTGCTTCTTCTGTTTCACCTTCTCTTACGTATTTACATCAGAGATGGATTTTTGCAGCCCCTCTTGGTACTTGCTCATTTTAAATAATAGGATAAAGTTCTTTTCTTACTTCATCAACTTTGCATATTATCTTGAGATGCTCCATTGTTATAAGATGAAGAAATTAGCACTTAGGTCTACTTTCCCCTTTCTAACTCCCAGCTTTTGATAGTGATACGATTGCTCTTAGAGGGCCAGGATCTTACATTACTTTTTGTTCTTCAGTTACGTTATATGACTCAAGCCTTTCCTAGAAATTGTTTCCAGAAAAATGAAAACCAATGAATACCATTTGGAATATTTTTTTCTTATGGGAATGTTATTATAATAGGTGGTTAAAATTAGAGTCTTTGTTTCCAGATCCTCCTGTGGCCTCCGGGCAATGGATGCCAGCTGCTCCCACATTCCAGCGTGTCTTAGACTATCTGAGCACGGTTTCCAGAGCCCATGGGTGAAAACCAGTTTTGCAACCCCTAGCTGATGGCCATTCCCCCAGTTTATAAAACGATGAGGGATTACAGACACACGTGCTTGGACGGCTGTGGCAGTCAGCTTTCTAACCCCCACTAGGAGGAGATGGGGGCTTCGCAATCAGTCTCTGGAGAACTTGATGCTCCAGTAGAAACGCTGGAAGGACTTAGTGGTCGGTGACCAACCTAGACTGGTATCAGGTGTGGGCAAGAGGAATCGCAAGAGTTGAGGTTGTTAGGATGTCACTGCATTTTCATAAATGAAGTCCCTAAGGTATACTTCCAGATCAGTTCCTCCAGGGAAGGCAGGTCTGGTTAGAGCCAGGAGTTTAGATCGCGTTCATTGAGGGCCACTAGATGAGACAAGAGAGCACAGCAGGAAAGGTGGGAGTGCACTGTTGGCCTCTAGTCAGTGGAACTGCAGCCCTGTGGGGGATATCTCAGAGGAACAAACGAGAGCCCCATTTGGGAGGAAGCCCTTTGTAAATGCCTGTGCAGAGCAGACAGTACCTACCAGTCCAGTGTAACTCCCCCTGCCCGTTTTGTTATCTACCAACATGGCGGGGGGCCTCTCTTCCTCTTTCCAATCCAAGGCGGCAGAACCGCAGAGAGCAGACTTCGGAGAAGAAGAAACCAGAAGCAGGGAAACGGAGATGATTCGGGTCACTCCCTTGCCAGGATGCACCTCTCCAGGTTTGCTCCCTGCAACAAGCCTGGTCTGAGGAAGAGAAGCTGAGGTGCAAACGAAGTTCTGAGTTCTCACTGGGGCACAAGTTTGGATGGCTTCCATTTGAAGTGAGACTTTTGTGACAGGAGGAGGAGGAGGATTTGTATTTGGTAGTGACCAGAGGAGGGTTGAGTCTAGAACCCAAATTCATCTAAATAGCCAGAAAGAACCAACTCTACGAAGTGGGCTTGAACCCCCTGAGGGAAAAGCAGGATGGGGTTTTCTGCTGAAGCCCCAGAGTCCCTCTTGTTCAAGGGACCAGTGCCGTCACTTGCTGCAGCCCCAGGAAGAAGATGGGGTCTAGAGAGGAGTGCAATCCCCAGCACTCAGAGGAGGACTTTGACAGCAGCCAAACCAACCGTGTATTCGCTCTTTGTCGCTGTCGTTTGCTCAGTATTATGCTACTTTGGGTTTGTTTTGTCTTTGGGCCACAGTTTTGATGTATAGGTTAGTATTTTTCCTGGAATTCCCAGACGACTCTTCTTGTTGACAAACCGACAAAAACCATATGCTTTACCCGATTATAAAGGTCATATAGCAACCCCCTCCCTGGGGGACGGACAACAGAAAAGTGGTGAAGGGAGACGTCGGACAGTGTAAGACATGATAATATAATAATAATTTATAAATTATCAAGGGCTCATAAGAGAGAAGACCAGGGAGGGAGGGAGGAAATGAGGAGTTGATACCAAGGGCTCAAGTAGAAAGCAAATGTTTTTGAGAATGATGATGGCAACACGTGTACAAATGTGCTTGATACAGTGGATGGATGTGTGGATTGTGATAAGAGTTGTACGAGCCCCCGAGAACATGATTAAAAAAAAGTCATAGAGCTTCTTTTAAAAAGGAGTCTTATTAAGCTAGAATTACCCTGCATTCACCCATTTAAAGTGTACAATTTGATGGTTTGCAGTCTATTCCCAAGGTTGTGTAAGCATCACTACCTTTGATTACAGCAGCTGCTTATCACACCAAAAAGAAAGTCTATAATAGATATTAGAAGTCACTCTCGTTTCCCCTAAAGCTCCCAGCCATAGGTAACCATCAATGTACTACTATTCTGCACTTCACATAGTGGAGCCATGCGTGCGTGGGGCTTACACTCATCATCATGCTCTCCAAGCGCATCCATGTCATAGCTTGTGTCTGCATTTCTCCTTGTTTTGTGGCAGAGACGGACACGCTACTTTCCGTTTATCCATTCATCAGTCAGTGGACATTTGGATGGGTTGTTTCTACTCTGGGCAATTAGGAATAATATGGCCATGAACATCATGTACAAGTGTTTATGTGAATGGATATTTTCATTTCTCTCAGTGTGGAATTTATTGAGGACTATGGTCACAAGTAAGGAACTCTGATGGCATAGTGGTTACACCTGGGGCCACTAACCTAAAGGTCAGCAGTTCGAAATCACCAGCCACTGTGTGGGAGAAAGACAGGGCTTTCTACTCCTGTAAAGAATGACCGTCTCAGAAACTCGCAGGGGCAGTGCCACCCTGTCCCTATGAGTCAGCAGTGCCACCCTGTCCTGGAGGGTCCCTATGAGTCGGCATCAACTGGATGGCAGTGAGTTTTTAATGATTTATTTTAAAATAGTAACCCATTGCTTAGCATTTACTAAATTGTGTTCCAAAATGAACTGTTACATTCCTACCACCCATGGCTGACCCGCTTCCCTCACTGCCTTTGGCTCACAACAACCCCATGTAGGGTTTCCCCAACTGTAAATCCTTAAGGGGCGCAGGCAGCCTCATCTTTCTCCCAGCAGGTGGGTTTGAACCACTGACTGTGGTTAGCAGCCCAACACTCAGTCCACAGTACCACTAGGGCTCCACAGCGTATGAGGTTCCTGTTTCTTCATAGTCTTGTCGATACTTGTAACTGTCTGTCTTCTTTGAAGTGCTATCTTAATGTGGTTTTGACTTGCAATAGCTTGGTTGCTAACGATGCCGGGCTTATTCATGTGCTTATCAGCCATTTGTATATTTCCTTTGCAGAAATGTTTACTAAGATCCTTTGTCTATTTTTATTGGGTTGCTCATTTCGGCAAGTTAGAACCCCTTCTCAGGTATACGAAGGTAAGTCAAAAAGCATTGCTACAGAATCAAAGAAATCCTTACGAAACACAAATATCAAAACGTGAAGCGATTATTTCTAGATATAGGCTCCATTTAGGTCTGAAACCTCTGAAAGGGGTGTTTCTATTTTCTCCGACTCTTCCCTGAAGAATCCAGGCTCTTCAATGTACACCACATCAAAACTGAATAATTGAAGCGTTAGATCTCTTGTGGGAGAGACATAGCCCTCGGTCCTTAGCTTCGCGTGAGAAAGAATTCACTCGGAGGCCTGGCTTGTGATCCAATGAGTTTATAAAGGACAGAAGCGGCACAAATGGGTGGAACTGCAGCCCGGCTTTGCTGCACTGTGTGTCGGAGCCGCTAGGAGAGAGAGGCCCAGAGAAAACTTCCGACTTTTCACCCCTCCTGCCCCACCCTTCCACCCTTGTGAATCCTTGATCAATTATGATAGCAACCCCCAACTTTCCCACGCATATGAAGCCACTGAAAACCCCATGGCTTTGGGCAGGTGTATTTTAGTCCTAGAGACAATCTCATTGCTCTCCAAAACTTTAAAATGTTCTTTTTTTTAATTTAAAAATACTTAGGTCATAACCTTGATCCTATATAAGGGGTGTGACTTATATCACCATTTATTTTATAAGAGGTAAAAAAAGGAGAGAAAAGACCCCAGGACCACCAAGAACGAAGAATTGGGAGTGGAGTTCATCTTTTGGACCTAGGATCTATGCACTGAGAGTCACCTAGACCCAGGGCAAGGTTGATGCTAAGGCACATGGAGAGTCCCAAGGGAGGCGGCCACTTGGGGCACATGATCCAGCTGGCCCAATGGTGCTTGATGTGGTGGCGACAGAAAGAGATGCAAGTTTGGTCTTCAGCAGGCTCCTCTGTGTGCTAGGAATCGACCTTGGGCTGGCGTGGAGTTGGAGTCTTCTTCCCCTGGGTGTGGTTGGAGGAGGTCAGATGTGACCCCCATCCCTTTCGTCAGCCTTCTGTGAGGGACTCAGGAACTATGCCAGTCGTCTCGGAGTCTTCTTTAATGTCCAGCACTGTGTGCTACATCTCAAGAAGGGCCAAGGTGGTTTACAGAGACCAATTCTGTGTGCAGAGGGTAAGGGTAGGGAGGGGTCAGCTGGATGGCCTCTGAGAAGCCTTGTGGCGTCCATGTTCCTGAACCTCTGAAACTTGTCTCTACCTGTGTCTCAGAGTTAGGGGCTGCAAGGTGCTGACTCCTAAAGCACTCTTATTCAATGCTTTGAAGAGGTCGTGCTTAGCATAGTTGCACAGAGTAATGTGTCTTCATCTCTTGGCTCCTGCTTCCCTGAGCATTGCTTTGGATCCATCAAGATGCTTGAGAACTTGAATCTTTTCTGTTTATCATGTTACTTATTTTTCCTGTTGTCATGCATACGGAAAGCTAGAATCCTGGATCTTCACGTCCTCCTCACTCTCAGCAAGCAAGGTTGTATCAGTGTAGGGTGCTAATGAGCCTTCCGTCGATCCCAGGGCCATAGTCCAGCTCCTTGGATTGTTTGCTCAGCACATAGATTTAATAAGTCTGATCAGATCATACAACCCGGATGTACATTTTTTTCTGGTTTTAAACTATGCAGTATCCCCTAGTTCTGTTTGCACAACTATCTCTGGATTCATGTACAGGTTTTGTGAGCACAATTAAGTGCTCTGGGATTCCCATTTTTTCTCTAGGCTGTCCATAGTTTGTGATGGTCCGAACAGTTGCATGCCTTTGTGTAGTTAACGAAACTCAAATACACACCCTTCTGGTGTTCTCTGCTTTCAGCCACGATCCATCTGACGTCAGCAATGTTATCTCTTCTTCCAGGTCCTCTTCTGTATCCGGCCTGAAGCTCTGGCAGCTCCCTGTCAATGTACTGCTGGCCATTGTTGTTGGATGATCTTTGGCAAAATTTTATTTGCATGTGATATTAATGATATTTATTCTACAATTTAAGCATTCTGTTGGGTCACCTTTCTTTGGAATGGTAAAAATGTAGATCGCTCCAGTTAGTTGACCAAGTAGCTGTCTTCCACGTTTCCTGGCATAGATGAGTAAGCACTTCTAGTTCTTCACCACTTTGTTGAAATACTTTAATTGAAGCCTTGTTTTGGCTAATGCTCTCAGTGAAGCTTAGACCGCTTCCTTCAGGACCATTGGTTCTTACTCACATGCTACTTCTTGAAATGGTCGAATGGCCATTTTGAGTACTTTGTACTCAAAAACCAAAAAACCTCACTGCCATTAGGTCAATGCCAAGTCATAGGGACCGCCCTGTGGGTTTCTCAGACGGATTGTTGATGGGAGTAGAAAGCCCAGTCTTTCTCCCATGGAGCTGCTTGTGGTTTCAAACTGCCAACCATGTGGATCACAGCCTAACGTATAACCACTACTCCACTAGGGCTCTTTGTACTAGGGGACCTCAGAAAGTTTGTGGGGAAATAGAATTACAAGATAATGGAATTTCCCCATGAACTTTTGAAGCCCTCTCATATATGATTATACATAAACAGAAAGTCAATTGGAAAACATTTCAGAGAGGTGAAGTATTAATCATTTTACACCAAATTACACTACTAGTTAGTGCACGAGGGGGTGTCAAATCCAAGTCTCACACGTGCACCTATATGCTTTCTCCTCCATCAATATGCTAGTTCACGATGCTTATAGATCATTCATTTTCACCATGTGCATAAATCACTTGTGTATGTTCATTTGTATATTTAAGATGATTCAGTACATGGAAGCCAAGATAGATAACCCTTCAGAAACAGTAACGGGAGTAATGGTTCCCTGAGGGTACGGGAAGAGGGGGGGGAGGGGGGCATAGGGAGCTGATAGCAGTGATGACTGTATAACCCCACTGGATGGGATCAAACAACAGAATGTATGTGAATGGATATATTGGATTGTGTAAGATATGGCAAAAAATTAACATTAAAAAGGGTTCAGTGGGGAGGGAGGGAATAAAGGGAGCTGATATCAAGGAGTTCAAGAAGGAAAAAATGTTTGAAAAACTGATTGTGATAGCAATTGTACAATACTGCTTGATATGATTGAATGATGGAATGTTATGATATCCGTCAGAGATCCTAATAAAAATGACTTAAAAAGACTTTAGAAAGCAACACTTTAGTATCCTAATTGAAATATTATACCCAGTAGAATTCAATTGCACCCCCACCTTAGTCTCTTCCATCCAACATATTCTAACGCAGTCAAGATCACTCCATATTTGCATCCAGTTTGAACACCTGTTAAATTGTTTGCTCCTCCATGGAGTTAGCATAAATGTCCAAATGTTCGAAATAAGTCTATGTTTGAGCTAGTATTTCTAATGTAATATTATAGAAGTAATGTTCATGGTCCAAGAGAAATCATGGTCCAAGTTCTTGATTACACTTTGAACAACAAAGACCAACTTGGGCTATGTACACAGAAAAGGAATTCCTTGGAAGGTATCAGGTAGCTCACAGAATGCACATGAACCAAGCTCAGAAACTCGGGAAGCAGGCCAAGCAAGCTGAGTGCTGGAACCTCTACCAAGGTCATGTCACAGGCAAGCCAGGTCCCTGGGATGCCAATTGCCTTCTTTGTCCAGTAAATTCTACTCTGCATCAACTCCAGCTTCAGAGACCTAGGTAGGAGTCTCAGTGGGCCACGTGATAGATTGCACCCCAGTTACTGGCATGCAGGAAAAGTACAGTTTTGTGTCATTAAACACCCACAGTGTTCCTGTGTTCTATGAAATAGGTCATTATGTGATTTGGACATTATGCAGACACAGGGATGGTAGAGAGTACAGGGATCCCATGAGCAATGGCTTGGGGGCTATTATACAGTGTCTTCCCTGAGTAACTCCCTTGGCATCTGCCTCAGGTGAGCATTTGAGTGGGCCCTACCCAGCTGTCACAGCCTTTTCTGATAAACCTTCTGCCGGCAGGCCCCTGAGAGCCTGCCCAGTGAGGGGATGGTGCAGGGAGAACCTATCTGAGTTAAGGCTAGTATCTCTGGGGCACATATGTTCCCATTGGAATCCTATGGAATCATATAGGAAAAGAACGGGCACTAGGCCCATGGAGTTGTGGGAGCCAAGGAGGTCCAGAGTTTGGGAGGTTAGGCCTAGGTCCCCATCATGATAGAGGTGCGTTCTCGACTCACAAAGACATGGGGCTCTGAACTCGAGACCAGGCTCTGGAGTGCTGGCACTCTGACACCTGGGTACCAAGGACGTACATGTGGCCAGTGGACTTTAAGCAGTACATACTTGCAATTAGTCACCTGGCTTCAGAAGCTTCCATGGTTGGAGGTAGGGCCCTACTCTTCACTAAGTTACATAATTTAGTGTCAACTTGATAAATAAAGTGTACGGGTGGGTTTTGGCCTGTCAATATTTGATGACCTCATTTGAAGGCAAGATTGAGATAAATGGCTCACTGGAGGCCAGTCTCTCTCTCTCTCTCTCTCTCTCTCTCTCTCTCTCTCTCTCTCTCTCTCTCTCTCTCTCTCTCTCTCTCTCTCTCTCTCTCCCTTTACCTTCCTGTTGAAGAGCCACACATGGGAGCTGCCAGAGCCCTGTAATGCCACCACCGCCATTGGATCCACAAGACTTTATATCCCACTGACCGGTGATATTTCTGCATTCTGCATCATTGTATCTGGCTGCATGGATTTGTTTCTCTAGTCAACATGGCATAACACAAAGACCCACCCAAGGCAAAGGAGACCCCTTGGAGTCGGTTCTAACTCATGGTAGCCCCATGCTGCAGCAAAGACCTGTGCTCCCAAGGGTCTTCAAAGCTGGGACTTTTTAGAAGCAAATTGCCAGAACCTGCTTCCACAATGCCTCTGAGTGAGTTCAAACCGCCAACCTTTTGGTTGCTTAACTTTTGGGATGCTTGACTGTCTGAGCTACTCCTCTAAGGCCCACACAAACCCTCAGGAGACAGTTCTGATATTGCAAGATGTCAGGAGGTCAAAAGCAAACAAAAAATCTTCCCTGGTATAACAAACGTCTTCTCCAATATAAATTGGAAAGTCAATGTCTCCCTCCTCCACACTCCCATTTCGACCCAGAAATTTTCCATGACTTTCCAAGATTTTTAATACAAATGAAACCAAATATACTATTTAACAACTTTTCACATAACAATCAATTTAAAGATATTCTCCCATTCAAATTGGTCTCTCCCATAAGGGGAACGGGTTCACAATGATCAAAGTATAACCCGCCCCCACACCCTGCAAGGGGATGAACAACAGAAACTCAAGTGAAGGGAGACAGCAGACAATGTAAAATAGGAAAAAAAAATCTAAATTATCAAGGGTTCACAACGGTTGGAGGGTGGGAGAGGGAGGGTAAAAAAGAGGAGCTGATATCAAGGGCTCAAGTAGAAAGAAAATGTTTTGAAAATGATGATGGCAACATATGTACAAATGTGCTTGATACAATGGATGGATGGATCGTGATATGAGCTGTAAGAGCTCCAAATAAAATTATTAAAAATTTTTTTAATTTAAAAAGAAATGAAGATGGAGGTCCCATGATAGAATTTTGCAAGACCAACAATTTCTCCATTGAAAAACATCATTTAAGAACACAAAACATAGGGACTTCTCCAGCTGGAATGGGCAAAAATCAAATTGGCTGAATCTGGAGGAAGAGATGCTGGCGAAGCTCGTTATCCTCGGCCAAAACGAGGTCAAGGTTGACTCAAAGAGAACATCGAGATTGCTCAGATGTAAGTTCACGTTGAAGCTGAAGAAAGTGAAAACAAGCCCCTGAGAGCCAAAATCCGACCTTAAGTCCATGCCACCCAGAATTAGAAAACCAAAAAGTAAGAACACACTTCACATATCGCAAATGGAAAAAACTCAAGAAAAAAATTCAAGCCTCAAGCTGCTATGTTAAAAGATTCTGTGGAAAGAACATTGAATGGTACAGGAAGCATTGAAAGAAGACGGAGAGGTTACACAGAGTCACTGTACATAAAGAACTAGTCAACATTCAACCACTTCGGGAGTGAGCATATGAGCAAGAACCAATGGTACTGAAGGAAGAAGTTCACACTGTACTGAAAGCATCAGTCGAAAACATGGCTCCAGGAATTAATGAAACACCATTTGAAATGTGCAACAAGCTGATGAAGCACTGGAAGCATTCACTCATCTATGTCAAGACAGGTGGAAGAAAGCTACTTGGCCAACTGACTGGGAGTCCTATTGTACCCATTCCCCAGAAGGTGACCCAACGAATGCTCAAATTACAGAACAGCATCATGTATATCACATGTAAGTAAAATTTTGTGGAAGATCATCCAACAATGGCTGCAGCAGTTCATTGCCAAGGCGCTGCAAGAGGTTCAGGTCAGATTCAGAAGAGGTCATGGAACAAGGGATATCACTGCTGATATTGATGGATCTTGGCTGACAGCAGAGAATACCAGAAAGATGCTTACTTGTGTTTCATTGACTCTGCAAAGACATCTCGGCTGTGTGGACTGTAACAGATTATGGATAGCCTCGAGAAGAATCAGCATTCCAGAATAGCTCATTGTGCTCATGTGGAACTTGTACATGTATAAAGAAGCAAAGATGTACTTCAGGGTTGTGACTTCTCGCTATCCTTATTCAATCGAAACGCTGAGCCAATCATCAGAGATGCTGGATTATATGAAGAAGAATGGAGCATATGGATTGAAGGAAGGTTTATTAACAACTTTCAATATGCAGATGACACAGCCTTGCCTGCTAAAAGTAAAGCATTACATGCCGATGAAGATCAAGGATGTAAGCCTTCAGCATGGATTACATGTCAGTGTAAAGAAAACCAAAACCCTCACTCCAAACAAACAATCCTCCATGATGTGACCTAAGACAATGGAATCAGCTCCATAATGGGATCTGCTGGAGGACCACTAAAAATGCTAAGGTAGACTCCAACCATCTTACTCAGGTCACAGCCCAAGTGCAATCGAAAGGAAGTTTCATCAGCATGTGAACCTGATGTTAACGTGTATTTAATCAGGTGGAAACACTCTCTTGCTTCTTGCTACGTCTGGATCCTGCATCTGATGCATTAATCTCTGGTTCTGCAGACTTGAGCCAACGGCTTGCCATATTGCCTGCTAATCCCAGGAGGTACCAGCAGCCTGCCATCTGATTCGCCATCTAGCCTGCTGACCTCGGATTCATCATCTTTTGCAGCCATTAGTCTGCAGAGTTCCTGCTGAATGCAGGTTTGATCAGGAGATACTTCCAGCGTCTTAACCTCTGACCCACATACTTGAAACTTGTCTGGGCTCTGATTGGACTTACCTACTTCTACAAATATGTGATCTATTTTCTTGTATGTATATATATATATTCACAAGAAGAACAAAAATGGCCCCCCCTTCTTGCCCCTACCCCTTCATTGTTCGCACCATTTTCTTTTTTTTTATTTTAAAAATTTATTGGGGCTCATACAGTTCTTATCACAGTTCATACATATACATACATCAATTGTATAAAGCACATCTGTACAGTCTTTGCCCTAATCATTTTTTTCTCCTCTTTTCTTTTTTTACATTTTATTAGGGACTCATACAACTCTTATCACCATCCATACATATACATACATCAATTGTATAAAGCACATCCATACATTCCCTGCCCCAATCATTCTCAAGGCATTTGCTCTCCACTTAAGCCCCCTGCATCAGGTCCTCTTTTTTTTTTCCCCCTCCCTCCCCTTTCCCCCCTCCCTCATGTGCCCCTGGCAATCTATACCTTGTTATTTTGTTATATCTTGCCCTATCCGGAGTCTCCCTTCCCCCCTTCTCTGCTGTCCCTCTCCCAGGGAAGAGGTCACATGTGGATCCCTGCAATCAGTTCCCCCTTTCCAACCCACTCACCCTCCACTCTCCCAGCATCGTCCCTCACACCCTTGGTCCTGAAGGTATCATCCACCCTGGATTCCCTGTACCTCCAGCCCTCATATGTACCAGTGTACA
Organism: Tenrec ecaudatus; assembly: GCF_050624435.1. NCBI lineage: Eukaryota > Metazoa > Chordata > Mammalia > Afrosoricida > Tenrecidae > Tenrec > Tenrec ecaudatus. Next base: position 73,456,270 of record NC_134539.1, on the reverse strand, counting down.
GCCTCTGTCCTATCCAGGCCTGCAAGGTAGAATTTGGATCATGGTAGTTGGGGGGAGGAAGCATCCAGGATCTGGGGGAAAGCTGTGTTCTTCATCGGTACTACCTCGCACCCTAATTAACCCATCTCCTCTCCTAAACGCCTCTATGAGGGGATCTCCATTGGCCGACACTTGGGCCTTGGGTCTCCACTCTGCATTTCCCCCTTCATTTAATATGGTATATATATACATATACATATACACATATATACACATACATACACACACTTATATCTTTTTTTTTTTTTGCATGATGCCTTATACCTGGTCCCTTGGCACCTCGTGATCGCACTGGCCGGTGTGCTTCTTCCATGTGGGCTTTTTTGCTTCTGAGCTAGATGGCCATTTGTTCACCTTCAAGCCTTTAAGACCCCAGACACTATCTCTTTTGATAGCCGGGCACCATCAGCTTTCTTCACTACATTTGCTTATGCACCCATTTGTCTTCAGCGATCCTATCATGGAGGTGTCGCACCATTTTCTTAAGCTATGTTCAGAAGTTAATCACTGTTGTCTGTTGGTCCCAGTTGGCCCGGGTGTATCACTAATCAGAGGGCTTGCTTCAGCAGCATAGATACACACGAACTAGTAGCTGCTAGACCAGGGGTCCTCAAACTTTTTAAACGGGCTAGTTTACTGTCCCTCAGACCATTGGAGGGCCGGACTATAGTTTTTTAAAGCAAACTATGAACAAATTCCTATGTACATTGGATGAGTCGGCTGCTAAGCAGGACACGCAGCAATGGCAAAAACACCTGGCGTGCCAGCTAAATGTCCTCAGCGGGCCACATGTGGTCCACGGGCCATAGTTTGAGGTCTCCTGTGCTAGACTGTGTCTGTGATGCCCTTTAAAATACTTCAGCACACACAGTGCATTATTATCTGTGTATTGGTTGGTCCAAGTTACAACCTATGGACAGTCAAGAATTCACATCCATATCTAGTAGAGTTGTACAATCTTTACCACAACCCACTTTAGAGCATTTTCTTTTCCCCCAGACTCATGGTTATTCCAAAATGTTTTAAAAATAACTTTTGGACTCAAATATAAATTATCAACATTTCTTTACGTATAAGTATAGGACTTAATGAAGTCTCATGAAGTGAATTCTTTGGTATAACTTAGCTTTTTTTAAAAAAGGGATACATCAAGTCTCACTCATTGTATTTGATTTATTCTTCTCTTTAGTCTTTTAATTCTAGAATAGTCCCTCTCCCCTTCTCCTGGAGAATTGACTTTTAAAAAGAGCAGAGTTTAGTGTTTGTGTGTCTACACACACAGACTCCCCTCCCCCCACTTAACTACAGAGGATTGTCATCTATTGTAGACTCTTTTCATGAGCTGTGATTTCCATGGCTGGGAGCTATAAGACCCGCTGCTAACTCGCTGCAGACTTGCAACTTTGAGCAACGAAGGACAGGGGAGCAGGAGCCAGAGCAGTGAAAGAGAAAATTAGAGAAACGGAGAAACAGGAAGACCCTTCATTTCTCAGCAGAGAGACTTCTCTTGGGCCAAGCTACCCAGTTTAACAGGGAGGAGGTGCCCTTTGCCTCCCTGCTCTTTCCTCTATTTTCTTTGATGTTCCTCCTGTCCCACTATCATGCTCAGTCTTCATTTGGGTTACAATAATTCCTCTTGGTTATATTACCCTTGATCATGCCCTACTAGGCCTCCTACATCCTCCTTACCACCAATTTGGATCACTTGTTGTCCCCTTGTCCCTGGGTTTGTTAACACCACTACCTTTCTCTCCACCTGTCCCTCTCCCATGTCCCCACAGAACTGTGGGTCCTGTTTTTTTCTCCTCCAGACTGTTCATCCATCCTATCTTATTTAGACAGACCTGCGGAGATAATAGCATGCACAAAAACAAGACAGAGCACAACCAAGCAACATTATACAATAAAACAACAACAAGAAACCAATGACAAAAAACCCCAAAAAAACAAGAAAGAAAAGCTTGTAGTTAGTTCAAGGACTCTTTGTTGTTTAAGAGTGTTTTCCAGTTCAGTTTGTTGGGGCACCAAGCCCTGGCCCCAAAGTCCACATTCGGCATTCCCTGGGGACCTCACTGTTCCATTCCCTTGCTGTTTTGTTACACCCCCTTAGTGTTTTGCTTCGGTGTAGTGATATCAGATGGGGTGCAATTCCCACACTGTGTCTCTGGTGTTGTCCCCTGTAGGGCTATGGGCCTGTGAGGGACATCGTGTCTCATAGCGGGGGGCCATGTGGTCTTCTCTGTGGACTAGCTGCTCTGAGCGGGAACATCGTCCTCAAGGCCTGGTGGGCCAGGCTGTGCTCCACTCTCCCCTCCTCCCCCTTCATCTGCTCCCGTATGCTCCAGTCAGATATGTCCCTCTCCCAGAGCTGCAGATTCAGTGCCGTCCTCTGAAATAAATCCTTCTGGGGGGAGGGCAGGTGTCCACGTAGTTGGGATTGGGGCCAGCCCCCTGACCTCTCCACTGGTTCCCTACTTCATTTATTGGGTGTTTGGTGAAAATTTACACAGTACATTAGGCTCCCATTGACAATTCAAACAAAGATTGTCCAGTAACGTTACTTACATTTATCCTTACTTGTCAATATGCTCTTTAATTGTGTTCTGTTTGTCCCCATTGCAGAACTCTAGTTTCCTGTCCCCTGGTATTCTCATTTTTGCCTTTGAGACATTGATAACCTATAGATATAATCACTGCCTTTGAGTTGATTCCAATTCATAGAGACCCTATAGGACAGGGTCCAACTGCCCCCGACAGTTTCCAAGGCTAACTCTTCAGGCATAGAAACCCTGGTCTTTGGTGGAGTGGCTGGTGGATTCAAACTGCTCACTTTTGGGTTAGCAGCTCAACATGTAATCCACTATGCTATCACTTACCATGGAGAGCATATGCAGGACACTGATTTTATGGGTCATCTCTTTTATTTTGTGTGCCACTGTAGTATTTTGTTAGAAAGTCATCTCAGCAGGGGGTGGGGGTTGTAGATTTGGTTCTAGATTAAAAGATTGGCTCAGGGCAATTGTCTTAGGGAGTCTTCAGATTTTTGTTTAATTTTTTAAAATAAAAATTTGGATTTTACTCCTTATTTTCCTCCCACTTTATCTGGGATCAACTACTGTGGCTCAGTTCAGAACGGTCCGTGGTGGGAGCTGGGCACCATCTAGTTCCTCTGGCCTCAGAATGTGGGGATGCGGCTCTTGTAGACTTGTTTCTTCTCTGTGCTTTTTGTTGCCTTCATACAGCTTTGCTCCTGGACATCTTGAGTTCAATGGATGTCCAAATGAATTTCTGGACCTCACAGTCACTCAGCTGGTCCAAGAGTGGAATCTGAATTTATCGCTCTTTAAGTTCATGCCTTTTTATTTCATCGGATGTTTTAAATTTCGTTTTCATTCTTAAAGTCATATAACATAAAGGATCAAATGGCAATGCAAGGGATATTCAGTTCCCACCCTCTTCTCCCAAAGAAGCTACTCTCAGCTGCTCGTTTGGTCTTTACGTCTATGTTCCTAAATAAAAAGGTGATTGTGCCGTGTCGTGCTTTCTCAGGCTTGGCGACCATCAGCTTTGCTTGCTTGTTTTTATAGCACCTCCCTCCCCGTGCACTCCTGCTGTCTCCCTTCTCTAGGTAGAGTTCTCTCATGATTTTGGTCAGAGCAGTCTTTTCTGCCTTTTCCTTTACTATCATTTGAGAGGGTTTGACAGGCTCTAGAAGCCCACACTCACTGCCATCAAGTCCATTCTGACTCATTGAAATCCTGAAGGACAGGGTAGCACTGGCCCTGTGGGTTTCCAAGACCATCACTCTTTAGGGGAGTAGGAAGCTTTGTCTTCCTTCCATGGAGAGGGTGGGGTTTCAGACTACTCACCTTGCGGTTAGCAGCCCAGCATGTGACCCGCTAGAACTAGGAGAGCTAAATGTTTATGTTTAACCATGAAAAATTACTCATCCAAAATGCTTACTTTATTTATTTAACTTTTCTTGACTTTTTTTTCCTGTCCCGTCAAACATTCTACTCCTCCAGTTAACAATGGTCTTTTCCTCCCCCATTTGCTTATTGTTTCTTTGTGTCATTACTTCAACTTTCCACTCCTTTCCTTGAATGTCTTTTTGGGGTACGCTGACACGCAGTGGGCATTCTACTCATTTCATCTTCTTGGAAGCCTGTCTTCTGCAGCCTGTTGAGTTGCTACAATCTGGATTGGCTGCCCCCTCCTCTTCCTCCTGTGGAGCTGCTGGTGGATTCAAACTGCTGACCTTTTGGTTAGCAACCCGACGTGTAATCCACTACACTACCACTGGGGCTTTAGCTATGTGATGTCAGAAGGAGGGCACTCTTCTTATGGGTCATAGCTTTGATTTTGTGTACCACTGTAGTTTTTTGCTAGAAAGTCCACAGACAGGCTCTACATCTGGACATTTCCACCACTGTTTTGGGAATTCTCTTGATTTGAAGTCTCTGTTCCCTGGATTCTGCAGCTTATTTTCTTCTTAGTTTTTGTTCTCATTTTGGTGTTGCACATACTCTAGTAACTTCCTTAGGAAAAGGTACATGAGGGAAGCATTAAAAAGGAAAAACCAAAACACTTGCATGTAAAATTTTAAAATGTTTGGAATCCACTTATTTTATTGGCGACTGTCAATGGTTTCCCCTGGGCTTACACTGTTTTCTAATGGCTTCTGAGTAGACTCCCCACCTGTTCTTCCGGGTTTGACCTAAGAGTGCTTTGAGGGCAATGGGTTGGGTTGGTATCTGGTGCCTCTGGTTGCTGATCTCTGGAGGGTCCTGAGAGGTGCCTCCTCCTGGGCTTGGGCTCCCCTCCCTGTTCCATTTTCCCAGCTGCTGTCTTGCTGCCTTCTAGCTTCCCAAATCTTTTTGCTCTTCTCCTTTCTTCCTCATCCTTAGGAATTTCTGCATCTGAGCATTTTCTTTGCTATGACTTAAGAGGGTTTTATAGAACTAGTAGAGTTAAATGCTTCTGTGTCACCTATCATTAAAAGGCATACAAATCTAACATCTCTGGTCTGCCCACCACCACTGGAATGATTTATTTATTTACACATCCACTGTTAAATTAAGGTGTCTCTTGGGCTTGACCCAGTTGGGAAGTAAAGGAGCAAATTCAAAGTCCCCAGGCAGGAGGGAAAGGTCAACCTATTTAGAGACTGAAATATGACGTCAAAAAGGTGCTCAACAATGCCACGCTGTGATCACCATATTATTTAATGGTTTGTGTGGCAGGCATTAGGAGGGACTCGGAACAGGCACACGGAAGGGGCTGCTGCTTCTCCATCGGCCAGCCATTCTCCTATGGCGTCTCTTCACTGCTACCAGGAGCAAACTGGCGGGGGCACCATGGCAAGATATCAGAGTTCTGGTTAGTTCTGCACCCTCTCCGGAATAAACACAGCACCTTGTGCACCAGGCGACCCATTAACGTCCACACAAACCACTCATAATTCAAGGTAGTGAAAAAACAGGACTCAAAGCATTAAGCGTTTCCCTCATGCTCCCCGTCCCGAGAGAGGACTTGCTCCTGGCAGGTGCATCTCACCTGTCAAGGGCACAGGTTCTAGAACTTCTAGAAGACATGTCTCTGTACGCTTTTAGCTCTTCCGTTTCCCAAGAGTGAATCCCAGTGGTGGCCAGCTTCCATATCCTTCTGCAACTATAGTCCACGGTGTTCTTGTCACCGGCACGTAGGCGATCATTCATTCAGAGCGAGCACAAACAGTCCTGGGCTCGGAGAGCATAGAAACAACGAGGCTGAGTTTGTTTTGTAGAGAAGTCAATGTCCTAACCGGAAACACCAGGTTGCCAGGCCTTTCTTCTGAGGTGCCTCTGGGGAGACTTAAATGTACCACCCTTTGGTTAGCAGTTAAAGGTCTTACCCATTTGCACAGCAGGAAATAGATGACATGACAACATTATGATCATTTGTGGGAGTCTTGTGGAGGGAAGGGTCACAAGGCTATTGCAGGGAAACAATAGAATTGTTTCCCACTGAGTCTGAGCCAGAAGAGGAAGTATCTGGGAGTCAGTCACACGCGGATGACCCACCTTGGGAGGAGCTACAGCTTTTATTCAGGCACGCAGCCAGCCAGTATCTACAGAAAGGAACCAGGAAATTATCTTGACAAATGGCCTTCATGAAGTTAAAAACCCAATCCCACTGAGTCCATTCCAACTCACAGTGGCCGTAAAGGACTGAGTAGCACTACCCCATAGTGTTTGCAATGCTGCAGCCATGGTGGGAGCCGACCACTGCACCTTTCCCCCATGGGGCGGCTGGTGGTCTAGAGCCGGATCTTTAGGTGAGGAGCATTGACCTTGCAGTTGAGCTCTGGACCACAGCACCCCCAGGGCTGCTTCCATTACCTTGACTGTCTTTTTCACCCCAAGCGCCTAGACATAGAACCCCAATGAAAAAATATTTCTCATGCACTTTTGTTATGTGCTCAGGGACTCTCTGTTGATAGTTATTCCCAGTTGACTTGTTTTTTAATCAATTCAAAAACCTTAAAATGTGAGTCTAATGCTATGGATATAAATTCTTAAGAAAGTACCTAAACGTGGGGTGCCTCAACTACAGTGGACTTAAAGACAATTGAACATTCCAAGCATCCCTTCAAACAAAAACATCACCAGCTCTTCCTGCCCATGCTTTCTGTGGGGTACATTTGATCTCAGTGAACCCCAACACTGTGGGAGCATGTGACCTACTGTGGCTTGTATCTATGTGAACAGGTGTTAGCAGAGATTGAAGATGAGTGCAGGTGAGGAAGAAAGGACTGGCTAACAATTCTTAAAATTAGCCAATGAAAACGCAATGGGTCACAATAGAACAGTATCCAGCCTAGTGCTGGCAGATGACCCTTCCAGGGTGGAAGGCAAGAAGCCCTGGTGATATAGTGGGTTGTGTGCTGAGTTGCTAACCTAAAGGTCAACAGTTCAACTCCACCATTTACTCCCTGGGAGAAAGATGAGGCTTTCTGTCTTGGTAAAGATTTCCAGCTTCGGAAACCCACAGAGGAAGCTCTACCATGCCGCGTAGAGTCAGTATAAGTCAGAATCAGCTCCATGGCAGTAGGTAGGTTGGAAGGCACTCACAATAGACAAAGGCTGCAACATGAGGATGGCATAGGACTGGGCCACATCGCCTTATTGTGCGTGGGGCTGCATGCCGACTTGGTGGCAGCTAGCATAACACATCCCATGGGATGTAGTCAATGGACTCTCATCTCACTGCCAGCGGGTTGATGCTGACTTACTATCAGCCCATTGGGGCAGGGTGGAACTTCCCCTCTGAGGATCCAAGACTGTAACTGCTCACGGGAATAGAAAGCCCTCTTTTTCTCCCACCGGGTGGCCAGTGGTTTCCAACTACCGGCCTTGTGGATTACAACCCAATGCTTAACCACTGTGCCAATAAGCTGCCAGCTTTTCTTTCAGGCTGGCTCCATCTCATTCCCTGCTTGAGGTCCTGGGTGAATCTTGGTGGCGACTTGCATCTTTTGCATTGTGTTAGCCCAGTCTAGTGCCCCCTGTCTACCGATGGCTCTGAACTGCGTGAGTTCCCTGGGCTCCTGTAAGCTCCGAGGGTGACCCCATTTGTCTATGGACCGTCGACTGACCCGAACTCAGCAAAAGAAGAATGACCCCAGGAGGAAGGAGACAGACTTCAGTGCAGCACAGGGGAAAGGCAGGGGAGAAAAGTCTGGTTGCCAAGAGCGGGAAGTAGGGACTTGAAATTCCTCAGAAGACTTGAGAGTTCACGGCTTTCCTCGCACTTAAAATAGACTCAAATGCCTGTGCTGGGGGTCGGGAAAGGTTGTGTGTTCAAAACATAGCTCTGGATTCAAAACAAAAGAGATTTTCTCTAGGAAGGGATGATGAGATTCTCTTGCCCTCTTCCCCCTGAGTCAAAATTGCCTCTGAAATTCACTGCCATCTTTTTCTAACTGCGTGCTCTCCCCTTGCCATTTCAGGTCAACCTCTTTGTGTTGCTCTCTGTGGTCTGTGTCCTCCTCAATCTCGCCGGATTTATCCTTGGCTGCCAAGGGGCCCAGTTTGTGGCCAGCGTGCCCAGGTGTGATCTGGTAAGCAATTCTGTAACACCACTGTGAGTTTAGGCCGGCCCATCAGGTTTTCTTGGGGTATCAGTGGGAGGGTGGGGGGCTGCCAATGGTCCTGTCTGAGTTCGTTTAAGGGAAAGGGAAAAATGAACAAAGAATTGCCTGCTAATTATTTCTTTCAGGGTGTCAATGATTTCTGTCCCACAGAGGGTTTAGTTCACGTGGCCCCAAGAAGCATACTAACACCCTACATCATTAGTTTGTGACCGGATCTCCTCAAAACCCAATCAGCAGCTGATCTCGGAAACCTCTGAGGACATCGTGGGTTGTGGCATTCTGCTTTTCAGATGTTAGATGAGACATAGGAAGCAAGGATCACTTAGAGTCTGTTGTACCCACAGGAGTCGAGGTGAACAGGCTGTAACCGAGCCTTTGGGGCTTCAGACTGTTTCTGACTTCAGGCTTGTGGCTCTGAACGTGGAGGTCTCCATGACAAATGGCTCTCTGTGGTTGCACACAGCAAAAGGAAGAACTTGTTTAGAAGTTGTAGTCAATCTCAACAACAGGGAACTTAGTGCGCTGGCAACCCCATCTTCTAGATGCTGCCAGGCGGTGAGCAAAGAAGCCTGCTGCACTTGACACAACAAAGCAAGATCCTCTGAGAAAGCCCGTAAAAACCCAACCTTGAGCATATCCCACCCGACCTTCAAGACCATCTGGACAGACTTGTCACCTTGAACACTCATGGCCAAAGACCTACTAAGTTGTGGGATACCAACAACATCAGACACAAGGCAAGCAACAGGTCCTTCAAAAGCCAGGAAAGAACGAACGAACGAACGAAGGTGAGTGCTGAAACCGACTCTGAACCTTGCTCTTGAGTGTAGAGTAGCTGAAGCCCATGGAAGAAATAACACAGTAAAAGAGTTGAACAGAAATTTCCAGAGGGCAGCTTCAGAAGACAAGGTATTGTAATGAAATGTACAACGACCTGGAGTTAGAAATCCAAAAAGGAAGAACCTACTCATATATTCAAGCTGAGAACATGTAAGCATCCAGGTTACAGCACTGCACGAGTCTCTGGGCCCAAGGTGGAACCACGAGGACGCATCAAAGGGAGATGGAAGGGGTGGGCAGTCACTGTGCCAGCAAGAACTGGTTGGCATTCAACGACTTCAAGAGAGAGCGTGTGCTCAAGAACTGGGGTACTGAAGGAAGAAGTACAAGCTTCACTGGAGAAATTCATTTTTTTAAAAACAAAGTTTCAGGAGCTGTTAGGATACCAATCAAAATGGTTCAGCACATGATGCACTGGAAGTACTCCCCAGTCGATGCCAACACGTGGGGAGGCAGCTATCTAGACAACCAACTGGAAGAGATCCATCTTCGTGCTCAATCCACAGAAACATGACCCCCAAGATATGTGAGTTGTGGAACAATATCATTGGTATCGCGTGTCAGTACAGTTTTGCTGGAGTTCATTCTAAGCCGGTCACAGCAGTACCTGGGCAGGGAGCTGCCAGAAAGTCAAGCTGATTCAGAAGAGGACGTGGAACGAGGGACCTCATTGCTGACATTATTTGAATCTTTGTGGAAGGCAGAGAACACCAGACCGATGCTTCCTAGCCTTTTACTGACTATGTGAAGGCATTGGACTGGGTGGATCATAACAAACTATGGATAACGTGGCAAAAATGGGAATTCCAGAACACTTCACGGTGCTCATGAGGACCAGTGCATGGACCAAGAGGCCGTTGTGTGAACAGAACCAGGGTCTGCTGCGTGGCTTAAAATCAGAAAAGCCTTGGGTCAGGGTTGTATCCTCTCACCAGACTGATTCGGTCTGTCTGCCGAGCAAATACTCCATGAAGCTGGACTGTGTGAAGCCTGTGGCTTCAGGCTTGAAGGAAGGCTTATTAACAACCTGTGATGCGCAGATAATATCCCCTTGTGAAAGCGAGGAGGGCTGGAAACACTTGTTGGTGATCATCGAAGACCACAGTCTTCCGTGTGGATTACAAATCAAGGTAAAGAGAACCGAAGTCCTCATCACGAGGCCAATCTGCAACATCATAATGCGTGGGGGAGAGATGAAAGTTGTCGGGGTTTCGTTGACTTGCATCAATGCTCGTGGAAGCACTAGTGAAAAAGCTAATTATGCCCTTCCTCAGGCGAATCTGCTGTCCAGGACCTCCTTGTAATGTCAACGAGCAAAGATGTCCTTGTGAGGATTAAGGTGTGCTGGACCAAATGATGGTATTGACCGTGAATAAGGATTATCTGGGAAGAATTGGTGCAGTTGAATGGTGGTTTTGGCAAAGACTGTTGAAAGTACCACGGGCGGCCAGAAGAACAAACAGATCTGTCTTGGAATAAGTGCAGCCAGAATGCTTCTAAGAAGCCAGGGTGGTGAGACTTTATTGTACATCCTTTGGACGTGTTAGCAGGACAGACTGATCCCAAAGGGCATCGTGTTTGATGAAGCAGAGGGTCTGTGGAAGGAAGACCCTCATCGAGATGGATCGACTCAGTGGCTGCAACGATCGGTTCAAACGTGACAATGCTTGTGAGGCTGGTGCCGGAGCAGACAGTGCTTTGTTCTGTCATCCGTGAGCCAGAACCGACTTCAGGGACCTAACGACACCATCACCAACAAAGGCCCTGGAGCAGAACTCTTGATGTCCTCACCGAGAAAACTCCCCAGGCGTGTACTGAAACCTGGACGCTCTTTCTTAACAATTCTGAATTAAAAAACAAAAATTGGTCATTCCATTACTTAATCACCTTCATTTGCCCAGAGCCACGTGGCTCACCGTCTTGTCCAGGTTCTGAAGCCCATTGCGGCAGCTCCCGTGCTCCATCATGGAGCTAAGTCCCCTCCTGTCCTGGCTCAGACGCCTGACTCCTTCTTACTGCGATCACTGTTGTCGTTCTCCATCCAAGAATCCTCGGCCTCACACTGCCTGCTCATCCAAATGCTGCCAGTCTTGGCAAGACCCATCAGAGACTGGCTCCTACCTCCCTGAAAAATAATGGTTTAGAATACCCTATCAGCACCTCTCTTAAAGACTTTATGGGGGCCTTCAGACTTTTGTCTTGTGTTGCACCCAAAAATTGCCTGTGGAAAAGCAGTTGGTGATGATCTATTCCGGGGGTTAGGATAGCTCCGATCATGTTCCCGGACACACCCACACACTACCACCAACCCTCTGCTGTTGGAGGACCAACATGTACCAGCCCCAGAGGACAGCGCAGACCTGGGGCTTCCGCGGCTGTCGATCTACATAGAAGCAGAGGGCTGCGTGCTTCCCCCGCAGAGCGACTGGGCGGATGAGAGCAGCTGACCTTTCCACGGGCAGCCCGATTCTTCACCCACTGCCCCACCGGGACCCATCTTTTACACACAGTGCTAGGGTTGCCGGGTGGGGTGGGGGGATAGGATGGAGATTGGTGTTCAATTACACAGAAATGAGATGAGGCCGATGGAAAAGACAGACTACAGAAGAGGACGTGAAAACCTTTTTCTACTAGAGTTCCACAAGTTCTCACCGTACGGGCCTTACGTTGCCGTCTCTTGTGAGAAGGATCCTGGGGCTATCAAGGTGGGCTGCTAACTTCAAGGTCAGCAGTGGCACTTCTCCGGAGAAAGACGGCCTTCTTCTCATAAACAGCCACCGTCTCAGAGACTCCCACGGGCAGGTGACCCTGTCCTCTAGGGTGGCCGGGAGTCAGCATTGACTCAATGGCAGAGAGCACGTATGTCGTATGGTCCAGGCACCATCAGAAAAGGGTCCAATCAAAGCAGTGGCCTCTGAGAGGATCTGCTGAGTCTGTAAAATTCAAGGTCTAGGTCAGCGGTTCTCAACCTTCCTGATGCCATGACCCTTTCATGCAGTTCCTCATGTGTGGTGACGCCCAACCATAACATTATTTTTGTTGCTACTTCGTCCCTGTCATCTTGCTACTGTTATGAATCGGGCGACCCTTGTGAAAGGGTCCCGACCCACAGGTTGAGAACCTCTGGCCTAGATGGAGGCTCTACCAAGAGACAGTAGCTTCCCCTTGGGATGCTTTGTTCAATCAAGTGTCCTGTGACTGTAGCAGCAGCCCTTTCGGATTCGCTCTGGTAGGGAAACGCGAGTTGCTGCCCGTTGGCGGGTAAGACGCCCTGCTCCACGCCGCCGCAGAGAACAGCGTGGAAACTAAGCTCACACCGAGCCACTGTTAGAAATAGAAACTAGAAGTTTCTTTAATCTGTGCATTGCAAATCAGGGCAACACCTGGACTCTTGGTGCTATGGGCTGCCCAGTCAATTCCTACTCCTAGTGAACTGGGTGAAGGTTTACGGAGCAAATCCGCTTCCACTCAACAATTCCGACAGGATTTGTTTATGTCACTGTGATCCCCGCAATTGTAACACCACTGAGAACACTTTACTCCTGCAATTCCCGTTTCCATTTCTCCTTCTCCTCTTCCCCTTCCTGCCTTCTGAATGTTGTCCTTGGGCAAAGGCTTCCTTTTTGTTCCCAAATGGCTGATTACTCTGAGAAGTGCTGCTTATTATTCCCCTGACACTGAGGTGTCCTGTCATAGGGTCAATTCTGACTCTACAGGGTAGAACTGCTTCTGTGGGTTTTTGAGGCTGTAAATCTTTATGGGAGTAGAAAGCCTCATTTTTCACCCTCAGAGTGGCTGGAGGTTTTGAACTACTGACCTTGCAGTTACCAGCCCAGTTTGTAACCTATTATGTCACCAAGGAGCTCCGTTCTCCCTATAGCTCTCTGTAATGTTTGGCTGGGATTTAGCCCTGGGAGTGAGCTCCATTCCAGACCTGAGGGGTGGTGACTGAAGGCTGTAGAAACGGGGGTTCCACTAGTCGCTATCTGTCCAGTCAGACTCTGATTGTGGGTCCATGTTTTTCTCCATTCTGTGCCTGACCTTCTATTGTGCAGTCACAGGCTATAAATCTTTACCAGAGTAGACCGCCACACCACTCCCCACAGGACAACTGGTGGCCTCAAACTGACAAGCACCTTAGCAGCTGAGCCCTTTAACGGATGCTATTTGGGCTTGTTCAAAATGTCTTCTAAAAAGTTCCAAAGATGGGTTGGAAAGGGAGAACCGATTACAAGGATCCACATATGACCTCCTCCCTGTTGGACAGACAACAGAAAAGGGGGTGAAGGAAGACGCCAGATAGGGCAAGATTTGACAAAATAATAATTTATAAATTATCAAGGGCTCATGAGGGAGGGGGAGTGGGGAGGAAGGGGAAAAAAAGAGGACCTGATGCCAAGGGCTTAAGTGGAGAGCAAACGCTTTGAGAATGATTGGGGCAAAGAATGTAGGGATTGTGCTTTATACAATTGATATATGCATATGTATGGATTGTGATAAGAGTTGTATGAGCCCCTAATAAAATGTTTTTTTAAAAAAAGTTCCAAAGATGAAAGAGCTTTGAAAAAAATCCAGCTACCCTACCTGTGGCCATTGTCATGGAAAAGGGCAGAGGGAAGTGTTTATATAATAACAATTGACCTTACAGAAGTTTCCAGGCCAAGCCTGGAGTTTGTTGCCTGACACTTCTTCTGTAGAGCACCATGCCCAGTGCATCCTGGTCCTTATTAATCAGCAAGGCTTGATTGATTTAAAGGTACCTTTAGGAGACCAATCTGCTTAAAGATCAAGGTTCAAAAGCCTGGCTGGGTCACCCCAACCTCCAGGGATCCCAGAATGTGGATTCCAGTCGATTTAAAGCTGTTTCTTAGTAAAAAGAAGTTTCTATAATTTGGAAAAGGATATCAATAATGGTTGCACAACCCAAAAAGTCTAATCAATGGCGCTGCATCGTACATGTTGACGCTGTTGAATTGGAGAATGCTTTGTTGTATTTTTTCTGCAATTAAAAAACAATGACATGCATCATGAGGAGTACAAGGAAGAAGAATATGACCAAACATGGATTGTGGTAGTGATTGTACAACCCTTTTGGATATGACAGAGCTATTGAATTGCACGATCTGTGGATGAAGTGCTGATAAAGCTGTTAAACAACAAAGAAAGAAGTACGGCCAAGAAAAGAAGTTTCTAATCAAGATGTTTACCACGTGTCCAGAAGACAAAACAAAACAGAAAACAACAAAAAGACTCCTGGCCATTCTGACTCCTAGTGACACTTTAGGACAGGGGAGAACTGCCCCTGTGGGTTTCCGACCCTGTAACTCTTTATGGGAGTAGAAAGTCTCATCTCTCTCCCGCAGAGCAGCTGGTGGTTTCAAACTGCTAACCTTGCAGCTAGTAGCCCACAGCATACCCACCTATGCCACCAGCATTCTCAGGTGGCCAGAGGTGTATCGTGACGCATGGAAGGTGGGTAGTCCGTGTTTATGGAGGGAGTAATGAAATGCCCAACTGGAGAATGAGGTGGGCTTTTGTGACACAGGCCATTCGAGAGAGGGTGCTGGGCTATGCCAAAGAACACGGGCTTGTTCTGGGGGGCAGCGTGGAAGGGCGCCCTGGAGTGTGGACCTACCTTGAAAATGAGCTCATGAAGGAGGGGCGACACCGAGAGAGGAGAGAGCCTTAGGGGCAACCATAGTTAGAGGTTAGCCTTAGTCCTTTGGCCACTGGCCACAAGAGGTTGAGGGCATAGGCGACTTTTCCTGAGACATCTTGTGGTTCTCTCTCCCGGTTCCCAGGAGAATAGTCCTAGGGAGTTTCAAAACAGCATTAACAACAGCAGTGGGGGAGGGGAAATGAGGAGCTGATACCCAAGGGCTCAAATAGAAAGCAAATGTTTTGAGAATGAAGAAGGCAACAAATGCACAAATGTGCTTGACACAATGGATGGATGGATGGATTGTGATAAGAGTTGTATGAGCCCCCAATAAAATGATTTTTTAAAAAAGGGCAACAACAGCAGGCCAATCATAGGACCTGGGCCACGGCTTTTTAAAAAGCTTTTAAAAGTATTTAAAACTTGTTCTAGTGTGGTAAATCTTTTGTAAATGCCAGAAAACCTTGACTCATTCAACATTTTTACATGTATAATTCAGTGATATTAAATGTATTTTAATGACACCCCCTGCCCCCAAACCCAACTTTGTGATTTTTCACGATCTGTATAAGCACAGGCTCCTTGTAAAACTTGGACGAGCCATAAAAGCGTAGGATAGAATTTCTAAATAATTTGAAGTCACACTATTCGGACCTGTCCCATTTTGCTTTTGACCATTTTCTAAAGGATCGCTTCATGCAGGGGCACACACACGGTCATACATCAATTTGACAATATTTCCTTTAAAGGGAAAGGCAGACTTTCCATCCTCTCTCCCCCACCCCCTTCATTCATCCTAAATGCCTGGCAACTAGATGGGAAGATTTGTGATGTTTTCTTGCTCATATAATCCTATGTAAATATGAGGGGGGTACTACTCCCAAAAGCAAAAAAAAATTTTCAAAGCTAAGTATTTAAATTTTTTTTCATAAAACAACCTTATCGCCTTCAAAGTACATATGCCCCATGGCACTTCATACATCTGTCAAATCTGCGATTCCATTCTTGGAAACATTCTTCAAACTCATCTGTTTGGATGGCTGACAGCACCTCCCTGGTTTTTTTTCTTCACCTCTTCTACATCCCTCAAATCGCTGTCTTTTTATGCCCCTCTTCATTCTCGGAAACCAAAAGAAGTTGCATGGAGCAAGGTCAGGCAAGTGAGGTGTGTGGGGCAAGAGAAGCATGCTGTTTGCGTCGAAACATGGCCACGTGCGCAGGTACATTGTTGTGGTGGCAAAACCAGCCCCCCGTCTGCCACAAATCAGGTCTATTTGGGCATACACTATTATGTAATCTTTTCAGACCCTCTCAATAGAAAGCTTGATTAACAGTCTGACCCGGTGGAACAAACTCCAAACGCACTATCCCCCTTACATCTAAAAGACAAATGATTTTTGATTCCACTTGGTGAGCATTTTTGGGGCGAGGTGATGATAGAATCTTCCACTGGCTTGATTGATGTTTGGTTTTGGGGATGTAAGAATGGCACCATGTCTCATCACCAGTAGTGGCCTTGGCAGAAACACTGGGTTGCGTCAGAGCTGTTCTTTCAAAGCACGGCACGTTTTGACATTCTTTTTGCTGGTCAGTCAGAACCCAAGACACAAATTTCTCAATGACCCTTCTCATTCCAAAATCTTCTGTTAAAATTAGCTGAACCAAGCCCCACGATAGTCCAGATAACGTCCCCATCTCTTCACTGGTCGGTCTTTGAGTGCAAGTTCACACATTTTGTTAACATCTTCGTCTGTTCGGGAAGTTGATAGAAGTCCAGAACAAGGTTTGTCATCAAGTGACATTTCACCTTTTTGAAACAAGAAAACCACCTGTACACTTAAATTTTTCCCACAGCACTGTCCTTGGAAGCTGTGTTCAACATCACAACAGTTTCTGTGGCCTTTTTCCTGAGTAGGAAACAAAATATCACAGCCACAGGCTGTTCTCTTAAATCGGCCATCACTAAAAATGAGGTTCGAGAGAAACTGCTTCTACAAAAAAATTCCCTGTGACCAGAGAGAACCATCCCAGGCGATGCCACTGGGCGCACTAACTCAGAGTCAGTTGCTCAGTGCTCGCCTAGCAGGGAAAAATGGGGTGTACCCCCTTGTATATTGTAGATATGGGGCAGAGTTAATCATGATACATGACTTGGATCTAAAGAGCTCATTTCCTTGCATCTTGTTTTTTGACCTAAAGAGCTCTCAGAAGTCTTCCAGGTCATGTAATCAAGAGTTACTTCTTTTTCACCTTCCCTTTTTCTTTTAACAAGGAAGTGCTGTGTGTTATGGTTTGGCTCCTGCCCAATGGAAAAATGCTGATTTATTTTTCAAAAATAAATCTATTGTACACTCTTATCTGCATCTTGTTTCTCTTACTTGAAGTGATATTATGCCCATGGATGCATTCAGTATGTACGTTTTTGTGACTGAGTTATTTTCTCCAGCATTGTGCTTTTGGTTACCATTTGTCTGCCAGTTTGTCATATGGTGATGGCTTTGCGTTGCTGTGATTCTCAAAGCTAAGTCTCTGGTACTTCAAATACTAGCAGGGGTCACCCAAGGTGGGGTGGGGGATGCAGAAGTGTAGATGCCACTGAGTAACAACCATGTGGGGCAGGGACTGATAGGGAAAAGATATGAGGGACATTTCTTTCTTTAAGATCATTTTATTGAGGGCTCTTAACAGCTCTTACATCAATCGGATCAAACATATTTGCACATATGTTGCCATTGTTATTTTTTTAAACATTTACATTCAGTTTGAGCCCTTAGTATCAGCTCCTCTCTTTATTCTTTGCCCCTCCCCCTATGGCCCCTTGATAAATTATAAATGATTATTTTTGTATCTTTAAAAATCATTTTATTGGGAGCTTGTACAACTCTTATCACAATCCACACATACATCCATGTGTCAAGCACATTTGTACATTTGTTTCCCTCATTCTCAAAACATTTATTTTCTACTTGAGGTCGTAATATCAGCTCTTCATTTTTCCCCTCCCTCCCTGTTCTCCCCTCCCTCATGAACCCTTGATAGTTTATAAATTATTATTATTTTGTTATATCTTACACTGTCCGACCTCTCTCTTTACCCACTTTCCTGTTGTCTGTCCCCAGGGAGGGGGTTATATGTAGATCCTTGTAATGGGTTCCCCCTTTCCACCCCACCTTTCCTCCACCCTCTCAGTATTGCCACTCTCAGCACTGGTCCTGAAGGGGTCATCTATCCTGGATTCCCTTTGTTTCCAGTTCCTGTCTGTACCAGTGTACATTCTCTGGTCTAGCCAGGTTTGTAAGGTAGAATTGAGATCATGTTAGGGGGAAGGAAGCGGGTAGAAATATTTAAGAACTAGAGGAAAGATGTATGTTTTATCATTGCTATACTGCACCCTGACTGGCTCGTCTCCTCCCCTCCACCCTTCTGTAAGGGGATGTCCAGTTGCCTACAGATGGGCTTTGGGTCCCCACTCCGCATTCACCCTCATTTACAATGATAAGATTTTTGTTCTTTGATGCCTGATACCTGATCCCTTTGACACCTTGTGATCACACAGGCTGGTGTGCTTCTTCCATGTGGGATTTGTTGCTTCTCAGCTGGATGGCCGCTTGTTTATCTTCAAGCCTTTAAGACCCCAAATGCTATATCTTTTGATAGCCACGCACCATCAGCTTTCTTCACCACATTTGCTTATGTACCCACTTTGCCTTCAGTGATCATGTCGGGAAGGTGAGCATCTCAGAGTGCTGGATTATTAGAACAAAAGTGTTCTTGTGTTGAGGGAGTACTTGAGTAGGGGCCCAATGTCCATCTGCTTCCTTAATACTAAACCTATAAATATATGTACATAGATCTATTTCCCCCTCGTCATATATATATTTCTATATGTATATATCCATATTTAGACCTCTATAAATGCTCTTTGCCTCCTAGTTCTTTCTTCTATTTCTTTTTACTTTCTTCTTGTCCCACTATCATGGTCAGCCTTCGTTTGGGTTTCAGGAATGCCTTTCGGGTTATTTTCATATGTTACATCAACCGCTACCTCCCTTCTTCTGCAGTTTGTTCCCCGCCACCTCGCCTCTTCTTCCCCCTACCCTCCTGGCATCACTACTCCCATTTCTGTTCCTGAGTGGTTTATCTGACCTGGATTCTATGTGTCCCGAGTTCTTATCTGTACTTGCGTACATGCTCCAGTCTAGCCCACAATGAAAGGCAGGATTGGGGTCATGATAGTGTGGGGTGGGAAAGCCTCAAGGAATCAGGGAATATTGTGTGTTTCATCGGTGCTATACTGTGCCCTGGTTGACTCATCCTTCACTTGTGACTCTTCTGTGAGGAGTTGTCCCATTGTGTCGAGGTGGGTTTTGAGTCTCTGCTCCGACCCCCTAGATCTCAACAACATCTTTGTTTGTTTGCTTTCCATCTTTTGATGCCTGTTACCTGATCCCATCGACACCTCATGATCACACAGGCTGGTGTGCTTCTTCCATGTGGGCTTGTTGCTTCTCTGCTAGATGGCTGCTTCTTTAAGACCGTAGTTGCTATTTCTTTTGATAGTTGGACACCATCAGCTTTCTTCACCACATTTGCTTATGTACTCACTGTGTCTTCAGTGATTGTGCCAGCAGGGTGAGCATCTGAGTTAGTTAGTTTATTGTGCCAATGTGGCTGATAAACACATGTGGGGTTAATTGTAGGATGGAGGATAAATGGCTCGGTGAGCCTCACCTTTCTAGTTCTCAGGTCTCTTGCTTTCTGATGGTTGGACCAGGAGGCAGCTGCCTTAGTCAGTTCCCTGCTTGGGCTTGCAAGGTTAACTTCCTGCAAGACATTCCTGAGGAAAAGCCACATGGACCTACCCAGATGCAGTCCTGGGTGCTGGAGACCCCTGCCAGAGCTGAGATGCTTACACATTCACTGATTCAGCTTTCCTCCTGCCGTCAGTATCATAGTGTGTGTTTTGTGAGATGGAGGAGGACTTTGTGGATTGGTGTCGGACATATGGGTTAATGTTGGTCTTGTGGGTTTGGGAAGCACTGGGTTGGGATGTTTTCTTGATGTGTACTTACCCTTTATATAAAACTCTCTCTTATACATCTGAGTTTC
Source organism: Tenrec ecaudatus (assembly GCF_050624435.1). Taxonomy (NCBI): domain Eukaryota; kingdom Metazoa; phylum Chordata; class Mammalia; order Afrosoricida; family Tenrecidae; genus Tenrec; species Tenrec ecaudatus. The sequence continues at coordinate 73,436,489 of NC_134539.1, read as the reverse complement.
TGTGGATTTGTTTCTCGAATGTACCCAGACTAACACAACATCACAGGGTGCCTGGTTGTTAGAACAAGGTGTTCTTGCCTTGAGGGGGAGCTTGAGCAGAGGACCAAGTCTGTCCACTTCCTCCATGTATTGCCACATAAATATATGTACCTGTGCCAATACCTCTATTTTTAAGAACTAATGTATGTATATATGTACACACCTGTATATGTACCTCTATCCATATCTTTGCTTCCTAGCTCTTTTCTCCATTTCATTGTACCTTCCTCCTTTCCCACCATCACACTCACCCTTCTTCTGCATTTTAGTAATTCTCTCAGCTAGATTGCTGTTGCTTCAACACCCCTAGGATCTCTACATTCTCTTCCTTGTTGATTTTAATTCCCTAGTTGTTCCCTTGTCTATGGCCTTGTTTGCTCACCACTCCCTACCCACCACTCCCACTAAGTCTGACAGACATTTCTCAGGTGATGTCAATATTCTGTATGTTGATAAGGGTTTGCTTTACAAAGTTGGATATGTGCTCAAAATTCCTCAAATGGTACATTAAAATTTGTGCATGCATTTTTGGACATGTATATTTCACCTCAAAAAAAGAGAAACTTCAGCCAAAAAGGGAGAAGGGGAAATTGTATAATCCAGCAGTGCATGGTTAGTTTGTTTTCCCTTAGTTTTCTAGTCAACTTGTATTATAAGAGTGACTTCTTTCCTAATCTGCGGAAATACCATGAATTTATTACTATAATTAGGCTAAGAATTTTAATTCAATAATTAAAAAAGAGACTTCCATTTAGCAACTAAAACTTTGTGCATGTTCAACCACTTCTCATGATGCCTGAAGAGTTTTGCAGCTGGTGAAGGTACAACTGCCATCTTTTCTGTTTGGCTAAAATTAGCATGGCAACGTCACCAGTTCAAATGAATAAGGAACCCCTGGCCCCCCTCAGGGACATATCGGACTGGAGAAGAGCCCTGCTAGTGTAGTGGTTACATAGTGACATCTGCAAGGTTGGCAGTTCCAAACCAGCCTCCTCTGTAGGAGAAAGATGGAATTTTCTACTCTTATGGAGTTACAGTCCAGAATGCCTGGTGGAGTTTGATCGAGTGCTATGTCGCCGAGAGGAGTTACTGAGAGCTGAATGAAGGTCGAACATGACAATTGGACAGGAGGAAAGTAAAAGGAAATAGAGAAAAGAACTAGGAGGCCAATAACATACATAGAGGTATAAACATAGGCATGTATATATGTCAATATATTAATATATGATAGGGATGTAGGTCTATGTACATATATGTATAGGTTAAGTATTAAGTTAGCAGACAGACATTGGGCCTCGACTTAAGTCCTCCCTTAGCACAAGAACACTTTGTTTTAATAACCTGGCATTCTGTAATGCTTACCTTCTCGACAAGATCACTGAAGACAAAATGGTGCATAACCAAATGTGGTGAAGAAAGCTGATGGGGCCTGGCTATTACGAGATATAGCGTTTGTAGTCTTAAAGGCTTGAAGTTAAATAAGAAGTCATCTAGCAGGGAAGTAATAAGGCCCACATGGAAGAAGCACACCAGCCTGTGTGATCATGAGGTGTCAATGGGATCAGGTATCGGAAGGCCTGAAACAAACAATCATATCAATGTGAACGAGGGGGTTTGGAGTGGAGACCCAAAGCCCATCTGTAGACACATGGACATCCCCTTACAGAAGGGTCACAAGGAAGAGACAAGTCAATCAGGGTGCCGTATAGCACCAATGAAACATACAATTTTCCTCTAGCTCTTTAATGCTTCCAACCCACCCCCCCTAATATCATGGCCCCATTTCTACCTTACAAATCCAGCTAGTCTGGAGCATGCACACTGGTACAGATAAGAGCTCTTGATACACAGAATCCAGGACAGACAAACCCCTCAGGAGCAGTAATGGGAGTAGCTATACCATGAAGGTGGGCGGAAGGTGGGAGAAGGGAGAGGAAGGGGGAACTGATTGCAATGATCAATGTATAATCCCCTCCCACCCATCCCCAGGAGGATGAACAACAGAAATGTGGGTGAATGGAGACCACAGATGGTGTAAGATATGACAATAATAATAATTTATAATTTATCAGGGGTTCATATGGGTGGAAAGGTGGGAGGGTTGTAGAGGGAGGGAGGGAAGAAAGAGGAGCTGATACCAAGGACTCAAGTAGAAAGAAAATGTTTTGACAACGACGATGGCAACATATGTACAAATGTGCTTGATACAATTGATATATGGATTATTATAAGACCTGTAAGAGCCCCCAATAAAATGTTTTGTCAAAATAAGTCAGTTATTACACACACACACACACACACACACACATAAGAGTTACAGTCTTGGAAACTCACAGGGCAGTTGTACCCTACCCAATAGAGTCCCTGTGTTTTGGAATTGCTTCTATGGCTCTGAGTTTGGCTTGGTTGGATCAGGTGGAGTGAAGGTGTGATACCTGAAATAAACCCAACCCAAACTCACTGCCCTCAAGTCCATGACGCTCACAGTGCATCTGTAAACAGTAAAAGTGCCCATGACTTTCCAGACTGGAGCTCTTTTAAAAAACAGTTTTATTGGCACTTAATCCCCACACCACACAGTTCAAAGGTCAGTCACATCCAGAAGAGTTGTACAGTCATCACCACAACCATTGTAAAGCACTTTCTTTTAAAAATCACCCCCCCCCCCACCATGGTTGACCCACGTTTTAAATGCGTTGTGTAATCACTCTCAGTTCTAGTGCTCCCTCCCCGCTCCCACATGCATTGTTTGCCTCCCTCCCCCACCCTCCCCTCCCTGCCCAATAAACCCTTGCATCAGTTCTTATCTCTCTGCCCCTACTCCTTCTGTGCTAAACAAACTGGAAATCCAAACAGAAACTACAAACAGTGGTAAGGATAAAATAATAATACAGAGATAAAAATACAAATAGTGGGCAAGAAAGAAAGACCTCCTTGAATATTGAAAAGGCCAGGGGAGAAATTTTTTTCATGAAATTAGCAAGAAATACTAGCGCATAGAAGAATTTCAGGTTGGGTTAAGAGGGAGGTCAACTGACTGAGTTTCAAGTTCGACCCAGTGTAATCACTGTTACAATGATGTCCATCTGATAGTAAAGCTGTTCGAGTCTCTTGCCTACGGCTACTGAGACTCTGCCAGCGGCTTATGCTGACCAGCCCCTCGCAGATGGGTTTTGGGCCCCACTGTCCTCCGCAGCCTTTCACAAACTGGGTGTTCACGATGCAGGCTCTGATACTTTCCCTTTGTCATATTTGGAGCTTGCTGCTGTCGTCTTTGCATCACACAGGCTGGTGTGCTTCTTCCATGTGGACTTACTTGACCCCTCGCTTACATGGCTGCTGGTTTGAATACACGCCTTTTAAAAGACCCCAGACACTATTCCGGTTGACAGCCAGGCACCATCTGCTTTCCTCCCCACATTTAGTTGGAGCCCCTTCTCTTCAGTGATCATTTCATGGAGGCGAGGATGGAGCAGCCCACGTGAGCAGAACGGACTGTTGTTGGATTGGCACTGAGGCTCCGTGGGGCCCCGCATCCACCTGCTTGTCCCTGGGCTCTGCATGGCTCAGGTTGGCTTTGGCGGTTGTATTATGACAAATTCAAAACCACATAAGACCAACTACCCCACCAACAGCAACAAGCCAGCTAGCAGACAACAAAAGACAAACAAACAAACAAAAACAAGCAAACTTAAAACAACAACAAACCAAGCAAACTTAAAGCAGGAAAACAAAACCCCATAGAGGCAGAAACGTAAAACATTGTTAACCATCCCCTGGGGTGTAAGATGATTGTACTTGTCACCGCTCAGTGTTCCCCATGTCACATCACTGTGGACACTAGTGCGAGTAGTCTCTGCCGGGACAGGCGCCCCGTGAGCCGAGACCCAGGCGTTGTCGCTCAACACAGCTCCATCTCCCCTTCCACTGGGCTCTGTCCACCCTAAGCATGGGGCTTGGTGTCAGGGGGAAGACTTTAATTCTTTTCCGGAGTAGAAAGTCCTGTCGTTCTCCCACTGAGGAGGCTGGTGGTTTTGAACTGCAGACCTTGTGGTTAGCAGCCCATGTGTAACCACTACATCCCAGAGTGCCGCCTGAAATCAGGTGTTACTTATTTTCACAAGGAAAACATTGGGAAAATGATCAAAAGTTCTCCAAGCATCTCACTAAAGATGTATGAGGTCATCAATTTACATAAGAGAAGAAAAGAAACGTCTGGAATCTATGTCCACCTTGAGCACATGAACTGAGAGATCTCTTTAAACCTACTGGATCTAGGTATCCTGGTCACCAACTATGTGTCCTGTGCTTCTTACAAACATATGGTAGAGCCAAATTACCTTGCCCTTTTGGAGTAAGATGGGGTCATGTGATTTGTTTGGGTAAGAAAATGCATCTTTTTAAAAAAAAATCATGTGATTGGAGGCTCTTACAGCTCTTATCACATTCATCCATCCATTGTATCAGGCACATGTGTACATATGTTGCCATCATCCCTCTCTAAACATTTTCTTTCCATTTGAGCCCTTGGTAAAACGAGTCATTTTCGAGGTGGAAGTTTTAAGGTGTGGTTGCTAGATTTAGCAAATAAGAACACAGGACATCTAGTTGTTGAATTTGAACTTCAGATCCATGGTGACTCATTTTTGAAGCATCTCCTGCACTGTGATAACATGCTGATATATGTTAAAGAATCACTTGCTGTTTATCTGAACTTGGACTTAATCAGGTGTTTCATACGCCCCTACTTCAAGTGCTGGTGTGCACTTGATCAGTGCTTTCCATCAGTCTGGCCTGGGGAGTAGCTGCCCCACCAACCCGGGAGCCTTGGCCAACAGGAAGAGCAGAGAGCCCCCCCCACCCTGCCGTGGACACACCACGTGACCCGTCTTTGTTAGCCACTGAGATTGGGAGCTGGTTGTTAGCCAGGACAGCAGTCAGTCCTGACAGAGAGGGAGATACCTAGCAGCCTGCCATCCCTCGGTCTGTAGTGTCAGGGGCGTTGCAGCTTTGGTAATTTCCCTAATCATCAAACTTTTCCCACTCCAGGTGGATTTAGGCGAAGGCAAGATTTGTTTCTGCTGTGAAGAATTCCAACCAGCCAAATGCACCGACAAAGAAAATGCCTTGAAACTCTTCCCGGTTCAGCCTTGCAGTGCCGTCCATCTTCTACTCAAGGTACCTTGACCGGAGTCCAACCTCCGCTGACCGATGCACCCCAGAGCCCTTGACTGGCAGCACCGCTCCTCGGTTGCCGTTCTCAGACGAGGGGGCTGCTGCAAGCACGCTTGAGCAAGCCCTGACTGGTGGCTCAGGGGCAGGATTGGGTGCAGGAAGAGCTGTGGGTTATTGCGCGCCCCTTAAATTATGAGGGGCCTGCTTTCTTGGAGTTCAAGAGTTGCAAGATAGTTCTTTGTTTTTAAAGGAAAGGAGGCAAGATGAGACCTGAGGGGGGTGGTAGCTAGATGAGAAGTCGTGAATTTCACACACACACACACACACACACACACACACACACACATCTATATCCTATCGAGGTGTGAAGACCTGAGGTGGGACAAACGGTTCATGACCTTATCTGGGGATGCTTCTGGAGAGAAGCCTGGTGATTGGCTTCCCCGAAGCCAGTCGTTGAAAGCCCAGGGAGAGTAGTTCTCCTCTGACGCACACGGGGCTGCCCCGAAACAGAGCTGACTTCATCGCAACTGAGCAGATGTATGTTGGCGTCGCCGTTGGGTGCCATCGAGTTGCTTCCAGCCCGTCGGGACCCTGTGCACGACAGAAGGAAACACCGCCCGGTCCTGGGCCACCCTCCCAAGGGCTCCTGTGCTTGGCGCCCCTCGTTGCAGCCACATTGTCAGTCCACCCCCTCTTTTGCTGCCCCTCTACTTTGCCAAGCATGATGTCCTTCTCCGGGGACTGGTCTCTCCTGCAACTTGTCCAAAATATGTAAGATGGCATCTCAGCAACCTTGCCTCCAAGGAGCGCTCTGGCCAGACTTCTCCAATAGACATATGATAGACAGAACAGATACATGTGTGCATATATGTCTATAGATAGATATATTATGATGTAAGTGTTAGACAAATCTGTATGTTGTATGTTAATTTGTCATTGTCTTGACATTTTCACCAGTAAAACACTCTAGTCTCACCAGTCCTGAAAACTTCCCCAAACCAAATTCCCTGACAAGGAGTCGGCCTGACACCCGGCTCGCACCGCACTCCCAGGGCCACTCAGCCAGTCCTCGGGGCCCTGAGAGCGGTGGGCTGGCACGTACAAGAGCCATAAGCACTCTGTCTCGTGGGAAAGGCAACGACTGTAGAAAACCAAAGCAAGTAGCGAAACAAAACAAACAAATCACTCCAGTCTGAGACAAATAGGAAACCAGTCTGGCTTAGGGGATTGGATAAAACATTGCTTCCTGATGGAAAGAATAGGAGCCCAGTGAGTGACATGAACCCCGAGACCTTTGCTTTTCACCAACCACTGTGGCTTTCTTTAGATCTTTGTGTGTGTGTGTGTGTGTGTGTGTGTGTGTGTGTGTGTGTGTGTGTGTGAGAGAGAGAGAGAGAGAGAGAGAGAGAGAGAGAGAGAGAGAGAGAGAGAGAGAAAGAGAGTAATCTCTGCAAAAAGCAGAGAGAGCTTCATTCTCTGGGTGAAGTGGGATGTAAACCTGGTCTTCTTAATTGGTCTCTGGAGTTTTGAGAGTTGTCTCACCCCCAAAACATTCCGAGCCAGGCCTTGGCTTGGGGAAAGCCCCGCTAAGGAGCCAGAAGCCTCTGGAGTATCCTTGCCCTCTATTTTAAGATATGCGTTTGAGCCAACGGGCCTGATTACCCGCTGGCTGGCTGGCCGGCCTGCTGCAGCATCCCAGTGGAGTTTTGGGCAGCCCGGCCAGTTATTCCTGAAATAGATGCCATGGCCACAAATTCAGAGGCCTGCTGTCCTGGTGGAAGGCTGGGCGCCAGTGGGGGTGGGGTGGGGAGGGGGGCAGGGACCAGGGCTGCTCTCCTGGTGGACACCAGCCATAGATCAGAAACTGCTGCTGTCTGGAGCCTTGTTCCTGGCAGTCTTTGACGCCTGTGAAGTGAAGGGTGTACGGCCGAGCTTCCCTGGAGCGTGCGCTGCAGGAACAGGAATACCACAAATGGAGGGCTATCAAGAATGGGGATTTGGATTCTCACAGCCCTGGACGCTGAAAGGCCACATCCACGTCTCAGCCATGTGGAGTCCTTGTGTATAGGTAGTCCTGCGTGTGTGTGTGTGTGTGTGTGTGTGTGTGTGATCTGCTCTTTCTGTTACTCAGAGGTGATTTAGATAATGTTTAGGACCCACCTTACTTGGGTATGAGGGAATTCACAGAACAACTCACGGCCATCTAGTCTATTCCAACTAAGTGACCCTATAGGACAGATGAGACTGGCTCCTGGGGCGTCTGAGATTGTAACGGTTTCTAGGAGCAGAAAGCCTCATCTTCCTCTCCCAGAGTGCCTGGTGATTTCAAACTGCTCGCCTTGAGGTGACCAGCCCAACACATAACCACTCTACCACCTGAACCAGTGGCATGGTGGGTCCAAGTGGGACGGCTAACCATCAGGTCAGCAGTTTGAAACTACCAGTCGCTTCGAGGGAGAAAAAACTTCACGGTGAGTCACCTAACAAAAAAGTCCCTGTTTCCAAAGGGGGTCTCCTCTGCACATACGGGCATCAAATGAGCCCAGCACATATTTCAGAATGCCGGTCAGAGAACTTTTAAAATATTTTAAAGTGCAGCCCAGTATTGCATGAAGGTCATGGTATAAACTGCGAGTCAGACACCTTCTAAGTCTTTGACTTGCCATTTCTCGTGCAAGGTGTCTTCGTGGGGCAATTGGACTATGTAAGAGTCAGCATTGCGTTCCGGTGATACCGAAGCGCCGAGCCACTTTGGTGACGCCCTGGTTTCCTCCTTCCAGAAAGTGCTCTTCGCCCTGTGTGCCTTGAATGCCCTGACCACCACCGTCTGCCTGGTGGCTGCCGCCCTGCGCTACCTACAGATATTTGCCACCAGAAGATCCTGCATTGTAAGTCCGTGCCAAGAGGTGGCCCGCTTGGGCTCGGGCTCGGGCTCCTGCAGGAGCCTTGGGTGGGCAGGCTGTTGACTCACTGCCATGCTGTTTAATTAGGATGAATCCCAGGTGCCTGCTGAGGAAGCGGAAGAACATGGACGCATCCCAGACCCCGACGACTTCGTGCCACCCCTGCCTCCCCCTTCCTATTTCGCCACCTTTTACTCGTGCACACCCCGGATGAACCGCAGGTAGTGGCCCCCGAGTCTGTACGGCTGTGCGCCAGTGCGGCGCGTGTGTGCGTGGGGGTAGGCCTCTCCGTAGGAGGACCACAGGCTCTCAGACCCATCGGGGCATGGGCTCTTGAGTTCTCTCTGAAATCCAGACAGGCTGTTGTTTGTCAGGGGTTTCTAGTCTCAAGTCCTTTCTCTCTCTCTCTCTCTCTCTCTCTCTCTCTCTTCTCTCTCTCTCTTTTTCTGTCTTTGTCTGATCAACTGGTTGAAACCAAAGAAAAGGCAAGCCTTGATCTAAGGATACGCTTCCTCAATTTCAACGATCTTTTCCTGGGAGGGAAAGCTGACACCCACTAAGATAACGATGAATTTGATATGATGGAAAGCGGCTGTTGCCCTGGAAACCATTCTGACCCCAACCCCTACCCAAACGGAACCCACACTGATTGTCACTGGGAGGGCATCCCTGCATTTAGGACAGACGGGCACGGCTCCGTGAGGTCTCTGAGGACGGTGTCTCCACGGAGGCAGCCTCACCTTTCTGCCGCACAGCAGCTGATGGGTTTGCATCGCTGACCTTTTGGCTAGCGGCCAGCACTTAACACCCTGCGCCACCAGGGCTCCTCGGGAGCCTTCACCACAAAACCAAACCCATTGCCAGTGAGTTGATTCTGACTCACAGTGACCTTACAGGACAGAGTAGCAAGGCGCCTGAGGTTTTGCTAGACTGAAAATCTTGACGGGGAGCAGACAGCCTCGTCTTTCTCCCTGGGAGCAGCTGGTGGGGTTGAACTACTAAAGCATATGACCCACTATATTTCCAGGGCTCCTGCTAGTTTGAGGTTTGGGGGAGGATGTCATTTTCTGAAGGTCAGGGCTGCCATATTTGACTCTAAAATAGGCCTGAGGTGGGGACACCGCCACCTAGATTCTATGAATACTTTTCTCAATCTGCTATCTTGACCTGCTGTCAGTCATACCGAAACCCCACCCCCAGCCCTCCCTGCCCACCCGTTGAGGCAGATTGGCTGTGAGTGTGCAGAGGGCCTGGCTCGGGCCAGTGGGTCAGCTCGGCTTCCCTGCTATTCAGGGAGTGACAGATGGATTTTGGAAGCACAGGCTTCCCTAGTCTTTCAGGAAAGGAGCCAAGAAGCCAACGAGGCAGGGCAACAAACACATTTCTTCTGGGTCCAGTAAACCTCGTTTTCTGGTGTCTTCGCCCTGCCAGGGCCAGTCCGTGGAGGGTACTTTGGAGGAGAGTGGAAGCCACCGCTGCTTCATGCCCAGGCAGAGACATGACCCCCTCCCAGAGACTCCTGGCTTCCCGAGGTGGGGGGTGAGCTCCGTGTTGACCTAAGAAGAGGCAACAGGCAGATTTAATTTCCTGCCGCGGCAGAAAGGGAAAGTGACTCATGTGGGCTTCGGAGTTCTGTTGTCCACAGGGCATCCTGTACACTTCCTGACCTTCCTTGCCCCTCCCCGGCCCTCCTCCACTCTGCTTCTCCACAGCAGTGCCTCCCCGGGGGGGCATCTCCACTCTGCAAGGACCAGGACGGACCTCTGGAGTGCTCTCTCTGAGTCCGGAGACAGATGGGCCCTGGTCCAGCCCTCATTGGAAGCCCACCGGCAAGCTTCCCAGCAAGAACTTTGCAATTCAGAACTTTTCAGGCTGTGTGCGTGTGTGTGTGTGTGTGTGTGTGTGTGTGTGTGTGTGTGTGAGAGAGAGAGAGAGAGAGAGAGAGAGAGAGAGAGAGAGAGAGAGAGAGAGAGAGAATACAAAGCACACTGTGAGAAGACCTTGAGGATCTAAACTACATGTCCAGAGCTTCAAAGTGGGTTTCCTATGGGCAGACACCCCCATTTTCTATAAGTCTGCCTGCCTCAAAGCACAGTGCCCTTTCCTTTTAAGGCGTTGTTGTTGTGCGCCATCAAGTCAGCCCTGACGCACAGTGATGCTGTGTACCACAGAACAAAACACTGCCCACTGCTGCTCCACTCTCTCAACCGTTCCTGCAGCCCCGGTGTCCGCCCATCTCCCGAGGGCCTTCCTCTTGGCACTGCCCCTCTGCTTTGCCAAACATGATGTCCTTCTCCAGGGACTGGTCTCTCCCGGCAACATGTCCAAAGTGTGTCAGTGGGCTGCCGATTCCTTCTTCATTGTCAGTTCTTACGCTGGCTGCTGTGCGAGACTTGGTCACCGCGGGGGACCCTGCTGGCATTGAAATACCAGTGACATGGCTTCTAGCATCAACACCACACACAGGCCCCCACAGTGCGACAAACGGCCAGGCAAGTGGTGGGCTTTTAAAAATGGTGATAGTTATTCACCACCACCCCCACATACGTAAACATTCCTCTGTTTAAAAAGATGCTTTCAGTTGGAGCAGCTTCGCACTGTGGTTTAGACTCATGTCTACATCAACCCTGTGGACATGGGCTGCCTCGACCCGGCTGGCTCTCTGTGCTCCTGGCTCGAGTGCAGACGGACACCCAGGCAGGCAAGGAGACAGCAGGCTCTTCGGTCCGTGTTCCCACCACGTGTCGTGTTGGGATCTTCACACAATAGAGGCTCCCCATTTCCTGTAAGGTCTCACGACCTCTGTGAGGAGGTCTATTTATCTAACGTCTATAAATACAACCACTTCATACACTGGCATCTCCTTGAAATAAGGGCTTCTCAATTTACCAGTGTAAACAGACTCCTGATCACAGGCAAGGCTCGTGTCCATACAAATGAGTTCTTTACTTGGTGGATTGATTTGTATGCAGGGGGCTCTTGGGGTGGGGTGGGGTCGGGGGGGGCTGTGTGCCTCCTTCCTCCTACTCTGGGGAGGGACACGCTCCATGCTGTTGCATCAGTGTCGCTCTGGGTTTTTCCCTGGGTGTACCCTCTTCTAGACAATGGAAGTGGGAGCCAGGTTGACCCGGTCATTTTGCAGAAACGGGGATGGTAGAGGACCTATTTTCTGTAGAATCTCAAACCTCAAACACTATGGAGGTGACTGGTGGTGGGTGTCTCTGACCTGCTCCCCACCCAAAACTCCACCACCACGTGCCCACTGCAGGGTAGCGCTTTCCCATTAGGTGGAGGAGGGTTATTCTTTGGTCGGTGGCATTGCTGGCTGTGACACCATCCTTGGATGAGCTCTCAGGATCATTTGCAGCATCCCCCCAGGGTGTTTTGCACAGTAGGCCTGGGTTTCCTTGTCTTCAGTATTGGTGAGCATGACCCAGTGAAGGCTTCCTGGGGACTTTGTGATGAACTGGAAAGCACCCGGGCTAAGGGGGGACCTTGGGCAAGTCAAGGGCCCTTTCTGAGACCCAGTTTCCTGTGTTGTTGGTGGACGGTAAGAACATTTCTGGGAGGTTGCAAACTACCGCCACCCAACCAGTCACAACAAAGCAGTCAACCCCAACTAGTGGCCACCCATGTGCATCAGAGTAGACTAGGATGCTTAAGGTTCCCTTGGGCTGAATTTTTAGAAGAATATCGCCAGGCTTTTCTTCCGAGGTCCCTGCCTCTGGGTCCACTTGAACTTACAACCTTTCTATTAGTAGCCAATGCCTCCACTGTTTGTACCACCCAACCAAACTCACTGCCATCGAGTTGATGCCAACTCATAGCGACCCTGTAGGACATTTCTGAGACTGCATAACTCTTGATGGGAGTAGAAAGCCCCGTCTTTCCTCCTCAGAGCAGCTCAGAGTCTCGAACTGCTGACCTTAAAGTTTGCAGCCTAACTTATAACCACTATACCATCAGGGCTCCTTTGTACTGCCCAGAGGCTCAAAAACGAAACTAAACCAAACCAAACCTAGGTGCCACCAAGCGGTGATGTCACCGGGTGGTACAAAGAGTTAACACCCTCAGCTTCCAACCAAAAGGCTGGGACTTCGAGTCCAACCAGAGGCGCGTCAAAGGAAAGGCAAAAGTCAGTCATTAAAAACTCCGGGGAACACAGTTCTCCTCTGACACACAGGAGCTGGGGCCACTATGAGGTAATGGAAACAGGCTCCTAACAAGAACAGCTTAGCTCATGGGTGACAAGGTCAGTGCCCCATTAAAACTCTTCCTGGTGCGCACCCTCCTCTGAAGAAAGTTCAGCTCCTAATATTCCACTTGATCACAGAGCAGTGTTTGCAAGGCACTCGCTCTTAGAAGAATCTGATCAAGTGTCCCCTAGGTAGCAGCAGTGTTTTGATCCGGGTCACTGTGGATGGAAAGGAGGTGCCAACCTGGCTGGGCCCTGGAGCCAGCTGAGAATGCTGACAACAAGCAGCTACCTTGTCCCTCCCAGCCGGTGACGCCAGACTCGCTAGAGGTGGAGCCCGCCGAACTAGTCATCAGTTTTAACATCCCCCCAGTGCCCCCCCGCCCCTGCTGCAATAATTCTATGCTAGAGAGAGCCACAGGGGACAACAAAACAAGACACAACAAGTCAAACAAGTGGACAGCCGGTAGCAGGCCCAGTTACCACCCCAGCTCCTCATTGACCCGAACAAGGTCAAATCAGGAGAAACTGCTTTTGTGGGGGAAGGCCAGCCCCCAACAACTAATCGGGGGTTAAATAGGCACAATATTAAAGTCATAGAGAGCATGAGAGATAGAAGAGAGATTGAAATAATGGAGTCAGGCACATTTCATGGTAGCATGGTCATCTCAGCTTCGCTTGGTGGAGCATGGAGATGGGAGACTGGAGGGAAGGAGAGAGGGGGAGGAGAAGGAGGACAAGGGGAGAGGGAACAGGGGAGTGAGGACCAGGGAGAAGAAGGAGGAGTGGATGAGAGGAGAGAGGAAGGGTACAGGGGAGAGAGCTCTTTATTGCTGACCAAGCCCCCTGATTACACATGTCACAGGAAGGGGTTGTACTATGGGTTACACAGTAATGAAAGGGGGTACGATCTAGGGGTATCCATGCAGTAGGAAGGGGAGGGATTGGGGGTACACATGTGACAAGATGGGTGGATCCTAGATTCAGGATGGCAGCCTAACTTTGAATGTCACTGAGCAGGTTTGACCTGTTCTCTGGCTATCTATAAAACCATTATCGAGGGAGGGGGGAGGGAGGATTAAAAAGAAAGAAAGAAACCATTATGAGGTGTAATGTGTAAGGTAGGGTGTAAACGCCACCTATGGGGACCAGACTAATGGTCACAACCCTTTAAGGAGAAGTAGCCCTTGTCCTTAACAGCAGGGAGCGGGCCCCTCTTGTGGGGGAACCAGACAGTAGTCTGTCAACTGACTGCTTTCAGGGAGGATGTCTAAGCATCTGACCTCCCACCATATACTGGCAAAGAGCCTCTAATATTTGGGGGAGGCAAAGCTGGGGAGTAGTCTCTTTATAATCCTACATGCTTAGGAGGGAAGAAACTCTCTTCCAGCCATCTTGGGACCCGCACAAGGAGCCCTTGTGGCATCGTGGGCTTGCCTTGGGCTGCTGACCCAGAATGCTAGGAGCCGGCAGGGCAGTGCCTCGGGATTTGGTTGGTTCTGGCAGTGAGCCCCCAGGGGAAACTGTTCCCCTGACATGCTGGCCTCCTGCCCTGTGGACCTGCAGGCAACACTGGACTGAGTAATAGGAGGACCGCCGGAGCTCACCCACAAACCCAGCCTTGTTACCGCTGAGGACGCCCTGCACAAAGATGCAGGCAGGTGCGGGCTCCCGACTGAAGGCTGGCTTACCTGTGCTTACCCACAGCGTCACATGAATTTCAAAGATGTGGTGAAAAACATGCAATGTGTTCACTACAGATGAGCAACTAAGCACAAGGAAGCCCCTGCTACCTTGTTTACCGGGTACCCTATCCCTGTTCAAAAAACCCCCCAAACGATCTGCGAACGCACAGCCACAGAGTCCATAGCGACTCGCAGCAGCCCCGTGGGACACGGTGGGCCTGCCCCCGCGGGCTTCTGAAATGATAACTCTTTATGGGTGTGTGAAGCTTCCTCTTTCTCCCGAGGAGCAGCTGGTGGTTTTGAACTGCTGGCCTGGTGGGTAGCAGGCCAAAGAGTAACTACCACTAAGGCTTGTGAATTTGAAAAGAGGCTTTGATTCTGTAGGAAGGTGCTGTGGGGCTGGGGGAGACAGAGGCTCTAGAGGCAGAATCTTTAATGTGAGGACATCCTGTGGATTGTTGGCTACAGAGGCTGTGGAAGCCCATGTTTGGTAGCCCGCCCCAGGATGGCGGTACAACCCAGAAAGGGAGCCAGAAGGCTTTGAAGTCCTAAAAAGGAGTCCCGGTGGCTAGTGGGTCAGCAGTTTGAAACCACCAGTCCCTTCTCCCCGAAAAAGACCAAACTTGCTACTCCTGTGAAGAGTTAGTCTCAAGAGAACCCCAGGGAGGCAATCCTAACCGCCTTGTGGTGTCAGATGGCTTGATGGTAGGGAGTCTGGTGTCTGGCAGTGCTAGAAAGGTGGCTCCAGGAGGTTATGCTAATTAAGGATGGTAGCCTGGCCTTCTGATAGGACAGCAGGAGTCCGTGGGTCTCATGTGATTAAAACAAATCATTGTATTGGTAAAAAAAAGTCACTGCCATGAAGTCAACACTGACTCTTAGCAAGCCCATAGGGCAGGATAGAACTGCCCCTGTGAGTTTCCAACATTGTGACTGCCTACAGGAGTAGAAAGCCCCGTCGTTCTCCCAAGGAGCGGCTGTGTGGTTTCGAACAGCTGACCTTGTGGCTCGTGGCCCAGTGTGTACATATCACACCTCCTGAGCATCTTCCCTTAGGTCCTAGAAGAGTTTGAATTTCCTGAGTCATTCAGCGTGTATGGGTCTTTTCTTTAAAAAAAACAAAACAAAAAAACCACCCCTCCAAAATCCTGTGTGTGTGTTGAAAATATAACAAAATTTCTGCCAGTTCACCATTGTTCATGTGTACAATTCAGTGACCTTGATTCCTTTCATTGTGCTGGGCAGCTGTCATCACCAGCTGCTTCCACACCACTCTCCTACTCAGCAGAAATGCAGAGCCCCCTAAGCTGAGATCCCCCATTAAGTAAAATTCCTACCCCCTCCCTATCATTCTTTAGCCTTTCCGGCTGGGTAAGAGAGCCCAGTGAAATTCATAGGCCAGTCTGTGCTAAAGGAGCAAACAGCTCTTTCACGATGCCCTTGACCCCTCCCAGCCCCCTGGGGCTCTGCCTCAAGTCCACGCCCCTGAGTCCCACTCCTCACCCTCTCGCCTGCTGCCTTCCTTCTCAGATCCAGCCCCTTAGGAGCAGAGGGCTGCAAAGGAAAAGGGGGAACACACATACACTCTCTCTCTCTTTTAAAAAACTTCATTCCCGCTGCAGAAGTTTCCCGATTCGATACCTCGGAACCCCAGATGTTTTGTGCCTGGGAAGAAAGAACGTGACATCTTTTACAAACTTTTGTTTTCTTTCTTGATTGCGTTTTTATGAAACAAGCGCAAGGGATTAAACAAAAGGCTGCAAATCGGGAGAAGTGAGAACAGAGCCTCCCAGAGTTAGACCTGAAGGGAGAGGTGGGGGTGGGGGGGCTGCAGAGAGGAGGAGGAGGAAGAGGAGACAGAAACTAAGCAGGGATGGGGACGGAAAAATAGCTGAGAACTAAGTCAGCCAGGTAACCGAGATGGGATGAAGTGGGGGTGAGTGGCTTTCCCCAGGGAGTGCGTAACCCTCAGGAGGCAGACACCAGTGCCCAGGGGCCTCTGCAGTCAGGTGACCCATCTCTTGATGCCTCGATACTTTTCCTAGGATGGTTGGTCCTGATGTTATCCCACTGCCCCACATCTACGGAGCGAGGATCAAAGGCGTGGAAGTGTTCTGCCCTCTGGACCCGCCGCCTCCATATGAAGCTGTGGTGAGCCAGATGGACCGGGAGCAGGTACTGTTCAGAATTTCTCTGCTGCACAAGGACTGCAGTAGGAAAAAATGGGCATGCCTCACACAGAACGATGTGTGAGGTTTGTTTGCGTACTCTTTTTTCATTGTGGTAAAGACACATACACATGCGCAGAGGGAATGCAGACCACACGCACCTTAGGCTGGCTTCTCCAGAGAAACAAAGCAAGCTAAGCGTGTCTGTGTAAATTGGGACAGAGATTTAGTTCTAGGGCATGCCTCACCCCGCTGTGCAGGCTGGAAAGCCCCACATCTGTGGGTCAGGCATCAGGCTGGAGGCTTCTCCTGACTCACAGGACTTCAGGGCCTGATGAGCCCAGCATCTGCTGGCTAGACAGCAGGCTGCTGGCGCATGTTCAAAATTATAAATGGCAGTAAATAATGAGTCACTGGTTAGCTATTGTGGCTGGAGGTCAGGTGATCCAGAGTTGGATGCAGGATGAGAGAGCGAGAGCTCTATGTGATCATCTGCATATACTGAAGGCAAGCCACACCCTCAAAGAAACTCCCCTAAGATCAGGTCACAAACAGGAGGATAATTACGTAATACTGAGAATCACGGCCTAGCCACGTTGACACATAACCTTAACATCACACCAAATGCATGCAGTTGAGCAGTTTTTCCACATAGAATGTAGAGACATGGGCCAGCCATCCTCACTACCTTTTCCCACATGGTCCTACCATCATGCATCAGAACTGAGCAATGTGATCCCCCATTCCCCCTTCCTCCCAACCTTGGTGACCAATAATGAACTCAAAACCCGTCCATCCCCTGTGACTGAGGAACAGTCCCTTGTGTGGGTATGCCACATTCTGCCTGCACAGCCCTCTGCTGGGTGCACACTGACTGGGCTCCACCTTTGGGCTGTGGCCAATTGCATGCTATGAAGTCTTTGTTTCCCCTGGCTTCACCTCCTCTGGGAACTCACCTAGAAGTGGAACTGTGGAGTCGTATGGCAGCTCGACAAGAGCCCTGGTGGCATAATGTGCTGTGAGTTGGGCTGATAACCGGAAGGTTAGCAGTTCAAAACCACTAGCTGCTCTGAGGGAGGAAGATGAGGCTTTCTGCTCTCATAGAGATTTGCAATCTTGGAAAGCCGCCGGAGCAGTTCTACCCTGTCCTGTTGGGAAGCTGTGAGCCAGATTGGAGCTTATGGTGACACCGTGCCTCACTTCTGCCAAGCTGTTTTCCACCAGCAACGGGAGGCTCCCAGCTTCTCCACAGCCTCATCAGCTCTGTCTGGTTTTAAGAAATTCCTGGGAGTCTAGATGGTGGTTGGATTAAAGAGTGACGAAACAGCCCCCACCCCGCTTTTTCTGGTCTTTTCCTGCACTGCAGGGGCCTTCATGCCAAATGCCAGAAGGAACAGAAGCTTCAGTGAGCCCGTCGGAACCAGTCTGCACACAAGAGACACAAGGTAATAAGGACACTCTTGCCACCCAAACGCGTGCAACTTGTTGACTTGTGGCTTCAGGAGGTCAGAGGAAGTTCAGGGGATGACCTGCAAGGTATTAGTTCGGGGCTAGGTGTTGCTGAAGTAAATGGCTGCAGTTACAACCTTCTGTTCAAGTACAAAACTATGATTAATTATTAAGGTTCCCAGGGAGCGCTGGTGGCGTAGTGGTTACAAGATGGACTGGCATCCACATGGGTTGGCAGTTTGAAACCCCCAACGGCTCTGAGGGAGACAGACTGGGCTTTCTACTCTTGCAAACAGTTACAGTCTCAGAAACCCACGGGGCACCTCTACCCTGCCCTATAGGGTCACTATGAGTTGGCATTGACTTGGTAGCAATGCATTTGGCTGTTATTCGTAGCAGCTGATTTAGGAACAGAAAATTATACTCAAAGTATCTTTTAGCAGCCCTGGTGGTGTTGTGGGTGCAGTTGGGCTAACAGCAAGGTTGATAGTTCAAAACCACCAGCTGCTCTGAGGGAGAAAGATGAGGTGGCCCATTCCTTGGAAACCCACAGGGAGCCATGCTACTCTGTCCTGTGCGGTCGCAGTGAGTCGGAATCGACCCGAGGCTGTGAAGTATCTTTGAGATAGGCTGTGAACTTGACTGCGTTCTCCCACCTCAGAGTTTTCTTCCTCTTGTTGAACTGACGGGTCTTCCGAGGGTGGCGGTGGTGGTGTGTGCTGTGTGTGGGGCTTTATCCCAGGTGAGATCCCACTGTGTCACTTAAAAGCTGGGACCCGGGTCACAGTGTGGCGGCATCCAGTGGGGCCTGCTTCTCTGTGCCCAACATGAACTATTAGAGTTGGTTTACGTTTATCCTTGTGATTTAAGGGGGCGTTATTACCGCTTTCTTGTTCTGGGAAGGTTTTCAATGGCCTAGACATTGTTCACCGGGACAGCATCGCAGGTGGTCATAAATGGTGGATCAACTTTCAGCTATTTGAGACGGGGGGTGGGGGGTGGGGTGTGTGTGTGTGTGTGAGTTTTCCTGCAGCGCCACTCAGAATAGGTTTCCTGTCTCCTGCTCCTCTCCTGCTTTCCCCCTGGCCATTTATGGTGATTGGAGGTGGGGGGGGGGCTGTAAAACAAATTGATTTTCCATTTAGCAATTCATACCCACTGAGTGTCCTGAGGTTGATTGCCGGGCCCACCATGTCATGGCTCCTTCCCCACTTCCTCCCTTCGAATAATCAGTCACATAGAATCAAACCCAAACCAACCCAACCCAACCCAACCCAACCCCCCACTGCCATTGAATCGATTCTGGCTCCTAGTGACCCTGCAGAGGATTTCCAAGCTATGTTGGTTTCCAAAGCTATGTTCTTTGGCAGGAACAGAGTCTCTACTTGCCTTCCTGAAGAGGCTGGTGGGTGTAATGTGCCAACCTTGCCGTGAGCACTCCAGAACTGACCTGACAGCACCATCGAGGTGAATCTGCTCACCCTATAAAACTAACACCAAACTCCCTGCCATCGAGTCCGTTGCCAACTGACAGCGACTGTGTAGGACAGGGTAGATCTGCTCCTGTGGGTTTCTGATACTGTAACCATCTGTGGGAATAGAAAGCCAGTCTTTCTCCTGTAGAGCAGGCTGGTGGCTTTGCTGTGACTGTCATTTGGCTGTAAGTTGAGTCATGCAGGTGAGTTCAGTGATAGCCCTAAAAAGTAGCCAAGGCCGATGGTCTCGGGGGTTCCTCCAGTCTGTCAGACCAGTCACTCTGGCCTTTTCAGTACTTTGAGTTTTGTTCTGCATTTTCTCCCTGGACTGCACATTGTGCTCCCTCTCTGAGGACTCAGCCGTGGCAGCTGGGCACCATCTAGTTCTTCTGGTCTCAGTGGGGAGGAGGTACGGGGTCACGTGGCTCAGCAGTCCTTTGGACTCATTGCCTCCATTGCGCTTCATCCCTCTGGACGGAGAGAGACCAATAGCTACATGTAGCTGGCCACACACGACCCCATTTGCTACCCTCCTTCCATCCGAAGCAGTGTTATGTTTCTTAAGTGTGCCTGTCATTTTTCCACTCACAAAACACTTTCCCAACCCCCAGCCCAGACTCACAAAGGTGGTGCTTGTATTTTCCAGGCGTAGAAGTCATTGCATTGTAAAGCAGTCTGAATGATTCAGCTAGTGGTCACTGGCTCTTTGTCTGGGCCATCTGTCCAGCACTCACAGCCTATCATGCACTCTGTTAGGCAAATACCTCTGCCACCAGCCTTGCAGCTGCAGCTCACTGGGCAGCCACTCCACCAAACAAAGCTTGTCCCGAAGACCCCAATCCCACCCCTGGGGCTTCTACTGAAAGACGGGAGAGCAGGAACTCCACCAGAGACTTGGGCACGTTCCCGTTGTTCCCTGCAGCACTGTTCGTCACTGCCAGAGGGTGGAAACCACTGTCACTAGATGCGTGGCTAGACACGACGTGGCATCTGCATGCACTCGAACGTTACCCAGCCACAGAGAAATGTGGCTGTGACAACAAGCCACACTGTGGATGAACCTTGAAAACGTGGTGCCAGTGCGCCTGGTCAGACCCCAAAGGACAAATACCATAGGGTGCCTCTGATCTGAAAGATTTAGAATAGACAAATGCCTGGGGACCAAAGTTCATTAGGGGTGACCAGGAGCCACGGTGGTGTAGTAGGGCACCTGTTGGGCTGTTAACCTCAAGGTCAGCAGTTCGAGGCCAGCAGCCACTCGGTGGGAAAGAAGGGGTGGCTTTTTGCTCGGATTCTGTTAACGGTGATAAGAACCCTTTAGAAATGGGTGGTGGTGCCCGTTGCCCAATGGCGAGCACGTGACTGTGTCGGCACTGCACATCGAAGACGGTTGACGTGCACGGCGCCTTGTTCTATACTTTCCACCACAGCTAAGAAACAGGTAGATGAACAAAACCCCCAAAACAGCAGACGTTCTTTAACGTTCTGCCCCATTGGATTCTCCCAAAGAGAAGATTCTATTCGCCTCTAGGAAAAACTGACCATCAGGGCGTGACTTCTTTCTTTTCCTCCTGGTGTTGAAGCTCCGTGTCTGTTCCAGCTGTGGCGGGAGGCGTGGGGGAGCATTTCCCATGGCGCCAGGAAAGAAAAAGCACTGGCCAGTAGCCTAAAGCACCGATGGTGCTGCAGCCCTTCCCTGGCAGGCCTGGTCACACAGGGTTTCCCGACCAACCTTGGAAGGCCGGAGCGGGTGGGATAATTTTATGCTTCTCAAAATTAGGCGGGGACACTCCCCACACCCCTGGAGAAGAAAGCACAGCGTTGTCAGCCGCCAACACCAGCTTGGTGCCTCCCGCGAGAAGCCAGCGACCTTTCCAGCCCCTCCGGACGAGGTCAAAGAGCGACCCTGTGCTCCATCATTCCACGGAGAGAGGTGATGTCATCCTCCCCCACCCCCACCCCGCTTGTGCCCCTAGCAGGGCCAGGTGAGATTAGGGGGCGCTGGCCAGCCCCCGCCCCCTCCAGCGTTGCAGACTAGCACTGCTCTCCATAGAGTTTTCCAGCCTGTGAACTTTAGGAGGCAGATTGCCCGGCCTTTCTTCCGAGGCAACCTTTCAGGGAATACCGTAGTTGAGAACTGGATTTCGACGGGCCCCAGGCTCTGCGTTCTGAGAGGGGTCTTGGGAAAGACAGTCAACACAGAGTCAACCTCAGTGTTTCCCAGGGTGATAGCGCCTCTTGGCAGATGCTGGAAAGACTGGGGTGGGGGTGCTGGTGGCTGCACGTTATCCTGGATCACGGCTACAGTGCAGTGTGTGATTGCCAGCGGGATGCAGAGAAGTTTGCTCGTTTTTTCCTGACAGAGGGCAGTAGGGCAAATACGTTTGGGAGCGTCTTCTTAACCTGTTAATTGACTGTGGCAGTTGTGGATATTTTGGCAACAGTAAAAGGTTTCTGAACCTCTAATGACCAAAAAGTAATTCAAGTCAGTGACTCCCAGGGGTTTCGGGGAGTGCTTGCCCTTGCTGGAGATTTCTTGGGTGAAAGGGGCTCACCGTGGGAACAGTTTAAGAGGCGTGGGCATATTGTACATGCACAGCAGCGGGGATACGAGGGGGCTTCCGAAAGATTGTGGGGAAGTTGGGCTAAGAGGTCATGGAATAATGCCACCAAGAGTCTGAACCCCTTTGTATGTATGTCTCCACATCCCTTCAGGCAGGCGTTTTGTTGCTGTTGGTTTTGTGTTTTCATCGTTGTCATCCAAAGCCTTTTAGTTGCATTCGTGAGCATGTTAGGAATCACACGAAGGAAGTTACTTAAGTTCTCCATTTCTAGGCGCTTTCCTGTGGGGGAGAAATACTCTCTCTGAAGGAAAAGGGCCAGGAGCCACCTTTTTACTCAGACCTTTCCCACAGGGTATGCCTGGTCCCTTCTTCCTGTGTCTGAGTGATGGGGTGATGCTCTGAATCTGAGCTCACTCATCCTGAGAGACACCCACCCTCAGCCACCTCGCTCCGTCTCCTGCTGAGTGTGTATGTTTGTAGGCTTTGTTGTTGTTGTTGAACAAAAGCAGTTTGGGATTTAAAAGTAACACCGAGCCTTTTCTCTGAATATATGACTGCCTGAACATCTCCCAAATATCTTTCCAGGGTAGAGAATAACCAATGCTCGGGAACTAAGGGAAGGAAATGAAAATAGTCTAGAATCCTGTGTGTGTGTGTGTGTGTGTGTGTGTGTGTGTGTGTGTGTGTGAACTGTCCTAACAGGTGACCTGGGATTTCCTAAAACTATCCAAATAAGGGCTTTGTATACCCTCCAACCCTCCCCTCTCCCAGGGCCTGGTTCCCGCCCGTGCCATCTCTGTTCTGCCCTCTGGCAGCGAGCGTTTGCCCCAGCCGTGGACTGACCTTGGGCTTGCCTCCGAGAAAAAGTCTTGTTTCTACAGCGGCCATGGGGTGCTGCCACCAGGGACGGAGCCTAAGGCCTCTGCCCCTGCAGTGGGCTGGCAGCCGGCCTCTCAGATGGTCCGTGACCATGTGACCCTCTCATAAGCCCCGCCTAGCAAGTGGAGGACTCAAGCTGGCCACCCATCGACTCCGGTGGGAACGTAGGTCTCTGCGAAGCTCAGGGAGCTCTTTCTGGAACCTTCTGCTCTTCTGGAGGGTTGCAGGGCACCGCCTGCCATCAAGTGACAGAGTGCAGCCCTGACGCTGGCCTCACACTTGCAGCTGTGTGTCCAGTGTTTCTAGAAGGCTCTGGGAGGTCGGAGGCGCCTGTGCCTGCCTTTCTTCAGGGGAAACGCAGGGCCCCGTTTCCCCACCTGCTCTCCCACCTGCGGGTGCCTGTCCCAGGAACTCCCGGTGTGCACACTGGTGGCTGCTGTCTGCGGTGGCGCTGCTGGAGGACACACGGAGAGCAGGCCCGGCTTCCTGCCCTCCTCTTGGCTGCACTGCCCCGCAGGTCCTTTGGGGCTGCCAGGTGGGAGAGTCGGACTTCCAGAGTGGCCTTGACCGGTTCTGTGCCCAGGCTCTCTCTGCGTAGCCCTTCTCGACTGAGCTCCGCTCCTATAAGCCAGTCAGACGCCCTCGGGGGTGTGTAGGACAGAAGTACGGCCCGGGGGACAGAGCCTGATGTCCATCGCATAAAGCCCTGTCTCTCTCGCTCTCAGCAGCTCCTCCATCCTCTCTGGAATGTCCTCTCATCCGCAGCCCGTTTCTCTGCCTGCCCCGTGTACCCACATCCACGGGCCCTTACCCCAAGACATCGCTGCTCCGTTTCATTTGCATCCCGGATGCTCTTGTTGTCTTCATCTTCGGGGTGGGGCTGTGTTTTATGTCACCCAGTAAAACGTTTGGGGCCATGTCTCATCAGCACGACATCTCAGGAGCTGAGCGCTTGTTGTCCTATGGCTTGTGTTCCGTGAGGTGGTCATGTCCCTGGGCCTGTGCCCGTGCCCCTCGGCTCACTGACCTTGCTCTCTGCCCACAGCCACCCCGGTGCTCAGCTGTGAAGCGGCGACGCAGACGGAAGGCAGACTGGCTCTGGCGGCCGTGACGTTGAGGCGAGGGGCCCGGTGCCGAGCGGTGCGAGCCAGGCCTCGGTCTCTGATAGATTACAAGTCCTACATGGACACCAAGCTGCTGGTGGCCCGCTTCCTGGAGCAGGCCTCCTGCCGCATGGCCCCAGACGTGCACGAACTGGTGGAGAACATCAAGTCCGTCCTCAAGTCCGATGAGGGGCACATGGAGGAGGCCATCACCAGCGCCAGTGTCTTGGAGCAGGTAGTTCCCGCCTGGCGCGCTGCCTGAGGCAGACCTGCTGTTCTGAAGGCCCGACAGCAGCCTGCCCCCGGTGGTGGGGTCGGGTCATGCCCCAGGGAAGCGGGGTGAGCAGGTGGGGAGTGAGGAGAAGGGATGGGGGAGAGCGTTCCTGCCAGTCCTGGGGACTTCTTGGAGCAAGAAAAGTGAGAGCGGTTATCCTGGGGTGTGCATGCAGGCCCGGAAAGAAGGGGGTCCCTGGGGAATCAGCAAAGGCTGTGGCCAACAGCAGCAGAGCCAAAGCCAAGACAAAACCATCACCGATGCTGGCTTCCTACATGGAAGGGGCCCGGGGGCACGTTGTGGGCTCCGCCCTAGCATCCCTGAGATTCTGGGCACTCTTCACGTGCCTGTGAAGTGTTGGGACAGATAGGAGAATCAGTAGCCCTTAGAAGGATGGACCCCCTTTCTCTCCCCTAAATAGCAAGTACAAACCAACCCCGCCCACCCACTCCGTGCCATCCATCCAGTCCCATCCGACTCGTGAACCCACCGGGTGAGAAGATAAAACTGGGCCTGTGCCGGGATTCCCCTGGATGTCAGGCGCCCGGTCTTTATAGCCCAGGGCCGGACCAGGCAGTCGCCACAGCTGTGGTTTTCCGTGAATGGATTTTCCTTTGGGTGGGAACTGGGGTGGGGGTTAGGGGACAGGTCAGAGCTTTAACACACATACACTTGCCACCAAGCCAACGGATGCAGATCCCTTGCTGCTGCTAGGTGCCCTTTCAGTTGGTTTCCACTCATAGCGACCTGATAAGTAACAGGGCGAAACCCTGCCCTGGTCCTGTGCCCGCCCACGCGTTCCTGGGCCCGAGCCTGGGGTGCAGCCACCATGTCAGTCCGGCTAGCTGAGGGCCTTCCTCTCTCCACTGCCCCACTGCCTTACCAGGCCCAATGCCTTTCTCCAGGGACTGATCCCTCCTGATATGTCCAAACTATGTGAGATGAAGTCTCTCCATCGTTGCCTCTAAGGAGGTTTCTGGCTGCACTGCCCGCAGGACAGATGCGTTTGGTGTCCTCAATATTCGTCACCGGCGCCACACTGCAAACGCATCGATTCTCCTCCAGTCTTCCTTATTCAGTGTCCAACGTCCACATGCACACGAGGGGACTGCAAAGACCATGGCTTTTAGTGACTCCCCCACCCCACCCCCCAACTCTCTTTCTTCCTGGGAAGTAGATGTGCAGGCACTTCATGTCTCTGAATGAACTGAGACCCTGAACACTTTGTTTGCGGTGAAGAACATTACCTGTTTGCTCATCCCAGGAACGCCGGGTGTTCCTTAACTCACCTGCACCGAGTCGGTCCCCACGGGTAGCAAGCCTAGACAGGGCCTCCCAGACTGCGGATCTCACAGGAGCAGACCCGGCCCCTTTCTCCCACGAAGGGGCTGGTGGGTTGGGACCTCCACGAACCAGGGCAAGGTTACCTGGTTCCAACCCTAGCACCACAGTTCCCACATTTTGAAGTGTACCAGAATTAACTAGGGTGCTTATTAAAAATACAGGAACCCCTCCTCCCCAGGATCAGTGTGAAGACACCGGGCTCTCACTTCTGAGGAGACCACCTTTGAATGTGCAGCCCCCAGGAGAGTCGCTGGCTTGGCCCACAGGGACACTGTAGGGAAAAGATGAAACGAACACGAATTACAAAGCCGGAAAGTGTAGTACACAATCAGTGACTCAGGCAGATTCATAGTTGAAACAATAGCAAGTTTGGGCAATTCTAGAACAATGAAGTCTGTCTGCTTTTCTCTGGCTCTCCTCGCCTTTAGAGGCGCCTGGTGGTGCAAGTAGTTAACAAAATTGCTGAAGGTTTGAGTTCACTCGGAAGCACGTCTGCAGAAAGGGCTGGCAATCGGCTCCTCCAAACTTTGCTATTCGAAACCTTCGGCAACATAGTTCTGTTCCGGCTCACACATGGAATGTATATATATATATATATAGCTATATATAAAATATTTTAATATAATATATATAAAATTTGTATTCTTAGTGTGAGGAGAGCCCTGGTGGCATAGTGGGTTTCGTGTTGGGCTGCTAACTACCGGGTCAGGAGTTCAAACCCACCAGCTGCTCTAATGGAGAAAGATGAGGCTTTCTACTTCCTTAAGGATTTTCCACCTCAGAAACCCACAGGGACAGTTCTCCTGGGTCCTGCAAGGGTGCTATGAGTCGGAATCGATTCAAGGGCAGCGAGCTTTTTGTTTGTTTATTCTTATAGTAAAGAGATTATCCATTAAAACCATCTCCCCAGTGGCACTGTTGGGTAAGCGCCGGGCTGCTCAACACAGAGTCGATGGTTCAATCCCACCAGCCTCTTCTCGGGAGAAAGATGAGGCTGTCGACAGTCTCAGAAACCCTACATGGCGTTGCTATGAATTCCGGACCAACTCAGTGGCCGTGGGCTCGGCTTTTGGTTTTCCATGTTGGGTGCTGCTATGGGTGAAGCACCGGACTGATAACCACTCCTGGAGAGGAACTGGGGCAGTCTGCTCCTGTCAAGATTACAGTCTCAGAGACTCCAGGCAGCTGCCCCACACTGTCCTCTAGTCAATCAACTCGGTGACATTGGGTCTGGGGGGCGGGTTCCCTTCTGGGAAATCACCCTTTTTCCTTTCCCCAAAGCAGTGAAACATTAGGATACATGGGCAGGTACAGGAGGCAGGCCAACGCATCTTTGTGAAGCTTCTCCACTGCCCTTTCTCTTGTCCTCCCAAAGATAATGGCCCCGCTGCAGCCCAGCGCTGCCAGGAGCCCTGCGCCGCCCGTGAAGAGACAGCCGGGCTTGCTGCATCTGCAGAGCTGTGGAGACTTGAGCACCTGCATCCCAGCAGGGAGGCCCCGAGTCCAGCGGAGGCCCCAGCAGCGAGCGGAGGCCGAGCGGCCCCACAGCCTCATCGGTGTCGTCCGAGAGACTGTCCTGTGACCCTGCAGGACCAGGTTCCCACCCACCTGCAGCGCAGGGAGGGAGAAGAGAGGGGCTCTGGAAGGCGGGAGCCGCCCTGTGTTCCTCACCATGCAACTTCACAGCCGCAAGTTGGGGGGCCCTTTGGAGCACTCATGCCAGAGGGGGTGCTCCAGAGAACATCTGTTTCCACTCGCGGGCTCACAGGGTTGCGGATAGATGGAAGGCTTTGAGGGGGACCAGCGGCTCCCCCACAGCCTGTGGCCTCTGCAGGTGTATTGCAGGTGTGTATTGCAGGTGGCAAGGAAGGGATGTCTCTGCCCCCTTCCCCGCTGTGTTGAGGCCCCCAGGCTGTGATTGGGCCCAGAAAGGGACTAATGATGCTCTGCCTCCTTCCCTGCTCCCACCAGTGACTGGCAGGAGGATCTGGGGGGGGCTGCTCTTTACTGGTCTGCTTGGCGCTCGGGGGACGCATTGGGCAACACCAAAGGGGCCAGAGCAGTCAGGCCTTGGTCCAGGTTGCCCTCAAATCACACACTCTTTAGGCAAAACAGGAAACTTCGGAAGCGGCGACTTTTACGGAAAGACATATTTAGGGGGAGAAATATCATTGATTCCATTTCTTCCTGCTTGCAGCACTAGAGCTGACTGAGGCGGAACTGAGAATAAACGTTTACTTTGCCCCCTGGGCTCGGCCGTGCATCATTTGGTTTTGTCTGCAGGGCTGGGCCGGGCTGGGCCTCCCCTGGCACTTGGAACATAGAATGTCTTGTCTCAGGAGGGAAGCAGTGGTGAGTAGGCCCCCCAAAACCAAACAGCTGGCGCAGCTCAGTCAGCTCCAATCCACAGGCACCCCCTGTGGACCAGAGCAGAGTTGCGCCCCAGCGGCTGGCTCTCCTGGAGCTCAGGTTCAGTGCTCGCTCGACCTCCCTCGCCTGCTTTCTGAGACAGCCCCAAGTCAACGCCAACCTCGAACCTTCCCCCTCCACATGCATGACCCAGGGACTCCACACCAGGGAGTCCACCTCGACTCCTGTGACAGGTGTGTGTCCAAGTAGAACTGGCTTCCAGGGGCTGGTTTTAGGGGCATGCCAGGCTTTTCTTCGGAAGTGCTTCTGAGTGGACCAGAACCAGTCTGTCATGGACAGGGTGCGTCAGGTCATCTGTCTCCGCTCCTCTCTGGGTAGTTCATCGACACCAGTGTAATCTCCAAAGCACACGCCTTGCTTCGTTTTGCAAGCGGGTGACTGAATGGCTCCGTGGGTCCCAGGAACAAGAAGTCAATGACATAAGGGCAGATTGGGGATTAGCGGTCTAAAGGAACGGTGCATTGGGGACAGCGTCTTGCAGTAAACGGCACGGGAGGGTTCAGAAAGGGGTCTCCTAGGCAGAGGTGGGGGCAGCGAGGGGAGAAGCAGGCAGCCACTCCCAGGGCTGGCTTGTGGTGAACTCTTGGCTGGTAGCGTGGGAGCATTTTCAAGGGGAGAGTGGCTGGCTTTCCTTTTAATTTCCATTTTCAGATGACTGCTGTCTGCACAGACAACGGTTTAGCTAGGAGCGAAGTGAGGACCGGCCCAGCGACACCCTGCTGAGCTCGGGAGGCCTGCTCCTGGTGGGGCTGTGACTCAGGGGCCGGCCTGGGACGTCCTCACAGCAGCTCACCACATGGGAGTGTTGTCCGCCTTCTCAGGGAGCAAGATGAGAAGGGAGCAAGGCCAGTGGTCACTGGGGGGCAGAGACCACTCCCCTCTCCCACAGCCCCTCCCTCCCTGTGGCCTCCTCACCGTCAGCTCAGGAGAGTGTCAGTGAACTCCCAGCTCCACAGCCACCTTCCAGCTTGGGAGGCAGATGCTGCCTGGGAGCTGGGGTGGGCTGAGAGGGGGTTGCAGACGCAGATCTGGGAACCGGGGGGAGCCGGGGACCAGGACCAGTGGTGCTCTTAGAGAGCTCTGCAGAAGGGCCTAGCTCCACGCCCACCCAGCCCCAGGCAACGCCATCAGCCCACCGCCTTCCCACTTCTGGCCACTGGCTGGATAGCTGCTCAGTGGGGACCGGCTCACTCCCCCAGGCAAATCCTGTCCTCTCGGGGTCTTCTGTAGCACAAGCCTGGTGCCACCCCCGGCTTCCTGCACTACCCACACGAACAGGAGCTGTGCCTGGTCCAGCGCTGCAGTTCATGGCAGCCCCACCTCTGTCCAAGTTGTGGCCAAGTATTCTGACGCCAATGGCCAGGCCTTTCTCTCAGGCACCTCAGGGTGGACGAAAACTTTTGAGTGGGCGGCTGAGCATGTTACCCATCTGTACCACTTGGGGGGCTGCGGGATGCCCCCAATAATAGCTTCCTCTTCTTCTGGTACAGCAGCTCGTGCCCAACCCAGACTGTGCTGCCCTCCATGAGGGTGCGAGACACCGGCCTGACAAGGCCCCACTCGGTGAGGCCCGCCCCATCGCCCTTGCCAGTCTTCCCTCCCCTCCCCGTGCCAGGGCATTTCTCTCCGACTTTCCCTCGCCACGGCCCACCCCCTCCCTTAGGCTCCCCTGCAGCTGGCAGGTGGTGCAGACCTTGACCTGGACCTGGAAGGCCTGGGGTGGAGAGACTCCCCCTCCCCCATCTGTTGAGAATAGCTGGAGAGGTGGTTTCAGCCAGCCCAGGACAGAGACACCCCAAGAAGAAGGAACCCCCCCAAAACCGACCCCCTGCCAATGAGGTGCTTCTCACTCATAGTCACCCAGTAGGACAGAGCAGAACTGCCCCTGGGGGTTTCCGAGGCTGTCCATCTTCAGGGCCCCATTTGTCTGTGGGGTACAGGACCAGGCAGTGTGTCCTTCTATTGGACGAGGGGTCGCTGACTCAGAACTGACTTCACCACACATCTTTCCTGGAGCAGACAGCCTCACCTGTCTCCCAGGGAACGGCTGGTGAGTTTGAACCACTAACCTTGAGCTTGGCATCCCCATTCTTAACCTGCTGCCCCACCAGGGGCCTGGGGACATCAACCTGTGGGGATTGCTTTGCTGTTCGCAGGGCAGGAAGAGGGACTGCAACCTGGGACGTTCTTAAAATATCGTTTTATCGGGGGGATCTTACTGTCCTTATAACATTCCCTACATCAGTGGTATGAAGCACATCTGCACGTGTTGCCATCACCACCTTCTAAGCATCTGCTTTCTGTTTGAGTTGGGGCTGTGTTGCACAGTCAGGACCCAAAGATGGTGAAGTCAGAAAGCTATGTTCTGTTTTGTTCTCCAGATTTCAATCTTTGTGGCTTTGACCTTTGGAGGGAATTTAGAGGTCATGCGAGTCACCTTCCTGTTAGTTTATCTGGATGGTCCCCAAATACCCAACTGTATTAGTCTGGGTCTTTTAGAGAAAAAAATCCACAGAAACTCATGTATAAGAGAGAATTTTTTATAAAGGTTAAGTGCGCATCAAGCCCACAAGTCCAACATTAGCCCATATGTCGAACACCAATCCACAAAGTCCTCCTCCATCTCACAAAACACACACTATGATGCCGACTGCAGGAGGAAAGCCAAATCAGTGAGCGTGTAAGCATCTCAGCACTGGCAGGGGTCTCCACATGGCTGCTCCAGCACCCAGGGCTGCATTGGGTAGGTCCATGCAGCTCCTCTTTGGGGCTGTCTTGCAGGAAGTGAGCCTTGTCAGCTAAAGCAGGGAACTGACTAAGCTGCACCCTGGTCCGACCATCACAAAGCAAGAGACCGGAGAACTCGAAAGGCGAGCTTCACTGAGCCATTTATCCCTCCGCCCTTCAATTAACCCCACATGTGTTTATCAGCCAGGTTGGCACAATAAGCTAACTACCTCACCAACTCACACCATAGAGTCAATGTCGGCTCCTGACAACCTGACAGGACAGGGTAGAACTGCCCCTGTGAGTTTCCAAGACTGTGACTCTTCACGGGAGTAGAAAGTCCCATCTTTCTCCCTTGGAGTGGCTGGTGGTTTTGAACTGCTGACCTTGCAGTTAGCAGCCCACCAGACTTTAACTGTTGTGTGCCTGGCGTCCATTCTGACTCATAAAAACAGAACAAAACGAAACCCCTCCAGCTCACTGCTGTCGAGTCAATTGTGACTCGCAATGACCTTGAAGAGTGAGTAGGAGCTCCCCGGGGGTTTCCGAGACTGTAACTCTTGACAGAAGTAGAAAGCCTCATCTTTCTCCCTCTGAGTGGCTGGCCGTTTCAAACTGCTGACATGGTGCTTAGCAGCTTAGCGCATAACCCATTACCCCAGCAGGGCTCCCCATTCTGACTCATAGCGACCCGAGATGACAAAGTAGACCTGCCCCACGGGATTTCTAAGGCTTTACAGATTGACCAGCTTTGGGGCAAGTGTTGGTCTGCTCAGATCACTGACCTTTTGGTTACAGCCGAGCGTGGAACCAGGATCCCCCCAGTGCTCTTGGCTTCCAAACCCACCAGCACGGACGCATGGAGAGGGCCGCCAATTTGCAGAACGCCACCACAGCCTTGAGCAGTGTGTGAAACAGGCTCTCCCTGCTGAAATACTCCATGTTCCGTCCGTGGGGCTGGCGAGCAAGGCTGCCACAGTCCTCTCTGTACCAACGCTGATAAGAAGCAGTCACCAGGAGACTGTCACAGGATGGGACGAGGACACAGGCTGCTCCTGCGGAATGCGATGGCCCTGCCTTAGCCTTTCAACGGAGCTGTGTGCCGGAGGGCAGAGAGCGGCCTGGGCGGACCTATTAAGGAGCACCTGGGTCTGAGGAGCCCAAGCGCTCCCAGAATCACAACCACCTGAGCTTGGAGGTTTGGAGGAGGGGCTGTGTGGCCTCCAAATTGCCACGGCTGCGCCTACTTACCCAAACACCGGGCACTTCCTGGGAAGCCTAACTGGCCCATCTGTTCACTGTGCCTCCAGCTGGCAGACCAGGAAACTGAGGCTTGGGGCTCCTAGCAGAGTGGCCGTAGGCCAGCACTGGTGGTCCAGCTCAGAGCTTCTCTCTCTGGGACGATGTCCAGTTTTCCCCAACTGCGTCTGCCGTGAACCAAATGCGTGAAAAACACATATATAATAAACTGATATACTAGGAGGCAAAATGATACTGAAAACAACAAAAAACCCTACAAGTCCTCCTTTTTCAACTACTATACTCAATAGGCATCGATGTCCTCTATCAAGTTAGCCCTTCCAACACTTCTTGTCTGAACGTACCCTCACCAGGGACCGGGACAGAAATCTTGGTGCAGGTCAAGGGCCACACCCTGAGTGGTCTGGTCTGGGTGTCCCCCAGGACCTGAGGCTGTGATGGAGAGGCCCTGGGGGAGAGGGGGCAGCAGGATTCTGTCCCTCTGCACACTCAGGGCTCATGCCACAGAGATCGAAGGTTGGGTGAGAAGCTCTTGAACTTGGTAAGAACTCTCGGATCCAGAAGAGCGCCCGGTGGACGAGTTGCCTTCAAGCTGAGAGTCATTTGAGAAGCAGAACAAGGGAGCACACCTCACCTCCCTCCAGGGACAAGGAGGGGGTGAGAGAAAGGGCCCCACAGGCCTCTTTGGTTCTAGGGTCTCCTGTGGGGCTGGCAAGAGATGCCAGCTTCCTCTGCGACCGAGCACTCTTGTGTTCCTTCTGCCTGTGAGTTCTGGCTGAGCTCCTGAGGGCCAGCACCGGCCTGCTCTTGGAGACGGCAGTCTCGAGTCTGACTTACGGGGTCTGAGAGGACTGGGGGTGTAGTGGGTTGATCCACAAACTCCCTGGTTCAAATCCACCAGCTGCTCCAGAGGAAGCTGAGGCTTTTTCACCCCCTCAAAGATGTCCAGTTTCAGAAACTAACCAGGACATTTCTACTCTAATGCCTAGTGTCGCTCGGCTGGATGGCTGTGAATTTGGCTTTCTTCGCTGTGCAGGGGTTCCCTGTCCTGGGCAGGGAAACAGGTCTGGGGTGAATCTCTTCAGACCTGGTGGTCCAAGCTGCTTCATCCTCTGAGGAGTCTGAGAACAACTTCACTTCTGAGAAGGGTTCAGTGGAACTTAGGAGATAATCATAAGGGGTCCAATTCTGATGTGAAACCAGAAAACAAACCCACAGCCATTGAGTCAATTCTGATTTATTTTGACCCTAAGCAGGCCACAGTAGAACTGCTCCCTGAGCTTTTGAAGGCTGTAAATGTTTACCGGAGCGGAAAGCCTCATCTTTCTCCCCTAGAGCAGCTAGCTAGTGGGTTTGGGTTGCTGACCTAGGGCCCCCTGCCATACCACTTTTATCCAGTAGGTGGTAATGTTGAGCTTTGAGACGAGCATCTTAAGCCACCATGGTAAGTTTCTAGCCCATTGGTGGCGCTGCTTAGTTGAGTGGAGTTGATTGCGCTCCGGATGAGCTCAGCCATCCTATCTTGGCTGCGTGTTCGAGTTTAAATTCCAAGAACTTGTGAAGAAGACTGTGTTTTATAGTGAGAAGCTCCTTCCATTGAGTCTTACCATTAATCCTGCCTCCACGGAGTTCTTTCTGACCATCAAGCGGACATGTCAGAAGCTGTGGCCGCAGGCAGTGTGTTTGCAAGTGGATGACTACCGCTGTCCTAGCCAGCACCCGAGGTGCCTAAGACACGGGAGACCTTGACCGCAGTTCTCCCTGGTGGCAGAGACACTTCTGTTTGTCCTCCGTGGAAATTGATCTGCCTCCAGTCAGGATTTTGTGATAAATTTCTTTTGTCTTCCACTGGCTATAATTAGTACCTGGATCATGACTCCTTTGGACACAAATATGGCCACATCTGGAAACCTGTGTGTGTGTGCGCCCGCGCGCACCCTATTTAAGACTTAATCAAAGGATCTCTACATAAGATATCACAATTTGGAGTCTCCCCCCCCCCCAACAGCTATAATCCCTTTTTTTAAAGACCTGTTTCAAAATGATTTATTATTATTAAAGTTTCCATCTCTCAGGTGACATTTTGAAATTTAAAAATGTCAGTGTTCTAGAACTTACTCTGCCCAGTGTGCTGTTGTTGGTGTGAGTGCCCGAGCCGATTCCACACAGCGAGCCGACCCCACGGGGTTTCCCGGACTGTCACCTTGACAGGAGCAGAGTGCCAGCTCTTTCTTCCGTGGAGCCACTGTGTGGGTTAGAAGAACCTCCAACCTTTCCGTTATCGTCCGGGCACCGGAAGACAGAGGGCCAGGAATGGAGGAGTTGTGCTTTCTGCCTCTGAAGCCATCCACTTTCCACTTGACCTTCCTTGTTAAGTTTCAAACACCCTCATGATTATTCATATCTAGCCTTCAGGATGGGGAATTAGACGCATGCCATTCCCAAAGATTCTCATTTAATTCTGATAACTTTAGGATATGAGATAAGGGGTGGGATTGGCCTAGAACGTTTGTCTTTGAAACATTGGGTGAAGGTTTACAGGGCAGGTCGGGTTTCCCTTCAACACTTCCTACACATGTTGTTTCCTCTCATTGATAATGTTAAACCCAGACCACCAGACTATTGAGTGCATACTGACTCTCAGCGGCCCTATGGCACAGGGTCGACCATGCCACCAGGTCTCCTACTGGTTGACTTTAGCACCCAAGGGTGGCATCCCTCTCCGCCCCACCCTGAACCCCCAGCAAATGAATATGATGACACTGTTACCCACTGCGACAGGAGGTACCCAAAGGAGACTGAGGCAAGCGGATGACTGGGAGAACTTGTCTGCAGCCCGCTGCTGATTACAGGGACATTCTTAAACGTGTTTTGATTGGACTAAACCTGTGCGTATATGAACGGGAACCCTACTAGCCCGCCTTGGTGACATCCTCGTGTGGCTGCGAAGAGAGGCAGGTGAGACACAGCGCAGTGCGAGGGGCACAGCGCTGCTACAGGAGGCATGGAAATGGGCCCCGCTTTCCCTGGGAGGCCGCTCAGAGCAGTGGCAGCTCTGAGGGGCGTGGCAGGGGGCGTGTTGGTGGGCGGGGCCAGAGCGTTAGAGTCCCTGGGCACCTGCATAGGCAGTTGGGCTTTATCCTGGGTGCACGTGGGGAGTCCCTGCAGGACCCCGCCCGAGGCTGTGTGGACACGGGCCCCCTGTGGCGATGTTAAGGCGCCTGGTGGCACAGTGGTTAAGCTCTCAACTGTTAGCAGAAGGATAGATATTTCAAACCATCCTGTAAAGATTATGGCTTTGGAAACCCCCTGGGAGGGGCAGTTCTACCCCGTCTTATTTGAACACCATGAGTCGCAATCAACTCGATGGCAATGGACTAAGGTCCCCGGATGATGTAAAGTAGTTTATGAGCCACTGCTCAACATGGCCATTTAAGCGCAGCCAGCGGCTGCGGTAGAAAGGCCTGGCGGTCTGTCTGAAGGCCCCCGATGGAGCAGCCCCCATCGACTACCATGGGGGCCCGTGGTCAGAATTGGCGCCCTGGCAGCAGATCTGAATCTCAGGGGTTAAGTTACTTCTACCAGTAGGCAGGGAGCTGGTGTAGTACTTACTCACTAGGCTGCTGCTAACCACTAGGCGGGCAGTTCGAAACCACCAGCCACTCCTTTGGAGCAAGATGAGCCTTTCTCCTCTGGTAAAAAGCACAGTCTCAGAAACCCATGGGGGCAGGTCTACTCTGTCCTAAAGGGTCTCTAGGAGTGAGAACGCACTTGGTCTTTGCTTTGTTTTCCCAGCAGGAGAGGCTCAGGGGTCCGAATGAGGGGATGAACTACAGCACAATTGAAAACAACAAAGTCTAATTTCCAGCAAGAAGATGCACTCAAAACATTTTAAAAACCACTGTTTATTTATGTGCTAGGATAACATTTTGATACGATAGCCACTATATTGATACAGATGGCCACTATAAACGTATTTTCAAAGCCACCTCAACAACCTGGGGAAGAGTTTACAATCTAACAGTTGGAACAGAATCAAGAAAATACAGAGTCAGGGAAGAACCCGGTGGCACTGTGGATTTGGTGCTGGGGCTGCTAACTGCCGAGTCAGCAGTTCAAACCTGCCCTCCGTGCTGTGGAAGAGAGTTGGGGCTGCCTGCCCTGGAAGGAGGATGGACAGTCTCAGACACCCCGATAGCGCCACAGTGAGTTACAATGGACTCGAAGGCCCTCAGTTGGTTGCACAGCAACACACATTTTGAGAGGAAATGCGCTGGAAGGCTCCAGGAGACCACGCCTGATCACCCTGTGCGTGTTTTGCTGCTTCTGTAAATGTTGGACATGTTCCCACGTGAATAGGCAAGGCTCTTCAATTGAGAAAAATCCATAGTGAGGATGAAAGACGGATTTAATATTACGTTACTGTAATTAAGAAACCCATACTGCCGAGGGAGGCCTCGGGGTGTAGGGGCTTATGCACTGGACTACTGACCACAAGGTTGACAGTTTGAGACTATCAGCTGCTCCATGGAAGAAAGATGAGGCTTTCTACTCCCATAAAGACATACGGGGCTCTGGAGTCACAGGGAGAACCCTGGGTGGGGTGGTAGCTTTGACGTGGCCCTCAAGGCGCTGGCTTTTTCTGAACAAGGTGGGAGACACTGATGGACACTGAGCAGAGGAAGGGCAGGGTCTGACGGGTTTGAATGGGTTTATACTGGCCACTACGATGGGGAGAGATGTCGTCTTCTGCCTCTATTTCTCCCAGAGGCAGTTGTCAGCAAGTTCTGCATGTGGACTTCCAAGTTTATCTTCCCTGAGCCTGAGCTCGCTCGGTGGCAGCAGCGCTAACTCACTCACTGCCATTCTGACGCATAGCGACCCGATAGGACAATGGAGGGACCGCCCCGTGTGGGTCTCTGAGACGGCAAATCGCTACAGGAACGGAAAGCCTCGTCTTTCTCCTGTGGATCAGATGGTTTCAAACCGCTGACCTGGTGGTTAGCAGCCCAACGCGGCAGTACCCCACTGCACCACCAGGGCTCCCCTTTGGGGCCACCCTCTCAAAATGGTAGCCCTCTGGGACTCCTGTCCTTTCCCAGTTTAATTTCTTTTCCCCCAGCACACATCACAACCCAACGTGACTATGTTGTTGTGACTCCTAGTGCACCCGTGGACAGCCGGTCCTGTGCCACCCTCACAGCTGTGATGTGTGAGGCCATCGATGCAGCCACCGTGTCCATCCATCGCCTTCCTCTTTTCTGCTGCCACCGCTACTTTACCCAGCATGCTATCCTTCTCCAGGGACTGACCTCTCCTGATAACATGTCGAATGCAGCTAGATATCTTCCTTCCTTAGCATGTCTGTCCTACCCGAATGCCAATTTGTGAAGGGCAGGGATTGGTCAGTTCACTGGGTTCTGTCTCCACAGTGCCCAAGACACCCTTTGTCCTAGGGTGAGCTCAAAAATCAATATTTGTCGAGTGACCAAAGGAGCCCCCGAGTAGCAAATGCTGAATACTAACTGAGTTGGAATTGGCTTGATGACAACCGGTTTGGTGTGATTGACTGAGTGACCGGAATCTCAGCAAAGAACACCCACATTCAAATGCCACTCCAAGACTACAATTCCCCACTGTTTAGTAAAAGGTGTTACATTAGATGGCTAGATGTTTTATTTTTCTGCCCTTCTGGCCAGGACCTTCCAGGGCGGTCCCACTCTCAGAGTAGCCAGTAGTGGTAGCTGAGCCCCATCTAGTTCTTTTGGTCTCAGGGCAGTAAAGGCTGTGAGTTTTGAGGTCCATCAGTCCTTGGAAGTAATGATTTCCTGAGTCTTTGGTTTTCTTTGCTCTCCTCTGCTCAGGACGAGGAGAGACCGATAGTTGCATGTCAGATGTCTGTTCGCAAGCTTTCACTGACCCCAGGCACTGCTCATGGGAGTGGGAGGCAGAACATTGCGTTTGTGGGCCATAGCCTGCCAAGGGACTCCGATGCCCCCTGAGACTGTGGTCCTAGGTACCCAGACCCAAGGATTCAGCCCTCAAGGAGTTTGGTTATGGCTACGAAGTTTCCAGAACTCGGTCCCCTCTATGTTCTTCACCGTCTTGAGATGTACTGTGTTTGCAGCTCATACAGATGGACACCTAGAACCATCCTCCCCAAACCTGGACATACACGTGGGCGTGCACCTATTCGCCTCCCCACACGGGTTCAGCGTGGATGTCTGCCTGTGCAGGTCCTAGTGGACATTGGTCATCACCATGGTTGCAGGGCTGTGGATGGCAGGATACAGGGTGGCAGGTCTGTGGAGAAATGGGATGTCCCTCTGGTGCACTTCCCAACTCCTCTGCCTTGTCATGCCCCTGCACACCATCTCTTGGTGTGTGGACATCACTTGGGGAGCCCAGGAGACAGAGGTGGGTGGGTAGGGGGATATTTCAAGCGCCGCCCCTTCCATTACAGCCAAGCCAAGGGTGCAGCGGGGGACTGTTTTATCTATTGCTAAGGAGACAGGACGGGAGCCCTAGTGGCGCAGTGGGTTAGGTTACATGTCGGGTCATTCACCTCTCAGTCACCCAAGTTCAATCCCATGGAGAGTTGCAGTCTCAGAGGCCCACAGGGGCCGATCGGGTTGCTCCGAGGCAGCATCCACCGGAGGGCAGGGAGTTTGGCTTGAGTTTGAGTAGGAGACTTGATGTTCTCCGCGGCCTGGAGCAATCCACGCAAATCCACCTAGCAGTCGCGTCGATTCCACTCACAGCGACTCCATGTGAGAACAGACTAGAATCGCCAAGACTATACATCTCTAGGGAAGCAGACTGCTGCATCAACCTCACACAGAGTCGCTGGTGGCTTTCAACTGGTGACTTACTGGTTAGCAGCCGGGACCTCCTTGGAGCAAACCCCCATAGTGAGAATAAGCCTCCCTCTCACCAGGGTTCCTTGCAGGTCAGACCCAGCTGCGATATTCCCCTAAGAGTCACCAGGTGGCGGTAGAAGACCATGCAGTGATGCAGAAATCAGCGGTGGGCTGCAGAAATCTGGGGCTCGGAGACACACCCTGTCCACCCCAAGCAGGGCCACCCCAGCATTCTCATGGGGACACACCGGTCACAGAGACCCTTCTAGAACAATTACGGCCTAGCGCTGGGTTGCTCGTGGCAAGGCTGCAGGTGAAATTTAGCCTCTCTGCTGCCGTCAAGATTCACAGCCTCGGAGGGGGGCACTGTGAGTCAGCATCGATTCGCAGGCTGCTTTGCTGACCCTCCGTGAAATGCTTCCCACCGGACAGGCGCTGTGCCACCCATGGGCACAGCCTCCCTTCCTCTTCAGAGCCACCCCCAAACCATGCCCGCCGCCCTCAGTGCCCCCCTCACAGCGACCCTGCCAGAACTTGAAGGCAGTTGCTGCCTATGGGTTTGAAAGGCTGCCCTTCTGACTAGCGGCCCCTACTGGCCCCACAGGTCGACCAGGGCTCCTCACCTCTGAGGCCATTGTCATCCTCAGGTGCCATTGAGCCGACCCCTGTCTGCTCTTGCTGGGTGCCAGCCATGGTGACACCGTGCAGCCGTGGGTCGAGCCAACTCATTGGGGCACTTCACAGGCACTGCGATGTCCCCATTTGTTCAGGCAGGGAACTGAGGCACAGGGAGGAGAGTGGGAGGTCTCCAAACGCCCCAGGGCTAATGAGGGCGCAGAGAGATGAGCCCAGACACCCTGCCCTGCCGCCACACAGCAAAGGCAGGGTCCTGGCTGAGCCCCCGAGGGCCTCGGCAGGTCCTTCCTGCCCCGTGTCCCGGGCTCCTAGCACAGCGGTTTGGCACCACGCCTGTGCAGAACTGAAGGAGAAGCCCTAAAACCAACCGCCGCGTGAAAGAATTCAATGCAAAAACGGCGCTCCACTGATGCTCACGTCCTGCAGGTGGAGCACGGTGAGCTGGCCAGGAGCCCCCTCCGAGCCCCCTGATGTCACTCCACCGACTGCATTCTCAGTTCTCACCCCGAAGGCTTCTCTTCTCACCAGTCCTGGGAGTCCCCTGGGAACCGAGCCTGTCTCCGTGCTGTAGCACACACCAACACGGCCAGTTGGCACTTGGACCGGTTTTGTTCCAGTGGGCCCCAAACAGTGTGTATTTTGCTAATAAATGTTTGTAGACCAACTCTTGACAAGAAAGCTTAGAAACTGCCCAAGCAGGTTGAACGAACTGGGCTGGAACAAGTGTGCTCGCTCGTAAAAAGGGAGAAAACTGTGTGCGTGCGCATGCGTATGAGCATGAGCACATATATGTGTATGTGCACGTGTATGCGTGCATGTACATGTGTGCATGTGAATGTACAAGAGCACAGTGTATATGTGTGCCTGTGTGCACATGTCGATGTACACGAGCACATGTGTATGTGTGCGTTCATGTGCACACGTGTGTGTATGTAGCACAGTGTATATGTGTGCCCGTGTGCACATGTCGATGTACACGAGCACACGTGTGTGTACATGAGCACGTGTATGTGCATGTGCGCACACGCATGTGTGTGTGTTTGTGTGTGCATGTACACCAAACAAAAGGCCTGAGCGACCACGGGGTGGATTCCTGTTCCTGGCAGCCATGTTTTAGAGTAGAGCTACATACATCACAGGTTTTTCCTGACCTCAACCTAAAGGTCACCAGTGTGACCGGCCCCCCCCCCCCCCCCCCGCCCCCCTCCCGCGGCAGCACCACAGAAGGGTTTCTGTGAAGAGGAAGCCACCAGCCACCCTCCTCTGTCCCTCCTGGGGCCACCATTAGTTGGGACTGATTTGAAGGCAGCATTTTGTTGTTGTTTTGTTTTTTTAACTTTTGAAGGTAGAACATCAGCTGTCTTCCTAAGAGACTGCAGGTGGATTTGAACCTTTAACCTTTCAGTTAGTGGTCAAGCACTTGACCATTTTCCCCACCTGTAGATTCTACAAACATACATTTATTATCAACGTACCTGATACACAGAATGTGAAGCACACGATCGACAAACAGATAAAACAGCTAATGACTCCAGTGGGGCTTGGTAGTTCTGGAAAACTCCACCATCAGTTTCAGATGCCCTGGTGGTGCTGCCTGAAAAGCATAGACCTGCTAACTGCAAGGTCAGCAGTTCAAACCCACCAGTCGCTCCTTGGGAGAAAGATGAGGCTGTTCTGCTCTCATGACAGTTTACAACCTTGAAAGCCCTGGAGGGTTGCTATGAGTCCTAATCGACTTGGTGGCAGTGAGTTTGAGTTGTGGGACACCCTGTGGGTCCTTGTGAGTCAGAGTCAACTCAGTGACTGTGGCAGGGTCCTCATCTCCTGTCAACTTGAGTGAAGGGGCGGAGTCTAGCCTGTCAATCAGGTCATAGCCAATGATGCGTCTGTTTGGGTATGGTCTCCTCTTGAGGAGTCTGGGAACTCCTGTCTTCCTCCCTGGAGGCTGGACACACACTCTCTCAGCTACACATTCCTGTTGACAAGTCACAGGGAGCCATGCTGATGGCAGCCAGAGCCCTGGAAATGCTTCCACTGCCACTGGATCCACAAGACTTCCCACCCGCTGGCCTGTGATCTTCCTGCATTCGGCATCATTGCATGTGTTGCAAGAGTCTGAAGAGGAATTCGTAGACTGCTATTAGACATATGGGCTAATAGTGGACTTATGGACTTGATCTGGACTGGGCTGGAATGTTTTCTTAAGATACAATGACGCTTGGATATAAAACTCTCTTACATGTATAAGAGAGTCTCTGGATTTGTTTCTCTCATCAACTCAGACTCACACAGTGACATTGGGTTAGACTGGTGTTTACATCATGACAAGCGGCTCTGGGTCTATCTCACCATGTTGTTGGTTTCTGTGCCTCTCCATCAAATGCTGAGAGGAGTCCTCGTGGTGTAGTGGGTTACTCTGCATGGGGAACCGCCATGTTTGGGCAGTTCACACCCACTAGCTGCTCTTCTGGACAAAGACAAGGCTTTCTGCTCTGGGAAAGAGTGAGCGTCTCAGAAACTCACAGTGGCAGTTCTACCCTGTCCTATAGGGTCAATATGAATCAGAATCAGCTGACTCAGTGGGAGTGAGTTTGATGGTCTATTGACATAGAACGTTACCTACAATCATGTCACCTGGCAAAGTCCTACCACACCTTCCAAACCCCACGGAGTCCTTACTTCCTCAGCAGGCTGGGATTGAGCTGCGAGGCTCTACGCCAGGAGCTGGCCTGAGGACTGCCCAGCCTCCATATGAGCCCAACAGTGGGGATTATTCAAGGGACCATTAGCTCAGGAGGAGGCCGGGAGAGGTGCTTAGCTGATTGCTCACGGAGCGGCTTTGGACACATCCTACTCCGCTTGGGAACTTTGTGGGGAAATTCCTCTGGCTGTCAATTCCATTTTCCCGTAGACTTGTGGAAGCCCCTTCGTAGTTTACTCTGCGGAGAACTAGGGGCCTGGGACGGGTGACTGTCATTCCTCATGCACCCAGTGGTGGCCAGGGGATCTGGGTGTCGCTCTGGATTTGAAGGAGCCCTGCTGGTGTAATGGTTCAAACCCACCGGCAGGGGAAACCTGCAGGGCCCATAGGGCTGCCAGGAGTCCCGATCCACCGGCCGGAATGCAACAATGACCTTATTCCATCAGAGGGCGCCAAACCCCAGCTCCTGCATCTCCCCGAGTTAAAAAAGTGCAGACCAGGTGAGGACGCCTTGGGTATCAGGGGTGTGTGTGAGAGACACCAGCACGAACCACCACCACAGCCGTCACCCCAATGCCGTCTCCAACCGCGGCTGCCTCCGGGTCTCAGCCTGGCCAACCTGACCGCCCAGCTCTCTGCTGGCACTTTGTACACGATCTGCCTTGGTCAGGGCTTTCGGACTTGTTGCCCTTCTTAGAACACTTGTCCCCTAGACATCTGCAGCAGCCCCCCCCTCCCAACCCCAACCCCACTCCCTCCCCCTCTGCTTTCTCTCAAAAAAATCAAACTCACCTCCATGGCATCGCTTCCCACCCCCAGCCACCCGGGGGACAGGGACAAACTGCCCGTGTGGGTTTCCACGACTGCACGGGACTCTTTAGAGGAGCGGGGCTTCATCGCTCTCCTGAGAAATGGCTGGCGGTTTCGCCATGCTGGCCTTGAGGCTAACAGCCCAACGAGGGACCCCCTATGCCACCAAAGCCCTGTGGGCCCCAGTGTTGGGAGCTGCTGCCAAGTAGGTGCCAGCCCACAGTGACCTTCTGCACAGCAGAGGAGCCACCACCGGCCCTGGGCCACCCTCACCATCGTTCCCATGTGTGAGCCCGTTGTTGCTCCACGGTGTCAACCCACCTCCTCGAGGGCCTTCCTCTGTCGCTGGCCCTGCTTTCCCCAACAGGACGCCTTCTCCAGGATGGGTCTCTCCCGACAACGCGTCGAAGTGTGCTCTCTCGACCGCTGCAGGCATTGATTAGCGTTGACTTGGGGCCCAAGCAAGACAGAGTGCTTGAGAGCATCTACCTTGTCTCCATGTTTCCTGATGTGTCCTATTGGTGTGAGGTTTTGGTCTTGTTAACATTGAGGCCTTTTCTGACCACCCTATAAAACAGGCAGATCCTTCCAACAGGGGGTGGCCCCTTCCCACGGGGCGGGGGAGCAGAGCCCTCCCACTCCCATAGCCTTGCTGAGAGGTGCCAGTTCCAGGGCTGGGCTCTATGTAGGCCCACTCCTCCCACCATCCTGGTGACATCAGAGGGCTGAGGGGTCACAGGGTTAGGAAAAGAAGCCAATTACTCCCCTCCCCCTCCACTGTCCCACGGAGAGAGGAAAAGAGCTAGATCCCATAGCCCGCGCCAGAGGAGGAAGACGCCAGGAGACTCACTGAGGCAACATGGGTGTCTGAGTCCTGGGGACACTGTTGGGTAGCAGGGTTCCATCCTGCAAGCTGCTCCTCAGGAGAGCCAAGAGGCTGCTGAAAGCGTTACAGCCTTGGAAACCTGCAGAGGGTTGCTTGGGGGATTGGCACCTAGATGGCAGTTTGGTCTTCTGAGCCTCCACTTGCCTCTCTCTCCTCACACTAACCTGGAGACAGGTGACCGACCGACCCTCTTAGCTACAGGTGGCTGAGGGGCTGGCCTGGGACTGCTGGTGGAGAGAGGCGGCCATGAGATGGCCGAGCACACAGAGGGCCTGAGGGAAGTGGATGCGCCTTGGCCTCTCGGACTGCTGGGATGGTGGGCTGCAGGCTTGCTGGGGCCACCGCTTGGGTTGACGAGGTGTTCGCTGTAGGAGACCTGCAGCTCGGTTGGAAGATGGGGCTGACTGACACCTCATGAGAGCCTCATTGTCCCCATCGAGTCAATGAGCTAGACCAGCAGAGTGACCCCGGCAAGGAGAGGCCCGGCGCAAATCCATCTCCCCTACACCACCTCCCCTCACAGGGATGTGCAGGCAGGTCAACCCCCAGGGCCCTTCAGGTGGGAGCTGCAAGAGGGGGTCTGGGGGAAGATTTAATAGAACAGGAGACTCTAGTTTGCAAAGGAATGAGAAGCTGGTTTGAAAACACTGTGAAGAACCAAACCCAAACCCAACCCAACCCAACCCAACCCAACCCAACCCAACCCAATCAAACTCACTGTCAGGGGGATGATGCTGACTCCTAGGGAGCCTATGGGACAGAGGAGAACTGCCCTTGTGAGTTTCTGAGACAGTAATGCTTGATGGGAGTAGAAAGGCCCCCTTGCCTTCCTTGGAGCAGTTGCTGGCTTTGAACTGCTGACCCTGCAGTTAGCAGCCCAACGTGTATCCACTATGCCCCACAAACCCATCAAACCAGGTATATGATGGGAACGGGGAATCCTAACACTGCCGGCCAGGCAGCCATGCCAGTGCCCCAGCTCAACGTGGGCGGGACTGCGTCAATCCACGCACAGTGTACCTGGGACAGTGCCCGGGCACGTCGAAGTTCCTAACCTAGCTGTGGCCTCTCAAGTAACCAGGTACATGTGTTTGGGTCCCACTTCATTCCCTGGCAGACACTTCGGGCTGTGAAATCTTACGTTTCCTGTAAGCGGCCAGGCCACCCTCCTCCC
Source organism: Tenrec ecaudatus (assembly GCF_050624435.1). NCBI lineage: Eukaryota > Metazoa > Chordata > Mammalia > Afrosoricida > Tenrecidae > Tenrec > Tenrec ecaudatus. The sequence goes on along the minus strand of NC_134539.1, from coordinate 73,391,749 downwards.
CACTGTCCCCGATCCACAGAACAAGGTACAGCCCTCACCTCCCAGGGCTGGGGCAGTCCCAGCTCACAGACCGCAGGGGGCTATGCCAGGGCTCGCAGGGAGACAGGGCGATGGTACCCACTGTCTAAGAGCTTTCTGCCAGACACTCCAGGCTGGTCGGGGATCCTTGTCTCCTGAGCACGGCCTACCAGCTGGGAGTCCATGCCCAACTAACTTCAAAAAGGGGCATCGCAAAAAGTGCTGAGAGAAGCTTCTAGAACATTTTACAGAATCTTCAGGGGGGTGTCCTGGAGCCCTGCTTTCCCTCTGCACACTTGGGTGTATCCACTTGGTCGTCCTTCACTAGGGCCCCCTCCCCTCAGGGGAGATGACCACCTGGAGTTTCCCTCCCCCACCGAGGGGAGGTGTTGCTGCCAACACCACTGAGTCGGCCCTGCACGCGGCTTCCTTGGGCTGCTGTGATCTATAAGGGTTTCCAAGAGCACGTTTTGGGAAGTAGATGCCCAGGACTTTCTTCCTAGTCTGTCTGCTCTGGAAGCGGGCCCATCACCCGCTTCACAGCCCTGCAGCCCATGAGCCTCCCATGACCCGGGTGGCGGCAGGCCATGAGGTGCAGTGGCCGGAGTCAAAATGGGCTCTCCAGCATGGGTGTGTGTGTGTGAGTGAGAATTCTACCAGCGGCCTCCGGGTCATTGGAGAAGCAAAATGAGGTGTCCAAAAGGCTGCTTGCACGTGGCTAGCCAGGCCAGGGGGCATGGCCTGTGCAGACGAACACGGCCCTTCATGTCTTAAGACCAACTCCCTTTTAACAGAAGAAGCTTCAGGGGAGAATGGATGGTGTAGGTTGGCCCATCAGGAGAACAAAGAAAGCCACCCCCCTTCAGGAGTAGGGGGGTCCCTGCCACAGTGAGACACACAGCATGGTGATGGGGGGGCGAAGTTCTTGTTTATTGTTGCTTCAACTCTTACAGACATTAGCGTTCCGTTACATAAAGGGGAGCTAGCACACGAAATACATCACAACCCCCAAACCAGACAGCCCTGGCCACGCGACACAGGGGAGGGAGGGCCGGCCCGGGGGCCAGCCTGCTGAGGAGCTACATTCGGTGGGAGTGGGGTGCCCACGTTCCAGGCTCACGGGGATAGAGATCTTATTTATATATTTATTTGTATTTATAGATAAAGATTGTGGAGTTCTGTGTACAAAGAACGATATCGTTACAAATACAATACTATACGTCTCCCGACGCTTTACTGGGAGCTCGACTCCACCCTCTCTACGGAACCCCAGTGCAGTCCGGACTCGGGCGCTGTGCTGCGCAGGGCCTTCTGCCCCCTCGGTCCTCGCCCGCCGCCCGCCTGGGGAGGCAGGGAGGACAGTGGAATGGTCGCGTGCTCCAATCAACCCGCACCGGGGAGGGAGGAAAGGTGACACAGAAAGGAGGACGAGGCGACCCTGCGTGTAACAGCTACACCACTGGATCGAGGGGCCCCGGGTTTCCAACAGGGTGTGGACAGTGAGTTTGGGGCTGCTGTGGGGCCGTGGGGCATGTGGGGGTGGGTGGGCGGGAGGTAGTGGGTTACTCCAGGGCTCTTGGAAGGCCAGTGTTGAGCATCAGGCTACAAGCCACTGGGGGTGCAGGGACGCAGTCACTCAAGGGAAGCTGAGGAAGGGTGGCCACGGGTGCTCCAGGTGCTGGCCACGTGGGATCCCATCCTGCGACAACCCCAAGGTCGGCTGTGGCTGCCGGGAACTGCTCACATCTCAGGAGGCAGAGTCAGGGCCCGGAGCAGGAGGGGGACGCAGGAGACAGCCCCCAAAAGGACCGTCACCAGCCTGTCCTGGGGCGTGACTTTTGGCCCAGGCAGCGGTGGGGCAGGCTGCCGGTACTCACATACATACGTTTAAATGTTGGGGCGCCACAAAGAAAGTGCAACCCCACTTCTTGTGGGACTGCCCAAACCGGCATAACTAAGATTCAGGTGAGGAGCGCTGGTGGCTTTGACCTTTGAACCAACAGTGGCTTCCTGGGGTGAAAGATGGGACAGTGGGCTTCTGTAGAGATGCCAGGACCTAGGAGCCTCTCTACTCTGTCCTGAAGGGTTGCTATGAGCGGGAATTGACCCACGGCAAGGGGCTTTACTCCTAAACTGGAGTCCCTTGTAGATGGTGAAGAGCTGGGCTCTGAACTGAACGGTTGGGGCTGAGCCCCCTCCTGGGGGAACCTCGGGAGAAAGAAGGGGGTAGGCTGCTTCCTAAAGGTGACAGCCATGAGAATCCCATGGATTCTTTGAGGCTCATGGGGTCCCCGACACTGGGCACTCCCAACAGGCTAACTCCCACCCCTCACCCACCTCCCAGGGGCAGGGAGCAGGCAGTCCAGCTGGCGGAGCCTGTTTCAAACCCAGCGCCATTCACAATTTGATGAGGAACAAGTATTGTCAACACAGAAGTATGGGCAAGGGGGCTCAAAAGGGACTGTGGGGGGATAAAGAATCTTATGCTAAAAGACACCAATAGCCTTCCAGGGGTGCTGTCCCAATGGCCTTTCTCAGCACCTCTCCAATGTCCCGACTTTCAAGCAAGAGGAATTTTGCTCCCTCCTCTGGGTGTAGGGTTGGAGCTGCCTTACTGGGCAACTGCACAGGGCAGTGCGGGCCGGGCTCTCTTCCCTGGCCCATAGGGTACTCTGCTGTTCCAAGCACCCCACCTGCTGCTCTCAAACACAGGGACCCAGGCAGGCGTGTTCCCTGGGAGCGGACAGGCGTCCGGCTCCTAGCACAATGTCTGCAGCGGAAACCTGAGCATATGACTCTCAGCAGCTCACAGTGAACACCAGGTACTTGCTAGCTTGGTTCTTTCAGGACTGGCCAATGGAGAAGCGGGGGCCACACATGGTTCTGCCCCAGCCCCTCCCATTTAGTCCAGTGGGGTCTGACTGCCCAGCCGGGCACCCCCAGCCCCACTCCGCAGCTCTCTGAAGGGCAGTCCCTCCCCAGAGGGCTTCCAGGTGGCTGGCCGCCTCTGTTACAACTAGCAGCAGCACAGAAATAGCTCGGCTGCGATCCCTTTGAGCCTGTTCAGCTTTTCTGATCCAAGCAGAAACCAGCAGGAGCAAAGACCCCAGGCTTTCCAGTTCACGCCTCTAAGTTCCCGGTCGCCGTCTTCCTCCCCGAAAACCTCCCACCCTCTGTGGAAATCCATCCTCCCCCACTCTGCTCACCGTGTTCCTATTTCCACGAGACACAGCATACATATCCCAGGTGCAGAGAACAGGAGTCATAGGAATATTACAAAATATATTAGTTTCTCTTCCCTGTCTCTACTGAGGCCTGAACAAAACAAGAAAAACGAACAAACAAGTAAAAAAAACCCAAAAAACCAAACCCAAACAGAAGCACACCCCACGCGGAAACAAAAATGCTCTTTGGACTGAGAAGTGAGAAACTGGCTCAGAAGAATATTACTAAAAGGTCTGTACTCTCAGTGCCGGAATCCCTAAGTATGAGGCACCTGATGGAAACGGGACATCCCACACCGGTTACAACTCTCAGACCCACGCACGGGCAGCAAGATGATGCTTCTAGGACCCACGGGGGGGGGGGCGGGGGATTCTTAGGCATAGCTTGAGGTCATTATTGTCCCCTTAGTTTTGTGGTTTATGCATCCTGGTCAGGCCTTTCTAGTGTCACAGCCTGCCTATCAGCCCTGAGCAGAAGAGGGAGTTGGTTCAGCTTTGGGCCAGGAATTGCTAACACAGGGGGTCCTGGGATGGGGACCCAGGTGCTCATCTTCAAGGGGGGCAGTCTGTCCTTCCCAGTCTCCCAGTGTGTGTGTGAGTGGGGATGCAGAGCCGGGCCCACTCCCTCAGAAGGGGCACTCTAAGCCAAGGAGATGCTGGGAGGGCCAGGCTTTCGCAAAAGAGGGGTCTTTCAGGACCAGACTGGCCAGTCTTCCTGCCACCCTAACTGCCAGGGTAAGGGGCTGCCTAGGGAAGCCACGTAGGTGGGTCCAGGGGCTCTGTGTGCTATTGAAGGCAGGTCCCTGCGGTGGGGGCATCTCCAGCTTGTCTTATTGGTGACAGGGAAGAGGGAGGAGAGATGAGAACTGTGAGTGAGTGAGTGATACACAACAGAGGCAGATGGGACCTGCCTGTGTTGATCCAGTGGCCGGCAACCTGGGGACCAGTTCGGGATGTGCCGTGAATAGCCAGGCGATGCAAGGCTCCCATCTCCTCGTGCGAGGTAGCTCCTCTTTCTTGTCCTCTGGGGAGAAGGCCAGTAAGATTACAAACCCGAGTAGGCTGAAACTCCGCCTAGCTCAGAATGGACTTGAGTTGGCTCAGAGATTCTGGGTGGAGACTATGTATGCACGCCCATCACATGGTGCGCAGTGCACACCCTCAGAGCCGTGGGCTGGCTCCTGTTACCACCACACTGCTCGACATGCCTGCCGGCGGGGAGAGCAAAGACCAGCACTGCTGAGTCCACTCTGGCACGACACTGGGAGCTTCTGCCAGGTCTGCATCTCCAGGGAAGAGACGGTTCCCCACCAGGCAGCAGCACCCTTCCTCAGGGACACTCCCGCCAAGGGGGCCCAGGAGGGGGCTCCTAGCAGGACCAAGCTGCTCTCCGTCCCCAAGTGAGTGAACACAAAACTTTCCTGGATTTTTTTGAGAGAGAAAAACAACAACAAAAGAGGTTCTGGTGGCTCCTCCTCTTCCTGGGCAAACCAGCCGCTGAGCGCAGGAGGGGACTGTCTCGGTGGACACACAGATGCAGCACTAGACACACAACCAGGAGTGAGGAGAGACCTCCATGCAGGCCGGGCGCAGGCGGCACGGGCTCAGATGTAAACGGGCTGCTCCTGGGCCGTCAGCAGCCTGTACATGGCGGCCGGCATCGTCTTCATGTGGATCTGAGGGCAGAGAGCACGCGTTAAGGGGCTGGGGAGGAAGGACTGGGCGCTCACATGTAAAACCCAGATGCCGTCAAGCCGTCTAGTAGCCACCGTGTGTGTGTGTGTGTGTGTGTGTGTAGGTGTGCATGGTAGGTTTGTATGCATGTGTACGTTGTATGTGTATTAGATGGGTGCTGTATGTGTGTGTGGTGTATGTGATGTATGTTGTATGTATGTGTTGCCTGTAAGTATGCTTGCCTGCATGCGTGCATGTGTTTCAGAGTAGAACTGGCATCCGTGGGGTTCTCAATGGCTGAAGTTTCCTGAACAGGTTGGCAGAACTTTCTTCTGAGGAGCTGAGGGCTCTGGAAGGGAGAGATTCTGGGCCTTTGACAACTCTCACACCCCCGCAGAGACAAGGAAGACAGCAAGTTGCTGAAACGCAGGTGTGAAGAGGCAACCTTCGTGGGGCCAGTGGCTCCGGACTTCAGAGCTCCTGGTTAGCAGCCCAGTAGCATCGTCACCACCTCACTTGGTCCACTTTATTGGGGTCGTCCAGGGCCACTAAGACCATCACTTCTTCGCAGAGGAGCTGGGGTTGAGATTTGGTTACTGAGGACTGTGTGGTGGGTGGTCACAGAAGATTAAGGTGCCTCGTTTCTAGGAAAGGCTGGTGTTTTGAGTTTACTCAGAAGCACCTCAGAAGACAGGTCTGGCAATCCACTTCTGAAAAACTCACCCCAGGAAACCTAGGGGAGCAAGGTGCCACTCTGGCCACGAATCAAGTGGAAACTCGGGAAGGTTTTCCAGAAGGCTTGTTTAGGCCCAAGGGGAACCAGAAGTCACCCCCTCCCTCCGCACAGCTCTGGGCCCCGACACCTACCTCCCCGACGGCATTGGAAAGAATGTGGACGATCTTCTCGTGTGGGGTAGCAACGACACTCTGCCCATTGATTTCAATGATCCGGTGTCCCACGCGGATGCCCCCCCTCTCGGCGATTCCTCCGCGCATGAGGCTGCAGATCTACACAACCCAAGGCCAAGTTACACCCCGTGTGAGCAGGAGCCCGGGCAGCCTCTCCCCACCCTTTCACTCCCGTAACGGTGCGTGCACAGGACTGGTCTTTTCCCTCCGCCCCACACGTCGCACCCACATCTCAGAAACACTGAAGCCGCTTGAGTTTTTGCTCAAGAAAGGTGGCTCGGCTACCCATGTGCACCTCATTCTTGCCAGGCAAAGCGGCGAGCGCCTGGCTCCGGCGAATGCAAAGTCAGATGAGGCAGTGCGCAGGGACCGTGGGCTGGTGGCAAACATGAGCCCTTCTTTCAGGGCTGGGCCGATACGCAGCTGGGCATTGCAGAGAATGGCTGGTTCTACCTCCCACTCGCGGCAACTTGACTTTTCCCAAAAGGGCATGCTTGGATTTACCAACCGACTTCCCAAACCACGCAGTGCATCCTTTCTTAAAAGCCCACGCAGACACGGAGTGTCACTTCTTGTGTGTGGACCCCTTGGTGGCAGGACCTTAGTGGCTGGAACCTGCCCTAGGTACCTTTCCCACTTCAGCTAAAACTGGGGGCCCCAGATAACCCACCCCAGTTCTATAAGAACTTTGCTGATTTGAGGCTTTTAATACAAAGCAAGGCAGCCAGTGTGTAGCGACGAGACTCGAATGTGAGATCCACACCGGGCTCTTCGTTCTTAATAGGCAAATGAGAGATCGAGGTATCAGTAACACTGGATGGGTCTTTCAGATCTGACTGGGGATTTCTAAAACTTGAAACACAATCTTAAGTACCTGAAACTCTTAATTGGAAATTACCCAACTTGCTGCCATTGGGTCTATTCGGACTCATAGGCCTGCCCCTGGGCGTTGACGAGACTACAAATCCTTATGGGGGTAGGAAACCCCTTCTTCTTCCCTCAGAAGGGCTAGTGGTTTCAAACTGCTGACCTTGTGGGTTATAAGTGCAATGTGTAACCACTACACCACCAGGGCTCTGAATTGGAAGTCGTGGGTGAGGGGAATAAGACTCTTCCATCTGGAAGGTCAAATTCAAAGAAGGAGCAGGTCCATCCCAAACGTATGTACCAGGCAGGTTATGGGTGGAGAACCGCTTTGCCAACAAAGCTGAGGCTTATCTGGCTCTAGAATGAGTAACCAAAAGGAACTATTTCATGAAAAATGCCCTTCACCCCCCCAAGTGTTAATTCAGGTAAGGGGACGCAGAGCTAAGCTCAGACAATGCATACATTAAGCTCCGAAGCGGCGGTACTCAACCCTGGAATCCGCGAGCCTGTGTGCGGCGGACCCGCATGGAACAGCTCGGGCCTCCCCAGTGGAGGAGGGGTGGAGACTGGGGAGACCAAGCTGGGCCCTGCACGCAGGCTGTTCCGGATCCCATAGGTTAAGCCTCCCCTTGCCCCCTGACCCCCTTCTCTCTGCCTGTTGGGGATGTCCCCCTAAACCAGTGGGGGGAAGCACTGTCTTGGACTTGATGCTGACTCAGGGGTCACCCCTGGGCAGATTACGCTGCTCTGAGGAGTGGTTCAGCCTGGGAGTTGTTGATCCTCCCGTGGGGTCTCCTGGGCAGGGGGTCAGTCCCTATGTGGGTACACCCTAGACCAAAGGTGATGTGGGCAGGGCAGCCCTGACAGGTCACAGAGCACTGGGCTCTGTGGAAATCTGAACTCACACTAACCTGTGAGTCCCGACTCCCTGCCACCAGAGGTAAGGTTTCTGAGACCGTCAATCCTTATGACAGCCTCATCTTTCTCCTCAAAACTCCCTGCTGGTGGGTTTGAACCACCGGCATTGGGGTTAGCAGCTCCGTGCTTACTCTGCAGCGCCACCAGGGCTCCTTTCTCACGTGGTAGGGCTCAGTTAAACCCTGCCACAGGAGAGCTGCCCATGGAGGAGGCGGAGTCTGCCGTCCCCCATCCCTCCCCCCTTTCAGAGCGCTGGGGGGGGTGGTGGTGTTGAAACACATTCAAACCACGTCGTCCTGATAATGACCGGGCCAGCACCCCCAGCCTCCCACCAGGTGCCTCCCCCCAAGCCATTTTTATCCGGCAGACGCTGGCGCGGGACTTACGATTCCATTCTGGACGCTGAAGCCCAGCTGGTAGCGCAGGTCAGGCCTCCGGATGAGCACGGTGGTGACGGGCGGGCAGCGCACGATGCTCAGCTTCACTCGGGACTGGTTCTTCAAGCCCTGCGAGTGAACGGCGAGGTGACCAGGTGGGCAAGCCGCAGCACCCAGGGGGGCCACCAGCCCTGACCCCCGACAAGGCAAGGGCACTCCACAAGGACACGGCCTGCTTCCGCACACGATTTCATCTTGGGGAAATGGCGGCAGCATTTAAGGGGCTTGGTTAAAAAGTGGTCATCCGGCTGCCTGAGAGTGCTATGTGCGCTCGGCGGTTTGAGCCGTGAACCCGTCTCCCTGCAAGTGGGCCTTTTCTCCGAGAGGCGAACTCAAGCACCCCTCTGCTACCCCACGGCATCGCATCCCCAGCATCTTGCCCACTTCCCCGAGGCCCTTTCTCAGGCTTTGACAGGAGCTTCCTCCCGTTGCCGCCCACCCCTCTCCCCCTGCTCAGATTATCAACACCTCAAACAGCAACTGGGGGGAGAGGCAGCGTCCCCATCCTGGAAGGATGGACCAACCAACTGCCACCGCGATGACTGAGCAGGGCGAGCCTGTGGTTCTGGGTCGGGGTTTCGATGGCTGGTTCTCGGAAGCAGTTCTTCCCAGGCCCCTCTAAAATAAGGAGACTAGACGTTCTGATTCTTAACATTTTTCCCACTTCCCGCGGCGTTTTAAAAAACCCCGATTTTGGAAAGAATGCACGTCAAGCTAGGGTATACGGTTTTCGGCTGCCATGTGGCTGTTTTGCCAGGGTACGAGCTTTATCAATGGTGTCCCACTTTACCAATGTTAAAATCTGGTGACCTTAATCTAAAAGCCCCGTGTTGGAGTCGGCTGGAGGATCACTGGTTGTTTTGCCTTTGGCTACCTGGCTTGCGTAAGGTTGGTGTGCAGCCCGGGGCTCTCAGGCCAGTGGCATCAGCCATCACCTGGTGCTTAGGTGCAACGCCATTCTGGGACCCACGGAGCTGGAAACGCCAGGAGCGGCGTGTGTGTGTGTGTGTGTGTGTGTGTGTGTGTGTGTACAGACCCCTGCGGAAACATGACCCATGTGTGTCCTGGTGACTTAGTAGTTAGCGCCACGAAAGGATTAGGCCCTTCTGATGTGGAGGCGGGAGCCTTGGCGTTAGTACAGTTGGGGTGGGGGTGGATGGTAAGATGGTCAGTGGGCAGGCCACTACACAGCCTGATCCCAGTCGCGTGGGCACTGAAAGATACTGTCTTTTCAGGACCCAGGGAGGTTGGGGGAACCCCGCTCTGAATTCTCGTGGCAGGAGACCAGGGCTCTGCAGGAAACATAGGCTGAGGAAACACAGGGACACATGGTGGGGTCCCCGCACCTTCAGACAGACACCGACTTGGAGGTTACACTGACTGAACCGGAGATGACTTGGGCGCTCTTGCCAGGGAAAGCTAAGGGACTGGACTCTGTTATTTCAGCACTGGCAGAAGAGTCACAGAGCGTGGGCAGGCTCATGCCTCTGGTGTGAACTGACTTGGGATGCTAGCTTTGTCTCCCAGGGAGAGAATTTCCAGACTGGGGAAATGGGCTGCAGGACGGGGCTTGGGGAGGCCGCAATGTGAAACAACCAGACCGTGCTGCCCTTACAGTGGAGTCCCGGGAGGTAATGTGGGTTTCTGAGATGGCGTTACTGGCAGTGCCAATTAGATAGGTGGCCATCTGGTCCCCATGACAACAGTGGAGTGGTGGTCAATTAAGAAGTGCTGTGGGAAGGCAGGGGAGAGGAGCTGGGGTGGTCACCATAGTAACGGGAGTGCAGGAACAGGAGGTTGCTCTACAGTGAAAGGGAAGTTGCCCTTTGGTTTTTCAGACAGACAAACTCCAGAGGCGAGGACCCAGGATGACGGACGGCATGGACACAGCTAGGCTGCTAACTTCCATCACCTACTAATCATTGAGCATTAGGAATCACGACAGAAGGAAAAAAACAAGAGCTGGATACAAATAAAGCAATTAAACTAACTCTAACTAGGGGGAAGTAGGTGGCCACAGAACCCGCTGGCCTTGCCACTCAAGGCCCACACATCGTAGGAGGCTCCCGAGAGTACGTTGGAAATGCAGATTCTCAGGCCCCAGCCCACCCCTGGAACAAATCAATCAGAATCCGCATATTCACGGGATTTTGCCCTGGGCGAGTAAAATCAAAGTATGGGAAACACTGGCGTGTCCTGAGATTTGCTTGTTAACTTCACCCGGGGTGTGTGCCCGGCAGTAGGAGCTGGCTAACGGGGCGCATGTGCGTGTGTCTGTCGAGAATTCGCCAACAATCTGTCAGCTGTCGTAGGCCCCCACCGCATGGCCATCCCAGGCACAGCCACACGGAACGGCTGGCTGACTCAGAGGCAGAACACCAGGGCTTCTTCAACCGCTTTGTCTGGGAGCTCTGCTCAAACCCGTTCAGTAGCGACAAGCGAGGGGCCTTACACAGCTCGTGGGCACACGGCGTGAAAACATACAGACAAATCTGTCTCTGAGGCAGGACAGCCACAACTCGACTCGCTTCTTAGAAGCGAGACATCATCTCACGAGCTTTGGGCATGTTGTCAGAGGAGGCTGGTCCCTGGAGAAGGGCGTCACGCTTGGTGAGCAGAGGGTCAGGATAAAGACGAAGACCTTCATGGGATGGACTGACACAGAGGCTGCCGCAATGGGCTCCAGCTTCTCGACAGTGGTGCGGGGGCGCAGGTGCAGACCTGGGTAGGGTTTCGCTCTACTGTACACGGAGCCACCGTGAGTCAGGGCTGACTCAGTTTCACCTACCCACCACCCACACAGAGCCCTCTGATTGTGTTCTGATGATCTGAACGGCTATGAGTGGTAGCAGCCAGCCTGGCCACCCCGTCCTTGCATCCACTTCCACTGGGCCAGGGCACGGCCCTGTGGTCTGTGGGTCGATGGTGTCACATGCCACCCACACTGAGAAGCTTGGCCACACAGGCCCCTGCTTCCCGATTCTCCATCTTCACCGGCGATGTCTTTCATCACCTTTTAATTTTCCGACTATAAACACTCTACTTAAAGACATCAGACTTCAGGCACTAGATCCAACAGTCCTTCCTCTCTCCCTCCCCCCTCCGGAAACTGCCCGAGCTCCCTTTGGAGTCTAAGCAAACCTGGGAATCCTCAGGTAGCGGCCGTCAGTGCTGCCTGGGGATGAGAGGTCTCCGACCTCCCAGAGGGATGGGCACAAGGGGACTTGGAAGCCTTTGTCAGCATGGACTAGTCAAGGGCGCCTGGAGTCTCACTCAGATGCCTTCTCTGTGAACTGGGCGCCTGCGGGCCTCCTTACAGCTGCCATCAGGATGGAGGAGGGGCTGGGCTTCACCTGGCAGGTGGGTTGTGGGCCAGAAGAGCCAGTGTGTGTGAGGTATCAGGCTCACTGGCGGGAAGGGCGTTTTGTGAGCCTTGGCCCGTGTGGGAGACATCAAACGTGAGTGGGTCCTGGCCGGACCTCACCACGTTACCACGGCGGCACCAGGTGGTCCTTCCCCTGCCGGGCTCAGACCTCGTCTCCAGGCCACGTTTCTTCTTGCTATCCACCACACCAAGCCCTCGCATCCTTCAAGGTCCACCTCAGACCGCCGTGCAAAGTCTCCCTCCTCTTTCACGTCAGTGCTGCCCACAGCACCCTCCCACCACATCCTTGTCTCCATGCGAGCAATGCTGCCCCAGCTGGTCCACAGGCATGCTCCCTGCCTCACTCAAAACCCCCAGTTTCTGTCAGCTTGTCCATTCTGACCCGGAGTAGAACTGCTGCCCACTGCGTCCGAGGAGGCGCCTCTTTACAGGAGCAGACAGTCTCACCTCTCTCTCTGAGAGGTTGCTGGGTTCAAACTCCTGACCTTGTGGTCAGCAGCCTAATAGGTTACCCACGACACCACCAGGGAGGCCCAGATAAACATGCTCAAATCAGACTTTTGTTTTATCCCTCATGGACATTACGGGGTAGGAATTATTTCAGTGCGAGATGAAACCGAAAAGAAATGAAGTCAGAGAAGATGATTTCTTGCTGGGTGTGATTATCTTGCGAGGAAGTGAGAATCGAGTGCATTTTATGTCAATTAAAAAGGGGAGCCCCTGATGCAGGGCTTGAGTGGAGACCAAGCGCTTTGAAAATGATGGGGGCAGTGAACGTACAGATGTGCTTTACTCAATTGATGGATGTGTGGGTTGGGATCAGAGTTGTATGAGCCCCAATAAAACGTATAAAAATGAATGAATGAATAAAAAGGGGTGCCCAGTCCCGGCGTCCTATACGCTCACCTCACTTCCCACTTGGCCACCTCGTGCCCAAGAATGGTGGTTTTTGTGATCTTCTTTGTGAATCATTCATAGTCTCGCTCTCTGTTATCACAAACTAGATGCAGACAAAACACAAACCCTTCATACTAGCACATGCACACACACACACATCATTCCCATCTCGTGTACTGTGTTCTTGATTACAGCCTTGCAGGTTCCTGAGAGGCCATGCAATGCTGTACAATCCGTGTCTTCCCCCTGCCTCCCTGCCCAGCACCACAGTGCTTTTTCCAGAGGCGGGGCGGGGCGCTGGGAGAAGCTGGGGGGCTGGTCTATAGACACTGCCGTCAGTCGTAGGCTCGATCAAACTGGCCACGCCGTGCTCGATGACTGTGAATGACCACGTCTGAATTTCCCTCCGGAAGCCCCTCTGCATTCGCTCTACACCAGCCCCAGGTCAGCAAGGGGTCACTTCATCTTGGTGTGCAAGGCAGGTGACGTGACGGTGTGAGGGCGGCACGGGGCCGGGCAGAGTTTCCTTCTGTCGTATGTGCGCTGCCGTTGATTGGACCCCACTTGACAGCTCCTAACGAGAACCACCACCTCTGGCGAAACCTGGGAAAGGTGGCGTCTTATCAGGCAGACACACCTGTCAGAAAACGAGGAACACAAATGCGTCCCACGAACAGAAAGTGACAGACATGTGGTCAGACTGCACCCTGGCAGAAAGAGACCCGGGAACATGATGCAGGCCTGTGGAGTCGTAGCTCACAGGTTTCAGTCTCCTAACTTTTTATTTCCCAAAACCATTCCGTTTTGAAATGGACAGTGGTGATGGGGGCCAATGTGGTGAATGTAATTAGGTCACCAAAATCCGTGCACCTGCCCCTCAACAGGGAACAATGTACACGCTGACTCTCCTGCATGGCAAGGGCACAGATGTGGCAGGTGTGAGGTGAGAGCAACGCTTGGCTGTGAGGGCGAAGGTTATGGATCCATTTGGCTGGGCCATGACTCTCAATGGTGTGGCAGTTTCTCAGGAAGGCAATCAGGCGGTGGTGTGATGAAGTAGCCGCGTTTTGGGACCTGACGTGGCCATCCTCCATTTCTGCATCATGCTGATTTCTGCATAATGACCCGGTCTTTGGAACCCAACCGCGTCGATGAGTGAGAAGTGGTGGACTTAAAAAACAATTTAAATAGGAGGTTTTATATACATCTCACCACAGTAAACTTGTATCTCTTTTTAAAGGCCTACATGGCCTGTAATGGACCTCCTTCTTTGTATGTCAGCCAGCCCACGTGGACAGCACTGTGCAGAATGGGCGGGACGGCCCACTCACCTGGGTCACAGTCATGGCCAGTGTGAAGAAGAGCGTTCTCTGATTTGAAGCGTTTCTGTGAGTTGCAGCAGGGACGAGACATCAAGAACCACTGGCTGCTGCCCATGATTGGGTTGCTGTGCTGAGGCTGAGGCTGAGGCTGAGGCTGAGGCTGGGCCAGGTGGGAGATGCTATGACTGACGATAGCTATGGGGGGTGCTGCTGCGGGCTGAACTGTGTCTCCCCAACACTCACAGGATGTCCAAACCCCCAGGGAACTATGAACAGCGCCTTGTCTGGATAGACAGTCTCAGAGGAGGTCAACAGTTAGGTGAACTTGGGACCAAACTGGAGTAAGTAGGATGGGTTCTTATCCAATCTGAATGTTGTTGTGACAAAAGGAGGGCGCACAGAGAGACCATGGAGGGAAGATGGGCGTGAGGCCCTGGAGTTGTGCTGCAGCTGCAAGCCAAGGAACGCCTGGGACTCTCAGAAGCCAGCAGGGCCAAGAAAGGACCTTCCCTTAGAGAAGAACACAACAATGCCCTGGATTCCCACGGCTAGCCTCCAGAACTCAGAGACAATGTATTTCTGTCATCTGAACCCCACTTTGTGGTACATTGCCAGGCAGCCCCAGGACTCTAACACAGGTGTGGGATGAGATGCTATGTGACCCAGATGTACCATCTCCAATTTGACACACAGGTTTGGGGAGTAAGTAGTTACCCAGCAACTTGCTAAAGGCACACCAAATGAACACAACAAAGACCGAGTTGCCACTGAGCTGATTCCAACTCCTCGTGAGCCCCGTGTGTCTGAGTGGGACTGCACCCCTCAGGTTTCCAGTGGCTGGGTTTTGGGATGCAGGTCACCAGCTTTCTTCTGAGGCGCCCCTGGACTTGAACCTCCAATCTCTTGGCTAACAGCTGAGTGCCTTAACTGAGCACTGCTTGGCCACTGGGAGGGTAAGCTACCTGAGTGTCACCCTCCAGTCCAGGGCTGCAGCAGGAAGCACTTGCTCCCATGCTCACGTACCTTAATGATGCTCTGGCAGGTGGACAGCGGCAGTCCCACCAGGCTGGTGCCGTTAATGGACATGATCTGGTCCCCGATATTCAGCTTCCCCGACTTCTCCGCAGGGCCCCCGTGCATCATGTTGGCTATGATCACGGTGGGCAGGATGGACCCCCAGCCGGACTCCACAATCACCACCCCGAGGATTTCTCCTTTCTGCTTCTCGATGAAAACCTGGGAGGGAGAAGCAGGAGGCCTGAGTCTGGAACTGCTTGGGGCCAGAGGCAGAAGGCAACACATTCTCCCTACCCCTTCCACCTTTGTTTTTTGGAAGGACGGTTTCATTGACACATAACCCTCATACAGTTCAATAGTTCAATCACATCAAGAAGAGTTGTACAGTCAATTTTAAGAACATCTTCATCTTTCTTGTGCTCACTGCTGATAGCTCCCCATTTCCCCTCAACCTCCCGATATGTCCCCAAGAAATCATCGATCCAGTTACTGTCTCTACAGAGTTACCGCTCCTGGATTTCAGAGACAGGAAACACGCCAAAAAATGTACAAGAAACAAAAGCCCAAGCCCTAACAACAACAGAGAAAACCTCAATCAAAAGGAAGGTAGGAAATACTGCAAATCAGAACAAATTTAACACGAGGCCAAAGGGAGATAAAAGGACGAGGTGCCACCTGTCCCCCTAACTACATCTGCAATGCCCACATCTCAGTGCGCCGAGTGCTAGCAAAGACCCCTGCAGGGCCTTCTGCTCTGCAGCCGGGCCATTTGGCGTTCGGACAGAACAACTCAACGCAGGCTGCCGACTGACTGAATGTGCCCCTCCCCGGTGTGCGCTGGAAACCCAAGCACTGCCCTCCTGGAAGGAGCTGTGTTTGAAAACAGGGTTTCCTTTGTTGTGTTAATGGGCCTCCCTTACCAACGCTGGGGGTGTCCTCATCCTAATACTCCCGGAGCTTGCAGAGGAGCAGAGGAGATACAGCAGCGGGCAGGGGTGCCCTGGCTAACAGGCGACATGTTAGCATGTCTTGAGAGCCAAAGGCCACCAGCCATCTAAGGATAGCCCAGGCCTTCCAGCAAAGATGGAATCTATGAGGCTAAGACCCGTGATTTGGGCATTTCGCCTCCAGAAATGTGATGGGAAATTTGTCGTTCTTTTAAATGAAACTACTGGCTTGTGGTGTTTGTCACCGTCCCCTCATTCTCTCTCATCCTGCTGAGTGACTCTGTAGATCTCAGGGGTGGTAGCTTAGGGGAAACTGTGTGTGTGTGTGTGTGTGTGTCGGGGGGGGGGGGGGGGAAAGGGCTGGCATTTGAATTCTATGCATGGTCCTCCTCTTGCTCCCTGCTAAGAAATGTGGTTCACCAAATCCTCTCCCATACTGAGCATTCTGGATGTAAAAATAAGATGCAGAAGGGATCGCAATTCTAAAAGTGCGCATGCGCAGACCACGGGCACCAGGACGGTGGTTCTTAGGGGCCGGCCAGGCAGGGGGCATGGTATGCTTGGGTTGCCAGCTTGGAGAGGTTTTCAGAGATGCTAGAGGGCTGAGACCCTTTTTGGAATAGAGAGGGAGGGAATGTACCTGTGTGTGTGCTCACATTGTCCTTACAGCTGGTGCCTGCCAAAACCCTCCCCTCCCTCCCCCAGCTGCTGGAGCTCACAGCTGGTCCCCTCCCTGGAGAGTCGCCAGCATCCCATCCACTTGTCATATAGCTCCCATACCGGCTCTGAATAGTGCTAGGGCCAGGGCTGCATTTTACCATAAACCGCCCAAGATCTCCATCGCGTAATCGGCCTGCCATCTTCCTCATCCCAGGCGGGGCAAATCTATCCTGCAGTTTGTGTCCCCCTCTGGGACCAGACATACCAAGCAAAGTCCCCCCCGCCCTCCTTTCCCCGCATCCTCTTTCCTGAGTGAGCACGCAGCAAATCATTGAGAGATTTAATCCTGGAACCGGAGCCCAGGCACCTGCCATCTAGCAGGGATGGACACCTCTGGCTGTCCCAGGTTCTCTTTACCTACTGGACAAAGTCCAAACACCCTGGCTGGATTTTTTAAGTTCTCTGTTCCCACCTGATCTCCATGCTGCCTCTGGTCTCCTTTCCTATGAAGTCCTCTGCTTAGCTAGCCCCCCACCCCCACCCCCAACCAGGGCTCTCCAGGCAAGTCTTGAACTCTTGGACCTTCCTGCCCTGTAATGCTCCATACTTTGCACACACAATGATACTTTGCGGTTCTAGCCGTGTAAGTAACTCCGTTCCATGCATGAACTCAAAACTTGACTCGGAAAAACGTGTATGGGCCAAGAGTGAGCCACGTGTGGCATCTGCCGAGGACACAAAGGGTGGACTCTAAGCCACTGCTGCTGTCGCTCAGACAACATACAGCGGTGTTAGTGTTCAAACATCTGTCATTGTGTGGGGGGGCTTATTTGTGTAAAATGGCATAACCGTGGCTTCAAAGAAAGTTGGTGACGCCAGCAGTCAGGTTAGGAGGACACGGTGAGAACCACCATGGTGTTCAAGAAAGAAATACGCCCCCTCCCCTCCCCCGCCACTGAGAAAAAAGAAATCCTCGTGAAATTTCAATCAGGTGACCACTTGTCCGATTTGGTGGCTGAAGACGACATGGCTAAGTCGACATTAACAACATGTTTTTGAGGGAGGGGGTGTGATTAAAGCCGCGAATGGAGTGAAAGGTGCTAACCATAAAACAGAGTTACTGCTAACTTGGATAAATCAGAAGCAATGCAGCGGCATCATCGTATCCCAGACAGCGACATGCGAGGCGCCTAAAAGTCTCCACGGTCCTGGAAAATGAGTTTGTAAGTGTAATTTTAGGGCCACGGAACAAATTGGTTTTCCATTATTTCCTATGTGGAAACTATGTTCCGTTTTCAAACTTTTGGGTGTCTACACACAAATCTGGAACAAACGGCGTTCGACACCCGCGGTATCACAGTTCTGGCCAGGCCTCCACCCCAGCTCAAGGAGCCGTTTTCGTCCTGTGCTCCTGGACGGCTGAGGGAAAACCACCAGGTTGCCCCTGAAGGCTTGGCTTTCTCGGTTTGAAAGCCTTGATCTGGACGGTCCAGGCTTCCACGCACAGCTTTCTCTGACGGGGGCTCGCACCTAGCACCATCCTTGGACTTCCTCAGGACCCTTACATTGTACAGAAGGACGAATCCGGGTTCCAGGATCCCAGGGAATGGCCGGCAGGGAGCCACACCCCCTCGTAGCCTTAGGGACTCCTCGAGCACCACACACTCACCCACAGGCACTCCGCCCGCCCTCCCCTCCCCAACCTCCCCAGGTCCCCGCCCAGGGAGCGCCCTGCTGGCAGCTTCAGGGGTACCTACATCTTTGCAATTCTCAGACTTGGAGAAGTGGATCAGGTCGTCATTGTACATGTCCTGCGTATTGAGCAAGTCACTGTACTCCTTCTGGCTGAGGTCTTCGGGGTTGATCCCGTTGGCCCTGAGGAATTCCTGGTATGCCACACTGAACGCCTGCCCAATGGACTGGGCGATCAGTTGGGCCTGGAACAGCAGGGGTGAAAAGACGGAGGTCAGGAGGGCAGTAGAGTTGGTGGGCCTCCTGGTAGCCCCTCCCAGCAGGGCTGTGGGCCCCAGGGAGCCTGAGACATCACCCAGGTCCCTGGTTCCACATAGGGACACAGAGAGGGGTCACTTCTGAAATTCAGCGATTGTCTTGGATAAGGATAGGAGGGAGTGACTGGCCGTGCATCCCACAATGCAAAGGGCAGCCTTACATGACCATGGGTGGTTCTACAGCTCATAGTGTTCAAGGTCCCCCTGACTAGTCAAGAGGACAAAATAGCTGGCTCTAGCTAAGTCTAGGACTCAGCTCAAGAAGTAATCCCTGGGTGATGCAAAGAGTTAAGTGCATGCCTTCTTACCAAGGGGTTGGTGGTTCCAACCCACCCAGAAGTGCCTCAGAAGGAAGGCCTGGCGGCCTGTTTCCCCAAGGTCACAGCAGTGAAGCCCCTAAGGAGCACGGCTCTGGTCGTTCAGTCAGGGTCTGAAGGGGCTAGGTGGCAACTGGCAGTGTTTTAGGTTCAAATTCTGATTGACGTGTAACTTGAAGACTTGGTGAATCTTCCAGGATTATCGCTCTGGTGCAGACTGGGGTGCAATGGCACGTTATCAGCTTCAAGACTTTGGAAAACTATGGGCACCGATGCTGATCATGGTATCTGAGTTGCCAACAAATCCCACTGGTCTCTGCCCGTGACTCGGCGTGTGTGCGTATACACGCGCTCTGATCTGACGCCCAGCTCGAGTGGGAAGTTGGACGGCACTCGGCTGAAGCCCATACACATGCTCACCCACGCATACTCGGCAAGTACGTGCAAGCGGGTGACGACCTCACTCGTCGTCTACGGTGGTCGGGCCCAGACACTTCCAGAGAGGATAGGATCTCAGTCTCATTTTCCCAGAATATCTAAGACATTACTTGGATGAGCTTGTGAATATTTTTTTTAGAAGGGGCAATTATATAATCTATTATCCCTTCATTCCTGGACCTTCATACCAGGAAAACTAAGGCAGTATTTTGTACCATCTCTACTGTAAAATGGGATTGGCTCAGTGGGCAACTCATCCATCGGTATGAGACAGCTCGTGAAGACACTGTTCCAGATCTACTTCAGTGAGGGGTGTCTGGGGTCTTAAGAGCTGTAAGTGGCCATTTGAGATAGAACCACTGGCCCCGTCAATCTGTCGAGAGCAGCGGTTCTCAACCTCGGGGTTGTGACCCCTTTGGGAGTTGAATGACCCTCTCACCAGGGTCGCCTAAGACCATATTTCCGATGGTCTTAGGAACCGAGACACCATTCCTCTATCCGTCTCCAGGCAGGTCCGCCCACATGCAGATACGCCCACATACAGGGTCACCACAACATGGCGAACTTGTTAAAGGGGCCCAAAGAAGGTACAAGTGCGGGGGGCTACCTGGGACCCATAGTCTGCATGAACCGCAGCCTCATGACTGGCAGTCCGAAGAACTAGATGGTGCCCAGCTCAAAGCTCTGAAAGGCCAAACTTCCTAAGTTTTAGGTGATGGCTCCTGCCCTGTTGATGTGATGATAAATTACAACGATCTTTGTGACGTTTTTGATGTAGCATACACACAAGAGAAGTCCTCACTTGCCGTTGACTGTCTTGATGAATAATGTTGACTAATTAACAGAGAGAAAGTTCCCAATGTCAGGAAAAGAACAAAGGAAGCAGAGTTTCCATCCTGTGTGACCCTGAGCAGGCTCTCTAGTGTCTCTGGGCCTCAGTCTGCTCACTTGGACAGTTGAGGGCTGGACCCAGTACCCTTTCTGTTGCTTAATGTTTAGTTGCGATTGGGGAAACATTGGGCTGTTAAACCCAACGTCAGTAGTTCAAATCCACCAGTCACACGGCTGGAGGAGGAGGAGGAGCCTGCTACTGTAAGGATGTATGCCCTTAACAACCCTGCACAGGGCCTATGAGTCAGAACAGACGCAGTGGCAGTGGGCTTGCTCTGGCCAGGCTCTGTACTGTAAGCAGAATATGTTCCCGAGCCCCAGAGCAGCTCAGTGAGGGAGGTATTATCGTTTTACATGAGAGAAAAGTGGGACTTTGTGATCACCGAGCTCAGCTGCTGCAGGATTCACCTCCAGCTCCCACCTCGGTGGGGTAGTGGTTACATGTTGCGCTGTTTATCACAAGGAGTGCAGTTCGAAACCACCAGCAGCTCTTCAAGAGAAAGACAAGGCTTTCTATTCCTACAGACAGTTAAAGTCTTGGAAAGCCACAGGGAAGTTCTGCCCTGACCTACACAATCGCTTTGGCTCAGTTTGGTTTTTCGGAATGTCCAAGAGGGTGGGCTAGCTGCCTCAGACGAGCTGTGGAGATGGCCCAAGAAGAGGAGGCCCCTGGAAGAAGCCAGATCCGATGGAACAGCAGGCTGTGGGTTACCTCTGTTGGTTTCCAGGAACAGGGTAGGAAACACTGGCTCTAACAGGAGGAGGAAGTGGTCATCTTGGGACCAAGGAATACCCAAGCAGCAGATCACCCTTGCCTTCCTCCTTCACAGCCTCTGTGAGTAAGACTGGGGCTGGCCTCCTCCTTCATCTTGAAGTGACATTTGGAGCCTTCACCCCGGTTTGTAAAATGCCACCTGCATGTCTCACCAGGGGTCCCAAAACTCACTCCCTGCCATCGAGTCCCTGCCGACCCTACAGGACAGGGCAGAACTGGTCCTTTGGGTTTCCCAGACTGTAAATCTTTATGGAAGCAGAAAACCTTGTCTTTTTCCCTCAGAGCAGCTGGTGGGTTTGAACTGCTGGCCTTGTAGTTAGCAGTCCAATAGTAACCACTAAGTCACCAGGGGGCAGTGTGGGCTTTTGTGATGGTGGTAGGGAGGGTCCTCTTGACATCAGGTGGGTGAGGGCAGGGAAGCAAACTCTCCAGTAGCCTGCCAGGAGGCAGTCCTGCACAATAAAGCATTCTATCATCCACTGCCCCCTCCCCCGCCCCACCCAAGTGCCCTGGTGCCTGGATGGGCCCACTCAGGCCCCGGAGCACCTGAGCACATTCTCCTTACTCTTTCCCTCATCCCAAGCATTCTGGGACCTGGCCTTCTTTCCCTTCCTTTCTCACTGGGATACCCCTGCCTCAGGGCCTTTGCACTTGCTCTTTCCTTACCCACTCACTCAGGTCTCCCCTCAAATGCTATTGACCCCGTTACCTGAAATAGCTCCACCTCCTCTCCCCACATCCTGTTTTATGTTTCCTTACCACAATTGACAACACCAGGTTCGGCCGGCTTGATTCTGACGTGTGGCAACTCCACGTGTGCCAGGGTAGAACTGTGCTCTGGAGCGTTTTCCATGGCTTCTGTTTTGGAAGTGGACTACCAGCCCTTTCTTCCAAGGCACTACTGTGCAGACTCTAATCTCTGACCTTTCACCAAGCAGCTGAGCCCACTGCTTGCATCACCCAGGGGACTCCTCTGAGCACTTACCTCTGCCTCCTAATTTTATGTTGAGTATCTATTTCTAATCTGCTTATTTCCCATCTCCCTACAAACCTGGTGGTGGGTGGCTTCGCCTCCTCTAGCTCCAGGACAGTGCCTGACACACGATAAGGGCTGGTTCGGTAGGTTTAGGGTGTGATACGGTAGACTCAGATTCTGGGAACTAGAGAGACAGCCCGGCCTCCCCACCATGGCCCAGGACACCAGAGGAAGAGCAGGGCAGGCCACCCCTTACATCCTCAGACTCAAACACGTGGCAGATCATCTTGTACTGCCGTTTTCCATCCTGGGAAGGGTGGGAGGCCTCCACGTTCTCCTGGGAGTTGGAGCGGGGCATCCTCCTGCGAGCCATGAGCACGACGATGTTCCCGATGTCGGCTATGTAGGAGATGGTCCTCAGCGGGTGGTCCATCATGGTCTCCTGGAGGGTGTGAGGAGAGGACACGTTACGCCAGGGCAGGGCAGAGCACCCGAGAGAGGCACCTACCCTGCAGGTCAGGCAGGGAAGGTCCTCAAGCAGGAGGGCCCAGGGGTTCATGGGCAGTTTTCTGCACCTCCTACCCTGCCTGCGGGCCTTGCCCTGAGCTAGTAACTGACAATCACGTGACAGGTGAAGATGAAGAAGGAGCACTCATGTTGACCACCAGTAGAGCCTCAGCTCATCACCTGACTCACAGAGACCCTCTAGGACAGAGTAGAACTGCCCTCCAGGCACTCAGAGACGCAGGTCTTGATTGGAGCAGACGCCACACCTTCCTGCTGTAGAGCAACAGCTGGGGGGTCTGAATGGCCCGCCTGGTGATTAGCAGCCCTGCCATTAATCCCCAGGGCTCTGTGAGTCAGAATGCTCACAGTCAGAGAGGGCAGTGAGTTTGGTTTGGGGCATGGTGGATGCATGTGTGCCTGCGACATCAGGTAAACATTCTTAAAAAGGCTAGCCTGGATCCCATGCCCAAGTTTCTCCTCTGATCTGTCTGAGAAGACTCCTGAGCCTCCCGGAGCAGCAGACCCTGCAGACCCCACCTTACAGCTCGCAGGAAGCACAGCCTCTAGGCGGAGCTACTCACAGGGGCGGACGGGCCTCAGAGGCCCCAGACCTCTGAGCTGGATCCCCCCCCTCCCCCAGGAAAGGCGGGTGGCTTCTACCTGTGTGTCGGCATTCAATACTTTGATTCTCTGAGTCGAAATGAAGAGGTCCACCTCGGTCATGGGCTGAGATTCACCTTCGGGAGCCTGAGAGGGAAGATGCACCAAGAGGAAGCTTTAATAAAGGGCTCCCCCCAGACGCCAGCGAGAGCGTAGCTCTCACACAGAGGAGCCAAGACCCAGTCACCAGAACAGCAGGGCAGACTCCAGCATAAGATCCCCAAAGAGCTGCAGGCCCCACACAGTGGCACGGGGAGTTAGCACCTTCAGACTGTTGTCGGCAGACTGGGGGTGCACAGCCTCCTTTGCTTGCCCCCCTTGAAGAAGCACTAATGCACACACGACACTGGGTTCCCCTCTAGGGACAGCGACTGTGAAGGGCCCTTTCTGCAAGGGTTCCAGAGGGAAGGACAAACTCATAACTGAGCATCTCAGAGAAGTCCGTCTGTCCGTGCTGGAGCTGATGGGGCGCCAACTCAGCTGAGGGGCTGCAGTTCTGGTCAGAGGGTCTTCGCGTTCTCACATCACACCACCACGACAGCCACAGAAACACGACCCCCACCCCAAACCATCCCGTTCTGAAAGAGCCCCAATGCCTCAGCGTCCCAGGAGTAAGTAGTTCAGAAGCACCTAGAAGCCCCACAACCCCCAAAGCACAACCGCTTGTCTAACGTCGGGCTCAATGCCGCACAGGTGTGGCGATTAGCGAGTTTTCTTTTTTGCATCCAGCAATCGGACAAATCCACAAGTCAAGCAGAGCTAGCACTGCACGGAGCCAAGTCCCTGCCACGTGACTCCTCCTGCAAGGGTGACACGCTCCCACCCACTCTGATGGCATTCGTTTAGCATCTCCAATCTGCTCCCTGCCGTTACTCTGGTGTGAAATGACTAATGAGCAACAACAACAACAAAAACTGGCCACTTGTCGTCAACGGGTTTTGGAGAGATGCTGGCTTATGGGGCGGTTCCAAAAGAAAATCTGAACAAAAACTTGCTGGATGCAGAAAACAAAAACACGGAAATAATAAAGAGGCAAATGGGAAGAGATGGAAAGAGCGGGCACACAGCAAGCTGATGAAGTCGTTTGTACTGCACCTTCTTCCTGCTCTTGGCCAATTTCTGGGCCATCTGCTTAGCATGGAACAAACAGAGACAGGAGAATAGTTAGCAAGGAATCTGCAGAGACTCGAGAGCCCGAAGGGGAATGGACCGATGAATACCAATTGGCTGTATAAAGCTTGTCTGTAGGAGAACCTTTTCTTTCTTAAAAAATCCCACACTAACGGCAATCAATCTCCTCATCCAGAATTTAAAAGGTGGCAGGGCAGTGGGGTGAAGGAAATGAAAAAAATGCTCAGGGGCTGCTTCTTACCCTTAACTGCAATTAATGTTTTTAAGGAGACCACTTTCAGTTTTGTGATTTTCTTTATTTTGTGTATGCCTGTTTTCTATTTAGTTGATTATGGCTTCTATTGTTTATCATCTCATTTTTCTCCTTGAGCTTAATTTGTTAATATTCCTGTAGCTTCTTGGGATGAAAACTTAGTCACGGGTTTGCAACCGCTTTTTCCTTTCTTTCCCAGTGTTTTTTATTTAAAGCAATGGATCTTCCACTAAGTACTGCTTTGGCTTCATTGAACAACTTTTGTTATATTGTGTTTTAATAATCATTTTTGTCAAAACATTTTCTAATTTCCACTGTCATCTCATCTTTGCATCTTTAATATCTTAGAATTGCCTCATTGATGCCAATACATTTGGGGGCTTTTCTAGTTTGGTTTTTCAAACTGATTGCTAAGCTAATTCCATTAAGGGCAAAGACCATCTCTGTCGAGCTGTCTTAGCTGTACAGCCAAGCACCCAATCAACTTCAGTGAACTTCACAGGACTATGCATTCTGTGTGGTTGGGGACAGTACAGCGCTTTACAGGTGTCAGGACGTCACCTAAATTAATGATGTTGTTCAAACAGTCTATGTCCTTGCTGTTGTTTATCTGCTTGCTCAATTATTTATTAAGAATGTGTTGAAATCTCCACCTGTAATTGTGGATTTGGCTGCGTCTCTTTTTGGTTCTGGAACCCAAAATCTTTGCTGTGTGTGTTTTGTAAGTTTGCTATTTGTTACGTCCAGATTAGTTTGTTATTAGGATGGACAGGTCTTTCTGTAGAATGGACTTTATTTTCATGAAATGCCTTTTTTCATCTCTAGTCGTATTTCTAGCCTGATACTATTAATATAGCCTGTGCCTAACGGGCACTCAATGCACTATTTCCTCCTTCTTCATAAAGAAGAGAGGGCAGAGTTGATAAAAGCAGAGATTCTGGGAACAGAACGTCTAAGACCAAACCTTGCCTCAGCCACCTACTAATTGCATGACTTGGAGCAAGTCAGTGAATGTCCTGTGCCTTAAGTTTCCTCATCCGTAAGGTGGGGATAAAACAGTATTTACCTCCTGAGCCGATGTTGAGGCTAACAGGAACATATGCAAAGCACCGAGAACAGTGCCCACTTTATGCCTGTCCCTCTGCCTCTATTATACAGAGATGCAGGGGCACTTTTCTTGGCTTTGGTCCAGCTCGCTATCCAGACAGATCAGGTGAGAATAATGGTGAGTGAATGGCCCAACCTCGGCCTGACGGACGGACGGACAGTGCTGTGGTGGGTGATGGGTGTGGGGTGGAGGAAGAACGGCTCTTGCATTCCTTGGTACTCACCTGACAGAAAGCTCGTTTGGTCTCAGCAGTACATCTCAATTTCACTAATGACTAAAGTCTGTCGCCTGCACTACATTTTGTGGAGAAACCAGATGAGTCAGCCGTACAAACACCCAATCACTAACCTCTCGCACACCCAGGAAACTGGGTCAATTTCCCTCCCACACAGCACCCCTCCAGTAGCTGCGCATAGATGGGGCTAGTTCAGTGTCTAAGGGGTGGCATTATGTTAACTGAGAGCTCTGCTGGGGGCCAGCCCGGCAGTCATACTCCTCCGGCTCAATGAGTGCTCTGTGTCTGATATGCCTGCCTGTTTCCTTTCACGCCCCGGAACTGGTATGGCTGCACACAGGCATTTCCATGAGCTTCCGGCCCCAGACCTAACAGTGGTCGGTCAACATTCTTCAAAGTCTAATATGCCGCTCACCAAAGGAATACCCAGATTCACGTTTTGTTTTTAAATTGAAGTTGGTGATGTTTTTGAAAGTATTCAGACATTATTTTGGGGAAGTTAAAGCCAATTTTATGCACTTAAGGGTAATCCCATCACGTCTCTAGGCAATCCAGTCGCTTTCAAGCACATATGACATCCAAGTGCCCTAGAACAAAGTGCAAGTAGAAATTGAGATAGGGCGCTGGCAATGCTGGGGGTGCGGGGGTGGGGTGGTGGACAGTCTGGGGCCTGCAGGGGAACCTGGAGCAGCAGGAAGAGGTCCATGAGAAAAGGCAAGGCCAGCATGCGCCACAAAGCCAGGGACGACAACATCCATTTAAATTCTCAGGGCTCATCACCCAGTGGGCTGTGGTAGAGAGAGTTGCCTGTCACTCAGTCCCCAAATGCACAGTCTCCTCTGTGTGGCTGGCATTTCCTGACACCACACTTGCTATGTGCCTGTGTCCTTCTGAGGTTCCACCGACATCAATAGAAATGCCCAGCCACACCCAGCACTGTTTGGCAGCCACTGCAGT
Source organism: Tenrec ecaudatus (assembly GCF_050624435.1). NCBI lineage: Eukaryota > Metazoa > Chordata > Mammalia > Afrosoricida > Tenrecidae > Tenrec > Tenrec ecaudatus. Next base: position 73,365,217 of record NC_134539.1, on the reverse strand, counting down.
GTCCTCGTATTTCAGGAGAGGAAACTGAGGCACAGAGGTTGAAGAATGCACTCAATATCCCACACTGGTGATGCAAACCCGGGTAACTGGACTCCACTCTCCAAGCCACCAGTCCTGGGATCTGGGGCGAGTTGCTCCCCTGTAAGCTTCAGTTGATCTGACTGTAAATTGGGAATCTGGGCTCAATAAGCAACAGGCTTAACCAAAATCCCAACCAAACTCATTGCCATTGAGTGGATGACGGCTCCTAACTGCCCTGTGTGAGTTTCCCTGCGAGACTGCAACTCTTTCCGGGTCCGCGTGGCTGCACAATGATGCAGGCCTCCCCACAGCGTTACCTTGCAGGTGGCAAGTCCGTCGGCGGGCAGGAGAGCTGCAGGGCGCAGGCGCTGTAAGATTGCCAGTCCGCCCTCCATAAAGCAGTGGTTCCAAGCTACAAATACAGGTCCCTGGGCTTGGTTCGCTCCCTGAGTTGCGGACCTGAAGGAGTCTGGGCGCAGTACATTCTGCCCGGGTTCCCAGGTGTGGATGCTGCAGGTCTGTGGGCCGCGCTTTGGCGATACTGCTCTCAATGCTTGCTAACGCTACCTGGGGGCTTCCCAACGGCGGTTAGGTCTTGGGGACAGCAGACAGGACTCATTAGCGAGCATCCAAATACAAAAATAAAGACATAAACCTTGGAAAAACATCCGGTGTGTGTCTTCTAATGACTGATTCCTTAACTTGCATGGTGGCACTGTTGTCACCTACAGCAGCTCCTCTATCAGACAACACGAGTGTTTCTGTTCATTTTTCTCTCCTAAACTGTGCACCGAGGAGCCCTCCTGGTGCACTGGGTGATGCTTTGGGCTGCTAACTGCGAGGTCAGCGGTTCAAACCCGACCGTCGCTTTTCAGGCGAAATGAGGCTGTTTGGTTCTGCAAAGATGTATAGCCTTGGAAACACTATGGAGCGTACTTGCCCATTCCATAGGGCTGCTACAGGGTCACTACTGAGTCAGAATCAAATAACTTCGTGGGAAAATGTCTGCCTATGGATGGTTTGTTTGGGGGACCAAATTCCTTTGCTTTATTTTTTTCACATTGAGCAGAAAACACTTGCTCAAATCCTCCAACTTCAAACTCTCTATTTCAACACTGATTTTGTAAATTCCCTACTAAATGAAGATGAGGGTGATTTTTAAATCCACAAGTACCCAGCCAATAACACCAAACAAAAAAATTAAAAGCCAAAACAACCCCACTGCCATCTAGCTGATTCTGAATCACCGCGGTCCTACATAGGGTCTCTGAGACAGCAGATCCCCTCTATAAACACTTTTTTATTGTGAATTAGGTGAAGGTTGAGAGAGCAGGTCATACTGACTCACTATGAGTCAACTTATCCCCTACAGTCTCTTTGACGTGTCATCTTGCATCCCCCCTCTGCCCTGGGCTTCCTGTTCCCATCCTCCTCCTTTCCTAAGGAGCCAGCAGCTCTTTATGGGAGCTGACAGCTTCCTCTGTCTCTCGGGTGCGGCTGGGGGGCTTGAACCACTGTCCTGGCGGTTAGCAGGCCAGAGCACAGCACCACTGGGGCTCCCTCCTGGCTCAGGAAGCGGGTCCGGTTCTGGTGTGCAGTTGGTGTGGCGGAGAGTGACAGACAACCCAGCCAACAGAGCCGGAATGGCAGCCTGCTTTGAAGTGGAAATCTCGGGCAGTTTTTGCTCAGTGACAATATCCCAGCAGGGCTTGGGGCGAGCCTGAGGGCGGCCTGGCTCACAGCCTTGGGGTCAGAGGAAGGAGACAGGGGCAAATGGGCGTCTCCAAGGGGAGTGAGTGTCGTGCCAGGGCCCAGAGAAGGGAAAGAGTATTCTTTATACTTGTGTCCAGGTCCAGGGTTGGCGACCTTCGGAGACAGAAGAGCCAATGCTGTCCCTCACAACAATTAAAAAATTATTTGAGAGCCCTAAGTATATTTTTACAAACAAATGAAATCACCATTATTTGAATAATATCCTTCGAAACTTTTCCGTTTTACTTTAGAGCCCCATGCGCGTGCTGAGAGCAGCCTGTAGTTTGCAGGCCCTGGTCTAGAGGGAAGCCCTAAAAGGAAAGTCCTCAGGAGCTTGTTGCAGGAACCCTGATGGGGTAGAGGTTATGCATTGTGCTGTGGTCTGGATGGTCAGTAGTTCGAAACCCACGGGGTGTGGGCAGGGGGTTGCTACGGGTCAGCATTGACTCAATGGCAGTGAGTTTGGGTGGTTTTTTTGTTTTGTTTTTGAGAGACAGCGCTAAATAGATTTCCAAATTCATCCACAGGACTGTTCTTCCCCTCTTCCTCCCCGGTGGACCGGATAGAACCTGCGGCCTCCCTCTGCCCTGTGTCCCCTGAGTAAGTCACTCCTAACACACCAATCTCTCATTAGGAAAATGTGGGTCCCAAGCTCGGGTCCCAAGCTGTGTCTTCTAGGCAAGTGTCCCTGGAGGCCATTGTCCAGGGCCATCTGGCTAACTGCTCTCCACCCTCAGGCCCCCTTTGCTCGTGACAGTGAGCCTGCCCCCCTGCCTGACACAGTACTCTTGGGGGAACAGGTGCTGAAGCAGACAGTGGTTCTAACACGGCCGTGTCCACTTAGAATTGGAACAACATTCAGTCTGGGTGTAAAGTCAAACCACGTGAAGAGCATTTAAATGGATGTAAAAGGAACACAAGGTGGAACGCATTGAATGGCAGGCAACGGTCCTCCCGAAGGCACAGGAGCACATGACAGCATGCTACGTATACACGGAATGAACCGCCACGATTAAAGGCTGCCACCCGAGCATCTGCACACGAGAGCACTATTGGCTACAAATCAACGTCGGTTTCCTGGATCCCTGTTCCGTTCTGGGCAGGTCTAAACTGTATTTATAACCAGACAGCCTCCACTGAGCTTGTTCGGATGGACAAGACATCTACTGGTTGGCTTGCTTGTTGTTCAAATGAACCATATGGAACTTAAGAGGTCTTGATCCTGGGAAGTGTCAGTGTCAATCCTCTTATCTCTTTATCAAGGGAGCTGGACTTGAAAAGAAAGGACCAGAGAGATCACAGGAACTGTCCGGCGCCATGGTGGAATGCACAGGTTCACACCACAGTGGGTACTGGGTGGGGCTCTGCTACAGGGCAGCTGTCGGCAAACTGGAGAACTGACAGACCTTGCAGAGATCTGTCCTGCGTGCTGCTCCCTGTGGGGCCATTTGAGTGCTTACATACATGTCACCTGGGAGAAGAGCCTTTATCTGGAGTCAAAGGCTTGATTGAAGGCGAATAAATGAGGTGCCCAGAAAGAAACTAGAGCCTTGAGGCTTGAAATCTTGATGGGCGCCCTGTTTCTTTGTTCGGGAAGGTTCCCCTGAGCGGGCCGTGGTGATATTCGTGATGAGGGCGCTTGGGCATGTGGGTGGAGGTAAGGCTTGGCTGGGTGGCTCTGGCTGGGTGCTCAGTGTAATGGCCCTGGCTCGCTAATGACCCATGACTCCGTACACACTGTGATAATCCAAAACGTGCCCCTCCCCGCCCCTCCCTTTCTAAACACCGCAGGTGGAGGTGGGGCTCATCCATTCGAGGGCCAGAGTGAGCAGGTCTGGGACCCGGGAAGCAAATGAAGGGTTTAGTTTGGCAGTAACGGGGAATGAGACACCAGAACTCTCTTCCTACAGGCTGTCGGGCTTTTTAAAAAGCTCTCTGCTCCTTATGAACGAAGACAGGACTGAGCTGACGGGTAGCCTGTCCTCTCAGAGGGGTCTGTGGTGGTGTCGTCCTGAAACGCTGGGTGCGGGAGAGCTAACCTGAGGTTGAGTAGAGTGTGGGGGCACCTGCAGGCAGTAACACTGCTGCTCGCAGAGAGGAGAGACTGCGGAGCAATTAGAACACGCTTGCTGGAGCGGGGCGGCTCAGTAGGAATCTCCAGCTCCAGAAGGTGTGGAGAACAGAGCTGCCCGGTTCGGAGCTCTAGGGCAGGGCACACCTGTGGGCAGGGGCCCGGAGTCCCCCGAAAGAAGACCTTGCCTGCAGTCATCCTGGGAGAGGTTAATTTTATGAACAACACAAACAACATGGCTCCAACAGGGTCACGGGCTCCGGATGGAGCAGCTGAGTGGGTCACCTGGAAGAACCTGGAGGAGCCCTGTGAGTGATCTCTACAGTGGCCCCCGACTGCTGATGGCAGCCCCTCTAGGTGGTTACACATGCTTCTCTGGTTTATTAATCCTACTTCCTGAAACGTCCGCAGTGGACTCAGAAGTCACTGTCTCTGGCCATCTATCCTGCAGGGCGCTTGGGAAAGGCCCCTGCTGAACTTGGGGATGGGCCCCGTCCACTCCTGGAAGTCTCAGCAGCAGAAGCAAGGAGCAGGTTGATGAGGAGGCAAGGAGAGGGGACAGGGGGCCATTCAGTCACCTAGGAGTTCGGGGAAACTAGGCAGCGGGGGGGTGGCACATCAGTGTCATTGCAATTAGGGCGTGGATGGAAATATGACCTTGTTTAATATTACAATGTGTCCTAGCCAGGATCAGCTCAGGCAAGAGGGTCAGAACCAGTCCCTCTCCCTGCAGCCCTCCCCTGACAGACCTACTTCTCCCCACTTGTCCCCCCTGAACACAAGTGACTTCTCTGTGACTGTTCCACCGGGCAGCTGAGTGGGAGAACATCTCACTGGACAAAGCATGGTTTTCTCTCCCTCACGAGGCCTTGCCTAGTGTCACAGTGACATAATCTGGTGTCAGCTTGTGGAGGGGTGGAGTTTAGCCTGTCAATCAGGTTGAAGCTTGATGATCTCATTTGGAGGCTCTAAGGAGATAAATAGCTCGCTGGAGGTGGGACACACTCACTCCCTGGGAGACATTCCTGTTGACAAGTCACATGGAGCTATGCTGATGGAGCCAGAGTCTTGGAGCTGGAGGAGCCACATGGAAAGCCCTGCCAGCACTGAGATGCTTCCACTGCCACTGGATCCACAAGACTTTCCCTCCATTGGCCTGTGATCGTCCTGCACTCAGTGTCACTGAATGTGTTGTGTGAGTCAGAAGAGGAATTTACAGACTGGTATCAAACATATGGGCTAATATCAGACTTATGGACTTGATTTAGACTGGGCTGGACTGTTTTCTTAATAATTACTCTTCGACATAAAGCTCTTTCCTATACACATATGAGTGTCTATGAATTTGTTTCTCTAGTCCACCCAGACTAACACACTCACGTAAGTAGCTCGTGGGATGTTCTTTACACTCTGATTGACAGGCTAAACCCTCCCATTTCCTGCCTCTGATTTCTAGTTCCCTCTCCTTCTCCATGACCTCAGGACTATCAGACCTGAGGGTCTGTGGGAGAGGGACGCTAAGACACAGCAATAAGAACAACCCCTTGAGAGGAAGCCCAGAATGGACAAGTTGGAGATGGATAACACCAATCTTGGTGAGTCCCAACCTATTCCCATCTCGCCAGGTGTCAAGTGTGATGTTGTCCTGTGGGCCTAAGCAATAATGGACTCTGGAGTCTAGGGTGGCTGTGCTAGCTGTCAGTGACCCTCAAGGGCATGTGGATGGCAAAGTGGCTCTAGAGATGTTCCTTAGCTGAGCTTGTCCATGGCTCTGGGTGGTGCAGGAATCAGTGTGGTGGAGACACTCACACCTTGCATTTCTATGGGATGGCACCAGTTCTGGCTGGCGCAAACTAGTTGTGAATGATTTAAACTAGATGAAAGGGGTTCTTTCTGGGTCCAAACAGGCGTGCTCTGACTCAAAGTGGTAATGATAGACTTGAACTGGTTTATACTGTGTTAGTCTGGCACGGACTGGTTCAGGCAAGCCATATTAGATTTTATCCAATGGTTCATTTGGCTTGGACCAAGCCAGTTCCATCGAGTTTGCAGAGGACCGACCGGTTTAAACAGTCATGAGGCCCAGTTTGGACCGGCTCTGGAGAGGTGAGTGTCTACATCACTGAACTTCAGCTGTGACTGAGTCACCTTTCTAATTCAGAGGCAGAGACCTGAAACGAAAGTCTACCGAAAGTCTTCCTCTTTTCATCCAGTTTTCCGTTTACGATACATGTTTAAGGATGTGTCTAAACAGCCATGCTTAAGGTCATTTTCAAGGACAACTGTGATAGGTATGTAGACAGTAAACCCCGCCAAAGCCAGAACCTGTGTCAGGCAGGAAACCTGCCCGTGAGGGAAGATGCAGTTTCCACTGAAATGAGCGGCCTACTCCCTAGAGACTGGATCCTGACAGTAAGGGGAGGCTGTCAAGGTTGGACTCAATGCAGTTCCGGCTCTCCCAGGCGGCACTGCAAACACAGGCTCCAGCACACGCCCCAGCGCCTCCCGGTGTGAAACATGGTCCACAGCGTGGCCTTGGTGCTGCGCCTCTGAACTCCGGACCAGGCCTGTGAGGTGTGGGATGATCCCTGTGGCCCACAGTCCCACCGTCCCGCCCCAGCACACGGCGCCCTCTCACCTTGATCCTGCTCACTGCTTCCTGGGCCTGCATCATGCGCACATTTTTGGAAGGGGTTTTGTCGGAGAGTAGCTGGGTGGAGCCAAGGTAATTGGCAGCAAAGATGATCCCATCGATCAGGTCTTCGGGGTCACACGGTCCGGGAACTGGAACACACAGAGGCAGCCCCATGAGTGAAGTCCCCATGAGGGAGTTCTGGAAATCCCCCCCCTCCCCCCACCTGCTGCTCTCCACCCACCTACATGGGCGAGGGGTCCTGGCGGGTACGTTTTCAAAGAGTAAAGCATTCCTTCCCCAACAGTGTTCGGGACGATGCCCAAACCCGGATCACTGCCATTTAGTCCATCCCAGCTCAGAGGAGTGCCCCATGGGGCAGGGCAGGACCGCCCCTGTGAGTTTCCCGAGCAGAAAGCCCTGTCTTGCTCCTGAGGAGAGCTGGTGGTTTCAAACTGCTGACCTTGTGGTTGGTAGCCCAACATGTAACCACTGCACCACCAGGGCTCCTGTTAGAGATGATGGGAATGTTTCCATGTAAAACGGAGCATACAGGGAAAGGATGCGGTTTCTTCTCTTTTGTGGGTGGGCTGGGGGAGACGCAGTTCCTTCTGTGAGTCTGTGAGCTCTCTGGGGCAGGGACCGGATCCTGCTCAGCTTTGACTTTGTTTTGTCTAGTTGGGGTCTGCCACTCCGTCGAAAACCAACCAACCAACCCCCGAAACAAAAAACAACCCCCAAACTAAATGCACTGCCATCAAGTTGTTCCCAACTCCCAGGGGCCCTGCAGGGCAGAGCAGAACTGCCCCATGCGTTCCGAGACGGTGAATCTTCACGGGAGTAGAAGCGGCTGTGCCTGATGATGGTCACAGAAGGCTTATGAATGTGAATGAACTACTGAAATGTGTGATGTGTGATTTGTATAGCTGTGAATATGTTAAAATGAAAATTAATTTTTAAAATCTCTATGGGAGAAGAACACTTCATCTTTCTCCTCTGAGCAGCCAGTGGCTTCAAACTGCTGACCTTGTGGTTGGCATCCCCACGCATAACCACTGCACCATGTCTGCTGGATGAGAGGCTGGGTGAATGGAAGGTTGATTAATTAGGAAGGCAACTTTTGGGATAGTTAGCCAAGCATGTTAACACCACCCAGGGACTCCCCATTTCCTACATGACCAGAAAGACATGTTTTACAAGTCAATACAGCAGGACCTCTGCTTTGGAATGACTGGACTCCTCTCGTGGTCTCTAGTTCTGATTCTGCAGAACAGACAGTCCCTCGGACCCTGGTCCCATCGGATCCATCTTGCTAAATTATAAAAACCATACCTTCCCACCCTGATCCCACACTCAGATCAATTCCAAGAAAATAGATATTCTCTGTTCTCATTGACCTGCATTCTTAATGAAACCTTTTGCTTTTGTATTTAGGAGAGGGGCATCTGATTCTAATGAAAATCACCTATAAACCCTAGTCTAACTTAAAGCTTGTCTGGGCTGGTGTGTCACTTTACAACAGGTTTGGGAACACCGTTGAATCTGCAATTAGAAACCTATGTATTTTCTCGGATGTGAACGCCATGTTTGGGGGAGACCATTAGATAAATTTTTAGCCCACTCATCAAACCTTAGGGTCTTAAATTAGATCACTTGAAACAGAAATAATTTGTTTTTTCCTCTGGGAAGTTAATCTGGAGTGATTTATATTTTTTATCCTAAAAAAATCAAGCTCATTTTGAGCTTGAGCAGCTGTTGCCCATGATAGAGCATTTCTCGGAGTGCTGAGTTGGAATCATCGACCCGTTTTCCTGCAAGGAAGGTGGTGGATAAAACAAAGACATGGGCAGCGCATTAGCAAGGGTTCACAGAGCATCGCTGTGGTGGAGGGTGAAATGGGACCCGCCACTTGCCTTACTCTTGGTCTCTATGAGCACGTCTTCGGGATAAAACGCCCCGCGTGATACCCAGCCAACCGGGTCCCCACGGTGTGCCAGGGACTTGCATTCTCATCGGCAACATGCTCCTGCCACGAGGCTTTCTGAGCTGTAGGTCGTTACTACACAGGGCCTTAATTGTACAGCCAGGAAACACTCTCCTAACTCAAACGACACCGAGACAGGCCATGCTTTAGCACACGTCCAAGTTGACCAGGGTTTTCCTATCAAGTACTCAGGGTGGATTTCCAAAGCCAACGAAGCTAAGCGGAAACTAATTCTCCTTCTGTTTTTGTTTTTTCTTTGCTAACGAGGTATTGAGAAGCATGATGTCTCCCTGGGAAAGCCTTTTTCCAAAACGTCCCATCTTTTCATTTTTAAGTAAATAATGTCTGCAAAAGGAAACAAAGAAGAACCACTTCACCCACCAAAACCAGTAAACTCCCTGCCATCGAGTTGATGCCGACTCTTAGTGACCCTGTAGGACAGCCCAAGGCTGCCCTGTGGGCTTCTGAGACTGTTAGCGGGAACAGAAAGCCCTGGTTTTGAACTGCTGACCTTGCAGATTGCAGCCCAAAGCATAAGCAGTAGGTCACGGTCACCAGGGTTCCGCTTTACCCACAGACCTCCGATATTCTGTCTGAGTCTCTGGTTGAGCAACAGCAGCCCCCTGCAGGCTGGTCCCGGATTGGTGCTACTGGTTCACTGGTGCGGTGGCCAGCTCGAGGGCTGGGGGTCCTGGGTCTCCCAGCAATGCCTCGGTGGGGAGGGTGGGGGATCCCCTTCAAGTGGGCCAGGAGGGGCGCTATGGGCGCAGTCCTCCTCTGATGGATGTGGGCTCACCAGAAGTCAGTGTGGACAGCACAGGGCCTGGCTTCCCTGCTAACATCCCCTTTTCACCACCAGTCAGCAGTCAGCGTGGGGTGAAGAGACATTTAAAAGACACCTAGCTAATATTTAAATAGCTGTGTAAATGCCAAGATGCCAGACAACAGAGAGACTCACGCTGACCAAAGTACAAGCTGAAAATGTGTTTGGATGCTAGGCTTCTTTCAGGGAAACTGAGGGGCAAAAAGACCTCACTGATGTGCACCCAGAAAATCAACAACTCAAACTTCCCAAATTTATCCTAGGGTGGGCACTAGGACATTAAACTTAATTTTTTTATATTGGTCATAAGTTGAAGAAGACTTCATTCTGACTCTCGCAGCCTGTTTTCCCTGCTAGTGGTGCGTGTGGGGGGTTCTGGGGTGGGCAAGCACACAAGCTGCACCCTACTTTCCTGCTAACGCCGAGCTGGGGCTCTCCAGGCAGAGAAGACATGGAGAAGAATGACGTCTCTCCACTCTCGAGAGCACCCCAAGGTGGCCTGCCTCATGGATGGCAGAGCTTCACTGAGTGATACAGAGCAGTTGCAGGCTCTTCAAGGACATGGCCTGGCACAGTGGGCAACAATGGGCGAAGACTGTTGAAGATGGCACCGGACTGGCTAGGAACGTCTCACTGAGGTCTGCACCCAACACCATCAAACACTCAGGAAAGAAACCTGAGAAATCAGATACCCCCCCACCCTTCCCCGAGTGTGTCTTGGGTCCTGGGCCTCACCTCATTCTGCACCTCATTCCCGGGTCTAGCCCTCGCCAACGTTCACCTTCACCGTCTCAATGCCAGACCTGTCCTTGGACTGATGCCTGGGCATCCTTTGGCCTCCGGGAAAGGCTCTTTTCAGGAACTGGCAAACCACTCCATGCCCCCAAAGCACCTACTGTGCTCCTTGGCAGCACATCAGTGCCACCTCTAGCCATAGGGTGGCACTGAGTGAATGAAAAACAGGCGACTCACTTGGAGGGCGGGTACTCCCTGAGCGGTGGGTGTAACTGGGGCCCAGCCCACCAGACCTTTTGGCTGAGTGCCCTTGTGCAGTGGGCAACCTGTGCAACCATGTATGCAGGCCCCGTGTGGCATCTTGACGACAGAACGAATTCTGGACTCAGATCAACTACTAGTTCACAGCCCAGCCCTTGGGCAAGTTTCTCACCACTTTCCCAAATGCTTCAGCTTTCTCCTCCGTAAGACAGAGATAATAATAACATCCACTTCGTAGGATTGATGTGAGGATTCCACAAAGCATCACATGGAAAGTAACCAGAACTGTACTTGGACCCCGGGGAGCAAGGAGAGCCATCCCCGATTCACCATGGGGTTCCCTTCCCAAAGACACGTCTGATGCAGCCGAATTACCTCATTTCCCGCCCCCCTGCAGTTTTCATTACTATTGCATTTTATTAGTTGTAACTTCATACATCTGATTTCTATTTGTCTTTGGGGACTGGGAGTGTTACAGATGAACTTACAGCGATGATGACCTCAGCTAACGGCGTTTCCCAGTGTGGAACGTACAACAAACAATCAAAAGGACAGCCTGCTTGTGGTCCACAGAGGCAACATGCATCTAAACCGGGGCCTCGCTGGGCTCCAGCCAGGTGGCGGGTACCAGTTCATCCAGGCAACAGAGAAGGGGATTTTGTAGAAGGGCTTTCTCCTAAAAGGGATGCCAGCTTCTCCCTTAAGGCTTGGTCCCACGTGACTTTTCCTTGATGGGTAAGCGGAGGGTGCTGCACTACAAGTATGGAGACTGGGGTTTCCAGCCCAATGTGACCATGACCCAGGTCCTGTGTCAACACAAGGGGCAACGGCAGGTAGGGGAATCCTCGGAGAGGCTCAGGCCTATCACACTTTTAGCTTAAGATCCTAACGCTGTTGAGACGGTAAGTGTTGACGGTGAGTGAGTAAGTGACTTGGTGGGCATTCTCCCCCACTGCCGTCTGGCAGCCTGGTGCTGCAAACACCCCACATGTAAAAGGTTCACGAGTGACTCAGTGCTCAATATTGTCTTCACAGCTCTTACCTTCAACGTAGGTTGGGAAGGATGCCAAGCTTTTTCTTGACTGTAATTAAGACAAAGAGGTTTCAAAGAGGGCAGAGGGTGATAAAATATGCATTAACACAACTGCTCATGCAACAAATGAAAATAAATGCACTGCTACTGGCAGCTATTAACCAGATAGTGACCATTTGGGTTGAGGAAAGCAAGAGGTGGGTAAATATCTGCATTTGCTATTAAAGACTACTCAACGCCCACGGGCGTTCATTCAGATCGTAGATAATCAGAACATCCCACAACCCACAACCAGAGATGTGTCTGTCGGCTCAAAAATGGTCCCATCAACCCAAATCTATAATCAACGATAACAACAAAAGGGCATAATTTGTATCCTTACGCATCTCCATTTCCCAGTGAAGAACACTGCAGAAGCATCAAGAACATCAACAATATGGCTGTACATAGGAATTAGGAACCTCCTTGGGGACACGAGTAAATCAGATGCGGGTTTTTCCTTCCCAGCATTGATCTCTCGCTGTGCTAAAAACATTTGTGAGATTTAAAAAATCTCTTCCTGAATGATTTTAGTTAAAAAATTCCATTACATAACTCATTCTTGTGAATTCCCTTAACATAAGGGCACAGCCAACAAACAAGAAAAGGGAAATCACAGTTTTGTTTTGAACGTTAAGTCCCACCACCCGAGCAAAGGCCAGCTTATTGGGTGTGCTGAGAATCTCTTAGGCCCAAACAGGATAGTATTCTAAACACGTGTTCTCAGAGGACCCACACTTACTCCTCGGCTCCTTTCGCTACCAAACGTGCCAGCGCTAACTGTGAGGGGGCTGAGCGTGGGCACGTCATTGCTTCACTAGTAATAGGGGTGTAGCTGGCATGTCTGGGGCAGGGCACTGAGTATTTGGGGTGGGAGGAAAACTAATGCTAAAGAGGAGAACTCACAAGATGGGCAAAAGCTAGTATCAAAGAGCTCACACAAGGGTTATTTCCAGAAATCCCAACGATGTCCAATGGTGAGACATCAGGTGGTTATTTTCACACATCCCTTAGCGGCCAGGGCCCTGTGAGGCACAGCCACTCAATAGGATGGCCTGAAGTGATGCAATGTTGGGGTGCCTGCTGGGCTGGCAGAGTGATGGCGCCTGGAGCTGCCATGAGAAGCAATTCCCCATCGCTGCACCTTCTACAGTGCGACTTCACTTGGGAAGATGGGAGTGGCCATGAGACAATCAATCAGTCCATACTCACACCACAATAAAACAACAAACAGTAATGTTCAACAAGGTGTGAAGAATCGGTGACACTGAGATAGCTAACCCACTTCGAATAATGGCCAGAATTTAACTCTAACTGCACCATATCCTGAACAGGGTGAGCCATCGCGCAAGAGGCACTGGAGTGTGCTCAGTGGGACAGAGAGACCCTTCAATCCAAAGGAAGTGGGGTTTTTTTTGCCTTGGAAAGGGTCAGCTGTTAAGAAACTGTCGTGGGGCACATGCTCTGTGATGGAAACAACTCAAAGCCAACAGGGGTAGACACTGATTCTACTTCCCCTTTGGACAATTGAGAAGACGGGTTCAGCTGATGGTCAATAGCCAAGTATGCTCCTTCTGATGAGTGTGAACATGAACACAGGAATGACTTCATGCGGTGCAGATAGATGTCAGCTTCCTCATAAAGGACATGAGGTTTAAACTTGTCAACCACCCCCCCCCTTACCCTACTACTACCCTGGTAACTAGGAATTTAGTATACTCAGTTGCCTAATCCTAATGGCTTGGCCTCTCGATATATCCAAGATGACAATTTAGAATTTCTTAGGCCATTAGGAAGCTTTTCTGAATGCTACTCTCCAGAACCGTGTCCAGATTATAGCAAAAGCTGTCAAAAGGAAAGAAAAGAAAAGAAAAAAAAAGATAACTTGCATCTATGACTCTCAAAGAGTCTATCTGATTTAGATCCACAATGGAAGGGATTTGGTAAATTTACTGATTCTCTATACACAAGTTTATGACTGGCTTTCTGTAATCTCTAGGGTAGTAAGAATTTTTTTTTATAAAGAGGCTTTTTGGAAATGAAAGCATCTCTAATTATTGCATACAAAAAGAAGATTTTCATCATTATTTCCCAGGATATGCAGAAGCATGTGCCAAGTCTTGTAGGAACTGAGACACTAACAAATTTGCCTTGCGTATTCTATCTGGTGCATCATCAAATGCAGAATATTCAGCGGTCTGACAAGGCTTTTGTTTGCTCACATGTGGACTGAGATGAACATTGATCAAGCCCTTCATATTCAAGAATTAATAAGTAAAGTCACAGTCTAGATGACCAAAGGCCAACACCTTGGGGATTTTCCAGGTGGGTGGGTTGGGGGGACATCCCACAATGATATGCACAACGCAAAGCCTGAGGGTCTGATGATTGTAATACAATCGACCCTGGATGGGTGGATGGTGGCACTGCAAATCGCTTCCATCCTGGGAGCAGCAGGTCCTGATAGCTAAGAGCACGGGCCACGGGAACTGTGGATTCAAATCCCGCTGGACCACGTTGGAGATCTACCTCAGCTGAGTTCCACAGCATCTCAGCTTCTTCCAGTAACAAATGCGGTTGATTCGACCTACCTCCAAGCATGGTTCCAAGGACTCTATGAGGCACGAGCTGGCATTTGCTTAGTCCTAGGGCTGGATCACCAAGTGTGCTTGGGAAATGGTCACTCTCACTACTGTCACTCGCCCTGGGGCTGTCCTTCTTTCCCTCCCGGTGTTGGTTTTCACCCACTGTGAGAAGGTGTGGAGCAAAGGCTGGAGGTGCTGAGGTCCGCAGAAACAGGGCCCTGCCACTCCTCAGTCTAGTGGCCCAGGTCTGAGGATCCTGGCCAAGGGAGGACAAAGCCTGTTTCAAATCTAAATTCACATTGTGGCGATTGTTTCCAGAGAGGGTCTCTCAATGCTTGCTTGGTTTTATATAACCATATCAATAATAACAATAATAAAAGCACATACTTCTCCTCTTACTCAATACTTCATGGCAAATGTATGTGGCCAGTGACACTAAAAGGAGGTGTCTCAGCTCAGTGGTCCTTCCAGAAGTGATCCACCGCAAGGTTAAGATGCTTCCTTCTGCTGCCTTTCACATACTAACGAGGAGCAAAAGGGGGGACAGGGAGCTGGTCCTTGGTGCTGCAGTGAACTCTTGAGCACATCTCCTCAGTGCTGCCTCGCAGTATCTTCGCTAGAGCGGACGGGCTCGACACGGTATGGCGGGTAAGGCACAGATTAGGAAGTAGGGGTGAATGGCAGGTCGAAGGAGAGCACAGCCACTTCCAGAATCCATTCCAACTCTTATCAGCCCTTGATGGGCTTTCTGGGGCTACAAATCTTCACCAGAGCAAGCAGCTCCTCTTTCGCCCATGAAGCAGCTAGTGGATTTGAAGCCGTGGCCACTTGTTACTCCACAGCTCCACCGGGGTGACAGGTAGCTGGGTGTCAGGGACACCTGGTGCTGCCGAGGCTGTAGGCTCCCTTTGTGGAAGGACACTTGCTCTTTTCCAGCCCAGCACCCTAAGAAGCAAGCAGCATAGCCGCATTTCACCCTTCTCTGCTGGAGGAAGCTCGGCCTGCCCGCCACCATATCAGGTAGCCCGAAACAGCTGCAATGCACTGTCCAGTAGCCTGAGCATCAAGTGGCGAATTCCATGGAAGTGAATTAAGCGTAAATAAAATGAAGCATTCCATTCTTCAATACCAAGAGTCACATCCCAAGGCCCTGGGAAGCACAGGTGGGTGGCTGGGGCTGCCATAGAGCATCCCTGTCAATCAGTAAAGTTCACTGGGCAACGCTGATTTAGAAGATGCGAGGGATACCCACCACATGGGTCTCCTGGACAACGGGGTGTAAACTGGAAGCACCCCTAGGTAAACTGGGACCTCGGTCACCCTGTTTACAGGAAGGGCATTTCGTTTAGACCTGAACTACAAGGGTATTTAGGACACCAACCTAGCCCTACACCACACAAGCCGCTGACACCTACTAGATCAGATGCACATCATACGAGCAGGAGGGATGCTGGGCCAATGACTAGTGCTGTCCTACAGAAGTTCTACACTGATGGAAATGTTTGTCATCATCCCTGCTGAAGGCAAGGAGGAGCCCTGGTGGGGTGGTGGGTTAAGTGTTAGACGGTTAGCTACAAGGCCCCCCACTCCTTGGGAGAAAGATGAGGCTGTGAGCTCCTGAAAAGACGGACAGTCCTGGAAACCCTAAGGCGCTGTTCTACTGGACGAGTCGGAATCAACCTATTACATTTCTGAGAAGTCCAGAGGAACTGAGTATTGAATTTCATTTATTAAATTACATTTAAAGACCCTTGCAGCTGGGGATACAATTGGACAGCATAGCTTTAATCAACCAATCTCACTCTGGACAGGAGGACAGAAACCAAACCAAACTACTGCCAGTGAGTTGATTCGTGACCCCTACACCCCAAACTCCATATTTTCTGCCATGGAGTTGATGTCAACTCCCAGCGACCGTATAGGGCAGGACAGACTGCTCCTGTGGGTTTCCAAGACTGTAACTCTTTATGGGAATAGAAAGCCTCATCTTTCTCCTGTGGGGTAGCTGGTGGATTCACACCGCTGACCTAGTGGTTAGCAGCCCAAAGTGTAATCCACCATGCCACAAGGGCTCCTTCTGGCGCAGAGCGGTTCATTTGGGTCAGGAGTTCTGGGAGGCTAGCGAGAACACAAACCAGCGTGACAACAAAGCACAGTGGGTTGGCGGCTTTGGAAGCAAAATGGCACCTACCTCTTTATTTGTGGAGGCTTCCGCGGGGTCACTGGGATGGTGGGGGGTACCAGAGGACTCTGCACCCAGGGGCGAGGAGCTGCCAGGAGACGGAGACTAGAACACAGCAAGAGAACAGACGCCAGTGAGAATCTGGGAAGCGCCCAGCACCCCGGGAAGGGACATACCGAAATGAACATTCCTAATATTGAGCAAGCCTCTTCAAACAGGGCTGCCGGCTGCACATGGGAGGCTGAGCGCTGCAGCTTTCTGTTTGCTTCCCGTCCTGTTTTCAAAGGAGCGCTTTCAGCTCCTGCCCTCCTCACCCCATTCCGACCGCCTCAGACCGAGTGTTCAGAGAAACTATGGGCGAAAAGTTGAATGTCACACAGAAGGGCCCAGACAAGTGCAGCGAATTGCGCTACACAGATCAACCTTTACAAATGGTCCTTACTGAAGGGCAGAGCTTTCCAACTGACATGCCCAACCTCACCTGGGCGGAAGAGTGAAAATGGCCATGTGTGGGTTATTGAAGCCGTTTGCTGCACATGTCCTGCAATTCAATCACCTAAGCATATCAAGAAGGGCTGTGCAATCTGTACCGTAATCGCTTTCAGAACATTCTTCTTTATCGTACTCGTTATTAGCTCCCCATCTCCCTGCCACTTTCCCTGCCATACATCCCAAGAAACCCTTAGTCTAGTTACTGCCTGTAGATTTACATATTCTGGATTTCACATACAGGAAAAGGTAAAAACAAAATGATGGACAATAATAAAGCAAATCGAGAAAACCTCGATTGGAAATAAAGTAGAAACTATTAAAAACTGGAACATCCTTAACACGGCTCTTTGAGGAGGCAGCTGGGATCAAGCCGATCGCAAGCATTCTGTTTGATGTCAGGGGAACTCCAGAGAATTACCCGCCGTTCAGCCTCCACACATTACCTCGGGTGCGCTGGTAATGGTTCAAACATCTTCACTCAAGTGTATGCTTGCAAAGAAGACTGACTAAGCTCTTTCATGTGTCCAGCCCACAGTAGGAGCTCTATAGGTCCCATGTGAAGTTAAAGGAGCATGGGGATGGAGCTGACACAGCCTCTGAAAGCCAATCCCCAGCAGGTCCTTGGGCGTTCTGTAAGCTCTGGACATCTCAGGAGGTGAAGGGCATCTTCAGGCGGCCATTAGGGTCGGTAATGGCCCTCTGAGAATAAGAGGGTGCAGCCTCGCGGCCGGCTGGTGCTCTTAGGTGGAAGCCATGAAGCACAGAGAAACAACACAAGGGTCTACTCTCTGAGGACATGTCCAACGTGCGCAAGGAGACGTAAATCCTCAGCAAAGGTGGCAACATCACATGAGTGTTTGCTGGAGTTTGCATTGAGACTGGCCTCCCACGGGAAGCTGGGGTATGGGGGGGGGCAGTGACACACTTCTGATGGAAAGGGAGAGTGTCTCCCACAAAGTAACTGTTGGGAAGGTATGCAGCACGCCACCCCAAGGGCGTCCTTAGTGGGTACTGCATGCAATCTCTCTGCCTCTGTCTCGCTCTCACACAAAACCAACCTGTCTTCGCCCAAATCTGTTCTTGTTGCTAGCTGTTAAGTTGGCTCCGCCCCGTGGCGATCTCATGTGTAAGAGAAGATAGAAGGAGTGAGATCTCCGGGACCATCGGTGGGCTTGAGGCCTTGGCTGTGACCATGGACTCTACCCATCACGTAAGGTGTGTGTTTTGTTTTCACAGACCCTGGACATGATGTCCTTTCTCAGAAACTGATCTTTCTTAATGGCACGACCAAAGTGATGGAGCCAAAGTTTTGCCACCACCACGTCTAAGGAACTTGTAGTTCTTCTAGGCAGATTTCTTAGTTTTCCTGGCAGCTCTGCGCCTCGTCAGTATTCTTGGGCAACACGCTTCAAATGCATCCATCCTTCTTTGTGTTCCTTTTCCCTGTCCAGCTTTCCCACGCCCGTGAAACGACCAAGACCATTGTCAGGTGCACCTTAGTCCTCAGAGCGCTCTGAACAGAAATGCAGGAGGAATGAAGTGGACAGAAAACCAAAAACCAGACTCACTGCCACGGAGTTGATGCCGACTCACAGCGACCTTGTAGGGCAGGGTAGAACTGCCCGGGTGAGTTTCCGAGACTGTCCCTTCGTACAGAGTAGAAAGCCCCGTCCTTCCCCAGACTGCTGACCTTGCAGTTAGCAGCCCCGCATGTGACCGCTGCAAGCCCAGGGCTCCGGAAATGAGAAGGCTGAGGCAACAAATCGTCCAGGGCGCACACTAACAGCTGGTTGCTGCGGGGAGGTGGGGGGATGTGGGGTGCTGCATTTACTTCCTGGGAGCCCATCAATCTGATTCGGGGCAGGGAGGTGGAGGATAATGAGTCTGGGAATATTCACAAACATGCATCAGACACTGCAGTAAAGCAAGAGCACGGTCACACGGTGACAGCAGACATACAGCGTCCACCTAGCCCCCTTCTCCCCCACACCCTCACCACCATCTCCGGTCTTATTAAAGTAGCCCCACAGGCCTTTAGAAGGAAACTGGCAGAATGTTTCATTTGGCATCCAAGAGAGCCAGAGGTCCTTGCTGACTTACCTCTCTTCTGGGCCTGTTCCAAATTAATGTAGTAAGGTCTTGGTGAGAAGTTAATGCCTTTAGATTTCCTCAGATCTCCAAAATGTGAAGACTTTCCTTAGATATTTCCATCTTTGTTTTCTTCCCGAGTAATTTTCTCTGTTGTAAGGCTTTCTGGGCTATCGACCATGGGGAGTTTATCACCACTGTTTCTTCTTTAATGGTTAGGGTTAAGGACTGTGTAACACTTTAAATCACATGCATTCACTTCTTCAACGTGTGTGTGTGTGTGTAAAACACGTCTGAAGTGTTCCACAGCTCTCTTCCTCAATGTACCTTCTGGTTATTGTTGCGGTTCCAAATCTCCCAAGAATGGGTTCTTGGCAATGTTGCAGGTACCAGCTCATCCGGGAGGATGAGATGGGCAAAGAGGCTCCCTGGCCACTGGGCTGGGATGTGGAGGAGGGAATGAGAGTCCACCAAACCCAACCTGACCCAACCCCACCCTCTGTCACGGACTCCATGCTGGACCCTGGAGACAGAGTAAAACTGTCCCCAGTGACTGGGCACCAAAGAAAACTGCAGAAGCACAAGTGACACTGCTCTGGGCACTGACTACAGAGGCTCTGAAGGACACATCGTGACCTTATCAAGGGCCACTTCCCCCAGGTGTCCAGTGCACTAGTTTTCTGCACGCAAAGCTGCCCACTCACGTGTCCTGCAGTGAGCATGTATAATGAACAACCCCTTTTAGAAAGTTCCATTTAACGGTCAATTCAAAAACGTTCAGCTTGCTGATGCTCTATCAGAGGCTTGGCAGCACCGTCCTCCTCCAGGGCTGTGGACTCTTGTGTAAGTCACCTTTTATGTGCACGGGTTCACCCACTCCCCAGGACCGTGGTGTGTTCGCCTCTGCCATCAGTGAGCCTAGCATTTGGGTTTCTCTCTGCTGTTGCTGTTAGGTGCCATTGAGTTAGTTCTGGTCCTGAGCGACCTCTGCACAGCAGAACGGAACCCACAGGGCCCTGCGCCATCCTCACCGCTGTTCCCAAGTCCGGCCCATTGTCACAGCCACTGCGTCGGTCCATCTCCCCGAGGGCCGTCCTGTCCTTCGCTGCCCGCTGTCTTACCAAGCGTGAAGCCCTTCTCCAGGCACTGGGGCTCTCCTCGACAACTCTCCCAAGTACGTAAGCTGAAGTCTGGCCATCCTTGCCTCCAAGGAGAACGCCGGCCTTACTTTTCCCGAGACACGGTGGGTTTGTCTTCCATGCAGTCCGTGGTACTTTCAATACTCTCCGCCAGCACCATGATTCAACCGCATCGATTCGTCTTCGGTCTTCCTCATTCAACGTCCCACAAGCATCCAAGGCAGCTGACATGACCATGGCTCGGGTCAGGTGCACCTTAGTCTTCAAAGTACCAGCCTCACTGTTCAATACTCTAGCGAGTCAAGCAGTAAGTGCTTAAGAAATGCTTGGGCCCCTGGGTGGTTCAAATGGTGACTGTACACAGATACGATGCTTGGCGGTTTCGCTCTACAGATCAGTGCCTTAGAACGAGGGCCTGGTGAGCTATTTCTTAAAAAAAACTAGACACGACAACCTGATGGAGCACAGCCATACTCCAATAGACAATGAGGCTGACGTGAGTGGGAACTGACCCATCAACAATAGGTTTTCAACAAACGTTTACTGAACACGTCACCTCAGGGAAGTGTTACAGCTTAGATAGGAATCAGGTATGTTACAGACCTACCCCATTTTCTTTTATTGTTTTTTGCTGGTCAATGGTAAGCAATCCTTCTCTGATAGAGCATCCCCACAATGTTCTGTGCAGAACATTATATCTGCCTTTTAAATTACTGAAATGGTCTTTGCCTGTGAAGACTGACCTGTGCTCCAGGGAAGCTCTCCTGAAGTTCAATGCTCTTTGTGTTAGACAGGGTTCTCTAGAGAAACAAAACCTAGGACACGTATGATTTTATATATAGCATACATATGTGTATATATATACATACAACATGTATATATGTGTGTATACACACACAGCACGAAGGAATATAACAGCTAAATAGTCTACACAGCAGTACAGAGGGCTCAGTTCAACTCGCTTCTGTGAACAGGTAATATACTGGAAGTCCTTCAACTTACGAGGGTTGCTGGGTCCAAGGTCAAGGAAGCAGACAGCTGAGTCTTCGTTAGAGCAATGCAGGCAGTCTGGCCAGAGGCAGCCAACAGCAGGGCGGGTCACTAATAGTCAGCCAGATGACAGGATCCAACAGTCCCCAGCTCAAGTAAACACCAGCAGTGTGGCAAAGCAGGTCTTGAAGGAACCTTAAGCTCTAGTGACATGGTCCACAGGTTGGGTGTCCCACGGGTAGTGTAGCTCCCAAGTTAAGGCAGAGAACTAGCTAAGGCAGCTGCACACTGGTCTGATCACCAGAGAGCAGGAGAGAAAGAGGCGGGGCTCACCGAGCCATTTATCTCTATGCCTTCCAATCAAACTGTGACCTTATTAATCTCACATGTAATCCCAATATTTTCCTATTGGCCAGGCTGGCCCAATAAACCTACCTCTCACACTGTCCAAAAGTAGGCTCATTGGTAAAGCCTATATATAGGCGCACAAAGCCAAAGATGGACAAATCCCCTTGGAACAGGCAGCTTAAGCAAAGGTGCTAGTATTCAGCACATTTCAAACACCTCTTAACTCCAATTTCCACCTGGACATGACTTTTGATATATATTTTTTGAGTTTCAAAATTAAGGAAGAAAGCCAGAAATTGGGTAACACTTTTTACATTCTAAGAATGTATTGGCAGTAATGTTTACATGATGAAGCATTACTGGCATAGTGCTAAGATCTCATAGCATCTTTTTATCCAGTGCTTCGAGTCGTAGAGAGCCTGATACAACAGAATCCAATACGACACCATCCTCACTATCACCGCTGTGTTTGAGACCATTGTTGCGGCCACTGTATCGGTTCATCTGTCACTGAGGGGCTTCCTCATTTCTAGTGTCTCTCGGCTTCAGCCAGCATGATGGCCTCCTCTAGGAACCGATCCCTCAGGATAACACGTCCGAAGTACATTGTGGCAGTGTCTGCATCCTATCCTCCAGGTACTCATTTGTCTGGCAGTTCCTGGTAGATTTGGCATTCTTCACCCACGTCATTATTCCAGTGCATCAATTGTCTTTGATTTTCTTTACTTCGTGTCCAGTGTTTGCGTGGCTTGGGTGAGGGGCTCCATAGTCCCCAAAGTGACATCTTCGATGGTGAACACTTAAAAGAGAGTGTTTGCATCACATTTGCCCAACACACTTGTATTGCTGATTTCTTGACTGACGTGTCCATGAGCGGTGATTGTGGGTCCTAGATGCAGAAGTCTCTGATAGCGCCAGTCTGTTCTCAGTTTACGGCGCCGCTGTCTCTCAGTCCAGGTGGGAGAATTTTTGTTTCTCTGTCTTGCTCTGCGCTGAGTCCTCTTCCCTTTCAGCAAGGCAGGTCGTGTCATCTGCATATCACAGGCTGCTGATGAGTGTCCCTCCTGTCCCGATGCCACGTTCTTCAGACTATTTGTTCAGGATACAATTGAATAACTACGGTGAAAGGATACAGCTCGACACAGGCCTTGTCTAACTTTTAAACCACACAGTATCCACTTGTTTGGTTCAAGTGACTGACTCTTGGTCTTTGTACAGGTTCTGCATGAGCATGACGACGTCTTCTGGAATTCCATTCTCCACAAAGTTATCCATCATTTGTTACGATCCCCACACTTGAATGCTTTTTGCACAGTCCCTAAAACACAAGTGAACATCCATCTGGTATTCTCTTCTTTCAGCCAGGATCCAGGTGACGTCATTCCACATCCACTTCTGCATCGGCGGCGGCTTTCGGGCAGTTCCCTGGCGATGCAGCGCTGCAACAACTTTTGGAAGTACCTTGGGCACAATCTGACTCGCATACGCTATTGGCGGCAGGGTTTGATCGCTTCTGCAGGCTGTTGGATCATTCTCGTGGGTATGGACATGGATATGGACCTCTTACAGTCAGGTGGCGAAGTCTTCCAGATCTCTTGGCATTGAGCAGTAAGCACCTCCAGTACCGCCTGTCTGTTGGGAGCATTTCCATGGGCATTCCAGTATTCCTGGGGCCTGTGTGTCCCTTGGTTTTGACCCTGCCGTCAGTGCAGCTTGGATTTCTTCTTTGACAGTTGGCTGTTGATGCTCTACCACCGTCATAAGTGGTTGGGTATTATCAGTTCTCTCTGGTATACTGACTTTGTCTACTCCTCGAATCTTCCCGCGTTGTTCAATATTCGGCCCCTAGAATTCTTCAATTTTACAACTGGAGGTTCTTTCAACTTGAGAAATGCTAGGGTTGTTCTCTTCTTTTGGCTTTGAAGTCCATGCCTTTGTACATTTCATCGTAACATCTTCTCAAGCTGCCCTCTGACATCTTCTGTTCAGCTCTCACACATCATCATTTCTTCCTTTCGCATCTCTATGTTCTAGAGTAACCTTCAGAGTCTCTTCGGACACTCACTTTGATCTTTACTTTCTTTATTTCTTGTTAAAGATCTTTTGGATTCTTCCTGCATGATGTCTTTAATGCCATTATGTAACTATTGTGGTCTTTGGTCACTGGTATTTAATTTGGCACCCAAATTGAATTTTGGCTCCCGTGGACTTGTTTTAATTTTTTTAACCTGAAATTATACATGAGCAATTGGTGGTCTGTTTTGTAGTTGACCTCTGGTCTTGTTCTGACAGATAATACATAGCTTCTCTATTGACTACATATGTAATCAATATAATGCAGGAAAAGCACCTGTGCATTCCACCCGGTAAGGTCATTTACTTTTCCTGTTTGTTGTCCAAGAAAAGATGCTTGCAGTGAATATGTTGTTGGTCTTGCTAAATCCTATCATGTGATCAATCTCCAGCATCACTTCTATCTAAAGGCCACCTTTTAAACTACTGATCTTTTTTGTTTCCAACTTTCATATTTTAATAAGCAATAATTACCACTGCATCTTTATTGCATGCTTGACCAATTGCAGACTGATGAAGTTTCTCAAAATCTTCAATCTCTTCATTGCTGGCAAGGTGGCTGGCACATGTATTTGAATAACAGTCAGAGTGAACGGTCTTTATTATAGATGCACAAGTATCTTCTCACTGACAGTATTGTATTCAGGATAGAGCTCGAAATGTTTGTTCTAATGATGAATGCAGTGCCATTTCTCCTCAATTTGCCTTTCTTGGCATAGCAAACCATATGGCTATCTGATTTTAAAATGGCCCGTTCTAGTCCATTTCTCCATTAATAAATGCATAGGCTATCAACTGTTATACATTTGATTTCATTTTAGACAACTTCCAATTTTATTAGATTCATGTTTCATAGTCCTCACGCCTGTTTCCTCCCATGTCTTCTGACACCAGCAAACGAAGGATCCACGGGCTTTGCTCCATCCACTTCTTCCAGGTTGACTCTACTGTACGGAAGCGCCCTTCCTCAGTCACATTTTGAGTGTTTGCCAGCCTGAGGGGCTCACTTCCTGGCTCTGTCAGACCAGGTTCTGCTGCTGCTCCTGAGGTTTTCAGTGGCACCTCTTTTTCTCTTTTCAGAAAACAAGGATCATCAGAATCATCCTTTCTAGTCTGTCTTAGTCCGAAAGCTTCGCTGTAACCTGCCCACCATGGGAGACCCTGCTGGTCACTGACACACGAATGGGACGGCTTCCAGCAACATAGCCACACGCAGGCCACCCTAGCAAGACAAACGTGGTTAGTGGGAAGGAACTAAGGGACCTGGAGTTCTCCAAGTTAAGTGACGACCGGAGACATCTCTCTGAACGCACACCTCTCAGATGACTTGCCACAACTCCCTCTTCTGTGAAATTCCAGGAAGTTTCTTAAATTCAACAATTTATGTTATACAGGTTATGTTCTAGAAGAGTCTCAAAAACTGTGATCTGAATTCTACCACCATACTTCTTGGGTCTACAAGGTAGAGTTTAGACACAAATTTAAGCTCCTCGATGCCAAGACAAGAGAAGTTGAGTCCGTCTAGTAGCCCAGGGGTCAGAGGTCGCCTGAAGGAAGCAAAAGCACCCGCAGGGAAAGCAGATCATTCATTTCCATGCTGACCAGACATCTCTGAGGGACTAACACTGTTCTGCTCGGGGTCAGAGTGGTACAGATTAACAGCTCAAGAAACTTTTAGGCTCTGGCTGTAGGGAAGATCATGATTATTTATATGCTACTTCAACAGACATTTCAAGGCCTACATTGAGGGAAACAGAACAGGGAGGCGAGTGTATGCGGGTAGAGTCTCTATGCTCGAATTTAAGGAGGCTGGGAGGCCAGGAGTCTCGTGGAGGGAGGTCTTCACGCTCGTGAGTTGGGGATGAATCCCAGTCACATTCTCCTAACCAAAGTTATCCCCCGTGATGTCCCCTGTAGCAATTCCCATCTTCAGATGCTTCTTGCAGGCTCAGGGTTGCTACTGTACGCTTGGAGCTTATCTGCCTGCAGGCTGTCTGCCATCAAGCGCAATCAGACCACCCACCCTAAGTATGGTCTACTCCCCTGGAGAAGAGCTCAGGGACACCTAAGGTCAAGCCAGCTCAGACACAACCAAGGTGAAGCCGCCATCTTAACTCAAGAACCGGCCCATCTTGTTACTTATGTACCTTCCTGTCATGTGTATGCCCTAGCACATCCCTTTCCTATTAAGTGCATGTCCCCTTCCTGTTATGTGTATGCCTCTCACACATCCCCTTCCTATTATGTATGAGTATGGCGTGGCTTGCATGCCCGAGATTATACACGCTTCTTCTCTTGATCCTGTCATCGGAAGAGGTGAGCCCTTTCATGCCTGGCTGATGTTTCTTTAATTTGCCCTTCAATTACACAACTGCCCCTCAGGACCCATTCGGTTGTGGAGGCCGGTCCCCGCACTACCTGCATTACTCGCTTTGGTGGTAGTGGCTGCTAGGTGCTGGGGAGTCTGTGGCAACTCATGGTGACCTTGCCGAAGACAAAATGGACCACTGCCATCCTCACGACCATGGTCTGCTTGTGCCCAATGTGACCACTGGGTCAGTCCATCTCCTTCAAGGCCTCCATTCATTCTATTTCACCAAGCACGATGTCCTTCTCTAGAATGAGTCTTTGCTGATGACACGCCAACTCATGTGAATTGAAGTCTCACCATCTTACTACTATGGGGCATTCTGGCTGTACTTCTTCCCAGGCAGATCTGCCCATTCTTCCGCGAGTCTGAGGTCTATTCAACATTCCTCACCAACATCACAGTCAAAGGCATCCATTCTTTGGTTTCCATGATTCGTTGTTCCATTTTCTAGTGCACATGAAGTAACTGAAAAGACCGTGGCTTGAGTCAGACATACCTTAGACCTCAAGGTGATGTGTTTGCTGTCCTAGCATTGACTGGGAAACAAGGAGGAAGGAAACAGAGTCCTGTTCTCCAAAGCTTTCTCGATGACCAGAGGGAGGCAGCCAGGATGTGCCTAAGATATCCCCCTGTGTGGTGGGGGTAGAGCTGGGAGTGATTAATCCTGCAAGAGGGAAGGGTGCGGAGCACACCAGGCTTGCTTCAGAGGAATCCTGAAAACTGTAGGTGTTCACCCACTGGGTGATCCTGGATAGTGCAAAGGGCTCATGTGCCCACTTGCTAACAGAAAGGTTGACTCTTTGGGTCCACCCAGGCATGCCTCAGAAGAAAGACCTGGCGATCTCTTTTCGGAAAATCCTAAGTATCACAGGTTGACTGTAACACACACGTTGCCACCGTGAGTCACAACGGACTCAATGGCACCTGGTGATGCATGGAATACTGATATTGGGACCAGGGGGTATTGGAAATAGAGGTATGGAGGAGGGACTGCACGTCTCTCAGGACAGGGCAGGGACTGGTCGCGGGAATGTTTTCAGCCCTGCCAAGGATAACAAAACTGATGAACAGCTCCCAAACGTTTTCCTTTGTGAGACACTGGCCTGTTATCCTCAGTGTGGAAGTATACACAAAGCAGATGCTTAGACCCACTGCCACTGCCCCTCAGAGTTTCCAAGGCTGTAATCTCTATGGAAGTAGGCTGCCTCAGCATTCTTCCACAGGGTAGTTGATGGATTTGAACTTCTGGCCATTTGGTTAGCTGCCACGCACTTAACCACTGTGCCACCAGAGCTGTTTATATAGACTCTTAATACGATCCCCTGAGTTGAAGTGGGAGGTTCTAAGGATTGCAGGCTTGAGTTACTTCTCTCATTCATCTTTCCTTTGTGTTAGTCTCGGTTGACTAGAGAAACAAAGCCAGAGACACTCATATGTATATGAAAGAGTTTTATATCAAAGAATATTGTATATTAAGAAAACATCCCAGCACAAGCCACATTAGTCGATATTATCCCATATGTCCAATACCAGTCTATGGATTCCTCTTCAGACTCACGCACACATGAAATGATGTCAAATGCAGGAAGATCACAGGCCAGTGGGTGGAAAGTCTTGTGAATCCAGTGGAGGTGGAAGTATCTCAGCACTGGCCTGGGTCTCCACGTGGCTCCTCCAGCTCCAGGGCTCTGGCTCCATCAGTGTAGCTTCATGTAGCTTGTCAACAAGAATGTTTTGCAGGGAGTTGAGAGAGTGCCTATTTATTTCCGTAGCTGTGGCCTGATTGACAGGCTAAACTCCACCCCTTCACTCTTTATAGTCTCAAGTTGACACAAGATTATGCAACTGCCACACCTTCTCTTAATGTCATTTCTCACTCTTGGGAATCCACGGAGAGAGAAGGTCCCCTCTTTCCCTCACTGACATCGAGTCAACCTGGGAAAGCTGACGGCTGGGCTTCTGAGAGCAAACCAAGGTCTGAAGTAGTGTACAGTATTGCAGAAGGCGTGCTGGTGGTGCACTGGTTAAGTGCTCACTTCTGTAAAGAGTACAGCCTAGGACACCTTATGGGACTATTGCTTCGTATGGAACAACCAGTGGGTTCGAACCGCCAATGTTAGGGTTAGCAGCCATGTGCTTCATTAGCTACTGTCTCACTGGGCAGGGCTCCTTCTCTGTCACATGATAAACCGGAATCGACTTGATGGCACATGGCAACAATAACAGTGATCTGGAGAGATTTTGAAAAGAAATTCTAGTGACAAGACATAGGGGAAGTGAGTTCTACAGGGGTCTTTCGGTTATTTATTCAATATTGATGTGCTGAGTAAGTCCAGAGCCCAGCCTGCCCTCCAGCAGCTCCAGGTCGGCTAGCAGAGCAGAGACATCCAGTGCTCTGTAAGAAGTGGCATGGGCTGAGTCCCCGTGAGTCTCTGCAGGAAAACAAGAACTGCAGTGACTCAAAGCCAGTCACTAACGAGCTGCTGTTGACAACATGAGTGCTTGCCTGTGTCCCTCCTCCCCAAACATTACCCTCTATCTGCTCTGTGTCCCTGTTGGCTGGAGTCCTGGTGACAATGGGCAGCGTTTGTTACGACAGCACCATCATGCTCTTACATCTCTGCCCCAACATGGAGCAAATGGAACTGGAGTAGAAAGTGTAACGATCGGGGAGAAACACACACACACACACACACACACACGCACACACACACGCACACACACACAGACAAACAAACAAGAATGCAGACTTTCGTGAAGTGGAAAGTCAAAGTTGGAGAAATGTTCAAACCAGGCACTGCTGATGTGTCGGGGAAGTTACACCGGCTAACAATGAAAAGTGGAAAGGATGATGAGCATGCTTGGAGAATCAAAGTCCCGGTGAGCTAGTGGGTTAAGAGTTGGGCTGCTCAACATAAGGTCAGCAGTTTGTACCCACCAGGCACCCTGAGGGAGAAAGATGAGGCAAAAAAGATTTCCAAAAAACCCAAACCAAACTCATTGCCATTGAGTCGGTGCTGACTTAGAAGGATGGCCTCTGAAGTCCTAGGAAGCAGTTCTAGTTGGTCAATGGGAGTCAGAAATGATTCGATGGCAATTTGGTTTGGTTTTGGGTAGAGGAAAACTGTGCCAGTTCTTAAATGTTCTTGCTGAAATGATCCTTTCTTATGACTGAAATGACCCTCCTCCCATCACGCAGCAAAAGTCACATATAAATTGAAGAGGGTCATTGACCTACTACTATGCAATTCAATGACTTTAAAAAAATTCAACCCTCCACATCAATACTTTCAACCTATTCATATTATTAGCACGTCATTGGAAGGATGACCTACTTAGTATTATCAATCAAGAGGGAAACGGAGCTTTTGGTTCCCAAGCTAAAGTCCTACTCAAATCTCCTCTCCCGCAGTATTTACTTTGGAGCTTTGGTCCTTGTCTTAGGCAAGCTAATTTTTCAGATTATTTTTGTTTTAGGTATTCTTGGTAGCATAGTAGTTATGTCATCCACAAGGTCAGTAGTTCGAAACTACCAGCTGCTCCGCAGGAGAAAGAAGATGCTTTCTCTTCCTGTCAAGAGTTACCGTCCCCGAAACTCACAGATGCCTACCCTATCCTATAGCGTCTCTGCGAGTCAGTGTGGACTTGATGGGTTATGTAGGGATCCTCAGAATGCCCCCTAGTGGTTACGACATAACAGTTGCCCTAGTGCCCTAGTGAGCAGAGGGGAGACACTGAGCACGGGGCCGGACTAGGGAAAGCCTTCGTGGAGGAGAGACCGACTCCTTCCTCTGTCAGTGCCTGGCCCACAGAATGCCTTGGAACAGAGTCCACTGGTCGACCAAAATAACAATCAACCTCAAGGCACTGAATCTAAATGTCAGGGTCACCAGTAGATTCCATTTTCAAACACGCAGTAGGAAGGTAGGGAGCACACAACACATTTCTCCCCAAAGTCACACCTGAAGTGCTTTAGTGACCCAGTGCTGCCTTAGTAAGAAATATCACGCGCGGGTGTGTGTGTGTGCGTGTGTGTGTGTGTGTGAGCATGTGTAAAAGAACAGAAATGCCTTGCCTGAGAGTTCTGTGGGCTCAAAGTCCAAATTGGGGTCTTGGCCACATTCCTTCCTTCCATAGGCCTCTTTCTGTTTCTGGGGTTTAATTTTAAAATTAAGCAAGTCATGAAACCAGCAGCCGTTCCACGGGAGAAAGAAGGGGCTTTCTACTCCAGTGAAGAGCGACCGTCTCGGAAACTCCAGGGGCAGTTCTGCCTTGTCCTACAGGGTCGCTGAGTTGGCATTGACCGGAAAGCAGTGAGTTTGGCGTTTGGTTTATTCTCGACCAGGACATGTTGACGGGTACAGGTGTTAGGATTTCTACATTGCTTTTTTTTTAGGGGGGGCAGGGGCAGAGGCGGCGTGTGTGTGATAAAATTCTATCCATAATATTAATTTCAGAACAGTGAAGTGTTTAAGGGCCACCATTTGGCTGAGCAGCATCTTAAGTCAGCTCTGTGACTGAGCAGGGAATCCATCTTCTCCAAGCCTCCAGGGAGAAATGAGGGCACAGCGGTTACCCACATCCAGGGAATGGCATGGCACTTAATGGGTGATCATGCACATGGGGGCCAGCTCGGTGTCTGCCCATGTACAGACCACTCAACCAAGAGATGACAAGTCAAGAAGGACTCCACTGGCTGCAAGAGGAATTGCACACCTCTGGGAGAGTGTTCACAGGACAACGTCCAGCTACAAAAACATTCACTTCTAGATGAAATTAAAAAGCAAATAGAAGGCTCTATAAAATCAACCCACAAAGACTCTAAATTAATTCATCAGCTCCACAACTCTCAGCGGGGTTGATGTGTGTGAGATGTTGTTTCAGACATGTTTGCGACTTGAGCCAGCGCTGACTCATGCTGACCCGTATGTACCAGGTCACGGGGTGCCCCGCTGCTGATGGGTCACCAACAGGTTGCTATGGTTCACTGGGATTTCTAAGACGGATTTTGGAAGTAGATCACCGGGTCTTTCCCCCTAGTCCATCTTAATCTGGAAGCTCTGCTAACCCCTGGTCATTACCCTAGCAAAGGCAAGTCTCCACTGAGAGACAGGCAGTGGCCGCACATGATGTGCACTGGCTGGGGATCAACCCAGGATCTCGTGTATAAAAGGCAAGCATTTAGGGCATGCAGCTGCGGTGTACAGACTGCGCATGCCCACTGCCACCTATTCAGGAGCGTATTCCAGAACATGAGGGCCGAGAGTGATACCATTTTAGGGGCTGACTTATGAAAGAGAATCATGTACAGGTGTTGCCCTATTGGTGGGCTACTACACTGACCATGAGTGACCACGCGGCGCCATGACACGCTGCCATTAGGGCAGCTGGTGAAAAACCCAGGCCAGCCCTCATCAACCTCAACTAGTCCCGGCACACGTGGCCTGCTTTTGCACCAAGGAAATTCAGAGGCACAAATTTCACTCCAGTGAGAAAAGCCATTCTTTAAACATCAGACAGTTAAAATGGCTCAGTTAATAAAATCTATCTCAGATTAAAGTACTTAGTAATTTCAAGAAAGTAGAATGACTCACTAAAACTGAGAATACATGTTTTTGGGGTTTTGGAAGTCACCCAGGAGCCAGCAGACTACTCGAGACCCCCGGCACTAACAGTTCACAATCCTCACCAGCGTCCTAGCCCTACGCTATTGATGTTCAGTGTGAACATGGTTTTAACACACTCTGGATGAGTCACTCTTCGATTTAAAAATCTTCAGGGGTTCCTTTTGGGTTTGTGGAAGTCCCAGTCTCCTTACACAGGCTGAGGGGCCCTTGATGAGGTGGGCAGACACACGAGTCACAGTGATGGCTGGACAGAGAGCCAGGAAGGGGGTGCCATGAGTCAGAGGCAATCTGTCTTCTCGTAGGAGCCCAGTGGCCCCGTGGTTACTTCAAGCTCAGCAATTTGAAACCACCCGCCGCTCGGAGGGAAAAAGAGGAGGCTTGCTCCTTCCTCAGCGCTGGGCTGCAGGGCGGAAGGTCTGCCAGTCACACGGTATCTCTCTCATTGCCATCATTCTGTAGCGTCCCCCTTGCACTTCAGGAAACTCGGCTCATCGATGGCATGCTTGGCCCCGTGAGGGCAGGGCTCTGATTAAGTCACACGTGCCTAATATAGGGAAACGAGTGTTGCTTGCCCCCTTCCTGCTGGTGAGTCCGTGTGTGCTCCACGGGGCATTTTCTGGAAGTAAATCAAAGTACCTCTGGTGGGTCTGAACCCCCATCCATTCAATTCCCAGCTGAGCACACCAACTGGGGCAGCACCCAGGGACTCGCCTAATACTGGCATGTAGTTATCATGTGCTGCTGAGCCGGTTCCGACTCACGGCGACACTACATGGCAGAGAACTGCCTCGTGGTCTGTCACAGGCTATCATTCTTACAGCAGGCGCCCTGGTGGAACAGTGATAATGAACTGGGCTGCTAATTTCAGGGCCTACACTTCAAATTCACCAGCCGTGTTGAGGGTGAAAGATGAGGCTTTCTACTCCTGTAAAGAGTCACAGGATCAGAAACCCACAGGGACAGTTCTACTCTGTCTTGTAGAGTCACTATGGTCCTGGGGGACTGTGAGTTTTGAGTGATGCCTGAGGTTGTAATCTTATACAGGTATGGGGTGTTTTGTTACGTTAATTTGGCAAGATTAGTGCAGAGTGTATCTTACATCAATCTCTCTTGAGATCAACTGAAAAAGAAATACAGACCTGCTAACCTCAAGGTCAGCAGTTCAAAACCACCAGACACTCTGAGGGAGAAAGGTGAGTCAGTCTCATAGACTTGCAGGGGGGCAGTTCTACCCTGTCCTGCAGGGTCTCTTTGTGTCCGAATGGACTGGACGGCAGAGAGCAGTTTTGTGTTTTCTCCCAGAGTCCAAAGAAAGCCCTTCCCTACAACTGGTACGCTGATCCAGACTTCCAACATCCTGACCGCGAGAAAATGAATCTGTGGTTACAGCCACTAACCCGTGGTTAGGGAACTAAGACTGTGCAGTATCCAGACACGCAGGGACGAGTGTCCCCAAAGCTTTCCCCAAAGGACTGTATGCCAGCACCTGGCCAGCCAGCTCTTCCCCAGCCTTTCTGGTTCCACTTCCTTTTCTGCAAGGAATTTCCAAGGTGTGGCTCCTCCCCCTTCCCTCTCCCCCACACCAACTGAACAAAATAAAAAAACTCTCAAGCCCACTGCCACCGAGTCAATTCTGGCCCTTGAGGACAAAGCGATGCCCTGCGGCGTTCTGAGACTGCACATCTTGATGGGAATAGAAGGGTTTATCTTTCTCCTGAGGAGTGGTGGGTGGTTTTGAACTGCTGGCTTGGCGGTTTGCTGTCCAACTTGTAACCCATGACACCATGCCAGCAGGGCTCCTGATGTGCTTATCCAGTAGGTTCGAAGTCTCCTTCAAGCGACTGCACTGTGCTTACTGGTTTAGCTGTACCCCTTTTCTCACCCCGACAGCACACTTTCTCCTCACGGATCTAAGTGGTTTTAAATTCATCTATTCCACGTTAGAGCTAGGAAAAAAAAACAATGGGGGGGTGGGTGTGGGTGGGGGGAGTTAGGAAGCCAATGTGTAGATGATTAGTTTCTTTTCTTGCCCCAAGGTATGTTTTGTGCTTTGGAAAATCAAACTGCTTAAGAAATCCATAATTATTCATGCTCAACTCAAATGATTTTATCCATGCACGGTGATATTTCCTTAATGTGGTGAAGCAGGGAAGTCGGCCTAGACATTGTTGGGGCATAATTGTGTCATTACAATGATAACAGCCCGAGCCTAATGAAGTGTTTTATATACACATTTATAATGGATTCAATTAATACAAACGGAACAATTTTGAGATAGCTGTCGGTTAGAATTTTCTAATCATTTCCTGCGTTCTTGCATGCTCTGCTCTGATCGGTCTCCCTTTGCCGGCCCCCATGTCAGGGAGCAGGGAGCAGGCTGAGGCTGAGGCTGAGGCTGAGGCTGAGGCTGAGGCTGAGGCTGAGGCTGAGGCTGAGGCTGAGGCTGAGGCTGAGGCTGAGGCTGAGGCTGAGGCTGAGGCTGAGGCTGAGGCTGAGGCTGAGGCCGGGCCGCCCGGGGCGCAGAGAGCACTGCGCAGGCAGCACCATCTCCTCACAGCTCAAACTCACCACCCTGAGTTGACTACAGCTGAGAGGGACACCAGAGGGCAGGGCAGAACTGCTTCTGCGGGACCTTTCAGAGACTGGAACTCTTTACAGGAATAAAAAGCCAGATTTTCTCCCTCGGAGCAGCCCTTGGTGGTCTCAAACTGCTGACCTGGAGGTTAGCAGGCCAACATGTCACCACCAAGCCACTGGGGCTCTTTACAATCTCCTCAAACAGGGGCAGCTTTTCACAACTAGGTCAGCTCACTTTACCACCACCAAAAAGCCATGTTGTCATAAACCAAAAAAACAACCAGAAATCTTCTATGTCCAGTGAGCCCACTTAGTACCTGATGACTCCCACCATCCACGGGCCCCGATTGGGTTCCGACTCACGGTGGTCCTTTGGGGGCTTCCCAGGCAGTCAGTCTATGAGAGCAGACAGCCTCGACTTTCTCCCTCAGACCCACTGAAGGGTTAACCTCCGACCTTGTGGTTTGCACTCCAATGCTGAATTCTTCAGTGTTCAAACCGAGGTGATAGAAAGCCAAAATATAACACTCTGATGAATAAGAAAAACTAGGTTTTTTAATTACTGACTTGCGACTCTCTGAGGATTAGAACAACCTGTAAGCTCACGGGGCTGGCCTTAATGGTCTACGTGGAGCGAGAGGAAAGTTACGCCACCGAAGATTTCTAAGGATAATGGGACATGAGAATAAAATGACTTAAGACATTTAAGTTACTTTATGATTGCAAACAAACAAACAAACAAACAAACAAACCCAAACAAACAAAAATCAACTAAGCTGTCTCTGGCCTTAGGAAATATTTTTGTTTTACAACGTGAGATAGTATCTGAATTTGTTTCTTAATTCATTTTCCTGTGGATTTAGGCCCTGTCACTCTCATTCCCAAACGAGCAGACCTCAGCTTGGTGGGAGAAAATCCCAGCTGATTTCCAATCCCTAAGAAAGGGGCCGCTCGGGAACAGGACCTGCTGCAAGCTCACATTCTGGGCTCTGTACAATGCCGGTGACCACGGAGCGGAGGGCCAGGCCCACAGGAAGGACAATTATCCCCGTGAACTCATTTACCAGCAAAGCAATTCCAAGTGTGCAAGGCAATAATCACCCTTCGCTGTAATTAGCATCACTGAGGCAAAAGCAGTCATACCAAGCAGGGAATTGGAGGCAGGTGGGTGCTGCTGGTGCCCACACCCAGAGAGAAGCCAGGGGTGGGAAGGGGCATCCTTCCCAGGTGATTAAACCACTTCCCTTCCCCCGCACATCTAAACTACTGGCAGGCTGGGCTAAGTCCCCAGCCCCTTGCTACCGCTGCCTGGTCCTGGCTAATGCTGCCCACAGCTCGAAGGAGTCCTGCTCTCTGATTCCTGCCACTGAGGGAGGCTCGAGAACCACTTACAATCTGGAAGAACGAGAAGAGAATGTGCAAAATTGGTTTTGATAGCATGAGGATCCACCTACCTCCTCCTCCTGGCACTCAAACTGGTACATCCAAAAATTCTCCATCCTTCCGTGTACCGTCTGGGAAGCAGGTGAGCCCAGACTAAGCCTGGTTTCCGAGCTGGAGAGGTGGACTGCTTCCAGCGGTGTCGGATGCCTGTCCTTTTCAACAATGAAACTTGTAACTGGAGACCCGTCGGCCAGCTCCCTCCCGGGGTGCCTGGCCCCGTCTGCATGAACCCCTGGGGTCTGGTGTCGGCAGGCCCAGCAGACTTGCGTCACTGGCTGAGTGTCATCAGCTGATGTTTTTGAGAAGGCACTGCCTACCCTCTGGCGGAGACACCGACTACTGGGGTGGTGGGGGAGGTAAACTCAGCTCCGAGGTGCTACCAGAAACTTTCACACACTCCAAACTCTGCTACGTTTATAGAACCTGTGAAAAAGCACCCAGCTCACGTGGAAGGGAGGGGTGGGAGTGGGGGAGAAGCGGTTCTCTCGGGACCTGCGTCAGAACGCACCCATGCACGTGCCCAGGGCTCAAAGGATGCCGTGGCTGGGAGGGGCTGGATCCTGCCGGCACCGGATGCTGGACCAGGCAGTCACCGCATGTTCCCTAAGTGGCTCCAACACCCTCTCAGGACAGGAGCCACCAGCACAATAAGGAAGCTGTCCCCAGGGCCAGCATGGGCTGGTTCAAGCCAGCAGGTGATCCTACACTGTGGGACCACATCGGCTGGTCCTCAGCAGACCCGAGGAAGGTCAGAGGAATACGGTGACGTCACGGTGATGGGATCGGGTGGGAACAGGCATGGGGAAGAGAGGCCCCTCCGAGTCAACCCACCTCCTAACTGCCCACGACCACGGGGAGGACGCAGATACAATGAGAGGCACGGGACACCCAAGAATCTGAGCTGAGGGCTTCAGACCTTCTTTCTCACCAAATCCTCCATCCCATCCCTCTCTGGGAGAGCAGCCAGCAGGCTAGCAAGCTGTGATGCGGCCAACAGGCAAGAAATGGAGACAACTCACAGCTGGGAAACCCACCGCCCTCGCTGACAGCATGTGGTGCGTGGACAAGTCCAGCCAACCAAAGTGGGTGGTGGGGTCAGAGAGAGGGAGGTCTTGGGCGCCTCTCTCTCCCCTCACCCACTCTTGTGTTCCAGCCCACTCCGGCTGGCAGTTAGATTTCACTGAAGACAACGTGAGTACATCAGATGCACGTGATGCTCCTGGTCAACCACCCTCCCAGAAAGCCCTTTTCAAAAGGCCACAGGAGGTGCTATTCCCGCCCAGTGTTCGGAAGGTGGCATCTCTGAACACATTTCTTTCCACTAAGGACTTAAAAGAAAGAATGCCTTTCGGCGTTGATGCGCTAGCGTCAGTCCCAGTGGTTAAAACCCACCAGCCGCTCCTCAGGAGAAAGACGAGGCTGTTTGCTCTCATAATGACTTAGACCCTCCAATGACCCTATATCGAGGTGCTATGGGTCAGGATCGCCTCGATGGCAGTGGGTCTGCTTGGTTTTAGGCACCCAGGGGAGCCCCGGTGGCGCTGTGAGAAGTACTGGGCTGCTGCTACCTGCAAGGCTGGGAATTCAAACCCGCCAGCTCATCCAACTAAAAAAATCACTGCCATTGAGTCAATTCCGAGTCATAGCCACCGAATAGGACGGGGTAGAACTGGCCCTGTGGGTTTCCAAGACTGCAACTCTTTACAGGTGTAGAGAGTCTCATCGTTCTCCTGAGAGGCTGGTGGTTTTGAACTGCTGACCTTGCGATTAGCAGCCCAGTGTGCAAACCGATACACCACCGGGGCTGCCGCTCACAGGAGGGGGTCATTTTCCCTTTTATGACTCTCCTAAAGGGCTTGGGTTTGCATGCACGAGGCACCCCGTGCGGCACTGCTCAGCTGCTAGTCTGCTTTGCTCCCACGAGTGTGGCGCTCTTTCCGTTACTAGTCTGAAAACAAGCAGCACCCCCGCGGCCGAGCACTGCCAGGCAGGCTCCCGCGCAGGCTTCCAGAGCGCTGGTGGTTACCCTCCGCACCTCGCTGGTACAACCGAGCCGGAAGGATTGTTTCCCTGGATCTCTTGTTCTCAGTCTTTCGATCCCTTGAAGGTTGTGCTGCACCTGAAACCTGCTTAATTATTCACCATGGCCTTCTCCTTGGTGCCTCATCTATAATGGATAGCGAGCGGCTGGGATGGAAAACCTGACCAACAGCACGAGGTGGTTGAGATGGAAGCATCGAGAGCACAGCCCACACCCCACACCTGGGAGAGAGATCGAGCCATCATGGCGACGGCCAGTCTCAGGGCCGGTCCTCATCTTAGTGCCAGGAGGAGCCCCTAACCCTGCTTCCCAGCCTCGACTGGTCCACACAGCACACTTGTGACCTGCAGGGCACCTGGTTAGCAGCACTTCTACCTGCGAACAACCCGCTGTGCACATGCTTGCTCCTTCCGGACAGCACCCCCCTTCCTCCTTTCCACACGCCTTCCCTAGTCCCTGCTTTCTCCACTCTGTGCGGGCTCTCACCTGGCCTCCCGCCTTCGCTGTTGGGAATGGCTGATAAGTCGGGGGGTGGGGTGATGGGGGCGAGGGGAGGAGGACACGACCAGCAACTGCTATGTCCTCGGGTTTCAAGCCTAGCGGTTCTTTTCTGGCACCAGGAAAGGACAAGTACCAGATGTGGTAGCTGACCTCTAGAATGACCCAAGGCCCCCCCCCCCATTCCTGGTATTTACACTCCTGTGTGATGCCCTCTGATGATGTGACCTAAGCCAGTCTTTCCCAAAGTGGGCAATACCGTCCCGAGGGTGCTGGAGCAATCCAGAGGCATCCTGGGTTATGGGTTATAGTACAAACATTTTTAATTGCTGACGGCAGTGGGGAGGGAGTGGGGTTAAGTACATTTTTTCCCTGAAAAGGAGGTTGTAGGTGAAATAAGTTGGGGACCTGTGATCCAAGGCTTTGCCTTATTTGATTGCTCAGACTCTAAGCAATAAAGTCTGGCACAGGTGATGGTCTTCACTTCCATGATTGTGTCATAAAACGACGGCGATTTCCGCCTTCCTACGGGACTCGATTGCCTTCTTGTTGCAAGCACCTCACAAAACTAGCTGCCGTGTGGGAGGGGTCTGCAAAGCAGTGGACTGAGGGGAACCCCAGCCAACAGTCAGTGCGGAATAAAGCCCTTCAGTCCAACTGTCCATGAGGACGAGACTCCTACCAGAGAACAAACAAGCTAAGCAGACCTTCCCCCAAGCAAGTGTCCAGATGACCACATCCCACCTTAACTGCAGCCTGTGAAGGAGCGCTGAAGCCGAGGGCTAAGCCGCGCCCGTCTCCCCCCACAGAAACTGGGCGGCACTGAATGACGAGCCCAGAGCAGACGGTAAGACCTATGCAGGTGCACTGAGCCTGCTGCAGCCCAGGTCTCAGTCGCTGCTGGATCTCTCCGGTGTCCTGCAGAGTGCCTGATCCACAGGAGGCGCGCCGACATATTTGCTGAAAGAGTGGGTGATGAACTGTGAGGTGGGTTTCTGGTTAGTGACCAGGAAAAAGCATCACCACTCTCCCCACTTTACTGACAAGATGAGACAAGTGTAGCTTTGTGGCCAGGCCATATTTCTGAGTCTATACATAGCTGGTACTCGCCTGAACACAAAGGGTCGGCAGGCGCCTTCTTCTCAATAGCTAAGCAGTGGAAATAGCCTAAGGCCCACCCGTAGATGGCTGACAAAGAGGCGGCATAGACATGCAGTGGTGGCTGCATCCGGGGGCCCAGGCACAGGAACAACTGGGAGGGTGGCGCAGGGCCATGCAGTGTCCCGTCCTGTTGTGCACCGGGTTACTGTGGGTGGAGCAGACTCAATGGCACCTCACCACAACAGCCGAAAGAGAATATCTTGTGGTGACGTGTTATGAGATGGATGAACCTCGAAAGAAGGAGTCTAAGTGAAATCACTCAGCTACGAAAGGACAGAAATATTTTAGGATCCTACTCAGAAGAGATCTTTACAACAGACAGATGCAAGGAGACAAGGGCTATGGGGGCTGCCAGGGGTGGGGAGCTGGGGAGGCATTGCATGTTGAGAGGTACTGAATGTCTGTTAGGAAGAGGAGAACTGGAGAGACAGCAGAGATGGTTGGACAACACGGTGTACATAATTAAGGTCACAGAACTGCACAGGTCAAAATAAAGCCCAATGTTTGTGACATACATGTCATCACGACCTAAGAAGCAAGTGTCGGCAGGAAACTATGAAAACTCAATTGTTTCATGGCCCCGCATCAGTTAAGTGCAGGAGACTATGTCCAGCTCTCTGGTGACGTTCCCTCTGCCAGAGACAGATGCCCCACTCACCATCCTTCTTCGAAGGCCTGCAGAACATCCGGAGGCCCATTCGTGCTGCATGAGTAAGCTTCTCAATGCTGACCTGCAGGTCTTCCAGGTCCCCCCCTTATCCCCAAGTCTGAACCATGTAAGAGCGCAAAATTGGTTTGCATGCAGTGCTGGGTGTGGGAACCCGAGGACTTGGAAGGAAGTGTTCGTGGCCTGCGCCCAGCACTCGTGACCAGCGGGCTCGGCACGCCTCCGCCTCCACAGTCCAAGATACAGGAAAGCACTGCAATGCCCATATTCCAGGAAAAATGTTCCTCCACGGCGCGTCTACCACCCCCCACCTGCTAACCTACAGGTGCCTGGCTCCTCACGGACGCCGAAAGGACATGTATCTAAGAGCATCCGCTCCCTTTCTCCCGTGTTCTTAAGGATCAATGTGCACCACTTCTCTCGCATGCCTGGTACTCCCTTTGAAGTATTTCTCCTGAGGGCTAAGCACATTCAAGTTCCGCACACTACTGGATGGCACCTAACGAAAAGCCAGACTCCCCATGGGTCCTTTGACCCCTCCCGCCCTAAGAAGACATCATATTCCAGCCAAGAACGGAATGAATACTCTTTGCAGCTGAACACACATTCATCCTCAAGCCTGTACATTTTTACCTCAAATTCCATTCCAGCTCTATCCCTGGCTACCCAGGTCCAGGAAGAGCTGTGGCTAACCGGAACCACCTGAGGAGCTGTGCATAGCATGTGCAGAGAAATCTCTGTTAGCAATCTCTACAAGGGAAGCGTTTGCCTCCCCCACCCTGCCCCCGCCCCACAAACCCAAAACAACCCAGAGTCATTCAGCAATAAGGCCATTTGTTCTCTTGCACTAGTAAGTTTGACAACACAACCACAAGGTCAACAGGATAAAATGCTGCTAACAAGTCTTAATGAATTAGCATGTGCACTTGACCTTGGTCAATAGTCTCCTAGCAACAGAGAAAAATATTCCACGTAGGCTCCATGCTGCTTAATTCCAGGGCAAGGGGGAAAGTGGGGGGGGGGGGCAGAGAGGGGCTCCAGAGAAGCCAAGCAAATCAAGACTCCAGATGAAGTCAGCCTCATTACATCATCTTTCTCAAAATTAAAACAGAAAAAAAAAAGTGGGTACAAAAGTACACAGGATCGTGGAAGGTGTTAACATCAACCCTCACTTCCCAGGATTTTGTGGATAATGCCTTCTCAGTGGGAGGGTGGCTGGTTTGGGACTAAGAAGTGTAAATGTGCGAACACTCCTGCCTTCAGCTACGTCTCTGGTGGTCTCTGCAGCCAGGTGTACACGCCTCGCCTCGGAGCTGATTCCAGCTGTAGCCTCCCTATAGCACCGCGTACAAGGGCCCCATATTATTTCCAAGGGAGTGTAGTATTACGGATGCCGACTACTACCTCTTGCTCCTGTAGAGCGACTGGTGGGTTCGAACTGGGGATCTTCTGGCTAGCAGCTGAGCCTTACCCACTGTGCCACCAGGGCTCCTTGATTCAGGAGCAGGATGACAGCAAAAGGCACTCATTATCTGAGCGGGCAACGCTTGTTGCCATTCCTACTACACAGTAGTTCAGTTTGACTTAACCAATCACTCTGGCCCTGCAAATGGACCATCGATTGCCAGGGAAGTGGAAAGCAGGGCCATTCCCGGTGGCTGACTGCTACGGGCAGCTCAGGGAGGGCAAGTGGGGATCTCAGTGCTGAGGGAGATGGAAGAGGGAAAGAAGGGGTCACTCCCTCACTGCCATTGAGTCCATTCTGACTCACAGTGACCCTATAGGACAAAGTAGAAGTGCTCCTGCGGGTTTCTGAGACTGTCACTCTATGGGAGTACAAGGTCTTGGCTTTCCACTGGTGCGGCTGGTGATTTTGAACTGCTGACCTTTCAGTTTAGCAGCCCAAAGTGTAACCACTAAGCCACCAGGCTTCTTGAGGAAGGGGTCCCAGAGGCCAATTCTTCTAATTCTTCAGTTGTCAGCAAACAGCTCTGTTTGCTAAGTGAGCTTTGACTTGCCACGGCAACTGACATACCATGCCTGTGAGTCTTATTTCCACCTGGGGGGGAGGGCCCTCGGCGCCTTGGTGCTGCAGTGGATTAAGTGCTGGCCTACTAACTGACAGGCTGGTGGTTTGAACCACTAGCTGTTCCACTTCCAAGAAAGATCGCAGCCTTGGAAACCCTGCGTTTCAGAACTGACTTGCTGAAAACTGAAGTCCACAGTCTCATTGTGTGGTTACCAATTCTGGCTGGGTCTCAGAAATACGTACGGCAAGACTCAACCTCCAGAGGCTCCGATCAGGCACTTGGGCACCCTGAACTCTGTATTTTTTTTAACAAGTGATGCCCTGATTTCATGGACTGGGCATGTGACCTGGACTGAGGTGAGAGCCAGTGTGGTAGAGGGTCAAGACTAGAGAAACAGACTTGGGTTTGGTGATCCACGACCAGTGAATAGCGTGAGCCCAGGTCTTCAAAATCTCAAAAGTTGGAGGAGTCATTTGATCTCCATCCAGTGAGCTCTGCCAACTCATAACCTGGAAATAACACTAGGAGATTCCCTCCTGGGAGAGTATCCTCGGCCTCCTCATCTCCCCGCACGTTCTATGAAACGCTGTCCACAATGGAGCCCAGCAGGCCAGGCCACCTGCAGTCTATTTCAATTATTCCATCTGGGGCAACTGAGGCCAAATGCCTAGCTTGGCTCCAAACCTCCTTTGAAATATTCCAAGCCACATTTCATTAATGTCTGGTATATAACCATGCCATCTAGCTATGCCAGGGGGGTGGCTGAGTGGCTGGTCTATCAATTTGGGAAAGATCAGAGGAGAGAAATTTTCAAGTGGGACTCCTCAGTGAGGTGGGCCTTTTCCTAAATACGCACAACACCCTTGTGTTAGACTGGGTTCACTAGAGAAACAAATCCAGAGACACTCATGTGTGTAAGAGAGAGCTTTATATGAAAGAGCAATTGTGTATTGAGAAAACACCCCAGCCCAGTCCAGACCAAGTCCATAAGTCTGATATTAGCCCATACGTCTGATACTAGTCCATAGATTCTTCTTCAGACTCACAGGGCACATGCAATAATGCCAAATGCAGGAAGAGCACAGGCCGGTGGGTGGAAAGTCTTGTGGATCCAGTGCCAGTGGAGGCATCCCAGCGCTCTGGCTGCCAGTAGAGTGGCTCAACGTGGCTCATCCACAGGAAGGTGGAACAGAGAGAGAGAGTGTGGCCCGCCACTAGGGAAAAAGATAGGAAGCGCCCAGGATCCTCATGAGAAGGTCACGCCCACCAGGAGGCATCAGTAGACTGTGACCTGATTGACAGGCTAGACTCTACCCCTTCACTCTTAATAGCCTCAAGTTGACAGGAGATTATGTAACCACCACAAGCCTCTTTTTGGCTGCTCTCAACATTGTAAAACTTGTGTTTCAATGGAAGCCAATTAAGAAATGCATCTGTGAAAAAGCAGACCTCGTCTTACTACCCTCCACCCGCCCACAGTCACTGCATGCTGTGCAAATTGAAGGCTCGTGGCAACCAGGCAGCAAGCAGGATTACCAGCGCCCATTTTTCCACCTGCATGCCGTGACAACGTGCCTCGGGGGGTCACCTTCTGGTGGTCCTCACTGCATGGCAAACTCCTTCCTTATGCTGTTGCATGCTTAATAGACTACAGTGCAAACATGCCTTTTATAGGCTGCGAAACCAGAGTGCGTGTAACTGGCTTGATTCCGATATTCACCATATTGTGCTGGGCACAACGGCTGTGAGGATGGGCTCAAGCCCTGGGACAAGTGTGAGGCTGGCGTAGCCCCTGGCAGGGTTTTGTTCTGTTGCACATAGGGTCGCTACAGGTCAGAACTGACTCACTGGTACCTAATAACAACAGAACCGAACCCGCCATATCGCCCAGGCACGACTGCATTAACAGCACGCTACCAGCTACCCTAAAGTACGCCTGACCCGGGCCATGGAATTCTCCATGGACTCACATGCATGTGAGAGTTGGCCACTGAATAAAGAAGCCCGGAGAAGAATCGATGCACTTGGCATGTGCTGCTGGAGGATTTTGAAAGTACCGCGGACTGCCAACAGCACTAACTA
Source organism: Tenrec ecaudatus (assembly GCF_050624435.1). Lineage (NCBI taxonomy): Eukaryota > Metazoa > Chordata > Mammalia > Afrosoricida > Tenrecidae > Tenrec > Tenrec ecaudatus. The sequence goes on along the minus strand of NC_134539.1, from coordinate 73,321,472 downwards.
TCTATAACGGAAGAGCACAGCAGAGGGCCCCTTACAGGCAAGGACGGCAAGACTTCATCTCACATACTTGGACCGTTGTCAGGAGAGACCAGTCCCTGGAGAAGGACATATCATGTTTAGTAAAGTAGTGGGGCAGCGAGAGAGGGAAGGCTGCAGGGGGTGGACTGATGCCCTGGCTGCAACAATGGGCTCAGGCACAGGAACAATGAAGAAGAGGGCACAGCCCCAGGTAGTGTTTTGTTCTATTGTGCAGAGGGTCACTAAAGGCCAGAAACATCTCCACGGTCTCTAAAAACAGCAACAATAACCAGTTACCCTTGGAGTGTGTGTCTTTCTCACTTTAAAGATGATCCCATTTATGGACAAAGTGCATTTATAAATCCTCCAGGGCCACCCGGACCCCAGGATTTAATTGGGTTATATCTGAAATCCAATTGTCTGTAACAGACCTATTTCTCCCCCTGCACTGCCCCATCTCTACACAGCCTCAGTCAGCTGATCACAGAAAACACCAGGCGTGCGCAGTTGTGGGCGATGATGTAATTTGCCTAAAGAATCCTCGGACGTTTCTGAAGCTCTGTCTCATAAAGGAAGCTTACTAGACACCCTAGCTGTGCCCTGTGTGCTTCATGTCTAACCCCAAAGCGATGTCACCATCCTCTCCATGTGCCCTACTTCCTCTGCCTGTGGCTGATCCTGTTATTTCTCAGCACAGCCACATAGCCACTGTCTGCTGAGAGAATCCAGTGGAAAGTTGAACAAGCCAATGAATTGTAGGACCTTGGGAGGTGTGTGTGTGTGTGTGTGTGTGTGTGTGTGTGAGAGAGAGAGAGAGAGAGAGAGAGAGAGAGAGAGAGAGAAAGCAAAGAGCAAAAGGAATTGGAGCTGGGGGTTAACAACATCGATCTTTCCCCTCACTGACTGGGGTACCGGGAGCAGAACGTAGCTGGAGCTTGCCTTCTGCCGTGTAGATCCCCTGACACGCTCTGCTCTGGGGATTCTGGAGTGGGCGATGGTCTGCTGTCAGGGAGGAAGCATCTGCCAGACGCTCCCCCGCCCCCTAAAATAAATGGGGGTCTTCCTGGGGCTTAACTGAGCGGTGAATTACAAAAGGGGAGTTAAAATCATCAGAGCTGAGACTTCAAAACCAGGAGGAAAAAGCAAAAGCAAGCCTTTCTTTGTCTGACTCTTCCTTCCTCCCCCCCTCCCTTCTTCTGTCTCTTTTTCTCTTTTTAACATGAATAAAATGAATCATTTGCGTCTTCATTCTGGATACATAACAGTAAGATCGTCACATTTTAGGGAAGGCCAAACAAAAGGCCTGAGGTCCTCCCATTTCATACAGGCGGGGAGGGGCTCATGTTATGTATTTGTTACTGACAGATCAATTCTGTTTCTTAGAGCCCTGCTCCCCACTGTCAAGGAGGGGGACGATGATGGTGGTGGTGAATTGTAGAAGCTGGCATTTAAGGCCTTGGCCAAGGAAGGCCTCTCTAACCCTTGTGTTCTGAAAGTGAAAGGTACTCTCCATTGGTACACAAACCGGCGGGTAAACCAGTGCCTTCACACCTGACCTCCCCACCGGGCATCATGCCCACCTTGGTGTGCGCATCCGTGCCAGCTGTCGGCCACACAAACATCAAGACTTCGGCTCCCTAACTCTACCCGGTGTCCACGGAGACGGGGCAATCCCTGACTGATGAGAGGCGCTTGCGTGCTGTAGGACAGCCAGTCTCAGCTTGCGTGCTGTAGGACAGCCAGTCTCAGCTTGCGTGCTGTAGGACAGCCAGTCTCAGCTTGCGTGCTGTAGGACAGCCAGTCTCAGCTTGCGTGCTGTAGGACAGCCAGTCTCAGCTTGCGTGCTGTAGGACAGCCAGTCTCAGCTTGCGTGCTGTAGGACAGCCAGTCTCAGCTTGCGTGCTGTAGGACAGCCAGTCTCAGCTTGCGTGCTGTAGGACAGCCAGTCTCAGCTTGCGTGCTGTAGGACAGCCAGTCTCAGCTTGCGTGCTGTAGGACAGCCAGTCTCAGCTTGCGTGCTGTAGGACAGCCAGTCTCAGCTTGCGTGCTGTAGGACAGCCAGTCTCAGCTTGCGTGCTGTAGGACAGCCAGTCTCAGCTTGCGTGCTGTAGGACAGCCAGTCTCAGCTTGCGTGCTGTAGGACAGCCAGTCTCAGCTTGCGTGCTGTAGGACAGCCAGTCTCAGCTTGCGTGCTGTAGGACAGCCAGTCTCAGCTTGCGTGCTGTAGGACAGCCAGTCTCAGCTTGCGTGCTGTAGGACAGCCAGTCTCAGCTTGCGTGCTGTAGGACAGCCAGTCTCAGCTTGCGTGCTGTAGGACAGCCAGTCTCAGCTTGCGTGCTGTAGGACAGCCAGTCTCAGCTTGCGTGCTGTAGGACAGCCAGTCTCAGCTTGCGTGCTGTAGGACAGCCAGTCTCAGCTTGCGTGCTGTAGGACAGCCAGTCTCAGCTTGCGTGCTGTAGGACAGCCAGTCTCAGCTTGCGTGCTGTAGGACAGCCAGTCTCAGCTTGCGTGCTGTAGGACAGCCAGTCTCAGCTTGCGTGCTGTAGGACAGCCAGTCTCAGCTTGCGTGCTGTAGGACAGCCAGTCTCAGCTTGCGTGCTGTAGGACAGCCAGTCTCAGCCGATGCTTTTCATTGCTTCATTTTTGTTTTTTGAAAGTAAAACATATTTTGTGGCTGGCTTTCATCTTTTTGCCTTTCATACACTGAGACAAAAAGGGCAATGATGGGCCGCAAATGTGAAGGAATTGACCGTTAAATTGAACAATTGTACACATTCATCTTATCATCATATCAGTCAGTGAAAACTCACCAACTACTGTGAAAACAGGGCATTCTATATCACAAGAGTCCTCCTCCACCAGCCCCCACCGAAAGGAAAAAGTCCATAAAAAATATAACCAAGTATGAAGTATCGCTGTCTTGGTAGCTCTTATCTTCTGTGTGGTTGTGTATAACACATGGTTCTGCAAATGCATCCCATACATATTCCTCAGTTGTCCCTTTACATATTCCTCAGGTGGCTCCAGGCCTTTGCTCACAGAGCCATCCAAGCAAGCCAGGACCCTCGATAATCCACTCCTGACTTTAGTGTTACCACAACTGGTCCTCTGCTGATTTCCTTTGAGAAGCCCCTGGGGTTTTGTCTCCGAAGACTCATTTTAACAGCCTGGGGAGGCAGGAAGCCTGAGTTCTAACCCCAGCTCTGTTACTTAATCAGCTGCATGACTTGGGTAACTCGATGCTGCTTCCCTCTCCTGGCCCCAGGATCCTCGTCAATCAGGTGGGAAGCAGAGCCTCTACTCCAGGCCCCCGGGGAGGTGGAGATCGCTTCTGAGGACAAGGGCAGTCCACACTGCCCAGGCACCAGCCCTCTGTCATGGCCAGTCACTGCTTCCCCTTCTACTTTTCATTTCTCAACCCTGATGTCCGTAATGTCATCAAAGTGTGGTGCTGACGACATACACACACGCTGCACCCGATTAAAACAGAGCGCTAAGTGTGTTTGCTCAGCTTACTGTGTATCACAGCTAATTGAGGCGTCATTTGTTAAGTTGTGCACACGGCACATAAAAAGGTTTGCCCCTCTCTCCTTAAGAAAGCAGATACTAATAATAAGACCCCGGGGAGAGCAGGACGAAATTCAAAGCCATAAAAGAGATTACTGCTCCTACTGGCCTTATGGGCTCACTGGCCTGGCCTGAGAGACTGGCCTTTCGATGTCCCAGGGATTAACTTCCAGCCACACTGCTGGCATGTCACAACAGGGAGGAACCCAGGCCTCAGTACCTTGGACCACACAGGATCACAGGGGAGTCTTTGCCCTAAACAGGCAGGAAGGGGTGGGGATGAAGGAATGCTAGAGACAGGGACCCGGGGAGGAGGAGGTGGCAAGCGTGCAGTTACACTGAGGGCAGTGTAACCGACATGAGGGAACAAACGGGGCACATTTTGCGCTGGAAATGTGTGCCAAAGCCACAAGAAGAGGCAACGAGGAAAGGAAGAGCCCTTCAAAAATTAATCATTTCACTGGGAGCTCTTACAGATACCATAACATTCTATAGTCCGATCACACCAAGCAGTCTTGTACAATGGCGACCACAGTCAGTTTCAAACCATTTTCTTTCTCTTTGAACTCCTTGATAGCTGCTCCCCTTTACCCACTCCTTCCCCCACCCTATCCCCCCAGGAACCCTTATCTATTTCTGTCCGATCCCATGGAGTGGGGTATACAGCCACCAACGCCATCCATTCCCTAGTCCCCCTCTCTTCCAGTACCCTCAGGGAGCCTTACTCCAGTGACTGTTTCTCAAGGGTTTTCTATCTTGGCTTTCTTGTACAGAAGGATCTTAAATATACAAATGTACATACTCAAAACCAACATGATTAATGAAGTAAAACAGATAAAAACCATAACCGTAAGGGGACGAAATATTAAAAAAAACACTAGAGGATAGTCATTTGGTTCATCAGTACTGTACCACACTCTGGCTTTATCATCCCTTCCCTGTGGCCCTTGTGAGAGGGACTGTCCAATTATCTTACAGGTGGGTTTTGGGTCGCCACTACACCCACACCCCTTCACATTGACCTGGTTGCTTGCTTCTGAACTTCTGATCACTCTTCCCATTGACACCTCGTGATCACACAGGCTGGTGTGCTTCTTCCATGTGGGCTGTGTTGCTTCCCTGCTAGATGGCTGCTTGTTTAACTATGAGCCTTTAAGGCTCCAGCCACTATATCTCTTAATAGCCAGGTACCATCAGCGTTCTTCACCACGTTTGCTTATGCACCCATTTTGTCTTCAGCAATTGTTAAGAGGGAGGTAAGCATTACACAGTACAACATTTTAGGACAAACTGTTCTTGTACTGAGGTAAGATTTAAGTAGGGGCCCAAAGTCCATCTGCTTCCTTGTTGCATTTGCTCATATATACATAGGTAAATAAATACAAATAATATATTTACATATATACATATTTTTTATTTTCTTTTTTTCCCCATCTACCCTACTATCATGTCTATCCATCGTTTACTTCTCATTTCTTCCTCGCTGATACAGTTTGATTGATCAAACACACAAGAAAAGCTACACCTTCCTGGCCATCAATTTTAGAACAGTTATTGTTCTCTGCACCCGTCATTGCTGGCTCCCATTCACCTCCCCCACTCCACTGCCCCCAGGAACCATCGGACCAATGGTTGACTCTGTAAGATTCTTGATTAATGATTCCAACTTTTAAATTGTTCACTTAAAGCAAACGCTACAGGAATACAGTGTTTAAAGTCTGAAAATACTATATGGCTTATGGCCCAAACTGAAGCCCACTCCTGGTGGTCCCACTCCCAACTCTTCCCAGCTTTCTTCCAAATGCATGAACACCACTGCTTACACAGCCACGCCTTGCTTTTCCAATTTTAGACATTTCTCTCGGTTCCCTACAATAAAAAGTTAGGGTTTATCATTTTTACACTGCTCGTGTCCTCGTCCTCTCAACCTCACAATTTCCCCTAATCAATACTGAGCACACCTTCTGAAGACCACACATAATCACCGGTTCTTTGCTGCTGCGCCGCATGTGCACTAGCTGTATTTGGTCAGGTAAATAATTGAGTTGCCTTTCCACTTACTTAATTTTCTATGTGCCAATCAATAATGTATGCCACACTCTCCTGAAACAATCTAAAAGTCCTCTTGGTGTATCAGGACACTTCTCCCTTTCACTCTTTCCAGAAACCTCCTCGCTCAGCAGTTCTCAGCCTGTGGGTCTTGACCCCTTTGGGGGTCCAACGACCCTTTCACAGGGGTCGCTGAAGACCATCGGAAAACACATATTTCCGATGGTGTTAGGAACCGAGACACCACTCCTCTATCCGTCTCCAGGTGGGTCTGCCCACAGGCAGATACGCCCACATACGAGTACCCGGCGTGAAGACTGTTACCCATGCTTCAAGACAACATTTCATGTATTTGTAATTAGAAATAAATATTACACAATATATAATTACGTATTGTTTTGTGATTAATCACTATGCTTTATGTTCAATTTGTAACCATGAAAATATATCCTGCGTATCAAATATTTACATGATGATTTATAACATTAGCTAAATGACAGTGATGAAGTAGCAACAAAAATAATGTTATGGTTGGGGGTCACCACCACATGAGGAACAGTTTGAAAGGGTCACGGCATTAGGAAGGTTGAGAACCATGGTCCAAGCTGGAGCCCCCGAAGCTTTTGGCCTTTACCCAGCTGTTCTCCTGGGACCTCCCATCCCCACCAATGGAGACTCCCCTTTTCTGGGTCTCCTGCCTTCTCTCTCGGCTTATGGCCCTGGTTTGATGGAACTCATCTCTAGTAGCTTCATGAGAAAGGGAAGACGGGAAAGAACACTTCTGGAACCCTGCAGGTCAAAAGCCATCTGCATCCCGTGCTCCGATCTGACTGCAGAGTGCACAGGCTGTCCAACTTCCGGACGCTCGACGCCGCTGTCCTTTCGGATGACATGCAGCCTGTCTGCATGCCCTGGCATCACATGGGGCTTTCTCATTTTCCCGTCTGTTGGAAGACCTATGAGTAGCAATAACCTCCCGGTGGATGAAGATACTTCCCTGTATCTTTAGGAATTTTCCCTTGAGAAGAACAGGCTAATTTCTGCCTGGAGACGGGGTGGGCGGCAGGATGTCCAAGCTTGACGACTGTCATTCTCAAGGGTGTAGTGGGCTGGTTTCATCAGGTGCCTCATTTTGAGCTATGGCACTGTCCAGTCTCTCTGGCTCACCCTTGCCTTACAGGAAGCCACCCTATTGTGTGGAGTGTGTGGGGGGGGTGGTGTTACCTAGCTACATGGGCTAGAGGAGGGATCTGAAGTCTAAACCCTGTGACTAGACTTTCAAGCAACTATCCCGGTTTCAGCCATACCACAGTCTACAGCACAAAGCCACTTGGTTATCTAAATGGGTACCGCCCCCCCCACACACGAAAACCTAATCAGTGTTTTAGTCAGACGCAGCCAGATTATGTGTGCTAAAAAATCACTCCCAGCTCTCCAAGGTCTAACTTTTAGACTCTCAACTAATAATACAGGAGCCTTGGTGATGTAGCGGTTATGAGTTGGGCTTTCATCTGCATGGTGGGCAGTTCAAAACCACCAGCAGCTTCGTGGGAGAAAGACTTGCTTTCTACTCCTCTGAATAGTCACAGTCACGGAAACCCACGGGGGTCTCAATGCGCAATAGCTCGAGGGCAGTGAGAAAGTACCCCATAAGTGGTCATTCGTCCCACACAGCACGTGGCCCACATGGGTCGGCAGCAGGGCGTTCTGCTCACTGGGGTCCCACCATCTGTGACCCTGCGGACGTTGCGATTGCTTACACGCACGCCGGGCTCCCACGGGAGGAGGAGATACAGTTCTCCCTGTGCTTGCATGAACTGGAAATGAGAGGGCGCTTCAAACGTTCCTGGAAAAATGGATTGTCCCCCACACCCTTTGGAAGGCTCCCCATCAGATGTCTTCCATAGCCAGTCACCACAGTGTTCCACAATGTGGCTCTCATCCGAGGGTCTTCTGCCTGCAGTCTCTATGTGTCAGCTGTACATCCTTCTGTTGTTTATGTTCGTTTCAGGAAGGGCCAGAGATAAACCGCATTTCAAGCTGCACACCCCACACGAAGCTGCCCAAACCCTCCCTCGAAGGCAGTGTGCTTCCACCCCATCCCACCCTCTGATTCTACTTGACTCTGACCTCAGAAGGGGTCTGTGGCCTAAAAGAGATGGGCTGGCTGGAAGCTTTTCAGAACTGCCAATTCGTGAGCAGTGTTGGTCACAACGGGAGTGGGGAGGTGGGTCTCCAACATATTCCTAGAAGCAAAGGACTTGTGATATTTTTTTTTCTCCAAGTGTAAGGACACAGTGATTTTCACTCGGTGACGACTGCCCAGGATGCGCTCAGTGATTCCTGTGAATGAGCGATCCTACTTTCTCAGTCCGGATGCCTCCCGGCGAACAAAGGCTAGTGTACTCCAAAGGAAGAGAAGAGCCCCTTCGGCCTTGCAGGGAATTCCACGCTCTGCTGAGCTGACTGGTTGCTCCTGTGTGGTACTGTGGGTGCAATTCCGACTTACACCAACCCACAAGGCAGAGCAGAACCCCCCTAGAGGATCTGCCGACCCCACTGCTGCCATCACCACGGAGCTAGTGGCTAACCCTGGTCTTCCTCTCCTAAGACCACTGGTGGCCTCAAACCCCCACCCTTCCGGTTACCAGCCAAGTACGTAGCCATGGCACTAGCGGGGACGCTCAGGACAGCTCTTTCTAGCCCAGGGTCAAATGGCGTTACTTTTTTCTTTAATTGTAGTTCCTGATTCTGCATATTGAGAATTCGTTGCTTAAGAGAAGAGTCATGGTATAATCTCTATCACAAAAATTTGCCCTTTCAACCACTCTTAGGTGTACAACGCAGTGACATAAATCACATTCACTGTGCTCTGCGCTGTCACCACTTTCCATTTCCCAAGGTTCTCCCTCACCTGAAACAGCCCCTAGGACACTCAGACGCCTGAAAACCCCAGCTCTCCAGCCCCACTTTCCCCTCACCGCTGGTAAACTTCCGCCTGCATCGGTGTGGTGTGAAGCTTTCATACGAGTGGAATAGTAGTGTCTGTCCGTCAAGGCAGGCTTGTTTCCTCCATGTCTTGTTGTCACCCATTGGCAGCAGGTAGCACCGCAGAACTTCGCTCTGTGGCTGAATAGAGTCCACTGACGGCTGTGGCCACAGCTCGCATCTCTGCTTGTCCGCTGGCCGCCCCTTTGGGTCGCGTCCACCCTTCGGTGATCGGTGCTCTAACCGAGTGGTGTACAAGTCTCCGCTTTCAGGTCTTGGTGGGATGACTGGGTCATGGTTAATTTTTGAGGAATCGCCACACACCGGCGACGGCTGAGAGAGTACGCACTGCTCTTATTAGCTGAATTCCACGGCCGCGTCTCCAGGCCTCCTGGTCGCCCATAACATGGTGGGGGTGTTAACATTGTAAACAGCGGTGCTAATTAAAGATGACCTGTCAAGCCCCAGCCTCCCTGTGAGGAAACTGCCAAGTTGATACACTCACACCCCGCAAAGAAAGACCCAACACCATTAACAGGGTAGGAAATGAAGGCCTTTCCTATACATATGGCATGACAGATGAGACACAACCCACAAATTCAAATGACACAAAAAATGACTTCAGCTATATCTTAGAGGCACAGAATTTTGGTTTTGCTATGCATAGCCTGCTGCCCCCTACACACTGACTTCTTAGTATCGACCTGGATTTCTGACCCCACAGGCGCTTCCAGCACGGATCAATGATCGATTCTACCTTTTGAAGCGGACCTAAGGAAAGGGCGTTGAGTTGCTCTCCCAGCTCAGATGAGTGAAAGGCAGCCCTTGCCCTACTATAGGGTGTGCAGTTACGGCTGCTTCTTATAAAACTGCAGGAGCAGGATGGTTAGCCCCATGGGGGCTAAATGAGGGCTCAGATCGTTAAGGTCTATTGTGCCAACCTGGCTGATAAACACATGTGGGATTAACTGAAGTGCAGAGAGATAAAGGGCTTGGTGAGCCTCGCCTTTCTAGTTCTCGGGTCTCTTGCTTTTTGATGGTCTGGCCAGGGTGCAGCTGCCTTAGCCAGTTCCCTGCTTCAGCTGGCAAGACCCCTTCCTGCGAAACACCCCTGAGGAGAAACCACATGAACCTACCCTGATGCAGCCCTAGGTGCTGGAGCAGCCGTGTGGAGACCCCTGCCAGCGCTGAGATGCTTACATGCTCACTGATTTGGTTTTCCTCTTGCAGTCGGCATCATTGCGTGTTTTGTGAGATTGAGGAGGACTTTGTAGATCAATGTCAAACATATGGGCTAATGTTGGACTTATGGACTTGGACAGCACTGGGTTGGGATGCTTTCTTAATGTACGCTTACCCTTTATATCAAACTCTCTTATTTACATAGGAGTTTCTGTGGATTTGTTTCTCTAATCTACCCGGACTAACACAAGGGCATTTCATGGAGCCTGTGGAGAAAGCTGACGGAAGAGCCAGCACCTGGGCCAATGTCCCAGGGTGGCATTTCCCCTGAAGGCTTCCCACATTCCTAACAGGATGTGGGACTGGCCCCTGGCCAGCTCCAGACTCTTGAAAACCTGCTCCATTTCCACCTCATTTGTAACTGCTTGCTGAAATCCTTCCCAGGAGGAAGAGAAACCTGGAGATTCCAGACCTAAGTGTACCTGGCTTCTTTGTTTTTTAACTGTCTGATGCTGAAGCGTGAACAACTGATCCAATGCTGCCCTCTTGCTGGGGACCATGCCATCTCCTACCCGAATGCTTTCCAACCTTGCCTTCAGCAGGTGAGTGATGCTGACTTGCTCCAGAAAGAGGAGGTGGAAGATGACCCCTCTGACCCCTGAGGGTCTCCACATGCAAGTAGAATGAACACCCACTTAGAATAACTGTTCCTTATTCCTGGGCTGATGAAACAACCTGGGGCCACCAGAAAATGCAGAATTAAAAAAAAAATCAAACTCCACCTTGCGACCATTCTTCTACTCCAAGCTTTCATTTTAAGTGGAATTGCTTTAAATTCTTCAAGGGAATGGAGGCAGGGCAGAAAGAATCGTAGCAAGGTAGTCAGGCAAAGGTTGGTAATCTTGATTTATTTTGAATAGACTGTGACACCCAAGCTAGTGATGTAATAAAATGTTCTATATGCTTCAAAAATGGAAAATAAAAAATCAGCAGGGGCAGCAATAGCTTTTGGCAGCTCTTCCCGGGGAAGTATACTTTGGTTGACATCATGGGCGACATCCGGGCATGTCTTTTGTGAAGAGAGAAGGGTGGATCACCAGAACTGGAAACTAAATACTTACTCAAACTTTAACGATGTACAAACCCACTGCAACGGATCTATTCCAACTCATGGTGATCTTATAGGACAGAAGAGACCTGCCTCTGTGTGTTTCCAAGACTGTTAATCTTATGGGAGCAGTCTCATCTTCCTTCTGTGGGGCAGTTGCTGGGTTTGAACCTCTGACCTTGTGGTTAGCTGCTCAATGTGTAACCCCACTATGCCATCAAAACAAACAAAACAAATTCACTGCCATAGATTCAATTCTGGCTCAAAGGGATTCTCTAAGACAGGGTAGAACTGCCCCTGTGATTTTCCAAGATTGTAACTCTTCATGGAAGTAGAAAGCCTTGTCTTTCCCCCAAGGAGCAGATTGATAGTTTCAAACTGCTGACCTTGCAGGTCATAGCCCCAAACTGTAGAGGCCACTGGCAGGAAGGGTTCCGAACGATTTCCTCCAAAAAGGTCACAGGCCCTTCACATGTAAGTAAAATGAACACCCAAACCAAACCCACACTGCCTTCAAGAAGTTTCCAACTCATGGGGACCCTACAAAACAGAGCAGAACGGCTCCGTAGGGCTTCCTAGGCTGTAATCTCCATGGCTGGTGCTGTGGGTTTAGGCATTGGGTTGCTAATCCTATGGTTGGTGATTCAAACCCACCAGTCTTCCTTTGGGAGGAAAATGAGACCGTCTGCTCCCAAAAAGATTGACAGTCTCGAAAACTATATGGTCTTTATGAGCCTATATAGGATTGCTAGGGATTGGCTAGATGGCAGTATGTCAGCTTTGGTTTGGGGTTTCATCTTTATATGACTAGATCGCAGAGCAGGTGGGAGATCTGAGCCAACAGCCTTACAGTGAATTGTCAAGTGCTTAACCACCGCACCACCAGGGCTCCTGTTCATAAAGACTCCATCCTTGGAAACCGCATAAGCGGTTCTACCCCATCCTATTGGCTCAATATGAGATGAAATCACCCTATGGCAATGGGTTTGGTTCTTTGGATTTAAGCATGGGTAAGGGGTCATGGGGGCACAATGGGTAAGCAGGGTGGCTAACTGAAATGCAGACACGTGGGAGCCACCAGCTACTCGTGTGGATTTCAGCCTGGGAAACCCTCAGGGAACACAGCATAAACGAAAACTCCTTTTGCCGAACCTGTGGTGGGCACTGAGCCACTAACTGCAAGGTCAGACCACCAACTTCTCCACAGGAGAAAGACGAGGCTTTCCGCTCCCACAAAGACTTGCTGTTGTGGAAACCCAAAGGGGCAGTTCTACCCTGTCCTGGAGGGATGCCTGGAATAGGAGTCAATTCGATGGCAGTGCGTTTCGATTTAGTCTTTGAAAGGCTTTCAGATCTTTATGGTCGGAACCTGTCTACCCAGCTGCAACAGAAGAACCCGATTGTAATAGTCCTGGTCTTCCTCTGCCAGAATCCTTTCCACAAAGTCTCGGCTCGTTACGTTTGGGTTTGATTAGATTTGCCCTCATTGCGCCTTTCAGTCGGTTCTGACCCAAAGCCACCCTACTCTACATGAGAAACCCCTGGCGGCTCCACACCGCCCCTGCCACTGGGTCGATCCATCTCCTTGGCCTTCCTGTTTTGCGGTCCACCCTGTACCTCAGCAAGCTTGACGTCCTTTCTCCAGGACAAATTCTCAGGCCCCATCCCACATCTTCTGAAGCAGAAACTCTGGGAGGGCGTCCCGGAGTCCATTTCCTACACCCTCCAGGTACAATTGGGAGAACCACTGCTTCAGGGCCAAAGGTGGTGCCCAGCACTCAGCACCCGCTTCCCTCCCTTGCATTTCACGCCAGGAAACTCATGATGCTCGCGTGTCTGAGGCTTTCTGGGCAAACATTCCCAGCGTCCCCACATGCACGACCCAGCATGCACGACCCGCACAGACTTACGTCCCCATCTGCCGGTCTCTGGTCGTCGCAGTCCCTGGTGGGGCTGATGTCCTGGCGCATGACCCAGATGGGCTCTTTGGGCTCGTCGGGCGTGTAAGGCGAACGGATGGTCCTGGTCTTCACCTCCTCGATGGCCTCCTTGATGTCCTTGATGGCCAGCGAGATGACATCCCTCTTCTCCTTGCTGTACCGCGGCCCTGCCTCGCCGCTGCCCGCAGGGCCCACCGCCCGCGGCGCCTGCAGGCCGGGGCTGTCGGGGCGGCCACCGGCCGGGCTCGGCGCGCGCTCCAGGTCCTGCTCGGCCTCGGGCATGTCCTCGGCCGTTCGGTCGAGGCTGTGCGAGCTCATGCTCTGCTTGACCTCGGCCACGATCTGGTCGATGTCCTCCTCCTGCTCGTAGCTGTCCATGCGCGGGTAGGGCGCGAACTCGGCCTCCTTCTCGGGGCTGTCCGACTCGCCGTCCGAGCGCTCGTCGTAGTGGTGCAGCCGCGCGCCCAGCGCCTCCTGGCGGTACGCGGCCGCCTCGTCGCGCTCGGCCTCGAACAGCCGCAGGCCTGCGCGCGCATCCGGCTCGGGCGCGTCGCCGATCTCCTCGTACACGTGCTCCTGCAGGCCGCCGTAGTCGGCGTACGGCTCCGCGTACGGCTCGTCGTCGCCGCCGCCGCCGCGGCGGAAGAGGCGGTGCGTGTAGACGTAGCCCGAGTAGGCCACGCTCACGGCCTCGTCGTCGTCGGGCTCCAGCGCGGGCAAGTGCAGGCGGCTGGGGGGCGCGCGGCGCTGCGCGGCCTCGGCGTGCTCGGCCTCCGCCTGCTCCGTGTACTCCTCGGCCTCCGGCCGGTACTGCACGGCGTACGCGCTCTCGTCCTCCGGCTCCGGCGCGCGCTCGCCGCCGCCGTCGTCGCCGTCGCCGTCGCGGGCCGCGGCCAGCACGTCGCCCTCGGCCGTGTCCGTGTGGTTGTGGAAGCCGCTCTCCGTGCTGGCCGAGCGCGCCAGGCTCTCGCCGCGCTCCTCGTCCTCCGGCGGCCGCCGCTGCGCGCGAACGCCCTGGAAGGCGTGCCCGCGCGGGTGCCCAGCCACATGCTGCTGCTGCTGTGGCTGCTCCTCTTCCACCTCGGGGTGCTCCAGGTCGGCCTCCACAGACTCGTTCACCTCCCCGCCTGCGGCCTCGTCGGTCACCTCCACCTCCGCGGAGCCCTCCAGGTGGTTCATGGTGGGCGTTGGCGACCGCTGCGACAGAGGCTGAGGCTGCTGGCTCACTGCGCTGCGCTCATGGTGCTCGGCGGGGCTGGAAAAGAAAACAGGGAGAGGGGCCGTTAGCGGTCACCGTGCCATTAGGCTCTGGGTACCGAGATGAGCAGCAGAGCGGCTGCGGGTTGATCCCTTTGGGATCTGGTGCATTAAAACATGATTGCGAATCGGAGCTCCGGCGGACAGCGCCCTTCAGAGCAAGCGTCATCATTTGTAATTCCGTACCCACCGGTTTAATTGTGTATTGGCCTGCCCCTGCCCCAGCAGGCAGCCAGGAACACCCATGCCCTTCACCTTCCACTTCTGATGCGCGTGAATCAACAGGATTACTGGCATGAATGGACCAATTGACACATTTTTTTTCCATCTGCTAAAAGATAAATCTCACCGTTTAAACTAGCTAACTACGTCAGAAGCAATTCTTAATATAAATACATTTCCAGGGGGCGAGGGGGGGGGGGAGTCCTGAAATGTTTTGAAGTCATTGCTGTCACTACAAATACGCAGCCATGTGAGTGGACCGTCAGTCACATGCCCAAGGCCTGACTTTGTTCCCCGCCCGCTCCAAGCAAAATGGCTTAATTTTCTGGATCTCCACGATCAGACTGGACTCAAGAACGGATATTATGCAAAAAAGAAAAAAAAACGCTCTACAATCAAACATATTTGGGAACTATGGACTCGGTTGATTTTTCATTGTGATTCTTAAAGGGTGATAGAGAATGCTGGAGCTCTCAAACTTGTTTAACCAGGAAACGTCCCCATCTGCACCCCAGGCTGGTGTTCGGTGGAAAACTCTCCAGGAAACACTGCTTAGCTAATTGCCGATACTACCTTCATACACCTTGAAAAGCACGGCTATTAGGGTAAGGACCAAGGTGCAACTGACCCAAGTCAATGGTCTTTTCAGTCGCCTCGTACGTATGTGAGAGTTGGTCCTGGAATAAGGAAGACTGAAGAATCGATGCACTTAAATGATGGTATGGCCAGCCTGTGTGACCACGAGGTGTAGAAGGGACCAGGTATTAGATATCAAAGAACAAAATATCAGTAAAATCTGTGTATAAGCAAATGTAGTGAAGAAAGCTGCTGGGACCCGGCTATCAAAAGATACAATGTTTGGGGTCTTAAAGACTTGAAGATAAGCAAGCAGCCATCTAGCTGAGAAGCAACAAAGTCCACATGGAAGAAGCACACCAGCCTGTGTGATCACAAGGTGTTAAAAGGGATCAGGTATCAGGCATCAAAGAACCAAAAATCCTATCATTGTAAATGAGGGTGAGTGCAGAGTGGAGACCCAAAGCCCATCTGTAGGCAACTAGACACCCCCTTACAGAGTAGTCTCAGAGAGGAGATGAGCCAGTCAGGATGCAGGGTAGCAATGATGAAACATAACTTTCCTCTAGTTCTTAAATGCTTCCTCCCCCCACTATCATGATCCCAATTCTACCTTCCAAATCTGACTAGACCAGAGGATGTACATTAGTACAGATTGGAACTAGAAATACAGGGAATCCAGTACAGATGACCCCTTCTGGACCACTGGTGAGCGTGGTGATACCTGGAGGGGGGGAGGGAAGGTGGGGTAGAAAGGGGGAACCAATTATAAGGATCTACATACAACCTTCTCCCTGGGGGATGGACACAAGAAAAGTGGGTGAAGGGAGATGCCAGGCAGTGTAATATATGACAATTTATAAATTATCAAGGGTTCAGAACAGGAGGGGGGAGCAGGTAGAGAGGGGGAAAATGAGCTGATATTAAGAGCTCAAGTAGAAAGCATATGTTCTGAGAATGATGGCAGCAAATGTACAAATGTGCTTGACCCAATGGATGTATGTATGGATTGTGATAATAATTGAATGAGCCCCCAATAAAATGATTAAGAAATAAAATGAAATAAGTTGTGGTGTGGGCAAAGAATATTGAAAGCGTCATGAACTGCCAAAAGAACAAACAAGTCTATCTTAGAAGAAGTACAGCCAGAAGAAGTACAGCCAGAATGCTTCTTAGAAGTTAGGATGGTGAAGCTTTGCCTCGTACTTTGGACATGGAATCAGGAGAGACCAGTCCCTGGAGAAGGACCTCGTGCTTGGCAAAGTTAGAAGGGCAGCGAAAAAGAGGAATGCCCTGGAAGAGTTGGATTGAAACTGGATGCAACCATGGGCTCAAACATAAGACCAGCTGTGAGGTTGGTGCAGCCCCGGCACTGTTTTGTGCTGCTGTACGTAAGGTGGTTATGCGTCAAAACTGACAACCGTACCTAACAGCAATAACATCTTGATCGAAAAGTCTATGATTCTGTGAATTACCATTGTATGAATTACCACTACCCATCTGTCAGTTTGTCATCTGCCTAGGCTTCTGTGTTGCTGTAATCCTGGAAGCGACATCACTGGTATTTCAAATAGAAGTGGCTCATGCCTGGTGGGCAGACTAAGACCTTAGAAAGAAATGTCTGATGGTCCACTTCTGATGTCACTGAAATATCCATGCTTTACCACAGAATGTTGTGTGATGGAGTGCTGGAAGATGAGCCCCCTAAGTTGGAAAAAGGAAAAACCAAACTCACTGCCATGGAATTGATGCTGACAGTTTTGAACTGCTGACCTTGCAGATCATAGCCCAGTGCATAACCTCCATGCCACAGGGTCTCAAGTTGAGAACCACTCAGAACACAGTGGATAAAACAATGAACTTGACAATGGGGCAGGACTAAGCAAGGTTTCTTCTGTTGCACACAGCAACTTGAGTCAGCTGACTCTATGACAGCCAATGAATTAGTAACCATGAGTTACTCTTGATTTAATAGTACAGCTAGAACTGAATAATGGAGCTAATTTTAAAAATCATGGGTAGTTCTCTTTACTTATTTCCAGGGAAACTAGAAGCCAGAAAGATTTCATCTCAACCTCTCTCATTTTTCTTATCAAAAAGTGGCAGGTCTGGAACAGAACTCACTCCCTGGGCTCAGTTTTCAGACACACAGATCTATACGAGAAACATTAACAGTGCTTTCGTGACTGTTCGCCTCAGAATAATCCTCAGCCACATGAGATCAAAAGGGCAGCATTTACCCAAGCGCAGAGATCAGAGGGTCTGGAAAGGAGGAGGAATGGAAGCCAGAAGCACAGGAAGGAAGTGGGATATGTGATGGGCTATGGAGGGCATTGCAGTGGATGGGTTGGAACAAAACGAGTCTGAGTTGTTGAATGTAAAACTGATGGTCTGCTTTGTAAACTTGCACTCAATTCACCATAAAAAACTTTTAGAACATGATTTTCTAGCATCATCTGTGTACCCACTGGCATCTAGTCAATTCGGACTCCTGGCAAGATTATAGGACCAAGTAGAACTGCTCCACAGGATCCCGTGCACTGCAAGTCCTTATGGGAACAGACACCTTCATCTTTCTCTCACAGAGGCGAGTGGGTCCAAATTGCCAGATTAACCACCCCAGGTTTCACCTGCTCCACCACCAAGACTCTTAGTTTGTGTCCAGTCTATTAAAAAAAAAGACATTAAAATTGTAAAGAACAACAAGAACAAAAGGGTGGTACCCTGTGATTTCCACACCTGTGGGAAATGGGTCCATAATTCATGTGGACTTTTCTTTCTGTGCTCTTTGGAGAGTCCGTCTTAGAAATAGAAAGAGGGGAGACAAAGTGAGTTCTTCAATGTAATAGCAGAAAGCTCCAAGACCAGGGACATCTGATTGGCCAAGATTGGGATGCTAATATTACATTCTACTCTTAACTTCCTGCCCAAACCACCGCAATTTCCCTCAAGCACTCTGATGGTCCCCGGAGTAAAGAAAGCCATTTTGGAACTCCCAGTTCCCCCGTTTATGTATTTTTAATGATTAATTGATGCAGTCACCTCTTATTGACCTTCATCAGAAGAAAACATTCATCACAGTTGAAACATTTACTTCCTTGCTTGTATCAATCCGGACTCACAAGTTTGTGCCAGCCTCCCTTGAAAGGGTGTGGCCTCCCTCCCTCTCACTAATCCTAGTAACTGTGGACTCAACATGAGAAAGACACTTCTGGGGGAGCTCAGACCTCCAACATTTTAGTTCACTGGGCCTAACCTTTGACCCACCCAGGAATGCCTGTGATCGTGTTTGGAACTCAATAACCATTGTACAAAACACCGCAAGGACCCACATCTGCTTCTATGTGCAGAAAAGGTCAAAACAGTGACATCAGAGAAAACGGCTCTTTTTCCTTGTAGCTTGAGAAAGCTGGATTGATAAATATATCAACAACCAAAAATTAGCTTATCTGTCCTGTGAATGGTCCCCATCATATTGATGCAAAGGGAGCGTGATTTCCATGTATGTGCATCCCTTCCCCCAACTGATGACTGTGTCCACTCTCTTCAATGACTGCCATCATCCTCACTGCCGCAGCGCTTGCCTACATCTACTGTGCCTAGACAATTGCTTCCCGGACTCTAAATTCAACCCCCTGCCAGTACAATGATCATTCCCAAATACAAAACTGAATCCCAGAGCCCTGCAGGTCAAATGTTTACCTAACTATAACTGCATATACTATATAACTAGCATTTAGTGCTAAACCCCAGTGGAGCAAAGGTTAAGAACTTGGCTAGTCACCGAGAGGTTGATGGTTCAAACCTACATTGGAGCTCTGTGGGAGAAGGACTTGCAGACCTGCTTCCATAAATCTGAAGGCAAGAGACCCCTGAAGGGAGCAGTCCTATTCTGTCCCATGGGGTCAATAAGAGTTTGAATCAACTTGATGCCACTCATGGAATCCCAGGGTGGCTCAAATGGTTAAGCACTTAACTAATAGCCAAAAGGTTGGCTATTCAAACCCATCGGGAGCTGCCTTAGAAGACACACAGGCCTACCTATCTGCTTCTGAAAGGGCATGGCCTTGAAAGCCCAAGGAAGCAAGCAGTTCTACATTGTACACATGGGCTCAACGGCAAATAATACACATGTACTCACTACTAATACACACATACTCCGTACTATATATCGTCACTACTAATAACACACAGTACTGTATGTGTCACAACAACACACATACTCAGTACCATATGTACTTGCTACTAACAACACACATACTCCACACTACATCTAGCTACACACATACTCAGTACTATAGATAGTCACTACTAACAACACAGTACTGTCACAACAACACACTCAGTACTATCTATACTCACTACTAACAACAGCACACATAATACTACATATTGCCACTACTAGCAACAACACACATACTCAGTACTACATATGTTCACTACTAATAACACACACATACTCAGTACTGTATATTGCCACCTAGCAACAACACACATACTCAGTACTCTATATCACCACTACGAATAGCAACACATATACTCAGGACTATAATCACTACTAATAACGAAGCATATGCTGAGTACTATATGTTCTCACTACTATGGCATAATGAGTCTGCATCGACTCGATAGTGAGTTTGAGTCTTTTGGTTTTCTGATATCGTGGTGACAGCAAGGTCATCAGTTCGAAACCACCTGCCACTTCTTGGGAGAAAGATGAGATTGTCTGCTCCCATAAAGAGTTACAGTCTCAGCAACCGCAGGGGCAATTCTAGCCTGTCCTACAGGGTCATTGTGATGGCAGCGAGTACTCATTCCATACAATCACTCGCAAGGCTGTGATAAAAATGTGGTTACGCTCAGCCCTTTTACAGAGGAGGAAGCAGAGGCACGGCGAGGGTAGGCAATTAATTGCCTGCACCCGGAAGTCACGTGGCCACACTGCACCCTGTGGTCTAACACGCTAAACTCCTGCCCTGCCCCTAACTGCTCTTCCCAGAATGCTTTTCACCTACAGCCTTTCTTTGGTGACCCTTTCTTCCTCTTTCTCTGATTGAGTTTGTACTTAGGGAGTGTGTAGTATGTGCCCAGGTGTCCATAGGGGCAGGGTTAGAGGGTAAGGGGCGAGCTGCAATCGGCTGAAGAAACTTGTTGTCCCCTATACGTAAAATTGGGATGGCCTAGAAGACAGCAGGAGGCAGTCTGCTGCTCAGGAGCACGCACATAGCAAAGGGCTGGAAAAAGCTAGCAAAGGCAGGGGAGACCACAGCCACATTATACTGAGAAATAGAACATTTCACTACGCCACAGTTGCATCCAAGCACTGCCTAATGTTGGCAGAGGCTGCTGCTGGCTCGGGACTAATAGAAAGAGAGGCTGTAAATTAGGTTGGGTTGATCTTTTAAGTAGTCCTTAATGAGAATCTCCGAGGGCCTGTCCTTTTTAACACACTCAGAAACAGATTCAGAAGAAGGATCAGATTGAAGACAAATGTAATGTTTTGTTTTTTTTTTAGAAAAAAAGAACAAAAGGAATCGGAGCCAGGTGTTAACAGTCATCACAGAGGCTAAGGGGCCCATCGCACTGGGAGCTCCATCCATGTTCGGCTTGAGCCTGTAGTTCTTTTGTAGGGTCCAGGAATTGGTGATATGTTCTTGAACGGAGTCCATTTGGCTGACCGAGAAACAGGACTCTCCCTTGAGCTTGGCACAAACTCTGCCTTGGGCCACTGCTAGCATGTTTAGACCCTGCAGAGGCTGCACAGCACTGCACTAGGGAATTGATCTGGGCCTGCGCTGTGATGAATGAAATGGGTGGCCTGGCTCGTGAAAAGGTATGGGCAGAGAGAGACTGGATAGTCACTACGCCCACAGTGGCTGAACTGAACCTTGGTTTTGAGGCCTGGCAACAGAGTTAGGACTCTGTTGTACAGGGGTGCACATGCCTGGAAGGGGTAGGTCCGTTTCAGAACACCAGCCCATAGCAGAAGCCCCGCTGGAAAGCCAGCCAATGGTGGTAGGTCAGCTATTAGCCAAATTAAAAACAAAAAAACGAAACCTAGCTCCTCTTTCTACTTTGTCCCCGGAGTAGCTGAGTCCCCTTTGGTGAACCCACCCAGGTCCTTCTCTCAAGAAACTCACTTGTTCGTTCAAAGCGTTTCTCTGACTCTGGGCTGTCCCTGGGCTGGATTATGTCTTGTGAGCAGTTTGAGAATCGAGAGGGGAAGGGCTCCAAACCTGAGCATCCTCCTGGTGGCACACAGGAGAGGGCGCGGGGTTTGAGTCAGACATATGCAGGTCTGTGGAAACGGGTGGTGTGCGAATGAAGGTGGGCAGAGGAGGGAAAGGTGCAAGCAGCAAGAAGGAGTAGGGGGAAAGTACAGGATTAACCCCCTTTGGGAAGGAGGAGCCTAAACAATATGGCTCCACCCATGTCAACAATTTTGCATTTTTGTGATATTTAAGAAGTGCAATGGCCTCACGCGGACTTGGTGGGGCTGCCTGTCTTCCCTCACTAGGGCTGGAAGTAAAGTTCTATTTCTTGCACTCTTGTTAGGTGCCATCTAGTCGGTTCTGACCCTTAGCGACCTTATGCACAACAGAACAAAACACTGCACGGTCCTGCACTGTCTTCACAATGACTCCTATGCCTAAGCCCATTGTTGCAGCCATGGTGTCCATCCATCTCTTTGAGGGCCGTCCTCTTTTTCACTGCCCTTCCATTTTACCAAACATGAGGTCCTCCAGAGTCTGATCTCTCCTGACAACATGCCCAAAGTATGTAGCAGTCTTGCCATCCTTGTCTCTAAGGAGCACTCTGTCCTTACTTCTTCCAAGACAGATCAGTTTGGGCTTTTAGCAGGCAGGTATGGTGCTCTCATTGTTCTTCTCTAGCACTGCACTTTCTCCACGAGAGAAAGACAAGACTTTGTACCCCCGTAGCATTACAGGCTCAGAAACACACAGAGGCAGTTCTACACTGTTCTATGTGTCACTATGAGCACATCACAGTAATATATCTACCTGCCTGCACACCACATCTAATCTACCTATCTGCACACATACTACTTCTGACATCATGAAATCCAGTACCAAGCCCCCAGGGAGTGCCTGTGACTTCGACACTGTGGCCATGCAGTAATTTCCATAGCAACGAGCTGGTAGTTGCCAAATAGGATTATACCCTGGATGCTGTATTCACACACACACACACACACACACACACACACACACACACACAATCCTGCATAGGTTGGGAGGTTAATGGTTATTATTTAAAAAGAAGAAGAACCCTCCAGAGAAAATGGAGGAAACACAAGATGAGCATCCCCAGCTCTCTCTCCAACCCTATGAAAATGTGTTCCTTTCAAGAGCTAAATCAATTATGAAACACCTAATAGGGACTCCGAAGGGCATCAGGAGTTCCACTCAATCCTTTTGAACATCTATTTACAAGAGTAACATATAAGAGACAGGGGAAAAATAATAACCAAACGTTCATTAATCCTTAATTGTCTTTGATTCTTTTGGAAATGAGATTTAGTGGTTCTGGGGACCAAGATGGGTTCACAATGGCACTTCTCTCTAAAAGTATTTCCATTTTAGACAACACCCCCTTCCCTCACCCCCCCACCTCCCACCCCCAGTCAGAGAAACTCTCCTGACACAGACGTCTTGCTTCAATAAAACATTGTTTTTAAGTGTTGCCTGATGCTGCTGGGAAGGAAGTATCGGTAGGTGGCTTCAGAGTAAAATGAATTCCTCAACCCAAGGAGTGTTGCCAGAGGCCAGATACTAATTTGGTTGGGGAACTGGGGGGCTTGATGGCTGTACCTCAGCGCTGATCTATGACTCCTTCCTGGGTCCAACTTAGATGAAGCCACAATATGGACCAAACGGCTTCAATTTCCCCCTGCAGAGCTATGCTGTCCCCTCCCCACCTTGCTTGGAAGCCTGCTTTGATTTTCATTTGGCCAATGGGAAGCTTTGGTGAGATATAAGTAAGTGGGCCAAGATTGAGGTAGGGCATTTATTCTCTCAGTTCTTGTCCTACGTGATCACTTGTCTGAAGGTCATAGCCCTGACCTTTAGGGGATGACTCTCTCCAGACCTCCAAACCCCAAACCAAACTCATTATAAATTGTCAATTTAGATTCATAGTGATCCTGTAGGATAGGGTTGAACTGCCTCTGTAAGTTTCCAAGACTGCAATTCTTTATAGGAATAAAAAGTTCCATCTTTCACCCATGGAGCTGGTTAGTGGTTTCGAACTGTTGACCTTGCAGTTAGCAGTCTAATGCATACCTGTTGCTAAATAAGAGTTTCAGGGTTGGATTGGAGAAAGGACCCTTGATGGGTGCAGTTAAGGGCTCGGCCACTAACCAAAGGATCAGCCACTTGACACACCAGCCATTCCTGTGGAGAGACCACTTGGTGATCATCCATAAAGATGACAGCTTAGAAAACCCTAGAGGGCTACTTTGTCCTATAGGAGCATCATGGGTCAGAATCAACTCAACAGAACACAATAAGGGGTAGAAAACATGCACTTCAGCTACTTTCAGTCCTTTTGGAAACACAGCTAAGTGTGAATGAATCCACCACAGAATCATGTGTTGCGTCTAAGGAGCCACGTGCTGTGCTTTACATCCAAGAGCTCCAATGGGAATTCCCATCCCCATCGCTACCTTGATGATGAAATCAAGACTCAGAGCTCAGGTCACTTGTCCAAGGTCACACCGAGCTGGAAGGGGTTGGGTGGACCTGGGTAGCTCTCACTGCCCACGTTCTTCCTCGGACATTACACTGAGCCCTAAAGGGATGCGAATGATTGCTTTTAAGCTGACATCCAAATCGAAGTGTAAACCCTTTAGAATCGTCACCTGGGCCGGCTCCAAACACATCCCTCCCCCACTCCATCTCTGTTGGGCCTGCTTTCAAAGTTCATTTCGAGGTTTTGAAGATACCACCAAGCCGCTTTCAGCACTCAATCTTTAGTTAGGTTTTATTAATTTTTAAATCTCATAGAGCAACATCTAGATTTATCATCCCCATTATTTATTAAGTTTTAGGGATCATTGGCATGTGAAGTTCTCCAAATATCACACCTTCCCCTGAAGGGTGAAGATGCTTGACAGGTGTGAAGCCACAATATGGGCCAGAGTTTAAGAGACTCTGATGCAAAGCTCTGAAGTCAATTCCAAAAGAGGATTTAAAAGAAAAAAATTGCTTTGGTCAGCAGCCATATTTTCAACACAAGCCTTTATCCTACCCAGTATCTGCTTTGTAGGGGACAGAACTGTTTGGCTGAGTACTATGAATTGGTTCAACTTCTAGTGAGCCTACAGAACAGAACAGAGCTGCCCTTGTGGGTTTCTGAGATAGTCAGTGTTATGGGAGGAGAAAGCCTCATCTTTCTCCCTCAGAGGCTGGTGGTTTTGAGGTGCGGACCTTGTGTTGGTAGGCCAGTGCATAAGTCCCTAGACCGCCAGGGCTCCTCACTTTTCACAGAATTGTTACAAAACCAGTCTTGTTGGTTTGCTGCCATCCTGAAATGCATGTGATGGTAGCCGACACTAAACTGGCAGGAGCATTCATCAATGCACTTGGGTAAATCAGTAGTCCCAACTGCAAAGCGTGGACCACAACCCAGCCTTTGATTAAAGAGGAGATCCTGAGGTTATGCAGGCTTCGTGATGGCCTGGTTCTTTGCCTAGCCCTCTGAGTTCGTTAGTTTATTGTGCCAACCTGGCCTATAAACATGTGTGGGGTTAATTGAAGGGTGGAGGGAAAAATGGCTCGGTGAGCCTCACCTTTCTAGTTCTCGGGTCTCATGCTTTGTGATGGTTGGACGAGGGTGCAGCTTTTTTGGGGGCATTATGATTTGAATAAAATATATCAAAAACACTTCAGGCTACTGTGGAGGCTGGGAGGTGAGCGGTATTCAGGGGATTCATAAGAGACTAAAAGTTTGTCTAAATTTCAGATAAGATCAAGTGCGTCTCCATAAGCCATCATTTATTGAGGGTTAAACAAACTTGGGCTTTTACTTATTTTTCCCTGCTGTGTTATCACACTCTCTCCTTTTACATGCTTCCACAAAGCATCCTGGGGTGGGCACAAATGGTCTGGGCTTAAATCTACCCAGAGGTGCTGCAGAAGAAAGACCTGGCGGTGTGGGGGATCTGTTTCCATTAAACTTATTGATGCTGTGCCACGCCGTTGAGTAGATTTCGACTTACAGTGACCCCACAGAGCAGAGAACTGCCTGAGCGGGTTTCCTCAAAAAATCACACTCACTGCCATAGAATCAATTCCGACTCATGGCCTCCTGATAGGACTGGGTAGAACTGTGACTGGGGGTTTCTGAGATGGCAGTAGAAAGCCTCATCTTTCTCCCTTAGAGTGGCTGGTGGTTTCTAACTGCTGACCTTGCTTATTTGCAGCCCAGCCTATAACCACTGTGCCACCAGGGCTCCATAGAGGGTTATCTGGGGACAATATTTACAGGAGCAAATTCGCTGGTCTCTTTTTCCTCCCAGGGAGCAGCTGGGGGATCCAACTATCAATCATTTGGGTTAGTTGGGGGCTGAGCTATGTATGCTACCACTGTTCCCCCTATAAGATGACAGACAGGCAAACCCGATGGAACAGTTCTGTCCCGTGACACCAGGGCTCATCCTGAGTCGGGATTGACTCGGTGGCAGTGGGTCTGGTTTGGTCTTCGCTGCAACATTGGATCTGGTTTCAAACTTAAACTTAAACTTGCTGCCATCGAATTGATAGCGAATCTCTAAGCCACAGTAGAACAGCCTCTTTGGGTTTCTGAGAATAGATCTTTCAGGCAATAGAAAGTCTCATCTTTCTCCGGCTGAGCATCTGATGGTTTCGAACTGCTGACCTTGAGGTTAGCAGCCAAACACGCAACCCACTAAGAATCCTGGTGACACACCCAGTTCAGAGATATAAAAATTACCAGCTATAGTCAATACTGGCCCCTTTGCCCAACAATCCTGTCATTATATAAACTCGCTATGGGTTGATGCCGACTCACAGTGACCCTGCAGGACAGGGTGGAACTGCCCCTGTGAGTTTCCAAGACTGTAACTCTGTTTGGGAGTAGAAAGCCTCCTCTTTCTCCCACAGAGCGGCTGGTGGTTTTGAACCTGCATCCACAGCACTGCACTGCTAAAGATGAGAAATCTCTGAAATCAGCTCAGCCACACTGGCTCATTCCTTCACACAGCAAATGGAGTGGGGGGTAAGGGGGGACTATTCGGAGGAGGACAAACCGAACATTCATCCAAATATAGTCTTTCCTTTGAGACAACACTTACTGCAGTTGCTTCTTTTACAAATTATCTGGCTCATTAGAAAGTCATTTAACTTGCTCCTCTCTGGTCCCCCAAGTTGTCTGTGGTTCCCTTTAGCATTTTCATTCCCCAAATTCATACCAGAATGTTGCCCGCTATGTTAATAGCAAAGCTTTAAGTTAAATTGGTGTCTCGGAGCTCTATTTAAAGAAGAATTCACAAGGCAGGAGAGCAGTACAGGATAGGATGGAAACAATCCTGGAAAACTCTTTTTTATTTTCCTTCTTCCAGTTATGTCACGGATCTGATATGCCCAAGCCACGCTACAAGAGTAAAAACTGCTGGATCCAGGAAGGTCTGCCACCTGACTATTTGGCTTCAAAGCTCCCAAAGAATAAAGCCCATTAAGCAACGATTAGGTACCAGCTTAGAAGATGGCTCAAATTTGAATCTGATGAGCCAGAAATCCCAGATTGATTCAGAATCTCCCAAGACAATCAGCTCTCTGTAAAATTCAGGCATGTTGGTAAAATGCTAATGGGGAATAAAACTCACAACCCAAACCAAACTCACTGCTACAGAGTCCATTCTGAGTCATGGGTTTTTGAGACTGTAATTCGTACTTTCTCTTAAAGATAACTCAAGATGCAGCCGGAAGTCTTAAGCATTCATTGAAACTGTCGATTAGAATACAAGAGATAAGGTATCTGTAGATAAATCCTTCTTCCGGATAACTTCATTTCAGCCCCAATTCTAGACCAGTTGGAATTTGGTCCAAACCTGGTGTTATAGGTCCTCAAGTTTAGGTCCTCAGGGGGAGACACCATGCCCCTTCCTGTCCTCTGTATTAGAGATAAAATTACATGCCTAAATGTTAGGCACTAGGTTTTTGAAAAGTTGCAATGGTGGGTTACACATTGAGCCACTAACTGAAACCTCCAGCTGCTTCTCAGGAGAAAGATGCGGCTTTCAACTTCAGAAAGACTCACAGCCTTGGAAAGAGACTGTCCACTCTGTCCTGCAGGGTCACTATGAGTCAGAACCAACTCCAAACAGATGAGTTGTTTGGTTTCCAGCTCACCATTGGTGCCCTAAATCCATTTTTTTAAATAATTAAATAATTTTATTGGGGGTTCATAAAACTCTTATCACAATCCACACATACATTCGTTGTGCCAAGCACTTTTATACATGTTTCTGTCATCATTCTCAAAACATTTGCTTTCTACTTGAGTCCTGGTATCTGCTCATTTCCCCCCCGCCCTCTTCCTGTTTCCCCCTCCCCCATGAACCCTTGATAATTTATAAATTATTATTTTGTCATATCTTACACCTTCTGACATCTCCCTTCACCCATTTCTCTGCTGTCCATCCCCCAGGGAGGAGGTTATATGTAGATCCTTGTAATCTGTTCCACCTTTCTCTCTCACCTTCCCTCCACCCTACCAGTATCACCACTCTCACCACTGGCCCTGAGGTGATCATCTGTCCTGTGCTTCCAGTTCCTATCTGTACTAGTGTACATCCTCTGGTCAAGCCAGATTTGTAAGGTAGAATTGGGATCATGTTAGTGAGGTGGAGGAAGTATTCATGAACCAAAGGAAAATTGTATGTTTCATCATTGCTACTCCCGACAAAGCGGGTGCATAAGCAAATGTGGTAAAGAAAGCTGATGGTGCTCGGCTATCAAAAGATATAGAGTCTGGGGTCCTATAGGCTGGAAGATAAACAAGCATCCAACTAACTGAGAAACAACAAAGCCCACGTGGAAAAAGCACACCAGCTTGTGAGATCACGAGGTGTCAAAGGGAACAGGTATCAGGCATCAAAGACCTAATTCCATTTGAAGTCTCCACAAATTCAGCCTCCATTGAGTTCGTTCTGACCATTGACCAACAATGCCATAAACTCTGCCCTTAGGCAGAGTGTGTTTGCAGCACCTCACCTGGGCCAGGCCAGCGAGGGACCTTCTCAACCTCAGGGACCTGCCTGAGCTGAAAACTGGGGTACTCAGGCCCCATGGTCATAAGTCACACCCTGACCAAATTGAACCCTGAACCAATCTTGGAAGCTTTCCTAATCTTCAAGAGTCTAGGTATTCCCCTCCCATCATGATCCCTTTCTGTAGGCCCCCCTGCAGCGGTGATGAGTTGATCTGCCACCGGTCATGGCTTGGGGACCGTTTCTTTGTTCTGGCCAGGTCCTATTGAAAGGGTGGTGAATCCTTAGGCATTGCGGGGCCTCATGCTGATCTCCTCCATCCATTTGAAGACAATGTTGTTAGGTGCTGTTGAGTCGGCTCTGACCCAGACCGGCCTGTGTACAACAGAACGGCCTGTCGCATGGTCCTGCACTACCCTCACGACTGTCTCATGCCTGAGCCCATTGAGGCAGCCACTGCGCCTTGTTGATGCACCTCATTGAGGCCCTCCCTCTTTGGTTGCTGTGCTTCCACTTGGTCCAACATGAAGTCCTCTCCTCTGATAATATGGTAAAAGTCTGTAAGAGGAAGTCTGCCATCCTTGCGTCTGAGGAGCCTTTTAGAAAACAAATGGAGCTCTATAAATTATATTTGAATTTGGGATCTCTTTTTCCCTTACCACACTGAGCTTTGCTTGGGGGCAAATGTTACCAGTCACAGGTCTCCTTCTTTTGTACGATCATGTGGTTGATTATACTGATCAGTTGTATATTCCTGCTATGATCACTTACTTGATCTGAAACATTCACTGCCACCGAAAAGAGAATCACCTCATAGTGGCCTGCTATGATTTGGCTGAGGTGGATCCCTAAGGGTGGGGTCATTTCCAAGCTTGAAGGGTGACTAAGGGTCAAAGTCTTTAGGGTTCTCCCACAGTCCTGAGTCTCTGTGGCTTCTATCCCTTCTTTCTAGAACATAACTATGCTATGGAGCCCTGATGGCCTAGTGGTTATGCAATGGGCTGCTAACCACTAGATCAGCAGTTTGAAACCACCAGCCCCTCCAAGGGAGAAAGATGAGGCTTTCTACTCCCATAAAGAGTTACAGTCTTGGAAACCCACAGGGGCAGTTCACTTTATCCTGCAGAGTCGCTATGAATCAGAACTTAGTTGACGGCAGTGGCAGGGCGTGACTGCACACAGAGCCCAAGTGGTGCCGTGGTTAAAGCACACGGCCAAAGCATCCATTGCATGGGAGGAAGATGTGGCCATCTGCTTTGCTAAAGATTTATAGCCTTGGAAACCCTCTGGGACAGTTTCACTCTGGCCTTTATTGAATCTACAATTTATTCCACAGCAGTCAGTGGGCTTGGTTTTGGCTAATGGCCACATTTAAAAAGATCAAGATAAAAAGGTAAAATTAGCTTTAGTAAGATCTGTAATTTTATCCAATATACCCTATAGTACAATATATGATCCATAGAAAAAATATGCCTGAAGAAATCTGCATTCCCTAATGATACACGGTCTTCATCATCTTTTTTGCATGCTGATTTTGTCACTTGTATCTTCTTTGGGTGAGGTGTCAATTCATATCTTCTGTCCGTTCATTAAATTGGGTTGTTTGTTTCCTTTATAGTTGAGCTTTAAGGAGTCTTTGTGTATTTTAGATATAAGTCCTTTATTAGATACATGCCTTGCAAATGTTTCTCCAAGTCTGTGACTTGTCTTTTTAGTATCTATCTATCTATCTATCTATCTATCTATCTATCTATCTATCTATCTATCTATGCAGCCATCTATCTATGGGGGACAGCTAGAGTAGAGTTTTTAACTCTAATAAAGTCCAACTGTTTTTTTCTTTCATGGGTTTTGGTGTCAATATCTCAAAAGTCATCACCAAACTCAAGGTAGCCTAAATTTCCCCCTATGGCATCTTCTGGAAGCTTCATACTACTGTGTTTTTCATTTAGGTCTATGGTCCACCTTGATTTGATCTTGGCAAAGATGTATGACCAGTGGCTAGGTCTAGTTATTTTGCATGTATCCCAGCACCATTTGTTGAAAAGACCATTCTTCCTCCATTGAATTGTCTTTGTTCCTTTGTCAGTATTCAGCTGACAATATTTTTGGATCTATTTCTAGGCTCTGTATTCCATGCCATTGATCTAGTTATCTATTATTTCACCAATGCTGTCCTGAGTATTGTAGATTTCTAGAAAAGTCTTGGAATTGGGTAGTTTCAGGTCTCCATCTTTGTCCCCCCACACTAATCTCCCAGTATTGTGCCAGCTGCGCAGGTCATTTACCTTTCCTTATGACCTTTAGAGAAAACTTCCCAATATCCACAAAATAACTGGCTGGGAGTTTGAGGTGGATTGTGTTGGGTCTACAGATCAAGTGGAAAGAACTGACCTTTTTATAGCACTACTGGGTCATCCTAGAAGAAAGGGAGCATATTTTTCTGAGGAAAAGGTTGCAGGAGGAACCTGCGAGAGAAAACGTGAAATGACTGCAGGGCAAGGTTTAAAGTAAACCATCTCCTAGTATGTGTGCCAGAAAAATAAAAATCACTCCGGACCTGCATCAGGAGAAAAAAATCAGAAATGGGAGAAAACCTGTAAGAAAGAAATTGAACTCCATATTCATATTTACCATATGCCAGGCACAGTGCTGAGATTTATGTGTGTATGTACATATACACATATACATGTTTAAAATATGTGTGCATAGGTATACACCCACATTTCTAAAACTAAACCAAATCCTCTGCCATCAAGTGGGTTCCAGCTCCTAGCGGTTCGCGGTGTAAGGTTTCCAAGGGTTCAAATTACATGGGAAGCAGAGAGTCTCATCTTTGTCCCATGGAGTGGCCAGTGGTTCTGAACCACGGAAAAGTGCACTTAGCAGCGGCGAGCGCGCGCACGTGTGCACGCACACACACTCACACACACACACACACACACACACACACTGATCTTTGCTATGACTAGTCCCCTATCACAGAGGAAGGCGGTGATCTATGTAAGAGTTACCGTTGGTTGGTTGCTTGGCTGGTCAGGAGAGGATAGATGGTGTGAACCGATGCAGTTGGGTTCCGGAGCCTGGGCCCTTAACCACCTGCTGCAGGGAGACTGAATGGGGAGGGCTAGAAAGGAAAAGGTGTTCTGTCATGTCATCCTGGCTGAAAATGCCTGCACTTTTCTCTCTATCAGGGAAAGGGGGTGGGGTGGGGGCTCAGAAACACCCACTTCATTTTTCATAATCAAGGAGGCAGTAAGAAAGTGGGAAATGAGATGTTTTTTAAAAGATGGAAGAGGAAAGAAAAGGGGCAAGTGATTAGAAGAAGGAATGAAAAGGTAAACGTGGACCAAGAACAAAACACATTGTATTAATAAAATTAAATTAAAAAAAATCACTGCCATCGAGTAAATTCTGACTCACAGGGACCACATAGAAAAGTGTAGACACGAACCTGTGAGTTTGCAAGGCTGTAAATCTTTATGGGAGTAGAAGACCTTGTTTTTTTACCCTCCAAGAGACTGGTGGATTTGACGGTCAACATGGCAGTTAACAGCCCAACCCACAACCCATGATGCCAGCAGGGCTGCAACAATGGAGAAGAAGAGGCCACAAGTAACGTGTGCATGTCCTTTATGGAAACGGTACAAACCAGACTCTGCACTCCAAAAGTCCCCCTTCCTGAAGCCGACCCTATAAATGGATTGGGTAGAACTCGGACACTGTCCCAACAGGCCCCCAACACGGTGGTAATTCTAAGACCCTGAGAAGTCCAGATGTGAGGAAAGGGGTCTCGGTAGGCTGTTCCTGGCCACCTGGTGCCAAGATTGCCCAGTGGTGTGTGCATGTATATGTGCATAACTACTATTTCTGGAGCCTCTTCCCAGGCCAGTCCCTGCTCCCTGGGCTTCTGGCTCACAAAGAGCTCCGCTCCCATCTGCTACTATGTGCGACTTCCCAGCTCACTGCGTCTCGGCCCGCTGATTGCAGCTGGTGCTTCTGTGAGTTGTTCTGCTTTCCCACCTTGCAGCAGCCTGCTTCACCCTACCCGACTGAACCGCTTGGATCTCCTTCTTGTTAGTCAGTGATACACAGCCAGTCACCCATGCCAAGTCCTACCTCTCACCAAGCCAGCTGTTTCCGGTACTTGATTTGCAATCATTAATTCTTACAGCCTTTTGGGGTTTTACTGTCTTCAGCTAGAAACATGGGTCCATGCAGGTCAATTAGAAGGCATCTATCCAAATGACCACACTGATTTCAATTGCAAAGAAACCTGGCGGCACGGTGGATTGAGCTTTGCGCTGCTAACCAAAAGGCTGGTGCTTTGAACCCACCAGCCAGGCTATGGGAGAGAGATGAGGCAGTCTGCTTCCCTAAAGATTTATAGCCTTGGAAATTCTCTGTGGAAGTTCTTCTGTGGCCAAGAGCGCCCCGGTGAGTTGGTACCAACACCAGGGCCGTTGGGTATTTTTTACCAGTGTGGTTTAATAGCCAGAGTATATG
Organism: Tenrec ecaudatus; assembly: GCF_050624435.1. Taxonomy (NCBI): domain Eukaryota; kingdom Metazoa; phylum Chordata; class Mammalia; order Afrosoricida; family Tenrecidae; genus Tenrec; species Tenrec ecaudatus. Next base: position 73,288,807 of record NC_134539.1, on the reverse strand, counting down.
AAGAAATGCTGCAACTGGAAAGTGAAGACAAGCCACCCAACTAATACCTACACAAAAATGACCTGAACAGAAAGTTCTCTCAAGATCTACAACTAGCCTACACACAAGCCGGGGTGCTCAACATCACTGCCGCTGTGAGGTGCTGTGGGGGTGCTCTGACGCATAGTGACTCTATGTACAGTGGAATGAGCATGCATAATTATTAGCAAACAGCAAGCCAAGACTACAAGGAGATGCCATTTCACACCCATTCGATAGCTGTTATCAGAAAGATGGAAACGACTAAGTGTACCCGGAAATGCGGGGAAATGAGCGAGAGCTCTCAGGCATCGCTGGTGGGATACCATACAAGACAGCTGCTGTGGAAAATATAGCAGGGTGGCTCCTCAAGGAGTTGAACTTGAACTTCCATAGCACCCCGCAGCTCCACTCTTTTTATTAGACCATTCTACTGGGGGCTCATACAACTCTTATCACAATCCATCCATCCATTGTGTCAAGCACTTTGTACATGTGTTGCCATCATCATTCTCAAAACATTTGCTTTCTACTTGAGCTCTTGTTATCAGCTCCTCATTTTCCCCCTCCCTTCCTGATCCCCCTCCCTCATGAACCCTTGATCATTTATAAATTACTATTGTTTTGTCATATCTTACACTGTCCGATGTCTCCCTTCACCCCTTTCCTGTTAAATTCCACTCTTAGGTGTAGACACAAAGGCTCGGATGCAGGGAATGGATACACACAGGAAGGAGGTAGTGTATCCCTGCAATGGACTATTCCAACACCATGGAGAGAAAGGAAGTCGTGATGCAGACCATGTCATGAATGAACCATGAAGACATCCTGCTGAGAGAGGGCAGTCAGCACAGAAGGGAAAATAGCAGTGGTCTCATAGCAGGAAATGTATAGAACAGGCAAATGCATAGAGACAGAAAGTGGATTACTGGTTACCAGGGGCTGGTCGCAGGAAGGAGGGGGCAGTTATTGCTTAAGAGGCTCTGAGTTTTTGAATGAGTGATGAGAAACTTTTGGAAGTAGATGAAAGTGAGGACTGTACAGAAGGCAATGAATGCCATGACTTGTATACTTAGCAGACTTAAACGGCCAAGTGGCAAACGGGTTGTTTTATATCTGTCCTTATCATCGTTTTCTTTCTTTCTTTTCTTTCTTATAGTTTTTAAAAAGAAAAATAAAAAAGGTTAAAAGGCGAAAAATGTTTATATATATATCCACAATAAATGAAAAATATAAAGCCCTTTTATATAATGAGAAATGGTTTGAGGAGGAGAAAATGAGGAATTTACTCTACGCATATAGTAACACATGAAGATGTGAAGTAATTTCAGCACCAGGCTATTTAAATTTCTAGAGCAAATTTGTGTACACACACACAGCTGGAAATAGCTAAAACCGCCATTGAGAGGAGACTGGTAAAACAACCTAAAGAACTCCTGACACATCGATTTAAAAGGGCAAGGTCAGACTCTCCCTGACATCAAGTTGGTCCCAGGTCGCACAGGGCCCCTATGGGACCGGGTAGAACTGCCCTGTGTGGGTGTCTGAGACTGTGACACTTTACAGGAGTAGAAAGCCCTGTGTTTCTCCCACAGAGCAGGCTGGTGGTTTAGAACTGCAGACTTCGTGTTTAGCAGCCTGACTGGTGCCCACTATGCCACCAGGGCTCCTAAAAGGTCTCACGGTAACAACCAATGCCAGCTGTGTTGAACAGAAGGGAAATGCATAGAAGTCTCTGCCATGACAAGTAAGAAACTAACATTAGTGGTAACCGCATTCTGGGGCGGGACCCCGAAGGGAGGGCGGGTACTGACAACTGGGAGTGGAGCGAGGGTAGAGGAAGAGACACGTTGTACATGTGAACCACGTGACTCGATCACCCATTCCCAACCCTGCAGACATGATGAACCATCGGCTGCTGTTCCTGTCTTCGGGGCTGAGGACTGTGCTGTGAACTTTGTCATGTAACGACTCATCATTTTCTCTTGGTGAGGCCAGAGCTCTGCTGGCACAGTGATGCAGAGTTGGGCTGTGATCTCCAAGGTCAGCAGCTGGAAACAAGCAGCCCTCTCCTGGGGAGAAAGGCGGGCTTTCTACAGTAAAGAAAACCCACGGGGCTTTCTGTGTCCCATCGGGTCGCTGTGTGTCTGCAAGGAATCGACGGCAGCGAGTTTGCTTTTGGTCTCTGGCTGCAGGGCTCTCTGGGGTAGGGCTGAGGAGCCAATGGAAATTTCTTCTTCCCAAGGGTCAGGCTTCGAGTAGCCATGCTCGTCTTCAGCCTTTGTGTCCTTCCATCCTCGTTATTCTACAATGACAACGACACGCTGTTGATAGCGATAGTGGTAAGCGTGCCGGAAAGGTGTAAGGAGTCACTGTTCTTACGTGAGGACTTCTAATCCAGGCAGTGGCCATTCATGTTTGTACCCCAAAAGCTCACTGGTTCCATTCAAAGATGGATATAAATAAAAAACAACCGAAATTTAGAACTCACAGGGATGGCAAAGTCCACTCAAACTCCAAATTCACTGCCATCAAGCACTGGGCTGCTAACCACAAGGTCAGCAGTTTGAATCCGCCGGCAGCTCCTCAGGATAAAGATGAGGCTTTCTGCTCCTGTAAAAATATACAGCACCGGGAACCCACCGAGGCAGTTCCACTCTGTCGGTGGGGATGAGAGGAGGTACAGCTCAGTGAGTCTCTTATCATACAGATAGGGAAGCCAAGTGGCAGAGAAGTTGTATGACCTATTGAAAGCCACACGTGTGCTCAAGGAGCATTCCAGAGCCTGCTCCTAGTCTTGGGATTCTCAATCGCCACATGTGCATGTGAAAGTTGGACACTGAATAAGGAAGACCAAAGCAGAATGGATACATTTGAATGATGGTGCTGGGGAAGACTCTTGAAAGATAATTTATAAATTATCAAGGGCTCATGAGGGAGCGGGGAACAGGGAGGGAGGGGAAAAATGAGATGCTGATACCAAGGGCTCAAGTAGAAAGCAAATGTTTGGAGAATGATGATGGCAACAAATGTACAAATATGCTTGGCACAATGGAAGGATGAATGGATTGTGGTAAGAATTGTACAAGCCCCCAATAAAATGATTTTTTAAGTGCTATGGGCTGCCCAAAGAACAACTAAATCTGTCTTGGAAGAAGTACAGCCAGAATTCTCCTTAGATACAAGAATGGTGACGCTTCATCTCACATACTTTGGACATGCTACCAAGAGAGACTAATCCCTGGAGTGGCAGTGAAAAGGGGGAAGGTCCTCAACACGATGGGCTGACACAGTGGCTGCACAATGGGCTCTTGGGAGATGGCCCTTGGCCGTGGTCGGGCAATGTCTCGCCCACGGGTGGCTATGAGCTTGAATTGACTGGAGGGCACCGAACGACGAAACAACAGATACCCTGTCGCCAGTCTCTTGGTATGCCTCCTCCCGCCGCTCCTCTAGAATCCCAATGGGTTCATTTACAAGGAAGACACGCTATCCAGATACTGGGGTCATGTTTAGTAAATGAAAGAAAACAGTGATCAGGATGCCTGTGAGATGAAATCAGAGCACGGGAAAGGAATTTCAAATATGCAGACATTACAAAGCACATCCTAAGGACACACAGGTGCCCTGCTACCCACAGAGTACTGGCTTCCCACAGGCCCTTTTGGGGGACAAGGCAAGGAGCTAGGCCATCTTTATGTGGCTGTTTCGATACAGAAGGTCCCTCAAACTCAACACTCACTGCCATCAAGTTCATTAAACTCATAGTGACCCTATAGGGTAGGGTAGAATGCTCCCATGGGTCCTGGAGACTGTAACTCTCTATGGGAGCAGAAAGCCTTGTCTTTCTCCCACAGAACAACCGGTAGTTTTGAACTACTGACCTTGCAGTTAGCAGCCTGATGTATAACCACTACGCCACCAGGAATCCACAGATGGTTCCTAGGTATTGCAAAGGGGTTGTGATCAACTGCTAACCTGACGGATGGCAGTTTGAGGCATGCAGAAGGTCCATGAGAGACAGGCCTAGCCACCTGCATCCATGAAGATCGCAGCCAAGAAAACCCTACGGGGCAGCTCTACGTTGTAACTCATGACGTGGCTGTGAGTCTGGATCGACCAGATGGCAGCTGACGACAACAACATTTGGATACAGGAATGGCATTTACATGTCCCCCTAACCCTAGGGGGGGGGGGCCTGACTGGCTTGCACCGAAAGAATGCGAGTGGAAGCAAGACGTCATTTCTGGGCCAAGCCCTTGAGGAAGTGGGTTTGATTTTTCATGCTCTCTCTCCTCGTCCACCGACTAAATGAGACACAGGCAGTATCAGAAACTTGCCTCAGAAGGCTGAGGAGATTCACTTTACAGGTGTTGAGCTAATGAGAGAGTGGCGTCTGCTTGTGTTTATTCCAATCAGTCAGGCACGAGGACATCCCGGGGTCCCCCGACATTTCTGTCTTCCCTATGTAACCGTGGGAACATTTCCTTTGGCTCTGTCTCGAGCCTCGATATTGGCAATCACCTCATCTGTATGTGAAAGGTAGGCGGAGAGGAATTAAGGTCTAGGAATGATGGTGTCCCAAAGAGTGAGTGAATCTGCCGGAAGAAGGAACGAATCTGTCTCCAAAGAACTACAGCCAGAATGCACATGGGTAAGGAGCAGGGGGAGGCTGTCACATGTTCTTTGGACATGTTGCGAGGAGGGCCGGTCCTTGGAGAAGGAGGGACATCATGCTTAGCAGTGGATCGGCACAAAAGAGCACGAGCCTCAATGAGCTGGATGCACACGGTGGTTGCAACTATGAGCTCCAACCTAGTCATGGTTGTGAGGATGACGCAGAGCCAGGCAGTGCTCCCTCGGTTGCCTTGATGGGTCAGAACTGACTTCAGGACACCTCACAAGAAGAGTACCTGGAGCGCCCCCGCTATTCACACGTCACGTGGCCATTGACATGGGCGGAAGAATTACAGAACAGATTTCAACCGCTTTGGAAGTGAATGAGATCACTTCACAACGACTTTAATAGACTGCACTCATTACACCTGAAGTGCGCCTGCACACATTTCTCCCAATTTAAAATTCTAATTAGAGTGTGGCATCTTTAAAACATCTTGGTGATACACCCTTCTGATTTCCCTCTCCTTGTCTACAGAGGGATGGATTTTCTGGGATCAAAAATCCATGAAAGTCAAGGATAAAAAGGTCTGACCTCCCCATTTAACAAATGAGAAAACAAACCAACCAACATAAAAACCCCACTGCCACCTAGTCAATCCCAAGTCTTAGTGATCTTGTAGGGCAGGGTAAAACTGCCTCTGAGGATTTCTGAGACCTAACTCTTCATGGGAGAAGAAAGCCTCATCTTTCTCCCTTGGAGCAGATGGTGGTTTCAAACTGCTGCTTTTGTGGTTAGCTGCCCCACCCACGACTAGTAGAGCAACCCACTATGCCACCAGGGTTCCTAAGTGAGAAGTAGGAGAGATGAGAAGGCAATAGGAGAACTAAAAGGGCCTGTCGCACCTCACGCTAGTCTCTTCCCCGCACCTCCTCTGGGTCTGGGCTCTGTGCGGTTTGTCTCTGTAGCCCTCGCGTCTAGCATTGCGCCAGGCACATCAGGACCTTGAGGGAATTTACTGGATAATGAGTTTTTCAGGGGTCACAGAGCTGCTAAGTGTCAATGTTGCATGGGCAGGACACCCCCTGCTGTACACTCTCCCCCCACTGTCTTCAAAGACAGCAGGGGCTGATAGGGGGTTTCCTTTGGAGTGATGACAGGGGTTTCCTTTGGAGTGATGACAGGGCTTTTTAACCCGCAAAGGTGGCTGTTGCACACCATTGTAATTGTACTAAATGCCACCAAATTGTCTACTATTATATGGTCAATTTTATACCATGTAAATTTTATCTTTAATACTATTTTTAGTTGCTTCTGAGCTGGATGGCCGCTTGTTTACCTTCAAGTCTTTAAGACGACAGATGCTATATCTTTTCACAGCCGGGCACCATCAGCTTTCTTTACCACATTTGCTTATGCACCCATTTGTCTTCAGCGATTGTATCGGGGAGGTGAGCACACAAGCAACAAAGCCCACATGGAAGAAGCACACCAACCTGTGTGATCATGAGGTGTCGAAGGGATCAGGTATCAGGCATCATCAGAACAAAAAATCTTATCACTGTGAATGAGGTGGAGAGTGCAGAGTGAAGACCCAAAGCCCATTTGTAGGTCACTGGACATGCCCTTACAGAAGGGTCTCGGGGAGGAGACGAGCCAGTCAGGGTGTGCTGTAGCAATGATGAAGCATACAACTTTCCTCTAGTTCTTAAATCCTTCCTCCCCTCCCCCTCCCCCCCACTATCATGATCCCAATTCTACCTTACAAATCTTATTAGATCAGAGGATGTACACTGGTACAGATAGGAATTGGAAACACAGGGAATCCAGGGTGGATGATCCCTTCAGGACCAGTGGTGTAAGTGGCGATACTGGGAGGATGGAGGGAGGATGGGCTAGAAAGGGGGAACCGATTAAAAAGATCTACATGTGACCTCCTCCCTAGGGGGTGGACAACAGAAAAGTGGGTGAAGGGAGACGTCGGACAGTGCAAGATATGACAAAATAATTTATAAATTATCAAATTTTCATGAGGAAGGGGGAGCAGGGAGGGAGGGGAAAAATGAGGAGCTGGTGCCAGGGGCTTAAATGGAGAGTAAATGTTTTGAGAATGATGAGATCAATGAATGTACAAATGTGCTCTACGCAATTGATTGATGTATAGATAGTGATAAGAATTGCATGAGCCCCTAATAAAATGATTTAAAAGAAATACTATTTTTCCACAAACCTCCCGAAGTCCCCATATATATGTTAAAACAAACAAACTCACTGCCACAGAGTTAATTCTGACTCATATTGACCCGGCAGGACAGAGTTGAACTGCCTCTGTGGTTTCCAAGACTGTAACTCTTACAGGAGTAGAAAGCCCCATCTTTGGACTGTGTAGTGCCTCGTGGTTTTGAAGTGCTGACCTTGTAGCTAGCAGCCCAATGTGTAAATCCACTTTCCCACCAGGGCTCCACCAGCTACTCAATGGCAGTGGGTTTGGTTTTGAGGTTACCTTGTTACTAATAAGTGAATTTGTGCTTACTTTGCTTATTGGCTCATTTGACACTGACTAAGGTCCATAGTCCAAAACCTGTCATCACTTCTCAGCCCCCCCATTTGATTGCATTGACTGGCGACACTAGACACAGCTGACCCACCCTCCTTCTCAAAGTGTCTCTCCAGGGTCTGGTCTACCCCTTTCTCCTGGTTTTTCCTGGGTGTTCCTGGATGAACTCAGACCATGGGCCCCTTCTCTTTGCAGCCCACACTATCTCTCCCATCTAGGTTCATGGCTTATGTAGGACCTCTATGAAGGCAAGTCTCACATTTATATTCCCACCTCAGTTCAGTGATTTTATATATATATACCATCTACATCTATCTCTATCACTAGCCCTATGTATATCTACATAGCACCACAGATAGCTAACCAAACCAAAGCCCACTGCAATTGAGTTGATTCACATTCATACTAAACCAATAGGACAGAGTAAAATAGCTCCTGAGGGTTTTTAAAGCCTGTAAGTCAGTGTGGGTACAGACAGCTTTATCTTTCTTCTGTGGAGTGGTGGGTGAGTTTGAACACCTGACCTCATGGTTAGCAGCCCAACATTTAACCCACTGTGCCATCTGGGCTCCTGATATCCAAGAAACACCTCCAGATAATTAGGCATAAAAGCAAACTTCTGATTTCCCCTTGGAAACTTGCCCCTCGCCACCCTGCCTCATCAACCTTCTCCTTCCTAAGCATCCTGCTTCTCCCCAATCTGGCAGCAAATTCTGCTGTTTCTACAGACAAAATGCACCCATAACCCAACCACGTCTTACTCTCTTGGCTGCATCCACCACCATCCCAGACCTGGGTGATCTCTAAACAAACAAACAAACCCGTCACTGCCATTGAGTCAATTCTGACTTCTGGAGACCCCATAGAACAGGGTGGAACTGCCCCTGTGGGTCTCTGAGCCTGTCACGCCCAAGGAGCTGCTGGTTTCCAACCGCCAACTACACGGATCACAGCCCAACATGTCACCACTAGCGCTCAAGAAATATTAGTGAGTGAACGAATGGACAAGAAAGATTGGCAGTTCAAATCCATTCAGCTCTGCAGCACAAAGACCTAGTGATTTGCTTCCATGAATACAACAGCCAGGAACATCCCCTGGGTCAGTCTTACACGATCACAGGCAATCGCTGTGAGTAGGAACTGACTTGACAGCATCCAACAAAAGCCGATGAAGCATCTACGAAAGCATGAGGCATGCTGTGTGAGTAAGTGCCATCGAGTCACCTCCAATCCATAGGGAGCCGACGCACAACAGAATGAAACGCTGCCCAGTCTGGCGCCAGCCTCGAGAGTGTTGTTATGTTTGAGCCCGTGGTTGCAGCCACTGTGTCAACACATTTCCTCAAAGGTCTTCCTCGCTCTCGCTGCCCTCTACTTTACCAAGCATGATGTCCTTTCCCAGGGACTGCTCTCTCCCGACAAAATGTCCAAAGGACGGGAGACCAAGTCTTGCCATCTTTGCTTCTAAGGAACTTTCTGGCTGTACTTTTTCTAAGACAGTTTTAAATTTTTTTGTCAGACCATGATACTTCCGATATTCTTTGCCGGCAATATTAACAACCACAGTAACAACTTTAGTGTACCTAAAGTATTGAAGATAGCATTAGGCATACCGTGAGTTATTTAACAAATGGATACTGTATTAGTATAGGTGGTCAGCCAAACTCCAAACCAAACTCACTGCCATTGAGTCGACTCTGACTCATAACGACTCCATAGGACAGGGTAGAATTATCTCTGTGAGTTTCCAAGACTGTAACTCTCTACAGGAATAGAAAGCCTCATCTTGCTCCTGCTGAGCTGGCTGGTGGTTTTGAACTGCTGATCTTGTGACTAGCAGCCCCCAGCTTGTCAATAGAAAAGGGAAATATACTGTTAGTAATTTATTTCCCCTTGAATTAATAATCGTGCTAACTTTTGCTTTATGTTTAACTCCAGTTCAGAGAGTTTCTTGAGACTAATATGACTATACAGATCTCTTTTTCTGGGATAGTCCTAGTTGACACCTTTAAATATACATATATAGTATACATATAAATATATATATATATATTTATTTACAAAAAGAGTATATATACGCTCTTTTATAAAAATAGTTTTATTTTTGAAAATAGTTTTAAAATGTAACTATTTTTATATTACCATTTTATATATTTCTATTTATCACCACCAAAATAATAAAACCCATGAATGCACGGTTTCTTAAGAAACTATCATTTCAAGGACTTTCTTCTCGAATTCTCCGTGTCTCGATTTGGGTGATGAGTGGTCACGCTATTTAAGACAGAGAATCTTTCCCGGAATACGGAAAGCCAGTCTTTCACCCCAGTGCCTCATAGTTATCTTTCTTTGAACCAAATCTGAATGAGTCACAAATGACCTCCCCCGTCGGAGGACTGGGGGGGTGTGGAGGCAGGCACCAGAAGCGGCACTCCCCTCGGCGGCCTGGCCGGCTGGGGAATCCTCACAATGAGGTTAAGAGGCTTCTTCGGGCCCAGCTGGCCAGCGGCAGAGGTACAAGCGAGATGTTGGCAAACCCCATTAAACCACCACCCTCTTTAGGCCAGTCTTCTTTTATCGTCCAATTAGTTAGGGTTCTTTAATTTCTAAGAACAGTATCCGGTGGATTTAAGCCAGATCTGTCCTGGAGGGAGGCCCCACTGGTCCCCCTGAGCCTGAGTCCTGGTCACATCCACTGCTGGCTGCAGCCCCAGGCTTGGCACTGTGCCTGGGGCCATACTGGTTCCTATCGGTCTCCATCACAGGCCGAGAAGACGAGTCTGGGAACCATTCAGAGATGCAGAGTTAAGGGCCTGAGAATGTGTCTGAGTTTGCCTTTCCACACTGCCCCTGGCAACTGCTCTTTAGCTGTGTTAGCTACCAAGTGCACCTGCCCCATGCTGGGAAGATCGTGCCAAGCAAAAGCATTTAGATGGAATGTTCTATGTTTGGGGCCTGGTCTAGGCACTAGTTGTTAGCTGTTGGCTCCATGACTCATGGATGAGACCAAGTGGTTGGGATCCAGGGGGCTTCAGAATGACAGTGTTGAATTTTCTTCCTAGTCTAGAAGGGTTGATGACCTGTTCAGCACCATAGCAACACACAATCCTCCCGACAGATAGGAACAATGGCTTCTGCATGGAAGGAGAGGATTCTACCACTGATGTTCTCTGTATGTGCTTTTGGTAGTTCCATACTCTGCTGTCAATTTGAGACTTAAGAGTGAATGGGGTGGAGTTTAGCCTGTCAATCAGGTTGTAGCTTGATGACCTCACTTGCTAAGACGATAAATAGCTCACTGGAGGCAGGACATGTGCACACTCCCTGAGAGACATCCCTGCTGACAAGGCACATGGAGCTATGCTAGAGCCTGGAGCTGGAGGAGCCGTGTGGAGACCCCTGCCAGTGCCGGGATGCTTACACCACCACTGGATCCACAAGACTTTCCACCCACTGGCCTGTGATCTCCTTGCATTCGACGTCATTGCATGTGCTGCGAGAGTCTGAAGAGGAATTTATAGATTGGACATGTGGGCTAATCTTGAACCTATAGACTTGGACTGGGCTGGGCTGTTTTCTCAATATTGAATAGCTCTTGTATATAGAGCTCTTTCTTCTACACATATGAGCGTCTATAAATTTCTTTCTCTACTCTACCCAGACTAACTCAGTGCTTAAATGTTGTTTCTTCTTCATAGCAACTCTGTGAAGTAGCTATTACTTATCTTTGATTTAAAACGAAGAAATCAAGGAATGCTTACGTTGAGCAATCTCCCCAAGAACACTAAAAGGTGGAGGAGGGAGCTGGGATTTGGATCGACATAGTCTGTTTTGGTCCAGTGTCTGGGGTCTTAGTAAGGAGACTATTCATTTCATCAATGTGCCAACAATGCCTGAATTGTCCCTAATTAGCCTAATGGGTTAATTGAACCTCTCTGTCATCTTGTCTTCCATTCAAGGGAACATTTTGCAAATGGTGAAAGCAAATTAACTTGGATTCAAATTAGCTGGTATACATTTTAGCCTTCTCAAACTAATTTGCTTCTCTATAAAACAAAAGGTGACACAGTATCTACGTGGACTATAAGAATAAAGTTAAAAGATATTTATAAAACATAAGCCCTTGTACTAAGAAAGCACTCAGTATTCCTGGCTTCTACTCCAAGAATTATATTTTAGGTTGAAAAGGGACTTTGCCATTGCAGTGTCTGTGAAAACCAAACCCAAAACACCAAACCCGCTGCCATCAACAGCAACCCTGTAGGACAGGGTAGAACTGTCCCGTCGAGTCTCCACAGCTATAAATGTGGACAGAACGTAACAGCTTCACCTTTCTCCTGTGAGGTATAGGTTCATCTGCGGCTGGTAGCTTCAAACTGCCAGCAATTCAGTTACCAGCCAATCACTGCACCACCCCTATTGAAAGAGTTTATAAAATAGGTAAAGCAGTACTTCCTTTCTTTCTTAAAAAAATTTATTTTATTGGAGGCTCATACAACTCTTATCACAATCCATACATCCATCTATTGTGTCAGGCACATTTGTACATTCATTGCCCTCATCATTCTCAAAACATTTGCTCTCCACTTAAGCCCCTGACATCAGCTCATTTCCCCCCCTCCCTCCCCATTCCCCCCTCCCTCATGAACACTTGATAATTTATAAGTTGTTATTTTGTCGTATCTTACACTGTCTGCTGTCTGCCTTCACCCATTTTTCTGTTGTCCGTCTCCTAGGGAGAAGGCTATGTGTAGATGCTTGTAATCGGTTCCCCCTTTCCACCCCACCTTCCCTCCACCCTCTGGTATCACCATTCTCATAACTGGTCCTGAAGGGATCATCCGCCCTGGATTCCCTGTGTTTCCAGTTCCTATCTGTACCAGTGTACATCCTCTGGTCTAGTCAGATTTGGATGGTAGAGTTGGGATCATGATAGTGGGAGGAGAGGAAGCATTTAGGAACTAGAGGAAAGTTGTTTCAGTGGTGCTATACTGCACCCTGACTGGCTCGTCTCCTTCCTGTGACCCTTCTGTAAGGGCATGTCCAATTGCCTACTGATGGGCTTTGGGTCCCCACTCCACACTCCCCCTCATTCACAATGAAAGCAGTACTTTCAATGTTTAAAGTATCTTTAAGGGATATTTTTTGAAACATTGAAGCATTTGCTCGCACACCATCAATCACTCTGTAAATTACAGGTCATGCTTAACTATTCCATATGGCACCTGGTCAAGGGCCTTGCCTCTGTAACTCTGTTGGCTGAGTTCCTGTTATTGAACATGGTTGAGAACAACACAGGGTCACTTAAATTAAATATTCTGTAGTATTCAGACTGGATTTCCTACCAATTTATTATTATTTTAACAATTTATTCTATAATACAAGGGCCTTCAAAAAGTTTGTGAAAAAAATGGAATTGAAAGATAATGGATTTTTTTCCCACAAGCATTTTTAAAGCCCCTTCAAAATGTGTCCACTGCCATCAAGTTGATTCTGACTCATATTGACCCAGTGTAGAGTTATGGAGGCTGTAAAGCTTTATGGGAGCAGACAACCTCATCTTTCCCCTGCAGAGAGGGTGGTGGATTTGAACTGATTACCTATGTTAGCAGTCCAATATGCCATGTTGTATATAATTATATCTCCATGTAGAATAGGGTTGCTATGAGTCGGAATCAACTCAATGGCAGAGATTTGGTTTTTGGTTTAGGTAAGGGGTCAATGGACAAATACAAGCTAATACAAAGGGGAAAGGAACCAACACAATTAGATCCCCATGCAGAACGCTTGAGCCAAAATACACCTACTGGTGCGATTTCTCCAATTTGTATCAAGCCTTTTACACCCAGGGTCCATTTTGAAGGGCATCAGGGAGAGCTCCCCCATTCTAAAAGCTTTGCTATCAGTATCCAGTGGATTTAAAATGCATGGCAACTCAAGGATACATTTAGGAAAACCTTTCAAGGAATCTAATTATCGTAATTGTAAGAGCATCTGCCTGAGAAACATATAGCCACACCTGCATGTTCCAGACACCCTGCTCAGTAGTCTGTCGTGTTTGCTTATCTAGCTGGATGATTTCATGGTCTTCTTCCTTCACCACCCCGGCCCCGTTCCCACCCTCCAGCTCTTGGACCACAGGTTAAGGACCTATGTTCTGTTCTCTAAGTGCAATAGAAGATTATCTTCTGGGGTCTGTGTGTCGTCTACCACAGCCCTTCTTTGTCTAGCATGGCCATGGCTTCCTCACCAGGCAAGGATGCCAGGGCTGGCTTCTGTTAGCCCTCTCTATTCTACCTGGCCTTCGCCCATGGGCAGGTCCCTGATCCAGGACTGGTCGTAGAGCTTTCTGCAAAAATGTAAGAATGGGACCAGGATTTCAATTCCAATCTGGGCTGGTTTCATGCATGGAGGAACAAAAACAAGCTTAGGAGCTGTAATTTAGCCAATTTGCACAAAGCACGCTTGGTAGAAGATATGCTAAGTGGCACAGAAAGGCTAACACAGAGAGAAAAGGCAGAGGAAAGAGCCTCTAAACAAACAGAATTCACCACCATTAAGTCAATTACAACTCAGAGAGACAAAAAAAAAAATTGTTGCCTGGATTCTCGATAGATTTCCAGTCCCTCTTGAGACTGGACCACAGGCTCTTGGGACCCCTAGGACCGTTTCATATTCTTTTAATGCATCTAGCCCCCTCTTTCTCCCCTCCATAAGGTTGCCAGAATTGGTTTATGTCACTTGCAACCAATAATTCTCACCTACCCACACAAGAGCATAGACCCTCTTTGCAAGGAATTCGCTGGTGACTCAAACGAGCTGATTGCGAACAGGCATAAAGAAAGCATTGCATCTATCTGCGCTAATTATTTATGAGGTGTATAGTTTCTCTCTCCATTTCGGCTGTAAATACAGTGCAGGGATGATAGGGACCAAGACACCGCTCTGGTTTGCAACCATCAGGCCACCTTCTATGGAAAGCCCTCTGTGAAGCGTGGTGTGTGCTAGCGACTGAGAAACGCCCTGAGTTTTATAGGCTTGGTTCAGGTGTTGGTGGTTAAAAGAAAGAGGATTTGAAAATAGGTCATGAGAGCCAATTAATTCACCAGTGAATGAGCTTCAACATGCCCCTTATTGTACAGTCGATTCTGGCAGAATAAAACTGCCCGATCACAGAAGGGCCACAAGGAAGGGATGAGCCAACCAGGGTACAGTATAGCACCGACCAAATACACAACATTTCTCTAGTTTGTTAATGCTTCCTCCCCTCATCTTCCACTATCATGACCCCATTTCTACCTTACAAATCCGGCTAGACCGGAGCATGTACATGGGTACAGATAAGAGCTCTTGACACACAGAATCCAGGACAGATAACCCCCTCAGGTACAATAATGGGTGTATCGATACCATGACCGTAGAGGAAAGTGGGGTGGGGAGGGAAAACTGATAGCAATGATCGACGTATAATTCACCCCCCAACCCACGACAGAAACGTGGGTGAAGGGAGACAGCAGACAGTGTTAAGATATGAAAATAAAAATAATTTATAAATTATCAAGGGTTCGCAAGGGGAGGAGGGAATAAAAAGAGCTTATACCAAGGGCTCAAGGGGAAAGAAAATGTCTTGAAAATGGTGATGGCAATGTGTGACTTGTTATAAGAGCTATAGAAACCCCCAATAAAATGATTTGTTAAAATTAATTGATTAACTAAAACTGCCTACGAGGGTTTCCATGGCTCCCACCTTTATGGAAAGAACCTATTGTGTCCTTTTCCTGTTGTGTGGCAAGTGGGTTCAAACGGCCAAGCTTTCCATCAGCTGAGCGATCAACCACTGCATTACCAGGGCTCCTCACTTCCAACATCCATCTCTCTCTCTCTCTCTCTCTCTCTCTCTCTCTCTCTCTCTCTCTCTCTCTCTCTCTCTCTCTCTCTCTCTCTCTCTCTCTCTCACACACACACACACACCACCACCACCACCCCCACCCGCGCCCCCGACTCCCGGGCCCCTGTGTTGTAGCGTCGAACTGCTTCCCGGGAGACCCAGGTTAAAGCTATCTTCCAAGAAAGGAGGGCATTTGAAGAGCTCCCTCCGCTCTGCCCAGCGGTGCACTCGGTCCTTCATTCCCACTCTAAAGCATGAGAAGCTTGTAACCCATGCGAGCTGCATTGGCTTTTCAAACGTCACGGTTTGAATAGAGGAGTCTGGTTCAGATGGAGGACGCAATTGGAGAATGAGGGTGTCCCTTGTGTTTACTTTTTTTTAGGAGGGGGAGGGTGCCATTTGTATTTCTCAGCTTGGATTCCATTTCATCATCTTCAGAACTAGTCGTCTGCCCTCCAGGTGAGCCCAGGAGACTTAGAAACCTGAAATCCACTCCTCTTGACAGTTCTTTTCAGAGGCGCGAGGTGGCCAGTTCAGAGATCACCAGTGGTGAGTGGGGATGACTTGAGGCCTGAGTGGACCACCCTTTTCCCAGACCCGACCATCCTCATTTCCAAGGGTCTCTCCACTCACAGGGACCAGTCCTTCTTACTCTGAATTAGCTCACCTGGATCGATGATGCCTTGCTAAAAACACCTTTAAAATCATTTCCGTGTTAAATATACACTGTAGGAATTCCTCCCATCAAGAACGACGGGCCAGGAGTGGAGCCTGCCCTGAGCTGCGAACCTCCCCAGTCCACGGGAAGCTGGACGGACCTCGCAAACAAGATGCGATTTGAAATACTGGGCACAAAAAGGCAAATCGTCTACGATTCCATTTACATGAAATATCTAGAATAGACAAATGCTTAGAGACAGAAAGCAGATTAGTGGCTACCCTGTCTTGTGGGGTCACTATGAGCTAGAATTCGTCTCATCAGCAGTGGCTTATTAGGATTCTACATGTTTCTACAAAATGAAGGGTGAGGAGTCGCGGGGTGGTCAGAGAGACATAGCACGGCCAGCCACTGAAGGGCAAACTCACTGCCCTCCAGTCCAGGCTGACTCATAGGGACCCTCCAGTGCAGAGCAGACCTTCCCCTGTGAGTTTCAAATAGGGTAACTCTGCGTGGAGTAGAGAGGCCCAGGCCCGGCTCCCTCCTTCCCAGCGACTGGAGCTTCGACCTTCAGACCTTGTGGATCACAGCCTAACCACTGTACCCCTGGGGGAGGAGAGAATTTTATAACTGCCAGCGTCTCATAAAATGGGAGGAAAGAGGTTCAAATGGGCAAGTGGAAGAAATAAGGAGGGTCAGAAAGAAGCAAGAACACAGCCAAGGGTGAGAAAGAAGTGAAGCCTGCAGAGAAAGGAGAAGGTCATCTGACCCGTCAGCCTCTGGCCCACTTGAACATGGAGATGACCTTGTCTAAGACGCTCTGGTTAAAATGCACATCCTGCTAACTGGATGGCCTCATCACGCCCACCAGGGCCCTGGGTCTCCTCTGCAGGGCAAACAGAGGTCACCATTAACTCCAGATCTCATTCGAAGCAGAAAGAGTTGACCTCCCCTTTATTCTAAAATCAGCTGTGAGGCTGTGAGCCAGCAGAAGCCAATATTCACCAAAGTTCACTATGTGTTAGTCTGGGTACTTTAGAGAAACAAATCCACAGAAACTCATGTATAAGAGAGAGTTTTATATAAAGGGGAAGTGCGCATCAAGAAAACATCCCAACCCAGTGCTGCCCAAGCCCACAAGTACAACATTAACCCATATGTCCGACACCAATCGACAAAGTCCTCCTCCATCTCACAAAACACATGCAATGATGCCAACTGCAGGAGGAAAGCCGAATCAGTGATTGTGTAAGCACCTCAGCGCTGGCAGGGGTCTCCACACGGCTGCTCCAGCACCCAGGGCTGCAACCGGGTAGGTCCATGTGACTTCTCCTCAGGGATGTCTTGCAGGAAGTGAGCCTTGTCAGGTGAAGCAGGGAACTGGCTAAGGCAGCTGCACCCGGGTGGGTGCGACCATCACAAAGCAAGAGACCCGAGAACTTGAAAGGCGAGGCTCATCGAGTCATCTATCCCTCCGCCCTTCAATTAACCCCACATGTGTTTATCAGCCAGGTTGGCACAATCAACTAACTAACTCACTCACCAAAGAGGAGAACAGAGGCAGGTAGGGCTTGTCTCCAAGTTGAGCAATAGTCGGTTGGGGAGGCCCCAGGGACCAAACTCAAGACAGCTACAGGGCCCAGGCAGGCAATGCAACTGAGCAAAATAAGCCAGCCCTGGGAACACACAGCCTTTAATAGTTACAGGGCAGCTTGGGGCCAGCACCCAGCAAATCCAGCTGTGGGTCATCAGGGGCCGTTTGCAAACTTGGCTTTTTAAAGCTGCGTCCAGAGAGTCGGGGTGGAAGCAGATGGTCACCATGCTGAACTGCTAGGAGGAGGGACTGTGCCCTTGCTGTCGCTGTTCAACACCCCCTCCCCCCACCCCAGCTCCACTGCAGAGCGAGGGGTACCCTAGGTGCCTCCAAGCGTTTGGTCAAGTTCTGTTACTGATAAGCAGGCAGAGACCCCTGCACATCTTGTTTTCTTGCATTTGGCCACCTCCTCATCCAGTGGTGTCTAAAACCGACAAATCGTTCACTTCCTGTCACCTGACCCAGTGAGTCATTAACTCCATGCACTGTCAGGAGTCAGGAGATTTTTTTAAATGTTCAATTCCTGGTTCTTTGACCACCTCTCCTACCAGCATCCTGGTCTCACTGGCCTGTAAGTGACCTCTGGTGGTGGACGCAGGTAACTGCACAGCTGAGACTCTTTAAAATCAAAACAAGTCTCCTCAAGGCAATGTCGAAGGAAGAGAAAGCAGGGGTGCGGGGCTTTTAAAATAAGGCTGACGTTCAGGGAAAGGACAGCCTTGGGATCAAGAACAGCACGGAAAAGGAAGCTCACACCAGGAGCCAAACTCAAAAAACCTCCCTGCGTTCAAGTCTAACTCATAGCAACCCTGTACGCCAAGCAGGCTGCCTCATGCCGCTTCTTCAGAGCGGCTGGTGGACTCAAGCCACAGACCTTTCAGTTAGCCGCCAAACGCTTAACCCACTAGGGCTCTTTTGCATTTCAATAAGAATAGAGTGATTTTTTTCTCATTTTTCATAACTTCGTTCCCATAATTGGAAACAGGTTTTTTTTTTTTTCATCATACACTACAGGCTTTGAATTTTAAAGATGTAGCCAATTCTGGATGCTGGCATGCATCAGCCCCACACACCGCCACACAGTGATGCCCATTCACAGCGACTCTAGATGGCTGAGTGGAACTGCTCCCTAGGGTTTCCAAGGATGTAAATCTCTATGGTAACAGACAGCCTCGTATTTCTCTTCTGAAGCAGCTGCTGAGTTTGAAACTGCCGACCTTGAGGTTAGCAACTCAAAGGGTAAACCACTCCACCACCAGGCTCCACTCTCATGTGTAAAGTCAGGGCACATCATTGAAAGTCTCTGAGTCTCAGTCTACAGATGTGAAAACGGGAAGAATAACAATTCTGCCCCCCAATTAACCCATACGGCCATCATCAGGTCTAAGTCAGAAGAGGTATGTGCAACTTTTTCCTTGTGGGAACTCAATCGTGGGTGCCTGCTATCATTTCATCACCGGTCCTTAAACGGCCTGCTTTTATTGATTTAGCCATTGAGCTGGCTGTTTTAAAATAATATCCAAAACTGCACTTGTGTCCAGACAGTGCTACAGACACCGGCATTCATTTCTAGGCATTCTTGCATAGAAACAGTAAACTCCACAACAAAGGACGCAGTGTCTGCGTGGTTTCTTCAGCCGTCTTTCCAGAACATCAACTTGGGTCCCATTGCTTCTTCCTCCCTCCCTTTCAGTGCTACTCGACCTTGGTGACAGCGTTCAGTGGCCAAGGTCGCCGTCTCTCTCCAATGCAGCCACACTCTTTGCCGTGGGCTTTGCAACTCAGCACCACGTTGCCAAACATGAAATAATAACATCCGCTTGCTTTCTTACTTTATGGGCTTTCATACCCTGTTCCACTTTCCTTTCGTATTACTTGAAACTATTTTGTTGCAAGCAGAAATCTGGGTGATTTTTTTTTTGTTGCTCTGGGAATGAAAATCTTGACTATATAATGTTATGTTTTAAAGACCAGGGGAGACCGCGTTGTCAGAGGTTCCGTGGAATCTTGACTAATGTGAAACCTATGCACCACGAAACAGTCCATCTGCAACATTTGGTCTTTTCAGTTCATCTTTACTCTATAGACCAGTGGGTCTCAACCTTCCTAAGGCCGCGGCCCTTTCATAAGCTCCTAATATTAGTTTCCTTGCTACTTCATCACTGTCATGTTGCTGCTGTTTCGAATCTGGTGACCCCTGTGAACGGGTCATTGGACCCGCAAAGGGGTTGCAACCCACGGATTGAGAAGCGCTGCTATGGACCGATGTAGACTTACTTGACCTCCTCAAGCATGTGAGCATTCAAGGCCGACTCTGCTGGTGTAGTGGGTTATGCACTGGGCTGCTAACAAGGTCAGCAGTTTGAAACCACCAGCTGCTCCCTGGGAAAAAGACCAGGCTTTCTACTCCTGCAAAGAGGAACCGTCTCAGGAACCCACAGGAGCAGTTCAAGTCTGCCCTAGAGGGGTGCTCTAAGTCAGAATTGACTCAATGGCAGAGGGCTTGGTTTGAGGTTTTTTGGCTCTGCATAAGGCAGTGTTTATGGTGAATGTGCAGAGATGGGAAAGGCCAAGGCAGAGGGGGGAAGTGGTTTGTGCAGAGAGACCAAGATTGAAAAGTTCCCAAGGAACTCGGTCCACAGCACTCAGTGTGGACAGAAAGTGCGGAGTGGGGCTAGAGAGTTCCTTCTGGGAAAGGCCGTTAGCCAGGCTGAGAATCGAGATCAAGAAGAGCTTTGGAGACTAACGCCAAAGAGGCGGTTTGCAAATGTCACCGGCATTGTGACGGTTCCTCGTTTTTTCTCTTTTATAAATGCGAGGATGGGTCTGTGTTTGTCTTCCAGGCAAACCACACAAGCCAGGTGTTTATGCTATTTAGGTAGGCTGAGCCTAGATATGTGTCTCCCCTAATATGGATTGAATTGTGCCCCCCTCCCCCAACACACACAACGTGTGCATTGTAAATCCAAGGGCACGGTGGATTACATGCTGGGCTGCTTACTGCAAAGGCAGCCATTTGAATGCACTAGTTGCTCTGCAGGAGAAGGAGGAGGCGTTCTGCCCCATAATGAGTTACAGTCTTGGAAACCCACAGACGCTGTGTGACGCTGCCCTATAGGTTGGCTGTGAGTCAGAATTGCCACAATGGCAGTGGGCGTGGTTTGAGTCAATGAGCTGGTGACTTCAAGGTCTTGGGAGTCAGAGCTGACTTCACGGCAGGGGTTGTGTTTGTGGCTGTCATCCCGTTTGGGAATGAGGTTTTCCTTGTCATGTTGGTGGGACTATCTCGGTGGGGGCGGGGTGTTTTAAACCAACCACCCTTGGGTACAAAGGTCCACACAGGCACAGAGAAGCACACAGAGTTGAGGGACACACTTGAGATCCACAAAGCACCAAGAAATAAAAGCTGAATGGAGACAAGGACCAACACACAGGGAGAAAGCCAGCCCCCAGAATCCAGATGTGTAGCCCCCTAAGAGACTAGAAAATAGATTTCTGTTTGTTAAAACCTCCCCCTTGTGGTGTTTCTGCTGTAGCAGCGCAAACTCACTAGGTCACCCCTTGGGTCTGATTCATTGTGCTCTTCTCTTGAAGGCTTTGCAAAGGAGAAGCGCAGAGTAATAAACTCACAAACTCGTTCTTTCTGAAAGTCAAGATGTCCTAGATGGCCTCACTTCACACAGCGCTAACACACATGCTCACACCAGCTCTGGGTAATGTGTCTTCCTACCTCTCCCATGGAAGAGCTTCACAAACTCAAGCAGCGAAGATGAACCTGCAGCCAAATTTCCCGCACCTCCAAACGGAATCATCCACACAGCCTGAGCGACATTGAAAATCCACGTCCAGCCTGACTCCAAAGTCAGGTGTGTCCTCTAGCATTCCCGGGCTAGACCTCATGGTGAAAGGGTCTATTGCTGACTGTACTGATATTATTTATTTCAGAGTAAAAAACTTTACTGTAAAAATGTGAAGGCCAAGTCCTTTCAAGGAAGTATACTGAGAGCTACCTGACAGGTTTTATTGAAGTTGTAAAGTCTGAACTCAGTGGCAGTCTGTGTCCACAGACACAGAGCACATGAACTTGTAAAACCTCATTCATTTCTGTCTGCTCTGACCTCGCATAGCATCTCCTTCTCTTACCTGAGGGAAATGATGGACTTTAAATGCACACATCTTATGTTTGCAGCTTGGTGGAGCCGTGTGTGTGTACACAAGATACTGGCCAGTTCCTTCCCCCTAGAAAATTCCTTTGTGCCCCTTGTCAGTATCTCCCTTCCACCTCTAGAAACATCTTCTATTCTGACTTCTATCATCATAGATTAAATTTTCCATTTTCAGGTTCATAAAAATGAAATCATATCACAATACCTTTGTATGCTTAGCTTTCTCATTCACCATAATGCTTTGAAAATTCACTCATGTGGATGGATGCATTGGGCTGCTAGCCTCCAGGTCAGCCATTCGAAATCATCGGCCGCTCCAAGGTTTCTACTTCCATAAAGAGTTGCAGTCTCGTGGGGCTGGGCCCAATCCCAACTAGGTGGACTCTCCCCTTCCCCTGCAGCATAATGCACTTCAGAGGACAGCAGTGGGACTACAGCTTGAGGAGAGGGGCACATCAGATTAGACTTCCTTTGTTGTTTTATTTGGCTCTGCCTGGTTTTTGCACTTAGTAATGTATCTGCATGTCTATCTAGATAAGATAGGTGGGATAAAAAATTCAGAGATGAAAAGAACGGGATCAATGGGTGGGGGGAGGAATGGGAGAAAAGGAGGTGGAAGAAAGGAAGGGGTGGGGGAAACCAACCCAGGGACAAGGGAACAACAAGTGAACTAAAATCAATGGAAAGAAGGGTGTAGGATGCCTAGTGGGGCCTAATCAAGGGCAATGTACCAGTGAGGAATCACTAAACCCAAATGAAGGTCGAACATGATGGTGAGACAAGAGAAAAATAAAAGGAAATAGAGGAAAGAGCCAGGAGGCAAAGGACATTTATAGAGGTCTAAATCCAGGCATGCACATATGTAAATATATTTATGTCATGAGAGGGGAATAGATCTATGTACTTATATCTATATGTTAAGAATTAAGGCTGCAGATGGACATTGGGCCTCGACTCAAGTATTCCCTCAACAGAAGAACACTTTGTTCTAACAATCTGACATTCTGTGATGCTCATCTTCCCAAAAAGATCACTGAAGACAAAAAAGGTACATAAGCAAATGTGGTGAAGAAAGCTTATGGTGCTTGGCTATCAAAAGATATAGCACCTGGGGTCTTAAAGGCTTGAAATAAACAAGTGGCCATCTAGTTGAGAACCAACAAAACCCCCATGGACGAAGCACACCGGCCTGTGTGATCTCTAGATGTCAATAGGATCAGGTATCAGGCATCTAAGACCCAGAACAAACTCATACCAATGTGATTTGGAGGGGAGAGGGGGAGAGGCATGACACAAAGTAGAGACCCAATGCCCATCTGTAGACAGTGGAACATCCCCTCACAGAGGGGTCACAGGGAAGAGATGAGGCACTCAGGGTGCAGTGTAGCACCAATGAAACACACAACTTTCCTCTAGTCCTTTGGTGCTTCCTTCCCCACTCTCATGACCTCAATTCTATCTTACAAATCAGATTAGACCAGAACATGCTCACTGCTACAGATAAGAGCCAGAAACACAAGAAATCCAGGATAGATAAACCCCTCAGGGTCAACAATGAGAGTACTGTTACCAGGAGGATTAGAGGAGGGTGGGGGCAGAAAAGGGGAATCAATCACAAGAATCAACCTAGAACCCACTCCCAGGAGGACAAATAATGGAAAAGTGGGTGAGGGGTGATGGAGGATATGTAAGATATGAAAATAATAATCTATAACTTATCAAGGGTTTGTGAGGGAGGGGGAAGAAATGGGGAGTTGATATCCAGGGCTCAAGTGGGAAGAGAATGCTTTGAAAGTGTTGATGGCGGCATATGTGCAAATGTGCTTGACACACTGGATGAATGCATGGATTGTGATAAGAGCTGTAAGAGCCCCCAATAAAAGTACGGAAAAAATAAAATAAAACAAACAGGCAGGCTGAGTCTGAAAAAAAAAAAAAAGAGCTGCAGTCTCAGCAACACAGTGACCGTTCTACTGTCCTAGGTCATGGTGGGCCAAGAGTCTATGGCGATGCGTTAGACTTCGTTTTGTGGTGGGGAGTGTCCCACTCTATGACTACTCCACAAGCGGTTCATCCACTCCCTGGGGGCTGCCCCCAGGGAGAGTTTGGGAGAGGTCCTCCTGGCTCTTCCAAAAGTGGCCTGAATGGGCATCAAAATGAGCTGAGCAATCTCCGTAATGAGCACAGCTCACTTCTTACGGAATGTTCTGGATACTCTCCACGGCAAGTTCCTGGCAGAAATAGAATATCTCTTTTTCACACCTTATAAAGTGTCTGAATCAGAATTATTAAGCAGCCAATTAAAATATTTGGCTCAGCCTGGTGTTAATGAATACAAAAGTGTGGAATGAACCCCATATAGGCTAGTTGGCATTCTGGTAAAAAGAACTTCACTCCGGGTGTCAGGACAAGCAGCGGCTGCCTGAACCATGTTCCCCGGGCAGAGGACGTCAAAAGAAAGGTGGGTGTGCATCAGCCGGAAACATTCGTGATCCAGAGCAGAAATGCAACCCAATTTGCATGAACCTAACGTCATTCAGAGGCAACGTATTCAAGCATCAATGACATAGAATGTGATGTAAATGCTAAGGAACTATAAACAATGATTAACGTCGGTTGAATCTTGCACGTGATGCAGACTACTGTTGAAGCCTCATGACTCTCCCAAGTGTTACTCTCACTTTACAGGTGGAGAAACAGACACAGAAGCATCACGTGGAGTAAGGTGAGAATCGAGTGGCGCTAGATCTAGTCCCCTGGTGTCACAGCCCAAGACCCCCTCACCCACTTTAAACAAAGGATGTATTTCTAAAATGAATCAAAGCAAAATTGAACCAGTTGCCACCAAGTCAGCTCTAAGTCAAGGTGATCCACCTGTCCCCGACAGGTGTATTCAATGGCTGATTGTAGGAAATACGTGGCAGGTGTGTCTGGGTGGGTTCAAACCTCGAACCTTCGAGTTAGTATAGAGCGCTTAACTGCTTGGTTCCCCCAGAAACTCCTCTAACATGCGGCATTGTTGGTTCTGACTTATGACACTTGAAGTGGATTCTTGAAGAGATTAGATATGCGGGCAACTGCCTCTCTTGTGGTCAGTCTGTGGTTCTGGATGGTGAAGAATTCAGCCCCTCAGAGCTTCTCAGGGAAAGAATCAGGCCACCAACAGCCCCCCAAAGCTTCTGCCAGGACCCAGTGCTTGCAGCAGCTTCGATTAGCTCCACAAAGACTTAGCTGGTAATTTTCAACACAACAGCTCTCATCAGTGCCTCCGTGCCGCACCTGTCAAAACATCCCATCATTTCTAATGTTGTTCCTACCCTACAAACATGCTTATTTTGATTATAAGACTTTTCCACTGCCTCTCAATGATACGGCACGTGCTCTTTTAAAATAGCAAAGCATGGCAGGTATGTTTAGGGTTCAAAGACACAGCCACACACAGAGCGCTGTCCCCAGATTCCATAGATCAGTTTGCCTATGAGAGTTTTGTTGCCGTTGCTTTTTCCCCCCTTCGATTTCTTCTGATTCCGTCATGAGGGCACCTGCTGGAAGATGAGCTCCCTTTGGAAGACAGGGTCCGTAAACAGGTGATAGGACAAAGCATACGCGAGATACCGAGAGTACATTGCAGAAGACATCACGCCTACCATCTGAGTCTCCAGAAGGTAAATGAGAGATTGTACAAAAGGACATCTCAGCATTTGAGAGACTTTTGGCTCCGGGACAACCTGGGTTTCTTCCAGGCAACGTCGTGTGTGGGGGGTGGGGGGCAGGTTGGGGTTGGTTTAACCACAGAAACTAGTTTCAGTGGCATGTGCAACCACCACCCCCCCTGACTGGGAGGAGACGAACCCTATACTGTATTTGTTGGGAATGGGAGGGATGGCTGGGTCATCAGTCACTGAGCAAGGATGGCTGGATATCAGAGTGTCCTCACCATTACATCCTGTTTGACCATCTCACTGTCAGCGCTATTCCTACTCAAAATGTCACTTGGGCTTTGCTTTCCGTAAACATCTTTTCCGTGTTACTTGCAACCTTAACATACACTGTCGAGGCCTGAAATTACGTTATCCAGCACTTATGTGGCAATTGGCCCTATCACTGGCAACGTTTAAAAACCGTCTGTGTAGACACGAGTGCAGAGAGACAGGCATCTCCTGCACACTCTCATGCTTGCGGGTATAAGTGAGGAGCTCTGGGGCACAGTGATCACGGGTTGGACCTCCTAACCACACACAGTCAGCTGTTTGAAACCCCCAGCCACCCTGAGGGAGAAAGGCAGGACTTCCGACTCCCATAAAGAGTTAGTCTCTGAAACTCACCAGATCGATTCTATCCTGCCCAGGAGGGATGCCGTGAGTTGGCATCAAGCAAATGGCAGTAATTTGGTTTTAGTTTTTGGTGGTGCAAGGTTGGGAGTTCAAACCCACCGCTGCTTCAGATGAGGCTGCCTGCTCCCATAAGATCTGTTATATAGGGTCACTATGCATGGGAATCGACCAGATGTTGTGGATTTGGGGGTGGGTGGTGGAAGTATGATTGGTACATCAACTTAGCCAACCTTCAGGGGCTACGTCACTATCTTGAAACTGCTCATCCCACTGATCCAAGGAGCTCTGATGGCACAGCAGTGAAGCACGTAGCTGCTGCCCTACACGCTGGAGACCTGAGCCCACCCCGTGGCTCTTGGGAAACAAGCAGCGCTGCCTGCTCCCATAAATGTTTCCCAACCCAAACCCAACTCACACACTGCCATCAAGTCGGTTCTGATTCACAGCGACCCTACAGGGAAGGGAAGAACTGTGCCCGTGGATTTCCAAGTTTGTGACTCTTTATAGATGTAGAAAGCCTCTTCTGTCTCCTGTGGAGCAGCTGGTGGATTTGAACTGCTGACCTCGTGGCTAGCAGGCCAACATATAACCCACTACACCACGAGGGTCCCCTCCCATAAAGATTACAGACGAGCAAACCCGGTGGGATAGTGCTATCTGTCACATGGGATTCCTATGAGTCAAAATGGACTTGACAGCACCTACCAATCACTACCTTTCATTGAATGATTTTGCATCTATATTCTATTCTGATCATCTGAAAGCTTCTATACAAAGAACGACATTTGCTTAAGCCTTGGTCTAATGATTGAAAAATGGGAGAAACGCAAGTCACCTACCAAAGGAGCCCTGGTGACGCCGTGGTTAAAGCACTTGGCTGCTAACTGAAATGTGGGTGGTTAGAAACTGTCAGCGGAAGGAAGAAAGACAGGGCAGTCTGTCTCTGGAAAGGTTTCCAGCCTTGGCGCGCCTTGGGGGGGAAATATTTACCCTGCCTGACAGGGTTGCCAAGAGCTAGACTGCACCGCTGTTTCAAAAGGAGTGCCAAACAGCCGCAGGAGAATTCGGAGCAGGAGAACAGGTAGTCCAGGAAAGGGTTAGTTGGCAGTTCCACGATTGCTAATAGGTTAAACAGTTCTCTGAATGCCCACTGGCCATCCGGACTTTCTCCACAGGTCCGTGCCCTCTGCTCCTGCTGGAGCTCCAGGGCACTGGGCATGTCAGCAGTTCAAACCCACAGCCACAACTCGAGAGGCAGTTGAGGCGTCCGCTCCCATAAAGACTGAGTGTTGGAGACCCTCTAGAGCAGCAGTTCTGTGGGTCACGAACCCATTGGGAGTCAAACAATCCTTTCACAGGGGTTGCCTGATTCATAACAGTGGCAACATGACAGTTAAGTAGGAAGTAGCAACGACAATAATGTTATGGCTGGGGGGGACCACCACACCATGAGGAACTGTGTTAAAGGGTCGTGGCATTAGGAAGGCTGAGGACTGCTGTCCTAGAGAGTTGCTGTGAGTCGAAGTTGTCTTGAGGGAAGTAGGGGTTTCTGCTTGTTCATGTAATGCAGTCTTGTAGCCATCACGATACATGATTTATGTAAGGAGGATTCCATCCTGCCAAATTTGGGGCACATTTTTTGGTCAAATTTTGTTTATGCCTATTTTACTCTAAGCCTAACACTGATGAACTCAAAAGGCAGAACCTGGTGTTTGGTGGAGATCAGTAAAACAATTTTAGAGAAACACTTCGATGCTCATAGTTCGATGTGAATTACTACTTGAGCCTTTAGTTAGTTAGTTTATTGTGCCAGCCTGGCTGATAAACACATGTGGGGTTAATTGAAGGGCAGAGGGATAAATGGCTCAGTGAGCCTTGCCTTTCTAGTTCTCGGGTCTCTTGCTTTTTGATGGTCGCACCAGGGTGCAGCTGCCTTAGCCAGTTCCCTCCTTCAGCTTGCAGAGCTGACTTCCTGAAAGGCATTCCAGAGAAGAAGCCACATGGACCTACCCTGATGCAGTCCTGGGTGCTGGAGCACCCATGTGGAGACTCCTGCCAGCACTGAGATACTTACACATTCACTGACTCAGCTTTCCTCCTGCAGTCGGCATCATTGCGTGTGTTTTGTGAGACGGGGGAGGGCTTTGTGGATTGGTGTTGGACATATGGGTTAATGTTGGACTTGTGGGCTTGGACAGCACTGGGTTGGGATGGTTTCTTGATGCACACTTAACCTATATATAAAACTATCTCTTATATATGAATTGTGTGGATTTGTTTCTCTAAAGTACCCAGACTAACACAAGCCAAAAATAGACATGCACTTCCTATATCCTCACGAAAGGATCTAGAGGTGTGGGTGCTATAGTAACATGTGATGAAGAAGCTAGATGGTGCCTGGCTTATCAGAAAGTATAGCATCTGGCGTCTGCAAAGCTTGTCTTCAAACAGGTCCATGGACTGACACCTCACAGGCAGATGCAGGATCCAGAGGTGCTGAATGCAGACACCATGAATGAAAACCTAGATGTGCCAGTTGTACAGACTGGCAGCTTCACACAGCTGAGCTGGAAAGAAGAGGTGGAGGGAACATTTGGGACCCAGCACAACTCTATTCTTCTGTGCAAGGGGACCAGTCATTAGCACTTTTAGGAAAACATGCTCCTTAAGGATGGGGACTGGCTGCCCTCCACAGTGGGGTCAGCTCATCAATTTCACTAACATCACCATGGCAGGCTGTTTCAGGCCTTTCCTGTCCGCCACAGGCACACCTGGGATACGGCTCTTGGCCATCAGCGCCTTCCTGGAGGCAAGCTAAGGCAGACTTCCCAAGACAGGTTGATATCCAGTGTACAGGGGCAGAACGGTGAAGGAAATTAGCAAATACTCAGCTGCCATGATTCCAAGGGCAAGGATTCATCATAATTAAAGGAATGTTTGGAGCTTGAAGGAGGTAGCTAGTGGGAGACTACGCAGATCACTCCCAGGACCGCTGCTTTCCATCAGCCTGAAAATGGAACTGCCTGTAGGATTTCCAGGTCAGCAAATGGTAACTGAAGAGACACTAACATCTTACAAAGTGAGAAGCTGCCATGAATCCTTTCTACGGGGTTAAAAAAGCTCTAGATGGCCTCATTAGGGGGGTGCGTGTCAAATCTATAATATTTCCATGAACTGTGAAAAGGAATATTGCATGGTTTAAAATCAAGAAGGTGTGCGTCACAGCTGCATGCTCTCGCCATATGGGTTCAATCTGCACGCTGAGCAAGTAATTAGAGAAGCTGGACTACATGAAGAAGAACGTGGCCTTAGGATTGGAGGAAAGCTTATTAGTGAGTCTGGGTTGATTAGAGAAAGAAATTCATAGATACTCATATGTGTATAAGAAAAAGTTTTATATAAAAGAGCAATTGTATACCGAGAAAACATCCCAGCCCACTCCAGATCAAGTCCGTAAGTCTAATATTGGCTCATATGTCCAATACCAATCTATAAGTTCCTCTTCAGACTCATGCAACACATGCAATGATGGCAAATGCAGGGAGATCACAGGCCAGTGGGTGGGAAGTCCTGTGGTGGTGGAAGCATCTCAGTGCTGGCGCGGGTCTCCACATGGCTGCTCCAGCTCTAGGGCTCAGGCTCCATCAGCATAGCTCCATGTGGCTTGTCATCAGGATGGTCTCTCAGGGAGACGAAGCAGAGAGTGAGTCTGGCCTCTAGTGAGCTATTTATCTCCGTAGTGCCTTCAAATGAGATCATCAAGCTGCGACCTGATTGACAGGGGTGCCTAAACTCTGCCCTTTTACTCTTAATAGTCTCAAGTTGACACCAGAGTATGTAACTACCACTCTTATTAAACAACGGATGATATGCAGACGACACAGCTTTGCCTGAGGAAAGCGAAGAGGGCGGAGGGCCTGATGAAGGGCGGAGGAAGATCAGGATTGCAACCTTCAGTATGGATTACAACCCAATGTAAAGAAGACCCAAATCCTCACCACTGGATCAACAGGTAGCATCGTGATAAGTGGATAAAAGATCAAATCTGTTCGGGATGCTATCTTCCTTGGATCCACAATCGATGCTCATGGAAGCAGCAGTCAAGGAATCAAAGGACACATGGTATTGGATAAACCTGCTGCATGAGACCTTTTAAAGGTGTTGACAAACAAGGTTGTTACTCTGAGGGCTAAGGTGCGCCTGACCCAAGCCACGGTATTTTTAATCGCCTCATATGCATGTGAAAGTTGGACATTAAATAAGGAAGACCAAAGAAGAATCAGTGCATTTGAATTATAGTGCTGGTGAAGAGTACTGAAAGTGCCAAGGGCTGCCCAAAGAGCTAATAAATCTGCCCTGGAAGAGGTACAGCCAGAATGCTCCCCGTAGGCAGAGATGGCGAGACTTTGTCTCCTGTACTTTGGATGGGTTGGCAGCAGAGACCAGTTCCTAGAGAAGGACATTATGCTTGGTGAGATGGTAGGGCAGCAAGGAAGAGGAAGACCATCAATGAAATGGATTGACAGTGGCTGTGCAACAATGGGCTCAAGCCTAAGAACAATCGTGAGGATGCCGCAGGCCCAGGCAAGGGTTTGTTCTGTTGTGCACGGGGTCTCTTTGAATCGGAACTGACTGGGTAGCACCCAACAACACCTAACACCTAGCTACATGGGGAAATCAGGTTGGATAGTTGCTATCCAAGTAAGTAAGGTTGATATCCAGGATAGATCCAAAGCTCACCCAACTCTGCCAAAGAGAATCCATGTCCAAGTGTTCTCTGGCTCACTTAGTTCCTTTAGCCAAGACCGAGTACAGGTGTGTATTAAATGTATTGGATATCAACATCAGAATCCAGGGAGAAGATTATTGGATCCATTGTTCAACATCTTCTCAAAAAAACCTCACTGACATAGAGTTTATTCCAGCTCAGAGCAACCCAACAGGACAGAGGAGAGCTGTCCCTGTGGGTTTCTGAGAAGGTACCTCTTTACGGACTAGAAAACCCCATCTTTCTCCAGCAGAGTGGCTCGTGGTTTCAAACTGCTGACTTCGAGGTTAGTCATCCAAGGTATAACCACGCCCCTCGAGGCGAACATGCCCAATGGGAGAAGCTGTCTTCTAACAGTGGTTAGAAGTTGTACCTGTTATCAAGTTGCACGTGTATGGGTGTTAGGTGCTTACGAGCAACAGAACTAAACAGTGCCTGACCCTGGATCATCCTCACAATTGTGATGTTGGACCCCACTGGGGCAGCCCCTGGGCCAGTCCCTCTTGTCCAGGGTCTTCTTCTGTGCTGACCCTCTGCCAAGCATGATGTCCTTTTCCAGTGACTAGCCTTTTCTGATACATGTCCATAGGACGTGCACTGAAGTCTCATCATCCTCTCTTCCAAGGAGCATTCTGGCTGTACTTCGTCCACGGCAAATCTGTTTGCGTTATGATTACTTGTGTACCTTAGACAGCTTCTTCCCCATCTTTCCCCTGTGCTCATTGTTCTTCTTTCTTGCCCACTACTGGGTTGAACTGTTTCTTCTAAGTGTATTTCATCCACTTGTGAAACTTGTGGGCATAAAGTTTGTGTACAGCATCCTCGATTATATTTTTAATGTACATGGGATCAGCAATCATGATTCCTTTTACATGTATGATATGGTGTCTTATCTCTTTGTTCTAGGCTCGTCTGGTTAGAGACTTATCAATATCTAGGGTCTTTTCAAAGACCAGCCTTCCTTGGATTTTTCTCTATTGTTTTCCTATTTTCAGTTTTACCGTTTCTCTTCTTTCATCATTTTATTTTCTTCTTTGATTTGAGTCACGAGTTACTCTTCTTTCTCTAATTTCCTAAGGTGGGATAGTTTCTTATTTTCCAATCAATTCTTTTGCAAGTTCGATGTTCTGTTTCTATGATTTCAGCAATGACTGTGAGTCTGGAACAGGCATCCTTTGTGCAAAGTTCAAGTTGAGCATCACCTCTACCCACCTCCATGGAATCCTTTAACTCCAATTATCACTTCCCATTGGTTGTTATTTAGTGTTTTAATTCCATCTTGCTTTTAACTCTCATTCCATTACCATGATTATTGTTGCTAATCAATGTTTGTTTGAATGAAACCACTTATTTACCATTTTCTTTTCTTACTGTTTCTTATTACAATCCACCCCTCACCTCTGGGCTCCATTTTACCGTCAGGGAAGAACTTCTCTAGAAACTTATTTTTTGAGGATTTATAAACAGTAAAATTACTGACAGCACCCACAGTAAGATGCAGAAAGTGCATGCATCCAAAGGGTTGAGAGTAATGGATTCTTGTATATGTGTATACCCAAGAAGCCCTGGTGGCAGTGGCAATGTGGGATAAACATTGAACTGGTAACCACAAGGTCAATGGTTCAAATCCATCATCGGCCACCCTGAGAGAGAAAGATGAGGCTGTCTGGGCCCATAAAGGTTTACAACCTACATAGGGTTGCTATAAGAATCCACTTGAGGGTGGTTGGTTTAGGTTTGATATACAGCCAGGTAACATTATTTAGATAAAAATTTATAACATTTCCATCACACCAAAAAGTCTCTCCTGGCCCTTCGTGGTCACTACAGACATCTACCACTCTTCGTTGACTTAACCAATAAAGAGGCACCAGAAAGTTTTTGGGAAAATGGAATGGAAAAAAAATGGAAAATTTCTCCTAACATTTTGAAACACCCTTCATATTGTCTTGAATTTCATATAAAGGAAAGTATAGAGTTGGCATTCTGATACGTCTGGCTTATTTCACTCAATGTAATACTTGCAAGATTCATCCATATTCCTGTTATCAGTAATGGTTTTTATTTTTATTTGCTACAACTGTGCATTTTATGTCATTATCACTGTTCAATAATGGTTTGGCGGGTTTAGAACTCAAAGTGGTAGTTTTTTTCCCTCGGCTTTTGAAAACCTCATTCCAATGTCTTTCCACCTTCATGGTTGCCCCGAAGAAGCTGTCATGTGTCAATGTCTCTCCGATGTGAACTTGACGTTTTCCTCAGGTGGCATACATTCTCTCCTCCCTTCTGTTCTGAAAATAACCTCTTCACCGTCTAAAATTTCCATATATTATTGTGTCAAGGTGCAAGTTTGTTGTTGGCAATACTAAAAGAATTGATAGAAATCCATCAGAGGAAATGGGACCTTCTAGAGTTATGGGTCAGTTTCCCAGATGTCTGCACCACTGGGGAAAACTGGTCTCCACAACAGTACTTGGAATGGGTTTGATGGATGGAGGTGTTCAGATCTCCTTCTTGAGAAAAAAGTGGGCCCTGAGGATCTAGCTTCCTGTGGGGTTAGAGGCTTAATAGCCGAGCTTGCGGGTCTGGCCTTGCCTAGTCTGTGTAGTTGGGAGTGAGCATGGCCTCCTTTGAGCTCCAACACTCCCAGGGCAGCTGTACTCTGACCTACAGGCTCAGGATGAGTTTAAATCAACTCCATAGCAGTGGGTTGGGTCTGGGGTAAGTCTCAGTTTCCACATCTCCAGAAGGAGGAGGATAAAATGAGATGGTTGAGGGGTAAAGATATATGAATATAAGTAAAGTGCATGGCTGACACATGGAAACAGAAAAAAAAATACATTTCATGAGAATGACCAAGCGCCTAATCATCAAAAAACGACAAGACAGCCTCAGCATATATGCGATACCAAGATGGTTCTGTATAATTTATAAAGAACACCAGCAAAATTCCCTTTATGAAAGCCAAGCTACAAAAAAACTCCACTAAAAACCAGGTTCTCATATTTTATACATTCTGAGCAGAATGTCCTAAGGTTTGGAGAGATTCTTTAAAAAAACGAGAGAACAGGCGGTGGCACCCAGATGCTTCCCGAGCGCAGGTGCCTCCCCCGCGGGCCGCCGCCAGCCTCCATCAGTGCGCCCAGAGGACCAGCGGCGGGGGAGGGGCCATCCGACGCCCCGCGGAGCCAGGTCACCCCCGGGCGGTGCGCGCCGTTGGCTCTATCCGGCCTGGCTATCCGGCTGTCCGGCTCGGTCGCCGCGCGCTCCCACGGGGTCTTTGGCAAGGGGCTGACCCGCAGGCTGCTCATCTTCGACCTGCACGCGATGCTCAACTTCCGATCGGGCCTCTGACCACGACCACAACATGCCCCCCGGCATCAGAGAGCGAGCACACAGGATGAGGGATGGCAGAGGGGTGCTCCACATCTGCCAGGCCCAGGTCGAGGGGAGCACCCTTGCCCCGCAGACGCACCTCTCTGAGCGAACCCACCTGCGTTGGATGTAAATGGAAACTCACCACTTGAGATGTTACCGCTGGAAACGACCAGCTGCTCAGCTGCACATCTGCACGAATCTACGAGAAGCTCCGCCTCAGACGTGGCTCCGAGCAAGGCCGGGTTCCCTGTCCCTGCCCCTTGCTCCCACGGAAGAGCGTGGTGGGGGCGGAGGCCTGCCGAGGGACTGCCCAGGGGCCACTGGCCACCACAGAGACTCGTGCTGCCTTGGAGAGCCTGGGGGCAGGCTGCATGCCCCCAGCCATGGTAACTGCCAGGTCAGCAAACTGGATTGGCCGCAGTTAGAAAGGCGCATCTTTGATGTTCCGCTGCCGCTTGCTTTCCTCGGGAATGGCTCTGAGCTCGAACTGTCTCTGGGATACTTCATCCTTTGTAACCCCCTCCTGGACGCCCGAGACAAAAGGTGTTTTCCTTGAGTGTCTAAAGTGTACGTTGTCAGGACAGACAGGAGTGTCCAAGGAAACTTTCTCAAGGGTCAGAGGTGCCCCTGATGGTCTGCAGATGGCTCGGGGGCACCGGGCTCTAGGAGGTTCTGAATGACCAAGCCTGCCTACCTTGGCGAAGGCCCCTAGTGCAGAACCATCCAGAAGCGAGATACATTTTCCCAGCTGTCTCAGAATGGTTTCCTCCGCACTGCAGCCCCAAACCCTGCTCTGCTGGTACAGTTAGGTCAACTCTAAGTCACTGGAATGTGAACTCACGAGAGCCAACGGACCTGGAAGGAGAAGGCCAAGCCTATTTTAAATTGTGCTCAAGGGACATTGGAGTTAGGAGGCCATTTCAGAATACTGAGAGGTCCTCTATAAATCTCTATCAGAATCCTCTCTCCAGTACCTGTTCTGAAGGGCCACTGGACAGACACCGCCCTTCACCCTGATTTTGACCATCGATTGGAAGTACTTGGACATTTGTAGCCGTTAGTTCTCCCCAAAGCTGCTGAGTTCAAGGTGAACTGATACGATGGCTACATTTCAGAGAATATTTTTGGCCTGCAGGAGAATTTGAATTTTTGTCTCCGCCCTCCTTCATTTTTCCCCCACTTGCAACACAATTTAAGTGGAGACCCTAAAGTGAAAGTTAACATGTTAATTTTACCTTTACAATAATTCTCTCTCCAATTAGGATCCCTGGCAGTGTTACCTTAAACTGAGCCTAGGACAGAATTGGGCGTTGCTCCGTTGACAGAGAGGCAAATCATGTTTCCATTTGAGATGCTCCCAGGGCCTGAGCACTTCTCTTTGACCGGAGGTTCCTCTGGGCTAACGCCTTCTGCTGAGGGCAGATGACTCTGAGTCCGTCCTCCGAGGGCACCTTCTCCAGTACCCTACGTGAGACTGAACCCCATTCCCGAGATGACTGATTGCTTATCTCCCTGTTTCCATCGCGTGCTGAATTACTATGCTGTGTGCAATTTTAGTGTTTTTTGGGGGGTGGGTGGGACAGGAAACGGAAAATAAAATCTGTTCTTTAGCCAAAAAAACAAGAGAACATGGTTTATAATTTTGCCTCTCTAAGTGCCGACATAAGAGGTTTGCCTGAAAATGTAAATCGATGGACCTGCTTCCTCCACGGGGAAAGCTGCTCCCCTAAAGCGACGAAATGAACCTTGAGCTCGGGGATATGGTGGCTTGGTGGTGCCGGTACCTTGGCTCACTGCCGACGGAGAACAAGCAGCCGGCTTTGACGAGAGGGTGCTGTTAGGGACGTGTTAGTGTTAGCAGAGAACTGGTTGACTGGGTGGACACCAAAGGTCAACAAGCAAAGACAATCTGATGCAGGAGGGCCACAGGGATTACGCATCAGAACTGCTCTGTAGGGTTTTTGTGACTGTAATCTGCCCGGGAGCTGATGACCAGATCTCACGTCCTCAGTGCCCCTGGGCAGGTTCCAACCACTGACCTGTAGGTTAGTAGACCAGTGCAAACCGCTCCTGTCACCTGGAAAGCTCAGCCTCCCAGCAGCGATTTAATGGTATTTACATGTGGGTTTGAAAGGAGATGGCTTGCTCTTGTCATGTCAGATCAAAGGGGTGCAGGGAGTGCGGGGTTTATGTTGGACTTCTTCCCTATAATGCTCTCAAAAATCAGTTCTGATGTAAGTTGAGTGCCTCACTTAAATTTTTTTTTCATGATTACTGTCTCTTATTTATCTCTATAAACCTGATCTTTACTTGTCTCTGGGGGCTGGCATCAGAATGATTATGCCAGCAAATGATAGCCTGCATTACTACAAGTGATGCATATTATTAGTGGCCTATCGATGTACCCCAAACCAAAGGAAAACAAAACTGGTCGTAAGTGTGGTTCACAGTAACTGCGCCAGACTGTAAGTTGGCAACCACTATAATTCAACTCACAAGACATGTTAAAGTCTTATCATAGAACCCCATATGAAGGATGCCTTCCAGTGACACACTTCTCCACCTTCCTAATGCTGCCACCCTGTCATATAGTTACTCATGTGTGGTAACCCCCAACCACAAAATTATTTTCGTTGCTACTTCATCACTGTCATTTTGCTACTGTTCTGAATCGGGCCACCGTTGTTAAAGGGTCATTCGACCCCCAAAGGGGTCGTGATCCACAGGTTGAGAACTGCTGTTCTAGTGTCAATATTACTGACACCCTTAAAAGTCCCAAATTTTGACTCTCTCTGTATTTCTGCTTCAGTCAAAGCTTTTACAGATGTCACAGGAAAACTGTGCATTCTGTGTGCTTTGGCCTCTATTACCACGATTCGCCAACCCCCATCTGCCCAAATGGACAGCTGATTTTAATTCCGGGCTTCAAAATACAGCATAGCAATCCCTTACAACACTGAATTAAAAATAACAATGGTATAAAGCACCGACTTTGGTTAAAGAGTATTCACAGAGTTGGACGCTAGAGAAAGTAAGTCTCTTAAAATTCACTTTCACTATCAACTCCAAATGATGCGGTACATTAAATTGACCTTGTTTCTCTGGAAATGGCTGCTTTGTAAGTCTCCAACCTTACAATACTTAAAAGCTTCCAGTTAAGCCTTGTTCTGAGTTTTGGCTGAACCATCCAATTCTAAATTAAACTCATTTCACATTCAAGTCTAATTTAATCTAGAAATACAAAGTGGCCTAAATTGGGCAAGGGCCTTAAAATCAGAATGATATAGTCTTGCATTCTTAGTCATTCCCTTCTTGAGAATGTTTAAGAAAAATGTAACTCTTTAACCAATTGGGCACTTTTCCATTAAAGTAGCCTTGGAATTATGAAGAGTCCGCTATTAACTCTCTCCTCCACTCTCGCCAGCAGATGCGATGTCACAAAAACTCTTCTTCGAAAATGATTGCCAATGAAGAGCATAAAATTAAGAGGGTAAACACCTGGGCCGTGGAGGCTCGCCACGCATCACAAGCCACTTCATAGCAATTAGCTTGATTATATCATGTCTTTGGCCTCACTCCCTCAGTGAGTCCTAGTGGTTCCGACCAGACCTGGTTCATGGATTTCTCTTCCTGTGGAGCCACGGCGGCCTCACGCGAACCCTGTGAGTGTCATGGGGGAAGCGTGCAGCCTGGAGTTCTCAATGGCTGTGTCCCTTCTGACATAGATCACCAGGGCTTCCTTCCATGCTTCCGTGGGGTGGACTCAAACCCGCAACGTTCTGGGTAGCAGCCTTCATCATTTGTACCACTCGGCACTGCCAAAGGGCTGAGAACTTAGAAAAAAAACACCAATATCACCACAAATAGCAAATTAGGTAGAGACACTTGGGTGGCCATCCAGATTCCTGTTACTGTAAAGAAGCCAACCCCTTCGGGAGGGGGTGCTTTGTTTCGGGGTCTCTGGCAACCAGAGGGACAGCTTTCTCCAAGGTGCTGCAGGCGCAGTGGCTCTTCAGCTCGGCCAGAGCCTGACGGTTTCCATAGCTCCCACTGCTTTTGTCCCTGCAACGTCACTGGGAAACCATGGCAAGAGGTATGGCTGTGTACTCTGACCGCAGTCTCTCCTGGGTGTCAGGCCTCAGTAAACCTTGCGTGGCGGAGTCAGCAACAGTCAGGGCCTGCTGTCTGGGGGTTGGTTGGGTGGGTGGGCTGGTCTCGTCCTAGTAAGTGCAGCTCCCCAGACCCTACGTTCCTGAAGCTCCTTCCTAGCATTTCCTTTTGACTCTTGCTGAACTGCTAATAACCACCTCTTGGTTTCAGCAGCCAAGCCAAGCCAAGCCAAATTAAGCCAAGTTCACTGCCATTGAGTGGACGCCGACTCATTGTGGCCCTACGGGACAGGGTACAAGTGCCTCTGTGAATTTCCAGGCTGTAACCCTTTATGGGAGCAGAAAGCCTCGTCTTTCTCTCGAGGAGCAGCTCGCTGGTGGTTTCGAACTGTGGACCTTGTGGTTAGCAGGCCAATTTCGCGGACTCGTCTATTCTACCACCAGGGCTACTTGGTTTCAGCAGGACAGGCTTGAAAATGAACAATGGGACTCCCATCCAAATGCAGTTCACCTTGGAGCACACGGAGGGCAGGGGCGGTGTCATCTCAGCAGCGCACTCTGAACCCAGTGACAGCGGGCATCGTGAAGACAGTGCAAGATGGGGCGATGTTCGCCGTGAGTCAGAGGCAACCAGTGACGAGGTAGCTAGTGCCCTGTCTCTCTCTCCCCCCCCCCCCCCCCAACTACAGGGCCAGAACTGGGAGCCGCAAAGAAGAGAGAATGGAGACAAAGTTTCTGCTCTGGAGAGCTTAGGTTTACTTTGGGGAAAAAGTGCTAAAAATGAAACAAATAGAACAGGATATGCCACATTTTGTTTCCACCCCACAAGCTGAGGATGCTTTCAGTCCCGGCAGTGGGATTGAAAAGAATCCAGATCCTGCCCTTAAGGCATTTACAGTCCAATAGAAGAAACAGACCGTCATGCAAATTCGAGAGCGTGATAGTAGAAAACAGCATGGTGGTAATGCTGGGTGAGACGTCCGAGGGCATACTGCGCCTCCACAGGCCTGGAACTGCAGACACTGTGATGACGTCCCCTTGGGCTTCCGCAGAGGTGGGCAGGGCTGGGAAGGCAATCCTTCCGTGGAGCAATCGGCATAAGATCACACCTACGACAACCAAGTCTTAACCAGAATGATCAGCGTGGTGCTGGCAGCTATGATTCCTTCCCCCGATGCTCCCTTTTTGTCTCTCGGCCACGACTCTGGAAATCTCGACTCCCTCCACCCTTGGAATCATGACTTGGAAGAGAACATGGCCACTATCAGTCTGTGGTACTGTGGTGACTGGCATGCTGCCGTGACACTGCAAGCCAAGGCACAGGTATTTCCATATCAGCGGGGCCTCCATGACGGACAGGTTTCAGTGGACCTTCCTTCAGGACAAGGACTAGGAGGAAAGGCCTGGTGATCTACCTCTGGGAGTTAATCAGTGGCAAGCTTAGAAGTCACGACAGAACCTTGGCTCGCTCTCTTGGGACACATCACCTAAAGGGACCAGTTCCTGGAGGAGGACCCCTGCTCAGGGAAGCAGTGCGATGGTGCAGCAGATGAGGGAACACTGGCCAGATTCAATGGCTTCCCTCCATCATTCACCCATCTCCATGTTTCTCCCTTTAGCGAGAAGCTGCAGTAAGCACATAGGGACAAACAAGCAACCCAAAGGGCACCTTCCTCTGGTGAGCCTCACACACTACGGGGCATAAAGCCAAGGGAAGAAAACAATCCAAATTACTCCTTCCATCCCCAAGTTAAGACAAGCAAGCAAACAGCCAAACAGAAATGGGGACGAGTTATTCACCCACAAGCCCCCCACCCCGACTCCAAACAACTGAAATATGCAGGTGATTAGAAAGACTCAATCAGGCACACCCCTAACCTCCTCTATCATTTAGAAGGCCACCTGCACAGCAAGGGGGCCGGTTAGCAAGGGGGCCTGCACCGTTCCCTCCACTTGCTCCCAGGTGCAGGGTCAGTGCCCATAGAGGAAGGACTGCGAGGCCTGAGATCCGTGCGCACGTCTGCAGAGCAGCCTCAGGTGGTCTCTACATAAGGCCTTGCTCGGTGATCTCTCCGCACCTCTCCCTTGATGGTCCCATGCGTCCCATGACCTAATTATCAACACACGCCAGCTCTGGAGGATGCATCCCCACTGCAGAGCTCCGCGCCCAAATATCCCACTTCCTCCTGGATGTCTCCTCATTGCTGTCTCAGAGCGCCTCCGAATCACTTCCCCACCATTCTCTCCCACCCGCTCCTTCAAGATATGTGTTCTCGTCTCAGCCAGCACCTCCATTTCCAAAGTAGATCCCTGATCGTCTCCAGTGGTTCATCTCTCTCCCTCTGTGTCCCACCCTGAATCTAGTCCTGTTGCCCTGCCTCCCCTCCCCATATTCCATGACCTCACACCTAGAATGTTCCCTCCCATCTGGTCTGCTGCTTAGCTCCTGAGTGCCCTTCCCCCCGCATGCTGCTCTCTTCTGCCATCCTCCACCCTGCAGCAAACTGCTTTAATGACTGCACTCCTTTGCTTCAGTGAGGAGCCCTGGTAGCATAGTGGGTTACAAGTTGGGCTGCTAACCTCAAGGTCAGCAGTTGAAAACCACTAGCTGCTCAGTGGGAGAAACACGAGGCTTTCTATTCCTGTACAGAGTTACAGTCTGGGAAACTCACAAGGGCAGCTCTGTCCCACAGGGGCATGATTGAGTTGGAGCTGACTCAATGGCAGTGAGTTTGGCTTTGGGATTTGGGGGGTTCAGTTGCTTTGGTGACTTCCTTTGTCCTGAGAATCAGACTGTGGCGTTAAGGCTGATTAGCTTGACTATGAGCCCTCTCTCCAGCTTCTTCTCTCAGTGTCTTCCCTCTCGCATGGGAGTCTCCCTCAGAACCCCCTTCCCTGGGTGCCTAGACCGTGCAGGGCCCTTACCTGGAGATTGACTCGACTTTCCTGTTGGGTCAACTACTGCTCATCCTTCAGAATGCAGCCTGAGAGTTCTCTCAGCAGTTCTTCCCTAACTCCCCTACCACTCTGAGGCAGTACCCACTGCTGCTCCCCGGGTGTGTGTGTGTGTGTGTGTGTGTGTGTGTGTGTGTGTGTGTATGCACGCTCGTGTGCTCTGGCTTTGACAACATAGATGAGGCATGCCATCAACGACATCCTCAGCTCTCTAAAGTCTTTCTCCTGTGTCCTCCATCTGTAGCCTGCCACTGGTCGCCATCACCGTGCTGCAGTGGTCCGCTTGCCTAGTGCTTTCCACATGGACCGCAAGCTTCTCACAAAGAGGTGCTATGTCCTGCCTCCCTCCTCAGTACTGAGGGCATGGCCTAGCACACGTAGGAGCTGATAAACACTGGTTCAATGGACGATGAAAACACTCTAAAAATACAGGAAAAAAACAGGAGGCAAAGGACATTTATAGAGGCCTAAATATAGGCATGCACATATGTAAATATACTTATATGTAACAATAAGGAGTTAGCTCTATGGACATATATTTATATGTGAAGTATTATGGTAACAGACACATTGGGCCTCTACTTAAGTACTCCCTCAATGCAAAAACACTTTCTTCTAAGAGCCCAGCATTCTGTGACGCTTACCTTTCCCCACATGACTGCTGAAGACAAAGAGGGTGCACAGGCAAATGTGGTGAAGAAAGCTGGTGGTGCCCCGCTATCAAAAGATATAGCGTCTGGCATCTTAAAGGCTTAAAGATAAACAAACAGCCATCTAGCTGAGAAGCAACAAAGCCCACCTGGAAGAAGCATACCAGCTGGTGTGATCATGAAGTGTAGATGGAATCAGGTATCAAAGACCCAAAATAAAAAGTCATATCAATGTGAATGAGGGGGAGGGCAGAGTAAAGACCCAAATCACCAACAAAACATACAACTTTCCTCTAGTTCTTTAATACTTCCTCCCCCACTATCATGACCCCAATTCTACCTTACAAATCCAGCTAGATCAAATCATGCACACTGGTTCAGATAAGAGCTTGCAACACAAGGAATCTGGGACAGATAACCCCCCTCAGGACCAATAATGAGTGTAGCAATACCTGGAGGGGAAGGGGAAAGTGGGGGGAAGGAAGGGAGAACCGATCACAATGATCTACATATAACCCCCTCCCAGGGGGGTGGACAACAGGAAAATGAGTGAAGGGAGGCCGGTTGGTGTAAGACATGAAAATTTTTAAAATAAAGTTTCAAGGGTTCATGAGGGAGGGGGAAAAATGAGAGGCTGATACCAAGGGCTCAAGTAGAAAGAAAATGAGTTGAGAATGATGATGGCAACAAATGTGCAAATGTGCTTGATACAATGGGTGGATGTGTGGGTTGTGATAAGTGCTGTATGAGCCCCCAATAAAATGATTTTTTTTAAAAGAAAGAACACTTTCTAAAGTGAGTCGACAAAAACAGAGATTGCCATATAGCTCCCTGGCTTCATGTCTCCCAGTGAAACCCACCACATCCAGGCCTCTGTTCAGAGGTTTCCCCAGCAGCCTCTTCCTCCAGCGCCACGCCCTTCTCACCCCTCTGCTCACAGCCCTCCTGATTCGGTATCTGTTTACCACCTGCCTCGCCCTACCTGAACGTCAGGGTTTGAGAGTCCAAAGGTTTTCCTCGGTGCTCATTCTTTGGTTCCCATGGTTGCCCCCCTCCCCCCGCCAGCATGCGACAAATATCTGCTGAATAAATAATAGACCAAGACTCAGAAATGCACGTTTATATGTTTTTGTATTACTTGAACCTTTCTTAAAATAATGGTCATATTGTGATAATTTTCAAAGTCTAGTATGAAGTCACTATTCGTACAACAATGGGGCCCCGGTGGTAGAACGGCCATGCGTTGGGCTGGGGTGGTCGGCAGTTTGAAACCACCAGCAGCTCTCAGGGAGAAAGACTGGGCTTCTACTCCGGTCATAGTGACAGTCTCAGAAAGGCCCAACGGGTCGCCGTGAGTCAGCACAGACTCTATGGCGGTGCGTTAGTTTCGGTGATTCATACAAGTATTTACTGAGCTCTGCGCCAAGCTCCTGGGAGAAAGACAAGATTTTCAACACCTGTAAAGAGTTACGGGCTCTGTAACTGTAA
This sequence comes from Tenrec ecaudatus, assembly GCF_050624435.1. NCBI lineage: Eukaryota > Metazoa > Chordata > Mammalia > Afrosoricida > Tenrecidae > Tenrec > Tenrec ecaudatus. Next base: position 73,245,626 of record NC_134539.1, on the reverse strand, counting down.
AGAGTTAAGCCCACAGGGCCACTTCTGCCCCGTCTTACAGGTTTCTAGGAGTCAGCAAGTTTCCATAGCAGTGATGGGGGGTGGGGGTACAAAGCAGCAGAGCCCAGAGGAGGCTCCAGCTGAGTCCACACAGAGGGAGCCATATTGGAGTCATTTTCCTTATCCCCAGCTGCCTGTGAGTCGATGCTGACTTGTGGCACCTCCGTGTGGGTTGGAGTAGAACTGTGCTCGATGAAGTTTTCAATGGCTGCTTTTTGGGGGAGTGGATAGCAACTTGTCTCCCCAGCACCTCTGGGGACTCGAACCTCCAACATATGGTTACCACCACCCACCCAGGAACTGAGTCCTGGATCTGCAGCCTGCCGTACTGCAGTGGTCTGCTTGTCTAGTGGGCTGCACTCTCGGTCTAGGAGGGTAGAGAAGGGCGTTTTCCACAGGGGAAACCATGGCCACAAAGCCCAGGAATACGAAGGCTTCCTCAAAGACTCAAGGGATTCCTGCCACGCCGTCCCATCCCGCTACTGCCACCCACCCTCCAACTTTCACTCTTAAACGTCGATCTTCTCCAAGCCTCCTTGACTTTCCGTCTAGGATGTAAACACCGTCCTCACACTTCTGTCAGGCTGACCAGCAGTGCTCAGCATGAGGGCCCCAGGGGCCATGGGTGGGGGACACCTCGAGACACCCCGTCCCCTGTCTGCATCTCTCCTCGGGAACGAGGAGGCAGGAGAAGGGGGATCGCTGGGTCTGAGCCGACTCCCAAAAAGAGCGGACACCTGCTCTCCCTGCCACAGACACCTCCATCGATCGCTCTCTCCCTTACAGACGCCTTCTTTTCCAGAAAATCCCTATTCTCCTACAAAAGAAGCAGAGTCACACCTCTTGTCAGGGGAGCACAGCAGCCGCATTGAGGGGAGGCAGTGACACATGAGACAGCCGGGGCCCTCGTCTGTACCCACCGGGGCAGGATGGGTGGGCAGGAGCTATGGGACCGATACCCACGCATAAGAGCAACCTGAAGCCACTGGGGTTTCCTGAGGTTGTCTAGCTTGTCCTGTGGGCAGTGTGTCATTTCTCAAAGCTGTAGCGGAGCCGGGGACTGATCTATGATAAGACTTCATCAACAGACCGGGGGCGGGGGGCAGGGGGCAGGCTGGGCAACCCATAAAGCAAACGTTTATGAAGCATCCAAATCCTTACTTGGTCTAAGGATAATCGTTGTGTTTCCCCAGGCTGCCCCAACAAACGCCACTAAGCCAGTGGCTTAAAGCAATGGAAATCCATTCTCTCCCAGGTCTGAGGGGAGAAGCTCATGCCCCAGGTGTTGCCAGGGCAGGCTTTCTCCGGGATGCCAGAGGAAGACCCTTCCTGGTGGCTCCCAGCTGCTGGTGGCTCCTGGCATTCCGTGGCAGCACAGCGCCAATCTGCCTGCCTCCGCCTGTTTGTGTCTCTTCCTGCCATTTTATCAGGATACATGCTCTCCTTTGACCTGCATGTGCGTGTGTGAGGGGTGGGGGGGGGGGGGATCCTAGGCAGGCACTCTGCATTTCAGGGCTTTGAGCTGTTATTCGACGTGCAGAGAAAAGGTTCAGCTTCTAGCTTCCTTGTCTCAGGCAGAATCCATGCAGTTTATCACCCGGATGTCAGCTCAAAGAGCCAGCCCACCCAACCCTGCTTCTGGTTGCCTCCTCTCTACTTGGGGAATGTCCTTGCTTCTCCCAGGAATGGAAGCCATAGTGCAAAAATGTAAAAGCCTTTTACCCAAATGGTGGGTGATTTTGGATCATCCATTTGCCAATGCATTGGGAGCCAACACGTGTAGTGGTCAAGAGTGAGTTCTTCCAATGTTGTGATAAGAAATACCTAAAATAGACAAGTGCAGAGAGATGGAAAGGAGCACTGGTGGCACACTGGTTAAGTGTTGTGCTGCTAACTTCAAGGTCAGCAGTTCGAAACCACCAGCCACTCCTCAGGAAAAAGACTGGGCTTTCTACTCCCCTAAAGACTTACAGTCTCAGAAACTCAGAGTCAGTTCTACCCTGTCCTACAGGCCATGCGTTTTGTTTATTAGCGTTTTATTGGCACATAATCCACACATCATACCATTCAATAGTCCAATCATAAGGTATTTTTGTAAAAAATAAAAATGGAAGCTTATTAGTGGCTCTCAGGGCCAGGTGGGGAGGGGAGGGGAAGTGATTTAGGGGACATGAAGTGTCTGTTAAGAGTGACAGAAACATTTGCAGACAGATGATGGTCACGGTTGAAAGGCATGGTGAGTAAATAATGCCACCGAATTGCACACGTGACCAATGCTAGGGACCACGTGAAGAAGCGAGAGTGACCCCCTGGGGTCACCCAAAGCCCTTGTGCCGCCAGATTGCCAGATCCTTTAGCACCTGCGACCCACTGTCATCACCACACCCAGGGAAGGGACATATTGGGATGAGTAAGCTATGCCCATAAAAAGAGTGTCTGAGCAACGGCTGGAGCCAAAGTGGGTGAACAAGTAAATGTGGTGAAGAAAGCTGATGGTGCCCGGCTATCAAAAGAGATAGTGACTGGGGTCTTAAAGGCTTGAAGACAAACAAGCGGCCATCTAGCTCAGAAGCAACAAAGTCCACATGGAAGAACACACCAGCCTGTGTGATCGAGTGGTCCCAAAGGGATCAGTTACCAGGCATCAAAGAACAAAAAATCATATCATTGACTGCACACCTCCATGATAGGATCGCTGAAGACAAATGGGTGCATAAGCAAATGTGGTGAAGAAAGCTGATGGTGCCCGGCTATCAAAAGAGATAGTGTCTGGGGTCTTAAAGGCTTGAAGGTGAACAAGCGGCCATCTAGCTCAGAAGCAAATAAGCCCACATGGAAGAAGCACACCGGCCAGTGCGATCATGAGGTGCCCAAGGGACCAGGTATAAGGCATCATGCAAAAAAAAAAGATATAAGTGTGTGTATGTATGTGTACATATGTGTATATGTATATATGTATGTGTATATATGTATATATATATATATATATATCATATTAAATGAAGGGGGAAGTGCAGAGTGGAGACCCAAGGCCCAAGTGTCGGCCAATGGAGATCCCCTCATAGAGGGGTTTAGGAGAGGAGATGGGTTAATTAGGGTGTGAGGTAGTATCGATGAAGAACACAGCTTTCCCCCAGATCCTGGATGCTTCCTCCCCCCAACTACCATGATCCGAATTCTACCTTGCAGGGCTGGATAGGACAGAGGCTGTACACTGGTACATATGAGGGTTGGAGGTACAGGGAATCCAGGGTGGATGATACCTTCAGGACCAAGGGTGTGAGGGACGATGCTGGGAGAGTGGAGGGTGAGTGGGTTGGAAAGGGGGAACTGATTACAAGGATCCACATGTGACCTCTTCCCTGGGAGAGGGACAGCAGAGAAGGGGGGAAGGGAGACTCCGGATAGGGCAAGATATGACAAAATAATGATGTATAAATTACCAAGGGCATATGAGGGAGGGGGGAATGGGGAGGGAGGGGGGGAAAAAAAGAGGACCTGATGCAAGGGGCTTAAGTGGAGAGCAAATGCCTTGAGAATGATTGGGGCAGGGAATGTATGGATGTGCTTTATACAATTGATGTATGTATATGTATGGATTGTGGTAAGAGTTGTTTGAGTCCCTAATAAAATGTAAAAGAAGAAAAGAGAAAAAAATGATTAGGGCAAAGACTGTACAGATGTGCTTTATACAATTGGTGTATGTATATGTATGAACTGTGAAAAGAATTGTATCAGCCCCAATAAATTGTTAAAATAAAAAAATTTAAAAAAAAAAAAAGAGTGTCTGAGAAAGAGAGAGAGAGAGAGAAAGGCCGGCAAGGATGCTGAGGGAGATAAAGGCAAGATGAAGGCTGAATCTCAGAGGAGATCCCCTGGGGGTTATCCGCTAAACCTGCAGAGCGGAAGCCTAAAGGGGCCCTGGCCACACAGGAAGAGAAGGGACCCACGGAGGGGGGGGGGGGGGGGAAGGGGAAACCTGATGCTGGCCTGGCGGCGGACAGGCCTGCAGAGCCCGGGTCTCACAGACAGACCGGGCACAGGAAGCGGAAGGTGCTGGCGGTGCCCAGTGAAGTGTGTGCACGTTCAATAACCGTGCACTTCTTTCTGGGTGCTGTACAGTTTGAAAGACTATTTATAGAACGTTAATAAAAATAGTAGTTCATTTTTATAAAACTGGATTTCAAATGCAGAATTGTGCTTTATTTTTCTTCTTACCATTTTTTTAAAGCTATGTTGTTAGCGCACAAAACACTTCCCTGTTGTTTGGGGGGAAGGGCTAAAGGTCACTGATAGGCTGTCTTCAAAACCAGGCTGCTGGGGAGGAAACCCTTTTCCCTCCTAGTTTTGAGTGACTCGCCCAGTAGGAGGAGTCCCTGACGTTAACACTCCTTAGCCACCTGGCCACAAACACCTTGTGTTACGAACCCTGAGGCCTGCTGGGACCTGAGCTCAAAACATGGGTTATTCATCTCTCAGGCCACCTGGCTGGTTCAGTGAGCCTATCCTAGCAGCATCCCTCAAAAGAGCAGCAGTGGTGTTTGCTTTTGTGTATTGATTGTGGATCTTCCGATTGGTAATTCTGCCATGTTCATTTCATTTTCTGCAAGTCAGGGTTGGCTTGTGAACACCTAAAAGGTTACGTGACAAAGATGTTGTTCCAGAGGCCAGGCCTCTGAGATAGTGGGGGTTCGGTCCTAGCCACTACAATCAAGCTGATGTCATAATAAAGGGAACACTGGATTTTTTTTTTGGTTTCCCACAGCAGATAAAAGTTACGTCTACCGCACATTGTAGTCTACAAATGTTTGAAATATTGCATTGCCTAACGTGACCCAGAGACAACGTGAGCTCATGTGGTTGGAAAAATGGTGTCAGTAGTAGACTTGCTCCATGCAGAGGTGCTACAATCATTAATTTATTTTTTTTAAATGTTGGTTTATATTCGGAGTGACCCTATGTACAACCGACCAAAGCCGCGCGTGGTCCCTCACCGCCATCTCCATCTTTCCTCTACTTGAGCCGTTGTTGCAGCCACTGTGTCAGTCCACTTCCTTGCGGGTCTTCCTCTCTTTCGCTGACGGTCTACTTTTCCCAGCATGAGGTCCAGGGACTGGTCCCTCCTGATACGGTGCCCACGTCCGTGAGATGAGGTCTCAGCCTCCTGACCTCTGAGAGGATTCTGGCTGTGTGTCTGTCTTCCATCGTCTAGTTCATATCCTGGGCCAACACCATCATTCAAAGGCCTCGTTTCCTCGCAGGTCTTCCCTGTTCATCCTCCAGCTTTCTGTGCGCACAAGACGACTGAAACCATGGCGGCTTTCCCTGGCACACCTTAGTCTCCAAAGTGATGTCATAGCCCTCCGGCACTTCAACGAGATCCTTTGCTACATTTCCACCAGTGTTAGGATGTTCCCAACAGCTGCTTCCCAAATATCCCATAGATGATGTGCAAGCATTAAGCAGTGATCCTGTTCTCCAGCAGGTTGTTCAAATCCTGTTTCCCCCTTTGCTAAACTCGTGGGGGGGGAGTGGGGAGGGGGATAATTGTTCCTACCACATGGGAATGATCTGGAAGGAATAAAGTATATAATTGAGTCCGCTACTCAGGATCACGTCCAGCATCCAGTAAGCACTTGAGAAAAGATCAGCCCACCCGGGGCCATCAGACCGGCACTGGACTTCTCTGGACAGTGCAGGCTCTGCAATCCGACCTGTCCCCACATCGCGTTCAAACGGTGTGCAAGAGAAAAGGACAACATCAGATGATTCCCTGAGTCCGAGTAGCGCTTGGCCCTGGAACAGGCATCCCAGAGCGTTGCAGTTTGATCCGCTATGGAGCTTTCTCCCTAAAAAGGGAAGTTACCTAGGTTGTTTTTCAGTGCGTATTTCCACCCCCCCTCCCCCACCCCCCCGTGACTTGGAACACACATGTATGCACATTTAAACCAGAAAAGTTTGAGGCACCTGGTTGGCATAGTGGTGATGTGTTGGGCTGCTAACTGCAAGGCCAGCAGTTTGAAACCACCAGTGCCTTCTCAGGAGAAAGATGAGACTTTCTACTGCAAAGAGTTACTGTCTTGGAAACCCACAAGGGGTCAGTTCTACCCTGCCTGATAGGGTCACTATGAGTCAGAATCAACTCAAAGGCAGTTTTTGGAAACTACAAGAGCATTTCTAAAACGAGTGATTTTCAGGTAAGAAATGAAAGCCAAGAAGAATTTGCCGACTACTTAAGATGGTGTGGGTGTGTGTTATGTGCATGTATTTCTATTTCTCTGCAGGTGGGGGTATAAGTGGTTCTCAACTAAGAGCAATTTTGTTCTCCAGGTTCCATTTGTTAATGTCCGAAGATAGTTTTGCTTGTCATAAGTGTGTGTGTGTGTGTGTGTGTGTGTGTTGGGGGCAGGGTATGCTACTGGCAGGCAGTGGGCTGAGGCTATGGATGTGTGTGTGTGTGTGTCTGTGTGAGTGTGTGTGTATATGTATGTGTGTGTATGTGTGTGTGTGTGTTGGGGGCAGGGTATGCTACTGGCAGGCAGTGGGCTGAGGCTATGGGTATGCTGCCCATCGTGCGATGCACAGGACAGCCTCCCACAACTATGGATCATCTCACCCTAAATGCCAATAATGCTGAGGTTGAGAAACTCTGAGAATGTAAATGCCTTTCTATTTCTGTTGTGCATAACATTAGGAGTGATTGGGACATTGTGACCAATGAGTAGGATAAGGAAACATTATCCGCAGACTTGACATTCTTCTTGTGAAGCGAAGCTCTGCAGTGGGGGTGCGTGCCAGCCTTAAAGCAGGGGGACCAGCCTTAGCTTCCTTCTGGGGTGAAACAGACGCCATGGTGGCTGATTGGTTTACAAGCATCTTTTTTCTTTTCTTTTCTTCTCTCTTTCTAGGCAGATAAGACTAGCCCGAATCAAGCTCCAAAAATAATTAAGTCAAATTGCCAGGCATGCAATCCAGGTTGTGGGAAAGAGTGAACCTGTGAATTCTTGTTCTCCTGCCAGGTGGGTCAGAATTAAGGGAACGGCTTACATGCATTCTAAGCTCAGGAATCAGAGACCATGAATCAGGCTTCAGAGAAGCAGGAGAAGGCACATAACTCACTACCTCCCCTTCTAGCAAGAAGGAAGGGGGTGGTGCAGGCATCCCCAGACCCAAGGGACCCTCCCAGATCTAGGGTTTAAGACGCAACCCAAGCCCCTGCCCCTGAGTCAATTCCAACTCACAGAGACTCTATAGGACAACTTGAAAGGTGAGACTCACGGAGCCATTATCTCTCCGCACTTCAATTAACCCCACAGGTGTTTATCGGCCAGGTTGGCACAATAAACTACCTCAGGGATGTAGTGGGATTGTACAGTAAACAAACCCAACCAACCAACTCAACCCATAGGCATCCAGTCCATTTCAACCACATATGGAGTTTCTGAGATTGTGAGGCTTGACTAGGCTAGCCAGCCTCCCCTTTCTCCCAGAGAACACTTCCCTGGTGGGTTTGAACTGCTGAACTTCTGGTTAGTCCAATGCCTACCCCAAAGCACCACCAGGGCTCTTGGGTTGGACAGTGTGGCTCCCTTCACTGTGTGTCTATCGGGGCCTCTGAACTTGACCTTATTTAGAAGCAGGGTCATTGCAGATGTAATTAAAGGCCAGGTCATATGAGCTCAGGTGGCCCATACACCCAATGACCAGTGTGTCTGTTTTTTCTTCATTAGGGATAATACACCGAGATATACACACATTGGGGAACAATGGAGTTGGCGGAGCTCGAGGAAGAGATTGGGGGGATTGAGCTACAAGCCAAGTGACTCTAAGAATTGCTGGAGGCACCGGAAGCCAGGAGAGGGGCCTGAGACAGATGCCCCTGAAAGCCCCCCCTCAAGGGAGAACCTGCACTGCCACCAGCTTCGTTTGAACGATTCGAGAGTAATTTGTCTTGTTTTAATGCACCTCATGTATGGTACATGTAGGGTACAGGCACCCTAGAAAACTAACACAAAGGGCAAGGTAAGAGGCAAACAGAAACAAAAACAAACCCTCACTGTAACCAGCATTGTAGCTCTTCCAAAGCATGCGTTTATAGAACAGTTAGGACACTTGTCCTGTCCCCTCTCACCCCAAACAGATCGATGCTGCATTTCTCCCCGCAGGCCGTCCTTGGTGCCCTATCGGAACACGAAGGGGCGATAAATTAAACAGAATCGCACTCACAGTAACTGACTGGCAGAGCCTCTGATTAGAATCTCAATTTTCCCTCTGGCTTGGTTTATGACTTTGTTCTGAAGAAATAAAAGATTGGACTTAATAAATCAACATGAACAATATCAGCCTAATAAAACAAGCCTTTCCGGCTTTTATTACTTCTCTATTGACAAAGCAGCTCTCCCGCTCTCAGAGGGGAGTTGGCGGGCGGATGCTGTGAGGCGGTCTACCAGGACTGCCCTGGGGTTTCTGGCTGAGAGCGCAGAGAACAGGCGTCCCCCCACTGCTCTGCGGTCACATGTCCTCAGCTCCCAGGGCCTCCAGAGCAGGGGCGCTAGCTGGGTGCTGTGGGGGGTTCCCCCTCCCCAGCCCTGATTCTTCACGCAATGTTCATTTTCTCCAAACCCAAACCCAGGGGTACCTCCATGGCAAACAGAGGCCCAGCTTGTATTATTAATGGGTAATTTTGTAAATGAAGAAAACTGTAACTTACTGAATGACTTAATGCCAAAGATTGAAGGGAAAAAATACCTACATTATACAAATAACCACATTAGAGAAAATAAAAGGAGAAATTGCTTGTAATCCCACCATCATTAATCTGTTTCTACACAGCGGAAGTCATAAAGCCCATGCAATTTTATGTGTCTGCCTTTATATAATTTCAATATTAGCTCATCTATACGATGGAGTATTATACTGCACTAACATGTTTGCTTTCTAAGAGGGTGGGACAGCATGCATGGGAAATGCCAGGGTGCCTTCAACACACTGTTCAATAAAGTCACGGAGTGTCCAGTCAAGTCCTGCTCATGGTGACCCCACGTCTGTCAGAGGAGAACTATGGCTGGTTTTTCAGAAGCGATTACCAGGCCTTTCTTCTGAGGTGCCCCGGGTGGATTTGGACCCTCCACCTTTTGGCTAGCAGCTGAGCACATTGACCATGTGCACCACCCAGGAGTTCAGGTTAAATAATAAGTTATAGATATATAAAACTATGTATAAAGTATGATCTGAGGGGCTGGCCCCAATCCCAACTACGTGGACAGCATCTCCTCACCCCAGAAGAATTCACTTCAGAGGACAGCACCGAAGTTACAGCTCAGGGAGAGAGACATGTCTGATCAGAGCACACAGGAGTAAATGAAGGGGGAGGAAGCGAGAGTGGAGCACAACCTGGCCCACCAAGCCATGAGGATGATATTCCTGCTCAGAGCAACCAATGTACAGAGAGGACCATAGGCCCACTATGAGACACGATGTCCCTCACTGACCCATAGCGCTATGAGGGACAACACTGGAGATTCAGTGAGGGAATTGCACCAAATCTGACCCCAACTCACTGAGGCCAAACACTAAGGACATGCAGCAGAAGTCCCCGGTGAGTACCAAAAATAGACTTTGGGGCCAGTGTATGGCACCCCATGACTCAACCGGAAAATACTCCTAAAGGTCAACGAACAGACCTTGAACTATGTATAGGCTTTTCTTTTGTCATTGGTTTTATTGTTGTTGTTTTGTTGCTTTGTTTTGCGCTGTCTTGTTTTTGTGCATATTATTATCTCTGCAGGTCTATCTGGATAAGATAGGTGGGATAAATAGTCTGGAGGAGACAACAATGGGACTGATGGTTCTGGAGGAACATGGGAGGGAGGAGGCGGGGGTAAGGAAGTGGTGTTAGCAAACCCAGGAACAAGGGAACAACAAGTGATCGAAAATCGATGGCGAGGAGGGTTTAGAAAGCCTGGTAGGGCTTGATCAAGGGAAATGTTACCGAGAGGAATTACTGAAACCTGAATGAAGGCTGAGCATGATAATGGGACAAGAGGAAAGTAAAAGGAAATAGAGGAAAGAGCTAGGAGGCAAAGGGCATTTATAGAGGTCTAAATACAGACATGTAAATATGTAAATATATTTATATGTGACTATGGGGAAATAGATCTATGTGCATATATGTATAGGTTTAGTATTAAGGTAGCAGGTGGACATTGGACCTCTACTCAAGTACTTCCTCAATAATGCAAGAACACTTTGTTTAATTAAACTGGCATTCTATGATGCTCACCTTCCTGATGCGATCGCTGAAGACAAAGCAGGTGAACAAGCAAATGTGGTGAAGAAACCTGATGGTACCCGACTATTAAAAGAGATAGTGTCTGGGGTCTTAAAGGCTTGAAGATAAACAAGTGGCCATCTAGCTCAGAAGCAACAAAGCCCACATGGAAGAGCACACCAGCCTGTGTGATCACGTGGTTCCGAGGGGATCAGTTGTCAGGCATCAAAGAGCAAAGGATCATATCATTGGGTGCACACCTCCATGATGCGACTGCTGAGGACAAACGGGTGCATAAGCAAATGTGGCAAAGAGAGCTGATGGTGCCCGGTTATCAAAAGAGATAGTGTGTGGGGGCTTGAAGGCTTGGGGATGAACAGGTGGCCATCTAGCTCAGAGGCAGCAGGGCCCACATGAGGGAAGCACACCAACCTGTGCGATCGTGAGGTGTCGAGGGGATCAGGTGTAAGGCATCATCAGAAAAAGAAAAATCTTACCATGGTGGGTGAAGGGGGAGGTGCAGAGTGGAGAGCCAAGGCCCATTTGTCGGCCTCTGGAGATCCCTTTGCAGGGGGGTCTGGGGGAGGAGAGGAGTCATTCAGGGTGCGATGTAGCACCAATGGGGAGTGCAGCTTTCCTCTGGTTCCTGAATGCTTCCTTCCCCAACTACCGTGATCCGAATTCTACCTTGCAAGTCTGAATAGAGCAGAAGATGTACACTGGTGCAGATGGGAGCTGGAGGCGCAGGGAATCCAGGGCTTATGATGCCTTCAGGACCAGGGGTGTGAGGGGCGATGCTGGGAGGGTGGAGGGTGAGCGGGGTGGAAGGAGGGAACCGATTGCAAGGATCTGCATGTGGCCTCCTCCCTGGGGGACCGACAGCAGAGGGGGGGGGGCGTGTGAAGGGAGACACCGGACAGGGCAAGATATGAGAAAATAATGATTGATAAATTATCAAGGGTGCATGAAGGAGGGGGGAGCGGGGAGGGAGGGAAAAAAAAGAGGGTTTGATGCAAAGGGCTTAAGTGGAGAGCAAATGCTTTGAAAATGATTAGGGCAAAGAATGTACAGATGTGTTTTATACAATTGATGTATGTATGGATTGTGATAAGAGTTGTATGAGTCTCTAATAAAATGTTAAAAAAAAGAAGAAAATACATCCTGCATATCATATATTTACATGATGACTCATAACAGTAGCAAAATTAGTGAAGGAGTAGCAGTGAAAATAGTTTTATGGGTGGGGGTGGGGGGTCACCACAACATGAGGAACTGTCTGAAAGGGCCATGACATCAGGAAGGGTGCCCTACAGAGTCTTGGGAGTGTTGTGGTTCCAGGTGGGGGCTGCTAACTGTGAGGTCGGCGGGTGGAAGCTCACAGCGGCTCCGAGGGAGGAAGACAGGGCTCTCTATGCCAGTGTAGACTTCTCACAGGGTGGGGGTCTGCCCTGCCCTGTAGGGTCACGCCCAGTTAGCTGGACCCCGCGGCAGTGTGACGGAGTTGGAGGGAACGCCATGGATCTGCTCTGATGAGAGCAGGCCTTTCTTCTGAAATGCCTCTGGGAACCCTCTGGGAACCCTTGAACAGCCGACCTTGCAGTTCGCAGCTGAGCACGTTTCCTCCCCAGGCCTCCCCCACGCCTCTCGTGGAGTACCTGGGGTTTGCTGTGCTGCAGGTCAAGGTGAAAGGAGTCCAGGGACACATTAGAAAGCGCTGAGTGTCCTCGCTTCTCCTACAGTGAGCAGTTAGATCAATCAAGCAAACTAAGAATGTCCCACCTGCCGCATCATGGGAGCCACCGGGAAGGGACCCTCACCACCGTGAGGAGCCACAGCTCTCACGGGGCAGCCCCCCTTTACACTAGGACAGGCACTCCAACCACCACCGCTTCTCAGCCCTCCCCGCTCTGCCAGTCCCCGCCTGTGTGCACGTGGTCACGCAGCATGGCCACATGGGAGGTGGTGGAGCGGGCTGGGCTGCTAGCCTTAGGTCAGCAGTTTGAAACCACCAGCTGCTCCTGACGAGACAGCTCAGGCTTTCTACTCCTGCAAAGAACTCCAGTCTCAGAAACTCCCCGGGCAGTTCTACTTGGTCCCAGAAGGTTGCTGGGAGTCCCCCCCCCCCCCCCCCCCCCGCCCACACCCCGAGAAAAGCCAAATTCGGAGCAGCTCTAATCTGACTGGTGATCAGTTGATCCCATGTTTCAAAAGCCACTTCACCTGAGGATTGGTACTGACAGCTATACAAACCTAATAGGTTTTGACTCGGGTTGAAGGTATCCGTACCCCACATGGATGTTTCCTCATTCCCCCGAGAACACATCAGATCCACCTGTGAGTCCTATGCTCAAAAAGACTAGCACGAACACAACCACAAACATGGGCAGGGAGTACAGGCTTCCATAGGTGGAGACAGAAACACACATCTCTGCCCTCGAAGAAAACCATTGCGCGTTCATGGCCGGAGTGGTCTTTTGCACCCCAAGCCCCTCTGATGTATAACAACTGCAGGAAGCCCTCTGCCAAGGATTGTCGGTTGACACCCATGTTTGGCGAGAGACTGCTGCTGTCAGTTGACAATATCTGGGCACCGGGGGGGGGGGGAATGGAGGGAATCTATCCCTCGAATTGATGCCGATTGATCGCCACCCTATAGGACAGGGTAAAACGGCCCCTGCAGGTTTCGGAGACTGACGCTTATGGAGCAAAAGGTCCCATCTTTATCCCGTGGAGGGTGAAAATGCACAAATATTGCTTCACTGCTAGCAAATTCCAGCTCATAGAGTCCTTATAGGACAGAGTAGAACTGCCCCTATGGGTTCCCGAGACTGGAAGTCTTTCCAGGGGGTAGAAAGCCCCCTCTTCCTCCTGCTGGGGGTCTTGTGGTTAGCAACCCACTGTGTTCCCCACTACCCTACCAGAGCTCCTTTAACAGAGAGAAAACGCCCGGAGAAAAGAAGATGAACTTCACCAGAAAGAGGTTAAAATCCACATGCCAATGGGCATTGCCCTGGTGACCTGACTTATCAAGTCCTAATTGTCCCCCACTATTCTAGCAGCACCCTAAGTCTCCCCTCAGGGCGGTATGACATCGTCTGACTAGACAGGCCCCTTACTCAAGGGTGACCTTAGGGTAGTTCTTTTCTGCTCTAGGACGCTTGCTGATGGGCCCCCTTTGAAAACAAAGGCAGGTGATGCTTTTCATTCCACCGAACTGCCCTCTGCGGGGCACCTGCTGCTGGATCCTGCAGAATCTGTGGAGCATACAAGTGGCTTCAGCTCCCAACTGCATAAACACAGGCCCCGCCTGCTTCCCCTGGGGGTGGCCTCCACGCTGCATGCACCGGGAACAGTTAAATAAATGAACTGCCCCGTTAGGCCCCGGTAACCTGGCCCTATAGTGAAGAGCTGAATTGCTTTCCCAACTCCTGATGGGCATTCTCTCCTGGATTCATCTTCGACACACTTCCTCTAGGAGCCTCTGAGCTCTTGAAGAATGCATTGTCCCGTGTTTCCTGAGCAACGGGTGGTGGGGATCAAACATGGCCCCAATCTGTGACACTCCAGATCTGCCCTGCAAATGGCGTCATCTCCAGGCACCCTCTCCTGGCACTGAAATGCACTGGTATATCCGACGGAAATCAAACGCAGGTGCACACAGGCCACACGAGTGCTATCAGTCAAGGGCAGGGGGTCAGGACGTAGTTTCTCCTCATCCTGTCTCACCATTGCCACGGCTCAGGGTGATATGTTGGCTTGACCACAGCTATGATTTCAGTTGCGAGTAAGGAAGATCAGCTAGCAAGATTCACTGAGCAAATATCCCTGACATTTACCGTAGCGCAGCTGGGAAGCTTAGCTCGCCACACCTCTCTGAGGGCGGGGGAAAAAGGGATTCCTGACGTCTTCAAAAAAGCGACATCATGTGAGGGAACAAATGGATTCGGGCTTTTAGGTGAGGGGGGTAGACTGCATGGAGCTTCAACTCTTTCAAGATTGCCATGACATTGAGTTTCAGAGCAAGAAAGCCCGTGCTCAGTTGAGAAGAGTTCTCATTCATTCAAGAAAGGCATTCAGTGGATCTCTGCAGAGTGGAGGGAGGCTTCTGCAGAAAGAACATTCTTTACTGATGTGCAGGGACCATGGAAGAAGAGACGGAGTGGGTGCCTTTGGGTTGCGGTGTTGATGAAGGATATCGAATATACCATAGGATTCCAAAAGAATACGCAAAGCGGTCTTGGAAGAAACACAGCCAGGATGCTCCTTCGCAGCAAGGAGGATGAGACTTCATCCTGGATACTTGGGACACGTCATTAGGAGAAGATCACTAGGAAAGGAGATGAAATCTCACATGTGTGACTCGCAGGCTGTGTGACTGTGTGACCCCATCCTCACTCCGTGAACCTTAGCTTTCCTGAGGACCAAGCGCCTGAACTCCCTCCCTGAGCATCGGTGAAGAGACCACAGAGAGATTGAAAGTGACCTGAGAAGAGGCAACCACAGCCCAGCAAATCTTTGTCCCCGATCAAAGTTGGATGTGTTGAGTGGCCCTCAGGGGGCCATACCCGCTTCTCAGAAGCCGGTCAAATGGACTCTTCCTCGATGGGATTCTTAAACATGGGTCTGCTGTTCTTCAGGGGTTGCCAAGTGATTTCCTTGAAGGCATTGGAGTGGGGGTTGACATTTCTCCTTCCACGTGAGACCTATTTGAATTCCAAGCCTACACCCCACGCGCAGTCACCCCTCATCTTTCTGTTACTATGACACGGAACACGTTTCAGCAGTGCTTGCAGATGAAACGAAGTCAGACCGAAGGAAGGCCTGGGGACCAACTTCCCAAAGTCAGCCCACAAAAACCGGATGGGTCCCAAAGGGGCCGCCTGCCGGGCTTGAGGACAGGGTGCAGGTCCTCTCAGGGGCACCGTGAGTAGAGGCAATACACTACTCACAAACGAGGGAAGGAGAGGCTACGATTTCAGGCAACAGATGGTGTTTATTTTAAGCACCTGTGGCCTCTCATCAATCAAGGACAGTCACAATTTGCTTTCTGATTAAAATGAGCAGCTACCAAGTCAGATAAACACAGAGTGAGAGGCGTGCTCGCTAATAGCCAAGCTCCCCTTTTCGACACCCCAGGGAGCAAACAAAGACTTTTCTGACCCGCTTCACTGAAGCGTCCACTCCGTTCTGTGAGCCAAACTGGTCCCTCTCTACCCTAGACAATTAGGCAAGCAACGGTCATGTACGTGTGTCAGGGTAGGGTTTCAATGGCTGATTTGGGCAAACCGATCGCCAGGGTTTCCTTCCAAGATACAGCTGGGGACACTCGAACCTTGGACTCTTCCGTTAGCAGCTGGGCTCACCTACCCCACGCAGGACTCAGAATACGTAAGCTAGGACTGTTTTCAGACTTCAGCCGAGCTGCCTGCTTCTCTCTGGCACTGCGTTGCTTCCTGTCTCAGTTCTTCCATCTCCTCTAGCTCCTCCCTCCGTGGGGAAATGGGAGCGATATCAGGGAAGCATCCTGCTCTCGCTTAAGCAGGGCTCTCCCCACTCCTTTTCCTTCCCATTCAGGCTGTTTCCACTTGGGTCTCATTTCACAGCTCCCCCACTGGTGACTCCTTCTAATTGGAGCCTTAGCCCCCCTCCACCCCCACGCCCTCTCCCTGCCTAATTTCCTGCCTTAGCTTGCTGTCTCAACTCCCTCAGCTATGGAAGCTGGAATCTGTCATGCTCACTTGGGAGTGATCTTGTGTGTGTTCACAATATATATGCTGAATGAGCCAGTGAAGAACCAGATGAATGATCACACAATTGAATGAATACACATACAACAAGCCTGTGTGGAGAGCCCAGATGTGAATGGTGCTGACAACTGGGAATATCTATCTATCTATCTATCTATCTATCTATCTATCTATCTATCTATCTATCTATCTATCTAAAGCAAAACCATTACTGCACTATGAAGTTACCCTCCATCAATCACCATTCATCTATCTTAAACTTCTGTATCTCAAATAATTACACTAAAGTGGTGCTATTAGAGCTAGCTTAAGAAAATTAGCACAACAAATGAATGAGATTTAAAAGTAGGGGGAGGGGAGTCATCTTAAAAGAGATTTCTAATTACATAGTTTTTTTTTTTAAATCACTTGAGTTTCCATCCCAACTATTTCTCAAGTTTCATAGAAAACCTTAGATAGCAATAGTTTTCATGCCAGATCTCCTCCCACCCAAAGAATCATCTGGATGTTATAACGAACGGAATTGGTGAATCATGAAAAGACACTGCACTGGCAGCTCGGGCATCCTAGGCAGGTCCTTTACCTGTGGAGCACTGGTTCTCAACTTTTCTAATGCCGTGACCCTTTAATACAGTTCCTCATGCTGGGGTGACCCACCCCTCCCACCATACAATGATTTTCTTTGCTACTTCATAGCTGTAATTTTGCTACTGTTATGAATGGGGCAGCCCCTGTGAAAGGGTCGTTCGACCCCCCAAAGGGGTCGCGACCCACAGGTTGAGAACCGCTGCTCTGGAGGTTCTTGTCCCCAATGCAGATGGCAATACCTCCTTTGAAGGGCTGGCTGGGGGAAGGATTAGAGAGTATCAATATGTAATGGTCTAGCCGCCCTGTCCAGCACACAGGATGCTCTGAATAAATGCCAGCCATTTCCTTTCTACTTTTAAAATACTTCTCTACCAGGTCCGCTGAAGAGTGACTAAGATTTGTGATCTTAAAAAACAAACAAAAAAGATTTATGATCTCTCTAGCCACGAATCTCACATTCCCTTCTTGTGGGTGTGTTGAGTGAACAAACACCATCAATGTCAATGAGCTCTTCTCATCCAACTTCTGCTGATGGGGGGAAAATGTTGCCCAATCCCCAATAAAACTCTGATCAGTGTTACACATTCAGGCTTGTCTCCCAACAAGACCGTGTGAACTCCTAGAAAGTGGCGGTGGAGGAGGGTAAGGGCCAACAGTGTTTAATTGCGTACCGTGTGCCAGGCACTGTTCCTAGTGCTTTGCCTGTGTTAACTCATTTGATCCATACAAGAAGCCTAGGGAGTAGACACATGTCTTCTCGGTTCTCTAGTCACCCAATGAGATCATTAAGGTCTATTGTGCCAACCTGGCTAAGACACATGTGAGATTAACTGAAGGGCGGAGAAATCAAGGGCTCAGTGAGCCTTGTCTTTCTAGTTCTCAGGTCACTTGCTTTGTGATGGTCGGACCAGGGTGCAGTGGCCTTAACCAGTTCCCTGCTTCAGCTGGCAAGGCTCACTTCCTGCAAGACATCTCTGAGGAGAAGCCACATGGACCTACCCCAATGCAGCCCTGGGTGCTGGAGCAGCCGTGTGGAGATCCCTGCCAGCGCTGAGATGCTTACATACTCACTTATTTGGCTTTCCTCCTGCAGTCGGCATCATTGCATGTGTTTTGTGAGATGGAGGAGGACTTTGTAGATTGGTATTGGGCATATGAGCTAATATTGGACTGATGGGCTTGGATATCACTGAGTTGGGATGCTTTCTTAATGTACATTTACCCTTTATATAAAACTCTCTCTTATACATATATGGGTTTCTGTGGATTTGTTTCCCTAGTTTATCCAGACTAACACACTCAATTAATGAAGCCTTATGTTTCCCGAGGCACCATTAGAAGCTGTAGTATTTAGGGGTTAACAATGTTCTTGATTCTTCTTCTTAGTAGCAGTATGACCTGCGGTAAATTACTCCACCTCTCTGTGCTTCCATTTCCCCACCTGTAAAATGGTAATAATGATACCATGTGCAGTTATTTTAAAGAGGAAGATATGCAAAAGATTAGAATGGTGATGGGCACATATAAACACTGGGTCAGTTTTAGAAAAATTAACCTTGACTCGATGTTAAGGAACAAATAATACCCTTGCAATGTCAAAATCTTTCCCACGAACTAGAAGTACAAAGAAACACACTTTCTTCTCTAGCAGAAGAACTAGATGAAAGGGCTACATTTGAATTGACATAAGAACCAGAATTACTGTCGGTGTAGCCAACAAAACGAAGTCGTGATCATGTATTGCGTGGGATGAAGGGGTCGTTGTTTGCTTGGGAGCCTCAAGAGGACCCTTTTCATAAGTAGCTTCAACCTGTGGATTCTCTCCTGTGGGGGGTCCACGCATCTAGGGACAGCGCAGAGTTATCCAAGCTCCGTAGAGCTGAATGGTCACTTGAGCATTCATTTGTACATATTGAGTCGCTGGACAAACTTACTCAGCAGCTACTCTGTGACTGACCCTCTCCCAGGTACTGGGAGTCCAGAAGTGAAGAAAACAAAGGCAGTGATCCTGGTGCTCTGGCAGTCTCTCAGTTGGGCAGACAGCAAACGATGTGTCAGGTAGTCACATCGAATAATGCCTGATCTGTTCCCATTTGCACAAGTTTGGGTTCATTAAGTCTCTAGCAGGAGAAGATTTAAGGAATAAAATAGCTACTGACCCACAAACATCTACTAGCCCTACTAACTCAGCTGCTTGACTCCCCTATCTCTGCCCAGAATCTTCTGGAAGAAAGCAGGAGAGATGAGAAGAGCCTGGGACACAAGGGAAGGGGTTGTGTCAGCTTCCTCCTTTCCGGCCAAGTCTGGGCTAGCCCTGGAGAAAAGGGAACACTTCCAAGACCGGGCAAGTCCTAACCCTCTTTGGGCCCTAAGGACACCATCTGAGTCCCAACTGCAGAGTCTGCCCGCCAGGTCCTTAGGATTCAGCCCTGAGCTGCTGGCAGTGGGATTTCTGGAATTCTGATGAGACTCGAGGGGCTCGGTATCCAGATCCCTAGGGCCATGTGACCTAACTGTGTGCACTGACTAATGAGTTTCCTCCTGGTTCATGCTTCCCAACCAATGCCTCCATTCTAATGACTGGAGGTGTTACCTCACACAGCCTTGCCTGGTATTTTAATTAGGGCTATTTCTGAGCGGCCCACTGATGCCCACGCCTGCTCATCACTTCATGCTGCTCCAGTGACTGAACCACGAACTTTCCTCTCTGGCCGGAGGGCTCCTGAACTTTCATGGTGGCCACCCAACAGGGTTTCTGCCAGCACAGCACTTGGGGCTTGTTTAAATCTTATGAAGACAAGTTGATCTATCTTTCTCCCACAGCGTGAGAGGCTGGTGGACCCAAACCACTCACCTTTCACCACTCAAAATCAAACTCACTGCCATTGAGTCTGACTCAATGGGACTCACAGGGACCCTATGGGACAGGGTAGAACTGCCCCTGTGGGTTTCTATGGGAGTAGAGAGCCCTGTCTTTCTCCCTGTTACCCACAAGACCTCATTACTTCAGTTATCCAGCAACCTCTGGGCCCCTCAATTTCATTCCTTGGGTCCTGGCTTCCTGGCGCCATCATCATTCTGGTTGATTTCAATATACAAACAGATGGCTCTATTAACCCCAGGATACCGACATTCCTTAAACTCCTCTCCTCTGAGAAGCTGGGTCTCACCTAATTGAGTGCCCAGTCTTTCCCTCGGCCTTGTCCTGAGCTATGAGTACAACCTACATGAACTACACAGAGTGGGATGAAGTAAGGGAAGTACTAGCCCACGACAACTCACAGTGCAAAATGCTATTTTTTGGGTGTTACTAGTATGAAGTCATATAGGTGTACTATTAGCCAACCAAAAAGTTAAAGTAAGACAAAGAACCAATAGTTCCCAGGGACTTTCAAGAATAGTAGTGACCATATAATATGCTTCTAGTAGAGGCCATTAATGTTTCCAGAGAAAATTTTTAAAGGAAGAAAACCTTTCAAAAACTGTGGCCTATGCAAATATATATAGGAGGATGGGGAAATAGATCTATGTGTCTATATTTATAGGTCAAGTATTAAGGTGGCAGAAGGACCTTGGGCCTCTACTCAAACACTCCCTCAATGCATGAATACCTTCTTTTATTAAATTGGAACTCTATGATGCTCACTCTCCCGACACAACGGCTTGAGCCAAAGTGGGTGAACAAGTAAATGTGGTGAAGAAAGCTGATGGTGTCCGGCTATCAAAAGAGATAGTGACTGGGGTCTTAAAGGCTTGAAGACAAACAAGCGGCCATCTAGCTCAGAAGCAACAAAGTCCACATGGAAGAACACACCACTCTGTGTGATCGAGTGGTCCCAAAGGGATCAGTTACCAGGCATCAAAGAACAAAAAATCATATCATTGACTGCACACCTCCATGATAGGATCGCTGAAGACAAATGGGTGCATAAGCAAATGTGGTGAAGAAAGCTGATGGTGCCCGGCTATCAAAAGAGATAGTGTCTGGGGTCTTAAAGGCTTGAAGGTGAACAAGTGGCCATCTAGCTCAGAAGCAAATAAGCCCACATGGAAGAAGCACACCGGCCAGTGCGATCACGAGGTGCCCAAGGGACCAGGTATAAGGCATCATGCAAAAAAAAAAGATAAGTGTGTGTATGTATGTGTATATATGTGTATATGTATATATGTATGTGTGTATATGTATATATATATATCATATTAAATGAAGGGGGAAGTGCAGAGTGGAGACCCAAGGCCCAAGTGTCGGCCAATGGAGATCCCCTCATAGAGGGGTTTAGGAGAGGAGATGGGTTAATTAGGGTGTGAGGTAGTATCGATGAAGAACACAGCTTTCCCCCAGATCCTGGATGCTTCCTCCCCCCAACTACCATGATCCGAATTCTACCTTGGAGGGCTGGATAGGACAGAGGCTGTACACTGGTACATATGAGGGTTGGAGGTACAGGGAATCCAGGGTGGATGATACCTTCAGGACCAAGGGTGTGAGGGACGATGCTGGGAGAGTGGAGGGTGAGTGGGTTGGAAAGGGGGAACTGATTACAAGAATCCACATGTGACCTCTTCCCTGGGAGAGGGACAGCAGAGAAGGGGGGAAGGGAGACTCCGGATAGGGCAAGATATGACAAAATAACGATGTATAAATTACCAAGGGCATATGAGGGAGGGGGGAATGGGGAGGGAGGAGGGGAAAAAAAAGAGGACCTGATGCAAGGGGCTTAAGTGGAGAGCAAATGCCTTGAGAATGATTGGGGCAGGGAATGTATGGATGTGCTTTATACAATTGATGTATGTATATGTATGGATTGTGGTAAGAGTTGTTTGAGTCCCTAATAAAATGTAAAAGAAGAAAAGAGAAAAAAATGATTAGGGCAAAGACTGTACAGATGTGCTTTATACAATTGATGTATGTATATGTATGAACTGTGAAAAGAATTGTATCAGCCCCAATAAATTGTTAAAATAAAAAAAAAATTGAAAAAAAAAGAAGTAAAAAAAAAAACTGTGGCCTACTAATGCACAGGGCTTAAGTGGAAAGCCATTTCAAATGCTTTGAAATGATGAGGGCAAAGAATATACAGATGTGCTTTACACAATTGATGTATGTATGGATTGTGATAAAAGTTGTATGAGTTCCTAATAAAATGTTTTAAAAAAAAATAGACGACAAAAAAAGATCAAAGACGACAGCCTTCAGAGTGGATTACATCTCCAAATAAAGGAAATGAAATAAAACAAACTGTGGTCTATTGATCCTGAGATTAACTAGTTTGAGAGAAAGTATTGAGAATTGTGTGTCGTAAAATGTGTAAGTCTATACATCTTATAAGTTGTTGCAGTATATGTTTGATACTGTGGTAGTCACCTAATCTGGTGTCAATTTGAGGATTAAGAGTGTAAGGGCAGAGTCTAGCATGTCAATCTGGAACTAGCCAATGAGACTTTTGTGTGGGCCTGACCTCCTGAGAATTCTGGGAAATCTGGTACTGCCTTCTTGCAGGCAGGAGACAGTATCTCTCTCGGTTCACTCTCTTGGAGACTCTCTACTGACAAGGCTGACTTCCTGAGATGCATCACTGAGGAGATGCCACATGGACCTACCCTGATCAGTCCTGGGAACTGGAATGGCCACGTGGAGACCCCTGCCAGCGCTGAGATGCTTCTGCCACCAAAGACTTCCTACCCACTGGCCTGTGATCTTCTACATTCAGCGTCATTGTATGTGCTTTGTGAGTGAAGAGGACTTTATAGATTGGTATCTGTGTTAGTCTGGGGAGACTAGAGAAACATATGGGCTAATATCAGACTCATGGGCTTGGACTAGACTGGGTTGGGATATTTTCTTAATGTACAATTACCTTTTACATAAAACTCTCTTATATCCATATGCGTGTCTATGAAGGTGTTTCTCTAGTCTCCCCAGACTGACACAGATACATTTTTAACCACTGGCATCCCTTCATCCTACTTCCTTCCTCGAAGGGTCCTTTCAAGAACGATGTCTCCCCAGCCATGACCTCCTGGGGCCCGTGAGCGCCCTCCCTGTCCCTAACCAAATGCAGGGATGACAAGTGTGGCACTCGCCTAAGGGTATCAAGGGTGACCTTCCCTCAGTCACAGTCATTGGCTCTGTGATGGGACGGGCCTGCCAGAGTCCATGAGAATGGTACTGGGGCTTCTCAGAAGGAGACGGTTGCTTAACACTGTAAGGCCACGCATGAAGCTTCTGTCTGCAGTCTTCCCACATCAGTGACACTGAGTATCAGGATCAAGCTGCATACTTTTAGGTGAGCAGTGTCAGTGTCAAGGACAAGTGTTCACTACACCGTTTCCTCGTCCTGAGCACACATGAAGACTAGATTTCCCAGACGCCCTTGCAATAAAGTTGGGCATGTGATACAGAATTCTGGCTAAAAGAATCCAGGCAAAAGTGATGTAAACCACTTCCAAGCCCTCTCCTTCCAAAACATCTTATGAGCTCCTCCAGTACTTTCTTCAACTTCACTAGCTAGCACGCTTGGGAATGTTCCAGAAAGAACAAAAGAGAACACTGTGATACAAGGAACTGAGAGGGGGAGGAGGGTGGAGGGTGTCAAGAAGACCTCTCAGTGGGAATAACATTTGAATGGCAACCGGATTTGCAAACGGAAGACGCTATGTGGAGCTACTGGTCAGGGTGGGGGCGATATTCCTACTAGATCTAGATGAGACTGCTAATACAAAGACCCTGCTTGGGGTAGGAGGGGCCTTGGCATGGTGAAGGTATGGAAAAGTAGCCCATGGCAGAGCTTAGATTACAGTGGAAGAATTAAATGGCTCGGGAGGCAGGGTCCCGCAGTCTAAGAGATAATGGTATGGTATTGATGACAGGAAGTAGACACATTCAAAATATATTTTGGAAACAGCACAAGCAAGCTGGTTAGCTAGAAATTAAGGAAGAGGAGCAGAGAAGTGATCTAAGATCTGAGACATCTTCTACTTCTTTGGCTTGAGAACTGCCTGAAGGATTTCCAGGACTGTTGTCTGTACATAAGCAGACTGCCACATCTTTCTTCCACAGAGCACCTGGTGGGTTTAAACCACCAGCCTTCCAATTAGCAGTCAGGCTCTTACCCACCCTGTGCCGCTACCAACAAATTAGAACACCTCCCCACTGCCGTGCAGGTGATGCCGACTCATAGTGACCCTGTGGGACAGGGTAGAACTGCCCCTATGGGTTTCCAAGAGCCCCATCGTTCTCCTGAAGAGCAAGCTGGTGGTTTCAAACTGCTGACCTGTGGTTAGCAGCCCAACGTGTAAACAGTATGTCAGCAGGGCTCCATGTATTGTACCATCAGCCACCTGATAGTGTAATCGCTCAAACTTGACATGTCCAAAGTGGAAGTCAGCCTTATTCCCTCCCTCATACTGGCTCTTTACGCATCCTTACCCGCCAGGAAACGGCAGCTGGCGTATTTGTTGTTTGATGTTACTGCTCGTGGGGAAAGATCAAGTGACACGAGAGCAGTTGGCCCAAAGACAACAAGTCCCTACCCTGGTTCTCTTTCTCTGCACGTTGCCATCCAACATGGTTACTCACTGCCATCAGCCAGCGCTGGCTCCATCCAGTCGATCTCAACTGGTAAGGACCCCCTGTGGGTTTCCCAGACCATAACTGCTTATGAGAGCAGAAAGCCCATGTTTCTCCCTCGGAGAGGCTCATGTTTTCAAACGGCTGACCCTGCAGTAACCATTACACTACCAGGGCTCCTGCAGCCCCAGCGGTCAGTACACTGTGAAAAGCAAACAGCCTGCAGCTGGGGAAGGTTCAGGGAGCTTCCAGAGAGGGCTGAGATGGAACATGAACCTCAGCCATTCTCATGGACTGAGAACCAGGCGATTCAAATTGGGACTGGCTTTTCTATTTCTCTCTAGCTACACATTTTAGGTCAATCTTCCATTTAATGAAATAGAAAAGGGATTGTGGGGACCACTGACTGCCCTCTGCAATTTTAAGAGAAATTGAGATGTGGCTGGATGCAAGGTAAAGACGCAGAGCTTCCCAGCAGGGGACCACGGGGAGCTGATTTGCAGAAAGCACAGCAGCAGGCTCGCGCTGCATGCTTGCTCTCTCACTACCTTTCTCTCTCCCAGACCTGGCCTCTCTTAGACCTGCCCTTCCCACCTTGCTTCCCTGGGTTCACCCTGCCAATGCTTTAAGCTTCAGCTCAAGCGGCACCACTTCCAGATCTCTTTGAATAGTTACCACTGAGGACACTGACCCCCCAGGGCCCCGTGTGTGTCAGATAGAACTGTGCCCCATGGGGTTCGCAGTGTGACATTTCTCCACAGTTGAGCATCAAGAGATCCTTAGAAGGGGCCTCTAGATGGACCTGAACCGCCAACATGCTTGTTAGCAGCAAGCGTGCAGACCATTTACACCACCCAGGGGCTCTGTGTCAGTTTGGGTACTTTAGAGAAACAAATCCACCAAAACCCATATATATAAGAGAGAACTTTGTATAAAAGTTAAGTGTGCAGCAAGAAAACATCCCAACCCAATGCTGCCCAAGCACACAAGTCCAACATTAACTCATATGCCCATATGTCCGACACCAATCCACAAAGTCCTCCTCCACCTCACAAAACAGACGCAATGATGCCGAATGCAGGAGGAAAGCCGAGTCAGTGAATGTTTAAGCATCTCAGCGCTGGCAGGGGTCTCCACACGGCTGCTCCAGCACCCAGGGCTGCATCGGGGTGGGTTCATGTGGCTTCTCCTCAGGGATGTCTTGCAGGAAGTGAGTCTTGCCAGCTGAAGCAGGAACTGGCTAAGGCAGCTGCACCCTGGTCCGACCATCACAAAGCAGGAGACCGGAGAACTTGAAAGGCAAGACTCCCTGAGCCCTTTATCCCTCTGCCTTTCAATTAACCCCACATGTGTTTATTGGCCAGGTTAGCACAACAAACTTTAACTACATCAGGTTCCTTCCAGAACTGGTGTTCTTAGGGGCTATTGAGTTGGCTCCGACTCATGCCACCCTATATACAACGGGATGAAATACCACTTGGTTCTGGCTCATCCTCACAAGATGCTTATTATGCTTGAGCCCACTGGCGAAGCCACTGTCAGTCTCTCTCCTCGAAGGCCTTCCTCTTTTTCACTGCCCCTCTACTTTACAAGAATTAGTCTCTTTTGATAACAGGTCCAAAGCACGTGCCACAAAGTGTCACCATTCTTGCCTCTAAGCAGTATTCTGGTTGTATCTCTTCTAAGATAGATTTGTTTGGCTTTTGGCATTCCATGGGACTTTCAGTATTCTTTGCCTGCACCACGATTCAACTGCGCTGGTTCTTCTGTATTTCTTATTCATTGTCCACCTTTCACCTGCACAGGAAGTGATTGAGAAGACCATGGCTTGGGTCAGGCACACTTTAGTCCTCAAAGGAACATCCTGGGGCAGCAGCTTGGCCCAACGCAAAGTAGTGTTGGATCTCTCTCTCTCTCTTTTTTATAATTAGTTTGCTGCTTTTTTGTTTTATTTTATTTAAAAAAATCATTTTATTGGGGGCTTGTACAATTCTTATCACAATCCACACATACATCCATTGTGTCAAGGACCTTTGTACATTTGTTGTCATCATCATTCTCAAAACATTTGATTTCTACTTAAGCCCTTGATATCAGCTCCTCATTTATCCCCTTCCCTCCCCGCTACCCCTCCCTCATGGACCCTTGATAATTTATAAATTATTATTATTTTGTCATGCCTCACACTGTCCAATGTCTCCCTTCACCCACTTTTCTGTTGTCCATCCCCAAGGAAGGAGCTTATATGTAGATCCTTGAAATCGGTTTCCCCTTTCTACCCGACCTTCCCTCCACCCGCCAGGTATAGCCACTCTCACCACTGGTCCTGGAGGGGTCATCTGTCCTGGATTCCCTGTGTTTCCAGTTCCTATCTGTACCAATATATATCCTCTGGTCTAGCTAGATTTGTATGGTAGAATTGGGATCATGATAGTGGGGGTGGGGGGGGGAGGAAG
The DNA here is from genome assembly GCF_050624435.1 of Tenrec ecaudatus. NCBI lineage: Eukaryota > Metazoa > Chordata > Mammalia > Afrosoricida > Tenrecidae > Tenrec > Tenrec ecaudatus. The sequence goes on along the minus strand of NC_134539.1, from coordinate 73,218,956 downwards.
TATTTAAGAACTAGAGGAAAGTTGTATATTTCATCGTTGCTACCCTGCACCCTGACTGTCTTGTCTCCTCCCCACGCACGGCTCTTCAGTAAAGGGATGTCCAGTTGCCTACAGATGGGCTTTGGGTCTCCACTCTGCACTCACCCTCATTTATAATGATATGATTTGTTTGTTCTTTGCTGCCTAATACCTGATCCCTTCAACACCTCATGGTCACACAGGCTGGTGTACTTATTCCATGTGGGCTTTGTTGCTTCTGAGCTAGATGGCTGCTTGTTTACCTTCAAGGCTTTAAGACCCCAGACGCTATCTCTTTTGATAGCCGGGCACCATCAGCTTTCTTGATGGCTGCTTCCATGAGTACTGTTTGTGGATCCAAGGAAGACAAAATCCTTGGAAACTTTGAACTTTTCTTCATTGGCATGCTCTTACCTATTGGTCCAGTCGTGAGATTTTGGGTCTTCTTTATGTTGAGCTGTAACCCATACTGAAGGCTGCAATTCTTGATCTTCATCCACAGGTGCTCCCATTCCACCTCACTTTCCAAAAGCAAGGTTGTGTTCAGAAGTAGGATGGCCCAAATATTCTCCCTGCCTTCATTGTGTCTTAATCAAAAAGGAAAAAACAAGATGCACAATCTTTTTCCCTGGACTATGAGTTTCCTGTGTTTTTCTCCCTTTAGAAGTCCCCGGACTGATTCCAATTCTGGTAGACCCCCTAGGAGTCAGTGCACAGCTGTTGACTTGAACGGTGGGCAGGGCGGCATTATGTTTGGCCAGAGGAAACGCTCTCCAGGGGACTTGGTTCTGGTCCTGGTTCAGGGTTGACTCCCTGTGCAGCGGTGAGTTAGCCTTTCACCCTATCTGGGTCTGTTAGTGCATTCGCTAAAATAACAGGGCTGGGCCAGTTCTGCTCCGAGGGTCTCGCCGTTTGGGTTTCTGCTGAGCAATCTGCTGCGCACACAGATGGAGGGACTCGTCTGAGAATCAAGGATGACTTGACACAGGCTGGCTCCACACAGCCTTCACTATTAATCACAATTTTCCAGTCTGGCACCCCCCCCCCCCAGACAATCCCGAAAGGATGCTGCACACAATGAGAGAGAGAGAGAGAGACAGAGAGCGCATTGTGTTCTGATGGCTACTCATTGCTTCAGCCTTTTTCTGGCTCTGTCCGAGGTGGGTGGGCTGGGAGTACGTAACTGCACATAGCTCCCCAATGGGTCCTGCCAGACGGCCTGTGCTGCAGAAGGCTGACTGCCAAGGGGGACACTCTGCATGATTCACCATCTGATCTGCTTCCAGTCTCAACGCTGAGACCCAAATCCTTAGGGAAATCTGGTGGCTTTGGGCTAACAGGTTGTGATTTTCTTTTCTTTTTCTGCTGAACTCAAATCTGGACAGATCCATCACTCCAGAAAGGCCCTTGTACAGTGAAAACCTCCGCTGTGGGTGTTCAGCCCTAACCGTGAAAACACAACTCACTGTTATCCAGTCCATTCTGACCCACAGTGACCCTACAGGGCAGGAGAGAACTGCCCTTGTAGGTTTCCAAGACTTTTAAATCTTTACGGGAGCAGACAGCCTCACCTTTCTCCTGCAGAGCTGCTGGTAGGCTTGAACTGCAGATCTAGTGGTTAGCAGGCTGCTGTGCTTCCCTCCTGAGACAGGGGCATGATTCTGGCAAAATGGGAAGGCATTTTGCTAAACTCATTCAAGCTAAAGCTAAAGTCTCAATGTTTTCCAAATACCCTTTCTTTCCACACTCACACCCTACCCCTGGCTTTCCTTTAGTCATATGTGTGTATTTTCTTTTTTGGTATTGGCATTTTGTTTTCTCCAGTTAATTCCTGACTCCACAATTGAGGCAAAACTCTTACCGTAGATTAGGAACATTCTGTATTTCAAATATAGATGGTTTACAAAAGTGCCAAACCAAACCGCTTGCTGTTGAGTGGATTCAGGATCATGATCGTGGGTGATCAGCATCTTTTCAGAACTGTGTCCCACAGTGGTTTCCGTCCAAGCCTTCCCCAAGGGGAGCGCCGGCCTGTCTTCTGAGGTGGGTGGACCCCAACCTTGTGGTTAATAGCTGAACACAGCACTGTTGTGCTAACGCACTGTGTGTGCTTAGTTCACTACCATCAAGTCAACTCTGGCTCTTAGCGACCTGACAGCACAAGGTAGAACAGTCCCTGCGGGTTTCTGAGACTGTAAGTCTTTACAGGAGTAGACAGCCCATCTTTCTCCTCACTGCTTAACAGATATTCTTCTTTTAAAAAAAATCATTTTATTGGGAGTTCGTACAACTCTTATCACAATCCATTGAATCCGGCATGTTTGTACGTAGGTTGCCCTCATTCTTTTCTAGACATTTACTTTCTACTGAGTCCTTGGCACCAGTTCTTTTTTTTATTTCCCCCCTCCTTCATAACCCCCTGATAGAGTGTACAGTGTTAATGTTTTCATCTCTCACACCGACCGCTGTCTCCCTTCCCCCCTGTTTTCTGTTGTTCTTCCCCCTGTAAAGGGGTGTATGGTTATGTGTCGATCATTGCGATCAGTTCCCCCTTTCTGCCTTCCTCTTCCCTTCTTCTCCCTACCCTTCTGGTATCACCATTCCCACTCCTGTTCCTGGATTAACAGACAGTCTTAAATGTCTTAGTGTCTAATCTCATGAATTAAGTATTCTCCTCGAAGCCAAGGACCACATCTGTGTTCTCTTTGGAATACCCGAAATGCATGCCATCTCCTTGGGCCAAGTCTTCAAAGCATGCCCCTCTTGCCCAATGGACTCTACTGGGATGAGTACAAAGGGGTACCCCCCAAAACCCCAAATCTCCCCCAAAGCTGTGTATTTAATTTTTTTTACAAAACAACTTTACCACCTTCAAAGTAGTCTCCACGGCACATAATACATTTGTCAAACCTGAGATTCCATTCTTGGAAACATTTTTCAAACTTGTCTGTTTGGGTCACTGACAGCACCTTCATAATTTTTTCCTTCACCTCTTCTACATAGTCATCAAATAAATCACTGTCCTTTCATGTCCCTCTTCATCTGAGGAAACAAAAAGCAGTCGCATAGAGCAAGGTCAAGTGAGGGAGGGTTGTGGGGCCAGGGCGGCATGGTGTCTTCACTGGAAACTGGCACACCGAGATGGCTGCGTGGGCAGTGCATTACTAGTGGCAAAAGCCGTCCCTCATCTGCCTCAAATCAGGCCATAATGGTTGCACGCTGTTATGCAACCTTTTCAGAACTGTTAAATAGAGAACACTATTAACAGTCTGACCTGGTGGAACTTACACCAAATGCACCGCGAGTCGGCATTTTCATGCATTCAGGAAGTTGATGGATGTCCAGAACCAAGTGTGTCATCAATCCACATTCCACTGTTTTTGACATGAGAAAACCACTCACACACTTGAATTTTTCCCAGAGCGCTGTCCTTGTAAGCTGTGTTCAACATCACAACAGTTTCTGCAGCATTTTTCCTGAACAGGAAAAAAAAATTTCACAGCCACAAACTGTTCTCTTAAATCAGCCATCAAAAAACAAACAACAACAACAAAATGAGGCTTCAGTGAAACTGCTTTTATGGAAAAATTCACTGTGACCAGAGAGAACCTTCCCAGGTGACGCCACTGTGCACACTAACTGAAAGCAAATTGCTCAATGCTCACCAGGTGGGGGGAGGAGGGGTGGATGTGTACAAAGGTCCACTCAGCACAATCCCGGGCTTGTTTGTTTGTTTGTGTGTTTGGGAGGGTACCCCTCTTATGTGCAATAAAATGCCTAGCTCTTAGGTTATCTGAGCACTGCCTGACAAGATGTCATAGAACACAGCATGACGGGGTTACATTGTCCCCTTGGGAGGATTGTTTTTTTAATATATATATATAGGTAAATTTATCACCTTCAATAATCAAAATGCCATTTGGCTCAAATACCCCTGCTAGAATGCGGAACAGGAAACAGGAGTGCCTCAACATCCGATAGGCATAACCATTTACAATGTTTTTCACAAAAACTCATCATTTCTGTGCCCAAAGAAGTAGTTATTTATGGAAGCGTTTTTTCCCATACTGTCAGGAGCACAGGTGGTATAGTGGTTAAGTGTTGGGCTGTGATCTGAATGGTCTGCAGTTCAAAACTACCAGCACCTCCTTGGGAGGAAGACTGGGCTTTCTACTCCTGTGAGTAGTTACAGTCTCAGAAACCTACAGGGGGTACCTTGAGTCAGCATCGATTCGGTGACAGAGAGTGCATACTGTTGAGAATATAGGGATAAAGACTTCCGCATAGCAGGGCTTGAGGTGTCATATATATATATATTCATGTTGCCACTCTCCCGAAAAAAAGTGTTAAAGGGATAAAGACTTCCGCACACAAAAAGTGTCATAAAGCCAGCCTTTCAAGTGGCTATAAAGCAGTTATTCCTTTGGGAGAACTTCACCTTTGACACTGCAGTGTCCACTTTCATAATAGTTTCCAGAGATAATGCACTGAAAATATGAGCCAAAGAGTCTGCACTCGTAGTACATTGTAAAATTGTCCCCGTTTAGAGTCAAACAACAAATTGTGGGGTTTTGTTGCTTTCCTTTCTTCTTATCAGGATACTTTGTGGGGTTAGAAATATACCCGTGCGTATCTCGGACTTGTCATTTTGTCATCTTCAAAAGCACAACTGTCCCCCCTTCTTCTAGAATTGGTGTCCCCACCAGCACCCAAGGCCCATGACCGGGGATGGCTCTAACAGGGAAAGTACAGCACGTGCTATCTCACCTGTTTGCATCTCATCCAGCAGAAAAAGAAAGACATTTCAAATAGCTGTAATCATCAGAACGATCAAACAACCATCTACAACCAATCAAAAACACACACGCGCACACAGGACCCCAGAGGGTGAGGCGCTGAGGGTCTGGGTAAGCAGAAGGCTGATGTCGTAGCTCGATCAGGAAACTGCCGGAGGTCACGGTTGCGAGCGCACGCCTGAAGCGGCAGCACTATTTGTAGGCACCACTTTCGAAATAGAAATAACGGAGCAGAAAACAAAGGTTTGACCATTTGCTGAAAGGGAATTTCAAAGGAGGTCAATTCTTTTCCACTCCTATTGACACCAATGGAAGGCAAAGAAGATAAGGGGCGAGGATTAAAAGAAACACACACACACACACACACACACACATCATGTAAACAAAAGGCAAGTTACTTCTCAAAAAGGAAAGCTTTTATTTCATTGGCTCTTCTCATCCCCCCCCCAGGACCCATCACTTATAGAAAGAAATCTGAGATTTGCTCAGTGAAACACTCTTCAATGGCCTCCCTTAAGTGACTTTCATGACCTTGACTATCCAACTCAGCAGTCTACCGTTTCCCAAGTTGGAGCCGATGTGTTGTGTGGAGCTGGCGCAGCGATGGGGCACCCGGGAGAGCTTCTGACATCCCATTCCAGATGCTTTCCTCTCTCACAGTCCGGAGTTCGGGCACAGGCGCTGAGTCTTCTTCCATCTTTTGCCCTTGTACACTCCCTCTGGAATCTTCCATGCCTGATCCTGGCAGGAACAATGGGCAGGGGCTGAGCTTCCAAACCTCTAACTCAAATCACTTGGAGATTTGGGCTGAATTTGAAAGTGCTGCTGATGATTCAGTCGGTTTGGGGTGGTGCCCGAGAGTCTGCAGTGCTACCGAGCTGTTAGATGAAGCTGAGGCTGAAGGGCTGCAGACCCTCGTGTGCGTCACGGAGGACAACCTCCGAGGGCGGGTCGGAGCCCCCATGGCCAAGACGTAGATAGAGAAGGAGCACTGTTCTTCCAGAATATTTGCTACTTCCAATGAAAGACGTGATGAGAAAAGGTAACGCCAAGGAACGAGCGATGAGCTTAGAGCGAGAGGAGGAAGCAGGAATGATGACGGTTTGGAAACAAGGTGGTGACGATGCTAAGCGAGAATAGTCTGCGTGACTCTGTTGTATGATTCTTCTTTGATTGGGGATGATGATAATATGCAATAGTAATACGACTGTAGTTTCGTGGTGATTGCACGGTTGTGGATTCCTGGTGAGCTAACAACGCGCAGCCATAGGAAAGGTTGATCCGACTCATATCCCCAAAGGTTCTGAAGAGCTTCCCACCCGACGTCTGGAGCTCTTTTCTATGATCAGGCATGATCCAAACCAATCACAAACGATTGCTGGGGAGCCTGGGAAGCAGTGGTTCAGAGCAAAGACTTTCATGTCTGACATGGGGCCAACATCACAATTTGCTATTATTAGTGGTGGGCCAGTCACCTACTTTTTCTTGGCTTAAATTTCCTCCTCCATCAAATGTGGTAGCAGCTATCGTTGAAATGCAAAAACAATTAAGTGAAGAACAAGGTATGAAACACTTACTCTGAAGCCTGGCACAAAGCCAATACCACTCAATTCCTGCCAACTATTATACATGGTTCATGCTTGAGTGATAACTTAAAGTTGGTGCCTGGAATGCACCAGGTGGAGTCACAGAGGGAAGTCCTGGTGATCTCCCTTCATGAAGGTTACAGTGAGAAAACCAGATGAAGCAGTTCTATCCCCCGCTCACACGAGACTGCCATGGGTCAGAATCCATTCAATGGTAACAATCATGATGTGCATAATAAAACAGAGGTTCTTCACGTATGCACTGCTGAACTTCATTCTTACGTGATGGTGCCGGCAATGAGAGATGGGAACCTGAGGCTCAACTGAACTTCACACAACTGCCGCCACTGAGGGCCCGGGTTCTACGCTCCGTAACCTCGCCTTCCACCCCTGCGGTCTGACACCGAACACCAGATAGGCGGTTAAGTCTGTGCAATGATTGATTTCCTTACTATTTTCAACCCCCTCTACTTTCGCTTCAACTTTGGTTGCCATGGAAATCTGTGCTGATGGGGGACTTCAAATCACACTGAAGAAAACCCACCTCCTTCCTGACTTTGGCCTTTGGCTTTATTGGTGGAATCATGGTATGTTCGATGGATTGGCAAAGACCTCATCCAGCGTGTTCTCCAGGGCTCGGGGCTGTGTCACACTCTTAAGAAGTATTTTCGGGGATCTTTAATTCATACACCTTTTGATGTGTGGGCTCCCTGGCAGCAGTCTGAAGATGGCTCCGTGTCAGTCAGTGACTGATGGGTGGGGGTTGGTGACTCGTGCTCTTTGTCTGCAAGGATATATTCTGTTTATTTCTGAGGGTAATTATTATTTCCAGATGATGAAAGTTGCCGAGTCCCCTCTGAGGTTAGATGTCCCAGGTCTCCTGGGCTGGCTGGCGGTGGAGGACACTAGCAGGGTGCTAGGGGTGCATCACATGGTCGGCTCAATGGTCAGCACCATGGGAGGATGTCTCCATGTACTTCCCACGGGTAAATAGAAAGGCATGCACACCGTTTTCAGAGAGTGTTTTGAAGCAATTTGCGATTATTCAGAGGTGCTGCGGAGCCCTGGTCAAGGATCAAGAAAGCAGAATCCCTGGGCCTCTGGCACCTCCACCCATCCAGAAACTGTCTGTCTGTCTGTCTGTCCTTTCAAGGACTCGATGATCCTTCCTAACCATTGGTGTAGAACCTTTCTCTTCTCAGGCACCTATGAGTCAGTCCGACTTGGTGGCAGTGAGTTTAGTTTTTGGAAATTCCTTCATCAATTCATCCATGTGTTTGCTCCAGTGAGGTGAAGGCACACAATCAACCCAAACACAACTGACGGTGGGTGGATAAGAAAAAGTTGATTTCCCAGTCACATGAAAATCCAGATTCTGGCCAGGGACATGGACTCAGGCTGCGGCAGGCTGTCTGCCCCCACCTTCTCAAATGCGCTTACCTTATAAACGTGGTCCCAGGTGGGGCTGCCATCTCCCACCCATGTTCCAAGTGCTTTAGAAGGGGAGAAGGGTACACCCCACCCTTTAAGACCCTCTCCCAGAAGCTTCATTCTGTCGACATCACCTTAGTCACATTGGCAAGGAGCGTTGATGGTGCTGTTTAGTAAAAGGTAGACTGCTGACCACGAGGTCGGTGGCTCAAACCCACCAGCTCTCTGTTGGGAGAAAGAGGAGGCAGAGATTCACCGTCTCATAAACCCTAACGAGGGCCACCGTGAGTCAGAGTTGACTCGATGGCAGTGACCGTGGGTTAGTCGTGTTGGCTCCACCCGTAGTACTCCTTATTCTGGATGGCCACATTTCCAACTCAATGTTGGGATTTCTCTGTCTCAAGAAGCTGGGTCCACAGGATTTTCATCGAGATGAATTTTTAGGAAAGAATGTCATGTGTGGTAAATAAAGGGTCAATGAAGACAAAGGGCACCTCGGTGGGATGGACTGGCAGCCTCCTGGGGTAAAGGGCTCAGCCACGATGAACATAGTGCCGCAGTGGGCAGCACCGTGTTCTGTCCCACACCCCTGGAGGGAGGTGGGCGCAGGAGTTGGGGCCAACCTGACATGAACTAACACCAATGGGAGAACTGAGCAGATTCTGAAGCGACACTGAGCCGATACTAGCTATCTTGAGCACAATCTAAATTCAGCCCAGTCGGCCGATTCAAAGCTTGGCTATCTGCTTTTCTTCCAAGTACCAGCAGATTAGAAGGTGATGCAGGGACACCTTGAAAAGTGACGGCTGAAAAAGTGGTGGCAGTGGAATTACATGAAGCAGTACAGAACCGCTCAGCGGAGGCGCAGATCACTATTAACAGTGCAACACGGACCTTGGCCATCGAGGAAAGGTTAGCTTCCCTTTGGCCCATTCTGCTCAGGGCACAGATGGACTGGCACCTTATAGAAAATTACCCACAGACACATTCAAGGTCTGCTAACCCCAGTCAGTTTCTTATAGCCGAATAGAGTTCTTCAAACAGGACAAAAGCGATACTAATTTATATTCACAAAAGAGTAAACATAAGCACTCTCTAAAAACTAATTTCATATCTATCAGAGAAAGAATAATAAAAGAAAATCCCCAGCAACAAAGCCCACATGGAAGAAGCACACCATCCTGTGTGATCACGAGGTGTCAAAGGGATGAGGTATCAGGCATAAAAGAACAAAATATCCTATCATTGTGAATGAGGGGGCATGCAGAGCGGGGACCCAAATCCCACCTGTAGGCAACTGGACATTCCCTTACGGAAGGGTTGTGCGGAGTAGACCAGCCAGTCAGGGTGCAGGGTAGCAACGATGAAACATACCACTTTCCTCTAGTTCCTAAATGCTTCCCGACCCACCCTCGACTATCATGGTCCCAATTTTACCTTACAAATCTGGCTAGACCAGAGGATGTACCCTAGTACAGATAGGAACTGGAAACACAGGGAATCCAGGGCAGATGATCCCTTCAGGACCAGTAGTGAGAGGGGCAATACCGGGAGGGTAAAGGTAGAGGGGATAGGGGAGAAACTGATTACAAGGATCTACATATAACCTCCTCCCTGGGAGACAGACAACAGAAAAGTGAGTGAAGGGAGGCATTGGACAGTGTAAGATATGACAAAATAATAATTTATAAATTATCCAGGGTTCATGAGGGAGGGGGGAAAATGAGGAGCTGATGCCAGGGGTTTAAGTGGAGAGCAAATGTCTTGAGAATGATGAGGGTAACGAATGTACCAATGCGCTTTACACAATTGATGTATGTATGGATTGTGATAAGAGTTGTATGAGCTCCAATAAAATGATTAAAAAAAAAAAGAAAGAAAGTCCCCTGAAATTACAACATTTCCCACAGAGTGCTGCCTGCCCATGTGGCAAAGAGGAGGTAGAACCATCCCGCCTTTCAAACCTGCCTTTGCTTATGGGAATGATTGCAGAAACCACCTGTTAGCAACTACCACGAGGCTAAATTGCACGGGCTCTGATAAATCTTTGCAGATTCGCTGTCACAGCCAGCCAAATGTTTCAGATGATGGCATTAATCTGTTTTGACAGATCTGGCTCTCGGAGGAGTAGCAGATTCATAGGGGCTTTAAACTGATCTAGCAAGAGTGCAGAATAAGAGCGCTGGAAAGATGTGAACTGAAACTGCCTCTGACCAAGTCCCTCCCTAAAGGCATCGCTCTGCTGGCTCCTCTGGTCGGGCCAGAATCAAACAGTCTCCACAGACGGACGGTGACTCCTATCTCCGATTCACAAGCAAGCCGCTTTTCTAGAGAGCCTCCTTTAGTTTCTAAAGTATGTTCCAACTCGCTCTGATCCCAAAGAATGCTCAGTTCCCACAGTAAACCCCAGACTTATTAAACCCTGTGGCAGGTACATCATCTCCTGTCAACTTGCAAAGGGGTGGAGTCTAGCCTGTCAATCAGGTTGCAGCTTGATGGTCTCATTTGGAGGCGGGAAGGAGGCAGATAGCTCACTGGAGGCCAGATACACTCTCCGCTAGACATTCATGCTAGCAAGCCACATGGAGCTATGCTGATGGAGCCAGAACCCTGAAGCTGGAGCAGCCATGTGGAGACCCGCGCCAGCACTGAGGTGCTTCCACCACCACAAGACTTTCCACCCACTGGCCTGTGATCTCCCTGCGCTTGGCGTCATTGTGTGTGTTGCATGAGTCTGAAGAGGAATTTATAGACTGGTATCAGACACCAGGGTTAATATTGGACTTATGGACTTGATCTGGACTGGGCTGGGATGTTTTCTCAATATACAATTGCTCTTTTATATAAAACTCTTTCTTATCCACATATGAGTGTCTCTGAATTTGTTTATCTAGTCAACTCAGAATAGCACAGACCCCAAGATGTTTAGCCAGATAACCATCAAACCCCAGCATCTCTCATATGCCCCACGCTTTGAGAGAAATGCTTACTTGGACTATTTCGTACAGAAGACCAATCATTCACTCACAGAGGCACCAATCAACCATGCATAAGGTACTGTCTTAGTTAGCTAGTGCTGTTGTAACAGACATACTATCAGTGGGTGGTTTCAACAAACAGAAATGTCTGAAAGTTCAAATTCAGCGTGGCTCTAGGGAGGCCTTTTCGCTCTGTTGGCTCTGGAGAAAAGTCCGGGTCCCCTTTCAATGTCTGTGACCCTCACATCCTTCGAGACATCTATGTGTCTTGGCACCAATCTGCCCCTGGCTCCAGGGACCCTGGGTCCAAAAGATGCCCCCTACTCATGACTCTTCTGTCTTAAAAGTAGTAGGTCCCTCTGATCTCTGCTCTTGTGTTTAATCTCTCTTATCACAGCAGAGATTGACTCAAACTACAACCTAATTCTACAGACTGCATCCAGTTCATCAACAGAGGTCACACATGATTCAGGTGGATACAATTCAATCCACTACAGGTATATAATTTATTCGTTCTTTCTTTTAATTAAATTGAGCTATAATTCAATTCCATCAAATTCATCTTTTAAAATGTTTATGATGTGGTAGGTTATGGTATATTTTCATTGTGAAACTATCACCATTATCTAATCACTCTTTCCTAAAAATAAATGACCATTAACAGATACTTTCCAACCTACCCCCCGCAACCCCCCCACCGAAGCCCGTTGCCATGGCATCCATCCATTCTTATTATTGTCGAGTATAGGTGCTGAAGGGGCCCTACTCCCGTGTGACTGTTCAGTACTCAGTTGCTAGCTGAAAGGTGGCCGTTTGAATCTATCAGTCAGCTCCATGGAGACACACCTGGGGATCTGCTGCCATAAAGATTAACTAAACCAAAACCAAACTCACTGCCAAAGAGACCATGCTGATTACTACCCAGAAAACCCAATGGGGCGCTTCTCTTCTGCTACATGGGGTAGCTGGAACTTGTGATGGACTCCACAGCCCCTAACAACAACAACAACGATGATGACACAGTGTGCTAGGCATTAGGGACAGACCAATGATTAAAACAGGCAGTGGGTCTGCCCTATTGCAGTTGCTATTCAAGGGATCACATATGTTCACACAGATATAAAACCAGCAACATGTTTCACTCATTGCCACTGAGCTGACTGTGAATTATAGTGACCTCATAGGACAAAGAAGAACTAACTACCCCCTGGGTTTCCAAGACTTTAAATATTTATAGAAATAGCCAGCCTCATCTTTCTACTGCAGAGCATCTGGTGGATTTGAACCACCGATCTCATGCTTAGCAGATCAATGTGTAACCCACTATGCCACTGGAGTTCATAATAACATATTTAGTGATGTGGAAATACAGGAAAGATAATGGAATATGCTCCATGTGAGAAACAAAAATATATAACCCAACCCTCTGAGACACACACACACACAAAGACAACATCAACAAAGAGAGCAAAAAGGATTCAATCATCTTCATTTTCTTTTCTCTTTTCCCCCTAGAAAAAGATCTTAGACAGTATGTGGGAATTTCTACCCTCTTTCCTCTTCCTGTTCCATCTGAAGTGGTCAAACCAAGTAGCTCAAGAGCAAGATGCAGGAGGTGAAGATGCTGAGGTGCTGTCCAAATTGGACAATTTGTTCCTGAACAATCAGAAAACATTTCCTTATCCTGCATCCACATGCCTTATGCTGAGAATGTGAGCTCCACCACTAGTGCTTGCAACCTCAGATTGAGCACCAGCAAAGTCATCACCCCAAAGAGCATGCTACAAGCAACACTTCTGCAACCCACCCAATGACACGCATTTGTTTTAGGCAGAACACGATCATGCAACCCCACTGTTCATTTGAGGCCTATAAATCCGAGGCACTCGTGGTAAAGGGATCTGCAAGAGGGAACCACACTTTGGACATGTTATCAGGAGAGACCTGTCCCTGGAGAAGGACGTCATGCTTGGTAGAGCAGAGTCAGCATAAAAATAGAAGACCCTCAACAAGATGGATGGACACAGTGGCTGCGACATTGGGCCCAGACAAAGGAGCCGTTGTAAGGATGGTGCAGGATTGGGCAGTGTGTCCCTCTGACGAACATGGAACCAACTGAAAAACACACACCTGTTAAGGTGAACCCTGACAGCTAGGGTGCGTTCATCTGGGTCCTTTAGAGAAACCAATCCACAGAAACTCAGGTATTAGAGACAGTTTTATATAAAGGGTAAGTGCACATCAAGAAAACATCCCAACCCAGTGCTGCCCAAGCCCACAAGTCCAACATTAACCCATATGTCCGACACCAATCCACAAAGTCCTCCTCCATCTCACAAAACAGACACAATGATGATGACTGCAGGAGGAAAGCCAAATCAGTCAGCGTGTAAGCATCTCAGCTCTGGCAGGGTCTCCACACAGCTGCTCCGGCACCCAGGGCTGCATTGGGGTAGGTCCATGCAGTTTCTCCTTGAGGATGTCTTGCAGGAAGTGAGCCTTGCCAGCTAAAGCATGGATATGGCTAAGACATCTGCAACCTGAGCCGACCATCACAAAGCAAGAGACCCGAGAACTAGAAAGGCGAGGCTCACTGAGCCATTTATCCCCCTGCCCTTCAATTAACCCCACATGTGTTTATCGGCCAGGTTGGCACAATAAACTTACCACCTTATAGGGTAACAGGGAATTAGAATCAACTTAATAGAACAACAAAATAAAATATGAAAAATCCTGATCACTCATATTTCAAAAGTTTTGCTGAGGTTCAATCTCAAGTTGACCTATCTCGGCCGCTAATAGATTTGTTGAAAATTCCTAAGCGAGCTCTTACCCCAAAGTCATATCAATTCTATTGATTCAAATGTAAGTCTACATTAGAGAAGAGAGGTAATTAGAGATTAAAGTGTATCTCTGAAATAACTCTTTGTTTGGATTTAATGGAAAGGTAAGGCCAAAGTATGTTATATAACCAAAGTGACCTTGTCATTTATCAAACAACTGAGATGCTTTTGAGGTTGAAGGTGGTGTTGTTAGCAACTCAGCTGAGACAACAGGCATCGACCTGGGCAGTACCGGACAAGTAGGGATAGACATCTGGTCACCCTACACAGAGGCAGCACACCAGCTTCTAACAGAAAATTATTTCCTGCTTCGTTGCACAGACAAGAATTTAGGTGAGACCAGATACTGATTGCATGGGAGTGGTGGCGGTGTTTTTAGGTGTCAATGAGTTGGCTTCAACTCACAGTGACCCTATCTACAATGGAACAAAATTCTGGCCAGCCTGGCACTATCCCCACAATTGCTATGTGTGAGCCAATTGGGCTAGCCACCGTGTCAATCCACCTCATCAAGGGTCTTCCATATTACAAGGTCTCAACCAAACTCATTGCCATTGAACTGATTCTGACTCATAGTGAACCTGGATGACAGAGCCGAACTGCCCCTGTGGGTTTTCCAGACTGAAGCTTTACGGAAATAGAAAGCCTCCTTTTCCCCCTGTGGAGCAGCTGGTGGATTTTGAACTTCTGACCTTGTGGTTAGCAGCCCAACACATCCCTCGCCATGACACCAAGGGCTCCTATATTACACGGTAGAAAGTGCTAATTATTATAAGATAACAGCCTCTTATGATTGCTCTTTAATGCTCCCCTGGCAGACTCGCGTAGCTCTGAATATGAAAAGCTGTCTTAAAACACATCTTGTACAGAGGAATTATAATGAGGACAGGCCTCAAATAAATAAGTAATGAGAAGTTAGCCAGAAGAGGTTACAGCCAACGGTTTTATGTGTGTAGCAATGCATACGTGTGCGAGTATGTGCGTGTGCACACCAGTAGGGGTAAGTGGGAGGCATGGCCAAGCCCAAACTCACTGCCATCCAGGCGATTTTGACTCATGGTGACCCAAGAGGACAGACGAACTGCCCCTTAGTTTCCTAGACTGTAACTCTTTACTGGATCCCCAAGCGTCATCTTTCACCCAAGTAAGGAAGAGGCTGGGTGTCATTTCTTTCTTGAAAAGCATTAAGGAGAAATACTTTTTCAAGGCATGACAATTTGGTCTTGGTTAACCTAAAAACAGTAAGTCACAGCTTCAACGCGTAACGCAGAATCTTTTTGGAATAAAAACAACAGCGATTGCCTCTCCTTGTGGCCCTTTCCTTCATTTTCTGAGACACGCAGGCTATGACCAGTTGGGGCTACCTCACTGGTAAGTCCGAAGGCTTTCTACCTGCAGAGACGCTCTCTCTGGAGTCATGCCTCTGCTCTTGAACAACGATGCTGGCCTCCTTCAGAGTGAAAAACAAAACAAAACAAAAAGCAGGCATCCCTAGGGCTAACCGACATCAAATCATTATAAGAACATATACTCCTTTTGTTGTAAACTCTAATAGAGCTATAAAATCATAACAAATGTATAGCTGATAACACAGATTCCCAAAGCCAATAAACCCCAAATGAATCCCATTAATTAATCGGATCTGGAATATATTGCTGAAATTAGCGTTCTGTGCTGCAGCCTAGCTCTTTCACATGGAGCCTCCCTCTTCTATTGTGTGCACCGTGACGGCTCAGGTCTCCATTCACTTTTTTGTCTTAGTCACACTCGTCACATCATTTTCATTGTCACAAACGCGGGCCTGAACACTCATCTGGCCCTGTGTTGGCTGGGTGACATCACTGCTGAGCAGATTCACCTCTGCCCTCTGCCGCAAAGCAACCAAACCCACTGTGGATCTGACTCCATACTGGTGCACACTGACCATACAGGACAGAGCACAACTGCGCCGCAGGGTTTCCAAGAAGCCAGCCTCAGCTTGCTTCCACAGAGCAGGTGGTGGTTTTGAACCTCCAACCTTGCAGTTAGCAGCTCCAATGTTCAATCCAGGGTCCTCTCTGCCTAACAAGCCACTGCCCATTAATGATTAATAAAGAAAAAAACCAAAAAAAACCCTGCTTGGTAGCCTAGGAGTAGCTGGCGTTCTGTTGATGCTTAGTTTAGGCTTGCTTTCCAGTCACCATCAAAATGAATTCCACTGAAACGGTGAGCTCTGTATGAGAAGCCCTGTGGCAGAGTGGTTTCGTATTAAGATGCGAGTCACCCATGAGATCAGCAGTTTGAAACCACCAGGTACTCCACGGGAGAGAGACGGGGCTTTCTACTCCTGTAAACAGCTACAGTCTCAGACACTCAAAGGGACAGTTCTACCCTGTTCTGTAGGGTTGCTATGAGTTCGCATTGGCCTCAATAGCAGGGAATTCACTTTGGTTTGGTTTGGTGAGGTGAGTTCTATGCACCATTGGGCAAGTGTAGGACTGCTAACTGCAAGTGGGCAGTTCAAACCCACCAGCTGCCCCGAGGGAGAAAGATGAGGTTGTCTGCTCCCATAAAGATTTAAAAGCCTTGGATAGTGTCAATCTGTGAGCCTTATGAGGGCAAACTGAGTCCTTGGGTGATGCAAACGAGTAATCCTCACAGTTGCTTTTTGAAAGGTTTCAGTTCACTCAGAGGTGCCTTGGAAGAAGAGCCTGGTGGCGTCTAAGAAATCAGCCAGTGAAAGCCGCAGCTATCCCCCGACACATTTGGGGTGACCATGAATTGGAGTCAACTAGATGACAACTGACTTGTTTTGTTTTGTTTGTGAACACTAGGTCTACAGACAGTTGTTATCTACCTATCTGTACACATTTCTCAAATTGACATGTGAATGAAAACACACTCTAAACAAAAACCAACTTATTTTATTTCCAAACAACATAATTACACATTATTAACTTATGTGTTAGTCCAGGTAGACTAGAGAAACAAATCCATGGAGACTCGTGTGTGTATAAGAAAGAGTTTTATATACAAGAGCAATTGAATATTGAGAAAACATCCCAGCCCAGTCCAGATCAAGTCATTAAGTCTGATATTAACCCATATGTCCAATACCAATCGATAAAGTCCTCTTCAAACTGACGCAACACATGCAATGCTGCCAAAGACAGGGAGATCACAGGCCAGTGGGTGGAACGTCTTGTGGATCCAGTGGGAGTGGAAACATCTCAGCACTGGTAGGGGTCTCCACATGGCTCCTCCAACTCTGAGGCTCTGACTGCCATCAGCCTGTCTCCATGTGGCTTGTCAACAAGAATGTCTCTCCGGGAGTGAGCCATGTGTCCTGCCTGGAGTGAGCTACTTATCTCCTAGCGCCTCCAAATGAGGTCATCAAGCTGCGATCTGATTGACAGGCTAGCTCCACCCCTTCACTCTTAAGTCTCAAATTGACAACAGATTATGTAACTACCACACTTATAAATGAAGCTATGTGATACTAGATGTTTGTAGTAAAGTATAGTATGTAACATGACACAACCTTTGAGCTAGTGTTCTCGTAGGGATGACAGTCTCCGCGCCATTGTTCATCTGGACATGTGATGTTGACTTTCAAAGAACTTTTTGACTACATTTATATTTATTCCTGAAGTGATGCTTTCATGAATGAAACCCATTTACTAGCATTAATGCGGATGCGTTTGTAGAGATAGGTATACCACATGGAGACTTTCAAGATTAGGTTTAGAAGAAAACGGATTGGGATATATATTTGTCTCGTTAAATGGAAGAAAGTCAGCATAAATGGTAGGAGGTCAATGTAAACCGTTTCTGTCATTTTCATTGAAGAAATCGAAAGGTGTCGAAATGACATGTCCCGTAAACCTGGTGTGAATGATGCCAGGAAGTTCAGCTTCTTCTACTCCTGTGGTATTACCAGCACTGGGCAGAGGACCTCGCTCATAGGAAGCACTCACTGAATGGATGAGTGAAAAATTCTCAGAGAACCTAGATATACGCCCATGATCCCTAGCCCCCTGAAGCCTGAGGAAAGTTATAAGTTTCCTGCCGGCAGGATTAACAATCTCTCTCTCTCTCTCTGGTGTGCGCTCTCTGTGGGAAACAGAAAGATTTCTCCCAAGTCGTCTCCCCCAAATATATATTAGACTCAGGACACTGCTTGCAGCTAATGGTAAATGATTGTCAAGTTACCTCCCAGAAGGCAGTCAGTTGCCAGACTATGGTCTGGTCCCACCACAGGTAGGCCCTGCTCCCTGTTGCTAAGGACAATGGGCTACTTCTCCCTAAAGGTTTGGGACCACCAACCTGGTCCCTGTAGGTGGGGTTTATTTACACCCTACTGACAATGGTTTCTATAGTGAGCCAGAGAACAGGTCAAATCTGCTCAGTGACATCCAAAGTTAGGCTGCCATCCTGAATCTAGGATCCTCCCTTCTTGTCACATGTGTACCCCCAATCCCTCCTCTTCCTATTGCATGTATATCCCTAGATTGCCCCCCTTCATTATTCATAACCTATAGTGCAATCCCTTCCTGTGACATATGTCTTTACCTGTAATTAGGGGGCTTGCATGACCCCAGAATGTATATAGGCTTGGGTTAGCAATAAAGAGCTCTCTAGGGCTCCCCTCTTGGCCTCTGTCGGCTCCTGCTCCTCCCCCATCCTCCTTCCCCTGTATGCTTTTCCCTTGTCCTCCTTCCCCTCCCCCTCTCTCCACGTGGACCACCAAGCGAGGCTGAGGTGAGCATGTTAACATGAAATGTATCTGACTCCATTACTTCAATCTCTCTTCTATCTCTCATGCTCTTTATGACTTTAATATAATATTTATATATCTCAACCGTACAATTGTGCCTATCAAACCCACAATTAGTTGTGGGGGGCTGGCCTTTCCCCCACATCGGTCCACACTCAAGTTCACTGGACTTTGCATCCAGTTCAATCTCAAAAAAGCACGAGCAGCTAGCAAGCCAGTGCACTGGCCTTCCTCAATAGTGGTACAACCAGGCAGGTGCCTTCTCCTCTGCCCACTGGCAAAGCCTTGCTCTGGATTAACAGAGCCCGTGCAGGCAAGCGGGTCTGCCACCGCGCAGGGGAGAGGCAGGGCAGAGCGGATATCAGAACATACTAGCATCTATGGATGGCCAGTCAAATGGTTGGAAGCCACTCAGAAGTGTCTCATAAAAAAGGACTGGTCATCTTCTTCTGAAAGGTCACAGCGAAACCCCACCCTCCTCCCCATGGAGCACAGGACCAGGCTGCATCCACTGGGGTCACCCAGTCAGAATCAGGCGAGTGGGTTGTCAGGCTGTTAGGCATTTGTGATAGGGACTTCCTCCCTGCAACACTGTCTCCACCTCACAGGGACTCCTTATGCGTAGACTAAAGGGGGAGGCTTTTCTGATGGACTGGCTTTTCTAGATAAAGGAAGTGAGCTGCAGAGAAGCTCAACAAGGTTTCCGCAGCAAGTGAGGGGGGACGATGGTTCTTGATCCCAGCTCTGTCCAATCAAAGACCTGTCTCCGTCTGTTCACACATCACCCTGCCTCCTAAAAGAGACGCAAGGCGTGGTGATGCCGGCCCGGGGAAGCTCACAAGGAAAAGGCAGAGGGACAGGACAGGAGATGGCCTGGCTGGAAGGTAAACTGGCAAATCAAAAAGTATCCAGTCATGCTGTCCCGTTTGAAAAAGAAAGAAAACCCCAGGAGTCCAGCCAGAGTACTATCTGATTCAAAATTCAGCCTTGAGTTTGTTCTGGGATCTTCTGTGGGGAAAGAAGAAAAAAAGAAGAGAAAGAGAGGAGAGAAAAAGAGAGGAGGGGAGGGGAGGGGCAGGGAGGGAGGGGAGAAGATGGCCAGAAGATTATGTTAGATTGGTTAATATAGGAAGGTCTCTCTGGAAAATACGGACTTTGAACTGAGATCCCCATCCTAATGTCCAGGAAGAACACACACGGGCAAGCTGAGGGGAGAGAGCATTCCAGGCTGCAGCACCCACAGTTACGGTGGGGCTGGTAAATAAACTAATTCTATCAAATCAAGGGGCTGGTAAATAAACTAATTCTATCAAATCAAGATTTTTTTTTTTACACCTCATGGTTTGAATTTTTGGTTTGTTTGTTTGTTTTGTCACTTCCACCAAGTCAATTCTGACTCATGGTGACCCTATAGGACAGTGTAGAAGTATTTCTCTAGGTTTCTCAGACTGTAACTCTTTATGAGAGTAGAAAGTCTCATCTTGCTCCTATAGAGTGGCTGGTGGTCTTGAACTGCTGACCTTGCGGTTAGCAGCTCAACATGTGACTTACGACCCCATGAGCGTGCTCAGTGCACACAGCCATGTTGTCCTTGTTAGGTGCCATTGAGTTAATTCCTACTAGCGACCTGTGCACAACAGGAGGAAACGCTGTCCAGTTCTGCGTCTTCCTCTCAACCGTTCCTGTGCTTGAGCCCAATGTTGAAGCTACTGTGTCAATCCATCTCGTTGTGGATCAGCCTCTTTTTCACTTCTGCTTTACCACACACAATGGCCTTCTCCAGGAACGGATCTCTCCTGACAACATGTCCAAAGTTCCTAAGACGAAGTTTCACCATCCTTGTCTCTAAGAAAGTCTCTGGGCGTACTTCTCCCAAGACAGATAGATTTGTCCTTTGAGAAGTTCATGGTACTCTCAATGTTTTCCTCCAGCACCACACTGCCATACCTATCCCTTCCTAAATTCCCCCAAGCATTGAAGGCAACCTTTGACTTGCTGAAGCCAAGCCCTGATGAGACCAACACTGTAATGTTCGTGCCATCCAGTGGCCCCTGGGAGGCAGTGCTAGCCAGTGGTTAGAGCCATGGTGTCAGATCAGACTGCACAGGAGGCTCAGGGTTGTCTCTTACTGGCTGTTTGGCGTTGGGCGAATTTCTTGTTGAATCGCTACTTTCTTTACCAGTAAAATGGGAATAATACCAGTAACTCTCATAGGGGGTTGTGGAGTCACTTAGCCCAGTAGGCCAGCATATAATAAAAGCTACATAAAAATGAATTGTCACTAGTAGAGTCTGTCTAGAACATACTACAACCAGCTAGGTGGCCTGGGGTTAAAAGAGAACGTTTACTATGTACTGTTGGTAGAGCTCTCAGATCACAGGCCAATGAGCACGCTGACTGTCTGCAGTGCTGCCCCCACCGCACTTGGCGTCTCCTTGGAAAAAGAAATCCCCAAATCTCTCTCATTACTACGATGGGCCTGGGTGGCTGCAATCTTGGTGGTAAAACAGAAATGTCAACCAAGGCAAGATGGATTAGCCCATCTGTACCACATAAGGTACATCTTAATCCGTCTAGCGCAGTCTTAATTTTTTCATGGAAAGGAAATCATTCATCTTTGCCAGCATCGAGTTGCTCAAAGAGAAGGGAGCGGATGGAACAGAGACTCGAACTGTAACAAATACCTGCTACCGTTGTTGAGCTCTCTCATCAGCCTTAAAGTCGACTCAGAGACAAGAACAAAGGCATACTGGTCATCACTGGGACCAGGTTTACTTCAGACACAGGCTACCATACAGACAGTATTTATTCAACAGACAAAAGAGGTTCCAAGAGAACCCTTTTTATCTCCAAGGCGGGGGTGCTGGTGGTGCTGTGGGGTGAGCATTGGCCTTCTAACCTCAGGTCAGTGGTTTGAACCCACCAGCTGCTCCACTGAGAAAAGATGAGGCTGTCTGCTCCCGCAATGATGGAGCAGTTCTGCTAGGTCCTATATGGTTCACTATGAGTCAGAATTGGCTCGATGCTGTTGGGTGTAACTTCAGGAAGTCCCCTTTTGGCCTTTCCCTTCTTAGAAGTGGTCATCAAGTCTGAAGGAAGTCGAGCGCATTGATTATTGCTTGAGACAGATCGGGGCTAAGAAAGACGAGAGGGCTGTGGCAGGTAGAATCAGGCTGGGTGGACCAAGATAGAGAAGGGTGCCCTATGGCCCAGAACAGAAAAGGCCCAGCCAGGTGGGGGTAGAGTCCTTGACCCAGAGGACAGTGAGCAGATGCGGCTAAAAAAGTCGGTCAGCCTGACAGTTTTGGTTTCGGGGGCAGGGAGGTACAGTGTGTGTGTTGGGGGCGGGAGGTGGTGTTTAAAAGGGAGACGAGAATGATTGGGGCAGGGAATGTATGGATGTGCTTTATACAATTGATGTATGTATATGTATGGAGTGTGGTAAGAGTTGTATGAGTCACTAATAAAATGTAAAAGAAGAAAAGAGAAAAAAATGATTAGGGCAAAGACTGTACAGATGTGCTTTATACAATTGATGTATGTATATGTATGAACTGTGAAAAGAATTGTATCAGCCCCAATAAATTGTTAAAATAAAAAAAAATAAAATAAAATAAAAAAATTTTAAAAAAGGGAGACGATACCAAGGAGTCCAGGAAGAAAAAAAAAGGTTTGTAAACTGTGGTAGCCAGTTGTACAATACTGCTTGACATGATTGAGCTATGGAATGATATATGTATTAACACTCAATTAATAAATTAAAATAGATCTAAAAATGAATTAATTTGGAGGGGAGGTCTGTTACAGAAAGAAAAGGGTGCAAACATATTGGGACCATAGAGCTGGGTTCACATGCAAAGCCTGTCACCTGTTAAAGGAGCCCCTCGACCTGAGTGTCCTAGCCACAAAATCAGGGATAATAACATCTCCCTTTGTGGTCGATCACAGGAGATGCAGTTTGTAGGGAGGCTAGCAGAGCCCTCCGCCCACGGCAGGGACCTTGCACATGGTGGCTCCCTTTCATCTACGGGGATTCTGAGGCGTGCACCGGATGACAAAACGGCCTCCGCCAACACTCACTGTAACGAGCGCACTACCTGTGGCTTTGAGGCAATTCAAAAGCAATGTGTTAGTCCCCACTCTCAAGGAATTCGTCTAGAGGTAAACAGAAGGAAATAGATCTCTTAAAAACCCACGAGAGAAGAAATGGCATTCGTGAGAAAGAACCCACAGCACGCGCGTCACTTGAAAGCACCCGCTCGCTGAGTGATTACCCCCCCCTCCCCCCGGTCCGTCATGAAGGCTGGGAGCCCCGCTGAACCACCCGGAGAACTTTCTATCTATTCATAAAGGGACTGTGGGCTCGGAAATAGAAGGTCGCATTGGCTGCTTCTGCCCTACGTCTTGCTAGCTGTGTGACCTTGTGCCAGCGGCTCAACCTCTCTCGTATGGAGTAGCCCTCAACTGTGAAGAACACGCTCATCTCCCGCCTGCCCATCCCCAACAAAAGAAGGTTATGTGGATGAGCGCCGGCCACCGTCAGGAGCCAGGTGGAGATACATACCGGTATCCTCACCATCCCAAGGTGCACAACACAACCTCTGTGTTACTCAAGCCCGGGCCCCACCCCCACCCCCACCCCACCCCGCCCCGCCCCGCTTCGCCGTGCTTAGATTAGGACAATCAGAAAAGTCCACATGGAATTTTGCCTGCTTGCAAAATAAAATCCGCTTTGTGAAAAAGTTTGAGCTGAATGCCCAGCCATCTCTTAACTTCCTGGTTTTGATAGATGTGTTCTGACCTTATTATTTGATTGACAAAAGTAGCTGTCAGGCTGTCCCTGCATATGTAAAACACACACACACACACACACACACCACACACACACACACACACACCCTTGTGGAGTGTGGCCTGCCTAATGACAGAAACAGCAATTTTCCCACCTGCTGTTTGCACAGCCACCAAATAGTCTCTGACAAACATAAAGATGCTTATTCTGGGATTCTGGGTGAAAAGTTACCTCACCTCTGTAGACATTATGGTGGGGTAAAAAAGTTTGCCAGCCCTTAAAAACAAGCATTTAGATACTGAACCGCAACAGCCTCGCCTCGACATCTTGGTGTCAAAGCCCTGTCTGTCTTCTGGGAAACTAGGTGCCAAGCACTGCCTCTTCTTCAATCTACCCACAATTAGACCTGGCAGTTCCTGTGGGTGGCATGCGATTTCTCCTGAGGATGGCCTAAGTGGGTGCTTTATTATTTTCTAAGCCAGGACAAAAGCCTGGCATAAAGTCTAGCCCATTTTGCCCCTGAAAATTCCCGTAACCACTTATCAGCAAGAAAATGAGAGGATGTAACGTACACGCCAAGCTAGGAAACTGGGTGGTGTCGAGCACAGCAGTGAGACAGATGGAGACCGCCCCTAGAGACCTGTCTGTAAGAGAGACAATGTACTGGCCCGCACCTTGTCCTGGTTGGGGAGGGGAAACCTGGGGATCAGAAGTGGCACCCACTCCATCTGCATCTGGAAATGCCTGGAGGAATGCAGGGTGGGACAGTCCAGCCACAGCAAGCAGCTACATAAGCAGTCCAAAATGAAGCAAACTCCAAGAATTCAGATGGCCGCCCCAACTAGCCAGCAGGGGCCAGGCAACAGAATAAGGACACGGTGTGGCGATCGGGATCCCTGGTGATATGGTGGGTTAAGCATTGGGCTGCTAACCATAAGGGCAACAGTTCAAATCCACCCGCTGCTCCACAGGATGAAGATGAGGTTACCGGCTCCTGTAACTCTCAGAAGCAGTTCTTCTTTGCCCTGCAGCACCACTGTGAGTTGGAACTGATTCAAGGACAGTGGATGTGGTGACTTCATCTGAAGACTGAAGAGCTGAAATTGAGGCTGGCCGCCACCTTGTAGGAACTCTGGGGTGTTGTGCAAGTTCTCTAACCTCTCAGTGTTTCCATGTCCTGAGCTGGAAAACGGAGACAGGACTTCAGGAAGACTCCGTGAGGAGCTCTGGTGACAGTGGACTAGGTCCTGGGTCGTTAGTTGACAGGTTGGTCATTCAACCACCCTGCTGCTCCTGGGGAGAATGATGTCGCCGTCTGCTTCTGTATGGATTTCCGGGCCGGGGAACATGGTTTTCAGTCATGCTACTTTCCTATAGGGAGGGCGGCGATGAGGCAGAATCACCCCACTGGTGGCAAATTTTCCAGACCAGCACTTGGCACATAGCAAACATTCATCAAGGGATCCTGGTCTCAAAGCCCTGTGTGGACATAGTCTTGGCATGTTGGATTGCTAACCACAAGGTCAGCGGTTCAACACGCTCGGCTGCTCTGCAGGAGGAAACTGAAGCTTTCTGCTCCCGAGTTGCAGTCTTGGAAAGCCGCAAGGGCCAGTTTTCCTCTGTCCTCGTTAGGGTCACTCTGAGTAAGAGTGGCAGTGGGTTTTGAGTTATAAAAAACGTGTTATTGTCAAGTACTTGGTATTGTCACCATTGAGATGAGCTTACCTCAACTTACTGAAAGGATAGTCTTTGAAAGGTTTAACAAAAACAGACAAAACACTGGCAAACAATGAAGGAAAAGAAGCAACATATGCAAATATGAAGAATAAGAGACAAAAAGGGGCAACATCAGAACAGAATCAAAAGAAATAAAATGATTATATCAAAAAATATACAAAGTATGCAAAGTGAATGCAACAAAGACCAATCAATGTAATCCACCACATAAAAAAACAAATGGTAAGGACTACATGATCCTATCAATTGATGCAGAAAAGGCACTTGATAACATTTAATACCCATTCCCGATTTAAAAAAAACATTTAGCAAAATAGGAAGAGAAATTTCTCAACACCACAAAAGCCATGTAAACAAAACCAATAGCAAATGTCTCACTCAACTGGGAGAAACTTCAAGCCTTCATCCTGTGAATGGGAACTAACAAGGCCCCCTTTATCATCACTCCTACTGACTACTGTGCTGGAAGTCCTAGGCAGAGCTATTAGACTACAAAAGAAATTAAAGGCATCACAATTGGCAAAGAAGAAGTAAAACGATATTTGTAGATGATGATTCTATATACAGAAACCCCAAAGCCTGGACAAGAAATTTGTTGAAAATAATTTGGCAAGTTGGTGAAGAATTTGGCAAGTTGAAAGATTTGACAGTGTGGTCGGATACAATATCAATATGCAAGAATCAACTGAATTCCTATATACTAAAGAAGAGAGCGCCGAAAGGAAATCAAGAAAACAGACGATTTATAACAGACGCACAAAAGATGAAATACTTAGGAATAAACAACCAGAGAAACAAAAGACTTGTACAGAGAAAACTACAACATCCTATTACAAGAAACCAAAAGAGACCTATATAAACAGAAGAATGGCTTATGCTTATGGACAGAGAGGCTTACCATTGTCAAAATGTCAATAATACCCAAGCAATTTATAAATCTAACACAATACTGACTCAGATCCCAGCCCCATTCTTTGAAGAAATGGAAAAACTAATTACCAACTTTATCTGAAAAGGAAAGAAACCCAGGATTAGCAAAGCACTGCTTAAGAAGTACAAGGCAGGAGGCCTCCCACTTTCTGACCTCAAAGCCTATTACACAGTCACAGTTGTCAAAATAGCAGGGTGCTGATAATGGAACAGAATAGAAATAAATCCATTCACCTACAGACAACTGATTGTCCACAAAGGGTTGAAATACATTAACTGGGGCAGAGATAGTTTCTTGAACAAGTGCTACCAGCAAAAATGAATGAAACAAGGCCAATGGAAATGGATCTATGTGCATATATGTATAGGTTTAGTATTACGGTAGCAGAAGAACATTGGGCCTCCACTCAAGTACTCCCTCAATGCAAGAATACTTTCTTCTATTAAATTGGTATTCTATGATGCTCACCTTCCCAACACAACCGCTGAAGACAAAGTGGGTGAATAAGCAAATGTGGTGAAGAAAGCTGATGGTGCCTGGCTATCAAAAGATATGGTGTCTAGGGTCTTAAAGGCTTCAAGGTAAACAAGCAGCCATCTAGCTCAGAAGCAACAAAGTCCACATGGAAGAAACACACCAGCCTGTATGATCACGAGGTGCTGAAGGGATCAGTTATCAGACATCAAAGAACAAAAATATCATATCACTGTATGCTCACCTCCATAATACAATCGCTGAAGACAAAGCGGGTGAATAAGCAAATGTGGTGAAGAAAGCTGATGGTGCCCGCTATCAAAAGATACAGCATCTGGGGTCTTAAAGGCTTCAAGGTAAACAAGCGGCCATCTAGCTCAGAATCAACAAAGCCCACATTGAAGAAGCACACCAGCCTGTGAGAAAACGAGGTGTTGAAGGGATCAGGTATCAGGCATCATCAGAACAAAAAGTCTTACCATAGTGAATGAGGGGGGGAGTGCAGAGTAGAGACCCAAAGCCCATTTGTAAGCCACTGCAGATCCCCTTGCAGAGGGGTCTCAGAGAGGAGACGAGCCAGACAGGGTATGATGTAGCAATGATGAAGAATACAACTTTCCTCTAGTTCCTAAATGCTTCCTCACCCCCACCCCACCCCCACTATCATGATCCCAATTCTACCTTGCAAGTCTGGCTAGACCAGAGGATGCACACTGGTACAGATAGGAACCAGAAACACAGGGAATCCAGGGCCGATGATCCCTTCAGGAACAGTGGTGTGAGTGGTGATACTGGGAGGGTAGAGGGAGGGTGAGTTGGAAAGGGGGAAATGATTACAAGGATCTACATGTGACCTTCTCCCTGGGGGACGGACAACAGAAAAGTGGGTGAAGGGAGACATCAGACAGGGCAAGATATGGCAAAATAATAATTTATAAATTATCAAGGGTTCATGAGGGAGTGGGGAATAGGGAGGGAGGGGGAAAATGAGGACCTGATGCCAGGGGCTTAAGTGGAGAGCAAATGTTTTGAGAATGATGAGGGCAATGAATGTCCAAATGTGCTTTACACAATTGATGTATGTATGTATTGTGGTAAGAGTTGTATGAGCCCCTAATAAAACGATTAAAAAGAGAGAGAGAGACAGGAATCCCCCAGAGCCAACAGAGAAAGACAAACCTTTCCTGGAGCTGGAACTCAGAATTCAGCCTCCTGAACTTGGAGAGAATAAGTTCATGTTTGTTAAAGCTAAAAAATGAAAAAAAAGAATCTAGCTATAAATAGTCCAATATTTGAGTTAAGACTACCTGTTTGCTTGTTTTGTACATCTTATTTGCAGTACTGTCTCCTCCATAGAAAGTTGCAGTGGATAATTTGCTGATGTTATCACTCTCAGGTGTTCAAGGTTATGATTCATAAAGATAATGATAATAAAAAGCAATAATAATGAAAACTGAAAGGGAAAAAAAGATGGAGAAAAGAGCTTCATGTAGATCCTAAAACTATACTGATCGCCAATGAGAAAACAGAGCCACTCTTTAGGGCCCTGACGCAGGGCATAAGCCCAGTCCCCAAATAAAGAAAAACACACCCAACAGAAGATACAATATAGGGCCTTCTAAAATAGAAGACATTTCTGTGCATCAAAAGGCTTCAAAAGAGTAAAAAGAGAACCCCCAGATGGGGAACACATTTTTCAACGACACATCAGATAAGCAACGGATCTCAAAAATCTATAGAAAACGGCAGCACCTCAACAAGAAGAAAGATGAAAAATCCAATGATAGATAGGTGGAAGGCACGAACAGTTTATCAATGAAAACATCCAGCAGCCGAGCAACATGAAGAATGCTTGAGACTACCGGGCAGCCGAGTCAGAATAACTATGAGACCCCCACCTTACACTGGCACTGTGAGCGTAGCTCAAAACACCAGGAAGTCATGCTGGAGAGGCTGTGGACAGATTGGAACCCTAACACACTGCTGGTGGGACTTTCTAAGTGTGCAATCTCTGTGGAAAATGATATGGGACTTCCTCAATCAACTGGGAATAGAAATACCAAATGGCTCAGCAGTGCTTTCACGGAGTATGTGCCCTAAAGTACGAGCCAAAGCATGGACAGGTATGTGCACATCACGTTCATGGAAGCGCTATTCACACTAGCAAGAAGATGGAACAACCTACGTGGCCTTCGGTGGAAGAAGGGATAAATAAACTTGGGTACATGCACACGGGGCGTTGCTCTTATGTTCAGTGATACTTTGCGCTGCTAAAGAATAATGTCAGCGATGCGAAGCACCTGATGGCGTGGATGGACTTGGAGAACATTATGCTGATGAAGTTACTAAGTCACGAGAGGCAGCTACAGCATGAGAGCACTATTATAAAGTGGAAACCAAGACACAGGTTTTTATTCCCACTTCGATGGTTGCAGGTGGGGGAACAGAGGTGGGGAGGATGTGAGGCAACAGGCTAGAAGGCAGTCGGGTGTTAGCCTGGGTGAATGGGGAAGCGAGTGTTCTATGACAAGGAGAAGAGAAATCAAAGCGGGGAAGGGGACAGATAGCTTGGGAGGTTTGGCAAATAATTTAAATCGTTCAGTATAAAATCGATGAACTAAAATAAAAACTCCCACCCGATTCACCAAAAAAAGAAGGAAAGAAATACTGAAACTTTAAAGGTGTGGACTGTCAGGTTATCTTGACGTGGGTTTCCTTAAGCCTCGAATTCTACCGGCATCACTTCCCGTAGGACATGAAATGACATATAATGAAATAAAGTCCCTGCTTCGTGACCCTGTTGCCTGATGCTCAACCCACTGCTGAAATCCCTTTCTGAAAGGTTACTGAGACGCTCCCATTTGCCCAATGTCTACCATCTCTGTCAGTTTTCCCAGCTCGCTGGCCCGACACCACCTGACACGGTATCTTCTTAATTTGAGGAAATATGTGTTCTTTTGGTTTCCTGGAATGGCACTTTCTGGCTCTCCTATTATGTCACCGACAGCACCTTCTTTACTCCTTAGCCGGTGCCTCTCCATCTAGATGGGGAGAAAGGCAAGCCTCCTGGCGGCTCCTCTCCTCTATTCTCCGGGCACACAGCATTCTGCTCCCTGTCTGTTCTGGTGTTTCCCCAATCTGATTTTCTAGCCACATCTTCTCTTCTGGGCATGAGAGCCAACTCTTCCCAATATCTCTGAACTATCTCAAACTCAATTTAGCCCAACTGAGTTTCCCCTGCCAAACCTGCAGCCTCTGCTGCCCTGTCTTGAGTAATATCCAGCCATCCTTTCTGTCAACCAGCCTAGAAATCCATTCAGCAGTGGACAAGCCAGTGGCATATTCGTTCTCCTCCCAGGAAACACTGTATAGTACCATGGGTTAGTCTGGAATCATGACTGCACACATTCAAGTCCTGGCTTCACTACTTATTAGCTGTTGGACCATGAGAGAGATCATTGTTCTGTACCTCAGTTTCTCCATCTGTAAAATGAGTAAAATAATAGTGCCACCATAGACAATTGTGGTGAGGATCCAATGAGGTTATAGAGACTGAGGTAGTTAGTTTATTGTGCCAATCTGGCCAATTAACACATATGGGGTTAATTGAAGGGCAAAGCGATAAATGGCTCAGTGAGCCTCACCTTTCTAGTTATCGGGTCTCTTGTCTGTGATGGTCACACCAGGGTGCAGCTGCCTTAGCAATTCCCTGCTTCAGCTGGCAAGGCTGACTTCCTGCAAGACATCCCCAAGGAGAAGCCACAAGGACCTACCCTGATGCAGCCCTGGAGACCCTGCCAGCACTGACATGCTTACACATTCACTGACTCGGCTTTCCTCCTGCAGTTGGCATCATTGCTTCTGTTGTGTGAGATCGAGAACTTTGTGGATTGGTGTTGGACATATGGGTTAATGGATTAATGTTGGACTTGTGGGTTTGGGTAGCACTGGGTTGGGATGTTTTCTTGATGTGCACTTAACCTTTATATAAAACTCTCCCTTATACATTAGTTTCTGTGGATTTGTTTCTCTAGAATACCCGGACTAACACAGACATCAAGTATTTAGAAGAATATCTTGCACATTTAATGAGTATCAACCATCACTACAACTACTTTCCATAAATATGATAGAAATAAATGAGTGAGGAGAATCACTACAGGATCCCTGGTGGGATAGTGGATTATGAGTTGGGCTGCTAATCCAAAGATCAGCAGTTCTAACCCGCCAGCTGCTCCTAGGGAGAAAGATGAGACTGTTTCCATAAAGATTTACAGCCTCGAAAAATCAAAGGGGGCAGTTCTGCTCTGTCCTATAAGGTTGCTATGAGTCAGAATCAACTCAGTGGCAAAGTTGATGGGGTTTATGTTTTGTTTTGTTTCTATTAAGATTCAAGGATGTCCCTTTGAGGACTAAAGTGCCCTTGACCCAAGCCATGATGTTTTTCAATTGCCTCGTGTGCATGTGAAAGTTGGGCAATGAATGAGACCACAGAAGAATTGATGCATTTGAGTTATAATTTGGGGGGAGAATAGAGAAAATAGAGAGGGGCAGACAGAAGAACAAATCCTCCTTATAAGTACAGCTGGACAACTACCTAGACTCGAGAATGACTCACGTTCATCTTTGGTATGTTGAGTGTGCTCTCGGGAGAGACCAGTTCATGGAAAAGGACATCATGCTTGGTCATTGAAAACGAAGACTCTCAATTAGATGGACTGATGCAAGTATCACAACAATTGTGAGGCTAGAGCAGGACTGGGCACTGTTTGCCTCTCTTATACACCGAGTCACTGTGAGTTGGAAGTGACTCGATGTCACCTACCAACAACAGGTCAACAGCCTTTGTAGGCAAATGCTTTATGACCACTCTTTGCTTTCTGCAATTGAATAAACAATGGGATTTGACAGACATGAAGCAATTAATTGGAACCTAGTCTTGACTATATCTGACATGAGCTACGTGCTACTGTCCCCATAAAAGAGCCCTGGTGGCGCTGTGGGTTAAGTGTTGGGCTGCTAATTGCAAAGTCGGTGATGCAAACCTACCAGCTACGCCAAGGAAGAATGATGAGGCTGTTGGCTCCCCTAAAGATTTATAGCCTTGGAAACCCTATGGGACAAATCTATACTGTCCTGTGGTGACCCTCTGAATCAGAATTGATTCGAAGGCAGTGGGCTTTTTTGCGTTTGACTGTTCCCAATGGAAACCTGCTTGTGGTACAGAATCTGGTGCCAATTTAGGACTTGAGAGGATTAAGAATAAATGGGGCTAAGTCTAGTCTGTCAATTGGGTCATAGCCAATGAGGCCTCTGTGTGGGCATGGCCTTCTCTTGAGGATTCTGGGAACTTGGATATTTCCTCCTTGGAGGCGGGAGACACCTCTCTCTTCACTCCCTGCAAGACATCCCTAAGGAGAAGCCACGTGGACCTACCCTGATGCAGCCAGAACCCTGGACCTGAAGAAGCCATGTGGAGACCTCTGCCAGTGCTGAGATGCTTACACTACCACTGGGTCTACAAGACTTCCCACCCACTGGCCTGTGATCTTCCTGCATTTGGCATCATTGCATGTGTTTTGTGAGTCTGAAGAGGACTTTGTAGATTGATGTTGGCCATATGGGCTAATATCAGACTAACGGACTTGATCTGGACTGGGCTGGATGTTTTCTCAATATTCAACTGCTCTTGTATGTAAAGCTCTTTCCGATACACATGAGTGTCCATGAGTTTGTTTCTCTAGTCTACCAGGGCTAACACACTGGTAAATATGACAGATGTTGTCCCTGAATCTATCAGAGTCAGAGGGACCTTATAGGTCACCTGGTACAGTGACCAAATCACCGGGAGAGTTTCCGGAGAAGCATGGATGACCAGGGTCTTGCTGAAGAACCTGTTTCAGGAGGTCAGGGTGGGCCCTGGGGGCCTGCGGATGTCATGGGGGTTGGGATTCAGTCTACCCTCCGCCAGCCAGAGATCATGAACCTCAAACTCAACAGGTCGCTGACTGACCCTGACTCAAAGGGGCCAGAGGCAGGGCCGGGCTCACACGTGTGGCAGATGTCTCCTCCAGCAAAACCATCCCTAGAAAGCTAAACAGAAATGAAGCTGACAGGGCGGGCTGCATTCATCTCCAGAGGTGATTAAATCTGAACACGGCTGTGCTGAATTCCAACCGAAGACAGGTATAGGCTCTTCCATTTGCAGAGGTCAGTATCCCTGACAGATGCTTCTTGCCTTGATGTCCCTTGGCGACAAGAGCATCTGAGGCCAGGGCAATGAAATCAAAGCCTGTTTGCCTACCTTGTCATTCCAAGCCGCCTTGGTGTAATGGGTCCTCTTGTAGGCCTAAGAACCTGCCCAGAGCCCAGGAACGAAATTCCTGCCCAGGTAAAGATTTCTCCCTGGAAGTTTCTGGGGGAAAACTACAGACTTTTCTGTAATCATTTGGAAACTAGCTCATCATCTCCGTGATGGAAGCAGGCAGCAACAGAACACTACAAGGATGATCTCGTGGCATCGCTCCAGTGTTCATGCCTTTGGTCCTCCAAAGACGAGGCAGGGGGTCCCACAGAAAGATAAGGCATGGGCTTTATCATTGAAGGGCCAGCGTCTGACATTCTCCATGGCTCAAATGGCCACACTGTGCTCGAAGAGTCTGGAAAATAACACATTCAAGAAAGGCTCCAGGGCACCCCACCCCAAAACCTTCATGAGCAATCAAAAGATGCTTTGGACTGCGCATCCTTTGCTTTTGTTGACTCGTTTACTGGACCCGGCACTGAACGCAGAACGCAGTGCCATCGATGGCATGAGGGTGATCGTGCAAGTTCAAGGAGGCCCTTGTCTTCCTTAATTCGAAAACCCCTTCCCTTCTCCAAGAGATCCTTCCTCCCTTGCCTTTTATTTTCCCCTCCCTACCCTTCACCTTTGTCCCTTCTCTCCTGTGTTAGGCCGTGTTGACTACAGAAACAAATCCAGAGACACTCATATGTGTGTAAGAGAGCGCTCTGTATCACAGAGCACTTGTATATTGAGAAAACATCCCAGCCCAGTCCAGAGAAATCCATAATTCTTATATTAGCCCGTATGTCCAATGCTAGTCCATAAATTCCTGTTTAGACTCGTGCAGCACATGCAATGATGCCGAATGCAGGAAGATCACAGGCCACTGGGCAGAAGGTCTTGTGGACCCAGTGGTAGTGGAAGCATCTCAACGCTTGCAGTGGTCTCCTCCAGCTCTCTGAGAGTCCAAACAGCAGGAAAGGGCAGGCAGAGAGAAGGTGGGTCCGGCCTCCAATGAACTATTTACCTCTGTTGCGCCTCCATATGAGGTCATCAAGCTGTGACCTGATTGACAGGCTAAACTCCACCTCTTCACCCTTAATACCCTCAAGTTGACAGGAGATTCTGTAACTACCACATCCCTTTGCCCCTCTCTCTCCCTCCTTCCTTTCTGCTTAAGACTTGGTCTGTCGAAAGGCCATGGAAAAACGGCACTTTCAGCTCTTTCACATCCCTTCTCAGAGGCAGTTGGATGAGGGAAACAGAGAGCAAGCTGGAAGTCACGACAGGAAGAATGAGATTCAGAATGGGGCACAGTGGATCCCAGACAACCCTTCCTGGCTTCAATTTTGCTGTAGACTGGCCTTGACTAGCTCTGATGATTACTCTTTACACCAAGTAGACTCAGTGCTCAGGCACAGAAGAATCAGTAGGGAGGCGTGTTGAAAAATGCAGATTCCAGGGTTCCAAAGCTAGAGCTTCGGATTCAGAGGGCTTGCAGTGGGACCCAGGAACCTCATTCTAGCAGGCTCCTCGGTTACCCAGATGCACAGTTGGCCCCAATCCTGGAGAAAACCACTCTTCCCACAAAACAGGTGAGAGCTTGGTTGTTTCCAGCTTCGTGACCTTGAGTCTGTGAGCATCCTTTTACGTATTGTAAGTCTTCTCTCTGACATGGGTATTTCCAGAATAACACGAGGTAGGTGTGGATGTATTTTTAGAAATGGAAAGCCACATAAAATGTAAACCATAAATCATCGTAATTCATTTCCTGTTCATTTCCACTCACTTAGAAGCCCATTTTTAGAACACCCTGGCAAACGTCTTCTGAGGGATTCTGCATATGAAATAGAAAACTTCTCAGGCTCCCACCTCCAACCTGGAGACTGCGGTAGGGGCCAGTTTCTGGTGAAAGGTTAGTCTCTCAATATACGTTCCTCTGGTTTTGGGGATCGGACACCCAGGAGTGAATAACCTACAGACAACAAGTAGAATAAGGGTCCCTGGGGGGTGCAGTGGGGGAGGGGAGGTCAAAATAGGAGCTGATATCCAGGAGTTTCAGGAGGAAGAGGATGTTTTGAAACTGGCAGCGGTAGTAATTGTACAATCCTGCCAGATGTGGTTGAACTAAGGAATGGTATGATATCCGTAAGATCTCCCAATAAAATGGTTTTTTGGGGAAAAAACAAATGAAAAAGACCAGCATGCCTCTGTAAGCTATTGGATGTTAAGTGGGCGGCCTTTCTGTGCAAGGACAAGCACAAGGAGGAACAGGGGTTGCCTTGAGATGAAAGCATCCCGCGCCTTCTGGAGCGAATATCGCTCGCTCATTCTTTCTCCCCCAGATAATCTGCCCAATGGAAAACACTTTCAATTTTGAAACAATTTTATAGCTCCAATAATTCCTTGGATTTTCACTGCTTATGAATTATTAAATAGATGACCTAGAAGACATCAATTTTTCTTTGCAAGCAAGGAAGTCCTTGTTCAGCCCCTGCTGGTGCCCCCACTGGATGTGACTGCAAGGCCACTCCCACCCACTGACTCAGGAGAGGCCAAGAGGGCCATGCTACCCTCTCACCTGGCTCAGTGTGCCTGCGTTCTGAGCCCAAGACAGCTATCTGCTGCAGTCAAATGTTTACGAAATGACAGCAAAGAAAAAGAACATGACCAAAGCTTGGCTCTCGAATGAGGCTTTTTTCTTTTTTTAAAAAAAAAAGCATTTTATTGGGGTTGGTTCAACTCTTAACACAATCCATCCATTGTGTCAAGCACATTTGTACATTTGTTGTCATCATCATTGTCAAAACATGAGCCCTTGGTATCAGCTCCTCATTTTTTTCTCTTCCCTCCACGCCCTTCCCTCCCTCATGAACCCTTGATAAATTATAAATTTTTATTATTTTGTCATATCTTACACTGTCCAATGTCTCCCTTTACCCACTTTTCTGTTGTCCATCCCCCAGAGAGGGGGTTATATATAGATCCTTGTAATCAGTTCCCCCTTTCTACCCCATCTTCCCTCCACCATCCTGGAATCACCATACTCACCACTGGTCCTGAAGGGATCATCTGTCCTGGATTCCCTGTGTTTCCAGTTCCTATCTATACCAGTGTACATCCTCTGGTCTAGCTGGATTTGTAAGGTAGAATTGGGATCATGATAGTGGGGGTGGGAGGGGGAAGGACTTAAGAACTAGAGAAAGTTGTATGTTTCATTGTTGCTACCCTGCACCCTGACTGACTCATCTCCTCCCGGTGACCCTTCTGTAAGGGGATTTCTGTTACCTACAGATGGGCTTTGGGTCCCTGCTCCACACTCCCCCTCATTCACAATGACATGATTTTTTGTTTTTTGATGCCTGATACCTGATCCCATTGACACCTAGTGATCACACAGGCTGGTATAGTTCTTCCATGTGGGCTTTGCTGCTTCTCAGCTAGATGGCCGCTTGTTTATCTTCAAGTCTTTAAGACCCCAGATAGCCGGCACCATCAGCTTTCTTTACCACATTTGCTTCTACACCCGCTTTGTCTTCAGCAATCGTGTCCAAAAAGTGAGCATCATGGAATGCTAGTGTAATAGAACAAAATGTTCTTGTATTGAGGGAGTACTTGAGTGGAGGCTCAGAGTCCATTTTATAGAGGTCTAAATACAGGCATATACACATGTAAATATATTTATATATGATGATGGGGAAGTAGATCTATGTGCATATATTTATAGGTTTAGTATTAAGGTAGCAGATGGACATTGGGCCTCCATTCAAGGTTTGTCCATTAAAAAAACAAACAGCATGATTTAGATTTGGAGTTTCCATCAATGCAGAGAAAATCCAGATAGGAAGCCGGGTTTGCGCCCCTATCAAACAGTACACATGGAATGTTTCAATTGGCTTTCCCCGCAGTCATATGGGTACCAAGTTTCCTAGCGTTTTCCTCCAGTTCTCCAAATGGGGAGAACTAGGTCACGGGAAAACTTCGGTTGCTAAGAGCTACCATCGAGATACCCCCAAATCATGGGGACCCATGCACAGCAGAAGGAAACACGGCCCCGTCCGTGCAGTGTGGCACCTTTGTGACCCATTTCCTTGGCTGGGTTTGAGAAGAAGATCCCTACGCCTTTCTTTCTAGCCCATCTTGGCTCAGAAGCTCTGCTGAAACGTGCTCCGTGCCATAGCAACACAGAGCCTCCACTGGTGGAAGAATGGTACAGGAGGTGCCTCAGCCAGGAATCAAACTGGGGTCTTCTGATGGAGGAGCTGACGTCTCCCACTAGACTGCGAACTACCACATCACAACAACAGCCTCCTCCTCCACACTGCTCTCGTGGAACTGACATCCCAGGGATCTCTGGGTGGCAAGGTCTGTAAAATAAACTCAGAGGCCTTTCCCTGCCTTACGGGGTTCGGTGTGATCTGGCTCTATGTTGGTCACCTTGCCCTTCACTGCTACCCTGCAGCAACAAAAACCTGTTTTATGTCCTTACACAACTCCCATCTGGCACCAGCCCTTCCATCTGTCTGGAACAGCGTTCTTGTGGCTGCTTCTCTTGACATCAGATCTGTTCAAAGCCTGTATTTTCTAGAGAGACCTTTCTGATCTAACCACCTCTCTCTCTCTCTTCCCCCCGCCTCCCCCAGCTGCTTCCTTCTACCTTGCCTCAGACATCTGTCCCCTCTCCCACCTTGCTGTCTCACAGGTCAGCTTCCTGCCACCCACTGTGGGTCTCCTAGCTTTGGAACTATCAGACCAAACCCTACTGCATCTTTCTCTGAGCATCTCACAAGTGTATACCCAAAGAGGGCGTCTGATTGGTGCAACTGGAAGATGCCTACCTGTCCAATCCTCTGGTCCCGCCACTTCACTGGTACTCCGGGGCAAATTCTGATCAGGAACCTCCCAGACCTGCACCTTCCTGCCTGTGTTGACAGTTCCCCTGGCAGCCTTTCATCTGAGAGCTTGCTTTTACCTTCACCAGGAAGGCTTGTGTTGGCTGGCTGTGTGACCATGGACAAGCCACCAGCCTCTTTGAGCCTCGGTTTGCTCATCCAAAAATAAGGATCCTTCCCAACATCCCTAGTCTCTTTTGATTACATGCTCTATTTAATTCACTGCATAGGATCTCTCTCCCACTGATGGTAATCTTGAAAAATTACATATTTCACTGTCTGCTCCTTCCTGAAGAGCAGGAATCTTGTCTGAAAGGACCAACTCGGGGTCCCCACTGCCTAGAGCTGCCCTCGGGACACAGTGCACCCACAAATACTTGCTGGATGCATCCCTTTTCAGACAGTTAGTGTAGATGGCTGTCTTCGGCCAGGGCTAATTTAGTTAAAACACAGTTTATATGTTTTGCTTGTTCTTTATTAAATTTAATGTTTAATATTATTAGAGAGGGGTTACTCAATACTTGAAGATGATACCAAAGACTAGAGTGGGTTTGCGGCCGTGTTTACACAAGAGTGCTGCATGTGCTTAAGATGCATCCCCGCCTCAACTGCTCTCTGGTAATAAAGTCAGCAGATTAATTCTTAAGCACATTATGTAGACAGCATATCCACTCCTACCCTGATTAGCTGAAAAGATTTTGTCTGAGTTACTTGGTGAGGGAGTTAAATTGAGTACTGGGGCACCTCACCCATCAATTGAGCCACGGACAAAGTTCAGATGGGTCAGGTGAGAAGCGGGGTGGGAACAGGAAGTCCAGGGAGGAAGTGGGGTCGATGATGCTACGTTGTGGGATGGCAACGAATGAGAGGGGGCCACACCTGCCTGACACACTGAGTGGAAGACTGCCCGGCTCTGTGAAGCGTCACCCAACTCACAGTAAGAAGTCTGTTTTCTCATAAAAAGGAACTGCGTATGTCTTTCAAGGCCCAGGAAACAACCATTTATAACGGACCCCAAACAAAACAAACGCACAAGAAACGAATCACCATCGTGGGGTCAATTCTGACTCATAGCAGCCGCACAGCCAGAGTATCTGAGTTTCCTCTGGGTTTCCCAGGTTGTTAACTCTTTACAGGAGCCGGCAGACTCATCTTTTTCCTGTGGAGCGGTGGGTTCGAATTGCTTATTTCATTTTTTTAAAACTGGGAGGTGTTAAATGTAGATCTCAGCTTCTGAGTTGAGTCCCTGGAGGACCGCAGAAATACTGGTGACCTACGCTGTCATGTAAAGGTTCCTGGTGGCCCTACCGGGTGACATTCATACGTGTTGGGCTGCTAACTGCAAGGTCAGCAATTCGGAAACCCCGGCCCCTTCTCAGAAGAAACACGAGGCGTTCTACTCCCATAAAGATTTATAGCAGGGGTTCTCAAACTACGGCCCGCCGAGGACATTTATCCAGCCCGCCGGGTATTTTGCCCCATTTGTTTCTTTTACTTCAAAATAAGGTATGTGCAGTGTGCATAAGAATTTGTTCATAGTTTTTTTTACACTATAGTCTGGCCCTCCAACGAGTCTGAGGGACAGTGAACTGACCCCCTGTTTAAAAAGTTTGAGGAGCCCTGATTTATAGTGTCAGATACCCACAGGGACAGTTCTACTCTGTCCTGATAGGGTCGCTATGAATCGGAACTGACTCGATGGAAGTGAGCCTTTGAGTTGGATGGGGTTATGCTGATGACAAGCCGAGCTTGAGCCCGGAGCTTGGACCAGAGAGTGAAGAGTGGCTTCGCGGGGCTCAGCCTCTGGCCGTGGGGGTCCTTCTCTACAAGTGCACATTCGAGCTCTCTGCACTCCTAGGGCTTGACATAAAAGTGGACCGTGTGAATCCAGTGAACAAATTTTAAATCAATATTTCTCCATTTTAACGCCATTCCTCCTTGCAATGAAACACTAAGAGTCACAAACTTGATCCAAACACACAAGAGAGTAAGAAGGTGCTGTCGGCTCACCTACCTAAATAAACATCTCCCGTGGGACGCAGACCATGGCGGGGAAATGTACAGGTCCTCTCCACGCAGGTAGCTCACCTCTGCGAAGCCCCTGCTCTCTCTCTCTTTTAAATTTTTTTGGCTGCTTATCTGAATTTACTCCTTAACGCTTGCCCCAAATTCCTTGAAAGAATGGTTCAGAACACAAGCTGTCAACATCTAAGAGATTGTGATTTTTCTGGTCCTGACCTGAGGCAGACCACTATCCACAAAAGCCAATGGCATCTCTTCTCCTATTTGTTTTCCAACTGAAGCTAGGCTTCAGATCCTAGCGTTTATAATCCTGGGCCACCCACTGGGAGAAAAGCAGCACTTCTAGGGGAAGTATATGTTGGACATATTTAGGAGTATGATTTTAACTCATGCTTTCAGCTTTGCAGATTTCAACCTCAGGTCACTCTGGCTCTCAGTGCTGACAAGCACCACCCAGTTGCTCTGCGAACCCTTCACAATGGACGCACTGCTGACCCACTCGCTTCTCACCAAGCTCACGTGCTCCTTCCAGGCGGCTGTGCTAAAGCCCGTCAAAAGCCAGGCCTTAATAAGCATGTGCACAGAGCCACCCTAAATAACAATCACCAAAGAATGCAGGCGCTCTTGATGGAGGAGAGAATTTTTCAAATATCTCAAAAATTACTATTTTTAAAAAAGACTGTAAAAGATCACAGATGCAGGTCTCTCTTTCTCTCTTCCTCGCACTTTACCGTCCAAGAGCACTGTCTTTGAGGTCACTATAGTTCAGTGCGGTTAGCCTCACCCTAGGGTTTTGGTTGTTTCTCTCTCTCTCTCTCTCTCTCTCTCTCTCTCTCTCTCTCTCTCTCTCTCTCTCTCTCTCTCTCTTTCTCTCTCTCAGTCAGATTCTGAAAAACAGTCCTGCCATTAACTAGCTCTCTGGGGAATGCAGCCTTCCGTAACTGGCCTGCACGGGAGGGAAGGCTTTCTCATTTTATAGCAGAAGCTGAGGGTGGGAGGGTGGGCTGCTGCTCGGAGTTCACCCGGATCAGCTCCCACCCCGGCTGCAGGAATCCTGTGCGCCTGCCACCTGGGTGCTTATCTGATGCTACAGCCCGAAGGGCTTTCCTGGGTGGCATGATGAGACACGGATGGGAGAGTCTGTTAATGCCACATGAAGCGCAGCTCATGACTCCCCAGAAGCCCCACACCAAGCTCCCCTTCCTTAGGAGTCTGCTCCCTGTGTTCCCTCCATGATCCCCCAGGGCTCCCCCAGCCTCAGAGCAACCAGAACCCCATGTGGAAAGAGCTGGAGAGTGAAACACAAATTAGCCCGACAACTAGAAAACCCATCTTTTAAGGCCCAATTCCTTCATCTTTTGTCACCACTCCCTGTGTAGCAAGCTATAACGCCTGACAGGCAAAAGTCACCAGGAGGGAATGAGGAATCTGAACATAGCGGACAGCCCCCGTCCAGCTATCCCCAACACCCTCCACCTTTGTCTACCGACTGCTCATCCTCGGAACAGCAGCCGCCCCTCAAGAGCAGGAGCGACCTCTGACTTCGTTCTAGCCTACAGGATATGGCGCACGTTGACCTGGCCAAGACTCCATTACGGCTTACATGAGGCTCTTTCTTACCTGGCTGATTCATAATGGCACCACCGTGAGGGAGACCACCAGGCAAGAAGCTCTCGTTGGTGCCCAGCCTCCAGCCAGCAGAGAAGCTGCTGCCACAAGGGATTCCATTCCTCTAGCACATGAGAAGCGGTGCCCGGGCACAGTGAACGCCATGAGGTGATAACTGTGCTCCTTTAAGCTGCTAGCTCCCTGGTAGCTGGCTACCCAGACCTAGACAGCTAGTACACACGGAGGGAAGAGGGGAGGGGTCACAGCCCTGCTCCGCCCAGCCTTAAAATAAGTTAGAGTCATTTTAAGTCTGGCTGAAGACCACTTGGCTAATTCCTCTCCTCTGCAGATCATCCCAGGAAGACACATTCAAACAGCGGCCCAGAGCCAGCTAAGAGCGTAGTGCCAACTCTCCCCAAGCATGGCTATTAGCTTCTTACAAGTGTTTCTGGATCCAGCGAGGGGAATCCTATTAACCAGAAGGACTTAAGCACATAATGAAATACAATGGTTACAGTGACATGGTCTAAGATCGCATTATGCTCCACAGGAAACTTTGGGGTAGATTTACTTAAAATCCCTGGAAGCGGAGAACAGGGAGTGAGACACCACGAATGTGTCCATCGCTGGAGGCTACTGTCTTTGCACGGGACTTTCCGTTCCTATACTTGCCCTGGAATAAAGGGGATTCCAAGGAGGGTTTGATGTGGCCTTCTGCCTTGAAGGCGTTTTCACAAGGCTGTCATATCTCTTGTATTACTCTCTGCCTATGTTAGCTCTTCATTGTGTTTCTCAGGCTTTCGTTCATTTCTTCATGGCTTTTTCATAGGCTAACCCATTGTTGGCAAAGACGAGGGTGTGCCCCCCAACAACCTCAGGTTTTACTCCAAAGCTACATCTTCAAAGTTTTTCCAAAACAACCGTATCACCTTCACAGTCCTCGCTATTACACTTAACACATTTGTCAAATCTGCAATCCCATTCTTGGAAACATTTTTCAAATTCATCTGTTTGGATGGCTGACAGCACCTACATCCCTCATTTTTCTCTTCACCTCTTTTAGGTCATCAAATCGCTGTCCTTTCATGTCCCTCTGCATTCCTGGAAATAAAAAGTCGCTAAGAACAAGGTCAGGTGAGTAAGGTGCATGGCACAAGAGAGGCATGTTGTTTTTTGCCAAAAGCTGGTGCACTGAGATGGCTGTGTGAGCAGCAGCATTGTCCTGGTGGCAAAACCAGTCCCTTGTCTGCCACAAATCAGACCTTTTTGTCACACACTGTTGCTCAATCTTTTCAGAATCTCTAAATAGAAAGCTCCATAAACAGTATCACCTGGTGGAACGAACTCCAAATGCACTATCCCCCTCACATAAAACAACAACAAAAAAGTTGACTAGCTTTTGGGGGTGACGTGACAATGGCGTCTTCCACTGGCTTGATTGATGTTTGGTTTCAGGGTCGTAAGAATAGCACCATGTCTTGTCACCAGTAATGACCTTGGGGGGTGGGGGCGAGTCTGGCTCACTTTGTAGCTGTTCTTTCAAAGCACAGCATGTTTCCAGTCAACGCCCTTTTTGTTGGTCAGTCAGAACCTGAGGCACACATTTTGCAGGGACCCTTCTCATTTCCAAATCTTCCATCAAAATTCGTTGAACCGAGCTCCAAGGTAGTCCAGATAACGTCCCCATCTCTTCAAGGATCCATCGTCAGTCATCAAGCACAAGTGCACAGATTATGTTCACGTTTTCATCCATTTGGGAAGTGGACAGACATCCAGGATGAGGTGTGTAATCAATCTACATTTCATCTTTTTTGAAATGAGAAAACTACTCGTACACTTGAGTTTTTCCCACAGTGCTGTCCTTGTAAGCTGTGTTCAACATCACAACAGTTTCTGCAGCACTTTTCCGGAGCAGAAACAAAATTGCCCAGCTGCACGCTGATCTCATAAATCAGCCATCACAAAATAAGGTTTGAGTGCAACTGTTTTTATGAAAAAACTCACTGTGACCACAGAGAACCTTCCCAGGCGATGCCACTGGGTGCACTAACTCAGAGCGAGTTGCTTGATGCTCAGCTGGCAGGATAGTGCATACTAGGAAAGCTCCACCTAACGGAGCTTTTTTCCGTTTGGGGGATGGGTGCCCCTCGTAGATTAGGATTCATGGCAGCCCTCTGGGTCAGAGTAGAACTGGGTCCTGCAAGGCTTGAAGTGGCTCCTCTTTATGGAGGAGGTAACTGAGGCTTTCTCCCAAGGTGATTCGGGTGGACTCGA
The DNA here is from genome assembly GCF_050624435.1 of Tenrec ecaudatus. Lineage (NCBI taxonomy): Eukaryota > Metazoa > Chordata > Mammalia > Afrosoricida > Tenrecidae > Tenrec > Tenrec ecaudatus. The sequence goes on along the minus strand of NC_134539.1, from coordinate 73,175,532 downwards.
ACAGACAACCCTTTGGTTAGCAGCCACAGTGACAACTTTACAATTACCCACAACAGTGACAAAGGTGGCACAACATGAAAGATGCAATCAATGTCATTGCACTGTAAATGTGGATGTTGTACCAGAGGATGTTTGAAGGGGTATATTTCACCACAGTTAAAAAACAAACCAAAAAAACGACATAACAACACCTACGCAAAACTACATACAAGGTAATTTCAAAATATGTATAAAAACCAAACCAACCTCACGCCGTCAGTCCATTCCGATTCATAGTCGGATAGGGGATCATGCCCTGGGCTACTAACCTCGAGGTCGGCAGTTCAATGACACCAGCAGCCAGCCCACAGGGAAAGGTGACGTTTTCAACTCCCATACGAGTTAGTTTCAGAAACCATGGGCGAGTTTTACTCTATGAATCGGCATGTATATAAAATAGTATAAACGCCAAATTAATCAGGGAAGCATAAATGCAAATCCTACAGCTAAATTTGAAATCAATCATCATTCTTAAGCATATCCAACAGATGTGCAGAAATCTAACAATTCTCCTTCACTTGATCGGATGTCAATGTCAGGCATCTGATCAATGGCACAGTTATCTCACTAAAATTTGGCCTACTGGGTTCTTAGTTGGGTTTTGGCTTTGCACTGTAATTAGCTCACTCACCGCTACCGAGGTGATTCTAACCCGGGGAAACCCTACAGGACAGGGCAGGGCAGGGCTGCCCCGGTGGGTTTCTGAGACTGCCACTCAACGGGAATAGGAAGCCTCAACTGTCTCAGTGGAGTGACTGATAGTTTTGTATAACCCACTATGCCACCTGCGCTCCTCTTAGCTGGATGAGGTCAATTTGATCCACAGATGACTCAGAGGGCCCTTCTAGGCGCTCTGGTGGTGTACCGGGCAAGGAAGTGACCTCTGAGCAAAGACTTGAAGGATGAAATGTAGTTCAGGGGAGATGTTGTTGTTCTTGTTGTTAGGTGCTATCAAGTTGGGTTTCACGGTCAACCACAGCACAACAGAGCAAAGCACGGCCCTGTCCTGCACCATGCTCCCAACTGGTCTTGTATTTGTTGCCCACAGTGCCCGTTGTTGCCGGCACTATGCCAATCCATTTCCTTGAGGGCCTTCCTCTTTTCCGCTGTCCCTCCACTGTACCAAGAGTAATGTCCTTCCTCAGGGACTGGAGATCGACCAGTTTTATGAAAATAACACAGGCCTTTGTCTGTTTGCCAACATGCTCCCTCCCCCAAAACGATAATCTCCTAAGGGCCTCTGTGACAAGCATTTGGTTTTTTTGGGTTTTTTTTAAAGGAGCCCTGCTGGCACAGGGGTTACTCGTTGAGCTACTACTGGCAAGGTCAGAGGTTCGTAACCAGCATCCACTCTGCAGGAGACAGGCAAGGCTTTCTACTCCCATACAGCTTCAGAAACCCACCAGGGCAGTTCTGCCCTGTCCAAAAGGCCCCGATGACTCCACAGCAGTGCATTTCGAATAAGTCACTATAAATACTGTGACTTGCTGACAAAGACCAAGGATGCAGCCATCAGTGATTACAATTCAGTGTAAAGAAAGCAAAATCCCTCACAAATGGCTTGATCGGTATCTTCACGATAGAGAAAAGATTGAAGCTGTCAAGGGTTTTGTCCTGCTTGGATCCCCAATCAGTTCTCCTGGAAGCAGCCGTCAGATCCAAGGATGTGTTACATTGGGTAAGCATGCTGCAGGAGATGTCTTGAAAGTGTTAGAATAAAAAGCAAGGTGTTCCTTAGAGGTGTGCCTGACCCAAGCCGTGGGCTTTTCAAGCATGGCATTTTCATGTGTGTTGACGTTGGACATGGACTAAGGAAGGCTGAAGAAGAATCAGGGTATTTGAAATGTGGTGCTGGAGAAGAACATGGCAAGGACTGTGGACCGCCCAAAGAACAAACACATCTGTCTTGGAAGAAGTGCAGCCAGAGTGCTCCTGAGAGGCAACGCTGGAGAGACTTCCTCGCCCATATTTCGGACATGTTGTCAGGAGAGACGAGTCCCTGGGAAAGAACATCACGCTTGGGAAAGTAAAAGGGCAACCGAAAAAGAGGACCCTTGACAAGATGGACTGACACAGTGCCTGCCACACTGCGCTCACACACGGGCAACTGCGAGGATAGCGCGGTGGTGTTTACACATGGGGTTGCTGAGCCAGAACCCACCTCAGGGCACCTGGTAACGACACAGATACTCGGTCCCTGGTCAAGTTGGTTATGAAACGGGGTGATAGATCTAATGATCAGGAAAGTCCTCTCTGAAGAGGTGACATTTTAGCTGAAACTTCCATGGCACAAAGGAGCCACCCATACAACAAGGAGCCATTCATATAAGCCACCTGCTCTCCCCGGGAAGCAGCCCACCAAACCCACTGCCACAGAGTCCCTTTAGACTCACAGTGACCCTGCAGGGCCAAGCAGTGCGGCCTCCGGCATTTCTGAGGCCGTGCATCTTCAGAGGAGCGCTGCGGTGTGGTGGGTGACACACTGAGCTGCTAACCACCACCTTAGTGGTTCAAACCCACCAGCCGCTCTGAGGGAGAAATAAGAGGCTGTCCACTCCTGTAAAGACTTGAAGTCTTGGAAACCCCAAGGGGCAGTGCTGTCCTATAAGGTCGCTATGAGTTTGTGGAAATTTTTGTTTGGAAATCTGATGTGTTCCAGGAACAGAGAGGAAACTAGAGTGATCAAGGGCCAAATGAGGTACAATTAAGTCAAAAGGTCAACTTTGATCCTCAGCCCTCCCTGTCTGCTTCATTGTTATCTTCTCCCTGGTAGGGAACCTTCCCCTCAGGTCCGCATGCATTCTACCATCTCCTGTCTTTACAGAACCAACCTCTTCTACCCACACACCCTCTGTCTCGCTGTCACCGAGTTATATCAACTCATAGCGACCCTGTTAGGACAGAGTCGAACTGCCCCTGTGGGTTTCCAAGACTGTAACTTTTTATGAGAGTAGAAAGCCCATCTTTCTCCTGAAGAGTGGCTGCTGGTTTCAAACTGTTGACCTTGTGGTTGGTAGCCCCACCTATACCCCATTACACCATCGGGGTTCCACAGCTCCTGGAAGGTCCACTGATTTCTTTCCTTCCAGCCCAGCCTCTCTCGGTTGTGCTCCTAGGAGTCAAGCTGCCTCCATTTCCTGGCCTCCCACTTGCTTTCCAGGTCCCGTCTCTCCTCTAACACTGTTCTTGCGGATGACACCAATGACCCCCACACGACCCAGTCCAACGGCCGCTCGTCCTGGCCTTGCTGGACTGTCTGCGCCCTCCGGCACAGAGGACCACGGTCTCCTTCTGGAAACTCTTCTCCCGGGAGGCTGCTGCCAGTCTCATTTCCTCCTCAATGTCCCTCCTTGGGAGTGACCCATACATGTAGATGCTACCGTGACGACAATACTTAGGGGCCTGGGTTACGGGAAAGCTCATTCATTAGCCTTGGTGGCCGGGGCTCCAGGCGAGTCACTTAGCCTCTGAGGACCACGGTGGTGGAGAACACGGTGTGTGCATCGAGTCAGTGTGCTCTGGCGTGCACTTTGTGTGAGGCTTGGCAAGAAGCCCTGGCTGCCTTGCAACTTATCGTGGTGGAGAGTGCACAGCACTGCTTGAGGTGGCTGAACCATGGAACTCCATGATCTCCGTATTGGCTCCCAATGAAATGGTTTAAGAAAAAAAAAAAAAAAAGTATATACAAGCCTAGATGGAGAATATGTCAAGGACCTTAGCTTAACATTAGCATACTTTTGTTTATTGAAATTTTTCTGTGAGTTTGTAACAATGCTTTTTTGCTTACCCTCTATGTTCTATGGGCCAAAAGAAATAATTTTCTGCAACCTTTGAAGACAATACAAGAATAAACACACAAAAAGAGAAGAGAAAGAAAGCAAAGGACCCACAGCCTCAGCTTTCTCACTGTAAACTTGAGATTTAGCAGTGGCCTAGAAGTGTGCCGTCACTCCCTGCCATGAGTCCATTCTGAGCCAGCGCGCGGCCCTGAGGACAGAGGAGAACCGCCCCGTGGCTTCCTGAGACTGTAAGTCTTTATGGGAGCAAGAAGTCACATCTTTCCGCAGTGGAACAGCCAGGAGTGCACTTGAACTGCTGACCTTGTTGTTAGCAGCCCAGCAAATAACCCACTAGGCCACCAGGACTCCTCTGAAGGTTGCTGTAAAGATTAAATGATTTATTGTTTTTAAGTTCTGGTGGTGCCTAGAAATCAGTTCTCCCTGCTGTCGAGTTTATGCCAATTCATAGCGACCCTACAGGATAGAGTAGAATGCCCGCTGGGAATTTGCAAGCCTGCAGCTGTTTGCAGGAGGAGAAGCCCCGCCTTCCTCCCCTGTGCAGCAGCTGGGGCTTCCAACCTGCTGGCCTTGCAAGCAGCCGCCCAACGTCTCCTGACTGTCCACCAAGGCTCCTCACACTTGGTAAATGCTATTCTGTGACGGCTGTCCTCCTGAGGCTGAAAAAAATAAAATGCCCTTATCTGAATAACAGAGGAAGGAAAAATAGCATTAAAGAAGAGGAAGGCATCAATCATTACTAAGCTGATCAGGGTTCCTACTACTGACACCTCAACAATTAAACGTTGCCACAGAAACGTAACATTTTACCTGTGGGAGAAGACGGCAAACACACGGGATTTGTTAAAATCTGTTTCAATTCCCAACCAGAAGTAAATCTTGCTGAACACATCAAATGCATTGTATTGACTGTGATTGTATTGAGTGAGAAGCAGTGCAAGGAAACAATGTGGTTCTGGGCGGATTTCAATCCAGGCTTCTGGGCTGTGAGGCTCCAGGCAGAGAAGGGAAGTTCTCTACATTCCGGTTTCCTAATTATAGTACCTTTCTCAGGGGAGCATTTGTGAAAATGAAACACGCTAATGTAGGTGAAGTATTTAGAACAGTGCCTGGCAACAGGTAAGCTCTGAATAAATATTGAGATGACAATGTAGACGATGACGATTCCTAGTCCAACTATGATGGGAGGTCCCACTTCAAGCCCCTCAAATGACTTCAAGTCAGGTATCTGCACTGTGCGCCCACGAGTGCGATTTTCCTACACCAAACAATCCACATGTAGATTCACTACGGGAAATAGAAATTGTTGGCTGTTTTCCATCTGCCCCTGCACATCGGCTCTCCCCCATTCTGTGCGGCAGAGGACCTTCTGGGAGCTGGGCTGCCTTGCTGTCGGCCTCCTGGTTGGGCTCAGTCAATGCGATGCGTGGCGGGAGAGGAGTGAGGAAGGAAAGTGAGTTCTCAAAGGACCTCTTAAAACGGTTCAGAGAGCAAGGATGCCACTTTGATGGTGAGAGTGTGTCTGATCCACATCGTGGCCCTCTCGGTTGCCTACTGAACAGACAGACGCTGGCCAATGAGAAAGGGTGTGTATCGTGGCCCTGGTGAACGATACAGAACCCACCATGGACCGCCAGGTGTGTGGCCAGCACGTGCCTTAGAAGCATGGCGCGGGGGGGGGGAACTTTATTGCTTATTTTAGACCTGCCATCAGGAGAGACCAATTGTAAGAGGAGAAATCATGTTTGGAACAGTAGAGGGTCCACCCAGAAAGGAAGCATAAGAACAGGAAAGAGAAGGAGGAGGAGGAAGTGGAGGAGGAGGAGAAGAGAGGCTAAAAGACTCAAGGCAACATTCATTCCAAGGGACAGTGGACCACACGCAGCACAGCCTGCACAGGCCTGCAACCACAAGAACTGGCTGGTGCTCACTTCCCACAAAGGACCTCTCGGATCGGGATCGCAGCAGAAAGCCCTGCGCAGAGTGGGAGACAAGAGTACAACAAAACCATTAACCGGTCCAGGCTTTCTGCTCCGATAGAGACTGGTGGAACCCCCGAGGCACTGACCCTTAGACACCCCTCAAACATGGAACAGACCCCACTCCCAGAGATCACCGTTTAGCCAATCAATAGACAGACTTCTAAAGTAAGCATTAACACCATGAGGAATCTGCTGCTCCCAACAGTCAACCATCTGAGCCCCAAAGAAGCTCATTTCCCCCTCCCAACAGAATTCCGGAGACAGGAAGGAGCAGGAATGATGGGCAAATGGAATGAGGAACCCGGGGAGAAAGTGGGAAGAGTGCTTTGACACTGAGGGAATTACAACTATGTCACGCACACCAAAGTCTGCGTACATTGTTGAACGGGAGACGAAGTTGTTCACCCAACCCACAATCCAGTGTTGAGAGAGAAAGAAAGGGAAATCCTCCACTGGACAGATGGACTGACACACAGCAGTCCCCATGGACTCAAACATAACCGTGATCAAGAAGGTAACTCAGAATGAGACCAGGCCATGCTTTGTTCTGTTACCCACCTGCTTCCTCCCTGCTGCTCCAAAAGGCCATGGCCCCTGCCTGGCTGCCTCTCTTGTAAGCACAGCTTCTTTCTCCAGGATTTGGCAATCTTCCTTCTCCTGGCCCCTGCAGCCTCCACAGGCTCACGCACTGCAGGCCCTCGGAGCCGCACGCTCACTCGTTTTCCTTATCCCTGCCCCGATGGTTTTAGATAGCCCCTTCATTACTCTCTCTGAAGTGACCCGTCTGTTTCCTGCTGGCACGCAGCCTGGCAGAGGTTAAGCTAAGTGGCATCGAATGGTGCGCAATAGGAAGGAGAGACTGAAGACTTTATACATGGAGAGAACAGCTTTTGAACCAGAAGACTGCCATGCTCATCCAAAGCATCCCCCTGACCTTCTTGCCAGTCGAACTGAGGACCTCCCCACCAAAGACAAACTGAGCTTCCATCTCTGTGTTCATCTAATTATCTGAGCTTTGGCTGTCCTTGCTGGCCTCTGTGGGCAAATGGTACTTCCTCTGACAACTTGCAGGATGCGGGCACCTGCGGGCACCCTGATGCTTTGCTGCCATGTCCTTGAGAACAAATTCAGACGCAACATTCTCTGATGCTTCTACCTCACCTTGTCCCCAGCTGGTCTAGAGGAACTGGGGTCAAAGGACACATTCACAAGGAAACCATCAGTAACGCTGACTGCCCTAAGGTCACTGCAGTTCTTAGTTGTGACCAGACGCTTAATTTTGGAAGGTGACATCAGCATCGTCCTCCCGCTTTACGTTATGAATTAATCCTTCATTACAGTTGTAGGTCATACTCCACATGAAACAATGACTCAGTAACGGTTTGTGGTAAACTGCCGACCCATGTAAACAGAATGGCCAAGGCAGGCTTCAAGACCAGGCTTTTTGCAGACCCAAGTGAAGAGGCCGTTCAATAAGGGACCGGTTCATGGTCAAACATACAGGAAATCTGTAGTTATCTTGCTTAGTACTTTCTGTCGATGTAATGGGGGCTCAAATTCCAGAAGAGCCCAAGGAATATAAATCATTAATATCCTTAAGGCCGTCATGATATAAACATCATCATAGTCAGGAACAATACATGCTGAAGTTATCATTTACTGGGGGAAATGGGGAGTGACTGAAAATGGGGTCCGAGAGGGGGTATTCATCAAGGGAGAAAGAGAGCCAGGGCCAAACCAACAAGCAGACCCACTGCCATGAATCAGTGCCTCCTCATAGCAACCCGGTATGCCAAGGGCGGTGACCCTGTGAGTTCCCCAGGCTGTATCTCTTTATGGGAGTAGAAAGCCCCGTCTTTCTCCCATCCAAGTACTAACCAGGCCCGACCCTGCTTAGCTTCTGAGATCAGACGAGATCGGGCATGTTCAGGGTGGTGTGGTCGTAGACAGCCCCGTTTTTCTTCCTTGAAGCCACTGGTGGTTTTGAACTGCTGCAGCGCCAGGTCAAGTGAGAGAAGGGGAGGCTAGTTAGGCCGACTTCATGCTCAGGGGAAAACCATCAATCAAGAGGTGCGATATCAACGGTGTTGCCTTTGGGCAGAGGTTACAACTGAGCATCATCTGCAACTTCTAAAAATGATGGGGTTCCTTTCCAAACACAGAGCAACCGGTGAGCTGTCTTTCCATTTAGTCAAGAGATAATATTGCTGAAGAGCGTGGTACCAATCAGCCTTTGAGACAGAGACTTGTATTTTAAAGACACGTGGGGAACTAGCTGTATGGAGAAAACACTGAAGTGAATATGCGATAAAGTGAATAAGAAAACCCTTGCCCCTGGCCTGACTTCTTTTATGTGTATGAAATTAAACAGTTAGCTCTGTGTGTGTGTGTGTGTGTGTGTGTGTGTGTGTGTGTAAACTGCTTAAAGAATCTAGCTTAAAGGTTGTGGAGTCAGCAAAGAGACTAACGTGATTAAAAATCACATCAAGTGTTTCCTAAGAAAGGACAATGTTGATGACAGTCTGAACAAAGAGAAGAGCTGTTTTGCCTTCTGATATCCCAGTGGCCCTACAGAAGGTTAATGGAAAAGAGTCACAGGAGGCGCTCGTCAATGAAGTCACAAGAGAACAGCAGTGGGAGACAGCCGGGGCAGGGCTTCACAATCGGGGGCTTCGTGCCTGTTATCAGTGCCCCTGGAATGGCAGGGGGGTGGGGAGGGGTGTTAAGGATTTTGAAGTCTCTGGTAAACCAGTCTTCTGCTCTGTCACTTAAACTAATTTCTTTTATTAGTTATAAACACAGAAGCGTCTCTTTTTCAGGGGTAATGTGCAATTAAAAGACATTTTGATATCATTATTTCCATTGATCTATTTTTAACTGATGCCTGCAGCCCATTGACGTCATAGGGGTCTATGAAAATGCTTCTCTCTTGAAAGGGATTTGTAATCCTGTAGTGCTGAATGTGAATCAGAAGGATCAAGATGAACTCATGATATATTTTATCTTTTTAAAAATACACCCTTACTAATTTGGCCCAGTAAATTGGCCTAGAAATCATGAGCAACCTGGCCCCTTTTTCATACCTTTTCTCTAGTGCCAATGACTTGCAGTCGCCAAATGCCAACTCTTACGAAAAGAAATCAGGGTTCTTAGAAGAAATGACTGGTTCCAGATCTGAAGCAGGAAGTTTAAAAAGATGAACTTGGAACATCTCATTACCAGAAAGTAACAGATCTCAAACAGTAGAAGGATTTAGGAACCAACTTTAAGAGGCTCCTGCAGGCCAAAGATGTGACAGTTGGGGCATCAATAGGACAAAGATACATCATGGACTAGAACACATCAAATGGCACTGAAAACAGCACTAATGCCAATCGATTAATCTTCTGTTCCTCACTGGTTATCTCTGGAGAATGATATTTAGAACACTGGAAAAAGAGATGGACTCAAACATTTATCTTGCTTTAATTATGCTCTATACTTTACGGTAACCAGATTGTTGATGAGGATAGCTTTCTAGATGTCTATCTATGAAATGAGGAAATGGCAAAAGTAGAACCTTATCATTTCCCAACTCTTACTAAGCTAATGGGTTGAAGTAAGCCATCTGTGAAGCAATTTTGCTAAAACAATTGAACCTGAATCTGACGAGGCCTCTCGATATGATGACCAACTTGCACAAAGTGTAAAAGATGGAGGATACAGCTGTTAAAAGACACGTGTGTCTATATGTGTTTACACACAGATGAAGACACACATATGTACACATACAATAAGACTATAACACACACGCCCCATAATTAAATAACACCAGAATGGACAGTCAACAAAATCTAATGATGTAACAATCTCTACTAGCATAGCCCCAATTTATCCAACAAATAAACTGCAAAGAGAAAATAGGACAGAGACTATAATGGAAATGAACTTGATCCGGACGATGGGTGCACGTGTTAGGTGCCATTAGGCCAAAGTCAACTCATAGCGGCCTTATGGATAATAGAAGAAAACGCTGCCCCGACTTGTCCTTCCTTCTCCGTCACTGCTATGTCCGAGCCCACTGTTACAGATAGTGCGCAAATCTATCTTGTTGAGGACCTTCCTCCTTTGTGCTGACCCTCGGCTTTGCTAAGCACGATGTCTTTCTTTAGGAATCGGCACTTCCTGTTAGGGTATCCAAAGTATGTGAGGCAAAGCTACGCCATCTTTGCTTCTACGATGGCTTCTAAATCCTTGCTGTATTTCACCCAAGATTGATTTGGTCGTTATTCTAGCAGTCCATGGTATATTCAAAATTCTGCCCCAACACCGTAATTCAAATGCATCAAATCTTCTTGGGGTTTATTATTCAAAATCCACCTTTTGAATGCAAATGAGGTTATTGAAAATATCAAGGCTTAGGGAAGATGCATCTTGATCTTCAAAGTGTCGTCTTTGCTCTTTAACATTTTGAAATTAAAGGTCATTTGCAACAGATTTTCCCAATGCTAATTATATACATGTATACACACACGCACCCTATATATAATATACATGTATACACAGGTGCACCCTATATGAATGTGTTACACGGGGTTCTCAAGAGAAACAAAACCAGAATGCTAATAATTATATATATATAATACATGTATACACACACACACCCTATATGAGTGTATTAGTCAGGGCTCTCAAGAGAAACAAAACCAGAACACTAATAATTATATAGATATAGATATACAGTAGACAGATATATAAGAAATAAACAGTTAACTAAATTATAAAGCAGTACAAATGGCTCAGTGCAACTCACTCCCATGAGACAGCTGTGGGACACTGGCAGTTCTTCAAGTATTGAGGGCCGCCGGGTCGTCCTCTGTAGAGAGATTCAGGCTATCTGGGCATAGGCAGCAAACAGCAAGGCAGGTCACCAACAGTCAGCCAGATGACAGGTCCGACAGTCCCCAGCTGAAGAGATGTATACTCTAGTAGAGTGGCGAACCAGGTCTTGAAGGAACCTCAAATTACAGCGACACAGTCCATGGGTTAGCTGTCCCAGAGGTAGTGTAGCTTGCAAATGAAGGCACTGAACAAGCAAGGCAGCCACACATTGGTCTAATGATCAAAGAGCAAGAGACAATGGAGGCGAGGCTCGCAGAGCCATTTATCTCTCTGCCCTTCAATTAATCCCACATGTGTTTATTGGCCAGGTTGGCACAATAAACTAACTACCTCAATGCAGTTGTAAAAAAGTTGCTTTAATATTACTAGGAAATCATTACAATTTGTGGATACAATATTTTATGAGTAAGAAATCATAAAACTGAATGTAAGCTTTTACACTTGGGAATTAAAGCAACTGTGGAAAGCATAGAATAATAATGTTTATATGGTCCACAGATTCCCCTTGGCTGGTTTACAATCATTAGGACTCATTTAATTCACCAAAGCCTGATTAATCATATTATTTTATTTTATATTTGATCGAATGTATATAATAATATTTGAACCAACATTTGTCGATTTCTTACCAAGTGCTAGATTCTATGATGAATACTATATATTTACATAACATTACCTATACTGTATAACATGTCATTGTATTATATAATGTATAATATTATATTAGAATTTTATATAATAATAAAAGGAGCTCTGGTGATGTAGTTGGGCTGCTAACTGTAAGGTAAACAGCTCAAAACTACCAGTGGCTTTGAGGAAGAAAGATGAGGCTTTCTACTCCTGTAAAGAGTTACAGTCTCAGAAATTCACAGGGGCAGTTCAACCCTGTCTTAGAAGGTCACTATGAGTCAGCACCAACTTGATAGCACTGGGTTTTGAGATGTAAAAACATGTATTATAACAACACACAGGATTAGTTATTACTATTGTTATTTCTCAGAAGTATGTACATAACTTGCCCAAGATTGCCTAGCTAGTTAGTGATAGACCAGTACAAGATTTCTGAAATGCTGTCACTTTTAGTCACATCATCATTCTGCCACATGGAAAGCTGGGACAAATCTTAGATTCTGAGAACACATGAAGATATATGATTTTTAACCAGGAGTTGATGTAGTATGCATGGGAATGAAAAGTCCCATAAGAATATTTTGAGACTTCATTGTAAATGAGGGGGAGTGCAGGGTGGAGACCCAAAGCCCATCTGTAGGCAACTCGACACCCCCTTACTGAAGGGTCACGGGGAGGAGATGAGCCAGTCAGGGTGCAGGGTAGCAACGATAAAACATACAACTTTCCTCTCGTTCCTAAATGCTTCTACCCTCCACTATCATGATCCTAATTCTACCATACAAATCTGGCTAGACTAGAGGATGTACACTGGTACAGATAGGAACTGGAAACACAGGGAATCCAGGACAGATGAACCCTTCAGGACAAGTGGTGAGAGTGGCGATACCTGGAGGGTGGAAGGAAGGTGGGGTAGAAAAGGGGAACCAATAACAAGGAACTACATATAAGCTCCTCCCTTGTGGATAGACAACAGGAAAGTGGGTGAAGGAAGGCGTCGGACAGAGTAAGATATGACAAAATAATAATACTTTATAAATTATCAAGGGTTCATGAGGTAGGGGGGAGCAGAGAGGAAGGGGGAAAAATGAGGAGCTGATATTAAGGTCTCAAATAGAAAGCAAATGTTTTGAGAATGATTATGGCAACAAATGTGATTGACATAATGGGTGCATGTATGGATTGTGATAAGAATTGTACAAGCGCCCAATAAAATGATTTTTTAAAAAGAATATTTTGAGACTATCCTGGGACAATAGGTTTTAACAGATGAGGGAATGGTACTTTAAAGCCTAAGAGAAACCAATAGAGAAAGCGCAATGGAACCCAAAATTGGTTCTTTAAAAAGATCAATAAAATTCATTAACCTCTAGCTAGATTGATTAACAGAACCAAAGAAGTTATGAACTACCAGTATAAAAAATTATATGAGCCATCATCACAAAGCCCAAAGAAATGAAAAAGATAATGAAAGAATGTTATAGACAATTCTATGCCAATAAATTTAATAAGTGAAACAGGCAAATTACCTAAAAGACACCCTTGATCAAACTTCATTCCCTGAGCAGTAGATAACCTGAGCTGTCATAGTTGTGAAGCTCCCCCACAAAGAAGCCAGACCCAGAGGCTTCATTGGTTGATTCTACTAATCAGTTAAGAAGTCATTATGCTGATTCTAGACAAACTCTTCCCTAATACAGAAGTGGAAAAAACTCACTATGTGAAGCAAACCCAGACAAAATAATCAATTCTACTCTTGAAAAAGATGAATCAACTTTATTGTATGTAGGTAAATCATACCTCAACTTAAAAAAAATCCTAACAAGTTGGGTAGTAAGCATTACAAGGGAACATCTTTCCCTCCATTCTTTGAAATCCATGATTTCCCCGTGAAGTCTTTCTTCACCTACCCATCCCCAACAACATTGCCCTCCTCTGAATGCCAACCATCCTCTTTCTGTAACTCTCTTCTGGCATGTGTTGCTATCTGAGTGAATAAACACTGGTTGAAGAAAATAGGAACTCATTGATCTGGTTTAAATAAATGGAAATTTACTATCAGAACATGGTTACTGTATAGATTGCAAACGTGGGAAGTACAATTAGGCCTCAGGAAAGTTTGGAACCAGGAATTGACAAATGAGGAGGCACCCCACCAAACAACATCATTGCACTGGGCAGAACGCACTTCCCCAACAGGTGAGGATCGAGCAACTCGCTCTGAGTCAGCGCACCCAGTGGCATCACCTGGGAAGGTTCTCTGGTCACAGTGAATTTTTCTGTACAAGCAGTTTTGCTGAAACCTCATTTTTCGTGATGGCCAGTTGAAGAGAACAGTGTGTGGCTGTGAAATTTTGTTTCCTGCTTGGGGAAATATGCTGCAGAAACCATTGTGATGCTGAACACAGCTTACATGGACAGTGCTATGGGGAAACATAAAGTGTATGAGTGGTTTTCTAATTTCAAAAAAGGTGAGATGTGGATTGATGACAAACCTTGTTCTGGACAGCCCTCAACTTCCCAAACGGATGAAAATGTTGATTTGTAGTGCATTTGGAGTATGTTCCACCAGGTCAAATTGTTAATCAAGCTTTCTATTTAGAGGTTCTGAAAAGACTGCGTAACAGTGAGCGGCAAAGAAGGTCCAATTTGTGGTAGACAGGGACTGGTTCTGCCACCATGACAATGTACCTGTTCGCACAGCCCTCGATGTAGAACAGCATACCCCACACCTTACTCACTTGACCTCACTCCATGTGACTTTTTTTGTTTCCACAAACGAAGAGGGACATGAAAGGACAGCGATTTGAAGTAGTCGAGGTGAAGAAAAAAACATCGAGGGAGGTGCTGTCAGCCATCCAAACAGATGAGTTAAAAAAAAATGTTCCCAAGAATGGAATAATGAATTTGACAAATGTATTAAGTGTAATGGAGAGTATTTTGAAGGTGATAAGGTAGTTTTTATTTTTTAAAATCTAAAGAGATAGCTTTGAAAAATAGTCAAGGTTTTTTGGGGTACCCCCTCGTATTTTCTTTCCTACCCAAGAACCGGCATTCTCTATGATCTGTTTTTTTTTTTTTACCTTGTATCTACCTCACATCTCTTCCTCCTGCTTTCTCCAGGCTAATTCTCTATGCACATGGGATATACATGGCCACCCCAACCCAGTGTGGTCTCTTAGCACTTTAATGACTGTGTTAGTCTGGGTACTTTAGAGAAACAAATCCACAGAAACTCATATGTATAAGAGAGAGTTTTATATAAAGGGGAAGTGCACATCAAGAAAACATCCCAACCCAGTGCTGCTCAAACCCACAAGTTCAGCATTAGCCCATATGTCCAATACCAATCCACAAAGTCTTCCTCCATCTCACAAAACACACACTATGATGCCGACTGCAGGAGGAAAGCCGAATCAGTGAGTGTGTAAGCATCTCAGCGCTGGCAGGGGTTTTGAGTTTCATTGTTGCTACACTGAACCCTGAGTGATACATCTCCTCCCCACTACCCCTCTGCAAGAGATGTCCAGTTGTCTACAGATGGGTATTGGGTCCCCATCATGAGCTCCCCTCATTAGCTGTTCTTTTTTTTTAAGCGTACCATATGATGTGGTTTAAAAAAACAAAGAAGTGACAAGATCATGTCGTAGATGAAGTCCACAGCGACAGACTACACACGACAATTTGCAATCCAACAATCTTGTTTTGGGTGCTCATTGTACAGCACCAACGACCAACAGCAGCAACAATAGCCAATACCAGGGACATCTCAATTGGCTGAAATTTTAACTGAAAACTTGAAGTTGCGCAGACTTCTGCTTAATAGGTACGCAAAGTGTTGAACACAGATCCGTTGCAGACAAAAACCGAACTTTCTATGGGAAGTTTAAACAAGTGGGTTCAAGATCTTGACATTGTTTTCTTGGAAGAACTGAGACAAGAGATTGAACAAGGCTTTAGTCGTAGAAACCTAAAGAGAAAGCATAATCAGACCAATGGCTACCAGCACATGCAAGCGGTCCAGAGCAAAAGCAAGCTAGTCAGGCGAGCAGAAAGAGGGTAGCAGTTGTTTTGAGATGATTCAGGCATTTTGCTTGTTGACTTTATGGAGGGGCAAAGGATGGCAACATCTGCTTATCAGGAGAGTGTTTTGAGAAAGGCAGCGACAACATTGTTGGGAAAGTGTCCAGGAACGCTTCAGCAAAGAGTCCTTGTCCACCGTCACAATGATCCCACTAATGCGACTCATCAAACAAGGGCCATCTTCTGAGAAACCATTAGGATCCAGTCTTGAGTTGGCTCCTTTGGGTTTCTTTTTGTTTCCTCGTCTTAGAAAAATACCTTTTTTAAAAATCACTTTCTTAGGGGCTCATACAACTCTTATCACAATCCATACATCCATCCATTGTGTCAAGCACATTTGCACTTTTGTTGCCATCATCATTCTCAGAACACTTGCTCTCCACGTAAGCCCCTGGCATCAGCTCCTCATTTCAGAAACATATCTTTTAAGAGCACCCATTTGACTTCCCTCCTTCACTACATACAGTAAGAAGACTTCACTGGCATACTTAGATGCCCTGGACCCTCAGTGCTTCAGGGATGCACTAAGTGGCTGGCGTTGCTGCTTGCAAACGTGCCTTAAAGTTATACTGAGAAACAACATTCTGATTTTTATGTTTATCCTTTCCAACCACTTTTATCATTTCAAAATCATTGTTATCATTTATATTGTGTATTACTAGCTCTCCAATCAATTTTCCCATGAATCTTTCGACATTCCCACACATGTGACGGCACAGGACTTAAGCAAGCATGGAGCCCAGCAGGACTCCCTACGCAAAGAGGACAGCCTTAGGAACCCAACTGGGAAGTTCTACCCCGTCCTATGTTGGACAGGACCCGATCACAGTGGATCATAGTTAGGTAACAAGATCACATGTTTCCTGACTGCTTTTTCTGCCTGGAGTCTAAGCTTCATGAGGCCAGAATTGTTCTGCTCCCTACATGGATTCCTAGGACTCTCAGTAGAAGGCCCAGAGTGGAGGTTCCGTAAAGACCTTATTGAATTAAGTGAGAATTTTATCTCATTTTACACACCTAGTAATTCCCGTGACCACCAGAGTCCAAGGAACCCCACTGAGAACACCTCACGGGCATTTCCTAGTACACCTATGCCAGTATGCTGTCCTAGCTGCTTCCTCCTTTCCCCCCAATTCTACTGCTAGTTCTCAATAACAGCTTCCTCTCCATTCCTCATTAATCATTCAATCACAGTTTTATGACTTCAGTTGGCTCTTCCTAGTCCAGAGGCCACATGAGCTCCATATCAGATTTCCATGTCTGAAAAGTCCTACAGAGGCCTAGGAGCCCTGGTATTCTCTTTCCAACTTGGCTATGTCTTAATGTGGGATCTTAAGGGTATAAGCTTATTTTAAGTTCCCTCTGAGAACTCTGCATGATAACTTGTAAACAGCAGGTGCTTAATAAATGCTTGAGCAACTTGCTGACTGATCATTCCATACATGAGAACTAAAAATAAAAACCTTTGTCCTAGTAATGTAATGCTAGTGAGCATATACTATGGTGGTACTGGCATGGGGGCTGCAGCAGAACCGATAAACAACTCTAACTCAAGGCCAAGGGGCAGACTGGTAGACTGGTAGGGTCAAAACATGCACACAGTTAACTAATCTAATCAGGTAAGAAGCTCTCTGAGAGAGCAAAGTAAAAGAACCCCAGGTCGGGGAGTGGGAAAGGTGCTAGGACGGAGGTGGAAACTAAAAATGAGGCCTTTGTGACCCTCCCTCCAGAAGACTTTACTCAGAGGACAGCACTGAAGCTACAGCGCAGGGAGAGAGACATGTCTGATCTGAGCACAAGGGAGCAAATGAAGGGGGAGGAAGAGAGAGTGGAACACACCCTGGCCCACCAAGCCTTGAGGACGATATTCCAGCTCAGAGCAGCCAGTGCACAGAGAGGACCATATGGCCGCCCCCACTACGAGACACAACATCCCTCGCTGACCCATAGCCCTACAGAGGACAAGACTGGAGGCACAGTGTGGGAACTGTGCCCGATCTGACCCCACCACACCGAGGCAAAACACTGAAGGCGTGCAACAGAACCGCAAGGGGAACAGAAAAAGGAAGTCCCCAGGGAATATCAAAAATAGACTTTGGGGCCAGGGCATGGTATCCCATCATAGTCAACTATAAAACACTCCTAAAGATCAACAAACAGACCTTAAACTATTTACAGGCTTTTCTTTTTGTCATTGGTTTATTGTTGTTTTATTTTCTTTTGTAGCTTTGTTTTGTTCTGTCTTGGTTTTTGTGATTATTAGCTCTTCTGGTCTTTCTAGATAAGATAGACTGTATTAACAATCTGGAGGAAAAAACAATGGGATCAACAGTTCCAGGTGGACATGGGAGAGGGGGAGGTGGGGGAAAGGAAGTGGTGTTAACAAACCCAGGGACAAGGGAACAACAAGTGATCCAAAATCAGTGGTAAGGAGTGTGTAAAAGACCTGGTAGGGATTGATCAAGGGCAATGTAATCGAGAGGAATTACTGAAACCCAAATGAAGGCTGAGCATGATAGTGGGACAAGAGGAAAGTGAAAGGAAATAGAGGAAAGAACTGGGAGGCAAAGAGCACTTATAGAGGTCTAAATACAGGCATGTACATATGTAAATATATTTATATATGATAATGGGGAAATAGACCTATGTGTATAAATTTACAGGTTTACTCTGAAGGTAGCAGTTAGACATTGGATCTCCACTTAAGTATTCCCTCAATGTAAGTACACTTTGTTCTATTAAACTGGCATTCCATGATGCTCACCTTCCCAACATGATCACTGAAGACAAAGTGGGTGCATGAGCAATGTGGTGAAGAAAGCTGATGGTGTCCAGCTATTGAAATATATAGCATCTGGGGTCTTAAAGGCTTGAAGATAAACAAGCAGCCATCTAACTGAGAAGCAACAAAGCCCACATGGAAGAAGCACACCAGTCTGTGCGATCATAAGGTGTCAACAGGATCGGGTATCAGGCATCAAAGAACAAAAAATCATGTCTTGTGAATGAGGGGGAGTGTGGAGTGGGAACCCAAAGCTTATCTGTAGGCAACTGGACATCCCCTTACAGAAGAGTTGTGGGAAGATGAACTAGCCAGGGTGCAGTTAGCAATGATGAAACATACAACTTTCCTCTAGTTCTTTAATGTTTCCTTAACCAACTGTCATGATCCCAATTCGACCTTACAAATCTGGCTAGACCAGAGGATGTACACTGGTACAGATAGGAACTGGAAACAAGGGGAATACAGGACAGAGTAACCCTTCCAGACCAGTGGTAAAAGCAGCAATACCAGGAGGGTAGAGGGACAGTGGGGTAGAAAGGAGGAACCAATTACAAGGATCTACATATAACCCCCTCCCCGAGGGGCAGACAAGAGAAAAGTGGGTGACGGAAGACATCGGGCGGTGTAAGACATGTCAAAATAATAATACTTTATAAATTATCAAGGGTTAATGAGGAAGGGGAGGGGGGGAATGAGGAGCTGATACCAAGGGCTCAAGTAGAAAGCAAATGTTTTGAGAATGATGATGGCAACAAATGTACAAATGTGCTTGACACAATGGATGCATGTATGGATTGTGATAAGAGCTGTACGGGCCCCCAATAAAATGATTTTTTTTAAATAAGGCTTTTGAAGAATGGAAAGGAGAAATATTTAGAACTGAATTAGAATGAAAACAATGGGAAAATGCCAGGGATGTAAGGACAATGGTAGTTAGAGGAAACTGTATAGCTTTTAATATAGTTATCAGGAAACAAAGAAAGTGTTAAGCTACACCAGGAAAGTGTTCCACTCAAGAAGCTGGAAAAATAAGAACAGGGAAAACCCAAAGAGGCAAGAGAAAGGAGGCCATCAGAGTGGGGATTAATGCAGTAGAGAGCTACAAAAACAACATGTAATAAAAGAGATCCACAAAACCAAACGCTGATTCTTTATAAAGTGTTGACAAGACGGACACTTTAGGGAAGCATCCACAAAACAGACAGTGCAGGGGGACAGAAGGAAAAAGGCCCCTTAACTAGAGACGCAGCAGCGATTTCTTCGAAGAGCAGAAAATGTTTTGACAGCAATGGGAACGGTATTCCAGGAGCAAGGAAAGCAGGAGTACTTGGTCTGACTGCAGCACAGGTTCCCTTTCCAGAAAAGCAATTCCTGTCTCCCCTGGCAACTGAACACTGGTACTAGAGCCTGTAATCCAGGATAAAGTGTAGGTATCTGCTTCTGCAGCCCCCTTAGATGATCCAGGATTCTCCAGGGGACAGTATTGCCCACTTTGGGAAACATCGGAGGAGAGGAAGTTGGCGAAGTACTGAGCATGCCCAGTCAGCCTTCCCTCTCCCTCTTTCCCAATTGGGCAGGTCACCAGGGTCCTGACGGTGAAGCTGCTTGAGAGCCAGACTTTAATCAGTGATGGGAAGCTATTGACAGTTTTGGAGCAAGGGCATGCCAGGATGGGGGGCTGCCATTTGTAGTGGCTGTCAATTTGGTTCCAGACACGGCAAATCAGATGATTTAAGGTCGAGCTGGGCCCCATAGGATTTTCAAGGCTCTGTCTAGTCAGCAACAGATCACCAGGCCTTTCTTCCAAAGCACCCCCTGATCCAATCTTTCAATTTGTAGTCGAGGGACTCCTTCATTCAAAGAAAACCAAGCTTGCTGCCAGTGGGTCAATTCTGATTCGTAGTGGCCCTATAGGGCAGGGTCTCTGAGATTTCAAACCTTTACAGGAGAAGACAGCCTTGTCTTTCCCATGCAAAGCAGAGAACATACCAATAATCTAGCGATCATCGAACATACCAACACAGTTTCACCCAGCTGCCCACTGCCTGCCCTGCACGCTGTGTCTGGGAACTTCATTTGGCATCCAGGTTGCCTCTCCCGACATGAGACAGACCGAGACACTTGCTTCTGCATGCTCCCGGCAGCAAGGCCAAGGGTGGGTGACCACCGAGCTCTTCAGCCAGGCAACTCTGCAGAGAGTTGTCTCTCTGGTTAAAGGCGCATGCGCAGCGGCTGCATGGCTGGGTACCTGACGCAGTGCGAGCTTCCATCAAAACAGGGCTGGCAGTCTGATAAAGTTAGGTCCTGGCACGGAAGTTGGGTGGCATTTCCTCGTCAGACCAGTTCTGAGGCTTGGTGTCAGGGGTTGTGCCAGGGCATTCAGCTGCACTGTGGCTCCCCAGGAATTCTGCCAGCGCCCCGGTCAATCACTTGCTCCTCAGTCAGCCACAGTCCCTTTCTGCTGCTTGCACCTAAGAACCCTGATGGATACACATTAATCCCATTGAGGCTTTGACCCTAGCCCCAATCACACGCATGCATGAAGGGGCTTCAAAGCCTTTCTGGAAAAATGGAATTAAAAGAAAATATCACGTTTCCAATAACTTGTTGAGGCCCCCTTGCACATTCACTCACCAAAGTTCGGACAAGTGAAAACAAGTGCACTGGCCGTAAGGGATGCTTCACTTGTGGTTGGTCCCTGGGCCACGAGGCAGCAGTCTGAAACCACCGGTGCTGCCACAGGAGAATGTGGGGGTTTTCGGACACCCACTGGGGCAGAGCTACCCTGTCCTACGTGTCCCACTGAATCAGAACCGACTCGATGACGGTGCAGGGTTATTTGCTGTTGTTAGCTTTTGTATTAGAAAATGTATTTATGATACTATTGAGTGAAAAGAGGGGGGGGGAAACAAAACAGCGTATGGGGGAGATGGCAAAGAGTTTGTGGAAGAATGAAATGAAGAGCTCGGAGAATTTCCCCACGGACTTCGGGAAGCGCTCCTGCATGTGCTGTCTGTGTGGTTCGCATGTGTGCCTGCACACACAGTTTACACTACAGCGCAAATACTTGTTATCCTGGACCGGTAAGACGAGTGAGCAGTACTTATTTCCTTCTTTTTCTTTACATACACTTCATAATTATTACTAAGCACACATATTTCTTGCATGCTTTAAGAAAAAAAACAAGGGGGATTAAAAAACTTGAGTTATGTTAATTATATATTGACTTTTAAAAGAATAACATTTTAAACAAACAAATAAAAACGTTAAAGACTGTTTCAGTGTGTTTTTGCCCCCTGCAGGTATGCTAGTCAAGCACCGCTTTTTCACTTCTGTTGGACAATTGGGGGTTCTTTTGGACCACTGTCTGCTCTTCCCAGAAGGGGGTCCCACTGAAGTCCAACCCCACTGTCCCCCCATTCACTCCCTCGCATAGGACAGGGTCTCCTGGGGGACTGGAGAAGCTGCAGGAAGTACTGAGCATGCCCAGAGTAAGCCCTCCCTCTGCATCATTCACATCTGCCTGCCTGGCCCATGCTGCCTACAGTCAGGTCGGTGCTGGCCAGGGCTGAGAGCCTGAGGGAGGTAATGCCAGAGAGCCCTTGGCAGCCACGTACACACCTGTGTCCCCAGTTTCCAACAGGCCTTTCTCTGTAACAGCCCCACTGGCTTCCTGTGTCTGCTTCCTCGGCTTGTTCTGAAGCCGGGAGGGGAATAGAGTGTGACTGAGCTGGGGCAGTCTACTCTCATGTAGTCAGAGACCTGTGACTGAGACCATTTCTTTAGCCTTCTGGACCCTGCTCTGGGGACAATGGCAGCACAGGCTCTTCTCAAGCCACCTGGGGACTCTGGAAAGAGGATACCCGCCTTCGAGAGAGTGCAGGCTTACCTGCAGCCTCGCTCTTTACTGCCTCCTTGGAAAATGCATCATTACTTAGTAGTCAGCATCTTTTGGAAGACTTGGTGCCTTAGAGACAGCAGAATATCAAACACCAGGTCCTGGGGTTTCATTAGCAGCGAGGCATTTTAATGGGATTACAGCTCCTTTGTGCTCAGGAAGTTCAAATGAATTATCTAGCGAGTTTCACCTTTTTCCCTCACAGAGGACATCACAAAAGAAAGCAAGCAAACAGGAATCTCCAATCAGCAAATTCTCCCTCCATTATTTTATCATTTGTGGACGCCCTCAGATGCTCTCTGCATTTCATAAATCGTTACTCTCACGTTCAAGTCATATAAACATGCCTCTCTTCCCAAGAGTTTATCAGCATTTTGCAAAGTAGCTAAATATGGCACGTGCTTAAAACACACACACACACACACACAGCCAACCAGCCAGCCAAGTTACAAACATTACACACCTTCTCCATCTGATAACTGCCAGGCTAGACAATAACCCAAGCCAATCACTTCTTTCTCAGGTTTCCTGAGTCTTTCCTCCAGATTTACTCTGAGTTCTAACTCAAGGCCACAAACATGGCAGTTGAAGATATGCATGTTACTTCACAGAAGAGCGAATCTCATCAAGCAATCAGGCTCTAAAAGCGACTTCCTTCCTGTGAAATAATGGCCACTATAAAAATGCCAAGACTCACAGAAATGGAATAATAATATTCTTGAGTGTCTGGAGTCCTGGGGTGGTACAAAGGCCCAACACACTTGTCTAATAACCAAAAGGTTGGTGGTTCAAGTCCGGCTAGCACCTTAGAAGAAAGGCCGGGCCATCCACGTCTGAAAATCCAGCCACTGGAAAACTCAAGGGGCACGGTTCTGCTCTGACACACCTGAGGTCGCCATGAATTGGCATTGACACCAATCGGTTGATGAGCGTCTACAATCTTCACATATAATGTGCTGCGTTAGAGTTCACAATCTGAGCACCCTGATTTGCAAAAGGGGATGAATGGCAGTCAGAGCCCAAAACCCATTTGCAGAGTTCCCACATCCATGTTAAGGCTCCGTTGAATCTTTCTCACAATTAACCCCAGAGGCAGATAAGACGACCCTCAAGCAGAATGCCTTGGAGACTGGATTGTCTCCACCCCTCTCTGGCCAGTCCATGGGGGGACAGTCTCTCTCTTGGGGGCATGCCTATGTGTGTCCTTGATGGAGGTCACCATACTGGGGACAGTACAGAGGCAGAGGAAGGGGACTGAATTGACACGAGTCATACCTGTCTGCTGGGCCCTGACTGCCTTGGTCAGAAGACTCTGGACCAATCTTGTCGGCTCTTCTATGTAACAATGTACATGTCCCAATCATGGCTCTGTCCCTGCTTCTGTAGTCCACCTGTAACTGTGATGTGTTGATCACCAGGCAGGCTTTGGTGACAGCTTCCTTTGTCCATGCCTTTTTGAAAGCTTGGACACCATCTCAACCTCACGTTGGTGGCCTCCCTTCTCTGGATGATGTGTCTGGCTGTGTCTTTGTCTCTTTGAAGACTTAATCAATGTTCTCTTTAAATTGTATTTGAAGTGGGGTCCCCTTTGTACCCTGAAACAGTGTCAAATATACAATCAATGTCACCAATCAAACTGTATATGGATTATTGAAGGGAAAACCAATTTGCTCTGTAAACGTTCCCCCAACGCGATTCCATTTTTTCCCTTAAGTTTTTAATAGCAGTGTTTTCCAGTAAATTAAACTAAAGGCCCTCAGAAAAGCGATGACAAATCCTTTTTAATAAAATGGATCGATGGGGATTGGGGCTATGGAGGCTGGCCTTGCACAGGGTTGGGACCTGGGGCTAATAAAGCAGCCTGATGAAGCCAGGCCAAGAAGGCCAGGAAGTAGCCCTGGTGGGAGAGTGGGCTAACCACAGGTCAGCAGTTCAAGCCCACCTGCTGCTCCCACCTGCACCCGAGTCAAGATGAAGCTATATGCTCCTGTAAAAATCCACAGCCTCAGAAATCCGGAGGGGTAGTTCTGGTTAGCACCACAGAATCAACTAAATGGCCACAGATGGAAGGTCAGGGGTCCAGGGCGTTTACCTGGCCACACTCTTGACCCCGGTGTGGGCTTGAATCCTGCAGCGCCCTCTGCACATGCTGTCAGAGCTGGAATGACCCCCAGTGCCATCACGGACAGCGTCTGGAACAATACACTGTCCGAAGGACTGGCCACCAATATAAGTTTCACTGTCGGCCAAGTTGATATATGAATACAGCTATAAGTATCTTCCACCACCTGGCTGTCGGTACGTTGTACCGTGGCAGCATGTGTGCCTGTGCCAAGGTTGTTTCAATGATCAAGTTCCCTGTGACAGACAGGTTTCACTGGCACTTCCAGGTTGAGACAGACTAGGAATAAAGGCCTGGTGATCTACTTCTGAAAATTAGCTAATGAAACCATGAGAATATTGCCAATACAGTGCTAGGAAATGAGGCCTCTTGGTTAGAAGACACCTCAAATGCACAGCAGCTGCCAGGATGGGCTAGAGCAGCAGTTCTCAACCTGCAGGTCGCGATCCCTGTGGGGGGAAGGTCCAACGGCCCTTTCACAGGGGTCGCCTGATTCATAACAGTAGCAAAATGACAGTGATGAAGCAGCAACGAAAATAAATTTAAGATTGGGGGAGGTCACCAAAACATGAGGAAGTGTATGAAAGAGTCGTGGCGTTAGGAAGGCTGAGAACTGCTGGTCTAGAGCAGGTGTCCTCAAACTATAGCCTGCAGGCCACATATGGCCCGCCGAGGACATTTATCCAGCCCGCCGGGTGTTTTGCCCCGTTTTGGAGTGTTTTTGTTTTTTTTACTTCAAAACAAGATATGTGCAGTGTGCATGGAATTTGTTCATAGTTTGTTTTTTTTTTAAATTATAGTCTGGCCCTCCAACGGGTCTGAGGGACAGTGAACTGGCCCCCTGTTTAAACAGTTTGAGGAGCCCTGGTCTAGAGCATAGCAGTGAGGGTGGGGGCCACTGGGACAGACAGCGTTGCATTCTGTTGTGCCCGTGTGAGTCTACGCCAACACCACAGCAACTGACAACAGTGACAAACATTCTACACAACTGATTCGCCTATTAATTGAAGACCAAAACCAACCAAATACTTACAAATTTGTAATGCATACCTGCTTGGCCATGTGTCTTTTCAACCCACATGTGCATTCTGGAGTGGGTAAAAACTGTCCTTTGAAAAGCCATCGAGAGGTCTTCTATTTGAGAGCAGAGCTAGTGTGACTCTAGGACTCCAGTGTGAATGAGCCCGGATACAGTGCAGAGAAGTCAGAGCGCCAATTTCATCAGGGGAGAAAACAACCTATTGAACGTGTCTAACCCCCTGCCCCAATTTTGTCAGAGCTTCATCTACCCAAACTCAAAGTGCCAGAGGGGTTAGCAAGTCGAGTTTCTATAAAATGTTTATAAATGTGCCTTTCCTCTTGTCTTGGTCCAATCTATAGTCAGAGAAAAGGACAAATACGACCATGTCATTTCTTATTCTCAGAATAAGGAGTGAGCTTATCAAGGCAACGTGGAGCTTCTGCTTGACCTGGCCCTGGATCTGCCCAGCCAGCTGATCCCCTCTGTCCTCTACATGGATGTGTGCGTACGCGCACGAACACACTCACGCACAAACACACACACACACACTGATGGATCCCACATTTATCACCTGACAGTGGGTAATGGCATCTGAGTGCCTGACTCCCGTGCTTACCTCTCTGGGCCCTGAGGAAAAGCCCCTGTTCTTGGTTGCCAGCAGGGGCCCCAGGGCTGCACTCAGGACCATGAGCTTGCTGGGTCACGGGTGGAACTGAGGAAGCATTGAGAGAGGGGCTAGTCACCGTGGTTAACGTTTGTCTCACGCAGGGCTTTACAGGAGCAGCCAATATCTCCTCATCGAAGATCTCCCAGGACCTTTTAGGTGCTCAAAGAGTGGAGGTGGAAGATTTTGAAATTTAGTTATTGAGGGAGACATTTTTTATTGTGATTTTTGAAGAAAATAATAACAGATTGGCCCCCTTTAAGCATCTTATTAGCAAGGCACCCTAGTGGCTCTGTGGGTTAGGCATTGTGTTACTAATCGCAAGGTTAGCAGTTCAAACCCACTAGCTGCTCCTTGGGAGAAGGATGAGGCTATCCTGCTCCCGTAAAGATTGACAGCCATGGAAATCCAAAATAGGGCCACTGTGAGTTAAGATTGACACAAAGGCAGTGAGTGGGTTTTTATTACAGTAATGATAACATTTGTACCCTTAGAGTTTCCATCTAGAATACTCGTTAGAAACTGTAGAATACTCTTTGTACATCATCTTCTCCATGACTAAGCGGTAAGGTGAAAGACAGTTGGGGGAGGGGGTGCAGCCCTGGGGGTGTGGCTGGTTATCCACTGGGACACTGAGCACGAGGTCGGCAGTTTGGACCCGTAAGCCATTCTACTTTCTGCTCAAAAAAAGATTTACAGCTTCGGGAAACCCAGAGAAAGTGCTCCTTTAGCCTGCAGACTTGCTATGGGTCAGAAATGGACGCATGGCCATGGGCTTGGGGTTACGGTGGTCCTGTGTGTAGTCGCTAGGCTTTGGCTGACGGGTTCAGATCCTGTCTCTGCCAGCTACCGGCTGTGCCTTCTTGGGCACGTCACTTAGCAACTTTGTGCCTCAGGATTCTCCTTTGTGAATGAGGATGATTACAGTACCACATGGTGGCATCTAACACTTTAGAATGTTAGGAGGATTCACTGAGAGAATACACTGTATGTGAAGTGCTTTCTTTCTTTCTTTCTTTCATGAAGTGCTTTTCAGCAGAGTTTTACGTTGTTCATAGGAAGCAAGGCTTCAACATTCGCCATTCTTCTTATTGCTAGGATCTCTGGTGACACTTTCATGTAACCACAAGACCAGTGGTTCAAACCCATCAGCCACTGCTCAAGAGAAACAGGAGGCTATGTACTCCCATAAACAGCTAAGAAACCCTTCAAAGGTTGTCATGAGTCAGAAAAGACTTAATAGTAGTGGGTAGATGTCAAACTAACCTCCATCTGTCTGGGGGAACCCTGGTGGCAGAGTGGGTACACGCTGGGCTGGGAGCCGAAAGTTCAGGGTTTTAAACTCACCAGCTGCTTCAAGGGAGAAAGCTGTTCTGCTCTAAAAGTGTCATGTCCTGGAAACCCACAGAGGCTGCTCTACCCTGTCCTGTAGGGTCCCTGTCCCTATGTGTTAGTGAATTTGGTTTTGGGGGGTTTTCCCATCAGTCTAGCTATCACTACTGTACTCTGATGTAAATGGAAGTCATTTCATGATTACAACAAAGATGTTAAAAAATATGCATTCATTTGCTTTGTTAGCCATGAAGTTATATTTTTTTAAATCATTTTATTGGGGACTCATACAACTCTTATCACAATCCATACATACATCAATTGTGTAAACCACCTTTGTACATTCTTACCCTCATCATTCTCAAAACATTTGCTCTCCACGTAAGCCCCTGGCATCAACTCATTTTCCCCCCTCCCTCCCCGTTTCCCCTCCCCCATGAACCCTTAACAATCTATAAATTATTATTTTGTCATATCTTACACTGTGCGACGTCTCCCTTCACCCACTTTTCTGTTGTCCATCTCCCAGGGAGGAGGTTATATGTAGATCCGGGTAATCATTTTCCCCCTTTTTACCCACCCTCCTGGTATTGCCACTCTCAGCACTGGTCCTGAAGGGATCATCCACCCTGGATTCCCTGTGTTTACAGTTCCTATCTGTACCAATGCACATCCTCTGGTCTAGCCAGATCTGTAAGGTAGGATTGGATCATGATAGTTGGGGTGAGGGGAGAGAAGCATTTAGGAACTAGAGGAAAGTTGTATGTTTCATTGTTGCTATACTGCACCCTGACTGGCTTGTCTCCTTCCCATGGCCCTTCTGTAAGGGGATGTTCAGTTGCCTACAGATGGGCTTTGGGTCCCTACTCCGTACTCCCCCTCATTCACAATGATATGATTTTTTGTTCTTTGATGCCTGATACCTCATCCCTTGGACATCTTGTGATCACACAGGTTGGTGTGCTTCTTCCATGTGGGCTTTTTTGCTTCTGAGCTAGATGGCTGCTTGTTCACCCATGAAGTTATATTTTAATGAAAATATTCTGAATACATAACTGTGTTGATTCAGCAAAACGAACCAAATGCCACTGGTGAGTGGTTGTTGGCTTCTTAACATAGTGTGACAAACACATCCCTGTAATACGCATGGCAAGCCTGTGTAGTGCCCGATGCATTCACAAGCGCATGCTGTGTTTACCTTTCATACATAGAGTAACAGAAATCACATCCCGTTAACTGAGCTAGACAGTAAATACCAGCAATCCGGGGTGGGAGGAGGGGTGGAGGGAATCCAGCTAAACAAATTGCTGTGTTAAGCACAGCACATGGGCTGACATCTACCCCGGCGTTGGGGAGAATACATGCTTGCGTTACATTAAACAGCAAGGTATTTATTATCGCCCAACAGCTGATTAAAATGCTTTCAACTAGGAACAGTTGATTAAAATGCTTTCAACTAGGAACAGTTGAACATTTCCACTGTTAGGAGAATCAACACACGTAATAACACAGAGGCGGCTGCATCTCACAGATATTTTGTCAAGTAAAAGAATCTGGAGCAAAGTGGGAAAAAAGGAGATATACATGATTCTCTTCATAATTTAAGAATCAGCTAAACTGATAAATGATGACAGAAGTCAGTGGGCGAGGAGGGCAGCCACAGACGGGAGGACTGTGAGCAGATCCAATGAGTGATGGCAGTAACTTGATCTGGGTGATGGCTCCGCCCATCATAGGCAGGTAACAGTACTGTAACCAACCTACCACGCAGATGTGTGTACTTCATGTATTTCGCTACCTGTATCCTGCTTGTATTTTTTCCCAAAAACTCTTCCGAATCAGTCATTAGATCATAACCAATTACACTGTGATCTGACAGAACTGAGTGGCTTCTAATGATTTCCTGTGTTGCTGGATATTGAGTAAGACGCTGACTACTGACCGGGAGCCCTGGGGGCGTAGCAGCTCCACGCTGGGCTGCTAACGGCAAGGTCAGCAAATGGAAGCCACGCTGTCCCTCAGAAGAAAGACAAGGCTCTCTACCCTCATAGAGCGACAGTCTCAAAACTGACAGGGGAAGGCTACCCTGACCTCTAGGGTCTCAACAGGATGGTGGTGAGTTTGGCCTAAAGCTATAGCCAAGACACACAACATGCCTGAGTGAAAAAGCGTACAGGCAGTGCCAAGTCCCATCTAGAGTTGAAGAGCTAAACAAACTCTCTCTGGTAAACCTCAACACTGGGGCGGGGGAGGGGGTTACTCACATTTGCCTATCACCCCCTAGAGGATAAAAAATGCTCAGGGCTGAAGAAGTTTCAGGAATGACTTTGAAGAGTTGGCAGAGTTCTCGCTTGAAAGTGGCTCTCAGAACAGCAAGGTGACAGAGCAACGAATCTCCCAGGGAACACCAAAAGTAGACTTAGGGGCCAAGGCGTGCCCCCCCCCCCATCAGACTTGACAGAAAACACTCCTAAAGGTCAACAAACAGACCTTGAACTATTTGCAGGCTTTTCTTTCTGTTGTTGTTGTCATTGGCTTTGTTGTTATTGTTTTTTCTTTTGTTGCTTTGTTTTGTGCTGTCTTGTTGTTTGTGCATGTTATTATCTCTGCAGGTATCTCTAGATAAGATAGGCGGGATAAACAATCTGGAGGAGAAAAACAATGGACCTATAGTACCAGGGGGCCATGGGAAAGGGAGAGGTAGGGGGAAAAGTAAGTGGGTGTTAACAAACCCAGGGACAAGAGAACAACAAGTGATCCAAAACCGATGGTGAGGAAGATGTAGGAGGCCTGGTAGGGCTTGATCAAGGGCAATGTAACCAAGAGGAATTACTGAAATCCAGATGAAGGCAGAGCATGATAGTGGGACAAGAAGAACATAGAAGGAAACAGAGAAAAGGACATTTACAGAGATCTAAATACAGGCATGCACATATGTAAATATATTTATATTTGATAATGGGGAAATAAATCTATGTGCATATATTTATAGGCTTAGTATTAAGGTAACAGATGGACATTGGGCCTCCATTCAAGACTCCCTCAATGCAAGAATACTTTTTTCTATTAAACTGGCACTCCATGATGCTCACCTTCCCGACTAGATTGCTGAAGACACAGCAGGTACATAAGCAACTGTGGTGAAGAAAGCTGATGGTGTCTGCCTTTCAAAAGATATAGCATCTGGGGTCTTTAAGGCTTGAAGGTAAACAAGTGGCAATCTAGTTCAGAAGCAACAAAACCCACATGGAAGAAGCATACCAGCCTGTGTGATCACAAGTTGTGGAAGGGATCAGGTATCAGGCATCAAAGAACAAAAAATAATATCATTGTGAATGACGGGGAGTACAGAGTAGGGACCCAAGACCCATCTGTTGGCAACTGGACGTCCCCTTACAGAAGGGTCGTGGGAAGGAGATATGCCAGTCAGGGTGCAGTGCAGCAACGATGAAACATGCAACTTTCCTCTAGTTCCTAAATGCTTCCCCCCTCCACTATCATGATCCCAATTCTACCTTACAAATCTGGCTAGACCAGAGGATGTACACTGGTACAGATAGGAACTCGAAACACTGGGAATCCAGGAAAGATGATCCCTTCGGGACCAGTGCTGAGAGTGGCAACACCGGGAGGGTGGAAAGGGGGAACCGATTACAATGATTTACATATAACCTCCTCCCTGGGGGATGGACAACAAAAAAGTGGATGAAGGAAGACGTCGGACAGTGTAAGACATGACAAAATAATAATAATTTATAAATTATCAAGGGTTCATGAAGGAGGGGGAGTGGGAGAGGGGGGGTGAAATGAGGAGCTGATCCCAAGGGCTCAAGTAGAAAGCACATGTTTTGAGAATGATGATGGCAACAAATGTGCAAATTTGCTTGACACAATGGATGGATAGAGGATTGTTACAAGAGTTGTACGAGCCCCAATAAAATGATGTTAAAAGAGAAAGTAGCCCTCTGAGGTTTGTCGGCTGACCAACAGAAGCCGGTTGCTCCAATCTGAGATTTCCAGAACAACAAGATGGTGTGTTCTGAGCCCGCTGGAGTTATTGCTTAGGTTTCTTCTCACGGTTTAGTTCTGAAGGTGCAGTCTGATGTGAGGACAACGTGGAGACCACATCTGCCATTGGCTCGCCTGTGTCAATGCCCCCAAACATTGGGAAGACCTCTAACTGCCCCCCAAGCTTCAATATTGGCCAGTGGCTCACATTCTGCAGCTGACGTAGATCTCAACAGTTCATGTGGACTAATACAGCACTGCTCCAGATACTATTTAGACTGACTGATTCTGAGGCTTTCTATGAAGCTACAGGGATATAGCAGCTTAAGCATATTCTTATAGAAATACATCTTTAGTTCAAAATTCTATTTCTGCTTGCACTGCTGGTGGTGCCAAGTGGAAGACTGACCACAAAACTGGGTAGAACAGCACAGGTAAGACGTAAACCCACAAAGAGAGTGGAAGAGTGACTATCCACAAGCAAGCAATCGTGACACACTGCTGAGGGATGGACTGGATGGGAGAACCCAAGGATGTCGGCTTGGAAGGCGGTGGGAGTTGGCAAGGCTCCAGACACAGGGCACTCACTGGAACCTCCACTGTTGAATTCCCAGCCATCTTCTCCATGCAACCTACATACAAAGGGGCTTCAAAAAGTTCGTGGGAAAATGGAATGAGAAGATCATGGAATTTTTCTTTGGACTTTTTGAAGCTCCCTTATACAAGAGCCCTGGTGGCGCTGTGGGTACGAGTGGGGCTGCGGACTGAAAGGTTGGCAGTTCGAAACCACCAGCAACTTCATGGGAGAAAGTCTGGGCTTTCTAATCCCATAAGGAATGACAGTCTCACAAACCCACAAGGGCCATTCTGCTTTATCCTGTAGGGTTTCCCTGAGTCAGAATTGACTCAACAGCAAAGAGGTTGGCTGTGGGGTCAGCAGTTAACCTCAGGAAGAAGAGTGGCACTTGGGGAGTCATTATGTGAAGCAATTTCACAGGAGCTATTTCTTGTTACTATGCAGGATCCTTCCCCAAGTAGGAACAAATGAGGAAGGAAGAAGAGCTGGTAAGAAGAGAAAGCTTCAACTCAGAAAGAAGGAAAGGTCCATTTCACTGTGTCTTCTTCGTGAGCTAGAGCTGCTGTAACAACAAATAGCATGTGTGAGCGGCTTTAAAGAGTAGAAGTTTATTTTCTTTCAGTTCCTCAGGGTGAAAGTCCAAATCAGGGTCTTGGCCACATGGGCTCCTTCCTTGTTGGTAACCGTGGGCATCCCTCAGCTCGTCAGCATCCTTGGCTTGAAATGACCCTCATTGTTGTCTCTGTATCTTGTGCTTATATAACTCAGAAGTGATTAGGTCTAGGACCCACCCTGCAACCGTATATCCTCATTAAGCCAACCAAAGACAACCTCCGTTTCCAAAGAGCCACACAAATTTTGGGGGCCATACAATTAAATCCTGTGATAGGGTGATAGGTAGGCTTATTGTGCCAACCTGGCCAATAAACACATGTAGAGTTAATAAAGTTGCAGTTTAATTGAGGGGCAAAGACATAAATGGCTCTGTGAGCCTTGACTTTCTGTCTCTTGCTCTCTGATGACTGGACCAGTGTCAGCTGCCTTAGCTAGTTCTCTGCCTCAACTTGTAAGCTACACTATGTGTGGGATACCCAACCTGCGAACTGTATCACTACAGTTTGAGGTTCCTTTGAGACTTGCTTTGTCACGGTGCTGGTATATATATCACTTGAGCTGGGGTCTCTCGGACCCTGACTAACCTGCCCTACTGTTTGCTGCCTGTGGCCGGACAGCTTGTATTGCTTTGCTCTACAGAAGATTCAGCTGTCTGCTTCCTTGACTTCCACTAAGCAGCCCCTGTGAGTTGAAGGGCTGCCAGTGTGTTAACTGTCTCATGGAAGTGTCCTGAACTGAGCCATTTGTACTGCTCTGTGGACTAATTAGCTGTTTATTCATATGTTGTATCTATCTATGTATCAATCACTACCTATCTGTCATCATAAGAGTCCTGGTTTTATTTCACTAGAGAAGCCTAACACAAATCCCTAGCACTGAGAATAATATGAGAAACCTTCGTCCCCACCCTCACAAACAAATTCTTTCCAGCATGAAGCAGAGCCGCAGGCCACACAAGAAGTGGCAGACAGGTGGGTAATCACCTGCCCATCACCACCCACCAGGTAAGGGTAGTTTTGAAGTCGCAGTGGCACTGGCAGTAAGTACTAGGTTGTGCATGCACGGAGCATCTCAGACATAACAGAGAGTACAATTTTGAGACTCTCAGCCCCCACTCTTCCCCAAGCAGGCTCCAAATACCTCACGTCCCTTAAATGTAATAAGCGCTTTTAGCATGGGCTTAAAACGCTGCCTTTGAAACTGGGCATTACCTGCCACCGCGGTAGCAATCTATGCCAGGGAGGAAGTTGTTAGGTGCCGTCGAGTCCGTTCCAAATCACAGGGACCTAACGTATGGGCCACAGAATGGACCCCCATCCACTCCTGCGCCAACCGCATGCTCGTGGCCCTGTGTGAACCCATGGTGGCATCGTGCCGTCAGTTGATGTCATTGAGGGTCTTCCTCGTTTTCTCCAACCCTTTACCTTCCTGAGCAAGAGACACCTTGCCAAGCAGGAGCCCTGGCGACGTAGTGGGTGATGAGTTGGGCTGCTAGCCACAAGGTCAGCAGTTCGAATCCGCCAGGCACTCCGAGGAGGGAGAAAGATGTGGCTTTCTCCGCCTGTGAGCAAGCAGTCTCACTGTCCATAGGGTACTCTGAGCCTGTCCTATAGACACGGAGCTGCTGTAAGTCACAGTGACTCCCTAGCGTGAGCTGTGAGGGTGGTTGTTTGTTCAGGTCCTTTTTCAGTAGAAAGCACATTTTACAATTCATGTTAAACGTGTCTGGTTAGGGCAACTTAATCAGTTTTTTGTCGGGCTTAAAGAGGAGCAATCTAATAAAAAGTAACTTAACTATCGGCCAAATTTGAATGAGGGTGTGTAGTCGCGGTGATTTGTCAGTGAGCTGATAATCTAGCACATCCCTTTCTTCCGATCTTTGAAATAGGCATGCATATTCCCAAACCAAACTGCCATGGCGTCGACTCTGATGCGGGGTGACCCCATCTCCAGAGAGGAGAGAACTGCTCCCTGGGGTTTCCAAGATGGTACCCCTGGTCAGGAACAGACAGCTTCAACTCGCTCCCACGGAGGGGCTGCGAGATTCCAGTTGCTGACCCCTTGGTGAGCAGCCCCACAGGCCCCCACTAAGCAACCAGGAGGTCTTAACTACACATGCACTTACCCACATACATGTCCCACCTTATTTAGTCACACATGCATCAAAGACTATTTGGGGAAAGCAAACCACACACAAAGATACACACACCACTGTAAATTTATCATCCAGTTTCTTTCCAGCTCATTTTGCAAAGAAAACTTTAAATCCCTATATTTCCTAATAATTCTGGCTCCGAGCTTAGACTTCCCAAGAAATAAAAAAGGGTGTGTGCTCAAGGTCTCATACTTTGGAGAAAAGAAGTGCAGGACCCTTCAGGATGGTTGCGCTAATGCAGATAAACCACCACTGCCTCCAGGTGGTCACACTGTGCTGGGTTGTGTCATACAGTTGTTCTGATGCTGGGAGCTGTACGGCAAACACTTCCAAAACCAACAAGGTGGCCCACGATGCAGCGGCTCAAATGGGGCTTTCAAACGATGCGGGACTAGGGAGTCCCAGTGGCATAGTGGTTACGAATTGGGCTGTTAACTGCAAGATCAGCAGTTCTGAAACACCAGCCGCTCCTCAGGAGAAAGAGGAGGCTTTCTACTCCCATGAAGAGTGACAGTCTCAGGGGCAGTTCCCCCCTGTCCTCTAGGCAGCTGTGACTTGACATCGCCTTGATGTGAGTGAGTGAGTGAGTGGGTGGGGTTCTTGTCACTTATAGCGCATGCAAGCGTCCCCGTGCTGGATTTCTGGAAAAGCCCAATAAAATGCAGGCAGCTGGCAGCCTGGGCATGGGCGCACGGCAGCCCCGAGAGCTCCCGGCAGTGAGAGAAAGCCCACGGGAAGCAGGCTATTGTACTCATCCCCTACTAAGCTCTTTTGTGAATGCTGGGTTTATTTTGTCTGTTTGTTTTCGATCCCTTCATCCTTGCATTTTTTTTCCTTTTATGGTTAAGGGCAAGGGGAAGATTCTTTTTTCCCTGCCAAGAATCCATAAGTCTTTAAATGTAATTATGAAATGGTAACCCAATTGCCCCCAAAGGTTTATTAGAACACAGGTATCATTTTTTTAGGTTAAAAAAAAATAAGGCATGAAGAAAAGCAACAGGTTTTCTTATCCCCACTAATTCAACTCAGCAGACACTCCATAACTCTGTGTGTGAAACACAGAGCATATGAGTTCCTGGGTGGCTGTGTTACTCTGGGTCCTTTAGAGAAACAAATCCACAGAAACTCATGTATAAGAGAGAGTTGTATATAAAGGTTAAGTGCACATCAAGAAAACATCTCAACCCAGTGCTGCCCAAGCCCACAAGTCCAACACTAACCCATATGTCCGACACCAATCCACAAAGTCCTCCTCCATCTCACAAAACACACACTATGATGCCCACAGCAGGACAAAAGCTGAATCAGGGAGCATATAAGCATCTCAGCGCTGGCAGGGGTCTCTACATGGCTGCTCCAGCACCCAGGGCTGCATCGGTGTGTAGGTCCATGTGGCTTCATCAGGGATGTCTTGCAGGAAGTGAGCCTTGCCAGCTGAAGCAGGAACTGGCTAAGGCAGCTGCACCCTGGTCCGACCATCAAAAAGCAAGAGACCCGAGAACTCCAAAGGCAAGGCTCACGAGCCATTTATCCCTCCGCCCTTCAATTAACCCCACATGTGTTTATGGGCCAGGTGGGCACAATAAACTTTAACTATCTCAATGGCTAATCCACTCAATCACTAACGGGAAGGTTGGTGGTTGTAATCCATCCAGAGCCCCTTTGGAAGAAGGATCTTCTGTCCCCACAGCAGCTACAGGAAACCCTGTGGAGCACAGTTCGATCTGACACCTGTGAGGTCAGCATGCGTCAGAGCCCACCTGGTAAGGCATGCAGAGACTCTATGTTACTATCCTATCCAGTTGGTCAAGGCTGACTGAAGCGAAGGAGACCAAATAGCTGTACGGGGCTGGATGTGTTGGGAGGACAGGAATTAATGGAACAAGGGGCACAGATGGCTGTCGTCCACAGTGGCCGTGGCTGCTGGCTAGGGGTGGTGGAAGTGCTATGGGAGAATATAGCAGGAGTCAGCAACCTAAGGTCAGTAGATCAAATCTAGCCCTGACTGTTTTCTTACTGCCCAGCAACTAGAATTAATATTATTTTCATTTTATATGATTGGGGGAGGGATCAAAAGCAGAAAATATTTCACCACCTATAAGAATTATACGAAATTCCAACTTCAGTATCCATATGTAACGCTTGGTTGGGACATCGACACACTAGGTGGTTTCTAAAAGTATCGCTACTCAGATTCCAGCTCGTGCGTGTGCAGGTTTATTGAAAACCAAACGTGTTTGGACATGTCTGCGCGACCCATGGATGCCTGCAGACAGTTCTCTCCATAATACCCGTGACTGAATTTCCTTAAGGTGCGGAAATAAAGGAAGCAAGGAGGAGGGAGGAAGGGAAGAAAGAAAAGGAAGAAGGAAGGAAGGAAGGAAGGAAGGAAGGAAGGAAGGAAGGAAGGAAGGAAGGAAGGAAGGGAGGGAGGGAGGGAGGGAGGGAGGGAGGGAGGGAGGGAGGGAGGGAAGAAGGGAGGAAGGAAGGGAGGGAAGAAAGAAGGAAGGAAGGGAGGGAGGGAGGAAGGGAGGAAGGGAAGAAAGAAGGAAGGGAGGGAGGGAGGAAGGGAGGAAGGAAGGAAGGAAGGAAGGAAGGGAGGACGATCCCATCAGAGCTGTAGCTTCCAAGGTCATCTGCAGGGCCCATGAATTTCCAGGCACAGAGGCCATCTCAGAAGGTTATACTGTTTTTTGGGGGGGTTTTTTTGAGATTCCCAAAGCGGTCATCTGGATAGCTTTCCTGGAAAGAACAGGATGGGCGTGGAGCCTTATTGGGTAATTTTATGAAAACTGAAAACCACATCATTAAGAAAAAGTCTAGGAAAGCTGAGCTGAGGATGACTTCCTGCCACAACAGTCCACCTGCTTTTTTTTCCCCCAGGGGAGCACAGCGTGTCCTACTCAAAGGTCCTTGGGAAACCTTACTCTACCACCGAGCCACCCCCGAGGGCTCCAGGGAACAACACCCCATGGAAACACCGGTAAGGATGAGGACCACACATATATAGGAGTCCGGCTAGGCTTGCTAAGGTAGGCCTACGGCTGGGCCCTTAGTCTCTAGCAGGTGGATGGCAAAGAGGACTTTGGGGCAGGTGTCTGGCTGGGCCTGTTTCTGTCATTGAACCTGAGACAAGCCACATTGTCCACTGAGAGGAGCTCTCTCCTTCTCACTGCTGTGGAGACAATTCTGACTCACGGCAAGCTTGCAGGACAGGGTAGAACTGCCCCTGTGAGTTTATGTGAGTGTAACTCTTTACAGAAGTAGAAAGCCCCATCTTTCTCCTAAGGAGCCGCTGGTGGTTTAGAACTGCTGGCCTTGTGGTCAGCAGCCAAATGTGTAACCACGATGTTACCAGGACTCCCTCTGAGAGCCTGAAAGTCCTATGTGCAGTATGGGTTCCCTCCAGGGTGGCTGTGAAGGGTACATGACACAATGGGGAGGAGCAAGTGAGTTCCTCGTGTGCAGGTCTTAGCACCACGTGCTGTTCCCTTCTTGTTGCTCTCACTGATGCGCTTCCTAAAAAGGAAGGCATCGTATTTGTAACAGACAAACGGACCGCCATAAAGGATGTGATCACAGCTGAGCATGCTATTAGGTCAGACTCGCGTGCGAGCTAACACTATGGAAACAGTACATCTGTGGAATACATTCTAGTTCCTTTAGGACAAAACTCCCCAAGGAGTTTGCTCAGGAGAAGAAGTAAGAGAGAGAGAGAGAGAGAGAGAGAGAGAGAGAGAGAGAGAGAGAGTATTTGGGGTGGGGCGGGTGTGTGTGTGTGTGTGTGTGTGTGTGTATTTGGGGTGGGGCGGGGGATGTCCTTGCATTTTCAAGGAGCTGAGCGTAAAAACTGTTCTCATATCCGGGAGGAAACATGTGAGGTTGAAATTCAGAATAAAATCCTTTAGCTGGCCATCAGCACTCTGGGACTTGGGGGTGGCGGCTGGAGAGACAGAGAGGAAGCAAAGAGGAACTGCAAGGAGAGAGTGGCCACGGATGTGAGTGGCATCCCAGCAAAGCGGTGGGTGGGGGCCGGGGGCCTTGGCGCGCTCCACGAAGTCCAGGAAGGCCGCTGCGTCTCCAAAGCCACTCGCTCACTTTACCTGCGAATAATTTCTTCTTTGTGAAATAGCATCTTCGCTCACAAATAAAATCTCCCTTTGGGAATACTGTGACACTATGCATGTACAGCGGGAAGTAGCCCCGTATGTTAGTGAGTTCAGATCCATGCAGGGGCAAGGTCGGGAGGCTCTCCTGATGGGTGCATCCATGAAGAGGAAGCCCTGCGATGAGATGGAGGGGCCCGGTGGCTGCATGGATGGGCTCAAACATAACGGCACCAGGAAGGACGGCACACGACCGGGCTGTGTTTTGTCTGTTGTACATACGTAGGGTCGCTGTGAGTCAGAGCCGACTAACAACTAACAACAAAAAGAGCAACATATAGAAATGGCACATTAGGACGCATCAGCTTTAAAAATCGGGTTGGTGGGTTGGCAACCAACATTTCAGAAAGCAACAGAAAGATAGAAAGCAACTGTCTTCGTCGGCTAGTGCTGCTCAAACAGAAATGCCCCTGGTGGATGGCGCTCACAAATGGAAACTTCTGTCCTCAGTCTGGGTTGCTATCCATTCCCATGCAGGGTACCAGTTCTGGGAAAGGTTTTCTGTGTGTGTTGCCTCTGGGGCAGGAAGATCCCTGTCCCTGAACTTCTGCTCCCGGGCGACCTTCCTGTGTCTGGTCATCTGTCTTACCCCGTATGTATTTGTCCTGTTTCATATCTCAAAAGAGATTGAAGCCCAGCACATCCCACAGGAGCCTGGGCTTGTTAGCATAACAAAGACTACCTTCCCAAAGAGACCAAGAGCCACAGGCAGAGAAGTCAGGATTTACAACACAGATGGGGGGAAGGGGGGGGAACATTCCCTCCCTCACACACATAACAAAGAGCAAGCATTGGTGAGTGAAACTTTTGCTTCAGAGACATGTCCCTGTGTGCGAGTGCGGGTCTGTCCGTGTGCGTGCATGTAGGCGTGTGTGTGTGTGTGTGTCCATGTGTGTGTGCTCCCTTCCTCGCTTGCTTGCTTATTCATACACACTTTCATCTCCACTGCTGGGATCTGCTGTAAATATTCCTCTTACTCTTGCTCAAAAAAAAATCAAAAACCACCGCAATTGAGTGTAATCCACTTTAGGGAAGCCCACTATCAAATTCTCACTTGCTGAATGGTCAATTTAGGGGACAATTATTTCAGCTAAGTCAGATTTATTTAAATGGCAAGTGGAGCTCCCTCTGCATTTAAATTATACAACTGGTATAATTTAGGAAAAAGAAAGGATTTTTTGTGCAACTTGTTCGGTGTTGCTTATCTTTAAAGCAAAGCGTGCCTGCTACTGCATACAGAGTTGACCTCGCAATAAAATGTTTCATTTACCAAAAGTCAGAAACATGACTGATTGCATCATTTGGATTACTGGTTCATCAACGCCTTTAGGAACTAAACCATCGTTATAGTTTTCCCAGAGCCTTGGTGGCAGAGTGGTTACACACTGGGCTGCAATCCTCAAGATAAACAGTTCAAAGCCACCAGCTGCTCCACAAAAGAAAGACAGGGCTTTCGACTCCTATAAACAGTTACGGTCAGGGGCAGTTCTATTCTGTCCTATAGGGTGGTGATATAGTTAAAGTTTATTGTGCCAACCTGGCCGATAAACACTTGTGGGGTTAATTGAAGGATGGAGAGATAAATGGCTCAGTGAGCCTCGCCTTTCGAGTTCTCTGGTCTCTTGCTTTCTGATGGTCGGACCAGGTGCAGCTGCCTTAGCCAGTTCCTGCTTCAGCTGGCAAGGCTCACTTCCTACAAGACGTCCCTGAGAAGAACCCACATGGACCTACCCCGATGCAGCCCTGGGTGCTGGAGCAGTCATGTAGAGACTCCTGCCAGCGCTGAGATGCTTACACGCTCCCTGATTCGGCTTTCCTCCTGCAGTCAGTGTCATAGCATGTGTTTTGTGAGATGGAGGAGGACTTTGTGGATTGGTGTCGGACATATGGGTTAGTGTTGGACTTGTGGGCTTGGGCAGCACTGGGTTGGGATGTTTTCTTGATGTGCACTTGCCCTTTATATAAAACTCTCTCATACATGAGTTTCTGTGGATTTGTTTCTCTAAAGCACCCAGACTGACACAGGTGGCAATGAGTCAGCATCGATCAGTGGCATTACGAGTGGGATGGTTTTCCAGCTAGTTGTACATTAATCAACCATGGCGCAGAGGAGGGGGCTGAAGAGGGACGTTAGGGGACAAGAGCTGTTTGACCTTCATCCAACCCTGACAATAACCCCCACGGTCAAGTCACATATCCAAAATACTATGAAATTTCTATTACCCAAGAAATTATACGCTTGAAAAGAGAGAATCATCTTATATTAGAATCCTGCTACTCTGCCATATCATCAGACAGTCTCTCAATTTCTTTCTTCTGGATGCTCAAAAAGCACAAAATCTTATCTCCAATATTATCTGCCTCCCATCCGCCCTCCCCCTCACAAAGCCCCCACTGCCTTCCCAGCAATCTTGACTCACAGGGACCCCTAGGACCGAGAACTGCTCCCTGGGGTCTCGGAGACAGCGTCACCCTTCTCCTGCAGAGTGATGGGGGGCTTTGAGTCACCGACCTTGCTTTTAGTGGCTTAACCCACCAGAGCCACGGGGGCCCCTTCCAAGATACAAGAATTAAACGTGAAGCAATGTATTAACATTAGATGGGAGGGTAGCTGGATTTAGAGGCAGAGAGCTGATAAAAGAAACCACTTGGTCAGACTGCAGGTGCTATGGACAGAGGTAGACTTGTCAGGGGCTGCTGGAGAACAATTGAGAGGAACTAGCCTGCGACAACCTCGATCGATACTCGGTTGGAAGGCTTACGGAGGTCACATGATCGAGATAGGACGGATAGATGAATGAATGGCTAAAGGAGGCCAAGCTTGTAACACCAATGCACGTAAATCTCTCTCTCTCTCCTGTATTGGATGTCACACAGAGCTCTAGTCAGACTGTGGCAATCATGCACACACGACCTACAGGGAGAAATGAAGAACAGAAGAAGATGGATGTTCTGTGCGCACCACAAACCCAAACAAAACCACCAACCATCGAGCCAGGTCTGACTCATCACAGCCCTAAAAGACAGAGGCAAACTGTCCGTGCAGGTTTCGGAGCCAGCCGCTCTCCCTGGGATAGAAAGCCTCGTCTTTCTCCTGCAGAATGGCTGGAGGACCCCAGCGGCTGACCTTGTGGTTAGCAGCCCATGTGTGACCCACTAGGTCACCAGGCTCCTCACGAATGAGCACGGAGACCCTGACATAAATGCGTAGCGGAAACATCACACGGAGATGCAAGGACTATACAACACACGAGTGTGAGAGAAATGAATCTGCTTTGGTGCCAAAATAATGACAGTGTCTCTGAAGCTCAAGAAGCACGGGGACCGCTTGCCTGAAATGATTTTGTAAAATGGGAGAGTGGATTTTGCGTTTCTAAATTATTAATTTTGTATACTGTGACCCTAAATGGACGCGACTCAACAAATGGATGAGCTATAAGCGAACATTTCCCTCCGTACCATTGTTCCTAAAATGGGCACCTTCGATGGAGCCTGAATGCATTCCTCACGCTTTCTCCTTGGGAGAC
The DNA here is from genome assembly GCF_050624435.1 of Tenrec ecaudatus. Lineage (NCBI taxonomy): Eukaryota > Metazoa > Chordata > Mammalia > Afrosoricida > Tenrecidae > Tenrec > Tenrec ecaudatus. The sequence goes on along the minus strand of NC_134539.1, from coordinate 73,133,250 downwards.
TGGAGCCACCGCCAGCAGCTCCAATGGTGAACGAGGTGGCAGTCTGACTGGATGGCCACAGGTTTGGTTTGGGCAGTCACAATCGAGGGCCCCTTAGATGTGTGCATGTACGGTAACCAGCGTTCCAGTAACCAAGAGCTCTTGAGAGTTGTCTTGGACTTAAACTGAATGGCAGGCAGCTGATACAATACATTAAACTCCCTCAATTAACATGCTGACAACTGCTATCACACTAATTCTTACCTGATATTATTATTAGGATATCTCTTTTGTCATATGGGATAGATGCTGTTGATGTCCTGCCCCAGGTTCCTTCTCGGTTCACCTATAGCTTCTATACTCACCTGCAGCCCACCTGGCTACCCTGCCTCTCCTGGGAGTGTTCTCCGGTGTCTGCCGAGCTTGCTCAGGCAAACGGCAGCTCTCAAAGGCAGGAGGGCTTCGTAGTTATGGAGGGCAACTCTCAACTAATGAACGGGTGGGGAAATATTCCAAAGTTCCCGTTCCCTGGTGGACAATTCTAAGAAGTCTACACAGTTTCTCAGACTTCCCAGGAGGACGGAGTCTCCTTTGCCCATCAACACCCACCCACCCCCACGTTACGGGCTTTCCTCTCTCGTGTTCTCCACTCTCATTCTTGTGCTTCGTGGCATTGCAAATAAGCTACCTGGTTCCAAGTCTTGGTCTTGGTCTCAGGATCTAAACGATTCCAGCACCACCAGCGAGCTGTGTCCTCTTTGAAAAGCAGCTGTCTGCAGCAGTCTAGGTGAAAGAGCTCTGGCCTCATCTTTACACCAGAATGACTTACATCTCTGGAAATGGCCGAACTATCCTTCGAATGTAAAGAGCCGTTGGGTGGGGCAAATACAAAGGGGAAAGCCACTAACTCAAAGGTCAGCAGTGAGAATCCACTCAAAGGCACCCTGGATCTTAGTCCCCGAAAGTCCGGTGAAGCACTGTTCTACTCACCATGGGGTCACCGTGACTAGGATTTGGTGCATTTCCTCTTATCACGATGCATGTAGAGGATTCCCAAGGTGCTGCTAAGGATGAAGGCGCAGGCTGCTAACTGAAAGGTGGGAGGTTCAAGTCCACTCAGAGGTGCCATGGAACAAATACCTAGCAATCTGCTTGAAAAACAAACTACACAGAGCACAGCTATATCCAGATAGGTACGGGGTCTTCATGGCCTGGAACTGGCTCCCTGGCAGCTGGGGGGGTGGGGTGGGGAGAGGGGCTGGTGCTCATACAAATGAACAGCAGCAGCAACAAAACACACTCCCTGCCAGCAAGTCGATGCCCACTCATAGCGACCTTTCGGGAGAGGGTACAACTGTCCCTCTCCTCTTGGGTTTCCAAGACTGTGACTCTTCATGGGAATAAAAAGAAGTCCCATCTTTCTCCCCACTGGAAGACGGGCATTCCAATTTTCTCCCCAAAGGTTCCAGCCTTGAAGACCCCATGGTGCAGTTTTGACACACGGGGTGGGAATGAGTCAGGATCAACTCGGTGGCAATTAAGAGTCCTCTGTCACTACAGAGAGTCACTCCTCTGGTTTTCTGGCCTTACCTTTGATTGAGAGCGTCCCTCTTTTTCTAAACCCCAGGCTGACTCATAGGTCAGCTCGAAGATGGTGTGATCTTGGCTCTGGTTTCCAGAGCGACCAATCCATCGTTATCAGGTGGGATACCACATGGTCCGGCGGGGCAGAGAAGCCAAGTCAGCTCCCCCGGGGCTTCTCGAATAGGTCAAGCCTGCTCTCTCAACTCAGGCCCTCTGCTTTTGATATTCTCTGCATAGAAAAGGCCCTTTCTGTCAATACCAGCATGGCTCACTCCTTCAGGTCTCTGTGCTTCCTCCTCTCAAGGCCTCCCCTCCCCATCTGATGGAAAACAGCACATACCTCGGCCATGCTCCATCTGCCTCCTTTCTCTGCTTCAGCCTCTTCCCTGCTCTTGAACAGCACCTGACATGGTATCTATTCAGCACCTTGCACCTTCCATATGCTATCTATCTGCTTATCTATTTTTTTAACCTCCTGCCCCTACGAGCCCTGAATTAGTAGAGACATGACTCAGGACCCTCAGGGCTCTCTCTCTCTCTCTCTCTTTTTTTCATCTTCAACTTTTTTAGAAATAGCTTCTCAGGGGGATTATTCCAAGGCATCTCCAGAGTGTGGGCCATCGCAGGTGTTCAATGGATGTTTGGTGAAAGAATCTCTAAATGATGTCATTGTGAGTGAAGTCATCACTCTCCACAGCTGGAAGGACTAAGCATGCATGTGAAGCCTGATTCTAAAGAGCACACAACTATTTTTGGGGGGTGGGGGAGGGAGGTATTTTTTTTTAAGTTTAAAAGGAATAAGTCAATTATGGCAGGGTAGCTAGGTTAAAATCTAACACCTTATCATTTGATCTCCCCTTTAACCCACTTTAAACTTCTGTGTTAGTCTGGGTACATTAGAGAAACAAATACACAGAAACTCATATGTACAAGAGAGAGTTTTATGTAAAGGTTAAGTGCACATCAAGAAAACATCCCAACCCAGTGCTGCCCACAAGTCTAACATTAACCCATATGTCTGACACCGATCCACAAAGTCCTCCTCCATCTCACAAAACACACACTATGACACCGACTGCAGGAGGAAAGCTGAATCAGTGAATGTGTAAGCATCTCAGTGCTGGCAGGGGTCTCCACACAGCTGCTCCAGCACCCAGGGCTGCATCGGGGTAGGTCCATGTGGCTTCTCCTCAGGGATGTCTTGCAGGAAGTGAGCCTTGCCAGCTGAAGCAGGGTACTGGCTAAGGCAGCTGCACCCTGGTCTGACCATCACAAAGCACAAGACCCGAGAAGAAGAAAGGCAAGGCTCACTGAGCCATTTATCTCTCTGCCCTCCAATTAACCCCACCTGTTTATCAGCCAGGTTGACACAATAAACTAACTACTTAAATTTGTTTCAGTGTTTTAACATTTTCTGTTTTCTTTTCTATTGAGGTATTTTAGGTTTTGTTTAGTCATTGTTTTTTATGTGATTGCCTCCTGCCTGTGGATTGTATGTTTTTTCGGTAGAGGAAACCCAGGATAGGTAAATCTATAAAGAGGGTCAATGGATTAATAATTACCTAGGGGCATGGGAGGGGAGGATGGGGGGAAAGGGGTCGCTACCAAGGATGAACACGAGAAGAAAATGTTCTGAAATTGACGGGGGTGATGACAGCACATCTCCTCTTCAGAGGAGGGAGCGAGTCAATGGTGTGATGTGGGAGGGACTTGCCAATGCAATGCCTTTTTCAAACAGAAACAGAGCAGCCTGGGCAAGCTTGTTTCCATACCACCACAAACTTCACACCGGCCAATCTCTGACCTTGTAGACCTTAGCGACTATATCCACCGGCACCAATGTTTAAGCTCTTCACTTCGAGCCTAAAGGTTGGTGGTTCAAAGCCACTCAGAGATGCCTCCAGAGAGGGGTCTGAGGAAGTGCCAGCCTGAGCAGTCTGCTGAGCAGTTCTCCTCCCACACATGGGGGGCGGGAGGGGCGGCAGCAGCAGCAACGTCTGTTGGCCGACGAAACGAAAGCCATCCATGTATCCCTGCAGCAAATGCCTCCTGTGGGCTTATGAGGCGTTATGGGGAAGTGCTATCTTTGACTTTTCATTTTGAAAACTCAACTGCACACTTCTTCGTAAAGTCCTATCTTGCCCGTATCATGGGGGAAGCTGATGTTTTGGAAAATACTGGCAGTTTTCCATGATTGTAGAGCTGTTGTCTCCTGGGGGTAGTAGGTTCGAGAGACTGGGGAAAGAGAAGTCCCCAAAAATACGGCAAGTGGAGTCTTTTGTTCAGACGATTTAAAAGCCAACCTGTTTCTCTCTGGGTTCGATTTAAGGCAGAGGGAACAAAGTGAGACACTCACTATTAGAAAACTCACACGGAGTGGATGGGTTCCCACACAGTCAGCCTCTTCAATCGCAGCAGGCCTTCAGACTTGGGGGATAATCTCCCACCCCACCCCCCATTTTGGGCTCCCTGCCAGGTGCTCCCTCCAAGACTTCCTCTTCTGTCCACGGTCTCAGCCAGCCCACCTCTCCTTCGATTTGACTGCCGAGACTGGGGTCCAATCCCTTTCTCCCCGCGTCAACAGCCCTGTTTGTTTCAGGACCAACACTCACTCCTCCTTGTCTTCACCCGGGACCCTCTCATGTTCCTGGGGACTTCATGCCACCCATTTAACCCTTCCTGTGCATTTTCATAAGCCCTGGTGGCACCGCGGTGAAAGTGCAGAGCTATGAACTGAAAGGTTGGCAGGTGAAACTCACCAGTTGCTCCAAAGGAGAAAGAGGGACGGTTGGCTTCCCTGAAGATTCGCAGTCCTGGCGCAGCTCCACTGTGCCCTACAGACTCACCATGAATCGGAATCCACGTAGCGGCAGCCATTCTACATTTCTCAATCCATCTTCTCCTCGAGGCTCCAGGTTTCCTGTCCCTAAACCATCACCTGCCCTCTCCTTTCCCATGCCTTTGGTACACCAAGACCTCTCTTCGTCTGTTCCCACCCAATGTCTTAGGGAGGAAGACTGCCCTTACTGCCTCCCACTTTTTATCTGCCTCGGTCCCCCTTTTGACCACTGGCTTTCATGCCGGGCTGCCGCAGGCACCCACCTCAGAGATGATGAAGGAAAGCTAGAGGCCCAGGTCGGGGCTCTTCTTTGGTCATCCCTATCCACAGGGTGGTGCTGCGTGACTGAGGGCAGGTCCCAGAGTCCACGGTAGGTCCCCACTCCCACCGCCTCCTGCTTCCTGCTGATCTTAGTCCTTGGTCCTTTTTACCTCCAACTCCTCAAGCAGCCTGTCCTTGTCCCCGGTTCTTCTCTCCGTGTGTTTTATTTTTTGGCCATCCAGGGCTCCCCAAACTGCTCCTCTACAGGGGACAACAACTCTCTTTGGGGCTCTAACCTCTGCGGAGCCCGGTGTCTGCATTCTCCTTCCTCCACTTGGACGCACCTGGCAGGCCCCAAGTCACCATCCTTCTTTCTGACAATGACCTAACCACCATTCTCTGGGCTGAGCCTGACCTTTGACTTCCCTGCTTCCCCCCCCCCCGCCTTTTCTCATCAGTGTTCAGGCCCCTCAGACCATGCCTGCACCTCCTGTCCTGGGGCTGACCCCCCTCTCCACTCCACTCCCACTGCCTCACTTCTTACCCCTGACTCAGCCGGAGAGTCTCTCTGGTCTCCCGACCACTAGTTTGTTTCCGTTTCTCATATCACCTTATCCAACACCATGCTGTAATGCCATCTCCCAAAGGACAGTCCTTCTCATGCCTAGGAACCTTCAGGAACCTCAGGCTCCCCACTTTATGCACTGACGGAAATCCACACTCTTCAGCTTGGCCTGCAACTTGCTCCAAAGCCTTAGCAGAAGCTCGCCTCCCTACCGTTTCTCTCATCATGCCTCTTGGCCTTCCCTGCGCTCCAGCCAATGTGAACTGGTCTTTGTCCCCTGTGCCTGCACACATGTTCCCACCACCAGGCCTCTGCTATGCTGATCCTCCTAGTTAGGCAGCGTGCCCTTCCTCCCTTCCTGCATCAGCCTCAGCTCCAGTGCCAGCTTCCCTGACTGTCCTACAAGTCCTCCCATGGCACTGCAGGAACACACATCCACCAACACGTAGCATTTCCTACCACGCTTCCAGTTAGCTAGGCACGGGCCCTTTCTTGCCTCCTAGGTGGGCAGGAGTTTCATCTTGTTATTCTTTGAAACTCCAGCCCCTTCCAACATTCCTTACTTTTGACCCAAAGGTCTCCAGCGCCTGAGACAGTTGGGCAACTATTCTCAAAAACAAGAACTCAATCGATTCATTGAGTCGATGCTGACTCATACGGAGCCCCCACCCCCCACCCAACCAGGTTTCTGAGATTCTAATTGTTTATGAGAGTAAAAAGCCCAGTCATTCTCCAGTGGAGCAGCTGGTGGTTGTGAAGTGTCAATTTTGGAATCACAACCCAACACAGAAACACCATACCACCAGGACTCTACATTAGAGGCAATGATTAGATATTTGGGCAACTGTTAGGTATTTGTAAATACCATATATACTTGTATACAAGTTGAGTTTTTCAGCACATTTTTAATGCAATTTTTGTGGTAAAATTGGGTGCCTAGGCTGATATTCGGGCCGGCTTCTACTCGAGTATATACGGTAAGTTCAAGGGTTAACTGGATTTTAATGCTTGAAATTCTCTCACTTTTAAAACCCACAATTCACTTCCACACAGGATAAATGTCCTCTCTTCCCAATGGTCTGACCACTTATTGCTTTTGGCTTCATGAGTCAATGCACAGATATCGTTGACTCCCAGGTCTTTGGGAAGACAATCTAGTCTGAGACCCAACAATGGAGAGGAAAAGCTAACCACCGCTCTATGTGAAGAAAGGGCACTCTCATAACATGAGTGGTTGCTGCAGGCTCCGGAAAGATGCATCACAGGGTCCAGGCCGTGCCGTTTGCCTCCCTACTCGAGTCCTGGAAAAGCTAAGCATTCCATTTATAAAGGATTACATTTACATTAGGAGTCACTAATTTCCGAACCATCAATTACGTTGTGGTATAAGATTCCCCTTTCTCTAAACATAAACTCACTGCCAGGGTGCCGACCCTGACTCACGGGGACCCAATAGGACAGGGTGGAAGTGTCCCCTTGTGTGTCTGAGATTATCAATCTTTCCGGAGTAAGAAGTCTCCTCTTTCTCCCTCAGAGCAGCTGGTGGTTTCAAACTGCTGACCCTCTGGCCCAATGGGTAACCCCCTATGCCACCTGGGCGTCTTAGTTTTCTTTCCTCCCCAAACGAAGCCCATTGCCACCTTATGTGGAGTTCTTGAGAATATAGACCATTGCTGAGCAGACAGCCCTATCTTCTCCCGAGGAGTGGCTGGTGGTCTCAAACCTCCGCCCTTGGTGTAATAGTGCAGTGGGGACCCCACAGTGCTCCCAGGGCTCCCTAAACATAGTTTGTCTACCTTGATAGTTCCTAATATTCACAAACTTCCTTTTGAGAGATTTACTTTGTTTGATTTTATTACTTTTTTTTCTTCAACCCAAACCTCTCACATTATAGAAATCCCCTGAGTACTTTTCTCAGGAAGAGATTTGGCAGATTAAGAGTGAAGACCCAAAGGTTTAAAGTTCATTTTTCCTAAATCTATTCCCTAGATCTTGGATGTGATCCAACAACCTCACATTAAACATTGGAAAAGGCTTGACTGGAAGAACGTGGAGAAATTTATTTTGTGTCGACAACTTCCAGAGCCTCTGGCCTAGAGATGTCATTAATGAAGAAATGATCAATGGAAAGAAGAAAAAATTGATAGCCCTACTTTTAGCATCGTTATTTTCAGAAGAGCATGCGACCTTTATAACAAGAAAGAAAGAATTCTGAAAGAGGAAGACGCCTCAGGTAACATAACAGCGCACTGTGCTCTCTACTTGGGTGGCCATGAACGCTGACAGCACTGGCAGGACCGGGGCATCGGTGTGGATGCTGACAACAATGCAGTCGGATCGAAGGTATTGTGACCATCGTCAGTCCCCAGCAGGTTCATGGAGTGGTACTGCATTCGAATAAAGACGCATCAAGGTGTTACGTGGAAAGATGCATTCATGCTAGGGAATACCGCAGAAGTATGGGCACCGGTGAGTCAAGCTGCGGCGGACTCATAGGCTTTGCCATATGCTCGCTCTCTCTCTCTCTCTCTCTCTCTCTCTCTCTCTCTCTCTCTCTCTCTCTCTCTCTCTCTCCACCCATCCCCGCACCAGTCCAGCTTCATCACAGGGACGCAATCTAGCAACTACAGATGCTGATGCCTTTCGGTCTCTTGTTCCCAATGAGTGAGTTACTGCTAGCCTGGCATTGCCCAAAGCCCCTCCTAGTGGGCCACATCAGGTAGGAAAGCAGGGACCCCAGCAAACTGGGACCCCCAGGATATCAGCGTCCAAGGGCGCACAGGACCACCTAGCCATGGTGAAATCCCCGGGGAGTGGGAGCTGCGGAAACAGAGTACCCCGTTTCCTAGGAAAACGCCCGGTGGCGTCGTTCTGACCGCAGGGTACCATACATTTCTCTGCAAGGTCTTTTTTTTTTCTTTTTAAATATCCACTACATCCCTCGCCTAGCCGCCTATGTCTGCACACACTGCCAGAGTTCTGTCTACAAGAACCAGCCCAAAGACCACCCACCGTTGAACCGCAGGGACCCTGAGGTTTAACTGTGGCAGAAGGCCTACTTGGACCACGGCATTCTAAGTTGTGGGGACAGGGAGAGGAGTGGGGCCACTCACTGAAGACCCTTCTCCTTCTGGTCAGACACGAAATAAACAATAGAAGGTGCGGCGTCAGGAAGCCCAAGACTCCAGCTCCTGAGCTGGAGAGAGTAGTGTGCGTCAGGGGCAGCAGGAGCTGTTTTCCAAGGCAGGACGCTAGCAGCCTGGAGGGTGTAACATGTACCCCTTTCCTGGCCAGGCGCCCCAAGGCCACACGCACACTTCCACATCCCATGGCGAGATGCCTGAGAAAGGGGAAGCGAGAATCCCTACACGAGGGCCGGCTACGCGGAGGAGCGGAATAGAGGCTGGGCTCAAGCTCAGGGTCAAAATAACAAACACTGTCCCACAGTGTTGGCTGGTGACAGCCAAGCCAGAGCACTAAGGGATCTCTGGGGCGCAATCTGGGCATCGCGGAGACGGTCCCCACCCGTGCACCCAGGCACACACCGGCACACGCAGGGTTTACGCGCCCATCCCCACTTCACACACAAGTGCAGCCTACCCACCCCACCGCTCCTGTCCTCGCACTTTCTCCGCGAGTCACCGGGAGAGGAGGGAGCCTGGCGGGGATTCCTGGAAATGTCACCACCACCACCCCCAACACCACCGGTCTGCACCCCCCCCCATCTCTCTCTCTCTCTCTCACACACACACACACACACACACACACACACACACACACACACACACACACACACTCGCGCCGTGGCATGGCTGTCGTGCCCGCCCGGTGCCCCCGCGCCCCGGCGTCTCCGCGCGCATCTGCCCCGGCACCCAGCATCTCTCTCCGCCCCCTGCGCGCGCCCTGCTCCGCCGCTAAGGCACTGCCCTCGGCGCGTCCGTCGACCACTGTCCCCGCTCAGCCGCACTATTGTTCCACGCGGCCCCGGGGCGCCCTACGGCGAGGACCGGGGCTCCGTGGGGCGCGGCACCGGTGCCGGGCGCCCCTGCACCCAGCCCGCCCCACCCCACCGCACCGCACCCCACCCCGGCGGTGGTACCTCGCCTGTCAGCTGGGTCCGCGGGCCCGCGGGAGCAGGCGGTGCTAATGACAGCGTGGGTGCCCAGCCCGGGAATAAAGCTCCGCTCCAGCCGGCCCGACCTCCAGAGCCACCATCTTCTCCCGCCGCTGTCGCCGCCGCCCGGACCGCGGCCGCCCTCGCCCAGCTCCGGCTCCGCAGCCGCCGCTCGGGCCCCTCCGGTGCCGGGCCCCACCCCCTTCCCCCGCCCCTCGTGACGCGCGCCGAGGCCGGGCTGGCCGGAGGGGGAGGGCGCGCGCGGGGGCGCGTGCACGCCTCGCTCGTAGCGCCCGGGCCGCCCACGCCCACCCGCGTGCACGCGCGGCGCGAGCCCGGCAGAGGTGGGCGGTTGCTGCGGCGCCCGATCCCCGCGGCGGGGCGGGAATATCGGGGCGTACGCCAGCCCCGCCCGCCTGAGCTCCCTGCTTTTCCTCCGGCTCCGGGGCCCAGCAGCAGAGCCCGAAGGCGCGGCCGCCGGGGGAGTGGAAGTGGGGGGGTCCCGCGCTTCCTAGCCCGCAGCTTGGCCAACCTCCGCGCGCAGGCTCTGGCCACCATGCAGGCGCACCGAGGCGAACGGGCGCCTCGGCTCCCGCGCTCCGTCCTCGTCCGTGCGGCCTTCGGAGCGCGCTGCAGTGCTCCGGGCTCGCCGCGGGAGGGCGCGCCGCGGGCCTGCGTGAGCGAAGCCTGGCCGCCCGCAGCCCCCTCCGCCCGGAGACCTGCCTGTCCCGGCGGGAGAGCGCGAATCCGCCTTCTGCCGCCGGCCAGGGCTGGCACCGCCTGCTCGCTGCTTCTCCAGCCTGGCGTCAGATAGGGCACTGTGCAGCGGGCACCAGGTGGCAGGTGCTGTGAGCTAATGACACCAGCAGTGGGCCAGGGAGGCCTCAGGGACCTGCGTCTCCGGCCGGCCCCCCACTGTATCATTGGCCCGCCGTGCATCACCCCCCCTTCTTTCGAGCCATATTTCTTACATTTGCACACAGCCCTGGAGTTGACTCCCGGGCAAAGCACACCACTTGGCTTTACAGAACATTCGGGAAATGGATCGTTTTCCACGCTGCGTTTCCATAGGGATGAGAGTTTATTATTTTAAGCACAATCGCTCCAGAACAATCTGGGGGCACAGTCTGGAGCTCTCGTGTGCTTTGCCTTTAAAACGCATATGAATCTCGGTTCCCCTTTTAATAGTTCCCCCTCCCCGCCCCACCTCTTGGTGGTAGTAAGACAAGACGTTGCTGCGCCAGAGAAAAATCTTTTAGTGAAATTTAAATGAAATATACCAGGAAGGTGTGTCATGCTTGTCCTGAGATGTTACAGATTCATTTTTCTCAGTAAATATTCCGCATATATTAGGGTAAATCGGAAAGTATTACTTCTAGGTTCCAGCTCACACATGCATGGCTCATTCCAAACAAAATTTTTTAAACATTCCTTTGCCATCAGTGGATGGTTACAGACAAGGTCTCTCAGTAACACTCTCACCTTGGTCTCTTTGGCGCCTTAAAAAATAAACCCACTGAAAACAGAGGCTTCTGCTTGATACAGTTGATGTCTGGAACGTTATAAGAGCTATAAGAGCCCCCGATAAAATGATTTAAAGAACAATAGAGGCTTCTAAGGGGATCTGCCACCCAGTGAAATTCGAAGCAGAGAAGTCAACTCAGAAGGGCACTGTGGCTTTGTTTTAATCTATCAAAGAGGTCATCTTTTTTTAAAGGTAGTTTTATCGACATACGATCCATGTATCATACACTTCCACAGTTCGGTCTTATAAAAAAGAGCTGTACAGTCACCACCGTAATCCGTTCCAGGGCACGTTCTTGGATTCCTGATCAGCCCCTCGGTTCCCTACGTGTTCCACCCAAACCTCAGAGAGGCCTGCTCCTCGGTGGGTGCGTATTGTATATCCTACTTGCTCCTGCAGATTCTTTTGGAAGGATGCTTATTGTTATCCTCCGGGTCCTGCAGCTCTGGGTGCCTTGGCCGGCGGGAAACTCAGAGCCGCATTTGCACATCATTTCAGGTGCTCTGTGGACCCAGAGGACCATCACATCTGAATGTTGGCACTTCCTTTGGTTTGATCTTTGATCTATAGTCTTGCTGCACTTTTTTTTTTTTTTGGCTTCTCTTTACTTGAGGTGTTCTTCAAAACCTCTTCAAACGTTGACACACCCACTCCTCACTTACCAACCCGTGCTGTCTGATATTTCACGTGCACGACAATAGGGAAAACAGACTGACGGACTATTTTGCACACTATTGGCATACATCTGACAGGCATGAGCACCACTAGGGCCTGCGGTGAGAACAGTGCTGGCTGTGATGGTGTTAGTCTGGGTGGACTAGAGAAACAAATTCATAACCATGCATATGTATATAAGGGAAAGATTTATATACAAGAGGAATTGAACATTGAAAAAACATCCCAACCCAATCCAGTCCAAGGCCATAATTCTGATATTGACCCATATGTCCAATACCAATCTCTATAAAGGTCCCTTCAGACTCATGAAACACATGCAACGAAGCCATATGCAGGATGATCGCAAGCCAGTGGGTAGAAAGTCTTTGGGTCCAGTGGCGTTGTAAGTATCTCGGCGCTGGCAGGGGTCTTTCTGTGGCTTCTCCGGCTTCCGAGGTCTGGTTGCGGTTGCGTCCATGTGACTTGTCTTCTGCAATGTCTCCCAGGAAGTGGCAGAGAGAGAGAGAGGCGTCTTCTGCCTCCAAGGAGGAAGTCCCAGAATTCTCAGGAGAAGGTCATGCCCACCCAGAAGTCTCATTGGCTCTCTCCAGATTGACAGCCTAGACTCCACCCCTGCACTCTTAGTCCTTACATTGACATCAGATTCGGTGAGTGCCACAGATGGTTAAGGTGTGTGCCACTGTGGCTGCGCCGTACTGCTCAGTGAGTTGGCAGTTAGGTGACCACATTATCATCATCCATGCTGTTATTGGGGAGGGTCATCTCCATTTTTGAATAATATGCATTTTCGCTCAACAACCTGGTCTTCGGAACTGAGCTATGGCGGTAAGTGGGAGTAGGTATACCAGACACGTGCACAGCCACTCACACTAACGAGGGTCAAAACCATTATCCTAGTGTTTCATAGGAGTGTATAAAAACCCTGGCAAACAATAATAATAATAATAAACACTGGCAAACTCCCAGCCAGAGTACTGATACGACTCCGTAAGTAACCATACTGGAGACGCTGCGCCAGGTGACTGGAGCTTCAGTGAAAGGCTTTTCTGGAGTTGCGTGCGGGGCAGCAGTCACTAGGCTGACTAGTTTAACGCCTGCCATGACAGGCCCGTCTTCCCTAGAGACTGCGAACAGCATGTTCAGTTGCTCAGTGAAACACTGAGGCTCCAAATCACCCAGAGTGCCTCAGAAGGAAAGCCCATCTGCTTATGAAATATGAGCCTTGGAGCACAGTCGGGGGGGGGGCGGGGGCAGCATGAGTGGGAGTCCAGTGGACAGTAACTGCTTGGGGGCGGTGACCCTCATCTTCCATGCCAGGGTGTGATTCCCCACCGAGGCGCCTCGTGCGCAGTCACCTGTCGGTTGAGATTTGCATGTTACTATTAAGCTGAAAGCGTTGGGAACCTCCAGCCGCTCCTTGGGGAAAAGATGAGGTTTTCACCTCCCGTAACGAGTTACAGCCTTGGAGACCCACAGGGTCAGTTCTGCCCTGCCCTGTAGGCCATGTGTTTGTTTGTAGGACACCATGCTGAACCGGCTTCCAGATGACAATGGATTCAGAAGGAAAGCCTGGTGCTGTACTTCCCAGCTTCTGATGACAACAATCCGGTGGATCACAACAGGCTGCTCCACGACTGACCACGGAATGACGCGGGACTTGGCAGGGTTTCGTGTAGGAGCCCTGGTGGTGCAGTGGTTATGGGTCAGGCTGCTGACCACAAGATGAGCAGTACAAGACCACCAGCCCACTCCGAGGGAGAAAGACGAGGCTTTCTATTCTCGTGAAGAGCTCCGGTCTCAGAAACACACAAGGGCCATTCTACCCTGTCCTTTAGGATCACTAGGAGTGGGTATCCACTCAATGGCAGTGAGTTTGTTTGTTGATTTGTATATTTGTTTTGGGTGAGCCAACTGGACAGTAACTACCAACAATAGATAGCACTGCAGATGAGATCCACCATGTCTCATACCTGTTCCTAGATACCTTCCTTTAGAACATGAGCTGTGAGATCTCATATTCTACCTACCTGCCTTCTACCTACAGTTTAGCTTGCTGGGACCAGTCCTGTTTGTCATGTGAATAACAGGAGACCATGAACTGTTATTCATTGGTATTTCCTCTTTTTTTAATTAATCATATTATTGGGGGCCTCCTACAAATATTTTTTTACAAATCTTACAACAATCCATCACTCAATTGTATTAAGTACACTTATATACATGTTGCTATCAACATTTCCAAAATATTTTTTTCTACTGAACCCTCGATATCAGCTCCTCTTTTTTCCCCTCCCTCCTACCCTCATCAATCCTTGATCAATTATATATTATAATTTCATATCTTTCACTGTCTGTTATCTCCCATCACCCACATCTCTGTAGAACTGGGTCATGGTAGTTGGGGTGAGGGGAGAAAGCATTCAGGAACGAGCAGGAGTCCTCAAACTATGACCCACGGGCCCCATGCAGCCCACCGAGGACATTTATCCTGCCCGCTGGGTGTTTTTGCCCTGTTTCTTTTTTTTTTACTTCAAAATAAGATATGTGCAGTGTGCATAGGAATATGTTAATAATTTTTTAAAAAAAACTATAGTCCAGCCCTCTAATGAGTCTGAGGGATATGAACTGGCCCTCTGTTTGAAAAGTTTGAGGACCCCTGAACTAGAGGAATGATTTGTGTTTCATAGGTGCTATACTGTACCCTGGCTGAATCATACCTTCCTTGAAATGTGTGTGTGTGTGTGTGTGTGTGTGTGTGTATGTGTGTGTGTGTGTGTGTGTTTGGAGAAGAGGGAAGGTCCACTTGTCTACAGACGGGCTTTGGGTCTCCACTCCAACCCCCCTCATTCAATAGATATAATTGTTTGTTTGGGATCTTTTGCTACTTGATACCTAATCCCATTGACACCTTATGATCACACAGGATGGTGTGTTTTTTGCATGTGAGCTTATCTGCTTCCCTTGTTTATCTTCAAGCTTTTAAAACTCCAGGCACTGTCTTTTGATAGCTGGGCACCATCAGATTTCTTCACATTTGCTTATGCACCCATTTTGTCTTCAGTGATCATGTCGAGAAGGTGAGCATCACAGAATGCCAGGTTATTAGAACAAAGTGTTCTTGTGTTTAGGGAAGCCTTGAGTAGAGACCCAAACTCCATCTGCTATCTTAATACTAAACATATAAATATATGTACATTGACCTCTATTAATATATTTTAAAATATACATACCTATAGCTTTACCTTTACAAATAGCCTTTGCCTCCTACTTCTTTCCTGTCACCTCCCTCCTGTCCCACTATCATGCGCACCCTCCATATGGCTCTCGGTAATTCCTCTTGGATACATTGCACTTGATTGAACCCCAGCAGGCAATACACACCCTCCTTGGCATCAATTTAGATCTCTTGTTGTTCTTTTATCCCCCGAGTTTGTTGGCTCCCCACTCCCCCTCCTCACCCCATCCTCTCCCATTTCCTCCCCATCCCACCACTGAGACCACTGGTGCCGTTTCCTCTTATGAGCAAATACCCAGAAGATTCCAGAATTCTAAAAAGTCATCCAAACTCCAGAGAGCCTGGCCGTACCTTGTAGCCTTGGATATGGTTTTGGAACACCAGAACTGGACATGCCTCTTCTGATAGCGGGAGATGCTGCCTACTGATTTGATTACCCTCTCTCGGTCTCAGTCCTTGAATCGAACTCTGGTGTGCTGGCAACGTGTGCAGGACAAACACACCAACCTTCAGGTAACAAGGACTTCCTTGTCCGGAGAACATTCGGTAATCCAGCATCTGTGCATTCTCTAGAGTGGAGACATTTCATTTGGTCACGGGATTGAGAATGTGTGAACAATACACAACTAAGAACAGGGATTTATCCTAAATTTCAATGAATTTGCTTTTACGTGCAGACTCCTATTTCACCATCCCCCCCCCCCCCCCCCCTTCTTCTCTCTCTGGAACATAAAACTCTTGTCCTGGCCACGGGTGAGCCGTTGGTTTCCTTTCTATTCCTTCAATAGGTCAGGCTCCGGTCTTCCTGCTGATTCCCACCCCCAGCGCCCTTTAATGATTCCCACCGGAAGTCTGCACTGCGGTTGCGTTTATCTCACACATCGGGGAACAGGCTAGTGCAAGGCAGCCTCAGAAGGCTCATGGGAAAATTCCGTTATATTTTGCTTCCATGTCCCACAACTTGTAAAGCCCCCTCAATGTGCAATTCTGATCAAAGAGTGTTGTGGGAACATAATGTGGTTTTTTTTAAGGGTGCCTTTCAAACAAAACAAAAGCTCAGTGACCTCAAATCAATTCTGACTCCTAGGTAGAACTGGCCCTGTGGGTTGCCAAGACTGTAGCTGTTTACAGGAGTAGAAAGCCGTGTTTTTCTCCTGCAGAGTGGCTGGTGGTTTCAAACCGCTGACCTTGTAGTTAGCAGCCCAATGTATAACCATTACACGACCAGGGCTCTTCCAAACCAAACTCATTCCTCTCGAGTGGATTCTGACTCTCAGCGACCATGTAGGGCAGGGTAGAGCTGTGTCTGTGAGCTCCTGAGAATGTAACTCTTTATGGGAGCAAAAAGCCCCATCTTTCTCCCAAAGGAGCAGGTGGTGGCTATGAACGGCTCACCTTGAGGTTACTGACCCAACTCATGACCCCTCATGCCACCAGTTAGCTCTCAGGTGGGTTATATATATGCCCAGATCTGAGCCACACTGACTGGCTAACCCATTTAACTTGTCAATCAACTCAACTAGCTAACTAGTTGGGAGAGGCCCCTCCTAGGGCCAGATCAGTCCTCCCCGGTCCCCAGAGCTGATTGAGAATAGAGCAACATCTGGACAAAGGGGAAGAAACCTTCACTGCGCAGTTCCTCCCAGGCGATGCTGTTGGAAAACGAGAAGCCTTAGCCTAAAGGTGCGGCAGCAAGCCAACTGGTAAGGAGGCTGGTATGTCCGTGCAGTGGAATGCTGGGCAGATCTGAAAGATGCCAGCTCCCGGATTGATTGACTGCCAACATACAAACAGGTTTGCGTTTCCTCTTCATTGAGAAGGTCTGGGTACAAAAGAGTTCAGAGAGGTGTGTCAGGAACTGGGGGTGGCAGAGGGGAAGGGACAGCTGAGGGGTACTGGTTTCTGTTTGCCTTGGTATCAATGATATAGGATATAATACATTTCACTGAACGTTAAGAAGCCCTGCTGGCTCTGGTGGGTAACTCTGGGACTGCGACATCGGTAGTTCAAACCCACCCCACTGCCCTGTGCAAAGTGGAGGTGTTAGCACCCAGGCAGGCTTAGTCTCAGAAACTCTAGGTAGCAGTGGTTCTCAAAGTGGGCAAGACTGCCCCTGCGGGAGGGACGCTGAACCTACTCCAAACAGAACACTTCCACAGCGGGGACGCTGACTCACAGTGACTGTCCGGCAGGGGTGTCAAACTCTGTAAAACGCGGGCCATTTGGTGCAACAGGCAAGAGTCCCGCGGGCCGCGTCACAGTTACAAACTGTGTTAAATGGACATTTTTGAAGAGAGGATTTTGGAATACGGATAGGATAATTAAAACACCATAGGACTGCTTTTATTTAAACATGCATTTTATTTAATGTATTTATAAAACGAAAAGTATCCTTTTTTTACCTGAAACTTGCCAGCGCTTTCCTCCTACTAGTTTTCACTCACCTCTTACGTTGTGACCGGAAAATATAACAAAGTAACTAATAGAAAACACAAGATGTTGCACAGCTGACAAACGTGATACACAATCGTCATGGCTTCCCTCAAAAAATGTGAATTAGCGCTGCGGCTGGGTATGATTCATAACAGCACCACCCAGAGTGCTCTTTTTAACCTTTTCCCTATTGGGATCTGTTTACATGACGTGACACTGAGAGCGGCCGACATGTCGCTTCCAAACATCCCCGGAACTGAGTCAGCGCGTTGATACACGTCCACAGGCCCCCAGGAAAGGCACGGGTCACGTGTGTACTCGTCCTCAGTAGTTAAAGGGTTAACAGGGGAATTGTGTGTATGGTATTGCCTCGATCTCCCCTACTGCTACTTTCTTCAGAACAATTGTTTCTATTTTCATTTTATTTCAGAACATCGCGGGTCACAAAAAAATTACCTCGAGGGCCACATATGGCCCGCGGGCCGCCACTTTGACACACCTGCTGTAGATCCTCTTGCCTCCTAGGACGGCCCCAGCAGGCTTCCCGGGCTGTCGCTCTCCACCGGAGCAGGAAGCCCCGTCTTTCTCCTGTGTTTCCTAATGGCTGGCGGAAACCAGGACACCAATCTAAGGGAGGGGCTAAGGCAGGCACGCTGTCCTGGATTACAGGCTATATATAGTGTAAGGGGTACGCAGTCATATATTTTTTTCCTCAAAAGGGGACAGTAATCCGAATAAGTTTGGGAGCCTAAGCATAGAGTCACAGTGAGTCAGAATTGACTCGATGGCAGCAGGTTGGAGCTAAACATTTGAAAATGGTTAAAACTGCACACTTTCTCTTGTATATTTCCCACCAAAATGTTAAAAATAAATGAAAACCAAGTAAATGGTCACTAATGGATTGAACTTTTAAAAACTATGTATAAATGTATATATATACATAACCAGAAAAAATATACACATTAAAAATACTATTAAAAATTTAATAGTAGTCCACTTACATGGTACATTTTGTATTTCTTTAAAAGAAAACAACTTCTAACAATGTGCCTATGACTATATAACTAAAGAAAAAACACAATCTGAAGAAAAAACACAACAGACTTATTAAAAGTGGAGGTATAAAATTTAACAATGGAATCGCAAGCTGTCATAAAACATAACCCTTTGGCTCCCTTTGTTTTTCTGAAGCATTCCTCCAGCCTCCTCCACCCTTACCCTCTGCCGCCTGCCAATTCGACTTATGTTTGAAGGTTTGTTCAAATACCCCCGACATCAAGAGAACCTTTTCGATGTTTGTTACTCTCGTGATTCACCCTGTGGTCCGAGCATGTCTCAATAGCACTCACAGGCCTACCGCCTTTCTGGAGCCAGTCAGCCTGTAAATAGGCCACATTTGAGAAAGGGGTGTGCTCCTTCGGCTTAGCACTTGCTTAGACACTTGGCTGTCGCCCAATTTATTTTAGTAGTAAAGTCCTGAAGGTCATGGTCATCTTATAGGCACACTACAAAGGATTGGTAGGTTTCGTCCATCCAACAAAACAGGAGCCCTGGAGGCCCTGTGGGTTGCTAACGTCAAGACTGGCAGTTCAACCGCCCCCAAGAAACCCTGAGAGAGGACGGTGCGTTGTCTAGAAACCCCATGTAGGGATGATCAGTCGGAATTGACTCATTTTGGGTGATTTGGTTTGTCTGGTTTTTTTCCATCTTTTTTTTTATTAACTATTTTTATCAGAGGCTCTTACATGTCTTATCACAATCCATGCATTCGTCCATTGTGTCAAGCACATTTGCACATATGCTGCCATCATCATTTTCAAAGCATTCTCTTCCCACTTGAGCCCCTGATATCAGCTCCCCATTTCTCCCTGCTCTTGTTTTTCTGTTTTTAGCCAGAAACAATTTTACCAGAAAAAAATGTGATTGTGTGTTTCTACATAAAATATTACACTTCAGAGTACGTTTCTCTGGAAATAGCTGCGATGTTAAGTGCACAACCATGTTAGGCAGTTTCCCTTCTTAATATGTGTTTGCTACCGATTTGTATGTTGTTCTTATTAATAGATAAATGGTAGGAAATGTCAAAGGCATGAAGACGACATACAGGATAAAAATACAAAAATTAAAAAAATTCTTGTAACTGATTTTTTTCTTTTACCTACTCATACAGTAAAAGAATAGGATACCATTATTCATCTTGAGGAAATCATCTCAGTGCCGTACTCAAGAACTGAAATCCAACCACTCTCGTCAAGCCAATTCTAACTCATAGCTAACCTACAGGGGAGAGTAGTTTCCCCACAGGGTTTCCAAGGCGACGATCATTATGCAAGCAGACTGTCCATCTTTCTCCCACGGAGCAGCTGGTGGGATAGAGCTGCTGACCCTGTGGTTAAGCAGCCAACGCATAAGGCATTGGGCCACCAGGACTCCCAGCAGAAAGAGCATGGCTGAAAACTACCGCTCTATCTCTGTGTTGCTAGATCTTTTGCTTTAAGTATGTTAGTACCATCTCCCGTGAACCTGTCAAGATCAACGATCTGAAATCAATTCTCTAAGGAGCCAGGGAGGATGGATGGACCCTGAAACTGTGGGCCTGAGACGACTTTAAACCTTAAACCAAAAAAATATCTCCTGGAGTCGTCTTCAAACCAAACAATAGCTTCGTTTAAGTTGCAAAGAATGTCTTCTTAGAAGAGCACTGTGTGCTTTTAAAACGCTGTCCCTGAGGTCAAGTTGACAAGAGCAGATGAGCTAGGAACCTGGCGGGGGGGGGGGGGGGGAGGCAGTGAGCAGATATTCTTGCACGAGGAACAACTCAAAAGAAGCAAAAGCAAAGCATGAGATGAGTGAGGTTGCACCGGCCTGACACTAGAATCAGTCTTCATGCCAAAATAAGTAAACATGAAAAACGACACACTATTAGACAGCTGTCATAGGATCGTTTGGCCAAAGAATATGCAGCCAAACCAGATGCAAGCAGAGAACAGATTATAGATACTTACCAGTTCCTGCCGTCATGACTTGCGATGCCCATGGTTTGGCTGGTTGGTTGTGTTTTGCTTCAGGAGTTTGCTGTCAGTGTGGTTGTAAAAATATACGGGAGGTCTTCAAGATGTTTACGGGAAAATTCCATAACCTTATCATTCTGTTTTCCATGTTTTGGTCTTTCTAGACCCCCAGAAGGAGCTAGCCCCTGTGTCAGTGCTTCAAGCCTACCCAGGGCTCTGAGGAAGAAAAACGGGCTGTCTGCTCCCACACCGGTTTGGTCTCAGAAGCCCTGGAGAGGCCATTATGAATCCAAATCAACTTGATTGATGGTAGTGGGTTTGATTTGGTGTGGTGTGGTTTTGGATGTATAAGGAAATGTTTCCTCTTCAACTGAGTGACATTAACTATGTCCATCATGTTGGGCAACCGAGATGCAGTTGATAAACATGGCCTTTCTAGGCACCCTTCCTTATGTGACGTATCCCATTCTGGACACTGCCTGTAGTTATAATCCCATCGTGGAAGGAGCTCTCTGTTATATTGATGAACGGGATAGGATAAAGGTGGGATTAAGTCGTGAGTTTGGTAGAGGGTATGAACTAAACACCTTTTGTTTCCCTGGGGGCATGGCCTGCTAAAAGACAAAAACTGCCTCTCCATCAAAGCCTCTTGGACACAGAGAGAACTCTGAGGACCATCGAAGAAGGACATGCTCCAGATCTCTGTCTGAAGCGGCAGAGGCCGAGACCAGAGGCACCAGAGGCTGGCACAGAGTCAACAGGCTGAGCAAAGGAGCCAGGCTGAGAGGAGAGATGGAGGCAAGGAGTCCAGGAGACTGACTCAGAGTGACAGGCCGGCTTCCTGGCCCAGAGACAGAAGCCAGGGGACTACGTGGCTGAGAGACTGAGGACCAAATAGTCACTGGCTGCAGAGAAGAGGGGCCCTGTGGGCGATGACTGTACCTTGACTGTGTATTGGCTTGTGGTAACCTCTGAACTCCCCTTGTCTACCCCCTTAATTGTGATTACTCTCTGTGAGTTGTGTGTGGCCGCTGTAACGAATTAGCGCACCCAGCGGAGAAGCAGCGCACTGAGGGAGCAACAGCTGGTATCAGAACCGGAAGGAAACAGGAGGATGGAGGCAGATCTGACTTCTGCCTGCTGGCAGTAAGGAGGTTCGCATACAATCCCCTCCTCACGGTTTCCACAGCAACCATTACAACCCATTTCCAAACTTTTCACTCAGCTGGGGCCTTTGTCAGCCTCTACAGTTTTATAATGGTTGGGAAATGATTTTCTCATTCTTAAGCAAGGTGTGTTTGCACATCTTTAAAAAATCAATTAAATTCCTTTGTATTTTCTCCACCAAACATCTTAGCATGTTGCAGATTAACTAAGTACTCGTCAAATATTTGTGGGTTCACACATATATTTACTAATTACCCTTCCAATTACTGCCATTCAGTTTCTCATGCAGATTGCCAAATTGATTTTCCTTGTAAATTCTTTCTTATTTCTTTGTTATTATTTTTATCTGCTTCCAGTACCCTCCTGGGTGTGTGTGTGGGAAGTTCTGGCTATGTCTACTGACAAAGATCCTTGCTAAGGATGAAATGATAAACTAAAATCAGTTCTAGCAACTTTATCAGAGATTTATCATAGGGAATTGTCAATCATTCACATATCCCTCCTCCTCCTGCTGTTCTGTATTTCCTGTTCAATATCTCCTCCTTCTATATTTCTCTGTCTGCCCCAAGCACATACTCTGGAGGTGAAATTTTACTTAGTTGTAAGCAATACTTCGTAAGTGTTTCCCTGATACCTCCGTATGCTTGTACAGTATCAGTTACTTGTCAGGATGTGCAATAACACATCACTAAGGCCATTATGGCATTGTCAAAATTTCCCAGTAGGTCATACTGTCAAAAGGTCACTAGAGAAGTGCACAAGAAAGACCGCTTCAGTGAATGCTGTCACGTATTCAATAGGGCAGCAATACTACTGTGTGAATAAAAACAAACAAATCCATTGTGTCAAGCACGTTTGTGCATATGTTGCCATCATCATTTTCAAAACATTTTCTTTCTACTTGAGCTCCTCATTTTTCCCCTCCCTGCCTCCACCCTCATGTGGTTACATAGTGGAGGTGGTCCGCAGGGTCACCCAAGTTGAACACGTTTCAGTGGAGCTTCCAGATGAAGAAGAACTATACTCCCCACGTCGGAGGAAGTAGCTGCTGAAAGCCTTATGCTGAGCCTTGACACTGTCAGATACTGAAGGCCTAATGACTGGACTCAAAACATTGTCATCTCCATAGCACCGGAGACTGGACCCCTGGGATCAGAGGGCACTTGAAGTGTGACTGAAGAGGAGCTGACCATGGTGACATGTCAGGTAAAGCCTGGGGGAGTGGAGCCTTGGGATCTTCAATTGCTGATGGAGCAGGACTATTATTTAAATGTATGCACCGACCACAAAAGCTTGTGATAAAGAAACTGAAGAATTCAACCACCAACTTCAGTTGGAAATTGCTCAGACATGCAATCCAGATGCATTGGTGATTACTGGTGATTGGAAAGCAAAAGTTGGAAACAAGATACACTGGTTGAAAATGTGGACGTGGTGGCAGAAATCAAGCTTGATAGCACATGGTAGGATTTTGCAAAACCAATGACTTGTTCATAGGAAATACCTTTATTCAACAACACAAAAGGCAACCATGCACATGAGGTTCTCCAGCTGGAATAAACAGAAATCAAATTGACTATGTCTGTGGGAAGAGATGCAAGAGAAGCTCCATCTCAGCAGCTAAAACCCGGCCAGGGGCTGACTGTGGAACAGACCATCAATTGCTCCGATGTAAGATCAAGATACAGCTGAAGAAAATTAACACAAGTCCACAAGAGCCAAAATACAGTATGGATTGTAATAAGAGTTGTATGAGCCCCTAATAAAACATTTAAAAAAGAAAAAGAGCCAAAATACAGCCATGAGTCTAACCCACCAAAATGTGAGGACACCAAGAACAGATTTGATGCATTTAATACTACTGATTGAGCACTGGGAGGACAACGAGACCATCATTCATGAAGAAAGCAAAAAACCATTAAAAAACCAGGATCAAGGTGGATATCAGAAGAGACTCTGAAACTTGTTCTTCATTGCAGAATAGCGAGAACCAATGGAAGAAATGATGAAGTCAAAGAGCTGAACAGAAAACTTGAAAGGACAGCTCTAGAAGACAAAGCAGGATATTATAAGGAAATGTGCAAAGGCCAAGAATTGGAACATCAAAAGGATTTTGGCTGGATACATTCAGCCTATCTCAAACTGAAAAAAACTCGGGGTGGGGGGGTGGCGGAAAGTCAAGCTTGGAGTTGCAATACTGAAAGAGTCTATATTGAATGAAGCATTAAAGAAGATGGAAAGACTACACAGTAACTCTACCAAAAAGGACTAGTTGACTTTCCACCATTTCAAAAAGTAGTACATGGTGCAGAAGGAAGAAGTTCAAACTAAATTAAAGCATCCTCAAAATAAGGCTCTAGGAGTTAATGGAATATCTATTGCAATGCATAACAAGCTGATGGAGCACTAGAAGCACTTCCTTGTCTATCCTAGGAAATTTGGAAGGACAGCTACTTGGCCAACCGACTGGAAGAGGTTCATATTTATACTCATTCCAGAGAAAGGTGATCCGACAGAATGCTCAAATTATAGAACAATATCCATAAGATGATTTTAAAAAGAATAGCACTGATATAACATGCCAGCAAAAGTTTGCTATCACCCAACAATGGTCACTGCAGTACATTGAGAGGGAGCTGCCAGGGGGTCAGGCCGGATTCAGAAGAGGACGTGGAACAAGGGATATCATTGCTGATGTCAGATGGATCTTAGCTGAAAGCAGAGAATACCAGAAAGTAGGACAAGCCCCGAATGAAACCTCCTTCATTTGGATCAAGACTGGGATCAGACTTACGGTCCCTAGGCTGCTTCATAGGATATCCACATCATGGAAATGGCCAGGATCATGGAGAAATCCTGGCCCACCCAGGTTGGCACAAAACCTATCACACCTTGGTAAATGCATAGCTTTACGTGTAGATATTTCTACATACAAATTTGCAAGAGCTGCATGTATACACATAGATATCAGCACAAAGGGAGTACAGTAATAGAAATTACTGAGATATCAGGAATGAACTACAGGACTTTCAATCAAAGGACCATCCTGGGTGCCATTGAGGTCAATTGGCACAACATAATATATATTATTCTGCTTCCTGGAATGGGAGTAATATATATATTATTCTGCTTCCTGGAATGGGAGTAATTTCTGGGGTCTTAAAAGTCTACACGCAGCCATTTAAGAAGCAAAGGAAAATGAAGAAATCCCCCCAAATTCAAGGAAGCAATTCGTCCAAAGGCCCTACTGGCCCCCATGAACCACAGCCTCCTC
Source organism: Tenrec ecaudatus (assembly GCF_050624435.1). Lineage (NCBI taxonomy): Eukaryota > Metazoa > Chordata > Mammalia > Afrosoricida > Tenrecidae > Tenrec > Tenrec ecaudatus. The sequence continues at coordinate 73,108,585 of NC_134539.1, read as the reverse complement.
TAACCTGAGACAAGAACTAGATGGTGCCCGGCTACCACTCCCAAACACTCTGGCCAGGTCACAACCAAAGATCCTGGTTGAAATAGGTTAAAAACATGTAAACAAAACTCAAAGAGACTAGTGGAACCCCTGAGACTACTCCCCCAAGACCACCTTTTACTTTGAACCTGAAGCCCACCAGTCCTGAGGCCACCGTCTAGCCAACTATTAGATGGCCCTAGAAAACAATGTGCTCTTCAGAACAAACAACCCAAAGATGCCCATGATGAGAAGGGAGGACCAGAAAAGAAACCTGATGAATGGAAATGGGGACCCCAGGGAGGAAAAGGGGAGGGTGCTGACACATTGGGGGGGCAGTTAGAATACGATTGTAACAATATGTGTATGAATTGTTGATTAGAAGAAATGTTTACTAGGTAAGATTTCACATAAATCACAATAAAATGTACAAAAAGTGTGGGGGGATGGAAGTGGGGTGGGACACATTAGTCAGCATAAATGAAAACAAACGAACTTTGCAGGTGTATTTTATTCCTGGGGAAAAGAAAGGCATCCTTTTGGCTTCTACGGTGAAGTCGTGCCTTTTTATTAAATCGGACTGTGGCGGTGTCTCTCAGTGAGGTCTGTTTTGGGCTCTGGATTGCAATGTGAAAGCACATTTTAATTTCAGTATTCATGCAGCCGAGCACGGCTACATTGACGAGGCCATGGTTATGGGAGCTGGAGGAATTGAGATGGAACCAAGAAATCTGTTACTGGGGAAACCTTTTGAGAGCTGACAGATTTTAAGTCACTCTTAATAAGGTCTGATGGCTTACGGAGGAACATGTTGTGAGTCGGGAAAGCCGCTTTGCACCCCTGCTGCCAGTTGGGAATGATACTCATCTGCTGCCGCAAGCCTATGCAGAAAATGGAATTGAAGAGGGTTTCAGCGGCCGGCGCAGCCTGCATCTGTAACTTGTGCACCAATGCAATTCTCTTGGCAAACGGTTGGGTTTGGGGTGCGCTGCTAGTGCGTGGCCCTCGAAGAGCAGGAGGCATTCACTTGAATTGGGTTGTCAAGCTTTTAAGATGGTCGCAAGAGTGTAGCACAGACGCACTTGAATGTAGCCTAACCTTCAGGTTATAGAAGCCAAGCCTTTCCCAAGTTCTTCCTTGCATCTCCCACGCCGACGACGCGAGCAGGTATTTCGTGGAAGGAAAAAGGCTCCTGGTTGCGACAACCCTGGGGCTGTGGAATCAACAGGATGTGCCGATGTCTTCCTGGAAGAGACTGTCGGAGCTGTTCGCTGTGAACGGGTGGTGAGACCAAGACACAAGACCAAGCAAAGCACCGTGCTGCGCTGGAAGCAGCCATGGCGGCCGCACTCCCTCCTGGCCCCTTCCCACCACACACATCCACGGGATTATGAAACAGGCCTTCCACATTGCATGTGAAAACAGTTTCTTTGACCTGACAGTTCATTTAAAAAATTATTTTGTTTTAAAATATTTTGGTAGGTCCTAAGCTCTGGACCTATTGTCCCTAGTAGATAACTAGGCCCCGGGGACTGGTATTCCAGAGGGGGAGTCACGTGGCCCCGGGGACTGGTATTCCGGAGGGGGAGTCACGTGGCCCCGGGGACTGGTATTCCGGAGGGGGGAGTGACTGTACAAACACTGCTTTGCAAAACAGGGTCTGGGGACACCGTGGGTGCACCCCCCTCCACATCAGAGGAGCTGAGAGGGTGAGTTGGGGGGTATATGTGTTATAATCTTTGTCTTACTATCTATGATACCTGAAGAGACAGAAAATAAGTCTCTCATGTGCACACGCTGTGGTAGAAATGCAGATTGTGGCAAATCACTCTGCCGTTGAGTCACTGTGAAGCCCAAACCCACCGCCCAGTCTATTCCAATTCACAGAGGGCCTACGGGACAGCGCAGAACGGCTTCCCACAGTTCACAAGGCTGTACACCTTTACGGGAGCAGACAGCCTCATCTTCCTCTCAAGGACGGGCTGGTGGGTTCAAACCGACCTTTTCGGTGTAGTTCACCGCTTAACCAGAGGAGCCACCAGGGGCCTTATCTACTCAGAACTGTTTCCTAAATGAAAATGTTTATGCATTTAATCCAAGTTTGTAGAGAGTCTGGCTTAGTGATAAGCTTTAACCAAACGACTTAGATTTCCTTTCTAAGGATTCTTCAAGTGTGGTGTTCCCCTGGTTTGCAGGAGGGCGACAGTGGAAGCCCCCGCGGGGTCCACATGTGAGCACCGTCCAGGGACGTGAAGAGCCTTGTATCGGACAGAGAGCACTGCAAGTCCACAATGGCAGACAGGTTAAAACAAGTGAGCGGGAACCACACGTGGATGGAGGCTCTGGTGACCCCTCGACCATCAAGCAGAGGTGACAAGCTTTGCTGTCATGCAGAGTGAATTGGGAAGGGGCTGAAGACAGAGGCAGTGAGATCAATACTCCTCTCCCCCCACGGGAGAGCGAACGCAGTCCCCCACTACCACAAATCATGCAGTTAAGTTTTCCACATTTGGGGAAATCGCAGGGGTCAGCACATCCGGAGTGCAATGGAGAAGCCTCGCCCTGGGAAAACCACCTCATGAGCATGGTATCTCCCCTGCCAGGTAAGTATGAGGTTAATATTCTAACACCCTATCATTTGCCCTCCGTTTTGACCCATTTTAAATTTGCTATACGTACCTCGCCACAGAAATCCACTGTTCACCCTCTAAAGTCCGTAGTGAAATGGAAAGTGTTCCTCAACCACTGCCCTGTTCGAGGGACGTTCTTGCTGATTCGCAGGCACCTATGTTCGACAGAACACAAGGCCGCCTGCAGTGGCACAGGGCACACCCAATAGCGCTGCGCTTCTCACAGGACACGGCCCTCGGGTGCCAGGCCACTACATTTCTCAAAAGGTGTGTTCATCTGGGTCCTTTAGAGAAAACAAATCCACAGAAACTCATGTATAAGAGAGAGTTTTATATAAAGGGGAAGTGCACATCACGAAAACATCCCAACCCAGTGCTGCCCAAGCCCACAAGTCCAACATTAACCCATGTCCGACACCAATCCACAAAATCCTCCTCCAGCTCACAAAACACACGCAATGATGCCGACTGCAGGAGGAAAGCTGAGTTAGTGAACGTGTAAGCATCTCAGAGCTGTCAGGGATCTCCACACAGCTGCTCCAGCACCGAGCTGCATCGGGGTAGGTCCATGTGGCTTCTCCTCAGGGATGTCTTGCAGGAAGTGAGCCTTGCCAGCTGAAGCAGGGACTGGCTAAGGCAACTGCCCCTGGTCCGACCATCACAAAGCAAGAGACCCGAGAACTAGAAAGGCGAGGCTCAACGAGCCATTTATTCCTCCACCCTTCAATTAACCCCACGTGTTTGTTGGCCAGGTTGGCACAATGAATTTTAAAAACTCAAAAGGCATCTTTCCTGCAGGCCCCATCTTCAGGCTACCTTTTTTAGATCGAAGAATCCTAAATGCAAAAGTGTTCAGCGTTGTGAGAAAAATGACAGGCTCTGCTCAGGGTAGACAAAGGACGTAAGGCTCATCATGGTAACACACTGGACTGACCAGTGGATTATCCTGCCTGTTACTAATGTTCCACTTCAAGAAGCATCCAGTTAAACAACACAATCCTAGGATATCACTTTAAAAAAATCATTTTATTGTGGGCTTGTACAAATCTCATCACAATCGATACATCCATCCATCGTGTCAAGCACACTTGTACATGTGTTGCCTTCATGATTTTCTAAACATTTTCTACTTGAGCCATTGGCATCAGCTTCTCATTTTTCTTCCCCTCCCTCCCTCATGAACCCTTGATAATATATAAATTATTTTTTCATGTCTTACACTGATCACTGTCTCCCCTCACCCACTCTTCGGTTGTCCATCCCCCTGGGAAAGAGCTATATGTAGATCATTGTGACCCGTTCCCCCTCCCCCCACCTCCTGGTATGGCTACTCTCAATGTTGGTTTTGAGGGGTTTATCTGTCCTGGATTCCGTGTTTCTAGCTTTTATCTGTATTTGTGTACCTGCTCTGGTCTAGCCAGATTTGTAAGGTAGAATTGGGATCATGATAGTGGGGAGGGGGAAAGAAGTATTAGAGAGCTAGAGAAAAGTTGTGTTTCATTGGTGCTATACTGCATCCTGACTGGCTCGTCTCTCCCCATGACCCTTCTGTAAGGGGATGTTCAGTTACTACAGATTGGCTTTGGGTCTCTACTCCGTACTCCCTTAATTCACAATGATATGATTCTTTTGTTCTGGTTCTTTGATGCCTGATACCTAATCCTATCGACAGCTCATGATTACACAGGCTGGTGTGCTTCTTCCATGCGGGCTTTGTTGCTTCTCAGCTAGATGGCTGCTTGCTTATCTTCAAGTCTTTAAAGACCCCAGGTGATATACCTGTTAATAGCCGACACCATCAGCTTTCTTCACATTTGCTTATGCACCCACTTTGTCTTCAGCAATGCTGTCGGGAAGGTGAGCATCATGGGATGCCAGGTTAATAGAACAAAGTGTTCTTGCATTGAGGGAGTACCTGAGTTAGAGGCCCAATGTCTATCTGCTACCTTAATACTAAACCTATAAATATATGCACATAGATCTATTTCCCCATTCTCATACATATATATTTACATATGTATTCAGACCTTTATAAATGCCCTTTGCCTCCTAGTTATTTCCTCTATTTCCTTTGACTTTTCTCTTGTCCTACTATCATGTTCAGCCATCACTTGGGTTTGAGTAATTCCTCAGTTACATTGCCCTTCATTAAGCCCTACCAGGCCTCCTACACCTTCCTCACCAGATTTTGAATCACTTGTTGTTCCCTTGTCCCTGAGGTTGTTACACCCACTTCCTTGCCCCAACCTCCCCCTCTCCCATGTTCCCCCAGAATCGTAGGTTCCATTGTTTTCTCCTCCTATCTTATCTAGATAAACATAGAGATAATAACATTCACCCCCAAAAGAGGGCAAAACAAAGCAACAAAACAATAACAAAACCTACCACCAACACAAAAGCCTATAAATAGTTCAAGGTATATTTATTCACTGAGTGTTTTCTGTCAAGTCTGCTAGGGTGCCATGCCCTGGCCCCACATTCTATTTTTGGTATTCCCCGGGGACTTCATTGCTCTGCTCCCCTTGCTGTTCTGTTGCATGCCCTTAGTGTTTCTCCTCAGTGTGGTGGGGTCAGATTGGGCACAATTCCTGCACTGTCTCGTGTTGTCCCCTGTAGGGCTATGGATCAGTGGGGGATGTCATGTCTCATAGTAGGGCCGGTCATATGGTCCTGTGTGAGCACTGGCTGTTCTAAGCAGGAAAATTATCCTCAGGGCTTTGTGGGCCAGGGTGTGCTCGACTTTCTCTCCCTCCCTCTCCCTTTATATGCTCCTGTGTGGTCTGATCATACAAGTCCCTCTCCCTGGGCTGTAGCTTCAGTGCTGTCCTCTGAAATGATTTATTCTAGTGGGGGGGGCGGGGGCGGTGTCCATGTAATTGGGATTGGGGCCAGGCCCTCAGACCTCTCTATTGGTTCCCTGCTTCATGCCGGCATGTTGCATTCACGTCTTGGCTTGGTCTGGTCCCTCTTCCCCTGTGGAGATATAAACAACACCCTGCCTCCCCTTGGGTGGGTTAGTGCCCTGCTCCCCCACTACCCATGTCTTCCCCCCACCCCCTCCTTTTTAGTTGGATGCCATCAAGCTATTTATGTAATTCACGTGCTCTTTTTAATCCAATCCGTCATTAGAAAGCTAGCTCCCTTCATCAGAGTTTCACACGACTGTGGTGCAAGCATCCTATGGAATTCCCCTTCCTGCTTCACAGAAAAAACACAGGTGGTCGCTGTTAGGTGCCATCAAGTCGGTTCTGACTGACAGCAACCCTGTGCACGAGAGCAAAACGCTGCCCAGTCTTGCACCATCCTCGCATCGGCATGTTTGAGCCGACCACTGCAGACACTGCCCGTCTATCTTGACAAGGGCCTTCCTCTTTTTAACCCATCCAGCATGACGTCCCTCTCCAGGGACTGTTTGCTCCTGCAACATGTGCGCAAATATGTGAGACGGTCTTGTCTCGTGGCTATAGTGCTTTAAACTACAATTGATCATAAAATGGCTAGGGGCAAGGCTATACTCTCCCACAAACACCCTCTGAAGTCTTTCAATGATGAATAAGAAAAGTATTCGTGCCATCAAATATTTCCCAGTCTATTCTAAAAGCACACACGAGCAGTTCTACCTTTGGGACAGGGTCATTATGAGTCAGCATTCACTCCTTGGCAGAGAATTCTTATACAAGGAGGTATCCCACCCCACCCCCAACACACACACACACACACACACACACACACACACACACTAGAAAAAGTCCCACTGGGCAGAGCGTTCACAACACTCATTTTTCCCTCTAGGCGATCATTGAGCGACTTAGTGCACCCAGTGGCATTGCCTGGGAAGATTCTGGTCACAATGAATTTTTTTGTAAAGGCAGTTTAGCTCAAATCTCATTTTTTGTTTTTTTTCCTGTGATGGCTGATTTAAGACAACAGTGTGCGGCTGTTTTGTTTCGTTCTCACGAAGAATACTAGAGAAAGTGTTGTGATGTGGAACACAGCTTACAAGGACAGCATTATGGGAGAACTCAAAATAGGTGAAATGTCGACTGATGACAAACCTTGTTCTGGACATCCATCAACTTCCAAATGGATGAAAATGCCGATGACGGTCCATTGAAGAGATGGAGAAGTTATCTGGACTACCTTGGAGCTAGGTTCAGAACATTTTAACTGAAGATTTGGGAATGAGAAAGGTCGCTGTGAAATTTATGCCTCAGGTTCTGACTGATCGGCAAAAAGAAAGCCGAATGGAAACATGCTGTGCTTTTAAAGAACAGCTCTGAAGGGAACCAGACTTGTTTCCCAAGGTCATTACTAGTGACAGACATGATGCTATTCTTACGACCTTGAAAGCAAACATCCATCAAGCCAGTGGAAGAGACCATCTTCACCTTGCCCCACCAAAGCTTAAGTGAGATAAAAAATCTAGACATTGTGTATTAATCTGGGTACTTTAGAGAAACAAATCCACAGAAACACAAATGTATAAGAGTTTTATAAAGGATAAGTACGCAACAAGAAAATATCCCAACCCAGTACTGCCAAGCCCACAAGTTCAACATTAACCCATATGTCCAACACCAATCCACAAAGTTCTCCTCCATCTCACAAAACACAGTGATGCTGACTGCAGGAGGAAAGCTGAATCAGTGAATGTGTAAGCATCTCAGAGCTGGCAGGGGTCTCCACACCGCTGCTCCAGCACCCAACGCTGCATCAGGGTAGGTCCATGCGGCTTCTCCTTGGGGATGTCTTGCAGGAAGTGAGCCTTGCCAGCTGAAACAGGGAACTGGCTAAGGCAGTTGCACCCTGGTGCTACCATCACAAGGCAAGAAACCTGAGAACTCTCAAGGCGAGGCTCACTGAGCCATTTACCCCTTAACGCCACATGTTTATCAGCCAGGTTGGCACAATAAACTAACTCATATTGCTTCTTTTTTTTTTATTGTGAGGGGGATAGTGCTTTTGCTGTTTGTTCCACCAGGTCAGACTGTTAATCAAGCTTTTTATTTAGAGGTTCTGAAAAGATTGAATAACAGAGTCTAACAAAAGGTCTGATTTGTGGCAGACAGGGGACTGGTTTTGCCACCACGAGAATGCACTGCTCACGCAGCCATCTCCAGTGTGCCAGTTTTTAAGCAAAAATCAGCATGCCTCTCTTGCCCCACGCAACTAACTCACCTGACCTCACTCCATGTTATTTTTGTTTCTGCAAATGAAGAGGGACACAAAAGAACAGCAATTTGATTCAGAAGAGGTGAAAAAGAGGTGCATTAGCCATCCAAACAGATGAGTTTGAAAAAAGTTTCCAAAAATGGAATAGCAGATTTGGCCAATGTATTAAGTGTAATGGAGATTACATGGAAGGTGATAAGGTTGTTTTGTTAAGAAACAAAACAAAACAAAGCTTTGGGGGTGGGATTCGTTTTTTGGGGGTGCCCCCTCATATATCCTAAGGAAAAGTACCATTTTTGTTCTCCACAATTATAGGTCATTGAATCAGCAGGTATTTCTGGACAACAGCTTCCATCTCCACCCCCATAGCATCAGATTGGAGCTGAATATAAAACTGAAATAAGAACACGTGTAAACACCAGCCTATGTGATCATGAGGTGTGGACGGATCAGCTATCATAAGACCCAAAACAATCATATTGTTGCCAACCAGGAGTCGGAGTGGAGACCCAAAGCCCATCTGTGTATAACTGGACATCCCCTCACAGAGGGGTCACAAGGAAGGGACAAGTCAGCCAGGGTGCAGGACAGCACCGACAAAATACAACATTCCTCTAGTTCTTTAATGCTCTTCCTCCCCGCCCCACCCCAGCCCCATCATCTACCTTACAAATCTGGCTAAATCCACGCACGGACACTGGTACAGATTAAGAGCTCTCAACACGTGGAAGCTAGGACAGATAAACCTCTCAGGACAGTAATGGGAGTAGCAATATCATGTAGGTAAGGGAAAAGTAGGGGTAAAAGGGGGTACCGATCACTATGATCAACATATAACATCCCTTACCCCCCAGGGGGACAAAGAACAGAAACATGGGTGAAAGTTGACAGAAGATTGTATAATTTATAATTTACCCAGGGCACACAAGGATGGGAGGGGAAAAAAAGAGGAGGTGATACCAAAGCTCAAGTAGAAAGAAAATGTTCTGAAAATGATGATGGCAACATATATACAAGTGTGCTTAAACAATGGAATTGTGGATTATTCCCTAATAACATGATTAATAAAAGATAAAATGATTTATTAAAAAAAGAACACGTATAAAAATAAAATCACACTGAATACCCATATTAAGTGGTGAAAAGTTTACTTAGAAATTGCAAACATTTAGCAAGGGAAGACATACACTGTATTTTACATATTCTACAGAAATACAATTAATTTATAGCTGATTACATGGTCACATGACAAAACAAAACTAATTATAAAAAAGAATAGAACAGTTCATTCTTCTTTTCTTGCAACTTATCACAAATCAGTAAGTGTACCTGTCAGTACTGGAAGACAGTTGCATAGAAAGGAGTGTTGGTTGATACACGTTATTTTCTTAAAAGAACATAAAAACCAAATAGGTACAGACATCTAACTGACATGCAGTTTACATTACTGTTTTAAAAAAACAAACAGAACTTCATGAATACAAGTTTTAAAAATGTGTTGCTAATGATGTGTCGTCATTACCAGGACATCACGATATTTTACATCGCCTAGAAGTTCTTCTGCCAGAAATAATGCTTGGCGAATGGTTACATGGAGAAACTACTTCCAGAGAAAAATTTTAAATGAAGTCAAAAGAACACCAGAGTGGACAATTCTATTGGGCATGTGTCTCAGTATTCTAAGCAATTTGTAGAATATCACACGTTCATGCCCATCTCGCTGTGTTTTGTGCCCTATGAATGTGCTGACGGTCCAGTGGTCCTTAGGCCACATGTGGCTACCGAGCACTGGGAAGGTGGCCAGCCAGTCACAAGAGAGGCGCGTGAGGGCAAGGACACCTCGTGTCTCCCAGGTTTCGGCTAGGAAGGGAGACTGAAAAGAAGAAAGTAAAATCCCTCACTAACAATGTTCTACATTGATGACTTGTAAAAATGATCATAATCCTAAGACAGTGGGTTAAGCGGAGCTATTATTTAAGTTAATTGCCCACCTACCCTTTAACTTTGTATGTGGCTAGTGGACAATTAAAACCAGTTCAGGGGCACATGCTGTATTTCTACTGGACTGCGCCACCTTCAAGCTGAGCATCCTCCTTCCAAGCACTCGGGCACCCACGCCGGCAGCCCCGCCCGCCGAGCACAGTCTGCACAAACTACTTCCCGGGGTTATTTTCACCCCTCTGCATCCTGATGTAAAACGGACCCCCACAAAATACCTAACCCCCTTTCTTTAAAGGCCGGCTAGTGCACAGGGAAGCTAAAGGAAATTTAATTCAGAGAGCAGTCTGCGGGGACCTGCCTTCAGGGTCACCAGTGTGCCCTTGGCAGAATTCTCCAGCCAGTCGGGTAGGAGCTGCCCTACATATCCCCCCGGTATCTTGTCCATTTCAACACTAAGTACAAGAAAATCCTACTGCAGCGCGGAAGAGTGTGACTCACTGCAGAGTCCGTGTCCAGGAAGACCTCCAAGCAACAGAAAGTCACACATTTGGTGAGTTCCAACAGAGGCCAACTAGTGTCCAGGGGCCTTGGTTTTGTGTTTTTTAAAAAACAATTTAGAAGCTATCTTAAAAAAAGAAAAGAGCACTAACCCACTAATCTTTGATCTCTTTCCCCAGCCATGGATTTTTTTTAAGCATTTGTCTTGAGGGTATAGATATTTGACATATTTTAATACCTATTTTTCTTTTTTCCAACTCTAAGGTAATTTAAAAAGTGACATAAGCATGCATGATGCTATTTTCCTAGAAACAACAAACACTACAAGACAATACTAACAGTGGGCACCTCCCTTGGAAGCCCCCACAGCGGGCATCAAGAACCTGGTCAGGAGGCGATGACTACCCCGCACTCACACCACACACACACCGTGCTCCCCCACCTCAGGCTGGGATGTTCTACACCATGAGCTTTAGCAGTTTGCATCAGTTAAACGCTAAAATATTTCTGCAAGCCACACCTTACCATATTGATTCAAAAGCTACTCTGTCACGTATAAACTGTGCTCACTCATTTTAAAGATGTTCTGATCAAACAAACAAGTAGCGGTTCCACAAGGTAACTTTATCTTTTCTCACCATCAGACACTGGTAAGACATAGGACGCCAAGATTGAGGGAGGAATAAAAAGAGCCCGAACCAGATAATATTGTTTGACAATATAAAAACGGATTGCTAAAGACCACAGGTTGTTTCTACAGCTCAACAACTCTCTTAAGGTATTTGCATCATTTGCATTAACATGCACTGTACGAGGGGACGCGGCTTTACACTTGCCCACCTCCACACCACCAGACCTACTTAATATTTTATTACATGTTAATGACTCCAACCTAACGTAGTCTAAGGATCAAGTTGAATGATAAGATTGTTCCAATTCAAGACCTATGACTCTCTTAAACACACTCCTCACACAAAGGTGGTAGCAGGTCTTTCTGAGAGCGCACTGCAGGTTCTGGCGTCTGAGTAAGTACTAACGGAACACCCACTATGGCTGCATTCAGCCCGCACTCTCTCGTTAGCCAAGAAGGGAAAAAGAACATCCGCTCCAGGTGCAAGGCCACCTCGTGAGGGCGGGAAACTCCACGCGGGCACTGCTAACAGATTGTGGTACTGTTCAACGCCTAGGCATGCAAAGGTGCTATCTCCATGAAAGAAAGACAATCCAGTGCACAACCCAATGCACTACCCACGCGTTACAAAGATAAGCAAGTCTTCTGAAGTTTGCTACATTGCATAGTACTCTGATGGGAGGGATGGTTCCCCCCTAACACAGGGAAAGAAACCGGGTCATGATTCATATGAGGGGCACCACCCCCAAAACTGGACTTGCGCTGGGCAGAGAGGAGCTTTCATAGTGTGCATTTTTACCTCAGGTAAGTTAGTGCACCCAGTGGCATCACCTGGGAAGGGTCTCTCTGGTCACAGTGATTTTTTTCAGAAAAGTAGTTTTACTTGAACCTAGTTTTTTGTGATAGTCGATTTAAGATAAAAGCATGCAGCTGTGAAATTTTGTTTCCTGCTCTGGAAAATCTCGTAGAAACTGTTGTGATGCTGAACACAGCTTATAAGGACAGCACTGTGGGAATAAGTCAAGTGGATGCGTGGTTTTCTCGTTTCAAAAAAGGTGAACTATTTGTTGATTCATGACAAACCACTTTCTGGACATCCGTCAACTTCCCAAACGGATGAAAATGTGGGCTCGTGGTGCATTTGAAGTTCGTGCCACCAGGTCAGACTGTTAACCGAGCTTTCTATTTAGAGGTTCTGAAAAGATTGCGTAACAGTGTGGGACAAAAAAGGCCTGCTTTGTGGCAGGTGGGGGCTGGTTTTGCCACCCAACAAGGCACCTGCTCACGCAGCCATCAAAGTATGCTAGTTTTTGGCAGAAACTAGCAGGTCTTTTATGCACCACGCACTTACTCACCTACCTCTCTCAGTGCCACTTCTTTTTGTTTCCTTGAATGCAGAGGGACATGAAAGGACAGCGTTTGACGCCTTAGAAAAGGTGAAGGAAAAACGAGAGGGGTGCTGTCAGCCATCCAAACTTCTCAGAAGAGTTTGAAAAACATTTCCAACATCGGTCAGTGTAAGACATGAAAAAGTAATGATAATTTATAAATTATCAAGGGTTCATGAGGGAGGGACAGTGGGCAAGGGAGGAGGAAAAAAAGAGGAGCTGATACCAAGGGCTCAAGTAGAAAGAAAATGTCTTGAGAATGATGATGGCAGCAGGTGTGTAAATACACTTGACACGATGTATAGATGGACTGTGCTAAGAGTTGTATGAGCTCCCAGTAGAATGATTTTTTTTAAAAAGAAGAAAAATATTTCCAAGGATGGAATTGCAGATTGGACAAATGTATTAAATGTAATGGAGAGTACTTTGAAGGTGATAGGTTGCTTTGTAGAAAACTTTTAAATAAATAGCTTGGGGAGGGTGGATGGGGGGAGATTCTGGTTTTCTTCGGGCACCACCATTGTATATGGAGCCATTTACCCAGATGTCTCTGCATTTCAGGCATGTAGGCACTTGGGGGTCAGGTTTGCAACTGGGCTGGAAGGAGTTGGTCTAATAGAGAAAACTGCCTTAGGCGCATTTTAACAGATAGAAAAATAACTCTAGATAAAATTATTTGTAGAATCATTGTGTAAACCCAAACTCCAAATCTTACTTATTTATATGTATATATAAAAATATACATATTTTTGTACACACAAACATATCTAAATCTCATTCACAATGTTACACATTTATGCCTGCATTTACTATGTGTTTTAGGTCAAATGCTTTAGCTTTATTTTTCCCACAGCAACTAAATGTGTGGACAACACTGATAACCCAGAGATCGCCTGTGTTTAGTGTTCTAGTTTAGCTACCGTATATACTCGAGTATAAGCCACCTGAATCTCTGCTGAGGCACCTAATTTTACCGCCAAGGCTGCATTTGAAATGTGAACAGTTTGCGTGTATACTCGAGTATATACAGTATTTCCAACTGGAGTGAGCTTCTACAGAGGACAAGGCGGAGCCAGAGCTGTGTGTGGGCCTGCACATGAAGCAGCACTGTCTGCTCACTTTGGGAACAGGAACTGAGGAAGCCAAACAGATTGTCTGACTGGAAAACAAGAGTCTGTATTGGGCGCGACAAGATTCCAGACAACTGAGATTCAACACAAAGAAGAAACGATACAATCTCCCTCCTGCCCATAGAATACAATGCAATCACCATTTCCACAAATGACAGGTATTGGGGTCCGGCATCACAGAGCTGTGGGGGCAGAAGCAGGAAGCATTGAGGCAGGAGCAGTCTCGTCTATTTTCGCACCCGCACTAGAGCTAAAAAATATTATCTGGACTTAAATATGTTTTAAGAGATCTAACATATTTATCATATTTTTGCCTTTTCATTTTTGCCACCGAATATAAATTTTTTGCCTTAAATTTCCTAGCTCTTCTACCCGGAGGAGTAAGAAGAGACTGATGAAAGACATGTCCAGACTAGCCGTGTGGACCTTAAGATTATCCAGAGAGCACAAACTATACATAGCTAACGTTCTGGGAAGCACGCAGTTTCATCAGCAGGTTAGACTACTGCTCTAGTTACTTGTTTTCAGCCAACGATTTGGTTTTGTTGGGTCAACACGGCCTGACGGGAGGACAAATGCTGGGAGCATGAGGCTCTCCCCAGGACATGCAGCCTCTGCCCCAAACCCTCCAGGGTGACACTGGGTCTGCCCCCACCCCGCCTGCCACATTGCTGCCCTTTAGGAACATACATTGCTCAAGAGTTCTCTGTGAAGCACTTGGGAACCTTTAGCTAGATATTTTTATGAAAGCACAATCAAATTGATTTAGTACCTTGAAATAGGAATTCCTTACCCCCTCCCTTAACTCTCCATAAATACACCTAGAATGTCACGTGTACAATTTGATCTCAGTCTATACTCCTTGTCCTCCAGTATTTCAAAAGTCAGGGCCTCGTTTCTCCCCTTTCGGCTTCGGTGCGCCAGGCTTGAATCTGGGAGTGAGGGAAGCTGCTGCGATGGAGACCTCCGCCCGCTTGGCACAAGGGGCTTTTCTTTGAGGGCAGGGCCGTCGTTCGCCTCAGACACCGGCTACACAGGTGTTATGCCAGCAGTTTGAACCTGTGGGTCTCGCCGCCTTTGGGGTTGCCTAAATCCTAACAGTAGCAAAAGTACAGTGATGAAGTAGCAATGAAAATAGGGGGGCGCACAACCTGAGGAACTGCATGAAAGGGTCACGGCATGAGGACGGTTGAGAAGCGCTGTGCTTTGTTCAGCTGTGACCATGCACATGCTGCCCTCTAGGTGCGATGCCCCCACCCTCGAGGTCAGGGGTCGTGGGCACAGAAGTGGCTGCCTGAAGAGGATGGTGAGTGAAACGCGACACAGCAGCCTACCTGCCCGCAGCAGCCTCACGTAAGGAAGGAAGAGCCCATGGGGCAGACTGACCTGGCCTAGCACGGGGAATAAAGCAAAGGATGAATCTTCACAATCCACTGCTGGGTCAATCTCCCAGCAACTACGGCTTCTCTCCCTTCAGCAGAATCCCTCTGATTTTTGCCTGAACTTCAAATGCAAAGAACTTTGTTCCAAAAGAAGTAAGAAAGAAAGGCACTCGAATTACATTGTATACAAAGTTGTTTTTAAAGACACTGCGATGGTCAGTAAAACTCCCAGGGTCTGGTCCCCCCCCACACACTCTGCCTTTCTGACACTGAAGCTGCCTGCCTCCCTGGGAGCATTTTCCGCTGGAGGAGCGCGGGCACACTCAGCCCTGGGAGGCAGCTGCACTGTAGAAGGTTAGGCTTTGCACAGAGCTCCCCTGGAGAAACGCATTCAAAAGACATAAGGTTTGGTAGTTCCAAGTTTTAAAATACAAATTTTCTAGTAACAAAATTTAAAAGACTTCCTACAAAAGAAAAAAACCACATTATGTGACTCCCTTTGATTACTACATCTTCCTCCTCTTTTACTTCTCATGGAGACCAAGTGCAGAGATGGGCCCTGACGGAACCATGGTTCAGGTTCAGAGGTTCTGCGGTGGAGAGCCCGCCATGTGGAAGCCCCCAGCCCAGCCGCTCTGCAAGCGAATGCGGTGGCAGTCTGCTTCCGTCAAGGTGACAGCCCCGCTTGAAAACCTTCCGGGGCCTTTCTACTTGGTCCTGGCAGCTTGCAAAGTTGACTACAGGGTTCTGTAGCCCACTTGATGGCAACAGGCTAGTCCATGTACTCCTGATTTAGTACTTTCCTAAATTATGCTTTACACCTCTATCCGAGAGCGTATCTCGTGGTATAAAATGACTGGACTGACAATTTAAAGTCTTCGACCTGGGCATGAAGACACACACACACACACACACACACACACACACACACACACACACACACACGAGAATCCACAAGCATGAACTGACACAACTTGAACCTATCAAAACAAGACCGGGCTCTCCACTCCCGTAGTTACCGTCTAGGAACCCCACACGGGTGGCTCTATCCTGTCCTGCAGGGTCACTGTGAGCTGGCATCGACCGATCAACCCAGTGGTAGTGAGTCCAAGAAATGTTTGTTTCTACAGCTTTTATCACATAAGCACGACTGAAAGATTCAGTTGGGGGGGGGCAGGAGGGGTGACGCACACATTCAATGCGTTTAGTCATTCACGAGCCCTTTGCTTTATATTAGAACTGCATGACAGGAACAAGAAACATGACAGGTGGTCTGGGCCCAGAGCTTCTGAAGAGGTCAGAAGATGTCAAAGCCTGGAGCAGAGGGGACATCAGCATCCTCGGGCTTGAACAGGGTGTCCAATGGCCTTCAGGGACAGCACCAGGTCCACAGTTCAAGTTGGGGAAACAAAGGAGACACAAAAAGTGGCCATGTCCAGAGACAGAGCTGTGCAAGTTGGTGAAATCAAAGAATTTCTCCCGATGCCGGGCTGCTCTGATAGCCAACGGCTGTCTGCTAACATCAATGGACCGTAAGGCTTTAATGCAGGGGCCTCATTAGCTCTATGCAGTTCCATGCGTTGTTAATATATAGTAAGGGATCATTATAGCGCTGCATTTCTTGGCTGGGACTTAAACATGGTTAAACCTGACAATCACATGAAGGAAAAAACATCTAGATTTAACTAATTGAGTTCCCTCTAAATTTCCTGTCCCTGGAATGCATCGTTCACGCACAATCCACTGCACCACGCCATCCATCACCCGGGACCAATCTCCCCCTGCTCCAGTTCCTCATTCCTGAATTTAATAAAGACTTAATGAGGCTTCACAATGTGCAAGGCACACAGCAAGAATCTGGAAACATTGTGCTTCCAAAAGCAAACCAAACCCGCTGCCGTGGAGTTGATTCTGACCCACAGTGACCACCAATCTGTCCAGACAGCAGCTGGGCACCTTCGCCACTGCACCAACAAGCGGGGCTCCTTCCCCAAAAGGGGTTACACTTAAAAAGGGGAGAGGGGACAGCGAATGGATATTTACATATCTTATTGCTTTCTGCTTGTCAGTAGTATTCCTATTCCACAGGATGGGACGGTATGAAGGCTTTCTACTGGTTCCAGTGGGGGTCTAATGAAATGTTTGTCGATCTAAACTATCTTTTCCTTTCTAGTAACTAGACATTAAGCAACAACAACAAAAGCAAGCCCATGAAAACAGACAAGCTTTCCACTGTATGAATCCATTCTTTCAATAAAAGAGATACCATGCTACTCTTAGTGAGTTTATACATAGACCATTTGGGGGCCTGGACATACCACATGTTTTTATGTTAAGGAACATTTGAAACTGTAAGTTTAAAAAATCATGTAGCACACAAAAGTAACATACTAATAAGCAGCATCCTTTTGGATACTGACATTTTTAGTCCTTTCTGAGAACCTGATTAGGAAGACAAGGGAACACAGGTATTAAAGGACTGCATGGCTTCAGAAAGGGCGAGGTTAAGAGGCTTACGACACCAGACGGGCAGGGGGCTCTGGGAAGGTGAAAAGGCAACAAGAGCACAGCGCTCTCTGAAAGCCTAGCTGATGTTCCACAGGGGATTGACTATTTACAGGTACTCGCTCACACCAAAGCCTGCGAAGCCCTATGGCTTGGGATAGACATTGAAAGCAACGCTGAGCAAAAGTAATACTGAACGAAGCAGAGTTTTGGGAACGAGTGAGTGAAATGGGCTGAGCCTACTGATCCTCTCTGGGCTATTGCCTCCCTGCCTCCCATAGAAGCTCAAAGCCGCAGGCTAATGGCTTGATCTACACAGGTCTCGATAGAATCTGAGGTATTTGCTTCATGAGCATCTGGTCAAAATACACTCTGTACACAAGGGCATTGGAATTATGTTAGTGACAGCAATTAGTGTTCCAGCTATGCCCGACAAATGCTGTGTTTTCTTGTGTCCCAGAGAGGAAAGTGATTTCCACTGGAACCAGGCAGGGCCATTTTTCTGGGCTCCTCAGTTTAAGTTCGACATTTTGCCACTCAACCAAACTGTGATGTCAAGTAAAGGGCCCATTTTCCTTCCCCTTAAGGCAATGACCAATCCCAGAGTAGGATATAAGAGGTTCGTCTTTCCCCACCTACTGGTACAGGGGACAGTAGGCAAAAGTGGTGGTCACGCTCGTTTCTGCCACTGAGCCCCAGGCAGCCCCAGGCATCTCTCACGGTGATGGGAACATCCAGGGGTTGCTCTTTGTCAGCGGGCGTGCGTGCGTTTTAATGAGGGTGAAGTTCATCGCAAATAGGATGGAGAAGAGACTATTTTTAGTACACTGAAGATACTGCTTATTCCAGAATAAGGCAGATAAGGAAAAATAAACAAAAAGTAAAACCGACAAAACACACAGACAAACTGGGAAAGGAAAAAGGTAGCGTAGGAAAGAAAGACAGGCTTTTCCACAGGCTTTTCCACGGAGGCAATTACATTAGGATAGTGGGTGGTACCTGCCCTTTTCCCACCCCAGTCACCGACCTGAAACATCCAGCCCTTGTTATTGAAAAGATACAGTTGTAAGGTAGATACTTTGGTACCTCATCCCTGATAAGTTCAGTATCAAAGTTTTTTGTTTTCATCTTTAAAATAAAAATTAAGGAATTAATCTTCAAAGCTACTCTTTCCCCACTGGCTTTTGCCAGTAACCTTTCAACAGTCAGTTCACCAGCGCGTCGTAGGTCCTCCAGTCTGCCCTCAATAACGTAAATCCACTTAAAGAGGACGCTGCTATGGATACAGTTCTATGGAAGATGCATGCTTCCTCGGCGAACGTGGAAGGACAAATGTAAAGCAGTAATAGCTAAAATGGCATTCCACATTTTTTAGGAAAAAAGTATTTTGTAAGGGACAGCGTGAGTATTTGGGGCATATACCAAACTTGAGATAAAAGTAACCTATCAAAACTAGTAATAAAAATAAGTTTCGAGGCGTGTAATCACATAAGCTCTAAGAGCACTTGCTTTGTTCCTTTAAACAGAGCAGAATGGAAGCATACTGGCATACAAATCCCAGGACTCCGGACTCTGGCTGTGGTCGGTAAATTGAAATCCGCTAGAGAGAGAAATGGGGCCGCATTTTTATACAGCGGTCCCACGCAGTCATTTGTTTTTTAAATCAACAATTATATCGGGTCATTTTTGCATTTGTGTTTACCTTAAGCTACATCGGAGTATAAAATTTTAATTAAAAAAATCAAACAAGCACACACCAGCTTAGACGCAGCAGTAGCACTGTGGCAGGAGTGTGGAAACCGATGAGGAGAAGCAAGTAAAAAGCCCCTGTGAAGAAGCACCGAGGGCAAAAAATGTTACGAGGAACTATTTAATTCTCACTGTTCAGCAGGAGGGAACTGTACCCATTGTTTTATCCCCAAGGGAATGCCAGTTCTTAACACAATAAATAAAATGAGCTTCTAGGGATTTCTAACCTCAATATGGTTAGCCAATAAACAGTCCATGCAACTATGTCAGTAAGAAAGGAAAGGATATTGCACTAAAAGGGGACCTTGCAGGGCTCGCTCGTCCAGCCCCTTCACTGACTCAGAGTAACCAGCCACTTCCTGTAGGCATTGGCAAACCTGGCTTGCTCGACATTCCGGCAAGTGGACAGCACTTGATCAATGAACCGGTGCTCCATTTCCAGGCCCAAGGAGTCTGGAGCTGGGGTCCGCTTCAGGCGTTTGGTTTCCTGGGAATAGCCTTGCTTGCTAGAGTCGTTCAGTCCATCCACCTCCATTGCCTGAGATGTGTGGGGGCCAGCAGGGGTGAGCGGCAAGTCACTCAGAGTGCTCCCGGGGCTGTCTGCTGAGGACAGCTGGGTCACGCTGTGAGGAAGCCTCCCGTTTAAACGATGCTGAAGATAGAAGATGTGCCTCCTGGGAAAGGGAACACAGGGAACAAGAAACATGAACATCAACCACCCCACGGAGTCCGACTTTTCGGGAAAAACACAAGACTGGCGTTCACTCTGTCCCGTCTCTCTCTAAACCCTGAGCAGTCTGGGGGGAGGAGGAGGAGGAGGAGAAGGAGGAAGGGCAAAGAGCTGAGATGAAGTCCTTTGGCAACGGAACAAGCCCGTTTCACTGGTTTGCTGGTGAAAAAGAACACCAGCCCGGCTCTTCCAGCACATTCAGGATCGGGGCTGTTGTTCTTTGCTCATTACCGCAGGAAATCAGAAATGGGTCTTCACTCAATTTCTGTTGTAAATTATAAAACCAAATCAAGCCAAAATGGAACCTCATGGACATCCTGAAACACAAAGGGTGTAAGCAATGCCTCCAGAGGCCTAGTTTACAGGCTCTGCCCAGCTCTTGCTTTCTTTCCCAAGCACAGCAGCTCCGGGCCATTAGTCTTCTGATGTAGAAGCCAAGCGAACATCCTGACACAGCCACAGCCCCTGGAGATGAGCCGGGCTCTGGGCAGTGAATATGCAGACCTCCTCTGCTTCCTCGAATGGACGGCGGTCTCCCTGGCCTTACAATCCCCTGGAGGGACTGGGTCACAATGAAGGCCCGCGCACCTCATGTCCAAAAGGTGCAATTCAGTGAGGGCGCATCTACTGTGCATGCTAGCAAATAAACAACACAGGTTCTGAACGCCTACTCCTCATCGTTCTTATCAGCAACTGTTTGCCCGTAACAGAGACTATTCCCTTAGTTTCTCCAGCATCTGAAGAATATGACTCCAGGGAGGATCTATTAAACATAAAGAGCAGCTGAATTTTCTAAGGAAAATGGGTCAGCAGTGGGGCACGCACTGGCTTGTGTCATATATGGCCAATCCCAACTGTCTCCCCTTCTCGCTCCTCACCCCAGACCCCGCAGCTCATCTACCTACCTACCTACCTACCTACCTTACACACACACACACACACACACACACACCCCAGATTCAGAGAGTTTAGTCATCTGTAAAAACAACAAATCTGTAAGACCTTAACAACCTGCATCTAAGATCTTTCTTGAGAATACAGTAAAACGTGTCTTGGTTTTAGAAGGAAAGGAGAATCTTATACTTACAGATTTATTCCTGTAAGCCATGAAGTAGAATGTTTTTGTAAAGACAATGGTCTCAAATTAGAGGAAGACAAAAAAAATATATAACTAAGTGTTCACAAACCATCTCTACCATGAAATGTACTTGACTGTCAAAGGTACTCAGAATTCAAGTTACGTGGTGGTTGCTGACCCTTCTCATTCTCTTAGTCCTGTGTCCCGCTTACACCTTCCTTTAAAATGGCACAGAGGGTCCAGGAAGCTAGTTTATAAACCACTGGGGTCTTGGATGATAATGGTTACCTTCTTTGGGACCTAATCAATGGTTCCAAACCCCAACAGCATCAAAATTAGCTACTTGGGCTTGTTTGTCTATTTTCCAAGCACAGGTCTGTTCCTTAGCACCCCACCCCAGTATCTGAAATATCAGAATCTCCAAGGTGAAACCCAAAAGCCTATGTTTAATTTGGGAATACAGGCTGTTCTTTACAAAGGTGAGTGTCACCACTTAAGCCACAGATGAAAATCTGAGTGTAGAACCTTCGGGTATGAACCCAAGGGGCTAGAGGGGGCAGAAGTCAGATTTCAGGCCTTGTGGGGCTCTCCTAAGGGAAGACAGTTTTGCTTTGCAATGGGCTTCTCCTTCCTTACCTATGACACCACAGAGTCTCATGTCCTGGGTAGGTATCGATGAGATCAGTGGTGAATTCAACCTCCTCTTCTAGGAGATGAGGAAGATTCACTCTTGGCTCCTCTGTTGAAACTGCAGCTTCTTCATCTTTTTGGAAGACTAGGTCTGGCTCGCTTCTCGAAGGATTCTGGTCCAATACAGACCCATCTGGCACAGTTTGGCTAATCAAAGACTTTATCAAAAACTGGCGGTAGTGAAATCCACTGTGGTCGGACACGTGCAAGGACGCCCAGTGCTTAGTAGAAGACAGTTCATCAAGAAGAGTCTTATAGGGAAACAAACAAAGGGGAAGTGGGAGTGAGAAAGGGAATTTATAAAGTTCTTTCCCCAAAATGTTGCTTTTTTTTGGAGGGGGGGCACATTATTCCCACTAACATTATTGACTTCCTTCCCTCTTGCTGTGAAATGAGCCTATGGTTACTTTATGAGTTACCAGGTATTATTTGTAACGTACTGTCCAGTGAGCACAATGCTGCCACTTGGTAGACACACACTCTATCAATGCTGGTTTGCCCTTTCCCTTACAGATATTTAAGAAACAACCAACCAACTCCTTGCCACTGGCGATCTTAAGAGGACAGAGCAGAACTGTCCCCGTGAGTTTTGAAGATTGGGTACCTTTACTAGAGTTGAAAGCCTCATCTTTCTCCTGAAGAAGGGTTGGTGGTTTTGAACTGCTGACCCTGCAGTTAACAATCCAATGTGTAACTGACTACTCCGCTGTGGGTGCCTTACAACTGTGCTGCCGTTAAGTAGAGCCTCACCTCGCAGGAGCCCTGTTTAAGGAGCTCTGGTTGGGGGCACACTGGCTGCGAACTGCAAGGCCAGCCGTTACACCCACCAGCTGTTCCACAAAAGAAAGAGGAGGCTGTTTCTTTAAAGACTCAGGAGTTTATGCATTGAGTTACTAACCACAAGGTCAGTGGTTTGAACTCACCAGCAGCTCAGTGGTAGAAAGATGAGGCTGTTTACTACTGTACTTGGAAACCCAAAGGGACAGTCCTGCTCTGTCCTACAGGGTCACTATGAATAAAAAGACAGAAGACATGAAAAATACCATGGAATTTGGGGGGTATCTGTCATTCTTTTTTTTACTTTGGTTAATCGCATTCCAATGGGCACCCACAAAGAAAAATCAATTTAAAAAATGACATTAGTGCATTCATTTACAATTATTGCTGACATATAAGGAAAAATGATAAATTCAGAGGTTAATTTGATGACACTTCCTTTTAGAGTTAACAAATACCGGGGAGCTTCACAAAGTTTGGGGGAAGCCCATGATCTATTCCCTCCACTTTCCCACGGATTTTCTTACACCACCCTCCCCCCCCCTGCACGCACTGTGTGCTATCTGTTCAGCAAGAGCTCACGGAGATTCCGTATTGTCAGCCACAGCGCCACAGGACAGACCGTGTCTGGCTTGCTCATTGGGCAACTCGAGGAGTACAGTAGTACAATGCATTATAGGATTTTCTAAGCATTCAGATTTCCAGTACTCTCCTAAACTAAGGTAACAGCAACGATCAATGTGTTTCTGAAATAGGTAAAATTCAGCTGTGTATTGTTTGAAGCTCTGTGTCACTAAGCCTGCAGATGAGGAAATTTCAAATAGAATGACAAAAAGAAAATCAGCCATTATGAAAATTTGATCATCTGGCAGTGTCTTGGGGAAGCACCAAACCTATATGGATATTGATAGGTTAAAGGCATAAAACTGAGCAAAGAAAGGCACTACCAGCCACCAATGGACCTCAGCGTCCTCCAGGGAAGCCAAGGGGGCTTCGGGGGGAGACAGCCCCCCGGAAAGACAGTGCAGGTGCAACCACTACGGAAAGTTTGACGGTTATCCCAGAAGTTAAACACAGAATTGGCCCAAACCCACTGCCAACAAGTCGGTTCTGACCCACAGGGAGCCTCTGCTGACAGGGCTTTGAGACGTCATCCTTACAGGAGCAGGCGGCTCCATCTCTTCTGTGGGGGAGCTGGAGGGGCTGAACGGTGGCTTTTGTGGTCAGCAGCCCACAGTGCCTCCAAGGCTTCTTTAGAATGACGGCATGAGCCATCCCTCCCAGGCTTAGGTACAGACCCAAAGAAAACGAAATCAGATAAACACGCCCGCCGCATATGTGAATGTGCACAGCAGAATGAGTCCCGAGAGCCAGGCTGTGGAAGCAAGCCCAATACCTGTCCCCGGCTGGGTAGGCAACCTGTGGGACAGGCACAGAATGAAATCCCAGTCAGCCACAGCAGAGAATCAAGTCCAGCTCTATACTCTAACACGCACGCACCCGAGGGCATCATACGAATAAGGACAAGAAACCCGCCCCCAAAGAGAATACATCCGTGCTATGAGCCACGGCCGTCACAAGTGGGGCTAGAAAGCGTGTTAGTGGCTAGCAGGGGCTGGGGAAGTAGAACAGGCTGCAGGGGCTTACCACATACAGGGTTTCCTTTGGGAGTGAAAGAGAGGCTGTGGTTACACAGTACTGTCATGTATGGTATGAGGACGACCTTCTTGTTTAAATCTTGCCCTCTGCTGACCCTTCAGTGTTACTGTTGGGGATTTTTTTAGGTCTACCTTTTCACCCCCATTAACCTCTACAAGGTTTTAAGATAGCTATTCATCCTTAATGATTGCTTCCACCCCTGGATCTACCACCATCAGACGGGGGCAGGGCACAACATGTTATGAATAAAGGAGTGAATGGGCAATTTGATGAACGAAGTGTCTCCTAAAGGAAGACGTCAGGCTGTGTTTTAAATTGCTCCTCTAAATTCTTACGTGTTCACTCAGCCTTGCTGCTGAGGCTATGGCTGCCGAGACTCTGAGAAATGGAAAACAAGACCATTTACTTGATTACAAAGGTGAGCAACATAGCATCGGATGAACTTCTACCTGGGTGGTGGTGGAATTCAATCATTATGGAAGAATCAACCTGCAAGACAGTTATGCTCTAATGCACCCATTTTAATTTTGCATGGCTTCTACACACAGATAAAAAAGGGTATTTGATTTGCTTTAAAGGAACTTATATGACATAAAAACATTTAATTATTTTTATTGGATTTTTCTCTGTATAAAAATTGGAATTTTGTGTCTATAATTTTGGAGCAGAAATCATGTGCACATGAAATGTTAAAAAGAAAGAAATGTTTCCTACAAACTCAAGTTAGTGTCTTTAGAACTTGCCAGAACTACTTTCCCATGCTGGCACCTACCCGCTCGCTTGGTTTTCTTTTCTACAGCAGAGCTTAATGTTAACACATAGCGGGGATACACATTCATACAGACTTTATTCCACTTAAATTATAAACATATTCCCATGCCATTAATAGTTCTGTATGGCTTTTCAAAGTGCCCTCTCAGTAGAATATATATGTCCACTAAAAAATACATGCTAATGCCAGTGTTCTAAAAATCTTGTCAATACTCAATTCATTACATGAAAAAATTATATTTACATGGAATTTAAAATTAGGTATGTTTCCTGGTGAATAAAGGCAAATATCTTGTAGGATTTGCCATTTTTAGTGAATTGGCTGTTTCGCCCATCTTCTTTTATGAATTGTCTCATTTAATGGTGCTACTCATTACTGCAGATATTAAAGACAGAACTTGGCTTCTATTTGCCTTATGTAAAAATTTCCTCAATAGTATTGCTCAAGTTATTTTAAAAATTCATTTTCTTCATAAGCTTTTATTCCCCCTTTCCTTTTTTAAATAGATCATTTTATTGGGGGCTATTACAACCAACCATACATCACTTGTATCATGCACATTTGTACACGTTGCCATCATTGTCAAAATATTTTCTTTCTACATGAGCCCTTGGTATCAGCTCCTTTTTTCCACTCTCCCTTGTAACCCTTGATAAATTATTATTTTCATATCCTACACTGTCCACTGTCTCCCTTCACATTTCTGTTGTTCTGTCCCTTGGGGTGGTAGTGTTAGACGTCATTCATTGCGATTGTTCCCCCCTTTCTCCCTCTACCTTCCTCCTACCCGCACAGTATCACTACTCCCATTATTGTTCCTGAGGGGTTTAATCTGTCCAGGTTTCCACGTGTCAAGAGCGCTTACCGGTGTACATGCTCCGGTCTAGCTGCATTTGTAGGTAGAACTGGGGTCATGATAGTGGGGGGAGGAAGCATTAAAGCACGAGAGGAATGCTGTGTGTTTCATCAGTGCTACACTGCACCCTGGCTGGCTCATCCCTTCTTTGTGACCCTTCTATGAGGGAATGTCCCACTGTCTACAAATGGGCTTTGGGTCTCCACTCTGACTTCCCTCATTCACCTCAATGATCGTTTGGGTTTTCTGATGCCTGTTACCTGATCCTGTGGATGCTTTGTGATCATACAGGATGGTGTGTTTTTCCATGTGGACTGTTTCTTCCCTGATAGATGGCCGCTTGTTTTATTTCAAGCTTTTAAGACCCCAGATACTTTATCTGGTAATAGCTGGCATTAGCTTTCTTCACATTTGCTTATGCACCCATTTTAATTTCAGCAATCGTGTCAGGAAGGCGAGCATCACAGAGTGCCAAGTTATGAGAACAAAGTGTTCTTGCATTGAGAAAGGACTTGAGTAAAAGCCCAATGTCCATCTGCTACCTTGATACATAGCATGTATGTACATAAACCTATGTCCCTATTGTCACATATTAAAATATTTACATCATACATGCCTATATTTATACCTCTATAAATGTATTTTGCCTCCTAGTTCTTTCCTCTATTTCATTTTACTTTCCTCTTGTCCCACTATCATGTTTGACCTTCATTCAGCTCTCAATAATTTCTCTTGGCTACATTGCACTTGATCAAACCCCACCAGGCATTCCCCGCTCTCCTTGCCATTGGTTTTAGATCTCTTGCTGTTCCCTTATCCCTGGGCTTGTTAGCTCTGTACTTCCTTTCCTCCTTCCTCCACTTCTCCCTTTTCCCTTCCCCTCCAGCACTGTCTGCCCCTTTGTTTTCCTCTCAGGATTATTTATGCTTTCCACCTTATATAGGGTCGGGGGGGAGGGGGGATAAGAGGAAGAGGAAGAAGGTGGTCTGTCCGCTGACCCCTATGTACTCCATCTGGTATATTCTGTGCAGTAAGAAGCTAACTTAACTATATTCTAAAACATCAAACAATTTTACCAGGATAATGAATGAAATTCACTGCCATCTAGTCAATTCTGAGTCATGGACAGAGTAAAACTGCCCCTGTGGGTTTCTGAGACTGCAACCTTGATGGGAGTGGAACGCTTCACCTTTCTCCCTGGGTGCGGACAGTGGTCTTAAACTGCTGACCTTCTAGTTAGCAGCCCAACAAGTAACCCACTAGACCACTACGACTGCTCCTAGCATAATAAACAGAACAATTAGTTAATCCTTTAATTAGATAACATCATATTTCTCATTAATGCCTTTGTATAGAGTATTATGATCAATACCTGAGCTTTATATTCTTTTCCATAACTCTATTTTTATGCTAGTGAGGGTTTTAGTGACTCCATTTAAAAAATTACTTTATTGGGGGCTTGCACAACTCTTAACACAATCCATACATCCATCCATGGTGTCATGCACATTTGTTGCCAACATCATTCTCAAAACATCTGCTTTCTGCTGAGCCCTTGGTATCAGCTCATTTTCCCCCTCTTAGTGACTCAATTTTTACAAATAAAAATATCTAGCAGTATACACTGTCCCTATTTTTCTTTTAAAAATTCCTCAGCTATTCTTAAAACTTACTCTCCAAAATGAACTTAGGAATCAATTTTTTAAGTGGAATAATACATCCAAGTAGTACGTTGATAGAAACTTAACTGCATTTATTTTGTTAAGACTTGGCAGCTTTACAATAGGCCTTGCTTTACATGCAGGATTAGAGTCTATTTTGCCAAACATCTTTAAGTTTCGCTTGGTGAAAGTTTTGTTTGTCCACCAGCATATATCTTTCTTTCTAATGATCTTGGAAAGCTTACATTTTCCCTTGCTTTTATGAAATGGCAGATTGGATTTTTAAAAATCGCTTTATAGCACTGTCTAAAATATTTCAGCAATCCTTCCACAAATAAATTGCTTTGATTCAGAGAGCACATTAAAATTTGCCACCGAAATGATACATCAGTGACAAAATACATATTTTCTGATTACATTACTTTTCACGAACTATCCCTTCACTTCTAGACCCCACCGCTAAAAGGAGGCTCTCAGAGGCTTTAAAGAGGATGTCGTCACTGATCTCTCTGCTGGGTGGGCACAGGAGTGCACTGGCTCGTGTGCACCTTCTGGGTCAAGAGTGCGTCCATGGTGGAATGAAGTGGAAATGACTGTGCTGACTTGTGGATCAGACCCTCGGAAGGCTCCCCTGACACCCCACCACCATGCACTTGAACTCAGTGGATACCACAAAGAGACCACATGCTCACAGGTTTGCTGGGTGGCACATCAGTGGAGTGCAGGGCGTGCAGCACTGATGGCAGAGGAGGTGTGTGTACTTCAGACTCCACAAGGTCACCCAGGCGGCTTTCTACTCGCTCAGGTAGCGTGAGTCTCGATGTCTACACGTCACAAGGCTGCTGTCTGCAGGAATTATGTTCAAAGTCACAGTCAGCGGTTAACAAATTTAGGGTGCAGCCTCCAGTCCAGCTGTCTAGCTTTCATGTCACTAAACTAAGTGTCAAAGAGATAAAGGGGCACAGGAAGACTGACTGCACGTCAAAAAAAAAGTGGGGTTGGGCTTCTCAAGGGTAATAGTAAAATCATCATGGGCCCACAAACTATCTAGTACATAGGTTCCCAAACTTGTTTGTCCTCCCACCCCTTTCTCAGGGGGAAATAATTGCTCTGTGCTCCTCTGGCAGTGAAACACTTTGGTGTGCTGCCCTATAGTGCAGGATGCAACACAGGCATCTCCTTCTGCAGCCCCGGATCACCGCGGGGCACTGCCATCCACTTTAACTAGAACAAGAAATGTGTGTTGACATTCATTCATTATAGCATCCTCTCAGCAACACTTGTAATCACCACCCAATGTAAATTTTGGAAACATTATCAAAGGTTTTCAATTAGATTTTTAAAACCAGGGATTTTAAGATACAAAAGCCCTAACGTTAATGTTTATATTGGTGTTGCTCAGAAAAGAAAGTTGGCTTATTTCTAACTTCTAAAAATTGCAACCAGTTTGGATAAACCAATAAACAGATACCCAGACACCTAACTAATTCCTCTAGGTGTGTATGCTTGCCCAAACAGTAAGTCCTTTGTCTGAATTAACATGAGCCTAAGTAAAATTTAAATTGAACTAGGTTTCAATCTGGAAAGAACTACAATTAATTTAAAAGACAAACCTAACAGCAGCTCAATTATTAAAGAAAAAATTTCCAAAAAGCCAAGTGGCTGAGCCTGGGCAAAGCAAACATTCTGTTCGGCTTTACAGGTGCCATCTAAAATAGGTGTGGCAATCGTTCGTCTAACTTAAATGGCAAGATCAGGAATTCTACTCAACCCAAAATGTGGCAACATATAATAGCCTTTAATTACTAAGTGGTTTCTAAATCAGGGTTCTCTAGAGAAATGAAACACAACCCTTATGACTTTATATATACCATATTTACTCGAGTATAAGCTGACCCAAATACCAACAGAGGCACCTACTTTTACCACAAAAACTGCATTAAAAATGTGCTAAAAAACTTGGCTTATACACAAGTATGTATGGTGTCTGAGGACAGGTTCGTACAGTAAGAAGGAATGTAACAGCTAATTAGTCCACACAGCAGTAAGAGGGCTCAGTTCAATGGACGTCGTGCAGCAGTCGATGCACTGGAAGTCCTTCAACTCACATGGGATGCCGGGCCCAAAATCAGGGAAACAGACAGCAGAGTCCTCCCTGGGACAAGGCAAGCAGTCTGCCCACAGGCGGCAAGCAGCAGGGTGGGTCACCAACAGTCAGTAGCTCGGGAACTAAAGCAAAGCAGGCCCGGATGGGTTATCGAACGCCAGCAATGCAAGGGGACAGGCTGCACCAGCCTCCAGCACAGCCCACCCGGATTGGTTGGCCCACAGGCAGTGGAGCTCACAGTACCTTATTCGTGTTATACACATGGCATAAGCATAGTACTTCCATATTGAATTCACCTTCCGAATTAGAAAGTAAAGCTCCTCAAAAGCAGAAATATGTCATTTTTCTTCCTGGATAGTCACTGCTCACGCAGTACTTGATGAAGGTTTTCAACCTATAGAGACCTGGCAACAATTTGTCTTTAGGAGTAACTTCTTGGTAACATGTTCAATAGCTGCTAAGGAGGGAAGGGAGCTATCAATGTACATGTGGTGGGGGGTGGGGAGGAAGGTGCCACAGGGTGATGAGCCAAGGCGAGGAGGATTAAGGATTTTTTGGCGTTTTTCCTTCCATCCTTACAGACAGGAAGTGTTTCTCCATCTGTACTCTTAGGTTCGTTAAGGATAAAGACCCACATCTCAGGGAGAAAGACGCCTGTGTACCAGGGGCAAAGCCCCAATGAAGCAGCTTTTCAGGAATGGTCTCCACCAAGAGGTGAGTAAGCGTGGGACTGCAAAACACAGGGGTTTGCCTGGGGAAAGCGGCTTTCTGCTCCGGCAGAGAGTTAGTTTCAGAAACCCACGGCGCCTCTACTCTGTCCCACAGGGTTGTTGCGAGTCAGAGTCCGCTGGGACACTCGAACAGCTTTCAAATACAAGGGGCTCCAAAAAGTTCGTAAACCATGTTAGTATCTTTTAATTCCATTACCTGTGAGCCTTTTGAAGCCCCCCCTGTGCAGTCAACTAAGAGAAAGCACATTTAAGAGCTTCCCTTTCCCATGTTAACCTGGTGCTTTACAAAAAGGTTTCAGTGGTTCATGTACCACACAATTCACTTATTCAGTGTCTTTAGTACATTCAGAGTAGTGCGCAACATTTCCATCACCCCAAAAGAAACTCCTTACCTCTTTCAAGTCAAGATCCTGTCACACAGTTGCTGGCAACTATGATGAATTTGCTTATTATATAGTCCAAAAATAGTCACAATAAACACAAATGGCGCCAATCACGTTCACTCGGTGCCTTTTCGGGGTTCCTGCCTGCTGCAGTGTGTACCAGCCCCTCCTTTTCGTGGCTGAGTGACACGGCACGACATCCACATTGTGTCCATGCACTGGTCGCCTCGTGGGCTGTCTGCCCCTCTAGCCTACTGTGAAGGGCCCTGCTGAGTCTGCTCCGGTTCCAGTTACCTGCTCCAGGGCCTGTTATCACGTCTGTGGGGTACACCTGAGAGTGGAGTTGCTGGAGCTTTTTGAGAAGCTACCAAACTTTCTGCAGTGGCTGAAGGAGCCCTGCTTATGCTGTGGGGCTGCTGACTACCTGTCAGCATTCAGCCCGCCAGCTCCTCTGTGGAAGAATGAGAAGGCTCTCTGCTTCCCAAATTCCATCTTGGAAACTCAGAGGGTCACTTCGCTGTGAATCAGTCCTGAGGAATGGAAGTGGGTGTTTCGGTTTATATTGGATCACTAAGCCTCAGAATCAACTCAAAGACAATGGGTTTATCAGAGCTGCTGTGAAGTGGTAGCTCTGCTTTTCATTTGCATTTCTCTAATGACTCAGCAGAAGTGCTAGTGGTCCTCTCAGGTGAAGACTGACCAGCGGCTCAAATCTACCAGCCTTTGTGCAGGAGAGCGATGAGGCTGTCTCCTCCCATAAAGACTGATAAATTATAAAGCCTTAGAAACCCTAACTTGGGTGACCATGAGTTAGAATTGACTAAACAGCAGTGAGTGCAGTGATACATGGTTAATGATACTGAGCATATTTTCGTGTGTTTATTTATTAGTATTTATTCGTCTCTAGAAATGGTCTCATGTGCTTTTCCAGGGGACACACCCCATGAGCTCTTCAGGGACTCCACTACTCACTGCCATCAGGTCAACTCCGACTCATAGGGAGCATGCAACACAGATGAGAACTGTCCCTTTGGGTTTTAGACTCGATCTCCACATGAGCAGTCTCAGTGTTCTCCCATGGGACAACTGGTGAGCTTGAACCGACCACTGACTGTGGCCTGCAGGTCAGTGCATCACCACTAGGGTGCCCAGGAGTAACTACCCTGCTGGACTGTCACTCCGTCCTCTCATCCAACCTGCAAAATGAGGCTTTCAAAATATTAATTAAAGAAAAGAGAACCACCACTCATAATTCCACCTCATAGTACTGTTAAACATTCTTTATTCACTAGAGATTGTTAATACTAGAAAATGCATGCTTATTATACAAAGTACAGAAGGGGGAGGGAAACTCTAGTAGTATTATGTATGTGTTTGTATAAACATGCAGTATGCTGAGCAATTGCTATGTATTTAGAATAGGCACTATTCTAAACAACAGTGTTAATTCAATCAATGCTAATAATATAAATTAGGCCCACCCCATGACTCACTTCTATATCCTTAACCTATTTTATTTTTACTCAAATGATCTTCTAAAACATTCTTAGTACCAACAGTCTATTCTAATATATGACAGATTCTAATGTAACTAATTCATTATTAGTAATGGAGGGTTAGATTGCATCTAGTTTTTCACTACCATACAAGCAACATATATGTAGTAGGAATGCCAATCCCTCCAAGGGCAAGGGCAAGGGCAGGGGCAGGGGCAGGGAGAGGGGACCGAGATAGCTGAACAATACACCACTAATGAGTCGTCCTCTTTCATATCTACCTGATAGTATCCAGTCACCAAAATGTGTCTTTCACTTTGATTTGATGAGACTGCCCCTGGGAAAGGTCGATATCCTGGCAGGAAAGTTTCCAAAGCTCTTGGCTTCCTCTGCTCTGCAGCACTCTGCCCCCGCAAACTACCATGGAATCTAGACGCACTCCCCAAGCCCCTCGGGCAGCTGTTTCCACTCAGCCCAGCCTGACAAGGAGCTCCTTCCCTGTGCTTTGTACCTGGGATCACCTCCATGTGCACGAGCGCCCCTGCTTGTCACTGTTGATAACAAGCACGTGCGTGGCCAGCTCTACTGAAATCCATTTATGGGGAGGGAAGAGACAGGAAACTCTCTGACTCGCTATTAGGTGTGAGCGGAGTACCTGATTCACAACCATCGGCAGAGGCAGGGAGAGGAGCTCCCTTTTCACAGATGAAAACATGAAGGCCAATCTTTCCACACCAAGCCAGGAGCCTCGGAATCTGCACTCAGGCCCATGTGACCTGAAGCCTTTGAGCTTTCTATTCCACTAAGTGGCTTCCCCTCGAAACTCAAAGTCCCGTGACCTGGAAGGAAAAGGCTAGTCTTCAAACTCTCTTTGTCCTGGAGGAACCCCTGGTTTGGGTACAAAGAAGGGGAAAAGGGAGTGTGTGGAAAGAGACAAGGTGATGAGAGAGAGAGAGGGAGAGAGGTGAGTAAAGCTGAGGGACTTTGAAAGGACCCCGTGACTCTGAAAGGACCACTTGGGATCCCATCTCTTCGGGGTCCCCCGGGCTAGGAAGCCATCAGACAGGTAGCTGCGATTCTCATGGCACTCTGGTACCTTAGAAAACACTAGAGCAGCAGTGTTTCCCCAACTACGTGCACCACCTACGGGGAGACACAGGAAGATTCCAAGCTCAAACCATGGAGGTGGTGCCTGGGGTTTTTGAGACTGGCTACAGAGCAGATACCTACACTACATGCTAGATGTTGGGCAAAAGCTTGCCACTGCTGGGGTGGGCTAGGGTGAGTAATGTCTTTTGTGGAAAGGGGGCAGTAAGCCTAATCGGTATGGGAGCCCGTGTAGTGTATCTATTGGGAAAGACTCCATGTTAGAGTGTATTTGGTTTGTGCAAAGGTGCCTGGTTCTCCTTAGGATGAACAGAAGCAGGACAACTGCGGCAAAGTCCAGGCCACTAAAATTCTCTGTGGCAGCATCTAACCTGAGCGGCAACCGAAGAACCACTGTGAACATGTGAAAACCACCCATTTCCACACCCCACCCTCGTTCCCACTGCATTCAACTGAGGTGTGAAGTAGGAGTCACTGGTAATTCAGAGGTTCAGCCACATCAGGGGACAACCTGCGATCTTCTGGTGTCCAGGGAGTAAATGGAAAAGACAACCAGCTGACTCAGTGCCTTCAATCACATAAGCCAAGACCAGCAAGAAATAACAAATTCCATTCTGTATGGCTTAATAATCCCTTCCTGCTTCAGGGCTAAGTGAGTTAGGTGCAGTCTTCCCTGACTGATGAAACTTGCCTTTGGTCTACCAGTGTTTTCCCCCACTGCTGTCAAGTCCACGCTCTTCATGGTGATCTTGGAGTAGGCTGTACTCTGTGTGGATGCAGACGGCCACAGCTTTCTCCCCACGGAGACTGGTGGGTTCAAATCGCTGACCTGTCTAGCAGCAGCAGCAGCAGAGTGCTCTATCTACTGTATCACTGTGGTGCTGGGCTCTACCTTAAGAGTGCCCAAAACGGAACTGGCAGGGAATGCACCTCTTTTTAAAAAGTGCTGGGGTGTCTCTGGAGGTCTCAGCTGTCACAACACTCCCCGACTCCTGGACCTTTGAAGTTCCTCGGGGGATGAACCACCACCAGAAGACTAAAAGGGAAGCCGGAGGCAGGAGGCAGGAATAACAGCCTACCTTGACGTCTAGCTTGGCCACGTGCTGCAGAACCCATATCCGGTGGGACCAGGCATTATAGTTGCTTGGGTACCTTCCAGCAGCCTCCCCACAGACCTCCATCTCTTCTCGTCTCAGCCGCTGGGTTCTTTCTGCAGGGATGGTTCCCAAGTTTCCTTTGGCCACAAAGGAAGGCAAGGAGGTTTCCTGAATTAGTTGTTGTAGCACCCATCGCCTGGTTAGGTGACAGAGGGGAAGGAGCAAAAAATGTAAGGCCCAGGGGGAGAAAAAAGGCAGTCTTTGATCTTAATTTCATTTCCATCGAAGACCTGTCCATAGCCCAGACCCCATCCCACTTTGGGATGGCTGGATGGTAGGGGTGGAAGGGGACTAAGGGATTTTCTTTCCGCATAATAATTAAAGTTGGCAGCATGAACAAGAGAAAACAAGGGGCAGACAGCGAAGAAAAATCCACCTGGGGCTTAGCAACTTGTCACAAAGACCACCACCAACTCCAAAGGCAACCTGCCAGCCTGGCCCAGAAATGCAAAGGCCTCTAGTCTGTGTGTTTGCTCGAGTGCATTTGGGGAGGGTGGGTGCAAGGGCAGAAGAGGCATGTGCATGCTTCACCTTCTGTCTTCCCCCTCTATCAGAAGTCTATTTGTCTGCAAGCGAGAAACTGCATGCCAGCACTCAGTAAGCAAGGTCCTGTTCTACTGCACTGAATCTAGAAGGAAAGCAATTCAGTTGGTGACCTCATTAAGGAGGCTTCCACAAGTCTTTATCCACAGATTTTCCCTCAAAACAAACAAAAAAAAAACTTGCTGCCATTGAGTTGCTGCTGACTCATAGCAATCCTACCAGGACAGGGAGGAACTGCCCATCTGGGTGTCCAAGACCAGTCTTTCTCCCGAGGAGTGGCTGGTGGTTTCAAACTGCTGACCTCAAAGTAAGCAGCCCAACTCAGAACCACTATGTTAACAGGACTCCCACAGATTTCTCCTGGTCTACATAAAACTTGTGTTCATATAGAGCTAAAAAAACAAACAAACACTAAAAAGGTATTTTTCACTACTTCAGTCTGGGCAAATGTTTTCTCATGAAAACATTCTTTTGGACAATAAATGTCTACGAGAACACAGGAAAATGAGTATGAAATTCAACTTACTATTTAAAAATAGTGGACACTTGTACAACAATAAAACAATTAAACAAACAAAAAAAATGAAGACAGCCCCCAAACAGGCAGGTGCATATTTATGAGTCCCCATCCCCACCCCTCTTCCAAGGCCAATATGCACAGTTACCAACCTCGCTAAGGCCCGCCACCCCACTTTCCAGTCAGGAAGAGCTGATTTGGGATGTGAGCCCAGGGCAAGATTGCAGATGTGCAATGCCTTGAACGAAAGTCAGGTCCTGCGCCCCTTCAGGATTCCTCAGAGACTGTCCCCACTGACGGTCACCAGCAAGGCCTGGCGTCCCATTAGTCACAGGAGAACAGCTGTCTGGGGTGTAAAGGCGAGGAAGCTTCCAGAAAACCAGGATCCTGAAAGAGCCTCAGGTGCATTCTGACACTCTGCCTCAGGCCTTTAACCTAAAAACACATTGTTTGCATCTCTGGCCCCTGCACCTTTAGTTCCATGCGCATCCTTTAGCTCAGCTGCCCTCACCTTCCTCAGCATAGTACTAATGACCATGACTCTGACCTTCCTCGGGAGACTAGTAATGACCACCACCCTGACCAGGACACCCTGGAGTTCCAAACCCCAGCTGCTCGTTAGAGTTGAGTTTCTAAATGCAACCTCCAGGACGGCTTCAGATAGCTATGGCCACATTTAATGTGTGCCAGCACGTACGGTAATGTTTGCGTGTGTCGTCTTCCAACTACGAGGGAGGTGTGGTCATTATCCGTATGTTACCAATGAGGAAATGGAGACCTGGAGAAGTACCACGACTTTCCAGGATCACACAGGGAGCAAGAGGGAGCACCGAGATTTAAACACTGGGAACTGGCATAGCATTTACCTTCTGAATCGCTATACACATCACCCTGCCTTCAAGTCTGTGTTTATTTCTCCAAATACTATGATAATGTGTATTAGACACACCTGTGAATCCATGTTTCTGGACTCTTTGGAAACTTCGTTAAGGCCAGTTTTCCCAGATGTAAGTCCTTAATTGGGTTTAAAGTGCCAGAGAGAATCAGCTCTTTCCTGTACAAGAAAAGAAAAAGAGCCATTATTAAATGGATATAAACCCATTGTGAAGTGAATTTCTAAGAACTGAAAATTATAAAAACCCCACTTCCAAGCCATGGAATCCATGGTGTAAACATGTATAAGGGGGTATCCAAAACCACCTGGAATTGCAGTGGATGGAGGAGCTTCCGTAGCTCGCATTCTTCCCACTAGGCAAGCATGGAGCACCTCACTCTTTATGTCGTCTGGGAAGGTTCTCTCTGATCACGGTGAATTTTTCTGTAAAAGTCGTTTCGCTTGAACCTCATTTTTTTGTGATGGCTGATTGAAGAGAACACCGTGAAGTGGTGAAATTTTATTTCCTGCTCGGCAAAAGTGCCGCGGAAACTGCTGTGATGTGAACACCGCTCACCAGGACAGCACTATGGAGAAAACTCAAGTGCGTGAGTGCGGTTTTCTCATCTCAAAAAGGGTGAAATGTCGATTGATGACAAACCTTGCTCTGGATGTCTGTCAAATTGCTGAATAAACGACTTGTTGACTTGTAGTGTATTTGAAGCTTGTTCCACCAGGTCAGAGTGTTAATCAAGCTTTCTATTTAGAGGTTCTGAAGAGATTGCATAACAGTGTGAAGCCAAAAAGGCCTGATTTGTGTCAAATGGGGACTGGTTTTGCCACCACAATAATGCATCTCCTCGCGAAGCCATCTCAGTGTGCCAGTTTTTGGCAAAAAACACCATGCCCCTCTTGCCCCATGCACTTTATTCACTTGCCTGCATTCGGTGAATGAAGAGGGACATGAAAGGATAGCGATTTTTACAAAGTCTACAGAAGAGGTAAAGAAAAAAATGAGGGAGGTGCTGTCAGCCATTCAAACAGTTGAATTTGAAAATGTTTCCAAGAATAGAATTGCAGATTTGACAAATGTATTAAGTGTAATGGAGAGAGAGCACTTTGAAGGTGATAAAGTTGCTTTGTAAAAAAAATATGACAAAATAATAATTTACAAATTATCAAGAGTTCATGAGGGAGGGGATGTGGGGAGAGAGGGGAAAAATGAGGAGCTGATGCCAGGGGCTTAGGTGGAGAGCAAATGTTTTGAGAATGATGACGGCAATGAATGTACAAATGTGCTTTACAAAACTGACATATGTATGGATTGTGATGAGTTGTATGAGCCCCTAGTAAAATGATTTTTAAAAAGACAATAATATAGACTCCTTATAAAGGAACTTTATAGGAAAGAAAAAATAAAGCAGTAGGTGAAAAAAATTTAAATACATAGCTTTGGGGGAAAAAGAACTCCATCACACACACACCTACCTCCCCCGTACCCCCTCATAAATGTGAACCACTATCAAGAATGTAATCCCGGAAAATTAAATTAGTAAGCAGAAACAGAAGCTCTGAAATCTGCTGTGGAACTTAACTAGTTGGGAGAAGGTGAAGGGGCTTTTCTGGTTTGGCATTATCTAGACCATTGTTAAAAGAAAAATACATATATACCAACATACTGTACGGCTGAGCTATAAGAGAAAAAACACATTAACTAAATCACACTAACAAAATTATTTTTATTGTTTTAATTTTCACATCTATTCTTAGTCCATATGCATATGCTTTCAACAAATAGTTTTCTATCTTGGTGCTCTGTACACACCCTGGTAGCACGATGGGTTAAATATTGAGCTTCTGACTGCAAGGTAGGCAGTTCAAATCTGTTCCCTAGGCAAATGAGGAAGCCGTCTGCCCCAGTAACGATCACAGCAGCCTCAGACACAGGAGCACGCAGATCTCTCTGCCTAACTGGGTTGCTTCAAGTTGGAACCACCAAGGCAGTGGGTTAGGTTTATGATATTGTTATTTTCTTTCCTAGTCTGTGCTATTCTAGAAGAAATTTTAGGAAAAAAATAAGATTTATGCTTATGATTTCTTTCATCTGCACTTTCTTAGGATAAATTTCCAAACAAGGTATTAGTAAGGAAAGTACCTGCATAGTCCAGTCCTTGTCTGAAATAGTAGCAGCAAAAGTATCATGTTAATAGCAATGTGAGGATTTTTATTGCTGCTATTTTAAAACCTGTTCAAACCCAGCCAAAGTTTCAATGTAATTAACAAGGCCATGCATGGTGGGCGTCTACTAGTTTCTTAGGTAAATACAATTTAGGTTTACATTTAATTTCTCAGGTAATTTTTTATAATAAGCTCTGAGGAAATGATTACAGTCCTGAATAATTTTCTCTATTTTTTAAAATAATAAAATCAAATCACTTGCTAATATTTTATTAAATTTAAAATATACTTCCTGTAGTAGAGCTGATGACTCATTTATTTTAGAGTAGCTTGCCTATTTAGATGGCAACCCCAAAGTTGGCTGTTGAAAACCCACCAGCCACTCCTTTGGAAAAAGATGAGGCTGTCTGTTTGGTAAAGATTTATAACCTCAGAAACCCGAAATCTGGTCACTGTGAGTCATTAGTTTCTAAATACTGAAATATACTGCCTTTTCAACAATAACAATGTACTGTCTTTTTCAGTTTTCACTCGATAAGGAAAATAACTTTCTTTTAATGCAGAAATGGACTTGCATTTCAGAATTATTTGTAGGTTGATAGCGTCGCTCTTAGGAGCCCTGCTGACACAATAAAGCTCTCAGTTGCTAACAGACAGGCCAGTGCTCCATGGGAGAAAGACGTGGCAGTCTGCAGCCCTACATGCAGACAGCTGGGAGGCCCTCTGGGGCAGTTCTGTGCCCTCCTCCAGCGTTGCCAGAGTAGGGATCAGCAGCAGTGGGGAGCATCACCGTCAAATGGAACTGAAAGTGACATTCGGAAGATATGTGGCAGTTTTAATGAAGGAA
Organism: Tenrec ecaudatus; assembly: GCF_050624435.1. NCBI lineage: Eukaryota > Metazoa > Chordata > Mammalia > Afrosoricida > Tenrecidae > Tenrec > Tenrec ecaudatus. The sequence goes on along the minus strand of NC_134539.1, from coordinate 73,069,378 downwards.
TGAATGAACGAACTGTTTACCTTTCAACGGACAAAAAACCCATTTGTCCTTAAAAAAACAGCAACAATAAAAAACCTCGGGGCAAAAGTAAATTGCATTTGAAGTTTTAGGTCCTTTGCTCCCTAAGTCTGGAACATCTTGTTGATATAGTAAAATGAAATACCTACAAGGTAAAGGAGGAACAACACTAATTTTTGTAACGTCAACTACTTTGTACAGCAATGCTTGTCAGAGTAGGACCCCCTAACTAGTAACATCAGTTTCACCCTGAGCATGTGCCAGCTCAGATCCCTGGGCTCACCAAAGGGGGCAAAAGCACAGACTCTGGAGAGGAGCCCAGCAATCTGTGCTTTAAGGGACTTCTTAAAGCCACCTTCCCACCACCCAGACCTGCTCCTCTTCCAGACGCCCCCATTCCAGTGAGTGGCAACATCATCCTCGCAGGAGCGCAGGGCAAACCCAGTCAGGCTGGACTTCCAGTTCATCCTCTGTGTGCTGACTGAGAATCTGACCACCTGTCCCCACGCCCACGCCGACCTACTTCAAGTCACCCGCTCACCTAAATGTCTGCAGGTACTCATTTCCAGAGTCTGCTTTCTACACAGAAACCAGAGGTCTACAAGGAAGATACTGTCCCTTCTAAGCAAAGAGACCTGGCTTGAAAACATTTAACAACTTTCAATATCACCCAGAGTACAAGTCCAACTTCCTACAATGGCCTAGGTAGCTACCCAAAGCCCTAGCTTTCCCTCCCCGAGCACTCGTTCCTGTGCGCATACTCCACCAGTTACACTGGCTCCCTGGCTGTCCTGACACCCAGACCCGTTAGGAAGCTCTTGTCTACGGGCTTTCCATCTGCTATTCCCTCTGATAGATTACTCTGAGCCCTAAATCCACAGGGATTGATCGGGCTGGTCCTAGCTCACTTTCCCTTCCTCTTCCGGCCTGTCCCCATTTCCCTTCCTTCCTTTTTCTAATTCACTACCCCTTGATCTACTACTTTACTTATGTCCCTAGTATCTCTAGTCTCCTACTGGAGTATAAGTTTCAAAAGAAAATACTACCAACTATTATGCTACAGGGTTACAGAAAAAACAAAGCTGTACTATGGTCTTTGGCCCACAGTTCAGAATGAAAGCAAAAAGCGCACTGCCATATAGGGCAGGGTAGAACTGCACCTTAGGATTTCTGAGGCTGTAAATCTTTAGAAAGCCTCGTCTCTCTCCTGTGCAACAGCTACTGGGTTTGAACTGCTGAGCCTGCAGTTAACATCGCAACACGTTAACTCCTGACGCATCACTAGGGCTACTTAATAGGCATCAGTCTGCTCTCTAACCTCTGTGGTGCTTTCCATAAAAGAAAACAGAAACTCTCAAATCAAGTAAAAATGTCAAGTCTTACATCTCATTTTGCACTTATCTTACTTTCTACTCTAAGGATCTGATAACTAATTATTGAAAGGACATTTGGGGGGAAAAAACCCATAGTTTATCTAACATTTAAAAAGAATACAGTGCCACATATAAAACCCAGTAGTTACCATTAACCACTAACTCAAAATGCAACTTTGTCTAAACACAAACTAAATATGATTTAAGACATCTTGAGAGATAAAGCGCATCATTTATGGTTCTTTCCTATAGGGAAATATAAATTCATTCAGGATATTCAATGAGACCTCATTTTTATTTACTTATAATTTATAAACAGCTTTCCTCTCAGAGAATTTGTGTTGTTCGTCCAAAGGACTAAACCTACATTATGATATTGTTTAGCTAACAATACGCCAACTATCAAAATGAACCTGGTATGAATTTTACCAATTCTAAAGTATTTTACAAATGAAAGCTATAAAACCAGAATCAAAATACTTCAGAATTCTAAAAGGACGCGATCCCTATTCTAAAGAGTGGTCTCGGACACTCTGAGTGCTCTGTCCCCCAGAAGTCAGAGTCAGTGAGACGACGTGCAGAGGAAGTCTTGGCCTTGCGTCCTCATTCTATACACACTCCCACTGCCGTGCAGTGCTTCTCAAACACACCAACCAGCGTCTGGACCCAGCAACCAACTGTGCTGGCTGTCCTCCTCCCCTAAAACGCACGCAGCAGACTAACCCTACTGTCAAGTTCACTGCCATCTGGTCAATTATAACTTACAACAATGCTTTAGGACAGTGTCAAATTGCTCCCCTGGGTTTCTGAAACTGTAAATCTTGACGGGAATAAACAGCCTCATCTTTCTCCCAGAGTGGTTGATGGGTTTGAACTGCCGACCTTGTCATTAGCAGCAAAGTGTGTGACCCATTACGCCATGAGCAACCCTTAACCAACCAAAAATCAAGTTCAACCACACTCACTGCCATTAAGCCAATTCCAACTCAGAGCGAAACGTTCCCCTGTGGTTTCGGAGACTGTAACTCTTTACCAGAGTAGACCGCATGGGTTTTCTCTCACGGAGTAGCGGGTGGTTTTGATCTGCTGACCTTGCTCGCAGCCCAGACAGTAGACTGTCATTCACCAAGACATGTTACATTTCAGGAAGGAATTTGATGGCCAACAGACACACACATGCAAAAGGGGCAATGCGTGTCTTCATGTGTCTTGAGGAGGAGTCTGTTTCAAATGCATCTCACACGGATGAGAAGGACATACCTCACGTTCCATGCAGTGGTAAAGTCTGGGTTTAGAAGCAGCAGGGTGCATGTGACATCTATCAATTCTAAAATAAAGAGAAGCGGTATTAACAACAAGTAGTCTGCCCCAGAAACTAATGCCATGCTATATTCTTTAAACCTTCAGACAAAAATATCCCCTGGAGTTACCTGAAAACAAAACAAGAGTTTAACTTAACTAGTAAAAACGGCCTGCCTTACGCACGATTCTCTTTCAAGAACTATGTGCCTGGAGTCAGTCGGGCAGCAGCGTGAAAGACTCACTATGAACCTGGGGAGGCAGTGAGGTTCCATCAGTGGGGAGCAGCAGCGCAGGAAAGGAAGGGGCGATTGGCCGTACAACCAAAACTGCAGTCGAGCTGGCTGCACTGCTCTTGTACAAATGGCTCGACTGGTGTGTGTTTGGTTGTGTGCATCCTCAACAAAAACAAAATAAATAAAAATAGGGGGAAAGATATAAAAAGGTCCCAACAAAATAGGGGGGGCAGGGAATGTGTGGATGTGCTTTATACAATTGATGTATGTATAGGTATGGATTGTGGTAAGAGTTGTATGAGCCCCTTATGAAATGTAAAAAAAGAAAAGAGAAAAGAAAATGATTAGGGCAAAGAATGTGCAGATGTGCTTTATACAATTGATGTATGTATATGTATGGATTGTGCTAAGAGTTATATGAGCCCCTAATAAAATGTTTTTAAAAAAATAGGGGGGGGGGCAGGAACTGAGGAAAAACCCCTAAAACAACAAATAGCCCTACCCTTTAGAATCTAATGTGTCTTTTTAAAGTCCTCTTTAGTTCTTATGCATCCACAAAGGACACTTCAAAACTTTGTGGGAAAACTCCATGATCTTTTGATTACATTTTCTACGCTCTCGTGTCCTACTAATTTCCACGATCCCCTAGCCTACTAACTTATCTCTCCTGTCACGCTAACTTTAATGAAAACTACTGTTCTCAGCTAGCAAGGGCATGACAATTATCCTCAAGATTTTCGCCTATCAAAAGCACATAGGATTCCTTTTTAATCAGCTCTGAAATAACTTTATAGCATTAAAACTATCTTCAATAGGGAAAAAGAAGTCTCTCATAATCCTTTGTTAACACAATTTGTAACCCCTGGCAAACATCCCTTCATACACAAATGTTTGCATAATGAAAACTATAGTATATTATGTTCATTTTCATTCAATATTGTTTCGTATGCCTTCTCATATACTGCTACCAAATCCAATCACCACAAGGTGCATTCCGATGCCCAGCGACCCGACAGGGCAGAGCAGAACTGTTCCCTAGAATCCAGATGGCCAGTCTTTACAGGCGACAGCCTCAGCTTTCTCCCTGGGAGCAGCCAGCAGGCTTAAACTACTGACCTCATAGCAGTCCAACCTTTAACGATTATCCTCACTACAACAGTCCTTCCTATCACTAAACCACATACTTCAAACAGCTGTGTGTAATCCTTAATAGTAATGTACTATCATTTATTCTGTAGGCTAGTTGTTTGTTTCTTTTCTTCAAATGTTAAAAACATTTCTTTTTGTTGTTGTTGTTAAAAACATTTCTAAGCACACTTTTTGTCCGAGAGTTATTTTCTTAAGATAGATTTTCCAAGAGAGGAATTATTATGTCAAGACAACATAAACATTAACATGGCTCCCAATAAATATTTACAAATTATTCTCCAAATGAGTAATATGCATCTATACTGTCAAGAAGAACAGTACTGTACGTATTTCTCCGGAATCCTGGCTTGCATAAATTTACTTTAAAAGGGGGAATGTATCAGGTACAATAAACTGATACCTTGTTTCTGTTTTTTTTTTTTCCTTGTTTCTGTTTTATGTGACTTGCTTAATCTATGTTTATTACCAGGAATACTTTCTTCCATATCTGTTGACTCTTATTTGTTCATCTTATGAACAGGCTCATGTTCATCAGCTAGTTTGCCTATCAGGATTTTGAAAAACAAACAAAAGAACACCATATATTCAAGTAAGTTCCATACCAAAACCAAACAAAAACGGAAGCGCACCCCTACAGCGATGAGGTCCATTCTGACCCCACAGCAACTTTACATGGTTTCCCGAGGCTCTGATGCTTCACAGGAGCAAAAAGCAGCTGGTGGGTTTCAGCAGCTGGCTCACCTTACAGTCAGCTGCCCAACACAAAACCCATTCATTTAAGGTCCCTACATCTGTATCGAAAAGGACAAATCATTATAACTAGACACAGTATCTTCACTTTACTGAAAAGAAAGGTCTGGGATTATTCATCTAATGCACCTAGTGTTATGGTAGCTCCTTACGTCAAGTTAAAAAAATTGTTAGAATTTATTTACATTACTGTGTGCGGCCCCAAGGGTATTCTTACTCCATTCCATTTCACAGATAGGGAAACTTAGACCCAAAGTTTAAATAATTTGCCTGTAATTATCCAATTAGTGTGTGGCAAGACCAACATCGCACAGCTTTTACCAGCTCCATTATATTGCGCTTGACATGTGCGGCTCCAATAAACTGGAACATCCATAATGTTTAAAGATAAAGGACAAACTTCTTAGAATGCATACACAAATCCATCTCTACATCCATTAAAAATATTCCAGTTAATAAGACTACCAATTAGGCAATTCCTATACTGAAATTGCTTTAACTTTTCTACATTAAAAAGTAATCATCAATAGCAAAGCCCACGTGGTAAATATCTGTACATTAGAGGAAGGCCTTTGGGAGTTCTCTTGAAGTGTGCCATTGTCCAGAAGACAGCACAGCACCCAGGTACTCTGACAGAAGTTCTTTGGACTCTGTCTCTCTGAATGGAGAGGGCTCTGGCATTACAGTGGTTAAAAGTGGGGCTGTGACTCGCAGGCTTCGCTCATCAAAACCACCAGCAACTCCTCAGGAGAAAAACTGCTTCCTGTTCCCCTAAACAGTCGTGGAAAGCCACAGTGGGACATTATGAGTCGATGGCAGTGTTTTGTTTTTTTCTCAATAAAAGAAAATGTACGAGGGGGTACCAAAAAAACAAAACACCAAACCCAAAAAACTGGCATTACATTGGGCAGAGCAGAGCTTCTGTAGCATCTGCTAGGCAAATGACCAGCTCACTCTCATTGTATCCAATAGTATTGCCTGGGAACTTTCTCTCTGATCAGTGAATGTTTTCATAAAAGCAACTTCACCTGGATATGACAAAATAACAATGTATAAATTACCAAGGGCACATGAGGGAGGGGGGAGCGGGGAGGGAGGGGGAAAAAAGAGGGCCTGATGCAAAGGGCTTAAGTGGAGAGCAAATGCTTTGAGAGTGATTGGGGCAGGGAATGTATGGATGTGCTTTATACAATTGATGTAATGTATATGAATGGATTGTGGTAAGTTGTATGAGCCCCTAATAAAATGTAAAAAAAGAAAAGGGGGGAAAAAAAGAAAATTATTAGGGCAAAGAATGTAAAGATGTGCTTTATACAATTGATGTATTTTTATGTATGGATTGTGATGAGTTGTATGAGCCCCTAATAAAATGCTCCAAAAATAAATAAATAAATAGATAGATAGATAGATAGATAGATAAATTAAAAGGGCGGCTTCACCTGAACCTCATTTTTTGTCATGACTGATTTAAGAGACCAGCACATGGCTATGAAATTTTGTTTCCTGCTCGGGAAAAAAATGCCACAATCACGGCTGTGATGTGGAACACAGCTTATAAGATCTTATAAGGAAAAACTCAAGTCTATGAGTAGTTCACTCATTTCGAAAAATGAAAAATGTCAACTGATGACAAACCTCCTTCTGGATGTCTGTCAACTTCCGGAATGTCGAATTGGAGTGCGTTTGGAGTTCATTCCACTAGGTCAGACTGTTAATCAAGCTTTCTAGTTAAAGGTTCTCAAAGATGAGTCACAGTGTGCCACAACAAAGGCCTGATTTGTGGCAGGTGACAGACTGGTTTTGCCACCAGGACAATGCACCCGCTCATGCAGCCAACTCAGTGCGCCAGTTTTTGGGCAAAATCCAGCATGCTTCTCTTGTCCCACGCACCTGACTCACCTGACCATGCTGCTCCCCTCACCTTCTGCCCCGCCCCTCCCGAATGAAGAGGGATGTGAAAGGACAGCGATTTGACAACATAGAAGAGGTGAAGAAAAAAGAGGGCAGTGCTGTCAGCCATCCCAACAGATGAGTGAAAAATGTTTCCAAGAATGGAATAGCAGACTTGATAAATGTATTAAGTGTCATGGAGAGTACTTTGAAAATGATAAGGTTGTTTTTAAATACATAAATTTGGGGGGGGGGGTTGTTTTTTTTTTCTGGGCACCTCTAGTATGTGATCAATGATAGATGCTATTTGTCCTTTTTTTTTTGAATGGGCAACTTAAATAAGTTTTGAGACAGAATTCACTTATACAATTTAATGGTTTAAACATTAAAAGCAGTTGTACATTCATCACCATAATCAACTTTAGAAGATTTTTTTTATTTCTTATGCTCATTATCACTAGCTCCCCAGCTTCCCCCAAACTCCCCTGCCATAACCCTAAGAAACTAGTAATTGTCTCTATACATATACCTATTCTGGATTTCATATTTAAAACAAATAGATAAGATAAATAAAACAGTTACAACAAAATAAAACAGAAACCCAAAAGAGAGCAGAAAAAATAAAAACTAGAGCAAATGGGCTAAAGGGGAGTCTGGCTACTAGAAAGAATGGGATCTGGGTTCTTAAAGGTTTGTCTGAAAACAAGCAGCTATCTAAGTGAGTGGACAGCAAAGTCCACAAGGTAGAACACGCCAGCCTGCAGGACCCAAAGGTTGTAAATGATAAAATCCAGGACTGGAGAAGGGAACAGTAAGTCGTAGACCTTCAATTCTGAGCACCCGGTTTGCATAAGGCTAGGGATGACAGTCAACGCCAACAAGCATTTGCAGGGTCCCACGTGTGTTAAAATAGCGTCGAGTGAATGTGACCACTGGCTATGGAAGGGCACACCTTGCTAAGACAGTACATCGGAAAGCGGGCTGAGGCAGAGCAGTTCCGTCAAAATGCAACACCCTATTGCTTGTACTTCAAACGCAACTTCCCTTCTCCCCTCACAAATGAAGAGAAGTTGACCCTTCTTGGTTCTCTTTCCACAGCAGCAACAGCACAAGGCAAACGCCAAGAAACAAAAACAGCAAAGACGCGAGTGCACACTTGCTCTTTCGCGGCTAGGTACAGAGAGGGAGAAAGACTGATCGACACACATGTCCTCCATTGGAGTCTCCCCCACGAGAGCAACAGCAGTTGTCAGGCACAAAGCCAGCTCCACCGCTTACCGGGAGTTCTAGGCCACGCTCTGAGCCTTGGGGTCTTCCTCACAAATAAAACTGAAGCTAATAATAGTTCTACCCCATGAAGCCTTAGGACAGTAACCAACACCAAGCAAGCTCTAGATGACAACCCCTTCTCTAAAGCAGCGATAAGGTGGGAAGTGGGGCACTTCTCAACTTCTAAGCATCTCAGGATTGAGAACCTTATCGACAACGGTGCCAGTCACATGCAAGACACAGTACAGAGAACATGACTCTGGTTGGTGCCCCCATTTCTCAGCTGGGAAGACTCTTCTCTCCTCCTCAACTAGCGCCTGCTGCTTCAGTAGTCAGGGGTATGTGAAACCCTATCAAGTTTTCCGGGACCCCTCAAGTCAGTCTCACACCTCTTACTCTCCTAGCTTCTTGTGTTTTTCCCAATCAAATCACACATCAAAATACACTGTGATGACGTTTTTATTTGGGCAATCGGTTCAATGCATGTTTACTGGCCACTCTATCTTGAGTGGACTGCCTCGCACACAACACTCAATAAATAACTGACCCCAAACACCAGAGAGAGGGAAGTTAGAATGTAGTCAACCAAAACGTACTGCAGTCACGCTGGGTCTCAGTGAACTGCTGGGCCCATGCAGCTTGCTTGCCTTTGGAGTTGGTTTTGTAGTACTTGCTAGAATTTATGATGAATTAATTTGCCTTTGTTGTTTCCTTTTAGAAGTTAAGGATTGACATAATTTCTATAACATTTACTCAAGTAAAAGAAATAAGATGTCTTTACAGTGTAGTAACATAAAGGTTTTTATATGAGGTGTTTAGTGTGATGTCTTTTAACTTGATTTGTTTTTTGTCTCCTTAGCAATAACAATGAAAACAAACGAGTGGCTTGTGATTTCGGGCTGGAGTAAAGGAATGTAAAATAACTGGACCAAATCTTACTCTTTTGAGTTGCAAGAAAAAGCATGTTCCACTGTGTTGGCATCACCTGAATCATGAGCATAATGACCCATAATGAAGGAAACATGTTTATCAACCAATGCTGTGCAACTTAGATACAAGACTGCTGATGCGCCCTCCTTTTTGAATTGTAGAACCAGTCCATCTCGTCTTTGCTCTGGGAGGCAGTCAGAGGATGCAAGCTCTGTAGCTCCTTGTTATTGATCTCACAATAAAGTAGCTTCCTTCTTGTCAAACGTCTGTGTTGGAGTGTTTGGGCTTGACGGTAGTGGTAGTCAGGGACCCAGCTTTCAAGCTACGTAATAGCACTGCCAATCAGTGGTTTCTAGCTCAGAGACCCGCAGCTCTGAACAGAAACACCGGATACATGGCTATAAATCTTTACAGAAGCACACTGCTGGAGCTTTCTCCCACCGAGTGGGCTGGTATGTCAGGGTGACCAACGTCCTGGTTAGCAACCAAATGCTTTACTCTGAGTAGCATCAAGGTTCCTACAGAATGCAGTTAGTACTACTGGACCAAGGGTCTGCTTTATGTTGGTTGACTGATTTTTACATATGATAGCACAACCAATAATTTCACTTTCTGTAAGGATTGTTATGCTATCTATTTTCAAAACTAAGTTAATACCTATTTTCTTTGGTAAGATTCAGTCTTTGTCATTCTCTGAGGACGAGACTAATCACAAAGTTGCTGTCATGCACACATGCCTCCTAACCAAACTGAGTTTCTCATAGAATCAAACGATGTCCTTTCTCAATGCGTCATTAGCAAGAACAGTCTATCATCTTGGGCTTTGGAGAAAATCAAGTAGGATCCTTTAAGGAGTGCCAAGTAACAAGCACCTTGTGCTGTATTAAACATAACATCAGCAAAGCACTCAGATGAATCCCAGCCTAGCATAACTCCCATCATTACATTGTCATAGCCTGTAGCACAACAAATCAATTACGTTTTGTAACCACTCTAAATTTGTTTCTCTATTGTCATTTAGTCTTCAACATTCTGATTTGTTTGGCAAAAGTTCTAGACCTCCTGGAAAATTCCAATTTGAACACAAGATGGAGTGATAAGATTGCAGAAGTTCCAAGTGGGAATAGCCCACAGACGAAAAGAAAATGGTGCATATTTTAAATTATACAATGTCTCAGTATCCAGTCTGCAGGTAGAGAACCTTGATGACCTCCGTTCTTCACATCAAAATGAGACCCTAACCAAACCTCTGCACTGGCCGGTCAGTTGTCATGCTGTGTGTACACTGCTGTGAAGCCAGAAGCTGTGCCACTGGTCTTTCCGATAGCAGCAGGGTCACCCTGGAGGGCAAGTTTCAGCAGGCCTTCAAATTTACTAGGGAGATGAGGAAGAAGGACCTTGGAGATCTACTTCTAAAAAAATAAAACAACCCTGGCCAATGAAGATGCTATGACTCGGAGTAGGAGAGTGTCTGAGACAGCGCTGGAAGATGAGGCCCTCATTTGGAAAGCACTAGAACAGCACGGAGACCCACATGCCTCCTCACAGTGCAGCTGAACCCAGCCGCTGGCATGGACATGACAAGAAATACGAGAGACAAAGGGAGAATCGACAGATTTGAATTGGTAAAGAATGCTGAATGTACCATGCACCAGCAGCAGAACAAACACAAGTACAGCCACGATGCTTCTGATGAGACTTGTCTCCCCTAGTCTGGACATATTATTGGAAGGGACCAGTCCTCGGAGAAGGACACTATGCTTGTGGAAGCAGAGGCTCAGCAAAGCAGACCCTCGGTGAGCTGGATTGTCACAGCGGCTGTAACAACGGGCGCAGGCCCGGCAACGCTAATGAAGATGATGCAGCATCCCACAGTAGGATGTTCTGCGGTGTCTGGTATGGCCACTGGGAGCTGGAACCACAGTGCTAACAGTAAAAAAGAACAAAGAAGCATGAGGGGAAGGCGAGATGATATGAGAATGAATGCACTAGGCTACAATACAGGAATATAAAGACTCATTTCCTTATTACATGCATTTTGGTCTCCTTCTGAAAGAGCAGGAATCCAGTGTGCGAGGTGCTTTACAAACAACTCACGTGGCCCTCACAATAGCCCCAAGAGGTCGGTCTGAATAGTCTTTTCTTGAGATATGGAAATAGGAAGGAAGAGACAACTTGACAGATAATTTGCTTCCTCAAAGCAGACATTCTCTCCACTCGAGCACACTGTCTGTAAGTTCTCTGCCCTCTCGAGCCTGAACCAAAGGCCTCTAAGGACGTAAACACCGGTCTGTATCACCAACAGGTAGGGAGCCCTGGTGCTGGACTGCTAATTGTAAGGTAGGTGGTTCAAACCCACCAGCTGCTCCTTGAGAGAAACTTAAGGCTATCATCTCCATATTTGCAGCCTCATAAACCCAATACGGGGTCACTATGAGCCAGAATTGACTCGATGGTAGGTGTTTGGGTTTTGGTTTTCTGAATCAACAGCTGACTGGAATGATAAGGGTAAGTCAAAAGTATTGCTAGCAACCCTTACTAAGTAAAAATATCAAAATGTGCAGCTAGTGTTTCTTGACGGATTCTCTATACAGGTCCATAAACTCAGGAAGGCAGTAATGTCCACCTCTCTAATGCTTCCATGACGAATTCTGGATTCTTCAATTTATACCACATCAAAATGGTAATTCTGGCGTCTTCATGGGATTTAACTCATGTTCCTTTTCAATGCTGAGTTTTGGAAACAAAGACATCTGAAGGGACAAGACTAGGACTATCAGGAGTAAGGCTTCCCAACAGCATTCTACAGGCCAAGTCTTGCTCCCTTGAAGACGGGGCCAGGCCCTTGTCACACAGCAAAAAGAAAACACAACCTTGGCACAGTTTTCCCCGCCTATTCCTCCCAATACACTTTCAAGTTCCTTCTAACTTGTTCATAAGGAGGCTCTGTGATCATCCTGCGTCCTTCAAGAAAACAAGTCAGGATGACCTGTCGGGATTCCCTGCCAGTCACCATAACCTTCTGAACGGACTTGGCTACTCTGCGTTTCACTGGCTCCTTGGAAGGCATGGTTTGGACCAGACCTATTTTGGAGACGCCCAAAGAGACTGAGATGAGTGTGCGCCACACAATGATCAGAGCGACATATTTCTGCAGGCTGATGGGATAAGCCCGTGCCTTTAGAGAGGGGAAAGCTAGTAGCAATACTTTTTGACTCACCCTCACATTGCACTGCGAATTTCACCAACTATAAGCTATTTCCTTTGTGGTTTTATCCAGAAGATTGTGAGCTCCTGGAATCCCTCCATCATCTCAAAATTAATTAGGTTTCTCTCCAAACACCGACAGACATCCCAGCAAATGTTCCTTTATGACAAACACTCCACTGCACTACAAAGTAATCACCACATCACAGGGAGAAGATGAAGCTAAGCACATCGCACACAGGAAGGGCAGCTGGAGCCCAGCAGTAACCAAAGACCCAGAGATGCTACAGAAAAGTCTAGAGGGAAAACATCACTAAGCCTTCTTTACGGCACGGCCCTGCCTGGTAATTGTCATTGGGTTCGACAACTATCTCTGACAGAAATGTTTTTATGGCATCTAGGAATAAATCCAAAGTCAACCTGAACTGGTTAGTCTCTGACCAAAGTACAATTAGGTCGCGGCAAGCAGAGGCCCTTGAAATTAACTGTATGGCACACATCAGAAGACCCTGCTCATGACAGGGCATTCCCGAATCAGGACGAGTCCCCTACAAACTCCTGCTCACCAACCTCTTATCACTCCTCTCTCGTGAACAAAGAAAAACCAGCCACAGGCTGTGTTCTTAACACACTCACAACGAAGGGGAGGGGCAGGAAATTAAATAATCATCTACTCCACAGCAGGGCAGAGAGGGCTGTGCAAGCATTTGAATCAGGAACTGTATGAGGCATGCAGAGTGAAGCGGCCTCACAGTGCTGTGTGCAGGGTGCCCGTGTGTGAGTGAGCAGAGTGCACGTGCACTGTACGAGAGGTGTTTGGGTGAGCACGAAGACGGCGGCAACATTAATGACACACGAGCAGCGGCAGCCAGGGTACGGGGGCAGTGGTACACAGCACAGTCAAAGAAAGGAACTTGTGGGCTGTGGAATCAATAGCTGCAAATGTAAATGCTTCTAGGGGTCAAATGAATGTCAAAGAAGCAACAAAACAAGCCTGATGATAATGGCACTTGAGGCTCTATCTCAGTGTCTACAGGGTGGGAACAGGCTGTGCTAAACTGGACTGGGCTTGTCTAGTTCAGACAGGCAGAGGCTATTTATGCCAGCCAACTGCTGTCATGGAGAAGTGCACCCAGCACTTGGGATATCTCAAGGCAAAGACCGATATGCAGGTTTTTCATCCTGATTTTAAGTGATGGCAAGTCAGTAAAAACAATGTTTAAAAAGATTCTGGATGCCCAAATGAAATTTATCTGTGGGCATGCTTCAGCCTAGTGGCTGAGCCTCTGCAACTTCTGATGCAGAGGATAAATTAGAGGGAAAGGCTTGTAGCAAAGGCTGGAAACAGACTGTGAACAGTCTTGCAAGCCACACTAATGAGTTTGAACTTGACTGTAGACTCCAAAGAGAACATCAGCGGTGGTGGATTTCAGAATGGCATCTCTCAAACTGTGTGTTCACACCTATTGTTGGGTAGTTTTACTTTGCATGATGGTTATGGAAGCAGGAGAGTGAAAATGAAGTAGGGACCATTGAGGTAATCACATCGGTCCAGATGAGCATTACTAAAGCCCATCGGAGAACAGGTGATGGCTTTGAGCAAGCGAAAGAGAGGGGAAAATCTCTCAAGTTCAGTTATGGCCAGAGATGGAGGAGCTGTACAAGTGCGGATCAAGAAAGGATGGCGTTAGAGGCCCACTGCAGATTGCCCAGGGCAGAGAGGAGCCCTGCCCAGCCAGGTCTACAAATGCCAGGGTCTTCTCTCTGGCTTGCTTCTTGTTTGTTATGAATTTCTCAAAAAACAGTGACAGTTCCTGGCTGATAATTTCATCCCTCTATCAAACCAAACATGCTATAACTACAGCATTTCCCCCCAGTAATCAGTCTCTTGTCGAATAACTAAACAATGATGCGTCCCAAGCCTCCAAGGTATTTGGCACCTTAATGAGTGCATACATTCTGTTTGGTTAAGAAGAGAGAAAAAAAATCTATGCCAGGAGTAAAGGTGACCTTCCGAAGGCGAATACATTCTTAGGTGGCTGCCTGGGATTCTGGCAATGATTGCTCCTGCAGACACGGACATTTCTGAAAGGGCTCTAGCTTCCAGCTGTCTGTACTTGGCTCTTCTAACATACACAGTATTTTCTGCTGCAATAGTCAAGGTACAGGGGTTCACAGTGACGGTTTCTCCTAGTATTTTCCATTATTATCCTTGTAGCCAGATTCACTTCTGTGTTTTAATTGCTTTGGGTCACAAGGTAGGCAGAATAGTATTAGCCAGTTAGCGGTAGCAGGTATCTGAAATCATCTTCCTTCTGCTCATTGCTAAGGCCCTGGGTGACACTATGGGTTTAAGCATTGGACTGCTAAGAGGTTGGTGGTTAAAGTCCACCAAGTGCAATGTAGAAGAAAAATGAGGTTGTCTGCTCCTGTAACGACCCACAGCCTAAGGAGTTCGGCTCTGTCCTAGAGGATCACTATGATGTGGACTCAATGAGAGTCAGTGGGTAGTTTACATTGGTAAAACATACAAGTGATAATCTGAGCAAGGTGACACCACCAGAAACTATGCTTCCAAAACAAAAAAAGCCATGTCATCCAGTCAACTTGGACTCCTAGGTTCCAGGGCTATAAATCTTAACAGGAATAAATTCTGCTTTCTCCTAAGGAACAGCTGGTGGGTTCGAACCCCTGACCTTATGGTTAGCAACCCAATGCTGAGCAAGAGGACATGCCAAAAAACCCAAACTCACTGCCTTCAAGTCAACACAGACTCAGAGACCCCATAGGACAGAATAGAACTGCCCCTGTTGGTGTCGGAAACTGTAATCCTTATGAGTGTAGAAAGCCCCATCTTTATCCCAAGGAGATGTTGGTGGCTTTGAACTGCTGACCTGGCAGCCCAACTTGAGTCACTACACCACCAGAACTGCTAACAAGACATTCGTTTCAATAAAATCAGAAGATCCTCCTGTACACTGTGGCAGATGCATCAGAGTTCAAAGTTTAGATGCCAGCTATTGGCGTGACTCAGAGACCCCAATGGCACTGAACAATGCCTGGGTCCTCCTGGGCCTGCAGGGCCTAAACCTACATGGTGAGGATACAGCAAAGTCTGCTGAGCAGGGCCCAGATGTACAGGGAACAGGCAAACGGAGATAAGACTCGGAAGCCTGCCAGAAAGCAGGTTCAA
Organism: Tenrec ecaudatus; assembly: GCF_050624435.1. NCBI lineage: Eukaryota > Metazoa > Chordata > Mammalia > Afrosoricida > Tenrecidae > Tenrec > Tenrec ecaudatus. The sequence continues at coordinate 73,054,064 of NC_134539.1, read as the reverse complement.
CTCGTGCACATGAACAGGTAAAGGCTAATGATGTGAGTAGTCTTTGACTTTTTAAAGATCATACTTGTTTCTTCTCTACAGATAATCATTCAATCTCCCCCAGAATTAATACTCAACGATACATTTCTGTGCATCACAACACACATGATGCAGCTCTGGCAAGAAAGAACTTGGATCGATTCGTCCTCTCCTCCTCTCTGTTACATACAACATACTAGTGGAACCTACAATGTGGTAAAGGGAGGGAGAATTAAAGGAGGTGGGTTTAGCAACAGAAAAATACTCTTATCTTTGAAAAAAAATTGGACATAGTCTTCTAATTAAGAAAAGTGTATATTTTAGAGGATTAGTCACATTAAATCCTTAAACTTCCTTTTTCACTGGCCCAAACTGAGAAAAGTGCCGTATGGAGTGGCTTCCGAAAATCCGTGAAGAATTCCAAAATCCTTTAATTCTGTTTTTCTACCCCCTTTTAAATTCTATGTTCCCATGACTCTCCTTCATATGACGCTGTGCCAAGAAGAGCTCAGGGGAATCACCCTCTCCTATCGCTGGCATTCGCTGGCAGTGCTCTCCTCCACATTCCTCCAGAAGAGATTGCGCAGTATTCTTTCCATGCCTCCCAGTACTGCAACTAGCTGCTAATGTAAGGCCCTTGATGATGGCTACTGAACTGAGCAAGGCCCTCTCGGAAACAGTTCTTACTCATAGTCAACCTCAGTCCTACGAAGCACTTTAAAGGCACGCTCTATGGAGGCAGTGGACGAAGCGCTACAAAACCGGCTTGGACAGTCTTAGATGAGTATGCCCTTAAAAAGAGAGGCTGGAAGTGAGCCCAAAGGATGCTTCAGCTCCCATACAGGGGAACAATTAGAAAAGAGAGTGGAATGAATGCAGAATGATACAGAAAGGAAGCGCCTCAGAGGAGTGGGAGAAGGGCATGCTGGGAAGGTTTTCCTTTGCTCATTTCCTGATAGAGCAGGACTCAGAGGGCCAGAGCTCGATTGGGATGACAGGGCAACAGCATCCTCACTAATCACTCACACATCATTTGGACTGCTCCTAAAATGTGTTCCAGTGCCCATAAAACACTAAGCACTTAGAAACCAGAGCACCTGAGCTTGTCTTCAGTGATATTTTTTCCATCTGTAACAGAGTTTTCTGCATAGGAAATCTCCCAAATAACCCCGTCTTATTAACGCAGATAAAATAAAACTCAAATTGTTCTGGTTGTAGTAAGTGGCCAGAAACCCACCTTATCACCCACAGTATCACTGACACACAAAATTGGAAAACCTCAACCTAGGCCTAAGGATTCCAGTAATAATTCCTCTCTCAACCCAATCTCCTCACCTGACAGAGGGGATGAGCACCAGGCCACACTGGAAGCCATGCCAGGAGTTTCCCCATGATATCTCATCCAGCTTCCGATACCCCAAGGAGGAGGAAAACGTAGCTCCAACTTACCATCTTTGTTCAGCCACTGCTTTCTCGCTCGGTACAGAAGGAGCTTGTTGTGGACATACGGCAAGAGGAACTTGACACACCAGCTCTCCACACCAAGTTTGTTTTCAACCAGGACTATGGGACTCCGGTTATACCTAGCTTCAGGACATGGGATCAGTCCAATTTCGTCTCTTAACATAGGAAACATAAAAAAGAATTAAAAATAAGAATGCTAGCCTTGTCAAAAAAGTTTTTACATTCTACAAAGTATGTTTTAAACTCCACACCGAGTTAGAAATATAATTGAGCTCACTGACTAGATTGTAGAAAATGTTTTAGAAGTTTGTTAACACCCAGGACTGGCAACAAGCAGGCTGTATTCCCTGTTGCCAAGAGTGAGTATCAGCGTGACTTCCCGGGAGCAATGCGATTTTTAAAAATGTAAATGGATATGCCCTTTAACCTCGGGCCCCAATGCTTGGAAACGATCCTAGGCCAAAATATTAATAGGACTTTGACTGACTGCAGCATTGCACAAGCAAACTGGAAAACCATGTAAATGTGTCTCAATATAAGGCTGTGAGACACATTACAACCCATCTGGCATGGTCGTGGAGTTGATTTGCTCATTGTGACCCTGGGGCAGAGTGGAAATATCTCACAAGGGGTCCAGGCTGTCAGTCTTTACCAAAGCAGACTGTTGCATCTTCCCCACTCAGAGTGCCTGGTGGGTTCAAACTGCCAACAGTGGTCAGCGGCTGCGTGCCTAACCACCATGGCATCAGACCTCCTGCCAGCAAACCTATTAGTAAGGATGAAGCGTGGTCTTCATACGTAGGCATGGGAGGACTGCCATGGTTTGTCAACTGGGAAAAAAGAAGTCAAACACCAGAGTGAACAACACTAAGCCTTCTATAAAAATGCTAAATTAAAAATATATGTGTATATTCAGAAACAATGAATAATTTTTTGGAAGGCTATAAAAATTTTTTCAGGGAGCTGAAGATGTTGAAGAATAATTATCTATCTATATATATATTTTAAGGGGTTCTCAAGAATTATTTTTGTAGGGCTTAGAATTTCTGTTAATGCGTACGTATTTACTTTTCCAAAAGGTCAAAAGTGTAATTCGGCTTACTTGCAAATAGTGTATCTAGAACAGAAACAATAGGTTACATGGGCAGTGAGACTGTAAGCCATGTTTCTTTCGACTTTATACTTCTTAATGTTTTTCTGAATCAAAAAAATAATAAATACTGCTAACGCACAAAGTCCATTTAGAAGTTGATCATTCTGGGTACATTTGCATCCCGTGATTCGCCTCAAGTTGAAATTTCTTTTTTTTTCTTTCTTTCTTTTTTTTTTAAAACGTTTTATTAGGGGCTCATACAACTCTTATCACAGTCCATACATATACATACATCAATTGTATAAAGCACATCTTTACATTCTTTGCCCTAATCATTTTCTTTTCCTCCTTTCTTTTCTTTTCTTTTCTTACATTTTATTAGGGACTCATACAACTCTTATCACAATCCATACATATACATACATCAATTGTATAAAGCACATCCATACATTCCCCGCCCCAATCATTCTCAAAGCATTTGCTCTCCACTTAAGCCCTTTGCATCAGGTCCTCTTTTTTTTTCCCCTCCCTCCCCGCTCCCCCCTCCCTCATGTGCCCTTGGTAATTTATACATCATTATTTTGTCATATCTTGCTCTATCCGGACTCTCCCTCCCCCCCTTCTCTGCTGTCCCTCTCCCAGGGAGGAGGTCACATGTGGATCCTTGTAATCAGTTCCCCCTTTCCAACCCACTCACCCTACACTCTCCCAGCATCGTCCCTCACACCCTTGGTCCTGAAGGTATCATCCACCCTGGATTCCCTGTGCCTCCAGCCCTCATATGTACCAGTGTACAACCTCTGCCCTATCCAGCCCTGCAAGGTAGAATTCGGATCATGGTAGTTGGGGGGAGGAAGCATCCAGGATCTGGGGGAAAGCTGTGCTCTTCATCGGTACTACCTCGCACCCTGACTGACCCATCTCCTCTCCTAAACCCCTCTATGAGGGGATCTCCAGTGGCCGACACTTGGGCCTTGGGTCTCCACTCTGCACTTCCCCCTTCATTCAATATGGTATATATATATATATATATATATACATACACACACACACACACATATTCTTTTTTTTTTTTTTTGCATGATGCCTTATACCTGGTCCCTTTGGCACCTCGTGATCGCACTGGCTGGTGTGCTTCTTCCATGTGGGCTTTTTTGCTTCTGAGCTAGATGGCCGCTTGTTCACCTTCAAGCCTTTAAGACCCCAGACAGTATCTCTTTTGATAGCCGGGCACCATCAGCTTTCTTCGCCACATTTCCTTATGCACCCATTTGTCTTCAGCGATCCTATCATGGAGGTGTGCAGCCAATGATATGATGATTTTTTGTTCTTTGATGCCTGATAACTGATCCCTTCGGGACCACTCGATCACACAGGCTGGTGTGTTCTTCCATGTGGGCTTTGTTGCTTCTGAGCTAGATGGTCGCTTGTTTATCTTCAAGCCTTTAAGACCCCAGTCACTATCTCTTTTGATAGCTGGGCACCATCAGCTTTCTTCACCACATTTACTTGTTCACCCACTTTGGCTTCAGCAGTTGTGTCGGGAGAGTGAGCATCATAGAGTACCAATTTAAGAAACGAAAGTACTCATGCATTGAGGGAGTGCTTGAGTAGAGGCCCAAGGTCCTTCCGCCACCTTAATATTAAACCTATAAATGTAGACACTTAGATCTATTTTCCCCTCCTCATATATATGTTTGCATGTACATGTCTTTGTCTAGACCTCCATAAATGCCCCTTGACTCCCAGCTCCTTCCTCCATCTCCCTTGACTTTCCTCCTGCCCCACCACCATGCTCCGTCCCCACCTGGCCTACAGCTATACCTCTTCTCTACGCAACCTTACCCTTGATCGTTCCCCATCAGGCCTGCGACTCCCCCCTCACTACCATTTTGGGTCCCATGTTGTTCCCTTGTCCCTGTGTTTATTAACACCACTTCCTTACCCTCCTCCCCCTCCCCCACGCGGAACTGTCTGTCACCCCCGGAACTGTCTGTCCTATTGTTTTTCCTCAAGATAGTTCATCCAGCCTGTCCTATTCAGACAGACCTGTGGAGACACTAACATGCACGAAAACAAGACAGAAGAAAACAAAGCAACGGTATACAACCAGACAATAAAACAACAAAAACAAACCACTGACAAAGAACAAAACAAAACACTTCGCAAAAGAAAGGCTTGTAGTTCGTTCAAGGATCGTTTGCTGGCCCAGTCCAGTCTGTTGGGGCACCACGCCCTTGCCCCAAAGTCCACTTTCAGCATTCCCTGGGGACCTTGCCACTCCATTCCCTTGCTGTTCCACTGCACTCCCCCAGTGCTTTGCCTCGGTGTGGTGGGATCAGGTCAGGTGCAATTCCCACACTGTGTCTCTGGTGCTGTCCCCTGTATCGCCCTTAGTCACTGAGGGGCATCATGTCTCATAGTAGGGCCAGCCATGTTGTTCTCTCTGTGGACTGGCTGCTCTACTCAGGAACATCATCCTCATGGCCTCGTGGGCCAGGCTGTGTTCCACTGTCTCCTCCTGCCCCTTCATCTGCTCCCGTGTGCTCTGATCAGATATGTCCATCTCCCGGAGCTGCAGAATCAATGTCATCCTTTGAAACAAATTCTTTTCGGGGGAGGGGCAGGAATCCACTTAATTTTTGGTGCTGGGGCCAGCCTCCCAGACCTCTCCACTGGTTCCCTACTCCACGCCGGGATATTGCATTCATACCTTGCGGCACTGGGTTGAAGTCTGGTCCCACTTTCCCTGTGGAGATATGAACAATACCCTCCCCTTGGGTGGATTAGTGTCCCATGACCCCACTTCCCTTTTCTTCCTTATATTCATCCTTTTATTTTCCTTTCCCCACCTCCTCCACTGTTGTCTACCATGTGCATCCCTGGTTTTGGTCTGGTCTCTGCCATACTACACAGTCTTCACCCCAGAAATGTTTGTATACAGTAGTCAAGCTGAAATTTCATATGACATTTCCTAGGCAGAGATTTGATAAACAATATGCAGGGCACCTGACTTACACACTAAACGAACCAACAAAATAAGGAAAATATTTGCGCCGAGATTCGCCATGTCTCCCCTCTGTAAAGGAAGCTACAATCCCTGCCTCCGTGAACCAGGCTTACTCGCATAACATGGCTTTCTTCTAATCCGTGAGTAACAGCAAACGCGTTACAGCAAGAACAGTTGACGTACACACGACTGGCTGAGAATTTCTCATAAAGAAACTCACTCGCTGCCATCGAGACGATGCCCACTCGTAGTGACTCATGCAGGACAGGGTAGCGCCGTCCCAGTGAGTCCAAGAGTGGAGAATTCATCAGGGAATTCACCATCTACCTTCCTAAGTGTAGAGGTCTAGATGGAAGGTATACTAAAAAGCAACAGCTTCATATTTTGAAATTTTAAATAAAGGTGCCTATATTTTTATAGCAATACTTTCTGACTTACTCTATTTACTATGGTCCTGGGTATCCCTGTAAGAAGATGCAAGTTTCATAGAAGCAAAGAAGAGAACACTTGTTGAATTATGCGGTCCATTTGTTTGTTGTGGTACAGGTTGGCAGTTCAAAGCCACCAGCTGCTCTACAGGAGAAAGTTGCAGAGTTTTCTGTTCCCATAAAAAGTGACAGTCCTGGAAACACATAGGGGCACTTCTACATGGTTTCCAATGGCAATGAGTTTGGTTTTCTGGGTTTTGTTGGTTAAAAGCCCTACTGGCGTAATGGGCTGCTAATGGCAAAGTCCTCAGTTCTAATTCACCAGTCGCTCCATGGGAAAAGATGAGGCCTTGTACGCCCTTACACAGTACACGTCTTGGAAACCCATTGAAGCACGTCTCGATGGCAGGCAATTTGGGGGTGGGAGGGTAGGGTTAGCCTATCACAAATTGGTAAGTTTGAATCTACAATAAGATTCCCTCTGGATAGGTCAAGGCTAGCCTACTTTCAACATTAGAGACACAGGAATCTTGCAATAAATAAGGGTTCCCCCACGGCTTATGAGTGATCAAACATACTGTAAAACAATTTAACTCTCAAGCAGATTTGGGGACTTAAGACTTTTTGCCCTGACAACTGACTCCGTTGAAGCAAAGGATGGTTAATATACCATTTAAATATTTTCTGAACACCTACACCGCACTACACCACGCATCTGTCAAAAGCCTGTCACACTGTGGAGGCTCACATTGTTACATGCTGGACGCTACGTCACCACTCTTTCAAATACCAACAGGGCATTTGACAGGTTTCCGTGGAATTTCCAGACGCAGACAGACTAGGAAGAAAGGTCTGGTAATCTACTTGTGAAATTTTGTCAATGAAAATCCCACAGACCACAACAGAGCATTTATTGCCCAATATATACAGTGCTGGAAGATGAGTCAGCAGGTTGGGCATCACTCCAAATACAACTGGGGAAGAGTTGCCTTCCCAGAGTAGTAGCTGCTGTTACTTGATGCTGAGTCTCAATGGCATACATGACTGGAGTGCAGTCTTCACGAGCTTCGAAGTTACTGTAGCAACATCTGTTAATCAACAATGGACTCAAACAGACCAACAATCGCCACAATGCAGCTAGGTACAGCTAGTACAGCTAGCTAGTCCTGGGTACTGTTAGGTTTGGGGGGACCCCAGCCTTCAAGTAAGGTGGTCCCAAACTTCAAGGGGACCAGTTTTCTGGGGTGGCCATTCTAGTATCAACCATGGAATGTTGTTACTTTGTTAGTCCTATGAGATAAATGAAGTTCTACAGCAAAAATGTGGTACTGCTGAGAGAGCATCTGAGTTCAATGTCAAATATTTAAAGTCCATCAACTTGCCCCTCTAGATTTATACTTGACTTATACAAGGTCACTATCTGTTCTGCTCTCATAAAGTTTAGTCTTGGAAACCCTACAGAGGCCACTAGGCTTAAGAGCTGACAAGATGACACTGAGATGCATGGAGTCCTAGGAGCCCTAGTGGTACGGTTGGATAAATACTGGACTGGTAACTGAACAGTCAGCAGTTCAAACCTGCCAGCGACTCTGAAGGAAGATGAGAATAAATACCTGTGCCTATAAAGATTTAGAGCCTTTGAAACTCTACATAAGGTCACCGTGGGAGTTGCAACGTACAGCTAGATGAAAGTGTGGGGGTGGTATTCAACCTGTCAGTCAGGTCACCACCTGATGGTGGCTCCTAGTGGGCATAGCCTTCTCAGAAGGAAGGTCCAGGAAACCTCCCCTCCTCTCTCTGCCTTGACCTTCCTGATCGCTGACCTGGAGGGCTGCTGGAACCCTCCCTGATTTCTCTTGACCTCAGATTCACATGACTTTGCACACTCCAGCCTGTGATCTTCCTGCATTCTGCATCATTACATGTGGCTGGGTGAGTCTGAAGAGGGACCTAAGGACTTGAGTTGGACTGGGCTGTTTTCTTGATGCATAATTACTTCTTGATATAACGCTTTTTCTTACACATATATGTGTGTCCACTGGATTTGTTTCTCTAGTCAGCCTGGCTTAAGAGTCACTAGAAATTGGAGTTGACTTGATAGCGGTGTTGGCAATGCACTTGGCATATGACTGAATCCTTGGTATTTTCTGGAATTCAGGGTTTAGTAGATTAAGCACAACATTTCAAGATAAGCTAGAATCACAGATCAAATACCCATTTATTATAGCGTTCTAGGAAGAGAACTACAAGAATCAACAATATGAATAGACTGTTACAGTAAAAAGAATAAACGAATTCTAGCCTCTGGCTATAGCTGTTAGGGGGCGGAGGGTGTTGCTTAAATTCACAATGCAAAAAACGTCTTGCTTCCTAGTTGTACCAGAAATAAAATGCCCAACTAATAATTTGGCGCCTAAATTACAGGACAAACCATCTGCACAAACACAAAAATACATTTAGCATTTAGTATCCTGTGTCATTTTTTTCCCAAGAAAAACTTCAAAAAGAAACAAGAATGCCTTGGAGAGAGCAGGTGCCCAATAGCTGCTTACTAAAAGGCAGTGTTTCCTTCTATTTGTGTGGTAATATTCAAATAAGTATGTCAAGGGTAGCACTGCTTGACCTTGCAAAAGAACATTCCCTCTTTCTTCTAATGCAGAGCAATGAAAACAGCCACGGTCCAAGTCCTGGCTCTGCCCACAGCTCACAACTGAGCCCTTTCCACCTGCACCGAGACTTCACTTGCAGCACTTGGCCTTCCTCTAACCCAGCGGTGCTCCACCTTCCTCAGGCCGCGACCCTTTCACAGTTCCTCACGTGGTGGGGACCCCCAACTGTAAAATCATTTTCATTGCTACTTCATCACTGTCATTTTGCTACTGTTAGGAATCATAATTCAAATATGTGATATGCAGGATGTATTTTCTTTTTAAAATCATTTTATTAAAGGCTCATACAACTCATCACAACGCATACATACATCAATTGTGGAAAGCACATTTATACATTCATTGCCCGCATCATTCTCAAAACATATGCTCTCCACTTAAGGACCTGGCATCAGCTCATTTTCCCCTCTCCCTCCCCGCACCCCCTATCTCATGAACCCTTGATAATTTATAAATTATTATTTTGTCATATCTTATACTTTCCGACATCTCCCTTCACCCACTTTTCTGTTGTCCATCCCCCAGGAAGGAGGTTATATGTAGATCCTTGTAATTGGTTAGGATGTATTTTCATTGTTGCAAATTGAACATAATTAAACATAATTATGTTTAGTGATTAATCACACAAAACAGTATGTAATTATATATTGTGAAATACCTCTCTTTTCCGGTGGTATTAGCAACCCCTGTGAAAGTCGTTCGACCCCCCCCAAAGAGGTCGCAACTCACAGGCTCAGAACCGCGTCAAACTGTTTGAGCAACAGGACTTTAAAAAGTTCCTGGAAGAATTCCGCTTCTTTTAATCCCATTTTTCCACGTGCATTCTGAAGTACCCTTGTTATTTCTAAATGTAGGAAACGGACTAGGTCTCTTTCAACTATGATGTGCTATGGCCCAGACGCCCAGGAGCCACGGTTCTCGTGCAAGCAGAGTGAAAAGTCACAGAAAGGAATGCAGAACACTAAGCGGCTGCTACATACACTGTCCGTGGTTTGGACCCTCTGGGTACCCCATGGGGGAGACGTGCCCGCCTACGTCTGCAAGACTGACAGCCGTGGAAATACTGGGCGGTAGTTCTACTTTGTCCTACAAAGTCGCCATGAGTCAGAATCCACTGGACAGCTATGTGCTTGCTGTTTGATCTTAGGACATCGAGACAGATTTGTTAGAATAGGAAGCCACTTAGGTGTTGATGTGAATTTGATTAAGCCATTTGCCCTTGGTATCCTCACTGGAAATACAAATAGCTGGAATAAAAATAGCTATTCACTTAATGAATTACTGACCCTAGGTCAGCCAGTAGAGTTCCACCATTAACATAAATGACACACGGAAGGAAAAGTGACTTGTTTGCTTTTCAACACTTTAAAGAAGTCTTTTGCAGCAGATTTGCACAATACACTGTCATCTGATTGACTACTGCTTCCACTGGAGTTTGCTGTGGGCCCAAGCAAATGGAAACCCGTGCCAACTTCAGTATTTTCTCCATAGCTCCTGATGTTGCTTATTGGTCCGCTGTGAAGATTTCTGTTTTCTTTATCCACACTGAAGGCTGTAGTCTTTGATCTTCACTAAGTGCTCAAGTGCAGAACCTGAGTAAAGACCAGGAGGCAGCTGACAGAACAAAACCAGGAGACACTGCATGGCTTCAAATCTAGAAAAAGCGGGTCTGGGGTCTATGCTGCACCATTCTTATTTGATCCCCACGTTGAGCACAGAATCCAAGAAGCAGAACCACACAAAGAACTCCGCGTCAGGAGAGGAAGACTCCTAACAGGCTGGGAGATGCAGAGAACACAGGCTTTGCCTGCGGACTGACGAGGACTTGAAGCCTAAAAATATAACATGTACTTTATAAAGATGGGTCAGTGAGTTTCCAGATTTTTCCTGTGCCTCGTCCCTTAGGTCCTAGTCTACTTTTTTCCAGACGATTTAGAGTAGTGACTCCATTCCTCCAGCTCATTTGATCAGACAAGGAAACAGGTCTAATGAGGTTATCAAAACGCACTGCCACTGAGTCAATTCCAAGTCCCAGAGACCCTGCAGGGCAAAGCAGGGCTGCCCTTGCGGGTTCTTGAGACTGTAACTTTTCGAGAGCAGGAAGCCTTGTCTTTCTCCCATGGAGTGGCTGGTGGTTTCAAACTGCTGAACTCTTAACCACTACACCACTGGGGCTCCTTCCTAATGAGGCTAGCGAGGACGTGGGGTGTTAAAAAATGAACCACCAAACTCACTGCTCCGGGAGTTGATCCAACTCACAACACCCTCCAGGACACAGTGGAGCTCTCTCAGGTCTGCCAAGGCTATACATCTTATGGAAAGCAAGGTACCCCCCCCCCCCATCTTTGCCCTAGGAGAGCCTGGTGGGGTCAAACAGTTGCCTTTTTGGTTAACAGGTTTATCCAAGGTCAAATTGCGGTTCGCTAAGTTTCCTAGACCATCAATCTTTATGTCTCTACTGTTTACAATGAATGTGTTACACATACAGGAGCATTAATAAGTTCATGTCTCTACTGTTTACAATGAATGTATTACACACACAAGAGCATTAATAAGTTCATGGAAAATGGAATATTTTCAAAGCCCTCCCGTGAGTGGGGTGTTTATATTTGGGCTGTTAACTTCAATGTCTGTTGTTTGAAACTACCAACCACCCTGCGGGAGAAAGATGAGGCTTTCTACCCGCAGGCAGAGTTAGTCTGAGAAACCCACAGGTGCAATTCTACCCTGCCCTGTAGGCTCGCCAGGAGTAGAAATCAACTGGATTGCAGTGATTTGGGTTTGATTGTATGTATACACGTGTCTCAAATACATTTCCTTCTGAAATTAGCATAGTCTTCTCAGAACAATTTCAGACTCTTCTATCACCACCAAATTCCACATTTACAACGTCAGAATTCTGGCCATTTAGATTTCCCAGTATTTAACAGGAGGATTCACATACCTGCATTATCAAGAAAGACAGGATTTGTAATGACATGAAAGTTGGGTGGTTTTCTTCAACAACAATACAGTTTCAATTTCCTCAAACACATGCCAGGATGCTGATTATTCAGCTACCTTGAAGGGCTACTTTAGAGGTGACGAAGCACAAAATCAATTTGCTTAGATCCACGCTGCACATGGTTAGGCCTCTCTGAGTGCTACACTTCAAGATGGGACACCACAACTTCCTGATAATGTTCAAGGTTCAGATAACACTGGTATTGACTGTTCCTCGTGTTTAGACAGCTTCATTTGTCTGTACTTTTGAAAAATCATCATTAGTCAGGTAGAACAGGTCCTGCTTATTATTCACTAAAGTGTCATCAAGCACCCTCTGACCGACCAGACCACTGTAGTCCACGGGGGCTTTCAATGACTGCTTTTCGGAAGTCAGGTGCCAGACCTCTCTCCCTCCAGGAAGAGAGGATGCCTCAAATCCCAAGAACGAACCCTGTCTGTGCAGCAACGGGACAAAAACAGGTCCAAGATTCAGGAAATGGCACAACTCTTTCCAGTTCCGTTAAAAAACAACAACTATCCAGCGTCTCCCTTCACCCCCTTTTCTGTTGTCCAAGATATGCCAAAATAATAATTTATAAATTATCAAGGGCTCATGAGGGAGGGGCAAGCAGGGAGGGAAGGAAAAAAAAAGAGGACCTAATGCAAAGGGCTTAAGTGGAGAGCAAATGCTTTGAAAATGATTAGGGCAAAGAATGTATGGATGTGCTTTATACAATTGATGTATGTATATGTATGGATTGTGATAAGAATTGTATGAGCCCCTAATAAAATGTTTTAAAAAATGAATCTACATATAACCTCCTCTCTGGAGGATGGAGAACAGAAAAGTGGGTGAAGGGAGACACTGGACAGTGTAAATTATGACAAAATAATAATTTATGAATTATGAAGGTTTCATGAGGGAGGAGAAAGGAGGGAGGGGGCAAAATGAGAAGCTGATATTAAGGGCTCAAGTAGAAAGCAAATGTTTTGAGAATGATGTTGGCAACAAATGTGCAAATGTGCTTGACACACTAGATGAATGTATGGATTGTGATAAGAATTGTATGGGCCCCCAATAAAATAATTTAAAAAAACAAACAAACTAGAATTCTTCCCAGGACGGGTAGCAAAAGAGCAAATGGAACTGGGCCATGAGTACTGATAACCCAAATATTGCTTGTGATTTAGTTAAAATACTTGAAGGCCTTCATAGGCGTTCTCAAAGTTTAACCCACCGTGTGGGTGAGGAGAAGCATGTGTAAGGCCACCCAGCTAGGAAAGTGACAAGGTGCCATTCAAATCCAGGATGGTCAGATTCCACACCCAAACTCACAACTATACGATTCTTAAAATAACAAACTAAGATCAAAGTGTAAGAAAGACTACACAACTCCATGGCTACAGTATCTCGGAATATGCCTCCTGAAGCTGCATTTCCACTCTGAAACTGCCTTTCAGAGTTACTCCCTTACTTAAAAAACTTTGTATGTGCCTTCAAGTTGACTTGAATCAAAACAATCCTAAAGAAGAGAGTAGAAGGAACTGCCCCAGAGTGTGCCCGGGATGGCATCTTGGTTTGTGGGAGTAGAAAACGAGGTCTTTGCACCACGGGGTCACAGGTAGGATGGGACTTCAACCACGCAGCTCCGAGCTTAACCCCTGCGCCACTGTGGCTCCTTTGCACTGGCGAGGTGAGTTCCCTTCGCCAGTTCTTACCCATGCCTCCTGTCTTCATGAGCTAGCTCCTCAGAAAGACTCCATCTCCTCCTCTAAGTTAGGCTCTTTGGTACTACTCAGTCTCAAAGCACCTCTTCTTATCCAGCTAGGGTCCCCATCATCTGTAGACTGACTTCCTTAGAAGTTCCACGAGGGAGGGGATGATGGATGACTGGCTTGCTCATCAATCTACACCTAGTTCTTGGCCCCATAAACCCAGAATAGCATCGTGTTTGTCAAATAGAGGTGCTCATTTCTGAAAGTAGGGGTGGAAATAGATGAAACCAGATAGTAAAGAACCCCCTTAGTCTGGCCCTCAGGGGTTTTTTCAATCACATTTGCTTTTAGTCAAGTCTCGCTTCCGTGTGAAGGCCTCGGGCTCTCTGTCTGAAGACTAACCGTTACTCAGCATTCACAGCTCTACTCCAGTCACCTCCACCTAGATCTGTGCCATCTAATCCAAGTCATTAGACCCGTGACCACTGTATTATCATTTTAAATGTAGTTCCTCACTAGCATGAACTATATTTCACACTCAGTAGCCACCTATGACCAGTAGTTACTTAACAGTGTAGATATAGGGCATCCCATTAGGTCCTGGGTGGTGCAAATGGTTATTAACATTCAGTTGCTGACTAGAATTAGCAGGTTCAAGTCCACCCCCAAGATGTCTTGCAAGAAAGGCCTGGTGACCTACTATAGAAAAATCTGAAAATTCTCTGGAGCACAATTCAGCTGCTTTGGTTACTGTCCCAGAAAGGCATGATGCCTTAAACACAAAGATTATATTTCACAGTATGTGAAAACTAATTTATTCCTTCTACCTTATATAGTAAAAGGGTATTCACAGCCCTGACAATGAGCATTCAGTAAGCATTAAGTAGTCATTAAAAAATAACTTGCTGGAGAAGGGAATTTTTACAGGATGCTCATTACACTGTGGACAGTTATTTTCACATTCGCTCAGAACGCACTACACATTAGCTTGCCTAACCCAGGACCAAGCTCTGCGCTGTTTCATGAATCTGACCAGGTAAGTTTTTCGTGAGGACAACTACCTAGTGGTAACCAAGTGCTGGTACCATGCCAGGTGATTCTGCTGTGTTTTCGTCCGCCTCGCGATCCACACTGGAAACTCAGGCTGAATTAACCTATCCACACCTAGCAGTAACATAACCACACTGAGCCCACTGCATCAGCGACTCCTGCCTGGGTATTTTCAGAGAGGCAGAGCCAACATTTAATAATGGAGTAGGTGTTATCTAATAAAATTACCATCTATTCTGTGTTTGGAGGAAAAAGAACAAATGCCTTTTTGGGCTATTTTTAGAGGGTACCCTAATATTAGAAATATAATCAGTCACTCACTTTCAAGAGAACACTGTCTCCCCCCACCCCTTTTAGTTAGAATATCATCTCTTTGAAAGCAACAGGACCACATGAGGAAGAGTACAGATTTCTGAAGAGCGCACATTACACGCTATTCTAAAAGATGAGCAAAGTTCTGGAGGAGGCTTCAGAGAGTGTGGAAAAATGAATGAAAAGATAATGGAAATTTTCCATGAACTTTTAGAAGTCTTCTAGCATTACTAAGGATATTATTATTACACAGGCTATGTACTAAACGATAGAGAAAAACTTACATTAAATGAAACAATGAGTTAAGATAACTAAATGTTTTAGACTTATAGTACCAAAACTCTTAAAAAAAACCCAAACCCTGCAAACTCACTGCCATCTGGTCAATTCAATTCTGACTCATAGTGACCCTATAAGACAGAGAAAAACTGCCCCTTTGGGGTTCCAAAGCTGTAAATCTTTAATGAAGCATACTGTCTCATCTTTCTCCCACAGAACTACTGGTAGATTTGAACTGTTGGTCTCATGGCTAGGTGCCCAACTTTTAATCAATTACATCAACAACTTACTTCAAACATCTGTATCAGTGGTCCTCAACCTGTAGGTCGTGACCCCTTTGGGGGGAGGGGACCGAAGGACCCTTCTACAGGGATCGCGAAGACCATTAGAAAACACTTATTTCCATCGGAAAACACTTATTTCTGATGGTCTTAGGAACTGAGACACCGCTCCTCTATCCGTCTCCAGGCAGGTCCGTCCACATGCAGATACGCCCACATACGAGTACCCGGCGTGGAGACTGCTACCCAGGTTACACAATGCTTCAAGACTAAATTTCATTTATTTGTAATTAGACATAAATATTTCACAATACATAATGACATTGTTTTTGTGATGAATCACTACGCTTTCATTATGTTCAATTTGCAACAATGAAAATACATCCTGCATATCAGATATTTACATGACGATTCATAACAGTAGCAACATGACAGTTATGATGTAGTAATGAAAATAATTTTATGGTTGGGGTCATGTCATTAGGAAGGTTGAGAACCACTGGTCTAAAATATTACATAATGACCCAAATTCTTATTAGTAATTATAAATTATGTATTGACAGAGCTTATTAGTGAGATTTCACTATAAAATCATGACATGGTGTGTGCGTGCGCATGTGCATGTGTGTGCATAAAAGTCCTTGATCTGGAAGAACTGGGATCCGTTCCACACCACACCATGTCACCTGCCAAGGCAACGAGCACTCAATCTCTGGCAAACTAAAGATGTCTTTCCAGTCTACCTGAAAGAGAATCTGATCTTGGGTAAACTAAAAAAGGCATCTTTTGGTTTTTGCTGTTTTCAACTAAACTTCTGACATCTGCTCTAATTTCTTCAAGAAAAACAATGCAAACTATGACAAAACAGGCCGTTCATCTGTCTTAACTATTTTTGGAGGATGTCTCTCCCTTGCACTAAGGTTTCCCTTCTGAAAAGGGACTGAAAGACTGACTCGCAACAAGGCATCAAAGCATTCTTCAGAAGGCCTAGCAGCCACTATGGTTACTGCCAGGAAATCAACCCAAATGCTCCTTTTGAACAACACAGCAGTTATTGAGGGTAAAGGAAATGGATGCAGGCCGGGGTGGCAGGTGTGTTGGGGGCCAGGAGTGATGTTTGTAATGAGGGATTAGTGGCAGCTGGTCAACTGTGCACCACAAGGGAGAGTGGCATGGAGAGTTGCTTAAATTCGTTTATAAACATCACCTTGGAGGAAAAGAACGTTTTGTTCCCATGTTGCTTTGGCACCTCTTCTAGGTAGACCAGCTTCCAGGGGTTAGAAGGCTTTAATGGGGAAGAAATCCGATGCTCCAGATAAAGAATAAACATTTTAAAAGATAAGTTCCCCCACACAAAAGAAGTAAAAATAATGCAAAACTGGATTTCACGTTTCCTTTCCTTTGAGAAAGGGAGGAAGTGAGCTCCATTTTTGCATCTTTGTTACTCTTTGTATTTCTTCTGACAGCTTCCATTTCACTAGCTAGGACACCCCAGCGGCACAGCGGACAGGCACTGGGCTTCAAAGTGAAGCTGGAAACCACCCGCGCTCTGGGAGAAAGATGTGGCAGTCTGCTTCCCTGGGAAGTCTTGGGGGCTCCATGGGGCAGTTCGTTCTACTCTGCCTCTCTGGGCCACAGTCCACTCGACGGCAAGGGGCGCTCCATTTCTCACTAGTTACAATGAAAGCAAATGTGTCGGAAAGCACAGCCTCTTCTGGCATTTCCCCAGAACACTTCAAGCAAAATGGAAGGGAGGAGGGAGAGAACCCAAGTGCCCCTTCTGTGGGGTGCGGTCCAAAGAACGCAGGAGTTCCGATGACCGGG
The DNA here is from genome assembly GCF_050624435.1 of Tenrec ecaudatus. Taxonomy (NCBI): domain Eukaryota; kingdom Metazoa; phylum Chordata; class Mammalia; order Afrosoricida; family Tenrecidae; genus Tenrec; species Tenrec ecaudatus. The sequence continues at coordinate 73,036,935 of NC_134539.1, read as the reverse complement.
AGTTAACGTAACCTTGTAGCTCCCGAGTTCCTGTCCTTATGAATCGGCTAATGCTAAAAAGTATCCAGGCTTCCCCGGCTGTATTACACACCGTCCCAGACTGTGTTCACGGTTGAGAATGTTCTGCTGACCTTCAAACCGTTTTTGCTCATCAAATGCTTTTCACGATCTTGCAACAAGGGAGGTAGAAGTCAAAGGCAGCCCCCCAACAGTCTCAAGGCTGGCACCCCAGGGCTTTGGGGCCGCTCAAAGTCCGGGGAGAGTTGTGCTTCCAGTACACTCAGAGCCCCAGGTCTGGGGGCGCCCGAGCACCGGTCAGGAAGGGAGGATGCGGGCTCACGGACAAGGTCCCGAGTGTCAAAAAGTCCGGGGGGTGGGGGGAGGGTGGAAATGGAAGGGGAGCGCGCGAAACCAAGTCGTTCCGTTCGCAGCTCCCGAGGTCACTTCGGGGCACTCACCCGCCAGCTCCTCGCGTGCTCGGAGCCGGCGCTGCAGAGTGGCCCGCGCCGCGAGCGACAACGGTCCGGCCCCGAACTTGGCTCTTCCCGGTTCCCAGGACCGCGGGAGGCCGGGTCGCACGCGGTCATCCCGACGCCCGAGGTCGCCTTGGGGCTTGACCCCGCCCCCGTCCGCCGGCCCCCAACCCTAACGACCCCACCAGCGGCGGAAGACGGGGTGCCGCCGGGGCGCGACTCACATGTGCGGATTCCTCCGGAAGGCGTTGGTGATGTCCTTCACCACCCGCTGCACCAGCACCGCCACCTCCTCGCTGGTCTCGGCCATGTTGGCAGCGGCTGGGGCGCGCCTCTGGGAGAGCGCGGGGCCGGCCCAGCGGGAGCTCCGCGGGGGGAGCGCGCACGCGCCAGCGCCTTTTGGCCACGCCCCCGCCGCGGCCGCCGAGCACTTCCGGGTCAGCCCGCTGGAGGAAGCGTGTGCTTCCGGTAGGAATGCCGAGTGGCCAGGTGAGCGAGCGCTCGCGGACCCCGCCTTGGCGCGGCGCCCCAATAACCGAGTTTCGAAAGGTCCAAAAAATTAACAGCAGATTCGTTCGAAAACTAAACATACACCGTCGTTTTACTCATTTTTAATACATATTTTATATTTCTCTTGTAATGTGTTCCGTGTCTCCGGACACTCTTACAGAACCAGTGCCTGATAGACAACCACCATATACAACCATTCTCAGCTGCTCAGGGGTCCAGCAGCCCCCCCAGGCTTTGGGAGGAAATCATTAACTAAGGCACGTGTCTGCCTGACAGTTTATTTAGTCTTCGCCGTGTTGGGAGCTGGTTCGCTTTATTATCTCAGCAGAAGGGGTTCCGGGGCCGAAAGATGCTATTTCACTGTATCCTTGAGCTCTTTTTGCAACTGTGTGCCAATTTCAGCTTCGGAGCAGCTGACTTAAAAAAAAATTAATAAAATGGTTGCGTAGCTTGAATAATCGACGTCAGTTGTTCGGAATTGTACATGTTGAATTGGTGCATTCTCTGTCTAGTCTCGACTATGAAGATATAAACTAGGCTACGTAAAATTTGTTTTCAAGTTAATGTACTAAAAGGAATGTTATTTGACATCTGAGTATAAAATATAAAGATTTTTCTGCTTCGGGGGTACATCATCATTCCGTACTACATCTGGTATCCTTTGGACGTTGTATGGCAGTTTTCGGGTTAGAAACAGAAGGCCCTAACATCGTAACTCTTGATAGCTACTTCTCTGCTACAAATAAATCTTGAGCTTTCGATTGTATTGACTATACAAAGGCATTCCACTATATGGATCATAATAAATTATGAATTACATTTCAAATAATAGGATTTCCAGAATACTTAATTATGTTCATACTGACCATTGTACTTGGACCAAGAAGAGTCTTTTCAAACAGGAGAGCATACTGTGTAGTATATAATTAGGAAAGGTGTGTGTCAGAGTTGTATCCTTTCAGCACACTTGCTTAATCTGTATGCATGTAATCTGGGAAAAACTACAGGATGAAGAACATGCACCAGGATTAGAAGACTCATTAACAATCTGCAATATGCAAAGAACACACTTGCCTTTAGGATGGATTAGGACTCACTGCCATGGAGTCCCATACTGATACAAAGCAACCCTGTAAGACAGTAGAACTGTCTTTGTGGGTTTCCTAGACTAATTGTTTATAGGAGCAGAAAGTGGAGCAGCTGATGGTTTTGAACTGCCAACCTTGTGGTTCCCAGACCAACTTGTAACCACTACTACCAGGGCTCCTAGTTGGGATTGTACAGCAACATAAAACAAAAATTCCCACAACTGTTAAGCAACATCATGATAAGTGGAAAAAATATTGAAGCTGCCAAGGATTCCATTTTACTTAGATTCACAATCAAGACCTGAGGAAACAGCTGTCAAGAAAGCCATTATGATGGGACTCCAGGATGGATGATATCCCCTCAGGACCAGTGGTGAGAGTGGTGGCCATACCTGGAGGGTAGAGAGGGTAGAGGGTAGAAAGTGGGAACCAATTACAGGGATCTACATAGAACCTCCTCCCTGGGGGATGGACAACAGAAAAGTGGGTAAAGGGAGATGTTGGACAGTAAGATATGACAAAAATAATTTATAAATTATCAAGGATTCATGAGGGAGGGGAGAGCAGGTGGGGGGGGGAAATGAGCTGATGCCAGGGGCTTAGGTGGAGAGCAAATGTTTTGGGAATGATGAGGGCAATGTACAAATGGGCTTTATACAATTGATGTATGTATGGATTGGGATAAGAGTTGTATGAGCACCCAATAAAATGATTTAAAAAGAAAGAGAGCAATATGAAAGGAGGTTTGGAGTGGAAACCCAAAGTCCATCTGTAGAAAACTGGACATCCCCCACAGACGGGTTATTGCTGCATAGCACTGATGAAACACACATAATTCCTCTAGTTCCTGAATGTTTCCTCCCCCCACCCCCCTACTACCACGACCCAGTTATACCTTACAAATCTGGTTAGACCGGAATACACACATTGGAACAGATGGGAGCTCTCCACACAGGAATTCAGTACAGATAAAACCCTCAGGAACAGTGGTGGGAATGGTCATATAATGAGGGTAGGGGGATGCTGGAGGGGGGCGGGATGGGAAGAGAGAGAAAGGGGAAACACATCACAAGGTTTGATATATAGCCCACCCCCACGGAGTGATTAACAGAAATGTGGGTGAAGGGAGACAAGGAGCAATATAAGATGCAAAATAATATATAAGTGATCAAGGATTCACAAGGGTGGGAGGGAGAGGAAAGGGAAGGAGCTGATAGGGCTCAAGTAGAAAGAAAATGTTTTGGAAACAAGTGTGCTTAATGCAATTGAATGATGGATTGTTATAAGATTTATAAGAGCCCTCCAATAAAATGATTTTTTTCGCAGGGAGGAAAGCCATTCAGGGTGCAATGTAGCAACGATGAAACATACAACTTTCCTCTAGTTCATAAATGCTTTTTCCCCACCCACTATGATGATGCCAATTCTACCTTACAAATCTGTCTAGACCAGAGGCTGTACACTGATACAAATAGGAACTGGAAACACAGGGAATCTAGGACAGATGATCCCTTTAGGACCAGTGGTGAGAGTGGTAATACCAAGAGGGTGGAGGGAGGGTAGGGTGGTAAGGAGGAACCGATTACAAGGATCTACATATAACCTCTTCCTTGGCAGAAGGACAACACAAAAGTAGGTGAAGGGAGACTTCGGACAGCATAAGATATGACAAAATAATAATTTATAAATTATCAAGTGTTCATGATGGAGGGGGGAACAAGGAGAGAGGGGGGAATGAGGAGCTGATGCCAGGGGCTTACGTGGAGAGCAAATGTTTTGAGAATGTATGAATGTACAAATGTGCTTTACACAATTGATGTATGTATGGCTTGTGATAGGAGTTGTATGAGCCCCTAATAAAATGATTTTTTAAATGATCATTTAAAAAAAACAATATTGCATTGGACTAATCTGCCACAAAAGACCTCTTTAAAGTTTTAAAAAGCAAAGATGTCACTTTAAAGGAGTAAGGATCCCCTGGCCCAAACCATGCTATTTCAGTCATGTAAAAACTTGTATGCATGTAAAAGCTGAACAAGGTATTGAGAAGACCAAGGAATAGGTGCATTTGAATTACAGTGTTGGAGTATTGGATATGCACTGGACTGAAAGAAGAACAAATCTGTCTTAGGAGAAGTACAACCGGAATTCTGAAAAGCAAGGATGGCAAGACTATTTCACACACACACACAAAGACTATTTCACATATGTTGGCCATGTCATCAGGAGGCATCAGTCCCCGGCGAAGGATAGCATGCTTCATGAAGTAGAGGGACAGGCAACATGAGGAAAACCATCAACAAGATGACTAGACATGGTGGCTGCAGCAATGAGCTGAAAGTTAGTGGGGATTGTGAGGCTGGCTTTGAGCCAGAACTGACTCAATCACACCTAACAAGTGCTCAAAACATAAGTGCTCTTGAATTTAATATGCTGTTATACATTCTTTCTTATATATCAGATTTTTTAAAATCTGGCTACGTTTGGCTCAGTAGGTATCTTGTAAATTAAATGTAAATCTCTTTAAGAGTATTTAAACTCAAACTCATAATCTGTTTATGTGAACATACTTGAACATATCAGAAGTATGCATTGTTTGAAGAGTAAAAGCCATCCATCCATTGGAGGCAAAAAGTGTGAAACATTGAAAGAGAAATGCAAATTAACGATGGCCGGTCAATACTCCATTTGTACAGGTTTACGGAGGTTAGACCTGCCATGTAGACAAAGGCCTGGATTTTGGAGAAGCGAGTAGAAGTGAGAAAGAAAGTGAAAGTTCCTGCAGAAAGCCATGCCAAGTATAAGAAGACTCCATTAAATCAGACACTTCCTCCTCGGACAGAGGAAAGAAGGTTGGTTTTCTTGGCAAGTATAGTAGCTTTGAAACATGGAAATAACCTTGTAGTCTGTTTCTATCTTCTCTAATAATTTACTTACATCCCTATGATGTGTATACACCTTTTGGAAAAATGGATATCTATTTTCTGGTAACATTATGCAAGATAGAGTGGGAATAGTACTAAACATGTTTTTGCCATGTGTTAACATTAATCACAGAAGCAAATAAGTTATTTCCACCATTTAAAAAAGTTGAAGTATTAAAGTCTTTTACATAATATTGCCGTATTATCAAATCTTACAGTATGCTCAACTTCCATTGGGTTGTGCTGGATTCTCTAGAGAAGTGAAACTGGTGATATTTATTTATCATATATCACCGGTGATCGAACTCAGTAGTAAGCTAACTAAACAAAACTCACTGGCATCGAAAACTCACTGGCATCGAGTCAATACAGAGTCATGGCAACCCCCTAGGTGGGGTAGAATTGCGCTGTGATTTTCCCAGACTCCGACTGTTTCTGGGAGTAGAAAGCCCATCTTTCTCCCAGAGAGCAAACTAAGATCATATCACCTACTAAACTGTGATGTGAAATGCAAGCGTTAACATTTTTTAACTTAATATACAATTATTCTTTATTTTAAAAATTATTTTATTGAGGGCTCATACAACTCTTATCACAATGCATACATACATCAATTGTGTAAAGAACATTTGTGTATTCATTACCCTCATCATTCTCATTTCCCCCCTCCCTTTCTGTTCACCCTTCCCTCATGAACCCTTGATAATCTATAAATTATTATTTTGTCATATCTTACACTGTCTGACATCTCCCTTCACCAGTTTTCTATTGTCCGTCCCCCAGGGAGGAGGCTCTATGTAGATCCTTGTAGTTGGTTCCCCCCTCCACTCCACCAACAAGTGTTAACATTTTTAAAGGAAAATTTTACCCTGCAATGTCATTAATCTCCACATTACCTATTTAAACCTGAGGTAAATGTTAGCAAGCTGCTAATAGTGAAGGTGATGTCAAATGTTCAGCCACTGTGATGGGAGCATCCAGTTCTGCTCTAGTTTTTTGTGGGATCATCAGACTGTTTTCCACAATGGTGCTACCATTTTGCATTCTCACTAGCAGTGGACCTTTATCTATTTATGTCCTTTGCCCACTTCCCACTTTTTCTGCATCTCTTCTATTTTCTTTCTTATTTTCACTTTTCATTCTTTGTTGCCCTACTGTGGCAGTGAAATAGTATCTCTTTGTGGTTTTGATTTTACTTTCTGCTGATTAATGACTCATAATAACCCTATAGGACAGGTTGGAACTCCCCCTGTGGGTTTCTAAGGTTGTAAATCTTTATGGGAGTAGAAAGCCTCATCCCAGGGAGTGGATAGCAGTTTTGAACTAGTGGCCTGTGGCCAGCAGCCAGAAAGCCTTATCTTTCCTCTGGGTCATTATGAGTCAGAATCAACTTGATGGTAGCGAGTAGTTCTATTTTTTTATAATGATGCTACACATCTTTTTATTTATCTGTTAACCATTTGAATATCATACATGGTGCCTGTTTATGTACTTTGTCCAGTTTTTATTGTTATTTGCCTTTTTGTATATTTTTTAGATATTAGACCTTATCAAGGTACTCTGGTTGGTGTAATGGATTATACTTGGAGCTGACAACCGCAGTCAGCAGTGCAAACCAACCAGTCTCTCTGAGGGAAAAAGATGAGGCTGTGTCCTCTTATAAAGAATGTAAGGCCTGGAGACCCCAAAGGGCAGCTCTAGGTTGTCCTCTAGGCCCACTATACCTCAGAATGAACTTGATAGTAGTGAGTTGAGACTCATCAGTTTAATCGTTCCTAAAGATTTTTTCCCTAGGGTTTAGGTTGTTTGTTTATTCTTGATCATGTATTTTGAAAATAAAAATTTAACTTTTGTGAGGTCCTTGTTATATCTATTTTGTTTTCTGTTGAATAGGCATTTGTTGTGTTACTACTCTTATGTTAATAAGTGACTAAAGTAAAAAAGTATCTAGCTAGATTACATTCCTAGATTTTCCCCCTAGCTTATATTACACCACCTTTTCAGTATAAGTAAAATGATTCCGTCCACGAACTTAAGTTCAAAAGTCATAGCTGAAAATGTGGACCACTCACAAGAACTTTATTTATTTTTTTAAAAGATCATTTTATTGGGGTTCTTACAGCTCTTACAACAATCCGTAAATATATTGCCATCATTCCTTTTTGTTGTTGTTTAATTTTTTAAATAATTTTATTTCAGGCTCATACAATTCTTATCACAATTTATTTTAACTATAGAAGAGGTTCAGTCTGAAATGTCTTCAGTTACTGCCTGCTATCCAACCTCTCCTTTAATCTCTTTTCTAAAATATTTTCAATTCAGAAACTTTGTAATAGCAACAAACTTGATCATTTTCTAAAGTTCCTCCTGTTTCCTTGTGTTAGGCCTCCTATGAGAACTGCCCAAATTAGCACTGGGTCTTGTTTGCCCATAGGAAATGACCTTTTTGGGTGTGTGTGTGTAAAATGTGAGTTATGCTCTAACTTGGGGTATAGTATTTATAGACATCGATTGCCTACGGTGCAAGAAGGAATGCCTGGGGGAACCTGACACAGAGGGAAATATGACTAGGACTATCGTCCTTATAACAGAGGGAATCTGGAAAGCTAGGATTCCACGGTAGAAAAGCCATTACTTTGGTAAATTAGTCTAAGTACCTTATCCCGCTTTAAATATCATTCCCACAGATGTTCTCCTAACAGCTGCGCTGCCTTAAAGTGAGCCCTTAGTTGATTCTTTCTCCCTACAGAAGCAGACATCCCTATTTGCTCTCTCTCTTCCTGCCCTGTCATCTGACCCCTCTCACACCTTCCCCCAGTAGTGGAAGGGCTGGAGGCGCCTTTACCCCCCAAGCCTGGATTCAACATGATTTCCATAGCTTGAATTTGGGGCTTAGCTACATTAATATTGTCATTAATTTTGCCTTGACAGCTTTCAGCATATAGAAAATAACCATGTTGTCCCTGTAGCTCTTCTGAATTTAATATATAAAAGGAATTGTGGGATACAGAAATGTTTTCCCGAGGTTGTACCCCAAAATATATGCCAAACCTAGGACACTGCTTGCAATACATGGTAAATGACTATACTTGGAGGTCAATGTCAGCTGCTTAGAGGTAATCTCCCTGAGGATATCAGCCATCTAGAGCAATCAGACACTTATTTTATGTCCCACTGTAGGTGGGGCCCACACCCTGCTGATAAAGATAGTGGATTGTTTCCTTGAAAGAGAAGCCAGAGACAAGGTCAAGCCCACTCAAGGAAGACCAAGGTTAGGCTGCCATCTTGAATCTATAATCTTGAATTCAAGATTTATCAGTCTTGACTCTTACCATCTTGTCACATGTGTACCCCTAGTCCCTCCCCTTCCTATTGCATGTACACCCCTAGATCATTCCCCTCCCATTGCATGTGTTACCTATGGTACCAGCCTTTCCTGTTATGATGTAATCAGGGGCCTTACATTCCTCTATAAGGTGTATATAAGCCTTGATTAAAACTATGCTCGCACTCTCTCCTCTCCTCTCCCACCTCCACATGGACCACCAAGAGCGGCTGAGATGAGCATGCTACCTGACTTCTTTATTTTACTCTCTCCTAACTCTCCTATTCTCTATGACTTTACTATAATCTTTATATATTATCACCGTACAATTGTGCTTGCAGATCCTGCTGTTGTTAGAGGCTGGTTTACTCTAACAGGATGCCAAAGAGTAACTAATTGCAGTTGATGTGTTCTGATTTGGGTGCTTTAATTTCTATAGTAAAACACCTCCCCTTCCCCCTACCTCCCCACCAGCAGTGAGCAAAATAACATAGTTGCAAAAGGTAGTGCATTGGGGATCATACTGGTCTGATCATTTTCAATATATCTGCAGAATGAAGAGTTAATACATTGTGAGTTGTATTAACAAATTGAACAATGTAACCTGGCTTTACCGTGAAGGTTCAAGGATTAAAGCCACCAGCAGATGCACAGGAGGAGGCGGCGGCTGTGTGCTCCTGTAGTAAAGATTCACAGTCTGAGAAACCCGTGTGGGGCTGCTATGAGTCGTAACTGACTCCGTCGACGGCAGTGGGTTTGGGTGTTAGGATGCAACTGCAGAGGAGCTCTGGTGGTACAGAGATGCCACTTCTGGCTGCTCACTAAAAGACTGCAGTTGGAACCCATTCAAACACTCAAGCTCACTGCCCTCAAGTTGATCCTGTAGGACAGATAGGACTGTCCCTGTAAGTTTCCAAGACTGTCATTTTTTGTGGGAGTAGAAAGCCCTGTCTTTCTCCCAGGGAGCAGCTGGTGGTTTTGAACTGCTAGTCTTGAAGATGGTAACCCAATGGGTAACCATTAGGCCACCAGGGTTCCCCACAAGGTTCCTCTTAGAAAAATGTGGCAGGCTGCTTCCATAAAGATTACAGTCTACCGATGAAGAACACAGCTTTTCCCCAGATCCTGGATGCTTCCTCCCCCCAACTACCATGATCCGAATTCCACCTTGCAAGTCTGGATAGAGCAGAGGTTGTACACTGGTGCATATAGGAGCTGGAGGCACAGGGAATCCAGGGTAGATGATCCCTTCAGGACCAGTGGTGTGAGTGGCGATACTGGGAGAGTAGAGGGTGAGTGGGTTGGAAAGGGGGAACCGATTACAAGGATCTACATGTGACCTCCTTCCTGGGAGATGGACAACAGAGAAGGGGGTGAAGGGAGACTCCGGATAGGGCAAGATATGACAAAATAATAATTTATAAATTATCAAGGGCTCATGAGGGAGGTGGGAGCGGGGAGGGAGAGAGTAAAAAAAGAGGACTTGATGCAAAGGGCTTAAGTGGAGAGCAAATTCTTTGAAAATGATTAAGGTAAAGAATGTACAGCTGTGTTTTATACAATTGATTTATGTATATGTATGGATTGTGATAAAAGTTGTATGAGCCCCTAATAAAATGTTTTTTAAAAAAGATTACAGTCTTGAAAGCCCATGGGAGGGGCAATTCTACTCTGTCATAAAGGGTCCTTATGAGTCACGATTGATTTCATAGCAACTGATAGAGGTATTCAGTGAGATGTAACAAAGTTCTGCCCAGCAAATAGAAGTCACACTGTAATCTAAGTACAAATAACTGAATATAAGTAGTTAAAGGCTCATTTACCTGTTGTACAGCTGAGAGTAGTGAAATTAGACATCCTGTCACCAGGTCCCTCAGTCTTCGACACTAAAACCCTGCCCAGGAGCTATTTGAATCATAAGAACCTCCGAAAAGTCAGCACCTCCTCTTAAAGAAATATGCCTGTAAGGTACTTAAAAGCTGATTAGGCTTCTGCTGGCCAACTAGAGGGTAATGGTTTCTCCTGTCTGCTTCCTCAGTCTCACGTTCCCACGGGCAGACGCTGTTGCAGAAATACACAGGGAAATGTGTATGCAGAAATGCACATGTTAAGGAGGGACATTTAGGTGCCTGAGTGACGGTGCGCCAGAATTCCCAACAGAATCTAGTATAGCCACCCTTGTTGCTTTGGTGAGCAAAAACCGTGTGAGTTAGCCATTAGGGGTAGTAGTAAGGGAATAGCTGCTCCCTTAGTCTGGACACAATTTGGGAACTCACAGTGTCAGTTCTCCCTCCGCCTATGGGCTTGCTGTGAGTTGGAATAAACTCGATGGCAGTGAGTGAGTTTACTGTAGTCTGTATTGAACAGTCTCACTACAGACTAGTAAATAAGCACAAGCCCATGCTTGCCTTGCTCAGTGGGTCTTCTGACCCTGTCATGGGTTGTAAATTTGAAGAGAGGCGGTAATTTTATAGGAAGATGCTCTGCGGTGTATTAGAGCTTACATTCTAAACACCCCACTTGGCAAAAGGCTGTGTCAAAGACCTTCCTCTTTTCTCCACCCTGACATACGTGGGGCCACCCCGAGTTGGTGTGAAGGCGAGGACCACTAGTGGCAGTCAGTTGTGAACTTAAAGCCATTTCAGAGGGGACTCGGTGCTGAAGAGGGACACAGTTTAATCAGCTCCTGCATTTTCATTAAACAATCTTTCAGTTCTGAAATTGTAATGTCACTTTAATGAAATTACCTTTCAGGATGAACTCATCTACCTGCTGTCTAATCTCCTTAGAATCTCATTGTGTGGTGGGGCCAATTAGAATAAAGAGGTCTGTGGTGTATGAGTGTCCCATTATATTTATTTAAAACAGGCTAGTTTGATCAAAGGTTATTGTTTGAATAAGTCAACCTATGTAGATATAGACTATCAAACCAAGTTTCTTTCCAATTTTAGCTTACTATTATTTGCCACAAGAGGACTACATGTTTTTTTGTTTTTTGTTTATCTATCTATTTATTTATTTATTTTTTTGAGGACTACATGTTTTTAAGGGACCCTACTCTTTCTAGAAGGAGCCCTGGTGGCATAGTGAATTAATCATTGGGCAGATAGCCACAAGGTCTGCAGCTCAGGCCACCTCCTGTTCCTTGGGTAAAAGATGAGGAGTATGGATACCATGAGAGTCAGGGGACGGTGGGGGAGGAAGGGGGAACCGATCACAAAGAACGACCTATAGCTATCCCTGCCCCCTGCCCCCAGGGTGATGAACTACAGAAACCTGGGTGAAGGGAGACAGCGGTCAGTGTAAGAAATGAAAATAGTAACAATTTATAAAATATCAAGTGTTGGTGAAGGAGGGAGGCTGGGGGAGAGGGGAAAAACTGAGGAGCTGATACCTGTGGGAAACAAAGATATTTCCCATTGTCTCCCCCAAATGTATCCCAAATTTAGCTGCTTGCTACACATGGCGAATGACTTGGAGGTCAACAGAAGTAGGTCAGGGGTTATTCTCCCTAAGGGTTATCAGCCATCCAGAGCAAGCAGTCACCACTGTTTATCTCACAACAAGTAGGACCCAATCGCTTCTGATAAGGATAGTAGTTGACTGTTTCCTTGTAGGAGACAGTCTAGCCCACCCTAGGGTGACCAAGGTTAGGCCACCATCATGAATCTAGGATCTGCCCATCTTGTCACATGTATACCTCTAGTCCCTCCCCTTCCTATGTGCACACCCCAAACACATCCCCTTCCTGTCACACTTATGCCTATAGTACATCCCCTTCCTATGATGTCTATGCCTATTGTACTGCCCCTTCCTGTCACGTGTGGTTACCTGTAATCATGCCTCCCTAAGTAGTTATAAGCCTTGGTTAGCAATAAAGTTGCCCTCCTGCTAGCTCTCTGTCTCTGGCTCTCTCCCCACGTGGACCACCAAGTGAGGCTGAGGTGATCACACTACCATGAAATGTCTGACTCCATTATTTCAATCTCTCTTCTATCTCTCATGCTCTCTATGACTTTACTATAATATTTACTTATTATCGCTGTACAATTCCATCTACCAGGCCTGTGATGATTTGTTGGGGGCCCTTTCCCCTGCAGACACCAAGGGCTCAAGTAGAAAGAATATTTTGAAAAGGATGACAACAAATGGATCAATAAATCTGCTTGACACAATTGATGTATGGATTGTTAGAAGAGCTGAAAAAGGCCCCAATACAATGACTTTAAAAAGGAAAAGACCCCTGTTGGCACTGTCAGCTAAGCTCTGGACTGCCAACTGCAAGGTTGGTGGTTCAAAACCATCTACTCCACGACAGAAAGATGACTCTCTGCTCCAGTAAAGATGGACAGCCTTGAAAACCCTCAGAGGGCCCCCAAGAGTTGGAGTGGACTAACTGGCAGTGAGGCTGCATATCTTTGCCTCCTCAGAAACTTTCCAGACTTCTAGGGCAGGTAATGGTGGGCTCATCTTCTGGATAAAAACAACTAAAATGCTAGTTTAGATTTCTTAAAATCTCTTCAAAGGCACTGGAGAGTTGTCCGCAAATAAGGAGGTGCCTGCTCCACTGTGGAATACAAAAAGACTGTTCCCCGCTCAACTCCCCCAAATATATATGTTAGTCTTAGGACAGTGCTTGCAATTAATGGTAAATGGTTGTCAAATTATCTTGGCACCATTGTTGCTCCACAATAGGTAGGACTCACTCTCTGCTGTTAGGGACAGTGGATTGCTTCCCCTGAAAGCTTAGGCTAAATAAAGTCTCCAGCCCTAGGGCAACCAAGGTTAGGCAGCCATCATGAATCTAGGAACCGCCTGTCCTGTCATATGTATACCCTTAATCCCTGCTCTTCCTATAGCGTCTTAACCCTAGATTGTCCCCCTCTCGTTACTGTATTACCTATAGTACAGCCCCTTCCTGTGATGTAATTAGGAGGCTGTAATTAAGGGGCTTTGCCTATAAATAGGGGGCTTGCTTGCACGACCCCCAAAGATCTATAAGCCTTGATTAGTAATAAAGAGTGCTCTCTCTCCGTGGCCCTCTCCCCTCACCCCGTGTTCTTTCTCCTCTATCCCCTCTCCCCATGTCCTTCCACATCCTCCCTCCCCTGCCTGCTCTGCCCATGCTGTGCACTGACTTGTATGTTGAGATCAGGGCCATCCAGGAGGTGAGCATGCTACCATGAAATGCGTCTGACTCCATTATTTCTTTTCTTTATTTTCACTACAATTATGTTTATTGCCCCTCAAAGCAACCCTATAGGACATAGTAGAATGACCCCTGTGGGTTTTTGTGGTTGTAATTCTTTTTTTTAATTGTTTTATTGGGGCTCATACAACTCTTATCACAATCCATACATACATCAATCCATACATACATCAATTGTGTAAAGCACATCTGTACATTCATTGCCCTCATCATTCTCAAAACATTTGCTCTCCACTTTAGCCCTTGGCATTAGGTCCTCATTTTCCCCTCCCTCCCTGCTCCCCCTCCCTCATGAACCCTTGATAATTTATAAATTATTATTTTATCATATCTTACACTGTCCAACGTTTCCCTTCACCCACTTTTCTGTTGTCCTTTCCCCAGGGAGGAGGTCACATGTAGATCCTTGTAATCGGTTCCCTCTTTCCAACCCACTCTCCCTCTACCCTCCCAGTATCGCCACTTACACTGCTGGTCCTGAAGGGATCATCCTCCCTGGATTCCCTGTGTTTCCAGTTCCTATCTGTACCAGAGTACATCCTCTGGTCTAGCCAGACTTGCAAGGTAGAATTGGGATCATGATAGTGGTGGTGGTGTGGGGGGGAAGCATTTAGGAACTAGAGGAAAGTTGTATTCTTCAACGTTGCTACATCTCACCTTGACTGGCTCGTCTCCTCCCCTAGACCCCTCTGCAAGGGGATCTCCAGTGGCTGACAAATGGGCTTTGGGTGTCCACTCTGCACTCCCCCCTTCATTCACTCTAGTAAGATTGTTTTGTTCTGATGATGCCTGATACCTGATCCCTTCTACACCACATGATCGCACAGGCTGGTGTGCTTCTTCCATGTGGGCTTTGTTGCTTCTCAGCTAGATGGCCGCTTGTTTACCTTCAAGCCTGTAAGACTCCAGACACTATACCTTTTGATAACCTGGTACCATCAGCTTCACCACATTTGCTTATTCACCCGCTTTGTCTTCAGTGGTTGTGTCGGGAGGGTGAGTATCATAGAATGCCAATTTAATAGAAGAAAGTATTCTTGCATGGAGTGAGTACTTGAGTAAAGGCCCAATGTCTTTCTGCTACTGACTCCATTATTTCAATCTCTCTTCTATCTCTCCTTATTCTCTATGACTTTATTATAACATTTATATTTATATTGTACATTTGTGCCTATCAAACCTGCAATTAGTTGTGAGGGTCTGACCTTCCTCCACAGTCAACATCTAAGGAAAGGAGAAATCCAGAATGGTCAGTAGAATTCCCAGCACTCAGCCATGTTTATCCTGAGGCAGTGGTACTCAACCTTACTTCCATACAGTACCTCAGGTTGTGGTGACCCCCAATCATAAAATTACTTTCATTGCTACTTCATCACTGTCATTTTGCTACTGTTATGAATTGGGCGACCCCTGTAAAAGTGTCCTGTATACTTGCCATGAATTGGAATTGGCTCAACAGCAGTGGGTTTTACTTTTTATAGACAGGCTGAATCTCTGTTCACCAGGTTTTAGAACGTCCTACTGATGTTTGGTAGAACAATTTATTTCATGATTACATGAAAAGGAAACTTGGCATAACGTCACAAATCATTAGTTGATGAATTTTTACCTTTAAGAAACTCACCATAAAACACAATAAAGCATAAATTTCTACCTAGAATTCATACAACTCTTTTTAAAATTTAATTATTTTATTGGGGGCTCTTACAATAATGCATGCATCCATTGTATCGAGCACCTTTGTACATATGTTGCCATCATCTCAAAATATTTTCTTTCTACAATTCATACAACTCTTCTTGTGATGTTTCTGGATTTCTCAAATGTGACTCACTGATCTCTACTAATTAAGCCCAATTTTTGTTTGTGCATTGTAAGGGCATATTTTACTTGCAGAAAAGATGTTTCATTGTGTGATTCACTCTTAACATATGCGATCCTTAAAAAATTTAGGGAAATATATGAATAGAGATTCTTCTTTGCTGTATAATTTAATAAATATAAGTAATAATTTAGTAACTGTAGAATCTGTAGCACTGATAGGCATTTATCACCTATCATGAGATATCATGAGAAGAAATATTAAGTGGCTTTTACTAATGATATAGAAAATCACTAAAATATTTTTTTAGTGAATGGTAAATCACTAGCAACAGCAAATATCTCACAGGAGCATAAACTATTTCTGGGAAAAAAATCCATTGTTTCTATTGTCATAATAATCAGGAACTATTAATATTGTGTGTCTTAAGATTTTACAAGTCTCTGTTAATAAATATTATTTGTTAGTGCCATTAAATAAGTTCTGACTCATAGCGACCCTGTCTGTGTACAACAGGAAGAGACACTGCCCAGTCCTACGCCATCCTCACAATGAACCCTGTGTTTGAACTCACTGTTGCAGCCCGTCTGTCAATCAATGTATCTTGTCAAGGATCTTCCTATTTTTGCTGCCCTTCTACTTTGTCAAGCATGGAGTCGGGCCTAAACACTCTGGCTGTACTTCTTTCAACATGATTCCAGTAATCCATGGTATGTTTAATAAATATTTTTTGCCAATATCATAATCTAAATCCACCCATTCTTATTCAGCCCTCCTTTATCCACATGCACACGAGGTGATGGAAACCATCACGGCTTGGGTAAGGTGCACCTTTGTCTTCAGAGTGACATCGTTTGCTTTTTAATGCTTTAAAGAGCTCTTCCGCAGCAGATTTGCCCAGTGTATTTCCTCATTTGATTTCCCAGCTGCTGTTTCTATCGGCATTCTTTGTGGATTCAAGTAACACGATATCCCTGATAACTGCGATCTTTCCTGCACTTTTTCTGATGTTATTTACTGGGCCACTTATGAGGAGTTGTGCTTCCCTAATGTTGAGGTGTAATCTACGTTTAGGGATGCCATCTGTGATCCTCACCACTAAGTGCTTCAAGTCTTCTGCACAATCAGCAGGCAAGGTTATTCCATCTGCCTACAGCAGGCTGCTAGAGAGGTTGCGTCCGCTCCTGATTGCGCGTTCTTTTTCATATCCTGCAATGTTGTGGGTTCTTTGCTCGGCAGAGTTGGAATAAGTACAGTGAGACCATGCCACCCTGATGCGTGCCTTTCATAATTGGAAACACAAAGTGGCCCAGTTGTTCTACAATAACTGCCTCTTGGTCTATGCACCTGACGTGTACAATGAATTGTTCTGGATTTTTTTTGCCCCCTGACAACAAAGAAATTAATATTTAACTAAGCATATGAAATATGTTTCCATGTGTATCTTATATATTTAGTGTAAAGTGAAAAGCTGACTTACAGCTACTTCTCTAATACAAAAAATTAAAAATCTTAATGAATTTTAGCAAAGTCATGCTACCTCCTGGCTGCTATTTGCTTGAAAACTGTAATTAAAATAACTTCATGTGTCACATAGACAACTTTAATCCTATTGTAAAAAATATGTTCTTTTAAAGGGTGATAAAAATAAAATACAAAAATGCACTTCTATTAAAATGACTTAAAATATATCCTCTCAAATCTTTACACAAGATTTAATTTTTGACCAAGAATACTTCTGACCACATTGACACATAAGCTCCATAAAAGTTGATATCCATTTATGTTTACGTTGGGACAAGTTAAGATTTGGGTTGCCATTGATAATATAATCTTAAGATGCCCAACAGACTCATTTTCTTAAGAATTAAAGGAAACTTAGATTTAGGAATTTTTGGTTCCCATTCATTATTTCCTTCATTCACATGTATTTCTAGGAAGTTCCTATTTTGTGTTAGCTCTATACGTGTCTTTGTTTAATAACTTGGTCTTGTTTGCATCATCCCTCAAATTTTCCCAAGCAGTAACAATTTCATCACTTTGATGATAAACCAGGAGTTAAAAAACTCCATATTTTGGTTGTTCATTTTCAAAGTTTAGTAGGACACAATCAGAAGGGAAAACACACAAGAGCCAGCCATGGCATTTTCAGCTTTTCTGCCGGAAGAACAAATGTGTCTTAAAAGAGGCAAAGCTGGAATGCTCCTTTGAGGGGAAGATGACAAGACTTCATGTCATATACTTTGGCCGTGTCACGTTGTCAGGAACGCCCAGTCTCTGCAAAAGGACATCATGCTTGGTGAAGTAGAGGCTCAGTGGAAAAGAGAACAGTGCTCACTGACCCCGTGGCTGCCAGGATGGGCTCAAACATAGGCGTTGTGAAGGATGACACAGCACCAGCACCAGCCTGTGCTCCGACTGATGCGCACAGCGCTGCTGTGAATCAGACCCGGCTTCTTGGAACCTATCAACTATAGCAGTGGAAACAAATAGACAGAGGTTTGATGATATGATTACTTTTTTGCAGTGAATTTTGATTTTATGTGAAAGGCTGCCATATGGTCATCAAAATCCACAAAAGAGTAACGCACCATTTTGTTCATGATGAAGATATCCAGTGACAGGGAAATGCGTTTATGTGTTTTAATGAGTTAAAGAGCCTGTTTGAAATAATAAAGCCGAAACCATCTCAGATATCTTCATATCAACCTGTGAACACGGCACTTTTTGCCATCAGGAGAGCCATGCTCAACCACAGCTCAGTCTTGAGGGAGTCATAGCCGACTGAAAGAGCGGTCTGAAAAGGAACCATGCCTAGTAATAAAGAACACAAATACAAGCTCTTGACGTGTGCTTTTGGTTCTAAATTGCTGTCTTGGGGGAGCATTGATGATTTGTGAATATTCCTTCCATCCTAAAACTGACTATTGCCAAGCTGATTCTGATGCAGCGTGACCCTAGGATAAAGGAGAATTGCACCTGCTGGTTTCCAAGGCTGTACATCTTTACTGGAGCAGAAAGCTTCATCTTTGTCTCACCTAGGGGCTAGTAAGTTCAAACAGCTGACTGTGGTTAACAGCCCAACATGTACCCCACTACGCCACCAAGGCTCCTTGAAATAGCATGTATTAAGTGTGTTATCTAGTGTTTCTATAACAGAAATAACCACAAGCGGGTATCAATACTCTCCTAGCCCTAGGATGTCCTCAACAAAGGATGGTCTCCATATCCAGATAGTCTTTGTCAAATTTTAGGTTCCTCTCCTCTCTGCTCCCTTCCCTCGCCTTTTATCTCTTGTAAGGCAGGAGCCCTGGTGGGTAGTGAGTTACATTTGGGGCTTCTAACCCCCAAGTTAAACAGTTCAAACCCACGAGACACTCAGAAAAGATAGCTTGGTTTTCTACTCCCATACCACCCTTTGAAACCCAAAGAAGTAGTTATATTCTGTTCTGCAGGATCACTATAGATCAGAATTGATTCAAGGGCTGTGAGTTTGGATTTTTGTTTTGTTTTTTGTTTTTTAAAACATGGTTACTCAAACAAGAGTGTGGCTTGAAAGTGGTGACTTGAGTGAAGATGTGACTCAAAATACCCCTCAAACGGATTGTTCCTTATTAACATAGAACCAACCAAACCATTCCACTGCCCTGCGCCCCTTCAGATGCTTAGCAACCCTATGGAGGGATTCCATGGCTGTCAGTCTTTATGGGAGCGGACAGTCTCATCTTTCTCTGGAGGAGTGATTGGTAGGTGGAACTGCCATCCTTGTGGTGCGCAACCCCCAATTTACCCAGCAGCATCCTGTTAAGATTCATAACAAACCACAAAAGGAGGATAATTGCATCAGGTCACCAATTGGAGGGCAATCGCACACTACTGAAGGTCATGGCATGGACAGGCTGAAGCATTTTTTGGAGGACACAAGAGTCAGCCTATGTCACTAAGGGTGCCTCTGATCAGGAAATGTTATTTAATAGTGTTCGAGTTGTTGTTTAATAAAGAACAGCTGTGAAAATTCAGAGGTATCTTGCTGTAAGTATTTAGTTCTGAAAAGCTGATTGCATGTAACTTCAGCCTTTGCATGTTAAATTACGCCTTAAATGTACTATGAGATAGCTGCATTAAATTAAAAAGATAATCAACCTGTAATGATTTCCTTTGCAAGCTTTAGAATTACTAATAATTTCTCATTCTTGTGGTCTTTGATTGTTTAAATTATTGATAGTAGGTGCAAAGTATCGTGTTCTATCACAAGATGTTATATTTTACATAACTATCCTTTTAAATGACGGAGGTTTACATTTTTAAGTTCTAATACGTAAAACGACTTGTGCTTTCTGTTCTGGAGAGCGCAGGCTCTGGAGGCAGATTGCTTGGTGTCAAAATTCAGGAAAAACCTGCGACTACATGTGTGATGTTGAGCAAGCCTCAGTGTTCTCTTCTGTAAAGAAAGTCAATACTACAAAGGTTCACTGGGAACATTAACTAAGACAATGCAGGAAACACTGAGCACAATCTCTTGCTTAATATAAGTTAATGAGTCTTTTTTGTCACATAGTTTGACGTAAAAGAACAAAAACAAAAAAAGCCTCAGATGATAGAAAATATCCCATTGTTACTAATATGCTTTATATATTCGAGTATAAGGCGACCTCGAGTATATACCTTATATACTTGAGTAAGCAGAGGAACCTAATTTTACCACAAAAACCAGGAAAACTTACTGACTCGAGTTTAAGCCTAGAGTGGGAAATGCAGCAGCTACTGGTAAATTTCAAAAAAATAGATACCAATAAAATTATATTAATTGAAGCATCCATAGGTTAAATATTTTTGAATAATTATTTCAAAGAAAAACAGTAAATTCGCTCTGTAACTAGAAAAGAGGGTCAACAAAAACACTATAATATCAACAATAACTTCAAAAGTACCAAAACCTTAGCTCAATCAGCAACCAAGCTAAACCACAAGAGTTAAAATCCTCCAAAACTGGATTCCTCATCATCATCTGTGTCCGAACAGAGCTTCCGCTTCACCTGGTGTGCGGTTATCAGCACAGACATTGTCGTCGTCACTGAATTCACAGTCACCACCATCACTGCTGTCGTTCTCATACAAAGCTCTGTCTTCACTGCCATCCACAGCATCACTGATGCCACACGTCCTGAAGGCGATTACACCATGTCCTCTGGAATCTCTTCCCAGGCATCCCAAACCCACGTTGCTATCAATTCTGTGTTGGGCTTCATCAGATTTTCAACTTTTGTCAGTCGGGCTTGACCAGATGACATCCATTCATGCCACATATTTCACATATGGTCTTTGAAAGGTTTATTTAAACACACATCTGGGGGCTGCAATACAGTTGTAAGCCCATCTGGAATAATGGTCTGAGTAACTTGGTAACTTGAGAAGACTTTGCCAATTTTTTATGTCATCAGGTGTATGGGCTCTGAACATATCCCAAAGTAGTAATGATGGTTTTTCTTTAAGGCTGGTCCTGGTCGTCCATTCTAAATTTCTTCCACCTTCTACCATACAGCCTTTAATATGTGCGTGCCCTGTAATTCGTGGTGGGAATTTGACCTTTTCAGGCAAGGTCTTTCTTTGAAAAATAATGACAGGCCGCAGCTTAGTTCCATTAGCCAAACATGACAGAAAGACTGTAAAAAAATTTTTTTCATTTTCTGTGGTTCTGAGTAAAATAGTTTTGTAAAATGTTTTTTTTTCCATTTCCTGTGGTTCTGAGTAAAATAGTGGTTTTATCTCCCAAACTTGCTACAGTTCTGTTGCTTGGAAGATCAAAGATCATAGGTGTTTCATCCATATTCCCAATATCTCCCAGGTCATCGTTAAGGATCCTTCTTTGTTTTATAAGGAATGAATGGAATGACATCACTTTTTCATTAAGGCTTTTTGGCAACTGTGAAATCTTTGTTCTTTGCTGCAAACATAGGGCAAACCTATTCATGAAGTGGCCACAGCATCCTGCCAATGCAACAGAATTTTCAATGCCTGGTGCTTTTAATTTGTCATCTTTAGCCATTTGAAGGGCACATGAGCGAATTCCCACGCATGTTACGCAGTAACCATTTGACGACACTACATAACCCACATATGCAGTTCAGTTTCTAGAGCCCCAGATGACATCGTTTAAACCACGTCGAGTTTTTTTTTTGTCTTTGGAATCTTTTCCAAGTCAGCTTTCATTTTCTGCCACCCCCTCACTTGTTTTTCATCAACACAAGATTCCCTACTTGCAATACTGTTATTGCTTTCTTCTGCTCTTGATACAACCTTACTTTTGAAACCAGCTTTGTATGACCTGCATTTTGGTTTTGGTCCAGGATTAGAAGAATTGGGATCAATTTCTAGCAGGATTTGAAAAAAAAAAAAGACTTTGGAAAAGAATGCCGTACCATAGCGATTGAATTCTCAAACATATGTTGCCTTACCTCATGTACACAGTGCTGCTTGTATAGTTGGAGGCCTAATTAGCAGGCTGATGATATTCCAGAATGTGATGACATGACTGTTTGCATAGAGCAGCCTATGTTAGGGCTCATAACATACACGGTGCGTTATGTCTACACTGTTACTGCATGTGCTGCGTTACCACATGTACACAACGCAGCGTTACCACATATGTATGGGAAGTGCTAACGCAACACATGCAGTAACATAGTGCGTATACAACACAGCGTGTATATTATGAGCCCTAACACATGCTGCTCTATGCAAGTGTAGTCAACACTGGGTCTAGAGAGTGATTAATAAGAAAATAAAAAATAAAATATAGCAGACTAAGTAAATAAATGTACTATATATCCAAGACCAGAGCTATACCAGTACTTGTATTCAGCAATGTGTGGGTGGAGGAAGGGACGTGACCAAGCACGGTTAAGACTGTAAAGGCTCCATCATTGGTCACAGCCCTGGAGAAGAGCGGGAGAAGAAGAGCGGCCATATCTGAGAAGGATGCGGTGTGCCCCAGGTACCAGCACACAGAAGCGGGCAGGTCCTTTCCCTGGATGGCACGGACAACACAGAGGCTGCCGGCGTGCAGGAGAAAAGAAGAGCGGTGACATCAGCAGTCATCGGACCACCCACAGAGACTGCGGGCACCCGCATATGAGTGGGAGACGGGAGAACACTGGAGAACAGGTAAGTGGTACCCTCACTTGAGTATAAGCCAAGGGGGGCTTTTTCAG
The DNA here is from genome assembly GCF_050624435.1 of Tenrec ecaudatus. Taxonomy (NCBI): domain Eukaryota; kingdom Metazoa; phylum Chordata; class Mammalia; order Afrosoricida; family Tenrecidae; genus Tenrec; species Tenrec ecaudatus. Next base: position 73,014,373 of record NC_134539.1, on the reverse strand, counting down.
CAAAAAAAAAATGCCGGAAAACTTGGCTTATACACAAGTATATACAATATCTAAACATAGATAAAACATCTTTTCTACTGTTTTAATTTTTATATTATGAAACAGTAAATGTCCATGCATAGTGCAATGGGTTTCTCTTTATGTGCAGCCTTTCTGACCTTGTGTTTATACTTTTGTCAAAAACAATTGTATTGGCTACAATATCCTCTGTGACTGGTCTATTTTAAGCGCCTTTCAAGGATTGGTCAATCTACGGCTGAAGGTCACTCACAGCAATCCAGTAGAAGCTGACTCACAACGATTGTATGGGATTGGGTGGAACTGCTTCTGTGAGTTTCCAAGACGATTTATGGGAGTAGAAAGCCCCATCTTCTCCAGAGGAGTGGCTGCTGGTTTCGAACGGCCAACCTTGCAGATCACAGCCCATTGTGTAACCACTATGCAGCCAGGATATAAAGAACTCATTGGGAATAAGTGACTTTAGAGGGGATTGATCTATTACTACCCAAATTAAATTAATGTGTTTCCCCAGGGGGATTGGTCAGTTTGTGCCATATTTTACAATGGAATATAAAGAACCAATCCTACAGAGATTGAAGGGGATCTCACTCCAACCAAGAAGTCCTCACAGTGGACAGTAAAAGGTGCCATAAGCACCTAGGATTCCTGAGTTGAGACTCTCCTAAAAAAGCTGTCAAATGGACTCGGAACTATATGAATGAATATGGTGCATGAATGAATATATGGGGACTGTATGAATGAATATGGTACATGAATGAATATATGGGGACTGTATGAATGAAATGGTGCATGAATGAATATATGGGGACTGTATGAATGAAGATAGTGGAGCTGCATAAGCAGCAAAATGGTGTACTGGAATCAGGAAGCCAGCACGAGATAGCTGCAGTGCGCTTGCTAGTCAGAGAGAGAGAGAGGAGATGAGGGAGAAGGAGGAGGAGGAGGAGGAAGATCTGTCTGTGCACCTTCAGATAGGAGGTTGCTGGTAGCTTGGGGTGCTTCTGGGCAGTTGAAGGAACATACAGGTTGTAACCTGTGCCCAAGCAGGGTAGGGGCTAGGAGATTGCCCAGTGGTGGTCACTGTGAAAAAACTGAGAGCTAATCTGGTTGAAAGTTGTCCTAATTGGCAAACTATTGCCCTTTCCCTGAGTTGTAGCCTGACGCTTCCAAGTTGATCCTGATCCCAGATGGTCCTCTATTACCTACTTAATGAAGCACATAATTGCGAGTGTAGTCTGTGAATGATGTGTGACTATTGCAACACATGAGAGAAGTAGTGCGATGGGAAGGACGGGGAGTCCTCCGGGTGCTTGGTTAAAGACCTTGCCTGCTAACTGATAAGTCTGTGGTTTGAACCCTTCTGCTGTCCTGTGGAAGAAAGGTCAGCAGTCTGCTTTTGGAAAGGTTGGAGCCTTGGGGCAGTGCAACTCATTCAGGGTCCCTATCAATCGGAATTCAGTTGGTTTGGCTGGTCAGAAAGGGTGAACATTTTGAATAGTGGAGGAAGGTCTGACTTCTGCTTCATAGGAGTCAGCTTTGGGCTGGTTCCGTTATTTTGGGAGTTAGACCCTGGTGCTGACTTGACTCTGGTGCTGTAGGACCACAGTGCATGCAGAAACTAATACATTAGTTCAGAAACGTTTGCCTTAAAAGTACGCCTCATGCAATGACACAGGAGAAATGTGGAAACCTTTTGCTCACTGAAAGATGCAAAGGAGCATCGCAGAATCCTGGATGTGATGGTTAGGTTCTGTGGCAACTTGATGTACTTGGTCAAGGTAGGTGAGGTTTGATAGGTGAGGTCCAACTCCTTGGGTGTGTTGCCTTTTTACAAGCGAGACGCTAGGGAGCACTGCTCCTGTGCCCCCTTGCTTTCCTGTTGCGTTGGAGTCTACATCCGGCTCTAGTGGTCTGCTGTCCCCAGGAGCTGTCATGGCCTGCCATCCCTAGCCGACCTGTGATCTCCAAGCTTCCTGTTTCATCAGACAGCAGGTGCATGAGTCTGAAGGGGACTCTGGCTAGCATTGAACCCATGGACTTGAGTTGGACTTGGCTCTGGGCCGCTTTCTTTCTTTTTGGCGGGGCCACTTTCTTGATATAAAATTCTTTTAAAAAAGCTATATCTATTAAAAAAATTTTCTGGTCATGTAATTCACAAATATCATAAATCAATGGTTCAAATACATCAAAAAGAGTTGTGCAGTCATTGGTACAACTTTGCATCCATTGTTGTTAGCATCTCCTGCTAGTTGCTGTCTCTATAGGCTCACTTCTGTATTTTATATTAAGGGAATCATATGATAATAATAAAAAACTAGCAGCAATGATAATAAAATTATTTCTTGATTCAAAGCTCTGGTTGTGTTTCTCTAGAAAATTCTGTCTAAAACACTCTGTGATTTCATTCAGTGAACAAATAAAAGCTGATCTCTGTAGCTTGTTTTGACCAAAATAAGAAAGCCTAGAGTCGATCCAGAAAGAAGAAATGGTTGTCAGGGAAATGAGCCAGGAAAAAAAGTAGGACGAAGAGAGCCTGCAGATACTAATGGCATCTCTACGTCTATGAGAGGAGTGATACATAATCATGACTTACATTCTACACACTTCGAATTTATACAGGCTTTTGTGCAAAATGTCATCTCTTACTCATCTATTTTATCCCCTCAACACAATTCTGTGGATACATTGTTTCCCTCAAGTCACAGAAAAGGAATGAGTCAAAGAGATTGAATTACGAATTCAAGATTACACAGTAAATTAAGTTATAGTGCCATATCCGAGCCTCATGATCACCACGGATTAAACACCGGAGTCTTCTCTAGTCTAAGAGTAAGGAAGATGGAAAGAAGTGGTACCCTAAATTCTGGACCTGAGCATCTTCTTAGGCCACCATGAAGAAGCCTCTTAGACCTATCTGTGCGTCTTCTAGTAATATCAGAGCAACCGGTCATTATTGCATGTACCCTGTTCTCTGCACTCTCACGTTTCCTCCTAAGCAGCACTGTGAGATAGCTATCTTAATGAAATAATTAATTATTTCCATTGTGTAGATGAGGAAACTCGGGCTTAGATAAGTGATTTAGCCTGGTGTTATTCCAGGAGCAAGTGGCAAAGCTGGGACTTGAACCCAGGTCAACGTTTTGACAGAGCCAGGGCTTCTCGCTGAGCTGTGCAATCCACTCACTGCACCACCTCCTCTAAGAGAATGCGATCTGTTTGTTGTTGCTTTAAATTAAGGATCCTGCTTTCTAGAATTTGGATGTCATGCGGATTTTTACAGTGTGTTGTATCCCTCAACCCTTTGGGGCTCCAATCCAACTGATCAAATTAAAAGGCATGATGGCAGATTGTTCCAGAACTTCTCCTGATCTCTTCTTAGTGCTCTGCCACCCTGGGGCCATTGTGATTGCTTCAAGTCAGCATATTAGCCTCTGTGTAAAGAGCTAGACAATGAAAATCTTACAGGAGGAACCTCAGAGTAGAAGAAACCCCCAAAGATTTCCCTTCCAAATTCCATCCCTGCCCTTTGGTTTATTTGTGTTACCAATTTGGAGGTATCTATTTTGTTAACTTGAAATGATCAATAATAATTGTCCCTGGCCCTCCTGTCCATCGAGCTATGTGAGCTTGCTTTGTCAACTGCACTAAGGAATCAGCTAATATTTTTAGTGTTTCATTGCGCACATCGTTGAAGACTTGGAAGACTATAGGTCAATGAGTTGTCAGTGGTTCAATAAAGTGTCTTGTCTCTGGAATTCTTACTTTTAAATGAATTTCTAAGAAATGGAGGACTACGTGAGAATTTGTTTGTTTACTTGCTTTAATTTCATCCGTTTAAATCTAGAAAAGGGAGGGCCACCAATCTATCTTTTTTTTAATAGGTGCTGATTTTTTATATAGAAAAGGGTAGTTTTTCTTCAAATAGTATAAAAGCTAGGTATTTAATGTATACTCATAGGGAAATGGCTCTTGAGGAACTTTTCCCTCTCAGGTCAGGAAATCTAGTTATGATACTGAATACGAGAGCATGGGTTTCTGATTTCTCCATCACTGCACACTTTGAACAGATGCCATAAATAGGATTTCCCTCTCTCAGTCCCCTGCAGAATGCTTTACTCTCTATCCTTAACTAACTGACTAACTAACTAACTGGCTAACTGACTGACTGACTGACTGACTGACTAACTAACTAAAGCCCTGTGTTTCTTGCGGAGGGTGCTTGAAGCTGATATGACTTTGCCCTTGGCCAGAGACAAAGGAAATAGAGCTAACAACCTAACCGCCTACCTAAAAAAGAGAAAACGCGCATAAACCAGGTCACACACCATTCACCTTCCCAGCTCAGTCCTGTAGTCCTTGAAGTCTAATGTTTTCATCCTCCCTTTCCTATGTTTTCCTAGTTCTCTGTGAGTCAGAGTTTCTTTACCTGTTGGGTGGAAACCGGGAGTTGGGGTCATCGGTGTGGATGCAGTCGCTGAGTGGTGATGAAGCTATTCAGGGAGAATAAACATGAAGGGTACAAGTGTCACTGGTAGGAAAAGATCCCGTATGTAGACCTCATTGGTCATATCAGCTGTCATGTATTTGCCCCAACAGTTACCTTGTGGGGGTGTGCGTGGCTTTCATTATCTAATTACATAAACATATACCTAACATCCAACATCTCCTGTGATACAAACCCTTACAGCAGAATGGGTGCAAGCATGCCTGATGGCCCACTCTCAGTTTTTAAATCAAGCTGGTTTATGTGTTGTTATGATGCTTCAAATCCAGGCACGATTACCTCTGGTGAACAGGTTTCAGCAAGCTTTCAGACAAATACAGATGAAAAAGCAAGCCCTGGTAATCTACTTCCAAAAACTAGCCATGAAATCCCTCTGGATCACAACAATACAGTCATACATAGTGATTGAAGATGGATCTCCTAGGTCGGAAAATATTTAAAATACACAGTGACTGCAAGAATGGACCGAGCTTACTGTGTTAATCTAGATAGACTAGAGAAACAAGTTCATGGACACCGATATGTGTATAAGAAAGAGCTTTGTATCAAAGAGCAATTGAATATTGAGAAAACATCCCAGCCCAGTCCAGATCAAGTCCATAAATCCGATATTAGCCCATATGTCCAATACCAATCTTTAAATCCCTCTCCAGACTCACGAAATACATGCAATGGCACCAAGTGCAGGAAGATCACAGGCCAGTAGGTGGACAGTCTTATGGATCCATTGGCATTGTGAGTGTCTTCACATGCCTCCTCTGGCTCCTGGGCTCTAGCGTAGCTCCATGTGTCTTGTCCACTGCAATGTCTCGCAGGGAGTGAGTCTGTGTCTCGCCTCCAATGAGATATTTATCTCCTTAGTGCCTCCAAATGGAATCTGTGACCTGATTGACAGGCTAAACTCTACCCCTTCACTCTTAAGTCTCAAATTGACAACAGATTCTGTAATTACCACACTGACCAATTTTGATATTTGAGGTTTAGTGTCAACTTGGCTGTCCACGATTCTCAGCAGTTTGGCAGTTAAGACCTAGCACTCCCCCATAGTGAAATCTTATCGAGTGGACACTGTGGAAAAGATTGCTTGTTTTCTGCTGGGGTCTGGATTCTGCACCTGGATTATCATTTCCTTGGATTTGCAGGAGTAGACTGATATACAAGGGAGTACCAAAGGGTGGTGGTGGTAGAATTTTTTTTCCCAAAACTATATGTTTAATTGAGAGATAACTCAGTTATTTACCACCTCTTTAAGATTCTTTTGAATCTTGCATATCCGTGTGCTTGTCTTAGAACATAGTGCTTTTATTATTCAAATATTACGAAAGTGTGACTAGTTAAGTAACATTTGCATAGATAAGAGTTTAGGAATTTTTTTAAAGTTCTTTGATATTTGTTTTGTAAACATTCCCTTGTAAGAAGAGTATAAAAACCAAGCTTTGAATATACTCAGTACTTCAGTCCATCAGACTGTTGTCCTCCCAATCCCCAAAAGACAAACAAACAAAAAAAACCAACAACTATATGTTAAAAAAATATTTTTTAACAAGACAACCTTATCACCTTCAAAATACTCTCTATTACATTTAATACATTCGTCAAATCTGCAATTTGGAAACATTTTTCAAACTCATCTGTTTGGATAGCTGATAGCACCTCCATTTTTTTCCCACTTCTTTTCCATCATCAAATCATGTCCTTTTATGTCCTTCTTCATTCTTGGAAACAAAAATAAGAGCTAGGTGAGGGGAGTAACGTGTGTGGGACAAGAAAGGCATGCTGTTTTTTGCCAAAACTGGTGCATTGACGTGGCTGCATGAGCAGATGCCCTGTCTTGGTGGCAAAACCAGTCCCTGTCTGTCACACATCAGGCCTTTTTTGTTGCACACTGTTATACTATCTTTTCAAGACCTCTAAATAGAAAGCTTGATTAACAGTCTGACCTGGTAGAATGAACTCCAAATGCATTATCACCCTCACATAAAAACAAACAAACAAATGACATCATCTTGATCTTAGATTTCATTGGATGAGCATTTTTTTGTGCAAGGTGACGAGGGTGCTTTCCACTGGCTTGACTGACATTTGCCTTTGCGGTTGTAAGAATAGTGCCGTGTCTCATCACTAGTAATGAACTTGGAAAAAAAGTTTAGGTCGATTTGGAGCTGTACTTTCAAAGTGGCATGTTTCCACTCAGTGCTCTTTTTCCTGGTCAATCAGAACCCAAGACACACATTTTGCAGCGACTTTTCTCATTCCCAGATCTTCCATTAAAATTCGCTGAACTGAGCTCCAAGGTCGTCCAGATAACGTTCCTATGTCTTCAGTGATCCGTTGTTGTCAGTCTTTGAGCACAAGTGCACGGATTTTATGAACATTTTCATCTGTTCAGGAAGTTGATGGATGTCCAGAATGAGGTTTGTCATCAATTGACATTTCACCTTTTTTGAAAGGAGAAAACCACTCACACACTTGAGTTTTCCCCATAGTGCTGTCCTTGTAAGCTCTGTTCAGCATCACAACAGTTTCTGCGGCAGTTTTCCCAAGCAGGAAACAAAAATTTGCAGCTGCACGGTGTTCTCTTCAATTGGCCATCACAAAAAAATGAGATTTGAGTAAAAATTCTTTTAAAAAATCATTTTATTGGGGGCTTGTACAATTCTTATCACAATCCATACATACATCCATTGTGTCACACACATAAGTACATTTGTTTCCATCATCATTCTCAAAACATTTGCTTTCTACTTGAGCCCTTAATATCGGCTGCTCATTTTCCTTCTCCCTCCGTACTCCCCCATCTCATGAACCCTTCATAATTCATAAATTATTATTATTTTGTCATATGTTACCCCACATTCCCTCTATCCTCCAGGCATTGCCACTCTCACCACTCCTGAAGGAGTCATCTATCCTGGATTCCCTGTGTTTCCAGTTGCTATCTGTACCAATGTACATCCTCTGGTCTAGCCAGATTTGTAAGGTAGAATTGGGGTCATGATAGTAGGGGTGGGAGGGGGAAGGACTTAAGAACTAGAGGAAAGTTAAATGTTTCATTGTTGCTACCCTGCACCCTGACAGGCTCATCTCGTCCCCACAACCCTTCAGTAAGGGGACGTCTGGTTGGCTACTGATGGACTTTGAGTCTCCACTCTGCACTCACCCATATTTATAATGATATGATTTTTTGTTCTTTGATGCTTGATACTTGATCCCTTCAACAGCTCATGGTCACACAGGCTGGTGTGTGGGCTTTGGTCACACAGGTGTGTGGCTTTGGTCACACATGGTCACACAGGCTTCCATGTGGGCTTTGTTGCTTCTGAATTAGATGGCCACTTGTTTATCTTCAAGCCTTTAAGACCCTAAATGCTATCTATATCTTTTGATAGCTGGGCACCATCAGCTTTCTTCACCACATTTGCTTATGCACACGTTTGTCTTCAGTGATTGTATCATGAAGGTGGGCACCCACTGATAGGATTTTTAAAACTGCTTTTAAGAAAACAATTCACTGTGACCAGAGAGAACCTTCCCAGGTGACACTACTGGGTGCACTAATTCAGATAAATTGTTGATGCTCACCTAGAGGGAAAAATGTGTACTAGGACAGCTCCCCCAGCAGAGCTTTTCCCCTGTTTTTTTGGGGGGGGGTTGAGGTGGGGGAGTACTCCCTCTTATTTCATGCCAATCTGGGGAGGTGTTATCAGCCTGACTTCTTGCCTGCTGATACAGGATTTGTTCACCTCTGCAGCCAGAAGCTTGCTGTCTGACTTGCCCATCTTGGGGTCATCAGCCCTTGCGGTTATGTACGTCAGCAGGAGCCTCCAATCTAACCCCTGACCAATGGACTTGTAACTTGCTGGCCTCTACAAGTGTATGAGCCATTTCGCTGTATAATTCTCTTTGCATATCGATGCATATAAGCTTTGCAGAGGTCAAGGCTCTAGAGTACGCAGCTGAAGAGGCCAAGGATTGTGAAGCTAGCACAGGACTGGGCAACCATGAGCTGGAGCCGATTTGACAGCAACCACCAACAACATCCCTGGTCTCAGGGCCAGAGACGCTTCTAAACCTGTCTCTCAAGGTAGTAAGAAAGATAGAAGAAAATAACTAAACTCATATATAACATAGTTTATATAGCCCACATTTTATATATTATTTTAATCAAGCTTGAAAGATAAAAGATAAAATGTGGAAAAGGCTTGGTAAGCCATTGGTCAGCAAAGATTAATGGGTTAAATGGCTAGTGAATATTTGAATATTATTATTCAAAAGGGAACCATTTTCTCAGAGAAAATGGATTAAACTTTATTATAATTAGAATGCACTAATTTAGTAGCTGACATAAAGACAGGGAGGGACAATGGGTAAAGCACATAAACGAAATTGATCTAGCAAGGCTACTTCATTATGTACTTTTAATGATTTATTACTTACAAGGGTCAAAGAACAAGGTGGTTACTTTGAGGACCTGACCCAAGCCATGGTATTTTCAATCATCTCATTTACATGTGAAAGTTGGATATTGAATAAGGAAGGACAAATAAAAACCAATGCATTTGAATCATGGTGCTGGCAAGGGATATTGAAAGTACCAACCAAACCAAACTCACAGCCATGGAGTCAATGCTGACTCACAGCAACCCCCTGTGGGTTTCTGAGACTGGAACTGTTTACGGGATTGGAAAGCCCAGCTTTCAAGCTACGGGGGTTTCAAATTGTCAACCATGCCATGGACTACCACGAAACAAACAAATCTGTCTCGGAAGAAGTACAGACAGAATGCTCCTTAGAAGCAAGCCTGGCGGCACTTTGTCTCAGGTACCTTCGACATGTTGTCAGGAGAGACAAGTCCTTGGAGAAAGCCATCATGCTTGGCAGAGGGGCAGTGAAAAAGAGGCTGATCCTCAAAGAGATGGATTGACACAGTAGCTGCAACAGTGGGCTCAAACATAAGAACAATTGTACAGACAGTGCAATACTAGGAAGTGTCTCATACATAGAATTGCTATTTTAATTTGGAATTTTAGGGTGCCTAACAAGATTATATATGATAATATTGATTGTGACACTAAAAATCAACAATGAAAAAAACTAGTTTTAGCAATAAGGACAATAACAAAAATAACATAGAATATTCAAACAATGCCATACGTCTTTTTACTAATTGGATTGGAAATTATTTTTTAAATCAATAACTCCTTGGTTATATCCATAAAGAATGTGCATGTAAGAAACTCAATTTCCAGTAAAACAACATGGCTTTAGTTGATCATGAATATGCCTTCCATTTATTCATTCATCGCACATTTTTGAGGGCCAGCAATGTGCTAGGTATCTTACTAGATGCTGAAGGAAGTCATGACCTCATAGGAATTACATTCCAGAGAGGAGTCTAATGACCAAATAGGCAAAGGAGCGGGTGGAGTGGGAGTTGGGCGTGGGAGTAGGGGTGAGGTTAGTTGTGGTTTTCTAACAAAGGAAAAAAAATAGGCGTCTGTGAAAGAGTAAATGAGTTGGTGGGTGTGGGTTTCTTTAGAGCAGTGGTTCTCCACCTTCCTAATGGTGTGACCCTTTAATACAGTTCCTCATGTCGTGGGGACTCCCAGCCATAACATTAATTTCGTGGCTACTTCATTTTGCTACTGTTATGAATCGTCATGTAAATATCTGATATGCAGGATGTATTTTCATTGTTACTAATTGAACATCATTAAAGCATAGTGATTCATCGAAAACAATAATATGTAATTATATATTATGAAATATTTGTTTCTAATGAAAACGAAATGAAATTTTGTCTTGAAGCATGGCGTGGCATGGGTAACAGTCTTCATGGGTATTCCTATGTATCCGCATGTGGGCAGACCCGCCTGGAGACAGATATGTAAGCAGTGTCTCGGTCCCTAAAACTATTTGAAATAAGTGTTTTCCGATGGTCTTACGTGATCCCTGTGAAAGGGTTGTTCAAGCCCCAAAGGGGTCATGACTCACAGTTGAGAACCACTGCTTCAGAGAGTATATGCTGCAAAGGTCTTTCTGAGGATGGGATAGGAGGGAGAGAGGAATGTTTACAGAGACAGAACAGGAAAAACAAGTTCTTATGTGGAAAAGAACCCAGCATGTTATAGAAGCAGAAATAATGTTAGTCTTAGTCTGAGTTCTTTAAAAGAGCAAAAGTACTGAAGCTTATTATATATGTACAGAGAGACATTTTTATTTGGCTCATGCAACCATTGTGGGGCTAGCAAGTCCCACATCTGTGGACCGGAGCCATACTGAAGGCCTCTGCTAGTTCGTGTGGCTGGAGGCAGTGGCAGGGTTCAAGTGATTTAACAACCAATCACTGCCCCAATGACCTTTTTACGTATCGAAACAGATATACTGAAATGCAGTCTATTATTTCATACAGTTAATACTTAAATAACAATAAAAGAGGGACACAAAACTAAATACGTTATAAGAAATAATTTTAACATTAACTAATATATGACAGACACAATCAAACTTATCTATGATACATCTACTGTATATACTCGAGTATAAGCCGACCCGAATATCAGCCGAGGCACCTAATTTTACCACAAAAAACTGCATTCAAAATGTGCTGGAAAATGGCTTATACGCGAGTGTATATGGTATATTGCTTCCTGATTAGTGTCCTTATTTGCAATGCTCTTTGATTTGGTCTGAGCATCAACAGCTGTGTGATGCATCCTTGACCATTTTTTCACTGCAGGAGTGTGCTCCCACTCCTTTAGAGCATGGCCAATTGGACATTAGTAATTGTTTGGTACTTAAGAAACAGGAGACTTCTCTTCTTTGAACATATGTGTTCATCTTTGGAAACCCCCTTTTCTACATCTGCTGAGCTTGCAGCCAGTGTTCTGACAACATTTGTAGCTCTGTGAGCTCTTTCAGGAGCTGCACAATTCCCTCCTAATAGCTCGTGGGGATTGGGAGCATAATGTAAAACTGAAACAAGTGACAATATGTCACCCTCTGGCTGTTTGGCACTTTGGCTCTTTACCTTATATATTTGCTAGAAGTAATAAATGTATGAAATGAAGAAATCAATGTTATAAACAGAGTTATATCTAATTTTTTATACCAGTAGACAGAATGAACATTGCCATGGCCACTTAGAATACGCTATTGCACAGAGGAATATTCAAAAAGAGAAAGGAATGTAAATTTGTGATTTCCACATTGGTTGGCTGCCCTGTCGCTCACCTTAGAGAGAACCCTGATTACAGGTGCCATTTTAACAAAAAAAAAAATTAGGCATCAGTTCTGCCAAACCTATGTGAACGGGCTGAGTCTCACCACTGGATGCATGGTTGCCAAATAAAAAATCTGTTGGCCAGGTGGCAGCAGGGAGGCCTCTGCTGGCTCACAGGGCTGCAGGGATGGGTGGATCCGGAATCTGTAAGTCAAATGGCCGGCCAGACTCATGTCCCAAGAGCTGGAGTCAGGTGCTGAGATGAGTGCAGGGTCAGGAGAAAGAATGCATTTTATCAGAGCTTCCATTTATATATCAGAGGTTGACAATCTCCAATGAAACCGCCCTTTCATCTGATTGGCTAATTGCATTAGACCGCAAAATTGAAGAGTACATAGTGCTGGTGAATCATAACTTAGACAAGTTCATATGGAACCTCAACCATCACACTTCTTTTGTGAGTGGAGCAGAATGATGACTGAGGGAGCAGCAGCAAATGGGATTGAGGCTGTAGGAAGGGTTCGCTCCATTCTTAGGTAGTAGGGTCTTGTTGGGGAATTAGGATTGAATTCCACGAGTGGAATAAAGCCAGTGAATTGCTTTAATCGCGATTAAACGCAACATGCCTTTAAAAAGATCTCGCCCTGGCTGTGGTGAGGACGGTAGACTGCGGTAAAAGCAGGGAGAGCAGTTGAGAGCCTTTTGCTAGGTGAGAGGTGGCAATCTTGGCCATAGTTTGGAAAAAGGTAGATCAAATTAAGATGTATTTGGACATAGGATGAATAGGTTTTTCTAATGGACCATGTATTGGGGTTGTGGTAGGGAAAAATCTACAGCAGTGTGAGACGATGTCTAAATCCTGGAGTGCAAGGAGAAAGGCCGAGGTGGTGACAGCATCCAAAAGAGGAGGCACTGAGTCATCCATCTGTGTCCAGAGCTTTTCTTAAATGGCATCTGGGGACCCATGATCTTTCCCCTCACTGTTCTCCATTTTATTTTCCATATTCCTTTGCCTTTCTCTCAAAGCCGTTGGTCCCTCCTGGAGAAGATGAGTCATATCAGTCCGATCTCTATTCATCTCAGGTCTTTGGGATGCTTTTGTCCACAAGATTAATAGCAAATCGTTTGTCTGAGCAAATGCTGATGCACTGTGTCAACAGTGAACATGGCTAGAGGTGGAATGCAAAGAAGGGATAAAGTGGAGGGAGGATTGGCCTTCCTAAATATAACACTCATAATAAAAAATATAGGAAAATTATCATACTCATGTGCTTCTGGGAAGGTGGGGGGTGTTTTGGGATAGACGTCAAAATTCATACAGAGGTGCTAGCTTTTGATCCATAACTTCAGCTCAGACAGAGTTTCTCATAAGGAAGTCATTATGCAGGCATGAAAAGATTGAGTTTCAAGAATGTTAAACACAGTATTCCTTATTATAACGAAACACCCAGGAAACAATAACAACTTAACAACAGGAGGCATTCTAGGGGCTATCTGGACAACGGAATGGTCTGTCATTAACTGCTTTGTGGGGAGTACAAACAGTTTCTGTTCAACGACTAACCAAGAAATTATTGGTGTGAACTCACAGGTAGTATCACAGGAGAAGACACACTTGTTTAAGTAAAGATGACAGCCAAGAAAGGCTAGACAATTGTTAATGGGTAAAAGAGAAGGAAAGGCAATATACAATAAGAAGGAAGTTGCCCCTCCTTCCCTGTGGGGGAAAGGCCAGTCCCCCACAACTAATTGCAGGTTCGATAGCACAATTGTATAGTTAATTTATATATATATATTTTAATATATATATATATATATATGTAAAGTCCTAGAGAATATGAGAAATAAAAGAGAGATAGAAATAATGGAGTCAGACACACTTCATGGTGGCATGCTTACCTTAGCCTCACTAGGTGGTTCACGTGGAGATAGGGGGAGGGGGAGGAGGACAAGAGGAAAGGGAAGAGGGGAGCCAGGATGAGGGAGAGGAGGGGAAGCTGACCAGAGGCCAAAAGGAATCTTTATTGCTAACCAAGGCTGATACATCTTTGGGGGTGTGCAAGTCCACTAATTACAGGTAGGCATACATCACAGGAAGGAGTTGTGCTGTAGGTAATACAGTAATGAGAGGGGGACAATCTATGGATATAAATGCAATAGGAAGAGGAGGGATTGGGGCACACATGTGACAAGAAGGGTGGATCCTAGATTCAGGATGGCAGCCTAACTTTGGATGTCACTGAACTGGTTTGATCTGTTCTCTGGCTCACTATAGAAACCATTATCACTAGGATGTAAACCTCATCTACAGGGACCAGACTGTTGGTCACAAGCCTTTCAGGAGAAGTAGCCCATTGTCCTTACAGCAGGGAGTGGGCCCTACCTGTGGTGGGAACAGACAGTAGTCTGGCAGTTGACTGTGTTCAGGGAGGTAACTTGACAATCATTTACCATTAGCGGCAAGCAGTGTCCTAAGTCTATTATATATTTGGGGGAAGAGGACTTGGGAGAAATCTTTGTTTCCCACACTGCCCTCCCCCCCTCCCCCACAACCGAAAACACACAAACAAAAAAAGGTGAAGGAGGGGGAAGACGAGTTAAAGACAATAGTACCAAATACTGTTAAGTACACACTCCTGCAATAATGATGATCTATGAGTAGATGTCATAGATTACTCTTGACAAGAGAGACCAGTCCCTGGAGAGGGACATCATGTTTGGCTAAGTAAGTGGGGAAGCGAAAAAGAGGAAGGAAGCTCTTTGACTAGAAGGAATGACGCAGTAATTGTCACAAAGGATGAGCTGGGAGGATGGGCCTGCGCAATACTGGGATGATGGCACTGGCCTGGGCAGTACTGGGAGGATGGCACTGGCCTGCGCAGTACTGGGAGGATGGCACTGGCCTGGGCAGTACTTTGTTCTGCTGCATACAGGGTGGTTATGACTCTGAATCGACTCGATGGCAGCTAGCAACAACATGAGTAGATGCTTGGGCAGACACTCAGGATGAACAGGTGTAGCAGGGAGTGTGGGAGGACACCTGTAAATACGTGTAAGTTTAACAGAGGATATGTGTATATGCGTCTTTACCTTTGCTGCAAAAATAACCATAAATGTAGTGGAACACACGTGGGGCAAAGTTATGGAAATGTCTCGTGGCTGTAGTTGTACCATCAAGTTGGCTCTGACTCATAGCGGCTTTCTGTACAGCAGACCACACACTTCCTGGTGCTGCTCCATCCTCACAATTGTCTTTAGAGTTGAGCTTAATGTTGCCGCCACTGTGTCAGTCTGTTGTAGAGGGCCTCCTGCCTCACTGCCCCTCTGCTTTACCAAGCATGATGTCCTTTTCCAGGGACTAGTCTCTCCTGACAGTGTGTCCAAGGTATGTGAGATGCCATCTACTGTGTGTTATGTTACGTGGCATTGGTGATGCAGACAGAGAGGTAGAACTTCACGTTTAGCAAACAATTGTTTTACCCAATGTTCCCTCAGCAACCATTTGTTACTATATTTACATGTCAAATGATTGAAAATGACTGTCCGGCTTCAGTCTCATTTGAAGTCAAACACGATTGCTGCCCCGGTGCAGGGGACGGAAAAGCGCACCATCCAGTCGGGCATATGTTGGGAGCAAAGCTGAGACTGTACAGGTCACCCAGAAACAAGTGATCCTAAAAGGGCAAATCTCAGGGCAAATGTAGTTGTTTCAAAGTCTTTGCTTCTGCTGATCACGATGCTTGTTGAGGATGAAATTAGATGTAAACCATATGGCATATTTTGGAGGCCTGTGAGATGCACGTAATTGCTATTTGCATCTGTGACTCCTCGCCTTTCTTATGATACACTCTGTGCTTAGAATCCCCCCCCCCAATGTGGACCAAAGTTATGGGAATGCTACCATTTAAGTAGTTATCTACCTATAAATATTAGCCTTAGACTAAAGACACAATACCTCTATACACATCTTCCAAACACTGTATAACCTCTACCTACCCCACATGGGAAATGAGAATTCATGAGCATTGTATTGAAAATTTCATAAATATCACAAAGAATATCATCATTTATGACAGATAGAGAGGGTCAAGCTTCTGAAATTCTTACACCTAGGTACACAGTCATAGATGATTCGACCTTAGGAGGAGCACTGGTGGTAATGAGTTAGGCTCCTAACTGCAAGGTCAGCATTTGAAAACCACTAACCACTCAACAGGAGAAAGATGAAGGTTTTCTGCTTCCATAACAAGTTACAGTCTCAGAAACCCACAGGACAGGTCTATCCTGCCCTAAGGGGTCAATATGAGTTGGAATTGGCCAGATGGCAGTGAGTTTGGTTTTGGAGGGGTGATTCTAATCCATTTAGAGGACTATTGTTTTTTTTTTCTTTACATGAAGATGTAAATGCATACTCTATGTCTGAATCAATTTGACAAGCTAGCCTAGAGATACCTGGGGCCTCTTCATCTGCATTAAGAACAGCTCATTCAACTCAGTTTTAGATAATGTACACTATGATTACAGGATGTAGTACAACTCAGAACAGTAAACCTAGAGCTGGACAGTGCTCCTTGATCACCTCGGGTCTCTCCAGACTGACATCTTAGTCAAAGTATATTCTTAGCCCTGCAGAACAAGAACTCAGAACAGCCTCTGAGAATCATACTACCAACCCCTGTACTAGTAATCAGAAAAAAGAACAACAACAAAATCCAAAGAAAGCCTAAAAATTCTGGGACATCATTAAGAGGAATATTTTATGCATGAACAGAATTCCAGAGTAGGAAGAAACAAATCACACACACATGCACCCGCGTGCACACATATGAAATAGAAACAAACAAGAAAACACACAGGGAAAGTTATTGAGGAGTTGTTGGAAGGAAACTTCTCTGACATAACATAAGAACATAGCATTTAAGAAGCTGAACTAAGCCCAAACAGGACAGGTCCCCCAAAATCAGCAAGACATATCATAATCAAATGTTCCAAAACCAAAGACAAGGAAAGAATCCTGAGGGGACCACAGCCCCCCCACAAAACAAACAAACAAAAACCCAAACAAACAAACAACCACCACCCCCAAACCTCATTGGCATTGGTTGATTCTGACTAATAGCAACCCTATAGGACAGAGCAGAACTGCCCTGGTGGGTTTCTGAGGCTCTCAATCTTTATTGAAAGCAAGCCAAGTCTTTCGTCCACAGGGCAGCAGGTAGTTTTGAACTACTGACTTTGCAATTAGCAGTCTCACATGTAAGCCACTACTTCACCAGTGCTCCTGGGAGCAGCTAGAAAAACATGGAAAGTTACTTACAAAGGAGAATCAGTAAGACTAAGCGTTAATTTCTCAGCAGAAATCATGCAACTAGGAAGGCAATGGGATGACATGCATCAAACTTGAATGAAAAACAAAACCAACCAAAAAACCCAGTCAATCAAGAACCCAGCAAAATTGTTCCAGTTATGATGGTGAAATTAGGACATTTTCAGACAAACAGAAATGATAGGAATTTTTTTTAAAACTAGACAACGGGTTTTGTGTTAAATTGATTTGGCCAGCATTCTCAGGGGTTGGAAGGTTAAGATCTCATCATCTTCCCATGTTGAGATCAAACACAGTGTAATCACTTCCATGATGAGATCTGCTTTGAACATCTAATGAGTTGAAAAGAAATTTCCTTATGCGTGTGAATTGCGTCCAATGCACATTGATGCTGTGAAAAAGCTAGTTTGCTTTTTTCTGGGTCTAGATCCCGACTCTGGTTTGTCATTTTACCCCCTGATTCTTTGGCTCAAACCAGTGGCCTGCCATATACTGATCCTGGGAGTCATCAGTCACCTCTTATCTTACCTGTTGACTTTTGATTAATTTACTTATGTAGTCAGAAGCTTGTTGTCTGACCTGCTGGTCTCAGGTTCATCAACTCCTGCAACCATATGACTCAGGAAAAGCCTGCAGTTGACCCATGGACTCAAAACTTGCCAGCTTTGATAACCATGTAAGCATTTCCTTGATATAAACCTCTCTGTATACTTACATGCATAAGTTTCAGTGATTTTACTCCTCTAGAGATTCTACCCTAAGTCAAAAACCTTACAAGAGATACTACTGCTATGATAAATAGAATGAATCACATCCACTTGTAAGGCTGGCTTTAGAAGACTGAAAACTTCTTGTGAATGAATAGACTTAGCTCTGAAAAATCAGACACAGTCTTAGGTTATGGTATTGAATATGGAGTTGAGGACTGGGGAGGAGGTCAGAGTACAGCATGCTGTAAGTACAAGAAGCACATCTTATTGGCATCATGGCCGTAGTGGTAAACATCCAGAGGAGTCAATCATCAGCAAAACAGAAGAGTAGGTAGATTTCTTTAACTTGTGTACTGGAGAAAACAAAAGCAAGATCACTCTCCGAATATCTGAGAGATGTGAGAGAGCTAGAGATACAGATGAATAGGTAGATAGATGAGAATTAACATTCTACTTCCAGAAGATAAGGCTTAACATTCTGTTTTCCAGAGCAAGACTAACAGATACACGTGGACTCTGCATTAGGTGGAGTTCAGGACTGTGGCTGGATAAGTTAACAAGCTCTATTTCAGAAGTGAGATGTATTCCCAGGGATTTCAAAAAGGTGGTAGAAAAATAGAATTAAAAAATGGAATTTTTCCATGAAAGTTTTGAAACCCCCTTCAGGTTCTACTTTGGCCAAGAGTTTTGTACCAAAAAACCTCTACTCTCTCTTCCTGTGCTCAGATTCTAGCCTTGCTTATTCCACAACTCTATACATTTCATTAGAAGAGGGGGAAAAAAACTCATCTGGAAAAAATGTCTTATCCTATATACCCTCATGGGAAGAATTTTTGCATCGGAATATCTAAGAAATTTTTCAAAATGGTGACTCAGAGTAATCATTAATATATTTTATGTCCAATATAGTCCTCCATATAATGTGTCGTTAAAAAATAGGACAATTAATCTTTCACCAAACAGTCTCTTCATGCGTAACCACACAGGGAGAAAATTTGACACATTCTTCAATAATAACAAGGTTTGCTCAAGAATAAGGATTGAGTTCATCTGAATTGAAACAGACTCTGGTAAATGAGAAAAGATGACACAGCATGAAATACATCATGAAATTTAAAATACATTTCAGAGAAGTTTCTCTTAATATTAAAACTGTAATTCTTTGTAGAACTGGATACAGGCTTTCTGAATAGTTTTGTAGAAGATATTAAGGTCTTAGTAGTTTCTTCTCCATTGGATTTGTTCTAAAATCATAGCTTCCAGGAAAACAAAGCCGTTAACCTGCTACTGTTGAGCAGACTTGCAGAAGAGTGAGGCGTTCTACTCCGTCAAGAGTTACAGTCTCGGAAACCCACAGGGTAGTTCTGTCCTTCAGCGTTGCTGTCAGTCTGAACCGACTTGACAGCAGTGAGGCGGTGGTGGTAGTTTAAGCAATTTAGAAGTCCAGATATCCTTTCTACACCTGGATCCTAGTGTTATAAGCGAATTTTGAGAAAGATACTCTCTGTTCCACTGGTGCCATGGCGGATTATATGTTGGGTTGCTAACCACAAGGTCAGCAGGTTGAAATCCCCAGCAACCCTGTGGGAGAGAGATCAGGCAATCTACTCTTATGAAGATTTGTAGCCTCAGAAACCCACAGGGGCAGGTTGAACTCAATCCTTATTCTTGCACAAACCTTGTTATTACTGGAGAATGTGTCAGATTTTCTCCCCGTGTGGTTATACATGAAGGGACTATTTGGTGGAAAATTAATTGTCCTATTTTTAAAAACTTTTATTATGCTGCCCTATAAGGTCATTCTGAACCACAGCCGAGCCATGACAGTAATTTTGAGCTCTAAGAGGGCGAACAGATAGACTACAGAGGGATTGTGTTACTCGCAGAAAGGAAAATCAATCCAGAGCCAGATGATGAGGGCTACGGAGGAGGAACTGTAAGTGAGATGTCCCTCACTACAGAAAGGAACTATGGTCTTGACTGACAAGGCAAGGACAGGAGGCCCAAATGATTTGACATTGTGTGCAACCCCCTCAGGTACTGAATTATATAACTTTAGAGAAAACTAACAAGGGAGGAGATTTGGAAACGTACTCCTAATGGGCCAGCATGCTTCTTGCTTTAAGTCCAAAACTTATCCCAGAGACAAAAGCCATAGAGATAAAGGCTTAGCTGAGGAAATAGTCCTGTAGTCCTAGCGGTCAGATTCCTACAAACAAAAGATAAACACACACACACACACACAGAGACAAACACACATCTAAAACTGCTGTTTGTAATGGAAAGTGCACATTCCTTGGAGCTGCTCGTGCGTCAGTTCTTGGTACCCCATGCATATTGGCACGGGACCAGAGATTGTCATGCTCCAAAGGATTTTCATTGGCCAATTTTTCAACAGTAGATTTCCAGGCTTTTCCTCCAATGTCTAGGAGCTCTGTTAAAATGCATTCACCATCAGAGCAACATGCAAGCTCCCACTGGCATCTGGATGATGACGTCACAAGAGGTGCATTGGCCTGGAATTGAACTTGGACCTTCTGCATGGAGGGTGAGAACTCTACCACTGAACTATCTATGTTGTTTCCCTGGAGTCTAAAGTTGATAACACTATCAACTATGCTGACATAGTATCTCTTACTCAGACATCATCATAAAAATTATGTACAGTATATTTTATTGTTTCTTTTTCTAAGATGAGTCAATTGAATCACATATCCAGTAAGAGGCAAACACCAGTCTTCACGGATCACCTTGAAGTCTAAAGTTAAGCATATAGAGTTTAAAAATTTTTCCTCAGAGAGATTAGCACAAATGCTCAGGATTTGGAGCACCCATGAGAGGTGCTGTTTCCTACCTAGAAATATATAAGTGTTAGAGACATTTCGGAACTGTTGATAGAGAGAAACAACCTATTGCCAGAATTTGGAGGACATTGAAAATGCTGAGTGTTCTCGGTGCTAAGAGCAGACATGACATTGGAGAGTCCACCTGGAAAGGAGCCAATTACAAAGGACTCTGCCCAGGAAGTATGTCCACCAGGGTGCAACGACCTTCCTCAGGAGGACACACAGCCTACTCTCCATAGTGATTAAGTCAACTCAGGGGATTCTTAAGGGCTCCCCCAAAGCTCTTCCTGTCAAGCATTTTGGGCATCATTACCCAAGTGACTTTGACACTGATGACAATGATAGCAGTCAAAGAAGACCTTTTCCTTTGTTGTTGTTGTGTGTTGTTGAGGTAATTCCTGCTCACGGTGGCCTTATGGAACAGAGTAGACCTGCCCTGGAGAGTCTCCTAAGATGTACTGTTTACAGAGACAGACTGCCATGTCTTTTGTTTCCCATGAAGCTGTGGGTGGGTTTGAATTGTCCACCATTTGGTTAGTAGCTGAGTGATTAACCATTGTGCTCTGAGGTCTCCTTTCTCTTTCTTTGTCTCACTTTCTCTCTTTAATGCAGAGTCAGTGGCTGCTTAGTGAGTCCACAAGGAAGAGAGTGGTAGTCGAAGCGGGGGAACTAATAAAGAAACTGATCCTGCTTCCAGTTAACCAGAGGGGATATTCCACACTGACTCACCATTGCAGGCCCCAGAGCACGGCATTTAATCACGAACAAACAAAACCCCCTCCTGGTCTGACATGAGCTACTTGCTGAGTGTTATTTCCAGCATCCTATGAAAAGAAAATGTGACTACATTCCAAATATTTAAAAAAAAAAAAAGAAACTAAGTAGCCCTAGGATGGGGGATAAGAAGCTAAATTAATTCTTGGTTTTCAAAATCCTTCGTCTGAGTCTCTTTTTCCTTTGTTTTTGGAAACGTTTTCTTTGTTGGGCTTCTCCATGGCCAGCCTCTGTTTCAGTGACTTGGTCGAACTCAGCACCCGGAAACGTTGTCACGTTTTGACAGGCAAGGAGACAGACAAGAATCGGCAAAGGCAGCAGCGGGCACATAGGGGACCGCCCAGAGGAGTCCAGGGGCAAGCTTTCAGTTGTTCTCTCCCGTGCAGTCATGCTGAGTGCTAATTCACTCGGCAACAATGTGTGATGACACATCCCAAGTGCTGCCAACCAGGGAAGCTCATCTGAGCCTTGGTGTCCATGTGATTTCCTTTAGCTCCCAGTCGCTAGGCCCTCTGGAAGTCAAACTGGTACAGAGTGACTCAGGGAAAACAGATGTTCATAACAAGTCTCACTGTTAACTTAAACTATCTAGCAGGGACCTAGGACCAAATGTACAGATACTCTTATCTGGTAGAACATTCTAAGCGGTTGGAGGTTGTCTCTCGGGAGCCAGTCAGGGCTGTCATTGCTGTGGAATGTGCAGCACTTGAACCCCCGAAGCCTGCCCGGTTAACTCTCTACGACACACCGTCACGGTCTGGAGCAGCCCTGCTTGTATAGTGGGTGCACACTGGCTGATTACTGCAGGTGGTAGTTTGAAACCACCCACTACTCCTCAGGAGAAAATAGAGACATTCTGTTCCTGCTATGAGCTACAGAAACCCACAGGGGCATTTCTATTCTTTCTTTAAAAATTTTTTTATTACAATTCATACATATACGTATTGTGTCAAGCACATTTTTCCATTTGTTGCCATCATCATTTTCAAAACATTTGCTTTCTACCTGAGCCCTTGATATCAGCTCCTCATTTCTTTTCTTTCCTCCCCCACCCTCCCTCCCTCATGAACCCTTGATAATTTGTAAATTGTTATTATTTTTTCATGTCTTACACTGGCCGATGTCTCCCTTCACCCACTTTTCTGTTGTCCATCCCCCTGGAAGAGGTTATATGTAGATCATTGTGATTGGTTCCCTCTTTCTCTCCCCACCTTACTCTTACCCTCCTGGTATCTCTACTCTCATTATTGGTCTGGAGGGGTTTATCTGTCCTGGATTCCCTGTGTTTCCAGCTCTTATCTGTACCTGTGTACATTCTCTGGTCCAGCGGATTTGTAAGGTAGAATTGGGATCATGATAGTGGGGTGGGGGGAGCATTTAGGAACTAGAGGAAAATTATGTGTTTCATCTTTGCTATACTGCAGCCTGACTGGTTCATCTCTTCCTTGTGACCCTTCTGTAAGGGGATGTCCAATTGCCTACAAATGGGCTTTGGGTCTCTACTCTGCACTCTCCCTCATTCACAATGATATGATTTTTTTGTTCTAGGTGTTAGATGACTGATACCTGATTCCTTCGATACTTCATGATCACATAGGCTGGTGTGCTTCTACCATGTAGGCTTTGTTGTTTCTCAGCAAGTTTGCTGCTTGTTTATCTTCAAGCCTTTAAGACCCCAGATGCTGTATCTTTTGATAGCCAGGCACCAG
Source organism: Tenrec ecaudatus (assembly GCF_050624435.1). NCBI lineage: Eukaryota > Metazoa > Chordata > Mammalia > Afrosoricida > Tenrecidae > Tenrec > Tenrec ecaudatus. The sequence continues at coordinate 72,991,261 of NC_134539.1, read as the reverse complement.
ATGCTGTATCTTTTGATAGCCAGGGACCATCCACTTTCTTCTCCACATTTGCTTATTCACCTATTTTGTCTTCAGCATTTGAGTCCAGAAGCTGAGCATCACGGAATGCCAGGTTATTAGAACAAAGTATTCTTGCATCATCTGCTACCGTAATACTTGTCATATAAATATATGTACTTGGACCTATTTCCTTATTGTTATATAAAAATATATTTACATATGCACATGCCTGTGTTTAGACCTCTATGAAGGGCAGTTCTATTCTATACTGTAGCCTTGCTATGAATCAAAATGGAAGTAACAGCAGTGAGTTTGCTTGTTTCGTATCATGGTCCAGCTTTTAGCCCCTCTCTCAGAGCCCTTGAATGACCCTTTTCCTGACATCTTGAACCTACTTTGAAGCAATCTAAACATGATGCTATAGAAAGAGACTGACTTAACATAAGGAAAGCACCACAAATCTGAGATGCAACAACTGAGCATGGGAAGCCCAAAGTCATGCAAAGGCCCTACAGTATCTGGAGGGTCAGGAAGTTTTCCCGCTTCTTCCCTGAGACTCTCAACTCCTGCCCTCCAGACTGATGATTCTGGCCATCCTGAGCAGTGGATTTGCTTATTCAACAACCAGAAACAGCTGCTCACCCATGGCCTTCTTGGGAAACCTCTCAATCACCTTCCTACCAGTCCCTCCTTCTGCAGCTAGGGGTGGATCTTGTGGGGAAATGAAAAACTGCCCCCCACGCCCAGAAGCAGAAAGGAGACCCAATGCACCCCTTTGATTTAAACTTCTTCTCTGAGAGACCACACAAACATCTACTGTCGAGTTTATCCCAACCCATAGCACCTAGGACAGAGTCGAACTCTCCATAGGATTTCTGAGGCTATACATCTTTATTTTTTATTTAAAAAATCATTTTATACACCTTTAAAGGAGCAGATTCCTGCAGCTTTCTCTTTCAAAGTTGTTAGTGCAAATCGTTGAGATTTCAGGTGGCAGCCCAGCACTTTACCCACTGCGCCACCAGGGGTCCTTTCCTGGAGAGGAGGCCCTTTATCCAGGCTAAGCTCCCAAGAAACAAAGAAAACCATAATGCTAACCGTTATTTGAAGCTCAACTCCTTTAACAAGAGCAGTTAGCTAGTAGCTAAATTGTCTCCTTGCTCCTAATAACAGTGAAGGCACCCAAAACAGAGTGGCCCAGGGTGCACAGAGAGAAATGAAGGGCTTTCACCATTTGTGAATTGTATATTCGGTCTTTGAGTAATCCAGAAAATCAGGCCTAATTCAGAAGAGGATGTGAAACAAGGGATATCATGACTGATGTCAGGTGGGTCTTGACTAAAAGCGGAGAATATCAGAAAGCTGTTGACTTGTGTTTCATTGACTATGCCAAGTCATTCGACTATGTGAGTGATAGCAAACTATGGACAGGCTTGAGAAGAAAGGGAATTCCAATGAATTGTGCTTACGCAGAACTTGTGCATGGATCCACAGTTTGTCGTGAGAACAGAACAAGGGAACGCTGCATGGCTTACAACCAAGAAAGGTGTGTGTCATCAGGCGTGTATCCTCTCACCATACTTGTTCTATAGCTATGCTAAGCAAATAACAAGGGAAGTTGGATTAGATCAACAAGAATATGGTATCAGGATTGAAGGAAGGCTTGTCAACCTGCAATATGCAGATGATACAACCTATTTTTGATGAAGAGAAAGGATTTCAGCCTTCATGGATTACAAGTCAAAGCAAAGAAAACAAAAATCCTCACAACTCAGTCCACAGGTGACATCAGGGTAAATGGAGAAAAGGTTGAAGTTGTCAAGGATTCTGTCTTACTTGGATCCTTAATCAATGCTCATGGAAGCAGCAGTCAATAGATCCAATGACGTATTGCATTGGGTAAATGTGCTGCAAAAGACCTTTAAAGTGTCGCAAAGCAAGGACATCCCTTTGAAGGGCTCAGGTGCATCTGACCCCAACCTTGATATTTTTCAGTCATCTCTCATACATGTAAAAGTTGGACATTGAAAAGATAAACTGAAGAAGAATCAATGCATTTGGATTATGGGTTGGCAAAGACTATTGAAAGTATCGTGGGGTGAACAAGTAAATGTGGTGAAGAAAGCTGATGGTGCCCGGCTATCAAAAGAGATAGTGACTGGGGTCTTAAAGGCTTGAAGATAAACAAGCGGCCATCTAGCTCAGAAGCAACAAAGCCCACATGGAAGAACACACCAGCCTGTGTGATCGAGTGGCCCCGAAGGGATCAGTTATCAGGCATCAAAGAACAAAAAATCATATCATTGACTGCACACTTCCATGATAGGATCGCTGAAGACAAATGGGTGCATAAGCAAATGTGGCGAAGAAAGCTGATGGTGCCCGGCTATCAAAAGAGATAGTGTCTGGGGTCTTAAAGGCTTGAAGGTGAACAAGCGGCCATCTAGCTCAGAAGCAAATAAGCCCACATGGAAGAAGCACACCAGCCAGTGCGATCACGAGGTGCCAAAGGGACCAGGTATAAGGCATTATGCAAAAAAAAATATGTGTGTGTGTGTGTGTGTGTGTGTGTGTGTATATATATATATACCACATTGAATGAAGGGGGAAGTGCAGAGTGGAGACCCAAGGCCCAAGTGTCGGCCACTGGAGATCCCCTCATAGAGGGGTTTAGGAGAGGAGATGGGTCAGTCAGGGTGCAAGGTAGTACCGATGAAGAGCACAGCTTTCCCCCAGATCCTGGATGTTTCCTCCCCCCAACTACCATGATCCGAATTCTACCTTGCAGGGCTGGATAGGGCAGAGGTTGTACACTGGTACATATGAGGGCTGGAGGCACAGGGAATCCAGGGTGGATGATACCTTCAGGACCAAGGGTGTGAGGGGCGATGCTGGGAGAGTGTAGGGTGAGTGGGTTGGAAAGGGGGAATTGATTACAGGGATCCACATGTGACCTCCTCCCTGGGAGAGGGACGGCAGAGAAGGGGGGGAAGGGAGACTCTGGATAGAGCAAGATATGACAAAATAACGATGTATAAATTACAAAGGGCACATGAGGGAGGGGGGAGCGGGGAGGGAGGGGGGAAAAAAAGAGGACCTGATGCAAAGGGCTTAAGTGGAGAGCAAATGCTTTGAGAATGATTGGGGCAGGGAATGTATGGATGTGCTTTATACAATTGATGTATGTATATGTATGGATTGTGATAAGAGTTGTATGAGTCCCTAATAAAATATAAAAAAATAAAAAGGAAAAAAAAAGAAAGAAAGAAAAGAAAATGATTAGGGCAAAGAATGTACAGATGTGCTTTATACAATTGATGTATGTATATGTATGGACTGTGATAAGAGTTGTATGAGCCCCTAATAAAACGTTTAAAAAAAAAAAAGCTGTAAGAGCTCTCAATAAAATGATTTATTTTAAAAAAAAAGAAAGTATCATGGACTGCCAAAAGAACTAACACGTCTGTCTTGGAAAAATGACAGCCAGAATGCTCCTTAGAAGTAAAGATGTCGGGCGGTTAAAAAAATTTTTAAAAAAAGAAAAAAAAAAGTAAAGATGTCCTCTTCAGGACCAGTGGTGTGAGTGGCAATACCAGGAGGGTAGAGGGTAGGTGGGGTGGAGAGGGGGAATCAATTACAAGGATCTACATATAACCTCCTCCCTGGGGGACGGACAAAAGAAAAGTGGGTGAAGGGATACGTCGAACAGTGTAAGACATGACAAAATAATAATAATTTACAAATTACAAAGGGTTCTTGGGGGGCAGGGAGAGGGGAAAATGAGGAGCTGATACCAAGGGCTCAAGTAGAAAACAAATGTTTTGAGAATGATGAGGACAACAAATGTACAAATGTGCTTGACACAATGGATAGATGTATGGATCGTGATAAGAGTTGTATGAACCCCCAATAAAATGATTTTTTTTTAAAAAAGAAGTAAAGATGTCTAGACTTCAACACACATACTTCAGACATATGATCAGAAGTCCAGTCCTGGAAGAGGATAACATACTTCGTAAAATGGAGAAGCAGCGGGAAAAAAAAAAGGAAGGATCTTGGACAAATGGCTACAAGATTGTAGGACCTTGGACATATGGCTACAAGGACAAATGGCTACCAGATTAGCCTCAGACATAAGAACAATGACGAGGATGGTGCATGATTGGTCATTGTCTAGTTCTGCTGTACACAGGGCCACTATGAGTTAGAACTGACTCGACAGAATCTAACAACAGTAACAACAACACCCAGTTGACCATATTTAAAAGATGTCTCTAATAGACTACATTTATGTTTGAGTATTTCATTACTAATCCAGGACCTTAAACTTTATCCCAATAGTCATGGACAATTCTGTAAAAGCATTTTTTTCCCACTGGCTGAATGATCTATCCACATGAAGAAAATGGTGAATTATAGAATAGAATATGTTGAATATTTAATAAATGAATCCCCCATGCCGATCCTAGGAGTTCCAGATGTAATGCCTACTGCATGGAAGCACTTAATAAATACTAGTTAATGACAATGCCTACTTGGCTTACAATCCAAATGAAGCAAGGAGGAATCGTGCTCAAGTTAAAGTCATCCTAAGAAAGACCACTGGTCACGATGAATAGGTAAAGGAAAGAAGATCGAAGCTTTCCCTGGAGTTTGATTCCTTTGGGTGTTCTTGTGTGGTTAAGAATGAGTTATTCCTGAAGTCTGGGCCCTGGTTTCTAGGGCTGGTTATGCTTCTTTTGTATTTTCATATCACTTTGAATTATACCAGATTCGGTTGGGTGCTCTGCAATAGATCATGGCTCTAAACTCCGTACCTCCTCTCGGAAGGAAACAGTGAGGAGGGAAGGAGAGACAGATGAAAAGAGAAGAAAAATGAAAAGAAGAAAGAACCAGGGAGAGCTAAGGAGAGACGGAAAAGGAAGAGAAAGTGGGCACAGGGAAAAGAGAGAGTCGGGAAAGCCAGACGCCTTTCCTTCATTTTGAAGCAGCAAGTGGATTCTGATTTTTTTTGGTATAAAATATTCAAAAGTGAATCAATAGATGTACAGGTAGTCTCTGACTCAGAATGTATCAAAGTTTTAATGAAATCTACTATGGCCATCAGGTTTGAGGTGGTGGTTGTTGTTTGTGCATCTAACTGATAGTCATGTGCACTACAGACAACGTTGCCGCATGCCATCATTCTTTGTAAGCTTATAAGTAATGTTTGCAACCTCCAAAGACAAACAAAGACTGGCATTATAAAGATACTGATCCTGTTAGATGCCATTCAGTTGGTCCAGGCTCAGAGGAATCTAATGTGTAACAGAACGAAACGCTACCTGTACTGGCGCCATCCTCAGAATTGCTCGGATGTTTGAGTGCATTGATGTAGCCACTGTGCCAATCCACCCTGCTGAGGGTCTTCTTCTTTTTCATTGGCCTTCTACTTTGCTAAACAGAATGTCCATTTCCAGGGACTTGTCTGAGGGCCCTTAGTAGTGTAGTGGATTGCATGTTGGGCTGCTAGCTTCAAGGTCAGCAGTTTGAAACCACCAGCCACTGCTGGAGAAAGAGGAGGCTCTCTACTCCTGTAAAGAGTTATAGTCTCGGAAACCCACAGGGGCAGTTCTACTCTGTCCTATAGTCTCTGTGAGTTGATGGCAGTGAGTTTGGTTTTGAGCTTTTGTTCTATCCTGCTAACATGTCGAAAGTATGCCATTCTTGAAACTAAGGCGCAATCTGATTGTATTGCCTGATGTGTGAGTCTAGCTAGACTAGAGAAACAAATTCATAGACACTAATGTGTGCATTGAAAGAGCTTGATAAAAAGAGTAGCTGTACATTAAGAAAACATTCCAGCCCAGTCCAGATCAAGTCCAGAAGTTCGACATTAGACCATATGTTCAGTACTGGTCTGTAAATTCCTCTTCAGGCTCACACAACACATGCAATGATGCCAAGTACAGGAAGACCACAGGGGTAGAAAGTCTTGTGGAACCTGTGGCAGTGGAAACATCTCAACGCTGGCAGGGGTCTCCTCCAGCTCCAGGGCTCTAGCATAGCTCCATGTGTCTTGTCAGCAGGAATGTCTCGCAGGGAGCGAATGTGTCTGGTCTCCAGTGATCGATTGGTCTCTGTAGCACGTGCAAATGAGGTCATCAAGCTGCAACCTGATTGGCAGGCTAGACTCCACCCCTTCATAAAACTGTCACACCTAATATTAAAGGGCAACAATCATGGGAAAAAGAAGCATTCTCCTTATTGCAGAACCTCCTTATGGTGGCATCATGGGTACAAAACTTGCTTTAGAGTCAGCAGTGGGAGTCAGATTGGGGCACAGTCCTGTGAATAGATTTCCACTGTATAAGGGATCATCTACAAATTTCTTTTGAAAGGCTGTGCATAAATGCCCATATCACCCGAGTGCGGGTATTCATTCCCATGTTGCAGATGAAGAGATTGAGGGTGGTCACGTTAGTGAGGTACCAAGGTCAGCCAACTGATGGGTAAGGAGCTAGTTCTGGAACTCGGGACTGCAGGCTCCAAGGAAGAAATAGGCAAGTTGCACCAAGCACATGAGTCTAGACAAGGCGCAGCACCACAGACACGTTCCTTAGAGGCCTTTCCCATGTGAATGGGACCCCACGATTATAGTTCATCTTGGGCCCATGAGACTGAGGAGACCACAAACTTTGATTGACCAGCTATTTGAGTGCTAGGGATAAGATCACTACCAGGTGGCTCTTTTCTCTCTTCTGCTGGCTAATGGGGTCCTAGCATTTCCTGGTCTAGCAAAGCCCCCCTGGCTTCATGGAGGTATGTGATGGCTCTCTGCAGGAAGGTGACATAGCAGACCCTGTGTGGACAGGGAGAGAGAAAAGCTGAGGAGAGGAACTTTCCATGGGCAGGAGTAAGAAACGCAGTGGTATTGTGGATGGGTGTGGACAACAGGCTTCTACAGGGAGGTCAGACTTTAGATGCCTGGACTAGGGTGGGTGAAGCAACTGTTAGAACTCTTGAGATAGTTAACATTTATTGTGCCATCCTGGCCAAAAAACACACGTGGGGTTAATTGAAGGGTGGAGGGATAAATAGCTCGGTGGACCTCGCCTTTCTAGTTCTCAGATCTCTTGCTTTGTGACGGTCGGACCAGGATGCAGCTGCCTTAGCCAGTTCCATGCTTCAGCTGACAAAACTCACTTCCTGCAAGACATCCCTGAGGAGAAGCCACATGGACCTACCCCGATGCAGCCCTGGGTGCTAGAGAAGCCATGTGGAGACTCGTGCCAGTGCTGAGATGCTCACACATGCACTGACTTGACTTTCCTCCTGCAGTCGGTATCAATGTGTCTGTTTTGTGAGATGGAGGAGGACTTCATGGATTGGTGTCAGACATATGGGTTAATGTTGGACTCATGGGCTTGGGCAGCACTGGTTTGGGATGTTTTCTTGATGTGCACTTACCCTTTATATAAAACTCTCTTTTATACATATGAGTTTCTGTGGATTTGTTTCTCTAATATACCCAGACTAACACAACTCCCATGAAAACATTTTCAATGTCGCCTTATGGGGCAGTTCAACCCTGTCTTAGAGGGTTGCTCTGGAGTCAGAACTGACTAGCTGGAACACAAGAGCAACCTCAGCAGTAGGAGTCACACGGGGTACGGACGGATCCTTCAGATCATTGATGCCAGGCCCAGCTGATGAATCATTCAGGGCATGTGGCATGCTCATAGTTCTCAGTGTCACTGATGTTCCTCTATAGAAGTGGACGGTACCCAGTCCAGATGACCTGGACTGATAGCTCTGTGTATCCAGCTGCCTCTAGTCCAATGTCTCAAGATGTTTGCAATTAAACTCATCTTCTCTTTTAAATAAAAGTTAAACCGGAAGCCTTTTCAGTCACCCCGCCTGTCTGTCATGTGTCAGACATGGGCAGGTCATCAGTCTCTCATTTCTTCATTCAGCCTCCGCCGTCACCCTGGACCATGTCTGCGTTAGGTCTGGGTGGGAGCCCATATTGATCCCCATGTTTCTTGGTCCCCTAGTGCCCACCCCACCCCTGCCTCTTTCCTTTGACAGCCCCGCCATTCACCTCAGCATCTCTCCCCAGCAGCCCCCCTACTCCCACTCACTTTCTCCTCCATGGGACCCCACACTGACTCAGTCTCTCCACCCTGCCACCTCCAACTTCCACCCCAGTCTCTCCCCACTGCGGCTCTCCCACTCTGACTCAGCTTCCCCTCACCAAGCCCTTGACATGACCCCAGTCCCTCCCTCCTGCAACCCCTACTTTACCTCAGCCTCCTCCCTCAGCTGCCTCTCCATTCTGCCTCCTGTTTGGGGACCCCCACTCCACTTCCCTTTCTCCCCTCTGTGACCCCTCTCCTCTCGGCAGAGTCCCTACACTGCCTCATCCTCTCCACCATGCTGTCCCCCAGAACACAATAGTCTCTCCCCACGCTCAGCCTCCATTTCACTCCAGGTTCTCCTCTCTGCCTGACCCCCCATTTCCCTCAGCTTCTCTCCACTGCAGATGTCCTCTCCACCTCAGCCTCTCCCCCGGAAGTCCCTCCCTCCACCTCAGTTTTCCCCACAGTGCAGCTCCCACTTCACATCCGCCTCTACCTTCAGCTGTCTCCCCACTCCGCCTCAATCTCTCTTCTCTGTGGACCCCATACTGCACAGCTCTCCCCCTGCAGCCCCTGCCAGTCATCTCTCTCTCCCCACTGAAATCCACAAAACCGACTCCGTATCTCCCTCACATGGGCCCCTCCCCCATGCAGACCCCCAACACTGCCTCATTCTCTATCCCCTGCAGCTGCCCCCACTCTGCCTTAGTCTCTGCATGCTGAGTCCCCCCCCCCCCCACTTGCACTCAGTCCACCTCCATGCAGCCCACCCACTCCACCTCTGTCTCTCCCATCCTTGGACTCCTGAATCACACAGGACCCTGGATGGGAGTCCAGACCAGGGCTTTAGGGAGGGATAGTCAGACCATCGGTTCTCTCCCTGAACCTTCCCTGAGCTTCAGGTGACTTTGTATGAGGCAGTCACCCCATGGTGATAGCTTCTGGCATTGCCCAGTCACTGCTGAGCCTGGGCTCAGCCAGCTCCTCCTATGTCTTGCCTTAATACCCAGAGGCTGCTATGTCTATTCATTCCCAGTGGACTTGTCTGGGCTAGAGGGTGAAGCCTCCAGGCCAGGCCACCCAGCCGGTGGTGACAGATGGTCAACTGGGAGCTCCTCAGCCTGAAGGGGCAGAGAGGGAAGGAGGCAGCCTGGACAATCCCCAGTGCCTCCCTGGCCAACTCTGGTGTTTTCCCTGCAGAGCTGCCAGCAGGACACCCCTGGGAGGAGAGGCCACAGTTGTATACCCAGTCCAGCTCCAGAAGAGGGATAGGAAGTTCTAGCTAAACCTCTGCATGAATGCAGAGGGTGGGGTCCCTACTCAAAGACCTGAGATGGTCAGATGGGACTTAGACCCCAAATTTGCAGCCAGAGCTTCCCCGTCCTGCATCCCTGTCCCCTCCCAAGGAGTCAGCCACCACCCTTCTCTCCTCCCCTACTGCTTTCCCTAATGCTGGCCAGATATGAAAATCACTTCCCAGATTTTCAGGGATGTCAGAAACATGTCATTTCCCCACCTCTGTGCCCTTTTCACACCAAAACCCTGGCTCCACTTACTAAGTCTATAGATATATCGGTCCTGATCTTCATACACCAAAAAAGAAAAAACATATACCGCAACTTCAAGAGGGTGAGCCCCAATGATATAACACTTCTGAGGTACCTCCTAATATGTACAATAAAAAAACAAACAACCCACTACAACTCCCAAATACATAACATTTTGAAAACCAGATCAGGTCCAGCATGCATCCTAGGGGGAATCTGCTGACAAGTTTTAACTGTTCAAGTCAGGCTTTGACCTTCTCTACTCAACTGACCAATGCACTCTGTTTAGTGACCACTTTCCTCCTTGTGCTAGTCTGGGAAGACTAGAGAAACAAATTCATAGACACTCGTGTATAAGAAAGAGGTTTACATACAAGAGTAGTGGAATATTGAGAAAACATCATAGCCCAGTCCTGATCAAGTCCATAAATCCGATATTAGCCCATATGTCTGATAGCAGTCTACGAAGTCCTCTTCAGACTCAGGAAACACATGGAGTGATGTTGAATGCGGGAAGATCACAGGCCAGTGGGTGCAAAGTCATGGCGGTAGAAGCATCTCAGCTCTGTCAGGGGTCTCCATGTGGCTCCTCCAGGTCCCAGGGCTGCATCAGGGTAGGTCCATGTGGCTTCTCTAACTCAGGGCACTAGTGTAGTTTCATGTGTCTTGTCAGCTGCAATGTCTCCAGGAAGTAGCCAAGAGAAGAATGTGTCTCCCTCCTCCAAATAGCGAAATCCCGGGAGTTCCCAGAATTCTCAGAAGGCCATGCCCACACAGAAGCCAGATTATGTAACTACCACGCCATACTCCTATTCCTAAATTGTGGATAGAGGGAATTCACCAGAGGCTTATTTCTTTATAGTTCCACCAATGAATCTTGGATTAAGGGTAATGATGTCAAGAGGTTCAAATAGGAATAAAATGTTTGGAAACTGATGTGGAAGCAAATGTACAATTCTGTTGGACCTGATTGAACAATGGAATGATTTAATGTATTGATCTGGACTGGGCTGGGATGTTTCTTAATATACAATTTCTCTTTGATATAAAGTTCTCTCTTAAACATATATAAGTATCAATGAATTTGTTTCTCTAGTCTACTTGGACTAACACAATATGGTACGTTGGGAGTGGGGTACTAGAGAAACAAATCATAAAGGAGAGTGGATGCTTATTTGATTTCTACCTCGTGGTAGTTTTTCTTCTTTGGCTAGCCAGAGGTCAGATATGTCCATGCAGCTTACTGGGTTGTTTTCAGGAAAGAACATGGGAAATTGAAGTTTTGATTCTTTTCCTTGGTTATTCCTGTTTGAAATGGCAAAAATGAATGTGATAAATGTAACTTTTGTCAGGGGACAAAATTGCCCCTGGAACTTCTCTAAGACCATGCTGCTTATTTAGTTGAAATGGCTGACAGAAAGCCTGGCCCTGGTGTGAGGCAATGCAGCTAGAGGCCTAAGGCCATATTTCACATCAATAGAGTAGTTTAGATAAGGATTAAGATAAATAAGTATTGAACTTGACTGTTTTAAGAATTGAGTTTAGGATCGGGCTATACTAGGTTTATACTGTTTTCTTCTGCTGATTGTTATTGATATAATTATTGATAGAAATGATTATTGGGGAATATGAAAATAGAAAGCTTGTAAGCCCACATGCCTTCAGCCATTAATGTGGATTTTTAAATGGTTTAGGACACACCTGCAAAGGCTATAAAAAGCTAAGCCCCACAGGACATTCAAAGGTGAAGAGACTTGCCTAGGGGGCTAACAGATTGAAGGGGAAAAAAACAATCTTTTTTTTTCTTTTTCAATTTTGAACTAGTGATTTGTGCTTGAGGCTGGAAAACTTTGGAGCCATGGAAGGAACTCTCTGCTCTAGGACTCAATGTTAAAGGGAGCCTATGGGCTGGCTGAAATGCTTGCTAGGTAACCACCTGGATCTGCTTGTTGAGTGGAAGTGAGAGAAACTCAGCAATAAAGAGATGGGCTGAATCTGGCCACTGACACCCATGGACACAGGGACTAGAGGAGAAGATGGGAGTGAGTTGACTGGTCTGAAGTTCTTGACCTAGCACAAGGGGGCTAGGGTTGTTGAGAATTTGTGACAGTGCCCATGGTCTAAAGGCAAGGTGAGTAATGGGCACCCTGGTGAAGGCAGCCCACATTGCATTGACCAGATGAAAATTTTTGAGCCTGTGAACTGGTGCATAGTGCTGTTGGCTTTATGAATGGCCTGCCCTGATTTGACTTTGCTTATGGATGCCAACATCACAAGGTTCCAACTTGAATGAAGATTCTTCTCATCAAAGAATATGATTGTCTCCTCAGAGCACTGGGTTGATGTAAGTGGGTAGTGTAGAAATTGGATACCCCAAATGGGAGGATAAAGGCAGGAAGTGGCTGGCTTACAAACTTTCATAGGTTGGGGAATATATTCATAGAATTAAGGTGTAGGTGTTCACATAACTGCAATTGTTAGGCATAGAATATTTTTGTTTTGTTCACTTATAGAAAATTATGTTTAAATGGAGCTGACATATTAAATTGTATGCAATTTATCCTGTTAGGTACAGATATGATTTTATTATTGTTTTGCTTAAAAATTATATATGGTTAAAGAGACACCAAGTTGACAAGGTGTGGTCTGTGGCATTTACATAATCTCCTGTCAACTTGAGTGAAGGGGTGGAGTCTAGCCTGTCAATCAGGTCATAGCCAATGAGACCTCTGTGTGGCATGACCTTTTCCTGAGGATTCTGGGATCTCCTGTCTTCCTCCCTAGAGGCAGGTCACAGACTCTCGGCGTCATATTCCTGTTGACAAGCACATGGAGACACAGTGATGAGCCAGAGTCCTGGAGCTGGAGGAGCCATTGGGAGACCCCTGCCAGCACTGAGATGCTTCTACCGCCACTGCATCCACAAGACTTTCCACCCACTGGCCTGCGATCTCCTGGCATTTGGTGTCATTGCATGTGTTTCATGAATTTAAAGAGGAATTTATAGAGTGGTATCAGACATATGGGCCAATATCGACTGTATGGACTTGATCTAGACTGGGCTGGGATGTTTCTTAGTATATAATGGCTCTTTGATATTAAGTTTTCTCATACACATATACGAGTGTCAATGAATTTGTTTCTCTTGTCTATTTGGACTAACATAAATATGAATCCCAATAAAAAATTAGTTAAGAAGAGAGGATGAAGTAAAGGATGAATGGAAATTGCAAATCCAAGAAGAGTGGAAAGAGAGCTCTTATAGTGAGGGAACTGCAACTATTTTCATGAAAAAATGTGTACAACTTGTTGAATGATGTGATAAATGATTTTATGTCAACTAGACACGTCTGGCTAGGGGGGATTCAAACCTGTCACCAGGTTACCTCCTGAGGCTATCACACTGGTAGTGGGACCTTCCCTTTCTCCCTGTTCATCTTCCTGCTGACTGGCCATCTTGAGAGCTGCCAAAGTCCTGCCAGGTGTCCACCGACCTTGAATTAACACAACTTTCCACCCACTGGGCTGCGATATGCCTGCACTCTGTGTCATGCATGTGGCTGCAGGAGTCTGATGGGGGATTTATGGACTTGTATTGGACGTAGGAACTTCAGTTGGACTGGGCTGGGATGCTTTCTTGAAAATAAATACTTCAAAAAATTAAAAAAAAAAAGAAAATAAATACTTCTTTATATAAAGCTCTTTCTTATACATGTATTAGTGTCACTCGATTTGTTTCTTTAGTCAATCTGGCTTAACACAAATGAGAAACAAATATACTCTGTAAACTTTCACCCAAACCACAATGAAATTAAAACAAACAACCCCCTCCCAAACATGTTATCCGTAATGTTTTCATTCCCCCTCATCCCCAGTGTCTCTATACCTTCCTTCTGTTTTGCTGTTTACCTCTAGTCCCTCAGACCTGGGGCAGCAGAACTACCCTGTCCTGCCACACGCCCTCCCAACCCCATCTATCCTCATGCTTCGTAGCCTTCACCATCCTCAAACAGAGAGGCTCTCAGACAGGGTGCACACTTTCATGCAACTTGTAACCTTTCAGAACCCACTATTACCCATCCATGTCAAGAGGGGCATCCTGACTCAGTTGCTGAAAGTTCCAGAAGGCAGACTGGTTCCCACACTGACTGCACCTTGCACTGCTGCTGGCCCTGGCCTGACTGCTGGCTGCAGGAGCTCGGGCCTCCATCATTACACACTGATCCACCCACAACTGACTCCCCGAAGAAGCGGGTGGACAGAGGATGAGCACCTGGACAGCAGGAAGCCAGAGCCAGACTCCCTCCGGCCAGGACTCAGCCGTCACGTGATGGTGGCAGTCTCTTACTGTGCCCGTGCCCCTGCATGAATCCTGGACATTGCCAAGCCTTTGTTCCTCACCTGTAGCATGGGGACGGGACAGGGGAGGGGTGGATGGGTGGGATATTTGTTAGTAAGGTACAAATAAATTCTGGTTATTAGTGTTTGAACTGAGGAAACTTTGTAACCCAGTGGATCATGTGTTGGGCTTCTAACCGTAAGGTCAGCAGTTCTAAACCACCCATCACTCCTCTGGAGAAAAGTGAGGCTGTCTGGTCTCACAGGGATGTACAGTCCAGGAAGCCCAAAGGTACAATTCTGCTCTGTCTTTCTTGCAGGGAGTCAGAATCGACTCGATGGCAGTGGGTAATATTTGAATCGCCTCCACCTCAAATTCCACTTTGAAATCTCAGCCTCATGTCCCATCTCCACCCACATGTCACAGCGCTCTGGGACCCTGACCTTCCTGGTGGTCACGGGGCAGCCTCTGACACGGCTGGCAGACCAGGGAGGCCCTCTGAGCGGCAGCTGAGCCAGAGCTCAGACTCACCTATGATCTTCCACTGGTGTGTCACCTTCTGGGAAGACTGCCGGGGTGGAAATCTAGGGAGTGAATGGGGTGTTTTCGGTCGTTGGAAAGGCAGGAGGGAAGGCAGTCATGGGGGTGAACTTTTCTCCTCCTCTTCTCAACCCGAGCCAGGCCTGACACCTGCCGGGAAAGGGAGGAGCTGGTGGTCCAGAACCACCCACAGGCTCATGTCCAACATCACCAGAGGGGGAGTGTGCTGCACTTACCACCACCTGCCCCGTCCCCAGACAAAAATGCAGATGCTGTCACAGAGGAGGATCGTTTTAGCCAGATGCTAAAGTCTGATGATGCCCCTCCGGACCTCCTGACAATGCTGTCGGATCTACAGGCCCCCAGACCCTCTATTAGCAGCCGTCCCATGAAGAGCTGATTGACAGTCAGACATTTTGTTTTTTCTTTTCTGGGCCCTCTGACGGCCCAGCAGTCAGTGCTTGTCTCCCCAGCAGTTTCTCCGGCACTGGACCTGCTTACAGACCCAGGTTCTCAATCAGGAGCTCTCTAATCGGAAGCCAGCTAGAAGGGCAGGCCCTCTTGTTGGGCCACTGCCAGTATGGACTCTTGGCTCACTGTCTGCTGTCCCTGCAGGCCCTGCACCAGCAGTGGGCTCCATGGAGCACCTGGTCCTCAGCTGCCAGCTCGGTCGATCCCACCTGACACTCACACATGGGAACAGAGCATACATACTTTTCCACCGCCCCCTCGCCTGCCCCACAGGGTGTGTTTGACCCTCAGTGTTCCTTTCTGCCTGACCCCACTTGTTGCTCCACACCCTCGGGAGCCATCTTGCCCCCCAGGACCCTTTGATCACACCCTACTGAAGGCTCTACCACCCACTAGGAGAGGATCCCACTGTAGCCACCGCAGCCTTCTTGCTTGTGCCCTTGGAGACACGACTAGGTGAGGACCCACAGCCCCGTGCCCACTCCACCCTATGAAGGCCCTCCGTGCCGACAGGAAGCCCCACGCCAGTCTGAGCACAGCCCCGAGCAGCAGTCTGCAGAAGCTCCCAAGCATCTCATCCGGCAGAATTCCAGCCATTGCTCCTGTCCCCAGGCTGCCCCGGCCAGACAAACCAGGAAGGAGGCTGAATGACTTGGGGGCTTTGGACCAATCATCCAAGTCCCACCTCCTGCAGCATAATGGACAGGTCCACCTGTTCTCCTGCACCAGTGTGGGTGCTGCCCCAGTGGGAGGAGCATGTGCCGGTGCTGGAGAGCTATGGGCCTGCGGCCGGTGCATGTCACAGACCTCTGCCTACACTGCTGAAGACTGACCCCTCCAGACCCCCCCAAACAGGGCTCAGCCCCCTGCCTCCTGGTGAGCTCCCTGACCTGGGGCAGAACACAGCATTTTCATCACCTCATCAGTCCCCTGCCACCCTCCTGCTTCCATCAGAGCAGCTGGAAGGGGCGCCCTTTGGGCTCCTGCTATGGGCCCCTTGGCTCCATGCATAATTAGTGATTCTCTAGGAGCCTGAGGTCTTCCTACCCCTTCACTTTGGGGGCTTGGGGAGTGGAAACAAGGACTTGAGGCCCCCAGATGAGCCGGCAGGCAGGGCATTGCCATTTGTCAGTGTCCTCCGGTGAGGGTGCTCATCCACTTCTTCCCACCCCAAACCCTCATCCTGTCCATCCCCTCCAGCTCAAAAGGGGCTCCCAGTGTGGCTGGGCTGGGGCAGGGACCAAGTTGTCCATTTGTCTATTGGGGCAAGGCTCCTCCCCTCTGCCATGCCCAGAGTCTGTGTCCATTTCTAACTGCAGCAGCAGTGCAGCCCTGCCCTGCATGTGCCCTGTGGCCTCCGCCCTGCCTCCTCTCCTGACCTCCCGTGGAGTGCCACCTGGTACTGTATTGGTTGGACACAAGCTCTAGCCCAAGGTGTGGGCCCCTCCAGGGCTCCGGGCGTTGGGCTGAGTACTGATGATGTTGCTATTAGCAACTGCTTCTTCAGGTTTGTGTAGGTCAGTCTGTAGTGCGGTTGACCTTTTGTGATGCTAAGTTTTGAAAACACCTGCTCACGACAGTAAGTTGTTCCAAACACAAATGTATAGTTCATGTTGTGGCATCAAACAGCTGACCTGTGGTGAGCAGCCCAACAGGTAGCCAACCCCACGCCCCCCACCTGGGCTCTAGCCTTCGCGTCAGGGGTGTATAAGCCTTCTCACAGTGGGAAATTCTTGCTTGCTTATCTAACGGTTCCAGAACTCAAACAGTGGGAGGTCCTTGTACCAAACATTCAGTTCATCATCGCTTTGCAGCCCCGTGATTTTGTATTGTAGGTTCTCAGTTGTATCAGCTGGTTCCACGTTGAACAACGTCACAAAGATATTCAGTTCCATTTGTTTGCATTTCTTGTCACTGAATCCTTCATTAAGTGCCTCAATTACCTCCACACATTCCCAGCATACTCAAGTGTCCCAGAAGGAGAAATGCACCACGTCACTCCTTTCGATCTGCACTTTCCACGGCCTAAATGTCCCTTCAGATGATCTCCCATTCCACAGCAGGGAGCTGAGAAGCTGGTTGGGACCCCGCAGCTTGGCGATCAGCTCGGGGAGGTCCTTGGTAGCGCCTCCATGAGCGCTCACTCACACAGCCACCTTGCTGTCCTCGAGCTGCCCAAGCTGCGGACCTCATGCGGCAGGTCACAAAACCTAATGGGCGTGTTCAGATTCTTCAGGAACTCCTCCGACCGGCGGTGGCTACACCCTCTGGCGTTGACAAAATATGCGCACGGCACCACTATTGCCATCACGTTGTTGGGTCACAGGACTGCACACAGATTTCCTGGTGTGTGGTGCGGTGGCACCACATGGAACCACTCAAACCGAGACTGAGACAAGTCAGTTCTTTCATGACAAATCCAAAAGCCCTTTTTGAGCCCATCATGACCGGAGCTTCATGTGCAGTACGGCCCCTTCGAATGTTAACTTTTTTCAAATGTTACCTCCAGTTTTCCATTGATCAAACAGGTCTCTCAAACAAGCCCTCGTGGCGTGGCGTGCCATGCATGGCTTCCAGTGGCGGCAGTTGCTCTCACACCAATCTCTGCACTTCTCCCACGAATGACAATGGCCAGTTGGACAGGATCTGTTATGTCCGTTGTCTCGTCACATGCCAGGAAGGAAAATGGGAATTAGCCTGGGGAATCCTTAAGTGTTTCTTCAATATCTTGTGCTAAGTCAGTAATCCAATCTGACCTGCTTCTCCAAGACAAACAACACTCGGAAGCCATCCGGCTTTGCCTGGTGCTAACAACTCCGCAGGAGCCACCAGGAGCCTCCGCGCCTCCACAAACTCTCCCTCTGTTGAGGCCTTCTCGACTGGCTCGCTCGCTCCCTAACTCATGTCTATCACAGTGAGGCCCAGTGAAATCGGCTTGTTGTGATTCCAAGCTCCACTGAAAAGCCTGGATTTTGCCTCAGATGCGTGTGTTTCATTGAGTTTAGAATGCTCCCCCCCCCCCATTACCGCTAACACATCACCACAAACTAAGCACACAGGTTTGCCTAGTTTGACATTAACAGCAATAATCAGTTGTGTGCTTCTCTTAGAACAATTGACATTCTGTTTCAATTTTTCTATTCTTTGTAGTTGCCAATTATAGGCTATTATACCACTTACATTTTAATAAGCGGATCCAGCGACATGATTATTTTCCTGTGATTGCTGTTCTAATTCTGCATCTTGGATTTGGAACATGTCCAACATTCCTATCATGGACTTGGAAATATTTTCTGTGTACTATGTTTTCCTCCTAACCTGCATCTGAGATTCACTTTTCTTGAGGACGGTTGATTGTGGACATGTGGTTAAAAGCTGGATTGGAGTTATCATAGGTATTTAAAGACATGAACAACATTGTTGTCAATCATCAGAGGCAAGGTCATCAGCATTTCGTCTCATCATCACTAGATCCTTTTAGTTAAGCAATGGAGTGTTAACCCTTTTGTAACATGCCCACTCCAAGCTGACTGCCCTCTGAGTGACCACAAAACAGGCAGACGGGTCTTGGGCAGCTGATGAGAAGCGTCCATATCTGTCCTGTCATGTGTCCTGTCGATCCTCTAATGGACACATGATTCACTTAATTGACATTTATGTTGCTATGACAAAGCTCCTAGATTAACTGAAATTCAGTTCCAGCCTGCAGTTGCCTTGGCAAGGCATGACCAAATGGTTTCTCAGGCTTTGTTCAGCTGGGAGGCGGCTGTCCCCCATTCTGGCCCTCTATGAGTGATAGGTGATAGAAGGTCTTAATTGTGGAGCGGGGTCCTGGGTGGTGCACACTGTGCATACATTCTGCTGCCAGCAGACAGCTTGAGGGTTCAAGCCAACTCAGAGCCTTGGAAGAGAGTCCTGGCAATTACCTTCCAACGGCCAACGAGCATCCTAGGGATCTGCGTTCTAGTCTGATACCGGGAGGGGTCTAGAAGGGACCAGCAAACAGCTTTTGCTTGTCGTCTCCAAATGGGGTCACACGGACAGTGCTTACGTCTCTTCAGAAACAATGCATGTTAACACGTACACCGTGTACGCCAACCAGGGATCTCCATGAGTAGGAAGCTTATCAAGGGCAAGTGGTTTTATTCCCAGGGAACTAAAAACACACATACAAACAACAAAAACATGATTAATACGTCAACCGTTAAATTTTAAATTCTGAGGCTTAGTTCATTTATATCCATGTTTCTAATGTATTTTAACTAAATTCAACATTAGCTAAAACAAATGAATTTCCCTGGCTCTCAGCTCACTGGAATGGCATTTGGTAGGGAAAAGAAATGCTCGTGTTGGCAGATGGACATGCTGAAGGGATCCTTGTAAGGCTGACCGGTCTGATGATAGACAGGTGGAGCTCCCAGGACTGTGGCCCTAAGATATGAAAGGACAAGGAGAGGGTGACATTTTCCCTGTCAGCCACTCCTGTGACCCAACTTTTACTTAATAACGGACATTTGCATCTGGTGGCTTGGAGTTTAAGTTTGGTATCCTATTTACTTCTTTGCACCTCTTTGGGAACCGGTAAAGCTGATAGAAAAAAAAAAATCTGACCCTATTTCCACTTCCCAAGTTGGCCTGACTGCACTTACCATACAGGAAAATTCTGTTCCAGCCACCTGAACTGTCATATCCTCACGCTAAGGATATCATGGTAAAAAGAGACTTACATGAATAGAAGTCATTGTTCTCAGCCCTACACGCCATTGGCTTGAAGAAGTTTGAGAAACACCTGAAGGACTCAGTGTGTTGAGGATCAGTGATTTCACATTTATAAAGCAAAAAGCTCACTAATGGTTCTACAGATACATGATTTTACATAAATATAAAGTTATTGTTATCAGTAGGAACATATCCAAGTATCTTGCCAACATATTTCTGACCCAGACTATTAGATTTCATATTAAAATATGCTAAGATGGTTTTCTTTAGAAAGAACTGGCAAGAAGACAGGGCTTGAAAAACAGCTTTACTAAGCGAATCCCACACAAACCACCACCACTCTCTCGAGTACTTTTTCCAACTGATAAGAACAAAGTCAAGATGTAACAACGGTAGGGGCTCACCATTGAAAGCAAAGAAGAGTGAGCATTAAAAAACCCAAAAACAAAGATGCATGGAAATAATTAGTCCAACGGACAAGTGGGCCATGTGAACCACAGCCTCTATGCCCTTAAGACCAGAAGAACTAGATGGTGCCAGGTTCCCCAGCCAACTGCTCTGAATAGAAGGGCCTGGATAGATGGTGCCAGGCTCCCCCAGCCAACTGCTCTGAATAGAAGGGCCTGGATAGAGTGAGACAAATGTGGACCCAAACCCAGTACCATAAAGCAAAGACCAGGTTTAGTGGTCTGCTAATGAGTGGTGGAGCTCTTAGGGCTCTGGCCATCCCTGTGGCTTTCGGCCAAATAATGATGAAGCGAATTGCAACACTCGGAGGTAGAGACTTCTGAGAAAAACCAATCATGTGCGATCCAAAGGGCAGCGTGTGCCCAGGGGTAAAGCTGCAAAGGGAGCGGAGGATAGGAAAGAGTGACGATGAGACACAAGCACAGGGAAGAAGCGGGTTTACATTGTGGGGCTAACAATCAGTGTCAGGGTACAAACCTGTGCGTGAGTTATTGAATGGGAAGCCAACTTGTTCTGTAAGCTTTCCCTTGGATCACAATAAGAGCCAAACAAACAAACTACGCCTAACTAAAGGTCTGAGCCTTCTGTGGGGTTTTGAAACCAACTTGAGTTTCTGAGCCTCTGTGCCGGTCTTTCCTACCTGCAGTCGAACACACTCGGTGTTTCCTCCTCCTAAGAACCCTCTGGGGTGTGTTCTGTCCTAGCCCCACTTGAGTGAGAAGCGCCACAAACCCAATATTGTCCAGGCTGGAGGGAGACACACAAAGCCAGTGGGATGCATCTGAACTCGGAGAGGAGTTCGTCTGCTGCAGCCCTTTACGAAGACGGTAGGAACTGTCGCCACCACAGAGACAATACGCCTAGAGAGCTCAAAGAAAGCGAAAGAGTAAAACAGAGAACATATTTGCAGACTCAAGTAGGCTGCCAGCTTTGCTTACGGAACTCGGCAAATGCCCAGCGCTGTTTGTTTTGCTGGTTTTCTGCCGCTGCTGTGGCGGAGTGTGCTGTCCAAGCATCCTGGCTTCTAACGTCCAGGGCACCCAGGCTCCATGGCGAGACTTGGCTCTGGGCAGCTTCCTGCGGAATTCAGTCAGCTGCAGACACCTGGCACGTTGTCTGCATAGATATTATGTTGCTACCACTTTATGCTCCAGTAAAACAAACAGACAAACAGATGAAGGGGGAAGTCGGCAACATTTTTGGAGCACCCGCATATGCTCTACTTTGATTGGCCAGAACTGAGTTTAACCTTGGTCTGATTTGCCCCCTGTCAAGTTAACTTCTGCTTTTACCCATTTCTTTGTCAGGGGGAGGGCTAACCTAGGGGCAGCACCCTAGTAGCACTCAGATGAGCTGCAAATGGGAAACCTCTCTGGAAGCACAGTGGGTTACTCTCCGGCCCCGTCTACCTCCTCAATGGGACACCTGTGCCCCTTCCCAGTCACTGTCCACCTCCTGCCTCTGCCAACTTATGCCTTCCCACGTCTTCCTTCCGCCTTCTCATCGACCACACCGGAACTGCCTTCAGCTCCCTCCCACTCACTGAACACCTTCCCGTAGGTTTCATTGGATCCTGCCTTCCCCGTAGGGCTGCCACCTGAGCATTTCCAAAGCCTCCTCAAACACCTTCCAGCCGAATCCTCCCTCTTCCTCCGTTTCCAACCCAGGCTGAGTGCTGGCCCCTGCACCTTTTCACTTTCCCCACCTGCGCTACCTCCTGACTCCTCTGACCTCCTCAACCACCACAACTGGACCGCAGCTCCTCCCCTTTTCTCACGCCCCACAGGGGTGCCTCTCACCTTAGTCCTGACACCTGGTGGTTTCCTGGCCCTCCACACCTGGACCCGCACTGCAGCCATTTTGTCTCCTTCTTCCCACACTGGTGGCTACTTATGGGCAGTCCTTTCTCCTCGCTCTCTCACCCTCCTCACTTATTACTTTATCTTGGCTACCTGTTGACCCTCCTGTCTTGTCACCCATCATACTGTGTTCTGGCCTTTCCTACCCTCTCATTTTTCATACTGAGGCAGAGCCCTCCCACCTCCTCACTCACCACACCACTGCTGCCTCCAGCCCCGGTCTGTCTCCTTTTCACTCCCATTTGGGAATTCTCTAGGATTCTCCCACCTCTTCAGCTCCCATCACTACTTTGTCTTTCACTTAATCCCTCCTGACTCTCATTCACCACACCTGCTCCCAAATCTCACCGTTACGGCCTCCTCATTTCATCCTGGGGCTTACCCTGTAGACACGGCATTCATACAAATACCTGTTCACGATACTCACAGAAACACTCCCATCAATCAAAAGGTGGACACTACACTGATGTCCATCAACAGAAGGATGGATGAACCCAGCACGGTCCATCCATACAATGGGGTTCCACTGAGTATTCAAGGGAATGATGTTTCTATGGCAGTTAGAGCACAGGCGAATCTAGTTCAGCTAAGTGACAAAGTCAAGGCATGTAAGGACATGCATTTCCAGGTAGATAGGATATTCCAAGGAGATAAAGCCATGGGCACTGTGAGCTGATCGCTCACTGTGTAGACCGTGGTGAGGGACCACGGGGCAGACTTCTTGACGGGGACTTCAATGGGCTTCCATTTATGATGACGAAAATGTTCCAGAAGTAGATACTTAGTGATGACTCAGTGGGATTGGGGGAATCTCATGAAGTCACGTTAGTGCATTCTTTTAAACCATTCAAACTTTATTAAGTGAGACAGCTAGCGTTAACACAGTATAAACTCTGATGAGCTTATAGGGAAAATACTAGAGAAAAGCCAACAAAATTCCCAGTCGGCTAAGGTGAGTGAGGGGTCCGTTTCTATACCACCATCCCCAAGCTGTGGACGAGGGACTGCTGCAGAAGTGGTATTGCAAATGTCTGGGTGCTGGGGATCAGAGCTGCAGTCAGAGAATTCGGGGCTACCTGCAGCCCCAGTGGCTGCAGGAGCAGGACTGGAAACATGTGGTACATGCAGAGTTGGCAACAGATCCTCTGGCTATCCCTCAGGCTCTGGTGATGAGGCTGGTGGTGGAATCCCGGGAGTGGATCCTGTTCCAGTGGTGGAATAGCACCCATGTGTGGCCTGATTCTCAGCCCCCAAAGGAAGCTCTCCTCTTCTCCCACTGACACTTTTCTCCCCAGGGACAAAGGCTTCTTGTGCAGCTGAGCTCTAACGACCTGTTCCAGGTCAGCTGGATGTGGGTTTCTGTCCATATCTGCTGCTGTGGGCTATGAACAGGGGAGCAGCAAGCAGAACTGGAGGGGACCGTGAGGGCCCAAACTCTCCCAGGGGCTGCCCCGAGCCTCAGCCTCCTTTTGTTCAGGAAGACACCCAGGTTTCACATGTGACTGCTCTCCTCTGCAGGTAGTGTCCCTGAACTCATTTCTCCAGGGTGTTTATATGTGAGGGACCCAAAATCTGCCAGCCCCAGAGCAGACACGGGCTCTCCCACCCCATCCAACCCCTGATGGAGAGAAGAGAGTCCTTCCTTCTCCACCTAGGGTCCACTCCCTCTCTACCCTTGTGCTGGGGTCTTCTGTTCCCGGCTGGCTGGTTGCCTCCATACCTGGGGAAGTCACAGGATCACGTCTAATGCTCAAGAAGGCTGGCGTGCCTGCCTGGGTCCTGAGTGAATGGAGGGCCAGCGGTTCATGCCTGTGTGCTCACTTATTGAATGAACCCAAGCGGCACCTTCCTTTGTCTCTGAGTGCCCTGGGGAACCTCCATCAGTCCTTAGGGACAATTGTTCTGGCAATAGGCAGGGGGAAGCCTTGCCAACTGTTACCAGAGCTCACACTCCAAATGGGAAATGAGTTTGCTCCAGGGACACGGCACAGACGATGAGGGGCAAGGCGGACAGCTCCTTCACGAGGGAGCGGTAAATGCAAAAGGCGAGCATCTCGCCCAGTCCAGCAGCCTCTTTGAGAGAGCCAGGCTTTGCAGTCACATGTTCCTCCACGCCTCCTTCTTTAGATGTCCGGCAGTCATTTTGGCTGGTTGTGCCTCTTACCTTCCCACTTCTTGCTTAGAGAGTGGTGGGACATTTCCGAGACTCCCCGCTGGTAGGTAACTGGGTCCCACTTCCCTTGGGAATGGCAGTGTGTTAGGGAGGGTTGTCAGAGAAACAAGCCAGTGACACTCATCTCGGTACAAGAAAGAATGTCACAGAGAGAATGAACTTGACACCTAGGTGGCACCCAGCCCAGTTCAACTCATGGTCACAGGTCTGATGCCGGCTGGGACCTCTTCAGACTCATGTTGCTACAGGTCTCTGATGCAAGGGGGAAGGAGGGAGCTCACAGGTCACCAACGGACAGTCACATGGGTCTAAGGTCAGTAGAAACATGGCAGGGCACCGACCACTGTCTGGGTTGGGTGTCTCACATGGGGTGGCCCCGATGGCAGATGTGGAGTCCCTATGCAGTCTCAGTGAGGAGGACGGAGAGCAGAGTGGAATCAGCATTGTTCGAGCTTGCTCTTTATATTAGACAGGGTTCTCTAGAGAAACAAAACCAGAATACTAATAATTTTACATATATTTATGCAGATAGATAGATGTATAACATCAGAGATAAGCAGTTAATTAAAGTATAAAGCAGTACAAATGGCTCAGTACAACTCATTCCCATGAGACAGTTGTGAAACACTGGCAGTCCTTCAAGTCTTGAGGGCCACTGGATAGTCCTCTGTAGAGCAATTCAGGCTATCTGGGCACAGGCAGCAAAGAGCAAGGCAGGTCACCAACAGTCAGCCAGATGACAGGGTACGACAGTCCCCAGCTCAAGAGATGTAAATTCCAATGGTGTGGTGAAGCAGGTCTTGAAGGAACCTCAAATTACAGCAACACAGTCCACGGGTTTGGTG
The DNA here is from genome assembly GCF_050624435.1 of Tenrec ecaudatus. NCBI lineage: Eukaryota > Metazoa > Chordata > Mammalia > Afrosoricida > Tenrecidae > Tenrec > Tenrec ecaudatus. Next base: position 72,966,180 of record NC_134539.1, on the reverse strand, counting down.
TCCCACAGGTAGTGTAGCTTGCAAATTGAGGCACAGAACAAGCAAGGCAGCCGCATACTGGTCCGATGATCAGAGAGCAAGAGAGAAAGAGGTGAGGCTTGCCGAGCCATTTATATCCCGGCTCTTCAATTAACCCCACATCTGTTTATGGGCCAGGCACAAGAAATGAACTACCTCACTCGTATACCAAAGGCCACCATCCAAGGAGGTGCCATCAATCTGCCACTTGACTGACAGGTTGATCTCCACCCCTAGCCAGTCGTGTCTAGTGGACCTATCTGAACTACCACAAGCCGTTGTAGGACCTGCTGCGTTATGGCCAAGTGTTTGTGTAATCTCACAAAATTGTCTATATAGCACAAATCATCCCCGAGGTGTGGGGGCATTAGGTGTGCTACCATTGTATCTAGTCTTTTTTAACTCAGCTGTTCTGAATAGGCAGGCCTCATCCAGGTCGGTATCTGGTGCATAGACACCCTGGGTGCCACAGAGGGATGACTGTCAGAGGCTGCACCGAGATCTAGAGGCCAAATTGGGGCTGGAGCTCAAACCAGGAAGGCTCTACCTTAGTGGCTTGTGGCAAGCGATAGGGCATGAAGCTGGGCTGAGCTTTTCAAAGTTTAAGTTGATGTGTATGTGGGTACTGCGAGAGGTGGGGTGTGATTGAAAACATGAAGAACTTTGAAGTCATTTTTGAGTAAGTCCTCCCCAAACACCCCATTCCAGAGATGAGAAACTAGAGGCTTAGCGATGTCAAGTGTCTGCTCCAGTCAGGTGGTCAGAGCCTAGAAGGGCCTGCTTCCTGGGCTCCAGGATGCTCCTGTTGAGTGTCCTAAGGCCTGGTTTGCTCCAATTCAGAGGGCAAGGTCTGATGTAAGCTCACTCCCTTCCCAGCTGAAGGTCCACTCTGTACATTAAAGGAATTTTGAGACTCAAAGCTATGATGGTCCCAAATCCAGTCAGTCATGGGTGAAACCTTGAGAGATTCCCACAGGCCCAGCACTCCGACTCAGGGAGTGTGAATGCAAATGAACAGCCAAAGACTGTAAGGGGGATCTTCTCTCAGGGCCAACAGCACTCAAAGCCACCCTACCAGACTGTTGGCCACCATCATAGCAGACTGGCAAAGCGGAAAAAGAACCCTAAGAGCCAGGGCAGAATTGACGCAGGGACACAGCCATCATCGCCAGCTGTTGGTGCTACAGCTGTTTGGGGATGGTCTCCGGCGCTCACCATCTTAGCTGTCCATGTGCTCAGCCGTGGCCCCCCATGTCACTCCTGGGAGTCTGTCTGGGTGCGGGCACAGGCCAGTGCTCCTCTGGTCTTGCTGAAAGGGGAGCAGTTCAGGAGTCAGTCCAGGGCCAGCAGCCGTGAAAGGCTTAATCACTGTGGGAACCAGTCCTCCTTCTGGATGTTTCTATAGCCGGTCACGAAGCACATCCTGACTCGCGGGGGTCATGGTGCTGGGTTCTGTACGCTGCAAACTGAGCCTCATTGTTTGGGGGTGAAAAAGTCTATTCAGCATGAGGTGGCGGGAGGTGGCAGAGAAGGACAGTGCTGTCGACTGCTGCCTGGGGCTCTGGAGTCCAGAGTTAAATAGTAAACTGAGAACAGGATGCCAAAGGACCCCTGAGCTGGTGTAAAGTGGAAACAGTACACGAGAGTCATTTCTGATATTCCTACAAACATGGGGAAAGTCATTTTGTACAGATGTTCTGGCCAGAGTAGGAAGGAAATTTGGGGAGGCCAATTACTGTGGGAGGGAACTGGGGGCCCTCTAGAGGGACATCGCTGGGATGGAGTGGGGGACCAGGATCCCTCTGACCTTCTCTGGACCCTGGATGGAGACTCTGATACCTGAACTCACCCAGACCCTGTGCCAGCTCTGCCTGGCCCTGTCTTGGGATGGCTGGTGATTTTGAATCTGTCCTCTTCCTCCTGTGCTATCTCTTGTTGGCAGCTCTGCAGATACAATGCTTTGAGTGGGTTCAAGAGGGGTCAGAGACTCCACTGAGTCTGCTGCCTCTCTAACTTTCAGGACTTTGTGCCTTCTTGGCTTCCCGGAAACTACCACTTTACCAGCTGTCCCCGAGTGCTGGGTAGACTGGCCTTGTGTGGCACCACCTTGCTCAGACCAAGTCTATGGATGGAGGCGAGAAATAGCCACCTCTGAGCATTGCAGCTGGGTCCAGAAAGAGCCGAGTCAGCACAGGGTCAGCTGTGGCCTGGCAATGTCTACAACTAGGACCCTATGGTGACTGCCCCAAACAGGGCCATCTGGAGCTCAGAGCAGGTCCTAGGGACTTCTGGCTTGATGTGTCCCTCCTTAAAGACGTGGTCTAAACTAGGAAGCTCAGGTCAACACTTAGGGTCCAGCAACCTATGTGGTGGGAGAGGGTGTGAGTTCAGGGGTATGAAAGAGATGTTCCCTTGTGACACCCAATCCCCAAGGCACCCAACCTGATGGTCTAGCCCACCCACCATGCCATTCTAGGTTACATTCAACCCCCTGAATCCGGCGATGACGAGGGACCGTGAGGAAGGGGTTGGGGGTCCCTCATTGAGTGGCTAGTCCATCATCTTCCTGATTACCCATCTTCTCAGGCCACACAATCCTTCCTTCTTTGGTTGCCACCCCTTTCTACCTCTCTCCTAAATGAAGCCTGCCTCATCCAACAACGTTTTTTAGAATTATTTTTAAAATTTCTTATTGTGAATTAAAAAGGGGGTTATAGATCAGATCATCTCTCCCAGATGACCCAACCATGCCTCACCCAACAATTGTTGACTCATCAGTTCTGTCTTCTTTGCCCCCAGCACCACAACTGAGGACACCCTAAGAAAAGGGTTGGCAACATCCCAGAGGCAGTATGCACAGGGGGAGTGGGCAGGGGCCTGCCCAGATGGGATCACAGTGGTGGCCTGGCCTAGACTGACCAACTCTGGACCATCCTGTGTTACTTTGTGGTTCTTTTTGCCCAATGGCCAGCACCTTCAGGGGTAGGAGCTGAGACTACATCTCAATCTTCCTACACAAGGGTCAGATTCCTTGAGTCCTCAACTTTGATTCATTGGAAAATTCAACACAGCACCAATGATACTTGTTTCTAGTTGGAGTGTTTCCACTCAAGTGAGCTGGGTTGGAGACTGCCTCTAGAATGTGCATGCTTGGTTACCAAGGTTCCAAGTTCTATGTGCTCCGTCTGTTGTCGAGGGTGTGTGATCACCACCAGATAATACATTCCCAACGGTCCTTCTGGGATTTGAATGCTCACCTTTTCCCATGCTACCCCCTTCGCTGTATAAGTGACACCAGCTCCCCCAACAGAACCAGAGGAAGGTTTGGAGGCAGCCAGAGTCCCAGTTTTGAATAGATAGGCAGAGCTAGCTTCAGACACGGCTCATCACTATTAATCAACATGTGGGAAAGCACCATTAATATTATTGAAAAAGGTATTTACAATGGTTTTGAAAAATATATCATGCCATCTCCAGCATAATTTTCATCCTGAAAACCATGTTTTCCAGCGAATGGTCCTTTTTTCTTCCAACATTCTCATTTCGGTCACCAGTAATGGCTGGTCAAAATCTTCAGTATCTTCACCTTTGGCATTAGTGGTTGGTGTGTAAATTTGAGTCATCATCATATTAACTGGTCTTCCTTTTATGTGTGTGGGTATTATCCTATCACATATGGCACTGTCCTTCAAGATCCATCTTAAACTGTTCTTTATGCTAATTGTGAGATGCCATCTCATCAATTGTCATTGCTGTCATAGTAAGCCATATGAGTGTCTGATTCAAAGGGACCGAGCAGTTCATTTCATCTGACTAATGCCTGGGACATCGATCTTCCTGCATTCCGTTCCCTTTTTGAGAACTTTCAATTTTCCTAGATTCATACTCTGTACAGTCCATGTTGTGATGTGAATGCATGTTTCTAGCTTTTTCTTCTCATTCTGAGCCTTGGCCCATAAGCAAATGCAGGCCATGAGGCTCTTCTCCACCCGTGTCATTCGGGCCTACTCTATTTTGAGGAGGCAGCTCTTCTTCAGTCGTATTTTGAGTGCCTTCTAACCTGAATGGCTTATCTTCTGACACAATATCAGACAATGTTCACCATTACTCATAAGGTTTTCAGAGGCTAATCTCTCAGGAGTGCATCATTTATTGTTTCTTCCTCATCACACTGCCCGGGAGAAAAGTCCTCTTTCTTGGCCTCTCGACATTTCGTCTGAGTCTGGTGCCAACTTGTAGCTAAGCCTAGCTTAGAGTGGGCACATGTGGGTAGTCAGTGCCTGCGGAAGAGAAAGGGGGAGTTGTGGCCTCCGGGGCTGTGTGGGCCAGTCAGTACAGGGGATGTCTCTCCTGTCCTGGTGTGTGTGTGTGTGTGTGTGTGTGTGTGTGTGTGTGTGTGTGTGTGTGTGTAGGCCAGAGGTCTTCAGTCAGATAGGGGCTACGAGCATTCTGCAGAGGCACACCCCCCATCATGTTCTCCTGACTCTGTACTGTGACAGTGTGTCATTACCAGGCTTGGAAGTCATCTATACCAACTCATAATCCTCATTCAGCCTGTCCCTGACCTGACCTTGCAGAGCCTTGTCCTGTGTGGCCACCTAAGTTGAGGGTAGAGACCCTAGGACCTCACCAACCTCTTACTAGCCACACCTGGGCATGTCCAAGGCCTTGAACCTCCTCCTGAGCCGACTCATGACATTTCCATCGCCACCTCCACCTCCACTTCCAAGCATTTCTGGGTGGTCTCCTGTGGTCTCCACTCCTCACTTCCCACGGCGAGCTGTTTCCACTCTTTCAAATGCATCAACCTGGATGGCAGGAGCTCTGGTTAAACCCCACTGCTCATGTTCACAAGGAATCCTGGTGGTACCCGACTATTGACTGGAAGGTTGGTGGTTCAAACCTATCCTATGAGCTACTCTGTGGTGGCACCCATAAAGATTTAAACCCTCTGAATCCCTCCATAGTTTTCTATGAGTCAGAATTGGTTTGTTGGTAGTGTTTTGGCTCTTGTTCACAAAGCAGTCCTGATTGCAAGGCTCCTGACCTGAAGCAGATATCGGGGTGGGGGTGGGGTGGGGGTGGTCATCTCATCCTCTGCCCTCCTTCCTGTACTGATGGACCATGGAGGCTGTCCAGAAACCAGACCATCTCCCCAAAATGCACGATTGAGAACCAGTCCCCCATCCCACCAAACTGTATCTAGATACTGAATTCCAGTGTCCTAGACTAAAGGGAGCTGAGACTCTATGACACCCTCTGCCTCCCTGTCATTTTTTCTAAGGAGGGAACAAGTGCCCAGGAAGGTTGAGAGGACAGCTGAAATGGGAACTAGGCCTTTTGATTAGCAAACTCTTTAGCTGACTTGTCTTGTCATTGTTGTTGGTTTTGTTTCTTTGCTTCCTGTCTGTGTTTTGTATGGTTTTCTGAATATGTCTGTGTTTTGTATGATTTTCTGAATACAGGATAGGTAGATCTATAGAGACAGTCTCTGGGTTAATAATTAACTAAGGATACGCAGGGGAGGGTGGGGGGAAATGACCTAATAACAATGAGTAGAGAAGAAAATGACTGATCCCGGCGATGACTGCACAACTCTTTTTAATGATTGAATAATTAAATTGTATATGTGAAGTATATGTCTGTACAACTATATATTAATAAATAAATAAATTAATAAATAAATGGCTAAGGCCCTGGAAGTTGACTGTGTTCCCTTTTAGTAGATCTTATCGGGCCACTAAGTTGGCATAGACTGGATGGCAGTTGGGTTTGGACTTTTAGTTTTGTAAATCCCTTATAAGAGGAAAATATGGAGGGAATTGAAAGCGGATATTGAACAAAGTCCTGTAGGTGCAGAGGAAAGACCTGCTCTAGGTTCACAGAATTCGAAGTCCCATTAACTGTTAACTGATCAATGAAAGGGAAGTGCCTCCTCCCCCTTAATTCCACTCAGCCCCTCTGTGAGGAACCCCAGCCCCAGCTAAACTCACTGCCAAACACCAGAGTCCAACTCCTAGTGACCCTAGGGCAGGAAGAACTTTAACTCTTTATGGGAGTAAATGGTCTCATCTTTCCCCAGCAGAGAGGCTGGTGATGTTGAACTGCTGTGGCATAATGGTTATGCATTGAGCTGTTCACCACAAGGTCAGCAGTTCAAAACCACCAGCCACTCTGTGGCAGAAAGATGAGGCTCTTTCCCGTGAGGAGTAAAGTTAGTCTCAGAAACCCTACAAGGTCACCACGAATCAGAATTGAGACCATGAATCCGAAGTGAGAGTTTCTGAGGCCTTGTAGTTAGCAGCCCAACGAATGACCCTAAATCTCAGCGTACAGATCTCTCCCTCCCGTGTTCCCTGCAGTGACCACTACCTTTAAGGCATTGTGGAAATGTAGTGTCTTATCAATTTAACAACCAAAACAACAAAATCGAACCTTGTTACCGGAGTTGCTCTGTATTCATCAAGATCTAGGCTCCCAGGCGAATAGATTTTTTTTTCTTTTAAAATGTTATTTTGAGGGTTTTTAAAAAATCATTTTGTTGGGGGCTCGTACAACTCTTATCGCAATCCATAACATCCACCCATGGGTCAAGCACATTTGTACACTTGTTGCCATCATCATTCTCAAAACATTTGCTTTCTACTTGAGCCCTTGGTATCAACATCTCATTTTTGCCCCTCCCTTCCCTCCCTTCCGAACCCTTAATAATTTATTAATTGTGATTATTTTTTCATGTCTTACACGTTAACAGATTTTGTGTGTGTGTGTGTGCACAATGGATGGTGGGTTGGACCTCAGATCGTTCGGTGAGCTGCCGAATCTTCGACAGGGCGCCAGCAGAGACCCTTTTCCTGAACGCGCTGCCTAGGAAACGAGGGCTCTCCATAGAAGCGAAGAAGCCCCCTCCGTTGACCCCGCCCCCTCCATTGACCCCGCCCCGGGTTGCTTAGGAGACGGGGAGACGCCACGTCTGGGTCGGTGCTGGCTGGAGCGGCTGAGAAGTGCGCAGGTGAATCCTCGGAAGACTTTACCTGAGCGCGGCCATGTGCAGCCCCTATGCGGACTGGTGGGGCAGCGAGCAAAACTGCCTGGAGATCGGACCCACCGACTTGCTGGAGCGCAAGGGCTCCCTGACCCTGCGCTCCCATTACAAGAAATATTCGAAGGCGGTGCTGGTGCATTCTTGGTGAGCTGGGTCCTGCAGTCGTCCGGCCACAAGGGTTTGGGGAGGAGCGAGGACTGGGTTGTAGGGAGGAGACACGGAGGAATAGAGAGGGGGCAGGTGTGGAGAGGAGAGAGGACGCACATGCAGAAAAGGGGGAAGAAACGGACAGAAAGAAGGAAAAAGAAGTAGGCAAGAAAGAAGAGAGTGGGGCGAGAAAGAAAGAACTAGGAAAGGGGCCAAAGAGAAGACCCGGCAGGCAACACACTGGGGATGAGAGATGGGTGGGGCAGTTAGGAGTAGGAGGCAGGCTAGCCCTTCCGGAGCACCCACTGGGACCCACCGCAGGGAACTCCCAGGACCCCAGACATCATAGACCATGCCTCCAGCCAAGGACTGCGGTCTGATAGAGGCCTGGGGAGTACGTTGGAGTGAAAAGTACTTAAAAGGCAGGGCTCATGAGCATTTGGCCTCTAGCCTTGTCTCTTGAGGAGTGGGGGTGGGATTGGGGATAGGGGTAGGGATTGGGCAGGTGGAGGAGGTTAGGGGGAGAGCCACAGGGAGTGATTTGTAGGAGCCCCCTAAGGACTCTTCTGGCCAGAGATCACCAATTGGTGTTCCCACTGGGTGAGATAAGAGTCCAGCAGGCCCTAGGCATCAACGTTTTAAGAATTTGTTGCCTCTCATTTTAAAACCAGGAGACCTCACATGAAACCCAGGGCTGTGTATTGCCCTGAACACTTTGAAAGGTCTGACAGCTGTGGACCTTGTTACTTCTGGCCACGATGAACAGAGCTGAGCTCTGGCTTCTTTTGAGAACGGGCTGTAGTCTTTCTACCACGTCTTTCTCTCCTGAAGTAGCTGGTGGGTTACCCCTTTGGGTTAACATTTTAGTGCTTAACCACTGTGCCTCCTGCACCCCTAAAATGGGACTGGTCCTGTGTTTTGTAACTTCACTCATGTCTCCTGCCTGGCCCCAGGAGAAATCTCAGTTATGGTACTAATACTTGAGGCCTTGGGACTGTTTCGTGTTATGAAATATCCTGGCTAGTGACTCACAGATTAAAATAGGGGCAGAAAGGGGAGGGAGCACTTTAGACAATGAGAATTATTTTGGGGGAGTCAATTTTCCTAGCAGTACTGTTGACCATAAATATTTCTGGAATATCCAAAACATCTTGGGGGAAGAGACAAGAAGGGAGAAATGAAAAGATGTCAGCCTGTCTCTTGGGTCATTTTGCGTGGGAAGAAGATGAATGATTTTGTCTCGAGCCCTAAGGCTAATGATCCCGACTTGGTCCTATTCATTTATGTAGTGTATGTGAGTCTGGCAGCTTCACTTGTAAAATTCTAAATGGTTTCACAATTTAGAACTTCCATCATGTCAATCTATCTCATTGAGGGCTTTCTTTGCCTCCACTTTACCTCCTCCAGTGATCGATCAGTCCTTCCTAATGGCATGAGAAAATAAAGGAGTTGAAACTGATTTGGGTAGCAATTGTATAACCCTGCTGGATAAGATTGAACTATAGAATGGGATGACCTCGTATAGGGTTGCTATGGGTCAGAACATTCTTGATGGCACCTAACAATAACTGACCATTTTGGTTTTATGCATTTTGTCATAATAGAATATTAAAATGTGTATTGAACTTAAATATTCTTTATTCCTTGTTTTTAAATTTAAAAATCTATCTACAAATACTTTGAAAAATTGTGCTTGTATTTTTCTTTTTAACTCTGTGATCTGAAACACACCATCTGGGTGGCCTCTTCACTTAGCATTTGATTAGTTAAGTAATCCTGCTAAGTAAGTAAGTTACTAGTTAAGTTACAAAACAATTTGCAACAAGGAGAAATTCTGACCTCCCTCTGCTCATATCACTGAAACATCTGGGTGATCTCTGATTTCCCTCTTATCTGGTGTGCGATGGAGGTCTGCTGGACTTCACTATGTGTGCTGAAAATGGTTGTGTGACATGAACATAATGAAGTGATATGCTTAGTATGGTTGTTAGTGGATAGCTCGAGCCCACTCCTGGAACAAGGCATTGCCAAACAGTGTCTCCCTTCCCTCCCACGTGAGTCCTCGAGGTTCTGTTGTCAGGCACGATCGAGGCAATCCTGACTCCCGTAGCACCCCATGCCCGAGTAGAGCTTTCTCGGTTCTACTAGAACTGTCTTCTCTAGGGGAACTGTCGTCTCTAGGGGGTCAGTTCTTTTTCCTAGGGAGCTGCTAGCTGGGTTCAAACTGCCAACCTCTCAGTTATCAACCTAGGGATTAACCCAGGTGCTCTGACTCTAAGGTTTCTTTTTCATCCCATTTTCTACAATCTCTATTTATAATTTAAACTGTTTTATTGGCATATAGTTCACATATCGTACAACTCAGTTGGATCACATTAATAATTTGATGTTTCTGAGAGATACTTTTTCTTAAAAGGATCGTTCCCTTTCTTTAAAAATTAAAAAAAATTAGAATTAGATCTTCTCTTAGTCTCTCGCAGAGATATTGAAAGAAGAGTCTGTGCTTAGGGGTCCCATATCCAGAAACTCAGACCGGTCTAATATTACATTTTGTGCACCAGTATCCCACACCCTTAGTAATCAATCCCAGGTATATTCCCCAGGCTTCTGCTTGTACGTATTTGAAAATTCAAGCAGATCTTTATGAGTATAGTGCACTTCTTCTTGGGTAATCATCTCAACCTCACCTTTAGGAGCTTTCTGAGACTTAATTTTAGTGACAGGTCTAGCAGAAATAATGGGTGGTGAGGGTGTTTCCTGGGTGCTCTCAGCAATACCTTATAAGGCATCTCCCTCAGGCAATGCTACTGATGCAGCCCCACCTGGAATACCAACTTGAATAGTTTGGCTAATCTGCTCAGGTGTGGATTGTGAATTAAAACTTTCAGCTGGGAGGAGTGGATCTATTGACTGGGGTGAGTTAATTGTTTCTAAGGGCTCAATATCCTCCTCTTCTGGATCATCAGCCCATATGTTCCCATCCCATGTTTCAGGGTCCCAATTTTTCCCTATCAATGCCCTCACTTTGCTATCAGACACTGCTCTAGATCTGCAATTCAGCTGATGTTGTAATTCAGCCACTCACATAATGAGGCTCTGGACCTGATTCTCAGCAATGTCAGCTTTTACTAGAGGAGAGAAGGCTCTCCTTTGTAACACAGATGGAAGTTTTCAAATCTGTTAGTCTGCACCGGAGGTGCGCTTCTGAGGCTCTGAGACCATCCCTCTCCTTGATCACACTTTCCATTGTAAGAAGGACCAGCCAACCAGCTTCCCTATACGTGTCATTTGTAAGGACAAAACTCCTGGAAAATATCAAACATACAATCACTCAGAGGCTCTCCTTTAACCAGCACCTCATCTATCAGTGGTGCTACTGTCGGTATTAGCTTTGCTATTTCACACCACCTCCCTTTCTTTCATGTAGCGTTATGGAAATATTTCATCTGACGGTTGCATAAGAAATGTTGAACTGAAGTTCTTTTGGGATATCTTCCTAGTTACTGGAAAAAATGGAACACTGAGACCCAGAAAAATTTAGACTTCATTGCTGTTGGGAGGTGCTGACAAGTTGGTTCTGACTCACGTGACCCATGTACAACACTGTCTGACTGCACCACTGGAGAAATGACATGGGGACCACGTCAGACTTCCTTTGGCAACAAGAGCAAGAAGGAGAATCCAACTCCACATCTGCCCAAGGGTAATTCCTATGAAGTGGAGGTCAGACCTGCCTCTTGCTCACCATTCTTCTTTCTCCTGTTCCGACACCAACAGTTCCTCCTCCTTGTGCTGGGCTTGATAATCTCAAGAGCCACACAGAACTCACATAGACTATTCCGAGTTGTGTGGGTTTACTAGAGAAGCTAACAGGTTACCACAAGTCAGGATCAGAAAACATTAAGGATTCAGTTCTTTTGTCCACAGCAGTGCCTGTTCATAGCCATGACTCTGGCCCTCTGTGGTCCCTTGGCCTGTCTTCATCCATCAGAACTTCAATCCTGTCCACTCGCAGCAAGCAAAGTAGTGTCATCTGCATATCCACAGGTTGTTGATGAGCCTCCCTCGAGTCCTGATGTGGCATTCTTGATGCAGCACAGCCTTTTGGATTATTTACTCAGCATGCAAATTGAACAGTATGGTGAAAGGATGCAGTCCTGATGCCTTCTGGATTTTTAAACCACAAAGAATTCCCTTGTTCTGCTTGAACAACTGCCGCTTGGTCCTATCCAGGTTCTGCACAAGCACAATGAAGTGTCCAGGGATTGACATGTTTTTGCAATGTGATCCACAGTCTGTTATGATCTACACCGTCAAATGCTCTTGCGTCGTCAGTAAAACAAAAGTAAACATCTTTCTGTTACTCTTTGCTTTCAGTCATCTATCTACATCAGCAATGATCATCATCTCATGTTCTCTTGTGAATGTGGCTTGAATTTCTGCCAGCTTCCTGTTAATATACAGTTGCAATGATTTTTTGAATTATCTTGCATATGATATGAATACTATTGTTCAATAATACCTGCATTCTTTTGGATCAGCTTCCTTTGAATTGGAATGGGCACAGACGTAAGTCTCTTCCAGTCAGTCTTCCAAATTTTTTGGCATAAACCTGTGAGTACTTTCCAGCCTTGCATCTGTATGTTGCAATATTTCAATTGCTATTCCATAAATTCCCGAGTCTTATTGTTTCCCGATGTCTCCAATGCAGCGTGGATTTCTTTCATCAGTTTCTAGACCATATGCCACCTCTTGAAATGGTTGCATGCTGACCTACTATTTTTGTTACTGTGACTCTTCAGTCTTTTATTTAATTTTTAAATTTAAAACATTTTTAGATGCAATCCCTCTTGGCAATGGACCATGGATGTGAATAGCCTTGTTAACATGCAGAAGGCATTGGGAAGTGGATTGTGCAGCTTCAGTTAGGTTAAAATTCAGCATCCCATCATTTGATCTCCCTTATGATCTGTAAACATTTATTCTGGTTTTTAATATTCTCCGCTTTCTTTTTGTTTTTTTTTAGATTAAATCTGCATTGAATGTTTAATGATTACCCTTTTCCACTTGTACATTTAACACAATATACCTTCTAAATTGAAATGCTTTTAGTATTATACCTTAAAGTTGACATTTTCTGCCAAGTTATCACAAGATGCATTATCTGAAGAATAAGGAAGTAGTCTAATTTGTTTCACATAATGAAGTAACCCACAAATGCTGAGATATACATTCACAAATAACTTTCCTTTCTCATTTACATTCAAAAGATTGGTGAATCCAGAAGAATTCCTGCAGTCACTACATGGAGCAGACTGTATCAGTATTTTAATAGTTTATTCCAACCCATTTCTTCTTTTATACTCTAAAACATCTTCATTATGTTGCTTGATGAGATAGACCCACAGGAAGACTGTGGTGCCCAAGGTCAGCCCAACCTTCAGCCAATCAGGTTTGCTATTTATCGGCTCCTGAACGTAGAATTTCGACCTCGCTGAAAGACCGCTCGGGAGCCGGGCTGGGGTCAGCAGCCGGGAGAAAGGCTCTTTTTGATTGAGGTTTATAATCTTTTATTTTTTTAATTTTTGTTTGTTTTTAAATGTTTTTCCATGTATGAAATCCAGGACAGGAAAATCTATAGAGACAATACCAGAATTAATGGTCCCTTCTGTGTATGGCAGGGGAGGTTGGGAGAAAATGGAGATCTAATAATGATGAGTGCAAGAATGAAGAAAATGTTCCAAAACTGTTGTGGTATTGATTGTACAACTCATGTTAATGGGATTGAACTATTGAATTGTCTGATGTGTGAATTGTACACCAATAAAACTAGAAAAAATAAAATATTTTCCAATTAATCTTTGAACCTTCAAGTAGTTGCTTCTTGTATCAGGTAATATTTTCCTTATGTTGTTAGGTTGTGACTCATCTCAACCCTGTGCACAACAGAACAAAACATGGCCTGGTCCTGTGTCATTCTCACAATTTTCTTATGCCTGCGCCCTATTTTACAGCCACTGTGCTAATCCAGCTTGTCGAGGTGCCTTCCTGTTTCATTGCACCCCTGTTTTACCAAGCCTGGTGTCCTTCTCTCGGGACAGGAGGTGAAGTCTTGCCATCCTTGACTCGAAGGGGAATTCTGGCTGCACTTCTTCCAAGACACGTTTGTTTGCTCATTTGGAAGTCCAGGGCACTTTCAATAGTCTTCACCCGCAGCATAATTCAGAGGCATCAATTTAAGGACTAAAGCTGCACCTGCCACTGGCCCTTGTCCCTTGTAGAATCTTTCAGCTCAAGCCCTGCATTTTTTTTCAGCTTGAGAAATGCGAAGTGTATTCTTTCATTTTGATTTTCTAACTCCAAGTCTTTATTCAGTTCAATATAATACGTTATCTTGTCTTCTCAAACCACTCTTTGAACTCTTCTATTCAGCTCATTTGCTTAATCATTTCTTCCGTTCACCTTAACTCTCCTACATTTAAGAGCAAGCTTCAGAGTCCCTTCCAACACCAATTTTGCCTGTTTATTTCCTTTCTTTTAAGTAATCATTTACTTTCTTCATGTGTGATGTCTTGATGTCATTCCACAGTTCATCTGGACTCTTGGTCATTAATGGTCAGCGCGCCAAATCTATTCTGGAGATGATCTCTGAATGCAGGTGGGATTTACTCCTCAAGTTTGTACTTTGCCTTTTGGGGATTTATTTAAATTTTCTGCAGCTTCAACTTGTACTTGTATTTGATGAACTTGCATTTGATGCAGTTAGCTTCTGACCTGTTGCTGAATGATGATATTAAACTTCTCCATTTTCCCTTTTGCCACAGAGGTAGTTGATTTGATTCCTGTGTTTTCCATCTGGTAATATCCATGTATATAGTGACTATGTTTTTAAATTTTTCCCCAACAGTTTTATTGGCATACAATGCACATCTCATACAATTCACTAGTTCAATGATATTTAGAAGAGTTGTACAATTATCACCATAATAAGTTTAGAACATTTTCTTCATTCTTGTACTCATTGTTATTCTTATTTTTTTATTAAATCATTTTATAGGGGGCTCTTACCGCTCTTATCACAATATTTACATACATGTGTCAAACACATTTGTACATATGTTGCCATCATTATTTTCAAAGCATTTTCTTTCTACTTGAACCCTTGATACAAGCTCATTTCCCTTCCCTCTCCCACCCTCCTTCCCTCATGAACCTTTGATAAATTATAAATTATTATTTTCACATCTTACATTGTCTGATGTCTCCCTTTACCCACTTTTCTGTTGTTTGTCCCCCTAGGGGGTGGCTTATATGTCAATAATTGTGACAGATTTCTCCCCCTCCCCACACCTTTCCCTTCTCTTCCTGGTATCTATTTTCATTATTGGTCCTGAGAGGTTTATCTGTCCTAGATTCCCTATGTTGTGAGCTCTTATCTGTAGCAGTGTACATGCTCTGGTCTAGTCCGATTTATAAGGTTAAATTGAATTCATGATAATGGAGGGGAGGAAGCATTAAAGAACTAGAGGAAAGTTATATGTTTCATCACTGCTAAACTGGACCCTGACTGACTCATCTCTTCCTCGTGACCCTTCTGTAAGGGAATGAGTGACTATACTTTTGAAAAATGAATTCCCATTGAATAAGCTGTCGGTCTTGCAATACTCTATCATGTTCTTTAGCATTGTTCTCTATGATGACTTTTTTTTACACCAATGACGTTATTTCCCCCCACCTACCAATCCCCCTTTAAGGAGTCCTGGAGATGTACTGGTCGAGCTGCTAACCGCAAGGCCAGCAGTTTGAAACCGCCGGCCACTCTGTGGGAGCAGAGATGAGACTCTACTCCCACAAATAAGTTCAGTCTTGGGAACGCACAGGAGCAGTTCTACCCCGTCTGATAGCACTGCTATGAGCTGCCGTCAACCAGATGGCAATGAGTTTGGTTTGTTTTCACGTTTCCACATTCCAGTCATCACTGATGAGGATGCCTCTTGAGTGTAGGTGTGGTCCACTTTGGACTGCAGAAGCTGGTAACAGATGCAATTCCTTCGGCACGGTTGCTGCATAAGTTTCCGAAATAGTCATATAACTCATATTCCGTGGTGTATGGATGTGGTGAGAGTGCCATACGTAGGAGAGATCTTGAAGTGGTATTTTTGATAATGAATGTGATGTCACTCCTCTTTAATTTGTCAGTCCTGGCGTAGTGGGCCATTTGATTGTCCAATTCAGAATGGCCGGTACCAGTCTGTTTCAGCTCACAAATGCCTGGGATATTGATCTTTGTACGTTCCATTTCATTTTTGATGATTTTTAACTTCCCCCATGCATACGCTGGTTATATTTCATGTTTCTGTTATTAAGTTGTTTGTGGTTGGCTGTTTTCATTTTTGTGCACACCCTATCAGCAAATGAAGGTCTTCAAAACTTTGCTCCTTCCATGTCATTAAGGTTGATGCTACTTTGAGGACTCTGCTGGAGGCAGTTAGTTAATTGTGCCAACCTGGCCGATAAACACGTGGGGTTAATTGAAGGGCAGAGGGATAAATGGCTTAGTGAGACTCGCCTTTCTAGTTCTTGGATCTCTTGCTTTCTAATGGTCGGACCAGGGTGCAGCTGCCTTAGCCAGTTCCCTGCTTCAGCTGGCAAGGCTCACTTCCTGCAAGACATCCCTGAGGAGAAGCCTCGTGGACCTACCCCGATGCAGCCCTGGGTGCTGGAGCAGCCGTGTGGTGACCCTTGCCAGTGCTGAGATGTTTACACACTCACTGACTCGGCTTTCCTCCTGCAGTCTGCATCCTTGCATGTGTTTTGTGAGATGGAGGAGAACTTTGTGGATTGGTGTTGGACATATGGGTTAATGTTGGACTTGTGGGTTTGGTCAGCACTGGGTTGGGGTGTTTTCTTGATGTCCACTTACCCTTTATGTAAAACTCTCGTATACATATGAGTTTCTGTGGATTTGTTTCTCAAAAGTCCTTATTCTGAGTGCCCGGCACCCTGAGGGGGCTCATCTTTGGGTAACATGCCCGATAATGTTTTGTTGCCATTCATAAAGTTCTCCCGGGTCAACAATTTCCCCACAGAAGATAGCCAGGATCTTCTTCCTAGTTTGTTTTAATCTGAAAATTCTCCTGAAACCTGTCGACCATGAGTATTTGAAATACTGGTAACATAGTTTCCATTATCACAGCAATACTCAAGCTACGGCAGTATGACAAACTGACAAACTATGGTGGAATTTAGACTAGCATTTAATAAATTGTCTTGTGTCAGGCTAGTTTACATATATCTATATATATCTTTCCTGGACAAATTGTCATCCGGTAATGAATGAGGATAAAGAAAAGAAATTCATTCGGATCACCATGGAGACGATTCATGCCCTGGTCTCCATGGTGACACATAGTTTAAGAACTCAGGTTAATTTGATGTATTTTTAATTTCAAATTACTTTTCTTTGCTGCTTAAGCCCAGAATTAAAGAACCTGGCTGCTTAATGTGCTGCTTCCCACCGCCCCCAACTTCCTCACCCCCACCAGCACACACACATAGTAGAGAGAAAATAGAAAGAAGAGAAATATAATGTAATAATTATATGCTAGAGAACTTCCTAGTTTCAAAGAATTTTACAGAAAATCATTTGGAAAAGGGTAATGAGAATCTTAAAAGGGAAAATGAATCTTTCTGTGAAGTTGTTCAGGCTTAAACCCTACTCTTCTGTTTGACCCAGGCTTTCCTTTGGGGTTTAGCCCCCACATTCAGAGGGGGGCCCCAGACTTTGAGCTCCAGCACATCAATCGTGTACTTTAACAGAAAGTAAGGATCTTTGTCATTCCTACTGCTTTTAATCAACCTCCCAGAGAACTAACCCAGGAGTATCTAGCAACTCCGTGTCCTTAAAGCCCTTGCTAACGTTAGGTGAATCTTGTTTGTCTGACATTCACACCTCCCCACCTCACCAACCAACGTCCACCCAAGGACCAGAATTAAAAGGCGGAGAGAAAAATAAAGCCCCTCAGAGCGATAATCCGCAGCCTGCCTTGACTGAACTCGGAGGTGCTTCTCCCTCTGCCAGGCCTCCACCTTTCAACGCTAACATTGACTCGGACCCACACTTGCAAGTTTCTTAGCTCTCAGCTTGGAAACATTAGACATAAGCTTGGTTGCGTAGCTTTTTCACAGCTACCATTTGAAGAGGGGAGAGAAATGGCTTTAAAGAGAGCCCCCACCCCCATTTCTTTCTTTGGTAACAGTAAGAGTTGAGAATAAGGAGTAGATAATGAAGTCATAGTTGATTTCTCACAGCAATAAGCTCGGTGCAAAAGGACATGTGTAGGACTGAAACGTGGCTGCAACAGTGGACTCAGCATGGGACGATTGTGAGGATGACACAGTATTTCGTTCTGTTGTGCCACAGGGCTGCTACCATTTGGAACTAATTTGATAGCACCTAAAATAATGAGCTACCTCTTTGAGGAAGAGCCCCTGGGCTCTAATGGTTAACTGTTTAACTACTAATGGCAAGGTTGATGGTTTGATTCCACCCACAGGTTCTGCTTCTAAAATGTCACAGCTGGCTTGGTGACTCACCACCCCCCATTCAGGCTCGAACACTCCACCCTCCAGCCACTGTGGTGGGGGCACTTATCCCTCCACATGGCAACGGCGTTCTAAGCCACCAGTGCGCAAGTCTCAAACAACAAGAACAACAACAACAAACTCACTGCCCTCGAGTCAATGCTGACTCACAGTGAACCTATCCTTTGTAGGAAGGTGAATTTCATAAGCCTTGCTTTGTCCAGGATAGTTTGCTTTTCCTGAGAATTGTTTAAAGCCCCTCTTTTAGAGAGAACCTGCTTCAGAGGATGAACGACCAGGTCATTCTCGCCAGCTGCTGTCAGTTGTCTGAGACTCCGTGTCACCTCGTGTGTGTCAGGATGGAACAGTGCTCCACGGGGATTTCCAGAGCTCTTTGTTTTTGTAAATGAATAGCCTCTGCCTGTGGCGTAGTCGAAACCTTCTGGTTCTTGTTGTTAACAGAAAACAGAAACTTCAGGGATTTAGAAAACCCTTTAGCTTTTCACAGAGCCCTGGTGGTAGAGTGGGTTACATGTTGCATATCTAACCACAAGATTGGTGGTTCGAGCCAACTAGCCACTCCCAGGGAGAAAGATGAGGCTTTTGATTTCCATAAAGGTCTGTCGCTGTGAGGACCTCAGTGAGCATTTCTGCTCTGCCCTATAGGTCCACCACGAGGTGTCCAGTATGAGTTGGAATCAACGTGATGGCAGTGATTTCAGATTTATTTTGTGTTCCTCAACAGTGCCTTACTTTCAAAAAATTTCATTTTGTCAGTTAAAAGTTAATCAGCCACACACTATCTTTTTCTTCATCTGAGTATTCCTTGTGAGTCTTAATCTTTAATTATAAGCCACATGTAATTGCCTTTGATTTCTTAGAACACATAGTATTTACAAGGAAGTTCAGATAAGGAAAGTGAAAAGATTTAAGAATTGAAAATATATCCCCAGTCTAAATGAGGTTTTATTTCAAAGAGCAACACATACCGGATTCCCGTTCTGTTAGGACACTGTGTAGCTATATGCGTTGAATGGCGTCTTGGTGGTTGTAGTGACCCACCGTCGGGATGCTAACTGAAGGGCATTCGTTCAGATCCACCTGAGGGAGAAAGATGGAGCGTTCTGTGTCTATAAAGATCTGTGACCTTGGAAAGTAAGAGGGGACAGTGCTATTCTGTCATAGAGGATCACTATGAATTGGAGTCGACTTGATGGCAGTGGGTTTGGTTTTGGTACATGGGTTGAAAGATATTGGAAGGATATTCAACATGTAACATGAAATATCTATTACTGGATGGTGAATATATAGATAATTTGTTCTTTTAAAAATCGTTTTAATAGGGGCTCACACAATGTTTATCACAGTCCATCCATCCATCCATCCATCCATCGTGTCAAGCACATTTGTACATTTGTTGCCACCATCATTCTCAAAACATTTGCTTTCTACTTAAGCCCTTGGTATCAGCTCCTCATTTTTACCCTCCCTCCCTGCCCTCCTCCCTGATGAACCCTGGATAATTTATAAATTATTATTATTTTGTCATGTCTTACACTGTCCGACTTCACCCTTTACCCATTTTTCTGTTGTACATCCCCCAAGGAGGGGGTTATATGTAGATCCTTGTAATCGGTTCCCCCTTTCTGCCTTACCTTCCCTCCACCCTCCTGGCATCACTACTCTCACCACTGGTCCTGAAGGGATCATCTGTCCTGGATTCCATGTGTTTCCAGTTTCTATCTGTACCAGTGTACATGCTCTGGTCCAGCCGGATTTATAAGGTAGAATTGGGATCATGATAGTGGGGGCAGGGGAGGAAGCATTTAGGAACTAGAGGAAAGTTGTATGTTTCATCATTGCTACACTGCACCCTGACTGGCTCATCTCCTCCCCGTGACCCTTCTGTAAGGGGATGTCCAGTTGTCTACAGATGGGACTTGGGTCTCCACTCCGCACTCCCCCTCATTCACAATGATTTGATTTTTTGTTCTTTGATGCCTGATACCTCATCCCTTTGACACCTTGTGATCACACAGGCTGGTGTGCTTCTTCCACGTGGGCTTTGTTGCTTCATAGCTACTTCTCAGCCAGATGGCCACGTGTGCACCTTCAAGCCTTTAAGACCCCAGACTATCTTTTGATAGCCGGGCACTATCAGCTTTCTTCACCACATTTGCTTATGCACCCGCTTTTTTCTTCAGTGATCGTGTTGGAAAGGTGAGCATCATGGAATGACAGTTTAATAGAACAACGTCTTCTTGTTTGGAGGGAGCACTTGAGTGGAGGCCCAATGTCCATCTGCTACCTTAATACTAAACCTATAAATATATGCACATACATCTATTTCCTCCTCATCATATATAAATATACTTACATGTGTACATGCCTGTATTTAGACCTCTATAAATGCCCTTTGTCTCCTAGCTCTTTCCTCTATTTCCTTTACTTTCCTCTTATCCCACTATCATGCTCAGCCTTCATTTGGGTTTCAGTAATTCCTCTCGGTTACATTGCCCTTGATCAATCCCTACCAGGCCTCTTACACCCTCCTAATTACTGATTTTGGATCACTTGCTGTTCCCTAGTCCCTGGATTTGTTAACACCACTTCTGTTCCCCGATCTCCCCCTCTCCTATGTCCCCTGGGAACGTCAGCCCATTGTTTTATCCTCCAGATTGTTTATCCAGTCTTTCTTATCTAGACAGACCCTCAGAGATGATAATATGCACACAAACAAGACAGAGCAAGCCAAAGCAACAAAAGAAAACAAAAGAACAATAAGCCAATGACAAAACTACAACAACAAAGAAAAGCCTGTAGGTAGTTCAAGGACTGCTTGTTGACCTTTAGGAGTATTTTCCGGTCAAGTTTGATGGGGTGCCATGCCCTGGCCCCAAGGTCTATTTTTGGTACTCCCTGGGACCTCCTTGCTCTGTTTCCCTTGCTGTTCTGTTCCATTCCCTTAGTGTTTTTCCTCTGTGTGGAGGGATCAGATTGGGTAGAATTCCCATGCTGTGTCTCCAGTGTTGTCCCCTGTAGGGCTATGGGTCAGTGAGAGATGTTGTGTCTCATTGTGGGCCAGCCATGTGGTCTTCTCTGTGGATTGGCTGCTCTGAGCGGGAATATCGTCCTCAAGGCTTGGTGGGCCAGGATGTGCTCCACTCTCTCTCCCTCCTCCTTCATTTTCTTCCATGTGCTCTGATCAGACATGTCCCTCTCCCTGAGCTGCAGATTCAGTGCTGTCCTCTGAAGTCAATTGTTCTGGGGGGAATGTTCTTTTTTTTTTTAACTATGCCATTTCTAAATTGTCTATGAATAGCATGTATTGTTAAGGACAAAGTAAATACTAATAAAGTGCAGTTAATTATAAACATTTGCAATAGCTTTGTACAGCTTTTCCCTTGAAGCAAACATTCTCTAAATGATCAGAACTTGGACACGCACTTAATCTCTTTCAGGGTTTGAGTCACTCTTCTTGGTTTATTCGTAGTCTTTTTTTATATCTTTTTAATTGCTAGTTTATGTTAGGCAAAAAGGATGATGTTACTCATCCATTTGGTTTTACCACCTTTCATTCTCATCTGTGTTCTATAATGGTCGATCCTACGCCAAGGGTATTTTTAATCTGTTTGTACATTCTTCTTCTTCAACGTACTCACATGCCTACAAATGTCTTTGAAAGCAGTAGTTCTTTTGGGGAAGCAACTTCTTTTCTTTCTTTCTTTTTTAAAGACAAAATGTAGGACACTCTATTCTTCTTCACTGGCTACATTTTCCCTTTGGATGTTACTCTTGTAAGAAATCCAGGACACAGTCTCTGTCTGAAAATCAGTGGTATTGCATTGTGGGGCCTTGCCCTTTGTGTAAGAGTTTGTTTGGCCCGGACCAAAGCAAGGTCATTGTTGTGCTCTGTGAGGGGCTTCAGAAGGTCTTGGAATGAAAAGGTAACGGGGTTTTCCCTTGTCCTTTGTGAAATCCTGTGTGTCCAAGTACCATGCCTGTGCCACTCCCTCATGCTATGATCATCTTCCACCGGATTCTGGTTGGAAATACCTTCGTTCACTAGGAATCACAGCTACTTTTTCCATCACGCTTTTTCTCCTTGACAGCACTGCCTATCCCTTGACGGCTAAGGGTGTAAGGCGGTGAGGGTGTGGCAGGGTGGAGAGGAATGAGATTTTGATTAGGGGAGGTTTGATTTCTGGACCAAGAGACCAAGCTCAGTGCTCAGGGCTTGTACTAGCACTAGAAATACGTTGTCTCACAGATCCGGCGGGACCAGTCCCTGGGAAAGGACAGCACGCTTGGTAGCGTGTCAGTGCAAAGCAGGAAGATCCTCGGTAAGATGGCTTGGCACAGTGGTTGCCACAATAGGTCAGCCATTGTGCGGCTGGCCCAGACCCAGACAGTATTTTGTTCCATTGTAAATAGGGTCGCTATGAGTTGTTGGCACCTAACAATAACAACAATGGAACTAATATTGCTGGATAAATGTGTGTACATTTGCCTGAGAACTCATGACGACTGATGTGATTTTATGTGCATCCTGTCTGAATATTTTAGGTTATAAGTGACAGATACTGTAAGGTTTATTTGGGCGCGAAACAGAACCAGAGATCCAATTAAGAAAGTTTTAGAAGCAGGCTTTATTGAGAAGCTTGCGGGCGGGATCAGCAACTCAGGGCATTGAGTTATTGAAGCCGCGCAGGGGGAAGTTTGAGTGGTGTTTTTATACCCCTTTCTGACAGGCACAGGGGGAAAAAGGGGGATAACTATGCTTACACAAGGGATTGTAAGAAAAGGAAGTAATTGTTAAAATTTTCTGGGAGTTGGGTGGGCGTTGGGCAAACTAGCTGAGCAAGCATCTAGAAGTTGGGCAAGCTGACTGAGCAAGCATCCTGTTAGTAAAAATATGCTGGTTTTATACAAGTGAGGGGGGGTAGGTACAGGGTAAGTTTCAAGAACTTAACATAGTTCCAAAATCAAAATGGAGTTACTTGTGCTAAGATCCTTCAGATACTAAACTTGCACTACTCTAAGCAAAAAGCAAAGTGAATGAACTCATGAGATTCAGGGAATGGTTGGCTAACTCAGAGGTTGGAGATGGAGGCGCGGGACAGAGGTAGAATTTAGCCAGGAATGTGAAGTTGAGAAAGATTTTATTGAGGCAGGGAAAGAACTCCTGGGAGGGAAGGGAAGGGGGCTTCTTGAGCCCCTGGGAGGGTTCTATCACCCAAGGAGTTAGGTCAGGGAAGTCGCACCTGGCAGTGCGGCAATGAGACTTATATAGGGTATGAGCTTAAAGGCATGTGAGCCCGTAAGGGGAAGGGATGTGCTTTGCACTGTGGTTGCAAGTTTCGGGCCAGATGAGGTTTTGTTAGTAAATTATGTTGTTCCTAGGAAACAATACTGGGTAGAGGGGAGCTGTGTTCTGTCCAGGGAGGTTAACTCTGAAGGCAGGTGCTTTCAAGTTCAGGTGCTTTGGAATTCAGTCAGATCATTTGTCTTCTTGAGAAGCTGCTGTTACAAGGGGCTGCCTTGGTCTGGACCCAGCCCAAACACTAACCAGATGAGAAGGCAGGGATCCAACTAGAACAAAGGTTGCCAATGCTCCCAGACTCTCATCATCCCTACCCTCTACTCCTTTGTGTGTTTGCTTCATCTCACCATAGGAGCTGCTGCCACTTTTGCCATTCTACACCGGAAGACTGACTTTCAGGTATTTCAGCTCCAGACCCTCAAATTCCAGTCCGGATACCCATCCATGGGCCAATCATCTGCCTAGATTCATCTGATGAGGCTGAGATGACAGCACCCCAATAAACCCAAACCAAACTCACTGCCATCACGTTGATGCTGGTTTGTAGTGCCCTGTAGGAACGGATAGAAGAGCTTCAAGAGTAGCACTGCCTCGTAGGTCTCTTGAGACTGTAAATCTTTATGGAAGCAGACTTGGTTTGACCCACTGGCCTTGCTGTCCAAGGCTTAACTAACCCACCAGACCACCAGGGCTCCTTAACATTCAAATAGTCATTAGGAAAGATAGACTTCCTTAGGAGGGAAATGGAGTGTTGGATCTCAACTCGTGGAGGCAGCTACTGTACAAAATGAATTTAAGAAAAGAAAATGAATTTTAAATTTCAGATACTCAATTTTACAGCCAAAATTTAGTATCTATCCCATTAGTACATTGAGAGTTCTTACATTTGCTGTTATTTTAGATTAAATTCTCTATCCATCCAATGAAGTTTAAAAAATTGACTTTGAACAGAAGTTAGAAATCTTGTGTAGAGATTAGTCTTTTTATGATGCTCTGAAAGCCAATTAGTTGTGAATAAATTTTAAGATTGAGTTACTTGTTCAAGATGCACTACTATCTTCTGTTAAATGGCTGTTTAGTTTACTTCATTTTGAAATATTATATTTTAATTAATAGTCATGCCATGTGTTTTTTAAATCATTTTATTAGGAGCTCATACAACTCTTATCACAATCCATCCATACATCAGTTGTGTAAAGCACATTTGTACATTCATTGCCCTTATCATTCTCGAAACATTTGCTCTCCACTTAAGCCACTGGCATCAGCTCCTCCCCATGTGTTTTTTTAATTGTATTTTAACTATGTTTTGGTGTATTAATGAAGTTACTTAATTGACAGAGAAATTGTTTCTGTGGTAAGATGTTAAATCCCCAATCAGATCTGAAGAACTTATTTATGACAGAGTAAATTGTACTTCAAAGAATCTAGCCCCTTTTATAGAAAATTGTTGGAAAAAGATTTTGAAATGAAAACATAGTGTTAGCGATTGGGGACAAATTTTATACACTTGGGAAAATATGGAATGATCAGTTAGCAGCCAGAGGATTCAATGAGTCTTTTTGTTTCTTAAAATAAAGATTGTGTATTTTTCTTTCAAAATAAGCTAATAGCGATCTTCCGAATGGCATTTGTTAAAATATGCACTTGTTGAATCCTTGTTTTCATAGCAGGCACTCTGTTGGGTCCTTGGGTCTGAGAGAGAACAAGGCATTGCTTCTGCCCATAGGGGGTCAGAGATGACTGTGAGGTGGCAGGGCTGGCGGACAATTACAGCGTCTGTGATAAGTACCAGGGAGCGCCAATGGAACATCAGGTTAAGTGTGCAGCTGGTAATCACAAGGTTGACAGTTCAGACCTACCAGCTACTCCTTGGGAGAAAGATGAACCCCATGTGGGGCTGCTATGAGTCAGGATTACTTGATGAGTGGTGCAGGGTGGTGGTAGAATGTGCTCTGATTGGGGAAGCAGAATGGTTTGGAAGTACCCAGAAGGAGCCTTGAAGCCGTTGGTTCTCAACCTTCCTCATGCCACGACCCTTTCACACACTTCCTTATGTTGTGGTGACCCCCCAACCATAAAATTATTTTTGTTGCTACTTCATCTGTTATGACTCAGGCAACTCCGGTGAAAGGGTCATTCGGCCCCCCAAAGGGGTCGCGACCCACAGGTTGAGAATCGCTGCTTTAAACCTTTTGCCTCAGAGAAAGTTTCCTACAGGAGGTTATCCATAGGGAGAACTGAAGTGCGAGTTGTTTCTGTCAAATGGGGAGAGGGCTGCCCCTTCTACAACAGGGTGTGAAAGATGTGTGGCCAGTTACACAAATTTCATAATGATTAGTACCTAGGGTGTATAGTATGTAATTGCATGAACTGTTTTTTAACAGATTTATAGTTATAATTCATATCATACAGTTCAATAGTTTAAATATATTAAAAAGAATTGTGCAGTCATCACAACAACCAATTCTTCTTTTTTGTACTTGTGTTAGTCCGTGTAGAGTAGAGAAACAAATCCATATGTGTATATGTGTATAAGAAAGAGATTTATATACAAGAGGAATTGAATATTGAGAAAACATCCCAATTCAGTCTAGTCCAAGGCCATAAGTCTGATATTAGTCCATATGACCGATACCCATCTATAAAATCCTCTTCAGACTCAAGAAACACGTGCAATAAAGTCAAGTGCAGGATGATCACAAGCCAGTGGGTAGAGAGTCTTTGGGTCCAGTGGTGTTGTAAACATCTCAGCGCCGGCAGGGGTCTCTGTGTCGCTTCTTCAGCTTCTGAGGTCTGGTTGCATCCATGTGGCTTATCTTCTGCAATGTCTTCCAGGGAGTAGCAGAGAGAGAGAGAGAGAGAGAGAGAGAGAGAGAGAGAGAGAGAGAGAGAGAGAGAGAGAGGTGTCTTCCACCTCCAAGGAGGAATTCCCAGATTTCCCAGAATTCTCAGGAGAAGGCCATGCCCACACAGAAGTCTCATTGGCTATCCCCAGATTGACAGCCTAGACTCTACCCCTACACTCTTAATCCTTAAATTGACACCAGATTAGGTGATTACCACAGTACTTGCTATTATTAGCTCCCAATCTTCCCCCAACATACTCTACCATAACCCAAGAAATTGTTAATCCTGTTACTGTCTGTAATGATTTAGCGCTCATAGATTTCATATGGAGAAAAATATTAAAAACAAACACCCCTGTAACAATAGCAGAAGAAGAAGTCTCAGTTGAATAGCTAACAGAAGACAATGAAAACTAAAGCAAATTTAAAATGGGTTGAAAGGGAGAACAGACGATAAGCTGTTATATTTTATCCTAACTGCATCTGCATTAGTCCACTTTCCAGTGCACGCTGTCTGATAGCCAGGCTGGTCATGCCCCTGACCAATGCTCAGAGGAGATTGCAGGAACTGTTTAGATGACCGTGGGTGCATAGTAGATTTCCAGAGCAGAAAACGTGAGGCCTCCTCCTTTGTTCTTCTGCAGAAAGGCTTTTCTTTTCTGATCTCTTTCCTTTCCATATAAAATCTGTGATCATTTTTTCCATCTCCTTAAAGAGTGACTGGAGACCTGGTGGTTAAGTGGTTACTCACTGGGCTGCTAATTGTAAGGTTCACAGTTTAAAAACCACCAGCTGTTCCTCAGGAGCAAGGTGAGGCTTTCGACTCCCATCAAGAGTTATGATCTTGGAAACCCACAGGGCAGTTCTACCCTGTCTTGTAGGGTTGCTATGAGTTGGAATTAACCTGATGACAGTGAGTTTTTTGAGTTTAAAGAAGGATGTTGGAATTGGGATATGAATTTCATTTCCTATTGGGATCACTTTAGGAGCCCTGGTGACATAATGGCTTACACACTGGGCTGTTCACCCAGGGTCAGCAGTTTGAAAACACCAACCGCTTCACCTGGAAGAAGACTTCCAGTTCCCATAAATATTTTTACAGCCTTGGAAACCCATAAGGATATCATCTGGCAGATTGTAATGAGTGGTGTTTTTAATTATTGTTATTTTGAGAAATTCAGCATCAGTGATGAGAATTCATTCAATGATAGTTTAGTTTAGTGGATCACTTTGGGTAGTGTTAGCATTTCTACAATGTTGTCTTCTTATCCATGAGCATGGTATGTTTTTCCATCTATGTAGGTCTCTATGGGATTCCTGTAGAAGTGTTCTGTAATTTTCTTTGTATAGCTGTTGGATTGTCTGGTTAGATTTATTCCTAAGTAGTTCATCTTTTGAGTGGCTATTAAAAATGATGTTATTTTCCTGATTTCCTTTACAGCATTCTTTATGCTAATGTAAAGGAATCTGACTGCTTTTCATATGTTCCTCTTATACTTTGCCACTTTGCTGAATTCTTTCTACCAATTCCAGTAATTTTGTTGCTGAATCTGTGATTTTCTATGTTTAGGATTGCGTCTGCTAATGAAGAGTTTTACTTCTTCTTTGTTGTTGTTAATAGATGTCCCCGAGTCAGTTCTTACCTGTGTGCAACGTAACGAAACATTGCCGGGCCCTGTGCCATCCTCACAATCATTACTACCTTTGATCTCACTGTGGCAACCACTATGCCAATCTGTCTTAACCAGGGTCTTCCTCTTTCCACTGCCCTTGGACTTTAACAGCACCGTCCCTCCTGATAACATATCTAAGGTAAGTCAGATAAAACCTCACCATCCTTGCCGCAGTTACCCGTAACTCTTTCACATTGATCTCTTTCTGCTTCTTTTCTTGATTGATTATATAAGCGTGTGTCCAGTGGTGGGATTCAAATAATTTAATCATCAGTTTGTTGCCCTAATGACCATTTTAAGTATACTAAAAAAAAACCCCAATCTACCGAATGTAGTATATTATTTCATACAGTTAACACTTAAATCAGAGTTATAAAAGGGGTACACAAAACTTGATTATGTTATAAGAAAGGGTTTCAAAATATTGATGAAAAACTATTAAATAATACTGAACAAAAAACAATATCATTGTTATATAAGGTATTGCCATATTGCTTCTCTATTGGCATTCTCCCTGGAAATATTCTTCATTTTTATCCAAGTATCATCAGATGGGTGGTTTATTCTCAACCATGTTTCACTGTAGGAGTAGCACCCCATTTCTTTAGAGGTAGGGCAACTAAACTAATAGTCATTGTGTTTGGTATGTTAGAAACATGTGACTTCTGTTCCCAGAACATATTATATTCATCTTTGAAAACCCCATTCCACTTCATGTATATTTGAGTCTAGTTTGCTCCATCTGGCAATTTTTCACCTTCGGTTCTTTCTAGGTCTAAGGTGACCAGATTTTAACATTGGCAAAGCGGGACACCATTGATAAAACTCATATCCTGGTGAAATAGCCACATGGCAACTGAAAACCGTATACCCTAACTTGTCGGGGATTCTTTCCAAAGATCGGGATTTTAAAAAAACTCTGCGGGACACGGGAAAAATTGTTAAAAATTGGAACTGTCCAGCCAAAAGCAGGACATCTGGTCACCTTATACTAGGCATAGTTCTCTAATTTGCTAAGTTTCATTGACCTTTTACTGATAACACCATAAAACTCACTTTGGGACTGGTGCAGTCACAGAAATCAGAAACCCGATGTTTTTTACTTGACCTTACGGAAGGATTTATTCCAGGGCAATTTAGCTCATTGGGGCTTTTAACAATAAGGTGAATGTTGCTGTATGTCTTCGTTTTTTGTTTTTGTGTTTTTCTTACTATTCAGAATCCAGACATGATTAGGTCTTTTAATATCACAAGGCATCAAATTTCCAGAATCTCTTATTTCCCTTTTATTTTTTCTTGCAAACCATCCAGTGATTTCCTGCTTTCAATTCTTTTAAATATCTGGACAAACAACCAACAGCAACTGCTACACAGAACTCGCTTGCTGTTCCCTGTTAGAATAAAGCAGCCTCTAACAATTGTGGGGGATCCATAGGTGCAACCATACAGCTCCAACAGACAAAGATCATAGTAAAGTCATAGAAAATCGGGGAGTTATAGGGGAAGGAATATAATAAAGGAGCCAGACACATTTTGTGGTAACATGCTCACCTCCAGGATGGCCATGATCTCAGCAGCCAGGGAGGAGGAGAGAGGATATATTTCTAACCAAGGCTTATATATCCTTAGGGGGCATGCAAGCCCCCCTGATTACAGGTAACCACATAAGTAACAGGAGGGGGGATGAATAAGGGGTGTACAGACAATAGGAAGGGGAGGGATTATGGGTCCACATGTGATAAGATGGGCGGATCCTAGAGTCAAGACCAGCCTAACCTTGATCGGCTTTGAGTTGGCTTGACCTTTTCTGAGCTCTCCTTCAGGAAAGAAATCCACCTTTTTTTTATCAACAGGGATCGGGCCTCACCTATAGGGACAGAAAATAGTGTCTGATTGCTCCAGATGGCTGATGCCCTCAGGGAGAAAACCTCTAAGCCGCTGACCTCACAATACTCTAGCAAGCAACACGACAACCTGGGGAGAAACCTTTCTGTATCCAACAGTTCCCAATTTACTAGAAACATGATGTGACTCCTCAGTGGCTACGGCTAGTAAGCAGTGTGCCTCTGCTGTCTATGTATCCTTTTATCGCCATCTACCTGGCTTCTAAGCCAAATATCTAGATATTGGAATTTTACTACAGCAGTGCCCACCTCATATCTGGCACTAACTTCTGCATTAATCAGAATATCCTAGACTTCAAGTGTGATAATAGATAGGTCCAAATCTGCATGGTTTAACTCCCAACGTTTTATTTCCTGCTCACACCACATCTTCTGTAGGCTTTCAGCAGGGTGGGCCCTCCACAGTCACTCCCTTGGCCTTGTTAGATCTCTCCTTCTTGTGGGCAAGATATTCCTCGGTCCTTGGCTTTGCTCAAGAAAGAATTAATGCCAAAGCCTGGTTTGCGATCCAAGTGAGTTTTATGAAAGTTAGCAGCAGTTTCAGGTTCTACAGTAAATGGAACACAAGCCAGAGTCCGCAGCACAGTTGGAAGGACACAGTACAGCCGTGCTGGGCTGTGTAGCCTGGCCATGTTGAACTGTGTGTTGGAGCCACTGGGTAAGAAAGAGCCAGAGAAAAGCCTCTGGCTTTTCAGGGGCCCTCTTGAGAGTCATGGTTGACGATACTGGTCAGCCCCGTTAGCGGAATCAAATTCACTTGGCATAGATGGGCCAATCCAGGTGTAATGCCCACCTAGGTGTACCACACCTTCCTGGCTGGTAACGCGAACCTAATATTTTCCCCCTGAAGAGGTATGGACCCAAATCTTTGGGGTACTGGGTGATGACATCTCTAGCTACTTCCTGCTGGCAAAAGGGCAAAGTGAGGCTTTGGGTCTACACCCTTCCTACTGTGTTGGAAGGGGTTGTCCGTTCAGGGCCCAAGATGGATGAGGTTGAGGTGGTCCAGGAGCTGGTGGTCCTGGAGGTGGCACACTTGGTTCAGAGACCTTGGCACCCTGAGAACTTCTGGAAAAAACAAACAGGTGAACAGTTTAGGGGAGACAGCGGTAAGGTTGTGAGGTGGCAGTGCCCTTGGTGGCAGGTTTGTGTCACAGGAAGTAAAAAAGTCTTAGGACTGACAGGCAGGGGAGTTTGTTTACTGTAAACCCAGGAACAGGGTAAAAGAATCCACCGGCTTAGAGGCTGTGATGGGTGTGAGGCAGAGTTCCTGTGGAGCCCCTGTCTGTCCTAGAGTGGCGGTGACACACCCCCAGCAGCTCTCAGGGGGGCTTGTCTGTATGCTGCTTCTGAGCGGTCTGGGTGCAACAGCTTCCATGGTTCCACCTGTGAATGGGGCCCGGGCCCAGGGAAGAAGGTGAGGACGGGATAGGCAGCCCAGTAGCTAGGAGGACAGCCACTGACCTTGCTGCCACATTGACTGCTCACCCGAGGCTCCAGACCTGCTGCAGCTCTCCTGCTGCTTCGCTGGCCAGGCAAATCTTCAATGAGCAGCTGCTCATCTGGCCTGAGGGCAACCCTCCCTTTTGGCCATCTGCCATAGGACAAGTAACACCCTGGTGGCCAGCTTGCTTGCCGGGGTGGCATAGCCCTCAGCTGGGCCTATTCTGGCGACGCAGTTCCATGCTCAGTGGCCTGGTTCCCGAAACATATAGCACTTGGCACTTTGGTCACGGGTCTGGGAAACCTGGGAGGTGGTTGACAGGCAGCTAGCATGTACGGCCAGCACTTGGACATGCCTGATGTCCGTCCTTCTCTCCGCCTGGACCTGCACCTCCTGTTCCTTATTGTAAAATGTCGAACTGCTGAACCCCATCTAGAAAACACAACGACAATTACTGCGAGCTCGATGCCTCAAGGTCAGTAATGCAGTTTCAGCGTGTACCCCTAGGGTGCCGTGAAACTGGGGCCTCGAGCAGGTGCCCCTGTTCAAGGGAGGGGTCGAGGACCCTTGTCTTTGCTGGCAAACTGGTCCTGACAGTTTTCTAGACAGCAAACACTGGCCTCCGGCTTGGGTGACCTTACAGGGCCTGCGGAGGGAATTACTGGCCCAAGTGATTCACCGACCTCCAAAGGTGAGACCACTGCTTGGAGTGGCCTCCCAGTAGCCTTCAAAGGGAAACACTGGCAGGAGCGGGCTCTTGAACCTATGAAGGGTAGGAAGGATTGCTCGGTAGTTCAGGGAGCATTTTAGGAAAATGGAAATCTTAGCTGGACACATGTTGCAGCGGAACTGTATTAGGAGCTGTTCCACAATGTGCTGAAAGCGGTGTCTCTGAAAGGCCTTTGGAGACGAAAATTAGCAGTTACCCAGGGTCTTGGCTCTCAGATGCCTTTGGGCTAGGCTTTGGCAACAGAAAACCAGCCGGGAGGAAAAAGGACAAACCCACGCTGCCAGAATGCTAACGCAGCTTGTTTGTAAAACCAGGAGAAAGCTAAAGGGAATGGGGTGGGGGGTGGGGAGGGAAACTGTCGGCTCCTGGGACTAAGTGGGGCTAACCCCTGGGACCCAAACAACTTGCCCCCGAGCCACCACCCCGACCCCATGTGTTTGGAGTGGTGGATGGCATCTTAGCCAGGGTCACGTGCTCAGTTCTCCCACAACAAAAATGGTTGTGTCCAGTGGGCAGCACCATCTTGTCGGGGAGTGGAGATTCACTGGCTGGGAAGATGGTGGCCTCCACACATGGTTTACTCAACTGATGGGGGCAAGCCACTGAATCCAGAGTCCTACAGAGACCAACAGTGTTTATGCATGCATGCATGACTATCTAGCTGGCTGGGATGCAAAACAGACCACTGAAAATCAAAACGGCACAGAGTTCCCATCTCATCCCAGGAATCTAGGCTGGGGAGTGCATGAAAGCCCCTGGAAACACAGAAAAGCAGGCCCACAGCCTCTCCTAAAACTAGGGAGCAGAGACAGAAATACAGACAGCAGAGGATGGTGCTTTTGCAATATATTACAAGCAGGTCGTGGTGACTTCAGCAGCAGGATAAATCAAGGTTGGCATCCCTTCCAAATCGCTTGCAGTGAAATTTTAAAGTCCAGCCGAGCTGCCGTTTCCTTAGCCTTGCATATCCGAGTCACGGTACCATGTGTTAGGTCTCTCCTTGTGGGAGAGATATACCTTGGTCCTTGGCTTCACACGAGAAAGAATTCACGCCAAAGCCTGGTTTGTGATCCAAGTGACTTTTATGAATGTTAGAAGCAGTTTCAGGTTGTACAGTAAATGGAACACAAGCCAGACAGAGTCATTGGCATGGTTGGCAGGACACAGCACAGCCGCTTTGGGCTGTGCAGACCGGCCACACTGAACTGTGTGTTGGAGCCACTGGGAGAGAGCACCAGAGCAAAACCTCTGGCTTTCCAGAGGCCCTTTTGGGAGGCATGGTTGACGATACTGGTTGACCCCATTGGCTGAATCAAATTCACGTGGCTTAGATATGCAATTCCAGGTGTAATGCCCTCCTAAGTGTACCACCCCTTCTTGACCCAGAGCTTGAACCTTAGTCTCAGGCTGCTAGGACCATTCTCATGTGCAAGGTCATCCTGGCCCTGGCAGGGGAGGAGAAGGTCGAAGATTACAAATGTTGGGGACTGTCTTAGCCCAAAACGAAGAACTATTATGTTTACCCACATGGCCCACACTGGGAATTTTAACTTCTTACAGGAAGGGGCTTCAGGGAAAAATGGAATGAAAGATAATAGAAAATGTCCATCAGGTTTTTGAAGCCTCTTTCTATTCCCAGGGTGAAAAGGGGGATTATATTGAGAAACAGAATATCCGTCACATTCGGAAGACTGTTTTTTTGTAAAGTTCCCCACCTAGGGTGAGCTCTGGGTCTAGATTTCTGTCTCTCCAGCCCTGAAGCCAAGGAAATCCTGGGGTTAAGCCATCGCCCAAGGGCAATGTTGGCCAGCACCCAGAGGGTCAGGTTGACAGTAGGATATTCCAGTGATTCCTCTGAGTGCAGCCTATCATCTGAAAATGACTAGGCAGTTCTCCACTGAATTTTGAGCTCTGACAGGTGTTCTGGTGGCAGAGTAGGTTATGTATTGGTCAGCTAACTGCTGCAAGGTCATCAGGGTCAAACCACCAACAGCTCCACTGAGAAAGATGAAGCTTTCCACGCCCATAAAGAATTACAGTTTCAGAAACCCACGGGGAAGTTCTACCCTGACCTATAGGGTTTCTATGAGTTGGAATTGCCTCAATGGCAGTGAATTGTTTTTTTCTTTTTTTAAAACTACCTTTAGTGTTCTTGAAAAATTTAAAAGATGGCACACAACAAGAACTATATTCAAAAGGGCTTCAAAAAGTTCGTGGAAAATTTCTATGATCTTCCCTGGAACTATTAGAAGCGGTGTGTGTGTGTGTGTGTGTGTGTGTGTGTGTGTGTGTGTAGCACTTTTGGTTGTTAACAGTTCTGTTAGTCTGGGCAGACTAGAGAAACAAATCCATGGACACACATATGTGTATAAGAAACAGATTTATACACAAGAGCAATTGAATATTGAGAAAACATCCCAGCCCAGTCCAGATCAAGTCCATAAATCCGATATTAGCCTATATTTCCGATATCAATCTATAAAGTCCTCTTCAGACTCATGAAATGCATGCAATGACGCCAAATGCAGAAGATCATAGGCCAGTGGGTAGAAAGTCTTATGGATCCAGTGGCGTTATAAGCATCTCAGCACTGGCAGGGGTCTCTGTGGCTTCTCCGGCTTCCGACGTCTGGTTGTGTCCATGTGACTTGTCTTCTGCAATGTCTCCAAGGGAGTTGCAGAGAGAGAGGGAGAGGAGTCTTCTACCTCCAGGGAGGAAGTCCCAGATTTCCCAGAATTCTCAGGAGAAGGCCATGCCCACACAGAAGTCTCCTTGGCTGTCTCCAGATTGACAGCCTACACTGCACCCCTACACTCTTACTCCTTAAACTGACACCAGATTAGGTGATTACCACAACAGTGAAAGAGTCTAATCTGTGTGACCTCAGCAACAATAACTTGGTGGGCAACTCCAAGAGTTCCCACCGCTGGCTGTCTCATGACTAAGATTGACACCCACACCCTACTGTTTCCACTCCACCCCCCCACCCCCCCGCTTTCCCAGGGTTTAGCTGCTTTCAGTTGTCCTTTCCTGCACACGATATAATCTGGGGATTATTCCTTCTCCTGATTTTGCCAGAAACTTTGTTTCCTTCTCTTCACGGACCCTCCATACCAGCACTCCCCCCTCCCCAATTTCTTTGATGCATTTGAATGACTTCTAAAATCAAAAGCGGGGAAGTGCTCATTCATGCAGCTCCGTTCTTACCGGACTTCTTTTTTAACTCTGGATTCTATTGGCCATGAAAGACTTGTTCATTTTCTTTCCCTAATGTAAATGAAACGAATGGCTGTAAAACCGAAGAACTCGATATACATAGATCATGGAATCACAGGAGTGTGGATTAAAAATGAGCCTTACGTTTGCATACTATAATCTTTGGGTATTATTCTGGAGTAATTAATTCAAATTATTGAAGCCAGTAACAGTACGACTCCAGGGACAGGGAGCGTACACAGCAATCAAGCATTTTTGAAAGCTACAGGGATCTGGGCTAACACAAGCAACCAGGGTTGGCTTGGTTTCCTGGATTTAGAGGGTGAATTGGTCTGCGTGCCCATGGAGATGTTTGAGAGCACTCCAGAACGTTTATGGGAAGCTTCTGCTATCTGTTTTCCTTAAAAAAAAGAAAGAACTTTCTGAAGCCCCCTTTGTACCATGAAGGTGATTTTTGGGCTACGGTAAATACTATTATATAGCACACATTTAAGAAGCCCTAGTGCCCTGTGGGTTGGCAGTTCAACTCAGCCACTCTGAGGGAGGAGGAGGAGGAGTCTTGGTTCCTATAAAGATACAGTCTTGGGACCCCTATATAAGGTCGCTATAAGTTAACATTGACTTGCTGTCAGTTAGTTTGGTTTTTGGAATACACTTTAAAACCTCTCTTTCCCCCACAGCTCTCTCTATTCCACTTCTCAGAATGTGTCTGGCCACCAACACAGGCTGTTTTGGAGAAAACCATCAAAGAATCTCTACATTGTACTGCAAGATTTAAAGACAATTACAAGACTCAAGCCAACCCCCACTGCCATTGAGTCAATTCCAACTCATGTGTTATTGTTGTTGTTTTTACTTTCCTTTTTCTTTTATTATTATTTTTTAAATGTTTTATTGGGGGCTCATACAACTCTTATCACAATCCATACATAAATCAGTTATGTAAAGCACATCTGTACATTCATTGCCCTCATCATTTTCAAAGCATTTGCTCTCCACTTAAGCCCTTGGCATCAGGTCCTCTTTTTTCCCCCTCTCTCCCTGCTCCCCCCTCCCTCATGAGTCCTTGATGGTTTATAAATTATTATTTTGTCATATTGTGCCCTGTCCGATGTCTCCCTTCACCCCCTTTATTGTTGTCCATCCCCCAGGGAGGAGGCCACATGTAGATCCATGCAATCGGTTCTCTCTTTCCAACCCACTCTCCCTCTACCCTCCCAGTTGAGTTGGTTTCTACTCATAGGGACACAATGAACTATGTACAACAAAGCCAAACCCTACCTGGCCCTTTGCCAGCCTCATGATTCTTCTTCTCTTTGAGTCCACGGTGGCAGACACGTTGTCGGTCTCTTGCCTAGGGGTTTTCTCTTTTTCACTGCCCTTCTGCTTTATCAAGCATGATGTCTTCTTGCAGGGACTGGTCTGTCCAAACCTATATAGGGCTTTTCAGACTGTAAATCTTTATGGGAACAGGCAGCCTCATCTTTCTTCCATTACACTGCTGGTAGGTTTGAACCACTGACCTTGTGGTCACTAGTCTAAGTTTATTTCACAGTGACAGGCGGACTCCTGAAAGGTAACTATAGGGTTTTAGAAAATCTTGATCCTGGTTTGACCAGAGAGATATTGGTCACATTAGTTTCAGAGTCCTTGTGCAGTAGGAATAGTTAGCACACAGGCCTCTTACTGAACAGTTGGAAGTTCAAGTCCACCCAGGTGCACCTCAGAAGAAAGTCCTGGTGCTCTATTTCCCAAAACTCAGCCACAGAACCCTTTGGGGTATAGCTCTACAAACATAGGTTTGCCATGGGATGGAATTAACTTGATAGTGGCTCCCCTTCAAGCTGCCCATGTTACAGTGTCCGTCTATTTATTGCATGTCCCTACAGTGGTTATTACAGTCATACATGCACATCAGTTAACCAGGCTGACAACATTCTATTTAATGTTTAAATTCTTAAGATAGACCAAGGACTCACCTACTATGAGGGGGTACCCCCAAATAAAAGGGGGAAAAGCTCTGCTGGGTGGAGCTTTCGTAGTACACATTTTTCCTGCTAGCCAAGTATCGAGCAACTCGCTCCAAGTTAGTGCACCCAGTGGCGTCACCGGGGAAGGTTCTCTCTGGGCACAGTGGATTTTTTCAACAAAGCAGTTTCCCTCAATCCTCGTTTCATTATTTATTTATTTTTGTGATGACTGATTTAAGAGAATAGTGTGTGATTGTGAAATTTTGTTTCTTGGGAAAAATGCTACAGAAACTGTGGTAATATTGAACACAGCTTACAAGGACAGTGCGATGGGAAAAACTTAAGTGTTTAAGTGGTTTTCTCATTTCCTAAAAGGTGGAATGTCGATGGATGACACACCTGATTTTAGACATCTGTAAAGCTTCCCGAATGGATGGAAATGTTGACAAAATTCATTCGCTTGTGCTTGAAGCCTGACAATGGACCGTTGAAGGAATTGGGAAGTTATCTGGACTATTTTGAAGCTCGGGTTCATGAATTTTAACAAGAGTTGCAAATGAGAAGGGTCACTGTGGAGTTGTGCCTTGGGTTCTGACTGACCAGCAAAAAGAGTGTTGAGTTGAAACATGCTGCCCTTTGAAAGAACAGCTCTGAAGAGACCCAGACATTTGCCCCCCAAGGTCATTACTGGTGAGGAGATATCGATGTTATTCTTCAGACTCTGAAAGCAAACATCCATCAAGCCAGTGGAAGATGCCATCTTCACCTTGCCCCCTCAAAAGCTCATCAAATGAAATCAAAGATCAAGAAGATGCTAATTTGTTTTTTTGATGGGAGGGGTTAGCACATTTTCAATTCATCGCACCAGGTCAGACTATTAATCAAGCTTTGCATTTTGAGGTTCTGAAAAGATTGTGTAACAGTGTGCGACAAAAAAGGCCTGCTTTGTGGCAGATGGAGGACTGGTTTTGCCACCCAACAATGCACCTGCTCTCGCCGCAGCCCTCTCAGTGCACCAGTGGTTGGCAAAACCAAGCATGCCTCTTGCCAAACTCACTTTACTCGCCTGACCTTGCTCTGTGAGACTTCTTTTTGTTTCCTCAAAGGAAGAGGGACATGAAAGGACAGCACTGTGATGACAGAAGAGGTGAAGAAAAAAATGAGGGAGGTGCTGTTAGCTATCAAAACAGATGAGTTTGAAAGATGTTTCCAAAAATGGAATTGCAGATTTGACAAATGTATTAAGTATAATGGAAAGTACTTTGAAGGTGATGAAGTTGTTTTATATAAAAAAAAATGCATAGCTTTGAAAAATAAAATCCAGTTTGGGGAGTACCGCCCACATATAATCCTTTTCTTTAAAAAATCATTTTTTTGGTGGCTCATACAACTCTTATCACAATCCATCCATCCATCCATCCATCCATCCATCCATCCATCCATCCATCCATCCATCCACATATATTCCTTTTGTTTATACCCACCATTCTCCAAAAGGCCTCATGTTTTTGACGATTTTCTAAGAGGAAAATTCAAAATGATAATGAGTCTTATTGACATGCCACTCAGTACATGTTGAATGGAAAAAAGACTTCATTTTTTGGTCTCAATCCAATGGTTTTCTTCTGAGTGCAGTTTCAGCTTCAGCTTTTATTTTTTTCCTGTTTGTAGATGTGCAAATCACATGCAGCAGGAGACACATGAAAAAACAAAGTCCTTTTTCATAAGTCTGCATTTTCCCAATTCCTCCCAAGGACATAGACTTTTCCTTATAACTCTGCAAATACATTTAAAGCCTTCATTTGTCAGTTAAAGGAGCGCCACTAAATAACACCAGGTTGGCATGTAAATCGTCCACCCAAGGGATCTTTAAAGGGATCGTCAGGTGTCTCTTTGCAGTCTTTGATTCTATTGATTTTATGCTTCTGAAGTGTCAGAAAATATCACTGAGTCTCTAAGGCGATTTCTCATTTAAAGTCTTAAATAGCAGATGATTACAAAACCTAGTAAGAAAGGTACTTTTTCCCTTGGCATTTGGACCAGATTTACATCAGAAAATAAAATAGCTAACAGAGGAGCTGTTACTAAATTAATAATTCTCAAATCTTAAAGTAATATATTCTGTCATCTGGAGCCCCAACTTAAAAAAAAAACACTTGACATCTTTGAAATCCACAAAGAAAATATGTCTCTTATCAAGTAATCTGCTGTGAGAATTTGGCTCAGCTTATCATTCTTCTCCTGTCAGATATTGTTCAGATTCAAACCCCTTTGTAGTCAGTGTTATACATATGCATAGTGTGAGTTTTCCCACTCAGCAAGTAGATGTATAATTCCTTCTGAGACAAGTTAGTGTTGCAAAGAGCTAGTATCTCCATATGCATAATCTCTCCCTCTTTATGGGTGCTTTGCAGAGTGAGCTGAGATACTCTTTATTCTTAGAGACATATTGGAAAGCCTGTACATTTAGTATTTATATCAAGGCAACAGAACATACATAGGAACATTCATTCCATCCATCCATCCACCCATCCATCTATCCATCCATCCATCCATCCATCCATCCATCCATCCATCCATCCATCCATCCAGACTTAATGAATATGTATGTCTGTACTCGGGCCTGAGATCACAAAGATGGATAAAAAAGTAATCTCTGTGTCCAAGAAGCTCCTACTGTATTGAGAAGGCAAATACATTTATATGTAAACGCGAAACAATGAGAAGGATAGGGTTAAGAGTGAAGAGACTAGTTTCTTCACACACTCCCACTTCATCTCCCTTACAAATTGGTGGGCCACATAAACCACAGAGTGTAACTTGGTTTCCTTGCTTTGTGGTTTAAATAAACCCGATTCTCCACTGACTGGGAGCTGGACCCCTTGGGCAGCCTTCTTCTGGGGAGGGAGTCTAAGCTCCCACGAGGTCTCAGTGGTGGTAGACAGTGTTGATGGCAGGAAGTTGCGTACCAATTACATACTCTGGGCATTTGTCCAGAGTGGGATCTTCCTATGTTGATCTTTGCTCTCCTGCATTCTATTGACCTTGTCCTTGTGGTTAGTAGCTGTCAAGTCAGCTCTGACTCATGATGGCCTTGTTGTGCATAAGGCATCTGTAAGAGAACCTAAGTCCTGTGCCATCTTCGTGACTGTTCGTCTGTTCCAGTCTGTTGTGGCACTCAATCTCATTGAGGATTTTCAAAGACTAGGATATAGGTGGTGCGCTGAGCAAATGTTAATAATAACAATAAGGTCTGTGATTCAAACCCATGAGCTGCTCTGCAGGAAACAGGTGAGGAGGCTATCTGCTCCCATAAACATTTACACAACTTTGGGAAATACATAGGGTCATTATGTCAGCATTGACCTGATGGCGGTG
This sequence comes from Tenrec ecaudatus, assembly GCF_050624435.1. Classification (NCBI taxonomy): domain Eukaryota; kingdom Metazoa; phylum Chordata; class Mammalia; order Afrosoricida; family Tenrecidae; genus Tenrec; species Tenrec ecaudatus. The sequence continues at coordinate 72,925,899 of NC_134539.1, read as the reverse complement.
AACACACATACACACACACACACACACACACACACCGGTGAGGTATACACACCTTAGATAATCAAGGGAGCAGCATTTACCCAAGGACACAGTTCAGAATGTTTAGGGAAGAAAAACGAATAGGGAGGGAGGTGGGGGTGCTAAGTGCTGTTACATGGGCTGCAATGAATGCATTGAAACAAAATGTGTGTGAATGGTTGAATGGAAAATGGATTATCTGCTTTGTAAACCATCACACCATTCAAAATAAAAAAGTTAAAAAAATTTTTTTCCATGTAAAGAAATAGCCATGACGTTTAGTTCTAGGCATGAGAAAGCGTGGTCCACAACAGAAGCAAGCTGCTTCTCCAGGATAATTCTCACCCTGCCAGCAGGAAGCCCTGTAAGCGCCCCTCCTCGCACGAAGGTCAGGCTGTACCTGCATGTCGGGCAGCGAAGACATACAGCCCTTACTTTATCAGCATCATGAAATACCTGAATTTAAGCTTTGTGTCCTTGAGCTGACTGCTCCTGCCACATGCCTAGCTGGGCAAATTTAGTATCTGGTGAGTGAGCCTGTCGACTTAATGCTGGTCAGTAATAACTTTTTACTAACCCAAGGTGATGTGCATACTATCAAGATAATATAGCATATTTTAGTGCAGCTAAATACATTCCATTTCAAGGACTCTGAGGTTGCTTTGATTAACCTTTGGTCTAAAAAACCAGTCAAGGCAGTTGCCAGAAAATTGACTGTGACTTGTGGAAACCCCGTATGTTGTCAGAGACCAACCACCCCCTGGTGTTCTCCCTGGAGAATTTCTCTTTTCTGGAAGAAGACCTCCCGGCCTTTCTTCTGAGGTGTCTCCGAGTGGATGAGAACCTCCAGTTTTTTGGTTAGCAGTTGTGAGTGTTTGGAGCCTTTTGAGATGACAGTTTTGGGGCTTAGAAATCCACGGATTGAAGCGGTTCCATCCTGACTTTGTTTTTAATGTTCTTGTCCCAAAGGGTTGGCAGCTTTCTGTTTTCACCTCTTCGGAGGAACGTGTTGGTGCTTTGTGAAGGGAGCATGTGGATTCCAGGGACTACTGATTGGAGCGCCTGGGCTGCAGCCATCCTCGAGATAAAAGCTTCTCAGACGCAGCCCCGCTCGTGACTTAGGCTGGACGCTTCTGTTGCGGTGGGACGGTTCTGGGCACTCTAGGGTGTTGGATAGCCCCCCTAGCATCCATGGTGGCATCGTGGGTTACACATCGGGCTGCTCAGCTCATGATCAGCAGTTGTGATCCGTGAAAGAACGATGGCGCTTTCTGCGCCTGTAAAGAGTTAGAGTCTCAGATCTACCCGGTCCTATAGGGGCACTATGAGTCAGAATCAACTTGATGCAGTTTGTGTACACACACACACACACACACAAACACACACACACACACTCTCTCTCTCTCTATATATATATAAATACACACACACACTCTCTCTCTCTCTACATATATATATACACACACACACTCTCTCTCTCTCTACATATATATACACACGCACACACACACTCTATATATATACACACACACACACTCTATATATATATACACACACACACACTCTCTCTCTATATATATATATACACACACACTCTCTCTCTCTCTACATATATATACACACGCACACACACACTCTATATATATACACACACACACACTCTATATATATACACACACACACTCTCTCTCTCTCTATATATATATATACACACACACACAGACACACACACACTCTCTCTATATACACATACACACACACACACACACTCTATACACACACACACACACACTCTATACACACACACACACACACACACACACACTGTGAATGGCGGTAAGCATAAAAAGAATCAAAAGTTTCATGATACACATTGATATGGTGGTGCAGTGGTTATTATGCATGAGACTGCTAACTGCAAGGTTGACAATTCACAACCACTAGCTGTCCCACAGGAGAAAGGTTTTCTATACTCATAAAGAGTTACAGTCTCAGAAACCCTCAGGGGAAGTTCTACCCTGTTCTTTAGGGTCACGCTGAGAAAGAATGTACTCAGTGGCAGTGTTTTTAATATATAGGTATATGGATATAATGTAAATATAAAAGCAAAAAAAATTCCTACTAGAGTTCCAGATCGTACATGCATGCGTTTGTTCCTAACAAAACATTCATTTATTGATTGATACATGATTTTATCGGGGGGCTCTTACAGATCTTGTATCAATCCATACATCAATGATATCAGACACATTTGTATATGTTGCCATCATCATTTTCAAAATATTTTCTTTCTACTTGAGCCCTTGGGATCAGCTCCTCTTTTTCCCCTCCCTCCCCCCTCCCACCCTCTCACTCTTGTGGACCCCTGATAAATGATTATTGTTATTATTTCATATCTTACACCACCCGCTGTTTCCCTTCACCCACGTTTCTGTTGTTTGTGTCCCTGTGTATTGGGGGTGGTGGTGTGTGTTATGTGTTGATCATTGTAGTCAGTTCCCCATTTCTCTCCTTACCTTCCCTCACCCTCATGCTATCACTGCTCCCATTACTGTTCCTGAGAGCGTGATCTGTCCTGGATTCCGTGTGTCGAGAGCTCTTATCTGTACCAGCTCTGGGTTAGCCGGATTTGTAAGGTAGAACTGGGGTCATGATTTTGTGTGTGTGTGTGTGTGTGTGTGTGTGAGAGAGAGAGAGAGGGGGGGGCAGGGAACATGAAAGAACTAAGGAATGTGGCATGTTCTGTCGTGATATGCCGCACCCTGGTTGACTCGTTCCTTCCTTGTGACCCTTCTGTGAGCGGATGTCCAGTTGTTTACAGATAGGCTTTGGCTCTCCACTTTGACCTCCATCATTTGCATCAATATATTTGCTTGTTTGGGGTCTTCTGATGTGTGATACCTGATCCCGACGACACCTTGTGATCACTTAGGCTGGTGTGCCTCTTCCATGCCAAACAAAACATACTAAACATGTGTCTGTGATCCGTGGCTGGGTGCAGACTCTTGTCTAAGTCTTGTTAGGGTGACTTATGAAAAAGGCTTTTGTTGTTCGTGCTGTCCAGACGGTTCCAGCAGAAGCAAACACCGCCTAGCCCTGAGCCATCCTCACTATTGTTTCTTGGGTTTGGGCCTAGAGTTGCAACCATTGTGTCAGTTCATCGTGTAGAGGGGCTTCCTCTTGTTTCACTGCCCTTCTACCCAACGGGTTACTTAACAACGACAGCAAAAAAGGTGTTGAATGAAGATCAGCTCGCTTCTCACTCTCTTAAGCAGGATCAGAGCTAATCAATAAGGTTTTATGGATGAATCTTGGAGCTACTAATACACTCCAGAGAGCAAAGTCCAATCCAAACAGCGACTTCCATGGGTGTCCGCTGGGCCAGGGAGGCAGAAGGCAGAGAGGTCAGCTGTTTATTGGACTCCAAAATGGTAATGTTGATAGATTTTCTCTAAAGGCACAGGCTATCAAGTGGTTTTATAGAAAGAAGTTTTAAATATCTATATCTATCTATCTATCATCTATCAATCATACAATTTACCGTATATATGTGAGTATAAGCTGACTTGAATATCCACCGAGGCACCTAATTTTACCTAAAAAACTCCATTAAAAATGTGCTGGAAAAAACCTCGGCTTATACTTGAGTATACACAGCAACTCCTTGTTTGATTAAGAAGATTTGTGCAATCATCACCAAAGTCAATTTCACAACATTTCCCCCATATTCCTCATCCTCCCCTGCCACACCCTTAGCGATCCGGTTACTGTCCCTATCGATCTTCTTATTGGGGGCTTCATATACAGAAACGCACATGATACTAACAGGAAGCAAATCAACAAAAAACTCAACGATGATGATGGGATAAAACACAGAAAAACCTCATTCAAAAGGAAAGCATAGAGTCTTAAAAACTGAAACAACGTTAAAATGGGTCAAAGGGAAATCCAAGGATAAGGTATTGAATTTGAACCTCGTTACATCTGCCATAAGTGGCCTTGCAATGTTCTCTGTCTGATACCAAAGCTATCAGAGCAAGGGAGAACTGCACTGGTGTGAAAAAGGCCCAGGGTGTGCTGAGGAATTTCTAATTTTTCCATTGAGCCAATGTGCCTGCTCGTTTTTAGTCGGTAGCTAAGGCTGTTCTAAGAGCATTTCACTGGGAAACCTCCCTACTCCCTGCAGAGCCAGGATCTAGCCCCTTTAGGTTTCTTGTTGTTCCCCGTGATTTGAGCCTCTCAAGGATGCCACTTGGCATGGTGTGAACGCAGAGTTCCCTGGGGTAGGGTCAAAGGGGTGGAAATGCCACCTGCAGAACTGTTTAGACCTACATGGAGACAATGGTGGCAAATAACAACCCCATACTCTGATCTTTCTGTCTTATACAGGCTTCTAGGCTCCTGTAGCAATGCTTTTGACTTCTTTACATTACACTTCATTATTTCTATGCATATTGCTATTTACAGTTGTGGCAGTCACCTAATCTGGTGTCAATTTAAGGATTAAGAGTGTAGGGGTGGAGTCGAGGCTGTCAATCTGGAGATTGCCAATGAGATTTCTGTGTGGGCATGGCCTTCTCCTGAGAATTCTGGGAAATCTGGTACTTCCTTCTGGGAGGTGGAAGACACCTTGCTCTGCTACTCCCTGGGAGACATTGCAGAAGACAAGCCACATGGATACAACCAGACCTCGGAAGCAGGAGAAGCCACAGAGAGACCCCAGCCAGCACTGAGATGCTTACAATGCCACTGGACCCAAAGACTTTCTACCCACTGGCTTGTGATCGTCCTGCATTTGGCGTCATTGCATGTGTTATGTGAGTCTGAAGAGGACTTTATAGATTGGTATCTGACATGTGGGCTAATATCAGACTTATGGCCTTGGAAACTGGGTTGGGATGTTTGTTCAATGTTCAGTTCCTCTTGTATATAAACCTCTCCCTTATATACATATGCGTGGTTATGACGTTGTTTCTCTAGTCTCCCCAGACTAACACAACAGTTCACATACATGGCTTATTTCTGACTGAGTAACGATAAAGTAGGAACCCTGGCGGTGTAGTCATTTGTTATGCACTGGGTGGCAATCCGCAAGGTCGGCAGTTTGAAACCACTGCCAGCTCTGAGAGAGAGAGAGAGATGGAGCTTTCTACTCCGATAAACAGTTATGTCTTGGAAAGCCTCAAGGGCAGTTCTACCATGTCCTAAAGTGTCACTCTGAGTCAGCCTCTACTCTATGGCAGTGATAAAGTATTTAAAAACAAGCAGATAAACCCACTGCCACGGAGCCATTTCAAACTCATAGCAAGCCCATGCAGGCCCTCAAGGCCTGTAAAGCTTCCAGGGGGCAGGGAGCCACATCTGTTTCCCCAGGAGCAGCTGGTGGGTTTGAACAACCTGTGGTCAGCACCCCAGCACTTAACCCAGTGCTCCTCAGTATAGAAAATATCCAAGTAAATTCTTACGGACGGACACAAGGTTATGAAAAACATGTTGCATTTATATGTCATTTTTCCTTTGGGACTCTCAAAAAGGAATACTGAGGCACAGACAAATATTCACACAACACAATATAATAAAGGTAGGGAATGAAGCAGGCTCTGGCTGCCTTTCCGATGCCCGAATCATTTTTATACTGCTACTTAGAAGTAGGGGGCAGGTCCTTTTGGTGGCTGTGGATCTGCTGGCAGGCTGTGGGCCCACCATCAGTGGGCAGAGGCAGGCAGAGGGAATGCCAGATCGCAGCATTAGCTCAGTCCTGGGAAGAAACATTCCTTATGGATTCAGGTTTTTAATGATATGTTTTTGTCGGGCTATGAGGGAAAATAGCACATCTGTATCTTTTCTGAGAATCTAATGATCATCAGGACCATTGGGATAAGCATTGGTCCACCTTTCAGTTCAAACCTAGCAGTCACTCCACGGGCGAAAGATGAGGCTGGCGGTGCTGGATAAAGACGCACAGTCTCAGACACTCTGAGGGGCCCTTCTTCGCCCTATCGGGTCACTGTCAGTGTGGGTCTTCCGATGGCAGTGAATTGAGTAAGCACTTTTTGTTCCTGGACCCTGCGCTCTGTAGAAAGCCGTTAGAACGACCTCTAATGACTGCGGTGGTGTAAAAGTGAATCTAATGCAAGGTAGATGATAGTCACTTGATTTTTCTGATTTAAAAAGTTTAAACCATTTTTACGAGTCTCTACAAGGGTTCCAGACCCTAACCACTGTGTCTGTACTGCCTACTAAGAGAGTCTGCTGTACAGCCAGACGGGTAGAAAAGCTGGGAGTCTCCTTCATCCCACGTTCGTGGGAGGGCTCCTTTGTGACTCCTGGTGATCCCTGGGGGTCAGAGTAGAACCCGGCGCCATGGAATGTTCAGGGCCCGATCTCTCACAAGTTCACTGCTAAGCTTTTCTTCCATGGCATGGCTGGGTGAACGTGAGCGTCCAACACTTTGGTGAGCAGTCAATTGTGTTAACCATTTGCACTACCCAGGTGTGTCTGTGGTTCAGCACTGACTCGATGGCGGCGAGTCTGCTGTTTTGCGGGGGGGTTGGGGGGGAGGGGGGCGGTCTATTATTCTAAGCTATCTCATTTAGTGAACATATATTTTTACTTATTTAGTGCAATATTTTCCTCTCTTCCACCAACATTTTTAAGTACTCCTTCCCTACCCCACCCTAGTTTCTCAGCTCCCCTCGGGCTATTTTTAGAAGTAGGAAGCACAGGTGATTAATCAATAGGAACAAATATGTGGCTATTCCCCTCACATTTTGTTGGGAGGGGATGTGTAATTAAAATTCATGGTAGAAAGCATATCTAAGTGGTAAATGGCCTTTCTATGATGTTACCATGTTTCATTTTAGGATACACTTTCAGCAACAATTCTGCATTATAAATACGTTCCAGCTCATTGGTGTAACTGAATAATTTACTGTTTGGAGAAGTCTGGTTGGGGGAATATCATTAGTTCTATCACTTGGACTAATTGTTTGTGGGAAGTAGCCTCCTCATTATGTGTGTGGGGGGGGGGAGGGAAGAGAGAGAGAGATAGATAGAGAGAGGAGAGTATATATGCCATGAATCAAGTTGATTTACAATGAGAATAATGTCACAATTATAGTAACTTTTCATTGCCTAACTTAGAAAATTTAAGTGCCATACCCAATAAATAAGATTTATCCCTCACTGGGCTCTCCAATTTTTTTTTAATCTTTTCAAGGCATGAGGACAGAGAAGCTTTTCCCAAAGATTATGACATAGAGGGTCCAGAGCCTGTAAAAAAATTGTGTAATTCAACATACCGGCGGTTTGGAACCGATGAACCTCCAGTAAGTAGTGGCTGCTAACTTCTTTATTTTAAGTCAGGCATTATCATGGGACAGTAAAGGGAAGGAGCATTTTGTCACTGCCCCCACTATCACCTATACTAGTTACTTGGACAGGTGACCTAGCTGCTGTGCCCTTCAGTGATCTTACCTGTAAACTATACCCACTTCTTATTATCCATGTGAGAATCAGGGGAGAGAAGTGAGGGAGAAAGGGCAAACAGATTATAAGGATCTACATATAACCTCCTCCCTGGGGGATGGACAGCAGAGAAGTGGGTGAAGGGAGACGTTGGATGGTGTAAGATATGACAAAATAATAATAATTTATAAATTATCAAGGGTTCATGAGGGAGGGGGTGTAAAAACGAGGAGCTGATACCAAGGGCTCAAGTAGAAAGCAAATGTTTTGAGAACGATGTGGGAAACAAATGTACAAAAATGCTTGACCCAATGGATGGATGGATGGATGGATGGATGGATGGATGGATGGATGGATGGATGGTGATGAGTTGTACGAGCCCCTAATAAAAAATGATTAAAAAAATAAAGGTTGTAAATATAAAGTGCCTGGCACAGAGTAAATCCAAAGCAAATCCACTTCCATTGAGTCGATTCTGGCACACAGTGACCCTGGAGGACAAGATAAAACGTCCCACCCCTGTGAATTTCTGAGACTCTAACTCTTCACAGGAGTAGAAAGCCTCATCTCTCTCCCTCAGAGTTGCTGGTGGTTTTGAACTGCTGACCGTGTGGTTAGCAGTCCAATGCGTAACCACTTTACCACCAGGGTTTCTTGATGGATAGCAAGTGCTCAAGAAATGACAATGGTTGCGTTGCTGTGTTGCTGCTGCCCCCACATACTGCTCGGCTTTTCTTCACAATTACCTTATACCTTTACTGTTAATTGCCATTGAGTTGACTCCGACTGATGGTGACTCTCTGTGTGCAGAGGAGAAGGTTGTGACCTTGTTGGAAGCAGATTGCCTGGCCTTTCTTCCAAAGCCCCAGGGAGGAGGGGGTGTTTGACCTACTAACCTCTGATTAGTAGTCAAGTGCTTACCTGTTTGCTCCACTCAGGGACTCTTCTCTACGGAGTATGTGTTATGGTCTCTCTTTCATCGCTGAAGAAACTCTTAGTGTAAGTGTTGCTGGTACTGCTCTCTCCCCAACCAGATCAAAACCAAACTCATTACCAACTCATAGGAAGCCTATAGGGCAGAGTAGAACAGCCTCTGTGAGTTTGAGACGGTAACTATTTATGGGAGTAGAAAGCCTCATCGTTATCTTTAGTAGTGGCGAGTGGTTTCCAACTGCCAACCTTGAGCCCAATGAATAACCACTACACCACCAGGGCTCCTCTATCTCCCGCAGTACTCTCTATTTTCCTACACTCTACTTTCTCTCTAAGTTCTATCATTCATTGCAATGGTTACCTATAACTCGCAGACAGTGCTCATGATTATGGGGGTAATTAGGGTAGTTAACAGGTCCATGTGTACAATTTAGGTGAGAAATGATCAGCATACAGTTGTTTGGCCAGGTCATATTACAAAAAGCTCTTTTAGGGTTTCTAATAACCCGCCAAAGGTCAGGACATGCTGCTCTGCTGTAAGCCTCAAGCCTAAGGCATTCAGCTCCAGCTCCAGTTCCCCCAGTCAGCAAACCTAGCTCCTCAAATGGAACGTAAACTCCACAAGGCAGCCGTCTTGCCCCCAAACACTCAACTTTACTGGAAAGTCTACCGCTCTGTCTCATGCTTTGGCTCCTGGTTCTGGTACTGCTGCTCCTGTGTCACTCCTCTTTTGTCATAGGTGTCTCCTGGATCCAGGAGGTTCATGTCACAGGCATCCAGAGGATGTGCTCCATTTTTGACTCTTCGCTGAAGCAGGGTTGGGTGTGAGATTCCCCCTCCTGCTTCTAAGATGGCCCATTCTATGCCCAGAAGGATGGCAATTCCAATGAATCCTATTAACAAGCACTCACCAGGGGATCCTATCAGGATCTTCCCCCACTGTCTCTTATCCAGACCCATCAGGAAAAGGTTGTCTGGTGTGTTACAGGGCCTATGAATAGATGAACCATATAGACGATTCACTACATTGCAAGTGCGTTACTTAAAGTCACACAGCTCAGGAGTGGAAAGTTGAGTATGAACCCAGGTCTTTGATTTTAAATCCTTTGTGCTTTTTCTTAAGGTAGTGAGTGGCATTTGTGTAAGAGAATTAAAAAGAAGAATATTCATGACATAAGTGATTTCTGTTTGCATTAGTATGAATGGGTAACTGCTTGATTACTTGAGTGTCTGCTTAATTAACCCCTCCAAGATTCTTAAGTTGCATCCTAAGATGTCAAGAGCTTTGGGACTAGCCAAGGATTCAGTTCCACCTTAGAGGATGGCATCGAGGTCTTAAGAGCTAGTGATGCGGGCCTGGTGTGATACTGAATGCAGCAGGAAAGTGGGTGATCCCCTATCCCTTTGGTACAGGATGTGATAGAGGCCAAAAGATTAGGGCACTTTCTTTAATGTTTTATTGTAAATTGGGTGATGGCTCACAGAACAAGTCAGTTTTTCCTTCAACAATTCATATACCATTTGTTTCAGGCATTGACTGTAACCCCCACAATGTAACATCACATCCCAATTCTTCCCTGTGTTTTCCACTTTAGAAAAAAAACAAACTTTTATTGGGGGCTCTTACTTCTCTTATCACAATCCATACATTCCTCCAATGTGTTTTCCACTTCTGTTCACCCCCTTTCCTGAAGCTGCTTGTCTTCTGAATTTTGTTCATGGACAAATGCTGTCCTTTTGATCTTGAATGATTTATTGTTCTAAGGAATGTACACCTCCTTTGCATTATTATTCATCCCAAAGATCTGTCTCTGAGGAGGCTGAAAACAGAGCTATGGGAAAGGCTAGAACACTCTCTATAGATGGCAAAACCCAGGTGTCTTACAGAAGATATGGGGCCATCTATGCAGGACTTGTTAAGAAACTCTACAGTTAGGTTAGGCCAGCCTGTGTGGGTTTGCCCTTGAAGATTAGGGGCTGAAGTGTTGGAGGAGGATTTTTTTACTTGAGTGTTGCATGTCCCTCCTTCCACAGCTCAGAAGACTATCTAGGGGGGGGGGCACTTCGAGAGATGAATATGTGTGTCCTGGAAGCGGGACCACACCTGGCCCAGGCATGTGACACATGTCTGAGCAATGAAAGGCCAGAGGACAGGTCAGGCTTGCAGTGCAGCATGAGAGCTGACATGCTGCCTCTGGAGGAGCATGCTGGAGGTCAAGGGGGTCTCCATCTGTCTGGCTTCCCACTGGATGCACTGGAGAGAATTTGTCCAGAGTGCTGTTGAAGCAAAGCTGCCTAGTTTAGGTTGGGAGCAAAGAGACCCCACAAACGAGATAAATCAGCTCCCCAAACCCGAAGAAGAGGATTTATAATTAGACAGGAGAAGCTTGGCCTCTTTCTAGCTGGCTGTAGTTGAAGGTTCCGAGGAGGGTAATTTCTGAGAAATGACAAACGGGGCCCATGAGAGAAGCCATCTGTTTCGAATGTCTTCCAGACCCAGAGGAGATTACTCCTATGCCTTTTCCTGAATCACACCTCATCCTGCAGGCTTGGCAAGGGCCGGTGAGTGGAGGAGAGAGCCAAGCAGGAAGGCGGCAGCAGCTGACCAAGATCCTACCCCATCGGGGCAGGCGGGAAGCTTCATTGCATCCATGCCGGGAACTCCCAAGACTCAGCTGAGATTCTGCTTCGGACTGAAGGGGACCAGAAAAGCTGCGAGACTTGCCTGTGCTGGCCAGCCAGCAAACAGAAAGAACTTCTTCAAACAGAAAGAGCCTGCAGGGTGCCGCAGAGGGAGGCTGCTTGATTAAAAGAATGTTTCTTCATGAGTCCTTCCGCCTGAGCACAGCACAGCACAGTCCACGAACCAGGTCTGCTCACAGTGGGAAAGGCTTCACACCTGCACGCTTCCTGATCTGCATTGGATAGAGGTGGAAAGGAGACCGAGTGACGCCTAAGAACTTGCTCAAGGTCAAACAGCTAGAGAATGTAGTCAGGATTCATATCTTCTTCTTCCCCTCTTTGAGACCCCAAGTTTAAGCTCTTAACTGCATCTCTAAATTGCTCCTTGGGGAGCGCACGGTTCCAGTCCGTGTCTAGCGGCCTTTTAACCTTTATGCTGCGTGCTCCTTGCAGAAAGTGAACCCAGCTGTTTGTTGTTTGCTGCTCTGGCTTGTGTAGTGTGCAGACCTCGCTGCATATGTGTTGGGGCTTTGCTTCCTGAGTTATATCCACACATGTGCTGACTAACCCTATCCCCATCTGTTTCACCTCCTGAATGCCTTCTTAACATTTGTTTCTTCTTTTTCTTCTTTTTTGTTTCTAGATTGCTGCTGAGTGGTTGTATTTTACCTCCACAAGCATTTCTATTTAGCTGATTGAAGGCTTTCTTGTCCTTAAATGCAGCTGCTGGGGCTAATGTGAGCATCATTTCTTTTTTTTAAATTTAAATTTATTTTATTTTTTAATCATTTTATTAGGGGCTCATACAACTCTTATCACAATCCATACATACATCAATTGTGCAAAGCACATTTATACATTCATTGGCCTCATCATTCTCAAAACATTTGCTCTCCACCCAAGCCCCTGGCATCAGCTCCTCATTTTTCCCCTCCATCCCCACTCCTCCCTCCCCAATGAACCCTTGATAATTTACAAATTATTATTTTTTCATATCTTGCACTGTCCGATGTCTCCTTTCACCCACTCCTCTGCCGTCCCAGGGAGGAGGTCATATGTAGATCCTTGTAATCGGTTCCCCCTTTCACCCAACCTCCCTCTACCCTCCCAGTATCACCATTCTCACCACTGGTCCTGAAGGGATCATCTGCCCTGGATTCCCTGTGTTTCTAGTTCCTATCTGTACCAGTGTACATCCTCTGGTCTAGCCAGATTTGTAAGGTATACTTGGGATCATGGTAGTGCGGGGGAGGAAGCATTTAGGAACTAGAGGAAAGTTGTATGTTTCATTGTTGCTACATTGCACCCTGACTGGCTCTTCTCCTCCCCAAGACCCTTCTGTAAGGGGATGTCCAGTGACTACAAATGGGCTTTGAGTCTCTACTCCGCACTCCCCGCCTCATTCACAATGATATGATTTTTGTTCTGATGAGAGCATCATTTATTTCTAACGAGATTTAAAATAGGATGCTTTTTTTCATGTCTGGGGGGAATTTTCCCCAAGGCCCAAGAACAACACAAGGACCCCACAGTCTGTTGGAAGTAGAAGTGAAGTCTTAGGCTCTTTACACAAGATCCTCAAAGACGAGGTTGCCCGTTGGTTCCCACTCCTATTAAGGGTTTAAAAGGATTGAAGTCCAAGAAAGTAAAAGAGGAGAGTAAGATGAGATAGAGTAAGATGTTGCTGGGTTGTAAATCTCCTCTATAAGCCCCGTTGGGTGCCTACTGAAGTTATGACATGAGATGACTGTGAACTATCTGAAGCAGTAGTTGTGGAGCAAGGTTTATGTCAGAACTTGGGCCCAAATGTTTCACTTGTGGATCAGAAATGAGACACGTGCAAGAGAGAGGTGGCTCAGAACTGTGGAGTTGAGGTAGAAAATTATATAAAGCTGGAGGCATCTTACAGCATGGGCTTTGTCATTCAATGTTGAATCTCAAAGTCTACCTGAACTGCTAGAATCCGCGTTCGACTGCTCAGAGGAAGCCAACACACCAGGACACTTCTGGTAGGTGGAAAAGACGTTCAAATGAGCAATTGAGAAAAAGTCATCCAGCTCCCCGTTTCCCACCATGTTAGCTATACTGAGCCAACTCCAATTCAGAGACGAGGGAATCTGTAAATGAAGTACCAGAATTATTCTTGGGACAGAAGTAACTGGAGGATTTTCCTAGAAAGGTATTTCCACAAAATCAGAGACGTTTATTTAAGTAATACAACACCATGTGAAGCTATTGTTCCTTGACATATCCTCTGTCGCTGCTCATACACTTCTGAAGGCGATGCTACAATTCCTCTCTAATCCTTCCCTCAAAGAATTCTGTGCTCTACAAATTATATCACATCAAAATAACAATTATTACAGCCTCAGGGGACTCAAGCTATATTCTTTTAAAATTTTTTTTTTTTTTGAGTTTTGGGAACTAAAAGTAGTCCAAAGGGGCAAGATGATAGCTGTGGGGCCGTGGCGTAAGGTTTCCTAGTGAAATTTTTCCTGTGATAAGTGATAGCAGTTAGGTTTATGTCAACTCAAACCTGTGTGAAGATGCAGTGGTGGAGTTCAATCTATTCATCAGGTCACAGCTCCTGGATGCCTCTTTTGAGGCGTAGCCTTTTAATAAGAAGAACAGTGGCAACCTCTCCTTTCCCTCTGGCTCTTGATCTTCTGCCTTTCTGGGACTCTGGATCTGCCTTCAGGGATGGCCCCAGGTGGACCACTGACCCTGGGAGCCAACCTGGTAGCTATGGACATGCTCCCGTGTTCCCACCAACCTTGGATTCACCGGATCTTGTGCTCAAAAGCCTGCAATTTCCCCACATCCCGCTTCACCTTTTTGTGTCATTGGCCCGTAGCTATGTGAGTCTGCAGAGGGCTCTGACAAGCATCAGATCCATGAACTTGGGTTGTATTGGGATGCCTTCTTGATATAAAGTTCTTTAAAAAAAATCATTTTATTGGGGGCTCGTACAACTCTTATCACAATCCATCCATCTATCCATTGTGTCAAGCACATTTGTACATTTGTTGCCACCATTTTCAAAACATTTTCTTTCTACTTGAGCCCTTGGTATCAGCTCCTCATTTTTTCCCTCCCTCCCTCATGAACCCTTGCTGATTTAGAAATTATTTTTTTCATGTCTTACATTGTCTGCTGTCTCCCTTCACCCACTTTTCTGTTATCCATCCCCCTGAGAGGGGGGTTATATGTAGATCATTGTGATTGGTTCCCCTTTTTCCCCCACCTTCCCCTTACCCTCCTGGTATCGCTACTCTCATTATTGATCCTGAGGGGTTTATATGTCCTGGATTCCCTGTGTTTCTAGCTCTTATCTGTACCTGTGTACATCTGGTCTAGCCGGATTTGTAAGGTAGAATGAGCGTCATGATAGTGGTGGTGGGGGAAGCATTAAAGAATTCGAGGAAAGTTGTATGTTTCATCGGGGCTGTACTGCACCCTGTCTGGTCCCTTTCTTAATGGCACTTACACCATCGTGCACATTTCAGACTCACTTCATTATTAATTTTCTAGGTTTCTCCCGCTGAAAACAGGAACTTCTGGAGAAAAGCACCTAGGCGCTGCTGTGCCAGTAGTACTTGCAGTGCTTATGGTACATAGTGGGTGCTCAAGAGTTGGTGAGTGGATGAGTGAAGGATTACATTAGCCAATACTAAATAGAGGGCTTTTTCATTTTTGGTGGCTGCGTCGGGCATTATGCTAAGTGATGGACTAACACATTATCTGAAACAAGGAACTCATCAACTGGTAGTGCAGGTGGGGATGGAAAGTCACATTACAGGAAAGATCAGGAGGCTGTCAGGGGCGTCTTCATTGGAGCAGGTATGGGGAAGGCCAGGAGCTGACTGCTTTGAGGCCCCTGAGCTGGATTTTCAAGGAACCATCTCTTGGCAGGACGTGAAAATGTACTACGCAGGTATAATTGGTTTCTTCTCCCAGTGACCCCGTACGCTTTAGGAGACACTCTTTAGGGGATCTAGATTCACAGAGGAACAAGACTGGGGCCCCTCTGATTGTCTCTGCATGTCTTATCAGTCTAAGTGATCATGGGAAAGAGCATTTTCAGCGGCAGTCTTTTGATATTTTATTTGGACTTTCTTCAGGCACTGCATAACTATACCAGAGTGGATTTCTTTTTAATCAATTAATTAGTTAATGAATTAATTAACCAATCCATCTATTTATTTATTATATTTTAAAACATTTTATTAGGGACTCATACAACTCTTATCACAATCCATACATACATCACTAGTATAAAGCACATCTGTACATTCTTTACCCCCATCATTTGCTCTCCACTTAAGCCCTTGGCATCAGGTCTTTTTTTTTCCCCCTCCCTCTCTACTCCCCCCTCCTTCATGAGCCCTTGATAGTTTATAAATTATTATTTTGTCATATCTTGACCTGTCTGACGTCTCCTTTCACCCCCTTTTCTCTTGTCTGTCCCCAAGGGAGGAGGTCACATGTAGATCCTTATAATCGGTTCTCCCTTTCCAATCCACCCTCCCTCTACCCTCCCAGTATCATATCACCACTCACACCCCCGGTCCTCAAGGTATCATCCGCTTTGGATTCCTGGTGCCTCCAGCTCCCATATGCACCAGTGTACATCCTCTGCCCTATCCAGACTTGCAAGGTAGAATTTGGATCATGATAGTTGGGGTGGGGGGTAGGGGGGAGCATTTAGGAACTAGAGGAAAGCTGTATTCTTCATTGGTGCTAAGTAGTTCTATCTATTCCCCCCCCCCCACACCTCCTATAATATATAGAGCCCCTGGGCAAGTATCTTCGTCATGCTACCAAAAGCCCTGCCACCATCACACGTTACCCTGCTAGCCTGTTATATTGGCATTGAGGTGAGAGCCCCTGAGCAGCTGAAGTACAGCCATGTCCAAGCAAGGGGGTGCACATTGAATCACTAGACTCAAAGCATAAAGGGCAGAAGACACTGGATGCTGTGCCACAGACTGTGAGAACTTCCCAGACATAAAGGAGCCAAGGCAAACAGGCACAATTTTGTTCAGCAGATTTTTTCTTATACAGCCAATGGCTGTGTGCCAAGGCCTTTCTGCAGCTGACAGGCAGCATGGGTGAGCAGATCGGGCGAATATTAGCATTAACAGTATCACAGTCATTTTGAGTCCCCAAATGGCAAATAAGTGAATAGTACAAAAATAAGCTATCATTCATTTCATAAACAGAGAAGAACTAAGTAAGCCTCAAGTAAGAGCTGGGGTAGTAGCTAAACTATACATATACAAGTATATATGGCATTTAAATGGTAATTATTTTCTTTTAAAAATCATTTTACAACTCTTAAACAACTCTTATCACAATCCATCCATCCATCCATTGTGTCACGCACATTTGTACATTTGTTGCCACCCTCGTTCTCAAAACATTTGCTTTCTATTTGAGCCCTTGGTATCAGCTCCTCATTTTTCTCCTCCCTCTCCCACCCTTCCTCCCTCACGAACCCTTGGTAATTTATAAATTATTGTTTTTCATGTCTTACACTGTCTGCCATCTCCCTTCACCCACTTTTCTGTTGTCCATCCTCCAGGGAGGGGGTTATAAATAGATCATTGTGATCAGTTCCCTCTTTCTATCCCATCCTCCCTTCTTCCCCTCCTGTTATGGCTACTCTCATTATTGGCCCTGAGGGGTTTATCTGTCTTGGATTCCCTGTGTTTACAGCTCTGATCTGTTCCCGTGTACATCCTCTGGTCTAAGTGGATTTGTAAGGTAGAATTGTGTGTGTGGGGGGGGATGGGGAGGAAGTATTAAAGAACTAGAGGAAAGTTGTATGTTTCATTGGTGCTATACTGTACCTTGATTGGCTCATCTCCTCCCTGCAACCCTTTTGTAAGGGGATGTCCAGTTGCCTACAGATGGGCTTTGAGTTCCTACTCCGCACTCCCCCACATTCTCAATTGTATATTTTTTGTTCTTTGATGCTTGCTACCTGATCCTGTCAATACCTTGTGATCACACCAGCTGGTGTGCTTCTTCCATGCGAGCTTTGTTGCTTTTCAGCTAGATGGCTACTAAGACCCCAGATGTATACCTTTTGATAGCCGAGCACCATCAGCTTTCTTCACCATATTTGCTTATGCACCCGCTTTGTCTTCAGCTATCATGTCGGGAAGGTGAGCATCATGGAATGCCAGTTTAATAGAACAAAGTATTTTTGCATTGAGGGAGTACTTGGATAGAGGCCCAATGTCCATCTGATACCTTAATACTAAACCTATAAATATATGCACATAGATATGTTTTCCCATCATCATATATAAATAATTTACATATGTGCATGTCTGCATTTAGACCTCTATAAATTCCCTTTGCCTCATAGTTCTTTCCTCTATTTTCTTTTACTTTCCTCTTGTCCCACTATCATGCTCAGCTTTCATTTGGGTTTCAGTAATTCCTTCCAGTTACGTTGCACTTCATCAAGCTCTACCAGGCCTCCTACACCCTCCTTGCCATCAATTTTGGATCACTTGTTCCCTAGTCCATGGGTTTGTTAACACTACTTCCTTTTTCCCACCTCCTTCTTTCCCATGTCCCCCTGGAACCATCGGTCCCGTTGTTTTCTCCTCCAGATTGTTTATCCCATCCATATTATCTAGATAGACCTGCAGAGATAATAATATGCACAAAAAAACAAAGCAACAAAACAAAACAACAGCACACCACTGACCCAAAACAGAAAAGGCTGTAAGTAGTTCAAGGTCTGTTTGTTGATGTTTAGGAGTGTTTTCTGGTAGAGTCTGATGGAATGACATGCCCTGGCCCCAAAATCTATTTTTGGTACTCCCTCGGGGCTTTGTTGCTCTGTTCCCCTTCCTGTTTTGTTGCACACCCTTAGTGTTTTGCCTTAATGTGGTGGGGTCAGATTGGGCATAATTCCCATACTGTGTTTCCAGTGTTGTTCTCCCTAACACTATGGGACAATGAGGGATGTCATGTCTCATAGTGGAGCTGGCACTATGGTCCTCTCTGCATTGGCTGCTCTGAGTGGGAATACTGTCCTCAAGGCTTGGTGGGCCAGGATGCGCTCCGCTCTCTCTTCCTCCCCCTTCATTTGCTCCTGTGTGCTCTGATCAGACATGTCCCTCTCCCTGAGCCGTAGCTTCAGTGTTGTCCTCTGAAGTGAATTCTTCTGGGAGGAGGGGGCGCTATCCATGTAGTTGGGATTGGGGCCGGCCCCTCAGACCTCTCTGTTGGTTCCCTGGGTAATTATTTTTCAAAGATATATGTTTATATCAGATCTTAGTGATTCAGCTAAATTGAGTTCATTGGTTCAGGAACTTTTTTCCTCTCTGTGATTGACAACTTTTGACTACTCTTATCATACGTGTGCTTCTTGCATCCAGGTGTAAGTACCTGGCCCCAAATATATAGCTCAAACGTTGGTCAGTGGAATCATGCTACATGCCATGGTAGGGAAAGTGCTTAAACTGGAAGAAAGAAAGGTTTGGGGGAGACTGAGCCCAGGGATCCTTCTTGCTTTCCGTGTGCATACTCTCTGAGTTTGTAGGTGGCACCACTTTCCCCAGCATCCTCTCCTGGATTCCAGAGAAGGTCATCATGCTTGGTAAGGGAGAGGGGCAGTGAAAACGAGGAAGGCCCTGGACAAGAAGGACTGGCAGCCATGGGCTCAGACGGAAAAACCCTTGTGAGGATGGTGCAGGATCGGGCACTGTTTCCTGCCCTTGTGCATCGGGCCCCCCAACTCCAGGATCCCCTTTAGATGGGGTTTTTTAATGTCAGCAGGGCCTCACCTCTTTTTTTCTCATTCAGAAATTCTTTCCACACTTTGGTCTAGGGAAGGTGCTCTTCTTGTTTTTGGATGGGGTTGTGCATTTATTATTTATTCTAGGGAATGTGTATAGGCCAGAGTAGAGCTGCCCCTGTGGGTTTGTAACTCTTTACAGGATAGAAAACCTCATCTTTCTCCCCTGGAGTGACTCAGAGTTTCGAATTGCTGGAAGGCTGCTCTGAATTCAGGCTTGTAGTCTCCTGAACTCCGTGGAAAGCAGTTTCTGGTCTTTATCATGTGGCACCCAGTTAGGGTATTCCTGTCCCAGCAGTGCCAGGCAATGAAGGTACTACCTACCTTGTGGAGTTGACTCTTTCTGTACGCCTGGACAAAAGTTTGTGTAATACACACACACATATAATGGTCACATCTATATAATGAAAATAAGTCTATGGATCACATTTAAGCAATTAAAATATATCATTAAAATGAGGAATTTCATTTCAGGTTAAAGATTTCCTCCCTTCTCCAGCTCAAGCCTGAGAAGCTAGTGGAAAGCTGAGTGGGGGTGGGTTTGGTGGGCCAGTTTTCTGTTTTGTTTTTCTCTTGCTCTGCTCCTTCCTTCCTTTCTCCACACAACCAGAAGGCTCTCCGGGGATGATTCGCCTCATATTGATGAACAAGTAGAGATTGTTTTTATGGCAGGAAATAATGTTGTTAACTGAGAATGATCAGAAAAATATGAGACATGTCCAAGTTTGGTTTCTTTTAAGGACACGGGAAGAGCAATTCATAAAAGCTGGCTTGAACAGTAGGGGAAAAAGAAATTGCTTTCTTGGTTGTATCCTTTGGTTCCAGTGGTTGATGTATTTGTAGAATACGGATATGGCATTACTGAGTTAACCTAGACATACACAAAACAAAGCAAGGGTTTCCAAGGGCAAAATGGCTTCTGAGGGATCAGAACAGCCCTTTAGATTCTGTTAAGTGAGAAAACCTTTAGACACAGTCTTCGTATTACCTGTAGCTATCAACATCATCACCAACACCACTAAGAATAGCTATTTAACTTTTAGAGATCTGAGATTTTTTTATTAGGTATATAACAGTTATGTGTGATGTGTCAAAAAACTACACCTGGTGGTGAGCTGGTAGATGGGGTAAAATAAGACTGACTCTTATTTAGGGCTGAGGATCAAAGACAAAATGTGACCTCCTTGTCCCAAAGGGAGAGGCCAGATCATTAATTCATGCAAAGCGTTTGGACAATACTGGTTTTGAGTCTTTTGCTCTCTTATTCACTTTGAGAATTAAAACAAACAAAAAGAATTTAAGTTGGAAACCGTGGCTGGGAGGTTTTGGAATTTGGAGGAGTTGTTTGGAAAGTGTAAATGTGCAGCGGGTCATCCTTCTCATTGCCAATATACAGGGATGGGAAGCATGTCCCCATTCACGCCAAGCCTTCAAACAGGGCCTCACGGATTCCACACAGGGGACTTGACATGTGTTTTCTTGAAGCTGGGCACCTTGATGCACTGAAGTCTGACTCGGACTCATGCTGGACATGGAAGCTTACCTTCCTTCAATATGGACCACTTTGTTTTCTTAGGACCTTATAGGGAGCCCATGCGGAAGTCTCAGTTGGGGAACACTCATGAATGAATGTAACTGTATCAATTTCCTAGAGCTGCTGTGACAAAGTATCCAAGGTGGGTGGCTGAAAACAATAGAACTGTATTGTCTCACAGATCTGGATGC
Source organism: Tenrec ecaudatus (assembly GCF_050624435.1). NCBI lineage: Eukaryota > Metazoa > Chordata > Mammalia > Afrosoricida > Tenrecidae > Tenrec > Tenrec ecaudatus. The sequence continues at coordinate 72,905,255 of NC_134539.1, read as the reverse complement.
TAGCCTTTGAATCTATGCTATGAATCTGTGCTCCCTTCTAAGGCTCTAGCGCAGTGGTTCTCAACCTTCCTAATGCCACGGCCCTTTAATGCAGTTCCTCATGTTGTGGTGACCCCCAGCCATAAAATTATTTTTGTTGCTACTTCATAATTGTAATTTTTCTACTGTCATGAATCGGGAGACCCCTGTGAAAGGGTCATTCAACCCCCAAAGGGGCCCTAACCTGCAGGTTGAGAACTACTGCTCTAAAGGAAAATCACTTTGCCTCGCCCAGCTTCTGGTAGACATTCCTTGTTGTGTAGAAGGTACCTTCCCAAATGTGATTTTCCTTTGTACCTCTCTCTCTGTCTTTTAAGGACACTACTTCTAAGGACACTGTCTTGTAAGGACACTACTCAGATGGGATTGACCTATTCTACTCTGGTATCACCTTATGCTAAGTGATATCTTCAAAGAGCCAGCGATTCCCAAACAAGGTCACATCCACAGTGAAATATGGCCTCCACACATCTTTTGGGGGTATACAATTTAACTCAGAACAACTGCCAAGAGAGATTTTGCCAGAAACTCCAACAACAACACAACAGAAGGAAAACATTCCCAGGAAGTTGTATAAAGTATTCACATGTAGCCCAGTTACCCATTACTATAATGGACCCTGGACAGTGAATTCTGCAAGTTCGTGTTCCCAGTTAAAATTTTGAGATTCAAATGGGAGGAAGAAGTACAGGTTAATATTGGGGGACAGCATTTGCCTCTGATATAGGTGACAGGTAGAGGTTAAAAGTGGGCTCTGGATTCAGATGGCTTCAGTTTGATTTTTGGCTTCACTACTTGCAGCGGTTCTCAACCTGTGGGTCTCGACCCCTTTATAGGTCGAACGACCCTTTCACAGGGGTCACCCGATTCATAGCAGTAGCAAATCGACAGTGAAGAAGTAGCCACAAAAATAATTTTATGGCTGGGGAGTCATCACCACATGAGGAAGTGTATGAAAGGGTCACAGCTTTAGGAAGGTTGAGAACCGCTGCTTTATGGGCTTGTACCTTATTGCTTTCCTTAAAAGTACTGAAGACACTCTCCTCCAGTGATTTCACTTTTTCCTCCTAAGGCCGTATTTGTTACACAACATCCATAGGGTTGTTTTGAGTATTTAATACCGGCATGCATGTAGAGAGCATCATATAGTGGCGCAGGAAAAGTGCTTAAAAAGTTGAAACCCCACTAATGCAAATATTACATTTCCTCACACTCCTAGTTATTTCCTGTCTGGCAATCTCTTTTTAACGACCATTTCTAAAGCTCTTGATTGACTCGGTGATATATTTTATTGTTGAAAATGATCACTATATACATAAGGATAATTTTCAGCTCAAGAGTATACCTTAAAATGATGGCTGAAAAAAGGTTTTTTTCTTGTTTTATTATTTTTTAAAAGGAAATGTCTTTTTATCACAATCTCTTTTTGTCACTATTGCTAACACTGTGCTTTCCACCGCTGAATTGTGGAGCTGGGAAGAATCTAAGGGGCAGAGATGGCGAGCTAGGGAAAGGGGCTGAGAGGCTGAAGACTGGAGAGAATGAAGACTTAGAGAGAACAGTGATGGGGGCAGTCCCTGTTCCTGAGAGCCATGGCGTAAGCTAGGGAGCCAGCGACTAGAGTTAACGATGTTTTTGAAGAGAGTTAAGTCCTTAGTTAGAGCAGAGCCCCATGACTGATCCATAGTGACCCAAAGGCATTTGATTATGCCTATGAAGGGAGGGTGACCCGACTTTGTCTAACGTACTTTGGATATGTTATCAGGAAGATCCAGTCTCTAGAGAGAGACATTGTGCTTGCTAAAGAAGAAGAGGTTCAGTGCAAGAGGAAGACCCCCATTGAGATGGGTTGACACAGGGACTGCAGCTAGGAGCTCAGACATAGCAATGACAGTGAGGGTGGCACAGGACCGAGTTCTATGATATATAGATGGAATGGCTACGAATTGAAACCTTTTAACACACGTGTGACAACTCGCTATTGAAGGCTCTAAGTCCCTAAAGAATAGTCTCTCTATATTAAAAACAAACAAACGAAACTCTAGAGGGATTAAAATGTTCTAGAACTTCACTGGATGCCTCGGGAAACCTAGTCTTGAGATGCGGGGGCAAAATGGGTCCTATTTGGGTTGGTAAGTTGGGGCTCCCTCCTGTGGCTGTTGCCATTGCGATGTCCAGAGTTCCTGACGGAGAAAGCACGGAGTCGTCCATATTCAGTGTTGTCATACAGGTATCCTCATAGTCATAATTGTTTGATAATTCACTGACATGTCCTTTATGACAATGCGTGCTGCAGCGAACCCCAAGGGTGGTGAGATGACAGCAGCGAAACCATCTATGACTTACAAAGGGATTGCGACAAACATTTCCTTACTTTAGAGAAATTAACATGTGCCTACCCTCAGAAAGACAGAGTGTTTGACAGAAAGAGAACGCAGCACATTTCACTTCATTGAAACAACTAATATGATTTTGGTAAGGAATTGCCATTTTTACCTATTTGTGATGAAATAGTTGGCTGTTGTGAGATCTGTTCCTTGTTTTTTAATCCCAATCAGAGTCAAGGAGTCAAAATTATTCCAACAGAAATGTGTGGTAGTAACTGACCTTTTTTTTTGGCGTTAATTTATTTTCCCAGGTTTGGATATCAGAAACACACGAGCAGATGGCTCAAATTCATTTCAACACAGAAGTGGCTGAAATGAAGAGCAAGGCCTTACTGACTGGGGATACATTAAGCTCTGGGATTATTGAAAGGTATTTGTAATCCTGTCCTTTGCTTACAGAGCAGGTGTAACATGCAGGCTAGAGTTTATGTTAGCAAAGAGATACCATGGCACAGCTGCACTTCACAGAAAGACACCCAGCACTTCCACCTCAAACTCTCCTGATTTCTGCTCATGTTGAGCTGTTTGCTTATGTTCTTTATAACAGTGGGACAGATGTTCTTGCATGTGTGTTTCCCCGGGGGCCGGGGGTGGGGGGTGGGGGAAGGCTGCTTCTTAGTCATTTCTGTGGCCCTACAACCTGGCAAAATACCTCTCTCTGCTGTAGGCATTGTTTTATTCTTGTAGTCCTTGGGAAATGACCCTGAAATCATGCCCCAATGCTAGAATTACCCCATATTTGTCAGGAATGTTTAGTTTGCAAAGCTCATGAAGAGGTCTAACATGAAGCCCTTTTCAGAGCATACTCATCATAAAAATTCAGCCCCGGTCATTTTACGCGTGGCTTTGAAAGTTTGAAACTACCCGTCTGACATGTCTTCTTGTAATAAAAACAAACAAACAACTGTTATCTTGTTTTCAGGGACACTGGATTGCCTGCCAAGGGCTTTGGAGCCATCTTTACAAGACACCCACCAGATCACCACAAAATGTGAGTCATGCTATATTGCTGTAGATGGTGCAACATGTTTCTGCATGACTTGGGATGTGTGTTTTGTAGGGGCTAAGGATGTGTGTGTGTGTGTGTGTGTGTGCCAAGAACACCAATTAAAAAAATCATTTTATTGGGGCTTGTACAACTCATCACAATCCATACATATGAGCATTGTGTTAAGCACATTTGTACATTTGTTGCCACCATCATTCTCAAAACATTTGCTCTCCATGTAAGCCCCTGGCTTCAGCTCCTCATTTTCCCCCTCCCTCACCACTCACTGCTCACTCATGAACCCTTGATAATTTATAAATTATTATTTTGTCATATCTTACACTGTCTGACGTGTCCCTTCACCCACTTTTCTGTTGTCTGTCCCTCAGGAAGGAGGTTATATGTAGATCCTTGTAATTGATTCCCCCTTTCTACCCCACCTTCTCCCCACTCTCCAGGTATACCCACTTTCATCACTGGTCCCGAAGGGATCATCCATCCTGGATTCCCTGTGTTTCTAGTTCCTATCTGTACCAGTGTACATCCTCTGGTCTAGCCAGATTTTTTAAGGTAGAATTGGGATCATGATAGTGGGGGTGGGGGAAGGAAGCATTTAAGAACTAGAGGAAAGTTGTATGTTTCATCGTTGTTACATTGCACCCTGACTGGCTCGTCTCTTCCCTGTGACCCTTCTGTAAGGGGATGTCCACTTGCCTACAGATGGGCTTTGGGTCTCCACTCTGCACTCCCCCTCATTCACAATGATAGGATTTTTTGTTCTGGGTCTTGGATGTCTGATACCTGATCCCATTGACACCTCATGATCACACAGGCTGGTGTGCTTCTTCCATGTGGGCTTTGTTGCTTCTCAGCTAAATGGCCACTTGTTTACCTTCAAGGCTTTAAGACCCCAGATACTATATGTTTTGATAGCCAGGCACCATCAGATTTCTTCACCACATTTGCTTATGCACCCGCTTTGTCTTCAGCTATCGTGTCAGGAAGGTGAGCATCATGGAATGCCAGTTTAGTAGAAAAAGTGTTCTTGCATTGAGGGAGTACTTGAGTGGAGGCCCAATGTCCATCTGCTACCTTTATACTAAACCTGTAAATATATTCACATAAATATATTTCCCCATAATTGTATTAAAATATTTTACACATGTACATGCCTGTATTTAGACCTCTATGAATGCCCTTTGCCTCCTAGTTCTTTCCTCTACTTCCTCTTACCCTCGTCTTGTCCCACTATCATGCTCAGCCTTCATTTGGGTTTCAGTAATTCCTCTGGGTTACATTGCCCTTGATCAAGCCCTACCAGGCCTACGACACCCTCCTTGCCACTGGTTTTGGATCACTTGTTGTTCCTTTGTTCTCTGGGTTGGTTAGCACCACTTCCTTTCCCTCATCTCCTCCTTTCCCATGCCCCCCCTGGAACCATCGGTCCCATTGTTTTCTCCTCCAGATTGCTTATCCAGCCTATCTTATCTAGATAGACCTGCAGAGAGAATAATATGCACAAAAAACAAGACAGAGCAAAACAAAGCGACAAAAGAAAAGAAAATGACAACAACAAAAAAACAATGACCAAAAAAATCCTGTAAATAATTCAAGGTCTGTTTGTTGACCTTTAGGAGTGTTTTCCTGTCGAGACTGATGGGGTGCCATGCCCTGGCCCCAAAGTCTATTTTTGGTACTCCCTTGGGATTTCCTTGCTCTGCTCCACTTGCTGTTCTGTTGTACACCCTTAGTGTTTTGCTTCAGTGTGGTGGGGTCAGATCGGGTACAATTCCCATGCTGTGTCCCTAGTGTTGTCCCCTATAGGGTTATGGGTCAGTGAGGGATGTCAAAGAACAACAAAATTTTTATATGTCTCAATTTCTTCATCTGTGAAATGAGGATGATGATTATAGAGGTACCCCAAAATATTTGTGTATTAAGCATTTTAACATATGTAAAAATTGCAGTTATGAATGCCCTTTATGTATCAGTTTACAGATTTCTGTAACCAAGTATTCTTTCTGCTAATAAATATGTATAACATTAATAACAATAATATAACTAAGAGGCTGCTATTTTCACAGATGAAGAGAAATTAGTTTACTTGGGGGAGAGTATGACTTGTTACTATTGAAAAAATGAATTTTCCTTTCACTCATAGTTCTAAAGATAATAATAATAATCATAATAACCACCCACTGCCATCGAGTTGATTCTGACTCACAGCGACCCCATGCTGTGTTTCTGAGACTGTAAATCAGTGTGGGTGCCAAAAGCCCCATCTTCCTCCTGTGGGGCAACTGGTAGGTTTCAACATCTGAATTGGGGTAACCCACTATGCCACCCGGTTTGCCTTCTGAAATTTCGGTTATGCTGTGTAAAGAAGTGATATGGAAATATAGGCACTTCGAAGCCTGACGAACTTCTATGTATTGAATTGTGCATTAGGAAAACATAAGCAGGGTGTGTATCATCATTGCTGGAAATTAGGATGACTTTGTTTCCTTTGAGAACTACCTGGCCTTGTTTTGTGCAGCCTACCTGGGGGAGTGACTGAGGATAATGCCTCACCCTCTGTCCCTGTCACTGTTATCATTCTGTTACGGTCCTGGAGCCACAGGTTCTAACCCTGATTGTTCTAGCAAGGCTGGCCTGGGGCTGAATCTCCCATAGCCTCCTGGTGTAGAATTTCTACGTGGGCTTGAGGGTCCACAGGGCGTATCTGTAGGGGATAATTCTAGAGGAGGGTAGACTTCTGACCCCTTTCCCTGCACTGAGGTCTGCAAAGACAAGGGAAGTCTGGATTGTGTGCTCAAAATTGCATTTTTCAGCACTGATTAGTGTTTTCAGATCAGGACAGAGAATGAAACACCCAGGGCTCCGAATAATAGAGGATTTGATGACAATCGCCTTCATTCTTGACATGCTGATTTCAGTATCGATATTGGTCATGCCAGTCACTGATGGCCAGTAGGCCCCTGTGTGGTCTCCCCTGCCCCAGTTAGAGAGCAGTCCCTGACATAGCGGAACTGGGTAGTATGTTCTAAGGAGCAATGGATGCCAGGGAAAACAATTGCCTGAGAGCTGTAATAGAGGGATTCAATTCCTGTCTCCCACGTTTGACCACAAAGACACCAGCTGGGGTCCCCCTTGTCAACGGGCCACCTATGTTGTCATCAGAAGTAAAGGCAATTGGTGGGATCAGGAGTAATATGGAAAAACTCCCAGTTTTTTTTTTAATACTCATGACCTATTCAAAAAGCAGTAGCATCCAAAGGAACAGCAAATGATAGACTACACAGACCAATGGCACCAGGCCCAGTGGATTAATGGGCACAGAAATGTAAAATGTTATTATGTGGGCAAATAAAAGATTCACTTGAAAACATGAAGCAAAATCAGATGTATCAGATGTACATTCACTTCCCAACAGAAACCCTGGAGGCAAAGTGCAAAAAGTATTATCACTGAAGTCTTGGAGAAGAAGCATTTGGGGCCCAAGATTTTTCCATGTGTGAAGGTCTTATTTTCAGACCTATCAGAACTGGTTTCAGATTTCCCACGTGGCTGTGACCCACCGTGTTGCTCTTAGCTGCTGGCCCCGGCGCATGGCAATCCAATGCACAACAGAACAAAACACTACCATACAAAGCACAACAGACAGAACAAAACACTGCCCTGCCCGATGCCATTGTTGTGAATCAGTTCTGGGTGGGCCATTTTGATAGATCAGTAGAGTTTTCATTGACTGAATTTTAGAAGTAAGTCACCAGGCCTTTCTTACTAGTCTATTCTAGACTGGAAACAGCTGAAACCTATTCAGCATCCTAGCAATCAATGCACAGGTCTTCACCTGACAGATGGATGTTGGCTGCATTTGAGGTGCGTTGGCTGCAAGTGTAACTCCCATATGGAAGGCAAGAATTCTACTAGTGAACCACTGAAGCCCGCAAGAACAACTACAGAGGTGGGCAGAATGTCCTAGGCGACTGCTTTCAAGTGTTCAACATCAAACCTTGGAAGACTGTGCTTCGTGAGAACGTGAGGTGAGTGGAGCGCCACTCTCCCTAGACTGAAGGATGGAAGCACCTTTGCTGACTACAGTGCAGGGAAGTGAACCCGAGTGCAGACAGACCACTGTTTTAGTAAAGGAAGATGGAATAGAAAGTTAGGTTGAATTTTGGGGGTAGGATATTGGCGAGGAGGAAGTTGAATGGGGAGGTAGGAAGTCTTTATGAGCTTTCCCACTAGTCTGTGGCCAAAGCCTAGCATCTGCATATCCTCATTTTAAAAAGCAAACAGAATTGTCGGTACAGCATTCTGAAATCTCATAATAATTACCCTTTGTGCATAGTAGTAGGTCATTGTGCATTGGGTTCTGGTGCCATTGAGCTCCTGGTTCAGTTTTTCAAATTTTAACTCTGGCACTTCCTAGCTGTGTGATCGTGGGCTGGTTTACTTAACCATTGTGCCCCTCAGCTCCTTCCACTGTAAAGTGGTGATGTTGATTGTAAAGACACCCAGGATATAGGGTTGTGGTTAGCCCTAAGCAAGTTAATACATGCAACCATCTCATAATTGACGCGTACACAGGAGGTGCTATGCAAATCTCTGCTGTACTGGGCCCTTGGTGAAACACGTACAGTCTGCAGATGCACATCTGTTGGTGCAGAGCCATTTTCTTGATTTAATTCATTGGGGATTGATAGCTTCTGTGTTCTCTTTCTCTCCCTTTGGAAATCTTTTACTTGGGTCTTGTATTGTCTGGGCTGCTCCTGTACATTTCATGCCTTTTCTTCCCTATTTTCCTTTTCATGCGATGCTTTCTTGTCTGCCTTCAAGAACGCATCATGTCTTCTAGCATATTGTTAATTTCAAGAGTTCTCTTTGGCCTGGTAGGGCTTGATCAAGGACAATGTAACCCAGAGGAATTACAGAAACCCAATTGAAGGCTGAACATGATAGTGGGACAAGAGGAAAGTAAAAGGAAATAGAGGAAAGAACTAGGAGGCAAAGGGCATTTACAGAGGCCTAAACACAGACATGCACATATGTAAATATATTTATATATGATGATGGGAAAATAGGTCTATGTACATATATTTAAAAGTTTAATATTAAGATAGCAGATGGATATTGGGTCTCTACTCAAGTACTCCCTCAATGCAAGAACACTTTGTTTTATTAACCTGGCATTCCATGATGCTCACCTTCCCAACACAATCGCTGAAGACAAAGTGCATGCTTAAGCAAATGTGGTGAAGAAAGCTGATGGAGCGCGGCTATCAAAAGATATAGCATCTGGGGTCTTAAAGGTTTGAAGATAAACAAGTGCCCATCTAGCTGAAAGGCAACAAAGCCCACAAGGAAGAAGCACACCAGCCGGTGTGATCAAGAGGTGTCAAAGGGATCAGGTATCAGGCATTAAAGACCCAGAACAAAAAAAATCATATCATTGTGAATGAGGGGGAGTGTGGAGTGGAGACCCAAAGCCCATCTGTAGGCAACTGGGCATCCCTTTTCAGAAGGGTCGTGGGGAGGAAACGAGCTAGTCAGGGTGCAGTGTAGCAACGATGCAATATACAACTTTCCTACAGTTCTTTAATGCTTCCTCCCCATCCACTATCATGACCCCAATTCTACCTTACAAATCCGGCTGGACCAGAGCATGGAAACACAGGGAATCCAGGACAGATAAGCCCTCAGGACCAATGTTGAGAGTGGCCATGCCACAGGAGGGTAGGGGGAAGGGGTGGGGGTGGGTTATGGGGGAACCGATCACAATGATCTGCTTGTGACCCCCCTCCCAGGGGGAAGGACAACAGAAGGTGGGTAAAGAGAGACATCGGTCAGGAAGACTTAAAAATAATAATAATTTATAAATTATCAAGAGTTCATGAGGGAGGGAGGACTAGGGAGGAAGAGAGGGAAAAAAGTGAGGAGCTCAAGTAGAAAGAAGATGTTTTGAAAATGATGAGGGCAACAAATATACAAATGTGCTCGACACAATGGACGGATAGATGGATTGTGATAAGAGTTGTATGAGCCCCCATTAAAATGATTTTTAAAAAGAGAGTTCTCTTTCATTTTATGAATCTTCTGATTTTATAGAATCCCTTGTTTTTGTTTCAGGGCTGTAATAGCTTCTCCTGGCTCTCTGGGGATGTTAATGACTATTTACAATTTTCTTCTCCATGCTGTCTGTTTCTCCTAGGTTGCCATTTTCCACAAATTCGGTATTTAAAAAAATTTTTGTTTATATAGTATGGTATACATCATCCATGCTAGAGGCTTTGTTTAGATGTCTAGTCCTTTTGTTGTTGTCGTTTGTTTTGCTTATGACCAAGAGGTGGGCCTGTGAGCCTGTGACTGAGGCTTGTTGACTTGAAACTTCTTGACTAGGTTGATTGGAGGTCTAGGTGGTCATTTATTTTATATATTTATATATATTCTGTTTCTATTCTTTTCTGGTTTTTTTTTTAATTAGGGGCTCATACAACTCTGTTTTTCCTTTTTATTTATTTTAAAAATCATTTTATTAGGGGCTCATACAACTCTTTTTACAATCCATACATACATCATTTGCGTCCGGCACATTCGTACATATGTTGCCATCATCTTTCTCTAAACACCTGCTTTCTACTTGGGGGCTCATACAACTCTTATCACAATCCATACATACATTAGTTGTATAAAGCACATCTGTAATTCATTGCCCTCATCATTCTCAAAACATTTGCTCTCCACCTAAGCTCCTGGCATCAGCTCCTCATTTTTCCCCTCCCTTCCTGCTCCCCCCTCCCTCATAAACCCTTGATAATTTATAAATTATTATTTTGTCATATCTGGCACTGTCAGATGTCTCCCTTCACCCACTTTTCTGTGGTATATATTTTTTATATCTTATGTATACTGTAACTGTAACAAACAGTTTGCCATTCCAACCAGGTTCAAGTTTACAATTTAATTGCATTAGTTATGTTTATCATATTGTGCTATTGTTACCACTATCAATTTCCAAAAGTTTTCCTGTGCTCTTGCAGCAAGAAGGGAAATAGGCTGTGTCTTCAGCATCTGACCTTCTCTGTGTGGAGTCACAGGTCACTGAACTGTTCTCCGTTTTACTCCTTCTAGTGGACCCTCGATAACCTCTAGTTGGATTTGGGGAGCGGCAGTCATCAGCAGTGGGATGTGGGGAGCAGGGAGCAATGGCAGCATGTTCCTTAGAAGCAAAGATTGTAAGACGTTGCTTCACGTACTTTTGACTTGCTATCAAGAGAGACCTGTCCTGGGAGAAGGCCATCATGTTTGGTAAAGCAGAGGGGTCAGCAGAAGAGAGGAAGGCCCTCAACTGAATGGATTAGTCCAGTGGCTGCAACAAAGGGTTCACACTTAGCAATGGTAATGACAGGGCAGGACTGGCTGGACAGGGTCTGTTCCGTTGTACACAGGCCTGATATGAGTCAAAACTCATCTTGCAGCACTTAACAATGGAACCAACAACAGGCAGCTTCCCACACAGCTCTGCCCGCACCCTCCTTTGTTGGGCTCCCCATGGCATCGGAGCTTCCCCCGTTACTGACAAGAATTCCGCTTTCTGCTGAGTCAGTGGTCACCTTACATCTTCTCCCCAGCTTTGTTTCTGTTGTCCATTTTCCTAACCTTCTTGTGCTTGTAAGCTTATTATTTGAACACTTTTAAAAATGTGGTGTTAGTAGGATTTTTGGAGAAAGCAAGATCAGGTGTGTATACCCATCTGAACACTGACGTCATCAAGTCTCAGCTTGAGCGTCACTTCCTCAGGGTACATAGCATTTCTTTTTTTTTTTAATAAGTCATTTTATGGGGGGGCTCTTACAGCTCATAACAATACATACATCCATTGTATCAAGCACATTTGTACATATGTTGCCACCATCATCCTTTTCTTTTCTTTTTGGTCAAGCACATTTGTACTTTATTGCCCTCATCATTCCCCAAACCTCTGCTTTCTACTTGAGCCCCACAGCATTTCTTTAATCCTAATGCCTCTCTCTCTCTCTCTTACAGTAATTACATACATTCCTATTTGTCTTCTCTGCTAAATCCATGCTTTGAAGGGCAAGACTGTCAAAAATTAAAATGGGAAAAGGACATGGCTAATTTCTGTCTTATTTGATTTAGGGATTGAAGGCCTGTAGAATCAAATGTGATTCTCAGTTTTGTGCTGCAAAGTGCACGGAAGACCTGGTCTCTCAGAAAATCCGCCCTTAATTAGTTTACATTGGTAGGATTACTTGTTTGCTGTGTTTGACTCATATGTATCACTAAGGAAATAAATATATGAACACCTTCAACTGCCCTTTGCTAATTCCACATGTAGCCATTTCTTTCAGTTAATGTCTACTAATTATAGGACACCCTATGCAATAGAATGCCAGGGTGTTTTAGAATAGGCTGCCTTGAATATTAAATATTTTTTTGCTTCTTGCCAACTGTACAGCTGTGGAAGTTAAATGTCAACTTTAGAAGGCAATGAATAAGAATGAGTTTGCTCAATGGACCAAAATAATATGCTTCATCTTATAAAAGAAAGGCTGTACTCTTCATGTAAATTTAAACTTCAGAGAACTTCTTATGTGAAAAAAGAAAACGAAGCTTTGGTTTTTAAGGAGAAATATGTCAGACAGCATTAGTTTTTAAAATCATATCCACTATGTTGTTATGGCTTCTGACCATCTGTTTCTTTTTTTTTTCATAACTCAACCTATGACCCACCTACTCAATTTTCAACCAATATGGAGATAAAACATTTTCCCTCAATAAAATGAGGAGCAAATATTTCAATATTTCACTGGACATTTTGAAAATCAGAACAATTGGAATGTTTGAGACTGCTGGATTTATCACTCCTGACTTTAACCAGAAAATAGGCCCTCAAGCTAATCTCTTCCACGTAAGCCATATACTGAGATAAATTTAAAAATAAGCAATACAGGGAGAAGTTTCCATAAGCATGGGAAGCACTCACTTGGCTATGTGAAGAAATTTGGAAGAGAGCTACATGGCCCACCCAACTGAAAGAGATCATTGTACCCAAAGCAAAAATTCTGCAACAGAGACAACATAACAAATAAAGAAAAGATGGAAGCTATTAACGATTTCATTGCTTGTGGATCCACAATCAATGCTCATGAAGGCAGCAGGCAAGAAATCTAGCCATGTGCTGCGTTGAGCTATTCTGCTGCAGAGGACTTGTCTAACATTTTTTAAAGAGCAAGGATATCACTCGAGGACTGAAGTGCACCTGATCTGAGTCATGATCTTTGCTAATGCCTCTTATACACGTGAAAGCTGGACTGCGAATAAGGAAGCCAAAGAGTTCTTGCATTTAAATGATGGTTTGGGTGAAGGATACTGGACATATCACGGACCAGCAGAAGAACAAATAAATCTGTCTTAGAAGAAGTACAGTCAGAATGCTCTTTGAAGTGCGGCTGCATTGAGACATCTCACAGACTTGGGTCATGTTATCAGGAGAGACCAGCCCCTTCCACCCTGGAGGAATACATCACGCTTGGTAAAGTATAGGGTCAACAACAAAAATCTTCAATGATGGGCTCAGGCATAATAACAATTGGGAAGATGGTACATGCCTGGGAAGGGTTTGTTCCATTGAACACACAGTTGCTGCAGTTTGGAACTGATGGAGCCTGATAACTACAACAGGGAGCATCCAGGGTAAGACTGAAAGGGATATTGCGGATTTAAATTTGAGAAGTATCATTTCTAGAATTTGAAACTACATTAAGCTCACCTAGAATTAGTTATTGGTTGGATTTTGTTGTTGTTTTGGGGTTTTTTGAGAGGGATTCACAGTCTCTCCAATGAATCTCCAGGGACTTGGCTTTGGCTACTGAGGCAAGGACAGTCCTGGTGGCACAGTGGTTAACGTGTTTGGCTACTTACAGGAAGACCGTGGTTTGAACCCAGCATCCTCTCTAAGGCAGAAAGACCTAGTGGTCTGCTTCTGTTAGGATATGCAGTCTTAGAAACTCTATGGGGGAAGTTCTACTTCATCCTGTTGGATCACTGAGTTGAAGTTGATTCAGTGGCAATGGATCTGGTTTGGTTTAGTGATGAAAAGCTGAGTGTCAAAGAGGCTCAAATGCCCCTTAGACATCAACAGTGCTCGTATAGTCTCAGGCAAGTACTGCATCTTCGTGTGATCTTGACATACATTTCTCTTATTACGTGGCAATTAGCCCATTTAAGGTATATGTGGAAAGTGGATGGGGAAATTAATTATGAGTAATTTACTAAGTAACATGCCTTCTTTGACCTCCTACATGGTTCTTAAGTAGCCTCATGTAATTTTCACCAAATTTGGAGGAATACTTTTTATGAGGCATAGAAAGCAAAGTCACTAATTATCACAAGACCTCTGGATCTTTGATTGCACACTGTGGATTATCAAGGGGATAAGAGATACCCAGAGTAGAACTGCCCCGTGGAATTTCTGAGATTCTTTACAGGGGCAGACAGCCTCATCTTTCCCCCGTGGAGTGGTTGGTGAATTTGAAACGCAGATTTTGTGGTTAGCAGCCCAAAGCTAAGCCCCTACATCCTTGGATATCTGATTCTCTAATACAAAATCATTTCATGTCTTGTCTAGGGCACCAGAAGACTATAGTGGATTGCTTCTAAAACGTAAATGTTTTCTATGTTTAATATCTGGACTGGAACGGTGACCAACTAACCATCCAGCCCACAAACAACTGAGAAACAAAATTGCATAGTAAAAAAACCAAAACAACCTGAAACAATAATGACAAAAATGAAATCAATCATGTCCAATTTTGGAAAGTAGGTGTAGTAAAAACAAAATCATTTTCTCTTAAGATCTTATTTATTTCTTGGAAACCTTTATTAAAGTAGTCATCTGTAATCATGAATTGCTCTGGGATAATAATCCACAGAAGAAACTCCTCTGCTGCCCCCTTTTGTCGTTGCATATTTGTGGCTTTGGGGATTGGGCATAGTCAATTTGAGGGTGTTTTCTGTGGAAGAAACAGGTCCATGGAACTTGGGTCAGTTCAAGGTCAGCTCAAGTGTACTGAAGGTAAGAAGTACCCAAGGTAGGCTTTACACTTTTCACAAAGTGAGTCCTAACTAGGGTTATTTTCTCATTTTCTCCTGATTTTATTACCTCCTGGTACTATTGATTCGTGTCTAGTACCCAGTGTTTATGATTAATGTGCCCTCTTCCCAGAACTCACCTCCACATTTATCTGATCCATATGGCAGAAGCAGACACATTAGTATAGTGTTCGGGATCACTGGGTACTTTTTTGAACATAGCGTGGTGTTTCTGAAAGGGCCTGGAAGGGGAATGTAGGAGACCAGGGTTCTATGTCAGGACCTGCCCGAAGCCCCCGATGTGACCTTGTGCTGGCTAATAAACCTCTCTGGGCTCCGCTTGTTTCCTTCTGGAAAATGAGAGGATTGAACCAAATGATCTGTAAAGCCTTTCCTCACTCTAAAGTGCTACCATTGCAAGAAGGGCATCTCTAGTCACATAACTGGGCAAGTGAAATGAGGCCAAGCAGCAGTTCAGGAAATTAAGTTTTCCTTGTTGGCACGGAGCACTTAGCTGTATGCGCATAGAGCCACCACTTCACGGTGGCTCTGTCAAGCTGAGGCCACCGTTTAAACTCTTTCAATTTATTCCTCTCACTGGGGCATTTAGCCTCTATAAAACCTTTGGCCCTCTTCAGAGGAAAGGGGCTGCCCCTGAGTAGTAAGAAGTTTCTCTTTCTTTTCTCAAAGTACTGTGCAAGGCTTGTGTTTCCTTTTCTCCACCGGCCCTTGTGTGGCAGCTTTTCTCTTGGGAACAGAATGATGTGTCTTATAAGTAAGTGATAAAGATTCTCAGAATGCTGAGCTTGTGGAGTGTAAGCCTGGCATTATATTTGAGCCTGGCATTTCCTATTATTCATTATAAACTAGTGTTCCTCTTCTTGACAATGAATTTTAGTTGTCATAAAACGTATTCATCATGACTTAGTCTTCCATGGGTCCCCATGGATAACTTTATGTCATATCTCGTTAAGCCACAAAGGTGGTCCTACAGAGCTAAACACCTTCCAGAATGACAGAAGTCTTTATTGATATCTAGAGTTCATTTCAAAGACTTAGAATTAGAAAACGAAATGGGAGGAGCATGCTCAGTTTATCTGAATCAGACAGAACTCAAGAAACAATTCAAGGCTCAAGTTGCAATCTTGAAAGAGCCTATGCGCAAAATCTTTGAATCAGTATCCAGAGAAGATGGAAATAATATACAGTGACTGTAACAACAAAACGAGGCAGCAGCCCACCTTTTCAGGAGGTAACATACAAGCAAGAACCAATGGTGCTGAAGGAAGTCCAAACTGCACCGAACACATTAACTTAAAACAAGGCTCCAGGAATTGATGGAATAGTCGTTGAAATGTTTCAGCAAGGTGAAGAAGCACTGGAAGCACTCACTCATTAATGCCAGGAAAGTTGGAAGCCAGCTACTCGGCCAACTGTTTGGAAGAGATCCATATTTCTTCCCATTCCAAAGAAAGGTGAACCAACAGAATGCTAAAACTATAGAACAATATTACTGATACTGCAAACAAGTAAAATTTTGCTGAAAATCAGCCCATAGTGGCTGCAGCAGCACATGGACAGGCAACTGCCAGAAATTCAGGCCAGATTCAGAAGAGAGGTCATTGGAACAAGGGTTATCATTGCTGATGTCTGGTATATGTTTGCTCAAAGCAAAGAATACCAGAAAGATGTTTCCTTGTCTTTCATTGACTATCCAAAGGCATTTGACTGCGTGGACCATAATAAATGGAAGATAACTTGAGAAGAATGGGTCCACAATACTTCATTGTGCTCATGAGGACCTTGAACATGGATCAAGAGGGAGTTTTTCAGACAGAACAAGGGACTATTGCAGAGTTTAAAATCAAGAAAGGTGTGCATCAGGGTTGTATCCTATCTCCATACTTGTTCAATGTGTATGCTGAACAAAATATCCAAGAAGCTGGGTTATATGAAGAAGAATGTGGCATCATGGTTGGAGGAAGGGTTATTAACATGAGACATGCGGATGATACAACCTTGCTTGCTGAAAGTGAGGAGGACTTGAAGCACTTGCTGATGAAGATCAAGGACTGTAGCCTTCAGCCTGGATTAGAACTCAATATAAAGAAGACCCAGATCCTCACGACTGATCCAATAGGTGACATCATGATAAATGGAGAAAAGGTTGAAGTCGTCAAGGATTTTGTCTTGCTTGGATCCATAATCAGTGCTCATGGAAGCAGAAGTCAAGAGAACAAAAGACATATTGCATTAGGTCAATCTGCTGCACAAGACCTCTTTGGAGCTTTGAAAAGTAAAGACATCACTTTGAGGACTAAGGTGCGCCTGACCCAAGCCCTGGTATTCTCCGTTGCATCGTATGCATGTGAAAGTTGGACGTTGAATAAGGGAGAATAGAAGAATCGGTGCCTGGAATGGTGGTGCTGGAGAAGAATATCGGAAGTACCCTGGGCTGCTACAAGGATGAGCCTATCTGTTGGAAGAAGGGAGGCTGGCAGGAGCACAGGCAGAGTGCTCCTCAAAGGCAAGGATGGCGAGACTTCATCTTACAGACCCTAGCTCTATTGTCAGAAGAAACTGGAAGGAGGGAAAGAGCCTGGATGAGATGGACTGACTGTGACTGCATCAATGGGCTCAGGCCGGGAACGATTGTGAGGATGACACAGGCCCAGGCAGTACTTCGTTCTGTTGTGTGGCTACAGATCGGAGCTGACTTGATGGCACATGACAACAGCAACATAGTTCATCTAACTCGGCATTTGGTGCTTGCATTGTTAAATTATGATTCTAATGTGTTAATCTTAGAGAGTTTCTTTCAAATGAATCCCCCAAATTGTTAGGCGTGAAGATATTACATTTATCCTACCTATTTGAATTCATTATTATAAAACAAATGTTTGAGTGTCTCCCATATTCTAGGAACAGTCAGGTGCTGGGAATGCAGAGACAGTAGGCATTCCCATCCCTGAAGCGGCTCACTGTCAAATACACGTGACAGAACAACAACCTGTCAATACTTGTGTATCAGTAAGAAAGAAAGACATTGACTGCAGGAATAGAAAACCTAACTAATAACAGCACATATCATTAAGGGATTTACTAGTTCACTGGCATGAACTCTAAGGCTCAGGACTCCAGAAGTGGTGTCTTTCATCCTCAGAGTCTCAAGGTGGTTGCTACGGCTCCGGGTATTCATTTGCTCCAGAAGGAAAAGTGGGCATGTGAAGTCTTCCTGTGTTCATGGGACAGACTGGGGCATGGCCAGCCTACACACAACACTCACTCATGCTTGAGCACTACAAGGGGGGAGAAGTGTTGGAGGAGGTGCTGGCCAACCGGGAAACCAGGGAATGTGAGGGCAACACATGAAGGGGCAGAATCTGGAAGGGTGGGCGTTGGCCTGGTCAAGAGAGAATGAAAGGCAACCCAGGCATGAGATAAATCCAAAGCCAGAGAGGCGTGGGACCTATGATGAGTCTAGCTAGATCATGGACTACAGATTTGCAGTGATGTGAGCTTAAGTTGGCAAGACTTTCTGAGACAAAGAAAGCTGAGCCTGAAAGCCATGTTAAGGGGCTTGCATTGCATTGTGGTTGAATATTTCCAAGCAGCAGCTAGAAATGACCTGAGACTTGCAGTCAGGATTGGTGAACTCATGTAAGGCAAGGCATGATGAGGGTCTGACCTAAGGTATGGTAACAGATGAAGACTAAGGGACAGAGCTTTGTCATGTGAAGAAGAACTGACATTTATTTGATGACTTATTAATTGTGGTAGTAAAGGAGGCTTCTGGCTTAGGCAGTTGGGGGTTTTGGACATTTCCTGGGGCATTGAAGACCAGGAGAAGAACTGTCAAATAGTAGCTACGTGCTTGGTGCAGGACAACCAGAGAGGTCATTGGCTCCATCACAGTCACTCATGAACTATCCTGATGGATTCTTTTGCCTCTAGTCTTGTCCTTACCAGCTTGAATAATTCCATTAAAATGCAAAGAGATCGCACAGGCTGGTGTGCTTCTTCCATGTGGGCTTTGTTGCTTCTGAGCTAGATGGCCACTTGTTTACCTTCAACCCTTGAAGACTCCAGGCCCTATATCTTTTGATAGCCGGGCACCATCCACTTTCTTCGCCACATTTGCTTATGCACCCATTTGTCTTCAGCGATCTTATCATGGAGGTGAGCACACGATGATATGATTTTTCTTTCTTTGATGCCCAATAACTGATCCCTTCGGCACCTTGTGATCACACAGGCTGGTGTGCTTCTTCCAGGTGGCTTTTGTTGCTTCTGAGCTATATGGCTGCTTGTTTACCTTCAAGCTTTGAAGACCCCAGATGCTATATCTTTTGATAGCCAGGCACCATCAGCTTTCTTCACCACATTTGCTTATTCACCTACGTTGTCTTCAGCGTTTGTGTGTGGAAGGTGAGCATCATAGAATGCCAATTTAATAGAAGAAAGTATTCTTGCATTTAGGGAGTACTTGAGTGGAGACCCAATGTCCTTCTGCTAATTTAATACTAAACCTATAAATATATGCACACAGATCTATTTCCCCATCCTCATACATAAACATATTTTCATATGTACATGTCTTTATCTAAACTTCTATAAATGCCCTTTGCCTCCAGCTCTTTCCTCTATTTCCCTTGGCCTTTCTCCTGTCCCACTATCATGCTCAGTCCCCACCAGGATTTCAGCAATTCCTCTTGGTTACATTACCCTTGATCATGCCCTACCAGGCCTCCCACACCTTCCTCACCACCAATTTGGATCACTTGTTGTTCCCTTGTCCTGGATTTGTTAATATCATTTCCTCCCCCCACCTCCCCCTCTACCATGTCCCCCTGGAACTGTCAGTCCTGTTGTTTTCTCCTCCAGATTGTTCATTCAGCCTATCTTATTTAGACCTGCAGAGATAATAACATGCACAAAAATAAGACAGAGTAAAACCAGTAACAATATAAAACAAAACAACAACAAACCAATGAAAAGCAAAAAACAACAAGAAAGAAAAGATTGTAGTTAGTTCAAGGATCGTTCGTTTATTAGTCTTTAGGAGTGTTTTCCAGTCCAGTCCATTGGGGCACCACACCCTAAAGTCCATTTGTAGGTCACTGGAGATCCCCTGGCAGAGAGGTCTTGGGGAGGAGATGAGCCAGTCAGGGTGTGATGTAGCGACAATGAAAAATACAACTTGCCTCTAGCTCCTAAATGCTTACCACCGCCGCCGCCGCCTCCTCCTCCTCCTCCTCCTCCTTGCTCCTCCACCACCACCACCACCACCACCACCACCACCGGCACCACCGCCACCACCACCACCATCATGATCATAATTCTCCCTTGCAAGTCTGGCTAGACCAAAGGATGTGCACTGATGCAGATAGGAACTGGAAATCAGGGAGGATGATCCTTTCAGGACCAGTGGTGTGAGTGGAGATAATGGGAGTGTAGAAGGAGGGTGGGTTAGAAAGTGGGAACCAATTATAAGGATCTACATGTGACCTCCTCCCTGGGGACAGACAACAGAAAAGTGGGTGAAGGAAGACATTGAACAGGGCAAGATATGACAAAATAATAATTTATAAATTATCAAGGGTTCATGAGAGAGGGGTGAGCTGGGAGGGAGGAGAAAAAATTAGGACCTGATGCCAGGGCCTTGGATGGAGAGCAAATATTTTGAGAATGATGAGGGCAATGAGTGTACAAATGTGCTTTATACAATTGATGTATGTATGGATTGTGATACGAGTTGAATGAGCCCCTAATAAAATGATTTAAATAAATAAAAAAATAAGGCTGCTCAGGAAAACAGCAAAGAGAACGATCCCTTTCCACTGTTTAATGAATTTCATTGCAGCACGGTTGTACCAGTAGTTTGAATAGCCACACATTCTCTGGCTGGCCCTGAACTGAGGACTGCACGTGGCATGCTTGATTTACTTCTCCTCCTTAGAGATGGAGACAGCATCTATCTCCACGTTCAGAGGAGCCTCAGAGAGGTAAAGGAACTTACCAGAGCTGCCTTTGAGAATCACGCTCAGTCTCTCTGACTGCAGAGCCTGCCGCTGGTACCAGGACATTACATTGCCTTTTGTGCTTAAATGTATACAGTGCCTCATATCCTTCAAAGTACTTTCACATGAATTATCCATTAGTCCATTCCTCCTAACAACTGGGCAGGGTCACTCGGGTAGGTATTTTCTTTACTACACCGACTGGGGAAATCAAAGCACAGAGATAGTAAAGCCCTGCAATTTGTCATTAATTCATTCATCTGTCCATCTAGCCTATAAATATTTATGGAACAGATACTAATGGGGAACGTCAAGATGCAGAGTGTTTAAATGACTGGCTCAAGGTCCCGTGGCTACTTAGTGACAAAGCAGAGACTAGAATCCTTGGGCTCCTGATCTATCTTGAATTCTTCTTGGAGAAGGGAGAGCTTTTTCTAATGTTTCCAGGACATTTAACAAGTCTTGGCTTGGATCATGTTGGGCCCTCACCACATGGTCAACGTTAGGAAAGTCTAGTCCAGCCTTGCAGCCTTGGAAAGCCACGGGGCTGGTTCAGCCTTGTCCTACAGGGTCGGAACCCACTTGATGGCAGGGAGAGAGAGTGGCTTGGATCAGGAGTAAAGGGGGATCAGGGTTGACCTTCATTTTGTCTTCCTTCCCTCCTTCTTGCTCACTAGGTTCTGAGAGGCTACTTTCTTTTAAGTTAAAATAATAATATTAATAAAGCCTGGCTTTCAGCAGCTGTGAACGAACGATTAGATTTGGTCTGTGAGGCTTCAGTAGGTAAGGAGGAGGAGAAAATAAAAGGGATATCAATTTCAGCTCAATGAAAGAACGATCCCCCCGCACCCGCCTCCCCGCAGTGATGGTAGCTATTAAAGATGAGACTGAATTTCCCTGAGTGGCCATAAGCTCCCCCCACAGCACGAAGTGGAGTAGACTCTGTGCCCCTCTGTGGCGTCCTTGTCCTGAATAATGGATGCCGCTGTTGGCGGTGATGGGATTAATTCCGGATGAGTTCCCTGCGTCTCCGAGACACTTTCTCATATTCAGTCTCGTAGGTGAGACCATGTGATTCGTTGAGTGTGTATCACATGTCCTCGCTCTGGCTTCTAGGAATCTAGGCGAGGAGATAGATAGCTGTTCCTCCTCCAGACAAAACCAGAAACAAAGAGTGGACCTGTAGAATCGGTCCAAGTCTAGATAACGGTGACTTGGGGCAGAATCTTGTCATAGACTTGGGTGTGCTGCCACTAGTCATTCTGTGGGTAAAGGTATTTTGACCTTGGTTTACCCAGCTGCGATAACAGAGTTGCTTTCCTTTCTCACCTTACAGAACCTCGTTAGTTCTATGTCTTACAAAGTGTCTTCTAACCGCAAGCATTGAACGTTAAGGAGAACTGACGTGGCAAATTGCAGGTGGGCTGAGTGAAAGGGGCCTTAGATGTCATTAGTTGCTTTCCAGTTGGACTCTTATCTACATGGTGAGTTCCTAAACAACAGAAACGCTGCCCGGTCCTGAACTGTCATCCTCATTGGGTACAGGTGAACCCTTGTGATCCATCACTTGATTTTCAGAAGTAGACTACCAGGCCTTTCTTTCTCGCCCATCTTAGTCTGGAAACTCCACTGAGACTTGCTCAGTATCATGGCAACATGTGACTCTCCACTAACAGGCTATGCCGGAGGGGTACACTGACCCAGAATTGTCCTCATGTCTTCCTCACTCAGGTTGAGAATTCTACCACGAAACCACCAATGTCCAAATATCCTTTAGGTATGGTATTATTGTGGTGAATTTATTCACCTCGGATCTTTCTCAAAAGATTTTTTTCTGTGCTTCAGAATTTATCTGAATCATGGAGATTGACTTGTGCTCATTAAACACAAGAAAAGCCAGAATTCTAAATTAATTTCTCATTAATTTATAATGAGAAATAAAAATTTCAGGCACACCAGACAGTTATGTCAGCCTTAAAAAAGCATTCTCTCTCTCTGAGAAAACCGTATGAGGAAACCAAACTGTAATCAGAGTGTGCAGCTGAGCGTCCTTGGGATCGGGGCAGGAGGCGGTGGTTTATGATTGCAACGACTAACGGCCTCAGACTCTGATTGCCTGATGGTAGCAGTCAGAACGCTTTCGGTTGCAAGATAAACACAATTAAAATGATCTTCTACAGAAAGAGTTTATTAAAAAAAAGTTAAAAGTTTATTAAAGCCTCAAGGGACTATGGGCAACTCAATGAAACAGCTGGGTTTCAGAGACAGCTGAGACCAGGACTAGAACATCTTTAATTTTCCTTTTCTGTTGTCTCTTTTCTCTACCTCCAGGCTCGGTTTCTTCAGAGGTTACCTCCCCTAGCTCCCATCACAGAGAGAGAGTTGCCTTTTCTCATTGGTTTCTAGTTAAGAGGAGGAAGCCCCAGGGAAGGCTCTGACCAGTCAAAACCCCTCGTTCCAGAACTGACCCAAACACCAAACCCTGCCCTGGAGTATCCTCTGATGGATCATGACCCCATTTAGAGCATTCAATACTAGAAATCATTAGGTGGCAGACAATCTCATCTTTTCCTAGCAGAGCTGATGGGTTTGAACCACCGACTCTGTGATTAGCAGTCCAGTGCCTGACACAGAGCACCATCAGCACCCCTTGCTCCCAGAACCAGAGAGGTAGATCTATCCATGATCCAGAACACCTCTTCCCTAAGACCATGTTGGAACCCATGTTCCCGCTGTGGTTTGACCTCCTGCTCTCCTGAGTCACGCAAGGCCATGTCTATCCCTGTGGACTTGTTTGTACTTTATACTTAGTGTTCTGCTACAGCTTTAGACGGATGTCTACAAGCAGGATCCATGCTGACCATGTATAGTTGTGTTCTTCAAAGACCATTCCATCTGAAATGTGATGAGTATGTAAAATACACCCTCTGTATCATTTAAAGATCGTTACCCTGTTTCTCAGGTTAAAAAAGAGAGGGATTACACAGGGAATCCAGGACAGATGACTCTAAGACCAGTAGTGAGAGTGGCAATGCCTGGAGGGTGGAGAGAATGTGGGGTAGAAAGGGGGAACTGATTACAAGAATCTACATATAGTCTCCTCCCTGGGGGATGGACAGCAGAGAAGAAGGCAGAGGGGGAGACGTTGGACAGTGTAACATATGACAAAATAATAAAAATTTATGAATAATGAAGGGTTCATGAGGTAGGGGGGAGTGGGGAGGGAGGGGGAAAATGAGCAGCAGATATTAAGGGCTCAAGCAGAAGGCAAATGTTTTGAGAATGATGATGGCAACGGCTTAAGTGGAGAGTAAATGTTTTGAGAATGATGAGGGCAATGAATGTACATATATGCTTTACACAATTGATGTATGTATGGATTGTGATAAGAGTTGTATGAACCCCTAATGAAATGATTTAAAAAAATACCAATGCTAATTTGTAAGGTCTGCCTTCCTAAACCATAACCAGAGTTTGACTGAGGTTCTCCATAGGCATGTCATTTGTGTCAGAAGTTTAGGTTAAAAAAAAAGGCAATTTCTTTGTCTTTGGACTCATAACTATGTTTTAAAATTATGAATGTTTTCATTCTATAAAATATTCTTATAAAGTCCACATATTCGGTACTCAGTAATGTACTCAGCAATTCAGTCCACGTTAGTATTTTTATCCTATTTGCTGCATATATTTTTAAAGGAAAATGGTACCTCCGAGAGAATAGAGGAATTCCCCAAGGTGTGCCATAAGGCTGCTCTTTGCTAAGTGGTCCATCTATGTCCCTCTCTGTGTGTGGTTGGCTGCTGACTCGCAGCAGCTCCACGTACTCCACATAGGACAGAACCAAACACTGCCCGGTCTCGCGCCATCCTCCCAATTGTTACGTTTGAGCTAGCTGTGGCAGTCCCTGTGTCTGTCCCTGCTGTCAAGGGTCTTTCTGTGCTGCCCCGCCACTTTGCCTACCATGACGTTCTTTTCCAGGGACTGGTCTCTCTCATAATAAATAAGTCCAAGCCTGCATGGGAAACCCCTATTTGGAAGTTGGTATAATTTTAACTCGAGTTGCTATACTTTAACTGCAAACAAATATAATATTGTCTTCATTACTATGACAAAGCTGGATTTCTGGTACAGCGAATTTAACCAACTTGCTCTCTTTCAGAGTTGCCCTGACTCTTCTTGGTCCTTTGTAGAATTCTATGAATGTTAGGGTGGGATATGGCTGGAGCTGTCTCTTCTCACAGAAGAGACACACAGAAGGGATGAGTCAGCCAGGGGGCAGCAAGATAGCACCAGCAAACACACCCCATTCTTCTAATACTTGACTGTTTCCTCTTTCCCACCCTCCACTACCAAAACCTCAGTTCTACCTTACAAATCCTGCCAGACCGGAGTACACATATTGTACAGACAAGAGCTCTCAACACATGGAATTCTGAAGATGGGGCATGGGAGTGGGGAGGGAGAGAAAGGAGAAACCGATCACAATTATGGATCTAATACACACACACACATTGAGGGGGGTGAATAACAAACGTGGTTGAAAGGAGACAGCGAACAGTGTAAGAAATGAAAATAACAATACTATAAAATTGATCAAGGATTCACGAGGGTTGGAGAGTGAGGGAGGAAGGGAAGAGGAGCTGATACCAAGGGCTCAAGTAGAAAGAAAATGTTTCGAAAATGATGATGGCAACATATGTACACATGTGCTCCATACAAGCAATTTATGGATTGTGACAAGAGCTGTAAGAGCCCCCAATAAAATGATTTTTAAAAAAAAGACGAGGCGTCTCTTCCCATAAAGATGTTTAACCTCAGACACCCAGTCCAGGGCCACTGTGAGTCGGCATCAGTGGTCTATGAAGATTAAGATCAGTTGACCAAGCTCTGTGAAGTAGATGCCTTGTTGCTTACTGCACTGGCGGTACTTTCAATTTGTTGGATGGAATAATTGCCCTCATAAATTGCCATCATTATTCCATCAATAAATAAAGGAGTTCTTTTATGTCCTTCAATAAAATTTTATAACTTTCTCCATAAATGTCTTGTATATCTTCTGTTAGAAATAGCCCAATTGGGGTTTCAGAGTTTTTGATGAAATGATGAATGGACTTTTTCAACTTTAGCTATATATTTTTTATTTCTTGTTGCTGGTGTTTGGGTGTGCTGCAAATTTTTTGTTTCTTATTATTTTATTGCATGTATTTTTCCACATAATTAAAAATTCCTTATAAATACAATTTTTTGGAGCTGCAAAAAATGCTACCAAATTTTGGTATATTGATCTTGCATCCAATAACCTTGCAGAAATTAATTAATTAATTCTTTTTAATTGGTGGCTTGTCTTGAACATTTTAATGTGGAAAATCATTTGTAGAC
The DNA here is from genome assembly GCF_050624435.1 of Tenrec ecaudatus. Taxonomy (NCBI): domain Eukaryota; kingdom Metazoa; phylum Chordata; class Mammalia; order Afrosoricida; family Tenrecidae; genus Tenrec; species Tenrec ecaudatus. The sequence goes on along the minus strand of NC_134539.1, from coordinate 72,879,324 downwards.
AGTGAAAACTTTTTATCTTTCATTTTAATTATTAGACTTAGGATTCTTTTATCCTTGTGTTACTGCTTTTTTTCTAGATCTCTAGTATATCATTGAATAGACAGAAATAGTGGTGCAAGGCTTCACTCTGTATTTGAGAGCGTTTATGGGGAGGATTCCCCCTGCTCCCTCCCCCCCCCCCCATGTTGACTGTTTTCTGCTTCCAATGATGTTGCTTTTGTTCTGCTCCTTTTAAATCCTGGGGTTGCTAGTCCAGCGGCAATCAGGTAATTCTACCCAGGGAGAATGAGAAAACCAGACAGCTCAAGAGTGCCCTCTTATGTCGGAATAGTGAAGTTTACTTAATTAACGACCCATGTTTTTTTTTTTTTTAGAAGCAGTTGCCTACGGATATTTTATTATCGAATAACCCCAGGAGCCTTAATTTCTGGTGCTTAATTTCTTTATTTCTCTTTACCGTCCTAATTCCCCCACTTCCCCAGGAACTGGGGCTTCCCAAGACAGGACCAGCTCACTTTCCAAGACTCTTTCTTGGAAAACCAGTGTTCAAATCCCCTAGCTCCCAGACTTGTTCTTAGTATTTCACATCAGGGGAGGCTGTTCTCTTTCTGGGGATGATGTTCTCTCTAGTCTTCCCTCTGGAGGGACTGCTCACCTTTGCTCTTTCATGTAACCCCGGTCCCATTCTCTTCCAACATGGGCTCTGGGTCTGAGACTGCAGGCATTCCCCCCACCTGCGTGCCAGTGGGGTTTGTGATATTCTCCATCCCTTACGATGCTCGGTATCAGTGACTGTGTGTGTGATCTGTATGGTGTTTAGAGGTTGTACATGGAGCTCTGGATTTGAGTCAGCAGGGGGTCTAGGGAGGTGTTACAATCCTCCTCTGTAACACCCCACATTTGCCATTTTTATTGGTGTGATTCTGTGATGTTTTTGGTCTTATATATTATATAGGTTAGGCCCCCTTCTCCCTGAATTGTGTTGAATCTATAAATCCTGTTGGCAAGACCTGACAACCTAACAAGAGTTTCTCTTTTCTTATGGTTTTCTGAAGTTTGAATACCATGTGTCTAGCTATAGATTTTTTTTTTTACAGAGCAGTTCTACTTTTTTTTCCTGATTCTTTCTTTTTTTACATTTTATTAGGGACTCATACAACTCTTATCACAATCCATACATATACATACTTCAATTGTATAAAGCACACCCATACATTCCCTGCCCCAATCATTCTCAAAGCATTTGCTCTCCACTTAAGCCCCTTGCATCAGGTCCTTTTTTTTTCCCCTCCCTCCCCTTTCCCCCCTCCCTCATGTGCCCTTGATAATTTATACATCGTTATTTTTTCATATCTTGCCCTATCCGGAGTCTCCCTTCCCCCCTTCTTTGCTGTCCCTCTCCCAGGGAGGAGGTCACATGTGGATCCTTGTAATCAGTTCCCCCTTTCCAACCCACTCACCCTCCACTCTCCCAGCATCGTCCCTCACACCCTTGGTCCTGAAGGTATCATCCACCCTGGATTCCCTGTACCTCCAACCCTCATATGCACCAGTGTACAGCCTCTGTCCTATCCAGCCCTGCAAGGTAGAATTCGGATCATGGTAGTTGGGGGGAGGAAGCATCCAGGATCTGGGGGAAAGCTGTGTTCTTCATCGGTACTACCTCGCTATAGATTTTTTAAAGTATGTTTCCTGCTTTGTTTTCTTTGCTTTTCTGGATCTATGATTATCTATCACTAATGATGTAAAATTTTCACCCATTATAGCTTCAACTATTTCTTCTGTTCTTTCCCGCCCCCCCCCCCCCCCCGTCTTCCTTTTTTCCTGCAGTGCCTCAGGATTTCCGTTTTAAAATTTGGTTATGTTTGTTGACTTTTTCTGGGGGGAATATATCTCCCCCAGCATTTTCGTGTGTTTGATAAAGGTGGACGTGGGTGGGAGGGACTATGTAACCTTTGCCCACCTAGTGATCCTCCACTAAACTCTTCCTCTGTGATGGAGCAGACAACCTGGAATAAACAGATTCAAAGTAGTCTTGAGAGGTGAAAAGTGCATGACAAAAAGGCCCCTAGAAATCTGAAAGGCAGAACAATTGATCCCACGCTGTGTGGACTTGGTAACCACAGGTGTGTTTCCGACTGGAGATCTTACAGGTGGTGCTGGATTGAAAGTCATTATGGAAGGTGCGCCTTGCTGGGGGTGGGGAACTCTATCAACAGGGTCTAGGTGTGCTACGGGGTTTCAGATTTGGCCTGTTTTTACATTTACAAGCACCAGTCCATCCGCCAGTGTGTTTATTTACACTAAACGCTGAAAATAACATTTATTTTGAAGTCCTTCTTTTCTCAAACATTGACTTCTCTATTTTAGGGATTTCTTGACAACTTACTCTCAAGAATATGTTCCACCGTACCCCTATCAACCATGTGTGAGTAGCCGAGGCTGAAAAGCCACAATCTAATTATTGTTTATCTACTTCCTTACCTCTCATGTCAGCTGTCAAGCTTGGACTTCTGATGGGTTGTATTTATTTAGAAATAGTAACTGGGGCAATCAATAAGCATGTTTTATGGTTTTGATTTATTTTGGGAAGTGTATAGAGTTCAAGGAGACATTGTTTCAGTGTCCAAAAGGGATTGGCCACTTCCTTTTCTCATTTTGTTGTCTTGCTCTCCAATCTGAATTTGAGGAGCTCAGCTGCCTCTTTGGTTGAACCGACTAGTCTGCTGATGAAAAACCAGGGTTTTCAGCTCATCTCTTAGGGAGAGAGTTGAGGCCGTCTGGGAAACTTTATAGTGGAAACTCTAAGAAATACTGGTCGTTCTACTCTATGTAATTTCCATGAGTTGCAATCAACTCAATGGCAGTGAGTTTTTGTTGATGTTGTTGTTGTTGACACTGTAGGTTAAGTGTTGGACTACTAACCTCAAAGTCAGTGGTTCAAACTCACCAGCTACTCCAAAAGAGAAAGTAGAGGCTGTTTGTGCCTACAGATTTATAGTCTCAGAAATGCTGAGGCAACACTCCACGCTGCCCAATGGGATTCCCATGAGTCAGAATCAGCTCAGTGGCTGTGGATTTGTTGTTTGCTTCCCTCCTCAACCCTCCGACCCCGGTGAATTTAATTCACCTGGAGTAAGAATCTTCTCTCCCCACCACCCCGCATTACACATAAAAGCAAGTGACTTCATTTAGCTTGGAGAAAGGCATGTGTTGATTTTGAAATGTCCGCTTTATAATGAGCATATTTGTACTTCAAAAACAGGCACCCAGCAAGGCTGGTTCTGAAAGTCTTATTCTGAAAGTTTCAGTCAGTAGTATATGCATGTGATCTGTAGATAGGAGATTTTAACTACAGAGTAGGAAAAAAGAGGCATTTTTATATTCAGATGATCTCCTTAGGGAAATCAAGAGCTGAAAGTAATTGGAATTAATAACACCATCAGTGAAGTGATCATACAATAGAAAAAATATATATACCAGAGATAATGGCCAATAATAGTCTTTCTTCCTATCAGCATTAATCCATTTATTAGCTATAAAAGGAAAAAGAAACACATTGCAAGAGTAATACAAATGTAAAATACTTGTCTGGGGGAAATTTTACTAAGGTCAATGGAAGAAGACAACGCAGTTTCCCTCCCAAGACAGTAACACACTGTGCTTGCTCAGGCCATCCTCATTACCCTGCCCCTTGAATCTGGCTGTCATGATTGGCATTTAAGAAGGCCAGTACTGTCCCTCAGAGCTCTGACTCAGCAGGTAAGAAATCCAGCTATTCTGGTGGAGGGGAGGACCTGGGAATGGACACTGAGGAGTTTGCCTTGTGACTGCAGAAGCCAGACGACATCCTGGACAGCTGCCGTCCACCTGCAACCAAAAAATAGACCCAGAATTGTGGTTAGAAGTCACCACACGATTTGGTTTTGTACCAGAAATATGAAGGGGCATCACAAAGTTTGTGGGAAAATGGCATAAAAAGATGGCGGGGTGTTTCCATGGACATTTTGAAGCCCCCTTGTATAGGTACCAAAATATAGAAGAGATAAAAATCTCTGCTAAAAAAGAATGCCATCTCAGGGGGATTGAAAACCAACTTTATTGTAAAATTCAATTTATGATATGAAAATCATTGCAATCACATTGTAATAAATTCATAAACAATGTGTTTTCTATCCTAGACCCTAAGGATTATTGGCAAGGATTAGCAGATGAGAAAAATCAAAAAGCTTTTTCAAAATAAAGTACAACACTTATGGCATAGCTTTTTAAAATATGTTTTTCCCCCTACCCTTATTTGGTGAGAATACACTTAACACAGAAAGAACTCATACAAGAAAAATGCTATTGACCCAATAGAGAAATGAGCAAAGGCCATGTAGGGACAATTTACATCGCAGGAAATATAATTAGTAATGCATAAATATAGAGAAGATGTTCAACTTGCAAATAATGAAGAGTGTGAGTTAAAGCAATAAGGCCTTTTAGGCTAATATGAAGACATTTGGTTGTTATTATTAGGTGACATCATAAGGAGCTGTGAGGGTGTAGTGGGTGAGGTGTTGAACTTGCAAACTGTGAAGTCAGTGGTTTGAAACTACTCGCCACTCCATGGGAGAAAGATGAGATTCTCTACTCTGTGAAGAAGAGCTACAGTCCCGAGCCCCAGTGAGCGGGAATTGACCTGCTGGCAGTGAGGTTTTTTGCATCCACTCACTGGTCCCCACATGATGGAGTATAATTGTCCCACAGGATTTCCTAGTGTGTCATTTTTTTACAGGAACTATTGACCAAGCATTTCTCTCGTGACGCTGCTAGTGGGTGCACGTCCTCTGGTCATCAAGGTTCCTTATGAAGTTACTTAAAACCGTGTCCTTACTCTTTGACCCAATAACCCTCTTTCTAGGAAATATCCAGAAAGAAAATGAATTCAACGTTGGAATAAACGTTGTATGTGAACATACTCATCACAGAGTTGTTTATCAATGGCAAAACTTGAAAAATATCTAAATATTTCATATGAGGAGAAATGTCAAGTAAATAGGCTATAATCATATGGTGAGACAATCTTCAGCCTTTGAAATATCCATAGATAGCCTTTAGTGCTTTGGTAAATATTCGTGTAAGTTTAAGAAGAACCTCAAGCTATAAATCTGCACAGCTTAGCTACATGATGTAAATATATACAGACAATGTAAGCATGAAAGGATCTGTCAAATGCTGGTGAATTTATCACTTAATGGTAGGCTTCTAGGTGAAGTGCTCCATCTTTACATTCTTTAGGATTTGGCAGGGCAGCAAGCAGGATTGTTGCCACCAGCAAACCTACGGGAAAATCCACGGATTCTTTGAAAATGCATTTTAGCGCCGCCATTTCCTTATCTAGGTGGATTTGGGCTCTCTTTCCAAACAGAAAGAAGTTGCAGAAATTATAATTAAAAAGACAAAATTCAGAGGAGTAATCCCCCCATAGGCATACATGTTTTAAAAGAAAGTAATGTGGAATGTGTTCTCAGGATGCACGAATCTTGAGCTACTGTGGAGGGTACTTGGGCTTTTATGGCACCTTAGAAGTCCTCAGCCCCCTTTCTAATGCGGCTCATGTCGCTTGTTGCTACATTAAGCGTGCGACACACCATGGCAGTCGTTGGGGTTTGTTTGCAGAGTTTTGCTCGCTCACTTCCAAATCCCATGCCAAAGTAATTGATTTTGAAGAGCGTGTTCAGCTCTGCTTCTAGAACTCCCATTCAGTCACTGTTCGCATTGCATTGCGATGGGATGCAAAAATGTTTTGAGTTATTATAGCAGTGGTGTGTAATGACTAGCAGAATAATAAACTAAGTCTGGCAGAGCAGTACCGGTCACAGAAATCAGTGTAGGGTGCCTGAAATGCTGACAGTTTCACAGATAGGCGGGTGCTTCAAAAAAACAAAATCCATGGAAAATTTCCCTTGTCTTTTAGTTTTATTTTTCCATGAACTTTTAGAGTTCCCTTGTATGTTTTTTACTTCCTGTAGACTTCACCTTGTGACCTTAGCATAAACACCGCTCACCATTCATTCACCCAGCACGCATCTATTTCAGTTATACCTACGTCTCCCTGTGGACAACCTCATTATTGTCTGGTTGGCGGGAACAAATGGTGAGGCGTGAGGTGAGGGCAGCACTGGCCGTGTCGGGATGTAGGCTAATTGGTGTCACTTGGCCACGCATCTCCGCAGCTTGTCGGTTAGGAAACAATGAAATTTGGCAGTAGTCAGTCTCTATTTTGGGATATGATGTGGTCATATAGTTTTCTCTTGGCGCTGATTCTCCTAATGACGCCGCCTCAAAATGAAAGAGTGGGGGGTTTCAAAACTTCAAAAATGGAATTGAAAGATCATTTCCCCAGGGACTTTTTAGAAGGCTTCTTCATACAATTCTTGATAAGATTTAAAAGTGTTTGGAGCCACATTATTTCAGATTCTGTGCACAAGTTGAGACTTAATGTTTACACCATGGTCTTCCACATTTGCTTATTTGAAATCTGTGCATAGTGGGAGATCATCCCAGGAAGTCTAAAGGGAGTGGAGGTGCTTACACCACAGATCTAGCCACATTGGTAAGAAAAGATCAAGTATCAGGAAGTTATCAAGTCATTTCTAAGGAGAGAAATGGAAGAAAATCGTGAGCTATTTTTTTCTTTCTTTCAGAAATCCACCTCGTAAGCTGAGGTGAACCACAATAAAATTATGGTCCATTCCAATTTCAATGAAAGACACTCCATTTTTAAAGCTTTGGTATCATTCTCCAAATGTTGCAGAGACGGTAGGTTAAGGGTTGAATGCAGGCTAGTGGCCGAGTCTTTAGGATTTGAGGATGGGAGTTGAGGATGATGGTGGGCATTTGATTGAACAGACTCAGTGTGTTCTGACAGGGCCCACAGTGATAAAGAAGTCGAAGAACCAAGGGGATAAAAATGGTGATAAAAAGAGAAAAACAAATATGACAGCAGTGAGGGAATGAGGAAACGAAAAGATTAGTAGCTTAGTCATCAGAGGGATATATTGGAGCGTGTCATTTCCAAGAGCGAGAGAGCCATTCTGGAGAAGGAGAGGTCTAGCATGTGGCCGCCGGAGTGAGTGGAATGGAATCATAGGCATTGACGAGAGCAAGTGCAGCAATGGCAAATCCAGGGGTTGGCCAGATCCTTAATAAGGGTTTTGGAAAATAAACCAGAAAAATAGTAGGCAGAGGCATGGGGCCAAAGACTGTGTGTCAACTGACCAGCCACACAGTGAAGTTAGGCGAGGACCTGGGACGCAGATGGCTCCTGCCTGCCACGAAGCCACCACTTGGGTGAATTTCACTGGTCAGAACCAAGAGTTCAGTACCATTTGTTTCTCTAAATGCAGCTGCCCATTGATATCTCTTTCGAGGCACTGGAATATCTGTAACCCCCAAAGTGTTGCATGTCCTTCATTCCGGGTTAGACGGTTGGGGGCATTTATAATAGAGCCGTCTGTTTTAAAGGTGGCATGCATTATAAATGGACTGTAAGAAGTTCATGTTATTTGTTTTTTCCCCTGGACCCATTTTTAAGTCGTTATAGTTTCTATTACCTTCTGCTTTAATGTGGATCGAAATTTCTCTGTTTTATTTTGTTGTCATTGTTAGGGATTTCTGAATGATAGTCTTCATAAAAAATCCAGAGTAAGCAAATCTGCAGAAACTAGATCCATACTTCTTTAAATTGATGTCAGGGGAGGTTAGGGGATGGTCGTGGGGCGCTAATAATAATGAGTACAAGATTGAAAAAAATGTTCTAAAATTGATTATGGTGATGATTGCACAATTCTTTTAATGTATTTAAACCCTTAAATGGTGAGGTTGAATTATATGTCAATATTATTGTTTTCTTTGTCAATGTTGAAAAAGATTTTAAATAAAAATTTAAAAAGTCCATGTCATATTTCATATAGGTAAGAACTGTTTAACACATAGTCACACAATGGCAGGATTATTTTGTCCTGCCATTTAATAAAAACTACCGAGCTTGTTGCTGTTCAGGGCACATGACTCATGGCAACCCCGGTGCCACAGAGTGGAACTGAAATTTCTAGGGTTTTCTCGACTATAATCTTTGGGGAAACAGAGCACCAGGACTTTCTTCCATGGTAACTTTTAGTTAGCAGCTGAGCACAAACTGAGCCCCATTCTGAAACCTGGTATAGTCATTGTTACCAGTTGCCATAAAAAGGAAGTAAAACTCACTGCCATCAAGTTGGTTTTGCCTTGTAAAGACCTTCTATAGGACTTCGGAGACTGTAAATCTTTCAGGGAGTCAATCCTCATCTTTCTGTTAGAAAGCAGCTAGTGAGTTTGAACCACCAACCTTGTGCTTAGCTGTCCAATGCTCACCTGACAACCAGACCCCAAACCAAACTCACTGCTATCAAGTTGATGTAGACACAGCTGTTCTATCGGGAAGGGTAGGACTACCCACAGTTTCCAAGACTGAAACTCTCTACAAGAGTAGAAAGCCCTGTCCTCCTACGGAGAGGCTGGCGGTTTTCAACTGCAGACCTTGCAGGTCACAGCCCAACTTGTAACAATTATGCCCCCAGAACCATAGCAGTTGTTAAATGCTTTCAAGGAAATTAGCAGTGACCTTGAGTCTCCAAGGTCACTGATGGAGCAGCTTGAGCAGCCTCAGTCCCTCTCCTGAAACTCCTGGATCCCAGGGCCACATTATGACATTTGAGGGTCGCTAAGCACTTTGGGGATGTGTCCCGGTGGTGTAGTGCTTATGCATTGGGCTGCCAACCGCGAGACCAGAAGTTCAAAACCACCAGCAGCTGTGAGGGTGGAAAAATGGGGCTTTCTACTCCTGGAAACAGTCTTAGAAATGCTTTGAGGACAGTTCTCCCCTGACCTATATGGTCCCTATGAGTTGGCATCAACTCAATAGCAGTGAGTTGGGCTTAGAAGCACTTTTGCCCTGGTAGCGCAATGGTGACGTGTTGGGCTTCAATCCAAAACATCAGCAGTTTGAAATCACCAGCTGCTCCATGGGACACAGACGAGACTCTCTACTCCTGTAAACAGTTACAGTCTCAGAAACCCACAGGGGAAGTTCCATCCTGCCCTCCAGGGTAGAACTGTGAGTTGGCATCCACTCGATGGCAGGGAGTTGAGGGAAAACACTTTTGCAGAGTTCTGGTTAAAGTGCTCGCCAAAAGGCCAATTGTTTGAACTCAGCATCTTCGTGGTAGGAGACACAAAAGGCATTCTGTTTCCATGAAGGTTTGTAGTTTAGGAAACCCTGTGAGGAAGTTTTACTCTGTTTTGTCGGGTTATTTGAGCTGAAATCAACTCAACGGTAGTGGTTAGTTTTGAAGCAGATTTGCGTGCATCTACATATATGAACAATGGAGAAGGAGGACAGAGGAATGCATTGAACAGCGGTGTTGGCAAACAGTATGAAAATATCATATTTATGATTTTCATCTGGGCTGCCAGATAAACACCCTGCAAACCAATCTTAGAGGAAATCAACCAGGATGTTCCTGAGAAGTGAGTAGGGTGAAATGTCAACTAGCCTACATTGGGGACATCTTCAGGAAAGGATAATAGTTGACAAAGTAGAGGGTCAGCGCAAATGAGGAAAATGCCACTGAAGCGGATGGACAAGGGCAGCACCGAGGGACTCAGGCATCACAGAGATCATGAAGAGAGCGGGCACTCAGGTGCATGTGCCCCCATTGTGCAGGGAGTTTCCATGAGTTGGGAGATCATAGTAACTAACAGCAGGAAACTTGTACACACAAGTTTTCATTCAAAACATCTTAAAATCAGTTTTCCAGGTATGTTGGTTATCAAAAAGGAGGTCTGGTGGCATATAAACACTGAGCTGCTAATGACCAGGTGGTTCTTCAAACGTACCAGGGTCTCCAAGGAAAAACAGTAAGGCTACCTGTTCCTGGAAAGGATTGACAGCCTGGGAAACCCTGCTCAGGGCTGCCGTGAGCCGTGACGGGCTCTCTGGCAGTGGGTTGGCTGCTCTGAGCAAGAAAGACGAGGCTGTTAGCTTCTGTAAATAGTTAGTCACAGAAACTCTAAGGAGCAAGCAGTTCTACTCTGTCTTATCAAAACGGAGTTAGAATCCATTCAGTGGTCGGGGGTTGAAATTTTAGTTGGTGTAAATTTTGCCTAGAAGGCATCAGTTTTTAAAATTCATATTTAATTTAAAATGTTACAAATATAGATGGTTCCCAACATTAGTATGCTGGTCCAGGTACTGTGTTCCCTGTGGCTAATGGATAAGTTGGTCTTGACCTCCTAGAAGTTTCACATGTGGCTGAGCTGGGGTTTCTGGGACATTTACATCTATCTTGGTAAATATGAGACAGTCAGGCTGACTGGTGCTGTGTTGATCAAGAAACTGTAGAAAGAAACACACCAGCCTGTGTGATCATGAGGTGTCAAAGGGGTCAGGTATCAGGCGTCATCAGAACAAAAAATCATATCAATGTGTGAGGGTGGGGGAGTGCGGAGTGGAGATCCAAAGCCCATTTGTAGGCCATTGGATAGCCCCTTACAGAAGGGTCTCAGGGAGGAGATGAGTCAGTCAGCAATGATGAAACATACAACTTTCCTCTAGTTCCTAAATGCTTCCACTCGCCCCCAATATTATGATCCTAATTCTACTTTACAAATCTGGCTAGACCAGAGCATGTACACTGGTACAGATAGGAACTGGAAACACAGGGAATCCAGGACAGATGATTCCTTCAGGACCAGTGGTGAGAGTGGTGATACCGGGAGGGTAGAGGGAGGGTGGGTTGGAAAGGCGGAACCGATTACAAGGATCTACATGTGACCTCCTCCCTGGGGGATGGACAACAGAAAAGTGGGTGAAGGGAGACGTCGGACAGGGCAAGATATGACAAAATAATAAATTATCAAGGGTTCATGAGGGAGAGGGGAGTGGAAAGGGGAAAAACGAGGAGCTGATGCCAGGTGCCTAGGTGGAGAGCAAATATTTTGAGAATGATGAGGGCAATGAATGTACAAATGAGCCTTACATAATTTATGTATGTATATATTGGGATAAGAGTTGTATGAGCCCCTAATAAAACAATGGGAAAAAAAAAAAGAAACTGCAGAATCATCCTGTGCCCAAATGGCTCAAGAAGAGGAGGCAGGAGTGGGACGGCACCTTGAGCAGCCTTTTTCACTATTTAGGCAAGCTCATTCAAGGAACTCTCCAAAGACTGCAGTTGCCTTCAGTTTTCTGCTACCTAGAGAGGATACCTACGGGGAAGACAAGAAGGAAACTGATACCTGAAGTTATTGGACTGAAAACGGATGCATCTCTGTAGACGGCATCACTCATCTGAACGAAATTAGCTTTGAATTTCCAGCTCTTAAAAAGCATCGTCTGCAGCTTTGTTCCGTTATCACCATTTTCCTTCCATTGCAGGCAGTACCTTGCTCCTCCCCTTCCCTTCCTCTTTTCTCCTCTCTCTGTTTTTGTTTTGTTCTGCTCTGCTTATTTTTTTTCATAATAGCATTAAAAGTTGGGTAATGTACTCTGACCATATGAAATAATTGTGGTTAGCCTTCTAGTCAATAGGCCTAATAGCTTTGAACTGCCAAACTTTAATCCCCCAAATTAAGGCTAGTATTTAGCTTGGTAATGCTACAGGTTCCCCCATATGTCTTTATTATTTTTATTTTTGTCCTACTTTTCTATGTGCTGATCTGGGCAGACTATTTAATTTTCCTTTTTTCTGTCTTGTTAAGGTACTGACTCATTGTCCATGAACAGAATAATGGTCGTATATTGAATAGGCTTGTATGTCTTATTAGGTACTATTGATTGAAAAGAAATGAACAGTCTAGCTTCTTTTGTAAATCAGCTTGTGGTAGGAAGTGGAGCTAGAGAAGGGGGAAGGAGTTATTCCTAGTGAGTTTTGATCCATGCCAGTGTGTTGCATGACATTGCTGTTGGCCAACCTCTGGAACAACTTCCAGTGACCTCGCTTTGGAAGGAAATGGTGGACTTCTTAACCTAAATCTCATGACACAATAGCAGCATCAATAGAAGAAAAGATTCTATTGGAGTTGATTGGGAAAGACCTGAACGTGATGACCTTGCAGGGACACATGTGGGCATAGTTCATAGGTAGCTTGATTAGTAAACTTTTGTAGGTTTGGAGTCTTAAGCGATTCTGCTAGCACTGAGAGAGATGACTGCATGGACAGAGTAGAACTGCCTCTCTGGGTTTCTGAGATGGTAACTTTGGACGTGAATAGAAAGCCTCATCTTTCTTCCCTGGTTTCTACCCGCTGACCTTGTGGTTGGCAGCCCAACACGTCACCCACTACATCCTCAGGACTCCTTGCAAAGCAGTAATATTTATTGTCTATCAGATCTAATTAAAGTAGCAGTGTAGTGATCTTTCCTCCATTAGTTCACTAGGGAAACAATAGTATAATTTTTTTTAAATTTTTTTATTTTAACAATTTATTGGGGCTGATACAATTCTTTTCACACTTCATACATATACATACATCAATTGTATAAAGCACATCTATACAGTCTTTGCCCTAATCATTTTTTTCTCTTTTCTTCTTTTACATTTTATTAGGAACTCAAACAAACAAAAAAAAACAATAGTATAATTTTACACAGATCTTGCTATGCTCTATAAAGATCAAACATTCATAATCCACAGCAGAATCGAACCCAGGTCTCACTCCAGATACCTTGTTTTTGGACACTTTTTTACAAACATGACTCAACAATGACGTGTTGTTGTTAGATGTCATCAAGTTTGTTCTGACTCACAGGGATCCAACGGCCACAGAAAACAACACCTCCATCTCATGCCAGCCTCACAAAATTGTTTTGTTTGAGCTCACTGCTACCACCATTGTGTCAGTCCATCTCCCACTGACCCTCTATGTCTGGAGTTGTGACCCTTTAACTGTGTAACCAGCCTAAAACCCTTGGCTTCATCATCTAAATGTCTAGATGGGTCGAACAGGATGATCTTTAAGAGCTCTCTGATTCTCAAAGGCTACTCAGTTTGATTGATTTGAATCTCTCTCGTTGATCCTGTTGTGCCCCAAACATCTTTTATTTATGACCAAGGAATCTTTTGATTAAAGACATTTAATTCAAATTTACTTGAAAATTAGGAAATCTTTTAACGTTGTGTTCATTTTCTTTATCATCAATAACTGTGAAATTGTAGGCTCTTCATTTTAGGAAACTCAGATTCTCATTGTTTTATAGTTGTCTCTTTTTAATAATAAAATACTTTATTTCTTCAGAAACTTTATATAGGCTTCTAAAGTCAAGTTACCAAGATTTACCTTTAGTTGTAGGGCAGTTTCTCAAGCTCAGTTCTACTTCAGGAAACCTAGGACTATAGGAGAGTTTCTTCTCTTTTTTGGATTTTCTTTAATTTCTACATTTTCTATAGGGAACATAAAGACAAGTTTTAAAATCAAGAAATGCACATTTATAAGACCCCACGAGGTGGTGGTTGTCAGGTGCAGTCTAATTGGTTCGGACTCAAACCCCTATGCCCACTCAAACGAATACCCCCGTTCTGTGCCAGCCTCACCACTGTTCCTGCTGATAACATGCCCAAAGTATGAGAGACAACATCTTGTTACCTTCAACTCTAAGGGACATTCTGGCTATGCCCTTGTCAGGACAAATTTGTGGGTTTTTCTATCGGTCCAACACAGTATTGCAAATGCATTGATTCTTCTCGATCCTTTCTTATTCATTGTCTGGAGTTCCAGTACCTTTGAAGTGATCTAAAATACCATGGCTTGGGCCAGGTGTTCCTCGATCTTTAAAGTGACGTATTTGCTGTTTAACATTTGAAGAGATATTTTGCAGCAGATTTGCCCAATGCAATATTGTGTTAGTCGGGGGTACATTAGAGAAATAAATCCACAGAAACTCATATGTGTAAGAGAGAGTTTTATATAAAGGTTAAGTGTATGTCAAGAAAACATCCCAACCCAGTGCTGCCCAAACCCACAAGTCCAACATTAACCCATATGTCCGACACCAATCCACAAAGTCCTCCTCTATTTCACAAACATACATTATGACGCTGACTGCAGGAGGAAAGCTGAGTCAGTGAATGTGTAAGCATCTCCATGCTGGCTGAGGTCTCCACACGGCTGCTCCAGCACCCAGGACTGCATCGGGGAAGGTGTATATCACTTCTCTTTGGGGATGTCTTGCAGGCAGTGAGCCTTGCCAGCTGAAGCAGGGCACTGGCTAAGGCAGCTCACCCTGGTGTGAGCATCACAAAACAAGAGACCCAAGAACTAGAAAGGCGAGGCTCACGGAGCCATTTATTCCTCCACCCTTCAATTCACCCCATGTGTGTTTATCGGCCAGGTTGGCGCAATAAACTACGTCCAATGTGTTGTTAGACATCTCGAATGTTGTTTTCATGGCTTTGGCTTGTAGATGCGCTAAATGAAATGAAATCCTTGACAACAATCCATTGTTTCTCTGTTCCTTACAATGCTGTTCATTGGGTCTTGTTGTGAGGATTTTTGCTATCTTCATGTTGAGATATGGTCCAAGTATAAATGCTTCAAGCCCTTCTCACTTTTAAATCAAGGTTGCGTCATCAGCACATTTCAGATTATTGATTTTTTCCCAATCCCGATGCTGTACTTTCCCTCATATCATCCAACTTCTCAGGTTATTTGCTCAGCACCGATTGGATGTATTTCGTGAAACGATATGACTTAGATGCACACCTGATTTTAAATGATTTCCTTCGATCCAAGACCATTATAAAAGAAGCAACAAAACCAGTCCTGTCAGTGGCTTGCGGCTGGCTCATCGTGGCCCTAGAGAACAGGGTGGAGCTGCCACACAGGGGCTTCAAGACGCTAATCCTTACGGAGGCTGACTGCTGTATCTTTCCCCACCGAGTGGCTCGTGGGTTCAAACTGCCAAGATCTCTCCATGATCAGGGAAGCTCTTTCCTACTGTGCCACCCAGGCTCCTGGAACAACTGTATGACAGTGGAAATGTCTTCAGATAAGACAGACAGAAGAATAAAGAGGTACATGTGCTATAGACAACGGAAAGGATGGAACCAGTGTCCACAGCTAATATTTAATGCCCTATTGTATCTTTTTCTACTTGTTATCAATAAAACTGATGTGATAACCTTTATAAGCCAATTTATTTTTTAAACCCCATTTCCTATAGATCTCCATACTTTTCTATGAGGCGATACCTTTGAGATGCCTGGATTTCGTACTGACATAGGTATTTATGTTGATGCCCTGGGTCTAAACATCCCTGAAATTCTGCTGGCCCCTTGCCTTTCATTGAAAACCGGTATTTGCCAGAGATGTCAAAATTTGTTAAATTTCGTTGAATAAATAGTAAGTAGTAAACCTTGCTTCAATTCTTAAGAAAAAAATACATCCAACTAATTATGGCTTGCCTCTGATTTCTGAATTGGACAGTTTGCAACGTGCTCTTTTTGTTTGTTTGCAATGCAGCCATCAATGGACAATATTATGAATGAGGGGATCGGTCTGAGCTTCCTGTGCCCCAGCGACCCCGTGGTTCACAAGGCAGACCCTACTGTAGGTGTGTGTTTACATGACAAGCATATTAGGAGCCAGTTCTTCAGTCAAGTACGTCCTCATGGCGAAGATACGATGTATACTGAAAACTGAAGCATAACATGCCAAGCAATCTCCTTGTCTAACAACTTTCGTTCCATCCAATGTGTCATTCAAATCAATAACCTTGCTGCCTCCAATCTCTTTTAAGGGCAAACGGAGTACCCAAAATGAGCATGCTTATAGGTGTGCTAGGGAACAATGGTCTGAGCTGTACTTATGCCAGGTGGCTAATAGCTGTCTTTAATGATGGGCACAAGGTTAGTTCTCAGTGACTGATTTGGCCAGGAAACAGAAACCCATTATGCATTTTTATAGATGATCTGGATGAAGGAATGGAGATGCTTTTAAATTATTTTATAATATTAAATTAAGAAGACTTTCTGATGTTCCAGACGGCAGACCTAATGCTGTAAATGACCTTGAAAACAGGATTAAAAAAAATCTCATGGAAAGGGGTGAGATTAAAAAAAAACAAGCTTACCCAAGGTGAGAAGGAAGATGGGGAAAACTAGGTGAGAACTGGGACCATGAATGTCTAAGAAACAGCAAAGTGGCTTTACTCTGACAAAA
This sequence comes from Tenrec ecaudatus, assembly GCF_050624435.1. Taxonomy (NCBI): domain Eukaryota; kingdom Metazoa; phylum Chordata; class Mammalia; order Afrosoricida; family Tenrecidae; genus Tenrec; species Tenrec ecaudatus. The sequence continues at coordinate 72,863,079 of NC_134539.1, read as the reverse complement.
GGTTAAGGAGATCACGGTTCTTAGAGTAAGAATTCAGCACCCAGAAGGCAGAGGGGACAGTGCTAGTGGGGTGGTGGTAGGTTCCCTAAGAGCAAAATACTCATGATTTAGAGACACCCTGATATATTTTACTGATCGAAGTTATAAAACCATGTCGTGCTTACCTTTCACAATGAGGGGACATTGGTTGGGGGAGCCACTAGGTAAGATGTCCCTGTTATAACATCCTAATCTGTATGTCATGTTCTGCTCCATAAAAAGGAAATGATGAAGAGGACTAGCAGAAAAGGAAGAAAGAAGAAAATTTTCTCATGGCAGGCTTCCCCCCAAGTGATTCCTTTGCTGCACCTTTAGCATGTCTGTTACTACAGGGCCTATTTTGCCTTCCCCCCTCTCTAACCCTCTTTGTGCCTCGCTTCTTATCAGCAATCTTTATTTGGCTTCCTCAACCCTTCCTTGAAACTCAATGCACTGCCGTTGAGACAATTCCAACTGAGAGCAGCTCTGTGGAGCTGCCATCCCTTGTCTGTTGGCTTGTTGGACTGTGGTGGCCTCAGCATGGTGGTGGTGCTGGAAGCTATGTCACTGGGATTTCAAATACCAGCAGGCTCACCCAAAGTGAACAGGTGTCAGCTGAGCTTCCAGACCGAGAACAGACTGTGGAGAAGGAACGGGCTAATTCCCTTTTCGTGGAATTAACCACCAACCCTGATGAGTAACTAACAGCAGACGCCTCCAACCTCATGAGCAGCAGCAGAACAGTACCAGAGATGGTGCCAGATGAGGAGCCCTCAGGTGGGAAGGCTGTCTCAAAGTCGAGTGGACAATGATGAAATGGATAGAGCAAAGCCCTTCATTTGCCGAGACAGCTTCAATTCCAAATTCAAACTTGGAATGTACAGAATATGAACCTCGGAAGATTTGAAATTTTCAGATAGGAAATGAAACACACAGAGATCCATATTCTAGGTGTTAATGAGCTGGAATGAAACAGTACTGATGATTTTGAACCAGAAATGCATGTGCTTTACAAAGCCAGGATTGACCTAATTAAGAGGAATGCATTGCATTTTTCATAACAAAGGGCACTTCAAGATCTATCATGAAGTGCATTGCTGTCAGTGATAGGACTTATCTATTCACCTACAAGGAAATCAAATTAATACAGATATGACTCAAATTTATGCACCAACGAGTGGTGAAGAAATTGAAGAATTCTACCAACATTTTCAGTCTGGAACTGATCAAACGTACAGTTAAGATATATTGGTAATTATTGGCGACTGAAATGCAAGAGCTGTGAACAAAGAGGAAGGGAAAAGAGTGGTAAACATGGGTCTTCATGATAGAAATAAAGCTGGAGGTTGCAGGATAGAATTTTTCAAGACCAATGATCTCTTCACTCCAAATGCCTTTTTTTCCACAACAGAAATGGTGACTACATGTAGACCTCTTCAGATGAAATACACAGAAATCAAATGGATTACATCTGTGGGGTGAGACCTTGGTGAAGCTCAGTCTTGGCAGCTAAAATCAGGCCAGGGGCCGACTGTGGAACAGGTCATCAATTGCTCCTATACAAGTTAAATTGCTCCTATTTAATTTCAATTGCTCCTATACAAATTAAATTGCTCCTATGTAATTTCAATTGCTCCTATGTAAGTTCAATTGCTCCAATGTAAGTTCAATTGCTCATATGTAAGTTCAGGCTGAAGCTAAGAAAATGAAAAACCCAGAAGAAGCAAAATCCAACCCTGAGTATTTTCCACCTGAATTTTGAGAACATCAACAAATTTGACTCACTGAACACTGGCGACAGCAGACCGGATGAGCTGTGAGAGGAAATCAAGAGCATCATCCATGAAGAAAGCAAACGGTCATAAAAAAAGACAGAAAAGACCCAAATGGATGCCATAAGAAACTCTGAACTTTTCTATAATCACAGAGTAGCCAAACAATGGAAATGGAAGAAATGATGAAGTCAAAGAGATGAGCAGAGAACTTCCGAGGACAAAGTAAAGCTTCATAATGAAACATGCAAAGACCTAAAGTTAGAAAACCAAAATGGAAGAACACTCTCAGAGTATCGTAAACGGAAAGAACTCAAGAAAGATGCAAGCCTTGAATTGCACATGGAAAGATTCTATGGGCAAAATATTGAATGATGCATCAAAAGGAAGATGGAAAGAACACAGTCACCAGTCAAACATTCAACTATTTCCAGAAGTAGCACAAACGCAAGAAGAAATGGTATGAAAGGACGTTCAAGCTGCACGGAAGGCCTTATCCAAAACAAGACTCCAGGGATGGATGCCACACCAACTGAAATGCTTCAGCAAATGGATTAAGCACTAGAAACACTCATTCATTTATGCTAGGAAATTTGGAAGCCGGTTTCTTGGCCAAATGACTGGAAGAGATCCGTATTTGCACCACTCCAAAGAAAGGTGACCCAGCAGATTTCTCAGATTATCAATAAGTATGTGTGGTAGTTCCCTAATCTGGTGTCAACATAAGGATTAAGAGTGTAGGGGTGGAGTCTAGGCTGTCAATCTGGAGATGGCCAATGAGACTTCTGTGGGCATGGTCTTCTCTTGAGAGTTCTGGGAAATCTGGGACTTCCTCCTTGAAGGCAGAAGACACCTCTCTCTCTCTCTCTCTGCTACTCCCTAGGAGACATTGCAGAAGACAAGCCACATGGACACAACCAGACCTCAGAAGCTGGAGAAGCCACAGAGAGACCCCTGCCAGTGCTGAGATGTTTCCAGTGACACTGGATCCAAAGATTTTTCTACCCACTGGCCTGTGATCTTCTGCATTCAGCGTCATTGCATGTGTTTCGTGAGTCTGCAGAGCACTTTATAGTTTGGTATCGGACATATAGGCTAATATCAGATTTATGGTCTTGGATTGGACTGGGATGAGATATTTTCTCAATGTTCAATTGCTCTTGTATATAAATCTCTTTCTTACACACATATGTGTGTCCATGGATTTGTTTCTCTAGCCTACCCACACTAACACAGTATCATTTAAATCACATACAAGAAAAATTATTTTGAAGATCATTCAACAACCGTTGCAGCAGTACATTGACAGGGAGCTGCCAGAGGTTCAGGCTGAATTCATAAAAGGATGTGAAATAAGGGATACTTGCTGATGTCAGATAGAAATAAGCTTGTGTTTTATTGCTTATGCAAAGATATTTGACTGTGTGGATCATAACAAACTATGGACAACCATGAGAAGAATGGGAATTCTAGAATACATCATTGTACTCACTAGGAACTTGTATGTGGATCAAGAAGCACTTGTACAAACAAAACAAGGAATGTTTTCCAATCATGAAAGGTGTGTCGCTGGGTTGTATCATCTCATGATTCTTATCTAATCTGTATGCTGAGCAGTAATCAGAGAAGCTGGCTTGTATGAAGGAGCACGTGGCATCAGGGTTGGAGGAAGGCTTGTTAACAACCTGTGATGTGCAGATGACATGACTGACCTTGTTTGCTGATGTGAGGAAGACTTAAAGCACTTTCTGATGAAAACCAAGGATTGCAGCCTACAGAATGGATTATAATTCAGTGTAAAGAAAACAAAAATCCTCACAATTCGACCAATAGGTAACATCACAATAAAAAGAGAAAAGATTGGAGTTGTCAAGGATTTTGTCTTGCTTGGATCCACAGTCAATGCTCACGGCAGCAAATGATACAATGCATTGGGTCAATTTGTGTCCAAGACCTCTTTCAAGTATTGAAAAGCAAGGCTGTTTCTTTGAGGCCTGCCGTGCACCTGACCTACCCACGGTATTTTCAGTTTCCCTGTAGGCATGTGAAAGTTGGACATTGAATAAGGAATGGAAATAGACAACTTCGAGCTATGCTACTGGCGAGGAATCTGGAAAGTACCACAAACTGCCAAAAGAACCGATGAATCTGTGTGGGAAGAATTACAGCCAGCATCCAGGTAGCGAGACTTTAGCTGATGTACTTTGGGCAGATTGTCAGGAGAGCCTAGCTTCTGGAAAAGGACACGAAGCTTGGAAAAGCAGAAGAACGTCCACACAGAGGAAGGCCCTCGGCAAGATGGAGTGACAGTGGCTACACCAATGGGCTCAAGCATCACGATTGTGTGGAATCCGCTCTGCATTTTACACAATCTCAAGGAGTTCATCTGCTCTCTTGGTTCTGCACTGACTACCTTTTTTTTTTTTTGGTGGGGGGAGGCGGGTAACTTTTGTTTTTCTATGTCAAACTAGAAAGAACTTTGCAAGACTAGCACAGGGAACTTTCATATCATCTTTACCCAGAGTCATGTTATTTACTTTAGCATGCACACACACACACACTGTACTCACACACACACACACAGTCACACACACACACACTCACATACACACACACACACACACTCATACATACGCACATGTACACTTTTTGCTTAAACCATTTGGAAATTGGAAACATTGTGTCATTTTGCCTCTGACTTGTCCAAGGTGTATTTCCTCACGTCTAAGAACTCTTAGCCATGGTAGAGCTTTGTAGGTCAGGAATTTCAGCATAGAACCGTCCACATTCCAGTATCATTCCGAATCCCAGTCATGATCTTTTTGGAACTTCTCCCCCTGCCAACCATGACTGTCCTGCACTGGGCATTGACTTCTTTCCAGACCATCTGTCCCTCCATAGGGGTTTCCAAACGAACAGTTTGCAATCAGATCCTATCAAATGGAAAACTATTCATACGATGACTCACCATTTCCCCCTAAGGCGAGTCTTCTCCCATCCCCATGCCTTTCTTAATGGTGCCCTCTCCCCCAGTCACCTAGGCTTGTTGTAGGAATTATCTTTGGGTCTTTATCCCTCATTTGTCTGAAACGCCTGCCAAGTTCTTTCTGTGTAAAGTCTGGCTCGGCGTCAGCTACAGAACCCTTTCTGTGCCCCTCAGACAGACCCTGGGCATCATGGCCTCTGCCTGAAGGGCTCGGGAATAGCGTGCTGGGGGGGCTTGTTTCTGCCTCAGTCCACTGAACTTTGTCAAAACGTACAATGATGGAGGAGCCAACCTCACATGGGGCGGGGGGAGGAGTGTGTGTGTGTGTCGAGAATCTGTTTCTAGCCACAACTCCTGAACGCTTCTTCCTGCCTCCCTTACAGAAAGGTTGAATAGGCGTTTAAATATTACGTTAAACCCAGACCAAGTCCACTGCCATCAAGTCTGGTCCAATTCACAGTGACCTAGAGGAGAACTGCTCCCCAGGGTTTCCGAGACGGTACCCCTTCCCAGGAGCTGCCTGCCTCCGTGCCCTCCATCGGGGGACTGGGGGCTAAACTGCTGAGTTGGCAGTTCCAAGCCCACCATCCGACCCCCCACAGTGCCACCAGGGCGCCTTAACATTACATTACAGGATGAAGACATGCAACAATGGTGTGCAACTCCCATGTGCAGAGAAAACGTGTCTGACGGCTAGCTTGCTTCTAGAGCTCATGGCTGGTGGGAAAATACCAACTTTTCCATGCAATGCTTGTTGGATGTCATAATTGACATGAAGTCTTTACTAACCCAGAACTCTAAACACACTGCTATCAAATAGATTCCACACATAGTTTAGGGTTATATAGGATTCTAGGGGTCACGTGTCTACTTTTGTTTCTTCCTGGAATCTCAACCTTCTGAAGGCCATAACCCTTTAATACAGTTCCTCATGTTGATGTATATATGGATTGTTATAAGAGTTGTGTGCCCCAATAAAATGATTTATTAAAAAAAAGCCAAAGTCACAGTCATTGATCAAATCTGGCTCATTGTGATCCTGCAGGACAGGGTAAAACTTCCCCTTCGGGTTTCCTAGACTGTAATTCTTTGTGGGACTAGACAACCTCATCTTTCTCCCATGGAGAGGCTGGTGGTTTCAAACTGCTGACCTTGCAGAGCACAGCCCAACAGGTAACCCCTATGCCACCAGGGCTCCAGAATTATACCCATCAATAATTCGTTCCAATTTTTGTGCTAACAAAGATTTCTTCTAATCTTTATACCTGCATTGTTCATCTGCTCCTTATGTGCCTCCTCCTAGGTCCTGGTTCTTGGCATAGTCAGATTGACTGCTTGTCTGCATTCTGACCTTTCTACATGCCCTCTGCTTTCCTGGCTCTGACTCATTCCTTTGTGCCGAATCTTATGACCGCAGTGTTCTAATACTGTAGACTCTTCAGATGCACATCAGTTAGGATGATCTGAGCAGGTGGCACCAAACCCAGTTCAACCAGAATCAGAGGATGAAAGTGAGCTATTGCTCAATGTGCGAGACAGGGGAGGGAGCGTCAAACATTAGGCTAGGCTTGATCCAGCATGGTCATCCTGTGCCATTTCTTCTTGATGTCTACACTGCAGGCTTCACGTGAGATTGGTTGTAGGCGGACTGCTAACGTGCTGCCAAATTTACATCCAGTTGTGGAAAAGGGAGCTTTTTAAATAAAATCATCTAAACCTTGGAACAAAAGTCCTGGGCTTTCCTCTGGACAAACTCAAGTCATATGCTCAGCATTGAGCCAGTCACTGCTATTGAGAATGGGTTGAGATGATGCTGATCGTATTATATCAGTTACATTCTCCCCTCAACAGGCATATCTCTAGCATCGTTTTCAGGCCAGACTGGTCAAACATTGAGTTAATGTGATGGCTGAAACAGTTTTTCTGTAGTGAAGCTTATGATGTTAGCTGGTATTGATGACTTCGGGGCTTATGCATCTCGAGGGCTGGGTGTTCCTCGCCCATAGTCGGTGAGAAGGTCCTCCTTGCTCCTCCCTAGGGAGGAGTTATGGTAATAATTTTTTATCTCCCTTGGCATTTACTTTGATCTTCCCATGACTATCTACCTTCTGTGTCTCTGTGTAGGCCTCCTCTCTTTTATAAGGATACCTCTTATATTGGATTAGGCATCAACCTATTTCAGTAAATCTCATATTACCTGAAGCACAAAATCTTCATCAGTATTATTTCACCAACCACATTTAAAGGTACCACGGTTGAGATTTCAGCATCTCTTTTTGGGGGCACACAGAGCATACTATAACATCTACCCAAATTGCAGGCCTGCGATATATCGAGGAATGCAAGCAGCGGACTCAGCTGACACGAGTGGACGGTGCTTATGGCATCCCACCTCGTGTTGGTGGTTCGTAGGCACTGTTGAGTTGGCTCTAACCCTCGGTGCTGCCCTGGGTAACAGAACAAAACATCGCCTGGCCCTGAACCACCCGTGCAATTGTGATGCTTGAGCCCATGCTTGCGATCACTGTGCCTGCCTCTTGTTGACAATCTACCTCTCTTCACTGATCCTCGACTTTATCTGTAAGCTCAGTGGTAACGTGAAGGCAGTTATCGTGGGAATTTTTAAGGGCACAGAAATGAGCAAATACTACAAATTAAGTTTTTTGTTTGCTTTGCTTCGAGAGCTGGTTGTTTACCAGCATAACACTGAGGACGGTAATGGCTCAGCAAGGCCCATTACAAGTGGATTCCAGAATCCTCGCTCCATCTGTAGTGTTCGGTCTGTTCCTATCCCTGTCCAGCTTTGGTATATCCTGAATCCCTACTTTGTGTCAAGTTCACAATTCTAGACTCTGCTCTAAAATCAGAAATCCTCAGTGTTTTGTTATCTTTAATTATTAGAGAAATACACACCCCTTGGAATAAGTGAAGTGGTTTACAAGGGACTTAAAAATTTTCTGTATTAGATATAAATAAAAGGTGTTAGGAAAAGATTGTGGGAAAATTCCTTATCTTTTAATTCCATTTGTCTGTGAACTTTATGAAGCCCTCTTGAATAGAGTTATAAGCAAGATTTGTCTCTTTATCTTCTCCAATATAACCTATGTTACCAGGCCAAAGTCTCTTAACTGGTCTTCTTAATTTCAAAATAGCTGCCTCTCATCCATTCCTTCTTTTAAATAACAGCTTTATTGAGATATGATTCATATACTATAAAACCAACCCTTCTAAACATATAAATCAGTGGTTTTTTAGTATATTCACAGGTTATGTAACCAACACCACTTTTTATTTCAGAATACTCTTATTCCCCCTCTCCCCCCAAAGAAGCCTGGGGTTCATTCGCAGCCATTCCTCAATGTCCCCCCTCTCATCCTCTGGCAATTGCCAGTCTACTGTCTGTTTCCGTGGATTTCCCGGTTCTGTCTCCTTTTATTTAGCTTAACGTGTTCAAGGTCATCAATATTGTACCATACACCAGTATTTATTAATTTATTTACTACTATTAAAAGATTAAACCCTACATTTATAGTTTAATATTTTTAAATCATTTTATTAGGGGCTCATACAACTCTTATCACAATCCATCCATACATCAATTGTGTAAAGCATATTTGTACATTCATTGCCCTCATCATTCTCAAAACATTTGCTCTCCACTTAAGCCCCTGGCATCAGATCATCATTTTTTCCCCTCCCTCCCTGCTCACCTCTCCCTCATGAACCCTTGATAATTTATAAATTATTATTTTGTCATATCTTGTCATGTCTGACATCTTCCTTCACCCACTTTTCTGTTGTCCGTCCCCCAGGGAGGAGGTCACATGTAGATCTTCGTAATTGGTTCCCCCTTTTCAACCCACCTTCCCTCCATGCTCCCAGTATTGCCACTCACACACTGGTCCTGAAGGGATCATTCACCCTGGATTCCCTGTGTTTCCAGTTCCTATCTGTACCGGTGTCCATCCTCTGATCTAGCCAGACTTGCAAGGGAGAATTCAGATCATGATAGTGGGGGTCGGGGAGGAGAGGGAAGGAAGCATTTAGGAACTAGAGGAAAGTTGTATTCTTCATCATTGCTACATCACACCCTGAATGGCTTGTTTCCTCCCTGAGACCCCTCTGAAAGGGGATCTCCAGTGGCCTACAGATGGGTTTTGAGTCTCCACTCCACACTCCCCTCTCATTCACTATGGTAAGATTTTGTTCTTTGATGCCTGATACCTGATCCCTTTGACACCTCGTGATCACACAGGCTGGTGTGCTTCTTCCATGTGGGTTTTGTTGCTTCTGAGCTAGATGGCTGCTTGTTTACCTTCAAGCTTTTAAGACCCTAGATGCTATATCTTTGATAGCTGGGCACCATCAGCTTTCTTCACCACATTTGCTTATTCACCCACTTTGTCTTCAGCGTTTGTGTGTGGAAGGTGAGCATCATAGAATGCCAATTTAATAGAAGAAAGTATTCTTGCATTGAGGGAGTACTTGAGTGGAGGCACAATATCCTTCTGCTAATTTAATACTAAACCTATAAATATATGCACATAGCTCTATTTCCCCATCCTCATACATAAATATATTTTCACATGTACATGCCTTTATCTAGACCTCTATAAATGCCCTTTGCCTCCCAGCTCTTTCCTCTATTTCCCTTGTCTTTCCTCCTGTCCCACTGTCATGCTCAGTCCCCAACTGGGTTTCAGCAATTCCTTTTGGTTACATTACCATTGATCATGCCCTACTAGGCCTCCCACACCCTCCTCACCACCGATTTGGATCACTTGTTCCCTTCCAGTATTTATTTTTAATGACTGATATTTCATTATAGAGATGTACTGAATATTGTTTATTCATTTACACAGTAATGGACATTTAAGTTGTCCAGCTCTAATTCACAGCACAACGCTGAATTCTAGCACTTTCAGCCACCAGTGTTTAGTGTCTTGTGCTGCTGGAATGACATTTGTAAACACCACGTTTAGCCTTGTCACTCTGCCCATGAACAGGCAAAGGGATGGGATGATGTGGCAGTCCACGGCCTCTTCTGTTGAACCAGTTGGTATAGGAATGAGAAAACCCTGTTTCTCCGTGAAGGGCCTGTGGTTCTCAAAGCTCATTCAAAGGATCGCTACCTGTCCCCAAATTCTACAAAACAAAACTAAACTGAAACAGGCTCCAACCACAGAACAGCAAAAGTCTAAGCTAAAGAGCAGTGACATGGAAATTATGTTGCTTGAGGAGTTTATTGTTTACATTTCTCTTCATCTATTATTAAGAGTTTAATAATTTTCATTAAATAAATAAATAATTTAATAATAATTGTCCCTGGAGGGACAATGGGTTTGATTGTCAGGCTGACATAGCTGGAAATCTTGGCTTAATCATTTACTGTTGGCATTATTTAAATTCTTTCCTTCTAAGAGCTTAAACAACTTATTTCATATATTCTTATCTGTAAAGTGGGAGCAGTAATTCCTACCACAGAGCACAGTAATGGATTTAAAAATATAAACAATCAAGTACTTTGCTGATAGGCTGTAGTAAGGTATTCAATTAATGGTAGACATGGTAATGATTATCCAAGTTAAGCATCTGGTTAAACTTTTCACCTGAGAATCAAGCCAGTCTGAGATTAGAGCTTGTCTTAGTCATCAAATGTTGCTGTAACAGAAACACTAAAGCAGGTACATGTAACAAAAGAAACTTAATATTTTTCAGTTTGGAAGGTTCCAAGTCCAAATTCAAGGTGACAGCTCCAGAGGGAGGCTTCTCTCTATCAGCTCTGGGGAAACAGCCTTGACGTCAATCTTCCCCTGGGTCTAGGATTTTCTCTGCAAAGGGACCCTGGGTCTATAGGGCACATTATAATTGTAACCCAGCCTAGTTGGTACATATTTTGCGGGGACACATTCAATCCATGACAGAACTGTTTGGTGTTCTTTTTTTGTTTTATAGCTTTAGAGAGTTAATGTCTTATCGAACTGAATCTTAAGATTTGTCATTTATGTTTTCCTGGGAGGCATGACTTTGGTAGCAATTATTAAAGACATAATGCAAGGTAGTATTCTTCAGAAATGTTATTTTAATAAAGAAGTGTTAAGTGGTGGTTAGATGGTAATTATTTTTGTCTTATTTATGGGCCATAGTGGTGTAGTGGGTTATGTCGACATTGGGCAGCTAACTACAAAGTCAGCAGTTCAAACCCACCAGCTGCTCTGAGGTAGCAAGATGAGGCATTCTGCGCCCATAAGATTTACAGTTGGGAAGTCCTTAGGAACCAGTCCTATTCTTCCCTACAGGATCCTTATATGTTGGACTCAACTCAATGGCAATGAGTGAGTTTAGATGGTCATAAAATCTAAATTATTTTTTGCTGTATGGTTGTGGCCTAGGAAAATGTTGCATGCGTGAATGACTTAACATTTTCAGTTTTAGAAATAAAACATCCATGAACCTGTAGTAGTAGTTATTGTTTACATGTAGTAGTTATTGTTTTTATTGAGGCATTTGTTGTATAGAGCTACTAAGTCAATTCATTGTTCAAAAAGGTAACCTTTGGTCATAATAAGAATAATAAATTAAAGATCAACTTTTGCAGATCACTCCTTTTTGTTTTTAAGATTTCAGTTATTCAATGTTATTTCTCTCTCTCTCTTTTTCTTTTTAGAGTTGTCCCCAGGAAGCTGATTATTCAATAGTGCACAGAAAATGCCGTTCTCAATTCACAGATCTAGATGGTTCCAAAAGATTTGGCATCAATCATTGGCATGATGAGAGTGGAGTTTATGCTAATTCACATGTAAAACAAAAACTCTGTCCATTAACTGATGGTCCCATTGTTCCACTTAAACTATAATGCATGGATCAGACAGACTCTCTCCTTCTAGTAAAAAATAATGGTGGTATTTTGTTTACCATTGTTTACCAATGATTATCTATCCTTATAAATACAACAAAGATATTAGTATAGTAGGTCTCTTCAGGCACAAAATATTATATTCTAGAAAAAGAATGTGTATCTTTACTTTTCATAAAAAATTCCAGTGTTTTCCAAAAGTTGGCATGTGTACCACAAAGATAAACACCTCCAGAAGGTACTTGGAAGGCTGGTCTCTTATTTTATCCTAAGAACTTTAATTTCTAATAGGGAAAAAAAAGAAAGAAAGAAACTAACACAAGCAAATTTATAGATTGCGTAGAATTTGGCGAATTGGAAAAAGTGAACTAAACTTTCCTTTAAGGACAAGCTTGACGCAAATAAAAATATAGATAATTTCCAGATATGACAAAAACATGTTAAACCTCAGGGGACTTCAGTTTGGACACTACCCAAACCCACCAGACCTTGCTGTTGAGTGGGTTCTGGTTAGCATCACCCACCACCCACCTGGACTCCTTTTGGACAACACTGGCTGTATTGAATTGGTATTTGCATAAGCTTTGTTTGTCTATTTGTGTGTGTGTGTAAGCTTTGTATGTCTATTTCCAGACTTTAATCTGTCTATGGTTACTAGTTGCCCTGTAGTGTTTTTAATGATTCAAGAGCTCAGGGTAGCAGAGATGGAGACAGGATGTTGGTAACATGTCAGGGGGTTGGTGAAACACTCCAGAATCATCAGGTGCTAGATTTAGAAAAAAACCTTCGTGATTCATTAGATTCAGCTGATCATTTCACAGAGGAGCAAACAGAGGCCCACAGAGGTTTAATTAGGTAATTGGACTGCATCAATAACAGATCCTAGGAGATCTTTTAGGTGCATTTAAACTTTTTTTTCCAGAGGAGGGGTTTAATTTATTTAGTCAGCATGGGCTTAATTTATTCTCATTATTTTCCTTATGTAGAACATGCCCTGACATAAAATATGCTCATCGATGGAAGATGGGATAAACAAACTATGGTACACAAACACAATGGAACACTGCACACAATGGAACACTGCACACAATGGACACTGCACACAATGGACACTGCACACAATGGGACACTGCACACAATGGACATTGCACACAATGGAACACTGCACACAATGGGACACTGCACACAATGGGACACTGCACACAATGGACATTGCACACAATGGAACACTGCACACAATGGAACACTGCACACAATGGACACTGCATACAATGGACACTGCACACAATGGGACACTGCACACAATGGGACACTGCACACAATGGGACACTGCACACAATGGGACACTGCACACAATGAGGGGTAATAACAAATCTCTGAAACACCTCATCACATGGCTAATCCAGGAAGGCATTATTATGCTGGGGAAAATCAGACCACAAAGAGACAAATATTGTATGAGATCACTATTATAAAAAGTCAAGAAAAGTTCATTGATGCTTACTAGGAAATGATCCCAAACCAAACCACAACCACAAAATAAAAGCAAAAAAAACCCCAAAAAACCCTCAATGCCATCAAATTGATGCTGGTTTATAGTGACCATATAGGACAGGGTAGAACTGCCCCTGTGAATGTCCAAGACTGTAACTCTTTATGGGAATAGAAAGCCCTGTCTTTCTCCCAAGGAGCAGCTGGTAGTTTCGAAAAGCTTTCTATTAGGCAGGGTTCTCTAGAGAAATAAAACCAGGGCACTTATGATTTTATATCTCTATCTATCTATCTATCTATCTATCTATAATATAACAGCTAGTTAGTCAACATAGCAATAGAAAGTGGAACAGTTAATGTACTGAAGGTCCTTCAACTCACATGGGCTGCTGGTCCAAGATCAAGGATGCAGACAGTGGTGTCTGCCCTCAAGCAAGACACATGGGGTGGGGCAGCAACATCAGGAAGCTGGGAAGTTGGGATGCAGCCGAAGTGTGGGACTATAGCGAAGCAGTCCTTTAGGATCTTCAAGAAGCATGACTCAGCAGGTCTCAATGGAACCACAAGCATAGCACACACCACAAGGCGACACGATTGCTTGGCCCACAATAGCGCAGCACGCAGTTGAGGCAAAGGACAAGCTCAGGCAGCAGAGCTCTGGTCAGATCCCCAGGGAGAAAAAGAGCTGGAATGTGGCAGTGCAAAGTATTTATCTTGGTCCCTCCCAATCAAGCTGCGACCTGATTAAACTCCGCCCACATGTTCCTTTGTAGACACAATAAACCTAACGATCAGAAGCAGATACCTACACTTGTCCTTGATTATGGGCTGCATAAGTGTTTCATTGGCAGGGGGGTGCTGGTTAATTTTTCCTGAAAAGGGGTCAGTAAGTCAAATAAGTTTGGGAACCTATGAGTAGACGTGTTTGAACTTGGATGAAGGAGAAGGCAATATACAATAAGAGGAGACAGGCAAAAAAAAAAATTGGGGACAAGGGAATTCCCTGGGAGAAATTAAAGGTAATAGAGACAAATACTGTTTTATTCACAATCCTGTAACAATGGTGATCTACTAATGGGCGTATGAACAGTGTGGGAGAGAGAATGGAGTTATAACCAGATATATCCAAACTCATACCTATACCAACACCTGCCCTACACCTATACCTGTACCTCACCTACATCTATCTATCTATCTATCTATCTATCTATCTATCTATCTATCTATCTATCTATCTATCTACCTACCTACCTACCTACCTACCTACCTACCTACCTACCTACCTATGCTTGATAGAAGATAGTTGTACATGTGTGTTTAATCTTGTGGAAAATATATCCTTGAGGGTGGGGACATATATGGGGGACAAAATTATGACAACCTCTTAGGCATGACCACCCATCTTAATGGACCATGGTCTCAAGGGACACCAAAGTAAATCGGCAGAATCGAGTCCATCCAGACAATGTCCTACATCCTGCCTTGGTGAGTAGCAACTGGGTCTTAGAAGCTGATGAGCATCTAGCTGGTGTAACCATGGATCTGCGCCTGTCCGAAGGAAATAAGAGGGAAGAAGACTGGAGAGGAAAGGGGAGAAGTGATATTATTACAGTGGGATTGTCATCAACGATATGACACAAAATGTGTATGAATTGCTGACTCAGAAAACTGGTTTGCTGTGTAAAATTTCACCCAATTCACAAATAAAGTTTTATCAGAAGAAAGCCATATTCATAGTAATGCTGAGTACTGCCTCTAACTGTTGATCAGTAGAATATGGAAAGAGCATACGTTTTGTGTGGGGAGAAATAAGGAAGCAAATGTGGATACGCCTAGTAAATTTTGATCAGCAATTTTACATAATTTCTTGCTGCTAAAAATGTGAGAGTCTATAAAACCGAAAACCAAACTCATTGCCGTCAAGTCGATGCCAACTTGTAGTGACCCCATAGGGCTGAGTAGAACTGTCCCTGTGAGTTTGTAACTCTTTACAGGAGTAGTAAATCCCTTCCGTCTCCTGGGGGTGGCTGGTGGTTTTAAACTTAGGACTTTGTGGACTGCAGCCCAATGCATAACCACTACACTACCCCAAGCTCCATATATATATATCTCAATACATTATATACACATAAATAGGTATTACATGTATAATGCTAATTCCTTATATATTGTCTATTTTAGTGGCAATCTGGAGTTACCGTTCCTTCCACAGAACATAAATTCAAGTTTATTTGCTTTTACCATATATTAGCATATGTGGGGTAGACAGCTGTGTGAAGTATGCAAATCCCTGTGAGAAGCTACTCATCTTTGGCAATTTCTTTATGGAAACACAGTCTTAAAGGCCACACCATTACCACTGAACAACGCATGGTGCCTGACAAAGAAAATCAGATGTCCCTACTTTAGCAGAAGTGCCTTGCTGTCTCCGTGCTTAAAGTCACAGTTTGTATAAATAAAACGAATCTGTTAGAGGGGAGCAGCTGAGTTTGGGTTTAGGTTAAAAAGAAAATGAAACATAAGAAATTACATTTAAACTACTCAGGAATCTGAGGGCAGAATGTAAAAATCTAGAGACAAAAAGAGGCCTTGTAAATGAGGGTGAGTACAGAGTGGGGACTCAAAGCCCATCTGTAGGGAACTGGCCACCCCCTTACAGAAGGGTTGTGGGGAGGAGATGAGCCAGTCAGGGTGCAGGGTAGCAATGATGAAACATACAACTTTCCTCTAGTTCCTAAATGCTTCCTCCCCCCCCTCCTATCATGATCCCAATTCTACCTTATAAATCCAGCTAGATCAGAGAATGTACAGTGGTACAGATAAGAATTGGAAACACAGGGAATCCAGGACAGATGGGAATGTGGGGTAGAAAGGGGCAACCCATTACAAGGATCTACATATAACCTTCCTGGGGGATGGAAAACAGAAAAGTGGGTGAAGGGAGACATCAGACAGTATAACATATGACAAAACAATAATTTATAAATTATTAAGGGTTCATGAATGAGGGAGAGCCAATAATAACACAATAGTCAAGGGATTAGTCCCTAACATCTATACAAATTCACATACTTTGGGAGGGAGGGGGAAAAATGGGAAACCGATATTAAGGGCTCAAGCAGAAGGCAAATATTTTTGGAATGATGGCAACAAATGTACATATGTACTTGGCACAATGGATGTATGTATGGATTATGATAAGAGTTGTACAAGCCCCCAATAAAATGATTTAATTAAAAAAAATAAAACTTTTAATAAATAAATAATAAACAAATAAATAGAGGCTTGGATGGCACAGAGTTAAGACTTCAGCGCCTAGCCAAAAGGTCAGTGTTTGAGTCCATCAGCTGCTGCTCAGAGTTGGAAACCTTGAAGGGAAGCTCTGCTTTGTGCTCTAAGATCCCCATGAGTCAGATCAACTCAAGGTCAGGGAATGGAGTCAACTAAAATCTTCCCAGTGCTTTTAAGATATTTATAGTCTTTCATCATTGCAACAACTTGATTGAATGCATGTATGTATATGTATCTGCATCCATCCATCCACCCATTCATGATTAATATTTAGTCTCCAGGGCTTTATTTGGTATAGTCATTTTCTGGAATTGAAGATTTGGAAACAAGCCCAGTAATATCTCCACATCTTCCCTATTGAAGCAAATATCACTTCCGCCTTCCTTCATCAGGCGCTCTCCCTGCCCGGCGGGTTAGGTCATGGGACGAAGATGAAGTGTTCTGCCCCTGCATGGAGCACAGCCTCAGAGACCCAGGCCGTAGTTTTACTCTGTCCTGTAGGGGTGCTAGGAGGCAGAAGACTCAACAACGGTGGACTGGTTGGTTACTGGATGGACTCCTGACGCCCTCATACATAGAAGTATCATCATTTTGGTTATTTGGGGAAAACTTCTCCCTTCTGAAGCTTTGCCGTTGTTCTTCCCTCAAGTGTAGGATTAGTTGTTCCTGCAACTGATTGGGCTTTTTGAACATGACGCTATGATGCCCCTTCTCTGCCTGTTTGTTTTTGTTGTTGTTTTTTGCCATTTCACATTTTCCTCACAGCTTGTTGTGAAGTCCTGAAGAGTGGGGACCACACCTGTTTCTCCCAGGGCCATGTGTGTCTAGAACACAGAGCATTCAGGGATGCTGAAGGAGTTAGCATAACGATGTGGAAGGATTTAGCACACAATCACACACGGGTGTGAATAAGTGCACCATATGACAATTAGCAAGCTTGGACTGCTGAGGACTCCACTGGAATCTCAGCAAATATGAAGAATTGGTAGACTGAGGGGCCGGCCCCAATCCCAACTATATGGACAGCTCTCCTCCCTACCAGAAGAATTTACTTCAGAGAAGAGCACAGAAACGGCAGCTCAGGGAGAGGGACATGTCTGATCAGAGCACACAGGAGCAAATGAAGAAAGAGTGCACATCCTTCCCCACCAAGCATTGACGATATTTCCGCTCTGAGCAGCCAATCCACAGAGAAGACCGTATGGTCGGCCCCACTACAAGACATGATGTCACTCACTGACCCATATCCCTAGAGATAACACTGGAGACAATGTGAGAATCGTACCAGATCTGATCCCACCACACCGAAGGAAAACACTAAGGGCATGCAACAGAACAGCAAGGGGAACAGAGCAATGAAAATAAACTTTGGGGGCAGGGCAGTCCACCCCATCACACTCAACTGAAAAATACTCCTAAAGGCCAATAAACAGTCCTTGTACTAACTACAGGCTTTTCTTTTTTATTGTTGTATTTTTTTTTGTCATTGGTTTGTTGTTTAGTTTTCTTTTGTTGCTTGGTTTTGCTCTGTCTTGTTTTTGTGCATGTTATTATCTCTGCAGGTCTATAAGATAGGCTAGATGAACAATCTGAGGAGAAAACAACAGGACCAACACTCCTGGGGGGACATGGAGGAAGGGTGAGTGAGGGAAAGGAAGTGGTATTAACAAATCCAGGGACAAGGGAACAACAAGTGATCCAAATCAGTGGTGAAGAGGGTATAGGAGGCCTGCTAGGGTGTGATCAAGGGTAATGTAACCAAGAGGAATTACTGTAACCCAAATGAAGGCTAAGCATGATAGTGGGACAAGAAGAAAGTAAAAAGAAATAGAGGAAAGAGCTAGGAGGCAAAGGGCATTTATAGAGGTCTGAATAAAGGCATGTACATATGTAAATATATTTATAGATGAGGATGAGGAAATAGATCTATGTGCATATATTTATAGGTTTAGTATTAAGGTCGCAGGTTGACTTTGGGCCTCCACTCAAGTACTCCCTCAATGAAAGAACACTTTATTAAACTGGCATTCTATGATGCTCACCTTTCTGACACTATTGCTGAAGACAAAGCAGGTGCATAAGCAAATGTGAAGAAAGCTGATGGAGCTTGGCTATCAAAAAGTACAGCATCTGGGGTCTTAAAGACTTGAAGGTAAACAAGTGGCCATCTAGCTGAGAAGCAACAAAGCCCACGTGGAAGAAGCACACCAACCTGTGTGATCACGAGGTGTCGAAGGGATCAGTTATCAGGCATCAAAGAACAAAAAATCGTATCATTGTGTGCTCACCTCCGGACATGATTGCGGAAAACAAATGGATGCATAAGGAAATGTGCTGAAGAAAGCTGATGGTGCCCGGCTATCAAAAGATATACCATCTGGGATCTTAAAGGCTTAAAGGTAAACAAGCCGCCATCTAGCTTGGAAGCAACAAAGCCCACATGGAAGAAGCACACTTGCTTGTGTGATCACGAGATGTTGAAGGGATCAGTTATCAGGCATCAAAGAACAAAAAAATCATATTGTGAATGAAGGGGAGTGCAGAGTGGGGACCCAAAGCCCATCTTTAGTCAACTGAACATCCTCTTACGGATGGGTCACGGGGAGGAGGTGAGTCAGGGTGCAGTGTAGCAGCGATGAAACATACAACTTTCATCTAGTTCCTAAATGCTTCCTCCCCACCCACTGTCATGATCCCAATTCTACCTTACAGATCTGGCTAGACCAGAGCATGTACACAAATACAGATAAGAGCTAGAAACACAGGGAATCCAGGTTAGATGATCCCTTCAGGACCAGTGGTGAGAGTGGTGATACAAGGAGGGTGGATGGAGGGTGGGGTAGAAAGGGGGAACCGATTACAAGGATCTACATATAACCACCTCCTTGAGGCAACAGAAAAATGGGTGAAGGGAGATGTCGGACAGTGTAAGATATGACATAATAATAATTTATAAATTATCAAGGATTCGTAAGGGAGGGGGGAGCGGGGAGGGAGGGGGAAAATGAGCTGAAACCAAGGGCTTAACGTGGAGAGCAGATGTTTTGAGAATGATGAGGATAACGAATGTACAAATGTGCTTTATACAATTGATGTATGTATGGATTGTGATGAGTTGTATGAGCCACCAATAAAATTTTTTTAAAGCATTGGTAGAACTGGTCCAAGAAAATGTAATATCTTGTAGAACAAGTCTGAGTAGCCCTGGTGGCTCTGCAGTTAAGCACTCAGTCATCGATGGAAAAACTGGTCGTGTGAGCCTACTCAGTGGCTCTGTACAGAAAGACCTGGTGATTGGCTCTGCACACCCCATGGACAGTTCGACTCTGTCCCATGTGGCGGCTATGTCTGAAATCAACTCAACAGCACTATCGAACACCCATTTATCTGACTGAAATCCTCTCTAAAGCAAAAGATGATTTGCTTACAAACCAGAGTACCTATCAGATTAAATAGTACTTATGTCCACCAGACAATGAGAGTTTTAAGAGTATAGCGGGGAGGAAGGGGAAAAAGAGGAGCTGATTACAAGGACTCAATAGAAAGTAAATGTTTAGAAAATCGTGATGGCAACATATGTATGCATATGCTTGATACAATTGATGTATAGGTTGTTTTAGGAGCTGTCAGAGCCCCTGATACAATGATCTTTTAATTTTAAAAAAGGTTAAGAGTATACCCCAATAGAGCTAAGCAGCCTGAGGCTGAGGGGAGGGTTGGCAAGATGGCATGGAAGAGAGGCTGAGGGGAAGAAATCGTTAGAGGAAATGCTGCAGCCAATGCGAGGCAGCCTGTGAGCTGCTGTTCCCATGGCCCCCTTCCCTGTGCAGATTTGGCTTGGGAGGATAGGAGCCGCAGGGTGCTGACCTCTACGTCTGAGGAGTTGGATGGAGCATATAATACACATTTTTAGTAAGATGATTTATTTTCTATGGTTGTTCCAAATTCTGCTTACTGGAATTTCTATTTATAGAAAGTATAATTCGTCTATCAGGGGTCTGAAGGTCATGGGCGATAACTCGCTCCACACCCATCCTCCCCTTACTCACGGGGCTGCTTTCTGGGCTTGAGAAATAGTTCTGAGTTCAGTGGCAGAATTTTGTCCCATCTCTATGTATAGCCATCTGCACACAAATTTGCCATTATTTGAACAAGCCAAGTTCCTAACCGCAGACTGCAGGTGGGCAGCAGCTGGACCAACGAAGTGAAACAAACATGACAACCAAAACTGAAATAAGGAACCCGGGATTTGAGAATGAAATTCAAACTTGGCGTCTCCAAGCCATACTTGCTTATCAGCACCATGGATGACCAAGACTTCACTGTGGATATAGGTACTATTTATAGATTTTTTTAAAAGAAAGAAAGAATTGGCAGTGATCACGTCTGATTTCGGAGTCAAGCTGTAGTTTCATCATTCATATTCCATTTAGTTTATAATAGCAAACCTTTGATCTTACAAAATAGAGTAGTTGCTCCAATAGTACAATCTGTCACCAGAGAAGGCCAGGCAGCCTGCCATCTAGAAACACGGACAAGCAAAGCTCTGGTTTCTTTAATAAAAATTTAAAAAGTTGAAGCAGACTGAGCATTTTGGTTCTTATTTGTCTTTGCTTTTATTTGTTTGTTTTGAGAATTTCCTGGAGCATAAGTTAGATCACCAAACCCCAAAGCCAAACTCACTGCCATCAAGTCAATACCAGCTCACAGCAACCCTCTGGGGACAGGTAGAACCACCCTGGTGAGTTTCTGAGGCTGTACCTGTTTACAGGAGGAGAAAGCCCCATCTTGCTCCAGAGAAGCAGCTGGTGGCTTCGAACTGCAGACCTTGCTGATCTCAGCCCAACACATAACCACTCTGCCACCAGGGCTCCTTGATTACATCACAGCATATAGCAATTCACTTGAAAATTACCATTATCTCTCTAAAACAGGTATTTCTTAAAGAAGTATTTTGTGGCCAATGGCCTTGGTAAATGACACCATGTTCGCATCTTAGAGAATTAAAGATGAAAGAAGAAAAACAAAAGGCTATTGGGGAGATAGTGACACTGGTAACAGTCGTCGGGAAGAGAGCAAGAGAAAGACATTTGGGATAAATTACTTCAATTCTGAACATGTGGCCTTCTTTTCCTGCCTGATGGAGATGAACAGTCTATATGGGATTCAAGCTCAGGAGACAAGTCAGGGCTAGAGTTACTGATTACCATTGATTAGAACGTCTCCACCAGCCTCGGCACTTCAATCTCTTACAATCAATTATAGCTCCGGTCACAAACAGCCTTTCACGAATAGTTTTTTCTTTCTCCCTCTTTTCATTGATCTTTTGTTGTTGTTAGGTGCTTGTGTTAGGCCGAGTTGACTAGAGAAACAAATCCAGAGCTACTTATATGTGTGAAAGAGCTTTATATCAAAGAGCAATTGTATATTGAAAAAACATCCCAGCCAAGTCCAGATCAAGTCCATAAGTCTGATATTAGTCAATATGCCTGATACGAGTCCATAAGTCCCTTTTCTGCCTCATGCAGTCACATGCAATGATGCAAAATGTAGGAAGATCACAGGCTGGTGGGTGAAAAGTCTTGTGGATCCAATTGTGGTGGATGCATGTCTAGGGCTCTGGCTGCCATCAGCGTGGCTCCATGTGGCTTGTAAACAGAAACGTGAAGGTAGAGAGAGTGGTAGAGAAGGCCTGCCCCTTCTGATGGCAGAATCAAGAAAGAGGAAGTTCCCAGAATCCTCATGGGAAGGCCACATCCACAAGGAGGCATCATTAGGCTGTGACCAGATTGACGGTCTAGACTCCAGCCCTTTGCTCTTAAGACCCTCAAGTTGACACGAGATTATGTAAATACCACAGTGCTGTCAAATCTATTCTGACTCAATAGCAACTCTACACACACCAGGCCAAAGATCACTTGGCCCTGTGTTGTCCTCACAATTGTTTTGCTTGAGACCATTGTTAAAGATGCTATATCAATCCATCTCATCAAGGGTCTTCTTTTTCACTGCCCTACCCCTTTGCCAAGCTTGATGTGTTTCTCCAGGAACTGGTCTCTCCTGATAACGCATCCAAAGTACACAAGACAAAGTCTCGCCATTCTCACTTCCAAGAGCATTCTGGCTGTACTTTTGCCAAGAATGATTTGATTTGTCTTTGCTAGTATCATAATTCAAATACCCTGACTCATCTTCAGTCTTCCTTATCCATATTTCAACTTTCACATGTAAATAGGTGTTTTTAAAGAAGTGCTTTGTGGTCAAAGGGTTTTAGAAAATGTCTCCGTATTCTTTTCTTTTTTTAATCATTTTATTGGGGGCTCATACAATTCTTATCACAATCCATGCATACATCCATTGTGTCAAGAACATGTACATTTGTTGCCATCATCATTCTCAAAACATTTGCCTTCTACTTGAACCCTTAACATCGGCTACTCATTTCCCCCTCTCTCCCCACTCCCCCCACACATGACCCCTTCATAATTCATAAATTGTTATTTTGTCATATGTTACACTGTCCGACGTCTCCCCTTGCCCTCTGCTGTCCATCCCTCAGGGAGGAGGCTATACATAGATTCTTGTAATCAGTTCCCCCTTTCTACCCCACATTCCCTGCACCCTCCAGGCATTGCCACTCTCACCACTGGTCCTGCAGGAGTCATCTGTCCTGGATTCCCTTGCTATCTGTAATATATACATTCTCTGGTCTAGCCAGATTTGTAAGGTAGAATTGGGATCATGATAGTTGGGGGGGTGGGGGGAAGGAACCATTTAAGAACTAGAGGAAAGTTACATGTTTCATCATTGCTACCCTGCACCGGGACTGGCTCATCTCCTCCCTACAACCCTTCAGTAAGGGGGTGTCCGGTTGACTACCAATGGGCTTTGAGTCTTCACTCTGCACTCACCCACATTTTCAATGATATGATTTTTTGTTCCTTGATGCTTGATACCTGATCCCTTCAACAGCTCGTGGTCACGTGCTGGTTTGCTTCTTCCATGTGGGCTTTGATGCTTCTGAACTAGATGACCACTTGTTTATCTTTGAGCCTTTAAGACCCCAGATGCTATATCTTTTGATAGCCGGGCACCATCAGCTTTCTTCACCACATTTGCTTATGCACACATTTGTCTTCATTGATTGTATCAGGAAGGTGGGCACCCACTGATATGATTTTTAGTTCTTTGATGTCTGATAACTAGTTCCTTCTACGCTCCGTGGTAAGACAGTCTGGTGTGCTTCTTCCATACGGGCTTTGATGCTTCTCAGTTAGATGGCCGCTTGTTTATCTTCAAGCCTTTAAGACCCCGGATGCTATATCTTTTGATACCCGGGCACCATCACCTTTCTTCACCACGTTTGCTTATGCACACATTTGTCTTCAGCAATCGTGTCGGGAAGGTGTGCATCCTGGAATGCCAATTTAATAGAACAAAGTGTTCTTGCATTGAGTAAGTGCTTGAGTGGAGGCCAAATGTCCATCTGCTGCCTTAATACTAAACCTATAAATATATGAACATAGATCTATATAAATATATTTACGTATGTACATTCAAGTCTTTTATATATTCCACTCTTATATATGTACATCCCTTTGTCACCTACTGCTTTCCTCTATTTCCTTTTACTTTCCTCTTGTCCCACTATCATGCTCAGCCTTCATTTGGGTTTCAGTCATTTATCTCAGTTACCTTGCCCTTGCTGAATCCCTACCAGGCCTCTCACACCCTCCTTGCCACTGATTTTGGATTACGTGTTGCTCCCCTGTCCCTGGGCTGGTCAACACCACCTCCTTACCCCTCCTCCCCCTCTCCCATGTCCCCCATGGAACCATTGATCCTGTTGTTTTCTCCTCCAGATTATTCATCCAGTCTATCTTATCTAGATAGATCTGTAAAGATAATAATATGCACCAAAAATCAAGCCATAACAAGATAGATGATGAGTGGTAACAGCTATGACAACAAAAACGGAAACCAATTACGTATTGAAGAATAGATTAATGAAAAGAAAAAAATTTTAAAAGAAAGAAAAACCTGTAAATCAAGGTCTGATTTTTTATCTCTAGGTGTGTCCTTCAGTCAGGTCCAATGGGGTACCATGCTCTGGCCCCAGAGTCTGTCCTTTGTACTCCCTCAGGGGCTCCCTGCTCTGCTCCCACAGTTGCTCTGCCACATGCTTTTAGTGTTGTGCCTCAGTGTCACAGGGTCAGTCTGGGCCAGTCCTGACACCGAGTCTCCAGTGTTGTCCCCCTTAGGACCCTGGGCCATCAGGGGATGGCATGTCTCATAGTGGGATCAGCCATATTGTCCACTCTGTCCATTGGCTGTTCAGAGTGTGGATATCGTCCTCCAGGCCTGATGGGCCAGGATGTGCTACACTCTCTCTTGCTCCCCCTTCATTTGCTCCCATTTGCTCTGATCAGACATGCCCCTCTCCCCTAGCTGCAGCTCAGTGCTGTCCCCTCAAGTAAATCCTGCTGGGGTGAGGGGCAGTTGTCCACATAGCTGGTATGGGGGCCAACCCCTCAGGCCCCTCCACTGGCTCCCCACTCCGTGACGGCACACTGCATTCGTCTGGCAGTGGCTTTATATCTGGTCCCTCTTTCCCTGTGGAGACACAAACAATACCCTCCCCTTGGGTGGGCCAGTGTCCTAACCTCCCATTACACATCTTTTTTTTTCTTTCCCTTTTCCTCCCTCTACCCCCTTTTTAGTTGGCTACCATATGTACCCCTGGATTTGGTCTGGCCCCTGACATACTACCTGGACCTCACCCCTGGAGTGTTTGTATACAGTGACTTTTTCCCTGTGCCCCTTTTGCACTTACCTTTATCTATCTATCTATCTATCTATCTATCTATCTATCTATCTATCTATCTATCTATCTAAACTTACCTCAGCGGACTCGTGTTGTACTTGTCCTTTTGTGCTTGGCTTACTTCACTTAGCATAATTTCCTCCAGTTCTTCTCATGCGGCAATATGCTTCTTGTGTTCATCATTGCTTTTTAGCGATGCATAGTACTCCATTGTATGTATGCACCACAGTTTTTTAATCCATTTGTCTGTTGATGGAAATTTGGGTTTTTTCCAACTCCTTGCGATTGTGAACTGTGCTGCAATGAACACTGGAGCACAGATGTCTGGCCGTGGTTTGTTTCTTGCCTCTTCTGGGTATATGCCCAGTAGGCAGATTGCTGGGTCGTATGGTAACTCAATTTCCATTTGTTTTAGATATCACCAGATCGATTTCCATAGTGGTTGTTCATACCTACAGGTCCACCAGCAGTGGATGAGAGTTCCTATCTCACTACAGCCCCTCCAACACTTGCTACTTTCTGATTTTTTGAATTGGGCTATCTTAGAGGGTGTTAGGTGGTATCTCATAGTTGTTTTGATTTGCATTTCTGTTATGGCCAATGATCGGGAACATTTTCTCATATGTTTATTGCCTATTTGGATTTCAGATTCTGTGAAACTTCTGTTCAGGTCCTAAGTGGGCAATTAGTTTTTCTCTTATTGTAAGCTTGCAAAGTATTGGAGATTTTAGTAATAAGGCCTTTGTCTGATGTGTCATTGCTAAAGATGTTTTCCCAGTCAGTAGTCTTGGTGAATTCTTTCGATGTACACAGGTGTTTTATCTTCAGTATATCCCACTTGTCTATTTGTGTCTCCTCTGTATTTGTATCCTTCCCTATTTCTGATAGCCTATATATTCTCTGTGCCAAGATTCTCAGGTTTGTCCCAATTCCCTCATTACTGGCCCTAATTGTTTGGGGTTTTATCTCAAGGTCTGTGATCCACCTTGAGTTTATTCTTGTGCATGGAGTGCGATAAGGGTCTTGCTTCATTTTTCTGCAGGTAGATATCCATTTTTTCCAGTGTCATTTATTGAAGATGGCCTCTGCTTCCCATTTGATATTTTTGAGGCCCTCATCAAAGATCAGTTGCCTGTCTGCTGATGTTTTTATTACTGGGTCTTCAGCTCTTTTACATTGGTCTGAATATCTATCCTTATGCCAGTACCATACTGTTTTGATGACTGTGGCCGTATAGTATGTGCTAAAATCAGGTAGAGCAAGCCCTCCCACTTTGTCCTTCCTCTTGAGGAGCTCTCTGCTAATTCTGGGCTTCTTCCCCCTCCCTATGAAGTTGGTCATCTGTTTTTCCAATTCTTTGAAGGATGGTGGTATTCATATCAGAATAACACTGAATTTATATTGCGCCTTGGGCAGAACCAACATCTTTACTATCTTCAGTCTGCCAATCCACGAACATGTGATATTCTTCCCACTTGTTAGGTCACTCCTGATTTCTTGAAGTAGTGTTTTATAATTTTCCTCATACAAATATTTCGTTTTTTTCAGTCAGGCATATCACTAGGTATTTCAATTTGTGCTTGGCAATTGTAAAGTATACTACCTTTTTAACCATCTCTTCTGTGGTCTTGTCTGATGTGTAGAGCAGTCCAATAGACTTCTGTTTATTGATTTTGTATCCTGACACTCTGCCATATTCCTCTATTGCTTCCAACACTCCACTTGTAGAGTTTAAGGGATCTTCAATATATAGAATCATATCGTCTGCGAATAATGATAATTTTGCCTCTTCCTTCCCCAGCTGAATACCTTTAGTATCTTTCCTTTGTCTTATGTTGTTAGCTAGGACCTCCAGTACAATGTTAAGTAGGAGTGGGGGCAAGGGGCATCCTTGTCTGGTCCCCTTTTTCAGTGGAATTGTTTTAGTCTTTTCTTCATTAACTACCACATTGGCTGTTGGTTTTTCATATATGGCTTGTATAATATTAAGGAATTTCCATTCTATTCCCATCTTCTTAAGTGTCTTAAACAGGAATGCGTGTTGGATGTTGTTGAATGCTTTTTCCGCATCTATTGAAATGATCATGTGGTTCTTATTATTTTTCCTGCCAATGTGGTGAATAATGCTGATGGTATTTTGTATGTTGAACCATCCCTGCATCACTGGTATGAATCCCACTTGGTCATGGTGAATGATTTTTAATGCTTTTGTATTCTATTGGCCAGTGTTTTGTTATGAAATTTTACATCGATGTTCTTTAGGGATATTGGTCTCTAGTCCTCGATTCTTGTGGCATCTTTGCCTGCTTTATGTATCAAAGTTATACTAGCTACATAGAAAGAGTTTGGGAGTCTTCTGTCTTTTTCTATGTTCTGGAAGAGTTTGTATAGGATTGGTGTCAGTTCTTCCCTGAATGCTTGGTAGAATTCTCTTGTGAAGCCATCTGGCCCAGGGGATTTTTTTTTTGTTGGTAATCCCTTGATTATGTTTTCTATTTCTTCCATTGCTATGTGTCTGTTGAGGTTGACATCCATCTGGGATATCTAGGGAGGGATTGTGTTTCCAAATATTTGCCCATGTCTTCCAAATTGTTGAATTCATTAGAACATAGATCTTCAGAGTAGTGTGTAATTATCCTTTTGATTTCATTAGGGTCCGTTGTAATGTCCCCTGTTTCATCCCTCATCCTTACAAATGTCATTTGTTCCTTCCTCTCATTGATTAGGTTTGCCAGAGGTCTATCAATTCTGTTAATTCTTTCAAAGAACCAACTGTTAGCGGCATTAATTTTTTCCATAGTTTTCTTGTTTTCCCTCTCCTGTATCTTGGCTCTGATTTTTATTATATCTATCCTCTTGCTAGTAGTAGGGTGGTTCTGTTGACTCTGCTCTAATTGGTGTAAGTTTTGTGTCAGCATATCATCCATGAGTCTCTTCTTTTTTAATGTGTGCATTTATTGCTATAAGCCTTCCTCTGATAAATGACTTTGCTGTGTCCCACAGGTTTTGGTATGTCGTATGTTCGTTCTCATTGGTTTCTAGAAACTTCCTGATTTCATCTCTCATCTGGGTCAATACCCACTCCTTCTGCAATAGGAAATCGTTCATTCTACAATTATTTTCCCTTGTTTTCTTCACGGTCCTTCTGTTAATTTCCAGTGTTATGGTGCAATGATGGGAAAGAGATGTCTGTATAACCTCTATGCTTCAATTTACTCAAGTTCGACTTGTGTCGCAGCATGTGCTCTATTTTCAAATATGTGCCACGTGGGCTTGAAAAACTGAATTTTTTTGCATGTGGGTGGAAAACTCTGAAAATATCTATCAAGTCAAGTCGTCCAATTTTGCTGTTTAGATCTGTAGCCTCCTTGTTGAGTTTCTTTCCCAATGACCTGTCTTTTTCAGAGAGTGGTGTATTAAAGTCATCAACTATAATTGTTGAGCCTGTGATGTCTTTTTTCATCTTTTGGAGTGTTTGATTTACGAATTTCGCAGGTCTCTCGTTAGGTGCATATATGTTTATTATGCTCACTGGTTCTTGGTCTATTGTTCCCTTGAGCATTATATAGTGCCCCTCCTTGTTTCTTGTTATGGCCTGTATCTTGAGGTCAATTTGGTCAGATATTAAGATCGCTACCCCTGCTTTTTTTGCATTGCCATTTTCATGGTGTATTTTTCTCCAGCCTTTAATTCTCAACCTGTTTTTGTCTGTAAGCTTGAGATGAGTCTCCTGGAGGCAGCAGATCAATGGGTTATGTTTCCTGAGCCAGTCTGTTAGCTTCTGCCTTTTAATGCCTGAGTGCAGGCCACTGATATTCAGTGTTATTATATCCATTTATGGACTCTGTGATGCCATCTTGTACTTTTTGTGTTGAATATTTTCCTATCTACCTATCTTATCTGCTTGTTTTTTGTGTGTGGTTTATGTTGTCTTCTTTCCACTATTGAGCTGATGCTATCCTGGGGGTTGTTTCCACTTTGTCGCCATATGGGTGGAGTTGTTCTATTTGATGATCTCTTATTTGCCCTCAGTGAGTGTTGATCTGGCCATACTGGATCAGCAAGCATATTTTGAAGGGCTGGGTTTCTTTTTATGTATTCTTTGAGCTTGTCCCTGTCTGGGAATACTCTTACTTCTCCATCTATCTTAATAGATAATTTGGCTTGGTAAAGTATTCTTGGGTTTGCATTGTTTTCCTTCAATATTTGGAATATGTTATTCCATTCCTTCCTCTTCTTCATCGTTTTTGCTGATAGATCTGAACATATTCTTATTGAGGAACCTTTATATACGACTGTTTGCTTTTCCCTCGCTGCTTTTATGATCTTCTCCTTTTCCTCATAGTTGGATAATTTGACAATTACGTGTCTTGGTGACTTCTTGGGATTCAGTCTGGCTGGTGTTCTTTCAGCTTCTTGAATGGTTGCCTGATTTTCATTTATTAAGCTGGGGAAGTTTTCCTGTAAGAATTCCCTTGCTATTTTCGCTGTTGACTTCTTTGTTGTGTCTTGTTCTGGTAGTCCAATTATTCTAATATTGTTTCCTTTCATAGCATCAGACATGGCTCTCAGGTTTTCTTCAGCTAATTTGATTGTCTTATTTGACTGATTTTCCCATTTCTGAGGTCTGCTTGGTTATCCTCTAGGTTGCTGGTGCGATTCTCTGCCTCCTCAAGCCTATTAGCAAGGTCTGTCAATTTGTCCCTGGATTTTGTTATTTTATCCCTTAACTCTTATATTTCCTTTTGGTGTGTTGCCTTTATCTCCTCTATCATTTCATCTTTTTTTCTGCATTGCTTCCCTCATGTCCTTTATGAATTCAAGCAGCATTTTGAAAATTTCTTTTTGTGGCAGGTCTATATCTGCTTCTTCTATGCCCATCTAGGTTCATGACTTCTTCTGACATTGTCTTCTGTTTCTCCTGCTTTTTTGTTGAAGCTGTTAGAACTGGTTGCTGTTTACATGTTGTTTTAGAGGAGCCTGGATCCATCTTCCTGAGTTGAAGATCCTTGGGTTCTCTCTTGGGGGATTCGTATTTCTACGAACTGTACTGAGGGGTCAGGCTATCGTTAACTCTTCCTAGCTGTCCAGTATTCCGTTACTTGGAATGTGTGTTGGATATTCCTCTCATTTGACACTGATCAGGTTGTTGTGGGCCCACAAGGGCGTCAGTACCCTGGCTGATCTCTAAGGAGGCTTCACGGTTCTTCGAGCCCCTCGGCTGGCCTGTGGTGTTTCTCTCTGCAACTGTAGTGCTGAGGAGGGCATGCGGGTATACCCTTCTTGGTGTAGAGCTCTGTTTCTGGCAGGGGAATTACTGTAGACAGAGAGATCGCCTTGGAGGTTGGGTGGATGTTCCCACAGTAGCGTGGAGCCCCACAAGTTGTGCTCAGGTATTTCCCGCAGTCACTTGTAGGGCCTCAGGATTTAGGCTGGTGATGCCCCCACTTTTTGTAGGGGAGAACCCCCTGCTGCTTTTTTGTGTGGAAGAGGACCGGCGTGAATTTCCCAGCTGCTTTCAAAGCCAATAAATGCGGGTAGGAGCTCCCCCAGTTGGGCCTTCAGAGTTGCCCTAGGCAAAGGGGAGTGGCCTGGAGGCCGCTAGTGGATTGTGACAGAAAAGAGAGTGAAAGGAGAGGTTAAAGAGAGAAAGAGGAAGACACAGATTGGACCAAGAATGCCAAGCAAACTGACATCCACTCTCTCTCTCTCTCTCACACACACACAACTAAAATGCACAGAGTAAACAAAAGTGAAAACAGTAAAGAAAAGAAAAGAAGACAACTAAAAAGGAGAATTAAATCTGTTGAGGCTGTGGTAGGAAATATAGACTAGCTAGAAGAAGAGGAGAAAAGAAGAAAACGTGGAAGAAGAACACAAAGAAAGGAAAAAGAGGAGAGAAAAGGAAGGAGGAGAGAGAATTTTTAAAATAGTTAAAGAAATAGCTGACCTCGTGCTGTGCTGTGCGTAGCACTGACTCGTCCTGTGTGCAGCACTGTCTTAGGGGTCAGGCTTCCCACTGAGAGGACAGGGTTGCCCTAGGCAGAGTGTAGGGGTCCGGGAATCAGCAGTGACATGTGAAAGGAATGAGAGGGAGCGGAGAGAATCTTTCAGGCAGAGAGAGAAGTGAAGAGAACAAAGACAGAAAGAGGGAAGAAAGAAAAAGAGAGTAAAGAGAAATAAGGGGGGGAAACCAACTCAGTTCACTAATATTGGCTGTGATGGTAAAGAGGGAGGAGAGAGAGAAGGAGGAAATAAAGAATAAAGATATAGCTGATCTCTGATTGCTTGAATGTGGGGCCAGAGGGGTTTAGGCCCTGCCCCACAATGGCAGGTTGGTGTGCCCTTTTAATGCCGGGACCCAGTGGTGCTGGGCAGAATTGTCCTAGTTAATGAGATCACTTTAGAGGTCTGACAGAGGTTTCCTCAGCAGCGCAGCACGGTGTAGATCTTTGTCCCAGCTGCCTTGTGTGGTGTACAGCACTCCCACGGAGGTCAGGCTGGAGTTCCTCCTGCTATTTGGGTTGATTTGCCCTAAGCGGAGGGTAGTGACCTGGAAGCTAGTAGTGGCATATGCTAGGAGAGAGTGGGAGAGAAAAGGAGAAAGAGGGAAAAAGAAAAAAAAGAGGGGAAAAAGAAGAAAGAGAGGAAAAAAACCCCAACACAAACCTATGCTCATTGAGCCTGACTGCAGTGGGAAAGATAGAAGGTCTTATGAATATATAGAGAAGAAATAGAGAAGTAGGTAAGGAGATAACGGAGACTTGATCACCTGTCCCTGAGGCTGGAGGAGCCCCAACTCTTCCTCAAGGTAGTGGGGTGGTGTACCCATTTGATGTTGGGATCCACAGATGCTGTGTGGGATTACTTCAAAGACAAGATTGCACCTGTGGCCAGGCGTCAGTTGAGTGCTGGGGTTCGCTGGTGTACCTGCCCTGTGCTGTATGTAGCCCTGCAGCAGGGGCTCT
Organism: Tenrec ecaudatus; assembly: GCF_050624435.1. Lineage (NCBI taxonomy): Eukaryota > Metazoa > Chordata > Mammalia > Afrosoricida > Tenrecidae > Tenrec > Tenrec ecaudatus. The sequence goes on along the minus strand of NC_134539.1, from coordinate 72,830,873 downwards.
GTGGGGCTTTAGGGTTCTCACAGCCCCGTCTAGGGCCCCAGGACAGGCAGGGAACCCCAGTTATGTGTAGAATCACTGAGAGGGAAGCTGGGCTTATTGTCCTATCTAGTCTACTGGTGTTTACTAGATCGGAGGATTATATATTTTATTTTTTTAACCCCCTGGCCAGCTAGAATAAAATCAAATAAAATTGTCTCCCACAGTCTCTGAGCTGTAGCTCCATGCGGTTTGAAGCAGACACTTGCTACAGAGGATCTTTGTTATGCAGAAAGCTGCCACGCCCTCTAGCTGAGTTCTGGCATTCCTTAGCTAGGTTTCTTCTTGTGCTGATTTATGTTAAGGGACCCTGCCTATGTGCTCCTTGGAGCTGAGCAACCAGACTTGGGTTTAAGTTTTAAACCAATAATATATATTTTACCCTTTTTTATATTATTATTATGCTTGTGATGTGCTCCGATTTGGGGACTGTCGGGATGACCCCCAGAGGGGGAGATCCAGCTTATCAGGGGGGTTGTTTCCTTCTTGGCCAATTGGAACTAAATTCGCTTCCCGGACTCCTGACTTTCCGCCTATTTTCTCCCACACCGCAATCTGCCTGAGGTAAGAATCTACTTTTTCTTCTACTCTAAATTATGGCTACCTGCCACTACCACTCCCCAGGCTGTGAGCTCAAGGTAGCCAACCGCACGGGCAGCTCCGGCGTGGGGCTTCCCTCGTGTCTGGGATTCTGTCCTTTCTCAGGTGTCAGCCTGGAGAAATCGCTGCTCCCAGCTAGGGCACAACCGGCACCCACGGGCTTCTCAAAGCTAGAGTGCTTTAAAGGGTTCTTGGTTTGCTTTGAGTGGAAATCCCACACAAAAAGGGGTTCAGGGGAGACCCTGTTACCCTAGTTCTAATTTCAGGACTCCACCTCCCTGTTTCTGTTAGGTTTCTCTCTCTGGCCTAAATTCCAGCCTCGGTCCTTGGCTCCGCGAGAGAAAGATTTCACGCCGAAGCCGGGCTCGTGATCCAAGTGAATTTAATGAGAGTTGAAAGAAGCATCAGGTTTTACGCGGCACCCATTAGGATTCCTTTGACCATGCGGCCTGGCAGAGACTGCCCCAGGACACGCAAGGATCTCTCTCCTCCCATGAAGACCAGACCAAAAGCAAGCCAAGCCAAGGACAAGCTCCCTCTCCCTTCCGGTCCCTGCCTTTTCAAGGGTTCCCAGGGGAGGCGTGGTGAACGACCTCAGGTCGATCCCATTGGCTGAATTGCAATCACCTGGCCCAGGTGGGCTGCTCCAGGTGTAACGCCCATCTGGACCCACTGGTGGGAAAATCCAGCTTTTGTCCTTTGCTGGCTCTCCTGGGCATGCGTAAATGGACTTCCCAATTCCCTAGGCTAAGCTACCTAACATTTCCTTCATCTTACCTCCCAATTTTCTGGTCTGGCAGCAGGTGCTCCAGACGGGTGAGTCCTATCGGGTCACCATCTTTCCCCCTCTTCTCCATATTCTTAGAGACTTAAGATGCACCGTTATGTGTTAAAGACCCTGAGAGATTCTTTAGGACAGAAAATATTTATTTGACCTAGAATTTCCCAGGCTTAGAAGATCACTATTAATCAGTATCAACTCGGTGGTGGTCAGTTTTTGTTTTCTTTAGTCACAGACTCATGAAGGAACCAATTAACTGATATGCCCTGGCATATTAATATTTCATGGAAAACCTTGGTCTATGCAACTTCTAAGCAGAGTGAAGGATGAAACTGTTATTTATTGCATGTCTAGTAAGTACTATGTCCATAGATGAAGTATCCCAATTCTACTAATAGAAAAAGTACATTTTTTAGTAAACAGATTGAGATCAAAATCTAACTTCATAATGATGAATTATAGGTTTATTTCTAATGTTCTGATAATTGTCATGTCCATATTCTATAAGTCTTCCCTTGTTTACACTTTCAAAACCCCTTGAGTCATATTTTCACTCGTAGTACAATTAGAACCTGTGGCCTATGCTTCCAACACGATTTCAATGTAGGAAGAATAGAGTGTTTACAGGTTGTAATTATTTTTTTCTATATTGTATCACTTGATATGTGACTTAACAAGAGTCTTTTTTTTCTTAAAGTGTATTGCAAGGTAAAGCAGATCGCCTATCATCTCCTCTTCTTCTCTGCTGGAAAACAGCTACTTCTGCTTTATTTTTTGAATTGAAACAAGCTCATCTTTAGAGAATCCCAGATTGCACTTCACCTCACACTTAATGTATTGGATTTATAAAGACACTTACTGCACATTCACATATGAGAAAATAAGATTCCATGATATAGCTCCTTAACCTCAATAGCAATCAGAAAAAGATGCTTTTAATTAGAATTTATTTTGAGCTATACAAATGGGTAGATGAATCAAGTTGGAAAATAGAAAGGATACCTGAAGTAAACTTAGAAAGATGTGGGAGAGGGAAAAATTAAGTTCTGATTAGAGAATAGGAGAAAAAAAGAATGGGTTAAAATATTTTTCAGTGTTTTATACTTTTGAGGCATTTGACTTGCACCGTGATTGCTAATTTATTCAAACTCTCAAAGACAATTCAGGTGGTTTAGTCACAAGATAGTTGATATGATATTGACAATTAAAGAGGTGACTCTAGTTGAAAAAATAGTTTCATAAAAGAAAAGCCCTAAGTCACTACTTAATAAAACATACCATACAATATAAGTAATGACTTTTTAGAAGGTGAAGTGCCTCGAACAAAGAGTTATCTCTAACTAGCTGGAGTCAATATAGAAATGTGGAAAATAAATTTTTTTCTGTTTGAGCCTACCTGAGGAAAAGAACACAGGGAAATCACAGAGTGAAGAGCATTTCTTTTCAGGATGCCCCTTTCTACTAATTAGTTTAGAGTCCCGTGAAGTGTACAGAGAAAGCTCTTTTCTAAAGCAAGGAAACAGAAAAAGAAGATGTGGGCATTTCAACTTTTTATAAAAGAACTTAGGGCAGTGGCTCTGAAAGAGAAAAAGAAGAAGAAAACTCAAGGAAATGGGTAATTGAAAGGATAAGATAAAATAAAACAGATAAAGTGACTATGGAGGCAAAACTAATATCTCTCCCATTAGAGAAATCAGGCAGAGAAAAACGGTCTCTCAAGATTTCCAAGACAGCTGGACATCCTCTTATGGAAGGGTTGTGGGGAGGAGACGAGCCAGTCAGGTTGCAGTGTAGGAACGATGAAACATACAACTTTCCTCTAGTTCCTAAATGCTTCCTTCCCATCCACTATCATGATCCCAATTCTACCTTACAAATCTGGCTAGACCAGAGGATGTACACTGGAACAGATAGGAACTGGAAGCACAGGGAATCCAGGGTGGATAATCCCTTCAGGACCAGTGGTGAGAGTGGTGATACCGGGTGGATGGAGGGAGGGTAGGGTGGAAAAGGGGAGCCAGTTACAAGGATCCACATATAAAGTGGGTGATATGAGTATGGGGAAATAGATCTATGTGCATATAATTATAGGTTTAATATTAAGGTAGCAGAAGGACATTGGGCCTCCACTCAAGTACTCCTTCAATGCAAGAATACTTTCTTCTATTAAATTGGCATTCTATGATGCTCACCTTCCAGACGCAACCGCTGAAGACAAAGCGGGTGAATAAGCAAATGTGGTGAAGAAAGCTGATGGTGCCCAGCTATCCAAAGATATAGTATCTGGGGTCTTAAAGGCTTGAAGGTAAACAAACAGCCATCTAGCTCAGAAGCAACAAAGCCCACATGGAAGAAGCACACAAGCCTGTGTGATCACGAGGTGCTGAAGGTATCAATTATCAGGCATCAAAGAACAAAAAACCATATCACTGTGTGCTCACCTCCCTGATACGATCGCTGAAGACAAATAGGTGCATAGCAAATGTGGCAAAGAAAGCTGATGATGTCTGGCTATCAAAATATATAGGGTCTGGGGTCTTAAAGGGTTGAAGGTAAACAAGTGGCCATCTAGCTCAGAAGCAACAAAGCCTACATGGAAAAGCACACCAGCCTGTGAGATCACGAGATGTCAAAGGGATCAGATATCAGGCATCATCAGAACAAAAAAATCTTACCATAGTGAATGAGGGAGGAGTGCAGAGTGGAAACCCAAAGCCCATTTGTAGGTCACTGGACATCCCCTTACAGAAGGGTCTCAGGGAGGAGATGAGCCAGTGAGGGTGCAATGTAGCAACGGTGAAAAATACAACTTTCCTCTAGTTCCTAAATGCTTCCTCCCTACCCTCTGCCTCCAGTGCACACACTATCACGATCCGAATTCTCCCTTGCAAGTCGGACTAGACCAGAGAATGTACACTGGTACAGATAGGAACTGGAAACACAGGGAATCCAGGACAGATGATCCCTTCGGGACCAGTGGTGTGAGCAGCGATACTGGGAGGGTGGAGGGTGGGTGGGTTGGAAAGGGAGAACCAATTATGAGGATCTACATGTGACCTCCTCCCTGGGGGATGGACAACAGAAAAGTGGGTGAAGGGAGACGTCAGACAGGGCAAGATATGACAAAATAATAATTTATAAGTTATCAAGGGTTCATGAGGGAGTGGGGAGTGGGGAGGGAGGGGAAAAATGAGGACCTGATGCTAGGGACTTAAGTGGAGAGCAAATGTTTTGAGAATGATAAGGGCAATGAATGTACAAATGTGCTTTATACAATTAATGTATGTATGGATTGTGATAAGAGTTGTATGAGCCCCTAATGAAATGATTAAAGAAAAAAGAAAGAAAAGTGGGTGAAGGGAGACATCGCACAGTGCAAGATATGGCAAAACAATAATTTATAAATGATCAAATGTTCATGAGGAAGGGGAAGTGGGGAGGGAGGGGGAAAATGTGCTGATGCCAGGGGTTTATGTGGAGAGCAAATGTTTTGGGAATGATGAGGGTAACAAATGTACAAATGTGCTTTATACATTTGATGTATGTATGGATTGTGATAAGAGCTGTATGAGCTCCCCCAAAAATGATTTAAAAAAAAAGATTGCCAAGAATATAGTGTGCTAAAGAATCTTGGATTTCTCTGAAGAAAAACTTACCTCAATTGAAATTATGGTATAGAGGAGGCAAATAGGTGTTTCTGAGTGGAGGATAAACAGTTCCTTGTACCTCTTAAATATTGCTACTAGGTGTGGAGTAATTAGTCCACATCTGGAATAGTATTATAGTAATGATCATGGAGGATAACGGTAAGAGAAATTCCAGTAAGATGGTGGACTAGGCAGATCTGCTACCCAGACCCTCTGCAACAAAGGCACGAGGGACCAAAGGACACACACTGATGATGATGTTGGAACTTGGAACTTCAGAGAAAAATCTAGAGAAGTGTTTGAACCTGATAAACAGCCAAGGGTCAAAGTCAACATCAGTGCTGATACATCATGTGGCACGCACCTTTCTTATAACGTGATGCAAATGAAACAGCTCATACTCCCAGTCTTAACAATGAGAAAGAAAAATTTAAAAGCCAAATAGAGAGAGTCTGCAAGGTATCTGACCAATACTACTCAAACCTGTCATTTAAAAAAGGGGTGGGGGGTGGGAATCTGAGAAACTGTAACAGCTAACAGAAGTTAAGGAGAGATGATGAAGAAATACAATAGAGTATTCTGTCAAAGATCCGGGGATATGAAAGGACATCAGGCGAAAACTAAGGAGAGTTGAATAAATTATAGAATTTAGTTACTATTATGGCATCAGCATTCTTCTTTAATTGTGGCAAATGAACCACAGTGATGCTGACAGGGAAAACTAGTTGGACGAAGGATGAGAGCTCTCTGTATGACCTCGCAGTTTTTTTTGTAAATCTAAAATGATCCTTGAATTTTTCAAGTGTATTTAACATTAAATCGAGAGTTTGTGATGAATCCTGGCAACTGACGGTGTTGGTCGAAGATCTGCCCACAGAGAGATGAAGGTGTTTGAGGGACCAGCCTTGTAATGTGAACCTTCTTTTTCCTTGTAAGTTTATTTCTTTGAATGTAATCCCTATTCTTTTTTTAAATGGGAAAAACACTTTTATATAAATTCAGCAAGATTCACAGCTCCCCCCCCCAATCTGATAGTGAAATAAATGCAAAAGGTGCCATGTACTTTTGTTTAGAAAAAGACCACAACCTGTAATAAAGACTAACCTGGAAGTAAAAATGGTGACTCCCATCTGGGACTCGTGGCTGGGAGGGCCACGGGGGCTGCTTCAGATATAAGGCTCTTCTTGGGCTCAGTGGTTGACATGCCATTGTGTTTATTAAAGAAAACATAGCTGGATTTGAGGTGTTTTCAGATGTGCTTTGTGGTATTTATTTAAATATAGACTGAAAATTGCTTCTAAACAGTTAATGCCTTTCAGAGTGGACGATCTCTTAGTGCAATGCTATTAGGATAAGTTGTTCGTCTTTTCGTTCATTCCATCGCTGTTTATTAAGCAAATAATACTGGCACCGAGGGCTGGTAACAGGGCCTAGCCCCATCTCTGAAGACAGAGATTGCATGGGGAAAAGGACAAAAGACAGACAATGGCCATATAACATGACAAGTACAATGGGATTCTAGAGAAAGATGTTCTTTGGTCAATTTTGGAGATTTTTGGAGACGCCAGGAAAGGTGTCTCCGTAAGGAGAGACAGATGCGCTGACAAAGAGGGAATGGACATTGGCCTAAAAGGAGCTGACGTAGGGACACAGGGCCAGGTAGAATAAGGAGAGAATTCTGGGTAGAGGGAACGCTCGAGAAAAGGTGTGATGCATTTGGTAACGAGTCCCTAGTTTGAAAGAGTAGCGGGAGGCGATGGGAGCTGAAGGCACAGAAGGGCTAGAGTCGGCTCACGAAAGGCCTGGGGATGCAGGAGGTGATGAGGAGCCAGCTAAGAGCTTTGCAACAGTTAGTAGATTGCAGAAAACCTGATTAGAAAGGGAGCTGAAAGTCAGGGTTGAGAGCTACCCGCGAGGAAGCCATTGTAACTGAGCAGGATAGAGGTGACGGGGTCTTCACTGAGGACTGGCCAGGTCGACAGAGAGGGGCACGGACAAGCTGAAGACTTCCAGTCAGTGGGTCTCAGTCTAGAGAAGGGGTGAGGGGGACTTGAGGACTAGGCTGTGGTCCAAGATGACATCAATGGTCCTGATCATGAGGATGACATCAATGGTCCTGATCATGGAGGAAGAGGAAGTCTCTCTGGTGGAGGTTGAACTTGGGGCCTTCCAGTAGGAACAGTAGGAGTCATTTGGACATCATCTGAAAGGGGCCGGCAGGAAGGGTTTGAATGTAGTATGCGGGCAGTGTTGTTGTTAGGTGCCATGAAATCAGCCCCGACGTATAGCCTCCCTGTGCACAATACAATGCAATCCTGCCCGGGCTGATGCCATCCTCAGAATTGTTATGCTTGAGCTCACTGCTGCGGTCACTAGGTCAAATCCATCTCGTCGACAGCAGGTAATTAAAACAAGCATCTCCCCCACCTGGAGGTCAGCCCTCCCACCCCCAACAGACATGTACCTATGCTCCCTCAAGTGTGACTGTTCCCTCTCCCCTCGCCTGCGCGGCCCCTCCCATCAATAAGCCTCATCCTTCCAACAGGGCCACCTCCCTCTCTCCGGGGGACCTCACCTTAGATCCACATGGCAACCACTTAGCAGACATCTTTCTCCCCAGGCCATTTGGTTCCCGCTGTCATGAGGTGCCCTCTGGCCAAGGGACCTACACTATGCTTACCTGGAGCAGATAGTGTGTGGTTCATTCGCACTGGTCCGCCTCTTTACCAGGCTGTCTGGTCCCCAGCCTGAAGACAGGATGCCCTACAAACTTGAGCTTGTGCCCATTCTGCTGCGTGTCCCTCCCACAGTGGACTCATGGTCGTTGTCCTTTTGTGCTTGGCTCACTTCACTCAGCAGAACGTCTTCCAGATCCCTCCACGACTTGAGGTGTTTTGTGGTTTCATCGCTGTTTTTTTAGGGATGCGTGATATTCCATTTTGTGTGTGTACCAGACTTTTAAAAAATCCACTCTTCTATTGATGGGAATTCAGGCTGTTTCCAGCTTCTTGCTATTGTGAACTGTGCTGCAACGAACATGGGGGAGCAAATGGCTGCTCATGATCTGTTATAGTATTTCTTTGGGGCATATGCCCAGTGATGGCGTTGCTGGGTCATAGGGTAGTTCAATCGTCATCTGCTTTAGGCTCTGCCATATCGGCACCCACGGTGGCTGTACACATTTACTAAACAGTTTCTCAGGGTTATGGCAGGGTGGTGGTGGAGGGAAAGGGGGCTGTAATACTAATGAGTGTGGACAAGGAGAAACCCTAAAAACGATTTTAGTGATGATTGCAGAACTTTTACAAAAAGGTTCGAATGGTTGAATTGGCTGGTGTATGAATTACAAACCAATAAAACTTAAAATAATAATTTTCAAAATTAAAAAAGACTAAGAGAGGTCTGAGTTTGCTGGTGAGGAGTAAGCATTGTGAGACCCCCTGGTTGAGGGGCGATAAGAAGAGCGTCGAATGGAAAAAGAGTTAAAGAGTTGAAGGTATTAGAAAGGGCTGCTCCAGCCCTCCACCATCTGTGTGGTTCCAACCTCCTTCCAAAGGGACATGTCGCCACGTGTGAGGTGGGGATAAGAGAGTTCGAATTAGAGGGTGCAGTTGAAGACTTTTCAGCCTGGCTGGTTCTGGTGTGTAACTGGAATGTAAGCCCCACCAGGGTGGAGACTCCTGCTCTGTTTTTCAACGTGTGTCTTTGAATCACAATGGACTGCGACACACAACAACCATATCAGTAGGGAGGAGGGAGTGTGGCACCTAGCATCCATTTCTTGGGTGGATGAATCAGTAAATGGGGCGTGGCTGAAATAGATTGCACGTGAAGCTTATGAATTGGATGAGGTCAAAGAAGTTTGTTGACATTCTTAGAAAACTTGAGCGGGTAGTTGTGATGTGTGCCTGAGTACACGTCTCTTACTTTCCCTGCGCAAAGTGATTACAAAGTATATTCAGAAGGTTTCTATCACCTGGGATGTGAGCATCTTCAGACAATATCTTTTATTGCTTCCTGCGTTAGAGGAAATGAATTTCCATAATGTGTAACATTATATCGGTGCAACATTCTGGGCAATAACATTCAATTTTGAGGATTTCACTAGGTTCTCATTTTAAAATGTTTGCTGTGATAGAAAACACCACCTACGACGTAGTTTAGCTGAATGATTAACTAAAAAAGCATCAAGCCTTTAGTTCTTTCAGGCATAGGCAATACCAGGAGAAAAAAAGGGAAAGATGAACAAACCAAATGACACCACGAAGAAAAAACTGACAATCCTAAAAATGGGACATTTTGTAGAAAATTTGCTCTGTTCAATCAGCCAGTGAGCATTTTAAAAAAGTGGAAATATTGCTAGATAAGAGGAGACTTTGGAGGCCATAGCAACCAGGTAAAATGAGGGCAGCCTGATTGGATTCATGTTTGGACCAAGCAATTGGAAAGACAATTGGGGACAATTGAGTTTATTGAAGTTTGTACTGACTATGAGAAATGATGGCAATTGCTGGTGTGGAAGGTGTAGATCATTAGGTGAATGATCCAGAATATAAACCATCGTGAACGATATATTCAAATTGTGTTAAAGTTTCATTAATGTTTGTAAATGTGTTAAACCTAAAAGGGCACACGGCAATCTCTCAGTGATTTTGAACTTGTGGGACTTTGATAGTTTTTTTTCTTTTTCTTATTTGAATTTTCTAACTTCTATAATGCATGTACATGTCTTTGTAATATTAAAAGGTGTTTTCCAAATGGCAACAAAAACACACTGAAGATGAAGGAATACTTTTATATTTAAGCCCTTTTAAGCACTATCAGAGAATGAAATAATTTCCTGGGCATCCCTGTTAGTTTGTAAACTTTGTTACATGAAGCATCTCTCCTCACAGCTGTTTGTCACTCCTAATGAGCCCCAAATGCTATCTTCAACTCAGACTTTCCTCTGATGTGTCAACTTTGCACCAAGAAGATAGATAATAACAAAAGCTCCTACCTATGAAATAATGACCAAACAGTGGTGACACATTCACAGGTCTGTCCATTTTAGTTGGACTTGAATGTACCTATTTACAGGCCAAGTAAATGTATGTCTGTAAAAACTCCACCACATGTGATGAATTTAATATATTGTTGTTAGCTGGCATTGAGTTGACCCCATGCGGGACAGAGCAAAATGTTGCCTACCTCTGTTCTGTCCACATCATCAGTTGGGGCTCAGACTCTTATGATCCAGAGGGTAGTTGCTAAGTGATATTTGTAAGTAGATCATCACACCTTTCTTCCTGGTCTACCTTTGCTTGGAAGGACTACTGAAATCAGGTAAGCAGCATAGCAACTTGCAAAGCACACAGGTACATAGGATGGGAATACAAGCCAGGCCTCCTAACTGGAAGCTAAGAATTCTACCACTGATCTTTGAACTTGATGTAACCAATCAGTGGCAAGGAGCCATGGCTGTGTAGTGACGTCATCTATGTCAGAGATGAACCATGCTCCACATAGTTTGCGATGGCTGGGATGTTTATGAAGCAGGTAGTCAGGCCTTTCCTCCAAGGCAACGCTTGGTGGACTCTGACTGCCTACCTTCAGTTAGCAGCCAAGCAGAGTGACCATCTGTATTACCAGGGGCTCTGAACTTGCTATGTTGTTCTTGTTGCTAGGTTCTGTCAAGTAGGTTCCCCCTCATAGTGACTATAGTGGAACACTGTCCACACCTGCGCCATCCTTACCATCTTTCCTAGGCTCACGCACGTTATTGCAGCCACTATGTCACTCATCTTGCTAAGGGTCTTCTCCTCCTCCTCCTCCTCCTCCTCCTTCTTCTTTTGGGCCAACCTTCTATTTTACCAAGCAGGATGCGCTTTTCTCTAGGTACATTTGTGAGATGAAGGCTTGGGAAAGTCTCCCCATCCTCGATTTTAAGGAACATTCTAGTTTCTGGCTGTACTTCTTCCAGGACAGATTTGTTTGTTCTTCTGGCTGTCCATGGTACTTTCAATATTGTCCAACTTTCACATTCTTTAGTGGTGACTGAAAATATCATGGCTTTAGTCAGGCACACTTTAGCCTTCAAAGTGACATCCTGCCTCTTAACGCTTCAAAAAGATCCTTTGCAGCAGATGTGCCCAATGCAAAATGTTGCTCGATGTTTTGACTGCTTTTTTCACGGGTATTGATTGTAGATTTAAGTAAAAAGAAACCTTTAATCTTTTCTCTGTTTATCCTAATACTGCTTATTGGTCTAGCTGTGAGGAATATTGTTGTGATCATTTTGAGCACTGATGGTGTTTGCTAATCACAAGGTCAGTAGTTCAAACTCACCAGTATCTCGGTGGGAAAAAGATGAGGCTCTCTGCTTCTGTGAAGATTTGAAGCTCTAAAACCTAGGGAGCCATTCTTCTCGGTCCTCTGGTATCCTCGTGAGTCAGAATGGACTCAATGGCAGTCAGAATGGATTCAATGGAAGTCAGACTGGACTCAATGGAAGACAGAATGGACTCAGTGGCAATCAGAATGGACTCAATGGCAGTCAGAATGGATTCAATGGAAGTCAGAATGGACCCAATGGCAGGCAGAATGCACTCAATGGCAGTGGGCTTTCAAACTGCAGTACAATCTATACTGAAGACCATAGTCTGATCTTCATCAATAAATGCTTCAAGTCCCGTTTGCTTTCAGCAAGCCAGGTGTGGTATGTGCATGGTGCAGGTTGGTAAGAGTCTTCCTCTAAGCCTAATGTCACGTTCTTCGCAGAGCCCAACTTATGTATTATTTGCTCAGCACTCAGATTAAATAAGTGCAGTGGAAAGGCACAACCCTGGTGCCCCCGTTCTGACTTTACACCACAGGACTCCCTTATTGTGTTATCATGAACAAGTGTCAAACAGCAAACCTAAGTGTTCTGGAATTCAGATTCTTCACATGGGAACTTGAACTTGACATAGAAGGGTTAAAAACAAAACATAACACGTATGATGGGAAAAATGTATCTCTTGAAGAGTGACTGTCGCTCTCACAAACAATTTTTACTGCATTATGTCAGAAGCAGAAGTGAAGATTCAGTGTCAACACCCCTGCTTCCTTCTATATTGGGCGAACATTCCATGACAAAGGTGATTGGGCTAATGCTTAAATCTGGCTCCCTCTGCTGGAGGATTCGGTCTTATCCAGCCTTCCTTTCAATGGGAGATGCTTGAATGAATATACAAGATAGCGTTCATAGTTCAGGGTTTTCCATTCTTCATTCATGAGTCGACATTGCCTCTTTGACCAATTGTGTGTAATTGGGAAGGAAGATACATCTCATCATTTATATATCAACCTCCATATCCCTTCAAACAGAGCTCATGCTTACTGTAGCACCCAAGGCAAATATGAGCTTGGCCTTGGCAAGAAATCCTCCTTCCATTGTGATATAGGCCCTGATCTGCCAACCCATCAGATCTGGAAGGAACCCCAGAAGTATCCTACACCTAATTTTGATTTTCCTGATGTCTCAAAGAGAGAAAGCTGTGTTCAGAGACCTACAACCAGATCATCAATCGGAACACAGCATGCCTTGTAACATTTCATAGCAATTCATGCACACCTTGTAACATTTTATAGCAATTCATGCATCCAACCAAGTTCATCAATGCTTTCTGATTTTCCGATGTGTCCGCCACCAACTCCCTCCCTCTTACTCCCTCACCGCCTGGAGGGTAACTCTTTACCGGAGTAGAAGGCCCCATCTTTCTCCCGAGGAGCGGCTGATATCGAACTGTAGACCTTGCAGTTAGCCTCCCAGTTCATAACCCCCGCACCACTAGGACGCCTGTCAGACACCAAGGGTGGGCAGAGACGGGCAAGCCAAGATCTTGGCTCCTCAAAGAGCTTGCAGTGAATTAAACTCTGAATGATGCTTCCACGTTAGACCTAGGTACCTGGTCTGTGGGTTTATTTTACTTCTTGAACATTTTGTATGAGGCCTTTACATCACAACTTAGTTTTCTATCCAATGATTCACACACAAATTGCTTCATGACATCAGTTGCCATCTCCAGGCTGTGTCATCCCTCCCCCCATTTTTACTTGGGCTCCCCATGTCCCTGGCCTGCCATCTGTGCCTCTTTCTTCTGTCCTTTGTTGGTGGGAATCTGTTACCCTTTGGGTCTCAACAGTTGGTTGTTAAGAAACACATTTCCTAGGTGTTAGGGTTTATTTATTTTCATAGTTTATCTCTGGGTGCTGGTATCCAGAGATAATATTTTATCTTATTATTATTTTTAATCATTTTATTGGGCACTTGTACAGCTCTTATCACAATCTATATGTACATCCATTGTGTCAAGTACATTTGTAAATTTGTTCCATCGTCATTCTCAAAACATTTTCTTTCTATTTGAGTCCTTGGTATCAGCTCCTCATTTTCCCTCCCTCTTTTACTCTCCCTCCCTCATAAACCCTTGATAATTTATAAATTATTATTATTTTTCATGTCATGCACTGACCGATGTCTCCCTTCACCCACTTTTCTGTTGTCTGTCCCCGAGGGAGGGGGTTATGTGTACATCCTTGTGATCGATTCCCCCTTTCTACCCCACCTTCTCCTTACCCTCTTGGTATCACTATTCTCATTATTGGTCCAGAGGGGTTTATGCTGGAGTCCCTGTTTCCAGGTCTTATCTGTACCTGTGTACATGCTCTGGTCTAGCAGATCTGTAAGGTAGAATGGGGGTCATGATAGTGGGGGAGGAGGAAGCATTAAAGAACTAGAGGAAAATTGTATGTTTCATTGGTGCTATACTGCACCCTGACTGGTTTGTCTCTTCCTGTGACTCTTCTGTAAGGGGATATCCTGTTGTCTACAGATGGACTTTGGGTCTCCACTTTGTACTCCCCCTCATTCACATTGATATGATTTTTTTTTGTCCTGGGTCTTTTTGATGCCTGATACCTGATCCCATCGACACCTTGTGATCACACAGGCTGGTGTGCTTCTTCCATGTGGGCTTTGTTGCTTCTCAGCTAGATGGCTGCTTGTCTATCTTCAAGCCTTTAAGACCCCAGATGCTATATCTTTTGATAGCTGGGGGCACCCTCAGCTTTCTTCATCACATTTGCTTATGCACCCATTTAACTTCAGTGATTGTGTCAGAAAGGTGAGCCTCACGGAATGCCAGGTTATTAGAACGAAGTTTTCTTGCATTAGAACAAAGAGTACTTGAGTGGAGACCCAATGTTCATCTGCTACCTTAATACTAAACCTATAAGTATATGCACATAGATCTATTTCTCTTATTAAATATAATTATATTTATATATGTACACACCTGTATTTAGAGCTCTATAAATGTCCTCTGCCTCCTAGATCTTTCCTCTATTTCCTTTTACTTTCCTCTTGTCTCATTATCATGTTTGGCCTTTATTCAGGTTTCAGTAATTCCTCCCGGTTACATTGCCCTTGATTAAGTCCTACCAGGAATCCTACGCCCTCCTCGCCATCGATTTTAGATCACTTGTTCCCTTGTCCCTGGCTTTGTTAACATCCACTTCCTTCCCCCCACCTCCCTCTCTCCCATGTCCCCCCTCCGGAACCATCTGTCCCTTTTTTTCTCCTCCAGATTGTTTATCCCTTCTAGCTTATCTAGATAGACCTGCAGAGACAATAATAAGTGCATAAAAACCAAGACAGAGCAAAACAAAACAAAAAAACAACAACAACAAAAGAGAAGCCTGTAAATAGTTCCAGGTCTGTTTGTGGACCTTCAGGAGTGTTTTCCTGGTGGAGTCTGATGGGGTGCCATGCCCTGCCTCCAAAGTCTAGTTTTGGTATTCCCTGGGGACTTCATTGCTCTGTTCCCCTTGTTGTTCTGTTGCACACCCTTAGTGTTTCACTCCAGTGTGGTGCGCTCAGATTGGGCACAATTTCTGCACTGTGTCTCCGGTGTTGTCCCCTGTAGCTCTATGGGTCAGTGAGAGATGTCGTGTCTCATGGTGGGGCTGGCCTTATAGTCCTCTCTGTGCATTGACAGCTCTGAACAAGAATATGGTCCTCGGGGCTTGGTTGACCGGGATGTGTTCCACTCTCTCTCCTTCCCTCTTCATTTGCTTCTCTGTACTCTGCTCAGACATGCCCCTCTCCCTGCATTGTAGCTTTAGTGCTATTCTCTGAAGTGTATACTTCTGGGAGGGAGGGGGGTATCCATGGAGTGTGGATTAGGGCTTGCCCCACAGACCGTTAGGTTTAACCTTAAGGACCAGTCCATTGTTTGGTCAAGAGGCCCTCTGGGAATGGCTTCCATTGTACATTAGAAGGTTGATTCTTGGCAATAGTCTCAGGGGTTCCTCCAAACTCAATCGGGCCAGTAAGTCTAGACATTATTCTGTTTTATAAGGAATTTGAATTCTGTTCTACATTTCTCTCCCATTCTAATGGGACCTTCCATTGTATTCCTGCTCAGAACTGTTGGTAGTCGGAAGGAATATGTGTTTGTTAGCATTATTGCTTGACTTATATTAACAAGGAAAGCTCATAGGCTCAAGTGATCCAAATCGGTGGTGAGGAGGGTGTAGAAGGCCTGGTAGGGCATGACTAAGGGTAATAATGTAACTGGGAGGAATTACTGAAACCCTAATGAAGGCTGAACATGATAGTGGGACAAGAGGAAAGTAAAAGAAAATAGGGGAAAGAGCTAGGAGGCAAAGGGCATTTATAGAGGTTTGAATACAGGCATGTACATACATAAATATATTTATATATGAGGATGTGGAAATATATCTATGTGCATATATGTATAGATTTAGCATTAAGGTAGCAGATGGACATTGGGCCTCCATTCAAGTAATCCCTCGATGCAAGAATACTTTGTTCTATTAAACTGGCATTCTATGATGCTCACCTTCCTGACATGATCACTGATGACAAATGGGTGCATAAGCAAATGTGGTGAAGAAAGCTGAAGGTGCCCGACTATCAAAATATATAGCATCTGGGGTCTTAAAGGCTTGAAGGTAAACAAGCGGCCATCTAGCTCAGAAGCAACAAAGTCCACATGGAAGAAGCACACCAGCCTGTGCGATCAGGAGGTGTTGAAGGGATCAGGCATCATCAGAACAAAAAAATCATATCAATGTGATTGAGGGGGAGTGGAGACCCAAAGCCCACCTATAGGCAATTGGACAGACATCCCCCTACAGAAGGGTTGCAGGGAAGAGACAAGCCAATTATGGTGCAGTGTAACAATGATGAAACATACAACTTTCTTCTAGTTCTTAAATGCTTCCCCCCAACCCTACCCCACTATCATGATCCCAATTCTACCTTACAAATCTGGCTAGACCAGAGGATGTACACTGGTACAGATAAGAATTGAAAACACAGGGAATTAAGGGCGGATGATCCCTTCAGGACCAGTGGTGAGAGTGGCGATACCTGGAGGGTAGAGGAAGACTGGGGTGGAAAGGGAGAACTGATTACAAGGATCTACATATAACCTCCTTCCTGGGGAACAGACAACAGAAAAGTGGGTGAAGGGAGACGTCAGACAGTGTAAGACATGACAAACTAATAATTTATAAATTATCAAGGGTTCAGGAGGGAGGAAGAGCAGGGAGGGAGGGGAAAAAGTGAGGAGCTGATGCCAGGGGCTTAAGTGTAGAGCAAATGTTTTGACAATGATGAGGGTAATGAATGTGCTTTACACAATTGATGTATGTATGGATTGTGATAAGAGTTGTATAAGCCCCTAATAAAATGATTTAAAAACAAACAAACTGATGTGCAACAACCATGAGACCCAAAGAAATACATTTAATATAGGGGACTTATCGGGTCATGGGGGCTTCATCTGTAAGCACAGACTTCCAGTGGGGAATCTCAGTTCCAACCTAATGAATGAAATGTCATTCCCCAACTGTGCCCACATCTTCTGCTTAGATTAGAAACCCTCAGCAGACATCCTGTCCAGCCTCATGCTTAACCCACCGCACCACCAGGGCACCTTGTCATCTGAGGCCAACCAGACCAAATCTACTGCCATTGATTCTGACAGAAGCAGATGGCCTCAGCTCTCTTGTAGTTAGCAGCCCAATAAAGGTATGGAAGACGTTAAGGAAATGATATTTTAAAAGCCTATCAAGGTAAAGAAAACATAGTCAACAGAAATACATGAAAGCACATCATGTCTCTGTTCCTTCTGGAACAGCTATCCCTTCCTGCCATCAAGTTGATCCTTCTTCACGGTGACTCTATATAGGACAGGATAGAACTGTCGCTGTGGGTTTCTGAGACTAATTCTTTATGCGAGTCAAGAATTCATGGTTTTGAACTGCTGACCTTGCAGTTAGCAGGCCACCGGCTTAGAAAACATACAATTCCAGTGCCATGGAGTTGACTCGCTCATAGCTACCTTATGTAGGGTGTTTGAGACTGTAAATCTTTACAGGAGCCAACAGCCTCTTCTTTCTCTCTCAGAGTGGCTGGTGGGTGTGAACAGTCGATCTAAGAGCTAGCATCCCTCCAGGCCTCATTTCAGAAGTCTACAGAAGCCCTTCTCTATGAAACTCACTGGCGTTCTTGGTTTTAGTGTCAAAGTAAAGGTGCAATTGAAAGAGCAGAAGTCAGTGTTCTTAATGTTCATCTGTAACAGCAGGTGTGCAGCCCTTTGCTCCTCTGAAGACTTGCCTTCCAGGGCTGCGACTTGTTGAAAAAGCTATGTATCCTTGTGATGTCCAACTGTACCTCATCTCCATCACTTATTGCAAAGGACAAGAGCTCTGCTATGCCTGGAGCTTTGAAAACTCAGATGAGAATGAATCAGCTGCTCCGTCTCTTTCTCTGCACAGCCCCGGCATCTAGCTGAGCTGGAATGAACGTCTTGTTTTCCAGGCTGCTTCTGAATGATAATGAAAAAGTAATTGGTTTGCAGGTTCTTCCAAGCCTCTGGAGAGGCTGAGTGTCAGATATTTCATCATTTGTGTTACTCTTATTACGGACAGACCTGCTGTTCCACCCAAGCAAAGTTCACTTTCACCACAGCGCCTCGTTACTATGAATTAGACATGTCTCACCATGGAATTGCATTCATGAGTGGACAATGTCGATTCCGTGATCGTTCTGCTGTGACTCAGCAATGAATAGTGTCCCATTAAAATTAAGGGCTGATGCAAAAGAGAAGGGACTAATAGGATGCAAAATGAAGCCTAATGGAGTACTCAAATGTGCATGTCATTTGCCAATGTGGCTTTTTGACAGGCTGGTGGTTGACTTGTCTGTGGCATTTCTCCATGTGCCAGCTCTCAAACTCAGAACTCGGAGTCAATTCTGACTCACTGTGACCCTCAGGGACAGGGTAGAACTAGCCCCTGTGGGTTGCCGAGACTGTAAACCTTTACAGGAGTAAAACGCTTCGTCTTTCTCCCTAGGACACACTGAACACACACACACACACACACACACACACACACACACACACACACACACACACTTTCTCTCTCTCTTTTCTCTCTCTCTCTCCCTCCTTCCCTCCCTCCCTATTCATCTCTCCTTCTTGTTCCCTCCTTCTCTCTCTCCTGTGCCCTATTTCCCTCTCTTCCTCCCTCTCTGCTGGATGAAGGAATAGAAAGTTACTGTCCGGTAGCGGCGATCAGTTGATTTCTGGAAGGCATCCCCTTAGCCCTGGTTGGGCAGTCTGCGGGGCTGTCTTTGGGCTGTGTAAGAGCTGCGTCTGGGCTCCCTTGCGTAGTGGACAAGGGGGGCTGCATCTCCTGCCCTCTGCTTTACATCCAGCCTGTCTTTAGCAGGCATTCTTATCCAGAGAGGAACTCCCGCTGCTTCCTAAGATGTGCTATTGCAATTCTGCTTGTGAGCTGGGATGCTGTATCTGTGCTTTGGTTATATTTCCTTCTTTTTTAATGGTTCCATTTGAAAAATCAAAGAATAAAAGGGCTTGTTACAATGTCTCAGTCAAAGTGTAATTTATTAACTATGCTATCAGAAAATATCAAGCCCCCTGGTTGCTTGTTTTCCTTGTTATGGATGGAAAGAGTAAGTATAGCGAGGTCACGGTTGCTATGGATACCAAGTCTTCGAGATAATAGAATCATTTTCACACAATCCAGGTCAGTTAGATTGGCCAACTATTACATATACCCAACATACTTTAAAAAATACAAAATAATTGTCTCTCTTACAATAGAAAGATGTGTGATATTTTCATTTCCCCCTCAAATTTTTTTCTTGCAGTTTTTCCTTTTCCTCTATCGTCTCTTCTTTGTGCTAGAAAAGAGGACCCGGAGAAATGAATGTTCTCCCTGGCTTTCCTTCTACAGAGCAGGAAACCTAGTTTCATTGGTTCCACATCATTGTATACCGGTATCATTGCACAATCAATTCAGGTATGCTGTTTAGATTCTTTCCCCCTCCATCTTCAAAAACAATGTGGACTGTAAAGATCTCCGCAACAGTTCATTGGTCCATTGAGTGAAATTCCTCTACCACAGAGTCTCTCGGGGCGCACACATTGGATCGCAGCATCGAGTGCATTGATTTTGCTACAAATGGAGAAAGTCACCGAAGCTTCAAAGTAAACGTCCAGGCAAAGGCGGTGACTCGCAGCTCAGAAATGGAGAAGCGGCTGTTCGTTCCCATGTGTGAAAGTTGCTAGACACCTTACCCGGAAGATAGCTTTTTCCTCCCTTTTCCAAAAGTCACGCAAAACTGTTAATGGAAGTCTTGAAATGTCCTTTTAGCAAACCAATTACAGCCAGACAGCACGGTGATTCCATTACCCAGTGGAGCTACTGGGTAGATCTTCAGAGCCTCCACTTTTACGAGTGTAAATTGCTAGATGCCGATTATTTTTCAGAAGGAATCATTTTAGCAGGTGGATATGAATGCAGTCATTTTTTGGGGGTGGGGAGCTCCTGCTTTGGTCCCTTCTTTTTAGTTTTAATTTGTATTTTTTCTTTGGAGAGAGGAGCTGGGCTCATTATATAAAAATTGTTTGTGTGGGTTTCATTTTAAAGCCAGCAGGTCATATATCCATAATGCCATATATCCGTGGGTGTAAGTTGGTTGGACAATGGAGCTTCCAGGAGCAGAGAAGGGGGATCTCTCAATCTAGGCCGGGTGGGTGGATAGTGACATGATATAATTGTTGACTTGTTCCCACTGCACATTTTCCCTGGATGCTGCCATGTTGGAAAGGACCCACCTCTGAGTCTGTGGCCTTCCATGAGTCATGGAACCTCTCAGGCCCCAATTTCCTCACTATAAATTAGAGGTCGGGCTATATAATTTCCCCTAAACCTTCACCTTCCTTTGAAATGTCGCCCCATCTCAAACTGATAACCGGCATACAGGCTAGAAACGGTTTTTGTCTTATAAAGTACAAAATTACATAGAAAAGTGAAAGTTGTCCATGTATAATCCTGCCAGCCACTTTATTTCCAGCCTGCACTGCATGTAAAACCATTCTAAAGTTGGAGTGGAAAATAGGAATTAGATCACATTCAGGTGGATCATTTAAAAATCTTTACTGTTAGCAATAGTTTCCCCAGATGGGAAGCAGGTGGACATCATGCTAACCCAGGCCGTTCCCTTGGGCCAGACTCTTTGCCCAGTGATCTGTGTTGGTCATCAATTCCGTCCCCACAGCCGCCAGACGAGGAAGGTAGGGAAAGGTAAGATACAGAAACTGAGGAATCAAAAGATCAAATCTTTTCTCACGGTGACTCAACTGGTAAAATGGACTTCATCCATGCCGTCTGACTCTGGAGGAACCTTGGTGGGGTACAGGTTTTGCATTGGTCGGCAGTTCGAAGCCACCAGCCACTCCTCCAGAGAAAGATGAGGTTTTCTACTCCCATAAAGAGTCTTAGAAACCCACAGGGGCAG
Organism: Tenrec ecaudatus; assembly: GCF_050624435.1. Classification (NCBI taxonomy): domain Eukaryota; kingdom Metazoa; phylum Chordata; class Mammalia; order Afrosoricida; family Tenrecidae; genus Tenrec; species Tenrec ecaudatus. The sequence continues at coordinate 72,809,926 of NC_134539.1, read as the reverse complement.
TTCCATCCTGTCCTCTAAGGTCACTAGGAATCAAAATCCATTCGATGGCAGCGAGTTTGGTATCTGGCGCCAGGGATTCTAAACATATAATTGGCAACCTTTTGGTGTTCCACATTTTATGGCTTATCTGCTCTTTAGCTGTCATTAGAAACCAGCTGCTGCCAAGTGAGTTCAACTTTAACCACCCCGGAGGGGTCAGAACAGGGCTAATAGTTCAGAATTAGACTGGCTGAAAATTCTCTGCGTGGACTTGAACCACCAGCCTTTTGCTTAGGAGCCTAGCTTATCTACACCACCCAGGGGCTCTATGTGTCTGTATAGAAACTCCTTCTTTCCTTTACAGGCCCCAGCACAGACCTAGTTCAATGGAAAGTGCTACATGTGCCTAGCACACAAGACAGAAACCCGGAAACCACACTTGACACATCCTTTGCTCTCAGTGACCCCACCCCCCAATGCAACCCAACACCAAGTCTACCCATTGTATTGGTTAAATGACTCATATAATGGATATATCAGTGAGGGCCCTAATGCAGAGGACTTAGCCTAAGGGGCTTTAATGAGGGGCCACTTACAGAGATGTGGGAATGCTTAAGACAAGGTACAGGAGACGGCTAATCCCCAAAGACAGCCAACAGTGGGATGCTGTTATCACTTCCTGGCCTGGAAGTGCAAGGGGGCAAAAATGGTGTCCCAGGGACCAGATGAGAGCTATGCAGTGGCTCACTGGGAGGATTATAAAATAAAATGATCAAATAGAACTTCCTTGCATCCATGTTTGGCTTTTCCTGAACTGGAGTTACGTAATACAAGAAAGGTCTGATGAATGCTTGATTTGCCCCCACCTCCCCCGTGTTTACCAGTTTCAGAATAATGGCTAGTTGTCCTAGCAACCTCACACCCCTCACACCTGAGTCATCAGGCCATGAATTGCTAACCTTACTGACGCATTGGAATCTATTGCCATCATCAATCATGTTGTTGCTCAGATGGTCCCAGTTTGGGCCAGGAGAAATACTTTCAGATGCGGTCCTGTGACATTATGACCCAGTGGTTCCTGGCAGCTCTCTTCTCTCTGATATGACCTGATGTCTGTGCTGTTCTCCCCAGTTTACTCGTCCCAGATCTGAGACAAGGAGCTTTGGTTTGTTTTAGTGGGAAATGATATTTGGAGACCATGCTATGGACATCTCCTGACTTTTGATGGCATCTCACCTGGATTCTCTTGGAAGTGATTATTAACTCTTCACATGCTGACTGGAGGGAGGGAGGGTGATGGAGGTGGGGCTGGCATGACCCCTGCCTGTGACTGCTACCCTATTGAGGGCCTCAGTGACTGTCATCACCCGTTTTCCCTGCTGTGTCAGTGGGGTGAGCCAGGGAAGCAGAAGCTTCTCTAAAGAGTCTTTCTTATAAGCTGGTGACCAGACATAGTACCTTGGAGAGCTGACTATAGGAGGACAGAATGACAAACTGGCTTGAACAGTTGATCCATCCCATACACATTGGGCCTCATATGCTTTTAACATTGTCTGTGTTTTCTTTTTCTTCATATCGGAGTTTTGCTCTGATGTATTTTGTCGTTGGGGATAGCCCTCTTGAGTTTTTGTTAATATGTGTGGTAGTGTGGTGTCAATTTAAGGATAAAGAGTGTAGGGATGGAGTCTAGGCTGTCAATCTGGAGATAGCCAATGAGACTTCTGTGTAGGCATGGCCTTCTGAGAATTCTGGGAAATCTGGTACTTCCTCCTGGGAGGCAGAAGACACCTTTCTCTCCCTGCTACTCACTGGGAGACTTTGCAGAAGACAAGCCACATGGACGCAACCAGACCTCTGAAGCTGGAGAAGCCACAGAGAGACCCCTGCCAGCACTGAGATGCTTACAACACCACTGGATCCAAAGACTTTCTACCCACTGGCTTGTGATCGTCCTGCATTTGGTTTCATTGCACGTGTTTCATGAACCTGAAGAGGAATTTATAGATTGGTATCAGACATATGGACTAATATAAGACTTATAGCCTTGGGCTGGACTGGGTTGGGATGTTTTCTCAATGTTCAATTCCTCTTATATATAAATCTGTTTCTTATACACATATGTGGGTTTATGAATTTTTTTCTCTAGTCTACCCAGACTAACACAATATGTATTTCTGGGTTTTTTTTTTAATATGAAACCCAGAATTGATGAACCTATAGAGATAGCAAGTAGAATAAGGGCTCTGGGTGGTGGCGGGGTACAGCGAGGAAAGATGGGGGGAGGGGGTTAAAGGGGCAATGATACCAAGGAGTTCCAGAAGAAAAATAATATTTTGAAACTGACTGTGGTAGCAATTGCACAATACTGCTTCATGAGACTGAACCACAGAATGATATGCTATCTGTATTACTTCTCAATGCAAAGGTTTTGAAAATAAAATAAAAACTCTTTCTTCTTTACGGTTTTCAAAACAAAAATGTTGCTTTGATAACTAAGCTAAGCCTGATCCAAGAGATAGTCTTGTCAGTTGTCTCTTATACAGACAAAAGCTCAATTATAAAAAGAGAAGATAGAAAAACCATGGATGTGTTCAACGTTGTGGTATTGAAGATGACTGACAATACAATGGATTGCCAGCCGTATGACCAAATCCCTCTTAAAAGAAACACAACTGGGATGTTCCTTACAAATGAAGATGATGAGACTCTGGCCCACTCACTCTGGACATGTCACCAGGAACGATCAAGTGCAAGAGAACCCACTGCCATTGAGCTGACCTGCACGCACAGTAGCCCCATAGAGCAGACCTGCCAGAACATCAAAGTTAGGGAATAGAGAATGGGTGGGCACAAGAGACACCCTTCGTGAGATGAACTGATGCAACAGTCATCATAACGGGCTCAAACTTCCTGTATTAGCCTGGGTACTTTAGAGAAAAAAATCCACAGAAACTCATGCAGAAGAGAGAGTTTTATATAAAGAGGACGTGCACATCAAGAAAACATCCCAACCCACTGCTGCTCAAGCCCACAAGTCCAACATTAACCCATATGTCCGACACCAATCCACAAAGACCTCTTCCATCTCACAAAACACATGCAATGATGCTGACTGCAGGAGGAAAGCTGAGTCAGTAAACGTGTAAGCATCTCAGCACTGGCAGGGGTCTCCACATGGCTGCTCCAGCACCCAGGGCTGCATCAGGGTAGGTCCATGTGGTTTCTCCTCAGGGATGTCTTGCAGAAAGTGAGCCTTGCCAGCTGAAACAGGGAACTGGCTAAGGCAGCTGCATCCTGGTCCTACCATCAGAAACAAGAGACCCAAGAAATAGAAAGGCTAGGCTCACGGAGCCATTTATCCCTCTGCCCTCCAATTATCCATTTATCCCTCTGCCCCACTTGTGTTTATTGGCCAGGTTGGCACAATACACTAACTACCTCACCCCAAATAATCATGAAGATATAACTGGGCCAGTCAATGTTCGATTTTGTTGTACATAAGATCATTGTGACCAGACCTAACTACCAGACAGTTGGGGCGGTGGAGGGGGGGGGGGAGGCAGAGCAAGTACAGGGCAGGGGAGCCATCACCTGTGTGTTTAGCCACAGCACTGGAGCAGAGGTCACTCTGGAGCCCATCAGCTCATCACCACAATAACAGTGTGGGCTTCAAACTCACCGAAATGCACACATTAACCAGCAACTGATTAAAAAAAACCTTTTTATTGTGATTCAGGTGAAATTTATAGAGCACATTGATTTTTCCATTCACCAATTCATACACCTTTGGGTCTGTGACCTGGATCTAGATCCCCTCAAAGTCTTATTCCCATTTCCTCCTTGTGTCCTTAGGTTGACCGTTTGCATTCATCCATCCTTCTCCCGAGTCCCCTCCTGCCTTCTGAGCCTTATCTTGGGCAAATGCTCCTTTTGATCTCATATTGTTGCTTGTTCCTACAGGCCTTTCCAATGGCGAGCTGCAAGGGTGAGTCCAGATCTAGGCATCCAAGGTCCATAAAGACACCCTGGTCGCATAGTGGGTCGATGTTGGGCTACAAGAGGTGACGCCAAAGTTCAAAGGCACCAGCCGGTTCACAGGAGAAAGATGAGGCTTTCTCCTCCCATAAAGAGTTACAGTCTCAGAAACCCACAGGGGCCATTCCCCTCTCTCCTACAGGGTCACTGTGAGTCAGAATCCACTCCATGCAGTAAACTTGACTTTTTAAGAAAGGCCTATGGTTTCAGGGGTTCTACCACTCTTTATCAGATGCATAAGCATGGTCTTTTAGATGATTTTGAGTTTTCCCCTTCTATTCTGTGCAAGACCTTCTATTGTGATCCCTTTCAGAGCAGCCAGAAGAAGCAGCCAGGCGCATCTGCTCCTCTGGGGTTGGGGTCATGGAAACTGATGTTCCCTCACTTCATTAATCTGCCGGAATGATTGCTTCTTTACATCTTTGGGTTTTTCCTCTATTCTTTCTTTTTTGGTGTGGAGAGACCAATAGTTGTTCATAAGCTGTTAAGATCACAATCTCTGCTCAGAAACGTAGGATATAGGATAGCCTATCGTAGGCTCCTGACACGTGAGTGGGGTTACCCCAGACTCCAGACAGATAAGGGAATGATTCTTCAGATGATTCTAACCTCCAGCCATCAGTCGCCTTTCCTCATTAGTCTTCCATCCTAACAAGCGGAGACCCAAGACATTGTGAATTACAATAGCCATCCTTGCTACGTTCTATCTGAATTCCTGACCTATAGAATCTGAGCAAGAAATAAATATATAGTAATACATATTATATATACACACTTATATAATATTAGTACCATTAAATATATATACACACACACACACACACACAGCATTACTAAATGAAGCCTATATACACAGAAAATGTTTGAAGCAGATGTTCCAAAATGTTAAAGCAAACTCACTGCCATCAAGTCGATGCCAACTCAGTTGACAGGGTGGAACTGCCCAGGGACTTTCTGAGGGTATAACGCTACAGGAGAAGGAAGCTGTGTTTATCTCCTGTGGAGCTGCTGTGGTTCCAAACCAATCCATCACCAGGGTTTTAATTGGGGATGAGGTGGGAAAGTGTGGTAGGAGATGCGCAGGGAGAAACAGAAGATGTTCTGTGTTGAAAGGGACAATATTCATTTAAAATAATACAGGGCAATAGCAGGCTTGCCCATGTGACTGAGCTACGGTGCTCTAGAATATTTGACATGAAAAGGAACAGAGTTAGGAGTTGGAGGGAGTCGTGGGGTCTTCGAACTAAACTCCAAAAATGAAATCTCTCCCTTCCCTTCTCTTCCCTTCCCAGGATCCTGTTTGACACTCCAGTTTGTGCCAATCAAATGTCAACCCCAAAGAGCTGAGGGAAGGGAATAAGCTGGAGACATCTTCTATTTCGGGAGGCCCATGAGGCGACCCTCTGTGTTATGGTCAATTCTTGCAATAGCTGCTGTAACCGCAAACCAAACATTTTCACATGTGGTAGCAGGAAAGCCGTGTAGAGCTGCAGTGACCCTGCCTGGTAAAAATTCACAGTGTAAGAAAGAGGCCTAGCTAGGACCACACTGATGTTTGTTTTGTTTTCAGGGTTACACTCCTGGGCCACCAGGTAGAAAAAAGCTTGGGGTGTTTGGTTCAAGTGACAGAAAGAAAGCCAGCGTTGCTAACTACCCCGGTGGAGAGGACAGAAGGAGATGCCATCTGAGGGCTTAAGCACAGGACAGACTAATGCAACGGACAATGGCTGGGCTTTAAACAGAAGTGACGTGATACGTGTGACACTTTCTAGACCTCTCTGGATGCCACTTGTGGAAGGGGAAAGCACTGGCTTTCATGAGGTTGCTGCAGTTGGCCGGGCAAGGATGTATGGCGCGCTCCATTCAGGCCTTTTATGCGGTGTGTTTTACCTGGCAACGCAGGAGTTGGCCACATCAGAAGCAGAGCTGGCAACAACTAACAATAGTAGGATTTGGGTTTTAGCAGGGAAAATGGAATTTCAGGGGGAAAAAAACACCTATCTGATCATCTTCAAACAATAGCAAAAAGTATTTCCATGCTAACACTATCTCATAAAGTCCAAGGTCCAGGAACTTGGCCAGATCGCAAAAGCTAATTTTAGGACAAGTCAACAGATAAGTCCCTAGAATCCTCCCATCTCTCAACTCTGCTCTATTTTGGGTTTCTGAGCTCTCAGTCCCTCCCTCTCGGAGACTTTCTCTAGATGGTGTTCTTTTTGTTAGGTGTTGTCAAATTGCTTTCAACTCACAGTGACCTTATGTATGACAGAACAAAATATGTGTACGCATCCTCACAATTGTTGCCATGTTTAAGCCTGTTGTCACAGCCACTGTGTGCTTGCATATCTCACTGAGGCCCCTCCTCTTTTACCCTGACCTTGTACTTGACCAAGCAGAACATCCTCCTCCAGGGGTTGGTTTCTCCTGATCCTATGTCTAGAGTAAAACAAAACCTCCCCATCCCTGTTTCTAAGGAACATTCTCGGTGTACTTCTTCCAAGACAGATTTGTTCATTCTGCTGGCAGTCTGTATTCAAAAAGAATATTCGATATTCTTTGCTAACACCAGATTTCAAAGTATTAATTCTCCTTAGACTTTCTTTATTCATTGTCCACCTTTCACATGCGTATGAAGTAATTTAAAAGACCTTGGCTTGGGTCAGGCACACGTTGGTCCTCAGAGTAATATGCTCCCCGCCCCAGCCTTTTTTTTTTTTTTAACACTTCAAAGATGTTTTTGTGCAGATTTTCCCAGACTACCTTTCACTATTTCTCCATGATAGCAAACATGGTTCTCACCCTAACTGACCTCTATGTTTGAAAGATAAGGCAGGCGTGAAACCAGAATTTTTTTGGCCATGATTGCAAATGCATGGAAAATATATGCCGATTGTCCAGGGACCTGTGGGGGAGGATCAGATTTTACAAGTGGTTGCTGGGAGCCCACTGCTGTTACCCTTTGGATTGGGACAAAGGGAAATTCTAGACAAAGAGGCATGGTCAAACAGATAACCTACTAGCGTCTTTTGCCTCCATTTCAACGCTCAGCAAAATAGACTGGATTTCTTTTATTGTTATCCAGGATAGGGTGTTCAGAGATTTTGCTGTGATTTTTACTCGCTGAGCCACGTTGTCATTTTCCCGAATAAGGAAGGGTATTTAGGACTAGATTTTAAAAATCATTCTAAAAGATTACCATGGGGGTTATACACACTACTTTGATATGAACAACTAAAAGGGACAAGAGGTAATAAAACATGTGTGTACATATATAAGCTAATCAAATCAGAGGCTAAGGATGACAGCTGTGTTTCATGTTTGCTTGTACATGAAGAAAATGTTGAACTGGCAAATATATATATATCTCACAATAGAAAATTAATCTTAGGGAAATGAACAACAGGAATGTGGGTGAAGGGAGACAGCAGTCAATGTAAGATATGAAAACCATAATAATTTATAATTTACAAGGGGCCACGAAGGGGGAAGATGGGAGGTGGGAGAAAGAGGGCAAAAAGAGCTGATACCAAGGGCTCAAATAGAAAGTAAATGTTTAGAAAATGATTATGACAACATATATACAAATATGCCTGATACAATTGATGTATGGAGTGTTATAACAACCCTCAATAAAATGATTTTTCAAAATTACTCTTTTAGTATTATTACTGTTGTTGTTACCCTTGTTGGTGTAGAATTTTTCACTTTGTTTTCTGTTTTGTTTTTATCTCACAGCCCTGGCACTAGTAATCATCTATATTTGTTATCTTGCATCACATTCCAAAATCCCCACTGCCTTCAGGTTTATTGTGCCTCATAATGACCCTAACATACACAGTAGGACTTCAGAGACTGTTAATATGTATAGGAGTTGACAGCTTCATCTTCCTTCTGTGGAGTGACTGGTGGATTTGAACCTCTGACCTTGCAGATAGCTATTATTTTTATTAAACATTTTATTAGGGGCTCATACAACTCTTATCACAATCCATACATACACATACATCAATTGTATAAAGCACATCTGCACATTCCTTGCCCCAATCATTCTCAAAGCATTTGCTCTCCACTTAAGCCCTTTGCATTAGGTCCTCTTTTTCCCCCCCTCCCTCTCCGCTCCCCCCTCCCTCATGTGCCCTTGGTAATTTATACATTGTTATTTTGTCATATCTTGCCCTATCCGGAGTCTCCCTTCGCCCCCTTCTCTGCTGTCCCTCTCCCAGGGAAGAGGTCACATGTGGATCCTTGTAATCAGTTCCCCCTTTCCAACCCACTCACCCTCCACTCTCCCAGCATCGCCCCTCACACCCTGGATTCCCTGTGCCTCCAGCCCCCATATGCGCCAGTGTACAACCTCTGCTCTATCCAGACTTGCAAGGTAGAATTCGGATCATGGTAGTTGGGGGTAGGAAGCATCCAGGATCTGGGGGAAAGCTGTGTTCTTCATCGATACTACCTCGCACCCTGACTGACCCATCTCCTCTCCTAAACCCGTCTATGAGGGGATCTCCAGTGGCCAACAAATGGGCTTTGGGTCTCCACTCTACACTTCCCCCTTCATTCAATATGGTATATATATATATATATACATACACACACACAAAATATATATACACATATACATATATATAGCAGATAGCTATTTAACCCACTGTGCCACCAGAACTGTTTCACATTATTCACCTACAAATAAATGGAACCAATACGGTATTCCCGATGGATTATTTGAGAGTTCAGAGTAATGCATATATAATGCCCAGCGCACATTAATATTCAGTAAATGGAAGTTACTCTTAGCAGTGGCAAAATTGGGATTCAAATGTAGATCTTCAGATTCCAAATTTAGGGTTAGTTTTACTTTTCTTACTCAACAGATTTCCGTCCCCCAGACATTAAAACACACACACCAAAGAAGGAGCTTCACAGAGATTTACATAGATAGTGATCATTAAGGGCTGACATCCTTATTTCATTGGATAACGTCCTTATTACGTTGGATAATTTTTTATGTGATTTTCAGGCAATTTTTCAAAATGTGCTGAAGTTCTGATCTAGAGCTAAGGAAAGGCATTTCTAAAAAGATAAACACCGATTGAGCTCAACAATTACAACTGTTCAAGACACAATTGCAATCATACCTGAAGAACACAGCTCGAGGCTTTGAAGGCTCTTGGTCTGGCAATGACCTGGAATGACCGTTTTGGTGGTTATTCTTAAGTGGACCCACTATCTACCTTTTGGCATCCAAATGCATCAATATAGACTATGTTCTCAAATGTCAACACAATGATGCTTAGGTTGTGGCCAAAATAACAAAGGCCAGAATACTTAAATGGAAGGATCCCATGGCTCCAGCAAGGAGCTCTGCTGGTGCACTGGACTGCCAACCACAAGATCAGCAGTTCAAAACCACCAGCTACTTCATGGGAGAAAGTTGAGGCTACCTATTCCCATGAAAGTTTAAAGCCTCAGAGTCAATGGCTGTGAGTGAGCGAGTAAGCTATAAATCTCATTAATGTTTATGTAGGAGTCCTGGGAGCAAAAGTCGCTACTTGGAAATTTGAAATAATTCAACAATTTATTTTTAGGCTAAAACAGCTAGGGAATAATCTACTGGTAATACCCAGAAAGAACTCCTCTTCATCAGGTAAGAGAAGGGCACCACACCAATATGGATAAAGGGAAACAGGTTCAGATGGCTGTAAGAGCAATTACCTTGGATAGGAACTGAAATGTCAGCATGGCACTAACATTCTGGCTCTGCTTTGGTTTGTTGCGACTCCCATTTTAGAGAGAGGCCTAGGACCCTCGGACTCCTATCGCTCTCTTGATTGCGAAGCACAGGTGATAGGAAGCAAGGAGGAGCCTCCGGACGTCTCAAAATGCACACCATGGTGGGGCGCCATCCAGAACACAGGAACGCCACCGCATGTTTACGGGCATCTTCCTTGTTTGTCTCCATCAGGGAAAGCTACGTCACAATCATAATAGCTCTAGGCCATATTTTGTAAGTGTTGCCACTGATTGCAAAGCATTTTCAGAATCAGCCTTGTAGTGGGCACTCAGCTGGGGTCGTTTTGTAAGGAACTCCTGCTTATCAATTGCATTCAGACATGACTGGCACAATGGTATTTATTTTTGAATCTATGGCTAAAGTGGCATAGAATTGATTGTATCGATTGATCATGAAACTGTCTTCCATTAAAATGCACAGTTCAGCACAGACTGAGCGGTGGAGCAAGCACGGTGTCTTCTTTCAGCTTGTGATTCAGAATTCCCATCCCAGCCCTTTAAGAGTCCCCCTCTGAGTAGCTCTCCTGCTCCCTGGTGCTATTTTAGAGGCCTTAAGGTTTCCTTCCTCCCCACCCCACCCCACCCCTTTAACATGTTAATTTTGTTGGGAACAGATGTGTGTGGCATCTGCGCACATATGTTGCCTGGGGAATTCTTGGGAGTAGCGGATGACTTCTCCACTTTGCTGTAGATTCCTTATGATAAACACCCTCAAAGCCACTATTTCTGGATCTGAAGGATGATATTTCCTCCCTCTCTCTCAGACGATCTGCATTTTGCGTGGTGGGCCATTTAAGAAGTTGCCTTTGCTTCCTCCCAGTTTTTTTTTTCCTTCACACATTCCATTTTTTCCAGCTCGGGTCAGGGCATGACTCACTCAGTTGGCCTGGCAGGCCCAGCCCAGAGCCACGGGCTCCTCACAAAGCAGGCTTTGTCACAGGCGCCTTGATTGGGGAGACACACAACAGAGCAAGGCGCCTCATCGATTCTTGGAGCTCCGGCAAAGGTCCTAAGCGTTTTCCACAGGCATTCTGATTTCCCTGGTAAGTTCCTATGGTTCCACAGCCTTCGCTTCCCAACGCTGATTCTGAAGCATTTGGGAGAGAACACTAGGAGATGAAAAAGCCCATTTGCCTGAAGATTCTTTTCATTTCAGAAATGACTAGCCACGCCAAGGACATTTGAGAATGCACTGGACTGTCTCATGTCTTGGGTCTGCCCACAATCCTGGAGGGGAAGCCCTGCAGGGGCAAGGTTGGTCCTTGCTACTGCTGGTGTTCTGCAGGTGAAGGATGCTCATCCATCATCATCCAGGTGCTGCTGATGTCTGTCAGATGACACGGAAAGGCAGGAATGTGACAAACTTGAGACCAGGGTCACCTGGGAATGCATGAATATTGTTCTTGTGCCATCGAGTGACTGCCAGTCACTCTTCAGGAGAAAGGGGGAGGGGCTGTCTACTCCCGTAAAGAGGTACAGTCTCAGAAACCCATAGAAGCAGTTCTACCCCGTCTTACAAGGTTGCTATGAGTCTGAGTTGACTCCGTGCCTGTGAGTCTCCATCTGCATAATCGATTAGGTTTTAACAAATCTTCAAAGGAGCTTCCACCCAAATCCTGGTCCACAATTCTCTGAAACTCTCCTAAGCCCTCTTACCATGTCTACAAATGGCCTAGAATCTTTTATTGTAGGCCCGGCCCACAGCGTCCTCCTCCATCTCACAAAACACACACTATGATGCCGACTGCAGGAGGAAAGCCGAGTCAGTGAATGTGTAAGCATCTCAGCACTGGCAGGGGTCTCCACACGGCTCCACACATCGGGGTAGGTCCATGTGGCTTCTCCTCGGGGATGTTTTGCAGGAAGTGAGCCTTGCCAGCTGAAACAGGGAACTGGCTAAGACAGCTGCACCCTGGTATGACCACCAGAAAGCAAGAGACCTGAGAACCAGAAAGGTGAGGCTCACTGAGTCATTTATCCCTCCGCCCTTCAAATAACCCCACATGTGTTTATCGGCCAGGTTGGCCTAATAAACCACCTCAAGGCACTGCATCGATTCTTGGAGCTCTGACAAAGGTCCTGAGCATTTCCACTAGACATTCTGATGAAAACTTGGGTGTCATGTGTAGATCAGGTAGGTGACAGCTCCACATCCCTCAATTTCTAAAGGCAGTTGAAATAAAACTCAGGTGTGTATCAGACTCTTTGGTTTGCCTTATAACAATAGAATGATCAAACGTCCTGTGTGGTTGCTGTTAGCTTCAAATCCAACCCATACAACAGAAGAAAACACTGCCCAGTTCGACACCGTCTTCACTGGGCCCATTGTTACAGCTATTGAGCCTCTTCTCCTTTGTCACTGACCTTCTGCTTGCCCAAGCCTGGTGTCCTGTTCCAGGTCCTGGTATTTCCTGATAACAGTCCTTCAAATGTGAAACAGCCTTTCCATCCTCCTTCGATGGAGGCTTCTGGCTGTACTTCCACGACAGATTTAATTGTTTTTCTGGCCATCCACATTACTTTCGGTATTCTTCTCTGAGCTAGTTTATTGTGCCAACCTGGCTGATAAACACATGTGGGATTAGTTGAAGGGCAGAGGGATAAAGGGCTCGGTGAGCCTCGCCCTTCTAGTTCTCGGGTCTCTTGCTTTGTGATGGTCAGACCAGGGTGCAGCTGCCTTAGCCAGTTCCCTGCTTCAGCTTGCAAGGCTGACTTCCTGCAAGACATCCCTAAGGAGAAACCGCATAGACCTACCTTGATGCAGCCCTGGGTGCTGGAACAGCTGTGTGGAGACCCTTGCCATCGCTGAGATGTTTACAAATTCACTGACTCAGCTTTCCTTCTCAGTTGGCAACATTGCATCTGTTTTGTGAGATGGAGGAGGACTTTGTGGATTGGTTTTGGACATGTGGATTAATGGGTTAATATTGGACTTGTGGGCTTGGGCAGCACTGGGTTGGGATGTTTTCTTGATGCACACTTAACCTTTGTAGAAAACGCTCTCTTTTATACATGATTTTCTGTGGATTTGTTTCTCTAAAGTCCCCAGACTAATACATTCTCCAACACCATAACTCAAATGCATCAATTCTTCTATGTTCTTTCTTTATTTTATGTTCAACTTTTGCGTGCACATGAGGTAATTGAAAATACCATGGCTTGGGTCAGGGCCACCTTAGTCCTCAAAGTGACATCCTTGTTCTTCAACACTTCAAAGAGGTCTGTGCAGCAGATTTACCCATGCCATTTGCCATCTAACGACTTGACTGTGCTTCCAGGAGCGTTGATTGTGGAGCTAAACAAGATGAAATCCTTGACAATCTTCAACTTTTCTCCATTGGCACGATGCTAACTATTGTTGTAGTTATGAGAATTTTGGTTTCCTTTGCTGTGAGTTGCAATCCACACTGAAGGCTGCAGTCTTTGATCTTCATCAGCCAGCGTTTTGAGTCCTCTTCACTTTCAGAAAGCACGGTTGTGTTACGTGCACATCACAAGTTGTTAACACGCCTTCCTCCAAACCCGGTGCCATGTTGCTCTTCATGTAGTCCTGCTTCTTAGATGAGTTGCTCAGCACACCGATGGAGGAAATACGGTGAAAGGATACAAGCCTGATGCAGACTGTTCCTGGTTTGAAACCACACAGTCGTCCCCTGTTCTAGTCGAACGACTGCCTTGTGATCCATGTCCAGGTTCTGCATGAGCACAACAACGTGTTCCAAAATTCCCATTCTTCTCAACGCTATCCACAGTTTGGTGTAGTCTACATAGTCCATGCCTTTGCATAATCCGTGCAACACAAGTAAACATCTCTGATATTCTCTGACAGCAGCTAAGAAATCCTTAGTGTGACATCCTCTTCTGAATCTGGCTTGATTTATCTTACATAGTGGGCAGGAGTAAGTGTTTTGCTTGGATTAACTTCCTCATGAACCCGCTTTATGGTAGGTGCTACTCCTATTTTACAAATAAAACAACAAAGCAAAACCAGATTCAGAGGTAATCATTATCCCAGCTAGTGAGTGTTAAACTAGATCCTAAATCTAGCTGCATCTAAGACCAAATGGTGTGTTTTAAACTACCATGCTAAGATTCCTCCCAACCACTTATCTATTTTCTAAAAAATGTTAATATTGTTTGGAATTTTGGGTGAGAGTTTGCTTATGGAGTTAGGTTCCCATTTAGCATTTTCCACACAAAACTTTTCTGATTTGTTTTTATCTTTACTTTCCAAACTGGAGCTAATTTTCTCCATTGCCTTGGGCTTTGGAATGACATTCACCTTGCCCATAGATGTCAAGTCCATCTTTTCAAGTCCTAGTTCTTGAGTTCTCACTCTTTAGGAGACACTGAACTTGACTGTATACCTGGAGCAGGAGTCCTAACCCTTCAGGATAACACTGAACTTGAATGTGCACATAAACCAGGAATGGGGGACATCCGACCCCTGGGCCATATAAAGCCTGTGAAATCATCACTACCTGCTAACATCACAGGCCTCACCAAAGAGAAGTAGCCATCACATTATTAAGATGTGTGTTGTTAATTAATTGTGTGATCAAATATGGTAGGCTAATTTTTAAGTGAATAATTTTGCATGGCACTTGAATGATATTATAAATACCCAAATAGCTGTTAACAAAAATAAAGGTTCCTGCCTCTGACTTAGACACTGGAGTGAGTGTCTCACTGCCTCTGGCTTGAACAATTTCCCAGTAAGTTCCCGTTGCGCCTCTCTGTCTAGGATTTCACTACTCTGGTCTTGAGTGTTGTACCTCTCAGAAATTCTAAGACATGCATCTCTGAATCGGGTCCTCTTTTTTTTTTTTAAGGGTTAAATAATATAATTTTATTCAGGAGTCACATATATCTTTGATAAATGGGATATATACATGGTTTGCCAAAAAGCAAATGAGACAAAATAATTTGAATATTAATGAGGCAAATCAATAGTCTTTCAATTCTTGTGAAATATAAACCTAGGCTATAGATTTACAAAATCCCTTTGCTTCTATTATGCTTCCAAAAAACACTAAGACAAACAACAAAAAAGTTACGGTCATCAATGTTTCAGGAAATATCAGTCTGTTACATTGTAAAATTACAGGTATTCTCAACAAAGGATGTGGGGTTTTGTTTCTTTTACCTTTAATTAAAACAGTACAAGTATTAAGCAAAGACTTGTCACTCTGATGGGAATTCAATCACACTGACGTTTCATAAGAAAAGTAAATTTGATTGCTCTTTACGTACTATACTTAACTGCTACGATTATGGAAATCAGAAATGTGTGAAGACTCTTATTGGAAGATAACAATAAAACTCCAAGTCATTAAAACTATACATGGAACTTTGTAAAACCTACTTATTTCTAGTCTATTTGTGTAATTTATATTCATTCGCATTCCTCAGAAGAATGTGATTCACCTGGGTAAATTTTCTGAGTAAATTTTGTGTATCTATATGTTAGAGGATATTGTGATTCAATACAACATTCACTTATATGTCTTCTATAAGGACCAATCGAATAAGCATTATTCTCTTCTCAATTGAATTTGCATTTAACTTGTGCTGGAGGTGAGACTGGGTTAACTCCCAAGTCCACATTCCAGAGCTGACTCTCTCCCAAGTGGCTAGTGACTCAGCCCATGCTTCCAGGAGAGGCCGGTGAGCCTCTGGGGAGTATTAGGAAAAAGATGAAAGGGGCTTGTCAGATCTAGCTCTAGCCTCTAGTCAAATGACCAGAAAGAGCACTTAATTTTCTTCCTGAGGGAGATATAAATCACATCTCAGCGAAACCCCAGGCCCCTCCAGATTGCACTGTCCAGTGCTGGCCTTCATCCCCTGGGGGTGCCGCAGAGTCTTCCTGACAACTCTTGTCTTAGCTCCTCTCTTGCACAAAAGCCAAACCTGCCTTTGAAGAATAGCTGATTTTATTTTATGCTTGAGTGCTATCCTGTCTGGATTTGCTTAAAAATAGTAATGGAAGAAGTAAAACTGAAGAGGGTGGTGAAGCTTGGTGGTAATAAATGACAGTACTAAAGAAAAAATAGGCTTGTGAATAATTGCTATAATGATATATAATTTTAAAACAACAGCAAAAACAACCAGAATGGCACACATGCATGTATATGTAGATATGTGTGTGTGAGTATCTATGTGTGTATACATATGTACATGCATCTATGTCACTGGATGTACAGATACACGAAAGCACACAGTGGGCACCATGACAGATAGTTTTGAGACATAAACAGACCCCTGTGGGGTTAGTTTTCTGAGTTTAAAGATTAGGACCATTGTCTCTTGGAACATCTCAGTCAGTTGGTGAGTTAAAGTTTATTTTGCCAACCTGGCCAATAAATACCTGTGGGCCGAGAGATAAATGGCTTCATGAGTCTCGCCTTTTGAGTTCTCGGGTCTCTTGCTTTGTGATGGTCGCAACAGGGTGCAGCAACCTTAGCCAGTTCCCTGCTTCAACTGGCAGGACTATCTTCCTGCAAGTCATCCTTGAGGAGAAGCCTCATGGACCTAACCCGATGCATCCCTGGGTGCTGGAGCAGCCATGTGGAGACCTCTGCCAGCGCTGAGATGCTTACATGTTCACTGACTCGGCTTTCCTCCTGCAGTCGGCATCATTGTGTGTGCTTTGTGAGATGGAGGAGGACTTTGTGGATTGATGTCAGACATATGGGTTAATGTTGGATTTGTGGGCTTGGGCAGCACTGGGTTGGGATGTTTTCTTGATGCGCACTTACCCTTTTTATAAAACTCTTATCCATGAGTTTATGTGGATTAGTTTCTCTAAAATACTCAGACTAACACAGTTGGCATTATATAGTTCATAAAGTAATGTACTACACCTAATGTGGAAAGTGGCATCTGTGCTCTTAAAATCTCTGAATAGCCATCTAAGAAAGAAGGACACTGAAGGGTCGAAGCAGAAACTCATCTCTTGCACAAAGAATACACGTGAACCACAGCCTCATTTACGCTGAAACCAGATGAACTAGCTGGTTCTTCTACCAGCGACCACTGGTGACTTCTCTAACCAGGGCCACAGTAGACGTAGCCTGATGGGATAGGGGGAAAATGTGGACCAGAACTCCACATTAAAGACAAAAACAGGCTTACTGGTCTGGGTGAGACTGGGGGATTCCTCAAGATGATTTCCCAAGACTATTTGTTGGGTATTATTACAGCCTATTCAAATCTAGATCTGAAAACTAACCCTGAGGCCACCTTGTAGCTAAATAATAGTTTAGCTCACAAAATAATTAATGTCATTCCTAAGCACTGTGAAAGATGGGACAAGTGATCCAAATTGGTGGTGAGGTGGGGGTGGCAGGCATGGTAGGGCATGATCAAGGGTAATGTAACTAAGAGGTATAGCTGAAACCCAGGTGGAGACGGACCATGATAGTGGGACAGGAGGAAAGTCAAGGGGAAAAGAGGAAAGAGCTTGGAGGCAAAAGGCATTTATAGAGGTTTAGACAAAGACATATACATATGCAAATATATATGAGGTTCGGGAAATAGATCTATGTGCCTATATTTATAGGTTTAGTATTAAGGTGGCAGAAGGACATTGGGTCTCCACTCAAGTACTCCCTCAATGCAAGAATACTTTCTTCTATTAAATTGACATTCTCTGATGCTCACTGTCTCAACGCAATCGCTGAAGACAAAGCGGGTAAACAAGCAAAAGTGGTGAAGAAAACTGATGGTTTCCAGCTATCAAAAGATACAGCGTCTGGGGTCTTAAAGGCTTGAAGGTAAACAAGCGGCCATCTAGCTCAGAAGCAACAAAGCCCACATAGAAGAACACACCAGCCTGTGTGATCACGTGGTTCCGAAGGGATCAGGTATCAGGCATCATCAGAACAAAAAAAATCTTACCATAGTGAATGAAGGGGGAAGTGCGGAGTGGAGACCCAAAGCCCATTTCTCGGCCACTAGAGATCCTTTTGCAGAGGGGTCTAGGGGAGGAGATGAGTCAGTCAGGGTGCGATGTAGCACCAATGAAGAATACAGCTTTCCTCCAGCTCCTAAATGCCCCCCCCCCCAACTATCTTGATCTGAATTCTACCTTTCAAGTCTGGATAGAGCAGAGGATGTACACTGGTGCAGATATGAGCTGGAGGCACAGGGAATCCAGGGCGGATGATACCTTCAGGACCAGGGGTATGAGGGGTGATACTGGGAGGGCAGAGGGAGAGGGGGTTGGAAAGAGGGAACCAATTACAAGGCTCTACGAGTGACCTCCTCCCTGGGGGACGGACAACAGAAAAGTGGGTGAAAGGAGACGTCAGACAGGGCAAGATATGACAAAATAATGATTTATAAATTATCAAGGGCTCATTAGGGAGGGGGTAGCGGGGAGGGAGGGGAAAAAAGAGGACCTGATGCCAAGGGCTTAAGTGGAGAGCAAATGCTTTGAAAATGATGAGGGCAAAGAATGTACAGATGTGCTTTACACAATTGATGTATGTTTGGATTGTGATAAGGGATGTATGAGCCCCTAATAAAATGTTTTTAAAAAACCACCCCGATGTAAATGCTGAAAAGAAAAGAAAGAAAGAAAAGATGGGAATATGAGCCCAGCAGAGAAATGAGAGTAATAGACGTAAAACAATCAGAATAGACATAGTGAGAATGCTCACCGAGTGTGAAGAAGGTAGCCTATACCGCCGAACGATTTACATAGCATTTGTTGAATGAGAGCACAAAAGGTCACTGGAAAAATTATTTTAAAGAAATCGAGAGAAACGAAGTCCACAACAGATATTGGGGTGAGGTGGGGATATTGTTGCAGCATCAACTAAGGCCTGCTCCAAGGAGGTTCATATCTGTAACCAGCCATAATTAGCCGATGAAGGATTCCTAGCGAGCGTCTTCTCACTTAACTTCAGAAATGAGAGAACACGGTCAAAGTAATGGGTCCAGTTGTTTTCTTTTTGTCCTCAATACTCCAATAAACGTACCTTTTATATATTAAAAATCGTCATGTTTTTATGGAAGGAGAGTGTGTTAGCCTGGGTACATTAGAGAAACAAATCCATAGAAACTCATGGATAACAGAGTTTTATATAAAGGGTGAGTGCACATCAAGAAAACATCCCAACCCAGAGCTACCCAAGCTCATAAGTCCAACATTAACCCACATGTCCAACACCAATCCACAAAGTCCTCCTCCATCTCATGAAACACACACTATGACGCTGACTGCAGGAGGAAAGCCGAATCAGTGAATGTGTAAGCATCTCAGCGCTGGTAGGGGTCTCCATACAGTTGCTCCAGCACCCAGGGCTGCATCGGGGTAGGTCCATGTGACTTCTCCTTGGGGATGTTTTGCAGGAAGTGACCCTTGCCACTTGAAGCAGGGAACTGGCTAAGGCAGCTGCACTCGGGTCCATCCATCACAAAGCAAGAGACCTGAGAACTAGAAAGGCGAGGCTCACTGAGCCATTTATCCCTCTGCCCTTCATTTAAACCCACACGTGTTTATGGGCCAGGTTGGCACAATAAACCAAGCACCTCAGAGAGAGTGGATGAAAGTATAGGTGGACAATAATTGGTCATGGGTTAATTACTGTTGGGTGGGGTGATTCGTATACTTGCTTACATAGTTTTCATTCATAAGCATAGTACCAGGAATAAATTTATGGCTGGTATTTCACCTATTGAAATTCTGTGGGAGATATTTGATTGTCTAGCTGGAAAGAGTGACTGCTCACATGTAAACAAACAAGTAACTTAGGAATTGCTGCTCATGCACCAAGAATTGTTCAGAGCACCTGAAAAATGCTTTTACTACCCCAAACAGTAGACTCCACAGTGTCCTTCCCAGGGTATCACTAACCTATGCCCAGCAAGGCAGGGTCTGACATTAGTCTCTCAACCACATAGGAAGCCAAGATGACATTAACGTCAGGAACTTCAAAACAGGCAAGTCAAATTACTGGATATTCTGGGAGTGGCTGACTTCGGTGGCATAGACACCATTGATTGTCTTTCTGTTGTTGTTGTTGGATGCAGCGAAGCTTCTTCCAACCCATTGGGACCTGATGGACAACAGAACACAACACTGTCTGGCCTGTGTCATCATCACAATCGTTGCTGTGTGTGTGAGCCCATTGTTTCAGCCACTGTGTAAATCCTTCTCATTGAGAGTTCTCATTTTTACCCCGACTCTCCGCTTTACCAAGCATGATATCCTTTTCCAGGGACAGGTCTCTACTGATAACATGTCCAAAGTGAGTTCGTGATAGAGAATAAGTCTTCCTGACACACTTAATGACTTGTGTTTCTTTAATAAATTTCTTATCAACAATTCAGCCTGTAACTGAAATTGTTGAGGAGGATAGGTTTACGTTGTGTACAATCAGCTCATGAGGATGGCTAAATCAGATATAGTTCTTATTCATTTTTGTTGGTTAGAAGGACTGATGAAAGCCAGATCTGCTGTAGTGGAGGCCCACGTGCTGCCCTGGGCGTGGTTTCTGTTGGGTGCTGTGCCAACACCCAGTGACTGATAAAGCTCCTGTTGGCTTTCTGCCATGTCTTGATGCAGACCAGATCTTATACCAGATTGGGCCTGGCAGCGATTTGTCTGTCTTGTGATCAGTCATCTCTGTGGTTTCCACAAAGTCTGCCGTCCTGTCCATGAATTGCCATAGTGGGACCCAGGACCTTTGGGCTGATGGAGGGATTTGCATGTCTGTGTGAGAGATGCTCGCAGTGTATGTGTGTCAGGGAGGCAAGAAGAACGTTCCTAGCTCAGTGCTGGGAGGCACAATGCAGTCATTCACCATCACACACACTCTGGCCTGTGGCAGCCCTTTGTGGTATTTAGACCATGACTCAGAGCTGCTGCTTTCATTGATTCCAGTTCCAGCCATTTGGGGGTTTCTCTCTCTTCTTGAGGTGTATGGAGGAGGCAGTAGAATGAAACAGAGAAACCATTTGGGGGAGTAGTAAGGAGATCTCTGTCCCTCCTCCTGACATTTAATATGAGGCATTGAAAGCAGTCTTTGTTCTTCATCATTGTTGTAAGTGATGTGCTAACAGGAGTGGAGGGGGGAGGGGGAGAGGGAGCTGCCCAGGCTGATTTTCCCAGAAAGTCGCCCCATCACATACAGCTCAGGCTGGCTGCTGAGCTCTGTGTGGGATTCTCCAGGTCTCAGGCTGTAGGTAAACAAAACCCACTGCACCGACTTAAGCAAAAGGAGCATTCATTACAAAGGGAAGAGAGGTGACTGAGAATATCCCAAGACAGGGACACACAGTGAGGCCGGGAGCAAGAGCTCAGGACACCACAACACAGAAGGTGCCTCTGGATTTCTTTTATTTTTTTCCCCCTCTGACTCTGTTTTCTTGGTTTCCAAAGGAGGAAGGTGGACAAGATAATCTTTACGCTCATTTAGGGTTTCTGAAAGTTGTTTTTTCTATAGCAACTTTAAAAAAATCCAAAATGTGGTCGTGGAAAGAGAAATTGGCTTAAACAAAAGGGAAATCTTTGAAAAAAAAGTCTAGAGTATATTAGAGAATGTTGACATCTGATGGGAGATGGTGAGGGGGCAAGGTTGCTATCCGAAGAGGGATGTTTGCAAGTCTATTTTCAGGATGCTTTTAGGATTGAAGGAATGTTTGTGAAAATGCCTGAGGAGGAAGGAATGTATTATTTATATACATATGAGGGTTAGTCAAAAAGTATTGCTACTGGGAATTCCAGCGCATGCATCCAGGGACCTACTTCAAACAACAGCCTATTTCTGTGATTGTGGATGGCTGTAGACACATTTTCTCAGTGATACACTTGTCTGATTGCATTACTGACCTTGTCTGCAAAACTTGTTAGAGTGTCTTAAAAAAATAAAACCAAAAAGATCATATGAAAACATTGACTTCCACAGAAAGGACCTGCTGGACCAGAGCCACTCAAGGCAGAGAGGCTGACTCAGGAGGTGATGGTCACTCTGTTTCACGATTTCAAAGGAGGAATTCTGACATATATTCTCAAAGGACACAGGGTGATCAGAGGGGCTGACTAAGAAGTTTAAGAAACTGGAAAACTATATGGGTCAGAAAAAGGCCAGAAAAGTTGTGCGGAGGAATTTTTTTTTCTTATGACATTGCACCTGCTCGTTCTTTCACGACAGAGTGGTACTTACAGAATCTGGTGTCAATTTGTGGAGGGGCGGAGTCTAGCCTGTCAATTGGTCACACCTTGATGTCCTCATTTGGAGGCGCTAAGGAGATAAATAGCTCGCTGGAGGAGGGACACACATCACTCCCTGGGAGACATGACGGATGAGCCTGATGGAACTATGCTGATGCAGCCAGAGCCCTGGAGCTGGAGAAGCCACGGGGAGACCCACGCCAGCTCTGAGATGCTTCTACTGCCACTGGATCCACAAAACTTTCCACCCACTGGCCTGTGATTGTCCTGCATTCAGTATCATTGCATGTATCTAGTGAGTCTGAAGAGGAATTTATAGATTGGTATTGGACTTATGGGCTAATATCTGACTTATGGACTTGATCTGGACTGGACTGGGATGTTTTCTCAATATTTAATTGTTCTTGTATATAAAGCTCTTTCTTTTAAAAAATCATTTTATTGGGGGCTCATACAGCTCTTATCACAATACATACATACATACATCTATTGTGTAAAGTACATTTGTAAATTTGTTGCCATCATCATTTTCAAAATATTTTCTTTCTACTTGAGCCTTTGGTATCAGCTCCTCATTTCCTACCCTCCCTCCCTCCCTCCCTCATGAATCCTTGATAATTTATAAATTGTTATTATTTTTCATGTCTTACACTGACCGATGTCTCCCTTCACCCACTTTTCTGTTGTCCATCCCCCAGGGAGTGGGTTATATGTGCATAATTGTGATCAGTTCCCCACCTTTCCCTTCCCCTCCTGATATCACTACTCTCATTGTTGGTCCTGAGAGGTTTATCTGTCCTGGATTCCCTGTGTTTTCAACTCTTATTTTTACCTGTGTACATGTTCTGGTCTAGCTGGATTTGTAAGGTAGAATTGGGACCATGAAAGTGGACGGAGAAAAATCATTAAAGAACTAGAGGAAAGTTGTATGTTTCATCGGTGCTATACTTCACCCTGACTGGCTTGTCTCTTCTTTGTGACCCTTCTGTAAGGGGATGTCTAATTGTGTATAGATGGGCTTTGTGTCTCCACTCTGCCCTCCCCCTCACTCACAATGATATGATTTTTTGTTCTGGGTCTTCAATGCCTGATACCTGATCCCATAGACACCTCATTATCACACAGGCTGGTGTACTTTTTCCATGTGGGCTTTGTTGTTTCTCAGCTAGATGGCCGCTTATTTATCTTCAACCTTTAAGACCCCAGATGCTATATCTTTTGATAGCCGGGAACCATCAGCTTTCTTCACCACTTTTGCTTATGCACACATTTTGTCTTCAGTGATTGTGTTGGGAAGGCGATAAAGCTCTTTCTTATACACATATCAGTGTCCATGAATTTGTTTCTCTAGTCTACACAGACTAACACAGACAGCAAGAGATGTCTGATCAGAATTTGATGGATCACCTTACTCTATCTACTCTACAGCCCCAATATGGCCCTTCAAATGTCTTTTTGTTCCCAAATCACAAAAGGAACATGATTTGATTCCTTCAAGGATGCCCAAACTGCCATTCTGATGTGGGGTAAATCGAAGAGCTCAAAAATCTCTGGGGGAGGGATAGAGAGATGGAAACACGGTCTTCAAAAGTAGATCGGCCTGAATGGAGTATCTGACAAAAAAACCCAATAGCTTCACGTTTTTATATTTTTGTTGAATAAAGATTTCTATGATTTTATAGCAATTCTTTTTACTTACTCATGTGTGTGTTTGAAGGGACTTCAAAAAGTTCGTGAAAAAAGGGAATTTTCCTATGAAATTTTTGAAACTCACTCGTGTGTATTTGTGATAAAAATACATCTTAAAAAGAACTGTTAATCCATTAAGTTAGTAAAATCAGTAGGTTGTATAAGCATCACCATTATCTAGTTCCATCATATACTTATCACTACAAATGAAGATCTCATATTTCTTAAACCCTCACTTCTCATTTCTCTCTCTTCCATCCTCTGGCAACCACTAATCTGCTCTCTATTCTTATGAATTTATTTATTTTGGGTATTTCATATAAATGGACTCATACAATATGTGGTCTTTTGTATCTGGTGTCTTTCAGTTAGCCCATAATGTTTTGAATATTCATTCATGTTGTAGCTTGACTCAGTATTTTATTTCTTTTTATGAGTAAATATTATTTATTTATATATAGTAGCACATTAAAAAAACTTATCCATCAGTTAATAGATATATAAGCTCTTTCTACCATGTGGCCATTGTGACTCCTATTGCAATAAATATTCATGTAGAAGGTTTTGTTTTTGAATACCTAGTCTCACTTATTTGGGGCACATGCCCATGAGTGGAATTGCTGGGCCACATTATTGATATTTGAACAAATGAGGATTCAACTGCTGACATCAAATGCCCATGCGTGACATGGTTTGGCCTAAGACCATGAATGAAGCCACGGGAGCAAAGAGGAATATGGCTGTGTGTTAGGTATCCTCGTGCCAGGTCCCACTAGTCAAGACACTAATAAGGGCACTGCAGAAAGACCACTGCCTGGTCCGGCACCATCCTCCCAATTGCCATGATGTCTGACCCACTGACTCAGCTACTATGTTCATTCAGTTCATGAGCATCTTCTTTTTTTTGGTTGTTCTTTGCCTTTACCAAGCAGGATGCCCTTTTCTAAAACCTATCTTTCCCGATAGCATGTTCAAAATGCTTGAAATGAAGTCTCACCATGCTGGCTTCTAAGGAGCATTCAAGCCGGACTTCTTCCAAAGCAGATCTGCTTGTTTTTCTGGTAGGCCGTGGTATTTTCAAAATGATTCACCAACACCATAATTCAAACAATCCCATTCTTCTTTAGTCTTCCTCATCTTGTCCAATTTTCACAGGTAGACGAGGCGGTGGAAAATGCCACGGCTGAGTCAGGTGCACCGCAGTCCTCAATGTGACATCTTTGGTTTTCGATGCTTTAAAGGGATTTGCAGCAGATTTTCCCAAAGGAATGCCTTGTTGGATTTCTTGACTGCTGCCTCCATGAGCATTGGTGGTGGATCTAAGTAAAATGAAATCTTGGACAACTCTTTGGTAATTGGCTCAGCATGCACACTGCATAACCATGCTCAAAGACGGTAACCCCGATGCACACATTTCCTGATTTTGGACTCCACAGGAGCCCCGTGGGTTGTTTAAACAACTACATTTTGGTCCATGCACATGCAGGTTCCACAAGAGCACAGTGAAGTATTCTGGAATTCCCATTCTTCTCAATGCTATTCATAGTTCCTTATGAATGCCCTTGCTTAGTCAATAAAGCACTGAGGTAGTTTATTGTGCCAACCTGGCCCATAAACACATGTGGGGTTAATTGAAGGGCAGAGAGATAAATGGCTTGGTGAACCTCGCCTTTTGAGTTCTTGGGTTTCTTGCTGTGTGATGGTTAGACCAGGGTGCAGCTGCCTTAGCCAGTTCCCTGCTTCAGCTGGCAAGGCTCACTTCCTGCAAGACATCCCTGAGGAGAAGCCACATGGACCTACCCTGATGCAGCCCTGGGTGCTGGAGCAGCCGTGTGGAGACCTCTGCCAGTGCTGAGATGCTTACACGTTCACTGACTTGGCTTTCCTCCTGCAGTTGGCGTCATTGTGTGTGTTTTGTAAGATGGAGGAGGACTTTGTGGATTGGTGTCAGACATATGGGTTAATGTTGGACTTGTGGGCTTGAGATGTTTTCTTGATGTGCACTTGCCCTTTATATAAAACTCTCTCTCTTATACATATGAGTTTCTGTGGATTTGTCTCTCTAAAGTACCCAGACTGACACAAGCACTAATACATCCATTTCTGGTCCTCTTTGGTTGCAGTCAACATCAAGCTGTCTGATATCCCTCATTCCATGATATCCCTCATTTCAATGATAACCCTTACTCCATGATTTCTTCCAAATCTACCTTGAATTTCTGGTAGTTTCTTGTTACTACATTGTTGCAACCACTTTTTAATTATCTTCAGTAACATTTTACTTACGTATGAAGTTGCTTAATAATTTTCTAATTCTGTTGGGTCACCATGATTTGGAGCAGGCAGAAATGTGAATCTCTTACAGTCAGTTGGCCAGATAGCTGTTTTCCAAATTTCTTGGCACAGACGGGCGAGCGCTTCCAGCTGTGTGTGTACGGGCAAGGCAGAGAGGAGGAGATGAAGACGCCACCCCGTTTGAAAGTGGGTAGCATGGCCAGAACTCAGAGATGGCTTATAGACCATATGCTGTCACCTCCACTCCCTCATTCTCCCAGGCCCCATCTTCTCTCCCGACACCCCTTCATATTCCTTGGGAATTCTTCATCCTTGTGGTCTTTCAGTCCTCTTCCGACTCCAATTAACTGCATATGACATCCAAATTCCACATCAGTCAACAAAGTTATTGCTATCAGGACTTCCACTCTGTCTTCCTCACTAGTAAGAATCCACTTAATCCCAACCCATCCCCCCCCCAAAGCATCCCAGCCTTCCCTTTGAGTCCTGCCCCTCCCTGAACTTCTCTATCTCTTCTCTAATCTCCTGGTTATTTTAGTCAAAATTCTAGCTCTCCTCCTTGCAGAGGCTATTTTCTGACATCTCTGCTTAAATACACTGAATTCAACAGCAAATAGGCTTGCATATCTTGTAGCTCTATTTTGTCCCTCTCCACTAGTGTCTTCAAATTTACAAAAAATTTCCAGTTTTCTTTTTTTGTTTAAAAAATGTCCTTCTTTTTTGCCTCCAGATTAATACAGAGGCTCTGAGCCCTGGTAGTGCAGTGGGTTCATGTTGGGCTGCTAACTGCAAGGTCAGCAATTGGAAATCACCACCTGTCCCAAGGGAGAAAGATAGCCTTTCTATTGCTGGGCAGTTCAGCCCAGTCCTCTAGGGTCGCTGCGAGCCAGCATCAACTCGTTAGAAATATTTGGTTGTGGTACATAGATTATTGACCACTAACAAAAACAAAGAAAGCTAGCATTTGAACCCAATTTCATGGTTGTTGCTGGCACTTGGTAGACTATAATTGAAGACCTGGTTATGGAATAGAGGGCTACATTTTGAATCGAAACTCTAGTTTGCATGAGCATACGCATCAAAGAAATGGAAAAGAAGGGCTCACCACAGGGAAGGCTTGGTTTGATATCTCAAAGATGTCATCAGTAACCTGCTTAATTTCACTTTGTCTGTTTCCCCTTCCAGAAGAGTGACAGCTTCATGGTATCCTTTTGGTCCCAGGATGGCTTCAAGGAGTTCTGTGATCACAGCCCTCCCTTGTCACCTCCAGAGGCAAGGAAAACCTTTCCCCTTCATCCTGAGACTTGCTCTAATAGATTGTGTTGGCTTTGGACTCAATCACGGTGTGTCACAAACTCTACTCTTATTGCTGGAGGGGAGTCTGCCTTCCTACAGCCACAAGGATGCCCTAAAGGAAACCCGAGGCTTTGCTGCTTACTTGAGACCTTCCAGGACCTTGCAGAAGGGTTTGGATCCCAGACCTGCAGAAGGGTTTGGATCCCATCCTCTGTCCCATCCCGAGACTGTGCCTAGCTGGCACTCTCCCCTTTCTTGCCCTCGGTCAGGGCACTCGATGGTTAGGAAGCACCACGTGGAGAACCACAGGCCTGTGTGTACAAGCATGTGGCCTGAGATGAAAGAGCACAGAGGCATGGAGATGGAGCCAGGGCAGCTTGGCCCTGTAATAGACATGAGGTGATGTCAGGACTTTAGCTCTCTGGACATCTGCTGGGAAGCGCCTGTGCTATAAGTGGAGGAGCTGATTAGAGGACAAGATGAATAGAGCTTCCACTCAATTCTGACCAAACAGGAAAGCCAGTTGGTGAAGCCAAATTTATGGGAGACATGGGAGGTGACTGAGTCACCTTGGAATGCAGAGTGGAAGAAAACGGATACAAATAGGCATGTTCAGACACATCTTTTGTTTTTAATCAAAAAAAGGTCAGTTTCTCACAGGGGCTGTCACTTAAGAAGGATGAGTTAGTTTGTTTGTTTGATTTTTGAAGGATGGCTTACTCCGTAATCTTGGGTAATCCTAATGAGAAGGTAGTTGAACAGACACGAAAGAGACAGTGCTCAAGGGACTGTCCACCCAGACTTAGAAAGCATGACACCAATCCTGGGAGGAAGGGCACCTAGGTCCATGTATGTGGTACAAGCCTGTGGGCATCCTGAGAGCCGATTATTAGGAGTTCCCAATTGAGACCAGTGTCAAGACCCCCAAATAATAAATTTTGATCAGTTTTATTGTTTGCTAGAAAGAAGATGAGTGAAAAAAGGAAATATTACTGCTTGGGAAGAGGACATCAAGTTAACAGATGACAAAGACGGGCAAACAAAATAACTATAAGCATGCCTGTAGAGAGCTTCTGAGGCTGTCAATCTTCAAAGGGGCAGACAGCCTCATCTGTCTCCCAAGGAGTGGCTCTTCCTGACAGCACTTCCAGCCCTCCTTAAGGAGAACCGTTCAAATGTCACCTTTGCGTGCCTCTCCTATGCGGAGGAAACTAAGTGACAACTCGAAAAGGCTAGTATGTCACAAAGAACTGCGTTTCAAGAGGATGAAATGACAAGGAACAGCCATTCCACTAAAATGTATTTCTGTGATTCCGACAAATGGCTCATATCCAAAGATACTGATGTAGCTTGCTGATGGGATGATACTGGGATCTTTCCGGGAAGACTAAAGCCCCATCTCCTCCTCCCCTCCCCAAGAGCTTTACATCTTAATCCCTGAAATCTATGCCTACGTCACTTTACAGGGCACAGGAGACTTTGCAGGTGGGGCAAAATCAAAGCTATTGCGATGGGAAGATTTACACAGATTATCCAGATGAGTCCATTGTAATCACAGGGCTTTGTAGAAAAGAGAAGCAGGAGAGTCTGAGAAGGTGATAGAAGATAGATGCTGGAAATGACCGAGGTGATGTGATTGATTGCTGACAGGGGACTAGGAGGCAAACACTCAGGCAGCTCCTAGAAGCTGGAAAAAGTGAGAACTGGGTCTCCCCAGAATCCCCAGAAGGACCTTGGCCTTGACAGCATCTTTATTTTTTTCATTCACTTGGACTATTTAGTTTTCATCTTTTAAACTTTTAATTTTGATTTAGATGAAGGTTTGCAGAACAGACCAGGAGCTGTATCTAGATTTTATGCACATTTTATCTCAACTCTCCCATTTCAATCCCCTCAATGTGCCGCACCTTATCCTACTTCCTCCCAGTGTCTCCTATTTCCACACCTCCTTCTTCCCCGATTCCCTATCCTTGGGCAAGTGCTGTCTCCGTGATCTTAATTGGCGGATTATTCTAACAGGAGGAGGTGGTGGTGGTGGTCATACGTAAAGGGGGTTTAAGGGCCATGGTCTTGGGGGTCCTTCCAGTCTCTAACTGATCAAGAAGTCTGGTCTCTTTAATGATTTTGAGTTCTTCTCTACATTGTTCTCCCATTCTCTCCAGAACTTTCTAAGGCGATTCTTTTTAGGGCAGTAAGTAGTGGTGGCTGGGTACCAGCTGCTTCTTCTGATCTCAGAGTATTGGATTCAGCCTCATAAGACCTGCTTTCAGTCTCTTGACCTCCAGGATTTAAGGAAGTAAGTTGAACTCAATTAAATCAGTAAGTCTGATAAAAGGAAACTGATATTGGATGACTGCCTCCGTTTGGAAAACCACTGTAAAAAGGAAAGACACTAAAGGATGAAGGTGAGTCTGTGTTAGTCTGGGTACTTTAGAGAAACAAATTCACAGAAACTCATATATGTGAGAGAGAGTTTTATATAAAGGGTAAGCGCACATCAAGAAAACATCCCAACTCAGTGTTGCCCAAGCCCACAAGTCCAACATTAACCCATATGTCTGACACCAATCCATAAAGTCCTCCTCCATATCGCAAAACACACACTATGATGCCAACTGCAGAAGGAAAGCCAAATCAGTGACCGTGTAAGCATCTCAGTGCCCTTCCTCCCAGGATTGACAGGGGTCTCCACACAGCTGCACCAGCACCCAGGGCTGCATCGGGGTAGGGCCATGTGGCTTCTCATTGGGGATGTCTTTCAGGAAGTGAGCCTTGCCAGCTGAAGCAGGGAACTGGCTAAGGCAGCTGCACCCTGGTCTGACCATCAGAAAGCAAGAGACCTGAGAACTCGAAAGGCGATGCTCACCGAGCCATTTATCCCTCCACCTGTCAACGAACCCGATGTGTGTTTATCAGCCATGTTGGCACAAAAACTGACTCAGTCCATGCCAGTTTTATAAATGGCAGTCTAGGAAACACAGACGATCATTGGTGAAATTTGTGTTGGATTGCTCTCTTTATTACATAGCACAGTTGTAACAGAAATACCACCAGGTGGGTGGTTTTAGAGTACAGAATTCATTTTGTCACAGTTCCACAGGCTAACATTCAAATCAGGGCCCCAGTCAGGCCATTTCCTTGTAGGGGCCTCTTTCCGAGTTCCTGGGGTCTGCTAGCAAACCTTGGTGTCCCTTTGCTCGTAGATTGGGGGTGGGGGGTCCTCACACGTCTATCTTCCTCTGTTGTGTGTCTCTATGTCTACTCTACCGAAAAGTGTTTGGGTTTCGGATATACCTTATTCTGGTATGATCTGATTAACACAACAAAAGGAAAACAGCATTTCAAAATAGGGTCAGATGTACAAGAATATAGTCTACAAAGTACACCTGTCCCTAAGGTGGCCAAGGCTGTACATTTTTATGAGAGCAGATGGCCTCCTCCTTCTTCCGGGCTATTCCAGCATCTCTGACCTTGCAGTTAGCAGTTTCGTACTTAATCCCCCCCCCCACACACACACCCTCCCACTACTCCCATTGACAGATATAGGGGTTAGAATTTCAACACATATTTTGGGGGGAGGGCACAATTTAATTCAGAGCAACTGTTGAACAGGTAGTTTGCAAACACTTAGAAAAGTAGATGATCACTAGGAGTAAGTATACTAAGCTACGAGTTTGTTGATCATTTATTATTATTATTATTTATTAGCATGATGAAGCAGAGTATGGGTAGCCTGTGGGAGGTGGGAAAGGCAAAGGAGCAGGCTGCCCCAGAACCTGTTTACCACACAAGCAGGATACAACTGTAAGGGCTCTGGAAGCCACTGTGGTTGTATTGCAGGGTATAGACCAGCATGGTTAGAATGCGGGGTCTTCATTGGAGAATATGTGATGAGCTATGTTGTCAGGACAGGCTAAGGCAGACGGTAGAAACTGGGCCATTGAGTTCCCACCAAAAGAAAGATTTGCAGCCTTATTTTTTTAGGCAATAAGGGAATCAAGAGAGTGCAGAGGAGAGTTGTGTTTGAGGCTTGATCCGACTTCCAAATGAAACAATCTTGTGGCTAAGCACTTAGAAGCTGCAGTCAAGACTGGGAGTGAATCTAGTCTTCAACACACTGGATTTTAACTTTGGCCAGAATTCTTTACTTCTCTGTGCTTCTGTTTCTTCATTTCTAACGTGTGGATCATAATATGATCTGTCTTTAGAAGGTTCATGAGAAAGTCCCCTTATCTCTTAATTCCACCTTCCCAGGAACTTTTTGAAGTACCTTTGGAAAGTTATTTTAAGAATCAAATAAACTAAGATATGTACCATTTTTGGGACCAACCAGTGGCCATCAACTCTATTCAAATTCATGGTGACACCATATGTCACAGAGTAGAACTACTCTCTATGGGGCTTACACTGCCTGAATTTTTCAGAAGGAGATCAATGGGCTGTTATTTCTAGGTCCCTTTAAACAACATTCACAGCCATCGAGTCAATTCCTACTCATGGCGACCCCACAGGACAGGGTGGAACTACTCCTGTGTGTTTTTAAGACTGAAACTCTTTAGAGGAGTAGAAAGCCCTAATTTTTCTTTGGAGGATCAGCTGGTGATTTTGAACAGGCAACTTGTGGTTAGAAATGCAACTCATAATCACTACACCACCAGGACTCCCAGGGTCTTTTAGGCGGACCCAAACTGTCATCCTTTGAGTTAGTCAACAAGTGCTTAACGTTTTACATCACCCAGGGTCTCATAGACTTAGAAAAGTTCCTGGAAAATAATGGTATTTAATGAACACTACCAATCAGGTGCAAAAAAGTTCAAGCCTGAAATGAGTAGACAGTGAAAATTGAAGAAAAGGTGGAATAGCTGCACGGAGTATGACGAAGGCCTTGACTTGACCTCTAGTCTGTCTTGTGTGTGTTTCCTGTACTTTTGCCCCCATTAGCATTGCGAGTGGTGTCTGCAGGGTTCTCAGCCCACGTGCCTTCTTGCCAGAGGTCTTCTCCCTGAACAACACAAGCCCAGAGTGATTTGCAGACCCCTCTCTGCACTTCTCTTATATTTTCTTGTGTCATCAACAAATGTTTCATGCAAATAAGCACAGTCAAAAACTCTTGCTGTGTTCCATGATGCACACCTTCCTGACACGATCACTGAAGACAAATGTGTGCATAAACAAATGTGAAGAAAGCTGATGGTGCCCGGCTATCAAAAGATAGCATCTGGGGTCTTTAAAGGATTGCAGACAAACAAGCAGCCATCTAGCTCAGAAGCATCAAAGTCCACGTGGAAGAAGAACACCAGACTGTGTGACCACGAGGTGTCAAAGGGATCAGGTATCAGGCATCAAAGAACAAAAAATCATATCATTGTAAATAAGGGTGAGTGCAGAGTGGAGACCCAAAGCCCATCTGTAGGCAACTAGACACCCCCTTACTGAAGGGTCACGGGGAGGAGACGAGCCAGTCAGGGTGCAGGGTAGCAAGGATGAAACATGCAACTTTCCTCTAGTTCTTAAATGCTTCCTCCCCCTACTATCATGATCCCAATTCTACCTTACAAATCTGGCTAGACCAGAGGATGTACATAGGTACAGAGAGCAACTGGAAACACAGGGAATCCAGGACAGATGACTCCTTCAGGACCAGTGGTGAGAGTGGCGATGCCTGGAGGGTGGAGGGAAGGTGGGGTAGAAAGGGGGAACCGATTATAGGGATGTACATATAACCTCCTCCCTGGAGGATGTACAAAAGAAAAGTGTGTGAAGGGAGATGTCAGACAGTGTAAGATATGACAAAATCATAATCATGTATAAATTATCAAGGGCTTATGAGGGAGGGGGAAGTGGGAAGGGAGGGGGAAAATGAGGAGCTGATATTAAGGGCTCAAGTTGAAAGCAAATGTTTTGAGAATGATGATGGCAATAAATGTACACATGCGCTTGACACAATGGATGGATTGTGATAAGGATTGTACAAACCCCCAATAAAATGATTTTTTAAAAACCTGTTTCTATGAAATCCCAGAAACCTTCATTAAAACCAAATTATCAAGATGAGAAGCTGTTGCATCCGAGCATCTCCTCCATGAAGGCCGATGCCCTCCTGCGGGCAGCCTCCCCCCCCCCCTGCAGCCCTTTCCTGCAGCAGTCTGCGCTCTTCCCCTCCAGCCCCTCAGGACAGCGGCCTTGACCTCCTCCAGGGGTTCTGATCCTGGTCCTTCACTTTGGGAAATAAAAGGAAGTCCGACCGGGCAAGTTTGGGGCGGTAGGGCGGGGGGAAGGTTTTCCAACAAAATTCCTGTCGGGTAGATCTGGCTTTCTTTGAAGAATGAGAAGGTGTGTTATGATGGGGGGAGAAAATCCTCAACACGACTTTCCTAGGCCCCCCACCTGTGCAGATTTATGAATAAACCCCCATAACCTTCCTGCGTCCTTTGAAAAAAATCTATCATTGTTTCCCCTTTGGGACCCCCCCCCCCCACAAAAGAAGTGACCCTCACCTTCAGACCTCTTTGTTTTAAATTCCATGGATTCAGCATATTCCTTTGGAAGGCCCTATTTTGATTGGATCTTGCTCTCTGAATTAGACGGGTAAATCCGAGACTCATCCCTGGTTACAGTTGTTCCACAACACGGCCTCATTCGCTTTGATCTTTCCTAAAAGACTGATAGAAATCGGCCTTTTGAGATCGCTGACCTGCCTGCAATGTCTTTGGCACCCAGCAAGCCAATGGATACCGAGGCCAAGATGTTCACTTCGATTGAAAACGCCCAACGGCGTGTGACCTCAACTTCCAGTCAAAGCCAGTTGCACTGAGCGCAGATAAGATTGTGGTCTTGTGCTCAGGGAACATGCTGTCCCGAAGCTTATGCTTCTCGGTGTGTGAGTGAAGGTGTGGGTGGGACTGGTCCCCACCGTGTTTGTGCGGCATGCAGGGGGAGGAGCGGAGGAGGAATGAGTGTAGTAAATAGCACATCTGGACTCTAATTCTACACTGCTCTTCCACAGATTTCTGGGCTTCAGCCGCAGTCTCTTTGTTAATAAGATCTATGGTCTTCTTTCTCTTGGCTCATCTTTGAGTCTTTCTGACCTTTCTTTAAAATGCACAATTCATCCAGATTCTATCAGAAACTATTATTTCAAGAAACTTGGTGCAAAGCTTCCGTGATTTGGGAAGATGTCCACCTGCATTTAGTCAAATGTTTAATATTTAGCCCTGACCTCAGAGTCATTTCTTTCCCTCCTCTGGGCACTAAAATATCCTTTTAGGGAGAGGGCACCCTAATAAGACGTACAACTGTATTACTAAGCGATCTTGTCCATAGCCCCCACTGATTGCAGTGACGTGTTTAAGCACCCGGTTTAGAATCAAGCTATGCTGCATGAACTTGAATCCTGGTAGCAATGCATTTGGCCTTACCCCAGTATGCAGATTTCCCTCCCTTCGATGTGAGGCTTATGGAAGTCAGGCGCTATTTCACACATCTCTTTTTCTTCCCCTCAGCACCCATAGTAGCCTTTTATGTGTAGTGTATGTTCTAAAGCTAAGTATTGTTGATACAGCAGTGTGATAACTTGGATCAGTCCAAGTCTCGAAGCCTGCAGAACGGAGACCTGGTGCTGTACCAGGCTGTGCGCGGAGCTGCTCACCAGAAGGTGAGTCATTCAAATACCGCCACCACTCCACAGGAGATGGGTGAGGATGTCTGCTCCCAGAAAGATTTCAAATCTCGGAACCCCCTGGGGAAAGCTCAACCTTGCCCTTTAGGGTCGCTGTGAGTCAGCATCAACTTGGTGGCAGCAAGTTTTCTTTTTGGAAGCCTGTGTGACTGGGGAAATGGTAGTGCCTGAGACGAACGACTGCAGCACAATTAAACGTTAATTAGCACCCCACATGACTGCATTGGGCTTGGGGAGACAAAGAGGCCTTCAATTACTTGGGATTCGGTTCCAAATGAAGTAAGACAAAAATCACTTTTTAAATCTCTTCATCTCAGTAACTCAGTAAATGATTTCAGTTGTACTGAGCACAGATAAAATTGTTGACTTATGCTTAGGGGATGTGTTAGTCTGGGTACTTTGGAGAAACAAATCCACAGAAACTCATATATATATATATATATATATGACAGTTTTATATAAAGGGTGAGTGCACATCAAGAAAACATCCCAACCCAGTGCTGCCCAAGCCCACAAGTCCAACATTAACCCATAGATCTGACACCGATTCTCAAAGTCCTCCTCCATCTCACAAAACACATGCAATGATGCCAACTGCAGGAGGAAAGCCAAGTCAGTGAGCGTGTAAGCATCTCAGCACTGGCAGGGGTCTCCATACGGCCGCTCCAGCACCCAGGGCTGCATCGGGGTAGGTCCATGTGGCTTCTCCTTGGGGATGTCTTTCAGGAAATGAGCCTTGCCAGCTGAGGCAGAGAACTGGCTAAGGCAGCTGCACCCTGGTCCGACCATCACAAAGCAAGAGACCTGAGAATTAGAAAGGCGACCAAGCCATTTATCCCCCTGCCCTTCAATTAACCCCACATGTGTTTATCGGCCAGGTTGGCACAATAAACTGACTACCTCAGGTGACATGCTATACCAAAACTTATGCTTCCCTGTGGGTGTGTGTCGGGGCAGGGAAAGTGGTTTGAATTTTTTCCCAGTGGGTATTATGGAGTTATGTATATTCAGTGTGGGTATGATTGGACCCCACGGTATGTATGTGTCATCTAAGTAGAGCTGCAGATGCTGAATGCATTGAGCAAAGACATTTAATACTTTATGACTCACTGGCTGATAGATAACTTCTTTTAATGCTGCTTCAGGGAGAAATTGCTCATCGTCTGGTAGATCTAGGTTGAAAGAAGAATGGCACGGAAGGTGCCCTCCACTTCAGAGTTGGGCTTGGAAGTTGGCATGAAGGGAAGGGGGAGTCCTCTCCTTTTCCATCCCATCACTAAATCTCCTGTATCTCCCTGCTCTACACTATCTCTAGTATCCACCCGGGGAGAGGAATAAAACAATAGTCTGGAGATGCTCTTTGCTCCTTTACCAGGCTTGGATTGTTCCATCAACCAACTAAAGTCCAACAAAACCCAGCAGATTTTCAGGTTGTTTAGGAGCCCTGGGCGCACAGCAGTTAAGCACTCTCTGGCAATCGAGAGGTGGATGGTTTCAAATCCAGTAGCCTCTTACAACCTATGAAACTCAACTAGGCAGTTCTACCTTGCCATCTATGGTCACTATGTGTTGGCGTCCATTTGATGACAGACAAGAGTAGACTATTGAGGATAAAAAGACGACCATCAGACTAACGGAGTTTATGTGCAGCTGTTCACTCGATCCATCAGAGAGGGCACTTTTAACACATTAATTAGCTTTGGAAGGACAAATGCCAGCCAGAGCGCAATGCTTCACTTTGCCAAACTCAGGCAGCACTTTCAATGACCCACATGAGTCTGGAAGCCAGCAATGGAATGGAACAACCTGTTAGGCTACTTATTTACATTCTCCTAGGAGCAACGTAACCATGCAGCGATGATCAATAAACAATAGTTGACCAGTACACACTGGCCGCGACCTAAGTCTAAAGACGAACAAGATGGAGTTCTTAACCTCAAATGCCCTAGAAAAGGCTGCTGTGTTTTGTTGATAGTGCTGTTAAGGAAAAAGAAAATCATGAATTTGGATAGCCTTCCTCCTAATATTAACCATCTGCCCAAACTTAACCTGTTTATTTCCTGGCTGACATTCGCGTTGCGTGGTTCCTTCGTTTCAGAGTGATGATGAGAAATCCCTGATGGTGACCGGTGCTAACTAACAGAATATGGAATGGTCATTTGGAGGCTGGCTTCCAAGATTTTCTTCAACGACAAGTTTCCTTACCTTAAAACCCTTTCCATTCAAATATTAAAAACTCCCAGACCTATTTTTCCTGTGAAAACATCCCAAGTGAAATCTTTTTGGAAAAAAAATTTTTTTCCAGAAAGTTAGGAAAAGTTGAGCCAAAGAATGCAAGGCCAAGGTCAACCAACTCTGAAAGAGGAATGGGGGTAGGGAGTTAAGCTTGTTTACCAGGGTCCTTCCAGTTGCAGGGAGGACTAGTACCTCTGGCAATGGTGAACAGCTGTTGAAACAGCGGTGCTAACCTCAGTTGCTTAACCAACGTTGGTAGAAAACGAGTGCTCAACGTCAATGAGGAGAAGCTGTCTCACAATGTCAAGGCTTCTGCAGCAACGCCAAGGTCAGAGCGATGGGAGACTTACATTTCAGCTGTTGCGCAAACGTTAGGAGCTTTTCAGGGCCTGTTGCTTCTCTGAGCATGATCTCATTTGAGAGGGACACCCCATTTTGATGGAGTTCAAGTTTGAGGGGCCACCCAGGGACGTTTGAGGGGCCACCCAGATCTGACGGAATCTTAGATCATTCAACAGAAGTGGATTGTGATGGGGCCTTGCTTCTCTACATAAAGAAATCTCAAATACCTGCCTGGAAACTCTGCTGAATGACTTCCAGGAGAGGGGTAGACATACAGGAGTAGAAATCTGAAATGCTCCACTGAGGACCTCTAGGGGGCAGCGTTTCTTTGCCTTTTCCAGCTTCTATAAGGAGCCCCGGTAGCATTGTTGGGTAGGTGATGAACTACTAACCTCAAGGTCGGTGGTTCAAACTGACCCCAGCTGTGCAGGAGGCAGATGAGGCTATCAGAGCCTATAAAATTTTACAGCATTGGAAAGCCTATATAGGATTGTCCTGAGTCACAGTGATAGAGGGGGTGAGCGAGTTAATGTACTATTTATCAAAATATCAGAAATGTGATCAAAGATTAGTGTCAGAAATCCCTTTTAGAAAAAAATTCCTTTTAAGTTTCATCAGTAGGGATGTTCTCACTCAGGAAGGTTGTCAGCAGGGCCAATGAGAGAGATAGCCAGGTACGAAGCATCTTCCATTTAGATAAACGATGGAGTATGATGCTTCAGGGGTGGCCTGATAACCCCTGGAGAAATGTAGTTCCAGATCATTGTTTCCTGTGATTATCAAAAAACCTGCTCTGTTTGTCACTTTTTTTTAAGTATATAACTTGTTTCATTTTCCATTGGATTTTTGAAGTAGTTTGGAGGTTGCAAACCCTACTGCTTTCTTCTGTCTCGTGCATGCAGAAGAAACATAGACTTTCTCAAATCAAGCTGCTCTCTGTCTTTGGCTCTGACTCTTCCTGCAGCCTCATTCACATCGTTGATAATTGCCTTAAAGGCCGTGGGCTTTGGGAAGCTTTTCTGCAGTGCATATTTAATTCACATTTACTTGGGAGGGCAACACACGGCCTTTATAGCCCTTTGTAGAGCCGACCAGACTCCTCTGGCAGTGAAAGTGGGGTGACTCCCTTCATCTCTCACTTGGTGTGCAGTGACCTCTTGCAGAAGCATGTGAAAGCCAAGTCTTCAGAGAAAGGCGACATTTGCACTGGAATTTCCAGACCTTTCTCCTGTAAGCACTAGGTAATATATAGATTGCACTTGAAGGCAGAAATCTGCTCTGTTTCACGTTCTCTGGCTTATCTCCTTCAATGTTGGCTATAATTTCAGGCCAGTTCAGATGGATACCAGGGGGATTTATATTGTGCTGCTTTGGAAAAGAGGCTCCCCTTTCACTTGGCTCTGAATGATGTGTTTTCTCTTGTTCCCTCATCCCCCTCCAGAGATAAAATGCTCCCCGAGGAGCTAATGGTTTTATAGCTGTGTTGCTGGCAGCAGTGGGTCAGGGCCCTACTGAAATCCACTGATTTCCACGGGTTGAGATGGAAACCAATCCTTCAGGAGTAGGGGGAACCTTTGCTGCAGGGCTTGCCTGATTTAAGGTCTTGTTCTGGCAAGAAGGTCAGATTCTCTGGACTCAGAGTGGCTCTGGGACACAGAGGCTTGTCTTTCTTGTCTGCTGAGACGGCCACCTGAGTACATGAGATCTAGGAACAAGACGAAAGAAGCCCTAGTCTAGGTTGCTGGCTATTTCAGGGCTTAAGATGGATGGATAAACCAGCATTAAATAAGCGAGGCGAATGATGACGGCAAATCCAGCAATTTTCTAGCCATTTATGTGTACTTTGAAGAGAGGAGCTGCCACTGAGACCTCATCCGTAAGCCTTGGAGAGCAAAATAGAAAAAAGGTATGTAAATGAACAAGCGAGAGAAAAACAGATAGTGCTACACCCCTGCTTCCTCCACATCTTTTCCTTGGTTTGCAAGTGGGTAGGAGATTACCATTCCAAACCCTACACAGAATATTCCGTTTTCCAAACAAAAGCTAAAAAAAAAAAGTAGCCATCGCAAAATGTAAGCATAATAGAAAAAGCTACTAATGCTCAGAAATCACTCTACCACCTAATTTAGTATGCGCATCTCTTCCCCATTCATCTCGTTCCAGTAATTTCTGAAGAGC
This sequence comes from Tenrec ecaudatus, assembly GCF_050624435.1. Taxonomy (NCBI): domain Eukaryota; kingdom Metazoa; phylum Chordata; class Mammalia; order Afrosoricida; family Tenrecidae; genus Tenrec; species Tenrec ecaudatus. The sequence continues at coordinate 72,770,225 of NC_134539.1, read as the reverse complement.
AGTGTGATGTCCACCCCAGAGGACAGCACGAACCCAGAGAGGCGAATGACTTGCCCAAGGGCACAAAACAATTGGAAGCAAGGCTGCACCAACGTTCAGCAGGGTGGAAGAAAGCAGGAAGTCAAACGGAGCTGGGTTTGGATGATTGTTCTGGAACGTAAGGGCTCTGTGGTGTGGGGCAAGCCAAGTTTGCCTATTTGAACATCCATTTCTTCTTCTAAAAATGGAGGAAACAGTGTCCTGGTGAGGGACCTCGGGCACACATGTGCTGTTCCCTGGGAATCCTGTAGAGTGTGTGAAAGGGACTAAGGGGGAAAGGAAGTTGGAGTCAGATTACAGAGGAGCTAGAATTCATCAGTTGCGTCCCCCTGGGGATGTTTGGCCATAGTTTCATGCAGGATGAAGTGGACACTGTGTTAGTGGGACTGTAGTGCACCCCTTTAAAACACAGCTCCTCTTCCTCTTGACAGGCTTGGGTGAAGAGTCACATGGCCTGATGTAATACAATGGCTTTCTCTTATATATGTTCTTTCTAGCCTTGAGCTTATCTTTCCATCAGACGTGGTTGAATAGGCAACAATCTTGCAAAGAGATTGGTTATTATGCCAATAGGATGCAGAACACCACCCACTATGATTAAATGATCTACTGAGGGGATTGGTCAGGTTGTGGTCTGGCTGGGTGGGTCAGGCCTTGAAATTGAATCTAAGGGACAATCTCACAGAGATTGAAGTGGACCTCACTACCATCAAGAAACTTGGGGGTCTTTGGACCTAGGATCCCTTCACTGAGAAATTTCTAAACCCAGACAAGAGAACGGAAGATTGTGAGAAGGGGCAATAAGCTCAGCGGCGCCCAATGGCAGACAGAGAAAAATAGTGGCAGCAGTTAAGTGCCTTCCAGCAGGAGGCTTGCCGGCAGAGTCAAGAGCTGTAACACTTGCCAGAGCAGGGCAGAGACAGAAAGGCAACAGCAAAGGCCACTGACTGGCACAGACTAGACAAGGCCTATCTGTAAACGCATCGGAGAAGAAACCATACCCTGATTCTTCCAAGTTGATCCTGACCCCAGTTGTAGCAGCTTCTTTCCTGCGTAAACGATGTGATTCTAACTATGGGCTGTGAGTTCCGTGTGGGCATTACAACATATTGGTGAACCCATCCAAAAGGTAAGGAGTGCTGGGGCGGGGACGGCTGGTGTCAGAAATTGTAAGAAAGTTGGAAGGTGGTGGCATGTCTGACCTCCACGTCATAGAAATCAGCTTTGTACTGACCTTGATTCTTGTCTCTGCCCTTAAAATTGGACAACTTCAGATACTCGGTCACACTCCTGCAAGCCTGTCGTAGACGTCATAGAGGCTTATAGGAAATCCACCACTGTGGAGTAGAAAAACGGTCCTTATGTTTGGCGTTGGACCCTGGAATGCTGTCTTAATCCTTGCCTCCGTCCAAAGGATAAAAGGCAGGACCCTGGAGCACTTTCCACGGGGCACTTTGACCGCGGTGAGGTACCCAGGTCCACCTACTCACATGGAGTCGTATCTCATGTGCATCATGCGCACTGCCTATTGGTTGGCTTGAGGGTAAACCAGCATGAAAGCTATTGAAAACCTCATCCATGCAATGGTCTGATCTCATTCATCTTCATCCTTTGTGTTCTGGTCTCATTAACCCAGGGAATGAAAGGACATGACGAACAACCAAGCCTTTGGGGATCAGTCGGAGGCAGGGATAGAGCAGTATGCCAAGCGAGGGTGCCACCATTGGGATACAGTGTGGGTGTTCGTTACTACACAGTCACGGGTGCACTCCACAGTGTTGGCAAGCCATGCCTTAATCCAGAGGTGCTGCTCGGTGGGTTTGATTCACCAACCTTTCAGTTAGTGGTCTAGCTCTTAACCATTTTCTCCTCCCAAACCAAACTCGCTGCCGTCAAATCACTGCTGACTCATACTGATCCTATATCAATCCTACAGGACAGGGTAGAACTGCCCCTGTGAGTTTCCAAGAAGGTAACGCCTTAAGACAGTGGTTCTCAACCTGTGGGTCGCGACCCCTTTGGGGGGGGTCAAACGACCCTTTCACAGGGGATGCCCAATTCACAACAGTAGCAAAATTACATTTATGAAGTAGCAACAAAAATAATTTTATGGTTGGGGGGTCACCACAACGTGAGGAACTGTATTAAAAAGTTGCAGCATTAGGAAGGTTGAGAACCACTGCCTTAAGAGAACAGAAAACCCCATCTTTCTCCCTCTTTCTCCACTCAGGGACTCCTCTTTCCCTGAATCTGGGTCACTCTCTTGAAGATTCAAATTTCCTGGGAAGAGAAGCTGATTGGCCTCTTTCAAGTCACATGTGGCAATCGCATCCAGGAGTTGTCACCCATTGAAGGGGACCATTTCTCTGGGAAGCAGGGAGAATGGCAGTGCTTAGGCCCAGACCTGGCTATCCTCCTTTTTGCCACGACCGTCAACAAAAGCGTTGCAACTCGCTGCTATTTGAGCCCACAAGTTTTCCTCTAGGGGTAAGCTACATTTGTAGCAAAGGGCAAAAGTGACGAACGAGCGCCTGTCACCACCACTTCTCAGTCAGTTTGCCGCATACTGTGGTGACTTATGAGGTACTGTGATGCTGGAAGATACGCCACTGGTATGTCAAGTGCCAGCAAGCTCACCTCAAGTGAACAGGTTTCAGCAGAGCTTCCAGACTAACAACAACAACGAAGGACTAGAAGGACTCAGTGCCCACTGCAGAGGCAGAGACTGCCGAAAGCCTTAAGCATAGCTCCGAAGCACGTTCAGATACTTCAAGCCTAAACAAAGGAAGCGGAACATCATCAGAGATCTTGCCAACAGACAAGCCCCTGAGGTCCCAGGGCACTCAAACTGTGACTTCAGAGGGGCTGATTCCTTCCAGAGGAGGCTGCCATGGTGACAGAACTCAGGGAAAGCCTGTGGGAATGGGTCCTCCAGGATCTTCATTTGAGTACAACTCAAGGTAACGAGAGACAGCTGCAAAAATCCTCTAATGCTTGGAACTTGGAGTGTGGGAAGTATGAATTTAGGAAAATTGGACGTGGTCAAAAATGCAATGGAACACACGAAGATCAATAACCTAGGCATTAGTGAGCTGAAATGGGGATAACACAACCAAGAGGCATGGCTTGTGTTCATTGTCAGAAAGGAACTTAGTAAATGCATCATGAAGTACAGTGCTTTCTGTGGTTGGATTATGTCTATCCGCCTTCAAGGAAATCCAGTCAATACAACTATAATTTAACTTTATGCACAAAACACAAAGCTAGTGGTGAAAAAAAATGAAGAATTCTACCAACTACTTCAGCTGGAAACTAATCAAACATGCAATCAGGATACGTTGATAGTTATTGGAGATTGGATTGCAAAAGTTGGAAGCAAAGAGGAAGGAAGAGTAGTGGGAGAGTATGGAGTTGCGGTACAGTTGGGATCTGGAAACACAGGGAATCTAGGACAGATGAACCCCTCAGGACCAACTGTGAGAGTGGCGATACCGGGAGGGAAGGGGTGTAGAAAGGGGGAACCGATCTCGGGGAGCTACATATAACCTCCTCTCTGGGGGATGGGCAACAGGAAAGTGGGTGAAGGGAGACGTGGGCAGTATAAGATAAGATAAATTGATAATTTATAAATTATTAAGGGTTCATGAGGGAGGGGGAGTGGGGAGGGAGGGGGAGGGAACAAAGGAAAATGAGCTGATCCTAGGAACCCAAGTGGAAGGCGAATTTTGAGAATGATGAGGGCAATGAATGTATAAGGGTGCTTTACTCAATTGATGTATGTATGGATTGTGATAAGAGTTGTATGAGCCCCAATAAAATGATTTATTAAAAAAAAGAAAGAAAAGAACCTGGAGATCACAGGATGGAATTTTGCAAAACCCATGACCTGTTCAGATAAAAGACTCTTTCAACAACGCAATGATACAGTGGACTTCCCCAGGCAGAAAACACAGAAATCAAATTGACTACATCTGCGGGAAGATACCATGGAGAAGTTCAATTTCAACAGCTATAACCAGACCAGAGGGCAACTGTGCAACAGACCATCAATTGCTCATATGTAAGTGCTAGATAAAGCTGAAGAAAATTAAAACAAATCCACAAGAGTCAAGATATGACCTTGAATCAATCCCACCTGAAATTCCATAACATCTCAAGAATAGATTTGATGCACTGAGATAGTTAAAGTTTATTATGCTAACCTGGCCTATAAACACAGGTGGGGTTAATTGAAGGGCAGAGCGAAAAATGGCTCAGTGAGTCTCACCTTTCGAATTTTCTTGCTTTGTGATGGTGCAACTGCCTTAGACAGTTCCCTGCTTCAGCTGGCAAGGCTGACTTCCTGTGAGACATCCCCAAGGAGAAGCAGCATGGACCTATCCCGATGCAGCCCTGGGTGCTGGAGCAGCCTTGTGGAGACCCCTGCCAGTGCTGAGATGCTTACATGCTCACTGATTCGGCATATGGGCTAATGTTGGACTTGTGGGCTTGGGCAGCACTGGGTTGGAATGTTTTCTTGATGTGCACTTACCCTTTATATAAAACTCTTTCTTGTACATGCGTTTCTGTGGATTTATTTCTCTAAAGTACTCTGACTAACACACTGAACAAATCATCAAAGAAACTGGATGATATGAAGAAGACTGCAGCATTAGGATTGAAGGAAGGCTTATTAATAACCTGTCATATGCAGATGACACAACCTTGCTTGCTGTAAATGATGAGGACTTGACGCACTTGCTGATGAAGATCAAGGACTGCAGCCTTCAGTATGAATTACAACTCAGTGTAAGGAAGACGAAAATCCTCACAACTGAACCAATAGGTAACATGATAAATGGAGAAAAGGTTGAAGTTGTCGATGATTTTGCCTTGCTTGGATCCACAATCAATGCTCCTGGAAGTAGCAGTCAAGAGATCAAAAGACGTATTGCACGAGGTAAATCTGCTGCTCTTTAGATATTGAAGAACAAGGCTGTTACTTGGAGGACTACGGTGAGCCTGCCCCAAACCATTGTATTCTCATCATATGCATTTGAGTGTAGGGCATTGACTAAGGAAGACCATAGAAGGATTGATACGTTTGAATTGTGGTGCTGGAGAAGAATATTAGACGTACCATGGACTGCTAAAAGGACAAACCATTCTGTACTGGAAGAAGTAGGGCCAGAGTGTTGCTTACAGGGAAAGATGGAAAGACTTTGTCTTACGTACTTAACACATACTGCCAGGAGAGACCAGTCCCTGGAGAAGGACACCATGTTTGATAAAGTGGAAGGGAGGCAAAAAAGAGAGAGGCCTTTCTGGAAGATGGATCGACACCCTGGCTGCATTAATGGGCTCAGGCACAGGAGCAATTGTGAGGATGGCACAGGACCGTGCAGTGTTGGGTTCTGTGGTGCATCAGGTTGCTGGTAGTCAGGGCTGACTTGGTAGCATGGAGCGACAACCAAACCTGTCCAAGTTTTGCATTTCATTCCTGAGCTAAGTTTTCTTGCTGTTGTTACCTGCCATGGAGCGGACCCCAAGGGGATCTCACGCACAGTGGGAATTGACTTCTGTCATGGACAGGGTTTTCATTAGCTGGTATTTCAGAAGTAGATTACTCAACCTTACTTCCTAGTCCTTCTTAGTCTGGAAGCTGCACTGAAACCTGTGTAACATCACAGCAACACACAAGCATCTTTTGACGGGGCCAGCACATTGGCCAGCAATGGAACCAGGGTCACCTCAAGGAAAGGGAGACTTCTCCCAGTAAACCATCATTGTCCTCCGAGCTAAGGGGTGCCTGTTAGTGAGCGAGCCTCTTCAGAATGATTGAAGGTGAAAAGTGCCACTGAGCAGTGCAGGCTGTGTTTTTGCACAGGCAGCCGGTTTTTGTCACCTAGAAGAAAATATGCCTCCTGGGTGAGTGCATAAGCAGTGAATTCAATTATAGGTCTTGATTATTATGTAGAATGACATCTCTCCTCAGCGGCCAGAAAACAGGAGCTGCTTGGAACTGCAGCCGGGAAGAGCCACAGAAGATATTCCAGGGCTGAGCAGCCTTAAATAGCTTTCTGAGGACTAACCGGGGAGCCCTGAAGTCCATGATTTGGGGTTTTGGGTTTATCTTCAGACCGGGTGTTCAGAAGCAATTCTCTCCACCCCTCCAGTCTCCCTCCTGAGGCAAAGTAGCTGCATGCCGAACACTGGAACTCTATTCATGTTCCCTCCCTCTATTACTTTCTCAGGGCCCATTCCAAGATTCCCAGGGGGCTGTCTCCCCACATGACCCCATCAGAATCTGTTTTTAGGAAAAGATGTGAGATATTCATTTGTATCTAACACTTCATATACCTCCAAATGTAGCTTTGACTCTTTACAATGACACAACCCCAAGAAGTGTAATGCTCCTCCCCTCCCCAGGCCCATATCCTCTCTCCACCCTTTTCAATCCCGAGAAGACCCACTTTTATAAACCATATCAGCAGGCTCACTTGCTCATTGGTTTCTGCTTGGGTTTGACCATAGGAAGCAGCAGCAGAACATGGGAGCAGGAGAGGAGATGGAGATGGGGTATTTCCCCTCTGGGTCCCCCTACTGGGCAAGAGATTCTTCATCTCAACTCAACTCAACTCAACTCAATTCAGTCAACTCAACTCAACTCACTGCCTGGGAATTCAGGCCAACTCATAGCTACCCCACAGGACAGGGTAGAAATGTCCACATGGGTTTCCTGTGTAACTCTTTACAGGAGAAGATTACCTCGTCTTTCTCCTGCAGAGGAGCTAGTGGTTTTGAACTGCTGACCTTCATCAAGCTTTCTTCAATCGCCCCACTTTGAGGGTAGTATCCATTTGCTGCTGGGTTGTTGCTAATAAAGCAGCTTATTATCTTCCCTGTTTTATGGATGAGGATGTTAAGGCAGAGAGTTTTTTTCTTTTAAAAATAATTTTATTGGGGGCTCATACAGCTCTTATCACAATCCAAACATCCATCCAGTGTGTCAAGCACATTAGTACATTTGTTGCCATCATCATTCTCAAAAAATATTTTCATTCTGTTTGAGCCCTTGGTATCAGCTCCTTATTTTCCCCATCCCTCTCCGCCCCCCTTCCTCATTAACCCTTGATAATTTATAAATTATTTTGTCATGCCTTACACTGTTCCACGTCTCCCTTTACCCACTTTTCTGTTATCCATATCCCAGGGAGGGGGTTATATGTAGCATTGTGATTGGTTCCTCCTTTCTACCCCACTTCCCCCTTACCCTCCTGGTATCACTACTCTCATTATTGGTCCTGAGGTGTTTATCTGTCCTGGATTCCCTGTATTTCCAGTTCCTATCTGTACCAGTGCACATGCTCTGATCTAGCCGGATTTGTAAGGTAGAATTGGGATCATGATAGTTGGGGGGAGGAAGCATTTAAGAACTAGAGGAAAGTTGTATGTTTCATTGGTGCTACACTGCACCCTGACTGGTTTGTCTCCTCCCTGCAACCCTTCTGTAAGGTGATGTCAAGTTGCCTACATATGGGCTTTGGGTCTGTACTCTACACTCCCCCTCATTGACAATGATAAGATTTTGGTTCATTGATGCCTGATATCTGATCCTATCAACATCTTGTGATCACACAGGCTGGTGTGCTTATTCCATGTGGACTTTGTTTCTTCTCAGATAGATGTCCACTTGTTTATCTTCAAGCCTTTAAGACTCCAGACACTATATCTTTTGATAGCCAGGCACCATCAGCTTTCTTCAACACATTTGCTTATGTACATATTTGTCTTCGGTGATTATGTCAGGAAGGTGAGCATCATGGAATGCCAGTTTAATAGAACAAAGTATTCTTGCATTGAGGGAGTACTTTAGTAGAGGCCCAATGTCCATTTGCTACCTTAATACTAAACCTATAAATATATGCACATAGATCTACTTCCCCATCCTCATATATAAATATATTTACATATGTACATGCCTGTATTTCAGTGGTTCTCAACTTGTGGGTTATGACCCCTTTGGGGGTCAAACAACCCTTTTACAAGGGTTTCCCTATTCATAAAAGTAGCAAAATTACAGTTATGAAATAGCAACGAAAATAATTTTATGGTTGGTCACCACAACATGAGGAACTGTATGAAAGGGTCACGGCATTTGGAAGGTTGAGAACCAGTGCTGTATTTAGATATCTATAAATGTCCTTTGCCTCCTAGTTCTTTCCTCTATTTCCTTTTACTTTCCTCTTGTCCCACTATCATGTTCAGTATTCATTAGGGTTTTATTAATTCCTCTCGGTTACATTACCCTCTATCAAGCCCTATACTCACCTATACCTTCCTCACCACCAATTTTGATTCACTTGTTGTTCCCTTGTGGGTTTGTTAACATCACTACCTTTTCCCTCACCTCCCCCTCTCCCATGTCCCCCCAGAACTGTCAGTACTGTTGTTTTGTTGTTTTCTCCTCCAGATTGTTCATCCAACCTATCATATGTAGACAGACCCATGGAGATAATAACATGCACAAAAACAAGACAAAGCAACAAAAGAAAACAAAACAACAAAACCAATGACAAAAGAAAAGAAAAGCCTGTAGTTAGTTCAAGGACTGTCTGTTGGCCTTTAGGAGTATTTTCTGGTCAAGTCTGATGGGGTGCCAAGCCCTGACCCCAAAGTCTATTTTTGGTATTCCCTGGGGACTTTGTTGCTCTGTTCACCTTGCTGTTCTGCTGCATGCCCTTAGTGTTTTGCCTCGGTTTAGTAGGTTCAGATCAGGCGCAATTCCCACACTGTGTCTCCAGTGTTGTCCCCTGTAGGGTTATGGGTCAGTGAGGGATGGTGTGTCTCACAGTGGGGGGGCATGTGGTCTTCATTGTGGATTGGCTGCTCTGAGCGGATATATCGTCCTCAAGGCTTGGTGGGCCAGGATATGCTCCACTCTCTCTTCCTTCCCCTTCATTTGATCCTGTGTGCTCTGTTCAGACATGTCCCTCTCCCTGAGCTGAAGCTTCAGTGCTGTCCTCTGAAGTCAATTCTTCTGGGGAAAGGGGCAGGTGTCCATGTAGTTGGGATTGGGGCTGGCCCCTCAGACCTCTCCACTGGTTCCCTACTCTATGCTGGTATGTTGCATTCACATCTTGGCGCACTGGGTTGAAGTCTGGTCCCTCTTTCCCTGTGGAGATATAAACAGTACCCTCCCCTTGGGGGGGTTCATTCCTACACTTTCATATAAATTCAAATTCATGTATTCTCATGTTCAGGGGATGTCATCCGTTCCTCTTCCTGCTCTGCACTATCCTCCAAATGTGATCTGGATTCTCTCTGTAATTTTTAATTTTAGGAGAAGTTTCTCTTCTTTGATTAAAAAGAATTCTCTTGAGTCTTCTCTTTCTTCACTCAGAATACTTCCTGAGATTTTGGTGTTTGCAATCCCATGAAGTAGAACTTTTAAGCATCATTATTTGAAAACAGCCTTTATAAAATTGAACCCTATGCAAGTCTTGCAATACTAGATCAGAGCAGAACCTAATTATCTATATTTCTTTGATCAGAGCAGAGCCTAATTATCTATATTTCTTCCCGTGTTCAGGGTGACAGAGCACATTAAATCTGCAAGGGTCCTTAGAGATTATCCAAGTTCTTAACCTCTCTTTTGGTAATACAGAACCTCCCAAGTCTGAAAAAGCTACATACCCACCCCCAAAAAGCAATTAATCAGTTTCTTTTCCCCTTTCTCTCTTTATTTCACACCTACACACAGACATACACACACACACACACACACACACACACACACACACACACACACACTGAAATTTTCCTTTAATTTGCAAGGCAGGGTCCACTTTAATTTAATACTGCACCCTGGATATTTCATCCCTTCCATGTGACCCTTCTGTGAGGGACTGTCCAATTACCTTTGGGGTCTCCATTTTGTCTATGCTCCTTCTCATCAATTTGATTGCTTTCTTGGTTTTTTTCTTACTAAAGTAGATTTCAATTTTCTTACAATTGTTTCCTAATAACTACTCTCTTTTGAAAAGAAAAATCTATGGAGTCCCCTGAAGTCTCTACACCAAATATCTTCATAATCTTCTGAACTGATCTCTGTGTCTTGAATGTAGCTGGCCCAACAGCTAGCCACTTTTTGGATTGGACTTTTGTTTTTGAAGCTATCATGGGATTGAAACAAGAATATACTTGTGTTAGTCAGCATTGACTAGAGAAAACAATGCAGAGACACTCGTATGTGTACAAAGAAAGAGCTTTATCTTAAAGAGCAATTGTATATTGAGAAAACATCCCTACTCAGTCCAGATCAAGTCCAAAGTCTAATATTAGCCCATATGTCCGATAACAATCTATAAATTCCTCTTCAGACTCATGCAACAAATGCAATGATGTTGAATGCAGGAAGATCGCAAGCCATTGAGTGGAAAGTCTTGTGGATCCAGTGGCAGTGGGAGCATCTTAGCACTGTTTTGGGTCTCCACATGGCTCCTCCAGCTCCAGGGCCCTGACTACATCAGCATAGCTCCATGTGTCTTATCAGCAGGAAGACAAAGCAGAGAGAGTCTGTATGTATCTGGCCTCCAGTGAGCTATTTATCTTTGTGATGCCTCCAAATGAGATCAAGCTGCAACCTGATTGATGGGCTAGACCCCACCCCTTCACAAGTTGACACCAGATTTTATGCAACTACCACAATACTGAAAGAACTTATCTGCAGGTATCTACTGGTCACAGAGGCATGTTTAAACAGACTTTTAAAAATATTTTTGGGGGTAATAAACCCATGCATGCATGCAAAAGCAATGCTTTTTGACTTACTGTCATATAACTCGATGTCACAATCTAGTTACAATGCTACAGCAGCACAGGAGGGCTGCTGCTGCTTCTTGTTGCTGACTGTGTCAATCCCCATGCATATGGCAACTCCATGCACAATGGAATCCAGTGTGCCTGGTCCTGGGTCATCGCCATAACCAGATGCTGATTGGACAGTTGTGACCCACGGGGTTGTAATCACAGACTGACTTTCACAAGCAACCCCCCCCCCCCAACTTTCTTCTTGTTTCATTCAGTGTGGGTCATTATTCGTCTTCAGCAACTCTTTGAGTCTCAAGCCCAAACTTTGTCTTTCCATTCTCCACCCCCTCCCTTGTCTTCCATTCCTCATTGTTTTTTCTGATGCACCCCAAAATTTGGGACTTCTGGTGTTGCCAATGCAGGCAATAGAGACTTTGGATTTTTTCTTACTTTAGTGGTTGTTGGTAGTCGTGACTCTATGTTTTCTTCACGGGCTTGCTCATTCCATTAGTTGCTTTGCTCTAAAGAGTGTAGTGAGCCCTCGTGGCGTACTGGGTGACATGATGAATGGCTAACTGCACCGTCAGCAGTGGAGAAAGAGAAAGCTTCCGTCAGTGACAGCCTAGGAAGCCCTCCCGGGAAGTTCCCCCCTGTCCTCTTGGGCCACTAGAGACCGAGAGAGAGAGAGAGAGAGAGAGAAAGAGAGAGAGAGAGAGAGAGAGAGAGAGAGGTTGTAGGGAGAATCAAATCAGGTCATCCACAGAGCCCCGCGGAGGAGTTGTTCAAAGCATGCTATCTATTTTCATATCTGCTTTGCTTTCGTCATTGTTATTTTGGATGATGATTAAGAGCAGGTACCCTGGAATCCCATAGCAGGAGTCAGCATCTTGGTGCCACCGCTCACAAACAAGGCCATTTAAGAAAATGTTGTCCTCAAACCTCCTTGTGCCTCAGTTCGCTCATCGACTAAACGGGAATAACAATATTACTAAACTCTTGGGTTGTGATGAAGATGAACCAAAACAACACAGGGAAAACTTTTATCACAGGACCTGGCTCAGAGAAAACTCAGACTAAAATCCGTTCTTAGTATTGCTATCTGAAAGACACTTGCTAGTTGGTAGGCGAGCAGCGTCGTGGTGTGGATGTGGGCAAGTTACTTACCCCTCCGAGGGATAGTTCTCTTCTTCTGTGACAGTCCTACTGTCACAGGACCCATGGGGATGCGACATTAAAGTGCTTCACACAGTATATGACATATTGGGGACCTTCAACAAATGCTAGTTCTTTGGGATGCTGTGGGGCATGTGAAGATGAATAAGGGAACCCAGGCCTCTCTACCACCTTCAAGAGGTGTATAATCTAGTTGTGGGGATAAGGCATATATACAAATAGTTATAAACCCACTGCTATTCAGTCGATTCTGATTCATCTTAGCTTTTAAGACAGAATCGAACTTTCCCATGGAGTTTTCAAGGCTGTAGGTCTTTACAGAAGCAGATGACCTCATCTCCCTCCTGCGAAGCAGGTGGTGAGTTTCAACTGCCACCCTATCAATTAGCAGCTGAGTGTGTAACTGCACCCCACTAGCATGGCCTCAATTCTACCTTACAAATTGGTAGCTACAGACAAGAACCTTCAACACAGGGAATCAGGATAGATAAACCCTCCAGGGCCTACAATGAGAGTAGAGATACCAGGAGGACTAGGGGAGGGTGGGCGGAGAAAGGCAGAACTGACCACAAGGATCAATCTATATAACCCCCTCCCAGGGGAATGAATAACAGACACATGGTGAGGGGTGACGGAGGACAAGGTAAGATCTAAAAATAATAATCTATAACTTATCAAGGGTTCATGAGGGAGGCTGGGTGGGGGAAGGAGCGGGAAGAAATGGGGACCTGATATCAGGGACTCAAGTGGGAAGAGAATGCTTTGAAAATGATGACGGTGGCATATGTGCAAATGTGCTTGACACACTGGATGAATATATGGATTGTGGTAAGAGATGTAAGACCCCAATAAAAGTCTTTAATAATATTTTTTAAAGCTGTAAACATCCTGAAATGGTGAGTGTCGAGAAAGAGCTCTGGCTTACGGGCTGTGGGGGTGTGCACGGGGTGAGGGAGTTACGGCAGGGCCAGCTGAGCTGCCGTGACAGAGTGTTCTTCATTAAAGAGAGATTTCCATGGTCAAAAACCTCCTTCCTTTCTCTCTCTTCCATCATCACCCCTTCTTTTCTTGCCCCCAATCTCAGCATATCCTATTATGCACCACTGATAATTGTGGATCCCCAACCAAACTCACTGCCAGGGAGTCAATGCTGGCTCATAGGGACCCCAACTGTGCGTTTCCAAGACTGTCCTGTTTATGGGAGTAGAAAGCCCAGTCTTTCTCCCGCAGAGCTGCTGGTGATTTCTAACTGCCCACCATGCAGATTTCAGCCCAGGCACCACCAGGTCTTCCTCGATCATTGGGGATGGGAAGGATGAATTCATCATCTGCTGCCTGCAGTTTGCTAATGTGTTCTGTTTTCTAGCTGCGATATGTACAGCGGCTCTGTGAAGATGACATTTTCTGCCATTCCCTGAACTTTGTCTCCCTCATCTTTCATCCACTGTCTGAGATTCATTGCTCCAGCACCCTGGAACCACGGCTGGAAAGACTTATTTAACCTTCAGAATCAATGGAAGAAATATTCCACAAAGGAAGTGATGCGGGGCTTTTGCTTGGCTTCTTCCCTCTAGTTTCATTATCTCCTTCCTGGGGCCAAATGCATGCTTCCTTCTCCTCCAAATTATCAGATACGAAGCCTCCCAGGGACCTGAACTGGGGTGTTCTCTCCTGGTAATGCTCTAGTCCTCGATCTTTCTGGTTTTTTTTTTATTTTGGCTCCTGTGCTTGCTGGATATTGTAGACATCCTTTATTTCTTTCCTTTCACGTCTCCCTGGATGGGTTTGCCCCTCGGAACCACAAACTTACAGTGAGAGGTCTGCTGGCTAAGAGGGTTAGTCCATGCCTGGTTATCTGTGGGCTCTCGTAGCTGGTTGAGACAGGATTTTGAGTAATGTAGTTTCTGCTGCCGTGCAGCTTCCGTTCCTTAGTCCCATGAGAGCATTTATTAGGGATGGGATGGCTGATTCCTTTTTAATCTCGGTGATTTTTATTGTGTAGTCCATCTGCTGGGGTGTTCGTGGGCTCACAGTCATGCCAGACCTATCAAGCTTTGGTGGCTGCCTGCTCTTCTTCCCCCACAGTTATGCCCATATTATTGCACTGGGAGCAGCCACTTTATACAGCTTGACCGTGCCTTCCCAGCCCAGTTGATTGGCAGAATGGGCAATGGGAAACCACAAACAGGGGCAATGCATCTCTCCGCTGGAGTTTTAGGTTCTGCACTGAGAGGGATTTGGGACCATCTCTCTCTAGTGGCCTGAACCAAAGATGGATAAATAAAGGAAGCTGGGTGCCATGTTTTCTGCCAGGGAGAGAGCCAGTCACGCTGAAAGCAAACCTGAGCAGGTACGCAGAAAGGAGAAAGTAGGGAGGCACGGATGGAGCGTCCTGAGGGTCCTTGGAGTGCTGGGGAAGTAGCGCTCTCCTCCTCTTGGGTCAACTCCTCCTTGGACACTGTGAGGAACTTTCACACCCTTCCCCCAAAAACACCTTTTCATTGGCTCAGACTGTCACAAGTTGGTTTCTCTCACACCTAATCAAATTAACCTTGATGGTAATTTATTAAATTATTGACTTCATGCAGTGGTACTAGCCAACCAAGAGAGAGGTTGGGTTACCATTGTACCCTTTCACAGAGTCTGGTGTTCTCTGGACATGTTGTCAGGAGATACCGGTCCTTGGACAAGGACATCATGCTTAGTAACGTAAAAGGGCAAAAGGAGGAAACGCTTTGCCCCCTGAAATGCAGGTCTTTTACCCTGAGACAATGCAGTCAATTTACCCACTCCAAGTTAGAGAACGAAAGAGAAGTTTTCATTTAGGAGGTATACCAGTGAGGAGACCGCAGCAATGCAAAATAGACGGTCTTTGTGGTGTTGTGATTGAAATCAGAATATCCAGAGAATATATACCCTTGCCTTTGTAATTTATTCTTTGGGAAGTCATGATTAGATATTTTACCCTGGTTTTCATGGGAAACAATGGCTAGCCATGAGCAGGCAAAAGGAACAATAAGGTCCGTTAAGTCTTAAGCCAGTCTCAGGACATCTTTGCTGACTAACTACATAGCAAAGTGTAGCTTTTAATCACTACCAGTCAGGGAAAGGAACACTTCTTACTCACCAGCGTGATCTAGCCTTGAAGGTGACATCCACATCTAACCTGTCTGCTTCTGAGCCATGCAGCAACTTACACAAATTTCATAGAGAATGCTTTAAGTAAAGGGGTCTGTCTCACATTATCTGGGGGCAGGAGGTGAAAGATGTGGAGGCTATGGGATAGTGTGTCCAGAACACAGATTCTGGAATCAGGTGATTTTGAAGGGGGGAGGGGGGTCAACTCTGTCCTAGCTTTTCCATGCTTGTGCTAATCCATCTATAAAATGACCATAGTCCCAACACCTGCTCTTGAGCATCGTGGCTCTGATTAAATGAATGTTCCTATTCATACAGATTATTGCCTGCTGTCCATGAGGTAGGTTACATTGTTGATAAATGAAGGCGATTACGTTTGCTATTATTTTGACAGATGAACTAGACAGAGGATGCACTGAAGATGCACTGTATATTCAGATGGAGAAGTGGAAACAAAATACCTGTTGTTGTTGTTTTTTAAAAAGACAGAAAGGGTACTAAGTGCCTCAAATAGGGAAAGGACATTCCATGGTAATTTGGAAAAGGAATGGCGACCAGGTTGCACAACATGAAGAGTGTAAGCAATATCACTGATGTACATAAGCCAATGCCGAGTGTTTTATTTTCTACACAAGCGGGAGAACTCCATTACTCCCATAATTCTATTTTTTCCACAAACTTTATGAACCCCGCCCTGGTGTTTTAACCCCGATAATAGTAAAGAACATTCTATGGTGTCTGAGAAGAAAGACCAGAAGGGAGGCAAAGGTAGATTTGATAGACTTTGAGTAAATGGAACTGGAACATGCAGATGTCCCCATGAAAATATCAACTGTGAATGAAAACTTGTATCTATATTATACATTAATATCCATGTCTGATTGACATGGAACAATTTTCACGCAGTGCTAATTCAGCATTGATGTTCGGCAGGTGAAGGCACTCTGATAGATGCTAAGGAAACAGCAGTGACCAGCCATGTCCCCACTTTCCTGAAGCTTATGTTTCAGGAGATAATGTTCAAAATTATTAAGTATAAAAATGCTCCCAACAAGATCCCCTGGGCAGTGTTTTGTTCTTGTACACAGTCTGTGCTAATTAAGGTTTTGTGTCAACTTGGCCAGAATCCCATATGGTTCAGCTGTTAAGACATAGTCATCCCCTCATGATGCAATCTCCCACAGGTGTGGCTTGCTTTCAACATAAGTGGATGCTGTGGAAAACTTGCTTACATTTTGCAGGGTCTGGATCAAGGTTGGTCCTTCATCCAACCTCCATTTCTTTGAACTTGAACTATTTGCTGCTGTATTCCATGCTGAACCTAGGAGTTGTCAGTAGTTTGCCATCTTTACCTGTCAACCTTGGATTCCTTCCTCTCTGAAGCTAGAAATCTGCTATCTGACCTGCTGATCTTGGGTTCATCAGTTCCTGCAGCTACAGGACTCAGGAGATGCCTCCAGGCTGACATCTGACCCATGGAGTTGGAACTTGCCCACCTCTAAAACCATGTGAACCATTTCTTTGAAATAAACCTCTCTGGAGACATACATGCATAATTTTAAAAAATGCTCCCAAATAGTATATGTAGTCTGATACCATTTTAATGTGTATGCAAACAGGGAAGCACATAGAACCAAATCAAACCCACCACCATCGAGTTGATTTTTACTTATAGCGACCCTCTAGAGAGTTTCTGAGACTGCAGGTCTTTGTGGGGGCAGAGAGCCTCATCTTCCTGTCCATTAGTGGGCTTGAACCACCAGCCTTGTGTTAGCAGCCCCACACTTAACCCATTATGCCACCAAGACTCCTTCCATATGTAGACACTTGAGTGAGACCTTGTGGGAATACATTTTATATGAATAGAAAATGAGAGAGTGAAGGACATTGGGCATCCACTCAAGTACTCCCTCAATGCATGAATACTTTCTTTTATTAAATTGGCACTCTATGATGATCACCCTCCCGACACAACTGCTAAAGCCAAAGCGGGTGAACAAGTAAATGTGGTGAAGAAAGCTGATGGTGCCCGGCTATCAAAAGAGATAGTGTCTGGGGTCTTAAAGGCTTGAAGATAAATAAGCGGCCATCTAGCTCAGAAGCAACAAAGCCCACATGGAAGAACACACCAGCCTGTGTGATCACGTGGTCCCAAAGGGATCAGTTATCAGGCATCAAAGAACAAAAAAATCATATAATTGGCTGCACACCTCCATGATATGATCGCCGAAGACAAACGGGTGCATAAGCAAATGTGGTGAAGAAAGCTGATGGTGTCCAGCTATCAAAAGAGATAGTGTCTGGGGTCTTAAAGGCTTGAAGGTGAACAAGCGGCCATCTAGCTCAGAAGCAACAAAGCCCACATGGAAGAAGCACACCAGCCTGTGTGATCACGAGGTGCCAAAGGGATCAGGTATAAGGCATCATCCCTCCCAAAAATACCATAGTGAATGAAGGGGGAAGTGCAGAGTGGAGACCCAAAGCCCATTTGTCGGCCACTGGAGATCCCCTCACAGAGGGGTTTAGGGGAGGAGACGAGTCAGTCAGGGTGCAATGTAGTACCAATGAAGAATGCAGCTTTCCCCCAGATCCTGGGTGCTTCCTCTTCCCCCCTCCCCCAACTACCATGATCCGAATGCTACCTTGCAAGACTGGATAGAGCAGAGGTTGTACACTGGGGCATATAGGAGCTGGAGGCACAGGGAATCCAGGGTGGATGATACCTTCAGAACCAGGGGTGTGAGGGGCAATACTGGGAGAGTAGAGAGTGAGTGCGTTGGAAAGGGGGAACCGATTACAAGGATCTACATGTGACCTCCTCCCTGGGGGACGGACAACAGAGAAGGGGGTGAAGGGAGATGCCAGATAGGGCAAGATATGACAAAATAATAATCTATAAATTATCAAGGGCTCATGAAGGAGGGGGGAAAGAGGACTTGATACAAAGGGCTTAAGTGGAGAGCAAATGCTTTGAGAATGATCAAGGCAAAGAATGTACGGATGTGCTTTATACAATTGATGTATGTATATGTATGGATTGTGATAAGAGTTGTATGAGCCCCTAATAAAATATTTTTTTAAAAATGAGAGAGCTAGAGAAACATCGATTTAGAAGGATAGATACAAAAGTGTTAATAGTGATGATGATCAGCAGTAGAATCATTTCCTTGTATGTGTTTATCTGTGTTTTCCAAATTTGGAGAAAATTAACTTGTGCTGTGTACATAATGCTCAAAATTAGGTATAATGTATGCAATTAAGCAACTAAAAGAACTTAGGGGAAATCACATAGGCCTTTCCTCTTTCCTTCTCCTTGTCTCCTAGAACCTAGTGTCATAGTGAAGGTTCTTTCTGTTCTTCTTCTCAGCATCTGCCTCCATTCCCTTTGCTGAAGGCCCATCGGTCCTTTTATCTGATCAAAGGAAAACTTCGGCTGGAGAATACTTTTACCAAAGAATACTGTGCTTGAAAACTGAAGGTTTGGGCTTTTAGGAGGGAAAAAAATACTTTATAAAGACAAATGATGACTGTTCCTATGTGCTTTATGGTTGCTAAGTGTTCAGGAGATGCTCAAAACAGGCTGGAAAAGATGTTGTGGATTTTCAAGGTAATGAAAATGAAACAAGGATTTAGTGTGTTCTGTGGGGCCATGGTTAAGCATTGGTCTGCTTTCGTCACTAGCAGCCTTGGAAGCCCTTATGAGGCAACTCTCCATCCTCTGAAGTCACTATGAGTCAGAGGCTAGGTGATGACAATGGGTTTGAGTTGGCTTGGTTTTGTTTTTCCATATGAGGAGAGTTTCCTGGCTAGTGAAAATGGTAGATTACTCACTAATAACCAAAAGGTTGGTGGTTCAAATCCACCAGAGGCACCCTGGAAGAAAGTCTTGGCCCCTTATCTCTAAAAGATGACAGCCGTGGGAAAGCCGGTGGAGTCTACTGACACATAAGGGTCTCTGTGAACCAGAATCAACCAACCCCAGGGCAACTCTTTCTGTTCCTTGGGACATTTGTTTCATGGTCTTCTGTTCAGAGGGTTTCTGATATAGAAACAGAATGTTCTTTCCTGAACCATTGTGATAGTTAAGGTTTATTGTGCCATCCTAGCCAATGAACACATGTGGGATTAATTAAAGGGCAGTTTAATTGAAGGGCAGAGAGACACATGGAGCAGTGAGCCTCACCTGTCTTCTCTCTTGTTCTCTGGTGGTCAGACCAGGGTGCGGCTGCCTTAGCTAGTTCTCTGCCTCAGCTTGCAAGGCTCACTTCCTGCAAGACATCCCTGAGGAGAAGCCACATGGACCTACCCCGATGCAGCCCGGGGTGCTGGAGCAGCCGTGTGGAGACCCCTGCCAGCGCTGAGATGCTTACACATTCACTGACTCGGCTTTCCTCCTGCAGTCGACATCATAGTGTGTGTTTTGTGAGCTGGAGGAGGACTTTGTGGATTGGTGTCAGACATATGGGCTAATGTTGGACTGTGGGCTTGGGCAGCACTGGGTTGGGATGTTTTCTTTTTTTTATTTATCATTAAAAATCATTTTATTGGGGGCTCATACAATGCTAATCACAATCATACATACATCCATTGTGTCAAGCACATTTGTACATTTGTTACCATAATCATTCTCAAAACATTTACTTTCTACTTGTGTCCTTAATATCAGCTCCTCATTTTGCCCCCTCTCTGCCCACTACAACCTCCCTCATGAACCCTTCCTAATTCCTAAGTTATTATTATTTTGTCATATCTTACACTGTCTGACGTCTCCCTTCACCCACTTTTCTATTGTCCATCCCCCAGGGAGAAGTTTATATGTAGGCCCGTGTAATCATTCACTCTTTTTTTTTTCTTCTTTTACATTTTATTAGGGACTCATACAACTCTTACCACCATCCATACATATACATACATCAATTGTATAAAGCACATCCATACATTCCCTGCCCCAATCATTCTCAAGGCATTTGCTCTCCACTTAAGCCCCTTGCATCAGGTCGGGATGTTTTCTTGATGTGCACTTACCCTTTATATAAAACTCTCTCTTAGACATGTATGTGTATCTGTGGATCTGTTTTCTCTAGTCTGTCCAGACTAGCACAACCACAAATGCATAGGACATGAGCACTTCACCACCAGTGCTTAGCTCAGGAGCCCCGGTCAGCACTGGGCGTATTGGCTGAGCCAGATTCTAGGCTGTGGTTCAGGAAAAGTTGGTTGCTTGGGGCATAGCTTCTGGCAAACACACCTCTAGCTTTTTCCCCACTGAGGTTCCAGTTTGCTGGGCATGACACGGTTTCTCTGGCAGAGCTCACTCCCAATGCCTTGGCTTTCCAGAACTGTTCACCATTCCCAAAGAGACTGGGTGTGGTGGTTTGAATAAGCTCAGAATTTAGAGTGTGTTTTTTCTCTCTCACACATTTCCTTTCGTTTATTTACCCTGCTGCTCCCTACCCCACTCATTCCTGTTTTTTCCTCTTCATTTGGATGCTGGAAATTTCAACTACTGTTTGGGGGCCGGGGGTGGGGAGGTGTGGGGGCAGGGTATGCATGTATTTCCTAAGTGTACGTATTTTTCATCCTGATTGGTCATTTGTGTGCCCTGTTGACGTTTTTGAATAGAAGCAAGCAATTTGCCTATGTAATTTTTGTTTTGTTTTTTGTTTGTTTTTTAATGTGAGTCCAGTGAGGGTGGGGAGACTGAGTTGTTTAGAGATCAACATGAATATAAAGGGACATGTTTGTGGAATGAAAAACAACTCAAAGTAAAACAAAACAAAATCTGATTCTTTACCAAAGAAAGTCATTAATGTGGTGGACTCGTTTTCTGTGTTTAAAATGTTTCAAGGAGTTCCTGTCACTCGTAGGATAAAGCCCAAGTACTTTGCTGTCTTTCTTCATCACCAACTTTATTTCAATTCCCGGAGACCCGATGGGTGCAGAATGCACTGCTCCATGGGCGTGCCAGAGCTGTGACCTTTCCGAAGCGTTTTGCCTGGCCTATCTTCCAAACCACTTTGGATGGTTTCGAAGCTCCAACCTTTTGACTAACCATTTGCACCACCTAGGAGCTCCTTTCAGGTATCGTGAACAGGCCCATGAGATCTGCCGTGAGTTATACCCTAACTTACTCTGCAGCTTTGACTTTCATACTCTGACTAGCGCTTCATCAAGTGCTCCCCGCCCCGCCCCTCTGTAGCACTAAACCCTTTCACCTCTTGGATCTTCCCAGTGCAGCTGTCCTTCCTGGTCCTCTGCCCATGCTCCTTGGTGGTCAGCTCTCAGCTCACATGTGGCTTCCTCTGAGAGCCTCCCACTTCCTGGCAGTCTGAGTGAGTGTCCTCTTCTGTCTCTTGTATCATGGTCTATCCACATCCCTGTCTTCTTCATTAATCAATACACATTGCTCAAGAGTAGGGACCGTGTTTTTTAATGTTATCATTTTGGGTTAATTACATTGTGTGCCCCAAAATATGACCTGTAAATGTTCACCTCTTTCTACTCCCATGCACAGTTATAGTCTCGGGAACTCACGGGGGCACCTCTAGCCCTTCCTACAGAGCTTCTCTGAGGCAGAATTGACTGGGCAAAGGTGGGTTTTAATGCATATGGTTGGAATTCCTACTTGAGAATGGGTTGTCTTTGCTATTCTAGTGAAGCAGGATTCAGACTCAAAAACACCCTCTGCACGGCGTCCATTCCAAACATGGAAACCCTGTAGGACGGGCTACCACTGCCCCGGTGAGTTTCCAAGACTGTCCATCTTTCCAGGAATGGAAGGGTTCATCTTTCTCCCCAGGAGCAGATGGTGGCTTTGGACTGCAGTTAGCAGCCCGAAGCGTAGCCCACTGGGCCACGAGAACTCCTGCAACCAGGAGGAGTGCAGCATAGCATGAGTCGGCACCTTTCAGAGAGAGAAGGGGTTAAGCAAGCGATCGAGGAAGCAGAGGTGCAGGAAGAGAGATGCCAGACCGTGAGATTACTCAGGAACAGAATCTCAAAAGAGACGAGGGAGCTCCCCCCAGAGCCAACAGAGAAAGAAAGCCTCCCCTTAGCTTCTGCCCCCCGAATCAGACATCTAGCCCCTAAGTTATGAGAAAATACACTTCTGTTTGTTAGCAGCATCCATTTGTGGTACTTCTGTTGTAGCAGCACCAGGTAACTGACACGGTTTTATCCCTAGCACCTGGCACCATCTGTCTGTCTGTTGGTTGTACTGTGGTGGTTTGAGTGTTGTCATGATGCTGGAAGCTATTCCACAAACACCAACAGGGCCCCCCAGGTAGACCAGACTCAGGAGAGTTTCCAGACTCAGGCAGAATAGGAAAAAAAATGTTTACTGAACTAATTCTAAAAGTTAGCTAAATCCTATGGATTATGACAGAATGTTGTCTGAAATTGCTTTGGATGAGCGCCTAGGTGGGAAAGCATTGACAGTGGCCACACCCATGAACTTGGCCATACTAAGGCTCATGAAGGTGGGAAGGACCAGACAGCAATTCATCTGGTTGGGTGTGGGGCACCCATACCTTGGAGCTCACCTGATGACCTGATGGCCACTAGCAACAACTGGATTATAATCCCAAAATCCTATAACTATACTCCCTCACCTATGAAAGTTGGTAGTGCAACCACTTCGTGCCTTTAGCCCCCCAATTTTGGGTATCCAAGTTCTATCCTGTCCACTTACATCAACCCAGTGCTCTGAGGAGACAATCATATATAGTTTTAAATTATATATATATATAGAGAGAGAGATACATGACATAAGAAATAAACAATAAATCTATAAGGCAGTACAAATGGCTCAGTGCAACTCACTCCTGTTAGACAGCTGTGAGACACTGGCAGTCCTTCAAGTCTTGAGGGCTGCCGGGCAGTCCTCTGTAGAGCAATTCAGGCTTTCCGGGCACAGGCAGAAAACAGCAAGGCAGGCCACCACCAGTCAGTCAGATGACAGGGTCCAACAGTCCCCAGCTCAAAAGATGTAAGTTCCAATAGTGTGGTGAAGCAGGTCTTGAAGGAACCTCAAATTACAGTGACACAGTCCACAGGGTAGGTGTCCCACAGGTAGTGTAGCTTGCAAATGGAGGCACAGAACAAACAAGGCAGCCGCACACTGGTCCGGTGATCAAAGAGCAAGAGACAAGATTTTCGATATGAAGAATCTTCATTCCAGTTGGAACCTTGTGAAGTCTGCATCCATAAGCAAAGTCAAATGAGGACAGGCCATCCATCAAGTCAGCAACAATATGCATCAGTTCACAGGCTCGAAAATCTGTTCATCGGGTCAGGTTCTGGTCAACTAAATGTGGGCTGCTTCATTTAGCTTCCACAGGGTGCCCATTGGTCACCTTGCCTTTACACCATGGGCACTCACAAATTTTCAACAAGCCTAGCCCTCTCATGCTAGGTCATGAACTTTACAACCCTCAACCCGCCCTCATCTTCTCCCCGTTTTCCTGTAAACCAAGTCCACAGGTGTCAGCGGTCAGACTCAACTGATCGGTTGTTGTGCCTGGCCAGTACATAGTAAGCACTTAAGACATACTTCCTTCCTAGTCAACTACACGGCCACCATCGACATCATCTATGAGATATACACCAAGATGAACGCCGAGCTCAACTACAAGGTGTAGACGGGCCGCGCCCGCACCCACGCCCGCACCCGGACCCGAGAACCACTGTGAACCCACCCAGCCAGGGCGGCCTGGCAGAGCCCTGGCTTTTTAAAAAAACAAAACAAAACAAAACAAAACAGAACATTTTTGGCCTCATCTCCTGGAGCAATAAATCACACATTGACCCTTACCCCCCTATTACCCCCCCCCCCCCCCGGGCGAATTGCCTCTGAACTTCACAGCAGCCCGGACTGGCCCGTGTGCCTTCACACCTGTGTGGTCAGGAGCAGCTAACCTTTCTAATAAGTCGAGTCCTAGGGTTTTTTGTCTTTGAGCATGGCTCGGCGTCACACACCCCACCTCCCAGCCAAGCAGACGTCCTTAGGAGGCTCGGTCGGAATAAATGTGGGAGATGTTAAGGACCATGAAAAGTCTGATATGAAAGGACGCAGGGTTCCTACTGCGGGATTTTAACAAGGACAGGGCAGAGGGGGGCGTGTGCTCTTGCTCTGCCTGCCGACGTCTGTTTGCCCAGGCGTATTTTTTTGTTTTGTTTAATTTTTATTTTTAAAAAGCTGAAACCAGCCAGCCAGCCTTGGGTGAACCCCTGGGTGTTGATGTGAAAGCGATCGGGCAGGTGCACGTGACTGGTCCCAGTCGATGGCGACAGCCCTTGCATCTTTTCTGCATCATGATTTCTTCAAGTGACCACTTCCGCACCTAGGAAACTTACCTGCCCCAGGTGTTCTCCCGAGGGGGCTAGGATGAACCTCCCTGGGCTGCAGGGACCCCAGACACCTCGCTGCCTTAACTGCTGCCAGCACCACCAAGAACTGTATTCTTCTTCCCATTGTTGGGGTGAACAAGGAACTCCCCCAAAGAATTTTGGTGTGTGTGTTTTTTTTTAAAAAAAGAAAAACCCAATGAGAAACAATTGGTGATTTTTATGCAGACACTAAATGATCCTTAATAAATACCTATATTTTGAAATAAAAAAGACATACTTCCCTAAAACCGTTTGTTTGTTTTTAAAGATATACTTCCTGAATGAATGGTAATGGTACATTAGGATAATTTGTCTAGAAAATGAGTCAGGAGTAAAGTGCTTGTATGTGTCTATTTTAGGAGTTCATTTACTGGATTCCTGGATTATCAATTCAGATTGAATAAATATAATTGAACACGATTATGTGTAACTGCTTTCACCATCATTTCATTTTCTATTTCCCTTAGCTCCCCATTTAATGCCTTCGAAGCTCAAGTTCAAGGAGATTGAACAGCCTGATCGTGGCCACAGATGAATGCTAGAAGGAAATCTGATCTCAGAAGACCCAGCTCAGTGTCCCTATCAGGGTGCTGAGTTGTATTAGACCAGATTAACTAGAGAAACAAATACAGGGACACTGTGATATGCTGATATCAAAGAGTAATTGTATATTAAGAAAACATACCAGCCCAGTCCAGATCAAGTCCATAAGTCTTATAATTAACCAATAAGTCTGATACTAATCCATAAATCCCTCTTCAGACTCATGCAGCCACATGCAATGATGCTGAATGCAGGAAGATCACAGACCAGTGGGTGCAAAGTCTTGTAGATCCAATGGCAGTGGATGCATCTCCAGGGCTCCGGCTGCCATCAGCATGGCTCAAAGTGGCTTATCAACGGGAAGCTGAAGCAGAGAGAGTGAAGGATTAACTTCCAGTGAGTCATTTATCTTGGTAGCCCTCCAATCAAGCTGTGAGCTGATTGATAGACTAAACGCTACCCCCATGTTCCTATGGGAGCCATGTTGGCATAAAAAGCATAGCTATCACATGCATCTTTCAACTTTTAATCTTCTACCGTGCTCTGCTGACTCAGCAGTCCCCTCCTATATCCTAGTAGAACTACCAATTTCCACCCTGTCAACTCTAATTCATGGTGACTCTATGTGTGTCAGAGTAGAATTGTGCTCCATCGGGTTTCAATGACTGATTTTTGGGGGAAATTAGATTTCCAGGTGCCTTTTGATGGACATAAACCTCCCACCTTTGGTTAGCAGCCAAGTGTACTAAATGTTTGTACCAACCAGGCATCCCAGTAAAACAGGAACACGCGAATTGCCTATAGAAAAGGTACAGCTGAGACAGAAGTAGAAATAGAATCTCAGAAGGAAGATTGGAGGAAACATTGGTCTAGGAATCCAGACATTTGGGTTCTTATCTAGCCTTTGCTACTAACTGTGAAAAAATGGGCACGTCTTGGTCGCTCTTGACCTGTTCCTTATCTATCCAGTGAGTGGAAATGAGTGGGTGCTTTTTACAGGCCTCTTTAGCTTTAAGGAGCCCTGGTGGCATAGTGGTAATGAGCTACTGTCAGCAGTTCGAAACCAGCAATTACTCCTTGTAAGAATGATGGTGCTTTCTACTCCCATAAGCAGTTAGAGTCTCAGAAGCTCACAAGGGCAGTTCTTCCCTGTCCTGCAGGGTTGCTATGAATCAACATTGATTGAATGGCAGTGAGTTTGGGTGGTTGCTTTTTTTTATTATTTAATTTCTTCAGCTTTAAATTACAAGTTGGTATAGGGCCTCAAAACTGCAAAATGATTCCCGCTTAGGGTGCCATTAATTCTACTTGAGAGAGAGCTCACCTGTTCTGGTATTTCATTGTGAAGATTAAAAAGCAAAGAGAGTCAATGCAATTTTATATTTCCTTCTTCATTGTTTTCATTTTTCCTTGCTTCATGTTCACTTTCAATCCTCACTCATCAGGATCCATTATCCTGGCTTCTAACAGCATCGATTTTATATTCAAAGATACATAGGTACAAGGAGCTTCCAAAAAGTTCATGGAAAGAAAGGATGAAAAGATCATGGACTATTTCCACACACTTTGTAGAAGTCCCCTGGTACATATACATAGTTATTGTTAGTTGTCCTTCTTACGTGCAGTCTCTCTTTATGTATGCATATATGTGTGTTTCACAAAACCATGACTGTGAGTCACAGAGGGAATGGAAAAGAAGGAGTTACCAGCAAATCGCCACCTTTCCCCATAAGCTTCCATGAGCGGCCTGAAGGAAGTGCGACCTCGTTGGTGCACCTTCCAGTAATGAGAGAATGAAGGCTCCCGATGGACTCTTGTTCCATGAAAATTGTTTGTAGCTCCGTGTCTCTTGAAACCACCCGATGTACTTAAGTCATTAGTGATCCACTTTTCATTGCTGCACAAACAAACTGGAAATGTAAAAATGCAAATTGTAGGGAATGAAAATGGAGTTTAAGTTGTTTGCATATAAATTGATTTCCACGAACAATGAAAGCTTGTCATATTTGTAATTATTTTTGAGGTGCGAACATAAGTAGAACAATTACACTACCTACTTGCATACTTAGTAAAGGAACAAGAAATCTGTCCTTCTGAATAAGAGCCAATTTGGGATGTGATGTAGCTGCAAGCAAGTGCTGTTGCAGAGGAAAGAGACAGATGCACGTGTAACTGTAACCTCTGGAGTTCATCCCAGACTTCATATCTGTCAGAACCTTAAAGTTAATATTAAAAATTTTTATAGAAATTTATCAATTAAAATTTTAAAAAATTCTTTAAAGACTTTAAAGAATGTATAGCAGGAGAAACAGTAAAGAAAAGATTAACAGAGAGTTGGACTTGAATAGTTAGACTAGATTAAAACAGTAGTCATGTCCAAGTGATATAAAGTGAAATAGAAACTAAGAATATTTATTTTGCTCTGCGTTCTGTACCAGTGTGACTTTGGAACTACCTGGGGGCCTGGTGGGAGATGTTGGGGGGCAATAGAGACCTAGTAACAATGAGTACAAGAAAGAAGAAAATGTTATAAACGTGATTGTAATAATGTTTGTGTAACTCTTCTCACAACGATCGAGCTTTTGAGCTGTATTATATGTGCATTATGTGCTAATAAAACTGTTTTTTTTAAAAAGACAAGAAAAAAGAAGCAGCATTAAGCGTCAAGATAGCCCCTCCCCCATCCCTCTGTAACCCACCCCCAAACCTTCCCTTATGGCGCGTCAACTGTACGGACCTAGGCAAGCCACTCTTCTTTATGAAGCTACTATTTTGTGAAGAGAGCTAAGCTTTCATAACTTTGGGAAAATACTGGAAATGTCCTGACAGGAATGACTTCACACACTGTAGCTTTGTTCCAAGCTAAATAAATTCTGGAAGGAAGAGACCCCCCCCCCCTTCTTTTCATGGAAAAAATGATGCATTTTGTTTTCTTGTTGAAGAAACTCCTGTCTTGAAATGGGCTTTCTGCTCCACAAGTGACCTGGACATTGGCATTGTGCTGTAGGCCTGTGAAGGTCAAACTCAGTACATCCCTGAGGCTCTTAACCTGGGTGGGAAAAGGTAGACTATATTATTTTAAAAGACATGTTGGAATCAAGAGATATATTTTACTTGAGATTCCTGTAATCTGAGATGTCTCAGAGGAGTCTGTATTTTTGTTTGTTTGTTTCTTAGAAGGGTAATTAAGAATAACCTTAATGAACTTTGTCCTCATTGACAAGTAAATCCCCAGTAACATCTGGAATTTATGGCACCTTTCTTTTTCCTTTTTTAAATCATTTTATTGGGGCACATACAACTCTTATCACAATCCATTGTGTCAAGCACATATGTGCATTCATTGCCCTCATCATTCTCAAAACACTTGCTCTCCACCTTAAGCCCTTGGTATCAGCTCCTCATTGTTTTCCCTCTCCCCATCCCCCTCTCCCTCATGAACCCTTGATAATTTATAAATTATTATTATTTTGTCATGTCTTACACTGTCTGACATGTCCCTTCATCCACTTTTCCATTGTCTGTCCCCCCAGGGAAGAGGTTATATGTAGATCCTTATGATCAGTTCCCACTTTCTACCCCACCCTCCCTCCACCCTCCAGTACTGCTACTCTCATTGTTGGTCCTGAGGGGTTTATCTGTCCCGGATTCCCTGTGTTTCCAGTTCCCATCTGTACCGGTGTACATGATCTGGTCTAGCCAGCGTTGTAAGGCAGAATTGGGATCCTGATCGTCGAGGGGGTGGGGGCGGGCGGGGGGGGGGGAAGGAAGCATTTAGAAACTAGAGGAAAGTTGTATGTTTCATCGTTGTTACCCTGCACCCTGGCTGGCTTGTCTCCTCCCCGAGACCCTTCTGTAAGGAGATGACCAGTTGCATGGTACCTTTCTTGAATGAACGTATATGTACTCAAATGAGACGCCCTATTTTTCTGGTTTATGAAGCTGCCATGTGGTTTGTCTCAGTGATGGCGGAAGAGTGGCATCCCTGTCCTTCACTATTGTTACTGTTGTTAGTTCCCATCCCACCGCTCTGACTTGTGGCAACCCCACTGACAACAGGACGAAGCACACCTGGTTTTGTGCCATCCTCACAATCACTGGTGTCTTTGAAGGCCATTCCCCATGAAGAACTCAGATCCCAGCCCTACCCTGGACAAAATTCCAGTGACTCTTAGGGTTTTTAGTGACTAATTTTCAGGAGCAGGTCACCAGGGCTTCCTTCCTAGTCTGTCTGAATCTGGAAGTTTAGTCTGAGTGGCCCTGCTGATATTTGAAGCTCAGTGTCAGAGCCACATGGTGGCTTGAGATGCCTTGTCCAGAAATCAGGCCCAGGCCTCCTGCAGGGAGAACAAGAACGCTCCCCTTGCACCACCGTAGGCTCCCTGTGCACACCGAGAGAAAGAGAGCCACAGTACCATCCACACCGTCATTCTTTAGGGCCCTTTGCAGATTCAGAAGTCTACAATTCTGTATCATCTCGGCCTTTCAATTGTCTTTTTAAGACTGTTGGCTAAAAGGATGCATTGAAAGATCAAGGAGCAGCGAAAGCTAAAAAAGAGAGAGAAAGAAAGAAAGAACCATTCTTGGCTTCAAATTGGCCAGGGAGAGGAGTGACAATGTATCTTAGAGAAAGAAGTAGATTAAAAGAAAAAAAAAATCTAGAAAGCAATACAGCTTAAAAACTGAGCAGAGAGTGGGGCTGGGACGTAGGTAAAAAACAGCAAGAAACAGTTTCTCCTTGGTTCTGCCAGGCTCTATCAAATAAGCTCTTTAAATCAGTCCAAGTTTTCTAGATCCCAAGAAACCACAAGTGTGCTAATTTTGAGGATGTCAAAATTATCCTCTCTTCATCCCAGCTTTCTCTTCTTTGCACATCAATTGACTTAGCTCATTAACATTTCTCTTCGAATATATTGTATTTCTCTGTGTGTGGTTTGAATCCCTTCCCCAGAAACAATCACTTTACTGCAGAAAATGCTCTATGTGAGATGTCACAGAGACTAAATAAAATTATCACCCCCCACCATTTTCCGAATCTCTACAAGTTACCCTAGTAATGATCCACAAGTAAGGACTCTGGCTTTAACCTTAGTACTTAAAAAAAAAAAAAAATTCTTTCCAAATGGAAGATGTCATTGGTTAAATTATGTTCCCTCAAAATGTTTGTCAACTTGGCTAAGTCATAATCCCCGGTATTGTGTGCCCTTCATTTCGTGAGTTAATGTAAGAATCCTCCGGGTTGTGACATGTACTGTAAATCCAGGGAGCCCGGGTGGTGCAGTGATTAGAGGTGGACTACAAGCTACAAGGTCGGCAGTTTGAAACCACCCTACTCCCGTGGACAGTTACCGTCTCGGAAACCCACCGCGGGTGGCTAGGGGTCAGCATGGACTTGATGGCAGGGAGTCCAGTCGAATCTTGTAACCCAAGCCTCTAAATAGAAATGCACAGAAGAAAGACAGGCATTTTTACTCCCATAAAGGGTTACAGTCTCAGAGACTCACAGGGGCAGTTCTACCCATTCCTATAGGGTCGCTATGAGTTGGCATCGACTCTAAGGCGGTGAGTTTGGGCTTTTGAATTTGAGAAAGTAATGATGGAGCCTTGGAAGCACGAGGATTAAGTTCGCATACGCTGACTGAAACGTGTAGCAGCGCGAACCTGCCAGGAGCGGTCTGCTCCCGTTAGGTTCCTACAGTGGGATCTGCCTCAGTGCTTTGCTTTGCACGCTGAGAGAATTCACGCGGAAGCGTTTTTGCAATCCAGGTGAGTTTTTAAGAAAGGAACGGAAAAGCGCCAGGTGTTACAGTCTCAAAAGGATACGCGTTATTTCTGGGAAGCGTGCCAAACCACGTGGACGCTAGCTGGGGTTCACAAAAGGGCACAAAAAACCATGGGGAAAAGAGCACCCACATGTGTGGAACTTGGGGGGACCCTGGGAGGCCGGGAGTCCAAGAATCCCAGAGACTAAGAGCATATGGGGCAAGAGGCTATGGGTCCCAAGTACACCCAGAGCGGGCACACACGGGAGATCTCACCCTTCACCTGCCACTCACCAGAGGAAGGCTAAAAGAGAGTGAGACCTTCCCACAGCCAGGATATGTCAAACCTCCGACTGGGGAGGCCTGGTTGATGGTGGGTTGACCCCATTGCCTGAGTTAGGCCCACCTCTGTGATGTACCTAAGGTGGGTGTGTCCAAGCTATTGGTTGCACCTGGGCCTGCGGGGCTTGTGTGCGCGCATGCTCAGTTTGGGGTCTTTGTAGGTGTCTAATGGTTGCCTGATGTCTTTCCAACCTCCTCTGTGGGGGCCTTTCCAGGCATGGGCGAGACAACCCCACCCCCACCCCGTCCCTAAATCTAGCTCCCTAACACTTCGGTAAAGTTTGACAGACTTGAATGCTCCAGGGACTGGTTCTACTTGGTCCTATGGAATTGCCATGAGGCAGAATCAGCTCAAAAGTAATAAATTATTATTATTATTTCTGGTATATTTTAGAGGTGGGATTAAAAGGAACCCCAGTGGTGCAGTGGTTATGAGTTGCCCTTGATCTGCAGGGTCAGCGGTTCAATACCACCAGCTGCTCCTGAGGAGAAAGGTGGGGCTTTCTGCTCCTGTCAAGAGTGATGGTTTCAGAAACTCACAGAGGCACTTCTGCTCTGGCAAGAAGGTCCCTATGAGTCAGAATCGACTTGATGGCAGTGAACTTGAGAGGCAGGATTCGGGTGGACTGTATGTTGTGCCGTCACTTTATAAGGGGGCAGGACTGAAATCTCATCCTTCCTCAAGCCCCGCCTTTACTCCCGTGTTCTAGAATGACGTTATTCCAGCCACGCCCTGGCTTACCAGAGAGAAAAAGGAAGAGCAAGCAGAGAGATAGGACCCAACTCCCACTAAGAAAAAAGAACCCGTAGCAGGTAAAGTCCTCTGGTCCTGGGGTCCCTCTGCCCACAGTCTCCTAGACCTAGAGGAAAATTAATGGCAAACACACAGGGGACATCGGACCTTGGAGCTGGCACCGGATTTGGACTTCTGCCCTCTTAAAATGTTAGGAACTAAATGTCTGCTTGTCCAAACTATCCACTTGTGGTATTTCTGTTTAAGCAACAGTAGATAACTGCAAGAAACACCCCAGACCTCCTCTTACTCCTTAGCTCCTTGTTCTTTCTCTTGCTTAAAATGTTTTAGGACATTATGCATTCAAATGGGGACGGTAAGGTGTCAAATCGATTAGTTAGGTCACCCCCAAAAGAATGGAAATGAACAGGATTCTGAAGAGCTAGCAATGTAATCAGGCCATTGTTCCAAGCCTCCCCCCAAGTACACAGAAATAATGTTCATGAGGGATACTGAATTGTTAAACAAGGAGTTCAGGGAGAAACTGTGTATGAGTAAGTCACAAATCACATACAGTTGGAAAATTGATCGCCCACCGTCCTGGCCATGCAAGCCACTGGTTGCTGTGAACTGTGGAAATGGCCCAAATGATTTCTTCAACCTCCATCAACCACCACTCTCCCGCCTTGGCCAAAGACGACCCAAAAAGCTCGACAGACATTCCTGGGGTCCATTTGGGTCTGGCAATCTTCTCTTTCGGTAGACAATGGGGAATACGAATTGAATTTGCTATGTACGAGTAAATATGTGTCTTGTGCGGAGACTTACACGAACTCACAGTAATCATTTGGTTTATAGATTATAATCTACCGGGTGGATTCTGATAGCAACAAGGTAGACTCCTTTAAGGGTTTTATTGAAGCATGACAGCCCCTGCCACCCAGACACTGGTAGCTACAGGTTGCTGTGAATTACTGTGGGAGATCCCTCCATTGAATTCTGCTCCCATGGTTGGCCTTATACCCGCCTCCCTGAGCAGTCCCTAGCTGAGGTCTTTGAAATCAACAGACAGACTTCTTTGGTGGTCAATTTGAGTCTATGTGCTCCCTCTCCTGTTGGCGCTGAGGATGGCTGACTGAGTTGGCTATGTGCTAAGAAGCCAGCATCTTGAGTGTATGATATATCTGTATCTAACATACAAAGTGGGTGGGAGGTTCTGATTGAAATGAGACATCCCCTCCTGCCCTGGTAACCTCCTGCTGCTGGACTGATATGAACTCCCACAGAAGTGTCCCAAGTGATCAGAGCCCCGAGGTGGGTTAGCTACCGTCAGATTCTCTCCCAAACATCCTGGTGACACAAGAGCTGTGAAGCCAACAAGACAGACTTTGCAGAGGTCCTTTGGGTGAGTGACAGTCCCTTTTCATCCCAAAACAAAAGAAAACCAGCCCATAAGTCTCCTGTCTGCGAACTCAGACATAACCAGCTCTCACAGCACAGAAGGATGCGCCAGGAAAAACTGCAGGGCAACACTTAGCCCTAAAAAGGACTCACTAGGTATGGGGCTTCTGATGGAAAATGTGGTTGCGGAACCAAGGAAGAATGTTTGAAAAACTGATGACAACATTTCCCGATTCTGATAAAGGACATCAATGTATTAATCCAAGGAACTCAAATAACTCAAGCAGGAGAAGCCAAGGCTCAGTCCGGAAATATAGGTATGGATTTCCAGGTAAAATGATGTGTGTTGGATCTCTGGTGGTACCAGTATACATACTCCCCCCCAGGAAAACAAAGGATGGTGTCTGAAGCCACATCTACTAAAGCAGAGTCAAAGATGCCCCCAAGGAAACAGAACTGTGGCTGGGCTCACATCCTTTACTCGGGTAGAGTCTTCAGGATGAACCCGAGGAAACACAAGGTGTGGCTTTGTTCACACCTTCCACTAAAGTGAAGTCACTTATAGTATCTCCCCCAACTGACAATGCTGCCATTAAAGTGGAACAGGGATATATACATATGCCTTAGGATATATGGATGGAGTTTGAGTTCACACTTAACCATAAGAACAACCAGTTCTTATGATGTGGCCTTGCTTAATACTTAATCTCATAAAGGGACCACTGAAGATATGGATGCAATAACAAAGTGTGTGAAGAAATCAGTTGGTGGCTGGTTATTAAAAAAAAAAAAGAAGCATCTTGGGTCTAAAAAGCTTGTCTTAAAACAAGCAGCTATTTAATGAGATGTCAGCTAAGTCCATTCAAAAGAAGCACATCAACCTATGTGATCCAAGAGTTG
Source organism: Tenrec ecaudatus (assembly GCF_050624435.1). NCBI lineage: Eukaryota > Metazoa > Chordata > Mammalia > Afrosoricida > Tenrecidae > Tenrec > Tenrec ecaudatus. The sequence goes on along the minus strand of NC_134539.1, from coordinate 72,736,016 downwards.
CAAATAACAAATTCCAAGCTCAGAGGAGAAAATGTATTAGAGCTTAAATTCTGAGTACCTTGTTTGCAGAGGCTATGGATGACAATGAAAACCCCAAACTAATTTACAGAAAATGAACAGAAACATCTCTATTGAATTCCCTAGGACCATTCACCAAGGATATGAAAGGTCTGCTTCCAGACAGAATACATCAGAAAGTGAATTAATGCAGATATAATTAGGTTGAAGTTTAACATCTTATCCTTTGTTTTCCCTTTTAACTCATTCTTAATTTGTTCATCTTTTAAAAATTAATTTTTGGCCTTTTGGTTTAAAAAGAACAGTAACCAATGCTATTAAACAAGTGTCAAAATGCTTGTTCAATGAGAATCCAATTTGCTGTTCAAATTTCCACTGAAAAAAACAATAAAATTTTATTTTTTTTAAATCTGTACTAGATGGCTCTACTGGGGGCTTCTACCAAACATTTATAGAAAAAATGATACCAGTCCTATTTAAATGCTTCCAAAAGATAAAGAAAGAACAAATACTCCCTAATTCATTCTACAAAGCAAGCATAACCCTCATATTAAACACACACACAGCACAGAGAAAATGATGGGTCACTATCCCTTATGATTATAGATTTCTTAAAAATCCTCAAGAAAATACTAGTGTACAGACTCCAAAAGCATGACCAAGTAGGATTGTTTTCAGGAATGCAGGAATGGCTCAACTTTATAAAATTATTCATCATAATACACCACATTAATAAAACAAGGAAAAGGGAACACACAATCACTCTATCTGTGCAGGAAAAGCAGTTGATAAAACCCAACACCTGTTTCTGATGAAAACCCTCAGGAAGATTGGGATAGAAAGGAAGTTCCCCAATGATTCAGGTCTTCTATGGAAACCCAGCAGCCAACATTATACTTAATGGGGAGAGATTAAAATGTTCCCTCTTGAAATCAGAAATAAGACAAGAGTGCCCACTCTATTATTACTCAATATTATATTAGAATTCCTAGTCTGAGTAATAAGATAAGAAAATAAATTAAAAGCATCCAAATTGGAAAAGAAGTAAAATCATCTCTATTCACAAATGGCATGATCCTATCTATAGAAAATACCAAAGAGTTCACATGAGATTTTATAGAACTAACAGAGGAAGTTAGCAAAGTTTTAAGGTACAAGATCAGCAAATATTAGTTGAGTTTCTATCCACCAACCATGAGAAATCTGAAAAGAAAACTAAGGAAGCAATTCTATTTGCAATAGCAACTAAGGGAGTAAGCTACCTAGGAGAATAAATTTAACCAGGAATGTGGAAGACTGATACAATTGAATTTATACAACACAGCTGTAAGAGATTAAATAAGTCTTAAATAAATGGAAAGATGTTCAATGTTCATGGATGGGAAGACTTAACATTGTCAAGATGGGAATACTACACAAAATCATCTATACATTTAAAACAATCATGATAAAAATTCCAATAACCTTCTTTATAAAAATGCAACCCTCAACTCTAAATGAAAAAACATGAGGCCCTGAATAGCTAAAGCAATCTCGAAAGAGAAAAATAAAGTAGCAGTACTCAATTTCCTGACTTTGAAACATATGCTATACCACCATAATCAAAATAGACTGATGCTGGGTTAACAATAGACACACAAACCAATGGAATACAGTGGAAGGTTCATAAATAAACTAAAAAAAAAGATCTATGGTCAAATTGATTTTTGACAAGGATGTCAAATATATTCCATGAGTAGAAGATCATCTCTTCAATAAATGATATTGAGAATAGATTTTTATATGCATAAAAATGAAACAGGATCCATATTACACACCAAAAGGCAAAATAAATATATTGGATCGCATAAAAACTAAACGCATTTGTTTATCAAAAATAAAAGACAAAATGCCAACTGGGAAAAATATATTTGCAAACCACATATCCAATATGAACCTAATAACCAACATCTATATAAACTTTTGGCATCTTAATAGCAAAAAGATAATCTACTCATAAAATGAGCAAAGGATTAGAATAGACGTATTGCTAAAATACATTCACATGGTCACCAAGCATATAAAAATGTGCTCAACATCATTATCCTCTGGCATCAAGTCCATTTTGGCTCATATAATGATATATCATTTCAATCCCACTAGAATGGCTTAAAGGAGCCCTGGTGGCATAGTAGTTAAGTATTGAGCTGCTACCCGCGAGGTCAGCAGTTCGAATCTACTGATCTGAATCAAACTACAAACTGAATCAACCTCCCTGAAGAAGTAAGATGAGCTTTCTACTCTCATAAACAGGTACAGTTCTACCCTGCCCCATAGGATCTCTATGAGTCAGAATCATCTTGGTGGCAGTGTTTTGTTTTGTCCATGTCAGGGGTTATGTCTTGAATTACTACTATTCGTAGTTCAAGCACATTATCAGTTCCTTAGAAGAAAGATGAGGCTTTCTGTTTTTCTAAAGATTTACAATCTCAGAAAGCCTGAGGGTTTCTACTATGTCCTACAGGATCAATATGAGTCAATATTAGCCCAATTGCAGTGAGTTTTGAATGAGGATGTATTTAAAAATTTGGCAAGAACATGGGAAAGTTAAAACCTTTATCCATTGCTAGTGGGATACAAAATGGTACAGCTTTTCTAGAAAATGGTGTGTTTGTTCCTCCAAAATGCCAAAAGTAGAGCTGCCCTATGACCCAGAAATCCCACTTGAAGACATGGATCCCAAAATAGGAAGCAGAAATTTGAACAGATACTAGCACACCAATATTTATTGCAACACTATTCACAATAGCCAGAAAGATTGAAACAATCTAAATGCCTATTTATAAATGAATGCATAAGCAAACTGTGGAACATACATGCAATGGATTACTACTCAGTCAATTAGAGAAGTGAATCATGCTACAATATAGGTGGAAGTTGAAGATATTATGATGAGTGGAATAAGTCAATCACAAAAGAACAACTATTTCATGATCTCATTTCTATAAAAAGATAAGAACAGTAAATGCAGAAAGACCAAAGTTTATGGTCACCAGGTGCAGGAGAGGGGAGGACAGAGAAGGTTACTACTTATGGAATACTGAGCTTGCGTTTACTGTGATGGAAAATGACATTGATTAAAGGTAGAAGTGGATATCTTATTATTTTAAGGGTTATCAATAAGTTGAAAGAAGGGTCATCTGTAAAAAGTTGAATTGTTGTGATAGACATATTTATAACAATGATTCCCCCCTCCCCCCCCCCCCAAAAAAAAAGAGTAGCTGTGGAGTTTGCTTATGTGCAACCAACTACCTCAGGGAATTTGGGCTGGAAGTTTAAGGTCATTGTTCCTTGAACATCCCAGCTAATTGATTTACTAATGTATTCATTGCTTCTCATCTACCTCCTCATTCATTGTCTAATGCATAGAGTCTTTGAAGCTTGCAAGGGTCCATCCAACTATTGATCTCTGCTCACCTGGAGCTATCAAGAAGGGAGCGTCAGGGGTAGGAGGAAGAAATGGAATGTGTGACCAACTGCCTCCACGACAAACAGCCTCCTCAGAGGCTCACGGGGTCAGCGTAGCTGCTTGCAGGTGGCAGTAGTTTCCTTGTCCCAGTGTGTGTTGTTAGAGTTCTCTGCTTTTTCGGCCCACGGGAGGAATTGCCTCAGGATGTCTTCATCACAGTTTGCCACATGACACAGGAAGGATCGGACTACTGTCGTGATAAGAAACAAAATCATCCATAGGAAATCACTGTGCCCCCAAAAAACACGCATGAGGAATATGAATGAAACAGACATATGGGTTTGAATGACAGCAACATTCTAATTTTGGAAGGCTGAATTCTTTTTTTTTAAAAATACTTTTATTGGGGGCTCTTACATCTCATCACAATCCATCCACTGTGTCAAGCATTGTGCACATATGCTTCCATCATCATTTTCAAAGCATTCTTTTCCCACTTGAGCCCCTGATATCAGCTCCCCATTTCTTCCCTCTCTTTCCCCTACCCTTCGTCCCTCACAAACTCTTGATAAGTTATAGACTATTTTTTCCATATCTTACATCATCCTTCATTGCCCCTCATCCACTTTTCCATTATTTGTCCTCCTGGGAGGGGGTTCTAGGTTGATACTTGTGATCAATTCCCCCTTTTTTTCCCCACCCTCCCTTAATCCTCCTGATATCTCTACTCTTTTTGCTGGCCCTAGGGGGTTTATCTATCCTGGATTCCCGGTGTTTTAGGCTCTTTTCTGTAGCAGTGTGCATGCTCTGGTCTAATCTGATTTGTAAGGTAGAACTGAGGTCATGATGGGGCGGGGGGGGGGGCGGGAGGAAGCACCGAAGAACTAGAGGAAAGTTGTGTGTTTCATTGGTGCTATACTGCACGGTGACTGGCTCATCTCTTCCCTGTGTCCCCTCTGTGAGGGGATGTCCAATTGTCTACAGATGGACATTGGGTCTCCACTCCATGCCCCCCCCATTCACCTTGGGTATGGTTTTATTCTGGGTCTTAGATGCCTGATACCTGATCCTGTTGACACCTCATGATCACACAGGCTGGTGTGCTTCTTCCATGTGGGCTTTTTTGCTTCTGAGCTAGATGGCCGCTTATTTATCTTCAAGCCTTTAAGACCCCGGATACTATATCTTTTGATAGCCAGGCACCATCAGCTTTCTTCACTTTTGCTTATGCACCCATTTTGAGGAAGGCTGAATTCTTGCTTCATTAGAAGTGACATCTCAAGGGATTATTCCAGAAAAGGCCAGTGCCAACTGAAATTGCTCTAGATGCTCAAAGGAAAAGAAAAAAAAATGCTACACAAATACAAAGAAGAAGAGCAACTGGAAAATTTGAAAGAGCAGAGAGAGAAAACTAAATTAGGGATATTTAAAGTGGGTCTTTATTGACCCAATACGCCTGGTTTTCTTTTGTCTCGGTCAAAGCTGAATAATGTGAAACCTGAGCCCACAAAGACTGTTTCATCTTCTGTACGGTCAAGAGCCAAAGACAAACTGGACCAGATTAAGGTCAATAAGGGGAGGAACATTCAAGCAATCCAACCTGGTTGAAAGGCCAACTTCTGAAAAGAACGTGTTGGACAAAGGAAAAAGCTGTAACACTGGTAGCCCTGACAGTGGCCAGAATAACTCCAATTGCTACTAAAGCAACAAACCAAATTGCCCGAACAGTCGCACCTACCACAAGGAAGCCGGTCTCAAGAGCTACGAAAGTTAAAGAACTAGAAAGCATGTCACCAATTAAAGGAAGATCTGTAAAAAAATCAAAACAAACCCTGACAAGGACATAACTTTAAAGTTGATCATGAAAAACACATTGGATTCCCAAAAAAGTTCAGCAAATGAAATGGATCTGTTAGGTTTCTCTCTCCAGTCTAAATCTCAGCCTCGGTCCTTAGCTCCACGCGAGAAAGATTTCACGCCGAAGCCGGGCTCGTGATCCAAGTGAATTTAATGAAAGTTCAAAGAAGCATCAGGTTTTATGCGGCACCCATAGGATTCCTTTGACCATGCAGCCTGGCAGAGACTGCCCCAGGTCACGCAAGGATCTCTCTCCTCCCATGAAGACAACCAGACCACCAAGCAAGACAAGCCAAAAGACCAAGAGCCCAAGAGCCCAAGAGCCCAAGAGACCCTCTCCCTTCCGGTCCCTGCCTTTTCAAGGGTTCCCGGGGGAGGTGTGGTGAACGACCCCAGGTCAATTCCATTGGCTGAATTGCAATCACCGGCCCAGGTGGGCTGCTCCAGGTGTAACGCCCATCCAAGCCCACCGGCAGGAAAATCCAGCTTTTGTCTTTTGCTGGCTCTCCTGGGCATGCGTAAATGGACTTCTCAATTCCCTAGGCTAAGCTACCTAACAGATCCAGGTGGATCTTTATCCAGAGAGGACATTTTACCTAAGGCAAAGGCTGCAAAAACGAAAGGGAGGTATTCTTTTCCACCTAAGGATTGTGTGTTTTGGCCCCGGGTTGGTCTGAAGACTTATCCAGCAGCATCCACGATTCCCAGAAGAGCCAACTCTTTCCTGACACCCAGTGACAGCCAGTCTCCTTTAAAAGCAGAAGAGTGAAGAGACCACAAAAAAGTTTGGCACAAACGTGTCAAGTTCCCTCTAGGGACACAACACAGCAAGATTCAAATACAAAGCAGTGTCCTTTGGGTTCCCCAGCCCTTAATAAAAACATGGCTCAGCTAAAAATGAAGATACTACTCAAAAATTCAAATGGCCTCCCAGGAAAAGAGACGACCGAAGGTCAGATAACTCAGCTGACGCACGCTGTGCCAGCTCTTAGAAATATTCTTCAGTCAGAAACTGAAAAACTGACTACAAGCTGCCTGGAGTGGCCCAGAAGCTTGAGTTTGACCTCCAGTCAATGCTAAAGATTTTATTTGCCCAAGAGTTGGCCAAGCAAAACTTCTTATGAAGGAAAGGTTCAAACAGTTTGAAGGACTGGTGAATGATTGTGAAAAGAGAGGAGGTGAAAAGAAAGTCGATAACCTGTGCAGATCTGGATGGATTTTGAGATAGGGTTAGTTTTCAGGTAGAGGATGTAAACCAAGATGCATAAATCTCACAAACTTGAAGAGTGTAGGTGGCAGCACCATAGTAACACAAGCAAAAACGTTGTTTAAAAAAAGATGTGTCATGTACAACAAGTAGAACAAAGCAGGACAATGGTGAAAGAACTGCAGCTAGAAATCGCCCAGATCATTTATAGAGGTCTAAATACAGACATGTACATATGTAAATATATTTATATATGATGATGGGGAAATAGATCTATGTGCATATACTTATAGGTTTAGTATTAAGGTATCAGGAGGACATTGGGCCTCTAGTCAAGTACTACCTCAATGCAAGAACACTTTGTTCTAGTAAACTAGCATTTCATGATGCTCAACTTCCCAACATGATCGCTGAACAAAGCGGGTGCATAAGCAAATGTGATGAAGAAAGCTGATGGTGTGTGCCCTGTGTGATCATGAGGTGTTGATGGGATCAGGTATCAGCCATCAAAGAACAAAAAATCATATCATTGTGAATGAGGGGAGTGCAGAGTGAAGACCCAAAGCCCATCTATAGGCAACTGGACATCCCTTACAGAAGGGTAGCGGGGAGGAGCCAAGCCAGTCAGGGTGCAGTATAGCACTGATGAAACATACAACTTTCCTCTAGTTCCTAAATGCTTCCCACTCCCCACCCCACCCCCACTATCATGATCCCAATTCTACCTTACAAATCAGGTTAGACCAGAGGATGTGCACTGGTACAGATCAGAGCTGGAAACGCAGGGAATCCAGGACAGATAAACCCCTCAGGACCAATAATGAGAGTAGAGATACCAGGAGGAGAAGGGGAAAGTGAGGGAGAAAGGGGAACCAATCACAATGATCTACATATAACCCCCTCCCTGAGGGACGGACAACAGAAAAATGGGTGAAGGGAGATGTCGGACAGTGTAAGAAGTGAAAAAAATTAATTAATTATCAAGGGTTTGTGAGGGAGGGGGTGGGAGAGGGAAGGAGGGAAAATGAGTAAATGATTCCAAGGACTCAAGTAGAGAGAAAATGTTTTGAGAACGATGATGGCAACAAATATACAAATGAGCTTAACACGATGGATGGATGTATGGATTGTGATAAGAGTTGTATGAGCCCCCAGTGAAATTAGGAAAAAAATCGCCCAACTGTCATAACATGCGGAGGTGGCAGTCTCTGTAACACCAAAGGAAGTTGGTGAAATCATGTGTGATGCTGGGTTTTTCAGAACTGAAATTCCAGTTAATTCATTCTCTGGACTTTCTATGTCTTCTGAGTGCCATTCTCAAAGACTCAGAACACCAAGTCTGTCGGTAAAGCTGCGTCTCAGAGCAGGGCTAAGATGAGCCTTCTGAGACCACCTGCAGTACTGGAAATTCTGCTCCTCCAGGTACTGAAACAGAACACATTGACTTTGCTTTCAGATCGTCCTGGCAACAAGAACAGCGTGGTAGAAGATTCCCAGTGCCCCACATTACAAGATAGAATAGAAGTAAACCATGACGCAAATAAGATAAACTTTGAGATAGATTATTTACCCAGCTGGAGTCGGGGTGGGGTGGGGTGAAATGAACTTGTCTCTACTTGCTGGTGAAGTGGTAGATAATCCTAATGTGTGTTAGTGTGTATATATATATGAAATTTCAGGTTTTGTGGAAGGAATGGAACTGAATTCTTCTATTGTAGAACACGATGTTTCAATGACTTGCCCTGACAAACATCTACCATCCCAAAGTAACATGTCACAGGAAGAAGAAATTAAAATTTCTTTAGGTCAGTCAGTACTAATTAATAATAAAAGTCTCACTGTGGAATGGCATCTGCTTGATACCTCAGGCTTACATGGCAGGAACCCAGAGGGAGAGGAGACACCACAAGCCTGCCCAACCCATCTCCTTTGGTGGCAACTTCGTTGCCTTCTCACCACTGAGGAGAACAGCCAGAGGAAGTTTGAATTGAAAAGCAAATCCAACATGTTATCTTCATATTATCAATGGCTGTGATGTAGTCTTAGAAATATTGAACATTTGGAGAATACAGATTTTGATTCACTTTTGTTCAATTCATATATATATTGTCATATAATGTTTTGGAAATATTCTGTGCCATCAGAGTGTGTTAAATATGATATTGCTATACATTATCATGTATAACATGGGAGATTTATACACTATTAACCATGAAGAATGTAGATGCTGACAACTAAGTGTACTTACTTAGGACTAATGGAGTATTTTTCAGTTTGATCAACATGTAAAATTCAACCTTGATAGAAATATAAATGCTCGTGTACTTTATTCTTAGTTTAGACCACTGAGTCTGTTAATGTTGCACAACTACGCACCTCGTATTGTCCAGTGTGTATTGGATTTCTGTCATTGAAGTTCTATATTCTGAAGTCAATTTATATGCTATAGTTTCAAATTATTAAATTATTAGAGGTGGCCTTTCAGGGGGAGCTGCCTCTTTTATCATAAGATCAGAACTAGATGATGCCCTCCAGCTGTTACTGTACATTTTGATCAAAGATTCTATAGAAGAAATTTATCATAAGGGGGAGGTATCTTCGCCCAATTCCCAAGACAAAGTTTTTAAAAGCAAAGGAAAGTGGAGAGGAACATAGAATTTAATTTCAAAATCTCATGGAACCCAGATATTCATAAGCCAAGGAAACTAGATGAACCCCTGAAACAATTGGCCTGAAAAGATCATTTTTAACCTTCAACCAAAAATATTCTGTGAAGTTTCTAAAAACCAAACGGTCTTGTTGTGCTGCTGTTGGGTGTCATCGAGTCAGTATCAACACCTAGGGACCCGATGCACGAGAGAGGACACAGGGTCATGGGTATGCTTGAACCCATTGTGGCAGGCCTCGAGGAGGCTTCCTCTTTCTGGTTCACCTTCCTCTTCACCACGATGATGACCTTCAGGGACTGGTCCTGCCTGATAACATGTCCAAATCATTCTAGCTGTACTTCTTCCAAGACAGTTTGTTCATTCTTCATTCTTCACCAACCCCATAGTGTCAATGTCTCGGTTCTTCTCTGTGTCCCTTGGTTATTGTCCAGCTTTCACAAGTGTACCCTGAAAACACCATGGCCTTCGCCAGGGACCCCTAATCCTCGAAGTGGCACCTGTGCTCTTTAACACTTTAAAAGGTTTTTCCAGCAGATTTGCTCAGTGTCCTATGTGATTTGATTTCTCGACTGCTCCTTCCATGATCATAGATTGTGGATCCAAGTGAAACGAAATCCTAGATAACCTCAGCCTTTTCTCCAGGTATCATGATGTGTTTGTTTTCCTGGTCCAGGTGTGAGAAGGGTTGCTTTATGTACAATGACATGAAAGCCACATTGAAGATAATCTAGTCTTTGATCTTCATCAGAAGGTGCCCCAAGTCCTCTTGGCTTTGTGCACAAAAGTTTGGATCATCTGCCTGCCCGAGGTTGTTAATAAGCCATAAATTCAAACAAAATAACTCACTGCCATCGAGTTGAGTGAGACACGCAGCAGCCCGCCAGGACAGAGTAGAACTGCCCCTGTGGGTTTCTGGGACTGTAGAAAGCTTCATGTTTCTCCTGAAACGATAAACTGTCCAGCTATTAATTAGTGCACCAAGATTGTCTGCCTTTAGCATTGTGCTCTTTGAGGAGTGAGCTATTTTGGGTCAAATTGACCACAGCAACTTACTGGGAGCAGCGTAGATAAAAAGCTTAGGGGGGATGCGTTTATGTCAACAGGAGACGAGCTGCTCAGAAAAGGAGGCCAAGACTGCACAACTCGAAGAAGATCCCCAAAGCCACGGATGTGTGCATTTAGAAATAGTTCAATTTGTATATGCTCTGCTGAGTAATTATTAATAACAGCAAAACAAACTATATATATTTAAAAATCATTGAACAGTAACAAGCATGTGATACATGGTGACCCACCCCCTAAAAAGCCCCAAATCCACCTCTTTAGAGCCAATTCTGACTTCCGGTGATTCAATAAGATTGATCAGAATTGCTCCTTGGGTTTCAGAGATTGTAAATCTTTTTTCCCAGCAGTTTTCTTGCCATACAATCCACATGCTATACAAGTCAATGGTTTAAACATATTGAAGAGTTATGCGAGATTGGGGGGAGTTAGGTAGGTAACGGGGTGGTGGTGAGTAGGTAGGTAGTGAGGGGGAGGTAGGTAGAGAGGGCAGGTAGGGAGGTAGCAGGGGGAGGGAGGAAGGGATGTAGCAGGGGGAAAAGAGTTATGCAATCATCACTACAAGGTTAGAACATTGTCTTCCTGCTTGTAACCAATATGATTAGCTCCCCATCGCCCCAACCTCCCCTGCCATAACCCTGAGAAACTTAATCTAGTTTCTGCAAGACTATAAACCTTTGTGGAAGCAGATAACCTCATCTTTCTTCCACAGAGTAACTGGGGAGTTTGAACCACTGACCTTGAGGTTAGCAGCCAGCTTTTAACTCCCCGTGCCACCAGGGCTCCTAGACCAGGACAAGAAAGAGGGAGACGGGCGACCTAAAGGAAACACTAAGAGCAGTCGCTTTCGCATTGACTACCTCACAGCACCACTGTGTGTGTCAGAGGAGAAAGGTTCCCAGGATTTCCTTTGCTGATTTGGACGCTCTCTTGATGGCCAGGCCCTTTTCCCAAGATGCCTTTGAGTGGACTGGAACCTCCACCCTTCTGGTTAGCAGCGAGTATATGAACAATTTTCACTACGCAGAGAGTCCCAGCTCTGGCATACATGCGTTTAGCGTGCCATCGAGTCCATTCCTATGCACAGCAGCAGAGAACTGCTCCACAAGGTTTCTGAGGCTGTATTTCTGTACGGTGGTGGCCTCTGCTAACTGATGGCCTCCATTTTCTCCTGCAGAGTAACTGGTGGATTCAAACGCCCATGCTTTTGATTAGGAACCCAAAGCTTAACTCGCTGCCCCACAGGGCGTCCTTTGCACTGGTATAGATGCTTGCATGCACCAGCCAGTGGGGCTCTGGTGGAGTCCTCAACAAGAAGCTGGGTTTGGGGTGCGGGTGGGGGGTGCGCATTCCAGCTGGCAAAGAAATAAAGTGCAAATAGGGACACGACATGGAGTCTGATGTCTCCGTCAAGGTCAGACAAGGTCAGAGGTGGTGCTGGTGCTGGTGGGAACAATGGACAGGAAGTGCGTGACACACTCCCAGGAATTCCCGTGGATACCAGTTTCCCCAGCCAGTTGCACCAGACTCCTGGGAGGCTTTCTATATTTGTTAGGATTGGCCAAGGCTCTGGGCTGGTAGAAGACATCATTCATTCCTGCTCAGACGGCTAAGAGACCAAAATATAATAACGGGATATATTTATCTCTCACATGGGATTAAGTAGAGTATTTGTGGTGATGTTTATCTACAGTTTAGTCATAAGCACCTCGCTAGGCATGTTTTCTGTGACAAAATGGATGGCCTGTCTGTCATCAGCTCTGCTGACTGACTTTGGCTGCATGAAAGTTGAGGGTGTGCTGTCTTCTGGCCAGTTGTTGTCTTGAGCACGGGGTGAATTGTGTGTGTGAGAAGTCAGCTATCAACATTTAATGGACTCCTTCATCTGTGGGTGAGGAGTCTTGACCGTGAGAAACAGTCCCCCCAACAACTCAGAGGCGGTATTGAAATAACCTGGTGCCAACATTCACTTGGCTTGTGGAGAGGACATCCTTGTGTTGTGCAAATGAGGTCAGCAAAGGTCCAGTTGATGACCGCCTTGCCCAGGATAAAAGGACAGTGCCAGTTACCAATTAGCAAAAGACCACCATCTACTAGGGCGGTGGGGGCGGGGGGGGGCCTGAGCACTCATATTCATGTCTGTCTCCAGGACCTGGCTGGAGATTCGCCACCCTGGCTGGAAGTTAGCAATGCCAGGAGAGCTCTTAAAAGTGCTGATGTTCAAGTCCCGTTGCTAACCAATTAAATCAGTATCCTGTGAGGAATGGGTGCTGGCACCCTGGACCTATGAAAGCGTCCCAAGATGATTGACGTATGTAGTTAATACAGATATTGGCTAGGTGTCAAGTGGAGGCCTAGTCAGTACTCAATGGGTACTGGTTAAACTGAACATGGAGCAGGTAGCTTGCGCTTGAACCTCAAGAAAGAAAGAGAAAGACGAAGAAAGGGCTGCATCCTCTAAGTTGGCTGATCTAGAGGTGGGTGCAGTCTCGTGCCTATGTGTTAGGCTCGTTGTCTGGAGAGGAAGGTAAAGAGCAAGAGAAGTGTGTGAGTCTGGGTCTTCAAAGAAACAATCCACAGAAACTCGTGTAAAAGAGAGAGTTTTATATAAAGGTTAGGCGCGCATCAAGAAAACATCCCAGCCCAGTGCTGCCCAAGCCCACAAGTCCAACATTAACACATATGTCTGACACCAGTCCACAAAGTCCTCCTCCATCTCACAAAACACACACACACTATGATGCTGACTGCAGGAGGAAAGCCAAGTCAGTGAAAGGGTAATCATCTCAGTGCTGGCAGGGGTCTCCACATGGCTGCTCTAGCACCCAGGGCTGCATCGGGTACGTCCATGTGGCTTCTCCTCAGGGATGTCTTGCAGGAAGTGAGCCTTGTCAGCTAAAGCAGGGAACTGGATAAGGCAGCTGCACCCTGGTCTGACCATCAGAAAGCAAGAGACCCGAGAACTAGAAAGGCGAGGCTCACAGCCATTTATCCCTCCACCCTTCAATTTACCCCACATGTATTTATTGGCCAGGTTGGCACAATAAACTAGCTACCTCAAGAAGGGGCAAGTTCCCAGTTTCTTATTAGAAGGCCATCCCTCAAGGAGAGGTTGCCAGACTGTGATCCAGTTGATAAGTTGGAATACACCCTACACTTTCACACAGGTGCAAGTTGGCATAAAACCTAATTGCAACAGCCTATTAAAAATATGTGTATGCCTGTGTGGGTAGAGCAGAGTGGGGAGATTTTAGACTCTTCTGGGAAAGAACCCTGGTAGTATAGTAAGTTGTGGCATTGTGCTGCTAAACTATAAGGTCAGCAGTTTGAAACCACCGGCTGCTCTGCAGGAGAGAGATGAGGCTTTCTGATCCCATAAAAAGTTATCATCTCAGAAACCCACAGGGGCAGTTCTACTCTGTCCTATGAGTAAGAATCAGCTTCATGGTAGGGAGTTTGGGTTTGGGGAAAATAAAAGAAGTCAAGGCAGAGTGCAGTCATCTGTTACATTAAAGTTGTACTGTAGCTGCCGTTTTTTGGGGAACAAATAACCTCTGATTTGGCCCGTTTGCTCAGATGTTTAAGATAGATACAGCTCCCTCTGGTAACCAGGAGCCCTGCTGGGACAAGAATGACTATTCTCTGTATATCAAAAAGGCCCACCCCAAACCACTTTGTTCTTTGAGCTTTGCATTTGTGCCAAGATGTTCATCAGACCTGAGGGGGTCAGTCAAGTACCGAGATATTTTTGAACTGTTCAAATGTGCCAAACAATCGATGAGCTGACATATATTCCTGAGCTTAGATTTCTAGTGAAGGAACTAACCTACCCCTAAGAGGGTAACTTAATGACTCTTATTTTTCCTTCGGAGTATTTTGGGTGGTGTAAAGCCACAATGACTAGATTACCAACCGAGAAGGTGACAATTTGAAACCAAAAGAGGCAACTTGGCAGCCCAAATTGGCAATCTTATTCCAAAAGGCTGGTGTCTTGAAAACCCTCTGGGACAGTTCTATGCCTCACATCCATGAGTTGAAATCAACTCGACCGCAGTTAACAGTAACAATTCTTCTCGCTCATCTTTGCTGGAAAGGGGAATCAGTGTATACCTATGACCAGATGACTATTATTGGGATTTTCTTAGGAAGGATTTTTAGTTGCTACTGAATCTTTATGGAAGATTGTTAAGTCTTGATTGTTGGCTGAATCGGGCTGAGCTTCTAGAGTGGCGTGAGCGACCACCGAATACCCAAAGGGAAAGAGCACCGCTGGTGTCACAGTGCCTTCTCGTGGGTGAGCTGCATCCTTTAGGAAGTGTCGCCATGAAAAGGACATGCTTCGGCATGCTTCAGGACTGCTAACTAACTTAGATAAGCTATCGTAAGTTACCACAAAGATAAAAGAATAATTGGGTAGATGGATAAAGGACCAAACAGGGACAGCCACTTCTGTCCTCAGTGTTTCCCATGATTTGTTCGGCCATCCCAAACTGCCCATTGTTAGCAAACCCATTATTGATTTTCATTTTGTGCCCAATTTTGTTATATTCTGTTATCGACCTTTGATGTCAGGTATATTTTGTAGCCTTGTGCCTGCAAGGGATAGCCAGGGTTGAACTAAAAAGAATGTTCTGGGTGCATTGCAAGACCAGAACTGTTTTTAAAATACATGCTGCCTCCTCTTTCATTTTATTTACAGCATTAAGTGTCTAGTAAACAATGACACGTTTCTTCAGAAACTGGCTGCAAGTTGTAAGATCACAAATGGATCTCTTGGCATCTTTAGACTTAAGAGCCTGGAATTATCAAATCTATTTTACAGATTAGGAAACTGAGACAGAAGAGAGATGGATTCGAGGAGTTTCTTCCAAGATGGCATCCAGGTAGAATCACTCAACCAGTGCTCCTGCTGTAAGATGGGAAAATTAAGAGGTAAGGAGGCCAATAGTGGGAGGCAGGTTGCCAGAAATAGAGTACAAGTATACTACTAGAGTCTATGGATGACACCTCCCTCTGAAATTTTCACCCACAGAGCGATTCAAGGGCTCACTGAAATACTCTAAGTTCACTGTGTCTACTGTGGGTTCCACTGATCCTTCTCCAGGTCCATTGGGACAGCATCTGCTATCCCTTCCTGCACTCAAGATTAGAGACCCACAGCAGTTTCCTCAGAATGCTGTCTAAAGGTGGTTATAATCTCAGGCTCATGGAGACCCTCCAAAAACAAGCCACAAGGGCTCACACTAAAAACAAACACACAAAACTTTAAAAATGTTTTCAATCCAAAACTGTGTTCCTTTGCATAATTTTGGAGGTAAACCACCAGAAACCTGGTCTGTTAACATAACTTTAACATAACAAAACACCACATGGAACAACTCCACCCAGAGGTCAACCTATTGAAAACAGCCCCCAAGAGAGAAAGCATTGACTCAAAGGTGAAAAGAAGGCAGGAATGAACAACACCTCCACCCTGCCCCCCACACACATGCACAATGCACTGATAAGAAAGGACATAGGAAAATACCCAATCCAAAAGGTAAGAGATGACATCACAGAGTCCACAGATGGATGTAATGACTCTGACTATCAATGGACTGAACTCCCCATTAAAAGACAGATACTAGTGGACTGGCTTAGAAAACACAACTCATTGTTCTGCTGCCTAAAAGGGACACATCTCAAGCTTGCAGACAAAAATAGGCTAAGACTCAAAGGCTGGAGAAAATATACAAGTGAATGGCAATTCAAAAAAAGCAGAGTTGCAATCCTAATCTCTGACAAAATTGATATCAAGATGCAAGCCATAACAAGAGATAAGGAGGGACACTATATAATACTCAAGGAAACAGTAGACCAAGAACAAGTGAGCATAATAAATATGTACACCCAATGAGAAACCTGCATAACCCGTCAATCAAATACTCCAAAAGATGATAAAAGAAATCACAGGCTCAATGATCACAGTAGGTGCCTTTAATACACTGCTCTCCAAGAAAGATAGATCACAAGAAATAAGCTTAACAAGGAAACTACAGAACTAAACTCTACAATGAGATGACTTGACCTGATAGACATTTTCAGAGACCTCCACCCAAATACAAAAAAAAAAAAATCACATTCTTCTCCAGATCACATGGCACATACTTGAACCTAGACCACATGATGGGGCACAAGTCAAGCCTGTGTAAATTCTAGCACATAGTTTACACAAGTCTGTGTAAATTCAAGCACTCAGACTTCCCTCTCAGACCACTATGCCTTAAGGCTGGAAATAAACAAAAGGACAATTAAGAAAACAAGGGCAAACAATTGGAGAATGAATAACTTTCTACTGCAAAATGTGTGGCTACTGGCCCATATTAGAGTGATACTAGGACATATTTAGAATCCAATGAGAATATAATGTACCAAAATCTTTGGGACACAGAAAAAGCAGTTATCAGAGGAAGTTTGATAGCAATAAATACACACATGAAAAAGGAAGAGAGACTAATGATTGATATGTTGGCACAAAATCTCCAGAAATTAGAGCAGAGCCAACAGGAAAATCTTACTAATAGCAAAGGAAAATAAATAATAAAAATCAGGATGAGAGACAGGAGAGCGAACACCTGAAAACAACTTTTAAAAAATCAATGCAGCTAAAAGCTGGTTCTTCGAAAGGATTAACAGAATCAATAGAGCATTGGTGAACCTAACCAAAGAAAGGAATGAACAAATTTCAATAGCCAAGATGAGGGACGAAACCGGGGACATTACCACGGACCCTAATGAAATTAAAAGGATAATTACACAGTACTACAAAGGCCTGTACTCCAATGAATTCATCAACTTGGAAGACATGTACAAATACTTGGAAAAACAATTCCTTCTGAGATCAGCCCAGATGGATGTCAAGAAACTCAACAGATCCATAGCAAGAGAAATAGACAAGTTTATTAAGGATTACCAGCAAAATAATCCTCTGGACCACGTGGCTTCACAGGAGAATTCTACCAAGCATTCCAGGAAGAACTGGCACCAATATATACATAAAATCATTTTATTGGGGGCTTATACAACTCATCTCTATCTATTCATGCATTCATTGTGTCAAGCACATTTGTCCATTTGTTGCCATCATCATTCTCAAAACATTTGCTTTCTACTTGAGCCCTTGGTATCAGCTCCTCATTTCCCCCCTCCCTTTCCACCCCCTTTTTCTCATGAACCCTTGATAATTTATAAATTATTATTATTTTGTCATGTCTTATACTGTCCGATGTCTCCCTTCACCCACTTTTCTGTCGTCCGTCCCCCAGGGAGGAGGTTATATGCAGATCCTTTTAATCAGTTCCCCCTTTCTACCCCACTTTCCCTTCACCCTCCTGGTATTGCCACTCTCACCACTGGTCCTGAAGGGATCATCTGTCCTGGATTCCCTGTGTTTCCAGATCCTATCTGTACCTGTGTACATTCTCTGGTCTAGCCAGATTTTTAAGGTAGAATTGGGATCATGACAGTCGGGGGGCGGAGAGTGGGGGCGGGATGAAGCATCTAAGAACTAGATGAAAGTTGTATGTTTCATCAATACTACACTGCACCCTGACTGACTCATCTCCTCCACTGACATCAATCTTATAAAAACTCTTTCAGAGCATAGAAAAAGACAGCAAACTCCCGAAATATTTCTATGAAGCTAGGATAACACTGATACCTAATGTGGGCAATGATCCTACAAGAATTGAAAACTACGGACTGATATTTCTAATGAACATTAATGCAAAAATCCTTAACAAAATAATGGCCAATAGAACACAAAAGCATATAAAATGAATAATTCACCACGACCAAGTGGGATTGATTCCAGGAATGCAGGGATGGTTCAACATTCAATAGTCCATCAGCATTATTCACCATATTGACATGAAAAAGGATAAGAACCACGGAATAATATCAATAGACACAGAAAAAGCTTTCGACAACATCCAACACCCAA
The DNA here is from genome assembly GCF_050624435.1 of Tenrec ecaudatus. NCBI lineage: Eukaryota > Metazoa > Chordata > Mammalia > Afrosoricida > Tenrecidae > Tenrec > Tenrec ecaudatus. The sequence continues at coordinate 72,717,774 of NC_134539.1, read as the reverse complement.
CACCCATTTCTGTTTAAGACACTCAAAAAGATAGGAATGGAAGGAAAATTCCTCAATATATTACAAGCTATATGTGAAAAACCTATAACCAACATAGTAATCAATGGAGAGAACACTAAAACAATCCCACTGAAAAGGGGGACCAGACAAGGATGTCCTTTACCCCACTTTTATTTAACATCATATTATTTAACATGGTCCTAGCCAACAATATAAGGCAAGCAAAAGATATCAAAGGTATTTATCTGGGGGGAAAAGGGTGAAGCTATCGTTATTCGCAGATGATATGATTTTATAGATGCTAAACCCTCAAAGCTCCACAGGAGGAGTGCTGGGAGTGACAGAGGATGATGGCAGAGTGGCAGGATACAAGATCAACAAACAGAAGTCTATCAGACTGCTATATACATCAGACAAGACCACAAAAGAGGAGATAAAAAGGGTAGTACCCTTCACAATAGCCAAGCACAAATTGAAATATCTAGGGGGTATACCTAACCAAAAACTTTGTACAAGGAAAACTACAGAACATTATTATAAGAAACCAAGAGTGATCTCCACAAATGGAAGAATGTCCCATGCTCATGGATCAGTAGACAATATAGGAAAGATGTTAGTTCTGCCCAAGGCACTATATAAGTTCAACACGATCCTGATAAAAATATCAACATCTTTCTTCAAAGATTTGGAATAAAGGACTACCAATTTCACATGGAGAGGGAAGAAGCCCAGAATTAGCAGAGAACGCCTCAAGAAGAAGGACAAAGTCATAGGGCTTCTTTATCTGACTTTAGCACCTAATATACAGCCACAGTGGTCAAAACAGCGTGGTACTGGTACAAAGACAGATACTCAGACCAATGGAAAAGAACTGAGAACCCAGAAATGAAATCATCAGCAGAGGCAATTGATCTTGATAAGGGTCCAAAATATATCAAATGGGAAGCAGATGCCCTCTTCAACGAGTGGTAATGGAAAAAATGGATATCTACCTGCAGATATCCAGAAAGGAAAGAAGACCCTTACCTCACTCAACACACAAGAACAAACACAAGGTGGGTCACAGACCTCGAGGTAAAACCCCAAATTATTAGGGTCATTAATGAGGGAATTGGGACCAACTAAGACCTTTGGCATGGGAAATACGTAGGCTATCAGAAATAGGAAAGGGCACAAATTGACAAGTGGGATGTCCTGAAGCTAAAACACCTGTGTATATTGAAAGAATTGGCCAAGAGAGTAATAAGACTTTTCCCACAGACTGGGAAAATATCTTTAGCAATGACACAACAGACAAAGCCTTATTACTAAAATCTACAATAGTCTGTTAGCCTACAATAAGAAAAAACCAAATAGCCCATTAAGGAGGTGGGAAAAGGACCAGAACAGAAGTTTCACAAGGGTAGAAATCCGAATGGTCAACAAACATATATGAAATGCTTCCAATCAACATGGGTGAAGGGAGACAGTGGATGGAGTAATATATTAAATTAATAACAATTTATAATTTGTCAAAGGGTCACAAAGGTGGGAGAGTGGGGGAGGGAGGGAAAAAAGAGGAGCTGATACCAAAGACTAAAGTAGAAAAACAAACTGTCTTGGAAGTGATGATGGCAACATATGTACAAATGTGCTTAATATAATTGATGTATCCATACAATTGATGGATTGTTATAAGAACTGTAAGAGCCCAATAAAATGATTTATAAAATAATACATATATTAATATATATCAGAGAGAGAGAATGAGATGGATTCAGTTAAGACCTGCCTATTACATCCAGAATTAGGACCAATCCACTTCTGTCTAGTCGAGTCTAACCCTGAGAAATTCTATAGAACAGAATATAACTTCTGCATATAAATATAAATCTTTATAGATGCAACTGCTACATCTTTCTCCCAGAGTGACTGATGAGTTTGAACTGCAATCTTTTGTTAGTGTCCAAGTGCTTTAACCACTGCCATCGAGTCCTTACCAACTCATAGTGACTCTTTAGGGTAGGGTAAAACTGCCCCAAAGAGTTTCTGAGACTGTAAATCTTTATGGGAGTAGAAAGCCCTATCTTTTCCCATGGAGCAGCTGGTGGTTTCAAACTGCTGACCTCGTAGCCCAATGTGTAACCATTACACCACCTTACACCATCAGGACTCCTTAAATCAGATAAGACACTACTAGTAAAACTAGGTCCAAAAGTTAAATCTAATGTTTATCCCTTATCATTGGACAAAGAGATTTCTTATTTTTCTTTTATGATGAATAGGAATCATCTATTTGCCCAAATGAAATCAGCTAGTTAACTGAACATTTGGGAATTTGAGTCTACCCAGAGGTATTGTGAAACAAAGGCCTGATGATCTACTTCAGGAAAACCATCTATTTAAAGCTGTATGAAATATAATTCTATTCTTTTAAAAAATAATTTTATTGGGGCTCATACAATTCTTATCACAATCTATATATACATTCATTGTGTCAAGTGAATATGTACATTTGTTTCCATCATCATTCTCAAAACATTTGCCTTCTACTTGATCCCTTAATATCAGCTCCTCATTCCCCCCTCCATCCCCACTCCCACCTCCTTCATGAACCCTACATAATTCAGAAATTATTATTATTTTGTCATATCATATACTGTCCGACGTCTTCCTTCTCCCACTTTTCGGTTGTCCATCTCCCAGGGAGGAGGGTATATGTAGATCCTTGTAATAGGTTTGCCCTTTCTACCCCACCCTTCCTCCATCTCCAGGTATCGCCACTCTCACCACTCACTGGTCCTGAAGGGGTCATCTGTCCTGGATTCCCTGTGTTTCCAGTTCCTATATTTACCAGTGTACATCCTCTGGTCTAACCAGATTTGTGAGGTAGAATTGGGATCATGATAGTGGGGGGAGGAAGAGTTTAAGTAGTAGAGGAAAGTTGTATTATGTTTCATCATTGCTACCCTGTAACCTGACTGGCTCATCTCCTCCCCACGACCCTGCAATGCAATCCTATTCTGACAACATTCCAAGCACATGTCCTATAGCCTGGAGTCCTGTTGCGATTTCTATAGATTGGTGCTAAAGGTCAGGAGGCCATGGTTGAGTAGTGGTTACATGTTAGACTGTGATCCACATGGTCAGCAGTTCCAAATCCCTAGTATCTCCAAGGGAGAAAGACAAGGTTTTCTACTCTGTAATTAGTTACTGTCTTGGAAACCCACAGGGAGGTCCCTTTGAGTCAGTATTGACTCAATGGTAGTACATTTGTTTGTTTGTTTGTTTGTTTTGGTTGGAGCTCAGGTTCACTTGGCAATCTGAATGGAGGTGGTGACCACATCTTAACAGTTTCAGAACCAGTTCAAAGTGCCTTGGTTCTGTTCTCTTAACCAACTTCTTGGGCCTTGACAATAATACTCACAATCCTGGCTTGTCTGCTGCTGCCAGCTTTTGTCCCGTCAGCGTCTTAGCTATCTCACACTGCTTGCTCTGATGGGCATCGCACAGCGGATAGCTTTGGAAAACAGGAATTCATTCTATTTGGAGGTTACTAGCAGGGATTTCGGATGCTAGGTTTAGGGGAAGGTTTTCTCTCTGTGTTGGCTCTAGGGAAAGGTTCTTGTCTCCTTTCAGCATCTGCAGGCCTGCTATTCCTTGGGGATCTCCAAGGGGTTTGACACCCACCTTCTCCTGGATCTAGGAGGTTCTCAGCACAGGGACCCTGGGCCTAAAAGGCACACCCTGTTCCTGGATCTTCTGTCTCTGTGGTTGCCGGGTACCCTTTTCTCTCCTTTTATCTTTTGTAAGAGAAAAGCTCATGAAGGTTATGTCCCTGGAAACTGCTTTACACCAGATCAGGACTGTGACCTGAGTAAGGGTGGTAATTGAAGTAATGATGATACACCAAACCCTAACTCTGTATCATTAATGTAACAAATACAACCTAATCCTCATAAACATAGCATCACCTTGCCCCATTAATACATCAAGTTGACATCAACTCATAGTGACCCTATAGGGCAGGAGAGAACTGCCCTGTATGTTTAAGACATGGTAACTTTCTCCCAAGGGGTGACTGGTGGTTTCAAACTGCTGACCTTTTGGAGTGCAGCCCAACTCGTAACCACCACACCACCAGGGTCATAGAGGTAAGCATTTAGGACATATCACAAACAGAGACCAATACATCATATCACATGAATATATTAGTATGTAACTGCCAAATGACATCATTACAAAACTGTCAAACCACTGAGCAGCCTAGCTCAGCCAAGTTGATATAAACTTTGAGGGGTGCATGGGGGGCGGGGGCAACCCAACTTAACCAACAACAGATACATATTGAGATTGGGGTTTTTAATCAAATTTAATTATCTGCTTTTGTGACCATAACCTATTTCCCTTTTTGAAGAAAATATTTCCAAACTTTGCCAGGTAGGATATACTGATTTTTTTAAACTGCAAGTCTCTTGGGAGGAACGCCAGTCAGTCTTTCACCACTTAGTATACATTAGTCTCAATCAGTTTGATTTCCTCCTAACCCAGAGCTGAAATCAATCGCATCTGGAGGGAGGATCAGACAGAGGGAAAAAGAGTCATGCGTCAGGAGAAGGGGTACAAGAGAAGGCAGGCCCCATTGCATCAATAGAAGTCTGAAATGAGAACAGGAGAGCAGTTGATGAGAGTAGCAGGTAATGTATATTTCCCCACGCTGTTTGCGACTGGCCCTGCTGGATTCTCGTAGGCAGGAAACAGACCCACTTCTACATGAAGGTGACTCATAGTCAAGCTCATTATAACATCTTGTGAAGAAACTGGGTCTTCTGTTACTTTATCTCAGAATCCTTTCCCTTCTGTAATCACTTGATCTTCTTCCAAGTTATTGTACCAAATAGAAACATAACCCCTATGCCCCTTTGTAAGCAGATATCATCAGTTAAGCCTTAACTGTTAAGGGCTGCTCATGTCAACAACAAAATAGCCTGTAACTCAACACACACACACCACCGCACCTTCCAGCAACACGCCAAACACATGTGTTTGGTTAGGGGGAAATCAGAAGCAGCCGTGTTCTGAAATGCACTTTCCAAAACCTGTTGTGTACTTGTGCCAACAGAGTGGATCAAATTTCTCTCAACGCCACTGTAAAGAGCACCCAGATGTTTTAACTGAGCTGAAATGCACCTGCACCAGAGGCTGCTGGTTAGAACAGCTGCCAGGATCCCTTGGAAAAACGATACACACTTAGAGACACGAAGTAGCACCATGATGACCTAGGGGACCAAGACATTCCAGGAGAGAGGACAGTGGAGTTTACATCAGAAGATCTGGATTTGGTTCCTGGCTCCACTTAATCTCCCTGAGCTTTATTCACTTTGTGTGTGGAGAGCCTGCTCCCTCTCCTCCCTGTTCATTTGAGCTGCCAATTCTTCAGCTTCTGCTCCATGGTGGGCACACCTGATCATCCATCACTGTATTTACTCCCCACCAAGCCTTGCGCGTGACGAGTTCACCGTCCTTATTTTACCGATTGTAAGACTCCAGATCACCGTGCTTGAGAGAACTCCACAAGTAGTACGGCTAGGAAGAGGCACAGCCAAGGTTTAAAACCAACAGTTCTTACAGTTGTTGGAAAGACTACATGTTACACCACATACATGGAAGGGGTTTGAAATGTATCAGGAGACAGCAAATGAGAGGGGCTTAGGAGCTCAGCTCTTGTAGTCAGAGAGAGCCCTGGTTATAGACTTGGACACGGCCTGGCATGTAAGTTTCCCATCTTGTTAGCTGCTGCAGCTGCCGTTGGGAGAATGACTTTGAGGCGGTGGTGTGCCAGCAAGTCAATGCTGAGCCCCCCCATGTGGTTTCCTAGGTTGCGTTGGACAAATCTGCTACAAAAGAACAAAGATAGCACTTGGAGGACTGAAGTGCCCCCGATCCAAATCATAGTTTTTTTCAGTCACTTCATATGCATGTGACAGTTGGACAATGAATACAGAAGACTGGAGAAGAATTGATGCATTATGGAGAATGATGCATTACGATGAATCATGGTGTGGGAAAGGATGATATACCATGAGCTGCCAGAAGAAAGAACAAATGGGTCTTGGAGGAAGCGTAGTGAGAATTATGCTTAGAAGTGAGAATGAGGAGACCTGGTCTTATATACTTTGGATATATTATCAAGAGGTACCAGTCCCTGGAACAGGCTATCATACTTGTTTAAGTAGAAGGTCAGCAAAAAAGAGACAGAGCTTCGAGGAGATGGATTGACACCATGGCTGCATCAAAGGGCTCCAACCATGACATTTGGGAGAGGAAACCAGGCTGCAGGTGTTTCCATCTGATCTCTTGTGCTTAGGGTCACTGTGAGTTGGCACAAACTAGGCAACACTCAACCACAGCATCGCATCTTCATAGAGGGATCCCTGGTGGCGACATGGGTCACGTGTGGGGCTGCTAGGTACAAAGTGATCAGCTCAAATCCACCAGCCACTCAGAAGATGGAAGAAGAGGCCGTTTGTTTTCCTAAAGAGGCACAACCCAGAAACCTTGCCAAGTCGTTCTATTCTGAGTTACAAGGTTGCTGTGAGGCAGCATCTGCTTGACAGCACTAAGTTTTTCATGAATCTTTATGGGAACCGCTTACCAGATCTTTTCTTCCATGGAGCGGTGGGTGGGTTTCAACCCCTGACCTTTTAGCTCGTAGCCCAATGCTTAAAAATTGCACCACCATGTTCACTGCCCATCTGTCATCTTACACATGTCCCTTTCCATTCACTCTCCACCATCACCCAAGTAAAGCGGAGCATTAATATCGACTCAATGTTTTCCTTCATTTCTTATTTTCTTTCATGAACTCTTTATTTTCAATAACTGTGGTAAACCTTTCTTCCCATGTGCCCACAGTGGCCTCAATCACAGTATTTCTGCTTTGTAAATTTTTCTATTCTTTTTTTTTTTCATCTTTACTTTGGCAGCAGATCATTAACTTTAAAATCCTCCATCTCCTCCTCCCTCCACTCTGTGGTAGCCATAATCTCCTTTTGTCTCCACAGATTTTAGATAGTTCGTGTAAGCCGGATCAGACAATATTTGTGCTCTTGTGTCTGGCCTTTTCAGTCAGCACAATGTTTCCAAGGCTCATCCACGTGGTGGCATGTATCACAATATTCATACTCATGGATAGCATTTCATAGTACGTATGTGCTACATTTCATATGCATGTATGTAGTGTGTATCTATGTATAGTATTTAATATTGCGTATGTACTACATTTCATATGTATGTTTGGATAGTATTTCATAGTATGTATGTGCTACATTTTGTCCCCAACGATCGTGCCAGGAGGGTGAGCATCACAGCATGCCAGGTTGTTAGAACAAAGTGTTCTTGCGTTGAGGCAGGGCTTGAGCAGAGACCCAAAATCTGTTCACTTCCTCATTGTATTGCCATATAAATATATGTGCATAGGCCAATTCCTCTATTTTTATGAATTAGTATATTTACATAAGTGCACACATGTTTATACCTCTATCCATAGCTTTGCTTCCTAGATATTTTGTGTTTCCCTTTATCTTCCTCCCGTCCCACCATCACGCTCACCCTTCTCCTGCCTCTTAGTAATGCCTCTTAGCTAGATTACTGTTGCTCCAACTCCACTGGGATCTCTACGTCCTCCTCGATGTTGATTCTGATTCCCTAGTTGTTCCCCTGTCTATGGCATCCTTTGATCACTGCTCAATTTCCCCGCCTCTTTCTCCACCGAGTCCCTCCAGAACCGTTGGTCTGTTGCTTTCTCCTCAAGTTTGCTTCCCATGCCTGTCTTATATAAGTAGGCAAACCAACAATAATGTAGACGATACAAAAAGAAAACAAAGATTGAATAAAAAGGGAAAAAGAAAAAATATATAGGTATATATAATAATAATTAGCAAAACCCCCTTCCCCCAAGAAAGCATAGAAACTGCCAGGTCTGTCCACTGACCTTTAGGACTATCTACCCTCTGGTCCTGGGGGGTTCCGAAACTGCCCCTTCTAACTCGAAGTCTATTTGGGGGGCTGTTCAGGGGCTGTGTGGCTTGGCTTTGCTCCTATTGCTGATCTGTTATGTTCCCTTCTTGGTTCACCCCACTGTGAGGGGCTTCAGACAGGACTCATTGCCTGCCATGTGTCCCTAGTATTGTCCTCTGTCACGGTACGCTCCAGTGAGGGGTCATGTCTGGAGCTGTTGTCGGCCCTACAGTCCTCGCTGTGCCTCAGCAGCTTCGTGCAGGGACGTCATCCTTAGGGCTTGGTGTGCCGATATGGGGTCTAGACCCTCACTCTCCTTTTCCTTCTTGGTTTGTTTCCGTGTGGGTGTGGCAGGCTGGCACCTCTCCCCAATCTGTAGGGCTAGTGCTGTCCTCTGTAGCACCTGCTTCTAGGGAGGGTCAGTTTGGCTCTGATTGGGGCCGGCCCTGTAGCCCACTCTGTTCCTGTGTTGCGTCGTGTGTGTACATTGCCCTCAAGGTTTGGCGCATGCTTGGTCTTGCTTGATGATGTGTGCAAAGCAAGCAAGGGCCAGTCTCACCATCCCCATTTCTAAGGAGCATTCTGGTTGAATTTCTCTAGACGGATATCCTTCCCTCCCAGATTTGACCCCACTCCGTTTTGCTTTTCCTGGGGTTCTGGAGCCTGAGCTCTTAGCTCCCTTCCCTCACTGCTTTTCTACCTGTGCTCCTTTGAGGTGGGTTCATCCTCGGCAGCTTACTGTCACCCCTCAGCTCTTCCTTCTTCCCACTGCTGAAGCCATGCGTCTGACTTTCATGGCCTCTGATCTCAAGCTCTCACGGCAGGTCCTAGTGGAAGCTGAGGAACCCCCGTCCTTGCTCTCATGGGTGGTGGAGAAACTTTAGACTTTCCTTGGGGTTGTGTTTTCTTGCCTTCTGCTACTCCTTGTTTTTAGCTCTCTTGTGACTCATAAGCATCAAACAAAATAGCAATTGAGGCCCAGACTGTGTCTCTCAATGTCAACTTTCCAGATGTTTCCAACAACCCGGGGGTTTATGATCATGTCACGCAGTTCCTGTACATGGCAGTGAATTGTTAACTTTCCCTCCTGATGTGGCATCATGCGGACACAGCCTCTGACTCAGACAAGCAAAGGGCCGGATCTCCATTGCACAGACAACAGATCTCTCTCTGAGACAATGATGCTTTTCTAAATAAGCAGCAAAAAGGGGCCTTTTCAAACTCCCTCCCTCGACTCACTGCTATCAAGTCAATTCTGATTCATTGTGACTCTAAGGGTTAGAGTGGAATTGCACCTGTGGATTTCTGAGCCTGCAAATCTTTAGGGGAAGATACAGCTTTATGGTCCTCCCACACATCTACTCATGGGTTCAAACTGTTGACCTTGCAGCTAGCAGCCCAACTAATAATCCCTTAGACTACCAGGACTGGATTATGGGAAGTTTCCTTCAGTATCATAAACAGGTTTTAGTATGAAAGAAATGAATGGACAATGGTACGACTCTCACTCCCTGGACTGCCAGCCAGTGCAGCCCATGGCAGCCACCAGTGATCAGCCATCTGCCAAAGGAAGCTGTTGTTGTTGATGTTGAGTAAATTTCAGTGATTTTGAGTAAATGTCAGCAGAGTGTCTAGACTAGGGCAGACTAGAATGAAAGGCTTGGTGGTTTACATTGAAAGTCAGCCAATGGAAACCAGGTGGATCACACCAGTCAGTTCCCCGTCCAATCGTGTGGTGGTCTATGGGTAAGTATGCTTTCATTCCATTCGGTGGCCCGTGAGTTGAGGGCTTGACTCATAGGCAACTCACCACAATAACAAGAAAGAAAAGGATTTCATCAAAGTACACTTTTTTTCAAGTGCCTTTCTCTTTGCTGCCCTTTGAAGAATCTCCAAATCTTCCTCTGCCTCTTCTTCCTCAATTCATGTGTCAGAGTGGAAATCCACAGTTACCCAGTCTTAGACTAGAATTCATGTTCACCCAAGACATGCCTTAGGCTCTGGACAAGTTCCTTAACTTTTTAGTAGCTTCAGACAGAGGCAGTGATAAACATAAAGGCTTAACCCACACACCAAAAAATCACTGTCACCAAGTTGATTCTGACTCATAGTAACCCTATAGGACACAGTAGGACAGCTCTGTAGAGTTCAAGACTGTAAATCTTCACAGGGATCGACTAATCTTTCGTCCCTGGAGCAGCTGGTGGGCTGAAATGGCTGACTTTCTATTTCTTAGGGGAATTAAAAGGGTCAAGCTAGTTTAAAATGTTCTATATTATGGCTTAAGATAGTTTAAAGGGTTAAGTATTATGTTAGTCTGGGTACTTTAGAGAAATCCACAAAAACTCATGTATAAGAGAGAGTTTTATATAAAGGGTAAGTGCACGCCAAGAAAACATCCCACCCAGTGCTCCCCAAGTCCAACCTTAACCCTTATGTCTGACACCAATCCACAAAGCCCTCCTCCATCTCAAAAAACGCACACAATGACACTGAATGCAGGAGGAACGCCGAGCCAGTGAATGTGTAAGCATTTCAGCGCTGGCAGGGATCTCCACACGGCTGCTCCAGCACCCAGGGCTGCATCAGGGTAGGTCCATGTGGCTTCTCCTCAGGGATGTCTTGCAGGAAGTGAGCCTTGCCAGCTGAAGCAGAGAACTGGCTAAGGCAGCTGCACCTTGGTCCGACCATCACAAAGCAAGAAACCCAAGAACTAGAAAGGTGAGGTTCACCTAGCCATTTATCCCTCAGTCCTTCAATTAACCCACACATGCGTTCATTGACCAGGTTGGCACAATAAATTAACTACCTCAAGTATCAGCCAAGTATCTGCCGCGTATATGTGGACAGCTAAGTGAGAGGTATTTGTGCTTATGTCTCCATAGGTCCTCATAGTATTGTCATTTTATGTCCTCTTTATTTTGATGTGCTATTTGAAATAGACACAGCTCTCTGAGTATTTGGAGTCTCAGGCTGGTCTCAGCAGCAGCTGGCCATGTTAAAAAATATTCCTGAGCATGGCCTCCTCATTTAGTTCCTGTGGGTTTATTTGATTTGGTCTGATTTTGTTCATTATTCTTATGATAGTGCCCAAACCTTCCATTTTCTTCCACTGCCAGAGTTTGTCTCCTACAAGTCTCTGGTCGGAGAGGCCCTGGGAGCAGTCCAGCTGGGCTGGCTGGAGGGGCTGCTCCAACGTACTGATTTCAGAATTTCCACTGGCCTCTAACTTCCACTTTCCCTCAAACGTCCTGCGCCAGTGCTTGAAGGCCTGATTTTTCTTCAAAAAAGATCCCTATGATTCCTTTTGCAAGGGGATCTTTCATAAGGCATTCTTTCTCCCTTATCCTTCCGGGGAACTTCCCTGATGTCTGATAGATCTATCAATGAGCAAATTCTCTGGGAGTAAATAGTCTTTGTTGGGAAGGGGCAAGGGAAAGATGAACTTTTTGTGGGTACTACTCACAATCTGAGAATTCTAGAAACAGAAATCCCCTTCTTGTGCAGAGATGAGCTAAAATTAAATCCCCAAATCATGCCATTAAAATAACATAAATTGGGGATGAAAGTAAGAACTTGGTACCAGAAAGAACTGCCAACCGCATGGTCTCGTATGGTTACTGTAGTCAGGTTGCCTCCACACTTCTGAGTGCTTCCCAGAGCAAAGAAGGAAGCCCAGTGTTAAGAGCGAGAGTAGTCGCAGTCCGGTTACACACCTGCTTTGTCTCCTAGCAAGAGAGAATGCCAGGTGGCTCTCCTCTCCAATAGCTCTCAAAGTGCTACTTGGACCTCAACGGTGACACAGCTCCATGTCACAGGGACATTTTCAGATCTGGTGGGGTTTGCTACTATGGGCAGGATTAAATTCTAATTTGCATGAGAATGAGGCTGCTAGAGAGTTAAGAGTTTCACTGGCTCTTCTACACAGTGGCATGGGGCTGTCTGGTGTAAATGAAGACAAAAGTGAATTGCTGAGTGTGTGGATTTTTTACATCATTTGACAGAAAGGAAATGAATACTCATCCTTCTGGGACCTGTGGTAGGATGTCTAGTCTATGAAGTTCTTTCACAAGTGCCCAGCATAACGCAGAGCAGGGTACATGCAGCCCTTTAAGCCTTGGCCATTGACTAAGCCTCAGTCATCATAACATAAGCATTTGTTGTCATGCCTGCACCTCAGCTAGACTGTGAGACCCCATGGGAGCCTGACTTATTTATCATGAAATACTAGGATTTGGTTTGGCTGGTGCTTTGTCCAGACATTTTTGAGCAGAGTGAATATTATGTTGTAGTCAATGGTCAAAAGCATTTTGCATGGCCGTACTTATTTCAGAATTCTGAGGGAATCCCCGGGGGATGAAAACATGTAACACACTTGGCTGGTAATCAAAAAGTTGGACATTTGAACCCATGCAGAGTGCCTCGAATCCATGATCAGGTGGTCTAGCTGAAAAGCAGCCTGTCAAAACCACATGCAGCCCAGTTCTTGGACACACGTAGGCTGCCATGAGTCAGTTGCTTAATGGCGATGGGTTGCCTTTAACTTCCCTATGTAGTTACTATTAGTATAACAATTTCAATGGCCCAAAGAGGATATTTCTCATTTACTGTATGGGATGGAGAAGATAATTTAAGTCCATCCCCTTAACCAAGATGCTCGAGTCAAGGCCATGTCTGAGCATTTTAAAGAGGTGGTCCATCCCTGGGCTAGAATGTCAGTGGGCATAACAGTAAAAGAGCAAATCATACTGTTCACTGAGATGCTTCCGTCTGAATTCCATGCCACTTATCATGTCCCACAACTGGAGTGTTATTAAATATAGATGCTTCCATTTTCAAGAACGGGGTCTTGCCGAGTTATGACTCTGAACATTATCTCCAGAAGACAGTCCTAAGGGGCAGGCAGAGAGAGACTACGTGGAGCATATCGGCTACTCTTCAAAATACAAAATCATTGTGAACACCAGCTTAGCAGGGGCGTGGGTGACTGTGCATTAACCCACTGGAAGCCACCAAAGACATCATCCTTGGCTTCTAATTTCTCCTAAATCTTGAATAGCGGGGCACTGATTCACCTTCAAATAGCCTTTCTAGCTATGATCTTGTAATGCCCACCAAATAACTGGGCGGGCCGTGTGCATATAGTGCATGCAGCCTACCAAGGGGATTGATCCATCTGCTAAGAATGCAAATCAGGTGCACGAAACCCGTCGGGGGTGGGATTGTGCAAAGAACGTGTGTAAAAGCAAAAGAAAAGCATGGTCAGTCTTGCTATCCCTCTGGACTTCAAAGTCATCCAAGAGGCACAAAGTCATCCACTACCATCAAGAAGAGGGACCTGGGAAACCCTGCTCTGAGAGTCTCCTAGGCCCAGGAGTCTGAGCGCTTCCTCAGTGGAGAGGGTCAGGAGCAGCTGTAGCACAATAGCTTGGCACCAGGAGCCTGGTGTGAGATGGAGCAGAGGCTTCCTGACCGGCTGACTGGGAGAAACCTGACCGCGTTGGGTTGGAAGCCTGCTGGTGGAGTGGGTGCCTCTGGGCACTTGTCAGTGGAGCTGGAGAGCTTGTACCTTTAAAATATGCCTGAGAAGGCCAGAGATCTGGTGACCCGAGAAGCCTGAGCAGTCACCTGACTGAGGCTAAGAGCTGAGAGGCTGAGGGTCATACCAAACAAATCCCAGCAGGGATCTTTCCTGGTCCAGATTACAATCTGTTACTTCTCTAACCAGCCCATAGCCTGTGGATTCCGGGGGGGGGGGAGGGGGGGGAGGGGGGGGAGAGGCGTCGTCGCAATAAATGAGTGGAGACAGCAGAGACATAGAGAGTACCCATGGGAAGGGCTGTTGTCAGACGTGGTAAAAAAAAAAAAAAAAGACTGCAGAGAGGAGTCACGTCTGACCTCTACCTGACAGGGATCAGTGCTGGGCGGCTGCTGGTGGGGGTGATTCTTCCACCCTGTGAAGTCACACGGCGTCAGACGCCTCCTGCACAGCAATTTTACGTGAACTTTCCCCCAAGGCCAAGTACTGTTTCCAACATTGGGGTAATTCATTCCTAACTCTGCAGATTCTTAAGTGGCCTGCCATCTTTTTCTAGGCATTTCTAGAAGAAGAATTAAGCTGTTGAGCTGATCTAATACTTTTAATGTTTCTAATGTGCTTGCTCTCGACGTTTTGATAAAGCAACCCCTGTTCTGAAAAGGAAACCAGGCCCTTTATGATATGCTTGGCATATTTCTTCCCTAAAGGAGGTCCCAAGTAGGTCGATTACAAATAGGTCTATTGCTGAGATGACCTTGACACACCACTGCTGTGAACACATATATAAACAGAGAGTTTTACTACGTTTCTTGAGTCCCAAGTCAGATGGCATAGGAAAGCTGAAAACAACCATAGGCAGTAGATAGACAAAGAGCAAATTAGATATAATTAACTTATTCGGATGCACCTACGAGCAGGGCAGTCCTAACTCAGTCACAGACTGCTGTAAGTACAAAAGGCAAATTGGCTCTGTTATGGGGATGGTGTGAGCTGAAAGGAGTAAAAAGTTGAAACATAACTGGCCCAAGGCATAAGGATATTGATTTGATCATCCACTTACTCCACTAATATTTACTGTAACTTTGTTGTGATCTAATTTTCTACTACCTGATATATAAACCAACCAACCAACCAACCAACCAACCAACCAAAATCACTACCATGGAGTGGATGCCGACTCATAGCGACCCTGTAGGACAGGGTAGAACTGCCCCTGTGAGTTTCTGAGATGGCCACTATTAGTGAGAGTGGAAAGCCCCATCTTTTTCTCAAGGAGCTTCCTGGTGGTTTTGAACTGCTGACCTTTCATATCACCGCCTAACACGTAACCACTAGGTCACCTGGTACATAAGATAATATAATTTTGATCAACATACCAACAATAAATATTAATTGAATCAGTTTCTAAGTGTTTTGTACCATGCTACTATTTTGTTTTGTCAGTTTCTGGACCATTATTCATTCTGGTTTAAATCCTAAGGGATTCATGGGCTTCATTTGTGACTTTGTGTTGGCCTTGGGTGATTTCCTAATCCAAGAATATGCACAGTACGTGGAGTTTTGGAGTGGTATGGTTAACACCCTTAGCTGCTAGCTGCAAGGTCAGAGGTTCAAGTCCACCCAGTAAGAACGGCTTGGAGATCTACTTCCCCCAAATCACCCATTGAAAACTATGTAGCACACATTTCTACTCTGCCACACGGGGAGTTGCTACGTTGGAATCGGCTTGATGGCAACTGGTTGGTGAGGGTGCCTGCTGAGTGACATCACAGTGGAGGGTGTTCTTGTGTGCCCGTGTCCTCAGCACAGATGCTCTGAAGAGCAAATGCCAGTGTCTGCAGAACATTCTGTAGAAGGTCTGGCTTTGTTTCTTTCCTTGTGGTGGTGTTTAACTTATTTATCAATTTCCTGTAAACTGGAGGCTTGTTCCAGCGGCCTGAGTAGAGTCAGCTTGAGTGTTTGGGGAGCTGATATTTGGCAGGGGCTGCCCTCGATTTCATGTTGCTTGCCTGTGACGATCCATCATGTCATGTGATTTCTTGTCCTTGGTTTCACTAGAGAAGCACATAGAAAGGTCATTTGTGCTGGTTCCAACTCATAGCGACCGTGTATACACCAGAATGAAGAACTGCCCAGTCCTGCCCTAGCCTCACACTGTACCAATCCATCTCATCAAGGGTCTTCCTTGTTTTCTTGGATCCTCTACTTTACCAAGCATGTGGTTCCTGTCTAAGGATTGGTCCTTCTGAAAACATGTCCTGACTTCTTGCCATCCTCACTTCTAAGAAGTGTCCTGGCTGTACTTCTCCTAATATGGATTGCTTCTTTCTTCTGGTAATTCATGGTCTATTCTATACTTTTTACCTGCACCATAATTCAAAGGCATACATTTTTCCCTCAACCTTATTTATTCGTTGTCCAGCTTTCATATGCATACTGTGGCTGGGGTCAAGGGTAGCTTAGTTTGTAAATGAACTTCTCTGCTATTACACACACACACACACACACACACACACACACACACACACACACACACATTTAAGAGAACTTTTACAGTAGATTTAGAAAGACATCATTTGTCGTTTGATTTCTAGACTACTGATTTCATGGGTATTGGTTGTGTGTCCACATAAAAAGAAGTCCTTGACAATTTCAATCTTGTCTCTATAATGATGTTGCATGTGGGTCCATTTGTAAGGATTTAAAAAAATACTAAGAATAATTCCCATTGGAACGTGTACATTTTTTAGGCTCAGCATTAAGTGTTTCATGTTCTCTTCACTTTCAGTAAGCAAAAACCTCTCACTGTATGTCTCACATTACGGAAGGTAATCAGTTTTACTTAGGATTCCTGAAATGATCCTCACCGAAGGGTCAGTGGTTTGAGTCTACCAGGGGCCCTGTGGAGAAAAGACCAGACCAGTTGCTCCCATGAAGATGATAACCTTGGAAATTTAGAGGACAGTTCTCCTCCATCATGTGATGTCACACACAACAACATAGGTGTGCATTTCTTTATTCTGAGAAATTATCTCACACTGTGGGGATGGGCAAGTCTAAAATGTATAAGTCAAATGACAGGCTTAGGAAATTCTGACCGTCTGATGTCCCAAATTGATGGGTGAAGAGCTCGGGGAGAGTAAGAATCCTGTTTATGATCTGGAAGTCGAGCCTTCCTTGGGAACCCCTGGTTGTGCTCTCCAGGACTTCCATTCATTGAACGAGGCCCACTCCTATGGGGAGGGGTGGGAATCAGCTGTATTTAGGACCCATTGATTCACTACTTCATAACAGCCAGCGTTCAAACAACTAAGGTACCATCACCTAGCCAAGTTCACACTTAAAATTAACCATCATACCTCTGTTTGTGACGCTTGGCTATGGTGGTGATGGCCAATCACTTTGTTGTGAAGCCACATTTCTCTACAATTAACAAGTAATTGAGAACATTTGCATATTGCATTAGCCAAGGAATTAACTTCCAGGGGTGAGAAAACAGGCATTTATTTGCTTGCTTGTGTGGAGCAGGGGCAGGGGCAGGGGCAGGGGCAGCTTCTCCACACCTTGCAGTTGACAGCAGCTTCCACGTTCAGTAAATCCTAGAGGGTATCCGGGCCAAGGACACCCGGCCAAATTCTGTTCTCAAGAGTAAATGTATTTGAAAGCTGAAGTCAGGGAATTTGGGTGGGGGTGGGGTGGAGGTAATTTTAATTTTGTTTACCCTTTTCCAGGGTAATACATTCATGTGATTTAAAATTCAATCATATCAATGAGAGCTAGAGGAGAGCTTCTGCCAGAGTTATGGACGGCTATATGCCAACCCTAACACCATAACAGGGACTGAAAACAATAGGCAACTATTTAATAATGAAGTTGGGGGTCAGTAGCTCGGGCAGTCAATTATCGGGTTGTTTTACAGGCTTCCTTCACTCACGTGTTTGGTGCCTGAACTGAGCAGACTCCAATGGCTGGGATAAGAGCAGCCGGAGAGTCTGAGGCAGCTCCCTGGGCCTCTTTCATGGCCTCCCTGCAGTGGCCTCAGGGTGGTGGGATTGTTTCAGGGCAATTGAAGACTCCTGGCCCAAGGGAGAGCTGCAGAAGCTACGTGTGTTGGATCTCACAAGGCACTTCCACAGCATTGTAGGCATTACTACATAGCTACAAAGACGCACAAGGGCTCAAGGCATGGGTCACAGGCTCCATCTCACCGCAGGAGAGAGCGCTAAGAATTTGCCACACACCAGGCTTCAGAACCACCTCACAGTCTCCTTCAGCCATCCAACTCCCTGTTCCCATGCAGCCAATCTGAGAGAAAAATACACATTCTTCCCACATAGCATAGCACAGGCAGGGGCCCATACCCTGAACACTATTTAATGAAAATTCTTCAAGTCAGTCAGTGTAAAGGCTCTTCCCTTTTTTGTAAAACCTGCCATTTCACTGTCCCATTATATGGATGTACCTTACAGTAATGAACCACTCCCTCGTTAATGGATATTTAGGTTCTTTTCCATATTTGATGTTGTAAACAGCACTATGACTTTGAGGTTAGGTCATTTCAGGCACAAGCCAGGGAATGCATCATAAATCCCTACAGGGAGAATTGCTGGGTAAAAGAATATGCACACTGCCCAACTTGATAGACAGGCACATACTGCCCTCCGCAGAGGCTGCTGACTGAGATAGTTAGCTTATTGTGTCAACCTGGCCAGTAAACACATGTGGGGTTAATTGAAGGGCGGAGGGATAAATGGCTCGATGAGCCTCACCTTTTGAGTTCTCGGGTCTCTTGCTTTGTGGTGGTTGGGCCAGGGTGCAGCGGCTTCAGCTGGCAAGGCTCACTTCCTGCAAGACATTCCTGAGAAGCCACATGGACCTACCCCGATGCAGCCCTGGGTGCTGGAGTAGCTGTGTGGAGACCCTGCCAGCGCTGAGATGCTTACACATTCACTGATTCAGTTTTCCTTCTGCAGTCGGCATCATTGTGTTTAGTGAGATGGAGGAAGACTTTGTGGATTGGTGTTGGACATATAGGTTAAAGTTGGAATTGTGAGCTTGGGCAGCACTGGGTTGGGATGCTTTCTTGATGTGCACTTAACCTTTATATAAAACTCCTAAACATGAGTTTCTGTGGATTTGTTTCTCTAAAGTACCCAGACTGACACACTTACGTTTTCACTTAGCTCCTCTGGGTGTGAGAGAGCCCTTGGCCCCACCCCTCACAAAGCAGATGTTCTCCATCATTTCCGTCTTTGCTAAGTTAGGACATAGATTGCATTCTCTTTGATTTTCATGTGCATTCTTACGAGTGACTATTTCTTTCATATGCACTTAAGTTTTTAATCAATTGCTTTTGGTGTTTTGCCAGTTTCTAGAAGTGAATGAAAACCATCTTAAACTAAAACAAATGTCTGAGGTGTGAAAGGGTCAGCTAGTCTTATTTTTGATGAGCCCAAAGGCCTTCCGATCAGTCAAAAACTCCTCTTTTCCTGAATCCTGAAGGAGGGAGCTATGAGCGGCTAGCTCCTGGAGTTGCTGTCTGATAGACCGATTCGGAGATTCTCAAGTGGGCAGGCATGGCTTTGAGATGTTATAATTAGTTATCTATTTTTGCTGCAAAGCTCCCTTTTCAACAAGAAAATCTTTAATTTAAGAAAGGCTTCTCCACGATTCCTTAGGGCTTAATACAAAGCTTTCATTATTTCTATTAAGCTCTCTCTAACACCCTGATTGGTGTCTGAGAACGTGTCTGAGACTTCCTTAGTTACACTCCCCTCTTCTTGTTCTTCCTCATCCCTCGTCGGCTAATATTGTGTTCTGTAGACCCATGGAGGGCATGGTGGCGTGGTTAGGTACCACGCTATGGCGCGGTGAAAAGCGAGAGAGTTTTGCCAACATTTCAAAGTCAAGAGAAAACAAATTGGTGGGATCAAAAGGCTCAATTGTTATAATGGTCCACACTGTGGTGGCTTGTGTGTTGCTATGAGGTTGGAATGAATGGCACCAGTAAGTTGTACAGACACTCTCATGATCATCCACGGTAGGTAGATTTCAGCAGAACCTCCAGACTAGGGGGGAAAGGCCTGGCGACCTACTTCCAAAGTTTTACCCATGAAATCATTATGGATCGCAACAGACTCGGCAGAATGTTGTTCTGTTATCTATAAGGGTGTCAAGGCTCTAGCGGCTTCACCTGGATTTCTCCCTCTGCGAAGCTGCCTTGACCACATCATGCCTTTCTGTTTTTTGTTTTTTTCCCTTTGGAATTGCATGGTTCCCAGTGGTTCTAATTCATACCAGGAAGTAGCTTGAGTAGCTAAAAAAAGACCACCATATTTGCCTAAATTTTGAAATATCTTTATAGACCATCCCCAACCTAAAGGGAGTCGTTAGGTCGTGAAAGTTTGAGTCTACCCAGAAGCTCATCAAAGGAAAGGCCTGATGATCCACTTTTAAAAGAATTAGCCATTGGGATCCCTAGAGAGCACAGGTGTTCAAACATATTTGGCCCACTTCCTCTTTTCAGAAAAAAACAAAAACAAACAAATTTAAATTTAGTGCCGCCCCCACCCCCGGCAATTGAAAAACTTTGTGCTCTAGCCCACAATCTAGGATAAAGTGTAGGTAACAGCTTCTGAAGACCCCCTGCACCATTGCAGTGTCCCCCTCTGAGGACGCTGTCACCCACTTTGGGAAAAACTGCTAGAGACCACAGTGCTCAGCTGACACACAGGAATTACCATGAGTCAGAGTCAGCTCAGCGGTAACAGATTTTTAGGTTTGGCCTACAGTTAAGTTTTAATAATACATTGCATTATACACCCAGGGACTTATGTCGTTCTCTGGGTTGTAATAAAAAATAGGGAGATTTTTTTTTTTTTTTAAAGAGGAAGACTCTCAACAAGATGGATTGACACAGTGGCCGGAACAGTGGCCTCAAGCACAAGAACAGCTGTGAGGACGGCAGGACTAGGTGGGGCTCCACTCTGCTGTGCATACATAGGGTCCCTATGAGTCAAACCAGCGCAGTGGTGCCTAATAACCACATGGATGAGACCAGGGTAAGTGCTTCACATGGCTCACTTCATTTCATCGCCGCATCACAAACGACCAGCTCTCAGCAGGAGAAAGGGAGGTTCAGAGAGTTGAAGTAACTTGCTTCGTTACCATAAAGCTGCAGGTTGACAGAAAGCTGGTGGAGTAGGGATTTGTCTGCCACCAGACTTCACAATCCTGAAAATATAGAAGAACATTACCGCTGCAGCCCCTAGCCCACACCCCTACCACCAGGCTAGGCAGGAGCCTGGTGTGTTCAATGAAAGGAAGACTGGTTGACCATGAGGATCAACCAGGTACGTCTCATAAAATGGCATCCAGCTGTCTCTTGGTGTGGCCCGTTTCAGTCTCATGGAGTGACATTGTTGAATGATATTTGGAACTGTGGAGGGAAAAGTCCTTGGAATTTCAGTTCAGTTCTTAGGAAAAAAGAATCAGGGCATTTCCTTTCTGTCATTCCCACTCTAGTCCGTTTGGTCTAAAGTTTCCTCATGCATCCATTGCTCAGAACAGTTGTTTTGAATTTGTCAGCACATTACAATGTAATGTTTGTTCAAGAAACACAGTCCTTTTCCTCCACCACCAAGGCTGGCTGTGTTTCAGCTTTTGCCAACTGGGCAATGCAGTGAAAAACCAAGTAA
Source organism: Tenrec ecaudatus (assembly GCF_050624435.1). Taxonomy (NCBI): domain Eukaryota; kingdom Metazoa; phylum Chordata; class Mammalia; order Afrosoricida; family Tenrecidae; genus Tenrec; species Tenrec ecaudatus. Next base: position 72,696,540 of record NC_134539.1, on the reverse strand, counting down.
GTGTACAACAGATGTGGAGTCATGAATCACATAACGTCATGATGCTCTTTGAAATAGAATGTTCTGTGATTTGGATGTTGCGCAAACACTATGTTATAGATAAGATAGACTCCCATCTCTAAAGTCTGTCTTTAAGGTCAATTTGTAGATAAGTTGGAACAATTAGGAACAGTTTGTATCTCACATCAGTTAGTCAAATGTCTGCCTTGGTGTGTAGAATATGAGACTATGGAGTATATTTCTGTGCATGCAAACAACTCTAAAGAAGCACTTCCAGATATACTCTAACATCTTAACATAATAATACGCTAACATGATAATGTTTGCTTTATGTTGAAAAGTAGCATACATCTGTGTTTATGAACCATTGTCTACATCTCAAATATTTTATTTGGTAGAATTTATGGGCCTATATGGTCAGCACTATAAGTCTTTCCTTCTGATGAGCATTTTCAAATCATCTTTAGCTGAGCCAAAAAAGATAAATCATTAAAATGGACCCAAAAGTTTAAATAAAATTTTACTATTTTAGAGTGTGTTCATTAATTTTTAATGCTCATGTCTGTTTTTAAAGAACAGCTTTGTAAAATGGTTTAATGCTTAAAATATTAACTATATAATTTTTCACTTCACTATCTTAAATGCTGAGCTCAGTTAGACTTTCGCATTGTCTTTTCTTGCCTAAAATGAAATTCATTAATGATGGTGTATTTGTAGTCTCTGTGGAAAAGGTCGTCATCTTTCGTGTATTGTCCTCTTTTAATTAATTCAGGGTCCTTGGAAAAGAAGCTGAGGCTTGAAATCCTTCTGCTAAATTAAATATTGTCCTCTTAGAGGAGCAAAGTAACTCACCTTTAATGGTTCAAACCAGATTGCTCCAACTCGTCCACAGTCTCTGTAGCTCCTTCATCAGGGAGATTTGTGTGAGCACACGTTTGTGTTTAAGGAGCCTTAGCAGCGTAGGGTGCTAGCACTTGGGCTGCTAAGCAACAACTACTCTGCAGGAGAAAGATGAGACTATATCCTTAAAGATTTCTCGTCTGGCAAACCCACAGGAGCAGGTCTACGCCGTCTTAGAGGGTTAATATGGGTAGGAATAGACTCAGTGCAGTGAGAATGTCCAGGGGCGAACAGAGGTGGGGAGAGGTCCAAATCCCAGCATTTGAATCTCAAGACAGTGGTGTAACCGGCCCATTCCTAACAAGGTGTTCCGCACAAAAGGCGATGGAAGCATCATTCATGATCTCCTTTGCCTTTCTAGCTCATCCTTTGAGTAAAACCGTTGTCCTACAATGATAAGCAAACACTAAAGAGTCATGAGATAAATTCACTCATCAGTTTCCATTTCATTTTGTTTACCCAAACTACCAGTCCATCCTATTTTTAGAAACAGTCACTATAGTGGGGCAGGGGCAAGGAGGGGCCCATGGTAGCGATCAGATCTTCCCTCTAAGAGACCCAAGTCTGATTCTGGCCTGTGTCAGTCATCGGCAGCAGCCACCTGTGTCGCAGTAGAGGGTTATGTGTTGCTCTTATGCTGGACGGGCTTCAGGAGCGTTTCTATATTCAGACAGACTAGGCAGAAAGGTCTGACGATCTATTTCCACATACCAGCTAGTGAAACGTGGATGATTCACAGGAATGTGATCTATAAGCAATTGTGGAGATAGCGCAGGGCTGGGCGAGATTTCTTTCATTTGTACAACATATGCTATAGAAGACATGTACCATACATGTGGTGACCCATCACCTTCTGAACATCTTTTATAAACATGAGGACATGTCCATGTTCCAAGTTCTGACCCCAATGTAGAACTCAGAACTTAAGTTCCCAGCCTCCCTTGCAGATAGAATAAATCCCATGGCCTAGGTTCCATCAATCAGAGGCACCTGTGCAAGGTTTTAATGCTGATATGAGAAACTTTGTTCAGTTCTTCCATTGTGTTGGCACCGGTGGGGCCATTAGCCCTTGTCCTGTGTGCCTTGTCATCAAGGTGTATGTCTGTGGTGACAGGTATCTCTTCCTCAGGCCAATTCTGTGATATGACTTTGAGTATTGTTTCTGAAAACTCCATTTCTCTATCCTCTAGCCTGTATATCCAGCCCTTCCAATTTCCCTGTGAGCTCTTAAATATCCCATACTCTACACACACACACACACACACACACACACACACACACACACACCACACACACACACACACACCCTCCCCCAGCCAAATCAAGCAGATTGGATTGTTTTTTTGTCACCTAAGGATTGAGACTGAGATGCTGGCTGGCATGCTAGGAAATCCAAATCCTAAGATAATCTTTTTTAAGTGCCAACTCTACATAGGAATTGGTTAGAGTTTTGCCAGAAATGAGCTTTGCAAATTACATGTGCATCAAACATTCTAAACTCCTGCTGATGAAGTTTAGTAGCCGTATGTGTGTGTGCGTGAGTGTGCGTGAGTGTGTGTGTGTGTGTGCGCGTGAGTGTGTGTGAGTGAGTGTGTGCGTGTGTGTGTGCGTGTGTGTGTGAGTGTGTGCGTGAGTGAGTGAGTGTGTGTGAGTGAGTGTGTGTGCGCATGTGTGTGTGAGTGTGTGTGTGCGTGAGTGAGTGAGTGTGTGTGTGAGTGAGTGTGTGTGCGCATGTGTGTGTGAGTGTGTGCGTGAGTGTGTGTGTGAGTGTGTGTGTGTGAGTGAGTGTGTGTGTGAGTGTGTGTGAGTGTGGGTGAGTGTGTGTGTGTGAGTGTGTGTGTGTGAGTGTGTATGAGTGTGTGAGTGTTTTGATTCTTTCTGCTTAAATGGTAAAAGGGGTCTTCCAGGTCTGGGCAGTGGTGGCTCAGTGAGAGATTTCTCACCTTCCGCCCAGAAGACCGAGGTTTGATTCCTGGCCCATGCCCTTCCTGTACAGGCAGCCACCAGCTGTCTGTTAGTGGAGACTGGTGAATTTCTGTAATCCTGAACCACTTTCAGCAGCGCTTCCAGGGTAAGATAGACTCAAAAGAAAGGCTGGTGATCTACTCAAAATCAACCGAGGAACATCCTGTGGATCCTGATGGCCCCACCCACAGCTGAGATGGAACAAGACTGGGAAGCATTTTGTTCTTGTGCATGGTTCTTCCTGAATCAGAGGCCACCTGATGGTAGCTAACAACAGTGGTTTGACAAATTGTGGACCGGAGGACCTGAAAGCCCTCTATCTCCCTAAATCTAAAACTATAAATATGTTTTTAAATATACAGCTGAGCCTGTAAGAAAAAAAAATAGAAAGAAAACCCCCAGGAGCTAGAAGCCAACATCAAATGGGGCACTAAAACCTGTTGACTAGTGCTGAGCAGCAGCTCTCAGCGGTGGGGTGGGGGGTGGGGAGGGGAGACTGGGAGGAAGGGATGGGATTGTCATTCCTAGTTCACGCAAGTGAAAAAGAGTTGGCACTGAGACACACTTAGAAAAGCAGGAACCTCAAAGGCCAGCACCTTCAGAAACTAGCATGTTGGACAACCTGAATTCCGAATCACACACATGAACTGGTTTAGGTTTTGCCCACTTACTGTCTTCAGCTGGGTTTTGTCAAATCTCTCTCGGTTTTTCTTAATGGCCTCTTGGAAAGATTCCATAACCTCACTACACCTTTCTCTCCTCCCTGCCTGAGCAGTAAGGACAAGGACTGGCATGGATGGTCTGGGCCTGGTATGACCTTGGGTGGGTGGGGGGAAGTCTGCCCAGGTGGATCACAGTGGTGAGTTGGCCTGCCCTGGGGCCTTTTGGCTCCTTTGGGGGCTGATGGCCAGCCCTTTCACTGGTTTGAGTTGTGACTACATGTCCGCACTCGGATCAGAGTAGAATGCCTTGGTTTCTCAGCACTGGTTCAGGCGACCTCCAGAGAACGTGGGAAAGGTCTTTTCCACCTTGCGTGTCTCCACTCAGGGAGCCAGCTAGAACCTGCTCCAGAAGGTGGGTGCCTTGTGACGAGGGTTCCAGTTCTATGTGGTCCAGAGCCAACAAGGTGGGAGCATAGTCTGGGTTCTCTGACCTCTGCCCTGGCCTCTCCCGTGACCCCCCTGGACTACTGAAGTCCCTTCCCTTCCCCATATCATCTCCATAATGACACGCAGTCACATCAACACTGTCCCTCACAGTTTCTGGGGCAGGCTGGGATACTGCCAGGGCCACAGCTTTGAGCAGACAGCTGACTGTAGACACAGCTCTTCCCTCTATCACAGTTTGGGACTCTCGAAAAGTCTTGGGCTTCGCAGAGCTTCCACAATCTCCCCAACGACACCAAGGGGATCATTCTAGCATCCATTTCAACAGGTGTATGAGAGAGAACACCTGTGTACCCTGCCCCCAGCCCTGTGTCATATGGAGCTACCCAGACACCCAGGGGTGCAAGAGGTGGGAAGCTGGGATGGGAAACATCAGGGAGCACCCCTCAACACAGGCCTGGGCTCTAGGGGTGCGACTATAGGAAAGCTACTTTTCCTTGTGGCCTATTTCCTTGTCTGCTCCAGGAGGCATCGGAATTCACATCAGAGGTGGACACCCTCTGACCTCAAGCTCTCAATAACTTCCCTTTCATTTAATTCCTAACCCAGAGTCTCTCCTTGACTGGGAGGTGAGCAGTCTCCACAAAGACTCTAATAATTCCACATCCTGTGTGATCTCTTCTTGTGAGTGGGGACTGGACACAGGGACTGGCTCCTTGAGAATGCCACTCTTGGTTTTGGTTGGTGCCACTGAGTTGATTTGGGGTCAGAGCGATCCCTGTGGGCAATGCAGCTTGGCCTTCTCTTGTGTGTGTTCTGTCTCTCTCTCTCTCTCTCTCTCTCTCTCTCTCTCTCTCTCTCTCTCTCTCTCTCTCTCTCTCTCTCTCTCTCTCTGTGTGTGTGTGTGTGTGTGTGTGTGTGTGTGTGTCCTCTTTCTTTTCCTCAATCAGGAAGCAGCTGTGAATATCACCTGTGACAAAGACCCAAAGGAGAACCCAGTTCCACAGAGAAGTGGAACTGAGACCCCCCTCAAGTCCAAGTCTAGCTCACAAAACACAGTCCTCCCCACAACATGGAAGTAAGCAGGAGTAGATCCCCCACCCTCAACCTTCCGTTGGCTCCACAGCCCCAGTGTATTGCGAGCACTTGGTCCCTAGCTAAGCCTGCCTGGAATTTATGGGCCAAGAGATGGTGACATTATAACATTTTGTGAGCTGCTGTGATGGGGGTGATGCTGTCCCAACAGGAGATCCCTCCTCTGGCCCAGCTGGATCTGGACCTGGACCTGCCCTCCTCTCCTCCCCATCCCAGTATTTTCTAACACATCTCTGGACAAGCTCAAGTCTGCCCGAGATTCTTGGCACCAGATGCCTATCTCCCCAGCATGCAGTCCCCAGACTCACATGGGGCTGGTGCTTCGTAACATGCTGGTCAACATCATTGACACCCCTTAGACTCTCCACCCAGGGGTCCCCCAGCACTTTGTCACAGTACCCCATTTATTTCCGCTATGGAGTGTGTTGCTGGTTTCATTCACATGTATTGGTTTTCATGCTTCTGCCCATTTTTTACTCTATCCTGACTGTGAGCTCCTGGGACACAGAATACAGGGATCCGTTTGGGCTCCCATTCAGATGTAACACAGGCCTGGTCCAGGCCATGAGCTCAAGCACAATTGTTGAGTGAATAAATAAAAGAAGCAGATCCGTCCAGTATCTTTTAGATTGGCCCCTAAGAGTCCCCAGAGAAGGCTCTTCAGTTCTTCCATCTGGGAGACAAAGACTTGGTCACCACCACCTGGAACCTGAGCCGCTGAAGAGGATGAGATGTTCGCACACTCACACACACTTCAGGATCCTCTTTCTCGCGTTTTCCAGTGTGGTAGCCCTGATAGTAGCCTAATCTGTGTTCTCAAACTTCAGTGCAACTCTCTTTCCCTAAATTCTAAACTCTCGATCTTTTGTTAAAGTATTCAGTCACACACACACACACAGTATCATGGGATGGAGGTCTAGGGAGCAATTGCTTTTAGACAGTCTTCCTTGTCTTCCTAATTTGCTGCCAATGCCTTTGTCTCCATTTCTAGAGTTTCCTGGTGTCATCTAGTTCCTGGACTCTGATTTTTATATAAGTTGAGTCAATGTTGATTATTTTTACTTTGATCTGTTTGGCTATTACTGATCTGTCTTATAACTTCCAAATGTTTGTTGCTGTCTTCTCTCCCATTCTTCCTTTTCTTATGTTTATAGTTTTCTTAAAGGATAGCTATTCACAGTAGTGTTTTTACATGTTTTTTGGAAGCATGAAATTTGGATGAATGCATGACACCGTTCTTGCCTGCAACGTTCATCTAGAAACCTTCATCCAATTGAACTATCCTTTAGAATTAATTTCAGTGGGCTACAAGTGGGCTTTGGGTCTCCACTCCTCACTCCCCCTCTCATTCACTGTGGTAAGATTTTTGTTCTGATGATGCCTGATACCTGATCCCTTCGACACCTGGTGATTGCACAGGCTAGTGTGCTTCTTCCATGTGGGCTTTGTTGCTTCTGAGCTAGATGGCCGCTTGTTTACTTTCAAGCCTTTAAGACCCCAGACGCTATATCTTTTGATAGCCGGACACCATCAGCTTTCTTCGCCACATTTGCTTATGCACCCATTTATCTTCAGCGATCTTATCATGGAAGTGAGCACACAATGATATGATTTTTCTTTCTTTGATGCCTGATAACTGATCCCTTCGACACCTTGTGATCACACAGGCTGGTGTGCTTCTTCCATGTGGGCTTTGTTGTTTCTGAGCTAGATGGCCGCTTGTTTACCTTCAAGCTTTTAAGACCCCAGATACTATATCTTTTGATACCCGGGCACCGTCAGCTTTCTTCACCACATTTGCTTATTCACCCATATTGTCTTCAGCAGTTGTGTCGGAAGGTGAGCATCATAGAATGCCAATTTAATAGAACAAAGTATTCTTTCATTGAGGGAGTATGTAAGTGGAGGCCCAATGTCCTTCTGCTACCTTAATACTTAACCTAGAAATATATTCACATAGATCTATTTCTACTTCCTCGTATATAAATATAGTTGCATATGTACATGTCTTTATCTAGACCTCTATAAATGCCCTTTGCCTCTCAGCTCTTTCCTCTATTTCCTTTGACTTTCCTCCTGTCCCACTATCATGCCCAGTCCCCACCAGGATTTTAGCAATTCCTTTTAGTTACATTACCATTGATCATGCCTTAGCAGGCCTCCCACACCCTTCTCACCACCAATTTGGATCACTTGTTGTTCCCTTGTCCCTGGGTTTGTTAACACCACTACCTTTTGACATCCCCTTTCCGAAGGGTCTTGGGTAAAAGATGAGCCAGTCAGGGTGTGATGTAGCAACGATGCAAATTACAACTTTCCTCTAGTTCCTAAATGCTTCCTTTCCCCCTCCCACCTCCCATTATGATCCCAGTTCTACCTTGCAAGTCTAGCTAGACCAGAGGATACACACTGATACAGATAAGAACTGTAAACACAGGGAATCCAGGACAAATGATTCCTTCAGGACCAGTGGTGTGAGTGGCAATACTGGGAGGGTAGATGGACGGTGGTTGGAAAAGGGGAACTGATTACAAGAATCTACATGTGACCTCCTTCCTGGGGGATGGACAACAGAAACGTGGGTGAAGGGAGATGTTGGACAGGGCAAGATATGACAAAATAATTTATAAATTATCAAGGGTTCATGATGGAAGGGGGCATGGGAGAGAAGGGAAAATTGAGGACCTGATGCCAGGCCTTAAGTGGAGAGCAAATATTTTGAGAATGATGGGGGCAATGAATGTACAAATGTGCTTTACACAATTGATGTATGCATGGATTGTGCTAAGAGTTGTATTAGCCCCTGATAAAATGATTAAAAGAAATAAAAGAATTAATTTCAAACTGGGAGAATTGGCCTTGCACAGACCTCCACTGACAAAAAGGTACCAGGGAATGTATTTCAAAAGTAAGAAGACTGAATCTTGGAAGAAGGAGCGGGATGTAAGGATCCAGAGAGTCTAAAGGCTGGTGGGGCCCATGTGGGTGCCATCTTCAGTGGAGGTGCTCCTTGCTGAACGAATGTGATGCTAGTGTTGGTCCAAGGTGGAAATCCAGCCAAGGTACAAGCTATTTCTACCCACTACAAGATATTCCTACAGCTAGAGTGAAAGAAGCGATCCAGTCCTATTGCCTCACTTTCGTATGAAGCCTAAAGGTGAGGAAGCCAGTTTCCTATGACCCAATCCCCTTTCCCTCACCATGGGATAAATGAGTTCGATATTCAGAAGTCTAATTTGGACCTCCTGTTATCTGACACATATGGCGTGCCCTAGATTACAATGGATATGATGGCAATTGAGTTTGACTGATTATGAGTAAGTGAATCAATAAATATCAAGCAAACACTATAGATGTATCAACCACAGGCAAGGTACCCCAGTGCATCCAACTGAGAGATGGGTGGTGCTGGAAGCTCTGCCCACTGGCAGTTCAATCACCAGCATGGCCACAGTGATAGCCACGTAGCTTTTATGTCTACTTGGCTGGGCCAAGATTCTCCCAGGATGTGATCTAACATAGTGTGGTTGGCTCCATGATGGGATCTTCTGTGAAGCATCAAAGAAATTATGGGAATAATAAGGTAGGGGACCACCTCCTATCAATCTGGTCAGAGATTGATACGACTGAGGGAGATATCATTTGGGATGTGGCCTACTCAGTATACATGGACAGTGTGCAGGAGCTAGCTCACATCTACTGCCAGATCTGGGTCCTGCATCTGTTTCGTCTACCTCCTGTTATATCGCCTGCCAATCTCAGGAGCCATCAGCAGACTGCGAACTTTGGTGACGTCAGATTCACTCAGCTCTTTGACCACCAGCCTGTGATCTTCCTGCTTCATCTTTCTGCTTTCTGTTCATCAGCCTCTGCAGTTACAGAAGTCAGGAGAAGTCTCCAGCTTACATCTGACCCATGGACTTGAACTGGACTGGCCTTACCTGTATAACTATGTGGGCCACTTTTTAATATAAGTCTCTATAAATATAAATGTACAAGTCACTGTGTTTGCTCTTCTTGGAACCCAATTGACCAGAGCCACCCATCATTGGGAAGCTTCAGTGGGGTTTTCTGATAAAGACAGATTAAGAGAAATGACATGGCAATGAACTTAAGAAGAAGATGGAGGGAGGGGGGAAGCAGCAGACTGTTATCTGATATAGTTCTGGAAGAAAAGATGCTTAGACTAGAGTAGGGAAATCCCAATCTACAGTCATCAAATCACTCACCGTAACCTTACATCTAGGCTCTTAGGCTACACATCTTCACAATAGCAGATAACCTTGTCTTTCTCTCAAGAAGTGGCTAGTGAATTTGAGCTTTTGATTTTTCAGTAAGCAGCCCAGTGCCACCAGGGCTCCTTTTTTGTTGGATGGAGGAAAAGTTGCCTCCTCAAAGTCGAGTCAACCTTAATTATCTGGGTGGAGCAGAGGTTTGGGGGGGTCTTCTTTTGGTGATGTGGCACATGTCAAAATGAGAGCCAACACCAGTGGACATCCATTAGTGGTCAGAGCTTAGAATGTACAAAGGATGAAACAAGGAAAATTAGAAGCTATCAAAAATGAAATAATATGCTTGAAGATGGCTATCTTAAGCATTAAAATCCACCACTGCCATCAAGTCAATTCTGACTGGTCACAGCCCTGTAAGAGAGAGTAGAAAGAACTATCCTATTGGGTTTCTCAGTGTGTTAGTCTGGGTTGACTAGAGAAACAAATCCAGAGACACTCATATGTATGCAAGATCACAGGCCAATGGGTGAAAAGTCTAGTGGATCCAGTGGCAGTGGAAGCATCTCAGCACTGGGAAGAGTCTCCACGTGGCTCCTCCAGCTCCAGGGCTCTGCTGCCATCACCTAGCTTCATGGGGCTTGTCAGCAGATTGTGAAGCAGAGAGTGTGTGTGTGTCCCACCTCCAGGGGGGAAGACATGAGTTCTCAGAATCCTTAGTAGAAGATCATGCTCACACAGAGGCATCATTGACTATGACCTGATTGACAGGCTAGACTCCATGCCTTTGCTCAAGTTGACAAATTAAGTAACTGCCACACCAAGGCTATAAATCTTTATGGGAGCGGACAGCCTCATCTTTCTCCCTCAGAATGGGTGGTGGGTTTGAACCTTGCAATTAGCAGTCTAACAATTAACCCACAATATCACGAAGGCACCTTCATAAACTAATGCTTGTGAGCAAAAGTAGACTCGTGTTGGCAACTTTGAATTGGACAATCATGTCGTCTACTATACCAGGAATGACAAATTGAAAAGGAATGGTGTGGCATTCATTACAACAAAATAAAAATTAAAACACTTCATAGACCATGTTCATCGTGACATGATTCATATAGCAACAGAGGGGAACAACCTAAATACCCATTGTGTTAGTCTGGGTACTTCAGAGAAACAAATCCACAGAAACTCATATGTATAAGAGAGAGTTTTATATAAAGGGTAAGTGCACATCAAGACAACATCCCATCCCAGTGCTGCCCAAGCCCACAAGTCCAACATTAACCCACAGGTCAATCCACAAAGTCCTCCTCCATCTCACAAAACACACGCAATGATGCCGACTGCAGGAGGAAAGCCGAATCATTGAACATGTAAGCATCTCAGTGCTGGCAGGGGTCTCCACACGGCTGCTCCAGCACCCAGGGCTGCATCAGGGTAGGTCCATGTGGCTTCTCCTCGGTCATGTCTTGCAGGAAATGAGCCTTGCCAGCTGAAGCAGGGAACTGGCTAAGGTAGCTTCACCCTGATCCGACCATCACAAAGCAAGAGACCTGAGAACTAGAAAGGCGAGGCTCACTGAGCCATTTATCCCTCCGCCCTTCAATTAACCCCACATGTATTTATTGGCCAGGTTGACACAATAAACCTTAACTATCTGAACTGGAAACCAGGGAGCCCAGGGAGGAAATGGAGCGAATGCCAACACATGGCAGAGAAGCGAACCATGTTATGGGGAATTTGGTGTCTGACTGGTCGATTAGAAAATTAATCTTCTAGGTGAACTTTCACCCCAAGCACCATAAAATATTTATTTTTTAAATGGATTTTTAAAAAGAACATTTCAGGATCTATCCTGAAATGTAACACTATCAGTAATAGGATACCATCTACACACTTACATGAAAGACCACTTAGTATGACTATTACTCCAATTTACATGCCAATCACGAATGCCAACATTGAAAAAACTGAAGGGTTTTACCACCTTCTGAGAAACCCTAGTGGCATAATGAGTTAAGCATTGGGGTGCTAACTGCAAGGTCTGTGCTTTGAACGCAAGAGAAAAATGAGGTGACCTATTTCCATAAATATTTACAGGTTTGGAAACCTCAGAGAGCAGTTCTGTATTAGCCTCTAGGGTTGCTGTGAGTTGGAATTGACTCAGTGGCAGGTACTGGGTCTACTGTCTAAAACTGATCAAACTGGAAATCAAGATGCATTGATAATTACTATTATCAAAGAACAAAATATCAAAACATTGTGAATGAGGGGGAGTGCAGATTGGGAACCCAAGACCCATCTGTAGGCAACAAGACATCACTTTACAGAAGGATCCCAGGGAGGAGACGAGCCAGTCAGGGTGCAGTGTAGCAACAATGAAACATGCACATTTTCTCTAGTTCTTAAATGCTTCATCCTCCCTCCCCCACCCCAACTATCATGTTCCCAATTCTACCTTACAAATCTAGCTAGACCAGAGGATGTACACTGGTACAGATAGGAAATGGAAACACAGGGAATCCAGGACAGATGATCCCTTCAGGACCAGTGGTCAGAGTTGTGATACTGGGAGGGTGAAGGGAGGGTGGGGTAGAAAGGGGAAACTGATCACAAGGATCTACATATAACCTCCTCCCTGGGGGAAGGACAACAGAAAAAAATGGGTGAAGGGAGACGTTGGACAGTGTAAGACATGACAAAATAATAATTTATAAATTATCAAGGGTTCATGAGGGGGAAGGTGCAGGGAGGGAGGGAGAAAATGAGGAGCTGATACTAAGGGCTCAAGTAGAAAGAAAATGTTTTGAGAATGATGAGTGCAACAAATATAAAAATGTGTTTGACACAATGGATGGATGTATGGATAGTGATAAGAGTTGTATGAGCTCCCAATAAAATGATTTAAAATAAAAAGTTGGAAAGTGAAGGATCAGAGGTTGAAAAATATGGCCTTGGTGATAAGAACAATGCTGGAGACCCCATAATAGAATTGTGTAAGACCGATGATTTATTCATTGACAATACATTAAAAAAAATCACATCCTGTGCAAATAATAAAACCCAAACCTGGAGGAGAGCTTGGCATTAGAGCTTCAATTCTGAGTACTTGGTTTGCAGAAGGCTACAGATAACTGTGAAACCCCAAATCCATTTGCAGGGTTCCCCATGTGGGCTGAGCTCCTGGTGAAGCCCCTCTGACTATAGACTAGAGATGGGAAAGGCCTGGTTACTTGGCAGAATACATTAGAGGCAGTGGTGGGGTTCAAAGAATTTAACAACTGGTTCACTGCTCAAATGACCATTGTAAGTATATATAAAACAGATCTACCAAAAGGCAGTTTGTTATTCCAACAGGATAGCAGAACACCACTGTTACACACATGAATGTTTTAAAAAATAAAAGAGTAGGGAGTGTAAATTTGTGATTTCCACAAGGGGCACCTGCCCAGCTGTCCACCTTAAAGAGAACCATGATTACAAGTGCCATTTTAACCACTGGTTCAACACAAACCCAGGATATGTAAACCTACAGAGACGAGCAAAATTAATAGATTCAAATGGCCATAGCAGGGAAGGCTGGTGGGAAATGGGGAGGGAACAATGAGTATAGGAGGAGATGTCCTGGGATTGATAAGGGTGATGGTCGTACAAATCTTATGAATGAGATTGAGCTACTGAAATATGTGAACTGTATGTCAGTGAAATTGTTAAGAATAAGCTGATTCGTAATAAATAAATAAATAAAAACAATTACAGTCTAAAGGATGAATGAAATTCACAGGACTACATCTTTGGAAAGAGATGACCATAAAGCTCAATGTTGTTAGTTAGAGCAAGGCCGGGGGGGGGGGGGGCGGGCGGGGCGGGCTACAGACCAGATGATCAATTGCTCATATGTAGGTTCAAGTTGAAGCTTTCAAAAAGATTTTTTTAAAAAAACTATGAGCTCCACAGTATAATCTTGAGTCCATCCCACTTGCCTTTAGAGACTATCTCTGGAACAGAATTGACACATTCAACAGTAAATATCCAGGACCAGACAAGTTAAAAAAACAAACAAACAGACAAGTTGTGAGATCATGTCAAGGACCGCATTCATGAAGAAACCAAAGGATCATAATAAGATGGAAAAGAAAAATCCAAAATGTCAAGAAATACCCAGAAGCTTGCTCTTGAAGAAAGTGGGCAAAGCAAAGGGAAGGAATGATGAAATCAGGGCACTAAACAGCGGGTTTGAAATGGCAGTTATAGGAGACAAAATAAAATGCCATGAGGAAATATGCAAACACTTGGAGTTAGAAAACTAAACAGGGAGAACATGGGCGACATCTCTCAAGCTAAGAGAACTGAAGAAGAAAAAGAAAGACAGAAAGTACCAAAGGAAGATGGAACGGGTACAGAACGTTGTATGAGAAAGAACTGGTCAGTGTGTAATCATTTCAGGTGATTAACCACGGATCGTACTGAAGGAAGAAGTCCACACTACTGACAGCACTGGTGAAAGACAAAGATACAGGAATAGCAATTGAGAGACTTCAATAAATGGATGCAATGTGGAAGCACATGTGTCTATGTCCTGAAATATGCCAATCAAATGGAAGCGATTCCCTGTTCCTGCCCATTCCAAGAAAGGCAATCCCATGGAATGTGGAAATTATCAAACAACATCACCAAATTCCTCTGCAAGTTAAATTCGGTTGAACCTATTAGGAAACAGTTGTAGTAGCACTTCAACAGGGAACTGCTGAGAATCCGAGCTAGATTCAGAAGAGGACGTGGAAAGTGAGACAATGCTGCTGACGTTAGATGGATCTTGGCTGCAAACAGAATCTTTAAAAAATACTTCAATCAAAAACCTATTGCCATTGCTTCTATTCCAACTCATCATAACCCTATAGGGCATAGTATACACTTCCCCATAAAGATTACAAGACTGTAATTGTTACGAAGGCAGATTGCCATAGCCATCTCACGCAATAGCTGGTGAATTTAAAGAGTTGTTACTATTATTAGCAACTGATCATGTAGCCACTGCACCATGAGGTTTCTTTAAAAGATGTGATCTGTGTTTTGTTGATTAGGAATACTCATTCAAATATGCAGATGATAACAAATTATGGATAATGTGAAGAATGGGAATTCCAGCACGCTTAATTATGCTCATGATGAGCCTAATGTGCTTCTTCCATGTAGTCTTAGCTGCTTGTTTTAAAACAAGCTTTGAAGACTCAAGATGTTATTCTTTCTAATAGCCAGGCACTGTCAGATTTCTCCACCACACTTTGTTATAGCACCCAAATCTTCAGTGGTTCCTTTGTGAGCTTAAGTATACAGCAGGGCTGCATCAAAGAACCGACTGTTCTGAGATTAAGGTTTGCAGTTAAGTGTGAGCTCAAAACCCATCAATATATCTAATATATATATATATGTATATATATATGTATGTATGTATCCTGTTCCATTTTCATGGCAGCATGGTCAGCTTTTAGAGATATTAGTAACTTCCATGGAAACTTTGGTAATTCTAATAAAGTAACCGATGATATAGAATTTAAAATACTATTGAGCTAAGGGTTAATTCATGTATAGGAAAGCTTTTAAGAGTAAAATACACATTCACTTATACATATTTCAAAAATTAAGTGACCATATCTTGCTTAAGAAACAATGAAGGCTAAACAGAAGGTACACAATTCAGTAACACGTATTCACTAACAGCAGAACTGGGTCTACAAAAGTAAGACATATTACAAAACTAAGAAAATGTAAAAGTGGCCAACGTATGGTAGTATTAAGATGCCTAGTAATGGGACAACCTCAAAAGGAAGAGGTTTGAACCAAATGTATGTCCACCTCCATTGCCATTGACTGGAGGTCCCAGGGATCTATTTTGTCTTCTACTATGTGTGTTTCCTTCACTGTATTTGATAGTCTATGTAAGTTTTAACAGCTTGCAAGATGTCTGTGAAGTTGCCCCTATTTTATTTTTTTCTTTTCTTTTTCTCATTTTATTAGGGGCTTATACAACTGTTATCACAATCCATACATACATCAATTGTGTAAAACACATTTGTGCATTCATTGCCCCCGTCATTCTCAAAACATTTGCTCTCCACTTAAGCCCCTGGCATCAGGTCCTCATTTTTTCCCTTCCTTCCCCGCTCCCCCTTCCCTCATGAACCCTTGATAATTTATAAATTATTATTTTGTCATATCTTGCACTGTCCAACCTCTCCCTTCACCCACTTTTCTGTTGTCCGTCCCCAAGGAGGAGGTCACATGTAGATCCTTGGAATCGGTTGCCCCTTTCCAACCCACCCTCCCTCTACCCTCCCAGTATCGATACTCACACCACTAGTCCTGAAACGATCATACGCCGTGGATTCCCTGTGTTTCCAGTTCCTATCTGTACCAATGTACATCCTCTAGTCTAGCCAGACTTGCAATAGAATTGGAATCATGATACTTTGGGGTTGAGGTGAGGAAGCATTTAGGAGCTAGAGGAAAGTTGTATTTTTCATTGTTGCTACATTGCACCCTGACTGGCTCATCTCCTCCCCAAGACCCTTCTGTAAGGGGATATCCAGTGGCCTACAAATGGGCTTTGGGTCTCCACTCCGCACTCCCCACCTCATTCACTATGGTAAGAACTTTTGTTCTGATGATGCCTGATACCTGATCCTTTTGACACCTCCGTGATCGCATAGGCTGGTGTGCTTCTTCCATGTCGGCTTTGTTGCTTCTGAGCTAGATGGCCGCTTGTTTATCTTCAAGTCTTTATGACCCCAGACGCTATATCTTTTGATAGCCGGACACCATCAGCTTTCTTCACCGCATTTTCCTATTTACCCACTTTGTCTTCAGCGGTTGTGTTGGAAGGTGAGCATCGTAGAATGCCAATTTAATAGAAGAAAGTATTCTTGCATTGAGGGAGTACGTGAGTGGAGGCCCAATGTCCTTCTGCTACCTTAATACTTAACCTAGAAATATATTCACATAGTTCTATTTCTACTTCCTCGTATATAAATATATTTGCATATGTACATGTCTTTATCTAGACCTCTATAAATGTCCTCTGCCTCCCAGCTCTTTCCTCTATTTCCCTTGACATTCCTCCTGTCCCACTATCATGCTCAGTCCCAAACTGGGTTTCAGCAATTCCTTTTGGTTACATTACCATTGATCATGCCCTACCAGGCCTCCCACATCCTTCTCACCACCGATTTGGATCACTTGTTGTTCCCTTGTCCCTGGGTTTGTTAACACCACTACCTTTCCCCCCACCTCCCCGACGGAACTGTCGGTCCCGTTGTTTTCTCCTCCAGATTGTTCATCCAGCCTACCTTATTTAGACAGACCTGCAGGGATAATAACATGCACAAAAACAAGACAGAGTAAAACCAAGCTACAATATACAACAACATAACAAACAACAACAAACCAATGACAAAAAACAACAAAACACAACAAAAAAGAAAAGCTTGTAGTTAGTTCAAAGATTGTTTGTTGGCCTTTACACGTGTTTTCGTCCAGTCTGTTGAGGCACCACACCCTGGCCCCAAAGTGCACCTTTAGCATTTCCTGGGGACCTCACCGTTCCATTCCCTTGCTGTTCTGGTGCAACCCCTTCGTGTTTTGCCTTGGTGTGGCGGGATCAGATTGGGTGAAATCCCCACACTGTCTCTGGTGTTGTCCCCTCTAGGTCTGTGAGTCATTGAGGGGAGTCATGTCTCATAGTGGGGCCGGCCATGTGGTCCTCTCTGTGGACTGGCTGCTCTAATTGGGAACATCATCCTCACGGCCTCGTGGGCCAGGATGTGCTCAACTCTCTCCTCCTCCCCATTCATCTGCTCCTGTGTGCTCCAATCAGATATGTCCTTCTCCCGGAGCTGCAGATTCAGTGCCGTCCTTTGAAATAAATTCTTCTGTGGGGAGGGGCAGGTGTCCACTTAGTAATGGGGCTTGGGGCCGGCCCCCCAGACCTCTCCACTGGTTCCTACTCCACGCCGGCATGTTGCATTCACATTTTGGAAAACTGGTTTGAAATCTCTTCCCTCTTTCCCTGTGGAGAATACTCTCCCCTTGGGTGGATTAGTGCCCTGTGCCCCCACTATCCATTTCTTTTTTTATTATTTTTTTCCTTTCCCCACCTCCTTTATAGTTGTCTATCATGTGTATCCTGATATTTGGTCTGGTTCCTGCCATATTTCCTGTTCCTCACCCCAGGAATATTTGTATACAGTAGCTTTTTCCATATGCCCCCTTTGCATTTTTTTAAAGCTTACCTCAGTGGACTCATGTTGTACTTTTCCTTTTGTGCATGACTTACTTCACTTAGCATGATTTTCTCCAGTTCTTCCCATACAGCGATATGCTTTATACATTCATCAATGTTTGTTAGCGATGCGTAGTACTCCATTGTATGTATATACCACAGCTTTTTAATCCAATCAACAGTTGATTGAAATTTAGGTTGCTTCCAACTCTTTACAATTGTGAACTGTGCCACAATGAACATTGGAGCACAGATATCTGGCCTTGGTTTGTTTCTTGCCTCTTCTGGGTATATGCCCAGTAGGGGGATTGCTGGGTCATATGGCAACTCAATTTCCATTCTGTTATAGATATTGCCAGATCAATTTCCATAGTGGCTGTACACACTTACAGGCCCACCACCAGTGGATGGGAGTTCTTGTCTCCCCACAGCCCCTCCAACACTTGTTGCTTTCTGATTTTTTTAATTGGGCTACCTTTGAGGCTGTTGGGTGGTGACTCGTTTTAATTTGCATTTCTCTTATGGCTAAAGATCGGGAACATTTTCTTATATGTTTGTTGGCCATTCGGATTTCTTCCGCTGTGAAACTTCAGTTCAAGTCTTTTGCCCACCTCTCAAGTGGGCAATTAGTTGTTTTTCTTTTAGGAAGCTAGCAGACTACTGTACATTTTAGTAATAAGGACTTTGTCTGATGTGTCATTGCTAAAGATATTTTCCCAGTCCATGAACTCTCTTATTACTCTCTTGGTGAATTCTTTTGATGTACACAGGTGTTTTATCTTCAGTATATCCCATTTGTCAATTTGTGTCTCCTCTGTGTTTGTGTCCTTCCCTAGTTGTGATAGCCTATGTATTCCCTGTGCCAAAGTTCTCATTGGTGGCCCTAATTGTTTGGGGCTTAACTTCAAGGTCTGTGATCCACCTTGAATTTGTTCTTGTGAATGGAGTGTGATAAGGGTCTTGCTTCATTTTTCTGCAAGTAAATATCCATTTCTTCCAGCACCACTTGTTAAAGAGGGCATCTGCTTCCCATTTGTTATTTTTTGGACCCTTATCAAAGATCATTTGTTTGTATGCTGATAATATTATTTCTAGGTGTTCAGTTCTTTTCCATTGGTCTGAGTATCTGTCATTGTACCCATACCATGCAGTTTTGACAAAAGTGGCTGTATAGTATGTGTAAAGTCAGGTAACACAAGCCCTCCCACGGTGTCCTTCTTCTTGAGGAGTTCTCTGCTATTTCTGGGCTTCTTCTCTCTCCATATGAAGTTGGTAATCAGTTTTTCCATTTCTTTGAAGAAAGATGAGGATAATTGTATCCCTTTGGCAGAACTGACATCTTGACTATATTGAGTCTTCCGATCCACAAGCATGGGATATTCTTCCATTTGTTGAGGTCATTTTTAGTTTCTCGTAATAGTGTTCTGTAGTTTTCCCCATATAGATCTTTTGTTCTTTTAGTCAGGTATATCCCAAGACATTTCAGTTTGTCTTTTGTCTTTGACTATTGTGAAGGGTACCACCTTTTTGATCTCCTCTTCTGTGGTCTTATCTGATGTGTATAACAGTCTGATGGACTTCTGTTTGTTGATCTTGTATGCTGCCACTTTGCCAAACTTCTCTATTGCTTCCAGTACTCCCCTTGTGGAACTTTTGGGATTTTCCATATATAAAATCACATCATCTGCAAATAACAATAGTTTCACCTCTTCCTTCCCTAGATGAATACCTTTGATGTCTTTTCTTTGCCTTATTTTGTTAGCTTAAACTTCAGCATGATATTAAATAAGAGTGGGGACACGGGGCATCCTTGTCTGGTCCCCTTTTACAGTGGGATTGTGTTAGTCTTTTCTCAATTGACTACCACGATGCCTATTGGTTTTTCATATATAGCTTTTATTGTCTTGAGGAATTTTCCTTCCATTCCTATCTCCTCAAATGTCTTAAACAGGAATTGGTGTTGGATGTTGTTGAATGCTTTTTCTGCGTCTATTGATATTATTATGTGGTTCTTATAGTTTTTCATGTTGATGTGACAAATAATACTAATGGTCTTTCATATGTTGAACCATTCCTATATTCCTGGTATGAATCCCACTTGGTCATGGTGAATTATTTGTTTTATATAATTTTGTATTCGGTTGGCTATGATTTTGTTAAGGATTTTTGCATTAATGTTCACTAGGGATATTGGTCTGTATGTCTCGATTCTTGTGGGATCCTTTCCCGGTTTTGCTATCAGAGTTGTACTAGCTTCATAGAAGTAGGTCGGGAGTTTGACGTCTTTTTCTATGTTCTGAAAGAGCTTGTGTAGGATTGGTGTTAGTTCTTCCCTAAATGCTTGGTAGAATTCTTCAGTAAAGCATCTGGTCTAGGGGATTTTTTTGTTGGCAATCCCTTGATAACCTTGTCTGTTTCTTCTATTGCTATGGGTCTGTTGAGATTCTTGACGTCCATCGAAGATAGTCTAGGGAGGGATTGTTTTTCCAATAATTTGTCCATGTCTTCCAAATTTTTAATTCGTTGGAGTACAATCCTTCGTAGTACTATGTAATTATCCTTTTGATTTCATTAGGGTCTGTTGTAATGTCCCCTCTTTCAACCCTTATCTTGCTATTGAAAATTGTTCCCTCCTTTCTTTCGTTAGTTTTGCCAGTGGTCTCTTGGTTCTGTTTATCCTTTCAAAGAACCAACTTTTAGCAGCATTATTTTTTCCCATCGTTTTCTTATTTTCCCTCTCCTGAATCTCAGCCCTGGTTTTTATAATTTATTTCTTTTGCTATTAGTAGAATTGTCCTGCTGACTCTGCTCTAGTTGTTGTAAATTTTGTGCCAGCATATCAATCAGGTGTGCATGTATTGCTATGAAACTTCCTATGATAACTGCTTTTGCTGTGTCCCATAAGTTTTGGTACGTCGTGTGCTCATTCTCGGTTGCTAGAATTTTCCTAATTTCATCTCTGATCTGTGCCAGTACACACTCTTTTTGCAGTAGAGAGTTATTTATCCTCCAATTGTTTGCTCTTGTTTTCTTCGTCTTCCTTTTGTTGATTTACAGCCTTATGGCCCAGTGGTCAGAGAGAGAGGTGTGTATGATATCAATGTGCTAAAATTTTACATAGATTCGCCTTATGTCCCAGCATGTGGTCTATCTTTGAATATGTACCATGTGGACTTGAGAAGAAGGTGAATTTATTTTATATTTGGATGACAAGCTCTGTATATATCTATCAAGTCAAATTGTCTAATTGTAGTGTTTAGATCTCTAGCCTGCTTATTGAGTTTCTTTTCCTGTGATCTATCTTTCTTAGAGAGTGATGTGTTGAAGTCACCCACTATATTTATTGAGGCAGTGATTTCTTTTTTCATCTTTTGGAGTAGTTGGTGAAGTACTCAGAAGGTCTCTCATTTGGGGAAATTACAATACTTATTGGTTCTTTGTCTACAATTCCCTTGAGTATTATATATTGTCCCTCCTTATCTCTTTTTATGATTTGCACTTTGAGGGCAATTGGGCAGAGTATCCCCTGGTGGAGGTCAGCAGGGCTTTTTCTAGCCTTGGGCTAGCTACACAAGGTGGAGCTCACCTAGCTGGGTGTGGCGCAGACGTAAATGCCCTAGGCTAAGGGGAGTGGTCTGGAGGTCAGCAGTGGAGTGTGAGAGAACAGGAAAGAGACAAAGAGGAGAAAAAAATTAAAAAGTAAGACCACTTAGACTGTGTGGGGATATAGAGAAGAGAGGGAAACAAAAGAAACAATGTAACTGAGTCCCTATCCCTGCAGGTGGAGCTGCAAGTGTTTAGTCCCTGCCCAGAGGCAGCAAAGGCAAGCTGTGGCTGTGTTGAGAAAAAGTCCCTGCACAGACCTCCAAGACTGTGGGGGAGGGGGAATAGGGAGCAGAGATGGAAACAAAAGTAACAATGTATCTGAACCCCCATCCCTGCCTCTGGAGCTGCAAGGGTCCAGTCCTTGCCCCGAGGAAGGCAGTGGCAAACTGTGGCTGCGTTGAGACCAAGCCCCCTTACGGACTCCAAATGGTCCTGGCTCAGGCAGAGATAGTGGTGGGGCCAAGGTCAAGCCCCAGTGGGCTTCCACTAAGCTAAGCCAAAAGCCCCCAGCCCCTCAAAACCCCGTGGGTATGTGCCTACTTATCCTTATGATGCTCCTCCTGCATTCCAGCAGCATTGCATTTCCCTCTAAGCAACTCTCCTGGGTTGAATTATGCGGAGTCCCTCGGGTATGTGTCACTCGGTCGCCATCTTCCCGGAAGTCCTGCCCCTATTTTCTTATTGATGATCTTTATAGCTCTGGGATTTACATTTAGGTCTTTGATTCGTCTTGGGTTTGTTTTTCTACGTGGGATGAAGCATGGGTCCTGCTTCCATCTTCTGCAGATGGAGATTCAACTTTGCCAGCCCCATTTGTTAAAGAGAATATGTCTTTCCCATTTAATGTTTTTTGGCACTTGGTCGAAGGTAAGTTGCCTGTAGATGAGTGAATTTATTTTGGGGCTTTCTATTCTGTTCTATTGGCCGGTGCACCTATCAATGTGCCAGGGCCAGGCTGCCTTGACTATTGTAGCTGTGTCATAGGTTTTGAGGCCTGGTACTGGAGTCCTTATGGTGTTCTTTGCTTATTTTAAGTCTCTTTCCTCTCTATATGAAGTTGGTAGCTAGTTTTTGCTTGTATGTATTTAAATGAATAGAAAATATTTCTGTTTGGGAAGACACTTTTACTAGACATAGATAGACTTGTCCCTCAGGCTCTAACCAAGGCCCGAGGTAATTTCCTTTTCTGTCTAGAACATTATCTTGTAAAAGGCCTCTTCATATGTTCTAGTTCATCTCATGCACTCTTCCTCAGGCATCATCGAATAGAGTTCATTTAAAATATTTTTTGCAGTACATATTGATATAACAAAATAGTTTCCATCCCACTCTTTTTTTAATGAACATTTTTGGTGTGTTTTTATTTGCTCCGAGAGGTTTTCACCGTCTCTTTCCCACACCGGATGATTTCTGGTTCCGTCACAAGAAGCCTTCAAATTCGCTAATGTGAGAAATTGAGACCGAAGAGTCCTTGCCCTGACATCCTCCCCCTGTTTGGGAATCTCTCCTTTTAGAACAAAAACAAAACAGTTATGCGCCAGTCTGGGTGAATTCCACTCTCAGCTTCCCATGGTCCTGACCCCTCACCTCACACACTTTTGGCAGGAAGACTCTGGAGACCCCTGGTACAAATTCCCCTTCACTTTTTAGAAAACCAGGGAGAGAAGTAGGCGAACACCCCACTGTGATCCTCTTCATCTCCCGGATTTATCCCTTTCTCCATCATCGATCAACACCCTTTCCACATAAGCAAGCTGATCTTTTTACTCATCTCCCTGTTGTAAAGCGCCATTATGAAGTCATATTTTTGCAGTAGTTAATACTACCTTTGATATGTGTAGATATCTCATACGTATTATACATATATTTGTGTGTGTGTGTGTGTGTGTACCTGTAAACAAGATTAACAGTGGCTTCTAGAAACTCAATTTTCTTCAGGATTTCCTGTGTGATAGGCACTTGAAACCCTGTAGACAGTGTCTGTGTGGGTGTTTGGTCCTCTCTGCTGCTAGCTGGGTTCTGTTTTGCATGGCCAAGGTGGTGCTGGCAAGATGGTTCAGGAAGCAGGAAAGAAATGCGCCGTGCGAGTTATCTAATGTTTGTCTCCTACTTGCACTTCCATCTGATTATGAACCATTTTTAAGTGTACCATTCAGTCCCATTAATTTATTTTACCCTATTATCTAACTATCACCACCATCTATTTCTAACTGATGAATTTTATTGCAGTTTTCAAATATCACCCATTGCTTGTAAGCATCATTGGGCCTTGTTTCCATAACTGGCTAACTCTTAGGTCTTACTCATCCACCAGTTGAACTGTTTCTTTTTCAGAGATATAGATAAAAACTCACCACCACTGAGTCAATTCTGACTCATAGTGACCCCATGGACAGAGTATAATGGCTCCTGAGCCTCATCTTTCTTATACAGAGTGGCTGGCAAGTCCAAACTGCTGACCTTGTGGTTAGCAGCCAATGCTTAATCCCCTATACCACCGGGCCTCCTGAGATACACCATCCCCACATTCCCAGATTTTCTTGTTTTCAACTCTTGTGCCTTGATGAATTAAAACGACTGAATTTGAAACAAGTTCAATGTCATTTCCTTCAAGAATGAACTCATCTGGGGGTTAGGGTTCGGGAAAAGAGATACAAAGAAAAAAAATAATTGACTCATCTGTCAGGGCTTGAGATACTGAACAAGCAATACCTGGCTCCATCCAAACCCTGCGGATGTATCTTTCACCCACAAAGTGTCATGTTTCTATAAGGGCCCAGTCTTCTGAGTAACGACACGCATGGCTGGGGAAGTGAGCACACACAGATCTCGTGTAACGGGAGCCAAGTATAGCACTCTTGATCATGACCTGCCAGGACGACACAGGATGAGTGTCGCCAGCTCCTTTTAATTCCCCACCGTTTGCCAACTCAGAGCCTCTTTTGGGTTTTCTTTCCAAGGAGACCGCATTCTATATCAAGTCTCTCTTCCAGGGTCTTCTGGGAGCTCATCACAGTAACCATGTGTCTCTGCAGAGGAGGACATTTCCCGGAATGCTGACAGTCTGGTTGCTGAGAACAACCATTTTTGTTTTGTGTTTAAAAACCATTTTATTGGGCATTAATACAGATATCATATCATTCCATAGTTCAATCACATCAAGCAGTATTGTACAATTGTAACCGCAATCATTTTCAAAACACTCCTTTCCTTCTTGAACTCCTTAGCATCAGCTCCCTTTACCCCCACCTCCCTCACTGTACCCCCAGAAACCCTTATACTACCTGCTGTCCCTATAGGGTCATCAATCCTGGGTTACATCCAAGAGGATCACCCACCCCCAATGGTAAAACACATCTGAGATAAACCCCAATATGAACAAACAAAAAATTTCAGAAAATGTCAAAAACCAGATCAGGCCTAACGTAGATCAACTGACAAATTTTTAACCATTCAGCTCAGATTTATCATTTGGATCTTCTATATCTACTATGGCCATCTCTCCAGTGCCACCTCTCCAATATCATCAACTCTGGTTGGTAACTAGTTTCTTCCCATCCCTCCATTATGGGTAGAGGAAAATCACCAGAGGCTGACTTCCTGTCTAGATCCTACAAATGTATCTTGGGCTCCCACTGTCATTCTTTTTTAAAAAAAAAACATTTTATTAGGGGCTCACACAACTCTTATCACAATCCATACATACATCAATTGTGTAAAGCACATTTGTTCATTCGTTACCCTCATCATTCTCAAAACATTTGCTCTCCACTTAAGCCCCTAGCATCAGCTCCTCATTTTTTCCCCTCCCTCCCCGTTCTCCCCTCTCCCTCATGAACCCTTTATAATTTATAAATTATTGTTTTGACATATCTTGCACTGTCCAACGTTTCCCTTCACCCACTTTTCTGTTGTCCGTCCCCCAGGGAGGTTATATGTAGATCCTTGTAATCGGTTCCCCCTTTCCAACCCACCTTCCCTCCACCCTCCCAGTATCGCCACTCTCACCTCTAGCCCTGAAGGGATCATCCGCCCTGGATTCTCTGTGTTTCCAGTTCCCATCTGTACCAGTGTACCCCACTGTCACTCTTGAAGTCAATGGGGCAAAGGTCTCTGTATTACTTGTTTTGCTTTTAATTTTTGATTAGGAATTGGACGAAGATTTCCAGAGCAGATCATCAGTTCTGCCTTCGAATAACACTCAGTCCTGTTAATGTAATATCATTTATTCCAACCCGTCTGCTTCCTTTTTCCTTCTTCCTTATCTCTTCTGAAAGTTGCCTTTGGGTAAATGCTACTCTTTTGATCTCAAATGGTGGATGATTCTGAAGTGTGTGTACCCCACTTGTGTTGTCATCCCTTCATTGTACAGCTACAAATTGGCCTTTAGGAGTGTTTTCTGGTGGAGTCTGTTGGGGTGCCAAGCCCTGGACCCAAAGTCTATTTTTGGTATTCCCTGGGGACTTTGTTGCTCTGTTCCCCTTGCGGTTCTGTTGCACACCCTTAGTGTTTTGCCTCGATGTGGTGGGATCGGATCCGGTGCAACTCCCACACTGTGTCTCCAGTGTTGTCCCTGTAGGGCTATGGGTCAGTGAGGGATGTCATGTATGAAACACTATTTCAGTGGATCGATTACATCATCCACTTGAATTACAAGCCTAGGCCTTTGAAATTTTTGGTGTGGTAGAAAATGAATAGTAAATATTTATACAGTGTTTAGGACAAGCCAGATTCTCCTCTGAGTACTCGCAACAACATAAATTCACTTGATACGCACAGCCACGCTGCGATGGGGCATTACTATTATTTCCTTTCTAAAAACAAACAAAGAAAAAAATCAGTTGCCATCTGTTCCAACTCACGGCAACCCCGTGCCTGTCAGTGTCAACTGTGTTCCATTCAGTTTTCTTCTGATTTTTCCGAAGTCGATTGTAAGACCATTTTTTTCTAAAACACCCCCGGGTGGACTTGAACATGCAACCTGTGCCCCATGGACACTCACTCCATTTTACATTGTAAAGATAAGGAAACTAAATCCAGGGGGTGCATAGCAGAACTGAGTGTTGATTGCAAGCTGTCTGACTCCTGAGTCTAGCTCTGATCTACCAAATTATGTTGTGTCTCTTGCTATGAGAGTGTTTTGTATTCCTTTGAAGCAACTGTTTTCTGCTAACAGTAATGGTACTTAGTTTTGCTGATGATGAAAGGATTAAGCTGGCGTTTCTTAACCTTGGCTCATTAGAATCACCTTGGAGAGTCTGAAGGAAATACCAATGCCTTGGTTCTATCCAAAAGATTATGATTTAATTGGTCTGGTGGGGCCTTAGCTTTGTATTAAGAGAAATAAACAGCTCCCCAGATGGTTCTAATGTAGCTGGAGCTGTGACCCACTGGGCAAGGGCATTGAAGCATCTTGCAACACCTGGTGATAGTTTCTTTCTTATCCCCAATTACCTGGGCCTTGGGTACTTTGAAAATCAGAGAGAATGGGTGTCATTTAATATCCCTACATCCCCAGTGTCTTAGCCTTTTGCCTTTCAAGCCTCTTAACAGAGCCCCGCATCCTGACAAGGGTCCAAGGGTCCTAGGCTTGGGCAGGCTTGGATGGTAGGTTCTACTGGGTTTCTAAAACCCTATTTCCCTCCAACCCCTGAAGCCTGACACCTCCTTTCGGGGAGCTGGGTTCCTTTCCTGTGGCCTCCTTTGCCACAGGGGCTTCTGGGAAAGATCCTTACACCAAGCTGCTGCCCGACTCCTGCTTCACACTGTCTGGGTCATTCATTCATTTCTGTAAGTAGGCCCTGTGGCAAGGGGTGTCCTACCCATTAGACTTTGCTCTTTCTCTTCCAATCACAGGCTTGCATTTGGGTGGAAGCCTGGGGAATCGGTGCCAGCAAAGGCCACTCACTCCTCTATGAGCATTTACCAAGTTCCTAAATGACCCCAATTACCAGAGGCAAAGGCACAGGAAGGAAGATAAGCCAGACCTGCTTTCTTCCCTTGAGAACTCAACGTCTATGGGAAATCACAGAGACACACACAAACCCAAGACGATGAGTTCTAACAGAGGAAAACAATGAAGCACAAGCTGAGGGGGGGGGGGCATTTAGACAGGGTTTTGAGGAATGAATAGGCGCTGACCAGCCTGAGAAAGGCATTATCATTCTGAACAGATAGAAGGGCACATTGAAAGGCATGGGGACTGCACAGAAGATTGGATGGACACCTTGGGGGCTGAGGAACATGCAGTGTGTTGGTGTCCACGGCGGGCGGCGGGGGGTAACTCACAAAGATGAGACTGGCTGCACAGCTCGCGAGATGTCATCATTGTCGCCAATTTACATGTAGAAGTGGCAGAAGTAGTATCTGTTTTGATGTTATATTCTCAACAACAAGAACATGAAACTAAAAAGAACAGCAACAACGAAAGGCATAGGAAGTGCCAACTCTTCCAGAGGTGCCTCAGAAGAAAGGCCTGGCAATCTGCTTCCAACAGAGCATTGCCTTGCCCATCTCACGGAGGGCAGTCCTCCACCGCACACATTTGCATCACCCTGAGACAGGATCAACTAAAGGACAAACAGCACCAGCAGCAGCTGCCGCTCCCCTGGGCCCCGGGATGGGGAGGTGGGGGGAGGAAGGAGACAGGGAGTATGAGAACGGGACCCTGAAAGTGTTTGCGCAAACCTCACTGTGTCAGGAGTATGGCTCAATCATCAAGAGGACTGGGTGCCCCCTACTGGCTGAGACCTTGGGCAAGTCATTTAAGCTCTCTGAGCCTCAGTTTCTCCCTTCCCAAGGGGACCATGAAATCACCTGGCACGCCACCAACAATCAACCAAGGGTGGCCTTCTTAGCACGGTGATGGGGCAGCCCGGAGGAACTTGGATTGAGAAATAACGACATCATCGTGTATTCCAATCATCCTGAAGGGAGGCTGACTCCAAGCGAGGATTCAGGGTAGGCTGGCAACAAAAAGATTAATGATAGGGAAAAAGCAGCTCTCTAAATGAAGGCTCCCTGTAGAGGAAGTGTCTATGTTATTAGTGATGGGTATTTAAGCAAGGCACTGTTAACATGGGCCGTGAATTCTGTAAGGAGATCTGTAAACACTGGGTAATCTGGGGCCTCACTTTCTCACAGAGACGGTACGGATCCACAGAGGGGACATGCTGTTCCCGGGAATAGAAGACAGACCTCACTGGGCACTAACCAAGGGACCCCAGCAGCCAAAGGGCAGAGCGTGCTGGCCCCTCCTACTGGAATTCAGCAGAGGTCACTGTTGGGACAAGCCGTGGGGCCTAGGATTGTCTGACAAGTTTACTTTCAACCTGGTCATGTGCAATGAGGGGCAGCACGTCAGGCCGGGATGGTGGAGGGAGAGAACAGGAAAGCAAGGCCGAGCAAAGCGGAGAGGGAGTCGCCAGACAGAGAGCACTGCAGAGGCCAAAAGCTGATACTCACAGAGAGAGGGCAAGAAAAATGGGGAGAGGCAGAGACAGACTGAGGTGAACAGGCCAGAGCAGAGCCAAGGTCTTGGGAAGGCTCAGAGAAGACCCCGGGTGGGGGGCAAGAGAGGAGAAGGGGCTATACGGCCAGTACTACCACTTTAACATGCTTATTGGCTAATGGGAGGTAACTAAAATGCAATGAAGGAGCCGGATAGTATGAGCCTTTTACAACAGGCTGCTAACCTGCAGGCTGACGGCCGGGACCCATTCAGCAGCTCCGTGGAAGGACAGGCCTGTCCATCTGCTTCTATAAAGAGTCCATCCAGAAGCACCCCATTGAGCAGGTCTGGTCTGTGACATGTGGGGTTGCCATGAATTGGGGGACAATTTGAAGGCAGCGGGCAACAGCAGCAAGGTAGAATTCCCATCAAGCCACCCAAATGCACCACCATTGAGTCGATTCCAACTTATAATGACTCTGCAGTACTCAGGGTGCTGTAAATGTTTACAGGAGCAGACAGCCTCATCTTTCTCTTGTGGAGCAGCTGGTGGGTTTGAACTGCTGACCTTGTGGTTAACAGTCCAACTTGCTTGGCTCTTTAAAGATACTACTAATAATCTTATGCTTATAGAGAGCCTCGAGTATGCAGAGGACTCCCTGGGCGGTTCAAAGTTGGCCGTAAGGTTGGAAGTTCAAGTCCACCCAGAAGTGGCTTGAAAGAAAGACCTTGTGATGAACTTCTGACAGGTCACAGCCTGGAACCTGCCAGTGAGTGCCTTTCTAACTATAACACATCGGATAGCCATGCATCAAAATGAACTTCTCGGCAACTGGTTTGGTTTTTCAGAATAGCAAAGTCCTATTCCCAAATGTTACTTAACAATATGACTTGGCAAGACGTAAGGCATTTTCATCCTATTCCTTCCTCTTAGCAACATGAGACCATTCTTAAAAATCATGCAAACCCTCTCTGCCTCCATTGTCTCTACACTAGAATGGGAGTGGTCCTGTGTGCCTGGCTACCTCTTCGAGAGGGACAGGTATCCCATTCTCGGTCTCTGTGGTTCCATCTTGAATTTTTGAGCCAAGGGCAGCTCAATCATTAAATTTACCCTTTAGACACCTTTTGTTCTCTCTCCACTGGGATGAAAATAGATCCTGTTTAATCTATTGGTTGCATTTGAAAATCAGCAATAATTACATGAACATCTGCATATTGAGCTTCACCTGAGAACTGGGCATGTTGAGCCACGTTGAAACCACCTCCCATTGTGACCAGTTCATAGGGTGCTATTTTTATTGATGCCGTTGAGTTAGACTTGCTTGCTGTGTCTGCTACAGTCTCCGTTACTCCATTATGCCTCCCTGTCTATACACCCCTAAATATAATAAAATAATGTCCTTCCGATTGGCTCCAGGTCGGTTTTCCACTTCATTCATTCATGTTGCCTCCTTGGCCCCTGGATGTTTATGTTTGCGGCCCTTGTTCTATCTCATCAGCATACGTTATTGAAATGATCTTTTCACAGGTCTGTTGCCAATCGATCTCAGAGGTGGAGAATGTGTCTTGTTCACCTTGGATTTCCAGCAGGTCCACGGAGGACAGAGTAGGTGCTCAGGAATGGTGTGCTGCGGTTAGGCTTCCCTAGTATTATTTCTTGAGTCTGGCAACAAAAAAAAAAGAGGAAAGAAACAAAATAAGGGAAAGTGGGTGGTAAAAACCACCTCCTCCGAGTGGGGCCTGGCATCGGTGAGGCGTGCAAAGGTGCAACCGTAAACACGGAATCCTTTATTTCCTCCCACGATGCGTCACTCGGCGAGGAGAAGAGGAGTCGGATAAGGGTGACTGTTCCTGCTGGAAGTAGCAGTATCCCCCGTCCCCTCTCTTGCCCGGAAAGCTAAAGCAAGAACCTGGAGCTCTAGGGGCTAAAAGTGGGTTAAAGGAAGGCAAAAGACCCCAGGGGAGAAGGGGCGGTGCCACACTGAGCCAGGTGGGCCAGGCCCTGGAAGGCGACTGGCTGAGACCGGAAATGTACTGAGTCTCAGTCTCACTCCAAACAGAACTTGCGTTCATGGGTCCTAATTCTGCTTTCCCTGGGTAGCAATAAGCTATGCCACCTCGAAGTTTGGAATCATAGTTTGATTCTTGGAAATCCTTCTATGGATTGGAATGTCTTCATTTTCTTAAGGCTGGAAACATGCAACCAGGCCTCTCCTGACCCTCAGGCAACTCTAAAACGTGGAAAGACTGTTCGGGGCTGGCTAAAGGAGGGCTAGCTTGATAGTCACTAAAACTTCGCTTGCTGGAAGACAGTGTTCTCCGCTTTCAACGGGATTCCTACCTACCGCCGAGTTTCTCAGGATGTCATTTGATGGAATTTATCAGGGCACAGGCTCCATCTGAGTCCGGAAGGGAGCCCTGGTGACAGTGGCTAGCTGTTGAGCACATGTTGAGCACATGTAGGAAGTTGGACCTCTCAGAACCTGTCAGGTAAGAGAATGATATGGTCGTCTGTTTCGGTCAAGACGACAGCTTTGGAAACTCACTGGAGCTGTCCTGTGATGCGGAATGCTATGAGTTAGAATCAACTGGTTGGCAGTGGTGTTTTTGTGTTGTTTTGGTTGGGGGGCAGGGGGTACTGAGAAGCAAGCAAGCAACCCAAAAGGAGCATGACAAGGAACATAGGTTACTATACGGACTGAGACAATAGGCTTTTAGAAAATTATAGATCTGAGCTTCAGTCCATCCCTTGTTTCTGCCACTCACTGTCACTAAATTCCATACTTCTCATTCATTATGAAATGGCAGTCATAGTGACACCCACCGTGCAGACCTCCTGTCTATTAGATCTACTGCCCATCTATCGGTTTGAACTGTGGGGGCTTGTGCATTGCTGTGATGCCGGATGATAAGCCTCCACTCCCTCACATACCAGCAGAGCATCCATGGTAGACAGGAGTCAGTGGAGCTTCCGAACTAAGATTGGAAGAAAGGGCTGGCAACATTCTCCTGGCGGTGGGGGGGGGGGGGGGGGAAGGTAGCAGGAAACTGACAGATTGCAGCAGCACAGGGTCTGCCTGGTTTATTTGGGGCGCATCCTCAGGGAGGCTCCATTGCTGGAGGAGGACATTGTGTCGGGTGAAGCAGAAGGCCAGCAAGCATGAGCAAGACCCTTAGTAAGATGGACTGGAGCAATAGACACCTGAATGGACTCAGACATGCCACACATCACACAGATAATATAAACTGCCTGTCTGTAAGTCCATTCTAACTCATGGTGGCCGAATAGGACAGGGTAGAGTTGCTCTTGTGGGTTACTGAGACTGAAGCTCTTTACAGGAGTAGCCAGTCTCAACTTTCTCCCAAGGAATGGCTGGTGGTTTTGAACTGTTGACCTGTGGTTAGCAGCCCAACATGTAACCACTATGTCCCCAGGGCTCCTAAGGATACCACAGGATCAGGAAATGTTCATTCTATTTTACATGCTTATCATGAGTTGATGTGAATCAAAAAGCAGCTACTCTATCTACCCATCCCATAGAGTCCTTGAGAAGATTAAATGAAATGATCCATAACGAATTTTTTCAATCATTTGAGTCACGCTGACAGAAAGGTCACTGAACATTATGTTAAAAGGTCTTAAGGTGCTTTGTTTTGTTTTGTTTCTTATTCAAGAGAAGGTTCTTCAATGTCCTACGTGACAACTGAGTAGAGACTTGAGAGAAGTGAAGGAGGGGCTCGCAAGGCTCTCTGGGGACACTCATCTTTGGCAGAGGGGGGGACTGCTGTGTAAAGTTCTGGGAGGGCAGCTAGGCCATTTGAGGACTGGTCAACATTCACGGGGCTGAGAGAGAGCACTCAAGTAAACGGCAGGAACATAAGGGATTGGGGAAGATTTTGTAGGATCACAGCTGTCCATTGAAAAGACTTTGTTAGGTCATTGTGAGACTTTAGGTTTTGATTGATGGGGGAAATTGTTGGGCATCTTTGGACAAAGAGCGACAATTTATGTATTGCAAGGATGATGCTGGCTGCTGTGTTGGAAATCAGGTGAGCTGGGCAAAGCAGATGAAGCAGGAAACAGATCTTGGTTAGGCGTTTACACCAGGATCCCAGGCTAGTAACAATGGCCGTCTGGTTTGACCCCTTAC
The DNA here is from genome assembly GCF_050624435.1 of Tenrec ecaudatus. NCBI lineage: Eukaryota > Metazoa > Chordata > Mammalia > Afrosoricida > Tenrecidae > Tenrec > Tenrec ecaudatus. The sequence continues at coordinate 72,663,757 of NC_134539.1, read as the reverse complement.
ACCATGGCAAAACATGAAGGGAGTGCAACAGAGCAGCAAGACAAGCAAAACAAAGAAGTCCTTGAGGAATCCTGAAAATAGACTTCGGACCCAAAGGACAGGGCTTGGAGCCTCCTCAGACTCGATCAGAAAACATTCATAAGGATCAGCAGACAGACCTGGGACTATTTATAGGCCTTCCCCCCGCCCCCCTCTACTTTTCTTCTTTTTTTCATGTCTATTTATATAAGATAGGCAGGATAAACAATCCCGAGGAGAAAACAGTGGGACCAATAATTCCTGGGGGACCTGGGAGAAGGGGAGGTGGGAGAATGTAAGGGGGAGCCAACAAACCCAGGCAAAAGGGAACAACAAGTGATATAACATGGATGACAAGGAGGGCATAGGATGCCTGGTGGGATTTGATAAAGTGCAATGTAGCAGAGAGGAATTACTGAGAGCCGAATGAAGGTCAAACATGGTAGTGAGAGAGGAGGAAAGTAAAAGGAAATCAAGGAAAGAACTGCAAGGCAAAAGACTTTTGCCTCTATATATTTATATAGAGATGTAAATATAGGCATATATGTAATTATATTAATATATAACAATAGGGATATAGGCCTATGTACATATATTTATATGTCATATATTAAGGTAGCAGATGGACATTGGGCCTGTACTCAAATATTCCCTCAATACATGAACATTTTGTTCTAATAACCTAGCAGTCTGTGATGCTCACCTGCCCAACAGGATCACTGAAGACAATATGGGTGCATAAGCAAATTAGGTGAAGAAAACTGATGGTGCCTGACTATTATAAGATATAACATTTTGGGGTCTTAAAAGCTTGAAGTTAAACTAGCTGAGAAGCAACAAAACCCACATGGGAGAAGCATACCAGTCTATGTGATTAAGAGATGCCATCGGGATCAAGTAATAGACATCAGAAAACTCCAAACAAATAATCATATAGATGCAAATGAGGGGAATCCCAGTGGAAACCCAAAGTCCATCTGTAGACAATTGGACATCCACTCACAGAAGGGTCACAAGGAAGGGACAAATCAGCCAGGGTGCAGTATAGCAGCGATGAAACACACAACATTCTTCCAGTTCTTGAATGCTTCTTCCCCACCCCTCCCACTATCATGACCTCAGTTCTACCTTACAAATCCACCTAGACTGGAGCATGTACACTGATACAGATAAGAGCTCTTGACACACAGAATTCAGGACAGATAACCCCTCAGGAACAGTAATGGGAATAGCGATGCTGAGATAGTTAAGGCTTATTGTTATCAGATAGTCTGGCTGATAAACACATTTGGGATTAATTGAAGGGTGGAGAGAGAAATGGCTTAGTCAGCCTCGCCTTTCTAGTTCTCGGGTCTCTTGCTCTCTGATGGTCGGAGCAGGGTGCAGCTGAAAGCTTCACTTCCTGCAAGACATCCCTGAGGAGAAGCCACATGTACCTACCCTGATGCAGCCCTGGGTGCTGGAGAAGCCATGTGGAGACCCCTGTCAGCTCTGAGATGCTTACACTGCCACTGGATTCAAAGACTACCTGCCCACTGGCCTGTGATCCTCCTGCATTCAGTGTCATAGTGTGTGTGTTTTGAGTTTGAGGAGGACTTTGTAGATCAGTGTCGGACTTATGGGCTTGAACTGGACTGGGTTAGGATGCATTCTGAAGGTACACTTACCCTATATATATATATACTCGTATACATTTATGAGTTTCTGTAGATTTGTTTCTCTACTTTACCCAGACTAACACAGATACCATGACGGTAGTAGGAAAATAAGGGGAGAAGGGGGAGGAAAGGGGAAACTGATCAGAATGATTGACATATAATATCACCACCACTCCACATGGAGACAAACAACTGAAATGTGGGTGAAGGGAGACAAGGGACAATGTAAAATATGAAAATAATAATGCTTTATTATTTATCAAGGATTCATGAGGGTGGGACGGTGGGGGAAGGTGGGGAAAAAGAGGACCTGATACCAAGGGGTCAAGTAGAAAGAAAATGCTTTGAAAAGGATGATGGCAGCAGATGTGCTTGATACAATTGATGTGCTTGCTATAAGAGCTCTAAGAGTCCCCGCCAATAAAATGATTTATTAAAAAGGAAAGAAGGTATTCACTATACAACAAAGGCTTTAAATTGATTTTTCAAAACAGCCATTTGGATCAGAGTGGTCCTAGTGGATATGGAATGTGGTTAGCACCTGTTATATTTGAGTCTCGATTTAGTACTTCCAGGAGAGGGTGAGGGGAGTTAAGGAAAACTCTAATGTTTTTGATTTGAGCAGGATTATAACTTAATGTAAAGAAAACAAAACCCCCACCACTGGACCAAGAGGTGACATCATGACAAATGGAGAAAAGGTTAAAGTTGTCCAGGATTTCATCTTGCGTGGGTCTAAAGTCTACACTCTTGCAAGCGGCAGTCAATAACGAAACAAGGCATCGCATTGGCTGAATCTGCTGTCCGTGGTCCCTTTTTAAGTGCTCACTGCGGAGACGGACGTGCCCTTGACCCGAGCCACGGCAGTTTCAATCGCCCCCCCCCCCGTGCACGGGAAAATAGGAAATGGGACAAGAAAAACCCCGGAAGAAACGACACACTTGAATTATAGTGCTGGAGTGGACTCTTGGAAGGGCCCTGCACTGCCCAAAGAACAACAAACACGTACAACCCCAGCTTCCTTGGAAGCAAGCATAGTGAGACTTTGTCTTAAGTGCTGTGGACCAGTTATCAGGAGAGGTCAGTCCCTGGAAATGGACAGCATGCTTGGTACAGTAGAGGCTCAGCATCAAACAGGTAGACCCCGATGAGATGGATTGGCACAGTGGTTGCGGCAATTGTGAAGACGGCACAGAACCGGGCAGTGTTTTGTTCCTTTGTACATAGTGTTGCTGTGAGCCAGGACCACTTGACGGCAGCCAGCAACAGCTGGAAAAGGATTATTTTCCTTCAGCTGAAGAAAGGCAGCCAGGAGGCAGTAAGTAGTAGGGAAGGAGTAACTGGCGCTCATCTCGGGACTGGGTAAGGGTGAGATGGCTCAGAGGCATCAGATGAAATGTCAGGATGTTTGTGAGATAGCTGAGTTCAATGGGAGGAGGTAGTTTGGGGCTAGAAATACAAACTTGGCGTGGTAAGCCTATATGCCAAAGGCCAAAGTCACTGCTGTTGAGTCCATTCTGACTCCTAGTAACGCCATAGCACAGAGTAGAACTCCCTCTGTGGGTTGGCAACGCTGTAAATCACTTGGGGAGTAGAGTGCCTTGTCTTTCCATTAGTGGTTTTGAACTGATGGCCTTCTGGTTAGCAGCTCAATTCTTCTAACCCAACACATCAGCCTCTTCTAACCCAACACATCACTCAGGGAGCTATCATAAGTTAAAGGATCAGAGAATGATAAGAAAACAAAAAGGAGACTGTGCAAGACAAGGAAAACCAGAAGAGTCTACAAGCCAAGTGGAAGCATGTCAACAGGGCTTTGGCAGTTGACTAGGAGTTTTCTATGCCTGTGGTCCTCAAAGTGTGGTCTTCAGGCCAGCATCACCACCTGGAAACTTTTTAGGAAGACAGACTCTCGCCCTTACCCACAACCTAATGCCTCAGAGACTATTAGCTGGGGGTGAAGGGGGGTCAACCATTTGTGTTTACTCAAGCTCTCCAGGAGTCCGGATGCACCCTAAAGTTTGGCAATCATTGACATTGGCTGTGCAGACTTATAAAGATGAAGAAGCCCCCCCCACAAAAAACTCATATGGTTGAGGACCCATTTAGCACTCAAAAGTAAAGGGCAGCTAAAGGGACCCCAGAAGTCACCCCCTTCCCACCACCCCCATCCCTAGCTCCCACATTAGAACCAACTACCAATTTAGAAAGGCCCTTTGGAGAGGCAGAATGAATGAATGCCTCTTTCCCAGGCGTTGAGAATGCTGAGCCCCAGGCATACCAGACATTCCACTGGCTAAAAAAAAGTGGGGAGGTGGGGGTGGTATTTCAGGGGTAGGTGAAAGGGTCCCACCAACACTGACACTCCCAAGATGAAAAAGCTGCTCCCAACCAGCAGTTTCCTTGAGGTCCTCTAGGGCTCTCCTTACGGGGCGAAGAAGTTTAAAATTGGGGCCAGTCCTGCGGACTCCCTGGCCAGCTGCGCGAAGGCTGTCTCAGAAATAAGAGGGTTCCCACTGCGGATGGGCGGGGCGGGCGCCTCCAGTCCCAGCCCAGCGGAGGGGCTCCTGGAAGGCCTGCCTCTCCCAAGGATCCCCAAGGGCTGGACCCGAAGCCTTCAGATCCCTGCCGCTCCTCTTCCAACAGCCGTCCCAAAGTGTGCGGCCGCCTCCTCCCTTCCCATTCCCATCCTCCTCGCCCAGCTTCACTCGGACCGGACACCCCCAGGCTGCAGCCGCCCCTGGCGCGGCGCGCTCCGTCCCGGAACCTGCAGCTCTGTGCCCAGTTGGGCAGCTGCTCGGGCCGCTGTGCCTCCAGCCTCTCCCTCCAGGGTCCCCGCTGTCCCCGCCTTCGCGCTCCCTCTTGCCAGGAGGCGCTGGTCCCGCGGGCTGGCAGCGAACCGGAGCAGTCTGTCGCCGTTGTGACCATGATGTTAAGGGGCGCCCTCCTGGTGTTGCAAGGTAAAGTCTGCGCCCATGCTGGGGCGCAGGGGGTGCGGGTAGGGGGTACTCTCAGGACTCGTCCCCGCCCCTGCCGACACAGTTGCCAGACTTGGTTCTGAGCGGGGTGATCCCAGTCCTGGCAGACCCTCACTGCTTTCTGTGATTGTGCAGCGCAGAGGGTGGGCGCATCTCTAGGCCACCTCCCCCCATCTGCACTCCCCACCAACTTTCACCTGGTAGCCCCGGACTTCCCAGGGCGCCCCAGATGGTGCAAACACTCCCTGTCAGAGGCCGAACTGAAACTCGCTCTGTGCCCTGCAGCCTTGCAGCTTGCTGGAGCCCTGGACCTGCCAGCTGGGTCCTGCGCCTTTGAAGAGGACACGTGCGCCTTTGACTCAGAGTTGGCGTTCCAACCGTGGATTCTAAACGAAGAAGGTAAGGGGCTTCTGTGGAGAGAGCCAGACAGGAACTTTCTCTCTTGCTGGTTGGCTTTTTCACGCGCGCTCTCTAGGGGATAAATCCCATGTGGGGGTGGGGGATGAGGAGGGACAGGGAACTTGTGAGTCATCTCTTATCCTAGAATCATCTAGCCAAATCCTGGGGGGGGGGGGGGGTGGCTAGATGGCCCCGGGAGGCAGGGAGACCCATCCTTTGTTCACCTGGTGGGGAGTTTGCACCTTCAGCACCCCATAATAGAAGGGAGAGAAGAGGCAGGTCTCACTGATGATTGCACCCACCAGCCAGCTGTACAACCCCCTGGGAGGCCATCAGCCTTCCCGGTCTTCTCCAGGCTCATCTGTGTCCGCTGCGAAGGTGGCACAGGCGTGTACTCTTCCAGGTCTGCAAACGGGGTTGTGTAATCCCACGATGGGACTCCAGGGCTAAGACCTGGCATCCATGTTTGCCTGCCAGCACGTTGGCTGCCTGACTTCATTTATAATCCAGTGCTGGACAAGAGAGGAAACGGAGTCTTGGACCTTGTGCCTGACTCACTGAGCTGGTAGATGGTGGTCGCTTGCCTCACTGTTACAAATAGTTTGCATTCTGGAGACAAAGTGGAACCATGGGATCTTCTGAAGTACCTAGCGTAAAAGACAAAGTTAGCTCTCCAGTGCCCAACAGCAGATGCGAGTGTATCCTGTCTTATTCCCTTTCTTTCTTCCTGGTATCATGGCTATGTAGAAACTTGTTGCCCCAGCCATTCAGACTAGAAAATAGACGCCTTTAAAAATAAACTATAAAACAACCCACCACCACCCCAAACCCAGTCAATTCCAATGCATAGAGACCCTATAGGATAGAGTAGGCCCTATAGATTTCCGAGAGTGTAAATCTTTATGGGAGTAGGAAGCTTTATCTGTCTGCCATGGAGTGCGTGGTGCTGTCATACTGGTGACCTTGTGGTTAGCAAACCAGTATGTATCCTAATTTGCCACCAGGGGTCCTCTTTTCAAAGTCACTACACCATAAATCCAATCAGCCGAGAAATGACATAGGGGCCACATCTGACGTCCTCTGGCCACACAAGGGTTAGGAGACTACAATTGCGCAGCAGCCCAAGGCGGATTCCTGTGAGGCAGAGGTCAGAGGCGGCTTCCCCTTCCAACATCCCCTTCCAACCGTCTTTACCAATCCTGACGGCAACCTTCTCTCCCGTCTCCCTCAGGGCTCTGCTTCCCTACCGTGCTTGATAATCGGTTACAACAGCCAAATGGAACTCGAAGACAACACTCAGGATAAGGGGGTCTTGCTGGGGAAGGGCACAGGCTACTACAAGTCAGGATTAGAAAATATTAAGGATGCAGTGCTTATTCTCAGCCATGCCGGAAGGCACCTCTCTCTCTGGTCCTTGATCTGTCAGTCATGTGACCCTTGGCCTTTCCCGTTCTCTGGCAAGTGTAACAAAGCTCCTTTAGCGCTGATAAATGCCCCCAAGGAAACTCTATGCTGTAAACCAGCCTCCTGCCCAAGGACACTCAGTTTTACTCCTGGGAATCCCAGTGTTTTGTCTCAGCTCCACAGTGTGTTTTACACACACACGCACACGCACATGCACGCGCACGCACGCACACACACACGCTGGGGGCTATAAGCAGGACTGAAACTAGGTAAAGGAGGCTAAGGACAGTGAATGTTTTCTTAAATTTGGAGCCCCGGGTGCTTCAGTGGCCTCTCCTAGGCTGAAGAAATGAAAATCAGGATTGCTCCTTAAGTCAAGAACCTTGTCTCCGCCCCCCCCCCCCCCAACCTCACAGTCCACCTTTGGGACCATGGGCGTGCCACCCGTGACTAAGCACAGGGCCTCTCAGGACCATGGGGAGGGCTCTCTGCCGAGCTGGCACCTCTGCACCCGAGTGGCCGTTAAACGGGCCGCCCTCCGGGAGAACTGGAAGGTGCTGGCAGGAAAAGGTGATCAGGTTTACTAATATAATGCCGGCCCTGTTCCTTCCCTTCCTGCTTTCATTCTGATTTCTAACAGCCGCTGCTTTCTGGCTCAGGGCTGAGACTACTGGCTTGGTTGTAGACGGTAATTCATCCCCCTCTGAGCAGTCCAGGTCAGGGCTGCAAGGTCTAGGGCTTCAAAGGCCGGAACCGGGACATACCCGTCCTTGGGGTAGGTGTGTGCCAGCTGCTGCGGTGGACGGCTGAGAAGCCGTCACTCAACATTTCCATTCCAAACCAGTTTCTGGGTTGGTAAACAACAGAGAGATAATAAAAGGGGCTGAAATTTGAAAAGCCGTCCCCTGGCCTCTCCGCAAAGGCACTTCGCCTTGCTGCAGAACTGCTTTGAAATGGGCTCTGTCTGCCTCTGTGTCTTGGATCCACTATCAAAAGTTGTGGGTTTCCGATACTTCTGCCCACAAGTATTGGAAGCCAAAATGGACCTTTCTCTTTGCCCGTGGTTAGTAGGAGCCAAGTACAGTGGTGCGAGCCATGCTGATGCCAGAGAAGCAGTTTAAGGAGGAACATGAATCATCAAGAGACAGATTTCATGACAGGAGAATATGTCAGCGGGTAGTTTCAGAAATCCCCTCATCTCAAAATATCTCCCCAGCTGCTCAGAATTGTATTTGAGGTCCATTCCTTTGGCTTCTTTAGAGTCCCAAGCCACCAAACATCTCAGATTACAATCCCATTGTCTCAAGTTCATGGTCATGAAGGGCCTTTTAAAATATGCTGTATCTCTACTAGGCAGGGAATAGGTACATTCCGACGGCAGTGGGCTGGTTTGGGTCATGGACCACCACGGAGGCGCCCCGGAGAATGATTACTTGTGACAGGGTCCCCCCCCCACCTTGTGACAGGGTTCCCCCCCACCTTGTGACAGGGTCCCCCCACCTTGTGACAGGGTCCCCCCACCTTGTGACAGGGTCACCCCCCACCTTGTGACAGGGTCTCCCTTGTTGTATTATCTTGTTATAAATGGTTTCTCTTGTTTCCCTAAATTCCCTCTGCTTTCTAAAAATGTCTAACCTTTAAGTCATGTGTCTGATGAAGGTTTATACCGCAGATTCAGTACCCATTTAACAAACGCCAAACGAGTTCTTCAGAAGCCCTGGTGGTGTATTGGTTACACAATGGGCTGCTAACCTTAAATCAGCACTTTGAAACCATTCCCTAAAGAGACAGTGTCTCGGAAACTCACTGGGGCAGCTCTCTCCTGTCCTGTAGGGTCGCTATGAGTTGGCATCGACTCCACAGCAGAGAATTTGGTTTGGGGTGTTTAAACAAGTTATTCTGTGACCTGGGCTACAGTCTTACCTCTTTGCTTGATGCAGAATATTCTTCTTTTTTTAAAATCATCTTATTGGGGGCTCATACAACTCTTACCACAATCCATATATACATCAACTGTATAAAGCACATTTGCACATTTGTTACCCTCATCATTCTCAAAACATTTGCTCTCCACTTATGCCCCTGGCATCAGTACCTCATTTTTTCCCTCTCCCTCCCCGCTCTTCCCTCCCTCATGAACCCTTGATAATTTATAAATTATTATTTCGTCATATCTTACACTGTCTGACGTCTCCCTTCACCCACTTTTCTGTTGTCCATCCCCCACAGAGGAGGTTATATGTAAATCCCTGTAATCCGATCCTCCTTTCTACCCCACCCTCCCTTTACCCTCCCAGTATCGCCACTCTCACTAATTTGTTCAGGAAAGTGAGCTCCTTTCTGTCTCAAATTTGAGCTCACATCAGAGTTTTAGGTCTGAATTAAATCCAGAAAAGAGGGGGTGGAGGTCTGTTTTATTCTATACAAAATCTTCTTTATGAAGTCATTTAACGAATTTTTCAACAACCACAACAAACCAACCTCTTTATCCATTCACAATTCAAGGAAGATCGGTACCTCATTGAACAAAGCTCCTAACTGAAATTCATTGTTCCACTAGCTGTTGGATTGTTCCAATTCCCTACCTGTTCCCCCACCTCTTACCCACCTGCAGGCGTGGGAGCAGAAACCGTTTGACTGAGAATTCCTGGCGACCGTGCAGATGGTCTAGCTGTGGGACTGTTCGCAATACAGATGAGTCGTCAGAAGAGCTTTTGATCTTGCTCTCGGTGTCTGGACTTTGTGCTTTGACACCTATCGTCCACCTCTCTTGAGGATGTGGTTTGAAACACCAAGAGGAGGAAAGGGCCTACAAGAAGGCAGAATCCTCGCACTAAGTTAGACGTTTAAACACGAAGCAAACTGAAGAGGAAGGTGGCCAGGGAAATGACCCTCACTGCCTAGGGAAGCAAACTCACTGCCATCGAGTCAATTCTGAATCTTAACAACCCTGTAGGACAAGGTAGAACGGTCCTTGTGGGTTTCTGAGACGGTAACTGTTCACGGGGGTGGAACCTTGGCTTTCTCCCAAGGAGCTGCTGCTAACTGCAAGGTCAACAGTTAGAAACCACCAGCTGTTCCTATAAGGTCTCTACGTCAGCATTGACTCAACGGCTGTATGTCAAGGCAAAGAGTTGGTCATACAAAAGGGCATTCAAAGAGATGGTGTTTTCTACCATCTGTGGGGGGAAAGGATTGAGAAACTGCCTCCTATGGGAATGACTGGTCAGCCTTGGAATCCAAGATAGTGGATGAGTCCTTGAATCCAGCCATGGCCAAGGAGTGGGAGGTGTGTGGAGGAAGGTACCTTATTCACCTGTAAGCCTATGCTTCTATGTGTATCTCTTTCTTCATCTGAACTTGATCTTTCTCTTTTAAGGACACTCTCAGTTACTGAGCCTTGTGAGTTTCAGTTCTGCACTCAGTCATGTGCCAGTTATTATTAACAGTGAAAATCTGACTAATATTTCTCCAGGCCCAGCTGCAGCTAGCCATCTGGCCCCGCCTTTTGGTTCGATGTTACCTTTGTTTCTTGGTGTCTTAGAGCTTGCTGTGTAAAAATGCCACTCTCAAGTCTGGTGAGGCTGGCACTCAGCACAAGCTTGGTGTGTCTATGAGACACTGTTGACTCCAATCATTTGGCTTGTCGTTTCTGCAGGATTGTGTGGCATTCCTGGTGCTGCTCTGGCTACCACTGCTGTCTGGTTCAGGATGACCATTAGAAGTCAGGCCTGAGGTCAAGGTTGGTTCAGAACTAGGAGCCGAGCGAGGTCTTAGGCCTTTTTGGGATCATGCAGTGTACTCTCCCCCATGGTGTGGATCTGCACACTGAGACTTGCAACCGGTTACTGGGCGCATCAGTGGCTGTCCTGGGGCAGAACTTCATCTCCTTTGCTTTCCATTTGGTTCCAGCATTGTCGCTTCATTGGTATATCACATGTTAACCCAAATAATTCACATATTGGATCAGACAAATCTGCTGCACAGAGCTCTTTAAAGTGTGAGAGATCAGATGTCGCTGAGGACTAACGTGCGCCTGACCCAAGCCATGACATTTTCAGTCACCTTCTCTGGATGTGAAAATTGCACAATGAAAAGGAAGTCTGAAGAAGAATCGATGCATTTGCATGCTGGTGCTGCCCAGGACTACTGGAAGTACAGAGGGACTGCCAAAGGACAGACGAGTCTGTCTTGGAAGAATTATAGCCAGAAGACTCCTCGGAAGTAAGGATGGTCAGACTGCACCTCAAGTGCTTTGGACACGTTGTCAGAAGAGACCAGCCCCTGGCAAAGGCCATCAGATTTGGCAAAGTGAAGGGCCACTGAAAAGGAGGCAAAGGATGGGGCAGCAATGTTTCGTTCTCTTGAAACCACTAGGAGTCGCAAACAGCAAGGGGGCCCTTCAATAGCTCACCTGACAACCGATCCACAGCTGTGTGGTCATTAGGGCCTTCCCCCCACAAGGTATTTTGTAAGTGGACTAGGCCAATGCCTTTTAACAGCTCACTGTTCTGTTCCCTCTGGGTTGTGCTGGCCTCTGGGGCTTTCTTGTCCTGGCTAGACTGAATTGTCTGTCGGAAACTTTTCAACAGAGGCACGTGGAAGGACATGGGCTTCAAAGGTGCGGTGCTGCTGTCCTACCAAATCCACATGACATTGCCCTTGTAGATCCTGGGGGGAGCTGGGTTGCTAGCTGCAAGACTGCCAGCCCCAGAAAAGATGCACAAACTTGCAGAAAGCCTGGAGAGGGTCATTGTGAGTCAGAATCAACTCAATGGGAGTGGGTTTGATTGTGGTTGGGTTTTAATTTGGGATTGAGCAGTTTTTACTCACTCTGTAGGGAGTCCTACACGCCTATAAGCTTTAGCCTATAGGAATGGTCCTGGCACTTATCAGGGGTTCAAGAAATTCTTGTTGAATGAATGGATTAGGAAAACTATCACATGCCCATTTCTGGGTGCTACTAGTTCATTCAGCTCCTATCAAAGACAGTTATTCACTTTAGGTGAGAAACAGCTTCGTTGTGGTGGTTGAGATGGGCAGCTTGAATTAGAATCCAGGCTGTGCCCTTTCAACCAGTGTGGTCTTGGACAATTTATTTAACCTTTCTTTATCTTGGCTTCTGATATAGTTAAAGTTTATTGTGCCAACCTGGCTGATAAACACATGTGGGATTCATTGAAAGGCAGAGAGATAAATGGCTCCATGAGCCTAGCCTTTTGAGTTATCGGGGGTCTCTTGCTTTGTGATGGTCGGACCAGGGTGCAGCTGCCTTAGCCAGTTCCCTGCTTCAGCTGGCAAGGCTCACCTCCTGCAAGAGATCCCCAAGGAGAAGCCACATGGACCTACTCCGATGCAGTTCTGGGTGCTGAAGCAGCCGTGTAAAGACCCCTGCTAGCACTGAGATATGCTTACATACTCCTGAGATATGCTTGTCATATTCCTGATAAGATGTCCAAAGTATGTAAAATAAAGTCCTTCCATCCTTGCCTCTAAGGAGCAGTCAGGCTGTACTTCTTCCAATCCAGATTCGTTCATCCTTTTAGCCGCCCATGGTTTTTTCATTATTCCTCTCCAGCATCACAATTCAGATGCATCTATTCTACTGTCTTCGTATTCAATGTCCAACCTTCACATGCAGATGATGCAGTGGACAATACCGTGGCTTGGGTCAGGCACACTGTAGTCCTCAAAGGAACACCCTTCAATACACTAAAGAGATCTTGTGCAGATTTACCTCATAAAATATACCTTCTGATCTCTTGACCACTGATTCCAGGAGCATTGATTCTGGGTCCAAGTAAGAAAAAAATCTTCGACAACTTCAACCTTTTTTCCATTTATCATATTACCTATTGGTCCAGTTGTGAGGATTGTGGTCTTCCTGACATTGCGTTGTAATCCACACTGAAGGCTCCAATCCTTGATCTTCATCAGCAAGTGGTTCAAATCCTCCTCACTTTCAGCAAGCAAAGTTGTGTCATCAGCACACTACAGGCAGTTAATAGGCCTTCCTCCCATCCTGATGCTGCCCTGCTCTTCGTACAATCAAGCTTCTCTGATCATTTGCCCAGCTTATAGATTGAACACGTATGATGAGATGGTACTACCCTGATGTACACTTTTCCAGATTTTAAACCCTAACGTATTCCCTTGTTCTGTTCATGCAACTGCTTCTTCATCCATGCACCAGTTCCAAATGAGCACATTGAAGTGTTCCGGAATTCCCATTCTTCTCAAGGTTAGCCACAGTTGATTATGGTCCACACAGTCAATGAAACACAAGGAAACATTTTTTCTAGTATACTGTGCTTTGAGCCAAGATCCATCTGACATCAGCAATGTTCCTCTTGTTCCATGTTCTCTGCTGAACCTGGCCCGAACTTCTGGCAGTCCCTGTCAATGTCATGGTGCATCCTCCCCTGCCTCCTCTCACAAAGCCATTGCTGTCCAGTCAAGTCAACTTCAGGGCCACCTTATGTGTCAGAGCAGAACTGTGCTCTATAAGGTCGACAATGGCTAGTTTTTCAGTAGATTGCCAGCCCTTTCTCCCAAGGTGTCTCTGGCTAGACTTCAGCCTGCAGCCTTTTGGTTAGCAGCCCAGCACTACCCACGGAGTCCTATGGGACCAATACCCAAGCTAATCCCCCATCTCTCCAACTTTGGAGTAAATCTCTGATCCTTGACGCCTCTGTTAGTCTGAGCTCCTGAGTCCTCTTGCCAGGTCTCCATCTATTTGGGACTTAGCCTGCCTGGATAGGCCATGCCTGGCTGTTCCGCCTTGCCTTAACTCACCTCTCTAGAAGTAGGCACTGTCTGGCCAACTTCCTTCCTCAATACTCAGGTTGGGTCCCCACCCCTTCTGAAATGGGAGTTGCTACCCAGCTTTTGGCATGGTCCCCACCAAAGTGCCCGGCGATTTTGAGGACATTTCTGTACTCCATGGTCTCATTGTGTGAGGGGGGAAACCTTTGATGGCTGGCCTCAGATCTCATCCTCCAGGGACGGTGTTCTGTGCCTTGCACCCTGGGGTGTAGTTTGCATGTACCCTCTTGATTCTGTCCCTCGGCAGCCCCACTTTCTCTTTGCTTCAAGGATATTTGATTTTTTTTTTGAGAGGGTGGGTGACACCCACTGATGATGCTGGGCTGATGGTCCTCTCAGTGAACTGAGCCAGCAAATTGTCAGATTGGTCATGAGCATCCTGCCTGGTTGACCCTGGTGTTTACTATTCCCTCCCTCTTCCCCCCCTCCGCCTGTTTTTCATATGTCAGTCATAGTCTGCTGAATCCAAATAAGTGATTTATACACTCAGGACTCCTGGGTTCTAGGAGTGCTTGAACTACATATAATATGCATGGAGGAGTTCAAAAAGTTGATGGAAAAATAGAACCAAAAGGTATCAGGATTTTTCCATGAACTTTTGGAAACTTCTTTTTATGCATGTGTGTGTGTGTGTGTGTGTGTGTGTGTGTGTGTGGTGTGTATGTATATGTATATATGGATCTGTATGTGTCAATCAGCCCTGGCGGCAGGGTGGGTTACTCATCGGGCTGCTAATTGCAAGGTCAGCAATTTGAAACCAGTAGCTGCTTCCCGGGAGAAAGAGAAAGAGGAGGATTTGTACTCCTTTAGTGATTTGCAACCTCGAAACTCACAGGCACAGTTCAATCCCGTCCCACAGGGCCAGTATGAGCTGGAATTGATTCCATGGCAATGGGTTTAAATGGAGTGTGTATCTCACACACACATACACACACACACACACACACACACACACACACACGGTTTGATTGATTCTAGGGTGCAGCCAGGGTGGAGGACATGCATTAGGTGACAGCCAAACACGCTTGCACCCATCAGATGGAAGAAAAAAGGCATGCCCCTTTTAAAAATCCTTTCACAAGAGTTGCCCATAGGATAAGGTGACCAGACGTCCCGCTTTTGGCGGGACAGTCCTGATTTTTTAACAATTTTTCCCATGTCCCGTGGCATTTTTAAAAAGTCCCAGTTTTTGGAAAGAATGAACGACAAGCTAGGGTATACGGTTTTCGGCTGCCATGTGGCTATTTCACCAGGATATGAGTTTTATTAATGGTGTCCTGCTTTACCAATGTTAAAATCTGGTCACCTTACCATATGATAAAGCGAAAAACACCTAGCTTGGCATTCGGAACCCTTTGTGATTAGCCCTGAACTATCTTTCTGATTTTTCCAGTTCCTAATGTGCTGTTCACGAAAGCTGGCCCTTTCCTGCCCTGTCTTCTCCCTCAATTGCTGCTGTTGTCTGCATCTGGGTTGTCCTGTATTTTATTGCCCTGCCCCTGCTGATCCTGTTCAATTCCCAGCCATGTTTCAGACCCAGCTCCTTCTAATGCCCTTCCCTGGTTTTCCCAGGTGAAACGAGCCTCTCCTTTCCCTCACTGTCCATGCTTCTCCTCGCTTTCCACTTTATAAGCCGTGTGAACAGCTCCTTATTGGTAGCTCCACCCGTCCACCTCAGCGGAACCGGAGTCACAGCCTCCTCTCCGCCGTTGGCATGTTGGTGGCTGTTGGGGGGTGGGGGTTGTGCCATCCACTCGGTTCCCACTCAATCAGCGCTATGTGCAACAGAGCAAAACACTGCCCTGTCCTGTACTATCTCGCAAGTGTTCTTACATGCCAGCCCCCGGCAGTAGCCGCTGTGTCAATCCATCTGATGGAGGGCCTCCACTCTTTCCCTGCCCCACTGCTCTCCCAAGCACGCGGTCCTTCTCCTGGGACCGGTCCCTCCTGGCAACGTGTCCAAAGTACACGAGATGAAGTCTCGTCCTCCTGGCCTCTAAGGCGCACTCTGGCTGGACTGCTTCCCAGACAGATGTGTTTGTTCTGTGGGCAGTTCATGGCACTTTCAACAGTCTTCCTATTCTCCTTCAGTCTTCCTTATTCAATGCCCATCGCTCACATGTGTTTATAAGACGATTGGAAATACCGCGGGACACCTTCGTCAGGCACACCTTAGGCCCTCAAAGTAATATCCTTGCTTTTCTGTACATTCACACAAACAGTTTTAAATTTAATTAGCTTCTGAATTCCTTGTTGAACTTGATAGAAAAGGCAGGGGAAAGGAGAGAAAAGCCCCTTTAAACTTTGGGTTGGGCTTGCTAACCCTTCCTGGCAGAGGACTTCAAAGCCTGTGGAGGCTTAAGTTCTTTTTCCCAAATACAACAGTGGAGCAGAATCACAGCTTGCCATTTCTTGACCCCGCTCGTCGCTGACCTGCACACAGATAAATAGACCCTGGATTACTTGCGCATCAGGCCTGTCCGATTCCCTTGATGCTCTGCCATCACAAGCAATCGCCAAGCAACCGTGAGGGTGACACTGCTGGATCTCAAAAGCATTTATTTTGCAAAGAATGATCAGTCTTCGAACTAGTTCTTGGAAACTGTTCAATAATGCAGGTGTGAGACATCCGTGGGACCTATCAAGGTACCATTAAAAAATTAACCACACAAACCAAACTCACTGCCATTGAGTCGGTGTTGATTCCAACCCACAACTGCCCCGGTGAGTTTTTGAGGCTGTGACTCTGCACAGGGATAGAAAGCTCTGGCTTTCTCCCACAGAGGTGATTTTAAACTGCTGACCTTTAGGACAGAGTAGAATTGCCCCATATTGTTGAAGAGACTTGAGTCTAAAGAGGAGCAGGGAGCCTCCTCTTTCTCCCTGAGTGTGGCACATGACTCTGCTGTTTGAATCTCAGTGCCTAGTTCATAGCACCACCAGGGCTCCTTAAAATGCCACAGTCAGGAATGTCACTGGTATACCTGCCTGGTTCATTGGATGGGAGGGAAACAGAAGCCATGACATCAAAACCTCTAATTTTGGCACCTGGTTGGTTGGGTTACCACAGACGAGAGGATTTTAGGGAGCAACACCATGTTTGGAGTAGAAGATGTATTTAACTCTGAGTTGCTGGGGAATCATCCAGGTGGTAGTGTCCAGCAGGCCTCTGACTTGAGGCTCTAAAGGTCAGGTGCTAGCTGGCAGGGCTATGTCTGAGGGAACCTTCAGCAACAACACAGTGAGCAGAAAGGAGATCACACACGAAGAGTACCAGCAGTGATCGGAGAAGGAGGTGGGAGACAGAGCCTTGAACTCCCATGGAAAGATTGGGCGTAAACAGGAAGTGGGTGCATGAGAGAAACAGACGGATACAGACCTGTATCAGAAGAATTAAGAAAGTGCCGAGTTGCAGTAGCCAAAGGCATAAGAAGCTTCCAGAAAAGAGATGTGATCCACACAGATGGATGGTACAGTATGATATGCCTGTTGGTATGGACAACAAGGAGGTCCTGGGTGCTTGAAGGAGGGCCCTTTCTTTGGCACAATGAAGGCAGAACCAGAATCCCCTGCATAGAAAGAAGAATGGAAAGAGTAGATAGTTCTTCAAGACTTCTCAGCCAAGAAATGAGAACATAAAGGAATTCAGTGATACCTACAAAGAAATGTGAAATGAAAGTGTCTTTGTTTTAGGGAGGGGTGAACGTGTTTGCGTAGGGGGTGAGAGGAAGAAACCGTAAAAAAATAGATCCTGCCCGGGGCTGGGGCTGGGGAGGGTGGGTTGGGGGGAGCGCAGAAGGCAGCTTGCCACAAGCTCAAACTGTCCACTGGCCAACCTTTCAGAAGCTCAGGGAACCTGAGAAGCTCTTGGACCCCTGTGACCTAAGAGCCCTTTACTGAGTGGATCAAGGGCATTTGAAGGTCAACCTTCAAATACAATTTCATTGTATTGTAAAGGCAATGGATGTAGGCAGTTGAGCTGAATCTGTAGTCATTATGATGTAACCCAGACCTTGCTCATTTAAAACAAAGCCAAATCTTTCATAAGCGAGACCGGCTAGTGTTTTACCCATAAAAGATGGGTAAGCATTGTTACCCATACAAAATGGCATAGCGTATTCGTTTATTTGGTTGGTTTTTTACCCTCAGTAAGTCGAAGGATGAGAAGGGTCTGTGATCTGTGGGTGGCGTTTAATAGCATTTGAAGCCACATGTATTGCCATCATCTTTCATCTCCACAACGACCCTATGGCTGGTTATTGTGAGCATTTTAAGCATGAGGAAGGGTGGGAGTCAGGGATTGAGATAAGGTGCCCACAGGCAGCAGAGTGAGCGAGTGGGAGAGTCTGGATGGCACTTCAAGGACACCTGGCTCCAAAGACTGTGAACTTCACTTGGCTTGGGGCTGCCTCCCACCAGCGTGAACAGAATGATGCCTTTGTTCGTACTGAAGGCAACTCAAAGGCAGGCAGACCCGCAACGTGTTTGCTGTTCTCAGGACCGTGGGCGGCAGTGATGACTCAATGGTAGAAGGCTCTCCTTCCAAGGGGGAGACGCTGGTCTGATGGTAGCCAGCGCTTCTCGTGTGCAGCACCACGCACCTGTCAGTGGAGCTGGCTTGTTGTGACCCTGAACAGGTTTCAGTGGAGCTTCCAGACGAAGCTGGACTAGGAAGAAAGACCCGCTGATCTTCTGAAAAGTCACCAGTCATGACCCTACAGATCACAGCCGTCCAAATGACCACTGACGGGCATGGGGTGCAAGACTGGGCAGAGTTTCCTTTTGTTCAGGGGTTCCTATGGGCTAGGCAGCAACCGGGGTAGCGGACAGAAGGACTTCTGCACTATGTGTCTGAGGCCCCAACATTGCAATCGCCTCCCTTGTATTTTCTAGGGCTCTTCTCCAATCGGAGCCCTGGCAGCATAGGGTCGCATGGTCACTATGAGTTGACCCCAACTTGATAGCAGTGAGTTTGGCTTTTTGTGCATTCTCCAAGTAGGGTGCCTGCCCTGCCGTACGGTGCATGCAGAGTGCACTCTCAAACAGCCAAAGGGAAGCATGCTTTTACTTATATTTTCCCCCATAACAGATTAAAGGGTGCTCTTGAAGCCCTTTGAAGAGGAGACCTATTCCCGCCTTGGTGTTCAGCATAATCTTGTGTCAGCGGAAATTGACAGCTTGCCCTAAAATGCTTTGGCAGTCTTAAGGAATACTTCTCCACTTCAAATGCATCGATTCCTACCGCGAAGGATTCTTTTAAAAAGCAACACACAGCTAAGTGTGTTTCGGCAAGCTGGTTGCGCTACTAGGCAAGCATTTGAGTCCCTCTTCATTCTATTACTCTTAACAGAACAGCAGAGCTGCTATACAGCAGCGTGATATAGAACAGCGAGATGCTTAGAGAACTTTCCATTCCTTATTTGAAAAACTTTTGCTTCCCTGCCAAGAAGTGCTAAAGTGTTATTTGGGCCCCATGCTCATAATGAAGGTGACTTTAAGATGTTTCCATGTCACAGGAAAGCTGCTTCCTTCGCTTATCAATAGTCCATGACGAAAACCACCTACTTCTCAAACCTCCATTGAAAACTTTTCTTTTTAAAGCAGCGCCTTCTATTTTTGTGACCTTGGGGGCGGTGGGGGGGGGGAGTATAGGGTGGGGGAGGCCAATCTGGGCGACTGTGAGAGTTTTCTTTTGAAGTGTTTTGACCCTGCACCAACCAAATTTAAAGCATAAGCTGCAGTCAGTCCTCTGGATTTTCACTCCAAGTCTTGAAAATTCAGAGTAAGCATCTGAAATCATGCCATCCTTGTGGAAAACAGTGCCCTTTCTCTGCAGTGCTCATGGGGCGATGGGGAGTTACATCTTCGTGTCTTTTCCTTTAGTTTTTAAAGCATCATCGCTGAAGAGCAATGCCCTTTGAAACTCATGTTGGATGTATAGGAAAACTGAAAACAAAGTAACCCTAATAGATAGCACTCGGTCTCTTCTAGCCGAGTTTCAAATCTGTTGCCAAAATTTCTGATCCCTCTTCCCCCCCCCCCTTATTAACCCTACAACAAAAAATACACACTGTGTACACATGGTTTGTGAGGAGCCCTGGAGGTGTAGTGGTTACATGTTGGGCTTCTAACTGCAAGGTCAGCAGTTTGAATCACCAGTCAGAGAAAGATGAGGCTTTGTCCTGTGAACAGTGACAGTGTCAGAAACCCACAGGGCAGGTCTAGCCTGTCTGGCAGGGTTCTTATAGGTCAGAATTGACTTGATGGCAGTGAGTTTGGTGTAACGCGTGGTTCTGAACTGGATATCATATAAGACAAGGGAAATGATGTTGGAGATCCATCCAACGATGCCTAGGAATGGCCAGAGGCCTGCTTCCTGTTTCATCTTGGGCTTGTGGACAAGGATTTAATGTACTTTGCAGACACATATACTACTCCCACCGAGTGTTTCCATCTCAGAAACTCACAGAAACAGTTCTACCTTGTCCTCGGGGGTCGTTATGAGTCGGCATCAACTTGATGGCAGTGAGTTTTCAGGTTTTCTATTCTTTAAAGAGTCTTGACCTCTAAAGACGATTGGGTTAGCTCCAGCACATACAAACCAAGTTCTTAGATCTTCCGTTTAAAGAATATGTTGCTAAATGACCTACGAAGTCTTCATGACTGCCATGTTCATGTGTGCATGGCCAAGTGACCCCTGGCCTGTCAAGGATGCTATTAGGCTTCTTTGGGGGAGCGGACAAGGGTGGCCTAATTGTAAAGCCACTGAAAATGTACAGCTAAATTGCCATGGCTAGGTCCCTACAAGCCTCCCGACAAGTTCAGCTCCTCACCAGATAAAAACTGCTCAGCAATGAAAAGGGTATGGAAATGGCTTAGATTTTTAAAGAACCCCTTTCCTTCATCCTTTGGGTTATCAGGAAGTCATTTATAATTTCATTAATACGTTCCTGTTATAAATACGCTCAGACACATTTATGAGCAATTTACTGTTGAGCATGATATTACCCGAGCAGTCTAAGACTTTATGGAAAATTAACAAGTCTTGGAAAAATAGATCATGTTCACCATCAATCTATCCAACTGTTCAGGGAATCACAAACATGCAGAAAAGGTGCTGGGTGAGAAGCTCAGATGATTGAAGATCTTATCCTTGAAAATATGGGACAAAGAGAAAGCACTGAAGAGCAAACTGCCAGCCTTCAGCATTTCCATCGTTTGCCTTGGTCTCCATCCATCCACCAGGTGTCTTGCAGGATGATTTACCATCAAGGGACCCTCAGCTGGAAGTGGAGGAAGACGCCTGACATGTTTTATTTAACTGGAGAATGAACATGTCCGTGATTATTTTAAAATTTGTATCTTCTCATCCCATTTTTTTCAGTTACTAAGACAGAGCCCCAGACCACAGTAGCATTTATAAGTACATTGTCAAGTGCTGGGTGAGGATGTTGACCTGAAACCAGGGAAATGAATAGAAATAACCATAGTGTTCAACATGGATTGGAATTACGTCATGCCGGGCTCTCTACCTTGGACATGCTCCCGGAAGAGGCCAGTTCTTGGGGAAGGTCATTGTGTCATCTACTCAAAAAGGTAGTGGGTCCTCTGGAAAGAGGAAACCCCCGGAGAAGGATTTGACCCCAGGACACAGCAGTGGTGAGGATGGCAAAGGACACGACAGTGCTTCGTTCTGTTATACAATCAGGTGGCTAGGAGTTGGCACTAACTTAATGGCACATAACAGCAACTGGGAGAAAGATGGGGCTTTCTGCTCCCACAAACAGCGTCAGGCTCAGAAACCCACAGTCTTTGCCCTGCCCCTTAGGGTTGCTATGAGTCGGTATGAGCTGTTGGCAGTGAGTTGGTTCGGTTTGGTGAATGACAGCAGGCATTGTGCTTGACGTCATCACCTCATTTAATTCTCTCAGTGACCCAGGGAGGAAGACGGGGAAGCTGGGATTTGGAGAGGGTCTCAGCATGCTGAGAGTGGTGGAACCTGGGTGTTAGCAAGGGTTTATCTCCAAAGAACAGAACCCCTCTGCTGTTTTGCCTCTCTGTTCCCACTTCCCTTCACATGGGGGAGGGAGGGCTCAATGGATCCCTGTGATAGAAACAACGAACGCAGTAACAGAGCCAATGGAGCCCCAGTAGCACAGTGGTTACACACTGGGCTGCTAACCGTAAGGTCAGCAGTTCAAAACCACAGGGGAAAGAGTAGACTCGCTGCTCCCTCCCACTGTCAGTCTCAAAACCCCCAGGGGCAGGTCTACCTTGTCCCTGTAGGGTGGCAGTGAGTGAGTGACGGGGCAGGCAGCCCTTGTTTTAGTCCTTTCACTCTATTGCGTGCCCCAGATGCTGCATTTTTTTTTTAATAGAAGGTTTCGGGCAATCCTGTATCAGGCACCATTTGTTCAACAGCGTGCACCCATTTCATGTCTCGGAATCACGTTTGTGGAGTCGTCACACTATTTCAAGCTTGTCCATAATGCTGGTGCACACTTCATAGACGACTCACTCAAGCCCCTGCCATTGAGCGGATTCTGACCCGCGCTGACCCTCTATGGGATTCCTGAAACATTAAATATTTATGGGAACAGGCAACCTTCCTTCTTCTGCGGAGAGGCTGGTAGGTTTGAACCAGTGACCTTGCAGTTGGCCGTCTTCCAGCCGACAGCATCAACAGGGCTCTGTGACCAGACTGTAGTGGAATGAAACCCGAACTTCTTCATGCGCTCAGAAACCAAAATAAGAAATCTAGGTGACTCACTTAATCGTGATATTTGCTTTTTGGTGGTCTAATTAGACCCACAGGAGCTCTGCCGGCACAGGGGCGTCAAACACAGCCCTGCGCTCCTGGTGCAGGACCGGACGGGGTTTCTTTCACCTGCTCTTCACGGGGTCTCTGGGAGTCGGAAACCGCTCGGCGGCACCGGCAACAACCACAACACTCCCCCCGTGGGAGAGCGGCAGTGTGTCTGCAGCGAAACCACACCTGGCTGTTGAGTTCATTCTGACTCTGACTCGGGGCGGGGGGGGGGGCGGGGGGGGGCGGGGTCCCACCAGGTCAGAACAGAACTGTGAGTTCAGGAAAGAAGAAAATGTTTGGAAACCGATGGTGGTCGCACTTGGGCACGGCTTGATGGGATGGGACTGTGGAATGGTATGGTCGCGGGATTAGCGCCCCATACAACGCTGTGACGGAAAGCAAAATAGAACCAACCGTGCTCGCGGGCAGTTCCGTGGCTGTGATCTTTCAGAAGCAGATCACCAGGCCATTCAGACACAGCACTGCTCCCTCCCACTGAGTTGGGTTGCAGCCCCCAAAAGGCTGGTGGTGCTACTAGGTCTTCCCGAGGCTTACTGAGTGACTTCTCTGGCCTACATACTGTTCTAAGTGTTTCTGCATTATTAAGCAATTTAATCCTCCTAGTAGGCTAGTGAGCTGGGCATTGTTTTCACCCCCTTTATGGTTGGCAGGGGCATTATAACGTGTGTGTTAAAGAGCCAAAGTTTGCCGGAGGGCTTCTGTCTCCTGCGGCTGCTATCACAGAACTGGTTGGGCGGGGGTGGGGGAATTTTTGTAATATTCTCTCTCTCTTTTTTTTCCTACCACATTTGGAGACTGGGAACTTTTCTATTTTGGTTCTGATGTTGAAGAACTAAGGGAATCAGGTTAGGTCATTACTTTTAGATTCTCCCTTATACGGAGGCCCTGCCACCAAATGAGTTCTTATTTTAAGAAATTTAAACTACTATTTTCCTTTCAAAAGGACCCAGGACCCTGGGACAACACAAGAGTTTGCTACTTGCTTCCAAGTTCTACGTGAGACAAACTTGGGCACTCCTGTGAGAGTCTCATGTTCGAAGGATCCCCGTGACCGCACTGCGGACTCCGGGAGTGCCAGGGAAACGGTGCTCTTCCATAATCCTCAGGGTGTTGCTTTGAAAACGCGTCAGGCATCCTCAGACACAAAATAGGGGAAATGTGATAGCTGCCTGATGGACTTAGGAAGATTTAGCAACAAAGCAAAACAAAAGCAATTCTTAGGCACTCAGACTGGTAGGGATGTCAGCACCACCCAAGCGAACAGACTGCAAGTGTCCTTGAACCTCGGGATAAAATTGGAAGGTGGAATCAGGATTTTGATCCCTTCATTTTACAATAGGCAATGTCTTGTAACCCGTGGGATAGAATCATTTCAATGAATCCTGTGCTAGCTAAAATAAAGACGGTTTCTTTCCCCATCCTTGCATGTTAATATTGCTCATAGGTGCTGACGAGTGAATTCCAAGTCATGGCCACCGTGTGTACAACAAAACAAAACGCGGTCCTGTGCGGCCTCACAATCCCAGCGGGCACATTGGAGCCTTTTGCTTCAGCCACTTTGCCCGTCCATGTCGTTGAAGGTTTTTCTCTTTTGTGTTAACCTCTACCCAACATAGTATCTTTCTCCAGACACTGGTTCCTCCTGAGAACGTGTCCAAAATAAGTCAGTCTCCCCATCCTCACTTCCAAGGGGCATTCTGCTGGCACTTCTTTCAACATGGACTTGTTAATATATATGTAATAATCGATATATTATATAATTATTAATAGAACAATAAGTATATAATAAACTATAATGTGATTATAATATAATTGTAATAATTACATAATTATTCATATATAATAATTAATATATGCTCATTTTCCTGACAGCCTATGGTATATTCATTGTTCACCAACACCTGAGTGAATTTTGACTCAGTAAAAATAAAATCAGGAGTCCCCAGCAATGCTCTATTAGTAGTTGTAGGAGATGCTAATAAATATATGATCAACAGCTATGGCCCTGTGAAACCTGTACTGACACCTGCAGGTATCTGGTTCATAAGATCCCTTAACTGCGGCTCAACACACACTGGGTTCACTGACAAAGGAAGCAGGTGAAATCGGTGTGCAATAGTGCCGTGTCCTACACCTGGAGCCCCTACCTCCACACCTTCCCCAAGCAGACCCCTTCTCTTCATTCGGGACTCAACTAAAATGTTGCTTCCTTCCCTGTCCACCCCATTTCCAGCTGAACCCCCTTCCTGTCATTATCACATCACCTGATTTTATTTCCCTAAAAAAGACGCTTTTTTTTTTTTTTTTTAACCATTGCCATCAAGGCAATTCTGTCTCCTGGAAGTCCATGTGTCAAGAATTTTCAGTGACTGTTTGTTTGGAAGTAGATCATCAGTCCTCTCTTCTGAGGTGCCCTAGGGGGGAATTGAACCTCCAACCTTTCAGTTAGGATCTAAGCTTGTTGCCCATTTGCATCACCCAAGCACACTAATTCTCTCGCTAGCTCTGACACTTTTCTTGTCTATTTAGTCATCATCTGCCAACTGGGTGGAACTATAAGCTTTGGGAGAAAAGGAACTGTCTGACTGGCATGACTGGAGGTTCCATATGCCAAGCCAGCGTCTGCCCACCCGAGACCCTCAACAAATGCTTGATGAATGGATAAGCATCTCTCCATCCCTATAGTAATGCAGCCTTAAAAATGTATGAAGGCCAACATGTTGTAGAGACTTGATAGAGGAGAGGAAATACCAGATGCGCTTGGCCGTCACCGAGATGTCTCCCTCATGGGTGAATCTGGGTAGAGGAGACACTGACGAGAAAAGGTGGTTTTTTTTTTTTTTCACCTCTGCTTTGGCGTTGTCATGGTGCCACCCACTGCCCCTTTGTGTGTTGGTTTGAGCTCGTGTCTTGCTGCAGAAATGGGGATTTTTGGCATAGCAACAAGCTAGTATTTTCTTCATTTGACAATTACAGAAAGCAATTCCTGCAACAAAGAAGGGATATGTAACCTGTAGAAATGAAATGCTAAGACATCGCCAAACCCTGAATAAGAGGCTGTGTGGATGTGGGCGGGCGTGGAGTAAATCCTTAGCTAGTCAGCGATAGGAGAACAATGTTTCAGAGAACTGGCTCGGCCCTTTTACCCTCACCTGAGTGTATCTGAATGACTCAATCAATCACCTAATTCTTTTCTCTTCCCCCCAAGGTAAGTCGCATCTATCGCTCTAACTCAATTCCACATCAAGTGGAGAGCACTCTCCCGTATTATCTCCCAGTTTTCTCGTAGAATTCCAGTGACACAGAATTCCATGCGGAACCCTTGAAGCAGTTGGGACAGAAATGGCCAAATACTAGATTTGAGTGTCTGGCCCCATTTCTCATACAACCTTAGGAAAAATGCCCACCGTGTGGTCACTTTCTGCACTCTTCTCCCAGTGGAAGTGTGGAATGGCCAGTATCCGAACGGAGGCTTTAATAATGGCATTGCCCATTTTAATAGAGCTATGATTATTAATAGTGGTCATTAATTGTGTGCCCTGAAGTGCTCCACACGCTTTGCCTCATTTCTTTCCATAAACACCCTCTGACCTATGATGGGTTAACAGTCTCTGCTTTGCAAATGGCCCAAAATGAACGTTTGGCAGTCTGCCCAAATGCCACGTACTTGCTGGGGCAGAGCAGGGAGGCTAACGCTTGTCATGGCACCTGCCCTGCCTCACGTCCACCAAAGCGCTGCCATCCTTTCCAAGCCGCCCTTAAAGCTTATGGCGTGCTTATGCCGCATCCCCCGCCTCCAGGGCTCTGTCTCAAGGCTAGCATCTGTGTCTCTCCATCTCCTCCTTCTCTACGTGCCTTAACAAAACGCCTTGAGCATCGTCGACCGGGGCTGGGCTGGAAGGCGATGGAGTTGGACACTCACCTTCTAGTGTAAAGATGAACCCAACCCACGGCCACTGAGCCAATTACAACATACAGCACCCTGACCAGACAGAGCAGCATTGCCCCGTGGGGTTTCTGAGGCAGTAAATCTTTACAGGAACAGAAAGCCACACCTTTCTCCTTCAGAGGGGTTGGTGAGCTTCAAAGGCTGCCCTTGCAGTTAGCGGCCTAATGCGTACGACACGACACCGCCAGGCTCCTGGGTGTAAAGATAAGAGGGTGCCACAGACTTGGTGATCTAAGTGAATCATATTTTGATGGTCCATTTTAAAACGTCGAAATCCATGCAAACAATTCAAGATGACCAAAATTGCCAATAAAGACAGGGTTCAAATTTAGGTCGATAATGATTTCCTTTGCCTCACCCTAGTCCTCACACGGTGAGAAGCCATCAAAACTTGCTGAAGCAAAAAATGGTACCTTCCGTGTATGGCTCGTTGAGCTAAATGGACAGTGAGTAAGCTAGTGAAATGTTACCGTTCAAAACTCACTGGGGAATTAGATGGAATCTAGTCCTGGCCTTTCTTGTTATCTGTCCACAGAGATGTTGATTCAGCTGAAAGGGTCAACCCCAAGTCCAGAAGAGCTGCCAGAATCTACCTTCCCTACTAGCTTCGGCTTCAGTTTACCCACTGGGGGAAGTTTCTTAGAAGAAGTTGAAATCTAATTTTAAAAAGCCACTCGATTGTCTAAAATAGCCAAGTTCTTGGAATTGCCTTTTAGGTTTGTTATTTTCCCCCTTTCCTCAATCCTTTTGTGCCAAGAAATCAGAGCAGCTGCTTCTGAAGGACGGAACCAGGATCACCCCGTGGTGGTCAAGTCACCCAGTCACTCAGCGCTGCCGTGTATATCAGAGTAGAAGGCCACACCATCGGACCTTCCAGAGTAGACTGTCAGTCAGGCCGTTCTTCTAAGATGACTCGGGGTGCTTTTGAAATGCCAACCTTTGCATTAGCAGCCCAGTGCTTAACCACTGGTACCACCCAGAGGTTCCTACATGCATATGCATATGTCTTTGCAAGTACTCTGTCTCTCCTGAAACACCACGCCTCCACTAGCTCCAGGTAGACCACGGGAGCCCAGTAAATGTACGTAAGTTTATCAATTGGAGGGTTGTAGGAAAAAGAATAGTTTAATTTTGAACACATTCAATCTACAGCTAAAGAACCACTATGGTTGTTGCTCGGCAACAAGCTTCCTACCAAACAAAAAGATCAGCAGGTCTAATTTGCTTTCATTTAAATTATGCCCCTCCCCACCAAAACACACGCACATACTGTGTGCATAGTTGACATTTGAATACTGAAGACAGAGCTCATCTGTAAACAAAGAGAAGTTGCTGTGTTGTTTACAAGGACAATTAATCCAGTGTACACTGGCAGCTTCTTAACGAAGAGGCTCAAGGACAAACCATCCCTCTCTGGGAGTCCTTAGTCTCTACCCAAAAAAGCTTTCCCCAGAGTCAACAGAATGAAAATCAAACACAAGCTTCAAGTCTACCAGCTGTGACACCAATGAGATGCTGAAATGTGAGGGTCTAGGAGCAGTCAGTGCTGTGCCAACCAGGGAGCAGGCAGAGAGAAAGAAGTTCAGGATCTTGGTTTCTTAACTGAAGCACGGAGCTTGTTGCTTGGGCCTATGCTTTTATAAGGGGTCCCCAGCCGTGCAAAGGGTTAATGTGTTCAGCTGCTAACTGAGATGTTGGAAGCCTGAGTTCACCCTAAATCACCTAAAAATATTTTTTTCTTAAGGCCCTGACAATTTGCTTCTGAAAAATCAGCTATTGAAAACTGTATAGAGCACAGTTCTCATAGAACACACACGGGGCTCCATGAATGGAATTGACTTCACGGTAACTCATGGTGAGGTTATCAGGTGCCGGAAGTCGGTTCCTATGTGCAACAGAATGAAGATTGCCGCAAGCTGCGCCAGACTCACAGTTTGTGCTGGACTCCAGCCTCACTGCCAAGGTGTCAATCCATCTTGTTGAGGGATTCCTCTTTGACACTGCCCCCTGCTTTTTTTTACTTTTTATCGTGCACTTGGTGAAAGTTTATAGAGTAGATCTTCAGCCTTACATTCAATAATTCAGAAACAGTTTTAAAGACTGACTGACTTATGACAATCCCCTCAATATACCATCATGTATCCCACCTCATGTTTCCTGTTCCTCTCCCTTCTACTTTGCTAAATCTCTGAACTCTGTCATTGGGTACATATTTATTCTACCGTCTGGGTGAGTTCTGTTCCAGACCTGAATGGCAATGGCAGGCCATCGTCTCAGGAGGCCCACTGTGTCTCTCGGACTTGGAAGCCTGGTCCCTTTCATGATTTAGAGCTCCGCTCCACATTGTCCAGCACTCTCTCCTGGATATTCTAATGCGGTCGTTTTCAGATCACCTGGTAGTAAAGTAGAAGGCTGGAGAAGAACACGGAGTTCCGGGATATAGTCTTTCTGGGGACAAAGTGGTGGAGATTGATGTGTGTGTGCCCTGCTAGTCTATTCGACTCATTGTCGCCATGACTTTCCATGTCATCACTCTGCTTTCCTCCGGACTGCAAGACCAATGGGCTTCCTCTAGATGGCTGCCCATGAGCTGTTCAGACCCCAGTTGCTGCTCGCCCGAGTATTGTCTTTGTGAACGAGGTGATGCCAATACAGCTTGGTGTCCCCCCTGACCAAGGCCCAGAGACTCATTACCTCAAGGAGCTTGGTGATGTCTAAAGAGTAGTAATAACTTTTCCTCTTGTGTGCTTGATCACATTCATGGATATTTTTGCAGCAAATATAAATACACATTTAGAAATACTGGTTGTCATATATACGTATGTGAGTGTGTGTGTGTGTATGAACCCTGGTGGTGTAGTGGCTACACATTGGGCTGTGATCTTCATGGTCAGCAGTTTGAAATCACCAGCAAATCCATGGGAGAAAGACCGGACCGTCTATGCCTGTAAACAGGTACAGTCTTGGAAATCCACAGAGAGTCACTATGAGTCAGCATTGACTTAATCCATATATTCATGGGTATGCTGTCAGTCTGTCTACTACCTGTCCAGCCTGCAGGTGTATTTAGGCGTCTACTCAGGATTGCCTATATAACGGCGACCTTCTATTTTACCCAGCATGATATTCCTCTCTGGAAACAGGTCCCTCCCGATAATCTGTCCAAAGTATGTGAGACAAAGTCTTATGCTCCGTGTTTCTAAGGAGCATTCTGGCTGTACTTCCTCCAAGACAAATCTGCTTGTTCTCCTGGAAGTCCATGTGTGTTCAATATTCTTTAAATGCATCCATTCGTCTCCGGTTTTCCTTTCCCTTGCCCCGGGTTCACAGGCATAGAAAGGGATTGACAATAGCATGGCTTGAGTCAGGCATACTGGCCTCTTCCGAAGGGCCTCTTAGCTCTTTCACACTTTAAAGGGGTCATTCGCAGCAGATTTTGTTATCCCCTTGGAAAGATAGGAGCAATTTCCATCGGAATAAATCTTGCTCCCGCTTCAATATAGGCTACATAGAAAAGTATAACCTACCCAGGAACACCTGGAAGTTCTCAGGAAGATCATGTGATTTATTTATTTAGCAAATATTTACTGAGGTGCTAGGGATTCAACAGTAAACAAATCAAGTCCCCGACCTCACAGGGAGCTTGCATTCCGGTTGGGGACTGGGGGAGACATGATTAACAAGCAGACTCACAACGGTGTGATAGTGGAAGTGCTATGGAGAGAAATGGAACAGCTTTAAGAGGAGGGTTGGGAGGGCTGGCGGTTTTGACCAAGGTCTGAAGGGAATGGAGAGGGGGTGTTTGTGCGCTGGCGTGAATGAGGGCAGGGAGAGTCTGAGCACGTGGTGTATCTGAGGAAGGCAGGCAAGGCGGTTAGTGTGGCTGCAGCCAAGGGAGGGAGGGGCTGAGGGAGAGGAGAGGAGATCACAAGGTGGCTGTGCACCATCTCAATGGACAAAATGCGGGCCATGGGAAGGGCTTGGACTTTCTTCTGAAAGCCATGGGAAAGCTCTGGGTGTTTTGAGCAAGCAATGCCCTGATGTGACTTTAGTTTTGGCTAAGAGAGTACATTGGTACTGGGAGCCTAGCAGGGAAGAAGATGGCATTTCCCTATCCTGGTAGAGCATTAAGGTAGTTACTTTATTGTGCCAACCTGGTCGATAAACACATGTGGGGCTAATTGAAGGGCAGAGGGCTAAATGGCTCAGTGAGCCTCACCTTTCTAGTTCTCAGTTCTCTTCCTTTCTAATGGTTGGACCAGGGTGCAGCTGCCTTAGCTGCTTTAACTAGCAAGGCTCACTTCCTGCAAGACATCCCCGAGGAAAAGCCACATGGACCTACCCCAATGCAGCCCTGGAGCTGGAGCAGCCGCGTGGAGACCCCTGCCAGAGCTGAGATGCTTACACGTTCGCTGACTCAGCTTTCCTCCTGCAGTCAGCATCATTGCATCTGCTTAGTGAGATGGAGGACTTTGTGGATTGGTGTCGGACATATGGGTTAATGTTGGACTTGCAGGCTTGGGCAGCACTGGGTTGGGTTGTTTTCTTGGTGTGCACTTCCCCTTTACATAAGACTCTCTCTTACACACGAGTTTCTGTGGGTTTGTTTCTCTGATGTACCCATACTGACACAAGCGTACACATATGTGGGGAAGTGGTGGCAATGGAGGCATGAACAAAGACTGAAAGTCAACCCAGAGAGTGGTATACTAGGAATGGAATAAAAGAGTGTAGGGAAAAGCAAGAGATAGGACTGCCTCCTGCAACGAATGGGTAGGAGAACTTTTCTAAAGAGGTAATGCTGAGCACCAAGTGAGGCTGTCCGCAGGGCACGGTGAGAGAGGCAAAGACGGCTCCAGGTGACAGTCAGCAGCACAAAGACCCTGCAGTAGGAACAAGCTGTGTGTGTTGGAGCGACAGCAAGAAAGCCTCTGTGGTCAGACTACAGCGAGGAGAGAACTCATGACCTGGGTACAGTTAGACCTTGGAAGGACATTCAAGCCACTGTGAACAGCTCAGCTTTTAGCCTAATTAAAAAGAACAACAATCTGATCCAACCCAAGATCAGAGTTTAGGCAGCAAATGCGCAAGTGCTGAGGGCAGAGTCAAGGGCTGCTGGGGCTCTCTTTGCATTTCTTTGTTATTGTGAGGTCGACCCCCATGCAGGAACCCATGGATTGATAAATGGGTTCTGACCTTTGCTTCTGATCTGTCTTGAGTAGCTTGTGCCGTGAGTTGCCATCCACTCGATGCCAGTGAGTTTGAGTGACTACTCGTTTTTTGAGTCGACGAGCTGGTGGCCATGTCAGTGCTCACGGATTGGGGTGTAGATGGCTAAGGGGGCCGTTTCCCAGCGAGTTGTGGTGAGCTGCCATCAAGCTGGTTCCTGGCTCAGGAGGACCCCATGCACAACAGAATGGAACTCTGTCAGGCCCTGTCCCAGCCTCTTGAAAAAGGGTGCACTTGAGTGCCTCCATCCATAGCACGTTCCTGGCTGGTGTTGGAAACACCATCCAGCTTTTCCTCCTGGTCTGTCTCCACTCAAACCTATTCTGCATCAGAGCTGCATCACTGACAGAATGGGCAGTGGATGCCTAGGAGGTGCACTGGCTGGGATTGAACTTAGCTCTCCCACATGAAAGGCGGGGGTACCATCACTGCATTATCATTGCCCCTACAATGTTCTGCGTCCTATGAGAAGCCTTTGCCTTTCTTGCCTCCCTTCCCGCGGACTGGGAGCACTCGAAAGACAAGGATCATATCCTAGTTCATCATTATCATTGTGGTGACAACCAGTCCTGGGAGCACCAGGCAGGTGATTAGGCACTCACGGTACACTGACTAAATGGATAAAATAAAGAAGCAAGCATGTCTTATAGTAGTTTATTTCAGGAATTAGTATCTTGGTAGCTATTTTCTGAAAAGGCTCATTTACCTTGTCATTTAAATACTTTTCCTTCCCACATAGATCTGGGAAAAGAAAACCAGAAATGATAACAGTAGTATTAAGAGTTGTCATGGGAGGCTTACGTTGAGATATGCACATCCTAGATCCTTGATTTTTATTACTCACAGTTTGTTTAAGAAGGCATTATTGCGATTACCATTTTATGGATTAAACACCCCCCGAGGTTCAAATAAGCTACCAGAAGCACATGCTTTCAAATACTAACTCTGGGATTTCCTCAGAAGCTGGCTTCCTTCCAAACACTTTGCTCCCTTCAATGTGCCATTGATTCAGAGGGCACGCCTCCAGAAGGAATAAGGCTTATTGGGAAAACTCCTTGTTGCTGAATGAGAAAAGAATGCCAATCCTTTATTTGTAAAATGTAAGCGTTGCAGAAGTACAGCAGGTACGGATAAAATATGCTTCTCCCATCACTGCCATTAAAAAATACTTCATTTATAAAAAAAAGAGAAGGCACACACACGACAATTTTAAAACAGCGTCGATGTACCTTGGATTACCCTGGAGGGGCTCCAGAGCGTGCAGGGGGAGAAGGGCTGCGTGGGAGTGCTGGACTTGCTGACCCTCGTTTCTTGTAAGTTCAGCGTGATGATGAAAACCTACTTCAAAAAGTAGCACACGCTTTATCTTCACCTCCAGCTTCTAATGTTACTCTGTATCAGAAACCAGTGCGATCAACTTCTTGTGTTATGTCTAAAATTGAATTTGCATTTAAAGGCAAAAAGGGGTGTGTGTGTGTGTGTATATGTGTGTGCGCGCGCGCCCCACTTTTGAGAAATGACCTTGAAAAATAATTTCCTATGTTCATCTTGCCAGATGCCTCTAACTTCCTAAATAGCAGAGATGCCTTTGCGTAACACATCTGGATTGAAGGACTGCAGAAGGTTTGTGCTGGGAGGAATCCCAGGGGCCTTTTGGACAAAGCCCTTCAGTTGACCTCTGAGGAAACTGAGGCCCACAAGACCCAAATGACTTGTTGAATGCAGCTCATTCAGAGGGAGGCCAGAGCACAGTTGTTAAAACACCTGACTTAGTACTCTGCCTGTGTGACCCCGGCTGCAAATCCAGTCAGAACAAAGCATCAAGAAGGCTGTGCACGCAGGTGGACAAACCTCTAAGAGCTAGCTGCCAACTTAGTGAATATTTTGGTGAACAATCATAGTGCCGCCCATCTATCATAGGAGAACGTTAAGGATTTTTAGTCCCATAAAGAGTCTCAATATTCACGCTCCAGTGAGATGATCAATAAGACTCTACCATAAATCAACAAGGAGGTCTCTAAAGGGAGTCAAAGGCCGATATAATGAGGAGGGGGAAAAAGACATCGATTTGGGGACGGGTTTGGGGCTCACATTGAATCCTAGCTTCAATCGAAGAACCATTAGTTCTTACATCATGATCTGGCTCAATGCTCACCCTCAGGAAGAAAACAGAAGACACGGGTGTTATAACAAAGTGTGTGTGTGTGGGGGGGGGAAGTAGATGGTGCCAGGCTATCAGATAAAATACCATCTGGGGTCTTAAAGCCTTGTTTGAAAACAAGCAGCCATCTGAGATATCATCTAAGTCCACATGATAGAAGCATTCCAACATCAATGACCAACGGATTGCAAATCATATCATCTGAAGCCAAAGGCGGAAATAGTATCCGAGCCCAAATTGTGAGATTCTAGTTTGCAGAAGGCTGTGGATGACAGTGGGAGCCCAAGATCCTTTTGTGAAATCTATACAGGAAATAAGACTCCAGCAATTTCCCTCTATACATACTTAAGGGATAGGCATAAACTGGTTACAAATAGAGTACATTCAAGAGATGATGATAGGTCAACGTGATCAACCTGACGTGAACAGTTAAAACCTTGTTAGTTGACCCCTCACATACACGTTGGGCCTGATATGGTTTTCAACATTTTCTGTATTTTGTTTTTCATATTGAGTTTTAGTTTGGATATAGATTTTATCACAAGGATAGCCCTCTTAAATGTTAGCTATATGATTTTCTGGTTTTTGGTATACGAACCCCAGGATTGATGAACCTATAGGGACAGCAAATTGAATAGGGTTCCTGGGGCACAGTGGGGGAGGATGGGGGTTGGGGGTACAGTGGGGGAGGATGGGGGTGGGGGTACAGTGGGGGAGGATGGGGGTCGAGGGTAGAGGAGCTGATATCAAGGAGTTAAGAAGAAAGAGAATGTTTTGAAATTAATTGTGGTAGCAATTGGACCACACTGCTTGATGGGATTGATTTATGAAATGATATATCTATATTACCCCCCAATTAAAAGGTTTTGGAAAAATATAAATAAATAAAGTCACAATCAGAGAGAGAGAGTCTCCAATATCCATCCCGGCGGTTCTACCCTGCCCTATGGGGCCACTGTGAGTTGGAATCGACTCAGTGGTAGTGAGTTCGAATTTGGGAGGACAGGATATTTATACAAAACAAAAAACCTTACATATCAGCTTTCTAAGTCCAGAAGTCAAGTCTGAAATAGGAAACCGCTAAAAATGCATTTCTATGATCGAAATGTCTTCCATGGTCTGTGCAACAAACATCAGGGATGAAAATCCAATGCGCCCAAGTCCAAGAGTCTTAACTTCTGTCCACAGCACAGAGGTTCAAGGTGGCAATGAATCTATCCCACTCTAAATATTTGGGAGCATTTTTGTAATGTTAAGGATTAGTTTAAATGGCGTTTCATTATGAGGTCAACCGTGCAAACGCATGTTTCTCTCTGAGACTATAGAAAACCCTAAATGAAAAGAAAGCTGTCATTCTGCTTGAGGAGAAAAGACCGTGTCACGTTGCAGCAGGCGCCGCAGCCCTTCACCCTTCATTACATGCGGGCTCCTAGAAGTGCAAGGGAAGACACGACAGCCTTACATGTAAAATGACGGGCTTCAGAGTCATGGTCTGAGGACCAAGTGAAGGACAGATTGTTTCCCCCAAATCATTTCACAATCTCAGCGGCTGTTTATGTCACCATTAGCAGAGCGCCACTCTCCAAGGTTTGGATTCTCACATTGTTGTGGTTAGCTGTCATCGCGTCAACCCCGACTCAGGGCAACTAGGGCGAACTTGTGTGCAAGAGAACAAAATGTCATGCAGCCCCACCTCACCCGCACAGTTCCCAGCTGGTCAAGTCCATCCATGCAGTTGCTGTGCCAAACCATTCACCGAGGATGAGCTGGGCCCTCTCCTCTCCAAACATCATGTCCTCCTCTAGCGATTGATCTCTCGAGATACATCCAAGCGAGAGAGGATGAAAATATGCCATTATGATCAATCAAGTTTCCATTCACTATTTTTTGTAATTAGCTCTCCAGGTCTCTCTTGCTAGTGTAGAAGTCTTAGAAAACCAAAAACCAGAACCCAACCTGCCATCAGTTGGTTAACAGTCCATTGCTTAAGGACAGCAGCACCCGTGCTCCTCAGACAGAGGGAAATGCTAAACACCAAACTCACTGCCACCAAGTCTATTCCAACTGTTAGTGACCCTGTAAGACAGGGCAAATGGTCCCTGTGGTTGTCCAGACTGTAAATTTCTTCTGCAGTGGAAAGCCTCATCTTTCTCCAATGGAGCATCTGACCTTGCACTTAGCAGTTCACCACGTTGCCAACTCCCCCACCAGGGCACCCAGACAGAGGGTAAAGCAGGAGCAAAACCGCTGAAGAAAAGAAATGACATCGTGTAGTTGATGCATTGTCAAGAAGGCCTAGTGAGTCAGAGCAGGGAGCGTGGTGGAAAAGGAGGCACAAGACAGCCAGACCGCCTCAGGTCCCGGGAGAGTTGGCCTGAAAGAGGGAGGATTGGATGATGATGAGCAGGGAGGGACATGGTCTGCTTTCGTTCTGAAGATACTGCGGGGATGGTATAGGGAGCCCGCTGTAAGGAGGCAAGTGGGGAAGCGGGGAGTTAGTGAGAGGTGAAGGTTCCCACAAGATAGGGGGCTTAGGAAGAATTGGCCATGAGGCCTTAGTGAACAATGGTAAAGGTTCAAGGGCTCCAGGTTCTTCTCATCAAGCCAGGAACTGGGCCAGTCCAGAGTATAATTTGTCCTCTTGTAACTGACCCTGAGCACAGAAGGCCTCTCTGCAGTTCATCGGCCTATCTCTAAATGGCATGGTGGTGCCCAGAGGGAAATGTAGCAGTGTCCCTGGCGTGTAGCAGGAGAAACAGTGGAATTGGGGTTCTATTAGGATATATTTAAAAGATAAAACCATTGGGATTTGCTGGCAAAGGGAAAAATCAGAGAATGACTTCTTTGGTGAATTCATCAGATCATTCGATCAACACATGACCCCACTGGGACAGCAAAATGTATTCCAAGAAAAGAAATATTTCAGAGGGATTAGAACAAAGGTCAAAGTAGGGGAATTCACGTCGCTCACATTTATTGAGCATTAGAGTATTACTTAAAAAAAATCATTTTATTGGGGGCTTGTACAACTCTTATCACAATCCATACATATATCCATTATGTCAAGCACATTTGTGCATTCGTTGGCCTCATCATTCTCAAAATATTTGCTCTCTACTTAAGCCCTTAATATCACCTCCTCATTTTTCTTTCCCTCCCTCCCCGCTCCCCACTCCCTCATGAAACCTTGATAATTCATAAATTATTCTTACCTTGTCATGTCCTACACTGTCTGACGTCTCCCTCCCTTCACTCATTTTTCTGTTGTCTGTCCCCCAGGGAGGATGCCATATGTAGAGCCTTATAATTGGTTCCCCCTTTCCACCCCACTTTCCCTCCACCCTCCCGGTATCTCCACTCTCACCACTGTTCCTGAGGAGTTCATCTGTCCTGGATTCCCTGTGTTTCCGGTTCCTATCTGTACCAGTGTACATCCTTTGGTCTAGCCAGATTTGTAAAGTAGAATTAGGATCAGGATAGTGGGGGAGAAGAAGCATTTAAGAATTAGAGGAAAGTTGTATGTCTTATCATTGCTACACTGCACCCTGACTGGCTCGTCTCCTTCCTGCGACCCTTCTGTAAAGGGATGTCCCATTACCCACAGGTGGGCTTTGAGTCCCCAGGGGAATTTAATGGAGACATGACATAAATAATATAAGTAAAGGAAGAACAAGGAGCCCAGCCAGATACACTGAAGCAACCCAGGAAACCATTTCCACAGCCTAAGTTGGCGGGACGAAGGGAAAAGGTGGTTGGGGGCCCTGGTGCCCAGATCATCAAACCACGCTGGCTTGCATCATAGGAGCTGGAGCCATGGAAAGGGATGCAGGGCCAGACTGAGTCATGCAACTGACCTCAACAAGGCAGAGAGTGACAATTGGAAATACCCACACTTCTCCCTCCTTCCAATCCTCCAAACTGCCTCCAATCTCTCCCACTCGTTGAATGCCACTTCAGAAGCACCAAAAACCCACATGAGACCAATGACATTGAGTTGATTCGGACTCAGAGGCTGTGCTTTTTTTATGGAAGCCGGCTGCCACCTCTTTCTCCCTTGATGTCATTGGTGGATTTGAACTACTGACATTTTGGTTAGCAGCCAGGCGCTTAACCACTGCACCACTAGGGCTTCCCTAAGAAACACATGCCCTGCTATCCAGAGCAAAGAAAGGGCAACAGTGAGGTTTAGATCTGAGCCATGAACCCGGGCCCACTGGAGTGCTTGACCCAATCTACACAGGAAATGATGATGGAGGGGCCAGATGCCATCTAGAAACATTATGGAAGGGATCTAGGATTTGGTAATGGTTTGGAAGAGAGGACGTGGTAGAAGGATTGTGTGTATAAAAGAAAAAAGGAGTAAGCCCAAGGAAACCCTAGAGTCCAGCTTTCTCCCAAGACATCTCTGGGTGGATTTGAACCCCCCAGCCTTTCCGTTAGTAACTGAACACCCGACCACGTGCATCAGAAGGATTTGTATTGTTGTCTTCCTGGGTTATTTTGTTGCTTGTTTGTTCATTTTTTCCTGTTGCCCTAGTTATTACTTTACTGATTGACTTAGTTTATTGTTCCAACATGGCCAATAAACACATGTGGGGTTAATTGAAGAGTGGAAGGATAAATGGCTCAGTGAGTTCTCGAGTCTCTTGCTTTGTGATGGTTGGACCAGGGTGCAGCTGCCTTAGCCAGTTCCTGCTTCAGCTGGCAAGGCTCACTTCCTGCAAGACATCCCTGAGCAGCCCTGGGTGCTGGAGCAACCGTGTGGAGACCCCTGCCAGTGCTGAGGTGCTTATACACTCACTGACTCAGCTCTTCTCCTGCAGTTGGCGTCATCGCGTATGTTTTATGAGATGGAGGAGGACTTTGTGGATTGGTGTTGGACATATGGGTTAATAGGTTAATGTTGGACTTGTGGGTTTGGGCAGCACTGGGTTGGGGTGTTTTCTTGATGCATACTTATCCTTTATATAAAACTCTCTCTTATACATGAGTGTCTGTGGATTTGTTTCTCTAATGTACCCAGACTAACACGCTGGTCAGATGAAAGGGTCAACTAAAATGTAAAATTACCTTTGGTGATTGTGTTTTATATAGCCACAGGCATTTTTATGACGGTATTCTTCCCCTCGTTGTGAATGTCCTTGTGCCACTATGATCTCAGCCTGTTGGCCCATAAACCTGGGGACTGTTGTGCGTCAAGTAACCTGGGTTTGTCATTGTAAATGCTACATTGGTGATGGGGTCAGAAGCCAAATGTGATCGATGCAGCCTTCTGACGACTCATTTAGAATATGGTCCCTGACATGTTTTTACATGGAGAGCCACCTTGTTCCAAAGTGGCTAGCAGAGGCTAAAAATTAGTGCCGAGTTTGTTTTTCCAGGGAGACTCCTGTGACTGTTTGCAGCCCCCTGAGAAAGGAGACTGTGGGTGATGGGGAGTGTTTCCCGTTGGCCTGCACCCACACTGTCACACCTGGAAGGGAGCTGCTCTGCTGGCTGGAACCCCATGTTCTGGAGGAGCTGGGGAAGGATTTCAACCCCAAACATTTCTCTTCTCACTTTCATGTCAGCATGATCTTGGCTGAGGATGAATGTATCCCTCTTGACATTTCCCTGCAGAATAATAGCCCTAACGTGCCGTTTTACAATCCCATCTCACTCTCAGAGTTCCCTCACAGGGGGCGTGGCCTCAAAACCGAGGAGCTGAGCCTAGGAAATTGTGTCAGCTGAGGGAGGACCGGCTGGTGTTCATTGTCAGGGGCGAGATGTGGCGTCAGCTCCACTGGGCAGCAACAGGACAGAGCCCTGTCCACCCCGCTCCATCCTCACCAAGCATTGCTCTCTAACTGCCCTTTACTGCCCCGTCAGCCCATCTCATAGAGGCCCTTCTTATCCTTTGCTGACTCGCTACCAAATCTGATCTCCTTTTCCACGGACTGGCCTCTCTCCTTATAACTGGTCCAAAGTGCGTGAGACAAAGTCTCCCCACCCTTGCTTCTCAGGAGCATTCTGGTTGTACTTCCCTCAAGACACATCTGTTTGTTCTTCTGGCAGTCCATGGGATTTTTTATATTCTTCTCTAACGTGATCATTCGACGGCATTCATTTTTCTTGTACCTTGTTAGAAATTAGCTTTCTATTAGGGAGATCCACCAATGCTTAGATCCTTCCTTGATTCTGGATCCTTTGGAGAAATATACATGCACCATGTGGGTACGGGCCAAGGATTGAGCTTGACCCTGCTTCGTATATAAAAGAGACTGCTCTTTGGGAGGGGGGGAAGCAAGGCCTTAACTCAACGTGTGGAAGCATGAGGAGGGCCTTTACCACTCCAAGCAGATGGTGGAAGAGGAGGAAGACTAAGCCCTTATGTGTTTGTGGACTGTGTGGAGTTCCACCACCAAACAGCAAGAAAGCGAGCCCCAGTGGGTGTCGTCAATTAGAGGAGTGACCCTCTTCTTTTTGGAATGTGGTTCCCCCCTCTTCTTTAATCTTAATTCAACCTTTGCAAGATGTAAGGTAGGATGTAGAGAGGCTGAGCCGCCATCTCTAACAGTCCACACATTGCTAATATAGTGTGAGACTATCTGGAGACTGTTGTGTCTGAAAAGACAGGGCTGAGCAGACGGTATCTCTTCAATAACTTCCTACTGATTGAACTTGATTAACGAGGCAAGATCCTAGAACAATCTATTTCACATGTGATGTGGTCTTGTGGCCCAGAACCTGAGTAGCAAATAATATTCTAACACTAGCTTACTTCTGGATCTTCTTGATCATAAATCTTTGGCTACTAGATTTTCCGTGTTATCCCATTGTTCAGTTTCCCCTTGAGCAGGAGACTGAGTTCTGCTGAGGGAGCAGAGCCCTGGTGGCACAGGCCTCATGTACTTGGCTGCTAACAGAGAGGTTGGGGGTTTCGACCCCCAACCTAGAAAACCATATAGAATAATTCTGCCCCATGAGGTCACTCACTATGAGTCAAAACCGATTCGACATAAACTACAGCAACAGTTTTTAAACCTAAGTGTCCCTTATTGTATTAGATACGTGTTCTGAGGTTTAAAGAGACGGTATGAATAAAAATAATTTACTGAACTAAACAGGGCTGCTATCTCCAAGGCTTTACCCCCCAAAGGAAACATGTTCAATTAAACATTCGAACATCAAGAGAAATCTCTATTAGCCCCTCATTACCAAATATCCAAATTTGAGAGCATTGTAACACCGTGGAAAATGAAAAAGGACCTAGTGGAACAATGGACAATAAATAGTTCATTTCAGTTCAATAAACAGTTCGTTTTCATAAAGTGAGAAGAGCTCACTCCTCTGCCAGAGGGAGAGGCCCCTATTGGTGCCAGTTTGGGCAGAGTTAACTTGGGTTGATGGTGTGTGTTTCACAGTACAATCTGACCAACTCTTCCTTAGGTAAAAGATATGTTAGATGAAGGAAAACAGGAAATCAGTACCTCAGATTTCATAGTTGATGAGGTTTGTTTGGGGTTTTTATCAATGAAACAAAGATTCCCCTGTTTGGGGCATTCTATACCTCCCGCCACCCTCCAAAAAATAGTTCACTTCCATTGAGTCGATTCTAACTCACGGCAGCCCCAGAGTACAGAGTAGAACTGCTTCTGTGGGGCTCTGAGACTGTAAATCTTTGTAGGAATACAGAGCCTCATCTTGTTCTCATGAGCAACTGGTGGTTTTGAACAGCTGATCTTGTAGTTCACAGCCCAATGAGTAATCACCACACCAGCACGGCTCCTCCTTCTACATCTCAGGGGTTTGAGAATTAAGAGGTTACTACTTTACCCCCAACTCAAGTATAAGTAATTGACTCAGGAACCAAATATGAGTCATAAGCCTATGTCTTTTGTGAAAACATTTCTCTTCAAATTCCATGAGATCAAAATGCCCACTTGTTTAACTTCTCTGAGTGAGTTATGGGTCACGGGCCTTACTTCCTTGCTGTGCTTACTATAAGGATTATTGTGGGAATCGGTGGAGACAGTGGGATAGCAGGGATTTTATAAACCTGAACGTCCTATACACAAATGAAGGATGATTATTTGTACTCTTACTTAAAGCCAAGGAAAGAATTTGCGCCAAACAACCTTTGGGTGACTTTGCTGACGTGGGAGAAAACCAAGAGCGCGCTCATCCAGCCAGGAGACTGAGTGGCTGCGGCCAGGGGATGGAGTGGGAGGGCTGGACTTGCAGAAGATGGGTTACGCATAGATGAAAAGAAAATTAATACTCGGGCCACAGTGAAATCTATGCTTTCCTTAAATTTTCCACAAAGCTCCAAGAGCACATTACAGAATGAACGTATGCTGAGTGAACCAGGGGCACTGCATGGAAATGTGTTCAGCACACAGGAGACTGGCTAACATCATATAAATGGGAATGTCTGAAAGGAGCCTCATTCAACCATCTTAAAAGTTGCTGAGGATTAAAATCCCATAGAGTTTAAAAACGGGTTCCCCATTAAGTCTGAGAACTTGATATTATGACTGGTAATAAGTACTTAAGAGTCATGGTGGTGAGGCTTTGGGTTACGAGTCACAAGGTCGAAAGTTCAAAACCAACAGCCTGCTCCAAGGGAGAGCAATGGGGCTATTTTATTCCAGTCAAGAGTTCCGGTCTCCAAAACTCACAAGGGCGGGCCTTGAGGGTCTCTGAATTGGCAGTGAGTGGTAGTGGTGTTTATTGTTAGAGAAATGTTAGGGTAATGTGTGGAGAAGGTAGATGCTCGCCTTGTCTAGGACACCTTGTTTCCAATCCTCTTGTAAAGAATAGGGTATCAGGTTTTCATTCTCTGAGTATAAAGCCTAGGATAAAAGACCACAGTGATTACTAGCCCCGCCACTGGTACGGCTGGATCACCTAATGCTGCTTGTAGCTTGGTCCTTTTTTTCTATGTGTGTCAGGATGAGTGTCAAACCAGCCACTTTGAATTCTAATCCTTTCTAACTGAAAACAACAACAACAAACTCATTGTCATCAAACCCATGCCAACTCATAATGACCCTGTAGGACAGGGTAGAATTGTCCCTGTTAGTTCCCGAGACTGAAACTCTTTTACGGATGCAGAAAGCCTAGTGGTTCTCTGGGAGCAGCTGGTGGATTTGAACTGCTGATCTTTGAGATTGCAGCCCAGCTTGGAACCACGGTTGCTGTATCTTCTTTTTTATTTTAATTAGTCATTTTACTGGGTGGGGCTCTTACTAATCTTATGACAAATCATCATCCACTTGTATGAAAGCACACTTATACATATGTTACAATCAACATTTCCCAAACATTTTCTTTCTACTTGAGCCCTTGGTATCGGTTCCTCATTTTGCCCTCCCTCCTCCACCCTCCCACCCTCATAAATCCTTGATCAATTATGTATTGTTTTTGTTATTTTGTGTCTTACACTGTCCGTTGTCTCCCTTCACCCACATTTCTGTTATTTACCCCCTGGGGTGGGCTATATATCCAACCTTGTGATGGTTCCCTCTTTCTCCCACTCCCCCCACCCCACCCTCACCGTCTCCCTATCCTCATGATATTGCTACTCCCTCTACTGTTCCTGAGGGTTTTAGCTGTCCTGAATTCCAAGCGTTGAGAGTGCTTATCTGTATCTATGTGTGTACTCCAGTCTAGCCAGATTGGTAAGGTAGAACTAGGTCATCAGAGTGGGGGAGGAAGCATTCAGGAACTAGAGGAATGATGTGTGTTTTGTCAGTGCTCTTCTGCACTCTGGTTGAATTGTCCTTTCCTTGTGGGCTTTGTTGCATCCCTGCTAGATAGCTGCTTGTTTACCTTCAAACCTTTGAGACG
The DNA here is from genome assembly GCF_050624435.1 of Tenrec ecaudatus. Taxonomy (NCBI): domain Eukaryota; kingdom Metazoa; phylum Chordata; class Mammalia; order Afrosoricida; family Tenrecidae; genus Tenrec; species Tenrec ecaudatus. Next base: position 72,620,475 of record NC_134539.1, on the reverse strand, counting down.
CCAGATGCCATATCTTGTAATAACTGGGCACCATCAGCTTTCTTCACCACATTTGCTTATGCACCCATTTTGTCTTCAGTGACATGTTGGGAAGGTGAGTATCAAAGAGTGCCAGGTTATTAGAACAAAGTGTTCTTGTGTTTAGGGAGGCCTTGAGTAGAGGCCCGAAGTTCATCTGCTATCTTAATACTTAACATATAAATATATGTACATTGGTCTCTATCCCTTTCATTATAAATTCATATATTTACATATATGCATGGCTATAGCTATACCTCTATTAATAGCTTTTGCTTCCTACTTATTTCCTTTCACCTTCCTCCTGTCCCACTATCATGCTCATGCTCCACTCGGCTGTCAGTAATTCCTCTTGGATACTTGACTGCACTTGATCAAACCCCACCAGGCCTCCTCCCCATCATTTTAAGATCTCATGTTGTTCCCTTATCCCTGAGTTTGTTGGCTCTTTCTTCCCCTCCCTGCCCGGTGCTCTCCCATGCCTCCCACACTACCCCCTGGACAACCGGTCCCATTGTTTTCTCCTCAGGATTGTTTGTCCTGCCTATCTTATATAGATGGATATAGGGTGAAGGAGAAAGAAAAAGAAAGAAAGAAAGAAAGAAAGAAAGAAAGAAAGAAAGAAAGAAAGAAAGAAAGATAGTTCCAGGTCTGTGTGCTGACCCTTAGGAGTGTTTTCCCATCAGGTCTGATGAGGTGCCAAGCCCTGTCTGTCCCCCAAGTCAAGTCTATTTTCAGGATTCCTCAGGGACTTGGTTACTTTTCTCCCTTTCCTGTCCTGTTCCACTCCCTTCACGTTTCCCCTCCACTGCATGGGAAGCAGACCAGGCACTCTTTCCGCGCAGTCTCCAGTGCTGGCCCCCATGGCGCTGTGGGTCAATGAGGGAGCACAGTGTCTCGTGGTGGGGCCCTGTGGTCCTCGCTGTGCGTTGGCTGCTCTGAGCAGGGATGTCATCCCTGGGACTTGGTGGGCCATGATGAGGTCCATGCTCTGTCTCTCTCTCTTTCCCTCCTAGTTCACACCCATGGGGTCTAGACAGCCCGTCACTCTCCTAGGGCTATATCTTCAGTGCTTGTTCTCTGTATTACATTCTTCTGGGGAGGGCGTTAAGATAGCTAAACATGAACCTGCCCCGTCATCCTCTCTGTTAGTTCACTGCTTGGTGCCAGTGTGTCGTCCTCAAGGCTTGACCCTCCGTGATAGGGTCTGGCCCCTCTCTCCGTTTCCTGTGGAAACATTAATAATACCTTCCCTGGGAACCACAGCTTCTTATTCTTTCCAAAGTGGGTTATAAATTCTCTTAATTTTAGAAGGATGATACTGTATAAAAAGTTAAGTCCAAAAGTGTTTCTATGGATCATATAAATATTACATTTAAAATATTTTAAAATGTGAAGCTATTTTGTCTTGACATCACCTCTATCTCTGTCTGCTGAAGGAGATGCATTCTTCACTCTACCCCTCCCCTGAAGAATGTTGCTCTATTTACCCCAAAAGCAGTTTGGGCAACTTTGAAGGGGTTCAAATCTGGTTATTTCCATGGGCTGGAAACTAAAAAGGAGTGAGAAGGGACCTATCAGGGCTGTAGGGTGAATGAGGTGGGATTTCCCAACACAGTTCTCATAGGATAGTGCTTGCTATCCTATGAACAATGAACAAGTGCAATGTCATGATGGGGGGGGGGGGGTTCCTCAGTCCAATTTTACCAAAGCAGTTTCCATTTCCTCAAAGCTTCTTCCTATTAAGGCCACTCAATTGTCCTTTTAGTCAACTTAACAAGATTACCCTTTAAGATGCGAAAGGACGGGCGCCATAACTTTCTAAAGCGATCTCTCTGCCTTGCGTTGAACCGACCCAAGTAGATCCCCTGGAAAGCCACAGTGTGGAATGCCTGCTTGGTGTTTGTTGGCGACACCCTAACAGGAAGGAGCCCTAGTGATGAGGTGCTTCGTTACTCACTGGGCTGCTAACTGCAAGGTCAGCAGTTCAAACCCACCAGCTTTTCTGTGGGAGAAACAGGACTTTCTGCTCCCGTAAATACTTATAACCTCAGAAACCTGAGGGAGCAAGCAATTTTGCTCCGTCCATTTGGGTTGCTATGACTCAAAATTGACTTGATGCAGTAGATTTGGTACCCTAAAGAGACAAGTGGATTACGGTGGGTACTTTTGCCTGCAGCCATCTACTGATCACAGAAACATGTTTAACTATGTTTTGTTTGGGGGGGAAAGTTCATGCATGTGTGAACTGGAACCCCAATATCAATACTCTGACTTCCCTCAGACATATTTGGCACTAACGGTAGTTTCACACATATCAAACATGTCTACGCACCAGCCCTAAATTCGTTTAACCTTCAGATGAGGGTTATGAGCTGGATCAACCAAAAAAGAACCCAAACTCACTGTCATTGAGTCAATGCCAACTCATAGTGACCCTATAGGACAGTAGAAGTGTCCCTAGAGGGTTCTAAGACTGTAATTCTTTTTTTTTAATTTTAACAATTTATTAGGGGCTCATACAATTCTTATCACAGTTCATACATATACATACATCAATTGTATAAAGCACATCTGTACAGTCTTTGCCCTAATCATTTTTTCTCCTCTTTTCTTTTTTTACATTTTATTAGGGACCCATACAACTCTTATCACCATCCATACATATAGATACATCAATTGTATAAAGCACATCCATACATTCCCTGCCCCAATCATTCTCAAGGCATTTGCTCTCCACTTAAGCCCCTTGCATCAGGTCCTCTTTTTTTTTTCCCCTCCCTCCCCTTTCCCCCCTCCCTCATGTGCCCTTGGTAATTTATACCTCGTTATTTTGTCATATCTTGCCCTATCCGGAGTCTCCCTTCCCCCCTTCTCTGCTGTCCCTCTCCCAGGGAAGAGGTCACATGTGGATCCTGACTGTAATTCTTTACGGGAGTAAAAAGCCCCATATTTCTCCCAGGGAGCAGGTGACGGTTGCAGACTGCTGACCTTGGGGCCAGCAAGGCTCGCCGTCAGCTGGGCATTGGTGCTAGTGTTAGTCCCACTTTACCACCGAGGGAAACTGAGTCACTGCAGTTCAGGAACTCGACCAGGCTAAGCTGGATTTGAACCTAGGCAGCCAAGAGTTTTAACCATTAGAGTGGATTGTTTCTCTACATGATAGATTCCCAAACTTATTCGGCCCGACACCACCTTTTCAGAAAAAGAAAAACAAGAAAAGAATGTAAGCAATCAACAAAAAGACGAACCTAGTGCCTGCCTGGCAATTACAAATGTTTGTGCTATGGGCATCGTCCAGAACCTGCTTGCGTTTGCAGCCTCCTCGTATTGTCCCAGCACCTCCCGGGGGAGATATTACCCACTTTGAATTATTAGCAGATGATTATATCTCTTTCTGTATGATAAACAAGTGTACCATCCCCCCCAAAAAGCTGAGAAGGGCCCACCTAAGAGAAAACAATGGAAAAGAACGTCCATTGCCTCGATTCTCAATGCAGCAGAGATGTGAGTAAGAACATGGAAATGGGCCACGGGAGAGTAAAGCTTTCATCTCCAAGAAACAAGCATCTGAAAATGGGTGGTTTAAAGGAAGAACATTTTTTACTCCTGACAAGCCAAGGTCATTTCAATTGTGATGGTTGTTTATCTTGAACTGGGGGAGCACGGAGTATCTGCAATAAGGTGTTCCAGTTGGTTTAAAACCAAAATAAAACTAATTTCTGATATAAAGGCTAGCTTCCCCATCCAGGCAACAGAAAATTCCCCTGGGGGCAGACTACTGATGGGTTTACGCAGGTGCTGGGATGGCCACAGAGGATCTCTGTGTAGTCTCTGCACCTGAGACATTTCCCCTTCAGCTACTGAAGGGGTTCTCCAACTCCTCTCGCATTGAGAGGTGCACCCAAAACTAGCTCTACAGGATAAGCAGGGAAGGGAACCACCGCTCACCAAGAACAGTGTGCTCCTCATAAAATCCAGTGACCCCTGGGACCTCAGGGCTGGGATGAGTAGACCACGTCGACTGCCTAGTAGATAGACATTCTGGCCCCTCTTAGAAAACCTGCGGCTGTTGGAGGCTCTCTTTAGGATTATCAGGGTATTAGGCCTCTCTTCCCTCAACTCTGGGCTCTGGTCACCAATTCTGCAGCCAAGGAACATTCTGTATCTTCCAGCATCTCCTTGGAGCTCATCGACATCGCTTTGGTAGATAGAGTGATTTTGAGATTTTAGTCACGATTGCATCCTTTCCAGTGGAAAGATGGTTGCCTCACTCCGGTACGGGATTGTGTGTGGAACACACTGGGTGTATCTATATTCCATTAGGTTGACGGGAGCGCTTTCTTTAAACTCTCGCCACTTGCATTTGGATCGCTTGAGGGTGAGTGTTTTATTTCATACCCAAGAGAATGTTTATACTCGGGAGTAGGAGCAGAAGGGAGTTTCAATAACAGATTGTTCTCTAAAAATAGTCGCTTGAGCCTTTCCTATTAAACTAGGTGTCAAGGCGTAGGGTGAGCAGAGAGGGCTGGTAATGTAAAAGCAACACAGAGTGTTCCTTGGACATCGTCCTACATGGGGGTGAAAGCCCAGGAAGGCAGATCTTGGAATTCTTCATGAGTTAGAGGAGAGGAGGGAAACCCAAATGCCAGGGTTTTTTTGGGGGGTTTTCCCCCCTAATTCTTTAAAAAGTAAGGATTAAAGAAAAACCCACTTCATCCTTAGGATGACTTACTAGCACTACATAAATGTTGGTTCTCCCTACCTATGTTCGGGGCCTGGATTAGTTTACCGTGGCTTCTGTCATGGATGGAAGGGGTTGCAGAAGGGGGAATGGGGAGGGCCTAAAGCAGTACTTGCTCAGTCACTTCGGTGAAATTGAGGAAGGATGGAGAGTGAAGGCAAAGTCCTCCTTCGCACCCTTCCGAGGCCTCCCTTGGGCCCTTTAACTGTTCTAATCTAGTAGATGACTCTAGACACGAAGAATTCAGGTTACAGTCAAGGTCAATCGGCACCGATGATGTCCAGTAGAACTTTCTGTAATGACGGAAATGTTCTATGTCTGTGCTGTCCGATATGGTAGCCACTAGCCAAGTGTGACTATTGAACACTTAAAATGTGATAAGAGTGACTGGGGAGCTGACGTTTACATTTCAAGTAGTTTCAATTCTAATAGCCTCACTGAAATGACTTATGAGTACTCTTTAGTTCCTCCCAAACTCTGCTTTTGTGCCAAATTCAGATGACCTAGTTGGGGTTGCTAACCACAAGGTCAGTGGTTCAAACCTGCCAGCCGCACCATAAATTAGTCCATAGGGCCAGTTCTACTCTGCCCAATAGGGTCACCCTGAGTCAGAACCATCTCAGTGGCAGTGGGTTTGTGATGCAGGGTCCCTATTGTAGAATGGATACAATTTACTCTCACCATTCTTTTGGATTCCCTGAGGGATGTGGGCCACTGTTGGGTTCTCTGTTGGCTTCAAGTGAGCCAGAGATATCAAGCACTGAGCTGGTCCTTGACTGTGTGGGACAATAGTCTGAGAGAGATCAACTGATATGAAAGCATTGCCCACATACTAAAAGGTTTGAGTCAGTGCTGCACCTGAGATTCTTAGACGACAACTTTACAAGTGGGAAAGCCAACTCACTGGTCTCAGGGACTTTATTTCACCCATCTAAAACCCTACCCCACCCATTTCTTCCATTTGTACCCAAACCTCAAAGCCAAATGGACTCTCATTGCCGACTCATAGCAACCCCATAGGACAGGGTAGACCTGTCCCTGTGGGTTTCCAAGAGTGTATCTCTTCAAGGAATTAGGAAGCTCCATCTTTCTCCTGAAGAGAGGCTGGTGGTTTTGAACTGCAGACCTTGCAGATCGCAGCCCACTTGTAACCAATACCCCTCAAGAGCTCCTGCAACTTGTACCAAGATGCAAAAAAAGAACAAATGCTTACACGACTCCATGATGTGTTTGTGGGATTGTGACGATTAGGGCCAATTTACTATTACAAACAGTTGCACACAGTGTAGCCGCCCACGCTGACTTTGTAAAAGCCAACACCAATCAGAGTCAGTCTGGTAACTCGCCCCCAGCCGGGTTTTCCCCTCACCACAGTGTTCTTGTTTTCCCTTTATCAATATTTTAAAATTCACTCATTACCTAGTGAATGTTATGTTGTTCATCGGGAAACCTTGGGTCTCTGTTCATGATACCCACTCAGGCCTGACAGCAAAAGCCCTCATCCCAAGGCTCCACACTCCCCATTTCTTGACCTCAACTTAGACCTGGAGTCCTAGGCCCTGGGTCCAGGATGTTTTTACTTGATCTAGAATGTTTATGAAATGAACTGAACCCACTTTTCTTTAGGAATGCTATTCCCTAGCAAGTGAAGAGGTTGGATGGCCCAGAGTCGATATCAAGGGAATCCCAGGACCTCTAGGGTTAGCACAGGGAGAGGAAAGCCCCTGAATTAGTCTTCACTCCAGTTTCCACTTAGCCAACATTCTTTGTGGGCAAGGCATAGAGCTGGGTCCCTATCTCTTAGCTTCTGGTATACCCATGGGTTGTGGACCCATACTTCTGGTACACCCATCCTTTACTTAACTAGGATTCACGTAACAAAGGAGATTGCCTTGAAATGCTGTGGAGAGGTGATCTGGGGCCCCCTCACCCTTAGCGTTTGCAGAAGTCCCTAAAGAGTAAACTTACCAGGCACAGACCAGTGCGTACAACTCACGGAGCTAGGATGATTTTGTCGTGATGGGATCCAGAATCTCTCCAAAAGACTTATTTAAGGAGCAACTTCAATCCCCGTTACAAGTTGCTCTGAGGACGGCATGATCCACTCTCCTGCCCCACTGAATGGGTCACCCACCAGACTGCTTAGAACATAAACAGCCCCAGAATTTACCATCTTATTGTTTTATGGATGAAAGAACTTGGTCCTCGAACCTAGTGTGGGGGGTCTGCTGAGGGAGTGCGGCGGGGTGGTGGGGTTGTGGTGGTCATGAATCCAAGCCAAAAGGTTTTGCTCCGTAGTCCACCTTCCCATGTTTTTTGTGACCTCTTGACTCATAGCTCCTAAACCACATATTTAATAGCCACGTCGGGGTTTTTGACAAGAAAATGACTACTGGTTGGTTCTTGTTGGTTAGAGTCAATCTGCCCTTCACACACCGGTCACATCCCATGGCCATGTGAGGGGCCCTCGAGGGTGGCTTTCAGAGGGTGTCTCTCTCTCTCTGACTCCCCAGCTCACCGTGCGACCTTGTGGAAGCCATTTGACAAGAGTGCCTTCAGCCCAACACAAACAAAACACACCTGCTCTGTATCTGACTGAGTGGGCACATGGGCAGCTGCAACTGATTAAACCGAATGAACGTTTGGCTGCAAACGGTCTTTCCTGGTGGTTATGTAAGCACGGGGTTATTGCTAAACGTTCTTCTTGTTTACGTTGTCTGTGTGGAAGCATTTGAACGTGCCATTCATTTTATGCAGCATGTTTTCTCTGCCTGAACGGTTATCTCTGAAACCCTGAATCGAGGCTGAATCTACTTTATGTCAGTGGTTCATATTGTCATGTGTGCAGGCGCCCGTGTTTGCTTTCATATGTTATTGGTTAAGCGTGGCTTTAGGAACATTCGGGTCTTTTAGAGACGTGTTGTTGGGTGCCACCAAGTTCCTTCTACTTCTAGTGATCGCATGTGACAGAGAAGGGTTTTTGAGGCTAGAATCTGTGTGGAACTAGATCGCCGGGTCTGTAAACCTTTCTAAATTAGAAGCTATGGACACACACACACACACACACACACACGCAAGCCAATGAAGAGCTACCTCACTATTTTAATCATTGTGTACCAGTTGATAAGATGGACGACAATTTATTAATCATGTCCCTACTGCTTTACACTCGTTTGTTTTATTTATTCTTCCCTAGGCTTTTAAGAGACAGAGGCAAAGGTTGTTGGCCTGAGTTTTTGATTTTCCTTTCATGTGCCTCATCATTTAAGTTTCCTTCAAGACCTTCAGGGTAACTTTTACGTGTCTCTTGATTGGGGTTCTCTGTCCTTCCTATCATAATAGGTAATTGTTAAAAATGAAGCTATTATACCTTATGACACTTTTTAAGAAAGAAGGAAGGCTGTCCTCCCCCGAAGCAGAGGTTGCCATTTGCTTGCAGGAGCGGTTGGTTTAGTCCTGTGTGAATTTGGGAATCTTGTTTGTTGACACGATCGGTTTCCTAGGTTACTCTGTGTCACTGCCAATTTGTGTGACTTGGCAGCCAACTGCTCTTCCTAAACAGTGTCTTGTGGCCAAATGCAAACCCAACATCGAAGAATGGAAACTATTGCAGAGCTTGTACATGCTCGGGAAGGCTTTAGTCCCAAGAGAGGTCTAGTTCCTGGTTAGTGAAAAGCAATGTGGAAATAAAGATATGATTTTTCCAAAAATCCTCTTAAGTACTTGCCTTGCACGCAAAGAATGAGACTTTTTACTTGGTATTAAATGAAGAATGACTTGGGACTGTGGGCTGGACTAGGTACCCTGACTCTTGGCATCCATTTAATATCCACCCTGGACGATGGATCCACTGAGGTAGATTTCTTCGTGTGTTTTCATATTACGCCTGGATAAGTGGGGACTCAATAAATGCTTGATTGACATCGGATTCACAGAGGGCCCTGCATGAAAAGCCCCATTCTGTTTGCCTCAGATGTTCGATTCAGAGAAGGCAGACTGAGCATAAGGTTTCATCTGAGTGTAGGAGGAGACCAGGGACGTGAAGTAATGTGGGTTTCTCTAGTGATCGACACTAAATCCGATATTGAGGTTGTTTATCTTGGGTTTGTGGCCAGTGGAGAGCCACAAGAGGAGCCTTTCTGGGGTGGGAGGGAATGGCGCAGTCATCGAGTGGAGAAGCTGACTTGGGCTTTTAATGTGTCACCAGGCGGGAGGGCGTGGGAGGGACTATCTTCTCCTGAGCCTTTCATGGAATGGTTTGTTTGATCTAATTTTTACAGTTGGTTCTGTCATGTTTCCATGCACCAACGCTTATACAGAAGAGTAGAAACAAAATTCTAATGCTACCACATTGCGGGTTTGTACGGGTGTTGTATGGTTTGTGTGTTTCCACAGATACCACCTTTCTCTGTAGATAAGCATAGACACAGCAACAAAATGTCCTTTGGAAATAATGTAAAACTCTTTAAACACAGGGAAACTTCCTTAATTATCCTTAGGCTTTCTTGGTCTGTTGGTGGTCTGAAGACTCCCATGCATCTCCTAGAGATTATAGAGGCTCCCTGTGGAGAGATGTAGCCTATCAGAGGTCTTAGAGCCATCACCTGAGTTAACTCCAGGTCTGGTCTACTGAGAAAACAAGCAGCAACAGGTCTTTTTATGGGGGAGCTAATTGCTCCTCCCAGGAGCATCCAAATAGGCAGCCAATTCAGAGTCACTTAATACTCACCCACCAGCTACTGTGCCCTTGCCAGGGATTCTTGTTTGGGATTATCTCCTTTTCTAGTGGAAATAAAAGATATCCTGCCTGAATACAACTAGATTCCAAATGGCTTAGTCCTTGAAATGGGTGTGGCTTTGGGTCCAATACAAACAGCAAAAAGAAGGAGCAGATGGTTACAGACTTTCAATCTTGCCTCTTGATACAGACCATGAATGTTCAGAGATAAAGAAAATGGAGCTTTTAATAACCACATCAAATGGTTTTTATAAAGTTCAACTAAGGCAGTGTGAGAAGTAATGTCATGTGAACTGAAAAAAAGCTCTATGGATTAGAATTGTGAGTTGTTCTAGAATGAAAACTTCTTTAGTTCCAAAATTCTTTAAAAGCTGCCTTCAAAAGCTGTTTCATTAAACTGGAAATAAGTTTGTAGTTCATGTATTAGAAAATGTGGTGAAAACATGAGAACGTTCCTTGTTTTTCTCAACAAGTATTTATGCTTTTTATTTAATTCTTTCTGCTTTGGAGTGTTACTTTTAACCTATGCGAGAATCATGAGGTACTCCCAATATTGTTTATAAAAATCTTTTTATCCAAGATTTCAAAGATCTGGCCAATCATCTATCTAAGGAGAAAGCCAAGAGCTCCTTTGTTTTATGTGTGCAGAGTCTGCTACAAGTGACTGATCAGATTAGGGTTATGTCTGGCATGTGTACTGTCAGTTGTCTGGTTAGAAACAGGGATGTTCATGGTAGTCATTTTGGAAGGAAAGAAATCCCCCTTTCTTTGAGATCTATTTTCCTCTATCTGATTCTGTCTTGGAACTTAGTATAATACCACCTATAAATCAAAACGTTCTAATAACACCCCCCGTACACACACACACACACACACACACACACACACAGAGAGAGAGAGAGAGAGAGAGAGAGAGAGAGAGAGAGAGAGAGAGAGAGAGAGAGAGAGAGAGACTTGAAAATATCTCAAAGTATAGTTTTTTAAAAGCTACCATGGAAATCTTCTAGAAGAGGTTGTCTACTGATGGTAAATCATATTTGTGGTCCTTAGCATTGCCCAGGAAACTCGAGGCATTTTATCTTATGAATCGAATCCAGAATAGGCAACACAACTAGCTTTTGAAATTGATCTGTGGCCATTATTTATCTTCTCCCCACAAAGGCAAATCAGATACAAATTCAACCACAAATGCCTGGTTGTGGCTTGTCCACTTTCAGCCCGTGCACCTTTCTATATATTCCTGCTTTGTGGAATTCTCTCATTTTATTTTATAAGGTTATATTTGTTGGAGGATGATTTTTTTGGGAAAATGGTGCACATTTCCTAAGATAGTGACTATTTGTTCTACACCCAACACAACCAAGGACATGGGGATCCAGGGGGAGTTTTGCCCTTGGATGGAATCAGCTTGCCAAGCCTTGGCGAGTCCTGTCTGAGGACTGCCCACAGCCTGCTCTAGTGAAGAGGAATCACACATCGCCAAGCCAGGAACAGGTTGCAAGGGTAAAGCTGGTATTTCTCTCGCAAAGAAGCCAACACACTCCCAGTCGAGCCTTGCGTCCCACCCGCTGGCTTCTTGTCCTCTCTTACTCGTGATGTCCTCTTTCTCCTATCCCTGGTCACAAACCAAAGCCCAGCCTGCCCATGACCTGAGGTCAAGACTGACATGACTGCCCTTCAGTCTCCTCAATTTGCAAATGATTGCTGTGGGCCCAATTAGCCATGGTTATGGAGGGAGCTCTCTAGCCAGACACCGTTAAAATGTGAAACCACATGGAGAAGCATGTGCCTCTAGTCCAATAGAGGTGAGCACACTCCTACTTTACTCCTGCTTCACGAGACATGTCAGGCAAGGTGAGCAGGAGTTGGAGTCAATGATTTCTCCCATCTGATCTCAATGAGCCACTGAGCCTCTAAAATAAGACAAAGATGATCGACATCTAGCCCCCTCCCAGGGGGACAAACAACAGAAAAGTGGGTGTTGGGAGACAGTGGTCAGTGTAAGACATGAACAAAAAAAAGTTATAAATTATCAAGGGTTCATGAGGTGGGGGGAATTAGCTGATACTAAGGGCTCCAGTAGAAAGAAAATGTTTTGAAAATGATGATGGCAACCTATGTACAGATGTGCTTGACACAATGGATGGATTGTGTTAAGAGCTGCAAGAGCCTCCAATAAAATGATTTTTTTTAATGTTAAAAAAAGAAAAAGAGAATACTTACCTGGCAGGGGAGATACCATGATCACGAAGGTGGTTTTCCCAGGGCGAGGCTTATCCATTGCACTCCGGATGTGTTGACCCCTGCGATTTCCCCAAATGTGGGAAACTCGACTGCATAATTTGTGGTAGTGGGGGACTGCGTTCGCGCTCTCCCCTGAAAAAAAAAAAAAGAAAAAGAAATCCAACTTGGTATTCCATCCCCTGTGTCTACCCTAATATTTTAAGTTGTCTTTGGCTTCAAAATACCAACTGGAATCTCCTTCCCTCTCCTCTCATTCTATTAACTGTGTGCCTGATTCATGAGCTTGGGGCCAGGGGGTGGGCATAACATAGAAATATTTTACACAGGCCCTCAACGGCCAGGTCTGATATGTCCACCTCCGATTTGGTCACTGTCCTATATTGTGGCTTGGTCATAGTCCGTGACGAGTTACTCCCCAGACAGCTCTCGCTCAAGGTGATCTGACTTAGATTATCAGAAAGGAGGAAATAATGTCTTAAGGGTCTGTTGTATGCACTGAGTGTCCCTGGGGCCTACAAAGTCGATGCTCAAGAAGCTTTGTTGACTGGAGGGGCCCAGAGCTGGTGCCACCTCATCTTGTGTTGAGCTTCACACAAGCACAGACCCATAGGAACAGGTAGGTGCCTTTCATTGTGCACTTCTCTGTGTGCTACCCCACCCCATGCCCACCATGAACACATCTCTTCCTACCGCCTGATTCCTGTCCTACATTGATTCTATTGAAGTGTCATGGTCACTTGATGAATAATCTAAAGTCACGCTTGCAACTTAGTAAGCAAACCATGTGAAGTGAGTGGAGGTTTCCAGTTATTGATATGACGTCTTGCCACTACAATGCAAATTGCACCCAGAGATCTTTGAGAGCAATGATGTTATGTCCATATTTGAACCTAAGAGACTTTCAGCTCTACCAGTGAGGAGTCCATGGAAGGTAACTTTCTCTGATATTAATATTGGTTGGGGGGAGGGCCATAAAGTCTGGAAACAGATACGTGCATGAAATCCACGACAGGGATTTCTATAATCATGAACTTTACTGTATGTGAAGTGGTAGTAATGGGGAAAATGGGCTTGTGTTAATAGAGAACTTTATTACATCTAATTCGTACATGATTCATTATGTCCCACCTTCTACAAATATTGATACTTGAAAGGGACAATATGACACCCAAAGTGTATGCAAACACATTACAACTGCACTACAAGGCCCCTTGTCACCACAGTGATGTTAGTCCTGGAGATTTCGAGTTCCAAATTCTGGAAAAGCACACTATCTGATATTCTCGGAAACAATATTTCCATCCAACCACCACCAAAGAACTTTTACCTAGAGGATCAACACCTTCTAAGGACAGCAAGTCTACACCATTTGAACTGCTTCCCCTAGACTCCAAGGGCCAAGTTCACTGCATCAAGGGGTGGTGCCAACTGTGAAGACGTGAGCCTTAGAGGATGAGGTTGCTCATTTCTTTTCTTTTTCAAAAAAGATTATTTTACTGGGGGCTCTTACATCTCTCATAACACTCCATCCATCAATTGTATCATATTCGTCCATATGCTGCCATCGTCATTTTCTAAGCATTTACTTTCTATTTGAGCTCTTGGTATCGGCTCTTCTTTTTTCTCTCCTTCCCCTACCCTCCCACCCTCGTTAGTCAATCACAAATGGACAAGTACAACATGCATCCACCGAGGTAACCAGCCCAGTAGGAATGGAAGAAAAGTCACTTATCTGTTGAAGTACAGACAGTCAGGTGGGGAGGTGGGGGGCAGACCAAACCCAAGGAGATTCCTCATTTCATAGGGTCTTTCACAGCTTCCTCAGAACATCTTACCCAGGGAGCTATCCAAGGTGCTGTCTGAAACTCCTTGCCGTCCTGAGATGTCCCATTGTTGAGATGTAGTTCTGCCTCTCATGGGCCTAGCTTTCCTGACTTTGACTAGTTTTAAAAAGAGCTGTCTTTCCCAAATTGGAATTTTCAGACCACTACTTGCTTCCAAATCCTGGTGCATTTATAGATTGTCCTCAACTAACCCTTTGCCTGCTTCTTGTCTTGATCTCTGCCTAGCATCACACAACTGTCTGTCCTAAAATTGATCCCACTTTCCCCAACGTGAGTTATGTGTGCTTGCAACACAGGTTGGTAAAGCAATAGAATTCAGAAGTTAATCAACAAAGGTTATTTATATTTTAACTTTACCATGTATACATACAGGAGAAAGACAGGGCTTTCCACTCTCATAAATACTTGCAGTCTAAGAAACTCACAGGGGCCGTTCAGCTGTCCTATAGGGTCCCTATAAGTCAGCATCGACTCAATGGCAGTGACTTTGTTTTGTTTTTATTTATGTGTATGGCATCAGTTGTACACTGTTGAGGGAAAAAAATTCTCCAATGAGAAAAACTTTCTTTGTGCAGAGGTTAAAAGGGCAAATAGAAATATAATTTTTGTTTTCATTTATAATCTTTCAGGACCTTTGTTAAGGCAGCATCAAATACCCAGCTACTGTTGACAGTACCAGTGTCATTCTGGAAATGTATGCTCATTTGTTAGCATCTGAAAGAAACAGAACTGGCTCAGCCTTAACCTTAGAGCTTAATTTTTGATGACAGAGTGAATCTGTTCTTCATCGTCATCATAATGATTCAAGCTTACATAAAATAATCTTTATGCTTTCATAAAGGTAAGTGTCACATTTGATTTCCACTACAAGGTGTGTGTTGTTGTTAAATAGAAGCAGCCGCAGCAGCAAGTTCACAATACTCAGAGCACTGTGGATACCTGTCAAGTGTTGTGCAGTTGATTGTACAAGAAGTGCTCTCTGTTTTCTCAGCTTTTCTACAAGGACCACATTGTCTCAAGGGAGAGAAGCAAACAAACCTCCAATCACACCATGCTCTGTTCTGTGGAGCTATGAAGAGGTGGCTTGCCTTGATTACTCCCGGTGGTGTTTGTATTGGCATTGCAAGCAGAACTAATCACCATGGACTCATCCACATTCCTTTCCCTGGCCCCTGTGTGACCAATGACCCGCATCTCCAAGACAGTTCTCAAGATGAGGAATGCATACCATAGCCATTAACAACTTTTTATGTCTGTGTAAAGCTAATGAACCCTCTGTGGAGTGAGTTCTGGCCCTTGGTTTTTGACCAACTTCTAACACAGAGCAGAAAATATTAACCAGGCTCCACATTCTTTTGGGGCCTAACTGAACCTTTACTCCATTTAGACTACAATGTAAACAGAACCGGCGTGGTCAGTTAATCCATTTCAACAGTGCAACTCATTCTTCCCACAAAACCTTCGGAGAGCCTGAAATATAATAGAGATAAGAGGAAGCTAGTCCCACGAAGGGAAGGTTGGTTCTCAATCCCCATTGCCCTCCTGTAGCCTGAAGTATTTCAGGGCTGTCCCAGGCTCTGTTGGAGAATTGCTGACCCTGTAGTTCCTTTATTTATTCCAGATGGGGAAACCGAGACTGGAAGGTCCACTCCCCTTTCAAGGATACCTCACCTAAGTGAGGGGAAAGCTGAGACAAGTAGCTAGTCTCCTACCCATGTTCTTCATTCTGGTTCAGTCTCTTCAGTCTTTATACCTTTCCCTGTTTCTCATGGGGAACCAGGATGCTGTGTACTCACTTTGAGTCCTGTATTAACAAGACTTTAAACTCAAGTAAAAAATTCTCTTCATTTAAGCTGACTTACACTAAAGATTATTTTTAAAAATCACTGTTATCAGTCAGTTCGGACTGACCCAAAGTCAGTCTGATAACTCACCTCCACCTGCTTTTTCTCCTCCTCATTGTTCATGTTTTACCTTCTCCCCAAACTCACTACCTTTGAGTCAATTCCAAGTCATAGGGACCCTATAGAACAGGTCAGAACTGTCCCTTTGGGGTTCTGAGACTGTAACTCTTTATGGGAGTCAAAACCTGCATCCTTCTCCCATGAGGTAGCTGGTGGTTTTGAACTTCTGACCTTTTAGTGAGCAGCCCAGCATGTAACCCACTATGCCACCTCAAGGTAAAGAAAAAAATTCAGAAGTGTCTGACTTCAGGAGTATCCAGGGGCTTGCAATGTGCCCTTGAGCTCAATCTCTCTCCCTTCATCGTGTTGAATTGGCTTTCTGTTGTACTGGATTCATTTTTCAGACCCCTGGAAGCTGCCCAGATTCACCATTCTTGCGGGGGATCATTGCAGTGGGAAGGAAGTGTCTCTCGCCCAACCCAAACAAAACCCCAGTTCTGACTCATAACCACTGTGACAGGTTTTCTGAGGCTATAAATCTTCCTTGGACTGAAGGATAGCCTCCCTTTCTCCAGTCAGATGGCTGATGGCAGCTTTTTGAAGCATTTCGATTGGGGCTCCATGACTTCCTGGAGCCTCATTTTCACTGATGCTTTAAGAGGTGAATGAACTTCTCTGTTACCTGTGATTCCTCGTCAAGTGCTGCATCTTGAACTGGTTGGAGGTCAGCTCATTCCCTTTAGTGACTGTGCATTCTTCCTGCAGTCTTCTGATGCTTCCTGCATCATTCACTATTTGCCCAATATTGCAACTTAAGGATTGAATTTTCAATATTGCAACTTAAGGATTGAATTTTTTTCCTGTGGTCCTTTCAATTTAAGATATGCTAAGCATGCTCTTCCCTTTTGGTTTTCCAATTCTAGGCCTTTGCACATTCCATTACAATAGTTGGTTTTGTCTTCTGGACTACCCCTTGAAATTTTCCCTGACGCTCTTTGACATTACCGTGTCCTTCATTTGTGTTAGCTACTCTGTGATGAAGAAGGAGCTTCAGAGTCTCTTCTGACATCCCTGTTGGTGTTCTCTGTTTTTTCCCTGTCATTTTAGTAAACTTCAGCTTTCTTCATGTAAGATGTTCTTGTTGTCATCCCACAACTCATCAGGTCTTTGGATATGAGTGTTCAATGTGTCAAACCTGTCTTCAGGTGTCCTCCAAATTCAGGTGGGACAGACTCGAGATCAAGTTTGGGCTCCCATGGGTTTGTTTTAATTTTCTTCAACTTCAGTCTGAACTGAGATATGAGCAATTGATTACCTGTTTCACAGATAACTGCTGACATTGAGCTTCTTCATTGTTTCTCCCCCCAAATGTGGTTGATATGATTGCTGTGCATTCCCTCTGGAAAGTCCACATGTATGGTTCGCTTTGGTGTTGTTAGTGGGTTGGGGGGGGGAAGATATTTGCTATGAACAAGTCATAGGTCTCACAAAATTCTATCATGCAATCTCCAGCTTCATTCCTATCACCAAGGCCCTGTTTCCTTTCTTTTTTAAAAAAAAAACATTTTATTAGCAACTAATACAACTCTTATCACAATCCATACATCCATCAATGTGTAAAGCACATTTGTACATTCATTGCCCACATTATTCTCAAAACATTTGCTCTCCACTTAAGCCCCTGGCATCAGGTCCTCATTTTTTCCTCTCCCTCCCTGTGCCCCCTCCCTCATAAACCCTTGATAATTTATAAATTGATATTTTGTCATATCTTGACCTGTCCGACATCTTTCTTCACCCACTCTTCTGTTGTCCATCCCCCAGGGAGGAGGGCACATGTAGATGCTTGTAATCGGTTGCCCCTTTCCAACCCACCCTACCTCTACCCTCCCAGTATCGCCACTCTCACCACTGGTCCTGAAGGGATCATCACCCTGGATTCCCTGGGTTTCCATTTCTTATCTGTACCAGTGTACATCCTCTGGTCTAGCCAGATTTGCAAGGTAGAATTGGGATCATGATACTGGGGGAGGAGGAAGTATTTAGGAACTAAAGGAAAGTTGTATATTTCATCATTGATATATCACACCCTAACTGGCTTGACTCTTCCCCGAGACCCTTCTGTAAGGGGGTGTCCAGTGGCCTACAAATGGGCTTTGGGTCTCCACTCCACACTCCCTCCTCATTCACTATGCTAAGATATTTTGTTCTGATGATGCCTGATACCTGATCCCTTTGACACCTCATGATCACACAGGCTGGTGTGCTTCTTCCATGTGGGCTTTGTTGCTTCTGAGCTAAATGGCCGCTTGCTTATCTTCAAGCCTTTAAGACCTCAGATGCTATATCTTTTGATAGCCGGGCACCATCAGCTTTCTTCACCACATTTGTTTATGCACCTGCCTTGTCTTCAGCAGTTGTGTCGGGAAGGTAAGCATCATAGAATGCCAATTTAATAAAAGAAAGTATTCTTGCATTGAGGGAGTACTTGAGTGGAGGCCCATTGTCCTTCTGCTACCTTAATACTAAACCTATAAATACATGCACATCGATCTATTTCCCCACCCTCATATATAAATATATTTGCATATGTACATGTTTTTATCTAGACCTCTATAAATGCTCTTTGCCTCCCAGCTCTTTCCTCTATTGCCCTTGACCTCCCTCCTGTCCCACTGTCATGCTCAGTCCCCACCAGGGTTTCAGCAATTCCTCTTGGTTACATTACCTTTGATCATGTCCTACCAGGCCTCCTATACCCTCCTCACCACTGATTAGGATCACTTGTTGTTCCTTTGTCCCTGGGTTTGTTAACACCACTTCCTTTCTCCCCACATCCCCCTCTCCTATGTCCCCCGAAACTGTTGGTCCCATTGTTTTCTCCTCCAGATTGTTCATCCAGCCTATCTTATTTAGAGAGACCTGCGGAGATAATAACATGCACAAAAACAAGACAGAGCAAAACCAAGCAACAATATACAACAAAACAACAACATACCAATGACAAAACAAAACAAAACAGGAAAGTTAGTTCAAGGACTATTTGTGGACCTTTAGGGGTGTTTTCCAGTCCAGTCTGTTGGGGCACCATGCCTGGGCCCCAAAGTCCACCTTCAGCATTCCCTGGGGACCCCGTCCCTCCATTCCCTTGCTGTTCTGTTGCACCCCCTTAGTGTTTTGCCTCATTATGGTTGGATCAGTTCAAGTGCAATTCTTACACTGTGTCTCCGGTGTTGTTCCCTGAAGGGCTATGGGTCAGTGAGGGACGCCATGTCTCCTAGTGGGGCTGGCCATATGGTTCTCTCTGTGGACTGGCTGTTCTAATTGGGAGCATCATCCTCAAGGCCTGGTGGGCCAGGATGTGCTCCACTCTCTCCTCCTCCCCCTTCATCTGCTCCTGTGTGCTCCGATGAGATATGTTCCTCTCCTGGAGGTGCAGATTCAATGCCCTTCTTTGAAATAAATTCTGCGGAAGGCCCTGTTTTCTAACTACTGTTCCTTCCTCTTTGTTTCCAACTTTTGCAATCCCATCACCAATAGTTATTAGTGCTTCTTGGGTGCATGTTTTTTTCAATATCAGCCTGAAGACATAGGTAAAATTCTTCACTTTCCACATCACTTGTCTTTAGCACTTGGTACATAAATTTGAATACTAGTTGTATTAATTGGATTTCCTTGTATATAGATCAGTGTAATCCTATCAGAGACAGCCTTATACTTCAAGATAGATCTTGATATGTTCTTTTTGGAGATCAATGCAATGTAATGCAATTCCTCTTGAATTTGTCAATACCGGCATGGTAAACAATAGGCTTGTCCGACTCAAAATGGTCAATACCTGTCCATTTCAGCTAATTAATGCCTCAGGATCCATATTTGTACATTCCACTCCATTTTTAAATGACTTCCAGTTTTTCTAGATTAATTTGTGAATTCATACAGTGTACCTTTCAATTGTTAATAGATACTTTCAGCTGTTTCTTCTCATTTTGCATTGTGCCCAGCAGCAAATGACGGTTCCCAAGGGAGTGCTCCCACAGGCTTTCCTCCATGCCTGTCATTATGGTGGACTCTGTTTTGAGAAGGCAGCTCTTCCTTGGCCATATTTTGGGTGCCTTCTCAATGGAGGGACTCATCTTTGGGCGCTATATCTTACAAGTTTCTTCTGCATCCATGAGGTTTTCCATATCTCACTATGCTCCCTTACTGCCCATAAGCTTTTCCACCGTCAAGAGGTCAAAGGGCATATTGCATTGGGAAAATCTGCTGCTAAAGACTTCTTTGAGGTGTTGGGGAGCCGTGGTGTCCCTTTGAGGACGTAGGTATGCCAGACCCAGCACAGGGCCTTTTCAGTCACTTCCTGTGTGTGAGGGCTGGACAGTGAGGAACGTGGCCTGGGGAAGAATCGGTGACTTTGAATTGCGGTGTTGGTGAGGAACACTGCAGGTGCCACGGGCTACCAGAAGAACAAACAAATCTGTCATGGAGAAAGTGCCGAATGCTCTTTTCCCACATGGAAAGTGAGACCGTCTCCCTCACTTTGGTGTGACCAGTCCCTGGAAAAAGAAAGCATACTTGGTAAAGGGCAGAGGCAACCAAAAAAGAGGACGATTCTCAAGGAGTGGTTTTGACACAGTGGCTGCAACTATGGTTTCAGACCAAGCAATTGTGAGCATGTCGCTGGACCCCGCAGGGCTTTATTGTGTTGTACACAAAGGGCTACAAGTTGGAATGGACTCAATGGCCAACAACCTCACCAACAACACCGTGCTAGAGAGGTCATGAGAGTTCAGGTCAGGAATCACAGGACATGCATTCTTGCCATCTTAAAAGGAACCTTGGCTGAGTTAATATAACGAAGGAGTGTGGAATCTAGTAAGCGAGCTTCTACATTAACTGAGAGCCAATTGGTCAAAGGCCTAAATATTAAGATAGAAGCATAAGTCTTAAAAAAAAGACAGTATAGGAAAAAATTTTCTTAATGCCATATCACATTTCTCAACTGTACTAGAGAATCCAACTACATAGACTGAGCATGACAAACTAGGCATCATCTGCCAGGGAAATGCATATTGAATTTATGTTCTCTGAGGACAAAAATTCATTTTTCCCTTAGGGAGTGGAGGGTGAAATCTTTATTGTATACATTTGAGAAATGCCTAAGTATGAAAATTCTTTTTATGTTAGAGATGAGATGGTAGAGGAGTTAAAGATAGTATTCCAAATCAAACAAATATAGGTTTCAATCCCACAGCTTAGTTGCATTAATTCCCTTGAGATGCAGTTTTCATAATTTATGAAATGGGATAATAGTCAAATATTTATCTCAAAAGTATTACTGTAGAAATTAAGTGGAATTTGGAATATAAAGTTCTTAGCACTATTCCTTGTATGTACTTATTGCTGGAAAAAAAAAAAGAATGGCTGATGGGTTTGAACTACCGACCTTTTGGTGAGTAGTTAAATGCTTAGCTGACAGCGCCACCAAAGTGAACCTTCCCCACAGGGCTTCTGGACAAGGCTGTAATTCTTGCTAAAAGGAGCCTGGTAGAACAGTGGTTATGAATTGGGCTGTTAACCGAAAGGTCACCCTTTCAAAACCACCAACCGCTCTGTGGGAGAAAGACAGGACCTTCTACTCCTTTAGTGAGTTACCATCTCAGAAACCCACAGGGGAAGTTCCACCCTGTCCTATAGGGTCACTGTGAGTCAGAATGGATTCAATGGCAGTGACTAAAATTTTTAAAAATCATTTTATTGGGGCTCATACAATTCTTATCACAATCCATATATATATATATATATCCATTGTGCAAAGCACGTTTGTACATTTGTTGCCATCCTCATTCTCAAAATATTTGCTTTCCACTTGAGCCCTTGGTATCAACTTCTCATTTTCCCCCTCCCTCCCTGCAACTTCTCCCTCATGAACCCTTGATAATTTATAAATTATTATTATTTTGTCATGTCTTACACTGTCCAACGTCTCCCTTCATTCACTTTTCCGTTGTTCATCCCCCATGGAGGAGATTATATGTAGATCCTTGTAATTGGTTGCCCCTTTCTACTCCACCTCCCCTCCACCCTCCTGGTATTGCAACTCTCACCACTGGTCCTGAGTGGTTCATCTGTCCTGGATTCCCTGTGTTTCCAGTTCCTATCTGCACCAGTGTACATCCTCTGGTCTAGCCAGGTTTGTAAGGAGACTTGGGATTATGATAGCTTGTGGTTGAGGGTGGTGGTGTGAAGGAAGCATTTAAGAACTAGAGGAAAGTTTTATGTGTCTTCGATGCTACACTGCACTCTTACTGGCTCGTCCTCTCGCTGTGACCCCTCTGCAAAGGGATGTCCAGTTGCCTACAGATGGGCCTTGGGTCCCACCCCTCACTCCTTCTCATTCACAATGATATGAGTTCTTGTCCTTTGATGCCTGATACCTGATCCCTTCGACAACTTGTGATCACACAGGCTGGTGTGCTAATTCCATATGGGCTTTGTTGCTTCTGAGCTAGATGGCCGCTTGTTTACCTTCAAGCCTTTAAGACCCCAGATGCTCTATCTTTTGATAGCCAGGCACCATCAGTTTTCTTCACCATACTTGCTTATGCACACATTTGTCTTCAGTGATCGTGTCAGGAAAGTGAGCACCATGGAATGTCAGTTTCATAGAACAAAGTGTTCTTGTATTGAGGGAGTACTTGAGTAGAGGCCCAATGTCCATCTGCTGCCTTTATACTAGAATCTTTATAAAGGAGCAGGTTACTGTATCTTTCTCATGTGGAGCAGCTTATGCTTAGAACTGCTAACTTTTTGGTTGATAGCTGAGCATCTAATCACTGTGCTTCCAGGGATCCTTCACTTTCCCAATAGCTCTAGCAAAATTCTCATAATTTAACTTCATTTGCCTGAGTTGGATCATGTGCTCATCTCTGAACCAATCACTGTGGACAAAGAAAGGTTTTGAATAAGCTGATTGGTTGACAGCTGGGTCATGTGTCCACTCCTAGAAAGGGGCTGCTGGAGCCAGTCCCACTCAACTACTTTGTGGTAGTTGCATAACTTCATGTCAACTTGATAAAGTGTAGGGGTGGGGTCTTGCCTTTCAATCAGGTCACAGCCTAATGCTGCCTCCTCTTGGGAGTTGCCTTATCATGAGGATTCTGACACTTGTGGACTTGATCTAGACCAGGCTGGGATGTGTTCTTGATCTCCAATTGCCCTTTGATATAAAAGTCTTTCTTACACATCTATGAGTGTCCTTGGATTTGTTTCTCTAGTCAACCCGGCCTAATACACACTTGCACTGAAAATAAAGACCAGTAGGCTCCCCAAAGAAATCTAGGTGGCTGTTAGCAAGAATTTTGTGGGGAATGTTTGCCGGGCAGGAAAAAGTAACATGCTTGTATCTCTACTGCAACATCCTCAACTCTTCATTTGTTTCCGAGGCCAGCACTCGAAAGGACTGACATGCTTGAGAGGTGAGCGGTGAGACTCACATCAGAACTGCCTTCACTATTGCCGCTTTTGCTGGACACCAGCGCCTCTGTGTTCTGGATGTTTGTCTTTTGTTGTTGAGAAATTAGGGAGGAGGCAGAGATTTCTTTCTAAAAAGCATAGAATTTAAACAAAAAGCCAGCTCACTGCCATAAAGTCCATTCTGATTCGTGGAGACCCTGTAGAACAAAGTAGAACTGCCCCTGCAGGTTTCTGTGGCTGTGAATCTTTATGAGAGCAGAAAGCCTCATTTTCCTCCCATGGGTCAGCAGGTGGGTTCAAACCACCAATCTTATGGTTAAGAGCCCAATGCATAACTCACTATGCCACATGGGCTTCTTTAAACACACCTTAATTTGGAGGAGGAGATTTGGTATGTGTTCAGCTAATCCATTGCAAGAGTTAACACACTTGAATGTGTTTGGTTGTAGAAGGGCAAAGCCAGGTCAGGCCAATCCCAGCAATGTCTCCACAGGGTGACAACCCTGACTTGCTCTGCCCTCCTACTTGAAAGTGCCACCTGCACTGAAGGGGAGCACATTCGAAGGCCTTTGATAGAATGGAAGAAAAACAGTGGAAGTAAACTTAAAATAATTAAAGAGACCAGGCTTACTCCTCCGATAGAGACTGGCAGAACCCCCAAGATGATGGCCCTTCATGACCCTTCAGGTGTGGAACTAAACTCCTCCCCTTTGTTTAATTTTCAGCCAAACAATAGAGACGTCTAAAAGAGGAACAATAATGCCACCAAAAAATGAAAATCCTATCATTGTGAATGAGGGGGAGTGCGGGGTGGGGACCCAATGCCCATCTGTAGGCAACTGGACATCCCTTTGCAGAGGGGTAGCAGGGAGGAGATGAGCCAGTCAGGGTGCAGTGTAGAATCAATGGGACATACAACTGTCCTCTAGTTCTTAAATGCTTCTTCCCCACTCACCCCCCCACACACTATCATGATCCCAGTTATAACTTACAAATTCGGCTAGACCAAGGATGTACACTGGTGCAGATAGGAACTGGAAATACAGGGAATCCAGGACAGATGAGCCATTCAGGTCCAGTGGTGAGAGTGACGATACTAGGAGGGTGGAGGGAAGGTGGGGCAGAAAGGGGGAACCGATGTCAAGGATCTATATATAACCTCCTCCCTGGGGGTTGGACAGCAGCAAAGTGGGTGAAAGGAGATGTTGGGCAGTGTAAGACATGACAAAATAATTTATAAATTATCAAGGGTTTGTGAGGGAGGGGGTAAAGGGAGGGAGGGGGAAAATGAAAAATGAGGAGCTGATTCCAAAAGCCCAAGTGGAAAGCAAATGTTTTGAGAATGATGAGGGCAACGAATGTACAAATGTGATTTACACAATTGATGTATATATGGATTGTGATAAGAATTGTATGAGCCCCCAATAAAATGATTTTTAAAAAGAGGAATAATAATGCTAGTAGGGTGTGGGCACCTTAAAATAATCCACCATTTGGTATCAAAGGGACAGCATTTCCCCAATGACAATGCTCAGAAAGGTTAGGAAAGAAGGAGCAATTGAAACAGCAGGAGACCCAGGGAGGATAAATGATGTTACTTCGAGTGGCTTACATTGATGAGATGAAACAAGATGTGTACATTTTGTTGTATGTAAAATGGATGATCTATTCTATAAGCTTCCACCCAATTCACAATAAAAATGTAAAGTAAAGCAAACAAACAGACAGTGCAGGCAGGTAATGCTTTTTCCCTTCTGTCTCCCCTTTGGGGGAGGATACTCCACTGGTGGGAACCAGGGTTGTGTGTGGGTAACTGTCATACTGTGGACTGTTAGGTGAGTTCTGGAGGGAAAGGGATCTCCTTCAGGTGCTGTGGGTGCAGGTACAAGAACAATAGTGGAAAAGAACCCTATTGCTCCAAGGACTGATATTGCTCATCCTGCCTCTCAGCGGGATTCTAATCTAGGCTTCCGCTGGAGGGATTTTAGGAAACTGGGTGATAGAAACATGGGTGTGAAATCCAAAAGTTTGAGGTCCGGTCTCACAAGTGTGATCGGTTGTCTGGTTGGCCGTAATTAAATTCCTCAATCTCTCTGAGTTTTTGTTTCCAAGACCTGAACATGAAAAGATAGAAGGTATAATAATATCTCACCGGCCCATAAATTAATGTTTTCCAAAAATACAGTGTGTGTCACGGGAGTTCACTGTAGCTGGTACCTGGCCTTCCAAAGAATTTCTAATAGTCCTTTAAGGGTTTTTATGCATACTAGATTAACTACCACAGAAACTCCTGAATTTCATGGAAATAACTGTTTCCAGGAAACAAGGAACCAATTACAATAAACATTTATTACATGTTTCAAGGACAAGCGTGGCAAACACAAAGTATTAAGTATTGTGAGTAACATTGAAACAGAACCAAGCCAAGAAAAAACATTCACTGCCATCAAGTGAATGCCGGCTCACAGCAACCCTGTAAGACAGGGTAGAACTGTCCCTGTGGGCTTCGGACAGGGTTGACATCCCTGTGAGTTTCCAAGACTGTAACTCTTTATGGGAGTAGAAAGCCCCATGGAGAGCTGGTGGAGTTGAACGTCTGACCTTGCAGGTAGCAGTTCAATGGTGATAACATGAATAATAGAATTTGAAGACGCTCTGATATATGGATAGGACCTCCATACAATGCTCTTTGAATTCATGGTGGAGTAGTATCATCATGATTGGATGGATATAAAACCTAATGCCATGCTTTATTGAAAAACCATAAAAAAATAAAATTAAAACTACACCAAAACAGGCCCATGTGCAGGTACTTCCGTGCATAATATTATTAAATTTTCAGGATCTCTTGGAGGTGCATAACATTGCTCTCATTTTACACGGGAAGAACTGAGGTTTGGGAAGCTTAATTAATTTAGCTGATATCAGGCAGTGGTTGGCTGAGGTCTTGTACAAAACCAGTACTGCCTGATTCCAGAAGCCAAGTTCTTCCCAGCAGGCCGCCCTTGGGAATACACTGAGAGTCTGTTGAGACAGAACCAAAGAAGGGAGGGAACAGGTCAGTCAGAAAAGTGGTTCTCAAAGCTGCCTAGGGAGATTGTGAAGACTGCTGTAGTGGGGTGACCAGGCATTCGAGCTTGCTGTGGACTAGCGGGGCTTTCTGCGGACAATGGTGGATGTCGATGCCATCCTGCAGATGGAGATTTCTCCAGGTGAGTCTAATGTTGAGAACCACTGGATTAGAAGGAGTCGCTAGTATACTGCCTCTTGAAGTCAACGGTGGCTAGTTTGCAAGTGAGGACTTCTCAAGCAATGTGGCTGTGGGGACTTACATTAGGCAAACAGACACTGGTAATCCAGGTACTCAGACCCAAGCCCCAGCTCGCTCAGGAAAAAAACAGGGGAAGGAGTGAAGTGGGAGGAGGCATATGAAAGCCAAACACTGTTGTTGAGTCTATTCTGATGCATGGCAGCTTCATGTGCACAGAGTAGAACTGCTACTACAGGCGTGTTTCACACCTGTGACCTTTCGGAAGCAGATGGGCAGACCCTTCTTCCAAGGTAGCTGCAGTTACCACCAGCCTTTTTGTTACTAGCTGAACTGTTTGCAGTACACGCAGGGATGCCTGTCATATTTTAGACTGCCCTACTTCAGAGAAGGGCTAAGTCACTAGTTTCCAACCCGCCCCTGAGTTCCAAGGGGTTGGCTAGGAGGGAACAAGATTAGGGGCAAACTTCACCTAGACAACAAAAAGACTCCGGTGCCCTGACAACCACAGTACAGTCTTTGCTTTACTAATACACAGGCTTCTTTTTTTTCTAAACAGTTTATCGGCAAATAATCTACATCTTATATAATTCAATAGTTCAGTCACACAATACGTAGACCTCTGTGTTCAATTCCATTTGGAGAAACATTTAAAATCAGCAATATAAGCCAGATCCCTCATTTTACAGATATTCCAGAGATTACTATTCATGTAAAAACTTCCTTCTCTTCATGACTCTGTTCACACCATTGTAAGTTACATTTCTGTAACTCAGCATTTGAAATGAGACTTCTTTTTTAAAACATTTTATTAGGGACTCATACAACTCTTATCACAATCCATACATATACATACATCAATTGTATAAAGCACATCTGTACATTCTTTGCCCTAATCATTTTCAAAGCATTTGCTCTCCACTTAAGCCCTTTGTATCAAGTCCTCTTTCCCCCCTCCCTCATGAGCCCTTGATAATTTATAAATTATTTTGTCATATCTTGCCCTATCCGGCATCTCCCTTCACTCCCTTTTCTGTTGTTCATCACCCAGGAAGGAGGTCACATGTAGATCCTTGTAATCGATTCCCCCTTTCCAATCCACTCACCCTCTACCCTCCCATTATCACCCCTCACACCCCTGGTCCTGAAAGTATCATTCACCCTGGATTTCCTGTGCCTCCAGCTCCTATATACACCAATGTACAACCTCTGCTCTATCCATATTTGCAAGGTAGAATTCTGATCATGGTAGTGGTGGGGGAGGAAGCATTTAGGAACTAGAGGAAAGCTTTATTCTTCATTGGTGCTACATCGCACCCTGACTGACTCATCTCCTCCCCTAGGCCCCTCTGGGAGGAGATCTCCATTGGCAGACAAATGGACTTTGGGTCTCCACTCTGCACTTCCCCCTTCATTCACTATGGAAATGAGACTTCTATAGCTAGACCGATATTTTTGTTGCCACTTGTCTTTGTGCTGAATTTTTTTTTAAAAACCTGCCATTCAGTCTATGCTGATTCATCCCAACCCTATTAGAACAGATTGGAACGGTTCCAAGACTGTAAATCTCTACCAAAGCAGACTGCCACCTTACTCTCCCAGAGCAGCTAGTGGTTTAGAACCGCTAGACTTTTGATTATCAGCTGACCACTGAGCCACTGTGCTATCAAGGCTTTTTTTTATACAGTATAAACCAAAAGCCAAACCCATTGCCATTGAGCTGATTTAACTCATAGTGGCCCTAGAAGTCGAAAGCTGCTCCTTAGAGTTTCTGAGATGGTCAATCTTTATTGGAGCAGATGGCCTCACCTTTCTCCCATGGAGCAGCAGGTGGGTTTGAACCACCAACCTGTGGTCAGCAACCCAATGCTTAACTCACAACATTGCCAGGGCTTCTTTTACACTGTATAGCAGGCATAAAAAACACAGCATTTGGAAGCATAAAGTACAAATAGAAGCATATGCATATATCTATGTAGATATATAGATATATATCTATATTCCAAGTCAGCTTCATTTATTTTCTTGTACCATGGTGAACTTTCCCATCTTATTGTTTTTTGGGTGACGGTGAAATGTTTGTATTTCCTGGTGCTTGGCAAAATTTCTTGTGTAACGCATGAGCAAAAATATAGAACTGTGTTCTCAACATTATTAGCAAAGTAGGGTGATAGGCAGTCGGTGTCCCTTGTAAGCCAGAGTGAGAACATTTCCCTGTGAATGAACTCATATTCCATAGACAAAGAAAACTTTGTTTCTCTTCCTGATGCACTCAGCGAACTTGCAGAGTGAAATAGGTTGCCTGTTATCCCTCAACCCCTTCATCTCTGACAGTGACAATCTCATGTTCCAAAGAATACCGCTCCCGCCTAGTATGTCACATAGTGAAAAACTGTTTGGTGGATGCTCTTGGATAAAATGGACACTGTCAGATCCCGCGGCCTCCTCTTCCATGTTCATACCTCTTCTTTGTTCAGTCCTAGTTAAAAGTAAGCCCCGCCTTCCAACAGCCCATGACCTCTCATTGTGGGTCCTCCACAAAGTTCTGTGTTGGTAGTTACTAAGGTAAACTTCTCCTCTAGAACAGGCCCTGAGGCCAGCAGGGTTGAAGGCTACACCCTTCCCAGATGCTATGATAAAGGGTGGAGCAAGCATCTGTGGCTGTGGTTTCTCTGGGGTTGGCCTTCCGGCATTTGTTTTGCTCATGCCAAGCTTAGTGCCCTGTCCTCTTTCAAGATCCCTTCTGTAGTGTTAGCCAGGACAAGACGATCATTCCCTCGGTGTCCGGGAACCCAAACAGCATTCAAGACATCTAATCGATGCTGACCTTGCCACTTCTCCATGTGGTCTCCATCCTTGGAACTTCTCAGAATGGCTTGAGGCTGCTAAAATGATCTTGGTCTTTAATCTTGGAATGGTGAGCACCGAAAGCATTTTCTGAAACAGCCCCTCCAACTCTGCATTCCTGATAGGCAAAGATGTGTCCCTTGCACCGGTCATTGTTGTGTCTCGATATAGCGTGTGCTTCACCACACATTGGCAAGGAGAGCGTCTGTGACGATCTGCAGAGGGGCCTGGCTGCCAGTCAAGTCACAACTCTCACTGAATGTCATCTTTCCCAGAATAATAGTAGAGTCAGTTGGAATTATTATAAAAGTCAAGCCTAATGAAATACCCCATAATGAAAGAGTCTTACTCTATCTTTTATAAAACCAAACCTGCTTTCAGGAGAGAGCTCACTCATTTCAAACACGGAAAGCGTCCACGAGGACCCAGGCTGATGTGATATTTGCCCTATAGACTGAAAACAGAGTGAGGACTACAGGTAGGTAATCGAACAGTGTGAATTCAAGTTATAGTGCTCTTGAAAAAGAACCAGTAGACGGGGCGTCAAACCCAGACTGCAGGTGGAGCTCAGCAAAGGCTTGCTGGAAAAGGCAGTCACTAAACAGGACCGCTATGCACAGTTGTATAGATTGCACACTGCCCCACTGTACGTGGTGGCTCTGCTGCGGTAAGACGTTTATGAAGTGTCAGGCTGAGCTATGAAAGGAGGCAGAAGGAATGGCGGGGGTGCAGAAGGAAAGGGAGATGAAAGAGTATCCCAGGTAAAGGGCATAGACTGCAGGAAGGGCCAGAAGCAATAGAGAGAATGGTACCTTTGCTTAAGAGCGACAGAAAGAAATTGTGGGTCTGGCGTATAGAACAGTAGGTGCTAGAGGAATTCAGAGGAAAAGAAAATGTCAAGATCAGGAAGGAGTCATTCATAATGATGATTGCTTGCTCCTGGATGATGTTAGATGGACAAAGAAGGACCATTGACCAGGTGAAAAATGCCACAACCTTTCTATCCCACCCACTCCTTAAAAGCTAAGCATTCCAGATGTGGGGACCATGACTGAGTCCATTCAATGAAACAGCTTCTACCAAGCCAAGGGTTCTCACTGCCATTGACTCGAATCAGACTCCTAAGGATTCTATAGGACCGAGTGGAACTGGCTCTGTGAGCTTCTGAGGCTGTAAATCTTTATGGGAACAGAAAGCCTCATCTTTCTCCCACAAAGAGATGGATGGGTTCTAACTGCTGACATTATGGTTAGCAGCCCTGTGTGTAACTCACTGCCACCAGGGATCCCTGAGATGAGCGCAGACCTTGCTGACCGACATGGACACTCTATTCATTAAGTCTGCACGAGGTCTCCCGATTCGCTCCCATTCAGATGGAAAAAGGTGTAGATAAGTACTGGTCCCCCCAAAAAGACAGCCCTAACATTTTAAGTTTGCACAGGGATTCTGCAGTCATAGGTAAAGTGCCAGACCTGTTGGAGAGAGGAATGAATTCTTGTTTCTAGATGAAGTTGGATCACAAGAGGCCCTATTTGTTTCTGTTCTCATTTGGAGATTGTCGTTGTGTTGTTAGCTGCTGGTTAGTGGACTCCAAGTCATGGAGACTTTGTGCCTATCAGAGTGAAATGTTGCCCTGTCTATGCCATCCTCGTGGCGGGTGGTATGTTCAAGTCTGATAAACGTTGTCTGAGAAAGACTGAGGCATACTGGATTTCCAGAGCCAAATGACATTGACCAGGAATACTAAGAAGTCAATTTCCACATCATCAGGAGCAGCCTACCCTACCCAAGTCCTGTGGGCTGGGGTAACACCAGCATGCTGCTTGGTAATTTGATGCTACTCCTTAAATGCATGCTTTCCTGTTTGCCTTCACCAAGGCTATATTTAAAATGCTTCCCAACCCATGAGCATCTTTGCTGTACTGGAGAAGGTTTCATTCTGGGAGGGGCACCTTACCACTTGGGACCAAAATAGGACTGCAATTGCTATCCACGCCCGCTCAATTGTAGGTCATTTTGCCCGTACCATTTCAAAGCAGGACCTGCCTGTAACGTTGTACTGCAGATCAACCATCCTCAGGATGTTGACTTCTAAAGGAATTTAGATTTAGGCTTACACCTCTTACATCTCATTCATCTCTTCATGCATGAAAACGAACCAAAAGCCAGGAGTTGTATTGAATGGGGATGGAGACGCTCTGTGTTCTGAGGTACCTCATCTAGCAAGGAGGGAGAAGAAGTGAAGCCAGCGCCCATCAAAAACACAAGTACTTAGTGAACAGGAATGAGCCTTGCAAAACTCCACGGAGAGCCTCTTTCTAATCCACCAGAGAGACTGGGAGCCTGGCAGACTTGGCTCTGTCTGATGGTGTGGAGTAACCTGTTGTCTGGCAGCTGTGGATGCAAATCCTTCCTGGAAATCAATTGCCCGTCAGATGCTCATGCTGTGCCTTTTGCTCAGTGCCAGTCAGTTGATGTGTGCGGAAACGCTAGGCTGGAATTCTGGGGGTGCTTTGTATGTCAGCCTGGTGGTGATTTCTGGTCTATGACCCTTTGTCTCCAGGTGGCCCCACTCCCCACTGACAGAACAAATTATCAGGAATAGTTTCTGGGGTGCTCTGAGCCCAAGATGGTCTGACTGTTGTCACTAAGGAACAACAAACCCTTCTTGCAAGTCCCTCTATTCTAAGATGCATCATCCATTTGTTCCCATCCTGGAGTTGGGAGACCTGGACTATTACAGGTCAATTGTAAGAAATACCTTAATTTTAGAAAAGTCGACAAGTTAAAATACCTTTTAGCCTTGAGGTAATGTAGTAGGAAAGTTAATCCTGTTATTGCATTAACAGGAGGGATATTACATGTACTTGTAGAGAAGCCGGAGCGAACCTCCATAAAGAAACAGCCTCCCTTCAGCACCCTGGTGTAAAGATGAGTTGTTGTTGCAGATAAATTGGCCCCAGTTCAAGGTGACCCATGCACAAGGGAACAACATGCTGGCTGGTCCTGCACCACCCTCATGATGGGTCTGGGATCTAACGGCTCTGTTGCATAGGGTTTTCCTTGGCTGATTTTCAGAGGTAGATCACCAGTTCTTTCTTCCTACTCTCTCTTAGTCTGGCAGCTCCCCTGAAACCTGCTCGGTATCATGGCAACCTCTAAGCCTCCACTAACAGTCCGAGAGTGGTGGCCATGCAGGAGGTGCACTGGCCAGAAACCTGGGTCTCATCCATGGAGGTCAAATATTCTATCACTGTGGGGCAGGGAATGTATGGATGTGCTTTATACAATTGATGTATGTATATGTATGGATTGTGGTAAGAGTTGTATGGGTCCCTAATAAAATGTAAAAGAAGAAAAGAGAAAAAAATGATTAGGGCAAAGACTGTACAGATGTGCTTTATACAATTGATGTATGTATATGTATGAACTGTGAAAAGAATTGTATGAGCCCCAATAAATTGTTAAAATAAAAAAAATAAATAAAAGTGAAGTATAATAAAAAAAAGAAAAGAAAAGAAAATTCTATCACTGGACTAGCAATACGAAGGATGAGTAAGAAAAGCTGTGTTTGTTCATCTGCTTTAAGAGAAGATACTTCATAAAGGAGAACAGCAGAGACATTCTTCAGAGACAACGTGGTTCAGAGAATCATTCACAAGCATTGGAGGTCCACCTTCGTTTAGCAGCTCAGACCTGGGATTGTGAGCAGTTGTGAATGTTTCCTCATTTTTAAGTGGCAATCCCCACCTCCCCGGATATTTGACTGTGTTCAGAGAGAGGACATACTGGAGCCCTGGTGGCATAAAGGTTACACATTGGGTTGCTAGCCTCAAGGTCTGCAGCTCGAAACCAGCAGCCCCTCCATGGGAGAAAGAGGGGGCTCTCTACTCCCGTAAAACAGTTACAGTCCGGGAAGCCAACAGACGCACCTCTACCCTGTCCTATAGGGTTGCCATGAGTGGGCATCGACGACTCAAAGACAGTGAGTGTTTAGTCCCCGAAGTATGCTATTCGTTACTTCCTTTTGAATCCTGGTTTGTTAACAGGTGACTTGAGATGAATTCGTGAAAGCTACTCTATATATCAGACCAAAAAAACAGGAAAAATCTACTCTTGTAAAGAGTTATACTCTGGGAAACCCATAAGGGCAGTTCCACTCTGTCCTATAAGGTCTCCATGAGTCAAAAGCTACTCACTGGCAGTGAGAAATGTTAATTTTCATATGCTTAAAACTACGATCCATATACTGATTTACGAAATCAACGATACAGGATAATAGTAAAATTGGAAACTCCAAACAGGGGTGAGGCTGTTGAATGGAAGACGGAGTTTTAAATATTTCCTTAGGTGTTTTCAGAACATTCTTCTGGCAGAAGTGGTCGATGCCTTTAGAAATAATTGTGATTTGATTGGAAAAAAGATCAGATATGAGCAGCCCCATAGTTTAATATCGCTTTTTTACACGGGGAATACTATAAGCACAAGTAACTGGTTTGAGAATTACTATCATGATTGCATTTTTAATGGATGTACTGTGCTTATTGTGCCAAGAATGCAAGACTCCTTCCAACTGTAAGCTGGTAGCTCCGATGTCTGGAGGCTGCAGTCCCATGGAGACTTCCACTTTCCAGCATCAGAATTCAATCCTTGGCAGAAACATTATGGACTCTTGGTCACGTGCATTTTGTGTGCATTCTTGTCTATGGAATCAGTTGGTAGACCCTCGGAATGATTGTCATAGAAAGAATACAGTTGGGCAAGGAGATGAAAATGGGGGCCAGACTGGAAGAGACAGGGACCCCCTAACAAGAAGTGCCCAGATCAGTAGAGTGGGCACTAGGGCATTGGACCCAGGTTTAGATGGTTCGAGGATATTCAATATGATGAGCAAAAACTGATGTTAGAAGAGGCGGGAAATAGGTGTCAGGAGGCATAAATATCTGATATAATCCAGAGGTCCATGATGAGGTGATGAAATCAGGAAGAGTGTGGTGACCAGGAGTCGGGAAAAATAGGAGCAATAGGAAAGTCTCACCATGTCCCTTCAGGGACTGTGTTCAGTTGACTTGTTGTGGGTCAAGTTCGCTCAGACTCATGACACCTCCACATAGAACAGAACAAAACATCTTCAGGGTCTTGATGGCCCTACGTCTCATGGTTCTGTTGCTGCTGAGTTGATTGTGGCTCCCAGTGACCGTGGGCGTGACAAACAGAACTGCTCCATACTGCTTGCACGGTGGATCCATGTCAGAAAGAGACCATCAGGCATGTCTCCAGAGGTGCCTTGAGGTGGGTGCCAACTACCAATCTTTCGACAAGTAGTTAGCTGATTGCTCCACCTCTTTAAAACCCCAGTAAAACTGGACATCCACTTATGGAAGGGCGCCGGGGAGGAGACGAGCCAGTCAGGGTACAATGTAGCAATGATGAAACACACAACTTTCCTCTAGTTCCTAAATGCTTCCTCCACACCCCCCCCCCCCAGTATCATGATCCCAATTCTACCTTACAAATCCGGCTAGACCAGAGGATGTACACTGGTACAGACAGGAACTAGAAACACAGGGAATCCGGGATGGATGATTCCTTCAGGACCAGTGGTGAGAGTGGCGATACCGGGAAGGTGGAGGGAAGGTGGGGTAGAGAGGGGCAACCGATTACAGGGATCTACATATAACCTCCTCCCTGGGGGATGGACAACAGAAAAGTGGGTGAAGGGGGACATCAGATGGTGCAATATGTGACAAAATAGTAATTTGTAAATTATCGAGGGTTCATGAAGGAGTGGAGAGCGGGGAGGGAGCAGGAAAAATGAGCTGATGCCAGGAGCTAATGTGGAGAGCAAATGTTTTGAGAATGATGAGGGTAACGAGTGTGCAAATGTTCTTTATACAATTGATATGGGTATGGATTATGATAAGAGTTTTGAATGAACCCCCAATAAAATGATTTTAAAAAACAAACAGTAAAGTCAATATTTTAACATCTCCATTTAACCAGTAGGAACCCTGGTGGCATCGTGGTTACATGTTGGGCTGTTCTACTCCTGTAAAGAGTGACAGTCTTGGAACTCACAGGGCCAGTGCTGCCTGCCCTATGGGGTCACTATGAGTTGGTATCAGCTCAGTGGCAGGTAGTGAGATTTAACCAGTGAAGAACTCGAGTCTCAGAGAATATACATGAATTGCCCAAAATAAAGTCATTGATAAGTGGTGTGGCCAGAACTTGCGCCAACATCTGGCTGGCTTGATAGCCTCACGGTTAACTCTTCTGCCCGACTGCCTCCCTCGGCCAGATTTGATCCACGGGAGAAGACAGTGAGGCATGCAGGGATCTGGCAGGAAAATCCTAGCCTAAGTTTATGGCTGAACTTCAGCCCTAGGTGGGCGGGGTGGGGGTGGGGGCTATCAAAAAGAACAATGTTTTTGTCTTAGCTACACAAAGTACTAAATGGTAAACAAGACAGAGATGTAGGCGTCATTGTCAGACCTGGGTCACAAGGTTTCATCTTGAATCATGTCAGGCATAAATATGCTGAGTTCTGCTTTCGCCGATGATTAATTCTGGGTGAGAGCCAAGAGGCTCAGCTGGAAGGGCAGGCGAGAACTGCTGAGGAGGGGAAGTCAGGCAGGGGCCAACCATCACAGTGTCCAAAGATAGGGATTTTTAACACAAAAGGCTCAATTAAGGTGAATGAGTGGAATATAGACTGATACCTGAACAAAATATCTGCTCTAACCCATATTGGGAAATATAGTTGGCAATTTATTTTGTCAATATAAATATCTCACCACCTCTGGAACACCAAAGCCTCCGCCCTACCCCTGATGATCACAACAGAAAAAGTGAACAATTCACATGACAATTGACCAAGCATTGCTGTCGACGTCATTTCATCTGTTTCTCAAAACCACCCTGTCAGTAGAAAGTCACCTCTGATTTGAGATCCATTTTAAAGTCAGCACCAAGAAAGAAGATTCCAAGAAACTCGTTGTCACCAATTCCAAGTCACGGCAACCCTATAAGGTAGGGTAAAACTGCCCCCGTGAGTTTCTGAGACCTTCACTCTTTACGGGATTACAAAGCCCCATCTTTCTCTCAAGGATCTGACAGGGGGTCTTGAATTGATGATCTTGCACAACATGTAACCACCGCTCCACCAGGGCTCATGCACTGAAGAGTTGATGCAGTTAAAATGGCTCTTGAGGTTTCCTTAAATTTCACCTAAAGTTTGCAGTTCATTGTTTTGTATCTAATGCGGTCTAAGTCCAACACAGCCAAGTTTGCTTTTGTGGGTGGGTGTTGAGACATATTCTTCTTAGTTTTGAGTGGTAGATAACATAGCTTTCATTTAATTGGTTTTTGAAGTACTTATGGAAATGTATTTTGTGTGTGTGTGTGCGTGTGTGTGTGTTGAAAACTGTAAGGGCCTTTCCCATAGGATCTATTTTTTCCCCTGAGTCTCAAGAGTGATTTTCTACCCCAAAAGTTGGCAGTTCAAATCCACCAACTGATGCACAGATGAAAGATGAGGCTGTTTGCTCTTGTAAAGATTTACAACCTTGGAAACTATCTAGGGTCTCCGTGAGTGGAAATTGACTGACTGGCAGTGTGTTTGGGGTTATTGTTGATTTGTTCTTTTGTTACTTACATTTTGTAGATAGTGATATAGCATAGGCTGATAACACTTTAAACCTAGGTCATATTTACCAAATCTTAAATGTATCCACTCCACCATACCCCACCCACGGCCCTCACGTCAATTGCAACTCATAGTGACCCTGTATAAGGTTTCCACAACTATTAATCTCTATGAGAGCAAATAACCTCATCTTTCTCCCAAAGACCAGCAGGTGAGGTTGAACCACCAACCTTGTGTTATCAGTCCAACACCCAACAGCACCAGCAGGCTCCTTACTCACACTACTATGATCATTACACTTAAAGGGAAGCACATTCATTAACTCATGAAATTCCAGGGATGCTCCAGAGGAAGAAGAAGCCCCTGTGGTCCATGCCCTGGCCACACTGCCTCAGTGCTACCTCTGGGTTTTAGATCGCTTCTGTAAGTCATCCGTTCACACATCTCTACCTTGGCAGTTCTGTCCAAAACTGAGCGTGGCCTCAAGCCTCAGTCCTTTATATCAGCCTTCTTTGAAGCAGACTAGCCTTCTGTGTTGCTTTCTGATGCCTGCAGGTGACAAGGAGACAAACTGAGCCTTCACGTCACAAGGTGCCCCCTGTCCTTTTTGCCACCATGGTTTAATTATTGGACTGCTGGCCACATTTGTAAAACTCTGTTTAAAAGTGCATGGCCCTTTTGTGACCTCTCACCAGAATGCATCGCTTCTAATAAATATCTCATATGTAAGTTCAATAGTTTAAATAGATCTCACTCTCTCCTCCTGTTGGCACGCCTCCAATGCCGTGGCTAGTAAATCTCCCCCAGCTCTGTGGCCAGCTGAATCATGATTGATCTCCCAATGCACGCGCGTGCGTGCGCGCGCGCGCGCACACACACACACACAGTGGTTTCTGCCACGCTTTTCTTTTTTCTTATCTGTCCACGTTGACTTTTTTCCCTCTTTCGTTCTTTAATGCTTCCTCCTCCATGTTGACTTTCACATCCCTAAATATTAGTTCCTATATGTTCTCTCAATTGTTTACAGAACACAGGGAAAGAGAATGCTGTCAGCAGGAATGACAAAGCGAGGCCCTCCCACAATCCTCTCCTCCACGAAAGGATGGAGAAATGTCCAAATGAATCTTTGCAAACCCTCAAAAGTAGCCAAGGGTTTGCCATACTCTAGGGAGCGTTGCTTCCAGAGGGATGGCCAAGTCTCTGTGAGAACATAGTTGTGGGGCTTCTCATCTGCCTCTGTTCCCATTCCTGATCACAAAATTCATATGGGCCCAGAAGAGCCAAGGCAACCTTGAAGAAGATGAACGAAGTTTGAGGATTCACTGGCACAGTTTACAAACATATCAGAATGCCACAGTTACAGAGCTTGTGGTTCTGGCATGCCAGGACTAGACCAGGTGCCATCAAGATTACTCCAAGTCGTAGGGACCCCATGAATTGAAGGGTCGAACTGTCCTCCATAGGGTTTTCAACGGCAGGTTTTTTTCCCTAAGTGTGGCTGGATGGACTTGAACTTCCAACCTTCCAGTTTATAGCTGTGCCCGTTACCTGTTTGCATCACTGGGGACTCTGCTACATCTCTGCTCCCTCGTGAAAGGCTTGAAGCAAGCTTCACTCTCCATTTGCCCCTTCTTGCCAGCCTGCTCGGAGTTCCTTCTGTGGGGCTGTAGCAGAGAGTGGGGACACTCGGGTGACGCCTACACTCTGCTCTCATGTCACAATGATATAGTATTTTTGTTCAAAAGAAGGTTGGTATCCAAAGCCCCGCTTCGTGCTTCAAACCCTAACACAATCCACAAGCTGGCATGCGCACACGCAGCACTCAGTTGAGTCTGCACTGACTCAATGGCACCCAACAGCAATAACAGTGTCACGGGGAGTGATTGCCACAGGGCCGACTTTCTGTGTGAGACGTCTGCGTTGTCATCAAGAAGCAGTTGCTGTTTACACCAGCGGGTGGTTGCTATGTAAGGAGACTGCCAGCTGGGAATAGATCTTGACCTTGAAAACTGTCAGTAGGCACGGAGCCTGCCTTGGGAGGACAGTCCTCAGCTGCCCTATCATTGAGGATGGTCAACAGCTAACAGGCTGCTGGTCTCTCTGTACTCACCACAGGGGCAAGGACCCGGGCTCAGGTCAGCATCTGGACTAACCAGTCTAGGAGGAGGGACTGAAGAGTACCAAGAACAAAAGAGACTTGCAGAGTTGTTCTAGAGACTAGCCTTTCTCAGAGACAAGTGCTGAGTGACGCACACATCAAGGGATGAGGTAGGAGGACCCAGTGGAGAACAACAGGCTAAATGCCGACCAGAAAGTCTGTGGGTCCCTAGAGACTCAACGGCAGACTCACATCATTGTCATACAAAAGCAGATGGTCTGAACTGAGTTTGGGAAGCCCCAGTTAAAGTCCTTGGCTCTAATTCCCACCCCAGATGCAAGGGGGTATCCCCCAAAACTAGAATATATTCTTCAAAGCTATGCATTTAATTTTTTTTTTTTTTTACAAAACAACCTATCACCTTCAAAGTGCTCTCCATTACACTTAATACATTTGTCAAATGTGCGATTCCATTCTTGGAAACACTTTTTGAACTCATCTGTTTGAATATCTGACAGCACCTCCCTTGTGTTTTTCTTCACCTCTTCTACTTCTTCAAATCACTGTCTCTTCATGTCCCTCTTCACGAAACAAAAAGAAGTCAAACAGAGTGAGGTCAGGTAAGTAAGGTGCTTGGGGCAAAAGAGGCATGTGGTTTTTGTTTTTTGCCAAAAACTGTTGCACTGAGATGGCTTTGTGAGCAGCTGCACTGTCCTGGTGGCAAAATCAGTCCCCTGGGTCTGCCACAAACCAGACCTTGGTTGTCCTACACTGTTATTCAATCTTTTCAGAACCTCTAAATGGAAAGCTTGATTAAAAATCTGACCTGGAAAAGGCCTGATTTGTAGCAGACGGGGGCTGGTTTTGCCACCACGACAATGCACCTGCTCACGCAGCCATCTCAGTGCACCAGTTGTTGGCAAAAAACAGAATTCCTGTCTTGCCTCACACACCTTACTCATCTGAACTCACTCCGTACGACTTCTTTTTGTTTCCACGAATGAAGAGGGACATGAAAGGACAGCAATTTGATGACAGAAGAGGTGAAGGAAAAAATGGGGGAGGTGCTGTCAGCCATCTAAACAGACGACTTTGAAAAATGTGTCCAAGAATGGAATTGCAGATTTGACAAATGTATTCGGTGTAATGGAGAGTACTTTGAAGGTGATAAAATTTGTTTTGTAAAAAATAAAAATTAAATGCCTAACTTTGAAAAAAAAATCTGACCTGGTGGAACGAAGCCCAAATGCATTACAAGTTGACATTTGGGAAGTTGATGGATGTCCATAATGAGGTTTGTCATCAGTCAACATTTCACCTCTTTTCAAATGAGAAAACCACTTGTACACTGAGTTTTTCCCATAACACTGTCCTGTAAACTGTGGTCAACATCACCACAGTTCCCGCAGCGTCTTTCCAGAGCATTAAACCAAGTTTAACAGCTACACACTCTTCTCTTTGAGTTGGCCGTCACAAAAAACGAGGTTTGAGTGAAACTGCTTTCACGAAAAAATTCACTGTGACCTAGAGAAACTTCTGAGGCGACACCACTGAGTGCACTAACCCAGAGCAAGTTGCTTGATGCTCTCCTAGCCAGAAAAAATGGTGTACTGCAAAAGTTCCACCCAGAGGAGCTTTTTTCACATGGGGGGGTGGGGAAACCCCTTCATCTACTGTTCTATGTACATCCTAGTATGGCCAGCAGAATACTTATCAATACAATAAAGATCGACATTGAGAGAAAAGAAGAAGGATTGGTGGAAGGAGGGAAGAAGACAGCATGAAGGGAGAGAGGAAGGAGAGAGGGGGCAGCGGGAGATGACAGTGGCTCGTCCAAGCTCGCTGATGCACATGCTCCATATATACTGTCTCTTTGAGCATCAGAATACTAAGCTGCTTTTGGAAGCATCTAGGGATGGGGAGGTTTACTCCTCATGAAAAAGTAGTTTACAAGGAACTTTTCCCTTTTAGGTCCAAAGCCCAGGCTATAATAATGGAAATTAAATGCAGATTTCATCCGACAATATGAGAGGCATTTTGCAAGGAGAAGACTGATTCTTCTTAAGTTATTCTGACTCCAGTTTGGGGTATTTCACATACTCATGCAGATCCTCCAGATTCTGGCCCTCTTATCAAGTGCCTTTGTATGGAGCCAGGGAAATGAATCCAATGTGATAAGTGGGCTGGGTGTAAAATAACCAAAGGCAATGGACACTTGATGTCTTGGCAGGAGTTAATAGGCAGGGTGGAGATTATAGCTAGATGGAGTCCATGCGCCACTCTCTAAGAAGGCAACACGACTCCGTTCCTACAGTTGTTGTCATGTGGAAAAACAACTTCAGGGTGACCAGAGCTTTTAATTTATCCCAAGAAGAGAGAGAAATGGTGTTAAGACAACATTCAAAATGCACCTGTGGTCTCTCTCTGCCTTCAGAGTTTCTGGACAACTGTTGCTTCTTTTTCTGAGTTGCATACATGAGACCGATCGCTTCTCTGTGTGTCGTTCTCTCTCCAGGCCATTACATTTATATAGACACCTCATTTGCCAAGCAAGGAGAGAAGGCCGTGCTGCTGAGTTCCGATTTACACGCCGAGGAATGGAGCTGCCTTCGCTTGATCTACCAGATAACCGCATCTTCAGACTCTCTAGCAGATCCCAGCAGGTTGAACCTCTATGTGCGATTTGAAGAGAAGAGCTTTGACCACTTGCTTTGGTCCACTAAGGAAGCTTCGGAGAGCTGGCTCATAGCCAGCCTGGATTTGCAAAACAGTCCCAAGAAGTTCAAGGTGAGTTGAGTTTAGGAGGAAGCTGTAAGTATAGTAAGGGTGCTTTATGCCACTCTGAGATCTTATGAAAGCTGCAGGTATTTGAAATTAGTTATTGTACTTGTGTCAGGACACAGTTCTTTTCAGGAGACACGGTATAGAAGAACTTAAGAATGTATTGTGTGTACTGAAAACACCCTCTTCCTGAATGTCTTACTCATCTATGTAAATGAGCCTGCTTTAAGGATCTAAGTGGGATTAAACCACCCTTCAATGGAAATTGACTTCCTTAAGGGAAACAAGACGAAGAGTCGTTTCTTATCATTTTCCCTCACCCTTTCTTCCTGTGTGTGGTATGTGCTTATGTTATCTTTCTACTGGTTTGCTGGCTATCGTTTTTAAATAAAATATTAAATGTAATGAAAGATGAAAATGTTTTGAAAAACCATGAACACTTAAAGGACATGTTCTGACTCCTTTTCGATGTGGAAATTGTTCCTTCCAAAGTGTTGAACATGGAAAGTGGAGAATACAGGACAAACCTGGATGATGTGAGGATGTGTCTTGAGTGGTGAAGGCGGCTGAGATCTGTTAGCTGTGAGGCAGGGTATATTTTCCGTGGGAATATGTCTTTGAAGATACACAGAGTCTACATGAAAATTCTCCTCATGCCTAATTCCCCTTCAATGCTCTAGCTCGTCCCTCTTTTTCTTAAAAAGTTATGAACTACAACACTGTGTCCTCTGCTTACTGGCTGTCCCTCCCTGCATTGATTGAGGGAAGGAACCCTGGAGGGGAGCCAAGTTTCCCATACTTCACAAAGACCTCCCAACAATCAATCACGTCCTTCATCAACCAGCACAGTTGCAAACTATCAGGCTAAAATCACATAAGAAAAAACAGCTGCTCTCAGAACCAGAACTGCATGCGAACTCTTCATCAGATTTGAACCCAGTTACACACATTGTCATGATCCCCACACAGCCCAGGTGTTCTAGTGTGAAACTTCCCGTTTTCCAGAGAGCACCCACTTGCAGGATTAGATGGGCAAGGATCATGGTCAGTGGTGAGGTTCAGGGGAGAGGAACCATTCAGGAAAGGGGGGATGGCAAATGGAAGAAAGTAGTCAGAGCCACGGAGGTGAACATGGAGAAGCTGCTGAACTTGTGTATCGTCTGCTATGTCTATTCTCAACTGCAACAACCCAACATAAAAGACATTCTCTTCAGAAACAGTAAACACTGAAGTTTTCCCCCTCTCAAAACGACCTTCAGCATAAAAGCTGGAGGTTGATTTGCGAGCCTCTACCGTCTAGGGTAGCACGCTTCCACCACCAAGTCAAATAACGCTTCCCACCTCCTCCTGCCAAGGATTCTTTTTCTCCAGAGCTCTCTGCTCTCGGTTCATAATCATTCCCAGAATGGATTTGCCCAGGAGCGTGCACTCTCTTCCCCTGCTACAGCTGGACGACGCTACCATGGGAACCAGAAAAGGTGTGCTTGGGAAAACAGTTGGAAACCGTTTCCTCTGAGCTTTTAATGTACATCTTTCTTACCTCAGAGATGTCAGCGTCTTTTTCCTGTGAGGTGCCTATGAATTGGTTCCAACTCTTAGCAACCCTATCTATGTACGACACAAGGAAACACTGCTCTGTCCTGCCCCATCCTTAAAATTGTTATGTGTGAACCTATTGTTGCAGCTGCTGTGGGTCCATCTCACTGGGGGGTCTTCCTCTTTTGCGCTACCCTTGCACTTTACGAAGCATGATGTCTTTCTCCAGGGACTGGTCTCTCCTGACAGCATGTCCAAAGTGATGAGACCAAGGCTTGCCAGCCTTGCTTCTAAGGAGCATTCAGGCTGTACTACTTTGAAGACAGACCTGTTTGTTCTCATGAAGTTCGTAGGACTTTCAATAGGTACACAAAGTCTGTAGCGACATTGGTCTCTGATGGAAACTATCTGGGACTGACCATCTGGTTTGGCCCTGACTTGCTGCGTGGCTCCTGACTAGTAGTGAAAACGATGAACGCAGGAAACAACAGGGTTATGAGGTCTAATGCACCCCTGTCCTTTTCTCCCCAATGTGTCATGCAGATATTAATAGAAGGTGTCCTGGGGCAGGGATACAAAGCCAGCATCGCACTCTTTGAAATCAAGATGACCACCGGCTACTGCATAGGTAAGTGGATTTCATTTTCATTGCACCAGAACGCATTTGAGAGAACACACCGCATAATGCACGGCAGTTTACATTCTTTGTTAGGTTCCCTTGAATGCTGTGTGCCACTTCTCTGTGTTTAGCATCGGAAGGCTCAGTAAAGTGTGCCTGGACAGGCTGACTGAAAGAAGACAAGGTCAAGGTGGCAGCTCTGACTCCAGCAC
Organism: Tenrec ecaudatus; assembly: GCF_050624435.1. NCBI lineage: Eukaryota > Metazoa > Chordata > Mammalia > Afrosoricida > Tenrecidae > Tenrec > Tenrec ecaudatus. Next base: position 72,576,501 of record NC_134539.1, on the reverse strand, counting down.
TGCGGCCTTCACCTCAGCGAGTTCTCATGAAAGAATTCCCAGTGGGCTGCAGACTTGGTGCTTTGTCACGTTTGTCCCTTTCCCCGATGTACTTCCTTTCTCTTTTGGTCTATCATTGCCCCTGTCTCTGTAACTTGTCACTTAGATACCATTTGAACAGTTGGTAGTGGGCGTCTCTGTGCTCTGGGTTCTGAGATCATGCACAGAGAAGGTGCAGCGCTATCCTGTGCTTGCCTCGCCCCACCCCTATTCACTGAAGTGCTTTCTCTAAATGACGAATGTTCTAGAGGAGAGCAAGCCATGGGTGCAGAGAAAGACAACAGAAAACTGGAGAGGACTTAGCTGAAGGGACGCGCGGTAGCTGGAGGGACAGGGCAGAAAGCAAAGAGTTCTCTGTGGGGAGAAAGTACAAGGCATGTTGCGGCAAAGACCAGAGTCCTCGTGGAGTATTTGAAGTGAGAATAGGTCTGCTGGGGGTGGGGGTGAGGGATGTTAATGGGAAGATTCTGGATCCAGGCAGTGGAGCTTAGAGTTAGTGACTTACACGTTTGGAAGGCACAAACTAGCAGGCAGCCGGCAGGGGGGATTAAGCCCTGTCTCCTGTAAGGACAATGACTCTCGTCGCCATGAGGACATGAGTTAGGAAACAGAAGACACGCGAGAGGCAGGAAACTCAGAGGAAGCCGCCGTGACCTCAGACAGCTGAGGCAGGAGCGTCTGAAACTGGGAGTTGGCAGTGGAATAGGAAAGAGGAAGTCGATTTGAGAGTGTTTCAGCACTCTCGGTGCTTGAGGGCTGAGTGGATGCGCACTGGGTGGCTAGGAAGGGAATGAGAATAGAGACGCAAAGGTGGTCGGTCCTGAACTCTGTAAACGTTCACTTCAGTGAGCCAATGTTCAGTGAAACCACAAGAAAATGTTCAAAATCAAAAGGAGATGTTCTGGATCCAAAAAGAGCCTTGGCCAGCTCCCTGGAGTCTAGGGGCTCGCACCCTGGTGGTGACTTCCAGTGACATCTTCGAGGCAACGCGAAGCCCACCGAGCGGGAGAGCAATCTTTTTATCAAGATACAGTGAGCTGAGGCCTCCGCGTCTCCCCTTAGGTGTCTCTCCGAGCCACAGTCCATGGGGCTGCAGCGTGGTGGCCAGGGGCACCCCTAGACCAGGGCCGGGCACCCCCTGAAGGCTCCCCCTGGGGCTCCGTCTGCTAGCTGAGTCTTTCGCTTGCCTCACAGCGTTAGTGGGAGGAGTCGAGGAGGTAAGGATATGAAGGTGACTGAGGAGCTGGGTCCCTGCTGGACTCTCAAGAAAAGTTCATGGCTGTTCTTCAGTTCGCGTAGTAGCTTCTCAATTGTTTAAAAAACAAAAAGGATGCCAGCCTTGGATCTTGTTAGGCTGCATCATCACCAGGACCTCAACCTCCCTTTGCTCACCTGGGAATTTTCTTTGCTCCTCTAAATTCCTCTTTTTTTATGTAAAATTTGTCAAATGCGGGAGGTACTTGCCTCAGGGGGCTGTTGGGGATCTTAGATTAATTAATCTACATAATGTGCATAGACTAGTGCCCGGCCCATAAAAAGTTCTCAATCAATCCCGCTTTTATTTCCCTCAGTGACAGGCATTGGCACTGTCAGGGACTGCGTAACAGAGCATCCCAGGAAGACAACATTTGAAAATTGCCCATCTTAAATTTTTTCCTATTCTTTCTAAAGTAAAAGCACATTGATAACTCCACCCATCGGGATCCTGGCAGGAAATAGAGACTGGGTACAGTCAGCCTGAGGAATTTGAGAAAAATTCAATAAAAAGGCAACTGACGTGTGTGGAGAAAGGAGCGGACCAGCAAGGGATAGCTGCAGGATCCCAGACTAGTGCCCCATGAGACACGAGTCGTTACCACCTTAGACCTTTGGATCTGAAGAGACAAGTAAAGAGGAGTTACCAAAATCTGGAAAGAATGCCTGTATGGTGAGGGCTTCTTGCCAAGGAAGGACACACAGCCAACCGTGGTGACCTGGCAGGGCAAGAGCTAGCAGAATGAGCATTCCAATCTCACTCTTCCCCTGCCTTCCATTGGCCAAACCAACAGGAAGCCAGAAGGTAGGAGAGTGCGTGGATCAGCCACGTACATGCTGAGCAGTCAGCACACACCAGGAGAGCATCCAGCGGGTCTGGGGGGACAGAGGAGAGGTGGCAAGCACAAGCATTAATGAATGAAAGAGTCAAGTATGGCACTGGCTTGTGAGGTTCTCATTCCTACTATGAGCATCTGTTGGCTGGGAATAACGTATCTGTGCAAACATGTCAAACAAAAACAAACGGAGAGTGTGGGTGTTCCATGACCATCTCTGTCTTTTCCATTCGCCAGCTTCCAAAGGGCCTCAGAGCCAAAGAGAGGTCTGCCCTGGCTCTTTTAACTATTTTAACTTGTGTGAAAGTCACTGTAGCTTTAGCATCCAGGAAGCACGCCTCGCAGCTATGGGGATCTTGTCCATCGCCAAGAGAGAAGAAAGAGGTAGACAAGGAGGCAGAGACTGCCAGGTGAAAGGAAGGGCCGTAGGCAAAATTTCTGGCGCTGAAAGCAGAGCCTGAAACATGTTTGGCAATAGCCCTATGAAGCAGGAGTGATGTCCCAAGGCTCTGAGTCACAGGGCTACCACTGGCTAGCAAGTGCGAGAGTCACGTCATTGCGAAGAGGCAATGATGAACTGGGACCTCGATCCTCAACATCGTATACCTTTTCATGACGGGCAGCTTCATGGCGAGATGACAGCAGCATCAGTGTCTTTCTATGGATACACGGGGGTCCTAGGATACATTTTCAGGGAGAAAGGGAAAGTGGTCTGACTAGTATCTTAAGACTGGACGCTGCGGTGAGTTTGGGGACCCCAAGGTGTGCGTGACTGCACCTCCATAAATGGTGGTTTCATTGCTCTTCTCTAGAATGTGACTTCGAGGAAAACCATCTCTGCGGCTTTGTGAACCAGTGGAACCCCAACGTGAACTGGTTCATTGGCGGAGGGAATATCCGGAACTCTCCCCCCATCCTTCCCCACGACCACACGTTCAAGAGTGAATTGGGTAAGCTGGGAACACACGGAGACCCTTTGCCGGGTCCACTGCTTGTCCCTGTCATCTCTTCTCCCCTCCTACACTAGAAGCACTTCTACCTGGGGCTTCTCCAAGCAGAGCAGGCCAGGGAGAGGCAGGAAGACCTGGCGAAAGAGTGGGGAAGAACAACCTGAGAGAAAGACAAACTGTAGACCAGACATGAACTCTGAAGGAGAAGCCTGCCTGGGGAAAGGCTCTCCTCCACCTTGAACCCAGTCTTGCTCTGTTCACACCTGCTTGGCTTTCTTCTCTGTTTGTTGTTCAGTCCTTCTTCTTTGTAAAGACAAAGCTGGAGTGACCCCAGAGTGCTTTCCACCCGCTCAAAGGAGGTTGACTATGAGGAACTAAACATGAAGCGCCCTCCCCTGGCCATCAGGGGAGCAATCCAGATTGCTGATTAATCCTGATTGTGGTGAACAGTGAGACCCCCTAGTGGCCACGTCATTCATTCATCTCAGGGGAAAAAAATCAGGAGGAAAGAGGCCACAAAAAAGGAGGCAAAGATGGGGGTCATGTTTGCTTACTTATCTGTGGGTTAGATTCTGCTCTCCCTTAGACCCTAATAAAGAAGAAGTTGAGAAAGCAAACGGCCATCGAGTGCATTCTGACTCATAATGACCCTATAAGACAGCGGTTCTCAACCATTGGGACCCCTCTGGGGGGTCGAAAGACCCTTTCACAGGGGTTGCCTGAGACCATCGGAACACACATAAATCTCTCACAATATAGAATTACATATTGTTTTGTGATTAATCACTATGTATTAATAACGTTCAATTTGTAAAAATGAAAATACATCTTCCATATCAGCTATTTATGTGACGATTCATAGAAGTAGCAAAATGACAGTTATGAAGTAGCAACGAAAATAATTTGATGGTTGGAGTTCACCACAACATGAGGAACTGTATTAAAGGATCGTGACATTAGGAAGGCTGAGAACCACTGCTGTAGGAGAAGGTAGAACTTCCTCTAGAGTAGAAAATCTTTCTTCTGTTGAGCAGGTGGTGGTTTTGAACTGTAGACCTTACGGTTAGCAGCCAAAAGCCAAGTGCTCCCGTCCCGAGCCTCCACTGCTACAAGTCCTTAACCCCAGGTCTTGTTGAGCCGTAAGAAGATCCTGGTGCTGACTTTTCCGTAAGAGCAAGAAAAGGACTTTCGGTTCTGCTGAAAGCAGTCATTTTTTTCCTCTTTGATCCCTTGCCCTGTGGACACTGAGATGATCCACGCAGTGCAATTAAACCGCTGAGGTTGACAGCGTGTCCTCAATCCGAAGTCATGGCAACTTTTTATGACCCTTCATCGCTTTCCTAATTCACTATAATTTGTGTACATCTGGGTATTTTTAGCCAGGTCTCTAAGCTTATTTCTTTTCTTTCAAAAGTGCCCCATCTTGAGGTTATTCTGCCCCTGGACAGTTTTATTCCTGCCTTTATGTTCCTCCTTACCCCTATTGCGCTCACCGCAGAGCTTCAGTTCAACTCCCCACGACATTTGGGCAGATTGGATAAGCAAGTGAGATGGATCTGGTGAGGACTATGAGCAAATAGAGAGCCTAAGCTCTGTACAAAGGGAACCGTTGGACTAGTCAGCTTCGAAGAACTGTTGCCATGAGGGGATGCAAGCGAGCTGGTAGTGTAGTGGGTACACATTGGGCTGCCATCCTCAGGGTCAGCCGTTTGAAGCCACCAGCAGTTCCGAGGAGGCAAGACTGGGCTTTCTACTCCTGTAAGCAGTGACCTACAGCCCCAGAAACCGACAAGGAGGTGACCGTGAGTCAGCATTGACTTGATGGCAGTGAGAGTATGTGAGGATGCAAACCTAGGATGCTCGATTTTTCCCGCTGATTGGGAATTTGAGGTTTTCGTGTGATGTTCACCCCCACATTTTGAGTATCTTCTAAAAGCGATGCATATGTGCAGGTCGGATCCAGTTGGCCAACTTCTTCGCAACGTTTACGTTTCCTTTCTTTTCTTAACATACCCAGGCTCCTTGGAATGAAAAACTCATAGGCAGCTACATCTCTAAAGATTGGAGTCCTCTGGGACTTTCTTGTTTAAGTTCAGCTCTAGATCTCGCGTGTTCACTCATTTGGCCCTGTGCAATGTACGATGGGAGAAATGAAAAACAAATGTCAAATGCCTTCTGGGCCCTGCCAAGCTTTGAGAAGTATCATTTCAAGAGAAGGAAAGAGACTTTTACCACAGGCAAATGTAATATAAGGTAGCTGTGTCGAGGGCTGATGATAGCTTAGGGAGCTGCTCCCTCAGCTATTACCTACACTGTTGGCTGTTAACACCCACCCGCCGGCTGCTTTGGAGGAGAAAGATGAGACTCTCTACACTCCCATACAGATTCACAGCTTCCCAAACACTCAGGACCTGTTTTAATCCACCCTCGGGGCTCACTATGGGTTGAAATAAACTTGATGACAGTGGGTTTGGGTCTTTTATTTGTGTCAAGGCCTATACGACTATTAACGACAGGGCCCTAAGAAATCAGAGAAAGATCAAAACCAAGTAATCGCCTACTGTTAGAGATTCTAGAAGACATGGCAAAAAGAAAGAAACTGTAATTGAGAGGTAGGTTTGGTTTTGAAAGTCAGAGGCAGGGCGAGACTGGAGCAATGGTGGTAATGGCAAGATTTAGATGAGAGAGCACTCTGGCTAAGGAAGCAGTACAGGGTCAAGTTCTAAAACATTTTGAATTCCAGAAAAGAAACTTCATCTTTATTGTATTGAAAATGGGACTCCACTGGAGGTCTTCCAGCCCAGAGCGATGCTTTCAGAAGGGTGCATTTAAACAACTGAATCGTGCGTTTAAATGACTTAATCTGGTGGTGATGACCTCAGAAGATAGAGGACCAAAGAACAAGGGCAAGAGGACAAAAGAATGTCCCCCAGAAACCAGATCTCTATATACAAGAGGAACTGAGACTGGGGGAAAGCAAAACATTTACACTTGGTTCTTCTGAAAGTAACATTTCTCTCTTTGGGGAATGACTAACAATTGGGGTTTCCATATACGTGGGCCATACTTCAACCCGAAAGACACATAGCCCATCTCCACTTGCAGCCACTGTAGGAACCACACTGTAAAAGAGTGTCACATATGGATGAACAACTAGCTCCTGAGTCTGCATATGCATTCTAAAAGACAACTTGGTTAACTCAGAGCAATAGCATGCCAATATTTCGTGATCTCTTTGTATAAATGAATAGAGCAACTCCCAGCCTCACAGGGTTATGAGAAAGAAAAGTCAGGAGACTTTCCTTTAAGTTGTGGAAGTAGGCTAATTTTGAGGACGTTTATTTCTGTTATGTCTTATGAATCTAGCACAAGGAGTGAAGAGAAACTTGAAAGACCAGTGCATCAGAATGGCAGCAACTCTAGTATGAAACAGGGATAGACACTAACGTATGCGGAGGTATTAGATCGCTTTTCCTAATTCATTTAAAAGTCAGCTCTTAAGTCAAGCCTTCTGGGTACCTAATATCATGATCTACTGTAACTTATCCGATGCATGTAGTTTTTTTTCACCTTCGATGATGGCAAGGACCGGCTGACTGGGGAGCAGGTGTAGTTCATGGACTGGGCAACTGATCTGCGAGTCACCGTTCAGTCATTCATTTGACTCTTTCGTATTCATGTGCCGATGTTACCTGGATGCAGTTCATCCTGGCAAGATCTCATCACCCCTAGTCTTTAGCACTCTTGCTTGTGACAAGAGAACACTCTGACCCAATTTGTGTCAACAAGAGGTGGGAAAAGAAGTCGGGATGCCTGTGTCCAGGCCTAGTAACCGGGCAGCTGGCTGGAATACCCCAGCCACTTCTCAGGGTATCCATTTGCCTGTTTGCAAATTGAGGACTTTGAATTCAATGATTTCTAAGATGCCTTTGAGCCAAGCATCTTCTGCCCCCTCCTTGCTTAATGCACCGATGGTGCTGCTAACCACGAGGTTGGTGGTGCAAACCACAGGCAGCTTCGAGGGGAAAAGATGGGGCTGTCTTCTACTCAGATTTACAGCCTCAGAAACACCTTGAGTCTTGACTGGATGGCAGTTGGTTTGGTTTTGTTAAATGCTTGGTACCCAAATATCCAAATTTCCCCCCTATGGAAGCCTATTTTGAAACATGTTTTGGGTCTCTCCTGAGTGCTTAGAAGTACCTTGCATCTGGAATTGGGTGTGGGACAAGAAGGTCTAATGAACAAGAAAGAGAAGACCTATTTGCCTAATATGCTGAGTGGAACGGTGATAGGCTCCACGCTGTAGTCGTCCCTTGGAAGGAAGACCAGTTGTTATTTATTCTTAGGCAGAGAGAGACTAGGCACTGTCTCTCTGCCTTTCTTGCTAGCTCCAATCTGCACCATCCTCTAGTTTCCTTCTTTCTCAGCCATTCAAAGACAACTCACAATGGTAGGTCAGTTTGCGCAAAGGCATTGCTTAGTCCTCTGAGGTCAAGCCTGAGGGTTAAAGAGCTGGCTGACCCTAAATCTGAAGGGAAGAACTCTGGGGAGACTGCCCAGCCTCTCCTTCCAGCAAGCCACAGGCTCCTGGTTTTTTTTGTTTTTGTTTTTGTTTTTTAACAGTTTTATTAGCACTCTATCTACCTGGCATACAATTCAATTGTATCAAGAAGAGTGGTACAATTGTCACCACAGTCAATTCTAGAACATTTTCTTCTTCCTTGTACCTATTGTTAGCTCCTGTCTTTTATCCAGTTGGGAACTGAATGTCAGATGGTGAGGCTTCACTCATTCACTCTTTACCTACTTATTTATTCACTTATTCACCTAAGTCCTTTTAAAAAATAGTTTATTTTTTAAAAGTTATTGTGGCAAGAGTTACATGACACAAAATACTTAAGTGTGCAATTCGGTGACAAGAATGGCATTCACCGGGCTGGGAAAGCATCACCACTACCTACTTCCCAAAGTGCCTCCTCATCCCAGCCAGAAACTGAGTACCTTTCCAGCAATAGCACCCCATCTCTCCCTCTCCCCAGACACTGGTAACCACCAGTCTTCATTGTTTCTGTTCACTGACTTATTCTAGAGATTTCCTATAAGAAGGAAGCCATAATATTTGAATTTTGTGTCTGCTTGAGTTCACTGAGCCTACTGTTTTCAAGCTTCATCCATGTGGCATGCATTAGAGCTTCATGTCTCCTATGGCTGCTATTACTCCATTATTACATAGCTATCCCACCATTAGTTTAGTTATCTATTGATGACTGGTTCCATCTTTTGGCTAGTGTGAGCAAAGCGACAGTGGCCATTCCTGTAACTCAGCACCTTTGAGACGCTAGGTCTATTTATACAGTCACTGACCAAAGACATCCCGGGAGTCAGCATTCCCCAAACAGGATTCCCTGGAATACTTGTTCTTGAGTAAAATAATCTGGATTTTAGGGAAAGAAGTGGAGTCTGTGGTCCAATAAGCTGGAGAAACTTTGAGTTCAAGAAAATGAAATAGATTTCTTCAGAATTTCGCAGAGCTTTTACTAGACACCCCGCCCAGTGCCATGAAGTTGAATCTAACCCATAGCAACCCCATGGGGCAGCGTAGAGGAGGCTGCAAACCCTTAGAGAGGCAGACAGCCTCAACTTTCATCTACAAAGCAGCTAGCGTGTTTGAATCACTGATTTTTTTGGTTCGTCAATATTGTGGTTGTTAGTAATGGAGTTGGTTCCAATTCATAGCAACCCTGTGTTCAACAGAACAAAACCCTGCCCGGTCCTATGCCATCCTCACAATAGTTAGGGTTGAGTCTGTTGTTGCTACCACTGTGTCAAGCCATCGTGCCACTAATCTACCTGTTGTTCCCTGACCCTCCACTTCACCCAGCCTTGTGTCCTTTCCCAAGGATGCATCTCTCTTGACATGTCTGGCGTGTGGCAGACAAAAGTAGCATTCTGGGCGCACTCCTTCCAAGTGCTTCTTCCTTCAATATAGTGTGTGTTCATATAGATTGCGACATTTCTCAAATTACCGAAGTACTGAAATGCTATGTAAACAAGTAGTTAAATGCAAGATGATGAAATCGGTGATCTAAGACTACAGAAACGTGAAGTCTTTAATGCCTTAGTTAAGGCATTAAAAGGTTTTCTAGAGGAAGAATGATCAGAACTGGGAGTTGATCCATGAACGGACCTGGGCCAGGTGAAGAAGGGAAAGTTATGTGCAGCACATGCAAAGGTGTAGAGGCATGAGGATGGGTGGCTTAATTGATGATTGAAGAGCAATCGAGAACTCCAGAAGTTTGATGATGGTGAAGTAGTCCCCATGTCCCAGGTGATGTTTCTTCTTAGAATTATGAGCCTAGATGCCTACATTCCACTGGTTTCTATCAACTCTTCTCTACTGTTTTACTGATTGCTTCTTAGCTTTTAGATTAATGTTTTGCTTGTTCATTAGCCAACAGCTCATCTCCACCCAATGTACACACACTCACTCACTCTCTCACTCACTCACTCACTCACTCACTCACTCACTCACACTCATTCACTCACTCACTCTCTCACTCTCATTCATTCACATTCCTTATGACAGGAGTTCGATGTGTGACTTTTCCGTATATAAGACAGGGAATACACACACACACACACACACACACACACACACATATATATATATATATATATATATATACATTCTACAGATTCAAAATATTTTATTTGAAAATCTCTGTACCCAGAGATCACATATTTGACCATAAAACTCTCGGGAGTGGGGACGATGGAACCAACATGCTGAAGAAGTGAGAAGGTGTCTTACCAAGTACATATGCCTTATACTGGGTAGATTCATCTTTCCCAGGCTCTATCCACTTGGGTGGCAAAGAGTTAATGATTCAATGTGTGCCTTGAGCTGCAGACTTTGTTCTTTATAAATGCATCTCATGTTCATCCTTATATCCTGTGTGAGGCCAGGTTGACTAGAGAAACAAATCCATAGGCCCTCAGATGCCTGTGTAAGAGAGAGCTTTCTATCAAAGAGAATTGTAGATTGAGAAAGCATCCCAGCCCAGCCCAGATCAAGTCCATAAATCTGATATTAGCCCATATGTCCGATACTAGTCCATAAATTCCTCTTCAGACTCACGCAGCACCTGTGATGATCCTGAATTCAGGAAGGTCACAGGTCAGAGGGTGAAAAGCCATGTGGATCCAGGGGCGGTAGGAGCATCTCAGCACTGACGCAGGTCTCCATGTGGCTCCTCAAGTGTCCCAACAGCAGGAGAGTGAAGCAGGGACAATGTGTGCCCCACCTCCAGGGGAAAGAGAGGAAGTTCCCAGAATCTTCCTTGTGATAAGGCCATGCTCACAAGGAGGCATCATCAGGCTGTGACCTGATTGACATGCTAGACTCCGCCCCTACCACCCTATTTATCAAGTTGATGTGAAATTACGTAACTGTCACATGCCAGGAGCAGCTTATGCCTTTGCTCTCAGGTAAAAACCGAAGGGGAAAAAACAGCAGGGAGAAAAGAAGCTGGGTGCCTGCTAAGGAACTTCAGAACTCCCAAGACTTAAGGGAGGCTTCCGAGGGCCCGGGTGACTCTGTTTTACGAAAGGAAAAAGTGAATGTTCTGTATAAAAAATTAAGATGCGAACATGATATCTCTTTCATTTGACTGCGTGTTTTTGACAGTTTATATTAAACAATAAATCTTTGTTTGTTTGTTTCTAAAATGAGCTGTGCATCCCCAAATGCTTGCCTAATGTAGGCAAGGAAACGGTTAGCAGAGGAATGAGAAGTGTCGTGGGACATCTTTGGAGTCCTGGAGATGATGTGCTCTCCATCCTGTTTCTCTGACACAGCTCTGATTCACCATCCGACTTTTCTTCCTTTGTTAATATTTGATGAAGGGAAGCAAAATCGTTCAGGAGGGAACCTACTGATGATGCAGATCGCCGCTGTTTCCTACAGGCTGCAGCCAAAAGAAGGACGTTGCTAGGGAAGTAATGAGGACATTTATTCCTCTGGACAGACCTTTCCAATCAAACCTGTTTAGGGTGGCATTGCGAAGGAGCTGGACAAGGTTTCAAACCTACCATAGAGTCAGACTTACTTTATGTCTTCAAAGACCACGAAATGGATGGCTCATCGTTCCAGAGCTCCTGACTTTTTTTTCTCACTTGGGTTTGGATTGAGCTTACGTGCCATCTCAGCAGCACCTATTATTCATTTACTCTTGACATTGATCTGCTTGGTTCATTGCATAAGCGCTCAGTAGGCTGCCCGCTAGAAGCAGCTTTATCGTTATCATTGTTTTGAACCATTGCCTTTATGCAAACTCTGCTGAATCTTCCTCCCTTGGATGACTGGACAGCCTTCCAGACACTTTCAGGTATCCACAAACATTTTGAGGGATTAAGTTCAATCAAGTCACAACTCCAGTGACTCATCCAATTCAAACCCTTTCCCAGGCCAGACCACAGAGCAACAGCATCCAAAAGGCTTTGTGTTTTGTTATTTCCTCTTTCTCCACCTCATCTTCTCCCACGCATGCTGTCTGTAGCCCTTCCAGGGTTAGGAAAAGAGTAATGGATGAAGGATGGAGCAAAAAGGAAAGGGGAGGAGATAAAAAAATCTAGTCTGCTAGACTAGTTAATCAGAAGCTGATGCCCCACATGGCCAAATACTAGCCCTTTCTCTCATGGAGAATGGGAATCCCATTTCACTTTTTAAGGACAGAGATGATGCACTCTTTGACTGGTCACCTATGATTCCCTTTGTTGTTGCTGAACCGACCCTGGATTCATGGCAACCCATGACTCAGGGAGACCCCATGGACAAGAGAACAAACACTGCCCAACTTTCAGTTGGCCAACTTTCAGAAGTCGATTGCCGACCGACCTTTCTTTCTAGTCCATCTTAGCCTAGAAGCTCCACTGAAGTCTGCTCAGCATCCCAATGGCATGCAAGACTCCACTGACAGGTGGTGGCTGTGACTGAGGTGCATTGGTGGGAATCAAGTTCTGGTCCCCCAAAGGGAAGACAGGAGTTCTGCCATGGAAACCCTATTGCCCACATACATTCCTTTCAGCTCCCACAAATAGCAGTATCCCTCACCCACCCCTTTCTGTAGGACTTACTGCCTTGGCAGCTGTTTTCTTAATAAGAATCCTTTCCAAACATTCTCACCCTCTAAATACCTGCTACATTGCCCATTCCATCTAGGAGGAAAATCCATCTTTTATCTCCACCAACGACAGCATTTCATTCCACTCTGCCCCCACAAGAATATACAGTAAGCTCTTTGTCTTTGCATGTATGCAGCTAAGAGTCAACCGCAGTCTCTGTGCCCCGGGAATTCTAGATATCAGTAATCAAGTTCTCCCAAGGTCTCTGCCCATCCCTCTCTTGAAGGTCAAGGCAATCTCTCTCTCTCTCTCTCTCTCTCTCTCTCACACACACACACACACACACACACACACACATACACACACACTGTGATGAAGTTGATTCCAACTCATGGCAACACTACAAGACAGGGTAGAATGCCCTCTGTGGGTTTCCAAGATGGTAACTTTATGGGAGTAGAACACCTTGGGTTTTGTTTGCTTGGTTTGGTTTCCCCCCTTGGAGCTTCTGGTGGTTTAAGCAGCTGCTTGTGCAGTTAGCAGCCCACTGTGTAATGTGCTCCCAGGGCCCCGCCCAGGCAATGTCGCAGCGCTGGCGTTGCTGCACGTGTGCGTGGGGATTCACTTAGATAGCAGTTTTTCTCCTCCACCCCACCCACAAGTGGCCCCACTAAGCCCCAGGCCCTCGGATCAAGATAAGAAAGGTGAAGCACTCCCCTCCTCTTCCCTTGGGAGGTCAAATGAAACACATAGTAGGCCAGCTTTGTGATAACTCTCTTCAAAGAAACCCATTTGTGACCTCTGATCCGTCACTCGCCTTCTCTTCTACGCACACTGATAGTGCAGGGTGGACTGGAATCAGTAAAGCTGGCGTAGGTGCCTGGTGCCAGCGCTTAGCATATTCTGCTCTATTGGTGGCCAGGCATGCCAATCTTTAGAAAATGGGGGCACTGGTCATTCATGAAGGAGCCCTGGTGATACAGTAGTGACAGCATTCAGCTAGATTTGGAAGTTGGTGGTTTAAGTATGTCAGCCTGCTTCCATAAGATGACCGTCTTGAGACCTTTATGGGGCAGTTCTACGCTGCCTTAGGGGGTCATAATGAGCCAGAATAAACTTGATGACAAGGGGCTGTTTGGGCAGGAAGAGGGCTTTGGGCTTTGGTCACCCGTTAGTAGTTAGTGATGGCACAAACAGTTACACACTCAATTACTAATTGGAAGGACAGCAGTTCAAACCTACCCAGGGGCACCTTCCAAGACAGGTACCTTGGAATATAGGCCTAGTGATCTCATCCCAAAAGGTCATTATAAAAACGCTAAGAAGCTCAGTTCTACTCTAAACCACTAGAGGTCACCGTGAGTTGGACAGGCTACAGCGGTGACTGGGTCACTGTGAGTTGGACGGTCTATAGTGGTGACTGGGTCACTGTGAGTTGGACGGACCATAGAGGTGGCTAGGTCACCGTGAGTTGGACGGTCTATAGTGGTGACTGGGTCACTGTGAGTTGGACAGGCTACAGCGGTGACTGGGTCACTGTGAGTTGGACGGACCATAGAGGTGGCTAGGTCACCATGAGTTGGACGGTCTATAGCGGTGACTGGGTCACCGTGAGTGGGACGGGATATAGCGGTGACTAGGTCACTGTGAATTGGAGTCATTCCAATAGCACAACGACTCACTGTCTCCCAGCGCTGTCTTGTGCAAGGACAGCAGAGCAGTGGATGAGACTCTCAGGCATGGGCTTCTCCAGCCCAAGTTTCCCCGCTTTCTGGGAAGATAGTTTGTCCAGCCAACCAGTGACATCGGTGCTAAAAATGCAGCTAGAGGACAAATGTAGCCAATGGGGCTGACGCCGAGTCACAGCTGAGTCAGAGGAAGCCTTTGGCTCATGGCCAAGCCAGCAGCAATCTTTGAAGAATGCTGGTTAGCCAGACTGATTGAAAATTAAACTTCGGGGACTGCCCTCAAAGTTGTTGGGTTTTGTTTGTTTTTTTCCTAATCCAAGAGAAAATGGCTGACTACCAAGAACCACCGGGCCCAAATGAAAAGCCTAGGTAAAACAGAAGGCTGCCGCAGGCAGACAGAAGCCCCTCTCGTCTAGAGATAGGTGTCCGTGAACCATTGCTGTGGACATTATCCCAGGAGGCTGGGGTTTGCCTGGCATGACTATGGGTTTGATATTTTCACTAAATTAAATGTTGTATCTGAAACCAATGTCTCTTTGTCTATAATCCAGAACTAGAGAGTGACAGACTGGCTTGCTGTTTGAAACGTGACCGAATAGCACAGACGTTAGGGGGCTGGCAATGACTTCTCCGTTTTCAGCAGAATCTATTAGCTCATGCGTGTGCTGGTTAGTGGTCACCAAGTCAGCTGGGATTCGCGGCAAGTCCATCAACAAAAGAACGAGATGCTGTCTCTTCCTGGGCCATCTTTGTGATCACTGGGCTGCTTGAGTCCCTTGTTGATGCTACAGCACATCTTGAATACCTTCTCCCCCAGGGAGCTCAGCATCCAACACTATATTAGGCAATATTCTGTTGCCATCCATAAGTTTCCACTGGGCATTTTTCAGAAGTACATCAGCAGGCCTTTCCTCCTTGTCTGCCTTCGTGTGGGGCCTCTGCTCAGACTATGGGTGACCACATTGGCTGTATTAGTCTGGGTATTTTAGAGAAACAAATCCACAGAAACTCATATGTATAAGAGAGAGTTTTATATAAAGGGTAAGTGCACATCAAGAAAACTTTCCCAACCCAGTGCTGCCTAAGCCCACAAGTCCAACATTAACCCATATGTCCGACACCAATCCACAAAGTCCTCCTCCATCTCACAAAATATATGCAATGATGCCGACTGCAGGAGGAAAGTCGAATCAGTGAGCATGTAAGCATCTCAGTGCTGGCAGGGGTCTCCACACGGATGTTCCAGCACCCAAGGCTGCATTGGGTAGGTCCATGTTGCTTCTCCTTGGGGATGTCTTGCAGGAAGTGAGCCTTGACAGCTGAAGCAGGGAACTGGTTAAGGCAGCTGCACCCTGGTCCGACCATCACAAAACAAGAGATCCGAGAACTTAAACTCGAAAGGTGAAGCTCACCAAGCCATTTATCCCTCAATTAACCCCACATGTGTTTATCAGCCAGGTTGGCACAATAAACTAACTGCCTCACTGGCTTTGAAATACCATTGGCCAAACGTCCAGTATCATAGCACATAAGCCCACCCAGGACAGCAAAATGAAGGACAGGGAGTGGGGCCTGTCTTTCATGGGCTTTTTCATGTTCAGTTCAAGCTTCAATTCTTTTTCATTCTCTTTGGTCTTAAGGATCCTTAAGGATTTGTCTGATTACAGGGTTCAGTCCCCCTAACGTCTATCTGGTTTCAACCTATTCAGACCTGAAAAACAAAAAGAACCCCTGAGTGGATGATGACTCCTAGAGACCCGTAGGACAGGGGAGAACTGCGTCCATGAGCGACTGAGACTGTAACCCCGTCTGAGGGCAGAAAGTCCCACTTTTCTCCCCTCCAATCTGACAGAACTGATGAAAGATACCTCTCCCATGAGTTCTGGGAGCTCTGGGCCCGAGAGGGTGGGTCAAGTCTCCTTGAACTGGGTCCAGGAAATTTTGAGCCTCAGACACTAGGCATAATTCCCTAGAACTCCAGGAAGTTTTCTTTATTCCCATTTGAAAGGTGCACACAATGTCGCCAGCACCACTGTGATCACTGGCTCCCTCCCACAGAGCATCCCGGACCTGGGGACACTCTCACCCCAGGACAGTTGTCTGACCTCCAGCCTGGCCTCCTGGGGCAGACCCCTGACAGGTGATGGCTGAATTGCTCCCATCTGTTCCTTTGCCATGATAAAGCCACTTTGGGCTACCTTTTGTTTCCCATGGAGACCCTTAGTATGAGCCAGGTAGTGAATAAATAGCAGCAAACTTTGGCAGCAAATGAAAGGCCGCGGGAAAGGGGGCAACAGAACGCGGTCTGGTCTCGTGGTTGCAAAGGAGACGTGGTGTCAGCAGTCCTGATCTTATTCCCAGCAGCCTCTCTGACTCACTTTGGGCAGGTCACATTGTGTTTGTCGGGTGGTTTTTAGTATCAGCAATGGGATTGCGGCTCCCTTGGCCTGGTGTCAGGTGTTTGAGTTGTTAATGAGACCCTTAGGTTGCAAATGCAGGGATTAAAATATTGTCCACGCAGCAGGCGAGACACCATTTTTCAAAGATCTGCCCACGGTACAGAAGATGAGTTTCTAAGGACGTAGGCTGTGAGAGCAATTCTTCTGAGTTAGCGCTTGGGAAGAGGAAAGGCTAGCTCCACGGGCGCTCCTGACGTCTCCCAGACTGGCTGAGACCCTCCTGGGATCTCCGGGGATGCTCCTCATGCTGAAAGAAGGATGTCCCTCTTCCTGAATCGATCAGAGTAGGTTCTCTAAGAAGCAGACACACCGCTGGAATTCGTTGGGAAAGAGGGCTGTTAGGGGGAATGGCTGTGGAGCAATATAAGGTCCAGGACCAATTCACCCGGGAGACGTAGGAGACACAGTGGTAGGAGCCACAGTATTTCAGAGGCCATGAATATGTTTCATCTTAGCATCTGAAAAGAAACAAATAGAGTCGCTCTTATTACTGTGTACTAGGGAGTCAGCACTTAGAGACCCTGTATGTCAGAGCAGATCTGCCCCATCCGGTTCCTACAATAGCTTCCTAAAAACAATGATGAATAAGTAATAATGAACCCAGCCTGGGTATCATTATATCAATGCACTCATAAGAGAATGAGAACCGGCAGTCTAGTGCTTACTCATTGGGCAGCCATCTACTCAACAGACAGCAGCTCCAACGACGAAAGCCAGAGCTTTCGACTCCCACACAGAGCGGCAGTCTTGGAAGCGCACCGGGGCGGTTCCTCCCTGTACCACGGAGTTGCCGTGTATCAGCATCAGCCAGAGGGCAGTGAGTCTGACATTTCTGGGTTGTCATAAAATGTCATTTTAATATGTGTTTACGGAGGAGAAAGGCAGGATGGCAGAGTGACTGCCTGGGGAGAGAGCACCTTCTACATAGGATGTAGAGAGGTCAGGCTGGTGCGAATTGCTGAATTGTCTCATGCCAGGCGCAATCACCCTGTTCCAGTAGCCCTGCTAGGCTGAGTCCCAGACTAGGAGCAGCCCATGCTGGCTTGCCCTTGAGATAAATGTGGTTAGTTACAAAGATGAGGCAGCTGGAGGCTCTCAGGTAACTATGACAACCCCCCCCCCCCCGAGGTAGATCTGAGTGGCCCACTTCCATGCCCCCCATAATACGGCTTTGAGAACAGAATTCATAGTATGATAGCTTCCTTTACCCAGAACCCTCTGTGTAACATTGGACAGCTGGGTGCTCTTTTATGGTTGCTGTTCGGGGTCATCGAGTCAGTTTTGACTCGACGTGACTCTCTGTACAAGAGAGCAAGCCTTAGCCTGTCCTGAGCCACCCGCACGATCGTTACATCTGAGCCCCTTGTTACAGCCATGTCGTCAGTCCGTCTTGCCCAGGTCTTCCTCTCTACTTGACCACGATGGAAAGACAAGGCTTTCTATCCTGTAAAGTCTTGCAGCCTTGGACATTCTCAGGGACAGCTCTGCTCTGCCCTTTAGGGTGGCTATGAGTCAGGATGGGGGCCATGGCCACGAGAACCTGCTTCACCGATGCAATCGGTTTCATCCCTGCTTTGATCCTCACACGAGTCTTCACTAAGTGAAGACGTAATTACAGAGGTTCACTGGCCGCATCTGTTCTTTGATTATTGCTGAATCAGAGGCAGTCTTCCGTAACCAAGGGCAATCTTTGGCACGCTGGCTATCCAGACTTAGGAAGTGCTCTGAAATTTCTTTTCCAAATTCAAGAGATTACTAGTGTTGTCATTGAGGTCCCTAGGGTGGTGTTGTAGGTAGTTTATTGTGCCAACCTGGCTGACAAACACATGTGGGGTTAATTGAAGGCCAGAGGGATAAATGACTCAGTGAGCCTCGCCTTTCGAGTTCTCAGGTTTCTTGCTTTGTGATGGTCAGACCAGGATGCAGCTGCCTTTGCCAGTCCTCTGCTTCAACTGGCAAGGCTCATTTCCTGCAAGACATCCCCGAGGAGACGCTGCATGGACCTACCCCGATGCAGCCCTGGGTGCTGGAGCAGCAGCGTGGAGAACCCTGCCAGTGCTGAAATGCTTACACACTCACTGATTCGGCTTTCCTCCTGCAGCCGGCATCATAGTGTGTGTTTTATGAGCTGGAGGAGGACTTTGTGGATTGTTGTCAGACATATGGGTTAATGTTGGACTTGGGGGGTTGGGCTGCACTGGGTTGGGATGTTTTCTTGGTGTGTGCTTAATCTTTACATAAAACTCTCTTATACATGAGTTTCTGTGGATTTCTTTCTCTAAAGTTCTCAGACTAACACAGGTAGGCTGGTCATGAGGAAAGCCTTGGTGGGCACTTGAGCTTAATCAAGGAGAGTTTCTCTGGTTCTGTCCAGTCGGAATGATGTCCTGGTTCTTCCACCCCAGAAATCACAACGCATGACCCCATCTGCTGTCTCTCCCCATGGGTATGTTTTGTTTGGTCCGCAGGGTTTGAAAACTGTGGCCGGAAGAAAGGGAGGAGGGAGATTATTTTTAAATCAATGGGTTTGGCGTAGAAGTCTGGAGTTGAGGCTTCAGTGGGAAGAGCTGGCAGCATTGGGCTGGGTCTCACCAGCTGTGAGCAGAGCCTGCTGGCTCAGTGGTGAGTTAGAGAACACAGACTCAACCATGGGGCCCTGGCACCTTACTGCCAGCTGATTGTCGTGCAGGAGATGTGGGCCCGGTGCACTGAGGTTCTCTTCCAGAGAAGCCTACTTGTTTCTCTTTGCTGGTGAAGCCTGCTCTGACAGTTTCAACTGCTGGCCAAGGGCTTATCACTCTGCTTTCTCCCTTCACCCACACATCGCTGCCCTGGACCGCTCCTCTGAGCATCGGAGCCCGCCAGCTTTATGCACCGTGCCTGGAACCCCTGAGTGCTGTAATTAGTTAACAAGCTCGGCTACCAAGCAAATGTTGGCGTTTGAGTCTACCCAGAAGCACTTTGGACGAAGCGCCTATTCATCGACTTCTGCACAATCAGCTATTGAGAGCTGGATGGAACACAGTTCCACTCAAACACATGGGGTCTCCGTGACGGCACCTGGTGGTCATGTTTATTTAGTTACATGACTTGGTGAAATGATATGGGAAAAACTGTCTGTACAGAGAGATCATTTTGCTTTTAGGAAATTTGCTTTTAAGAAAAAGCTTTGATCTGTCCATCTTTTCCTCAATCAAGGGGAGGCCAGGGCCTTCCTGGGACATTATCCATGCCTTCAACAGCCATTTGTTGAAGACCTACCACACACCAGGCAACAGGCTGGGTTTAAGTAAATGTTCAGTGTTTGAATGAATATCCTCCTGGCTACCAAGTCAATTCTGACTCTCTACCCAAGGCTTCCGAAGCTGTAAATCTCTATGGGAGCACACAGACTCATCTTTCTCCAGAGGAGCTGCTCCTTAGGAATGGTTATATGCATCCCAATATCCTACTGCTGGTTTTCTAAGGGGAAATGGTTTATTATTAACCACATTAACCAGTACCATGTAATGAAAGCAAAGTTATTGAGCTCTAATTGTTCTGGCCTTGTAAGTAGAAAGGTCATTCTTTAAAGCTACACCACATAGAAGTTCTATGTTGTTAAGAAGGCTTGGTGGTACTGTGGTTAGGTGTTAACCTCAGGACTGCTAACCTTAAGGTTGTCAGTTCAAATCCACCAGCCACCACTCTCCCCATTATTCTGCCACAAAAATTTACAGTCTCAGAAACCCTAAGGAATTATTCTCCTTGACCTTGTCAAGAGTGATATCACAGAGTTATCCTTTGAGAATCCCCACTTTATAGTCAGTGTTAATATACCTATGTGTTCTACTAACAAGGTGCCACTTTGTACCTGGTTTGAATTTAAATATCTTCTTCACTGAAAATCATGTTGAGCTGCCACTTTGTATGTTGTAGGGAGGTTACAGGAGAGTCCTCTGATCCTTTTTAAGAACATGGTAT
Source organism: Tenrec ecaudatus (assembly GCF_050624435.1). Taxonomy (NCBI): domain Eukaryota; kingdom Metazoa; phylum Chordata; class Mammalia; order Afrosoricida; family Tenrecidae; genus Tenrec; species Tenrec ecaudatus. The sequence goes on along the minus strand of NC_134539.1, from coordinate 72,556,189 downwards.
GCTGCTAGAAGTCTTGTCCATAAAGGAAGGCTGAGGCAATGCTCTGTTTCCTTTGCATGGGTGGATTCGTGTAAGTTCATAAAGCTTCTTACAGATGGTAGGTCTACGTTCTGTTTGTATCTTTCACTACAATTAATAGTCAGAAGAGAATTGTTCCTTTCCTATATGGAGCATAATACAATGAACCCCCAGGTGCCCAGCTCCCAGATTCAACATTTATTCTCTCACGTTAAGATGTCCCAACGTTGACCAACTCATAGTGCCTGAAATCCTCTAACTTCAGAAGAGATCATAGCTATCAGGCCAAGGCTGACCCCTACGAGGTGAAGGTCAGATACACCTTCGCTCTCCAACTTTTGACTAATTCTGAGACCAGCTGTCCTCCCACAACACTGTCTGTTCTCTGCTGTGTTTGACAAGTCAGAGTCCATACTTAGAACTAAGTGGTTTATGAAGGAAGTGATAGGACACAGTTCTGGATCAAGGTCAACAGGCTACAACTCAGGATCAGGATCAGGACCAGACTGTCTGTAGGCAGAGTCTCCTTGTTCAGTACAGGTTGGCACTCTCAGCTCCTCTCAGCTAAACAAGCAAGCAGGCCCTTCTCTGTGCTGGGCATGTCCACTCTTGGCCACTTAAGTCTCCTCTTGGCCATGCACATCCCCTCTCAGCCACGTAGACCTTTCTACCATGGGCTCTCTGCTGCTAACTGACCCTGCTCCTCACTGATACAGCAGTGTTGCTCTTCGCTCTCTCAGCTGTCTCCCAGCCGCAGGTTTCTGCTGGCAACACTAACACGGCTGCTGGCCCGCTCCGAGGCCCGTCACTGTGGTAGAGGTGGACTTGTCTCACCGCTCTCGTAAGAGGTTCCTGCTTCTCTCTTCTCTTTCCTTTTTCCCTTTGCATCCTCTGGGGACCTGCCTGCACCTATGAGGATGAGTCAGACATGTTGCTATTGGGTTCCAGGCAATGCATGCATGCACGGGTTTATTCCAAATCACACGTGTGTAAACACGTCTCTGTGATCACAGGATGAATTTAGACAAGTTCTCTCAGGGATACACTTGTCTTCGACTCATTAGGTTGCCTTTGCAGTAAAAGTCCAGTCAAAAAAAGTATATTCTGAGGAGGTCTGCTGCATCAGTTCAACTCAAGGTGGAGAAGCCTTAGCTCAAGGCGGAGAAGCCTTAGCTCAAGGCGGAGAAGCCTTAGCTCAAGGCGGAGAAGCCTTAGCTCAAGGCGGAGAAGCCTTAGCTCAAGGCGGAGAAGCCTTAGCTCAAGGCGGAGAAGCCTTAGCTCAAGGCGGAGAAGCCTTAGCTCAAGGCAGAGAAGCCTTAGAGGTTTGGCAGCTGGTTGGGGGGATCCAGAAGCATTTTTGTGACAGATCCTTCTCAAAGGACACAGGTCAATCACAGGGGCTTATAAGGAAGACGTTTCAATGAAATGGAAAACCGCGTTGATAAGAAGGGCAAGGAAATGACTCTGGGGAATTACTTCCCACCAGGCCAACTCAACCAATCTCAGGACAGGTTGTAGCCCAGGGACAGCCAGAAATGATCAATCCATGGAGTTGTTTACAGCAAATGTCCATCAGCCCAGACAATTGGAGTAGAAAACAAGGGCAAAGTAAGTTCTTAGGACTTGAGGTAACCTCTCAAGTTATTTTCCCAAGAGACAAGGCAAAGGGCCGCATAAAGGAATGCGTTTCACCACCTACAGGCAATCGGGCTTCATCTATGCCTCCCTCTTCCTAACTACCCTTTGATTTTGAATCACACCATTTCCTCGGAAAATACCCAGGCGTATCTCATGCTGTGTCTCTGTGTGATCCTTTCAGGTCACTACATGTACGTGAACTCGATTTATGTCCGGCACTTCCAGGAGGTGGCTCAGCTCATCTCCCCAAGGACCATCGCGCCCATGTCTGGCTGCCTGTCATTTTATTATCAACTCCAGCAAGGGAATGACCAGGTCTTTTCCCTCTACACTCGGGATGTCATTGGTGTCTATGAGGAGATCTGGAAAAGGAGCGATCCAGGAAACTCGGCCTGGAACCTTGCGGAGGTGGAGTTCAGTGCACCCTACCCCATGGAGGTAGGTGAGCCGGGTGTGGCCTGGCCTGACTGCGCCTGAGAGATGCTTACCCACGCACCGGCACAACAATCACATTCCTTATCTTCCACCACGTCTCAACCTCAATCTTTCTTTTCTCTTTTTTTGGCCTTCTCCCCTTACCTTCTTCCTCTGAACTCCCTTCTTCCTTTCGCCTGGATGACCACATTTTCTAGGTAAAGAGGATTGCAATCAAGAAAATTATGGAGACGTCAGCCAGGCCACTAGTATGTTGGCACATTTGCCCTCTGAACCTTGTGCTACGGTCATGGGTGGTAGGTAAAAAGGAGTTGAGTACCTTCTAAGAGAAACTCGTTGTTGTTTTACATATTTTTAAGTTTTTAGTGGGGAGTGGGTGAAGATATACAAAGCATAGCATCAGTTTTATAGTAAAAAGTTCATACACATTTGGGTTCATCTCATTCATTGTAATTCACACAGTGTAACCTCACTTATCCTGCTACCTCCCTGTGTTTCCTGGTTCTTGCAGGGTTGATTGTTGTAAGGAATGCATACCTCCTCGTGCTATTGCTCCCCTGATAGGCCTTGCTATTGTTTGACTGAAAGTTGAGCCCTGAGGTGAGTTCCATTCCAGGCCTAAAGTTTGACTAGGGACCATACTCTTAGGGTTTCTATCAGTCGTTATTGGACCAGAGAGTCTGGTCTGTTTTATAGCTTTGAGTTTTGTTTCACATTTTTCTCCCACTTTATCCAGGACTCTCTAGTGTGATCCCTTCCAGAACAGTCAATAGTCATAGCTGGGCACCATCTACTTCTTCTGGTCTTATGGAGACTGATGGTATATGGTCTATTCATCCCTTGGGCTACTTCTAGAGGAACACATTCTTCAACTTTCATTCTTTGAAAGTAGGTCTGAGGATTTCTCTTTCTTGAAAGACTTGTCTTTCTAGGGGGAATGGTGTCCTTCTTTTTCTATTTACAGTATACCTAATGTAGACAACCAGAAATAAACTTATTATCGCGGCCCTAATTTGAACCAAAGTTTGATATCTTCCTTTTTTAAATGTTCAATTGTTACACACATGATAAATGTGAACACAGGAGAATTGAAGGAAAAAAAAACCCAGGGAAGCAAAACAAACAAAAATACCCTAAAAGCCAGCTTTTCAATGACGGGGACAATTAATTGTTTGTGTTTCTCTTGGTGGCGTTTTTTCCTGGCTGTAGACCTATTTGAATCTTTGCTAATCTAATTATTTCACTTGGTTGATTTTGTTCTTCTTGTTGAGAATACGCACAGGAAAACAAACACCAATTCAATGATTTCTCCATGGACATTCTGTGGCCCTGATTGCCTTCTTTAAGTTGTGTAAACCTGTTTATCCTCCTTTTCTGAGTTATTTCTCTACCATTAACATAAACTTGCTAACCTCCCCTCACACACATCCACACATGCCCCTGAAGCTTTCAGCTCGTCTTTCTAGTTGCCATCCTGGAGACTGTTTTTCTAACCACATGGAGCAACATCTAGATCTGTAACTGTACTCCAGACTTACAACGGGAGACCCTGGGGAGCGTGGACAGTTAGCACACTCAGCTGCTACCCAGAATGTCAGGGGATTGCGTCCCCAGAGGTGCCTTGGACAGAAGGGCTGGTGACCTGCTGCGGAAAAATCCAGCTGAGAAAACCCCGTGGAGCAGGGCTCTGTTCTGACCCACGTGGGGTTGGCTGAGGTGGAGTCGACTTGACAGCAACTGGTTCTTACTTACACTGATCCAACCCGGTAGATAAAACTATCCCCACATTGTACATGGGAAAGACAAAAATAATCAGCGTCCAAGAAGTTGAACATTTTTTTCTAGGTCACACAGCTGCTGACTGTCGGAGCATGTAGGAGAATTCGGGGCTTCTCTGCCTAGCGCTGATGGAGAAGGCTTAGCTCTGACTGAGGACCTCCGAAGGCCTCTCGATGGGGCGGGTGCAGCATTGTTGTGGTCCATGTGTCAAGGAGTCTCACATGTCCCCATGGATGTTTTCTCTCTCTGCCATTCACATGATCATCCCTGGTTCCCTTTAAAGTGCAAAAGAAGCACTTTATTGCTAGGGATGCTTTTCGCTGGCACCATCTGCCTGCCGGATGCGGAGCTGTGAACAACACTGGGCTTGGGGCTTGGTTTCCGATGTGCCCTGTCCGCTGCGGATGTGCCTGCAACTGCCAGGCCCCCTTCTTATGCTGCACACTATCTTGACAGAGCTTCGGAGAGAGCACACTGCCTTTTGTAGACTGTGATTTCCTATCCCGCGTCTAACCAGACCTCACTCTGCTCTTGAAGCCTGGTCGAAACTGTTTCTGGGAGTTTTTGTTACGAAGAGGACAAGAAATGCACATGCTGCTTCATAAACCTTTTCTCCTATTAAAGCCAGATGAGTCACGCACACTGGAACCCGCGTTCTCTTTGCAGACTCCCCTCACTCAACCGTAACTCCTGGACAACATTGGTATGCGCAAGACATTTCTGATTTTTGTTTTTATTAAAAAACAATCAATACTTCAAAAGTCACCATTCTGGACATGATTAAACCTTAGCACACGTCCTTTGGGTTCACATGTGTCAACTTGGCCCTCATCTTCGAACCCCCTTCCCTGACATGAAAGAGGATTCTGCAGAAATCAGTGAATTTAATGTCACCGCCTTCACAGGTGAATTTTCAAAAGAAAAGCGAGCATTTTGAGACTCTCTTTCTGAACTGGGGGCGAGGGGCACGACATGCTGCCGTACTGGCAATGATTAGCATATTTTGATCAGAAAGTGACTCTGATCCCAGGCTCAGTAACAGCGAGCCGCCATTCATCTTTCATTGTCCGCTGACCCCCTGCCAACGGAACGGCATGGCTCTGTGGTTTCCTTGCCAATCTGATGTCTCCCTTGTCGTACGGCCACACCTGTTGCCTTCATCCACCCTCCCTCCCCTCTGCCAGAAGGGACCCTTTCCTGGCTTTTGGAGAAGAGAGCTATGAAGGCCCAGAGCAGCTCTGTTGTGAAGCTGAAGAGGACCTTCCTGCTGCCGTTTGGTACCCTGAGGCCAGTTCCTCTTTCAGAGCCACCCGATGTGTGGCAGAACGGACCACCGCCCAGTCCTGCACCATCCTCACAATTGTCGCCACGTTAGCCAGCGTCGAAGCCACTGTGTCAATCCATCTACCAGGGTCCTCCAACTCTTTAAACAGGGAGCCAGCTCGCTGTCCCTCAGACCCATTGGAGGGCTGGACTATAGTTTAAAATAAAAAAAACTACGAACAAATGCCTATGCACACTGCACATTGTCTTATTTTGAAGTAAAAAACAAAACGGGGCAAAAACACCCGGCGGGCCGGATATGTGTCCTCGGCGGGCTGCATGTGGCCCACGGGCCGTAGTTTGAGGACGCCCGAAGACAAAAGCCTTCTCCTTTTTTGCTGCCTCTCCTATCCAACATTTTCTTCCTTCCTACCTTCCTTCCTCCCCTTATTCAGTAAATGGAAGAACCGAAGACCGGAAGAGAGGGCACTGTGAAGCTAACAAGAGGTCAGCGGGGAGGAATAGCAACTCACTGAGTTCAGAACTTTGTAGGCACCTCCTCCTGTGCTGTAAGCATGGGACTGTGAGCCAGAAGGCTGATGGTTCAGACCCGCCAGCCAACTCCTCCCTGTGAAAATGAGACGATGTGCCCCCGTAAAGACTTACACTCTGAAACCCTGCATAGGGCCCCCGTGAGTCAGACTTCACTTGATAGCAATAAGATGGGTTTCGTTGGGTTCAGGAATCCTGTGCTGAAGGTGGAGCAACTGGGTCATACCTCAGCTGCTGATTGAAAGGCTGGAGGTTCAAACCCACCAGAGGTGCCTCGGAGCAAAGGCCTGGCCATCTGCTTCTGAAAGGCCAGCCTTTGACAACTCTGCAAATGGAGCACAGGTCCACGCTGACACACTTGAGGTGGCCATGAGGTGGCGTTGCCTTGCTGACAGCTGGTCACCGGTTAATCCTGTGCTAATATCTTTGTGTACATTATTTTATTTCATCTCCCCAAGAGTCCGACAAGATAAGTGCTCCTGGACCTGTTTGGCAGATAAGAAAATTCAGATCCCAGGAGGCTTCCCTGTTTATCCAAGGTCACCTCGCTTGCGTATGATGGAGCTGAAATTTGAACTCGGGCCTGTCTGCCTCCAAGACTCAGGTGCTCTTTACCAGGGGGTTGCAAACTGGAAGTCCAAACAGGTCAAACCCAGCCTGCAATGATTGATCTGGGTCTTTAATGTTTGAATCACCAACATTGAAAAATCCAAAGATATTACATAAAACTGAGAGATCCAAGTCCCCTCCACAATGTGTGAGAGGTGGAGACCTGCCGCTTCAATTCCCACTTGTCACTGATGGACAGAAGTTGAGCAACAGTGCCTCCTATTGACCGGGGTTGGCCCCTCCATTTTGCAAACCAAATTCTTCCAGGCTGTGCCACCGTGTATTTACCGGTCTGGTCCTTGAAGGTGTCTGCATTTGCAGCCCCTGCTCAACACTGTAGCTTCTCAGGTGATCAATTCACCCCAAGTGGACAGCACACTCGAGTGGTTTTCCCAGCAGCAGCGAGTGCTACGCAAACCATGCCTGATCCCCAACGGTCATGGGCAGAAGGGCCATGTGGAACTCAGTCTGTGGCAGGGAGAAGAACAAAAGCAAAGAGGGTGGGCCCATGAAATGCCCAAACTCTAAACACTGATGCCCAAAGCTTGCCTCGTTCTGGCCACCAGGGATGTCGCCTCTGAGGGCGATGTCTTTTAACCCAGAACCTCGCATAAAACTCCACACACGAAGAAGGAAAGGACTTAGAAGGCCTTCATTTCTCGTGTCACCTGGGTTTCCTTCCGCTCAAGTTCATAAGACCAGCTCTCATACGTACATTAGCCGACACTCGAGGAAAGGTTAAAAAGTCCACCAGTAAACCGAAACCTACTGTTGAGTGTTAGGCACCCTTTGAAGAGGGTGCTGTCCCAAACTCCTGTGTTGACGCTTCACCTGCCTGGACAGACAAACCACTTTAAACTGTGGGTCAAAGTGCCGAGCCAAATACAAAATACACCATCATGTGACAAGTGTCATTTTCCTCTGCAGCTCATTTTCGAAGTTGCTTTCAATGGTCCCAAAGGAGGGTATGTGGCCCTGGATGATATTTCTTTTTCTCCTGTTCATTGCCAGAATCAGACAGGTAAGCGTTCTCTTGTTCATCTATTTGCATTTGGAATTTGACATAATCGATGCCTGTGGTCAAAATTTGCTGTAATTCCGCCCCATGTCCTCGCCACTCCCCTTATCTCAGACTCGGACACTGTTTCACAGAACAGTCATTTTTTCAAGAAAACAGTCTGTGTTCATCGCAAAGCGAACAGAACCTTCCTGATTCTACAGGCCAACTCTCCAGCGATAAGGAGCTCCATTCTCCCTTACATGTTCCGAAAAAACCAACAACCAACTCGAGTCAACTATGATTCATAATGACCCTTTAGGACAGGGTATAAATGCCCCTGTGAGTTTCCGAAGCTGGAACTCTTTACAGTAGCGAGCCTTTTTCCTGTGGAGCTGTTGGTGGTTTCAAACCGCTGACCTTAGAATTAGCAGCCTAATGAATAATCACTGTGACACCAGTGCTCCTTGTTTACCTGTTATGAAAGGAAAATTAATTCATGCTAACTCCTTCCCACCCCGTCTTTCTCTTCAAATGCTGCCTGAGTCCATAGATAGATGCATGAGTGAAGAAGAAACAAAAACCTCAAAATTTACTCAATAGAATTATTTTATGTACCCAAGTCTTATAAATGGCCTGGGTTTTTTTTAATAGTTTTATTGGGGACTTATACAACTCTTTATCACAATTCATACATACATCAATTGTGTCCAGCACATTTGTACATTCATTGCCCTTATCATTCTCAAAACATTTGCTCTCCACCTAAGCCCCTGACATCAGCTCCTCATTTTCCCCCCTCCGTCCCTGATCGCCCCTCCCTCATGAACTCTTGATAATTTATAAATTATTATTTTGCCATATCTTTCCTCTTCCAACATCTCCCTTCACTCACTTTTCTGTTGTTCGTCCCCCAGGGAGGAGATCACATGTAGATCCCTGTAATCGGTTCCCCCTTTCCACCACACCCTCCCTCCACCCTCCCGATATCGCCACTCACCACTAGTCCTGAAGGAATCATCCGCCCTGGATTCCCTGTTTCCAGTTCCTATCTGTACCAGTGTACATCCTCTGGTCTAGCCAGATTTGTAAGGCAGAATTGGGATCATGATAGTTGGGGGGAGGGGAGGAAAAATTGCCTCGTTTTTAAGGACTTTGATCTATCAGTGCTGCACCCTAGTGGACAGGGCAGAACTGCCCCTGGGGGTTTCTGAAACCACAACTGTTCAGAGGAACAGAAAGTGCTTTCTCCTGCAGAGTGGCTGGTGGTTTCAAACTGCTGACTTTGCAGATCACGGCCCAACGCACAACCACTACGCCACCAGAGCTCCGTTTACTTTGTAAGCCCTGGTAAAATATCATTCTTGCTTGTAGACCACCTATGATCACATGTTGAATCCCCTTCCCTCCAGCTCCACACGGAAGAATTTTACTACATTCAGCCTTAAGCATTCCGCACTTCTTTGCCAATCTTGTAGTCGAGTATCTTGTTCCTGCAGATTTGGGGCAAAGTCACTGGAAGCTGCCGGTGCAAGTTCTTAAAAGTGGTGTGTGACACGGTCTGATCTCTTTCATTAAATGCCATCTGAAACTCATGCTCTGCATGCTCGATGATTTTAATAAACTCCTTGGCAGTTTGGATTTCATTTGAAACCGTTATTGATCCTGTACATCTTTATGACTAAGCCCAGTCTGTCTCCCACAAATAAGGGAGAGCAAATGACAGGGTGCTAAATTTGAACCTAACTGCATCGATAAACAATGCACTTTCAGAGGGAGTGTACCAGCAGCTTAATCCATGGAGATTTGGATTTTATTATTTCTAATCCTTAGATCACGTAGGTTGGTGTGCTGCTTTCGTGTGGGCTTAGTTGATATTTCACTTAGACGGCTGCTTGATTGAAGACTAGCCTCTAAGACCACAGAAGCTCTTCCTTCTGGTAGCTGGGCCCCATCTTGTTGCTTTGCCACACTTGGCTGTAAAACCCACATCTTCAGTGATCTCTGCATGGGCGTGAATATATGAGTGATGGATTCAGCAGTGATGTGTAACTGATCTGACAGCTGATCCTCAAAGTCAGCCCTTTGGGCTGCTCTGAAAGATTCCCACACCAAAACCCAAACTCTCAGTCATGGAGTCGACACTGACTCGTTGTGAACCTACAGGACAGGGTAGAACTGCCCCTGTGCATTTCTGAGGCTGTAACTCTTTACCGGAGTAGAGAGCTCCATTTGTCACCTTCACAGTGGTTGCTGGTTTCGAACTGCTGACCTTGCAATTAGCAGCCCAATGTGTAATCACTATATGCTCTTAATTTAAGTATTCTTCCCTTTCTATGTGAAACCTCAAGCTATATTATTTCATTATGGTCAATTTTATAATTTGAATAAAACTAGTATTTGGGAAAGAGAGAGGTAATACTTCTTGCCAGGAAATTATATAACTAAATTGATGCTAAGTAAACAGAAAATAAACATCTTAAAATTTTAAAATAGAAGACAATACCATAGCACTTCAAAAAAAATTGGTGGGAAAACATCTATTATCTTTCTATTTTGTTTTTCTACAAACAGTGTGAAGCCTTCGTGTATATTAATAGTAAACCTAACAAAAAAACCATGGCCATCGAATTGATTTTGATGGAAAGCAACCCCCTCTATGTGGAGTTTTCAATGCTGCCCCGCCTTTCTTCCACGGAGGGGCTGGTGGCTTTAAACTGCCTATCTTGAGGTTATTCGTCCAAATACTTACCCAACAGCCTGCTGGTAACCCAGATAAGTATAATTGCCCTTTCCTTTGGGTGAATTTGTTTCCTTGAGAGACCCCAGGGCTACACTGCGGGCATCTCATGTCCTTAATGAGTCCTTATTCAGAGTTCTAGAGCATGGAAGATAAACTTGAATTTGATCCTGTGGTGATGACTTCCACTAAGGATTTAGTTGGTCTCTAATTGAATATTATTTCTGACATAGTTATAAGCAAAGAGATGGAGAACGATGCTGTCTACTGCAGCTAAATGAATACTTTCAAAATAGAGGAAAACTGACTATTATACTTCACAAATTCTAGTAAAAAATAGTAAATAGATATTACCAGATTGGACTTATATATCTTAAATAAATGGGTTAATCTGAATAATAATGAAGGAGTGTAAGTGTCTCTAAATTGTTCAGACCACAGGCATACAAAATGTTTTACTTCTCTAAATTTTATTGTTCCCTAATCAGTTAATATTTCCAGTAGGATTATAGTAGTTTCACAATCTCTTTATCGTTATTTTTAGAAAATTCTTTCCTTTGCTATTAGACAGCTATTTTAAACTTCTGTGTTTCCAAGTTATGTACACAAAAACACTTCCAAAATTCATCGGAATATGGAAAATATAACGGAATTCTTCCACAAACTTTTCGCATCTCCCTCACAGATGAGGGGGAAAGTGTTGAAAGTATCAACCTTCAGAGCGTAGGTTGACGAGGCAACTGGAAGTTTACAGAGTTAACGGAGACGACTCATAAATAACGCTTGCAATGTTCTCCGTTTAAGAAAGATACAGCAGGTATCAGAACGCTCTCCTGCTGTCCTGGTGGTTTGACTCGTGACAAGAGAAATCCCATCAAACCAAGGATAATTTGTTTAGAAGGCTGATCGCCCATTCGTTTGTACCCACTTTTCTAGAGTTAAGATAAGGTCTATAATGATCTTCCGAATTTCCAACCAGACTCTCTAACTTTCAAATTGTTCTTCCCAAGTTTAATGGGGGTGATCATCAAAGGATGCCCAAGAGCAGGATTTTGGATGCACCCCCATACTCTGCAACTTACAAGAGATGTGATCTTGGCTATATTATTCAACCTCGTTGGAACCCTCTGTCCACATCTATAGGATGAAGATTTTTAAAAGACAAACAAATGAAAAAAATCACTATCATTGACCAGATACCAGCTCATAAGGCAAGGTAGAACTTCCCAAGTGAGTTACGAGACTGTAACTTTATGGGAGTAGAACCCCCCCCTTTTTTTACCCAAAGAGCAGTTGGTACACCGAAGTCCATGAGGTAGGTCCCCTAGCTGCTGCTGTGGGCACCCGGCTGTGCCCACTCACCTTCAGCTCCCAAACTCATCCACACAGACAGTAAGCACCCCTTTCCTGCCTGCCTTGGGCTCTTTCTCAGGAAGTGCCACCCTGGGGCATGTGGAACAGGAGGGTGCCAAGGTGGCATCGCCAAGGATGATGAAGAAGCTCTTCCCAGAGCTGCCCAGCCAGCCGCATGCCGAGAACTCAATGAAAGCAGCCCTAATTATCCTTCTCCAATGACATTCCCTCTAGCTTAAGGACAGAGCAAATTAAATCATCCTCCCACCCCAGGTTGATTCACTTGACACTCCCAAGCCACACACACAGCAGCCAGTTGGGCTGTGAGCCTGGCCTTTACGACCTTACCTTGCAGATGACAGCCTACCTGGTAGCCACTGGACCACAAGGGCTTTGTCTCCTAGACTTGTTCTGGAAGATGGATGTGTCAATGCCTCTGAGGGCCATAGTCCAGGCTATGACCCACAGGACATGCTTGACTTAAGATTATTCACTTAATGACCACCATGCAATGCCCCATCCTTTCTGGAGGGGCACAGCAGGTCACACTGAAATCAGAGAGACCTCAAGGCCGAGGGCACTGCCTCAGAAATGTGCTAGTTGGGGGTATGTTCAGATTCCCTTTGATTCCTTTCCCTGAGCCGTTGGTGGATCAGATCCTGAGCCTCGCAGACGGACTCCTTGCGTTTTCATCCTTCATCTTACATTTCCCAAATAGCTTTTGACCTTCTGGGTCACAACAGATGCCTGCGTTGTTTTGTTTTTTTTCCTTTATCAAGCTTGGCTCCAGACTTGTTGCCTCTGCTTTTCTCAGCTGGATCCAAGGTTTTCTTGCTTCAGCTCCCTACTAGACAGAGAAAGGAATTATTGTAGCATATGAACCATTGTTCCCACCATCTGGTTGAATGTAGAGGGAATCTAAGCTCCCACACCTAAGACTCCTAGCCTCATCACAGGTGTTATGGCCCTCCTTAAATATCCCTATAGGATGACTTCCAAAGGACATCAAAACCCCCTCCTCCCTGGAGTGACAACATGTCCCTTACCATGTCTCCGTTTCCACTTATAAACCCCACTCCCCAATGTGACCTGGAGTCTAGACCAGGGGCCGCAAACTTTTGAGACCGAAAAGCCAATCCTGTCCCTCACAAATTAAAATTACTCGAGAGCCATAGTACCGTGTGACAAACGAAATCCCCACTATCTGAATAATAGCCTTTACATTTTTTCCCATTTTACTCCAAAGCCACATGGACCAACCGAAAGAGCCACGTGTGGCTCTCAAGCTGTAATTTGCGCCCCCTGGTCTTAACCAGATATCAGATCTGCTTTGGGTTTGTAATTCCTTGAATGCCCGACAGGTGATCCCATCCACTGCTAGGAATCCTGCCTTCACGCTCAGTCCACTGTTCCCTGCCTTTTGCAGGTAAGGCCACCTACTCTCTGGGTGTGGGTCTTTCCTACACCTGGACAATGGCTGAGAGGATCTGACACTGAAGATCCATTCCTTAGATAGCTACCTGAGCCTGAATCCCAGTGTGGCCCCCTGAGAGCTCAGATTGACAACAGTCTGTCCAGACCTCCTGTCTAATTGGAACCTGGCACCCACTGTTGCCCTAGCTATATGCTGAAGTTGCCACAGCCTTCAGCTCAAATGCCCCACGGGCTCCACAGTGCAGATTGAAGACCCTCAGTGGCCTGGTTTCTTTCCGTCACAGTTTCTGAGTTCCATTCCTGTTTAAGTTAACGTTGAGCTGTCTCGGCCTGTGCTCGGCCTTCGCTCATGCTAAAATAAAACCATGCAAGCTTAGCAGCCTAGAGAACACACTGCACCCAAGATCGCTTTAGTGCCAGAGCAGCTGATGAGCCTTCTGGATCTGCATGACTGAGGCTGGTTCGGTTCTGTTAATTCCGTGGAGAAAAAGAAAGAGTAAGAGACCCCTCACAACTGTTCTTCTCAAACTGCAGCACTTGGCCAGCATTTCTAAAGTCCAAATATCAGAAACTAGATGTTATATTTTATTATGCTCGTTGGTACCTTGCTTAAAGGGACTTTGCTACTTTTCATTTTACCTGCGTATCAACTGATAAGTGATGCTCAAGGACTTCCGACTGCCTCCCATTTCTCCCTGTGTCTCAAATCCATCATTAGCGCTCCTACTAGTGAAGTTGGTAATTGTCGTTTTATCTACACTTCTGAAGGAAGTCTGAACCAAGGCTTACCATGCACCTCAGACCTCCGGTGAGTTTCAGAATTCATGGTGGGTCGCAAACAGGCCATCTGGCTCCATCTTCAGGACTCAGATACTCTTTCAAGATGGAAAGAAAAATCTGAGTGAAAAAGATTCAGCCTTTCAAGTATGCTTTTGAGATTTTTTATTTTAATCAGAACATTCCAGGACCCCAGACAAATCCATCTCTAGAACTAGCTGATTAACAAAAGAATATAATCCGGGACCATAATTAGAATAAACCAGTCCAACTCCTACTGAGAATTTACAATCCCACCCCAGATATACTGAATCTGAAAGTATCGTTCAACAAGATCTCTGGGTAATTTTTATCTATCACCAGGTATCTTCCTTATTCAACATCAACTTTCACATACATATGAGGTGATGGGCAATCCCATGGCTTGAGTCAGGCACACCTTAATTTTCAAAGTGACCCCCTGGCTCTTCAACACTTTAAAGAGATATTGGGTAGCAGGTTTTCCCAGTGTAATATGTTGTCTGATTACTTGACTGCTGCTTCCATAAGCATGGATTGGGAATCCAAGCAAAATGAGATCTTCGACAACGTCATCTTTTCACTGCTTCTCATCATGCTATCTGTTGGTCCCCTTGTTAGAACTGGGGTTTTCTTTACATTTAGCTGCAATCCAGACCAAAGTCCTTAATCTTTACCAGCAAGTGCTTCAGGTTCCTCTCACTGTCAGCACGCAAGCTTTGTCATCCGTGTAGTGCAGGTTGTTAATAAGCAGGTTGGCACCAATACTGAAGATCATCATGTCCCCAGGAGAAGGATATCTAAGACGCATCGTTTGTAACACATCAAGCTCATTTTTCAAGGACTGCATCTTCGTGGCTAAGAGAGACACCCTGAGGTCTACCGAGTCAGGCAGATCTGTGTGGGGGTTAATCCCCTGAGAACAGAACACACAGTTCTCATGATCTCCTTGGCCCCACACTGGCGTATCGGGCTGTGCTCCTGTGCACTGCGTAGGGCATATTGCCTGAGGCACATTCATGTTCCAGCTAAACTGGCCACATTGTCTCCTTTCCTGTTTTTGCTTGTGTCCGTCATCTAATTACTTTTTAATTTTTACTTAGTATTTTGGCAACGCTTTATTTCAAACTCAGGTAAAGCTGCAAGAACAGTACAAAGAACTCCCTTGTATCCTTCATCCAGACCTGCAAGTCATTAACCTTTGCTTGATCAACCGTCTAGAAGTAGGTTGCCGACATCCTCCTCCTTAATCCCCCAATATTCCTGCGGGCATTTCTTAAGAACAAAGATATTCTCCAAAGAAAGTTCTGACGATTTAACAGAAAGACAATGTGACAAAGATACAGTGTTATCTCATTTGTCGGGCAAACACCCATTTCACGGGTTGCCCAATCGTGTCCTTTACAGCAATTGACTTCCTGGATTGAGCTTGAATCCTGGATCCCTTGGTACATTCGGCTCCACGTCGCTTTCATCCTCATTAATCTTGGCCTTTTCCCTGGCTCGTTGGAATGTTTCCTTGTTTTGAAAATTGATAAACTAAGAGTATAGTGATTTTTGTCTCTGAAGTCTTCCTGTTCTGCCCGCTCCGCTCCCAGAACACAAAGGTTTCTCTAGAGAGGGTTTTCCAGTTATTCAAAACAGCCCCCTCTCCCTGGCCCAAGAAGGCTAGAACCCCGAGTGCCAGCATATAGTCCAGAGTCACAGCTAGCTAGC
Organism: Tenrec ecaudatus; assembly: GCF_050624435.1. Taxonomy (NCBI): domain Eukaryota; kingdom Metazoa; phylum Chordata; class Mammalia; order Afrosoricida; family Tenrecidae; genus Tenrec; species Tenrec ecaudatus. Next base: position 72,540,860 of record NC_134539.1, on the reverse strand, counting down.
CTCATTGAGTGGGTCCCCGACCCATGCAGCCACATGCCCTCTGGACTCAGAGGACAACTTAAACAGTGACGTTTACAAGTCACTTCTAGGACTAAAAGCTACCTTTGAGAGAGCAGACTTCTTTTACACCCATGCCTTTTCGCCAGCCTGGGCTGGAACAGTGTTTAGAAACAACTATCAACACTGAGCAACGCAAAGCACAGCAGTCCAGGTGATGGCATGGTGTGCCACTTTGAATTGTGTGACTTAAACCGTCTTCAGGTAGATCAGCTCCTACTTCCAAATGTCAGTTATAAGTAGATTGCGCCCATAGTGGCCAAGTGGGTTACACATCAGGTTGCTGACCACAAGGTCCACACCACAAGAGAGACATAAGCCATGCGACTCTCATAAAGACTTACAGCCTCGGGAACACGGGCTTGTGCCACTCCATCCTCCAGAGACACGAGGAGTCAGAATTCACGCTGTGGCAGTGGCAGTGGCAGTGACTCTGCTTCTGACACCGGGCCTGACCCACAGAAGGAAATAGGGCTGTGACCATATTTGCCTTCAAAGGAAATGAAGAATTCCTCCCAATTCTAACATATTTCTGTTCCCTTTCCTTTCTATTTTGCAGGAAAGGTTTTTGAATTGTGCACTATGAATAAACATGAGCAGTTGGTCCATCCTGAAAGGAAATTTCATTTGAAGTCAGGTCCTTCTTTATTTTGATAGAGCATATGAACAGGGCCCCTTCCTCTGTGATGCGGACCTGTCTGTCAGCAGGCCATTCGGGTGCCTGGTTGGTGCTGGCTTTGACTTCTCTGGTCCCCCTGGACACCCATGTGTACACATTTGTCAACCTGTGGAGGTTGCTCTTGGAGGTGCTCGAGTCTGGCCTTCCTTACAGCTTGTTCTCCTGTCCTCAGAACTTCCTTTCAGCGCAGTGGAAGCGAGCTGCAACTTTGAGGAAGATTTCTGCAACTTTTACCAAGATAAAGGAGGCCTGGGCTGGAAACGAGTGACAGTAAAGCCAAATATGTACCGGGCAGGAGACCACACCACGGGATCAGGTAATGCCAGAGGCTGACTTGGGGGGTGCGGTGGAGCAAGTACTCAGGCTCCATCTGCCATCTGTCTCTTAGTCCCGACTAGCAAGACTCGAAGGGGGGGGACGGGGCAGCTGTCAAGAAGCAAAGGGAATTGATAATCTGGTGTCTGGCCATTTTTTAAAAGTTGGCATTTCAGTTGCTATGCTACCTTAGAAATATTGACCAGTTGGATTACGGGGCCCTTACACAAAGCCTTGACTCTCATCTTAAGAAGAAGAGTGTCTTGTAAACACCATGGCAAATTCTCCTAGAATATAATCCTTCTGGAGTCACTGGGGTTGCAGGGCCCCTTAAAACTATTGACCTGAGGAGGTCTTTAAACCTTGACCCTAAATGATCCCCTAGGGTCATCTTTGAACCAACAATGGTTTAACCTGGTGAGAAAAGAATGTCTCTTCTAAGCATTATTTTCCTTTAAAGATAAGTGAACAAATTGGCAAATGCAGTTCAAGAGGATAGATGAAAAGGTTGATGGGGGGTTGGGGCAGTGGATTTGTATTAACAATGGTAAACTAGTTTGTCAAGAAAAGATGGATTTGAAGAATGGGCCCACAGGCACCAAATTGACTATTCATGTGGAAATGGTCATATGTTCTATCAGGTATGCGTTCACCAATTTAAATAAGTGACTGAATAAAGGAGCTAATTTTTTTTAAAGCTCTTTGATTTTGAGGAGCCCTGGTGGTGTAGTGGTTCCGCATAAGGTTTCAATCCTCAAGACGGGCCTTTCGAAACCACTAGTGGCTCCAAAGGAGGACGACAAGCCTTTCACTCTCGTGCAGTTAGTCTCGGGTCCGGTTCTTCCTGATCCTACAGGATTGCAGTGAGATGCAGGCAGTTAAGGTCAGGTGGGTTTTGTTTTGTTTTGTTTTAATTATTATAAATATAGCAAGAACAGGCAGGGCCATAGAATCAGAAAGTAGATTAGTGGTTGTCAGAGGCTTTGGGAAGGGAAGAATGGTACAGAGTGTCTCTTTGGAGAGATGATGATATTCAGGAACTAGAGCGTGATGGTGATTTCACAACATAGCACATCCCACTGAATTACCAATCTTCAGATGGCTGAAGTCATGAACATTGTGCTATGTGTATTTGACACACACACACAGAGATGTGGTAGGGGGCGGGATAAGCTATTGGAAGTCATTGATGGGTACTTGATGGAGGTATCTATAAGGAGCTCTTAGAAGCCATAGTTATATGCCTCTCATGGTTCAGAGCATTAATTTCTAGGCTGCCAACTCTAAAGCCACCAGGCACTTTGCGGACAAAAAGATGTTCAGGGTCAGAAAGCCCTAAAGAGCAGTTCCACTCGTTCCGATGCAATCATTATGCCTCAGCTAAGCCTCATTAGCAGCAGGTTTGTATTGAGGGCACCACACTTTAATAGGAACCCCGGTGGCATAGTGGTTATCAGTTGGGTGACTAATGACAAGGTCAGCTGGTCAAACCCACCAGTCACTCCTGTAAAGAATCACAGTCTCAGAAACGCACAGGCGCATTTCTACCCTGTCGTCTAGGGTCTCTTAGGTGGCATCAATTGGATGGCAGTGGGTGATCGCTTCAATTGCCTTGTTTGTGAAGTTCACTCCAATGGAGACTGGTAGGCAGGGCTTCTCCTAAAGGGGCTGTGTCTCACCCATTTATTCAATGAGTGTTCATCTACCGGGCAGCAGTGGGGCTTTCCCATGGAACTAATGACGTTCACGTCTCAGAGCCCCTCACTGGCACGCGCTGCAAAAGGACTTGATGGGCGTGCTCTCTGTTTTGCCCTTGTAGCTCTGCATGGTTTACCATAAGAGGTTGCCCACCCTGTATCCATTGAACCGAAAACTCACTGCCACCGAGTCAGTGCCAACTCACAGCGAGCCCCTGCCAGTTTCCGAGTCTCTAACTGTTTATAAGAGTAGAAAGCCCAGTCTTTCTTCTGCAGAGCTGCTGGCAGTTCCAAACTGCCAACCAGAGTGGACCCCAACCCAAAGCGTCACCACGACACCCCCAGGGCTCCTTATGCATGCATTTAGGCCACACACACAAAAAACAACACACACACACACACACACACACAAAACAAACAAATCAGACTTTGACCAGCCAAATTCCTAGCAGATACCACAACCACCCACCCACTGCCACCCAACTGAGTCTGATTCATAGCCAGCCCCTGTAGGAGATACGACTGTGATCAAAACAGACATGAAGCCTGCCCTTGCTGACAGCCATCTCAAGGGCAAGAGAAACACTAAACTTGCTTCGCAGACAATCAGCTTGCAGTGACAAAATAGGCCAGTGCTGTGAAAGAGTGGGCGGGCTCTCAGAGACTCTCAGGAAGAACTTCGTCTCAGAAAGGATCACAGGCAGGTTTCTCTGAGGGAGGGCTGGGTTTGTTCAGGAGATTGGGAACAATGCAGGCAGAGGCAGTGCCATCTGGGAAGGCCAAGGTTAGCTGAAAAGGCTGAGCATCTCCAAGGAGAGGCAGTGTGGCTGGAGGGCAGGGGGAGTGCCGGTTCAGAATGAAGCTGGAGAGGGAAGCAGATCATGGGAGCGTAGCAGAAGCCAGTAAGCCTCGACAATTCTAATTTAAAAGAAATGAGGAGTCACTGCAGGGTTTGAAGACGAGAAGAGCTAGGATGAAATGTAGATTTTTATAAAGCTTGCTCTGTTGTATGGCCACCCATGGGAAGAAGCGAAGGGGCCTTTTGTCTGACCTAATCAGGTAAAACTGAACAGTATGGCAAAGACTGAGATGCTCACAAGAAAGGTGCGTGAACCTACCACTGCTCGGAACCATCGAATCAATTCGGAATCATAGCAACCCGTTAGGGAAGAGGTTTACTTAGGATGGAAGGGGTTTTTATTTGCAGTTGAATTATAGAGAGATTTCTTATCAATAGTCAGAAACATAGGGAAAAAAGCGTGCCCTTCAAAATCGAGAGGAATCGTCTCCACCAGCAAATTCAACTACCATAAATGTTACACTTGGTAATGCTGGGGCTCTACCACGGGATTTAAGTTTCTCCTTGCAGATGCACTGAATGTGTTGTCTTGTTTTCAGGGTCTTACCTGATGGCCAACACCAAGTTCACATCTCAGCCTGGCTACATTGGAAGGCTCTACGGACCCTCCCTGCCAGGAAACTTGCAGTATTGTTTGCGGTTTTACTACGCCATCTACGGGTTCTTGAAAATGAGTGACACTCTGGCTGTCTATCTCTTCGAAGAGAATCATGTGGTTCAAGAGAAGATCTGGTCTGTGCTGGAATCCCCCAGGGGTGTTTGGATGCAAGCAGAACTCACCTTTAAGAAGCCCATGCCTGCCAAGGTACAGTAGACGCAGCACCATCCTTTGTCGCCTTCCACTGGTCTGGCTTAAGAGAACAGTGAATCTCTGCCAAACCCCATCCAACTGGTGATGTGTTCCTTGCTTTTGTCTGGCTCAGTCCTCACCCCACATCTGGCCACCAGCCAAGAAAAAGGGATTTCTTTTGTTTTCCTCTTTTGGGGGTCTCTGAATCATGGCCACCTAGGGAGTTTGATGGTTATTGAATTCTTTGATTTGCTGAGAATGGCCCAACGACTTCATACTGAGATGGAGCACACACATACACACACAACTAATGGGGATGCTCATATTAAAAACAAACCACTTTAATGGGGAGCTCGGGGAGTCTGGTTTGACATCGTAGCGTTCAGGTCAATTACTAAGAGTAATGATGAGTACATTACATGTAGAGCTGCTAACTGCAGTGCTTGCAGTTAGAAACCACCACTGCTCCTAATGAGAGAGGGGAAGCTTTCTACTCCCCTAAAGATTTGTAGTCTCAGGAGCCCACGGGAGCCCTTCGACTCTGTCCTCTGGGGTCTCTGTGAATCAGAATGGACTTGACAGCCATGCGGTTGCTCTGAGCTGCACACAGGAGGAAGTTTAGTGGTTGCTCACAATACCTACCGTGGTTTTCCTTGTCCTAGTTCAGAATTCAGGTCACATCTACCCCGGCAGCATATTAATAAATGGTCTTTCTGAGCCAGGTAATGAGCGCAGGAAAGTAAAGTGGAATTAACAGAGATTGGGAGCCAGTAAACCTGGAGTTCCTGGTCCTAGCTCGACAGCCTAAACAGTAAGTGACCTTTAGCAAGTTGGTCAACTATGGAAGGGCTTATGTCACCATCTCTCTAAGGTTAGTAAGTGGCAGCTCTACCTGATTTTGAAGGCTTCCCTTGGATGAGGATGCCTTTAGGTGTTCAAGGTCTTCCACCTTGGGGAAGACCTTTTCTTGAATGATCTTGGGGATAATCTAATCTTGAGCAGCTGGAGAAAGTGAGGCCCCCTTGACCTCCCTTGGCACCTTCGATCATTCCACTGTGTTCCGCTCGATCATTCCGCTCTGAGTTGGAAATGACTCGATGGCAGTGAGGTTGTTGGTTTGGGTGTCCTAGAGCAGGTACTCACTGGAGACAATTGAGATGTCCTTGTAGAAACGCATGCCTAAATTCACTGTACATAAGGCAAAACCTTCCCTGCCTGTTGCCATATCTTCCTGACCCCCCGCCCCAATGCCTGCAGCCAGAACAAGTGTGATTGTTTCGAGCACGATTCCAAGGGAGCTAATGGTGGCATGTTCTCAGAAGTCTTGTCTCGGAGTTTTGACTACCTGTGTTAGACGGGGTTCTCTAGAGAAACAAAAACAGAATGCTAAGAATTATATATATATATATATATATATATATATATATATATATATATATATATATATATATATATATATATATATATATACACACACACAGCTAGATAGATAACATAAGAAATAAACAGTTAATTACATTAAATGGCTCAGTGTAACTCACTCCCTTGAGACAGTTATGAGACACTGGCAGTCCTTCAAGTCTTGGGGCCGCCAGGTAGTCCTCTGTAAAGCAATTCAGGCGATCCGGGCACAGGCAGCAAATAGCAAGGCAGGTCACCAACAGTCAGCCAAATGACAGGTCCAACAGTCCCCAGCTCAAGAGATGTAAATTCCAATTGTGTGGCAAAGCAGGTCTTGAAGGAACCTCAAATGACAGTGACATAGTCCACGGGTCAGGTGTCCCACAGGTAGTGTAGCTTGCAAATTGAGGCACAGAACAAGCAAGGCATCCGCACACTGGTCCGATGATCCAAGAGCAAGAGACAAGAGAGGTGAGGCTCGCCGAGCCCTTTATCTCTCCGCCCTTTATTTAATCCCATATGTGTTTATCGGCCAGGCACAATAAACTAACTACCTCACTGCCCCTGGACTGATCCCGGTGGGAATGTTTGGGAAATGTGTCTGAGTATCTCTACAGCACATTTGAAATAATACTAGCCACAAGCCCTTCAATCTGCGTTGCTTACTAGTCTAACCTGCTCCCCACACGGTGTTTTCACCTCTCAGAGAGCCGGACGAGACTCCGCAAATGGCTGTGACTAGTGCTGAGTGAGGGCAGAGCTATTAAGGAATCAAACTGACTTTTTAGCTCCAAGGTGTTTCCCCTCTTTCTTCCTCCTCCTCTCTAGAATCTTTGTGCCACCCCACAAGCTGATACTTGTCTTTTCCCTCTAAATATGTACCCAGCTTGTATTGAAGACAACTGGTTGACTAGACTCATAAGTCCCCCCTGCCTTCCTTAGGTGGTCTGATGTTTGCCAGAAACTGCAATGTGGGGGAGGAGGGCCTTTACAAAGTTCGTAGAAAAACAGAATTGAAACAGAGTGGAGATTTCCCACAAACGGTCATGGAGCTCTCTCTTTTCAAACAGTGTTAGGATTTCCACATCTTAGCTCATTCTTGCAAAGTAACTGTGTAGAAAGATTCGCTGCAGTGTTATGGCAACTGCCAAGAGCATCAACAGGAACATTGATGGCGCACTCAGCACGGGCACAGTGCTAAGCACGTCACATGTGCTGCTTCAACTCAGCACCACAGCGCCCGAGGGAGGAAAGCGTGATAAGTCCATCACAGGCAGAAACCTCAAGCAGGAGCGTCAGGGTGCTGCTCAACACACACAGCTGGCGAGGGGCAGAGATGAGCAGGCAATCCAGGACTCTTGACTCCAGCACTCACGTGTTTGATACCTTGTGCCTCCTGGTCAATATCTAAACTTATAGGAAGAGATGAGGAGGGGAGCCCAGCCCTAACTCTAGCGCTCAGGATTGCTAAACACTTAGAGGACTGGGTTATGAACCCGCGGCTCTTGTATTTTAGAACTTTGATTGCTAGGCAGGGTCAAAATCAAGTTAGGTTCAGGGCACACAAGGAGAGCTGTGAGTTAGAGGCAAGATATAGGATTACCCTGATGAGAATCAGCTGGGGCATCTCCATCACTTAGAGCAGGGGTCCTCAAACTTTTTAAACAGGGGGCCAGTTCACTGTCCCTCAGACCTGTTGGAGGGCCGGACTATAGTTTTAAATAAATTACGACCAAATTCCTATGCACACTGCGCATATCTTATTTTGAAGCAAAAAAACCAAACGGGGCAAAAACACCCGGCGGGCAGGATAAATGTCCTCTGTGGGCCGCATGTGGCCCGCGGGCCGTAGTTTGAGGACGCCTGATTTAGAGCTTTGTCATTGGTGCTACTTCTGTAACTATGCTCTGGTAGTGTAGAGGGTTACACTGGGTCACTGACCTCAAGGTCACGTGTCTGTCAGTTTGTTGTACCGTGGTGGCATGCATGCATATTGTTGAAATGCACTTGAATGCGGTACTGGCAGAGACTAGTGAAAGTACCATGGACAGCCAAAAGAACAAACACATCTGTCTTGGAAGAAGTAAAGCCAGAATGCCCCTGAGAAGCAAGGATGGCAAGACTGTGCCTCACGGACTTGGGGCATGTTATCAGGAAAGACCCGTCGCTGGGAAAGGACGTCTTGCTTGGTAAAGTAGAGGGGCAGCAAAACAGGGGCAGACCCTCCACCAGATGCACAGCCACAGTGGCTGCAATGATGGGCTCCGACCTGACCCTTGTGGGCATGGCTTAGGACCAGGCAGGGATTCAGTCTGCTGCACAGACTTGCTGGTGCCCAGCAACAGACAAATGACTGACTGTTCATCGTGGGCAAACACGAACAGCCTCCAGCCATTGTCGTCAATGTTTTGGAAACATTTGGCAAGGATGTGAATCATGCTTGGCTTTCTTGATCTGGTTTTCCCCGTGTATTCTACTAGGCAGCGCATCGGTAATCAAGAGTTACCTGGAGAGTTCGCTTAGGTCTCTAGAGCGGATAATGAGGTGAGAGCACGATGCACTCCACAGTGCTCCTCCTGAAAGCCAATGCGGGGGGAGGTTAGAGAACATCCCAGGAGCCCCTTAACCAAGGAGCAGCAGCGCTAGGCCTTCTAGTCTTTAGTTCAACATTATGCTCAGTCCCTGTAGCACATGCATTAGGTCCTACAGTGCCTCCTGGCCCAAAGCTTGTTTTCCTTTGAACAAAGAGCTTTAAGGGTTCTGTTCATGAGAAGCCTTGAAAGGAACTCAATATTGTTTTCACTGGGAGGGCGGGGCGGGAATAGAAGGTATGAAATCACCCATAAATCAGAGAACTAACAGACATTCTGTCTCATTCTGGACTGGCTAATGATCAGTCCAGCACTCATTAAGTGTTCGTAGAGAGCCCATCTACGTCTATCTCTTTACTCGGTTGTATGGCTAAACATCAAAGAAACCTCAAAAGTCATTCATGATGGGAAGATAGGTTAAAATAAAGCAGTTCCTTTGTTACATAATCTTTACCATAGTAAAAAAATTAAGTCATTTATGGGTTTGGGAGGAAATGTCTATCTGACCAATATGGAAAAAGATATATATAAATGAATTTTTTTTTTCTTCATGAAGTGAGACCTTTCAGGTCAGCTTTTTGCAAAGTATGTCCTCCTGGTACAAATTCATTTTGAAGCTCCATAGGAAATGAACTCTCTGGTCAAGTGAATTTGAGATAGTTTGCATACTGCATTCGACTTCCCCTGCACAGGCATGTGAAGATTCACAATGCACCTTAGCTTGTTCAAAATTCTGGCAAATCCTGCACTCGGGAATCTTGTTTCACCTGATTTGAGGTGCTAATCCCCCAAAGCACTTCCCCTAGAACCCTTGTCCTGTGTAGCTTCTATGAGCATCAGTCTACAATGACAGCACTTAATGCAGCAGTTCTCAACCTGTGGGTCGAGACCCCCCTGGGGGTCAAACGACCCTTTCACAGGGATTGCCAGATTCAGAACAGTATCAAAATGACAGTGATGAAGTAGCAACGAAAATAATTTTATGGTTGGGGGGGTCACCACCACATGAGGAACTGTATGAAAGGGTGGCGGCATGATGAAGGTCGAGCACCACTGACTTAATGCATTGTGGATATTGTCTTCTTTCCTGCTTATCTCTTTTAATTGGAGTATAAGCTTTGGGAGGATAGGGATTCACGGCCTATTTGTGTCTGATGCCAGCCTCATTTCTGGAACAGAGCGCTTGTGCATTATAGTTCAGAAAGAGAACTGACCTGCCAAAACTCTGTGTTAATGTCAAAGAAGAAGGAAGATTAAGTATGTCTTCCCTCAAGTCCCATAAATCATAATCTGCAGAAAAAGCTTCACAGAGATAATTTAAAGAATGTGCAGGGATCCGTTCATGCCAAGTCTGGTGTGGGGCCTTTTATGATTAGATTTACTAAAGCAACAGCTGCGAATCATCCTTTTCCAACAAAGTCCCCTACTTGTCAGCTGCTGCAAAGCCGGTGCCTGACTCACGGCCACCCTCCACACGATGGAACAAAACACTGGCTGGCCCGTGAGCCGACCCTTGGCAGATCAGTTGCAGGTCAGCCCGTTGTAACCCATCGGGATTTCATTGGCCCATCTTAGTCCCTGGCAGCACAGAAGCTTCGCCCAAACCTGTTTAGCATGAGAGCAAAGTGCAAGCCACTCCTGACAGATGGGCGGCAGCTGTGCCCGGATTGCATTGACTAGGAATAGACCTTGGGTTTCTTGCATGGAAGATTAGACTTCTCCCACTGAACTCTTCTCCTGACGTCACCCTATACCCCCATTCCCAAGGGCCAATGTCAGGTTTTACCATCCTTCCCAAATCTCCTGCCCTCTTAGCTGCCCCCTCCCTAATGCGGCTCCTCCAGTGATACCCTCACTTCCACATCAGGCCCTCCCCCCAGTCCCACATCTTCTGGCTCCTCTCACACCACCTTTCCTCACCCTCTGTAGTTGCTTCCCAGTCCAGCTGGAGAAATTGAGACTAATCTCCATGGACTCCTCTGTGCTGCTGGGAAAGCCTTCTCCTTCTCCTCTCTGTTGACTTCCTTTCCCAACCCCCACTCCAGATGGTCTAATCCCTGTCCCCTGACAGGCTTCCAAGTTGGCCCTCTGGGCCTCATGCTTAGGGCGTGACTTCAGGGGCCAGTCTCTCAGAAGGATGAAGGATCTCACTTTACACGCTTCCCTGCATTCCACCTGCCTCTCTTCATTCCCGGAAGTCTGAGAAAGGAAGTGCTATCTTTGCTCTTCTGCAAAACAAACAAACAAACAAACAAACCCTCTACCTGTACACTTGTTCTTCTTCATCCCGTCTCCCTGAGACCTTATTTCATAAATATTTCTCCTCCCTCTTACATTGGTAATCTCCATTAGTCCAGTGGGGCCCATAGGGTGGGTGTCCTGCACTCAGTAGAGTTACTCATTGTATTACTGCACCCCCCCATGCATGAAGCAGCTGGGCTTCCTGACCCCACCCCTCAACTCTTCCCCTTCCCCACTGGCTGAGCTCAGAGATCCTCTTCTTGTTCAGTGCCAGGCACTGCCCTGTCCTCTGCACCCTGACTGGTGGGCAGTGGGGAGGGGCGATGAGTTACTTCATTGAGTCATGAGTGGCATGAACCGTAGTGATGTCACTGCCTTAAAGTACCCTCCCTCGGTAGAGCCACCATCCACTGCTGCCACTTCCCTTGGGCTTGTTTTCTTGCCCCTCCCTCTGATAGTGTCAGGGGATGTAATCAGGAACGCCGCCTCCCTTCACACACCTTATAGGACGCCACTGCGTCACTGTCGGTAGAGATGGGTCTGCTGCTCTCAGTACAAGTGACATCAAAACGATCTTTCCTCTCAGCTCTCCTGTCGGCTGCCACCCCACCCCCTTCCTTTAGCCTCTCAGCGCCTTGACAAACGCTGTCTCTGTGCTAGTTCAGTTTCCGGTCTTCACATCCTTGCCCTCTGACTTTCTCCCCTAATGCTCTCTCAGAGGGTTCATTAGCAAAGCATCTCACTGATCTTGCTCATGGAGCCTGGGAAAACCCTACCTACAGGGGTCTTTCTCCAGGGCCCCTTCCTCCTTAAATGTTTGATAAGCCATCGCACTTGGGTTTGGCTTGACTGGGTGAGATTGAATAATGACAGGAATTCACCATTCTATTGTCAGTTCGCCCTGCTGTAGTGGCTTGGGGACTGCTGTGATACTGGAAGCTATGCTGTTGCCATGGGAGACAGATGTCAACACAGGGTTTCAGACAAAGGTAGACAAGCGATCTCCTCGTGAAAAGAAAAAGGGCCAGTGATCAGTGTGTGGCTAGCAGGATAACACTGTCGGACCCAGTGCTGGAAGAGGAGCCCTTGGAGAAGAGAGGTACCATCTCAAAGTTGCCTTCTTAATGGTGTGAGTGGAGCAGAGTTTCCAGGCTCTGCATTGGCTGATATAGCGCATCCAAAAATGAGGAGAAACAGTTGCAACATCCTTTAACAATTAGAACATGGAATGTATGAAGTATGAATATAGGAAAGCTGGAAGTTGTCAAAAAATGAAACGGAATGCATGGAGATCGATACCCTATGCATTAGTGAGCTGGAATGAAGTGGAATAGCCATTTGAATTGGACAATCAGATGGGCTTCTTGGCCAGAAATGAGAATTGGAAGTGAAGGGCCTCACATCCACTGTCAAAAAGAGCCTGTCCAGCTCCATCCTGAAGGGCAGCACTGTCAGGGATAGGATAAGGTTCATACGCCCACAAGGAAGACAGTTAATAAGACGATTCACACCAACAACTAATAGCAAAAATTTTTTAAAGTACCATGCCAACTTCTAAAGACTGAAATCGATCAAACTTATAGTCAAGGTCCATTGATAATTGCTGTGATTGGAATGCAAAAGTTGTGAACAAAAAAAAAAAAAAAGAAGGATCAGCAGTTTGGAGATAGGACCTGGATGATAGAAATCACACTAGAGGTCACCTGACAGAATTTTGCAAGACCAACAATTATTCATTGGAAATACCTTTTGTCAACAACATATAAGGTAATGGTACATGTGAACCTTGCCAGAGTGAATACGGAGGCATCAGATCAACTATATCTGTGGACAGGGGCAATAGAGAAGCTCAGTACCATCAGCCAATAGAGCTAGGGGACTGCCAACTGTGGAACAAACTGGTGCATATACAATATCAAGTGGAAGCTGAAGAAAATCAAAACAAGCCTGCAAGCATGAAATTATGACCTTGACTATATCCCACTTGAATTTAGAAACCACCCCAAGAATAGATTTGATGCGTTGAACACTAATGACCAAAGACCAGACATGTTGTGGGAAGACATCAAGTAGATCACGCATGAATTAAGCAAATGGTGATTTGAAAGAGAAACAAAAGCCCAAAACTGATGTCTGAAACTTGCTCTGTAACATGGAGTGGCTAAAGTGAATCGACGAAGAAATGAAGTTAGAAGACAAGATTGACAACCCACACTATGGAGGATGGTTACATCAGATAACAAAGGAGAGGACAACCACACGATGCTGGGAACCACAGATTAACTAAGTTGATACATAGCTCCAACCATGACAACCGTCTACACCTTATTTGCATGAGAGTTACAAAGATGATGACTGGGTCAGATTAAGCATTACAGACACAAATATAAACATTTCATAATCAGAACGCCTGGTTTTCTGGGTGTGGAGACTTAGGACCATAATCTCATGGGACAACTTGCATATGATCAATTTGACTAATTTCATGGTCAAGTGGAATAACACAATTAAAAAAAAACTATGATCTGCACCCTAGTGAAGTTAATAGTGGTTAGAGTCTTCAAAGCTTGATAACAGCCACCCAAAACAGATACGAGTCTGTTCTCCAGGAGCAAAGGAATAAGAAGGTAAACAAAAGCACAGAGAAGAAACAAGCCTACATGAGTCGCAACCTCATTTACTCTCAGACAGAAAAATTAGATGGTGCTCAGCTATGACTATAGGCTGTTCTAACTGTGGTTATAAAAGTTGGTCCTGGTTGAATGGAAGAAAAAATATGGAGCAGAACTCAAAGTCTGATGGAAAAATATAAAAGAGCCAGACAAACTGGAACACTAGAAAACAGAGGACTCCCCGAAACACTCTTAAAATCTCTAAATGAGTCTATCTCAGAAGTAACCTTTTAGCAAAACAGTAGACTGGCACGCAAAATATATTACTCATAAACTGGTGCCCTTAAAAACCATCAATTTGAGATCAAATGGTCAACCCCAAACAAAACCAAACTCACTACCATCCACTCTATTCTATTCTAGGAATTCTATAGGACAGAGTAGAATGGCCCCCTGTGAGTTTATAAGACTGTAAGTCTTTACTATTGTAGAAAGCCTCATCTTTCTCCCAAAGAGCAGCTAGTGCTTTTGAACTGCTGACTTTGTGGCTCACAGCCCAATTGGTAACCACTAGGCCACCAGGGCTCCCCTAAACAGTCAACAGTTACTCAAAAGCAAAGGTAAGAGGAGGGAGTAGAACAATTTGGGTGAAAATTGGCTAGTGGAACCTAACTTGCTGTGGAAACTTTCACCAATAATCAATAAACCATTGTTTAAATGTTAAAAAATAAATTATGAAAAAGGCTGGACAACAAATTTCAAATAAATCAGGAGAAACTTGAGAAGGCAAATTGACATGTTATCATGAAATGTGCCAAGACTTGAAGCTAGAAAACCAAAGGAAGAAGATAGTCGTCGTGTCTCAAGCTGAAATAATCGAAGAAATAAACCGAGCCTTGATCTGCAGTAGGGACACATTGTACTGGCAAAATATTGAGTGATTCAGGGAGTATCAAAAGAAGATTGAAGGAATACAGTCATTGGGCCAAAAATAATTGGTTGCAATCAACCATTTTAGGAGGTAACGTATGATCAAGAAACCATAGGATTGAAGGACAACGTCTAAGCTGCATTGGAAGCCTTGACCAAAAGCAAGGCTCCAGGAATTGACAAAATACCAGTTGATAAGTTTCAACAAACAGATGCCAAACTGGAAGTGCTCATTCATTTTGCCAAGAAAATTGAAAGACTGCTGCCTGGCCAAGAGATCCATATTTTTGCCCATTCCAAATAAATATGATCCAATAGATATAAAAATTATCAAACAACATATTTTATATCACGTGCAAGTAAACTCTTGCTGAAGTTACATCAGCAGGGAATTCAGAAGAGGATGTCAAATGAAGGTCATCCTTGCTGTCATCAGATGGCTCTTGACCAAAAGTAGAAAATAACAAAAAGATGTTTATCTGTGTTTTTAGTGACTATGTAAAGGTATTCAACTGTGTGGATTATAACAAACTGTTAATAACATTACAAACACATGGAATTCCAGAATATTTAATGGTACTCACGTGGAACCAGTACATGCATCAAGAGGCAGTTGTTTGACCAGAACAAGGGCATTCTGCATGGTCTAAAATCAGGAAAGGTGTACATCAGAGTTGTATCCCCTCACTAAACTTATTCAATCTGTATGCTGTTACAAATTATATAAAACCTGAACGATATGATGAAGAACTTGATATCAGGCTTGGAGGAAGACTTAGTAGTATCCTGTGATATGCACATAACACAACCTTGCTTGCTGAAAGCCAGGACCACGTGAACCATTTACTGATGAAGATCAAAGACTACACTTTCAATAGAGATGACACCTTGACAGAAAACAAAACTCCTCACAGCTAGACCAATGAGCATCATCCTGATGAACTGAGAATATATTGACATTACCACAGATTTTGTTTTACTTGGGTCTACAATCCACACCCATGGAAGCAGCATTCAAGAAGCAAAATGATGTATTCTATTGGGCAAATTTGCTGCACAAGACCTCTTTGATGCGTTAAAATTAAAGGTATCCTTTGATGACTGAGGTGTGCCTGACCCAAGCCAAGACATTTTCAGTCGCTTCATATATCTGAGAAACCTGAATAATGAAGAAGGAAAACCAAAGAAGAATTGATGCCTTCAAATTATGGTGTTGACAAAGAATATTAAATATATTGACTACCAGGAATATGAAGACCTGGCTTCAAGTCCTAACTCTTTCATTATTTATATAAGCAAGGGTGGATTATCCAATAAGTAGAGTAACTTCAGGCTTACCTGTATTTATTTATTAATCTGTAGTGAACAATTTCACATGAGTTTCATAATTTGTAAGTAAGCAGAGACAGATCTGTCATAACCTTGACTGTGAGGTAATGTGTCCCTGCTGGTTTGACCTCTGCCCTGGCAGTCCACCGCATCTTCACTATTCTTCACTCACACCAGAGTTCAAACGCACCGATGCTTCCGTCTTCCTTTTTCATTTTCCAACTTTTTTATGCAGATGAGTCCATTCAAAGGATGTGTCTAACTCAGGCAGTAGTCTTTTAAATCAACCAATCACAGAAATCAGGGGGCTAGAAAATCAATGTGTAGACAAGATACATGGAGAGAATTTCTTTTCTCTCCTATTACATTTTATAATGTCTGGGAACACTGTGAGAGAATTATTCCTGGGTACTAAGGTACCAGCCTAATTAAAACACGGCAGCTCGGTGCAAAGCAGAAGTAGCAAGATCATTAATTACTGACAAAATAATCAACACATTGTAGAACAGGGCAATTCTAAATACAGAACAAGGAAACTTATTTTATCAAAAGGAATAAGTTGTCATGTAAAAGTGAAAACGGGCTCAGTATGGAGAAAGGACCCACTTAAGTTCTTCAAGGTAAACTCTGCATCTGTCCAGGAGTTCTGAATTACTTTAAATGAGTTAAGGCAGGGTTGAGAGACCGTGATTTTCCGTAAGTTTTATTTCATTTAAAATATTTGTTCAGGGATTTTGCATTTCATGTCAACTTACGGGAAAGCAACTGGCAAGACTGATGAACACAAGTGCCCTGACACATGGCTTGCGTGAACATCGCATCTGTACCAGTGTGCTCTCTCATGACTTACTCCAGTAATGGATTTCCTGGACTACTATTGAAACGGTACACTGGGCCCTCCCAGCATCAGGAGGCGGGTCTGAAAGGCAGAATAGGCATTCTTACCTGGTAATTTCATTAGTAAGTTTAAGCAAACAATGTTGATTTGAAAAGATTGCATATAAACCTGAAAACTCCCGCACCCCCACCCCACGCCACACTTAACAAATCCCTCAGCCTGTGTTTGATAGCCATGCAATGGCCACATATTTTTATAAAAGTTTTCTGCATGGTACGTTTTCTCTCTCGATGCTTATAAAGAGATTCTTTGGGGATTTCCTGGGGTTCTGAGACTGTAAAGTCTAGAGTTCCGTGAGTGTAGTCATGTAATTGGAAATCGACAGTTCACACATTAAGCAGACGCTCGGGTTTGAGCAGGGGAAGGACCCCTTATTCTTTCTGCATAGGTGTCCCCGTATTTCTCTCCATCGCTTTAGTATCTTTCTCTGCATACTGTCTTCTTAAGCACCCCGGTTAGTAGAAATCTTTCTCCATTCCTGATGATAACTCTCATCAAACCACGGTTGGGATAGAAACTTCCAGTTTACATTTAATGTGTCTCTGTGATTCTCAAAAATGCATTCCCGTGTGTGGTCCTCTAGATCCATCTCAGTCTTCAAACCGAGGCATCTGAAACTTCGTTGGGTCATTTTAGTTTTCGGAGGCACGTGCCACATTTTATATACATGTTTTTAAAACTTTCGTCTCAAAATCACATAGCCATGCACCTATTTCCTCTTGTGTTCGTTTCACTTCAACTTAAATGCATGGTTTGTTAAATGAAGTTTGTAAGCAAATAATTAGGATATTGGTTACATGATAATATACACAGAAACAACTTTTAACAGAAATTCATCAACTCCCCGCCCCCCATTTTTTCATTTATAAATACAGGTATCAAAACAATCCTGAAACTTTTTGACACTGTCGTCAGCCCTCAGACTGCTTCAAAATTTAACACACTTGCAACAATATTCATTGTACCTACTACTTTAACCAATTTTAAGCAAGGGGGAGAAAGCATGGCCTCGATGGCTTCCTCCTGGAGACTGCTTTTTAGAAACACACGTACTTCCACTGACCCTCTCCAGCAAGCTACCATCTTTGCACCTAAATTGTTTTCAGTACTCCAGGTTTATGCTTAAGAGCTGTGCTTCCCCCGGCCCCCCGCCATGGCTTGAAAACATAATGGGTGTACATCGATTAAGTGTATTCTCACAAATGTCCAGATCATGTTTACCAGCCAGAGTTTTCTGGCTTAATGTGTGTATTTTGCATTGTGATACTTAATTGAGACATTAACATGAGTTCTTGATGTAAGACAGGTTGGAGATCTACTAAAATCAATTGTTGTGTGTTTGTCCTTCTGGTGGCTGTGGAAGTTTCATGTTTTCTTTGGATCTCATTAGTCACCTTAGCTCTTTAATGCTATAGGTACTTTGCCATTTTGCTAATGCTGGTATACTGCGTGCACCCACCATTCCACTGGAATTATTTATTCCATTCATATAGTTCTGTATCACATCTAACTGATGGTGGTACTTCTGGATATTAAGGTCCACATTCTACTTTCAGGATCTATATTCTGTTTTCACAATTTGTGTGTGGTAGCCCAATAATCATGCCTGTCCACCTGGTAAGTGTCATCATCTTCAAAGCCCCAGCTACCTGTACTATTGCCAACTCCCTTTTGTCCTCCTTCAAGTTCTTCCAACAAGCGAAGATTATGAGGAGCTGTAACTCCTGTGGAGACCATCATCTTCTTCTGCAGTCCCAGTTACGTTTTAGAGCCCGACTGATGCAGTGGTGAAAAAGCTCACTAGATAACTCAATGGTTGGCAGTTCAAACTCACCAGTTGGGCCATGACAGAAAGATATGGCAGTCTGCTTCCATAAAGACTTACATCTTATCGTGCCCAGCTATCAGAAAAAAATGGCATCTGGGGTCTTTAAGAGGTGTCATAAGGTAAGCAGCCATCTGAGTGAGGCGTCCACTAAGTCCACCCAGAAGCAGCAGACTAGCCTGTGTGATGTAAACAATAAAATCCAAGATTAAAGAAGGAAATGGTATTATCACTAGAATTCTGAGCATCCAGTTTGCTGTGGGCTATGGATGAAAGCGAAAGCCCAAAATCTATTTGCAGGGTCCCCATGTAGACTAAGTCTCTCGTGAATCCCTCCGACCATTGATGAGGATGTGAATAGTCTTGCTGTACAGAGAGTGCATTGGGAAGTGGACTAGCAGAGATGTGGTGAGGTTAAAATTGAACACCTTATCATTGGCTTTCCCTTTTGACCCATTTTAAATTAATAGCTCTATTTTTATTTTCTGCTTTCTTTTCCATTGAGCTTTATCTCTGTTTGATTTTGTTTGGTTTTGCTTTTTGTCTTTGTATGTTTTCCTTTAGATGAAATCCAGGATTGGTGAATCCATAGAGACACTAACTGGGCTAATCATTGCTTAGGGTGATGACAGGGCTGACTGGGGCGAATGGGGAGCTAATAATAAGGAGTAGAAGAAAGAAGAAAATGTTCTAAAATTGATGTGGTGGTGATTGCACAACTCATTTTAATAGGTTTAAATAATTAAAGTGCATGATATGTGTATTACATGTCAATAAAACTGTAAAAATAAAAGCATATTAAGCAAGCCTGCACAAATGGAGGAAAAGATACACAGAAACGGATCACCAAAGACCTAGGAAAGAGGCTGAGAAGAGACAAGGTCCCTCCTCTGGAGCTGGCACTCTCAGTGGAGGCATCTAGTCTCCTAAATTGTGAGAAAAGTAAATTCTGCTTGTTAAAGTTTTTTTAAAAATTACATCTTGGAAACCCTATAGATTGTTCTACTCTCCTCTATAGGGTCACTATGAATTTGAATCAACTGCCTGGCAATGGGTTTGTTTGCTGTTATTGTCTTTGCTTAATTTCATTCTACAATTAAGGATTGCCTGATAAACAAAATACAAATGGAAAATGACAAATCATTTTTGGGGGGGTTGCAATATATATGACATACTCTTAACACATTTAATATATAAGTGCATCCAGTCATGAGTAAGAGATAAGCTAAGCAATAGGAAAATGGATAAAATATATTTACAGCTGAACCAGGAAAAAGAGAAATACAATGGGAAAATGAATACACAAATATGCCCAACTTGATTTATAATCAAAGAATAGTTTAAAATAATAAAACGACCCTTTTGTCTAGCAAATGTAAAATCCTGGAGTGTGATGTATACTCCAGCAGCTGTGTTCATGCTGTATCTTCATTGTATAGTCTTGCTTATGAATTAAAAATAAATAAATCTTTCATTTTGGACAGAGTATGTTTGTGGATGGATAATAAATACAGGTGGATAAATCCACATATAGATAGATGGTACATTACTCTAGAAAAGTGAGAATGGAGAGAAATGAGGATTCTCATTTGCTCTGGTGTGAGAATTAATTGACACAATAGTCTAAATGCTAATTCAATTACATCTATCAAAAAGAAATCCCCAAACTTAAATGTCATTGAGATAATAATTCTATGAAGAACTTTGCAAGGGAAATAATTTGTTGCAATACACACAGATTTAGTTACTAATGTTTATCTCAGCATTGTTTACAATACTACGAAATTAGAAACTGCCCAGCCATCTGTCCATTGTGAGTTGGTTAAATAAGTTATAGCATGCTAAAGAGAGGTCAGAGTTACATATAAGGGGCACTAGTTTGCCACCGTGATAATGCACCTGCTCACACAGCCATCTCAGTGTGCCAGTTTTGGGCAAAAAAACTGCATGCCTCTCTTGCCCAATGCACCTGACTCACCTGAGCTCACTCTGTGTGACTTCTTTTTGTTTCCACGGATGGAGAGGGACATGAAAGGACAGTGATTTGAAACTTAGAAGAGGTGAAGGGGGGAAAAGGAAGGAGGTGCTGTCAGTCATAAATGGATGAGTTTGAAAAAGTTTCCAAGAATGGAATTGCAGATTTGACAAATGTATTAAGGGTAACAAAGAGTACTTTGAAGGTAATAAGATTGTTTTGTAAAAAAATTTAAATACATAGCTTTGAATAAAAACTGGAGACTTTGGGGAGTACCCCCTTGTATGTGTTAAACTACAGCACTTCTTACCTAAGAGTCCACCGTGTTGACGCTACACGGTGCCTTGGACATCAATGGAAATAAGTTTCTCTTTCTATGTCTCAGACATAAGCAGAGCAAAGTCAGTATTCCTGTTGTACTAGTCTGGGTAAACTAGGAAACAAATTCATAAATGCTCATATGTATATAAGGGAGAGGTTTATATACAAGAGGTATTGAACATTGAGAAAACATCCCAACCCAGTCCAGTTCAAGGCTATAAGTCTGACATGAGCCCATATGTCTGATACTATATCTATAAAGTCCCCTTCAGACTCATGAAACACATGCAATGAAGCCAAATGCAGGACGATCACAAGCCAGTGACTTGAAAGTCTTTGGGTCCAGTGGTGTTGTAAGCATCTCAGCGCTGGCAAAGGTCTCTTTGTGGCTTCTCTGGCTCCCGAGGTCTGGTTGCATCTGTGTGGCTTGTCTTCTGCAAAAGTCTCCCAGGGAGTAGCAGAGAGAGAGAAGTGTCTTCCGCCTCCAAGAAGGAAGTCCCAGATTTCCCAGAATTCTCAGGAGAAGGCCATGCCCACACAGAAGTCTCATAGGCTATCTCCAGATTGACAGCCTAGACTCCACCCCTACACTCTCAATCCTTAAATTGACAACAGATTAGGTGACTACCGCACCTGTTTTGTCACAAGCAGTTTTGTCACTCTTAAATGCATTGAACACGAGAAGCAGAAGACCTGATAAACTTTTGGATGGCCTCAAGAACATCACACATTTGATGGGGACCCAATGCCCATCTGTAGACAGCTGGACATCCCTTCCAGAAGGGTTGTGGGGAGGAGATGAGTCACTCAGGGTTCAGTGTAGCAACAATGAAACTAAAAGCCTTCCTCTAGTTCCTGAACACTTCCTCCCCTCCCAATTATCATGACCCCAATTCTACCTTGCAGACCTGGTTATACCAGAGGATGTACAGCGGTGCAGTAGGTATTTGGAAACACAGGGAATCTAGGACAGACGAACCCCTCAACACCAGAGGTGGGAGTGGTGACACCAGGAGGGAAGGGGGTGTAGAAAGGGAGAACCTATCTCGGAGATCTATGTGTAACCTCCTCTTTGGGAGATGGGCAATGGGGAGGTGGGTGAGGGGAGACGCCGGGGAGTGTAAGATAAGATATAATAATTATTTATAAACTATCAAGGGACCAGGGGTGGGATCAGGGAGGGAGGGAGATGGGGGGAAAAAAGGGAAACTGAGCTGATTCCAGGAACCCAAGTGGAAGGTGAATTATGAGAATGACGAGTGCAACGAATGTATAAGGGTGCTTTGCTCAATTGATGTATGTACAGATTGTGATAAGAGCCTTATGAGCCCCAATAAAAAGATTTTTAAAAATAAAGAAATAAAAACAGGAAGCAAAAAAAGAACATCACACATGAAGAAATCAAAAGGCCCTTAAAAAGAAAGGAAAGAAAAAAAACCAAAGGGCATGTTAGAAGAGACTCTGAAACTGGCTCTTTAATCATAGAATAGCTAAGCCAAATGGAAGAAATGAAGTCAAAGAACTGAACAAAAAAGTTCAAAGGGAAGCTGTCGAAGACAAAGTATTCTGATGAAATGGGCAAAGACCTAGAGCTAGAAAGCCCAAAGGGAAGAACATGATCAGCACATCTTCAACTGAAAGAACTGAAGACAATTTCAAGCCTCAAGGTGTAAAACTGAAAGACTCTATGGACAAAATATATTTTTTAATCTTTTTATTGGGGGCACATAGGGCTCTTAAAACAATCCATACATCGTGTCAAGCACATTTTACCATATGTTGACATTATCATTTACTTTCTTTTTATTAAAAATCATTTTATTGGGAACTCCTACAAATCTTATCATAATCCATACATCTATACATCATGTCAAGCACATTTGACCATATGTTGTCATCATCATTTTCTTTCTTTTTTTAAAAATAACTTTATTGGGAGTTTGTACAACTCTTATCACAATCCATACATCCATCCATATGTCAAGCATATTTGTACATGTGTTGTCATCATCACTCGCAAAACATTTTCTTCCTATTTGAGTCCTTGGTATCAGCTCCTGTTTTTCCCCCTCCCTCTCCACCCCTCCTCCCTCATGAACCCTTGGTAATTTATAAATTATTATTATTTTGTCATGTCTTAAACTGTCCAGTGTCTCCCTTCACCCATTTTTCTATTGTCTATCGCCCAGAGAGGGGGTTATATGTAGATCCTTGTGATAAGTTCCCACTTACTACCCTGCCTTCTCCTTACCCTGCTGGTATTGCTACTCTCATTATTGGTCCTAAGGGGTTTATCTGTCCTGGATTCCCGTGTTTCCAGATCTTATCTGTACCAGTGTACATTCTCTGGCCTAGCCAGATTTGTAAGGTAGAATTGGGATCATGATAGTTGGGGTGAGGACGCATTAAAGAAGTAGAAGAAGGTTGTATGTTTCATCGTTGCTATAATGCACCTGACTGACTCATCTCCTCCCAATGACCCTTCTGTAAGGGGATGTCGGGTGCCTACAGATGGGTTTGGGTCTCTACTCTCCACTCCCTCTCATTCACAACAATGGGATTTTTTGTTCTTTGGTGCTTGATACCTGATCTCATCAACACCTTGTGATCACACAGACTGGTGTGCTTCTTCCATGTGGGCTTTGTTGCTTCTGAGCTAGATGGTCACTTGTTTATCTTCAAACATTTAAGACCACAGATTCTATATGTCTTGATAGCTAGGCACCATCAGCTTTCTTCACCACATTTGCTTATGCACCCACTTTGTCTTCAGCGATCCTGTAGTGAAGGTGAGCATCATGGAATGCCAATTTAATAGAACAAAGTGTTCTTGCATTGAGGGAGTACTTGAGTGGAGGCCCAATGTTCATCTGTGACCTTAATACTAAACCTATAAATATATGCACATAGATCTATTTCCCCATCGTCATATATAAATATATTTACATATGCATATACCTATATTTAGATCTCTATAAATGGCCTTTGCCTCCTAGTCCTTTCCTCTATTTCCTTTTACTTTACTCTTGTCCCACTATCATGCTCAGCCTTCATTTGTGTTTCAGTAACATTACATTACATTGCCCTTGATCAAGCCCTACCAGGCCTCCTACACCCTCCTCGCCATTGATTTTGAATCACTGGTTCCCTTGTCCCTGGGTTTGTTAACACCCACTTCCTTTCTCCCAATTCTGCCTCTCCCATGTCCCCCAAGAACCATCAATCCCGTTGATTTCTCCTCCAGATTGTTTATCCTGCCTATCTTATCTAGATAGACCAGCAGAGATAATAATATGCACAAAAATAACACAAAGAAAAACAAAACAAAAAAGAAAACAAAACGACAATAAATCAATGACCAAAAAAAAGCCTATAAATAGTCAAGGTGTATTTGTTGACCTTTAGGAGTGTTTTCTGGTTGAGTCTGATGGGGTGCTATGCCCTGGCCCCGAAGTCTATTTTTGGCATTCCCTGGGAACTTCCTTGCTCTGCTCCCCTTGCTGTTCTGTTGCACGCCCTTAGTGTTTTGCCTCGGTGTGGTTGGGTCAGATCAGGCACAACTCCCACATTGTGTCTCCAGTGTTGTCCCCCGTAGGGTTATGGGTCAGTGAGGGATATCGTGTCTCATAGTGGGGTCAGCCGTAGGTGGACAAAATATTGAATGATGCAGGACACACCAAAAGAAAATGGAAAGAATACACAAAATCGCTGTGCCAAAAAGAAGTAGTAGACATTCCACCATTTCAGGAGGTAGCACATGATCAAGAACTGAAGGAAAAGTCCAAACTGCAGTGAGAGCATCAATCCAAAACAAGGCTCCAGGGATTGACAGAAAACCTAGTGAAGGGTTTCAACAAGCTGAAGAAGAACTGGAAGAAGATAGTTACTTGGCCAACTGACCGGAAGAGATCCATATTTGTCCCCATTTGAAAGCAAGGTGGCCCAACAGAATGCTCAAATTATTGAACAATATCATTGATGTCACATGCAAGTAAAATTTTGCTGAAGATCACTCAACAGTGCTTGCTGCAGTACATTGACCGGGAGCTGCCAGAAACAGGCCAGGTTCAGAAAAGGGCAAGCAACACAGGAGATCGTTGATGCTGTCAGGTGGCTGTTGGGTGAAAGAAGAGAATACCAGAAAGATGTTTAAATGTGTTTTAATGACTATGCACAAGTGGACAAACTATGGATAACCATGGGAAGAATGGAAATTCCAGAATATTTCTTGTGCTGATATGGAGTGTAACCTGTACATGGATCAAGAGGCAGTTGTACAAACTGAAAAAGGGAATGTTACAAGGTTTAAAATCAAGAAAGGTGTGTTTTAGGGTTGTATTCTCTCAACATACTTATTCAATCTGTATACCGAACATATCATCTGAGATACTGGATTGTATGAAGAATTGGAGGAAGACTTATTAACAACCTGCAATATTCAGATGACACAACTTTGCTGGCTGAAAATGAGGAGGACCTAAAATACTTGCTGATGAAGATCAAGGATTATCAATCTTGATTGCAATTCAATGTCAAGGAAACAAAAATCCTCACAAGGGGACCCATAAGTAACATCTTGATCGTGGAAAAAAGGTTAATGTCGGATTTAGTCTTGCTTGGATCCCTAATTAATGCTCATGAACGAAGCAGTAAGAGGTCAAATGATACATTGCATTGTATTAATTCTGCTTCATGAAATTTCTTTAAATATCAAAAAGCAAGGATATTACTTTGGGGAGGAAAATTATTCTGACCCTACACCACAGGATTTTCACACTATTGCCTGTGTGCATCTGAAAGTTAGACATTGAAATAGGAAGACCAGTGATGAATCAATGTATTTCAATTATGGTGCTGGTGAAGAATATTCAAAATACCATGACTGACAAAAGAAGAAACAGATCTTATAATTTATCGTGGGATCACAAGGGTGGGAGGGTTGGGGGAGAAAGGGGGGAAGAGGAGCTGATACCAAGGGCTCAAGTAGAAAGCAAAGAGGAAGACTCTTTACAAAATGAATTGACAAGTGACTTCAGCAGTGGGCTCAAGTGTGGCCACAATTGTGAGCATGGCCTAGGCCTGAGCAGTGTTAAATTCTGTTGTACATGGGCTGCTATGCATCAGAACTGGATCAACAGCATCTAACAATAATGGAATCTTCATGTAGATTAAGGTTTTATTGAATTCCCTCCAACCATTGAACAGAGATGTGAACAATCTACGCCTTAGACAGTGCAGTGAAAAACAGATTACCACCACCTCCTGACCAGCCTAGGGAGGGAGAGTCTCCCTTAAAGGGTTTGCCTGGTTATGACCTTGATGGAGATCACCACAATGAGGATCCCATAGTTAGGAGTCATGCCTTGAGTGCCCCCGTGATGACCCTGGACCAGTATTGTAAGTTTTTTCTGCCTTACAAAATGCACATATCCAAATGATGGCCCTGATCCTGCCCTTGGCATCCCCACCAAGAGCTACTATATTGTACTGAACTTCCAGCAGCCATGTTTACGTGATGGTTTTCTTTAAACTCCCATGTCCTTTTTAAAGCTTTGTCTCCCAGAAAACCTTTGGGCATCATTATGACCTTCTGCTGTTGATTTCCCTCATTCAGATGATAAGTCTCTCTAGTTGTCATGTCCTTGCCTCATTTAAGACTTAAAGACTTAATAAATGTTCTCTTTAATAAAAGAAGAATGAGGAGGAGAGGAAGAAGAAGAGGAGGAGGAAGGGGAAGAGGAGGAGGAGGAAGAGGAAGAGGAAGAAGAAGAAGAAGAAGAAGAAGAAGAAGAAGAAGAAGAAGAAGAAGAAGAAGAAGAAGAAGAAGAAGAAGAAGAAGAAGAAACTGATAGGATCCAAGACTATGGCTCTTAGTTTTTTTTATATGGAAGTGAACTCATTTCAGGATTAGAGTGCTCAAGATCAAAAGGCAAGTTTCAGTGGGTTAAGGAAGGAAGGAATGGAAACAGTAAATACAGGGAGGAAGTGAGATGAGTGATGGTGCATTGAGGGGATTAAATGTATAATTTGAGACAAATTATGTATGAATTGTTGAACGTAAGCCTGATTATCTGCTCTGTAAACCTTCACACAATTCAAAATTAAAAGTTTAAAAGAAAAAAGTGCCCACTAACTTCTCCTGGCGCAGGAAATATTCACCTAGAGCAGGAGTGTGGTAGTTACATAATCTCATGTCAACTTGAGGATATTAAGAGTGAAGGAGTGGCATCTAGTCTGTTAATCGGGTCACAGCCTGATGCCTCCTTGTGGGCATCACCTTCTGGGAACCTCCTCTCTTCCTCCCTGGAGGCAGGAACCACTCTCTCTGCTACATATTCCTGTTGGCAAGCCACATGAAGGCACACTGATGACAGCCAGAGCACTCGAGCTGGAGGACCAAGGTGGAGACCCATGCTAGTGCTGAGATGCTTCCACCACCACGGATCCACAAGACTTTTCACCCACCAACCTGTGATTTTCCTGCATTTGGCATCACTGCATGTGCTGCGTGAGTCTAAAGAGGAATTTATGGACTAGTATTGGACATATGGGCTAATACCAGAATTGTGGTCTTGATCTGGACTGGGCTGGGATGTTTTCTCAATATACAACTGCCCTTTGATCTAAAGCTCTCTCTTACACACATGTAACTGTGTCTGGATTTGTTTCTCTAGTCAACTGGACTAACTCACAGGCTGAGCCCTTGAGGGATAAGACAAAGACCTACGTTCTTCATGTTTTTGTTTATTGGACGTGTTCGGCATGGTCTTCTGGTAAAACTGAAATTTTTAGATCTGCATCCAAGTGAGTCATAGCAGCAGTTTCAGACTGTGCTGTTTCTTAGCTATGACTATTAAATCGATCATTCCAATTAGGGGAATATTTGACTAGAGGTCCTGCCTCAGGGTTGTACTCCAGAGACAACCCACACTGTGTGCCCACCCAGCGGTATTGTTGGTTTTGTTTGTTGCTGTTGTTCATTTCTTATTGTGAATTGTGTGAAGGCTTACAGAGCAGATCACCAGCTTTACATTCAACAGTTCCTCTTGGTACATTGCAGTCCCCTCAATGTACCGTCACTCATCCCACTCCCTCCCTCTGTTCTTGTCTCCATTTCACCTTCTTCCCAATGCTTCTGAATTGTGTTTACTGGTACATGCTGCCCCTTTGTTCCACAATGGCTCATCACTCTAAGGTGTACAGAACACACTAGGGTTGGCGTGCCCCTTATGGACCTTGCTATTATTTTTGGTTGAAAATTGAGCCCAGGGATGAGTTCAGGGGGATCCACCAGTCTATCTGAGCAGTAAGCCTGGTCTCTTATGATTTTGAGTTTTGTTCTTCATTGTTCTCACACTCTGTCCAGGACCTTCTAAGGCGATCAGAGTTAGTAGAAATAGTCAGGTACCATCTAGTTCTTCAGGACTTGAGCTATGGAGATTGATGTGCACATCATTCATTAGTCCATTGGTAGTGATTTTCATGTATCTTCAATTTTCACCACGCTACTTTCCTCCAGACAGGGAGAAACCCATCATTGCACGTTAGATGACCACTCACTTCGGCTGTGTTTCTTCAGGGAAATAATAAGCCACTCTGAGGCAGAGAAGAAGTTCCCCCAGATCCCTCCCCTAAGGAATGTATGCAAATGTCAGGAATGTATTCAGGCACACCTAGTTCCCTTCAGTGATAATCAACAGTCTATGACATAATTTTCTCACTCAGTGTCCACATCTTCAGTGTGAAGTTACATTATAATACACAAACAGTAACTTTTTAACTTTTATCATGTATTTATATTTTCCAGAGACTTTTGCTGTTTTGTGTTCCTTTTGGATTCTCAGTAATACTGTGCGGAATTAGTCATCTGTGTCTTATAATGAATATAGCATGAATTTTGGAGTCAGACCTTGCTCCCTAAACAAAAATTAAAAATAAAAAAAATCACTGCCATTGAATTGATTCTGACTTATAGCGACCTTATCACAAAGACAGGGAAGGGAAAATAGGTGCAAATGAAAATATGTTTGTATGTGGGGGAGTTGAAGAGAACTTTTTTTCAGTGTGCAGTGGAGTAAGGTCAACTGCTAAGGGAGAGAAGGACATGGCTGAGGGGAGGGAATAACTGCTGATGTGGAGAGAGGTGACTGACTAGATTAATGTTAGCCAGCTCTGAGTTTCAGCCATGATATATGTCAGCTGGAAATTCTGCTGCTATTGTTATTAGGTGCCATCAAGCCAGTTCGGACTCATAGAGACCCTGTACACAACAGAACAATGCACTTCATGGCCCAGTGCCATCCTCAGGCTTGTTCCTATGCCTGTGGTAGATATCGGTTGTCAGTTTGAGGATTAAGAGTGTAGGGGTGAAGTCTAGGCTGTCAATCTGGAGATAACCAATGAGATCTCTGTGTGGGCCTGGCCTTCTCCTGAGAATTCTGGGAAATCTGGGACTTCCTCCTTGGAGGCAGGAGACACTTCTCTCTCTCTGCTCACACCCTGGGAGACATGGCAGCTGACAAGACACATGGACCCACCCTGATGCAGAGACCCCTCCCAGTGCTGAGATGTTTCCAACGACATTGGATCCACAGACTTTCTACCCACTGGCTTGTGATCTTCTACATTTGACATCATTGCATGTGTTTCATGAGTCTGACGGGGACTTTATAGATTGGTATGAG
This sequence comes from Tenrec ecaudatus, assembly GCF_050624435.1. NCBI lineage: Eukaryota > Metazoa > Chordata > Mammalia > Afrosoricida > Tenrecidae > Tenrec > Tenrec ecaudatus. The sequence goes on along the minus strand of NC_134539.1, from coordinate 72,511,656 downwards.
ACATATGGGCTAATATCAGACTTATGGACTTGATCTGGACTGGGGTGTTTTCTCGGTGTTCAATGGCTCTTGTTTATGAATCTCTTTCTTATACACATACGTGTGTCCATGGATTTGTTTCCCTAGTCTACAGCACTAACACATATGCCTGAGCCCATTGTTGCAGCCACTGTGTCAATCCATCTTGTCAAGGGCCTTCCTCTTTTTCGCTGCCCCTCTACTTTCCCAAACATGATGTCCTTCTCCTGGGGTTGGTCTCTCCTGACAATATTCCCAAAGTATGTAAGATAAAGTCTTCCCATTCTTTCCTCTAAAGAGCACACTGGCCATACTTCTTCCAAGACAGATCGGTTTGTCCTTTTAGCAGTGCATGGTGCTGCTGCTGGATTACTGAAAACTCTGTATAAACAGACAGGAAGATAATAAATATGTTTGGTTACTGCTGTTCATCAGAGTATTTCAGGATCATGACTTCCAGAATCATATTTTTAAATACACTTAGTACAGAAAGCAGAAAGTGAGCAGCTTTCCTCAGGGTCAGGAGTGCGTTGCTTCAGTCCTGGGCCTGCAGCTGGCTCTTGTATGACCTTGAGTTTCTATCCAAGGATCTTTGAGTGTTGTTTTCTCTCTATCAATAAAATGACTGGCTCTAAAGTCTCCTCTTGAACTGCCTGTCTCCTTACAATAGCCCAAGGACCCTAAAATACTGCAGAATTGTGAAATCAATTAGTCGAGAGATTTAGATAATTACTACCAAAATAGCAATGAGAACATTTGGCTGTGGGCCTCTAATCTATCACAGCATGCCCTCTGACCCAGACTGAGGGCATGGTTCGTACATGGAGAAAAACTGGAAACTGGTTCATCTTTGTTTCTTGTCAAAGCCAGAAGTTGAAGTAAATCAGATGGGTTTTTTAAAAAGAAAAAGAATGCATTTAGGGTCCACCCCCCCTTTCTTTTCTTATAAAAAAGAAAAACATCATCATTTGGCATTTTGTATGGTTTGGAGACCTAATATAATATCTCCATGAAGCATACTATTGCAATTGAGCAAGCATTTCCCCAAACATGGCTTCAGTTGTTTTTGTTGTTTTTTTTTAAGATAAAATTCCATTCAGCCTGACTTTAGAGATATGGAGAAATCCCAAGCTTCCTTTTATCCAAGTGTTTTAATATTAGAGTGTGGTAGTTACATAATCTGGTGTCAATTTGGGACTTGAGAGGATTAAGGGTGGAGGTAGTTAGTTTATTGTGCCAATCTGACCGATAAACACATGTGGGGTTAATTGAAGGGCGGGGGAATAAATGGCTCAGTGAGCCTTGCCTTTTGGGTTCTCAGGTCTCTTGCTTTCTGATGGTCGGACCAGGGTGTACCTGCCTTAGCCAGTTCCCTGCTTCAGCTGGCAAGGCTCACTTCCAGCAAGATGTCCCTGAGAAGAAGCCACAGGGGAAGAGCACTGGTGTGGAGGCCCCTGCCAGCGCTGAGATGCTTACACATTCACTGACTCGGCTTTCCTCCTGCAGTTGGTATCATTGTGTGTGTTTTGTGAGAGGGAGGAGGAATTTGTGGATTGGTGTTGGACATATGGGTTAATTGGTTAATGTTGGGCTTGTGGGCTGGGGCAGCACTGGGTTGGGATGTTTTCTTTATGCATACCTAACCTTTATATAAAAGTCTCTCTTATACATGACTTTCTGTGGATTTGTTTCTCTAAAGTATCCAGATTGCTACAGAGTGAAGGGGTGGAGTCTAGTCTGTCAATTGGGTTATAGACAATGAGGCCTCAGTGTGGGCATGCCTTCCCCTAAGGATTCTGGGAATTCCTGGATTTCCTCCTTGGAGGCAGGAGACAGAATCTCTCTCTCTCCTCACTCCCTTGGAGTCTCTCCCTCTGCTCACTCCCTTCTAGACATCCCTGAGGAGAAGTCACATGGACGTACACTGATACAGCCAGAACCCTGGGCCTGAAGAAGCCACGTGGAGACCTCTGCCAGTGCTGAGATTCTTACAATGCCACTGGGTCTACAAGACTTCCCACCACTGGCCTGTGATCCTCCTGCATTCAGCTTCATTGAATGTGTTTCCTCTGAAGAGGATTTTAAAGATTGATGTCAGATGTATAGGCTAATATCGGACTTACAGACTTGATCTCGACTGAGCTGAGATGTTTGCTCAATATTCAATTTCTATTATATATACACCTCTTTCTTATACATTTATGAGTTTCTCTGGATTTGTTTCTCTAGTTTACCTGGACTAACACACAGCGTTTTTGTTTTACTTCATGTGCCCATATTTTTTCATTCTAGTGCATCTTATGGTCAAACAGTTAAAAGAATGCAATTGCCTTATAGAGTATATCCGGTAGTTGTATCCCTAGTATTCTATTAAAGGACTCAGCAATTTAACTGACTAAATCAGCGGTTCTCAACCTGTGGGTCGTGACCCCTTTGAGGTCAAAGGACCCTTTCACAGGGGTCACCCGATTCATAACAGTAGCAAAATGACAGTGATGAAGTAGCAACAAAAATAATTTTATGGTTGGGGGGGGGGTCACGACAACATGAGGAACTATATGAAAGGGTTGCAGCATGAGGAAGGTTGAGAACCACTGGAGTAAATCATACTAGAGTGCTTCTTGGAGGCAAGGATGGCAAGACTTCATCCTACATACTTTTGGATATGTTGTTAGCAGAGACGAGGCCTTCGACGAGATGGATTGACACAATGGCTCCAACAAGGGGCTCAGGCAGAGGAAAAAATGTGAGGTTGGTGCAGGACCATGCAGTGTTCTTTGTTCTGTTGCCATTGGTTTGCTCTGCACAGGAACGGACTCAAGAACACCTGACAACAATAGGCAATAGTAATTTGGGGAATAATTATTCCAGGCAACCGTGTAGTTGCCATTTCCATGTTTATCAGAAAAGATGATTTCCATGAATTTTAACTTCATCAGAAAGCAAGTTCAAATTAACCCAGAATCAACCCCTTTGATAAGTTGTCGAAGTCCTCTTCATGTAACAAGAACTTCATGAGGTTACGGAAGTTTTGACATAGGACTGAAACATCTCAATCTGAAGATCGAAGGCCATTTGCTGAAAACCACCATTCACCTGCTGACGATAGGCCTAAATATGGCTAAGGGTAAAGTAGGCAATGGCTTAACCAAACAAATGGCAAAATTTTGTCTATCAAGTCTGCTAGGAAAACTATTTCAAAAGACTGTGGAGCGTGGAGTTAATTTTGCCATTGTTTAAATTTTGGTACCAAAAGTCTTTTCTAACTGCACAACAAATGTTTGTGGTTGCATATTCCTCAGCTGCTTGGGAAGCTGGACCTCTCCCTCCCCCTTTACACTGCAACACCTTACTTTCATTGGATTACATAGCCCTTAACCTGTGACATTGTATAGAGTTAAAATCAGCTAACTTAGTTCCTAGAAGATGCAGCCTGATTTGGTTTGTATAAACAAATCCTTGGCATATTTATTTCTGGACTTTTTCTTTACTGAACACATTGGACAAAAATTTTCTGAGTCTTTATTTTCTAGGAGACTGTGGCCCCTTTGCATACTACAGCCTCCCGGGTTTTTACACAAACTTTCTCCGTATCCCGCCATACTTTCTCTCACCCCTCCCCACCCCATGTCCCAGAAAAACTTTGAAAAGAGTTAAAATTATTTACTATGGGAAAGTTTAAAAACAGCCTGCATTATGCAGATAATACAACCTTGCTTGATGAAAGGCAGGACTTGAAACATTTGCTGATAAAGATCCAGGCCTGCTACCTTCAAGATAGATTATAACTCCTTGTAAAGAAAACCAAGATCCTTACAACTGAACCCACAGAAAGCATCATGTTAAATGGAGCAAAGGTCGCCATTTCCAAGGATTTCATTTTCCCTGATCCATAGTCCATGCTCATGGAAGCAGCAGTCAGTAAATCAAATGATGTGTGGCATTGGGAAAGTCTATGGCATGATACTTCTTTAAATGTTGCAGAGCAAGAATGATATGTCATTTTGACACCATGCCATGGTATTTTCCTTCATCTCATATGCATTGAATGAGAAAGACTGAAGAAGAGTCAATGCCTTTGAATTATGGTGTCAGTGAAGAATATTGAAAGTGCTGCTAGAAGTACAAACAACTATCTTGAAAGAAGGACAGACAGAATGCTCCTTAGATGCAAGGAGGATGAAACTTTGTCTCACATGCTTTGGACATGTTATCAGGAGAGACCAGTGCCTGGAAAAAGATGCAACGCTCGGTATAGTGAATAGTCATCGTCCTCAAGGCCCGGTGGGCCAGGATTTGCTCCACGTGATCATCCTTACTCTTTTGACTCCTACACCTTTTGGGGGGCTGGTGGAGATTTCATTACTTGCTAAAACAACCACCTGTGATGTACCCCCATAGAGAAAACCAACTCAATGGGATCCATTTTTTTTCTAAGTTAAGCAACTAACAGTCCTGTTCTGAGTGTAGAGAATAAAAAGGCTGAAATCTACACTGAAGCCGGCAGCGAGGTGGCAGATTTGAAATTTCTGGGCACCGAGATCATTCACAATAGGATTTTAGAGCGTGGGACTGTGAAAGTCATACCGCAGTTTTCTACAATCTTGATCCCTGGTTCTCATCTGGGGTTGATTTTACCCCTCCAAGGTCATAGTGGATTTAATCATGACTTTCGCATGATCCTGTCATCTAGCGGGTAGAGTCCAGGGTGGCTGCTAAGCATCCAGTCATGTACAGGGCAGTCCCCCAAAGCACAGAATTATCCAGCCAAAAATAGAAATAGGGCTGCGTTGAAACACCCTACTATATACAAAGATCATGTGCGATGTCAATTTGAGTAAGATAAAGAGTAAGTGAAGTAAAATTGTTGAACCTCACTGGACGGCCTTTTCCATGATTTGTTTGGAAATGCTTGCATATAGCTCTCCATTCGCCCCGTTTATGCTTCTAAGTGAGTCTATGTTGGCTCACTCGGCAATTAATATCCTACATCACAACAACATTTTTTAAATATTACTAGTACCCGAAGTCTGGAACCGTTCGTGCACTGAAAAGGATCCATTTGCTCAGATTTCATTTTCCCCTAGCTTTTGAAAAGTTTGCATGAAGTCAGGAACACCTGTTCCCCAAAGTATCACCTTACTCCAGCCCTGATTTTATCCCTTCTCAAACAGACACACAACATACACCTATGCTGCCCACGATTTTGCCCCTCGGTAAGTAGAAATATTCCTCTGCTTTGAAATACTTCATAAAATTAAATAAACACTATATATTTTGTTTTTCAATCTGTAAATAAGCAATGCCCTCAAGAATGTAGGCTATGGCACATTCCTTTCTTATCTCAGTCTTCACTGAACCCAGAGGGAGATTTCTTACGAACAGGCCGGAATGTTTGATGATCCTTTGTCTTGTCTCAACCAGGCCCAATCATCAGTTTACCCAATCTAACTACCCTTGAATACTGTGTCCATTTCAAGTAGCCTTCAAAGAAAAATAGCAACTTCAAATTGGAGCTTATTTAATCAGAATCACTCCTTGTTGTTGTTAGGTGTCAGTCATAACTTATAGTGACCCCACGTATACAAAACACTGTTCTCACTGCGGTTGTTATATCTGAGCCCATTGTTGCAGCTACTGTGTCAATCCACCTTCCTGAAGGTCGTCTTTTATTTCATGGAGCCTCTACTTTGCATGAAGTTTTTTTGGTAGCATAATTGACATGCGTTGAGCTGCTAACCGAAAGGGCAGCAGTTCAAACTGCCAACTGCTCAGAGGAACAAAAACAAGGCTTTCTACTCCTATAAAGAGTTACAGTCTCAGAAACCTCTAGAGAGGCAGTTCTACCCTGTTTTATAGGGTCAGCATCGACTCAATGACAGTTTGGGGTTTGGGGTCCCGCCTGATAACATATCCAAAGTATGTAAGATGACGCGTGTCTTGTCATCCTTGTTGCTAAAGGGCATTCTGTCTGTACTTCTTTCGAAACAGATTTGTGCATTTTCTGGCAGCCTGTGGTATACTCAACATTCTTCACTGAAGTAGTTAGTTTATTGTGCCAACCTAGCTGATAAATCCATGTGGGGTTAATTGAAGGGCGGAGGGATAAATGGCTCAGTGAACCTCACCTTTCTAGTTCTCGGGTCTCTTGCTTTCTGATGGTCGGATCAGGGTGCAGCTGCCTTAGCTAGTTCCCTGCTTCAGCTAGCAAGGATTAACTCCTGCAAGACATCCCTGAGGAGAAGCCTCATGGACCTATACCAATGCAGCCCAGGGTGCTGGAATAGCTGCATGGAGGCCCCTTCCAGCGCTGAGATGCTTACACGCTCACTGATTCGACTTTCCTCCTGCAGTCGGCATCATTGCGTGTGTTTTGTGAGATGGAGGGAGGACTTTATGGATTGGTGTCGGACATGTGGGTTAATGTTGGACTTGTGGGCTTGGGCAGCACTGGGTTGGGTTGTTTTCTTGATGTGCACTTAACCTTTATATAAAACTCTCTCTTATACATGAGTTTCTGTGGATTTGTTTCTCTAAAGTACTCAGACTAACACATTCACCAATGCCATCATTCAAACACATCAGTTCTTCTCAGTCTAACATACAATTTCTGGCTCTCACATATATGAGGAAATTAGAACTGTCATGGCGTGAGTCTGGCAGCCTTCCTCCCCACGGTGACCTCTGTGCTCTGGGCAGCAGGTTTCCCCACTGAGATACGTCCTTTGATTTCTTGACGCCTGCTTTATCAACAGCTAGAAGAAAAGTCCAGTGCTGACCAAAAAGGGAGGGATGTGCTTCTGTTAAGTGTGTGGGAATGCTCACAGAGATCCACTGATGCAATCGGAGCTGTGGGGGCAGAGTTTGAATCTAACGGGGAGCTGATTGATTTTGCGGATCTTTTATCTGACAAAGTACCGTGTGGTCTGGTTAAGGTGGAAGGATAGCCCTCATCTCCTGGCTTTCCATTGTTCAGAACATCTTAGTAGCATATTACGAATCTAGTGTGGCAGTTCATCATTGATTAGAATGCCCAAAAGGATCTAGGAAGTTTCTCCAACAGACCTTTCTGTGATCATGGAAATGTCTTTATTTGCTCGATTAAGTAGACATGAGACACGTGGCTTTGAGCACTCCAAATGTGGTTGCAGTGACTAAAACAATGATAGTTTCTACTTTTAGTTCATTTTCACTTAATTATTGTATGTAGCCTATTAGACCAACATCTATTGCCTTCAAGTCAATTCTGATTCATGGTGACCTCAAGTGTTAGACAATGCCTATCTAAGAAACACTAACTCATTATTTGAGGTCTTTAATGATAGATATTCTGATTTTTTTCCTTTTATTTTCAATTATAAATATAACACAACCAGGAAATGTAAAAATAGGGGGGTAAGAAATAGAGGAAAGAGCTAGGAAGCAAAGGGCATTTATAGAGATGTAAATAAAAGCATGTACATATGCAAATATATTTATATATGAGGATGGGGGAAAGATCTATGTGCATATATTTATAGGTTTAGTATTAAGGTAGCAGAAGGACATTGGGCCTCCACTCAAGTACTCCCTCAATACAAGAACACTTTGTTCTATTAAAATGGCATTCCATGATGCTCACCTTCCTGACACAATCACTGAAGACAAAGTGGGTGAATAAACAAATGTGGTGAAGAAAGCTGATGGTGCCCAGCTATCAAAAGATCTAGCATCTGGGGACTTAAAGGTCTGAAGGTAAACAAGCAGCCATCTAGCTCAGAATCAACAGCAACAACAAAGCCCACATAGAAGAAGCACACCAGCCTGTGTCATCACAGGTGCTGAAGGTATCAGTTATCAGGCATAAAAAAAAAAAAATCATACCATTGTGTTCACCTCCATGTTACGATTGCTGACGAAAAATGGGCGCATAAGCAAAATGTAGCGAAGAAAGCTGATCATGGCCAGGTATGAAAAGATATCGTGTCTGGGATCTTAAAGGCTTGAAGGTAAACAAGTGGCCATCTGGCTCAGAAGCAACAAAGCCCACATGGAAGAAGCACACCAGCCTGTGTGATCACGAGGTGTCGAAGGGATCGGGCATCATCAGAACAAAAAAATCTTATCATTGTCAATGAGGGGGAGTACAGAGTGGAGACCCAAAGCCCATTTGTAGGCCACTGGATATCCCCTTATAGAAGGGTCTCGGAGAGGAAAGCCAGTCAGGGTGCGATGTAGCAATGATGAAACATACAACTTTCCTCTAGTTCCTAAATGCTTCCTCCTCCCCCACTATCATGATCCCAATTCTACCTTACAAATCTGGCTAGACCAGAGGATGTACACTGGTACAGATAGGAACTGGAAACTCAGGGAATCCAGGGTGGATGATCCCTTCAGGACCAGTTGTGTGAGTGGCAATACTGGAAGGGTAGTGGAAGGAGGGGTTGGAAAGGGGGAACCAATTACGAGGATCTACATGAGACCTCCTCCCTGGGAGATGGACAACAGAAAAGTGGGTGTCGGTCGGGGAAAGATATGACAAAATAATAATTTATAAATTATCAAGGGTTTATGAGGGAGGGGCAAGAGGGGAGGAAGGGAAAAATGAGGACCTGATGCCAGGGGCTTAGGTGGAGAGCAAATGTTTTGACAATGATGAGGGTAATGAATGTACAAATATGCTTGACACAATTGATGTATGTATGGATTGTGATAAGAGTTGTACGGACCCCTAATAAAATGATTTTTTTAAAAGAAAGAAAATAAATAGGAGGGCATCTGCTAATTGTCAATAATTGTATTAGGGGGGAAAAAAGTCAACTCCTACACACTGCAACCCTATCATTCCATAAGTCTGATATAATTATTAGAATTTTGCTAAGTTTTTCCAGTTTTTTATATATATCCTTAGGTGAATGATAAACCACAATCTTCCTATAGTATGAGATGAATATATTTCTGTATCACTGAATGATATCCATAAGCTATCAAATCTAATGGCTGCCTATTTCTTAGATGAATGTACTATAATGTATTTAATCATTTTCTCCATGATTGAAATTTTAGGTTGTTCCATTGTTGGCTTGTTTGCTTGGCTTACAGTAATTATAAACTCATGCTTTCATAGACATATAAAATCATGTAATATTCCTCCTTTGAGACTAGATCACCAGACCAAATGTAGATTTTATTCAGATAATAATTTCCTTAATGAAGCAGGTTTCATTAAACACTTATTTTGAAAAAGTACTTTTGATTATACATGTGAAAAAAAGGACATTAGAGTTGCCTAAAGGAATAAAATCCAAGACTTGTCTCTCTGAAGGACAATTAGTTATATAAATTATGAAACAGATTAATATTCCTTCCCCTGAAGCAACAGCAAAAACTGCTGATAAGATGCAACCAAAGTCAGGGCTAATGGCACAGACCATTGCTTTGCAAATTGGAAATAGATTCCCAGGCATAAATCCTACAAGCAAACTGCTTTATATATCCCGCTAACACTCTAAAATCCATACAATGAGAACATTAATAGAAGCTTTAAAAATTTTCTCCCTCAATACATTAACACTTTGTTCTATTAAACTGGCATTCCATGACGCTTACCTTCCGGACACGATTGCTGAAGACAAACAAAGCAGATGCATATGCAAATGTGGTGAAGAAAGCTGATGGTGCCCAGCTATCAAAACATGTAGCTTCAGGGGTCTTAAAGTTTGGAAGATAAACAAGCAGCCATGTAGCTCAGAAGCAACAAAGCCCACATGGAAGTAGCACACCAGACTGTGTGATCACGAGGTGTCAATGGGATCAGGTATCAGGCATCAAAGAACGAAAAATCATATCATTGTGAATTAGGGGTAGTGTGGAGTGGAGACCCAAAGCCCATCTGTAGGCAACTGAACATCCCTTTTCAGAAGGGTCATGGGGAGGAGACGAGCCAGTCAGGGTGCAGAGTAGCACTGATGAAACATACAACTTTCCTCTAGTTCTTAAATGCTTCCTCCCCCTCACTATCATGATCCTAATTCTGCCTTGCAAGTCCAGCTAGACCAGAGGATGTACACTGGTACAGATAGGAACTGGAAACACAGGGAATCCAGGACAGATGAACCTCTCAGGACCAGTGGTGAAAGTGGTGATACCAGGAGAGTGGAGGGAAGGCTCCGTAGAAAGGAGGAACTGATTACAAGAATCTACATATAACCCCCTCCCTGGGGGATGTACAACAGAAAAGTTGGTGAAGGGAGATATTGGACAGTGTAAGACATGACAAAATAACAATATTTCTAAATCATCAAGGGCTCATGAGGGAGGGCAGGAAACAATGAGGAGCTGATACTAAGGGTTCAAGCAGAAAGAAAATGTTTTGAGAATGATGATGGCAACAAATATACAAATGTGCTTGACACAGTGGATGGATAGATGGATGCATGGATGGATGGATGGATGGATGGATGGATGGATGGATGGATGGATGGTGATAAAAGTTGTAAGTCCCCAATAAAATGATTTTTAAAACAACTCAGAGTTACAAAAAGTAAAATTAAATTAAACTTCATTTACAAGGGTAAAAACATTTTGTTGAGTTCTTTATAAATCTATATAGTCGTGTATTGTTATATCTCCAAACTATTATTTTAATTAAGGCACTATGATACAGTCCAACCAACCCTTCACCCATCTTATAATCAATACTTATTTTGAAGTTCTTGGTTCAGGACTCATAGTTACCCTAAAGTACAGAGTAGAACTGCCTTTTGGGGTGTCTGAGACGACAAATGTTTACGGAAATAGACAGCCTCATCTTTCTCCCTCAGAGCAGCTGGCGGGTTCAAACCTCTGACCTTGAAGTTATCAATGCAAGAGGGCCACTGTGAGTCAGAATGGTCTCTCTGGCAGAGAATGTTTTTAGAGTTGACTTGGGAATTTTTTAAATTGCATACTAGTACAGGAATCCTGGTGGCACAGCAGCTCAGGCATTGAGCTGTGATTCAAAGAAGTTGCAGATTGGAGCCCAACAGCCACACTGACAGAGAAAGGTGTGGTGTCTATGTCTGTACGGATTGCAGTAGAGTAAGGTAGCTCTGATTGGTCATGTAGGGTCCCTAAGAGTCAGAATGGACTGAGCAGTGGTGGATTTGGGGTTTTGACATAGTGGTAAGCCTACATGAATTTTTTTACTTATGATAATACTAGTAATAAGCTCTATACTATGTAGATTTCATCATTGAATAGCAAGAGACCCTACCAGCACAGATCGTCCTTTGTCTTTGAATTGAGATTTGTGTTTGAGGTTGAACATGCTTTGTATGACCTTGTGCTAATTAAACATTAGGTTATATATGAGAAGCAGCTGTGTAAACCACAAAGTCCATTGAAAATCTAATAGTAGTTTTTTTTTCGAAAAGTGTTCTCTCCTCATCTTGTATATGACAAGTAGTCTTTAGACTTGACCTGAAAGAAAGGAACCTAGGTCTCTCTTCTCTGTCTCTCTTTCTCTCAGCCTCCCTCCCCTGCTCTCTCTCTCTGGCAGAGTGAATTTAATGATTTATGGTATGGATTTGTTTTTCCTTCACATGCAACAATAAAAATGTTCGGCCTGATAAAACAAGGGGTGTGGTCTTGTATGAGCAATTCTACGCAGGGACATATATCTCTGTCTTTGGAAGGGGAGCAAAAGTCCCCAGACAGCCATTCACAGGGTCTTGGTTCATAACATGAATGAAGCACGTTGCCAGGAAGTCAGGTCAGAAAATCAGTAATATTTGCGCTGGCTGTGCTTTGGGAAAATGCTCAGGAAACCATGGACTCATTCTGCATTCTGGATTATCTAGGGGAAATTTTAATACCTGACGAGCTTTTTCCTGTCACATAGTTAACTTCTGGCTTTCCTGACACCAACTGTCAATCATTTAAAGAATGAAAACTGATTTCAGCTGTCACACTACCACCCACTGCCATTGAGTCGCTTCTGAGTCACAGCAGCCCTGTGAGATCAAACAGATTGGTGTCTCAGTGTTTCCAGGACTGTAAATCTTTCCCAGAGCAGATAGCTGCATCTTCCTCTTGCAGAGTGGCTCATGGGTTTGAATCACCAACCTGGCGGTTAGCAACCCAATGTTTAATCCACGGTGCTATCGGGGCACCTTTCAGCAGAAGTACAGATAATATGTCATTACTGGGTTGGAACTGCTGTAAAAATTAATGCAAGTCATTTCTTTTCAGGACCACATAGAAATGGTATCCATTATTCATGACACTGTAGTCTATTACTTATGTGGGCGATTAGGAGCTATTTGTGGCTTATTTCTATATATTTGTTTTGCTAAGTAAACCGTAGGCTATAAAAGTTTCCAATTTTCCCATACTAAAATTCAGTTTTATTCTTCTGCCTTGCAGGTAGTTTTCATGAGCCTGTGTAAAAGCTTTTGGGACTGTGGGCTTGTGGCCCTGGATGACATTACAATACAACTCGGAAGCTGCTCCTCTCCAGGTATGACGTCATCATCCCAACCCGCCCTGCCTCCCTGGTATGTGCTGCTTCTGCTCCCTTAATCCGTTCTGATCCATCTTTTGTGCTTTTCCCCCTCCAAATGTGTATCTCTGCAGGATGAAATGATAGGCTTGTCAATTTAGAACTGATTTCTCTAGTGCAGTGTGTGGCTTTGTAAACCTGGCAAGCTCTGTATCCTCGTCTTTAATGAGATAGTAGTACCTCCTGACTGTAGGAAACTTACACAGAAATCCCCTAGCACAGCACCCCGACATAAAGCTGCTTTAAAAGCAGATGCCTTCTATTTGAATTGCTAGTGTTATTATTGTTGTTATCATGCGTGAATGCAGACTTCAAGCATTATTAATGAAATTCTGAAAATATTACATGTTACGCTGCTAGCTGCAAAGTCAGCAGTTTGAAACCAGCAGCCACTCCAAGGGAGAAAGGCCAAGCTTTCTACTCCTGTAAAAAGCTCATCTTGGAAACACAGAGAGGCAGTTCTACCCTGTCCCATTGGGTGTCACGCTGAGTCAGAATCCACCAGATGGCAGTGAGTTTAAGCTTTGGTTGGCTTTTCATGCTTAGCGTAAACTTCTGAAATGATCGTAAGATAAAAATTTTCTAAATGTATCAAATAAGAGTGGAACAAGGAGCCAAGTATGTATGACAGTAACAAAATGAAGATGGTGACGGCTGGCTACATACTGGGTATTATATCTAAAAGACTAGGGAACATCACTCCACCCAGATCATTAGCCTACACCGACTGGCCAATGCATCCTAAGTCATGGGGTGTCGGATCAGTCTTTAACAGGTGATGTGTGATATCGATGGGGCACTGCAGAATAATCCCCGCATTTGCTGATTTTCCAAAAAGCTCTGGTGGCACAGTGGTTACAGTGTTTGGCTGCTAATCGGAAGTGTGGCAGTTCAAGCCCATCTTGTGATCCACAGGAGAAAACTGACCGTTTACTTCCATAAAGATGGCTAGTCTAGGAGACCCCATGAGATAGTTCTGCTGTGTCCTAGAGGGTCACCGTGAGCCAGAGTTAATTCAATAGAAGTGGGGTGCTTTTGTTTTAAATTGTTTAAATATCATGTATTTTTTTGCACCTCCCTTTGCTAAGCAATGCAAGAGCAACAGCAAAAATAAGATAAAAATCTGTACACTCGAGGTGTAGATTAGGGAATGGGGATTCGCTGCTTGTGTAAAAAAATAAGTAAAATTATTATCATGCAAAGATATAAAAGAGACACGCTTACTAGAGAAATTTGCTAAGAATTTAGATGGAGATACAGCTAAATTCTGCAAAAGAAGGAGTCCCCAATAAGTTAGGACATGTCCAAATTCTAATAATAACAACTGTTAAAGTGATCCCAGATGGTCTCCACAGACATAAAGCTCTGCCTTTGGAAACAGAAAATGATAATGGTGTGTTATATGTTTTTCTGCGTTTCAATATGTGAAACCCAGGATTGATGAACCTATAGGACAGCAAGTAGATTAAGGATTTGGGTGAGGGGTGGGCAGGGCAGGTACAGTGGTGGTGGGAGCAGTAAAAGGGAGACAATATCTAGGAGTCCAGGAAGAAGAAAAAATGTTTAGAAATGGATTGTGGTATCATTTGTACAATTCTGCTTGATGTGATTGAACTAAGGAATGATACGACATATGTATTAACTCCCAATTAATAAAACATTTTTTAAAATGAAAAATACCCCAAAATGAGTCCCATTCACACACTCACGTGGCAGATAAGAACACTGAGGCACATCACAGTGACAGCAGCAACTCAAAAGATTCGATGAGCGCGGCAGAGGGCAGTCAGTTTGCATCACCGAGGGAGGAACAATTCAGCAAAAGAGGGTGAAGATGGTTGCCCAGCTCAAAGTGTGTAACCAGCATTACCAAATGGCACACCTAGAAACAGATTAGGGCGTGTTTTGCAGTGTGCATTCTCACCAAAAACAAAACAAATACAATTTAAGGGGGAAATAAAGGATATAGTACACAGGGAAATGAAACCATTTGCTTCCCACGGCGGTGCCTACAGAAGTCCATCGGAAGTTCCCGCACATCCCCCACCCCCCTCCTCCAAAGCAATCATATCATTGTCCTGAGGAGTCCCTTCACTTCCCTGGGATGTCTTAGGAAAGTTCCTTCCCTGTGGAAATCTATGGGTTTCCAGGTGTCCATAAAGGCAGTGTGCCTCCAATTTTCAGATCTTCATCAGCTCCACTACACAAATAAATTCACAAGTCAGAGAAAGTTTCTTTGGCAGACAAAGCCTCCTAAGCTTTCTGGATGTGGTTTTGCGATTGTTCTCTGCCCCTGTGGCAGGATGCAGAGCGGCTGTAGGTGGGCTGTCTGACGGCAGGAGGGGGGGTGCTGCTCCATCTGCGGAGCATATGGCCAGGCGGCTCTCAGACACGCAGAGCAGCTCCCAGGAGCCACGGAATCCATGTTCCTTGAAAATGCCTCAGCAATCGCAACACCTGCTATTTCCTTGCAGAAGGGCTTCCAGCTCCACCTGGAGAGTGTACTTTTGAACAAGATGAATGTGCCTTTACCCAAGAGAGAAGAAACCGGAGCAGCTGGCACCGGAAAAGGGGAGAGACTCCCACCTCCTACACGGGACCCAAGGGAGATCACACTACTGGGGTAGGTGAGTTATACCACCTGGTACTGTTTCCTATGGAAATTTCCAAAAATACCATTCGGGGGGTCACTCGGTGCATTTGTGAAATGTACCGCTTTAACGCTGGTACCTGGAATGGACTGTACATGTAATTCCACTCACGTGGGTCACCTAGTAGGGAGGTTTGTGGGGAGCCATTCTTCCCATTCATCATGATTATGTTGTTAGGGGCTATAGAGTAGGTATGGACTCAGCGACCCTCTGCACAACAGAACGAAGCACTGCCCGGTCCTGCGCCATCCTCACAAGTGTGCCCTGCCTGAGCCCATGATGCCAGTCCCTGTCCCAATCCTTCTCACTGAGCGCCTTCCTCTCTTTTGCTGTCCCTCCACTTTACCAAACAGGATGCCCTTCACCAAGGACTGATGTTGCTTTTGATTCTGGCAGCAAAGGTTGTCTGAAAGGGACTGCAGAGATGAATGCATATGTTAGACAGGGTTCTCTAGAGAAACAAAACCAGAACGCTAATAATTTTACATATATATATTTAGATAGATAGACAACATAAAGAAATAAAGTTAATTAAAGTATAAAGCAGTACAAATGGCTCAGCGCAACTCACTCCCATGAAATAGTTGTGAGACACTGACAGTCCTTCAAGTCTTGAGGACCGCCAGGTAGTCCTCTGTAGAGCAAGTCAGGCTATCCAGGCACAGGCAGCAAACAGCATGGCAGGTCACCAACAGTCAGCCAGATGACAGAGTCCGACAGTCCCCAGCTCAAGAGATGTATACACCAGTAGTGTGTCGAAGCACGTCTTGAAGAAACCTCAAATTACAGGTCAAGTCCCCAGACACAGTTCATTCAGTGACACAGCCCACGTGTTAGGTGTCCCACAGGTAGTGTAGCTTGCATATGGAGGCAAAGAACAATCAAGGCAGCTGCACACTAGTCTGATGATCAAAGATCAAGAGATGAGAGGCGAGGCTCACTGAGCCATTTACCTCTCCGCCCTTCAATTAATCCCACATGTGTTCATTGGCCATGTTGGCACAATAAACATTTATCTCAATGCACAAAGTCCACTTCTGTGAAAGTTGTCTAAAAAAGAGAGTGAAGAAGTAAAAACCAAAATCAATGGTGTCTACTTAATCACCCCTCCAGCCTGGGACTGAGCTCACTCTCCTGGCTCAACTGTTAGTAGAAAAATTATCAGAGGAACAACAGCACTTGGGGCAGTAGGCATCCCTTAGACTAACCAACCCTTTGCAACCCAAAGGGCAGCATTTACTCCAGGGCAAAGTTCAGAAGGGTTAGCAAAGAGACAAGAATGGAAATAGGAAACACAGAGAAGGAGGGGAGTGGTGAGGCAGCGGCTCTGCTTTGTCCAGGGTCTCCTGGTCTCGAGACCCAAGAATGGACTCCTGGGCCACAGGCGGCCAGCAGAGAACAACACTTATTTGGAAAGGAAAGAGAAATGCCTGACACCGTAGGTGGGGCTCAAGTGAGTTGCCCCTGAATGAACTGTGTCGGGGGGCTTTGATCAGGTGTGGGGGACTCAACCTGTCTGCATCTCCGGGTTATAAGCAGACCAATCCCTGGTATGGACCTATTTCTCAGGTCCAATCATAAACCTGGTCATGCTCTCCCCACAGCTGGGTCTTGCATAGGCATGGAGAAGGAAATAAGCATGAAATGGGTCAGAAAAAAAAAATCAACAGTCGAGGTTGTTAACTTTGGAGTGTAGAACCAGCGTAAGAGTCTGATGCCTGCAGGCTTAACATTTCAGTTGTCCCAGGCCGTGGAAATCTCTCCTTCAGACAGCCTGCTGCTCTTTGCCCTCGCTCTGCCTGCAGGCTATGTCCTATTTCTCCATACCCCCCTTCAGAGTGGAAGCCCTAATTATTGGTAAGGAGTTGCGGTAACGACTCTTCTGACTACTTCCTGCTGTCGGGGAGCATTGTGTGGGCACACAGCAGTTAGGTTCCCTCTCCAAGGAATCTACCTACTAGGTCACGGTAGAAAGCAGTTGAGGCACAGGGTCCTGGGTGAGCTGTCTCAAGCAAGGATAGAGTCTCTGGATTCACTGAGATTCTTTCTGTTTCCTGGGCCACAAGAATGCATGTCTGAATCTATTGGAATCTAGAGGATACAAACTTCATTACCAAATTAAAAAGGCATGACTCAAATAGGCAATCACTAATATAGCACCAGAGGTCCAAGCAAAGTCTCAGTCCATGGGAGCCAAGACTTCAGCCACACCCACCAGGATTCTTCTCGATGTTTTACATAGGAGTTTGGCTAGGTCCAGTCAACCCCTTTATTTATTGCTTTTAGACTGGTCTCTACAAAGTGAGAAGTGTTCACCCAGAAGCCACTGGAGGTGTTGGGGAAGGAGGCGCACACGCCTCTTTCTCTAGCCAGGAGACAGTCTAGCGCGAGTCTGTGATCCATGACCTGCCAGTGAGAGGAAGAATGCTGGTTGGACCTGAATATATTTATTGTGGCACTTTTCAATACATGAATGGTCTGTCTCTGTCAAATTCATTCCTTCAAGGTCAAAATCAGAAACATCTCTCCTTGTCAGCGTCCAGTCATGAGAGGGCTGTCCATAGTAAAAAGCAATTAGTTATCAATAAAGGGGAGGTGGGATATCCAAAGGCTCAACTTTCAGTTATCAATAGAAGATCTAAACATTTGTAGCAAAGGTATTGAGGGGAACAAACCCACACAAAAACATATATCCCAGGGGTGCACATACAATCCCTAGGGCTAAAGTAGAGTAATTACGAGTGGCATTGAGCCACTGAATGAGGATGGGGAGGGGATGATTGCAATAGGGATAGTCTCCAATCTGCACGGTGGCCTGGGGAAATAAGTCAAGACTGCTTCATTAAGGAGGGACTTTAGTCCTTGACACAGGTCAGAGGTAGAGATGCTGCTTATTTCTCCCAGACTACCACCCTGTCATACTTACGCAGTCAATGTCTCTGAAAGTTCCCCCCACGATGGCTTGTAAAAAAGAATTAAGAACCAAGCACAGAAATTTTTCTGGGGCAAATTTGACCTCTAAAGGAGACCAATCACCAGTAAGATGAATGGTCAGGGGGGTTATAGTGGTGTTTATATATCACAGAGGTTGGCCCCCAGGGACTCAAAGACCTTCCACATTGGAAGGCAAGGGCTGACCTATCCAGCAAGACGTTGGATTTCCTCCTGGTGCGACTGAGTTTACGAAGGTCACAAGCTTATCACTCTGCCTACCGAGAGCCCAAAGATGGCAAAGAGCCATGTAACTCTCCACGTAACTGGAAGCAATGGAAAACCCAATTAAATCCTTTAGGGAGCAAATAAAGATCGCCAAACAAATACAAAAGAACCAAACCTTAAAAAAAACAACTGTCCCCAAAACGGGTTTTTAACTGTGTCCTTGTTAGTTATAAACAAACTGTGTGAGGTGGGAAACAAAAGAAAACAAAAAGTGAAACAAAGTGGTTGCTTCCCTGTGTCTTTTAGTAACAAAAATCTTAATTCCTCTGCAAATTCATAGGAGTATTGAGGCTAGGAAGGTCAGTCTGTAGGTAATGGTCCCAGCAGACCCAAGACTTCAAGTGCATGTGTTAGATTCCTTCCTAGGGTGGGAAATACCTAGGTCAGAATTCACACCAAAGCCTGGCTTGTGATCCAAGTGAGTTTTTATAAAGAGTAGACGAAGTTTCAGGTTTTACCCAGGCACCCTCAGCGCACTCCACACCCACACGAGGTGACCTGAAGCCTGATAGACCGCAGCACAACCAAGGAGCGGCCTCCCAATTCTGGTTTTTTAGGTCCCTCCACTGGGAGGCATGGCTGAAGGTACTGCTTGACCCCATTGACTGAATTAAGCCCACCTGGCCTAGATTGGGGCCCACCCAGGTGTACTGGCTTCCTGGCTCAAGGACCTGAATTTGCACATGCCCTCTAGCCTTTATCAGATTGGCTTCCAACTTCCTGTAAGGGGGGTAGGGGGGCCTTGGCATGTAGAGAGACAACCCCTGGTTTCTGCCTCTAGCTATCTAGCACATGTGATGGATGCAAGCTTGCCTGGAATCTGTGTCCATGGTGATGCTCTCCTTCGCCTATTCCCAGGGCTAAGGTTAAGGCGCCTATTTCTGTGAGTTGGGCGCAGGTCGCAAGGGGCAAGGGAGCACTCTCAAGGGTTTCTTTTTAGGACACTACAGCATGTCAGCCTTGAGGACGTCATTCTCAACCAAATAACTAGCATCTGTGAAAAGGTTAGACAGGAACCTTCTAAAGGGGTGTCCTTTAGATCGTCCCTGGCCGCCTGCACGGGTTTGCACGAGGACCTGCTGACCACCATGCAGGGGGCTCTCTCCTTTGTCTGGTAAGAAGGCTACAGGGTTTAGTGCAGTGCAGGTTCAAATCTGCATCACTGGCCCCTCTCATAGTAAAGCCTGATATTTCAACAGGCAGTAGGTGGAAAACCACAGGTTTCCCTTAGCATTTAGGACCTCAATGATATAGGGGGAGGTGTACCCAATCAAGTCATTTCCTTGAGTCAATTGAGTGGTCTCAGGAGTTAGCAGAGGCCCTGCTGCCCCCACTCAGAGACAGTGGAATCATCCTTTTGTAAGTATGCAACTGGCTGTGGAAGGGCCTCCTAGTTTGGGTAGCACACCTAGGATAATCCCTGTTCTTTTAGCTACCTTTAAATGGAAATTCTGCCCAATGGGGATGCTATGGGCTCCGTTAATTGCTGAAAGACCTATTCTGCCTCAAGCTCCCAAGAGAGGTTAAAACAGCGCTGTTTCTGAATTGTCTTGAGGAGAGTTGTATTGGACAGGGTTCTCTAGAGAGACAAACCAGATTGCTAGTAATTATATATAAATATATGTATAAAGATAGATATGTAATACAAGAAATGAACCGTTAAATTATATACAGATAGATAATACAAGAAATTAACAGTTAAATTATAAAGCAGTGAGACACTAGCAGTCCTTTAAGGCGTGAGAGCCGCCTGTTGCCAGTCCCCTTCTGTAGAGAGAGCTGGGCTATATATACCCAGGCAGCAAACAGCAAGGCGGGTCCCCAACTGTCATCAACTGTTGGTCCCCAGCTCCAGAGATGAATATTCCAATCGTGTGGGCTTAAAGGGACCTCAACTTACAGCGACACAGTCCACAGGCTAGGCATCCCACATGTAGTGTACCCCTTTAAACTGAGGCACAGAACAAGCAAGGCGAGGCTCACCGAGCCATTTATCCCTCTGCCCTTCAATTAATCCTACTTGTGTTCATTGGCCAGGCTGGCACAATAAACTATAGCAAAAGTGTACAGAAGACAAACAATTTCACTATGTCCTGGGATCCATAGTTGGCAGAACCCAGTGATACCCAAGAAGGTAGAGGGTAGAGGATCGGCAACAGTGCGTTCAATTCTCTCTCCCTAGGGGTCTAGAGCCCTCTGATAATACTAATCCCAGGTATCAAACTTGCTGTTGGCGCAGCTGAGACTTGTCCCGTGAAATTTTGTATCCACTTTTGGCTAATAGATTTAACAGAGCCATGGTAGCCTCAATGTAGACACCCTAGGAAGGTGCACAAAGAAGCATATCATCCACAAACTGTCAACAGTGACCTCTGGATGGTAAAAATGACTCAGGTCTTGAGCAAGGGTCTGACAGAACATGTGAGGACTGTCGTAGAACCCTTGGGGGAGGAAGGTTCAGATGAGCTGAGCTGACAGGTCTGAGGGGTCTTCAAATGCAAATATAAACTGAGAATCTGGATGCAAGAGAATACAAAAGGATGCACCCTTTAGGTGTAATACTGTGAACCATTCGGATCCCTAGGGACAGGGAGTAGAGGTTTAGGAGTCCTTGGTGTATGGGAATCATAGCCTCATCTACTAGTCTTAGATCTTGGACCAGTCTCCATCTCCCGTTGAGTTTCTGAAATACTAGTATGGGGGTATCACAAGGGCTATTGCAGGGCACCATAAGGCCTTGAACTTTTAAGTTCTCAATAATCTTGCACAGGGTCTGTCTAGTTCTGGATGGGGAATGAGGTGGGGGTCTCTTAATTTATTCATGGCAGACAGAGCTTTCCCTATTTGTTGCTGAACTGCCCCAACCTGTGGGTAGATTTCCTCCTCCACTAGAGGCAAGCAAAGGATTGGTTCTGGTCCTACATTCACTTAAATGATTGTCTGGAACTTGGATAATAAATCCCTCTCCTGTAAGCAGGTAGGGCTTTCTGGCACGATCAGGAAGACATGAGAAAACAGCACTTCTCGCCAGTCATGGCTCAGAGGCTGAGAGTTTATCAGATACTATCCGGATTGAGGTGCTATTTTTTGCTGGAGACCAGGATAGAAGAGAGGGACTGAGAAAGTGATACTCTTGTCAAAATCAACTCCCTTGCCCTTGACATTTAGGCACACCCACGGCTCCCTGGGGGTAATGGAACATGTGGACACCAAGAAGGACTGCCCGGGCTCCTTCAGTCTTGTTGGACCGTTGGAGTAGTGGAGCCCACCTAGGCGGCCTGCACTGCCTAGAGCAATCCTTGCTCCAATGGTCTCCTCCAAATTGGGGATAGGACTCAGGTGGTCCCCTGCTCACTGGGGGCAGTTCCTTCAGAAGTGATCCTGCTGACTACATAAATCACAAACTGACTCCTGAGGGCAGCCCTCAAGAGCTCCCAGGTTAGCTTCTTATAGAGCCATGGCAATGGGTGCGGTTCTCCTCTCTCTCCGTTCCTTTTCCCCCCTCTCCTCCTAGTCTCTTTGTAAAAGACCGAGGTGGAAATGTTTAGGAACTTATGTCCAGGGCTGCCTGGGTGATAAATTTGTCTTTTAATAGGACCTGACCCTCAAGTGAGTCTCAGGAGACAGGAGGTTGTTTCTTCATAGCCTCCATAAATGCCGTGGGATTTTCTCTTTTCTCCCGAGTAATTGCGGCAAGTTTAAGAATAATCTAAGGGCTTTCTCTTAGATCTGCTGAGGCCTTCTAGGGTATAAGTTTAGGAAAGGCCTCCTATTTTAATCTCCAAGCTTATTGGGATCCCGCTCTAGGTCAACCTAGGGGGCAGCCTGGTTTCCAAGAAAAGCCTAGCAGAAATCAAGCTTTTACCTCTGTAGCCATAGTATCCCATGCATTTAAAATGTACCACTCATTTCCAAAAGACGGAACTGCTTCTAACACTGTGGACTTCTCTGAACTACTCAGGGTCTGGTCTAGCAGGAGTATTACATCTCACCAAGAAAGGTCAAAAGTCTGGGCTAGTCCCTGGAAAGTGTCTACACACTTTTCAGTGTCATCTAAGAACTTTCACAGACCTGGCTTAACTTGCCTCCTGTTGGAGAGGGGAAAGGGCACTTGTACCTCGAAGAGGCTGCTATACAGCTCTTGTGATCTCCTGTTTGCTTCTTAAAGGGCCTTTGTTTTCAGGGGGGTTGGTAATGCTGATAGACTCAAGGGGCCTAGGATAATGGGGGACAGGAAGTTGTCACCACAGGTGCACAGGGAGACTCTGGTTGGTGTGGAGAGGGACTAAGAGCTTGGATGTGGTCTTGGTTTTTCAGCTGCTAAGGCTTTAAGGAGAGCCATGTCTAAACGATAAGTTCTGCATGACTTCTGATTACCACAAAGGGCAAAAGGCTTTCCCATTGGAAACATCAGACTACCTGTTCCTCCATTTGCAAGATAATTCTAAGTGAAGGATGGGAGTAACCCAATACTCACTCTTTCAGGCTCTGATTCCCAGGGAAAAAAATCAACAACAAAAACACACACAAAAAAGCTACTGTAGCTCAAAAATACCATCCTCAAATTTATATGGAAATGCAATGGGCCCAAATAGCAAGAGGAATCTTGTAAAAGAACAACTAACTAGGAGGACACACACTTCTCAGTCTCAGAATTTGTTATCTGCTACATATATCAAGGCAGACTAGTCCTTGTATAACAATAGACCCCAGTGGAATTGAGACTCTAGAAATAAACCCACACATCTATAGTAAATGATCTTCAACAGCAGTGCTAGACCCATCCAGTGGGAGGAAGTCATCTCCTTTATAAGTTGTTCTGGGACAACTGGGTTTTCACACACTAAAGAGTGAAATTCGATTAGTATTTTCCACGATATAAAAAATTAGCTCAACTTGGTGCAAACACCTAAATGAGATAGCGAAAACTATGAAACTCCTAGATTAAAACATAGGGAAAATGCTTCAGGATCTACTTTTAAACACTGGTGTTTTAGTTACCTAGGGTTGATCTGACAGAACTGAGCATCAGCTTTAAAGGTAACTTTACTTTCTCGCAGCACAGGCAAGTTCGTATTCAGGGTACCAGCTCCCGGAGACGGCTTTCTTTGCAGGTACCGGGAAAGGTCCTTGTCGCTTTACTTTACTGACTGGTTCCTTGGAGATTTCCATGTGCCTTGGTATCTATTTTACCCCATCTCTGCTTGTCTTACTTGCTGATTTAATCTGTTCACCAAAAAAACTGACTCGAGATACACCTTACACTAATCCTGCCTCCTTGGCAGATCGAAGACATCCCATTCCCAAATAGGATTATAGTCACAGACACAGAGATTAGAACTGACACCAATGTTTGGGAAGTTCTTAATTCAATCCATAGTGAATGGATTCTTGGATATGATACCAAATAGATGCATTGAACCTCATTAAAGTGAAGAAGTTTTGTTCTTTAAGGGAACAAAATAAAGAGGAAAATAACAGATTGGGGGAAATAATTGGGAATTGTATCTCTGATAACGGTTTAATATTCAGAATATGTCTCTATTGCTACTAGTAGCTATGTAAAAAGGCCAAGGCTGAGGGCATTGCTTCTAGGTTACAGTTTACACATAGACGGGTTTACTGTGTCTCTGCGATCAACGGCTGGCTGCAGACTAGTTCAGACAAGGACTCACACTAAGATCTGAAAATAAAGTCCAAACAACACAGTGGTTTACAATGGGTTCTGCTCAACCAGTCAAATTCAAGGCAGAGGTCCACTCAGAAAGTTAGGGCATTATAGTGATTGATTTTATGGATTCCAAATGAGGTACTTTTTAATTGATCATTTTATTGGGGGCTCTTGTAAATCTTGTAAGAATCCATCATTCAATAGTATTAAGCATACTTTGTACATATGTTGCCATCAACATTTCCAAAACAATTTCTTTCTACTTGAGCCTTTGGTATCAGCTCCTCTTTTTTTCCCCCTCTCTCCCCAACTCTCCCATCCTCATGAATCCTTGATCAATTGTCGTTGTTATTTCATATCTTACATTGTCTGCTGTCTCCCTTCACCCACCTTTGTTATTCATCCCCTTGAGGGGGAGATTATATATCCAACCCTGTGATAGGTTCCCCCTTTCTCCCCCACCTCCACCAACCCCCTACCCACATGATATCACTATTCCCATTACTGTTCCTGAGGAT
Organism: Tenrec ecaudatus; assembly: GCF_050624435.1. Classification (NCBI taxonomy): domain Eukaryota; kingdom Metazoa; phylum Chordata; class Mammalia; order Afrosoricida; family Tenrecidae; genus Tenrec; species Tenrec ecaudatus. The sequence continues at coordinate 72,487,056 of NC_134539.1, read as the reverse complement.
TTTATCTGTCCTGAATTCCATGTGTGGAAAGCTCTTATCTGTACCAATGTGGGTACTCTGGTCTAGCTGGATTTGTAAGGTAGAGCGGGGTCATGGTAGTGGGGGGAGGAAGTATTCAGTAACTAGAGTAATGATTGGTATTTTGTCGGTGCTATACTGCACCATGGGGGATGTCCAATTGTCACCAGATGGACATTGGGTCTCCACTCCTACCCCACTCTTTCAAAAAAAGGTAATCTTGACAGATTTTTCTCTAAGGATACAGGACAGCCATGAGGGCTTATTATGGAGAAGTTTTAAGAAAATTGAAAAGTGCATTGGTGAGGAAAAGACCAGGAAAGTTGCAATGAGGACATTTTTCCCATCATGATAATTCACCTACTCATTCTTGGAGAGAAACCAAGGGCTGTCCTGAAAGAATTTCATTGGGAGTCCTTACTCCATTCACCATTCAGCTTTGATCTGGCCCCTTTAGTTTTATTTTTGGCCCCCAAACTCTAGTAACATTTAAAAGGAACATAAGTTGAGTCCCTAAAGAATACCAAACATTGTGGGGGGAGGAGGGGAGAAAGGTGGAACCAATCGCAATGATTGATGCATACCCCACCCCTCCCAGGGGGATGAACAACACGAACATGGGTGAAGGGAAGCAGTGGTCGGTGTAAGGTATAAAAATAATAATAATTTATCAAGGGCTCATGAGGGTGGGAAAGTGGGGGAAGGATGAAAAAAGAAGGGCTGATGATATCAAGGGCTCAAATAGAAAGTAAATGTTTAGAAAATGATGATGGCAACATATGCACAAATATGCTTGTGGATGTATGGGTTGTTATAAGAGTTGTAAGAGTCCCAAATAAAATGATTTTAAAAGGAAAAAGTAAGAATACCAAAAGAGCCATTTCGATGTGGTATAATTGAAGAATACTGGATTCTCTGGGGAGGACTTGAGAGATGGAAACACCAACCTCAGAAGAGAACAAAGTGATTTATTAAAAAAAGAACAAGAGCATAAAGCTATATGGAGGGTATGTTAAAAAGCAATGGTTTCACATTTTTATGTTTGTGTTTACTTAAGGCTTATATGATTTTGTAGCAGTACTTTTTAATGTACCCTCCTGTGAGTGTATACGCACATATATGTGTACATATGCATGTGTATTTGTGTGTGTATAAACACAACAAAAAGACCAAAACCTAGCAAAAAGGAATGACATTAAAACATTACCCAAGAAAAGTTACAAGTGGCTAATAAGCACATGGAAAGATGCTCAGGATCATTGGTTCTTCGGGAAATGCAAGTCAAACTCACGACGAGATAATCGCTTAACACCAATTAAGAAGGCTTTGATGAAAACAATAGAACACATGTGGGCAAGGATGTGGAGAAATAGGAACACTCATCCACTGCTGGTGCCGTTTTAAAATGACGCAGCTGCGGTGGAGAACAGATTGGTCGTTCCTCAAAAGAGTTACACCGATGTTCATTGCAACACTGTTCGCATTAGCCAAAAGATACGAGCAGCCTAACTAGCCAAGAACACATGAACGGATAAACCGCACATGGTTTGTGCAGCCGTCAAAAGGAATGACGCTCTTGATTCACGCTATGGCATGGATGGACCTTGAAGCCATCATAAGGGAACTAAGTCCATCACAAATGACAAGAATGAGTTCCTGTCTATGGAAGATCTAAAACAGGTATGTACAGACAGGCATAGGTTATTGGTGGCTTCCAGGGGCAGTGCTTAGGGAGGGGCAAAGGGGAGCTCATTGCACAGGAAACAAGGACTGGAAGATTTGAAAGCAGACAATGATAACAGAGACTGGCACCATATTTCACTGAACTGTACAGGTGAAAAATGTTGAAATGGAAAATGATTTCTTATATGTATATTTACACTCACAAGCTTTAAGGAGACAAGAAACATAGTTATATGTAAATTATATCATGATAAAAAATTATATCACATGCACTACAGAAACAAAAGAGACATTTGGAGTTGCAAGGGGGATCTGTCAATGGATTTGCTCATCTCAATAAGATAGTTGATAGACTTTGCGATAGTTTATTGTGCCAGCATGGCCGATAAACACAAGTAGGATTAACTGAAGGGCAGAGGGATAAATGGCTTGGTGAGCCTTGCCTTGCTTGTTCTGTGCCTCAGTTTAAAGGGGTACACTACCTGTGGGATGCCTAGCCTGTGGACTGTGTCGCTGTAAGTTGAGGTCCCTTTAAGCCCACACGATTGGAATGTTCATCTCTGGAGCTGGGGACCGACAGTTGATGACAGTTGGGGACCCGCCTTGCTGTTTGCTGCCTGGGTATATATAGCCCAGCTCTCTCTACAGAAGGGGACTGGCAACAGGCGGCTCTCAAGCCTTAAAGGACTGCTAGTGTCTCACTACTTTATAATTTAACTGTTAATTTCTTGTATTATCTATCTGTATATAATTTAACGGTTCATTTCTTGTATTACATATCTATCTTTATAAATATATTTATATATAATTACTAGCAATCTGGTTTGTCTCTCTAGCGAACCCTGTCCAACACAGACTTCATTGCGAAGGAACTTCATGAGAGATTGCTGAGGGAGGTAGACAGGCGAGTCTTTCACTTGGGACAGTGTTCCAATTAGAGCAAACAGGTGGTGCAGAACTCCGTAAGTGGATGCACGTGCCAGATATCCTAGGAACGGCAGTAAGAATGGCTTAACAATAGCAGAGTGATCACAGGAAACCTTGATATTAATTGTGGCAAGCTTAGATTTTACTTCATTTGAAAGGAGAGGACACTAGATAGAGCATGAGCTTTGGCGTTTGAAAAGGCTCACTCTGGTACTGTATTGAGAAAAGACTAGAACAGGAGATGAAGCAAGAGTGAAATCTGAGGGCTTAGTTAGGCGCAGAATGCATGGAACCTGGGAGAATGATGATGGTAGATTTGGGCAATGATGTGGATTTGACCCTGCGTCGTGGGTTTAATCAGAGTAGGAGCAACAGAAGTGGTGGAAAGTAGTCGAATTCGGGATATGTTTTGAAAGTGAAACCAACATTATTTCTTAGTGCATTCGATATGGATATGAGAGAAAGATCAGTCTTTGGTATAATGGTCAGCGTGCTTACCTGCTAATCAACGTGGATATTCAAGTCCACTCACAGGCACCTTGGAAGAAGGTCCTGCTGATCATTTTTGCCGCTCCTGATACTGCTTATGTGCTTGTTTGGTGCAGACCTGGTACCTCCTTTGTGAAGTGGCAGCCGAGGAGACTACCATTCGCCATAGCGAATGAAAACCCAAGGGAGGAGTCAAGATAGAACAGCCATCGGGTAACTTTGAGGGTAGCAGAGCCAGATGGTTCTGCGGTGACCTTTAAGATTAGAAGCATACATTGTGTAGTAAACTAGTGAAATTCTCTTGTGAATGCCAGGCTCTGTCAGTGAGGCAGATTGACTGACAAGCAACCAATCAATGAATTAAACCCTCCCACATAGTTGGAAATGAAGGGTGAAGACACAGGAAAGTTGACGTGTTTCAGCAGTAGACAGGATGTGTCTTCTAAAATATCGGTGCCTGCTCCTTTCCTCCAGGACTAGTCACGCATTCTCAATTAGAAACCACAATTTGTTTCCAGCAGATCTAATTCCTGTAGTGTCAAGTGCTCTAATCATGTATTCTCCCTTCCACACCTCTTTATTGTACATGAAATACATGCACACAAGCCTATTGAAATTGTCTTTTACTGAATAGACAATGGTGTGTTTGGGTTATCATCAAGTAGAGATTACATGAGGAGACATGCTGGCTGGGTGTGAGTCTCGGTGCTTTAGAGAAACAAATCCACAGAAACTCATGTATAAAAGAGAGTTTTATATAAAGTTTAAGTGCACATCAAGAAAACACCCCAACCCAGTGCTGCCCAAACCCACAAGTCCAACATTTGCTCATATGTCTGACACCAATCCATGAAGTCCTCCTCCATCTCACAAAACAGAGGCAATGATGCTGACTGCAGGAGGAAAGCTGAATCAGTGAATGTGTAAGCATCTAAGCACTGGCAGGGGTCTCCACACAGCTGCTCCAGCACCCAGGGCTGCATCGGGGCAGGTCCATGCTGCTTCTCCTCAGGGATGTCTTGCACGAAGTGAACTTTGCCAGCTGAAACAGGGAACTGGCTAAGGCAGCTGCACCCTGGTACGACCATCACAAAGCAAAAGACCCAAGAACTTGAAAGGCAAGGCTCACTGAGCCATTTATCTCTCCACCCTCCAGTTAACCCCACATGTGTTTATCGGCCAGGTTGGCACAATAACTAACTCAATCCCCCTTCTCCATTCATGGTATGCTCATTCCGCCCTTACCTTTGTATTCTAGTAAGTTATTTTGCTGTTACTGCTTAACAAGAACAACAACATAAAAATCCTTGTATACTTTGACCGATTGGAGAATTTTAATGTTTTCATTTATCATTGTGAAACCAAGGGCAATTTTAAAAACTTTTTGTACATAGCTGTTACATGTAGGGCAACCTGTCTTTAAGTAGGACAATCTATGCCTAATTAAAGGTAAATTGCTCTAAAAGAAATAATATTTACATAATTTTCACTTGAAGTCAAGGGTCTTGTCTAAATAAACTTTTTTAAGTTGAAATAATGAAAAGAAAGAAAAAAACACTCGAATGATCTACTTCTGAAAAATCAGCCAATGAAAACCCAACGGAGTACAGTTCTACTCTGACACCAAAGGGGTTTCTGGGAGTTGAAACTGACGCCACAGCAACGGGAAAAGGAGAGAGAGGTCAGGGGTGGTTTCAATGGTTTTTACCTGAGCAACTAAAGAGTGGAATTGTCATCAAAGGAGGATTTCGAAGAATGAGTGGAATAGACTTGTTGAGAAGATCAGGAGTGAAATTTAAACATGCTGAAGTAAATCCACAGAGGAAAGACTGGGGTTGTCGAAAGTTTTATTTTATTGGGATCAACAGTCAACGTTCATGGAAGCAACAATCAAGAAATCAACTTATTGCATTGGGCCATTGGAAGCTGGAGACTGAATAAGGAAGATCACAGGAAAATTGATGTATTCAAATTTGGGGTTGTAAACGAGTGTTGACTATTACCATAGACTGCCAGAAGGACCAAAGTCTGTCTTGAAAGAAATCCGTGGAGTGCTCCTTAGAAGCGAGGATGGTGAGGCTTTGTCTCATACACCTTGGACCTGTTATCAGGAGAGACCAGTCCCTGGAAAAGGGGAAACATGCTTGGTAAAAGGGAAAGTCAGTGAGAAAGAAGACCTTTGATGCGATGGATTGACACAGGGACTGCAACATGCGCTCAGACAGAACAATTGTGAGGAGGGTGCAAGACCCAGCAGTGTTTTGGTGTGTTGTACACAGGATTGCTTGACAGTAGACAGTACCCAACAACAACAGTACCCAACTAGACAGTACCCAACAATAACTAGACTGTACCCACTAGACAGTACCCAACAATGCTAGACAGTACCCAACAACAGTACCCAACTAAACAGTACCCAACAACAGTACTCAACTAGACAGTACCCAACAATAACTAGACTGTACCCACTAGACAGTACCCAACAACGCTAGACAGTACCCAACAACAGTACCCAACTAGACAGTACCCAACAACGCTAGACTGTACCCACTAGACAGTACCCAACAACGCTAGACAGTACCCAACAACAGTACCCAACTAAACAGTACCCAACAACAGTACCCAACTAGACAGTACCCAACAATAACTAGACTATACCCACTAGACAGTACCCAACAACACTAGACAGTACCCAACAACAGTACCCAACTAAACAGTACCAAATAGCACTAGACAGTACCCAACAACAGTACCCAACTAGACAGTACCCACTAGACAGTACCCAACAACAACTAGACAATACCCAACAACTAGACAGTACCCACTAGACAGTACCCAACAACACTAGACAGTACCCAACTAGACAGTACCCAACAACTAGACAGTACCCACTAGACCGTACCCAACAACAACTAGACAGTACCCACTAGATAGTACCCAACAACACTAGACAGTACCCAACAACAGTACCCAACAATAACTAGACAGTACCCACTAGACAGTACCCAACAACAACATTAAATGTTCAGGGGGAGATATCCAGTAGTGAAGTCTGGAGTTGAGGAAAGGGATGAAAACCAGAAGCCACAGGCAGATTGATGGTGTATAAAACCATGAGCTCTCCAAGGGAATACACGTAGACCCAGGAGTGGACCACAGACTGTGACATTCCAAAGCTCAGAAGTCAGAGATTAGAGAAAGAACCGGCAAAGGATAGTGCGAAGATTAACAGGCAATTCTGATGATATTATACTATGGGGCTTCAACAATTTCGCGGATGAAAAGTAATGAATGAATTAATTAAAAGAAAATGAAACTTTTTGAATCCCCTTCACAGAAAATCTATTTTCACCGGGCTTGTAGGTGTTAGAAACTTGGTGGAAATGCTCCCCTCGCCTCACTCCCTTTTCTGCAGCACTTGCTCTCTTATCACGGAGGGTGGGGGGAGGGGGGTGATGGGTACTGCTGCTGCTGCTGCTCATTCCACCATTCTCATGCCTGTCTACTCGTAGTTACTTAGCTTTTCCATGTTTGTATTCAGTTTATCATCCCAGTGAATGATAAACAACCTGGTGGGCGGAGGGGTGAACTCTGTCCCCAGCTCCAGTGCAGTGTGCTTTACATGGAAGGAGCAGAGCGAACCCTTGTTACTCCTCACAGCTTTATGATAGAACGACTTTATCGTCCAAACTTGTTTGATTGGAGGACTGTCATCCACCTCCTCTCTGGACACATAAAATTTGTCAGAAATCCTCTAACAAAAACACATGCTGCGTGTGTACATAAATACTCATTATTTTTCTTTTTCATTTGCACGCTTTCTGAGCTTGGGTGTGGCTTTGTTTAAAGGAAGTGATCTGGTTGTGTTTGCTTTGTCCCTTTTCACACTTAGGAAGATGGTCCAGCTGGCCGAAGTGACCCTTTACAGGAAAATTATAACGCAAGACTTCTTAGTGTGTCCAGTATTTATTCTGAGTGAATACCCAAGTGATGTGCGCAGTGAAGTCCCCTGGTGTACTCTACAGAGAATCCAGGAGTTTGGCTTTTTGGTTCAGTTTATTGTTTCTAGGGTCTCTCTGCCTTCCTCTGCATTCTTTCATTTCCCTGGTTTCAATGAAAAAATATATTAATTAATGATTTTATTGGGGACTCATACAACTCTTATCATAATCCATACATATATCAATTGTGTAAAGCATATTTGTACATTCGTTGCCCTCATCATTCTCGAAACATTTTCTCTCCACTTCAGCCCCAGACATCAGTTCCTCATTTTACCCCCTCCCTCCTCTTTGCCCCTCCCTCATGAACCCTTGATAATTTATAAATTATTATTTTGTCATATCTTACACTGTCTGATGTCTCCCCTCATCCCCTTTTCTGTTGTCCTTCCCTCAGGGAGGAGGTCATATGTAGATCCTTGCAATCGGTTCTCCCTTTCCACCCCACCCTCCCTCCACAAAAATATTTAAAAGGTTCTCAACACCCTTTCCAATTCTCATATTCAAATAAAGCCTCTTGAGAGGCTGTATGTTCTCATTTCCATGAACATCCGTCCAAAGGAAGATGTCACATTCAGTTGTTTTAGGTTTGGTTTTCTTAAAAGTATTTCAATCATTGTTTTGCTGGAGCAAACAATAGCTAATGATCACTTATTAAATTGGGAGATTTTCATCTTTACCGCATCATGGGATGTAAGTGAAATTCCCAGATTTCAGATAAGGATATCAAAACCCAGAGAAGTTAAGTGTCTTTCCATGGCTACACAGTGGTGGCTTATAGAGCAGGGCAGACTTACAGGTCTGTCTGGCTCTAAAAGCCTGGTTCTATCCACCTGCCTCACCGGAGTCTCTGTGATACTGAAAGGTCACACATGACCTGTGACAGCTGTGGCAGCTTATATGGGAAAGCACAATTCTTTACGTAGCAGCAATAACATCACGCTTTATACCCTGTGCTCCAGTGAAGGATATCCTCTCTTGGGAAGGATAGTTTCAAACAAATGGCATTTTAAGACATCCCTAGAAATGTATCCAGGAGAAAGTCTGTAAGTTATTGCTGAGATATTTCTAGTGTCTGTGAACCACTGTTGTATCCTCAACCTCAGGACTGTTGCCCTCACACTCACCTATATCCCAAACCCCTTGAAAAAGCGACTGTACCTGACCTCTAATAGTGTGAGGTACGTGTGATCGATATATTAGCTCTCAAATCACAATGTTACAAGGGACACGTATTCAAAAGTGAAGTATAAGCAAATAAAGACTCCTTGAAAATATTCATTAATTTGTTAAAGCTGTAGATTCCAGAGGTGTATATAAGCCATATTTTTTAGTCCCAATTCTTTTATTTATTTATTTTTTAATTAATAAATCTTTTTATTGGGGCTCATACAGCTCTTATCACAATCCGTACATACATCAATTGAGCAAAGCACCCTTATACATCCGTTGCACTCGTCATTCTCATAATTCACCTTCCACTTGGGTTCCTGGAATCAGCTCGGTTTCCCTTTTTCCCCCCTTCCCCTCCCTCCCCACTCCCCCTTTCCCCTGGGTCCCTTGATAGTTTATAAATAATTATTATATCTTATCTTACACTCCCCGGCGTCTCCCCTCACCAACCTCCCCACTGCCCATCCCCCAGAGAGGAGGTTACACATAGATCTCCGAGATCGGTTCTCCCTTTCTACACCCCCTTCCATCCTGGTGTCGCCACTCCTACCGCAGGTGTTGAGGGGTTCGTCTGTCCTATATAAACCATATTTTTATGCAAATAATTCATGACTTCTATGTTTGGGTTTTTTGGGGGGCAACTATAATTTCTGCTATCCCAATGCTTTTTTTTAAACATATTATTGTTTTAAGAATTAGGAAACTGTTTACAAAAATACTTTCCAAGGGGAGGTGGCAGTTGGCAAACAAAGGTAGATGATGACATAAGCATTAAAACACCATTTGTGTGTGAGGGAGCCAAGTGTGTGCAAAAGGGGGTTTCAAAAGTTTCTCACAACATCATTATCCTGTAATTCTGTTTTTGCACAAATTTGTGAAGCGCCCCCTGGTCTAGGTATGCATGAGGATACATTAAAAAGCAGGACTACTAGCATTCCAGTTCATTTATGCCCTTCACACATGCACAAGCTTATTCCAAACAAAATGTGTTTCAACATGCCTCTGCGGTCAGTGGATGACTACACACAAGTTCTCTCGGCCTTCGGGAAAAGATCTAATCACAGAATTGCTGGGCCAGTTAAGTGTTCTCAGAAGACACAGGATATTCACAAGAGTTTATTATGAGACCTTTGGAGAACATGAAAAACTATGTGGGTGAGGAAGAGGCCAGGAACTTTATGCTGAGCAATTTTTGTTTCCATCCTGACTGTTAGTCTTGGTAGACTAGAGAAACAAATTCATAAACACGTATATGTATGTAAGGGAGAGGTTTATATACAAGAGGAATTAAACATTGAGAAAACATCCCAGCTCAGTCCAGTCCAGATCAAGTCCATAAGGCTGGTATTAGCCCATATGTCCGATACCAATCTATAAAGTCCTCTTTAGACTCACGAAACACATGCAATGATGACAAATGTAGAAGATCACAGACCAGTGGGTAGAAAGTCTTGGGATCTAGTGTCACTGGAAACATCTCAGCACTGGCAGGGGTCTCTGCATCAGGGTGGGTCTATGAGTCTTGTCAGCTGATGTCTCCCAGGGAGTTGCCAAGAGAGAGAGGTGTCTTCCACCTCCAAGGAGGAAGTACCAGATTCCCCAGAATTCTCAGGAGAAGGTCATGCCCACACAGAAGTCTCATTGGCTGTCTCCAGATTGGCAGCCTAGACTCCACCCCTACACTCTTAATCCTCAAATTGACACCAGCTTAGGTGACTGCCACACTGACAATGCACCTGCCATTCCTCGAGGGTAGCAAGGGCTGTCCTATGAGAATTTCATTGGAAAAGCTTACCTCCTCATCCCTACTGCCCTGAGCCCATCCTTTCAGACTTCTTTCTCTTCCCCAAACTCAAAGAACGTTGAAAAGGTACTCGATTTGAATCCCTTCAGGATGACACATCTGCCATTTGGACGCGGTATAATCAGAGTGCAGAAGGAAGGGTTAGAGTGAAAGAAACATGACCTGTCGAAGTGAATAGACCTAGAAAGAGAATATGTCAAAAAAACATAGTTTCAGAATTTTAAAGTTTTGTTTTATATGATAGAACAACTTTTTACTTACACACATATATCCAACATTTTAGAATGAAGAACAATCATGTTATAAAGCCCAGGGTCCCTAAGATTTTAATTTATTTCACATTTCTTAAGCATCCACTATGCATTGTGCAACTAATAATTGCCTCCGAATTATAAGTACAGTAATATCATATGATGTCAGTTCTGGTGAGTAGAGACTCATAGGGAAGTTATCTCTGTTTGGAAGGCCATAAAGGTTGAATGGGGGTTCATACAGAAGAATGGCAGAGAGCAAGGAAGAATTTCAGGAAGTGGAGATAGCAGACGCCAAAGTTGTCACCATTAAGCAGTATGGTAGCTTCAGAGAAATGTACTACAGGTAAATTGGGCAAAGGAGCCCTGAAGACAGAGAGGGTTACTCATTCCGCTGCTGATTGCAAATCCAGAGCTTCAAGTCAACCAGTCATTGAGGGAGAACGATGAAACGGTCTGCTCCTGTAAAGATTTAAAGTGTCAGAAATCCAAAAGGACCATTCCATTCTTCCCTAGAGGAGTCCTTATGAGTCAGGATCAACTTGGTGGCTGGGTTTAGTTGTGGTTTATACCTTGGTGATGTTATGGGTTCTATTCCAGACCACTACAATAAAGTGAATATCACAATATGTCACATGAATTTATTTGTTTCACAGTGCATACAAGTTATGTTTACACTATACTATATACGCTATACTACACTATACTGTATATAAGTATGTTTCTGAAAAGTTTAAATATTATAAATATGTCAAAATGTGACAGAGACACAAAGGGAGCATATGCTGTTGGGAAAATGGTGCTGATAGACTTACACAGGGTTGCCATATACACAATTTGTAAAAGATAAAAAACCAAAAACACAGTATCTGTGAAGCTCAATAAAATTAGGTGTCTCTGCATTTCTCATAGGTAAAGTCTACTAGAAATTAATTTTGATTGGGATTATTCAGGAGTGTCTTAATTTCTCCTTTGGTTTTTAAGGATAGTTTGGCTGGATATGGAATCTTTGGTTTTCTTTCAGCACATTGAATATGTTATCCTATTGCCTTCTGGTCTCCATAATGTGCGATGAGAAGTTAGGTGTTAGTCTTATTGAGGATCCCCTGTGTGATTGTTGCTATCTCTTGCTACTTTCAATATTTTCCCTTTGTCCATGGCTCTCAGCAGTTAGTTTTGATGTTTTTTCCCCCATGTATATCCTAGAGTTTATCCTACTTGTAGTTGACTGAATTTCTTAGATGGTCGGGTTAATATTTATTATCCCATTTGGGAAATGTTCAGCCATTATTCAAATATCCCTCAGTCCCTTTTCCCTCTCCTCTCCCTTTGGGAGTGATAGTCGCATTCCAAAGGTCTCTATTATTCTGGTCATCTTTCCCCTGCCCCTGTTTCTAATAACAGATCATCTTGACTGACTTTGCAATAATTGAAAGAAAAAAAAGCAAAGAACTTGAAGAACTCTTTGGTTTCAAAATTTTAGGTTTAAAAAATTTTTATTGAGGTTCTCTTTGTATTCAGTGAGGCATTTTCAAACGTTCTTAAGTTCTTTAAACTTAGCTTCCATTAGCCCACTGAATTTACTTGAAATAGCTAAGTTAAAGTCTTTCCATGGTAAGTCTACATCTGGGTTTCCTAAAGAACACTTTCTACTGACAGCTTTTGCATGTGTGTGTGTTCCATACATTCTTGTTTCTTTTCATGTTTCATAGTTTATTAAAAAGTGGACATGTTAAATAGTATAATGTGGCAACTCTGAAAATCAGACGTAACCCTTCTGGGGATTTGTTTTGCACCTATTTGTTCTTATGGTTGTATGCCTAGTTAAATTCCTCACTAATTCTTTTTCATGTGTGGCCACGGAATTATCTACACGGCTAGCTTAATGGTCAATTAGTAAGTGAACATTTTCTTTAATTTAATGATTAAACAGAGAGATTAAATTAATGATTAAACAGAGATAAAAGCCATTAAATCTCCCCCATTTGCTCAAAGGCTCTGTATGTTTGTAGAGCATGTCTAGAACATTCTGGCAGGCAATTTACAATGTCTCCTTAGCCTTCACTTCTTACTGGTTCAGAGGCTCAAAGTCAGTCAGTAGTGAGAGATTAGGACCTTCCTAGATCTTTCCAGAGCATGCACAGTTCTACACACACACACACACACACACACACACACACAACCACACATGGCTTTCTGGATTCCCAAAAATACATCAGAGCCTAGCAAATCTCCCGCTAGGCATACTAATGCCCAATTTTGTCAGGCTCGGCTGCTAATTACATCTTAGACAAATGTAATATTTGACAATTACAAGTGATTGGTTTCTCTTTTAAATGAAAAATCACGTCTAAGGATAAGGCTTTTCACAGACAGCAAGCTCTGAATTGAGTTAAATAACGACAAATCCTGACAATTGACTTTTCTGTGAACTGTAGACGGGTATAATAGTGACACTATTTACAGGCTTTTCTCTTTTTTTGTCATTGTTTAGTTGTTGTTGTTTTGTTTTCATTTGTTGCTTTGTTTTTCTCTGTCTTGTTTTTTGTGCATATTATTATCTCTGCAGGTCTAGCTAGATAAGATAGACAGGATAAACAATCTGGAGGAGAAAAGAGTGGGACTGGCAGTTCTAGGGGGACATGGGAGAGGAGCAAGGGGAAAGGAAGTGGGTGTTAACAAACCCAGGGACAAAGTAACAACAAGTAATTCAAAATCAATGGTGAGGAGGGTGTAGGAGGCCTGGGAGGGCTTGATTAAGGGCAATGTAACTGAAAGGAATTACTGAAACTCAAATGAAGGCTGAGCATGATAGTGGGACATATATTTATAGGTTTAATATTAAGGTAGGAAATGGACATTAGGCCTCCACTCAAGTATTCCCTCAATGCAAGAACACTGTTCTTTCAAACTGGCATTCCATGATGCTCACCTTCCCGACAGGATGGCTGAAGACAAAGTGAGTTCACAAGCAAATGTGATGAAGAAAGCAGATGGTTCCCAACTATCAAAAGATCTGGGGTCTTAAAGATATGAAGATAAACAAGTGGCCATCTAGCTGAGAAGCAACAAAGCCCACATGGAAGAAGCGCACCAGACTGTGATCACAAGATGTCAATGGGATCAGGTCTCAGATGTCAAAGAACAAAAAGTCATATCCTTGTGAATGAGAGGGAGTGCAGAGTGGGGACCAAAGCCCATCTGTAGGCAACTGGACATCCTCTTACAGAAGGGTTGCGAGGTGGAGACAAGCCAGTCAGGACGCAGTGTAGCAACCATGAAACATATAACTTTCCTCTAGTTCTTAAATTCTTCCGCCGACCCCCAAGTATTATGATCCAAATTCAACCTTACAAATCCGGCTAGACCAGAGTATATACACTGGTACAGATAGGAACGGGAAACATAGGGAATTCAGACAGATGAACTCCTCAGCACCTGTGGTGAGAGTGGTGATACCGGAAGGGTGGAGTGAAAGGAGGGATAGAAAGGGGGAACCAATTACAAGGATCTACCTATAACCCCCTCTGAGGGGAACAGACAACAGAAAAGTAGGTGACGGGAGACGTCGGACAGTGTAAGACATGGCAAAATAATAATTTATAAAATATCAAGGGTTTGTGAGGAAGGGGTGTGGGGAGGGAGGAGGAAAATGAGGATATTAAGGGCTCAAGTAGAAGGCAAATATTTTGAGAATGATGATGGCAACAATGTACAAATGTGCTTGACACAATGGGTGTATGCATGGATTGTGATCAGAGTTGTTTAAACCCACTTTCCTAGGGATAGTGATCCCATAGGTCAGAGCAGAAAGAAAGCCACCTAGAGTCTCTTCCGTTGCAATCTTTATGAAAGCAGACTGCCATGCCTTTCTTCCATGGAACATCGGGTGGGTTCAAACCACCAACCATTTGCTTTGCAGATAAGCGCTTAACGACTGCACCACCAGGGTTCCTCGCTGTCTCTTCTGGGTTACTGGCTTTCATATACTCTACCTGTGAGGCTGTTGGTTTTCAACTGTACTGCAAGGTAGAGAAGAGGAGAGGGAGGTAGGACTAGGGCAAGTCAAAATGCCACAAAGTTGGCTGTTCTTAGCAAGATTCGGCCATTTGTCTTGAATAAAGTGCCTTGCATTGTAGAAAGTATTTAATTTTCAGAGTCGTGAAAGAGTTGATTTTGGCAATTTTTGCCAAGGTTCTCAGTGCATTGATGGAGGAGCAGATTGTTAAAGGACCTTGCTGTGCCATTCTGGAAACAACACACTACCCATTTGTTTTGTTTTTAATAGATTCCACTAATACCTTAAACTTATCCACTTGATTCTGCATTTTCTGAACTTCTTAAAAGTTCATATCATTAAGTTATTAATCATTATTACTTTAATATACTTATATCATAGTTTCCCTCTGGGGCCCCTTTGGCTCTGTTTTTAAGTCTGATTTTTGTTTTGTTTCTTTCTCCTTTTGTCCTATTTCTTTTATTATTATTAATCATTTTATTGAGGGGCCTAACAAATCTTATAAGAATCCCTCATTCAATTGTATTAAGCACGTGTGTACATGTGTTGCCATCAGCATATCCAAAACATTTACCTGAGCTCCTAGCATCAGCTCCTCATTTTCTCCCCTCCTTCCTCCATGCCCCCTTGATAATTTCTATATTATTCTTTTTTTTTATGTCTTATACCAGCTGCTGTCTCATTTCACCACTTTTCTGCTCTCTGTCCCCTGGGATGGGGGCCATCATTGTGATTAGTTCCCCTTTACTCCCCTACCACCTTACCCTCCTAATATAGCTGCTCCCCTAACTGGTCCTGAAGGGTTTATCTGTTCTGGATTCCCTTTGTTGCAAGCTCTTATCTGTACCAGCATACATGTTCTGGTCTAGCCAGATTTGTAAGGTAGAATTGGGATCATGGTAGTGTGGAGGGAGGAAGCATTAAAGAACTAAGAGGAAGGTTGTGTGTTTCATCAGTGCTATACTGCACCCTGACTGGCTTTTCTCCTCCTTGTGGCCCTTCTGACATGGGTGTCCAATTGACTACTGAAGGACTTTGTGTCTTCACTCTGCCCTCCCCCTCATTTCCATTGATATGCTTTTTGTTTGTTTGTTTTGTTTTTGGTCTTTGATACCTGGTACCTGATCCCATTAACACCTCATGATCACACAGGCTGGTGTGCTTCTTGCATGTGGGCTTTGTTGCTTCTCAGCTAGATGGCCAATTATTTATCTTCAAGCCTTTGAAATTCCAGACACTATATCTTAGGATAGCCGGGCACCATCAGCTTTCTTCACCACATATGTTTATGCACCCATTTTTGTCTCCAGTGATCCTGCCAGGGAAAGTGAGCATCACAGAATGCTGTGTTAGTAGAACAAATTGTTCTTGCATTGAGGAAGTACTTGAGTGGGGGACCAACGTCCATCTGCTACTGTAATACTTTATAAATAGATATATGTATATAGATCTATTCCCCTGTCATTGCATACAAATGTATTTACATGTATACATGCCTGTATTTGGACCTCTATAAATGTCTTTTGCCTCCCAGTTCTTTCCTCAATTTCCTTTTACTTTTCTCCCGTCCCACTATCAGTTCGGCCTTCATTCTGGTTTTGGTAATTCCCCTTGATCGAGCTCCCCCACCCCGCCCACCTCCAAGCATCCTATGCTCTCCTCACCATCCATTTTAGATCACTTATTCTTCCCTTGTTCCTCAGTTTGTTGGCACCCCTCTCCTTTCCCCCATCTCTCCCTTTCCTGTGTCCCCAGGATCTGTTGGTCCCATTGTTCTCTCCTCCAAATTGTTCTCTGGCCTATCTTGTCCAGATAGACATGCGTAGACAATAATACACACAAAAACAAAGCAGAGCAAAACATAACAAAAAAGATGACAAAAAATAAATCAACAACAGCTAATGCAACAAAACAAAAAAGAAAAACAGCAAAAACTGAAAAGTCCTCAGGCAGTTCCAGGTCTGTCTGTTGACCTTTATGAGTTTTCTCCAGTTGAGTCCACTGGTGTGCCACACCCCAGCCCCCAGGTGCACCTCTGGCATTCCTCGGGGGCTTCGTTGCTTTGCTCCCCTTGCTGCTTCACTGTATACCCTTAGTGTTCACCCCAGTGCGGTGGGGTCGGATCGGGCACCTCTCCCACACAGTGTCCCTAGTGGTGTTCCCGTTAGCGCTGTGTCATTGAGGGACATGTTGTCCTGTCTCCTGATGGGGCCGGCCCTGTGATCCTCTCTGTGCCTTGGCTGCTCTGAGCTGGAATACTGTCCTCAGGGCTTGGTGGGCCGGGTGTGTTCCACTCTCTCGTTCCCTCCAAGGTTGCACCTGATCAGTTCTGCCCCACTTCCTGAGCTGCAGCTCCAGTGCTGTCCTCTGAAGTGCATTCTTCTGGGGTTGAGGGTACCCTTGTATTTGGAATTGAAGGCCAGTCCTATTTCTTGATTGTCTTAAATTTTTTCATTGAAGGCTTGACGTTATGAGTTAAAAATGATGGATTCTTTCGGTGATGATGTTTACCTCCAAGGATAATGTATCTTATTCTCCAACAGGTAACTAGAGTAGAGCAGGTCAACTGCAGTCCAAGCAGCATGGAGCTAACTTGGAAGTAATTTTGCAGTTCCTGTTTTCCTAGGCCTCCCTCGGATGCACTCCCTGTGAAACCATACCACTGCCATCGAGTCCGTTCCGGATCATAATCACACTGTCTAGGGTTCCTGGAACTGTAAGTCTTTGTGGGAGCAGACAGCCTCATCTTTTGCCCAGGGAGCAGCTGGTGGGTTTAAACTGCTGACCTTGCAGGTAGCAGTCCAATGTGTAACCCACAGTGCCCCCTACAACTAGAGTATACGCTATTTCCTTAACTTCAATTTTTGTTTCCTTAGCATGGGAAGACTGCTGAAAACTATGTTTTAGTTTATACTTGATTTCTTGGCCTCTTGCCCTCTGCAACATTTGGAAAAGGTCTCAGGGGAATATTGCCAAGTGTTGGGATCCCTTTTCTCTACCCCCTTTGGCTCCCTCTCTTAAGACCTGCCTGCTTTGGCAGTCCTGAGCTCCATTGGTTTTCTCCCCAACAAGAGTGAGATGGGGTGGGTTTTGCCTCTTTGCAGCTGCTCCCTGCTTGGTTTCTAATATAGATAGGGAACCGCCCCAACAGAGCCCACAGCTTAAAGAAAGTGTGGTTGACTCCATCATGCTGCCCTGCACACTGGGGTCTTGGACCCTCGACTTCCAGCTGTGTTGACGTCGCTCTACTGCCGTCCAAAGAGACTTCTCAATGTTGAAATGTGGAATTCGCCATTTCTAGCTTTTCCTTTTGTCTTAGAATGAGTGAGGTCTGCTACAGTTTCTCCAAGATGGTCAGAAGGAGCCGTCTCTCGCTCTACCGGTTTAGCCTCATTTAAGAACGTGATTCTTGTTCTCCAGTTAGATGGCATCGGCTCTCTTCGACGCTGCAAACCAGTTGTGTTATTTTTAATGAGATCTTTGTTTATCTGGTTTCTTTCATCTGTGCTGATATTCCTTGGACGTTCTAACCAAGTTCTTGTTGTGACCGAGGTTAAGCTGTTGCATGGTGTTCTGTTCTTTGGCAGAGGATAGAAGGAGCAGAGTATTAAAATGTGCATTTATACTGCCTTTGGCTGTAAACTGCCTGAAAGATGAAGTCATTCTCTTCTTCTTTCTTTTTGTAATGCTTTTTCTTGAGTAATGAATATGCTACTCAATTATCACAGAAGCTACTTTGATAATCACCTCATATTTTAAAAAGTCATTTACGTTGCAAATTTAACATAGCTTAGATGAATATCTTCAATTTCTCTTCTGAGATTAGAGAAATAGGTCTATTCTGACATAAAAGGAAATTTTAATGAACTCAACACACTAGTTAACATTTGTGGATTTGCACATGCTGGAGGCAAGCAGGATTTTATAGATCAGCTAAGACAACATTTGATATTGAAAATATTAAATCTCATCTGAGAGAAATTTCATTTTGCTCTGCTTAGATCCTGGAATAGCAACAATAAGCCTGCCTGTGTTTATATTTACAATTTTAAACAATGATGAAATTACATTACTACTTGCATTATTAGTTTTGCATTGTCATTTTTTTCTATACATGAGGAAGATAATAGGATTGGAGGGTTTTGTGTGGTACTCTCTCCACACCAAACTCACTGCCACCAAGTCAATGCTGACTCACAGTGACTCTCTGTGGGTTTCCAAGACTGTAACTCTTTATGGGAGTGGAAAGCCAGGTCTTTCTCTCTAGGTCCTCGGAGATGCTGGTGATTTCAAACTGCCAACCATGCAGATCACGCCCAACACATAACCACTACACCACCCGGGTTCTATGTGGCACTAGGGGTCACAAATCCTTTTTTGAATGTAACTAGGAAGTAAGGAGCCCTGGAGACACAGTCAGGTAAGCCTTGGACTGATAACTGCAAGGTTGAAGGTTCAATCCTTCCAGATGTTCTGCAGGAGAAAAATAGGGGTGTCTGCTCCTATAAAGATTTACAGCCCCAGTCAGAAGCTGTAATGGATTCAGAACGTAATGAGTCAGAATGGGTGTACTGGCAGTCGGTCCGGGGTTGCCTCCACTTGTAGACAGCACTCTGCTTTTCACTTGCTGTTTTTAAAGCCTGTCAATCTACCATTGGAAGGACCCATATTGGGAGATAATGGGGGAAAAAGAGGCAGACAAAACTATTTTATAGAATAAAACCTAGGGAAAAAACTGTTTTATAGATAACAACCTTAGATGGTTGGTAAATAAAGACGCGTCACATAAAAAGAGAAGCTCAAAAGAGCCAGAATACAAATATGCCAGTTTACTGTGAAAATATCAAAAAATCAATACGTCATCACATGTAGCAATTTTGAGAAAGGTATAGTTTCTGCCTTAAACCTTTTCAAATTCTAGGGTGCAATGTGGGAGAGTTTAATGGAAAGACCAAGTGGGTAAACAGTGAGGTAGCCCGTAGACAAAGAGGAATGGCTTTGAGTTTTGTTTTGTTTTTCTTCTAGCAGACCATACCCCCCCGGGGGTGGGGAGGGGGGAAGGATGCTGCCTGGTCCCACTCTCTAATGAAGTAGAATCTAGAGATACAGCCCACCTTCATCCTGTAACGGAACATGCCCAGCAAACTGGGAGTCCAGCCACAGGCACAGAGTACAGGATTGCAATGCATCATGGAAGGAGCGGTGCCTAGATGGGCGACAGTCACTGACTGTAGTGCAGATTCATAGTGCTCACAGCAAATCATCTGAAAAGATTATAAAAAGCAATCTCAGCCAGACACATCTAGCAATCTTCCGAGACTCTTGATCTAGTTTTCCCTCCATGGTTAAAAATCCCCACGGACTCTTTTTCAAAAGTAGTTCAGTCGGCCTTTCCTCCTACTCTGTACTCATCTGAAGCTCCACTGAAAGCTGCCCACCGTGGACAGGCCTTCCGGCAGAACAGTTTCCTGTCGCATCGCAACAAGCAGCCACCACTGGGAGACCAACTGGCAGGTAGTAGGATTACACATCACCTACCGCCATAGAATCCATTCCCATATCCAGGGACCTTCCAGAACAGAGTGGAACTGTGGTTTTCCGAGGCTGAACATCTGGATGGAAGCAGACTCCCTCATCTTTTTTCTGCAGAGGAACCTGGTGGGTTTGAGCCACCAGCCTTTCAATAGCGGCCCAACGCTGAACCCACTGCACCACCAGGGATCTTGGCATCACACACGCCTCCAGTTAATTCAAGTAGTAAATGGATGAATATGAACATTTTTTTTTAATTTCATTGTAATATCCGCGTATAAGGAAAACGTATAACCAACATACATATTTCACTGAGTTACGGTCCATTTGTTATTTACATGCTAGCATAAGGAATCCCATTTGAATAATTATATCTAGGTAATAAAAATGATATCTACTGAAGAAAACTAGTCAGTGAATTGTACAGGTAGCAGGCAGATGGGCAAGACAATATCATGCAAGTGACATTTACAGGAGTCAAGTTTGGGAAACACTGGAAAACAGTACCAAAGTCATTCCAGTCAAATAATGACAATGATAAAAACCATCTAGCCCCACCCTAGGGGTGCTTAGTTAATAAAAGAATAAAGGCTTTTAATACAGATGGCTCGAGCTGTGCATGCAGGTGGGCGGGCCTCTCAGGGTCCACTTGAGTGGCTTTCTCCTTGCCAACGCAGAACCGTTTCTGTTACAGATATGACTTCTTTTTCAAAACAAAACATGACGTCCAAGTCTCAAAATAAATTGTTTCACTGACCATGGACATGTGATTAACATTGGTATAGTACCACGCTGATAGGATTCTTGGTAAACAATGACTTGTTTCTGTTCTCTGGGCCACTTAGAGGAATTTGTGTAGCCCAAGGCTATTGGGATGCATAAGGCCGCAGATTACCCTTCAGGTGAGTGATAATCTGTCTTCAGCAATAGACACATCCTTCCTACTCGGGTGTCTACCCAGAGAATAGACTTAAGTCATCCCCCTTCCCCTGATACAGCCCCTTACGAAAGCAGCTAGCTCTCCTTTTCTTAGCAATTTCCAGAGAAAGGGAGACCATGGCTTTCGGTTTCAGACCCATTGGTGTTTTCTGTGTCTCTGCAAATTGAATTTTTCCCAACATTAATGAGAAGTTTCTTTCATTTCTAAGAACTGCCTCTTCCTGGTTGAGCCGATTCTGACTCACAGCCAGAGCAGACCTGCTCCATAGAGGAGGTCACCGGGACTTTTCTCCCATGGAGGGCCTAGGTTCAAACCAGTGACCTTTGGACTATCAGCAGAACATTCAGGTACTGTGCAACCAGGCCTTTCTTGTTTGATGGGAACCCCAGTGGCACAGTGGTTACATGTTCGGCTGCTAATCGGAAGGTCGGCTGTTTGAAACGACCAGTCACTCTGCGGGAGAGAGAGAGGGCTTTCTACAGCCTCAGAAACCCTCTGGGACAGCTCTACCCTGTCCTTTAGGGTGGCTATGAATCAGCATCGAGGCAATGGCCCTGAGGAGAGACATGAATAATATGCTAAAAACATAGGTAGTGGGATTTATTTCTAAAAACATGTTGTTACACAGATTAATCCCCTGGAGAATCCCCTTTGGCAACTGACCAGGGATGTAAACAGTCTTGCTATCAAAGTACATTTGTTCTCCCTTTTGACCCATATTAAATTGGTTCTAGTTTTGATTATTTTATGCTTTGTTTTGGATTGAGGTTTGTCTATTTGGTTGTTGTTGGGGAGTTTGGGGTATGTATTTCTTTCTATGAAATCCAGGATGGGCGACCCTATAGAGACAGAAACTAGATGAATAGTTTCTTCGGTTTATGGCAGAGGAGGCTGGGGAAGAACGAAGAGCTAATAAGAAGAAGTACACGAAGGAAGAAAATGTTCTGAAGTTGATCATGGGCACGATTACACAACCCTCTTTTAGTAGACGTCAACCACTGGATTGTGGGATATGTAACTTGCATGTCCATAAAACTTAAAATTCACAAACATGAGGATGTGCAGTTAGACAAAAGAGCATATAAACTATGTGTTTACTGTGCTAGTGAGATACTATAATTTATGAGCTCTATTTCAAGTCCTGCATCTGCAAGACTGTTCGTCATTGATATTCAGACACACAGCCAAACAAGCACATCATTTGTAACCGCTGGCGGAATTCATTCCAGAGAATGCACATCTCGATGTCCTTAAATTTTATTTGGTCACCCGGTTCCTCATCCTCACATGTCAGCACACATGGGAGAGTGGTACCGCTGGGCTGTGTTCCTTCTGCTGGACCGTAGGGTCAGTATGAGTCGGGTTCCGGGCACCTTAACAACAACTTACGAAGCGAGACACTAGCGTTAACCTTTATGAATCATCTGAAAGAATGGGAAAAGGCCATTCCAGAGAGACACGTTTAGTTAAGTGTCCTTCCCCGAGTATTAACCTATTTTTTTTCCTTGATGGTTCAAAGTCCTCCTCTAGCGGAGTGCATGCAGTTCGTTCCACTTGGGCGCCTGCCGGGCTGGAGTC
Organism: Tenrec ecaudatus; assembly: GCF_050624435.1. NCBI lineage: Eukaryota > Metazoa > Chordata > Mammalia > Afrosoricida > Tenrecidae > Tenrec > Tenrec ecaudatus. Next base: position 72,464,642 of record NC_134539.1, on the reverse strand, counting down.
AAGAACAGCTGCTTCACAACTCAGCATTATGAGCGCGGTGTGTGTCTCAACACATCACAGTTGCTGCGCAGAGAACAGATGGGACCCTGATCTCCCAGCAGACCCATTGGGCTTGATGTCTTGAATGTTAAACAATGATCCACAGAGATGGAGTCGTTTGTTTGCTCCACTTAAGAATTCCTTCCACCAACTGGCAGCCTTCACGTGCAGGTGCACGTGCGCAGGTCTGAGGCTTCCGCCCTAGGGGCCTCCCGGCACCCGGCCAGAGCTTTTGTTGACCAAGACAGACGTGTCTGAGCCTGGAATGTGGCAAAGCTGGTCAACACGCAGGGCTTTTCTCTGCTTCCAAACATATGTGAGGCAGAGCTGCCGCCCATGAAGGCCTGGTCGTCTCTGGAGGCTGCAAGTCAAGGAGGGCTTCTTTGGCAATCAAGGGGAGGAGGTCTATGTATCAGAGGACATATTCTGATCCACGAGCAAATTGTTTGAAGTTATTTTTAGGGCTAGACTTTAGTCTCAAGTGATCTTGACTGATAGTGTCTTAGGGAATGTGTGCTTAAAATAGAAATTATACCCTGAAAGATTTCTGGAAAGGCCAACGATTTTGTCGGTTAGATTTTATGTCAACTTGCCCAGGTGTGAAAGGGTAGGGAGGAGTCTGACCTATGGATCCGATTTTCAATAAGAAAGCCAAGGAGCAGCTTCTCCGTCCTCTCGCTGGCCCTCCCCCTTCATCATTACTGAGACGCTGCCTCCAGGGGTGGTCTTTAGTGGGGGCCAACCTCCAAGCTGTTGGTGACCTGCCGTGTTCCCACCAACCTTGTATCCAAGAGACCCTGCACCCGCCAGCCTGTGATCTCCCTGCTCCTTGCTTCACCTTTCTGCATCATCAGCCCTCAGCTATGCAATGTTGTATGTGTGTGGCAAGAGAGAACTAAATAAATAGACAAATATTTCTTCAAAAAGAAGAAGAACCAGTTCTGTAGGGTGCAGGGCCTTTTCATAAAGTGGGTCTCAAGATTACAGAATTAGAAATAATGATATATTGACCATTCTAACATATGATCTGCCTTAATAAGCCCCATAATTGTAAAAAATTGTAATATAGAATTCTATTCCTGCTGCCTTACTCTAGACCTTTTAGAAGCTCATTTATCTTTTCATACGGCATTATTTCAATTGTGTGAGCCCTTTTGGTCAGCAGTTTAAAACTAACCATTGTTCTACAGGAAGGTAGTGGAGAGTAACAATCTCCAAAATCCAGAGGCAGTTCTACCCTGTCCTACAGGATCACTGGTTTGGAACCAACGTGGTGGCGGTGAGTTTGGTGTTTTTATTTTAATGAAGAATATTAGTTTGGAGGTGATAATTCATTAGACCAGGCTCATACACCAAACCCAACCCAAACTCACTGACATCAAGTCAATTCTGACTTACAGCAACCCAATAGGACAGGGTAGAACTGCCTCTGAGAGTTTCTGAAACTGTAACTCTTTACAGGAGTCCAAAGCCTCATCTTTCTCTTATGAAGCAGCTAGTGGTTTCAAACTGCTGACCTTGCAGTGAGCAACCCAACTCAGAACCACTATCCCACCCCAGCTCCTTCAGCTCACACACCGATAGGAAGTATTAAAGCCAAACTTAGAACCTAGTTAACCACAAAACCCAGGTTTCCCCCTCTAAACCAATGTCTGCAAGGTATTATCCATGAGTCAGCAGGATAAATCTTGATGTGTTGATCAGCAGACCAGTGGCATACTACTAGATCATATCTTATATAGTAAACAGTAGAAATCCATTCATTTTTAAGAAGCATCTCCAAAGAGAAACACCTTCTCCAAAGTCATAAAGTCTGAGGTAGTTGGTTTATTGTGCCAACCTGGCTGATAAACACATGTGGGGTTAATTGAAGGGTGGAGAGATAAATGACTCCATGAGCCTCGCCTTTTGAGTTCTCTGGTCTCTTGCTTTGTGATGGTTGGACCAGGGTGAAGCTGCCTTAGCCAGTTCCCTGCTTTAGCTGGCAAGGCTCACTTCCTGCGCGACATCCCCAAATGGTTCTACCCCGACGCAGCCCTGGGTGCCGGAGCAGCCATGTGGAGACCCCTGCCAGTGCTGAGATGCTGACATGTTCACTGATTTGGCTTTCCTCCTGCAGTTGGCATCATTGTGTGTGTTTTGTGAGATGGAGGAGGATTTTGTGGATTGGTGTCGGACATATGGCTTAATGTTGGACTTGTGGGCTTGGGCAGCACTGGGTTGGGATGTTTTCTTGATGTGCACTTACCCTTTATATAAACCTCTCTCTTATACATGAGTTTCTGTGGATTTGTTTCTCTACAGCACCCAGACTAACACAGTCTATAATCACTACTATAGTCCCCGGTTTGCCCTAATGTGTTCCCAGGAACACTATGGAAGAGGAGTGCATGGTGTTTATCCTTTTTAAACCATGCCTGTTTTTGCTTCCCTTTCAAGGCTACTACATGTACATCGAGGCCTCCAACATGGTGTATGGGCAAAAAGCACGCCTCCTGTCCATGCCTCTGCGAGGGGCCGCCGGGAAACACTGCCTGACCTTCTTCCACCACATGTACGGGACGGGGACCGGCCTGTTGAGCGTCTACTTGAGAAGGAAAGGTGACCGTGGGGAGTCTCTCTTGTGGAAGAGGAGGGGGGAGCAGAGCATCTCCTGGCTCCGTGTGCTGCTCGAATACAGCTGTGACAGGCAACACCAGGTAAGTCAAAAGTAAAAATGTCAAATCCCAGTCAAGTGATGGGGAGGGCTGCTCGCATCTCTTGAGGCTCTTTCTTTTCCTTCCTACCGGTGCTACTCCCCCCTTTGCAGGGTCACAGATAAAGCAGGGTGTGTGTGAGAGAGTAAACATGACTGGCCTATAGATTGATTGAATCTGAGCCGTGACTGGGAAGGCAGACGGGGACTCGGAGAACAGCTTTGGGTACTTTGTGTCCTGCACATTTCCAAACCAGCTCTCACTCGCTGACTGCCATTGAGCTGATTCTGAGCCATAGCGATCCTATCGGACAGGGTAGAACTCCCCCGTGGGTGTCTGAAACCATAACTCTTTACTGGAGTAGAAAGCCTCATCTTTTTCGGGTGAAGCGGCTGGTGGTTTTGAATGGCTGGCCTTGAGGTCAGCAGCGCAGGGCTCCCCTGTCCAAACAAGCATCTCCCTTTTATCCAAACCTGGCATTACCCGAAGAGTTGCCCAGCTTGCTCTTCCACGCATCATTATCCATGTGCTGGTAAGAACGTTTGTTTGCAGGCTGTGGATTCAGAGTGTTTATGGTCCAGAGGAAATCGCTGGGTGGTGGCTACCAGCAGACAGGTTGGAGGTTCATCCCCTCCCAGAGGTGCCTGGTGATGCACTTCTCCTAAATATCAGTCACTGAGCAGAGTTCAGCTTTCATGCACGCTGGGAGTTGAAGCAACTCCACAGGAACTGGTGCTGCCCAGAGGCCGTTTATAAAGCCTCCATCTATGTCCATTCATCCTTCTGTCACTGCATTGAGTGTGAAAGGAGCGGAGAAAGTCTTAATCCTAAGACCCCTGTGTCTCCCCTGGGGTCCTCCCATGTGCTCTAGAAGTTGCCCGTCCTAGAGGATTCGGGCCATGAGAGAACCTGATCAACCGCCAGATCAAAACTCACTGCTATCATCAATTCTGACATGTAGCACCTTATAGGACAGGGTACAACTGCCCCCGTGGGTTTCTGAGACTAACTCTTTACAAGAATAGGAAGTCTCATTTTTCTCCCTAGGAGGGACTGGTGGTTTTGAACAGCTGACCTCGTGGTTAGCAGCCCATCATGTAACCACCATGCCACCGAGGCTCTACAGGACAGAGCTTTTTAAATTCCAGTAGGTGGTGTGGAGCACTTTAGAGGGCTCCAGAAACTTGGTGACTATGAGTCAGAATCCGCTCCATAGCAGTGAGTTTGCATTTAGTTGTCCTTTGACAGTCACCAGTTTCTCCTGCCTAAGGTGATGCAACAAGACAAGAGATAATCCGTGGACTCCTGTTTGTTCTTGAAATTGCCCAATAGAATTGTCAGGGATGACCTGAAGTGCAAAGCTCTGCTTCCACCTGGACCAGCACCTGTCTGCTCGAACTCCTGACTGACTTGTGTTAGTCTGGGTACATTAGAGAAACAAATCTACAGAAACTCATGTATAAGAGAGAGTTTATATGTATAGGAGACAAGTTATTAGCCTGAAACCCAAGAGTGGTGTCGACTAGCGATTTGGAAGTCTTGAGTCATTTTGAAAGGCGTTTGGGTGGTGCAGTGGCTAAGTGTTAGACTGCTGTGTTAGTCTGGGTACTTTAGAGAGAGTTTTATATAAAGGTTGAGTACACATCAAGAAAACATCCCAACCCAGTGCTGCCCAAACTCACAAGTCCCACATGAGCCCATATGTCCGACGCCAATCCACAAAGTCCTCCTCCATCTTACAAAACACACACAATGTCGCCGACTGCAGGAGGAAAGCAGCATCAGTGAATATATAAGCATCTCAGCACTGGCAGGGGTCTCCACACGGCTGCTCCAGCACCAAGGGCTACATTACGGTAGGTCCATGCGGCTTCTCCTTAGGGATGTCTTGCAGGAAGTGAGCCTTGCCAGCTGAATCAGGGAACTGGCTAAGGCAGCTGCACCCTGGTCCGACCATCACAAAGCAAGAGATCCAAGAACTCGAACTTGAAAGGTGAAGCTCACCAAGCCATTTATCCCTCCACCCTTCAATTAACCCCACATGTGTTTATCAGCCAGGTTGGCACAATAAGCTTTAACTATCTCATGACTCCTCCAACCCAAATCCTCATGGGAAGAGCTACCCAACCTAAGGGTTTATTTTGTGCCACGATAGGACTAAACTTAATATGCTCACAAGGTAATCCTGAAAGACAGGGTGACACCTATGTGGAATTGTCCTCAACTGATGAACAGGTAAGCACATGTAAGCCCTTGCTTCTCTGGGTACCCAGTGTCCAGCACAGATCACAAATGTAAAAAGGCCTTGATTCTATAGGAATCTGCAGTGGGGTTGGGGGCAAGATCATTGCCATCCAAACCTAGGAGCAGAATTTTGGAGTGGTACAAACCTGTCTGGCATTGCTCACTACAGATTAGGAAGTAAGGCACAAGTCAACTGTGCTTACCTTGCATATTGATTCATCTGACAATGATTCTATAGATCAACATGGGGAGAGAGAGTGACACTCGGGCAGCCTGGTTTCATTCGTGGCATTGCATTGTTCAAAAGACCGAGTGGCAGAGGGAAGATGTGCTGTTATCCAGGAAAGGCCCATTATCTCCATGTGAATAAAACCGAGAAAACTAAGGATATGGTGAAGAATAAGTAATAGCCCCAGGAATGATTTTGATGGTAGTGATTCAGTGTCTGTTTACAGAAGGAGAGTGAATCATTCAGTACCTTACTAATATGTGTAATTCATTCTCAGAGATGATGGATTGATTCTGTTAGGCTATTAGGGTGCTCATAAATTAAAATCACTGCTATTGAGTCAATTTCCACTCATAGCAACCCTATAAGACGAGTAATACTGTCCCTGTGGGTTTCTGAGACTTAAAATCTTTATGAGAATATAAAGTCTCATCTTTCTCCCATGCAGCAGTTGGTGGTTTTGAACGACTGACCTTGTGGTTTGCAACCCAACGCATAATGCAATGCATCATCAGGGCTCCTCGGGCATTCCTATGTCTACTCTATTCAGATTGTTTCCAAGGCATGGTTGTAGGGCCAGTAGCCTCAGCAATGCCTGAAATACAAAGTCACCAAAATACAGGGTCCTGTATTTAAAACTACAAAATGCAGGGTCCTGGCTTAAAACTACAGAATTGGGCCCTCTAGAAACCCATCCAGCAGCCTGTGCCTCTCCAGGGGATCCCAATGTGTGCAAAAAGTGGAGATTCTAACCAAGTCAAGTGGAATCCGAAGTGCTGTGGGTGATACTTTTATAAATCATCAAGTAATGCTGATGCTCAGGACCTCTAGAAATGGGCTTCTGGGGATTAGGTGCTTTCTCAGCTTCCAAGGTCAGGTTTGGGCACAGGGTTTTGCACATACTAGGCTGGTCCTTTGAAATGTCTTTCAAATACAAAATAAAGAGACATCTGGACTGGCATCTTGGGGAAATCAAAATCCAAGGATGTAGAATGGCCCTGGGGGGGTGAGGGGAGCGTTGCAGCTCAGCAAACCTCCCCTTTGACTGAGAATGAAATCGCTGTGTCAGTCTGTCTCAGGGAATTTTCCTCTGGACTTAAGATTCTTCGGAAATCTCAAACACCTGCAAGGTGACCAGGCTGAATAGGTGGGTCCAGAGACTCTGGTGTCTAATAAAGTCCACGGAGCCTCGGGCCCTAATGCACTGGCCATCTTCTGCAAGAGAGATGCCATGCCAGGAGCTGTGCATGTGTTCTTTCAGCGAATAGCTCCATTTTACAGATGGGGAACAGTAAATGCCCGCTGGTACATGGCAGAGAGCAAATCCAAACCCAGATCGGTCACCTTCCAAAGGCTATGACCAACCAAACCCAAACCCATTGTCATCTTGTCCATTCACAGCCATCCCTAGCACTGCTCCCTAGGGTTTCCATGGACGTAAATCTTGATGGGAGCAGACAGCCTCATCTTTCACTCTCAGAGTGACTGGCGGGTTTGAACCACAGACTTTTAGGTTAGCAGCCCAAGGTTTAGCCCACAGTGCCACTAAGGCTCTTCCTCCGAAAACATCCTCATGATCCTGGCATAACATAAGCACTGGATGGACTGGGAGAAACCTTATCCTCTCTGAGATCGTTTATACACTTGCAAAGTGGGACAAACAATTCCTTCTTTGCTGCCATAAGGAAGGTTAGAGGGAGGGTCAAATGGGGGGGGGGATGTGCATGAAACAGTTCTGTTCCCTTTCAAGTAGCAAAATATAAAGACAAGTTCTTATTATTCCTAAAGACCTATCCCTCCAAGATCCTCCTGGTCTTTAATTCATGTCACTGTGGCCGACCTGGGATTTCAGCATCCAGGCTGAACCCCTGCAGTGTGAGGCCAAAGCTGCTCATTTAATAAATATTTATCCATCATTTGCTATTCTAGAAGCTGGGCATACTGTAATGAATAAAAAATATCAAGTTCCTGCTCTTTTAGAGTTTACATTCTAGTAGGGAAGTGCTTTAAAAGATAAATCAAAACTATATAGCATCACAGAGATAGGAAAAATGAAATCTTGATATATAGGGCAATATGGATGGAATGTGAAACATTAGACTGAGTGAAATAAGGCAATCACAACAGGACAAATATTGTACAACCCCACTTACCTAAGAAGACCAGGAAGATGTCTAGAGACTCATATTTAGGTCAAGAGGGAGAGGGGGCTAATGGGGATGAAGGACTGCATTGGGTAAAGTAGGATGGCATCGCAGTTATTTAATGGTTGCCAATCAGTTGTCCACCACAAAATGCTGAACTGTCAAAACTAGTGTAAAAGATATATTTACAACAATGACCAAAAATAAGAAACGTAGTCATTGCTGAGGCTGTTTATGTATAACTAAACATCTGTGGGATTAATTTCCTACGTTTGAAAGTTTGGGGATGTGGTTTCATGGGACATCCAGTTAATTGGCCTAATATCAATTCATGTTTCTGCTCTAGCTCCTCATTAGTGGTGTAGTGACTGAGGTCTTAAAAGTTTAAAAGCAGCCATGGGAAGTCCAGCAAGTGGTCTCTGTCTGCATGGAGCAGCAGGAGAAGGAGAGTCGAGACGAGGAACAGGGTATGAAATGTGTGTGAACAACCACTGCTTATGTTCAAGGATTTTACAGAGGCATCTGGATCCAAAGGGAGAAAAACATAGGGCAGAGTTTCACATTCTCACAGATTTGCTGGAACCACTTTCAGGGGTAGATGAACCCCTGAAACTATTGCCCTGGGATAATCCTTACCCCTTAAACCAATAATATCCCCTGGGGTCTTCTTTTTAAATCATTTTATTGGGAGCTCTTACAGATACTATAACAATCCAAAATTCAATTAGATCAAGCATAATTGTCCATTTGCTGCCACCATCATTTTCAAAACATTTTCTTTCTTCTTGAACTTTTTGATATCAGCTCCCCTGTAGCCCCTCCCTCCCCAACCCTACCTCTCCAGCAACCCCCACTGTTACATTGTTATATTATATATAATAAGTCGAGGTTTTCAGCACATTTTTAATGCAGTTTTTGTGGTAAAATTTGGTGCCTCCAAAGCCCACATGGAAGAAGTACACCAGTCTGTGTGATGACGAGGTGCTAAGGTATCAGGTATCAGGCATCATAGTACAAAATATCATATCATTGTGAATGAGGGGCAGAGCGGAGTAGGGACCCAAAGCCCCTCTGTAGGCAACTGGACACCCTCTTACGGAAGGGCTGCAGGGAGGAGACAAGCCAGACAGGGTGCTGTGCAGCAACGATGAAGCACACAACTTTCTTCTAGTTCCTAAATGCTTCCTCCCCTCCACTATCATGATCCCAATTCTACCTTACAAATCCAGCTAGACCAGAGGATGTACACTGGTACAGATAGGAACTGAAAACACAGGGAATCAAGGATGGATGATCCCTTCAGGACCAGTGGTGAGAGTGGTGATACTGGGTGGGTGGAGGGAAGGTGGGGTGGAAAGGAAGAACAGATTACAAGAATCTACGTAGAACCTCCTCACTGGGGGATGGACAACAGTAAAGTGAGTGAAGGGAGACGTTGGACAGTGTAAGACATGACAAAATTATAATTTATAAATTATCAAGGGTTCATGAGGGAAGGGGAAGTGAAGAGGGAGGGGGAAAATGAGGAGTTGATGCCAAAGACTTAAGTGGAGAGCAAATGTTTTGAGAATAATGAGAGCAACGAATGTACAGATATGCTTTACACATTGATCTATGTATGGATTGTGATAAGAGTTGTATGAGCACCCAATAAAATGATTTTGTAAAAATTAGGTGCCTCAACTAAAGCCTCAGGTACCCTGCCCAGGGTCACTGTGAGTCAGAATTGACTCAACAGCAGTAGGTGTAGGGTTTCTAGAGTCAGTAGCAGTGGGTTTGGGTAGTACTATTGCCCTTTGAGATTGACCCTATGGGGAAAACTTGGGGGTGACCTCCAGAGAACTTTCGAGTCAACCATATAAGAGAAATACGTCAAATTCCAAAATTCTAATCATGCTTCAATTTTAGGGATGAATTCAAGCAGAACCTAACTTACTATGGGAGCACAGTTCTATTCTGAAACACATGGGTGCCCATGAGTCAGAAAGGAACTCCCTGAGACTGGTCTTTGTTGCCAAGGAGCCTTCAGCCTCTGGCACCTCCATTTGCACAGGCACCATGAATCCTAGGGAATGTTCTAGATGGGGAGGGTCGAGCAAGCATTTCTAGGTAAGCATTTCTGGGAATTGCCTACAGAGATTTTGGAAGAAAGGGACCCGACTCTCCAAAGGTCCAATCATTTGTTGTAAATTAATTTTTAAGCTCTAAATCATGGTTAGCTTCTGTTGTCTATGTTTGAGTTTGTAAGTTTTGTATTCTGTTCCATCTAAACTTCCAGCCCGACTAACCGTGGGTCTGCCCCTAACTGGCATGCACTGTCAGCATGCCTATAGTTCTAATGCAAACTTAATTGTTTTTCAGATCATTTTTGAAGCCATTCGTGGGATATCAATACGAAGCGATATTGCGATCGATGATGTTAAATTTCAGGCAGGACCCTGCGCAGGTGATGATATTATTCTTAATTGCATAAGCTTGATTGGAAATGGATTTTGCAAACCAGCCTCGATGGAGAAAATGCAAATTATGTATTTCTTTTGCTAGTACAAGAGAGAGAGAGGGAGCGAGAGGGAGAATATGCTTACCATCTCTTTGTCTTCCCTAACAGAAATGGAAGACTCAGCTCAGCAATCTTCAGGAGATGCTGAAGATGTAAATGAAATTGAGTATTAAGAATTGGATTAACTAAGTAAATAGACACGTACCTCGCTTCAATCAAAATGACAACAAAATGAACGAATAGTGGGCAATCAGAACAATTTCCTAAGTTATGAAATGACTGGGGAGCACCCTTCTTCGATATTTTGCAAAAATACTGACTCAGGACTTTTTTTGGCCGGGGTTGGGGGGTTGTGTGGGGTGGGGGTGGGGGCACATGACAACTGTTACTAGAAGTGCAGGCTGTTGGTTTTTCATAGATCATTCATCTTTATGATTGTTCCCCTTAAAAATACAATTGTACTCTAGTGTAGTCATTGTAAAGGACACAAGTCAAGGGCACAATCAGATTGACAGGTGCTTACTTAGTCTGCATTCAGTGAATGTATTGGGAGGAGAATCGCTCTTGTGGGTTTCCATTAGCATTTCAGGCATCATAAGTCATTCTCAAGTGTCTGTCGTATCTGCAGATTGCGTGCAGGTTTTTTTATGGTAACAAGTCGGTTTAGGAAAATGAAGTCTTATTTTCTATGGTTTTTCATAGAAGGGGAATATTAATGACAGTGTAAGTCAGTATTCGTGAATGCTGCATTACAAGCTAATGCTGCCCTCTTATCCCTCCTCTGAACCACTTTTGAGAGTCACAATAAATACATAGATAGAAATTGTACCCTTTACTGGTAGAGCAGGCTTGGAAACGATTATGCATGCACATCCAATGCTTTTTATAAATGTTCAACAACAGTGCTGGTTTTCTATAATAAATGTTTTGGTAAAGTTTAGAGAAACATGACTTTGAGCAAGCCTCTAAACTACTACTTTCTACTTTCATTTTTAGAAATGTAAGTACATTTTTGTGAACCAATACAACTCTTATGAAATTTTAAAAATTGCTTAATAAAAAGACATTTGAAATACCCTTCCCTCGAAATCAACTCATTTCTGTGTTATTTTTCGTTTATGGGGATCTCTTCACTATGTAATTGCAGATTCTAATGTGAATGTTCATTCAAATTAAGATTCAAAAATTCCAAATCACAATTAGTGTTTCCCCAGCCCTTTTAATAAGGAGACCTGGTGGTGCTGTCGGGTAAGTATTGAACTGCTAACTGTAAGACCAGTGCTTCCACCCTACCAGCTCCTTCAAGGGATAAAGATGATACTGTCCATTCTCGCTAAAGAGTGGCAGCCTCAGAAGCCCCATATAGGGTGCTATGAGTTGCTGTGGGTTTGGTTTGGTTTCAACCCTCTTATTCATGACATAAATACTGGCAAAGAAGTCTTTTTCTTTTGGGTATTCTTGGCTATAATCTTTTTATAGTGTAATTGAGATATAATTACATATCGTGCGACCCAATAGTTCAATCATGTTCAAAAGAGTTGTGCATTCAGCACAATTACTTTGGAACATTTTTTCTGTCTTAGGCCAACTGCGGTTGGCGCCCCCTTTCCTCCCACCTCCCCTTCTGTGCCCCCATGGGATTATTAACCCTGTCATCTTCATAGATCTACCCATCCCGACTTACCTGTGCAGAAAAACATATATATGACCAAACAGCAACAATGACCCAAATAAAACAGAGGGAAAAAGACTCAATCAAAAAGAAAGCAGGAAATATATAAAACAGAGAATTATCTCTCTTTTTAAAAATCATTTTATTGGGGGCTCTTGCAGCTCTTATAACATTCCGTACATCAATTGTTTCAAGCATATTTGTACATATGTTGCATCACCATTTTCTGTGTGTGTGTTTGTGTGTAAGAGAGAACTTTATATCAAAGAACAATTGTACATTAAGAAAACATCCCAGCCCAGTCCAGATCAAGTCCACAAGTCCGATATTAATCATATGACCGACACCAGTCTATAAATTCCTCTTCAGACTCATACAACACATGCAATGATGTCGAATGCAGGAAGTTCACAGGATCCACAAGTCTTGTGGACCCAGTGGTGGTGTAAGTATCTCAGCACTGGCAGGGGTCTCCACGTGGCTCCTCCAGCTCCATCTTTGTAGCTCTGTGTGGCTTGCCAACAGGAATGTATCACAGCAAGTGAATGTATCCAGCTCCAGTGAGCTGTTATCTCCATGGTGCCTCACAATGAAGTAATTAAGATGCAACCTGATTAATAGGCTAGATTCCACTGCTCTGCAACTTGACCCCAGATTATGTAACAACCACAATAGCCTTTAATCTTCCCACTGGGCTATTGTTCTTTTCATTTGAAAGAATTCAGCTTTTCACAGGTTTTGGCTTGTGCAGATTATCCTGCACTAGGTAATCAATTTCCATCTACCTGGCTTGATTTCCTTCAGAGCATTCACTGGACTTATTGTATATTTGGACTGTTATAAACTTTTTTTTGTAATTTGCATTATTATAAAGTTTCCTGTTTTAATGTATTTTATTAATATACACCTGAACTTTATGGCAGCTTAGGGCAGCATAGTGATTGCAAATTGAGCCTCTAACTACAAGGTTGGCTGTTTGAAACACCAGCTGTTCGCCTGGAGAAAGATGAGGCTTTCTATCACCATACAGAGTGACTGTCTTGGAAACCCACAGAGGCAAGAGTCAGAACCAACTCGATGTCAGTGAGCAATCCCGGGCCATCACCATTTTCTAAATATTTACTCCCTTCCCCCTTCCAACCCCGCGACCCCTTGATAACTTATAAATTATTATTGTTTCCATGTCTTACACTAGCCTCTGCCTCTCTTCACCCACATTTCTGTTGTTCATCCCCCTAGGGACAAGGATTATGTGTTGATCATTGTGATCAGTTCCCCCTTCTTCCCCTCTACCCACCCACCTTCTCCCGGCCCTCCTGATATCACTACTCCCAAGTCTGTTCCTGAGGGGTTATCTGACCTGGATTCTGTATGTCGTGAGCTCTTCTCTGTAGCAGTGCACATGCTCCAGTCTAGTCAGAACAGAAAGGAAGTACTGGGGTAATGATAGTGGGGGGGGGGTGAGGAAGCCTCAAAGAGCCAGAGGACTATTGTGAGTTTCATGGGTGCTATACTGCGCCTTGGTTGACTCATCTCGTCTTGTGACTGTTCTGTTAGGGGATGCCCTATTTCTATAGATAGGTTTGGGGGTCTCTGCTTCAGCGTTCCTCATTCTCAACAATATGTTCTTGTTTGCTTGTTTTGGTGTCTGTTATCTCATTTAATGAACACCATGATCACACAAGCTGGTGTGCTTCTTCCATGTGGGCTTTTTTGCTTCTGAGCTAGATGATCGCTTGTTTACCTTCAAGCCTTTAAGACCCCAGACGCTATATCTTTTGATTGCAGGGCACCATCAGCTTTCTTCACCACATTTGCTTATGTACCCATTTGTCTTTGGCGATCGTGTTTGGCAGGTGAGCATCTTGAATGCCAGTTTAATAAAACAAAGTGTTCTTGCATTGAAGTCTTGCAATCCTGCCAGGAGGGTGAGTATCACAGAATGCCAGGTTATTGGAACATGTTCTTGCGTTGAGGGGAGGGCTTGAGCAGAGGCCCAAAGTCCATAACAGAGACTAAGCAAAAAGAAAACAAAAGTTTACATAGAAAGAGAAAAAAATGAAAAAAGAAAACTAGCAAATGAAGCATACATAATTCCAGGTCTGTCTGCTGGTCTTTATGACTATCAACCCACCCATCCTGGTGGGTTCTAGTAACTGCCCCTCCTCGCCTGGTCTATTTTGGGGGCTCCTCGGGATGGTCTGTGGCTTGGCTTTGCGCCTGTTCCTGGACTGGTAGGCTCTTTTCTTGGTTTGCCCCACTGTGGGGATGGTCAGACCACACACGCGCCCAGAATGATGTCAAAATTAGTTAAAGGGAGATGTAATGGCAGGGTGCTGACCTCCACAATGCTCTCGACTGATAGTAAGGCTGCTCACATTCCTGGACTCTGATCAGTGGGGAGTAACGGAGACCCCGTCCACGTGGGACCCTGCAAATGGATAGTGAGCTTTCAATATCATCCCTAACATCCTGCAAAATGGGTTTTCAGACCACAGAGCCCGGTGCTAGTTCCTGCTTCACATTTGAATCTTATTACTTACAATCTTTGGCTCACACAGGCTGGCGTACTTCTTCCATGTGGACTTAGCTGACTCCTCACTTTGATGGCTGTTAGTTTCGAGACAAGTCTTTAAGACCCCAGATGCTATTGTCCCTAATACTTGGGTACCATCTGACATCTTCACCGCGTTTTGCTAGAGCACCCATACTTTCAGAGATCCCCTCGTGAAGGCGAGTACCAAGCAGGGTCATGGCACAAGAACGAATTGTTCTTTTATTAGGGCTACAATCAAGTGGGCACTCAAAATCTGTTCACATGTCTGTGGTTTATATATGCCCCTGGGTCACTTTAGTGACATCATTGTCATTTTATGGAAGCACCTCATAAACCATCCCCATAGGGCATACATTAATAAATTAATAGTATCATTATTGTAGAAACCATTCATTTTCAGAGTTTTATTTCATATGAACAATCTCAATTTCCTTCCTCAAATTTTAAAATAAGTTGTATCGGGGACCGCAGTACTTGTCTGCTTTGTTCACTTTTGTATTGCCGCCGCCCAGAAGAGTAGCCGGTATCTAATGGGTGCTCAGTAAATACTCACTCACTGAATGGATGCAATCCTCCCACCCAACATGCCCCACGATGGAGATGCTGGCATCCCTTTTGATTGCTAAGGAAACCCATACTCGGCTAATGAAAAAGTTTTTCCAGCTTCGACAGTGTTCAGTGGAGGCAACTTCAAGTCAAGTTTCTTGAACCCCAAAGCCCATGCCTCTTCACTGCTTTTTGCAACTGAAAAGTTGTGTTCTCAGAATTGGCATGTATTTTAAAAAATACATGATCAAAAGTTTATAAATTAATATATAAAGAGCATGACACCTCTCTGAATGTCATACTAATTACAAAACAAAAGATACTTGATAGGCGTTCTTGGGTGGTGCAAACTCAGCTACTAACCGAAGGATTGGAAGTTTCAGTTCACCCAAGGCACCATGGAAGAAAGCCCTGGTAATCCGGTTTCAGAAAACCAGTCATTAAAAGCCTGCAGAGCACAATTCCACTCTGAATTGCTTGGGCCTGCCATAAGTCAAGGTCCATTACACAGCATCTGATTAGGTTAAGCATGATGAGGTCATCTCCCAGGGTGCTAGGGTCAGAGGGCAGCATCCTATCTGAGAGGGAGGAGGGCTGCCTTCTGGCTACCATCTAGGGTAGCAATTCTCAACCTGTGGATCACGACCCCTTTGGAGTCGAAAGACCCATTCACAGAGGTCGCCTGATTCCTAACAGTAGCAAAATGACAGTGATGCAGTAGCAAAGAAAATAATGTTATGGTTGGGGGTCCCACACCATGAGGAACTGTCTGAAAGGGTGGTGGCGTTGGGAAGGTTGAGAACGCTGATGTAGGGAGAAGCAGGAAGAGCCCCCTGGGAGTGAACATCATTCGCTATAAAGACACTGTGTTGCACATTACCTGATAGCGTCTGTTACTCTCGGAGAGCTCCAGTATTACCTGCTTGATCCAGCACAGGCAGGGCATGTGTTTGCTCAGTCCATCTCACCACAAACAGCTGGGGACGGGGGGGGGGGGGGAGGCTGGAGGATGGAGGATGGTGCTTTGTGACTAGTAATTCTAAAGCTGCTGCATTTTCAACACGTGGGTCACCTGGAAGAGGTAAATACAGCAACCATGATCTGGGCCACCGTTTCTGGGTTCAGGCTGTCTCCATTCAAATCCTGGCTCCATTTCCTCATCTGCACAATGGGACAAATACTAGTTCCTTCGTTGTAAGGGTGCAGAAAAAATCCCATGGTAACACTTAGAATGGGGTCTGAACCCCCAAATCATTTTAGCTTATAAGAGTTGAGTGTCCCCAACGGCTGGAGCCAAAGTGGGTGAACAAGTAAATGTGGTGAAGAAAGCTGATGGTGCCCAGCTATCAAAAGAGATAGTGACTGGGGTCTTAAAGGCTTGAAGATAAACAAGTGGCCATCTAGCTCAGAAGCAACAAAGTCCACATGGAAGAACACACCAGCCTGTGTGATTGAGTGGTCCCAAAGGGATCAGTTACCAGGCATCAAAGAACAAAAAATCATATCATTGACTGCACACCTCCATGATAGGATCGCTGAAGACAAATGGGTGCATAAGCAAATGTGGTGAAGAAAGCTGATGGTGCCCGGCTATCAAAAGAGATAGTGTCTGGGGTCTTAAAGGCTTGAAGGTGAACAAGCGGCCATCTAGCTCAGAAGCAAAAAAGCCCACATGGAAGAAGCACACCAGTCAGTGCGATCACGAGGTGCCAAGGGACCAGGTATAAGGCATCATGCAAAAAAAAATAACAACGACATAAGTGTGTGTATGTATGTGTATATATGTGTATGTGTATATGTATATGTATATATATACCATATTAAATGAAGGGGGAAGTGCAGAGTGGAGACCCAAGGCCCAAGTGTCGGCCAATGGAGATCCCCTCATAGAGGCGTTTAGGAGAGGAGATGGGTTAATTAGGGTGCGAGGTAGTACCGATGAAGAACACAGCTTTCCCCCAGATCCTGGATGCTTCCTCCCCCCAACTACCATGATCCGAATTCTACCTTGCAGGCCTGGATAGGACAGAGGCTGTACACTGGTACATATGAGGGCTGGAGGTACAGGGAATCCAGGGTGGATGATACCTTCAGGACCAAGGGTGTGAGGGACGATGCTGGGAGAGTGGAGGGTGAGTGGGTTGGAAAGGGGGAACTGATTACAAGGATCCACATGTGACCTCTTCCCTGGGAGAGGGACAGCAGAGAAGGGGGCGAAGGGAGACTCCGGATAGGGCAAGATATGACAAAATAACGAGGTATAAATTACCAAGGGCACATGAGGGAGGGGGGAAAGGGGAGGGAGGGGGAAAAAAAAGAGGACCTGATGCAAGGGGCTTAAGTGGAGAGCAAATGCCTTGAGAATGATTGGGGCAGGGAATGTATGGATGTGCTTTATACAATTGATGTGTGTATATGTATGGATGGTGATAAGAGTTGTATGAGTCCCTAATAAAATGTAAAAAAAGAAAAGAGGAGAAAAAATGATTAGGGCAAAGACTGTACAGATGTGCTTTATACAATTGATGTATGTATATGTATGAACTGTGATAAGAATTGTATGAGCCCCTAATAAATTGTTAAAATTAAAAAAAAAAAAGAGTTGAGTGTCCCGCCTTCTTTCCTGGCTTAAGACTTAGGCTGCTAAATACAGGGATTGAGTGATTTCTCCCCCCACCCTCAATTTAATCATAGCTATTTTTATATTTCCCTACAAAAGAATTGTGAGTTTATAGTGCCATCTTAAGGATTAAGCAACCATATAACTTTTATTATTTTATCACCGTTTCTTATTTCTGTGATTGCCAGCAGCAGAGATTCCTCTTAACCAGAACCTGGCTAATCCTTTCCCACCCAACTCCCGCCACTGTTAATGGTTCTTCGGAGGTACCTTCCCTCTGTATACCTAGTCATCAGAAAACACATCGTGGTAAGTGCTAGCTCCTTGTTTATACATTCAACTCTTCTAGAAGGTTCTCCTATTCAATTTGCTGCACCTACAGGTGCTGTAGTGAGTTACGTGTTCAGCTGCTCACCCTCAGCAGGGCCAGCAGTCTGAACCCACCAACCACAGCAAGGTCGAAAAGTGAGGTTTCTGCGCCCATGAAGAGTTGCAGCCTCTGAAATCCAAAAGAGATCATTATGAGTCAGAATGGATTTGCTTGCAGTGAGTTTGGTTTTAGCAGCGGTTCTCAACCTTCCTAATGCCGCGACCCTTGCAGACAGTTCCTCATGTTGCGGTGACCCCCCAACCATAAAATTCTTCTCCTTGCCACTTCCTAAACTATAATTTTGCTACTGTTAGGAATCGGGCAACCCCGGTGAAAGGGTCGTTCGACTCCCAAAGAGGTCGCGACCCACAGGTTGAGAACCGCTGGTTTATGGTGGAGCTAAGGAGCCCTGGTGGCATTTTGGGTGAAGAGCTCAGCTGCTAAGGGTGAGCAGTCTGAACCCACCGGCTGAGCTGCAGGAGAAAGATGGGGCCATGAAGCTTACAACCTTGAACCCCCTCTGGGGTAGTTCTGCTCCATCTGAGAGGAGGGCTATGAGCTAGACTCAACTGGACAGCAGTGGATTTTGTTTACTGTCTAGCTAAGAAGCCCTTGTGGCTGCAACTGGAAGGTCAATGGCTGGCACCCACCTGAGTCCCCAAGAAAAGAGAAAGATGTGGCAGTCTGCTTATGAGAAGATTTTTTAGCACCATCAAGTCAATGCCAACGCACAGAGATCCTGGAGGATGGCGTGAGCGGCTCCGCGGGTTTTCTGAGACTGTGCATTTAAGAGGGGCAAGTAGTCGCCTTGCTCTCCCTGAGAGGGGCTGGTGAATCCAAACTGCTGAACGTGCAACAAAGAAGAAAACTCCAAAATAAACCAAAAAATGCTAACCTTTAAAGACTCCGTGGCCCCGTGCCAGCGTCATACCTGCTGTCAGTCTTGAGCCTGTTGTTGCAGGCCCCGCGGACTCCATCTGCTCAGGAAACCCAAGGGGCCAATGCTCTTCTGCCGCATAGGGGCTGCTGTGAGTCAGACCCCTTGACAGCACACAGCAAGCGTACCCCTCCACCAGCTGGGCTGCTACAAGGGAGCCACACCAGCAACTGTGAGGGGGACACTCGACCAGGCAAGGATTGGCTGTACTATACACGGGCACCGTGCATCAGAGCCGGGTAGATGGCAGCTATCAGCAACTGTCGAGCACATTAAACAAATGATCCGTGGATTAAGTAAACAAGTGCCCAACTAAAGCGTTTTGTTTAGCATGTGGTTTCAAAACAAACCCGTAAAGCCTATAAAGATTCTCCTTCTAACTCAAAAAGTCTCTTTGGTTCATCAAACTGTCATGAACGTCTTTCATAGAATTGCCAGGATATCATTCCCCACGTCCTCTACTATGTCACAAGTCACCAGGCTGTAGAGTTTGTGTTTTATGAAATATGCAACAAATTCAAACCCAAACCAAAACAATCTCATGAAGACTAGAGCAAGGCTATGACAAGAAGGGACAAGGGAAGAATAGGGCAGATGTAGGCAGCAGTGAGAGTAAGACTCCACAGCTCACACCAACTTATAGCACTTAAAACAACAGCAGCATACTGCTTACTCAAAAATTTCAAATTCAAAATATGGCAGGAAACATATGCTTGAGAACGTGAAGGTATTCTGCAGCATATCAATAACCTGAGCTCTCCAGCCCCACAATAAAGCAGTTTTAAACACTTGGTGAAATATAATAAACCTTGCTATAGTTTATTGTGCCAGCCTGGCCGATAAACACAAGTAGGATTAACTGAAGGGCAGAGGGATAAATGGCTCGGTGAGCCTCACCTTGCTTATTCTGTGCCTCAGTTTAAAGGGGCACGCTACCTGTGGGATGCCTAGCCTGTGGACTGTGTCGCTGTAAGTTGAGGTCCCTTTAAGCCCACACGATTGGAATGTTCATCTCTGGAGCTGGGGACCGACAGTTGATGACAGTTGGGGACCTGCCTTGCTGTTTGCTGCCTGGGTATATGTAGCCCAGCTCTCTCTACAGAAGGGGACTGGCAACTGGCAGCTCTCAAAACGTGAAGGATTGCTAGTGTCTCACTGCTTTATAATTTAACTGTTAATTTCTTGTATTATCTATCTGTATATTATTTAACGGTTTAGTTCTTGAATTATATATCTATCTTTATAAATATATTTATATATAATTACTAGCAATCTGGTTTGTCTCTCTAGAGAACCCTGTCCAATACAACCTAATTATAAATCATAACTAAGCTTATAAGAAGGAAGGGTACTGATAAGTCGTTGAAAAATCAGAGGAGTATGAACCACTCTGGAGGGGAGTTGTCAGTTTTTGTTACTTACAGATTTAAACTATTATACTTAAACATTTAAAAACTCACCCACATAGTGCTGATGAAGGGGGAGGAGGAGAGAGTGGAGCACATCCTGGTCCACCAGGCCTTGCGGATGATGACCCCAATTAGAGCAGCCAGGCCACAGGGAGGACCACATGGCCAGCCCCACTATGAGACATGATGTCCCTCACTGACCCATAGCTTTACAGAGGACAACACCAGAGACATAGTGTGGGAATTGCACCCAATCTGACCCCGCCACATCGAGGCAAAACACTAAGGGGTTGCAACAGAACAGCAAGGGAATGGAGCAGTGAGGTCCCCAGGGAATTCTGAGGTGAACTTTGGGGCCACGGCGTGGTGCCCCAAAAGACTGGACTGGAAAACACTCCTAAAGGCCAACAAACGATCCTTGAACTAACTACACGCTTTTCTTTCTTGTCGTGTTTTGTTCATTTTTTTTTTTTGTCATTGGTTTGATGTTGTTTTGTTGTATATTGTTGCTTGGTTTTGCTCTGTCTTGTTTTTGTGCATGTTATTATCTCTGTAGGTCTGTCTAAATAAGGTAGGCTGGGTGAACAATCTGGAGGAGAAAACAACGGGACCGACAGTTCAGGGGGGGCATAGGAGAGGGGGAGGTGGGGGGAAAGGAAGTGGTGTTAACAAAACCAGGGAAAAGGGAACAACAAGTGATCCAAATTGGTGGTAAGCAGGGTATGGGCGGCCTGGAAGGCCATGATCAAAGGTAATGTAACCAAGAAGAATTGCTGAAACCCTGGTGGGGACAGAGCATGATAGTGGAACAGAAGGAAAGTCAAGGGAAATAGAGGAAAGACCTGGGAGGCAAAGGGCATTTATAGAGGTCTAGACAAAGACATGTACATATGCAAATATATTTATATATGAGGATGGGGAAATAGATCTATGTGCATATATTTATAGGTTTAGTATTAAGGTAGCAGAAGGACATTGGGCCGCCACTCAAGTACTCCCTCAATGCAAGAATACTTTCTTCTATTAAATTGGCATTCTATGATGCTCACCTTCCCAACACAACCACTGAAGACAAAGCAGGTGCATAAGCAAATGTGGTGAAAAAAGCTGATGGTGCCTGGCTATCAAACGATATAGTGTCTGGGGTCTTAAAGGCTTGAAGGCTCAGAAGCAAGAAAGCCCACATGGAAGAACGCCAGCCTGTGCGATCACGAGGTGCCAAAGGGATCAGTTATCAGGCATCATCAGAACAAAAAATCTTACCATAGTGAATGAGTAGGGGGAGCACAGAGTGGAGACCCAAAGCCCATTTGTAAACTACTGGATTTCTCCTTGCAGAGGGGTCTCAGGGAGGAGATGAGCCAGACAGGGTGTGGTGTGGCAATGATGAAAAATACAACTTCCCTCTAGTTCCTAAGTGCTTCCTCCCCCTACCTTCCCCCCACTATCATGATCCTAATTTTACCTTGCAAGTCTGGCTAGACCATAGGACCAGGGTGGATTATCCCTTCAGGACCAGTGGTGTGAGTGGTGATACTAGGAGCGTAGAGGGAGGGTGGGTTGGAAAGGGGGAACTGATTACAAGGATCTACATGTGACCGTCTCCCTGGGGGACGGAGAACAGAAAAGTGAGTGAAGGGAGAGGTCGGACAGGGCAAGATATAACAAAATAATAATTTATAAATTATCAAGGGTCCATGAGGGAAGGGGTAGCGGGGAGGGAGGGGAAAATGAGGAGCTGATGCCAGAGGCTTAAGTGGAGAGCAAATGTTTTGAGAATGATGAGGGCAATGAATGTACAAATGTACTTTACACAATTGATGTGTGTATGGATTGTGTTAAGAGTTGTATGAGCCCCTAACAAAACGATTAATAATAATAAAAAAAGTCACCCACATAAGTCAGAAGGAATCCTGCCAAAAGTGGGAAGGAACTAAGACTCCAAAAATAATGCTAACACTCATAAATAACAAATTTTCCATAAAAGGAGATACCAAGAAAGGAAACACAAGGAGCACAAGGAGCCAATAAGAAGGCGTATCTTTCCCCATCAGGACTATGGTATCATGGTAGGAATTCCCTGAGAATACTTAACTGTATTGCATGCATTTGGAAGACAAAACAGCCCTCCTCTCCTGCTCTGGGAATCCACAGGCTAACAAATCTAATATAAAGATATATCCCTGACCAGGGACACCTTTGCAGCACCTTGTATAAATAAACATAAAATTAGTTTAGGGGGACCATACACTCAATTCATAATTTCCACAACTAAAACTTTAATGAATAAGGAATCACAATTCAAAATTTCAAAACATTTCAGTGAAACAACCCAATAGAAGCCAAGATCGGTAGAACTGACTACGCATGACTTCATAAATTTGGATTTTAAAAATAGATACTTGTGATAGGTAAGGTAAGGTGAGGTTGTGAACCAAGTTGGCTGGGCTGAGATTCTCAGTGGTCTGAAATTGCTACGCATATCTTAAACAAAAAAAATAATAATTCAAGCATCAAGTTGCAATGTTGAAAGATTCTAGTGACAAAATACTGAACACTGCAGAATGCATCAATAGAAAATGGAAAGAATACAAAGAGTCACTGTATCAAAAGGAACTAGTCAGCATTCAACCATTTCAGAAGATAGCATATGAGGAAGAACCAGTGGTACTGAAGGGAGAAATCCAAGCTTCACTGAATGCATTAGCCAAAAACAAGGCTCCAGGAATCGATGGAATACCAATTGAGATGTTTCAACAAGCTGATGAAGCGCTGGAAACAGTCACATTTCTCTGCCAGGCTATTTGAAAGGCATGGCAACTGACTTGAAGAGATTCTTATTTATACCCATTCCAAAGAAATGTAACCCAACAGAATGCTCCAATTATAGAACAATGTCATTAGTATCACAGGCAAGTAAAATGTTGCTGAAGATCATTCAACAACAGCTGCGGCAGAAATACCTGCAACAATGGTTGCAGCAGAAGGACATTGACAAGGAGCTGCTAGAGACTCAGGCCAGATTCATAAAAGGATGTGGGACAAGGATTCTCATTGCTGAAGTCAGAGGGATCCTGGCTCAAAGCAGAGAATACCAGAAAGATGTGTACTTGTGTTTTATTGACTAGGCCAAGGAATTCAACTGTGTGGATCATAACTAACTATGGATAACCTTGAGAAGAATGGGAATTCCAGAAAATTCCATTGTGTTCATTTGGAACTTGTACATAAATCAAGAAACAGATGTGCAAACTGAACAAGAGAATACTGCATGGTTTAAAATCAGGAAAGGTGTGTGTCAGAGTTGTGTCATCTCACATTCCGAGCCAGTCTGTACGCTGAGCAAATCATCAGAGAAGCTGGTTTATATGAAGAAGAATGTGGCATCAGGATTGGAGGAAGGCTAATTAACAACCTGTGATGTGTAACACAGTCTTCCTTGCTGAAAGTGAGGGCCTGAAGCACTTACTGATGAGGATCAAGGATTGTAGCTTTCAGTATGGATTACAACTCAATGTAAAGAGGACCGAAACCCTCACACCTGGACCAGTGGAGAACATCATGATACGTAGAAGAAAGATTGAAGTTGTCAAGGATTTTGTTTTGCGTGGAGTCACAATCAATGCTCATGGAAGCAGCAGTCAAGAGATCAAAAGACATATTGCAATTGGTACATTTGCTGCACAAGACCTCTTTTAGATCACGGAAAAGCATGGACGTTACTTTGAAGACTAAGGTGCGCCTGACTCGAGCCATGGTATTCCCAATTGCCTTAAATGCATGTGAAACTTGAACACTGAGGAAGACTGAAGATGAATCTCTATTTGAAATGTGGTTCTGGGGGAAAATATTGAAAGTACCATGGACAGCTTGCTAAAGGAACAAACAGATCTGTATTAGAAGAAGTATGGCAGCGTGCTCTTTAGAGGCAAGGACGTCAAGTCTTTGCCTTAGATACTTTGAACATGTCGGGAGAGACCAGTCTCTGGAGAACGATATCATGCTTGGGGAAGTGGAGGTGCATCGAAAAAGAGGAAGGGCCACAAGGAAATGGACTGACACCGTGGCTGCAACACTGGGCTCAGACACAGGCACAGGAACAAGTGTGAGGGTGGCGTAGAAGCCAGTCGTGGTTTCTTCTGGCATGAATACGGTCGCTGTGGGTCAGCACTGACTCTGTGGCATCTAACCAACACCAACAACAGCTAAACTGATCCATAAGGGAACTTTATATCCTCCAATGAGACCAGAAAAAATTGTTAACTCACATCCTACTCAAGTTAGAAAAAGAACAGAAAATCTAAAGAAAATGCCAACAGCCACTGAGTTGATGTCAAGTCATAGTAATCCTACATAGGGTTTCCAAGGCAGTAAATCTTGATGGGAATAGGGAATACTTGAACATAACTACGGGCACTTCACTACTCTGTCGCACAGATGAAGGTTAAAAACGAGCAAGGAATGTTAATTTGAGATTGCCACACTGATCTTTTTGAACGCATTCAAGAGAACCCTGGCACTTTACAAGTACCATTTTAACAACTGGTTCGCTGAACTCAACAAAATACTAGGTATTCGTTCTGCCGAACCACTGCAGCCCAACTGAATCCCACCACTGCTATCAACCCTCTAGCCCAGTGGTTCTCAACCTGTGGGTGGCGACCCCTTGTGGGGTCGAATGACCCTTTCACAGGTGTTGCCTGATTCATAACAGTAGCAAAATTACAGTGATGAAGTAGCAATGAAAATAATTTTATGGCCCCAGAAGAATTTACTTCAGAGGGCAGCACTGAAGCTACAGCTCAGGGAAAGGAAAATGTCTGATCAGAGCACATGGGAGCAAATGAAGGGCGAGGAAGAGAGAGTGGAGCACATCCTGACCCACCAAGCCTTGAGGACAATATCCCTGCTCAGAACAGCCAGTGCACAGAGGACCATATGGCCGGCCCCACTATGAGACATGATGCCCCTCACTGACCCATAGAGCTACAGGGGACAACACTGGAGACACAGTATGGGAATTGTGCCCTCTCTAACCCCACCACACCGAGGCAAAACACTAAGGGCATGCAACAGAGCAACAAGGGCAGCAGAGCAATGAAGTCCCCAGGGACTACCAACAATAGACTTTGGGGCCAGGACATGACACCCCATCAGACTGGATGAGAAAACACGAATAAAGGTAAACAAACAGATCTTGAACTATTTACAGGATTTTCTTTCTCTTTCTTTCTTTAGTCATTGATTTGTCATTTTGTTTTCTTTTGTTGCTTTTTTTCCCTCTGTCTTGTTTTTGTGCATATTATTATCTCGGCAAGTCTATCTAGATAAGATAGGCTGTATAAACAATCTGGAGGAGAAAACAACAGGACTGGCGATTTCTGGGGGACATGGGAGAGGAGAAGGTGGGGGAAAAGAAGTGGTGTTAACAAACCCAGGACAAGGGAACAACAAGTGATCCAAAATCAGTAGGGAGGAGGGTGTAAGAGGCCTGGTAGGGCTTGATCAAGGGAAATGTAACTAAGAAGAATTACTGAAACCCAAATGAAGGCTGAGCATGATAGTGGGACAAGAGGAAAGTAAGAGGAAATAGAGGAAAGAACTAGGAGGCAAAGGGCATTTATAGAGGTCTAAATACAGGTATGTACATATGTAAATATATTTATATATGATGATGGAAAAATAGATCTATGTGCATATATCTATAAGTTTAGTATTAAGGTCACAGATGGACATTGGGCCTCCACTCAAGTACTCCCTCAATGTAAGAACACTTTGCTCTATTAAATTGGCATTCAAGATGCTCAGATGCTCACCTTCCCAACATGATTGCCACAGACAAATGGGTGCATAAGCAAATGTGGTGAAGAAAACTGATGGTGCCCGGCTATCAAAAGATATAACATCTGGGGTCTTAAAGGCTAGAAGATAAGCAAGCGGCCATCTAGCTGAAAAGCAACAAAGCCCACATGGAAGAAGCGCACCAGCCTGTGTGACCATGAGGTGTTAATGGGATCAGGTATCAGGCATCAAAGAACAAAACATCATATCATTGTGAATGAGGGGAAGTAGGGAGTGGAAACCCAAAGCCCATCTGTAGGCAACTAGACATCCCTTTTCAGAAGGGTCATGGGGAGGAGATGAGCCAGTCAGGGTGCAGTGTAGCAGCGATGAAACATACAACTTTATTCTTAAATGCTTCCTCCCCCCTTCCCCACTTTCATGATCCCAATTCTACCTTACAAATCTGGCTAGACCAGAGGATGTACACAGGTACAGATAGGAACTAGAAGCATAGGGAATCCAGGACAGATGAACCCCTTAGAGCCAGTGGTGAAAGTGGTGATACTGTGAAGGTGTGGTAGAAAGGGGAACCAATTACAACGATCTACATATAACTTCCTCCCTGAGGGACGTACATGAGAAAAGTGGGTGAAGGGAGACGTTGGGAAGTATAAGACATGACAAAATAATTTATAAATTATCAAGGGTTCATGAGGTGGGGGTGGGAGGGAAGGGAAAAATGAGGAACTGATACTGAGGGCTCAAGTAGAAAGCAAATGTTTTGAGAGTGATGATGGCAACAAATGTACACATGTGCGTGACACAATGGATGTATATGTGGATTGTGATAAGAGTTGAATGAGCCCCCAATAAAATGATTAAAAAATAATTTTATGGTTGGGGAGTCACCACAACATGAGGGACTGTATTAAAGGGTCACAGCATTAGGAAGGTTGAGAACCACTGCTGTCACCTATTGCTTCATCTTCTATCCGTTGCTTGCTCCCCATGGGAATCTCCAAAATCGGTTCCCTTTGGTATGAAAGTCTGTTTTTGTCTTTTCATTTTCATAACAGTGGTGTCCTATAATACTTGTCCTTTTGTGATTGCCTAATTTTACTCAGCCATCCCCAGGTTGATCCATGTCATGAGGTGTGTGTCAGGGCTTCATCAGTTTTTTTTCAATCACGCAGAGTGTTCTGTTTTGTGGATGGACTAACGTTTCTTTATCCATTCTTCTTCTGATGGCCATTTAGGTTGTTTTCATCTTCTTATAGATTGCAGTCTCATGCATAACCACTATGTCACCAGAGCTCCTTGTTTTCATCTTCTTGGTGTTGTGAACAGTGCTATGAAGGACATGTGTGTGCATGTCTGTTCGTGCTGTGACTCCAACTTCTTTTGGGTATCTGTATACAAGGGTCATTCCTGTTTCATAGGGAATGCCTTTTCCATGTTTTGAGGTAGTGTCATATCGTTTTCCCCAGTCGCTGTACACTCCCACCAGCAGGGTATGAGGGTTCCAATCTCTCTCTGCTTACATTGTTCTTTTCTGGATTTCAGCGGGTGAGGGGAGGGTTGGTTTTTGTTTTGTTTTAATTTGGCTCTCATTGTCAGTGTAAGGTACCGTCTATTGTTGCTTTGATTTGCATCTCCTGGATGGCTAGTGATTATAAGCATTTCTTCATATATTTGTTAACAATTTGGATGTCACCCTTGGTGAACTGTCTCTTTATGTCCTTTACCTACTTTTTATATTATTCATCTTTTTCTTAGTTAAGTATGTAATTTGTAAAAATCATTTTATTGGGAGCTCATACAATTCTTATCACTATTCATACATACATCCATTGTGACAAGCACATATGTACATTTGTTGCCATAATCATTCTCAAAACATTTGCTTTCTGCTTGAGCCCTTGGTATTGGCTCCCCATTTACCCCCCTCCCTCCCAAAGTATGTAATTTTGTATAGATGTTAGAGACTAATCCCTTGACTATTGTGTTATTGGCAAATTTCTTCACCCACTCTGTAGATTCTCTTTTTGCCCTTTTGATAAAAATCTTCTAATTCACATAAGTGTCGTACTTTTAGTAAGTGCCACTCATCTATTTGGTCTTCTGTGTTTCCTTCATTCTGTTTGATAGTGGACCTATCCTCTTAAGAGCCCTTAAGTTTCTCCCTATTTTCTCATGGATGGTCTTTATAGTAAATCCTCTAGGTTTTACATGTTGGTCTTTGAACGAAATGTAAATTTTTATCGTGAGTTTGTTTTTGTACATGGGGTGAGGTATGGGTGCTGTTTCATTCTTCTGCAGACGGAGATTCAATTTTGCCAGCACCATTTGCTAAAAGAGTCATGCTCTTTTCAGACTGTGATTCATGATTCAACCCACCCTAAGCCAGCCTGGTCAAAATGAAAAAGGCTAGGATTTACAAGAGATAAAGGAGAATAATTACGATGGATCACAAACTGAAGGACAACCATACAATATTTGGAATCTCGGCTTAGACATGTTAACAATTATTTTGGGAGGATAGAAATTAAATCCATTATAGTCTATTTACCATTTGTACAGAATTGGAAAGCTGTAATTCAAAATGGCCCCTGGCCTCTTACTCCTTAAGCAGCAGATATGTAAAATACAATCGTATTGTACATCTCTTCACTACCAAGGCAGGGATGAGGAAGTCAGACAGATGGCAAGACTTTAGACTCTGAGAAGTGTAGAATTGGCTGTTGTTTCACATTCATTCATTATCATCAGATTCTGGTTAGTTGATAGATTATATTTTCAAAGACCTTCTCCCATCCTCTGCTTCTTTAATATCACCCCACTCAAGACAATTTTCACCAGTGGGAATGAACCCAGCAGTGTCAAGTTAAATGTATACGGGGTGCTTTCAGGTAAGAATTGACTACTAACCGCAAGGTCTTCAGTTCAAGCCCACCAGCCGCTCCTCCGGAAGTTGATTGAGGCACAAAGAATTACAGCCTTGGAAACCTTAAATGCGTTGCTAATGTATTTCACATGTTTGCCTTCGGTAACTACAAAAATCTCAGTTAACATTTTCCTTTATAAATGATGGTCTTGGAGTATGACTGCCTTACTGATTGCAGTTTGAATTTGTGGAGTCATCCTAAGTTCAAGGGTTCATCCTCTACTTGCAAGTTCAGAAACACAATTTTCTTGATTTAAGAGTTGATTGTGGTAGAAGACAGAAGCTTAGTTCTCTGCCTTCCACTCCCATGGTTGTTGTTAGGTGCGGTTTAGTCCATTCTGACACATAGCAACAGAATAAAAACACTGCCATGTCCTTCACCAGCCTCACAACTGAGGGTACGCGTGAACGAGCTGTTCCAGCTACGGCGCCAAGTCAGCTCCTTGAGGGTTTTTCTTTCTTGTGGACCCTCTACCAAGCACGCCGTCCTTCTCTGGGGACTGGTCCCTCCTGATAACATTTCCAAAGGGCATGAAACAGTCTCACCATCCTTGATCCTAAGGAGCATTCTGGCCATACTTCAAGATCAGCTTTCTTCTGGTAGTCCATGATGGGTATATTTAATATACTCATCTCTGCCAACATCATAATGTTCAAAGGCATCAACTCCCATTAAGACTGCCTATATTATTTTTTCCATTAGAGCATATTCCCTCGAATATAATATCTTCAAGGAGTTGACTCTTTTAAAGGCTTTTAAAATAGCGTACCAAATTACTTTTGAAGGTAAAAAAAATCATTAGCTAAGTAGGGATACCAGTACTGAACCCTTCTGAGCACTGAGCATTTTACCATGATTTTTACTATTGTAGTAGCCACTAGAGGGCCCTGGTGGCATAATGGTTATAAGTTGGGCTATGATCTGCATGGTTGGTAGTTCAAAACCACCAGCAGCTCTGAAGGAAAAGACTGGGCTGTCTACTCCTATAAACTAGAGTTTCAGTCTCTGAAACCCACAAGGGGTTGGCTGTGAGTCAGCACTGACTCAATCATGGTGAGAAGGTAGCCACCATATGATCCAAGGGAGAAAGATTAGGCTTTCTGTTCCCATATCCATATCTTCCAAAATCATAAGTAGTAATTCAACTCTGTTTGATAGGGCCATTGTTAGTGGGAATCCACTCGATGGCAGTGGGTGGTAGAATAGTCACGCGTTCACATGCTTTCTAATTACTCTATTTTCATTGGTTAGAATTGGAAAAAGAGTGGATTTCCTATGTGGGAGAGAAAGCAGCACCGTTTTAAGAAAGTGCTGGGGGACCAGAAATCCTAGGACAATAGCTTTCTAAACAGTCACCTTGCTTCCACTTGAGCAGGGCACTCTCTAATACATTCCTCACAGAGCAACCAATGTAATCATTTTAAAACTTGAATTAGTCTATGTCCCACTCAACTGGAATTACACTATGTTTCAATCTTGATAAAAACTACCCAATGGCTTCCTACAGCTTTAAAAGCAATATGTACATTTCATCATGGTGGACCAATAGCTAAAAGGGGCATTAGGTTTAGTCGAGAGTCATCAGAAACTAAGCTCTCAATGACATGAACAGCTATAAGGAGGGATTCCACATGGCACAATCTTAAGGATCAGGTAGTATTTTGCTCTGTTCTGGTCTACATGAGTCAGAGCAGACTGGATGGCAGCTGGGTTAGGGTGTCCCCTATGCTGGAATGTTTGGCAGGTGTCCTACTGTAATCGGCTCCATGATGGGATTTGCTGTGAGCAGCAATTGTTTGTAAGATGATTAAGGTGGAGTGCCAGCTCTTTATTCAAGTCACAGCCCTGAGGAAATTGAAAGGAGATTGCCTGGCTGTGTGGCCAGGTACCTACATCAGTAGTTTCCATGGAGAAAGTTTTCCTTCTTGATGGTCTGATATGAGACTCGGTGGAGTTTGCTTGCTCTTTGCAGGTCTAGATCCCACATGGCTCATCAAGCCCAGGTTCTTTGGGCTTGGGTCAAATGGTCCACTGTATTTCCTGCCCACCTGGATTTTCATCAGCAACCTATGTAACACTTGACCTGCTAGCTGACCTGCTGGCCTTGAATTCATTCACTTCGGCTTCCCCAGCCTATGGGCTTCCTGCCTTGTCAGTTCTCACAGCCTTGCATGTCCTAAGAAGCTGAGCAGTTGACGCACAGCCTTTAATCACACTGGACCCTCTTCTGCAATTGTGTAAGCCTATTTCTTGAAACAGATTTCTTTATATAACGCCCATAAAATAATATATATATATATAATCACTGGTTTTACTTCTCTAGAGAACAGTGTACCATAGCAATCAACACCAATATTATGGTGGATACTATCATAAGGCTACCTTGTTCACTACACTGCATCTACACTGGCCTTTCACTTGTTCCTCAATATCCCCATATTGTTCCCACCTCAGTCCTTTGTCCCTGCTGTCTTTTGCCTGAACTGCCCTTTTCCTCCACCAGTCTTTCCATACTTCTCCCGACACACTGTTTTATTTCCTTCACAGCTCCCAGCCTCCAGTAAGTCATACACTAGGTACTAAAGAGCTATGGCAGGCTCTTCGCTCATCTATAATGAGGGTTATGGTTAGTTAGATGTGGTAGTTACAAAATCGGGTGTCAATTTGAGAGGATTACCAGTGAAGGGGTGGAGTCTACTCTGTCAATCTGGTCATAGTCAATGAGGCTTCTGTGTGGGCATGGTCTTCCCCTAAGGATTGGGGGAATTCCGGTATTTCCTCCTTGGAGGCGGGAGACAGCCTCTCTGCTCACTCCCTGGGAGACATGGCAGCTGTCAAGACACCTGCAAGCATGCTAGGGTCCTGAGCTGGAGAAGCCACATGGACCTTTTACCGGGATGAAACCAGACCTCTGACACCGGAGAAGCCATGTAGAAACCCCTGCCTGTGCTGAGATACTTATGCCACTGGATCCAAAAACTTTCTACCCACTGGCCTGTGATCGTCCTGCATTCCGAGTCACTGCATGTGATTCGTGAGTCTGATGAGGACTTTATATAGACTGGTGTCGAACATATGGGCTTGGACAGGACTGGGCTGTTTCCTCAACATTCAACCTGCTCTTGTATATAAACCACTTTTTATACACACGCGTTTCTATGAATGTTTCCCTAGTCTACTCGGACTAAAACAATAGAGAAGTGGGAGGTTGGTTTAGAATCACCTGGTGGCTTATTGTAGGTCAACAAACCAGCTGCTCTGATGGAGAAACATGGGGTTTCTACTCCCATAAAGTCAGTCTCAGAAACATCAAAGGGCAGTTCTATCCCGTCCTATAAGGTCAGGGTTATGAGTTGGCATCGATTTGATGAGAGCTTTTCAATGAATTCAGTGCGAAATTAGAGCTTTCTAGAAAGGGTGGAGAGGAAATTTTAATAGGGAATTAGGGACCCAGGGGATGGAAAATCAAGGAAGAGAAACCTACGCAGTGTAACTCTTTTCCACAAGTGTGAGAGCGCCAGTGATAACACGATATACATTTCGTTTTCACTTTTTGAAACAAAAGAGGCATGAAGCTGAAAGCACACAAACAAAAAAATGAACCTTTGAAAAGGCAAAAGCGGGCATATCGGGGGCAGGGAAAACTGAGCCCTATAGGACGACCGGTGCCCCAGCAACCGCCCCTTTTGTCCCCTCCCGCCACACGTGACCGGGGGGGGGGGTGTCCGAACCACATCCGGGTCCTCGTCGAGCCGACCTGGCCTTCACAAAAAATGCTAAAGCAATAGGCACCTTTTCCTATATTAAAACAAAACAACCCCCCGCCCCCTGGAAGTGTACCGAGAAGAAAGTCCCGTTAATTCACGCTCCATTCCCACCGCTATCCCTTCAGCGTTTTCACAAACAGGCCTCCACCCAGCGCGACGCAACTGGCGGGCCGGAAGTGCGCATGCGCCGCAGGGGCCCGCGGGCGCTGTCGCGCGCCGCTCCGCGCGGGCCGGAAGTGCGCATGCGCCGCGCGGGCCCGCGGGCGCTGTCGCGCGCCGCACCGAGCGGGCCGGAAGTGCGCATGCGCCGTGCGCGCCCGCGGCTGCTGTCGCGCGCCGCGCAGTTCGCGCGGGAGCCGGGAGCCCGGGAGCTGGGTGGCGGGTCGGTGGGAACGTAGGCAGCTGCGGGACGGAGAGGGGCCCAGGATGGCGGCTCCGAGCGGGAAGACGTCCACGCCGAGTCCCCAGACCTCCAAGAGAGTGCTGCCGAGAGACCCATCGTCGGAGATCCCGAGCAAGAGAAGGACGTCGGCCCCGTCCACCCTGCCGTCGCTGCCGCCGGCCCCGCCGCAGCCGTCCGGGCCTTTCGTGGAAGGCTCGATCGTCCGCATCGCCATGGAGAACTTCCTGTGAGTGGCCCGAGTCCGTGCCGCGGCCAAGTAGGCCGGCGGGTCCGCAGGCCGGGGAGTGGCGGCCGAGTGTGTGTTTCCACGTCGGAACGGTGTGCGTGACACCCAGGGCAGGGACAGTGCTGAGAACCCGGGCTGTCCGTCAGGCCAAATGTGTCGTGGGTCCTGGAAATTGACGTTTGTGGAGGGGTTGGTAACAGGTGTGTGTTTTGTGGTTTTTGTACATTTCACTAACGTTGTTTTTTTTTTTGAAGGCGTCTTTTGGCAGGCAGGGGACGTGCTTGGGACTACATGTCAGCCCTGTCCAAGTTACAGGCTTTCTTTAGGGGACGTTATCTGTAATTGTGGAAACGGCCCTGGAAACTCAGGCGGCAACAGTTTGATCCTTGTAGCACTGGTATAGCAGAGTCTAGAGACCGGGCGTTTGCAAGACGGGAAGGTTGTCCCGGATGAGGTTGAAATGGACAGCAAAATTAAGCCCTGCTCTGCTGACTTGATTTCTCCAAACCCATAGTACTTCGCTGATTGATTTTCTTTCCCTTCTAGTCAACTAGAAGTCGTTTAAGGATTTAGTGCGTGTTTTAACAATATGCCGTTGTATCTACCAACATCTTACAGTTCATCTTTTCAAGGTCGTTTTTTTTGTTTATTTCCAAGTTTGTTGTTGCTGTTGAAGCTTGCATGTATCTTAGTAGGGGTGTTGGAATTGTAATAACAGTAGCCACTGTTTTTCAGTGCCTAACGGGTGTGCCAGGTCCAGAACTAGTTGCTTTATGTACAGTATGCTTCATCAGATAACTATTAATTCCCTTGATGGGATAAGAAGGTAATTTGCCCAGATCTACCCAGCTAACAGTTGCTGTTGGAATCTCTATCAAATAAAGATAATCACGGAGGAGCTTTGTGAAGAGGGTCCCGAAAATCTTGAAAGATGGGAGGCATTCATCCCGCAACAGATTTTTTTTTTAAAAAAGATCATTGCAGATAGAAATGGAACAACTGCCTGAAGCACTTAAAGCTATGCTTCGAAAACTTCCACGTGTTTCAGTTTGGCTCGAATGTGGTGAATAATGTGGACAAAGGTGTTACTTAAAGGTAGGTAACCAGTGAGGGATTGTCTGCTTGCCCTGCTATGAAATTCAGTCCGGGATAGCATGATTCCTTTGAGAGATGTAGAAAGGGCCCATGAGATTAGCGGTAGGAAACATTCATAAAATGAAAGCATGAGATGATCAGCATTTGAACACAGAACTTGTAGTGAGGAGCTTAGAAATGCAAGAGATTAAGCAGAAGGTTCTCTGTTCCTGTGTAAAGAGTTACAGTCTAAGAAACCTGTATAAGGTTGCTATAAATAAGAATAAACCTGACGGCAGTGGAGTGAATATTTTTGTTGTTGTTTTATTTTTTCTTCTTTTGTTTTATGGCAACAGATTGTGAGGCATGAGGGCAACAGAGGAGTGTGTCCTCCAAGTCAAACCAAGTTTTTCTGCTGAAGTCAGAATTTGGTTAATTGGCCAGATAGGGTTACTAGTCAGAAGGGGGGACAGTTTGGTGGTGGGAATAATAAATGATCAAAGGGGAGCCTTCCATCTAGTGACTTGAAGTTTCCCAGGGAGCATCTTCGATGTTGCAGCTTAACAATCTGGGGTTTAGTGGGAAGGTGTGAATATGTGAGAGACTTGAGAATCGGACATAGAGGGAATTATTGAAGTTCCAGGATTGGTTGAGGTTATACCTAAAAGGATTTAAGACTAGAAGGTCAAGTACAGAGCGCTGGATGAATGCCAGCATTCACGATTGAGCATGAGAAGAACTCAGATTGATCAAGAACTGTTCAGGGTCCTACGAGAAACTAGCATGTGCTATGTGGAAGCCAGAAAACCAGACTGACAGGAGCCCATAAATGAAATACTTAAAAATGTTTGATCTGTGATA
Source organism: Tenrec ecaudatus (assembly GCF_050624435.1). Classification (NCBI taxonomy): domain Eukaryota; kingdom Metazoa; phylum Chordata; class Mammalia; order Afrosoricida; family Tenrecidae; genus Tenrec; species Tenrec ecaudatus. The sequence continues at coordinate 72,429,619 of NC_134539.1, read as the reverse complement.
AATTTAGTAGATGCGGAAAACTTTGTAGGCCATAGAAAAAACTCTCAGAAGTTGCAATGACTCGACTGTAAGTTGGTTCTTATAAAAGTTGAGTACCTTGTTTTAAAAGTTTTCATTATTTTTGCCTTGTATAGAGTCATTAAAACTCAAAACTCAACGAGGTGAAACACTAAGGGAGTGCAACAGAACAGTAAGGGGAGAAAAGCAATTAATTCCCCAGGAAATACCAAAAATAGACTTTGGGGCCAGGGCATGGCACCCCATCAGACTACATGGGAACAAGCTCTTTGGGTCAACAAACAGACCTGGAACTATTTATAGGCTTTTCTTTTTTTTTTTTTTTTTTGGTGGTGGGTTTTTGTTTTGTTTTGCTCTGTCTTGTTATTGTCTCTGCATGTCTATCTAGATAAGCTAGGTGGGATAAACAATCTGGAGGAAAAGGTTGGGGCACGGGAGAGTGGGAGCGGGGGGAGGAAGAAGGGTGTCAACCAACTCAGGGACAAGGGAATAAATGATCTAAAATTGATGAAGAGGAGGGTACAGGATGCCTGGTGGGGCTTGATAAAGGGCATTCTAGCTCAGAAGAATTACTGAAACCTGAATTAAGGCCAAACATAGTGGGACAAGAGGAAAGTAAAAGGAAAGAGAGCAAAGAACTAGGAGGCAAAGGACATTTATAGAGGTATTCATATAGACATGTATATATGTAAATACATTTTTATATAAGGATAGGGGAATAGAACTATATACATGTATTTATATGTTGAGTATTAAGGTAGGTGGACATTGGGCCTCTACTCAAGTATTCCCTCAAACGCAAGAACACTTTGTTCTAATAACTTGGCATTCCGTGATGCTCACCTTCCTGACAGGACCACTGAAGACAAAATGGGTGCATGAGCAAATGTGGTGAAGAAAGCTGATGGTGCCCAGCTATCAAAAGTATCTGGGGTCTTGAAAGGCTTGAAGGTAAACAAGCTCAGAAGCAACTAAGCCTATATGGAAGAAGCACACTAACTAGCCTGTGTGATTACGAGGTGTTGTTAGGGTCAGGTATCAGGCATCAAAGACCCAGACCAAAAACCCTATTATTGTGAATGAGGGGGAGTGCAAAGTGGAGAACCCAAACCCATCTGTAGATAATTAGACATCCCTTTACAGAAGGGCTACAAAGAAGAGATGAGCCAGTCAGGGTGCAGTATAGCACCCATGAAACAACTTTCCTCTAGTTCTTTAATGCTTCCCCCACTATCATGATCCTAATTCTACCTTACAAACCCAGCTAGACCAGAGGATGTACATGGATACAGACAAGAACTGGAAACACAGGGAATCCAGGACAGATAAACCCCTCAGGACCGATAATGAGAGTAGTGATACCAAGAGGGAAAGGAGAAGGTGGGGTAGAAGGGGAGAACTGATCACAAGGATCTACATATAACCCCCTCCAAGGGGATGTACAACAGGAAAGTGGGTGAAGGGAGACATTGGACAGTATAAGATATGGAAAAATGATAATTATAAATTATGAAGGGTTCATGAGGGAGGAAGGAGAAAAATTGAGCTGGTACCAAGGACTCAAGTAGAAAGGAAATGTTTTGAAAATGATGTTGGCAACTTATGTATAAATATGCTTGACAATGGATTTTTGTATGCATTGTGAGAAGAGCTGTACAAGCCCCCAAGAAAATGAATTATTTTTTAAGTGAAGAAGGTAAGAATTAAAAAAAAAAAAAGAAACCCTCAAAACTTCCTGCCAGTGAGTTGATTCTGACTCATAGCAACCCTGGTAACCTGGTAATGTAGTGGGTTATAAATACATTGGGCTGCTAATACTAAGTTCAAAACATCCAGCTGCTCCCTGGGAGAAGAGTGAGGCTTTCCACTCCCGGAGAGATTTGCAGCCTTAGAAACCCACAGGGGCAGGTCGACCGTGCCCACCAGCTTATAGGATCAGTGTGTGTTGGAATAGACGTTGACGCAATGGATTTGGTGGTTTTCCTCTTTTCCTGTATTAGAATCTTTGTAAAACCCATCTTTCTATGGTACATTATACATACACTTCTGCAGGTGAACATCTGAGAGTGAAACCATCAGAAATTTATGAACTGTAGCAGCTTCTGTAGTAGGTAGATTGCTGATAGTAAGCCAAACCTGTTGCCATCAAGTCAATTCTGACACACAGTGATCCCACGGCACAGAGACTTTCCTCGGTGTTAAAGAAGCTGTAAGTCTTTGTGGAGCAGACAGCCTCATCTTTCTCGTGAGGAGCAGCTGGTAGGTTCAGACAGCTGACACTGTGGTTAACTGCCCAGTGTTTAACCCCTGTGCCACTGATGTACCAAGAAAACACCAAAGGGCAATTTCAAGTATGACTTACTGTAGATTGAATATGTAAGTAGGGGATAGCTTGTATCTAGAATTTAGAAGTCTATATAGGAACCTTTGTGGTGTAGTAGTTATGCATTGGGCTGCTAACCTGCAAGGTCAGCAGGTCAAAACCACCTATTGCTCTGAGAGAGAAAGATAATGCTTTCTACTGCTATAGAGAGTTGCAGTTCTGTCCTGTAAGATGCTAAGAGTTGGAATTGGCTCAATGGCAGTGAGTTTGGCTTTTGATGTGTTTCAGTCTGGGTACTTTAGAGAAACAAATCCACAGAAACTCATGTATAAGAGAGAGTTTTATATAAAGGTTAAGTGCACATCAAGAAAACATCCCAACCCAGTGCTGCCCAACCCCACAAGTCCAACATTAACCCAAAGTCCTCCATCTCACAATGCAGATGCAATGATGCCAACTGCAGGAAAGCTGAGTCCATGAGTGTGTAAGCATCTCAGTGCTGGCAGAGGTCTCCACATGGGTGCTCCAGCACCCAGGGCTACATGGGGTATGTCCATGTGGCTTCTCCTCAGGGATGTCTTGCAGGAAATAAGCCTTGCCAGCTAAAGCAGGGAACTGGTTAAGGCAACTTCACCCTGGTCTGACCATCACAAAGCAAGAGACCCAAGAACTAGAAAGGTGAGGCTCACAGAGCCATTTATCCCTCCGCCCTTCAATTAACCCCGCATGTGTTTCTCAGCCAGGTTGGCACAATAAACTTTATCAGTTTGATAGAATTGTGAAGGAGCGAGGAGATAGAAAGAAGAGAGGTGGGCTAAATTGGGAGGGAGGACTAGAGGATTTTGCAAAGAATCAGCTAAGAGATGATTGGGACCAAGGTAATGGCAGTCAGGATAGAGAGATGGATGAATTCAAGAGCTTTGTGATGGGATTGCTTCTACAGAGGAGGCAGGGTCACTAGAGATGAAGGAGATCGAAGGTAGCTGATTTGGTTGCTAAAACCATAAGAGTAATTTGATATTGATGTTAAGTTTGGAACTTGTTAGGTTGAGCCTGACTACTCTGGGATATCCAAATATGAAGGTGGATCAAAAAGTAGAAACCGTTATTCAAGAAGCAAGGATTTCTCAGCATGTCCATCATTTACCTACCCTTTCCTTCTTCCCTCCCTTCTTTTTCCACCCCCACCCCCACTTTCATTCATTTTATTCAACCCTGCAGGTACCTTTAATGTAACCTTTATTTCTACGTACAGCTTTGAGTTACTTCCTAGTGTCCTTTCTTTAGCGTATCTTTTGGAGCAAGTCAACATTCTGAGCTTCTGTTTAACTGGGTATTAATATTGTACTCATTCCTGAAGGATAGTTTTGCTAGCTAGAATATTTTTTGAGTATTTTTCTTTTAATATTCCTGTAGCATTTGACAAGATAATTCCCACTTTTGAACTCGAGTCATGTTCAGAATGTAAAATGTAGGTCTGAACACTTCTGAAGGCAGAGTTTTTCTATTTAACTGTGCCGGAAGAATTAAGTCTGCATCAGCATGACAGTTGTAGCACCTTTGAGGAATTCAGATTGCAGTACTTTTCAATATTCTTTGTGTTTGTAGAATAAAAAGGTTGAAAGGGCAAAATCAGGGCTGTGGGGAAGATGGTGTAAGGCTTCTGTGTTAGACAGGGTTCTACAGAGAAGCAAAACCAGGATACTTATGAATATATGAGGGGGTATTAAAATCAATAAACCCCAAATGGAATTGTGCTGGGCAGAGGAGAGCTGGCAGAGGCTTTCATAGTACAAATTTTTCCTGCTAGGCAAGCATCAAGCTAAGGGAAGGTTCTCTGGTCGCAGTGAATTTTTTCATAAAAGCAGTTTTGCTTGAACCTCATTTTTTGTGATTTAAAGGAACTGCTTGGGACTGTGAAATTTTGTTTCCGGTTCAGGAAAAATGCTGCAGAAATGGTTGTGATGTTGAACACAGCTTACAAGGACAGCACTATGGGAAAAACTCAAATGTATGAGTGGTTTTCTTGTTTCAAAAAAGGTGAAATGTTGGTTGATGACAAACGTCTATCTGGATGTGGATTTGTCGAGCGTTTGGAGTTCGCGCCACCAGGTCGGACTGTTCATCAAGCTTCGTATTAGAGTTTCTGGAAAGATTGTGTAACAGTGTGTGACAAAAAAGGCCTGATTTGGGGCAGACGGGGACTGGTTTTGTCATCATGACAATGCACCTGCTCACACAGCCATCTCAGTGTACCAGTTTTGGGCCAAAACTGCATGCCTCTCTTGCCCCATGCACCTTACTCACCTGATCTTGCTCCGTGTGACTTCTTTTCCATGAATGAAGAGGGACATGAAAGGACAGTGATTTGAAGACATGGAAAAGATGAAGAAAAAAACGAGGGAGGTGCTGTCAGTCATCTAAACAGATGAGTTTGAAAGATGGTTCCAATAGCGGAATCGTAGATTTGTCTAATGTATTTAAATGTAATAGCACTTTGAAGGTGATACAGTTGTTTTGCAAAAAAAAAATTAATACATACCTTTGAAAAAATTCTAAGCTTCTACAGCGAACGGGAACTATGGCAGCAAAGTAGCCCACCCAGCAGTATAGAGAGCTCAGCCCAACTCCTTTTCACGGAACAGTTAATACTCAAGCCCTTGCTCTGTCACGCGGCCACTAGTCCCCAGAGGCCAAAAAAGTAGGAAGGTGGAATGAAGGCCAGTAGTTCCCAGAGGCGAAGCAAGTCAGGGTGGGTCATCTTGGTGTGGCAATGTGTGAGGTAACTGTGGTGGTGCAGTGAGTCTAGTGGTAGCCAACAGGTGGCGCTGCGTGGGGAGGTACCTGATCAGGTAGCACTTGGATCCTATCAGTTGGGAAGGAGAAAAGAGGCCAACCTCCACAGCCTTATAATATGTTGAGGCCACACCTCCAAGGGATGTCACCAGGCTGCAACCTGATCCCCAAACTAGACTCCATGCATATCTTCTTACAGCTGCCAGTTTGGCACCACACAATCCCCTAGCCATTGCAGGGAGATTCTTGAATGATAGCCCTTGCTACCCCCTAAGAGACAGCCAGGTGTGCTGTCATGTTGGAAAACATTCCTAAGCAACTTCCCTGCCTTTCTCACCAATGTAGCTTGTCCTCTTCTTAAAGCTTCTTCCTACTGAGCCCCAGTGGTTGTCTTGTGTCCTTGAGGGGAAAATTCTAAGCTTATCCCCTTTGGAGTCCAAACAAACAAAACAAAACAACAGCAATTGCTCTAACTTTCTAAGCTTACCGCCACCTTGAATTTAACTGGGCCTGCAGAGTCCCTCGGAAACCATTTTGATTGGGCCTTACTCTAGATCGGAGAGGTAAATCCAGGGCTCTTATATGTGGTATGAATTGGGGGAGAGCAGCCCTCCACGACTAATCATGGGTTCAATAAGCACAATTGTACAGTTGAGATATATAAATATTAAAGTCATCGAGAGCATGAGCAATAAAAGAGACATTACAATAATGCAGTCAGGCACATTTCGTGGTGGCATGTTTACCTCAGCCCCGCTTGGTGGTCCACTTGGAGAGAGGGGGGAGGGAAGGAGGACAAGGGGAAAGGGAAATGAGGAGAGAGGGGGAGAGACTAGCGAGAGCCCTCTCTTGCTAACCCAGGCCTATATACCTTTGGGGGCGTGCCAGTCCACTAATTACAGGTAGACATGCGTCACAGGAAGGGGCTGCCCTATAGGTTATACTGCAATGAGAGGGGTGGTCTAGGGACATGCACGCAGTAGGAAGAGGAGGGATTGGGATGATCCTAGAGTCAGGATGGCAGCTTAACTTTGACCTGTTCTCTGGGTCTCCATAGGAATCATTAGCAGTAGGGTGTAAACCCCACCTACAGGAACCAAGCTAATGGTTGCAAACTTCAGGGAGAAGTAATCCATTGTCCCCTGCAGCAGGGAGCAGGCCCACCCCTGTGGTGGGGAGACCGCAGTCTGCCTCCAGGGAGGGTCTGACCTCCCAGACACTTTAAAATTCCTTCCATCAAATCAGCTTCATTAACTGAAGCTAGGAACACTGATGGTAAACTAGCTCATCTTTGTACATCGTTTTGGCACCCATTGAGCCAAAATCTTGTGAAGGCCATAGTATTTTCTTAAGCTTGAAAATGCTGAAACATGTGAGATCCCAGTTTCAGTAACTATTGCTTAAGTGGTGATTTCACATTCGATGTTCCCAGGCCCCTGAATTGCAGCCATAGTCTCGTCCTTTGTGCAGTTCTTGGAGCTCTTCTCAGCCTTCCTTCAAATGCTTGATCTGTCAGGCAGCATTCCTGCGGATTTGTTGCAAAGTTTCAGTCGTTTGGGAATATATCCATTTGAGTTTTGTTAAAAATTTGATCCTACTCCTGACCTCAAATCATTTTTTCCCCTGAAACAAAGAGTTATGCTTTTAAAAATAAAACCCCTAGCAAGAGTAAGACACATGTATTACTAAGAGAACTTGTCTGTAGCCATTGCAGAAAAACGTGTTTTGTTTGGAATAAACCCAAGCCCGTATGAACCAGAACTCTAGTAGTAGGAATACTGTTGTTTTTTTTTAAAGCTGGTCTTTCTGTGTTACTGAGTGTAGTCATCTGGGCTGATACAAGGTAAAATTCGTGAGATATCAAGATAGAGAGCAATAAAAGAGGGTAACCCTCCACAAGAACTCTCCGGGGTTGGACAGAGAGGAGGCGCGCGTAGGAAGATGCAGAGCTGCTTTGCTCCCTGCAACTCCCTGTGAGTAAGATCTGTATGTTGGAGGCCAGAGCGCCTCCGGCTCTTTCCTGCTGCCTGAGTAGCACTTTCACGTCTCTCTTCAGTGAGACATGCTGTGTGAAAGTGTCGCAGTCAGAAATGCAAGGGTTTCAAGAATAGGGCAACTATGTGAAATTGAAGAATTCCACCTAAGGGAATTTTCCAGATGTCAGATGCCCCAACTTATTTTAACCATTTGTGAACCCGGAATTTAACCTATGAATCATTGAACCCTTCCATTGAGGCAGAAATTCTACCACTTTCATTCAACCATTTTTGTTTGTTTGTGTGTGATCAAAATCTCAGCAGAGTTGATGAGGAATATTAATTTAATGCCTTAGTGGCCAGCTAAGGACACAGGTGGTAAACAGGAAACCCCTGCAAAGGTAAATTAGGTAGTGTGGTGTCATTTGCATGGAGAAGTGTGGGTTTGGGAAGCCTGCTAGAAAGTACCTTTCACTTGCTGTGTCACCCAGAATTTTAAATGATTAGCTCCTTGGGGGTCCAATTGAAGTGTGTGGGGTTAAATTGTTTATATAGCTAGCAGAACAGTAGCAAGGGAAGCATTGGTTGGAGGGTGGCGCTTGGGGAGTTTGATGACACATTTGAGAATTGGGATGGGCCGTGCTTTATGGGTTCCACGGCAGGGCATTCAAAGATAAGTTAGAAGAATCTCTGGGTCAGAGGTGGTGTTACATTTTGTCTTAATTGGCCAAAGTGACTAGTGAGCATTAGCTGCTCACTGTTGCACGAAGGAGTCCTGGTGCTGCCTTAGGTCATGCATTGGACTGCTAACCTCAAGTTCAACAGTTCAAAACCACCAGCTGCCCCTCGGGAGAGACACAGGAGGCTTCCTATGCCTGGAAAGCTTTGTCCTTGGCAACCCACAGGGGCAGTGCTATCCCGTCCTGTAGGTTTATTACCTGCCAGAATCAACTCAGTGGCAGTAAGTTGAATTTCAGATAGTTATTGTTGTAATCTGGAGCATTTAGCTGAAGTGCTTGGGATGAATTCTCCTCCCTTCTCCCAGGAGTAAGATTGTTTTGCTCCTGCACTACCAATAGATCCTGCAGCGAAGCTTCTGGCCGGAAACTGAGGGGCACGGAAGGTGTACTTGTTTTGAGTTTTTTTTAATTCAGCTTGATAGGTAATATTTAGGTTTTTTTGTATCACTAAGCACAGTATTTATTCATCAAGCCTTGGTTGAAAGGCTGCATTGCTGAGTCATGGCTTATCCAAGAGATACGAATCACATTCTTTCTGCACCACACGCCTTCACACCCGTGTCTGCTGTCTGGACTCCTACTTTCCCTGTGTCTCCCAAGAAATAATATTTACTTTGAATTAGAACACAAATTACTGGTTGGATTATTTTAAATGTTAAACATGATAATTTGCTATTGGCTACTTTAATTCAAGTAAATATTCACATAAAAACTTACAGATCTAAACTGAGTCATAATTTCTCTTAACAGTTATTTAATAGTTTTGCACAATAAATTCCCTCCCCTACCCAAAACAGAACAAAAACACCTTCAAGTTGCCATAGGAGCCTTGGTATATTTTAGTATGTGCTATAATTATTAAAAATAGTAAGTTATATCAAATCTTGCTTTGCCCAACAGACATGTTTTTGAAAACACATGTTATTTTATGTTCCCCTGTAACTAGATGTTTCGCCAGGACTGCCCTTTGGGTTTCCGAGACAACTCCTTACTGGAGTAGAAAGCCTCATCTTTCTGTCTCTTGGCGTGGACGGTAGTTTTGAATGCTGGCCTTGTGGTCGGCAGTCAGTCCAGTGTGTCGCCCACTATGGGTGTTCTTATTTTTATAGGTGCATTGATGTTTTTTAATTACTTCCACAGATAAAACAGTTCCTCTTAATTTATTAACAACCTATAAAAATATTTAATTTGTGAGGGTAGAGGGAGGGCGGGTTGGAAAGGGAGAACTGATTATAAGGATCTACATGTGACCTCCTCCCTGGGGGACAGACAACAGAAAAGTGGGTGAAGGGAGACATCAGACAGGGCAAGACATGACAAAATAATAATTTATAAATTATCAAGGGTTCTAGAGGGAGGGGGAGCGGGGAGAGAGGGGCAAAAATTGAGGACCTGATGCCAGGGGCTTAAGTGGGGAACAAATGTTTGAGAATAATGAGGGCAATGAATATACAAAAGTGCTTTACACAATTGATGTATGTATGTATTGTGATAAGAGTTATATGAGTCCCTACAAAAATGATGTAGAAAAAGAAAACAAAAATATATTTAATTTGTAAGGTTACTTGGCTTTTTAAAGGAATGTTGAGGATGTCTAGATAATGTTAATATAAAGCAAGACTGCATGCTTTTGTAAAGAAGCTGTTCTTCTCGTCGTAACTCTGGATAGTAATTCTCCTCTTTATAATCCAGAACATACGATATCTGTGAAGTATCTCCTGGACCTCACTTGAATATGATTATTGGAGCTAATGGAACGGGGAAGTCCAGCATTGTGTGTGCCATTTGCCTTGGATTAGCAGGCAAGCCTGCTTTCATGGGGAGGGCAGATAAGGTAAGTTACCATCAAAACTTTTGAAAAATTATTTTCAAATCAAAACCACTAACTGCTTTTAATGAGTCACTGCAAATTAGGAATGGGAGATTGGTAAAGAGAAAAACTTAGAGGGTTTTAATTTCTGTAAGTATTTTGGACTGTATGTCCTAGAGAATTCCCCAAGTACCTACACTGAAGAAGTAAGAATATATAATGGAAAATCAGAACTGAGTTTGTGGAAAGATCAGAGATATTTACCAATGACAAAATAATGAGAATATGAAGAGGTAAGCAGGCTCTAACCTTGCTTCCCAAGGGCCATTGTTGATACCTGACTACTCGCAAGCTGACTTTAAACTGGTTCTTCAAGGTTAGAGTGCTACGGGTGCTGTACTAAAACCTAGAAGTCAAGAATGGGGTGTATCTGAAAAAACAATTGCAGAGAGAAGAGCTGACTTGTTTGAATGGAGGAAGGGCAAGAAATTCTTTCAGAGTTTGAACTATAAGCTGAAATTCGTGTTAATTTAGACTAGCTTTTAGGTCAGCAGTTTGAAACCACCAGCCATTCTGCAGGAGAATATTGGGGCTTTCTATTTCCAAAAGAGTTACACTCTCAGAAAACCAGGCGGACACTTCTACTCTGCTCTTCTAGGTCTCAGTGAATCAGCATTGACTCAATGGCAGTGGATCTTAAAACTACAATGCATATTATAATTTAAAATAGTCTTTTTCTTTTTAAAATACTTATTATTTGGTTGTTTAGGAATATGTTGCGAGACATACACCAGTTCAACAATGTCTGCATGCACGATTCTGTGTTCTTTGAATTATTCAGCCATTTCACTCTTTCTTTTCTTAACCTAATCCTGTCCCATCTCTGGAGCAGCTGTTGTCAGTTTCACCCCATGGAGATAATTCTTAAAAAGAGCATAATGCTCAAGGCAGTCCCTTTTTACTAGTGAAACTAAACCGTTACTTGATTTTAAAAAGACTTCAGGGGGTATTTTTGGTTTAATGGCCTACAGCTTATTCATCCCATCTCTGGTTCCAAGAGTTGTGGAGTCTGGGAATTTTTAGTTCTGCTCTGCATTTCCCCCGTTGGAGTCTCTGGACAGAATGCTGAGTGATGATCACTCGGCAGCACTAGTTCTTCAGTTCTTCACTGCGAAGGAGAAAATGGTTCATGGAGGCAGTAAGCCACACAGTTCACATCCTTATCCTTATTCCTGGTTCTCCTTCCTCTGCTCTAGGTAGAGACCATTTGTTGGATGATGTACTGCAAACCTTGAAAACTCTTAAGCACTACATATCAAATGAGACGGTAGAACAGAAGCACTAAACATTAATTAGATAGTTAGCTGGGATGTCCCACAAAACCATGACCATGACCCTCTAAAACAAAAAACCACATGCTATGAAGCTTTGGTTTGGTTATAGGCAGTCTCAGCAAATTTTCTCTTTCCATTGTTACCAATATATCTGTTTCTGTGATCTAGTGCTACTGTGACAAATGTAAGTGGGTGATGGCTTTAATAAACAGACATATATTCCCTAGACACCTGGCAGGAGCCATCCAGATTCTCTGATGCAGGAGCATACCTTTCAATCCAGTCCTCAAAAGAATTTGAAAACAAGTTTCCAAGAATTCTTGAATTCTTACCTAACAATTACAAAACATGGGAAGAATAGATCACCAAAAATGAGAATCGACAAAAGCAATGAGCTACATAATTGAACCTAAAGACTTATAAATAGAGAATAAAAATTAAGGATATTTGATTTGTTTTGAGAGATAAAAGCAGGCTGCAAGTATAACCCAAAACCATACCCACTTCCATCTGGTTGATTCTGACCTACAGTGACTCGACCCAGAAACCCCAGAAAACCCAAACTCACCTTGAGTTCATAGTGACTCCGTAGAACAAGGTAGAATTGTCGCTGTTAGTTTCCAAGATTTTTAATGGGGACACAAAGTCCTGTATTTTTCTGGTGGAGTGATTGGTGGTTTCAAACTGCTGGCCTTGCAGTTAGCAGCCCAACGCATAACCACGATGCCACCACGGCTCCAACAGGACAGTATAAATACTTTCTACAGGGTTCTGAGACTGTAATTCTTTACAGTAGCAAACAGCCTCATCTTTGGAGCAGGCTTCTGTGTTTGTTTTTTTAATCCTAACTAAAACTTTGAACATAATGATTTAGAAAGAGGGGAAAGAATCCCAGAGAAAAGTTTTGAGATGCAAAAAGAACTGTTGAGGGGGAAGGGGGTAACATTTAGGAGAGTATATGGGAAGTGTTTAATGTGTGTATTTTCTGGTGATTAAAGCAGTCTAAAGACAAATATCAGAATAAGAGTGGGATGATCAGAGTCCCATCACTCTCATGGATTTATATTATTAAAAGAAAGTTATGATAATGGATTCACTTCAGAAATCACTAAGTATGTATATTTAAAAAAATGAAATGGAATATATAACCTCCAAACAAGAAAGGGGAAAAAAAGTAGAAATTAAAGGGGAAAATTTAGCCATTACCTCAGTGATCCAAATGGAGGCTTAAAAGAAACAACGGAATTTAAAAAACACAAAATAAAGTGGACACAGCATAGCCACATAAATAAGTAATGACAATAATTATAAAATGCTTTCCATACTCATTAAATTACAGTCTGTGTTAGGGTGGTTATGTAACACTCAGTTGTGTTTTATTTACAATTCTAAAAGATTGAGAACATTGACAGGGATGATAGAACATGTGCCAGAAGGGTTCTGTCCAAAAGAAAATAGATGTAAATGGATTAATACCAGACAAAATACACTTTCAAACAAGAAATATTTGGGGAGATAAAAGTGGTTATTAAATATTGATGAAAGGTTTAGTTCAGCCAGAAAATAAACCAATTCTCCACTTGAATTCACATAATAATTAGACTTTGAAGGGTATAAACAAAACTAACAGAACTCTCATAACTTAGCAGATCCATAATCATAGTAGGAAAATTATCAATAATTAATAGCTCAGTCATATAAAACATTAGTAAGAGTACAGAAGATTTGAACAGCTTTAGCAAACTTGATAACTCTAGAGCCTTCTTGCACATTTATACAAAATTAAAATACAGGAATATTACAGCAGTAATGGTCTGATCCATCAAATAATTTACACTATTATAGAGAATATGAAAATAAAATAATTGGTAATAAGTGCCGAAAACCTAATTTTAAGCAAAAGCAAGGCTTTTGTAATATGGTTTTGTTTTTGCAACAGCCAAATAATACATTTAACACTTAGAGAATCAAGTATATGTAACAAAACTAGAGAAAAGAGATGAAAGAGAAAATAAGTTTAGCGATTATATTTGTTTTTTTAATGTTTTATTGGCATATAATCCACATACCATACAATTCAGTGGTTTAGATATATAAAAAGGAGTAATGCAATCCTCAACACAATCAAATTTTAGAACATTTTATTCATTCTTGCACTTGTTACTAGTTCCCTTGAAGCCCTGGTGATTTAGTGGTTATGCTTTGGGCTGTGATCCAAATGGTTAAATAATCAGGACTCACAGGTGTAAATAGACTTACATCTGTGAGTCTTCATTATTTAATACAAAAACTTACAGATAACTATGTTTTTGTAAATCATTTTATTAGGGGCTCATACAACTCTTATCACGATCCATACATACATCAGTTGTGTAAAGCACATTTGTACATTCATTGCCCTCATCATTCTCAAAACATTTGCTCTCCACTTAAGCCCCTGGCATCAGGTCCTCATTTTTTCCTATCCCTCCCTGCTCCCTTCTCCCCCCTCCCTCATGAACCCTTGATAACTTATAAATTATTATTTTGTCATATAGAGATTATATGTGTTGAGAGCTCAAGATTCCGTGGAGATGGTCACCCACGGAATCTCAACACTGCTAATAATGGTCAGTTTCTGAAACTATTGATAGAGCTGTAGTTTTATATCTCTTAAAGAATACATGAGGCTTGTATGTACTTGCATTTTTATAAATAAAAATGTGCTTTAAAACAGTTAACACCTAACTTAACGTATTTTTTAACATGAAACGATCCCTTGCATATTTCTTTCTATTATTGCATTATCATAAGTGAAATTACAAGTTCCTTGTCCAGACTTAAAATACAATATAATGTTCAAGATAGAAGTAAATGTCATTTAAGATTATATTTAAAATAAGTGAATTAAAAAAACAAGTTCTGTAGCAGAGACCCCATAGGAGGTACAAAACACACTGCTTTCCATTAATGATTAGCCTTGAGGCCTTAGCTGCCTGTACTCTCCTCGCCCCCTCCCACACGCACGCATGCACAGCAGTACCGCCCACCTTAGGAAATACAGTCAGACTAGATCCTCACTATGGACAGTCGCTGTCTCCTGGGAGAGTGTAACAGCGAGGAGGTGCCCCGCTGGGTGTCCTGACTGCCGCTGTTACAGGAGCAGGTTGCTAATGAGTTTTCCTCTGCAGAGCTGCTTGGGTGGGGGGCGGGGGGTTCACACTGCTGTCCTTTGGGTTTGCTAAATACTCAACCACTGCACTACCTGGGGGGACTCAACTATTCAAGAGGTACATTTGTAAAGTGATGGAAATGGATGTACAAAGAAGTAGTGACAAGATTTTAAGTTGATGAATAATACTGACTTTGCCAATATTATTAATTCAGGAGTGTTGTCACAACTTTACTTTTTCTGCTTTTATGTCTTAGGTTGGCTTTTTTGTGAAGCGGGGATGTTCAAAAGGCACAGTTGAAATCGAATTGTAAGTGATAAAGGTGTCAAACCAGTTTTCTTCCCACATAGTTTATTAGTTTATGTCCATACTTCCCTGATGATGGAACAGAAGAATAGTAAGGTAGTGTTATGCCTTAAATATTAGGGATAATTTTAAAGTACTTTATCCAAACAAGTAAGCATTTGTGTTTTTTCATTTTGCAGATTTAAAATCTCAATTGTCAGAATTCTGAGAGGTAATGAAATAGAACTATTCCAACGTTCAGTATTTATCAAGAAGTTAACAGTACCATAACACTATTTTAAAATAGTGTTACCTTAAAAAAAATGGTACCTTTTTAAAAAGTTGATATTTGTCATACATCTAAAATGAAAATATCCATTGGCTTCTCAAGTTATGGGAGTTTTATGTTGCTGAGTTCCATTCGGTCTGCGCCGACTCAGGAACCCTGTGTAAGGAGGGAAGCGTGTGCCCCGACTCAGGGACCCTGTGTAAGGAGGAGGGAAGCGTGTGCCAGCCTTACAACTGTCCTGTGAAACCGTGGATGGAACCACTGTGCCGGTCCATCTGTTCTGGGCCTTCTCTTTTCTGCTGCCCCTCTGCTTTACCAAGCATGACGTCGTTCTCCAGGGTGAACGTCTCCCAGTAACATGTGCGCGAGGCAGAGTTGCCATCCTGGCCTCTTAGGAGCACTCTGGCTCTGCGTCTAGGACAGCTTTATTTGTTCTTCTGACAGTCCATGGTACTTTGAATAGTCTTCCCCAACACCATACTACAAGTGCGTCAGTTTTTCTTAGATCTTCCTTATAAACTTACAGAATTATATCTAGAAAGCTGAAATTGAAAGCCTTCTTCTCTTGGCTGTAATTCTACTTCTAGAAATAACCATTGTGAACAATTAAGTAAATCTCACTTATGGCAGATGTTTGACATTGCTGTCACTGTTTCTTCAAAGAGGTTGGTGATTCATCACAGTCTTCATTTTTCTTGAACTTATCTTTCACAATTTACCCCCTTGGCAGCCATTTCTGATGATGCAGATGTGAACAATTTGCATCATATAACAATTTGATATATACACACTTTCAGACATTTCTGCATAAGTATCCACATAATTTCCATGCTTTGTAGAGAATTTTGTTTGTAGAAAGTTAACTTTTCTGTGTAGAGCTTCTATAGACAATCTTTTAATTTTTGATATGTACTAAAAGTTCCTAAAGATCAACTGTCATTAGGGTACAGAGAAACTAATGTTCTGAACTTTTACTCAAAAATATCAGAATGCAGAGATGAGAAAGAGATTCAAGTGAAAATAAAGGAGATATGGAAAGCTGTGTTTTATTTATGAAGCTGTAAATAGAGTTTTACCGAAAGATAGAAAACTAAGACGCACATAGAGCACCATAGTAGGATACCGTTAATATCATTAGCAAGTCAGTCCATCCCAAACTGAGGTGTTAAGATTATACTTCCACCCAGTCTCAATAAGTAGGTCAAGATTGTTCGAAAGATCATCGAGAACAAGTATCAGAAGACTCGAGACGTTTTTAAAAGAGCAGAGTATACTATTCCTGTTCATATAAACATCTGTGATACTGATACAGCAAAGCAGAAGTGCAGAATTATGAGCCACTAGGAGTAGGTTTAAATGTGTTTGAGGATTTAATTTATTATGAAGGGGAAGTTTACGTACAGCATTTAATTTACTCAATTAAACCGAGTAGGGCAATTCATGCTTAGTTGGTGTTTTTTAAGACCATACACAAAATAAAAACTAAATGTATTACATGTTGAATGAAAAAATAAGCCCAAAAATAATAGGAAAAGTTGTTTCATTTTGTTTTTTAAATTGGGGGCTCGTACAACTCTTATCACCAGGGACAGTATTTTAATATTTTTAAAATCTTGGGTATGGGAATAGTCTTTCTAATGAAAACGGAGTCCCACTGAGCAGAGATGGAAGCTAGGAAATGTGGACATAAAGACCCAGACAGCCGAAGGGGCACCGGGGAACCAGCCAGTCAGGGCTTCCTCTTCCTCCCCTGCTCGCCCCTGCCCCCACACTGTCATGATCTCAGTTCTACCTTATAATCTGTCCACTCATACAGATAGGAACTTGAAACACAAGGAATCTAGGGTGAATGACCCCTTCAGGACCAGTGCTGAGAGTGGCGATACCAGGAGGGTGGAGGGAAGGTGGAGGGGAAAGGGAAACCGATTACAAGGATTTACGTATAACCTCCTCCCTGGGGGATAGACAATAGAAAAGTGGGTGAAGGGAGATGTCGGACAGTGTAAGATAGGACAAAATAATAATAATTTATGAATTGTCAAGGGTTTATGAGGAATGGGGGAGCGGGGAGGGAAGGGAAAATATGAGCTGATACCAAGGGCTCAAGCAGAAAGCAAATGTTTTGAGATTGATGATGGCAACAAATGTACAAATGTGCTTGACACAATGGATGTAGGTGTGGATTGTGATAAGAGTTGTACAAGCCCCCAATAAAACGATTTTTTAAAATCTAGAAAAAGAAATTAAGCCATGGTTAAATCATGAATGAGAGATAAGAGAAAACATTTCATACATAAATAATACAAGTCATAAAATTCCTAAAATAATTTGCATAGAGACTGACATACTGAGTAAAAATATAAATTAATTAATAGAAAAATAAGCAAAGAAATTGCATAATTAAGATATTAAGTAAGTGGCCAATAAGTATAAATGAGGTTTTGATTGCTAAGCAGAAAGTAGGTACTTCGAAACCCCCAACCATCTCATGTGGTCTTCTTAAAACCCTAAAGAGCAGTTACACAAGAAAGCTTCAAAAAGCCTATGGGAGATGGACAGGAAAGATAATGGTCTTTTCCCACAGACTTTTTGAAGCCTACCTGTCCTCGGTCCTATAGCATCACTATGAGTTGTAATTGAATAAATGGCAATGGGCTTTCCCACATTACATTTACTCTTTGAGCCAGGTATTGTACGTAATAAATAATCTAGAGGGTGTTTGCACGTATGTTAAAGTTCAGCTTTGTCTTCATCCCCTTTGTGAAAGGCTGCACAGTCAAATGCCCCTCAGTAGTGGGGACTGTGTCCCACTGTAGAAGGTGGCCATGCCACATTAAAAGCAGGCAGCGAGCGTCTGCGTGTATCTGGGATAGACGACTCTCTGGAGGACCCCTGTGACCACTGCCGTAATGCATATCGCACCACTCCTTGGGTGAGGGAGGTGATACAGGAAGGCAGATATGAGGAGATGAATTATTTTACATAGTCTGTTTCTGTAAAGTTTTAATTTTATGAGAATGTATCTGTGGCTAAAAAATTGGCTTAAATTATTTTAAAAAACCAAATATTTTATAGGTGAACAAAAGACAGAATAGAAGCAATAGAAGTGATCAGTAACTGGAGACACTTAGCCTTAGTCGTTTGTCTCCCTCCAGTGAGCTGCTTTTGTTGAAGATAGACTTCACGTATGGATTTTTCAGTGCCAAGAGTATAGTGATTTGCTTCAGGAGAGGCACGTGTTCATAGTTGTCATGACCGGGAAATGCAGAGGTCTTACTGTGCTGATGAGAACTATGGAGAGAAATTGCCACCTAGATTGGACAAATCTCTGCAAGCTCGGCAACCATAAAGCAGAACCAACAGTGTGTGTGAGCCCTAGTGGACTGTGGCCTAGGCACTGACTGGGCTAGAGCCAGATGGCAGGTGAGGCGGTCCAGCATCTGGCAGGGAGAGGCCAGGGACAGGGCGTACTATTGGCTGTGGGATTTCATTTTGGAGTGGTGGGCAGTTCTGAAGTCCTATCATCTTGATGGTTGTACAGCCTTGTAAATACACTTAAAAAAAGCAGTGAACAACAGTTTAAAATGGTGAATTGTATGGCTCAAAGAAAAAACACCCAATCCATTGCTGTCAAGTAGATTCTGACAGAACTACCCCATAGGATTTTTTTTTTTAGTCATTAAGTCTTTATTGGGTGTTACTTGGCCCTTCCACCTAAATCAAAGGGGGAGGAGAAGAGAGGGGAGGACATGGATGGACAAGAACAAGAAATAGGAAACCAGTGACTCCCTCAAGATTCTATAGACAATTATGTTAATGTGGAAAAGGTAGAAGCTTCAGATTTGTATTTTATATGTGTTTTTTAATTTCTACTAATTTAGGCAGATGTTTTAATACAAAGTAAAGTCATATGATTCTGAATTTTTTTTACCAACTATACAACTATACAAAAACAAAGGACCATTAACAAATATCTATATTCCTCTTGGTCCAAGGGCATACAAATAATTGAGTAATTTAAAAGGCGAGGTACGAACATTTGATGTTTTTCCAAATCCTACTTCTGCCTGTTTTCAGACTGCATCTGGAGGATTTATAATTTCTTTTAAAAAGCAGGCACATGACGCAAGCCGGAGGAGAAAGCAACGGACCAATGGTTCCAGGGGGTCTCTGGGGCGGGGAGGAGGCGGGAGGAAGGGAGCTGTGAACTAATAATAACATGGACAGGGAAACAGCTAAGGATCTAAAATCAATGGTGAGGTGGATCTAAAATCAATAGAGTTCCTGGTGGTATTGTAGCAACCGTAATCTAGCCAGAGGAATTACTGAGAAGTGAATGAGGTGAGCAGGAGAGAGGTAAAAGGAAATAGAGGAAAGATTGAGGAAGCAAAGCTATTTATAGAGGAATAGACATAGATGTGTCCATATGTAAATATAAATACATGAAAATAAGGCTATTGGATTATGTGCATACACTGAGGTTGTGGAAGGGCTTTGGGGCCTTAAGTTTTCCTTCAACACAAGAACACTTTGTTCACAAAAAAAACCAACAAAACACTTTGTTCCAATAACATGGTACTGTGTGATGCCCACCTTCTCAACGCGATTGCTGAAGACAAACTGGGTGCATAAGCAAATGTGAAGAAAGCAGATGGTACCTGGCTATCAAAAGATAAAGCAAAGATAAAGTGTCTGGGATCTTTAAAAGCTTGAAGCCAAACAAGCGGTCATCTATCAGGGAATCAACAAAACCCACATGGAAGAAGCACACCAACCTGTGTGATCATGAAGTTTCAATGGGAGCAGCCATCAGAAGTTCAAAATTAAGCAACCTCATCGAGGTGATGGAACGAGGTCAAAGTAGAGACCCAGAGTCCATCCGTGGATAATTGGACATTCCCGCACAGAGGGCCCACATGGAAGAGAAAATACATCAGGGGACAGTTTGGCACTGAAGAAACACCCCAGACTCTTCTAGTTCTTTAATCCTTCCTCCCCCCATTCCTATGATCTCTGTTTTCCTGCTAGACTAGTGTACATACATTGGACAAATGAGAGCTTTCAATATTCAGAATTCAGGATAGACAGACAGTGATGGAAGTAACAATTCCAGGAAGGTAGGGGGACGGAATGTGGGGATGGGGTGGGGACGAATACTAGGATTGTAGGTGAAGGGATACAGTGGGCGGTGTAAGATAGGTATAATAATAATACAAACGATATTGAGGGTGGCAGAGTGGGGGGGGGAGGGAATAAAGAGCTGATATCAAAGCCTCAAGAAAGATAATGTTTAAAATTGTCGATGGCAACATTTGTACTTGTCCGCTTGATATAAGGGATATAAGGGGTGTAGGGCTTGTTATATTTAAGAGTCCCCAATAAAATGATTCATTAATAATTTTAAAAAGTCATATTGTAACAGCATCTCCCTCTTCTCTCAACTTATTTTACTCTCAATTTTCTGTCATGTCCGTGAGCATTTTCCATGAAAAGCACTGCAAGTGTAGTTAAAAATACTAACAATGGGGAGGGGGGAGTAAGTTTCAGCAGGGTTTTGTTGGTTAATTGTTTGCTGGTGGAGTCGCACCACCTGGAGCTGGGTTTCATTAACCAGCAGGGGTTCCTGTGAGCAGGCCCCTGGGAGCGTGGTGCGCAGCTCCTGCTTGGTGCTTTCAGGGCGCCTGTCAGAACTTGCGCTCATGCTGTCCTCAGCAGTGCTTGCTGGGGGACCCAGCGCCGGCCAGAGGGCAGAAGGGAGGCAGCAGAGTCTGCTATGATACTAGCTAACATCTAGATGACACACCTTGTCAAAGGCGGGGAAATCTACGTTTGCATGGGCTTCCATCTCTTAACCTATTCTGAAACCAGCCGGTCCTCCTCCGACACATGGCTTTTCTGCTGTGTTCCATAGCCCGTTGCAGCGGCCACCCAGAACCACACCACTGACAGTAACGGGGAGTTAGGAGGGAGGTAGAAGCTTTCTCCAAGCCAGCATCTGAAAGCATAGAGGATGTGCAGCCATTGGTCCACAGGCAGAACTCTCTTTGGCTAGCAGCCAAGTCCGTCTGTCTGATCTTTGGCCTCGAAACCATGAGGTCACCATGAGCTCAGTTGGTCTCTGCCTCCACGGGCCAGGAAGCCTGCCCACTGCTCTGCCTCACTGTCTCCTAATCTGCATTGCTCTTGTTCTTTCTCCCATGGGTCTCTGCTTCGCCGGGCCTCTGGTCTCCGTGTGGCCTGGCCTCTGCTATGCCTCTCACTCAGTCAAGGATGTGCAACCTGCTGTGCTGGTGGCGCTCCTTCCTTGACGGTCCCTGCTTCTGAGAGGCTCGTTCTTGCAGCCAAGGGGAAGGCGAACCTGACCGAGTCTACAGCTGGGCTCCTCTGCACCTTACTTGCAGGATCCCGTCCAGTCACTTGGTCGGAGTGACAGAAAAATGAACAGAAGACCATATAAAGAATTTCATGTCACCACAAGCACCCAAACCCATTTTTCTTTCATGTAAAGAGGCAGACATCTTGGTTTGCAGAACCTACTAGCTTGAGTCAATTTACCAATCCCACTGCCATTGAGTTGAGTCATGAGTCTGACCCTTAGCAATCCTTGACTAACAGTGACCAGATTCTGGATGTTGTTTGAAGGTAAGAGCACACGGTATCAGATGGGGGCTGGGGAGCACGGCCTCCAAGATGTCTCGAACATATACGTTGTTACTGTGTGTCGGAATTGACTCGATCCAGTGGATTGGGTTTGATCAGTACTTATAGATAGATGAAACAATTAAGGGGAGTGGGTAAAATAAAGAAGATGTCTAAACCCTTGTTGGACTGCAGTGTGTATAGGTTGAGCATAGAAAACTCTAGGAAAGGAAACCCAACAGAGTGCTCAAATTGCAGAAAAATATCGTTGATATCGCATGTAAGTAAAATTAATGGCTCCTTGTTTTAAGACTCCAGTCGTTATTCTTTCTCATGGCCAGGCAGCATGTAGTTTTTTTCACCACACTTTGCTAGCACCCATATTTCCAGTGATTTCCTCATGAGGATGATCATCAAGCAGAGCCATGTCACAAGAACTGATTGGTCT
This sequence comes from Tenrec ecaudatus, assembly GCF_050624435.1. Taxonomy (NCBI): domain Eukaryota; kingdom Metazoa; phylum Chordata; class Mammalia; order Afrosoricida; family Tenrecidae; genus Tenrec; species Tenrec ecaudatus. Next base: position 72,407,809 of record NC_134539.1, on the reverse strand, counting down.
TAGATTGGGGTTAGCATTAAGTGCCAGCCCAAAATTCATTTATATAGCTGTGGTTTATATATGTCTCTGATTCACTTTTAACCCACCCCCCCAAAAAAAGCCAAATAAACCAAAAACCAACCTCACTGCCACCAAGTCAATTCTGACATCATTTTCACTTCATGATTGAGAACATTATAACTCATCTCCCTGGAGCATAAGGTAATTTCAATGATAGTATTAGTAATTTAGCCAATGGTACAGAATTTAAAATATTGAGAACAGGAAATTATGCCAGTTTAGACCACAGTCCATGAGTTAAGGACTTACCCAGATTAAATTCTTAAGTGACGAGTCACTACTTACACAAATAAGGGATCCCGAACTTTCAATAACTCTTATTCATAAAGGCAGAGCCATGCTGACCGGACAAATAATGCCATACGAGAGCAAGGAGAGCATTCAAATAGGAACTAGGAGGTAGGAGCCCTGGGCCATCCTTCATCAGCCACCCTCAAAGCAAGAGATCTAGTGGCTGACATTATTAATATCCTTCCGATGGATTTGCTGATGGGTCTCCAGGTGGGAGCCGCCTTCCCTTTAGAACTAAGACTTCTAGACCCATATTAGGGTTGTGTGGATAGAAAACAAACATTTTCCAAGAGGACCATTCGGTGATATGAGAGCTGCCACTTGCAGTCCTACCCCCATGATTCCCGAACTTATAACTCCTGGTCCTGGGAGAAACTGTCCAACATACTGGATACTGGTTTGGAGCAGTATCCTAGAGAGAATCACCCCAACCCTGAAAGGTGGTGCCATCTAGCTGGTGCTGTGTCTTTTGAGGGCTATTTGTCCTACAAGCCAGCCAGGTGATGGGGAACATGGTAAGAGAAGTAAATTCCTGAGCGTGGGCCTATTGCCGCACTTCACTTGCTGTGAAGTAAGTTCTTTGATCGAGGCAACGCTGTGTGGGATACCATGATGGAAAGGCATTCTTTAAGTCCACAGTGATAGTTTTGGCAAAAGCATTGTGTGCAAGGAAGGCTGAGCTTCGTTTCCAGGATAAGTCACATTAAGAACAAAACACTACTCTTTCTAGATGGAAGGGGGCTCCTTGTAATCTACTGCTACCAGGCTTCTAATTTCTTGAAGTAGATAGTATTGTACTAATTTTTAGTCTTGTTTTCCCTAATAGAAACAGTAAATATGAAAATGGTCTCTCAGTATTGTTTTAACACCATCACATAGTTTTCCACTTTCATTATGAGTTCATAATTTCAAATGGCTTTAAATTCTAATGTAAATTTTGCTTGTCATTTTATCATTGAGATTTACTTTGATTATACACACACAGTCTTCATGTTACCAATTGTTTGAAATAAGTTGAAGTTTGCTTTTGGTAGAAGCTCCTATTGTATTTAAAAAGAGAATATTTTGCTATTGTTGAGTGCAGTGTCCCATACATGACAAACATGTTCATTCAACTTTGCTTTTAGAGTAAACCCCAAATGGTTACCTGTTTCCTAATGCAAGATCTAGTTTTGTTAAATCTTCTACATTTTTGAAAATGTCAGTTGTCAGATCAGTTCTTGTTAGGTGGTTTTGTCATTTACGCTTGTTCTGGTAGATTTTACTTTGGACACTGGACAGTTTCACACACAGATTATTCTGACTTTAAATTCTATTTGATGCCATTTGTTTGAAATATTTACTTGCCTATCAGTATGATTGCACTTTCTGCTGGAAGTGTTTTCTGTTTTCATTCATGCACTTCCAAGTTTCGATATCCTTGTTGCCTACTTAACCAGGTATAACTGTGTCATGCTTTTTATCTGGTCTTTTAAGTAATACGTTCAGTTTATAATTATTGTGATTATATATATTTATTGCCTCATTTTGTGCTTTTTATTTGTCTTGCATTTTATTTTATTAAAAGATCATTTTATTGGGGTATCTTACAGCTCTTAAAACAATCCCTACATCAATTATTTCAAGCATATTTATACATATGTTGCCATCATTATTTTCTAAACATTTACTTTCTATTGAGCCCTTAGTACCAGCTTCTCTTTTTTCCCTTCCCTCCTCACCCTCGTGCCCTTGATAAATTATTATTTTCTTATCTTACATCGACCACAGTCACCCTTCACCCATAGTTTCTATTGTTCGTCCCCCATCGGGAGGTGGTGGTGGTGGTTATGTGTCCATCATTGCATTCGGTTCCCTCTTCCCACCTCCCCTCTGTTCTTCTGGTATTGCTACTCCCGTTCCTGTTCCTGGCTTCTGTGTCCTGAGCTCTTTATCTCTTATCTGTACCTGGGCACATGCTCCTGTGTAGCCCGCGTTGAAAGGCAAAACTGGATTATGATGAGGACGGTGAGGAACCAGAGGAATATTGTGTGTTTCATCTGTGCTGTACTACGCCCTGGTTGACTCCTCCCTTCCTCGAGACCCTTCTGTGAAGGGATGTCCCAATGTCTACGCATGGGTTTTGAGTCTCTGCTCCGACCCCCCTCGTTCTCAACAATATGTTTTGAGATTTTTTTTTCATTTGTTTGGGTCTTCTGATACTGTTATCCGATCCTGTCGACAGCACAGGATTGCACAGGCTGGTGTGCTTCTTCCACGTGGGCTTATTGCCTCCCTGCTAGATGGCCGCTTGTTTACCTTCAAGTTCTCTCCTTCCTCTGTATCTTTGTGTCTTAGTTACCTAGTGCTGCTATAATGGAAATACCAAAAGAGTGTAGCTTTAAAGCACAGAAATTCATATTTCATAAATGCGATTGGAAGCCTGAATTCAGGGAAGACTTGTCTGCTTCACAATTTCAAGCCATAGTTTGAGTCAGACAATTTGCCTTGCTGACCCTGCTGGTGGTGGTGAGGGGGTATTTTCTAGCTTACACTTAGACTGAGGGTTTACCCCTTTGGGGGTAGTTTTCTGGTCAGTTCTCCACCGTGGGTAGCTCTGAATATTGCCTGCAAGTCCTTCCCACCTCAGTCCCAAGATCATGACATGTCCGCCAGTTAAGCACGGTCCGGAAGTTGAAAGCCAGTTTCACTTCTGAGTTTCTGCCTTCACTGGGATTTTGGCTAAAGTTCCTTCCTTTTGTGGTAACTCATGATGGCATTTATGAAAATGTGTACATTTCTTTACTATTTTTAGTTACTTAATAGCATAAGGATTAACGAAGGCCCTTCGTTAGGTATTCTGCTAGAAAAGTCCTATAATCTTACTGTTTTAAAGTTTTATGATTATAGTATAATTTGTATATACAAGATTTACAGATTATCATTGCCATTTAGTGATGGGATCCCAATAATTTATCTTTTTACCACATGCTGCTGATTCCCAGTGAAGAAGATGGATGAATAGATGGGAGGTGTGGAGCAGTAGTTCTTCTAAAAGCAGGAAATAAGTAAATGCCCTTCTTCTAGATTCTCTATTGCTAATGTTCCATTGTGATCACGGAGCGGAATCGCCACCGAATCCAGAATGGAGAACATGGCTACCTGAATGGGCAGGGTGGTTTTGATTTCTGGAAATGTTTACACAAGAGTCCGTTTTCATTCCTTTCCTACCAGCGGGAGTATCAAGGTTGGATGGTTAAATGCTTTGACACACCACCCAATTTGAATTGCAGTCAGAGCATGTGATAAGAGAGTTGTGTAATGATCAAAGAAAAGCCAGGAAGGCGAATCTTCCTGCATTGTTGGGGAATTGGTGTCAGGATTTGTTTTTATAGTGTAAGACATCTCGAGTGTTGATGTAGTCAGTTATGTGTTATTGCTCATAGAATGTCATGGCTTCCCTTTTTAGAGGGCCCAAAGTCCAGAAAGTATAAATATTCTAATTACAAATAGTATCATAATAACAATCCGATGTGGAAAACTTTGGTGCAGGAGGGTTTTGGAAATTTTATTTTTTAATGAAATACTCTGAATATGTTCAATTATTTTTTTAACCAGATTCAAGGCTTCTGGAAATCTTGTCATCACCCGTGAGATCGATGTGACAAAAAACCAGTCCTTTTGGTACATCAACAAAAAGTCTACAACCCAGAAAGTAGTAGAAGAGCAGATTGCAGCTTTAAATATTCAAGTGGGCAATCTTTGTCAGTTTCTACCTCAGGTACGAGAGAAACAGTGTAACTCTGAAAGCTTTGTTTATCATGTTTTCACATTTTGCCAAATGAATATAAATACTTAAAAATATATATAAATACTCTTTGAAGGGATTTATAATTTTTACTATTTAAATTGAACATAGCATACTTATTAAGAGTTCTTTGTTAAATGTAGCAACTTATCACTTTTATGTATTATAATTTTACTACTTTGGCAAATTTCAGTTAATGAAAATTATAGAGCATTTAAAAATATATAGATGTGTGTTTCAGTAAAAGATTTTATACTTCCATTTGTAGGCTCTTATGGTTATAAAATATCTTAAATCTATAGATATGTGTTATGAAATTGTTATATTTTAAGTTGGTTGGTAAGAATTAAAAATTGTGATAATCCATGTTATGTATTGAAGTCGAGTAGCTTAAGTTTGCCTTTCCGTGCTGTGCAGTTACTGATATGTCATCCATCTCTCTCTTAAGCAGCACAGTGATGGATGGGTTGCAAACATCCGAATTAAATAAAAAGTCAGCTGTTAACAGCTATGTATGTCTATGTGAAGCGTTATATTGCCTTAAATTCTTTTTTCACTTATTAGATTCTAATTCATTTATGGTAGATTTATTTTTTTACAAATTTCAATCCATGGAACTATTTTTTTTCTTTCTCTAAAACAATTTACAATATGTTTGTAAGCATTTCAACTTGAAAATATTGATATTGAAAACTTGGACTGACCTCAAAAAGACCATATGGTTTGTTTTTATTACTTTAAATACTAATATAGGAAGGTTCAAGGGTTTGTATTCTGATTTACCTGTAAATTTGATATACATCATCATCAATTGAAATATTTTAAGGTATTTAATAAATGACAGTAGTTGCTGATAATTTTGGTTTTGTGCTATAGGACAAAGTGGGGGAATTTGCTAAACTCAGCAAAATTGAACTCCTTGAAGCTACTGAGAAATCAATTGGTCCTCCGGAAATGCATAAGTATCACTGTGAACTCAAAAACTTCAGGGAGAAAGAAAAACAACTAGAGGTATATTTGAATCAATAATTGCCATGTAATTGTCCTTACACATGTAGAAGTGGAAGAGATTATAGCTCCAAGCGATTGAGTGAATATATATTCTTGTAATTTTTCTTCACCCAGGATTGCATTATTACTGTTACCTAAAATAACTGACAAATATCTGAAAGTGGAAGGTTGGGGATTTTTACGCTCACGTTATACTTGGAATTTCTAAGGAACTAAGAACAGTATCATAAAATTTCTCCTTTGCTCTCAGAAAGTGGCTGTGGAATTTTATCATTCAGTGTTCATTCACCCCCACCGTGTGAGTCGCAGTTGGCTTGATGGCAGTGGATTTATTTTGTTCATGAAAGGCACCGAGGAATACAGCAGAGATGATTCAGCTTTCAGTGCAGAGCCTCTAGAGGAGCAGCTCTTACATCGTACATTGGTTACATGAGGGTAGTAGACTTTGTAAGAGAAGTGCAAATTCAGTGGTGGTGGTGCTTCTAGGTTCACCTTTAATGAACTGAAAAGTAAAGATGCCCTTTTAGTGCACTACCTGAAAAGATTTGTTTTGTTTTTAATGTTATGGATCTTTTGCATGTCCCACTGGTGAAAATAAGTTCAGTAAATATGTAGAAATATGCTTTCTTTTTATAACTATGCCTGTTCTTGATACATTCGCTGTCGGTTTTATGGTATTTATTTAAAGTGAATGACCAGGGGAGTGTTCTCAACTTTTTACTGTTATTGTATCTTGCCTCAGGCATTCCTTCAGCCCTGTTTGTTGTTTTTAGGTGCCGTCGTGATGATTCTAACTCATAACAACTCTGTGACAGAGTAGAACTGCCCCCGTGGGGTTTCCTAGGCCCTAATCTTTACGGAAGCAACAGCGCCGGTCTTTCTCCCACGGAGCTGCCGAGGGAAACCCGTTTAGTAGACAGTCAGGTGCACAAGAGTTGTGCCCACCAGGGCTCCACCCTTCAGTCCTCATACCCTTAACCTAATACGCGTTTGAAACACTGACTTTAACTGCATACCATGCTCTCAAAGAAAACAGGTATATATCTTAGCGTCCCACGGCATCTTTGTTCACTTACAATATACAACCTGAATTTTGCCTTTCATCTCATTTCTGAGTCTGTAAGTCACGAATGGACATAGCATACATCCTGTAGCAGGTTCCAGCATTGCATCTGCTGGTTGAAACATCTTAACTGGTATTCCAGGCTCCAGAAACTGATGGCGTGTCCATGGAGGCCTTTCAGGAAATGCCTGCTGCTCTAGTAGTCCTCACCCATCTGTGCCAAGTAATTTGGAAGACAGCTACTTGGCCAACTGACTGGGGGAAATCCTCTGTTTGCACCGGTTTCAAAAATGATTCAACAGAGGGCTGAAAGTATTGAGGATTATCACACAGAAGTAAAATTTTGCTAAAGATAATTCAAAGAGAGTTGCAGCAGTGCATTGAAAGGTAACTGTCAGAAATTCCAGTTGGATTTAGAAGAGTCTGGAATGAGGGTAAAGTGTCCAGAACAGGAATTCTAGAGTACTTAATTGTGTTCGTGTGGAGCCTGTACATAAAGCAGACAGTTGTTCACACAGAAGGGGGGTTGCTGTGGGATTCAGAGTCAGGGACGGGGTACATTAGGACTGTGTCCTCTTGCCATATTTAGTGAATCTGTGTGCTACCAAACCATCTGAACAGATGGACACATGAAGAGGAACTTGGCGTCAGGATTGGAGGACAGCCCATTAATAACCTGTGATGTGCAGAGGGTGCTGCAGTGGGTAAGCTGCTGACCGATAGGGCAGCAGTTGTATGCCACCGGTTTCTGTGTGGGAGAAAAGTGAGGCCGTGCTGCAGTAAAGATGTGCCGCCTTGGAAACGCTCTGGGGAAGTTTTACTCTCTCCTGCAGGACTGCGATGAGCTGGAATGGACTAGAAGGCTGTAAGGTTTTGATAGTGACATGCACGGGACATTCGCTCACAGCAGGGGGTTTCTCAGACACTAAGCAACTCAAGGAGCCACCAAAAGGGCATGAAGACCGCGGGAAGGAGAAGGGGCTAGGCGGTTGCATTTGCCATCATTGTGTGTGTCCTGCACCAAGGTGGGCATCTGTGGATCAAAGCACTCTGAAAGATAGGCTCGGCCGGGGTTCTTCTAGTATGGGGTTTTATTTAAGGATGCAGTCATTCCGACGGGAAAAGGGAATGCTGAGTGGTTTAAAGTCAGGAAAGGTACGTGTCAGGGTAGTATCACTGCCATCCATCATTGTATTTTATCAGCAGCCGTAGCAGCATCTTCCTCATCATCCTCTACCTCGCTGAATTCTACACTTAAGGGGCTGTGTTACAGATTGAATTGTGTGTACCCCAAAACATGTACTGTAAATCCTAACCTCTATGCTCTTCGCTATAACCCCATTTAAGACTGGATTGTCTCTTACGTTTCTCAGGACTAGAACTGGGTGTCTTTTGAGTCAATTTTATAAAAGAGGTAAAACAGGTAAGTGGAGCAAAGATGGTGTAAGATAGATACCAAGACCCACAGCTCTCAGGAAACAAGGATCAGAAACTCAAGTAGCAAGGACCATTTTCCCGAGCTGACTTAGAGACAAAGCCTTCCCCAGTAGCCAGTGCTCTGAATTCAGACGTGGTCGTCTTTAAGCTGAGGAAGTACGTCTGTCTTTGTGAAGCCGCCCACTCGTGCCCCTGTCTTCCCATCCGACGGCTTGGCCCAGCCACACAGTTCTGAAGAGCTTGTATGGAGTGCTGAGTGGTGCGATTACCTGCCATTGCGTTTTCGCTTGTTACATGATCCGACCTTTGTCTTTTTCCAGTTAAACTAATTGTTCAACAATGATTTATTTAGACCTCATGCAAAGAAAAAAATGAATATCTAGAGAAAATGATTCAGAGGAATGAAAGATACAAGCAAGATGTGGAAAGATTCTATGAACGTAAACGGCACTTAGATTTAATTGAGATGCTTGAAGCTAAAAGGCCATGGGTGGTAAGTACTGACAGTTACGGACAAAAACTAGAGCAAAAATAGGTGATTCTTTAAGTCGGACAGGCATTGTAAGTGATGCGCTAGTTCCTGTGTGCTCGTTAGGTGCTTTTATTGATGCTTGCCGTATTTGGTGTCACCCAGTCGGGGCCAGCTCTCAGCAATGCTGTAGGAAAAAGCACAACTGCGCTGCGTGTCTCCTGTGCTGGTTTTATCGAAGCAGACTTGCAGGTCTTTTCTGCCACGGAGCACTTGTGGGTGCACAGTGCTAGCCAGCCTTTCAGTTATCAGCTGACTGCTGACCTTGTGCTACCAGGGTCCCCGTCTTTAATAACACATAATAAAAGTTACCTGTTTTTTTTACATCATTTTATTGGGGGTTCCTACAACTCTTGATCACGGTGACCGGTTTCTGTCTACTCGAGAGCTATGTGCTGGTGGGAGCGCATTGGAGTGCATCTCACCAGCCACTCTGAGCGAGAAATGATGAGGTGCTCTATTGCATAGGTGGAATTTGCTTCATGGCAGTAGATAATAGTGGTGTCAGTAGGTTGTTTCATAGCAAATAATAGTTGATTTTAAGTTGGTCTCCAACAGATAATTCTTTGGGTCTCTTAAAATGTTGGTTTAAAAATGTTGACAGGTAAAAAACTTACCTCTTGATGCCCTCCCTCAGCTACATTGTTGAGGATGTACGTGGGGTGTGCCTTTAATAGCAACTTCCGCTACACACGTGGCGGACGGAGCCCAGCTGCAGGCTCCTACTGCTCAGGTTGCCTCCACCGATTGAGGCTGCTGCCTGCTGTTTAATGTGTGTGGTGTGTGTTTTGTTTCAGACCACAGTTTGGGCTGTAGTTTCAATTTCTTTAATATAATACTTTATAAAGAGTAGGGCAAGACAGACAGGAAATTTGTATAGCTTTAGTTCCAAGCTTAGAATGGAAATAATTGATAAGAGATTGGAAAATTGTCAATCTATTTGTGACCTCCCAACCCCCAGTAATCCCATTATTCTTAGAGTCCTTTTCCTTAGCTCCTTTTCCTTCTTTTTAAGGGTCAGTCATTATTCTTCCTCACTCCTATTGTCTTCAGAAGTGCTTTGTTTTTCTTTTTCTCTCAGATTGTTTGTAGGCTTTTTGTTTCTACCTTTCTTTTTAATTTTTGTGGCATGAGAAGCTTCACTTTCTCCTAGCAAGCAGCATGCTGCCTTTTGTTTTCTCTTCACTTGTTTTCTTTTGCCATGTATTTGTGTGTGTGTGTGCGTGTGTGTGTGCGCGCGTGTTTCATTTTCATAGCTGAGGGGCTTTTTTGTTTTGTTGTTTTCCTCTGAATTCCTGTACCCCTTTACTGAGGGATTAGAAGAAAATCTCATTTTAAAAGTAACTTAGATACACCTTACAGAAGGGGCAGGGAAGTTATAATTTGGCTGTGTGATGAGACTAAATGCTGAGTGAGTATTCAGACCGACTAAATCATTATATTGCTGTTTCCTATTTCTGAGATTATTTCAGAGGACAAGATTTTACTAGGAAACCTCCAAAGGTACATCAAAGCAGTATTTTATTAGATTTTGTTTGCGACTGTACTTTGACTTTGGTATATGGTTTAGTGTAGGCTAGTAGAACATTCAGTCCTATTTCTTGAATTGTTTGCAAGGAATATGAAAATGTTCGTCAAGAATACGAAGAGGTGAAGCTGGCGCGTGACCACGCCAAAGAAGAGGTCAGAAAGCTTAAAGAAGGGCAGATCCCTGTAACGCGTCGGATGGAGGAGCTTGAAGGACAGCGCCACGTTTTGGAAGTGCGCATCAAAGAGAAGGTGCTTTTACTCAGTTTTAGATTCTTTGTATTTGATCTTTGCAAATATTTTTTTTTAAGCTTTTTGCAGGTCTTTCAGAATATTTTCAGTTTTACTCCCAGCCATTAGACCGCCGCAGGCACCCAGGTGACGTACTGGGTTACATGTTGGTTTGTTAGTTCGAGTCCGCCAGGCACTTGCAGGGAGAAAGACAGGGAACTGTGTCTGCTCCGGTAGAGACTTGAATCTTGGAAGCCTCTGTCCTGTGTGTGAGAATCAGCTCAATGGCAGTGTGTTTTTGGTACCACTGTTGGAGTGTTGTGACTTGATCGATAACAGGATACAAAAAGAGAAAAACAAACCCTACTACTTTTCATTGCAAGAAGATTCACAGAGTGAATGATCTTGTTTGCTTTGTCATTACACGCCCTTTGAATGGAGAATGATGTGGACAATCCGGTGTTTCTTATAATAATATGTAGAATATTCTTTATATTGAAATTAGAACTTTACAGTTGTTATGGTTCTTCTAGGACAGATTTTGGAGTCACAGATGATTGTGAGACGGTGTAAACTATGGGTCCTGCTTCTAGTGTGATGCATTGGGAGGACTCACAAATGCACTCAAGTCCAATCCTCAGCCCTTGATTGAGAACCTCTTACAGACAAATAAATAGCGTACTTTCTTAATGACATTAATTCGATGTGGAGGAACACCGGAAAATGTTGACTATGTCCCCCTCCTCTGGGCGTTCCTTTGCAGTGGACTTGCATCAATCATAAAGGGAGGTTGCCTCCTAGCACTTGCATTGGAAAAGAATGATGGTGTAATACATAACTTCCATTCTTTCAAGGTCACTTAGTTAGAAAGTGAAATATTCTTCATCCAGATTTTCCTGACTGGAAAAGAGATAACTAGTTTTGGCAGCGTCATTATTATTGTTTCCATTGTTTTGCTGTAGTGAAAACGTGTTAGTCCAGTTCCTTTGCTACTGATTTGTAGATTTTCAATGGTAAAGGATTATATACTATTCAAGTTTTGATAAATAATAGTTTGATTGTTTTAAGCAGTTTTGTGGAGTTGTTTCGTCGAGAGATGTGATTGTGCTTTTTCTTTTCAAGCAACATTTGTATTTGCAGAAATAAGTCATTTCTTGAGCCAGATAGCATCAGATTTTGTCTAAGATGCCTGATGAACCACTACCTAACGCGTGAGAAAGGCCCTGTCCCCGACGGTGAAGTCGTCTTCACCAGAGAGAGGGTCAGCGTCCAGAATTTGGCATGTCACGCCAGAACCGCTCCACTAGCACTGAATCCCGATGTGGGAGGAGTTCAGTATGTGCAAGTCATTACGCACAAGTCTAGCTATGAGCGGTTAAAACTTCATTTGCTCTGATTTAAATACCTCTTACTATTTATTAATTATCTTAAACTTCGAATCAGGACGAGATTGTGGAGCATTTGTAGACAAGCCCCTCGATTTCATATAACTGAGGATACCTAATCCCAAAGACAGGATGGCTTCCGCAAGATTATATTGCTGATTGTTGTCTTGCTAACAGTGAGTGCTGGTAGTTCAGTGGTGGATTTTTAATTGCTTTTTTCAACCCTTCCCTGCATTTTCTGTATTGTTGCTATGTTACATCTTTAAAGTAGAGAAAATGTTTCTAATAAAATTTAAGTCTCCTTATTTCTCTTTCTTAGAGAATGGTACTTAAAACCCTTTTGTGCTTCTCTGTTCTCAATGGAAGCCTGGCTAGTGCAGGGCGCAGTCGCAGTGTCAAATGCCACAAGCCTAATCTGTTTTATGAGAAAATCTGCATCCCTGAAGAGAGTTTGGAATTGCTTCCCTAAAGAGTGATCATGCAGTCGTGCATTGTGTGAAACAAAGTGTGGGTACTCACAACCGGGCGACACGGAACCAGATTGTCCAATATTCTTGTTCCTGTTCTTTTATCCCAGCAGAAACTCTTTTCAATACTTGTAACTTTTTAACATTCCAGGGAGATGATAGAGTATTGAGAAGGGCATAGCCTTCGGATCTACTCAGAGCTGTATTTTAAATCCCCATTCTGCCACTTCCTGGTTTCCTGACCTCCACTCACTGTTTTCACCCTCACTGAGCCTCACTCTCCGGTTAGTAAGGTGAGGGGAGTAATGGTTTGTCTTCCGTGATTAATGTGTGTCATTGTGCCCAGGTATACAGTCAGCATAATGCCTACCTTATACTTAATCAGAGAGTCCTACGGCTGTCTTTTACCTCCTTCCCTTTGCACCTGGTATTCGGGGATTTTCTCGGAGGATTCGAAGGACTCGGAATTGTTATGCTTGTAGCGAAGCTACGTTATAGGAAAATGATAAAGGGCACAACCAGTAAAGGGAAAAGGCGCAAGCGCTCTCCCAGTGCAGTTACACAAAATCAAATCGAACACACTCCTTTCGAGTCCTTTCTGACACGCAGCAAAACTCTCTACAGGGCCGTGCAGACTGAATCTGTACAGAAGGAGGGGGCAGCGGGTGGGCTTCAAGCGCTGCCTGTCAGCCTAACCCCTAACTTGCAAGGCCAGTGAGCTTCTAGGGTTACACAGTTTACTTCATTTGCCTTCTCAAATCATGACAACGCTTGTCAAATGCTTGCCAGGGAAACTTAGTGCTGAAGATGGGGATAGGGATTAGTCACCTAACCACTCTGCCAAGCGCATGCTACAATTCCAGACGCCAAGAAAGAAAGCAAGTGCTTAGCATGAGCCACATTGTACGACACGTTCAGGCAACAGTGAACTGCAGTTGTTCAGGGACACGTTTGGGAGCACTCCCAAAAGCCAAGTTTCCAGGCAACAGCCAGAGGCCAACCTGAAAAAAGCCTGCAATAACCCTTTTCTGCACTTCAATTGGATTACAATAATAATATATAATTCAGATGTTTTGTGTGATGATGAACAATATCTCAGAAACACAGTGTTCAACAGCCCTGGAATTAAGAGTCATTTTTGAGCATTTGTGCTAGTAGATTTTAGCTATGTATGCAGGAGTCTCCAAGATGGGTTTCTCTGTTCTCATTACTCTTTGATTTTTCTGAGAAGCAAATAAAATGTGAAAGTAAATGTAAGAGCTAGTAGAAGCACATGGTTATTAGTGCAGCTACTTTTAATATTCATCGGAACAGCTTCTTACAGATTTACAAGGAACTTGGTTTTTCATGATAATCATGAATCTGGGTCTAAGGAAATGATGGAAACCTTTCTGTGGGATTAGCGCATATAATAATGATGTACTATTTAGTTGGGTGGGACCTTAATTGACTTGCTTACGTGTTTGCCTTTCTCCCCTTCTCATTCAATCTTACAGGCAATGGATATTAAGGAGGCCTCTCAAAAATGCAAACAAAAGCAAGATGTTTTAGAGAGGAAAGATAAACATGTAAGTTTATATTAAAAATTTTGATTCTGTAGTTTTTTCAGCCTTAACTTTTCAGGTCTGGGTTATGGACCAACTTCTTGGGTGGGGCTATCCAAGATCCACTGCTAGTACTTTGGTTCACTTATGCTCCTCTTCTGTAGAGCCATGGAGAGAGGACCAGAACTGACCAGTTACACGTGCCCTACGTGCATGCCCTGCCCAGTCATTCGGTGGGAGTTAACAGAGACTTGGGTAGAACAGCCATATTAAGAAATTCCACTCAGCCACCCCTTCCCAGTCCGTCTTAGTTTGGAAACTGTGATGAGAGTTGTCTGCTGTGGATGTTCCTGCTGGGATCTGAAATACCAGAGACATAGTTTCCAGCATCACAGCAATGCACAACCCACTGAAGCGTGACCAACTGATCGATGCACGGCGGCTTCCCTACAGGGGGCTGAAAGCCTGAATTCAGGGGACCATCTGTAGGGTCAGGAAGACTTTACCCCTGAGGGTAAATCCTTCCTAGCTTCTTCAGTGTTATTGGTGTTCCATGGACAATGTTGGATAATTTCCCTCTTGCTTCTCCCTAATCTGTTCTTTTTATATCTCAAAAATGGTTGGGTTGAACACATACCCTGTGACTATAATGAGCTAATTAACTAACCCCTTGCCCAAATAGGATTGCATCTGTAGGTTGAGGGGTTAGAATTCCAACATAGGACTTTTGAGGACACATGTCAACACCTAATACGTAACTGTGTACCTTCTATCTAGTTATCATTTGATATTTTATATTGAAATTTTGATTATGTAATTTTTTAGCCTTGTGTTTATATGTAGTGCTCTCTTTGTCTTTCTCTTTAAGATTGTGTAATTTCATTTTAATGTTTTTACTTAAGGTTAGTATTTAAAGGAGTGGATACCTTTAGTGAGAAAAAATGGCCATGTTCTTAGGTTATTGTTGTTTGCATTTTAAAAAAACATGTTTTGAAGATGTGCAAATGTAAGCCAGAAGGAATCGCATTTTCAAATACCAAGCGATTGGTGTTTTTGTTAGATTGAGGAACTGCAGCAAGCCTTAACAGTGAAGCAAAATGAGGAGCACGACCGGCAGAGGAGAATAAGCAACACCCGCAGATTGATCGAGGATTTGCAGAATGAACTAAAGAGCACAGAAAGCTGTGAGAGCCTGCAACCCCAGATTGATGGCATCACAAGCGAGCTGAGGCGGGTCCAAGAGGAAAAGGCCTCCTGTGAGGGCGAGCTCATGGATAAACGCAGAGAGAAGGAGATGCTGGAGAAGGAGAAGAAGAGTAAGCTTTATTGTGACATTTAGGGTAAAGCGATGCTTATAAGATGGAGATGGAGCCCGAATGGGCATTCTTCTTCCCCCAGTATCATTTCTTTAAAGCGTTTGAATCTCCTTGTTGAGGAGGCTTAGTGTAGTTAGTCCAGTCCTTATTCACCCGCTCCTGTTGTGTGCTATGATTTGGTAGTGACTGGCATAGTCTTCTGTCAGATTACTGCAGTTGAGTTCATTAAAATAGTCGGCTCTGCTTTTCTTTACGCAGTCACACACTGCTATTTCTCAGATCAAATTGAAGATACTCGCTCTTGCCTTCATAGCTTTCCATCCGGGTTCCTTCTTAACCTAGCCAATTTCCTTTTTGATTTATAGTCCCATAGCCGAGATGGATTGGTCTGTAACCTTATTCTGATAGAAGAGATCTTATACTGTATTCTGTCAGCTAAAGATATAGGACTAAAATCTGTAACAGGAGTCCTGATAGTGGCGCAGTGGTTAAGCTCCTGACTGCTAATCCAAAGTTCAGTGGTTCAAATCCACCAATGGACTCCTTCAAAAAGTTCATCAAAGTGCTACTTGAATATGGGTTGTTTATATGTTGATTTCTGTTTTGCTTTTTAAAAGGGGGAAGTGGAAAAAACTGATAACCCCTTTTCCTACCTTCAGACTCCCATTAAAGACTAACCACTTTTAACTGTCGAAGTATTTTCCAATAGTTCTCACATTTTTTGACGTTGTATTATTTTACTTTTATTGCATTTTAATACCTAGCGAACCCTAGATATAGATTTTTCTACTTATAACATGTCTCCTGTATATTTCAATCCCTCAAATGGGATAATTGTATTAATGATGATGAATATTGTTTCAGTTGCTCACTCTTGGGTGTTAAACATTGCTCAGAATCACTTGATGGCACCCCTGTGAACTGAACATACTGGCACTTTGATCTTCCCTTTTCATTTTCCTTCTCGTATTCTAAATTCTCTACTTCCACTTTATAGATTTTGAGATTACTAACCTGTTTGTATTAAATTAACTTAAAAGTCAATTAAATTGTATGTCCTATGTCTACAGGTTCATTTTAGAATCCAGAAGCCCTAAGTATTGCTTCTGTTACTACATCAATGAAGTATCCTCGTGGCATACTTTGTAGTGTGTTAGGATTTTTCCCCTTTCATTGACAACTTTGTAAGGTTGTAATTGACCTCTTTATTTCTGACACCGTCTTCTTTAGCATTTTCTTACATTGGAAATAAACCGTTGATCTAGTCAGACATTCCCTGGTGTGTTCCCTCCACCCTCGCCCTCCTGGCCTCCTGCATGGCTGCTGTCTGGCCTTCCTCTCCAGGCCCATCCTGTGTCCTACGCAGGAAAACCCTAGTTCCATGTTCCATTGTTCACATATTTTCCTCTCGTTAGATTACATCTTCAGGTGACAGCCTGTGAAGGGTTATTTGGGAATTCATCTGAGGCTTTCCGTCCTTGGAGATAGTTTTTATGATTTTTATTGCGTTATCCTTTTAGCTTTCCTTGTTATGAGTAGAAAATAATGCTCTGTCAGAATTTTGAAAGCCTGTCATTGTGTTCAGATTGGAAATCTGGAATAGATTTGTAAGTGACTAACTCAAGAATCTTCTTATACTCTATGTGTTTGTCGATTTTAACATGATTCATATAAGTTGGATCTTTTTCAGATGAGTTATTGAAACTGGATCCTTGCTGAGTGATCTTTTTACCCTTCAGATCTAGAGTATTGTTCTGTATTTTTAATAGAGTCATTCACTAAGGTTTTCCAAAGAGCAGTGCTTTGTTTTATTCCCCAACTGTAGGTGTGCATGAACATATGGTACGTTTTGACAATCTTATGAACCAAAAAGAAGACAAGCTGCGGCAGAAATACCGTGACACGTATGAGGCTGTTTTATGGCTACGAAGCAACAGAGATAAATT
This sequence comes from Tenrec ecaudatus, assembly GCF_050624435.1. Classification (NCBI taxonomy): domain Eukaryota; kingdom Metazoa; phylum Chordata; class Mammalia; order Afrosoricida; family Tenrecidae; genus Tenrec; species Tenrec ecaudatus. The sequence goes on along the minus strand of NC_134539.1, from coordinate 72,391,215 downwards.
TAAGCAAAGAGTCTGTGAGCCTATAATGCTCATGGTAAGAAATTTTGCTCATCTTGATAGCATTGGTTAGTTTTTTATTATTTTGAATTTTGTTATAATGATGTATGAGTCCTGATAACTCCCTAGTAACCCTGGTGGTGCTAATTGAAAAGTTGGCATTTAGAACCAGTAGCTGCTCTGCTGGAGAACAATGTGGCGATCTGCTTTCAGGGTCAGAGCCCTGGACACCCATGGAACACTTGTACTATGAGTTGGAATCGACTCTGCAGTAGTGAGTTTGATTTCAAAAGGTAATTAACTCCCTGGTCTTTCCCTTATCACCTTTGTGGTATCTGGTATACTGCTAAATCCATACGTGGACTTTTTTTATGTGCCTCTGATGACTGACGTAATAACAATCACAAAACATCTTTTAAAGATGTGAAAGGTACAGCTTATAAAAAGAAGTAGAAAATTAGCAATTTGTGAAGAACCATGTACAAAATTAGCATTGTGATTTGGATCCTTTGGGAAATTGCTGTTCTTTTGACTGAAGGTTGTGATGAACTACCGTAAACACACACGCACACGCACACTGACAAGGAACACTGATAGAGAGGAGACAAGAGAGTCACCTGCTCCCCAAACGGGGCATTCTTAAGATGCTGAATCTCTTAACAGCATGCACGTCACAGAGCTGTATCGTTTTTCCTCTTTAAGTAATAAATGATTTTAAAACTTGCCATGAGTTTCCTAGGAAGAGTTCCATATTAAACATTTAAAGTAATTATTATTGCCACTTAAAAGTATGAAAAGCAAAACCAAAAAAGCTACATCCCTTTGTAAGGTTACATTAGGTGCAGGTATGCAAAGCTACACCTATTTGTGGGTGTAGGTATGTATAATGTAAACTTTACAGTTATTGAAAAGTGTCTAAGGATTATTTTTACCATATATTTCTTTTCCTTAGAGAATTACCTATATAAGCACTTTCAAAAAGATTGTGAGAAATTGGAGTTAGAAGATAATTGAATTTTTCTAAGAACTTCTTGAAGCCCTCCACTCTGTGGATTTGAAATAAAACACTTTCTGCACCCTTCATGAAAAGTTCTATGTTCTGTCTCACATGCTCATGTTATACTCTGAAAGTAATTTTACCTTTCAAGTGTTTCAATGTACATATATTAGCAGAATTAATACAGAAAGTTGTGATACTTTCTGGTTTCTTGATGCTTTTGTGGGAAAATGGAAAGATGGAACTTCTTGCTCCACACTTTTGCATGTTTTTACATTTTTAATTACACTTGAATAGCTGATGTAACACAATAAATATATTCTTCTATTTTACCTTCCCTTGTCTCACCTTTCGTAAACCCTCCTTTAACTATTTCTCTCTCTCTCTCTCTCTCTCTCTCTCTCTCTCTCCCCTAACTCTTCAGTGTCTTCTTAAAAAGCTGACCATAAACAATCTGTCATTCTTGTTATAACAATGGAAACAGCCAACTTAGAGCAACATGGTGTACAGCACAACAAAACTACCTGGTCCTGTGTCATTCTCAGAATTGCTCTTATGTCTGTACTCATTGTTGCAGCCACTGTGTCAGTCCATCTTGTCAAGGACCTTGTTTTATTTCAGTCCCCATCTGTTTTACCAAGCTTGATGCCCTTTTTCAGGGACTGGCCTCTCCTGATAATGTCCAGAGTCGACGAGACAGTCTCACCATCCCTGTTTCTAAGATAAGGTGACCAGATTTTAACATTGGTAAAGTGGGACACCATTGATAAAACCCATATCCTGGCGAAATAGCCACATGGCAGCCGAAAACCGTATACCCTAGCTTGTCGTGCATTCTTTCCAAAAATCTGGACTTTTTTAAATGTCACGGGACGTGGGAAAAATTGTTAAAAGTTGGGACATCTGGTCGCCTTATTCTAAGAAGCATTCTAGCTATACTTTTACTAAGACAGATTTGCTCTTTCGGCAGTCCACGGTGCTTTCTGTATTGTTTGCCAGCACCATAATTCAATCAATTCATAATACATCTATTCTTCTTGGCTCTTCCTTATTCAGTGTCCTTGAATAAACACATGGCTTGGATCAGGTACACCTTAGTCCTCTAGGTAAGACCCTTGTTTTCGATGCCGTAAAGTTAAGGAGGTCCTGTGCAGTGCTTCGTTTGAGGTCTTCATTCGTGCTTTCATTAGCACTGGCAGTGCATCCCAGCCAGACAAATCTCTGCCATCTTTAATCTCTCCTCCACATGGCATGGTATTTATTGCCGATTGCCCTCGTGAGGACTGGGGTTCTCTTTACATTTGGTTGGAATCAGCAAGGGCTTCAAGTCCTCCTCACTTTCAGCAAGTAAGCCTGTGTTGTTGCTATATTGCAGGTTGTTAATAAGACTTCTTCCAAGCTTGATGCCATGTTCTTCATTTAAACCAGCGTCTCTCATGATTTGCTCTGCATAGGTTGAATAAGTATGAGCGAATACACCCCTGAAGCATCCCTTGCTTGATTTTAAACCATGCATTATGCCCGTGTTCTAGTCATAAAACTGCCTCGATCCATGTACAAACACCTCATGAGCACAATGAAGTGTTCTTGAATTCCCATTCGTTGCAAGGTTATGCATAGTTTATTATGATCCATACAGTCAAATGCCTTGGACTTGTCAATGAAACCCAAGTAAATGTCTTTCTGGTATTCTCTGCTTGGAGCCACAATCCACCTGACATCAGCAGTGATATCTTTTGTTCCACATCATTTTCTGAATCCAGCCTGAACCTCTGACACCTAGCTCCTTGTTGACAATGTTACTGCTGTAACCGTTGTCGGATGATCTTCAGCAAAATTTTACTTACATGTCATATTCATGATATTGTTCTATAATTTTAGTATTTTCTTGGGGCACAATGGAATCGTTACATATATGGATCTCTTCTACTCAGTTGACCAAGTGGCTGTGTTCCAAGTCTGACATAGACAAGTGAGTGCTTCCAGTGCTTCGTCAGCCTGTTGACACATTCCTAATGGCATTCCATCGGTTCCTGGATCCTTGGTTTTGGCTAATGCTCTTCAGGGTAGCTTAAATTTCTTTCTAAAGTAACATTGATTCTTAATCACATGCTATCTCTTGAAATGATTGGATGTAGACTACTTTTTGGTACAGTGACTCTGTAGTCTTTCCATCTTCCATTGATTCTGTCTGTCGTTCAATACTATGATTCTAGAATTTCTCTATTTTATTTGCAGTCATGTCAAGCAGAATTGTACAATTGCTACCATAATCGGGTTCCAAACATTCTTTTTTTCCTGAACTCTGTGACATTGTCTCCCTTTTTCTCCCCACCCCCTTCAACACACACACACACACTCACCGTACACACCCACACCCATGAGACCCATAATCTACTTGCTGTCCCTGTAGGTTGATCACATACCAAAGCACAAGAAAAACAACTTTATGAGGGTGACCGCCAATAGCATAACACCTCTGAGATGTACCCTAATAGGAACAAAACTGCAGAAAATGTTGAAAACCAGGTCAGATCTAGCATGTATCAGAAGAGATCAACTGACAAAGTTTTAACCGTTCAAGTCAGGTTTGTGCGTTTGATCTTCAATATTGCAACTTGAGGCTCGGATTATTTCTTGAGTTCTTTCAGTTTCAGCGATGCTGTGTGCATTCTTCCTTTTTCATTTTCTGACTGGGCCTTGGCACATTTCATTTTAATATTTTACTCTCTTCTCTCGAGGTGCCCTTTGAAATTTCCTGTTCAGCTCTTTGACTTCGTCCTTTCTTCCATTTGCCTTAGCTACTCTATAATTCTTAACAGATGGATATGAGTACATAGTTGTATTCCCCTCTCGTTGTATACACACACACACACACGCCTATGTTTAGGCCTCTGTGAATGTCCTTTGCCTCCTGGTTCTTTCCTCTATTTCCTTTTACTTTCCTCTTGTCCCATCATCATGTTCAGCCTTCATTCGGGTTTAGCAATTCCTTGCTGCTACATTGCCCTTGATTAAGCCCCACTAAGCATCCTATGACCTTCCTTCCATTGATTTTAATTTACTTGTTGTTCCTTTGTCCTTGGGTTGGTTTCTTCCCCGCCCACCCCACTTCCTTTCTCCCACCTCCCCTTCTCCCATACCACCCCACCACCACCCCGGAACCATTGGCCCTGTTCTTTTCATCTCCGAATTGTTTTTCCTGCCTAGCTTATCTAGATAGACATCCAGATACGTCAGTAAGTGCAAAAACCAGGCAAAGCCAAATCAAACAAAGGAAGTCAAAACCAACAAAACAACAAAAAGAAAGCCACTGACAAAAATGCAAAAGCCTATAAATAGTTTAAGGTCTATTTGATAAACAAGCAGCCATCTAGCTCAGAAGCAGCCAAGCTCACATGGAAAAAGCACAGGAGCCTGTGTGATGAGGTGTCAATGGGATCAGGTATCAGGCATATAAGACCTAGAACAAAACCATACCCAAGGTGAATGGAGGGGGTGGTGCCATGGAGTGGAGACCCAGTGCCCATCTAGCCAGCCAGGGTGCGGTACAGCACCGATAAAACACACAACTCTCCTCTAGTTCTTTGGTGCTTCCTTCCCCCACTACCATGACCTCAATTCTACCTTACAAATCGGATTAGACCAGAGCATGCACACTGCTACAGATAAGAGCCTGCAACAAGGGGAATCCAGGATAGAGAAACCCCTCAGGGCCAACAAGGAGAGTAGAGATACCAGGAGGATTAGGGGAGGGTGTGGGGAGGAAGGGAGGACTAATCAAAAGGGTCAACCTAAAACCCCCTCCCAGGGGGACGAACAATGGGAAAGTGGGTGAGGGCGATGGAGGACAATGTAAGATAAAATAATGTCTAACTTTTCAAGGGTTCATGAGGGAGGGTGAGTGGGGAGGGAGGGGAAGAAATGGGGAGCTGATATCAGGAGCTCAAGTGGGAAGAGAATGCCTTGAAAATGATGATGGCAGCATGTGTGCAAATGTGCTTGACACACTAGATGAATGTATGGATTGTGATAAACGATTTAAGAGCTTCCAATAAAAAAAGTTTTTTAAAGTATTTGCAGTGAAGAAGTCTAATCTTGCAAAATTCTTTTTTCCCCTTTATTTTTTAAAAATCATTTTATTTGGGGCTTATACAGCTCTTTTCACAATTCATACATACATAATTGTGTCAAGCATGTTTGTACATTTGTTGCCATCATCGTTTTCAATGCATTTTCTTTCTACTTGAGCCCTTGGTATCAGCTAATTTTGCAAAATTCTCTCAGGTGATCTACAGCTTCATTTCTATCACCAAGGCCGTATTTTTCAACTCCCATTCTTTGTTGTTTCTGACTTTTGCGACCTCATCACTAAAAACTATCAAAGCACTTGATGGTTTGTGTGATCAATGTCAGACTGAAGATGTTGGTAGAATGCTTCGATATCTGCTTGGCCAGCTTTGGTCGTTAGTGTATCAATTTGAATAATGTTGTATTGACTGGATTTCCGTGTATGCAGCTAGCCATTAGCCTATCATGGACAGCATTGAACTTCAAGGTAGATCGACAAGAAATGGTCGCCTTTCCTTTTGCACCCGTCAGAGTAAGCCATGTGACTTCCTGATTCCAAATGCCCAGTCCCGGTCCATTTCAGCTCACTAACGCCTAGAATACGGATCTGTACCCATTCCATTTCTCTTTTGAAAATTTCTAATTTTCCTAGATTTATACTCCTTTTATTCCAAGTTCCTATTATTACTTGATGTTTGCAGCTGTTTCTTCTCATTTTGAATTCTGCCCCAGCAACGAATGAAGAGCCTGACGGTGTTTTTCCTGTGTGTTGGTTCCAGCCGTGTCACTGTTTGCAAACCTGTGCTTGGAGGGGGCAGCTTCTCCTCGGTCACGGCTGAGCTCCTTCCCACCAGAGGCACTTGCTCTGAAAATGTTCTCTGCTTTCCGTGTCTTTGCATGGCTTTGCAATGTCTGCCACACGAACTGTGAAACGGAGCACCTTAGCCACCCGAAACCCGGGATGCCTCACTTCCCAAGCCCGCCTTTCTGGGTCTCCCGCCTGGACTGGGCAGATGGGGCTGTGAAAAACTTGCCAAGCATTTTCTTCATGGCTTTCTTGAAGGGAAGAGTGTATGCGAAGAAACTGCCGAAGCGGGGGCGGGGGTTACATCGTCCTCCAGGCTTCCAATCGCGACTTTTATGGTAACTTGTAAATGCAGTGAGCCTGGGGGAAATATCAATCCGTCCCTGCTGGAAATGCACAAACTGACCGTTGACAAAATGACTCCCACCGGGTGGCTTCCCTGAGACTCATTTTCGAAGTGAGCCTGTGAACGTCATCAGAGAATCAGATGATCATGTAGCCATTTCACAACAGGCCAGGAGCCCTGGAATTCTGGCTTGGCAGATTCTCGCTGTTAAGTACTCGCTTGGAGACAGTGATGAAAACGAAGTCCTACGCCGGCGTATGCACAGTTACTTTAGAAAGTAACTTCTCATTGCCACTTGTGGTTAACTTTTCTGTAAGAACCTTCCATCACACAGCCACTTACAGATTTTTTTCATTTGTACCATTTGCTCCTGTAAAGATTTACAGTCTTGGGAACCCCCCCTCCCCCCCAAAAAATAATTATTTTCTGACCAGTAGGGTTATTATGGGTCAGAATTGACTCAAAGGAGCAGTTTTCCATTTTTTTTCTTCATTAAAATAATTCGAAACCCTCCGTTCCCCTGCCCCCTAAATACGTTGAGGTAATACACACGTTCATAGGTTTCTGCTGGTATTTTATATGGTTTTAATTTTCTTTATGTGTCTTTCCATTTTCCTACAGTGATTGATACAAAATGAAGAGTAGTGTTGAACAGCATTGCCTCTTTTCATCCACATTATATACTGTGCGAATACATGTGGCTCTATCATACCCATTTACAAATGACTTTATGAAGCCAGGTGTTTGAGTCCTGAGCGGCAGTGATGAGTGCTAGCTCCGGACTGCTGTGCTTGAGAGGTGCGGGGCTTCAAAGGGGCTTGGAAGATGGAAGATGGCTTACCCCCTTGTGGAATGCATAGATGCCACCTCTTTCTTAAACTTTTGAGTTTTCAAGAAAACGAATACTCTGTGCTGGAGATCATATGAATCCTTCATGGCACTGTTGGGTATTGGACTGCTAATCAGAAGGTTGGCAGTTCAAACTCACCAGCTACTCTGCAGAAGCCAAATAAGGCTCTCTTCTCCCATAAGGATGTACTGCCTCAGAAACCCCACACAGGCTCACAGAGAGTCTGAATTGACTCAATGGCAATACATTTGGGGTGAAAAGTGACATACTCTAAAATTCTGTAGGTCGGCACCCTTTTTATATAGCTTATATTGTGAAGCTTTATCCTGTTTGCTTTTTAACATACTCATTTGTAATAAAGAATAGATAGCACTCTTTTTAAGACATTTCCCCCTGGTTTCAGTATTTCACAGCATTAAACTTTACACACAGAATTGCCTAATCAGTCAATACTTCTTAAGCCAATGACTATGCTTTGGTGTTAGCAAATTAGGGTTTCGTTTAAAAGCACTAATAGTTACAATTAAGTATTATTTGTAGTGGGTTTATTTTTCCTCCATTAGATTTATAAAGTCTATTTAGTTCTTTGTGTTTTTGTGACTGTTGGTTACTTCCATGCATGACATCTTTACTCTTAAGAAAGCGAATATAAACGTTTGGGGATAAAGGAGCTCTTCCTGAAACAAAAGACAGCAGTGATGCCAGTCTGCCCCGACTCGGGGCCGTGTGCAGAGCACAGCTCTGCTCCCGTGGGTTGGGTTGTGTTGTGCTTCTCCATTCCCTGCAAAGTTTTTCCCCAGACATGCGTCCCCTGGCCTGTCCGTGAGGCACCTGGGGTGGGTTGGGGGGGGGTTGGTTAGTGGCTGAGCATATTAGCTGCTGCCTGTTCTTCTCAGGGCACCTGTCCAGTTGCTATAGACATGGTTGATTTCAACTCCCAGGGCTTCCTGTGTGTGAGTGAACTGTGCCCGTGTACTTCAGATGCGTTCACATCTTGGCTTTTGTCTGGGTTATTTCTTGGTGAATGTACAGATTAAATAGCTGTTTTAAAATGTTGGCCCTTAAATAGCCATACATGCTTTTTTGGGTCATTTCCTCAAATGGTAAATTTAATGTCATAAGAATGTTTTAATCTGTTTGGAGCTTTATGAAAATCAACTAACTTTTTCTCTTTCTTTAGATCAATATGAAAGATAATAGAAATGCCAAATACATTGAAAATCATATTTCCGCAAATGACTTGAGAGCTTTTGTCTTTGAAAGCCATGAAGATATGGAAGTTTTCATGAGGGAGGCAAGTACTGAGGAACACTACTAGTGGCGCTTTTCTTTCATGGGTTCTTAACGTTTTAACTTTACTAGAGCAAAATGTGAGGTAAAAATAACAGCAATTAACTCCTCAGAATCACTCAATTTTGTTCATTCTCTATATCATTAAGAAATGAATTTTCTTCGTCAGAGGAGAAGATAGTCCATAGTTTTTTTAATTGCCAGTGGAATGAGATAAATAGAGCCATTCTGTTGTGTGTTGTTTAAAGGTAAGGAAACATCGTGATGGACTCCCTTTTTTGAAATCTATTCAAAGTGAAGTCAATTTTTCTTTGAAAGGGGAATCAATACAACATTTTTGCTTATTACTATAAATAAAACTTCTTTTAAAAAAAGGAGAATCTTGTACTTGGTTAGTAAACACTGCCGAATAAGAATCTAAGCCAGTGAATTATAGAATGGCTTAATTATGAAAATTAAACAGCCGAGCTATTGTTGTTTGATTTCTGCTTTGCTTTGAATTGACTAGGAGGCATCCAGCAACGTCTGACTTGGGGCAAGTTCTCTGAATCCTTTGTGTCTCAGGTGTTGTTCTTGTAATTACTGTACAATTCATACATCATGCCTTGCAACGCTTCAGTCACATGCGTAAGAGTCACAGCCATCCCCACTGTGGTTACGTGGTTTTCTCCTCTCACTGGCGTTCTTAGCTCTCCATTTTGCACCCTCCTCCCCTGCTAGCCCCCCCCCCCCTTTTTCAGCGAGGAGCAGTACTGAAGCTTTATTTCAAGTTTGTTGTTTCGCTTAGTAGTTGATTGTTAAAAAGGATATAGTGACTGGTGACAGTTTGTTGGACCTGATTAATGGTAGAAATATATCATATTTCAGGTGGCTAACTAGTTGTACGTGTCTAATTTCAAAGTTGGTTTTAGGGAAAATCTTGAAGATTCAAGAACTCTTGGTTTTATGCCAAGTCGAACTCAGCATGTCTTGGAGCTGCTGCAGAACAGGCGCTGCATGAGCCAGGCCAGGATTGCTGCTCAGAGTGGCAGAGGGTTTTTTTGTTTTGTTTTTAATTATTTTATCAGGGACTCTTACAGCTCTTATCACAATCCGTACATACATCTAGTGTGTCACGCATATTTGCATATACCGTATATGCTCGTGTGTAAGCTGAGTTTTCCCAGCACATTTTTAATGCCGTTTTTTGTGGTAAAATAGGTGCTTCGGCTGATATTCAGGTCGGCTTATACTCGAGTGTATACGATATGTTGCCATCATTTTTCAAAACATTTTCTTCTTTCATTGTTCTCCCTCTCTCATGAACCCTTGATCATTTATCAATTTTTTTTCATGTCATATACTGTCTGCTGTCTTCCTTCACCCATTGTCTATTGAGGTTGGAAAGCAGAATACCAGAAAGATTAGCTCTAGGAAAATCCGTTTTATGACATTATTGTCAGGGTACTCTGGGATTCCAATCATTTTAATGTAAGAATTCTTAATCAAATCCCGTATTTCCTTTTGGGCCTTTTTCCATTTTCTGTTCTTGTGTTGACATTCAGACTGTCATTCTGTTCCGCTACTGGTTTCCTAACATCTACTTTTATGTTTTTGGTCTGCTTTTTTCCTTCTTTAAATATACTTAGCGTGGTAGTCTGAAATTAACAGGTTTTTTTTTTCTTCATTCTTCTGATTTCCACAGAAGAAATTTCCTCTTTCTATTTTGCTTGTGACGGACCCTTCATTTTTAGGGATTGTGTGTCTTACTCATGTTTGTTGAACTTGGGCCAGTTTGTCTTTTTTTTTTACTTTTGATTTGGTATTCTTGTTTTTGTGGGAAATTTTCCCGAGTGCCCGAGTGGACCTGCTGGTGTTAGGGGCCAGGCGTTTGGTTGCCAATTGAAAAACAAGGCCCTTATGCATCAAGCTACTCAGTGGAACAAAGATACAGCGATCTGCCTTCGCAGAGGCGCATCGCTCTTGAAACCCGCGGAGCAGGGCCACTCCAGCTGAGTCAGCAGTGGGGGCTTGTCAGCTCCTCCGGAGGACCATAAGAGGATACATGCTCTTCTTGGGGTTTTGTTGAGTTCTCAGTCAGGAACTGTGGGTGCTTGCTCTTTTGTATTCAGTGTGGATGTGTGTGTGTGGTGGGGTGCGGTATAGACGATCCTCTGTGTCTCTTACTCGTGATCCCCATGCCCAAGCTTGCTTTCCCATGGTGTTTGTTGTAGACCGTTTTCCCTATGTGTTTGCCCACCCGTCCTTCCTGTTTCTCATGGTCCTAGTGCCCACTGCTCTTGGACCACAGTGAGATTCATCCTCACGGTGTCACACGCCCACAGTCTCCCTGCACCCCCACCATTGACTTCGTCCTTGAACTCCCCTAGCCACTTTGCATTGACTTTAAAAATCCTGCGTTATAGTGATCTTAGATTGGCTCCTTGACGGTTTGCCCCATCCCATCCCAAAACGTCTGTGATAGCTAGCAATTCAGATGTTACCAGGTATGTTCTCCCAACCTATTTACCACCCTGCTCCTGCACCCTGGCTTCTGGACTCACCCTGACTCTCCAGGTCCTCGGCTGCCATCCAAAGTTCTGAGAGTTGTCTGTGCTTGTGTTGATTTGTTGTTCAGTGGGTTCATTGCTGGGGTAGTAAATGGGAACCTCCATCCACTTCGCCATCTGGCTCTGCCTTCCTTTGTGCCCTTTCAGTGTGGCTGTCATGTTTTGAGCACTTCCTTTTTGTCACGGCAAGATGTTTCCCCTGCCTCAGCTTGACACAGCCTTCCCCCAAGGCAGCCTCGATCCTTTTAGGAGCAGGTTTGGCTTCCCTGTTGTTGGTGCACGCCATGCCTCAGAGTTCTCTCAGATGAACACTGGCTCTGTGTGTTTCTGTAGCCGAGAAGGAGCACTCTGGTGCACCATGTTCACGCGGGTCTTTCCCACTGGAATCTGACACTGGGGCCCCATCTTGTCTTTAATGAATATTTGTAGTTCTCTCTTCAGCGGTAGAAATGAGGCCCTCCTGTCATCTACCAACTCATGTGCACAAACTTAGAATGTGCTGAAGGGCTTTCAGAATTGATGCCCTCCAAGCCCCTGTGAAATACAAAGGTACACTGAGTTCATTGGTTGTCTTTACAGGGTTAAAGCGTCTGTCAGTATGTAGAACATTTTCATGACCCTGAAGAATTTCCTCATGCCCCTTCCCACTCAGTTCCCCTCTCCTCCCATAATTACTCTGCTGGTTTTTTATCCCCTCTCAATCTTTTTACAAATGAGTCTGCCGTTTTACTCTCTAACATTGTGTCTCAGTTCAGTGCTCACATTCTTGCCCATGTATAATAAGCCCTTCATTTTTAACTATTCTAGTAGGTGTGTTGCAATATTTCCGTATTTTAATTTTTGTTTCTATAATGACAAATAGAGCGCTTCTGCGTGTTTATTATCCATTCATTTATTTTTGTCCTTTGTTAGCATGTAAGTCTTTTGCCCATTTAAAAAAATTGTAGTAAAATATGTGTGACAAGACATTTGCTTAAGTGTATAATTCAGTGGCATGAATTAAGTTCACCAAAATGTGCAAATGTCACCACTGTCCTTTGCCAAATATTTTTTCATCATTCTCAACTCAATACCTCTTAAAGCAATAACTCCCCAATTATCCCCCTACCTATCTCTGGAAAGCACTAATAAACTTTGGTCTTCGTGTATTGCTTATGTTTGTATAACCAAATTCATACAGTGTTTATTCTTTTAACTACTCTGTCCCCTTAATGTTACATCCATGTCATTTCGAGTATCAAACTTATGTTTCTCTTCAGGCTGAATCATACTCCACTGTCTGCATTTCACACTTTGTCTGCACAGGCATCTCTCTCTCTGTGTGTGTGCATGTCCTTTGTGCGTTTCTTTCAGCTCTCTGAGTGTTATTCCGTTGCCTTCCGGACTCGACGTTCCTGGGGCTGATGTCAGCATTTCATCTTATGGGGATCCTTTATTGCGGTTGTTTCTTCTCTCTCCCCACTTTACGGATGTCTCTTTCCCTGTGGTTTTTAAGCGTGATTAGGCGTCTTGGTGTGACTCTCTTGGGGCAATTTATCCTACTTGGAATTCATTGAGTCCTTTGGATTTGTAAATCTGTTCTCTCTGTCACCCCTGCAGTGGACACTGCCCTCATTCACATCTGCACTGACTTCCTTATTGCCTTTCCTTTGTTGCTGAATTCACCAAGTCAAAAGCAGAAAGGACTCAGAGGCTGGCCAAGAATTTGTGTAGGGTTTATATGCAGATTTCGGGAGCTGTTCATTCTGTAGCTCCCATCTGAAGTCTTTCTGAACATGTTGCAAACATTGTAGGTACCCCAAACTCCATTGTGTGTATCACTGCTTTAGTCGGGAAGTCAGCCGTTTTCCACATTGATTCCTCCAGGGAAGGGACTTTCTTCAAGGCACTAAACACACACATAAGTACGTCACACCTGCTGTTCTCTTCCTCTTTCAAGTGGTAGTTTTTCTGTAGCTTTGGTCTCTGTTCCCTCTCGGGTGCCTTCCATTTTTTCCCCCAGCATTCATGATCACTGTTTGCCATAATGGTAGGTCAAGACAAGATAATGCAGTACTAGTGGAAGCAAACTACTCTTCATCTCTATTATTTTGAAGCAGATCCTAGACATAGTATTCTGTCTGAGACTATTTCAGTATGTAACTCTAAAAGAATTGGAATCTCTGAAGCCACATATTTACAATATTTAATCACACCTAAAGAAAAAGTCCTAAGTCTCATTAACTATCCCATCAGTATTCAGATTTATTGTCATCTGTGAATGTTAGTGGAATTGTATAACTTTGAAAACAATTAATAGTGTATGATAATTAAAATAACATTTCCCCTTGTCTTCAGGTTCGTGACAATAAAAAATTAAGAGTCAATGCCGTTATTGCTCCCAATAGTTCATATGCAGAGAAAGCCCCTTCAAGGGCTCTGAACGAACTACGGTAAGTCTTGAAAAGTTTATTAGAATACCCTGTTGCTTGCAATATTGACTTAATTTTATTATTATTATCTCTAGCTCACCTGTGTGTGTTTGTTAAAGGCTCCTGTGCCCCTCGTGGGCTTGCACTTCACTCTGAATTAGCTGAAGCTCTAGACACAGGCACAGATTATATGTGCAGTATGTAGCAGAGGTCAGGGCTCACACCAGTAGAGCCGTTTGACAAGACACTAAAACAATTGATTAGTTATCAGTAAAATAAAGTGGTAACCATGCCTTCATAGTGTGAAAATAACTCCCAGAAGGGCTAAATACCAGTTTGCAATTGTAATATGGCTAGACATCATAGTTCTGAAAACAGGGCCTGCTGCCCCCTGGTCAGAGAAGAATTACTCAGCGCCCCCTGGCAGTTGAAACTTGTACTGTAGCTCATGATCCACGATGAAGTATAGAGAGCTGCTTTTGCTGTGCCCCAGAGCAGCGGGTCTCCACCTTCCTCGGGCCGCCACCCTTCCATACAGTTCCTCAGGTGGTGCGGACCCCCCCGCCATAAAATTATTTCCGTTGCTACTTCATCACTGTCATTTTGCTACTGTTATGAATTGTCATGTAAGCATCTGATGCAGGATATTTTCATTGTTAAAAATTTAACAATGAAAGCATAGTGATGAGTCACAAAAACAGTATGTAATTCTATATTGTGAGCGATTTATTTCTAATGAAAAATCCAGGAGATTTTGTCTTGAAGCATGGTGTAGCATGGGTATCAGTCTTCATGCCGGGAGTACTCGTATGTGGTGGGCGGACCCGCCTAGAGATAGATAGAAGAGCAGTGTCTTGGTTGCTAAGACCATCTGAAAGATGTGTTTTCTGATGGCCTTAGATGACCCTGTGAAAGGGGTCTAAGGGGTCACAACCCACAGATAGAGAACCGCTGCCTTAGATTACTCCAGTACCGCCCAGGGGGCAGTGTTGCCCACTCTGGGAAACACTGCTAAAAATGGCTTTCTAAGAATAAAGCAATAGAACTTCCTCCCGCCCCGCCCGCAAAAAAATGACTAGTTTGTATTCATAAAAAGTGTAAAGTTTTCTTAAAGTAATCAATATTAAGTGATTTTTTTAAAAAAAATTAAACTTCCTATATTATCAAACAATATATATTTATTTATTGGCCATTGCCAATGATTAGATTTTTAAGCAATCTGTTTTAAGGAGATTGTAATAAGTACTTCTTTCTCGCAGACAATATGGATTTTTCTCTTACTTGCGAGAGTTATTTGATGCACCTGATCCTGTGATGAGTTACCTTTGTTGCCAGTATAATATTCATGAAGTCCCTGTTGGAACTGACAGGACCAGAGAAAAAATTGAATGGGTAAGATACTATTGTGTTTTTACCAAAAACATAATTTCACTAAAACTCCTTGGCTCAAAATTAAGCAAAACTGTCTGAAATTTGTCTGAAATTTAAATAAGTGTGTTACTTTGTTTCTACCTACGTACAAATTATCTTTTATATTTTTAATGACAAACGCAGTGACTAATATTTTAAGAGGAATGTGAGTAACTAGAGGCAGTACCGTAAGTTCTTCTTGGAGAAGGACGTCAAGCTTGGTAAAGCAGAGGGGTGCCGTAAAAGAAGTAGGCCCCCAACACACTGGAGTGACACACAGGAGCAGATGGAGCCTGAGAACAGGGCGAGGATGGCCCAGCCCAGGCAGCGTTTGCTTCTGTTGTGCAAGGGCCGCTGTGGGTCGGAACCTTCTCGAGGGCACCTCCCAACCACGAAGCTTTTGATTCGTTGACTGCGGTTGGAGCCTGGACAACACTGGACATTTTAGCTGATGACACTTGTGTTCATGCCTTCTGTTAGTGGTTTCATCTGTTTAAGTTCTGGTACTCTACATTGTCTTGCTAAACTTACTGTAGATATGGATATAGAATGGTCATGGTAAAGCCCGCCCCTTCTTGAAGGTTTCCTCAAAAACGGTCTCGTATGTCTCATCCAGACCCTCTGTTTATTCCATGTTCAGTGTTTCTGGATGCCGTTTGATGCCCTGTGGAATTAACTGGGTTTAAATATGTTTCATCTCTTTACTATAAACCTCAGGAAGGAAATGAGCCAGAATAGTACTGATGATGAAAATGTAGCAAACAGAAAAGCCTGAATCCCAGGCTCAGTATAGAAAACTTTGTGTAATGTTGTGTTTCAAATATTGTTTAGGCTTTGAAACCTCATATATATTACTGAGAAAATTAAGAGCTCAAGGAAAAGTTTGAAATTATTTGAAATCCTATAAAAATGCAGTTTTTTTGTTAAGTGTGCTCTCCAGTATACGGCTGTGACTCTGGACCGTATAACCGAGGGAAGGAGCGTCATCGACGCCCACGGGATAGCGCAGTCACAGCCGCAGTGCACGGTCGTTCCTGGAGGCCTTACTAGACAGAAGGGAAGGACAGCGTCTGCACGTGTCCTTAGTCTTCCTACTTGGTGTTGTTTTCTAAAATAATAACCTGAAGTGATGTTATCTGCTGCCATGCTAGAGTGTAAGGGGTAGATTTTTTAAAAGAAATCAAATTAACTAATATTTTAATTTTCTATAATTTACCCCATCTGTTTTTTTATGCATTCATTAAAATATAATCCCAATTGTCTTGGGATATGCACTAATACTACCATGTCACATTGTAGGTCATAAAAGAAACCCGATTGAAACAAATTTATACAGCAGAAGAAAGGTACGTGGTGAAAACCTCTGTGTACTCCAACACAGTGATCTCTTGTAACACATCCCTGAAAGTAGCCCAGCTTCTCACCGTGACCGTGGATCTGGAGCAAAGAAGGCAGTTGGAAGAACAGCTGAAGGTTGGTTATTTTAATTGGAGGCTTAGAAAGTAATATCAACTGGATTTATAATATTGTCAGCCAGCCCCCTTTAAACATACTTAACAAGTTGAATCTTCCGTAGGAAATTCACAGGAAAGTGCGCGCAGTGGACTCCGGATTGATGGCCTTATGTGAGACAAACAAGCAGCTGGAGCACAAGGACCATGAACTCCGACAAAAGAAGAAGGAGCTTCTTGAGAGGAGAACAAAGAAAAGACAACTGGGACAAAAAATCAGCTCCAAGCTAGGAAGGTATGCGGGGGGGGGGGGGGGTTGATACTTAGCCCAGGAATAGCAGTACAGTTTCTACTTTAAAAAATCATAAGAGTCCCTAGGTGAAGGGCCTGTGTCTTTAAGCTCTTCAGTTATTATGGCCCCAAGACCCATTTGAGAAGCCCTAGTGGCATAGAGGGTGTTGCCTTGGTCAGCCCTTCCAAGCCACCAGCCATTCCAAGCGGGGCAGGGGAGGGTTTTCTGCTCTCTAAGAGTCTCGGAAGCCCACACGGGCAGCTTTGCCCTGTCCTATTGGGTCACTGTGAGTTGGAATTGACTCAATGGCAGTGAGTCGGGTTTTTTTAAAAACCTAATTACATGGTTAAACATTGAGGGTCCTGACATACTGTTTATGTAGGTGCTGTCGATATTTACCCCATTTAAAATTAAAATAGAAAAATGTTTAAAGTTTTAAAATAATAAACCCAGTATATGTCAACAGTTTTTAAATAAAAATAAATTTACTATAAGAGTAGCATTTTAATATATTTCTGCAAATTTATTAAAATCTGATTTAAAGGAAGATGGCTAGATTCTTATCTCTGCTTCTGCAGTTAGTCTATTGTGAGACGTTGCTTTGGTTGAAATATCTGAAGAAAATCTGATCTTACATTGAATATGAAGTTGAAAAAAGGAGAGGTGTTTTAATAGCCTATCAGATCATACTACATCAAAATTGGACAGAGTAGGAGACCTTCAAGGTTAATTGCCATGTGAAATCTAAAGCCATTATCAGGAACTTGTGTTTTCTTGCTTGAAGATCCATTACACTGTAAATAGACCTTTAACCATAAGTGATTTTGTTACAGCATGCACGCTCTGATCATAGGGAAAAATAACGGCAAATTTGGTGTTACACCCCGAGATCAGCTGCTTCACAGAAGAAATATGAGGCTCATGTACAGATTAACAGCTTTGGGAATCTGAATCAACTTGATGCCAAAAGTCACACATATCTTTTAATTGTTGGGGAACTTCCAACCACATATATATTGACAGCCAATCTCTTATGAATAGCCTTTAAAGACTTGATTCTTGTGGGCAGGGAGTTGTATAGACTTTTCTAGGCCTTGAGTCTCCTTATTTTCCTTTTGCGCCAGGCAAGTACACGCCAATAGGTGCATCTTATGTAGATGGCTGCTCACATTAAAACCTCCCGATGCTGGTCACTGTATGCTGCTAATTGATCAAGTTGTCCCTTGAGGTGATTATGTATAAGAATGATCCGTTTCTCTGGCGGCCCCTTTTTGTTTTATTACACGAGAGTAATTCACAACATATTGCAACTAGGGTTCCGGTTCATACATGCCTGGGCCTATTTCATTCCAAATAAAAAATGTTAAGCCCATCTTTACCATAGCGGCAGGATCGCTGGTAGCTCTGTAGGGTAGGCATTTGACCGCCAACCTCAAGGTCGGTGATTGAAACCCATGTGATGCTTGCTCCTTGGAGAATGACGAGGCTGTTAACAAACCTAGAAAATCCTCCGGAGCAGTCCTAACTGTCCCACAGGGTGGCCTTGAGCCAAGAGACGTAGGCTCAAGAAACTGGGCAAGTCCAGAAACTGGTAAAAGACTATAGAGTTCCCATGAATGTGTTAGATCCTGAAGTTGGCATTTTTCAAGGTTTGGCATTTCAGTCTTAAGTAAACATCTTGACTTCCACAAGCTTTTGGCCCAAAAGGGTTGCACAAAGATCACCTAACTCCACTGATTTTTTTTCCAGCAGTTTTTAAAGCAAGATCTAAGCTTATGAAGATTTTACGGTTTAAATCATAACCCAAACTGAGCCCTGGGTTTACCACTATCGTCAGAGAGCAAGATCTAAGTAAAACAGTGGCTTTCAAGGGCATTTGCTGGGCCAGGGGAATTCAAGGAAAAGCTTTTAACTCAGGAGTATATAGTGATTGGTTTGGGGAACTCCAAAGAGTTAATCTTCATAGGTATCCTGAAAGAGGATAGAGGAGCTATTTACAACTAACTTTAAGAAAATGGAAAATCGGGCTGGTAAGTCCAAAGGCTAGGAAAGTGGTGCTGAAGAACATTTCCTCTCGCAGCAGTGCACACCTGCTGCTCATTCAGGGTAGCACGCGCTGAAACACCCTACGAAACCTGACCCTTGATCTTGCCCTTTCCAACGTGCTTCCGGGACTCCAAGAACATTACAGAGGAACATGATGTGAGTTCCCAAGAATGCCCCAATTGCCATTGTGATATGGCCTAATTGGAAAGTAGCAGAATTCTTCTGGGAGAGGTAGAAACCCACCTTCAGAAGTGTACAGACATAGTTGGAGGCTATGAAAAGAAACAGTATCTTCACATTTTGCTGTTTTTGTTTAATAAGTTTGTATGACTTGGTAGCAATCCTTTTTGACTTTGTATATTCTTGGAGTCAGTCTGCTGTTTTATTTTTAATTTTCTTCATTCCCTCTACTCATTGGTTTTTAAAATATCTCGTTCTTGCCATAAAATAACCTTTTACACCCATTTCCAGCCTCTGCAGTTAATTCATTTTGTATACGGAGGTGACCTACGAATTTCCTCATCCACAACACTGTGGCTAAGTGCATGTTCTTTTCTGATTCATTCTCCATGAAAAGAATGTTGTCAGTGCTTGGAATTGAATTAGATACTCCTCTTCCTTAGAGTGGCTTTCAAGGTTTTCAGGCTTGTCTTCCTCTACCCATTCCAGCTTCTTTCCTCAAGCTAGTCCACCACCACCCTTTCTTCCTCCTTGTCTGTTACTGCTCCCTCCCTCCCGTCTCCCTCCCTCCCTTCCTCCTGTGTGCTTGCTTCCTCCTCACATTAACCCTGTGCAGTAGAAAGAGCAAGGCCTTTAGTGTTACACACACCTCCCACTTTGCTGTTAACTTGTTGGATTCTACTATCTTATTTTGTTTTCTTCACTGTTAATCAGATCTCCCCAGCTAAGCTACTTGCGTGCAATGACTGTGTTTTCTAATAATATCCCTAACCACAGTAATAGCTAATGGTTATTCATTAGTTATGGTCAGTCAGGCACTGTCGAAAGTGTGTTACATGGACTGTCTTTTTGCATCTGCACCAGAGCCCCTAGTGGGAAGCACTGTTAGAATCAATTCCCAGATGAGGGAGACGCTCTCGAGCGTCAGACGTGGTCGGGCTGGTCGTGGCACAGAGGGAACTCCGGTCCCTGCTCCGACCGCTAGTAGTGGCGTGACCAAGATGGTGCTGAGCACGGAGTCTATTCCACCTACTAGTTTTTTATATTGGCAGGTTGCATAAAATGATTACTTGATGTGGGAGCTAACATTTGTACACCCGAGTAGCATTGCTAAAGGGGCCATAAAACAAAGTAGCCAAAGAATTTTGTTCAGTCCTTGTGTTTGACTATGATTTCTAAATCATCTTGCTTTTTGTATAGTTTAAGACTGATGGAACAGGATACTTGCAACCTGGAAGAGGAAGAACGGAAAGCAAGTACCAAAATCAAGGAAATAAATGTCCAGAAAGCAAAAGTTGTTACTGAATTGGCAAACTTAATAAAGGTACGGTACTTAAAATGTTTATTTATTTAATAGTAAACTAGACCAGATAGTAAAATCTTTAGAGAGTGTGTTAGGCTGGGTATATTAGAGAAACAAATCCAGAGACACTCATATATGTGTATAAGAAAGAACTTTATATCAAGAAGTTATTATATATCAAGAAAACATCCCAGTCCAAATCAAGTCCTATGTCCAGTGCTAGTTCATAAGTCCAATACTAGTCCATAAGTCGCTCTTCAGACTCAGGAAGCCACATTGCAGTGATGTCGAGTGCAGGACCGTCACCAGCCTGTGGGTGCAAAAATCCCATGACTCCAATAGGAGTGGATCTGGCAGCTCTCCAAGGGACTGGCTAGCAGGCCAGTGAAGGCAGAGACAGAGGCGGAGGTTCTCAGGAGCCTCTCTATGAGGAGGACACGCCCACAAGGAGGCAACATCAGGATGTGACCTGATTGACATGCTAGACTCCACCCCTACGCATTTATATCTTCAAGTTGACATGGAGTTATGTCACTACCACAGAGAGCTTGGTTAGTGAGGGTCTCAAATAAGATGTTTGACATTTTACTTACAGCAGGAAGAGATTTTTATCAACAGTTTCAGGTTGCTTTATTATTTGAAATTTCCTGTTATGGGTTAATAAATAGGTGAAAAGTACACATTAAGCTAAATAGTTAAAGATGAGTGCATACACCGCTAACACTTTTGAAAACATTCTCTTGTAGAAAAATAGTTCACTAAAGGAACTACTGAAAAATGTCATCCAGAACTTTAGAAGAATGATATTTGTTTTATGGCTCATAATTCTGGTAAAAACAACCTTGTTTTTCTTCTAAAGCATAAGTAGCAGAAAAACTGAACTCTTGGAACTTTTATTCCTAGATTTGTGCTTCTCTGCATATACAAAAAGTAGACTTAATTCTTCAAAATACCACAGCCATCTCTGAGAAGAATAAATTAGAATCAGATTATATGGCGACATCTTCACAACTGCGTGTCACAGAGGTGAGATTTTTGCCTTTTTTTTTTTTCAAAGATTCTAACCTTAGCCCAGTTTGAAAGCGTGTATGATGCAAAGATGCTTAAAATATGTAATTTGTTGTTTTAGGTGATTTAGTATGCAAATAATGCATCTTGCTGATGAGGAAACAATACTTGAACCTTCTTGTACTGTGTATTTCATGCTGTCTAATGGGGGTGCTTTTAATAACGACAAGGGAGGAATCGGTATCTGATATAGCTCCTGAAAGCCAGTCACTTGTCTGCTTCCTTAACCCATATAAACTAGTCCGATTACCAAGTAGCAACTAGTAGCTTTAATTAGAGTTTTATATCCCCAAAAGTAAATTGCACATGATTCTAAATAACATCTTTAAAATCTGTTTAGTTTAGGTGTTTTATTCTTCTGTAAGTATCTGTGAAGTGGTGGTAAACATTGAGGTCTATAAGGGGAAATGTGATGTACTAAATGAACTTAAAAGAACCTGACAGCGGCTCTGCTCTTTAGTTTCCCTAAATCCTTACCCCCAAATAGAAGAGTAACATGAGTGATACAGTCACAGCCACATTACAGCCCTGGCTAGCATATACATCCTAACTGAGTTTCGGCTACTGTGATGGGTGCATAACATGGTAAACATAAATGAGGCCCCTTAACTGTACATGCTGAAGAGCGTTGAAATGGCAAATGTTTGTTACCTATACCGCAATTTTTCAAGAGATTGAAAAAGTAGAGGCTTCAAAGACTTGAACAAAGTACAAACTGAAACGCTGAATTGCAGGGGATATCCTTGTGAACTGCAAAATACAAGTAGTTAGTGAAAAATCACATCAGCAGCTAGACCGGAATATACCAGTAACTTTGTGGCAAGAAACAGACGCATGGCTTGTTTGTTTGTTCTTAGATGCCATCAAGTTGGTTCCAACTTCTAACAGTCCTGTGCCCGTCCTGTGCCCGCCTCACAGTTGTGAGTGTCCGAGCCCATTGTTGGAGCCACTGTGTGAATCTCTCCCCTTGATGGCCTTCCTCTTTGCCCGATTCTCTGCTTTACCAAGCATGGTGGTCTTTGCTAGACCACCTCTTGGTCTGCATACATGTTCTGCAGAATGAAGTGTTCTGAAATCCCTGTCCTTCAGTGTTGCTCATCGTCCGTTAGATCGACATCTTTCTGGTGTTCTCTACTTTCAGCCTAGAGCTGTCTGAAATGTAAACAATGATATCCTTCATTCCAAGTTCTCGGCTGAATCCAGCTTAATTTTCCAGCAGTTTCTTGTCATTGTACTGCTGTAAGCATTTTTAAAATTATGTTCAGCAAAATTTTACTTGCATGTGATCAGTGACCGTACTCATTGCTGTTCAGTTTATTCGAACTCATAGTGACCCCATAGGACATGGTAGACTTGCTCCTGTGGGTTTCTGAGGATGTGTCTCTTTCCCGGTTGAGAAAACCTTTATCTTCCTCTCTCAGAGTGGCTGGTGGTTTCAGACTGCAGACCTTGTGGTTACGCACCCAATGTGTAACTACTTCGCCACCAGGGCTGCTGGGGTTAGTGGTGGTGATGTGTAATTTCTGTGTTCTGTTGGATTGCCAGATAGCTGCGTTTCAGATTTCTTGGCATAGACAGGTAAGTGCTTCCAACACTGGCTCAGTTTCTGAAACATTTCCATTAGTATTTCTGTCAATTTCTGGACATTTCATTTTACTGATGTCTTCAGTGTAGCTTGGACTTCGTCTTCCTTCAATGCTATCAATTCTTATTAATGTGCTCCCTCTTGAAATGGTTGGACGTTGACCAGTATCTCTTTGTCACAGTGACTCTGTATTCCTTCCTTCCTTCTTCTTTTGATGCTTTCCGCCTTGTGCAGTATTTCCCATAAATTCTTTCAGTGTTCTGACATCACTTTAGTCTTTTGTTTCCTTCCTTTTTAGTGACCCTTTGCTTTCTGCATGCATAATACTGTTGACATCATCCCACAACTCTTCAGGTCTTCTTTCAAGAATATCCAATATACCAAATCTATCGAGATGTTCTCTAAATTCAAAGTATATACTCAAGATTTACGTTTGACTCTTTGGGGCTTAGGAGCCAATTTGAAGAAACTCCTACTGACCAAAGATGAGCTAATAATGGATTGGAACACTTTTTTTAATAAATCATTTTATTGGAGACTCATCCATTTCTTATCACAATCCATACATCCATCCATTCTGTCAAGCACATAAGCACATTATGTACATTTGTTGCCCTCATCATTCTCAAAACATTTGCCTTCTACTTGAGCCTTTAATATCGGCTCCTCATTTCCCCCCTCCCTCCCCCCTACCTCATGAACCCTTCATCAGTCATAAATTATTATTAGTTTGTCATATGTTACACTGTCCGATGTTGCCCCCACCCTCTTCTCTGATGTCCATCCCCCAGGGAGGAGGCTATACGTAGATTCTTGTAATCAGTTCCCCCTTTCAACCCCACATTCCCTCCACCCTCCAGGCATTGCCACTCTCATCACTGATCCCAAAGGAGTCATCTGTCCTGCATTCCCTGTGTTTCCAGTTCCTATCTGTACCAATGTACATCCTCTGGTCTAGCCAGGTTTGTAAGGTAGAATTGGGATCATGATAGTGTGGGGGGAGGAAGCATTTAAGAGCTAGAGGAAAGTTATGTTTCATCGTTGATACCCTGCACACCTCCTCTTCCCCACAACCCTTCAGGAAGGGGGTGTCCAGTTGGCTACTGATGGGCTTTGAGTCTCCACTCTGCACTCACCCACATTTACAATGATAGGATTTTTTGTTCCTTGATGCTTGAGACCTGATTCCTTCGACAGCTTGTGGTCACACAGTCTGGTGTGCTTCTTCCATGTGGACTTTGTTGCTTCTCAGCTAGATGCTGCTTGTTTATCTTCAAGCCTTTAAAGACCCCAGACGCTATAGCTCTTGATAGCCGGGCCCCGTCAGCTTTCTTCACCACATTTGCTTATACACACGTTTGTCTTCATTGATCGTATCAGAAAGGTGGGCACCCATTGATAAGATTTTTAGTTCTTTGATGTCTGATAACTGGTCCCTTCTACACCTCATGGTCAGACAGGCTGGTGTGCTTCTTCCGTGTAGGCTTTGATGCTTCTCAGTTAGATGCTGCTTGTTTATCTTCAAGCCTTTAAGACCCCAGACGCTATATCTCTTGATAGCCGGGCCCCATCACATTTGCTTATGCACACATTTGTCTTCAGCAATCGTGTCGGGAAGTTCTGCATCCTGGAATGCCAGTTTAATAGAACAACGTGTTCTTGCATTGAGTAAGTGCTTGAGTGGAGGCCCAATGTCCATCTGCTGCCTTAATACTAAACCTGTAAATATATGCACATAGATCTGTTTCCTCATACTCTTTTTTTTTTTCCATTCGGCGTTTTATTTGTTTCGATGCATTACATCCCTAGAAAAAGAAGCCCAGGATTTTCCCTCCTGTGTGTTTCCGCCTGGCTTCCTCGTGGTCCATGATGCCGGCGGAGGTCGTCAGCACGATGAAACTGAACTGCCGGGAAGGGAGCAGGTTGTTCTGCCACTTTTCTAGATCTTTGAGCTGCACATCAAATCTAGGGCTGATCACTCCGCACTTGTTTAATCTGCCCGTGAGGTTCACTACAATTTTCCCAGCTCTGTGGTCATCCATGATTTCAAATTCACCAATGTAGCCGTGCTTCATCATCACAGTTAGAAACCGGACAATGACCTTGGAGCATGGCCTAATGAGAACTTGGCGCTTGCCTCTCTTCTCCGCATTATTGGTGCTCTTGAGAGCGTCGGCCAGGACGTTCATGCGCACCATGATGGCGGCACGGAAAGATGGCGGAAAGATCCCCATACTCTTATATAGATATATTTACATATGTACATGTCCGTATTTATATCTCTATAAATGCCCTTTGTCTCCTAGTTCTTTCCTCTATTCCCTTTTACTTTCCTCTTGTCCCACTATCATGCTCAGCCTTCATTTGGGTTTCAGTGATTTCTCTCCGTTATCTTGCCCTTGCTGAATCCCTACCAGGCCACTCACACCCTCCTTGTCACTGATTTTGGATCACTGGTTGCTGCTCTCCTGTCCCTGGGTTGGTCAGCACCGCCTCCTTACCCATTCCTCCCCCTCTCCCAAGTCCCCCCAGAACCATTGGTCCCATTGTCTTCTCCTCCAGATAGTCATTCAGTCTGTCTTATCTAGATAGATCTGTAGAGGTAATAATGTGCCCCAAAAATCAAGCCATAGCAAGATAGGCGATGAGTGAGAACACAGCGATGACAACAGAAAAGGAAACCAATTACCCATAGAAGAATAAATTAATTAAAAGAAAAAAATTTTTTTAAAGAAAGAAAAACCTGTAAATAGATCAAGGTCTGATTTTTTATCTCTAGGCGTGTCCTTCAGTCAGGTCCCATGGGTACCATGCTCTGGCCCCAGAGTCTGTCCTTTGAACTCCCTCGGGGGCTCCCTGCTCTGCTCCCACGGTTGCTCTGCCGTACGCTTTCAGTGGTTTGCCTCGGTGTCACAGGGTCAGTCTGGGGAACACTTTTTTTTTTAAAGTCTAAATCCATGATTTTATTATGATATGTTGAAAGATAATTGAAAGATGTCAGAGTAACCAACTCATTTTTAAAAAGATAAAAAATCTAGTATGGATGCTGCGTTGGCCATGTGGACTGTTGCTTCGGGTAAAAATGGGGAGTGAAGGGCTGGGAAGCTAATGAAGGAAGAACGCCCGAGTCTGTGAATCACATCCTGACAGACGCTTACCAGCCTACCTCTAAGTTACTTTACCATAAGATTATGTTTCAGTCTGATTCAGCCCCGTCCTAGAACGGGCTTTCTCTGCCTCAGCACGACTGACATTTGGGACTACTAGCTCATGCTTTTGATTGGGGGTTATCCTGCCTTTGTAGAAGGTGTAACAACATCTCTGGCATCACCAGAGGAAGCCATTACAAGAGAAGAAAACTATAGAACCAGAATCTCTTCTGGATGATAAGTAAACATCTTTTGAGGAATGTTAGCAAGTTGCCGTTTGGTCAGTTCGCCCTGCTTCCTCCGTCCCCTGACCCTCTCTCCCTAGCAGGACGGCCCTTTCCGGCAGTTAGTCTTTCCTAATGAAGCTTGCGTTAACGGCGTCTCACCACGTCACTTCATAGGCACGTTCCCGTTGAATGTCTTCTAAACTAATTTCATTGTTCTCTGTAGTGCGGTGTTCGGAACCACCACAACCACCACTTCCTTTGTGTATCTTCCTTGTTCAGCTCCCGGGGGCACTTGAGGAAACGGAAAAGCCTGCGGCTCGAATCAGGTCTTGGCTTCTTTTACTGCCTTGAAGAAAGCTTTCACAGCAGGTTTCCCTGATGCAGTGTTGTTTGGCTTCTTGCCTTCTATTTCCGTGGCATTGATTGTGACAACTTATGATATAGTCTACTGGTCCAGTTGAGAGAATTTTTGCTTTCTTAAAGCCCATGGAAGAATGCTCAACCATATTAGTCCTTGTGACCGCTACTTAAAGACAAGAGGTGTCTTTGTCAGTCAGCTCACAGCACCCTTCTGTAGGAGCTCCAAGGCTATATATAGTTCTGTATGGGAGCAGTTAACCTCATCTTTCTCCTGTGGAATGCCTGGTGGAGTTGAACCACTGACCTTGCAGTTAGCTGTCTAATTCTTGCCAGACAGTGCCTTTGGGGTTCTTTTTATTAGTCAGTAGGGAAATGAAAATTAAAACCATAATGAGACACCATCTATTAAATAAATCATAACGAGGCCCACTGTAGTGGGTGCAATCTAAAAAAACTGATCATACCAAAGTGCAGGTGATGTGGAACAACTGGCGCTACCATACACTGCTGGTGGAATTTAAACTACAGTCACTTTTTGGAGCAAAGACGTGACTGTGTCCTAACGGCTAAACCTGTACCTGCTGTACGATCCAGCCATCCTTCTCCTAGTGTTCACCCAAGAGAAGTGGAAAAAAATATATGTCCCTATGTGTAGCAGCTTTCTTTGTAATAACTGAAATCCGGAAGCAAACATCCACTCTAAGTATCTGTTAAGAGTTGTATGGATAAATAACTTGTAATTTATCCAAACAATGGCATACTACTCAGGCATAAAAATGAATTGATGCTGATACATGCAACAACTTGATTGAATCTCAAAGTAATTATCCTGAGTGGGAAATAGCAGACAAAACAATTAAAGAATACATATTACATGATACGATTTATGTAGAATTATAAAATTCAGATTGCTCAGTTATAGAAAGCAGTGGTTACGGGGGAAGGGGGAAAGGTGACCGTTGAAGGATCCCAGAGAGATACGTAGGGACAAAGAACAGCTTTGGAGGTGAGAATGTGTTCCATTATCTGGACTGTGGTGATGGGTTGTTTCAGTTATATATAGGAAAGGAAGCCTCAAAACATTTGTGGAAAAATTCCATTATCAAAACTGTTTAAATCGTACAATTCAAATACGTTCAATGGCTTTTTGTTGCAAATTTTTAACTTTAGGTTTCTTTCTACCCACTTGTGTTATCCTGGGTTGACTAGAGAAACAAATCCAGAGACATTCATATGTGTATAAGAAAGAGCGTTATATGAAGAGTAATTGTTCATTAAGAAAACATCCCAGCCCAGATCGTCTATAAGTTCTATACGAGCCCATATGTCCAATACTAATCTATAAAGTCCTCTTGACTCACGAAACACATGCAATGACATTGAATGCAGGCAGATCACAGGCCATTGGGAGGGAAGTCTTGTGGGTCTAGTGGCGTAAGTATCTCAGTGCTGGCAGGGATCTCCATGTGGCTTCTCCAGCTCAGGGCACTAGCGTAGCTCCATGTGTCAGCTGCCATGTCTCCTGAGGAGTGAGCAGAGAGAGAAGGTGTGTGTCCCACCTCCAAGGAGGATTCTGGAGTATGGAGACGGGTCCAGCAAAAAGAAACCAAACAGGAGTTGTTTCCCAACCGTGTGACTCTGCTCGTATTTTTGGCACCCATACTAAAGTGCTGCACCGATCATGAACCAGTGTAGTAAGTGGTATCCCTGAAAAGATTCCACGAGGAACTTAATCCATTGTGTGGATACTGTATGAAGCATTGAGTCTCATCACACAGTACAATATTTAATCCTGCTTTATTTTTAAATCAAGCATTTTGGAGAAATTACATAAAGTATGGGCTTATGCTATATTTATGAAAGTATCAACAAATCATGAGGGTTGCGATAGTTTATTGTGCCAGCCTGGCCGATAAACACAAGTAGGATTAACTGAAGGGCAGAGGGATAAATGGCTCGGTGAGCCTCACCTTGCTTGTTCTGTGCTTCAGTTTAAAGGGGTATACTACCTGTGGGATGCCTAGCCTGTGGACTGTGTCACTGTAAGTTGAGGTCCCTTTAAGCCCACGCGATTGGAATGTTCCTCTCTGGAGCTGGGGACTGACAGTTGATGACAGTTGGGGACCTGCCTTGCTGTTTGCTGCCTGGGTATATGTAGCCCAGCTCTCTACAGAAGGGGACTGGCAACTGGCGGCTCTCAAGCCTTAAAGGACTGCTAGTGTCTCACTGCTTTATAATTTAACTGTTAATTTCTTGTATTATCTATCTGTATATTATTTAACGGTTTATTTCTCGAATTATATATCTATCTTTATAAATATATTTGTATATAATTACTAGCAATCTGGTTTGTCTCTCTAGAGAACCCTATCCAACACAATGGTATTGAAGTAAACTCTCCCAAATTGTTAACCCCGTGGATGTAATGAGAGAGACTCTTTCCCCAGTCTTGGTTATCATAGCTGTGTTAGGATTAGTACAAACTGAGAGTACAAACTCTCTGCTAAGTGCTAGAAGTAACCTTTTGAGAGTGGAGCTGGTTGCTGTACTCCTGGATGGTAGGAAAGTTTCTTGGGAAGAGGCTTAGTTTCAGTCTTTGGATCACTAATGAATTTTGCACAAAGATAGCCACCTTATACTTGCCAGAGGAATGCTTTCTGATAAGCTGCCTGTCCCGCTAGATTTTGTTACCTGGAAACAATACCCACTCAGTTTTCAGCCACTTAAAGTTACAGTCCTATAAGTAAACACTCACGT
The DNA here is from genome assembly GCF_050624435.1 of Tenrec ecaudatus. NCBI lineage: Eukaryota > Metazoa > Chordata > Mammalia > Afrosoricida > Tenrecidae > Tenrec > Tenrec ecaudatus. Next base: position 72,362,071 of record NC_134539.1, on the reverse strand, counting down.
TTGTTATCTGGAAAGTGGGGAGACAAAGTAACTCGTTAAGGAGTGCGCATCGCTGTTATCCAGAAAACAAACACAATAGCTCATTATGCCTGGTTGTATTTTTAATGCCAGCTTCCCAATGCATTTGCTTAGTTATGTGCAGCTAGGGGTTGTACAAAAATCGAACTTTGTAACCTAGGGACTGCCTGTAACTCGCTTCTTTCTAGGCCCTCAAGAACTCATTGCTGTGGCAACATTATTTGTTGCCAATGTGGTGCTCAGACAACTACCGTAACAATTGTTTTCACTTATCCTGGTCACATTCTGCTACTTTACATGGACAGTGTTTCTGTACTTTTTTATACACTATCCAGGGCTCTGTCATCTTCTGAAGTGTACTCTTAATCTCCAGGCTTTATTTCAAACCATGACTGCCGGCTCCCATGTGATCTTCCAGTGTGGCCACTGCTTTGGGCGTTTTCCTCCTGTGTTGTTGCCCTTCCTTCTGCCTGTCCAGGCTCATGGCTGCTTCACGAACAAAGCCTCTCCCTTCATGAGCACACACACACCTTTTCCCGGTATCATCGTAACATGAACCTCCCCGACTTTATTTTGAATTCCCTTGGCAGTGTTTTGTTAACGTTCTGTTTTCCTGATTCATGTTGATTTAGAAGATGAAGCGGTTTTTACTGATCATTCTTCTGTTCGTCCTCCTGTAAGATCTTTGAGGAGAATCGGCCTGTGTGCTGGTTGTGCCCTGGGCACTTGATAGATGTTTCTTGCTGAGGGCTACACATGTTTTACATACAGGGCTCCCTTGCTGTCAGAAAGCAGAGTGTTCTAGGAAACCTTTCATAGCTCAAAGGGGGCTGTTATCATGAGTTTGTCTGTAAAAGATCTTTGCACATTCCCAGGCCCCCAAAATTAACCCACTAAGTCATGCCAAATGACATCGAAAACCTCAGCTGAACTGTCACGCACTGTGTCTGTAGCTCAGTGCATTGGGTGTGCTGCCCCTGGGCAGGAGCTTCGCAGCACCACTCCGCTGCTTGGCGTGGCCACTGCCACTTTCACCGCGAGCTCCCAGCAGATGCTGAGCACTCGTTCGTGTTTCTCCTAAGAGCACCAGTCCTCTCTGGAGTTCTTCCCGGCAACAAAGTAAGTCCTAAGGTAGGGCTCCCATAACTCCTGAGTGGAGTGAAGTGAACTTTCGAAAAGTCTTCTCTTTTTTCCTACAGAGTGGCTGCCGGGTTTGAACCACTGATCTTGTAGTTCGCAGTACAACACTTATCCCACTGAGTCATTTGAAAAGGGTTAGCGGTGACCGTTACATGACATAGTGAATGTTGTTGTTTTGGTGAATGTTTTTAATGTCACTCAACTGAATACTTTGTTTATTTTTATATGTATTTAACCACAATAAGAAGGTACTATTGTTAAGTGATTTTCTTTCCCCTGAAGCTTATATCATTGGAATTAAAGTAGTTGAGACTGATGAATGAAAGAACACGCGTTTAGTAGAGTTGGTGTTGGGAACTCTTGGGGAGGCCCGCATCCTATCACACCAGGGAGAAGGAAACCCCACGGTCCACAGCAGCCTCCCTGTTGGGGGAGCGCCTGCTACTGGGTCACGTGGAAGAGCAGCAGAAAGAGGAAGGGCCCGGGCGGGGTGGACTGACAACAGGGCTCAGACATAAGAACGGTGGTGAGGATGGCGCTTTGGGCCCTGGCGGTAGGTCCTTCGCTCGTGCATGGGGTGCATAGGGGTCCGAACTGCCTCAGCAACACTGAGGGACGGGAAGAGCCCTGCGTGGTGTCGTGGTTGGGCGGCTAACTGCAAGGTCGGCTGTTCGAAACCACCTCAGAAGAAAGACAAAGCTTTCTATGCCCATTAATTCAGAGTGACTGTCTGGGAATACACAGCGGCAGTTCTACTCTGACCTATGGCATCACTATGACCCCATGAGGGGAATATACTCAATGACAGTGAGTGGGTGGTATTAAGGAAGTCAAGATATGATCGCAGGTCAGGGGCAGCAAACAGTGAGGAGACAGTCTTTGGTCCCACACAGCACCTCTCCTCAGCCAGCAACCAAGTCTCTCTCTGATCCTCGCTTTCTCAGCCACGTCACCCCTTGTCTGCTGCCTCATTGGCTCGGGAACCCTGCCTGCGCTCTCCAGGGTGCGGCCCTTCTGCTCTGCCTTGGCCTGGCTCCTTTGCCCTTTCCCATGGCCTCTATGCCACAGCCTCCGCGGCCTTAAGCAAACAGCTCACACATGATCCGCGGGCCTTCTTTCTGCACGGTCCAAGGAATTCTCTGGGTTCCTGCTTCTGCGATGGCTCATTTATAGCTAGCGCAATGGTGGGCAAACCCGACTGCTCTCCCCATTAGTGTTTCACACCCTATTTTCATAGCCCACACAATCATTTGGTGGGAGTTACAGAAAGAAACGCGAAGAAGAGCCATGTGAAGAGATTGCACATTCCCCTCAGGGGTGACGGTTCCCTCTCTCTTCCTTACTCTGATTTCATTTTCTCCTCATGTTTGCTGTCACTTACGACACATGCTCTTCTCCGCTTGTCCAGCTTTCCGCCTCTGTCCAAACTGCAGAGCAAGCATCTGCTTCCTCCCGTGGGATGCATGGATGTCGCACTAAAGAACCGTGCCTACTGCTCTGACTTTGCCCTTGACCTTTATCGTGAAATGACTTTCATCAGGCAGATGTAGTGTGTCTGCAGTGACAAGTGTTACTGTGCTTCCCTCACTTAGATCATTAAATTTAGTAATGTTGAGGTCGTTAGTTTATTCTGCCAACCTGGCTGATAAACACAGGTAGGGTTAATTGAAGGGTGGAGAGATAAATGGCTCAGTGAGCCTCGCCTTTCAAGTTCTCGGGTCTCTTGCTTTGTGATGGTTGGACCAGGGTGCAGCTGCTATAGCAGTTCCCAGCTTCAACTTGCAAGGCAGACTTCCTGCAAGACATCCCTAAGGAGAAGCCAGATGGACGTACCCTGATGCAGCCCTGGGTGCTGGAGCAGCCATGTGGAGACCCCTGCCAGCGCTGAGCTGATTACATATTAACTGATTTGGCTTTCCTCCTGCAGTCGGCATCACAGTGTGCGTTTTGTGAGATGGAGGAGGACTTTGTGGATTGGTTTCGGACATATGGGTTAAAGTTGGACTTGTGGGCTCGGGCAGCACTGGGTTGGGATGTTTTCTTGATGTGCACTCACCCTTTACATAAAACTCTCTTACATGAGTTTCTGTGGGTTTGTTTCTCTAAAGGACCGAGACTCACACAGGATAATATACACTAAGTTGCTTGGTGTCCCACGTACCATGCAAGTGACTCTTCCTTTAGACATCCAGATTTCTGTCAGGATTACTAACGATTGAAAGAACTGGAGAGTTCTGCGCCGTCCTGGAAGGTCGCCGTGAGTTAGAAATGACTTGACAGCAGTGGTTCTTTGTAAAACCACTCAATGCTCTCTAAGTAATAACCATTTCTGCCCAGTCCGGGGTAGCCCTTACGAAAAGCTTGTCTCTTGGATTTGCCTGCAATTATAAGTGGTGTTTTGCCATGCTTTGTTGTTTACAATTAGGGTGACTGGAATAGAACTTGCAGTCTCGTGTATCAAAAAGTCAATAATCTGGTTTCCAAAATTTTCTTTATTTTTGGTTTGTATTGCTTTGTTTTACTTTTGTTTGTCTGTACTAGGTTGTTTTTCTGAGGTCTTTTGTCATTGGAGGCCACCACCTTGAAATTGTGCTTCTTGCTTTCTGCTTTTCGGTACATGAAACCCAGGGTTGATGAACCTATAGGGACAGCAAGGAAAATTAAGGGGCTGGGGGGTGGGGCACGTTGGTGACCGTGGGTAAAAGGGAGATGATATCAAGGGGTCCATGTAGAAGAGCAGTGTCTGCAGACTGATGATGGTAGCAATTGTACAATTCTCTTTCTCGTGATGGAACTATGGAATGATAGGATGTATGTATTAAATCCTAATTAATAATAATTTATTTTTTTAAAGAAAAGTCTATCAAGACCACTGATTTCTAAATTTCAAATTAGAATTGGCACTACTAAAATATAAGAATTATTTGTATAATTTTCATATTCAGAAATATGTGTTCTCTCTGATACATATTCAAATTATAGTTCATTTGAAACTAGCTGTCTGAAAGCACAGGTAAGCATGTTCATTTGTAGCTGCTGTAGTAGTAAGAGTTGATGCTCTCTAGCACTCATTAATTTCTTCCATATGGGATATGGCTTTCATGTTGCTTAATTCTTGTTTCAATGGACTGTTAAATAGAATATTTACTGTGATAAATGATTTTATGTGCAGCATGCTGTTTAATTAGAAATTCTTTAAGTATAATTTCTTCCACTAGAGGGCTCTTGGAGGCTTTTCCTCGATAAAGATGAAGTGTTTCTTTACACCTGTGGTTCTCAACCTTCCTAATGCCGTGACCCTTTAATACAGTTCCTCATGTTGCGGTGACCCCCAACAATGAAATAATTTCTGTTGCTACTTCATAACTAATTTTTCTACTGTTATGAATCATAATGTAAATATCTGATAGGCAGGATGTATTTTCACGGTTAAAAATTGAACATAAAGCTTAGTGATGAATCACAAAAACAATATGTATATGTTGTGAAAGATTTATTTTTCATGACAAATAAATGAGATTTTTGTCTTGAAGCATGATGTAGCATGTATGGGTAACAGTCTTCATGCCGGATACTCGTATGTGGGCGGATCTGCATGTGGGAGGACCCACCTGGAGACGGATAGAGGAGCTGTGTCTCAGTTCCTAAGACCATCGGAAATATATGGGTTTTCTGATTTCTTAGGCGCCCCCCCCCCCAAAAGGGTGAGAACTGTTTACACCTTTCATGTCAGTTGGTCTTATTCAAAAGGTACATACTTAAGAAGAAATCACACTTAATAATTTCAGAATGTATACCTACAGTGTAATCTCTTCTGAGCTCTTGAGGCACGAAATTTTATAAATTTTTCCCTTAATACGATGGATTATTTTCTAACCTTTACTAATTATTAAAGGCTAGACTAAATAAAAATGTCAATGAAACTTTTTTCTCTAGCTTTGCTTCACAGTATTAACTTATACAATTTCCCACCCACCCCCCTTTCTTTCAGCAAGAATTGTGGTTAAAATGAATGATAACAGGTACTATTAGAAGAGGTATGTGGCACAATGGGTTAAGCTTTAGGCTGCCAAGCACGAGGTTGGCAGTCCAAGCCCCTAGCCCCTCCCGCGGAGACAGGAGGCAGTCTGCCCCTGTGAAGGGTTCAAGCCAGGAAGCGTTGGGGTTCTCACTCTGAGTTAGATCACAAACACATGTGGAGAGAGAGCATTTTCTCAGGTGAAGACTCCACTCGACATACATGACTAAGCAGAAGAAGGCTTGAGTAAGGCTTTGTCCTCTTGAATCAGTGCCTAGAACTCAATTATTTCTTTCAGTGATCTGATATTTTGTGTTAGCAAATCCAGAAGAATAGGAAATAGAAGTGGGAGGCATTGGAAGTATTTCTTTTCCATCTAGCTGCCTGTTGCTTTTTGTTGTTGTTGTTGTTGTGGTCGTTCCCTGAATACAATGGGCCCTACAGAGAAAAAGTAGGGGTGAATGGAAGTCTTTAATTTCTACTCCACCCCCAACCTCCAGGCTGTAGCAATTGAGGAATCAATGTAAAGAGCCTATAGTACTGAAGTAATTAATATAAAGGATTGTTTTATTTTCAGTTCAGTCCAGTTTACACCTACTCCAAATTACCCACTGTCTTGTTTTGCAAAGTTTCACATTTACGGTCATGGTTAAAACGCCCATTGTCCACTCTGTCGGGCATCTGGCAGGAGCAAGTGTTGCGATAGAGGGGTAAGGTTATGTGTAAACTTGGCTGGACCTGGATTCAAAATGGTGAGGCAGTTGATTTGGCAGTTATGTAATATAATGAGGTAATCACCTTCCCATTTTTATATAACATTCACTTAGCGGCCTGCTCTTTGAAACCTAACTATGCCAGTACGTGGGAAGTGGGTGAATGGCCTTTTATGTATTATAACTGTTGTCTTGGTTTAATTTATATGCTCTCGTGTGCACAGAAATCACAGAGAACCTCTTTCATAATATGGGTCTTGGACGCAGAAATGTTAATGGAATAGTTCTGGGGTATGGCTAGAGCATCAATAATGTTTCAGTTATACAGCCTCGCACCCCCATGCCCACCCCCCATCGTGTCCATATAAACCGAAGTCTGAGGTTTAACGCAAAGAGCATGCCTGACCGGTTGTCCTTCTCAGAACCTTCACCTCTGCTGGTTCCTTGGGCAAGTCATTTAACATTTCTGAGCCACCTCTAAAAGAAGAGATCATACTCTCTTTAAGATTGGTACAGGGTTTCCTCTCATTACTGTGACCAAAGGAAACAAACCAAGTACCTCAGAATCTGTTGCAGTTCTTGGTGACCCCAGCCGGGTGCATCAGAAAAAACTGGGCCCCATAGGGCTTTCATTGGCTGGTGTTTCGGAAGTAAGGTCAATAGAGTCAGTTCTTTCTCCATGGTGCCCTGAGGGGACTTGAGTGGCCCACGGTTCAGTTAGCAACTACAGCTGTCTAAGCATCCAGGGACTCCATCTAATGAATAGCATAATGCCTGGCCAGTAGGACACAGTCAGTAGAGTAGAGGTCCTTCTCATTTCGTGAAACTTTCGCCATCCGGCTCTTACCTGCTTTGCCACCTGATCTTTCATGACTGTAGGTACAGTTCTGTTCCATCCGTGTTGGGTTACTTGATCCCAAAATATGTGGGTTGCTGAGGCTTCTGTGCCTTTCCATTCGTAGTCACCTGTCCTTGCAATATCTTCTGCCTTCTTTTGTAATAATCGCTTACCTGCCTGTCACGACTGTTCCGTCGTCATAGCTTCCAGGATGACTGCTCTGCCCTTCCTGCATTGCTCGCCGCCCCCCCACATACCCTTCACTCATTCTTTCCAGTCTGCCCCCTCCGAGAGGCAGCAGGCCACGATGAACAAACGCATGTGTGCAATAAACACTCAGCGGGGACTTGGATATTGATTATTTCCTCACAGCCCTTCCGATTGTTGATGTGCAAAGTGGGGGCAGTATTGCCGTACTGTGTTGTTATGAGACATGAATAAAGAGGATAATGTACGTGAAGGACCTGGCCAAGGGCTCGGCACATAGCAAGTATTCAGTAAAGAGTAACTGTTCCTGTATGGTAATAATTTTACACAGTTTTTCCCTTCACCTTCCTATGTTCAGTGGAGCTTCAAAAAGTTCATGTAAAGGGATAAACTTAGGTGTGTACATATGTAAATTATGTTAGTCCATAAAATAGGTATTGGCCTATGTACATATATTTATATGGCAATACAATGAGGAAGTGGTGGGACTTTGGACATCTGCTCAAGCCTTCCTTCAACACAAGAACATGTTCTAACAACCTGGCACTCTGTGATGCTCACCTTCCTGACATGATCGCTGAAGACATACTGGGTACATAAGCAAATGTGAAGAAAGCTGATGGTGCCCGGCTATCAAAAGATATAGCGTCTGGGTTCTTAAAGGCTCAAAGTGAAACAAGCAGCTGTCTAGCAGAAAAGCAACAACGCCCACATGGAAAAAGCACACCAGCTTGTGTGATCATGAGGTGTCAACGGGATCAGGTAATAGGCATCAGAAGAACCAAAACAAACAAACAAAAACATATTGTTGAGAACAAGGGAAGTCAGAGCAGAGACCCCAAGTCCATCTGTAGACAATAGGCCATGCCCCCTCACAGAAGGATCACAAGGAAGGGATGATTCAACCAGAGTGCAGTATAGCACCATTGAAACACACATTATTCCTCTGGTTCTTTGAGGCTTCCTCGCCCCCCACTATCATGACCCCAGTCCTGCCGCTCAGTTCTGGCTAGACCAGAGCATGCACACGGGTACAGATAAGCTCAGGACACACAGAATCCAGGTCAGATAAACCCCTCAGGAACAGAAATGGGAGTAGCGATACCAGGAGGGTAGAGGGAAGATGGGAGGAGGGGCGGAGGAAGGGGGAACCAATCGAAATGATTGATGCATAGCACCTCCCCCCAGGGTGACAACAGAAATGTGGGTAAAGGGAGACCAGTTGTTGTAAGATATAAAAGTAATCATTTATCAAGGGGTCATGAGCGTGTTAGCGGGAGGGAGGAAAAATAGAGAAACTGGTTCGAAGGGTTCATATAGAAAGTTAATGTTCAGAAAATGATGTTGGCAACATATGTACAAATATGGTTGACAGAATTGATGTATGGGTTGCTATAAGAGCTGTAAGAGTCGCCAATAAAATGATCTTTTAAAAAAGTTGATGGGAAAATTCCATTGTCTCTTAATTTCATTTTTCTGTGAACTTTTAGAAGCCCCGTTGTAGGTTCTCAGTGATTATTTGGTGAACGGGGTAATGAGTTCATGAGTAAATGAGAACTACAGGAAAGGAACTCGGAAAACAGCCAAACCAGCAAGGGTCTACCTGCATTTGAGTGCTGCGTGCTCTGACGGAAAGCCTAGCGACTGTATTTCCAACGAGTGAGAGTATAATTACCTCTAGCTAAATGAAACCAAGTCAGCAAAGGATGATTTACATTTCAGAGTGCTTATGACTTAGAAACATACCAAGCTGATGTGCTGATATAAAGTTTAAGTTCAAATTTAACCTTTCACAGTTGATTTCAGATGACTTATTTATCATAATCAAGGCTCAATTTATTTGATAAACTTACAAAACCGTTTTATTAAAGCTGCCCTCTGACTTCATACTCAACTCTTTAAAATGTTCCGTTTTTCTTTTTCTTATAGCAAAATTTCATGGAGTTGGATGAAAACAGAAATAGACTATTGCAGAAATGCAAGGAGCTTATGAGGAGAGCTAGGCAAGTATGTAACCTGGGCGCAGCACAGACAGTCCCTCGACAGTACCAGACAGTAAGTATAAAATGTACACAGTGCTCGGTTGCCGTGCCGCACTCTCTCCTGTAAGGGCAGCGCGCAGGGCGTTGCAGTAGACAGGAAGACACCATGTGCTATGAAAAGCAGGGGGTGTCTCCCTCTGCCCCCTAGTACCACCCCCACCATTTAAAAGCCGTATATATTTTTTTGTTTAACAGAGTTTCTCTGCTATACTCAAACTCTTGCCTAACCAGTCTTCATCCTTAATATTAAATTCTTCAAATATACATTAACTATTGGCACTGTGACATTTATTCTTAGAAATATGCGGTTTCACCCCTCACCCCCATCCCCAGTGCTACCTTTGGTAGGTGGCATGTAATTTTCATGGAAACCAAGTGTCAGCAATTGATCTAGTAGAAATAGTAGCCAGCCTAGTATTTTAAAAATCAAAGGTGAATTTAAAATGTTGTCCTAGTGCTTAATTGGGGTTCAGTGGAAAGCTAAGTCTTTAGAAAAGTCTTTCTTTATCTCTACGTATTTTATATGCTTGAATATCATTGAGTTAGTAGAATGAGGAAATGTTACCCTTTAATTCAAGCTCCTCTGTAATAGCTGCAATGGCCCTGGGCTCCATCTGATAAGTTGGTGTGTGTGCGTATATTCCTACTCTTGAACAATGTCAAAATAGAGTGAGAAAACACATAGAAAATGGACTTTTAAATGTCTGATGTTCACATGTGTATTTTTGATCCATAATTTAAAATATTACCTATTTTGGTAGATAATAAAATGTCTGGTAATTATCTAAACAGTACTGGAAAATGATTTATGTGGATTGTAATTTCAAATCCCCAAGTTTAAAAAAAAACATTTTTATATAAGACAGAGAGACAACATGGAATAAATTTTGACTATTGGGGTTTATGTAGTAGTAATTTAGTAGATACTTGCAAGCAAGTTGATATGCTTATTTCTTAACGTATAGTAGAATTTCTCCCAAGTATATTGTGCTCTCCTGAAATAAGCCAACATGGGTACTGGATTGTCCGACCTTTTTCTGTCAGAAAGGAGCATGAGTCACTCATTGATAGTTACACCGTTTTTAAAAAGGATGAAATTTGGAGATAGATCAGGCATTAAACCAGACACACGCTGCTTTCTCTACTAAAACTTAGATAGATTCCGGTTTGGAGGGTGGGGCAGACCGTAAAATCAGGGAGCTAGAAGTTGGGTAGTGAGAGGTGCTAAGACGGGAAAAGTCTCCCCCAAGAAGTTAAAGATTCTTCAGAGGCCCGGGGCTAAGAGCGTGGCCGGAGAAGGTTCCTTTGAGAGATGAGGCCTGGTTGAAGAGAAACAAAGGAAGGGAAAGTATTCCAGGAAGAGAGGGCCATGAAGGACGGAGGGGGACAATCCAAGGAGAGATGGTGCCGGTGCGTTCCAGACCGAGAGAACAGGAAGGACAGCGCCTGGGAAGCGGACGTGTGTGTATGTGTGGCATGCTTGGAAATTGAGACTGGGTGCATCTAAAAGTCTCTTTCGAAGCCGAGCGGGAAGCGTGAGCCAGGGCATGTAGACGCTTCCAGGCGAGGGCGTTTGTGCCCTCTTCTTTGAGATCGGACTCTCAGTTTAAGCAGAGGAGGCATGTTATGCACAGAGCACTCGCTGCTCTCTGGAGAATAGAGTAGGAATACAAGAATGAAAGCAAGGTCATTCAGAAGCTTTGCTGTGGGTCAGGCGAGAGATTATACTGGTTGGATCAGGGTGGCAGCGTAGAAAGAGGTTGACAGAACAGGAGCATCTTGTGTGGACAGAGCCAGCAGAACTTGCCAATGGGTTTGAGGTGAAAGGTAAGAGTAAACCTTGAATTCACCCTCTGGACACATTCCAGGGCCATTGGCTTGAAATGGAGGTGACAGGATGAGCGTCACGGCTTCCCAAAGGGGCAGGGCAGGTGGGTGAAATGAAGATTTGTTTTCCTCATCTGAAACTTAGGAATGAGAGAGTCAAGGAGCCTGCATGGCGCAGTGATTAAATGCTTAACTGCTGACCGACCTGGGAGTTGCCCCAACACCAGCAACGGGCTTGGATTTATTCCTAGAGAGTCCAGTAAGGAAGACGTCATCCAGTAAGGTGGTGGCACCTGAGTTCAGAACTCACTAGAGAGGTTAGAGATTCAGCAAGATACAGGTGGCTCCAGAACAGCTCTCCGGTTTGAAGTGTGGGCCCACTTATCCTGGAGAGAGATTAGCACCACACATCTCGAAATACTTGCACTTCCGCCATGGCAGCAGGAAGTTCAAACCCATGCTATTTCAAGGTCCAGTTGTTAATTATATGCAGATGTGCAACTGTGCCAGGAGGTGAGCACCCCTGACCCTGGCTAGATTTCATATATACTGAGTATCTGGAGCTTATAGACAGGCAGAGTGCCAGGTGCACGGTGGGTGAAAGCACCCAGCTCTGACCAGAAGTCTGGTCAGTGGTGCAGACCTTGAAGGCACTCAGCAGGAGAAAGACATGAGCATTCTACCGCCTTCAGGAGCGCAGCCTTGGAAATGCCCTGTCCTTCAGGATCACTGGGGATTGTACAAAAAGCGTTCAGTTTTTTGGTGTTTGTTTTGGGTTTTGTTGTTGTTGTTGTTGTTTAGGGGATAGATGTTGAACTCCTTCTAAAAGGTAAAGAAAAATTTTGGATTCAGTTACCACAATGTTATGCCCAGGGATCCTTTCCAGGATGTTAGGACTCATTCAGGACCTTGTAGTTTGTGGACTTTGCAGGTTGTTTTAGACCAAACATCTCTGCTTTCCTCCCTTCGTCAGAAAGTGTCTGTTCCAATGTGTCTCTATGGCATCGGCTCGAGAGAGAGTGCTTTGGGGCAATTGGACTGTCCCATTATTGGATTCTTAGGATGCTTTTGTAGTTCTTCATGATGACAGTATAAAGTTCTAACTTCTTGCTCTCTTTCAATGCCCCACATATTCTGGACCCATCCTACCAATTCAGCAAGTACCCACCATTCCAAATGGACACAGCTCCTCACCCCCTATGGTATGCAGTGCTCCTTCTTTTCCCAGCTTGTAGTCCCACCCTCCTCCTTGCCTTTAACCATTTGCTCTGAGGCCCAGAGCTGAATCTTGGGTCTGCATCCTCGTAACTCTGCTGCAGCATGCACTGATTCTTTCTCTGCTCCCCGTAGCCTCTGTGATGTAGATCCGTTACTTTAATATGCAGCAGCAAGACATGTCTAAGGTATAAATCAGTGTGTACAGTTTGTTTTCTTTTAGAAAGTAATTAGCATTTTGAAGGCAAGAAGCCCTGTTGATAATTCCTTCGCATTGCTATTGTTTGCTAGTATGCTATTGAACACAGAGTAGCTAGCTACTCTGCAGATTTTTTGAGCCATTTGAACCCAGCTGCCTGTACTGAACTATCTGTGATGATAGACAATTTTTTTCTCCTTCAGGCCTTCCAAGATCTTCCCAACACCTTGGATGAAATCGATGCTTTATTAACTGAAGAACGATCAAGAGCGTCTTGCTTCACAGGACTGAATCCGACAGTATGCCTCTATCCTATTCCCATTCTGCAGCAATCACCACCACCGCCTCTATTCGTGCGCGCTCTCTCTCTCTCTCTCTCTCTCTCTCTCTCTCTCCCCTTCTCCCCCCTCCAGTACTTGCCTCCCACTCTGTACCAGAGCTCTTGGTAATAATAAGCTAGACAGCAGGAACAATGTGCTTTAAATGCCAGATTCTGAATCTATTAGAATTTTAAATAGATTCTTCCTAAGGAACACAGTGTTCTGAGTCTTTTCTTTATAAAAAGAATAGTTAGGCTAACCTGAAACACTGCAACGTCTAATATTTTTTCAGATACAGAAACGACATTTTCAGTATGTTAGGAGAACATAAATTAATTGCATACAAACAATACCACACAATTGGTATTTTCAGTGACAGTTTTAATTGATGCAAAATTTTATCTTTGGTAGGTTGATTTTCCTTTTTATCTCCCCTCCCCCTTTGCCAGATTGTTCACGAATACACAAAAAGGGAAGAAGAAATAGAACAGTTAACTGAAGAGCTAAAGAGAAAGAAAGTAGAGCTGGATAAATACAGGGAAAGCATTTCACAGGTAATCGTTTGATGTTTGTCTTTTCTCTTTATCATGTCTACCATTGATGGTACGGGAGTAGAGGACTGTGTAAAATGGAGCGATGGACTTCAAAGGGAAAACATGGAATGTGTATTCTTCCTGGCCAAATCGCTACTGCTATTAAGTTTGTTTACGTGAAATTTTGCATCTCCGTAGTATCATTTCTTTCCGTGTGTGTCTTTATGCTGTCTTTCATTGTAGGTGAAAGAAAGGTGGCTAAACCCTTTAAAGGAACTGGTAGAAAAAATTAATGAAAAATTCAGCAATTTTTTTAGCTCCATGCAGTGTGCCGGTGAGGTTGATCTCCATGCAGAAAATGAGGTAAAAGTACATTTCATGTATATTTCTTGGCAAGCAATTTTTAGCTTTGTGCTAAAAGTACCTGTACATTATTTACTTGCTTCTGAGTTGTATTTAAAGGTAGATCACTTAAGAGATTCCATCAGGGTTGTTTGTTTTCTTCCCCTTGATGACTTTGAGATTAGTGACTAATACCTTGTTAGCGCTTTTAAGCCCATTCTGAATAATGATTAATCAGCCATAGTAAACAAATGCATTGCTTTACACATCTGGCACTACCTGAGTTTTTTTTTAAAAGGTCATAAACTGGCCAACATCATTGAAATCTGTTTGTTGAAGAATTTCAGGATTTCACAAGAATAGAAATAGTTGAAGGCGCGTTACTGGTTTCTTGAACGAGAAGTGTGTGTGTTGCGGTTTTAGGTGCCACAGGCTGGCCACTGAGACGTGTTGGTGCATGACCTGGGGTCTGCTGGGGACGGGAAGCGGGGGAGCGCAGATGTGTGAGAATGGCGGTGTCGGCGGCCGTTAAACACGAGTCTGCTGGCCAGCCGGGCTAGGCTGCGAAGCCCGCACCTCCTGGTGACAGCCTACGGCCCCTGGGGCAGCGGGCTCCGCTGTGGCTCCGAAGGTGGCTGGGGTCAGAGTGCACTTGATGGCACCTGACAGCAACCAAGTGTCCTACGGAGAGTGGTGAGAGTTAGTCTAAGTTGGGAATTTTTTTAATTAAAAAGTTATTTTTAAAGTCAGTAAAGAAAATAATTCTTTCCAGCTTGACAGTTTTGCATTTTAGTTACGTGCATACATTTAAAGGAAGCGAGAGCCTTTTGTCCCACACCCACCCAGTCCCGTGGCGTCTTCAGCTATTTCACCTGAGAGCACCGCTCCCTTTCCGGTTCTAGCAAGGGAGGAGCTCTTGCTGCAGCAGCTGCCATCTCACGGAATCCGAGAATCCAGACAGGGGGTCTTCTGATCGCGAATGGAGGAGACGCTTCCTGTGTTCCAGAAACTACTCACAAGCACTTTTTAGTTTGTAATCCTGTATAACCCTCACAACAATCCTATTAAGTGGTCACCTTCCTTGACCTAGAGGACCCCTGGTGGTGTAAGTGGTTAGATAGCGGGCTGCTAATCTAAAGGTCAGCAGTTTGAGACCTCTAGCTGCTCCTCAGGAGAAAGAGGAGGCTTTCTACTGCCATGGAGAGCTAGTCTCACAAACCCACAGGGCAGTTGTGCCCTGTCCTATAGGGTTGCTATGAGGTGGAATTGACTCGCTGTGAGTTGTTGTTGTTGACCTAGTAGGCACACTTGAGTAAGCACTGAACAGCTAATCACAACGTCAGTGGTTCAAACACACCAGCATCACATGAAATAAAGATGAGGCTTGGCTTCCCCTGCAAAGTCTCAGAAACCTCATGGAACAGTGTTTCCTATAGGGTTTCGGTGGGTAAAAATTGACTGACGGCAGCAGGGTTGGTTGGTTGGCCCTTTTACTAAGAAAGCAACTGAAACAAGGTGTTAACCAACTACCAAATGATAACCAACACAGCTGGGAAGTGATACCATTTAAGAAGAAAAATCCACCGCTAACCCCAGAGCCTCAACTCCTAAATATTGCCTCCTGAGAGGTTCCAGGAGCCCCGATGGCATAGTGGTTATTGGTTAGGCTGCAATCTGCAAGGTCAGCAGTTCGAAACCATTAGCAACTCCCTGGGGGAAAGACGGAGCTTTCTACTCCTTAAACAGTTAATTACACTTTCAGAAACTCCTAGGGGCAGTTCTACCTGCCCCTCTATGGTGCTGACTCAGTGGCAGTGAGTTTGGTTTGGCTTTGGTGGAAGGTTCGTAGTTTTTATGGGATGACAACTTGGTTACCGATAGCTTGATGCCACACTCAAAGAACAACAGAACCTTTATCAAACAAACCCACCAGACAACACCTCAGACCAAGTAAGCAGAGTCTGTGAAGCTTGTGGAACGAGACCTGCTGTAAAATTCTAGGTTGTTTTTTTTATCCAGATTCCAATTGTATGTACCTGTAACTGTATCTTAGACTGTTTTTCTTCTATATTTCAAACAATAACTATACTACTGCATCCTATATGCATAGAATGTATTTTAAAGGATAACTATACCACCATCAACTTTTTCATTGCAATTTGCCATCTAACCTTGGATGCCTAGAAAATGGCCCTTTTAGCCTCTTCTCAGCCTTGCCCTTGAAGTGCATCTGTTCTGGTCCTGTCGTCACTGTTGCGAATGGAGAGTGCTAGAAGGGACCAGAAAGGGCACAGCATAGTGGCAGAGTGCAACACAAACTCTGAGAACCAGAGCTGCTGTGCTTATGAAGTGCCATGAGTGTGGAAGCGCAGACTACATGAGTTACAAGGAAACCTTAGACATCAAAGCTGTTAAAAACTCATCATTGATTTATTTGAGGGGTTAAACAGATAGAATGTGGTATTTCTAAAATTGATTAACCTGCTAGCATCCTTACATTCATGGTAAAAGAGGTGTATTTTGGTTTTGAAGCTCCTTATTAATCTTAGATCTGTGCTATCCAGGATGATGGCCACCGACCACATTTGGCTTTTGAGCCCTTGAAAGGTGTGAGACAGGCTGCAAGTATGCCATTGCAAACATGTCAGGTGCACAAAGGAATGTGAAATATCTTGGTGATAATGTATATTGTGAGTACTAGGAAACTTTCAATTGTGTATGTGGCCTGCAGTATGATATCTGTGTGGGTCAGTGCCATCTTGGACCTTAAAATTCTGCTTCTTCATTAACCACTACTTAGTCCGTTGTGTATCTCATTTTAAAGATAAGTCAGTATGCCTGACTGGAAGCCATATCAATAAGAGCAGTAAAGAAGCCTTTTGAGTCTTAGCTTTAGGACAACTTTCGAGCTGAGTGCACCTATTGCACATGTTCATTGAGCACCTGAATATGTGGCAGGCATTTTGCGAAATTGTGTGTGTGATGTTTGTTAAAATTTAGTTTTTCAAAGTCTTTATTTTCCCCAGAAAACATATAAAACCCTCTACCTTGTTAGCATGCGAATATAAACATGAAGTGGGGAGGCCTCTTGACCCTCTTTAGTGACATACCCAGGGGTCTCCCTAGCAAAGAAGTGGCATGATGTTCACGTGTTCTAATTATTTTCACTGGTAGCATTAAAGATGTTACCTTTCCCTCGCAAGGTGTTTCACCTTGTAGTTTCTAAAACTTTTGAAAACACCAAGATTGGAAAGAATGTTATGAGAGAAGGAAAAACGTTTGCTCTTTATTCACCTTGGTATTTTCTTTGCCTGATAGGTTACTGGGGACCACGACAGTCCTTAGCTAGCGGCGTGCTCCATACGTTTACATTAAAAGACTAACTTGTAAGGCTTTTACCCATATCATTGAGTCTATCAGGCTGCTCCCAAACAGCCATGTCAGATTACAGGAAAACAACTTTATATGAAGATTTTTTAATTTTTTAAAAAATGTTTTAATGTTTTATAGGAAGACTATGATAAATACGGAATTCGAATTAGAGTCAAATTTCGTAGTAGTACACAACTGCATGAATTGACGCCTCATCACCAAAGTGGAGGTGAAAGAAGTGTTTCAACCATGCTATACCTGATGGCACTTCAGGAGCTTAATAGATGTCCATTTAGAGTCGTCGATGAAATCAACCAGGTGCGGTGACTCTTCTTTACTTCTGGTCTTCTGTCCTACTGTGTTAGACAGGATTCTCTACAGAAACAAAACCAGACGCTTATGATTATAGATGGATAGAGCACGAAGGAATAGAACAGCTAATTAGTCCACACAACAGCACAGAGGGCTCGGTTCAATTCACTTCTGTGAAACAGTTAATATACTGGAAGTCCTTCCACTCATAAGGGCTGCTGAGTACAAGGTCAAGGAAGCAGACAGCTGAGTCTTCCCTCGGGCAATGCAGGCAGTCCGGCCACAGGCAGCCAGCAGCAGGGTGGGTCATCAGCAGTTGACAGCTCAGGAGTGCAGGTCTGGATGGAATATCCAACTCAGGCAATGCAAGATGGCAGGATCCGCCAGCCTCAAGCCATGTACACACCAGCAGCATGGCGAAGCAGGTCTCGAAGGAACCTCAAGCTCTAGGGACACGATCAACGGGTTGGCTGTCCCACAAGTAGTGTAGCTCACAAGTGGAGGCAGAGCTCTAGCCAAAGTAGCCACACGCTGGTCCAATTACCAGAGAGCGAAAGGGGAGGCGGGCAGACCTTGCTGAGCCATTTATCTCTGCCCTCCAATCATTCTGTGATCTCATTAATCCCACATGTTCCTATTGGCCAGGTTGGCACAATAAACCTATCACACTCACCGATATCAGTGTCATCCTTATCATTGTTTTTAAGGGAATGGACCCCATCAATGAAAGGAGAGTGTTTGAAATGGTTGTAAATACTGCCTGTAAAGAAAACACATCCCAGTACTTCTTCATCACACCAAAGGTAGGTATTATCCCCAAAGTGCACGTACACTCAGAAGTCACATGTAACACACTTTGACCCAGTATGTAAATTGGACTAGGAACCCTCCCAAATAGGACTGAAAATGTTGCAGTAATGCTTGTATTAATAAAGAAGACATGCCGCGGTGACGTGCTTCATCAGAAACCTCATTACTGACGACGGGCACGGGCAGTGCCCAGTAGTATAGTCCAGAACTGAGACTGAGGCCTCTCCGTGTCCCCAGGAAAGTTTGCTTTGACACATGCTGCCCTTTCTCCTTATTCCCACTGCCGCTGCCCTGGCCCAGAGAAAACTGACAGTCCCCAGCATCCACTATCCTCTGACTGACATTGACAAGCTCAGGGTAAGTTTATAAAGGCTAGTTCATTAGAACCATTGTGATAGGAAATAGTTTTTTGTTACAATCAAGTACTGTACATAAATTATAAAATCGGTCAAATAAAAATGTAGTAAGCGAGGGTACCCTCTCAAAAAGTCTGTGGGATGATGGGATTTTCCCACGAGTTTTCCAAGCCTCCTCTTGTGTGTTAATATAGTTAGACCAGGGCGGCGCTGTGGATTAGGTAGGCATTGGCCTGCTAACCAGATGGTCACTGGTCCAAGACTACCAGCCGTTCGGGCAGAAGATGAAGACTTTCCATTCCGATAAAGGCTTACAGTCTTAGAAACCCCACACAGCAGGTCCAGTCTCCGGTAGGTTCACATGGAGGCAGAATTGACTCGGTACTGTAGGAATTCAGTATCCATGAAAAACTTAATTGCAGAGTTCTCCCTAACTTCAGATTCTATTCATTAGTAATAGTTCTTTTTTGTAACCATCTATTGGTATTTGCTTACCAAATACCTTGGCCTATAAACCGTACTCTCCTGTTTTACTTATTTGGGGGAACCGGTCTGTAGCAGTGCCTGATAATAGAGGTTGCTAAAGAAGAAGTATATGGATAATGATGATAAGAGTATTTATTCTGGGGAAATTCTGGAGGATCTGCTTTTCTCCAGAGTCGACCTAGGAAGTTATATGATCCCAATTGAGTGTTGGGTCTCTAGGTTTCTTAAGGCATCAGCTGTGTTAATTCCCATAAGCCTTCCAGTCTGGCAGAGTATGTGAGAACATCATAAAAGTTCCATTAGTTTGAAACAATATATGTGATTATATACATGTAAAGTTGAGATTATTGCTTAAAATGTGACTGTGTGTTGCACCACCTACAGCTCCTGCAAAACCTCCCTTACTCTGAAAAGATGACCGTGTTGTTTGTCTACAATGGCCCGCACATGCTGGAACCCAACAGGTGGAATCTAAAGGCGTTCCAGAGGAGGCGGCGCCGGATCACCTTCACTCAGCCTTCCCAATAAAGGCCCTGGGGGGACAGTAGGTAATGTCAGGTGGGAAAATCTGTTCTTAAGGTATAGCTCACGTGAATAAAAGCTAGGATTTTCATTACAACTGAGAGATGGGTTCTTTTTGGAAACCTGCTTTTAAATGGAAGTGGGTTGATGAAATGGAGACCACAGTAACATCTTCCTGTGGAACATCATCTGGTAGTAGCAACTAAGTCTTCGGTCATGGTTGAACCTGCGTTGCTGGGTTCCTGTGTACGCAGCGTGTCCCCTTGCAGATGAGAGTGAGTGCCGTGCTGGGTTCCCTGCCCTCTGGTGGTGACCCGATGACCCTGAGCTTTCATTGCAGAACAGCTTCTTACTACTTACTGAGCATAAAGGGGCCTCTAGAGGCAAAGGCATCGATTTCTCCGTGTTATATTTAATTTTTTAAACATTGTTAAGGAAATTCCTAATCTTAAATATATAATGGTAATTTATGATAAAAACGGTTCATTCCTATTAAAAAATTGTTTATCTCCACTAGACAACAGAATTTTATGGACCTTGAGAACATGTTTTGTGAAGTTGTATGGGCTGTTCAATGTCAAAAAGGTGCCAGGCCGTCTCTGGAGCACCGCTAGGTGGGCAGAAGATGCAGCCTGCAGCCCAAAGATTGACCCAGAATAGAAGCCGGTGACGGAGGTTTTTAAAGAAAACCCCGCCTTGTAAACTGTGTGTGGGTTTTCTCTTAAAGTCAATTGTATTTTACACCTTAAATTTCTAACGCATTTTTGTAATTATTTTTAGTAAGATTTTTCTGAAGATTTCATATACTGGTTTCTACAATTTATATTTGAAATTTCTCAGTGTTAAAAGCGAAGGGAAAGTATTGCTTTGTTTCAAACCCTAACGGACGCGGAATGTAGAGCTTGCGGGCTCCTTACAGTGCTAGGCTACCACGTGGGCTTCAGAGATCCCGCTTACACTGGGCTCGCTTTGAGCGGGAAAGAGTTAGATGAGACACCCTTGTTTATTTCTGAGTTGAGTGCCAAATTCTGTTTTATCAACAAAGAAATCCTGTAAGGTAGCGGACGAGTTCAGGGACATGTCTGAACAGTGGATCGGATCTGTACTGGCGATGGCAAGTTTGCTTGTTTACTTCCTAGCCCAAATGAATCCGAAGAATTGCACTGTTTGGTTTTTGCAGATTCCTAAATAGCCATTGAAATTTATATTCTTAATAGATCCCCAAATAATAAACCTCAAGTTTATGTTCTCCCTTAGCCGTCTTCTCTTTTTCCTCTATGGAAAAAGGTTTAGAGGAAGGGTCTTCTCTTTCTAAACTAAGTCCAAACTATGAAACTATTTTAAAATAACATTTTTACTAGTGTAAACAAGTCATATAAACACTGAAAAGTTTGGTAGGGTATCATTAAGCAGATATTGTTACCAAATGTTTTTACTGTTAAATACTTTGTTGTCCACCAAAGTATCTTTACTACTCTGGGCTTGGTGTAGTTTATTAAGTTAATGCCCATCATTTTGTCCCTGAAAAATGAATATTGATGTAGGGCAAAGGCTTGAAGATAGGGAATTTTTGAAAGGGGGGGGAAAGTTCAATTATGTTTAATTTACATATGCAAATGGTTATTCCATACTTTGTAAGCATATATATTTCTCTGATAAACAGTTAATATTTGGTTTTACATTGCATTTGGGGCTATGAAACATAAATTATGTATTATTTTAACATTAAAAAATTACGAGTGATAAGTCTAATACAGTATAGTCTCAGCCACATAAAATTTTGCATATATATACTCTGCAATGGCTACGTTTTAATTTCATACACATTGTAAAAAACTCCAACTAAGTCTGATTTGATGGATAAAATGGTACTTAAAACTTTAAGGTGACAAGTGTTTTTGATGACTAATTCTTGATTGCCCTGCCTAAGTGAGGAGTCGCTTGTTGAGAGGTTTTCAGTATTGAAAGTACAAGGGATTCCTGCTGCTTTCAGATTGTCTTTTGGACACATGCTTATTTCCTTTGAAATGTGGACCTTCAGTCTGTGAAAACTGTACTTTCGTGCTGTCCTGTTAACGGTGTGCCAGTGTGCGTGTGCGGTCAGGCCTGTGTGTAACTGACAAAAAATGGGGAATGCTACTTTGTTCAAAATAAATACATATTTTTCTTATTGTTTTGTTGTAGGTTATTTTAAATGAGAACTATTTTTATTCTCTCAGCCTGCATAGGAGTCTTTTTCTTTCTCACTCAGAATTGGGGGAGAGGGCAAATCTCTGAAGTGGCCAGCATTTACAGAACAGTGCTGGGCAGTCCACCAGTGTTCAAATGGCGTCCTTTGCCTTCCTGCAAGGAAATTCATCTGAGAGAAGCAATAAACACGTGGGGAAGGTGAAGCCAAGCTTCTGCTAGGGAAGCTGCCGTTCTGCAAGACCTCCCTAGTAGCAGCTTGACTTCAAAGTATCCAAAAATGTATCCTTCAATCCAAACCATAGATTTGTTTCCCCTCTCCCCCCAAAATTGCCCATTAAACATGCCTGATGGCCCATTTTGTCTTTATTTCCTACATCAAACCACTATCTAAGGTAATTAAAAAGGAAACAAATCATGTATTTTTTAATCCAGGCTGACTTTCTCACTTGCCTTTGGATGAGTTGCCTAACTCGGTGTCTCTGCTCATGAAATGAGAGGTCGCTGCTTCCCGGAGTGGAAAGGATTGAGATTGAGCATGCGTGTTAGGCACTTACCTGTTTACTTCGCCCCTCAGAGTTTCACTTTTGGAAAAAAAAAAAAAAAAAGTTATACAAAGTGTTCCTGTACATCTCTTTACTTTGTAGCCAAACAAGTAGTATAATGAGTAGATGTGCAAATTTGGGAGGTTTGATTCTGTTCTCGTTTTTTATTCCTAGGCGACAAGTAGGTGCGGGGTTAAGATAAAACAATTTGCTCATTGATGTACAATAGTTACTGGTGATTTAGTCAGAAGAATCACTACTTGCAAACAAGCCAACTGTAACTCCAAAGAGAAAACGGTCATTTGGCCTAGCTTCCATCTAGCACCTGTGCTACGCGGACAGGAGAGGCTGAGCAACCTAAAAATAGCGCGTGCACACACACACACAGAGAACATGGGCTGGCTATTTTTAGCTGGGTTAGAAACACCTGAAAGATATTCTCTTAACACCTTTTATTACCCTCTGTGACTCCTTTTAGTGAGTAAACTGATTTCACTTTAGTCCACCTCTCAAGGGGATGCTTCCCCACTGGCATTTAGAGTGGTCAAGGTGACAGGACGGGCTACCAGGAGGGAAAAGGGTAATTGCAAAAGGAAGATTTGGGACAAGCTGCCAATGTATGTTACATGTTCCACAAAACCAAAACCCAGTGTCATAAAGTCGACTCATAATGACCTTCGTAAGAAAATAAAACAAACCCACTGCCGTCGAGTCAATGCCGAGTCTTAGTGACGTTCTACCTCAAGGACCTGGTTGAACTGCCTCGGTGGGGATTCTGAGACTACACTCCGGGAGCAGAAAGCCCTGTCTTCTGAAGAGCAGCTGCTGACCCCAACAGTGAGTAGCCCAATGCATCCCCACTGCCCACCAGGACTGCCACCAAGTCGGTCCCGCTCATAGTGGCACCCCTGTGACTTCCAGAGACTGACTTTGATGGGACTAAAAAGCTCCCGAGGAGCCGCTGATGGTTTCAAACTGCTGGCCAGGTGGAATGCAGCCCCATGTGTGCCGCCCGTCTGCTAACACGCCATCCTCCCACAGAGCGGTGGGGCTCACAATGCTGCTGGCAGGAGCAGCCCAGGGAGCGTTTAACTGCTGCGGCACCAGGTGGTAAGCGTTGCTTTAAAGTTCCTTTATATTTTCATTTAGCAACAGTGATCTTTGTAGCATACGCTTTACCTTTATTTTTTTGAGTGCAGTCTTTTTATTGGACAAATACACAAGTTGAACAAAAGACAGTGACTCAGCTATCTTTGAAAGTCATTCTCATGTTCTGTGGCCTTCCAGGCCGTGTGCACATTAAGTAACGTGCCGTCATAGTCAGCCCAGTGTGAGTCATCAGTCCCTTCATCATGCAAACCCACCCTGTGAATTGCCCAACTTTTAAGTCCAGAAGCAAACAACAAAAGAGAACAAATTAAATATTTAAAAATACAGAGTGGAAACAAAATATTTCAAAAGTTTGTTGAACGTTTTCTTTCAGGTTTAGGGTAAATACTACAGAAAGGGAAAAGAGCTGAGGGGCTTCGTGGTGGGCCTGGGGTTCCTTCTACTTCGCAGCGACCGACCCCACAGTGAGGCACAGGAGCAAATAAAGCATACGCCACAAGGCTCACTTTCCCATCAGTTGGACTTTGAGCGCTTCATAATGGTCCCTTGGTGTTTATAAATCATTGATGCTTACATCACTTCCTTTGGTGCTCCTCCAGTGTTTCCCCTTAGGGGATAAAATGGTTTCAGTTTACCATGCAGTAAGAATTCTGCTTACCCCAAAGCACAGTAGCAAACACGCTGCCACAGAATAATAGACCCTATTTAAAGTGTTAAAGAGCAAAGATTTCTCTCCGATGATGTAAGGTGCACCTGCCTCGAGCCTGGGAGTTTGCAGTTGCTTCCTAAATCATATTTGAAAGCTGGGCAACATTAAGGAAGGCCAAAAAATTGCTGATTTGAATTACAATGTTGGTGAAGCATATTGGAAGCCCCATGTACTGCCAGAAGAATGAACAGCTCTGTCTTCGGGGGAGTACAGCCGGGATGCTTCTTAGGAGTGAGGGTGGCAGACTTCACCTCAGATCCTTTGGACACGTCATCGGGGGAACCAATCCCTTGAAAAGGGCGTCATGGGCAAATCAACAGGCCCTCCACAGAAATGAGAGGAGAGCTGGACTGGGAAATCAAGACCAGAGAGGGGACCGTCTGCATTATAGAGGAGGCACCGAGCTTTCTCTTGGTGAGTATGATGGGTAAATGGGGAGGAGCAACCTCCAATCAGAAAGGGATGCTAAACAACAGGAACCTAAGGGAACAAAGCGTGGGTACCCACCCCTTGGTGAACCACACCATGAAGTGAGCACCGTGATGACCTTGGACATTGGCCTTACAAGCAACATAGCATTCCCCAGAGGACTACACCAGAAGAACTCCATGTAGAAGCCTGGCTGAATGAACTGGGCCCTGTCTCAAGATTATCTGTACCCTTGGACTTAGCACTGAAATACTCTCATCAGAAGGAAGCAAAAGGAAGGGCCACCCCAAGACTGGAAATGGGGGTCATTGGACCTTGGATGGGACCCCTGGCCTAGTGGGTGTCCAATGGAAGGGGATCCAGAATCACCATATATTTAGTATCTCAATGCTCCCCTTGCCGCTAGTATGACAGGTTTTCATCTGTTAGGCATGAATTTACACCTGGAAGAATTAATACAGGAAATTTTCTCCTACTACCAAACAGCTCAATCAATTACGAAATCAGTCTGTACAAAGAAACAACTCCTGGTTTGCAGCTCATGGTTGAATTCTACTCACAAACTCTTATCAACCGGATCTTAAATTTCATGCCATTAGATAAAGTTTTGATGTTATCGATGCAATTGCCTTTGACCTTGGGGATGACTGAAGGTGTTTTTTTTTCCTTTTGTTGTTGGTGGGGTTTTGTTCTTGTCATAATACTACTGCCAAAGTAAACCAGTCGTTCATCACCCATAGACGAGCAGATGGATTCTGGGCACCCGCTTAACTCTAGCCCCAATCCAAGACCGTTCTTACAACATGGCCTTGCTCAATACTTGCTCTCATGAAGAACTCACCGAAAACACACGCACTGCAGCAAAGTGTGGGGAAGGAAGCAAATAGTGCCCAGCTATCAATTGGAATGGTGTCTGGGGTCTTTAAGGCTTATATTTCAAACAAACAGCTATCAACTAGGTTCCCATGGAAGAAGCGCACCCCCCTGCGTGATCGATCCACAGGTGACCATAATAGGATCCAAATATGACGAAGGAAAAAGTATAAGCTTAACTTGTGAACACTCAATTTGTAGAAGGCTGTGGAGGACAGGGGGGCCCCAAATCTACCTGCAGAGTCTAGTCAGATGAAACCTGGCAGATGCCCTCTAGCCACAGGCAAGAGACTGGCACAGCTTTTACTATCAGAGATTGTTATAGACTGGTGGATCGCACCATGGGATAAGATGATACTTGTCAGTTGACCTCCCTCAACCCAGCCTGAATTTGCTCAGGGTTCTCTTGCCTGTTCTATGACAAATCTTGTTCTGGCCTTTTAAATATTGATGGTCTTTTTTTTTTTACACTTTATTTGTGTTTTTTTTTTAATGAATACACCCTTTTAAAAAATTATTTTATTGGGGGCTTGTACAACTCTTATCATAATCCATTCATCAGTTGAATCCGGCATGTTTGTACCTATGTTGCTGCCCTCATTCTCTTCTAGACATTTACTTTCTATTGAGCTGTCAGTACCAGCTCTTTTTTTTCTTTCCTCAACCCCCACCCCATGTATTCTTATCTTTGTGTGATTACTGTATATATCTCGAGCACAAGCTTAGGTTTCAACACATGTTTTGTGCAGTTTTTGTAGTAAAATTAGGTGCCTCGGCAGGTATTCGGGTTGGCTTATACTCAAGTATGTCCGGTATTATTTTCTTGCTGTGTTTTTATGTTTGATTCTTACTGTTTCTGCTAGGTTTCCCACTTTGTGAGGCACAGAAGGAGTAGATGCATGGAGACATTCACTAATGCAGTGGTTTATTGGGGATGTGGGGTGGGCGGGGAGGTGAAGGGGATTTGGGGAACAAACAAGTGGGACAGTGGAAGGAGCCCAGGAACTGATTTGATGATGTGTATACAACTCATTTGAAAAGCGATTTAACCATTGAACCCTTCAGGATCACTGGTGAGAGTGGTGATATTGGGAAGGTGGGGTAGAAAGGGGTGACTGATTAAAAGGATCTATATGTAACCCCCTTCCTGGGGGACAGACAACAGAAAAGTGGGTGAAGGGAGACATTGGACAGTGTAAGATATGACCAAATAATAATTTATACATTAAGGATTCATGAGGGAGGGAGGAGCGAGGAGGGAGGGGGAAATGAGCTGATACCAAAGGCTCAAGTGGAAAGCAAATGTTTTGAGAATGATGAGGGTAACAAATGTGCTGGACACACGATGTATGTATGGATTGTAATAAGAGTTGTAAGAGCCTTCAATAAAATTATTAATTAAAAAAAGAAAATAACAATTTAACCATGGGAGTATGTAGTACATGAATACCATATCAAGACAACTACTAAAAAGAAACATAAACCAGACTTGACCAATGGTTGCCATGGGTGAAGGTGAAAGAATTGTTGATTGGGGGGCGTTGAGTTTAGGTGAATGGTGGTGGAATAGTTTGCAAAAGATGTCAGTAATGGTTGTCCCACATGAAGAGTACAATCAATGGCACTGTTATACATGTGGAAGTGCGTGAATGGAATTGTGTATATTCTTTCAGAAAAATACGTAAATGCATACAAGGAAGAAAATGTTCTCGAAATGACGTGATAGCAACACAGCTCTGCTTGATACGATTGAATGATTGAATTGTAGGACATGGAGAGTGTTAGAAAGAAAGGACAGGCTATCATGCGTGGTAAAGTGGAGGCCAGTGAACTAGAGGAGCCGTCTGTGAGAGATGGGCATGTGGCTGCAATGGGAGGAGGCACAAGACCGGACAATGTTGTTGTACACAGGGCCTCTGAGTTAGAGCTGCCTGGGCGGTACGAACGATGTGGGTTACCTTCATTGCACTCGGGTGATCTCTTTCACCGTCATAAATTACAGAAAAGAATCACTTGCCTGATTAAGACGAACCCTGATATTCCTAAATGTCTAAACTGAACACCATACTTTTACAGTTTATATATCATACAATTCAGTCGTTCAATCGTATCAAGAAGAGTTGTACAATCATCACCACGATCCGTCTTAGAACATTTGCTTCATTCTTGTACACATCGTTATTAGCTCCCCATTTCCCCGTAACCCCAAGTAGCCATTAATCTAGTTACCGATCCTAGGTTTCATAGACCATAGGTTTCATAGACCAAAACACATTAAAAAACAAACCACAAGAATGACTAAATAAATCAGGTAAAAACCTTAATCAAAAAGAGAGCAGAAGATACTAAAATGTACAAGACATTTAAATGGATCATGTGATTAAATGGTAAGGTGCTAAGCTTTCACCTAAGTGCATCAGCACAATCCACCTCCCAGTGCAGTCTGCATGTTAGCAAGACAACTTGCATCCTTGGTCCATGATCAGGGAATTCACCAGGGGCTTAATCCACATGGATTTCCCCCTCCACTTTTAAAATATATGTCCTAAACTGTAAATGTTTTATGTCATGTTGATACTTCATAAATATTTTTACATATAGTTGTCATATGCAACATACAGTATTCCAACTTCTCCGGGTTAATCTATTGGTAAATGGCAGAGGTGACATTGAGAACCAGGTCTGATGTGTTTTCCAAAATACCATGCTGTTACCCTGCAATCGGGATACCGTGTCTTTTTGAATTGGTAGAGATGTTCCATCAAACCGCTCCTAATGATAGAATTTCTTTTCCTGTGAATAAGACATTTCTTCTTCAAGACATCCTGGGTTAGAGGGTACATGTTCTTCTGCTGTGACAAAGACCCATTTGGTAACTTACAAGATAGACCTTTATCTCAACCGCATAAAAAGTCTAGAACGGAAATAGCAACTCTGCTGGTCCTGTTTGCCGCTCCGCCGTCCCCTGGAATCTCCGGTTCCTTGGCACCATGTCAGGTGACTGTGACAGCCCTTACCAACATGCCTGCATCCAAACCAGCAAGAAGGGAGAAAGGAGCAGGAGAAGCACATCATCATCCCTGTGAGGAGCATGACCTGCCAGGGCAAGGGACACACGTCACTCTTGCTCTTGTCCAGAAGTTTCGTTGCCTGGCCTGGTCTAGCTGCAGGGACTGGCTGTCCATGGTAGCTGTGGCGCTCTGTAGCTAGTGGAAACACCAGCTATTCATCCTCAAAGAGTAAGGGGGAGAAAGTGTTTTCAAGCAAAAACTCATCGCTCTAAGGCCTGTCGGAAATGCTTGCCAAAGAGACTGAGTAGGTTTCCGGTGTGGTTAGGGGCCAGCGAGTCTGGAATCCCGAGTTGGTCACACAGGTTCAAAGACCCACGTAGCCTGCATACCTGGTTCGGGCTTCTCCCCACGGTAACTCCATTCGAAACACTCCCCCGGGGAGACTTGTCTCTCCTGCTGGAGTTTTTGTTTATTAGCATTTAAAAAAATCATTTTATTGGGGGCTCGTACAGCTCTTACCACAATCCATACATGCATCCACTGCGTCAAGCACATTTGTACATATGTTGCCTTCATCATGTTCAAAACATTTTCTTTCTTCTTGAGCCCTTGGTATCAGCTCCTCATTTTCTCCCTTCCCTCTCCCATCCTCCCTCATGGCCTTTGATGATTTATTTTAAAAAAATTTTTCATGTCTTAACACTGACCGATGTCTCCCTTCACCCACTTTTCTGTTGTCCGTCCCCAGGGAGGGGTTATATGTCGATCATTATAATCTGTTTATTACAACTGATCATTACTTAAACCTTTGTTGTTTGCTCAGCCAGAATAAGCGTTCTCTGAAGGCAGAGACCTTAAGTTACCTTAAGGCCTTAAGTTATTTTGCAGATCCTAGAAACATACTTAGCCGACAGTAATCGTAGCTTGAAATGAATGAATGTTCTTTCTCCCAACTCAGACATGGGTTTGAACACCGTTTCATACATTATTCAGTCCATTAATCCTTATGTGTGATCGAGGCACTATTCTACGTACTACAAGCAATTAAAAAAAAAAAAAGGCCTTTCTGTGAGTCCACCCTCCCCAAACTGGGAATTAATGGGATCTACCTGGGACCTGGTAAGGCTTCCTAAAAGTATGCATATTAGGTCCAGAAGAGGTAGGCAGGCTGTCATAAGGGTGTTGGATTGGAAGTGTGAAAGTGTTTTTCCTCGTTAGCAGAATACATCCAATTATTGCCAACTGATCTAAGACAGTTTGGCCATGTACAACCATTCGGGTTTGGGGTGGTAAAAAATAACACATTTCATGTGGATGAGAGAGAGCTATTTTCTCACAACCTAGTTAAGAGGCTACCATGAAAGTAAGTCTTAGACTAAGTTCTGCCACTCCTTTGGATATCTGCTAAGCATTTATTACAAGCAAATACGAAACTCCCCCTTCCATAATTTGTAAGTACGACGAACTTCGCACTCTGACCGTGTGAGTGATTAGACCACACTGCATGAACCATTCCAGATGTGCTACGTCCCTGGAGGAGCATTCCGTTATCCTTTAAGTGGGCATCAAGTAACCAGAAACCTTGGATCCTGTGACTGGTTGCCCGACGGGTAGCGGTTCAGGAGTTCCAACTTTGTGAAACCTGCCATTGTCCTTGTGAGCTTCCTTCGTTCATGAGCCGACGAAGTACCTGAATCATTGTAGTCTGTCAACACATGCCATTGATAACCTTTCTCAGCGAGAAGGCATTTTTCCCATCGTGCTAATTACTAGCCATCAATTAGATGAAACCCCATTTCTTGCCTTCCCTGTGCTCATTAAGGAAGCTCTGGCTGGTGTTAATACATGGGTCATGGAAACACTTGTGATAGCGACCACTCTGCTGTGGGCTTTCTGTTTGGAGCACTGAAGACGACTGATTAGGGCAACTGACTGTACCAACAACCTAGCAGCACAGGGAACGTTGAGTTAGCTGTGCAGCAAGGTTTAAAAGGAATAATAACAATGGCTGATGACAGTCCTAAGAAGATAAAGAGATGGGGTGTGCTAGTCCGGTTTGACCAAAGAAACATCCATAGACACTCGAGTGCACAAGAAAGAGCTTGGTACGAGCCAGTCAGGGCGCAGGGCAGCAATGATGAAACACCTTCCTCTAGTCCCTAAGTGCTCCCCTCTCCCACCATCCCAATCCTACTTTACAAACCTGCCTAGATCCGAGCATGCACACTGGGACAGACAGGAACTGGAAACACAGGGAATCCAGGGTGCACGAGCCCTTCAGGACCAGTGCTGAGAGTGGCGCTACTGGGAGGGTGGAGGGAGGGTAGGGTAGAAAGGGGGAACCGATTACAAGGATCTACATATAACCTCCTCCCTGGGGGATGGACAACAGAAAAGTGGGTGAAGGGAGACTTCGGACAGTGCAAGATATGACAAAATAATTTATAAATTATCAAGGGTTCATGAGGGAGGGGGAGCGGGGAGTGAGGGAGGAAAATGAGCTGATAAGACCAGCCCCACTATGAAACGGGCTTAGGTGGAGAGCAAATGTTTAGAGAATGATGAGGGCAATGAATGTACAAATGTCCTTTACACGATTGATGTATGTATGGATTGTGATAAGAGTTGTATGAGCCCCTAATAAAATGTTTTAAAAAAAAGTTGTATGAGCCCCTAATAAAATGATTTTTAAATCAGTCTCAACTACTATTTAAGGGGGTTACGAGTCAGAATCAACTTGAGGACAGTGTTTTTATTTTAAAATTCAGGTTGAATTCATTATTATATGCTTGTTATTATATTCATTTTCCTAATTTAAAAATTAAGTTAAAATATTTTCTTGGTTCCCTGAGGGAAAAAAAGAGAAAGAATTTTTATATAAAGAGTAATTGTATAATGAGGAAACAGCCCAGTCCAGATCAAGTCCACAAGTTTGATATTAGCCCATATGCCCAATACCAATCTATAAATTCCTCTTCAGACTCACGCAACACATGCACCGATGCTGAGTACAAGAAGATCACAGGCCAGTGGTTGGAAAGTCTTGTGGATCCAGTGGCGGTGAAAGCATCTTATTGCTGGCCTAGGTCTCTACGTGGCTCCTCTAGCTCCAGACCTCTTGCTGCCATCAGCATAACTCGTCACTTGTCAACAGGAAGATGAAGCAGAGTGTGTATCTGGCCTCCAGTGAGCGATTTATCTCCTTCGCGCCACCAAATGAGGTCATCAAGCTGTGACCTGATTGACAGGCTAGACTCCACCCCTTCACAAGTTGACAAGAGATTATGTATCTGCCAATTGGGGCTAGTAAATGGATAAGGTTCAACTTATGGGATAGGGTTTGTTTTTTTGTTTGTTTTTAAGCAGGAGAGTAACATAATTAGAATTTGAACCCAGGAAGATTTCATCTGGCCATTTGAGAGGGGAGAGGCCTGCGAGAGACATTGGAAACACGTGGTTGGGTAATGACGGGATCCTGGAGCTGGGGAGGGAGCGGCAAGGGCAAGAGCCATGTGGGGTGGTCATGTGAGGTGTGTCGCGTCCATCACAAGACAGTGAAAACAGATGTGCCATCCCCAACTGTCCCTGAGTGAGCTCAGGGTTGTGGTCCTGTGTCAATTCAAGTGGCTGAGGTCCTGGTAGATAGTCAGGAACAGTGGTTAGAAAACGAGTATTCTCTCCATTGAGGAAGAAGGTTCTGAGAGATGAAGTTGATGGGACTCAGAGGCAGGTAGCGTCTGGCACTGAAGAGCGCAGAGAGAAGAGGATACTGGAGACCAGCACGCTGATGGTGAGGGGCCACATGCACCCCAGGCTGGAGTGCAAAAGGAACACAACGCAGTTTAGTGATCTAGTTTGTCTTTTAATAATCTTTTGTTGTGTTTGCCACAATTTTCCCAGTGGCAATAGTTTTCACAATGTGCCCAGATTCTCTTCCGCTGTGCTCTGTGTATTCCATTCCCGGTACTCGAGTTGCCCTGTCCCCTTATCAGCTCATCTTTGCTCTAGAGCAGGGGTCCTCAAACTACAGCCCCCGGGCCACATGCATCCTGCTGAGGGCATTTATCCGGCCCGCCGGGGTTTTTCCCCCTTTTGTTTTTCTTACTTCAAAATAAGATATGTGCAGTGTGCATAGGAATTTTTTCGTAGTTTTTTTCAAACTATAGTCCGACCCTCCAACAGGTCTAAGGGACAGTGAATTGGCCCCATTTAAAAGTTTGAGGATCCCTGCTCTAGAGTCATTGCTGACCTTTCAGTCTCATTTAGATTTATTTGTTTTTATGCAGCACCTTACTCTTGGTGATACCCTTTATTTTGTGTGCCTCGGTGATTTCACCGAAAGGTGGCCTCGTGGTTAGTTTCGGTCCAAGCTTTAAAGAATATCTTAGGCCTATAGTCTCAGGGAGTCCTCGGGAGCCTTTCAGGGAAGCCAGCCCTGACACATCATTACGGGTCCGGTAGGCGCAATTGTGCAGCAATAATAAGTAAAGATCATAGTAAAGTCAGAGAGCACGAGAGATAGAAGAGAAGTATTGAAATAAGTGGAGTCAGACATGATTCATGGTAGCACACTCACCTGAGGCCTGCTTGGTGGTCCACGTGGAGGGAGAAAGTGAGTTTAATGCTAGCTTTTTATCTTCTCTGGGGACATGCAAGCCCCCTAATTATAGGTGAGGACATACGTCACAGGAAGGGGTTGTGCTATAGGTAATACAGTAATGAGAGGGGGCCGTCTAGGGAAATATACGCAATAGGAAGAGGAGGGATTGGGGGTACACATGTGACAAGATGGGCGGGTCCTAGGTACAGGATGGCAGCCTAACCTTGGATGCCACAGATCGGTTTGGCCTGTTTCCTGGCTCAACTGTTAGAGACCACTGTCTCTAGCAGCAGGGAGCAAGTCCACTCCTGTGGTGTGGGGAGACACCACTCTGGCAGGGACTACTTCCAGGGAAGATGCCTGTGAGCACCTGACCTCCCCCCACAGGAGTCATTTGGTCCAACAGGTATGGCCTTGTAAATACACTTGAATTCAGTCCCACAATGTTCTCCCCTCTTACCAGGGTTCATCTCTTGTGCCCTGATCAGAATGACCAGTAATTGTAGCCAGGCTTCATCTAGATGAGACATTGATGTCTATAGACTGGCCCCTAGACTGGGATATTACTGGTCTCCAATTACACTGATCCCTTCTGATGTCCAGATTGATTCGACTATGGCTCTTGTAGGCTATCAGCCCTGAGGATGATTTTCTTCTCTGGTCCTTTCCGTCTTTCTCTGTGGCTCTTGAGGAGTAAAGATGAATACTTGTATCTTAAGTGGTGGCTTTCAAGCTTTAATGATTCCAGATGCTATTCAATTCACTAGAATGCAGAATATAAATTCTGTGAATTATATTATGTCAGTTAACTGAGTTGTCCCAGAATAATCCTTCAGACCCAGAAAACTAATTTATTAAGGTGTTTAGCAATGTCTGAGAATACCTGTAATTGTGCCCTCTATGACTATATCAAGGACCCATCGGGCTGCCAATCGCAAGGTCAACAGTTCAAAACCACCAGCTGCTCTGAGGGAAATTAACTGGGGATTTCTACTTCTGTAAAGAGTTGCAGTCTCAGAAACCCACAGGGACAGTCCTGCTCTGTCCTGTCAGGTCTGGGTCGGCATCGACTCGGTGGGAGTGAGTTCGGAGTCCTGAATATGTATGCCCACCGCTGTGCTGTGAGTTGTTCGATGCGGGTCTTCTAGCCGTAGTCTCTGCAACTCCTGAGGAAAGTCTGTGTGGGACAACGCCAATATGAGGTGCCTGTGACTCACTGAGGGGGCTGGATAGCTCACTAATACTATAAATAAGGTGTGGCACCCTGCGAGGGGTGGGACCATGCAAATAAGAGTTTGCCATTCCACAGGGCTTAACATGGGCCACCCCAAGGGTAGGAATGGGGGAAATCTTGTGACATCAAAAAAGAAGAGTCAAAAGTGTAACAGGACCTTGGAACCCAAGATCCGTGAACGTAACTGTGCCTCTATCCAGGAAACAGAGCTGTGATAGCAGAGATGGCGAGACCGAAAACCAGACCCAAACCCATTGCCCTCAAGTTATGCCAACTCATAGTGACTCTGTAGGACAGGGCAGAATGAACTGCCCCTGTGAGTTTCCAAGACTGGAACTCTAGGAGTAGAAAGTTCTGTCTTTCTCTCAGAGTGACTGGTGCTTTTGAACCTTGGACAGCAGCCCCACATCTAACCACCACCCGAGTTCCTAGAGATGGTGAGCGACAGCAAACAGTGTGACAGAGAAGGAGGCTGACAGGAGGCAGCCTGGTGGGCTTCTCGATCTGACACCCACGGAAAGCTGAGTCCCTTCAGGCAGGTGCCTTGATGTCATCGTTGGGTGCTCAAGGTACTCCGCAGAGCTTAGAGAGCTTTGTAACGCTTGGCAAAGTAAGGTGAAGGAACAGGATGCGGGGGAAAGGGCCAGAGAAAGGTGTGTCTATGGCCTTACCTGAGAGGAGCCTATTCTGATGGAAGAACTGTATCCAGAGCGTTTCTGACCCTGAAATGTAGTAACCCATTACTTCCCAAATCAACCCCGTGATTGTATGAGGGCTTGTGAGGTTTATGTGAACATTTTACTGAATTATCAAGCCCTTCAGTTAAGTAGAAAGTGCCAGGGAAGGGTGGAGGCTTGTCTGACCTCCACCTCATAAGAATTGACCTTGAGCTGTTGATTTTGATTCTCCTTCGCCCTGAAGTTAGAAGAAGTCAGATAAAGAGGTTACAAGAGGTCCACACCATGATTATGTTTGCACACATGTTTCTTTATGGCTATATGTTCTTAATGAATGTCCCCTTTGACGTCGAAAATCCACTTCTACGCTTCTAGGAATGTATCTATATTCTCTCACATGTATGTCTAAGTCACAAGCTATTCCAAGTTCAATGGTGTTTAAAATAGCAATAGCTTGACAACTAGTTAATAAATTATTATGCAAACATCCACTTAATAGAAGACAGTGCAGCTGTTATAAAGAAGCTGATCTTTATGCACTGATATTACTGAAAGCAGCCAAGTACAAAAGAGTGTGTGTGTGTGTGTGTGTGAGTGTGTGTGTGAGTGTGTGTGTGAGTGTGTGTAGGTACCATTTGTGTTTAAAAAGAAAAAATATATACAGCACACCAATCAAAACATGTAACTACATTTTCTGTCTCTTAAGACAAATGCATTTGCTAACAGTGGTTGCCTCTGGGGAAAGAAACGAGATAGGTGAAAAACAGGTGAGAGGGACATTTAGGCTTCACTCGTTGCTTTTAGTATCTTTTAAATGATGTGCCTCTTATTAGTTCTTTTTCCCTTTAAGCAGAGGTAAAACCATTAACCTGAAACGCAAGGGCAATTGGATTCTACTACCTAGCTAGCTAAATGTGACCAGGACCACGTTGTCATTTTCTAATGTCACGAGGCCATTTCTAGAGTAAACGAAGGAGGCCAGCGTCCAGACACAACCACTGGGACACCTGGGTGTCGTTCACCCTAGTCTTTGGTAAAACAAACCAACCAAAAACATTTGACTTCTTTCTGGCTGCAAAATAGACACGAATATTTCCACACCTACCAGCTCAGGTAAGGTGGCTCGATTTGTCCTTTAGAAAAAGGAGCAGGAGAGAATCGCTTACACGTTTGTTTATTGTCCAGGAAGTGGGTTCTCTTTCCTGGTCAGGCCCAGAAACGGATCTTCTTTATTGTCAATTGCACCCCTGGAGGGTGCGAGTGCTGGGGGATTGGAACAACACTGGTATTATTGTGAATACTGTAGCTCTTCTCCATGTCTTTTTTTAAAAAAAAAACATTTTATTAGGGGCTCATACAACTCTTATAACAATCCATACATATACATACATCAATTGTATAAAGCACATCTGTACATTCTTTGCCCTAATCATTTTCAAAGCATTTGCTCTCCACTTAAGCCCTTTGCATCAGGTCCTCTTTTTTTCACCCTCCTTCCCCGCTCCCCCCATTCTCCATGTCTTGACTTGCGAAACAGTCCAGGTGATCTTGCCGGTGGGGTGCGCTGCTACTTTCTCGTTAATGCTCCATTGTTACTCCAGGCAGGGCATCCTCCCGTGACTGCCCATGGCTCTGGCTACGGCGGTCACTGAGCTTCACTGCTCAGGAGCACACGTTCAAGTCGTGCCCAGCGTCTGCAGGGAAACGTGAACCATCACTTCCTAGGCACGGGAATGTTGCCATTGGGAACTGTCTACCGTAAACATGAGACAGCGCTCCCCACAGTGCCATCTCGAGCTCTGTCCGCCATGGTCACTGCCTGCCTGGACTCGCATCGCTTTCTGTGGCCCACCCGCTGCCTTGCACGTAGCGCTGGGAGACAGGAGGCTCTGCAAGGGGAGCATGGGGAGAAGGCAAAATTAGACAGCAGTCTGAAGGGTCCGTCAACGTGGTGGAGCGGAGGCCTCCAATGTCCGCAGAGGAGGTAGCTGGGCACCTTCCGACACGCGGCGCAGAGCCTGTGGAGGATGTGAAGCGGAGAACTGGGGGCTCGTGGGGGCGGACGCTGCCGCTCCTGCGGTGCCGCGTGCTGCCAAACCGCAGTGACACCAGGCTCAGGACGGGAGGGTCCAGCCCAGAGGCTGCCATGGAGCAAGCGCAGAGGTCTGAGGTGAACCCCTGGTGACTCGGGACCTTGAACACCTTGAAACCCTCACTGCCCTCTGGTCAAGTCCAACTCACAGAGACCCTGAAGGACCCAGTAGACCTGCGCCATCCTGTGTCCAAGGCTCTCGTCTTTCTCAGGGGGAGTAAGAGAGCTTTATATCAAAGAGCGATTGTATATTGAGAAAACATCCCAGCCCAATCCACATCAAGTCCATAAGTCCAATGTTAGCCCGTATGTCTGATACTGGTCTATAAATTCCTCTTGAGACTCTCGCAGCACACACACTGATGCCGAATGCAGGAAGATCACAGGCGGGTGGTGGATCCAGTGGTGGTGGAAGCATCTCAGTGCCGGTGCGGGTCTCCATGTGGCTCCTCCAGCTCCAGGGCTCTGGCTGCCATCAGTGTGGCTCCCTGGGGGCTGTTTAGAGGAAAATGTCCAGCAGCTGAGCGTTGTAACCACTGTGTACTTGAGAGCTCCAGACTCCTCCTGGATCTGCAATTCAGTATTACTCTAAGAGCCTCATCTCACACAACCTCACAAAAGAAATCTCTCGATCATGTTCAGGACCATTCTAGAAAAGAGGCTGGACCATGGGGTATTTGAGCAACATAAATTCCGCAGTTCCTGGGGACCCCTGGTCGCTCCCCTATGTGGGCTTGGAGAGCTGCAATGTTGATTTGAGATTTGGGGCCCCAGCTGGCTCCAGCGTGTGTTTGGTTCATCTTGCCCAGATGCCAGGGTAGACTTTGGTAGGAGACTAAGGACATTTTGAGGAAAGTGCTCCACGAGGGGTTATTGGGCTATGGGGCTCAGATTAAGGTATTAATGTACAAAGCAGCCCAATTTAATCTGCGCTATTCACACTGGGACCAGTAGGCAGAAACAGGGAACATCTTTGTTAAGTCACTTTTCCTTATACAGTACCCAGGAGCTGTGGTAGCACTGTCAGGTAGGGATTGGATTGCTAACTGCGAAGTCTGTGGATCAAACCCACCAGCCACTCCCTGGGAGAAAGTTGAGGCTGTCCTATTTCTGTAAAGATTTACAGCCTTAGAAGCCCTGTATATGAGCTGGAATCAACTTAAAGTCAGTGAATTTGGATTTCTACAGTAATCAGTCTTACCCTAACTAGTGTGCTTATCTCTACCGAATATCACATTATTTCCATTTCATAACTCAAATAGGAAAAAAAATGTCACTTTATTTTGACTTTAATTTGAATTTTTGATTAGTAAGGTTGTGTCCATGTTGTTTTTGTTTCATCTATATAATTTCTTTGAACTTCCTGTTTATAAATTATGTCCTTATTTTCTACGAGGAAGTTTTTGGTATTGGTTTTGAGGATATATATATATATATATGTTAGTCTGGATCGACTAGAGAAACAAATCTAGAGACATAAGACGGAGCTTTCTATCAAAGAGTAGAAATTAATTGTATATTAAGAAAACAATCCAGCCCAGTCCAGATCAACCCATAAGTCCGATATTAACCCATATATCCAATATTAGTCTATCAATTACTCTTCAGACTCATGCAGCACATTCAATGATGCTGAATAGAGGAAGATCACAGGCTAGTGGTTGAAAAGTCTTGTGGATCCAGTGGTGGTGGACGCATCTTCAGGACTCTGGATGCCATCAGTGTGGTTCCATGTGGCTTGTCAGCAGGAAGACAGAGCAGAGAGTATGTCCTGTCTCCAGGGAGGAGGAAGTTCCCAGAATCCTCCTAGTGGGTGCTACCTTGTGACCTGATTGACAGGCTAGACTCCACCCCTTCACTCAAGTGGACAGCAGATTATGTAAATGTATCAGGAGATATATATATATCCAGATATATGTCCTGTGTTTAGGATAGATAGATAGATAGATCTAGATATACACACCCAAATATATATAAGCCTCAAAAAATCTGTGGGGAAGAAAAGGAATCTAAAGATAATGGAATCTTTCCACAAATGTTTGAAGTCCCACGTGTTTGCTCTTGTGAACAACCTTCAAGTCAATTCCAATTCTAGTTGCCTCTGGGTAAGTTCAAACCACCAGCTTTTCTCCTAATAAGCAAGTGCTTAATCCTTTGAATCATATAGGACCTCGTGAGTGTGTGTGTGTGCATAATATATATACACATATGTGAGAGAGCTTCTAAAAGTTTGCAGGAAAATGCCACTGAAAGGATTTTTCCACAAACTTTAAAAAATTGTGTGTGTTTGTGCGCGTAGTTACTTCCCCAAGATCTGTTATAAATATTTTCTCCAATATAGCTTTCAACTTTGTTTATGGCATCTTTTTCATTCTAGGCAAGATTTATTTCCTGTGTTTATTTTTGCTTTTTATTTTGTTTCAGTGAGGTTTTTAAAATCTGTGTTTTCTGTCACTTTTCACAGAGGCCTTTCCCCGTTCTTAGATGATATGGATGTTTATTCATGTTTTCTTCTGGCATTTTTATGTGTTTGTTTTTATATGCAAGCCTTTGTTCTGTCTGTTATTGCTTTTGAGATAAAGATGAGGCAGGAGTCAAGCTATCCCACCTTTACAGCAAGCTGTTGTGCCAATATCATCTGTGAATCTACACAGGCAACCAGCACCACCACCCACCCCGCCCCATGGTCACAATGCTGGGATGGGAAAGCAGGGGAAAGGCAGCAGACTCATAGTCAGAAAAGAACTCATCAAGGCAGTGAAGAAAACCCAGCATCCATTTCTGATAGCTCTCGGAGAAGAAAGAGTAGAAGGACAATTCCTCAATCTGATAGGACCTTTGCATCAAAGCCTACAGCTAGCATCATAGTGGCGAATAAACTCAATAAACGTCCTCGAAGGCTGAGAACAAGGTAAGAATAGCCACTCGCAACATCAGATTGAAGGTTCTAGCAGTGACTAAGACCATTAAGACAAATCAAAAGCATCCATCTCAGAAAGATGACAACACGATTATTTACCAGGGGAAAAAGTCTGGTGACTTTCCGGATATAAGATCAACAGCCATGAGTCCAGTAGATTTCTACAATCTAGAAACGAACATCAGAAATTGAAGTTTTTTTTAAAACATCATTTGCAATAGCATCAAAAATATGAAATTCTTGAGAATAAATCTGACAAAAGATAAGGAAATGTTTCCCATTGCTGGTAAAAAAAAATGTAAATAAATAGGGCTGGTTCATGAGTAGCAGGTTCAAGGTTGTTACGGTCTCAGTCTCCCAAATTGACCTCTCCATTGAATGGAACTTCAATCAAAACCCCAGCAGGCAAACATGTCTGCAGAACTTGACAGATTCTAAATTTATGTGGAAGTTCAAAGGTGCGAAAATGGCCAACACACATTTGAAAGGAGCAGAATTGGGAGACTGACACATATCAGATTTCAAGAACTTGTCTAAAGCGTAAAGAATCGAGAGTGGCGTTGTTGTGACCATAAATAGACCAGAAGAACAGAATGGAGAATCCAAAAATAGACACACCACTAAATTTCAACAAAGGTGCCAACACCATTGAGTGAAGAAATGATAGTTTTTATAGTTTGGAGCCCACTGCAGATTCATATTTAAAAAATAAAACCTTTAGCTATATCCTATATGCAAATTAACTCAAAATGGATCATAGATCTAATTGTAAAATGCCAAACTGATCCTAGCCATGGTATCTTCAATTGCTCCATACACATGTCAAAGTTGGACCTTGAAAAAGGAAGATTGAAGATGAATCAATGTATTTGAATCATGGTGTTGGTGAAGACTATTGAAAGGACCACAGACTGCCAAAGGAACAAACAAATCTGCCTTAGAAGAAGTACAGCCAGAAGGCTCCTTAGAAGGGCAAGGAGGGCAAGATTTTGTCTCACATACTTTAGACACATTAGGAGAGAAATCAGCTCCTGGGGAAGGACATCATGCTCCGTGAAGCACCAGGGCAGCAAAAAGCAGAAGACTTGCTATTAGATTGTGCACGAAGCCACCTGGTTGTGTCTAAGGTCCTGGTCCTGAAGACTGACACTGGACCCCACAAGTTTGAATTGTGGGTGCAGTGATTCAAGGAGGAGTGTCAGTTCCGTATCCAATCTGTGGAGAACAACAGGAATTCAGGCAATGATTGGTTCTGACTGGAGCCCAACCAAGAAGGTGGTTTGGGATAGGCTGGTAGGACCTCCTGAAGCAGGAGTTTGACAGTTCTGTCTTTTTTTTTTTTTAATCTCGTATTTTATTTTATTTTTTTAACACATTTTATTAGGGGCTCATACAACTCTTATCACAATCCATACATATACATACATCAATTGTATAAAGCACATCAGTACATTCTTTGCCCTAATCATTTTCAAACATTTGCTCTCCACTTAAGCCCTTGGCATCAGGTCCTCTTTTTTCCCCCCTCCCGCCCCACTCCCCCTCTCTCATGAACCCTTGATAATTTATAGATTATTATTTTGTCATATCCTGCCCTATCCGGCTTCTCCCTTCACCCCCTTCTCTGTTGTCTGTCCCCCAGGGAGGAGGTCACATGTAGATCCTTGTAATCAGTCCCCCCTTTCCAAACCACTCACCCTCTACTCTCCCAGTATCGCCCCTCACCCCCTGGTTCTGAAGATATCATCCACCCTGGATTCCCTGTGCCTCCAGTTCCCATATGCACCAGTGTACAACCTTTGCTCTATCCAGACTTGCAAGGTAGAATTCAGATCATGGTAGTTGGCGTGGAGGAAGCATTTAGGATCTGGGGGAAAGCTGTATTCTTGATCAGTGCTACATCGCACCCTGACTGACTCATCTTCTCCCCTAGACCCGTCTTATCTTCTGCTACTGCTCTCGAACTTGCCAGCCCTGAAATAGACGGACAGACTCCAAAGATGTACAGGGGTGGCAAAAGATGCCGACAGATCACATCAAGCCTTTAAGGGCCAGGAACTACCAAGTTTGGTCAGGAACATCTCATGGCCCTTGGGCTGGGAGTGGAGATCCTGGATCTGATCCAGAAGGGTGTGACCCAGCACACAGAGAGATGCTACTCATTGAAGGCTCAAGCCTCTGGGGCAGGACAGAGCGACTGTTGAGAAACGACCGGGTGGACTACTTCCTGTGCTTCCGCTTTCTTACTCATCCAACTGCTCCCTGCACCCCTCTCCATTCTTAATAGTTGGGGCAAGCAATGCTTGGGGGGTAGGGAGAGAGCACGCCTCACCCCCCAAATATATGTATATATAAAACACTAATTCGTTTCCAAGTTAATTTGCACAGAGAAGAGAAAGACTTGGTCCTTGGACAACCAAACGGCCCCTCTTGAGAGCCCCTTCCTCGGTAGAGCAGGGTTTGATACTTTAGGGGTAAGGGTTGACGGAACGTGGTTTGGTTCGCTTTGGTTTCTGGAGATAACCCATCATGATAAGCTGCTTCTGTGGCTGGCAAAGGAGAAGAGGAAGACTTTCAACAAAAAGGACCGACACGGTGGCTGTGCCCATGGGCTCAAACGGAAGAGCAATGGTCCGGGCAGGGCTGCCTTCGGTGTGTGTGAGGTGCCCGGAGAGAGCCACCCGAGACAAAGCAGAACACGACGGGCCGACCTGCCGCACCCTGAGGTGCCTGAGCCCATTGTTGCCGCGACTGTGTCCGTCCATCTCGGGGAGGGGCTGCCTTCTTTCCACCGGCAATCTTTGGCTGCAGATTTGCCCGATGCACGGTGTTGTTTGATTTCTTAACCTGGCACTTCAGTGGGTGTTGATTGCGCACCCTTGCGAAATGAAATCCTTGAAAACATTAGTATTTTCTTTATCATGGCAATGATGATGATGAGTTCAGTTGTGTGATCTTTCTTTTCTTTATGTGGCGGTGTAACCCGTATCGAAAGCTGTACAATCTCTGATCTTTAATGCTAAGTGTTTCAAGTCCTCTTCATGCACAGCTAGCTACTACCTAGCTAGCTAAATGACCCTGGCTTTCTGTCATTAGCTCAGCATACAGATTTCATAAATATGGTGA
Source organism: Tenrec ecaudatus (assembly GCF_050624435.1). Taxonomy (NCBI): domain Eukaryota; kingdom Metazoa; phylum Chordata; class Mammalia; order Afrosoricida; family Tenrecidae; genus Tenrec; species Tenrec ecaudatus. Next base: position 72,319,288 of record NC_134539.1, on the reverse strand, counting down.
CCACACCGGCCTGTGTCAGCGGGATTGGGTAGCAGATATAAAAAGACCCAAAACAAACAATGATAATGATATTGATGTGAATGAGACCCAAAGCCCATCCATAGACAGTTGGACATCCCACCCCTACCACCCCACAGAAGGGTTACAAGGAAGGGACGATTCAACCAGGGTGCAGTACAGCACCAACAAAACACCCATCATTCCTCTAGTTCCTAAATGCTTCCTCCCTCCCACTACCCGCCAGTTCTACCTTACAAATCCAGCTAGACCAGACAAAGTACACATATTGGTACAGATTAGAGCTCTGGGCACATAGAATTCAGGTAAGAGATCTGGACACATGGAATTCAGGACAGCTAAAACCCTCAGGAACAGTTGTGGGAATAGTGCTATCATGAGGGTATATGGATGATGGGGGGGTGCGGAGGGGGAGAAAGGGGATACCCATCACAACGTTGGATATATAGCCACCCCCTGGATATGTAGCCATGTCCCCTGGGGGGACGAATAGCAGAAATGTGGGTGAAGGGTTACAATGGAGAGTGTAAGACCTGAAACAACAACAATAATATATAATTGATCAAGGATTCATGAGGGTGGGAGGTAGGGGGAGCGAGTGGATAAAAGAGGAGCTGATACCAAGGGCTCAAGTAGAGAGAAAATGTTTTGGAAATGTTGATGGCAACATATGTACAAGTGCGCTTAATACAATAGAATGATGGGTTGTCATAAGATTTGTAAGAACGCCCCCCAATAAAATAATTCATGAAAATAAAATTAAGAATAGTAATAAAATAAATAAGAGAAAGTATAAAACCCTTCCGGATTTTAAACCATGCAGTATGCTTTCTTTTGTCTGACAATTATTTCTTGGTAAGTACAGGTTTCATGTGAGCACAATTAAGGGGTCTAGAATTCCCATTCTTTTAAAAACTGTACCTAGTTTGTTATCCACACAGTCAGACTATGCATAGTCAATCAAACACAAGTAAATCTCTGTCTCCTATCCTCTGTTTCCGCCAAGATCCATCTGGCATCAGCAGTGATATTCCGTCTTCCATGCGATCTTCTGAATCCCAACTGAACTCTGGCCGCCCCTGTCAATGGACGGTTGCCATCGTTGTTGAATTATCTTCAGCACAATTTTACCTATGTATCTTGATATGAATGCTATTGTTAGATAATTTTCACATTCTGTTGGATAACCTTTATTTGGAATGAACACAAATATTAATCTCTTCTAGTCAGTTGGCCAGGTCTTTTACATGTCTTGGCATAGATGAGTGAGTGCTTCCAGGGCCTCAGCAGCTTGTGGAAACATTCCCATTGGTATTTTGTCACTTCCTGGAGACTTGGGTGTTTTGCTTATACTTTCAGTGCAGCTTGGACTTCTTCAGTACCACTGGTTCTGGATCATATGTTACCTCTTAAAATACTTGAAAGTCGACCGGTTCTTTTTGGTATGGAGACTTTGTGCATTCCTTCTATTGTCTTTTGATGCTTCCTGCATCCTTCAATATTTTGTCCTTAGAATTCTTAAACTCAAGGTTTAATCTTTTTTCTTGTGCTTTTTCAGCCAACGTGTTCTTTCCCTTGGGATTTCTACCTCCAGGTCTTTGCACATTTCATTTCATTACTTTGTCTTCTTGAACTGTCCTTTGAACTTTTTCTTTTTGGTGCTTTTAGTTTGTCAATTCTTCTATTTCTTCTAAGTTCACGAGCGAACTCAGAGTCTCTCATGACATTCATGTTAGCCTTTTCTATCCAAAGGGACTTCAGAGCGTTGGTGGCATTGTGGCCACACATTTGCCTGCTAACTGGAAGCTCAGCAGCTCAACACAATCAGCTACTCCTCTGGAGAAAGACGAAGCTTTCTACTCCGGTAGAGAGTTGCAGTCTCCATAACCCCCAGGAGGCAGTTCTATCCTGTCCTGTAAGGTCACTGTGGATCAGCATTGATTCCATGGGATTGAAGTCTTCATCAAAAATTTTCCCAAAGGTTTATGGAAAATGGAATTTTAAAATAATGAAAATTTCCCACAGGTTTTGAAATCCCTTTGTATAGCTATGTTTTTAATATCTTTTACTATCTTCATTCATGGTGTCTTTGATGTCATCCCCCAATTCAGTGGGTCATACCTATTCTGCAGATGGGTCTACACTCAGGTGAGACATACTCTAGGTCATACATTGGCTCTCATGGACTAGTTTTAATTTTCTCAGCTTGAACTTGTATGTGAGCAATTTGGATGGTCTGTCCTTCAGCCACTAGTTGACCTTGTTCTGACTGATGATATTAAAGCCTCTCTCTCCATCATCTCTTTCCACAAGTATAGTCAATTTAATTCCTGTGTTTTCTACCTGGTGAGGTCCATGTTTATCACAGACATTTATTTTGCTGATGAACGTTATTTACAATGAGTAAGACATTGGTCTTGCAAAAATACGTGATCTCTGACATCATTTTTATTACCAAGGCCACATTAGCCAACTACTGAGCCTTCTTTTTCCCTCCTCAGCACTTGCAATCCAACCACGAGTAATTAGCAGTGCATCTTAATTGCATGGGCGATCAATTTCAGACTGCAGAAATTAGTAAAAATTTTATATTTCTTTATATTTGCAATTAGTGGTTTGTGTGAATGTTTGAATAATTTTTTTACATTCATTTTAAGGCATTAACACCATTCAAATGGAGGATATTGAAGTGAAGTAGTGAACTCATTAATCATAGTCAAATAATTATATATTTTCAGTTTTGTCTTATAAGCAGACTAACTTCACTCAGGATTTGATCCTAGGATACCCTTACCCCTTTATAACATGTTGACTTTAGGAAAGAGTTAGTCCTTCGACTCAGCTGAATCCCTTTAGTCGTTTATTGTACCCTGTTGACGTGAGGGAGGACAGAGGAGAATGATGATGGCTAAGAGTGATGTCCAGTTATTTTGTGCAGGAAAGCCAGATGGATAACACATTTTTCTTGAATGCTTAATTAATCTAATGTTGCTACTCATTATTGTTGACTTTTTGAGGGTATAAGACTTAATGAATTTAGTGTTTTCTGACATTATTTTTAAGCTGGCTCACAATTAAAATTTAAGTAGTATTAGCTGATCTTCCTTCTTAGAAACAAAAACAAACCCACTGCAATTAAGTCACTTGCAACTCACGGCTACCCTATAGAACAAGGCCGAACTGCCCCTGTGGGTTTCTTCCCCTGTGGGTAACTCTTCACAGGAGTAGAAAGTCTCACCTTTGTCCTCTGGGGCAGCTGGTGCTTTGGAACTGCTGACCTTGAAGTTAGCGACCAATGCATAACTACTACTGACCTTGCCTGATGACCAATGCATAACGACCATGCCGCCGGGGCTAATGACCTTCCTTTCAGGTGAGTAAGTACGATCGTATGGCTCACTGATAGTGCTGTACTTAAGGATCAAGCCTGAAATATTATTTTTGAGGATGAATGTGACGTCATTCCGCACATAGTAGACCATCTGATTCTAAATAACCGATGGCAGTCCATATTTCAGCTCACTAAGGCCTAGGATCTCAATCTTGATCTCTTCCATTTGATTCTAGGTGCCTCCTAATTTTCCTAAATTCATTCACTCCCTATTCCTAGGAATAACAGATGTTTGCCAGCGTGTTTTCAAATGTTGAGTTGTGCCAAATCAGCCTGTCCTTACTCTGTCCTCACCCCAACTTTCCCCCACTGTATTTTGAGTCCTTCCCACCCTGAGGAGTTCCCCTAGGTCCCTATATCAGACGATATTCCACGGCTATTCTTAAGATTTTCAAGGGACATTTATTTTAAGAAGTAGATGGTCAGGTTCTTCCTGGTCTTGGTCTGGACGCTGTATGGAAACCTGCCCAGCATGGGTGAGCCCTGCTGGTAGCATCGCTTCCAGCTTCACAGGAACCTGCAAGCCACCAGAGTACAATGAAGGGACAGATGAGTAATGGGGAATATGCTACGTCAAGGCTTATCAAATTGTACATTTTAAGGATGTGCAGTTTGTTGTGTGTCTATTGTAGCTCAGCACATCTGTTAAAATCATTAATTTGATAAATCTTGAGACCATTAACAAGCATCAATCTGATCCTCCCCTTTAACAGATGCGAAAATAGAAGACTGATAATAAGAGCCTCCTTCGGAATAACTTTAGTGTAAATGTTCTACTTGTTGCAAAGTCTTGTCTGCTTTCTTGTTTTATTGCTTGTGTGTTTGCTTTTGTGAGGTCTACTTTGTCATCTGCTGACTGCCACCTGCATCAGGATGGCATGCTTGTTAACATGCATGTGCGTAACATGAAGGCAGGCCAGATGAATCAGAATCTCCAGAGACTCAAAAATCTATGCTTATAACAAGCTATTCAGATGTTTCTTGAGCATGATAGGTTGAGAATTGTTGGGCTAGGTTCAATATTATAAAAAACTAGCCCTGCAGAGGTAGTGGGTTGTTTGCACATAGAGCTGCTAATCCCAAGGTCAGTAGTTTGAAACCACCGGCTAGCCAGCGGTAGAAAGATGAAGCTTTCTACTCCTATAAAGATTTACAATGTTGGCAACCCACAGGGGCAGTTCTACCCAGCTCTAGAAGTTCAGTAGGAGTGGAATCATGTCCAAGGCAGTGAGAGGGTGGATTTCATTTGGCAAGTTCAGCTGTGGCATATTTGGATACATAGTATCTTTATTATTATTTCCTAGACTATGTGCTATTGCCCTTTTGGTTTCCAAGAGTTGCTTAAAGAAAGTTTGATGGACTGCTTTCCCCCAAATGGTTGAGGTTTTTTTCTTCTTCTCTCCTTCACTGTTTTCCGTCTCCACCTACCTCTGGGATTTAGTCTGTTTTGCTTTTTCATTTTTAAAAAAATTTTGCTATTTGTTTCTAACTTTATTTCACAGCAATTAGAAATCACAAACTCTACAACATATAAATTTTCAAATACATTAAGGTTTCTTTTGTGCCTTAATATACTCTGCTGTCCAATTTTGGGGTTATTAACCCTGACCAAATATTAAGATTACATCATTCATTGCCAACTTAATTGCCATTGAGTTGATTCCATCTCACAGTCACCCTATAGGACAGAGTATATCTGCCCCTATGGGTTGTGAATCTTTATAGGAGCTGGCAGTCTCCTCTTTTTTCCTTGTAGCTGCTGGTGGGTCAGACCACTGACCTTGCAGCTAGCAACCCAAAGCATAACCACAACGCCCCAGAGCTTCATAAACTCATCCCCCAAACAAAACACAAAACTCACTCCCACAGACTCAACAGCGACCCTATAGGACAAGGTGGAACCGTCTATGGGGGTTTCTGAGACTGTGACTCTATGGGAGTAGAAAGCCCTGTCTTGCTCCCACAGAACAGCTTGTGGTTTTGAACTGCTGACCTTCCATATTGCAGCTCAATGCATAACCACACAACCACCAGGACTCCCTAGGACTTCCTAGAGCAGCGGTTCTCAACCTGTGGGTCGCGACCCCTTTGGGGGTCGAATGACCCTTTCACAAGGGTCGCCCGATTCATAACAGTAGCAAAATGACAGTTATGAAGTAGCAACAAAAATAGTTTTATGGTTGGGGGTGGTCACCACAACATGAGGAACTATATTAAAGGGTTGCAGCATTAGGAAGGTTAAGAACCACTGACCTAGAGGTTTAAAAAAAAGGTAGCATGTACAGATCGAATACTTTCAAGTGAGGGTCTAGAAATAGAGAACAAAACTTGCCGTGTGATTCTAATGTGAAAAAGTTCATTACAGCAGAATCCACTACCACTGAGTTAACTACAGCTCATAGGGTCCCTACATGAGGTTTCTGAGGCTGTCAATCTTTATAGAAGCAAATAGACTCATCTTTCTCCGATGCAGCAGCTTGTGGGATTGAACCAGTGACCTTACCTGACCAGGGCTCCTGAAGGAGTGCTGAGAACTACTAATTGATCATTCAAGAACTAAAAGAAGTGTCCGAAAGATTGATTGGAGGCAGTATAGGATTGTGCTTAGTGGCATGATTCCGGAAGCAGACAGCCTCGGGGCTTAGTCTCAGTTACACCATTTGCAAGCTGTGTTGTCTCTGACCGACTTCCATGTCCTCTTGCGCAAGTACGGGTGACAGTGTTGGTTGTGCTGGTTCGATGAGTTTCATCACAATGCATGCCACATAAGGGGCGCTGGATAAAGTATTGCTATTGTAGGACTTATTTTCCTAAAGTTTTGTTGTGAATTAAATGAAGCTCTACAGAGCAGATCATCGGTTTTACATTAAACGGTTCAGACATGTTTTGTTTGCACTCAACCATTGCAATCCCCTCTTGTCCCACCTCCTGCCTGTGCTTGCTGGTTCCCTCTGTCCTTCTTTCTTAACCCTCTGTACTTTGCCCTTCCTTTTGTAATATCCCCACCCCCACCCAATACTCACCTCCATCACCTGGTGGTGAAGTCCTCTGTTACTAACTGGAAGGGTGTGGGTTCACATCCACCCAGTAGCTTCGAGAGAAAAGACTTGGTGAGCTGCCTCCATGGTGATTCCACCCTAGAAAGCTCTCCAGGGCAGGCCTTCCCTGTCACGTGGTGATTGACTCAGCATACCTAACAATGACATGCTGTGTACTACTAATTTGAAGCGGACGTGATTCTACTAGTACAGTGCTTACTTGTATACCTGTTGTTTGTTTGGTCTGTTTTGCTTCATTTGGGATACTTGGTTACTACTAATCTGAAGTGGATGTAATTCTGCTAATGCAGTGGTTACTTGTATACCTGTTGTGTGTTCTGTTTTACTTCATTTTGGGTACTTGGTTACTTTGTGTCTTTTAAATAATGAGAACAAATGTATGCTGTTCTTGTAGTTGCTGAATCATAGGGACCTCATGTGATAGAGCAGACCTGCCCCATAGCATCTTCTTCTACAATCTTTGTGGAAACAGATTGCCAGGTCTTTATCCCGCTGGGCCACTAGGTGGGTTTGAACCACCAGCCTTTGAGTAAACAGCAGATTGCTTAGCACAGGCACCAGAAAGTCTCCTCATATTTCAAAATTATCAACTTCAAAACTTTGTAGAGAAATGCAAGGATGAAGAGATTGACATTAGCCTTTATTTTGTTAGCATATTGTTATTTTTAAACTTTGCAGCTTTTCCTTAGTTTTTAACATGCGAATAGTTATCATAGCTGGGTATAGCATTCTTGGTTTACATCTCCCCCTCTCCCCCCTCACCATTCTATAGGTTTGTTCTACTATCTTCTTGCATTTAGTCCTGTTGTAAATCAGGAGAAACCCTATTTTTCTTCTCTTTGATTGGTGATAATTGTATGTTTCATTTTCAGTTGTTCTTTGTCATTCTTTGCTACTAAATGGTGATCCTTTTCTTTTAAACTCTTAAGTTCAGAGATAGCTTTCTTAATTTCAGGGACGTTTTCTTCTACTATATCTTTGATCCCCCCCCCCTCTTTTAATTACTCTCATTTCCCTGCTAAGAACATCAGTTACTATATGTGCTTTTTGGGTGTTATTAATTTCTATTGCTCTTGATCTTTGCGAATCTTTTTTGCCATTTTATTTTTTTTTATTAAAAGATCATTTTATTGGGGGCTCTTACCGCTCTTATTACAATCCATACATCAATTGTATCATGCATATTTGTACATATATTGCCATTGTTCTTTTCTAGACATTTACTTTCTATTGAGCTCTTGGTATCAACTCCTCTTTTTTCACTTCCTCCCCTTCTGCCCACTATCAAGGCCCCTTAATAGATTATAAATTATTATTATTTTCATATCTCACACTGACCACTATCTCCCTTCCCCCATGGTTTCAGTTGTCCTTTCCCCTGGAAGGGGTGTGATTATGTGCCAATCATTGTGATTGATTCCCCTTCCTCCTCTTTTCTCCCCCCCTTCCGCCAACCCTTTTGGCATCACTATTCCCATTCCTGTTCCTGGATAGCATGTGTTGTGAGCTTTATCTCTGGCCTATACCTGTGTACATGCTCCAGTCCAGTCCAGAATGAGAAATAGCACTGGGGTCATGATAGTGGGGGGTGAGGAAGCCTGAAGGACCCAGAGGTATATTGTGTGATCCATCGGTGCTCTACTGCACCCTGATTGACTCATCCCCTCCCTGCAACCCCTCTATGGGAGGATGTTCCATTATCTACAGATGGGATTTGTGTCTCTGCTCCGACTCCCCTTGTTCTCAACCACGTGTTTTTGTTTGTTTGTTTGTTGTTTGTTATGAATCTTCTAATGCCTGTTACCTGGTCATGATTACACCTCATGATCACACTGGCTGCTGTGCTTCCTCCATGTGGATTTGTTGCTTCACGGCTGAATGGCTGCTTTAGTAACTTCAAGCCTTTAAGACCCCAGACACTATATCTTTTAATAGCCGGGCACCATCTGCTTTCTTCATCACACTTGCTTAAGTACTCATTTTGTCTTCAGTGATCATGCTGGGGGTGGGGTGGGGTGTTGAGCATCATAAAATACCAGTTTGTTAGAACAAAATGTTCTTGTATTGAGGGAGGGGATGAGCTGAGGCCCAAGGTCCGTCTACAACCTCAGTATATTACCTTATAATTATATGTACATATGCCAATACCTCTATTTTTATGTATCTTTGCAAATCTTGTGGTCTGTGTCATCAATTCTTTTCTTTTTTTAATAGTTTAATTGGTACTTCATCCACATATCATACAATTCAATAGTTCAGTCTATCAAGAAGAGTTTGTACCAGGTAAACAAGCGGCCATTTAGCTCAGAAGCAACAGGGCCCATATAGAATAAGCACACCAGCCTGTGTAATCATGAGGTATCATGGGGATCAGGCATTAAAGAACAAAAAATCATACTGTGTGCTCACCTTCCCGATATGATCTCTGAAGACAAAGTGGGTACATAAGCAAATGTGGTGAAAAAAGCTGATGGTGCCCCGCTATCAAAAGATATAGCATCTGGGGGCTTAAAGGTTTGAAGATAAACAAACGACCATCTAGCTTAGAAGCAACAAAGCCCACATGGAAGAAGCACACCAGCCTAAGTGATCACTAGCTGTTGAAGGGATCAGATATCAGGTATCAAAGAACAAAAAATCATTTCATTATGAATGAGGGAGAGTGCAGATTGAGGACCCAAAGCCCATCTGTAGGCAATTGGACATGCCCTTATGGAAGGGTTATGGAGAGGAGACGAGCCAGTCAGGGTGCAGTGTAGCAATGATGAAACTACAACTTTCCTCTAGTTCTTAAATGCTACCTCCTGCCCCACCCACCTGTACTATCATGATCCCAATTCTACTTTACAAATCTGGCTAGACCAGATGTACACTGGTACAGATAGGAACTGGGAACACAGGGAAATCAGGACAGATGATCCCTTCAGGACCAGTGGTGAGAGTGGCGATACCAGGAGGGTGGAGGGAAGGTGGGTTAGAAAGGGGGAACCGATAACAAGGATCTACATATTATCTCCTCACTGGGGGATGGACAACAGAAAAGTGGGTGAAGGGAGACATCAGACAATGTAAGATATGACAAAATAATAATAATTTCTAAATTATCAAGGGTTCATGAGGGAGAGGAGAAGGGGAGGGGAAAATGCGGAGCTGATATCAAGGGCTCAGGTAGAAAGCAAATGTTTTGAGAATTATGAGGGCAACAAGTGTACAAATATGCTTGACACAGTGGATGTATGTACAGATTGTGATAAGAGTTGTAAGAGCCCCCAATAAAGTGATTTAAAAAGAATTTGTACGATCTTTACCACAATCTATTTTAGAACATTTTCTTCTTCTTTGAACTTATTGTTATTCGTGGGTTTTTTTTTTCAATTTTGGCAAAGATAACACAACAAATCATTCTCCAATTCCACAACCTCTACATGTACAATTCAGTGCCATTGATTTTTACTCTTTATGTGGTACAACCATTACTGATATCTCTCTCCAAATTGTTCCACCACCATTAACATAAACTCAATGTGCCCTAAGCAAAAACTCTTCCTCCTTCACCCATGGCAACCAAAGGTCAAGTTTTGTTTCTTTCTTCCTTTTTTAAAGTAGCTTTCTTGATATAATATTAAAATGTCATATGCCCTCTATATTATTACTCAAGACTGTTCTATATCCAGTGTGTACACCTTTGGTAAAAGACCAAAGATTAGTACATTCCGGAAAGGAACCAGAATTAAATTCTTTTTCACTTTGTCGGTTTTACATTTTGCGGTTTCTAATGTGATTTTCCTTTCTATAACTCCCTCCCACGTATTTTGCTTAAATTTGTATCCATTAACCTTGCTCTATCTGTTAGGTACTTTGGTCTCATAGTCTATGTTTTCAAGAACATTGTTGATTTTGTTTGTTTGAAATGTTCTATTTTTCACAATAATTTTTCTTAAAAAGTATTTTTTCCTGGTGGAACAAAACTAAAGATTACATATACATATAATTATAGATTATATTGTATGATCTATAATTATATGAATTCTTATAGTTAATATAAAGTTTTTATATGTGTGTATATACATGTATATATCAAAAACCAAATATCAAATTCACTGCAATTAAGTTGATTCCAACTTCTTACAGGACAGGGTAGAACTGCCCTGTAGATTTCTGAGACTGTAATTTACAGGAGTAGAAAAACTCATCTTTCAAACTACTAACCTTGTGGTAAACTGTTCAATGTGTAACCCACTGGGATCACCAGAGAGAGAGTGAGAGGAAGAGAGAGAGACCAGATTTTCTGGTTGTATAGAGACAGGTGGAACCCCATAGACCGCCCAATGGTTCTCAATCTTCCTAATGCCACAACTCTTTCATTCAGTTCCTCATGTTGTGGTGACCCCCCAACCATCAAATCATTTTCGTTGCTACTTCATCACCGTCATTTTGCTACTGCTATGAATCGCCATATAAATATCTGATATGCAGGATGGATTTTCATTGTTACAAATTGAACATAATTATAGTGTTTAATCACAAAAACAATATGTAATTATATATTGTGAAATATTTATTTCTAATGAAAAATAAATGAAATTTTGTCTTGAAGCATGGTGTAGCATGGGTAACATTCTTCATGCCAGGTACTCATATGTGGTCGTATCTGCATGTGGGCGGACCTTCCTGGAAATGGATAGAGGAGCGGTGTCTCAGTTCCTAAGACCATTGAAAATATGTGTTTTTTGATGGTCTTAAGCGACCCCCATGAAAGGGTTGTTTTAGCCACCATAGACTATGACATTAAGTTACTCTGGAAAAATTTATCCTCCACGACTCAAATTTTAGCCAAACAATAGACTGGTCTATAAGGCAAACCAATAATATGAGGAAGCTATGCAAACCTTAAAACAACCATTTCATGTCAAAAAGGCACCATTTACCCAAGTCCCAAATTCAGAAGGATTAGAGGAAAAGGAGGAATGGAAACAGGACACACAGGAAGAAAGTGGGATCACAATGTTACCCTGGAGGTTTCAATGACTCAGTGAAACAGAATGGGTGTGAATAGTTGAACTGAAAATGGACCTGCCCCCAGTTCATAATAAAAAATTTAAAGAGGAGGCAGGGGTATTTTTCCTGCCACTTGAACTTTCTCTCCTTTTTACTGTCCTTGTATATTTTTTATTTGTTGCATTGTGCAACAAATTTTCCCCTGTAATTCACATATGAGTGAGCCAAACAGACCTTATGCATTAAGTTATTCATCCACAAAATATTGCTAGTTCCTCTTGCCTCTGTAAGTCATACCAGAACTTGAGTTGGAATTCTGGTGATGGATAATCTCTTTCCAATTGTTTACCTGTGCATTTTTAAGTGGAGAGGGTTGTCAGCACTGGCAACTAGTAGTTTCTTTTAAAATACGTTGCTTTAAAATCTGTTTTCTCTACTTCACTCGCTACTTTTCAGTGTAAAACTATCCCCATTTTTCCTATGGTCCAACCACAGCTATCATCTTCATCAGTTCCAGGTAAGGGTTTTTACATTTTCCTGAAATATTTTAAATTTTGCGCTGTGCACTGGGTAAAGGAAACTGATTTGGCCCTTAGGTTTCTTCCTTTAGTGTGGAACAAATGCAATTGGATATTCTTCCTACGAGATCACGTCTATGAGATATTCTTCATATGAGATCATGGTAGTTTCACTACCAGCAGAGTTTTTTTAATTTGTTTTTGGTTTTCTTTTGTTTTCCTGGGTTTCCAAAAAGAATAATTATAAAGGACACCCTCAATCTATCTTCCTGAAAAGCCCCTTTACAGTATTACTTTTTACTTATGTTTTCAACATGCATACATAATTGAAAACCTCGCCTTTTAGGGTGTCTGTAAACTGCATAATCTTTCTGAACCCTGGTTTCTTTACCATTCAGATGTGGATAAAAATACCTTCTCCTCAAGGATGTTCTAGAGACAGATTGTACCCCTAAAACATGTAGGCTAGATTGGCCACCTAAGGGTTTTGTAAATGTCAGTCTGCTTCTCTTGCTGCTCCTATTTTGACTCCCCGTTCATTAGTTTCACAGCTGTTAAATTAGAGACTGCCTGCTTACCCCACCCATCTGGAATCAAGTTGACAATAAGAGATATTCTCAGTCAGAGCCAGCTAGAGGCCAGGGCAAAACGAGACTCCCAAGGAATTATCTCACCAATTCCACGTGGACACAGCAGAGCCTTCGAGTGAGTGCAGACCCTGCTGAGGATGGCCCTCCCTGGGACTATGGGGTGGCCCACACATGGAGCCAGCCCCGATGACAATATAACTCATCACGACTGCTGCCTGGCTCTAAAGAGGAGCATGTGGGGTAATGCAAAGTTATTTCATGTGATGTGGAAGACGGATCCTCGCAGCTGCCGCACTTGCTGTCATTGAATCAGTCCTAACTTGTGGAGGCCCCGATCTTGAAGGGATCAGACCATTGCAATCCAGGGGTTTTTCATCCCAACACTGTTTAGGGTAAATTAAGCAGATTTCCAAATCTGAAGACCTTCAAGAAAATAGCATCCATTTACAATTCAAAGTGACAATTTCTTATTGTTGTTTAGGGAGGGAGATGCTTCAGCTTATTTTGACCCCAAGTCCTTATAAATTTGTAGCCCAAGTCTAGTCAAATCCTTACTCTTTTTCTATGAACGTTTGCCATTAGCTGCTGTCTAGTCAGTTCTAACTCAGAACAACCCTCTTATACAACAGAACACAACACTGCCCAGTCCTGCCCTGTCCTCACAATCGTTACGCGTGGGCACATTGTTACAGGTGACATGACCTAGGGAAGTCAAATGCTCAACTTCATGAACTGACTGCTATTGTGTGTCCTGAAGGAGATTAGGCCTATTTCCTTTTTATGCTAATGTGGACATCTAAATGCTTCAGAGGAAGGCTGGATTCCACTCACAGGAATGAGCAGGAATCCATCTGAACCCACAGAGCTCAGGTGCAAAGACTCTGCCTCCCAGCTCAGCTGTGGCTTCCAAATGGATGGAAACCTCGAACGGAGAGGTGGTAATACCGAAAATACATAGTCGGTGCTGGAGTTTGGCATAAGATCGCATGTGGAGGGATCTGAGCTTTGTTTTAATGATAATCAGAACAGCACACGAACCTCCCGTCAGGAACACAGGTTCTCTTACACCTGCCCTTTGCGTTCCTCTGGGGTGAAGGTCTGCAATGCGTGTTTACGTTGTGTGGTATTCTCACTCTCCTTGTCTCCTCTTCATTCCCAAATTTGTGATGCTCCAAAATCTAAATGTTACGGAATTTAAAACGAGAATGCTCTGGCAAACCAGGAGGTGTGTGGAGTGTTACAGACTGGAGAAAGGGGAATGGAGAGCAGTTGCGAGAGGCAGAATGTGTGGATGCCCCAAGAATAATGCCATTCATCCTAAGAGAGTATCTTGAAATAAGGGACGTGAAGAGACCATGATAATAATTATTGTTAATTGAAAAACATTTTTTGCTAAACAACAAAAAGGTGAAACAGGGACTGTCTTCAGTGGAATTAATTAGCCAAGTGCATTCTTTCCTGCACATACTTTGGGCCTTCCCTCTTCCTTAAAAAAAATATAGTTAAAAGAATCTGGCCCTAAAAATTGTCTTCGTTAGAACATTATCCAAGAGCCTTTAAAGGATCCCTCATTTCTAATACTAAAATGTCGGGAAAGAACTTCTTAATTTTGCCAAAGCAATTTCCTATCTCTTTCTCGCAGGTTTTAATTATAAGAGCTATCTTCACATTTTCATACAATTTTCTCTATCCACTAGCCAAGAAAAATTTCCACAAACGGCATATTTTTAACACAATATACTTGTACATATGGCTATTATTTTTTCTTCTTTTTCCCCTCCTTCTCCAAATGTATTTTATATTCTGTTCCTATTCTTTTGATTCATACACATTTATAGAGACCCATTTCTATTCTTTCAAAGAGTCATTCTTCCCTCTGTGTTCTTGCACTATTAGAATAATATTCACGAAGGTATAGGAAAGAAAAGCAGCCAGGTTGGGAGAGAACTTCAAGGTGCTGAAGGCATGCAGATCTGGGCTGGGATGCTGGGCCAGAGACATAATGCTTTTTTGTTTCTAGTTCAGCATCTATCAAATAGACATGGTAATGGTACCTGCCTTGTGCTGATAAAACTGTTAATATATATGCATATTAATGTATACTTTAACATTTTTAAAGAGTCTTATTGGCATGTCATCCACATATAATAAAATTCAATAGTTGAATGATATCAAGAAGAGTTGTACAATCAGTACTGCAATCAATTTTAGAACATTGTCTTCTTCCTTGTGCTCACTGTTAGTGTAAATTTTTTTTGTATTTGAGGCAACAATGTACACCACAAAACATTCTCCAACTCAACATCTTCTACACATAGGCTTCAGGGCCATTGATAATACTCTGTGCAATCATGATCGACATCCTTTTCCAAGTACTTTCATCCCCACTAGCATCAACTCAACGCTCCCAAAGCAAAAATTCTTCCTCCTTCACCCATGGTAACCATGAGTCACCTTGGGTTTCTTTAAGTGGTTTTCTTGATATAAAATTCACATATCATACACTTCCATAGTTAAGTCACTTTTATTTTTTTAATCATTTTATTAGGGCCTCATACAACTCTCATTACAATCCATACATACGTAAGCACATTTGTACATTCATTACCCTCATCATTCTCAAAACAATTGCACTCTACCTAAGTACCTGGCATCAGCTCCTCATATTTCCCCCTCCCTCGCCGCTCCCCCCTCTCTCACGAACCCTTGATAATTTATAAATTATTATTTTACCATATCTTGCCCCGTCCGACGTCTCCCTTTACCCATTTTTCTGTTGTCCATTCCCCCAGGGAGGAGGTTATATATAGATCCTTGTAATCGGTTCCCCCTTTCCACCTCACCCTCGCTCCACCCTCCTAGTATCGCCACTCACACCACTGGTCCTGAAGGGATCATCCACCCTGGATTCCCTGTTTTCAGTTCCTATCTGTACCAGTGTACCTCCTCTGGTCTAGCCATATTTGTAATGTAGAATTGGGATCACGATAATTGGGGAGGGAGGAAGCATTTAAGAACTAGAGGAAAGCTGTATGTTTCATCATTGCTACATCGCACGCTAACTGGCTCATTTCCCGGAGACACTTCTGTAAGGGGATGTCCAGTGGCCTACAAATGGGCTTTGGGTCTCCACTCAGCACTCCCCACCTCACTCAAAATGAGTGATATGATTTTTTTGTTCTGATGATTCCTGATACCTCATCCCTTTGACACCTCGTGATCGCACGGGCTGGTGTGCTTCTTCCATGTGGGCTTTGTTGCTTCTGAGCTAGAGGGTCGTTTGTTTACCTTCAAGCCTTTAAGACCCCCAGATGCTATATCTTTTGATAGCCGGGCACCATCAGCTTTGTTTGCCACATTTGAATATGCACCCATTTGTCTTCAGTGGTCATGTCAGGGAGATGACCACACAAAGATATGATTTTTTGTTATTTGATGCCTGATAATTGATCCCTTCATCACCTTATGATCACACAGGCTGGTGTGCATCTTCCATGCGGGATTTGTTGCTTCTCAGATAGATGGCCACTTGTTTACCTTCAAATTTTTAAGATTCCAGACGCTATATCTTTTGATAGCTGGGCACCATCAGCTTTCTTCACCACATTTTCTTATTCACCCACTTTGTCTTCAGTGATTGTATCAGGAAGGTGAGCATCACAGAATGCCAGTTTAATAGAACAAAGTATTCTTGCATTGAGGGAGTACTTGAGTGGAGGCCCAATGTTCATCGGCTACCTTAATACTAAACCTATAAATATATGCACACAGATCTATTTCCCCATCCTCATATATAAATATATTTACATATGTACATGCCTTTATTTAGACCTCTATAAATGCCCTTTGCCTCCCAGCTCTTTCCTCTATTTCGTTTTACTTTCCTCTTGTCTCACTACCATGTTGAGTCTTCATTTGGGTTTCAATAATTCCTCTTGGTTACATTACCCTTGATCATGCCCTACCAGGCTTCCTACACCCTCCTCACCACTGATTTGGATCACTTGTTGTTCCCTTCCCCCTGGGTTTGTTAACGCATGTCCACTCAAAACTGTCCCGTTGTTTTCTCCTCCAGATTGTTCATCCAGCCTATCTTATTTAAAAAGACCTACGGAGATAATAACATGCACAAGAGTAAGACAGAGCAAAACCAAGCAACAATATACAACAAAACAACAACAACAAACCAATGACAAAACAAACCAAAACACAACAAGAAAGAAAAGCTTGTAGTTAGTTCAAGAATTGTTGACTTTTAGGAGTGTTTTCCAGTCCAGTCTGTTGGGGTTCCATGCCCTGGCCCCAAACTGTACCTTTGGCATTCCCTGCGGACTTCGCCATTGCATTCCCTTGCTGTTCTGTTGCACCCCCTTAGTGTTTTGCCTCAGTGTGGTGGGATCAGATTGGGTGAAATTCCCACACTGTGTCTTCTGTGTTGTCCCCTGTAGGGCTATGGGTCAGTGAGGGGCGTCATGTCTCATAGTGGGCCTGACCATGTGGTGTTAAGTCACTTTTAAAAAGAGTTGTATATGCATTATTGCAATCGGTTCTAGTGCTCCCCCACCCACATTCATTGCTTGCTCCTTAATTCCCCTCATTCTCCACACTCCCTGACCATGGCCTCAGTTAAAATGAATGCTTTACAAAACACTTAACATATTATTAAAAATATCTTGATGACTGACTGACAAGTTGGTGGTTCAAACCCACCAAAGGTGCTTCAGAAGAGCTGACAGTCTGACCCGTGGAAAGTCACAGCTGGCAGACCCGTGGAGTAACTCCACTCTGCACACCTGGGCTTCCCATGTGTGGTAGTCACCTAATCTGGTGTCAATTTAATGATTAATAGTGTAGAGGTGGAGTCTAGGATGTCAATCTGCAGATAGCCTATGAGACTTCTGTGTGAGCATGGCCTTCTCCTGAGAATTCTGGGAAATCTGGTACTTGCTCCTTGGAGGCGGAAGACACCTCTCTCTCTCTCTCTCTCTCTCTCTCTCTCTCTCTCTCTCTCTCTCTCTCTCTCTCTCTCTCTGCCACTCCCTGGGGAGACATTGCAGAAGACAAGCTATATGGACAAAACCAGACATCTGAAGCCAGAGAAGCCACAGAGAGACCCCTGCCAGCACTGAGATGTTTACAATGCCACTGGACCCAAAGACTTTCTACCCACTGGCTTGTGATTGTCCTGCATTTGGCTTCATTGCATGTGTTTCATGAGTCTGAAGAGAACTGTATAGATTGATATTAGACATATGGGCTAATATCAGACTTATGGCCTTGGACTAGACTGGGTTGGGATAGTTTCTCAATGCTCAATTCCTCTTGTATATAAACCTCTTCCTTTTACACATATAGGTGTTTGTGAATTTGTTTCTCTAGTCCACCCAAACTAACACACCATGAGTTGGAATCAACTTGACTGCAGTGGGCAAACACAGGCTGTCCTTACAGGGGACAACACTGAGACACAGTGTGGGAATTGTGCTCGATCTGATCCCACCACACCGAGGCAAAACACTAAGGGCGTGCAACAGAACAGCAAGGGGAGCAGAACAAGGAAGTCCCAAGGGACTACCAAAAAATAAACTCTGGGGCCAGGGTGTGGGACCCCATCAGACTCAACCAGAAAACACTCCTAAAGGTCAACAAACAGACCTTGAATTATTCACAGGCTTTTCTTTTTTGGTCATTTTGTTGTTGTTGTTGTTGTTTTGTTTTGCACTGTCTTTTTTTGTGTGCATATTATTATCTCTGCAGGTCTACCTAGATAAGATACGTGGGATAAACAATCTGGAGGAGAAAACAGCAGGACCAACGGTTCCAGAGGGACATGGGTGAGGGGAAGGCTAGGGAAAGAAGTGGGTATTAACAAACCCAGGGACAAGGGAACAGCAAGCAATCCAAAAATCAATGGCAAGGAGGGTGTAGGAGGCCTGGTAAGGCTTGATCAAGGGCAATGTAAGTGAGAGGAATTACTAAAATCCAAATGAAGGTTGAGCATGATAGTGGGACAAGAGGAAAGTAAAAGGAAATCGAGGGAAAAAAGTAGGAGGCAAAGGGTATTTATAGAGGTCTAAATACAGGCATGTCCATATGTAAATATATTTCTATATGATGATAGGGAAATAGATCTATGTGCATATATATTTTTAATTAATAAATAAATTTATTGGGGGCTTTTACAACTCATCACAATTCATACATACATTCATTGTATGTCAAACACATTTATACATTTGTTGCTATCATCAATCTCAAAACATTTCTATGTGCATATATTTATAGGTGTAATATTACAGTAGCAGATGGACAGAGGTCCTCCACTCAAGTGCTCCCTCAATGCAAAAACACTTTGTTCTGTTAAAATTGCATTCCATGATGCTCACCTTCCCAACATGATTGCTGAAGACAAAGCAGTTGTGTAAGCAAATGTGGTGAAATTAGGTGATGGTGCCCAGGTATCAAAAGATATAGCGTCTGGGGTCTTAATGGCTTGAAGATAAACAAATGGCCATCTAGCGGGGAGGATATGAGGCAGTCAGGTTTCAATGTAGCAATGATGAAACATACAACTTTCTTCTAGTTCTTTAATGCTTCCTCCTCCCTCCCCCACTATCATGATTCCAATTTTACCTTACAAATTTGGCTAGACCAGAGGATGTATACTGGTACAGATAAGAGCTGGAAACACATGGAATCCAGGACATATAAACCCCTTAGGACCAGTAATGAGAGTGGAGGGAATGTGGGGTAGAAATGGGGAACTAATCCCAAGGATCTACATATAACCTTCTCCCTGGGGTATGGACAACAGCAAAGTAGGTGAAGTGAGATGTCAGACAGTGTAAGACATGACAAAATAATAATTTATAAATTATCAAGGATTTATGTGGGGGGAGTGGGGAAGGAGGGAAAAATGAGCTGATACCAAGGGCTCATGTAGAAAGCAAATGTTTTGAGAATGATGATGGCAACAAATGTACAAATGTGCTTGACACGATGGATGGATGGATGGATTGTGGTAAGAGTTGTAGGTGCTCTGAATAAAATGATTTTTAAATGATAAGTGTTACAGCTCTTTTAGAATTTGTCTAGAAAACCCATTAAAAAAGAAAATAATAAATAAAAATAAGTAAATAAATTAATTAAAATGCCCTTGTCCCACATAGCCTTCAGAGTAGGGAGGGCAGTTGGGATGTGAACAACAAAATCCCGAGAGAGTGAAAACTACTGAATGCATCCTAGACGATGAAAAAAGGTTGGGGAGTCACCAAACAACGTAGGCCTTTCTCTGTGGGGAAACCACTGTATTTGAGAAAGTTCTGGTTCATCCAACATGAATTGGAATACATAATCGAGTGCAGCCTAGGCAAGGCCAGGCTACAGAATCCCAGGGAGCAGTTAGGGAGTCTTCAGTACAGATGGGGGGCTCAGAAAGGGAAGGGCTCCGAGGAGTTGGGTAAAGAAGTAGTAAGCACTTAGTTGCTTTGGGAGAATGCGGGCAGGGTGCAAACATCTGATAGTTTGAGCTTCATGGAAATGCAGCAAAGTGAGACCCGGACGTTTTCCCTAGCATTAGCAAGAAGCATCGTCTGAAGGTGGGTCCACCTGGCTGTGGGGAGGTGGCAGCAATGGAAAGCCTGCATGCAGTCTTCAGGGGACATGGCTGTTTCCCCGTGCGGCAGAGCACGCCAAACACAAGTGCCCTGGAATAAGGAGTCTCTAGGTGGTGCACACGTGAATGTACCTAAGTGTGGACTCTGAGTGCAGTTCCACTCAGAGGAGCCTCAGGAGAAAGGCCTGGCGATCTTCCCCTCAAATCAATTGAAACCCTGTGGCACATGGTTCAGCTATGAGATCACGTGAGCTAGAGCTGACTGGTACCTGCTCTATTTCAAATCTGCTTCTCCTTTGGGTCTGGTGTTAGCTGCTTTTAATAAAGTTTTTTGCTTTTTATTATTGAAGGGACTCACTTTCCGACGATTTAAACCTGACGTGTATCTAGTCTAGGCAGTCACAGCTGATTGGGTTACCAGATAGGGTTTACCCACTCACAGAGGGGACAGGAGGGGAAATGTATCTTTCTGCAGAGGCTTGTCCACAAGGCTCAGGAGAGCTCCTCTTTCAGCGACTGCCTTTGCTGTATCAAATAGGATGTTTCAAGTCTCCGAACATGTGATCTACAGACACTTTAAAGTTTCACTGCCATCAACTGTCTCGCGAGGTTTCACACTGCCTATTCACGATGGCACTACAACTCCTTAGAACAGCCGTTCTCAACCTGTGGGTCGCAACCCCTTTGAGAGTCAAACGACCCTTTCACAGGGGTCCCCGGATTCATAACAGTAGCAAAATGACAGTTATGAAGTAGCAATGAAAATAATTTTATGGTTGGGGGGTCACCACACCATGAGGAACGTATGAAAGGGTGGTGGTGTGGGGCACAGGTGTGCAACTACGAGAATCAGCAGAGTAAACGTTAAAATAGGCTGTATGAAAGCTGGGGTTTGAGGTAGGCCTCAGTTTCAGTTTCGGTTTCTGGTCACTGATGCAACACATCACCTGATCCACCTAACCAATGGGACACATCGCCTGACATCACCTGATCCAACCTAACCAATGGGACGCATCTCCTGATGACGCCTTAGCCAATAGAGTTCGAGTGACAGCCCACCAGGGTCCGACCAATCGGAAAGCACGCGTGAACCTACTCACCAATCACCGCTGGACAATACTCGCGCCAGAAGTTTTCTCCAATAAGTTTAAAGAACAGCAACCCTGGACTGCCCCCTTATCACTGGCCTATAAAAGCCCGGGGGAACAAAGAGCTCCACGGATTCCCTTTGGACTCTGGGTCCTGGCAGTGGAGGGAGGAAGCCCTAGCTCGAGCTAGCTAATAAACTCCTTTTGCCGCTTTTGCATCTCAAGTGGTCGTGATTAGTCCGTGCGCCCAAGGTAAGCTCACTAGGAAGGTTGAGACCCGCTGCTAGAAGGCAAAGGTAGTCACACTGGAGCAATCACAAGGAATGCTCACACCACGAAAGGACCATGGGCTCTTTTGCAGAAGGCTGTGGATGACAGCGAATCTCAAAGTCCATTAGCAGGGTTCCCCTATGGATTATGCCTCTAGTATATTCTCTCTGGGATGGGACTGGCCTTGCGATCAGAAAGAGCACATTAGAGAGAGAGAGAGAGAGAGAGAGAGAGAGAGAGAGAGAGGGAGGGAGGGAGGGAGGGAGAGAGAGAGAGAGAGAGAGAGAGAGAGAGAGAGAGAGAGAGAGAGAGAGAGAGAGAGAGAGAAAGAAAAGTCCTAAAATTGGCTGCGGTGAAAATTGCACAACACTTTATTATTATTATTAATCATTTCATTGGGGGGCTCCTACAAATCTTATGACAACACATCATTCAATTGTATTAAGCCCACTTGTACATATGTTGCCATCAACATGTCCAAAACATTTTCTTTCCACTTCAGCCTCTACTTCAGCTCCTCTTTTTTCCCATCCCCCACCCTCATGAATCTTTGATGAATTATATGATTGTTGTTATTTTGTGTCTTACACCGTCCATTGTCTCTCTTCACCCACATTTCTGTTATTCATCCCCCTGGGGATTGGGCTATATATCCAATCTTGTGATGGGTCCCCCTTTCTCCTGCCCCCCAAGACTCTTTTTAATTTGATTAAATTATTGAATTTCATGATATGAGAGTTATATGTCAATAAAACGGTTAGAAAATAATTTTGTTTAATAAAAAATTTTTTAACTACCACAGGGTATCTTTAAAGTATCATATTCTCCAATGCTTATAAATCGTTAAATAACAAGGAAGACCAATGACAGTGTCTTAAGAAGGCATTAAATACCAATTAGAACCTAGTCCAAACCAAATCTGAAACAGCACTTATTAAAACCTCCCACTGGATGTAGCCATGACTACTAACCTAGTGGATCCGAACCAACAGGCAGGACTGCTGGGAATGCACAGCTGAGCTGCATCAGGCTCATGAATCCAGTGCACCACAGACTTCATATGTTTACTGAAGGAATGTGAGGGAAACGGGACTTCGAAATTTCAGGCTTCAAAAGGCATTTGCTTTTTTAAGTTAAAAAATCAGTCTAAGAAAGACCTTTCTTATTTATTTATTTTTGAACATTTTATTAGGGACTCATACAATTCTTATCACAATCCATACATATACCTACATCAATTGTATAAAGCACATCTGTACATTCTTTGCCCTAATCATTTTCTTTTTTTTCCCTCCTCTTTTCTTTTTTTACATTTTATCAGGGGCTCATACAACTCTTATCACAATCCATACATATACATACATCAATTGTATAAAGCACATCCATACATTCCCTGTCCCAATCATTCTCAAAGCATTTGCTCTCCACTTACATCCCGTACATTCTTTGCCCTCATCATTTTCAAAGCATTTGCTCTCCACTTAAGCCCTTTGCATCAGGTCCTCTTTTTTTTCCCCTCCCTCCCCGCTCCCCCCCTCCCTCGTGAGCCCTTGATAAGACCTTTCTTATTTTTAAAACTGATCTTCAACGACTATTTAGATGAGAGAGAAAAGAGTCGAAAATAGACACCTTTTTCCCTTCCTGTCAAAGGCCAGGTACAGTGACCATTTTGGGTTTTGCAGGTTGTTCAGTGTCTGTGGAAACCCCTGAACCCTGCCATCTCAGTGCGACACCAAAACAGATCCACTGCTATGGAGTCAATTCCAACAGACGGCCCCAGAGGGTATACTAAGACACAAGTCTGGATGGAGGCAGATGGTCACATCTTTCTCTCTAGAAGAGGCTCCTGAGCTCAAGCTGCCGGAGCACTTACCAGTGCACTACCAGGGTCCCCAGAGTGACTCATTCAAACTCACTGCCATCCACTGACGCAGAGTGACCCTCTAGATTAGCAGACTAGACTAAATCTTTATGGGAGCAGAAAGCATCCTCTTTCTTCCATACAGAAGTGGATCATTTTTAACTGCTGACCTTGAGGTTAGCAGCCCAACAAGTGACTCACAACACCACCAGGCCTCCTTCCTCAGCGTGACAGTAGGTGTAAATAATGAAATGTTACAAAAGAACCTTTGTTTATGAGCATGGGCATCTGAATTTCATTTAAAAAAACCTCATCTGTCCAGTTTAACTTCTTTTAATTGTATGCTTTTCGACCATTGAGATGTAAAAACCTTTCTTAGCTCACTGGCCCTGAAAACACAGATTTGATCAGGGGCTGTAGTTTGCTGAAAATCCCTGGCAAGGCTGCTAGATAAACTTTGGACAGCGAATGGAATGATGTGTGATTCAACCCCACTGGCCCCTCCATAGGATAAAATTGAGGCTATCTACTCCCATGAAGATTTATAGCCACAGAATCCCAGTATAGTGTGGCTAGTTTGCTGACACTTTCTCCCTCCAGCTTATTTCCATGGACCAGTGTTTCCCCAGCATAGGTGAAAAGACTGGGCTTTCTACTCCCATGCACAATTATAGTCTCAGAAATCCACAGGGGGTCTGTGTGAGTCAGTACTAATGGCAGTGAGAGTGAGAGGCCAAGTAAGTTTGGGGACCTTTGCTCCAGACAAAGCCCCATGGCTGAAGATGAGACTCATGCGGGTGGGTGGGGGGGGGGGGTGGCGTGTTGCTCTTGGGGAGGGCCGTGGTCCCTCTGGGAGTGAGTGGTGGAAAGAATACACACTTATTGAAAACCTGTGGCAGGTAAGCACTAAGCTGCTGCCTTACCTCTTTTATTTATTATCATTGGTTTGGGTTTTGGTTTTTGCTTTTGCTTTCACAAACATGTATTCTCAGTTGAGGCTAGACAGCCTGAATTTAGGGCACTGGCTCTAGAGGAAGCCTTTCTCCCTGCTGGTTCACAGTTTAGCGTAAGACTACCGCATTGGTGGGCCCCATATGTTTTGGTGTCAGTACTCCCCTGGGTCTAGTAGGTCCCTAGCATATGGACCTTGTGTCCAACAAGCACTCTGCTCCTGGCTCTTTGTTCTTGGTCGTCAGAGCCCTCTCCTGTTACGCTGATTGAATCCTCCCAGCACTGCCATTGGATACTCATACACTGACATCGGCGAGGAAGCTGAGACTCTGAACTGAAGTAGCTTGTCTAGGTTTGGCACCCAGCTCTGATGTGAATGTGGGTCAGTCTCTTTAGAAACCTTAAGTGTGGTGTTTTGGGCCCTGGAACTCCATTGGTAGTGGAAGACGGAAGGAGCACAAGTGCCCATCGTTGAAACCAGAGAAGCAAGAGTTTCCATGCCAGGGTGAGCAGAGCCGGCATCAGCAAACAGCTCAGCCGAGGAACTTGGACAAGGTGCTGGTCTGTTGAGCCATACATAATCAACCCACCCCCACCCCAGGTCTCACCTCCAGTGTAGCGACTTCATGATGAGCTACAGTAGAAGTGAGCCGGTAGCAAATCGGATTTTGTTAAGGCCAGACCATATAGCAAGTTTACACCCACACAAACGCTAGCGTTTTAATGGTGCTGTTTTAGGAGACGGGTTTCAGATTGACTTCTGGATACTTCTTTCCCCCCTGTTTTTACACACATAACACATATTCACTTTGTTGACACTTCAAAACTCTCTCTACACACACACACACACACACACACACACACACACACGAGGGTGCCCCCTGCCAACACACACACGAGGGTGCCCCCTGCCAACACACACACACACACACACACATACACACAAGGGAGTACCCCCTTCCCCACAAAAATGGAGCAAGGCTTTACCGGGCAGAGTTTTTGTACTACACATTTTCCCTGCTAGGTGAGCACTGAGCAACTCACTCTGAGGTAGTGCACCCAAAGGCATCTCCTGGGAAGGTTCTTTCTGGTCAGAGTGAATTGTCTTCATAAAGGTAGTTTCACCTGAACTTCATTTTTTGTGATGGCCAATTTAAGAGAACAGTCTGTTGCTGTGATATTTTGTTTCCTGCTTGGGAAAAATGCCGCAGAAACTTGTGATGTTGAACACAGCTTACAAGGAAAGTGCTGTCGGGACTACTCAAGTGTATGAATGGTTTTCTCATTTCAAAAAAAGGTGACATGTTGATCGATGACAAACTTCATTCTGGATGTCTGCCAACTTCCCGAACAGATTAAAAATGTTGACAAAATCCATGCACGTGTGCTCGAAGACAGATGACAGACCATTGAAGAGGTGGGGACATTATCTGGACACATTTGGAGCTCAGTTCAGTGAATTTTGTTGTTGTTCGGTGAATTTTAACAACAGATTTGGGAACGAGAAGGGTCGCTGTGAAATTTGTGCCTCAGGTTCTGACTGACCAGCAAAAAGAGCATCAATGGAAACATGCCGTGCTTTGAAAGGACAGCTCTGAAGCGACCCGGACTTTCCCCCCAAGGTCATAAGCAAACTTTGTATTTAGAGGTTCTGAAAAGATTGCGTCACAGTGTGCCACCAAAAGGCCTGATTTGTGGCAGACATGGGACTGGTTTTGCCACCCAACAATGCACCTGCTCGCACATCCATCTGTGTGCCAGATTTTGGCAAAAAACAGTATGCCTCTCTTGCCCACGCACCTTACTCACCTGACCTCACTCCATGCACCTTTTTGTTCCCATGAATGAAGCGGGACATGAAGGGACAGCGATTTGACGTAGAAGAGGTGAAGAAAAAAAGAGCGAGGTGCTGCCAGCCATTCAAACAGATGAGTTTGAAAAAATGTTTCCGAGAATGGAATCACAGATGTGACAAATGTATTAGTGTCATGGAGAGTACTTTGAAAGTGATGAGGTTGTTTTAAAAAAAATTTTTTTAAATACATAGCTTTGAAAACAAATGATCTTTTTTGGGGTTACTCCCTTGTAGATAGATAGATAGATAGATGATAGATAGATAGATAGATAGATAGATAGATAGATAGATAGATAGATAGATAGATAGATAGATACTCATTGCCATTGAGTAAAAGCTGAGTTGTAACAACCCCTGTGGGTTTCTGGGACTGTAACTGTTTACAACATAGAAAGCACAGTCTTTCCCCCACAGAGCTGCTGGTGGTTTTGAACTGCTGACCATAAGGACTGCAGCCCAACTTGTAACCATTGCACCACCAAGGCTTAAAAGAACAGACTCATAATGATCGAGTCAATTCTGACTCATAGCAACCCTCTAGGACAGGGTAGAACAGCCCCTGTGGACTTCCAAAACTAACTTTTTATAGGAGTAGAAAGCCTCATCTTTCTCCCCGAGAGTTATAGCAGCCCAACTTGTAACCACACCACTGCCAGGGCTCCCCAGAAGACAGAAATACAAATGAAAAAAATCACACATATGCGTACAAAGGAATACTATTCGACCATGAAAAGAAATGAAGTTCTGATGCTGTCTATGGCATGGGTAAAAATTGAAAAAATTACACTGCAATGAATCAGATACACAAGGACTCCAGTTATGTGATCTCCCTCCCCAGGTAAATTTAGACTAGGCAAATGCATGGAGACCAGTTTATCAGTGATGATGCGGGGGGGGCAGATGGGAGGAGGTTGCTGAAGAGCTATTGCTTAAGGAGTACTGAGTTGCTGCTACAGGGCAATGTTATCTATTGGAAATGGCCTGGTGAACATAAAGACAGTTGCCGGATAATGTACATCAAACGTTATGTCAACCAAAGTGCCATGTGTGTAGGAATGGATATATAAACTCTGGTACATACACACAATGGAATACTATACACCCCTAAAAACAACGATCAAACTGTCAAACATGGATGGATTTGGAAGACACTATGCTCAGCAAAGTAAATTAATCTCTTAAAGATCAATACTGTAGGAGACACCATTATAAAAGAAAAAAGTCGAGAAAAAGTTTTCACACCAAAAGTAGACTTTGAAGTGTATAGGGAGGCCAGAGAGGGGCAGAAGGGATGGGGTGAGTAGAGAAAGAGAGAAAGGGTGAGAAAATAAATAAATAGAGACACAGAGAGGGAGATGCACAAGGCAAAATAGAAATAGAATGGCCAATGTTTTGTTATATGTATATTTCACCACAATAAAATAAAATCCATGCATATTCTTATGTGTCAAGGTACACAATTCTGGTTAAATTTTGATGTAACATTCATCTAGCCTTTTCTGAGCATTTATGCATGTTTTAAAGTGGTTTCCAATGCTATGCACACTGCTCTTTATTTTTTAATATAGCTTAGCTTTGTTTGTTAATATACTTTTAAAAACACTCAATCTGCATCTTGCTTCTAGGTCTTTTAAATGACTATCAGACGTCTAAGTTGAACCATTGGTGATGTCTTCAGTTAGCATCCATTCCCATTGCTGCATGATGGCAACCTCTTCTTTAGATGAACCCCAATACTTCTACTCATTCTTGATATTCTATGTGGGCTTTGTTGCTTCCGAGCTAGATGGCCGCTTGTTTACCTTCAAGCCTTTAAGACCCCAGATGCTATATTTTTTAATAGCCAGGC
The DNA here is from genome assembly GCF_050624435.1 of Tenrec ecaudatus. NCBI lineage: Eukaryota > Metazoa > Chordata > Mammalia > Afrosoricida > Tenrecidae > Tenrec > Tenrec ecaudatus. The sequence goes on along the minus strand of NC_134539.1, from coordinate 72,291,225 downwards.
ACCATCAGCTTTCTTCACCACATTTGCTTATGCACCCATTTGTCTTGAGCGATCGTATGGGGGAGGTGATCACACAAAGATATGATTTTTTTGGTCTTTGATATCTGATAATTGACCCCGTCCACACCTCGTAACCACACAGGCTGATGCGCTTCTTCAATGTGGGCTTTGTTGCTTCTGAGCTAGATGGCCACTTGTTTACCTTCAAGTCTTGAAGACCTCAGATGCTATATCTTTTGTTAGCCGGGCACCATCAGCTTTCTTCACCACATTTACTTATTCACCCGCTTTGTTTCAGCGGTTATGTCAGGAAGGTGAACATCATGGAATGCCAGTTTAATAGAACAAAGTATTCTTGCATTGAGGGAGTACTTGAGTGGAGGCCCAATGTCCAACTGCTACCTTAATACTAAACCTGTAAATATACGCACATAAATCTATTTTCCTTCCTCATATATACATATATTTACATATATACATCCCTTTATTTAGACCTCTATAAATGCCCTTTGCCTCCTAGCTCTTTCCTTTATCTCCTTTTACTTTCCTCTTATCCCACTATCATGCTCAGTCTTCATTTGGGTTTCAGTAATTCCTCTCTCATTACCCTTGATCACGCCCTAGCAGTCCTCCTATACCCTCTTCACCACTGATTTGGATCACTTGTTGTTCCCTTGCCCCTGGGTTTATTAACACCACTTCCTTTCCCCCACCTCTCCTTCTCCCATATCCTCATGGAACTGTCGGTCCTGTTGTTTTCTCCTCCAGATTGTTCATCCAGCCTATGTTATTTAGATAGAACTGTGGAGATAATAACATGCACAAAAACAAGACAGAGCAAAACCAAGCAACAAAAGAAAACAAAACAATGGAAAACCAATGACAAACAAAACAAAAAAACCACACAATCCAACACAAGTACAACAAAAAAGAAAAGATTGTAGTTAGTTTAAAGACTGTTGGCCTTTAGGAGTATTTTTTGGTCAAGCCTGATGGGGTGCCAAACCCTGGCCCCAATGCCTATTATTGGCATTCCCTGTTCTACGTCCTTAGTTTTTTACCTCGGTGTGGTGGGATCAGATCAGGCAGAATTCCCTCACTGTGTCTCCAGTGTTGTCCCCTGTAGGACTAGTGGGGTCGGCCATGGTCTAGTGGATTGGCTGTCTCCTAGTCCTATCTCCTAGTGGGGTCGGCCATGGTCTAGTGGATTGGCTGTCTCCTAGTCCTATCTCCTAGTGGGGTCGGCCATGGTCTTCTCTGTGGATTGGCTGTTCTGAGTGGGAGGAAATCTGATCAAGGCTTGGTGGGCCAGGATGTGCTCCACTCTCTCTTCCTACCCCTTCATTTGCTCCCATTTGCTCTGATCAGACACGTCCCTCTCCCTGAGCTGCAGCTCCAGTGCTGTCCTCTGAAATAAATTCTTCTGCGGGGTGGGGGGTGGGGCAGAACAGCTGTCCACATAGTTGGGACCGGCCCCTCAAATTTTATTCTTTTTCTTGGAGTTTTTCTAGATATTCTGACTTCTTTTTTTTTAATTCGTTTTATTAGGGGCTCATCCCACTCTTAGCACAATCTATACATACATCAATTGTGTAAAGCTCATTTGTACATTCATTGCCCTCATCATTCTCAAGACATTTGCTCTCCACCTAAGCCTCTGGCATCAGCTCCTCATTTTTTTCCCTCCCTCCCCGCTCCCCAATCCCTCATGAGCCCTTGATAATTTATAAATTATTAATTTGTCATGTCTTGCTCTGTCCGACGTCTCCCTTCACCCCTTTTCTGTTGTCCATCCCCCACGGCGGTCACATGTAGATCCTTGTAGTCGGTTCCCCCTTTCCGTCCCACCCTCCCTCCACCCTCCCAGATGTTCTGGCTTCTTAACTCAGTCATTTCATGTGTTTGTTGTTCTTCATGGGTATTAAAAGCGTATGAGCCTCTGAAGCTTTCTGAGTGCAGCTTATATTTCATTATCTTTATTGTTTTAAACTCTGATTAAAATGATTTTCTTGTGGATCCAAGACTGAAGACATGATTTTTTCTAGTATTAAAAAGGTTTGGGGGGGTTTGTGTGTGTCTGCAAATATCCTTTGTTACTAATAACTTTATTGCCTGGTGTGGTCAGGGAATGTAGAAATTCTCTGAGCAATTAATAATTTGTTTTTTTTTATCATCTACATTTGTGTAGTTTTAAAGGCTTTCCAAACCAAAACTTAACTCATTGCCATAGAGTTAATTTTGACTCACGGCAACCGTACCAGAGTAGGACCGGGGAAAACTGTCCTTGTGGGTTTTTGAGACTCTAACCCTTGATGGGGATAGAAAGGCTCATCTTTCTCCCAAGGAGCAGTTAGTGGCTTCAGCAAGATTACATTGCCATCCGATTCTCCTTTGCTGTATCTGTATTCATGAAATATATTGTGCACTGCTATATCTTCATATGGATTTTGTGACTAAAATGTATCTCTGACTCAATTACGTATTCTTTAAATTCGATTCTATTCTGTCCTGATGTCCAGATGTTCACTTCTAAATTATTTTTGTTGGATTTTGTCTAGTTTATCTTTACTAATCATTTTGCTAACTTGTCAATTGATTTTATATGGGGCCTCTACTCAGAGAAATAGATCCTATGTTCGCGTGCACATGCACACACCCCACTTTATTCTTGAATCTAATAACTTTTGTTGAGGTGTAAGCAAGAACTGGAGCCCCTTGTGGGGCAGTGGTTAAGGTGCTCCGCTGTCCAAATTCCATGGGCACTATGATTCAGAATCACTTCCAAGTCAGCGAGTTTAGATTTGAAGGCGGGGAAAGAGACTGTCTCCTACCTTAGTTTTCCTAACGCCTTTCTGTTTGTCTTCTCCTATGTACACAGGACTTAAAAAAGCTTGTGGAAAATGGAATTAAAAGAAAAAAATTAAATACCAACTTTATTTTTCAACATATGTTCCATCAAGGTCAAAACATTTTACAAATGACACCAATCATTCAGTCTGTCTGTACAGAACTGATCGTCCTGGGAATTCAGCCCATCAGTGCAGTCTTTTTTTATTCTTCACTGAAGAAAAATGGCATCTTTTAAAGATTTTTTTTTAAGCTTAGGAAGCTGAAAGAGGGACCCATATCACCATAGTCAGGTGGATGCCTAGTGATGAACTAAGCTCTCCAAAGATGCCCATGTTTGATGAGAGGCATGTACAGGAGCATTGTGGCTGTAGAGAAGGATTCTCTGGTGTAGACTTTCAGGGTATTTTTGTGTGTGCTAACTTTCTCAAAAAATTCTCATAAGCAGCTGCTATTATTCTCTGGAAGTCCACAAAGTCAACAATCACCCCCTTAAGAATCCCAAACAAGCTGTTGCATGACCTCTGCTCTTGACCTGTCTGCTTTTGCTTTGGCTGGATCATTTTCACCTCTTGAGAACCATTCTTGTGACAGTCCTTTGTCTTTAGGATCATACTGGTAAAGTCATATTTCATATCCTGTTACTAAATTTCAAGATCTTGATCCCAAGTGTTTAAAAATTTGATCAGGGTGCAACAGTTTTGCACCCACTGTGCAGGAAGCTTGCTCAACTTTTGTTTTTCAGTCAGAATTGTGTAAGCTGAACCAACTGAGATGTCTTAACCATTGTTTCTGCTACGATTATCAGTCTTCTTCAATTGGAGCATGAAAAAGATTTTTTTTCCTGAAAAATTGAGATGGATGGTCTCCTGATGTAGCCTGTATCTTTCACAGGCTTCTGTTCTATCTTCGAACAAGTTATCCTTTGAAGACTGCTGGCTTCTTTGGGCACATTGTCCCCACAATCTTTTCATAAAGCATCAATGATTTCCCCATTCTTCCATGCCAGCTTCACAAATCTGATGTTTGTCTTGCTTCAATTTGAGTAGAATTCATGTTGTTCTGACAGTCACCAATAACTTCAGATTCCTAAATACAGCTGTCGTCAGCACTGAACTACAACCTTCAGGGCATCCGGCACACTTGGTCACTTCCCTTTTATTCAAAGACCCTGTGGTTCTGTTTTTGTTCTGGTTGTTTCAGTTAGCACCTGAGATAAAGTTTATTGTGCCAATCTGGCTGATAAACACATGTGGGGTTAATTGAAGGATGGAGGGATAAATGGCTTGGTGAACCTCGCCTTTCTAGTTCTCGGGTCTCTTGCTTTCTGATGGTCGGACCAGGGTGCAGCTGCCTTAGCTAGTTCCCTGCTTCAGCTGGCAAGGCTTACTTCCTGCAAGACATACCTGAGGAGAAGCCACATGGGCCTACCCCGATGTAGCCCTGGGTGCTGGAGCAGCTGTGTGGAGACCCCTGCCAGCTCTGAGATGCTTACACATTCACTGATGCTGCTTTCCTCCTGCAGTTGGCGTCATTGTGTGTGTTTTGTAAGATGGAGGAGGACTTTGTGGATTGGTGTCGGACATATGGGTTCATGTGGGACTTGTGGGCTTGGGGAGCACTGGGTTGGGATGTTTTCTTGATGTGTACTCAACCTTTATATAAAACTCTCTCTAAAGTACCCAGACTAACACAGCAGTCTAACACTTAGCCACTGCACCACCCAAACACCTTTCAAAATGACTCCAGACTTCCAAGTCGCTAGTTGACACCACTCTTGGGTTTCAGGCTAATAACTTCTCTGGACATTTCCATGTGGTGTCTGACAAGGACTGTGATAGGTCCCAAGATGAAATTGTGACTTTCACTCAAGCCAACTCTCTTTCCCCTCACTAACTAAAAACAAGAACAAGACAAAAGGCCCTAGTTGCCATGGAGCCTGTGGTAGCTCAAGATGACCCCGAGTCAAATGGTGCTCTGTAGGGTTATGGAAACAGATTGGCAGGCATTTCTTTCAAGATACCTCTAAAAGTGTTAAAATGATCAACTTAGCTACTTCTCCGACCCAGGGTCTCCTCTAAAGTGCATTTACATAGATGAGGTTGCTCAAACCCTAAGCTTGAGCACCATTGCTGGATCTTTAACCTCTACCCATCCTATCCCATTATCAAGCCCAATTCCATCTGCTACTGTTCACTTCTTTCCATCGCTATTGGCACCCAGGTCCATGCGGTCATCATCTCCCGTCTCGGCAAAATAACAGTCTTTTTGGTCAGTTCCAGGCTTCCATCTTTGGCCCTCTAAAATCCTGTGTCCTGACAGCATCCAGAAAGAGAATCTGATCTCATTCTTCTGGTTTAAGTTCTCCAATGGACTCTCTGTGCCCTTAGAATCAAATGCTTACACCCTGTCAAAGCCTACAAGACAAGACCCTCATGATGTAGCCCCTGCAAAATGCCCCCCTCCTTTTCTCATCCTCTCCCCAAAGTTCTAGCCACCCAGCCCTCCTGTGGCTCCTCCACACCCCTGATGGCCCTGCTGGCATGCTTCTCTCCTGTGCTCTCCCCACCCACTTGGCATCTAGGCAAGGCTGGCTCCTCCTTGGTATTTGAGACCCAGCTTCAATGTTTAACCCTTGCCAGGGAGACCTCTCTGACCGCTCAGTCTAAATTGGCCTCTTCCTGTGTCCCAGAATCATTTTCATGTCACTCTGATTTTTTTTCAAAGAAGGTTTATCACTATCTGGAAGTATATGGGCCACTTGCATGCGACCTTGTTCACTATGTGTTCTCCCCACCAGCCCGTGAAATCCTTGAAGGCAGGGACCCTGCTTGCTTTATTCCTTTGACCTTTCCATCCTCTGTGGCCCTAACAGGTGTTCGACAGAATCTGTTGTGGTAGTTGAAGGATTCCATGTCAATTAGATGCTCTTGGTTAGGGGCGGAGTCAAGCCTGTCAACTAAGTAGCAGCTTCAGGACACCTGTTGGTGGGGGCGGGGAGGGCCTCTGGGAACTGCATCTCTCTCTCTCTGCCACTTCACCTTCATCTTTACAGAGCCTTTGTTGGGACTCTGTGTCTGCCTCCTGGGGTGGCCCCATGTGGGCTTCCTGCCCTCTCCCCTCCCCCGAGAGCTGTGGGTACCCTGCTGTGCTTCCATTGGCTTTGGACCCCGTGACTGCACTCATCAGCTGGCCTGTGACCCCGCTTCCTGCTTCCCCCGAGTCGCTGGCCTGCATCTCAGTCTGAGGAGGGCCCACTTAGCATCGACCCCACAGACTGGAGTCGGACGGTGCTGGGGCTCCTTCTGGATGTCAAGTGGCCTCCTGACAGAAAGTTCTTTCTTGTACAGAGATGAGTGTCAGTGGTCCGTTTCTCTGGACAACCCGGCCTAACCCATCTGTCAAGTGCGTTTCACACTTGCCAACTCTACAATGCCCTGATGCAGGCAGACAAACGGAGGGCTGGATTTGGCGGATCCGGATTTAAATACCGTCTATGCCACTGGCTAGACTTTGGCCTCAATTTACTCACCTAAACACATCGCACAAAGCTATTGTAAGGATTAAATGACTGAAGATCAAAAGGAAAAAAGGCCAAAGTAATAATTGACCAGTATATGCCCCAAACCCATTGTTTTCCAGTGAATTCTGACTTCCCTCCCTCTCACTGCCAGCAAATCAATTCTGACTCATAGTGACCTTGTAACACCGTGGTTTCCGAGACTGTAAATCTTTATGGGACCTCATCTTTCTCCCATGGAGCAACTGGTGGTTTTGAACTGCTGACTTTGAGGCTGCAGCCCAATTTATAATCCACGGTGCCACCAGGGTTTCTTAATTCTGACTCAAGACAGTGACAACAGAGTAGAGCTGTCCTATGGGATTTCCAACACTGTCAATGTTTAACACAGAAGACAGTGTCATCTTTCTCCCTCAGGGTAGTTGATGGGTTTGAACTAACAACCTTTAGGTTAGCAGCCCAATGCTGAACCCATCTTGCCATTAGGCTCTTAAAGATATTGTAGTGTCAGAAGTGGGATTTGGTTACCATACTTCTCTCTTCTGAGACCATAATCTCCAACCAGAGGAAGTATAACTTGAATCTGGCACCTTAGACACCACTCAGTCACAATACAAGGACCAACCCCCAAATCAAGATAACAACAGTTCGCTATTTATCTATACATAGCACACACACACACACACACACACACACACACATGTTCATCTTCACTTGGGTTATTGTGTCTATGGCTTTGCCTTTAATGGTGGTTCTCAAACTTTCACACAGTTCCTTATGTTGTGGTGACCCCCCAACCATAAAATTATTTTTCTTACTGCTTCATCACTGTCATTTTGCTACTGTTATGAATCAGGGAACCCCTTTGAAAGTGTTGTTTGACCCCGAAAGGGATCGTGACCCACAGGTTGAGAGCTGCTGCTCTAAGCCCTCAGTCTATGTGCTCTTACCAATAATAACAGCAAAATGTATGTCTCTAACATGTTCTGACTAGTGCCTGCTGTACCCCCATACAGTTATAAGCCTTATAAAGTTCTCTATATGATTTACCTGGAAGTAAAAATACCCCCCTCAGGCACAATATGGTGGTTTCAGTTTGCCCTCCCTGACACCAATGTCTTCAAAGGTCTGGGCATAATAAATGCCCGCAGGCTATTCAAATGTTGCACAGATTGAAAGGCATAGCATAAAACTATCTTTGAAAAAAAAAAACACAACCCATCTATTTTTTTCCACAACCCATCTTTGAGCTGAGCATAAAAATCGTGAACAGAGGTTAAAGTAAGGCTTCCAGTTTGGTAAAACGCCCCTCCACACATCCATACCCCTCCACACACACCCTTACAGGCACAAAAGGGTCGGAACGATTCCATCTTTAATCATTTATTATTTTTATTTGGACAACATATATACATATGTACAAAATACCTTCTGTCAGAATCCTCTTTTATAATTTCATTTGATTTACAAAAACTGGACAGCAAAATAACTTAGGTTACTAGTACTGTACAAAAATAAAACTGATTAAACAGTTGTAAAGATCAGTATCTTACAGTGTTACAGATCACTCTGTTGTGAAAGGACAGCTCAGTCTATCCAGAGTGATGGGCACTGTGCTAAATCTACCTGCAAACTGACAATTATTCGGTTTCTGTAATTATAACTACTAGATATAAGTCTCAAAAGAAGCAAGATGTGGAGCTAGACCTTCAAGCCTGCACATCGTTCCACAACGGTGAATGAAGGGCTTTCTTCTTCCCTAACCAAGGAGAGGAGTTATCTTAACTCTAAAACTATTAAATTTTCCAGAATATGACAACTACTGACAGTATTAGATAAAACAATGCTTCTCTCTCTTTTTAAACACCTGCGATAGATAGTCTTTCAGAAATTCAGTTTGGTTAAAAAAGTAAACAAAAATTACTATCCTGCATTTGGATTTTTTATAAGTTAAATCCATGGTCTTTTTAATATAAAAAGTAATTGCTCCATAGTTTTAGTGTTCAATGAACTCTAGGAGTTCTATTTGAACCATAGATCCTGATAGAGTAAATCTAATTAGAATGCTGGTTCCTGTTTGGTGACGTTTTAAAACAGGATTTATCACAAAGAATAAAAAGCCTTGAGTTTATACGTTACATTACCATAACGTATGCGAGAATATCAAATGTGTGTTTCTCAACAACTTGTAAAGGCAAGTAGCAACTTTTTTGGGAGATAAATTGTGCATTATCTTTTTTAACAAGTTGTTGCATTTATAATCCAACTAAGTGCTCAACAAAAGCCTCATAGATTTACTCCTGATACTGTAAAGATTGTCTTTCACCTACTTTGCTTTGTTTTTTTCTTCCTTTTTTTTTTTTGTCCTGTGAGGGTAAGATGAGTTTATACAAGTTAGCAAGTTGCTAGGCAACCACAAACTCCTCACTCACTAAAAGGCAGCATGCTGAGTATCCCAAGCAGAACCATTCCATGAGTTCAGTAAGGAATAGGCGGCCCACCTATTTCGTATGGAAGAACAGATGTCCTTAAAACTTATTTTGGACACAGAAATGAAAATTTGGTTTAAAATAAGCGTTTCAAAAATCTGAAACAGAGGTAGAAAGTGTTCTTTATTTTCCTGACATGTTTTCCCACGAGAAAACACTTTCCTTTTTATTCCCTGGACTGCTCCCAGTCCCTAATGTTAGCGGCGGTTCTTTACAGAACCACGAGTACAGCTACATTGGTTTAAAAGAAGAAATAAAAAGACCGTGCTAGTGATGGCTGTTGTATTAGGAGCCGGAGTCCGCCGTGCGAGACCCGTGCCTGGTTCCAGGAGCCCACACTGATTCTGAAACGAGCATGTATTTGTCAGGTGAAATAATGAGTCCACTTATAGGTAGGCACCTGCGTTCACACGACATAGCACATGCATAAACTCGAGAGTGCCCGAGCTCCCTGTTTAAATGACCAGATAAAATCGCCCGAACGCATGATTTCTGAAGAGGAAAAACGAAACGAAACGAAACCAAAAAATATATATGTAAACATTTCCCCCACGGTCACTGCTGACTCCCCTCATTTGAGGTTGTTTTTTTGTTGTTGTTGCTGTTGTTTGTTTCCTTCACGATGAAAACTTACTTTTTCTGGCCAGCGAGAGGCCAAAGTCAGTTCTCAGGTAAATGGCGTATGATGGATGTAGCAGTGGTTTACAGCCCCACAGACACGTAGACACCGAGTGATGAGACTGCCGATGGCACAGCGTACAGCGACGTGACGTGCTCTCAGCACCTGCATCCCGTGCGCCTGCCTTCTCCGAGAGCGGCGATGCACCGCGGCCTCCTGGGGGAACCGCCCTGGTTGTCTCCGCCGCGGTCCGCTCTGGCAGCGCGCGATTTTCTTCTCACATTGCTGTTTGCATAACTCTTGCACCTGTTAGTGGGGGGTTTGTAGGAACGTGGAAAGACCGCCAGCAAACCTGCCCTCACCCCACCCTACCCCACCCCCCCGAAAGAAAGAGTTATTTCCAGAGCCCATTCCGCACGCATCCCAATAAAACCCAGCAGGGTAACAGCCCTGCGCCCTTTTAGTGGCATTACGGTACAAGATAAACCGGAAGAAGAAAAAAAATTCGGAAAATTCGAAAGTTAATAGAGTTAAAATCGTTTGTTCTTTGTTGTTGTTTGAAACACTACCCTCCTCCTTCAGCATCTGCGATGTGAATTCTGCCGTCCCCTCTCTGCCATGATTTCGCAGGGAAACCTGTATACTGTAAAAAAAGAGAAAAGCGTCTTTTAACACGGTGCCAAGCAGGATGGCTGCTTTTATCCGTTAAGCGGCGTGTATTCCCCGTCTCCATCCTCTGCATCAGAAAACGAAAGTGCGGCGTATGCTCCAGAAGTACAATTCATACAAAGCGAGGGTTGGGAGTTCTGTCCTAAGGTAACTGTCCGCAGGTGGGGCGGGAGCAGCCGGCAGTCAGACTGCGTCCCGTGGCCGAGAAGGAACTTCCTGTTGGTGGCCGCTGCAGGTCTTTAGGGGAGAGCTCATGCTGGAGTAGATGTGCTCTTCCTTGCACCAAGGCAGGTGTGCTGTGGCGTTTTCTTCTTCATGTGATTTCGGAGAGTGGGAACCGAAGCACACGCCTCGTTACAGCTAAAGGTAAGAAAACAAGTCGGAGGGACAGCAAGCATGAAAGGGTCCAGGCGAGCTGCGTGATAACCACGGGCCAGCTTACCCAGTCCGACGTATGTACACCAGGGTCGGTCTTCGAACCCCACGGCAGTCTTGGCTGTGTCCCCCGCCCTCCCGCCCCACCCCCGCGCCCCCAGGAAAATAAAGACAAGGAAAACAAACGAAAACGGACCAAGACCGAAAAAAGAAAACAGCCTCCGCCTTCCCTCCTCCAGTCAGAGACGGGCTCAGAGCGGCGCCTCTGCAAGGCGGCCAGAGTTGACCTTGATCTTAGGCTACCATGTGCTTTGAAAAAACAATGCAGGGAGAGGAAAATCAGGATTATTGACCAAAGAGCCGTGACTTCCTGTGCGTCAGTCAGGGTGCCTCTTAGTTTCCACCGGGCCGTAGTGTCCACGTTGTCCGTCTGTTTCCTGGGAATAGGTTTATCTTTTCGGGGTCCATCGCTCCCTGGCACCCTGGGGAAGGGGTGGGGTGGGGTAGCACCTCACAAGGGGCTGGCCAGCGCCTTTTTCGACCGCTTGATCATGCTGGGGTGGAACTCGGTGTGACGCCGCGCGTGCTTGGTGAGGTGGTCGCTCCGCATGAAGCGCTTCTCGCAGAGCGGGCAGCGGAACTGCTTCTCCCCGGTGTGGGTCCTGTAGTGGCGCGTCAGCTCGTCGGAGCGCGAGAACTTTTTAAGGCAGTCTGGCCAGGTGCAGGGGAAGGGCCGTTCACCTGAGGGGGAAGGAAGACAGGAGACCATTGGAAGAACGCTTCAAAAACCAGTCCGCAGAAAGGAAAGCAAAACAGGACCTTCCCCCACCCCCAAACGCACACCCCCATCCTGAGCGGCACCCGCAGTCCCCCCACCCACACCCCCATCCTGAGCGCCACCCGCAGTCCACCCACCCCCACCCCCATCCTGAGCGCCACCCGCAGTCCACCCACCCCCACCCACACACCTATACTGAGCGACACCCGCAGTCCACCCACCCCCACCCACACACCCATCCTGAGCGGCACCGCAGTCCACCCCCACCCCCACCCCCACCCCTATCCTGAGTGCCACCCTAGTCCACCATCCCCGGTTTTATTTTTTGCACTTGTCCGTGGCTAACTTTGCAGGTAGCCGCCCATGTGCCACGCTGCCACAGCACCCCTTCCGGCCCTCTGGGGCACACACGCCTGGGGACTGGGCCACCGGCCTCTGTCTGGCCAAGGGGAAAGGCAGGGAGCCCCCAGAGCTTGGTTTTCTCTTAAGCATCTTGGTCATCCATGCTCTTTTATTGATGTGAAACCTGCCTATCTGTGAAGGCCATATTTTAAGTCAGATTGTCTTCTCGCTAAAAATAATCCTGTTCCCTCTGTCACATGGCAATCCTTTAAATATCTGAAGACAGCTCTCTGTGGCTTCCTCTAATCGCCCCCCCCTAAACACAACAATCCCCGTCTTCTCCATCCTTCTCAGAAAATGAAAACCAATATACAGCAAAACGATCAGCACAGACGTGCTGGTTCGGCCCTAGGAGCTTCACGGACATCACCTCAGCCTCTCCTGGGGTGCTCCTCAAAGCGGCCCATTGCTCAGATGTGGAAACAGAGGCCTGAGGTGGGGCTGCCTGCCTGCCCCAGGTCTCACAGCTAGAGAAGGGGTAGAAGCAGGAACTGGGCCCCATCTACCCCTCCAGGGCCAAGTGGACCTCCCTTTCTTGGATTGTTTCCAAATCCCGCCCCATTCTGACCATTGTCCTTGGATTGGCTCTCTGAAGCATCTCACTGAAGATGCTGCTAAGTCCTGCCCACCTCAAATGACCTGGTCAGCTCCACCCCAGGGGCCCCTGTCACCAGGACCAGAAGTGAGGGTGGTGGCCGGGGAAGGCTGGAGGTGTGAATGCAGTGGGCAGGCTCCCCTTGGGAGTGACTGCCCGCCCCTCCTCCCAGCCACTCACACCTTTCCAAGCACAGCTCAAAGCAGCTGCTTCATAGACTCAGGACACACCCACTCCTCATTTCCGCCCAACTCTAAGATGCTCCTCTGATAGGTGTGAGGAGAGCATTCTTTTCTCACCCCTGTTTTCACCTGCCTGGACCCCAGACAGCCTCGCGGAGCCTGGGTGCTGCCCAGCTCGGTGCATCTGAGTCACGCAAGAATCATTCCTCCTTTTCCCCTGGGGGTTCTCCCGCCTTGTACCAACGAGATGTTCGGATTATGATGGCGATAAAACAAGCTCCGGCCCCTTAGTGAACAACGTCTACACGACTATGGTTGTATTTGCTGCTTCCTGGCAGTCCTCGTGGTGTGGTGCTCATGAGTTAGGATGCTAACTGCAAGGTCAACAGTTCCACACCACCAGCTGCTCCCAAGGAGAAACACGAGGCTTTCTGCTCCGGTAAAGAGTTACAATCTCAGAAACCCAAAGGGGCAGTTCTGTCTGGCTTATAGGGTAGCTATTAAGTCAGAATCGACTCGGTGGCTGTGAGTTTCTCTGCTTGTTTTTGAAGCAGCTCCAGCGAGCGCAGCACCTAGCATAACCCTCTTGTTCTGGTGGGAAAGCCAAGGCGGGCAAAACAAATTTGGGGGCAACATATTGCCCTGATGCAGCTCTGAGTTGAAGCAGCAACGAGCCCATGAAGGCTGGGCCTGAGCCAAGGTCGGGTAAAGGTTAGGGTAAGCGCTGCATTCGGGCATTCAAAGCCCTTGACCTCCCCCCCTACACACACACACACACACACACACAACCACCACCACCCCGCCACCACCAAAAAAATCCTCAACAATGACATGGAGTCAATAACTACTTTTTGCAAATTCGATTGGATCATACAGCCCTTCTCTGAGAAAAAGTAGAAATGCAAGGTGCCAACCAGGCTGAGCTTTCCCAGGCAAGGACAGGGTCACGTATGACTGTGCTAATCATACTGCCAAGCATTGAGTAAATGCTCACACGTTAAACATGTATATGGGGTTTGTTCATTTGTAGGTCACACATACGAACCAAAGCCTGCTTAGAAATTACAAGATGACTGGGGAAACGTCTGGCCCATTCTAGAATCAGACTGCTGGTAAGCCTTCTCTAATTCCAATGACGTGTCTAAGAAAGGAGTGTTTTAAATATGTTGTGGTCATGGTAATTATTTTTTCATGTATTTTTTTTACGCACTCCTGCACCGGTCTCTGTTTGTCATCTTGTGGTGGCTGGCATGCTGCTATGAAGCTGGAAGCGGCGCCACCAGTGTTTCAAACACCAGCACGGGCACTCATGAAAGATTGCTTTCAGCAGAGCTTCTAGTCTAAGACGGACTAGGAAAAAAGGCCTGGTGATCTATTTCTGAAGCTCACCCATGAAAACCCTTATGGATCACAAAAGAAATTTGTCCCGAATCACCGGCAAGATGAGCCCCCTAAATTGAGAAGCACGAGTATACCAGTCCTCCTAAAGATGGCGCAGGGCTGGGCACCATTCTGTTCTTGGCTTGACCCCAACTAACCGACACAAAAAGGCACAGAGCACCCCCCACCACCACCACCCAGCCCTTTTCAGAGCCTGCTCTTCTTGGCTGTGGCGATGTGCATGTGAGGAACCCAAGAACATGCTGTTTTTCTCCGTGCTTGTTAGGACAAAAACCCATCCGAGGTGGTTTTCCTGGGGTAGCGGTCATGCGGGCGAGCGTGCTCGCAGGCACACGCATTGTCTCTTTCAAGTGAGTCATGAGAGAAGCCTAATTTCTTTGAGTGGCTCTATGTCCACCATGGGAAAAAGCGGGGGGGGGGGGAACAGGAGACTACTTTGCTGTGTGCTAAGATTAGAAAGGAAGTCAGGCGCGCCTTCTGTTTTCAGAAGATAGCTTCGGAGATGTGATCGTGGAAGCCTGAGGCAGCCACATGGATGGGAAAACGACGGGGCACGAGTGCTTATGATGGACGTCCATTCCCGGGGGAACCAGGGTCTGTTTGCAATGATGGCGACACCCTCTTGACTGCCTTCAGGGTTGTCACTGTGGGATTGTTCCCAGTGCTTCGAATCCAGACACTGTCACCGACCCAGCATCCTTATCACACACAGAGTCTGGGTTAAAACAGAGGTCCGGCAGCCTTTGGTGGGCGTGGATAACTATTCTACTTCCGCTTACATGGATCCCAAGCACTTGAAAATGACCTGCTCCAAACAGAAGCTTGTGTAAAAGCCCCCTGGATCTACCTGATTCTCCTGGGACCCTCTGGGAACGCCTTTAGGAGTTTTTGCGCACTGACTAAATCAAGGGGAAGCTGTTGCTTACAGGCCCAATCTGGCCTGCTACCTGCTACGTTAAGGCCCACACACTGAGGCTGGCTTCTCCCATCTTACGTCTGTTTTTCTCTAATGGCTAGGGGAAAAAAAGAGAGAGAGAGAAATAACTCAGGATATGAGAAGATGAAAAAAACCACATGGAATTCAAATTCCCATGTCCATAAATAAAGTTTCCTTGGAAGACAGCCAGACCCCTTCACTTTTTCACTGTCCGAGGTTGCTTCCCCACTCTAATAGCAGAGACCACGACAACCGTGACAGAGACTGTATGCCCCATGACACCTAAACTAGTTACTGCCTGAGCCCTGATCAGTGTCAGAGACTTGACCTTCTACCTGGTGTGCCCCCGAGTTTAGACATTTGGATGTCTACAGGAGCCAGGTAAGAAATCAAGATGAAGAGGTCAGGTGCATTCGCTCATGGGTACGGGTGGATGCGTAGCCCAGTGGAGAGCGTCTTTCTCCCTTGGGCACTGACAAGACTTTGTGCTGGTCAAGCGTGTGTGTCTGCAGGTGGGGCTCTGCTTCCAGGACTGCAGGCAGGCCGCGTACTGTGAGAGAGCCCAGGGTGTTAGCTCATGCTGCCAGGCCTGGTGTGAGCTCCCAGCGAGTTGATGGATGCACAGTGGGACAAAAGGCTGCCAGGTCTTGCGCTAGCACCATGGTTGGTGGGGGAATTGAGCCCATTGGAATCCATAGGGTTTCACTGGCTGGTTTGGGGACGTGAATTGCCAGGCATTTCTCCCGTGCCCCTCTTAGTCTGGGAACTCCGCTGAGACCTGATCGGCATCACGGCCACAATGCAAGCCTCCAGGGCGCACGGGTGATGGCTGCACATGAGGGGCACTGAGTGGAGATCGATCCTGGGACTCCCTCAGACAGGGAGAGCATTCCATAAATGGATGTGTTTGGCGCCTCTGAAAGTGTGGGATGGGGCGAAAGGGACAGAGGGCTCCCACGCACGTGAAGAACAGACTTTCAAGGACGAAGGGGAGGACAGAGGTGGTTGTCAGGAGAGGCCTAATACAGGACGGCTGTGGGTCGGAAGTGACTCAGTGGCTGGGGCAGTCTGACAGCTAGAGAGGCGGGGACTCATCCTCCATCCGACACCCAGGGCAGACCCACGCCAGGCCCGTTGCATCCTGAGCTCCCTGGGAGAACAGTCACAATCCTTCTACCAAGCTAATCAGATGGCAGAGCGACTCTCAGTGAAAGGGTCTTTGAACTTGTCTTTAGTATTAAAGACAGTCCCCATCCTCTGAGGAGGGAAGAGGTGGAGAGAGGGAGGGAGGGAGAGAGCGGTGTATCAGTGCTTTATTTCTGGCCTTCACAGGAAAACACACCCAGAGGCGGTGACGCAATCAACCCAGCTTTACTGGAGCCAAGCTGTTAAACAGCACAGTGTCTCTGAGCACCTATTATGTAGACACCACTCCCCTCCCCTTTCGGCGACAAACTAAGCACCTCTCGCTGACAGACTCCGCTCAAGAGTATAAAATAGACTTGATCCAAGAGGCTGCTGAACACAGCCCCACATGTGCAAAAGATGCTCTCTGCAGAGACTGGCTTGGTCTTCTGAAGCCTGGTGGGCCTGCCATGGGTTCAGGAGAAGCAGAGCGCGCCTGTGATAGGGCGAGGTAGCTGACCGTACAGCAGCAGAGGCATCTTGTAGCGTGTGCAAAGAGCCTGCACTCTGACTGGAGCACCTGAAGGGTCCAAATGTTTGCTCGCTCAGGTGCTGACCAACAAACAGGCTGGTGTTCTGAAGTCACCGCCAAAGCGCCTCTGAAGAAAGGCCTGGAAATCTACTCCTGAGAAATCAGCCACTGACAACGCTGAGGAGGAGGACGAGGAGGACAATCGTGTGGAGCGTGGGCCCGATCACCTCCATGAACAACTGCCATGAGACCAGAAGGACTGGTCGGTGCCCAGCTGAAGAGTTTGATCCAAGATTCCATATAAGAATCCTAACCAAAAGGGAGAACACACAGAACAGAATTCCAAGTTTGTAGAGACTCCATACTTCCTGGAATTCTGAATGGTGGCTGCACCTCTGACATGATTGCCTGACATTTAGTTAAACACGGAGCCCCACATATCTCCGGATGTCTTCTTTAAAACCCACCCACGGGTTAGCGTCAGTGGCACGGGGGTCAGCCTTGTCCAGCATGCTCTGTCAGGGGAAAAGAGGGAGCTGTCAACTCCCCTACAAATCTAGAGCCTCAGAAATTCGACGGAGCAGATTTCCTCTGCCCTACAGAGGATCCATGGAGGTGGGTCTTTTGGTCTCGGTGGATGGGATCCACTTGTCAAGGGCAACTCAGTGATCAGCTAAGATCCCTAAGGGGCAGTGAGTGCAGGCATAAATGCATGCTACTGGGGAGGGACGACACAGAGGAAGAGGACAAGAACAGTGACCAACTCAGGGTGTCATCAGTGTGGTCACATGGTACCCGCCGAGCTGGTGGATGGGTGGATGCCCTGTTGGGTTTATCCTCAACAACCAGATGAATACAGCTACATAGTAACACCACTGGAAGGGACTAGCTTCCCAAGGCTTCCGTAGACCTAAAAACCACCCTAAACCAAAATTTTATTCCAAGAAAAAATAAAAGGAAAGAAAATAAAAAAACCCGAGGGAAGCGCAGTTTCCTTCTAACGCCAAGACCCCTGGGTGACGGCGCACGCAGCCTGGTGACTTTTCTCCTGAGTTGATGCCCTAAAATGAGGCAGGGCAAGAGGGCGAGTGAAGCCTGCTCACTGGATTCACTCAGCAATTCTCCAGGCGGGCCTGGGCCTGGGACAGGCTGTCACTGCTCAGACACTCCCTGCCCCTGAGTCCATTCCAACTCCCAGCAGCCCCCGGGGCAGAACAGAGCTTGCCTGTCTCCTCTTTCTCCCAGGGAGAGGCTGCTGAGTTCAAACCACTGCCCTGGTGGCTAGCAGCGCTGTGTGCATAACCCACGCCACCTCTCCCCCCATCTCCCAGGGTTCCCTGTGCTCAGATGCTGCCTCCTTGCTGCCTGGTTGTTCTCTTCCCCTCCTCTGTTCAAGGGAAGGGCCTGGGCAGTCTCGCCGTGGAGGCAGGAAGGTTAAAAGAACAAAATCTAAGGCTTCCATGGCTTATAACAAAAGGCCTGCGCTAGCGCTCTGGTAAAAACAAATCCACGCGAACGAGACATCCCTTTCAGAACAAAATAGAACAGTAAAAGTGCCAGTTAAGAGCCATGGCTTTCACAAGTGTACACTGCTGCTTGAGAAAAACACAATGTTTTTTGATTGCAATAAAGCATCGAGGATTCCACAGATAAAAGGCTAATTTGCTATAAAACAATCCTATCAATATTATTCTCCATGTTCACACACACGTTACACATGCTTCCCTGCCTTGATAGATGCAAAATGGCATTTCATAAAATTCCCTGTCTATCCCTAAGAAGAGTGCTTAGGAAAATAGGACAATTCCTTAACAAGATGAAAACATACTGCTCTGAGCTCTTCCACCAGCAAGTTCAAAAATAAAATCCAAGTAGCATTCCCACTAACGTCAAGCTCAAAGTGTGGATGGACAACTGTCTTCATCACTGAGGATCTTTTATATTTTTCAAGAAATGTGATTAGCAAATGCAATTACATAATGACAAGTAAGCGATGGGAAGGAGCAGTGAAATAATAATCGTGTGCTGTAACTTTAGACTTGAGAAATCCAAGATAAATCACTCAACTATTGATAGCGATTGAAAATACCCTCATAGTTGTATGGACGCAAGCACACACACAGCCCTCACTTATTGACATGGTCGTCTTCCCACGAGTGGGCCACTAAGTGAACACTGGTGTTACGCATAAAAGGAAGATGACCACATGAGATCATAAAATGGAGGATGATGACATCATTACTTAATTGCCAACACACATTCCTTCCACAGCTGGGCATCAGGACCCAGCAGAGATGATACACACTCTACCTGCCCACCTGGGCACTCATTACTCTGTTGCCAGTGTTGCATTGTTAACATGCGGATTACTTACTAATGTTGCAAATGTGAAATGTCGGATAATGAGATGGTCACTAAGTGAGGAGTAGTGTATCTGAATGTGTGTCCCTGGTGGGGCAGTGATTACGAGTTGGGCTGCGATTTGCATGGCCAACAGCTCAAAACCTGAAGACTTGGCTTCCCACTCCTGTCAACGGTTCCAGTCTTGGAAATCCACAGGGGATTTGCCTTGAGCCAGCATTGACTTGCTGACGCTGAGTTATGTTTGGTTTGGTGTGTGTGTGTACATACATATACATCTGGTACCTACAAAGGGGCTTCAAAAAGGTCACAAAAATGGAATCAAAACATAATGAAATATTTCTATGAATTTTAAAAACATGCACATATACATTACATATGCATATGTATACATATAAGGTTATACACACACAATCTAAAGTTTCAAAGTGTTGATGGAAAAATTTCATTATCTTTTAATTCCATTTTCCATACACTTTTGAAAGCCCTCTTGTATATATAGAGAGAGATAGATAGATAGATAGATAGATGTACCTATATTTGAGTGGATATGTCTGTATCTGCAAACTACAACCAGTCAGGATAAACCTGATAAAATTCATGACCTGCTGGAAGAAAGCTATTAAACAGTGATGCAAAAGAAAATGAGTAGATGGAAGGTTTCCCATGTTCTTGGATGGTAAGATCGACGATGTACTACTGGCAACACTGTACAAATGAAATCTATGAAATTAACACACCCCAACGGAATTTTTTTCTTCAACTTGACAAAATTATTCTAGAATTCTTCTGGAAGAATAAACATGCCTGTCTTGCCAAGAAATTTTCACAAAAGAACAATAATAAGTGAGCACTTGCAATACCAGTTATTAAAATGTATGAATAAACCTGCAATAATTAAGATCGTGAATACCAGTGCAGGAGAAGACAGATCAGGGGAACAGCATAGAGTCTGAAATAACCCCCAAAGTTTATGAGGTATTTCCAATGAAGGAGGAGGAAAATGTTTTATTCAAGAAATAACATAGCCTCGGGTTAAAGGAACCCTGGGAGTGGGCTGTTAAGCACAGGTTCAAACTCACCAGCAGCTCTACAGAAGGAAAAGTGAGGCTGCCTGCTTGCTGCATTAAGATGTAAAGTCTTAAATAGAAAGCAAATGTTTTGAAAATGATGATGGCAACAAATGTACAAATGTGCTTGATACAATGGATGGATGGATTGTGATAAGAGTCGTACGAGCCCCCAATAAAATGATTTTTTTAAAAAAAGAGATAAAGTCTTGAAAACCCCAAAGGAGAAGTTCTACTCTGCTGTGTAGTGCCACTCTGAGACAGCATTGACTCGATGGCAGTGAGTCATTTGGTTAAAAACATAATAAATCTGGATCCCTCCCTTCATAAATTCCAGTGGGCTTTATGTACCCTGCAGGAGCTACAGCTTGAAAGGTGGTAAAAGAGCATGTCAATAATTTCAGAACCCTGAGGTGAGGAGGGAAAGACCTGCTAACCATGAAGCCAAGGGCAGAAAGCTTCACGATGGACACCTTTGGATATGTGTGAACATGAAACTCTTGCATGGCAAACATACATTCGTTAAAAGGAGGACCACGGAATGCACGGACTGATAAAGGAGATTGAAGCAGATGACAAAAGGTCAAAATATGTAACACAAAGCACACTTGTCAAACGTCGGTGTCCATGCAGCCACCGTGCTTGTTTAAAATGCACCAGATTGCTGGTAGAAGGAGCCCGTGGTGTGATGGGTTATGCCATTGGGCTGCTAATTGCAAGGTCAGTAGTTGGAAATCACCAGCCCCTCTGTGGAAGAAAGAGGAGGCTTTCTGTCCCCATAACGATTTTATAGCCTGGGGAACCCAAAGGGGCAGTTCTAGGGTAATAGGGTCCCTGTGAGTCAGAATGGACCAGATGGCAGTGAGAAACCTGGCACTGCTGCCAGGAAGTTAGACTCAAGCAGTTTCTAAGAGTACGGCAGAGAAGGGGTAAGACTGTGTGCCACGGAAGGCAGGAAACCTTCGAGACCAGGAAAACACAGGGCAGTCTTTTGAGTTCTGGCTCTCACAGGTCCCACTGGATAGTGAAGCGCGAAGATGCCAGGTATACACATGGTGGGAAATGCAAGGGCTCATCCGCTGATGTGTGTGATAGTTAACTGAGAGGAATAAAATTGGAAAAAACAAGTACACAGTACGACGTGATTATCCGTGAATGAGAGGATTAAGCGTAACCTCCTCCTGTAATTGCCCGTATGCTCTAACTTGTACCCGTGAGCACTGAGTCCTTCTGTGGGGAAAATAAGTCAGAGCGGGAGGAGGGGTGAGGGTGGGGAGCCATTTTCCTATTCTAACAGCAGGTCAACGAGAGGAAAGAAAACAATGAGCGCACCTGAGTCTTACATTGTTCTATGGGTGGAATTACATGGTTCTAGTGATGGAATGATCAAGGTGATATGTTCCATGGGGTCGCATCTATTTCCGATGGCACACTTGTTGGGAGCCTCCAGGTGTCCAAGACCGAAGAAAAGATTCGATCTGTTTCCTTCTGAAATGAGTTGTTAGGAAGACAGCAACTTCCCGAAGACACGACAGCCGTCTTCTCATTGCTCCCCTTACTTTTCCCATATGTGAAAGGGAAATGGCCCTGCGAGAACAGATGTGGCTCTTCCTTCCGATGCCGAGATACACCGACATGTGCATCCTTGTGAGGAAGCAGGGGGGATGAGAGCTGGGAAGAGGTGCAAAGACCAGAGTGCCCAAAAGCTTTCCTCAAGGAGGAGGCTGGCGGGACCACAGATGGGCTCAGAACCAGAGCCCCAGACCTCTGTCCTGGTTTCATTCCCTCCATCAAAGCAGCATGGACTTGCAGGCAGAAAACGTGACTGGTCTCTGTGTTCGTTCTCACAGGACCTTCACGCGCCGAGACCCGAATGCGCCTGGCGGGTGCAGAGTGCAGGCTAGTGGGTGCATAGATTCTACAATTTCGTGCATAAATCATTCCAATTGTGACTGGGCTCAAAAATCCAGAAGGGAAAAGGCTCCCGTTTGCCAGGAATCTTGCTGCACAAGACGATGCTCTGAAGGACGAGGATGATCCCCGCCTAGATGCCATTACATTGGCTCCTGAGCTCTCCCCCAGTCCCTTCCTGGGATCTGGTTTCCTTTCACATTCTATCTGTTGGGATCCCATAGTCACTCTACGCCATGGATGGGAGAGATCACTTCTGGGCCAGGTGTGTGTGTTGGGGGGGGGGGGAAGGGAGTGTCTATGATATGTGTGAGATAGCCCTTCCCCACTGCGGTACGTTGGCGTCTGGGAAAGCAGCCTGTCTTGACTGTGGCCTGCGTGTCTCTACAGCCTCCACTGATGTGTGGGATTTCTCTTGTACCAGAAACACAAGACTGAAGATGGTGCTCGACAGCTCCTGGGCCCCTCAGTGCTCAGCCCAGCACTACAGCTGACTCCGGAGGTCTCAGCTATAGTGGCCCCATCGCAGCCATGCTGAGAGCGTCGCACGGGTCACGTGGGGACACTACAGTGGTCATGGAGTCCTGGTGGTCACAGATGGATAAGGTGCTTGGCTGCCGACAGAAAGGTTAGAATTTTGAACCCGGTCAGAAGCACCTTCAAAGATAGGCCTGATGATCTAAGCCACCCTCTGCCCCCCCGCCACAGAGCACAGTTCTATTCTGATGCACATGACCCCACTCCACCTGGCTGGCTAAAACACACGTTTTCACACAATGGAGTTCTAGTTCTGTTCCTTGAGATGGTTGGATCATAGACAACATGCAAGTCACAGTCACAGAACTTTTAGGTGGATGCAAACACAGTGACCCCTCAAGGGCCCAGGGAATTAAAACAACCTCTCATGATCACACATCTCGTCCCGCCAAGATCTAGACCCAGGCCCAGATTAGCTGATTTCCAAGCATTCGCTTCACTAGCCAGTGCAGGGCCAGTGATTTGTGGGGAAAGTGCTCCGCTGCTAACCAAATGGTTAATAGTTTGAGTCCAACCACTGGCGCTGTGGGACAAAGCCTGAGCAATCTGCCTCCGCAAAGCTGGCTGCTGGGTGCCCTGGAGGCCGGGGACCCAGCAGAAGTGTGCCGCAGGGTTCCCCAGGCTGCCATCTTCACGGGCTTTCCCTTCATGGCAGGTCCTGTTCTGGGCAATCACTGAGTGGATTTGAACCACCAATCTGACCGTGAGCAGCAGATGACAGCCTAAGAAACCTAGAGACAAGGGGTTTCGTTCTTTTTTTTTTTTAATCATTTTTTGTGGTTCCTACAACTCTTATCACAATCCATACATACATCAATTGTGTCAAGCACATTTGTACATTCATTACCCTCATCATTCTCAAAACATTTGTTCTCCACGTAAGCCCCTGGCATCGGTTCCTCATTTTCCCCCTCCCTC
The DNA here is from genome assembly GCF_050624435.1 of Tenrec ecaudatus. Lineage (NCBI taxonomy): Eukaryota > Metazoa > Chordata > Mammalia > Afrosoricida > Tenrecidae > Tenrec > Tenrec ecaudatus. The sequence continues at coordinate 72,267,957 of NC_134539.1, read as the reverse complement.
CCTGCTCTCCCTTCCCTCATGAACCCATGATAATTTATAAATTATTTTGTCATATCTTTCACTGTCTAATGTCTTCCTTCACCCACTTTTCTGTTGTCCATCCCCCAGGGAGGAGGTTATATGTAGATGCCTGTAATCCGCTCCCCCTTTCCATCCCACCCTCCTTCCACCCTCCCAGTATTGCCATTCTCGCCACTGGTCCTGAAGGGATCATCTGTCCTGGTCTCCCTGTGTTTCCAATTCCTCTCTGTACCAGTGTACATCCTCTGGTCTAGTCAGATTTGTAAGGTAGAATTGGGATGATGGTAGTGGGGTGGGAGGAAGCATTTAAAAACAAGAGGAAAGTTGTCTGTTTCATCGTTGCTACATCACACCCTGGCTGTCTGGTCTCCTCCACGTGACCCTTCCATAAGGGCATGTACAATTGCCTACAGATGGGCTTTGGGTCTCCACTCCACACTCCTGCTTATTCACAATGATAAGATTTTTTTTGTTTTGATGATGCCTGATACCTGATCCCTTGGACACCTCGTGATCTCACAGGCTGGTGTGCGTCTTATTGCTTCTGAGCTAGATGGCCACTTGTTTACCTTCAAGCCTTTAAACCCCAGACATTATATCTTTTGATAGCCGGACACCATCAGCCATTTGCTTATGCACCCACTTTGTCTTCAGCGATTGTGTCGGGAAAGTAAGCATCATGGAATGCCAGTTTAATCGAAGAAAGTATTCTTGCATTGAGGGAGTACTTGAGTGGACGCCCAATGGGACAAGGGGCTTCTAAGGTGCTGGAACTGATGCCGAGGCACCTAAAAGTAACCACTACCAGGAAGCTGGAGCAGGATGGGGCAACACTCTGTTCTGTTACACACAGGGTCCCGGTGAGTCAGAGCCAATTTGATGGCAACTAATAAGGCAGATGCCCGGCTGGTGGAGTGGGTTAAGTATTGGGCTGCAAGGCCAGCTGTTCAAACCCACAGTGGCTCTGACGGAGAGAGAGGCTCCTATAAAGACTGACAGTCTCAAAACCCAAGGGAACAGTTGTACTCTGTCCCATGGGATTGCTACCAGTTGTGATGGACTCAATGGGAGTGGGTTTATTGTTGGTGTTATCAACAACTCTCTTCTCTTGGTCTGCACTGGTGAAACAGCTCAGGTCGCTGAAGTTGCTCTCCTAGATTGCTGCATCCATTGCCAATGAGTCGGTATCGACTCAGTGACTCCATACGTCACAGTAGAACCTTATAGGGCAGGGCCCACATGGTCTCTGCACATGCTGTTGGACATTCCACCCCATGCCCTGGCACCACAAGGAGCCTGCTGCTCCTATGTCTGGTGCACCTTTCCCTCAAACTTTAAAAAGAAAGAGATGGAAGAACCCAGAATTGACAGCGATGAACACATTGTACAAGGCTACCTATTACTGTCTATCTACATTGTAAATGAGTACATGGCATGGGTATGTGTACATTCGAGAGGGAACACCCCCCCCCAAAAAAAACCCCTGAAATTCACCTCCACAAAGCTATGTACTTAAGTTTTGCTTTTCCCCCTAAAACGACCTCATCACCTCCAGAGTACTCTCCATTACAGTTAGTACATTTGTCAAATTTGCAATCTCATCCTTGGAAACATTTTTCAAACTCATCTGTTGGGATGGCTGACAGCACCTCCCTCATTTTTTCCCTTCGCCTCTTCTAGGTCATCAAATTGCTGTCCTCCTCGCATATCCCTCTGTATTCAAGGAAACAAAAAGAAGTCACATGAAGCGAAGTCAGGTGAGTCAGGTGCAATGGGAAGAAGCATGCTGTTTTTAGCCAAGAATCGGCGTATTGAGATGGCTGGGTGAGCAGGTGCATTGTTGTGGTGACGACACCAGTCCTCCATCTGCTACAAATCAAGCCTTTTTGTCACACACACAGAAAGTTTGATTAACAGTCTGACCTGGTGGAACAAACTCCAAATGCACTGAGTCAACATTTTCAACAGTTTGGGCAGTTGATGGACATCCAGAACAAGGTTTGTCATCAATCGACATTTCACCTTTTTTAAAATGAGAAAACCACTCGCACACTTTTTCCCATAGCACTGTCTTTGTTAGCTGTGTTCAACATCACAACAGTGTCTGCGGCATTTTTCTCTGAACAGGAAACAAAATTTCACAGCCACATGCTGTTCTCTTAAATCGGCCATCACAAAAGATGTGTTTGAGTAAAACTGCTTTTACCAAAAATTCACCGTGACCAGAGAGAATCTTCCCAAATGACACCACTGAGTGCACTAACTCAGAGCAAGTTGCTGGATGCTCACCTGGCAGCCTGGCGGGGAAAAATGCATATTATGGAAGGCTCCACTCTGCCCAGGGCAATTCTGGATTTTAGGGTACTGCCTTGTATTCTCCCATTAATAAGCATTAAGGATAAAAATTCAACTGAAAACCCACACCAGGCCCTAAGCATTCAATAGGAAGTACACGTGTAATGGCCAAACTATCCTAATAGGCCAGACAGACCCTTTGGTTCTTTGCATTTGGGGTGATTTTTAGAATTAAGCCATGGAAACCTGCCAGAGGGTAAAGCCCAAATTTCAAGGGTTGAGGACTGGTCCAGGGTCATGGGTGGAGGACCGGTCCAGGGTCTGTTGCCTGTGATAGGACTAAAGGCAGGTTTTCTAGCACCTCCTACAGTTTCTGGCACAAAACATGATTCAATCCTAAAGAACCAAGACCCATCTAAATATACAGAGGGCCTTTATAGGGGCAGTTTTTCAATTTGTTATGCTCCAGTCTTTCCATATGCATTGCCTGCTGGCAGGGCAGAAACCATTTAGAACTCATAAAGAGCAGTTTGGCTTGGAGTTTCAAAATAGCTCTAATATGTAAAGCAGATTTAAAAGTCCTCAGACCGATGCTCTCCATTTGCCACAGACTGCCAAGCTATGGTGGTGGGGTGGGTTGGGCTGGTGGAGTGGGTTCAAGCATTGAGCTGTGGACAGAAAGGTCAGCAGTTTGAATCCACCAGCTGGAAGAGGAGGCCATCTGCTCCCATAAAGATTTACAATCTTGGAAACCCACAGAGAGGTGGCTCTACTCTCTCCTCTTGGTCCCTCACATACACATCTGCTGCTATCAAGTCGATGCTGACTGATAGTCACCCTAATGGGGCAGAACTGCCTCTGTGGGTTTTCGGGCTATAATCCTTTACAGGAGTACAAAGCCTCACCTTTCTCTCGAGGATCGGCTCTGGTGATTTCTAACGACTGACCTTGAGGATAGTGGCTCAATGGAATCACTGTGCCATCAGCTACACTATGAATGGTACAGGTGTCTAATTTGGAATTGACTCGGTGGCAGTGAGTTTGCTTTTTGGATTTTGCTAAATTCTGAGCTGGGCTAGGGGTGAGATTGGAGGGCTGTATTTAGTTGAGGGCCCAGTGCTCTTGACTCTTCTTTGGAGACTGGATTGAGGACTATTTGGGTGCTATGGCAGCTGGCTGGCTTCTTGGGGAGCCCACCTGCAGTCTGTGAGACGCGGAGGGGCTTCGACCACACACTACAGTACCTGGAGGAGGGTATTGGTACCTGACTTTGGGCAGCCTCACGGCATCCTCCTCTTCCTGTTAGGGTAGAGATTGTTTCTGGGTAAGGCTAACAGAAAAGTCTGAGGGTACCAGAGACTTCTGGGAAGGAAATCCTTCTTTTGAAAAAGTAGCCTCTGACAACTCCCTGGTGCAGTGGTTATGCTTTGGATTGCAATCCTCATGGTGGGCAGTTCAAAACTACCAGCAGCTCCTCTAGAGAAAGACTGGGCTTTCTAATCCTGTAGAGCAGGGGCCCTCAAACTTTTTAAACAGGGGGCCAGTTCACTGTCCCTCAGACCCGTTGGAGGGCCAGACTATAGTTAAAAAACAAAACAAACTATGAACAAATTTCTATGCACACTGCACATATCTTATTTTGAAGTAAAAAAACCAATGGGGCAAAAACACCGGGCGGGCTGGATAAATGTCCTTCACAGGCTGCATGTGGCCCGTGGGCCGTAGCTTGAGGACGCCTGCAAACGGTTAGTCTCAAAACCCCCAGGGGGTCACTATGAGTCAGCACTGACTCTGTGGAGCACCCCTTTCCTCTGATCCACACAGGGTTGGCATGAATTCACGAAGGAACAGCTGGCTTGATAGGACAGAAAGAGGGCATGTACGGTACAGAGTCCAGGAACATATCGTTGGAGAAAGCCTTGTAAGGTAGCTCAGTGCAGGAGCCTCAGGTCCGGAGCCCGTGGGCAGAAGATGCTGGCATGTGGGGATGGAGGTCCAAGCTGGTGCATCAGGCTCACCCAGGTCAAAGATGGCACTCCCAGGATGCCAACACACCAGGCAAGCCCCTTGTCCACCAATCACAAGGCACCACTCCCAGGAGAATCAAGGCCAAGAGGGAGCGAGAGAGCCACAGTTGTGTGAACATTTACCCCTAAGTGAGTATGAATAGCTGCGAAACTGGGACAGGCCCGGAAGAGGTTTCCCACGACCAGAAGAAATGCAGGGCTCAGCAACTCAGTTACTTGGGGTTACAGACAGTCCCTTCTTTGCAAACCTACGGCTTGTGGTGTGAAGTTCTTACCTGTGCAGTAGCTGCTGGATGGGAGGGCTCCTGAGGGATGGGCGTTTCTTAGCAAACAGGAAGATAGCCTGTCCTTTTGTTGCTACACACTACAGCTCAGAAAAGACTCACTTCCTGTGATCACGTCGATTCTGGCTCGCGTAGCAACCATACAGGGCAGAGTAGGACTGCCCTGTGGGTTTCCAAGGCTATCAACCTTGATGGGAGCAGAAAGCCTCATCTGTATCCCAAGAAGCGGCTAGGACATTTGAACTGCTGCCCTGTGATTAGCAGCCCAACTCCACACCCACTGTGCCACCAAGGATCCTTCATAAAATGGGCACACACAAAAACGGAATGTTCTGGAGCTGAGGCAGAGACCCTGGTGTAGTTCCAGTGAGGTCAGACTCACAGCACTCTTGAAAACTTCATAACAGAACCATCCCCGGTCCGGTGCCGTCTTCACCATTGTTCTTATGGTCGAGCCCATCGGGGTAGCCACCGTGTCAATTCATCTTGTCAAAGGTTGTCCTCTTTTCCACGGTCCCCTTACGTTACCAAGCATGCCGTCGATCACATATCCAAAGTAGTTGAGACAAAGTCTCTGAGAACTCTAGCTGCGCTTCTTCCAAGACAGATTTGTGTGTTCATTTGGCCACCCACGTCATGATTCTTCCCCAGCACCGTAATTCAAATGCATTGATTCTCCTTCCGTCTTCCTTATTCAGTGTCCAGCTTTTGCATGCATGTGTCCATTGAATACCACGGCTTGGGTCTGGCTCGCCTCTTACTCCTCAAAGTCACGCCCTTGCTTCACAACACTTTTAAAGAAGTCTGTGCAGCACATGTACCAATGGTCTCTTGACTGCTGCTTCCACAAACATTGGTTGTGGACCCAAGCAAGACACTTCTAAATCCTTGACATTAATCATTTCTCCATCTACCATGATGTTACCTGTTGGTGTAGTTGGAAGGGTTTGGGTTTTCTTCCCATTGAGTTGGAATCCCAGTTAGGAAATGCCTACTCTGTCTTCTGGGGCCTGGGTGGTATGCACAGTGAACTTGGCGGTGAAGTGGAAAACGTTGGAAGTTTGGGATTACCCAGAGGCACCTCCAAAGGAAAAAACAAACCAGCCATGGAAGGCCTTAATGGAGTTCTATTCTGACACTCACGGGGTCCCCATGAGGCAGAGCTCACAAGAAGGTCCGAGTCCTCTACCTGTGGGCGAAGCTGCAGCACTCAAAGTGACCCCTGGTGGCCACAGATGATACTGCCTCGGCACAGTGTCCCGCTTTCTCCTCTCCGTGCGCCCCCTCTGTATGCCGTTGTTGCTAGCAGTACCCGTTAGCCCTACGCACCCCGGGCACACATGCACCATCACACTCTCTCCCAAGCTTTAACCTCCCGGCCTCCTGGGATGGAAGGAGTCCCTGCCTCAGGAGCAGGGGAAGAACCACCGGTCTGAGCTCACCACACGAAAAGAACTGCCCTCCCGGATCCCGCAAGTCTCGAGGAGGGATGTGCTCTCTGGGCTTTGGAGAGGGTGGGGCAGGAAGGGAACTGAGAAGGGGAGTCCCAGCAGACAAGCGCTCGGTGGCTGACGGAAGAGGGAAGCCAGCTGTGAGGCTGTCATTTTGCTTATTTTCATTAAGACGGCAATGGTACAAAAATACTGTGGAATTATGTTAGCATAAGGGTTTAAGTCATTTTTATACGTGTTTTCGTAAGTTATTTTTAAGTCCTAATTTTTGCCTCTTTAAGATTTATTATGGTGGTTTGTTGGGCGTTATGCCTTCTGAATAGGCTTCTGAATCCCGATGGGAACCGCTATATAAACAGCTCATCTTTGCACAGACGCCTCTAGTGCCCCCCCCCCTCTGCCATCCAGGGAGTCTGACTCAAAGCGACCCTCAAGGACAGGGTAGAAAGCCCCAGCTTTCTCCAAGTGGCTGGTGGTTTTGAACTGCTGGTTCTGCACTTGGCAGCCCTCTGTGTAACCACTGCGCCACCTGGGCTCCTTGGTCTACTAGCAGACAGAGCAAGCAATGCTCATGTAAGCACACTTCATGTATTCTGGACGTCAACGGGGAGAGCCACCCCCCTACCCCTCACCCTACTAAAAAGCCAAACCTACTGCCACCGAGTCGGTTCCAACTCATAGTGCGCCCGTGTCGGATTTGCGAAGCCCTAATTCTTTATGGGAGCGGACAGCTTCACCTTTCTCCTACAGAGTGACTGCTGGGTTGAACCACTAACCTCAGTGCTAGCAGCCCAATAACTAGCTCACATCAGCACACATCTGGTGCATGTCTGAGCACAAGAACACCTGTTGGAATAGTCTCTTCTCTACCAAGACCCTGCATATAAGCACTTAGAGTGTCTTTTATCTCTCTCTCTCTCTCCCCCTTCCTTCCTGTTGCACCCCAGAGACTGTACAGAGAGCATTTTCCCTATGTATTTATTTGCAAGTCCATGCATTTGCATGGGCCACCCCAAGCCTGGAGGTCTGATAGGACACTGCCATGCACAGTGCCAGCCTTGAGGAATGGGTACGTGATTGAAACCAGTCACGGAATTCCGAGCATGGGGTTTGTGCTGGAATTACTAGGAAGGGTCATTGCCCTCCCACTGCCCTTGCTCTTCCACAGGGCTGGGTGGGAGCCCCCTTACATTGGTTCAGTCTGCCCTGCACAGGGACAGATTAGGGTGGCGCTGAGCACACCGGTAGCCAGAGATGCGGACAACTCAAGCTACTCCAATAAAATTCCTTTAAAAAAAACTAATCCAGCCCATGGTGCGGATTCTGTTGCTTACAACCACAAGGCAGAGGTGGAGCCAGGTATGGGGTCCAATTTAAAAACCGGAATGGAAGCACCTTGTGAGCAACCATGGACTAGAAGTAGGTATGTCTGCAGACACTCCTAACCAAGGCTCATGAAGGCCGATGACATAGCTGAACAGCACGCACGGGAGAGCAATAGGCCGATCCTGAAGTTGGGATCAAACTCAACAGAGCACGCAAACCAAGGTTCTTTCCACTGGCAGGCACCCAAAGGGTCCAGGTTAACCACTCATGCACGACTCCAAGCACCCAGAACGATCCTAGGAAAATTCCAGGGTAACCTTGGCCTAGGCTAGCTCGCTCCCCGTCTGACTCCTCCTACAGAACCAGAACAGTAGTACCTTGCAATCTCCAATGACCACTGTAAATCTCAGTGCTTGGGACCTGGCGTAGCACCAATGTTTGCTGTCACCATTATGGCTATTATTCAAAAATCTCAGAGTGCCTGCTATCAACACTCAGCACAGCTCCGTGGCTGTCGCAGCCATTCGATAAACAGTACTTAAATGTATGAGACACTGTTGAATTCATTTGGAATTAAAATTCCAGCAAACTCCAGGGCTTCTGGGGAGCCCATGTGAAGTGACTTTTCATTCTAATACTCAGTAGATGAGGGCACTGGGCCTCAAGTGTAAGGAGTCCTGGTGGCACAGGGCTTAAGTGCTAAGCAACCAGCTGAAAGGTTGGTGGTTCAAACCCGGCAGCCTCTCTGTGAGAGAACCACGTGGCAGTCTGCTTCTGTGCAGATTTGTGGCGTTGGAAGCCCTGTGCTCGGCAGGGTGGCTATTAGAAGTCGACTCAATGCTAGTGGGCTTGGTTTTTAAATACCTCACCTGAACTAAGTCCCATAACAACCCTCAGCCAAAACCAAACAAACAATGCCCCCCAAGTTGAATTGACCTCATAACAGCTCCATGAATATATAACCCAGCTTCATTTTACAGATGAGAAAACTGAGAGGGAAAGGATGCTAAAAATAGAGTGTGTGTATAGGGGGCAGCGGGGCAGGATCCCCAGGTCTGGGCTCTAACCATTCACCATCCGGGACCTCTCGCTGAGGCACTGACTGCCCGTTCTCCTGCAGGGACCTTGAGTGGCTTGCTCTCCTCTCAGGGGGTCAAGAAGGGGACCAGGCCTTGCTCTCCTTCCTCCATGGCCTCTGCCTCCCCAAAGCTGGCTCTCTGGGATGGAGAGGCTGTGAACTCGCTGAATTCCCCTCTCTCTTCAAGGATGATCTGCATGCAGAATCCTAATGATTGCAAAAGGGCCACGAATCTCAGGCAGGTAGTATCTCTGTCCACTGGCCGCCACTGGATCTCATTCTGCTTGAACAAGCTCCTCCGCGAGGGCTGCATGCTCACTTGAAGAGAGGCTCAACCGGAAACATGCCCAAACTGTGCTTCATACAAAACACTGCTGCCTGCGTATCATCGGTCATTCTGTATGCATCAAGTTCCCATCTCTTTCATCTATTCAAACGTCATCACTTTTTAAAAAAAGGCTCTTTTAGTGAGTCAGGGAAGAATGCAATTCCATGTGTTCAAATTTGCCATCATTCTCAATTTCATGTCACGAAATAACAAACTGAAGGATCCAGTGGCCGCCGGCTTAGCTAGTGAGCGAGCTTGGCTGGTTCTTGGCCACTCTAACCACACAGTGTTTCCCAAAGTGGGTGATGCAGCCCCCTGGGGGATGCTGGGACTAAAGCATGGGGTAGTGCAGCTACACTTTATCTTGGACTATGCGTTATAGTTCAAATTCCTTTTAATTGGTAGAGGAGTGATTTAAAAAAAAAAAGTGAAGTGGCAGGCCAAATGAGTTTTTGAATCTGTGCTTTTAGAACCTTTGGAGTTCTGGCCCAGATTTCCAATTCCCCCTTCTGGACTCCAAGCTCTCATTAACCTCCTGGTAAACTGAAATTATTAGGTGAGGCAGTCCTGATGCCACAGCAGAATTGCCGTTCTGTGACCAAGGTCTGGGTCGGATCCCCAGCCAATGCACTTCAAGTACAACCAAACTCACTGCCATCGACTAGTGCTGACTGAGCGCGAGCCCCTGTGGGTGTCTGAGGCTGTAACTCTAGACAGGAGGAGAAAGCCCGGTCTTTCTCCCTCGGAGCTGCAAGTGGTTCTGAACTGCCGACCATGCGGAATGCAGCCCAGTGTGTAGCCACTAGACCACCAGGGCTCCCTTGGAGCACAACCGCTACCCGTCAGTCGGTAGAGGCTGGTGGAGTAGTGTTGTGCTCCTGAGCAGGTTTCCGTTCAGGTTTCACTCGAGACTGAAGCTGACTTGGAAGAAAAGTGGGATTGGGATGCAATGCAATGGCCTTGAACCACCACCAGGAGCGGAGAAGGCTGCAGACACAGCACCTTCTGTACAGGCCCTAAGTGCAAATGGATATGAAGGCCTTGGAAGACCCCGGGCATCAAAAATGGATGCATCTCACTCTCTTAGTGGGAAATGCATTCTCCATGAATAATAATGCTGGTCCTATTATTTGCTGAGGGCCCAGATGGAAGAAATGTTTTCTCTTGGCCTTAATGCACCAAAAAGCATTAGAAGTTCAAGGAGCGTTCCAGGAAAGGGAGAGAGGGAACGTCCTAAGAGCCTACGCCTGGCTATCTCAAGCTGAGCCGCCTGCCATACACAAGGACAGAGGCCAGGAGAGCTCACACTGCTTCTGCCTATTCATTTGGCTGGTTAGAAGCAGCTCTCTAGGTCAAGGCGAATGTTTGGAAGTTCAAGTGCATGCCAAGACTGCGCAGAGAAATGCCCGCCTACTTACTTCTGGAAGATCAAGCCATTGAAAACCCCATGCACGAGCAATAGTTCTACCCTGTCACTCATGGGGCAATCATGAGTCCAAACTGAAGACTAGGAGACTATGACATTCTCGGGGCACTCTGGGGGAAATCATTCCAATGGAATGAACTGGAAGAGTTGAAAATGGAGGAAGATCTTGTGAGCCGCCACAAGGGCACTTTAAAAAAAATCTTCCCAGCCACACTTTAGAGACCTCCTCCCTTCCCTGCTGAAGCCATGGAGGCTCACAAATTCAAATGCTCGTCCAGGAACAGAGAGCCAGCTTCTGAACTCTGATGGCTTGCTTCCTTCCAAGTCTGCAGTGCAACAGGCGGGCTGGAGTCCCCCAGAATGCCCCGGGGCAACCATCCCCGGCTAGGAGGGTGGGTGCACACTTTTGTACTGACAAGATGATGGATGCCATGACCTCTCAAGGTCACACCCAACCTCCAAATTCTATTCTTTGGATATTAACAACTGTTGCCACCAAGTGCTCTGAGTTAGGCCTGGCCCTGTGACTAACTCCCCCAACCCCTAAAAAAGAGGGGGGGGGCAGGTGAAGCCAGAGACCAGAGCATTCAAAAGACCACTGTAAAGGATCCCATTTCTTTCCCTTTGTAACCATCTGTGGTGGTTCCCCCTTCCCCCCTTCCTTTTGCCTCTCCTATTTTGCTCGTGTTGCATAGAAACAGAAAGTGCCTTTGTACCAATTACTAGGCACTAATTTACCCTCTTCAGTGGGCGCTGGGCTTGCTGGAGAAACATTAGGGAAAGGTGGGAGGGTCGGATGTGGGGGAGGATTCTAGCAACAGAGGGCTGAATGCTGTAAGCGTTTTCTCCAAGCCTTAGAACAGACAAGAAAAGAAAAAGAGGGGGGGGGGGAAGGAATATTTGGAAGCCAAAACTAGCAAATACGATGAAGCAGATTTTTCTCCAAATCAAGAATGGCAAAGATGGTAAGGCATTCAGAAATCAAAGCAATGGCCAGAAAACTGGCACCCACCAAGGCACCTCGGGGCTGTTATCGAGGGGCTCCCAAAGGGGTGAATACCAGACAAGAATCGGTCTACTTTTCTCCTCTGCGGCTTTACTAAAGACGTCCATTGTGGGCCACTTTCCCAACAGGTCCTATGACGCTTCTCCCTGGGAAGTTCCATCTGGGAATTTCCCACAGACGTTGCAGAATGATGAGCTCTTGGGATCAGCATAAACAACTGGGGGTGTGCGTGCAAATCTGACCTCTATGTTCCAAGAATTCTAAATCCGAGAAGTCCCTTACCTCAGCTTGGTGTCTGAAGGCAAGGGGGTCTTACATCTGAATAGTGCTGTACTTAATCGGGCCCCTCCCGGCCTCTGCCTCTTCTCTTCTTACAACCCACGGCTCAAAATTATGGAAAACCATGTTTTTACTCGCAATTGTCCTCCACTTTTATGCTCTGTTGGCTCCTGCCTGGGGCAGAAGCTTCACGAAGCAAACTCACTCTGTCCTGGTAAGGGCGGATGAATGGAGGATGATGAGAAGCCAGAGGGCAGTGTGGGGTGAGCGGCCACTGGTCCTGCCCTGCCTCTAGATCTCCAGCCCAGGGGGAGGTATCAGCCTGAGCTGGGGCCAGAAAAATGGCATTAGCCATCTTTCCTTGGGCTGGAGGGACTTTTAGCCTCTTGTCTGAAAGCCAGAACTAAATCTTATGGTCAATCCTTATGGTTCTTACCATGGGCCGCCCCCTTGTCCTCTTTTTCAATCGAATTGTCATTTTTTATTCAACAGGGTTCATGAGGACTATCTCTGGGGAGTCTCATTGGGGTGGTTGTTAGCTGCGGTTGAAAGGAGCCCTCATTGTCCTATGCGTGGGTTAGGTATGGGGCTGCTAACAGAGAGGCCAGCAGTTCAAACCCACCAGCCACCCCTTGGGAAAAAGATAAGGCTGTCTGCTCTTGTAGACATTTATAGTCTCTTTGAGAACCACAAGGTCAGAAGTTGGAAACCACCTACCCCTCTTCAGGAGAAAGATGAGCACAAGAATGAAGAAATTGTTCTAAACTTGATTGTACTAGTGATTGTACAACTCTTCTTGATGTGATTGAACTACTGAATTGTATGCTTTGTGGATTTTGTTCCAATAAAGTTATTTGAAGAAAAAAAAAGTTACAGTCCCTGAAACTCACAGGGGCAGTTCTACCCTGTCCTGTAGGGTCACCCTGAGATGGAAGGGCCGGATGGCAGCGAGTCAGGTTTGGTCTCCAGTCTGACTCGTGCTCACCTGCTTGTGTAGAGCAGAGCTGCCCCCGTGGCTGTTCAAGGCCATGCACTTTCAGAGCTCATGGTCGTGCCTGTCTTCCGACACACCTGGGCAGGGTTGAACTCCAACCTTTGCCCTTCTTCCCTCCTTCAATAAGGCAAAAACTTGGATTTTAGTAGGTGAAAAACTATCTTAGGTAATTGTGACCTGTGGTGAACAGATTGCCAGGCCTTTCTTACAAGGTGCCTACAGGAGGGTTCAACTTCTCAACTTCTGGCTGGTAGTTGAGTGCTCAATCATGTATGTCATCCAAGGACTCCTAATATCTCCTTAACCCCCCTGCCATCAAGTTATTCCAACTCACGGCGACCCTGGGCAGGGTTTTTGACATTGAACCTTTATGGGTGCAGACAGCCCCATCTTTCTCCTGTGGGGTGGCTGATGGATTTGAACCTCTCACCTTCTAACACCTACCCTTCAGCATTGGCGGGGCTGAAGAGCTCCTTCAGAGCCCTAAACTAGTGCAACTCCAACTCAAAGCAGCTCAATATAGGGCTTCCGTGATCTTTATAGGAACAGACAAGCCTCATCCTCTCTCACAGAATGGCTGCTGGGTTTGAATCACCAACCTCTGAGTTAGCAGTTGAATGCTTACTCAGCAGACCACCACCGTTGGGAAAGCACCACTTGGCTTACTTGCCGATAAATACAGGATGAATCATGTCAGGTTATGAAATGCTATCCCACATCCCTTTGGGGAGCCTGCTGGAAAGAGCTAGACAGAGAGAATGCCCCATGAGAGAAGATCAAGGCACTAGGCCTCTGTTCTCCTCACTGGGCAGCGCAGCGAATGAGTAGCCTAGCGGCCCTTCTGAGCTGAGATTGGGATGTGGGGGAATAGCAAGATTTTACATAGCCACCAAGCCTGGTCTCCCTCTAATGGAAATGAGTCTCTTCTCACACCTTTGACTTCCCTGATTGACTCTCCTTGGCCAGAATGGAAGGCAACTGTGGGAGAGCGTAATGGCTGCTCCCACAAATCTTTGCAGTCTCAGAGTTTGGTTTGGTTTTTGGCTTTGGTATCCATCCATCCATCCATCCATCCATCCATCCATCCATCCATCCATCCATCCATCCATCCATGCATCCATCATCCATCGTTCCAACCAGAATAGCATCCCTGGGTAGCTTGCTTGGCTTACTAACGGAAAATCTGGCCACTGCAGTGCTCTCACCACCACCACTGCCCCGCCTCCAGAGGCACCTCAAAAGCAAGCCCAGGATCTGCTGCCAAAGACGGCAGCCAGTGAAAGCTTTCTGGGGCACAGTTCTACTCTGACACACACGGGCCACCAAGAGTCTGAACAGACTCAACTGGCTTGTGGTTTTTGTTCGTTTGTTTCTATTGCTGTTTTTAACCTGCAAGTAGACACCACAGTTTTGTGCGGTAATTAAAAGACAGAGGAGTGAAGAGGGTAGGATTGCAAGATGTAAGAGCAGGCCTGCCCCTCTGGGAAGCAATATTTTAAGACTTTCTCTAGTCTTGGGAAAAAACATCCCTCTTGAGTTAAAGCGGGCCTGTGAGGAACATTCTTAGAGAGGCTGACAAAGCGCTTTCCTCTACTGGAGGCCAAGGTCCAACATGGAGGCTATGCAGGTCTCTTCTGCCAAGCATTCTAAGAATCTCAGGGATGTTTACATGGGATAAAGAGACACAGGCAGTCAGTTTCCATGGCTCCTGACTCTCCTGGCTTCATGTGAAATTCCTCTGTCCTATTAGGAAATGTCTGGTGTTTAAATGTTTTTCTTTGGAATTAATATTTGGGAATTAGGGCTTTTGAATTTGCTGAAATTCAAGGTCATCTAGCTTTGCCCACTGTCACCACAATGCATTGCTTTGGGTACATTTGCTGTACAAACTAAATCCAACCCACTGCTATCAAGTCAATACTGACTCATAGTGACCCGATAAGACAGGTAGACCTGCTCCTGTGCGTTTCCAAGACTGGAACTATTTATGGGAGTGGAAAGCCCCATCTTTCTCCTGAGGAGTCACTGGTGGTTTCAAACTGCTGACCTTTGGATCGCAGCCCAATATGTAAACACTATGGCACCCTCTTTCAAGTGCTGAAAAGCAAGGATGTTACTTTGAGAATAACGGTGTGCCTGACCAAAGGTACTGCTGATTGCCTCCTCTGTATATGAAAGTCGGACACTGAATAGGGAAGGGGAAAGAAGAATCAATGCCTTTGAATTACGATGCTGGCGAAGACTACTGAAAGTGTCAAGTACTCGCATGCCTGAATGCTTCTGATGTGGAATGAGGGTGTCGATCTGTACCCTTCCACAAGAACACACATCCACAGCACACAGGATGTGCATATATCCGATATGCCAAAGTCAAGAAAGAAACAGGCTAAGTTGAATATTAGTTACAATTGCAACTTATCTATTCAGCATTTACAGTTCAAGTACTATACACTTAAATAACTGTTTCTACTCACGAAGCTGAGAAAAGTATAAAAATATACCATCACTCAAAACCCCCAATTCACTGCCATGGAATCACTTCTGACTCATGGTGTCCCTGTAAGTTTCCAAGATGGTAAATCCTTATGGGAGCAGAAAGCCTCATCTTTCTCCCTAGGAGTGGCTGATGGTTTTGAACTGCTGGACTTTGCAGTTAACAGCCCAGCACACAACCACAGTGCCACCAGGGCTGGATTCAGTTCCATCTCCCGGCAGCCCATGGGGGCCAGAGCAGAATTCTGCTCCATAAAACTTTCCAGGCTTTGCAACCTCTTGGTGGGTATGAACCTGCCATCAACAGTTAAGCACTTAACCTTTTTTTTCAGCTGCTAGGCCCCTAAAACTGAGTTGATCCTGATCCTGTGATCCTGTATAGGGTTCCTGAGGCTACAATCTTTCTGAGAGCAGAGAGCCTCATCTTTACCTCAGGAGTGGTTGGTGGGCTTGAACTACTGACCAACCCTTACCCAACACACCACCAGGGCTCCTTTATATATGCTATAGAATGTCCCCCACAACTCTAGAAACTGGGAAGGGGTTATTTGTTTTACTCTCCTGCCCCCCAACTAATAATTGGACCCAATACTTAATATTTGGATATTTTACCCCAGAATATCTGGAGTTTGAAGAAAAACAAATTTAACCTCTAAGTTGGACACGTAAAGTAACATCCCGCTTAAACATAAGACGATCCTGTGTTTCCTGATTTTGAGGGCACTTTAAGGATAACATCCAACATTTCTTGAAGGCCAATGATTTGGAAATTCTATTGAGTGTTTTATATATTCTACTGTACAAATCAATCAATTAAATTCAGTGATCCTACCCAACCCACAACTATCACAGTCAACTCTGATTCAGGGTTTCAGAGGCTATAAGAAAGAATGGGAGCAGATCACTCACTGTGATCAAGTGGATTCAGACTCCTAGTGACCCTCTCTAGGGCAGAGCTGACCTGCCCTTGTGGGTTTCCAAGATGGTAAATCTTTACAGGAGTGGAAAGCCTCATCTTTCTCCAGAAGAGTGGCCGGTGAGTTTGAACCATTGCCATAAACCTTGGAGTTAGCAGTCCAAAGCTTACCCACAGCACAACCAGTCTCCTCTAGAATTCAGTCACAATAGTCCTATTTTGTGGATTTAGAAACCAAGCCTCATTGAAAGACTATAAACCTAAAAGCCAGCGGATGCATATGAATATGTAAAAAAGGGAGAGAAAGAGAGAGGGAGTGAGAGTGGGTGGGGTGAGGCAGGGTACTTCTCTGAATAAAGAATGCTCCGTTCAAGCCAGTTGTTGCTAGGCAGGAATTCTGGCCCAGAATTGCCAGATCTTTTGATTTCCCCCCCACTGAAGCCAGCAATCTGGACTTGTACTGAAAACCTCTGATTTTCAGATGCTGGGAGCTAAGTGAAGCCCTGGTAGTACAACAGTTAAGCGCTTGGCTACTAACCACCAGAAGGTCAGCCGTTTGAACCTACCAGCTGTTCTGTGTGGGTAAGATGTGGCAGTTGGCTTCCCAAGGAACACATGCTCGAAAACCCTACAAGGCAGTTCTACTGTCCTGGAGGATGGCTGTGCACTGCAATCCACTCAATGACCACCTTTTTTTGAGGGGTGGTGGGTGGAGTGGGGAGGGGCAAGTAGTTAATTAAATTTTTAAATATGCAAACTTGCCAAATAAATTCAACAGCAGGCCTCTTACTTGCAAACTCTGAATTTAAAATAAATCATCTGCTTTCTCACAACTATTGAGAAAGTGGGGGAAAATAGGAAAGGTCAGTTAGCTGTCTCTTCCTTCCCTAAGAACACCATCGATGTAGCTGCGCCGAGGACCTGAAGTTTTGTTGTGTTCAAGAGTCAACTCTGAAAGCCACTGGCTCTGTGTACGTGGCATGAGGCTCTTCGAGGACACCTAGTGAGCAAGGCACAGGAGAGAGTCATGGGAGGGCAGCATGGAGCAAAGGGGGTGGAGCTGGGGCTCTGCTCCGAGTCCTCGCTGAAGGCAGACATGCCAAATCCGAGCTCTGCCCCCACCTTCTGGATTTAACACCAGCAATTAAAATCAAGAAGCCCCTTCACCCTATTCCAAACACGACAATCTAATTTTAAGTTCCAAATCTGAAATTGCCAAATGTGTGAGGCCTTCCACAAGTCTCTTACTTACGGCATCCCTAGAGCATACTTCCTACAGCAGGTGGGGGAGTGGGTTGTGTGTGGGCAGTGGAGATAGTAGATGGGAGGTGGCCCTAGTGGCGCTGGGGGTTAGGCATTGGACTGCTAACACAAGGTGGGTGGTTCAAGCCCACCAGTCACTCCAAGGGAGGAAAGATGAGACTCTGTTCCCTTAAAGATTTACCCACTCTAAAACCCTATGTGGGGACACCATCACTCGGAATCAACTTAACGGCAGAGGGCCGAGTGTAGCAGGGGCTGCTATGAATTGGGAGTCGCCTGTATGGCCACGGGGTTGATGTAGTTAGTAGATGACAGGAATATGCTTCTAGCGATACTAAAGGCAAGCGTTTGCACACCTCCACCAGAGTAGCCTTCCGGAGCCCCCCAACATAACGTAAGACCCCTACTGTGACTGTATTACAAAATCCCCAAAGATGGACAGGGCTGTAACATTTAAAACAGGATTAGCATCGCGCTTCAGCGTCTGCCTGACTCTGGACTGTGTGAGAGGTTCTGTGGAACAGCTGAGCCAACCTGCCTGGCTGGAGAATTAAAGAGCAGCACGCATGCACGCACACCCAAGCTGCTATTTCTGCGCAGCCTCAGCAAGTCACTCAGCCCACTGGCCCAGAAGGCTGGACTCCTTTCCCTGAGCGGGACAGGCTCCAAGCCACCACAGGCCTCCCGGCCTGCACAGCTGGGCAGCTTCCTGAAGGAGAGCGTGCCTTTGCTCAAGGTGGCAGTGGGTGTCCATGTGAACCACTGAACTCCGGGAACATGGCTGACACTGCCAGGCCCGCCCAACAGCTGCTAGTGAGTAACACCCTCGGGTTACTGCACCCCCCACCCACCCCCACATCACCCTGGAAGCCCCGACAAAGGTCAGCTATTCAGGCACTAAGTCTTTCAACATCCTTCCAGAGCCAAACTTTGAAATATGCTGTTTTATGGCAACCTGGACGGCAACCCCAAACAGATGCTGCTTTCCCAGGAAGGGCACACGGGCAGCCCCATGCCTGTGCCAGCAGCCAGCCACCTTCACAGGGGCTGCCTGCTCAGGGAAAGAAAGCCGAACACAGGCAGTCATGGGGCCTTTTAAAATGCCCTAGGAAGACCAACCAATTGTTCTGAAACCACACATCAAGGGCCTCCTCTTAGAAAGGATCACGCTATGGCACCAGAGGCATGCCTCCTTCTCCAGGGGCACCAGCAACCACCTATTCAGCACAGTGGCACAGGGCAAAGGGCAAAGGCCTTAGATGATCAGACCCCGCCCCGCCCTGCCTTCCCCTCCCTTCCCCTCCCTTCCCCTCTCCTCCCCAGAATAGCAAATTGTCAAGGGACCTTTCTACAGAGGGTTAACCTGTATGCCCAAGTAGGACCAACGGACGGCGCTCCCACTTTCTCTGCAAGAAACAGAGGCCACACAATTGGCTGACCCAGGTCCCTGGGAGTCGCTAAAGTCCATTTTCACAATGCAGATGGCTTCCTGGCTACACTCATTTGTCCAGCCCTGCCTTAAGCTCTCCCTGGACGCGCCGGCCCCACGCAGCACGCAGGTCTGGGTCCGCCCCGTCCCCACACTCTGAACCACGCCTTGACCTCGGCCAGGGCCACACCTCCGAGATATCCAGAGGCCCAGGAGGGCGCGACCTGGGTCACACCTCCGCAAGCTGGCTCCTCGGGAAGGCTCCCCAGTCGGGAAGTTAAACCCACCAAGCACGACACGCTCAAACTCCGCTGCTTTGGAGCGGGGCTATTTTAGATCTCTCTGGAGACCGCACTTGGCCACATTTAAAACCGCCTTGGCAGGCCCTGAAAAGTAGCAAGCACACAGCTAAATGAGTACTTAAGTCTTCCTGAAAAGGCTCTAGGTAAAGTGTGCCGCTCCCCGCCCCCCGCCCCGGGTTCCGGACACTTCGCTGCCATCCCACAGGGGGACGAAATAAAACGGATGCCATCCGACTGCCCCCGCAGCAAACGCGGTCCCAGGGTGCAGTGGCCCCACAGCCCGCCGCGGGGAGCGGGAGTCCTGGGGGCGGGGCGGCGGAGGGGCGGCACCACTCCCCGGGATGCCACGCTCCGGGGCTGGCGCTGGGCTCCCCCGGGGCCCGCAAGCTTAGGGCTCTGGGTGACTTCTGGAGGCTGGGTGGAATTAAAACGCGAGAGCGCGTTCTGCCTCGACGCGGCTGAATTATTTAGAGAATGAAAGCGCATCTCCTCCCAAATGCTAGCACCCCCTCGGCCGAGTTGCAGCGTCCTGCAGGCCCGGGAGCACAGCCTGGCCGGCCAAAGCTCACCCCCAGAACTCGGTGGGAAGGGAGGCGCCGCTAACCTGTATGCACTCTGTAATGGGCTTTGAGATGGGAGGATTTTCCATAGACTTTCCCGCAGCCGCTGTAGGGGCACTTGTGCCTCTTCTCGGAGGCGTGTTTCCCCTTCGCAGCCATTCCAGGGTGGAGGAGGGAGAGCGGGCTGGGCGCGCGGCCAGGATCCTGTCTCTCCTCCGGGCTGTGGGAAGGACTCGACCCAGATTCGGTGGTCACGTCGCTGTCGGATCCTAGATCCTCATCGGGGCTCTCCAAGCTGTCGCTGCATACCGAGGGGGTCTGGATGGGTCGGTACTTGTTCAGGTCCAACAAGCTCTTGGCGATGGTGACCAGCGTGCAGTAATCCTTCCAGGTGTCCCCCGGGTCACCGTGCTCCTTGGTCACCTCGCGCTCAGGTCGCCGCAGCCGCTCGGCGTCCGGGGCGCCCCCGTGCTCGGGCACCGCGGCGCGGTTGGAAATGGAAACCAGACACTGGGCGGCCACGAAGTCCATGTAGGCGGCCGCGGACATGGTGCGGGCGACAGCGGCCCCGGCGGCGCGGCCGAACTTCGCGGTGGCTGCGGAGGTGCGGCTCTCGCCCTGCCCTGGCCTCGGACGACGAGCGCGGCGCGGCGCGGCGCGGCGCGGCGGCCAAGGGGGCGGGGGCGCGGGGCGCTTCCGACTCGCAGGGAGCGCCGAGGCGACCTCAGCCCCTCATCTTTACGTAACCGGCAGCGCCTCCGCACGCAGCATCCACGGCCCCCGGCTCCGCCGCGATCCCCCCGACGGGCGCGCCGGCCCCTCCGCGCCGGCTCCGTTGGAAAGATGCCACACGTGGCGGCCGCAAGTTTATTCCACTGCAAACGCCCCCGAGGCGCTGGACGAGGAAACTGCCCGGGGGGACACACGCCCTCGGCCGCCCCTCCGTCGAGCCGGAGCCCTAGGGCATTCACTGGACCGCCTGGGCGCGGGTGGGGCGGGCCGCAGCCAACGCCAGCTCTACCGGACACTTTGCCCCCAGCGCACGGACCGCCGAGCCCCCGCGCCTGCCGGTCCGCACTGTTCCGGCATTCTCTTGCTCGGTAACAATTTCGCAGAATCCCAGCACGTCACAATCCGAACCCCCTCCCATTGGCCAGTGGGGAGGGTGATTCAACTCTGTTTACTTTCTCCCCCTGCCACTCAGAGCGGCCTTTCGGCGGCGAGGTGCGTCTGGGACCCAGGCGCGCGGCCAATCCCACTGTTCCGTTTCGGTGCCTCGTGCTACCCCTACAGCCCCGAACGCCGACTTTTAAAAGGGTAATAGCCGGAAGGCTGCGGGGAGGGCTGTAGGGGGGAGAGGAGGCTCTCATAACTCCCCCACCCACCCGAGAGGGGCGCGCACTCGGCGGAGCCCGCGGTGCCTCCAAGTTCACAGTCCAGCTTGCGGGGGTGCGGGGGAGTGGGGAGATCCACTTCCCCTACTCAGCCGCGCTCCTTCCCACCAAGGGAGAACTTCAGCTTGGGGTTTTCAGCCCACAAACAGTTAAGTGACTTCCTGCAAACGCTACAGTCCCAGCAACCGGCCCTCCAATCAAAAGTAAGTTGGTTGATGTCACTGACATGAGCGCAGCCAATCAGAACGGCGTTCCGAAAGCTAGCGCCCGGCACTAGTAAACGCAACGAGCTGTAGGGAGCCGGGACACGGCCTTAGATTGTGTGTTGTTAGTAGTAAAAGTGAGAGTTGTATGGGGGGACGCGGGAGCATGGATACGTGTGGCGGGAAGTCAAAGGGTTAACACCAAAAATAAAAGCAAACCCAAAACGTGGCAGACAAAGTTGTGCAAGAACAGAATCAAGTGAAACAGCATCAGTCCATTTTAGTCATTCGTTTTTTGGTTGGTTTGTGGGTGCAACACACTTTGGGGAGGGTGTGTGATTTTCATTCTACCATCCAATACGTGAACCGCTAACCGGTTTCCCTTAAAAAATGCAGAGCTGATCAAAAGTTCTGTTTCAAAGCACCATCTTCCCCACTGGTCAGACCTTGAAACACCCCATCTTTGCTTTTGGGAGAGACATCGTTATCCCTCTGTGCCCTTGATGAAATTTAAATTTCATTAAAGTGTTTTCATTTCCTTCCGAAGGGATTGCAACACACCTTCAAAGAACTGGCCACACTCGCCACTTGGCATAACTTCTAACAATCACTCCCCCTCAGTTGCTTTTCTTCCTGTAGACCCCTGCGTGGCTATTAGAGAATGTTCCCCTTCCCTTACTTTACATGCATATACGGGGACCGTGGCAGGCAGAAAGAAGACACTTGTCCACCTGACCAAGTCAGTCGAGACAAACAGCTGTTCGGGAGCCCAGTCTCCTGGTTTCTAGCCCTTGTGTCTCACCCTAACTGAGCCCTTTGGTTGGGTGAAGTATTAAATTTGTGCTCAACAGACTCTTATGAACTGTTGTTACTCGGTGCCATCTAGTCAGTTCTGACTCACCAACAGAAGACAACAACACCCAATCCTGTACCATTGCCCAATTGTTCTTAAGTTTGAACCCATTGTTGCAGCCACTGTGTCAATCTGTCCTGTGTAGGGCCTTCCTCTTTTTCTCTGCCCCTCTACTTTACCAAGAATTGAGCTCTTCGTGAACTAGAACCACCCAAAAGTCCTTAGCTGTGATATTCTGGCATTAGTTGATCAACAGCTAGGTCCTGGCATTTGACTGCCTTCCTTAGCCTCTCCCTCTGAATGAATAACGGGGCTGTTTTCCATCTCAATAGTTAACAGAAGAATCCGTGGGCTAAGGTCTTTTGCAGGAGGCAAGTGACAGCATGATGGAATAAAAATACATGTACTTTCCTGAGCGTGACAGCTACTTGCGTCTACCCATAGTCCAACTGGTGGCAACCTTTGTTGTCTGAGATTTGGTCAAGGTCCCTGGTTCCTGAGGGACCAAAACCAAACTCAATGCCACCAGTGATGTCGAACTGCTGACCTTGGGCTTAGCAGCCCAACACAACCCGCCCAGATTAGAAGGCACTAGAGATTAGTTTTACTTGACTTATAAGGTGATACGGAAAAGAATATTGCAATAGGAGACTGCATGGAGGAAGAAAAGTACAGAAAGGGGGTATTGGTCAACCATCACCATCATCATCATCAGATCGTATGTACAAGAGAAGGCAGTGCCTTTGAGATCTAATACTCTTAATTTTAAAAGAAATATCTTGATGCCATCGGATCAATTTCTACTCATAGTGATCCTATAAGGCACAGTAGAACCATCCCTGGGGGGTTTTGAGACTAACTCCATGGGAGTGGAAAACCTCATCGTTCTCCTGCAGAGTGGCCAGTGGTGTCGAACTGCTGACGGTGGGGTTAGCAGTTTCACCTGGACTCCTTAACACGATCACTGCTAAAACAGAAAATAAGAGGTTTTCGCCCACCCAAAAGTACCCCCAAACCATGACCTACATTCAAGAGTGTTAGGTAACTAGCTTAGGGACGGGGGTTGTCCCTCCCATGCCCGCAAAGGCCCCCATCAAGGAGGTTGGAAAGACATCTGGCAACCATTAGACACCTATAAAGACTCCAAATTGAGCATGCGCAGTCACACGCCCCGCAGGTCCAGGTAAAACCAGTATCTTGGACACACCCACCTTAGGTATATCACCCAGGTGGGCCTAACTCAGGCAATGGGGTCAACAAATACCATCAACCAGGCCTCCCCAGTCAGAGGTTTGAAATATCCTGGCTGTGGGATGGCCTCACTCTCTTACTCTGCTCCTGGTCAGAAGCAGGTGTAGGGGGCAGGTCTCCCTCCCCTCTGCAGGAGCAAATGCGCCCACTTGGGGCCTACAGCCTCTGGGCCCACATGCTCTTAGCCTCTAGGGTTTGTGGCTTCTAGCCTCCCGGGATCTGCCCCACTCACGCGTGGGTGCTCTTTTCCACGTGGTTGTTCGTGCCCAGTTATGAGCCCCTTTGAGACTGTAACATCTGAAATTTGTCTTGTCCTTTATAAAAACACACTCGGATCACACAATGCGCTTTGGCATGAATTCTTTCATTGTGAGAAGCAAAGAACCGAGGTATTACCCACTCCAGAAACGGAACCAAAGTAGCCACTAAAACTCCTATAGAGCACAGTTCTACTCTGACACATGTGGGGTAGCAGTGAGTCAGAATCAATCCATTGGCAACAGGTTTTAATTTTTAAGAAGAATCCACTGAAGCCCAGGGGAGTTTGCCTACCTCATGGTTTCTCTGGGACAAACTCAGTGCCCAAAGATAGATGCTTACAACTAATCCTCTACTCACCTTTTTAAGGCCCAGCAGGAATACCAGTGTGACTAGGGAAGATCTTTCCTGGATCCCTGCCATCACGATGGCCTGTATGGTGTCTTGAACTTGCACTTTACGGAAGCAGACAGCCTCATCTTCCGCCCTTGGAATGACTGATGGGTTCAAGTCGCTGACCTTGCAGCTAGCCTCCCAATCGCAACCCCCTATGCCACCAGGGCCAGCCCTCAGACTGGCATTTTATCCGGGGAACTGGCACCTTCAGTGTGAACACTGGGGTTGTTCTAGAGAAGATAGATCTGTACCTTCTGGTGAGATCAATCACCTTGGGTTCTCTCAAATGATAAACGTTTCCTTCCTCTGGAATGTTCTTTAACTGAATTGTGTTTGGATAGGCCATGACATTCAGAAGAATAAAATAATAAAATGAGAGTGGGTTCCATTCATGTGAATTCTTGCAAATCTGCCTGACTTGACTTAGGCTATGTGTCCCTCCAAACCCAAAGTTGAGTACTCTTCTTCCCCTCACTCATCCTTTAGATATTTGTGTTTGTGGCAGGGACCTAGGGGTGGAGGAATACAGAAATGAAGAGCCCATCCCTGTGAGGCTGATACATTAAAACACATATACATCAAAGAACGCAGACCATAACAAGTAACGATTTCTACATCAGGATCTGTCTTGCATTTTCAAAACACAGGGTTTCCTTGCTGTGTTGGGATGTGTATGAGAATAGTTTTATGATTAAAACCAGCTTATGCTGCTTTGTCAGCATGTGGTTGTCTGGAGGCAAACTCTAGCCAAATTAGCCCAAATTAATATGAATCATTCCTAATTAAAAAGACTAATTTACCAGTAAAGTATATATTACGTCAGATCAGTAGAGGAGCTCTGCGCCCCCCCCCCATGTTAGTCTTAGTAAACACACATTTCGAAGCTACACAAACCAAAGGGGAGGAGCATGAAAATTCAAAGATTATAACTGTGCTTCTAGTTTACAAATATGCATTTCCCTATCTAAGTTCTGCCTTTGTTTTCTCATCCAAGTTCTTGGAACATGGCTAATGGGCCTGAAGCCAGAACATAGAAGCCTTGTTTCTCCCCTCCTTCCCCATCCCCTACTTCCTGATATCATTAATATCATTATCACCCCTATCAAGAGGTGAATAAGTTCTTGCCCACAGGAAACTGTTTCTTTCTGGATATCTAGACAGCAAAGCAAAAGAGTGTTAGCTTCCTGGGCCTGAAAGGAACTGCATGACCTTAGGCGACCTCCCAGGCTTAGGCGCAGGTTGATGGGAATAGAGTCGTGCTTGTCCAAGGTCCCTTCCACACTCTAAATACTTTGTTGTCAGGTGCTGTTGAGTAGGCTCCAGTTCAGGTATGGACCTGAAGAATATAACGGAACAAACAGTGGCCCAGTTCTGTCCCTCCTCACATTCATTCTACGCTTGAGCTACTCTTGCAGCCTTATGTTAACCCCTCTCCATGAGGGTCTCCCTCATTTCCACTGGATGGGAATTTTACCAAGCATTACCTTTCTCCAGAGAGGAGTCTCCCCAGTACTGTCTGGTTGCACTTCTTCCAAAACAGATGTGCTCTATCTTCTGGTAAGCCAAGGTACGGTCAAGATTCTTCACCAACAATTCGAGCCTGGATGTGTCTGTTCTAGAGGATTCCTTTTTTATTGTCTACCTTTCGACTGCAGGTGAGGGGATTGAGTCGAGCAGAGGGACCTGGAGTCTGGGCATCCCATAATCATCAAAGCGACATCTTTGCTTTGTAACACTTCGAATGGCTCCTTTGCAACCTATTTGCCCAATGAAATAGGCCTGTTGTTTATTCTGATGGCCGCCACTTGGGGTGTTGATTGTTAATCCAAGAAGCTGCAAATCCTTGGCAATGTCCACATCTTCATCTTTATTGCAATCTTGTTTATTGGCCCTGTTGTCAGATTTCCCCACTGGATGGAAAACAAACAAACAAAAAACAGATGGGGAGGGGAAAACTGGGCCAAGACTTGTGCTCTTTTAACATCACATCAGATGCTCTGCGCTTCAACACGGTTCTTTATGGGAGTGGAGGTCGAAATTCTTTGCTATTTGATGGGATGTTGTTGTTGCTAGGCACCTTGGAGTTAGTCCTGATCCCCAAACCCTATAGATACCAGAATGAAACGCCACCCGCCCCTGCTTTGAGGGGTTAGCAAGTACAAATATAAATCTGTCTCCAAGCTTACACTCCCTTCTTTCTTTCCTAATTGCATTTTCTCACACGCTCTCTGCAAGCGGGTTTGTGGGGTGTGGCTGCAGCCCCAGAAATAACTCCTCATTTTTCCTAGGCTAGTTTGCCACGTTCGCCTGAAGCTAGATATCCCCTGGAGTGTGCAGCAACGATTCCCAGGACATTCATTCCCTCTGGAGATTTTAATTCCAACTGTGCCCAGAGCTAGATTTCCCCCAACTCAGGGGTTCTCAACCTTCCCAAACCCCCCTCCCCCACCCCCAGACCATAAAACTGTCATTTTGCTACTTCGCAACTGTTATTTTGCTACTGTTAGGAATCGGGCGACCCTTATGAAAGGGCTGTTCGATCCTCAAAGGGATCGCGAACCACAGGTGGAGCGAAGCACCTGTGCCCCAATAACTTAAAATACAGATCGAGGGGCGGCTGTTCCTGACCTAGACCGAGGAGGTTCAGGCTCAAATCACACTGTGTGGTTACTGGGTTCCACCAGCTCTGGCGTTTCTAACTCTTGCCTGCTGGGCGGCGTGGATGGCGCTGGGCAGAACCGCCGGCTTCCCCGGAGGTCTGGAAGGAGAACAGATGGTAAGGGGGGCGGGTGGTGGTGGAAAGGGACAGGGGATCACGTGTCAGATCTCAGATCTATGCTGGTTCCAGACCCCTACTTATCCGGAGCAGGCCTTCAGATTTCAGCGACTCCACCCAGGCGCGAGGGATTGACTAGGGAAAGTTGGGGAAGGAGAAGGTGGAGCTGTTAGGGAGGGGCTAGGCGGGGCTGAAAGATTCCCGCAACAGTCTAAGGCTAGGTTACTAGGCTTTCATTTACAATCCAGTAAAGCCGGATGATGTGGGACGCCCTTGGCCTTAAGGACAGCCGGGTGCTGGAGAGGGCAAGCCACTCTGGCAGGCGCGAAAACTTGCCCGACGCCCTACTTTGCTACCGCCCTGCATTGCAGCCCTTGCAAAACCCCTGGCGTCCCCAGAGACCAGCCGAAAGGCCACCGGTTCATGCATATGCAGGAAGTCAAGTTTAGCTCTGAGCGGCCCGGCGCCGCACACGGAGAATCGCCCGCGCTCGGGGGCGGGCGCAGGGCTCCGGCCGCAGACTGGCGGGCGGCGCAGCCACTCGCAGCCCGCGCGCTAGGCCTGGCATCGCCCTTTTAAAGAGTCTTCCGCCGGCGCCCGCCGCCGCAGCAGCCCGAGGAGGCGAGTTCATCCGAGGACAGCCCCAGTTCTCAGAAATCCCTTCCCTGCTGGAACATCCAGCTCCCTTTACTGCAGTTGAACAAACTGCCCTGGATTGGGGGATGAGGAACCCGCCCCAAACTCGTGCAAGGAGCTCCGGGCGCCTGCGCCCACGTGAGCTAACCTTGAAATTCGCCCCCCGCCCTCCCACCCCCACTCGCCCCACTGCACTCGGGAGGGAGGTGGGGAGTCCCAGAGGGGGTGGGGACTGGGTGGGTGAGGGCCGGCAGTTGGCTCCCAGCGGCTGGGCGTGTGCGCACCGCCCCCACCCACGGCTTTGTTTTCTTTCTTTCTTTCTTAATCCCCCAGGTAACGGAGGGGGTGCGGGCGGGGGTGGGGGTGAGCGTGGAGGGGGACCAGTCGTTCTCCCGGTTGCCCCTCGCTCGCGACGGAGAGCAGAAGCGGCTCTGCGGTCCCCCTGGAAAGACTGCGGAGTAGGGTGTCGGGATGACATCAGCCTCTAAACATAGCCCGCACAGCACCCCAACTCTGAGCGCCGCGAGCGGGCGCGCAGGCGGGCGGGCGGGCGGGGGAGCCGGTGCGCTTGTCCGCGGGCGGGGCGGGCCGGCCGGGCTGGGGATGACTTTGCAGGAATCTGGCTCCCAGAGTTTGCAGACAAATCTCGTCTGCAGTGGCCCGGCCAGGGGGTTGGGGCTGCCATTGCGTGCTCTCTCCTGCCCCGCAAGCGCGCGCGCGCGCGCGTACACACACACACACACACACACACACACACACACACACACGCAGCCCTTGGACCCAAAGTGCCTTTATTTAGAAACCAATCCACACACCCCCCCCCCCACACACACTCCATAACGCCCGGTCGGGCCAGGTCCCGGGGGGAGCCCGCGCCCTCCAGCCCCGCTCCTGCCTCGTCCAGCTAAGCCCATGGAGGGGGGTCGGCGTGGCCCTCTCGGTGAGTCAGATGGGCTGTGTTTCCTGTGGTTGTTGTGGAACAGTTTGTCCTTTTTACCACCCCCCCCCGCCCGGTCTCCACCCCCTTGGTAAATATAGCGCTCACGTTTCATCATCTCTTTGTCCAACTAGCGCCAGACACCCCGGCCCGCGGCCCCCGCCGCCTCCCTCCTCCTCCCCGCTCTGGGTTACCTCGCATAACCCTGCGCGGGCGGGCAGCAGTCCGCGCCCGGTCTCCGCGCCGCAGCACATTCTCAGCCCCCTCCAACCCCCCCCCCCACCGCCTTTGCACCTCTAGAGTTGTGCCCCCCACCCCGTCGCCCTCCCTCCACTCCAGCGCCCTGGGGACCGGGTGGGGACCAGTGTAGGTGTCCGGAGCTAGACGCCCCTTCCTCTCACAGATCCAGGCACCGCCCTGTGGCAGCCAGTCCATCCACTTAACACCCCCACGCCCTCTCTTGGCAGCCCCCTGTTCCCATCCCGAGAGCAGGTGACAAGCTGCTGACACAGTGTCTGATTCCCCAGGCGGGGAAGCTGTCTGCTCGTCCTCGCGGGTGGGCGATTCGTGAACCGTCTCTCCACCCTTCGCCCCCTCCCCGTAGGGAGGGAGTGGGCCGGAGGGTCGGGCAAGTGGGTGGATAACGCCCAAGGAGTGCGTGCTTGCTCTTCCATCGCCCCGCCTCGCCCCGCCCCGCCCCCCCTAGTTTCATTTCCACACTGACAGCCACCCACCGGGGACCGGAGGCGGCTGGTGTTCTCTGAACACAGGGAACTGGCTCTCTCTGTGGTCTCCTGTTTACTTCCCTCCTCCTCTCCCCCCTCCCGACACCCCACCCCCACCGCCCCACTCAGGCTCCCGGCCTGAGCAGCTGGGGAACACGCAGCAAAACACTGCAGTCATGAGACCGCCCTGGACCGAGCTGCACCCTGGGCTTGCCCTGCCATGCCCTGCTCTGCCCTGCCCATAGCCCACTTCTGTGTCCTGGAAAGAAGTGCTCTTGAGTTGCCCTGTCCAGGAATGTGGAAAAGGTGACAGCTTCTCTTCCTTCCCATACCACCACTCCCTGCCACTCTGCCCCCTCCACCCCTCTCCTCACTGGCAGCAGATACCATCCTGTGGGGGCCCTGCCTGTCTTTTTGGCCCGCTTCTGGGCCACCCTCGTGTGTGGCCACCTGTCCAGGGAGAGGTCGTCGGAACTCTGCCCCCAGGATGCTTTATCGCCATCACAGGTTTGTCCTGTACATGACAGGACATACCCCCCCCCCAAAGTTCCTTGCTGGCCTTGGAACTTTTCCGCCGGCCCCCAGAAACCCGCTCGGGGGGCACACCCTCTCGCTGTGGAGTTTGACAAAACCTGGCCTCTTTAAAAGCTTGCTGCTCGGGAGGGAGGTATCCAGCTCGCTGGCGAAGGAAGCTGAATGAACAAAGGGCTCACAATGGAGGCAGGGAGGGTTTTGAGTTCTGGGTGGTTCCTGCCTGAAGTTCACCCCATTTAAAAACCACCTCTTCACCGCCACCCTCTGCTGCACTGCCATGGTTACCAGCTCCCCGTCCTTCGGCAGGCGGCACAAATGTTGCCGAGGCAGAATTGAACAAGGGCAGTTTCAGTGTTCTTTGAAATCGCCCCAAACACTGCCTTGGCATTTTGGTAGCAGAGAAGGAGGAAAACTCTGGATTGTTCCCGGTTTCTTTCTGACCCCCTAAACCTGAATAAATCCCTGACCGTGGATGGCCCCTGGGAGGGCCCAAACTGGGAAAAAAAAAAAAGACCATAGTGAGAGAGCAGAGAGTCGGATGCAGAACAAAGCAGGCCCACTCACAGACAGGCTTTACTGCCTTAGGAAGCCTCTCCTCTCCTCTCCCCTCTTCAAGCCTCCCCACCTGGTGGCTGTCTTCTCTCACACCGCTTGCTCCTCAGTTCATTCCCTGACTCATTGTTGCCCAAGCCACCCCAGTCCTGGTACCATTCTGGTGGATTTCTCATCCATGGAGAATTATGACCCTGTGAAACCCCCATACATCAACTGCTGCCACCTTTTCTTCCACCCAACTCTCCTGTACCCAAGGCCTCTTCATCTCCAGGCACTGGTGCCACCTCAGCTCTCTGTTTTAAGCACATCACGCCCTGACCAGGAGCGATTTCTCTTACAGCTCATTTGCTCGAATAACCACAGTCAAACAATCCTTTGACTCGCTTTTGACCTTGAAGGATCGCTGGGGGCCTAGTGGTTTGCATTGGGCTGCAGCCCACAAGGTCAGCAGTTCAAACCCACTAGCCGCTCTGAGGGAGAAAGACTGGTTGTCTTGGGACAGAGCTGCAGCCTCAGAATCTCACAGGGGCAGTTCTACCCAGCCCTATAGGGTTGCTATGCTTTGGCACAGACTCGATGGCAGTGAGTTTGTTTTTAGTTCGTTTTGACATTCAATCCGTTGTCCTAACCACCTTTGCACTACATATCACTGCCCTTCATGCTCACAAATCCCCCCACCCAGCCTCGATTTCACAGTCTGTCATGACATCATTCCTTCCAAGACCTTTTCTCCCTGGGCCTCAGACCTCTGGGCAAAAACGGGATTCGGCCCAGTTTAACACACTGGATCAAAACAACGGTGCTAATGGTGCTCTCTCTAAATGTATGATCCTAAGTCTGCAGTGGCCTCACAACCCTGCCCCTTTGCACCTCTCCGTGTTGTACCTGTATGGCTAAATCCCCAACACCCCTTCCCTTCCTCACTGAAAGCTGAAGACCTTGTGCTTATTATTTCACTGAGAAAATAAAAGCACTTTTGCAAAAATTACCTCATCTTCCTGCAGCCACATGTTCTGTGTGTCTGCCTCCCTGACCAGATTATAGGGAGCCCTGGTGGTGTAGTGGTTATGAGTTGAGCTGCTAACGTCAGAGTCAGCTACTCTTCAGGAAACATGAGTCTCTCTACCCCCACAAAGAGTTGCAGGCTCTGAAACCCACAGGCGTGGTTCGACCCTGCCCTACAGGGTCGTCACGAGTAAGAATCTACTCGATGGCAGTGAGTTTGGTTTGGTTTGCTGACATAGTGGTTAAGTGTTGGTCTGCTTACCTAAAAGGTCAGCAGTTCAAAACCACTAGGGAGAAAGAGGAGGCTTTCTACTCCGGGAAAATTTACAGTCTCAGAAACACAGGGGCAGTTCTGCCCTGTCCTACGGGGTTGCTGTGAGTTGGAATCAACTTGGTGGCATGGAGTTGAGTCCAGCCTTTGCCCTCGGTCGTTTTCATGGGTGTATCATTATGGCTCCTCGCTAAGGCCACCCTTCTCCCTATCTGTCTCCAAGAAACCTTCCCTTTAGCCCACAGTGGTGTATGGCGTTCTGTCTCCCAAAATAATGAGTTGTAAATCCTAACCTTTATTCCCACGATTAGAATCCCACTTGGGACTGAGTGGTCTATTATGTTGATGAGGCATGATTAGTGTAGGGTCTATTTTGAGTCAATCTCTTTTAAGATAAAAAATAAAAAGAGTTTAAACAAACAAGTAAAGAAGCAAAGATGCAGCAGGAGAGATGCCAAGCCTTACACAAAGATTCTTTGGGAGTGGACGTGCAGAGAGACACATCTTCCCCTGGAGCTGGGACCCTGAATCTGAGCCTCTGGTGCCCTAAACGTGAGAAAGTAAATTTCTGCTCATCGAAGCTACTGACGTATGACATTTTTGTTCTAGCAGTGCTGGATAACTAAGACACCCACTTACTGACTACCCTCAAAATCATTTGCAGCGTCCACTTGTCCCTCTCTTTGAAATCATTGCCTTCAGCACCAAAATAGGGTGCAAACAGGGAAATAAATGCTCAGTGACTAGCCAGCGGTTGGCTATCTGAACCTCTCCAGACACACCTTGGACGATGGGTCTGGCTATCTTCCTCCCAAAGGTTACAGCCTTGAGAACCCGGTGGAGCGATTTTACTCTGCACACACGGCGTCACTGTGAATCGGAATCTACTAACAACCACTTCCTATCTCATGCACGTGTGTGCACGCGTGTGACTAACTCCATATTTCCTTCCAGTAGGATTCCCATCTGCCTTTTCCTCCTTTTCAGCAAACACCTCAAAAAGTTGTCGGTGCTCATTTCCAGACTCCAGTATTTTCATCACTGTTCCTACACCGTCTACATCTCCCACCGACATAATTGCAGCGGCCTCCTACCTGCTTTCCCAGCTCTCACCCCTTGCCCTTGGTTCTCTTTTTTTCCAAAACGGCAAGATGCTCTTCTTAAAATACGTGTCAGGTCATGTCATTGTTCTGCTTGAAACACAAACTCCCCAAAGTCCTGGATGAAGTGAAATTGCTCTAACATGGCTCTTCCATCCCTTGTCTTTCTCCCAGCCACCAAATGATTGTGTGGGAACATGCAAATGAAGTGCAGAAGGATTGGTCACCTCGGCCATTCCGCTGGCTACAAGAGAGCCATCTCAGAGCAGGGAAAGGAATCCTATGATCAGTCAGCAAGCGAGACGAGCCCCAGTAGAATTCAGACAAGACCCTTACCGGAAGTGGTGGAGGCAGCCAAGGCACCAACACCATGAGGCAGAGTAAAGAAACAGAACTGAGATCATGGCAGAGAAGAGGATCCAAGTTGAGACCATGAAACAGCGGTTGGTGGGCTTCCCAGCGCAGGAATGGTTAAAGCTGTGTGCCTTGTCTCAGGAGGCTGGCTTGCACAGTGGGGTTCCTTTTGGGCATTTAGCAATGTTGAAGGAACTTTGTAACACTTGGCCTGAGCAGGGCAGGGGCCCAGGGGCCGCATGACTGAGAGCTCGAGGACCAGAGAGAGACACGCATGCTGCGCAGTATGGCTGCGCAGAAGTGCTGCTGTGGACCAAGGGGACCGTATTCTTAATGTTCCCCGATCCTGACTTGTGGTTACTTGTTAAATTCCCTAATAAACTCTATAATCCTGAGTAGTGTGAGTTGGTTGGCCATTTCAACAGATTACTGAATCCATTAGAGTGGTAAGATTGGTGTCAGAATAGCGTAAAGGAAGTTGGGTGGAGACATGTCTGCCCTCTGCCTCATTCTCGTCCCCCTTAGTTTAACTAGGGGAGATCAGACGTGGCCCCCATGCCATGGCCCCCACCGTATACTTTCTGCCTTGGCTATCCAACCTTTTCTCACCATATTGAATAGACTAGTTTCCCTTTAATTCATGTCCAGCTGGACCCCCAGAACATATCTTTATTTGGAAATCACATCTTTAGAGTTGTAATTAGTTAAGATGAGCCACACCACTGCCATTGACTTATGTGACCTGCAATAGACTTTCCCAGGCTGTGAATCATTACGGGAGAGGTACTACAGCTTTAAGGTGGGTCCCAAATCCAATAGGACTGGTGTCCTTACAAGCAGAGGAGAGAGTGCACATATACACAGGGGAAAGATGGCCTTACGAAGACAGAGGCCAAAATTGAAGTGATGCAGCGGCAAGCAGGGAAATGCCCAGGGTAACTGGCGACCCCCCCGAAGCTAGCACCAGGGAAGGAAGGTACTCGGCCAGAGCTTTCAGAGAGGCATGGCCTCACAAAGATCTTGATGTTAGGTGTCCGGCTACCAGAAGGTAGAATAAGCTTCTGTTGTTCTGAGGCACCCCATTGTGTGGTAATTTGTCCACGAAGCACCAGTACACCTACTGTGCCCATTCCTCATTCCGCTGCAGTGAGACAGGCCATCTTGTTCCTAGACTCCTGCCTGGGCCGCATTTGCAGTATCTGATCCCTCTACCAGGAATCCTCTAAGGACTCATCTTCTCCAAATGTCCCTTCTAAAAATGCATGCCTTGGCTACACTATCTGTAATTGTAGCTCTTTTAGTGTCCCCGCCCCACCCGCCCCAACTCCCTTAACCTATCCTACTTGTCTTTCTTCAATAGCACTTACTGTCTCTAGCATATGCTATAGTCTACTTATAATGTTAGGGTTGTTGTTTAGTATCCGTCTCCCCTTTCCAAACAACACGCAAGCTGTTTGGTTTATGGATGTAATCTCAGTGCCCAGAACCGTGGCTGGCTGGCAAAAAGGACCACTAAGTTTTATATAGTGTTGAAGAGATAGCCCAGCTCTTAAGTTTTCAGACCCGTTCTATGTGTCAAGCACTCCACAAAACGGCTTACCGGCCTACCATTCCCCTTTTATAGAGGAGTGGATAAGGTACAGAGGGGTGGCCAATTCTAGCTCATCCGGTGGTGGAGCTAGAATCTGAACTCAGGACTACATATTCAGAGCCCCATGTCCTTTGGCCACCACTGACCTGTCAGCTGGTCACATTGTCGTGCCTTGTGTATTGCTGTGAGGCAGGAAACTATGTCACTGGTATGTCCGATACCAGCAGGGTCTCCCAAAGTGAGCAGGTTTCAGCAGAGTTTCCAGACTCAGAGCAGACTGTGAAGAAGGAATGGACGGGTGGTCCACTTGGGAGGAATTAGCCCCTGAGAGCCCTCCGGATAACACCAAAACCCTGTCCTAGTGAACGGAAGCAGCACATCATCAGAGACGGTGCCAGAAGATGAGCCCCTCCTGTGGGAAGGTACCCAAAACGTGACAGAGGAAGAGCTGCCTTCTTAGAGTAGCGTCGGCCCTAAAGGCCCGGCTGCAGTCAAGACTGCAGGAGTAAAGCCTCTGACGCCTTCATGGGGACATGGCTCATAATAGCAAGAAACTTGCAAAAATCTAGTCGTCATCGGAACTTGGAATGTACAAAGTATGGATCGAGGAAAACTGGGAGTTCTTTTTTTAATTTTTTATAACAATTTATTAGGGGCTCATACAACTCTTATCACAGTCCATGCATATACATACATCAATTGTATAAAGCACGTCTGTACATTCTTTGCCCTAATCATTTTTTTCTCCTCTTTTCATTTTTTACATTGTATTAGGGACTCATACAACTCTTATCACAATCCATACATATACATACATCAATTGTATAAAGCACATCCATACATTCCCTGCCCCAATCATTCTCAAAGCATTTGCTCTCCACTTAAGCCCTTTGCATCAGGTCCTCTTTTTTTTCCTCCTCCCTCCCCTCTCCCCCCTCCCTCATGTGCCCTTGGTAATTTATACATCGTTATTTTGTCATATCTTGCCCTATCCGGAGTCTCCCTTCGCCCCCTTCTCTGCTGTCCCTCTCCCAGGGAAGAGGTCACATGTGGATCCTTGTAATCAGTTCCCCCTTTCCAACCCACTCACCTTCCACTTTCCCAGCATCTCCCCTCACACCCTTGGTCCTGAAGGTATCATCCACCCTGGATTCCCTGTGCCTCCAGCCCTCATATGTACCAGTGTACAGCCTCTGCCCTATCCAGCCCTGCAAGGTAGAATTCAGGTCATGGTAGTTGGGGGGAGGAAGCATCCAGGATCTGGGGGAAAGCTGTGTCCTTCATCGGTACTACCTCGCACCCTAATTAACCCATCTCCTCTCCTAAACCCCTCTATGAGGGGATCTCCATTGGCCGACACTTGGGCCTTGGGTCTCCACTCTGCACTTCCCCCTTCATTTAATATATACACATATACACATATATACACATACATACACACACATATACATATACATACACATATATCTTTTTTTTTTTGCATGATGCCTTATACCTGGTCCCTTGGCACCTCGTGTTCGCACTGGCTGGTGTGCTTCTTCCATGTGGGCCTTTTTGCTTCTGAGCTAGATGGCCGCTTGTTCACCTTCAAGCCTTGAAGACCCCAGACACTATCTCTCTTGATAGCCGGGCACCATCAGCTTTCTTCACCACATTTGCTTATGTACCCATTTGTCCTCAGCAATCCTATCATGGAGGTGTGCAGTCAATGATATGATTTTTTGTTCTTTGATGCCTGGTAACTGATCCCTTCGGGACCACTTGATCACACAGGCTGGTGTGTTCTTCCATGTGGACTTTGTTGCTTCTGAGCTAGATGGCCACTTGTTTATCTTCAAGCCTTTAAGACCCCAGTCACTATCTCTTTTGACAGCCGGGCACCATCAGCTTTCTTCACCACATTTACTTGTTCACCCCCTTTGGCTCCAGCAGTTGTGTCGGGAGAGTGAGCATCATAGAGTTCCAATTTAATAAAAGAAATTATTCATGCATTGAGGGAGTGTTTGAGTAGAGGCCCAAGGTCCTTCCGCCACCTTAATACTTGACCTATAAATATAGACACATAGATCTATTTCCCCATCCTCCTATATATATTTGCATGTACATGTCTTTGTCTAGACCTCCATAAATGCCCCTTGACTCCTAACTCTTTCCTCCATCTCCCTTGACTTTCCTCCTGCCCTACTATCATGCTCCGTCCCCACCTGGGCTACAGCTATACCTCTTCTCTACGCAACCTTACCCTTGATCATTCCCCACCAGGCCTGCCACTCCCCCCTCTCTACCATTTTGGGTCCCATGTTTTTCCCTTGTCCCTGTGTTTGTTAACACCACTTCCTTACCCTCCCTACCCCCCCACCCCAAGTCCCCCCGGAACTGTCGGTCCCATTGTTTTTCCTCCAGATAGTTCATCCAGCCTGTCCTATTCAGACAGACCTGTGGAGACATTAACATGCACGAAAACAAGACAGAGGAAAACAAAGCAACAGTATACAACCAGACAACAAAACAACAAAAACAAACCACTGACAAAGAACAGAACAAAACCGTTCACAAGAGAAAAGCTTGTAGTTAGTTCAGGGATCGTTTGCTGGCCCTTAGGAGTGTTTTCCAGTCCAGTCTGTTGGTGCACCATGCCCTGGCCCCAAAGTCCACTTTCAGCATTCCCTGGGGACCTTGTCGCTCCATTCCCTTGCTGTTCTACTGCACTCCCCCAGTGCTTTGCCTTGGTGTGGTGGGATCAGGACAGGTGCAATTCCCACACTGTGTCTCTGGTGCAGTCCCCTGTATCGCCCTTAGTCACTGATTGGCATCATTTCTCATAGTGGGGCCAGCCATGTTGTTCTCTCTGTGGACTGGCTGCTCTACTCAGGAACCTCATCCTCACGGCCTGGTGGGCCAGGCTGTGCTCCACTCTCTCCTCCTGCCCCTTCATCTGCTCCCGTGTGCTCTGATCAGATATGTTCATCTCCCGGAGCTGCAGAGTCAGTGTCGTCCTTTGGAACAAATTCTTTTCGGGGGAGGGGCAGGAATCCACTTAATTTATGGTGCTGGGGCCAGCCTCCCAGACCTCTCCACTGGTTCCCTACTCCACGCCGGGATATTGCATTCATACCTTGCGGCACTGGGTTGAAGTCTGGTCCCACTTTCCCTGTGGAGATATAAACAATACCCTCCCCTTGGGTGGATTAATGCCCCATGACCCCACTACCCTTTTCTTCCTTGTATTCATCCTTTTGTTTTCCTTTCCCCACCTCCTCCACCATTGTCTACCATGTACATCCCTGGTTTTGGTCTGGTCTCTTCCATACTACACAGTCTTCACCCCTAAAATGTTTGTATACAGTAGCTTTTTCCCCTGTGCCACTTTTGCTTTTTAAATTCTTACCTCAGCGGGCTCATGTTGTCCTTTTGTGCCTGACTTACCTCGCTTAGCATGATTTCCTCCAGTTCTTCCCATGCCGCTATGTGCCTCATACGTTCATCACTGCTTTTTAGTGATGCATAGTATTCCATTGTATGTATATACCACAGTTTTTTAATCCAATCGTCAGTTGATGGAAATTTGGGTTGCTTCCAACTCCTTGCAATTGTGAACTGTGCCGCAATGAACATTGGAGCACAGATCTGGTCTTGGTTTGTTTCTTGCCTCTTCTGGGTATATGCCCAGTAGGGGGATTGCTGGGTCATATGGTAACTCTATTTCCATCTGTTTTACGTATCGCCAGATTGATTTCCATAGTGGCTGTACATACTTACAGTCCCACCAGCAGTGGATGAGAGTTCCTGTCTCCCCACAGCCCCTCCAACACTTGTTGCTTTCTGATTTTTTGAATTGGGCTACCTTTGAGGGTGTCAGGTGGTACCTCATTGTTGTTTTAATTTGAATTTCTCTTATGGCTAAAGATCGGGAACATTTTCTCATATGTTTGTTGGCCATTCGGATTTCTGTCCCTGTAAAATTTCTGTTCAAGTCCTTTGCCCACCTTTCAAGTGGGCTATTGGTTTTTTTCTTTCTGGAATCTAGCAGAGTATTGTAGATTTTAGTAATAAGGCCTTTGTCTGATGTGTCATTGCTAAAGATGTTTTCCCAGTCTGTGGACTCTCTTATTACTCTCTTGGTGAATTCTTTAGATGTACACAAGTGTTTTATCTTCAGTATATCCCATTTGTCAATTTGTGCCTCCTCTGTGTTTTTGTCCTAAACTGGGAGTTCTTAAAAATGAAGTGGAATGGATGAAAATGAAGGTCGTTCTAAGACAGTGGTTCTCAGCTTTCTTAATGCTGCGACCCTTTAGCACAGTTCCTCATATTGTGGTGACCCACCAACCATAACATTATTTTCGTTGCCACTTCATCACGGGAATTTTGCGCCTGTTTTTTGTTTTTTAATTTTGCTACTGTTATGAATTGGGCAACCTTGTGAAAAGGTTATTCAACCCCCAGAGGGGTCACGACCCACAGGTTGAGAACCACTGTTCTAGGCATTAGTGGGCCTGCAGGGACTGGCATTGGCCTTGGTGAATCAGTCATATGGTCTGCTCTGCTGGGAAGGACACAATCAAGAGGAAAGCCACGTCTCTGCACTGAGAGCCCCGCGAGACAGAGTGTGAGTCCTCACTGTGGTGGCTGCAGGTTGTTGTTGGGCTGCAGAGATTTGACACCCTGAGGTGTCGTCTGAGTGCGTGACTGATGGCTTCCTCTACTCCAGACACCACAGGTGAAGAGGGTCTGGCCACGTCTTTGGGTCCCACTAGGGTCCAGGGTTAGTAAGTATGGATATATAACAGAGGCAGCCTAATGCAATAGGAAAGAAAACACCTGGCGAAAAGGCCGCTAGGCCCCTTTTCAGTCTGACCACGTATGGGCTCTTCCTGCTCTTGCACTTGGCGGTTTTCAGCATCAACTTCGTCCTAGGGCTAGTTTCTGTCCCCACTGAAAATGGCTTCCCAGGGGGATAGATGCTGGATGTGTCTTTGTTCACATGAGTCAGGAAAAAGAACATGACCCCCTAGCTTGTCGTAATTCCACCCATGAGGTGGATTGGGGTCATCTAAGTCACAGGCCTCCCTCCCGATCAATCCAGAAACCAGGGGAGTCGCTCGTGGAGACTGGGCCGGAGCGCTAGTGGTCAACGTAAGCGGTGGGGTCTTTTGAGAGGGCTTGCGTGATGGGTGAGGAAGGTTTTCTCGTCACGGTGAGTTAGTGAAGTGATGGCCTGTGGTGGACGAGGGGTGTGGGGCATGTAGGAATGCCACGCCACAGCAGTCCTCAGGATTGTCTCATAGAACAAGGGACCACAGCCCTAGAAACCTCAGCCTGGCCCTACTGCGAAGCACCGGCACCAGTCCGAGTCCACTCCTGCATGTGAAGGCGGACCGTCTTCTCGAGTCACCTGAAGGTCTGGGACTTCAGATTTTGTTAGTTCCTCAGTGTGTGGGGCTGAGGTGTCTAGAGGAACAGAACCAGTGATACTCATCGATGTATAAGAAAGAACTTTCCATTGAGAAGTAACTTTACATCAGGAAGACATCGCAGTCCAGTCCAACTTAAGTCTTTGGGGCTGACGTGGCTGTAGGTTGATGACCCAGAA
The DNA here is from genome assembly GCF_050624435.1 of Tenrec ecaudatus. Classification (NCBI taxonomy): domain Eukaryota; kingdom Metazoa; phylum Chordata; class Mammalia; order Afrosoricida; family Tenrecidae; genus Tenrec; species Tenrec ecaudatus. Next base: position 72,228,047 of record NC_134539.1, on the reverse strand, counting down.
AGGTGAAGTGAAGCAGGGGAGATCACAGGTTGGGGGGGTACAGTCTTCTGGCTCCCAGACTGGGAGGAACATGTCAGGACACTGGCAGTTCCCAGGGGCAGCAGTGAATTTACAGTGAGGAGGAAGGCAAAGTGGCAGAGAGAGAGAGAGAGAGAGGGAGAGAGAGAGAGAGAGAGAGAGAGAGAGAGAGAGAGAGAGAGAGAGAGAGAGAGAGAGAGAGAGAGAGAAAGAGAGAGAGAGAGAGAGAGAGAAGTTCTCAATTGTGTCCTTGTAACAAGGCCACACCACAAGGAGTTATCAGGCTGCGACTTGATTGACAGGGTGGGCTCCGCCCCTACCCGTAGAGGCGCCATCAAGTTGACATAAAATCTCCTGCCACACTCAGTTTGCCAGTAGTACTAAAACACAAATACCACAAGTGGATGGCTTTCCACACCAGATAGGTGTTTGTTTGTTTTTTCACACTCTGGCGGTCAAAGGTTCCAATCAGCATCTCTGCCATGTGGATTCAGTTGGAGGCAGTTGCAGGCATTCCTTGGTTCCTTGCCCTGTAGACACTCTTCAGTGGCCTCTGTCCAGTTCCTCCTCCCCTCCTCCAAGGGTCCATGGCTCTGCTGCTCAGAAGTGATTGTACTTAGGATCCTCTGCTTGCTGCTCTATCACCTCAACGAAGTGAATGACTGATTGCATCATGGACGCTAATGGCACGGTGTTAAACTCTGTTGCACTAAAAGGTGCAGAAGGGAACAAAGTCATAAGAAGCCAGGAAGAAAAAGGAAAACGAATCCTTCTTTTGGAGCAGGAAGAAGTAAGGGAGCCTGGGGAAAAGATGATGTTAGGAGGCACAAGGGGAGAAAGACCTGGCCACGCACATCTGGGGGATTCAGGTTTCTCTCTGAAGTGGAAGTATGGTCGCCTGTGGGGGGTAGAGAATGTGACAGATGGCACGAGGAGAGTGACAAAGGTTCGCAACACCTGTCATCAGAATGAGCTGCCTTCTTTATGCCTCCGTGTGCTGTGCCTGACACGCAGCAGGTAGCAGGGAAGTAGGAAGCAAAAGCTATTTATATGTAAATATATTAATTTATAATGAAAGGGATGGAGGCCAATGTACATATGTTTATATGTTAAGTATTGAGCTAGCAGACAGACTTTGGGCCTCTATTCAAGGCCTCCCTAAACACAAGAACTTTGTTCTAATAACCTGGGACTCTTTGACACCTTCTTGACCCAATCGCTGCAGGCAAAATGTGTGCATAAGCAAATGTGGGGAAGAAAGCTCATGGTGCCCACCTATCAAAACATGTAGTGTCTGGGGACTTAAAGGCTTGAAGATAACAAGTAGCTATCTAACCAGGAAGCAAATAAGCCCACATGGAAGAAGCACACCAGCCTGTGTGATCACGGGTGTTGACGGGATCAGGTATCAAAAGATCCCAAACAAAAAATTATGTTGATGTGAAAGAGGGCATTGGAGTGGAGAACCAAAGCCCCTCTGTAGACAAATGGACATTTCCCCTCTCTGCACCCTCCCCACCCCCCACCCACAGAAGGATCACAAGGAAGGGACAATTCAACCAGGGTGCAGTATAGCATCGACAAAACACCAATCATTCCTCTAGTTCCTGAATGCTTCCCTCCTTCCCACCACCACTACCATGACCCAGTTCTACCTTACAAATCCAGCTAGACTGGAGTACTCATATTGGTGCAGATAAGAGCTCTCAACACATGGAATTCAGGACAGATAAAACCCTCAGGAATAGTAGTGGGAGGAGTGATATGTGGGCAGGGGGATGGGGGAAGGGGGAGAAAGGGGGCACCTATTACAAGGTCAGCTATATAGCCCACCCCCAGGGGGAGGAATAATGGAAATATTGGTGAAGGGAGACAGCGACAGTATAAGACCCAAAATAACAGTAATAAATATATATTATATAATAATAATAACCAGAGACTCATGAGGGTTGTGGGGGAGGGAAAAAAAGAGAAACTAATACCAAGTGTGCTAATACCATCGAATGATGGGTTGTCATAAGATTTATAGGAGCCGCCCAATAAATAATATTAATAAAAAAGACTTGGCTCAACATGAGAAACAGGCTGCTAACCAACAATGGCTGCCCAGTTGAGACCGGAAACCTTTTATTTAGTTATTGTTATAGAATCAATTCCTTTTCATCATAGAAAAGTTGAAAATATATAGGTTAATTTTTTTGTAAATATAAGAAGCAATCATATTTTGAAAACCTAGAGGTAAAACTGTGGGTGCTTAATAATCTAGCATGTATTGGCTTTGTCCTTTTTTATGCCCATACATGAATGTGATTTTTAAAAGATGAGATCCGGTTATATGTACTATTTTATTGTTTATCTTTTAAGCAAATGGTTATTAGGAGAATTTTCCATATTGTGTTTTTCTGTCGGTACCTTATTATTTAAGGAGCCCTGGTTAGAAGTTGAGTTGGGAACCATCAGGTCAGCAGTTCAAAACCACCAGGCACTCCTCAGGAGAAAGATGGAGTTTTCCACTCTTGTAAACAGTGACAGTCTCAGGAACCCATAGGGGCATTTCTACCCTTCCCAATAGGATGGCTGAGTCGGCATCGATTTCATGGCAATGAATTTGGTTCTTGGTTCTGGTGGCATAGTGGGGCCGCAAACACAAGGTCAACACTTGGAAACCACCAGCCACTCCTTGGGAGAAAGATTAGGTTTTCCTACTCTCATAAAGCGTTACTGCCTTGGAACCCACAGAGACAGTTCTAGGCTGTCTGTTAGGGCCGCAGAGATGGCAGTTTGTTTTTTCATTGGTGGCACAATAGGAGCCCTGTGAGTCAGAATTGATCAGATAGTAGTGGTGAGTTTTTGAGAGGTAGCACAATAGCTCACTACAGTGGCCTGGTAGGTTATGCACTGGGCTGCTAGTGGCAAGGTTGGTGGTTCAAACCCAGCAGGAAGAAACCTGAGACTGTCTGCTCTCCTGAAGATACAGAAAAAGTACAAGGTTGCTTTGGGTGAGAATTAGTTCAAAGGCAGTGGTTTGTTTTGTTTTGTTTGGGGTGGTATAGCAGTAAAGTGACCAACTACTAACAGAAAGGTTGATAGTTCAAATCCACCCAATACCTCTGCAGCTGAATGATCTAGTCATCTACTTCTGTAAAGATTGACTTAGTTTATTGTGCCAACCTGGCCAACAAACACATGTGGGGTTAGTTGAAGGGCGGAGGGATAAGTGGCTCAGTAAGCCTCGCCTTTCTAGTTCTCTGGTCTCTTGCTTTGTGGTGGTCGCACCAGGGTGCAGCTGCCTTAGCAGTTCCTTGCTTCAGCCGGCAAGGCTGACTTCCTGCAGGGAGAAGCCACATGGACCTACCCCATGCAGCCCTGGGTGCTGGAGCACCCGTGTGGAGACTCCTGCCAGCACTGAGATGCTTACATATTCACTGATTTGGCTTTCCTCCTGCAGTTGACATCATTGCGTGTGTTTTGTGAGACGGAAGAGGACTTTGTGGCTTGGTGTTGGACATATGGGTTAATGAGTTAATGTTGGACTTGTGGGCTTGGGCAGCACTGGGTTGGGATGTTTTCTTGATGCGCACTTAGCCTTTATATAAAACTCTCTTATATATGAGTTTCTGTGGATTTATTTTTCTAAAGTACCCAGACTAATACAAAGATTATAACCAAGAAAACACTACAGGACACTTGTACTGTGTTGTATGGAGTTTCTATGAGTTGGAATTGATAGTACCTAATAGCAATAACTTTATTATTTAAAAAATTATGTATCTCTTGAATAAATACTACACATTCATGCAGTTAAATGTGGGGTGAAAATGAGATGAAAAAGCTTCCTTTCAACTCTTAATTATCCAGTGATCTGTCCCAGAGAGAAACCAACACTACCTGTTTGTTCTTTTGGGGGGTACATCTTTCCAGAGATATTTTACCTGTACCCAGGCAAACACGTACATTTCTCCTACATTTTTACATACATGGTTAATGCTTTACCACAGGGTTCTGTATCTTGCTTTATTAATGTAACTATGTGTCTATCTTGAGGATCACCGTTTTATCAATATGTGATTTCCTTGTGTTTAAGGGTTGTCATACAATTCCAATATCAATGTACCTTAATTTATTTAGCTAGTCCCCAGCAGCGTGACATTTCAGCTCCTTTGAATCTTTGGGGATTTCAAAGAGTGCACCAGTGAATAGCCCCCTTTTACATGTGGGCACTACACCTGTAGGATCCCCCTTTTACATGTGGGCACTACACCTGTAGGATAAAGTTCATGGAAGGTAATTGCTGGGTGAGAGAGTGTATGCGTTTGAAATTTTGACAGCCTTTGCCATAATTGCTTTCCCTAGAGATTGTACCAATTTATTCTCCCTTTAGTGATGCATTGAAGCACCTGTTTCCCATCAATAAAATCTCCCTCACTGCCATTGAGTTGATGCTCACTCACAGTTCTACCCTGGCCGTGGGGTCTCCATGAAATAGCATCAATGGGGTAGTGGTGAGTGAGGGTACCCCCCCATCTTAATGGTCCAGGGAATTCTTTTTCATCAATAAGCATGTTAATGTGCGCAGGGCTAAAAAACGGTATTTTCAGAGTGTTTTAAATTTTCATGCTCACACCGTGGGTGAGTTTCAGATACTTTTTATATACTTGAGTTCTTCATTGGTTGGTCAGGTTTGCAGGGCAGATCTGTTGCCCATTTTCTTTTGGCTCTCAACTTTGCCTCGATAGAGTCTTTCTATACTACAGTATTGGTCTTTGGTTTGAGATAGGAGTCACACATAGTTCTGCTCCCCACGCCCCCCATTTGTCACTTGCCTTTTAAGGTTATTTAATGTGTTAGTGGTATGCAGAATGGTTTGTCTATTCTTTAATTTGTCTTTGTTAGTTTTTTTTTAAACTTGAACAGATTTTTATTTCATAGTTACTTAGAAAGGTCCTCTACATCCAGGCTGCTGTTAAATAAATCATCCTGCGATTTCCTCTTGTGCCTTTGAGGTTCTCTGAAAATTTTATTTTTCTGGTGTAATTTTAGATGATTTTCCAACCTCCTCTCCTCGCCCCAAATAATACCCAATTGTCATCTCTGGGTAAAGAGGTTTTTCGCTTCTTTTCTAAGATTCATGCTTCCCCTCACCTTCTAACTCTGTATTTATTAAGGGCTCTTGTAACATGTTGAAAAGAAATGGGGTGGAAGAGTGTGGAAATTACATAATCTGCTGTCAATTTGGGACTTGAGAGGATTAAGAGTGAAGGGGTGGAGTCTAGTCTGTCAATCAAATCATAGTCAATGTGGTCTCTGGGTGGGCCTGGCTTTCTCCTGAGAATTCTGGGAAATCTGGTTTTTCCTCCTTGGAGGCAGGAGAGACTCTCTGCCCACTCCCTGTGAGAAATTTCTGAGGAGAAGCCACATGAAGCTACCCCGAGGCAGTCAGAGTTTTGAAGTTGAAGGAACCACGTGGAGGCCCCTGCCAGCTCTGAGATGCTTCCACCCACACTGGATTCACAATACTTCCCACCCACTGGCCTCTGATCATCCTGCATTGAACATCATTGTACGTTGTATGTGTTTCATGAGTCTGAAGAGAACTGTATAGATTGGTATTGGATATATGGGCTAATAACAGACTTAGGGACTTGATCTGGACTGGGCTGGGATGTTTGCTCATTATTCAACTGCTCTTGTATATAAAGCTGTTTCTTATGCACATGAGTGTGTTAGTCTTGATATGGCTGAATTGTTGAATTGTATGATGTGTGGATGAAATGCTAATAAAACAGTGAAAAAAGAGTGACAGTCTTGGAAACCCATGAGCGCAGTTCTACCCTATCCCAGAGTCGTCATCATGACTTGGCATCTACTCGATGGTGGGGGATTTGACTGTCTTCTATTCCTAGTTGGCTGAAGGCTTTTTGTTATTTTAAAAAATTTTGACAGTTAGTTTAGTTTTTTTTTTGAATTGCGATTTGAGTGAAAATGTGTAAGTTAAATTACTTTTCCAGTCAACAATGCATACACATTCGGATGGATGGCACGGACTGCCTTTCCCACAGTATCACAGCCCTCTTCCCACTGCCTCCCTGCGTTTCCCATTTCCATCTGTCCCTCTTTCCTGTCCCTTCCTAGCTGCTTAGCTTTTCCCTGGGTCAGCGCTGCCATTTGCATCTCTTAGGGATGGCTGTTCTTCGGAGTGTGTCCCTCTGTTCCTGCCACGCAGCTGGCTGTTGTTCAGCTGAAGGGTGGGCCACAGCGTGGGGCTGGGCTCCACGCCTGAAGTTGTGTAAGGGCCAGAACAGCCTCTTCCAACTGGTAAGCCTGGGCTTTTTATTATTTTCAGCTTTGTTTCAAATTTTCCACATATACATACATATCTCCTTGGGGGGGTTTGCAAAATAAACAATACCCCCAAACCAGAATTTTTCCCCCAAAGCTATGTATTTCATTTATTTTTACAAAACAGCCTTAATCACCTTCAAAGTACTCTCCATTACATTTAATACATTTATCAAATCTGAGATTCTAATATTGGAAACATTTTTCAAACTCATCTGTTTGGATGACTGACAGCACCTCTCTCATTTTTTCACGTTATTTCTTCTACGTCTTCAAATCACTATCCTTTCATGTCCCTCTGCATTCGAGGGGAAAACAAAGCCGTATGAAGTGAGGTCAGGGGGGTAAGGTGTGTGGGGCAAGAGAGGTATGCTGATTTTTGCTAAAAATTGGTGTCTTGCAATGGCTGTGTAAGCAGGTTCGTTGTTGTGGTAGCAAAACCAGTGTCCAACACCCCCCCCCCTCCACCATCTGTCACACATCAGGCCTTTTTTTGGTCGCACACTATTATGCAATCTTTTTAGAACCTCTAAATAGAAAGCTTGTTTAACAGTCTGACCTGGTGGAATGAGCTCCAAATCCACTGAGTCGACATTTTCATCCACTGGAGAAGATGATGGACATCCAGAATGAGGTTTGTCATCAATCGACATTTCACCTTTTTGAAATGAGAAAACCACTCGTACACTGACTTTTTCCCACAGCGCTGTCCTTGTAAACTGCGTTCACCATCACAACAGTTTCTACAGCATTTTTTCCAAGCAGGAAACACAATTAAACAGCTGCATGCTGCTCTTTTAAATCCGCCATCACCAAAAAATGAGGTTGAAGCCAAACTGCTTTAATGAAAAAATTCACTGTGACCAGAGAGAATCTTCCCAGGCGATGTCATTGGGTGCATTGACTCAGAGTCAGTTGTTCATGCTTGCCTAGTGGGAAAAATGTGTATTTTTCCATTTTGGGTACACACACACACACACACACACACACACACACCTACATACCTACATATATATATACATATCCAACAAGTTGATTTCAATTCAGAATGACCCTATAGGACAGGGTAGAACTGCTCCTGTGGGTTTCTCAATATTAACCCTTTGTGGCAGTAGAATGTCTCCTCTTTCTTCCATGGAGCGGCTGGTGGTTTTGAACTGTTGACCTTGCTGTTAGCAGCCCAACATATAACCCACTACACTTCTCCCCACTCTATCTCTGGGGGATCCCTTTCAGAGCTATAGATGGTGGTAGCTAGTGGGCACCATTTTGTTCTTCTGGTCTCAGAGTCCTGGAGGCTTATTGAAAATCTTTCATCATTAATGTTTATAAATGCTTTTCCTGTATTTATGGAAATGACATCTGATGTTCCTTTGTTCTTTTGCCTTTACTCTGTTACTGTAGTACATTATATATTTTTGTCATTCACTAATTTATCGTTCATCTAGTGAACCATTTTCAAACTTATGCACTGTTTTGTGAGTTTTAAGGGACACAGCAAAAGTGTAATGGTTCTTGTTTTCAAAGACCCTATGAAAGGAAGGTGATTTTTAAATTTCAGGGAAAAAAAGTCCATTACATTGACTAGCTTTTTAATGTTAAATCAACCATGGGCCTTGGGATAACTTCTACTTGGTTATGATTTAATATCCTATTTACATTTTTATTCTATTAAGTACTTTACTAAGAACTTTCACAGTATACATTTTTATATTACATTCTTGAGGGATATTGGCCTATAATTTTCTTTTATGATAATACTTTTGCCACGTATCGAGACGACTTTAGTTACATATTAAATTCCCATATATATTTGACTTTTCATTTCTAGACTTTATATTTATTACATGTGATTCCATTTGTATTTGTCTTTCTTTATCATTATTGTTAGGGAGCACTCATGGGGTAGTGGGTACTCACTGGGCTACTAACCTCAAGGTCAGCACTTTGAACCCACCAGCCTCTCAGTGGCAGAAAGAGAGGTTTTCAACGTCCATAAAAAGTTGCAGGCTTGGTAACTCACAGGGTCAGTTGTATAGTGTTCTACAGGGTCCAGATTAATCAGCATCAGCTCACTCAATGGGCATTGATTTTTGGTCATTGTTATTAAAGGATGTCACTGTTGAATATTTAGGATTTAGACTCTCTCCCATGCTCTGCTGTTCCACACAACCCTGTGATTGTGTATTTTAGTTAGGTGTTTCCCCACGACAGGGCCATTCCTTCATCTAAAGCTTCAGAAGCTGAAGAGCAAAGTCAATGAGTAGATAGACGTCTAAGGGTTTGGTGATTTGGTCAGTGAGGGTCCCATCAGGAAAGTAGAAATCATCTTAGTCGTTTCAATCAGGGGACTTAATTTTGGAAATGATTTCTACAGCGGAAGGGCTGCAGGATCAAGAAGAAGGCAACGGTCTTAGCCACTTCATGTATTGAATCATGTCCCCAGAACGCCTAGCCTCTACACCTCTGGTTATGTGAAGGTGACAGGATCTGTGTAGGCTATGTCTTCAATCTCACCGCTAGTCTGTCAGTTTGCCACACTGCAGGGTAAGGGGTGGGGGTGGGGGGAGAATGTGTGTGTTTCTCTGGTGTTAAAAGCTATGCTGCCTGCTTTTCACACACTGGTATGGTGACCCATGGCGAGCAGGTTTCATTGACGCTACCAGAAGGACCCGGTGATCTATTTCTTTAATAAAAATGGCCATTTAAAACTTTATGAATAACACTGTCTGATCTAGTGCTGGGAGAGGAACACCTCAGGTCCGAAGACACTCAAAACACTTGTAGACCCTTGTCACGGACCATCTGTCTTCCCGTGAGCATGCCTCTACCCGTGCTGCCCTTTGTACAACTTGTAGGTAAGTAGGTTTAGGATCCACCCCACACCAGTATGACCTCAATTGAAGGACCGATTATATAACATCGGATTACACCCTAGCAGATAATCTGCTTGCGTGCAGCTCACGGGTGTAAAAATATAGAATTACTTGATGACGGCAATGAGCCTAGTGTTTGTTCATCCTTCTGAGACTCACACTAGCCAAGTTAGCTCATGAGATTAACCAGTACAGTGAGATAACCCCAATGTCAGCCACTGTGAGAAGTCCCTACCAACCCTAAGATGCTAGGAGCAAACAGAAGCCGGTGGGTGCTACGGGAGCCCAGGACGCGCCCCACCAGGACACTGATGATGGCTGCTCTTGCTGTGGAAACTGCTGACGCTGCTACCGAATCCTTGGAGGATGTTGGAGACGTCGCCACTCACCGCTGCAGCTGCCGGCACCACCGGTGGATGCTTTGCGGCTGACCACGAGGTCACCAGAAGCAAGGAGAGAACAGTGCCTTCTTCCTGCAGCTTTCCAGTTGCTTTCTCCAGCCTCCCATGCGCCCAGCCTAATTAGAAGCAAGATTACAAGGGAATCTAGAAAAGTAGTTTGCTGCATGGGCGACCTGTGGCATGGGGAAGCAGGCCAGCCTCATGGGCAGTGGGGCTTCGAAGAACACCTTGCTTTGTTTTGAGTTCTCCTGTCTCTGCCTTGAAGTTCTCAATCCTTTCGGAAGAAGGGGTCTGGCATTTTGATTGTGCGCTGACCCTGTCAATTATGTAGCCGGACCCACAGAGTAGGTGGCCGAGGGTGGGAACGGAGCTGAGAACAAACAAGAAAATGCCAGGCCTGTGAGGTACTGCCAATTGCTCTCCACAAAGTGTATCCCAATGTGAACTACCTCGCACTGTAGGGGGTTGCCTGGGAAACCATAAATTAGTTATGGTACTGTTAGGCAACGCCCCAAGATGCTCCCGAAGCAGCCTCCGGGCTGCCCAAAAAGCAAGGGCAGAGAAGCCAACACACTGGTTTTCGTGAGAGTGTCAGATTGTAAAACCCTTCTGAGTGTCCCCGTGTGCGACTTCCCGACCTTGCTGGGAGGAAAAGGTCAGTCCGGAGTATCTGGTTGTCATAAAATGAATATAGTTCTTGTACATCTGGTGCTATGCACATGGCTGTCATTACATTGATCTTTGATTGCTCCTCTTTCTATCACGAGCAAAGGTGGTGGTGCTGGTTAGGCTGCCAACTACGCAGTTTGTGGTCGAGCCCACTAGTGGTTTTGTGGGAGAAAGACGAGGCTGTCCGCTTTCATAAAGAGTCACCGTCTCAGAGACACAAGGGACATTTCTACCCTGTCGTAGGGTCATTACGAGTCAAAATTGACTCAGGGGCAGTTGATTTGGGTTTGATTTTGTATCTTACAGGCACAGAGGTAGGAGAAAACTGAGCGGATCCATTTCCTAGTGTTGCCATTGAAAAGAACCACCAAGTGGGGGGCACAACTACTTCTTGATCCATGCATAGGCTCCGTGTGAACACAATGCAATGTTCTGGAACTTTCCTTCTTCTCTGTCAGGGTAACCAGCCCCTAACACATCATCACGGGTCTGGTAGGTGCAATTGTACCATGATAATAAGTAAAGAATAAAGTCATAGACAGCATGAGAGATGGAGGAGAGATTGAAATAATGCAGTCAGACACATTTCATGGTAGCATGCTCACCTCAGCCCCGCTTGGTGGTCCACATGGGGGGAGAGAGAGAGTTTTATTGCTAACCAAGGCTTTTTTACTCTTTGGGGACGTGCAAGCCCCCTCATTACAGGTGAAGACATATGTCACAGGAAGGGGTTGCACTATAAGTTATATAGCAATGAGGGGGGACCATTTAGGGATATACACGCAATAGGCAGAAGAGGGATTGGGGGTACACATGTGACAAGATGGGCGGATCCTAGATTCAGGATGGCAGCCTAGCTTTGGTTGTCACTGAGCAGGTTTGATCTGTTCTCTGGATCTCCATAGAAACCATTATCAGTAGGGTGTAAACTCCACCTGCAGGGACCAGACTAATGGTCACAAGCCTGTAGGGAGAAGTAGCCCATTGTCCTTAGCAGCAGGGAGTGGGCCCTACCTGTGGTGAGACCAGACAGTCGTCTGGCAACTGACTGCCTTCTGGGAGGTAACTTGACAATCATTTACCATTAACTGCAAGCAGTGTCCTAACATATATTTGGGGGAGACGACTCAGGAGAAAATTTTCTGTTTCTCACACTTCTCAAGGTTATTCATCGTTTGTTATGATCCACACAGTCCTGGGGCTAGTCAGTAAAGCACAAGCAAACATCTCTGTGGTGTTCTCTGCTTTCAGCCAAGATCCGTCTGACATCAGCAAAGCTCTCCCTTCTTCCACGCCCTCTTCTCAATGTGGCTGGGACTTCTGGCAGCTCCCTATCAGTGAAGTGCTGCAAATATTATTGGACGGATGCTCTTCAGCAAAACGTTGCTCGCATATGATATTAACGATATTGTTCTATAATTTGAGCTTTCTGTTAGGTTACCTTTCTTTGGATGGGAACAAATATGGATCTTTTCCAGCCAGTTGGTCAGGTAGCTGCCTTCTAAATTTCTTAGCGTAGATGAGTGAGCATTCCCAGAGCTTCCTCGGCTTGTTGAACCATTTCTACTGGTGTCCCATCAATTCCTGGAGCCTTGTTTTTGGCTCATATCTTCAGGGCAGTTTGAATGCCTTCCTTTAGTACAGTGGTTCTCAACCTGTGGGTCGCAACCCCTTTGGGGGTCGAATGACCCTTTCATAGAGGTCACCCGATTCATAACAGCAAAATGACAGTGATAAAGTAGCAACTAACATAATGTTATGGCTGGAGGGTCACCACAACATGAGGAACTGTATGAAAGGGTCGTGGCATTCAGAAGGTTGAGAGCCCCTGCTTTGGTACCATTGATTCTTGAATATATGCTTCTTCTTGACGTGGTTAAATGTTGACAATTATGGTACCTATATTCTTTTCATCTTTGGATGGTCCTGCATCATTCAGAATAAGCACATTCTTGGCACATTCCAAATAACAGCAAAAACAAAATAAAAATTTGGTTTTTACTAAATGTACTGCCATCGAGTCGATTTTGACATATAGTGACCCTATAGGATCACGTAAACCTGCCCCTGTGGGTTTTTGAGACTCTAAATCTTTATGTGAGTAGAAAGCCTCATTGTTCTGTTACAAGGTGACTTGTGATTTTGAACTGCGGATCTTGTGGTGAGCAGCCCGAATGGTGAAGGTGTTCATAAGTGGCTTTCAGATTTGGTACAGTGGCTCAGAAAGAACCAGTGTGCTTATGGCATTGGCAGCATTGGAGAGGGAGGTGAGGGGAAACAGGAAGGAAGCAGAGGAACGTGCAGGGAAGCCAGAACCAGCCCTGCAAAGATGAGCCTGCTTTGGGATCCGGCACTTTCAGGTATACCTACTCCATATGCTGCCACCAGTAAAACCAATTTTTATCAAGGTGATTCTGACTCCTGTTGATTTCCTATGTGTCAGAGTAGACCTGTGCTTCATAAAATTTTCTATGGCTGATTTTTGGAACCTACATGCCTCTGGGTGGATTTGAACCTGCAATCTTTCGGTTAGTGGTCAAGCATGCTCTATGCCTGCTCTGCTGGTCTAAGTGTCTTGTTACCAACCCATCACTCTGAGTTGAAGCATGATAGCTTTCTGTAGTTACTGGTGAAAGAAGCAATTGTGTCACTTATGTGATTATTCACTCTTTAAAAATTGGTCCCCTGCTATTTTTCAGCATTGCATTGTAATGTAGGCATGCAGTGGTGAATAGGCACATATAATCCACACAGTCCAAAACCAGATTGCAATCCAGTATGACTAGTGCTAGTGTGTTGTCTTAATTAATGTTCTCAATTTTACCTCTGTGGGATCTAATGTCCATCATAGTGGCAACACAGAACACATAGACTAAAGGGTTTATTAAGGAAGCTAGCAGGCTGTAATGCCAGTGAGAAATGTTCAGGATAGTAATTTATCAGGACAGGTTACAGGTATCTTCTGGATCCAGGAGGTTCACTGCGTGAGGGTCTAGGGTCTAGAGACTTTCTTCACTCCTGGCTCTTGCTGGTAATCAGAATCCTCTTCCTGCTTCTCAGAGGGTTAATTTGATATGCAGCAGGATGGCAATCCAGGGAATTCTGTTCATAATTGAAAACAGATGAATCCTATCAGTATCTTCCCCCACCTTCTTATGAGACCCACGCAGGGAAAGGTCATTTGAAGGGTATTAGAGGCTTTGGCCAGGAGACTCACATTGAATAATTCACCGGCCCTGCACCTATGACAGGAGACTCAAAAGATGGGTTCCTCATTTGGTTCAGAGCATTAGCAAAGAGTTGAGAGCCAAGCTGAGTAGGAATTAGCCGAGTGAAGAGAGGAAATGGTGGGGAGGCATCATCTAGGATGAGGGACTAACAAGTACAAGGGCCTTGAGATCACACTGAAATGGAAAGAACAGCACGGGAGAGAGGATGGCTGGAAAGGCAAGCATGGATCCAATCTGAAGGGACCTTGGATATGGCCTTTAGCCTGAGGTCAATGGCAAGTGATTTAGGTACTTAGTCAGGAAAGTGACACACAAGATTAGTATTTCTGAAAGGCCACTCTGCTAAGCAAATGTGAAGAAAGCTGATGGTGCCCGGCTACCAAAAGATATAGCATCTGGGTTTTTAAAGGCTTGAAGGTAAACAAGCAGCCATCTAGCTGAGAAGCAACAAAGCCCACGTGGAAGAAGCACACCAGCCTGTGTGATCACGAGGTGTTGAAGGGATCAGGTATCAGATATCAAAGAACAAAAAAATTATATCATTGTGAATGAGGAGGAGAGCAGAGTGGGGACCCAAAGTCCATCTTTAGGCAACTGGACATCATCTCCTTACAGAAGTGTCATGGGGAGGAGATGAGCCAGTCAGGGTGCGATGTAGCAACGATGAAACATACAACTTTCCTCTAGTTCCTAAATGCTTTCCCCCCTCCCCCACTATCATGATCCCGATTTTACCTTACAAATCTGACTAGACCAGAGGATGTACACTGGTACAGATAGGAACTGGAAACACGGGGAATCCAGGATGGATGATCCCTTCAGGACCAGTGGTGAGAGTGGCGGTACCAGGAGGGTGGAGGGAAGGTGAGGTAGAGAGGGGGAGCGGATTACAGGCATCTACATATAACCTTCTCCCTAGGGGATGGACAACAGAAAAGTGGATGAAGGGAGATGTCAGACAGTGTAAGATATGACAAAATAATAATTTATAAATTATCAAGGTTTCATGAGAGAGGGGAAGGGGAAGTAGGGGAAAAATGAGGAGCTGATGCCAGGGGCTTAAGTGGAGAGCAAATGTTTTGAGAATGATGAGGGCAATGAATGTACAAATGCGGTTTATACAATTGATGTATGTATGGATTGTGATAAGAGTTGTATGAGCCCCCAATAAAATTATTAAGAAAAAAAACGAAAGAAAAAAGGCCACTCTGCATCCTGAGGAAGTAATTGAAGGGAAGCAAGAATAGAGGAGTGGACACAGGAGTTCAGGATGGTGACAGAAGCATCGATGGTAGGTACAGGCTGGGTAAATATAGGGCAAAGATCAGAAACTTGGGAAGTCAGATTTGTTGGGAAAAGGCAAGAAGGGAGTTAAGGATATCTTCTAACTTTCTGGCTTGGACAGCTGTGAAGGACAAAAGTGTAAAGATGAGAGTGAGGATTTGGTTTGGGACACTGAGTTTGGGGGTGCTGTAGGCATGCCAATGGAGTTGTCAAGTCGTTGCTGTTAAGTGCAGCTCAAACGGCTCCAACCCATAAAGACCTTAGGTACAACCGAAGGAGACACCCCTGGCCATTTGCCATCCTCACAATTGTCACTAAATTTGAGCCTCTTATTGTAGCCACGGTGTCCATCCAGCCTCTTGAAAGTCACTCTTCAGGCATGATGCCTTTCTTCAGCGACTGGTCCATGCTGATAATCCGTCTAAAGTGCATGAGATGACATGTCTCGCTCTCCTCACTTCTAAGCAGCATTCTCGTTGTACTTATTCCCAACCAGATTTGTTCATTTTCCTGGCATGGCATGTCTAATATTCTTTGCCAACTGATAGAGTTAAAATTTATTGTGCAATCCTGGCCGATAAACACATGTGGGGTTAATTGAAAGGCAGAGAGATAAATGACTTGGTGAGCCTCGCCTTTCTAGTTCTCGGGTCTCTTGCTTTGTGATGGTTGGCCCAGGGTGCAGCTGCCTTAGCCAGTTCCCTGCTTCAGCTGGCAAGGCTCACTTCCCGCAAGACATCACCAAGGAGAAGCCGCATGTACCTACTCCAATGAAGCCCTGGGTGCTGGAGCAGCTGTGTGGAGACCCCTGCCAGCACTGAGATGCTTACACGTTCACTGATTCGACTTTCCTTTCATTGCGTGTGTTTTGTGAGATGCAGGAGGACTTTGTGGATTGGTGTCAGACATATGAGCTAATGTTGGACTTGTGGGCTTGGGCAGCACTGGGTTGGGATGTCTTCTTGATGTGCACTTACCCTTTGTATAAAACTCTCTCTTATACATGAGTTTCTGTGGATTTGTTTCTCTAATGTACTCAGACTATCACACCAACACCATAATCCAAAGGCATCAAATCGTCTTTGGTCATCCTTACTCACTGTCAAGGTTTGGTAAACATATGAGGTGACTGAAAATACCGCGATTTGGATCAGGTGCACCTCCGTCCTCAAAGTAACATCTTGGCTTTTGGACACTTTACAGAGGTCTTTTGCAGCAAATTGCCCAGCTCAATATGTCATTTGATTTCCTCACTTCTGCTCTCATGGCTGTTGA
Source organism: Tenrec ecaudatus (assembly GCF_050624435.1). Lineage (NCBI taxonomy): Eukaryota > Metazoa > Chordata > Mammalia > Afrosoricida > Tenrecidae > Tenrec > Tenrec ecaudatus. Next base: position 72,211,955 of record NC_134539.1, on the reverse strand, counting down.
CTGTGGATCTAAGTAAAATGAAGTCACTGACAGCTTCAGGATTTTCCCTTTCTGTCGTGATGTTAGTAGTTCAAGTTGACACTGAACTCTCAGTGACCCAAGACCAGATGAGCTGTGCCCAGTAGATAGTTGGATAATTATTAGCCACTAACTTCTCACCTTAAATTACTTTATTGTAAGACTCTTTCACTTGCAAGGTTATAGAGGGGTAAGTAAGATACAGGTGCTTTAATTGTGCTGAAAGGAAGAGGACTAAGCAAAAGCCTTGAATGCTTTCTCCCTGCCCACGTCATGTTCATTTCCTTCCTCGTGTCAAATGCAGCTCTTCTCTAGGGATCTTGCCTACAGCACTTGCTTCCTTTCTCCCTGTGTTGTCTGTTTACCTATCAGTTTCTCATACCGCACGGTGAGCCTGAGGAAGATCTTCATTCAGCTCACGCTCCTTGGGAGACAGAGGGGGCTGTCTTCTCCCGTGAAGAGTCACTGTGTCAGAAACTCACAGGGGGCAATTCTACCCCGTTTTCTAGGGTCAGTATGAATCGGCATCGACTCGGTAACATCGAGGTTTTTTTTTAACTGCAGTATACTAAATGATGCTAATTTGTATGTTAAAATTCTACTACTGAGGACAAAGCTGTCACATGAAAAAAACATTTCAATTAATTTCAATGGGGAGAAATAATGGTATGCTTTACCCTAAAATACAGAAATAGTTTCCAGAGATAGGAAAAAAAACACATGAATTGAAGAATAAAAACAAATATGTTTAGGTACTAAAAAATAATGATTTGAAGTTTGTTTGTACATAAATGGCAATATTGTCAGTTTATTGGGCTCATTCTTTTTCTTCATTTTTTTTCAAACTTTTGGTAACTCCTGGACTTCTTGCATTCATGTTGAACTGAGAAATGAAGTTAAAGCACACAAAAAATATGTATCTAGGGCAAAAGAAAATCAAAACACGAGGATGTTTTGAGATATAATGGCAAAGGAACACAGTGGGTCCAAGAGTTGTAGATGCTGCTGTGTACCTCTTCAGTCCGCTCATTTAGCATTTGTACCCTAAATAACATATCCTGCGGTCTACCCATCTGAGGGAGTGTCAAAGTTAATGGGAAAATGGAATTAAAAGTTCATAGATTGTTCCATGAACTACTCTTTGTATGCGGCTGACAGTTTAAATTTAACAAATAAAACTAATGAATTTGCCTACAAGAAACTGTTGTGTTGAGAAAAATTGGTGAACGGATCTTTGTTTCAACCCAATTGAAGAAATATCAATTTTGCCTCTTTTTATTTAACAAAATTTAGGCTGAAAAAGTTGCTAACTTATTGATAATATTAAATTATCACATATAAAGAATCACAGATAAAATGCTATAGCTTCCAAACAACCTAGTGGATCTGTGTCTACTTATCTTTATGATGCTCCTCCTGTGACCGGGAAGAGTGGAGTTTCCCTCGCAGTGGCTCTCCTGCGCCGATTCTTTGCAGTGCCTCTGGCGTATGTTACTCAGTTGCCATCTTGCCAGAACGCTCTGAATATCCTTTTTGATCACTTAGTATATGCTAAGCATAGTATGGCTCCTTCATTCTATTGCTTTATTGTTTTGCAGAAGGCGATTGTGTTAGTCTGGGTACTTAAAAGAAATAAATCCACAGAAACTCATGTATAAGAGAGAGTTTTATATAAAGAGTAAGTGTGCATCAATAAAATATCCCAACCCAGTGCTGCCCAAGCCCAACATTAACCCACATGTCTGACGCCAATCCACAAAGTCCTCCTCTATCTCACAAAACACACACTGTGATGCCGACTGCAGGAGGAAAGCCAAGTCAGTGAGCATGTAAGCACCTCAGCACTGGCAGGGGTCTCCACATGGCTGCTCCAGCACCCAGGGCTGCATCGGGATAGGTCCATGTGGCTTCTCCTTGGTGATGTCTTGCAGGAAGTGAGCCTTGCCAGCTGAAGGAGGGAACTGGCTAAGGCAGCTGCACCCTAGTCCGACCATCAGAAAGCAAGAGACCCCAGAACTAGAAAGGCGAGGCTCACTGAGCCATTTATCCCTCTGCCCTTCAATTAACCCCACATGTGTTTATCAATCAGGTTGACACAATAAACTAAATAACTCAGCAATGGATGGATTTTACTCCTGGCTTCTTTTAGTGCACAATTTTAAGGAACATGCATTCAGGGGTTTCTAGAACAGCCTTAATTTCAAGTCTTTTGATCCATTGTCAGATGACGGGTTTTCATTGCTGGGTTTGGAAAATATGGTGCAGGACAAATCACGTTTCTAGTGTGAATGCAGAGGAAGTGAAGGCAGCAATTGTCAGTTGGTGTCTCGGACAGACATCCAATGGGCCAACCTGTGAACTTCGTTGAATGGGTACCCAGCCCCCCACCTACCCCTTAAAGCTTTTCTTCTTTCTTCTTTGAGGGAAAGAAGGCTAAGCTTTCAGGCTTTGAACCAAATATCATAACCACCGACTTTCACCTTGAGTTCTTGCTTCCCTACAAAATAAACCAGGAGCCGACTGTGCACATTCATGCACTCACTGGTGATGATTCTTCAACGTTTCCGCCATAATATTTTAACAGTCCTGAGGAGGGAACTGAGATGCCAAGGACTTGATTCATAAGAATGCATCAATTCCTTGACATTTCTTCCAAGTCTGCCTTTTTACTATAAAACGTCCCCTTAATTTTATATTACTATCATCTATTCACGCTGGTGGGCTCCTAACCACAGGTTGGGCTGCTAACAACCAGGTCAACTGTTCGAACCGACTAGTTGCTCTGTGGGAGACAGATGAGGCTTTCTACTCGTGTAAAGAGTTACAGTCTCGGAAACCCATAGAAGAATCAACTCGATGGCAGCGAGTTTGGTTTTTTGAACATTTGTTCTCTTATAAAAATATTCTTTTACTCATCCAAAAGTAAAAGTGACATTTTCACCCAGGAAAACTTGCTGCGTAGTATTGAATCGATGGTTTTATGCACGGCTCCCATCCTCATCACAGTCTGCCACAAACTCCGAATTTAGGATCCCTAGCTTTATGATTTCAAAGGGAAACTGATCTTTGAAACTTTGCTTTCATGTTTTAAATGTGTATTTATCTACTAACGATTTGGTTGCTCTTTCTTGAACGGGAAACCTCAGGGGAGGTTGATTCCATCAGACAAAGGGGTCATTAAGCAGTGGGTCACACGGGGTCAAGCCCGTGATGGCAGCCAACTCCCAACACTTCCTGTGGTCAGGCACGTAATGAATGGTCAGGCTGAACCAATGACCACCCCCTCCAGTGCCACCCCTCACTTAAGAAGAGCGTGTGGTCCAACAGAGCACACAGGGGCAGCTTTTTCAAACACATAGGTCTTAAATAAAAATTTGGCACACCCTTGTCCCATCCACGAATATAAAAACTTCCTATGAGGACAGAGATTTTTGCACTTGGGGTCAGGCACACGAATGAGCTGGGGACTCTTCTCAAGAAGAGTCCAGTCACCATCTCTGTTATATCACATGCCAATCAGAATTAAAACCCAAGACAAGAAAATAACATAGACAAGTTGTTGATAGATGCCATTGACGCCCGGTGACCCCACGTACAGAAGAACGAAATGCTGCCTGCTCCTGCAACCGCCTCCCACGCATCACTCACTCCCAGCCCATCCCACTAAGGGGCTCCTTTCCCTCCCTCATTGGCCTTCTGCTTTGACAAATGGGGTGTCCTCCAGTGTTGATTCTTCCTGATGACAAACAATCCAACCAAAGGAGGCAAAATGAGGAAAACCAGTGCAAGGTGCTCAGCCTCGCCAGTAATTGTGGAAGTGCAAATTAGAATAAAAATGAGCTGTTATCTCGCATCTTCAGGTTATCCGAAATCCAGGTTGGCATTACTAACTAGTGAGGATATGGAGAAAGAGGGACTCTCACCCACTGAGTGTGAGCACAAATAAGGAGAAACACTTCAGTAATATCTATTAAAACGGAAATTCTATGTACCCTTCCACAAGGAATATGTGGAATTCTCACAAGGATTTTCATGGCAGTGCTTTAATAGCAACAGGATCTCAAAATAAGAATCTCAAATGAATTAATAGCAGGCTATTCATATAAAGCCTCTGCTTTCTCCTGCAGGGCATCTGGTGGATTCAAACTGCTGACCTTGTGCCTTACAGCCCAATATATAACCCATTATACTACTAGGAATCCTTTATAAAAGGATATCATACCACAATTAAATGAATGAATTAGATTTGCATGTGCCGATATGGATACATCTCCAAAACATAATATTAAACCACATGTACTTAGCTTTAATGCAAATTTTTATACCCTCTCCCCAAATAATTCAATATATTGTTTATGGAGAAATTATAAACGGCAATGACAGTGAACATATCTGTCCTCCTCTGGCTTCCCTATTGCCAAGAGGCTGGGGTCAGACAAGCCTAGCCTCCATGGTCCACTGTTCTTTGCCTATTCTGATACCAACAGTTCCTCCTCCACCAGTCCACATCGATGCTGAGTGGGAGAATTCATCGCAGAGGCCATACAGAACACACAGACAATACTTATAGTGAGGCTTATTAGGGAAGTCAAGAGGTATCACAAGTCAAGATCCACAAACAGTAAGAAGACAGTCTGGTTTCTTCGACTAACAGCTAAGTGTCTTTCAGATGCTCAGCCTCAGCTTCCCAGCCATGTAGTAGCCAAGTCTCTCTCTGGTTCTTAGACGCTCAGCCTCCTGGACCCTTGGCCTTTACCTCCATGGGCCAGGAAGCCAGCCAGCTTGCCACTCTGTCCCACAGTTACATAGCCTAGGACCAGGTAAGGAGCACTGCTCCTGGGCACTGCTGCCCTGGGCACTGCTCCCCTGAGTGTTCAAGGCACAATCTTTTATGTATCTGGTCTCTGCAACCTCCGCTGCTTCACACAGAGATCTTGAAGGAACTCTTCCAAGACCCCCAGAGTTCCCCCTCTTTTTTACTGCTGCTTCAAAGATGGCTGATCAAAGATGGCGCCCCTTATATCCAGGGTGGCAATAATGAAAACTGACCAATACCCTCTCAGGGTTAAACACACTCTATTTGCCTAGTCCCACCCCATCGTTTGGTGGATGGTAGAGCCTCGGGTCTCACTAACTGCCATCTAGTCAATCCTGATTCATAGACAGAGTAGAACTGCCCTTGTGCGTGTCCCAGACCGTAACTCTTTACAAGAGTAGAAAGCCTCATCTTTCTCCCTTGGAGGGGGTTGGTGGTTTTGAACTGCTGCCCTTGCCATTAGCAATCCAATGGGCAAGAAATTTCACGCAGATGTTTTGAGAATGATGAAGGCAACAGATGTACAAATGTGCTCGACACACAATGGATGGATGGATGGATTGTGATAAGGGCTGTACGAGCCTCCAATAAAATGATTAAAAAGGAAAAAAGAAAGAAATTTCACTCCTTAAGGCTGAAACTCCCTTGTGTGAAAAGCGGCAGATGACTACTAGCCCATGGAGAGAGGATTTAGTGCGAGGCCCAAACCCATTCATGAATCTATGTTTTTGCTTTTTTTAATCTGCCTCTGGCTCACTTAAAGATATCCATGTACATTTATGGTAGAGAATTCTGTCAATCATCTCCCTGTGTTTTAAAATTTATACCATTGGATAAACTAATGATGCTATCAATGCACAGTAGTTATGCATTATGCTGATAGCTACAAGGTCAGCAGTTTGAAACCACCAGCCAGCTCTGCAGGAGAAGGATGTGAAGATTTTCAGGCTCAGAGACCCATGGGGCCCTGCTACTCTGTCCTATAGCATCACTATATAGACTCCATGGCAGTGGAAGTGATGTCACAGGGAGATAATGGATGATGTTCTATGACATAAAATGACAATGATGTCTCTAAGGGGAACCAGAGGCATATATAAATCAGAGATGCATGAATGGATTTTGGGCTTGCACTTAACTCTAACCATAATCTAAGAACAATAAGTGCAAAAACCAGGCAAAGCCAAACAAAACAACAAAAGAAGACAAAACCAACAAAATAACAAAAACAAAATAATAGCAACAAAAAGAAAGCCAATGACAAAAAAGGAAAAGCCTATAAATAGTTCCAGGTCTGTTTTGTGATCTTTAAGAGTGTTTTCTAGTCGAATCTGATGGGGTGCCCCATTCTGTCCCCAAAGACTATTTTTGGTATTCCCCAGGGATTGCATCGCTTTGCTCCCCTTGCTGCTCTGTTGCATGCCCTGAGTGTTTCGCCCCAGTGTGGTGGGGTCAGATTGGGCACAATTCCCACACTGTGTCTCCAGTGTTGTCTTCTGTAGCGCTATGGTTCAGGGAGGGCTATCGTGTCTCCTGGTGGCACTGGCCCTCTCTGTGCATTGGCTGCTCTGAGCAGGAATATCATCCTCGGGGCTTGGTGGGCCAGGATGTGCTCCCCCGTTCTCCATCCCTCTTTGTTTCACCCGTGTGCTCTAATCAGCGGTAACCCTCTCCCCAAGCTGTAGCTTCAGTGCTGTCCTGTGATGTGCATTCTTCTGGGGGCAAGGGGTGGGGGTGGGTGCACATAGTTGGGATTGGGGTGCTTTGTTATTCTTGCTAGTTTTTGTTTGTTTTTTAATGCTTTCCTGTATATGAAACCCAGGATACGAAAATCTATAGAGGCTAGATTAATGGTATGGAGGTATGGCATGAGAGGTTGGGTGAAATGGGGGCGGGGGGCTAATAGCAATCAGCACAAGAATGAAGAAAATGTTCTAATCTCATTGTGGTGATGAATGGAGGGCTGTCCTTGATGTGCTTGAACTATTGAATTGTATGATATGTGAATTAGGTGACCCTAAAACTGCTTGCAGAAAGATGTTTCATTTCACTACAGACATATATTACCGTTGTTGGTTGCTGTCAAGTAATTATTTTTTCTTATCGTGACCCGTATGACACAGTAGAACTACGAGGGTGTTTCTTGACTGCCGTCTTTACCAGAGCTGATCACCGCATCTTTCTCCCAGAGGGTAGCTGGTGGGTTCAAACCCACAGCCTTTAAGTTAGCCGCTGAGCCTCCAGGGATGCTTCTCTCTGTGTGGGATGCATGTGTGTGTGTGAAAATATAAAAAGATGGCTCAAAGAACATAACCCATGTTTCACAATCAGGGAGGTTGCTCAGGAAATCAGATCAGGGAGGAGTCCAGATATGGTTCCAAATGCCGATGTATCACTTAGATAAGGATCAAAGCTGATATGGCCAAATATTAACATTGATTAAATCTCATGTGAGTATTCTAGTTTATAGCCATACACCGTATAGGATGGATTTTATTTTCTAATCATAAAAAAGAAATAAAAAGCCCATCAGGCTTCTGGCAGCCTTGCCCACTTTCCAGACAGCCAAGGCAGACACTGTTTTTATCCGCCCGAGGAGCTTCATTGTGAGTCCAGACGGGTCAGGATCTTCTCTTGGAGGTTCTACCACTTGCCTATCAGATTGTGGTGTTTTTGTGGGTCTGGGATACTGGGAGCAATACCACTGGCATTTCACATTCCAGCTGCCTCACCCATGGAGGACAGATTTCAGTGGAGGCTCTAGAACAGTGGTTCTTAACCTTCCTAATGCCGCAACCCTTTCATACAGTTCCTCATGTTGTGGTGACTCCCAGCCATAACATTATTTTTATTGCCACGTCCTAACTGTCATTTTGCTCCTGTTATGAATTGGGTGAACCCCGTGAAAGGGTCATTTGATCCCCAAAGGGGTCGCGACCCACAGGTTGAGAGCTGCTGCGAGTCTAGACTGAGGCCGACTGGAAGAAGGAATGGGTGGAAAACTAGCCTCTCAAAACCTCAGGAATGGCAGTGGAACATTATCTGATCCAGTGACAGAAGGTGAGCCCCCAGGTTGCAGGCACGCAAACCATGACTGGGAAAGAGCTGCCTCCTCACTGAGTCAATTCTGACTCATAGAGACTCCCTGCCTGTGTGTTTCTGATGCTGTAAATCTTTATAAGTGCAGGAAATTTCCTCTTTCTCCTGCAGAGCTTCTGGTGGTTTTGAACCACCGATCTTTGGGTTAGCAGCCCAATATGTAACCGACGAAGCCACAGGGGCTCCTTCAAGTAAAGTTGATCTAAATGATGTGGACGGGGCACAGCTTTGGGGACCTTCCTTGGCTGATATGGCCTGACTGAAAATGAAAAGGAACCACTGTAAATACCCATTGACGATCGGAACGTGGTACGCTCAAATACAATAGTCAGGATGGTATAGGACCAGGCGGTGCTTTGTTCTGGGGTCCATCAAGTTCTTATGAGTTGAAACTGACCCAATGGCGCCTAACCACCACAACTTAGTGGTTTCCAGAAGTGGGAGGGAGCGGGCAAGGGAGAGTCATTGTTTAGGAAGCATTGGGCATCTATGTATGGAGATGGGAAACTTGGCACTAGAGGTTGGTGGGTGATGGTTACATAACATGATTAATGTAATTAGTGCCACTGAATTGGATGTAAAAAATATTGAACTGGCAAATGTGTTTTATACACACACACACAAATAAAAGAATCCTAGTCCTTTCGTTTATAGTGTAAGGAGCCCTAGTGCTGCTGTAGGCTAAGCACCGGAGGTCAGTGGTTCTAACCCACCAGCCACTCCTCTGGAAAAGGATGAGGCTGTCTGCTCCCATAAAGATTTACCGAGTGGGTAAACCCTATACAGGGTTGGTATTGAGTTAGATTCTACTACATCTAAGTGAGTTTTGTTTGGGGTGAGCTTCCAGTCCACTTGGTCGGAGCGACTTAGTTTATTGTGCCCATTGGAAATGATCTCTCTTCCCTAAAGGCTGGCCTGGGACCCTGTGCTCTGGACTTGGAAACCAGAATGCCAGGTGCCTTGTCTGCAGGCCCGCTCCTGGATGATGGAGTCTGACCTGATCTCACCTTAGCCTGGGTGGCTGGCTGCAGCACCTTGGCCAGGGCTGCTTTCATGCAGGCAGCACAGGGAGCACTGACGTCCCTCTTCCTGGCAGCCAGCAAAGCCCCTTATCTGCCCTCACCCTGTTCCCACTGTGTTGGTGCAAAGCAACCTGGAATGGAGATTATCCTTTTTCCTGCATCTACCTGGCATAGGGATTCCCTGAAAGGTATTTATCCCATTCTCCTTGTTTTTTGTCCCCTTCCTTCTCTGGTTTTGCGTGTGTTTCCTTGGCTTTCTGTAATGCTATTTTCTTACAATGTTGCCTTGGGATTTTGAGATGGCCTGAAAGTCTACTCTCCAACTGTCCTGATCAGGTTCTCCTATTCCTGTGGCAGCCATCTTCGTCACCCCAGGCCCAGTGACCTGACTTCTAAGATCAGCCCCTATGCCTTCAGATTCGTTCAAAATGCTCACTCCCCAGGGAGCCGGAGAAAGCTGGCCCATCTCACCCTGTTTGCCGAGTACCAGCCTTCTCCTCCAATCCACATTGTTGTTACCTTCTGTGTGAACTTCACTGTGGCCCACAGCACATCTGCCCCCCCTCGCTCTGGGAAGTGTGGACATATTAGGGTTTCTCAAGTGGAAAGTACCTCGTTTTTTGGGTCACACGAGAAAGAATTCACGCCGAAGCCTGGTTTGTAATCCAAGTGGGTTTTTATGAAGGACAGGAGAAGTTTCAGGTTTTATAGGCTCAAAAGAGTACATGCTCTTTCTGGGACGCATGCCAAAGCACACGTAAGCTGCGTTGGGGCTCACCACTGGACATGGGCCACCTTGTGGGACTGCGCGCTCTTGCGTGGTCACCTGAGGCCAGAGAGGCCGCAGCACGGCCAGAGCGCAGAGCAGGGTAAAAGAGAGGAGAGAATCCTCTCCGACCTGTCACTGACCAGGAGCAGGGGTCAAAGAGTAAGTGAGAAAAGAGGCTGTGGGCCCCAAATAGGCCCGGAGTGGGCACATGTGTGTCCGGATCAGGCCTGGGTGGGCCCAGGCGGCCACACCTCTGCCTGCCTGTGACCAGGAGCAGAGTGGAAAAAATGGCTTGCCCACTGCCAGGGTATTTTAAACCACTGGCTGGAGAGACGTCATGGGAGGTATGGGTTGACCCCCATTGGCTCAATTAAGCCCACCTGGGTGGGGTCAAGAGCCTGGGCCTAGTTTGGGCCAGGTATAATGCTCACCTGGCTCTCGGTCCTGAATTGGAGCATGCCCAGTTAAAGTCTTCATAGGTGGCTAATGGTTGCCTGATTTTTCTTCCCAAACTTCTGTAGGGGGCGGGGGGTGGTGGTGGTGCAGGCATGGGAGGGACAGCCCCCGTCCCTATCCTGGCGATCTGACAGAAATAGCCTCTCTAACTCCTCCTTCCCAACCTGCTCCTGACGCACTCATTCAATGGACTGGCTGGAACACTTCCTGATGTGACTTTGGTCTTTGACTTGTGTTTCCACCCATTTCTCTATGCTCCGTCCCAGTGCCCCATCACCTCCTTCCACCCCCCAACCCCCCACCGCCACCCTCCATACACCACCCCCCCACTTTCCTTATGATATGTCTATTCTTGCCCTGCATGTCTATCCATGTATTGTCTCGGAGGCTTCCTGTGGCAAGTGTGTGAAGATGAGTGAAGGTGACAACCAAGGAGCGTGCACATTATTACATATGTGCATATGCATGGGGTGCATATGGAGTGTGCATATGGATGGGGTGGAAGCGCATCGTGATTTGCAAAGCACCCTTCCTCTTACTGCTAATGAGTCCATTCTGTCTCATAGCAACCCTCTAAGGCAGGGTATCACTGTGTGAGGTAGTTAGTTTATTGTGCCCACCTGGCCGATAAACACAAGTGGGGTTAATTGAAGGGCCGAGGGATACATGGCTCAGCGAGCCTCGCCTTTCTAGTTCTCGGGTCTCTTGCTTTGTGATGGTCGGACCAATGTGCCTCTGCCTTAGCCAATTCCCTGCTTTAGCTTGTAAGGCTGACTTCCTGAAAGACATCACCAAGGAGAAGCTGCATGGACTTACCCTGATGCAGCCCTGGGTGCTGGAGCAGCCGCGTGGAGACCCCAGCCAGCACTGAGATGTTTACACACTCACTGACTCAGCTTTCCTCCTGCAGTCGGAATCATTGTGTCTGTTTGTGAGGTGAAGGAGGACTTTGTGGACTGGTGTTGGACATATGGGTTAATGGGTTACTGTTGGACTTGTGGGTTTGGCCAGCACTGGGTTGGGATATTTACTTGATGGGCACTTAAGCTTTACATACAACTCTCTCTTATACATGAGTTTCAGTGGATTTGTTTCTCTAAAGGACCCAGACTAACACACTGTGGATTTTGGGGACTGTAGTTTTTTACAGGAATAGAGAACCTCATCTTACTATTGGAGAGTGGCTGATGGTTCTGAACTGTTGACTTTGTGGTTAACAGCCCAATGCATATCCTAATCCCAGGAGATGCTAGCCATGGAAATCCTGTACATCTCAGTTGCTTTGGGGGCAGAGCTTTAAACAATTTTCTAACTCAAACCCAAACCAAACTCACTGCCATGGCATCAGTGCTGACTGATAAGCACCTGCATAACTGAACCCCAAACCCAAACCAATCTCACTGCCATGGCATCAATGCTGACTGATCTTGACCTGCTGTGGGTTTCTGGGACTGTCACTGTCTGTGGATCTCAGTCCAACTCGTAACCTCTACACAACTGAGGCCCCCGTCGAACTGAACAGGTGTGTGTTTTACATTTGCTCACAGATAGGGGGAGGTGGGCAAACAAACATGTGTAAGAGGCTAACGGAGAAGTTCCCAAAGAGGCCTACTATGTTCCCAGAACCTTCTTCAGGTCACTGTTAGAGATGGAATGATATCCCCCAGCCCCCCAAAAGGTGTGTAGTAACTCCTACCTCCTATGCCCGTGGTTATGCCTATGATCCCACTTGGGAAGGGGTGTCTTTGTTTTGTTACTGAGGCTTGCTGAGCATGGCGTTTATTATGAGTTGGTTTCTTTTGAGATGTTGAAGAGATTAAGCAATCTGAATGGAACAGAACCCCAAACCAAACTCACTGCCATTCTTTTCATGGATGCCTCCCCAGTGTTGTTGGTAGGGGCCTGGCAGGGGCCAGCCCACGTCGGCATTAAGAAACTCTGCCCGGTACACGCCATCCTCACTACTGTTCCTGTGCCTGAGCCCATTGTTGCAGCCATGGTGTCCGTCCGTCTCCTGGAGGGCCTTCCTCCTGTTTGCTGCCACGCGATCAAAGATAATGTCCTGCTCCAGGTACCTGGATGTCCAAAGTTTGTAAGACGAGGTCTCCACATCGTTGCCTCTAAGAGAGCACTCCGGCCTCTGTGAGATTCTGAGACTAACTCATTGCAGGTGTAACTCTTTCTCCCTCTGAGTGACTGGTGTTTTCAAACTGCTGACCTTGCGGTGAGAAGCTGTATTAGCGCTTAAGTTCTGAGCACCCTGGTATGCCCAGGGCTCTGAATGGCATTGACTGCTCATTGCAGAGTGCCCACCTAGATTGAGCCTCCATTGAATGCTACCAAAAAGGTAGATCATCTTGCTCTCAGGCAGAATGCCTTGGAGAATAGATTCCCTCTAATCAACTCCCTCTAGCTGATCCAGGCAGGGGCAGACAATTTCTTAGGGGATGCCCTAGGTGCGTCCTTGATGGAGGTTGCTGTACCGGGGACCGTGAGGGGGTCTCATAGTCAGGAGTCATTCACCATCAGTCTTACCTCAACTGCTTTGGTCTGAAGGTCCTGGATCAATCTTGTAGGGTATCCTATCTAACAATGATGGAGTCCCAATCAGAGTCCTTCTTCCTGTGTCTGTCATTCCCCTGTAACTATGACGTAGTGTTCTGCCACCAATGATCCTTTGGGGAGTTTCCTTTGCCATGCCCCTGGTAAAGCTTGCTATCGTAACAAACCCTCAGACATTATGCTGATGGTCGCCCTCACCCAGAAATGTGTCTGTGTCTTTGTGTCGTCTTTTAAGACCTACAAAGCCCTCCTGAAATGATGTTTGAGAAGAGGGTCTCTTTTGCTCCCTAAGACACGACTCAACACACAACCCCTCGTGCCACCACCAGGGTTCCTGAGCAGAGAGGAGAAATTAGATAAAATAGATGCTAAGACACCAGGAGCTCTTTAAGGAACCGGGAAGCAGAAACTGAAGGGACAAAGACCTAGCTCCAGAGCTGGCAGCAAGGGACAGCGTTCTCCCGGAGCTGACGCTGCGTGGCTAGGCTTCTAGCCTCCTCCACGGTGAGAAAATCAATCCCTGTTGCTAAAGCCACTGGCCGGGCCTTTGTGTTATAGCTTCACTCGATAACTCACACACCAAACGATGCTATTGACTGGAGATCAAAATGGTCTAGCGACTTGAGGGAGGTGCATGTTGGTGTTAGACTGATTTTGATAAATTATCCATTGAAGTAGCCATATTGAGTGAGGCTCCCCTTCCAGTCCAAGTGAAATGAACAGGGGTTTAAGGTGTCAGGGCTCTCGTATTTCATGTCGCCTTTGCTGGATCAGGTGGAGATTTTGCTCAGCGTGGCCACTTACGGGGGAATATCATGCCTGAGTTCTTTGAAAAAGGCCCTTTGTCTTCTCCACAACACTTTCAGGCCCCCAGTGTTTTGTAAGTGTCCCTGTCACCTGCAGGGGAGGCAGGCATTATCGCTGTCATGTCCCCAAGAGATGCACACAGACTTCTGCCTTGCCTGGGAACTGCTGAGTCACTCAGGGTCACAAGACTTACCTGTGCTGCTTGCTCTACAGGACAGCACCACCGGTTTTAAGGTCCTGGGCTCTCCTACTGAACAAGGCCATCTAGTGGTGACCTTGAGTGACTTTCACATTCTCTCAGGATGCTGGCTTTTCTGCCTTTTGTTAATCAGGGTAGCTTGGGAGCCCTGATAGTGTAGTGCTTTCGAGCTGGGCTGCCAACCGTAAGGTCGGCAGTTTGAAATGACCTGCATTTCTTTCCCCCAGAGGAAGAAGGGCTTTCTACTCCTGTAAAGAGTTAGTCTCAGAAACTCAAAGGGGTAATTCTACCCTGTCCGATAGACTTGACCATGAGCTGGAATGGGCTTGCTGGCAAGTGAGTTTGCTTGTTTGTATTGAGTCAACAGGGAGCCAGAGGTGAGAATTTCTGATTACAGAAGCAGAGAGTTTCTAGTTTAGGAAGGACCCCCAAACAGGCAGCTGGTCTAGTGGCCCCAAAATATTGCCTTAGAGGGGCATTGGTGAGGAAACTGAAAAGTACCCTAGTCCCACTGACACCGAAAAGACCGGGATCAGACCTGGATTTTGTGTTTAAGAAATACTCCTGGTAATCTGGTGTCAATTTAGAGAGCATGGCCACTTTAAGTGCTTTGGAGAGAGTGTCTCCCCTGGGGCTGCTGGGGGATCAGATGCGCAGCTCATTAGCATATTCCGGGAGTCAGAAATACAGCTCCCTCCCTAGCAGCTCCTAGTGCAAATTGACTGGATGGTCATGAGTTTGTTTATTTGGTACAAGTGGATGCGACATGGAGGGGGCAGAGCTGTGTTATTGTCGGCAAGTCCTCAAGCCTAAGTATATAGGCTGGAAGAGGCCCACTGTGTGGTCTTGGACAAGCCCCCTCCCAGCCTTGGCCTGAGTTTCCTCATCTGTAAAACAAAGCTGTGCAGTTGTTGATACCCAGATAGCTTCTATGGCATGTTGATATTTACCTAATTTCCTTTAGGATACAAGAGACCCTAATCTCGAATATAATTTAAGGGGGGACATTTATTCAGTTGTAAATGGGACAGGGAAGAGGCAAAGACCATCCAAATGAGGGAGACCATCATCACAAGGCCCTGGCATCCAAATGAAGGAGGCCATCATCACAAGACCCTGGCATCCAAATGAGGGAGGCCATCATCACAAGACCCTGGCATCCAAATGAGGGAGACCATCATCACAAGGCCCTGGCATGCTACAGCTGCTTCAATAAAGCATGGAGCACAAGGGAAACCATTACAAACGCATGACAGCTATCAGGTCAATATGTCACCTTCACTGGTAGGGCAAGAGGAGCCAGAAGGGAGCCATGACTGGGACGCACACACAATGGTAGACAGATGAGCTTACAAGACTGGTCTAAGGCAGGGCAGGGCTGGCCACCTGTGGTGCACGAGCTATAGGCCGCTCTTTTGGTAAAATTGAACATTGTTAAATGATATTTAAAATATGGTAATTTCATTTATTTGTAAAAATGTATTTATGGATCATCTATTAAAGATGAACTGAGGCACAGGATGAGTTAGCAGTAAACTGAGGCACAGGGAGATGGACAAAGATAGCTGAGAGGACAAAAGGAGAGCAGAAACAGCAATAGCTTTACTGGGGGGAGCTCCCAGGCGAAGCCCCAGAGTCTAGCAAGTAGCCCAGGGGAATCTCGGGCTTTGCCCCGTTTCTGGGGTTTTAAAAGGAAAGCAGGGAGTGGGGGAGTTCTTAGCTGCAGGAGAAGGTTTATGGCCCAGGATGTCAGCAGTGAGGTTTATGGCCCAGGATGCAGTTTATCAGCTCTGGCAGGCAGAGTGTCCAGTTATCGGGGAGTCAGGCATCCCTTGTGCCATTTCTCCATCTTTTCATTCTAGGGGACAACTACTGACCTTCAGGGTTGTGCAGGGAAGCGGGGCCCCGCCCTGCCTCAGCTTAGCCCAATCAATACAGGCTGGTGTGTTTCTTCAATGTGGCCTTGGTTGACGGCTCTCTTAGATGGCTGATTGTCTGAAAGTCCCAGATTGATAACTGGGCACCCTCTGCTTCCTTCACCACACTTTGCTGTAGCCCCCTTGTCTCCGGTGACTCTACGCAAACATTTCTCACTTGTTCCAAGACAAAGATTTCTTCTCTGGCTTTAAAAATATTGGTGGTAGTCTTTTTGTTTTTATTCTTTGTTACTATTATTTTCTTCTTGCACTTTTTTTATTGTGTCTGCTGGGCTTCCCAATTTGTGAAGCACAGAAGGAGTGGATGTATCGAGACAACAACTGATGCAATGGTTTATTGGGGGAGGGTGGGATTTGGGGAGCAAACAATGGATGCAGGTTGGGTGGAGGGAGCATTAGAATGGATTGTGATGAGATATATATATATATATATAAATATAAATATAAATATATATATATATAAAGCAATTCAACTAAAAATCTAATGACAGAAGTGTATGCTATGTGGACACTATATCACTAAAGCTACTGAAAATTATATTTATGACTTTGAATAATTTTAAAATTTTTGTGAGGGACAGGATTGGCTCTTCCATTTCAAAAAGTTTACTGACCAGGATCTAGGGCCTTCCAACCAAGGAAGGAATTTATGGTCTAGTGTAGGACATATGGGCTAATATTGGACTTATGAACCTGATCTGGACTGGGCTGGGATGTTTCTCAATATACATTTGTTCTTTTATATAAAGCTCTTTCTTATACACATGTGTTAGTCTGGGTAGACTGGAGAAGCAAATCCAGGGAGACTCATATATGTATAGGAAAAGCTTTATATTAGTGAGTCATTGCATATTGATTGTAAATAATTGGGTCTGGCCTCCAGTGAGCTATTTATCTCTGTAGTGCCTCCAAAATCAGGTCATCAAGCTGCAATCTTGATTGACAGGCTAAACTCCACCCCTTCACTTTATTTAAAAATCATTTTGTTGGGGGCTCATCCAACTCTTATCACAATCCATACATCCATCCATGGTGTCAAGCACATTTGTTGCCCTCATCATTCTCAAAACATTTGCTTTCTACTTGAGCCCTTGATATCAGCTCCTCATTTTTCCCCTCCCTCCCTCATGAACCCTTGATAATTTATAAATTATTATGATGTTTTCATATCTTACACCGACCGATGTCTCTCTTCACCCACTTTTCTATTGTCTGTCTGTCCCCCAGTGAGGGGATTATATGTAGATCCTTGTGATTGGCTCCCCCTCCCTCCCCTTCCCCTTCTTCTCCTGTTATAGCTTCTTTCATGATTGCCCCTGAGGGGTTTATCTGTCCTGGATTCCCTGTGTTTCCAGCTCTCATCTGTACTAGTTTATATCCTCTGGTCTAGCTGGATTTGTAAGGTCGAATGGGGATCATGATAGTGGGGCCCTTCACTCTTAATAGTCTCAAGTTGACACCAGATTATGTAACTACCATAACACATATGTGTGTCAGTGAATTTGCTTTTCTACTAAACCTGGACTAACACAATATGGAATTAAAAGATAACAGTATATATATATTTAGAGTTCAGTTTGGTTTATTGAACATATTACAAAAGAGGGTTTAGTCAAAAAGACCAAAGCCCATGTCATCTTCAGATTCCTCAGACTCTTCTTTCTTGGTTTCCACTTTCTTCTCAGCTGGGGCAGCAGCGGTGGAGGGTGCAGGTCCTCCAGCTGGTGCGGCACCAGCAGCTGGGGCAGGGCCATGGCCCCTACATTATAGATGAGGCTCCCGATGTTGACGTTGACCAGGGCCTTGGTGAACAGGCCGGGCCAGAAGGGCTCCACGTTGACGCCGGCAGCCTTAATTAGGCCATTGATCTTGTCCTCTGTGATGGTCACCTCATTGTCGTGCATGATGAGGGCCGGGTAGATGCAGGCGAGCTCGGAGACAGAGGCCATGGTGCGGAGTCCTGGGCTGGCGGCTGCAGGGCATGGTGCTAGTCGCCGGATGAAGTGAGGTGCTCATCCCAATGCGGCCTTAGCTTCCTCGGAAGGACCGAGCACCTTAGTGACAGCTGAAGAAAGACAAGATAACAGTATTTTTATACAAATATTTTGAAGCTCTTCAAAAATGGATATATATGCTTGTGAGGTTTTACCGACCCCATACTAAAAAGGAAATAGAAATGTTCAATGTGACAAAGCAAACATCTGTGTGACCATTGTGGTCAGGAGATGGGGAATCTTTTTTCTTGTTTTTTAAAACATTTTATTAGGGACTCATACAACTCTTATTGCAATCCATACATACATCAATTGTGTAAAGCACATCTGTACATTCTTTGCCCTCATCATTTTCAAAGCATTTGCTCTCCACTTAAGCCCTTTGCATCAAGAGATGGGGAATCTTGTCAACACCTTAGAAACCCCTTCATGCCCCCTCTAGGCTACGATCCTCCCCTTGTCCACCCCTTGCCCCAGGATAATCAATATCCTGACAAAAGTACTTTTAAATGAACAAGAAAAACAATTCATATTAATACAGAGAGTAAATCTTCTTATAATTCCAAGTTTCCCATTTAGGTCATTTCCCCCTCACTTTCCTGGCCCAGTTGAGTTTAGGGGTTCTGAACCCATCATTTGGTTCAATCTGTGCAGTTGTAGCAAAATTGTAAGCTGCCTTGATCGTTGCTTTAATTGTGTCCATGGCAACTAAACTGTGGTCGTTCATCAACTAATCATGCTGTAACTTTGTACAGCTTATTTGGCTGCGTGTTTACAGAAAGTCTTGAGAGAGGTATTTGCTTTGGGGTAAACAGTCACAAGTACACCCTGATCCAGTCTGAGGGCAGGAGGGGAGTGACTGATGGGTTCTAGTGCCTGGAGTCTTAACACTACCTATTTAGGCTCTGGGCATCCTCAGGGGATGGAGAGCTGGCATTCGCAAAGGGGCTCTGATGGCACAGTGGGCAAGTGCTGGGATGCTAAGCCCAAAGTTGGTAGTATAAACCCACCACACAGGTGCACTCACCATGAGAACGAGGTGTGGCCATCTGTGTCTCTATAGATGTAGTCTCAGAAACCCTGTGAAAGAGGCAGTTAATACCCCGTCCTATCGGGCTGCTAGCAGGCAGAATCTGCGTCTGCCCAACTCACCCCATCAAAGTTGCTGTTTTTAAACTGGTAGTTAGAAAGGCAGGTTGGGCTGCTTTCTTCTCTGATAGGTACATCGCTGTCACGCCTCCCTGGAGAGAGGGTCTGATTGGACAAAGAGTGGCAGTCAGAGAGGTCTTTGACCAAGAAGAACGAGCCATATCTGCTGAGCGTTGGGCACTCAAAAGACCCGTCATGATGATCTGTAAAGACCAAGGCTCTTGGATGCCACAGGTAGTTTTTGTGCGTGACTAATAATCTAAAGGTTGATGGGCGGGAGAAAGGTGTGGAGACCTGCTGCTGTAAAGATCACAGGCAAGAAACCCCTCAGGAGCGGCTCTCTTAAACCCGAAGGACGTGGACAAAACTGGAGAACAGTATGCTTAGCCAACTCAACCAGTCTTCCAAAGATAGACATGGAACATCGCCACTGCTAGAAGGAAAACAAAGGGGAAGAAATGTGGTGTACGCACTAATAGACAAGACTTTGATGACTTCCAGGAGGCCTGCAAGGGACGGGAACAGGTAGAGGGAGCATTGCTGGTGATGGGGGAGACACAAACTACTAACAAACAACCACGCATCTGGAAGGCTTAATAGGATATTGTGGATGATTTCATTTCTTGAGATGGGCTGGATAAATATATATAGTATGTTTCTTTAAAAAAAATCCTTGCAGATATTTTATCCTTCACTCCTGCAGAGGGGTTTGAGCAATTTAAAAGAAAATCGATGATGGCAACATATGTACAGATGTGCTTGACACAATGGGCACATGTATGGATTGTGATAAGAACTGTAAGAGCCCCCAATAAAATTTAAAAATTTTAAAAAGGGCAGAAAAGTAAAATTGAAATGGACTTGGAGTCTTTAGTGACAAACCAGCTCATCACAAACAAAATAGAAAGCGCCAAGGAGCAACTCCACTGTGTACCACATGGATTTGTATCATTTGGTATCAGCTCCAGGGCTGTGGGTTTGGAGTTTTTGGTTCAGAGACTTGTTTGCCATTCCAAGGTCAACACTCTCCTCGTCGCTGGCCTTGAAGTTGATTCTGGTTCATTGAGATCCTACAGGACCGAATAGAACTGTCCCACAGGGTTTCTGAGGCTGTAGACCAGTGGTTCTCAACCTTCATAATGCCGTGACCCTTTCATACAGTTCCTCATATGGCGGTGCCCCCCAACCATAACATTATTTTCATTGCTACTTCATAGCTGTCATTTTGCTACTTTTATGAATCATCATGTAAATATCTGATATGCAGGATGTATTTTCATTGTTATAAATTGAACATCATTAAAGCATAGTGATGGATCACAAAAACAATATGTAATTATATGTTGTGAAATATTTATTTCTAATGACAAATAACTGAAATGTTGTCTTGAAGCATGGTATAGCAAGGGTAACGGTCTTCACACCAGGTACCTGTATATGGGCCTATCTGCATGTGGGAGGGCCCGCCTGGAGACGGATAGAGCGGCGTCTCGGTTCCTAAGACCATCAGAAATATGTGTTTTCCGATGGACTTAAGTGACCCCTGTGAAGGGTTTTTTGAACCCCAAAGGGGCCGCGACCCACTGGTTGAGACCCACTGCTGTAGCTATTTACGAGAGTATACTGCCTCATTTTTTTTCTCCCAAGGAAGTGCTGGCAGGTTCAAACTGCTGACCTTAGGTAACTCACTTTGCCACCACGACTTATTTCTAAAGGTGTATTCCAGTATTCCCTGTGCCAGGTTGGGTCGAGCACCTCCAAGTTCATGTCCAGGTTTATGAGGGTTGGTGTGTTTGGGCTCTGTTTGACATTTTCAAATTGCCTTCCGTTGTTTATACTTGTTTAATTCCAGCTGTTGCTCCCAGGCCCTTCTGGCTGTGGGGCCAGCCAGGCTGGCTTGGGACCCCTTGTTAATTGACTCGAGCCCTGAAATGTGCCATCTGCACTGACCGCTTGCTGGTGCCCTGCCAGACAAACCCCAGGAATGTAACTCAGGAAAAGCAGTGCTAAGGCTCACACCTCCGAGTTTGCCGAGCAGAATTGTGCTGAGCGGGTGTCCAGTACAGGTGTGAGGGACAGGCCGAGGGGAGACAGGTGTGAAAACTCCACAGACCCGGAGCATGTGAATCTGCCTGGGTCCCACGCTGGCCTGACTTGGGAAGAGGTGTCCACGGCCCATGGTTAATAGCACCCGAGTGACCTAAATAAATTCGCAGATCGCTCGCACTCCCTGTGTTTTCACTTCACACCAGCGCTTCACAGGTGTACCTCAGCTGGAGAGCGTCTGGGAAGGGGCCCGAGTGAGATCTTTCCTGGGAAGCTATTAGTTCCATCCCATTTCATAGGGCGGAGGAGCTGACACTAACGTGGAGGAGCTATGGGGGAGAAGGGCCCCTGTCATCATGATGGTACTTTAGCATTGCTGTTGGGCCACTTCCTCGTTTCCGGTTAATAAATATAAAATATGTCAAAGGTGTGGCAGAGACTAGGAGTCCTGGTGGTACTGTGAGCCCTGATGGTGGACTGCTAGCTGCAAAGTCAGTGGTCGAAGCCCACCATATGCTCCTGGGGAGACAGACGAGGCTCTCTGCTCTCTTAAAGATCGATAGCCTCAGAAATCCTAGACCAGGAGTTGGAATCAGCTTGATGGCAGTCAGGGCAGGGAGGATGGCAAGGGACCACAGAACAGAAAAAATATCCAATTCCATGACACATCTCCCAGGAGCAGAGTGTGTGAAAAGTGTCCCATCAATTACTGTGCAAAGCTGACGTTGAATTCCTCTAGTACATTGTAGAAACAAACTATTTCCCTCGATACGTTTCATAGTTAAAGGTTGAGCCACGTTCAAGTGAACAAGTATACCTATTCTAGTTGTATCTTACAGATGATAACCCAATACATTATTTGTTCGTCAAGGGCAAAGGACCTCTAGTGGAACACAGTACGTGTAACTGTTCTTTAAGACTTAGCCTGTCTCAAGGTGTTACCCTTGGGCAGCATGTGGTGGGTGAGAGGGAAAATGGGAGAAGCCATACACGAACACATAATCGAGAGACATACCAACCCAAATGTATAGACCTTCTTTGGATCCTGAATAAACCGATTGGTAAAAAAGTAAACTGGCACACAACCGACCAACCCTGGGACACCTGGGAAAATAAGAATGCTGTTTGGGTACTTGATCACCTTAGGAAGGTTTGCTTTTGTTTGGCTATTTTTAGTCTAGAGGCAATGTTGAAAAACAAAACTTCTCATCTTTTAGAGATACCTATGGGGACCTGATGTAAAGGCGTTGGAGCCATAAGAATGGCAGTTTGAAACCGCCAGGCACTTTGTGGGAGAAAGACGAGGCTTCGGCCCCTTCAAGAGTCCGTCTTCGGAAGCCCACAGGGGCCTTCTGTTTTATAGAGACACCATGAGTTGGCATTACCTACACAGTGGTGAGTGTATTTGTTTGTTTTTGGTATGGGGACTTGGGGACACTGTCCGGTAATCCTTGGGTGAGTAACAGCAAGGCTGCTGATCACAAGGTCAGCAGTTCAAACCCACCAGCTGTTGCTGCAGAGAAAGAGATCTACGGTGTTGTAAACCCCACCGGAGTTGGAATCAACGAGGTGGCAGTGGATCTTTGTGTTTATTGAAGTATTTGGAGTGCAAATGGATAACATTCCCAACACATGAAAGGCTGGGGGATCAAGTCCATCCAGGGGGTTCCTCAGAAGAAAGGCCTGTTGATCTACTTCTGAGAAACCAACCCTGTGGAGCCTGAGTCTCTACCCTGGCACACACAAGGTTGGCCGACCTTGTCATCAACTTGAGGCAATTAGTGGTTTATGGAAGTGTTTACAGATGGACTTATTTGATGTCTGGGGTATCTTTCAAGATAATCCAAAGAGTTGAGGGTGCCGGGTAGGTTACATGGAGTGGGAGGAGAGGAGGTAACCGAGGGCATAACATTAGCTGTGAGTTGACCCTTGTTGAATGGCTGATGAAGCAAAGTGATGGGCGTGCTGAGAAACTGCACTTCGCCCCCCTTCTCTGTTTCAAACCTCTTCCTTATGAAAAGCTGAAGACAAAAAGACCTCCGTGGGTTCTTCCTGATATCAACCCGATTTGGTGGGTGAGGCAAAAGACCCTGTCATAATGACCTTGTGGTACTGTGTCATAGTGGTTATGAGGGGGACTGTTAACCCACAAGGCCAGCAGTTTGAAACCACCAGCTGCTTCTCGGGAGAAAGATGAGAGCTTCTACTCCAGGGCAGAGTTATGCTGTCTGAAACCTAGAGAGGACTTTTACTATGTCCCACAGGGTCTCCAGCAGTGAGGACCACCTGGATGGCAGGGAGTGAGTGAGGGGTAGTAGAAAGGCCACAAGTGGATGGCTAACTGAGGTAGTTAGTTTATTGGGCCAACCTGGCTGATAAACACGTGGGGTTAATTGAAGGGCAGAGAGATAAATGGCTCAGTGAGCCTCACCTTTCGAGTTCTCGGGTCTTTCGCTTTGTGATGGTTGCACCAGTGTGCAGCTGCCTTAGCCAGTTCCCTGCTTCAGCTGGCAAGGCCCACTTCTTGCAAGACATCCCCAAGGAGGAGCTGCATGGGCCTACCCTGATGCAGCCCAGGGTGCTGGAGCAGCCGTGTGGGGACCCCTGCCAGTGCTGAGATGTTTGTACATTCACTGATTTGGCTTTCCTCCTGCAGTCCGCATCATTGCATGTGTTTTGTGAGATGGAGGAGGACTTTGTGGATTGGTGTGGGTTAATCGGCTAATGTTGGACTTGTGGGCTTGGACAGCACTGGGTTGGGATGTTTTCTTGGTGTTGCACTTAACCTTTATATAAAACCCTTTCTTATACACGAATTTCTGTGGATTTGTTTCTCTAGAATACCCAGGCTAACACACTAACAAACAGATATATACTTTCACAGTTTGAGAACCAGCAGTCCAAATGCAGGACCTCAACTCTAGGGAAAGGTTTTCTTGCTTTGTGGACTCCGAAGGAAGATCTTTGTCTTTTGCGCTTCTGCTCAGGGTCCATCTTCGTGTGGCGGGACATCTCTCTTCCCCATGTGAAAGCTTCTCCACCTCCACCATCTCTACCACCACCTCCACTACCACACCTCCACCTCCACCACTGACATCTCCACTTCCAGCACTTTCACCACCACCTTTACCACCACTCACCTCCATCTCCACCACCACCCATCCTGAGCGGCAGCGGCCACCAGCACCTTCACCTCCACCCCTCCTGAGTGGCCACCGCTACTCACCGCCACCTCCACTAGCACCATGACCGCCCATCCTGAGCAGCTAGCACCATGACTGCCACTCCCCTCCCCCCCCATTTTGGGCATCTGATACCAGCATCACCACCACCACCACTCCCCATGACCACCGCCAATGTAGTCTTCACCAGCACCAGCGCCGCCATCCCCACTGCAACCGTGGCCACCAGCACTGCATAGCCTCATGGAGCCTCCACCCCCACCCAAATGACCCGCCCCCCAACTCATCCTGAGCACCTACCTCTGCCTCCTTCCGCCAGCCTTACCACCGCTATTACTGTCACCATCAGCACTGCCACCACCACTACCTCCGCTGCCAGTTCTCACCACCCAAGTGTCACCAGCACCATCACCTGTCCTCATGGCCGCCACCAACCTCAGGCCATTGCTGCCACCACCTGCTAGCTTCTCCCCATCAGCACCAACACCACTACTGTCATCACCACCACCACCTGCACTGCACCCACCCCCCTCAGGGAACATGCCCAGCACCCCCACTGGGTGCAGATGCAGGCCCCTCTGCACCCCTCGTCCTGTGTCTCACTCCCCAGGACCCCTTTCCCTACATCATTGGTAGACGTGCGTTGACGTTCTATAACCAAGCTCTGTGTGCCCCCTGAGATCGGAGTGTGAGCCTGGAGGGCCCTTGAACTGCCCCACTGTGGCAGAGGGCCTCTGCTGGGTGCTCCCCCGGGCTCTGCTCCTGCCTCTTTGACCTGACCCAGTGCAAGCGTGACGTCTAGGAGCACATGCCTGCCACAGAATGTGGTGGGGGGGGGGGCAGCTCCTGGTCATGAGAAGGAGGCAGGCGCTCAGGGACAGGTCCCCATCGGTCAGTGGTCAGCAGGGGCTGGCTGCAGGGAGGTGGACCCCACTGTACTTACACTGTCATGATGCCCACCAGCTGCGGCCCCTGAACCTGGCAAACAGCTGGCATGAGCAGGCCTCCCCCTAGATGGTAGAGGGAAGGGACCAGGGCCTGGGTCCAGGCTGGGGTCACGCCACCTGGCCACCAGCAGGAGTGTACTTCCTCCTGTCACCTGTGAGGGGCTGGAGAGGCCGTCGAGGGCACCCCGGAGGTCGGGTCAGAGCCCGGGAGCCACAGACCACCCTCTTCCTGCCTTTGCTGCTCAGGTTGCAACACAATGCGTGTAGCCTTCTATCACGGTGCCCCACCTCATAAAGTCTGTGGGTTTTGTACAACACACAGGCTTCGGCTTGATGCCCGTGAGCTGCCTTCAGTCATCTCGGTGCCCTCGCCTGCTTGTGTAGATCTGTTTTGTACCTCAACTGAGAGCCACTCCAGACACACTCTACACACACTCAACACACATCTTACATGCCTCGGCAACACAGCAGAGACCACCCATTTCCAAGGGGATGTTAACTGCAGGCATCGCACCGCTATCAAGTCCAGCCAGGCTCGTGGGGGTCCTTATGTAGGGTTTCCCGGGCTGTACATCTTTTTGAAAAAAAACATTTTATTAGGGGCTCATACAACTCTTATCACAATCCATACATACATCAATTGCGTCAAGCACACTTATACATTCGTTGCCCTCATCATTCTCAAAACATTTGCTCTCCACCTAAGCCCCTGGCATCAGCTCCTCGCCTTTCTCCCCCAGAGCTGCGAGCCAGGAATGTAATGGTGCTACATTTACGTGACAACACCCCAGCACTCCTAGCGGTTAGGAGAGATACTTGTGTCATAACTTAATCCATATCAGTCATTAAGGAATTTTTCTCTAATTGGGCACAGTTTTTATTCTTATTTAATAATCAACCAAGGAAATCTCATTGGGCCCTTTTAATTCTATGGCTTATTGATTCCATAAAGCTGAACTATTAATGCACTGGAGGTAATAACCATCACCAATGGTCCTGAGTTAGCCTTAGCCAGAGGCAGCAAAGGAAGCGACTACTTTTCCTGAGCAGCTGCTGATTTGCATTTACACAAGGCAGGGACCCGTTGGGGAGCTCTAGGGACATCGAGGGTTAAATGCCACATCCTGGTTGGCTCCTAAAACATGTAACTGCTAAACAACGGCAGCGTTCGCAGTTCAAAACCACCCTGCGCACCGAGGGAGAAAGATGGGGCTTTGTATTCCCTTAAAGAGTCACAGTCTCTGAAGTCCACGGGGCCGTTCTGCCCTGTCCTCCAAGGTCACCGAGTTGGCATCAATTTGACCGCAGTGCGTGTGAAGGACCTGGTCCACACCCTTGCGATGGGGCCTTGGGAGGCTGAGCAACTGGATGCTGGGCTTCCGGGCGGTTCTCTTACTATGAGGGGAGGGGTTCTGGCTTGTGTAGCAAAATGCATTTTGGAGAAACACTATGTCCCAGGCTCAAAGAAACATCATTTAAACCTTAGGCCAAACACCCCATGCCGTCACAATTATATTAACTATCCACATTGTGTAACAAATTACCTCAAAATTTGCTGAGGGCCAGAAATCTGGGAGTGGCTGAGGAGCAAGGCTCTGGCTCAGATCTCTCACCGGCCCCCTGGGCTTCGGTTATCTGAGGGTTTAACGGGGAGAATGGGTGGCGGGGAGGGCAGCAGTTTCCACACCTGTTGGCCTGCTGAATGCTGCACATCCACTTCCCCGCTCATTCAGGTCGGCCTGCCTCAGGAGGTGGCTCAGGGGAAGTGGGCAAAGAGAAGATAGAGAGAAACGTGTCATGTGGAGCTGTGGTCTTTCATAACTCATCATTTTTGGCTGCCCTGCCTTCTTTAGCAGTGAATCATTCCATCCGCCAAGGACAACCAACTCATTCCTCTCTGCCCAGGACTTCCCAGATTTTAGAATGGCATTTTCCAGGTCTTGGGAACTCCCTCACTTCTGGGAAAACCAAGATTGTTGGCATCGTGGGTTGGATGGTGTCTCCTAAAACATCTCCATGTCCTAATTCCTGGAACTTTGGAACTACTGGGTGGCTCAAAGGGTTACGCACTGGGTTACTGACGGAAAGGTAGACTGTTCAAATCCAGCCAGAGGTTCCTTGTGCTTTTGAGTTTAAAAGAGACCCCAAACTAAAGTATAATTTAAAGGGAACATTTTTTTGTCTTAAATAGGAAAAGACAAGACATGGACAAGAACACATTGTCTCGAGGAGGGGGACACTTAGTGTGAGGTTGTAATGGAGGCCAAGGTTTTGCAGAAATTAGGGGACATTAAGACAGAGGTTCTCAACCTGTGGGTCGTGACCCCGTTGGAGGGTCAAATGACCCTTTCACAGGGGTCACCCAATTCATAGCAGTAGCAAATTGCAGCTTTGAAGTAGCAATGAAAGTAATGTTCTGGTTGGGAAGTCACCACAACACGAGGAACTGTATTAAAGGGTCGCAGCATTAGGAAGGTTGAGAACCACTGCGTTAAGAGGACATGGAAGGTCAAGGTAAACTCACAAAAGCATGCTTGGTGACAGACCAATACATCAGTCAGAGTTAGGGCTGTAGAAGCGGGGGTGGGGCCATGACTAGGACACACACATTACCATGAAGAAGTTACAAGAGTTCAGGGCCATATGACCCTCGAACTCACTGCCATCAAGTCATAATGACACCCTGTGGGCTTCCCGGACTAATTTTAACTAATTTTAACTAATTTTAACTGTTGATGGGAGTAGAAAGCCCATCCTTCTCCCAGGAGCGGCAGGAGTGGTTTCAAACTGCGACCATGGGGATCGCAGCCTGGCACTGTATAGGGTTGCTATGATTGGTATGAATTCGGTGGTCTTTTCCACGCCAATTTTCATTAGTGGTACATGCAGGTAACCGAGTCCTGTCAAAAGAAACCAGCCTCTAACAACTGAGGGGTTCATAACAATTGTACGGTGATAATATATAAAGATCACTGTAAAGCCACAGAGAATAGGACAGATAGGAGAGAGAATAAAATAAAGGAGGCAGACACATTTTATGGTAGCATGCTCACCTCAGCCCCTCTTGGTGGTCCATCCATGTGGAGGTGGGACAAGAGAGAGAAGAGAGTGCGAGCGTATTTCTAATCAAGGCTCATATACACAGGGGAGTGCAAGCCTTCCTGATTACCGGTACCCACATCCATAACAGGAAGGGGCTGCCCAATAGGCATACTCGAGACAGGAAAGGGATGAGCTAGGGTTGCACACGCAATAGGAAGGGGAGGGACTGGGGGTACACATGTGACAAGATGGGTGGATCCTATATTCAAGATGGCAACCTAACTTTGATGGTCTTTGAGTTGACTTGACCTCGTCTCTGGGCTCTCCTTCAGGGAAACAATCCACTACCCTTATCAGCACGGAGTGGGCCCCACCTATGGTGGGACAGACAACAGGGTCTGATTGCCCTAAAGGGCTGATACCCACAGGGAGGTAACCCCTAAGCAGCTGACCTCCCACGCTAGCAAGCAGCATCCTAGGCTGGGTACACAATATGGGGGAACATCCTTTCTGTATCTGGCAAAGTCCCTACATGTCATACTGATATGTTACTTGGAAAAAGTCGTCTTTGCCCAAAAGTACAATGAATTCAGGATTTTGAGATGAAGAGATTGTACTGGATTCCTCACTGGGGACCTACATTTAATGAGGAGACTCAGAAGAGGGCGAGGCCATGTGAAGCTGGCGGCAGACCTCAGAGATGCAAATACCAGAAGGTGGGGATCGCTGGAGCCAGTTTGGAAACTGGCTACCGCACCAACGTTGCTAAGCTTCAGCTCCCTTGGTGACCGAAGGGAAAAAGGCCTGCGAGTCATTTTGTGGTCCTTCTCAGGATGTCTGCCTACCGCCCTGATCTTGACCCTCCAAGCTGCTTTTGCTCCTCAAACTCAAAGCACACTGGAAAGGAACCTGATGGGCGTCCCTCCAGGATGCCAGAGCGTCTATTTCAACGTGGTGCAGATTGAAGCGTGCAGGACTCCTGGGGGTGGGGAGGGGAGTAAGAGAGAAACACCATCTTCCGAGAGGCACAGACTGAGCTGGACGACAGGAAGATGAGCCACAGCATCGCAATGTAATAACGTTTCTAAGCTTTCATGTCAACCCTTTTCATTTACCCTTGTGTTTTATTTATTTTTACTCTTGTATTTTAAAGCAAACATGAATGTTGGTTTACAAACCCCTTCCTGACAAGCTGATTCTGACCAACTCTGAACCGTAGCATAAAAATCACCCGAGAACATTTCTTAAAACACAGATTCCAAATCAGCGTGTCTAGGGTGGAAAAGCACATTTTCAGCAAGGCACCAACCTCCAAGGAGCCAGTCTGCACTCCTGACTCCCACTCATGGGGACATCATGGGTATCAGGACAATATTGCTCCCTGGCGTTTTCAATGGGCAATTTTCTGGAAGCAGATCCCCAGGCTTTCTTCCCAGGTACCTCTGGTTGGAGTTGAACATGTAGCCTTTTGGTTAGTCAAATCAAACCAAACGCACTGCCATCTAGTGAATGCTGACTCATAGCAACCCTAGAGGACAGGGTGGGACTACCTTTAAGGATCTCTGATACTGCAGCTGAGGGGAAGGGCAAGCCCTGTCTTTCTCCCGCAGAGCTGGGGGCATTCATTGTTTGTGCTCTTGATATACCAATTCTGCCTTTTGCCTCCATTTCTAGAATCTTGGTCAGATTTATGACCCATTCTAACATGTTAAAAGAGAGGTTAATAATAAATGATGCAGTGAATGCGTTTTTAACTAAAGCCATTCCTTTCTCTTTTTGAAGTAGATTACATGTTGGGTTGCCAACTGGAAGGCAAGCAGTTCGAAACCAGCAGCTGCTCCTTGGGAAAAAGATGAGGCTTTCCACTTCCATAAAGAGTTACAGTCTCGGAAAGCCACAGGGGCAGTTCCACTCTGTCCTATAAGATTGCTTTGAGTTGACATTGACTTGATGGCAGTCAGTTTGGCCTGTTCTGTTTTTCAAATCTCAGGAGAGTAAACTAAAGTAAATAGGAAAACACCTGAAGATTCTTATTTCCACACCGTCTTTTATGTATTGGAGTTTTGTGTTTCACATCCCAGGATTTGGGTGACATGACCAGTATTAGATCAATCCTTAGCCCAGGTGGCAGTGCCAAGTAAATGCTGGACTGTTGACCATAGGTTGGCATTTCAAACCCACTGGCTGTTCCGCAGGAGACGGTTGAGGCTATCTGTTCCCATAAAGATTTACAGTCTCATACAAGTCTGCACACTGGAGACACAAAGTGTGTCCCGTCTGCCCCACGCACAGTGGGGCAAAATGCAAAGGGAACCAAGGAATCCTGAAAATAGGCTTCTGAGTTGGGGGACAGGGTCAATTGGAGGCATTCATAAGGGTCAGCAGACAAACCTGGAACTACTTAGGTTTTCTTTCTTTTGCTCATCTATGTCATCTATGTCATCTATGTAAGATAAGCAGGGCAAACAATCCTGAGGAGAAAACAATAGGACCGTCAGACCCAGGGGGACATGGGCGAGAAGGGGGTAGGCAGGGAGAGTGGGAAGTCAAAAAACTCAGGGATAAGGGAAAAACAAGAGATCTTAAAATGATGGTCAACAGGCCTGGTGCCATGTATCCAGGGGGAATTACTGAGAGCCGAGTGGAGGGTGAGCATGATAGTGGGACAGGAGGAAGGTGAAAGGAAATGGAGGAAAGAAGTAGAAAGCAAAAGCTATTTATAGAGGTATAGCATGTATATATGTAAATATATTACTTTATAATGACAGGAATAGAGGTCAATGTACATCTATTTATATGTTAAGTATTAAGATAGCAGACAGACTTTGGGCCTCTACTCAAGTCTTCCCTAAACACAAGAACACTTTGTTCTAATAACCTGGCACTCTTTGATGCTCACCTTCCTGACACGACCACTGAAGGCAAAATGGATGCATTTGGTGAAGAAAGTGGATGGTGCCCGATTATCAAAAGATGTAGCATCTGGGGCCTTAAAGGCTTGACGTTAAACAAGCAGCCATCTAGCAGGGAAGCAAATAAGCTCACATGGAAGAAGCACACCAGCCTGTGTGATCATGAGGTGTTGATGATATCAGGGATCAAAAGATCCACAGCAAGCAATTATATTGATGTGAGTGAAGGGGTTTGGAGTGGAGACCCAAAGCCCATCTGTAGACAGTTGGCCACCCCCCACAGAAGGCTTATAAGGAAGGGACGCTTCAACAGGGTGCCATATAGCACTGAGGACACACCCATCATTCCTCTAGTCCCTTAGTGCTTCCTCCCCCCACGACCGTGACCCAGCTCTACCTTACAAATCTGGCTAAACCGGAGTACACACATAGGTACAGATAAGAGCTCTAGACACACGGAACTCAGGACAGATAAACCCCTCAAGAACAGTAGTGGGAGCAGTGATAGCATGAGGGTAGGGGGATGGTGGGGGCGGGCAGAGAAGGGGTAGAAAGAGGGAACTCATCACAAGGTTGCATATATAGCCTCCCCCCCAAGGGGGATGAATAACATGAATATGGGTAAAGGGAGACAACAGCTAGTGTAAGATATAAAATAACCTTAATAATATATAATTGATCAAGGATTAATAAGGGTGAGAGGGTGGGGGAGGGCAGGGTAAAAAGAGGAGCTGATACCAAGGGCTCAAGTAGAAAGAAAATGTTTTGGAAATGTTGATGGCACCATTTGTAGACAGGTGTGTGCTTAGTACAATTGAAGGATGGATTTTTGTAAGATTTCTAAGAGCCTCCCCAATAAAATGATTTTAAAAAGAAAGATTTACAGTCCCAGAAACTCTGTATAGGGTTGCTATGAGTTTGTATGAACTTGGTGTTTTGCTCTTTTTAAAAAAATTTTTCAATAGTATCAAAATCATTTTCTGTCTTATTTCAAATTCTTCATTGACATATTTTAATATGGCTGCATATTTTTCAATTAAGAGGAAGTGCTATGGTTTTCTCCACATTTCCCCTATGGCTGGATATTTTAATTATTTTGATTTTTAAAATATAATTTTAGTTTTTAACCCAGTTTTTACATTGACTATTTTGACTTTGACTGCGAATGAGGGTCAATTATTAATTCATGCCTTTAAGCAATAAACATTAAGGACCCGCTCAGTGCTATGCACCATGTTCAACACTGAGGAAGTGAATTGAGCAGAGAGGATGTGTTTACCTTAGGTGCCTTGAGGAATGTGGAGACCATTGGTCAGTAAAATGAGGTTTCATCTCTTATTATTCTCTCTGGTGGGCTCAGTGTCTGTCATGTATTGCATTTTGCCAAATTATGTGTCAACTTGACTGGGCCACGATTCTCAGCCATTTGTCAGTTATGTAATGATGTAATTTGGCAGTTGTACAATGATGTAATCATCCTCTAGGTTGTGACCCAATGTGACCAGACAATCAATTGTTCAGGGAATCAGGGTGGAATGTAACCTCCTGACTCAGCCCACATCAGCTATGTTGTAAAGGGAGTTTCTTGGGATACGGCATGCCTCACCTTTCCACTTAAACAAATGACAGGAGGAGGGAGAAATGAGCAGAGGAAGGGGGCTTGATTACCACCCAGAAAGATGAATCAGAAGCAAAGCCTGTTCTTTGCACCCAGGGTCCCTGCTCTGAGAACCTTCTGAATTAGGGGAAGGTTGATGCCAAGACTCATGGATATCTCCAAAGGATATCCTCAAAGATGTTGAAAAGAAACAAGGACCTTCTCCCAGAATCCACACAGAGAAAAAAGTCTTTCTCTAGAGCCACTGCCCTGGATTCCAACTTCTAACTTCTTAAACTGCTAGAGAATGAAATTTGTTCCTTAAAGCCATGCACTTGGGGGGTATTTCTGTTGTAGCCGCCCTAGATCCCTTGAGATCCATTAGCATCTTCTAACCACTAAAGGGTCATGGGAATTATGCATTGTTCCCCCCCACCACTATGTTGTGCGCTTCTTGCCGGAGAGAATCATGTCATCTATCAATCTTAAAAACAAAATAAAACAAAAAGATGAGGAAAGGAAAATCACATTGCAAGCTGTCAATACGATTCCTTTACTTACTTTCTTCCTTTTAGGCATCGGCTCACATGAATCACTCCGCTTCCTGCCCCTAAACCCAAATTTACTGGCCGGACTTGATTCCCACTCAAAGTCCCTGGTGCTACTTAGTTTTAAAGTCACTCTGTACTCATTGGAAGCTGGATGGACTGTGGGCTTGTTTCTGGACATTTCATCTGTCTGTCTCCCTGCCCACCCAATCTTCCCTCCATATCTCTTTCCATTTATCCCTCTGTCTCTTTATCCGTTTGTTCATATATCTCTCTCCATCCCACTATGCCTCCCTTTCTCCCTTTATTCGTCCATCAGTTCATCCACCGATCCCTCCATTAGACTATCTGTTCATTCGTCCATCCATCCCTCTTTCCATCAATAAACCCTCACGGACCACCTTCTATGGCCCCGTGCTCCCAGTAGACGGTGAGATAACAAAATGAATGAACGAGTCAATGACCAAAAAAGTTTTGCTCATTAGGGAGGTATAAATAGCACTTGAGTTTCTGGACATGAACTTTTTGCCTCTCCATCTTTCACACAGAGTTATATTGAGACTAAAGGAGGGAAAAGCCTTTTATTCGTCTGCCTGCTGTGTAGTTTAAAAATTCCATCAAAATGTACAATGCTCTGAAAAAAACCCAGGTGGAAAGAAATCTTTCTATGGTGTCTAAAAATGTACAGACCCTGCTATCTAAGGGCTGCGGTCAGGTCAGCAGACTGACCATCCATTGAGGGTGGGAGACAGGTTCCCCAATCCTCTAACTTTTTGAAGGCCACTGTCCATTATCCCCGTTATTTATTAGCATGGTGCCCCTTCTGTACAGGTTACTCTCTTCAACCCTGGCCCAGACGTTGACTGATCTTCCAGGAATCACTTATTTTTAATTAATTGAATCAGTCCTTTGTTTTGTTGTTCTGCATTGACGCCAGGCCAGGCAATCTCTGAAGAAGTTTCTCTTCAGTTAAATTGAGAGAATGAGACTTTCAGGTGTTCCAGTCTTGTCTTTCTCAGGTTTCCGTGCAGCAGGCAGGAGGAGGCGTGTCTCCAATGTTCCCGGAGTGCCTGGCACAGGAGGGCACAGAATAGATGCTCAGCAAATTCTTGTTTCATAAATTCTAAATGAGTTCATAAAATTTTAATCGATTCTTGCCTCATAAATGGATTGATACATATCTGGTAAGGCGGTGCCTGCATTGCTAGCAACTAGTGCAAGGCCTCCTACCTTGTAGGTGCTCCGGTGTAATGTCTGAATCCATATTCTCTACTTGATCTCCCTTTCCCCTCTGATATCCATTGCAATGGCTGAACAGAAGTCATTCAAAAAATCCATGCTCCAAAGGGTACAGTAGGGACATTAACAAGTTGTGCTCAGGTGGCTGTTTATCAGCCCAGGGGACAGCGTTTCAGGTCTGCCAACGAATGCCCCAAGATCCACTCCAATCTGCTATAAAAGCCTCTATCCAGGGAGGGAGGGGGGAAAGTGGTCACTAACCTGAGGACACTGGAGAGATGAGTATGGAGGATCAAGAAGATACACCGGACTGGAACAGGAAAAACCTTCTCAGGTGTTTCCCCCTCTGATGTATGCTGGACTTGATCTGTTTTTCAACATTTTCTGTATTTTTGTTTTGTTTTGTTTGTTCATATTAAGGTTTATCTCAGAGGTGTTATGTCATTGGGGTCACCCTCTTGAAGTTGTGTCATATGTTTTCTGGTTTTTTGGTCTGTGAAACCCAGGATTGGTAAAGCTACAGGGACAGCAAGTAGAATACAGGTTTCGGGGTGTGGGGGGGGTGTACAGTTGAGTGGGGATGGTAACAGGGAGCTGATTTTAAAGAATCCAGGAAAGAAAAGAATGTTTGGACAACGACTGTGGTAGCATTTGTACAATACTGCTTGAAAATATTAAACTATGGAATTATATGAAAAAAAAAAAAGCCTCAACAAAGGCATTCTACTCAGCTCTCTAGGTCAGCACACCCTCCTCCCAAAGACCACTCACTCCAGTAAGCCTCAGGCGGAAGGCGCTCAGCTCCCGTCCCTGGCTCAGCAAGTCCAACCTCCTCAAGGAAGTGCCCAGGGGCACTCCGCTCCTCAAGCCAGCCTCTGGAACAAACACACTCATGTTAACTTGCTCCTTGGCTTGGTAAGCCCATCCCTGTCTTCCCTGCTCTGGCTCCTGGTTCTGCTGCTGCTCCACTGATGGTATAGCTGTCAACTGGATCCAGAAGGTTTGCTGTGCAGGAATCTGCTCCACCTCTGGCTCTTGCTGGTCATGAGATCCCTCCTTCTGCTTCTAAGAGGGATCATTTTATACACGTCAGGATGGCACTCCAGAGACTCCTAATCCTAATCACTCACAGGTGGATCCTATCAGTATCTTCCCCCACCTTCTTACCAGATCCCTGCAGGGAAAGTTTGTTTGGTGGGAGATAGAGACTTTGGCTAGAGGAGTCACGTTGAATAATTCACTGCTCCTGCATCCGTAGAAAATGTTTATTGAATGAATGTATGAGGGGACTATCTCTGGGGACGGTTGAGCCTTGTAAATCCAAGAGGATTGACCCCCCTCAACCCTTTCTACTTCTGAATGGTAATGTGAACTCTGGATCTGATTTGAGAGTACATTTGCCCGTATTCTTCATTCACGTCAGGGCGATTGGAGAGAGGTTTCAAGCGGGAAGGCTGCCCCTCCTTCCCCAGTCTCTACCTATGGAAAGCACCGCCCTAACAAAGTCATAGACGTTAAAAACTTGGCCCTAATTTTCCCTCATGCCAGAGCGTCATGATTCAAAACACCGGGGTGGGGAGGTGGGGGCAGCACCAAGGTACCGAAGAAGAGAAAGAGCCCCTGAAAGCGCAGAGCAGGTTTTGTGGGAATAGAAAGAAGAGGGTCAGGACTGGAGCCATTCCAAGAGCCTCCACTGTCTCTTACCTGTGAATGCCCCTCCCATGTGGGGGAGCTGTCTGCATGCATTCGTTCCTTCTCCTTTGGTTTTCCCAGGGAAGATGAGTTTGGGGGAGAGGGGTTGAGTCTGCCCGGCTCAGTTTCTACCTCCCTTTAGATCTGTCATCAGGGAGCCCCCAGAACCCCGTGCTCCTCCATCTGGGTGGACGGCTGACTTGCCTCTGTTATCACCGTGTGCTGCCAGGAACTAGTGATTAAACCAAAGCAACCCAAGGGGTTGTCATGGAATCCATTCCAGCTTGTACCCACCATGTGCACAGACTAGCTCAGTGCCCCAGAGGCTGACAGGGGCTGACAGTTGCTACTGACTGGTTTCGAACCACTAACCATTTCCTTAGTCGCCAAGCGCAAAGTGTTTGCTCCATCCAGAGACCTGCGACTGGTGGTTCAGTCTGCCTAGTGCTGGGAAGCGGAGAATCTGATGACTTAGTCCAGGCGTGTCAAACTGGCGGCCCATGGGCTGCATGCGGTCCCCAAGGTAATTTTTTTTTTTTGTGACCCGCGGTGCTCTGAAATAAAATGGAAACAGAAAAAATTGATATGAAGAAAATAGCGCTTAGGAGAGATTGAGGCAATACTGTACATGCGCAATTCCTTCGTTAACCCTTTAACTACTGAAGACGAGTATGCACGTGGCCCCGTGCCTTTCCTGGGGGCCTGTGGACGTATATACACGTTCTGACTCAGTTCTGGCAACGTTTGGAAGCGATATGTCTGCCACTCTCAGCGTCACGGAATGTAAACAGATGCCGACAGCAAAAAGGTTAAAAAGAGCACTCTGGGTTGTGCTATTATGAATCACACCTGGCAGCAGCGCAAGCTAACTTTTTTAGAGGGAACTCATTACAATTGTGCATCACGTTTGTCAGCTGTGCAGCATTTTGTGTTTTTTATTAGTCAATTTGTTATATTTTCTGGTCACAACATAAGCAGTCAATGAAAACTAGTAGGAGGAAAGCGCTGGCAAGTTTCGGGTAAAAAAGAATAATTTTAGTTTGCTAAATACATGAAACAAAATAAATGGTTAAATAAAAGCAATTACATAGTATTTTCATTATCCTATCTACATTCCTGAATTCTCCCTTAGAAATATAAATTAAAAAATATTTTTAAATGAGATGTGGCCCACTGGAATCTTGCCTGTTGTACCAAATGGCCTGCATTTTAATTGAGGTTGACAGCCCTGGCTTAGTCTAATGGGACTGCGGTCCTCTTATGCAGGACATGGTAAAGTTGGCTGCAGTGTTAGCCGTGGCTTGTGAGGAAGAGGACGATGGCTTCATAAGGACAGCAAGTCCCTAAAGTTGTGGTGGTATCCAGCAGTTGGCTGCTCTGCTCCAGATGCAGCTACCTGGGAACGGTACTCCCAGAGGAGAAGGCCAATGGCCTTCCATGTAGGTCTCGGGCTCACCTGCTATGCTCTGAGCAACAGTTGTTACTAGTATGCTTAAAAAGTAAAACTAATGACTCATTTAGTGTTCATAGTGAATCTCTAACATATGAATCACCGTGTCCTGCTTATTGACCAAAGACTCCACCATACAAAAAAATCCAGCCCCACCACCACCCTCCATGCCACTGAGTCCACTTCCACTCATAGTGACTGTCTATAGGGTTCCCAAGACTATAAATCTTTATGGGTGGAGACAGCATCATCTTTCTCTCAAGGAGCAGATAGTGGATTTGAACCTCCGACCTTTCGGTTAGTAGCTTATCACTTAACCCACAGAACACTCAGTGCTCCCAAGTAAGGGGTATTGCATTTGACTAATGCTACATTAATCACAGAGGAAGGATTTAAACCAGACTCCAAAGTTCTTTCCATTGTCTCTTTTGTTGAATGGATGCTTTAATGAAGGAATGGATGGTGACGTCACAGTGGGGGACGGCAGCTGAATTTTCACCACTAGTTGACCTAACTACTGAGGCTTGGAATTTTTGTTTTTTTCCCCAAGTATTACTTGGAATGACGATCTAAATTCATTCATGGCATAAGCCAGAGCAGTCTGTCAAATTCATAGTCACTTACTAATGGGGCATTTTAGTAAGCCAAAGGGGTGTTGGTAGATAGATAATCATTTGTCAATTTGAGGGTTACGCGTGTAGGGGTTGACTCTAGCTTGTCAATCAGGTAATAGCCAATGAGGCCTCTGTGTGGGCATGGCCTCCTCCTGAGAATTCTGGGAAATCTGGGACTTCCTCCTTGGAGGCAGAAGACACCTCTCTCTCTCTCTCTCTGCTAATCCCTGGGAGACACTGCAGAAGACAAGCCACATGGAAAGAACCAGACTTCTGAAGACGGAGAAGCCACAGAGAAATCCCTGCCAGCACTGAGATGCTTACAACACCACTGGACCCAAAGACTTTCTACCCACTGGCTTGTGATCGTTCTGCATTTGGCTTTGTTGCATGTGCTTTGTGAGTCTGAAGAGGACTTTATACATTGGTATCAGACATATGGACTAAAATCCAACTTATGGCCCTGGACTGGACTGGGTAGGATGTTTTCTCTATGTTCAACTGCTCTTGTATATAAATCTCTTTCTTATACACATGTGTGTCCATGGACTTGTTTCTCTAGTCTACCCTGACTCACACATGAACAAAGTTTGGTCTCTAGCTATCGGCACCAAGGCTGTATCGATGGGCTCACCCGCCGGAACAATGCTGAACAGGTCAGAGGACCAGGCGGTGTTTTGTCCTGTTGTACATTGAGTCACTATGAGTCGGAGCCAACTCAATGGCACCTAACAACAGCACCAAGAACAACCACAGCAGGTGTTTGACAAAGTGAATTTTTGCCAACCTGGAACTCATACGCTGTGCTCTTTGGATGCTCCTGTTTGTCATTCGTTTCTTTTCTGATTCTAGTGAGGACAACGTGTAATAACAGGGAATGAACGAAAAGTCTCTGTGTTCTGCCTTCTCTCCCCTGAGGCAAGTGGGCCAAAGGTGAGCATTAGGGCTCTTAGAAAGGAAGGGCGGGGCCTGTGTTAGTTTCCGGAGGCTGCCCTAACAAAGTTCCCCATACTGGGTAGCTTAAAACAATAGGATTTGATTGTCTTCTGGATCTGGAGGCTAGAAATCCTACGTTAAGGTGTGTGCAGGACCAGACTCTCTCTGAAAGTGCTAGGATCCTCTGTTGCCCCTTTCTAGCATCTGGGAGTTCCTGCCAATCCCTGGTGTTTGTTTAGAGATGTTATTTAATCTCTGCTTCCATCGTCACCCCTGACTCCTTCCCTTGGGTCGTGTGTGTGTGTGTGTGTGTGTGTGTGTGTCCTCTTGTTATAAGAATACCGCTCAGGATAGATTAGGATCCACTCTCCTAATTCATGTTGTATATGACCTCATGTTAACCAGTAACGTTTTCAAAGATCACATTTTCAAACTAGGCCATGTTTCCAGATATCAGGACCAAGGATTTCAACATATCTTTTTGGGGAGCACCATTGAATGCACAGCAGGCTCACATTTTGGAAAGCAGTGTTTGAACCATACTCAGATTCTGATTCAGAATTCCTGTATTCGTCCTCATTTTATTCTGTGTCTTCTAAAGTCCCAGGAATATCTTGGTGCTGGTGGTGTGCTTGATAAGGCAGGCAGCTGCAATGTGTTCCGCAACCTTTAGAAAAGGAAAGGTGGAACCTTTATTATCATCATTTGCACTGTCGGTGAGGAAAGACCCTGAGGTAGCAGAATTCCATTGTCACCACTGATACCAGTGTTCTTCCAGTGCCTGGAGAGATAACC
This sequence comes from Tenrec ecaudatus, assembly GCF_050624435.1. Classification (NCBI taxonomy): domain Eukaryota; kingdom Metazoa; phylum Chordata; class Mammalia; order Afrosoricida; family Tenrecidae; genus Tenrec; species Tenrec ecaudatus. The sequence goes on along the minus strand of NC_134539.1, from coordinate 72,172,127 downwards.
TGGGAATTCTCCCCATCTCACCCCTTTCCCCAACCCCCTGACACACCCACACCCACCCTACTTGAAGACTCTCACCAACTTAGAATCCTTGTGGAGATTTTTTTTAAGCCTTGAGTTTTCCAGACCATTCCATAGCCCCCCCTGGGGACAGCCGCTCAGGAGAGTTTGCCCTGAAACACATTCACAGCGATTTCTGCTCCAGACACTGACTTTTTGGTATTTCCTGCTGGAACTCTGGTTGGGTGGAGTTCCCTCTGGAAGCACCAGAGTTTTCCTGTTGATGCAGATGATTTTCAAAACCTTAAATAAACTCTGCTCTTATGAGTTCAGAATAACAACAGTCCCACAGCGATTTAACTAAGCCCCTAGCGTGAGTCTGTTCTAGTGACGGGGATACAACAGTGAGCTCAGAAGATGCTGTTTTCTATCCGTTCTCCGCCTGGTCTGGGAGACACTAGGAAGGAAGCATTTACCCAGTCTGTGGCGAGTGGAATGAATGACAAAGCTCAAGGGGTTGGGGATAAGGGTGCCAACAGCAGAGGCAGTCAACCCAAACTTGGGAATGAGGGGACTTTGGGTGTGCAGTGTGCTGGGAGAAACTTCCCAGAGCTAGCTAAGCTGTGTCCTCACTATATGAAACTAAATTGTTGTAGGCTTTGTTCTTCATTTTAGGTTATTAGTGCTGTCAAGCAGATTCTGACTCATAGAAGAAAACACTTGCTGGTCTCGCATTGTGCACACAATGTCTACAATGTGTGAGCCCATTGTTGCAGCTACTGTGTCAGACTACTTCCTGGAGGGTCCTCTTCTTCTTTTTTTCTTCATGATTCTCTGCTTTTCCACACGTTATATCCTTTCTCAGGGCCTGGTCCATTTTGAGAATATGAGATGAAGTTTTGCCATCTAAGAAACAATCCCATTGTATTTTTCCAAGGCAGATTTGCTTATTGTTCTGGAATTCCATGGCATACTCAATATTCTTGGCCAGCACCATAATTCATTCTTTTTAAAAAATCATTTTATTGGGGGTTCATCCAATTCATCACAAGCCATACACCCCTCCATTGTGTAAAGCACATTTGTACATTTGTTGCCCTCATTATTTTCAAAACATTTGCTCTCCACATAAGCCCTTGGAATCAGCTTCTCATTTTTTCCTCTTCCTCCCCACTCCCCCCTACCTCATGAACCCTGGGTAATTTATAAATTATTATTTTGTCATGTCTTACACTATCTGACATCTCCCTTCACCCATTTTTCTGTTGTCAATTCCCCAGGGAGGAGGTTATATGTAGATCCTTGTAATCGGTTCCTACTTTTCACCCCACCCTCTGTTTACCCTCCCGATATCACCACTCTCACCACTGGTCCTGAAGGGGTCATCCGCCCTGGATCCCCTGTGTTTCCAGTTCCTATATGTACCAGTGTAAATGCTCTGGTCTAGCCAGATTTGTAAGGTAGAATTGGGATCATGATAGTGGTGGGGGTGGGGTTCCTAGCATTTAAGAACTAGAGGAAAGTTGTATGTTTCATCATTGCTACACTGCACACTGACTGACTTGTCTTCTCCCCGCCACCCTTCTGTAAGGGGATGTTTAGTTGCCTACAAATGGAACTTGGGTCCCCAATCTGCACTCCCCTTATTCACAATGATTTGATTTTTCTTTGATGCCTGATACCTGATCCCTTCGACACCTCCTGATCACACAGGCTGGTGTGCATCTTCCATGTGGGCATTGTTGCTTCTCAGCTAGATGGCCGCTTGTTTACCTTCAAGCCTTTAAGTCCCCAGACACTATCTCTTTTGATAGCCGGGCACAATCAGCTTTCTTCACCACATTTGCTAATGCATCCATTTGTCTTCAGTGATTGTGTCGGGAAGGTGAACATCATGGGATGTCAGTTTAATAGAACAAGGTGTTATTGAATTGAGGGAGTACTTGAGTGGAAGCCTAATGTCCATCTGCTACCTTAATACTAAACGCCATAATTCAAACACATCATTTCTCCCCAGGCTTCCTTATTAATCATACAGGTTTCTCATGCACATGAACTGGTGACTAAAAATATCATGGCTTCTTAAGTCAGGAGAACGTTGACACCTTGCTTTCTGAAGCGTTCACAGCAGATTTGTTTGCCCAATGGGATACAGTAGTTGATTTCTTTACCGATGCTGCCATGGGGGTTGTAGTGGTTAGATTGTGTGCTAACTACATGGCACTGATATGGAGTAAGGGCGGAGTCCAACCTGTCAATCAGGTGGTAGCCTAGTGATGCCGTCTTGGGGGTGTGGCCTTGTAAAAGCGAGGCCGTGAGAACTTCTCTATTTCTCTGTTGGCCTCTGCCTTCTTGTATGCTTGGATTTTGTGTCTGTGTCCAGGGTGACCCCGTGTGGCACTCTGCTGTGTTCCCAACAGCCTTGGATCCATGTGACTCTGCCGCCACCGGCCTGTGATCTCCCTGCCCCCCTCTTCCCTTTCCTGTTTCATCAGTCCACAGCTACATGAGTCTCAAGAGGGCTCTGGCTAGCCCACGGGTGGAAGTTGGCTGGGCTGAGATGCTTCCTTGATATAAAGTGACTTCTTGATATAAGGCAGCTCTTTCTTGTACACACACTAGTGCTATTGGTTTTGTTTCTCTAGACAACCCAGCTTCGCGACAGGCATTGCTTGTGAATCCAAGTAAAATGTTATCCAAATGGACTAGGTGAGCTAATTTGCCAGAAAGCTTGTATCTTTCCAGTGTGTTGGTGTTTATAGTGAAGTACTCCCCGGCTTTCATTAACAGAAGCCCTTATACTGAAACGAACTCACTGTCATCCAGTTCATTCTGACGCAGCGTGACACTAGAGCACAGAGTAGAACTGCTCTGTAGGGGTTTGAGTACTGTAGACATTCATGGGAGCAGGCAGCCTCCTCGTTCTCCCCTGGAGCAGGTGGTGGGTTTGAAACACTGACCTGGTGGTTAGCAGCCCAATACTGATCCACTATACTTACTACCAGATCTACCACAGGGAACTTTGGTACTTGGTTTGAAGTGTGTTTGGGGGATGTCAAGCAGGAACATCTGAATGCAGACGCTCAGGCAGCAGAGCACATTCCCGAGTCAGATGTAAGTGACTTTCAGATCCTCATCTTTGGATTCTCGAGGCCATTGTTCCTCTCCATTAGTGCAAACACCCAACATCAATTTCTTTCTTTTTTAAAATTGTTTTATTAGGGGCTCAAACAACTCTTATCACAATCCATACATATACATACATCAATTGTGTAAAGCACATTTCTACATTCATTGCCCTCATCATTCTCAAAACATTTGCTCTCTACCTAAGTACCTGGCATCAGCTCCTCATTTTTCCCCTCCCTCATGAACCCTTGATAATCTATAAATTATTATTTTGTCATCTCTTGCCCTGTCTGACGTCTTCCCTCATCCACTTCTCTGTTGTCCGTCCCCCAGGGAGAAGGTCACATGTAGATCCTTGTAATCAGTTCCCCCTTTCCACCCCACCCTCCCAGTATTGCCACTTTTACCTGGAACAAGGAAACTGGATTCGCTGCGCATATCGTGCTCAATACTTCTTCCATACCTACCGAATCAAGGTGGTCAAGCCAATTTTGTTGCCAGTGTCACAAGGACCGACTATGACCATCAAGAAATGCAGCCAATGGCAGTGATGGTGGATGACTATTTTTACTTTGTTTCACCCTAAAGTGGACCCAGTGTTCAAAGTCCACGGTGCTGCCTTGAACAATCACCATGTCAACTTCTCCATCTGCTGCTTTAATATTTTACCGAAGTTTTTGAACTGTTTGGTTTGGGTTGTTACTTTAGGTATCAGAACACAGTTACGTAGTTTCATGAGTAGCAGGGCAGAAATGGTAACATTTTTCAACTCCCGAGAGTCCTCTGTGCCTCTGCGTTCTTGCTTCCAGTCAGGCAACAACCCCTTCTCCCCCCACACCCCCCATCTATTTTGTCTTACCACAGGTTCACGTTCCACCTGTTTCAGAGTAATTTCATCGATGGAATCACACCATTATGTATTCACTTGTGCCTGGCTTTTGTGCGCAGCATAATGTTTTTGAGATTCATCCCGGTTGCTCCAATCTGCAGATCATTCATTTTTATTTGAAATGCTGATTTCTTTTGGGTGGGTGGAGGCGCAGGAAACCATTGTTCAGGGTCTCATTCAGCCAGGGGAGCAAGACCAAGGAAGTCCCTTTGTTCTAAAAACTCCATCACCTTGCCCTGGAAACCGGGGTGAGCACAGCATCAGGTGAGTAGAGCTCACATTTAGGGAGCAGCCAGGCATATGACTCAGCCCTCCAGGAGCCAAGGAGGTGGGTGGGGGGTGGGGTGGAGAGTGTCCGCCCTCGTGAATGACAGAACGAATGATAGAGGCTGGCAGGGCTATCCGTTCAGCTCTGGTATGAGCTCAGCAAAATGTGACAATCCTGGGACACATAAATATATCCTGCTCTATTTATGTGTGTGTTAGTCTCAGGAGACCGGGTTGGGGTTTGGTGGGGGGGGGGGGGTTGGAGGTGGGGAGAAGCATGAGTTTCCTGAAGGGTTTGAGATGACAGAGCAGTGCTGGTTCCAGGTGAGGTGGGGACACGCAGCCCTAAGTAAAGCTCAGAATGAGCACTCACTCTGTAGCTGGCACTGCTGTGTCCCTTACCTGTGATGTTCATCTCACCGGCACCGTTGCTCTGAGTAGCAAATGTCCCAGTCTTCTGTGTAAGTCCCCATGCCCGTTCTCCCACATCCCTCCACATTCATAAAAAAAATCATTTTATTGGGGCTCATACAATTCTTATCATAATCTATACATCCATCCATTGTGTCAAGCACATTTGTACAATTGTTGCCATCATCATTCTCAAAACATTTGCTTTCTACTTGAGCGCTTAATATCAGCTCCTCGTTTCCCCCTTCCCTCCCTGCTTCCCACTCCCTCATGAATCCTTCATAATTCATAAATTATTATTATTTTTTCATATCTTACACTGTCTGATGTCTTCCTTTGTCCACTTTTCTGTTGTCCATCCCCCAGGATGAGGTTGTATGTAGATCCTTGTAATCGGTTCCCCCTTTCTACTCCACCCTCCTTCCACCCTCCTTCCACCCTCCTGGTATCGTCACTCTCACCAGTGGTCCTGAGGGGTTTATCTGTCCTGGATTCCCTGTGTTTCCAGTTCCTATCTGTACCAGTGTACATCCTCTGGTCTAGCCAGATTTGTAAGGTCGAATTGGGACCATGATAGTGGTGGGGGAGGAAGCATTTTAGAACTAGAGGAAAGTTGTATGTTTCATCATTGCTACCCTGCACCCTGACTGGCTCCTCTCCTCCCTGCAACCTTTCAGTAAGGGGTGTCCACATCCTGCTGACCATGATTCTCATGAGCTGGGCCCCTCGCCTCCAGCAGCCATGTCTCTGAGTTGAAGGGCAGTACTGGGGCTACTGGAACCCCCTTGTGTCAACAAGATGAGCTTGTATAGAGGGCCAACTAATTGAAGTATACAGGGCCAAACACTTTCTGCTCCCCACGGGATCTAGCCTATCTCCAACACACCCCTCCATGAAACGCTGCTGGAGTCCCTAATGTACGCCCCTTCCTTCCTTCCTTCCTTCCTTCCTTCCTTCCTTCCTTCCTTCCTTCCTTCCTCCCTCCCTCCCTCCCTTCCTTCCTTCCTTCCTTCCTTCCTTCCTTCTTCCCAGTCCCATTCTCAACTTCCTCTTCCCCTGGGGACATTTCCTAGTAAATCACTTCCACGTGCGTCTTCATCCCAGGGCCTGCCTTTGGGGGCTCCGATCTGAGGCACAGCCCAACCCAGTGGCCGTTACATTGAGGGCAGCTCGCGGAGGGCCTTGTGCGTGGCAGAGGGTATCCTCCATAAGGTTAAAACAAACATTAAAAAAAAAAGAAATCTACTTTTATTTGGTCGTTGTGGTTGTTGAGAATACAAACAGCAAACCTAGACCAGTACATGGGCGGTCCAAGATGATGAAGTCATCAGATGCCTCATGGCATCCCTCATATGACAAGCCAAACCAACCCAATGCACTGCCATTGAGTGGATGTCTCAATGTTAACGCTTTCTGGGAGTAGAAAGCCACCTCTTTCTCAGAGTGGCTGGTCGTTTCACACTGCTGATCTTGTGGTTAGCAGCCCAATGTGTAACAGCTCTACCGCTGCCTGAGAAAATGAGTGGACTGGATGTAGTTGATAACTGTGGAGGCCCAAGCGCCGTCCACCGCTTTGCCATCAGAGCACGCCTGCGTGGTCCGCTTCTGCAGGTGCAGCCTCCATTCAAGATGCCGACTTTCAGGTGAACAGCAGCTGCAGGGAGCAGTCGTTGGCACTGACTGGAAGGTGAAGCAGACAGACTCAAAACCATCCCCAGGGAGGTCTGTCCTCCTAGTTTCTGAGCTATGGAGGGCCCTGATGGGCAGGTAGAGTACTGACTAAGGGAGCCCACTCCACTTCTGGGAGTTACTGTAGCAGCTTGCAACAATGTGACAATCAATAATTACCAGGCTAGGGAAGGGGTGTCACCCTCCGTTCAAATCTCTGTGGCAGTGTGATGTGTGGCCATCAGAGATCCCCCCAGGAGATTGACGTCTCTGAGTGCAACCTCGGTTTAGCAGACTTCAATGCCAACTGGAAGCAGGGGCAGACTCATTGTCCAGGTGATGTCAGCGGCCAGAGCTGTGGGATGCGCAGGGAGGCAGGCAATGTGCTGACTCTGGGAGCAAACCCCACTGCACAGGCTTCTGTAGCAATTCACAGCAGTCTTGCTGCCCAACCCACGGGGGTTGGGAAGAAGCTGGCCTGCTCCCAGCTGGCCCCTCAGAGCTCTGCCTGGCTGATTTTAGAACACATGCTTGGGTCCTGTCTCCTTGGGCGGCAGGGTGTGTGGAGGTTAGGGAAGCAGGCAGTGGGTGGCCTGCAAGGCTGGTGGCTGGTGGTGGTGATGGGGGGTGCAGTGGGAGAAACGATTTCCCAACCCGTTGCCGGTCTGTTGGTTTTTGGCAGGCTGTCTGCAGTGCTTTCCTCAGCTCCCCAACCAGAGTCTCTCAGATCCGAGCACTATTTCTTGGGCCACTTCATTCTCTCAGAGTCATTCTGTGTAGCACTTAACTTGGCCCTAGGTGACCAGATTTTAGCATTGGTAAAGCAGGACACCATTGATAAAATTCATATCCTGGTGAAATAGCCACATGGCAGCTGAAAACCGTATACCCTAGCTTGTTGAGCATTCTTTCCAAAAATCGGGACTTTTTAAAAATGCCGCGGGACTCAGGACAAATTGTTAAAAATCGGTACTGTCCTGCCAAAAGCGGGACGTCTGGTATTTGTCCGGCTCCTTTTCCAGAGTTGGGTCTCCTTAGCTCCTGGCTCTTTCTCCAGCACGCTGGTGTGGTGTGTAGAGAACCGACGGACCATCTGCTTCTGTAAAGATTGCAGCCTAGAAACCCTGGTCAGTCACACATCGTCTTTATGAATCCGTAGCCTATGCAGTGGCAATGAACTACCACCCAGCAGCTGTTTAGGAAGCAGTGACTGACTGGCCGATGGGAAGTTTCTTCAGTTTCCTCACCGCTTGTGCTCACCGGCTTCACAGGCAAACAGTCCATGGGCCAGAAGTGTACCCGGTGCACCCACAGGGCCAGCACAGAGTCTCCCTCCCACGTGTGCTCTTCCCGGGGTTCCAGGAAGAGCCAGATGCCTGCACTTTGCACCACATCAAAAAGCCCCAAACCCACTCACGTGTTATAGCATGGAACCTTCCCTGACCCCTCACGTATTACAGCGTGGAACCTGCTCCACGGTGCGACTTGATGGCAATCCTTCTAGAAGCACATCTCCAGGACCACCTTTTGCTCTACCGAGGGGCCTTATATGGTTCCTAGGGGCCAAGGTTGAGGGTCAGCGGTAGAGCTGAATCTAGAGGTAGGTCTGGCCAGTTGTGTAGCTCTTGATTGAGTCATTAGGAAGAAATTTTCACACAGGGGTTTCAAGGAGCTACATAGCACGTCAACACACCGAATTACATGCCCATTCTTGGACTCCTGCCCTTCGCAACACAAGGACGTATAGTCAGTCTCCAGTTCTGACCAGCCGCTGGTAAGTCCCTACTTCTTTCTATTTCACCAGCGAAGGTTCTCTCCATCTATAACATTGACAAATGGCTCTGGAAGTCTTTGTCGACAAAGGCGCCATATCAATGTATGAGATTATCGAAGTATATACAGATTGAGAGATTGATTCCCCAGGTGGGTACTTAAAATACACCCAGCACCCACATGCATTCATCCCCACAAACCAGGTTACTTTTCTTCTGGGAAAGCTCTGATCAGCAGGGATACATTTTCCTACCTGACAGCTGGCTGTAAATCAAGAAGTGTGATTTAATAGTCACCAGCGCTCTGCTTCAGTTCGCTGCTGTCTCAGGCAATCCTTCACTTGCTGGGACACCGGGCCTGTAAGCTCTTGGCACATTCTCGGCCCTGCACATGGAGAGCGAATGCTTAGCAGCGAGGTAAATATTGGCATGCTGGAAGTGAGCTGTGAGCACAATAAATAAGTCAGGGCACCTTCGGACAGTTTATCTCTGGATCCACCTTTTTTTTTTTTTTCAACCAATAAGCTAGTCCAGAACTAGAAACTTCCCAAGTTTGGACCAAACCAAAAATAAAGAAGATTTTTTTTTTTTTTGGTCACAACATGAAAACTGGGGTAGGTTTGCACGGGCAGAGCCTGCTCCTGGTAGAGGCCCAGTCAATGCTGGGGGACTCATTTGCAAGAGGTCACGTGCTCTATTCCCGCAAACCCTGATGGCTTGCGTGAGATTCCTGATCTGGGCCTCTCTGACTTTCTCCTTCATGATGCTGCTCACCCATGTTTGTGTGGAGTTGCTCAAGCAAGCCAGGCCATTCCACACCTCAGTGCCTTTGCACTCACTGATCTTTGTACTTGGAACGGAATGTTTCTTTTCATCCAGCTGGACTGGGGACATGTCCTTATCTTTCAACACCTGGAAGCACCAAGCTGGCCTTTCACCTCCTTCATCAAAGTTTTCTGCGGCGCTTGCTCTCCTGATCCCAGAAGGCACACTTTCTGATCTGTCGACACTTGGAACACGCATGCATGACCTCTCACCTTCTTAATGCTTTTCTTTTCACCTTATTTGCACGTAATCCATGCAACATACAACTCAATCATCTGGGCACGTCAGGAGGAGCTGGACAATCACCACAAGCAATTCGAGAACATCGTTGTCTTTCTTATACTCATTGTTATTAGCACCTCATTTCTCCCCCCCACCTCCCCCAACCTCCCCTGCCATGCCCCCAAGAAAACATTAAACCAGTTACTGTCTCTGTAGATTTATCTATCCTGGATTTCATATACAGAAAAACATACAAAAATCAATCAAACATAAAACTAACAGCAAGAGCAAAATGAAACAGAGACAAACTTCCAGGGTTTTCTTGACAGACTTCTTCCCATATGCCTGACACTGCACATTTCTTTTAGCGCAAACTTGACTTGGGCCCTCTTAGCAAGTCCCTGCCCACGTCCTGGATCCACATCGATGCCACAGGCTGCACTTCGTGGCAACTTGCTTCTCCTCTGTGACCTCTCAAGCTACCTCCACAAGTGCTGTGCGTCACGTAGATGTGTCCGAGTGAGAAAAGTGGAGGGTTTACACTGAGCGCCATACAGCCTAACCTCATAAAAATCCCTATTAAAATCTCCATTCATTTCAAAAACTCCTCCTCCCCTAGACAGCTCTCCTTTCTCCTCCAATTTTCCTTTCCTCTCTTTTCCAGTCTCACTGATTCCAGCCTCCTCTCACCCCTGGAGTCTACCCGACCATCCCAATGTCATGGGACATTTTAGCACTCTCCACCCTTTCTTCGCCATCAGCTTGCATTCCTGTGTTCCAGGTCCTTCTCTTCAGAGCATCGTGGACAAGTCCTCTTACAAGGCCAGCACCTTGTAACAAACAAACAAACAAACAAACAAATAAATAAATATATAAAACAAATGCCCAGCACCTCGCCTTCTCCTTCTCCTAGAGATGAAAGTAACTGGAAGACAGGGATCAAGTCTTAGAAACCCCCTGTGCAAAGAGCTGTGTAACATTTATGGAACATAGGACTCAATAAACCAGAGAATGTAACCACAGAATAAAATAAAATTCCTAAAGCTTCCCAAATCAATACGTGGCTTTCTCCTGTCGAAAGACCTGCTGTAACTGCTCTATTAATGCCTTGGCCCTGGCCAGTTTCTATGATCCTCGCACTCTAAGTCCATGGACAACCAGGAGCTTGTCTCTCCTCAGTCCATTGTGCATGTTCTTGCTTTCAGACCTTCCTTTGGGTTGCATCCTGGACCTGGAATGATCTAAGTCCTTCTTGGAGGCAGGCAAACACATCAGTTCACTGAAGGTCAAGGAGGATGTAGCTGCTCTGGTCTTATAGGACCAACTCAAGTCACCCTCCTCGGAAAGATTGGATGGCAGTAATATGTCATCAGACATTTTCACTGGGGGCTCCAGCTTGTGCACAACTCTTCCTCTATTGAGTTCTGGCATGAGTTAAATTGTACAACCTCCCTACCTCACCCCACACCCCCTCCCAAAATTATGTGTCCATTTGGCTATGCCAGGAGGCCCATATTAATTAATTATCCTCTATGTTGTGATGTGTTATTAAATCCTAACCTCAATTTGTTAATAAGGCAGGATTAAGTTATGTTAAAGAGGATTATTAACCTGTGATATGCAGTTAATAACACAACTTTGCTTGCTGAAAGTGAAAACTTGAAGCCCTTGCTGATTGAAGCTCAAGGATGGCAGCCTTAAGAATGGATTGGGACTCAATGTAAAGAACAAAATCCTTACAGCTGGACCGATAGGTAACATTTCCTCTTGCTTGGATCCACAATCAATGCTCATGGATGCAGCCGCCAAGAGATCAACCGATGCATTGTGATGGGTAAATCTGCTGGGAAAGACCTCTTTACAGTGTTGAAGAGCCAGAGTGTTAGTTTGAGGACTAAAGTAACTTGGTGTGCCTGACCCAAGCCATGGTGTTTTCAGTTGCCTTATGGGTGTGTAAAAGTTGGGCATCAAATAAAGACGACTGATGAGCAATTGGTGCATTTGAATTATGGTGTTGGCCAAGAGTATTGACGGTATCTGGACTGCCAAAATGTCAAACCAATCTGTCTTGGTAGAAGTAAAGCCAGAACGCTCCTTAGAGGCAAGGATGGGGAGACTGTCTCACACAGTCTGAATATGTTATTCGGAGAGACCAGCCCCTGGAGAAAGACATCATGCTTGGTAAAGTAGAGGGGCTACAAAAAAGAGGAAGGCCTTTGACAAGCTAGATTGACACCGCGGGTGCAACAATAGGTTCAAACCTAAGGACGATGGTGATGATGCAGGACTGGGCAGTGTCTCGTTCTGCTGTATTTAGGGTCACTAAGATTTGGAACCAACTGGAAGGCACTTAACAACAAAGAAGACTAGGTTGTGCTTGTTATGTTAATGAGAAGGTGGTTCAGGTGAGATAAAATGACAACAACAACAAACCCCAAATTCACTGCCGTGCATTAGATTCCAACTCATAGTGACCCTCTAGAATGTGGGAAGAACATCCCCTTTGAACTTATGAGACCAACTCTTTACAGGAGTAGAAAGCCTAATCTTGCTCTCAAACACTTGACCTGTTTGTTCATAACCATTGTGATAAGTTTTTTGTGCCAACAGGGCTCCCATAGGAACTTGTGGGTGGAGTTTAGCCTGTCAATCAGGCTGCAGCTTGATTGGAGGGCAACAGATAGATGGCTTGCTGGAGGCAGCTCTCTCTCTCTCTCTCTCTCTCTCTCTCTCTCTCTCTCTCTCTCTCTCTCTCTCTCACCTTCCCGTTGGTGAGCCAAGTCATGCAGCTGAGACCTGCCAGAGCTTGTGATGCTTCCATCGCCACTGGATCCACAAGACTCTGCCCCCACCGGCCTGTGATTTTCCTGCATTCGCCTACATTGCATGTAGCTGTCTGAGTCTGAAGAGGGATTTATAGCCTAGTGTTAGACTTTTGGACTTGATTTGCACTGGATTGGGATGTTTTCTTGATATCCAATTACTCCTTAGCTCTTTATTATACATCTATGAATGTCCCTGGGTTTGTTTCTCTGGTCAACCCAGTCTAATACAACCACCACTCTGCCACCAGGGCTCTGCTAGGGTGGAATGTTTCACCCTTATTTAACCCTTACTCAGGTTACAGCCCTGATCTGATGTAAGGGGACTTTCCCTGGGGTATGGCTGACATCATCTTTCATCTTGTAAGAGATGAAAGATGAGAAAAGAGAGCAGAGCGAGAGGGACTTCCGTGCCACCAAGCACGAAGAGCCAGAGATGAAGTACATCTTTTGACCTGGGGTCCCCGTGCTGAGAGCCTCCTTGATGCGGACAAAAAGACTGATGGCACAATACATGGAGATCTCTTAGGGACGCTGGCCCCACAGATGTTAAAAGGAGAAGGACCTTCTCCTCAGAGCTAGCCTTTCCCTGGAGCTGGTACCCTGAATTTGGACTTCTAGGTTCCAATCCGGATGATGCATTCAATCTGCATGCTAAGCCAATCAGCCGAAAGGCTGAATTAGATGAGGAACAATGTGCTTTGGAGGTCCTCATCATGGAAACCTGCTGCTGAGCGCGAACAGGATTGGAAGTGCTCCCTGATGGACATTGAAGACTTCAATATGGATTGCACCTCAACGTAAAGAAAACAGCATTCTTTTATGACTGGATCCACAAGCAAAACGATAATAAAATATGAAACGTTTGAAGTTGCTGATGATTTCATTTCCCATGGCTCCACTATCAATGTCCAGGGAAGCAGCAGTCAGGAAAACACACCATGTATTTCAAGGCAATTCTGCTGCACACGACTTCTTTAAAGCCTTCAAAGGCAAAGATGCCACTCGGAGCACTAAGGGGTGCCTGACCCAAGCCATGGCATTTTCTGTCACCTCATGTGCATGTGACAGTTGGACAATGAATGAGGCAGACCGGAGAAGAACTAGTGCTTTTGAACCATGGTGAAGAATATTGAGTATACCATTGATTGCCAGAAGAGTGAATAAATTTCTCTTGAAAGAAGTACAACCAGCGTTCCCTTAGAAGAAAGGGTGGTGAGGATGTCTCATGTGCTTTGACTACATATTGGGAGGGACCAGTCCCTGGAGGAGGGCATTGTACTCGATAAAGGAGAGGGTGAGTGAGAAATAGAAAGACTCTCAGTGAGATGGGTTGGCACAATGGCTGCAACAATGGACTCAGATGTAGTGACAATTGCGAGGATGGTGCAGGACTGACAGCTTTTCCTTCTGTAGTTACATGGAGTCATTATGAGTCAGAACTGACTTGACACCAATAGCAACTGTAACAAACCTGTGAAATAATAAATTTCTGTTGTTAAAGCCATCCGCTTATGATATTTCTGCTTCCACACTACTCAGGGACTCAGACAAGTCCCAATGATATAAACCTTGGCTATATCCACTTTGATGGTGTTGAATCATCTTAGCCTTGCACTGCAATGGGGAGCAGGAAACTTGGACACTGTTAACCTGAGAGGTTGGTGGTTTGACCCCACCCAGCAGCTCTGTGTGATAGGCATGTGCCAATTTGCTTTCTTTAAGATTACAGGCAAGAGAACTCTGTAGGATGGTTCTACACTGTCACGTGTGGCCAGGAAGAGTTGAAGAATCAACAGCATTGCTGTCGAGCATGCTATGGGGTGTAAGGCTCCAAGGTCAACCCTTTTCCCAGACTATAGCATGATCAGGGCTATCCACCAATTTTTTTCCCTGTCAATCTTATTTTATTTTTAATCATTTTATTGCGTGCTCATACAACTCTTATCACTATCCATACATACATCAATTGTGTAAAGCACATCTGTACATTCATTGCCCTTATCATTCTCCAAACATTTGCTCTCCACTTAAGCCCCTGGCATCAGCTCCTCATATTTCCCCGCTTCCTCCCCGCTTCCCCTTCCCTCATGAACCCTTGATAATTTATAAATTATTATTTTGTCATATCTTACACTGTCTGATGTCTCCCTTCACCCACTTTTCTGTTGTTCATCCCCCAGGAATGAGGTTATATGTGGATCCCTGTAATTGGTTCCCCATATCCACCCTACCCTTCCTCCACCCTCCTGGTATTGCCACTCTCAGCACTGGTCCTGAAGGGATCATCTATCCTGGATTCCGTGTTTCCAGTTCCTATCTGTACCATTGGGACTCCACTCAAGTACTCCCTCAATCCAAGAATACTTTGTTCTATTAAACTGGTATTCCATGATGCTCACCTTCCCAACATGATCACTGAAAACAAAGCGGGTGCATAAGCATATGTGGTGAAGAAAGCTGATGGTGCCCGGCTACCAAAAGATATAGCATCTGGGGTCTTAAAGACTTGAAGGTAAACAAGTGTCCATCTAGCTCAAAAGCAACAAAGCCCATATAGCAGAACAACAGCCTGTGTGATCATGAGGTGCCGAAGGGATCAGCTATCAGGCATCAATGAACAAAAAAATCATATCATTTTGTTTTGTTTTGGTCTTTATTTCTAAACTTATGGTAGATTTATACTTCTCAAACTCTTTAAAGTCATGTGTGGCAACTTGATTGACGTTGGATAATGAATTGTGAGTAGAGGAAGACACTTTTGGAAGAAGATTCATTGAGAGTCAGTGGGCGTCTGATCACACTCTTTTCACCCCTGACAGTGACTGGCAGGGTTTGTGATATCTGGTAGCTTGTCTTTAGGTAAGGATCCAGCTGATTCACAATGGGCATGTGATGTGAGAAAGAAATAAACCTTTGCGTTGTTAAGTCCCCAGGAGCCAGTGTTCGGTTTTTACTGTAGCAGAACTAGTTATATCCAGATAGACTGTAAGTTCCTTGAGGGCAGCCCTCAAGCTCAGCTCTGTTCTCTAGCCTGCAGGTGCCAGTGGCACCATGCTTTCACTTCCTCCTCCAATTACTTTCCTACTCAGGGGTTTGTTGAGCTTGGTCCATCAGATTCTTCAGGGTTTAACTTTCAATGATGGTTACTCCTGGATAGGATAAGCTGAGATAATGGAAGACATTATGAGACTATATGAGCCAGAGACAATATGAGGTGAGATTTCGTATCAGGACTTCAAATTGAGACATCAGTCCCTGAAAAGCCCCAATAAATGTACATGACCATTGCAACAGTAGTATAAGACAACCCTGGCATTCAAGGAAGCGGAGTAGTGTAAAGAAAGAAGTCAGGGCTTCGAGCTGGATAGTCCTGGGTCAAGTCCCTGCTCTATCACATACTTGGCTGCCGACATTTGGGCATGTTCTTTGAGTTTTGATTTCCTCACCTGTAATGGGGACGACATCATTACCAACCTTATGGGATTACTGCGGGGATTAAAGGAGGGAATGTAGGTAAAGCATCTGGCACATAGTGAATGACCAACAGATGTCACTGTCTAAGCCTCCTCCCAAGTGTGTGTGGGCCGATGTGAATGCTGGCTTAGTTCTCTGGGAATGGCCTCCCTTTACTTACTCCTTCTGGGCTCTTGGTTACATGCCTACTCTTGGATTTGTTTAGCTTGGTCTACCTGTTATTCCTCAGGGGTTCTCTGGGTTGGTTTTTGTTTGTTTTTTTTTCCCCTCTCCTGCCCTCTTGCAAACTGGGGCCTTCTGAGAAATTCCATGTGCAAGTGTGTGGAGTTGGCAGTAGTCAAGAATTCCAAGAGGGGTGAGGGGACGTGTTTTTGAGGCAGGTTGCCTGCTGCTAGCATTTTAAACAGGCCCCCACTAGGCAGGTATAGTCAGGGAAGTAGAGTAGTATGAAGAAAGATTTCAAGATGTCATGGTAACCAGCTCACCGAAAGCCTCACCTTGGCCTGTGCCCTGCCTCTCAGAGCAAACAATTCCCATGAAAGCCTGGAATCCTATCAACATGGGGAGCAGGGATGGCTGTGACTTTGTCTCTAATAACTGGCCTTTTAGGGCTCAAGATGGTACTTGGCATGGTGGCTTGAGCGCTTAAGCTTATTTGAATCCCCAGCCCAGAGAGCTTGGTGCTGATAGGCTGATACACTGTCCCTGATGGAGTTCTTGGGGTGGCCCTCTCCTATCTCCCATGTGCAGCAGCAGCAGCAGCAGCTGAGATGGGGCATGTCCAACCACCCCAACGGTCTTGTATAACTTGTTTTTGAAAGCCTTGGCAGTGGCTCAACCCCCAAATGAAAAAGGGTGTTTACATTCTGGGAGAGCCATCCTGAGAAGCGTCCTGGGTCTGGGCAGTTCTGGACCAATCCCTGTTCCCCAGCACCCCGAGAAGCTTCCTGCTGTCTGGGAGGCTCTCCCTGCCATGGAGACAGTCACAGGCCTGTAAGAAATGAGCCCGAGTCTGCAAAGGAGGGAAGGAGAGAGAAAGCACCGCAAGTCCCTGGGCCGCCACTGCCCTGTGTTAACCATCCACACTGGAAAGCTTGGGGAGCATCCCCAGAAGACCCTTCTGAGGCCCCGGAGCCTAGCACAGTGCCTGGCTGAGAACACTGTGCTAGTAGCAGGTGCTCAGCTGGCACGCACGCACCAGGCAAATCCATTAGGAAGCTGTGTGAGCCAATGAAGTAAAGGATTAGACAGGACCCTGGTGGCAGTCCCCAATTGGCACCTCAGGCAACAGCTCTGTTGGAGCAATACTTATATTCAGAGAGGCAATGGTGACCACCCAAAGCCAGCCCTTTGCTGTACCAACCTCCCAATGTGCTGTAGGGTAGAGGTTCTCCAGAGGAGTGTCTTAGCTGTTATCTTCACGGAAGCTGGTGGGCAGGCCTTCTTCTCATGCCACCAACAGGCTACGTTTGAGTCTCCAACCATCCAGGGACCTCTGCCAAGAAGCCATCAATAGGAGCCCAGGTGGCATAATGGTTACGTGTTGGCCTGCTAATCTTAAGGTCAGCAGTTCAGGACCACCAGCTGCTCCTTGAGAGAAAGACGGGGCTTTCTACTGCCCTAATGAGTTACAGTTTCAAAATTCACTGGGCCAGTTCTACCCTGTCCCACAGGGAAGCCATGAGTCAGAATCGACTTGATGGTAGTGAATGAGAAACCATCAGAGAGATGCCAACTCATAGCAACATTGCACATGATCTCTGAGGCTGTGATTCTTGGTGAATGCAGAAAGCCTCCTCCTTCTCCTGTGGAGCTTCTAGAAGATTTGAATTGCTGACCTCCTGGCTTTCAGTCCAAGGTTGAATTTTGAGTCTATGTCAAGCAAAAGCACATATATTCTCTCCTTAATTCCCAATAGTCCTTCAAAGCAATATACAGCTCTCTCCACCCTGGTGGCATAGGGGTTATATGTGGGGCTCTGCTAACTGCAAGGTCAGTAGTTCACAACCACTAGCTGGTCCTTGGGAGAAAAGTGAGGCTTTCCACTCCCGTAAAGAGATCTAGTCTCCGCAACCCACAGGCATGTTCTACCCTGTCCTATAGGGTCACTATGAGTCAGCATCAACTCAATGTCAGTGAGTGAGAGTTTGTGACCAAGGATATGGAGATTCCTGGGCACAAGGTCTGGGTTCTAAGCACTCGAAGCCCCTTATGCTGAGGCGCCTGCTTTCCCTCATCTTCCATTTCCTGATGCTGCTCCAGGCCACACCGTTCTGTGCATTCTGAAATGGCCAAAGCCAAGAGTGGCCTTTCACAGAGGCTTGAGGCCGGCTGGCCCCTCCCTCCCCTGCTGAGGAATTTAGTGTGGAAAGAAGGCCAAGGGACAAAACCCGTTCCAGCTGTCGGCTGTGTCACACTTCGGGACACCCACCCATGTTGGCGCTCATCATCTCTTGGGAGAATCCCCTCCTCTCCCACGTCACCGCATTGTGGCTGTTGACTGGATTCTGACTCATGGTGACTCCCAGCGAATGTGGCTCAAGGGTGTCACAGGAGGACTGGGCTTCAGGGGCTGTCAGTGGCTGGCTTTGTTTAGCTCCCCCCTTCACCCCTCCACCCCACTCCCCCACCCAGGCCTCTGAGCAAACTAGAAGCCCCAACCTTTTCAGAAAGCAGCCGCTTGCAGGACTATTTGTATTATCCCAGGGACTTCAAGACCGGGCTTTCTCCGGAGAAGAGAAGTCTGGAGACTAAATTTTAGCCCAAAGAAGAAAAAGTTCTGGATCCAGAAAGGTCTAGAAAAGCTTTGGGGTAGAAAAGTGCGGGGGAGGGGCCAGAACCCTTATCTTGTCCCTTCTCTGGCTCCCCTCCCCCCGCCTGCCTTGGCTGAAGCGGTTTGTGGCTTGCTTGTCGTGTTATTGCTGGCATTTGATGGCGGTAACATCCAAATGCATTGAAAGGCTCCAATCATCGCCAGAGCAGAAGTACATACACGGGGGCGGGTGTTGTTCCCTTGGAAATATTTCAGCTGCAATTACGCTGCAGAGAGAAAGATCCGAACAACTTCCTTGACCCTCCGGGGAGGAGAAGGCACGGTGAAGCTGCAAGGGTGGCTTCTTCCTGCGTGTGTGCGCGCGCGCGCGCGCGCGCGCGCGGGTCCACCTTCGGAGGTGGGCACTGTCCCCAGGAGCGCCGCTGACAGCTGCTGTCTTCAAAGGCTGGGGCTGTGGGTTGGCGCGCGGTGCCTGCCGCCGCCGCCGCGGTGGCTGAGATCATGCTGTTGATCTTGTTTTACAGAGAGCAGCCCGGCCTGGGGCGCAGAGTACAGAATGTTCCCTTCTGTTAACTGAGCTTGAACTTGGCCAACGCGCTTTGTTTGAGGAATTACACAGCCATGGAGGGAAAAGACCAACAAGATAGCCGCCCCCCCGCCCCCCGGGATCATTGAAATCACTGTGTTCTCTCTAATTTGGGGCCGTTCATTTGCTTTTTCCTTTTCTTTTCACAGCTCATTTTGAAAAAGCCCCAACAGGACCGTTCTTGGAAGAAGAACGTGCCTGGGATGACCTTTCTCCACGCCGGCTTTGGAAATGAGCGTGTTAGTGACCAGGCCTCTTCAATTGCTCCCTCCCTCCCCCCTCTGGACGTTCAAGGAACAATGACAATAGTAAAAGCCAGTCAGTCGCCCATAAGGGCAAGGAAAGGCATCCAGACCGCAGACCTCTCTCTGAATTTGACCTGCACAATATTATAAATAGCCTTCCAAAACTTGCTGGCCCGACCAGATAATGTATAGTGAGTTTGTTGAATTACACACACACACACACACACACACACACACGGATCTCTCTCTCTCTGTATATATGTGCATATACACATGTATATATACATATATACTTTCTCTTCATGTGTACATATACACACATAGATGTATAGCTAGAGAGAGATATAGAGATAGATAGATAGACAGATATTTAAAAGAAGATGCCCAAGATTATCAGCATGAAAAGTCATACCATAGTGAATGAGGGGGGAGTACTGAGTGGAGACCCAAAGCCCATTTGTAGGCCAGTGGACATCCCCTTACAGAAAAGTCTCCGGGAGGAGACAAGCCAGTGAGGGCGCAATGTAGCAACGATGAAACATAAACATTCCTCTAGTTCTTAAATGCTTCCTCCTCCCCCACTATCATGATCCCATTTCTACCTTACAAATCTGGCTAGACAAGAGGATGTACACTGGTACAGATAGGTACTAGAAACACAGGGAATCCATGGCAGATGATCCCTTCAGGACCAGTGGTGAGAGTGGCGATACTGGGTGGGTAGACGGGAGGGTGGGTTGGAAAGAGGGAACCGATTACAAGGATCTACATACAACTCCTTCCTTGGGGAACAGACAACAGAAAAGTGGGTGAAGGGAGACATCGGACAGTGTGAGACATGACAGAATAATTATAATTTATAAATTATCAGGGGTTCATGAGGGAGGGGCAAGTAGGGAGGGAGGGGGAAAAGTGAGGAGCCGATGCCAGGGGCTTACCTGGAGAGCAAATGTTTTGAGAATGATGAAGGTAGCAAATGCACAAATGTGCTTTATACAATTGATGTATGTATGGACTGTGATAAGAGTTGCACGAGCCCCCAATAAAATTATTTTTAAAAAGTCTTCATAAAAATAAATAAATGTCTCCATCTAGTTTTGCAGCCAAGTGTGCAGGTTGAGGCAGGGCCCCCTGATCAATAGTTTAAGGGCTGCCGGGGATCTGAGGATGAGTCCTCATAGGAGAGACAGTCTGGGGTCTGCAGTGATTTTCATACTCATTATCATTCTTTGCTCTCTTTTTTTGTGGAGCAGTAGACACCTTCCTTTATACTAAGCTTTACTTCAAAGCTGCTTGGTGGTGCAAGGCAAAGCACTGGAATGGAAGAGTGAGCTCGGGGCCGGAGCAGCCTTCGCCTCTTGGGTGCTCAGTTGATATTGGTCACATGGTGGTTTCTGACCTTGCCTGGTGAAATGAGCAGAACCAGCTGCCATCACGTTGATTCCGACTCAAGATGACCCTGTGCTTGTCAGAGTAGAACTGTGCTCCCCCGGTGTTCATTGGCTGGTATTTTGGAAATAGACTGCCAGGCCTTTCTTACAAGTTGCTTCTAGAGGGTGGACTCAAACTGCCAATCTTTCAGTTAGCAGTTGAGCAAATTAACCATTTGCATCACGCAGGGACTAGGGGCATAGAGCTTGCCATATATACCTGCAGAGTTGTGGGAATCCATGAGATGATGGGAAAGTTGTGCATAAGTATTGTGTTAGTCTGGGTACTTCAGAGAAACAAATCCACAAAAACTCATGTATAAGAGAGAGTTTTATATAAAGGTTAAGTGTACACCAAGAAAACATTCCAACCCAGTGCTGACCAAGCCCATAAATCCAACATTAACCCATATGTCCGACATCAATCCACAAAGTTCTCCTCCATCTCACAAAACACAGGCAGTGATATCGGCTGCAGGAGGAAAGCTGAATCAGTGAATGCTTAAGCATCTCAGTGCTGGCAGGGGTCTCCACACAACTGCTCCAGCACCCAGGGCTGCATCGGGGGTAGGTCCATGTGGCTTCTCCTTGGGAATATCTTGCAGGAAGTGAGACTTGCCAGCTGAAGCAGGAACTGGCTAAGGCCCTGGTCCGACCATCAGAAAGCAAGAGACCCAAGAACTCAAAAGGCGAGGCTCACCAAGCCATTTATCTCTCTGCCCTTCAATTAACCCCCATGTGTTTACTGGCCAGGTTGGCACAATAAACTAACTCAAGTACCAAGGGCTACACTTCTGAACTGTCCAATAAAAGAGTTCCTTCTCATGAATTCTCAGCTCCAATCAGCTGCCACAGGGTCACTATGGGGCCTGGTGTGTGAGGAGCCCTGATGGTGTAGTTGGTTACTCTTTGGGCTGTTGACCGTGAGGTCAACAGTTTGAAACCACCAGCTGCTCCTCAGGAGAAGAGGCTTTATATGCCCATAAACTCACAAGAGACAGTTCTACCTTGCCCTATAAGATTGCTGAGTTGGTCCCCTCATAGAGGGGCTTAGGAGAGGAGATGGGTTAATTAGGGTGTGAGGTAGTATCGATGAAGAACACAGCTTTCCCCCAGATCCTGGATGCTTCCTCCCCCCAACTACCATGATCCGAATTCTACCTTGCAGGGCTGGATAGGACAGAGGCTGTACACTGGTACATAGGAGGGTTGGAGATACAGGGAATCCAGGGTGGATGATACCTCCAGGACCAAGGGAGTGAGGGACGATGCTGGGAGAGTGGAGGGTGAGTGGGTTGGAAAGGGGAAACTGATTACAAGGAGCCACATGTGACCTCTTCCCTGGGAGAGGGACAGCAGAGAAGGGGGGAAGGGAGACCCCGAATAGGGCAAGATATGACAAAATAACGAGGTATAAATTACCAAGGGCATATGTGGGAGGGGGGAAAAGGGAGGGAGGGGGGGAAAAAAAGGAGGACCTGATGCAAGGGGCTTAGGTGAAGAGCAAATGCCTTGAGAGTGATTGGGACAGGGAGTGTATGGGTGTGCTTTGTACAATTGATGTATGTATATGTATGGATTGTGGTAAGAGTTGTTGGAGTCCCTAATAAAATGTAAAAGAAAAAAAAAAAAAAAGAAAATGATTAGGGCAAAATATGTACAGATGTGCTTTATACAATTGATGTATGTCTATGTATGGATTGTGATAAGTGTTGTATGAGCCCCTAATAAAATGTTTAAAAAAAAAAAAAAAAAAAAAAAAAAAAAAAAAAGATTGCTGAGTTGGAAACAATAGCACTGAGTCGGGTTTTTTTTCTTTTATTTTTTGAGTGTGTGGATTATTTTTTATCATTTTATTAGGGGCTCATACAACTCTTATCACAATCCTTACATACATCAGTTGTGTAAAGCACATTTGTACATTCATTGCCCTTATCATCCTCAAAACATTTGCTCTCCATCTAATCCCCCTGGCACCAGCTCCTCATTTTTACCCCTCCCTTCCCGCTTCCCCCTCCCTCATGAACCCTTGATAATTTATGAAATTATTATTTTGTCGTATCTTGCCCTGTCCAGCCTCTCCCTTCCCCCACTTTTCTGTTGTCTGTCCCCCAGGGAGGAGGTCCATGGAGATCCTTGTAATTGAGTCCCCCTTTCCAAACCGCTTTCCCTCTACCCTCCCAGTATCGCTACTCTCACCACTGGTCCGGATGGGATCATCCGCCCTGGATTCCCTGTGTGTGGATTTTGCCTACTGCTGTCAATTGGGAGACACAAGTAGGAATATCTTTACTTCTGAGATGCCCAGTTCCTGAGAACCCCTGTGACATTATATCTGTGTATTTGAAAGTTGACAAACCATCATAATGTTGGCTGTTATTCAGTCCGTACACTTCCACTAGATACTGCTATCTTTAAGTTAGGGAGCTGAGGCTTGGGGGTTTGGAGATACGTAATCTGTGTTCACTGCCTTAAAATAACTTATTGAAAAATATGTGCACACGGACTCCTTATAATATGAAGGATGCTGCTACATGCTCTGTGGAGGTAAAGAGCTCAAACTCAAACTCACTGCCATTGAGTCCCTTCCAACTGATAGTGACCTGATAGGACCAGGCAGAACTGCCCCTGTGGGCTTCTCAGGCTATAGCTCTTTGTGGCATTTGAATGCTTCACCTTTCTCTTGTGGAGCAGCTGGTGATTTCGAACTGCCGACCCTGCGGATAGCAGCCCAACCGGTAGCTCACTATGCCATCAGGACTTTCGAGGGAAGTATAAGTAATAAACTGAGAAGGTAAGTACTGTGTGGAGGTCAAAGAGTGCTCCGGCTAGTAGCTAAAAGACCTCGGTGGCTCATGGAATTGCAGAGTGCATTGGGTCATGGTGAGTAGACTCTTGTGACTGACCTGCTGGTGCTCAGGTCTGTAGAAAGAAGCCATTCGACTAAACCTAGATTTGGACCACCTACTCCCCCTCCTTTGCTCATGGTAGACAATGATCATCTTTCTCTCTGCATTTGGATGGGGCTTCAGAAACTTTCTCAACAGAGCTCTGCTCATCAGTTGAGATAAAGCCATTGGTCCTTCTTGGCTTGGGTTTTGAATCCTCTGTTTGTTGAGGGAGTTATTGAATGTTTTTAAGAGTCAGGAGGATCTAAGTGGAGACATGAATTACTCTGTCCTGTGAAGAATACATGGGAAAGGAGGAGATGATAATGGATAAGAAGACTGCGTTAATTGTCTAGGGTTCTGTGAGTGGGAGGACAGGTGGGGGCTTAGATGAGACTCCGGGTGCAAGCGAACTTGGAGGTGTAGAAAGATTCGGACTTGGTGTTGAGACACCTGGAGAAAGAAACTTTGATGACAGCTGCACTTGCTCCGCTGGGAGAATTAAGCCTGAGAGGGCTAAGTGGGACCCTTGAGGGTGGCTGTAGTTAATGAACACTCATGGAAGAGAGAGCCATGCTGATGTGTTATGAGTTGGGCTGCTAACTGCAAGGCCAGCAGTCTGAAACCACCAGGCATTCCAGGAGAGAAAGACGGGGCTTTCCACTCCCGAAAAGAGTTACAGGCTTGGAAACTCACAGGGGCAGTCCTACCCTGTCCTGGAGGGTCACTATGGGTCAGAATTGACTTGCTGGCAGGGAGGAATTTTTCCCTCCTTTTGAGTGGAAGGGAATCAGAGAAACAACATAGGTCCCTACCTAGGAACCTTGGATCTAGGCCTTTACTCTTGCATCTGATTCTTCTTTAATGCAGAAAATGACTCACCTGAAGGGAACTTATTTCCTTCTTGGCTGAGAATTAAAGATGATAGGTAGCTCCCTCCTATATATCCCTTAAGGGATTTTCTCTCCTTTTCATGGTTGACTGTGACCCACAGTAAGAAATACATTGATACTGTGACCCAATGCACAGCTGCATAATTCTGTAATTAAAACATCACGAAACAATGCTCTTAGGTCTTGTAGTTCTCACTGACATAGCTATTCTATTTCATTAAAAGGGGGGCATTAAATTGT
Organism: Tenrec ecaudatus; assembly: GCF_050624435.1. Classification (NCBI taxonomy): domain Eukaryota; kingdom Metazoa; phylum Chordata; class Mammalia; order Afrosoricida; family Tenrecidae; genus Tenrec; species Tenrec ecaudatus. The sequence goes on along the minus strand of NC_134539.1, from coordinate 72,147,593 downwards.
TGTTACAACTACAAATGAGAAGCGGGTGTGGTGAGGAAGAATTTTCACCTTTCATGCCAGGGTAGCGTCCTGGACACTGTCTGTCAGTGGAGACTCATCCATGACTACTCTCAGCAGATTCTACTCTCTGCAGCTTCCAGTCTGGGCTATACTAGGCAGACAAGCTTGGAATTCTGGTTCCACAAAAATCAGCCATGAAAACTCTATGGATCACAATGATCCCATTATGAAAATGCTGTAGGACTGGGAAGTGTTTAAACCCTTGTGGACGCGTAGGGGGACAACTGAAGGCAGCTCACAATGCCACGGCTGCAGAAGACTACCCGCAGTTAGAAACGCTCTATTAAGAGACTGTCGTTTCTAGAAGCTTACCCTCCCTCAAATGAATGGCACCTTGTAGGAGGGACCAGAGGTGGTTCGCTATAGCTCAGCCTTGGGCTCAGGGAACAGCTTACCCTTATCTCCAAATCCCTCTCTTGGATGGAGGATTTTTCAGCACTGGGAGGAAGTCTAGGTGATTTCAACCAGTGGAGTTTCTTGTGGTGTCCCCAGATGCAACTAACATTAAAAGGAGATATTTATTTGATCTTCTCTCAAAGTCCCTGGGTGGTGTAAATGGCTAAGCACTTGGCTATTAAACACAAAGTTGCCAGTTCAAATATACCCAGAGGTACCTTGGAAGAAAGACCTGGGGCTGGTGCTTTGCTTCTGAGAAAATGTCTATGGGAAACTATGAAGTGCTCTTCTCTGAAACCAATACCATCGATTCAAATGCAATGGCTTTTGTTTTGTCTTTTTTTTCATGGTGTTCTTGATACCTGCTCTTAGAGGATGCTCCTTGAGCTACAAGCATTTTGAAGACAATCAAATATGTGACATGCCCTCAGCACGTCCATGGGGGGGAAAGCAGCAGGAGATGGGAGAACAAAAGTCGTGAGATGGGAGTGGGGTTGATGGGGAGGCAGCTTTGGACTGGGCTCGAGAAAGCTGTCTGGAGGGACAGAGTCTGGGTTCTTATCACCTGCACCTGGCAACAGCTCCTGACTGGCTCCTACTTCCATCTTTTATCTTTCCCAAACAGCACCGTCATCACCACGCTCCTGCTTCGATTCCTCCTCGTGTCCCAGACTGAACTCTGGCTCTGCCTGCCAGGCCAACTCACCCTCCCCGGCCCCCACCCCTGCCCCAGTGTCTCTACAGGATAAAGTTTAACTCTTCAGATGGCCATTTCAGATTCCGCAATGGCCCCCTCCTCCCCCTCTCCTGCCCTCCCTCTGCTCTTTCCCTGCATTAAGCTCAGCCTGGGACATTTTCTTCTTGTGCTTGGATATGCACGATGCTTATTCTGAACTCTGCCTGCCCCATTTCTGCCTCTGCCTGGAACACACTCCGCTCCCCCTTCCCTGCACTGAGCCCTCCTTCCAGGCCCTGGTCAGGACTCGCCTCTGTGGTTCCTCCCACTCTCCATCCGTCACCTTTGACCTTTGCTTTTGTATCTTCCTCTTAGCAGCATCACCACTCACTGCAGAGTAAGTCAGTGCTTTCTGTTTCTTTTTTCCCCCCTTTACAATGAATTTATTTTATTATTATTATTTTAAAAACTTATTTTATTGGGGGCTCGTACAATTCTTATCACAATCCATACATACATCCATTGTGTCAAGAACATATGTACATTTGTTGCCATCATCATTCTCAAAACATTTGCCTTCTACTTGAGCCCTTAATATCTGCTGCTCATTGTCCCCCTTCCTCCCACTCCCCCTACCTTATGAACCCTTCATCATTCATAAATTATTATTATTTTGGCATATATTACACTGTCCAATGTCTCCCCCTGCCTTCTTCTCTGCTGTCCCTCCTCCAGGGAGAAGGCTATATGTAGATTCTTGTAATCAATTCCCCTTTTCTACCCCACATTCTCTCCACCCTCCAGGCATCACCACTCTCACCACTGGTCCTGAAGGAGTCATCTGTCCTGGATTCCCTGTCTTTCCAGTTGCTCTCTGTACCTATGTACATCCTCTGGTCTAGCCAGATTTGTAAGGTAGAATTGGGATCATGATAGTGCAGGTGGGGTGGGGGGAGGAAGTATTTAAGAACTAAAGGAAAGTTATATGTTTCATCATTGCTACCCTGCACCCTGCCTGGTTCATCTCCTCCCCACAACCCTTCAGTAAGGGGTGTCCGGTTGGCTACCATTGGGCTTTGAGTCTCCAATCTGCACTCACCCACATTTTCAATGATATGATTTTTTGTTTCTTGGTGCTTGATACCTGATCCCTTCGACAGCTCGTGGTCACACAGGCTGGTGTGTTTCTTCCATGTGGGCTTTGTTGGTTCTGAGCTAGATGGCCACTTGTTTATCTTCAAGCCTTTAAGACCCCAGACTCTATATCTTTTGATAGCTTGGCACCATCAGCTTTCTTCACCACATTTGCTCATGCACCCGCTTTGTCTTCATTGATCGTGTCAGGGAGGTGGGCACCCACTGATATGACTTTTAGTTCTTTGATGTCTGATAACTGGTCCCTTCTATACCTCGTGGTCAGCCAAGCTAGTGTGCTTCTTCCATGTGGGCTTTGATGTTTCTCAGCTAGATGGCCGCTTGTTTATCTTCAAGCCTTTAAGACCCCAGATGCTATATCTTTTGATAGCCGGGCACTGTCAGCTTTCTTCACCACATTTGCTTATACACACATTTTTCTTCAGCAATTGTGTCGGGAAGGTGTGCATCCTGGAATGCCAATTTAATAGAACAAAGTGTTCTTGAATTGAGTAAGTGCTTGAGTGGAGGCCCAATGTCCATCTGCTGCCGTAGTACTAAACCTATAAATATATGCACATCGATCTGTTTCCCTACACTCATATAAATATATTTACATATGTACATTCCAGTCTTTGAACCTCTAGAAATACCCTTTGGCACCTAATTCTTTCCTCTGTTTCCTTTTACTTTCCTCTTGTCCCACTATTATGCTCAGCCTTCATTTGAGTTTCAGTAATTTCTCTAGGTTACCTTGCCCTTGCTGAATCCCTACCAGGCCACTCACACCCTCCTTGCTACTGATTTTGGATCACTTATTGCTCCCCTGTCCCTGGGTTGCTCAGCACCTCCTCCTTGCTCCCTCCTCCCCCTCTCCCGCGTCCCCCCAGAACCATTGGTCCCATTGTTTTCTCCTCCAGACTATTCATCCAGTCTATCTTATCTAGATAGATCTGTAGAGATAATAATATGCTCCAAAAATCAAGGCATTGCAAGATAGGCAATGAGTGAGAACACAGCTATGACAATAAAAAGGGAAACCAATTACCCATAGAAGAATAAATTAATTAAAAGAAAACTATTTTAAAAAGAAAGAAAAACCTGTAAATTGATCAAGATCTGATTTTTGATCTCTAGGTATGTCCTTCAGTCAGGTCTAATGGGGTACCATGCTTTGGCCCCAGAGTCTGTCCTTTGTACTCCCTTGGGGACTTCCTGCTCTGCTTCCATGGTTGCTCTATTGCACTCTTTTAGTGGTTTGCCTCAGTGTCACAGGGTCAGTCTGGGCCAGTCCTGGCCCTGAGTCTCCAGTGTTGTCCCCCTTAGGGCCCTAGGCCATCAAGGGGCAGTGTGTCTCATAGTGGGATCAGCCATATTGTCCACTCTGTCCATTGGCTGTTCAGAGCCGGGATATTGTTCTCCAGGCCTGATGAGCCAGGATGTGCTCCACTCTCTCTTCCTCCCCCTTCTTTTGCTCCCATTTGCTCTGACCGAACATGCCCCTCTCCCCTAACTGCAGCTTCAGTGCCGTCCTCTCAAGTAAATTCTTCTGGGGTGAGGGGCAGTTGTCCACATAGCTGGTATGAGGGCTGAGCTCTCAGGTCTCTCCCCTGGCTCCCACTCCTTGCCAGTGCTTCCTGTTTCAAACCTTCAAGCAGATTTATTCCTTCCCTCTCGAAACCTATTTGTTGAAATTCCTACCAGGTGTTAGGCACAGGAGACTGCGATGCCAATCAAGGGCAGAATAGGCCTCCTGCCTCCTGCGTCCACGCACGTGACCAGCACAGTCAGTGTTGTGGGGAGAAGTTTGTTACCCTCAGCTGCCACTCACCTACCAGGGAGGCCTTCCAGGCTTCTTTTGGGCAACCCCCAAGTCTCCGTCCATGAGGTGAGGAGATGACATGTAACAGAGGTCTGACCAGGGGCCAGTAAGAACACTGCTATCCCCTGGTCAGAGTTCAAGGATGGGCATGTGGCTGCAGCCAGGCCACCAGGTGCTTCCTCTAGCCCAGAGTGATTCCCAGGCTGTTTCAGGCTGGCCTGACGGTTCCCTTGTTATTAACTGGTTTCACATTGCTCTGGTCATAGATATTAATGGCAGTTAAGTTGGGTGCCCACTCATGGTGACTCCTGGCATGAGCCTGACACACTGCCTGGTCTCGTGCCATCCTTATGAGAGGGATAAAAGTGGACCCTTGAGACCCACAGAGTTTTCATTGGCTGATTTTTGGGAAATAGATGGCCAAGTCTTTTTTCCTAATCTGTGTTAGTCTAGAAGCTCCACTGAAACTTGTTCCATATTATAGCCACACATGAGCTTCACTGATAAATGAGTGACAGTCGCTCGTGAAGTGCATTGACTTGGCACAGGACTGGGTCTCCCCTGTGGAAGGTGGGAAACTTACCACTAAGCTACCACAGACTCAGGGTCATGGGTGAGAACTTCAATTTTTTCCCTGCAACTGAATCTCTTCCCCCCTCCCCACCCCAAGCCTTGTCCATGCTTGATCTCCTCCAGCCTCTCAGTAGATACTTGGGAGTGGTAAAGTTTCTTGTAGTGAAGACATCGATTAAAATTGTTGATGGTTTTCCTAGGGGTTAGTATTCTAAGCCCTCATATTACAAGTTTTCCCCCCTCAAATAATTTTATTGGGGGCTTTTACATCTCTGATAACATTCCATACATCAATGGTATCAAGCATATTTGTACATATGTTACCATCATGATGTTCTAAACATTTACTTCTTATTTGAGTCCATGGTATCAGCTCCTCTTTTTCCCTCCCTCTCCCGTTTCCACTCTCGTGACCCCTTGATAAATTATAAATTATTGTTTTCATATCTTACACCAACTGCTCTCTCTCTTCACTCATGTTTCTGTTGTTCATCCTCCTGGGGATGGTGGTGGTTATGTGTTGATCATTGGGATTCCCCTTCCTTCCCTCTTCCCCCCACCTTCCTCTTTCCCTTCTGGTATGCCACTCCCATTTCTGTGCCCGAGGGGTTGATCTGACCTGGAATATCACAAGGTTTTGATAGACTTCTTTTAGTTCATTAAGCCCTTGTCACACACACTGCCTTATCCTTAGCTCTCTGCACATTCCGTTCCACCACTTGGTCATCCTTGCCCGCTACCTCCCTTCCCTGCCTTCACCTTGTCAATTCCTGCCCACTGCTCATGCCCAAGTTTTGATGTCTCTTTCTTCAGGAACCTCCTCTGCGACAATCAGACCCAAAGGTGGCTCTCTGGTGTGCTCCAAGAACAAGCTTTACATTTCTCATCACGTTTTATGGTGATGTCTTTGTCAACCGTTTGCGTTCTATGGGTGCCGAACAGACAGGCTCTGAGTCTGTTCTGTTCCTCATAGTTTACCCCTAACATCCTGCATGAAGATCACGAATCACGTTTGTACAGATACCATCATTTTGTCATCATTAACCCAAAGGGAATTGACCCCTTGTCCTTAGACACCCTGGCAGAGGAAGGCATGGTGGCCCCGAGCAGAGCCAAGTGCAGAAACATGGAGAGGCTGACACTGGCCTGTGGTGAGGTGGCTCTCAAGTCCTTAGATGACAGGAGACTGGACTGTCTGGGACATGCAGGCTTTGTCTATGAACACACATCGGTAGAAGAGAAGTTCACCTCCACTGAGAGGTGCAATAACCTGGGCTCAGTCGCAGTGCTTATCAAAGGCCCAAATAAGCACAGATCAAAAGTGCCATCTGAGATGGCTGGACAGCTGTCAAAAGGCCCCTGAGGATGGCTGCGTGGCCCGCGAAGCTGGTGCAGTGGAAATGGCCACGGCAGAGGTTCTGATGAAGACAAGCCCAGCATCAAGGGCAGGGCCGAGCTTGCAGTCCAAGCTAATGCTAATGCTCTGCTCATTATACCCAAGGTTCTTGACCTTTGGGAAATGCTTGTCAAGGTCCAAACTGGGCATTCAGAATCTGGTCAGCTTGTGGGTGGGGACTGGAACATGGGGAGCCGATGGTGTCCTCTGAAGCAGGTGTCATGTGATAATTAGTGTGTGAAGAAACAGTGTCTACAGTCCTGCACTGTGATAGTGACCAATGCTCTCCTGGTGGATGGATTGTGCGAGCTGGGGTGTCGCCTCTGAAAGGCTGAGTTGAAGCCTGTCTCGTGTCGTTGGAATCTTGGATGAGTCTACGGAGTGTTTCTGAGCACACAGCAAGGGGAATTTTGCTCAAGCTGAAAATGACTCTCAAAGGGATTTTTTGTTCCCATATTGCAACAGGAGGTTACAGTCACTTAAATGCTGGAACTTCATGAATTATAATCACAGTAGCTTTTAAATGGCACTGAAGTGTGCAAACATGGACCAAGTCCTTTGCGCCCGTGGAAGGGAGGGGGTGGTTTTCCTTTAGCTGACAGTACATGCTGGACACATGTATGTAATCTGCCTTGTTAATAAATATGCCTTCAAAAATCAAAGAGCGAGAGACTCTACTAGCTCTTAATTAATTCCATTTGTCCACTGTGTTTATTGGGCTGAAGAATGAATGAAAGGAAGTGTGAGCTGGTTCTCAGCTGGTATGTGTAAGGCAAAAACAGTGTTCAGAACTTATTTGCCCTTCTGCGCTGGCTCAGGTTGGGTTCATACTACTAATGCCTGTGTGGCCTCTCGACCTGACAGATTACCAGCTGCCATTGAGGCAACTGCAACTCATAGTAACCCGATGCATTTCAGAGAGAGCGCTACTTCATGAGGTTTTCGGCAGCTTTTTTTTCTTTTTAAAAAATATGTCACCAGGATGGGGGATGGACAACAGAAAAGTGGGTCAAGGGAGATGTCGGACGGTCTAAGATATGACAAAATAATAATAATTTATAAATTATCATGGGTTAATGAGGGAGTGGGGTGGGGAGGGAGGAGAAAAATGAAGACCTGATACCAAGGGCTCAAGTAGTAAGCAAATGTTTTGAGAATGATGATGGCAACAAATGTACAAATGTGCTTGACACAATGTATGTATGTATGGATTGTGATAAGAGTTGTACGAGCCCCCAATAAAATGATTAAAAATAAAGTAGGTCACCAGGGCTCATACTTGACAGCATTCAAACCAAACCAAACCAAACCTATTGCCATTGAGTTGCTTCCAACTCATAGTACACTATATAGGATTTCTGAGACTGTACATCTTTTGAACAGTCGACCTCATCCTTTTCTCTCGGAGAGGCTGGTGATTTTGAATCACTGATCTTGCAGTTCAGCAGCCTGACGCCTAACTCACAGCACCACCAGCTCTTGTCTTGAGAGTATTAATATCCTCATCTATTGATATATTTTAATTAAAAGATCATTTTATTGGGGGCTCTTACCACTCTTATTACAATCCATACATCAATTGTACCAGGCATATGTTGCCATAATTCTTTTCTAGACATTTACTTTCTATTGAGCCCTTGGTATCAGCTCCTCTTTATCCATGCCCCCACACCCTTGTGACCCCTTGATAGATGATAAATTATTATTATTTTCATATCTCACACCGACCACTGTCTCCCTTCCCCCATGGTTTCTGTTGTTCTTCCCCCTGGAGGGGTGTGTATGGTTATGTGTCGATCATTGTGATCAATTCCCCCTTCTTCCCCTCTAGTCCTCCCCTTCCTCTTTAACATCCTCATACTGAGCAAGATTTATGGCAATACGTTTATCATCCTGTAGTGAAGCTTACAGCAGTCTTCATCTTAATAACACCTATGAGTGAGGGCAAGCCGGGTTCAGAAGAGGATGTGGAATGTGGGATATTATTGCTGACATCAGAAGGATCTTGACTGAAAGCAGAGAAAACCAGAAAAAAATGTTTTCTTGTGTTTTGTTAAGTATGCAAAGGTATTCAACTGTAGATCACAAGCTATGGATAGCCTTGAGAAGAATGGGAATTCCAGACACTTCCTTGTGCTCAAGCAGAACCTCTACATGGATCAAGTTGCGATCCATACCGAAGGCCGCAGTCCTTGATCTTCATCAGCACGCCCTTCACGTCCTCCTCACTTCCAGCCAGCCAGGCTGTGCCATCTGCATATAGAAGGTTGTTAATCAGTCTTCCTCCAATCCTGAGGCCGCCTTCTTCATCCAATCCAGCTTCTCTAGGATTTTCTCAGCCTGTAGATTGAACAAGTATGTTGAGAGGATGTAACTCTAACTCACACCTTTGCAGATTTAAAACCATGCACCATTCCTTTGTTCTGTTTACACAATTGCCTCTTGATCCTTGTCCAGGCTCCGCCTGAGCACAGTGTCCTGCACTGGGAGTCCCACTCTTCCCAGGGCTGTCCACAGTTTGTTATGGTGCACACGGTCAAATGCCTTAGCACAGTCAATACAACTCAATGCAAAGCAGGGCAAAACCCGCACAACTCGATCAATAGGAAACATCATGATAAATGGAAAAAAAATTAAAGTTGTCAGGGATTTTGTCTTTCTTGGCTCCACAATCTGTTCATGGATGAGTCCATCAAGAGATCAAACCATGCACAACATTAGGGAAATCTGTTGCACAATGTTTATTTTATTTAAAAATTATTTTACTTATTTATTTAAAATCATTTTATTAGGGGTTCATACAACTCTTATCACAATCCATACATATATCAATTGTGTACAGCACATTGCACAAGATTTCTTTAAAATGTTGAAAAGCAAGGATGTTACTTTGAGAGGACTTATGCGCGACTGACCCAAGGTATGAGTCATTATGAGTCATAACTGACTTGGTGGAAACGAAAAATAAGAACACGGCTGAAGGGTGATGTCTACTAAGCATATTCGCTGATAAACTCATAAATAAATTGATCCACCAATCAATTACCGTATCGAACAAGTATCAACTCGAAACGATAGGCTAAATCATTTTAGTCACATTATATGACCCCAAGGAAATAGCTGCTTAATAAATGCTTTTGGTGGTTGATAATCCTTTGGGGCCTTGAAGTTAGAGAAGTGATAGACATAAATGCTTGGATCCCAATGGATACTCAGATCCAATCAGCGTCGGATTATTGAACCAAGGTAAGGGTAGGCTTCCTTGTGCATACTTGCCTATCCGTAGTGAACAGTTTCAGATTTTTTGTTACCACATCAAAGATTCCCAGGGGAATCGGTTTACTACAGATTAATAAGTAAGAACAATTTAAATCAAGGCTTGCCACCACCCCATCACCATCCCTTGTTCAAATGGCTCATGAGCTAGCAGGAGGAATATTTTCATTTCCTTTAGCCTTTAGCCTCTGATTGTTGAAATATTTTCAGCTCCCCAAGTCAGAGGCGAGGAACATTTTTAAATGGTCTTAACAGAATTTACTAGTCTTGCATGAAATCACAGCGTCGTCTTAAATGTCGTCAGGTCGCTGGATGCAACGCTTGTGTCTGCGTGTTTAGTCTTTGGCTGAGGTCGCGTTTGGACACACCTTTGGCTTAGCCTGAACTTGGAGCTTCTCCAACGGAAGGTGTCCCTCCTGGTTAAGTGTCTGGTGAATTTTGGGAAATTTTTCTGGCACCGGTTTGCTTACTTTTAGTTGGATCTGTCTGGATAAAAATCATAAAATAATTTTAAAAATCATTTTATTGGGGGCTTGTACAGCTCTTATCACAATCCATACATCCGTCCATTGTGTCAAGCACATTTGTACATATGTTATCATTTTCAAAACATTTTCTTTCTACTTGAGCCCTTGATATCAGCTCATTACCCCCTCCTTCCCTCCCTTTTTCCCTCCCTCCCTCATGAACCCTTGATTAATTTATAAATTATTATTATTTTTTCATGTCTTACACTGTCTGATGTCTCCCTTCACCTGGTTTTCTGTGGTCCGTCCCCCAGGAAGGGGGCTATATGTAGATCCTTATAATCAGTTCCCCCATTTCTCCCCCACCTTCCCCTTCCCCTCCTAGTATTGATATTCTCATTATTGGTCCTGAGGGGCTTATCTGTCCTGGACTCCCTATGTTTCCAGTTCTTAGCTGTACCAGTGTACATACTCTGGTCTACTCAGATTTTTAAGGTAGAATTGGGGTCATGATAGTGGTGGGGTGTATGTGTGTGAAATTAAGCATTAAAGAACTAGAGGAAAATCGTATGTTTCATCGGTGCTGTACTGCACCTTGACTGGCTCGTCTCTTTCTCGTGACTCCTCTGTGAGGGGATGTCCAATTTTCTGCAGATGGGCTTTGGGTCGCCACTCTGCATACCTCCTCATTCACATTGATAATGATTTTTCTTGGTCTTTGATGCCTGATACCTAATCCCATGGATACCTCATGATCACACAGGCTGTTGTGCTTCTTCCATGTGGGCTTTGTTGCTTCTCAGCTAGATGGTGACTTATTTATCCTCAAGCCTTTAAGACTTCAGATGCTATATCTCTTGATAGCCAGGCACTATCAGCTTTCTTCACCACATTTGCTTATGCATCATTTTGTCTTCTGTGATCATGTTGGGAAGGTGAGCATCAGAGATGCCAGGTTATTAGAACAAAGTGTTCTTGTGCTGAGGGAGTACTTAAGTAGAGGCTCAGTGTACATCTGCTACCTTAATATTTAACATATAAATATGTGTACCTAAATGTATTTTCCTACTGTTATATATATCTATTTACATATGTATATGTCTATCTTTAGACCTCTGTAAATGTCCTTTGCCTCCCAGTTCTTTCCTCTATTTCCTTTTACTTTCCTGTTGTCCCATTATCATGTTTGATCTATCATGTTTGGGTTTTAGTAATTCCTCTTGGCTACATTGTCCTTGATCAAGCCCCGTAAATAAATAACTTCAGTGACCTGCCCAGGAGTCCTGTAAACATCAGAGCCTCTTTCAGAAAGAAGTAAGATCAGCAGTTGGACTGTATATGAAATGGATGGTTAATGGGCCAATTTACAAGATAGTCAATTTCCTTAGAATCCGTTAGGAATACAACTTTTCATTCTGCCTTGAGTGCCCAAGATGCGTGGACTGGGACTTCCCCAACATGGACGGCAAGAATTCTACCACCAAACTGCCACCACCTCTTTCCTACTCTCTCCTTGATTGTGACTTGTTGTCATGTGCCATGCAGTGGAATCCGATTCATAGTGAGCCTAAGGGAAAAACAGAACTCCCTCATTGAGTTTCTTAGCCTGTAATCCTTATAGATGACTTCCAAGTCTTTTCTTCTCCTAGAGGTTTGAACCATTACTGTTGAGTATTTGGCCATTATATCACCAGGGCACCCCTATTCTGACTAGCCTCATGGCTGTGGAGTCAATTCTGACTTATATTGACGCTATAGAGCAGACTAGAGAGTAAGTCTTTATAGAAGCAGACAGACTCATTTTTCTTCCATCAAGCAACTTGTCGGTTTGAACCACCAACCTTTAGGTTAGCAGGCCAATTCTTTACCCACGATGCCACAAGTTCTCCTTCTTTTCTCATCAGTTCTTAATAATAAAGCTCACAATCCTTTCTGAGGCAGAACAAGACTCGCTCACCTTCCCTTCGCTTCCAAGTATACCCAGAATCATTCGATTTTGGAGACCTACTGACAACTTAATTTTTGTATTCAGTAGCTGGGAGAATACTTAGTCAGTCTCCATTCCATGCTGGGATTTTAAGACCAGAGAATTTTGACAGAGCCTTGAATCTAGATGTGAGGCACACAAGAGGCTTCTGCTTTGGGTGCAGACCAAACTCCATTTTTGTTCTCAAAAACCTGGACAAATCAGAGGCATTTAAGCTGAGCTCCCAATGACGGGTTAATCTGCAGTGACTCAGGGAGGATGGGGAGGAGAGGAAACAACTGCAGCTGCTTTTAGAAAGAATGTTTTTGCACAAGCTGTCCCTATTCTTGAAAGATAAGTAAAATCAGTTTCACAAAATGCTCGAGCAGCCCGGCTCTAGAACAAGATATCTCCAGATTAACGCTGTATGGCTTACACTTACTGATATATGACTGATGGTTCCTATTCCCTAAATTCTTAAAACAAAGCAAAACACCCTTCTCAGGTTTTTTGTAGTTTGGGGCAATTTGTGATTTTTACCCATGGTCCCCAAATTGCAGTAGTAACATTCTTCAATACATCTCTTTATTTTATTGTAATAAAGTATGTATTCTCACTGTCTGACATTTCTGTGTCAGAACTGTCGCGTTCAAAGGTACCATTATTTTAGCCACTCCTGAGAAGCTGACCTGGAGCCTTCAGTGCCAGCAAGAGACTCGCGAGCTCATTCATTTTCACAGACCTCCTAGGACTCTCCATCAGGCAAATGACCTCTCCAATCTCAAGTTCCACTTCCATGTATTGAAATTCTCTGTTTTTTATTGTGGGATTTTGTTTGTACTTTCATTTTCAGTTCCCACACTAAATAGTTTCGTGAATTAATTGCCAAATTACGTTTGGTAAGACTAGCACCCAGCTCTGACCTGGAGGGAAACAAGGTCTCTGTCCATTCAGTCTGAATTTATCTTTTCCCCTTACTGTGCACATTTTAGGGTCCAGTGCATATTCATGCATCAGCGCACATGCGTGTGTCAATAAGGTGCAGTGCACCAGCTCTGAGGGCCCAGCAAGGCCACCTTGGAGTGCTCCAGCTCTTACGCGAGCAAACAAGACATGCCTGTTTGTTCCAGATTGCTATCATATATATTTTACAAATCATTTTATTGGTGCTCATACAATTCTTTTCACAATCCATACACACATCCATTGTGTCAAACACCTTTGTACATTTGCTGTTATCATCATTCTCAAAACACTTGCTTTCTTCTGGAGTCCTTAATATCAGCTCCTCATTTCCCCCCCCCCCCCATCCTTCCTGCTCCCCCTCCCTCATGGACCCTTGATAATTCATAAATTATTATTATTTTGTCGTGTCTTACACTGTCCGACGTCTCCTTTCACCTACTTTTCTGTTGTCCACCCCCCACGGAGGAGATTATATGTAGATCCTTGTAATTGATCCCCCCTTTCAAACCACCTTCCCTCCACCCTCCCGGTATTGCCACTGTCACCACTGGTCCTGAAGGGGTCATCCGCCCTGGATTCCCTCTGTTTCCAGTTCCTATCTGTACCAATGTACATCCTCTGGTCTAGCCAGATTTGTAAGGTAGAATTGGGATCATGATAGTGGAATTGGGATCATGGTAGGGGAGGAAGCATTTAAGAACTAGGGGAAAGTTGTATGTTTCATGGTTGCTATCCTGCACCCTGACTGGCTCATCCCCTTCTGCAATCCTTTAGTAAGGGGGTGTCCAGTTACCTACAGATGGCTTTGGGTTGCCACTATGCACTTCCCCTCATTTACAATCCTATGATATTTTGTTATTTGATGCCTGATCCCTGGTCCCTTTGGCACCTTGTGATCACACAGGCTGGTGTGCTTCTTCCATGTGGGCTTTGTTGCCTCTGAGCTAGATGGCTACTTGTTTATCTTTAAGCCTTTAAGACCCCAGAAACTATATCTTTTGATAGCCAGGCACCATCAGCTTTCTTTACCACATTTGCTTATGCACACATTTGTCTTCAGTGATATTGTCAGGAAGTTGTGCATCATGGAATTCCAATTTAATAGAACAAAGTGTTCTTGCATTGAGTAAGTACTTGAGTGGAGGTCCAATGTTCAACTGCTGCCTTAATACTAAACCTATAATTATATGCATGTAGATATATTTCCCAACCACCCTATATAAATATATTTACATATGTACATGCCTGTATCTAGACCTGTATAAATACCCTTTGTCTCCTAGTTCTTTCCTCTATTTCCTTTTACTTTCCTCTTGTCCCACTGTCATGCTCAGCCTTCATTTGGGTTTCAGTAATTCCTCTTGGTTGCATTGCCCTTGCTGAATCCCTACCAGGCCTCTCACACTCTCCTTGCAATTTTGGATCACTTGTTGCTCCCCTGTCCCTGGGTTGGTCAACACCACCTCCTTACCCCTACCTCCCCCTCTCCCATGTCCCCCTGGAACCATTGGCCCCATTGTTTCTCCTCCAGATTGTTCATCCAGCTTATCTTATCTAGATAGATCTGTAGAGATAATAAAATGCACCAAAAAACAAGGCAAAGCAAGGCAAAGGGACAAAAGAGAACAACAAAAAAGAAAACCAATAACCCATAAACAATAAATTAATTAAATAAAAAGAAAAAATTTTAAAAGAAAGAAAAATCTATAAGTAAATTAAGGTCTGATTTTTGACCTCTAGGTGTGTCCCCCAGTCAAGTCGATGGGGTTCGACACTCTGGTCTCAGAGTCCATCCTCTCAACTCCCTCGGGAGCTCTCTGTTCTGCTCCCCACTGCCTCTTGTTCTGCCTCACACCTTAGTGTTCTGCTTCAGTATCGTGGGGTCAGTCTGGACCAATCCTGACACTGAGTCTCCAGTGTTGTCCCCCATAGGGTCATGGGTCAGCAAGGGACGTCGTGTCTCATAGTGGAATCAGCCATATGGTTCAGAACAGGGATATTGTCCTCCAGGCCTGGTAGGCCAAGATGTGCTCCACTCTCTCTTCCTCCATTCATTTACTCCCATGTGCTCTGATCAATCATGTCCCTCTCCCCTGGCTGCAGCTTCAGTACCATCCTCTAAAGTAAATTCTTCTGTGGGAGGGGCAGGTGTCCACATGGGTGGTAGGGGGGCCGGGCCCTCAGGCCCCTTCACTGGCTCCCTGCTACCATATTTTTATGAAAGACAATCTAGAAAATAATGGCCCTTTTGTGGCTCTTTTGAGCTAGTCTTGCAGACTGGTGAATTTCTAGAACTTTCCTTCATTTTGTCCTGAGAGATTATCTGTAGTTTAGAATGTTGTTTAAAGTTCTTTCTGCTACCAAGTTAAAGTCCATGACTGCTATTTTTCATGAGCTGATTAAAGAAAATATTTTAAATAGTTTTTATTCCCTGCCCCCCAAATGTTTCTTGTCTCGATTTTTGGTCAACCATATTGTTGTCTCTCAAGTTCCAGTCATCCAAAATCTTCAGCTATTACTCTCTAATGTCTTTCTAGAGACTATGTACTTTACTGTTACTGATTGCTGTAACTTTTTTTTTTTAGGGTAACTGTCCACCCTGAGAGCCAATATTGACTTATTGCCACCTGAGAACACAGACAGCAGACTTGGGTGATAATGTCTCAAAGGTCTCAAGGTCTCAAAGGTCTACTGAGTCACCTACTCACTTTTCCCCAATACTTTCGGCTGACTAATTGAGGTTTACAAACTTTTACTTTATATGCCACAAAGGGAAAATAGTCCAATATTTAGATTTAATAGTGAATGCATTCAACTTTACTATTTAAAAAGCTATGCTATGAGGTCACAGATATAAGACATCTAAAAGACTGATTAACCATAAAATGTATTTATTACACTTTTTACTTACAACTAAATATTTAATCAGCCAATTTGTAATAATTCTCTTAAAATGCTTTAGTGTCAAATAGCAAAGACTTCTCACTTTTAAGATAACAAAATGTTTTTGGTACTAAATTAAAGAGTTATTTTCCCCTTTGTGCAATACACTTCAAAGGCAAGAATAAAATCCCAAAATTTTAAAAGCTATGGAATCTATTAAAATCTTAAACAAAGGTTGTTTAATTGTAATAGATTTTCTTTAGTTTCTGTTTATTCTATGCAATCTGTTTAAGACACAAAAATTCTGTCTTTGAGTCTATGCTAAATTTTATGATGTTTTAAGATTATTGTATGTTCTATCTGAAGCTCTTTAAAAAAATAAGATTTATCATTATATAAGGCTAAGTAAAAAATATTGCCAATAAGGCCCCAGTTCATACACGCACAGGTTTATTACAAACAAAACATGTTTGGACATGTTTTTGCAATCAGTGGATGGATGCAGAAAATTTCCATTATTAATATACTTACTTGTCTCAGTCTTGTTAGGGTGCTTCCCCACACAAAAAGGCCCAATTTAAATAGTGGCTCCCTTGGGGACTCTGGTGGAGCAACGAAATTAAAGGCAGACAGGTCAGCTTCGAATATTATGGTTTATTGGGATTCCACAATGGTAATCTCGATAGGTTTTCTTGGAGATCAGGGCACAAGACAATCATGGAGATTATTATAAAGAAGTTTTAAGAAAACGGAAAACTGCATTGATGACCCCAAATCAGAAAGATTGTACCAAGGAATCTTTACCCCCACGACGATAAGGCATTTGCTCATTCTTCAAGGGTAGCAAGGACTGGCCTATGAGAATTTTGTTGGGAAACTCAACCCCATTCCCCACTACAGTCCTTGTCCTCCTTCTCCATTTTTTGTGTGTCCCAAACTCAAAGAATGTTTCAAAGGAGCATGAGTTGAGATCCTTGAAGGTGCTCAAATGTCTATTTTATTGTGGTGTCAATAGAATTCTTCAGGGAAAGGTTATTCACTGCCATCAAGTTGATGCTGACTTATAATGTCCTACCAGACAGAGCAGAACTGCCCCTGTGGGTTTCCGAGGGTGTAAACCTTTAAGGGAGCAGAGGCCTCACTTTCCTTTCAAGGACTGACTTTTGGGGTAGAACTGCCAACCTCGTGATTAGTCCTCCAGCAAGCACCTCACCATGCCACCAGGGGCTCTTTTGGAGAAGGGTTAGAGAAATGAAACAGTGCTTTCAGAAGTATACTTGATTATAGGATATATCTAGAAACTATAGTTTCATATTGTGGTATTTTTATTAACAAGAGTCCTATCTGGAAGGACATTGGGTCTCCACTCAAGTTTCCCTCAATGCAAGAATATTTTCTTCTATTAAATTGGCATTCTATGATGCTTACCCTCCCAACACAACCACTGAAGACAAAGCGGGTGACTAAGCAAATGTGGTGAAGAAAGCCCGGCTATCAAAAGATATAGTGTCTGGGGTCTTAAAGGTTTGACGATAAACAAATGGCCATCTAGCTCAGAGGCAACAAAGCCCGCATGGAAGAAGCACACCAGCCTGTGTGATCACGAGGTTCTGAAGGGATCAGTTATCAGGTATCAAAGAACAAAAAATCATATCATTGGGTACACACCTCCATGATATCATTGCTGAGGACAAACGGGTGCATAAGCAAATGTGGTGAAGGCAGCTGATGATGCTCGGCTATCAAAAGGTATAGCGTCTGGGGTCTTAAAGGCTTGAAGGTAAACAAGCAGCCATCTAGTTCAGAAGCAACAAAGCCCACATGGAAGAAGCACACCAGCCTGTGTGATCACGAGGTGTCGAAGGGATCATGTATAAGGCATCATCAGAACAAAAAAATCTTACCATAAGGAATGAAGGGGGAAGTGCAGAGTGGAGACCCAAAGTCCATTTGTTGGCCACTGGAGATCTCTTTGCAGAGGGGTCTAGGGGAGGAGATGTGTCAGTCAGGGTGCGATGTAGCACCGATGAAGAATACAGCTTTCCTCTAGTTCCTAAATTCTTCCTCCCCGCCCCCCCCAACCCCCCCGCATATCATGATCCGAATTCTACCTTGCAAGTCTGGATAGAGCAGAGGATGTACACTGGTGCAGATAGGAGCTGGAGGCACAGGGAATCCAGGGTGGATGATACCTTCAGGATCAGGGGTGTGAGTGGCGATACTGGTAGGGTAGAGGGAGAGTGGGTTGGAAAGAAGGAACCGATGACAAGGATCTACGTGTGACCTCCTCCCTGAGGCATGCACAACACAAAAGGGGGTGAAAGGAGACATCGGACAGGGCAAGATATGACAAAATAATAATTTATAAATTATCAAGTGCCAATGAGGGAGAGGGGAATGGGGAGGGAGGGGGGATAAAAGAGGACCTGATGCCAAGGGCTTAAGTGGAGAGCAAATGCTTTGAAAATGATGAGGGCAATGAATGTACAGATGCGCTTTACACAATTGATGTATGTATGGATTGTGATAAGAGTTGTATGACTCCCTAATAAAATGTTAAAAAAAAGAGGCCTATCATGTTGTAGCAAAAGTTTTTGACTTGTCTTTTTTTTTTAATCTAAAGTTTCTTTTTAATGGCCTTTATTTAGTTTTGCATCTGTTTTGTAATTAATTCCTATCAAGTCTCTCACTTTTAAGAATTATTATTCTAAACTAAACATTTTTAAATTGTCATTTGTGGGTTAGGTCCACTGTTGATTCACTAAAACTACTTACTACTTTAAACACTTTGTATTTAACCCTTTAAATATAAATACAAAGTATCTAAAGAGCTAAATACAAAGTTTTAGCATTAGACCTGAACGCAAGGAGGAGGGATAAAGGAAGCACTTTAGTCTTTATTATTCTATTGGGTTGTGCAAGAATATGCGAGAACAGAAACGCTAAGCTTGAGAGTATCAGGAGTTGTGGAAGGAACGTTTGAAGGGAAGTAAATGAGTGAGAAACAGAAAGATAAAAGCAAGATTTGAAATCTTAAAAAGAACCACGTAGTTAGCTAAACCGAAGAAAGTCTGTGTATGTGAGAAAAAGAAGGTCTTTGTAAGGGAAGGAAATATAAAGTATAGCTACAGAGTTAAAGTCAAAAAGGGTCATGAAAATAGCCACATCATGATCCAAAGGCAGTAGAGTGGACTACTAATCTAAGGACAATTTAAAATAAAAATATTTAATGGTTGTGTTAGTCTGGGTAGACTAGAAAAATAAATTCATAAACATACATATGTCTATAAGGGAGAGGTTTATATACAAGGGCAATTGAACATGGAGAAAACATCCCACCTCAGTCCAGATCAAGTCCATAAGTCTGATATTAGCCCATATGTCTGATATCAATCTATCAAGTCCTCTTCAGACTCAAACGCATGCAATGAAACCAAATGTAGGATGATCACAAACCAGTGGGTAGAAAGTCTTTGGGTCCAGTGGTGTTGTAAACATCTCAGTGCTGGCAGGGGTCTCTCTATGGCTTCCCTGGCTTCAGAGGTCTGGTTGCCTCCAAGTGACTTGTCTTCTGCAATGTCTACCAGGTAGTGGTAGAGAGAGAGAGAGAGAGAGAGAGAGAGAGAGAGAGAGAGAGAGAGAGAGAGAGAGAGAGAGAGAGAGAGAGAGAGACTCCCGTTTCCAAGTAGGAAGTATCAGATTTCCCAGAATTCTCAGGAGAAGGCCATGCCCACACAGAAGTCTCATTGGCTATCTCCAGATTGACAGGCTAGATGCCACCCTACACTCTTACTCCTCAAATTGACACCAGATTAGGTAACTATATGAAAGTTAGGGCTTAGATTCTGTCTCAGAAAATGAAAGGCATGCCTAAATAATAATCTGAAAGCTGATAAGCTGAACCTTGTAACAGCAGTCTCAAAGTACTTATGGCATTACACTCAAAGTGATCATGTGCAAGCTGATTGCTGGAGACAAAACAATAGCCACAGAAATAGATAATACATTTATAACATTTTAAAAACATCGTCTCCTGTTTTACAAAAATCTGGACATATTTTAAGCTTTCTTGTTGATACTTATACATCTTTAAGGAAACATCAGTGCATTGTAGGCTAGATGCTACATTTTTCTGGTAGCTATCACTTTTATATAAGTTCCTATATGAGCAGGCATCACCCCCAAAAATGGTCTGTTTTTCAAAGCTTTGTATTTAAATGTTTTTTTTTACAAAACAACACTTTCTGTGGCATTTTTCCCAAGCAGAAAACACAATTTTACAGTCGCACGCTGTTCTCTTAAATCGACCCTCACAAAAGTGAGGTTTAAATGAACTGCTTTTACCAAAAAAAAAAAAAAAAAAAGCACTGTGACCAGAGAGAACCTTCCCAGGCGATGCCACTGGTGCACTAACTCAGAACGAGTTGATGGATGCTCACCTCGTGAGTAAAATGCATCCTCTGAAAGCTCTGCTGTTCCCAGTGCACTTCCGGATATTTGGGGTACCCCCTCACAATCAAATAACAGAAATGAGAAAACATCTATAGTCACCCTTATCACCATAAGCAGACAACAACTAAAGTCAATAACTGCACCCTGATCATAGAACAAGACTCCATATAGCTTGCTTAAATATTTGGATTTTGGTTTGTAGGTTATAGTGATTTTTATGTTATTACCTATGGTTCATTATTGTGGACTTCTACCTAATAATTTGTTCATAATAATTTCTTCTAATTCTTAGAAAATACACTTGTTAAGCTGGTCCAATCAATAATGAATGCCAATAATTTAGTTAAATGTTAGATCTGGCACCTTTATTCATTATTTGGACATGAAAATTCAAATCTTTTAGCAATCTGTTTTGAACTAAAGCCGCACACACAATCCTCCAAAAAGTGTCGATTTCTGGCTCTACTTTGTTTAACAGACTAAATTGAATCTTTCAATTATTATAATTATTGTCACAAGATTAAGTAAATGTTTCATAAAATGCATGTTGAATGCTTTTAGTCACCAGGCAACACTCTTTGCTGCTTTAAAGAAATCACTATTCCTTAGAAAAAAGTTCAGTTTTCACCTTGGCTAGTGACTCTTTTTACCAAATATCACTACTAATTTGGCTCTTCTGTTACACTCCCTTTCTGAACAATATCACAGAAGCAGAGGCCCGTGATATGGCATGTCGAAGATGAAATAGATGGTGCTTGGGTAGAAGGTGGGGACTTAAAAGCCTATGTTCAAAAGAGGCACCTATGCAAAAGACAAGAAAAGTAAGTGCAGAAGAAAGCACACTCATAATTGTATCTGTAAGTTTCAAGAGAACTTCTTGATTGAAAGGGGGATTGTGAAAGAGAACTCAAAATCTAGATGCTTGGCATTGGAGACTTCTGTCCATGGTGCAGACCAAACTCCATTATTTTGGTAAGAGAACTGAAAAACAAGACATTTGAGTTGAGCCCCCAGTAATGGATTGTCTGCATTGACTGAAGGAGAATGGGGAAAGAAGAGAGAGAGA
Source organism: Tenrec ecaudatus (assembly GCF_050624435.1). Taxonomy (NCBI): domain Eukaryota; kingdom Metazoa; phylum Chordata; class Mammalia; order Afrosoricida; family Tenrecidae; genus Tenrec; species Tenrec ecaudatus. The sequence goes on along the minus strand of NC_134539.1, from coordinate 72,126,460 downwards.
ATTGTAGCTGGTCTCAGAAAGAATGTTTTACACAAGCTGTCCCTAGGCTTGAAAGATAAATAAAAGCAATTTTGCAAAATGCTTGCACAAGTTAGCTCTAAAACGGTGTCTACAGATTGACTGAGGTCTGACATAATTTCAGATCTATAATGACTAGTCATTGCTTGCCTAAACTTCTCCCATAAAAAAGCCCGTTTCATTTTGTGTCATATGGAGAAAATTTTAATTTTACAAAGTGTTCCCTAACTGCAATGATAATAAATCTCATTTTCTTTAAATTTTATTTGGTTTGTAGTTGTTGAGGCAATACACAGCAAAACATGCACTAATTCAACAATTTATACAGTGCAATTTATTGCCATTAATTACATCCTTAAAGTTGCACAACCATTTTTATCCTCCTCTTCTAAGCTGTCCCTTTCTTATTCACATAAACTCACTGCTGCTCGCCGGCGCCCATCTAATCTTTTGAGTTGTCAGTTCAATCCCATATAGATGGCTCTAAAAAGAGCACAGTGCTCAAGGCCCGCTTTTTACAAGGTAAGCTATACTGTTGTTTGGTTTTAAGGCAATTTCAGGGGATAATTTCAGTTTAAGATTTAAAGATGATCTTGACACAATGGTCTCAGGGGTTCATGTACCTTTCATGAGTCCAGAAAAATATAGAGTCCATGAGAATTTTACAATCTGTTCTTCAGTTTCCTCCTTTTGATCAGTATTCAAGTTCAGTCGTGGTCGCTCCGCAATATCCCGTTCTTTGGGTCTCACTACCAAGGAGACAGTTGTTCCTGGAGATAATTAGGAACACCCTCAACTTCTTCCACCTATGTTTGATTCTCCTTCTTTCCCCATTGTTTCAGGTGAACGGAGACCAATTGTTGTGTCTTGGATGGCTACCTACAAATCTTTCTGAATTCCAGTACTATGGAACAAACTAGGAGATAAAACCGCAGCACTAATCAGATTATTAGGCCCATTCACTCGACTGCCCCATGAAACTATGACCCTACTTACACACCTGTGAACATCGGCAGGGAAGTGCTAGGCAGAGGCAGGCAGGATACCTGACCAAAGGAAGCTTGGGCCATGGATGGGGAGGAGGGCCATGGATGGGGAGGAGTCCTATATCAAGAGCTTGACCAGGGCCCTGCTCTAACTGATTGTTGGAAATGTATCTGGACTCAATGCTGCCAGGGCTTCCTTTTGCAGAGAAGCTACACATTAGGATTTGTATACAAAATCTCTTAATTTAACAAATCAGTCCATCAGCAGTAAATCCATGAACTATGGTGAACACTCTAAAGCCACGTGCGGGTAGGTAAGCACCATTTTCCAATCAAGACTTCTTGTGTTCAGTCGGTCACTTGAGTTCCTCCACATACTTAAGTTCTCATCAATTAGGGACGCTCTCCCCTATCCAAAATTGGCAGCTGGAACCCACAAACCTCCCTATGGGAAAAAGTTGGGGTGCTCTGCTCCCCTATTTACAGCCTTGGAAACTTAATGAGGCAGTTCTCCCCCATTCTATTGGGTCACTGAGTCGGTAGAATCCGCTTGACGGCAGTGGGTTCTGGACTGGAGGGTAGATCCCAATTAGCCTGAGCCAGTCAATGAATGGCAATTGCTGTTGATGCGGTAGTGGGCAGATGACCTAATTTGGCCCAAATTAAACTGAAGGGAAGGACTTATATCCGGTGTTTGGGGAAAAAGACTCTCTTTTCTTTTCTTAGTGGACAGGAACTAGGGTGCATGTATCCTTGGTGACTAGTAGAAGCCCTCTTTTCACTATCAATGGTCTACTAGTGGAGCTGTGCAGGCACTTAGTAGAGAATATCTCAATGTCTACTAAGTGGAACGCACCTCCCATTATACCACACAATTCTCAGCAGGCTAGGGCTCAGTGACTGGGCATCCAGGCAAGAGGAACTCAGCTCATTGTTCTAAGCTGCTGGGTGGAATTGGTGATTAGCCATTGAATGAAGAAATTCTATGGCTCAGTCCTTTGAACCTTAAGCTGGCCTTTTAATGTCATTACTTGCATCTGGATGAGGCTAATGAGACATAAAAGGGAGCAACTTCCAGAAGCTGCCAAGATGATACAACTCAGATTGCCTAGATAAGAAAATGAATTGATTGAATCTAATAAGTAAATATTATTGAGTGTGACTCCATCATGAGGCTCAAAGGATACCTCTAGGACCTATTGCTAGCCATTTCTGGACTTTCTAATTATCCACATTGGCTTTATTCTGAGGTTCCACGTGGAGCAAGATGGCAGCCAACCACTCCAGATCCACTGATTCCCAGGCTGGAGCCCAGAGGAAAGAAGTGGGCCTGCCTCTCCCTCATTTCAGGCGCTATTAAAACCTCCTTGCCCCTCATTGGCTCTGGTTGTATCACACACCCACTCCCGAGCCAACCACTGTGCCAGTGCTCTCATTGGCCAGCCCTTATTTGCTTGGATCCCACTGGACTGAAAAATGTAGACTGAGACGGCAGTGGATTCCCAGAGAAAAATCACTCCACGGTTACCCAGGCGACAGGCAAATAGGTGCTGGCGGTCCAGCTCAGTATCTAGACACTTTTTAAAATATAGAGATATTTTTGGTTTGTATTTTGCAAAGAGGAGAGGATTTGAAATCAGAAAAACTGAGAGCTCAGTCCTGGGTTTCTGAGTCTTAGCATCGCAGTCATTAAGGGGGAAAGGATCGTAACCTTTAGTTCCTTTGATTTGCATGTTTCTCTGAAGCATGAATTTGATTCTGCATGGGAAAGAACTAAAAAAAAAATTAAGAGCTAACACAAACAAATAAACAAAACAAAAGAAAAACAGATGACTTAGGGTTGTTCTCATTCCTGCTGTCACCATCATTTCTGAATTTCATAATCAGGGTCTGATTGTGGGACAAGGGCCTTTCGGCCTGGCATGAAGAGTGAATGCATCATTACCAAGCCGCATGAATGTGGCCAGGGTTGTCATGAGCGCACAGAACAGCTCCGTGAGACTCCGAAATACATTATTCTCTCCGACTCTGCTCCGCCCCGCCCCTCCCAACACCTTTTGTCAGTGCAGTCCCCAGGGAACCTAGCTTGGGAAGTAGAAAGTGTCATTGTGCAAAGAAAAAAGGCATCTCTTGTTCCAGGCAGGTACACCTGCACGCTTGGTGAGAGGCGCGTCTGCTGGATTTCAGCTGTCAATTTCCCCTTTTCTGCAGGGGAGCCTTTGTGCAGTGCACAACCTGCACCGTTGTACTCGGTGGCTCTGACTTTGGGGCTGAACCCTGGAGCTGGTGGGACTCTGGACGCCTTGTTCTTCATTTTGCTGATAAAGTCCAGCTAAGCCTCTGAGACCGTTGACTGCGTTCGCCTTCCCTTGAGCAGTATTGCTTTGTGCTGAACGCAGCCCTCTACACCGTCGTCGCTCTTAGTTAACTAGCTATTAGCGATTCTGCTGGCCTTTTCACATGCTCCCCTGCAGACCGCTCCAACCGCAAGGAAGAGCACCCTTCCTTTCTGATTTTGCACCGCATGCTTTAAAGTGAACGCACTGCCTTGCCTCATCACAGCTGGCTCATGTAGGGAAGCCAGATGCAGATTCCTTTGAAATGCCCAGGAAGAGGGACGACGGAGAGGCGGGAGGGTAAGTTTGTTGACCACCTCTGTTAGCTATTCTAAATTCTCCTGGCAGCGGCAACTACAGAAAGGAGTTATTTGAACCCAATTCAGCACAGCTCCAGGGAGTCAAGGATGCCATACAATAAGTGGCCTGTGTGCTCCCGGATGGAAAGTCACCCTGTTCTTAAAAGATTATCCCCGTCCTTTGTGCCTGAGGGCGGGTCAGAGCATCAGGTGCTTACATTGTTGTGGGGCTGTGACCAAGGTGCCCCTTTGCCTTCATCCTTGGTGTCTTTCAGGGTCAAAGGCAAAGATTGCAGACAGAAACTTTTCAGCATTCTTTTAGCCACGATGAAATGGTCACCCTGATGTCCGATGGTCACCCTGATGTCCGAGGGGACACTTCCAGGAACTCAGTCTCTGTTTCAAGCATCCTCAGGCCTCTTTTGCCCGGAAAGCCTCTTTGCTTGATGCTCCTGCGCATATTCCTCTCACTCTCATTCTTCTTCATCTCCCTTCTGTGCACAGAAAAGAGTTGGCCTCCTTTGCCTCGTCATCGTCTTCCTCCTCACCAGTGGCAGCAGCGTCAGCTTGGAGGAGAATTGGGCCCCAGAGGGTTTTTAATGACTGGCTTCTTTGGGGACACAGATCGCCAGACATTGTGCAATGTTTCTGAGTGAACCCGCAACCCCTTGGCTGGCAGTGGAGAGCATTACAGGTTCACACCACTACCCTCACCCCAGACCCATTCACTCCTGTACTTGCTCCATTTGAGCTCAGCTCATCCTCCGGTATCTGGCTGTCCCCCCACTGGAAGGCATGGCAGGGAAAAGGTCAGTGAGGACCAACTGTTTACTCTCGGATCCCCTGTCTGTCTCACAGTAGGTGTGGCTGAGGCTCTGGGAGGTGGGGGGCAGGAGGCAGAGGAATGTCCTGCTCACAGCCTGTGTAAGGCCAGCAAAATCATCAGTACCAGCTAACCTTACTCTCCTCACCAAAGCAAGGTAGTGCCAGCCATCACATTACCAAGCCCATTCCAATGCTGTCGAGTTATTTTTGACTCACAGTGGCTCTATAGGACACAGTAGAACCGCCCCTGTGGGTAGCCGAGACTGGAAGTATTTATGGGAGTAGAGAGTCTCATATTTCTCCTATGGAGCAGCTGGTGGTTTTGAACTGCTGACCTGGTAGTGAGGCAGCCCAACTCATAACCACCACACCACCAGGGCTCCTCGCCACACCATTACGGTGATTTATTTAAGTGTTTGACCAAATATAGCAGGCTAGTTTTATTTTTCTTCAGGTCTTTAAATTTTTCTTTTATTTAATCATTTTATCACCATCCATACATACATCCATTGTGTCAAGCACACTTGTACGTCTGTTGCCATCATCATTGAGATAATTTTGCATGGCCCACGAATGGTGCTAAAAATATCCAAATGGCCCTTGGCAGAGAAAAGGTTCTCCACCCCTGCTCTACAGCATAGATTCCCAAACTTATTTAATTTACTCCCCCCTCTTTAGGGGGGAAAAAGTTACTCAGCACCCCACAGGCAATTAAAACGTTTGCAGAATTGCCCACAATCCCAGAAAAAGTGTAGGCATCTACTTTTGCTGCCCCCCTGTTTCATCCTAGTGGCCCGCAAGGGGCAGTATTGCCCACTCTGGGAAACATTGCCCCACAGCCTGGATCCTGGTGGGTACCCCTCCTTCCTATTATCCCTAATCCCTTTCTTGTTCCTTCAGGCACAGATAGCGAAACAGCTTCTGCCTCTGCGTGCCTCTAGGTGCCCCATTATGCAAAAGCATTAGGCTGTGTGGGTCATAACACATTACAGGCAGCAACAACAAGAATGGGAATTCTAGAACACTTCATTGCGCCCACGTGGAACCCTTGAATGGACCAAGAGACAATCACGCAAACAAAACAAGGGAATGGTGCATGCTTTCAAATCAAGGAAGATGTGCACCGGGTTGCATCCTTTCCCCATACTTATTTAATCTATATACTCAGCAAGTAAACCAAGAAGCAGGACTATAGGAAGGGGAAGCTAGCGTCGGGATGGGAGGACGTTTCAGAAGTGACCTGCCATATGCCGATGGCGCAACCTTGCTTCTGGAAAGTGAAGAAGAGAACTTGAAGCATACCCTGTTGAAAATCGAAGACTGTAGCCTTTGAAAACTCACTTCCGGACAGCTGGGCCATTAGACAGCATCATGACAAATGGAGAAAAGACTGACATCAGCAGCGTTCTCGGTTGCTCAGATCCACAATCGATGCTTATGCAAACAGAAGCCAAGAAATCAAACAATGCACCGCTTTGAGCAAACCTGAACAGCAAGGATAGTACCTTGAGGACTAAGGTGCATTGTCGGTCACCTCATCTGCATGTGCAAGTTGGACAAAGAATGAGGACGCCTGAAGAAAAACGGATGCATTTGAATTACAGTGCAGGTGGCTCACGGGGAAAGTAGCGTGAGTCTCCAGAACACTCTGCCACAAAACATCCATCTTGGAAGAAGGACAGCCAGCATGCTCCTTAGAAGTGCGGGTGGTGAGACTTCCTCTCACACCCTGTGGACAGCTATCAGGAGAAAGACCTCAGGCTTGGTAAAGTGGAAGGTTGGCAAAAACGAGGGAGATAGTCAAGGAGATGGATTGACTCCGTGGCTGCAATGATGGGCGCAAATGTCACAAGAGTGGGGAGAAGGGTGCAGGACCAGGCAGACTTCCATACTGTTGTCCACAGGGTCACTACCGGCCAGGACTCAGTGGCACCTAGCCGCTGCCACCACCACCACAGCAGATGCATCGCTATCTTTTTGGCTGCTTTCCTTAATCCTGTTATTCTCCATATAGTTCCTTCATTAAAATTCTTTACAATGGAATCCTTGGAGTGTCCATCTGTTTCCCACTGACAAGCGAACAGATGCCGCATCCATCTTCTTAGCTTTTCCAAAACAGCTTCGTGGATGGTTATCAGAGACACCCAACACGGGTGCCCGAGACAGCTTCCCAGCCTCTGTTTTCTTGAGCTGTCCCGTGTGCAGGCTACTTCTTCCTCCGGATGCGCTCACATTCCTTAGCCTTCTAGATGCGACTCCACCCTCATTTCCTCCCACCTTCTATCTGATAAGAAATATAACGGTTGTTTCGTAGGCGATTCTCCTGTTTCCTTTAAAGTTCACCACAAGTGCAAAAAGACCCATAAAACCAAACCAAACCCAACAAACCACCTGGAATGAATTTACAGCGCAGCCTCAACTTGATAGAAGTCATTCAACTCAGTCGAGGAAGGCACTGGACAGTCTCTATTTGATCCTCGGATTTCATGCTTCATCTTTTTGACCATGCTGAGAGTCCTGGAGATGTACCTGGATGGGTGGATGGATGGATGGATGAAGGAACACCTTTGTCCTCTAGCTTCCTCTGGGTAAAACCAGTTGTGACGTTTTGGCAGGAAATCAGAGGGGATATATATATATAAATGATTATTAAATGATTTTATTGGGGCTCTTGCAACTCTCATCACAATCCACACATTCATCCATGTGTCAAGTACATATGTTGCCATCCTAATTTTCAAATCATTTTCTTTCTACTTGAGCTCTTGATATCAGCTCCTCATTTCCTCCTCCCACCCCCTGCCTTATGAACCCTTGATAAATTATCCTTCCCCCTCCCCCATCATCATAGTCCCTTGATAGATTATAAATTGTTATTGTTTTCATCTCTCACACCAACCACTGTCTCCCTTCCCCCATGGTTTTTTTTTTGAGAGGTTAGGATGAGTTTATTGAAGACAAATTCCCCCATGTTTTCTGTTGTTCTCCCCCCTGGAGAGGTGTGTATGGTTATGTATCAATTATGATCAGTTCCCCCTTCCTTCCTCTCCTCTTCTTCCCCTTACCCTTCTGTTATTCCCACTCCTGTTCCTGGATCCTGTGTGTCGTGAGCACCCATCTCTTATCTATCCCTGTGTACATGTTCCGGTCTAGTCTGAATTGAGAAGCAGCACTGGGGTCATGGTAGTGGGGGTGAGGAAGCCTCAAGGGACCAGAGGAATATAGTGTGTTTCATAGATGTTTTACTGCACCCTGGTTGACCCATCCTTCCCTGTGACCCCTCTGTGGGGGGCTTGTTCCATTGTCTACAGATGGGCTGTGGATCTCTGCTCCGACCCTCTCATTCTCAATAATGTTATAGTTTATTTGTTTGTTATGTGTCTTCTGGTGCCTATTACCCAGTCCCGATGACTCCTTGTGATTCCACCGATGGTGTGCTTCTTCCATGTGGGCTTATTGCTTTTCTTCTGAATGGTGGCTTGTGTAACTTCAAATCTTTAAAACCCCAGACACTATATCTTTTAATAGCCAGACACCATCTACCTTCTTCACCACATTTACTTATGTACCTCTTTTGTCTTCAGTGATTGTGTCAGGAGGGTGAACATCTCAGACTGCAGATTTGTTAGAACAAAGTGTTCTTGTATTGAGAGAGGGTATGAGCAGAGGCCCGAAGTTCCATTCACTACCTCAGTTTATTGCCGTATAAATATATGTACACCTCTAATTTTGTAGATTAATATATTTACATATGTATGTATACATATGTACACCACTATGTTTATACCTCTATCCACTGATTTGCTCCCTAGGTCCTTTCTCTGTTTCCTTTTACCTTCTTCCTGACCCACCCTCACTTTCTCCTTATTTCTACCTCTTGGTACCGCCTCTTAACTAGTTTGCTGTTGCTCTAACAACACCCCCCCCCACACACACACATTGGATCCCTATCTCCTCCTTGTTGTTGATTCTAATACCCTAGTAGTTCCCCTATTTATGGCTCTGCCTGCTCACTGTCCCCTTACCCCACCATTCTCACCCCCCAGGTCTCCCTGGGACTGTTGGTCCCTGCTTTCTCCTCAGGTATGCGTCCCATGCCTATCTTATGTAGGAAGACACTCCACTATGACATAGCCCAAAGTGATGATAAAAAAATGAAAAGAGAAAAGGAGAAGAAACAAGATGAAAAAGAAAAGGGAGAAAAGAAAAACATAAAAAGAGAAGAAATATTTTTAAATCCCAGGTCTGTTCACTGGCCTTCACGACTGTCCAGGAGCTGCCCCTCCCAGCCTGGAGTCCTTTTCTGGGGCTCCTCACGGGCTTCGTAGCTTTGCTTTGCTCCGCTCCACCTGCTGGTCTGGTATGTTCCCTTCTGGGTTCCTCCCACGGTGGGGGATTCAGACCATCTACTTCTCCTCCGTGTGACCCCAGAATTGTCCTCTGTCGCAGTCGGCTCCAGTAAGAGGACGATGTGACACAAGCTGTTGTTGACTGCCCAGTCCCCTCTGTGGCCCATTAGCTCCCCGCAGGGATGTCCTCCTGGGCCTGCTGTGCCAGGGTGGGCTCCAGTCTAGCTTTCTCTTTCTCTTCTTCCTTCCTGGTCTGCTTCCGTGTGGCTGTGTCATGCTGGCCCTTCTCCCCAACCTGTAGGTTTGGTGTTGTTCTCTGTCACCCCTATTTCTAGGGAAGGGTCAGTTTGGCTCTGGTTGGGGGCCAGCCCTGTAGCTCTCTCTTTTCATGCATCCTTCCACATGGCCACGTTGTCCTCATGGTTTGGTGCTCCGTGGTAGGGTCCGCATGCCCAGTCCCGATTCTGTGGAGACAAGACCGGTCCTCTCCCCCTGGGTGGGTGAGTGCCCTGCTCCTCAGAGGGGATCTTAATCTGGGTTCTCTCGAGCAAGCCCAGATAGACTTGCTCAAGTGAGTCAAAAAGTATCGCTACAAAATTTATAGAGCCCTTTATTAAACAACAAAAGAAAATCAAAATAAGAAGCTCCTGTTCCTGGACATTTGCTCCATCTGGGTCTATAGAAGGATGCCTGGTGGCACAGTGGCCACACACTGGGTGGCGAACTGCAAGATCAGCAGTTTGAAGCCACCAACTGCTACGTGGTAGAAAGACAGGGCTCTCTACTCCCATAAAGAGTTACAGTCTCAGACACGCACAGGGGCAGCTATACCCAGAGCTGTGGGGTCGCTATTCATCAGCATGGCCTCACCGGTAGTGAGTGGTGAGAGCGAGGTGATGCCTTTCTGAAGGTGGTGCTGCCAACACTCTCTCACTTTCCCCCAAATCACTGCGCTCTTGTCTTTACTCCACACCAAAGCGGGGCTCAAATTGTGTTCCTTTGAATCGTTCTTTTCAGTTTGGGAACAGAAAGATGCATGGAGGGGCAACATTTGGGCTGAAGGGCAGAGTAAGTCTTCCCAGCAAAATCCCCATAGGCCCACGCTCCAAGAACAAGAAAGGGCCTGGTCCTCATGGAAAACGAAATTCCTCAGTGAACCTCTCCTGGCCTTGCCCTCACCAGTGCAGTTTGTAACCTTCTGAAAGTTGCTTCTTAATCTCTTATGATCACCCTGTGCCCTCCAAGAAGATCTATTAAGATTCCGCAACCTGCTGAGCTGACCCCTTTGCCTCCTATTGAACTGGCTCTGCGATCCTCCCAGAAGTCACTGTTTCCTTAGACCTTTTTTTTTGGGGGGGGGCAGCCCTACTAATATGACTAAAATCATGCATTACTGAGAGAGCTTGTCAGCAGCCACCCATGGAGACATGTTTAAACACATTTTGTTTGGAATAAACCTGTGCATGTATTGTCTGGAACTGAAGAAGCAATTCTTTTTGACTTAACCTGGAGAGAGAGAGAGAGAGAGAGAGAGAGAGAGAGAGAGAGAGAGAGAGAAGAGAATGTACAGAGAAATAATTCATTTAAGAGTGGGCCTGGCAAGTCCTAAATCCACAGGTCAGGTGGCAGGCTGGCTCACTGGATGGTCGGGGCAGCGAATCTAAAATTATTAGCTGGCCGGCTGGAGACTTGTGCAGCTATGTGCCAGAAGCTAGAGGTCAGACTATGAAGAGAGCAGCGGTGAGAGAGAGACCTTTGCCACCACACTGATCTACACACTGGCCCCAGGCCACACTCCAGGAGAAACTCCCCTTTCAACGGACTGGCTGATAAATCAGTCAAATCATGGAGGGTGATGATAGTATATTACGTTATGGAAGAGCAGCCGATGTCTGCCAAGTCACCAAGAACCATAGCCTAACCGGACTGACATCTACCATTCAGCAGTCACCATCACAGAGGGCGAGTGGAAGGTGAACTTGGAGTATTGCGTTCCTGCGCTGCCTTCCAGCTGAGCACTGGCTGTGCTGCTCTCTCCAAGGCCACCGCTCCTGTCTGAGGGCCACCGCTCCTGTCTGAGTGCCACCGCTCTGGCCACAGCCACCCTTGCCTTGGAGTCCTAGGGAGCATAGCATCTCCTTCCTGCTGCTGCTAGCTCTGTTTGGTCCCCTTAAACCTGCTCTTCACCTCCTACATTGTCCCATCCGAGTAAATCCATCTAACGTACCCCTTGAAGGTGCCATCTACTTCCCACTGGGGACCTCCTTTCTTTCTTTTCCTTTAACTCATTTTATCAGGGGTACATACAACTCTTATCTCAAAACATTTGCTCTCCACCTAAGCCCCTGGCATCAGCTTCTCATTTTCCCCCTCCCTCCCCGCTTCCCCCTCCCTCATGAACCGTTGATAATTTATAAATTATTATTTTGTCATATCTTACACTGTCTGACATCTCTCTTCACCCACTTTTCTGTTGTCCATCCCTCAGGGAGGTGGTTATGTGTAGATCCTTGTAATCGGTTTCCCTCTTGACCCCACCCTCCCTCCACCCTCCCGGTATCGCTACTCTCAGCACTGGTCCTGAAGGGATCATCCACCCTGGATTCCCTGTGTTTCCAGTTCCTATTTGTACCAGTGTACATCCTCTGGTCTAGCCAGATTTGTAAGGTAGAATTGGGATCATGATATGGTGGGGGGATGGGGGAGGAAACATTCAGGAACTAGAGGAAAGTTGTATATTTCATCATTGCTACACTGCACCCTGACTGGCTCGTCTCCTCCCTGCGACCCTTCTGTAAGGGGATGTCCAATTGCCTGCAGATGGGCTTTGGGTCTCCACTCTGCACTCCCCCTCATTCACAATGATGTGATTTTTTTGTTCTGATGATGCCTGATACCTGAACCCTTTGACACCTTGTGATCACACAGGCTGCTGTGCTTCTTCCATGTGAGCATTGTTGCTTCTGAGCTAGATGGCTGCTTGTTTACCTTCAAGCCTTTAAGACCCCAGATGCTATGTCTTTTGATAGCTGGGCACCATCAGCTTTCTTCACCACATTTGCTTATGCACCTATTTGTCTTCAGCTCTCATATCGGGGAGGTGAGCATACAATGATATGATTTTTTGTTCTTTGATGTCTGATAATGGATCCCTTTGGAACCTCGTGATCGCACAGGCTGGTATGCTTCTTCCATGTGGGCTTTGTAGCTTCTCAGCTAGATGGCCGCTTGTTTACCTTCAAGCCTTTAAGACCTGGGGATCTCCTTTCTGTCGAGGACTCTCTCTTTGCCACCACCACGGAGGCCCTCCTTGCGTTCTGCTTGCGCCAACTATTACGACTCAGTTCAGTCTGCTTCAAAGGTGACTCTGGTCTCTGGTTTAAGTCTTCTCTTCCCTCCCCCACGGACCAGGCACCCAGGTGGAGAAAGCGGTGCAGCACTCTTTCCCTGCCCCCACCCTCTGTCAGGGATCGCGTCAGGGTGGAGGGTGGGTGGAAGGGCCAGGAAGACAATTCTCCTTCCATAATGCATGCCTGGTCTCGGCTAACACAGGGCACTCGGAGGCTGTGGGTTGGGCCAGAGTCCAAATACTGGTTCTTACTAAGGGAGGGGAAGACAGGATGGGATAGGTGACGCTGTGGTGGCAAATCACCTCCACGTCTGAATAATTCTCTTTCAGTCCACCAAACATCAGCAGGACCCTACTCCTCAGTCACTCGAGGACTCAGGCTGATGGGACAGCCCCACCTCTAACACGATCTGAGGGAAGCCTGGCTTTTAGAAACTTCTGCATCAAGACTTCAATGTTCCAGCCAACTGAAACACCACATCGAACCCACTGTGGTCCAGTCGGTGCCACCACCCTTTCCTTAGGGGTTCTGAGACTTTAGATCTTTACGGAAGCACACAGCCTCATCTACCTCCTGTGGAATGACTTGAACCTCTGACTTTGTGCCTAGCAGCTGAGTTTCTAACCCATAGCACTATTATTCCCACTCCCACTCCTGCCATCCAGTGATTCCCATTCACAGCGACCCTGGAGGGCTGGGTAGAGCTGCCCTGTGAGCTTCAGACACTAGCTCTCCACCTGAGTAGACAGCCCCCTTTTCCTCCTGCAGCTAATGCACAACCACTAGCCACCAAGAGTGACTTCCATCCGAACTCCCTCGGCCACAGACAGTCATGTGACCTCCCTCAGCCAGAAACGTACTGCCATCAAATCAGGCCTTCTCATAGCAACCCCATGAGACAGCATAGAATTCCCGGGGTGGGCCCCCTGACTGCACCTTCCGAAGCCGTGGCCTCCAGCTGTGGTAAGCGCTCATTATGTCAGTCACTGCTCCACCAGCGCCTCGTTGAAAAGGGCCAGGAAGTGTGGCCGTGTTCCCAGAAGATGGCACTCTGGAAATATTTGGGGAAGGTAGAGAGGAGGCCTCAGGGTCCAGGTGTGAGTTCTTCAGAAGGTTCAAGGCCATGGATGCCTGACACTAGGGCCTGGCTCTGCAAGTCGCCGAAAGTACATTCCCCAGCATCTTGCTGCTAAACAGAGAGAGCATCAAGCTCAACTATTTGTGTGTGTGTGTGTTTTAATTGTGGTAAAATAGTTCAACGCAGTATTTGCCATTTTGACCGTTTGGAGGTACAATGAATACATCGCCATGCCGTGCCCTCACCACCCCTCTCTGGCTCCAGAACATTCTCATCACCCCAAAGGAAACCCAGAACCCAGCAAGCAGTCACCCCTCAGTTTGTCCTCTCTCCAGCCTCCGGGTACATAACGATCTGCTTTCTTAGCCCGATGAACTTACTTATTCTGGGTATTTGACATAAATAAATGGAATCTTGTAAGCGGTGGCCTTTTGTGTCTTTAAGCACAGCTATGTTTTAAGGTGTCCTTGGGGCCACGGGATGCCCCCACAGTTGCTGTACCAAAAAGTGGCATGGCAGGGCTCCACAGCTGCCTTCTCTCTCCACCTGCTGTCCCTGCAATGTCCCTTTTCCTGCCTCACAAGGAGGCCAGCACCCTGCTGCCTGACAATGAATGGATGGCCTGCCTCCCCTCCTTTCAAGTTCCTCAGCTTCTGTGGATGAGTCTCTTGGGGCGCTGCCCCCCAACCGCTGCGCGAGACCACAGGATGGAGAAGAAGGTTATTCATGCCTTCAGAACCAAAAATAATACCTCTACCCTGCCTGTCCCTCAACCCTCCCAAACAGAGGTGCTTATCTTCCAGGGGGTTTCAAAATTCCATGATCTTCTGATTCCAATTTTCCCCGGCTTATTGCTGAAGGCCCTTGGTAGCTTGAGGTGCTGGGTGCCTATCGTGGCACCGCAATGACTACTTTCTCAGTGGGAGGGGAGTTCTGTGGGTGGCACTAGTGGTTTGCGTTGGTCTACTCGCAAGAGGCTGGCAACTCGAACAAGCCAAGGTGCATGGTGCAAGAAAGGTCAGGTGCTCTGCCTCTATGAAGATAGGAGACCCCCACCCCAGCGCGGCAGCACACTAAGGGCGTGCAACAGAACAGCAAGGGGCGCAGAGCAAGGAAGTGCAGAGGGAACACCAAAAATAGACTTTGGGGCCAGTGTGTGGTACCCCATCAGACTCCACCTGAAAGCACTCATAAACATCAACAAACAGACCTTTTTTTTTTGGTTGCTGCTGCTTTGTTGTTTTTTTGTTTGTTTTGCTTTATTGTTTTTTGTGCAGATTATTATCTCTGCAGGTCTATTTACACGAGAAAGACAGGATAAACAATAGGGAGGAGAAAACAATGGGACCAAGGGTTGCCTGGAGCATGGCATGAGAGATGGGGAGGCAGGGGAAAGGAAGTGGTTATTAACAAATCCAGGTTCAAGGGAGCAACAAGTGATCTAAAATCAATGGTGAGAAGGAAGTAGGATGCCTAGTAGGGCTTGATCAAGGGAAATGTAACTGAGAGGAATTACTGAAACCCAAATGAAGGCTGAGCATGATAGTGGGACAGAGGAAAGTAAAAGGAAATAGATGAAAGAACTAGGAGGCAAAGGGAATTTAGAGAGGTCTAAATAAAGGCATGCATATATGTAAATACATTTATATATGACGATGGGGAAATAGATCTATGTGCATATATTTTTAGGTTTAGTATTAAGGTACCAGATGGACACTGGGCCTCTAAAGTACTCCCTCAATGCAGGAACCCTTTGTTCTATTAAACTGGCATTCCATGATGCTCACTTTTCCAACATGATCGCTGAAGACAAAGAGGGTGCATAAGCAAATGTGGTGAAGAAAGCTGATGGTGCCCAGCTATGAAAAGATATAGCGTCTGGGGTCTTAAAGGCTTGAAAGTAAACAAGTGGCCATCTAGCTGAGAAGCAACAAAGCCCACATGGTAGAAGCACACCAGCCTGTGTGATCAGAAAGTGTCAATGAGACCAGGTATCAGGTATCATCAGAACAAAAAAATCACATCATTGTGAATGAGTGGAAGTGTGGAGTGGAGACCCAAAGCCTATTTGTAGAAAACTGGACATCCCCTTACAGAAGGGTTGCAGGGAGAAGACGAGCCAGTCAGGGTGCAGGATAGCACCCATGAAACAACATTCCTCTAGTTCTTTAATACTTGCACCACTATCAAAATCCTTACAAATCCGTCTAGACCAGAGCATGTACATGGATACAGATAAGAAATGGAAACACAGTGAATCCAGGACAGAAAAACCCTTCAGGACCAATAATGAGAGTAGCGATAACAGGAGGGGAAGGTAGAGTAGAAAGGGGGAACTGATCACAAGGATCTGCATATAACTGCCTCCCTGGGGGATGGACAACAGAAAAGTGGGTGAAGGGAGATACGGACAGTGTAAAATATGACAAAATAATAATAATTTATAAATGATCAAGGATTCGTGAGGGAGGGGAAAAATGAGGAGCTGATACCAAGCGCTCAAGTGGAAAGCAAATGTTTTGAGAATGATGATGGCAACAAATGTGCTTGACACAATTGATGTATGTATGGATTGTGATAAGAGTTGTAAGCTCCCCCAAGAAAATGATTTTTAAAAAAGAAAAAAAGAGAATATAGTAGCCAAGGAATAGTTCTCTCTGTAACACATGGGGTCACTGTGAGTTGGAATGGAATGTTTTTGTTTTTGGTGGAGGTAGGCTACTGCCTATCACCCGCCCCCCACCTTTTTGGCTCCGTCTCTTTATTTCCCCCAACAGTTTTATTGGGAAGTAATTTACATATCATATGGATAATTCAATCGTTCAAGCACTCAGTCATAATATGGAGAATTGTACAATCACCCCTAACATCAATTTTAGAGCACTCCCCCCTATGGTCAAATTGCCTTTAAAATGATTTATGCCATCATAATCCATTCTAGTGAATTCCCCCTCCTCCCATCTTCATTAGTTACTCCCGAAATCCCCTTTCCCTCCCTATCTACGCCTCCAAATCTGTATTCCCTTGTCCCCTGTATCAGTTATTCTCATTATACATCTATTCCTCCTGTGCTTCACGGCCATGAGACACCACAGAAAACAGTACAAACAAAATCACACTAAGGTGGTATAGATAAAAAAGTAATATGCCAAAAAATACTAATAATGTATAAGAAGGTAAAGACCACCATCAGTAATCAAAAAGCCAGGAAAGAAATTTCTGCCATGGAAGGAGAAAGAGATACTCACACCCAGGACAACTTCAGGTCATGTCTACAGAATGGTCCACTGACCAACTGTCAAGTTCAATCTAGTTCTGACATGACATTTAAAAAAATTGTTTTATTAGGGGCTGATACAACTCTTATCACAATCCATACATACATCCATTGTGTAAAGCACGTTTGTACATTCATTGCCCTCATCATTCTAAAAACATTTGCTCTCCACCTAAGCCCTGGCATCAGCTCTTCATTTTTTCCCTCCCACCCCTCTCCCCCTCCCTCATGAACCCTTGATAATTTATAAATTATTATTTTGTCATGTCTTGCACTGTCCGATGTCTCCCCTCACCCACTTTTCTGTTGTCCATCCCCCAGGGAGGAAGTCACATGTAGATCCTTGTAATCTGTTCCCCCTTTCCACCCCACCCTCCCTCTACCTTCCCAGTATTGCCACTCACACCACTGGTTCTGAAGGGATCATCTGTCCTGGATTTCCCTGTATTTCCAGTTTCTATCTGTACCAGTGTACATCCTCTCGTCTAACCAGATTTGTAAGGTAGACTTGGGATCATGATAGTGATGGAGGAGGAGGCATTTAGGAACTAGAGGAAAGTTGTATGTTTCATCGTTACTACATCACACCCTGACTGGCTGTCTCCTCCATGAGACCCTTCTGTAAGGGGACGTCAGTGGCCTACAAATGGGCTTTGGATCTCCACTCCGCACTCCCCACCTCATTCCCTATGATAAGATTGTTTGTTCTGATGATGCCTGATACCTGATTCCTTCTACACTTCGTCATTGCACAGGCTGGTGTGCTTCTTCCATGTGGGTTTTGTGTTGCTTCTGAGCTAGATGGCCGCTTGTTTACCTTCAAGCCTTTAAGACCCCAGACGCTATATCTTTTGATAGCCAGGCACCATCAGCTTTCTTCACCACATTTGCTTATTCACCTGCTTAGTCTTCAGGGGTTGTGTTGGGAAGGTGAGCATCATAGAATGCCAATTTAATAGAAGAAAGTATTTTTGCATTGAGGGAGTACTTGAGTGGAGGCCCAAGGTCTGGCATGGCATTTTGATCATTTTCCTCCGCTACTCAGAACCTTGCCCCGCCTTCCTGGTGGGAATGGGGTACATTTCAAAGTCTGGTCTTGGGGCTCAGGGTCCTCTACAAACCTACGACTTTGTCCCCTACTCCTGGTCCACTTGTCTCTGCAGGTGCGCCAGCACACACTCTTCTTCCACAATGGCCTTGCTCAATTTGGGTTGGGGACCAGTTAGTATTGGCGGCAGGCCAGGGCGAAGGCTGATCCCACCCAGGCAGGCAACCAGGTAGAGCCAGACCAGGGTGATATGAGCCAAGGTCACAGAATCCAAGTCTTCCTCTGATGCTCCACTGGGAAGTTAAGAATGTGTGAAGGTGGCAACTCTGGAGATCTCTGCCATCGTGTGGGGCCACCCGGGCCACCCAGGCCATGCTGGCACCGAGGATCTTCAAAGGGTTCTTTCAGGTTGTCCCAGAAATACAGACTGTTGTGATTGTGTTTGGTGGAAAAATGATGGGGACCAAAAAAAAAAAAAAGAAAATGAGGGCACGTTGGGGAGGGAAGATGAGACAGAAATGACACACAAAAAGGCAAGTCAGGATGGACCCAGAGGTAGGGCAGGGGACTAAGCTGGGTGGTCTAGTGCTTAAGGGTTGGGCTGCTCACCCTAAGGTGAGCGGTTCAAAACCACCAGCTGCTCAGTGGGAGAAAGGGGCTTTATACTCCCCTCCAGAGTCACAGTCTCAGAAACCCCCAGGGCGCAGTTCCACCCGGTCCTACAGGGTCACTAAATTGGCATCAGTTCGATGGTAGGTAGGGAGTTGGGTGATTGGCAGCAGAATTTCTCTCACCTTTTGGTATCTGTGCCCCTCCCACCCCACATTCCAGGATGTGATCTCCCAGCTATCATCCTGGAGTCTGCAGTCTTCTCTGGGAAGCTCCTCTCCCTGGGGTGACTGCCTTTGCCTTTGTTTCTGGCTTAGTTTGTTGCAGTGGGGGGTGACTGACTTGTGCCATGGAAGATTTATTTCAAGCCCTGGAGAAATGCCCAGAGGGGCAGAGTGACTGCTTCTCCTCCAGTGCGGACTGACCTTTCTCAGGATGGCCCAAAGCCGCTGGGCGCATACCAGAAGGTCCCCCCCAGTCAGCAGGCACCTGGTGCTCAGCATGCTCGGGGCTTATGGCCCGGTCTCTGCAGGGCTGAGTGTGTCCTCTCTCCTCAAGCCAACGACAAGCCCTGTTGCCGTTCAATCCGTTCCAATCCAAGGCAACCCCATTGTTGCTCTACGGGCGGCTTTGGCTGAAATTCAGATGTAAGCACATGGCCAGGCCTTTCTTACACAGCCCTACTGGGGGAGCCACCAGCTTTTATTTCAGTAGCAAAGCATAAGGCTTTGTGCCGCACCAGCCACCCGGCCCCCCAGGGGACCCCCTTAAGCTGGGCATTTTGTGCTCCCTAGGGTGTTCAGTAGGTGATTTTTAAAAATTTTATTCCCCGAGGTAGATCACCAGGGCTCTCTTCTGAGGCTCCTTTGGATGGACTTCATCCCCCACCCTTCAGTTAGCAGCACCGCTCCAGGATTCCAGGGCTCCTGTAACCTGCCCGCCTCTCACTGTCTGTCCCAGTGGGTGCCACTGGGAATGAAAATCCTGGAATGGCCTAACTTACCTCTTAGGCCTTTTTTACCCGAGGTTCTCTTTTTCCTAAACTTTCCATGAAAGCTCTCTAGCAAGATTTGTGTATGTGATGTAGCAAAGAGAGGTGCCAGGTGTGTCTCCGAGTTGGCAGACCGTATTCACCTAGTGGGGGCAAGTTTTTAACATCCACGCCATCCCAGCCCTCATTCTGTCCCCGTGGAATTGGATCTGTTGCCGTCCAGTGGCTTCCCACTCCTAGAAGTCCTTCAAAGCAAGAGTACAACTGTCTTTGTGAGGCCAGCACCTTTATGGCAGGGGACTGCTGCATCTGGCTCCTGTGGCTGGTAGGTTCGAACTGCTGATCCTTTGGCCTTGGGGCGCTTAACCGCTGGGTCATCAGATTTCACTGGACCCACGGCAGATGCAAGGGACCCACTTTTGCCCATTGAGCCCAGCTGAGGCCTCAACAAATCTTTTCCACATCACCATAGGCAGCCATTACTGATCAACTGAGTTTGGAAGCGAGAGGAAATCTATTTGCTGTCCTTCTGTCCAAGGAGTCCAGGGAACGAAGCTTTAACCAGATGATGTGGACAGGCCCCACCCCAGCTGACTGAGCAGTGGCTGGGGAGCCCACCGTGGTGGGATAATCCTGTTTTTCGATGTAACCACCATTTCTTCCTCTCATTTCCCGAGCCCTTCCATAATTTCTGGCTGAAAACATACATTCTGCATTGATATTCTTGTGGAGGCATGACTCAGCACAAAGGCAGAGGGAAAGCTGAGAGTCTGCAGACTCATAAAAACTCGTGCTAGTTTGAGGGAGAAAGGGGAAAGCTTTTGAGGTTTGGGGATTTCTCCGGCCTGGCTCCCAGGGGTCTCAGCGTCGAGGAGAGATGATGAGAGGGGAAAGAGAACAAGCTCAAGGTTTTCATTTGGGTAGAGAGGAGAAAACCCGCGATTAGGAGTCCCCAACCATGGCTCGTGTGCCCTGCTTTCCCCCTTGGCTGGGTGTGGGAGGTAGAACTTGGGCGTCCATTTCTGGGTTGGACCCAAGAAAGTATGGTCTGGAAATGAAGGGCTGTCGACCAGTCCTCTGGGTGCCTGGGGGCCCACGCTAGTGGGGGAGCTGTGGACAGGTCCATGCATTGCTGAGAGGAGCACAGAGAAGTGGTGCCCTGGAGGCAGAGCCACACAATGTGGCCGAAGACTAATTGGAATGAGGCTTCTCAGGGAGGCCAGCATGGCTCGCCATGTCCTGTCCCCTTTCAAAGGTACATTGGGAGTCCTCCGGAAGGGAGAGTCTGCAGGAATCTACAGGGAGCCTGAATGGCTCTAGCTCCCGACGACCCACAGTGCAACAGAGAAACCATTACCCATCCCGTGCCAGCCTGGCACAACACACCGACAGACAGGTGCTGGACCCTGAATTTACTGATTACATTTCTGCCAGTTAGTGGAATGGGGGGTGAGAATGGTAATAGAGCTTAGTTACAGCAGAAGAGTTAGTTTGGGGACACATTTCAGTTGATTTTTGGATGTGCTTTATATCCTTTGGACATGGTATCAGGAAAGATGAGTCCCTGGCAAAGAACAGCCTGCTCGGTAAGGTCAGCAAGAAACACAAAGACCGTCAAGGAGACGGATTGATGCAGTGGCTGCAGTACTGGGCTCAGTTGTAACAGCCGTTGTGAGGATGGCGCAGGACCGGGCAGTGTTTTGTTCTCTTGTGCACGGGGTCACTGTGAATTGAAGCTGGCATCTAACAACAACAACAACATAAATAGCTACAATTTATGGCACTCTGAGGTGGAAGTATATTGGTGGTATCCCATAGAAAACTTACTGTAGGGCCCTGGTAGCTGTAATACTGGGTGCAAGCTGTTTATTGCAGGTCAAGAAGTACCTTCTGGAGAAGGCTCTGAGACAGGAGGTTCGGAGAGAGGCAGGGCCTATAGACAACAGGCAGGAAGTCCACATACAGTACGATCATGAGACTTTTTGTGTCTCTCCCAGAAAACTGATGTGTGACTTAATCAAAGTCAGCAAGGGTAAGGACTGAGGTCAAGGGTTCTTTATCAAATCCTGGTGCACTTTAGATACCAAAAAGTCAACTCCAAGTGAGCCTGTACAGAAGAAGAGGTATTATGACTTGCAGAAGAAAATTGATTTCTGTGTTAGTCTGGGTACATTAGAGAAACAATTCATAGAAACTCATATGTATAAGAGAGAGTTTTATATAAAGGGTAAGTGCACATCAAGAAAACATCCCAACCCAGGACTGCCCAAGCCCACAAGTCCAACATTAACCCATATGTCCGACACCAATCCACAAAGTCCTCCTCCATCTCATAAAACACACTCAATGATGCCGACTGCAGGAGGAAAGCTGAGTCAGTGAACATGTAAGCATCTCAGCACTGGCAGGGGTCTCCACGCTGCTGCTCCAGCACCCAGGGCTGCATGGTGGTAGATCCATTTCTGAGATCATTCATCTGAGAGAAGATGAAGATTGTAAATAAAAAATATTTTAAAGCAAGGATTGCCTTAGGAGTTCTTAAATTGGGGACCACAGACATTTTTGAGTTAGATAACCTTTTATGGAGACTGTCCTTTGCGTTGTAGGAAGGTGACCAGCATCCCTGGACCTTGTACACGAGAGGCAGATCACCTCTTCCCAGTCTTGAAGTCCCAAACTATGTTCAAATATTGCCACACGAGGCCTGGAGGGGCCCAAATCACCCCTGGCCAGCACCCTCAGGGAGTGTAATATTTTCAAAGGGCTGGTGACAGAATAAGGGACATACAACCAACAGAAAGGGGGCCTCTTCCTGCAGTTAGGAAAGTCTGAGTCCAATGCTGAGTCTCAACAAGCTAAACCGAACCTTCTATCGAAAGGACTCCCAGGCCTCAAGTTTCCAAGAAGGAACATGCGATATCACCATGCATGGAATCCACCCTGGGTGGGCCTTGCTATCTTAGGTACCTGCATGGGCGGGAGCACATCAGGGTTAATAATAATAAACATGTCATCAGTGCTTCACAAATGACTAAGTATACATATTGTGTTTCCCTTATCACAGCTCTCCAGGTAAGTGTAATGATGTGCTCCTGTAAGTGAGAGCCCCAGGCTTCAGAGAATTAAAAAATGTACTCATGAGTGCAGGTATGGAAACTTGACTCACAACGGTTCTGAGACTCAGGGCTGAGTTCTTTAAAAGGCCCCATGTTGCCTCTCGAAAATGGCCATAGTTTCCGAAATTGATTCTGTGCTATAGGAACAGTATGTCCTCATTCTGGGGGGTGATTCATTCCTTTAATCTTTAGAGCTACCTGGAAGGACATTGTCAGCTGGGTCGGCATTTACATGAGTGGATGAAGAGCTAGCTCAGAGTGGATAGATAAATGGCCACTGGATGCTGTGTACAAAATTTTTTATTACAAGTCTTTTTTTTGACACTTTCTTATCTCAAATTTCTGTTCAGTGCATTACAAATTGCAGTGACTTCTGTGTAAGCCAACAGAATTTAGAGTGTCGCACATGTGGCCACACACAAACGATTAGTATTGCTCATTAGTACTTTGATTATCAGTGAATATCTATTATGGCAAAAGAAGAGCAACGTGTACTTTCAATGTCATGCAGCTAAGGCCCATTGGAGTATAGGTATGGCATTTTGCTATCACTTTATCATTTTTTAATATCTTTTTATTTTAAAAAATCACTTTATTGGGGGCTCATACAATTCTTATCACAATCCACACATCCATCCATTATGTCAAGCACATTTGTACATTTGTTGCCCTCATCGTTCTCAAAACATTTGCTTTCTACTTGAGCCCTTGGTATCAGCTCCTCATTTTTTTCCCTCCCTCCCCACACCCCTCCCCCACGAACCCTTGATAATTTATAAACTATTATTTTTTCATGTCTTACACTCTCTGATGTCTTCCTTCACCGAGTTTTCTGTTGTCCACCCCTCAGGGAGGGGGTTATATGTAGATCCTTGTGATCAGTTCCCCCTTTCTAGCCCACCTTCCCCTTCCCCTCCTGGTATTGCTACTCTCATTATTGGTCCTGAAGGGTTTATCTGTCCTGGATTCCCTGTGTTTCCAGTTCTTTGCTGCACCAATGTACATTCTCTGGTCTATCTGGATTTGTAAGGTAGAATTGGGATCATGATAGTGCGGGGGGTGGGGGGTGGGGGTGGGAAGAAGCATTTAGGAACTAGAGGAAAGTTGTATGTTTCATCGGTGCTATACTGCACCCTGACTGGCCCATCTCCTCCCTGCAACCCTTCTGTATGGGGATGTCCAGTTGCCTACAGATAGGCTCTGGGTCTCCACCCTGCGCCCCCTTTCATTCACAATGATATGATTTTTTTGTTCTTTGATGCCCGATACTTGGTCCCTTTGACACCTCATGATCACACAGGCTGGCGTGCTTCTACCATGTGGGCTTTGTTGCTTCTCAGCTAGATGGCTGCTTGTTTACCTTCAAGCCTTTAAGACCCCAGATGCTATATCTTTTGATAGCCGGGAACCATCAGCTTTCTTCACCACATTTGCTTATGCACCAGCTTTTTCTTCAGCGATCACGTCAGGAAGGTGAGCATCATGGAATGCGAGTTTAATTGAACAAAGTGTTCTTGCATTGAGGAAGTACTTGAATAGAGGCCCAATGTCCATCTGCCACCTTAATACTAAACCTATAAATATATGCACATAGATCTATTTCCCCTACATCATATATAAATCTATTTACATATGTACATGCCTGCATTTAGACCTCTATAAATGCCCTTTGCGTCCTAGTTCTTTTCTGTGTTTTCTTTTACCATCCTCTTGTCCCACTATCACGGTCAGCCTTCATTTGGGTTTCAGTAACTTCTCTCAGTTACATTGCCCTTGATCACACCTTACCAGGCCTCCTCCACTCACCTCACCATCAATTTTGGATCACTGGTTGTTCCCTTGTCCCTGGGTTTGTTAACGCCCACTTCCTTTCCCCTGCCTACCCCTGTCCCATGTTCTCTCCTCCACGCCCCCACCACACTACACCTGGTACTGTGGTTACAATTCTTAAGGAAAACAATTTTCTCCTTTCTGAATGACAGCCCTTGACTGTGTTGCTATACTTTTTCCCCTTGGATGCCAGGAATCTCAGATCTAAAGTTTCCATCTTGTCCGGTGATTTTGTGCCTTTTCTTCTTGGCTTTATTGTGACTTTACCGTGTGTGCAGTAAATGTTTTGTTGTTGTTCTTGCTGTTGTTGTTGTTGTTCTTCTTCTTGTTTTCACTGCTTCCTTTGGTGGATTAGTGTGAGCATATAAGCACATATAACTTTTAGATAAAAATGGAAACTTTTCAAAATAGTCATCCCTATTAAACAAATCACAATGCTTAAAAATATTTTTATCTGGTCTCTTTTCCTAATGATGTTGGGATATCAAGTAACGGATCAAAGCCAGAAATTCTGCTACATCCCATTTATTTGGGATGACCTATTACTTTTAGTTAATTAAATTAAACTGCTCTCTGCATCGTACTTTTGATTTACAGCCCTTGGATCAAAATTATTTTGCTTGATCTTGTCCACTGACCACTCCAAGACCTGGAGGAGCTATTATTAATTATTATTCTCATTTTACTGTTGATGAGCAAAGCCAGGCTCAAATTTTATGGGACTAATTTTTACTTTACAATATTACTGGTCCAGATGATGTGGTGGGAGAGTTTAGAAGAACTTTTAGATCCCCAAATGGAATATCAGCCATGAGCAGACCCCAAATCCCAACCCATGGCTCTCTCAAAGCAACCCCATGGGACAGAGTGCACTTACCCTGTAGGGTTTCCAAGATTCGCAACCGACATGGAAACAGATTGCTACTTCTTTCTCCTTCATAGTGACTGGTGAATTCAAACCACTTACCTGCCTGATTAGTAGCAGAGTGTTTTAACTTCCGGCAAATCTCTCTACTGATATACTTCCACTCCAATCCAGGGGCCAAGAATTAACAATAGTGTTGTCCTTAGCTCCCCAGCTCATGGTGACCCCATGTACAATTAAATGAAATGCTGCCCTATCCTGAACTTTCTACAGGATGAGTTGTGAATAGAGGTGGGCTTTTGGAAGTAGTAGGTAGCCAGTCCTTTCTAGTTCATCTTAGTCTGGAAGCTCCACCTGCAACCTGTTCAGCATCAGGCCATTGATCAGTTTCTGTCTGGCTGATTGTGGTGTTCACCTACTCTGGTGTCAATTTAAGGACTAAGAGTAGAGGGGTGGAGTCTAACCTGTCAATCTGGAGAGAGCCAAGGAGACTTCTGTGTGGGGTGGCCTTCTCCTGAGAATTCTGGGAAATATGGGACTTCCTTCTTGGAGGCCGAAGACACCTCTCTCTCTCTCTGCTACTCCCTGGGAGACATTGCAGATGACAAGCCACATGGATGGAACCAGACCTCAGAAGCTGGAGAAACCACAGAGAGACCCCTGCCAGCACTGCGATGCTTACAACATCACTGAACTCAAAGACTTTCTACCCACTGGTTTGTGATTGTCCTGCATTTGGCTTCATTGCATGTGTTTTGCGAGTCTGAAGAGGACTTTATAGATTGATGTCAGACATATGGGTTAATATCAGCCTTATGGCCTTGGGCTGGACTGGGTTGGGATGTTTTCTCAATGTTCAATTCCTCTTGTATATAAACCTCTCCCTTATATACCTGTTTATGAATTTGTTGCTCTAGTCTCCCCGGACTAACGTGCTGATTTGGAATAATGGTGTCAGACCCCAAGTGTGTTATAGTTGAATTGTACTCAAGTGGTCTTTTCAATGGTGTTTTTTTGGAATGCAAATCATCAGGCCATTTTCCTGAGGTGCTTAGGAATAGATTTGAATTTCTAAATTTTAGTTAATAGTGGATTGTGTTAACCCTTTCCGTTAGATGTAATCTCCCACCAATAGGTGGGGGCTGTTCACAAGTTGTGTTGGCTGGGAATTGAATTCAGCTCTCCTGCATGGAATGGGAGAATCCCACCACTGAGCCACTGAGGCCCTTGAAAGGCGGCAGTGGAAGCCCTAAGTGATCCATGCTCTCTCTCTCTATTGGATCCAATCATAGCCAGATTCTTTCTAAACACAAGACCTAGGGATGCAACTCAAATGATTCAAAGTTACGACATGGCAAACCACAAATAAAGTTTTAAGATTCTATGATGACAGCAATAAATGCACAAATGTGCTAGACACAATGAATGCATGTGTGGATTGTATAAGAGTTGTATGAGCCCCCCAAAAATGATTTTAAAAAACTAAGATTCTCTTAAATTCAAAAGTTCTCCAATTATAGGGGAGCAACTTGAGATCACAGCGCATGTTGGATCTGTCTCTAGCATTTGTATGACGATTGAAAAAGCGGCAAAAATGTCATTAGGGAGTGATAGTCATTCTTAAAGTTTCAATAGTGCTAACTTTCCAATCAGCCATGAACAAAGGACCCTAAACTTAGCCGACACAAAATTCTTATGCCTTATACCAAGAGCTCTTATCTATTTCAGCTGTGCTCAACAGAATCATCTTCCCAGCTGATGTTTGGAGTCCTGCAAATCTTCCTCTAGCACCAAGATGACAGCACTGGCCAGTGTTCCAGGATAGTGGATAGAGATAGTTGTTTGGGAACCAGTTTTAGAAAGTAGTTCAAACAGAATTCTATTCTTTGTCCTTATAGACACACTGCTTTTAGGGATTTTAGCCTTTCAGAAAAAAAAAATCATGACTTTCATCACAGTCTTGCCTTTTCTCTGGCTTGCAGAATTAATTAAGAGCAATTAAAATCAATGTCCCGCTTGCTGCATGGTCTCGTTCATCATTAATTTGCGTCTTTTGAGGTCTTGACCAAGATGACATACGAGCCTCACCACCACAGATGCGTGAGTGAGTAGAACCATAGCCCAATAGTCTATGTCTAACGGGCCTTTGTTATCCAAGTCTGTGCTCATAGTCTTTTTCTCTCCACTTGCTTAGTTTTTCACACCAATGTGCAGGAAAATGACCAAAGGACCAAGGATTCTGCAGATTGTTGGTTGACGGTGGTGGGTGGTTCCTGTTTCCAATTTCCCTCTATCTTTTGCAAGTATTAGGAATCTGGAATCTTGCGTGATAAAACCACAAGTGAAACAAAATTATGCTGAGCAAAAATAAATTCCTTTCCTGAGAATTTCCCAGGAGTTTTGATATTTTTGACTCTTGCTCACTAAATATGGAAAAGATTGAGACGCTAAGAGAAGCAGGGCAGCTGACTTGCTGTTTTTAGACCATCTTTTTATGAAACGGTTTCATCCTTTGAATGCTGTGTTCACAAAATAGCAGAAGTCTCCTCCCTATAGAAAAGTCACAGTGTGGCATGGCAACAGTTTCTGGGGAGGTTTACTAGGATATAATTCAAATATCATACTATTTAATAATTCAATCATATTGAGTTTTGTGCACCCTTTAGCACAATTAATTTCAAAACATTTTCTTCTCATACTCATTGCTGTTAGCTCCCCATTATCCCCCAAACTCCCCTGCCCCTATCAAGTTACTGTCTCTGTAGCTAGGTCCATCCTGGATTTGATGTACAGAAAATAATACAAAACACACAATCATACCAAGTAAGCAAACAAACCCAATAACAATGACTAGACAAAACATAGGAAAACCTCACTCAAAGGAAAAACAGACAATATTAAAAACCAAAACAACTTTAAAACGGGTCAAAAGGTAGATGAAATGATAGAGTATTGTATTTTAACCCAACCACATCTACCATAATAGACTGTCCAGTATTGCCCCCAGCAGAGCAAGGCTAATTACAGTTCTAGACTATGGTCAGACCGAGCTTACTGGACACTTAATCCCTGTGTGGACTCTGCAAATAAATTTTGGGCATCGTCTGTCATCCATAGCCTTTTGCAAACCGAGTATTCACAATTTAAGCTCTGATGCCATTCCCTCCTCCGGATTGGGGTTTTATTATTTACAATCCTTGGATCACACAGGCTGATGGGCTTCTTCCATGTGGACTTAGTTGATCCCTCTTAGGCTTCCATTTTTAGATAGAGAATTAAATTCTGTGGATTGTAATTTATATCCTCGAGTGGCCTGAATGTTGTCTTGTAGATGAAAAGAATAGATCTGGATGTTTCCTAGCCTTTCTCTTCTTGAAAAAACTCCAAACCTTCAGACTCAAACTTCTTTGTCTTCTATCCAACACTGGTGCATAGTATTATCCAATCAGTTAGTGTCATTGAATTATATGCAACATTCTTATGGGACGAGGTAGAGGATTTGCTACATCCTTTTTAGTATCGGGGACGCCGTTTTATGCAGGAGTAGATTTTCCTAGGCACCCTAATTGATGGGTGTTGATTTTAAGGATGCCAACGTGGCATAGTCTGAGCTGTTAATAATGGTGTGACTCCGCTGAAAGAGAATCCATTGTTCAGTGGGAGTTGGGACTCAATTGTGGTTCTAGTAATTCAACTACAGTTGTATTGGCCCAAGAGCAACCTGATAGGTAGCCTGAAGTACGAGTCATATCTGTTTCATACTTTCTCTTGATGTCATTTAGCCTATTTTGCTCTCTTCTTTGAGACATGCACATCAATAGGTAGACCTGGAGGCTTGGTCAAATTACTGTTATTTTATTTACTAAGACTTCAAAGTCGATGCCGTGTTTTCCATCTTATTGTTCTTTTTTTTTTTTTTTGAGATGTGAGCAGCCATTGATACTCAAAACCTAGACCGATCAATTTATTATGGTTTCAAAACAACAGCAGTCTAATGTTATTATTCTCCCGAATATACCTATCAATACCCATGAAGAGAAACTTCCCCATAATGTTGCAACTGCTCAGATGTGTCAGGGGCTTCAGGTAGTGAATACTGAAGAACAGACTGCTAGACCACAACACAGCAAGCAGAACCAAAGGGGGGAATAAAGCACCTCATCACACAGCAGGTTGGGACTTGAGTGAGTTGCGCTGAATGAACTGTGTCTAGGTTTTCTTTTGTTTTTACGTCAGGTATGGGGTACTTGGTCTGTCTGCATCTCCCTGGTATGAATGAACAAATCCCAGAACTATTCCTACTTCTCAGGTCCAACCGTAAACCCGGTCACGCTCTAGCCGCAGCTGGGTCTTTCCTGGGCAATGGGCAAGGAAGTATGAGAGCAAAGGGCAGTTAAGAACAGTCTTGAATAATATGAATTCAGAGTTTAGCATCAGCCTAGGGGTCCGATCCCTGCAGGCTGCAGATGAGACTGCCCTAGGCTGTTGAAAGCATCCTTCCAGATATCCGGCAGCTCCCAATTCTTCCTGCCTCTGGTCCTCTTTCCCCCACTGCCCACAGGCTCTGTGGCTCCTTTCTCTCAATACCAGCTATTTTCTTACCTTTCTGTACAGTTCATTTGGAAAGTCAGTATAAATACCTGATTCTGCCCCACTTGTCAGTTTTCAAGATGATATATTGGTTTCCTAGCATGCCTCAAAGGCAATCAGTAAACCTTTTTTTTTTTTTAAAAACTATGCATTGATTTATTCTGTTACAATTGTTATCTTTATCGATACCTGAAGTTTCACATCCCTGACCAACGAGAACCTCTTCAAGTTGGTTCCTAGGTTCTTAGGCATGATTGTAATAATCATTGACAGCTTATTTCTTTTCATGTGTGACAAGATATGCTAGGTTCATGTATACATGTTGGCTTCAAAGTTGAAACTAGCTCTCTCTCAAAGTTTAGACCTGCTTCCTTAGAGGGCAAAATTTTTGCACCCCACAATCATGGTGCCAGTGGAGCCCTTTGATATTGGGGTGATCATTTTCAGAAAGAGGAGCTACCCATCTTTATCTTATTCCAACTGATGCTTTTCATTCCAATTCAATTCTACACTCCCTGCCTGGAGGAAAGACGAGTGATGACAATGGAAAGACAGATGGGAACAATTACTCTGCCAGACCAAGGGCCCACGTCAACAGCCTGCAGTCCTGAGAGCAGAACTAGGTGGTGACTGGCTCTGAAAGGGATGAATCAGAAGGGCCTGGATACCATGGGAGGAAAATTTGGAGCAAAATAGAAATCTTAAGAGACCGGGCTTGTTGCTCAGACAGAAACTGATGGAAGGTCTAAAGGTATGGCTCTCAGTCTCTCCTCATATCAGGAACTGAATTCATCCCCTATTCATCCCCTTGGCCCCAGGTTTTAGGGAAGCAGAGCACACAGGGAGGCACACACACATTAGAATAACCTACCACTTGGGATCAAAGGGCAGCAGTCACCCAGGGAGCGCGCTCAAGAGAGTTAAGAAAGGAGGAGTTCAAACAGGAAACATGGGAGCAAGAGAAACAAGTTGATGGTGCACTGAAGGGTTTTCAATGAATGAGAAGAACCAAATGTGTGTCTATTATTGAATCGAAAACATGACCTGCTCTGTAAAATTTCATGAATTCACAAGTAAAACATAAGAAGGGGAAACATCCAGTTCTGAAAATTTTAATCAATTTTATAACTGTAAAGTTTATCAGTCATGAATCTGTATCTCCTTCTTCTATGTTGAAAATTCCTTTGTTTCCTCATGGTTCCAAAGGAGTCAGAGTGGCACATGGTTACCTGTTGGACTGATAACCACAGTGTCAGCAGTTCAAAGCCACCAGCTGGTCCTAATGAGAAAGATGGGACTTTCTACTCAGCAATACGGCCTTGGAAACTCACAGGGGCAGTTCTCCCCTGTCCTATAGTGCTCTCTGAGTCAGAATTAACTTGATGGCAGTGATTTGAATGGTGTCAACATAACTACCACAATACGTACTTGCTGGTCTGAGAACAGCAGTGGCACAAGCAGCAGTGTATTTACTAGCAATGGTTTATATTGTAGTTCTGTATTTTGAAGTGATTTGGAATGACTACTCTCTGTGTGGTAGGCATGTCCCCAACCAGACAGATGGTTAGGTTGGTTTTCTTTTAAATGTTGCCTTTTTAAAGCGCTCTTTTATTAAATCAATCTTGTTATGATTGTGTAGCATAACTAATAGTTCCAAAAGTTAAATCAATAAAGAAAGATATATTCAAAGAAGCCTTGTTCCCTATATTCACTCTCTCTATATATAGGTAAACTTTTATGGTTTATTCTCCCATTAAAACATAAATTATATCAACACATCTATTTATAGCCCTTTCCTTCTTTTAAAAAATCATTTTATTAGGGGCTCATACAACTCATCACAATCCATACATGCATTAATTGTATAAAGCACATTTGTACATTCATTGCCCTCATCATTCCCAAAACATTTGCTCTCCACTTAAGCCCCTGGCATCAGCTCCTCATTTCCCCCCCTCCTTCCCCGCTCCCCTTTCCCTCATGAACCTTGATAATTTATAAATTATTATTTTTTTCATATCTTACATTATCCGATGCCTCCCTTCACTCATTCTTCTGTTGTCCGTCCCCCATGGAAGAGGTTATATGTGGATCCCTGTAATTGGTTCCCCCTTTCTACCTCTCCCTACCCCTATCTTCCCAGTATCTCCACTCCTACCAGTGGTCCTGAAGGGATCATCCATCCTGGATTCCCTGTATTTCCAGTTCCTATCTGTATCAGTGTACGTTCTCTGGTCTAGCCAGATTTGTAAGGTAGAATTGGGATCATGATAATGGGGAGAGAGGGAGGGAGGAAGCATTTAGGAACTATAGGAAAGTTGTGTGTTTCATTGTTGCTACACTGCACCCTGAATAACTCGTCTCCTCCCCATGACCCTTTCGTAAGGGGATGTCCAATTGCCTACAGATGGGCTTTGGGTCTCCACCCTGCACTCCCCCTCATTCACAATGATAGGATTTTTTGTTCTTTGATGCCTGATAACTGATCCCTTCGGCACCTCGTGATTATGCAGGCTGGTGGGCTTCTTCCATGTAGCCCTTTCTTTCTTATAAATAATAATGTACCATACACAGTTTTTCTTCATCCTATTTTAGGATACTTAACAATCTGACATCATTGTTGATGTTCAGATGGATCTTGGCTGAAAGCAGAAAAATTCTAGAATGATGTTTACTTGTGCTTTATTGATGATGCTAAGGCATTTGACTGTGTATAACCTTGAGAAGAATGGGGATTCCAGAACACTTTATTGGTACATGGATCAAGAGATAGGTGTGCAAACAGAACAAGAGATACTGCACGGTTTAAAATCAAGACAGATTTGGGTCAGGGTTGTGTCCTCTTACCACTCAGCCTGCATGCTGAGCAAGTCATCATAGAAGCTGGATTAGATGAAGAAGAAGGTGGCCTCAGGATTGGAGGAAGGCTCATTAACAGCCAGCGATATGCAGATGACACAACCTTGCTAGCTGAAAGTGAGGAGAACTCAAAGCACTTGCTGATAAAGATCAGGGATTGTAGCCGTCAGTGTGGATTACGACTCAATGCCAGGAAGACCAAAATCCTCAAAACAGGCTCAACAGGTAACATGATAAATGGAGGAAAGATTAATGTTGTCAAGGATTTTATCTTACTTGGATCTACAAACAATGCTCTTGGAAGCAGAAGTCAAGAGATCAAATAACGTACTTCATTGGGTAAATCTACTCCACAATACCTCCATATAGTAAGGAAGAGCAAGGTGTTACTTTGAGGTCTAAGGTGAGCCTGACCCAAACCATGGTATCTTCAGTTGCCTTCTATGCATGTGAGAGTTGGACATGGAATAAGGAAGACTGAAGAAGAATAGATATTTTGAAGTGTGATGTTGAAGAATAATATTGAAAGTACCACGAACAACTAAACAAATCTGTTTTGGAAGAAGTACTGTCAGAGTGCTCCTTAGAAGCAAGGATGGTGAGACTCTGTGTTACTTACTTTGGACATGTTGTCAGGCAAGACCAGTTCTTGGAGAAGGACATCATGCCTAGTAAGGTAGAAGGACAGAGAAAGAGAGGAAGACCCTCAATGAGATGGATTGACATGGTGATTGCAACAATGGACAGAGAAACCATTGTGAAGATGGGGCAGGACCCCATGTTGCTCATGGGGTCATTATGGGTCAGAAAGGACTCATTGGCACCTGTGATAGGATTTTCGTACCAACTAGGCTTCCATAGGAATGTGTGGGTGGAGTTTAATCAGGTCACAGCTGATTGGAGGGTGATGAGCTAAATGACTTTCCAAGGCTGGCTTCCTTCCCTTTTTCTCCCTGGTGATTGGACCAGCGCTCTGCTGCCTTTGCCGCAACCATGCGCTACTGTGGGTTGAGCCAACCCGTGGATCAGGTCACCTTGCTGTGCATCAGTAGAGCTTGAGGTTCCATCAAGACCTGCTTCACCACGCCTCTTGAGAATCCATTCTACTCCTTTACTATGTATGCCCCTGCACTGCAGGCCTCTGCAATGCCTCAGCTTCTCATCTTCCTGCTGTTGCTGCCCCACCCTGCTTGTCTTGCCTGAGGGCAGGCACCTCTGCTTCCTTGACCTTGGACCAGCAGCCTGTGTGAACTGAAGGACCTTCAGTATGTTAACTGTTCCACCAAACTGAGTTGAACTGAGCCCTCTGTACTGCTGTGTGGACTAATTAGCTGTTATATTCCTTCTCGATGTATATAATATTCTCGATGTAAAATATTAATATATAATATTAATATATTATTCATATAATATATAAATTATAATAAGTGTCCTGGTTTTGTTTCTCTAGAGAACACAGCCCCTAATAACAACAACAACAATCTGTCTTCTAAAACCACTTGTTGGTAGTAGATGGAGCTACTCTTCAGTCCCCAGAGGACATATTTTCAGTGAAGTTTGCACATTCTCCAGATCAGAACAACCCTCAGCATCCTGCAGAAAAACAAGCCTCATTATGATGAGTCTTACTCACACTGTGGCTGATACTCCAACCCGAGACAACCGTTTCATGGGAATTTGGCAAATTCTACAAACAATTGCATGCAGGCATGATCGACAACCTGGCAATTCTTTTCCTGGAGAAACAATATTGAAGGCATAAAACCTCATTCATCATAGCAGGGAACAAAGACCCCAAAATATCCCTCAGAAAGAGGATGGATAATTAAATTGGGATCTATTTGCATGATGGAATACTGTACATCAGTCAAAATGAATGAACTAGATCAACATTCATCAACACAATTTTCAAGAACATAATATTTAATAATAAAATTGCAGAATGAACATTGTAATACCCCTTAAGCTAAATCAACCACAGTGACATTGTTGTATTTATTTCTGGCCACACACATAGATGGTAAAGGTTTCAAGCGTGTGCTGGTGGACACCACTGAATGATCGCTTCTTTATGAGCTCATTGCAGTGGGAAGAGAGAGCTGGGTTTTGTAAGTTGAAAAGTTTTTTGGTATGCGTTTGTTTTCTTAATCCTACTTTTCTACGCCTCAATTTTGGAATCCCCCAGAGGATTTAGTTTTGTGTTTCTATCTATTTATTTAAATGTTATTCCTTGCTAAATAATAAAAGAAGGTACAAAAGCACTGACCATGCTGGGCAGCGATGCCCTTGATGCCCAGGTAGAGGTAGTTGAAGTCAGGCGACCCCCCCCACCCCCCAGGGCCATAATTAGGGGATGCTCGCTCCGACCTTCCAGAAAGCAGAATGTTCTGGTCGAAACATGTCAGATCTGTCAGAAGTTCGGGAGACCAGCTCCTGAGGTTGTGAAATATCAGTTGCAGTTCCACATGTTCGGCGACAGTGCAAAGCACACGGATCAAAACAAAGAGAAACAGAGTTTGGGGGGTCGTGGGCAGGAGACCCAGTTTGGGGTGGGAAGAAGCAATCTTGCAGTATAAGTAATGAACATTTGGCTATGAGACCCTAACCGGCAGCCAGTTAATACAAATATGACTTAGGTCTCAACATTTAAGTATTGGGAAATTTGATATTTTTAACAATTCAGATTCCTGGGTTCTTTGGAAGCAATCAGAAAGTTTGGCCACACTGAGCTTGCTGGACAGCATGGCCGCAGGCTTCTGGGGAATGCTGCCCCAGTGGGTGCGCATGTGTTTCTTTGCTGACCACCACCAAACAGTGCCACTTATGTACTTACCTGAGTGTTCTTGGATCCAGGCTCCACACTGCTAATGCTTGGCTTAGGTCAGCAGGTAAATGACATTTGTATTTTTTTTTTTGTCTCCAATGCCCATACTTCCCTCAAATATTTTTTGTCATGCTTTTCCAACTATACTCAAATTAAAACTCAGAGGAGTTAACAGGGCAACCAGAATGGAACTCATGAGAACATTCACACATTGTGAAGAACGTAACTGATGCCGCTGAACAACTTGTACAGAGACCTAAATTGCTGTGTGCAAGCTTCACCCCAAACACAATAAGAGCAACTAATTACCAACCACAGAACAGCTCAGGGGACTTGGAAGTCAGGGTCCCTCTGAGGGTGTCCCTCTGGGGCCATGCTTTGGGCCTCTGATCTTTGTGTTCTTTGAGGGGTGGACAGTATGACTTAATTACAATGGTGATGGGAAGTCCTGGACATGCTGCTGCCTCCGGGGGATTGGGGTGGGCAGAATATGACCCTGGTGCTCATGGTTGGCCCTCGGGGGCTGTGGGAGATGGCCAAGTAGGAGTAGCAAATGCACCAGGTGGTGCACATTAATTTTGACCATTCTGAATGCAGACCACACTCTATTATTTATGACACCCACAGGAGCAACTCCCAAAGGAATACATCTAATTAAGCATCCCTGCTGATTAGCTAGTGAAAAAAATAGACTGGGGGTGGGGAGTCCCCAGCCAAAGTCACAATTACAGCATGGGGTTGGGGTTTAGGATGAGGGCAGCTCCAGGTGGTCTGTCAGATGATGAAGAAAGTGGCCCAAGAGCAGTTTTAAATTGGTTATCTGGACACAAGGACCCCTTTCCACAGGGCAGCCTCGCAGAGGTCTTGCGGGTCAGGGTGCGGAAGTGGGTTCAGAGAAGCCGGCTGGGTGGAAAGTACCAAACGCGCTAGACATTGCTAGAACGGAACACGTGCAGTCAAAGCTAGAGTCTCCTATGGAGTAGACACATGCATCACATGACCCCGGGATGCCCAGGGATGCCGGCCACCACCACCTTCCATTTCCGCTTCCTGTTGTTGTGAGGTGGTGTTGAATTTAGGGACCCCATGCACATCAGAACGGGACAC
Organism: Tenrec ecaudatus; assembly: GCF_050624435.1. Taxonomy (NCBI): domain Eukaryota; kingdom Metazoa; phylum Chordata; class Mammalia; order Afrosoricida; family Tenrecidae; genus Tenrec; species Tenrec ecaudatus. The sequence goes on along the minus strand of NC_134539.1, from coordinate 72,090,103 downwards.
TGCCCAGTCCTGCACCAGCCTCCCAATCGTTCCAGTGTTTGAGCCCATTGTTATGCCCACCTTCTCTCTCCTTGGGTGAGGGTGGGGCCCTCTTCCTCTTTTTCACCGAATCTCTGCCTTCTGAAGCATGATGTCTCTTCCAGGGACAGGTCTCTGCTGGTAACTGGTACAAACGACGTGAGACAAAATCGCAACATCCTCACTTCTGAGGAGCACGCTAATTATACGTTTTCAAAGAGAGTTGTGTTTATTCTTTGATAGCCTATGGTGTGTGTGTGTAGAGCCAACACCATAACGCAAATAAATGGACTCTTCTTCGATCTTCCTTATTTGCTGGCTTTTCCCATGCTTATGAGGTGACTGAAAAGACCATGGCTTGGGTCCGTTGCACTTTCGTGTTCAATGTGACATCTTTGCCTTTTAACGCACTAAAGAAGTCTGTTGTCGCAGACTGGCTGATGCAAAACATCAGTTGCCTTATCACAGTTGTCATCAAAGCATGATTCTGGGATACTTAGGGGGTTCTAGAGACCATTTCAAGGAGTCCATGAAGTCGTAACTATTTTCATAGAAATAAAACCAATTACCCTTCTACTTGGATGCCCCAGAGTTCTGGGAACTACAGGTTTATCAGAGTAGGACTGTACTCCAGAGGGCTTTCAATCGCTGTTTTTTGGAAGTGGATCCTTAGCCCTTTCTGCTGACACCTCTCCATGAACTAGCACCTCCAGTCTTTTGCTTAACACATAAATGAGTTACCCATTTGCAACAAACCTCCTTCATAGTAAAACTAAGGGGTGATTTGTCTTTTTATACTCTCATTCTCTTATGAATGCATCATGGAGTTTTCCAGAAGCTACGTGATGTATGACATGAGAACAGATTAAATTCAGGAGCAGACATGACACACCAGCTGTCTTCTATTAAGCCAGACACTGAAGAGAATTGCAAATGTGTACAACAACCTCATTCTTCTAACTAAGTGCTTGTTTGTTTGCTTTGGATTTTTGAGAGTGCAAATTATCAGAAGATCAAAATATTTGAGAACCACTTCTATCTGTACAGCGCTGCTCCTCAGTGGCCCCCCCTCAGAGTGTGTGCTGAAGGGTTAGACCCATTTACAGAAGCAAATCTAATGAAAGGTATGTATCAATATATAGCGTGAAATTACTCACAAACTCATGGGTTTGGTGGCAGGCTGGAGACCTCTGCTGACATGTGTCCCAATAACCGTGAGAAGAAGTGCATTGTTGAAAGAGACAGAGAGAGGCAGGAGAGAGAAAGGGAGGGAAGGGTGAGGAGAGCGAGTCCTTTCAACCTTTGGGCTGCTCGCATCAGATCACAACGTGGAAGGTGATCACATCATGTCACATTATGGAAGATCACCAAATCCAGTGCCAAACCCCTCACAGTTGTGGATAGCCAAGGTGAGACATAACAGCCACCACCCATTAGGAATAGACTTTCTCCGCCCCACTCCCCCCTAAGTGGCAGCTGGATAGTACAGTGTCATGGAAGGAACCAAGACATGATTCATAAACTTGCTTCAGCAAAACCACTTAGACCCCACTCTGGAGTTGTACGAGCCCCCAATAAAATGATAAAAAATAAAGAACCCATGTTGGGCTTCTCATTTCCTTGCCTGTGAAATAAAAGGGTAGGATTAAATTGGGACTTTCAATTAAATTTTGTGATGCACTGTGTTAATCTGGGTACTTTAGAGAAACAAATCCACAGAAACTCATACGTATGAGAGAGCTTTATATAAAGGTTAAGTGCGCATCAAGAAAACATCCCAACCCAGTGCTGCCCAAGCCCACAAGTCCAATATTAACCCATATGTCCGACACCAATCCACAAAGTCCTCCTCCATCTCACAAAATATATGCAATGATGCCGACGGCAGGAGAAAAGTCGAATCAGTGAATGTGTAAGCATCTCAGCACTGACAGGGGTCTCCACATGGCTGCTCCTGCACCCAGGGCTGCATCGGGGTAGGTCCATGTGGCTTCTCCTCAGGGATGTCTTGCAGGAAGTGAGCCTTGCCAGCTGAAGCAGGGAACTGGCTGAGGCAGCTGCACCCTGGTCTGACCATCACAAAACAAGAGGCCTGAGAACTCGAAAGATGAGGCTCACCAATCCATTTATCTCTTTGTCCTTCAATTAACCCCACATGTGTTTATCGGCCAGGTTGGCACAATAATCTTTAACAATCTCATACAATAACTGATAACAATAACTATAATAATAATTCAAGATAGAGTAAGGAATCCGGTAGCAAGTTTATAGATTAGACACCAGGGCATCCTCTCTTCTCTGTGTGCCACACCACCTCTGTGAGTCTGGATGTGTCTTGTTGAGTGGGACGAACGTAGGAGCAGACTTGCCCGTAACCCAGGGAGAGGAAGCCTCATGAAGAAAGACAAAGAGTGATATCTCAAAACCCCTGGGGCAGAAGACAGTGTTTGGTGCCCAACCAGCTGACCCAGGACCCCGACGAACTGAAGAGAGATCTATTTAGAAGGTGCGTGGACAGTTACCAGACTTGGTAGCTAGGACATGGGATAATTTTACAATCCGGCTACCTAATGTTCGTGTGCCCTTAGATCTCTTGAGCAAGAGATCTAATGTCTCTATGGCATAGTGGGTAATGTGTGGGGCTGCTAACCACAAGTCTGCCAGTTCAAAACTGCTAGATTCTCCTTAGGAGAGCGGTGAGGTTGACTATGTCTATCAACAGTCAGTCATGGAAACCCACGGGTACAGTTCTACCCTCTTTATAGGGTCATTATGAGTCATAGCTGACTCCATGGTGGTGAGTGAGGGTTGAGGGAGGAGAAAGGGAAGACTAATGACCTTATCAAAGCACTTTTGTAATGATTAAAAGAAAACATGTACTGAACTGATTGGCTCAGATCCAACACTGAATACACTTTGGCTTTCTTCTCAAAGTAGGTGCATAGGGAATCAAGGAGAATGTGAAAGAGTTGTCTTTTTGGTCCCTTTCAACAAGAAGCAGGCCTTGCTCAGAGAGGGGCTTGGCTGCTTAGATGCTGAATAGGAAGGGGAGCAATTTGGTAACTCTGTGCCCCGAAGCTGAGCCTGTCTGCAAATGCCATGTTGGGGACCCACTTCTTCCGGGCAGCCACATGGAAGGTCTCTTCACCCTTATCTGCTCTGCTGGGCCCCACTTCCTGGATGACATGACGGATGGACTGCATCCAGCAAAGACCTGGTTCCCCATTAATCATTGTCTGGCTTGCTTACTGGGACCATTTGCTTTCCAACTGGTGAGTCCAATGAGATGAATTGCATGTTGTCCGAACAGTAAGTAATGAGATGTTGTGGTCATTCCTTGTGATGTAAGAGTGGAGAAATTTAAGTATTTCTAGTGAACGTTACAGCGAGTGTAAGGTATGGACATTTATAATGGCCAGTCCCCCTCCCCAACTTGTCTGACTCAGTGATTTAAAAATTGTCGTGAAAGTGAATATTCAGGTGTTTGTTTTTAAACGATTGTCTTGTCACAAAAGTACTTAGAAAAATAAAAAGCATGCACAAATAAATATGGTAGATGGAGATATGGGAAGCTGTCAGGAGTCATTGGTTAGGAAATCTGATGGGATCCAACTGCATGGTTACTCTATGAGGTTAAAGGAGTGCAGAGCTTCAAACCATGGTTTACGGGACTCAGAGCAGCAGGGGAGTGGGGAAAGCATAGTCTGTGAAGTCCATGAGATCTGAGTTTGAATTTGATCTTCACCACATATTAAGAGACAGAGTCTTCCTGGCACAATGGTTCAAAGCCCGCTGTGTGAAAGAACAGGCCTGGGGTCTGCAAGGCTTGTCTTAAAACAAACAGTTGTCTAAGGGAGGCGTCAACTAAGTCCACATGGAAGAAGCACACGGACCTGTGTGAGCCAAGGATTGCGAACAATGCTATGGGTGACAGGGGAAACCACAAGTCCATTTGCAGGGTCCTCCCAGGGATGACGTCTTCAGTGAACACCCCCTGAGCGCAGTCCAGACATGCGAATAGCTTTGAGTTCCGCCAGAGAGCACTGTGAGGTCGATGGTGGCTGATGCAGTTGGGTTAAAATGCTACACCCTATCATTTGATCTCCCTTGCCACCCGCTTGAAAGTTTTTACAGGTTTTAGTATTTTCTGCTTTTTATTTGATTGAGTTTTAAAAATCATTTTATTGGTGGCTCATATGGCTCTTATCACAATCCATCCATCCATCCATTGTGTCAAGCACATTTGTACATCTGTTACCATCATCATCTCCAAACCATTTTCTCTCTACTTGAGCCTTGGTATATGTTCCTTATTTTTTCACTCCCCCCTCCCTCCCCCCTCTTTTCTCCCCACACAAACCCTTGATAATTTATAAATTGCTATTATTTTTTTCATGTCTTACACTGACCAATGTCTCCTTTTACAAACTTTTCTGTTGCTGTACCCCAAGGAGGGGGTTATATGTAGATCATGGTGATTGGTTCCCCCTTTCTCCTTCCACCTTCCCCTTCCCCTTCCCCTGCTGGTATCGCTACTTTTATTATTGGTCCTGAGGGGTTTATCTGCCGTGGATTCCCTGTGTTTCCAGTTCTTATCTGTACCAGTGTACATGCTCTGGTCTAGCCATGTTTGTAAGGTAGAATTGGGGTCATGATAGTGGGGGGAGGAAGATTTAAGAACTAGAGGAATGTTGTGTGTTTCATCGTTGCGATACTACACCCTAACTGACCTGTCTCTTCCTTGTGACCCTTTAGTAAGGGAATGTCCAATTGTCTATAGATGGGCTTTGGGTCTCCACTCATTCACATTCTCCCCTTCATTCACATTGATAAGCTTTTTTGTTCTGGGTTTTTGATGCTTGATACCTGGTCCCATCGACACCTCATGATCACACAGGCTGGTGTGCTTCTTCCATGTGGATTTTATTTTTGCCCATGCCTTGGGTCCGTGGTTGACCGTGAATGGGGAACCCAGGGGTCAGGCATCCACTACCCCCAGCTTTAATGGGTGAGATCGGAGGACGCAGAGCGCAGAGGTCTGTTTGGGGACCTGGATTGAAGTGGCAACATTGAAGGGTGGACCAGAACCATTGGGATTGTGTAGGTGCGGTCTTCAACAGTGCCACCGTGTGGCAATGAGAAGCAATGGCAGGCAGAATGATCGGAATGACTTCGCACCGCACTTTCCTTTTGGTAAAATAATTACAGAATCTGGGAGCTCACGGCCCTCTAGGCCAGGGTCCTCAGCCTGTGTGTGGGTGGGGGGGTGGGGTGTCTAAAGACCTTTCACAGGGGTCGCCTAAGACCATCGGAAAACACATATTTCCAATGGTTTTAGGAACCCAGACACCGCTCCTCTATACATTTCCAGGCGGGTCTGCCCACATGCAGGTACGCCCACATATGAGTACCCGGGGTGAAGACTATTACCCATGCCACACCATACTTCAAGACAACATTTAATTTATTTGTCATTAGAAATAAATATTTCACAATATATAATTATACATTGTTTTTGTGATTGATCTCTATGCTTTAAAGATGTTCAATTTGTAAGCATGAAAATACATCCTGCATATCAGATATTTACATGACGATTCATAACAGTAGCAAAGTGACAGTGATGAAGTAGCAACTAAAATAATTTTATGGTTGGGGGTCACCACCACATGAGGAACTGTATGAAAGGGTCATGGCATTAGGAAGGGGCTATTCGGACTCAGAGCAACCAGATAAGAAGTAAGGAGGGGCAACAGTAATGTCTAACTGAATCAGTCAGACAGTACCAGTGGATAACAAGACCATTGGGTGAAAGGTGGCTGCAGGGATAACATTGTACCACAATGCCTATGTATCACCCTACTTAGTCATGAATGGAAAAGATTCACTATTTTGCCACATTGAAGCTCTTTGGTGGTCTTCACTTTGACCATATGACTAAATGAAGCATCCTCTTAGTGGCCAGAGCTGGTCTGCTCTAAATTTATTTAATATGCTTGTGACATTTCTGGGCCAAATACATTTAACCCGAATCTGAGCCAAAGTTCCACTGTGTGGGGAATGGGAAAGAAAAAAATAAGAAGACTAAGTTGTAATCATCAGACAGATTCAGGATTTTTTTCTTTTGTTTTAAATCGTTTTATTCGGGGCTCATACAACTCTTTTCACAATCCATAATACATCAATTGTGTAAAGCACATTTGTATATTTGTTGCCATCAACATTCTCAAAACATTTTCTTTCTATTTGTCCCTGGGTATCAACTCTTCATTTTTTATCCTCCCTCCTTACCTCCCTCCCTAATGATTCCTTGAAAATTTATAAATTATTATTATTTTGTCATTTCTTACACTCTCTGACATATCCCTTTGCCCACTTTTCTGTTGTCTGTCCCCCAGGGAAGGGGTTATATATAGATTCTTGTGATCGGTTCCCCCTTTTTACCCCACCTTCCCCTTCCCCTCCTGGTGACGAGTTACTCTTGTTATTGGTCCTGAGGGGTTTATCTGTCATGGATTCCCTGTGTTTCCAGGTCTTCTCTGTACCAGTGTACATGCTCTGGTCTAGCCGGGTTTGTAAGGTATAATTGAGGTCATGGTAGTGGGGTAGGAGGAAGCATTAAAGAACTAGAGGAAAGTTGTATGCTTCATCGGTGCTCTACTGCACCCTGACTGGCTGGTCTCCTCCCTGTGATCCTTCCATAAGGGGATATTCAGTTACCTACATATGGGCTATGGGTCTCCACCCCACACTCCCCCTCATTCACAATGATATGATTTTTTGTTTGTTTTTTGATGCCTGATACCTAATCCCTTCGACACCTCATGATCACACAGGCTGGTGTGCTTCTTCCATGTGGGCTCTGTTGCTTCTCAGCTAGATGGCCGCTTGTGTACCTTTAAGCCTTTAAGACCCCAGACACTATATCTTTTGATTGCTGGACACCATCAGCTTTCTTCACCACATTTGCTTATGCACCCTCTTTGTCTTCAGTGATTGTGTCGGGAAGGTGAGCATCACGGAATGCCAGTTTAAAAAACAAAGTGTTCTTGCATTAAAGGAGTACTTGAATAGAGGCCCAAAGTCCATCTGCTACCTGAAAGTGGGATGTTTTATAAGACAATTTTCCATGACAACTTTTCATGACCCAAGAGGACCAAGCAACTAGAAAGAAGGACTGTATTAATCAGGCTTCTTCAGAGAAATAGAACTAACAGGGTATATTCCTTGAGAGAGATGGTAAGGAATCATGTGTGCATTGACAAGTCCATCATCTGGAGGTCAGGAGGCAGGCTGGAGACCGTAGCACTCTTGAGTCCCAAACTGGTAGGCCATATAGTAGATCAGGAACTTCTGGGTAGGTACTTCTACCTCAGAATAGAGGCAGAAACAATTCTTTTCTTTATATCTTTCTCTCTTTTTTTTTCTTCTGCCATGTTGCCCCATTCACAATACAAACCAGGCACAGACAAGGCTTGGGTTGAGGTGTATACAGGGTACTTACTTTGTCTCCTTTTTCTATACAGTCAGTGCAAGAGCACAGCCTGTGGTAAGCACAAGGAGGAAGAAACATTTCTTTTTAAGAATCTCTTTTTCCCCTGTTCTTTAGGCCTTCTGGGGATTAGAGGAGGCTTACCCACTCTGTGGAGGATGATCTCCTTTGTTCGCATTAGGTGCTCTGCAGTCAGCCCTGACTCATAGTGACTTTCTGCACGACAGGGTGAAACTCGCTGCCCCTGCACCACCCTCACAGCCATTGCTACCTTGAGCCCATTGTTGCAGTGACTGCACCAGTCCATGTCTCTGTCACGTAGACTCAGCTGATTGGACACATTGATTACATCAACAAAATGCATTCATAATACTATCATCTGGTGTTTGACCCAACAACTGGGCACCACAGCTTAATCAAACTGACACATAAAATCAACCATCAACTAAATGTTGGTGTGTGTGTGTGCATATATTTCGAAAAGTGGAATAAATTTGAATATGGAAAAATATTACATGACTTAAGGATTACTGGTCGTTTTCTTAGGCATGATGACAGGAATGTGCTCATGGAGGAGGAAGTTATTCTTAGGAGATAAATTTCAAGGTACTTAGAACTGGAGTGTTTCAATGAGGGCCACTCACTTTCACAGAGTCCAGCAATGCACGTACGTGTACCATATGGAGAGTGAAAAACAATATTTATGTATATCTATTATATACACATACACATAAATATATTCTATATGTGTATATGGACACAAAATATGGAAAAGTCAATGGAACCAAATGTCAATCATCATAGATTATAGGTAGACAATATGCAGGTATTTCTTGTCCCATTCATCCATTTTTATGTGTGTTTGAGAATTTTCATAATTAATAAGTTTGAGGGGAACAAAACCCAAGGAGACTCAAGGGGCAGTACGATGCTCCCCATTAATGATGCATGACATCTCATGGAATTTGCTGGAAAAGTAGAAGAGGCCTACAGGGGGCTGTACTGCATGTTTGGGGGGCAAAGCCTCAACCTAGGTTCAAACAATAGCAAATGAAGTCTATGCGCTCAGCAAATCCAGGGTGGCAGAGGAACTCTAGTTATGTGTTCACCTCATGGTGCCGGGAGGAGAAAGGTGCTTGCTTGCTTAGGAGGGACTATTTTGTCAGCAGACCCCTCCTTGAGGTATAGCTGAGGTGCCTACTGCTCAGGACTGCTCAGTGCCTCTTCAGGCTGGCGAGCTTCGCAGCGGGAGCGGGCGAAGGCGGGTGGCAGGACCTGGGATGTGCACAGACTTGTTTGCTACACCATCACTGGGAAGAGTCCGAGGGACCCAATCCAGCGTCTTACCGCCTCCGGTTTAGTGCCTTTTTTCGCAGGACAGGCGAGCACCTGCTACTTTCACAATCGTGTCTCCTCCAGCTGCCCGCTGGATTTCTCCTACAGACAGATGTTGCAAAAGGACGGGCGGGGGAGGGTGTCTCAGAGCCATTGTAGTTGGGTGCCATGGAGTGGATTCTGATGGATAGCCAGGCCACGTGACAAAGAACTGCCCCCAGGGTTTTCTTGGCTGTCATCTTCACGGAAACATCACCAGGGATTTTATCTTCCAACAGAAACACTGGCGGTTGTTCTGACCGCCCATCTGGGTAGCAGCGGAATGCTTACGCCTTTCACCCCCACAGTGCTTTCTTGGGGGGTCACAGCCGTGGACTCCCAAACTGAGGGTCATAGTTCCTTCTTCTAGCTGTGTGTACCGGTGTCAGGGACTTCCTGAACCCCTTTACGTGTGTGCCAAATCTAAGCTTGTCCCTCATTTACGGAGAGGTTCCTAGCTTTCAGGATTCTTCCAGGTGGTCCTGTCTCAAAAAATTCAAGACCAAGTGTCTGGCTGGCAAACGTGGCAAAGGATTTCATCTTCCAACTCCAGAGTGGAGGGGTCAAGTGCGCCCAGGGTGTCTTGGCAGCAAGCCCTTCCAAAGGGTGCTAGCCTTGAAAGCCCTTTGGGTGCAGTTCTCCGCTGCCACACAGGGGTTGCCAGGAAACCGAACCCACCCACTCAACCGCCACTGGTTGGTTGGTTGATTGGTTGGCTGGATCTAGGCCAAGCTCTGAGCTTCACTTCACCGATAAACTGAGCAAAGAAACTCGGGAGGGAAAAAGCCCCGTTATTGAAATATTAAAAATGTCTGTATACTTTATAGAAATGACCTGGTTTTCTTCCACTGCAGACAGAGTTAATGGCCCAGTAAAAATGATTGAATAAGATAGAGTCACTAGGGAGCTTTGCTGTCAGCACAGAAACCCCAAATAGCTGAGACGAGTCTGGTTGAAATCCCTAAGAAAGGAAATATCACTTCGGATCAGCTCCTGAACATTGCTAGAAGAAATTGGGAGAGGGTGGGGGTGGCAGGGAGGAGACCAGCTGGGTTTTTGTTGGCCAGAATTACATGTGAGTCCTAAGAAGGAACACCACCAACAGATATGCCAATAAATTCTGCTCCCCTTTCCTCATCCTCTCTCCTTACATGGCTCATTTAAGAAAAGGAAAAATAAGGCAGGGGGTCACGGTGGTGGTGGTGGAAGGCCTTTGGCAGAACTGACAGAAGAAATTGCTGTTTTCATTCTTTCTGAATCAGACAAACCCCTCTGTTTGATGAGGCCTTGCTGGATTTACCGAGTACAATTAGAAAAGTTTCTTCTAATGAAACCTTGGGGATACTAAGGTAGTACGTGGTGGTTGAGGAATATTCATAACCTGGAAAAATGCCGTATGAATCGTTTTTGAAAGGTTCCAGGCATCTGAGTGCTGAAGTGGGGCCGCGGCTGCCCATGTTCGAGGTGGTTCTCTGGGTTGGTGTCGAAGGCTGCCCTCTGCCTGCCATAGACCTTCTCTCACCCTGGGCTCCTCAGGAGCACGCACCCACTCAGGCATCCTCTCATGACTGCAGCACATTGTATGCCAAATCTAAATGATCTGCCAGAGAACACCCCCTCTTCTGACACACCATGCCGGAGGAAAGCCCTTTGGTATGTGAGTCACTGACGGTCTCACCTACGTTGGAGATGTTATCAGGAGAGACCAGTCTCTGGAGGAGGAAGAGAACTGCTTCCAGGAAGGTCCGGGAAAGAAAGAAAGATGTGCAATGAGAGGGATTGACTCAGGGGCTGCCACAAGAGGCTCACACAGTTGTGAGGATGGCCCAGGCCCGGGAAGTACTTTACTCTGTCCTACACAGGGCTGCTATGAGTTGGAACAGACTCGGTGGTGTCTAATAGCAACTACGATGACTATTCGGTAACAGCAACTAGACTAGTGTTCGGCGCAACAACTGGATGCCCTAGCCTCGCTAGCCATCACACTGGGCAAGACATGTTTCTGGAACTGAGCTGAGTTGCAGAATTTCTTCCAAGGGTTTGTTCAGTTATAGGGCTTATCACATTTTGTGGGACATATTGCAGTCCACCCCATTGTTCCCTGCTTTCTGCACCATGACATAGTTTGACACACCACATTTTTACCCAGGATCCTTTTCACTGGAGAACAAAGTCCAAGCCCCATTTACCTACCGTAACCAGGCTACCTTTCCTCCATCTGGGACTCCAGACTAATAATGCCAGTCTCATTGATGTGTTGAGAAGGTTAAGTGGATAGAAGGGGTTATTATATTTTGTCACAAATCTCCAATGTGAGTTTTCTGTCCTGGTCAAGTGACTTTTCTTCTGTCCCTAACCACTGTCTTAATTATTCTCACAACCACACCTTTGTGGAGACTGGGACTCCTGTTATGGATTGGCCTATGACCACCTGTCTTCCTCAGCCTGCTTTCCCCTTTAGGTCCTGCCAGGCAATGGATGTCCACTCTTTCTTTTTCACTCTGAGAGCATTTTTCAGTCTGTTCTATAGAGAGCCGCAGAGCAGTGTAGTATTGATAAAACACACAACTTTCCTCTAGTTCTTAAACGCTCCCCCACCCCACTATCATGATCCCAATTCTACCTTACAAACCTGGTTAGACCAGAGGATGCACAGTGCTGCAGATAGGAACTGGGAATCCAGGATAGATGAACCCCTCAGGACTAGTGGTGAGAGTGGTGATACTGGAAGGGAGGAGGAAAGTGGGGGTAGAAAGGGGGAACTGATTACAGGAATGTACATATAACCTCCTTCCTGGGTGAAGGGAGACGTTGGGCTTTGTAAGATATTATAAAATAATAATTTATAAATTATCTAGGATTCATGAGGGAGGGGGAGGGGAAGGGAAGGAAAAAAAAAGTAAAACAAGGAGCACATTCCAGGAGCCCAAGCAGAAAGCAAGTGTTTGAGAATGATGAGGGCAACGAATGTATAAGTGTGTGCTCTACACAATTGATGTATGTATGGATTGTGATAAGAGTTGTATGAACCCCAATAAAATGATTTTTTAAAAAGATAAAATAAACGAAGACAGAAAGTCGCAGAGGAGGTTATTTAATTCACTCTCCCATCAAGTGTGGGAAACCCTCCCACACATTGCTTTCCAGTTGGCCACGTGGGTCCCATGTGAAGACGGCAGGGAGTTTGTAGATCTCAACTCGGGCCACCCATTCCCCAATTTTCAACAGCTCTAATTGAATAACTATAGTATGTAATTATCTTTTTAGTCATGACTGTCTTGCCTTTATAATAAAGATTTAGCTCTTCCAGAAGAACAAAGTAGCTGCTCAAGAGGCACCTGACTGCATTTATGCCTACAATTATAATCCAACTTTAAACCATTGTTATAACTTTTCTTTTTTTAACTTTTTATTGTGATTTAGGTGAAGGTGTGCAGAGCAGATCATTGATTTGATAACTTTTATCTTCTTTTATTTAATCTTTACCATTTCTTAGAGGAGATGATTTGCTGTTATAGACCTCTGATGATTGAGCCCTGGTAGAGTAGGGGTTATGTGTGGTGGGCTGTTAGCCACAAGGTCAATTGTTCGACACCACCAGCAGATGCCAGAAAGAAAGAGGAGGCTTTCCTCTTACATAAAAAGCCAGTCTGGGAAGCCCACTGGGACAGTCCCACCCTGCACTGTAAGGTTGCTCTGAGTCGGAAATGACTCGGGGACAGTTTTGTTTCAAGAGAGGTCTCGTCAGAATGGGCTCAAGGGCAGGGAGCTGGGTTTTGTAGGAAGAGCAGTCTGAGCAGACAATAGGCGAACAGCATCTCTCTGGTGGAGGTCTCCTGATACCAGCTTTACTTAGGTTGTCCTTTTAGGTTATGAGTAGTTAGCTCTTAAACAGCATTTGGGTTTTCAGAAAACAATTCTGTCCCCAAACTCTTACTCTGTCCCCCACCCCTCCATTTTGGCATATCCCCCCAGTCTTTTTATTGTTCATATACAACTATATTCATTATTTACATATATCTTGAGTGTTTTGCTTTTTTTTTTTATAACCCAAAGTGGTATTAGACCATATGTGCTACTTTGCGTTTCCTTTTACAAAGGCTTAATAATATTCTAATAACCTTTATCCATGTCAATATACACATATTTTATTATTTTAACGCACAATTGAGTTATTCTTTCTTTAATTGATCAACACCTGGTATGATGTTTTCTAATTGATTCTTGAATTTTAGTTCCTTTATCTCAAGAAGTTGTATTAGAAAAAATAAATGACCACAACAGACAGACTTATAAATTCACTCAATCTAAGAACAAAATCTGGCATTTGAGAGAAGAAATAGTGGAAAGACAATTCATGATTTTGAGTGAAGATCATTCTAAGATGTTGCTGTGTCATAGTATCTGTTCTGGAGTTGCATTGTAAGTGATATAGTTCAAGAGTCCAGGAAATGGTTTAAATTATAAGAAATGTTTGGGTAGAGGTCAAGTTGACCACCAGAAATCAAGAAGGGGAAAAATGTGGTTACTGTTGTAAGTTATATCCTGGTTTTTAATTAAATATAATCATGTACCACCACTTGTCTGTCAGTTTGTTGTACTGTGGTGGCTGGTGTCTTGTTGTGATTCTGGAAGCTGTGGTACTAGTGTTTCCATTGCCAGCAGGTGACAACCGAAATGAAGCAAAGCTTCCAGACTAAGAACAGACTACGAAGAAGGAATTGGCAATCCACTTTGGAGGAGTCAGTCGCTGAACTCCTTCTGCATAACCTTGAAACATTGTCAGATACTGAAGGCCTGATGGAGAGAAGCAGAACCTTGCCAGAAAATATGACTGAGGAGGGGTTGCCTTCTCAAAGTAAAGTCAACCATCATGGCATGAATACAGTAAAGCCCGTGGGAGGGAGTAAACACCTGGGATCCTTCATTTTCTGATGGGGCATCACTCAAAACGAGAAGATATGGCTGCACAATCCACTCACAATTGGAATTTGTGATGGACGCAGTATGAATCCAGGAACATTGGTAATTGTCAAAAATGAATTGTCAAAAATGAAATGCAACGCATAAAAGATGCTATTCTAGTGGTTAGTGAGCTGCGAAGGCCTGGTATTGGCCATTATGAATCACAACATCATATGGTTTACCAAGCAGGGAATGGCAAAATCAAGAGAAGGACATCGCATTCACTGTCAAAAAAGACATCTGAGAATCTACCTTGAAGTTCAGGGTTGTTTGTAATGGGATTACATCTAAGAGCATTCAAGGAAATCCCATGGATACAACTATTATTAGTCAAATTTATGCACCAACCACCAATGCTTGTGATGAAGAAGTTGGAGAATTCTACCCAGCTCTTCCGCCTAAAGTTCATCAAACATGCAATCAAGACAATTATTGGCGACTGGAATGCAAAAGTGGGAAACAAAGAGGAAGGCATACTAGTTGCAAAACACAGACGTGGATATACAAACAAAGCTGGAGATTGCGTTATAGAATTTTGCAAAACTAAGGACTTGTTCATAGCAATACCCTTTTGTCAACAACAGAACCGGCAACTATACAGATGAGCTTCTCTAGTTAAAATCTTCAGAAATCAAACTGACTACACCTGTGGGGAGAGATGATGGAAAATTCAGCATCAGCAGCTAAAACCAGTCCAGGGACTGACTGGGGAACAGACCAGCAACATACCATTGCTCACATGTAAGTTCAGGTTGAAGGTGAAGAAAATGAAAACAAGTCCACAGGAGCCAAAAGATGGCCTTGAATATACCTGAGGTCGTTAGCTTATTGTGCCAACCTGGCTGATAAACACACGTGGGGTTAATTGAAGGGCGGAGGGATAAATGGCTCCATGATCCTCACCTTTCTAGTTCTCAGGTCTCTTGCTTTGTGATGGTCGGACCAGGGTGCAGCTGCCTTAGCCAGTTCCCTGCTTCAGCTGGCAAGGCTCACTTCCTGCAAGACATCCCAGAGGACAAGCCACATGGACCTACCCTGAGGCAGCCCTGGGTGCTGGAGCAGCCGTGTGGAGAGCCCTGCCAGCGCTGAGATATTTACATGTTCATTGACGCAACATTCCTCCTGTAGTTGGGGTCATTGTGTGTGTTTTGTGAGATGGAGGAGGACTTTGTGGATTGGTGTCGGACATATGGGTTAATGTTGGACTTGTGGGCTTGGGCAGCACTGGGTTGGGATGTTTTCTCGATGCACACTTAACCTTTATATAAAGCTCTCTCTTCTACATGAATTTCTGTGGATTTGTTTCTTTAAAGTACCTAGATTGACATAATACCCACCTGAATTTTGAGAACATCTCAAGAATAGATTTGCTGCATTGAACACTAATGGCAGAAGACATGGTTAGCTGTGGGAGAACATCAAAAACATCATTTATGAAGAAGGCAAAAGTACATTAAAAAGATGGGAAAGAAAGAAAAGAGCAAAGCGGATGTCAGAAGAAACTCTGAAACTTGCTCTTAATTTTAACATTTGCCAAAGCAAATGGAAGAAACGAGGAAGTCAAAGATCTGAACAGAAATTTTCAAAGGGCAGCTTGAGCAGACAAAGCCAAATATTATAATGAAATGTTCAAAGACCCAGAGTTAGAAAAGCAAAAGGGAAGGGCACTCTCAGCATATCTTAAACTGAAAAAAACCCAAAACAAAGCCCTGAAGAAATAGTTCAAATCTTGAGGTGCAATACTGAAAGATTCTGTGGGTAAACTATTGAATGGTGCAGGAAGCATCAAGAGAAGATGGAGAGAATACAGCGAGTCACTGTACCAAGAATCAGTCGACACTCCACTATCTCAGGAGGTGGCATATGAGCAAGAACCAAGGATACTGAAGGAAGAAATGCGAGCTGGAGTGAAAGCATTAGCCAAAAACAAGGCTCCAGCAATTGACGGACTACCAATTGAAATGTTTCAACAAGCTGGTGAAGCACTGGAAGCATTCACTCATGTACGCCTGGAAATGTGGAAGCCAGTTATTTGGCCAACTAACTGGAAGAGAGCCATATTTATACCCATTCCAAAGAAAGGTGACAGTACAGAATTAGAGAACAGTGTCTCCAATTAGCGAACAGTGTCATTAATATCACAGGCAAACATCATTTTGTTGAAGATCATCCATCAACAGTTGCAACCTTACATTGACAGGGACTGAGGTCTCCTGAGATGAGGATGTGGAACAAGGGATATCATGGCTGATGCCAGATGGATCTCAGCTCAAAGCAGAGAACACCAGAAAGATGTTGGCTTGCTGTGTGCTCCATTCAGTCCCTGCAGAACACGGGTGCCCAGAGAATGCCTGCCTGGGGTCAGCAGACAGCAAAAGCCAGATGCCTGAGAGTGGCAGGGTAGCAGTGGCTCCAGTACAAGCAGACTCTAGTCCTGAACTTGCTCCCCGTTCTCACATGTTAGTTGTGCATTGGACACGAGTTCCTGCGCTCTCCTCAGCTGTCAAACACTTGTGCAGACAAAAACACTCCACTGCCTTCCATTGTCCCCCAACCCCTGCGGCAGCCACCTCCAGGCCTGTTGCTATAGAGCCTACCTGTATGTCAATAAACAACAGCTGAAGCAAAAAAAAAAAAAAGATGTTGACTTGTGTTTTATTGACTATCCTAAGGTATTCAACTTTATGGATCATTAAAAAAACAACAACTATAATCAGCCTTGAAATATTTGAGAATTCCAGAACACCTAATTGTGATCCTGCAGAACCTGTATACGAATCAAGAGGCAGTTGTGCGAATAGCAGGGCATCTTGCATGGTTTAAGATCAGAAAAGGTGCGTGTCATGGTTGTAGTAGCCTGTAAGCACATTTATTGAATTTGTGTGCTGAGCAAATAATCCAGAGAAGCTGTGTCATATGAAGAGGAACGTGACATCAAAATTGGAGAAAGGTTTATTAGCAGCCTGCTTAGTCAAACCCTCTCTGTTTTTCAAAGCACACTCCATTGTAACTCCTCCCCAGAGCCTTCTCTGACAAGGGACAGTAGGCTGTTACACCCTCTGACACTCCAGATGCTATTTTTCATGTCCTATTTCGGGGTCAACTAAATGGCAATTTCAAGATCGAAGAGGAAAATAACCACAACAATAGGATTACCTTTTTCAAAACAGGTACATTGCAAATTCCATGGGGACAAAGACTGTGTCTCCTTTATTCACCTTAGCACCTTGCTAGGTGCTCAACGAATATATTTTGAATGAAGAATCAAATGTAGATCTGCTTTGCCACGCATCCTCCTATGGCTGTTCACAATTAAACATTTCTAAGGGCAGAGCCATTTCTTATTCTTCTTGGCAGGAACTTTAACTACCACTGCTGTGGAGTCGAGCCCACTCTCAGAGACTCTCTAGAATGGAGCAGAAATGCTCCTTAGGGTTTCTTTTTGTTGTTGTTGCTCATTAATGACATTAATCTTATTCAGAATGTATACATTATATAAAATTAGGAAATAAAACACAAGCATCTATAATATTGCTACATTTAGTTTTGCTCCTCTTAATAATGGCATATTAATGACCCATAACTATGATAATTATTAAAAGTTGAAAAACTAAAACTATTTGAGAGGGAACCTCTCCTTCTAGTAGTATGTTTTTTATAAATGTGAATCTTGATATCCAAATTCTGCCAACTTTCTTTACTTGACAAAGGAACTAAAAGGCATGTTCAAATGTGAATGTTACTTAACTGTGGACAAATTTCATCACATTTTTAAAAGCAAATATTAAGAAAGCTCTTCAGGAATGTTATTTATTTTTCCATTTTCCTTTGTGTGAGGTTGTCTAGGCTTAGGAGGAGTAAAGTCTGGTAGCTCAGCAAAGTGAAATTATCTATTTATCTGCTGATGGGTCCAAGTGAAGGGTTCTTTAGGCTGCTGGCATTTGGTAGACCAGAACCTGAGGAGCGCCCCTCTCCCTCTTAAGTGACAGGGACAGAAGATGGGTCTAGTGCCTGGCCCGAGAATTACCCTTGCACCAGCACTTCAGGGAGTCTGTCTTGGGCTCGGCTCCTTGGGGTTTCTGAGCCAGAACTGCAATTCAGGTCATTTAAATAGGGTGGGATTTAGCCCTTCCTCCTCCCACACCCTTGGCTCTCTCACAGACTTTCCAACTAAAGAATCATGACAATGTACTTTAAAATGGGTGATGGAAACAGACCTTCTATCTACCTACGGCTTCTAGACAACTTCCTGACATCTTCCTCATTCAATCAAAATATCACTTTTCTACCTAGAAAATCTAGAGCTGCTGTCCCCAGCTTATGTTCTTCAATGCAGGGCTCAATATGCGTGTTCATCTCACAGTCTTCCCGATAACACTATGCATAGGGTTTTCAATGATATGAAATGCATTTGCATTTGGTGCCGCTGAAGAATATTGAAAATACCACGGACTGCCAAAGGACAAAAAAGTCTGTCTTGGAAGGGGTGTATCGCCAGAGGGCTTCCTAGGGGCAAGGATGGCAAGACTTCGCCTTCCAGACTTAGGACACGTTGTCAGGAGAGAGAAGTCCCTGGAGAAGGACATCATGCTTGGGAAAGCAGAGGGGCGTCGGAATAAAGGAAGACCCTCAACGGGATCACTGGGTTCGGGCACAGGAACAATTGTGAGGATGGTGCAGGACTGGGCAGTGCTTCGTTATGTTGTGCACAGGGTTGCCCTTAGCAACAACAGACAATGCTCACGATTGAAGGAGAGGAGATGAGAGACCATTGGAAGTGGTGGGGAAGGTAGGACATTGTAGATATTTCTTCTAACATGGGCGTTGTTTTCATGAGGAAACTCAGGTCATATTAGTAGCTCTTCAGTCCCCCCCCCCCCAGGAAACCAGCCATATACACATTTATATGAAAAAGGTCAATTTTTAAAGATTGGTTGGCATTTTAAAAAATTTTAAAGATTGGTTGAAATTAAAAAGAATATTCTGTGCCATCCAATATCCCTTCTCTGTTGGCTAGATATGCTCATAGTTCATCCATTAATGGACCCTAGATCGCTATCTCTAATTCAGTGTTCCCAAAGTGTTTGATACTGCCCTCTGGGAGCTCATGAACTACCCAGGGGGCTGCACAAGCAGCTCCCTTCACATTATTCTGGAAGATGGGCTAGAGTATGAAGGGGGTACACTGAGGGGCCAAGTAAGTTTTAAATTATTTTTTTTTCTGAAAAGGCCCAGTAAGTGTGGGAATCTATTGTAGACCAACCGTGTTTGCTGTGAGCTTGGTGGAGATCAGATGACAGCAAATAAATGCATGAGGAAGCCCAACTCATGCTTTGAACTACTGTGGGTTTTCTTTCCTTCTTTATTTTTATTGCAAAACATTTGTTACAGAAATTTCAGAAAGTTTTTCCTGTGGTATCTGCCAACTTCTGCTCTGCATTATATATCTAAACAAACAAGCTCAAAGTGCATTGCGAATCCAGTAATTGTCCTTTAAAAAAAGAGAAATTCCTCTAAGGATATATATACATATATATTTTTTAGAATTATGCAAACCACTGTGTATCCACACACAAAGAAGGAAAAGATGTGTATATATATATATATATATATATTTAACAAACCCAATTTTAAAATCTTCGTATATATAGGAATTAATTTAAAAACCATAGTGAATAATTTCCCCCCTTAAAAACTACCAGTAGAGCATTTACAAATCCGAGTGTAAGTTTAGTAGTACAAACTGGCTATGGGAGCGGTGCACGCCTTGTACTGTTTTACACATTGGGAGGCTCCGGCCATGTCCACTCAGGCCACACGCTGGTGTGACAGGAAACAGGTCCTCTCCTTCTGAAAGTTCGTTAGAACGATCCTGCAGTAGGGTTCAAAGTGAACGAAGCCTCACCTGTACATGCACCGGCCATGCAGGAGAACAAGGGAGCTTCTCGTTCCACCCACCCTCGGTTCTCATGTACTCATGCGTGTGCTCCTGGAGAGGAAGTCAGGAATTGGGTAAGTCAAGATTTCCTTTGAGATTGGATTCTGTGAGCAGGCAAATTTGCCGGGCTAATGCAGTGCTTGGAAGTCTGGATCAGAACACCTTTCGTGCCCAATAACCCCTACTGCTTCCTTCTGCCTTTCACCAGTCTAGTTTGCCCACTTGGGGGTTCTGGAGCCTGCTCTTCCCTGCCCACCAGCCATGGAACCCCTTCATCTGGATTCCATGGCTGGTGGGCTCTCATGATAACGTGAAGAGCTGGCATGGAGCTGTGAGGGATTTTCTGGGGCTTCTGAGTGGCAAAGGGTGGGACAGGGCTGTGCATCACCAGCTAAGCTGTGCGCATTGGGTAAGGTGGAGGGGAGCCCAAGCTATTGGGAAAATTAAGACCGAGACAAAGGCTGAATGCGTGGCTCCTCCAAGTGGCTGTGGTTGCAGCTTACTGTACCAGGGGCTACAAAGCATGGACGTAAATGAGACGAGGGGTGTGTTATCTGGCAAGAAGGCAGCTAATGTTGGGAGCAGAAAATAAAGGAGATGGCAGAGTCCACGAAGGCAGGCACAAGGCTGCACTTGCCTCTGCGCCATGCAGCTTCCGTCTCGGTCATGGCTGGATTTGAACCTTTCCAGGAAGCCTGCGGAATTCTAGCCATGCACACCACCTTTCCAGTTCCCAGCACATGAACACTGTAAATGTGAAAGACCGGCAGGGGGACGGGGCTTAGCAGGCTAGCAAAGTTAGGGAAGGGACCGTTTACCTTTGCTGGCCACTAAAAGGCTCTCTTCGATGAAATGTAGAAATGGTCACATAGTGTTTTCATCAGCAGTTATAGCACAAGGAGGCCATTAAAGGAAAGGTAACACAGCTATTTTCTTCTCAGATGGATGAAAAAAAATAAAGTCATGTCTTCTCTAAATCAGAACCAACCCATTTTTGGGTTGATAGCACTTGGAGTCAAGAAATGCTTGACTTGTAAAAAGCGGAGAACGCTGAGGTCAGTCAGGGCAGGCTAACGCTGAGGCCAGTCAGTGCAGGAGAGGCTTCTGTGTTCTCTTTAAGAGCAATTACTTAGAAGACTGCAAACCATCTCCTCGCTTCTTCCCGAAGTCGAATGGCATCTAATAAGGAAAGTGCGATGTCTTCACAAAGGGGAAACTCTTGGTCTTTACCCAGTGTTCCATTAGATACTCAAGTGAGCTGTCCCCACTCCCGCCCTGACCCGGTTCACCATCAGCAGAGAGCCTCAAGGAAGAGAGGAGAGCTTCTGTGCATTGTTGGAGCCCCACGCTGCTCCCTCCCCTCTGTGCAGGTCCGCACAGTCACCACTGCACGCTCACTGTCATCTCTGCTTTAGCAATTTGCACCCAGCGGCCCGAAAGAATCAGAAACACGTCTTTCGAAGATCACAGATACACCGACACCTGCACCTTCGTAAACCCCAGTGGCATTGGCTAGGCATGTCCGAGTCTCACAGGTACACAACATGTGGTGAATACTTTCTTTTATATTATTTGCTCAGAGCTTAAAAATAGATATATTCAAAAAAATAGATATATTTGAGAGAAAAAAAACTTGTTTGGTGTTTTATTTTTAGCTTTTAATTGTGAAAAATTGAACATGGATCGAAAAAACAGTGCCCGAAACCCACCAATTTGAGTGCGTTCCTAATAGGTTTGAGGCGTTGCAGTCGGTGAGAGTAAAATGCTAAGTGCTTTCGAAGAGTCAAAACGAAGTGCATCAAGCAGCGCATGCATTGCGGGTGCCACAAACTTTAGAGTGGATTTGGAGAGGGATTCCTGCATTTAAGTCACATTGCTGTTGTTAAAGAATTGTGCATTGTAATACACAAGCTAAGCGTAGTACATACCCACCGACCCACAGGCATGCCTTCTTCTAGAGAGGTCAGAGGGCTACTAAATGACCGTGTTCACAAAATACTATACGCTGCCTCCTCCTTTGGCCGGCAGCTGTAAACAAAGGGCCAATTCACCTCGAGTTTAAAATCTTATGATAAGTTCCCTGGTTCTATAAGTGCTTTTGTTTGCTTGTTTGTTTGTTTGTTTTTCTTGTTGCATAACATGCCGGTTCATCTTTCACACAACCACAGCTTGCCGACCACAGCTCACTGGGCGGGCTCCAGGATGTGCATCAGTGTATGCAGATATTTTACAGTGGTTGACCGAAGCGTGCCCAACATTAAATGATCAGGAACAAAAAGGCCTGTTTCCTGAGGGTGCTGAATAATGTGAAATGGGGAACATGACGAATCCTTGCAACATGTGCTTTTTTATTGAATGTTACAGAGTTAGAAATGATTATAAAGCTATCCTGTAACGTTCATTAACACAACCACATGCTACAACTACGCTGGGTTTAACACGAGTTACATGTATGTTTACGTGTGTTTTAAAACACAGCATTGCCCAACACGTTGAATGTAATAGCCTATAGATATCACATGATGGATCACTGGATAATATTTCTTATCATTTAAAAAAGTTAAACAGCCCAACATTTCAGGAAGATTAGACTGCACAGCCTCAGAAAATAAAATAAATTATACTATCCAGTTATCTACCATAATATTACCTATAGAAACCATACTTCAAAATACATTTGCAACATTCAGCAGAAACATTTTCCCATTTGATTATTCATACATATATATATATATTTTAAGGGGGGACTTTCAAATGCTCCATAATATCCTATGCCTAGAAGCTTAGATTAAAAAAAAATCCAGTTCAGTAAAGTGCTGCATTCTGATGGCTAATACATCTTTTTGGCCTGGAGTAATACACAAATTAGCCATGACAATTACCTCAAGTTTGACAATTACTTCTTGCTTTGATTCATCAAGGAGGGGGTTTCTAACGATAAATATATTAGTGTGTTTGTTAATCAGGAAAACTCCATAATTTTCATAAAACAGTTCTAAAATTTTTTTTGAAATGAAGAAGCAGTTTAGAACAAACCATTACATGTGGTAGTATATAAAAATTGGCACGTTAGAAGCAGATGATTAAACCAAAGCTATGACTTCCTCTCTGACTTTATTCATGCCCCTCAGTAACTGGCTGCTCATGTGCTGCTTAATTCACAGAGACAGGTAATCCATGTCAGGGACACAATAGACTCAATGAGCTGAGTCAAACAGACTGTACAAGGCCACAGAATCAATGCCGCATTGGCGTGTAGAGAGCCAGGATGTGGAAAGAAACGGATTGAAACAGAATGCACACATATGTTCACCCCAAAAGACATGGCTCGTGGAAGTTCCATCCTTGGAGTTTAAAGTCACTTAAAGTTTGGCTTTATATATTTCACACGTGTCACCAAAAGATGTTAGAACTTAATTTCCATGCAAAATAAAGAACCAGGCAATCCCAAAGTCAAGACCACTCATCATTTGGTCCCCCACGCCCTAGTCTTTCTCGCCAGAAGTCATGATGAGTGGAAATACACCTGCTCCTCATCTCTTCTCTACTTCCAGCCTCAATTCTGGTCCAGGATAAGGCCCCGAAGATGCCGTGGTGTCTTGTTCTGTGGTCAAAGATGAGTGGTCTCATACTCTCCTCGGGCTCTTCTACAGACCCCCTCAGAAAGCCTTCCGGCTTTGTACATGTGCTCATGACTTAGAATCATCAAAATGCTAGAACATGCGTACATCACACTAACAACCGTCTCATCTAAGGAGCGAAAGCAGAGGACTCGTGGCTCAGACTCTGATGCTGAGACTTGACCTTCCTGAGAATCACAGAGAAATGGTCTCAAAATGTAAAGTGCCTCTCACAAATAGATTGATGATGAACAAATGTTGTTGCTTGTCCTCCACATAAGTCCACTTGGAACCAGGGGATCGTGGCTAATTGAAAGTTAAAATGTCAATGCTGGATGTCTGAGGGTAAGTCGGAGAGTATTGCTATAAAATCATAAAAGTCTTTATGAAACCAAAAATATGCAAACGAGAAGCCATTCTTTTCTTGGACATATCCTCCATCTAAGTCTATATACTTCTAAGGGGATGCTCCTATCTCTCTAGTCTTTCCTTGAAGAATCCGATGGTCCTTCATGTAGACTACGACAAAGTAGTTATTTTGGCATCTTTAAGGAACAGAAATGGTGTTCCTTTGAAATATCCTTTGAGTTTTGGCAACAACAACAAAATTTGAAGGGGCAAGGTCATGGCTGTGGGGTGGACAAAGTAAAGTCTTCCTGCGAAATTCTCCTTGGAAGGCCCTTGTTGCCCTCTAACTACGAGCAGGGGCATTGTGAGGATGGGGAAAAAATTCTAGGTATAATTTTCCTGGTCTTTTCCTTATTACTGTAGTTTTTAACTTTCTTAAGACTTATTCTTGAGAAGCCCTGACGTTCTTTGAGAAAATCTATCCAGTTTATTTCTTTGGCAGTCCCCCTGTCACCATATCCTTCTGAGCTAGCCTGTCTGCCTGGCATTTTACTAACCCAGTGGATCCTTTGGAAGTCTCTGGTTTAACGGGAATGCTTGTTTCTCCTTGAAGGCACCCTGAGACAAAGCTAAGGGAGAGAAGTGAATTGCTGAGAGAACTTGACTGTGGCCATTCACTGATCACGGAGGCATGTCTCTACGTTTTGTTTGGAATGAGCTAGTGCATGTTACGAACTGGTACCCCAGTAGCAATACTTTTTGACTTACCCTAATATACATGCAAACTTCCAGCGCTTGCCAGCTCCCTAGGTGTGTCTGCGGGTGGGGGTGGGGGGGCATCAAGACTTTCATCAGATTCTCTCCTAAGGATTCATGACTCAAGGAAGTCTCATAGCGAATAGGTCTTTGCTGAGTGGAACTAGTCACGCGAGGTCCAACCAAAATGCACGTATCTCAGGAGAAACGAAAATAACTGAGTGGCAATCTATAATGTACTTGCTCAAGTGTTTCTGATTCACCTGAATGCCCAAGAGTGAAAAAAGGAATCCTTCAATTCCTTGCATACGTGGCGTCAGCACTCTTTCTGGACCTGAAAAGTTTCTTCAGAAAAAAATTTTTTTCTATCCAATATTTAAAGGCTAGATGCTTTGTCCACGTACTTCCTTGCAGTTACAAAATGAGACGAAGTTGGGGTTCACAACTAAACAAAAGAACCGAGGACCTTGGGCCAGGGTCAGGAACTTGTTTTTCAAAGTCTTTGTCATGTTTCACAGCCTAGGGATCTAAATAGGATCCTGACATTTGGGGGTCACGATTTGTTTTCTGCAAATCCAGATTCTGATCTAGAAGTCATGCCTATGTTCTAGAGCCTATTAATACTAACTGGCTGGAAATTGTATGTCTATTCAGAGTGCGCTTGGTGTAGCCGCCGTGTACAGGAGGAGAAAATATAACCAGACCAGATATCGTAGCCATTAGCGTTCTCGGGCAGGGGACAAGTACAGAGTGGTTTTTGACAATTCTAGTTCCGAAAGGTTAGGGTTAAAGGGTTAAAAAATACCCCCAATCCAACATTTGGTCTAATAATATAATGAACTCTTTCAGTGGAACTCCTTGGATATTAAAAAAATCCTAGTTATACCTCAAGGTAATAGAAAAACCCAAGCCTCTTAAGAAAGCTTTTTAAGTCGGTTTATATACGATATATAAACATGTCTCTCTGTGTAAATACATATTATATATATATAAGCAACAGGTCTTAGAGAACTCTTTATATTGTTTATCTGCTTTCTATTTTGATCTACTGTATCTTTTATTATAGCTCTGCATATAAGAAAAATATTCATGGGATGTTTGCAACTGATGGCTTTGGGTTGATACCAAACTCCCAGTCAATTCTAAAGTTATTTATGGTTTTGAAACTTTCCTTAAAAAGCACTTTGGAACGTTTCCATAAAAAAGATATCATCCCTGGAAAAGCTTCAATTAAATTTATGCTGAGCTCTGATTAGATGGCAAAATTCTAGGTATGAAAATATCCACATTTAACCATATATGCATGTATAAAGTGGTCATGTGGTGGGTGGTGTGAACAATCGGCAGTGACATCTTGGAGGCGTTGAGAAGACGTGATGGAGTATGCAAATGATGGTGATCACAAACAGCAAAACACAGGACACGGATGATGAGACCACCATAATGTCCCAGATGACAATTTTAAGTTAGTTCTGCCCACTGCTTTTTGTTTGTTTGTTCACGGTTGTTGTTTACCTTTAGTTTCATATCACAGACTCAGTGAATGCATTCAGCGATGTCAAGTGAGATACATAATACATTAAAAAATATAAAATTACTTAATAACATTCACCCTGAGCGCACTCCACTCCACTTGATTGCCCACTGCGCATAATGCATAATACATCACTTGATATTTGTTTTCCTGTTTGTTTCTGTAACATCGATTCATCTTTCATTTTGGATCCCAATACAAAAAGGCATTTTCATTTTCTTCCCAAAAGATAAACAGTTGTGGCACCAGAAGTGAGTTGAGAAGAGACAGGTGAGCTGTGACCGTTACCTTGTTTTGTCTTTACAGTGATCAATTACAGAAGTGTTAGCAAGAGCAGGATGTGGGACGTTAGGAGAACTGCTTGCCGCCGGCTTATACTGAATAAAAAGGATGCTCTTCATCAGTCACCACAGTGAGGGAGCCAATGTGAAAAGAAAACAGAATGGAAGTTTAGAATATCTCATTTGTATGCTGGCTACCTTATTTCAGTCTGCATTGTCAGCCCTGCATCCTACACCTCTTGGTAATGGCCAGAAATCAAAAGATGCCTCCTGGCGGGAGAGCATTAGAAGCCCCCTCAGTCCCCGGGGACGCGTGGCGCTTTGAAGTGACCGGTGACACGCATTCATCTCTAACCCTTCTTCATCCCTTCCTTACCCCTCCCTCCCCAGCAAGAGTGCACACCAACCGAACCCCCTCCTCCGCCGTTGGGCATCTTGGGTCAAACGCTCTGCTTCCCGGGCCTGTGGCCCAGAAGTCACCTTTGTGTAAGGGGTTGCTGCGAGATTGGCTGTGACTCCCGGTGACCCGCTGTGTCAGGGATGGGTGTGGGTGCGGGACTGTGCCCACTAGGTTTTTGTGGGGTGGGTTGGGGGTGGGGAGTTTCAGAAGGAGATGACCAGGCCTTTCTTCCAGGGGTCCCTGGGTGGAATTGAATCCCTAACCTTCCTGTGACAGAGGAGTGAGAGCCCCTTTGCTCTAGCCGGGACCTAAGGGTGACGTGGGCACCTCCCAAGGCCTTGCTCGGTCAAACGCAGGTTCCACTCGAGGGAGGGCAGAAGGGGAGTCCAAGGAGGGTTCGAGGCTGGGCGACCCAGTCTCCTGCACCGATGCGCAGCGAGGAGGCTTAGGTGTGCTGGCTTTCAAAGCTGTGGAAAGCAGACGTTCTGGACAACCTCCGCATGGACAGATTGTCCCCTCGGCCCTCGGGCTTGGAGGACTTACTCCTCTGGAAGGGGGTTCGCAGGCTTCCTGTGTTCCGCTGCCGGTCCAGTTTGTCGCTGATGGAGAAGCTCTTCCTGGTGTGCGCATAGGACGCGTCGCCCGCATCCTCCGCCGAGTAGCTGTTGGCGCGCTCCGTCCTGGGCACTGCGATGCGGTTGGATTGGGCGCGCTCGGCGTTCTCGCTCCCCTGGGAGGATGGGGCGACGGCGGCCCTGCGGCCTTTGGCCTCGCTGTCCTCGCTGTCGGACCCGGGGTGGCTCAGTTCGGCTTCTCTCTCTGGGTGACAGCAAGATAAGTCCTGCGCTCTGTCCCGGACCCCTCCGGGGAAGGTGGCTCTGTCCGGGACGGCCTGCGGGGCGCTGACGCAGCGGGTGTCGATACAGTCGGTGATGCTCGTGTACTCGGCCGTTTTCACCGGCACCCCGAAGGCGGCGCCGTAGCCCCGCGTGGGCGCAGACACGAAGCTGTGCGACTTCACCATGGGGGGCTCGTCCAGGACGAAGGGTGCGGGGCCTAGGTAGCGGCTGCTCTTAGAGCGCTCCAGGGCGGGGTACACCGGGGGCTCGGCGTCCCAGGGGTTGGGGCACTCCGGGAGGTGGGGATAGTCGGACGACAAGGACCGTGTGTCCATGGAGGGGATGTCCTCAAAATCGATGCTGGGGCCCGGCGCCCTCTCGGTAGGTGCGAGGGTAGCATAGGCACCGCTCAGAGGGGCTGGGCAGGGGGCCGCGGTCGCAAAGCTGGGCTCGGTCAACCCGAGGATGTCCATGGAATGTTCCAGAGGGTCCACCGGGTCTATGTCGCAGTGGAACTCGTCCATGGTGGAGACGTAGATGTCGATGCACGACGAGGGCCTTCTGGAGTCGGGGACGATGGCCAAGGTGTTGGCAGGGGCTGCAGGAGGTTTGGATTCTTTGGACACAGAGTGGGAACTAGTGGCCCGGTGCAGGCTCAGGGACCTTTCTTTAAAAATACTCTCCAACTTTTCTATCCCACCTTTGTCTTTCACCTGGACCGAATAGAACGAATGGCTTCGCATACGGGGCATTAAGGTTGGAGAGGTTGGGGACATGGTCTCCTCACCTGCAGGGTCTATACTCTCTTGGAGCTTGAAGGCGTTCCCCTCCTGGCTATTGAAGCTGCTCTGGCGCACGATGTACGCCGCGTCTGTGCAGTCCGAGGAGGTCCGCGAGCGGATTTTATTGGACTCGGCCCGCTCCAGCCCCGTCAGGCGTTCCAGGGCAGTGGCCATGCGACCGATGAGGTCCTCGAGCTGCGCGAGCCGGATGTCCACTGTCTGGAGCGAGGCCTTCATACAGTGCTCCCTCTCATTGACTTCCTCCAGCCGCATGGACATGTTCTCCACCCTGTGCAAGAGAGGGACAGAGAGCCCATTTCATCCTGGCCAAGAGAGGGAGAGATCGCCCTTGTCACCCTGGGTGGGATGGAAGGGCTCATGGCTGTGTGGTGTCTGAGATGGGCATCATCAGCACTCCCCTAACAGGGGAAAATGTGGGGTTGGGGGAAGAGAGAGGAGAGTTGGGAGCAGAGAAGGGCGCTAACACTGCCTCTGAGAATCACAGACCCTCAATTCTTTTATTTTTCAGCTGGAAGAGGCTTTAGAAATCTGAAAGAGCGGGACACCCGACCCCTGGACGGTTACCAACGGGTGGCATGCGACGAGAGCGTGGATTCATGATGGGTGACATTGAGAAGGGCAAGAAGATTTTTGTTCAGAAGTGTGTCCAGTGCCACACTGTGGAAAGGGGGCAGACACAGACTGGGCCAAATCTCCATGGTTTGTTTGGGAGGAAGACTGGCCAAGCCCCTGGGTTCACTTACACTGATGCCGGTAAGAGCAAAGGTATCCCCTGGGGAGAGGACACAGGATGGAGTATTTGGAGAATCCTAAGAAGTACATCCCCGGAACAAGAATGATCTTTGCCAGCATGAAGAAGGAGGGAGAAAGGGCAGACTTGATAGCTTATCTCAAGAAAGCTACTAATGAGGAATGGTTGGCCACTGCCTTATTGATTATAAAATAGGAATGTCTTGTGACTTTAAAAAAATATGTGCCATATTTAAATTGCTCTCATACACCAGAATTCAGATCATGAATGACTGATAAGAATATTTTGTTTAGACAGTCTTAAATTAAGTTAAAGATTGGCTGTGGTTAAATGACTGATCAAACTTTGAAATTTTTTATAGAAATTTCTGTTCCAGCAAGTTTTATCACTGCTTTTCTCTAAGGTGTGATTGGACTTTGGGGGCTAGGTTGGGTTGGTGACATTGAATTTTTCACAAAGATGGTGAATGGCATCTTATACCCTATAGATTGATTTTACATTTAGATTTATGTATCTGATTATATGAATATATTTGAGTACTGGGAAATCTCTACACTGCCTCATGGAGCAGAACAGAGCAAGGTGTACCTACTTCAATTTGTATTCGTGAGCCTGTTTAAATGCAACAGTGGAGGATAAAGGTAGTCATGGCTGCTTTGTGGTTTTGCTTAGATGTGTTGATCTAATTAAAAGTTTCCATCTACTTCTTTTGCTGGTGCCCGGCTATCAAATGATATAGCGTCTGAGGTCTTAAAGGCTTAAAGGTAAACAAGCGGCCATCTAGCTGAGAAGCAACAAAGCCCACATGGAAGAAGCACACCAGCCTGTGTGATCATGAGGTGTCGAAAGGATCAGGTATCAGGCATCATCAGAACAAAAAATCATATCATTGTGAATGAGGGGGAGTGTGGGGTGGAGACCCAAAGCCCATCTGGAGGTAATCAGACATCCCTTACAGAAGGGTTGCAGGGAGGAGACAAGCCAGTCAGGGTGCAGTGTAGCAATGATGAAACATACAACTTTCCTCTAGTTCCTAAATGCTTCTTCCCCCTCCCCCCCTCCCCACTATCATGATCCCAATTCTATCTTACAAATATAGCTAGACCAGGGGATGTACACTGGCACAGATAGGAACTGGAAACACAGGGAATCCAGGCAGATGATCCCTTCAGGACCAGTGGTGAGGGTGGCGTTCCCAGGAGGGTGGGGGAGGGTGGTGTCAAGAGGTGGAACAGATTAAAGGGATCTACATCTAACCTCCTCCCTGAAAAGTGGGTGAAGAGAGACGTTAGACAGTGTAAGATATGACAAAATAACAATTTATAAATTATCAAGGGTTCATGAGGGAGTGAGTGGGGAGCAGGGAGACAGGGGAAATGAGGAGCTGATGCCAGAGGCTTAGGTGGAGAGCAAATGTTTTGAGAATGATGAGGGCAATGACTGTACAAATGTGCTTTACACATTGATATATGTATGGATTGTGATAAGAATTGTATGTGCCCCTAATAAAATGATTAAAAAATTTTTTTCCTGTCTAAAAAAAGAATCATCCCATCTGGAAGTTTTCAGCTGCCGATCCTATTTCTCTACAAGGGAGCTAAGTGTATGATATCAATTAAAGCTCGACTTAGAGTTGAGTCAGTGGGTGACCCCATGTGGCGTGGATAAGACTGTGCTCTGCAAGGATCTCAGTGGCTGATTGTTTCTTCTGAAGTATCTTTGCCTGGATTCCACCCTCCAACCTTTCCATTGGCAGGCCAGAACATTAACCATTCATAGCACACACACAATTGCACTAATCAAATGGGGTTTTGAAATGGATTGGGGCCCGAGTCCTACATCCTCACCGCCTCCATAGCTTAGCTATGACTTGGAGCAGGGATCAGTGACTCCAGGCAAGTATCAAAGTGTTGGCTGAACAGGCTTGCAAACAAAAGAAGATGGACGTCTTTGGATAATAACTTCAGTAAAATTTCCGAAGGTAGATATTTTTATTGAAGTGCATATGTACAATATGTATTTCATGCACTGCAGGTCTTTTATTTCACTTTTGCACAACAACCTCTATTTCTTTCTCTCATAATCTTTTTTAGAATTTAGTGCCTGTAAAGGCATGGCTCAGTGGTTATGTGTTGGGTGTTGGGCTACTAACCACAAAGTCAGCAGTTTGAAACCACCAGCCACTGTCCGAGAGGCATAGGAGGCTTTCTACTCCCGTAAAGGGTTGCAGTCTTGGAAACACACAGCGGGTGTTTCTATCCCATCCTACAGGGTAGCTGTGAGTCAGAACTGACCCATTGACAGTGGGGTTGGTTTGGTTTTGAAAGGCATTAATAAGGAGCCTGGTGACATAGTTAAACATTCACCAGCTAATAGAAAGGGTTGTGGTTCAAACCCACTCATTTACTGTGGGAGAAAAGATCTGGTGATCTGTAGTCATGAAGAGTGAGGCTGAGGAGCTCAATGGGGCAGCTCTATGTCCTGTAAAGATTAAGAGAAGCTCCTATAAAGACTCAGAGTGGCTTTAGAGGGCAGAGTGGGCGGTACCTAATAGCAAACAACACACCAACAAAGACATTGATAAGGCCTTTAAATTTAGGCACCCCCAGTTGATCTAATCTAATTCAATCCTTTCATCCAGAAAGGAGAAACACATAAGATATTTTACCAAGACAACTTAAAGTCTAGGGAAGAATCTTGGCCTCTTTTCAGAAGCCTGACTTAGAAGAAGAATGCCATTCTTCCTTGCCCTCACAAAGAGATCACAGGATATAAGGGTGCTATGGCAAAGTGTGATGAAGAAATCAGAAATATAGCATTTGGGGTCTTAAAGTGAGGTGTCAAATAAATTCATATGGAAGAAGCACACTGGGATGTGTGATCTAAGGCTTGTAAATAATAAAATCTAAGACTGGAGGAGGGGACAGTATTAGAGCTTAAATTCTGAGTCCTCGGTTTGCAGAAGGCGATGCATGACAAGGAAAGCCCGAAATCCACATGCAGGGCTCCCACGTGGATTAAGACCCCTATAAATCTCATCGGACCCTAGGCCAGGACTGTGAATAGGCTGTGACCAGACGAAGTGCACGGGAAAGTTGGTGATTCCAGACATGGTTTGGTTCAAATTTCACACCTCATAATTTGCTTTGCCTTTTGACTAATTTTGAATCTGTTCTAGTTTTTAATCATTTTTGCTTTCTTTCTTATGGAGGTTTTCCTCAATTTTATTTTGTTATTATTATTTGGTTTCCTTTTTGTTTTCTATCTGGACAGTACCTAGATTAAAAGTTTCTTAGCAGTATGGGGAGAAATGGGGAGTTAATGACAGACAGGGCAAGACAGAAGAAAAGGTTCTAAAACAGATGGTGGTGATGATGGCATAACTCTTCCTACTATGATTCAACCATTGGGTTGTTTCAGATGTGAGTTATATGTCAACCAAGCTGTTAAGAAAACAAGGCCGTAAATAATTTGAGGTGAATTCTGTAGCACCTAGCAATAAGTGCACGACCTTATTCTTTCTTTCTTTCTCACTTTCCCACCCCTTCTCTCTGGGTAACTGGCATTGACGTCCCTGGGTGGTGTGAATGGTCAGGAGTTGGCATTATATCTGAGCGGTAGGTAATGCGTCCACATGGCATAATTTTCTGGGAAACACACATTGTCCCTTTAATCTACGAGTTTCTCAAGGCCTGAGAGAGAGAGAGAGAGAGAGAGAGAGAGAGAGAGAGAGAGAGAGAGAGAGAGAGAGAGAGAGATATCTTTGGATTTTCAGCTTCCTGCTCTATTTGCCAGAAAATCACTTTCCATCATATCATTGTAAAAATGGTCTCTTTTGCAGTGATAGATGTGTATAAAATCTGTGCGTGGCTTTGAACTTCATTAATCTTGGCTGGGGACCTACAGAAATAATCATTCGGTGGCATGTGCAGGTAAGTCTATGATCCAGACTGCATTCCTTAGAGAAATAAAGGTGCAGGGACAGGAAAATGCCACTTAGGCAATTTCTCCTGAGCCACTAGGGAATATCTGAATTGGATAAGCAGACAAAATGCCACATCATGAAAAGTAGAAGTGACTACCTTCAATCTTAGCACCTTGAGTCATCTCGGCAACCGTCGTCCGTGGGCTATGTCTTTTTACACTATTTATAATTTGCTCCAGGTAGCTCTACACCTCAAATACTTAAAATTGAAAGCCACACAGGTTTCTCTAACACTCTGGGTATTCTTGAGAACAGCGATTCCCAAATGCGACATTTTGGATGTGTCAGTCTGCGATGGCATTTAGTTATTTTTTAATGAGTCCATAACAAAATAAGAAAAACGAGAAGATTAAAGTGCATTTTCCTCACACTGGATTTATTAAATTCAAAGGGTTTTCTTCCCTTTATTTTGGAGATGGTTTCCCAGCCGTCATGGCCTGCAGAACTGTTCGGGTAATGAGATAGAAAAGTGTCTAACCACTGGCATGGAACAATCTTAGCCGCTCCCACACCCGCTTTAGCTCATTTTATAGAAAGCCAAAGCAATGAAATTTGGAACCAAACCCTGGTCGTCACCACAGCTAATCCACAAGTCAAACGCATTAAGGCTGTCTCGAGCACCCACATACAGCAGGCACTGGCACGGCTTCTGGTGTTCTTGGGTGGTGTCAACAATTCATGTGCTCAGTGGCTAACCAAAAGGTTGGAAGTTCAAATTAACCCAGATGGAGGTGCCTTGGAAGGAAAGAGTGATGATCTAGCTCAGAAAAAACTAGGCAGTGGCGACTGTATGGAGCACAGTTCTACTCTGCCCACCCAGGTTTCTGTGACTTGGAGTGGCCCCAAAGGCAACTGGAAAAGTGGGAGGGCCGCTATCCACTCCTCTCTGGAAGCTACACCTGGAATCAATGCTCCTGGAAGCAGCAGGCAGGGGGTCGAACAACTAATTGAATTGGGAAAATCTGCTGCACAAGACCTCTTTAGAGAAAAAAGCAAAGATGTGAATTGGAGGACTAATATGCTCCTGGCCTGAGCCGTGGTATTTTAAATGGCCTCACATGCATGTGGAACTTGGACATCTAATCAGGAAGCCCGCAGAAGAATGGGTGTGTTTCAATTGTCAAAGTACAATCAACTGCCCATAGGAGAAACAAATCTGTCTCAGAAGCAGTATAACCAGAGTGCTCCTTAGAGGCAAAGATGGTGAGACTTTGTCTCACATAGTCTGGACCTGTTGTCAGGAGAGACCAGTCCCTGGAGAAGGACATCATGCCTGGGAGAGTGGAGCAACAGTGAAGAAGAAGATCCTCAGCGAGATGGACTGACACCGTGGCTGTCACAATGAGCTCAAGCCTGGGAGCCGTTGTGCGGATGGGGCAGGCCTGGGCAGTGTGTGGTTCTGTTGTGCGTGGGGTCAGTGGGAGTCTGAACGGACTCAATAACACCCAGCAAGCACGACCACAACAAGATGAAAGATTCTCAGGGATCCAGCTGGACCCCAACCCCATCGAGGAGTCTGGAGTTTGGTTGGGTCTGTCTTGATTTGAGTCTGGGCTAGAACTTTCTGGATTCTGGCCAGTAACGCTAATGGCATCTTGGAGTTAACTCATCAATCTAGAGTCTAACAGGGACTACTATACCCCGCTGGAGAATGCGAGCATCTGTAGGTTGTGATTGCCCCCCCCCCCCCCCCCCCCCGTCTGCCTGATTTTGTGCATAACTTCAGACAATATTCTGTTCCCTTGAAACCTTGATGAGTTCTTGGACAAGAACAATTCACGCAAGGGGTCTCTGTTTTGTGACTGGGCAGATTTAGTTGATAAAACACGCCATGACTTAAACCAGGCATGGGGACACCTTTTATTTTCTCTTTATTTTTTTTCTGCCAAGGGCCATTTGGATATTATAACATCATTTGCACTCCATACAGAATGATCAACCTAAAAATTAACCTGCTATATTTTAATTAACTCACCCCTAATTAACTCACATAACCCCTAATGTGATGGTTGGAACGGATTCTCTTCAGCGAGGTGTGTGATGTTAGTGGGTATTGAGGGTTTGGAGGGCTGTATGTGGCCAGTGGGCCAGCTGTTCCCCACCTCTTGCTGAAGTCATCCCCTGGGGACACGAGGCTATGGACCATACCGTTCTGAGGTCACTCGTATTCTCTCATCATTAGATGAGTTGAAGCGATCGTCCTTTTCCCGGAAATATTCTTCGATGCACTGCTCTTCGAAGTCATGTACTTTCTTGAGCTCTTCATCAGTTATGAAGAGTTCTGTGGAAGGAAAAATGACGGGGAGAGAGAGCGAGCCAAAGTGTGAGGCTGAGGAGTCCAAGCGAGGGTATCAGTTTGGGGGTGGGGGTGGGCTAATGGCATTCTTAATCTAAGTCAAGGAGATGAAAAGAGATCCAGCTTCTTTGCTGAATCTCACAGTAAATCCCCACCCAGTCAGGGACCTTACCACGGTTTTCCTTCTGGACTTAACATTCACCGTGGGAGTGGAGCACATGTTTGAATGATACAAGTCATAAACCCTAAACCACAGCTAAATCAAGAAAAGGGAAGCCACCCAGAGAATGGAGGTTTCTTGAAAGCCCCTCCCCCCCACCAATCTCTGAACTGAAAGGCATGGTGGACAGATACTGATGGTTAGCTTGACTAAAAGCCCTTTTGCAATTCCATTCTCCCTTTTCCACCTTGCCACTGCTGACTCTGAAAATTCAAACACATATGTTTGCTTCTAACATTCTCTGAGATTAGCAGCTCAGTTTGGCCTATGCATCGAAAGATGTCTCTTGCTGGAAGTAGTGGTGCTTTGGGAAGAGACGTGACTTTTCTGAGAGGCTAGAGAACCACAGCTACTTCTTTTTACCTTTTCTCTTTGAGGTAGTTAGTTTATTGTGCTAACCTGGCTGATAAACACATGTGGAGTTAATTGAAGGGCAGCGGGATAAATGGATTGGTGAGCCTTGCCTTTCTACTTATTGGGTCTCTTGCTTTGTTTCAGCTGACAAGGTTCACTTCCTGTAAGACATCCCCGAGAAGAAGCCACATGGACCTACCCCAGTGCAGCCCTGGGTGCTGGAGCAGCCATGTGGAGACCCCTGCCAGCACTGAGATGCTTACACATTCACTGACTCGGCTTTCCTCCTGCAATCAGCATCATAGTGTGTGTTTTGTGAGATGGAGGAGGACTTTGTGGATTGGTGTTGGTCATATGGGTTAATGGATTAATATTGGACTTGAGGGTTTGGGCAGCACTGGGTTGGGATGTTTTCTTGATGTGCACTTAACCTTTATAGAAAACTCTCTCTTATACACGAGTTTCTGTGGATGTTTCTCTGATGGACCCAGACTCACACACTCGCCTTCTCTTCTTCTTCCTGCCTTGAACGTGACTGTCGTGTCTGGAACCACAGCAGCTCTTTTGTGACCATGAGACAAGACAGCGTGATGAGCGAAAGTGAGCTTGAACAAGGAAGTACTGCGAGCCGTTGGCTGTGGCATCCTGTGTTGTTACACTTTGGGTGCTAAGTGCAAGGTCAACAGCTTGGAACCACCAGACGCTCCATGGGGAGAAAGATGAGGCTTTCTACTCCTGTAAAGAGTTATCATCTTGGAAACCCACAAGGGCAGTTCTACTTGGTCCTATAGGGCCATTATTAGTCAAAATCAACTCAGTGGCAGTGAGTTTGTTTTTATGTTTTTGTGTTTTTTTATGCCTTATTTACATCATTGTTAGCCTATCGCTACTAACGGGCCACATCAATTCTGATACAGTGGTTGAAAGGGCCCAGTGGAAATTTGAAGCATTTGATGGCCAATGAATCAGGTTCAGATAGGAGAGTAGGATTGGAAAAACAATTGGGGATGTCCTTCTTATCCTGTGACCTTGAGGTGCCGCTGGAGTTGTCTCCAATTTTTGTTAACTCCTGGGTTTCAGGTTGCTGGGAATGGGCTTTGTGAGACAGTTCAGGCTTGCCCCAAGGCCTTCGTCGGAATCAGCTGGGAAGAAATGATGACTCTGACTTCATTGTGAACCAGTCCTACACCCACAGCCACGGACTCAGGCCACCCTGCTTAGGGTTTCTGAGGCAGTAAATCTTTATGAAAGCAGACAGCCTCATCTTTCGTCCATGGACCTGATGTTGAATTTGAACCACGGATCCTGTAGTTAGCAGCTTAACCAATGCTTAACTCAGGGTTCCACCAGGGCCCCTATCAAAACCCACTGTCACTGAGTTGATTCGGACTCAGCGACCCCTTAGCACGACCTTATTCAGATTTTTCTACCACCAGGAGCATCCACTGTTAAATTGAAGGTGAGTTTTTCAAGTCGCACACAGCACCTGCACTGTTTATCTCTCCGTTAATAGGCCTAGCGAACGAAGCCATGCTGCTGTCGATTTTAATCCAGAAACAGTGAGGATGGCTCTAGGCATGGATGTAAACATGAAGTTCTTTACAGTCTATGATCAGTGATGGAGGGTAGGGGAGGAAGGGGCCAGTAGATGAAATGGCAAGAGAAGCAGGGCGGTGTCATTGGGCTGTTGCAACGATCATGAAGCAAAAGCATAGGATTTTGGAGGCAGCTAAAGGGGACAGTTGATCTAAAACTGACATTTTACACACAGAGGAGGCCAGTGTGTGAGATGGAGAAGCTGCTGGTGGTTTGATGGGTAGACCACAGGCAGAAGGGGATTCCTATGAGTTCATGGATATTTCCAAGGAAAGCACTCGCCCCTTCTGTAAACCCAAGGCCACAGTCAGCGGAAGCCTGCTCTGAGTGCTTCAGTGTCCCAGAGGGCAGGCTCCATCATTTCCCACGCATGCCTGGGTCATCCAATGTGTGTTTAACTGCAGAAGCAGCAAGCACCGATGCTGAAGCTGCCGGCAAATGCAGGAAGGGCTGGGCAAGATAAAGATGAAGATCTCCCAGAGCAGAATATGTAATGCTTCCAAGGCCTTAATAAAGATACTGATAACAAACGGCAACAATAATGAAAACTGAAAAAAAAAAGAGGGAAAAAAAGTGGTATCTGACCCATGTGAGATCAACTTAGGACAGGGTCATTGGGACAGAACCCCGTTGTAAGTTGGGGATTACCTATATTTAATATTTACTCTTCTAGCACTTTAAAGCATGTCTTATTGGACTTTCTTGGCTAGATCTAATACTCTTTTTTCCAAATGCCATTTTGGGGGAAAACCAGTCATATGTCACATTTTACAAGAAAAATGACATTTTACCCTCCAGAGTGCTTTCATCTGAGGTTCTGCAAGTTGTTGGCTGTGGCGGCAACTAGAGGTGTCTTAGGTTCTTTTAACTAGTCCACGGACAGGCTGTGAAAAGTCCCCTTTGCCTGGTTTATTAATGAATATAAAGCAGATGCCCACACCTCTGTCATCTCTTTGTGACCCAGCCACACCTCTGACATCCTTCGTCTCTGAAACGGGGAATTTGCCCCATCTGTGTTCCAGTGATGTGGAGACGCTGTCTGTTGCCTCTATGAACGGCAACGAGACAGTCACGGTCTTGGGCTTCAGGTCTGTGTCCTGTGAGAATGTGCACATGGCCGAAAACGAGTCTCCACACTGCTCGCTTCCTAAGCTCTACATCAGCGGCTCTCAACCTGTGGGTCACAACGCCATTGGGGGTCGAACGATCCTTTCACAGGAGGCGCCCGATTCATAATAGCAAAATGACAGTGATGAAGTAGCAAAGGAAATAATTTTCTTCTTGGGGGGTCACCCTCACATGAGGAACTGTGTGAAAGGGTCACGGCATTAGGAAGGTTGGGAACCACTGCTGTAGATAAATACATTTCTTTTCTCAACATTGATGGGACAACCTTTATTGGTAAGTGACTTTGGGGCCCTGGGTGAGGCCCTATCGGCACGGATTCTAAGGCTTACGAATATATTTAAGATCCAAAGAATTTTAGGGCCAAAAGTGGTCACGGAAAGTGAAACTTTGTCAAATGCAACTCACAGGTGGTGCTTTCTGCGTTATGCATAGTAACACCTTTGAAAGTCGGAACCTGTGCAAGGTGGAAAGGGATCAGGGAAAGAAGACTCAAATCTTTCCCTTAAAATGAGCCACATGAGGGTGGCAGTCCTGCCCGCTGGAGACCGTGGGAGACCCTGACACACACAGGCAAGGCCAGCGTCCTGATTCTCACCGCCTTCACTTTACAAACTCGTCTCGGGCGCATATTAATGTGGTCGAGCTTTAAGGCGGGACACCTGGAAAGTCAGAAACTCAGAACCCAGGAAGCTGCTTCGACAGACCTGCTGGAGTTTGAGTTCATCGTACTAAGAAATAACACGAGCTGGCCGTCATGGTTGGCTCTGTCCAGTTGAGTCCCGCTCAGATCAGCCCTGTGCACAAGAGAATGGCACCCTGCCTGGCCCTGCGCCAGCCTCACCGTTGTAGGCACCTCGGAGGCCCTGGTTGCAGCTACGATGCCAGTCCATCTTGTCGCAGATCCTCCTCTGTTTTACTCACCTTCTACTTTACCAAACACGGAGTTCTTGCCCAGCGCCTGGCTTCTCCCGGCAACATGTAAGTGCGTGCGTGAGCTGTGTCTCCTCCCTATCCGCACTTCTAAGAAGCAGGAGGAGGAGATGAGGTGAAGAGTACTCAGCTTCTGCTTCTGGCATCTTCTCACTAATACTGTTTCCTATGCAAATGTACCCTTCCCTCCCAAGTCCCCAGGCCCATTTTCTGTCGGCGGAAAGCAGGAGGAACTGGGTGGTCTGGGCCTGCAGCATGGCCTATTTCCAGGGTAGGGCTTTCTGTCGTGAGGGTAGCCGGGGGTGGCGCAGGATGCTTACTCAGGCCGTAGTCCCTCTCGTCAGGATCACTCTCATGCTTCCTCCATCGGCAGCACAGGTGCTGGAAGATCATGGTCATGTGGCTGAAGATGATCAGAGGTGGGGGCAGAACTGGCCTCTCATGGAACGTCATGATGAGCTGATACCTCTGAAACTTCCACACTTGGTTGGATATTGATTTTACCTCAAAAAATGTATTGCTGTAAGAGAGACGGAGAGCATCAAGTGAGAAAATCCCTCGCCCTCGGAGACTCCTCCACCAGGTGGTCTGAGGAAGGACCCACTTACTTAAAGACGGCAATGAGGAGGTTGACCAACAGGATGTTTGCCACTAAGAGGTAGCAGGCCATGATGGCGGGCACGATCCAGGCTCCAGTCTTGCAGGGAGGCAGCTGGATGATTTTCCCGTCTTCCCGGGTCTCGTTCTGCCCACAGGGAGCTGGAGGAAGTGACACAGGCAAGAAATGAGCCACCGTGGCATGACGCGACTTAAGAAAACAAAGCAAAGGGCTGATTGGAATGAAGGTTTTCAGCTGGAGGGAAAACACAGCCATCTCAAACACACAGGGGGGAAAACAAATCCCAAACCAACAAAGCAGAAAAATGGAAGCATTGTGGATAGCCTGAGGGGCCACGACTGCACAGGAGACAGCTTGCTGTCTCCTCTCCAGGTGTCCTCTGACACGAAAGGTGAGTGTGAAGCCCCCGCCTGCTCTCTCTGCCCCTTGGTCCCCAGAGGCACTTAGTGTCCCTCTGGAGCCAGCAGAGGGCTTTCCAGGGCATAGTCTGAGGAGCCAGAAGGGTCCATGGCCCTGTCACGTTACACTCAACACATGCGGTGCCGGCCGGGAGCCGACAGCTGTAACAACAGGGCGGACTATTGATTGGGAATTAGCATGGAGGCAGCTGTTAATGGCTATGAGAGTCAACCCGGGGCTCGAGCTAACGATTTGCTGTCTCCATTCACACGGAAAGAGCCAAGGAGGGCAATGCCTTGGGAAGTCTTGGGAGGCTTGCCACTCGGTACTCAGGACAGCTGGTCTCACGGAGAGGACTGAGGGACCCTCCCAGCCAGGCCCACCAGGTGCTTTTCAGGAAACAAAGTCCCAACTGCTCTGAACAATGAACCAGGAGAATGTGGGGTTGGGATGGTGAGGGTGTCTGAGGGTGGGTATTTGGGGGAGGGAAGGAGGAGGAAGTGATGGGTGGGATTGGGTGAGCTTGAGTAATGTGTGGAAGAGGTTTGCTTGCAGTTTCTGGGTAAGTTCACAGAAAGGAAGGGACAGCCACCAAGTTGACAAAGTCCCCTATCCATGTGGCCCAGGGTCACACGCCCCTAGGTGAGCAGGGACAGGCGAGGAAGGCCTGCCTCTCCGGCTCCCTTGTTAGAACAAAATGCTTTTGCGTCCACTTGTGTAAAGGCAGGGAGGGGAGGAAAGCCCAAAGCCACTCACTGCCTTCAAGTTGAAGCCACACAAAAAATAAGGGGTGCCCGAGAACCTCTTGAAACCCTGGGTGGTGCACATGATTCACACATTCAGCTGCTAACAGAAACGTCGGGGGTTCAAATCCACACACCAGTGTATCAGAAGAAAGGCCTGGAAGATCTACTTCTGGAAAAGGCCAGGGCACCGACCGGACTGCCCTGGCCCCCTCTGGTCCTCGTCCTGTGGCCACTGGCTCGAAGCCCTTGCCACCAACTGCGTTTGAGGGTCTGCCGGGGGGGTCTAGACAGTTGATAGAGAATCTACTCCCAGGCTGGGGCCCCTGTCACGGGAGCCCACTCCTCTTGGACAGTTCCTGTTGTGAGCCTGCGTGCTCTTACACTCTGGCTGCACATGGGGATCACCTGGGGTGCTTTGAAAAATACCTGTGCCCAACAACACCCCAGATGACGAAAGGTGAGTCTCTGAAGGTGCTCCAGGCAGTGTTTGTTGGTTTTAAAGTTGTCCTCCTAATTCTCATACATGAGCCAAGAAGGTTGAGACCCCTGACACTGAATTAGGCTGGAAAAATAAGGAGTTGGGTGACGTGCCCTAAGGTCTGAAATCCATCCTTTTAGCAGATTGGGGATGGTGTCATCCCAGGCCTGCAGGTTCCTGTTTGTCGTGTTCAGAAAGAGGTGGCAGGCCCTTCCTGTGGCTCTACTGGAAGGCAGTTGGGTGTTAGACAGGTGTTGACAAGCGGCTGGACTCCTTTTTCCATATTGGCATCTGTGGTACCAACCACCCCACACATCCCTGTTGGAGGGCCCGACTGGCTTCAGGATGAAGCGCAAAGTTGTCACTTCCTACGTTCAGTCCCAGCACGCACACCAGACCAGCGGTTCTCAACCGTGGGTCGCGACCCCTTTGGGGGGGTCGAACAACCCTTGCACAGGGGTCGCCCAATTCATAATAGTAACAAAATGACAGGGATGAAGTAGCAACGAAAATAATGTTATGGTTGGTGGGGGAGGGGGTGTCACCACCACATGAACAACTGTATGAAAGATTCACGACATCAGGAAGGTGGAGAACCACTACAGTAGATGGAGCTGCTTGTAGTTCCCAGAAAGACCACACTCCCTCTGCCCGGTTGATTTTGAGCCAGGCTTCTTCATTTGCTTCCCAAAGCCTCCCGGGCACCTCCTTCTCACATCCACCCTCCATCCTTCACTCTGTCTTCAGAGCTCACCTTGCTTCCTGAAAGCCAAACAGGTCCCTCACAGTGTCTAGACGGAACTTCCCTGAAGGTCTAAGGGTCCACTGGCCCTTGCTGTGTCTTCTCCCGGGGTATGGCCACTGTCATTTTACTTGCCGGTGTCCCACGCCAGATTCCCAATGGAACCTGTGTGGTATCCCAGTTCCCGGCCCAGTGCACATATCCTCACATCCATGCAAGTCCAGGGTTTGTTGACCGAACAACAGAGCTCATGTGGACATGATCTGGTAGATGGGCACTCTCAGACATGCCCTTGCCACCCCCACCTGCCTACTTACGAAGTCCAGTCTGATCCCTTGTTCTGAGTAGGTTTGGACACTTGCAGAGCTCCTTTGCAGAAGTCCCCCTCTTGCTTTGGCACAAAGCATGCATTCGTTAGGTCTCCACTGCTCCCTTGGCTGCACACAGGTCTCAGGGATCCCTTTCCCTCTCTCTCCTGCATTAGAACCTGAAATCTAAAGGCATTTGGCTCACAGAAGGCTGCAGTCTGCGGCCAGAGTCATAACTCCATCTTGAGCCCTGACACAACTGTAGCCATCTTGAATACTTTACACACTTCTTATCATTGAGCTGCCCAAGAGACTGTGACCATCCTGGAAAGCAGGGAGCAACAGTGACCGTTCGTTATATGCCTGGAAAAGTGAGTGAGGCGGTCCACCCTCGGGAAGCACAGATTAACTGGTGCACAGATTCTTTTCAGGAGAGAGAGAGAGAGAGAGAGAGAGAGAGAGAGAGAGAGAGAGAGAGAGAGAGAGATAGATTTGTCTTTTAGCCTGCTCTCGCCTGATGGACCAATGAAGAATCTGTGGTCTCCCTGACTGTTTTTCATGCAAACATGTATCAGTGATCCTTTGAAAAACAAACAATCATGACGGGTTTTAGAAAAGGTGATACCTCTTTAATCCATATATATATATAGATGTTCTTCCCATTCTGGCTGACCTTCTTCCAGTGGCATGCCCGTCCATTGCCCGCCTCCCTTTTCTCTTTGCTGCCCAATAACCAGCCTCTTCTTCACCTGC
The DNA here is from genome assembly GCF_050624435.1 of Tenrec ecaudatus. NCBI lineage: Eukaryota > Metazoa > Chordata > Mammalia > Afrosoricida > Tenrecidae > Tenrec > Tenrec ecaudatus. The sequence goes on along the minus strand of NC_134539.1, from coordinate 72,046,430 downwards.
TGGAACATCGTGATAAGAGCCCTGGTGGTGTAACGGGTATGCGGTGGGTTGCGATCCGGTACCAGCAGCTCCATAGGAGAAAGGCGGGGCTTTCTATTCCTGTAAACTGGACGGTCTCAGAAACCCACAGGGGGTCACTTAGAGTCACCATTGACTCGGTGACTGTGGGAATTTTCTTTATTTTTTGGGTAACATTATGGTAGTTTCTGTGTAGGACCCACCTGTCCATGGAGCTTCCCCTCCCTGCCCAACCCCTTTTGCTGACTGTGAAGGGGGTTGCCTCCTGGTGGGCTCTTCCAACAAGCAGCAGCAGCAGAAATAATGAAGTTTACAGAGAGGTGACCCCTCATCTCCATTTATTGACTCTCTTTCCCTCAATGCCATTGAGTCAATTCTGACTTATAGTGACCCTATAGGCTATGGTAGAATTAAACTGCCCCTGTGGGTTTCCAAGATGATAATTCTTTATAGAAGCAGATGGCTTCCTCTTTCTCCCGAGGAGCAGCTGGTTTTGAACTGCTGACCTTCTGGTTAGCAACTGAATGTGTAACCACTACATGGCTTCACTTCAGAGAAGGTGAAATACACTTATGAGGGCCAGAGTTCATCCAGCTTTTTCTTCTGACTCCTGAGTGAGGGCCATGTAGGCTCTGAGCAGCGCAAACAGTTAAGCATGTGACTACGAACGGAAAGATTGGCAGTTCAAACCCACCCAAAGGTGCCTGGGAGGAACATCCTGGAGATCTATTTCTGGGAGAAAAGGAAACCCTCTTGTCCTCTGACACACACAGGGTCACCATGAGTCAGAGTAGACTCAACCACAATTGCTTTATGCAGCCACTTCCTCCTCGATGCCCCTAGTTTGTTAGGGAGGAAACCCGGGAGAACAGTAAGCTTTCTCTTGCTTCAAGTAACTGTTAGGGTGACTGCAGCCTACAGATAGTATAATCGACTGCGTCCTTCTTGTCAACTCCTCAAAGCCAAACCTAACTAAGCCACTGCCATTCAATAGAGTAGACTGCTCCAGGGGGTCCCCGGGTTTTTCTTAAGGTAGCAAATCTTTAGGGAAGCACACGGCTGTATCTTCCGCCCATGAAGAGGCTGGGGAATTCCAACTTCCGACCTTACAGTTAGCAGCTTGACACGTAACCACAGCCCCAGTAGAGCTTCTTTAATTCCTCAAAGGCCTCTACTTATTAAAAAAATGGACCAACTTAAAAATATGTGTATTCGATTTGATATGGTTGGCCCTGGCAGTATCCAGCCTACCGTATGGGGCATTTATTTATTTTACCTTCCCCCACTTTTTATTCCTCACCTATTCCAGAACCCACTGCCATTGCAAGTCCATTTCTATGCATATCAATCTTATCTAGTGCTTACTAGGCTGTAAATATTTATGGGAGCAGGCAGCCTCACTTTGTCCTGACAAGTGGAGAATTGAACCACCAAACTTCCAGTTTGCAGTCCAACACTAATCCACAGGGCCACTGGAACATGCATGATAGTCATGCAGCTCTAGATTCAAACCCCGATGCCACCATCTTCAAATGCAGACATGGGTCTTTAGCTCACTCCTTAAATATCAGCTCCTCCATCTGTGAAATGGGGATAGTAGCAGTGCACACCCATGACGTTGTTGAGATCAGTGAATGAGATAATGCATAATTAAGTTATCCCTTCATTAACATTAGCCGGTGTCATCCTCATTTTTGTTTTGTAATGAGCAGACTTCGAGTCTTCTCAAAGTCAGGGACTATGTCTTTTTCTTCTTTGTTTCGCAATCATTAAGCATAGTGTTTGTGCATCGGGGTTGTATCCTTTCATCGTACTTATTCAATTTGTATGCTGAGCAAATCAGAGAAACTGGATGATATAAAGAAGACAGCGGCATCAGGATTGGAGGAAGGCTTATTAACAACCTGAAATGTGCAGGTGGCCCAACCTTGGTAGCTGAAATTGAGAAGGACATGAAGCCCTTGCTGATGAAGATCAAGGACTGCAGTCTTTGCTGTGGATTGCAACTCAATTTAAAGAAAACAAAATGTCTCACAAGTTGACCAATAGGTAAAATCATGATAAATGGAGAAAGGATTGAAGTATTCAAGGATTTAGTCTTGCTTGGGTCTACAATCAATGCTCAAGGGAGTAGAAATTAAGAGATCAAATGACCCATTACACTGGGTAAATCTGCTTCACAAGACCTCTTTAAAGTGTTGAAAAACCAAGGCTGTCACTTTGAGGACTAAGATGTGCCTGACACAAGCCATGGTAGTTTCAATCCCTTCAGATGCACACAATTGGGCATTGTGTAAGGAAGACCGAAGAAGAATAGATTCTTCTGAATTATCATGGTGGAGAGGAATATTGAAAGTACCATGGACTGTCAAAAAGAACAAATCTATCTTGGAAGAATATAGTCAGAATGCTCCTAGAAGCAAGGATGGTGAGACTTAATCTCAAATAACTTAGATGTGAGCTATTAGGAGAGGGAGCACACACATCCCATCACCTGGATTCTGTAGCAACAGGTACAGCATCAATGACCTAGATGGTCCTTGCAACAGTGGCAATGATAATAAAAATGAATCATTACGGATCACAGTATTCACTTGACAATATTGCCAACGAAGTAGGAGACATTATGTGCAGCAGCAGTTTGTGTAATGACTTCTAATGATGTCCGTGTTCTTGTTATTTATCTGCCCTGGAAAGTGCTGTGACTCAAGCTCACAGATGTCTACTGCTGCGGAAGACTGACTAGGTGCCCAGAAGTCCTGATAAGAGGCTGATTTCTTGGCGTGGGGGAAGGAGGGAGGGGAAAAAAAGAGGATCCGATCCCAAGGGTTCAATGGAAAGTAAATGTCTAGAAAAGGACAATGGAATACACGTACAAACATGTCAGATATAATTGATGTATGGATTGTAACAAGAGTTGTAGGAGCCCCCGGTAAAATGATTAAAAGAAAAGAAGCTGACTTCAGGAGGGTATGCCATTACATTGTCACGTGGCACCAACCATTATATAAGAGCTCGTGTTTCCAGGGACATCCCCCAGGTCCCACACACCAAGATGGCATGGGGCACAGCCTACTTGGACATGCAGACTATGGCTACGATTATAGTTTCTGTGTTTGAGACCTGACGCTTGTGTGGGGTTTCTCCAAAGTCTCTTTCAGGAAGTCAGTACACTGTCACCACCACCTTCCTTTGAGGTAGCAGGTTGTGGTCTCTCTCTTTGTGGGTGATGGTCAATGTAGAGTCCCGCTAGTGGTTTAAAGCTGGTTCCATCTGTCTGTAGCATTCATTTCCCCTTCCTCTGATACAAGTTTTTGTTTCCCTTTGTGGAACCGCTCTTCCTTCTCTCTTCCCAGGATGCTTGGATCCAGATCTAGGAGTGTAATCAGCAGGTTTGATCCACTCTTTGTGGTGATTGGCTCAGGGAGGGACATGTGACCCAAGTCACATCTGAGTCAAGAAACTTCAGTGTGGGACTTCTGCCGGAACTGGTGTAACTTAAAAGCTCTTTCTTTAAAATGAAATATACAGCTGCCAGCTAGAGAGGGACAGAGTAACACCATTACCTAGAACAGAGGTGGAGTCTTGACCTAGTCAGTCTAAATTCAGCCCTCATCAGTTAAACAAGGAATACCTGAGTGGAGCAAATTGTTAACACACTCGCTGCTAACCAAAGGTTTGGAAATTTGAGTCCTCCCAGAGGTGGCATGGAAGAAAGTCCTGGTAATCTACTTCTTAAAAACCAACCACCGAGAACTCCGTGGCACACAGCGCTCCTCTGACACAGTGGGGTAGCCATGAGTTAGGGTCAAGTTGATGCCAACTGGGTATTTCAATCATCAAAATAAACAAACTGCCATCAATTCCGTTTTGACTCATAGAGATCCTAAGAACTGCCTCTTTGGGTTTTTGAGACCATACATCTTTATAGGAGTAAATAGTCACATCTCTCTCCCTTGGGACAGCTGGGGTTTGAACTGCTGCCTTTGTGGATAGCAGCCCAACAAGTAACCAACTAAGCCACCAGGGCAAACCATACAATCCCAATGTACTAGCACCCATTTGAATTGGGTTTCTGTCCCTTGCCAACAAGTGTTATATGATCATCTCCCAACTCCCAGACCCTGTGCACAGCCAAGGGGAAAAAAAATGATGTGTTGACATTGTGACATGCCACTCCTGAGAGGTTGCATTTTGAAATGGAGTCTTGGAGTGGTAGAGCCAGATTGGAAGAGGCAACAAGAAAATGGAAATCAGTGCCTGAGATTGAATCAAACAGTGTCAAAGTTTCAAGGGCCTGAGACTACTGTGAACATGGGCTACTATTCTATTTTTTTTCTCTCCTGTCTCTTGTATTAACGTTTAATGATTTTCATTGTATATGTGTTTTATGTCCTGGTTAGGTTAATTCCTAGGTATTTTAATGATTTGTGGGCCATTGTAAATGGTACCTCTTTATTGTTTCCTTTTGGGAGAACTCTTTGCTGGTGTAGAGAAACCCAACTAATTTTTGTGTGTTGATCTTACACTTTATTCTGCAAAATTGCACACTTTTCTTGTGGAATATTTAGGGCAGTGGTTCTCAACCTGTGGGTCGTGACCCCTTTGGGGGTTGAACGACCCTTTCACAGGGGTTGCCCGATTCATAATGGTAGCAAAATTACAGTTATGAAGTAAGAACAAAAATAATTTTATGGTTGAGGGGTGGTCACCACAACACGAGGAACTGTATGAAAGGCTCGTGGCATTAGGAAGGTTGAGAACCACTGATTTAGGGTCATCTATGTATAGGATGAAGCCGCTCTGGTGACACTCTGGGATAGGTATTGGACTGCTAATTGCAGGTCAGTGGTTCAAACTCACCAGCCACTCTTCAGGAGCAAAATGAAGCTGTATGCCTCCATAAAATTTATATGTTCAGGAACATCACATAAGGTTGCTATCAGTTAGAATGGACCAGATAGTAGTGGATTTGGTTTGGGTTTTATATATACTTAACTCACTACCATTCAGTCCGTCCAACACATATTGATCCTACAGGGCCCTTGTGGGTTTCAAGACTATAAGTCTTTATGTGTAGGTCATGTCATTGGCAAATGCAGCTAGTTTTATTTCTTTCTTTCTAATTTGGATATTTTTATTTCTCCTTCTGTCTTATTGCTCTGATTAGACCTTCCAATAAAATGTTGCATAAGAATGGTGAGCATGGGTATCCTTGTTTCCTTCTTGTTCCTCTTGGTCTTTTCTTGTTGAGTATAGTATTGGCTGTTGGTTTTGCATATATATATATATATATATATATATATATATCCTTAATTATATTGAGAAATCTCCCTTCAATTCCTATTTTGCTGAGAGTTTTCATCACAAAAGAATGTTGACTTCCATGGAATGCCTTTTTCTGTATCAATTAATAACATCTAGTTCTCAGCCTTTGCTTCATTGATGTGGTAGGTTACATTGTTTGATTTACTAATGATGAGTCATTGTATAATCCTGGTCTGAATTCCACTTGATTGGAGTATATGATCCTTTACATCTGTTGGTTACTTGCTGACATCTGTTGGTTAGATTTTGTTCAAAAGTTTACATCCATATTTATAAGTGATATTGGCCTATAATTTCCTTCATGGAGATGCGTTTGCCTAGTTTGGGAATCAGGATTATGCTTCCTTCCTAGAAAGATTTCGGTAGTGTTCCTTCTGTGACGATTTTGAAGAGATTATGTAGGATTGGTGTTAATTCTTCCCTGAATGCTTGGAAGAATTCTGCAGCGTAGCCATCTGGTCCTGGGCTTTCTCCTTTCCTTTCTTTTCAGTCGGAAGTTTTAAAAATGACAGCTCAAATCTCTCTTTTGTAAAAATTCATTTTATTGGGGGCTCATATAATTCTTATCACAATCCATACATACATCAATTGTATAAAGCACATTTGTATATTCGTTACTCTTGTCATTCTCAAAACGTTTGCTTTCCACATAAGTCCCTGGCATCAGCTACTCATCCCCCCCCACTCCCCCTTCCCCCTTCCCTCATGAACCCTTGATAATTTATAAATTATTATTTTGTCATATATTACACTGTCTGATGTCTCCCTTCACCCATTTTTCTGTTGTTCATCTCCCAGGGAGGAGGTTATATGTAGATCCTTATAATTGGTTCCCCCTTTCTACCCTACCTTCCTTCCACCCTCCTGGTATCGCCATTGTCACCACTGGTCCTGAAGGGATCATCTGTCCTGGATTCCCCGTGTTTCCAGTTCCTATCTGTACCAGTGTGTATCCTCTGGTCTATCCAGATTTTTATGGTGGAATTGGGATCATGACAGTTGGTTGGGAGGAAGCATTTAAGAACTAGAGGAAAGTTGTATGCTTCAGCATTGCTACACTGCACTTTGACTGGCTCGTCTCCTCCCTGCGACCCTTCCGTAAGGGGATGTCCAGTTGCCTACAGATGGGCATAGGGTCCCCACTTCACCCCCCCATTCATAATGATATGACCTTTTGTTCTTTGATGCCTTGTGATCACACAGGCTGGTGTGCTTCTTCCGTATGGGCTTTGTTGCTTCTCAGCTAGATGGCTGCTTGTTTACCTTCAAGCCTTTAAGACCCCAGATGCTATGTCTTTTGATAGCTGGCCACCATCAGCTTTTCTCACCACATTTGCGTATGCACCCGCTTTGTCTTCAGTGATAGTATCTGGGAGGTTCGCACACAGTGATTTGATTTTTTTGTTCTTTGATGCCTAACTGATCCCATCGACACCTCATGATCACACAGGCTGGTGTGTTTCTTCCATGTGGACGTCTGAGCTAGATGGCCGCATTTTTACCTTCAAGTCTTTAAGACCCTAGACGCTATATCTTTTGATAGCCGGGATCCATCAGCTTTCTTCACCACATTTTCTTATGCATCTGCTTTGTCTTCAGGGATTGTGTCGGGAAGGTGAGCATCATGGAATGCCAGTTTAATAGAACAAAGTATTATTACATTGGGGGATTACTTGAGTGGAGGCCCAATGTCCATCTGCTACCTTAATGTTAAACCTATAAATATATGCACATAGATCTATTTCCCCATCCTCATATATAAATATATTTACACATGCACATGCCTGTATTTAGACCTCTGTAAACGCCCTTTGCCTCCTAGGACAGCTCAGATCTCTTATTCTGTAATGACCTGTTTAAATTTCCCACCTGTTTGTGTTAGTTTGGGAGGTAATATGTCAATTTCATGTGTATTTCCAAATTTATTGAAGAACAATTTTCAAACTAAACAGTCAGGATCTTCTTTATCTCTGTTGGAACAGTTATAATTCACAATTTTCATATCTTAATTTGGTTACTTTCCTCTTCTAGTTTTTCTCTTGTCAATTTAGCAAATGGTTTGTCTCTGTTATGGATCCTTTTAAAGAACGAATTTATAGTTTTGTTGATTGTATCTATTTTTATTATTTCTGCACCGACCTTTATTATTTCCTTTGGGTGGGAGGTGTCAGTTTTGGGCTCCTTTTGGCATTCCTTTTCCATTTGTTCAAGTCCGTTTAAGTTAATGATTTTGGATATTTCTTCTTCTTTTAATGTAGTCACTTATTTCTTGGAATTTTCCTCTTAGTTCTGCTTTTGCTGTGTCTCAAAAATTTTGATATGTTTTGTTTTCATTTTTTCTATAAAACACTTATTTTACTTTTGATTTCTTCTGTGATGCAAAAGTTGTTAGTAATGTCTTATTTATTTTTCATTTAAAAAGATATTTTTCATGTTGTTGATATCTTCATAACACTGTAGTCAGAGAAGATGCTCTGTATGATTTAAATATCTTTAAATATTTTGAGACTTATTTTGTGTTTGTTCATTGTTCAGTGGGTTGGTTGCTAAGGGAATAAATAGGAACCTCCATTCACTTGGTCATCTTGCAACTGAAGCCCACCTTAATGATAGCTTTACTGAACGAGTGTCTGTGATCTTATATGCTCCAAGGTCATGTCAAATGCCACCAGGATCTGCCGACTGAGGGAGGTTCCTGTGAGAGCAAAAATCAAAGCCAGAGGGGAAAAGGAAGCATCTTTCCTCCCATTACCAAGGTTCAAGGAGCATGCTTGGTCTTTTGAAGGTTGCAAATCACTGCAGCACAAAAGTCAGTTATTCACAAAAGTCATACATTGCATTTATGGTAGCTACTGCTAGTCAATCAAAATACTCTTTCCCTCTGAACCAAGATGTCAGTCTCCAAATCCTATTCACGTCCCAATCACACAACCAGCCAACTGAAGGTGACACTGAGATGCCGTTTTTGCTTATAAAACAAAATCCATTGTCGCTAACTTGATTCTGATTCATAGTGATCCTGTAGGACAGGGTAGAACAGCAATTTAGGGTTTCTGGGGGTTAAATCGTTGCGAGGACAGACGGCATGGTCTTCCTCCCTGGTGGGTGTGAGTCATTGACCTTGTGCTGAGCAGCCAGTGATTCAGCCACCGCACCAGTAGTGTTCGTTAACTTTTGGTGTCCCTTTAAAAAGATGAGAATCTGAGTTTTAGGATAAAAGAGCATTTCTAACACTCTTTTCAGAATCCTCTGCATGTCCAACATCCAATCTATATCACACTGTAGCTGCCCAGGAACCAAAGAGGGGGGAAGGGTTGAGAAATAGACATCTTGTTCATATCCGTCCTTACAGTTCTGATGTACGGGCCACCCTGAGGGTACCATGGGATTTCTCCCTCAGATATTCTGGGTCTCTGGAAACTGCTCACTTTTAAATGTACATTTTAAAATGATTGTTTCCTCAAGAAGTGCTGCTTCCAGGGCTTCCAATCTGGGACTCTTCAGAAGCAAAGGCCAGTGGTGATTTGAGACCAAAGATCTGTCAAAAGCATAAGATGTGTTAAACTCTGTGCCAGGCGCTTGACGTCCATCATTGCACTGACACTCTTAGCAGCTGTGCACAACATGCACTCTCCTTGTTCCAGGTGAGAGACTACAAGCTCAGGAGGGTGAGCTGCCGTACCTAAGATCACACGGAGAATAAGGGAAACTGCAGAACCATCTGGTCACTCATCTGGAAAATACTGAGTTCCCACTCTTTACCAGGAAGAATAGCCCACTGCAGTGGTAATTATGGATAACGAGGGCCACACCCTTGCTCTGACCCAAAGTCTGTAGGCATTCTTCTCTATTCTATGTGACCTTCTCAATACAATAACACCAGTAGCCATCTCCATCCCCATCTATCAGTTTGTTAAGGCGGCTTCCATGTTGCTCGGATGACGGTAGCTATGCCGCTGTTGCTTCAAATGACAGCAAGGTTCCCCGCAGTGAACAGGTCGCAGGGAGCTCCCAGACCAAGGCAGGTTAGGATGGAAGTGCTGATGATCTACTTCTGAAAATTAGCCAATAAAGCCCCTGGGCTCTTCGGAGATAGTGCTGGAAGATGAGACCCTACGTCAGTGGTTCTCAACCTTCCTCAGGCCGTGACTCTTTCATACAGTTCCTCATGTGGTGGTGTCCCCCCAACCATAAGATTATTTTCGTTGCTACTTCATAACTGTCATTTTACGACTGTGATGAATCACATGTAAATATCTGATATGCAGGATGTATTTTCATTGTTACAAATGTAACATAATTAAAGCATAGTGATGAATCACAAAACAATATGTAATTCCGAATTGTGAAAGATTTATTTCTAATGACAAGTACATGAAATGTTGTCTTGAAGCATGGTGTGCCATGGGTAACAGTCTTCATGCTGGGTACTCGTATGTGGTCGCATCTGCATGTGGGCGGACTCGCCTGGAGACAGAGGAGCGGTGTCTCAGTTCCTAAGACCATCAGAAATATGTGTTTGCCGATGGTCTTAGGCGACCCCTGTGAAAGGGTCGCTCGACGCCCCCCCCAGGGGTCGCGACCCACAGGTTGAGAACCGCCGCCCTAGGTGCAAAGACCCTCAAAATCCAAAGTGCCCACAGCAAAGGGTGTTGTCATTGCACCAACTGTGACGAAGGACAATGTTTCAGTTCACTGTTCCTGAAGTCACTATACACCCTGCAACGCCGCTGCCAACGAAAGTGAATCTGTTGCATGCGTAGATGCAAGGCTCTAAGCATGTGCGGTGCGCTGCCCTTACTGCCTTATTTTGATCTCCGTAATATTTTGACATGGTAGGAACAAGAACCACAATTTTATGGATGAATAACTGAGACTTGGAACGCTTTAGTATCTCGGTCTGTATGTTACAGGCTGTCTCCATGCGCCTGCTTGACTGCGAAGTCTCTGATGGCTATGCCTTTGAGGAACGAACCAGGCTTTCTTGGCTATGGGTAAGTGTAGCGGCAGTCTGCTAGGCACTTGAATTTGTCTTGTTCCCATTGACAAGCATACTGCGGCCTGAGCTGTTCAGGTGAGCCAATGAGTGTGAGCTAATGAAAGCTCTGAGTGTGCAGAAAGAAAGTCAATTCAAATCATACACATCAGGTGTGGGCACTGAGTCTTAAAAGACAAAGGTACGCACTCTTCTCAATATTTCTAGAATATATGGGGAAAATAAGTGACTATTGGTTTAATGCACTACCACTTCATTTTCCAGAAGAAAGCGTAGTTTAAAATGACTCACCCACCAATGTTGGATATAATCAATGCCATTCTTAAAAAATATTGCCCCAAAGGATACTTCTTGATGATTATCTTTTCCTCTCTTGTCTGAAGAATCATCGTGGAAGTTTTTTTTTTCCAAATCACAGGCAATGGAACAAAAAAGCTTAGCGACGTGTCTGACTACATTTATGCTATTTTCTTTTTTTACAGAAGGATTTTCAACAAAACCCCCAGCTTGAAAAGATAACCATACAAAGAGGATTTCGCTGCCCCCCCCCCTACCCCTTTTTGGAAATCCATATCGTTTACCTTGGAGGATTTAGAAAGCCATTAATACAACTCCCGTGGTTTATCCCAAGGATAAATTCGATTTAGATAGCTCTGCTCTTTGACTTCTCTCTGACAATGCTTTCCGCAACAATGGGAGAGGCCTCCCTTTGTATGTCTTCACCTTTCTAACCCCCGGAACCAAACTCACTGCCCTCCACTTGGTTCTGACTCACAGCAATCTGATAGGACAGAGGAGATTTGCCCCGGTGGGCTTCGGAGATGGTAAATCTTTGTGGGAGCAGAAAATCTCATCTTTCTGCCTCAGAGTGGGTTCAATGTCAGTGTTGCAGTTAGCAGCTCAGGGCCTAGCCCACGATTCTGCCAGCACTCCCGAGAACACTGTTACTCAGAAGGTTTGACCAGCAACCAGTTGGTGTGAGTCTCTGTGGACTCATGGCGATTGGATGAATGTCACAGCATGGCGGGGTCCCACAGGGTTTTCATGAGCTGGTTCATGGAAGTAGACCACCAAACCATTGTTCTGAGGCCTACAGACAAGGAAGGATCTTTCCCTATAGTAGGGCCCTGACTTGATTTGGTGAGATACATGGTGAGACAGCTGCTTGTTGCTTTCAGCCACCTGCTTGGGCAGAGCTTGTGTCTTGCAGCAGTACCAGGTAGCATAAGACATGCATAGGAAGCTGCCCTATGATCGATCTACTTTGAGTGGGTTTTGCTTGCTGGCATTGAACAGCTCTATAGTCTAGGGCAGGAGTGTCAAACTGGCGACCCGCGGGCATCCAGCCTAGAGCATTGCCATTGCCACCATAGAGAACACCAGCTTCTCTGGCTGGCTGTTGACGAGGTACAGGTCAGGACGTTAGGAATCTGTGCCCCTTAAGGAGAGGGCCAGTGAAGGGGGAGCAGCAGTGCTGGAAAGGTTCAGGGTATGCACATAAAAACCATTGAACTCATACTTTTATTGAGGGCTTACCGCCTCCTCTTCTGTCTCATTATACATTCCTATCAATTACAAAATATGGCAGAAGCCCTGGTGGCATAGTGGTTACGTGTTGGGTGGTAGACAATAAGGTCACCAGCTCAAAACCACCAGGTGTTCCGAGGGAAAAAGGTTAGGTTTCCTACCCCTGTGAAGGGTGATGGTCTCAGAAACCCACAAAGGCAGTTCTGCCCTGTGCTCCAGGCTCGCTGTGGGTCAGAAGGGACTTGATGGCAGGGAGTTTGAGTTTAAACAAACGATAATTAGGAATAGGATTAGAGAAGCTGTTTTCTTTTCCTTAAGGGAAAAATAACAAAACAAAAAAATTGCTAGAGGAGTTGAAGAGATCTTCCACACCTTCACGACTGTCCACTTCTAGCAGGGGAAAGACAAGGCTGTCTGTTCCCACATAGAGGCACTGTCTCCGTACCCAAAGAGCAGTGCTACTCTGTCCTATAGGGTCACTAGGCATCAGAACTGGCCCAGTGGCCATGGGTTTGGTATTTGGTGACCCACCCCCAATGTGATTTCTTTTTTATTGTGATACTCTCTCCTCCCCACACCTCCAGTTGTCACCTTACACCCACTCTTCAGGCGATCCCTCCCATCCCAAGGCAGGGAGCTGGAGCCCACTCCTACTGCCTTCCCTGTGATGGCTCCCTCTGGGGGTCCCCACCACCTGAGCCTTTACCCCACACGTTAGGAACAGGGCCCTTGTCTTGTTTATAATGGGTTTGTATGATTTTTAAAAAAGAAACCTGTCACTTTTGTTTGGCAGAGGAAAGAGCCAGGGCCCATTTTGAGAGAGTCTGTCTTATTGAAGGGCCCAGTAACTGCATACCAGAGGGCTGTGCCCAGTGAACCAGTCTGAGCTCATTTCTGGGCAGATGCACGCCACGGGGATGAGACACTCCCAGCTCCATGGAAACGATCCCAGGCAGCTCCCTCCCTCGAACATCCATCCGATTGCCCAGAGGGCTAAGTGACATCCACAGAAACAATCGGGGCCCCTACCATCCAGAACTGGGCATGTATACAAACACATGTTCCCACTGGCCTTGTTTACAAACCCCCTGCCATGCATCAATGCAAGATATCCATTTGTAGCCCAGCGCACGCTCCTAAGTCTGAGCTGCGGAGCCCTGGACACCGTGCGCCCGGCTCTCCAGGCTCTCTCCTGATTGAAAGTCAGGCCTGCCACTTTTCTCTGCTTATGGTTACAATGTGAGCTGCCACATTTTCATGGCGATTCCTCCAGCAGCAAAGAAATCCAGAGAGCTTCAGCCCGCGCTCTGTTTGGAACCTACGCAGCTCCATGTTGGCAGGAGCGCACACTGCAGCTCCCACCCCTTGCTACCGTGTCACGAATATGCGCTCCATATATGCGGAACACAAGCGGCGGGATTGTTTGAATAAACTAATCGGGTGACAGGACGCCCTTGGTCGGTGGACTAACAATGTTCCCTTTCTTTCCAGAGCAACACGGATACATGTCCGTTAAAATCAACATAATCTGTAGAAAAATAAAAAATAACCTCAAATGCCAGTCAAATGAAGGAGGGATGGCCAGAGAGAATTGGTGGGGGTGGGGGGTGGGGGAGGAAGCAAGAGGGGTGGGGTGGAACATGGAACCGGCACTTGGAGGTTTCTTATGGCTTAAATATTGCATGGCTCCTATTTGGGGATCTGTCCACGGCTGATCCATCTTACTTTACTAAATCATTGGTTGACTGACATCACAGGACAGAGGGCAGTCACCTAGGCTTTCCGTTTGAGTTTCAAATCTGTCATTTTACCATTTATCTATTTTGGAGTAAGTTAATGAATGGGTGTGTGCCTCCTGTCCTGATTGCTGGCCAGATTTAACGATGACAATCAAAATGATAACAGTGGCCGTGACGATCCCGATTTATCCTCCCCATTCACTCACCACGTAGCTGTCGAGCCCCTCTGTGTGCCTGCGAGGTGCAAACTGTGTGCTAGACTACAAAGGGAAAGGTCGCTGGGTGGAACCCACCCAGCAGAGCCGCAGAAGAAAAGACTGGCGATCTGCAGCTGTAAAGACTGCTGTGGTTGTCAAGAACCATCAAGGCGGTTCTGACCCACAGCGAAGCTGTCTGCAAGAGAACAGGCTTGCGCCGCCCTCAACAATCATGGCCATGCTGAGCCGCCTGTCGCCATGGTGTCGGCACACCTCATGGAGGGCTGGCTTTCTGCATGACCACGCATGAGCTTCTTTTCTAGAGGGTCATCTCCTGCTAGGAGCCCTGGTGGCACGGTGGGTTCTGCCAACAGTTCAGAATTCAAAAGCACCAATCTCTCCGAGGAAGAAAGAAGAGGCTTTCGACTCCCCATGAGTTTCAGTCTCAGAAACCCATGAGGACAGTCCTACTCTGTCCCATAGGGTCATATTGAACCGGAAGTGACCCCATGCTGGTGTGTTTTTTCTTTTCGTTTTCAGCTTAGTATCACCTGATACAATGTCCACATTAGGGGAGAGGAAGTCTAGCCATCCTCCTTGCTTCTATGAGCATTCTGGCTGTGCATCTTTCAAGACAGGGGTTGTTTCTTGTTGTAGTCCATGGTATATGCCACATGCGTCAACGAACATCATAATTCAAACTAGTCTTCCCTGGGTCTGCTTCTGCATTCATTTTCAGCTCTGGAAAACAAGGTGGCTTGCATTAGGTGCACCTCAGTCCTCAAGTGCCACCTCTGCTTCCAAACACTTAAAAGGGACCATTTGCATATTGGTCCAATGCTATTGCACGTGTTTGATTTCTTGCCTGCTGCTTCCATAGGTATTGCTTGTGGGACCAAGTAAAATGCAGTTCTTGACAACTTCAATATTCCCTCCAGCTGTCATGCTGTCCCCAGTCGGTCCCCTGGTGAGGATTTTTGGGGAGGCTATTGTCTCTGATCTTCATCAGCAAGTGCTTCAGGTTCTCCTTGCTTTCCGCAAGCCAGGTTGTCTTCCCCAAGTCCTGACGCCACGTTCTTGTTTACATTTTCCAGCTTCTGCGCTGGTTGGCTCAGCACTCAGATGGAACGAGACTGGTGACAGGAGGCAAGCTTGATACACACTTCTCCGGATGCTAAGCCCTTATTCCTTCAAACAAGGGCCTCATCGTTGACGGGCAGCTTTACCGGAACACAATGAAGTGTTTGGGGATTCCCGTTCTTCACAACATTACCGATTAGCTGTCACAGTTCACACAGCTGAATGCCTGTGCGCAGTCGATAAAACACAGGTAGACATTGTGTGTGTGTGTGTGTGTGTGTTCTCTGCTTTTAGTCAAGATCCATCTGACCTCAGTTCTGATGAACCCCATTGCATGTCCTCTTCCAAATCCCATGTCAGTTTCCGGCTGTTCCTCATCGGAGGACTGCTACAGCCATTTTCCCGTTATTGTCAGCCTGATTTCCCTTGCATGTGAACAATATTAATGATATTGTTCAATACTTTTCTCCTTCTGTTGAGTCACCTTTCTATAGAGTGGGCGCAACTATGGATGTCTGCCGGTCTGTTAGGTAACTGCCTTCCAAGTTTCTTGCATAAGCCAGTGAGTCCCTGCAATGATGTACTTGTTTGTTGAAACATCTCAGTTGGTATTTCATTAATGCCTAGAGCGGTGGTTCTCAACCTTGTTAGTGCCGTGACCCTTTCATACAGTTTCTTATGTTGTGGTGATCCCCAACTATAAAATTATTTTTCTTGCTACTTCATAACTATAATTTGGCTACTATTAAAAATTATAATGTAAATATCTGATATGCAGGATGTACTAGGCGACACTAGTGACAGGGTCATTCAACCCCCCAAAGGGGTCGCGACCCACAGGCTGAGAACCACTGGCCTAGAGTCTTGTTTTTCACAGATGGTCAGTGTAGCTTGAACTTTTTCCTTTGTTAACATCCGATTTTGATAATACATTGCTTCCTGGCATGGTTGAACATCGACCAATTGCTTTTGTACCGTGAGTCTGTATATTCCTTCCGCCTTCTTTTGATGTATTTGCTCATTCAATACTTTATAGAGGCCTTCAATATTGCAACTCCAGGCTTGACTTTTTCCTTCAGTTCTCTCCGTGAGAAAAATGTCAAATGTGTTCTTGTTTTGTGGTTCTCAACTCCAGACCTTTGCATATTTCATTATAGTCCGTGAACCCATAGGTAATCCTACTGGTATTTAAGATCCTGGTGGAATTCCTTCCAGCACCACAACATGGAAGCCTCTGATGTATGATAAACTAATGGATGAACTGGAAAGTATTAAGATCCAAGAAAGCTGACTGGATCTCAGTCGACTTTGGAATGCATGTGGTTCCCACAAGCTGGAACAGACTAGCTGGCAGGGGGTTTGGGTTCGTTCTGTACTACCATGTTTCCCCGAAAGTAAGACATCCCCCCAAAATAAGGCCTACT
Source organism: Tenrec ecaudatus (assembly GCF_050624435.1). NCBI lineage: Eukaryota > Metazoa > Chordata > Mammalia > Afrosoricida > Tenrecidae > Tenrec > Tenrec ecaudatus. The sequence goes on along the minus strand of NC_134539.1, from coordinate 72,030,121 downwards.
TGCAGTTTTTCCTCTCGCTGAAATATAAGGCATCCCCCCAAAATAAGACCTCTCTGAAAGTAAGGCCCCCCCAAAGCTACCATAACTCTGGATTCTGGACCATAGTGGCAGGCCCCGCCATGCCGCAGCTCACAGTTGGCCTCAGTGCAGCCAGAGCAGACAGGAAGTGTGAGGTCTCTTAATAAAACAATATAACTATGAACCATATTCCTCTTCATGGAAAAATAAGATATCCCTTGAAAATAAGACCTAGTGCATCTTTGGGAGCAAAAATTAATACAAGACACTGTTTTATTTTCAGGGAAACAGGGTATGTGCCCGATGCTGTTCTAAGTGCTTGAGCAGAATGGAACATCAAGCATCCTTGCCCCATGGAGCCTACACTGGGTGGGCGGGGAGAACATACAGGCAAGCGTTATGAAGTGGTGGTGAGCTGGAGTGGGCTCAGGGGCAGTGTGGGTGAGTAGGAAGTGCTTCCCACGGTACATGAAAGGCAAAGGCAGGACAGGAGCACTGGCCGCATTTGGGGATGGGCTGAGAGGCTTTACTGAGGAGGCCAGATGGGGACTAACCCTCCAGTCTTGAATGAGGATGCTAAGAAACAAGTGTGCCAAGCAGCAGGCACCGGGAAGGGGAAAGACCCGAGGCAGAAGGGCCAGTGGCATCTTGCAGGAGCCACAAGCTGGGCCTGGAGAAAGACATGCTGGAGTCCAGGATAAAGAGAGGAAGGAGCACCAAGGGGGGTCTGGAGGGAGGCTGCATCATGCGGTGTCTTGCAGACCTCTGCCAGCGACTCACACAAGCGCACTGACTCAGCTGAGAAAAACACATGTACCAGGGAGGACTTATCATGCACTGAAATCCTTTCAATCAGAGCTGCCCTGGTGGCATAGCGGCCTACATGTTGGGCTGGTAGCAGCAAGGTCAGCTGTTCAAAACCACCAGCCACTTCTTGGGAGGAAGATGGAACATTCTACTTCCATAAAAAGTTACAGTCTTGTAAACCCCACAGGGACAGTTTTGCCCTGTCCCATAGGGTCATTATGAGTCAGCATTGACTCCATGGCTGGAGAGTGTGCCATCCTTTCTTGGGTATGTTTAGCACATGGGATTATTCCCCTTCACCCAGCCCAGCGCCTTCCAGCCGGAGGGTCTCTCGCTTTCCGAAGTCTTCTATTTATTACTTCGACTTCCCCAAGCCACCCAGTGGCCTTACACGAAGTACGCAACTACCCCTACAGATCGTGGAGTGGGCCAGGGGACAATTGTTGGCAGCTGAATGTTGCAGTTTTCAGAGGAGTTCTGGTGCTGTAGGGGGCTAAGCACTGAGCTGCTACCTGCAAGGTCAATGGTTCAAATCCACCAGCAGCTCCACAGGAGAACGACAAGGCTGCCTATTCGTATAAAGACTTAAGGTCTCAGGAACCCAAAAAAGCAGCTCTCCTCCATCCTACAGGGGCACTGAGGGTCCAAACCAATTCAGTGATTTTGACAGTCTGCAATGGTTACTTTCAGACACCTTTTTACACGGGTCTGCCAGTCTGTTGGACCATGTTGCCTGCGTGATGCTGGAAGCTCTTCCATTAACGTTTCAAATACCAGCGGGGTCACTTGTGGTGGTCGAGCTTTAGTGGAACTGCCAGATTAAGGGAGAATAGGAAAAAAGGCCTGGCAATCTACTTCCCAAAAAATCAGCCAATGGAAACCTTACGGATGACAACAGTATTGTCTAATCTCAAGCTGGAAAGTGAGCCCAAAGCAGACAGTGGCTGCTATCATGGACGGGAGTGTGCCAACAATGATGAAAATGGACAGGGGCAAGGATCTATGAGCCAGAGCCAAGTTCAAGACCTCTAACAGCAGCTCCACAAGGAAATGGAGGGCCAATGACAGTGCTGTGCTCCGGCTTTCTTTCTGTCCTCTCACATATCCTGCCTTTATTGGCCAAACAGCAGCCAGCCAAGGGAAACTTGGTTTCTAATCTGACTAGTGCAAAATCAACTTTCATAGAGAGAAGAAAACCTCTCCGTGTGAGTCGTGGAAGTGGGAACAAGGTTCTTATTGATGACCTCAGAGTCCAATCTGGGCACGTCTCATTAGAGCTAAACCCCTAGCGGTTGTCGCTTAGCACCAACTGCTTGATGCACCTGCTATGTCGGAGAACAGTCAGCTCAGGTACAGGCAAACACCTTCTTTCCTTACGTTATCTAGCCTTTTCCCAAGGCAGAGACCCAGCCAAGGGCTGGAGCTGGTGGTGAGTCTAGAATTTTTGTGTGGACAGATCTACACAGCAGTGTGTCTACTTATTACAAAGCATCTTGTGGGTGGTGGTGGTGATGGTGGCGGTGGGAGGTGGCTTTCCCTTCCCATTCCCCTTCTCCATGAAGAGAGGAATGTTATTGCTTCATGTTTAAGTGTAAGAGATGGCGTTCAGAACAGGCACACATATCTTGGACGCATGGAGAGACACATCACGGGGAGGTAACAGCTTTCATACATGATCAACTGAGGGGAAACAGTCAGAGTTTCTTAAAAATAAAAACAAAACCAAGGTGGCTTTACCCTGCCAGCGCACCCACTCTCCCATGTACACCTGAGGGACGTGCAAGAGTTTGGCCTTTCAAATGCTGGCTGGCCCATTTTCATGACTGTGCTCGACACCGTCTTTGGCCAAGTTGGCTTGAATGGACCTGTGGGAAAGTTCTACATGGAAACCCCAAGCAGCACCATATTTGGCTGGTTTCTGGGCCTCACATAGAAAGTAAACAAGTTGGGCTTTTTCCTACTTAGATTTTCGGGCTAACTGTGACACAAAGGCTGCACCCTGTGCTCTGGTTGTTCAGACCTGGGGGGCTGGGCGGTGGGTTGTAAGGAAATGTTACAGATGCTCTTTGTAGTACAAAGGGGATGGGTAATGCTGTGGCCATGTGCTGCTGTCTCAAGGATCACACCAGGTCCAAGCTTCAGCACTCAGTTACTAACCCAAAGGGTGACGGTTCAAACCCATGCGGAGATTCCATAAGAGAAAGTGCTGGGGGACAGTTCTACATGGGGCGCCTCCCTGTGAGTCAGAATCAACTGGACCACACCAAACAGCAACGCACATTCAAGTACACTCACACAGGATCGAGGCAAGAGGCAAGAGCTCCTGGAGAAACTACATGCCAAGTTCAGCTTGATTCCTAAATTAGCTAAGGAGACACAGAGGAGTAGCCCCCCACACACACTAACTATAGTTGTCTCTCTGCGCAAGACACAATTCTACTGAAGGGGACGCAGAGCCAATGTCTAGTGGAATGTGAACACTAATTGTTCATTGGGGCTACAACAGATATGCCAACTTATCCAAACACAAGGTCAATTTTTGTCTCTACAACTTTTCTGCTAAGTTGATTATTAGCAGCTCAATGAGTAACCACTTACACTGCCAATGTTCCATAAAAGTGGGTGGGTAGAAGTTCAGTTTATATAGATATACACACATACATATATTCCAATGATGCCATTACTTGAAAAAGAGTAAATGCTTTGTGGATAATTTCAGGCTAGGAAGCATCGCTTCCTATAAGCATCGCTTATACTGGCTCACCCCACAGATCTTCGTACTCTTTGGTGGGTCTGATTTAAAGGCGCCTCAGTGCTGGCAGTGTATGCCAGTCATTGTACTATTAACCTCCAGGGTGGGCTTCACACCCAACCAACCAACCCTTGGGAAAAAGATGAGGCATTTTTCATTACAAAATTGAAAACATCCCAATGGATGGATGTATGGATTGTGGTAAGAGTTGTACGAGCCCCCAGTAAAATGATTTGAAAAGAAAACATCCTTAATTATACCTCTTTAGGTCTCAGTATAAAAAATTAAAATATCTAAAGAGTCAAAACTTAAAAGATGAAAAGAGTAGAAACTGACTCAATGGCAGCAGGTTTCTGTGGTTGTACATAGCTTCATCTTTCTTCTGAGAGTGCCTGGTGGATTTGATCTGCCTACCTTGGGGTTAGCAGTTCAACTCTGATCTGACTGCACCATTATTAACAACAAATAACAATAAATAAAAACCAAGCTCACTGCCATCAAGTCAATACTGACTCATAGTGACCCTGTAAATCATGGTAGAACTGCCCCTGTCTGTTCCAGAGACAACAATTCTTTCTTTCTTTTAATTAAAAGCTCATTTTATTGTGGGCTCTTACAGCTCTTATCACAATCCATACGTCAATTGTATCAAGTATATTTGTATATATGGAGACAGCAATTCTTTACAGGAGTAGAAGTCTCATAGACCAACATGTAGCCACTATGGCACCAGGGCTCCTTAACAGTGCCACTGGGGTACCTTCACGCATACATAGTTTGGCTTGAATTCATGGAAGTGGAAACGTCGCCATCTCTTAGACTGTGTGGATGGGCCCAGGAAGAAGCATTTTGCTTAGTGATAGTTAATTGCATTCGCCTTGATGGAGCGCCTCGGTGAGCAGGAAAGGTTTGACTTTGCTATAGAATCTCTTGTTAAGAAAACGCTGAAGGCAGAAAATCACGGTGAAGTGAAATGTTGTTCTGCTCTGTACCACAGAGCTTGGCCAATTGTTTCACATTCCTATGTGAGTTCAACCAAAGCCCTCTACTACTGAGCCGATTTCCTAGTGTTTCCGGGTCATAGGGAACAGTCAGTTCCATCTTTCTCCTGTTGAGCGGTCGATGAGTTTGAACCAAGGAGTTTCCATTGTTATGCACTGCTTCAGCTGGTCCTGGATGGCAACAGGAACCAGTGATGCTACAGGGAGGGCGGCTGAGCCGATGGACGTGGCTTTATCAACAGGTGGTAGTCCATATAGCAGCATCTGAGACAAACTAAGATGTTGACCAAGTTATATCTGGTCAAGACATGTCTCTGCACATGTAGAGTACTAATACCAAAGGCAGGCAGGCAGAGTCAAGTGGGCAAAAGGGTATAAATCATTTATCCCTTGTAGTGCCGCGCTTTTCATGGCAGTGTTCCTTACGTAAGTCTGCAAGCTGATGGCTGAGCACTCCAACCACCTTGCTCAGAACTCTCAGCTCCACCATTACGTAAAATGGCACAGAGCCATGGTGAAGGGGAGGAGATTCTGGAGTTGAATGCAGGCTCTACTTCTTCATAGCACAGTGTCACACACTAATTCATATGTTAAAGGTATACCACATTTAGGTTCATCTCCAGTCTAGGTGTGTTCCCAAGCAACTGACTCGGGATACTGATCTATGGCTGCTGGTTTATGGGGTTTGATTTTCTCCCTTTTTTGAGACCTGCAGAGATACACTTCAGGAGGCTTTCAGCTTTGTAGATGTGGCGGTCACAACTCAAGTTGAAAGTCGCTTGAGATTCTGCAGTCTTTTCTTTGCATAGGGCCTTCTTGCTGGGCAAGACACAGCTAGATGGACTTAAGACATTGTGTGCATGGGAAAAAGAACATATTAAAAATTCTGTAACTAAGATGTTCCTAGGTATTCTGATTCACCTTCCTTGTGTGTTAAAACGAGCAAAATTTTAGCCGATACCAGTAAGCGATATTTTGAAAACTCAACTGGCTCAAGAACAACACTCTATAATCCCCCCATCCCCATCCCCATGCCCCCTCTGTCTAGGAGAACCCTTGTATACATTCGGTTGAGTGAATATGAGTCCATCGTGACATCCTCCTTAGCAATTTGATGGTGTGCACCTAAATACCAACTGTCCATCAAATCATTCAAGAATAGACAGAAGCTAACTGACTGCAAAGAAAATACTCAATGTCAGGTATCATCAGGTTGGCCCAATGGAAATTTCTTTAATGGCCTGTCTTCTGGCCTTTCACTCTCTTTCTCCTCTTCCATTCCATCTCTTTTCCTTCTCCTTGAACTTCCTTGCTTACTTTTGGAAAGATTTTAAGGCCAATGTTCTCTCCCAGCTGAGTAACAGCATCAGTCATTTTGAGCGGGCCAGAAACCAGAGCATCACCTTCCCTCGCGTGGGTCTTCCTAAATACAAAATCCTTAGCACCTGCTTTGAGGTTCGACAGGGAGAACCTGGTAGTTAGAGCTCGTGTCAGTCCAAACTCCATCACATCTGCAAAGGTGGAGAGCTCCGAAGCTGGGGGCTTGAATTAGCTGGCCTGGGTTTCAGTCCTAGCAGTCACTGGGACTGGTCACGTCGGCTTCCCAGGGCTGCATTTCCTTGCCTAAACGTCGGGTGGTTGTCATACCTACAGCGAGTGTGGTGAAGATAAATGGGTTGTTGAGGATAGAGGGAAGCGCGTAGCATGTACCGAGCTGTCCATAAATGCTGGCCATTTCGGTAAGAGTTGTTGAAGCGTGGGAACCCACAGCCTGGAGCAAGCCCAGCTGCCAGGACAAGCCCAGTTCAGCCTTCTCTCACAGCTGTGTGCCTTAGGCCAATTACTTATTTGGTCAAACCATATGAACATGCTGACAATGACCTGTTTCAATCGACGAAAATAGCCATTTCACAGGGTCCGACCTATTATGTAAGCAAGGATTGCCGTGCCTCCATTTCCCTACCCATTGAGGTAAGAACAATAATCCCACCTTGTAGAATTGTGCAGGGACTATATGAATTCATATGCACAGAACATGTATAGGACTCTGAAACATAGGAAGTACTATGTTAGGGATTTGCTATTATTATTTCATTAGACTTGCAGCTCATTACTGCCAGATATAAGCTTTCCCCCAGGAACAGCCTGCCTACCGGCCCTTCTTTTTCACGTCCATCAGTCAGCTTTTCTGTGTTACTGTCACACCATCAAAGCCTGCTCTCAGTTCATCTGATGAGCTCTCTCTCCCTGTCTACTCCATTTCTATCCTCTCCCCAAAGTCTAAAAGGAGCAACATGTTTGGCATCTCTCAAACTGAAAAGGCTGAATTTAAAAAAAATAGAGGCTTGTGTTTTATATTGAGGAATTCTCTGAAAACATCACTGAACAATTCCAGGAAGTATCAAAAGAAGATGGGTGGAATACACAGAGTCACAGGACCAAAAGAACTGATGTTCGACCATCTCCAGAGGTCAGCACATGATTAAGAATTGAGAGTACTATAGGCAGACGTCCAAGCTGCATGGAGGCATTGCCAAAAATACAAGGCTCTAGGCATTGAGGAAATGCCCACTGAAATGGGCAATAAGCCGATGGAGTTCTGGAAGTACTAGCCTATGCCCAGAAATGTGGAAGACAGCAACCTGGGCAGCCATATTTGTGCCCATTTCACAGAGAGGGGACCCAACCGAACGTGAAGATTATTGAACAATGTTGTTAATATCACACGAAAGAACATTTTTTTCTGGAGATAATTTTTAAATGATTGAACCAGCACACTGATTTGGAGCTATGGGGAATCCAAGCTGGATACAGATATAGAAGAGAATGTGGAACAAGGGCTATCAGTGATGTTTCTGTTTTCTCTAGCTAATGACCATGGAGTGTGAGGACCCAGTCAGGGTGTAGCATTCACTCCTGAGATAGTTAAAGTTTACTGTGCCAACCTGGCCAATAAGCACATGTGGGGTTAATCAAAATCAGTGAGCCTCGCCTTTCGAGTTCTCGGGTCTCTTGCCTTCTGATGGTCGGACTAGGGTGCAGCGGCCTTAGCCAGTTCCCTGCGTCAGCTGTCAAGGTTCACTTCCTGCAAGACATCCCTGAAGAGAAGCCACATGGACCTACCCCGACGCAGCCCTGGGTGCTGGAGCAGCCACCTTGAGACCCCTGCCAGCGCTGAGATGCTTACACGTTCACTGATTCAGCTTTCCTCCTGCAGTCGGCATCATTGCGTGTGTTTTGTGAGATGGAAGAGGACTTTTTGAATTGGTGTTGGACATATGGGTTAATGTTGGACTTGTGGGCTTGGGAAGCACTAGGTTGGGATTGTTTTCTTGATGTGCACTTACCCTTTCTATAAAACTCTCTCTTATACATATGAGTTTCGGTGGATTTGTTTCTTTAAAGTACCCAGACTAGCACCACTCCATTTTAATTTAGTCTTTCTTTGTGATGTTTATTTTGTATTTTTGAATTAAAAAATCCTTCAGTTCTGTTTAAACATAGCATACCTGTGGTTTAGGCATTGAGTTATTAATTGAACAGCTCAGGTCAAACCTACCAGTGACTCTTTGGCAGAAAGATGAGGCTGTCTGTTCCTATAAGGGTTTACAGGCTCAGAAACTCTATATAGAGTTGCAGTGAGTTGAAATCAACTCGATGGCAGTGCGTCTGGTGGTGTAGTGGTTGCATGTTGGGCTGTCAACTGCAAGGTCAGCAGTTCAAATCCACTAGCTGCTGCTCAGGAAAAAGTTGAGGCTTTCTACTCCCGTAAAGAATTACAGTTTTGGTAACTTACAGGGGCTGTCCTAGTCTGTCCTCTAGGGTCATCATGAGTCAGATCGACTCATTAGCAGTGAGAGCTTAATGTCTTTCTAGGTGGCTGGGTTGTGCCCGTGGTTAGCTCTTGACTACTGGTCTAAAGGCCGGCTGTTTGCACACCCTGAGCTGTGCCATGGATGGAAGATCAGGAGGTCAGTGTCCACAATGGTCACAGCAAGGAAGACCCTGGGGAACAGCTCTGCTCTGTCGCACATATGGTCATCATGAATTGGAATCAACTAGCAGCAGGCATGGTTTGGGTTTTCACAAATGTCTTTCTGAAGCTCCTTGGGGGACAGACAGTGCCATGCTTGGTTCCTAACAGAAAGGCTGGAGCTGGGATCCATCCAGGGGTGTCTTAGAAGACATATCTGGCAATCGACTTCGAAAAACCAACCTCTAAAGCTCTACGGAACACAGCTCTATTCGGACACTCAGGCATTCACCAGGAGCCAGAATCTACTTACTGACAACTATGAAGGTCTTTTTATGTTTAACAGGTGGGGAAGGAATTTTAGATTTATAGAAAAGTTGTAAATACTGCATATTCCTTCTCCAGCCTCTGCTACTGCTAAAATCTTGTATAAATGGAAAATTAACATGGACATATGTGTCAAGATCCCCAGTGGGACTGTGGGGTAAGCACTGGACTGCTAACCACAAGGGTGATGGTTCTAATCCACTAAATGGCCTTCTGGTGAAAGAGGAGGCTGTGTTCCTATAAAGATTCACAGCATCAGAAACTGGGAATTGGAATGGATGCGGTGGCAATGGGTTTCTCTCTCAAAATATATTATATTCCATTTAGTGTGTCTGATTTTTTTATACCCTTATCACTAGACTGGGAAGGATACCACAATAATGAAGTCCCTGCTTCCCCATAACATACTCAATCATGATACCAATGAGATTTATCACTGATGCTCATGCCAGCCCTGTGCATTATTTAACAAAAACCAGTCATTACACAGGCTCCTCTACATGTTAACATTATGAAGAGACCACCAGGATATTCAGTGGCCAAATTCCTAAAGTTTCAACGTTTTATGGCTCTGATAAGATTTGTCCAGTTGTTCCCACCTTCTCAAACTCAATACCTCTATGTGCAATTAATATTTGCTACTTACTTTCTCCTTTACTATTTTGAAATAAAATTTATAGATGATATAATGTACCTGTACGCATAATCAGAAAAAAATCAACAGAATGTCCTAAGTTCATAGTCAGGGGAAATAAAAGGACTTCAAGCTATAATAAAACAATAAACACTTAAAAATACAAATGCTCAAGCCTGACTTCTCTAGCAGTCTAGCCTCCAAGTGGTCAGCTCTTTTCACCTCGATGTAGTCTGCATGAAAGAGACAGACAAACACATGAGTACTTCAATTGGAGTCTCAAATAGCCTGAGCTGCGATGTTCTTGATAAGCCAAGTTTCCCAAAAGGGCGAACAACCTCTGGGGAAGTTACAGACCAAACGAAACATTATTCATTTCCGTTTTCATGGTGGTTTCACTTTTGGAAAATCCACTTATTAAAAACATGCAAAAACCTTGTGTATTTGTCTAAAATGACTTTTGGCACAGATAATTATAAACAGGCTTTTCACTGTATGTCTGGTATGTCTGGTAAAGTGTTGGAAAAATGGTATGGGAAAAAGAACCAAGCTTTCTGGTGAGGTGTCCTGTTCATTGCAGGACATCTAGTGTCCCGGGGGCCCACCCACCCGATGTCAATTGTGCTCTCAAACAAGAAGGACAAGCATGAACATTCTTCGTATTTCTAAAATGAAAATCCCCAAAGATGGGCCCTCAACTGCCCCAGTCAAGGCTACTGGGTCCAAAGTTCAAATCCAATCACAGCTTCCATAAACCAGACCTGGGCTTCGGTTTGTGCAGCAGTACACACAAGGGCAGGACTGGGTCTGAAAGTCAGGTCGGCCACACCCTCATCAACTGATCGAGTGCCTGTTGAGATCTCAGCACACACACTGGAAACCTTTGAATTGGTGCTGGATGCACATCTTGTAATTCATGCCACATACCACGTCCACTATTACAGCCAACACCAACTCAGGCCCTAGTCAAAATCCTTTAGAGGTTTTCTGCTAAATGCCGGAGAATGTTTACATACTTTCAAGGGCCTAAAAGACCCTTCCTGGCCTGGCTGTCATTTGCTCCCCTGGCCTGATTCCATGCCGTTTTCCCTGTTGCACATTATCCTAGCAGAACGCTGGCCCTCTCTCAGTTACTGGCAGAAGTAACCCTCCTCCTGCCCCAGGGCCTTGGCACAGACTATTCCCTATTCCTGGACTACTTTCTCTCGGTTCTTTGCCTGGCAAACTCCTATTTATTCTGCATATCTTAGTTTAAAAATACACTTTGTCGGAGAATCTTGAGTCCCTAATTTGATCTACTTGTTAGGTGTTCTGAACAAACAACAACAAAAATAAACAAACCCACAATCATTGTGATGATTTGGACTTATCGTGACCCTATATAGAATTTCTGAGACTGTACATCTTTTAGAAAGCAGACAGCTTCATTTTTTTCTTCTTAGAGCTGATGGTGGATTTGAACTGCTGACTTTACTGTCAGCTGCCCAATATCTAACTTACAATACTGGGTTAGTTAAAGTTTATTGTGCCAACCTGGCTGATAAACACATGTGGGGTTAATTGAAGGGCGGAGAGATGAATGATTCGGTGAGCCTCACCTTTCTAGTTCTTGGGTCTCTTGCTTTCTGATGTTCTAGCCAGGGTGCAATTGCCTTAGCCAGTTCCTTGAGGAGAAGCCTCATGGACCTACCCCGATGCAGCCCTGGGTGCTGGGGCAGCCGTGTGGAGACCCCTGTCGATGCTAAGATGCTACACATTTACTGACTCAGCTTTCCTCCTGCAGTCGGTGTCATGGTGTGTGTTTTGTGAGCTGGAGGAGGTCTTTGTGGATTGGTGTTGAACATATGGGTTAATGTTGGACTTGGGGCTTGGGCAGCCCTGGGTTGGGATGTTTTCTTGATGTGCACTTACCCTTTCTATAAAACTCTCTCTTACACAGATGAGTTTCTGTGGATTTGTTTCTCTAAAGTACCCAGACTAACACAAATACCATCAGGACTCCTTAGATGGTCTCATAGCCTACCCTGTATTTCTTGATCACACACTTATCAGAGTTTAGGATTGTTTGATAGCTGATGCCCCCCCTGCCCAAAGGCAGGGCTGATAGTGGTTTTGCTCCTCACTGTATTTCCCGTTCACAGCATTGGGGCTGGAAGAGTTGTGGCTGCTAGTTACTATCAAGTTGGCCCCTGACTCTTGGGAACTTCATGCACAATGGAACAAAATGCTGCCCAGTCCTGATCCAGCCTCATGATCAGTTGCAAATAGGACCACTGTGATCCACAGGCTCTTCACTGGCCGGTTTTCAGAAGCAGATCACCAGGCCTTTCTTCGTAGTCCATATCATTCTGGAAGACTCTCTCACCTGTTCAGCATCATAGCAGCACAGCGACATCCACAGCCAGACAGGTGCATTGACTGGGAATCAAACCTGGCGCTCCCATCTGGCCCATATCATCATGTAGGTTTCAGTTCACAGTGATCTCACAGGGCAGCGAGGACCTGCTCCTTGGGGGTTTCAGAAGCCCGAATCTTTATGGAAGCTGACTACCACATATTTCTCCTGTGGAGCAACAGGCGGGTTTGACCTGCCGACCTGTCCGTTAGCATCCGAGTGCTTAACGCAGAGCCCCTAAGGCTCTGTTTCTTGGTAAGAAGGCAAGCATCCTACGACTGGCGTTCCAATGACCTAGTGCCGGCAACAGAGTGATTTCTAAATATTTGCTGAATCCATGAATGGATGACTAATTGGATTCACTGCCCAGAACGACTTCCAGGTTGGCTGGAAGGCTGCCGCAGCGGGAGAAACTCCATCATGGTTTTTGACGACAAGAAGAACTATAGCACACTGACTCAAATTTGCTCTGAAAGGAGAGAGGCAAGTTGAGGTTGCGTGTTTGGGCTTGGTTGTTTCCATAGGCGTAAACAAACACACGAAGCACAGCAAAGTGAGGAGTCTAGAAAGCACTGGCTTGTCCGCATAAGTCAAAACCCCTCCTTCTATTGGAATTGGCTCCCCTGCTGGAAAGGACTGGAAGAAATAACAACCTTGCAAGCTCTAGTCTTGTAGGACTCAACCCTACCGGATCCCACGTCATCCCTCCACGGGTACGACCAGTGAGCCCTGACCTCTGAGGAGTCCTAGCCATTGTCCTGTTCAGAGTGTGGTTTTCTTTCCTACTTTTAGAAGGCTCAGCCATGTGAGCATTGTCTTTTGAAAGGGGGTCACATCTGCACATCCCTCGCGCCATTGTTTATGAATGTTTTCCTCTGACTATGTTGTATGTGGGCAATGATGCCAACTTTAGCTTCATTGTAAACACCAAGATGCACGGATACCTGTATTTCTTGGCTTATTGTATTTATTTGGGAAGGAGGACTTTTTTTGTCTTACTAGTGTCCCTGGCAGGGGCAGTGCTTGAAGGCAGAACCTTCTACTGCCCTCCATTTGTTAAGAACCCTGAGCGTCAGTGAGGTTCAATGGCTGGTCCAAGCTCATAGAGGCATCCACAGTAGTGGAGCTGGGAGTCTGAATGTCTGGCATTTGATTCCGTCCTCAGTTGTCCTTCAGCAAGAAGGACTGACACCATGACTGCAATGATAGGCACAAACACATCAACAATTCTAAACCTGGACCAGGACCAAGTAGTGTTTTGTTCCATTGTACACAGGGTCTCTATGAGTTGGAGATGACTTGACAGCACCTAACAACAACAACAACAACAACAGCAACTTTATATCTAGTTCAGTGTTGCCAGTGTCCTGAGGCTCTCATTTTTTAACTGCCTCTTCCCATCTGTAGATTGGTACTTCTGACCCATCTGTGAGTACTTTTCTGATCCATCTGTGAGCCATGTCTCATTTACAAATGCTGGATTCCTGCTTGCCTCAGTAGCATGTGTAGAATTTGGGTAATGGATGCTAATTTGGACACACTTGTAGAGGCAGATGAAATTCCTCTGGGAGGTGCACTGCAATTTTTTTCAGCTGGAGTATTTCATTAACCCATAAAGGGTGCTTCTGGGAGTATCCAAGATGTCTCAATGCCATAGACAGACAACCCTCTGTGAGGCCACAGGATAGCCCCCTAAGTGGTTCCAATCACTTCCTTCTTGACTCTGAGAGCCTTTGGCTTTTGGAGGCTTCTGGAATATTCTCCCTTCCTGGCTGACAGTACTAGGGCAACGTGTTGCTCCCGGAGTAGTTGCAAAATTGATGGTTCAGGTTTTAAATCTAATCTTTAATTTATAGCTAAGCTGTATACTTGAGTACAGAAATTCTGCCACAACATAGCTTTCATCTTTGCTGGTTCCCTTTGCCTAGAATGTTCTTTCCCATAGCTTCTCATATCTAATTTCTCTCCACTGTTTATGTCTTACATCTCCACTCAATGTTTATCTCCTCTGGGGCGTTCCCTAACCATCCTTAAAGAAATAGCTTTGAGGCCTCATCTGACCTCATGCAGCTCCAAGGAGGGAAGGGGATTTCACCTCCACACCAGCCAAAGGCTGATTTCCTTGAGAAAGAAACCAGACATAACTCTACCCTCCAACTGTTTTTTTTTTTTACCCTATTTTTATACCAACTGTCTTTCCCACAGCACACTACTCCTCGGCTGGATTTAATAATTCATTGAAATGGCCACATATAACTCACACATAGTATGCATGATTATGGGGATTTATTAGGGAAGTTATGCTGGAGAAAGATGAGGTTGTCTGATCCTGTAGATTTATAGCCTCAGAAATCTTATATAGAGTCATATGAACTGGAATTGATTTTATGACAGTGGTGTGTGTGTGGGGGTGGGGGGGAGAAGGGTGTATAGTATTAGGGAAGTTAACAGGTTACAAGTCAGGATCAGAAATATTTAGGGTGTAGTTCTTTGGTTTGAAGTGTGTTTTTGTCGGCAGTGCTGGCAGGCACACCTCTGTCTGGTCTTCAGCTTCTCAGCTACTCAGTCCTTTGGCCTCTCCCTTGCTTGGGAAAGTATTACAAAGCTCCTTTAGCACGGATAAATACCTCAAAGACACCCCATTCTTAAAGCTAGTCTTCTGCTGGAAGGAGCTCAACTTTATTCATTCCATGGGCTGGGAAGTCTGCTGCTATGTCTCATGCTGTCCCCACCACTTTTCTGCTCAGGGAGCTGGGACAAGCTTCCTCTGTACATCTTCTTTTTGCTGCTGCTGGGATTGTTTGCTCCTGCTTCTGAGATGGCTCAATGTCTACCCAGGGAAATGGCAAAACTGACCAATCTCCTCATCCGAATCTTCTACACCTTATTTGCATCTCCCTACCCAAAGAGTGAGGTTGCAAAGCTTATGGGAAGAAGAGTAGGGGATGGTAGATTTTATGTCAACTTGATGGTACCTGTGTGGAGACAGGGGTGGAGTCCAACCTGTCAATCAGGTTGCAGCCTGATGATTGCCTCCTGGGAGACGTGGCCTTTTCATAAGGGACAAACTGGGAGATTCCTCTCTATTTCCTTCCCCTCTGCCTTTCAGTTTGCTGGTACTTTATGCTTGCCTCCAGGTGCAGCTCCGGGTGGGATGCCCGATCCTTAGAGCTGTCAGTACCCTGCCATGCTTCCACCGACCTTGAATCCACATGATTCTGCATCCATTGGCCTGTGATCTTCCTGCCTCCCACTTCACCTGTTTTTTTTTTTTTTTTTGTCATTGGTCTGAAGAAGGATCCAGCTAGCATTGGACCCATGCACTGAAGTTGAACAGGGCTGGGATGCTTTCTTAATACAAAGTTCCTGGATATAACTTCTTGATATACAGTTCCTTCTTGTACAAGCTGAGTGTCACTGGTTTGGTTTCCCGAGACCCCATGGGCTGACACAAAGAGCCACACCAAATAGTTTCACACCATCACCAACCATGCATAAAATTGTCCTAACTCCCACCACAATGACTGTCAACACCTTCACCTGGATTGATTTTCATCATATTTTTACCTGAGATTATGTTGATCATTTATTTACTTATTTTTCTACCTTCCCATTGCTACCCGGTAATGAAGCTCCCACAAAGGAAAGAAGGAGGCCCCGCGTGCTGTTGTGAACGGAATGGTGTCCTCCCCAAATATTTGCCCACCACTCATCTGTGAGTCGTACTGCGAAGTCTTGCATCCTGCTAGATGCTGGAAGTGATGCCGGTGGTATTTCAAATATGGCAGCCAGGTTGCAGTGGAGCTTCCAGAATAAGACAGGTTCAGAAGAAGAAATAGGCTGTCCATTTCTGAAGGATTAGCCACTGGAAACCTTATGGATAGCAGTAGGCTTTTTCCTGGCATAGTACCAAATTCAAGCAGGACTCAGGAGAAGCTGTGGCATGAGGGTATCGTTGCTGCTGTCCAATGTTCTGGCTGAAAGCACATACTAGCAGACCCAGGTAACTTGTGTCCAGTGGACTGTGCAAAGGCATTTGCCTGTGTGCACCAGAACAAGCTATGGATTTCATTGCAGAGACTGGGCATCCCAGAGCATTGAATTGTGTTCACATGGAACATACACCTTGACTGGGACACAGTCAAGTGTACAGCTCAAGGGGGCACCACCTTGTTTAAAACCAGGAGAGGTGTGCATCCTTTCATCATACTTATTCATCTATACGCTGAGCAAATAATCCAAGAAGCTACACGATATAAAGAAGAAGGTGGCATTAGGATTGGAGTCAGGCTCATTAGCATCTTGTAATATGCAGGTGACACAACCTTGCTTTCTGAAGGGAAGAAGACCTGAAGCATGTGCTGATGAAGATGAAAGACTTCAGTATGGAGTTCAACTCAATGTACGGAAAACTCAAACCCGCATATGTGGACCAATAGACAATAGACAACGCCATGTTAAGTAGAGAGAAGACTGAAGGTGTCAGGTATTTCAATTTACAGTCAACTCTTACGGAAGCAGCAGTCAAGAAATCAAAGGATGACTTTGATTGGACAAGTCTGCAATCCATCCAAGTGCTAAAGAGCAAAAATGTCCCTTTGAAGACTAAAGTGCATTGAAAATACTTAAGCTCTGGTATTTTCAATGGCCTCACATGCTTGTGAAAGCTGAGCAACGAATAAAGAAAAATGGAAACGAGTTGTTGCATTTGTATTATGATGTCGAAGAAGACTATTGAAAGAACAATGGACAGCCAGACAAACAAACGAATCTATCTTGGAAAAAGTACAGCCAGAATGCTCCATCGGTAATAGGGAAGACTTTGTCACACACATTTCAGATATGTTACTAGCAAGACCAGTCCCTGACAAAAGAGACAGAGGAGAGGGTTCTTGGAAAGGAGAAAGCCCCTCAAGGAGGTGGATGGCTACAGTGGTTGCAACAAGAGTTCAACCATAACAATTGTGTGGATGGAACAGGACTGGGCAGTGTTCTGTCCTATTATCCACAGCAGGGTCGCCATACTTTGAAACTCACTGAATGGCAGCTAAGAACAACGCCAACAAAATAGCTGTTGGGAATCCTAGCACTCTTACCTGCCTATGCAATCCCATGTAGGAGGAGTTTTCTTTGGCTATGTTCATGAGGCCACATCAGTGCACAGTCGATCTGAGACCTAATCACTTTTGCGATATAATAAGATTACATTAGGCACACAAGTAGCCAAGCACAGCTGAGAGCAGATAGACGCTACTCCACATGAAGGCCATCAAGGAACCAAGGAACAGAAGTGAAAAGTAGCAGTTTCGAACGACTAACCTTGAGGATTTCAGCCCAATGTGTAACCAGTAAGTCAAATAAAGCAGTCTGTAAATAATAATTTTAAAAAATGTTGCCATCCACTTAAGCCCAACCCATTACAGTTCCACATGTGTCAGAGTAGAGCTATGCTCCGTGGGGTTCCCAATGGCTAGTTCTCTGCAAATAGATCATCAGGCATTTTTCCCCCCTGAGGAACCTCTCAATGGACTTGAACTCCCAATCTTTGGTTTAGTTAACCAAGTCAGTTGGCCTTTTGCAGCACCCAGTGGCTCTACTCCAACTCAAATTCACCTCCCTTGAGTCAATTCTGCATCAGAGTGACTCTGTGGACAAAGTAGAACTGCCTCTTTGGACTGTTGAGGCTACAATCTTTATGGGAGGAGAAAACCTCATTTTTGTCTGGAGGAGCAGCTGGCCTGGTGGTTAACAGCCCAACGTGTGACCTGTTACCCCCAGCAGAGCTTCAGGGGGGCCCTCCTCCATAGATGAAATACCCAAAGCCATTGCTGCTGGGTTGACTGCAACTCATAGTGGCCCCAGAGGACAGAGTGGACCTGCTGCATAGGGTTTCTGAGACTATATATACATCTTCTATATATACATCTTTATGGGAGATGTCCATGTCTTTTTCCTGAGAAGTGGTTGGTGGGTATGAACCCTTGACCTTGCAGTTAGCAGGAGAACATCTGACTCCCAGAGTCCCTAGGGCACCTACCTCTACAAATAGTTGTGAAGTGAACGAATGGCTCTTTTCTTGTCAACACAGTAAGCTGCCGGGGGAAAGAGTGGGGCTGGAATCCGATGGAAAAAGGCCTTTGTGAAAATGCAGGAATTAAGAGGATGGGTTTTGGAGTCAGACAGGCCTGCTGCTTCCTGCCTGGATGTGGCAAGAATGATATTTAATCTCTGCTCTGTGTGTATGACTCTGAGTAGATCCACTGACAGGGTTTAGTGTTTTCCTTGTATGTAGTTACTGAAACTCACTGTCATTGAGTCAATTCCAACTCACAGCCACCTTACAAGACAGAGTAGAACTGCTCCTGTGAGTTTCTGAGACTATACCTCTTTATGGGAGTAGAAAGCCCCATCTTTCTCCCAAGTTGCTGCTGGTGGCTCCTAACTGCTGACCTTGAAATTAGCAGCTTAACGTGTAGCCTCTAAACCACCCAGGACCCTAGTGCCTGTATAAACACCAGCAGTTAATCGGGACGCTCAGGGTGGCTCTATAGCACATGTCTAGTCTGGTGCTGGCCATGGTCTAGAACATCAGCAAAGGCAAATCGGCTTCCTTCCCCCTAGAAACGAAAGAGGAAACCCATGAGCCCCACGCGACGTCTCTGTGAACTGCTTGATGGCTAGTAAAGAAGCCAGGAGTCCTTTACAGCCTGTTTGAGCACAACTGCCGTCTGTTCTGCAAAAGATGGTGCCGTTCCCGACACTTGGGGACCTTCTAGAGGCTCTGGGGAGAGTGTATAGACTTCAAGCCACTGAAAAGGGAATCCATCCTTTCTGTGCGTGACCCGTTTGCCAGAGGTGGTTTCCCCAGCCCCTACACTCAATTCCTTGCTATAGAATCGAGCGGCACACGTCTCACGGGAGTTGAACATGGCGGCCCTCAGGTGGCATCAATGATTTTGAAATACTCATCAGCAACTGGTGGCTCTCCTGCAACAGGGCTGTCACCATTCAGTTCCCAGTGGCACGTGACTTCAGAAACCCTGGTGCAGAATAGCTCAAAGGACGTGCAGCCAACTCCATTCCTTTGCTTCAAGGAGTGTGAGGTTGTAAAGGTGGACCCAGTGGGCTACTCAAGATGAGAGGCACTGGCATGAGCTGAAAATAGTTTTGAAGGTGGCCCAGTGGTGGTAAGCGGCACATCTACTGTCACTATCCAATAGGCTTCTGGAGCATGTAATTCTTCCCTGTGCTCACTAGACGGGTGAAATCTCCCGGACTTCTGAGGTCACAAGGACCCTCATTGACACAACTGTTCATCTAAAAGGTGGCCGTTCAAACCCAGCCAATAGCTCTACAGAGCTCAGGCTTGGTAATTAGCTTCTATTCAGAGTACACACACTGCCATCGAATCAGTTATATCGAATCAACTCATAGGGGCTTATAGGACAGAAGAAAACTGCCCACCGTGGGTTTCTGAGGCCCTCAATCAAATGGGAGCAGAAATGCCCCTCTTTCTCCTGTGGAGAGGCTGGCGGGTTTGAACCACTGACCTTGTGGTGAGTAGGCCAACATCTAACCCACAGAGCCACCAAGGCTCCTTTCTGTTAAGAGTACAGTCATGAATGCCTCTGTTCTGCTGTCTAACACATGGGGTCCTCATGAGGTAGACTCAGCACTAAGGCACAGACAATACCACCGGAAGTCCCGCTCAGACCACTTGCCGTCCAATGCCTGGTGGTGTTCTTTCTTCTCTCTCTTTTTCAACTTACTAGTTTCTCTCTGACACAAACTTGGGCTCAGCAGTGTTGGACTGTGCTAGACTCCATCCGGATCTCAAAACATTCTGTAAATTCTGAGTGATAGATGAAGGCCTTTGGGTTCATTTTGTTCTTCATTGCAGTGCTAGCTGGATAAGTTCTCTCCAAAGCTGGTCTCTGAGCGATGGAGAAGGGACAGATTGGTGTTGCCAGCAGTGGTTCCTCATGTTGACCATTCAAGAACACCAGAGGTTTGTGATGTCCTAACTTGGTCTCTGGCCGGAAGATCGAGCAGAGGTGGAGGGCATGTTGTGAAATTGTTCTAGATGGTAAACAAAGACCCAGAGCACTCTGTTCTTGGCTCCTGTATGGGCACACTTGGGGATTTTCCCTCCGATCTGTCCTTTAGGACTTTCATGTTGTGGAGGGCAATCACACTGTGTTATTTTTTTCTTTCTTTCAGAAGCCACAATAAGGAGTTGAAGTTTCAATTCAGATGGATCGGGGTTTCTCAGGCTTACTTCTGTTTACCATATGGACTGGAGAATTCTTTGCCTGGGGACACTGTCTTGTGCATTCCCGGATGTTTTGCAGCATCTTTGACCTCCACCCACAAGATGCCAATAGAATTTTCCATGTGTTGACAACCAAAAATGACTTCAGGCACCGTTGAAGCAAAACTGCTCATGGCTCAGAGCCATGAGACTGATTTCAACCCTGGGAGACCATTGGGAATTGCTTTGAGATGATTTCCGCTCCTGAGGCAATCCTGACCTCTTACAGGTCTTTGGGTATCTTGACGCCTAATACGTCTTTGGGTTTACTGGAGCCTTAAGTCTTTGGTTAATTAATTGCTTCCAACTATGGCAACCCTATAGGGCAGGGAGAATGGCCCCATGTGCATTTCTGAGACTAACTCTTTGTGGGATAGAAAGCCTCATCATTCTCCCCATGAGCAGCTCCTGGTTCCAAACTGCCAACCTTGCGGTTAGCAGCTCAAGCATAACCCACTTGGCCACCAGAACGCCTCGCATCCTGGGGAATGGGTTATTATTCATTCACAATTTATGGTGATGTCTGCATACAAGGGGACTTCACGAAAAACGGGGGAAATTTCCATAGTCTTTAAAATTCCATTCTTCCATGAACTTTTCAAAGCCCTCTGGCATATAACATGCCATGTGCCATTTCTTTTTTAATAATTGTATTGGGGGCTCGTACAACTCAGCCCAATCCACCCATCTATCTGTCCACGTGTCAAGCATATTTGACCATGTATCATTTCAACCATTTTTCCCACCTGTACAATTCAGGTCAAATTATGGTCTGTTGTCTAACCATCCCCACTCTCCAGTTCCAGATGTTTACTCGTTATCATTCTTAACAGAAACTCAGTGTCCCTTAATACCCCCTTTGGGGAGTACTCTTTGTGGACCTGCAGACAGGCAAGGGTTCTTAAGTGGTACAAACAGTGGACAGGCTGGGCTGCTTACCCAGGGGCTGGCCAGTTGAGCCTGCCCAGAGGTGCCTCATCCTCTGCTTTAGGAAAATCAGCCCCTGAGAGCCCCAGGGAGCAACATGCGCTCTGACACGCCTGGGCTCCCCCTGAGCCAGAATTGACTGGAAGGTAGCTGATGGAGACAAAAACCCAAACCCAAATCAAACTCATGGCCATCCAGCCATTCGGATGCACTGCAACCCGGCCAGAGGCCAGGAGACAATGGACAAGCCAATGACGCTTGCTGAGAAGGGGTGAGGGGGTGGTGCATGACTTGCAATTGGCTCCTTTCCGCTCCCTTCTTCCTTCTCCCTCTCACCTCACTTAGCCTTCCAGCAGGGAAGAAGTGGGCTGTAGGTGAAGAGAAACCTGGCTCAACTGGAGGAGGGGCAGGTGGGAAGCCCAGTGCCTGCAGACTGAACGAGAGGGAGCCTGAGGCTTTTAGAATGTCAAGTCGTCTTGATAGCTAAATTCCGACATCAGCAATTTACTGCAGGCAGCAGAGATGATGTTTCTGGAGGCCAGCCTGGCATCTGCCAGGGCCCTTGGCAGAAATGCAATGTAGGCAAAGCTGGGTTTTTGCCACCACCTCCCTTTCTGAACCTCCTCCACACTGTCTCCCTTCCTGCCCTGCAGGCACGCAGTCGCCTCCCCCTGCCCTCTGGCTGTCCAGAGTCTGCCTCTCCCGGGGCGGAGCCATCTGCTCCCACATTACCTGCCCCCATTCTACTTCTCCTTCCCTCTCTGCCAAGGTCAGCTATTTTGGGGGTTAAGATTAAAGATGAAAATATTTCATCCAAGGGGAGTTGAGTCCGTTGGTTTAACTCATTCGGGGCAAGTTTAACCCTTATTATTTCTGTCTCAGAAGGTAGTTTAAAATGAAAGCTTTTCTTGGAAATGGGCATTTTGGGGGGTATATTTTTCTCACTCTCTCCAGCCTGCGAGCAAGTGGAGGAATTTAGAGAAACTAGTCTTGGGATACTAACTGCGAGGTCAACAGTTCGAAAACACCAGCTGCTCCGTGGGAGAAAGATGAGACTTTCTATTCCTGTAAAGTGTAGCAGTCTCCGAAACCCACAAAGGCAGTTCTATCCTGTCCCAGCAGATAGCTATGAGTCAGAATCAACCTGATGCCAAGGAGTTTGGTTTTGTTTGACGGCCTTCGGAAGTTGCTCTGTGGTGAGCCATGAATTTCCTGCAAGATGTGACCCGCATGTCTTGGTCTGGAGTCTACAGCCCCGAACAACGTCTTGATCACCTGCCAGTTGAAAACAAACATTTTGTTGTTGATGTTGGACTGTGGTGGCTTGTTTGTTGCTGTGGTCCTGGAGGCTCTGCCATCGGTCCTTCGCATCCCAGCATTGCCAGCCCTGGAGGGCCGGTTTCAGCATAGCCTCCAGACGAAGACCACGTAAGAAGAAAGGTCTGGAGCTCCCCTGCTGAAAGGGAGCCAGCAAAAAGCTCATGGAATGCAGCAGTCTTGTCCTCTGTAAGGCTGGATGGTGTGCAGGCCAATGGCCTGGAACTGGTGCAGGGTCAGGTAGAGTATTGCTGTGTTAGACATAAGTCACCCTGAGTCTAAGTCAATTTGATGGCAACTAACCACACCTTCTCATTCACTGAAAGAATGCTGGAAAAGCCAGACAAGACACTTACCTCTCACGCCTGTGTATGGTCCAGTAGGGCATACACACAAGAAACCAGACAAAACCAATATGGCGGCATGTACTCAACCAGGGCAGGTACAGGAGACTCAGAGCTCCAGGCGGTGAAATTCTGGCCCAGGGAGGGAGTCTCACGTCTGTCTGCCTCCTCACCTTGTATGCCACGCTTGGCATGTTCCGACTCAACTCTCTAGCTTGGAACATGTTGTTCTCTCTCTAGATTGCCCTCACTCTCATTCTTTATTAGTCTGGAAAACTCATCACAACCTCTACAATCCAGCTCCGTGAGACTCCCCCTACCTTCTCTAGCTGCTTCTCCTGGTCTCCTTACTCTAATCCTAAATAAAAGTGTGATTTTTCCTTTGAGTTAAATCCTTACACACCCATCACCTCCATTGAAAACAACGCATCAGACTGATTTGTAATGGGTTGTTTATTTGTCGTTGTTCCCTATTAAACTTTTTTTTTTTCAAAGCTGAGGCAATAAAGTATGTCGCTTTTTTGCCTCCCCAACCCCTCGCACAGCACCTGGGACACAGCAGGGGCTCAATAAGTGTCTGAATATAGGCACCAGTTCCAGCAAGCATCTGGAAAATGAAAAAGCAGGGTGTCTCCATTATTCTTAAAAAATAAAATAAAATTTAGATCTAGCACATGGGCAGGAGAATCCAGTACACAATGGAAATCCGTACAACCCCAGTCCAGGTCCAGAAATGGCCTTCTCTATTCTTACCTCACTCGAGGGGGCAGCAGTGGTTCCGTGGTGGACGTCTCACTTTCCATGTGGGACGCCCAGAGCCCTGGTGGTGTAGTGGGTTACTCAGAGGGCTTCCAGCTGTAAGGTCAGCAGATTGAAGCCATCAGCTTGTCCTCAGTATAAAAATGAGGCTTTCCACTCTTAGAAAGTTTTTCAGCCTCAGATACCATGGCAACGGGTTTGGCTGAGTTCTTCTGGGAGACCCAAGTTGGATACCCAGCCAATGCAACTCAAGTGTAGTTACCACCCATCTGTTGGTGGATACATGGTGTTACCATGATGCTGAGTTGATTTCAGAGGGGCTTCTGGACTAAGACACACTAGAAAGAAAGGCCTGGCGATTTACGTCTGAAAAATCAGCCAATGAAAATCCTCTGGATCACAGTGATCTACTCTAATTGTTGAACATCAATGCGCCGGGAGTTACAAAGGTCACCACCAGCATTTTTAACTCATCAGCTGATAACCCAGTTCCACATCTGACATGAAGTTATTAGAGTCTTCTTTGAACCTTAGGTCTGATACCCAGTCCAACCAAACATACTGCTATGGAATCTGTCCCAACTCATGGCGACCAAATACAGGATTTCTGAGACTATCCATATTTATAGGGTCAGACAATCTTATCTTCATCCAAAGGAGGGACTGGTGGGTTTCAATGCCTAGCCCATATTGCAGGATGACCCAGGCCTGCTACCCAACCAAACTCACCTCCACTGAGTTGATTTCGATGCACAACAGCCCTATATAGTGAATACCAAATACCTGACCGAAAGCCAAGCAGTTCAGTTGACCCCAGGTGGCAGACCCCATCTGAATTTCGCTACAGGAAGCTGTTCACTCCACTGGACAGCGTTTTGCAAAAGATCTGGAATACCTCATTTCCCCCATGAACTCAGGCTGTAGACTGACTTGAACTCTGTCACCTTGGAGAAAACACATTGAACATGTGAGCATTGCTGGGATTATCTGCTAATAGTTACTTGTATGTGGGTAAGCTTTTCTTCTTCTTTTTTTTGGGGGGGGGTCGCTGTTAATACTGATCGATTAAAACCTGGCCACATTGATCAGAATGAGCGGAGCCTGCTTTGAGTGGAAATCACCATCTGCCACGTGGTGTTTGGCTAGAACACCGTGCCTCTGGACGGGCTGGTTCATAGTCATAGTTACTACAGAGCACATGGCAACCACCTCCAGGGTTGCACAGCCCGGGACTGGCAGGGCTCTCGGGGTGGACCTCTCTCCGACCCACGGCCAGCCGCAGGGCAGCACACTGGCACAGCTGCCCTCAGTCACTGCACATCTAGCATCTCCTATCCTTCCTGCTCTTCCCTCCTCCCCCTACCTTCCCCCCTTCCTGTTCTGTCTTCTTTCCCCTTCCTTTCCCCATCTCATCTTCCCTGCTAATATCTCGTCCTTCCTTCCTAACTCCATTCCTTCCCTCCACTCTCTCCTACTTCCTTCTCTGCTTCCCTTAGAGCTGCCCAACCAGTAATCTCTGCACAAGGGTTAGAGATGGCTCCCTCTATGGGACTTCTTGATCGTGGCTGCAATTCTACCCTCGATACCCACTCAGCAAACTTTTCGAAGTCACCAATTCTAGTTCCCAGGCAGTGCAAGCGGGAAAGCCCTCGATTATGAGCTGAAGGGTGGGTGGTCCAAACCCATTATAGGTACTTTGGAAGAAAGGTCTGGCCACCTGGTCCAAGAGCTCACAGACTTGAAAATCCTTCAGAGCACATTTCCCCTTTGAGTTTACTTTTCTCTCTGTGTGATAATCCGTGATCACTCCATTTAATGTTATCCAAATTTTGTGTTCTGTTATAAGCACGACTCCTTTTCATTGACATTCATGCAATTTTTGGCTTTTTTAGTTCCTTTATAAGTAGTCACTACGATCTCTCTTTTTTTTTTTTGCGGTGTGTGTGTTGTTAAAACTGTTACTTCACTCTTTATCTTTTACTTCAAGGAATTTATGTCATGCACCAACAATTTTCTGAATAATGCTGTGTTGTGGGATATATGTTGGGCTATGAACCTCAAGGCTGGCGGTTCAAAGCCACCAGCCTCTCCTTGGGAGAAAGATGAGGTTGTTGGTTCCCATAATGCTTTATAGTCTCAGGAACCCTGGGCAGAAGCCCTGTGAGTTGGAATCGGTTCAATAGTCGAGGTTACTATGTGTCGGAGATAGTGGGGGATACAACAGAGACCAAAGCAGATGAGGGCCTGCTCTCATGAAGTGGCACCCTAAAGGATTGGATTTTGTTCTAGAACTGCACTTGCTAATTGCTAGCTATTGGACACCTGTAGCTGCTGAAGGCCTCAGCCACACTGGCCACATTTCAAAGGATCCATAGCCGATGCGGATAGCAACGTTATTATTGGATAGTGCTGATAGAGGGCAGTTCCGTCATTCCAGAAGGTTCCATCAGATACAGGATTATTTTAGAAGCATTTTCCAGCTCCACCACCATGTTATGCATTTAAGAACTCCTTGTGGCAACCCAGGATAATTTATCATCACCAAACCAGCCACACTGAACTCAGTGCCACCGGTTTGATTCTGACTGACAGCAACCTTGTAGGGTAGGGTAGGGTAGACTGCTGCACACCTTCACAGGAGCAGAAGGCCACATCCTTCTGAGGAGTGCTGACGGCTGCCCCGGCCGACTGGGGTCAGCAGTCACCAGGGCTCCTTAATTATGACCACACCAGCGCATAGTCCACATACTGCCTTCCCTTTGGAACATGCAGATGACAGGAGCCAGCACGTTTGCTAGGATGTCACCTTGTTTCTTCCTGCAGGATGGCTCGATTAGAGTCGGGGGATACTATTTTGAAATACCCATTTCTCCCTCCTCTCTTTCAAACAGGTATGGACTCGGTAGCCCTCTGGCCCATCTCAAGGGAGGGAAGTTGCAGGGCATAATTAAGAAATAAGCTTTGCCAACTGGAAGAAGCAGGAGCAGGATGGAGGAGAGAGGACAGGAATGGATATCTGGGCACATACATGCGCCTCTGTCTCCAAGAAGCCACGCAATCAGCGCAGGCTCTGGGACTCAGGCTCCCGGGATTTTCAGGAAGTTCTGTGAGGTCTAGTAGGATTTGGGACTGAGCCTGAAAGGCCATGCTCCCTAGAAGCATGGACATTTCAGCAGCCGACTGGGTTTACCCACGACTCAAGAACTAGATCCTTCCCCGCACTCCAGCCTTTATCGACTTCAAGCAAGGGGAAGCGGGTGAGCCTGAGGTTACAGATTTAGGGAGAGGGAGGATTAAAATAGAAAGAAAGAAATGGAGCTAGAATAAACAAAGACAGTTGCTTTTCCTGCAGCATCTGCATTTGTGGCTCGGGAACCATTTTGTTCTTGCTAATTGTCCTGGGTCAATTCTGATCCACAGTGACCTCATACACAGTGCTGAACTGCGTCAGGGGGCTCGCTAGGCACATTCCCAGGACATCTCTGAAAGGGTTCACTCTACCAAGTCCTTTCCTAGTAGTTGAGCACTTAGGTTTGCACCACCCAGGGACTCCCAGGGAGTCTCCTGTAGAGTCGAATGCAACAAGAACGGAATAAGCTTCTCATTTGGCTACTTTATTGAACTAAGGGAGGCAGAAGCCAAGGCAAATATAAGACTGGGCAGTTTTGATCAGGGGTCCCAAATACACATCTGTGTGGGCCGAAGGCAGGCTGTCTCCTGCTCTTGTAAACAACCTGTTTTGGAAACCCAGTCCCTCCATTACTTTGCTGATTGTCTATGGCTGCTCTTGAGCTACTAGGCAGGTTGAGGAGATAGGGTTGGGATACCGTCTGGCCCTTGCTGATCCCTGACCTAGAATAGAAACTGCCTAAAGACAAGGATGGTGTCTATAAACCTTTCTGTTCCCATATTGGGCCTTATCGAAGCAGAACAGCAATTAAAAAATAGGATGGAATAAAAAATCCTTCATCTGGCATGAATTTTCTAGCTTTAACGATGACTTTCTTCATCTCTGGGTGAGTTGTAATTGGAGTGTCCTCTTCCATAACATGTCTTTCTGAGTCCATTGTGCATGTTGTGATGGGGTTATTTGTCTGTTTTGCTATTAAATTGTTGAAGTTTACACACACACACACACACACACACACACACACACACAAACTATTAGTTTCTTAAAGGAGATGTGGTTTCTGAAGATAGGCTCCCAGTTAGAAGCCACCATATGACCCACTCCTAGGCATGCAGTCCAAGGATTGATTTGAAAGCAGAGATGCAAACG
Source organism: Tenrec ecaudatus (assembly GCF_050624435.1). NCBI lineage: Eukaryota > Metazoa > Chordata > Mammalia > Afrosoricida > Tenrecidae > Tenrec > Tenrec ecaudatus. The sequence continues at coordinate 72,002,277 of NC_134539.1, read as the reverse complement.
GATATACACCACCATTCACTGCAGTTGTCGTCTTCACAATGGTCACACGATAGAAACAATTGAAATGTTCATCAAAGAGACAACTGGATCAACAAACGGTGGTACATATATACAATCGAGTACTACTCAACACATGAGAGACGTGGACTCTTACTCTGTGCTACAATAAACCCGAAAACCGAACTCACTGCCATCGAGCCAAAGCTGACTCATGGAGACTCCCTGTGGGTGTCCGAGACTGTAACTGTTAGAGGAGTAGCAAGCCCAGTCTTCCTCCTGCAGAGCTGCTGTGGATTCAAAATGCCTACCGTGGGGTTGCAGCCTCACTCATAACGACTCCACCACCTGGGCTCCTGCGTGCTACAGTATTGATGGAACTTAGACATGCTGATTGAAATAAGTCAATCCCAAATGGACAACTCTTGTATGACCTCTCTGATATGTAAAAGGACAAGAACAGGCACATGTATAGACCAGAGTTTCTTAGAGATCATGATGTGCAAGAGGGAGAGCGTAAGGGGCAACTAATGGAGATGGAAAAAAACCACATTGCTTAATGGCAGGGCTACACAGCTAATGAGGAGTCCTGGTGGCACAGTGGATAAGCACTCACTTTTCCTCCCATTCTGTGGACCCTGTAAGAGGGACCAGAGATGGAGAGAGATGTTGAGAAGCAGCAGCAGACCCAGGAGACCAACAAGGGACAGGGTGGTGAGCTTCTAGCTCATGGACTGAGACAGCTGCATGCCTTTGGGCACAAGGTTTGCTGGAGGAGTGGGGTACTTCTGGGCACCTAATCTGCAGTTAAAAGAGTTTTCAGACACTTGCCAGCTCAGGGTAGAGGCAGCTTGAGGTCATCATAGCAAGAGACAGTTATGGAAGCAAATCGCCAGCCACTCATTGTGTGTGGGGTGGGGATGGGATATCGACCGTCCTCTGATTTCACAAGGGTGTGGAGAAGAATCAATATCATCCACAAACAAATAAACAAACAGAACAGAATATCAAACCCTCATCAAATCAAGTTATGGGGGCTGGAGGAACCCCTAAAACGATTGCCCTGAGAAAAATCTTTAAGCCTTAAACTAAAAATATCCCCCCACCCAAAGTCTTCTTATTGCCCAAATAGGTTAGCCATTTGGCTTTAAGGAATAGTTTTAAATTTGGTTTAAACCAATTAGCCACGAATGTCTGCTCTAGGCCTTGCACTTGTTAGAGTCGCATTGACTATAGCAACTTGAACACTTAGCTAGGAAACTTAGGGGGCAGTTAGTTTATATGAATGGGGGAGGACAACTCAGAGAAAAGGGGGCATGGTTGTACACCTTGAAGGGTGTCCATGTGAAACCGTCCAGTTGGTGTATGTTCTGCAGCAAATGTTCTCCGCAACAACAATGAAACTATTAAAAATGTAAAAGAATATTATTTCTTGGGAGAACAAAAATCCTTCTACTTTTTTTTAGGGTGGGTAGTGGTCTCTTGTTTTCTGATTTTAAAAAAACACACACAAAATTTCAGCATTCTCCTTGACCCTTTTTATTTCTTGCCGCACATGACTTGCAGGAAGCCTATCCCATTCGTGGCTTCTCCACTCTGAAGGATGGCATTTGGTTTGGTTTGACCTAAGTTTACCTCATTCATACTTCAGAGGTTTCTTGGCTCAAGTGTACTGGGATTTGCGGAGCCAAGTCATGTTCGCTGTGTCCACAGAGAGATTTACTTTGTGAGCTCGTGGAACTTCACACATTTCACTTCCACATTTCCTGAGTCCCACGCGTCTGGGCCCATCCTTACACCACAGCTTTTTATTCATTCATTCCCAACTTTAGGAGTTCTTTCTGGTTCACTGACTTTACGTCTTTCTTGGGGGCAGCGGCTAAAATGACACTTGGTGTTCCAGCCACAGACGTGGCACAGCATTAGATCAGGTATAGAAAGCCTTTTCTGCTTTCTTTTTAATACTATTCTAGAAGGTGTGTAATAGCCTGTTGGTTAGCGTTACGCCCCCCACGTAGGTGCCTCTTGTTTTCAATCTATTGCAATTATCATTCTTAACCTGTAGCCAATTGCAGCTGCTTGAGTTTAAAGGATGATTGCTTTTTAGTGCCTACGTTTATCTGGAACACGTTCATGATCAACTTTATCTGCTGACACACTCTTCCTCCAGTTTGCTCTCGCCACGTTTGTATTTAGCATTGCCACAGACTTCAGCTTCTTCCCCAAATCCTGCAGACTCCCATTTTTAGATCACTTATGCACATGTTGAAGACCAGCTCCAAGATACAGTTTTTAAGAAGGGCTACTGATTTATGTCTCTCTTCAGAGGTGTGCATGCTTTTTATATCTTTTTCTCCTGCCAGTGCTAAGTCGGTTTCCCCTAGGTGACAAGACAGCCCCAACAACCACCTATCCCCATGGTTTAACTGGTAGAGTCTCGATCCTCAAATCTATATTTCTACTCCAGTTCTTTCTACTGAGCTCCAGTGTTCTTTTTATAAAAATCATCCCCCGGCTTTTTTTGTGCTTCTCTTGCGATTTGCAAAGGCACCTGCAAACTCAATGCAACTTCAACAGAACAAATTATTCCCACCTCTATTAAGGACCGATCCTGGAAAGGGAGCTCATGCTTGTTAAAGCAGAGGGACATCCAAAAAGGAAAAGGAAAGAGCCTTAAGAATATGGATTGGCACACTCAGTGGCTATGACAATGGTCTCAGACATATTGTGCGGTTGGTGCAGGACCGGGCAGTGTTTTGCTCTGTTGGCTATTGGGTCACTATTGATCAGGACGGATTCCACAGCACCAAATAACAGCGACAAAACCCACCAGCCTTTCCTGCCAGCTTCTAGCTCAGGAAACACCACCATTTAGACTAAGCCAGCAATCTCAAATCATCTTCTTGGAAATCCTTATCTACCACACTCACCTCCATCCCGGCGATATCTGACTTTACCTTCCGAAAATCATAGGCTGCTGTCTTCCGGACCTCGGCTGCTCTTGCATTAGCTAATAGCTAATGCCTCGTCATCTTTCACCTTTCACCTCAACTCCTCTTACACACTGCCACTCTTTAGCCGGACGGCTGTGCCAGAAGCGTGAAGAGGACCCCGGAACCACCTTGAGAGTGGAGCTAAGTCCTCCATGGCCTGATTCCTTTCTCTTGCCTCAGACCCATCTGTCCTGCTTCCTACCTCCTGGGATTGAGCCAGACCACATTACTGGTTCTTCCTGGAACTTTCCATCCATGCTGAGTCTTAGTTTGGAACGCCATTCTTCTCTCTTTATCTCCCATCTGCCTAGCAAACATCCGCTCATCTTTCAAGTCTCAACTCAATCTTCCCTTTCATTCCCAACTTTCATTTTTCATACCCTTCCCCCAACTCCCAATCCAGGTAGAACTGACCACCTTCTGCCTTGGTTTCTTTCTCTGAGTATAGTGTTGACGTCCAGCTTGCCTCTCTTGAACGCTAAAGAATAGTAACAATAACATTTATTGTCAGTTTGATTTGGATTCATTAGACCCAGGCGTGGCTAAGGAGAACCGTGCTCTATAAAGTTTCTACGGTTGATTTTTTTCATTAGTAGACCATAGGCCTTTCTTCCAAGACACCTTTGAATGGACTCAAACTTCTAACCTTTTGGTCAGCAGTGGAGCACATTGCCATTCTGCACAACCCTCCTGAATTGCAAATGCCTTGAAATCAATGTCTGTGTCACATGTGTCTCTGTACCACAGCCTCCGGTTTACCAAATCAACCCCGCTGCCCTCAAAGCCAATTCCCCCTTAGAGTGATTCTACAGGATAGAGTCAAGCTGGGCCTTAGGGTCTGAGACGGTACATCTGTGCAGGAGCAGACAGCCTCATCGTTCTCTCTCAGCACAGCTGGTGGATCCGGACTTCCTACCTGTCATGGCTACCTACACATAGCCAGGACACCTCGAGGCCTCCATTTAGCTCACAGGAGGCACAAAATCAATACCAAACACACGAAGGAGGAATCCAAAATAAAATCCACGTTGCTAAGTGAACGTGATGATCTTGGGACAAACGCTGATGCCAACTGCAGGTGAAGTCACCGCCAGAGCCTGCCGGCCTCTAGCTCTGCCTTTGAGCCTCAGTTTGCGTTGGCACACCAATGGGGTGGGCGGTCTCTAGCATGCAGGCTGACTTTCAGGGACAGAAAAGGGGGGCGGCGTCGCCTACTGGCTGTGCTCCCTCCGTAATTTCTGAGAACAAAACCCATCCAAACAACTCTTCCCTTTCCCAACACTTGGCAAGGCTCCAGTGTTTCTTTCCCCCAATACTTTCTTTGCTCAGGCAACAGTCCCACGCTCTAGCTGCTAGGCGTTTGCGTGCCGTGAATCAGTCTGCGGAGGGCAGTGCCGAATGAATACCAAGCAGATGCCCGGCTCTGTGCCTGCAGGACTGGTGTCCAAGGATTGGAACGCGCACCAGTGGCTGTTTTCTCCCTTCTCAGGCACGGCCATCTCATCCACGCTGACCCAGTGCCACCCTGGGCTGTCCGAGCCGGGCACTGTTTATGGAAGTAGAAGGCTCAGTCGTTTCCCCAAGGAGCTATTGGTGGTTTCGAACCGCTGACCATGAGTCTCACAGCCCAGCGAGTGACCACTACACCACCTGGGCTCCCTTGGCATCCCCGTAAGCGGCCATATTTTAGAGACCAGTGCCTGGGGCTGTCTTCATTTCCACACCTGAAGTGAGGAACACATGATCGGAGGCGGGACAAGAATGCCGGAGAGCGTGTTAGCTTTGCACACACATGCTTGCTCCTTGTCTCCAGACAAAAGCAGCCCCTTAAATGCAGTCAGCCTCGCAGAAGCAGCCCGCCTACAAAAGCTCCAGGTCCTTTGTTTCACAGGGAATTTTTGTCCTAAATAATAAATGTGTGAAATCCAACCCAAATGAACTCTTCCTCCTCCAGATGACCTATCAATTTCAGATGGGAAATGAAAGTCTGAGGCAGTAAGAAGAAAAACAACAAAACAATGGTGGAAATGGCCAGGTAATATTAAGTGGTCATGGTAGAAAGTCAGTGTGGGGCATTTCACTTTCACATTACTATACAAAGTCACAAAAATACTCAGAGAGGCAGAAAGAAGGACTAAATTTAGGCCCTTATTTTTAATGCATTCAAGAGCGGCTTTCATTTTCTGCCTGCCCTGGTTCAGCCTGGGGAGTCTGAGTGTACGGCAGGCAACACACCAACGCCCTGTAAACAAATGGAAGTCTCATTCATTCAGAGGCAACACTCCCAACGGTTCTCCACCTGTGGGTCACGACCCCCTTGGGGGTCGAACGACCCTTTCACAAGGGTTGCCCGATTCATAACAGTAGCAAAATGACAGTGATGAAGTAACAACGAAGATAATGTTATGGTTGGGGGGGTCACCACCACATGAGGAACTGTATGAAAGGGTGGTGGCATTAGGAAGGTTGAGAACCACTGGGCTAGAGAAAGTCAGCGGCACCCCACTTTCCCTGCCAACAAAGGTATACCTATGCATCAAAACACAGACTGGATTTCTGAGCTAGTAAGACTCTAGCTAGTTTTAGCTTTGGCCCCGGCTTTGGCATAGAAGCAGCTGGAAGCATATTCCATTGTCCATCTCCTCTAAGGGGTTCCTCCACTCCCATTCCAGTGGGATCCCGACCAGGTCTCAGCCGCCATGCCACCTGGGCCAATCTCATGAGACTGCTCGAAAGGATGTCACCATCAGCCAGAGAGGCAGCTGGTCAGCTGGGACCCAGGCACTCCCGGGCAGCATGTCATAACTATCTCCGCAAGCTAGTCTTTCAAATACATGAGAGGGACTTCAACAAGTTCATGGACAAGTGGAATGGCAAGATAAGTTGGGTCGCCACACCCCCAAACACACCCAGACAACAAGAACACAAAGAAACCTGAACTTAGAATAACAGCAAATTCCCTGTGGAAATATTGTTTATATCTCCACAGGGAAAGAGGGACCAGACTTCAACCCAGTGCTCCAAGATGTGAATGCAATATGCTGGTATGGAGTAGGAACCAGTGGAGAGGTCTGAGGGGCCGGCCCCAATCTCAACTACGTGGACATGTGCCCCTCCTTCTAGAAGAATTTATCTCAGAGGACAGCACTGAATCTGCAGCTCCAGGAGAGGGATATATCTGATCGGAGCACACGGGAGCAGATGAAAGGGAGGAAGAGAGCGTGGAACACATCCTGGTCCACCAGGCCTTGAGGACAATGTTCCCGCTCAGAGCAGCCAGTCCACAGAGAGGACCACCTGGCTGGCCCCACTATGAGACATGACGTCCCTCACAGACCCACAGCCCTACAGGGGACAACACTGGAGACACAGTGTGGGAATTGTGCCTGATATGATCCTGTCACATCGAGGCAAAACACTAAGGGGGTGCAACAGAACAGCAAGGGAACGGAGGAGTGAGGTCCCCAGGGAATGCTGAAGGTGGATTTTGGGGCCAGGGCATGGTGTCCCAACAGACTGGACTGGAAAACACTCCTAAAGGCCAAAAAATAGTCCTTGAACTAACTACAAGCTTTTCTTTCTTGTGTTTTGTTTTGTGTAACATTGGTTTGTTGTTGTTTTGTTTTATATTGTTGCTTGGTTTTGCTCTGTGTTGTTTTTGTGCATGTTATTATCTCCGCAGGTCTGTCTAAATAAGATAGGTTGGATGAACAATCTGGAAGAGAAAACAACGGGACTGACAGTTTTGGGGGGACAAGGGAGAGGGGGAGGTGGGGGGAAAGGTAGCGGTGTTAACAAATCCAGGGACAAGGGAACAACTGATCCAAATTGATGGTGAGGAGGGTGTAGGAGGCCTGGTAGGGTGTGATAAAGGGTAATGTAACCAAGAGGAATTACTGAAACCCAAATGAACACTGAGCATGTTAGTGGGACAATAGGAAAGTCAAAGGAAATAGAGGAAAGAGCTAGGAGGCACAGGGCATTTATAGAGGTCTAAATAAAGGCATGTATATATGTAAATATATTTATATATGAGGAGGGGGAAATAGATCTATATGCATATATTGATAGGTTTAGTATTAAGGTAGCAGATGGACATTGGGCCTCCACTCAAGTACTCCCTCAATGCAAGAATGCTTTCTTCTATTAAATTGGCATTCTATGATGCTCACCTTCCTGACACAGTCGCCTAAGACAAAATGGGTGCATAAAACAACAACAACAGCAAATTCAATTCCCACTCCTGAGACCAGGGTGCTGGGCCAAGTTCCCAGGGTAGACCAGCCCATCTCAGTCTTGCTATCAGTTTCATTACCCTTAGCTTCGAGTCACATTCCTGCACTCCCTCCGTCCCCAGCGCTACAGCCTTGCGGCCTCTCCCAATAATTTACATTCATTCTGGACCAGTAATGTGGTGTTAGACCAATTCAGTGAAAAGCACCTTCTATCTTGCCATTTGTACGACTCTGTGCTTTTTCGTTTTGCAGCACCCCTGGAAGACACTCATTCCGGTGTCTTCCACTCCACAGATAACTCTGTGTTTGGGGCCCATGGTAGGAAAACAGATAACATTGCTGCCCAGAGGGGAGGGCATGGGAACGGGAACTGTGTTCCCTTGTAAGATGGAATCATCCAGTCGAGGGCCCCATGACATATATGCACGTACATCATCCCAGTTAAGAAAGAAATTGTTTTCCCCAACATGAAATGGGCTCAGCAACATTGAAGTTCACAACAGAGAGAGTTAGCTATGGGGCGCGTGCACTGCGTTAGAGATGGTTGCTCTGGGAAGGTGGGTTTGGAGGCGCAGCGCTTGGGGAGGCCCGCGCAGGGTCCATCCACCGGGTGGGGTTGGCAGGCCCTAGGCAGGGCCGTGGGTCCAGGTGGATATGAGATCTGATCAGCCTGAAGACATGCTTCACAAACCAACCTGGGCACGGCACAGAGAAGAGGCAAGGCACTGCAGGGCAGCGGAAAGGATTTGTGCCTTTCTCAAACAGCTTGGTATGTGGGTCTTCCTGGTGGTTCTTCTGGATGGCTGGTTGGGGTCACCCAACCCGCATCAGGCTCCTAGTGCCATAACATGAGAATCAAGTCCCTTAGAGGACTGGGATGTCCAATGGCTTTGGCCAAATGCCATGACGGATCTGGGGTGGGAGGGGTGGGGGCAGCCTTCTAAACCCATTTGAGAAAGGACAAATACTCTTGAGCACTGTAGACAGATAACTGGCTGATTTAGCTTAGAACAATAGGGCAGATACTCCTGAAATCAATTTCAGAACATCAGAGAGAGATAGGTGGCTGGTGGGAGGGGTCACCAAGGGCGCATCCATCCAAGGTGGGGCCAGAGATACAATGGGATGGGGGGCAGAAATTTATTCTCGCACGCACAGAGCACTGCAGATCTAATTAACAGTGCGGGAAAGCTATTTTCATACTTCACTCACACAAAGCACCACTCTTCTGTCTCCGAGGGGGGTGGGGGAGGGTTTCAAGTTCTAAACTACAATCAGCCCTTCTTTTAAAATAACAATAATAAATCCTCTGATTCAGCCAGATGGTGGTGTTTGTTGCACTAGGCTGGGTTCATAGTACAACATCAATAAATGGCCACTTGTAGAGGGACAGACAGAATCCCCTTTATAAAGCAGAGCTCCACCTCCCTCCTGCTCCCACCCGGAATGTTGTGCTGTCAGAACACCCTTGGGGGTCTTCATCTCATTGGGGGGGAGGGGGGGAGAAAGGAAAACCAGAAGAGGCCAACTAATTTAAGTAAGTGGAAAAGCAATCTCTTAGGGAGGAAAACGGCACGTTGATTCCCCGAGGGAAATTATTTTTGGTGGTCTTTTAAAGTGTTGCTTTGTCTTTAGGGGACTGCTTGCAAGGAGGACTTCAGACGAGTCTGGGGAGCTGCCGTGGCAGGACTACAGGTTGCGAACCAAAGACACCACAGCGGAGAGGGGGAGTTGCCGTCCGTCCTTCCTCAGCAAACTGCCCGGGGCTTGTGAAATGAATATTTACTCCAAGAAGGCTGGCTTGCCTCGGATAACTCCTTTGGAGGAGGAAGGGGGGTTAGTTCAGAATCTGTCAAGGAAGGGCCCGTGACACCGTGTGTTCTGTCACCTGTATGTGGACAGCCTCTCGCCACTGGCCTGGCACTCCCTTCCAGAGGTGCATCGTCTTAACTTCCCTGGGCTCAGTCTGCACAGGGGCTCTGTGTGTGTGTGTGTGTGTGTGTGTGTGTGTGTGTGTGTGTAGGCGGGGGAAGAGGGAGTGGATGAGGTATGTGCTGACTAGTCTCTGCTTGCTCTTAATAAACTCTACTACCTGGTTCTATAAAACGAATTCATGTCCACAGTCCAGGCCTCAGATGGCTAGCCTGTCAGCAAAAAATGTCCGAAGAAATGTTAATTCAACAATGTTGGAGGGATGTTATTTCTAGAGCTGGGCCCCCCTCACCCCCCCGGGGAAATATGAAAGAGTTACTCCTGAGAGTCAGCTCCTCCACACGGAGAGATGTTTCTTGCCCGTTGCTTCCTTCCCAGAGAATTTCCCAGTGCCTGGTGTGTATTGACATTTGGTCCATATAAAGCCTGGTGTAGACTATGGGGAGACCTAGAGAATCGTACCTATTGGGGTTCAAAACATCAGGGGTCTGCTAGTGCTGTTGCTTCCCACACCGAATGAATCACTTCATGATGTAATACGGTTTCTTGACCTCGAATTTAGAGCAGTCCACTCTGTTTGTGACCTCTGGCATTTTCCACACTTCCAGGCAACAAATACTAGCATCCTACAAGTCTCAACAGCACATCAGTTAAGACAGTGGGGAAGGGAATTAGAGAATAGTTTCCAGTGCAGGGAAAACATCTGCAGAGGTTTGCCTTCGCTCTGAATTCTGATGGTGCAATGAGGAGTTGTTTATCTGTTCTGAAGACAATCCCAGAGATTTTCCTTTTTTATTTTTGACGGCTAGGGGCTGGAGTAGCGGGGAGAATGGGGACAGAATGTGTTTCCAATACTGAAATGTTCAACCCATGGCCCCAGGATTTTGAATCCCACGAGAATTTAGATAAAAAACAAAACGGTTCAGTTCTTGGTCAAATTTGGTGCACAGGATGCCAATACAGGTGAGCCCCACAAAGGGCGCTCCGGAAGACCCACCCGAGGGTGGCTTTGCTAAAATAGTGCGCTCACCTTTCCCCCTCCAGATAGCATGCTAGGAATCAGTCCTCTATCTCGAGCCATTTATTGAGAACGAACACATGAACTTGAAAAGACATGACCTAATTGAAGTTAAATACCTGACTTTGGTGTATGAGAATCATAAACTTGCTTACGGTCTATCTGGTCCGCAAACACTTCCCCATAAATCATCCAATAAGGCATGTAGAAGATGTTTTTGGCCAGTTTCCATGACGGCTCCTCGTTGGGAAAGAGGATGGCTTGCCTCGCCACCCCAAAGCTCATCAGCACCACCAGCATAATAATGACAAAGTACATCATGTCTATCATCTGGAAGAGGTGGGCAAGCAGAGGGAGAGACAGACAGACAGACAGACAGACAAAAACCCATAGCATTGAGTGGGATTTTCTTTCTTACTTTTCTTTTTTTTTTTGAGCACAGAAACTTTCTTTTTCAATTTTGGAATATTATATATATATGTATATATTATGTCAAACACAGTTACATATTTCAATTCATTTTGAGAAACCCAATATCCAGATCAAGGAATTGAACACCAATAACATCCTTTCCCGCCCCCCTACCCCCAACCTTGTCCTGCCCACAGCCTTCAAAGTCTGCTTTTATTGAGTATGAAACCCATTTTTCTTGTTTGTTTGCTTTTTTCTTTTATAATAGTGGTCTCGCACAATAGTCTTTATGGGATGGACTAACTTTGCTGAGAACGGTGGCTCCTAAATTAATCCATGGATGCCGGCTTTGAGGGAACACTTTGATGGAGGCTTTACTTTCTAGAGCTTATAAGGATGGTTAGCTAGGGCATGATGTCCACAAAAGAGGACACTTATTTGTTGATATCAATGTCTGCATTATCTTATCAGTAATTAAAAGCAAAGACGTTCTGAAAAAGCTCACACACCATGGAAACTCATTTCTCATGGTTGTCTAGGGGACCCAGTGATCTAACACAGAAGCTTGCGTCTCTAACTTTCTTCTTTGTTCCTGGGAAGGCGAGAGGCCCCCTGGTGTTGATTTGCTCTAAGTAACTTTGGAAGTTGGATATTGAACTATTTTAACAGCTCGTGCCATGGTATGTGTTTCTTTCCTAAGCTCTCAAAGGCTAACGAAGAGTCGGAAAGCGCAAAGCAGCAATCACTTGTGAACAAAGCTGGGGAAAGCCAAATACCCATGATATGTGGTCTCAGTCTGTGACCCCACCTCCATTCCATGCTCTTACCTAAACCAGTCCAGTTAACTCTCCTGCAAGGTATACTATCACCACAGAGGGCATTTCCTGAATTGTGAGACTCTCGTAGGCTAATGACCCATCCCTATGCTTGCTGTTGCTAGGCTGGATTTTCATCTTGGGAAGCTTATGGGATTCCCTAGACTCCAGCCTAGTACAATGTGCTCTTGTTTCTCTTTACCCCTTCCTTCCCTGTTTGTTTCCATGATACATGTTCTCTAGGACCTGTTTCTTCTATAGCAATGTTCCTTCCTCCTATCACCCTAAGAGAGGAGGATACAGTGACTATTGTGTTTGCCTGTCAGAATTGAGTACCTCTGTCTCTTGGATACATAGCCCACCCATATTGGATACCAGGTAGGTATTTTTTCCAGGCTAGACTTATCACGGTAACTCGCTTGTTGGCAAGAGTGATACGAGGCATGTAGTAATGATAAGTCAACTGGATTCTTTCTATGGGTTTAAAAAATAAAACCGAATTCCCTTTCCTTTTCCACGGTAATGCAAATTCATAATGTCTGAGGCTAGGATGCGATTCTGACTGGTGGAACTGATAGTAGCTAGCATGGGTGAGAGAGAGAGACGGACCGAGAAGCTCACAGCAGTTGAGTCTCTAGCTGCAGAAGCCCCCGAAGGCCAGTGGCACCACACCATTCTATAAATCAGTGTATTCCTTCTAGGTTAAGCTAGCTGGAGATTGGTTCCTATTCCTTGCATCTAATACAAAAGACTACCTTCTCTTGGGTATCAAACTTCCTGAAGGGATGTCCATCCACCAAGAAAGCTGAAAAATAATATCATTGATGATAATGAAAGTCACCAATGAGCATACTTTAAAAGAAAAAATGTGGTACCTGTCTTGCATGATTGGGTTTCAAACAGCGCAGCCTTCTTGCATGCCTTAAGGACCCTGAAGTTCCAATATGTATTAGGTCCATTAAGCAACTTTCAAGGCAATTTCTAAGTCTATTTCACAAATATTGCATGGCTTTAAAACTAGATACGAGTCTCAAAAATTTGATATTAATCCATATTTGTTCATTATCCTTAAATATACATATGTGCTGGTTCACTTTAATCCCTTTGGCAGCCGAGCTGTCTCGGCTCTCTTAAAGCAATCAGACCAGCTGTGTCCACAGAGGTTCATACGAAACATGGGTCTGGTTCTCATTTTCTCTGGCTTGTTCTCTCTCTCTCTTTCTTTATTTTGTAAAACTCAACCATCATTTATGTATAAAATGTCCAGTCAATGAAAAAACATTAATGAAATCTAATGTTACACTTATTGGAATAATTAAAAGAAGGATGAGAGGAGAAGGTGGTAATAGGAGCTAGTTTGGTGCAGGGAAACTCAGCCAGTCAAAATATCAACTGTTCTAGTTTCTCCAGGTTTTCCGTTCCCCTCTCGGATCGAATGCAGTGTCTATCCAGAGGATCAAAGCCAATCTTCAGAGAGGAGAAGCATTCTTTCCAAGCACCCAGCTTCATAGAGTTCAACGAAGTCTTAATTTCCATACAAACGCCACAATCTGGCAGATTGTGGAATGCAGAGTATAATTCGTGAGAATGAACTGAATTGTTCCGTTGGTTCAATATGAAGAGAGCTGGCTCCATCGCGTGTGCTTATTTTACAGTAGGCCTTCTCTAAGGGAGAACACACGCTGTGTTCAGGGAAGGATGTGTGCTTGGGGGACAGATTGCCGAGCTTTCCATCTTGGATCCACTAGCAATACTAGCCGGTGGTCTTGGACAAATTGCTAAACCTTGGTGTGCACATTTATGAATAACAACAACAAGGCATATTATTTGTGTCAGGACTAAATGAGATCTAGGTGAAACCCTTAACACAGTCAATTCTCAGTCTCCATTAACGTTTTATTATTGCGATTGCCAGAGCTGGAAGGAGGACAGCCTGTGGAGTCAAATAGACATGAGTTCGAACCTGTCTTTGTCCCTTGCTATGTGTCTCAGTGTATTTCATTGTTCCATGTGGTTTTAAAACCTGTTTCATGGGGTTGGGAGGATACTGCCATATCTGACATAACTGGCACGTATTAACTGATTGCAGTTGTTATTGTTCTTATTCTGGATTATGGAAGTGAGCTCAGTGTCATGCGTGGAGAAGTCCATTCCAAGGTGGAGCAGGAAGAAAAGGGGTCAGGATTCTTTTATGTGATCCACGGGTCTGCAGTTAAGCTGCACTGATATTGGGTTCACGGGCCTTCCATACCACTGAGGCACTTGTCCTGTTTTCGTAATGACACAAATACTCAGAGAACCAATTTCAAAATGGGCTCTTGAGCATCGTATGCCCAGGAATCCTAGCAACTGTCTTTCCCCAGACCAGGTGATGTAGAGAGTTGCTTGGCTGGGTAGCAATGAATAGGGACTTCCCAATATTGAATGATTTTTGGTATCATCAAATTTGGGGCATATTTTGGAAAACTTCCATCCTGGCTGTCTATCTGGTCCCCTGATCAATTCTATATGCATGTTTTACCTACATTCTGCACCAGTGACTCAATTCTTGACCTAATTACCCTAAAATTTAAAAAAAACATGAAATGGAGGCAGAGTCCCCAAATAGAGTCATTTTCTACTTACTCATGGTGGAGAAATGAAGGCATTAATAAGTTAGAAGGTAGAGAAAAAGCAGTACGCCTGTCTTGCTCACGCATTAGTAAGATTTCATTCTAGTCAAAACTGGGGATAATTATGTCGTTATTCAAATGATAGACATAAGCTTTAAAATAATCTTGCTGCATGGGTATGACTTCAGCGATTTCAAATGCTTAAATGCGACCCAGTCTTTTAAATGTAATATGTTTATTTGGGGAGCATATTTTCAGCATTTATTTATTGAAATAAAATGAAATAAGAATTAGTTGGGAGAAGCAAGTGATTGTATGATGACATTTCCCAATACACTTGATCTCAACAGCGGGTGATTTTGTACCTCTCCCCCGCACCCCTGCCCCTGTCCCCGAGGACATCTAAAATGTCTAGACAAATTTTGGTCGCCATAACTGTACTGGAGGTTATGCCACTGGCACCTCCTGGGTAGAAACCAGTGTTGCTTGCAACTATGGTTTGATGGAAGGGACAGTCCCCCAAATAAAGGTTTAACTAGCTCCCAGTGCTAACAGTGCCACGGGAGAGAACCCGTGGACTAAGACTGTAGCTGACGTCATCGTTCTTCACCTTCCTCGTGTCTGTTTGAAAATGCAACTGAGAATCTCCTGTAAGCTTTTCTCCTTCTTGCAGAAAATGCATACAACCACACACAGTTAAATATAAACTTGGGGGAGGGTCCTTAGATCCTCTCTCTTAAGGCTAGCCACCGACTTGAGGCGGAGAGTCCCTGTTTTTAGCCAGAGGAATTGTGGTAGTTACATAATTTAGTGTCAATTTGAGGATTCAGAGGGAAAGGGTGGAGTTTAGCCTGTCAATCAAATCACAGCCGAAGAGGTCTCTTTGTGGGCATGGCCTTCTCCTGAGGATTCTAGGTGTGGTTTTTTTTTCTTTCCTCCTTGGGGGTGGGAGACACACTCTCTCTCTGCTCACTCCCTGAGAGACATCCCTGGGGAGAAGCTACATGGATCTACCCTGATGCAGCCAGAGCCTTGGACCTGAAGAAGCCACGTGGAGACCCCTGCCAATGCTGAGATGCTTACAATGCCACTGGATCCACAAGACTCCCCCCTCCCCCACTGGCCTGTGAGCTTCCTGCATTTGGCGTCATTACATGTGTTTCATGAGTTTGAAGAGGACTTTATAGATTGGTATTGGGAATATGGGCTAATATTTGACTTATGGACTTGATCTGGACTGGGCAGGTATGCTTTCTCAATACTGAATTGCTCTTGTAGAAAAGGCTCTTTCTTATACACATACTTGAGTGCCTATGAATTCGTTTCTGTAGTCTACCCAGACTAACACAGGAGTTTTCACCACAATTTCAAATTAATGATTCAAGTAAACAGAAGAAGATTTAACAGGTGGCAATATATATTACTCTATTCTACTTTATTTACATAGACATGTACGTGTCTCTCTATATGTATATATATACATTCTCCTCCAGGTAAAAATCCTTCATTGAACTGGGGCTCAGTTTTGGGTAAGTAACTCAGATTTGCTGATTTCCAGTTTTTCCCCTCCAGAGTCAACTTGTTGATGCTTGCTCCAAACAATGTGGTTATAAATACCAACTTTTTTATGATAGGGTTAAGAATACAGAGGAACAATTGTGTTCATCCTTTTATCTCACTTTCCCCATTGTACTTAAAACAAACAAACATAATGTCAACATAATGATAAGACAGGCAAGTATCTCCCACCTACTATAAGCCATTGATTGAACCTGTGTTCTAACGATCACAGCAACCGTGAAAGATATCCATCTACTGTTTCTGCTTCTGATATGAATAAACCTCCAAGAGCATAAAGAAATTGCCCTAGGTCTCATAACTCTTTAGTTTTGGATTCAAATTCTCCTCCTTCTCCACCCTCTTCCATGAGTTCATCAGTGCCTTTGTAAGGGAGGGTTTTGGCTCTTTAAGATTCATTGCAGTAGACTGCCACGCTTACACAGGTGTTTAAGAAATCTTGATTTGCTGCCCCAAAGTTAGGCAGCAAGGCTGCATATAATAAAACTGGAGTGAAAAGTGATGAAGAACATTTACTGACTAATTTCCCTAGCTTATACCATGGAACTCCAAAGGGAGTGGAGGCATGTAGCATAGTTTTAGTAAGAGGTGATTGTCATACAGGATGAATAGGTCTGTCATTTCCACATGTGCTCTGGAAAGGTAAGGTAGGGGCCACACATGGAAATGTGAGGGGACTGATACCAAGCATCCAGTTTCTGGAGCTGGGGAGGAGCTTGGTCTACCTGGGTGCTCTCGACTTCACTCCAGGGCTATTCTCCTCGAGCTCTGTCTTCATGGAGAAGTCTGGACAATGGTAGGTGGTCAACAAGAGTTGCCATGTGACCACAGCTATTTGTATGGAAGCATAGTAACTTGCTATCTGGGACTCTGTATTGTTTTTTTAAGAATGAGAGCATTAGAAACACCATTTCAGAATCTGGTTCTTAACAGACACCATATCTGGTTGTGTAACAGTACGTACGCTGTCTTGCTAGTACTTACTGATCGATATACCTCTGCCTAGACTCAACACAACTCAGACGGTTTTTCTTACCTTTGGGTATGGAAAAACATTTTTCTAACACTTCTTAGGAAAATTGGAGGAAGTCCACTGCTCTTCGATGACCCAGCCACATGGGAACCTCCATGCGAAGCCTTTCTTGACTTTATATAGTCGTCTCATACCGCTAGGCCATTACCTC
This sequence comes from Tenrec ecaudatus, assembly GCF_050624435.1. NCBI lineage: Eukaryota > Metazoa > Chordata > Mammalia > Afrosoricida > Tenrecidae > Tenrec > Tenrec ecaudatus. The sequence continues at coordinate 71,985,502 of NC_134539.1, read as the reverse complement.
TCTATCTTTCTCTTACTTTCCTACTTCGGGAATGAGGATCTTTGTCTCAACTCCTAGAATGCTACATAAACTTTGTCTCAACTCCTAGCCTGCTACCTAACACAAAATAGATCAGTGATATATTTTCATTAAGTGAATGAGTAATGATCAATTCTCAAAATCCCAAATATTCAAAACATGCTTCATCAAACAAACAAATCCCATACAACCCTTGGGGTCATTTCATTTAGACTGGTCTTTGTAGCAGCCCCCCAAATATTAGTTTCCTATTATTACATCATCACATGGAATTGAGACCCTGCTTACCATTTTTCCAATCATCATCACATATGGGCCCAAGTACTTGTTCACGCCAAAGATGTCCAGTAGACGAATGTACCAATAAATGATATTCACACAGTAGATGACCCTCCCGTCGCTCCTGAAGGGCTGATCTTGGAGACGCAGGATCATGCCAACCGAGAAGAGCAGGATCGCTATCAGATCGGTGACATTCCAGTATTCCTGCAGCCACACCTTCACTTTCTGTAGTAGCTTTCCGGGTTCCGACATCAGAATCTAAGAGGCAGGAAGGAGAGGAGTTAGGCCTGATAGGTTAGTGGATGTTCTGTTAGCCAACATTAATAGCTTGCATCGAAGACTGTGCCTACTTGAATATGAGAGGACTCCAAAAGTTCATGGGAAAATTGAATTAAAAGACAATGGAATGATTCCACAAGCTTTTTGAAGCCCTCTCATACTTCCATGCTATGAATGGACCACTGAGAAAGCTTCTGCTATTCAGATGTAAATATTCCAGAGGGAGATTTATCCTTTGAATTTCCTTCTATTTCTAATATATACATGAAGATCTCATCATATTATTGATTTCCAATACCCTATACATTTCCTTTCACATCCTCCTCCATCTCAGTAAAGAGTACCACCACCATATTGAATTACTCAGCGCTTCACTCCGCTCTTGCATACCTCTCATCCTCTGTATCAACCAATCCTAGAACCTGTTTCCGAATCTCACCGAATCCACCCACTCCCAACCCCCTGCTGCTGGCATCATAAGCTAAACCCATCTCATCTCAAAGATAATTCCAAAAGCTTCTAATGGGCCTTCGCTCCTTCAGTTTTGCCTACCTGCCCTTAATTCCTCCTCTGAGCAGCATACAAAATGATCCTAAATCTACGACATGATCTACACGGTGATTATTCAGTTGTCCACGTAGATAGAAACTCATTAAGCTGCATCCTTACTTGTGCTACAGCCACTGAGGACTCAGAGCGCAGAGAGATTGGAGAGACACACCAGCCACAAAACTAAGGCAAATGATGACAGTACCTTCGGAAGCCTTCCAGTATAAAGAGAAAAGTTCCAAACTCGTTTGCCATGGCCTCTTCTGGCAGCCCACCATGTTCTCCCTCCTTCAGCACAACAGTTCATTCTGTGCCCAGGGCCCCTGCCCTTGGTGTGTCTTCTCTGGGGCGCTTTCTTCTCCTCGATTTGTGTATAACTTCAACGATCTCAAGATGTTTCCTTCTTAGGCAGGCCTTCCTTAATCACCCTTGCTTCAGTGGCTTCCACACCTTCAAGCCACTCCCGAGCACATCACCCTGTTTTCCGAAGACTGTAGCAGTATGTGGAATCATCTTCTGTATGTGTGTACGTATAACTGCCCACCCATCCGTCCATTTACCGAGCCACCTCGCCATTATCTATCCCCTGTATGTGGTCATCTCCACTAGCTTCTAAAGTTGAGGGCAGCCTCTTTGTCCCCAGGGCCTGCTACATAACAGACCATATGTGCTTCTCACCTGGCGACCGAGACACCTGAGGGCAGTGCTTCACTCCCTGTTGCATCCCTGCTGGGTGCCACTCTGACGTACTCCCTGGATGCAGCCTTTCTGCTATGACATTGGGCTCTAGGCAATGCACAGCGGACCAGTGAAGGGCCACCCCTCATCCTGCCCACAGCAAGAAGAACCAGGGAGACCAGCTTCGTGGGGCTGCGCACCAGGCCATTTTCAGGAGTCCCCTGTGTTTATCCCTGCGAGCCTTCTCTCCTCAAGCCATGACCCATGCAGGATCCACTCAGGATCTCCCATGGGAGAAGACAGAACAGCCAGGGACAGGTCTAATCTGTAATGGTTAGTTAGAATCTTCCTTTTTGGCTTCAGTGGGCTACTTTGTCCTAAAACACTGAGGGTAAATTGAACCCAACCCAACCCACTACCATCAAGTCAATGTGACTCAGAGTGACCCTATAGGACCCAGTAGACCCACTCCCTAGTGTCTCCAACACTGTATATCCTCATGGGAGCAAATAGCTTCCCCTCCCCGCCCCAGAGTATCTGGCGTGTTCTAACCATTGACCTAGAGATTAGCAGCTCAACTTGTAATGCACTATGCCATCAGTTAGGCCTGAGCAAGATCCTCGGGGCCACTGGTAGCCTCCTTCAATCTTGGTGGTGTGTCCCCAGTGGAGGGAGCATCAGCATCTTCTGAGGGCAGGTGACAGCACCAGCTGCAGGGCCCCACCCGTAGGGTTTCTGCTTCAGCAGGTCTGGAGTGGAACCCCAGAGTACGCATTTCTAACAAGGTCCCAGGTGATGGGGTTGGCCCTTCTAACCACCACACCTCCCTATAGCCGGTGTTGTCGCTAAGGCTCCCCACCTCTTCATCTCTCTAGGGACCCCTGCTGTGGTCCCTGGAGCGGAGGGCAATGCCCAAGCGGAGCTGCAGCCCACTGCCCAGTATGGCACCCTTACCTATGACTAACAAAAGAAGCCTGATGGGGAGTGGGGGGTGTCTTGTAATTATTTTTAAATCATGAAAATCCCTTGGTGAAAGGATACCAGTTTTTTAAAAGGCGATAAAAGTAGGTCAGCCCTGGAGGGAAGCAGAATTGAAGAGTGAAGAGCCCCCACTCTCTGGCCCCCTCTCAACTCTGGTGTCAGTTCTCAGGCACCTCTCTCAGCACCCGAGCTCTCATCATGTCAGAGCTTGGATCCCACTACCCGTTGCCAGCCCCTGGGTTCTGATGCCTGACAACTCCACACTTGTGTTTCACTGGGATTTCAATGGCGTAATTTTTGGAAGCAGACTGGTCAGGGCTTTCTTCCGAGGCACCTTGTCACTCATTATCTCACTGCCTTCCAGTCGATTCCAACTCACAGCGACCCTGTGGTTTTTCTAACCTGGAATTATAACTATTGCTTTAAAACTGTTTTATTGGCCCTTAACCCACACATCACACAATTCAATAGTTCAATCATATCAAGAAGTATTGTACAATCATTACCACAATCAATTTCAGAACATTTTCTTTCTTTGGAAGAAATATAGCCAGAATGCTCCTTAAAGGCAAGGAGGGGGAGGCTGTGTCACGTGCTCAGGAGAGATCAGGCGCTTTGTGAAGGACATCGTGCTTGGTAAAGCAGAGGGAGTGGTGAAGGCCCTTACAAAGATGGTTTGACACAACGGCTGTAACAACGCCATCGAACACAAAAACAATCTCGTGCCTCGGGCAGGACCAGGCAAGGTTTGGCTCTGTTGGACACCCGGCTGCTGTGAGTCAGAGCCGCCGCGACGGCACCTAACCAGAACAACATGACGCAGAACCCACTCCACGGCAGGCAGTCGGTTGGCCCTCTTTCTAGCTGTGGGGGACAGGGCGATGGTTTAAGCTTTGTTCCCATACCTGTGAAGTAGGGGTGTGGTCACAGCCGGACCACTGAACCCACCGAGCTGTGGGAAGGCGGATCCCAATGAGATCACGTCTCCGGGAGGATGTGATGGGGCAGCTTCGCTGCAGAGGCAAACGCCAGACCTTGAAGGTGCTTCGCTCCTCTCAGCTTCCTGGGAAGCAGGGAGTCTTGGGCTGACCGCCCCCTGACCCCAGCCTGCAGTGCCCTGCCCTCTGGGCCACTCAAGGCTGCCTTTGGAGGAAGGAATATTCAAGGCTGGGGCCCTGGCAGCCTGCCTGCCTGGAAAGCTCTCCTAGAACAACCCGAAGAGTACAGACTGCTCCTTGTCTCCCTCCAGTCGAGTCCCTGGAGAGCGTCCAGCCTCCCTGCTTCAGTTTCCCCTTTCCTGCTTATCCTGGGGAAGGGACATGCGTGTGGGCGTTCAGTCACCCAATAGCAAGAGCCGACATGTTCCCCCACAAAGCCTCTGGCGGGACCAGGGCTCTGGGCTCCACAGAGACCGAAGCAAATTCATCACCGTGCTGCAGTTCACACAGGGGAATCCATTTTAATGGCCAAGAAGGAGATGGCACAATGACTGAAGAGACCTACGTGTAGACTAGTCGGAGCAAGGCATCCCGTTTTTTCAACCCTCCGACCTTGTCCCTTACAAAATGGGACCCATGCACCTGCCTCCTAACCTCTCAGGACTGAGGGAATGCTAGTTGGAATCTAAATATCCTCCCAGCCATTTCAAAACCAAAGAGAAGGGAAGAAAATTCTTATGATTCCAACCTAATTCTGTCTAAGAGACATAGTTGGTCCCTGGGCGGTGAGGAAGATTTTGACCACCACGAGCCACCTTTTTCTCAGTAGGGGAACGCTCCTCAGCAGAAACCCAAGGACCCAGCTCAATCACGAAGGTCATGGTAAGACTATGGATTGGGAGGGAATCCTTTTCCCACTCTTGTCCAGCGTCTGGACTGCTCCAGGGACCTTAAAGAAACCGTGACCCTCATAGGGAGCACCTTCCTAGACGGGCTCTCCCCACAAACTAGACCCAGAGCCCATGGCTGTCAAGTTGATTCCGATTCATAGCAACCTTGCAGAACTGCTCCTCGGACTGCAAACCTTACAGGAGCCGGCAGCAGCATCTTTATTCTGAGGCGCGGCAGGAGGCCTTGAACTACTGACCTTGCAGCTAGCAGCCTAGCGCTCAACCCACTGCATCGCCAGGACTCTTTGCGCTGATTAGAAAACCCACGCAAACCAAACCCATCCCCGTGCAGTCCATTCTGACCCCACAGGAGAGAGTCAGAACTGCTCCACAGGGTTTCGAGACCGTGAATCTTTTCAGGAGCAGGCAGCCTCACCTTTCTCCCAAGGAGTGGCTGGTGTGCTTGAACTGCTGACCTCGCAGTTAACAGCCCAACACTTACCCATTGCCTGACAGAAATGCCCAGGAATCATCAGGCCTTGCAAGCCTGCCTCTGGAGGGAGTGTGCATGGAGGGCTTTGAGCAGGGTCGCAGAGCCCCCTTGTGGACTTTTGCTTCATTACATTCATTTTCTCTTGCTGTCAGGCTTCCCAAACCAACCTCACTGCCACCCCGTCAATTATGACTCAGTGGGCAGACTAGGACAGCCCACTGGGGCTTTCTGAAATGGTGCCTCATCTTTCTTTGGAGCAGCGGGTGGTTTTAAACCACTGACCTCGTGATTAGCAGCTCACCTTGTAACCCACTGTGCGGCCAGGGCTGGCACCTAGCCCCCTCCCTGTTTGCCAGAGTAGAACTGAGCTTTGGAGGGGTTTGGACGGCTCACGTTTCAGAAGTAGTCAGCCAGGCCTTTCCTCTGACGATCTTCTGGAAGAAGACCGAGCCCCCCAACGTGTTGGTTCACATCCCAGAGGCGCCTTTAGTTGTTTGTACATCCCAGAGGCGCCTTTAGTTCCTCAGCAACTCAGAGTGACCCTGCAGAGCAGAATAAAACTTCCCCAGAGGGTCTCTGAGGCTGTAAACCTTTCTGACAGAAGGCAGTCTCATCTTTCTCCCGAGTGACTGCTGGTGGGTTTGAAGAACTGGACTTGTGATCAACAGCCATCGTGCCAATAGGACTTACTACTCGAGCTGCTGAGATTAACTTGTAGAATCTGCAGGTATTCGTTGAACAAGCCCCAAGAGAACCATAGCAGGAGTTGACATGGGAGTTAGCAGTAGAAATTTTGTTAAAATTATGTTTATAGACACGAGGGAAGAGAGGTGTTCAAGATCCTGAGAGACACCGGTGGAGCTCAAACGGGAAGTGGGCTGGAGTGTTTCTTGGTGAGGATAAGAGAAAGGAGACAAAATCCTATGTGCTTGTGGGGAGATGAGCCTAGGCTTGTCACAGGAAAAACCCAACCCCACCCAGAGGTGTCCAAGACAGAAGACAACAGCTCATAAAGTCAAATGATTTCTGTGTCATCGTGAGAGGCAATACATTCGGAGTGCGGCCCCTCTCCTCTCCACCCACAGATGTAATTAGAGAGGAATGGAACTGCCAATGCTTGGCAGGTTCCTGGATCCCTTGGAGGTTGACCTTGGTCCACTGAGGAATTGTGTAATGGGAAATGGTCTGGCGCTTTCCTTTATTACTTTGGGATTCCCGGCAATCCCTCTTCCTGCTTATGTCCTAGAGAAATAAGAGCCATGACAGGAATGGGCATATGAGCATCCAAGTTCATGGCAACATGACTCACGAAGACAGGAAACAATCTCATGTCCATCAATGGAAGAAGGGATAGACACTATGTATGGTACACGTGGACAGGTGTTGATTTGACAGAAGGGAGGATAACACACTACAAGATAGGGATGGGGGCAAAAAAGCAGAGGGGGGGACAAGCCATCAGGAGATTTGATAAGTGGTTCAAGGCAAAAAAGCGATGATCCAATATAGAACACCCCCCCCCCTCAGAATTCATAAGGAAAGTTAGGAGTGAAAAAAAGAGTAACAATGAATCTTCAAAATAATTCATGACATGGATGAAAAAAATCTCAATCGATGAAAACAACAACCAAGAAATCTTAAAAACTAGGACAAAATTAAAGTGGGTTAAAAGAGTGATACCACAATCAGGGATTGTATTTTAACATGATTACAACTGCCATAATTGCCTGAAGGATAGTATGCAGAGTGAAATATACCAGTTACAAAAGGCTAAATATTACATCAGAGCATCTGTGTGAAAAGCCAAGAATCCGTTTCCACACGAACAGCCTTTTTTGGTAGTTACTAGGGTGGGGGAAGCAAATGGCTGGCTAGAGAGCCCGTATGCTTAAGTGGGTGGAGGGCAGCAACAAGAGAATGAGGGGGGCAACAAGAAGGAAGAGTCAGGAATGGAAAATGGAAACAAGAAGAAAAAGTCAATAACCTGTTCAAACTATCATCTGGAGATGACCTTTGAACCTTGACAGAAGTGGTTTCTGAAAGTCACCTTTAAGCTAAAGTATAGTCTTTGTAAAGATTTGCGGTCCCTCTCTCCCTCCGCCCACACACATACACACACACAACAGAAACTCGCAAGAACACACCAGAAGCTCTGTCTCAGGGTCAGTCTGTCACTGCTTAAATCGTTCTTCAAGACAATGTTATAGGGGATCCTGCATGACCACCAATTGTATCAGTCCTACTTCAGAGCAATACAATGGAATATAAAAATCTGTGAAGGTCCTGCTTCTTTGGAATATTTTTGATTCTCTGTCTAAAATGTCGGAGCCCCGGTGGTGCAGGAGCTAGGCGCTCGGTTATTAAAGGAGAGGTCCTGGGTTTGAACTCACCAGTGGCTCCTTGGGAGAAGGAAGTGACAGCCAACTTCCGTGAAGATTGACAGGTGTGGCAACTCAGGGAGGGCCAGTCTGCTTTGTCAGACTGCTATCAGATTGCTATGATTCGAAATGCAATAGATGGCAGTGTCTTTTTGGCTTCTTAAACCCTGATAGCCACCCATTTGCCTACCATAAGGGTTGCATATTAGTGGGATCATATAATATTTCTCCTTTGTGTCTGATTCACTTCACTCTGCACAATGCTTTCAAGGTTTATCCAAGTCACGGCACCCAGGAGGACTTCGTTTCTCTTTATGGCTGGGAACCCTGGTAGCGCAACGATTAAGTGCTTGACTGCTCGCTGAAAAGCCAGCACTTGGCGTTCACCAGCTGCTCTGCAGAAGAACGATGCAGCAGTTGACCTTCAATCAAGATTACAGCCTTGGAAACCCAGTGGGGGCCCTTCTATTCAGGCCGATGGGGTTGCTATAAAAGTCCCTCCCCCGGCAATGGGCTTTTTGAAGGGGGGACACATTTCGTGGGAGACATTATCTTGATTTGAGATTGGGTGTTCAATATACTTTAGTCCATCTCTCTGATGATAACAGCCTCTTCCCCCTCCGGTGTTCTCTCTTAAGGAAGCAGTTACCTCTCTCATTTTCTCTATCCCCAAGGTGAAGATGTAGGAGATGACGATCCACTCCTGGGTAGAAGGCCAGCGCTCCATCTTCACTAGCACGATGTAGTTGAAGAGCATCAGGTATCCGATGTAGGCCAGCTGGGAGGAAACACAACAGAGAGCGTTGGCTGGTACGACCTAGGGGCTTTGCCCTTCCACAAGGTCATTGCCCAGCAGATTTACAACACAAGGTCAGCAAGCCGGGCACAGAATTCACGACAAAATGCATTCGAGTGCTCTTAGCTATCAAAGGAATAAACATCAACTCTAATGTTGAACTAATGCGCTACGGAATCTTTCTGGAATCTTTTGTGGCTTCCGGCTAGCTTAGCACTTGGCTTATACCTGAGTGACAAGGTGCGTCACTTTCTTTTGCGGTTACCCATTATTAGCGTTTTCTCTGCTAGGCAGGGGACTTCTTCCATCAGAGGCTGTTTGTGCCCGTGCACGGACAATTCCAGTTCTTGGAATAGATGTTTGCAGAGCACATGTCAGGCACACTGAGTGTCCATGAGGGGGAAAATGAAAACCCATTAGACCGGAAATTGGTCAAACCAATGTAGACATAGTCTAGATATAATTCTGAAGCCCCACTTTAATTGCCTGCTAAGCGATGGCTTCTGTTTTCTCCCCCTTTAAAGGGTTTGGCTTGTCCGTGCCCTGGGAAGGTTTTACCTGTTTTCCATCGCACCAACTTTGTTGCCCCACCCAATCTGGAATAGTCCCTCTGGTTGCTGTTGCTTCGAAGCAATGCAAGAGAAAGCAACAAGGTTGATAGAAAGGAACGGGTAGGTGTGGCTCGTGGTAGATTGGATTTTAGCACCAGGAGGCTACACTTCCATGTGCAGGGCTGACTTGCTAGATGTCCTGGGACAAAAATCCTCAGACTTCAGGCTTGATAAAAGCCATGGGAAGATTCAAGAAATCTAGAGGAGTGGAGTCAGGAGGGCCGGTGAGGTTTTTATGTAACTGGCTAAAACCTACCCTAAGACAGTGCTCTGGCCTCAGAGGCTGGGAGTAGGCAGTTAAGAATGACTTTATTCAACTCTTATCTACTCTTGGAAACCAGCCCTGCAAGGGGTAGGGCAGAATGTGGGCAGAAGATTGAGACCTTTGGGCTTTTGGAGATTCAGCATGACTCAGTGTGACGTAGGAGCTTAGAAAGCGGGGAAGTTTCAGCCTGGATGGGCGATACCTAAAGGAAGCTGGCAGGCCCCAGATGTCAATGCCCGGGGAAGATCTTATCTCTTTCCCATTGCTCCAGCCTTTCTGCCCTACTCGAGTTGGAGAAGTTCCTTCTGGTTGATGCTTCTTTCAAACAAAACAAGACCGAGCACTTTATAGAATGGGAGGGGTGTTAGATGATGTCAGCGAAATCCGGCTTTCTCTAGGAAGCACATTTCTCCTTCCGCCCTCCTTTCCTTTCTTCCCTTCCAAGCAGTAGATCCTTAATACAAATCACAGGGACCAGGGTAAGTTGAAAAATATTGGTTACACAATGATAGAAACCTCTCTTAACAAAAATACCCCAAAGTGACGCTATTGCTTCTCGACCTGTCCTCCTTATGTCCGTACCCTTCCCATGGCCATCTCTCTGACCCTTCCCGGGAGAATTGTGTGCTCTTGGAATTCCAGGTCTTGCATGACGGCAGCCTAACAGATGCCTGCTGAGTATGTACCAGGCACACTGAGTGTCCATGAGAGGGAAAAAATAGTTTTGGCATCCTCAAAAGAACTCAGACCATGTGCTTCATACATGTGCTTTAAGCTTTGGGAACCAGCACCGCAAAAGCCCGAAGGTGAAAGAGCAGGGCTTTATGGGGGAGGGAGATGGGGCCTGGCCATGGAAACCTTCCCAGCCCAGCCCTGGCTACCTGTGAATAAGGAGTAGTGGTATTGCTGTGGGAAAAATTTTTTTTTCCTGGAACAATTGTTCTGACTTTTTGTCACCAATGAAACTGTACAGATGTGCTTTATACAATTGATGTATGTATATGTATGAACTGTGATAAGAATTGTATGAGCCCCTAATAAATTGTTAAAATTACAAAAAAAAAGAAAATGATAAGGCAATGGATGTACAAATGTGCTTTACACAATGGATGGATGGATGGATTGTGATAAGAGTTGTATGAGCCCCTAATAAAACATTTTTTTGTTTTGTTTTAAAAAAAAAAGAAAATGTCCATGTCCTTAAACCTTCTTCCTCATAAGACTCTGTGCACATCCTGCAGCCTTTGAGAAAAATTTGTCAAAACTGCCCCTGTGGAATTTAACAAACACTCATCCTGACCTCTGGCCTGGCCGCTCTGCATTGAGTTTCACTGACTCAGCTCCCGTTGGAAGCTACTCTTTGGACTGGACATTTTGGAGGGGGGGCAGGGGGAGGCACCCTAATGAGACTCAGACAAGTGTGTGACTGAGATAACTTGCCTGCAGCCATCTTCTGATCACGGAGACATGGTACAGCATGTCTTGTTTGTAATAAACCCATATACGAACCAGAACCCCCAGTAGCAATACTTTTGGACTTACAGTCATATTTCCCAAGACTTGGGACACAGTTGCAGATACTACTGTGTGACATAGAATTTCTTCATCTATCAGAGCTATGGACGTATGCCACAAAGGAAAGGCCATATGCATATACAGATCTACACTGCCTGCTTTGACATGCAGCATGTAGAATGTCAACGTTTTTCCCAGAAACATCACCTTGTTTTTATTTGAGTCAGTGGGACTCCTATAAGAGTTCAGATTCCGCTTGCTGATATTTTCTTCCTTGAGACAGTCACTCTGCCGCACAAAAGACACGTGTTTGTGCTTGCATTGGTCCGAGAGGGGAAACAAGGAGGCAGAGCCTCATCTTGCTTGATTTCAGCTGGGAACATGCGGGGACAAGGTCATTCAGATCCCACCCCATTCCCCAATGGGAACATCTGTAGATGACTGCAAAACTGTACCAATACTGACTTATGGGGTCACAAATGAATTTAGCAAGTAGGGAGATTTTAAAATATGGAATGTGTAAGTATCTAGGATCAGCTATACTATTATTATTCACCTCTTCTAGATAAAGAAAGTGGGGGACAACGAGGTTAAGTCACTTGCTGGAGGTCACACAGAAGTTAAGAGGCCCAAAGGCCACGCTTTTAATGGTGCAGCAGCCATTTTCTGCAAGCTGAAAAATAATTTATACCTCAATAAATTTTATAAATAGAAGTTATTTTGCACGCTCTATTTTGTGTGTGTATGTGTGCGCGTGTGGGGCGGTGTTCTTTCTAAAACCTTGTTGCTGTTCTGTGGTATTGAGTTGGTTCTGCCTCATAGTAATCCTGTGTTCAACAGAACAGAATAGGCTTTCTGCTGTCCTAACAATTATTGCTGTGTTTGAGCTCATTGTTTCAGCTGTGCCACAGTATCTCATTAAAGGTCTTCCTCTTTGTCACTAAACCTCTACTTCACTAAGCCTGGTGTCCTTCTCCATGGCCTGGTCCCTCGTGGTCCCTCCTGACGGGCCCAAAGTGTGTGAGACAAAGTCTCAGCATCCTCCCTTCTAAGGAACAGCTGCACTGTACTTCTAACACAAAATGGTTACATCGGAAGTTTGAGTTCACTAAGGTAATTGAATATTTATATCTTTTATAATACCCTATCCTCTGTTAAGACCATGCTTCAATTTAGTGGTTTTCCCCAGTTGTCATAGCTGGAGGCGGGGCATGCTACTGGTCCGTGGTAGGTGCTGTCAGCACATTATAATGCACAGGTGTGGTGAACTGAAATCTCTTTATGGGGTTCTTCTATCCATGTCTCTGAAACTGTCTTCAAACGACTGGATGGAACCATGAAAACAGGGTATGTGAAACCCTAATAGAGGGGATTGGTCCATTTTAGTTCCCAGGCTATAAGAGAGTTATCTCAGAAATAAGAATAGGGAGACTTCCTGGGAGCATCCAAGAGGAAAGTTAACTTTGGCTACTAGTGGAATTCGCTTGAGATCCCTCTCTGCTGAAAGACTGGAGGCCAAGACAAGAAACACCAAACCATGGAATGAAGCAAAGGAGTCATACCAAGACCAGAAGCCAAGCAAGGAGACTATGAAACAGTCAGGTGGAGTGGCAGGTGGACATCGTGGCCCACAGAGGCAGAGGCCCGGGGTCCACATGGCTAAGAAGCGAGAGAGACTGGGCTGCTGGCTAAGAGAGAGGTGGATTGCTGTAGACCCATGCCTGTCATTACTGCTTACTGATCATGACTGGGGTAACGTGTTAACTTCCCTGCTGTATGTGTGAGTCTTGTGTGTGGGTTCTGGGTGGTGATTGCAATGAGCCCACCGGGAAAGTAGAATGCTCTGGGAGGAGCGGTTGTGTCAGAATAAGGGAAAGAAGGACGGAGGGAGGAAGCATGTCTGACCTCTGCCTTATGGCCTTGGGCTTGGGTGGAGTTGGATTCTCCTTCTATTGTGAAGCTAGAGGAGGGCAGATGCAGCCTCCATGAAGTTTACCCAACAGGACACCCTCCCCCTCCGACAAAGAATTATTCTGCCCCAAATGGCAATAGTGTGGAGGATGAGAAACCCGTTCTCAGCCAGTGCTGAGGGCCAGCACCCAAGAACACAGAAAAAGCACTTGATCGGGTCATTTGAGACAGCCTGGCCTCAGACTCAGATTACTGTGTCGCCAACTCAAATAACTGCTACGTAAGCCAGTTGTGAAGATGGCTAACAGCATGACACACTATTCATCATCTGGCTCCGCTTCACTATGGCTGGAGGGAATTGGGATGACCTGCGTCGAAGCTCCCCCTGAACTTAACATGTCATTGGGAAGAAGAAATGGAAAACCAATAGCTCAGCCATTTCTACCCTAGTAGCGGGTTATTTCAGTATCAACCCATCGGTTTGTAGGCAGGCACTTTTTGCAGGGTGTGATCCCTGAACAGTTTTGGGGGTGGGTGGGGGTTATTTTGAGCAATTGTTCCTGTGGGAGAGAAGGAAGGTTGGTCTGAAGACCCTTCTAGATGGGGAGTAGCTGTTAGTTGCCCAGCAAGATGGTTTCAACTCAGGGCGACCCCACGTGTGCAGAGTAGAACTCCCTCCACAAGGTTTCTAAGGCTGTGACCCAGGAGCCCTGGTGGCGCAGTGGTTATGCACTGGGCTGTGATCTGCATGGTCAGTTGTTCCAAAGCACCAGCAGCTCCACAGGAGCAAGACTTGGCTTTCTACTCCGGCAAACAATAATCATCTGAGAAACCATGTTGGACCCCATGAAGCAGAGCACCAGATCTCTTAAGGGACCTCTAAACCCACTGCCCTTGAGTCAAAGCCTACTCATAGGCACCCCACCCAGACTTTCTTGACTAAACTTTTCCTGTGTGCCTAGAGTCTCATCTTTCTCCCTCTGAATGGCTGGGGGGTTTGAACCACTGACTCTGCAGGTTGCAGCTCAACGATTATTCCAGAGTGCGACACTGTCACCGAGTCAGCTAGGCCTCTAGATGGGTTCAACTCACTAGCCTATCAGCTTGTAGTTGGGTGCTTAAACATTGGTGCCACCCAGATCGGGAGTAGTTAGGCACGTGTGCTACCTTACGTCTAGTGGTCCTACTTCTAAACATCTCTTCAACCTCTCCCCGGAATGTTTCTGTAAGATCAGGATGCGCATCTCAAATGGGCAGTTCTGGTCCACGGCTCATCCATGTAAAATATGGAAGCACTTTGTAAACGGATGTCTGTTTTCTTGTGAGATGAGACTCACCTGTGTTTGTCATCTCATTTCTGTTTCTGTTAGTTCTCGCTGTTAGCACTTCCTTTATTTTCTGGGTGAGGAGAAGAAATGTAACCCAGGGAAGCTGCCTCCCGAATTCCACGTGCAAAGCTCCTGGAAATGCAAGGCTGGGGAGCCGTCTTTGCACACGCATGGTGCCTCTGTTAGGACTCACGGAGGAAACCACTCTGGCGCATAAGCAATGTGTAGGGTGTAGGGTGTAGGGTGACCATCCATAAGAAATGAGAAAGGAAACAGAGCTTACAGTGTAGAACCAGAACTTCACGATGGGAGCATTGTAGAACTCGTAGATTTTCCTGCCCAGAGGGATTAACCGGTGTCTGCTCTGAACTTCCTCTTCTTCCTTCTTCCTGGAGGACTCCCCATTGCTGCGCCCCAGCATGGCCTACAGAGGAAGACAGTGGATGCCGCCATCATGCTGGGCCTCTGGGGAGCATGCAGTTCACTGAGCCCATGCGATTGGTGAGGGAAAGTTACCCATGGGACCCAAGAGATTTGTCCAAGGCCCATGGGAACACCTTCCCTACATGAACATTTGCATTTTACATGGATCTACGAATGCCCTATTCCTAGCACAGGAGGTCTTTGGAGCTGTTTCTTTTTTTTTTTTTTGGAGCTGTTTCTTGAACATTCTCTTCTCTCTCATTCTATGGCTCCTGAAGATAGAGATCCTAGCAGTTATTACCCAGATTCACAGAGGGAAACATCATGGAGCATGAGAGAATAATGCTTTAGGACTCTATCTTCCCTCCCCATTCCACTCACCACCCCACCCTTCCTGTAGGTCATGAGATAGGCAGAGCTGGCGTCAAATCATGGAATGTAGGGTAGCTATAAACATCAATAAACATGTGGTACTTAATACTGGCCACCAGCTGCTCTTGAGCTGACTGCCATTCAAGTGGACCTCACACGTATCAGAGTAAAACCATGTTCCATGAAGTTTTTTTAAGGAATGGATTTTTTGGAAGTAGATGGTAAGACCTTTATTTCAAGTTGCCTCTGGGTGGAATTGAAACTTGAGCACATTTGCTAGCTGCCAAATATGTTCATCACCCGAATTATCTGAGGATTTATAGTCTCAGAGAGTTTCTATGAGTTTGAATCATCTCAATGGCAGTGGGTTGAATATTTACGGCACACTTGTGTCATGGTGACTGTAAATATTTATAGGAGTGGACAGCCTCATCTTTCTACTATGGAATGCTAGCCCAACCCATAATTCATTATGCTACCAGAGCACCTTTCAGTCAATACTAGCTGTCCAATATTTACATGGGAGACCTGGTGATGCAGTGGTTATGCATTAGCCTGCAGTCTGCATGGTTGACAGTTCGAAACCACTAGCAGTTCTGTGGGAGAAGGACTGGGCTTTCAACTCCCAGGAACAGTTACAGACTGGGCAATCCATGGGGGATCACTATGAGTCAGCAATGACTTGATGGCAATGAGTGTGTTTGTTTGGTTAATATTGAAGTGACATTTGGCTGAAATTATCTCGTTGAGATTTCTCTCTGTGTCTCTTTGTCACACACACACACACACACACACAACATTATTAGGCATCTATAGCAGCATGATGAGCTCTGGGGGATACAGTGGTTAACCATTTGGTTTGCTAACCACAAGGTCAGCAGTTTGAAACCACCAGCTGCTCTGAAGGAGAAAGATGGGCCTCTCTACTCTTGTACAGAGTGACCGTCTTGGAAACTCTCATAGGGGCAGTTCTACCCTGTCCTATTAGGGTCACTGTGAGTTGGCAATAACTCGCTGGCAGTGAGTTTGGTGTCTTGGTTTTATTGCAGCATCATTCTTTGACTTTATTTCTACAATATTGCTATCGGACACAATTAACGACACCAATGCATGGGAACTGAGATTCTCATTAAACGTGAAGACAGGATATGGTCTTATCGCTGCTCAGAGACTCACGGGGGTTTTGGAGAAGAAAAGTCACTGAGAATGTGAGTGCTGAGCCAGGAGATCTAATTATAGAAATAATGTGTCATGAAGTTGAGAACACAGGCAGGTACCAGATAATTCTGGTTTCCCACAACCCTTATCTAAACCATCCAAATGTTAGCTCCAACTACTTGGATCGTGGTCTCCAATGTTCACATCACTCAAATATATAACACTCAATCACTAACGATTTCCTGTAACCAGTTGGATTTGGGGAGAAGGTAATCTTCATCCGCTCTCTGAATAGAAATGTACCTTGAGTTAATGAATAGGTAAGATTCTGTCCTAGGACTAACTATGAATTGATTCTCATCAGTGAGCAGAATCCATTTTCATCATGGATGTAACAGACCGGGCAGCTTTAGGCTTCTGTAACTACTGATCATGGATCTCAAGAAACCAGAGCTGACATAACTGTCCTTCCACAGTGTGCATAATTATCCTACTGCTGATCTGCTTATTTGCATGCTTCCTGATACAACGCCATTTGGGAACATGTGAAATGGGACTAAAGGCAGCTTGAATGGTTGCAGATATCTTAGAGCAGTGGTTCTCACCTTGTGGGTCGCGACCCCTTTGAGGATCAAATGACCTTTTCACAGGGATCACCTGATTCATAACAATAGCAAAGTTACAGTTATGAAGTTGCAACAAAAATAATTTTATGGTTGGGGGGGTCACCACAACATGAGGAGCTGTGTTAAAGGGTCACAGCATTAGGACGGATGAGGACCATTGTAGAGAGGCATGTTGGGGTAACCTCTGGGAATAGTAGCTTTTCCAGCAGAGCTACAATGATGCATTGAGTCAGCGGCACGCTAGTTGCTGTATAAGCAGAAGGCAAGGCGGAGCCACGTATCTGGCAAAGGAGGCCAAACCAAACCAAACCAAACCCAGAACCAAAACAACAACTTGTCTTGCCTTTATCCAGATCCATTCCAGTGTGCATTTCTTTAGTAGGTTTAAGGAATACAGCTTATAGGTATTTCAGTGATTCTACCCCAAATTGCTTAATTGACTGATATTGTCCATTTCTTTCCCCAGTAGTCAAATGTTTCCTCCAACATTCCTTATGGCCAGCTTTCACAGGGCCAACCATAGACAAACGCACAGTCTGGATTTGAGGATCTTAGTAGGCTGCACGCATATGTCAAGCCTGAGAAAGAGCCTTTCAGGTAACCTAAGTGAATAAGACGGGAGCCCTGGTGTTGTAGACAAAAGCCTGGCTGCTAACTTCAAGGTCAGCAGTTCAAAACCACCAACCATTCCACTGGAGAAAGACTAGCCTTTCCACTCCTATCGAGTCACAGTAGGCATCTTTTGGATGGCCATCGGTTTAGGGCATTAAGGACTCAGGTAATCAAAAGAATGGCCTGCTCCTCTACTTGGGACTGGGACTGGGACTGGGACCGTGGCTACCAAGACATCTGTAGAATCAACCAAAGCAAAGTCACCGCCACTGAGTACATCCTGATTCGCAGCAACCCCGTGGACAGAAAAGAATTGCCCCTGTGGGTTTTTAAGGCTGCACATCTTTATTGCAGGAGAAAGCCTCATCTTTCTCCCATGGAGTGTCTGGTGGGTTGGAACTGCTGACCTTGTGGTTAGCATTCCCGCAGGTAACCTGCTATGCCACCAGGGCTCCTCTAAAAAATGCCCTGCTACTGTTGAATCCACCTTGACTAGTAGCAACCATATGTAGGATTTCTGAGGCTATAAATCTTTACAGGAGAAGACAGCCTCATTGTTCTCCCTTGGGGTAAGTGGTGGGTTTG
Organism: Tenrec ecaudatus; assembly: GCF_050624435.1. NCBI lineage: Eukaryota > Metazoa > Chordata > Mammalia > Afrosoricida > Tenrecidae > Tenrec > Tenrec ecaudatus. The sequence continues at coordinate 71,967,814 of NC_134539.1, read as the reverse complement.
AACCTGTCAACCTTACAGACAGCAGTCTCATGTCCAACTCCCAGCAACACCATGCATCCTTTAGATGGAAATACTGTTTGTCTGGAGGAAAAACAGTCCCATTAGGATAGTACTTGAGGAGGGAAGGGAGACCAGAAACTTCATGGGACAATGGGATTAAAGGACAAAGGAGTTTTTCTACAAACTTTTTGAAGCTCCTTCTTTATGTAAAACCCTTACATAAGGGCCAGAGCAAAACCCATGTTTGTGATTTCGCCCTGTGGTTTCTTCTGGGTCGTCATAGCAACACCCCTGGCCAGGGTTGGGTGGGAATCTCAGGAAGGCTCCAAGAAGCTGGGGCTTGGTCTCCCATGCTGGCTAGCCCGTGGTTAGTGGGGTGGTATTTTTAGCCTTTGGAAACAACCCCGTGGCAGTCAGGCGGCCCGGGTGGGGGCTACTAGAGCTGTCTCGTGCCCAGCTGCCCCATTACCCCTGCCACACAAAGCGCCCATGCTCTGTAATCACACCAGGAGAAAGCTAATAAAAGCGTTCTGCACAAACCTCAAAATTCAATTTAGTCCTGCGTTTGGGAGCTGGACCCTCCAAAGACTGATAAAAGCTTCGCTTCCGATCATCAGAACTGATCCAATCGGGATAAGCGGGCAGCTCCCGGATCCTAGAATCCGCCCCCCCTCCCGCTCCCAACCCCGTCTCCAAGTGCGCTGCGCTGCGCTGCCACGTTGCCTGATGGTTTATCACGCGCGCGGCCACTGGGAACTGTAGGGCACTTCTGCAGTCCAATTTTGGGGGTCCCGCATCACTAAACCTGGCTGCAGAGTTTCACATGGATTGGCACCCTAAGGTCATGTTCCTTGCGCAGAGAGAGGCAGCGTTTCTAGTCCCCAGGTCTCCTGACTTAAATGAAATCACCCAGGGAGCTCTTCCACCTGGTGGGAGGCTGATGTTCCATTTACGTGAATGGAGTGAGACGCATAGGGGATGCCCTCCCCCCGCCCCCGCCCCGCCCGCTTCCCAGAGAGAAACACTGCACAGGGTTTTGCTTACGGTCAGTTCCATGTCTTCTTCGTCTTTCTCCTTCGTAGGCTTCTCTGGTTCTTCTGGCTCCTTCTCTTGGAGATGGATTTCCTGGGCCTGAGACATGTAGGGCATGTCATCTTTATTCTTGAACTCCAAGCTGAGAATTGAAGGAGGAAGTAGAATTCCCAGAATTACCTAAAGTAATAACAATGATAATAATAATAATCACATTTAAAGGATTAAAATTAGTGTGGTTGCTTAGAGTCAGAGGGTCTGGGGGGAAGAAGGGAGGGAGGGAGTGTGTGTGTGTGTGTGTGTGTGTGTGTGTGTGTGTGTGTGCACGCTCTGTGGCCCAGAGTGGAGACCTGGACAGACAGTTGAAGAATTAAACACAGTTGATGCTATGACTCTCTATTGTGCCCAGCTAGGAGGCGTTTTGCACACCTAGTCTGTATTTGTGAGAAACCCAGCATCTGACCCAAATGCATTTTGCCTAGTTAACACCCACTTTGTAAAGATGGGAGCTGGGAAGGACATGAGGGAGGAGAGAGAGGTCAGGCATTTTAACCCAAGGCGCAAGTGGCAGAGAATTCAGCATCACATCTGACCATGAGAGAGCACTTGGCAGCCCCCCTGAAGTCAATCCCTACATATTTCCACAGGCATTTATTTGCTAACGTGTCAAGTGGGGCTGATGACTTGTCATCTGGCTATTGGCTTGAAAAAGAACGCTGTCCTAAATTGACCTTGAGCGTGGAGGAAAGCATGGGGGTTCATTTCAGAACATGTCCCTGTTACACACACACACACACACACACACACACACACACACACACACACACACCGCATTCACCCTGAGGATCCCTGCCCAAATGCCCCAGGGCTGTGCCAGCATTTCTCTCCGGTCTAAACGATGTGCTTGAACCTCCGTGTGACGTCCCTAAGTCTCCGGGAGGGTCAGTGAGGATGATCTTCAGGGAACGAGACAGGGACAGTGTGTGCTCAAATGCTCCCTGAGGTTGGAGATCAAGTAAGGGAAAAGAGTGGCCCTGAAAGCCGGGTCCCTGGCAGGCCTGGGAAGGCTCAGGTGGCAAGCTGGCAGCCATCAGGGGACATGACACCCCGACCTTGTTGCTGAGGGCCTGCTTTTAGCTCCCTGTTTTTGCAGTCACTAGCAGTTGGGCTACAGGACGCCTGTGGCACACTTCATGGGCCTTTCTGTGGTTCCAGACTAAGAGAAGGAACTGAGATGGGGTAGGGAGGACCAGGGCCAGGGGGTGAGCGAGGGGGTGTGTGGCTGATTCAGTCAGAGTGGCCTCCGAGCATTCTCCTGCCTGGAGGCCCTTTTACTTTGGGTCGACCTCAGAGTTGTCCAGATCAGGCAGTGTTAAGTCACTTTGAGTCCAGCATATGTTGTAACAGGGGCACGGTGGGTGAGGCATTGGCTGTTCACTGCATATTCAGCAGCTCAAACTCGCCAGCTGCTTGTCCGGAGAAAGTTAAGACTGACTGTTCTCACCAAGATGTGCAGCCTTGAGACTTGAAGTCTTGAGGGGACAATTCGACTCTGTCCTGTTGAATCTCTATGCTTTGGATCAACTCAATGGCAGTGGGTCTTTTGTCTTTTGCTTTAATTGTAACCAGAGTTGCTGGTTGGTGCAAATAGTGAAAGCACCTACATGCTAACAGCAAGGTTGGAGGTTCAAGTCCACCCAGGAGGACCTTAGACCAAAGGCCTGTGGATCTACATCTTACACACCAGCCCTCTGGGGCACAGTTTGGGGGCACAGATGTTCTCTGACACACAAAGAACACCAGGTGTCAGACTCAAACTGGTTTGTAAAATGTCCTTTGAGGCTTCTTCCTCCTAATTTTTCAGTCTGATTATTTTTTTAATTTGGAAAATGTTAGGGGAAAGAAGGCAAAAGCAAGAACTCCATATCTGACTTCTTTTACAAGCAGTCAAGTTCCTTCCATGGTGCACTCAATCCTGGCTTACACAATTGACTGTGCATCTTTCCTGTTCCTGTTTTGTTTTAAAGATTTCTCACAGACATAACTCTACACAGACACATTTTGGACTCTGGCTAAGCATACTAGTCTTTGCCTTCTTTTACTTCGCATAAGGACAAATCATAATTACTTAGCAATGTTAGTACTTACACATCTACCTGTCTATCGAGTTATCCAGCTAGCAAAATCATTTTTTTTTAAATTTCAGAGTTCTAAGTTTTTCTAATGCAGCCGATAGAGGTCAATATTTCTTTACAGAAAGAGAAAAAGGAAGGCCAGCAGGGTCAAGTTGTCTCAGAGAAAAGATCTCACACGTAAGTGACTCCGTGGGTAAGTGGCTTGTACCAGAAGTCAATGGTGTCTCCAATGTACCTGTGTCTTACTATCATCCTGGGTCTGATGAAAAATATGGATGTCCAAAGGGTCACGTGGAGGAGGTGAGCCAGTCAGGGTTCAGTGTACCAATGATGAATCATACAACTTTCTTCTAGTTCTTTAATGCTTCCTTCCATCCACTATCATGGTCCCAATTCTACCTTACAAATCCAGTTAGACCAGAGGATGTACACTGGTACAGATAGGAACTGGAAACACAGGGAATCCAGGACAGATGAACCCCTCAGGACCAGTGGTGAGAGTGACGATACCAGAGGGCAGAGAGACGGTGGGGTGGAAAGCGGGAACCAATAACAAGGGTCTAACTCCCTCCCTGGGGGACAGACAGTGTAAGACATGATAAAATAATAATAATTAATAAAATATTAAGGGTGAGAGAGGGAGGGGAAAAGTCAGGGGGGGGGGAATGAGCAGCTGATACCAAGGGCTCAAGTAGAAAGAAAATATTTTGAGAATGACGATGCCAACAAATGTACAAATGTGCTTGACACAATGGATATGTATATGGATTATGATCAGAGTTGTACAAACCTCTAATAAAATTATTTTTTTAAAAAGAGAGAAAAAGGAAAATAAGGAGGTCCCCCCCTGGAGTGTTGTTGCTGCTATTGTTGTTGCCCTAATTGTGGCTCAGAGCAATAGAAGGAAACCCTGCCTGGTCTTGTTCTGTGCTCACGGTCATTGCTTTGTTTGAATCCATTGTTACAGTCACTGTGCCCATTTTTCTAATTTGAGGTCTTCCTCTTTTTCTCTGACTCACTTCGAAGCGACATGTCCTACTCCAGGGACGAGCTCCTACTGATAACACGTTCAAAGGATGTAAGAGGACGTCTTGCCATTCCCCCTTCCTAGGAGCCCTCTGGCTGTACTTCTACCCGGACTTGTTTGCTCATTCCTTTGACAGTCTGTGGCATAATCAATATTCTTAGCCAACACAATAACTCACAGGCTCCGTTCTTTGATCTTCCATATTCATTCATGCATGTAAAATGTGGTAGTCACTTAAGCTGGTGTCAATGTAAGGATTAAGAATGTAGGGGTGGAGTCGAGGGTGTCAATCTGGAGAGAGCCAAGCTAATGAGACTTCTGTGTGGGCATGGCCTTTTCCTGAGAATTCTGGGAAATCTGGGACTTCCTCCCTGGAGGCGGAAGACACTTCTCTCTCTCTGCTACTCCCTGGGAGACATGTGTAGAAGACAAGCCACATGGATGTAACCCAGCCTTGGAAGCCAGAGAAGCCACAGAGAGACCCTTGCCAGCGTTGAGATGCTTACAACACCACTGGACCCAAAGACTTTCTATCCACTGGCTTGCGATCGTTCTGCATTTGGCTTCATTGCATGTGTTTCATGAGTCTGAAGAGGACTTTATAGATTGGTATTGGAGACATATGGGCTAATATCGGACCTATGGCCTTGGACTGGACTGGGTTGGGATGTTTTCTCAAAGTTCAAATCCTCTTGTATATAAACCTCTCACTTACATACATATGTGTGTTCATGGATTTATTTCTCTAGTCTACCCAGACTAACACATAAAATAACTGAAAAAATATGGGTTGGGTCAGGTCCACCTTAATCCTCAAAGTAACATCTTTACTTTTTCGTGCCTTAAAGAAGTCTTTTGCAGGCAAGTTAGCCATTCAAATCCACCATCCACTCCATGGAAGAAAGAGAGGCTTTCAGCTACTCTCGACATGTAAACCTTGGAAACCCAAAGGAATAATTCTACTCTGCCCTACAGGTCTGTTAGGAACCAAAATGGACTTGATGACCGTGAATTTGATTTTGCAGCAAGTTTGCCCAAAGCATTATGCAGCTTGATTTCTTCACTACTTTTCCATGGTCATTGATTATTGATCTAAGCAAAGTAAAATCCTTGACAATTTTACTCTTTTCTCCATTTAGTATGATATCCCTTGGTCAAGTTGTGAAGATATTTGTTTTCTTTATATTTACATGTAGTTTATATTGAAACCTTTTAGCTGCATCAGTACATGCTTCAAGTCTTCTTCGCTGTGAGCAAACAATGCTCATGGCATGGGGCATGATGCAGTGAAATAAATGAATTTGTCTTTTGGAAAAACCACGGAGACACATGACCTGTGTATTTCTAAGTGAAATAAGTCAATCTGAAAGAAACCTATATTTTCATCTGATTCCCATAAACTATCTGGAAAAGGCAAAACTACAGAGACAGTGAAAAGATCGGCAGTTCCTGGGGGGCTCATGGGATGGAGGAGAGTGATGTGTCAGTGGGCCTCAGGGCATTTTAAGGGCAGTGAAACCATTCTGCATGATACTGTAAGGGTTGACACATGACATTATGCATTTGTCAAAAGCTAGATAGCTGGACAACACAAGGAGTGAATCCTAAAATAAACTATGGCACCTTAATGAACCAGGATGTATTAATATTAGCCTATCATCTGTCACAAATGTACCCACCCCACCAATGTTGTTAAATGATAGGGGAAACTGTGTGTGCTTTCAGTTAAGTCTTTCTGCAAACCTAAAACTGCTTGGGAAAAAAAGAAGTTCTGAAAACTCAAACAACAACAACAACAAAAGTTTTGGCACCATCCCTAGAGCTGTGCTTAACACGCCGACAGGATCTAGGGAGGCTCTCGCTATGTGTTGATGACAGTACTAACACAGAAGCTTCCAATGCACAGTTGGGGGTCTAGAATCACCCTCCCGTGATAAGGGAGCACCCAACCCCATCACTGACTTAGCTTGGAATACCCAAGCCACTGTCAGGCCTCATAGCCAGTAGGACCTCCGGGTCATGCTGACCTTGAGGCCCGAGTTCTTGCGCATCCGTAGGCGGCCCATCCACATGTCAGTGAGCAACATCTGGCTGCACGTGTGTGCGATGAAGTCACGGTGCTTGGCAGCCACGGCGAGCTGCAGGCACGTGGCGTTGCTCCAGTTCTTCAGTTCATACGTCAGCAGCTTCATGGCCAACTGCTCGTCCTGCTTGTAGGACTGGTCTAGGAGCTCCACGGCCAGCTGGCCAAAGTCCCTGAAAGAGATAACATTTGGAAGCATCTTTCAAAGTCAGCTTGGAGACCAGATGACCAAAATGGGGACCCAGTCCATGGGCCCGGTCACAAAAGGAGCGTGCTGAGTGGTGTGTGATATATGAGAGATACTCTGTATGTTCACTTGTTCTTCCGGCTAACGGTTATTCAGTATTTACCAGGAACCAGATCAAGAAGTCCTGGTCGCACAAGGGTGAGGAGCTTAGTTAACAGGAAGGTTGGCTATCTCAACCTACCACATACTGCATGGAAGATAAAAAACCTACCAATCTGCTTCCCCAAAGATTACAGCCCAGGGAACCCTACGGAGGCCGTTCCTTCACGGTCACTATGAGCTAGAGTTGACTCCACATCCCTCAAGAACATGGGCTAGATCCATTACCTGTTTGTCAGTACCTCGTGTGGTGTGTTCTTATGCTGCTGGCAGCTAGGCTACTGGCATTTCAAACACTGGTTGGGGCACCAGTGGTGGCCAAGCTCCAGAAAACATCTGGACTAAGACTGTGAAGAAAGGTCTGTGAGCTACGTTGGGATATCAGTGAAAAGCCTGTGGGTCCCAATAGAGTGCTGTCTGCTCTAGGGTTGGGAGATGAACTTTTTCGGTTGAAAGGTGCTACTCACTAGCCATGACCATGAAGAGACACACATACTCATGACCGTGAAGACAGGGCACGACAGGCGAATGTCTCTTGTTGCCATTGACAATGTCTCCATGAGCCAGAGCTGACTCAAAGGCAGGTATCTCCTTTAGCTTGCAGGTGTAAGTTAAACAGACCAAGAGCCCAGCATTGAAGGGCTTGAATTCAAAGCATGGGGTGGGGAGAGGAGACACACCAGTAAGCCGATGACTCGCATGTAGCTGTCTTCTGAAAAGGGACAGTCTCCGTTTCAAATATCAACCCTGACAATCACAAATGTGTGATCTTGGAGTAAGGTGCTTAAAATCTCTGAGCCTCCTTTTTTTTGAATCTACTTGATGGAGGTAATTGAGATGAAATGAGATCATCAGGTTGCTACGAGTCAGAATTAACATGGGGACAGTGGGTTGTACATGTGTGCACCTTCTGATGTAGTTCTGTGCCCAGTACGTGTTAACGATTCATGTCTACCCTCTTTGCGGGGGGTCTTACAGAGCGCATATCATTAAACACTTGGATATTAACCAAAAAGGCTGGCGATTTGAACCTACACAGCATGTGTTTGTAAGAACGGTCTTGCAACCAGATCCTACCAGGTCATAGCCAAGAAAGCTCAAGGAGCACAGTTGACTCTGTAAACCTTGGCAAACTGATGGCAATTGGAATCTGGAATCTTCCATGGGTACCATTGGAGCCATACTGCTTCCCTTGAAAGCTTTAAGCAGCTTAGATGCTCCAGTGCTGGGGACCTGTTCCTCTTCGCTTCCCCTGACTGCCCAATCCAATTGCCAGGTGACCAACCTGGAGTTGTGGTTCAGCTCCTGGGAGATGTCATCGACCATGTCATTCTCTGAGGCCTCGTGCGCCATGGCTTTACAAAGTTTACAGGCCACCAGGGCCTTGGCCATGGCCTCCTCGCCATGCTGCCAGAAGAACAAGGCCATCTTCTGCCGCTTCATCAGGACAGCCCACACCATCAGCTCGTGGAAGGGGAAGGGGAAGTGGTTGATCTCAGGGTCGTCCAAGTCAATATCCACCTCTTCTTCTCGCTTCTTGGTTGTTTTCCTTCCTCGCCTCAAGGGAACATCGTCCTGTGATTTTAGGAACACAGACAGAGGCTGATGTACAAATCAGTTCAATTAAGCTGGGACTTATCATATTGAGCCCTGGTGGCACAGCGGTCATATGTTGGGCTGTGAGGTCGGCCGTTCTAAGCCACAAGCAGCTATTCAGAAGAAGGTCGAGGCTTTCTGCTCCCATAAACAGTTACGGTTTATGCACAAGGGCAACACAGCAGTGGGTGGTTCTGCCCTTTCCACTAGGGCAACCATGAGTCTGAATTGACTCGATGGCAATGAGTTTGGTTTGGAGTTCATATCATTTATTACTTCTGACAGCTTTGAGATTGATACAGAAATGAATTGGGGCAGCTCCTATCTGCAAAGAACTTACAAGTACATACATGGCTAACTTGAAAACAAGTTATAACAAATACACAAACACAGTCCTATGGGGACATGCTGTTATATGTGGGAGAATTTCATTATCTTTCCATTCTACTTTTACATGAAACTTTTGAAACCCCTGTGTACTCTAATTAAAAAGAATTTTCCTTATGGTTCATTTTTTGTGCCCCCACCCCACCCGCCCCTCTCCACTGGTAGGGTTAGTTGTATCTCGTATGGGCAGCTCAACCCTTTTCATGGAAAGGGCATTCTATATGTTCATTTGCATATGTGGCAATAACCACATGAGCACAGATGAGAAGCAGATATCACCTGTCTCGAGTTTCTGCATACCAATGAGGAGCATTTGTGAAGTGATGCTGCTGCTGTTCATATCTGTTGTCACTTGCAAACACCCATGAATGTATTACCCTTAATGGAAATTACATACATCCTTGATTTTCAAGTGAATATTTCAGACAGGATTCATTTCCTGTTTGCAATGCTAACATAACCTCGTGGAGGAATTTTCAAAGTTATTGTGAAACTTGGATAATTTTCTCTTCCTTATTTTAGAATCATGTACTGAGTCCTGACCCAATAAAGAACCGAAATATTTTTTTGATGTGAAATAAAGGGAATAAATAACTAATATGAATAACATGAACAAACACTTACTTCCATCCCCAGCAGTTTCAAGGCTTTGGGCTGTTTAAAAAGAAAAAGATATCATGAACTTAGACTCTCTCTATATATGTTAAAAATAATCCTATCATATCTAAAAGTGGCAATCAGGACTCTATTGAACCCGGTCAAGCATTCATCTGGCAGCTTGTACTGTGGTGGCTTTTGTGTTGCTGTGAGGCTGAAAGACAGTAGTGCAAATACCGCTTTCAGGGGAGCTTACAGACTAGCTTACAGACTAGTTTACAGACTACCTTACAGACTAGTTTACAGACTAGCTTACAGAGTAGCTTACAGACTACCTTACAGACTAGTTTACAGACAGTTTACAGACTAGCTTACAGACTAGTTTACAGACTAGTTTACAGACTAGCTTACAGACTAGCTTTCAGACTAGCTTTCAGACTAGCTTACAGACTAGTTTACAGACTAGCTTACAGACTATAGCTTACAGACTAGTTTACAGACTAGTTTACAGACTAGCTTATAGACTAGTTTACAGACTACCTTACAGACTAGCTTACAGACAGTTTACAGACTAGCTTACAGACTAGCGTATAGACTAGCTTACAGACTAGCTTACAGACTAATTTACAGACTAGCTTACAGACTAGCTTACAGACTAGCGTATAGACTAGCTCACAGACTAGCTTACAGACTAGCTTACAGACTAGCGTATAGACTAGCTCACAGACTAGCTTACAGACTAGCTTACAGACTAAAGCAGGCTTGGAAAGAAGGACCTTCAAGGGAAACAGCCAGTGAAAAACCTATGCAAACTAGAGGCACATTGTTGGATAATGTGCTGAAAGGTGCGCCCCTTAGGTTGGAAAGCACTCAAAATATGATTGGGGAAGAGTCGACCTCAAAGTGGCGTTAACCTTAATGACGTGCATGGAGTAAAGCCCTGGGGACGTTCCTTTGCTGACGTGGCACGACTCAAACTAAGAAGAGACAGCTGAAAACACCCATTATAACCACAGCATGCAATTTATGAAGCACGAGTCTAGGAAAATTGTTACTTGCAAAAAAAATGAAATGAAAAACAGGAAGAAAATATTCTAGGCACTTCAATAACCCCCCCCCAAAAAAAAACACAAAAAAAGCTTAGGGATAGCTGATAGCAACACTGACTGTATAATCCCACTTGAGGAGAACAAATATCAGAATTTTAGGTGAATGGATTCATTGGATGTTGTAAGTTATGGCAAAACAACAACAATAACCATAATAATATATAATAATATATGATTTATTACAGTTTCAGGGGGGTGGTGGGGTGGGGGAGAGGGGACAATGGAGAGCTGATATCAAGGAGTTAAAGAAAAAAGAAAATGGATTTTAAATGATGATAGCCACAATTGTACAACTATGACTGATCTAATGAAATTATGGATTGTAATAATATTTGTAAGAGCTCTCAATAAAATGTTAAGAAAAACAAACACAAAAACCAAAAACCAGCCACTCTGCCACCAGGGCTTCTGAGTGAACTGAACTAGACTGGCATTGGTCATTTTGAATGGTACAACTGGATGGTCTACTGGGCTGGAAATGAAAAGTTGAAGGGAAATAGCATCACTTTACTGTCAAGAAGAACATTTTAAGATCTGTCTTGAAGTCCAATGCCATTAAAATTTAGGGTAGTTTCCATATGCTTACAAGGAAGACCAATTAATATGACTATTATTCAAATTCACATACCAACCACTAAAGCCAATGATGAAGAAATTGAAAATTTTTACCATTTTTATGGCCTGCAATTGATCAAACATGCAATCAAAATGTACTGATAACTGCATGTGATCAGAATGTGAAAGTTGGAAATAAGAAAGATCAATAATTAGAATATATAGGTCTGCATGATAGAAATGACTGGGAGATTGTGTAACAGAATTTTGCAAACCAAAGCCTTTTTCTTTGAAAAAATCTTTTTTCAATAACTTAAAGACAACTATACATCTGGACCTCACTGGGTAGAATACACAGGGACCAAATTGACTAGCTCTGCTGAAAGAAATAAAGAAAAAGTCCAATATTATCCGTCAGAAAAAGACCAAGGGTTGCCTCTAAAACAAATAATCCATTGCTCATATGCAAGTTCAAGTTGAAGCTCAAGACAATGAAAACAATTCCTCATGAGACAAAGTACAACCTTGAGTATATCCAACCTGAATTTCGAGATCATCTCAAGCCTAGATTCGATGCACTGAATATTAATGATGGAAGAGCAGACAAGTTGTGAGATGATCACGGACGTCATCAGTGAAGAATGAGTCACTAAGACCACGAGATCCCTTTTAAGAAGGCCAAACTGGATGCCAGCACAGACTCTGAAACAATGTTGAACATGGAGTAGCTAAAGCAAATGGAGGAAATGATGAAGAGCTGAATAGATTTCACACATTGGCTAGAGAAGACAGAGTACAGTTTTATAATGAAATGGGCAAAGACCTCAGGTAGGGAAAGAGGGAGAACATGCGCAGCATTTCTAAAATCAAAAGACATGTAGACAAATTCCAACCTTGAAGTGGTATTTCGAAGGATTATAGAATCCTACAGGCAAGATGAATGGCAATCCATTCATCTTTAGAAGGAACATTTCAAGATCTCCCTTAAAGTACAATTGTGTATGTGATAGAATATCTATTCACTTACAAGGAAGACCAGTTGATACAATTATGATTCGAATGTATAAACCAACCACTAAAGTCCATGATGAAGAAGTGGGAAGAATTCTAATTTCATCAGTCTAAAAGTGATCAGACATGCAATTACTATGCATTGACAAATACTGTTGTTTGGAATGTGACAGGTAGAAGCAAAGAAAACGGATTAGTAGTTGGAAAATGTGACCTTCATGATAGAAATCAAGCTAGAGATGGCATGATAGACATTTGCAAGGCCAATGATTTCTTTGTGGCAAATACCTTGTTTTCAACAACACACATCAATTATATATTTGTACATCACTAGATGAAATATACAGGAATCAATGACTATACGTGAAGGAAAGCTCAATGTCAGCAGCCAAATGAAGGCTGGGCACTAAAGGGTGGAACCGATCACCAATTGCTCAGGTGCAAATTCAGTTTGAAGCTGATGAAAACTAAAAGTGCGAAAGAGCCAAAGTACAATCTTCGGTAAGTCCCATCTGAACTTAGAGACCATCTAAAGGATGACGCTAAAGACAGAAGACTGGATGAGCCGTGGGATGACAACAAGGACATCATAGAGGAAGAAAGCAAAAAAGTCATTAAAATTACAATAAGGGAGGAAAGAAAGACGACAAAGGATGTCAGAAAAGACTTTGAGACTTGCTTATGAATATAAAGTAGCTGAGTGAATGGAAAAATCATGACATAAAATAGTTGAAGAGAAAATTGCAAAGGGCAACTCAAGGAGACTAAGTGTGGTGCTTACATAATCTGTTGTCCATTTGAGATTTAAGAGTGAATGGGGTGGAGGTTAGTCTGTCAATCAGGTCGCAGCTTGATGACCTCATTTGGAGGTGCTAAGGAGATGAATAGCTTGCTGTAGGTGGGACACATGTTTCCTCCCTGTGAGACACATTGTGGACAAGACACATGAAGCTATGTTAGAGCCACAGACATGAAGGAGCCACATGGAGACTCCTGCCAGCGCTGAGATATCTCTACCAGCACTGGATGCACAAGACATTTTACCCACTGGCCTGTGATCTGCATTCAGCGTCGTTGCAAGTGTTGTGTGGGTCTGAAGAGGAATTTGGAGATTGGTATTGAACGTATGGGCTAATATCAGACTTCTGGACTTGATCTGGATGGGGCAGGGATGTTTTCTCAATATTCAATTGCTCTTGTATATGAAGTTCTTTCGTATACACATATGAGTGTGTATGAATTTATTTCTCTGGTCTACCCAGACTTACACACTAAGCAGTGCATTAAAATTAAATGTACAAAGACCTGGAGTTAAAAAATCAAAAGGGAAGAACTCGCTCAGCATGTCTCAAGCTGAAAGGACGGAAGAACAAATTCAAGCCTTGAGTTGCAATAGTGAAAGATTCTAAGGGTAATATATTGAACAGTGGAAGGCATGTCAAAAGAAGATGGGAGGAATACACAGAGTTATTGTGGCCCAAACAATTGGCTGATGTTAGCACATGAGTAAGAACTAATGATACTGAAGGAAGAAGTTCATGTTGCACTGAAGGCATTAATTGAAAAACAAGGCTCCAGGAATGGACAGAATGCTCATTAAAATGTTTCAGCAAACTGATAGCCATAATGGAAACTCTCAGTAGTCTATTCCAAGAGATTTGGATGACAATTACCTGGTCAACTGCCTGGAAGAGATCAGAATTTGTGCCAGTTCAAATGAAAGCCAATTTAATAGAAGTCAGCAATTATTAAACAATAGCATTAACATCACATGTAAGTCAAATTTTGCTGAAGATAATTAAAGAATAGTACACCAGCAAGGAACTGCCAACACTTCATGATGGATTCAGAAAACAAGGGACATCATTTCTTATATCAGATGAATCTTGGTTGAAAGGAGAATAAGCTGATGCCAGGGGCTTACGTGGAGAGCAAAAGTTTTGAGAATGATGAGGGCAACGAATGTACAAATGTGCTTTATACAATTGATGTATGGATGGATTGTGATAGGAGTTGTCTGAGGCCCCAATAAAATAATTTTAAAAATAATAATAAAAGAAGAGAATACTAGAATGTGTTAACTTGCATTTTGTTGATTATGCACAGACATATGACTGTCTGAATCATATCAAATCAGGGATAACATTGCAAAGAATGGGAATTACAGAACACTTAATATTTATTCACATGGAATCTGTACAAAGACCAAGATGCCATCATTTGAACAGAACAAGAGAATACTGAATGTTTTCAAATCAGGAAAGGTGTGTGACAGAGTTATATTTTTCACCATACTTATTCAATCTATATGCTGAGCAGGTTATCTGAGAAGCTGGACGATATGAAGAAGAATCTTGTATCAGATTGGAGGAAGGCTCATGAACAACCTGCTGTCACTATGCAGATTACACAACTGCTTGCTGAAACTGAAGAGAATATGAAGCACTTACTATTGAAGATCCAAGGCGAGCACCTTCAGGATGGAATGCAACTTAACATAAAGAAAACAACGATCCTTACCAAAAAGACCATCATAATAAATGGAGAAGAGATTGAAATTGTCAAGGATTTTATTTTACTTGGTTCCACCATCGAAACTTATGGAAGCAGCAGTCAAGAAATCAAACAACCCCGGGGGAAGAAATGGGGAGCTGATATCAGGGACTCAAGCGGGAAGAGAATGCCTTGAAAATGACGGTGGCAGCATATGTGCAAATGTGCTTGACACAATGGATGAATGCATGGATTGTGATAAGAAATGTAATAGACCCTAATAAAAGTATTTTAATTTGAAAGAAAAAAAATCAAACAACCCACTGCATTGGGCAAGTCTGCCGCAAACAACCTCCTTTAAGTGTGAGAGAGAAAAGATGTCCCTTTGAGGACCAAGGTGCACTTGACTCAAGCCATGTTATCATCATTGCATTCACATCAATGTGAAATATGGAGAATAAATGAAAATGCATGAAGAAGAAGATGACTTTGAATTATGATGTTGGTGAAGAATATTTTATGTGTCATGGACTGCTAGGAGAATACGCAAATTTGTCTTGGAAGTATAGTCAGAATGTTCTCTGAAAGCAAAGATGATGAGCCCGTGTCACCTACTTTTGACACGTGATCAGGAGGGACGAGTTCCCGGAGGAAGATAACCTGCTTGGTACAGTAAAGAGTCATCAAAATAGTGGAAGATGCTCAAGGGGATGAATGGTCACAGTGGCTGCAACAGTGGGCTCAAACAAGCCACGAGGGTGAAGCTGACGCAGGGTCCAGCAGCGCTTCATTCTGTTGTACAGGGGGTCTCTGTGGATTGGAACCTACTTGGTGGTCCATAACAACAACAACAATTGTGCCATGTAGCATTTATTTATTTTACTAAACAAAAGGGAAACTGTAGAACTATAAGAGAAACAGTGATTTGGCGATTTTGGTGGAAATCCGGGAGCTGTTGTGTTGTTGTTTGTTGCTGTTCTGCTAGTTGTGACTCTTGATGACTCATGTGTTACCGAGTAGGACGACTCAATAGTTTTGTTTGTTTGTTTGTGTTCAGTGGCTGTAATGTTTTTTCCCTCTCACCCCTCCCACCACCCCCCTACCCCCAGTGGCTGTAATCTTAATGGAATCAAATCACCAGGCCTTTTCTTCCTTGAACTGTGAGGTGGGCTTAAATCACTGATCTTTAGGTTAGCAGTCAAATGCAACCCAGGGCTCTTCAGGAAGCTGGAGAGGAATAATGAGATTTCCTAAAGGTAATGCTTACAGGGTTTGAATCTATTTTGTAGACCGAGATTTCCTCCTCTTCCTTAGTGCCATTCTTCTCAGTCGACATAACACTAATCACTTGGGAGAATAATGAAATATTTAACCAAACCATCAGGTATTAATCAAACCTCTAGAACTCCTATTCTCTGACGATGTGGGACATTATTCAGAAATATGTAGCTGTCACATGGTGGCCATTACTCGATGCTGCCGCACAGAGAGCACAAATGAGTGGGGCCAGAAGGGTGTGTTCTTCTGGTGGTGGCAGAAGGGATGTAACGGCAATGTCAGTGCCATTGGCCTCGTTGGGAATGTACAAAACAGGCACCAGAGAAACAAGATAGCTCAGTCATTTACAGAACTTGATCTGCAGTTAGCAAATGGAGATGGAAACTCATGAAGCAGGGCTCAAGAACACTGGCTCGCGGTTTTTCCCATGGATGGGCAGGTGCGTCTTGAAAGGTCTGGGCATAAAGAGTAAAGGTGTGGACGCTCCAGCTCTATCCCCTTCAACTTTGAACAACCAGCCTTTCTTCTTTTCCTTCCCTTTCTGCTTCAGCACCTTTAAATTTTACACGATTAAAAAAATGTCAGTGCTCTCAAAGTTCTCTGTTGAGATGATAAAATATCTCCACAATAAAATAAACGTTATTTAAAAAATTATTCCTACCTCCAGTCAGAGTAGCAGATCTCAAAATATGGACCATGTGGGTCCTGGAAATCCCTTTCAGGGGTCCATGCAGTGAAAGCTACTTTCATTAATCATATTGAGATGTCATTTGCTTTTAACACTATGCCAATATTTTACTGGGGGGCAAAAACAATGGTGAGCCAAACTGCTGAGTCTTTGGTATGAACGAAGGCCCACCCCTCACTCCTATACATCAAAGACATCCAACAATAAACAAGTGAATTAAAACCTCACTCTCCTTGAGTTGATTCTCACCCACGGTGGCCCTATTGTGAAGACGGGGTAGAACATTTTACTAGTTGTCATTAGATTCTTCACTTTTGCACATTTATATTACACACACATCGGATTCATTTAAGCATAACCTTGATAAGGCATAAAATATTAACTTTCTTAAATCTCTACTTTTAGAGACCAGTCTTACAGGTCGACTAGAGACTGGTCGGAGCCTCAAGACTGTGACCTTTAGTCACCCTTCAGGTCTGGAGTTGAACTCCCCCCTCATCAAGTCAACCATTTAAGAAGGCAGGACAAAGTTCCCAGGGGCTGGAAGGAAGGAGGGATGGAAAGAGGCACGACAGGGAGGAAATAGGGAGAGGGGACACTGAGGGATGGCACTGCAGGAGTTCCAACAAACTGGTGCACACTCTAGATGATAACATCGACAATCTGTTCCGTAAACTTTCACCTAATTTGAAATAAAAAAAGTTTTTTAAACTTTCTACTCTGGAAAACAGGAAGTCCTAAGGCACAGGTGCTCGTGCTCAGCTGCTAGCCAAAAGCTGCTCTGAGGGACAGGAGCTCTGGGAGTCTGTGCCTGTGAAGAGTCAATTCTGCCTCAGAGGAACCCTGTAGGGTAGAGTAAAACCTCCCCATTGGGGTTCAAAGGCCATATTTTGGCGAGGAAAAACTTCTGAGGCTGTAGTTCTCTCTCTCTCTTTCTATAAATATCTATAAGAAAAGATTGCCACATCATTTTACTGCAGAGCAGATAGTGGGTTAGAACTGCTGACTGTTTCAGGTAGCAGCTGAATGCTTTAGCCACTGTGCCACCAGGATTCCCTCCTGTAAAGACTGTGGGTGGGGACCCTAGTGGGGGAAGTTCTGCTCCTTCTGAAAGGCCACTCTGGGTTGAAATCAAGTTTATGGCACAATCACCACGCTTGGTGACAGGTGTTTTTAAGACAAAGTCAAAGTTGCAAAGATGAGAATTTTAAACAACTTGCATTTCCAATGACAACACTGATAGCTTTTCAATATTTACTGTTCCTTCTACATTACATTAGATTAAATGTAATGCCAATAAGTGGGATTTTATATAATGAAATGGGTCCACATTTGATTGATAAGCCCAATTTAACAAACAATTATTTCCCAATGACTAACTCATGATGTTACAAGACAGACCAAAATAATTTAAAGCAACAGAATTGGAAATTTTAATTGACATTCTTTCAGATTTCACATAGTAACTGGTCTTTAGGAAACAACTACTGTTGAACTTGGGTAGCGAGATGTAGTCAATTAATATGGCCCTTCTGGCCACAATACCTTTTGTGATATAAATTTTAGACCCTATGTGTGTGTTTGCCAAGGAACTCTGCTGGCTTAGTGCTTATGTGTTGGGCTGCTAACCTCAAGGTCAACAGTTCAAAACCACCAGCCATTCCATAGGAGAGATCAGAGGTTTTCTACTCCCATGAAGAGTTACTGTCTCAGAAACTCATGGGGGAAGTTTTACCCTGTCCTATACAGTCACTATGAATCAGAATTGACCCAATGACAGTGAGGTTGGTTTCCTTTTTTGGATACATGCAGTTTTAATCATATTTTGGAGAGGGTTCTCTGCTGTAGAACTAATGTGGGATATTTTCTCTGTCGCCTCTTTAGTACAAGTGGGACTCAAGACACCAACTACTATTTCCTTGGAGGTACTGTCTACTGAAAGACAAAAACCATGCCTCCAGATAAGAATGAGCCATCTCAGAAGCAGGGACACAGAAAGAACTCCCAGGAGCATCAAGGGAGGGAGTCACCAGCGGAGCATGTTCAAGACCTCTGTGTAAAGTGGTGGAGGCTGAGACCAGAGGCACAAGCTCCTGCCCAGAGATCATGGGACAGAGAGAAGCCAGGCTGAGACCAGAGGCCAAAGGAAGGAGACTATGAGACAGACTAGTGTGGAGGCTATGAGACTGTGAGGCAGAGCACCAGCTGTCTTCCTGGCCTAAGCAAGCAGAGGGAAGGCAACCACACGGCTGAGGACCAGAGAGAGACTGGTTTGCTGGTTGAGAAGCGTTATTGCCATGGACCAATGACTATATCCTTAATGTTTGCTGATCCTAACTTGTGGTAACCTGTTAACATCCACAATGCTAGATGCCTTCAAGTCGGCTCTGACCCATAGCGACCCCTATGCACAACAGAATGAACCCCAGCATGGTCCTGTGCCATCCTCACAGTCATTCCTATGTCTGAGTCCACTGATGCAGCCACGGTGTCAGTCCATCTCGTCAAGGGCCATCCTCTTGTTCGATACCCCTCCACTTTACCAAACACAGCTGTCCTTTTCCAAGAACTGGTCTTTTCTGACAATATGTCCAAAGTATGTAAGATGAAGTCGTACCGTCCTCGCTCTAAGGAGCACTCTGGCCTTATTGCTTCCAATACAGATTCGTTTGTCCTTTCTGCAGTCCATCATGCTTTCAATGTTCTTCTCCAGCACCACAATTCAAATGCACCTGTTCTTCTATGGTCTTCCTTATTCAAGGTCCAACTTTCACATGCAAACTTCCTTAATAATCACCCCCCTTAATTGTGAGTATTATCTATGAGTTCTGTATCACAGCTAATAGAGAAGCAGTGTCATGGGAGGAATGGCTGCTGTCAGAATAAGGTACAGAAGGATGGAGGGTGAAGTCAAGTTTGGTCTCTGCTTCATGGCAATAGGTCTGGGGCTGTTGAGGAGTTGGATTCTTCTCTCTCTGGGTAACCAGAGGAGATCAGGTTTCATGCTATCCCCTGCATGGTCTTCCCAGGTTTTGAATCAAAAAAGGGTGAGATGATTGAGTGGTAAAAATGATCAAATACTGGATGACTAATCAAGAGGTTGAACGTTTGAACTCTCCCAGATGTTCCTTGAAAGAAAGGCCTTGCCATGACCAAGGGTAATGTAACCAAGAAAAATTACTGAAACCCAAATGAAGACTAATCATGATAGTATGACAAGAGGAAAGTAAAAGTAAATAGATGAAAGCACGAGGAGGCAAAGGGCATTTACAGATGTCTAAATACAGGCATGTACATATATAAACATATTTATATATGACAATGGGGAAATAGATCTATGTTCATATATTTATAGGTTTACTATTAATGTAGCAGATGGACATTGGGCCTCCACTCAAGTACTCCCTCAATGCAAGAACACTTTGTTCTTTTAAACTGGCATTCCATAATGCTCACCTTCCCGACACTATCGCTGAAGACAAAGTGGGTGCATAACCAAATGTGAAGAAAGCTGATGGTGCCCAGCTATCAAAAGATATAACATCTAGGGTCTTAAATGTTTGAAGGTATATAAGGGGCCATTTAGCTCAAAAGTAATAAAACCCACGTGGAAGAAGCACACCAGCCAGTGCGATCATGAGGTGTTGATGGGATCAGGTATCAGACATGAAAGAACAAAAAAATCATACCATCTGTGCTCACCTTCCTGATACGATCACTGAAGACAAAGTGGGTGCATAAGCAAATGTGATGAAGAAAGCTGATGGTGCCCAGCTATCAGAAGATCTAGTATCTGGGGTCTTAAAGGCTTGAAGATAAACAAGCGGCCATCTAGCTGAGAAGCAACAAAGCCCACATGGACGTATCACACCAGCCTGTGTGATCACGAGGTGTTGAAGTGATCAGGTTTCAGGCATCAAAGAACAAAAATCAAATCATTGTGAATGAGGGGGAGTTCAGATTGGGAACCTGAGACTCCTATGTAGGCAATTGGACATCTCTTCAGGACCAATGCTGAGAATGGTGATACTGGGAGGGTGGAGGGAGGGTGTCGTGCAAAGGGGGAACTGATTACAAGAATTTATGTGTGACTTCCTCCCTGGGGGACAGACAACAGGAAAATCGTTGGAAAGTGTAAGACATGGCAAAATAACAATAATTTATAAATTATCAAGGGTTCATGAGGGGGGAGGGAGGGGAAAAATGAGGAGCTGATACCAAGGGCTCAAGTAGAAAGCAAATATTTTGAGAATGATGAGGGCAACAAATGTTCAAATGTGCTTGACATACAATGGATGGATGTATGGATTGTGATAAGAGTTGTATGAGCCCCCAATAAAATGACTTAAAACAGAAGTGGTATAAGGAAGGGATGATTCAACCAAGGTGTAGTATAGCACAAAAACAAAAAGTAAGGCCTTGTGGCCTATTTCAAAAGGTCACTGTCAGGAAAGCCCTATGGGTCAGTTCCACTCTGACACATAACAGCGTTACCATGAGTCTGAAATAGCATTGGCAGCAACTGGTTTTATCAAAGAAGAATATCCACAATTATCTGTAAAAATTATTAAGATATCCCTTCCTTTTCCACCTACATACTAGAGTTTCTTTATAGATTTCAAGCAACACATTTTGCAACAGAAATAGATAAGAAAATCTGGTTTGTTTCCTATTAAGACACACACCTGAAGAAATTGACAAAAATGAAAAACAATACTATTCTCCATAATTCAGCTTTTGTTCTTAAGAAAATATGATTTCTCATAAACATGTTATTTTTTGAATTTAAGGGTTTTATTGGCATGTTATTCACAAATAATACAATATAATAGTTCAATCATCTTAAGAAGAGTTGTATAATCATCACCACAATCAATTTTAGAACACCTTCTTCCTTCTTATACTCATTGCTGTTAGCTCCCTTTTCTCCCCAACCTCCCTGTCACGTCCTCAAGGAATCATTAATTCAGTTACTATCTCTACAGATTTGCCTATCATGGATTTCACAAACAGAGGAACATTAAAAAAC
Organism: Tenrec ecaudatus; assembly: GCF_050624435.1. NCBI lineage: Eukaryota > Metazoa > Chordata > Mammalia > Afrosoricida > Tenrecidae > Tenrec > Tenrec ecaudatus. Next base: position 71,946,448 of record NC_134539.1, on the reverse strand, counting down.
AAAATAATCTAATAATAATAAAGTAAAACAGACAAACATCAATCAAAAATAAAATAAAAATATTAAAAGCTAATGTATCCGAGAGGAAATACTGAGAACTCAATGGAGGGTGAGCATGATAGTGAGATAGGAGGAAGGTCAAAGGAAATAGAGGAAAGAAATAGGAGGCAAAAACTATTTATAGAGGTATGACTATAGCTATGTATGTGTATAAATAGAGGCCAGTGTGTGTGTGTTTGTGTGTGTATGACACGTATTAAGAAAGCAAGACGGACTTTGAGCCTCCACTCAAAGCCTCCCTTAACACACGAACACTTTGCTCTGATAACCTGGTGCTCTTTGGTACTCACCTTCCCAACACAATCCCTGAAGACAAAATGGTGCGTAAGCACATGTAGTGAAGAGAGCAGATGGTGCCTGGCTATCAAAAGATGTAGCATCTGGGTTCTTAAAGGATTGAAGTCAAACAAGTGGTCATCTAGCAGGGAAACAAATAAGCCCACATGGAAGAAGCACACCAGCCTGAGTGATCGTGAGGTGTCAACTGGATCAGGCTTCAGGTATCAAAAGATCCCAAACAACTATATGGATGTGAAAGAGAGGAGTTGGGATGGAGATCCAAAGCCCTTCTGTGGATAATTGGATATCCCCCCACAGAAGTGGTATAAGGAAGGGATGATTCAACCAAGGTGTAGTATAGCACCAACAAATCACATATCATTCCTCTAGTTCCTGAATATTCCTTCCCCCCATTACCATGACCCAGTTCTGACTTACAAATCTAGCTAGACCAGAGAACACACTTTGGTACAGATAAGAGCTCCCAAACACATGGAATTCAGGAAAGATAAACCCCTCAAGAACAGTAATGGGAGTAGTGGTATCTTGAAGGCAGGGGAGTGGTGAAGGAGGGGGAAGGGTGAAAAAGGGGAACCCATCATAAGATTGGATATATAGTGGCCCCAAAAGGGGACAAATAACAGAAATGTGGGTGAAGGGAGACAATGGACAGTGTAAGATACGAAATAACAACAATAATACATAATTGATCAAGGATACAAGAGTGTGAGAGGGTGGGGGAGGGAGGAGAAAAAGAGGAGCTTATACGAAGGGCTCAAGCATAAAATGTTTTGGAAATAATGATGGCAGCAGATGCTTGACACATCTGAGGTGTGGACAGTCTAAGAGTTGTAAGATTAAACTCTATGGTGAGGAGGGTGTCGGAGTCCTGGTAGGGCTTGATCAAGGGCAACGTAACTGAGAGGAATTACTGAAATCCAAATAAAGGCTGATCAAGATAGTGGGACAAGAGGAAAATAAAAGGAAATAGAGAAAAGAACTAGGAGGCAAAGGGCATTAATAGAAGTCTAAATATAGGCATGTACATATGTAAATATATTTAAATATGATGATGGGGAAATAGATCTATGTACATATATTTATAGGTTTAGTATTAAGGTAGCAGATGGACACTGGGTCTCTACTCAAGTACTCCCTCAATGCAAGAACATGTTCTTTTAACCTGGCATTCCATTATGCTCACCTTCTTGGCACAATCGCTGATGACAAAGAGGGTGCATAAGCAAATGTGATGAAGAAAGCTGATGGTGCCTGGCTATCAAAAGATATAGCATCTGGGGTCATAAAAGCTTGAAGATAAACAAGCAGCCATCTAGCTCAAAAGCAATAAATCCCACACGGAGGATGCATGCCAGACTGTGTGATCACAAGGTGTTGATGGGATCAGGTATCAGGCATCAAAGGACAAACAATCATATCATTGTGAATGAGAAGGAATGTGGAGTGGAGACCCAAAGTCCATCTGTAGGCAACTGGACAACCTTTACAGAAGGGTCACAGGGAGGAGACGAGGCAGTCAGGCTGCAGTATAGCAATGATGAAACATTGGTCAGAGGCGGTTCGTCAGAGGGTTAATCCATGTGTGGGCTCTGCAAATGGAGTGTAGGCCTCCACTGTCATCTAGAGCTCTGTTACAATTCCCTCCTGTGGATTTGAATTTTATTGCTCCAGTCCTTCCATCACACAGGCAGCAGCTTAGTTCATGCCTCCCTTGGATGGCTGCTTGTTTGAAGATAAGACATTAAGACCCCTGAGGCTACTCTTTCTGGTAGCCAGGCATCAAGATAAACAAGTTATTGATGTTAACATGTAGCAGCGTTATTTAAAAATGAATTGGTAAAGGTTTCCTCCTCCTCCACCACTATCACCAGCAGCAGCATCTATCAAGTTGAATCTGATCCAGGAAGACCCCATGTTAGATTAGAAGTCTGCTACACAAGGTTCCCAGACTGCTTCGGGGGTGGGGATGGGGGTAGATCACGAGGTCCCCTCCCTCACAGTATCTCTGTGTGACTCAAATCTCCCAACTTTTTGGTTAGCAGCCTACTCCATTAGCTGTTTTGTACCATCCGGGCACTCTTAATATTGATTTCTAATATGGTCAATATTGCTATTTTAACTCACAAAGATAAAAGTTTGGTGGGCTCCTCAATGCTTTTTCAAGCAATGAATAGATCCTAAGAACAAAATCTGAGCCTGGTGGCATAGTGGGCTGTTAACTCCAATGTCAGAGGTTCAACCAGCCCTAGGACGTGCATAGGGCTAGTTCTATCTGGTCTGTCCTACAGGGTCACTCTGAGTTGGGGTGCCACGACTGGATGGCAGTAAGTTGCATTCTGGAAGAGCAAGAACCATGGAAGTTGCTGATGAAGACAAGATGATTTGGAATTCCGTTGTTCTTCTCTGAACATCGGAACCTACTCTCAATTCTTATTTGAGAGGAAACACTCACTGCATGAGAGCTTCAGTCCTGAGCACCTGGCTCGCAGGAGGCTGTGCATGATAGTGAAAGGCCCACATCTCTTTGCAGCGAGTCCCCACATAGATTAAGCCTCCATTAAATATCTTCTTTTCATTAGGGAGGAAGCCCTCCCGGAGATGGAGCAACACACGGCTGCATCCATGGGCTCAGGCACAGGAACAACTGTGAGGATGGCGCAGTCCTTCCTTCTGTCGTGCACAGGGTCACTGTGGTTGGAGACCCGATGGCATCTAACAAGCGCAACCAAAGCAACTGAGGCAAAAACTCTGACTTTCCAAGGCGAACTCTACAGGACTAGCAACCTTGCAGATTGAAGCCGAATTCCTAACCACAACATTACCAGGACTCCTAGAGGGTGGATATGAGTCACAATAGACTCAATAGCAGTGAGGGTCTTTTTTTTTTGGATTAACTAGGGATGAGAACAGTTTTGCCCTGAGGCAGAGTGCATTGGAAGGTGGATTACCTTCAACTTTCTCCAGCAGGCCCAGGAGGGGCAGTCTCCCTTATGGGCATACCTGGAGATGACCTTGATGGAGGCCGAGTTAGTAGGGGTCAAAATCAGTCTTAAGTCATGTCCAACCAGACATGCCCTGACTGCCTTGGTGGAAGCTCTTCTGTCTAACATAATGTAAGAATCCCAACCACGGCTGTTCCGGCTTCTGTAGTCCACCTGTAACTATGATGTATTGATCTCCCAGCACTCCTGCTTTGGTGACAGTTCTTTGCCTTCCCACGCCCTTTTAAAAGTTCTGGACCTCATAAGAGTAGGCTGCCCTCATAAAGAAGGAGCAGTGGGGCAGGGAGAGGGAGAACTGGGAGGGGGAGAACCCGAGTGGATGGTATGCGGGGGGGGGAGGGGACAGGGTACTAACCCACCCGGGGGGGAGTATCGGTTGTGTCCCCACAGATCTGGAACACGCATACGGACCCCACCACGACACACCAAAAAAGGAGGGCAATGCAAAGTACAGAGGTCTACACAAAGAGGCTGAACGACACGCTGGCCCAAACCAGAATTAGGCCGACCCCCACACTCGAAGGGAATACCACAGAAAACAAAAATAGATCGTCTGGAGTGGGAAAGGAACTGACCCACCACACCACATCCAGAAGGAAGCTGAAACAAAAGAAGGAGAAAGGACGTAGTGGAGTACACCTGGGTCCACCAAGCCCAAGGTTGATAGACCAGCTAGAAGGGCCCATCATACAGAGAGGACCATTCAGCTGACCACACTACGAGATGCGACATCCTGCGCCAACACATGGCCCTACACGGGACAGCACCTGAGACACAATGGGGGATGGGCGACTGAGCTGACTCCGCCACACCAAGGCAAACACTGGGGGCGTGCAATGGAGCAGCGGAGGAAGCAGAGCAAAGGGATCCCAAGGGAGTATGAAGGATGGACTTCCGGGCCAGGATGTGGCACCTCACAAGCTACACTTAGAAAACACTCCTAAAGGCCAACGAACTGACCTTGAACTACTAGCAATTTTTCTTTTAATATTTGCTATCTTTTTGTTTTGTCTTTTTTTAATTTGTTTTGTTTTTTACCTTGTAAATTTTGTATGTTAGTGGCTTTTCTGCTTATCAGCGAATCGATGCTGCTTCTGTCAAAGCCATGTTCTTATGTGCCACTTGGGCGCAGTCAAAGTCATATGCATTTGTGTGCACATATTACTATGTCCACCTAGACAAGATAGGCTGGACAAATAATGAGAGAAGAAAACAACAGGACCAACGGTCCTGGAGGGACATGAGAGCATGGGAGGAAGTGGAAGGGAGGAGGTGTCGCCCAACACAGGGACAAAGGAACAGCAAGTGGTTCAAAACCAGAGGAGGGAGGGGAGGGGAGGACTGGTAGGGAGTGACCAAGAGCAAGGTAACTGTGAGGAATTACTGAAACCAGAATGAAGGCTAAACATGGTAATGGGACGGGAGGAAAGCGAAAGGAAATAGAGGAAAGGAGTAGGAGGCAAAGTGCATACAGAGAATCCTAAATACAGACATGTACATATGTAAATATATTTATGATTATGGGGGCAATAGACTTATATGCATATATTTATAGGTTCAGTAGTAGGGTAGCAGATGGACATTGGGCCTCCTCATGCATAATCCCCCAATACAATAGCACCTCGCCCTGCTAATCAGTCATTGCAGGATACCCACCTTCCCGACATGATCACTGAAGACAAATGTGTGTAAGCAAACGTGGTGAAGAAAGCTGATGGTGCCCGGCTATCAAAAAGATATAGCGTCTGGGGTCTTAAAGGCTTGAAGGCAAATAAGCAGCCATCTAGCTCAGAAGCAACAAAGCCCACAGAGAAGAAGTACACGGCATAAGCGAATACAAGGTGTTGAATGGACCATGTAGCAGACACCAAGGAACAAAAACAATCATTGTGTGATCACCTTCCTCACATAATCGCTGAAGATGAAAGTGTGCATAAGCAAGTGTGGTGAAGAAGGTTGATGGTGCCCGGCTACTGAGAGATATAGTGTCTGGGGACTTAAAGGCTTGAAAGCAAACAAGTGGCCATCTAGCCCAGAAGCAACCAAGCCCACATGGAAGCAGCACGCCAACATAGGTGATCGTGAAGGGCAGAGGAGACCAGGTCTCCAACAACAAAGGTTGGGTGGTGGTGAGAATCACATCACCGTGAAAGAGGGGAAGTGCATGATGGGGACCCAATGCCCATCTGTAGACAGCTGGACACCCCTTCCAGAGGGGTAGTGTGGAGGAGATGGGCCACTCAGGGTTCAGTGTAGCAACAATGAAACTCAAAACCTTCCTCTAGTTCCTGAATGCTTCCTCCCTTCCCAATCATCATGACCCCAATTCTACCTTGCCTTGCGGACCTGGTTATACCAGAGGATGTACAGCGGTGCATTGGGGATCTGGAGGCACAGGGAATCTAGGACAGACGAACCCATCAACACCAGCGGTGGGAGTGGTGACACCAGGAGGGAAGGGGGTGTAGAAAGGGAGAACTGATCCCAGAGATCTATGTGTAACCTCCTCTCTGGGAGATGGGCAATGGGGAGGAGGGTGAGGGGAGATGCCGGGGAGTGTAAGATAAGATATAATAATTATTTATAAACTATCAAGGGACCAGGGGTGGGATCGGGGAGGGAGCGGGATGGGGAAAAAAAGGGAAACCGAGCTGATTTCATGAACCCAAGTGGAAGGTGAATTATGAGAATGACGAGTGCAATGAATGTATAAGGGTACTTTGCTCAATTGATGTATGTACAGATTGTGATAAGAGCCTTATGAGCCCCAATAAAAAGATTTTTAAAAAAAAGGGTAGGCTGCCCTATTGACCCCATGCTAGTGGCCTCCCTCAGATGATGAGTCTGTCTTTGTCTTGTGTATATGGTTAAGTCTTAATAAATGTTCTCCTTAAATGATATTTGAGATTTGGGTCTCTTTTGTAGCCTAAAAGAAGACACACCCACACACATACCCAAACACCCACACATACCCACACACACACTTCACCGAATGCATCCCTGCATGCCTATATTGCTTAATGATTATTTTAAAACAAGATCTGATGGCAGGGGAAGAAGAAGACTCACGGAGTCTCTGGCCCTGGGGGATGTGGACACCACCCCCTGAATCTCTTCAGCACCCCTTCCTCACCCTCTTGGGGCCGAAGAGGTTATGGTAGAGTGTCCGGAAGCGCTTGCGCGTGTAGTTGCAGCGGTAGGCTCCTCCCATCAGGTACTCGATCACCAGGCCGATGTCAATCAGGCTGATCCTGTAGTCCGGAGGCAGGTTCCCCTATTCAGGGAAGAATGAAACACACAGATCCAAAGGACAACCAAGTTTACTAGGGATTCCGCTCCAAGGTGTTCTGTAACTATTTTAGAGATTTTTAAAAAAAGTAATGGAAAAAAACAAACAAAAATATGAATGTATTATTAGGCTGGTTAATGAATTCACCTTAAAATAGATCCAACCGAAACCTGGATATTCTCGCTTGGAAAGAAGACATAAGTTAAATAAGAAGATGCAGAACTCGTCGGGAATAACAGAAAATTACATCAAAATAATTATTCAAGTCTTCAGCTGGGGAGAGAAAGACACCAGGGTAGCAGAAAGAAACAAGGCTAGACAAGTCAAATCTACTCCCGGCCCCTCCCCGCTTACTCTTGCCAACTCTGCCCCTGACCTTGGCCTGCCACCACCCTCCTGCTGATAGTCTGCTCCTCCTCACTTTGGTAGGCAATGAAGACTCTTCCAGAAGATGCTGTTATTACCATGGTCCGGTCCGCCTCAGGCAGGATGCAATTTAGCCCTCCGTGCACAGCTCATCTACATGAGCACTGAGACAAACAAACTCTTTCCTAAAGGGACAAGAAGATGATGTGGGATCATAAGATCTACTCTCCGTTGGCGTTGAGTTTACTTGTTGGGCTGTAAACTGTCGTGTCAGCAGTTCTAAACTACCAGCTGCCTCATGGGAGGAGGCTTTCTACTCCCAGAAAGAGTTAAAATCTCAGAAATCTCTGAGACAGTTCTTCCCTGCCCTGTAGGGTTGACACGAGAAAGCATCAACTCGATGGCAGGGGGGTTGCTTTTGGTTTGGTGATGAGGGGAACTCGGGAAAGGATAGGAGAGTTCAGGCAACTTTTCATACTTTTATTTGGAGAGAATAATGCCCTTAAAGATGTATAATGGTATGTGTGCACGTGGTAGCTGTTTGTCACATAGGATGCAGGCATAGAAACAGTTTTGATAAGCGCTAAAGCATTTTGAGTTTAAAAGGACCCCTGTGGCCACAATGGGTTTGTTGAAACTGTCTTTAGATTATAAAGTCCTTGCTGGTTTCTATTTCAAAGGGACACTTGCTGGGGTCCGAGGAGTCCTCTGGTGGAGCAAACTACTAGCCTCAGGATGGGGGTTTGAACTGACCAGAGGCCCCTTGCCTTGAAAACTGCGAGGAGTCTCTGTTGCAGCCTGACACATATGAGGTAGTCAGCAGGCCTCTGAATTGACTAGACAACAACTACCGTTCCATGTTTGGGCTTTCAGTATAGCCTGGAAAGCTAACCCACCTTTTGCCAGGTCACGGCATATGTAGGAAAGTCTGAGCTCACAGTGGACGAAAAGGGGCATGTTGACCGCCTCTGAGCCTCTGGTGTAGCACTTTGATCCTGAGCCTCCTTTGTACGGCAGATGGCTATGGCATCACAACTTTTATGGAATCTGGGCACTGTGTCTCAGATGCTATTATTCTGCAGAGGCACGGGAAGCTTTGTCTACCTTTGTCCTCTGTGGATGCCCCCACTCAGGATTCCGTAGGAGACATCTGCTTCCTCTCTAAAGTAGCTTATCATTGGTGGGTCTCCAACGTAGGTGGGGATCAGAGTCACCTGGGGAGCTTCATGCCAAGGCAACCTGCCCTTCGGTGGACCTGGCCTCTGGGTGCTTTATGAGCTGTGTCCCAAATAGAGCCCAGATTTGGAGAACTACTAGTCTCCTGACTAAAGAAGATGCAGGTGGCCATGACCAGGCAATTCATAGTTCAAAAAGAGAGCCATTGTTAGTTGGAATGAACTCCTTTTGATAAGATGAAAGTAGGGTTTCGCAGTCATCCTTACCTCCCTATGGCCAACAGAATCCATCTGAAGGTTTGGGGGTGCAGGGTTAGAGGAGACCCATTGTCATCTATCTCCATCACTTCCGTGCAGTATTACAACTCACAGTCACCCTATAGGACAGGGTAGAACAGCCCTTGTGGGTTTCCAAGACTGTAAGAGGGAAGAGAAAGCTTCATCTTTCTCCTGCACAGGGGCTGGTGGTTTCGAACTGCTGACGTTGCAGTGGTAACCCACTACACCACCAGTGCTCTTCATTAAAACCTATAACTTTCAAAAAATGATTTTATTTATCTTAGTGTTTCTAGTGCCTTTTAGAGTACCTGAGAATATTTCCTGGCAAATTTGAATGGAAACAGTGAAATGATTTGATGGGGAGTGGGATCAAATCTGAATTTGGGTTTCTTTTGTATTAGGGCATCAGTTCTAGAAATAAGTAACCACAGTGTCTTACTCATCCCTGGCTGGTATAGCTCTGGCTCTGAGAAGATTTGAGTTTGGAATCGTCGTATCAGGAACTTGGTGGCTGTGCTCAGCGCGAGAATTGGAAGTTGATGTTCCAACCTCAAGGGTGCGAGACTCCTTGGCTTCTTTTTAGATTTTCTTGCTGTTCCCCCACTAAGCTTCCACTTCTGCGCACTGTCTACCTCTCCCTCGGCCTGAGGCACAAGGTGGGCTTGGATAACCCGACACTGAGCGGGCTGAGTCATATGAAGGGCATCATGTACGAGGTGGGAGTGCTTTCGGGTCATAGAACTCCCTCATCCTTGGCTTGGGCCAATCAGAACCCAGTCTTGGAGCTATTTCCTTAGATGAACCCACCCTTCCCAATAATGGCTTCCAGCCCTCTCCTTGTCCTTCTCATCATTTCAGACTCTCCTTTGCCTGAAGATGATCTCATTAATCCAACTGAGTCAGCAAGTCCAGTTCTCCTCAGGCTATTAAGAAAAACCAATTGTCTGACTTCTTCATGCAAATCGTGCTAAAATTATTCAAAGGAGAGCTAAGAGAAGTTTTGTGTTTTTTTTAAAGATAGCAGTTTTTTCAGGTATTGCTCTTTCCATTAAAATTAAACTGCATGTAAAACTGTTACTCATGGAAGTATGTTTCTTTATTATGTAAGGGCAGATTACCATAAGGTGTCTGTACCCCCTGACTGTACCAGACTGTTAGGCATGACTGGTATTTAAAGTGTGAAAGAGTCCAAGAGTCTGGAATTCCCAGGTTGGTTCCATATACCTCTGGTTCAGCAGAGTGACCTGCCCCAGCAAGGCTGGCCATATAAAGAATTTTCTGACTTGTTTACTCCAAAAACCAAACTCACTGCTATCAAGTCAATGCTGACTCATATTGGTCCTATAGGACACAGTAGAACTGTCCCTGTGAATGTCTGTGACTGTAAACCTTTGCAGCAGTAGAAAGCCTCATCTTTCTCCTGGTGGTTTCGAACTACATACCTTGAGGTTAGCAGGCCCATTCACTACATCACCAGGGTTCCTCCTGGGTTTCCGTATATCCATAACTTATTAGCTACCTTCCTGACGTTTTCTTTCTCACGTAATGGGGCTGACATTGCCTGTATGGTTTGGAATATGCAAGTACCAGTCTAATGATTGAAAGATGATCATAGGTCATCTGTGGATTTGTGCTTGCTTACTTTTTTATCCTGTAATAATTTCATGAATTTACAATGTGGGTATCTCTGAGCCTAATGACACACTATATGTATATATATATATATGTGTGTGTGTGTGTGTGTGTGTGTGTGTATTGAGAAACATAGGCATGGGTGTTAGTTTGACTTCCAACAACAAAGCACCAATATTGCCTGAAGACTGATATTGAATGGTGATGTTTACGCTTTTGAGGGGACTGTCCGAGGGGGACTTGTCGGGAGTGTGATGGCAGCAGTAAAATTCAAAATAAATAAAAATTTAAGAGGGGTGTGTTAGAGTTAAATTCTGAGCACCAGGTTTGTGGAGGGCTATACCTAAATCCATTTTTGAGTCTCCACATAGATTCACCTTTTCTTTGTGACCATTAACCAGCAATGTGAATAATCCTGCCCTCAGACACAATATTAGAACGCTGATTACAGCCAGTCCAGGCAGAAGCAGCCTAGCCCTTAAGGACTTGCGTGAGCTCATGCCTGAAGGAATTTGGGCTATCAGGGCAGCATCACCAAACCAATCTCCCTGCCATGGAGTCAACTGGGTCTCATAGCACCCGATGGGACTGGGTAGAACTGCCCCTGTGGGTTTCCAATGCTGCTGTTCTCTATGGGAGTGGAAAGCCACATCTTTCCCCAGTGGAGAGTTCAGTGGTTTTGACCTGCTATCCTCGTGGTTAGCAGCCCCGTGGGAAGCTGTTCTGCCCCAGGATTCCTAGGGGGTACAGCCACGAGTCAAATCTCTCCTGCCTTGGTCAGCGTACCCTGGACCAGTCTTGGAAGCATCCCTCCCTGGAATAGTGTTCTGCTTCTGCAGTCCCGCCTGAGACTGTGATGTAGTCATCTGTCATCAGTGTCACTGGTGTGAGCTTCCACTTGACTTTACGTCCGATTTAAGTGGCCGCCTTCCTTTGGATGCCCGCATGGCCTCATGCTCATGGCCTCCCGTGTCCATAGGATGCTTTATCTTTCTTTGTTTAAGACTGAATACATGTGTCTCTCCAAATAATATTTGAATTAAGGGATTTTCTCCCTTAGTACAGAGTCACAGTTTCAGAAACCCACGGGTGCAGTTCTACCCTGTCTTATAGGGTCTCTATGAGTCAGAATCGACTCAATGGTGAGTATTTATGTTTTGTCTGCTCAGACTCAGGAGAAAGGATTTGTGATTCCCCAGAGCTTTGAGGGAGAGCTGAGAGGAGCCTTTGTCTAGGTGCGGGCACTGTCTGATCACAAGGTGCGCTGCTCACTTAACCGGGTCAATGAGGGCTCCCTCCCTAAACAGCTAGCTTGGGCTCTCAGGAAGTGTTTCAGGTTCAAATCCAGGAGGGCTCCTCAGGATAAAGACGAGACTGTCTACTTCCAAAAAAGATTGACAGCCTGGAAACCCTATAGAGGGTCACTGTGAGTCAAAATCGACCCCATGGCTTGGGCTTGGTTTTGGTAAGGTGAGGAAAAGAACTTCAGAGAGATCTGGGGACCAAGGAGTGGTCCTGCAAGTCTGATGGTGTCTGATTTGGAGAGCAGAGAAATCAAGGGGAACTCGTTTTAAATTTATCATTAGGATGTATGGAAACTTTGGAGGAAGAAGAAATAGATTTTAGAAGAAGAATTTAATGGGATTCAATGTAGTCCTTTGGGGATCTGGTGGTGTAGCGGTTACATGCTGGGCTGCTAACTGCCACAAGGTCAGCAGTTCGAAACTACGAGCTCCTCCACAGGAGAAAGACGAGCCTTCTGATTCCTTAGGGAGTCACAGTCTCGGCAAGTCATGGGGCAGGTCTACTCCATCCGATCGAGTGGCTCTGAGCCACAATGGACAACAGTGTCCTTTCTCTAGGTGTCTCTGAAGGGATAGCAGCTCTGGCCCCTTTCTGAAGTGCTGAAACCATGGGCTTGACCAACTGTAACCTCAAGGGTGCTGCTTCTCCTAGGATGAGCATTGCTGGGGACCCACGAGAACTCGTGGGAAACAGCCATGTGGTATCAGCCAAACGGGAGCCCTGACTGCACCCATGTGACTCTGGTCTTCCTCTCTCTGTGCCCAGGTTGCCCTCTGACAGTGGGCTTCTTAGACACAGTGACTCCCAAGGCTCTGCTGATTCCTAAAGGTTTGACCATGGCCTGTCAGGCTGCTCCTGTTCATACGCTAACCCCACACTCTCAGGGTGATGACGTCTCCAGTTACCATCTGGAGGTTGGCTCTTGGGGCTGGGGCTCAGAGAGAGGGATGGTAAAGGAATAGACAGAGGTGGGATTCTGCTTATGTCTCCCCCTCTTCCATACAGAGGACAGAAGGTGACCAGCACCAGTCGGAACAACAGGTAATATCCAAAAAGCTTCTGGAGGAGTCTTCTACTGCTTGGCTACTTGTCAGATTAGAACTCAATGAAACGTAAGACTGGAAGGATACTCCCTTCTGCCTGGCGCTTCTGTTGCTCCCGCCCCCTCTGCTGATGACTTTGGTATAAACATAATGGTAGAGGCTGGACAATTATTTCCCATTTCACGTCTCTGCATCACATGTAATTCAAACCATTTGATCCACCAGTAAAGAGAGGAGAGGCTTGGTTTCTGGGGAGATGCAATTCGACAAGTTGAAATGGCTGTATCATTTTTTTCTCTCTCTCTCCATATAACGAACTACTAGTAAGTAGATCATTTAAAATTCCAAACTTTTACATGACTCTCCCAAGAGTGGCTCTTTTCCTTAAAAGGCCAGTTGACATACACTTATTGGATCCTTTGCTCAAAATCAACTCTGGTTTTGGAAAGGTCATCTCATGATACCACCATCAGCACCAAGCCATTGAAGAGCAGTTTTTCCTTTGACATTTATAGCCAAGTGTTCAAAACTCAGTGTTTCCTGCTGGTGGTCTGTGAGATGGAAAAGGACAGCTGATGGTTAAGTTCAGCAAGAGAGTGGGGAAGGGACCTTCCTAGGACTGCTGTACCTGGAAAGAAGAGTGGGCTTCATTTGACATAAGTCATAACCAGGTAGAGGTCACTTCTTGTTTATGTTTATGGAAAAGAATACATGCCCCAAAGTTTGGTAGATTAGCACATTACCACACAGGGCACTCAATCTCTCAAGAAACAAGAATGTTTTTTTTTTATAAATTTGCATGCATTTAGCAGATTCAACTCTGAAAATATCCTTCCTTTACTCAAAGCATGCAGAGAATTGTTTTTATTGATTATTTCTTCTTTTTCTTACTTATTATTATTGGCATCCTGAGTCTTGATTCCTATGTAAATGAACTTTAAACTCTTCTACTCCCACCGCCATGGCTACATAATACATACTCCAACCTTACCCTCCCCTGATGAGGAGAAATCGGACAGGTCATCTGAAACCATACGTTAAACATTTAACTTAAGAAAGAAAGAGAACTACTGTAGAACATACAGGTACCACGTGAGCAGACAGTCAGCTACTGCAACGGCAGGTTATATTTCACAAAGAAGCAGGCAGACTTGGGCCGCTCTGGCTTAATGTGGGAACACTGGGGAAGTTCAATGGATTTATGCATGACAGCAGTTCAGGGAATCAGGCTGGTTCATATCTATTTAAATTTCTTTTTGATGCTGAGCAGCAAGTCTTTCGCCTCATTACCCTTAGACTGCTCCCTGGATGCAAATAAGCGGGATATTGAAATCAACGTGGGAGCAGTTCTCCACGCTCCGTTCGGCTGGTTACAAAGGAGAGTTGAACTTGGCAGTGTCATGATGGAAGTTCATATTTGACAGTGTGATAATTCCTAAATCCATTGCCTGGGTGGTAAGACATATTTAAGTATAAATGGGGTGGGGGCGACACATGATCAAACTCATGTTCCAAGTCCAGGGCTGAGGGTCTAACACAAGAACATTATGTTCCAGGGTTTCCCACTGACCACCTGTCACCACAGATCAAATAAATGAATGCATACACAAAGCCCCCTCCTTGCCACGCAGGGAACACATGTGCAGGGTGATGCTCCTTCATTGTGAAGATGGCTCTGACTGAGCACGGGGTTCATGGCATTTATACCTAGTGCACATCAGTCATCAGGATCCAGCTGATGGAGTTGTGTTCTGAGGCCACAACCTCTTCTCCCTCATTCCATTTGTACAGAAATACAACAGCAGGCCACACGGGAAAAACCAAACTCCTGTTTTACTCCCCCTTCGTCCGTGGAGTATGTCACACATAGATATTTGTTTTCTGCCCCTCTGGTGGACATTGTGTCCTGTCTTGCTCTCCAATCATCAGCTGCTTTAGAAATTTTTATCTCTCTAGAAATGAATGGAGTCTGTATTTCCTACTCCTCTTTCTTCTGAAGGGAAGAAACCAAATGCAGGCTTTCTGTCCCCCCACTCCCCATCCTCAATCTCCCTGCCCGCCAACTTATTGGCAGTTTGGCTTCCTAGGGAAAAAGAATAAATTTCCCCTAGGCCAGTTTATGATGTTTTCTGGTGACTTGTCATAATTTACCACCACCCCCTTCGTTAATTTACTATATACTGAATACTTAAACAATTATCTTCTTGCTCCAATATTGGGATCACATTCAAAAGCAATACTGTACCTGACATGCCCCTCTCCCAAAATGCTTAGTATTCTGTTCTTTATTGCCCGTTGATGTCATTTTTAAGGTACATATTCAACTAAAAATAACACCTTGACCTTGTGTCCCTCAATCAACCAAAACCAAACCTTGCTCCATACCTGGCATGCTCCCTTATTAGAAATGATTCAGGTAAATGTAAGAAGCAGTTAATGGGATTTCAGACAGGTGAAATTAAATTAGGAGACAAAGACTTCATACGAGGGGGTCTGTGAAAATGCATATGATACAAAAAGATGAGATGCCATTGCTGGTGGGCTGGGGCGGTGGGGGGAAGTGACTTTATCTGAAGGACTGGATTAGCTGAAGGTCAAGGGCCTCTTTAGAGAGCCTCACACTGCCTTCAACGGCACCAGCTAGGTTCACGTGAGGAGGATGCTCTTCACTAGTTCAGAAGAACAACTCAAAACTGGTAGTTTGGTGAAGACTGCCTGGGAAGGGTATACTTTGCTTTGTTCAAGATCCTTCTTGGCATTTAATTTCCCAGTGATTTAAAACCGGGCTAAGTGAAATTGGAAGAGTGTAGGCAGAGATGGGTTTGTTGAGGGAAGTGATGGGGCTTGAGGTGGAGCACAGCAGGGGAAGACGTGGTCTTGGAAGAATGGGTGTTGAGTGGAGTGTGCAGACGTCACCATGTGCTTCCCTGGCTTTGAAGGATTCATTGGTTTCACTAATGCAGCGGATGAGGAATCGCTCCTGAAGGATGTGTGGAGATGGGTCTCAAAGGTCCAACAGAAGTCTTATGTTTTCTTTCTTATCCTTTTGCTATTACTAGGTCCAGCAGGTTAACAGGCACCCACAAACAACTATGGGGCCCTCGAAAGGAAACATCAAAAAGAAGCTAAATATAAAAGACCCCAAAAGGTCCGTTTTAGTGAACGGCATCCCTATGAGACTAAAGAGTTGTACTCCTAAGTTTGATCTTACTTTAGAGCTCTCTTGGAGCATATCCTGTGGACTTTAGTGACAAATGGGAACAAGTGTGTGTGTGCGTGTGTGTGTGTGTGGTGTGTGTATGAGCGAGAGAGAGAGAGGAAGGTGAAGTGTGTCTATCCCTTGAATTTGAAGCATCAAATTCTGAAAACACAGAGAAGTGTTAGAAGCCAAGCTCCTTGCATGGGAGAAGAATGTACAAATGTGCCTGACACAATGGATGGGTGTATGGATTATGATAAGAGTTGTACGAGCCCCCAATAAAATGATTAACAACAGAAAGAGAAAGAACAACAGTTGGCTATGATGAAGCATAAGCTCTCACCGCCTCGCTTTCCTTCACCTTAAAATTGGGAATAATTATAGACAGGACTTCCCGGCATTGCTGTGAAGATGAAATGAGTTGGGGTGCAGAGAAAGCTTAGCCCAGTTCCAGGCACTTATCCACTGCTGGACATTAGCGACAGTTATGTAATGATTGTTAGCTCAATGACCAAGCTTGGGTTTTACCTCTTCTCTAGTTACCAATACAACTCTCATGTCTTTATGATATAACTTTCTCATCTGTCAGCTGGGAATAATTCTATGTCGTGCAGATTCTTCAACTGAGATAGTGAATATGAAAAAACAATATTCTGGACCCCCCCTCCTTCCCCAAAGCATTAGAAGAATGGGATGTCTACATCTGTCTCATTCTGTTTCTCCGAGACGGACACTGCTCAGAATAACCCTGTCGGACTAAGAGGGCCACACACTGCACCAGGCTGTAACATAGGAAGAAGCCTCTGACAATGAACTTGGCAGTATGGGGGCTGGCTTCCCAAACAATGAAGGGGATATGGACAAATTCAAGTAAATGGCGTAAATCCGCATGGTCTGGGACGAGCCTAGTGTTTCACTATCTAGAGCATTGTTTCCCATGCAAGCATCTAAAACCATGGAGACCAGAGATAAACCCACAGCTGGACCGTAAGCAGAGGCGCCATAGTTAAAGAACACATACACACAACGCAGTTCTCTGAGATGAGGCGGGTCTGGCAGGGAGGGAATTACTGCGGCAGCTCATGCAGGACAGAGGCAGTTTCTAACCACAGGAAGCAGTCAACACAGGGCCTCCGACCGACCTGCAGTCAAGAGGGTTCTTACCTTTTTGACATCCCTGACCAAGTGGTACAAAGTGTTTGAGGGCCCATGTCTCTGAAAGCAACAAAGAAGAATGAAATGGTTTTGCTAGTCGGGGGGTTCTTTCTTGACAAGGCAAGAAGGTTCTGGAAGGAATGGTTCTGGTTGGAGGTGGGGCAGTGTGTACAGATGATGGACCTTGTTCTAGCTGCTCAGTTGTCCCCGTTTCTTCTGAACAAACACGTGGGCAGATTTGGGGATTAGCCTTCCTCAAGAGAGTTTAAGGTTCTAGAAGGAAATGGTGTTGGAGACACCATCAACTTGGTTGATGGCGTGGCCAAATCACAATTTAAGGAGGTGGTTTTGCAGCACGGCGAGGCCCATTTACTCACTAGGAACACTCACAGTGACTGCTCTGTCATTCATAATGGATGAGATGTCATCTCAGACAGGGACGGGCCAACTTTGGCTGTAACAGATCAGGTAGTAAATGTTTTAGGTTGTGTGGGCCATATGGTTTCTGCGGCCACCACTCCACTCTGTCCCTGTGACATGAAGGCAACCATGGACCACATGCTGAGTAACAGGCAGAGCTGTGTTGGAACTGACATGGTGACAATGGATTTGGTTTGGGGGTTGACATCCCAATCAAACTTTATTGAACGGCATTGAGACTTGAGTTTTGTGACCGTTCCATGTGCCATAGCAATCTTCTTCTTCTGACTCGTTTCCACCTTTAAAATAACCAAAGAGGCCATTCCTAGTCAGCGGGCGGGGGGCTGGATTTGGCCTTTGGGTGTTGACTTGCTGACTCTTGGGCTAAAGAAAAAGTCACAGTGGTTCAGTGGAAACAGAGGCTCTGGGAAAAGGCACATGCCTGCTTGAGGTAAAGATAAATGGACACGAATATATATATATATATATATTCAAATGTAAGTATGACCCATGGAATATCTGGGATGTACTCACACTAAAAAAAAAAAAGCATTTGTTTGGC
Source organism: Tenrec ecaudatus (assembly GCF_050624435.1). Lineage (NCBI taxonomy): Eukaryota > Metazoa > Chordata > Mammalia > Afrosoricida > Tenrecidae > Tenrec > Tenrec ecaudatus. The sequence continues at coordinate 71,928,661 of NC_134539.1, read as the reverse complement.
TGAAATTAAAATGTAACCGGGTGTTGTATATTTTAATTTGCTTAATTGGTCTAGCGGGCTGGGAGGTCCCAAGCAGAGACAGTGCGTCCTTTAGCAGTGCTGCATTCCATTCCAGTACTGAGATGATCCCCAGGCACCTTCTCCACTACTCTCTCTCATGCACACGTGTCCATCAGATCCCTTTTCTATTGAGGGGCTGCACCATCGTGGATTAATGAAGCACACATTGTATGGGATTAGTTGGCTTGGCTCCAAAGCTGGCTCTGCCGCCTACTGGTTCTGACTTCCGGCAAGCTAAGGTCAGCGTGCCTCAGTCGGATCATCTCTGAAATGGGCAGACTAATGCCACATACATTTCCTTGTGAAGATGAAATGATAAGGTGTCTACCAAGCTGTCAACAGTGCTCGACCTACAACAAATGTTCTCACTGCCATTGAGTCGATTCTCCATCATGGCGACCCTACAGCCCAGGATAGAACTGCCCCTGTGGGGTTCGGAGACTGCATCTCCTTATGGGAGTAGAAAGCCTTGTCTTTCTCAGGAGGAACGGTAGATGGTTTTGAACTGCTGACTTTGCAGTTAGCAGCCCAACTCATGACCACTAGGTCACCAGGGTTCCCTAGCTATCATTATTGGTGTGAGGGCCAGCCACTCACCCAACATCCCTTACAACAAAACACCCCCTTCTTCTGTTTATTGGATTTCCTTAATTTAAACTGTTCTTACTTCTTTCTTCTTCCCACCCCATTCTATTATTGGAATAAATTCCTGCATTCCCTTGCTTGAGAAACATTCAACATTCAACTCTGTATTTTATTTTCCCCACAAGTCTTACTCAACGCTCAGGGGGTTGAGCCAGGAAACATGTGTGGGGTTCAGTCACCCCCACAGAGTCCCACTGTGGCACAAGCATCACTCTGCGAACCTGTCCTCTATTTCCTCCAGGAGGAAAGAAACAGAAGCAAGCTGGTGCCATCTGATGCCATCCTTCTGGGCCGCCGCTGGCTAGGGACACCATTTCTATCCTCTGGGACAAAGAACCGCTGTGACAAAGGATGGGAACAGCGATCTCTCGGGCAGAAGCTCTCGTTTAGTGCTATTTTTGTCCTTTACTTAGGAGGTGTCGAGTCTTAGACCCAGCTCGCTTCTTGCACTAAGTCCCCTCATCTGTGGAATGGGAGAAGGCAAGCTTTCCTCTTTTGACTTCATCCCATGTTAGCTAATGATTAGCTTAGAACCAACACTCTTCGCTGGTTGAAGGTTCTGAAAACCTTCATAAATTGTTTTCATTGCTGGCCTTTCTTATCATTGGCATCTGGTGATTGGATTGATAAGCAATGGCAAGATCAATAAGGTCAAAACACCTGAATATCCTTTCTCAGGAACCTTCGAATCGGTTGTCTTTGACAATTTATTGCATCATAGTGGAAAAGGACACCGTGCTTGGTGCAGGGGAGGATCACAGAAAGGGAAGACCCTCAGCCACATGGACTACCATAGTGGCAGCACCGGTGGGTTCCCGCATAACCCACTTACTGTGAGTGTTGTCACAACCAGGCAGTGTCCATGTGTGGCACAGGGGCGGCGGGGGGTGGGGGGTGGGGTGGGTTTGCTGTAACTCAATGGCACTTGATGACTACGCTGCAAAAGGAATGGGCTTGCGAACTCTGGGGAGCATGGATGGTGTGAGACACTTAGCTGAGCCTTAGACCCATCCTGCTGTGCCGACTGCTTGCAACACCTCCAGGGTTTTCAGAACGCAAGGCTTTCTGCTGCAGCGCCCTGCCACTCTGTGTGAGAACCTCGGATCACAGGGCACTTTTGCCTTTGATGTGAACAACTGAGCAGTTACAGCAGGTGGCATCCCATGGCTGGGCGTGTGCTGGCTTCATGAGCCTAGAGGGGAGGGAGTATTCGTGTGAGCCTAGAGGGGAGGGAGTATTCGTGTGGAAGGATCCATGCAACTTGGGGGGCCGGGCAGGTGCGGAGGGAACATCGCAGGCAAGTGGCGGCAGGAGGTCAGACAAGAAACACAGAGAAATGAAAAGTGCCTTAGCTTGGCCGTACCGTATTGTACAACTCCTCTAGCCGGGAGATGGTGAGAAAGCGGTGCATGCTTACTCCATTCTCTATGAGCAATTTCACAAAGTCCACTCTGTCCAGCACCAGGGCATCCAGCATGGCTTGCTCCAGAGACCCCACCTGCAGAGCAAGTTGCTGAGTTAGTCTGCCCCGGGGTACAGGGACACAATTCTTTGGTGTCTCTGTGAACCACATAGGAGTGGATGCCCCTGGTATCCAGTCAACTCTCAGCACTTGGGGACTCGCTAGTAAAACGACCCACCTCCACTTGGGGATAGCCTGGTTTGAGTCCTGTCTTTGACTGTAGGAGCCAATGATTTTCATTTCCAAAAGCTGTTTCCTCCCCGCATTTCTTCCCTGGACTCTTAAAAGTGGCAAGGACTAAAGGATGGTTCCCTTCTGATTCTTGAACCAAAATCCTACAACATCAGAATGCCGAAGTGGACACTACGCTGCCTGTGGTCTCCTCTTCCCAGGCTGCATGGATGGGAACTGCCCAATAACCAGAGCAGAGGATCCAGGAGATGCCGTGTCTCCTTATAGAAATGGCAAGACTGGGACAAGGTGGTAACACAAGTAAACAAGGAACAGCTTATCGCTTGTACTTGTCACTGGCTAGTGTTTTATATGCAATTTCTGTCTCAAACATCCATCAGTACCATCTTGACAAACTCGGATCAGCAACCTGCTAGCAGGAAATGAAGACACATGCTCCACCCCAGGCAGAAGTCCCTGGAGGGGAAGGAAGGGGCTGCAGAAGACATGTGCATACTTGGTGCCATGCCGCGGTGATTCCAGGCACAGAAACCACACCCCAGGCCAATGACCGGGCTGTCTCCTGGGGACACGTGCCAACTTTCCAAGTTTTTATTTTTGGTAGAGTCAGTTGAGGGAAACAAACCAAGAACAGTTATATAAGGCTCCAGTTCACTCCGTGCTGTTCTCTGGGAGTAGGGAGGACCTGTCTCAGCCATCAGGACCAGATGGCACCTGCAGGCTTATGCCTGCTACACAGCCTCCTAGCTGTGACCTAGCCACAAGCCAGCATGGGGTGGCCTCTTGTGGAGGCAGAAGCCTATTCCCATCCCCTCCTTGACGAATCAACTAACTCCACTCCCTCCTGAACTTCACTGAGTGCGACCTTTTCCCCCCCTCCCCCCACATGTATATTTCAGCTATCCTAAAACAAATGGGATTTGCAGCTGAACCTTTGATGGCTGAAACATTTGGAGTTGTACTTTGCTGTTACTTGCACTAGGTGGCAGTAGCTTCCTAAACATGAGACTGGGACGTCCAGCAAGGTCCAAGGGGCAGTTTCATCTTAAAGAGAAAGCAGTAGTTGCCTGCACCTCTCTCAGGGGCCTCTTCAACAAATACCCTGGCCCACGCAGGTGGGCTTTGCAGAGGGGACGGCGAATACTCTACCGGCCACTGTTGCCCATAAATAAAGATCTGGCTTCGAGCGATGTCGACTCTGTTCCATGCTAAAGCTAAGCTCAGCTGGTCTGGGGCCGAGGCATTGGCTCCTGTGGGCAGAAGAAGGGGAGAGAGCACTGATTAGTTAGGGTACACAGATGGCCCATTTTGCCACATGCCCACAGCCTCTTCTTCCTGAGGGCCAGCTCAGAAGCAGGTTTGCACAGCCTTGAGAGTCTGAGGTAGGATGTTAAAATTTGGAGTTGGGCAGTTGTGTGTGTGTGTGTGGTAGTCACCTACTCTGGTGTCAATGTAAGTATTAAGAGTGTAGGGGTGGAGTCTAGGCTGTCAATCTGGAGATAGCCAATGAGACTTCTGTGGGTATGGCCTTCACCTGAGGATTCTGGGAAATCTGGGACTTCCTCCTTGGAGGCGAGAGACACTTCTCTCTTTCTCTCTCTCTCTGCCACTTCCTGGGAAACATTGCAGAAGAGAAGTCACATGGAGGCAACCAGACCTTGGAAACTGGAGAAGCCACAGAGAGACCCCTGCCAGTGCTGAGATGCTTACAACACTGGACCCAGAGACTTTTTACCCACTGGCTTGTGATCATGCTGCATTCGGCGTCATTGCATGTGTTTTATAAGTCTGAAGAGGACTTTATAGATTGGTATGGGACATATGGGCTAATATCGGACTTATGGACTTGGTCTGGACCGGGCTGGGATGGTTTCTCAATGTTCCATTTCTCTTGTATATCAATCTCTTTCTTTTTTAAAAAAACAATTTATTAGGGGCTCATATAACTCTTATCACAGTCTATACATATACATACATCAATTGTATAAAGCACATCTGTACATTCTTTGCCCTAATCATTTTCTTTTTCTCCTCCTTTCTTTTTTTACATCAATCTTTTTCTTATACACATATGTGTATCCATGGATTTGTTTCTCTAATCTCCCCAGACTAACACAGTTTGCGTGTCTGTGTGTGTGTATGAGAGAGAGACACTGTTTATACATTGTATAATTTTAGCTGCATTATTCATCTCTACTCACTGCCTGTAACATCCTCTCCATCCCAAATGGTCACCATAAAAAAAGCATCCAAACCCCCAAACCAAACTCACAGCCATCGAGTGGACGCCGCCTCCCATGCTAACAGTCTGGGACGGCGGGGTGAGGGTCAAAAGCCACTCTCGGGCCTGGCTCTTCACAGGGTGCTTCCACGTTCCATGTCATCAGTCTCTTCAGATCCTCAGGCCCCACCCAAGGGCTGCTGAACCAAATTGTATGCTAGCGAGATCTGAGAGGATCCTGGAGAAATCCTGGTCTCCCCAGGGGTTCCCTAGGGGTGCAAATGATTCGCCCACTCAGCTACAAACCCGAAGATTAGAGGTCCAAGTTCAAGCAGAGCTGCCTCACAAGAGAGGTTTGGCCATCTACTGCTGGAAAGCCTAGAAAGCCCTGTTCCGCTCTGACCCACAAGAGACCTGGTCCATAATGATGCTATTCTTGCCTTTCCCTGGTGGACAACCGTTGACGTCAAGGTGACGTTACAGCTGTGCATTCATTCCGGGGTGATGGTCGCCCTTACTGTCTGGCAGGCCAGCTTCACTGCTCTGTTGTACAAAAGCTCAGGAGGTCTTTCAGACCAACCAACTACCTAGCTGGGCTTTGGAGTCTAGGCAGAAACCATGGGAGCATTTCCCTTGAGACTCCCAGCTCTTCCTCTACATCCGTGCTGAGCTGTCCTGTATGGACAGTTGTGGGGATGGGAATTTCACATGAGATAAAAAAGCCAGCTGCACTTCTTCACTGACCTAGCTTCACATTTCAAGAGCCCAGGAGTCATGGGTGCCCAGAGGCTACTGAATCGAACCTGCACCGTGGAACATTTCTGCCATCGTGGGAAGTTCTTCTGGACCGCGGTGGTCACCATCAATGCACCCTGCCCATCAGCACAAAGCCATCTACCCACTAGATGCGAGGCCATGCATGAACACAGCATGGAAGGTGGGGAGGAGGTTGGGGGCTACCATCAGGGGACTTGAACATGACCTTTTATGGTTGTGTGAACCTGACCTTCTCTCACTATTTGATCAGCGGTGCAATGGGAATGGTAATTATCCTGTTTCACTGGCTGGGGTGTTGGGAAGCTGCTATAAAATCATGTGACTGCATTTACATGTGAGCAGGTTTTACAATTCACCAGGGACCCACATGGGCAATACCAGGGTCAGCACCACTTTCCCTTTAGCTCCATCACTGGGAGCCCAGCGGTGCTCCACAGGGTTTACAATGGCTGATTTTCAGAAGATCCCCAGGCCTTTGTGCAGAGGTGCTTTTTGGTGGACTTGAACCTCCAACCTTCTGGTCAGCAGCAGAGTTTGTTAACCAATGTGTTCACCAGGACTTCAAATCGCTTTGATCCTATTTCATCCCTGGTGGACCAGTAGCATGGGCCTTTCCACCCCTCACCTACTGAGTCAGTCTTCCCTTTAACAAGATCCCCAGGGGATTCCTGGGTACTCATCAGAATAAATAAATGCATACCATATGTACAAGAATACATCATGTAAATGTAAGAGCACACAATGCATAGGTGAGAATCATCTAGGTTCTAATGGAAATGTAGATTTGAATTCAATTTTAGCTGGGTGGGAGTGCAAATTCTCAGCAAGGGGTAGGACCAGAGAGAATCAGAAGCCCTGATTTCCAGCCCCGCACAGGGGAGATTCAGACTTGGCGAGCTCCCCACTCCACGACTGCTGCTTTTGATTTTTGAGAACGAAGGTGGGGACAATAAGTGCTTATGTAGTCTGGTCCTCTGGGCTCTTCAGTTGTGGAGACGGGGACAATGAGCCTGGGAGTGGTTGTCAGTGTTGATGCTATATCAGGGATTCCTGTAGCGCCTTTGAATCATGGAGCCAAGCCAAGCCTAACTCCCTGCTGCCGAGGTGACTCCAATTCACAGTAAGCCCTTAGGACCGAGTAGATCTGCTTCCTAGGGTTTTTAAGGCTGAAAATCTTTATGGGAGCAAACGATCTCATCTTTTTCCAATAGAGTAGCTGATGGATTCAAACCACTAACCTTTCAGTTAGCTGCCCAACACTTTACCCACTGTGTCACCAACTTCTTAGAATCACCTGTTGTTGTTGTTAGGTGCAGCTTCTGCGGGTCCTGTGAGCAACATTACAAAATGCGGCCCCGTCCCATGGCAGCCTCACAACTGCTTAGGCCCCTGCACGCGGCCACTGTGTCAATCCATCTTGTCAAACGTCTTCTTCTTTTTGGCTGCCCCACTCCTTTCCCAAGCATGATGTCCTTCTCCAGGGACTGGAGTAGGTGGGACCCAGTCTTGCTATCCTTGCCGTTAAGGAACACTCTGGCCACGTTTCTTCCAAGATAGATTTGTTTGTTCTTTTGGCAGTCCATGGTACTTTTAATCTTCTTCGCCAGCACCGTGATTCAAATGCATGGATTCTTCTACCGTCTTCCTTAGTCCGTGGCCAATTTCACAGGCATATGAGGCAACTGAAAATAGTATGAGACCATTGGAAACACTATGGCTTCGGTCAGGCACAACTTAATCCTCAAAACAGCATCCTCGCTTTTCAACCCTTTAAAGAGGTCTTGTGCCGCAGATTTACCGAAGGCAGCACATCCTCTGATCTCTTGACTGCAGCTTCTGTGCACGTTGATTCGGGATTCAAGCAAATGAAGTCCTTCACGGTCTCCACCGTCCCTCCAGTTACGATGGTGCTTTCTGTTAGTCCAGCTGTGAGAACGGGGTTTTCTTTACATCGAGTTGTAATCCAGGCTGAAGACTGCAATCCTTGGTCTTGATCAGCAAGCACTTCAAGTCAGAGAGGTTAAAACTCCCTGTGCCCAGGCTGGACCCTACCCATTAGCTCACGCTCTCGGAGGCAGACATCAATATCGCAGAATAATTTCCAGGCATTTTCAACCTGGGGGTCCACTGGCTAGGTGCTTCCTGCCTCTGCATATGCTTGTTTCTCCCCACTTCCCTTAGGGCTTTTAGATGTTGATATGAAGAAATAGGGAAGCAAGGTGTTTCCTAGAGCATGCAACAGAATAACCTGCTGTAACAAGCGCACAGTCCAGGGTCGCACTGCTCGAGATTAGGCTTCGGTAGGCCTGGGGTCAGGAGCCTGGTGATGTGGTAGCTTATGTGCTGGATTGCTCCCTATCAGGTCAGCAGCTTGAACCCTGCCGACCACTCTGTGGGAGAGAGATGAGGCTGTCGGCTCCTGTAAAGTTACAGCCTCAGACACTCCCAGGGCCAGTTCCGCTCTGTCCTGTGGAATTGACTCGATGGCAGTGAATGATTGAGTGAGGTCCTGAGTGGGATGTGCGTTTTTTTACTTCTCAGTAGTTCTCAGATGCTGTGAACTGCTGCTGATCTAAGAGCTGACAGCCACACGAGTAGTTAGACTTTCAACAGTTGGGATGCTGTGTTTCCTTGGCAGCTCTCAGACCATTGCTGACTCTGCAGGCCACACATGGATGGGTTTAGTCTAAAGCGCACCATGGTAGTAAAGTGGCTGGCGTTTGGAATGAGGAATATTGAATGAATGAGTGTGTCCAGGGGACTTTCCATCAAGTCCTCAGGCAATAACAGCGACTGCAGACTAGCAGCAAACCAACTGTTGTAAATGAGAGATAAATAGGAATAGTGTCAGAATGGAACACTGCCAATCTGAAGGGCTGGTGCCGAGGGCTCCTGGAGATTCATTTGAAAAGGTAATGCTTTACCATGTCCTTCGTTCCTCTATTGGCCACTGCTGGCATGCTGTGATGGCTTAATCGTTCCTCTTGCCATCTGTGTGTCACCCAAGTCAATAACAACAGCCCAAACCTGGACAGAAATTCGATGTAGGAAGCAGCCCTTGAGGTCACCAGGAGCCATGGGCCCGGATGTAATTAGATAAGTGTCAGATGAAAGCAAGAATTCAATGAAACTTACCTTCTCAAAACTTGAAAGCACATCCCACAAGAAGGCTCCTGGTGACAGATCTCCACCAGGGCGAGCCACCCCTCTAGTTAGACTGGGGCAGGCGGTCCCACATGTAGCTTCGAGAATCCTGTATATCAATAAAACCCTCCGTCCTGAGCAAACCCTGAAGAGCAGTCACCTTATATCCACTGCGGCTGTGCATGGAAATCCCTGAGTTTCACATAAATATAAGCATACACATTCTGGTTGAATTAGTTCAAGACATTGAGGTTTTAAACCTCCCTCTGGTGGTTCTAATAGGAGGTCAAGAGCATCTCATCTTGATGTTGGTGGTGGTGCAGTTGAGTCCATTCTGACCCATAATGACCCTGCGTGCAACAGAACACAGCAGTGCCAAGTCCTGAGATATCTTCATAGTGCTATATGGAGGCCATTGATGCAGCCATGCTGCCAGCCAGTCTCCCGGAGGACCTTCCTCTTTATCACTGACCTGTCCTTGGCCAAGCACCACGCCCTTTCCCAGGGACTGGCTTCCCCTGAGAACACGAATGAGACGGAGCCTCGCTGTCCTATTTCATAACATTCTGGTTGTACTGTCTCCCAGGCAGATTTATTTGCTCTTCTGGGAAACTACGGTACTTTCAACATCATCATTCAAGGGCACCCTTTCTCTGGTTTTTCTTATCCTTTGTTGAGCCATCACATGAGGCGATTGGAAACAGCGTGACTTGGGTTAGGCGCACCCTAATCCTCAACACAGCATCCTTGCACCTCAACAATTTAAAGAAGTCTTGCAGTCTAGATAGCACACGCATATTCATTCATCTATCCATTCATCCATTTGTACATTCAGAGGTATTGATTTCATGCCGACTCAGTGTCAGGCCCTATATCAGTCAGAAGCTTCTTGGGTGGCTTACATGGCTTGGCGTCAATTACGAACTTAGAGGTTGGCATTTCAACCTCCCTAGCAGTAACATGGAAGAAAGGCCTGGTGACCTGCCTCTGTGAAGATCCTAGCCCAAAATCCCACGAAGCAGGTATGCACCGCAACACATGCGGTGAACATGAGTTGGAATTTAAAAGACAATAGGTTGCTTTTGTTTTTGGTTTTCGTCTCAGTTTGTGTGCCAGTGTGAGACAAGAGCCTGCATCTAGAAAGTTTACAGTTGGATGAATGTGCGAAGCATCTCACGACATGAATGGACATGGAGGACGTCACACGTATTAAGATGAATCAATCACCAAAGGACAAACGTTGCATGAGATCAGAGGAAGAAGGTGAGGTTGCCTGTTCCTGTACAGACTGGCTGTCTCAGAGACCATCTCTAGATAGGGATGCTGCAGTTTGATTTTACCCAATGGCAATTAGTTTTGGGAATTAGGTATTTTAATTCACTGAGTGGGATAAGCCATGATGTGCTCTGTTACTACGTGAAAATTGGTGCCTCAGAAGAAAAGTCTGCTGATTGGTGGCAAGGCTATGGCACACATTTTGACTTTGTAACACTAGGGGTCCCCAGGAGTTGGAATCGACTCCCCTGCATCTGCTTTTCTGGTGTCATAAATTCAGGTCTGGAGTAGAGGGGGAGTCAGGTTTGAAGACAGAGACGCCAACCCATTATCACAGGTGGCATCCATGCTGGTTTATGAGACCACTAGAGGGCAGAAAACGGGTCACTGAATCATACCAGCAATAACAGAGTCTGACAAATAAAACACAGACGTTAACAAGAGATTTCTCAGGGTAGTCAGACAGAGAGGAAGAGACCTGGAGGGCAGGGTGTCCGGCACAGTGAACAGAGGTCTTTGAAGAGGTGGGAGTGGTCAGCCGGCTAAGGCAGCAGAGAAGACGAGTGGGAATGTGCAGGGCTCCTCATTGGCTGCCCGGGTGGACGTGACTCTGTACTGGTTTGCTTACTGTACGTGATACGATTGTACTGGTTTGCTTATTACCTTCCCCCTGGCCAACATAGCTGAATGATACCAGCAATGCCGTCAAATCTGCTGTGTCCTCAGAGTTCAGAATCCTTGGTACATCATATCTCCCCCGCCCCCAACAAACAAATAAGCAAAACAAACTAACAAACATGCCTAGAGATCCTAAAAGAGAGAGCAGAAATGCTTTAAAGGTTTTTTTTGAGGCTGTATCTGCTTACAGAGACAGACTGCCTTCTCTCTCACCATGGAGTGGCCGGCAAACGTTACTGGGCTATCTGGCCTCGCTGGGTACTTAATAGGCTTCTCATAAACAGTTGTTGAATGAATGAATGAACTGTCCAGTGGGCCCCGGCTTTGGGGGTTGAGACATAGTCCGTGATACTGCATCCTGATGTTGTAGAGTAGGGAATTAAATACATGGCAGCAATCTTTGCCCTCTCAAACTCAGACTCACTGCTATTTGGTCGATTCTGATGCATAGCGAACCCCCAGGGTCAAGTCACACTGCTACTGTGCATTTCCAAGATTGCAACTCTTTACAGGAATAGAAAGCCTCCTTTTTCTTCTGAGGAGCAGCTGGTGGTTTCAAACAGCTGACCTTGAGGTTAGAAGCCCAACCCATACCCCACTGTACCACTAGGGATCCTCTTAAACCTCGAGGGCAATTGGACTCTAACAGCGCAGGGGTGGGGTGGGATGAGGGAGGGCTGTCACATGCATGCGAACCCTGCACCACCGAGAACAGCTGGGGAGTGCCATCATTCTTAGTTTAATCCGGGCAATTCTTAAGGAAGAAAGTAAATTTGACCCGAGTAGGGAAGAGGATGGGACAAATGGACGTGTGGAAGGCTGAATGAAGCCTCCAAAGATCCGTCCATGTCCTCATTGCCGGGCCTGTGAGATACATCGCCGCATGCGGCATGCGAGACTTGGCAGCTGAGACTAAGAAAAGGAGACCGAGATAGAGAAAAGATCCGGGGTCACCTGCGTGGCCCAGGGTAATCAGAGGGTCTTTATAAGAGGGGAGTAGGAGGTTCAAAGGGGGAGAAGCAATGCGTTGGCAGAATTTAAGAGGTTGAACTAGGACAGTCGTCACCGGAGGCCCAGAAAGGCCCGGCCACCCTCTATTCCGCAGCCCCCAGAAGGAAGGAGGGCTGCCGGCACCTGGTTTTGGACCGCTGACCTCTAGAGCTCAGGAAAATACATTTGTGTTGCCTTAAGTCACCACGTTTGTGCTGCCACGGCAGCCATCGGACAGACGTAGAGAGTGATTGGAAAGCAATTTGCTGTAGGCGGTTGTGAGAGTGAGGTGCTATTAAGTCATCTCTAACTCATCTCAGCCCCACGGCCGACAGGATGAAAAAACAAAACAAAACCTGTCTGGTCCTGCGCCCCCCCTCGCAATTAGTGTGGCGTTTGAGCCTATTGTTGCAGCTGCTACTGTCAACCATCTCCTTGGAGGATCTTCCTTTTTTGAGGGCCTGCTGCTTTCCCAAGCTTGACGTCTTTTTCCAGGGCTCTCTCGATCACACGTCTAGAGTACGTGAGACAAAGTCTTGCCCCCACTGCTTCTAAGGAGCATTCTGGTCGAACTTCTCCAAGACAGATTTGTTGTTCTTGCTGGCCATCCACGGTCCTTTTAATATTGGTCACTAGCGGCGGAAGGACCTTGGGCCTCTACTCAAGCACTCCCTCAATGCATGAATACTTTCTTTTATTAAATTGGAACTCTACGATGCTCACCCTCCCGACACAACTGCTGAAGCCAAAGCGGGTGAACAAGTAAATGTGGTGAAGAAAGCTGATGATGCCCAGCTATAAAAAGAGATAGTGTCTGGGGTCTTAAAGGCTTGAAGATAAACAAGCGGTCATCTAGCTCAGAAGCAACCAAGCCCACATGGAAGAACACACCAGCCTGTGTGATCACATGGTCGTGAAGAGATCAGTTATCAGGCATCAAAGAACAAAAAGCATATCATTGGCTGCACACCTCCATGATACGATCGTCGAAGACAAACGGGTGCATAAGCAAATGTGGCGAAGAAAGCTGATGGTCCCGGCTATCGAAAGAGATAGAGTCTGGGGTCTTAAAGGCTTGAAGGTGAACAAGCGGCCGTCTAGCTCAGAAGCAATAAAGACCACATGGAAGAAGCACACCAGCTGGTGCGATCATGAGGTGCCAAAGGGACCAGGTATAAGGCATCATGCAAAAAAAAGAATATATATATATATACCATAGTGAATGAAGGGGGAAGTGCAGAGTGGAGACCCAGGGCCCAAGTGTTGGCCACTGGAGATCCCCTCATAGAGGGGTTTAGGAGAGGAGATGGGTCAGTCAGGGTGCGATGTAGTACCAATGAAGAACACAGCTTTCCCCCAGATCCTGGATGCTTCCTCCCCGCAACTACCATGATCCGAATTCTACCTTGCAGGGCTGGATAGGGCAGAGGTTGCACACTGGTACATATGAGGGCTGGAGGCACAGGGAATCCAGGGTGGATGATACCTTCAGGACCAGGGGTGTGAGGGGCGATGCTGGGAGAGTAGAGGGTGAGTGGGTTGGAAAGGGGGAACTAATTACACGGATCCACATGTGACCTCCTCCCTGGGAGATTGACGGCAGAGAAGGAGGGGAAGGGAGACTCTGGATAGGGCAAGATATGACAAAATAAAAATGTATAAATTACCAAGGGCTCATGAGGGAGGGGGGAACGGGGAGGGAGGGGGTAAAAAAAAAAGAGGACCTGATGCAAAGGGCTTAAGTGGAGAGCAAATGTTTTGAAAATGATTAGGGGAAAGAATGTATGGATGTGCTTTATACAATTGATGTATGTATATGTGTGGATTGTGATGAGAGCTGTATGAGCCCCTAATAAAAATGTTTAAAAGAAAAAAATATTGGTCACTAGCGCCGTAGCTCAAATGCATTCATTCGTCTTTAGTCGTCCTTATTCAATGCCTAACTTTCACATGCACAGGGGGTGTGTTAGGCCAGTTTGTCTAGAGAACAGATACAATGACACTCATCTAGATCTAAGGAAGAGCCTTATATCACGAAGTAATTAGATAGGAAGAAGGCACCCTGGTCCAGTCCATGAGTCAGAAACTAGTTATGTTAGTCTGGGTACTTTACAGAAATAAATCCACAGAAACACATGTATAAGAGAGAGTTTTATATAAAGGGTAAGTGCGCATTAAGAAAACATCTCAATCCAATACTGCCCAAGCCCCAAGTCCAACATTAACCCATATGTCTGACACCAATCCAACAATTTTTTCCATTTTTATCTTGGGCAAATTGTCCCCACGCATCCTCTGGTTGGCAAGTTGGTTTGTTCTGCAACGCTTTTTAAAAGAGAAGATTGATGGACAGCGACAGTGCTGCCATGAGCCCTGGCGGTGCAGTGGTCTCGAGGTGCTGCCATTCACAAGGACAGCAGTTTGAAACCCCCGCAGTGGCTTCCAGGGAGAAAGATGGGTCTTTCTACTCCCATAAGCCATTACACTCTCGGACAACCACCGCGGCAGTTCCGCCCTGTTGTGCAGGGTCACTGTGAGTCGATTTTTTCTCGACGGCAGGGAGCTTGTCTGTTTTGTTTTATATGGCTGGGGTTTAAGATGTTACAGAACAACTTTCAACAGTCTTTATGTTCCACATAGAATCTGTGACTGTCTCGTCATTAGATGCTGCTGTGGAAAGAGTGAAGGCAGGCTGGTTTTTCTGCCCCAGAACCAAGTCGATCATTTCTCCTGGCATATCAAGGTATTCTTATTCCGCTTGGATGCCCAGTAACTCTACTCGGCTCTGTCTTGGCGTTCACCATCCTGAGCCAGTTTTGCTTGGATTAAGGTGGAACTTTTAAGATCTAGGGTTTTTTAAAATGATATTTTCCTTTCAAGCGGTATCTTAAAATGAGGTAAGCACATTTCAGAGCATTTGTCCTGATCCATTGTTTTGCTTTTTGTTTTTAGAACCAGCAGCTCTGGTGGTTATGCTGGGTTCCCACTTTCTGCTTTCCATAAATACAGTTTCTTGGTAATTTTATGAATTCTTCACTGTCCTTCCTTTTTTGTTCGCTGTCTCTATTGTTTGGGAGAAAGACAGGGCTTTCTGCTCCTGTAAACAATTAGTCTTGGAGGCTCACAGCGGCAGTCCTACCCTGTCCTGGAGGGTCGCCGTGAGTTGGCATGGGTTCAGTGAGAGTGAGTTGGCTTTGTTGGGCTTGGTCCTCATTTCTACTCTCTGTGCTCTGCACTGGGTCCTGCTAATCCAGCCGCGATGTGATGCGCCGTCACCCCTGCTGTCTGTGAGTGCTGCTCACGTTTCGCCCTTGCTGCCCCCACTTCCCCTGACCTGAACTTTGGAGTTCTCGCCTTAAGGGATTGAATCACCGAGTGTATGGAGAAATGTGGAATCATCATGCTCATTTGTTTCTCAGACACATTTCTGTAAAAGCTAATCTTCTGTTAATGCTGTTTTGTTCTGTCCCTAATTTCATTTCATTTTACTTTTAAAAAAAAGAATATCTCTGTAGGCAGGCTGTGCCAGTTTCTCTTTGAGTATTCGTTACTTAAGGAGTTGAGTTATAATGAGCCTGCGGTAGCGTTTCAGGCTTGCAATTTGCCACAACTGGAAGGCTTCCTTGTCACCGACCACGGCAAAGACACACTCCTTCCTGTAAGCACGTCTTGTGAAACGAGCCACAGTCAGAAGTACTTCTGTCACCTCCAGCTCACTCTCCCTCTTGACACACTGTTTCCTGCCACCGAGAGAACTTTGCACCTTGGGGTGTTTCTCTCACACCTCCAGGAATGGCCACGTGGGTAGCATTAACTGAGGACCCCCATGGCCCGCTCTCTATCCCCAGGATCCACCCTGTCCTTCCCCTTACCAATATTTTGGAGTATAGGCCCTCTTTTCCCCCAAAATGGAGTTTATAGCTGTTGGTTTCCCTCCCCTCTGCCCCTTTCCTTACTGGGTTTTGGAGCTTCTTGGAGAAGGGGGAGATGGTGTCCCTTGTGAAGGATTTCTTAGGTAGGAGAGTGTCCCGACAAGAGCTCTATTCTCCCCATTGCAACATGGAGAATGGACAGGGCTGTGGCCAGCATGAGGCAGGAGAATCACCTGGGAGATTACTGCAGTAAATCAAGTCACAATTCCCAGAGGCCTCGCAGTGGTGAGTCAGGGGGGAAAGGAGGAGTAGATGTGACAGAGAAGGTTGGAGACCAAGGTATCCAGAATCCACAAGCATTTGCTTGGGCAAAGTAAGGACAAAGGAGGCGGAGGCGCTGAGCCTAGATAACCGGATGAATGGTGGTGAACAGACATGGGGCAGTCAGCTAGAGGGGAGCTTGTGAGGGAGAAAAAAAGGAATCTGGTAGAATTTGAGGGGCCTGTTGGCCATCAAGGGAGTGGTCCAGCAGGACATTTGAAAGGGGAAGGGACAAATCTGAATGTCATTAATACAGAAGGTGCAGAGTGCCCAGTGATGGCCAGGAAGACTGAGTATCCAGCCCCTCTTACACTGATGGGAGGAAATACAAGGACCACCATCCACTGAGAGCCGTTTAGCTGGTAGGCATTTTACATATACAGACAGACACTGGAGTGCCTAGGAACCGAGGGTCTTTATGCTGTCAGGAGCCCTGGTGGTGTAGTGGATTATTTATTAGACTGCTAACCACAAGGTCAGTGGATTGAGCTCACCCTGCACTCCAAAAAGGGCTCCTGAGGGCACAGTGATGATGCACTGGGATGCTAATCAGCATTTCAAACCCACTTGGTGCTCTGAGAAAGATGAAACTTTCTGTTTCCCTAAAAATGGGCAAGTTCAGAAACCCATCCAGGCAGTTCTAGGCTGCCCATTGGGAAGCTGTGAGTCAGGATTGAGCCCATGGCAGTGAGTCTGAGCCACCCCGAAGGAGAAAGATGAGGCTGTCGACTCCTGTCAAGATTTACAGTGGCAGAAATCCAAAGGGGGCAGCTCTACTCCGCCTTAGAGGGTTGTTGTGAGTCAGAGTTGACTCACTCAGAGTGGCAGTGAGTTTGTTTATTATGATTTGTTTTACCTCTCTGTATCTGCGTGTTGCAACATGCAGGCTCACAGAAGTTTGCCCACAGTGGAGGAGTGGCAGTGAGACACACTACTGTGGCGGTAATTCCGAATCATAGCAACTCTATAGAACATGGTAGAACTGCGCCCCAGGCCTTTTGAGACTGTCAATCTTTCCAGGGTAGATTGCTTCCTCTTTTTCCCATGGAGTGGCTATATTTCACGTGACCACCAGGGCTCCTTGAGTGGCAGGAAGGAGTGGGTCAGATCTGAAGCATCAAATGTGGTAAAGACAGCTGCCACTCAGTGTATTGTCAGCAACCCTCTGTAGGGTGCTCATGTGACTTTTACCCTGAGCGTTGCTGATAATTCACTGAGTTGTCAGTGGAGGCTGGTTGGCCTCTCTGGGATGGTCCGTCACTAGATGAGGGCAGGTCTCATCTAACCTGAGTAGTCTCAATATGGTCTTGCTTGGTAGACCAGGTAGGTTGTGTTGACCTTGCACTAACTATCCTTCCAAAAAAAATCAAATCCACTGCCACTGAGCCGATTGTGACTCACAGTGACCCTACAGGACAGGGGAGAACTGCCCTTGTGAGTTTCTCAGACTGTTTCTGGGAGGAGAAGGCCTCACCTTTCTCCCTCGGAGTAGCTGGTGGTTTTGAACTGTTGACCGTGCAGTTAGCAGTCCAACTTGTAACCATTACACTTCCAGGGCTCCTTGCGCTTTCCTTACGAATGCCATTCTTTTGTGAGCTATCAGATGATGCCACCTCTGGCCAGATGAATGCAGTTTTTAAAAAAATCTAGAGATTTGAAACTTTTTGGGTTCTTCCCTAAAGGAACTTGTCTGGATGGAATCTCCTGCCTAAGGATTTGCTTCATTTCCAACCATTCACTTGGTTCGCATGTGTTGCAGAGTTGACCGTGAGATCCCATCCACCCATTCATTCATATAAAGACATTGGATCCTCTGCCCATCAGAGCATCACTCTGGTGGATGGAAACTGGCCTTCCCTGTGACCTGTGTTGCTAGGATACATTTCTACTGGCTCTCCAGAGTAGAGAGGCTGCTGCTCTGGGGGCTTTTCTTAGGCATGGGAAGGCAGCATCTGAGGAAAACCAAATGAACAGCCCGAGATGCACACATAAAAAAAGATGAGGGTGTGCAGAATTAATTATTTTTGCTCGATTTTCTCACCCTGAGATAACTATCGTTTCCTCTTGGTAAAATAACTTGAGCTAGATTCCCAATGGAAAGTGAACAGGAGGCGGGGGGTTGGTGGGGGTGGGGAATGGCTTTAGCAGAAGGACTCTGATCTGGATTTTACAGGGACAAATAAAACAGGAAGTGGAAGGAGCTCTTTGTGGGAAGATGGGGTGTGTCACTATTGGCTTATCTTTACTGTCCTTTGCTGCTTGTATTTGACCTTGACTCATGGCGCCCCCATGGGGTTTTCAAGACTGGGACCTTTTAGACACAGATCACCAGGCTTTACTTTTACTTTTTAAAAAATTTATAAATCATCTTTCCTGGGCTCATACAACTCTTATCACAATTCATACATACATCAATTGAGTAAAGCACCCTTATACATTCGTTGCCCTCATCGTTCTCAAAATTCACCTTCTGCTTGGGTTCCTGGAATCAGCTCATTTTCCTTTTTTCCCTCCCCCTCCCTCCCCGCTCCCCCTCCCTCACAAACCCTTAATAATTTATAAATTATTATTTTATCTTATCTTACACTGCCCGGTGTCTCCCTTCACCCACTTTCCTCTTGCCCACCCCCCAGAGTGGAGGTTACAGGCAGATCCCTGAGATCGTTTTCCCCTTTCTACACCCCTTCCCTCCTGGAATCGCCACTCTCACTGTTGGTCCTGAGGGGTTCATCTGTCCTAGATTCCCTGTGTTTCCAGATTCCCTACTGTACCGCTGTGCATCCTTTGGCCTAACCAGGTTTGCAAGGTAGAATTGGGATCATGATAATTGGGGGTGGGGTGGGGGAGAGGAAGCGTTTAAGAACTAGAGGAAGGTTTTGAGTTTCATTGTTGCTACACTGAACCCTGAGTGATTAATCTTCTTCCCACTACCCCTCTGCAAGGGATGTCCAGCTGTCTACAGATAGGTATTGGGTCCCGATCATGCACTCCCCTGATTCATGATGATATGATTTTCCCCCCTGCCTTTGTTGTTTGAAACCTGGTCTCCTCGGCCCTTCATGATCACACATGTTGGTGTGCTGCTTCCATGTGGGCTTTGTTGCTTCTGGGCTAAATGGCCACTTATTTACTTTCAAGCCTTTAAGTCCCCAGATGCTATATCTCTCAGTAGCCGGGCACTATCAGCCTTCTTCACCACACTTACTTATGCACACATTCATCTTCAGCGTTTATGTGGGGAAGGTGATCACACAATGATGGTTTTTGTTCTTTGGTGTATGCTACCTGATCCCTTCAACACCTCGTGTTCACTTAGGCTTGTGTGCTTCTTCTCTGTGGGCTTTGTTGCTTCCGAGCTAGATGGCCGCTTGTTTGCCTTCAAGCCTTTAAGACCCAAGATGCTATATCTTTTTGATAGCTGGGCATCATCAGCTTTCTTCACCATCATGTTTGCTTATGCACACGTCTGTCTTTAGCGATCATGTCGGGAAGGTGGATATCATGGAATGACCGTTTAGCTGAGCAAGGTGTTATTGTATTGAGAGAGTGTGCATGAGGAGGCCCAATGTCCACCTGCTACCCTACTATTGAACGTCTAATATATGCACATAGGTCTATTTCCCCCATAATCATAAATATATTTATATATGTACATGTTTGTATTTAGGCTTCTATGTATGCTCTTCACCTCCTACTCCTTTCCTCTATTTCCTTATGCTTTCCTCCTGTTCCACTACC
Organism: Tenrec ecaudatus; assembly: GCF_050624435.1. Classification (NCBI taxonomy): domain Eukaryota; kingdom Metazoa; phylum Chordata; class Mammalia; order Afrosoricida; family Tenrecidae; genus Tenrec; species Tenrec ecaudatus. The sequence goes on along the minus strand of NC_134539.1, from coordinate 71,909,286 downwards.
ATGTTCAGCCTTCATTCTGGCTTCAGTAATTCCTCTCAGTAACCTTGCCCTTGGTCACTTCCTACCAGTCCTCTCATCCCCTCCCTCCACTGGTTTTGAACCACTCATTGTTCCCTTGTCCCTGGGTTGGCCAACACCTCCTCCCTTCCCCTACCTTCCACACTCTCATGTCCCTCCGGGACCATTGGTCCCATTATTTTCTTCTCAAATTGTTTGTCCAGGCTATCTTATCTAGGTGAACCTTCAGATATAGTAATATGTGCATAAAAATGCAGATGGTTTTGACAGCACCAAAGTGGCACATAAGAACATGGCATCGAAAGAAGCAACACTGACATGCTGACAAACAAAAAAGCAACTGACATAAAAAATTTAAAAGAAGAGAAAAAAAGGAAAACAAGCAAAAACAAAAAATCTGTTAGTAGTTCAAGGTCTGTTTGTTGACCTTTAGGAGTGTTTTCCGGACGAGTCTGATGGATTGCCACATCCTGGACCCAAAGTCCATCCTTTATATTCCCTCAGGACCCCCTTGCTCTGCTTCCCTACTTTTACTTTTAAGGTACCTCTGGGTGCCTTTCAACTGACAGCCATCAATGAGCAGCTCAATGCTCCACCTATTAGACCACACAGGGTCTCATATGGTCTTGTTTAATGAATAAAAACAGCTCACGATAACTAGCATGTCTTTCATGCTGAGCTTATGTCAGGCACTCTTTCCAAGTTTTCAGACACTCAAGTCTCACAACAACCTCTGGGGCACTATCATCCCATTTTGTCGGCAGTGGAGCTACACAAGTTTGGCCAAGATCGAGTTGCCGGGAAGTGCCATGGGTTCAAACCAAGGTGATCTAGTTTCAGAGCTGAAATTTTTGGTGTCAAATTCATCTTACTGCCTCTGAGGTTGAGAAGGAAGTGTGAACTCACTGGCATGGAGTCAATTCCAACCCGACTCACAGCCAGTCTCTAGAGAACAGGGTAGAACTGCCTCCGTGGGCTTCCTACACATTAACTCTCTTTGGGAGTAGAAAGCCTCATCTTTCTCTGAGGATTGGTTGATGGTTTTGAACTGCTGGCCGTACAGTTAGCAGCCCCACCAGTAACCATTTTGCTACCAGGGCTTCTTTATAGTAAATTTAATTGAGTTCCCTCCCATTCTCTGCCGGCACTGGGGAAACAAGGCTGTAACCAACGCTTCCGTCTTGGGCTCTCTCCTGGGCTTCTATCAGCCAGTGTCTGCTTCAGACAACAGACACTGAAGACTAATGCCAGTTTCTGAAATGATTTAAACCAAACCCACTGCAGTCAAGTGAATTCCAAGTGATCGTGAGTCTACATGATGGAGGGCTTCAAGGCTGTAATCAGTACAGGTGCTAACGGCTACACCACTCCAGAGTGGAAACTCAACTCCTTCGTTCTCAGTCTCCTTTGGCACAGCATGGGTGGGTTCTGAATGGAACCCCCTCATGCCTTGCCCCCTTCCCCAGTACCAGTCATTCCAATCTGCCTCTAGCTCCACCCCTTCCTATTAGTCTTTTGAAACAAACCACCACCACCACCACCACCACCACCACCACCACCACCACCAACAACACCAACAACAACAACAACAACAACAATGAACTAGTTGTTTCAGAATAGAACTGCCCTCCGCGGCCTTAGTAGGCATCCGTTTCAGAGTTTCCGCTCTAAGCAGCTATGCTCTAACGTCAAATATTTTTAAAAACAGCGAATTAGGCGCTTCAATTAGTCCTTGGAAGCAAGGGTGGTTTTACTTTGGCTCACCTCCTTTGGGCACGCTGTCAGGAGAGACCAGTCCCTGGAGAAGGATTCTCATGTAGTAGAGGGGCAGTGAAAATGTGGAAGACTCTTGACAGGATGGATTAACACTGTCACTGCGGCTGCAGTGATGGGCTCCCACGTGACCATGACCATGAGGATGGCATAGGACGGGGCCGTGTAACCTTCTGCTGTACATGGGGTCGCTGTGAGTCGGAACCCACTCAATAGCACTTAACAGCAACAATAAATTAGGTGCTACATGATTTAGAAAACTGTCCTCTTTGACAGTACAATTTGTTATCTTTTTTTCATTCTGGAATTTGTAAGTGCATCACAATATGTTGCTTTCCAAAGATACCATGTAACAAGACATGCTCAAGAACTTATCTATTGGATAAAATGATGTGGACCCTTAGGGGCAAAATGAATTGAACTCTTTTTGGAAAACATTATGACCTGCTTATGTGGAGGATGAACCTCAGTAAAATAAGTCTTACAAAGATTTTAATTAAATTAATATGATTTTTAAAAAATACCCTCTCCTCAATCTTATATTGCCCCCACAGAGTAATTGGGACACTCCTGCTTTTGTATTTATAATTGCTCTTATTCATCCATGGCATTTTGGACTGAAATGGCCCATTTCAAATGCTGCCTCTGTCATACAATGTCCTCTGGACCCAGGCAAGAAAATTTCCTTTCATTTGAGCCTTGATAATATTTTAAAGTACATTATGGCCTGTACTTCTTATTTTCAGGCGGTTTTACTGGTTTTTGAATACTTAGCCACCTTCAAGATAATGCCTTGTACACAGCAGGTGAAGGGGGCCTGGTGGCTCAGGGATTAAGCACACGTTTTCCCATGGAAAAGTCAGTGGTTTGGATCCACAGCCTCTTCGGGGAAGAAAGATGTGGCAGTCCTTATGTGACCATATGTCTATCCTTCGACCCTCTGGGCCAGATCCACTCTAGTCTACCCGGCTACTCTGAGGTGGAATCAATTGGATGGCAACGGGTCACACAGGGAGTGCCCTAAGGTACTTGATGCTTGGTGGGACGGAGACCTGGTGGTGTGGGGGGTTATGTGTTGGTCTGCTAAGCTAACCACCAGGTCGACAGTTCAAATCTACTGAGTGAGAAAGAGGAAGCTGGCTGCTCTCCCAGAGCCACAGCCTCAGAAACCCAATGTGGGGTCCCTTTGAGTTGAAATAGACCCACTGGAAGTGGTTATTGTGACCGTTGTGGGCTAAGCTGGCTCCATGGCAGAAGTCTCACCTGTTGTGTGGGAAATCCAGGTTTGCTTCCTAGCCAATGCCCCTCTAGTACAGCTGCTGCCTCTTGTCACCGGGAGATGTCTATGTTGCTATGACGCTAAAAGAAAGGTGCCCTGGTGCCGTAGTGGACAATGCACTCAGCTGTCAAGTGTTCAGTGGTTCGAACTCACCAACTGCTCTAGAGGAGAAAGATGAGGCTGCCTACTCTCATAGAGTGATAGTCTTGGAAATTCCAAGGGGGCAGTTCTACCCTGACCTGTAGGGTTATGATGAGCTGGAATCGACTCAATGGCAGTGAGTGAGATGGTGTTGGACAGGTTTCAAAGAAGCTTCCAAACTAAAACTATGGATCACAAAGGTCAGACTCCATTGTGCACAGGGTCAGCACAGCTAACTAAAACAGTAAGATTGACCATCACAACACCATTCGGTCTGGTGACTAGGGTTTCTCAGAGGCCCGAGCAAGGTAACAGCAGATGGCAGCTGCCTGGCTCAATTCTGGACCCTGTCAGGTTACCGTTAATAGAGAGCAAGTGAGTGGCAAGTGTAAATATAAGCAGTCACAAGTTCGTTGGATCTTTTCTCTTTGGAGGATCACATTGTAGAGAATAGGTTCTTCCAGTCTCCTGCCTGGAAGACGAAGAAAGACCCGTCTGCCAGTATTCTCAAACACTGTGGAGGCAGAGAGCTGGCTCTTAGCATCCACGATGCAGCCGTTTGTTTAATGCCTCCATTCCACACTGCAATCTGGCCTTTCCCGTAGGCCTGTTGGCCTCTCGTCCAGAGACTCTCTTGATCTTCTTCAGAGAGTAAGTCTTTCCTTTGTGGTTGGAGAGGGTTTTGGAGATTAAGGGGAGGTTGGACATTCTCTCTGCTCATAAAAAAGACCTTCGACAAATTCGTGAACATTTGTCTTCTTTTTATCCCCATTTTACCAAGTCCCGGGTGCACCGATTTGTGAGCTTTGGGGGTATTTTGAAATGTCAATAAGCTTGATAACAGCTTAGCAGTGGCCTCCCCATTCTCGTCTTCCATTTGAAGCCTGGTCCTAATGCCTCTTTAAGGGAGGCTGGCACATGCAGTCTCCCAGTTTGCACATTCCAGTGAGAGACATCAGTATGGTGAAGACAAATTACTTAATATGAATACAAAGTGTTCAAAGTATCCACCCCCTTATCCTCTGGGGCACAGTTCTACTCTAACACACACACCTGGGTTGCCAAGACTCAGAATTGGCTTGATGGCAGCTAGTTTGGTCTGGGGGTTCTTTTTGTTTTAGAGGAGGGAGCCTTGCTGGGTAACATACACATTTGAACCCACCAGCGGCTCCATGGGAGAAAGAGGAGTCTTTCTGCTCCTGTACAGATCCGCAATCTTGGCAACCAAGTTCTTTTCTGTCCAATAGAATTTTGAGTGTTTAAGAGAGGGTCAGAAGAGAATAACAGTAGATTCATATGTTCAATGACCACATTTATCTGGATGTCTTCGTGTATCAAGGACATTTTTATTACCATGCAAGGACAATTTGGTCATCACTGATCATCTGGGACATGTCAGTGTGGGACAGTCTTTAATATCTGATCCTGGCCACAGAAGCTTGTGATTCTGAAGTCGGATGGCCTGGATCCATGTTCGGGCTCCATCACGTACTAGCGGTGAGACTTTGGCCAAGATGCTTCGCCTCACGGTGCTGCTGTCCTTGCCTTGCTGCCTCAGTTTCCTCAACTGTGAGATTGATGCTAATGAAGACACAGTTTGAAGATTCAATTACTAGTACTTATAGACATAGTATTGTATTCGGGTTTGCTTTTGTGCAAGTTTCATTGTTATTGTTGCTAAGATTTCTCTTATTTGTATTAATGGAAAGAACCCATTTTTTGAACTGTGCTGCATGATTATGCAATTCAGAGAAGACAGCAATCAATTGCACAAATGAGGCATCTGACTCATTGTTTTAAAGCAAATCCAGGAGCAAAAAAATTGTGATTCTGCAACCCTGCTGGCGTGTCTGCAGGGCCGACTGATTCACAAGCTGAGAGTCATTTGGAAGCTTTTGGTTTGCAATTAGCCCAACGTGCAGAACACCGCGCCTATCTCTTGCTCTGTTGCCAATTTTCAGTAGTGAGCAAGTCCCAGAATGGAAGAATTCTTGCTTCTGTGCAGCAAGGGCCAAGCACCGCCACAGGATGGTCAGCGGACAACAGGACCAGGGTTCTGCAGACCTGGATTCTAGTTCAGTCTCTCAGTTTCCTTGTTAAAAAAAAATGGAGGTTGGGCTATGACTTTCATGGCTCTGTCTGGCTTTAAAAAGGTACAGTGTGAGAAACAGCTAAATCAAAAGCTACTGTGTGGCAGACTTATGAGCATACACAGAACCCCGAAAATCTGTTAGGAATGGCTTGGCCAAGGGTACAGACTTGGGACTTGGGGGCTCTGGTGTTCACAGTCTTCACAAATTCTGGAACCTACATCCCGGGCCTTTGCTGCTGTTGGCAATGACCCTGGAGCAAAAATTCCGCTCTCAAAGATGAAAGGTTTGTGTCCCGGCCCCGTTCTCTCACCGATGACCTACATGGAAAGGCGTGGACAGACGGACTCTTCTAAAAGCTGCCACCGAACACCTCTGAGCGAGGAGGCCGACTTTGCTTGCTGAAATGTCTTGCCAAGCTGCTTGAGACACAGAAACCCTTGAGAGCAGGAACCCAGGCATTATTGAACAGGGTCTGACTGTTCAGTCTAAGAGGAGAAAAGGCATTTCTTTTTCTCTGAGCCTTACTCTCGCCACTGTGGACACCGTGGGCACTCCTACTTTCATCCCTCAGACATTGTGTAGGTAATGGAGACCCTCTAGCTGCTGGGCACCCTGCTCTGGGGGTCGTAAGGACTGTTAACACACAGATGCTTCTGGAGCGACAGGAGCAAATGCTTGTGATCCCTGTGGCAGCAAGGAGCCAGGCGTTCCTGCCACAGGATTCCCAAGCTCCAGTAAGTGGCATATAAAGGAAATTGCAAGGAACTGAAGGGAGCTGAGTGCCAGCCTGGGTCCTGCTATTGATTTGCCTAATGATTTAGGAAATAGCTTGTCGACTCTTCAGGCTCAGATCTCCCATCTGTAAAATGCACATGGTAGCTTGTAAGGGAAAGGGAGCCTTGTGGCTTCAGGGTGGCTTGAGAAGGGGTCGTCATAGAAGGTGGGTGGCAGACATAGGTTTTGGTGATGACAATGCGCTCAAAGATGGCCATGGTCGTGGGGTTGGGACAGGACCATGCACTGTTTGGCTCTGTCACCCATAAGGTTGACACGAGCTAGAACTGCCGGATAGCACCTGACAGCATACCTGGAATGGGCGTTCTTGGGTGGTGCAAACGGTTAACGCACGTGGCTGCTGACTGAAAGATTGGAGGGTTAAGTTCACATAGAAGAACCTTGGAAGAAAGGTCTGGTAATCTTCCAGGAAAAAAAAATCAGCCACTAAAAGCCCATGGAGCAGAGTTCCTCCCCTGATACACACGAGGTTGCCCATTGTCAGAGTGGCCTTAATGGCAACTGAGATGGAAATAAAGAATTGAGATGAACTGCCTAGAGACACGTGCATTTGGGGAAGCTGGCTCTGCATGTCAAAAGGATACCAGGCAGATGGTGTTAAGCAGAGAAAGCTTTGATATAACTGCTTTTGTAAAGAATCCATGGATGTTTAGTCACTATCTGAAAACTTGACTCTTCTCTGCTGGCACACCATACTCTGCCCCGTTGCACCCAACAGAAACTGAGTATGCTATGCATTTGTGCTTTGTAGGTCTCTTTGGGACAGAATTTCATATACTTGTTTACTACGTCTGGCAGCTTTGCTTCTGGCATAAACAAAATTAGCAATACTGATGTCTGCTTTCTGACCTTAATAAGGATATTGAAGCAGTAACAGGTTAAGAAAATAACACCAATAGAGAAACTCGGCGCACACAATGTCTACACATAACAGGGAGCATGGCGGCAGGGGCTGAACTCATAATTAAAAGTAATTCCTTTATTTATTTTTAAAGCAAGGCCACAATAAATGTCCATGAAAGCCTTTTTTGAACCATCTGAGATTATGTAATATTGCTTTTCAAGCAAACACTGTAGGATGATTTAATTGCTTATGCGACCTACGTGGGGCATAGAACTACTGGATATAAGCTACTGCAAACTGTATCATGGTACCATTTCTTCTGCTTCTGTTTTTAAGACAGGGATTAGTTCAGCACTTTTAGAAAAGATGAAGTGGGGAGCAAGATGGATTGCTTCTTGATGTGGGGATGCCTTATGGTAAGAACTCTACTTTCTAGTTAAACGAGCAGACGGAAACCTAGGCGTGGCTGTCGCTAACCACAGGACCAGTGGTCACTCCACAGGAGAAGCAGGAGGCGCCTTGATCCTGGGAAGAATGACAGCCTTGGAAACCCTGCCCAGGGTCATTGTGAGTTGGAATTGACTCGACGGCAGTGGGTCTAGTTTGGTTTTGAGTGGAAGGAACATGTGTTCAAAAAGGATTTCTGAACATTTAGAAGACATTTAAAAATTTTCCAGTTGAGTGATTTTCTTTTTTAAGTTACAGTTTTAAAGAAAGATGGTTGGGATATAGTCCTCTTATTCTTTGCCGTGTATTTTCCAAAGCTGTCCAGCAGTAAGTATTACACAAACGGATGATATTGTGTCCAAATGAGATCCACAAAGCAACAAGACCTGGCATAGGGCAGTTTATTCTTTGTTCAGACAGAAAGACTATATTAGCTATTATTTTGTAACTCTCACCTTTCCTTATTTTTTCCTTTCCATTTGAACAAGTTTACAAATGTTTATCTTAAAAAACTTGTCCTAGTCTGGGAGGCTGGCCACAGCACCAAAAATTAAGTGGATTCCTGCCTCTCCCCCTAGAAGAATTTGTTTCAAAGGATGACATTGATTCTGCAGCTCTGGGAGATGGACATATCTGATCAGAGCACACGGGAGCAGATGAAGGGGGAGGAGGAGAGAGTGGAGCACATGCTGGCCCACCAGGCCCTGAGGACGATGTTCCTGAGTAGAGCAGCCAGTCCACAGAGAGAACAACATGGCTGGCCCCACTATGAGACATGATGCCCCTCAGTGACTAAGGGCGATAAAGGGGACAGCACCGGAGACACAGTGTGGAAATTACACCTGACCTGATCCCACCACACCAAGGCAAAGCACTGGGGGAGTGCAGCGGAACAGCAAGGGAATGGAGTGGCAAGGTCCCCAGGGAATGCTGAAAGTGGACTTTGGGGTCAGGGCATGGTTCCCCAAAAGACTGGACTGGAAAACACTCCTTAGGGCCAACAAATGATCCTTGAACTAACTACAAGCTTTTCTTTTGTGAAGTATTTTGTTTTGTTCTTTGTCAGTGGTTTGTTTTTGTTGTTTTGTTGTCTGGTTGTATACTGTTGCTTTGTTTTCCTCTGTGTTGTTTTCATACATGTTAGTGTCTCCACAGGTCTGTCTGAATAGGACAGGGTGGATGAACTATCTGCAGGAAAAACAATGGGACCGACAGTTCTGGGGGGACTTGGGTGGGGGAAGGTAGGGGGGTAAGGAAGTGGTGTTAACAAACACAGGGACAAGGGAACAACATGGGACCCAAAATGGTAGAGAGGGGGGAGTGGCAGGCCTGGTGGGGAATGATCAAGGGTAAGGTTGCGTAGAGAAGAGGTATAGCTATAGCCCAGGTGGGGACGGAGCATGATAGTAGGGCAGGAGGAAAGTCAAGGGAGATGGAGGAAAGAGCTAGGAGTCAAGGGGCATTTATGGAGGTCTAGACAAAGACATGTACATGCAAATATATATATATATATGGATGGGGAAATAGATCTATGTGTCTATATTTATAGGTTTTATTAAGGTGGTGGAAGGACCTTGGGCCTCTACTCAAGCACTCCCTCAATGCATGAATATTTTCTTTTATTAAATTGGCACTCTACGATGCTCACCCTCCTGACACCACTGCTGAAGCCAAAGCGGGTGAACAAGTAAGTGTGGGGAAGAAATCTGATGGTGCCCGGCTATCAAAAGAGATAGTGACTGGGGTCTTAAAGGCTTGAAGATAAACAAGTGGCCATCTAGCTCAGAAGCAACAAAGCCCAAATGGAAGAATACACCAGTCTGTGTGATCACGCGGTCCCAAAGTGATCAGCTATCAGGCGTCAAAGAACAAAAAATCATATCATTGGCTGCACACCTCCATGATACGATTGTCAAAGACTAACGGGTGCATAAGCAAATGTGGCGAAGAAAGCTGATGGTGCCCGGCTATCGAAAGAGATAGTGTCTGGGGTCTTAAAGGCTTGAAGGTGAACAAGCGGCCATCTAGGTCAGAAGCAAAAAAGCCCACATGGAAGAAGCACACCAGCCTGTGCAATCATGAAGTGCCAAAGGGACCAGGTATAAGGCATCATGCAAAATATATATATATATATATATATATATATATATATATATATATATATATATATATATATATATACACATACCATAGTGAATGAAGGGGGAAGTGCAGAGTGGAGACCCAGGGCCCAAGTGTTGGCCACTGGAGATCCCCTCATAGAGGGGTTTAGGTAAGGAGATGGTTCAATCAGGGTGCGATGTAGTACCGATGAAGAACACAGCTTTCCCCCAGATCCTGGATGCTTCCTCCCCGCAACTACCATGATCCGAATTCTACCTTGCAGGACTGGATAGGGCAGAGGTTGTACATTGGTGCATATGGGAGCTGGAGGCACAGGCAATCCAGGGTGGACGACACCTTCAGGACCAGGGGTGTGAGGGGAGATGCTGGGAGAGTGGAGGGTGAGTGGGTTGGAAAGGGGGAACTGATTACAAGGATCCACATGTGACCTCCTCCCCCTGGGACATGGACGGCAGAGAAGGCGGGGGGGAGTGAGACGCCGGATAGGGCAAGATATGACAAAATAACAATCTATAAATTATCAAGGGCTCATGAGGGAGGGGAGAGCGGGGAGGGAGAAAAAAAAAAGAGGACCTGATGCAAAGGGCTTAAGTGGAGAGCAAATGCTTTGAGAATGACTAGGGCAAAGAATGTACAGATGTGCTTTATACAATTGATGTATGTATATGTATGGATTGTGGTAAGAGTTTTATGAGCCCCTAATAAAATGTAAAAAAAAAAAACAAAACCAAAAAAACCCTTGTCCTATTCCAAGTAAGTAGCTCCAAGAAATTAATGAATTCATTTAGTAATGAGAGCATTCATATAGATGTTCGAGGAACAGACTGCATAAAGTAAAGTGTTGAAACCAAATCTCTCTGAAATGGCTGTGTAAGTGCAAAGGAAATTGTTTCCTACAAACACGTGTCCTTTGAGTGATGTACATACACTGCCATCTCTTGCACAGATTCCCCGGTGGTCTTTCAGACTATTTCTTAGGTCAGTCATGATCAGTTGACCATAATTCGGTAGTTTAGTTAGAATCCTAATGAAAATGCTCTTGTTCCTCTTGAGAGTCCTCAGGATAAATTCTCACCACTATCCACCTGGTTGTACTTTTTCCAGAATAGATATATTGGACTTCACACTGAGACTCCATGCCTTTGTTCACATCTGTCATTTGATGGAAAGTAATTGTGGGCTTTTCTTGTTTAAATTGATAATTTATGTTACCATCTCTCTCCTTTAAAACATTATTTATATATATAAATATACCTTATTATTTTAACAGTTTTATTGGAATATAATTCACAACTATACAATTCAAAAATTCAAAAAAATCTTATTAAAAAGACTTATTACTAAAACATTGTTATTAAAAATCACCATATCAATTTTAGAATATTTTCTTTATTCTTATACTAATCATTATTAGCTCAACTCTAACAAAGTAAAGAAAAGAAACACTAAAGTCCATACTTAATTCAGATTTCCTTAGTTTTTTACCTTAATTTTTTTTTCTGCTCTAGACTTCCCTCCAGGGTGCTGTCTTTCATTATTACATTTTGTCATCATGTCTTTGTAGGTTCCTATAGAATGTGACTATTTCTTAGACTGCCAACCAACCCCACTCCTGTGGAGTCCATTTTAACTCACTGAGCTGGTTTATCTGAAAACTCAACATTTATTGACATCCTGGATTTTATTTGGCCACTCTACCTCTGAGCCATTTCCTTGGGCTTCCCGGGTCAATCTGTGGCAAGAGAGGAGGGGAATAAAGAGAGGGGAAAGGTGCAGATTCAACCCTCTAACTTCTGAGAGCTGAGACATTAATGAGATTCTCCCATGTCAGCCTGTCCATCACATCACTGAAATACCATCCTCTCCCCTTCTTCCTCTCTTTAGAGAAATAGACACCTGATAAACCACATCATACAAACAATCTCCCTCGGTAGATAAAGAACTTGAAGAAAACAAAGCCAATGAAATCAGAAGCAGGGAGTGGCAAATACATTTTCCCAACTGGCACATGGCTGCTGTAATTTTTTTTCTTTGGGACTGAGGGATCTGTATGGATATGCATGTATGGATTTATTATTGTTGTCCAGGGCTGTTGAGTCTGTTTGTACTCATAGTGACCCTAAGTACAACACAACTGTACAGAGCCCCACCCTGGGCCGGCCTCACTGTATTTCGTGTTTGAACCCATAGTAGAAGTCATTCGGTCAGTCCATCCCATTGCAAGCTTTCTCTTCGTTGTTCCACTTTACCAGGCATGGTGGCCTCCAGGAACTAGTCTTTTCTGATAATATGTCCAAAATGTGTGAGCTAAAGTCTCACCATTATCAATCTGGCTGCGCTTTTTCCAAAATAGATTTATTGTCTGTTCCTCTGGGAGTCCATGACAAATTCCATAAGTTTCACAAACAACAAAAATTCAGAGGCATCAGCTCTTCCCCAGTGTTCTTGACACATTGTCCAGCTTTCACATTGCACGTGAAGGGCTGGGAAGTTCCATCGTTTGCCACAGGCACACCCTAGTCTTCAAGTGACATCTTTCCTCTTTAACACTTTAAAGAGTTCTTTTGCCGCATATTTGCCCAATGTACTATATCTTTTGATTTCTTGGCTGCTGCCTTCATGGGGGTTGAATATAGAATCAAATCAAATGAAGTCCCTGACAACTTCAATCTTTTCTTCGCTTATCATGATGTGGTTTATTGGTCCAGCCATGAGGATTTTAATATCATATATATATTTAAAAGATCATTTATTGGAGGCTCTTACACTTCCCATAACAATCCATACATCAATCGTATCAAACATATTTGTACATATACTGCCATCATTATTTTCTAAACATTTACTTTCTATTTGAGCCCTTGGTATCAGCTCCTCTTTTCCCCCTCCCTACACTCCTCCCTGCCTCGTTAATTATCTTTATATTAAAGTGCTATCCATATTGAAACCTGGAGTTTTTGATCTTCATGTGATTCAAGCCCTCTCTGTTTTAAGCAAATTTGTCACCTACCCTGCTTCCCCCAAAATAAGACAGTGTCTTATATTAATTTTTGCTCCCAAAGATGTGTTAGGTCTTATTTTTAGAGGATGTCTTATTTTTCCATGAAGAAGAATATGGTACACATTTATTGTTTATTGTTTTATTAAAAGAGACCTCATACTTCCTGTCTGCTCCAGCTGCGCTGCGGCCAGCAGTGAGCTGCACGGTGGTGGCACTTGCTGCTACGGTCCAGAGTCCAGAGCTACGGTAGCTTTGTGGGGCCTTATTTTTGGGGAGGTCTAATTTTTGGGGGGGGGATGCCTTATATTTCAGTGAGAGACAAAACTGCAAGTAGGTCTTATTTTGGGGGGATGTCTTACTTTCAGGGAAACATGATACGTATCGCAGGTTGTTAATGAGCTGGTGGTAGTTACATAATCTGTTGTCAATTTGAGACTTAAGAGTGAAAGGGTGGAGGTTAGCCTGTCAATCAGGTCACAGCTTGATGACCTCATTTGGAGGTGCTAAGGAGATAAATAGCTCATTAGAGGTGGGACACCAGGTCAGTCCCTGCAAGATGTTCTTACTGATAAGCCACATGGAGACAAGCTGATGAAAACCAGAGCCTTAGAGCTGGAGAAGCCATGTGGAGACCCTGCCAGCACTGAGATGCTTACAACACCACTGAATCCACAAGACTTCCGACCCACTGACCTATGACCTGTCTACATTCAGTGTCATTGCATGTGTGGCATGAATTTGAAGAGGAATTTATAGATTGGTATCACTGGATCTGGACCGGGCTGGGATGTTTTCTCAATATTCAATTACTTTTGCATATAAAGCTCTTTTGTATACATATATGAGTGTCTCTGGATTTGTTTCTCTAGTCAACGCAGACTAACACAGAGCCTTTGTCCAATATTGATACCTTCATTTTCTTCATAAAGTTAAGTTTCTCAGATTTCTTTCCTCAGCATGCAGACTGAATACATATGGTGAAAAGATACAATTCAGATGTTCCACTTTCTTGATTTTAAACCACCCAGTATCGACATTGTTCAATTCAAAGGACCATCTCTTGGTCTATGGAAAGATTCTGCCATGAACACAATTAAGTGTTTTGGAATTTCCATTATTTGAAAAGTTACTCATAGTTTGTTATGATTCATGCAGTCAAATACCTTTACATAGCCAATAAAACATAAGTAAGCGTCTTTCTGGTATTTTCTGCCTCATCCAAGATCCATCTGATACTAACAATGCTGTCCCTCATTTCATATCCTTTTCTGAATCTGCCTTGAATTTCCGCTTATTGTCAATGTACTGGTGCAACGATTTAAAAATTATCTTCAGTGAAATGTTATTTGCATATTAACAATTTTGTTAAAATTTTTCTAATTCTGCTGGGGTACCTTTAGTTGAAAGGGCATGAATATAGGTCTCTTCCAGTTCTTCTAAATGTTTTGAGAAAAATAAATGAGTACCTCCTGTTCTAAATCATTTTGTTTAAGTATTCTGATTTTTAAAAAAAATTCCTAAAGCTTTGTTTTTTGCCAATATACAGTCAGTGCCATTTGGACTTCTTCTGTTGGTACAATTTGTGCTTCGTTGTATGTACTAACTCCGGAAGTGGTTGGACACCAAATGCACAGTGACTCTGTGTATTCCTTTCAGAGTTTTTAAAATGCTTTCTGTGCCATTCAATATTTTGTCTATAGATTCCTTTAATATTGCAATTCATAAGTTGAATTTTCCTTCATTCTTTCCACCAAGCTTCCTCTCCTCTCCTCTCCACTTGTTTTAACTACAAGTCTTGGCATATTTCATTATAATATTTTGCCTTTTCAATTTGACCTTGGAAATGTGCTGTGAGTTTTTTTATCTTATCATATATACCAGTCCCTTTCGTTTTTCTACACTTAAGAGCGAGTTTAAGCCTTTTCTATCATGCACACACACTCACTTACATATGTGACACACATCTATGTCTTTTAAATGGCCTTTACTTTCTTGTATGATGTCCTGGATGTAATCTCACATCTCATCTTGTCATTCGTAATTATTGTTCAATGTGTCAAATCTGTTCTCGAAATGGTCTCTAAATTCAAGAGGTGTATACTCAAAACTGTATTTGGACTGATTTATTTTCCTTCACATTCAATTTGAACTGGCAGAGGAGTCATTGGTGGTCTGTCCCATCGTGCGTCCCTAGTCCTGTTTGGTTGATGACACTGGGCTTCTCCATCATCGCTTTCCACATATGTAGTGGATTTGATTCTGTGGATCCCATTTGATGAGATCCATAGGTATAGTTGCTGTTGATGTTGTTGAATATTGATGAACTAGTGGGTAGATTTACAGTGCTCTCTTTTTCCTAACTTCTGATTTTCTTTCAGGTGATGAGGAGAACTAAAAATCAACTTATAATATTTTGCATGTATTCAATATAATTAAATTAAATAGCATCATAAATATAGGAGGTAAACTATGGTAATATAAATGTAAATAGCATCATAAATATACGCAGTAAACTCATGATTTGAAAAACAAAACCACTTAAGATTAAGTTAGCAAATAAAAACTTAGAAATTGATACATGCAAGCTCTTGTCCTCCAAAGACGTTAGCCAAAGTATTATGTTCGATACCCTCATGAATCAACTGAGTCAGCAGGAGAGAACATTTAAAAGCCTTTTTACGGTACAGTTGATGCACTATAATTTTGTAATGACATAAATTCCCATTAGCATCAACTGCTGCATAAATAATGTTCATTATAGTGATTAGAAATGTTAATTTCTTAGAGCAATCATAATTTCCTTTAATCTTCTATGCAGTGTTTTTTAAACTGTAGGTTATGACCCATTAGTGGGTTATGAAATCAATTTAGTGGGATATAATCAACATTAGTGATAGAATAGAGTAGATTAAAATAGAAAAGATCCAATTTCATTGCATATGGTCAATGGAATTGTAATTTCAGATTACTTTAATTTATATTCTCTATATAAATATATATAAAGACTTGGTTATAATATGAAATGTATTTTTTAACGTGAGTTGTGCTCAAAATATTGGCAAACAAACTATTTTATAAAACAGCACCATCTAAGACTGACCAAGAACTAAACCACAATTTTAAGTATCACTGGTTGGTGAAGGATTAATACAATATTTCCTTTTTTTAATTTTAAGAAAAAATATTTTCAATAGAAGGTGCTATGAAGGTACCAATTACTACCCCAAATTGGGTTACTTATCTATTTAAAAGTTTTAGTTCAAGGTCATAAATGAGATGTGTTACTTCTTTTTACCAATAGGATAGAGATTAAATTCCCAAACTTAATCCACTCATTTCTTCAACAGCTGTTGATTGAGTGCTGCTGTGTATTAGGGACCATGTGAGGTATGGTGGTGAAGGAAACATATATTCTGCCCTTAAAATCTAGGAAGACTGAGGAGGCACCCTGTAAAACACCAATGCTCATTTTTTTTTAATGCGAGGAGGGGAGGTAAGAGCATTTGGAGTTTGTTTCACAAGGGCAGACTGCTAATCAAACTTTCTATTTAGAGGCTCTGGAAAGATTGTGGGACAAAAAGGGGGGGGGGCTGCTTTTGCCACCACGACAATGCACCTGCTCAGGAAGCCATCTCTGTGTCAGTTTTTGGCAGAAAAAGCCAGCATGCCTCTCTTGTCCCACACACCTTACTCACCTACATCCCTCTGTGAGACCTTTTGTGTTTCCACGAATGCAGAGGGACATGAAAGGACAGCGATTTGACGACATAGAAGAAGTGAAGGAAAAAATGAGGGATGCAGTCAACCATCCAAACAGATGAGTTTGAGAAATGTTTCCAAGAATGGAGTCACAGATTTAACAAATATATTAAGTGTCATGGAAAGTACCCTGAAGGTGAGAGGGTTGTTTTATTAAAAAATTAAATGCATAGCTTTGAAAAAAAGTGGTTTTTTGGGGGGGGGGCAGGTTTATATCCTGGTACACAGAGTGAAATACAGGGCTAAAGAGAGATGCAGGAGATATTTTTAATCAGTTTCAACTATGTGCATGGTTCTGTTTGGTCTCATATGTGCAGTTTCCTTTTTAGTAATGAATGGACGCAATCCTGTTTGCATACGTTAATACTGAGAAGAATTAGTTAAATGAAATATACCCATGAAGGAACATGAAGAGTAAGATTTGATCAGAACAATCTGGAGAAACCTAGTTCCCTCTTGGATATGCTTCCGAGAATGAAGACATGGAGTAAAAGTTCGCTATAAGGCAGAGATTAGGTAATAGGACAAGCGCCCACCCAATACACAACACATCTTTGTCCTGATTTTCAGGACGCTTATAATCAATTTTAAGAAGCATACCTGCCGCCCCCCCCCCCCAATTTTAAGAAGCCAAAAAAGTATAGAAGCCTAATTTGGAGATTTTTTTCATCAATATTTTTTTTCTGATTTTCTAAAATTGTATATGTGTGTATGTATATATGTATGTATTTATCTATGTACACATGCATCTACATCAGTCTTTTACAATATCTATATAGCTATACATATGTACACGTGTATATGTATTTTTAATTCAAAGCATACAATTTTAATAGTTATCCATTTATATCTTAAAGTTCAAGTGACAGAAATTAGTATCAGTAACAGGGCCTTATTGGAGACCAGGGAGCCCTGGTGACACTTCTGGCTAAGAGTTGGACTACTGCCCACAAAGTGGGTGAATCAAGCCCACCAGCGGCTCTGCAGGTGGACTATGAGTCTATCTGTCCCTGTAATGATTTACAGCCTCAGAAACTCAATATAGAGTCCCTGTAAGTCAAAATCGACTCAGTGACAGTGAGTTTGGTTTTGGGCAGAGGAGCCATGTTTTTATGACCAATGGTTTTGTGTTTTACGGCATTGGCCTTGTTTCCAAGGTCCCAACAAGGTGTTGCATCCATCCATCCCCATCCAAAATTAGTAGTGCAGTCTCTGGACACAGACACTTTTTTTTACCTTTCAGTAAAGCTGTCAGGATAGCTAAATCAATGTCCTGATGTCCTTCCGATCCCATCCGAAATACCGTGATCTGCAATTTGAGACAAGATGACCATTAGCAATACACTTTCCGCTAACGACATCAATGAGAACACATCTCTAAACAGGCTTCCTTCATACCTCAGCTAGATTCCTAACCAGAGGGCAGGCACACATAGTAAGTAAGAATCTAATGCAAATGCTCTTGCCTCTGTAATTCATTGAGTTTGGGATCAGAAAACGTTTTTCATAATTGCATTGGTATGGTTACAACAAGGAGAAATTAAAGACTGAGGAATGCATTCTCTGCTAGCATTTCAGTTTCAAAATGATGAATTTTGGGATTTACAAATGTGCAAGTCTCAATACAAATGTGAATTGACTCACTTCCCTCACTCAGATAATGTTCCACTGCTATTCATTCACAGGCACCCCGCAGATAGATCCTAACAGATTCTAGATAACATTATCGAGAATGGGAGCTCCTGAAAACTTAATTGTGCTCACGTGGAACCAGAACCTGTGCATAGACTAGAACAAGAGAATGCTGTGTGATTCCAAATGAGGAAAGACGTGGGATGCTTTCGCCATACTTATTCAATCTGTATACCGAGCAAATAACCCAAGGAGCTGGACTATATAAAGGAAAACTGGGCATCAGGGTTAGGCAAAGACCAATGAGTAACTTTTAGTATGCAGATGATGAAATTTAGCATGCTAAAAGTAAGGAGACACAATGTATGCATGTATGGATTGTGATAAGAATTGTACAAGCCCCCAATAAAAGGATTTAAAAAAAACAAGGAAGGAGAACCCAACGCACTGGCTGATAAAGAGCAAGGACCACAGTCTTCAGTATGGATCGCAACTCAATATAAATAAAACCCCAATCCTCACAATTGACGCTCATGGAAGAAGCAGTGTAGAAATCAAATGATCTATTTCACTGGGAAAATCTGCTGCAAATATATCCTTTGAAAATATGAACGAGCAAAGATGTCATGCTGAGGACTAAAGTGTGCCTGACCCATTTTATATGATTGATATTGTCAATGATTGATATTTTCAATCATCTCAAATGCCTGTGAAATCTGGACAATGAATGAGGACAAATGCAGATAGATGGATACATGTGAAGTATGGTGGATAGAGAACATTGAAAATACCAAGGACTGCCAGAAGGACAAACAAATCTGTCCTGGAAGAAGTACAACCAGAATGTTCTTTAGAAGTGATGGGTGAGAGACGTTTTTTGTATGTACTTTGGACATGTTATCAGGAGAGACTGCTTGTGTTAGTCTGGGCACTTAAGAGAAGCAAAATCCACAGAAACTCATGTATAAGAGAGAGTTTAAAAAAGAGAGAGAGAGTTTTACATAAAGGTTAAGTGCACATCATGAAACATCCCAGTCCAGTGCTGCCCAAGCCCACAAGTCCAACATTAACCCATTTGTCTGACACCAATCCACAAAGTCCTCCTCCATCTCACAAAACACATCCAATGACGCCGACTGCAGGAGGAGAGCCGAATCAGTGAATGTGTAAACATCTCAGCACTGGCAGGGGTCTCCACACGGCTGCTCCAGCACCCAGGGCTGCATTGGGGTAGGTCCATGTGGCTTCTCCTTGGGGAAGTCTTTCAAGAAGTGAGTCTTGCCAGCTGAAGCAGGGAACTGACTAAGGCAGCTGCACCCTGGTCTGACCATCAGAAAGCAAGAGACCCGAGAACCAGAAGGGCGAGGCTCACCGAGCCATTGTATGGTTGGTAGAGTGTTATTGCCAGGTTGGCAAAATAAACTTTAACTATGTCACCAGTCTCTGCAAAATGACCTCATGCCCAGTAAAACAGAGTGTTGGGAGAAGGAGAGCGTCTGAGAGAGAAGGATTGGTACAGGGGCTACAACAATGCGGCTCAAACAAAGAAACCATAGTGAGGATGGCACAGACTGGGCAGTTTCTTTTGTACGCAGGGTCGCTGGGAGTTGGAACCCATGTGGTAGCACCTAACAACAACAACAACGACAACAACACACTCACTCAGCAATAGTTACTCAAGGGTTTTAACATTGCTCTTCTTCCGGATCCCTTTGTCCTCTATTTGTCCTTGAAACACCTTTAGAATAACTTAGCAATGCATTCCTTGGAATTAAACCATATGTAACCTCTTTGATTTTGATAATCTGGGACAGAAAGCATCTTTGGGGAAGAATAATGGGGAGGAGATGGAGGTAATGGCAGTGAAAAATCAATACAGGTTGGTGACCTGTTGATGAGAAACACACAGAGAACTGGGCCACTTATTCCAGAAGGTGCTCTGAACAATGGAAACTGCTCCCATGATCTAACAACCACTGGGAATAAGCTCTGCTTTTGCAGCAGTGAAAAAATCTCCCTCATAACTTTATAATTCCCTGATGTTAAAAGACCACACGACAAATGTTATCAGTATGTGTAAATGACCATCACTGAAAGCCTATATTTATATTTCTTGGAATGATCTTTGCTGAGCACATAAGGACGCACCGTGGCACGTTTATTTCCATTCAATAGTGGACTGGCTTTTATCCAGGGCTTTAAGTCAGAGTGAAACTTCTTATCAAGGGGGTTATGCCGCTTCCAAAGGAACCTTGATAGTCAATGTTAAGGGACTCGATGACTCACCAAGAGGTTGGCATTTAATTCCACCAACTTCATAGTAGAAGAGACCTGGTGATCTCCTGTAAAGGTTCCAAGCAACCATCTAGGAGAGGCCAGACCGGCCCCATAGGGTTTCCAATGCTGTGATGTTTACAGAAGCAGGCTACTGAATCTTCTTCCTACAGAGGTGTTGCTGGGTTCCAATGGCCGTTAGTGGTCCTGCCTGTAAAAACTGACTGCCATCAGTTGATTCTCTTTCACGGTGACACTATAGGACAGGTTAGAGCTCTCTCTGTTTCTGTGACTGTCACTCTGGGTGGGAGTCGAAAGCCCTGCCTTTCACTCTCAGAGTGGCTGGTGGTTTCAAACAGTTGACCTTGCATAACCACTATGTGGTTTAGGAAATTCTAGGGGGCCCTTTTACTCTGTTACATGAGCTTACTATGTGTTGGAATCAACTCAATGACACACAGCAATGGGCTCCTCCCGTTGACATTTTAATAGAACACCCATTCAAGGGAGAAAGTTGATATCTTCCTGGAGTAATCACATTCAAAAGACACAAAGAAGTGCTAGTTACAGTAGATTTCAACTGGAAAGGCTTTATGGAAGGGCGGGTCATAGCAAGTGGGTCACTGATACAGGAAAGGGACATCCTACCCTAATTCGAAGTATACAGAAGAAAAGCAAGCTGGTAAAATATTATGGCGAGTTCTCAGTCAAGAATTAGCAAAAAAGGCAGTTCTGAAGCAAATGCTTGCATAACAACCTGTGATATAAGGTCATTTGCATGACAGAGTAAGCGTTTCTTACAATATTTTTCTTCAGACTGGAAAAAGAATATCAAGAGAAAGAACAAAAAGTTGATTGAAGACCAAGGAAGATTACCTTTCTAATGGAAATATATGAAGTAAATTAATGAGAAAATGCAATATACTAAAGTACATTAGATATCACTAAATAGATGTAGAATTAATTTTAATTTAAATAAAATTTTATTTTAGTCCCCGATAGATTGACTCATTTGGAAATGCAGCTAAATGTCTCAGCCCAAAGCATTCAAATAACGAAAGCATCAGAAGGGAGGATTTGTCTGAGCAATTATGAAGACGTTGTACCAAGCCCTAGAATTTTAGAGTACAACCTGAAAAAGCTGAAAGCTCTGAAAGGCAGACCCTAAGAGAAGTAAAACACAAATATTTTCCAATAGAGAGAGTCATCCAAAAGTGGGAAGACTTCACCTGTCAAAAGGGGACAAGTGTATGAGACCCAGAAAAACAAGGCAATCTCAAGAGCTCTGGCTCTCATAGGCTTCACTGTAATGTGATATTGCCATGAAATCAATGAAAACACTAATGAAAGAGAATAGAGACCAGAAATATTTCCATGTATATATTAGAAGACATTAAAATGTAGTGGGAATAAAGAAAAATTAAAAATATAATTTTATTAGGGATCCATACAACTCTTATCACCATCCATACATACATCAATTGTGTAAAGCACATTTGTACATTCATTGCCCTCATCATTCTCAAAACATTTGCTCTCCACTTAAGCCCCTGGCATCAGCTCCTCATTTTTCCCCTCCCTCCCCACTTCCCTCTCCCTCATAAACCCTTGATAATTTATAAATTATTATTTTGTCATATCTTACACTGTCTGACGTCTCAGTAAGTGGTACTGGAGCAATTATACTTTCTATGTTGAACACCTGAATTGGTTTACTATTCTCCAAACCACACCTAAAAAGTTCAACTAAGATAAAGACAAAAAGGTGAAAAACACATTAAAATATTGAAGAATATGATGATAATATTGATAGATGTTTATATGGTATGACATTTACAAATCATAGATGCTATTATTAATGCTGTCCGTTCTGACCCAATGTACAACAGAATGAAACTCTGTCGGGTCCTGTGCCATCCTCACAGTTGTTCTGTTTGAGTTCATGGTTGCAGCTAATTCTTCTCTTTGACAGCATTCCTCTTTTCAGATGGCCTTCAGCAAGTGTGCTATCCCGTTCCAGAGCCGGGTCTCTCCGGATAACGTCCACGGTGTGTCGGAGGAAGTCACGCTGTCATTGCTTCAAAGAAGCCTTCCGGCTGTGCTTCCTCCATCATGAAGGGGTTTGTTCTCCTGGCGGGCAGTGGTACGTACCATGGTCCTCCTAAACACCATGGTGCAAACGCATCACGTTTTCTCCAGTCTTCCTAAGACATTGTCCGACTTTCCCATGTATGCGAGTCCATTGAAAATCCCATGTCTGCACACTAGCATTGACAGCAAAGTTCAAAAACAGAAAACAAGAAATGCTGGAGAAGGTGTGGCGATGTTCGAACCCTCAGCCCTTGTGGACGGGACGGTAGAATGGTACACCCACTGTGAAAAGCAGTATTAAGCTTCCTCTCACAATTGGGACTCAAAATACCAGACTGGAGGCTTCAAGTGCAAGAAACCATTCTAGCAAAGAGCTCGGTTATGTCTGTGAAGTTTCAATAACGATGTCCTGTATGCTGATTTATGCATTCATGTACGTGTACACCTATGTACCCATATCTATCTATGTACACCTATGTAGTCACCCTTACCTACCCATATACATGTGAGTGGGTTTTTAAAAGTTTATGGGAAACCATCCCCATTATCGTTGATTCCATTTTCCAGGAATTTTTTGAGCCCCCCCCCACTATATGTGCCTCGATATCTACCTATGTGGTATATGCATAGGAAACGTGTACAAAGAATGATTCAGAAGAACTGATGCATTTAAATTATGGTGTTGTCAGAGAATATTAAAAGTACCTGGTCTGCCAGAAGAACGGACAAATCTATCCTGGAATAAATAAAGTCAGACTGTCCTTTGAAGCGAGGATGCTGAGATTTTGTTTCATGTACTTTGGACATGTTACCAGGGAAGACTGGATTCTGGGAAAAGGACATCATGTTTGTTAAAGCATCAGCAACAAAATGGACTGGCGCAGCGGCTAGGGCGATGGTCTCAAATATACCAGCAATTGAGAGGATAGCACAAGATAAGTTTAGTTCTGTTATACAGAGGGTTGCTATTTGTCAGAACCAAGTGGACAGCGCCTCTCAATTCACTGCCATTGAGTCGATTCTGACTCATAGCACCCTAGAGGACAGGGTAGAACTGCCTCGGTGGATGTGTTGTGGGGCTGTTCTCGGTGGCACCGTGGGTTACCAACTGAGCTGCCACCTCCAGGACACTGCTGCTCAACACCCGCAGCCATTTCAAGAGAGAAAGAGGAGGCTTCCGACTCCTTACAGAAAGCCCGGGGGGGGGGGGGGGGGAGGGGAGGAGGGCAGTTTTACTTTGTCCTCTGGGGCCACTATGAGCTGAAATTGACTTGGCGACAGTGAAGGCAACATATAATCACTGCGAACTCTGGGACCATGCATTCCTTTTTTGGATTCTCTTGGTTTGGCATATTTTTGTTTTTAAGTCTGCTGAAGTCTTGGCTGTGATCCGAAAGCCAATGTCACATCTACTTAGTTGAAAGCAAGTTGGGGAGAACCAGGATCATACCTGAGCTCATCGTTTACAAGAATGAATAAATTAAGCATCAAATGGAACTCCATCTGGCCTACCTTTTCTGCTGATGTCTACATTTCTTTGCATAATTAGTGATAACATTTCAGATGCAAGTTATTCTGAGATAGCACATCTATAAATTGGATTTTCTTGAAATATAATGGTAAATATTCGACTTTCCTTAGACCAGCCTAGATTGAGGATGGTGAAAGAAGATGTATGTGGGTTGAGTTTCTAAAAGATTTCCGGATTTCTGAATGGAGAGAAGATCTGGGAAGGGGTGTGGTTGCTTGCCAATGAGCCTGAAACAGGTGCACATTATTAACCCGGTTAGGTGGCATGACAGGGATTGGCATTGCTCTGGAAAATGGATGTGAGAGCAAGGGGGATGCATCTGCCCCTGCCCCCATCATAGTAGGAACCAGCGGCTTTGGGGACTTACACAATGGAGAGGGGAGGGTGACTTAGAGAAGATAAGGGAGTCCGGTGGCCCCAAAGACAAAACTTATTATGCCTTGCTGTGAACTGAGGTGACAGGTCTTTCTTAGTACCCAGGCTTTCTTAGTTTAAGTTAAATTATGTAAAAAATATTCTTGCATAAATTATATAGCCACTTCAAAAGTGCATAAGTGCATGTATCCTAGTGCATAACTTTTTCTAAATGTGCTATTTTGTTTGGTAACAAAGTGTGTGTTTGATATTTGCTAGACACAGAGTTGAATAAAAACAACAGATCATACACCCATTTTAAAATCAAATTATCTATGTATTCTATTTCTTATTTATAATTTTTTATTTTTCAGAGGTATATAAAACTCTCCTATTATGAATACGCATATTAAAATTGTTCTTGAGATTATAACACTTTTTGCTTTGTATGTTTTCCCCCTTTTTGTAGGTGTATAAAGTTTCATGACAATCTATTTCTTGGTGAATTATACTTTTTAATAAATATATGATACTCCTTTTCTATTTCATATGGTTGCTTTGTATTCTAGTTGGTTTTTAATTAATACTTTAATTGCCACAGATGCTTTTTGAAAGATTAGGATTTCTCTGTGATATCATTATATCCAGTTGTTGCCACTGGGATTCAGTAGCAAAGTTTCATTGCTTTGCATTTGCCTATTCTAGATATTTCATGTAAGTGAGAGAATGCAAAATTTGTCGTTTTTGTCTAATCACTTTCCCTCAGTCTAATGTTTTCAGAGTTCATACACGCCATCATACTCATCAGCATGGCATTTCTTTTTATAGGCAAATAACATTCTATTGTATGAATATATACATTTTGTCGATTCATCCATCGGTGGATGGACGCTTTCCTTGTTTCCACATTGGCGTACAAGGAAGGATCGGTTAGAGTTTCTATTTCAAGATTTGGGGCTATATAGCTAGGAGAGGAATTGCTGGGCCAATAGTTCAACTATTGATTTAATTGCTTGGTTTTCCTCTACTATACAATTGGTATTTTTAGTATACCTCCTAGAAATGACTCTTGGGTTTGTTCGACGTGGTTGGTTATCTTGTCACAGCACTGTGGGGACGGGCATGTTCTTTGAGAGCCAGAAGAATGAGGACCAAACATTTTATTAAAAATGTGCCCCCAAAATTAAGGGGATAGCTTACATTTTGAGCTTTTTTTGTGGACTGATTCCTTTGGCCTAGACGGAATTCATGATCCTCACAAGGAAAGGAGGTAAATCTTTCCAAAGGGTGCACTCCCCACCTTGGCTGCCCATTCTCTCCAGTCTGTCTGCAGGCCAGCTTCTCTGCTTCTGCTCAGTCCTTAGCATCGTATGAAGAGCGGGGGTGGGTCAGTGTATAGAACTCGCACCCTTCCTGTGGTAGAATTCCAGGTCTGATTTCTCCTCATCTCCCACCCCACCCTCTGTCAACGGAAGCTTACAGATTGCTTTGAGGCTGACCAATGTTCAGTGGAGCATCCATACTAAGATAGCCTAGGAAGGACAACCTGGCAGTCTACTTCTGAACACCAGGCAGTGTAAATCCTATGGTTGACAGCCTGCTGTGTGCGGGGCCATCGTGAGTCAGAGATTGACTGGATGATGGCTGACATGAAGACAGAGGCAAACAGCATCTGAACGATAGCGGCCGCTCCTTTATTGGTCTTCCAGATGCAGCTCCTTGCTCTTCCTCATTCCCTCTATCTTATTCCCCATGAAGCTACGTAGTCAGTTCTCCACTACCTGAGTAGATAACTCTTCTTAGTAAAAAATTCAGTGACCTCTATGACTTTCGGTACCATGTTAAAAAATCTTATCAGGGGATACATGAGCTGTGAATATTAGAGGACTATCACTGTTTTCAGTCGGATCTCCCGCTGACTGTATCTCCTTGGCACCACCCTGCCAGGACCCCACACACCCAACGGTCCAGGAGTGCTGAGCAGTGCGCTCCTTTCAAGTCGTCTGGCGTTGCTCTAGCACCGTCACCTTTGTGCATCCCGTTCCTTCTTGCCGGAACGCCTATACATCTATAGACGCAATGCGTGCCACTTAAGACGCCATGCTTTATCATTAGAGCCGAGCACTCGCTTTCTCTCAGTCTCCTTGTTACACTCTGAAAGGCTCTGTGGCGCAGCACTTCCAACAAACCTGTGCTTTGTTTGCACGTACGCACACGGCTCTTGGGACTGCAGAGGCACCTTGGCAGGTAGGGGTTGAAATGACCCTCATCTTTGCCCAGTTAATGTTTGTTGAGAGGGTAAATTATTATCAGATCTTTATGTTTTGGAGGTAGTTTGCAGAAAATAAATGGATAAAGTGGATAGGGTACATAAAAATGGTATGTTTAGTTAACGCAGATGAATATGGTTAGCCTTAGATGAAGAATTAACCATAAATGCGAGGAGTCTATTTTAAAGGAGACGTTGGTTCTGAGGGGTACCTTATTACTGTTCATGGGCTTAGCCCTGACTCACATATTGTGGGGAAGAAACTAGGCGGCCCGAGTGTTTGAAATGATTTACGGAAATCTAGACGGAATGCTATAGTTCCCACATAGAGGCAGCACCAATTAACTCAGAAGTATTTTTCACTGAAATATTTGAGTCTTCAGTTCTTATGGGCTAAGGCATAGATGGAAGCAGACTCATAAAGAGAAATAAATATCAGGGGAATGAATAAAACTAGAGTGTAAAAAATGACTTGTGAGAAATAATTTTCTTGTTGAAGACAGTTTGGTCCATTTTGGGACAGCAAATAAAAAAAAATTTCACCACCTGAAATAACCAAACAGAGTATATGTGTCTGAATACCTCATGGCCTTTCCATTTCTAAAGCTCTGCAGGCCTTACACTAGAGTTCAGATGAGGGCATACTAAAATATACTGAGAAAATCCCACTGATTACCTGTGATGGAATGCATTGTGTGCCCCTAGAATGCACGCGGTTAACTATAAATCCTGAACTTTCTTCCTGTGTTTAAAATGTCACTGGGAATAGGTTGTCTCTGTTATTTAGTGCGACAAGATGAAAAATTAAAAAGCTACTATCACTGATTTCAACTTCTAAGGACCCTATGGGGGGAGGGCATATGTTGAGTCAACCTCGTTTGAGATACCAAAGAGATTGAACAAGGGGGCAGAGCAGGACTGGGGTAAGAAAGGCGCTAAGACCCAGAGGCATCGCCCAAGACCCAGGAAGCAGAAGCTGAGGGCAAGGGCCTTCCCGCAGAGTGGACACACACAGAGAAAGCCTTCCCTGGAGCCGGCACACTGGAAGCAGGTGTGTAGCTTTCTAAACCACGAGAAAATACATTTCTGTGTGTGAAAGCCATTCACTTGCGGCATTTCTGTTACCGTAGAACTAGATCACTGAGACGTCACCTTTTAAGCCATCTAGGAATTAACTCAATTTATGACTTATATTTATATCACACTGAGCAATGCATCTGTGAAAGTGGGCATTGAGACTGAATGGGGATTTTGAAAATGAAAATAAGCATGATATTAAATGGAGAACCATCTATAAACGCCAGAGATACTTCAGCTCAATCTATCAAATATAGAAAGGCACATTTCACAATCATTTCATGCTATGTTAGATATGTACGAGATGACTTCTGAGTTAAAAATGATTTGCAAAATATCTGAGGACTTTAGAGAAATACCTACACAACAGAGAATAAAAAAACAAAGGCCTTAGAATTTTCTGGAGGTTAGAGAGAACAGCCATGAGGGCTAAGGAAAAGAAACATGACCTATCTTGAATTTCCATGAAATAAAATCTCTAAAATATCTCTTATTTTCCTATTGAATTCCTAAATAAAAGCTGGAGATGTGTTTCCCAAGGATAGAAGCAAAGGAATCATGGGGGAGAGTTCGATGCAGCACATAATGCATTCATGGCAACGTGCTAAACTTTTACAAATTACACTATCCAGTGGAACAGTTTATTGCCCACGTGAGTCACTAAGTATCCTTAAACTAATTTGTAACCATTGGGTGGATAATCGATTATGTAAAACATTTCTGTTCATCAAGATCTAGAATGATATAAGAGCTCTGACAGGGATTCAGCAGGAATCTTGATTTGGAAAAAGGAATGAAAGTCAATCTTAATTTTTTCATAGTTGTTAGGTGCCGTCTAGTTAGTTCCAACTCATAGGAAACCTCTGTACAACAGAGCGAAACACTGACTGGTTCTGCACCAGCATCGCAATTGAGCCCATCGCGGCTCAGCCCTGTGTGCCAGTTCACCGTGCTGAGGACCTCTCTCCTGTGCACTGGCTCTCCGCCTTGCTAAGCATGAGGCCCCTCTCCAGGGACTAGTCTCTTTCATTGTTCTCTTTGGCACCAATGTGGCTTGGTATCAGGAAATAGGACAATGCCACGTGATGGGTAGAGTACCATGTCCCTAAAATGCACTCATACTTGATTTCTAGCATTGAGCAAATGAAATCCTGTTGGTTGACCACAATCTGAAAGTTAACATTTTGCCCAAGGTCCTACTGGCATCCAGAAAGATGCATGCTGATTGATCTGAGGAAGGTAGAGAACCAAAGAAATGAGAGCAAATCCGAAAACACATCAAAATGAGTAATGAGTAGGCCAAAGAAGAGAGTGATTAGTAAAAATTTTTATAGGAAATTAATATCAAATAAGCTTAATTAATCATCACCAAGTTAAGTATATTTTCAACAGGACTCAGAGTTTCAAAATAAAAAGAATGGATGACAACGATGCTATGGAGACAGCAATGGGATAAAATTAATATACGTTCAATCTATTCTCTTTTTAAAAGACTGTGGTATTTGATTTTAGACAGCAGATAGCATAAGTGATTGACTTTCAAAGATATTATATTGTAGAACAGATTTGTTAGTTTTTAAAGGTGCACTTCTACTTTCAGCACATAGTTTAACTCAGTTATTTTTGGTTAGAAATTTTCTCATAGATTAAAATATCTTTCTCCCTTGGATTGGGTTTGTACTCCCCTATCTTGTGTTCAATGCCTAACCCATAGGTGCAAAGAGGTCTCTGTTCTAGGAACAAAGGTACGTGTAAATGGAATTACTTAATATGGATCTTCTATCCATCGTCTTTGTAACTCCCACTGAACGTCTGGAGAGGAGAATACAGATGGGTGTATTAGGCCTATGAGGGGATTGGTTCGTTTGCCATTCCACTGGGCAGAGGGTAAGTCATCCAGAAACAGGAACAGGGAATCCCACAGCCAGCACAAGGAGGAACCACACTCGATGTGGACCCCTGCTTGGAGAAGTGAAGACAGCAGAGTCATGGCAGCAATAGAGACAGGGCCTGGGGCATCCTGGGCCACCAAATGAGTAAAGCTGACATGCAGAGAGGGGTACCTTTTGTGCAGTTGTCAGCAAGAAAGGAACTTTGTATAATTGTCAGGGCAGGGTAGAAGCCAAGGGCCTTCGGGGTTGAGAGGTGGAAGACCAGGAGTGTTTACTGCTAAGGCTGAGAAGAGGCATCTCTGTAGATAAAAGGACTATATATCCTGAATGCTTTCTGATCTTGAGCGTTGTGACCTGATAGCTACCTGAAAGATGCCCCCTACCAAACTCACTGCCAGGGAGTCATTTTGAACTCTCAGCAACCATGTAGGGCAGGGTAGAACTGCCCTGCCTCTGTGAGCTTCAGAGACTGTAACTCTTTACCAGGAGTGGACCATCTTATCTTTCACAGAGGCTGGTGGTTGTGAACTGCTGACCTTACGGGCAGCAGCCCAACGCGTAACAAGAAGCCTCCAGAATTGTGAGGATTGTTTGTGTAGTCTGTGTGTCCATGGGAATTCCCTGGAAGGGACGGTTAGTGTTAGGATAGGAAAAAGAAGGAGGGAGGGTGGAGGCATGTCTGATCTCTCCATCCTCAGTCCTCGGTGGAGTTGGCGTCTCCTCCCCTCTTGTGTACCAGCAGGGGTCAGACACGGCCCTGTGCCATTCCTTCAGGGAGTCTCAAAAGCCCCATAGATGTCACTGCTCTCTCACAGTTTCACTTTCCGGATCCTTTCTTTAGCTCTTTAAATGCGACATAGATTTGAAGGCAGTGCCGTTTTATGTAACTGGAGGGTGCAAATGAAATCATTAGAAGACTATGATCTAGGAATATATATACCCATAAGTTATGTCATAGAAAGGAAATTGATAAATATGGGCCAGTAACTCAAACAAGGCACCTGGACCCATGATTGATATGTCATTCATAGCCTAAAGAGCCCTTTCTGATCCTTTGGTGACAGGTAGGGAGGAGAAGAGAAAGCAACACATCTGATTTTGTGAAATAGATTAAACTTCTCAGTGACTCTTTCCGTGAGGACATTTCAGTAGGGCTCTTGAGGGGTTGGAACTAGATGACAACCTGTCATCTACCATGACTGGCGTTCAGTTCCTTTCTGACCATTGATGTTGCCTCTTTCATTTATTCTGTGTGATGTACCTCATCGGGCGCCAGTTTGTCAGCTTGCATGGGTCCAGCAAGCATAGCCACAGAGGCTGCTTTCCACACTTTGTGACTGTGGCTAACAGCATCAAGACGATTTGTCATCTGCCATCTTGTCAGCCAACAGATGGTGACATTCCATTTTATCTAAGTTAACGTGTTCCATTTCAGAAAGGACATTATTGGGTTCATGCCCATTATTCCATTTTTTAAAAATAAATAGAAATCCCTCAGAAGAGAATGTTCGTGACCACAGATGTTCTCTGAGACCAACACCTGGTGGACTTCTTATTGAGGTACAGTCATTTTAGGTTGGCTATTTTTTGTGGTTTTGTGTTATTTTTTTTCATTGGCATACCCTAGAGCAACATATTTCTCTGACTCCCTATCATATTTACCAGAACATTCCATCTGAAAACCAAGCAATTCTTTGGGCCACTATTACCAGGGGAGAGATTGTCAAGAAGGCGTTAAAATAAAGTGCTTTGGAGAGAACATTTCTCTCCCTCTTTACTCATGTCAGTTTTTCCTGGTGGCAAGCTTGTTGAGAGTTTCCAAGGCAGGTAGCCCACCATGTCATTGGTTTATCTCCTTGAGAACGTACTCACCAGTTACGGAAGCCCTCTGCTTTTCCCCAGGCAGAGCCGCCCCTTCTGAGTCATCAAAAGAAACACTTCCGGGTTAGAAGAAAAACATTTGGATTTTCCTTTTTACCTTCATGTAGTGCAATGACTTATTTAATATGATGATTCTAGTTATAATCTGTGGGATAACTGCACAATGAATTGGGGAGACTATGCAAATAAGGTGTTAGTATCCTAGCAAAGGGATTGGATAATTTGCTGCTGCTGGGGGGTGGGGTGGTATGTGAAGCCTGTGATGGTTAAGGTTATGTCTCAATTTGACGGGGCCATGATTTTCAGTGTTTTGGAGGCTCTGGAATGATGTGGTTCGACTTCATTTGCCACTGCTTTTCTCTCAGTTTGTCGTACAATGCTGGCTTGTGTGTTGCTGTGATTCTGGAAGCTACACCATAGGTATTTCAAATGCCAGCAGGGTCACCCAGTGTGAACGGGTTTCAGCAGAGCTTCCAGACTAAGAACAGACAACAAAGAAAGGCTTGGCTCTTCAATTCTGAGGAAGCAGCCACGGAACACCTTAAGCACAGCTTTGGAACATTTTCAGATGCCGAAGGCCTAATAAATGGAAGCAGCGCTTTGTTGTGCCAGAGGATGGGCTCCCAGGGATGGAGACCCCTCAAAATATGACTTAGGAGGAACTGATTCATTAGAGTGGACTCAACCATCATGATGTGAGTTGGGTAAAACGTGTGGGAGTGGAGACTTCAGGATCTTCATTTGCTGATGGGGCATAACTCAAGGTAAGGAGAAACAGCTTAAAAAACCTGCTAATGATCAGAATTTGGAAGGTGCTACAGATCGATCTAGGAACATTGTACATGGTCAAAAATGACAATGGAGTACATGAAGATTGATATGCTCGGTCTGAGTGAGCTGAAATGGACTGATATTGGCCATTTTGAATCAGGAAATCATATAGTGTACTAGGCTATAGTACCACAGTCAAGAGGAATGGGGTAGCATTCACTGTTAAGAAGGACATTCTGAAAGTAACCATGAAATACAATGCTGCCTGTGATAGGATTATATCTATCTGCCTTCAAGAAAATGCATAATATGATTATTTAAATTTATGCACAAACCACAAAAGCTAGTGATGAAGAAATTAAAGAATTCTACCAACAGCTTCATACAGTAATTAATCAAACATGCAATCAGGATGCATTGATAATTACTGATGATTGGACAGCAAAAATTGGAGACAAAGAGGAACGAACAGTAGTTGGAAAATATGGTCTTGAATAGACAAAACTGGAGTTCAAATAGAATTTTCAAAAGGCAATGACTTGTTGGTAGCAAATACCTTTTCAACAACATGAAAGGTGATTATGCACACGGACTTCTCCAGATGAAATCTACAGAAATAAAACTGACTACCTCTGTGTGAAGAGAAAATGGAGAAGGTCAATCTCAGCAGCTGAAACCAGGCCAGGGACTGACTGTGGAACAGACCGTCAATTGCCTACAAGCAAGCTCAGGTTGAAGCTGAAGTCCACGAGAGCCTAAATATCACCTTGAGTTTGTCCCACCTGAATTTTGAGAATATCTCAAGAGATTTACTACATTGAACACCGATGGCAGAAGGCCCGATGAGCTGTGGGAGGACATCAAGATCATCATCCACGAAGAAAGCAAAGGTCATTAAAAAGACAGGAAAGAAAGAAAAGAACAATGTGGATGTCAGAATGAACTCCGACTCAATGGTCGCGTAGCTAAAGCAAACGAAAGAAAGGATGAAGTCGAAGAGCTGAACTGAAATTTTCAAAGGGCAGTTTGAGAAGATAAAACACAACGTTATAGTGAAATGTACAAACACCTCTAATTGGAAAACTAAAAGAGAAGAACATGGTCAGCATATCTGAAATTGAACGAAAATTCAAGCTCTGGACTGCAAGTTTGCAAGATTCCACGGGCAAAGTATTGAATGATGCAGGGAGCGTCAAAAGAGGATGGACAGGATACACAGAGTCACTGCACCAAAAAGAATCTGTGGACTTTCCACTGCTTCAGGAGTTAGCATAGGAGCAAGCACCAAGGTGCTGAAGGAAGTAGTTCAAGTGGCACTGAAACAGCATCAGCTGATGGAAGACTAATTGAAATGCTTTTAGAAGCTGATAAAGCACGAGGAGCACTTACCGTATATACTGGAGTATAGGCCGACTCGAATATCAACCGAGGCACCTACCACAAAACTGCATTAAAAATGTAACGAAACACTCGGCTTGTACTCAAGTATATATGGTACTTATATATGCCATGGAACTTCGAAGAGACTTGGTCAGCTGACTGGAAGAGATTCCTATTTGAACCCATTCCAAAGACATTGTCAAGGATTTTGTCTTGCTTGGATCATCCACAGTCATTGCTCATGGAAGCAAGAGTCAAGAGATCAGAAGACAAGTTGCCTTAGCTAACTTCACTGCACCAGACCTCTCTAGAGTCTTGAAAGGCAAGGATATTACTTTGAGGACTAAGGTGTACCTGACCCAAGTCGTGGTGTTCTCATTTTTCTCCTCTGCACGTGACAGTTGGATGCTGAATAAAGATCAAAGAAGAATCTATGCCTTTGAATTGTGGAGCTGGACAAGAACATTGAAAGTACCATGGACTGTTCAATAGACTCACAAATCCGTTTTGGATGCAGTATGGCCAGAGTGCTCCTTAGAGGGAAGGAGGGAGAGACTTTGGACATATTGTCAGGGGAGACCAGTCCCTGGAGAAGGACATTATGTTTGGTAAAGTGGACGGGCAACAAGGTTGAGGAAAGCCTTCCAGGCGATGGACTGACGCAGAGTCTGCATCGATGGGCTCAAGCGTGGGGACCATTTTGAGGATGGCTCAGGACTGGGCAGTATTTCATTCTGCTGTGCCTCTGTCACTGGGGGTCAGCATTGTTTTGATGGCATATGACAACAACAACTGCATTTTGAGGTCTAATGTAATTTCCCTCAATGTTACTATGGGTTAGGAATCCTAGCCTTGATACCTGTGGTTATGGTCTGTTTGGGCTGGTCTCTTCTGTGAAGGAGGCACGATTAGGCTGGGATTCAAGTCATTCAGGTGACCCACTTGTACCTCCTTGCTCAAGTCAGAGGAGTTTCCTTGAGAGTCTTGTCTGGTCCCATTTCATAATGACCTTGTCACTGTGGTTAAATGAAGCATGTGGAAAGCCAACTGATTAGAAAAGGCAGGAGGATTGGACTGAGGCAGCCGGGCTACAGGGCCTGTTCTCTTACTTGCTTGGCTGCCTCCTTAACAGCCTCTGGCTTCTTAAAGGGAAAGGGCTTTTCTTCCATCTCTATATTCCTGCTGCTTTGAAATGTGCTTGGCACATGGCATGTGTTTGATAAATATTTGTTCATTGAACCTTGCATTCCCAGTCCAAATCCAGGCTCTTCTATTTAGAGAAGGATGTATCTAGATGGGGGTGGGGCAGTTTTGATGTATTTCACAAAGGGCAGGGCCAAGGTCTTAGATACGGAGTAAATGTGTCGAGGCCACATCTGACCTCCTAAGGGTACGCACAGGAGGAGGAGAATCCAACTGTTGATCAGCCCAAGACCTATTGTCACAAGGCAGAGGCCTACCCTCCATCTCTCTTTACCCTATTCTGACACCACTGTCCCTCTCACGACACTCTACTTTCTTGCTGGCTTTAATAATTCATTGTATTGGCCCCACAGATATTCTCTCACAGACAATACTCATAAATAAGGGTGGTTTCTTAGGGAATTATCCGGTTACCACTAGTTAAGATCAGAAAATATTAAAGGTACAGTCTTTTTTGTCCATAGTAGTGCCTCCTGTCCATAGCAGTGCCTCTCCTGCTCAGTCAGCAGCCGAATTTCTCTCTGGTTCTCAGCCTCTCAGCCATGAGGTCCCCTAGCCTCTGGTTTCCATGGCGCAGGGAACCTGCCTGCTGCCCTGCCCCACAGTCTCATAGTCTCAGTACTGGGCCTCCGCTCAGTTTCACGGTCTCCTTGCCTCAGCCTCTAGTCTCAGTGTGGCCTGGGCTTCACTGCCTCTGCCGGTAGGGATCTCAAAGAAGCTTTGCTTGCGGTTCTTCTTCCTTGATGGTCCCAGGCATTCTCTGTTCCTACTCTGAGATGGCTCATGGCAGAGGAGCAGTACCTAACACTGACCAATTGCTTCCATCAGCGTTTCCCATACTCTATTTGCATGGTCCTACCCCGTCTCATTTAGTGGGAGTTACAGAGACCTGGATAGAAGAACCATCTGAAGAAATTTCACTTCACCGCACATATCCAATGTCTGTGTTCTGCTGCTTGTGGATACAAGGTTTTGCATTATTTCCCAGCCTGCTCCTGGGTAGATTTCACCCAATGTCCACCTCCAGTCTCTCCAGTCTCACCAGTCAAGATGGGATAGGCTCACTGTTGCATTCCAGGGTTGCCTAATTTGGAATGACTAGGGCTTACTTAGCTTGTAGTTTTGCAGGTTGATGGTAAGCAGGGCAGATGCAGTCATTTAGACACTGGGGATGTCTCTGGGTGATCACAGAGCTAGTATGAAAGAATACATCCTGACAGAAAGAAGACTTCCCGATGTTTCGTGTTTGTGTGGGTGAACCCCCATTTAAAGGATATACTGGGTCCATGACAGGACATTCCGGGGTGTGTGTCTGACCCAAGGTATTTGCAAATTATTCTGTTGGCTTTTGTATAAGTTTAAATATTGGAAAGCACTTCTAAAAGATTACAGTTTACTCTAATGGTAATTGTCTTCAACAATGACAAATAAAGGAGAAAAAAATCACAAAAAACACTTAGTGGAAACCAGCCTCATCCAGACCCCCCTCTGCCTTTATATCCATGTGTAGCCAGGGGCCCATTTCTCCTCCTCCTTGCGGGGCTGTCCTCAATGGGTGGTCTGCTTACACAATGCCTCACTGAGTACTGCCTTTCACCTCCCCTCCTTTTTTGTGTGCTATTTTCAATGTCAATTTGTGCCCTTTTCCACAGCGTTCTTTGTGGGGCCACCTGAGAAAAAGAAGAAACAAGCAGCCTCCTTTGTCCTATGCCAAGAATGAAAATACAAAGGAGAACAAAGAACAGCCCCACTAGGGTTTCTCCCACCACCAGAATGTTTTCTTAGCAAAATAAAGGCATTCTTTGTCCAAACACCTTTGAATAGAGTTAGACCACAGACCTGGGGATGTCCTGAGGGGAGGGGAGAAGGGAAGGATTGGGTCAAACTTAGTGACTGCCAGCAGTTTTTCAGATCAGAGAGCAATGTGTGCCTGCCTGGAGAATCCCAAAACAAGAAAATAGAACCTCTTATCAACGTAGTTTCATTGAAAACCAGAGGAAGGTGGTCACACCCTCATTTACCTATCAAAGCAATAAGGAGATGCATGCACACCCAGGCACCCACACAGGTATGTTCAGGACCATAGGGTCATGAACAACATGACCGACATGCACAACAGAACACAACACTAGTCCTGTACTAGCTCACAATGGTTGCTACGTAAGAGACCACTGTGGAAACCACTAGGCTAACCCAGCTCATTGACGTCTTCCTCTTTCTTGCTGACCCTTCACTTTACAAAGTATACTGTCTGTCTTCAGGGACTGGTCTCTCCTGGTCACATGTATGGAAGCTGAAGTCTCACCATTCTCCCTTCTAAAATGCATTTAAAAAAATTATTAGTTGTGAGTTAACACATATATCATTCCACATTTCAATTACATGAAGTAGGATTGTGTACTTACTACCACAATCAGCTTCCAAACGATGTTTTTCTTCCTGGACCCCTTGACATTGTCACCAGCACTGTACCCACTTCCCCCTTCCAAACCCTCATTCTACTTGCTGTCTGTATAAGGTGCATTTTGGCTATACGTCTTTTGAGGGGCTGCTCTATGGTTTACAATCAGATGAGGTGTGCATCATGGTTGTAGCCTTTAGCCATACTTGTTCCATCTGTGCGCTGAGCAAATAATCGGAGAAGCTGCACTATGTGAAGAAGACTGGTGTCAGGCTCGGAGGAAAGCTAGATAACAACTTGCCAGATGCAGATTGCAATGGGAGCCCTGGTGGCCCAGTGGTTACACACTGGGCTGCTAATCTCAAGGTCAGCAATTTGAAACCGCCCATCCCTCCTCTGGAGAAAGACAAAGCTTTCTACTCCTGTAAAGAGTCACCATGGTGGAAATCCACAGGGGCAAAAACGGTCGTGTCCTCTGCATATACTCAATCAAACTCATTGTGATGGAATCCATTCTGACTCACAGCCACCCTATGGGACATGGTAGAATTGCCCCTCTTATTTCCATCCAACTGCAGAAGAAGGACCTTGGCTACCAAGAAAGACAAGGTAACAGTACAGTCTGGAAATCCCTGCCTATTGCTTGGTCAAAACCCCTTACAGATAGCTCAAATTATCCAACTACTTGATCATCGGCCCATCCACTCCTTTAGACTTTGCTTGGTAATTGTGAATTTCTTAGAGAGGCCCACAGGTAGAACTCACATAGAATCAAGTGAGCTGCCAATGAAAGTTAAATGCCTGAAAATCTGGTCTGGTAAATGGCATGAGGAGAAGTATATTTTTAGATAGCAATGACAAAGTGACTGCGCTTAATTGAGGTAACAGGTGTGAAACGTAGAATGCAATTATTTCCATCCAGTACCTGCCGTGAGTCTGTCAGTAAGCTATTTATTTCCGGACATTCATGAGAAATATTTTTTTCTGTTCCTTTTTAAAAAATGTCTGTATCAGTCCCTTGCAGCAAAACCCTCCTTACCTTGACAGTTAGGTACAGCTGCCTGGGAACATTCCAGAAACATTCAGGTGCTAACCCTTCACTCACAGAACTCCGCCTTTCTCTTGGTCAGGTTTTCGGTTTACCCTTCCCTTTCCTTCCTTAGTCCTCCTGCCATTTTCTTCTGTTTTTTTTTTTTTCTAGTTAAGAGACTTTAAAGTGGCAGGCATTGTGCTTAGCCCATGGATCAAACATAAAGGCAGACGATCCCGGGTAGCATAGTAGTTTAAGCATCTTTCTAACTTCAAGGTCAGCTGCTCAGCAGCTGAAAGAGGAGGCTTTCAGCTCTGTAAAGAATTTCAGTCTTGGAAGCCCTAGGGAGCAGATCTATGGGGCCATATAAGGTCCCCATATGTCAGAATTGATTGGGTGGTGGTGGATCCCTGATTTTAGGATTACTGTGTCCTTTATCTTGGCTGATGGGGGATTGGGTGGTGGTGGATCCCTGACTTCAGGATTAACGTGTCCTTAATCTTGGCTAATTGGGGAGGGGTAATGTAATCCACCTGCTTGTATTCACTTTAAAGAAACTGAGGTTCTGGATAGCTATTTTATCGAGTAGGACCAGTCGCTAGATAGAGCCCAGTTGAAAGTAACTACATTAGAACTCTTCATTAATTAAATGAGCAAATATAGTGTTTGGAGTGGAGGAAAATGAACCAATTAGAGTCTTTTTATCGAGGGGACAGAGTCACAGTTGGTTAAAATAAGTAACAATAGAATATGCTTGATCTCCAATGAGGCTAAATGTAACAGTGAGGGGAAGTTCCAAATTAGGTACTGCCCTGTGGAAATTCTGAATGAAAAGCTAATTAGTGGGCGCCTGTTTGCTTTAAAACAGAAGAGAAAGAAGAGAGAAGAAACAGTCCATTTGCTGTTGAGTCTGTTCTGAGTCACAGTACTCCATGTGTGTCATGGTACTCCATGTGTGTTGGAGTAGACATCTGCTAGACAGGGTTTCCAGTGGATAACTTAGGGGAATTAGCTTGCCAGAACTTTCCTCTAGGGCACCTCTGGGTGGACTCAAACTTCCAACCTTTTGGTTAGCAACTGAGCCTATTAATCCACTTGCACAACCCAGAGACCCCTAAGCCAGGGAAAAGTGGCAACTCTAGCTTCTTAGATAAGGAACTTATCTAAGATAAGGATAAGGATAAGCTTCCTTTTCGCTCACTCTTCATACAAGAAAAGGCTACCTTCTACTAGTTAAAAGAGTATATGAGTGACTAACACGGTGTATAGCTTTCCGTAATCATTGTGCCAATCTGAAAGGAGAGTCACAGCCAAGTTCAATTCATATATAGACACTATCATGCTAGGGCACCAAGATTTGCAGGGAGGCAGATTTCAGGGAGGCAGTCCCTGAAATAAATGGAATAACCAGAAAGAGGCTTCCTCCCTCCCACTAACAAGAAATAAAATGTGAAAGTTAAGTCCTTTAATTATTTAAGAAGTTATCTTACCAAGTATTTAATCATCATCCTTATTATTTTTTCAAAGGTTGCCTACAATGTGGTCACCAAGCCACCAGGGACCATAGAAGAAGGCAGCCCACAGCCACCAGCCTCTCCAATGCTGTGAAGGGAGCCAAACTGTTGGGGCCATCTTCCAAGTTGCTTGGGCTTTTTGGAGCCCATTTGTCAGGCCAGTTCCATTCCTCTAAGAATTCCCAGATGCGACAGGCTGTCAACAGCTTTGCCGGGCATGACATGTTTCATTTCAGGGAGTCTGGCTTGCAATTTCAAGTAGACTGGCTGCTGTTATTGGCCCAATTGATTCAAGGTTTCAATTGCTCTTCAAGTAGTGCTTCATGGAGCAGACTCAACAGTCCCAGACCCACCCAGGCTAGTGGGCCAAATGCTGGGAAAGAACTCACAAGTCACCGAAAGTCATATTTTAGTAGCATTCTAAGATAATGGTCCTAAGCCTTCTTTTTGGTTGTGACTGACTGCAGTGGACATTTCTGACCTCCCCTGCCTTCCCCATTGCCACAAAGCAGGGGTCAGTCAAGCCTGCATGGTCCATTCTGCTTTACCTAGTTTGATGCCAACGGTTCCCCCTAAGCCACTCTGCATCTAGGCTGGGTGCTGTGAGATGAACATTGGGCGATTAACCATAAGATTGGCAGTTCAAACCTACAGGGCACGCCAAGGGAGAAAGCACAATAAGTGGTTGCAATGACCACAGGAATTCATAGGAAATCCAAGATCAACAGACAATTTTGTGACCACCTCCTGGAGATGTGGCCAGCGTTTCAATGCAGCATCGAACGAAACCAGAGGACCTTTAGCACATCAGGCGTGATTTTTCCTTCTGAGTTTTCTTACTAACACAGCGTGAAAGGTCTTGTTACCCTTTTGAATGAAATAGTGTATAGAGCCTTTCCTCAAAGTGGATTTTTATAAGCTATATTATATTAAATGGTTTAATCTATAAAATTATTTACTATAGGAAATGTATAAAATTATTATTTATTACATATGTATTATAATATGTTATATATTATATCAAATACATCTGGTTTATAATAACAACATATTTAAAGGGCTTGAGAAAATTTGTGGAAAAAATAGAATTAAAGGATACCGGAATTTCTCCACGAATTGTTAGAAGGGCCCTCATATCAGACTACTTAACTCTGTGGCCTTGAACAAGTCACTTAATGATTCAGTTTATAGATGAAGACACTCCTAATACCTACTTCATACATTTGTTGTGAGAATCCACACACATACTGATATACAAATATATCTCTCACCCTTGTGAACTAGCCGGACAGGTGGGTTCAGCAAACCAAGTAATCCGAAAAAAGCTTCCACCAAAGACATCCAAACTCACTGTTGCTGAAGCAATTCCGACTCACAATGTCCATCTATGGAGTTTCTGAGACTGTAAACCTTGATAGTATATAGCCTCATTTTTCTCCTTCAGAAAGATCCCTGGTGGGGCTGCTAACTGCCAGGTGAGCATTAGGAGAAAGATGCAGCTCTCCGCTCATGTCAAGATGTACAGCCTCAGAAGTCCACAGGGACACTCCTCCCCTCTTCTCTAGAGCCACCATGAGTCAAAATCAAGGGGATGGCAGTGATTTTCTTGTTTCCTTTTCTCCTTCAAAGTGTCTTGTAGGTTTGAACTGCCAACCTTATGGCTAAGGGCCCATTGTTCATCCCACAGTACCACTGGGGTTCCTCTGGAACAGGCAGGTGCTCAGTAAATGCGGTTGCTATACTTGTCATGAATGAGCTTTCTGGTCTGTAAACTGCCAGGGTGCCCTTCTTCTTGGTGACTCCTAAAGCCCTTTGCTATTGTGATGCTCTGCTACCTGTCCTTAACTTCCCGAGGTGTGACACCCCTCACAGATGAAGAGGTCTGAAATAGCCGACACAAAGAGAAATTAACCCTGAGATATTAAGAGCCCACAGTGGCAAATGGAGGCACAAGAACAGTTTTGCCTTGTTCCCCGCGCATCAGTTTGCCTCTTTCCTCTTTCATGCCGGAATGACGAAATGATAATAAGCAGGTAATTTCCCCTGAGGACTTAAAACCTTGGCTTAGCTTTGAATTTGTAGGGGTCCAGAAGGAGAGAGGCCCAGCTCAGCCCGATAGAGAACGGAACAGCTTGTCAATGGGTTGATTGAGCTCCCGGGGTGCTCATTCTGATACAATAACTCGGCGTTGGAAATCTGGGGCAATGCTCTGACAGGCTCAGGGCCAGTTGTTGCAACAACTGGTGCTGAATCCTTCATTCCCCAAGTGGTTGCTCTTCCCCTCCGAAGTCTCCCTGTGCAGACGGAGACAATGCTGGCCGGGGGGCTGTAACTGCTTGAATTTAGGCATGTGTCCTTTCCTGAAAAAGAAAATGTCCCTTCCATTTCTCGCCATTTTGGCCCTAGCAATCTTGGAGAGCTCTTATTTTTTTCACTCCAAATACACAGAAATAATTTTTGTTTAATTAAAACATTTTACTGGTGAGGAACCAAATAGCTAAGAAGATACATTTCCCTGGTCCCTCAGGAATCAGTCCAGACAAGAAAAAGATATGACTTTTCAGTAGTTCAGTGGGTGTGGTGTTTTATCAGATGAGGCATTTCTCATAAAAAATAGATGCATTGGCAATACTGGCCACAGAAGAACACAAAAAGAAAAGAAAGGCGCCGGAGCATGTGTGCCCGAGGGAGAGGTGGACAGGACAATCTCTTGGAGATTTGAATTGTTTTCTAGCATTGACCTCTCACACAGCTGTCATTGCACATAAGGAATACGATTTCTGTACAGTGGCCCAAGCCCTCTTCAACAATAAGTCATTGTTTTGTTCGTCAACAGCTGGTATACAAGTACCCTGGCTGACTGCATTGCACACAGGAACAGGATACCTGCAATGGGGATTTTATCAGGGCCGGCGTTATCGTCACACAGACAGGGAATTCCAATTCAGATGGAGATGGATCTGGCTAGAGCTCACTGGGAAAGGCTGCATTCATCATCCATGCCAACTACAGGATGGTCTTCATATTTCTTCCTGTCATGTCGTAATTAAAAAAATGCTTTCCTTAACTTTGTCCTCGCATATCCTGCAATTTACCCATTCAATCATACTGAGAGGAGTTGTGCCGCCATCGCCACACTCGATCGCAGAATACTTTCTTTTTGAACTCATTGTTGTTAGCTCCGTATTTCCCCCAAGTCCCCCCTGCCATGCCCCTAGATAATTATTAGTCCAGTTACTGCCTCTATAGATTTACCTCTCCTGGGTTTTATAAATAGAACACCGTACCATACGTAAACAGGAAGCAAACAAAAAAAACAGCAATGACTAGACAAAACAGGGAAAAAAAAGCTTCATTAAGGAATCAGAAAAATATTAAAAACTGAAACGACTTTAAAATAGGTCAAAAGGGAGATCAAATGATAAGGAGTTACATTTTAACCTAACTATAACTGGCACAATGGACGTCACGGTACTCTCTATCGGATAGCCAGATTCTTAAAATCCCTGCACTATAGATAGAGGAAATTCAAAAGAAGCTTAGTCCATGTCACAAAATCCCAAACTCACTGTCAAGTCAATGCTGACTTATAGTGACCCCTTCCACCCGGCCCCATGGGGTTCCAAGACTGTGACTGTTTACAGGAGTATAAAGCCCAGTCCTCCTAAGGAACTGCTGGGGGTTTCAAACTGCTGACAATGCAGATGGCAGCCCAACACTTAGCCACTACACCAGCTGGGCTCCTGTGTTGGTAAATGGAGTTTAGGCTTCCACTGTCATCCACAGCCTTCTGAAAAGCAGATGCTCATCATTTAGGCTCTGACACCATTTCCTCCTTCAGATTTGGATTGTATTATTTACAATCCTTGGATCACACCTCCTGGTGTGCTCCTTCCTTGTAGACTTAGTTGAAGACAAGGCAGACCCCAGAGGCTATATTCTACCTGGTAGCTCGGCAGTATCTGCTTTCTTTACCACACTATACTCTAGCACCCAAATCTTCAAAGATCTTTTCATGAGGACAAATATAAAGTAGGGCCATGTCATAAGAACCAATTGTTCATAGATTGGGACTAGAATTAAATGCAAACCCCACATTTATTCATACATCTATCCTTTATATATGTTTCTGGTACACTTTAGAGATGTCATAATCACTTAAAGATAGACAACATTATAAATCATCCCCCTGGGGAATAATTCTATTGATAGTATTATTAACTTAGCCAATGGTGTGGAATTTAAAACACCAATGAGAAAAGGAAATTGTACATGTATAGGTCAGCTTTTCAGACTTCAGCACATGGATTGTTGACATGTACAGATTAAACGCCTACGTGAATGGGCACTCTTTACATGAACAATAAGGGCTGGTGATAGAGCAAAACTGTCAATAGCATTCATTCACAAAGGCAGAAGCATGTCGACCAGACTAACATGTGTCGTAAGAAAGCAAGGAGAGCAATAAGGTGATGTGACAGTCTTGGACCACCCTGCATTGGGCACCCTCCAAGCAAGAGATCTGAACCCCAGTCCAACCCCTTCCCATCCCGCATCCTGGGCACAGCAGTCATCTTAGGGCA
This sequence comes from Tenrec ecaudatus, assembly GCF_050624435.1. Lineage (NCBI taxonomy): Eukaryota > Metazoa > Chordata > Mammalia > Afrosoricida > Tenrecidae > Tenrec > Tenrec ecaudatus. The sequence goes on along the minus strand of NC_134539.1, from coordinate 71,865,129 downwards.
CTTCAGCTTGAAGTCCAAGGGAGCATGTCCATTCCTTAAATAAGCTACAGGTAAGTTTGAGATAAATCCCAACTCAATGAGTTGGGGTTCCACATCAAATCCTTCTGGTGTGGCCTCTGAAAGATATTGTACACCTTGAAAGGTCGGAGTTGAAAGTCACACAAATCTATAGCACATGGCCTAGGTCCCCCAAAGATGGATAGAAACTAGGCTAAAAGTGACCAATTAGGAACACAGTATTGGGTGTATTCTCTCTTGAGTTCTATACATGGACTTATTTCTGACCCCGTGACTCCTTCACTAAGACTATGACCAAGGTTGACATCTGGGATGAGGAAGGATGCATTCCATCCCCAACCCCCAAATCAGTCCATTACATGTTTGAACATTCGCAGAGTTAAAATTAATTGCATGATGGTCATCTTTGCATGACAATAGTCAACAAGGATCCTCTATTCAAAGGCGAGGAGATCCTGCAGGCTTCAGTTGATACTCAAAAACAGTAATCACATGCAATTTTAATGGCAAGAGAGGGCTCATTAGGTAGATGTGGGGTTGGCATACTCAAGTTTTTCAGGTGCTCTTTAATTACTTAATAACATTGGTAACAATTACTTAATAACATTGATACTTAATAACAATGGTCAAAGTTGACAATTACCAGGGCAGATCTCTTGTGGAAAGCACTTTTGAGAACTGTGGAGGAAACGGGCAGAGGCTTTTAGCACTCAGTGTCCATAATGGCAGACACAAGCTCCGGTTCTACATTGGACGGTTAAGTACAACCCCAGAAGTTCAAATTTGCCTGCTGCTCTGTGTGAGAGAGAGGAGAGAGACCCTACAGGAGGCTCTGGGGGTGCAGTGATTAAGCACTCAGCTGCTCCCCTCAAGACCTATGTTTGGAACTCACTAGTGGTTCCACATGGCTGTCTGCTTCCATAAAGATTTCTAGCCCAGGAAACCCTGAGGGGCAGTTCAACTCCGCCCTATAAGGTCATTATGAATCAGCATGGAATTGGCAGTGGGTTAGATTTGGGTTTTTGCTTTTCCTCTTTTCTAACCTCAAAGCAAGATTAGAAGGTTCTTTATGACTAGTTTAAAAGTCAACCTAATGTTTTCAGTGGGGGGACTTGCTAAGGAAAAATATGCTTCAGTCTTAAAACGCGGTTCTATGAGTAGGATGAACAAATGTTTTGATGCCAACTGCAAGATCTCACTGTACAGACACCCAGCCTTCATTGTTTGCAGCCTGTACTTGTGGATTTGCCTACTTGTTACAATGCATTTTCAGCCCCCACATGAAGGCGTGCAGTGCTTCTGTGATCCTTTGTGGACGTGTATAGAGCGGGGGAAATCATGAGTTGAATGATACCCGTGTTCCAGCTGAGGTGGAACAAGGCAACCCTCTGCCTTCTTGGTTCAGCTCCCATTCTGTAAACCTTTGTCCTTTTTGTGATCTATTTAGTGTCACCTTTTCCACTTTGTTTTTAGTGGCACCTTTTCCACTTTGTTTTTGTGTTTGCTTGTTTGTTTGTATTGGTGGCATTGCTGCTTACCACGGCCCCTAGGCCGAGTGTTGAAATGCTTGGGTTCCTAAGTGCCAAACGCCCTATGGAAAAGGCCCGTTTAGATGAGCTGCATTTGGGCATCAATCAGTGGTCATTGGCAGTGAGTGTAAGTTAATGAGTCAAGAGGATGGTGCATCTAGGGGAAAGAAGAGGAAATCCACATGTCTATACGTGAGGCCATTCAGCTATGAAAAGAGAGGAATCAGGGGCTCATAAAAAAGAGGATGATGGATTGAAAAATGAATGCCTGGTGGAAGGCAGAAAGCAAAGTCATTACTTATTTGTAAGAGCCACATATTCAAAAAGACGCCTCTAAACAGAAGCACACACTAAACACGGTGATGTATCAGTGACTATGAAGCCTAATTTAGTTCACACAATTAGCCTACTCAACACCACCCAATGGCTCCCGGCTCCCCCTCAGAATAATACCCAAAGGCATCGCCATGTTTGATTTGGCCTTGTGTTGTGTGTGCTCTGGTTTCTTCTCCAACCTCATTTCTTCTTGCTCTCCTTCATGTACTTCCTCCAGGCACATCCGCCTCTTGGTATTCCTGCTTCAAGACCTATGCCATGGCTCTTCTTTCTGAAGTACTCCACCCCTGGGTCTTTGGTGAGCTCCCTCACTTCATGTGAGGTTACAGCTTAAGTACTGAGTCCTCAGGAAGGGCTTCCCCAATCTCCCTGCACAGCCAGAATGCTCCTTAGAGACAAGGGTAGCAAGACGTTGTCTCACTTACTTTGGTAAAGTGCGGGACAGCGAAATGGACGAAGACCCTCGACATGATGAATTGACACAGTGGCTATAAAATGGGCTTCAACAGATGAACAAAGGAAGGATGGTCCAGGCCCCAGCGGTGCTTCGTTCTGCTGTCCACAGGCTCCATAGGAGTCAGAGTCGTTGTGACAGCACCAAACAACAGCATGGGGGCGCTACCTTTGTGAGAACTTACTTTACACGGCCATCTCAAACAAGACAAGAAACCCAACTTGACTTTGTTGACTTTCCAGAGGGCTGACTCTTACTAATGGCAACCCCATATGTAGTAGACTTGTGACCAGAAGGTTAGCAATGGCTGGGAGCTTGCAGAGGGAGGTGGTCGGTCCTTTCTTTTAAGGTGCTTCTGGGTGGATGTGAATGGCAAATCTGGCTATTAGTAACTGGGCATTTCAAACATCTGTACCAGCCAGTGACTCCAACATGCATATCGCTATTCACTATTTTCACACATAGTTATTTTATTATCTGTGTAAGGAGCCCCTCCCCCACTAGAATGGAAACAGAATTGGGAGAGCTCATGCTCTCTCCTCTGCCCCTAGTATAGTGCTTGGCATGTAGCTGGTGCTCAATAAATGCTTGTGGAAGAAATGAAGCCCCAAATCAGTGAAGTTAACAGAGATCCCGCCGGCTGTCCACAGAGACTTGCAGCGGCTGACTTGAAATCTTAAGTACAGGTAAACAAGCGGCCATCTAGCTTGGAAGCAACAAAGTCCACAGGGAAGAAGCACACCAGCCTGTATGATCACAAGGTGTTGAAGGGATCAGGGAGCAGACACCATAACCATCATTGTATGCCCACCTTCCCCATATAAACGCTGAAGACAAATGCGTGCCTAAGTAAGTGTGGTGAAGAAGGCTGATGGTGCTGGCTATTGTGAGATATAGTGTCTGGGGTCTTAAAGGCTTGAAGGTAAACAAGCGACCATCTAGCTCAGAAACAACAAAGCCCACATGGAAGAAGCACACCAGCATGTGTGATCACGAAGGGTCCAGGGGACCAGGTATCAACCACCAAAGGGGAAAAAAAAATCATATCATCATGAATGAGGGAAGTGCGAGATGGGGACTCAATGCCCATCTGTAGACAACTAGACATCCCTTGTTGAGGGGTAGTGGGGAGGAGATGAGTGTAGTATAGCATTGATGAAACTAACAACTTTCCTCTAATTCGTAAACGCTTCCCAACCTCCCGCTACTAGGATCCCGATTCTACCTTACAAACCTTGTTAGACCAGAGGAGTTACAGAGGTGCAGATAGGAACTGGAAACACAGGGAACCAAGGACAGATGAATCCCACAGGACCAGTGATGATAGTGGTGATACTGGGAGGGAGGTGGGAAGGGAGGGTAGAAAGGGGGAACCAATTATAAGGACCTACATATAACCTCCTCCCTGGCAGATGGACAACAGAACAGTGGGTGAAGGGAGGTGGTGGGCAGTATAAATTTTGATAAAATAATAATTTATAAATTATCAAGGGTTCATGAGGGAGGGGGAGTGGAGAGGAAGGAGGGAAAATGAGGAGCTGATTCCAGGAGCCCAAGCAAAAGCGAGTGCTTTGAGAATGATGAGGGCAACGAATGCATAACTGTGCTTTACACAATTGATGTATGTGTGGATTGTGATAAGAGTTGAATGAGCCCAATGAAATGATTTAAAAAAATCTTAAGTGCAACCAGAATGAACGCTCCAAACTAAAGCCCACTCTTCGGCATCTAGCAGTTTCTGGGTCCATTTTACACTGCTGTTTCCCGAGTCTTATATTTTATAGTTTGTTGGCCTGTGAGATGATTGGGCTTTCCCAAGAGATGCATTTTCCTTCTTGGATGTTTCTGCAGTGAGCTTTGGCTGCACATGTCCATATTTATCAATGTGCCATGTGCGCTGTGCTTGGCAGCTGCCCCACTTCCTGCCCCCCTGTGCACTGGTGCCCGAAGGCTGGCTGGGAGTCCCTCTGCGTGTTATGAGATGGCTTAAAAACTCCTGTTCCCAAAGCCCTCTAACTTAGTTGTTTGGGACTGAGAAGGCTACCAAGTATCACTAGGCTGGCGAGGAACAAAACCAAGCCACACCAGGAGAAGAAAGAGCTGCCCAGGGAGTGGAGTGCTTCTGAGGACCCTTGCAAGAGCGATCATGGCTCCTGAACGGCAGGTGGCGGAGGTCTGGTTAGAAACGGGTTGTCAAAACACATTCTGTCGTTTCCAGAGCCAGAACATCGGCATTTAAAAGCACAGAATCTAGTGACAAGTCACAACAACCACAAGGCCACCTGTGTTAGAACTGGGCGTTCCTCTTTGCCACTTTGCCCACCCAGAGGTAACTCAGAAGAAATCCTGCAGATCCACTCCCCTCAAAATCAGCCCCTGAAAATGCTATGGGACACGGACAGGCTTTGACACACATGGGGTCGCTCCGGTGATAGAGGGTCTGCAATGCAACTGGTTACGTAACCTGGAGGACTGACTCAGCCACCAAGGGCTCTGAGGCTGAGGACTTGGGTAGGAGGTGCTAAGTTCACTGCTGGAGAGAAGGGGAGATAATTCTGTGGGAGTCATGAAAGAGGCACTCACCATTCTCATTTCGACACGCTGGGGTTTCCAGAAAGCAGTAGGTATCTTTGAGAGGGATTCCTCCCCCCTGACTTTTCTGCCTGTGAATATGCGTGGACTTGGCAGAGCGAAACAGGGGTGGCGTGTGGAGGAGAGACAGATAAAAGGACAGGCAGACAGCAACACGAGAAACACAGTGGCTCATTTCTCCAGAGAAGCCACCCCTCTTCCCGGGTGCTCTTTCTCCTCCGTAGCGATTGTGTCACAGAGTGAAAGGAAGAGAGGTGTGACACTTGGACACACCTGGGCTTGAACCCTGAAAGTGTCAGTTATGATGCGGGCGCAGGCAAGCATATTTCTCAAAACCTAAATTTTGTAATCAGGAAAACTGGAGAGATGATACATCTCACGTAGGTTATTTTGACTGTTCAGTGAAATATGTTCAAAATACGGAGCACAGGGCATGATCTGTGACCACACCAAACCAGACGCTCTTGAGTTGATACCCACTCATCAAGCCATGCTTGGGTAGAATAGAACTGCCCTATAGGGTTTCTTAGGCTGTAACTCTTTGTGGAAGCAGACTGCTACATCTTTCTCTTGTGGAAGAGCAAGTGAGTTCCTACTGTTTAGGATAGCAGTCACGTTTTTAATCACTGCCACCAGGGCTCCTTATAGGGTCTGATAAAAAACTCACTGCCATCAAACGGGATGTGCTGGGCAGGACAGGTCTACCTTCATAGACACTAGTGGTACAGACAGACACAAACACAGAATAAAAACAAGGGAGAAAACAAAAAGGAGGGGCTGCTTTACACATAGTAGTCATGGAAGTCTTCCTGGAGGAGGTGACATTTGAGTGGAATGTAAAGATTGAGGAAGAGCCAGGCATATAAAGGGGAATATGAAATCAGAAAGGACGCCTACTGGTGTAGTGCGTTCTGAGTCGGGCAGCTAGCCACTGGGTTAGCACCAGCCACGAGCCACCTGCTAACCACCAGCTGCTTCAAGGGAGAGAGATGAGGCAGTTTGTTCCCAAAAACATTTAAAGCCTCAGAGATGCACAGCGGCAGTTCTGCTCTGTCCGTAGAGTCACGATGTGTCTGAGTGGACTGGATGGCAGTGAGTTTAGTTTAGTAAAGAAGGGGAGAGTTTCAGGCAGAAGGAAGAATACCATCCAACGCTGAGATCAGGCAAGTGTCCTGTGGTTGAGGCAGTGAGAGACCAGAGTGGCCAAAACATAGGAGCAGTGGGGAGAGAGGCATAGGGCCAACTTGTTGGAAGTGATCCCTCAGAAAAAAAAACTCCCTGGAGAGCCTGGGTCTTCAAGAAAATGATAACCTGTAGGCTAATGCAGACATTCGAAAGCACTTGACTGTGGCTTGTAATCAACTATGGGTACCATTGAGAAGGAGAACTTCAGTTCACTTCAGGTGCTCATGTGGAACATGTACATGGATTAGGAAGTAGCCATTCACATAGAACAAGGGAACAATGAGTGGTTTAAAAAGCACAAAAGCTATGTTAAAATTGTATGCCTTCCTCATACTCAACCGAGAGGCTGAGCAAATAATGTGAGTGCTGACTTTATGAAGAATATAACTGCATCAGAACTGGAAAATTAACCATCTTTGATATGAAAGGGGCACAACCTACCTTGCTGAATGTGCAGAGGACCTGAAGCACTGGCTGAAGAAGACTCCAAGATGGCAGCCTTCAAAGTGCATTGCACCCCAATGCAAAGGGAACCGAAATCCTCCCAACTGGTCCGATTAGATAAATGGAGAAAAAGTTGAAGTCGTCAAGGATTCTATCTTGCTTGGACCCACAACCAATGCTCATAGAAGCAGCGGTCAAGAGATGAAACGATCCATTGCATTGGGTGAATCTGCACAAGACCTCTTTCGAGTGTTAAAGAACACAGGTGCCACTTTCAGGCCAAGGTGCACTTGATCCAAGAGTGGTATTTTGATTGCCTCATGTGCCTACGAGAGTGGAACATTGGATAAGGAAGACCATGGAAGAATCAGTGCATTTAAGAATGTCGACAGTACCATGGACTGTCAGAATATTGACAGTACTATGGATTGTCAAAAGAACAAACAGACCTATCTTGGAAGAAGTACAGCCAGAATGCTTCTTCAGAAGCAAAGATGGGGAGATTTCATCACACATAGTTTGGGCCATACTCTTGGTGGTTCCACTAGACTATTTGACCAATAAGCCTGGCCTCTTTCAGTTTCGTGTCTACCCCCACATTTCTCTGACACCCCCTCCAGGATCCCCACTATGATTGTTTCTTGGCGCTGTTACTTGAGAGGATGGTGAAGGAGGTATTGTCGAATGCTATGTGAGCTCCCAAACCAAGCTCTCTAGCCCACCCCTGGGGCTGACCTTAGGAACATTTATCGTACAACTCCTGGAACCTGCTGGCAGTGGGACTGGGTTTCTCCTCCGGGAGCATGAAATGGATTCAGGCCCCCTTGGAGGCTGCCAGGAGAACCCCAACCACAGTCCTGGCCTCTCAAAGCAGCTTGCTCCCGACTTGGAGAGGAACGAGAGCTGTAATCTCTACTGTCTCGTGGAATCCTCCCCCCCTCCTCCCACCGCAGCCAGGGCCAGGTTGGCAAGAAGTCATGAAGGCACCTTTTCATACTCAGAGCTGTCTGCTCCTGTAAAGATAAGCAGTCTTGGGGCTCTAAAGGAGTACTTCTACTCTGCCCTGTAGGGTCACTATGTATTGTGATTAATTCAACAGCAGTGGCAGGGGTGTGGGAAGCCAAAAGGAAAAGCTCATGTCAGGTGATGTGCTAATATTTTTCTCTTTTTCCCACCTTCTTTTCTCTTCTCATCTTTACCCCTCTGCTCATGACTCTTTCCCCTCTGTCTTCTACACAGAGTGGCTGTCACTAATGTGTGCCTGGGAGCAGGTTCTGTGGTCATAAAATCAGACAGTCTCACCACTTGCTTTGAGCTGGGGTGGACCTGCTCAGAGAGGGTGGGGTCACAGCCTGAAGGGAGCTTCCAACAGTTTATGTAAAAATGGAATGGAAAGATAAAGGGTTTTTCCATGAACGTTTAAAACTCTTCATATTTAAAATTGGGTCAGTTGAGGCCAATCTCAACGTGATTACTCCCCCTCTCTCTGCTCCTGCTTCATGCTGGGGACCTACTTTTCAACATGGAATGGCGCCTCATTTGCTGGGGTCCCTTGAAAATGAGGGGTTAAAGTGAACTTTTAGTTTTGTCCACAAAGATGAAGACTGGATTTTTAGGGCAACTGATGCCAGGCCTTCTTTAGTTCCTAAAAGCACAGCAGGACATAGGACTCACTGCCATTGGGTCCATTCTGACTTATGGGAAAGACCAGTCCCTGGGGAGGGACATCGGGCTTGGAAAGTGGAGGAGCACTGGAAAAGAGGAAGGCCCTCAAGGAGATAGTGGTTTCAAACTGCTGACTTCACGGTGAACAGCTTAAGTTGTAACCCACTGGGCCACCAGGGCCTCCATTTCTGTACAGCAAGAACATTTTGTTAAATGATTTGCATGGCTTATGAGAGAGTGGATTTGGTTTGTAATTGGATCCTTGGATCACAACCTGGTTAGGAGGTGAGGACTTCCTGGGATGCATATGGACTATTTAGTAGGGATGTGCTTACCTGTCCAAAATCTGGTAATGAGGCATGTAGGGGCACACATGTTTGAAAACTGCTTGGAGAAGGTTAAGTGTTGATTCAGCATCACTGAGGGATGGTAAGGAGTTGAAGGCATCATTTAGAGCTTTTTAAGATCCTGTTGCTTTGAATGGAGTGCCCGCTAATATTCTTAATAGCTTTATAGCCCTTGAAACACTGGGGAGTCTGAGAAGTGTGTGTAGTCTTTCCACAGGACACATGCTCTGGGAATCTCCCATATACTCCTATTCCACAGAACTCTCCAGGGAATCTAGTCCATAAGCTCTAGGCTAAGGATTGTTGCTTTGTTGACTGGAAGCAAAACACTGGTCCAAACACTGGTGAAAGAGAAATGCCTGCCTGGGAACAGTGTGTGGAGTAGGAATGGAGAATCTGTGTGGAGACCTGTAGGACACACTGCACTTAGTGTTTGGGAGAGATTTCAAGGACATGCTTTTTTAAAAAAAAACTTAGGATAAAATTAAAGTCCTAGTGTGTCTGTGTTCTGCCTCTATATACCTGGGAAATTCACCAGAACTCTATAGTACTATAAAGACTTAAGATGGGAAGCCCTTATTTAGTTTCACAGGTGACCTGATGGTGCAGTAAGTTTATATTAGGCTGCAGATCTCAAGGTTAGCAGTTCAAAGCCACTTGCTGCTTGGCACGCTTTCTGCTCCTGTAAACAGTTACTTTCTCCTCAAAAACTCACAGGGACAGTTCTACTCTGTTTTATGACTGACTTGATGGAAGTTTATTTGTATGTTTTGTTTCAATCACTTTCACACAAATTTATCAAGTTTTGACTTCCTGCGAAAAACCTTCTTCACGTGTGGTGATGAAAGATGGCCATGTTGAAAAGATGGCGTCTTTCCTCATGGAGCATATTATTTTATAGCCGACATAAACCCTGTATCCAGAGTGAAGATTATTTCAGAGAGTGCCTTCTGGAGGTGTTGAAGGTAAAGAGCACAGTAGCACTGTGGCTTCCTTGTTGGGCTGCTAACTGCAAGGTCAATATTTTGAAGCCTCCATCTGCTCCGTGGGAGAAACACGGGGCTTTCTGCTCCCAGAAAGACTCACACCCTCAGAACCCCACAGGCGATGTTCTCTCCTGTCCTATCAGATAACGTTGAGTCAGGATGGACTAGATTGCAGTAAGCTTCTGAAGTTCTCCTTCTCAGCCATCCTTGCTTAGCTGTGTGACTTTGGGGTGATGGTTAGGGATTAGGTCAACTACCCTCCTGGCTAGCGGTGGAGTCAAACCTGGCAATCATGTCACAGCCTGATGATACTTCCTTGCTGTCATAAGACTTTTGTACAAGAGCAAGATGAACAGAGTCAATTTTTCTCTGCCACTCTGTCTTCCTCCTCACTGTCTGCCTCCAGCGATGCCCCGATGTGGGCCACCTGACCTCATAGCTGATGGCCCTCTGTTATATATGTTTTCACCGACCCTAGAGCCACGTGATTCATGACTTCATTCGCCAGCCTGTGATCTTCCTGCTTCACTGTTTGGCATGATGAGCCTGTAGCTACTTGAGTCTAACGAGGGCCAGGCTAGCATTGGACCTATGTACCTTAGTTGGACTGGGCTAGGGCTTTTTCTCAATGTAAAATTGCTTCTCGATAGGAAGTTCTTTCCTGTATACAGATGAGTGTCACTGCTTTGTTTCTCAAGATGATCCAGCTTCCCCAACCACATTTGAGGATGTTGCTGTGCCTGGGTTTTCTCGCCCATAAAACACAGGTGGTACAGAGGATACACTTCATTGTTCAAATCAAGACTCGTTCGAAAGTGCAAGGGAGGCTTCTCATAGTTAGCATCACACAAACAGAAGAGTCTGAAGCACAGGCCATATGGTCGCCCTTGTTTGGAAGGATGACTATGAGGATTAAATGAAATAATTCATGCCACATTGTTGCAGCTAAGTCAACGTCATACGTTGCCAGTAACATTGTGGAAAATCACAGATGAAAAGTAACTCAATTCAGAGAGAGAAGTTATGCTTTCTTAAATATCAAATGCATTACATACTAAGATGTTATGTATCTAAAGTATTTACTGTGTGTTAAATCACATTTTTAATGCTGTTAATGACATGAGAAAATTGTGAATATTAAGAAAAAACATCAAGAATACAGAACTATCTATAAATAATTATCTCAATCATAAACATTACACTTAGAGAAAATTAAAAGGAAAATACATGAAAATTGATTAAAATCATTTCTATTCCTCCTGTATTCTCTTACATGCTTTGTAGATTTTCTACAATTATTGTTAGAATTAGGAAATGGTGCCCTGACTTGGGTGTATGCTGCTGTGCAGACTTGGACCCATTGCTTAGTATCCTGAGTCTCAAGTCATCATGAGTACACAGCTACTCTACCTACCACGAGAGGCTGCTTTGATGCTCAAACTATGATAAACTAGACATAACAACATTTGAGGTCAATTCACATATTATGACAAAGTCCTTCAATTAAGTTTCATTCCTGAGTTCTTCTGTATTGCTAAGTGTAATCATGATTATATTTTTGAACCCCCTTCCACTTTCAAAGATATCCTGATTTAAATGATAAAATAGATGCCTAGATTATTACCTATATTTTATGTCTGTGGAAAATTACACTACACGGACATGGTTGTAAAAATGTATGTCAACATTTTTGGCATATACAATTGAGATAGTTAGGTTATTAGGCCAACCTGGCCAATAAACACATGTGGGGTTAATTGAAGGGCAGAGGGATAAATGACTCATTAAGCCTCACCTTTCTAGATCTCAGGTCTCTTGCTTGCCAGTTCCCTGATTCAGCTGGCAAGGCTCACTTTCTGCAAGACATCCCTGAGAAGCCAAATGGACCTACCCCAATGCAGCCCTGGGTGCTGGAGCAGCTGTGTGGAGACCCCTGTCAGAGCTGAGATGCTTACACGTTCACTCATTCAGCTTTCCTCCTGCAGTTGGCATCATTGCGTGTGTTTTGTGAGATGGACGAGGACTTAGTGGATTGATGTTGGACTTGTGGGCTTGGGCAGCACTGGGTTGGGATGTTTTCTTGATGTGCACTTACCCTTTATATAAAACTCTCTCTTATACATGAGTTTCTGTGGATTTGTTTCTCTAAAATACCCAGACTAACACAACAATTTAGTGATACCAATTGTGAACCATGATTCTTGATTAATTTCTTCCCTCCTCCCTCACATTCCATTAATCACCAAGTCCCTGGAGCCATTAGCCTTTGTTGTGGGTTTCAAGGAAGAGATCATGAAGATAGTAGACAGTGGCAGAAGGCTATAGAGTAAGGACATTTTGACAGAGTTCAGAAATTCTCAGCTTTTTAGAAACCTAGATTTGGTTTTACTAGAATTTCAGGGATAAGAGTCATCGGAGTACGAGCTGTGGCTTGGAGGATAGAGTAGTTCTGTGTGATGGAGGATCTTGAATGCCAGGCTAAAGACATGCGTATCAATGCTGATAACCAGGAGTTTCTAACATGCAGTCATTGGTATTCAGTCTTCACCCACCCCCACATCGAGGACCAACACCGTCATAGACCCTTTCCTTCAAATGAATTCATTTGCTCCTCAGTGACATTGGTACTATTGTGATCATGATTTTATGGAGAAGAAAGCCAAAGCATACAAGTTAAATTTCCCCAATGCCATTCTTTAAGTATCTCATCTGGGGTTTGAAGTCAGATATATTGACTGTATAGCTTATATCTTTGCTTCTGTAATAGTAATATTCTGATGGTCTGCAGGAGTTTTCAAACCTTTGAAAATGAATTCATAATCCATTGTGTGTAAGAACAAGCATGGAAAAAATCTAATTTCTTCCTGTGCATCATTTTCCCTCTATTTCATTTAAAATTTTAGGTCTTGAATTCTATTATCAAAATGATATGCAAATATACTTTAAAACATTTTTTATATAATTCAACATCTTCTATCTCATAGAGCATTTAAATTTCTCACCAAATATTGTATTGAGAAGAACTCTTATCTCAATTTGATAGGTTATTTCACAACTTTCAGCCATTTGGTCTAAAATGTTACTCTCGGCTCTAAGAAGTTTCTTTCTTCATAACCATAGTGTCTTCTGCACTTGTTTGGCTTTTAGTGTTAGACAGGGACAATACTAGTTATTCCTTTCCTGCTACTTGGGAGGCTATGTGTATATTTTCTCTTGTCGGAACACGCCCTTTAAGACAAGGAAAGAGGGAAAAGGAACTTGAAACAGAGAAATAACCTTCTACTTGAGCCAAAGTGTGCCTCATGGACAATGGGCTGGGGGAGGGGGTTTATGCAAGGGAAAGAGTAGACAACTATGCTTCTAACCATTCGCCATTTATAGCCTGCTTTTTATTGTTGCTGTGAGGTGCTGTCAAGTTGGTTGTGACCTGCAGTGACACTGTGTACAACAGAACAAAATACCACCTGGTCCTGCACCATCCTGTGCTAGAGCTTATTGTTGTTACAGACCTCATAGTCTTCCTGCACTCCTACTGTGGCTTCCTAGATGACTACAATTAGTTCCTCACAGAATAACTGAAAAGATGGTGAACATTTATCTGGTGATTACCAGGAGCCGCATTGGATGACTGGTCTTGACGTCTCATGAAATGCTTCATCCTCCCAGCAATGTGTGGTGGTGAGACCCTGGGATCCTCAGAAAGATCCTCCATGAGGTTGAGACCTTGACCTTCCTAGTAACACAAACCCCCCCTTCCTCCTGATATTCGAACCCTTACAGCTGTCTATTATTCTAAGCAAGGAATGTATTGGATATCGTAATCTTTCCCCCAGTATAGGATGCTTCTCTGCAACAGGAGCAGACACGTTGACTAAAACCTTTATGTTTAGAATCCATGTTTGCTTTTTTTATGAATCAGTCACAGAATGATGTTGCTGTTGTTAGATGCCATAGAGTCCATTCTAAATCATAATGACCCTGTAGCCAACGGAACGGCACAGTGCTCAGTCGCAGGCCACCCTCATAAATGTCATGTCTGAGCCCATTATTGCAGCCACTGTGTCACTCCATTTCCTTGATCGTCTTCATCTTTTTCAACGATCCTTTACTTTACCAAGTATGATGTCTTTTTCCAGGGATTGGTCTTTCCTGATAACATGTCCAAAATAGAGGCAAATTCTCGTCATCTTTGCTTCTAAGGAACATTCTGGTTGTACCTCTTTCAACACAGATTTGTTTGTTGGTTTGATCGTCAATGGGACTTTCAATATTCTTCAAAAGCATAAATTCAATTAATTTGATCTTCAAATACATAATTGAAATAAATCTTGGCTCTTTATTTGAAGTCCAAATTTCACATGCATATGAAGCGATGGACTTATCTGGCTTGATTCCAGTGTACCTGAGTTTTAAAAGTGACATCTTTATCAATCCCTTCCTTCATGGAGCAGATATACCCAATGCAATGTGTTGATGAAGTTAATTTATTGTGCCAACCTGGCCGATAAACACATGTGGGAATAATTGAAGGGCAGAGAGATAAATGGCTGAGCGAGCCCTGCCTTTCTTGTTTCTTGCTCTTTGATCATCAGACCAGTGTGTGGCTGCCTTGCTTGTTCTCTGCCTCAATTTGCAAGCTACACTACCTGTGGGACACCTAACCCGTGGACTGTGTCACTGTAATTTGAAGTTCCTTCAAGACTTGCTTTGCCACACCATTGGAATTTACATCTCTTGAGCTGGGGACTCTTGGACCTGCCTTTTGTTGCCTGTGCCAAGATAACCTGAATTGCTCTCCAGAGGACTACCCGGTGGCCCTCAAGACTTGAAAGACTGCCAGTGTCTCACAACTGTCTCATGGGAGTGAGTTGCACTGAGTCATTTGTACTGCTTTATAATGTAATATTAACTGTTTATTTCATATGTTATATATTTATCTATCTGTATAAATATGTATATATAAAATTATTAGTGTTCTGATATTATTTCCCTAGAGAACCCTGTCTAACACAGTCATTTGAATTTTTGACTGCTGCTTCCATGATCATTGAGATGGAGTCAAGCAAGATGAAATCCTTGATAACTTATATCTTTTCTCTCCTTTAAACTATCTATAGGTCCAGCTTTGAGAATCTCTGTAAAGACAGTCAAAATCCTCACAAAAGGTAGCCTAGGTTGTAATAGGTAACATCATGGTAAACACAGAAAAGAATGAAAGGATAGCTAGAGAGCTGACCCTCAGTTTCCCAATGTGCTAAGAGAGTTGTGAATGAACTCAGAGCTCATGCATGCCTTCAAAAAAATAATTTTCCCCCCTGCGTAAGAAGGGTAGTTGAGTTAGGCCTTGAGAAACAAACCCATAAGTCATAGTCAATACCATTCTATCCTATTTCCCAGCTCCTTTTGGAAATTTTCAGCTGCCTTTGACTACAATCTGTATTGGCTCATACCTGACTGGTATCCGAACAGCCTCTGTGGTACAGTGGCTTAGGTGTTAGGCTGCCAACTGAACGGTCAATGGTTCAAACCCATCAGCTGCTCCAAGGGAGAAAGATGAAGCAGTCTGGTTTTTGAAGATTTACAGCCTGGGAAATTCTGTGGAGCAGTATTATTCTGCCTGCCCAGGGTCACTGTGAGTTGGAATTGGCAAGGTGGTGACCATCAGAATGGGTGACTCACCATGTTTAGTTCAGTGACACTTTCTATAGGGATTAGAGCCTACAAGTTCAGTTTTGACATCTGTAAGATAAAAGTAACCGCTGCATTTCTTTCGTTGGGATAGCTGCAAAGACCACATGTGCTAATTTAATACACCTTCCTGGTAAATAGTAAGTGCTCAAATGTTTGCTCATGAAACTTGTATTCCGCTAAAAGATGGCTTATTTATGGTGATTACATCATATTTGTAAGATACTTTGCTCAAGTGCAGGAAACATTTGAAATCTTGCAAAAGGCTACTGGAGGGCACTTCAGAAACAATCCAACTTCCCAGCATTACTTGGTTTATTGCTTCATTTCCCACCTGGGCAGATTAACATATTAGCCTGGGTTCTGAATCACTGAAGAGATATGACACAGCCCATCAGGGATTCACTACTCAGATGTATAGAGAAGCCCTCAGTCTAAGGGAGGATCAACGGAAGCATTTTCCAAGAGGAAACCTAGTTTGTTTTGTTAGCTCCTTTGGGCGAGGCGATCAGAGAATCGACATGAGCTCCAGAAGGAAATGATGCTAACACCCTACTGCACACACTTCATTAAACTCAGAGCAGGGGAGGAAGTGTCTCCGCTATTTGAGGGAGGAAACTGCTGGAGTCGGCGGAGCCTGGATGAAAGAATCGTTGGTGCCAGAGTCAGGAAACGGGGCTAAGAGGCAGAGGGAATGTGCAGAGCACTGTGCCACTCTCGGGCAGCACTGCCTACATACCAGCTCCTTCTTCTTCATGCACTCCATGAGGATGATGAATAGATGCTGAGCTTGGGTTCGAGTGTAGGTGAATGTCTTCTGTATGGTCACCAGCAGCTGGTCCCTCAGAGATTCATTGATAAGCCTGCAGGTGAAAAACAAGGTAAACAAGCGGGTCATCCTGCAGCCAGTGCCAGACTGAAGAAAGCACGCCCAGAGCTCCCTTTCAGTAGGTGCCCACTTCTTCCTGTCTTTCTCTCACAGTCAGTACTTTGACAGTGATACCTTTCTTTTTAAAAAAAGCATCTTAAAATAAATGGATGCATTTTTATTGTCTCAGAACCTAATGATGTACGAGGTTTGGCTGAGTTCTTAATTGTCTTTTTTTTTTTTAATTTTTTATACTATGTCTATCTAATATCTTCCCCCCCCAAGTTTTAGTATTAAAAACACACCCCTTGTCCATTTTCACATCTTAGTACATACATATATATATATTTTAAAAATCCTGTGTGAAGAAGATTTTGATTTCAACTTCATCTCTCAATGTGGAAAACTTTTATCGTGTGAATGAATAGTCAAGCGTCAATGAGCATAAATAGGAATTAGGTTTCATCTAAAACCATTCTAAATATGTAACCTGCGCCGTGGTTCTGCTCGTTCTCACTATGTCAAGCTGTTGCTGTGTTGCAAATAAACATTGGTTCCTTGACTTTAAAATGTTCCCTCTACTTGAGAGAAATGAATGAGAGCAAAGGAGATACGTCATAGCCAGTTAATGCTCAATCATCTTTTGAGTTTGTACCAACTTCAGCTCATCATGAACTCCTCACTCATCATCTCTGTTGCATTATCTATACCTACTCTCAAATGGCAGGAATCGAAGCTCGTTTAAAAACAAACAAACATATTTTTTTTCAAAATTAAGAAGGTAAGACTGCTGCCAAAGATCAGTGGTGACGTTAAAATAATTTCCTTAGGATTTTATAGTTTATAAATTGCTTTCATGCTTAGAGTACTAGAAAGCCCTGGATAAAATAGTATCAAATATCTTCTGTTCCAATTTCACAGTTAGGGCATTCTGGACAGAAAGAGCCCAGTGACTTGTGGATGGTCACATAGCAAGCAAGTGGCAGAGCTGGAACCAGGCCCCCATCTTTCTGACTCCATGTTCTTGTCACTATGTCATGCTGTCCTCCTTAAACCACTGACTCTTTCATCACTGCGGATACTTTACTTACAATTGTGGGACTTTCTTTAAAATGAAAGCAAAACAATTTTTGTTGTTGTTGTTTTTGTTGCTTAGGAATAAGCAAGGGGGGAGGCTTTAGAATGTGTTTTTAAATCAGCAGTTTGCTGTATTCAAAGGTTGCGTGAAAATTCACCTAAACTAATTAGATTGGTTATGATTGATAATAGGGACCCCTTTTTGATGAGGCAGGATTTTCCTATACAACCAAGAATTGCACTGAGAATTGGTAGATAGAGCATTAGATTATCCCCTTTCCCCTGAGAAGATCTGTATCATGAATGTATCCATTTATAGAAAGAGAATGGTTCAGATGAGTTCAGTTTGAAAACAAACAAAATGAAACTATATTTGACGCTCTAAAGACTATTTGTTTAATTGTGGTAGTTCTGTGATTATAGAATCGCCTGAAACCACTTATTGGCTCATGCGGGGATTGCTTTATTGACTGAGTGTTTTATTTGGAAAACGCATGCTGAATGTTTACATAGTGCAAACCACTGTGGTAGGTGATACGAGATAGATAATATATAGACACAAGAGACAGAGGAGCTATTATATACACTCTCCCAGCATTCTTTGAGTTTACCCTCCAGTGGAGTAGAAAGACATTAACCCGCAAGTCAACGATGACAAAAGCAGTGTAGAATTAAGAGAAGCTTGTAACAGATGAGTATAATCCAGTCTAGAGGGTTCGGGGAAGACTCCGTTGAAGAGGTAGTGTTTTATCTGAGACTTGACATATGGATGGGCATTAGCAGGACTGGGATGTATCCAGGCTGGAAAAAGCATTCTAGACCGAGCAACGTGAGCAGTTCCTCTTTGGGGAAAAAACGAGAAGGTTGTCTACCAGGTTGACTAGTATCTGCCTCCTCCAGCCCACCTCCGCCAACTCCCCACTTACATGCATCTAGAACTGTACATGCAACCTTATTTCAAAATAGGGTCTTTGCAGAAATAATCACATTTAGATGAGTTCACATAGGGTTGGGGTGGACCCATGAGATGGTGTCCTTTTAAGAAAAGGAAAATTTGTACACAAGCCCCGAGAGGGACTAGGACCACTTGAAAATGTGCCAGGGAATGCTAAGCATTGCCAGCACCACCGAAAGCCGGAAGGAGGCAAGGGAAAGCGATTTCCTAGGGTCTTCAGAGGGAGATGGTAGAACGGCTGACACGTTGATGTTTGGCTGCTAGCCTGCAGAACCCTGAGAGAGTAAATTCCTGGTGTTTTAAGCCATGCATTTTGTGATCATTTGTTATGGCGGCCTAAGAATCATGTAGACACCATGGCTAATGCTCAACGGACAAAAGAAAGAGTGAAACAAAATGGGACTGTAGATTGGATGAGATGGGACAAGATGACACAGGATGTTAAAGTTCCTGTTGGGTATTTGGGGTTTGCCTACAAGCAAAGAGAAGCCATCGAAGGTTTAAGCAGGATTGTGTCATGACTGCTTTGAGGTTGACTACGAATTGTCCTGCAGAATCCAGACGCAAGCACCCATGCATAGGCCTGTTCCTCCTTACAGTAGTCCTCACAATGGGTCTGCAGAATCCTGCAGTACAGAGTGTACGTAGATGTTCTGCATAATTAACAACAGGGGCACTCCCCTGATTAGCCACTGGATCAATTCAATCATTCATCTGCAGGTGTTTAATTTTGGTAACAACTCCAAATTTGTTTTCCACTGCCAACCATCTGTAATGAAAGTCCCAATTCCCTGAGGTCATTAGCCATTTGAGGAATCCGACTGTCACTGATACGCAGTTTGTAGTTTTGTAAAAATTAAGGAATGACGTCCAGTTTAGCTGACTGCGGGTTTCATTTCAGGAAACCTTAAAGATACTAACAGACGTCTACTTAAAAAAAAAATCATTTTATTAGGGGCTCCTACAACTCTTATCACAATCCATACATACATCAATTATGTAAAGCACATTTATATATTCATTGCCCTCATCATTCCCAACACATTTGCTCTCCACCTAAGCCCCTGACATCAACTCCTCATTTTCCCCCTCCCTCCCACTCCTCCCTCCTTCATGAGCCCTTGATAATTTATAAATTATTATTTTTTCATATCTTTCCCTGTCCAACGTCTCCCTTCACCCACTTTTCTGTTGTCTGGCCTCCAGGGAGGAGGTCACATGTAGATCCTTGTCATCAGCTTCCCCTTTCCAACCCACCCTCCCTCCATCCTCCCAGTATCGCCACTCACATCACTGGTCCTGAAGGGATCATCCACCCTGGATTCTCTGTGTTTCCAGTTCCTGTCTGTACAAGTGTACATCCTCTGGTCTAGCCAGATTTGTAAGGTAGAATTGGGATCATGATAGTGGGGGAGGAGGAAGCACTTAGGAACTAGAGGAAAGTTGTATGTTTCATCGTTGCTACACTGCACCTAGACTGGCTTGTCTCCTCCCTGAGACCCTTCTGTAAGGGCATGTCCAGTGGCCTACAAATGGGCTTTGGGTCTCCACTCCGCACTCCCCCTTCATTCACTATGATATTTTTTGTTCTGATGATGCCTGATACCTGATCCCTTTGACACCTCATGATCGCACAGGCTGGTGTGCTTCTTCCATGTGGGCTTTGTTGCTTCTGAGCTAGATGGCCGCTTGTTTACCTTCAAGTCTTTAAGACCCCAGACACTATATCTTTTGATAGTTGGGCACCATCAGCTTTCTTTGCCACATTTGCTTATGCACCCATTTCAGACCTCTACTTTTAACCCCAATTTCACCACTGACCTAACTTGTGACTTTGCATTAATTACTAGAAGCAGAAGGATTCTTTGGATTAGTGTTTTCCAATGTTTCCAGTGTTTCTGAAGATGCTTATCTCTGAAGGAATAGGTGATTTGATGTTGGATAAGGGTGATATGGTTCTTCCAGGCATTTGATGATACTCATTTAATATCGTTGTTAGTTGAAGTCCAGTTGACACGGATTCATGGTGATGCTATGTATAACAGAGCAAAACCTTGCCAGATCCTGCTCTGTCTTCATGATTATGGGTGTCTTTAAATCACTTTTTGTGGCAACTATGCATTTTGATAGCCTTCCAACCTAGGAGGCTCATCTTTCATCACTTGATTGGTCAATATTCTGTTGTAATCCATAGGCTCTTGATTGGCTCATTTTTGGAAGTCGATTTCTATGCCTCGACACAGTGTTGTCTACTTACGGAAATGACGGCTTTGTGACTCCATACATATCAGTGCTATTTTGAGTACAGCTCAAATTAGAGTTTTGCGATCTAGGAAGTATACTAATTGAGGTGAGAAAAATCTCTCTACCATGTTATTCGTGCCTCCATTTAATTGTGACGTGGGCTTTTTAGATGAGTCACACAGTCATGTAAAATAGGTCAATGCCCATTCTGATGCTCAGGGTAACCACTAACACTCCCCGCAGTTTGCTATTAGTGTTCTGTTGAAATGTCAGCCCTACAACCCACACGCATACTCTCTCAGGATGAATTTAATTACCTGCAATATCTGAGCTCTCAGATTTAAAAATTAGAAAATAGGTTTAGAATTCAATGGGACTCTAAAAGATGCACTTCGGTTAATGGCTTTCAAGCATAGGAGGGGCCCTTCTGCCCTCAAACACTCTCCCAACACGCTATTAGCCTCTTCAGATACAATATGAGAACATGATACTCTATAAGTGGAAAAAAAAAAAGATTGTTGCTAATACCACAGTCTGGTTCTTTCTGTACCTCCTCCTCCAAGCTTGACATTGTTAGTTGTTGTTGATGTAGTTTTTTTTAATCATTTTATTATTTTTTTGAATTTTTATCATTTGTTTGAAGTCAAAACGTATGACTCCATGTACTACATAGGGCACAGAAAGGTGCATTGGCTCAGGTCACAGAGTAGGACAATGTTCTTCTTCTTTTTTAGTAAAATTGACCACTTCCTTCCAAAGGTCATGACTTCTAGAGACACAAATACCAGGTGATTCTGAGGCAAGCCAGCATGGGACTCAAAACGGGACTGCCAGGCCGAGGATGTCCGAGTTCTAGTCCCTGAGTCATCCCTTGCTGGCTGTGATCTTGTGCAAATTATTTAGCCTTCCTGTGTCTGAGTTTTTTCATCTGTAAAATCGGACTAAGAATAGCAATTACCTCATAGATTTGTGAATATTAATAAGTTCATCTTTGTAGAGTGCTTAGGAAAGTACTTGGCACCTAATAAGTCCTATGCATTCCTTTGTTATTATTAAATACAATCCTACTTAGCCAGAGTCAGTTTGACACGTGTTCTTGTCAAATAGCCCAGCTGCGGCCTCTCTGAACAAGGAGGAGCCTGAATTCTTCTGGGATCCACAGTGGGGAACTCCATTGTAGAAAGCCATCCCCAATCCAGGCTGAAGAAAGAACTTTCCCAGTTCATAGAGGAAAGAAATCACCAGTTCATTTTCATATTTGGAAGATGGAGACACTGTACTCGACAAATGTAAGTACCACTAAGTGCCCTGAGTCGACTGCATGTCATGAAGGCAACATATGTGTCAAAGTCTGGGACCCAAAGGATTTTCAATGACTGATTTTTTTGCAAGTAGATTCACATTCCTTTTTTATAAAGTGATTCTGGGTGGAAATTAAATTGCAACCTTTCCTTTAGCAGAGAAGAAACTAGGAAGATTAATTCTACTGGATCTTTGAAAACATTTCTGTAGACATGTTCATTCATTCAACAAAACAATATGGCTGGCTACCCTCAAGAAGTTCATGGAGTTGTATGGCACTGGTTCTGATAATCCGTTAATAGGTAAATGTAGGGGTGAGGAGTCGGATTGCTAAGCAACCACAAGGTCAACAGTTTGAAGCCATCTGCTGCTCCCTAGGAGAAAGATGAGATTTTCTACTCCCATAAACAATTAATATCTCAGAAATCCACAGGTGGACTTCTAGCCTGTCCTATAGGGTGATTGTGAATCAGAACAGACTCCATGGTAGTGACATTTTGGATTAATCTGTAAGAAATCACTACAATAATCAATGGTGTTCACAGTTTATTGTGCTCCTGGTTGTTGGTAGGGAATCCAGGCAGAACGCAGTGGAGACGATTGTTTCTGCTCCAGGAGGGGCATCAGCTGCAGTGACTTGATTGGCTGAGATGGCTGGACTGGCTCAACTAGTGTCATATGACTCGTCCCTCAGATCTTCTCCATTCAGTGGCCACTGGGGGAGAATGGACAAGATGGCCCTATCATTTCCAGGTGTGGTACCGGGCCTGGGGAGATGAAAGAACGGAGAAGTGGCCAGTATTGCTCTCTCCGGTGGTTTCAGGTTAGAGGTACTTGTCCATCTTCCGGAGCGAGCGCTCTAAGACAGTGTTCAAAGAGCACACCCCAGGAAACGCAAGACTTCTACGGATGTCTCAGAAGGTCAGTTGCTTGCATTTTATTGATCAAGTGAGGCACTAAGAGTAGTTCAGATTCAAGAGGAGGGATGGGATAGACTCTCTCTCTTACCGATGGAAGCACCATTACAGAGACAGGGAAGGAGATAAAGTGCTCACCTTGGCAATAAGGCACTACAGCAAGGGAGTCTGCTCCGATGTGACTTTGTGAGACAGTGGTCTTTGCTATAATTCAGAGATAAAGACCTTCACATGCTTTTATCTATCTCTCTACACATATTCCTTTCTTTTTTATTTCTTTCTCTTCTTTCTTTCTTTCTTTCTTTCTTTCTTTCTTTCTTTCTTTCTTTCTTTCTTTCTTTCTTTCTTTCTTTCTAGCTCTGTTTTATTAAGTGGAATTTTGCAGTGGGAACTGAGGAGCTTAAAAATATTTGACCATTTGGGCCCAGGGGGATCTCTGACCCTCCCCGCCAAGATCTCTGAGATAAGAACTGAGTATCAAATGACTTTAGCCTGTATCTGAAGGAATGGCACAAATGGATGGAAGAACGGAAGTGGTACAATTTCTAGAAAAGGGACATGCATGTGCTGCATTGGTGACTTGGGAAGGCCAGGCTGCTGCTTAACTCTCTCCATCACTGTCTCACAGAGTATGCTTGTCCAAGAGATAACTCGGCCAGGCTGGAATCTGGGGCCCCAGACTGGGCAGGTTGGTGACATAGTCACCCAGCTCTTTAATGGATTTCACCTGCTCGTCCAGATACTGGGTCTCGATGAAGTCACAGAGATGGGGGTCATTCTTGTCTGTGGCTAGTTTGTGCAGCTGCAGCAGGGACTGGTGATGCTCTTCTCCAGAAGCAGAGCGCACTCCGTGGCGCTGAGCCTGCTCTCCCAGTCTCACGGTCTGGTGTCTTGATATCCTGGAGGAAGATCCGGGCCCCTTGTTGGTTCTGCAGTTCTATCAGTTTCTCTGTGTGTACCCCTCCTTGTGAGACTGGTACACAAAGTATTTGGCAAATGCTTCAGAGCCACGTCATCGCGGCTCCGTGAAGAACGTCTCCATATGCTTTTCTTTGCGGGTCTAAGCACCCACAAGTGTCTTCATACTTTATAATATGACTACTTGTCCTTTGGGTAGAAACTCTATATATTTTCTCCATATTATCTGGTAGGCTATCCTTTCTGAAGAAGCCAAATAGTTTAAATTATCAGTCAAAAATTATTATGATTTACAATTGTTCCCAGTAATTCAGATATAAAGTCATCTTATATTTATTTAGCATCTATTTTGCATTAGGTTGTGGGAGAAAGATGAGGCTTTCTATTCCCCTAAATAATTACAGTCTTGGAAATCCCCAGAGGAGGTTTACTCTGCCCTATAGGCTCACTATGATTTGCATCAAATAGGGAAATTTGACTTTTTAACATTGTTCTGGACTACCTTGTTCTCAATGCAACTTAGTTTAGGCCTTCATCATAACTTATTCAGTTGTAGCTCATAGGGCCCAATTGGTCTTTTATCCATCCATTTCCAGTTCATTTCACATAGCACTTTACTGGTTGGATGGCTCTTAAAATCTGTACAAAGAAAAAAATGAGTCTATCACATTCTTCAAAAAACCATGCATTAGTTTCCGATCATCAGCAAGATAAAATTGCAACTCACTCACTGCCACCACGGCAATTCTGACTCAGAGTGACCCTATGGGACATAGTAGAACTGCCCCTGTGCGTTCACTTTAAATATTTACAGGAGCAGACAGCCTCATCTTTCTCCCAGGGAGTGGCCAGTGGTTTCAAACTGCTGACCTTGTGGTTTGCAACCCAAGGCATAGCCCACGACACCACTATGGCTTTTCAAAGTTGCAAGTAGCACATAGCATTTAAGATTATCATACTTTTCCTTCTTAGCTAGACTCATCTTCAATCACTCACACACATGCTACGAAATACTGGTTATCTCCCCAATATGACAGCGCTTTTATCCCTCCATTCTTTTGTACCCGTGGTAACTTCTTCTTGAACAACTCCTGCTCTCTACTCCTGAACTCATCACTCAAAACTCATCCTTCCAAACTCAGCTCAACATTTATTTCTTTTGTCTCAGATTACCACTTCCTCGGTACTTGGAACATTAATTATGCTACAATTATTATGATCTAATCACATGATGATCCTCCCCTGGTCGACTGTGGTCTCCTTGAAGCAGTGATTGTTGTGTTTATTCTGCTTGCTGCTTTAGAAATTTAGAAAGCATATGGTTCAACAATGCCTGTGAAAGAATGTCTGTGGAGTGGTTGATGAAATGAGTAGCTTGCTTTGCTATTTCCCCATGCCTCTTTGTTGTTCATAGACATCAATCCTATCATGGGGGATGGAGGAAGTGGCATAGGGCTTTATCCTACCTACCCACTAATCATTTTATTTTCTTGACCCTTTTACTTTTAATGAGAATTTCTCTCTAAGGGACATTTTTGGTCTCTGTCATCTTTCATTCAATTCACAGGGTATTCAGAATTGAATTGGCCACCCAACTCGCTGTTTTGTATTTAATTTTATTGCTGGAGCTTTCCTCCCACGTAGGGTCACTTTGTAGCCCTTTACAGGGGCGGATTCCCATTGACTGCGTGTCCCCACCATCATGTATAATGCAGTCTTTTGCCCCACCCCCCACAGTGCTCCACAATGATCTGTACAGTTTCAGATTGTCAGTGGTGTTCCAAGATTTTCCTTTTCACATATATTGATGGTTTTGACACCCAGAAGTGATTACAGCAGATAAAACATTAACATACATGTGTAGCTACATTTTCCCCAACTAATTAATGGTCAATGGAAGCTATACGGTCAGCTTGCAATCTGCTCTAGAAGATAGACTTATATAATTAAGGCACACTGCTTTCCCTTGGAATATAGCTCCTTTCTTAACGAGTTGAAGGACCCGAGGCAAGCTATGGAAGTTCTGTAAGCCTTGCTCTCATCTGTTAAATGGGGACTGCTCCAGGCTCCTAGATATTTAGTACCCAGCAGGGTATGTTGCTGTTTGTTTGCTTTTGTTATTGTGTGCTCTGTGCAGCTTGCTCAAAGCTGAAGCAGGGCACCTGGGGTGCTGATTAGCTAACAGAGAGCACCCAGCAGAGAGCAGAAAGACTCAATGATTTCTATGAAAGTTAGACGGAGAAGGCTTATGAATGGGCTGGTAAAGGTCATGATTCAAACCCACGAAGCCAAAGTACCAAGGGGGAGTGAGAGTATCAAGGGGGAGAGCCCATCAGCCTTGGATCGTGTTCATGCAGGTTATGCAAAAATAAACAGATGGATGGTAAGATTCCCTAAAACTTTCATTTTTCTATAATTTTATGTAGTTTTAAAGCCAAATGAGTGTTAGAATTATAACTATTACTTATTTATATCTTTTTCCTGAAACAAGATTTAAAAATGTTTTATTGTGAATTGTGAGAAGGCTTACAGAGCAGATCATCAGTTTTACATCCAACAATTCACACACATTTTGCCTCAACGTATCCATTGCAATCTCCTCTGTCCACCATCACCCATCCCGTTTCTTCCCTGTGCTTTCTGTTTCAGTTCCTCCTTCTTTCTCAGCCCGCTGAAATTTGTCCTTGGGTAAATGATGTCCTTTCAATCTTCAGTGGTTGATTATTGAAACTAGATTGTCACATTACTGAAGTGTGTGTTCTTGACCAAAAACCAAACAAAAATCCTACTGCCATTGAGTCAATTCTGACTCATAGCAACTTTATTTAGTGTTTCTGAAACCATCTAGCCTTATGTGAGTTGACAGCCTCATTTTTATCCCAAGGAGCAGTGGGTGGGTTTCAACCACCAAACTTAAGGTTCCGGCATCTAACCTTTTTCACCCCTAGGGTTCCTTATATGTTGTTGGGAATGTGTTCATCTGAAAATTCTCCTGAAGGATTTGATGTTCGGGATAAAGGAATGATCCAACAACCCTAGAGCAATTGCTTTTGCTGATGACTACTTCTTCAGAGGTGGACGGATTTGTTTAATATTTTGAAGCTGCTAAGTCTCACAGCCGGACTTATAGAAGGAGAGACTCCCAAATGAAAGAATCTTCAACAATGAGCTATACTAACCTAACTCAACTCAGGGTGTGAGTGTAAAGTTGGTGGTTTGTTGCTTAAATGACTCTGCAGAGATTGCGATGGTTTTCGTTTTATTGCTAATGCAGCAATACTATAGATCTTATATGTGAGAGGAATGCTGAAATGCGGTTTAAAGGGATCACTTCTTTCCAAGAGTTACTCCTCCAGCATCCTAGGTGGCCAAAGTTCTGTTTAATGAATTGTTTGTTCAATAATTAGTATCCCTAAGAGCAGGTCTTGGGATAAGGGCTGGCTCATGGCAAACTCACACTTAGGTGTAACTGACGGATGTTCCTTTTTAGCCAGCAGTAATTGTCTCGACTGTCAGACCAGGATGGGAGTCAGGTAGGATCCAACAGTGGGGATAGGGGCAGATTCAGTAGATGACTTTGTCCCATATTTTAATGAGGAGCAGAACCAAATACAAATGGCCTCTGTCTCAAGGCTGTGAGAAATGATAGCTCCAACTTGGCTCTGGAATCCCAGGGCCCGAGGATATGCTCCGGTTTGGGATATTGCTGGTAACGACTTACCCATGTGGTGAGCCTCGTGGATCCAGCGGATGATATAGAACATCAGAGGAGCAGCAGCAGAAGCAGGAGCCAGAGCATGGAACAGAGTGGTGGACTGCTCTGTGCCAGAGGCTTCTCAAGGGAGCACACCAACATGTCTACTTGCTGGTGGTCACGAGACCCCTCCTCCTACTTCTCGGAGGGCTAATTTTACACAGAGCAGGATGGCATCCCAGGGAATCTTGTTCACAACCGCTCACAGATGAGCCCTATCAATAGATTACCCCACCTTCTTATTACCCATGCAGGGAAAGGTTGGGTAGGAGTTCAGTAATTCACTGCAGCTGCAGACTTTTGAAGCCATGAAAGTAGTTCCCATCAAGCCAAATCCACTGGCATCCAGTCGGTTTCAACACACACGGACCCTTTACCATGTTTACCAAACTGTAGACCTTGATGGGAGTAGACAGCGCCATTTTTCTTCTGATTTGCTGACCTCTTGGTTAGCAGCCCGATGCTAGAGTCACAAGGCCACAGGGGTATGGAGAGGTCCTTTAGCAGGCAGATGCACACACACTGGTGGTGCAGTCTGCTCCATGAAAAGTTTCGTTTGTCACTACCCAGAGGGTAGTTATTATTTGATCCCACTTTATAGACTAGATACAATGAAACAGAAGCATAGATTACACACAAAGAAAACAAGGTGGTTGGTGTTTTGGGTTTGAGGGTGGAAAAAGACAATTAGCATCTCTTATGAGGAGAGCCTTGCGCTGTGCATTTTATAAAGTCATTACCAAGAAGGAGCCTTGGTGGCCTATGATTGACCACTCATTTGCTAACTGAGAGAACGAGGCTTCGGTCCTCGAGCTGCTCGGCATGACAGAGCTGTGGCAGCCAGTCTACTGCCATCAACAGTTATGGTTTTGGAAAACCTCTGGGTGAAGTTCAACTCTGGCCTATGGGTTTGTCATGAATTAGCATTAACTTGGTAGCAGGGGGTTTGGTTTGGGGCTGGTTTCACAAAGACAGCTCTATATGAAGAAATATCAAACATCACCTTTCTTATCTAGTCTCTTCTCTCCTCCCTTCATGCGCTGTTAGGTTAGGTGTCTTTGATCGAGTGGGTTCCAACTCAAAGTGACCTTAAGAACAACACAAGGAAACATTGCGTGGTCCTGCACTATCCTCACCGTGATGTGGCAGACCCTCGTTCTCACCTCTCTGTCAGTCTGTCTCACTGAAGGTCTCCTGCTTGTTTTTTGCTGACCGTCTGCTTCCTAAGCAAGATGTCCTTCTGATAATAGATCCAAAGTACATGAGATGAAGTTCTAAGCCAAGTACTAAAGATGGAAGGTTGTTCCACCAACCCTTTATCTTGATTCCTTTCTTTCTGCTTCCTTACCCTGCATCACCTACTGAAACGTTATACACTGTGTTGATGTATCAGCTTCATCGGGCATTTTTCTTTTTAAAAAATCATTTTATTGGCGCTTGTACAACTCTTATCAAAATCCATACATCCATCATTGTGCCAAGCACTTTTTTACATTTGTTTACCTAATTATTCTCAAAATTTGCTTTCTACTTGAACCCTTGGTATCAGCTCCTTATTTTTCCCCTCCTTCTCCCCTCCCCCTCCCCCATGAACCCTTGATAATTTATAAATTATTATTATTTTTCTATATCTTATACTGTCTGACATCTCCCTTCACCCACTTTTCTGTTGTCTATCCCCTAGAGAGGAGGTTATATGTAGATCCTTGTCATTTGTTCCCCCTTTCTCCCTCGCCTTCCTGCCACCCTCCCACTATCACCACTCTCACCACTGGTCCTGAGGGGTTCATCTGTTCTGGATTCCCTGTGTTTCCAGTTCCTATCTGTACCAGTGTACATCCTCTGATCCAGCCAGATTTGTAAGGTAGAATTGGGATCATGATAGTGGGGGGTGGGGGTGGGAGCATCCAAGAACTAGAGGAAAATTGTATGTTTCATCTTTGGTACACTACACCCTGATCGGCTTGTGTCCTCCATGCAGCCCTTCTGCAAGGGAGTGTCTAACATGCAAGATCCACAAGGGCATATATGTTTGTTTCTGGCTCACAGGCGTGTTGGCCTCAGTGTCTAAAACAAGGTGTGGCATGTATTAGAGGCTTAGAAAATATCTATCGAATAACTCTCTCTCTCTCTCTCTCTCTCTCTCTCTCTCTCTCTCTCTCTCTCTCTCTCTATATATATATATATATATATATATATATATATATATATATATATATATATATATATATATATATATATATATCACACATATGGTGGGTGAATGAATGTAATTAAAACATGAAGGGAACACTGTCGAATAACACTGGAATCCTGTCTCAGACATGTGTGCCTTCCCATTTGGTAGAGGTCAACTACAGCCCCTGTCGAGCTATGCTAGCCATGCGGTCAGAGGGCCACGAACCACATGTGGCTATTCAAGTTTAAATGAATTATTCTGAAATAAAATGAAAAAGTACAGTCTCTGTCAGATTAAACACATTTACGTGCCCTAAAACGGCCACAGGAAGTGAGAGGCTGTCTCAGTGGCCAGCCCAGATAGAGAACGTTTCTATCATCTCAGGATAGTGGAAAGCGCTGCTCTCCAGGCAGATTGCCCAAGTCTGAACCTTTGGTCAGCAGGGACTAGCAGGACATTGAGGTTAAGGGTCCTCCGAAGTGGTGTTGGTGTGGATGGTGATATGCTCTTGTGATTTTCCTGCTTTCCCTAACCTTGGGGAATGCGAGAGCCCAAGTATCTCTGGCCAAGTGCTGCCAAAAGATACAGATACGTGGCCAGGTAGCTTAGCTGCTGCCAAAATTGTAAAGGAAGTCAAGCCTTCCAAGTATATTCCAAGTGAAATTCCATCAGTGCACATTGCCAGGCAAGAGGAATTGACACTTTTTTAATTTCTCTAGGCCCTGCATAGAAGACAGAATCAGAGCCAGCCTGATACGTGAGCTCCCTGGTGTGCTTTGATTGTTGGGCCAAACTTTACTCAGAGGAGAAGCTGCCGGCATGGGATGGAAACTTGGTGCAGCCCTCAGCCTTTGCTCTATTGTCCCAAATAATTCAGCTCAGGAGGCAAGCGAGGTAAAATCTCTGCATTTCCTGGGCCCCATCTTCTGAGGAGACAGTATGGCGTGGTTGTTTAGCGTCCAGCTTGAGTCTACCTGGCGCAGAGTGGTTTAGTTGTGACATGTTGACAAAATTCCCTAACCTTTGTTTACACCCCTGGTTTTCTCATTTATAAAAAGGAGGTAATAATAATTATGATAATCTGGAAACACAGGGAATTTAGGACGGATGAACCCCTCAGGACCAGTGGTGAGAGTGGCGACATCGAGAGGGAAGGGGGTGTAGAAAGGGAGAACCGATCTCGGGGATTGACATGTAACCTCCTCTCTGGGGGATAGGCAACAGGAAGGTGGGTGAGGGGAGATGCCGGGCAGTGTAAGATAAAATAATACTTTATAAATTATTAAAGGTTCATAAGGGAGGGGGGAGTGGGGAGGGAGGTGGAGGGAAAAAAGAAAAATGAGCTGATTCCAGGAACCCAAGTGGAAGGCGAATTTTGAGAATGATGAGAGCAACGAATATATAAGGGTACTTTACTCAATTGATGTATGTATGGATTTTGATAAGAGTTGTATGAGCCCCAATAAAATGATTCATTAAACAATAATTATGAGAGCGTTTATGTCATAAAATGTTTAGATCAAGCTTTTGTTTATAGAAGCTTTGAAAATGACTTTTTTTTTTCAGTTCCGAAGATAAACTTCTGAAGAGACTAGAATTGCAGGGAAAGGAGAAAGGGTAAACCCAATTCCGTAAACAATTTGTCAGTCCCGCAACCAATTCTGGGAGACATTGTGGTGGATGCATTTCCCGTTTTTGTTACGTTTTGGTGATAGATTCGTTCCTGTCTGGGGCAAAATGTTCTTCCTTGTGCATTTTCCATGGGCAGCTATTCAGTCGATTTGTCCACTGGTCCAGCCCCAAGTGATATTCATCAAGGTAGAGCTTCCTGTCTGTCATTCCAACTGCCATAGAGGCAATCCTGACGCGTTGAGACCCTGCAGGATGGTAGACCTGCCCCTGTCAGCTTCCAAGACTGTAACTCCCATGGAGTGAATGGTGGCGCAGACTGCAGCTCACAGTCCACGAGGAACCACGGCCACCAGGCCACCTCTTGGCCTTCACAGGCTATGGCTAACGCCTGTGTGGAAAAGTCACTGAACACATGGAAAGCTTGCTATCATTTACAGCGGCATCATACATGGACTTTTTTCTTCTGTTCCAACTATCTTTCAGGCGGATGAATTTCTTATTTCTCCCACTGTATTAGTAATTTAATGCAATATTTGAGTGCTTGAAAATTATATATATATAATATTTATAATTATTAGAACAGCCTCTAAGTTTCTGAAGCTGTAACGCATTCTGGAAGGAGAAAGTCTCATCTTTTCTCCTGCACTGGTGGTTTCAATCTGTCGGCCTTGATGGTATCTACATGGCCCTGGGCTCCATTCTAGTGAACAAGGGGGCAGTCATAGCATGCTGACTTTCATACAGCGAGGAACCTCAAGCGATCACAAGACTCATTCCTCTGATCCAGGTGCGGGTCCAAGTCATTCTCAAGGTATCAGTGTAGGAAACTACTACCAGCTGGCACTCAAGGTGAAAAGTGCTGGCCATCCCTGCTGTAAATAGACTAGGATCTGAAATGTATTCGCAAACGTTGGACGCCAAGAGGACTGTTGGGTTAGGGGACTCCAATGTAAGCCTTGTCTCTAAACCCACTGAGCGGAGGCTTCTCCCATGGCTGTAGAGAAGGAGATCCTTTACTGCGAATCCAAGTCCCTTGGGGATCTCTGCTCTCGGATGGACATTTGCTTTACGTTGGAGATCTCCAGAAAATACAAAAAGATGTCCACCGGTTCCAGGAAAATAAAAGACTATTGTAACCGAGAATTTTCTGGAGAGCAGAAGAACAGACTTGGGGGAACCCTGAAATCCTGCCTTACTGCATTTTCTTGCATTGAGGAGGCTTTTAAAGCAGGCACCATTGCTAGCTGTAGGTTTTATATGCACTCGGGCTCACAATCACCATCTGAGAATGGCATGCCCAATCTGGGAGCGGGAGGTCCATGAAGAACACAAACTCCAGGCATTTATGATTGAGGATCCTCCTGGGTGAGATGCTCATCTACTGTATTTCTCTCAGGTACAGGTCCTAAAGTCAACCAGGTTGACTCCAACTTCCCTTCATTTGGGCAGAAGAATGAAACACTAGCACGTGGTGCTACTTGAATTGCACGCAGATGTGTTTTACATGTATTTGTGGTTTTGAAAGCCCTTGCTATCTTTTCTCATGAGGACCAGGCTACGCAATTGAATTTGAGAGAGAAAACATTTGCTAGACGTCAAGTAGGTAAGCAGATGTATCGCTGTGATATAGTATAAAGTATCTGTCAGGGCAGGGAGGCCACGGACTGCAGGATGTGCAGAGGAGGGGAGAGGTCTGCTCAATGGTTTCTGGTGCAAATGGAAGGTTTATTGAATGAGAAATGGTTCCGGAAAAAGACTGGGTCAGAAAGGAATGGGTGTGAAGTCCCACCAAAGGAATGTGAACTTGACCTCTACATCAATGAGGAGCCACAAAGAGGTTCTTGAGGATCTGAGGAGGGTCTCCAGAGTTTCACTGGGGGATCAGAGTGAGACAGAGAGAGGGAGGCTGTGCCAGCGGTTCTTAAAGTGTAGTCTCTGAACCTCAAATATCAGCATCTCATTGGTACTCTTGAAATGCAAATTCCAGGATCTGAACAAGACCTAGTGACTTTGAAATTTGGAGGGTGAAGCTCAGCAATCTGAGTATTAAGTAAGCCTGATGCAAAATACTCAGTAGGCTACTAACTTAAAGGTCAGAGGTTCTAGTTCACTCTAAGCTGCCTCAGAAGAAAGGGCTGGTAATCCATGTCTGGAACACAAGTAAATGGAACCCCCGTGGTGCACAGGGCTACCCTGCTACACACAGGGTCCCATCCATGAGTTGGTTGACTTAAGACACGGTTTGAGAACCACTCTTGCAGGCCTTGCATCCCAGCTTGATCCGTAATTCTGAAACTCATCTGCTCTAGAGCTTGCACTGCTATCTGAGATTTTGTTTGCAGGAGGGCTTCCCAGCCACCAGATTTACTTCCATGTCATTGATGCTGATTCCTAGGACCTGTTAGGACAGGGTAGAGTTTCCCCTGTGAGTTTCCAAGATTGGAACTCTTTATGGGTGTCTAAAGTCCCGTCCTCCTGAGGGAGAACGGATGGGCTTTAGCAAGTAAAAATAGCTTCTACAGACACATTGGGGATTAGGACTCTTTATTGGCTGTCCACTTCAACTGCAAGGTCAAAGACAACTGAGGAAGAATGCCAGCATTGACTGTACACCTGCACACAAGTCAGAGTCACCACTAAAAACCAACCAAGATCATTTAACTTTAAAATTCCTTGGCTTTTCTCATGTCCTTTTTCCTTTCACACTTAAAATGGACCATATTATTTTGAACTAGCCAGGAAACCACTTACAAAGGCACTAAGTGAACTGGATGTCCTTAACAAAAATCAATGCAAATAAAAATCTGAACAGACAGTCTATCGGGGCTGTCAAGATGAGTCTTTCTGTGTCATAACTTTCTTTACAGGGGAAGAATTCCCAAGGCTGACAGATGTTTGGAACCAAGAACAGCTGCAGCAAAGAAAGAAATGAGGTAGTTCATGCTAAAAGTACCTTTCAAGTCCTCTGGTTTCCAAGGGAAAATTTGGCAGACAGTACAAAGCGATGGTGGTAACAATGCAGTGAATTGTGTGAGAAAAATGAATGCGAGGCATTGAAACTGCAGCTAGTTTCTAGAGAATACTGGAGAAGAATAAAGTGAAATCTAATTTTTTTGTGAAATCTAATTTCTATACATTTTAAAATGGTGTTTCTGAAAGTGAAGTCCATGGGCTGCCTTTGACTGGAATCAGTCTGCATTCGGGTTTCAAATACAGTTTCCTGGGCGCCATCCCAGGTCCACAGAACCAGGGCACTTCAGAGGAATCTGTATCTTACACAACTCTCCAGGTGATTCCCAGGCCCATGGAAGTTTGTTACACATACACATTTTTTAAAACAAGTAGCCAAGACTTTGCTAGGCAGATCTCAGAGGAACTGAGATAGAAATCTTTGCAATCTTGGCATTGATGGACTGAATAAAGGTTGTCAACCGCACTTCTTGACAAGGGATTTCTCATTATAATGGATTACCAGTTATGTGTTTTTCTGGTATAATGCATTACCAGTTATGTGTTTGCTCTTCATATTCTAGGCCATGATTTCCTAAGGAAAGTGGCATTGAGTATCCTGATGTCAATGTAATCAATGTAGAAAACAGATAGACTAATTGAAATGAAGAGAACTTCTTCTATTCAATGTTTCTGTCTTCCATGAATGCTCGATAAGTGTTTAAATCCACAGTTTCATTGTCCCCATGGGAGCATAACATGGGCGGAACAAATAGGAAGCTGTAAGACAAAGGATTACAAACATTTTTTTAATTTTATATTTTCCTAAATAAATGGTGCCACCGTAGCCTTGTGGAGCTTGGATTGAATAATACAGAGGTTGATATAGTTTTGTACATATAGTGCTCAGAATAATTTATGACTTGGCGTCCACTTGATGGCAGTGAGTTGGTAGGTTGGTTATGCCTCTTCTTGCCATCCCAGAAAGAAGTCACTAGCATCCAAGTGGACATGCTGCTATTTGTTCAAATATGGTTGGTGCTATCCTTTGAGGAAATAGAATACTTTTTTTAATAGCAATATGAAATATACTCTGTCCCAGCAGTGACCAGCACTTATTCAGCATTACAAAGTACTTGATGCTTGGTTTGAAAAGCCACATGACCAGTTCTATTGTTAAGTCTTCACTTAAATTTCAAACACATCTAAATAGATATAATTATGTCTAGAAAATTATAAATAGAATATGTGATAAATAGTGATATACAGTAAATATGCAGATTGCAGCCCCAGGCGTAACCAATTATACTACCAGGGCTGCTTATGGATGATAGAAGAGAGGGCCAAGAATTGGCCTTTTCCCCTCTAAGAGAAATGCCAACTAATTTGGAGAAGATCTTACAAACACACACTTCAGAGACAGTCACTGGCATTTTTTTGGTCTGTCCAAAGTGTTTCCACAGTTGCCTCCTTCCTTGATAAGAGAGTTAGGCAGAATCAAGTTTTGGCGTGATTTCTTACAGCGAATTCTCAAAAGAAGGCAGCGTAGATGAAATGACCAACAATAGAAATGGGCCCTTTGATTCCGTCTATTTGATATTTGTTTCCTTCTTTTCGCTTGACATTCTGATTGTGTCTAAATCACGCTGCAAGACAGACCGTTGAGATGAATTACGTTCTGTGGCAGATCTTATAGAGACACATGATAGGGTTTTGACATCCCTTCAGCATTAGATGGAAATTTCCTGTGAGCAGCAGAAAGCATGATGGGTCCCTGCAGAGAATGAAATGCTCCAGGGTGTGCAGATGAGGACTCTGATGATGACCGTCTACACCTGGGTTCCTAAAATGTCTGGTTCTCATGTGACCTTTTCGTGGTCATTTCGTGGCGGATGTAGAACTTTTGCAATATCTCTGTGAAGGCATATTGTTATGAAACTTGAAACCATAGAGCGGATGTTGTTTTTTCCATCTCTAGTTGATATATCATTTATGCCTTTGCCTCAGGTAATCAGAATATGTAGGAACCCTTATCAAACTTCTTTCACATAGGAAAATCAGATTTTTATTTGATGTATATTGCTATTCCCCTGCCCTCAAGGGTAAGTCATTTGCTCATTTATTTTTAACAATGTTATTGTTGTTTTTGAATGCTATTGAGTCAATTCTGACTCACAGCAACATTATAAACAGAGCAGAATGGCATGGCTTCCTGCTAAGGGAATACTTTCTCACAATATCTGATACAAATTCCATGGACACATAAGAATGTGGACAATTACTTGAAGTTTGCCCTACTGAGCATTTCCCCGAAATGCTAAGCAGCCTACCTAAAAGTTTTATGGATTTCTGCTACCAAAAGATTCTGCTTCTTGTCCTAGGATGTCTGAAAATTGTGTGTCTTGATTATTTGAGGCACAAAGATTACCAATGAAGCATGAAGTGTCTGTAACAGAATTTGGAAGAATGAGGGGCAGCATCTCAGAGCACAGACTCATTCCCATGCCTTTTTGCCGCTGACATTTTCACTGATGAAGAGAGGGGCGCTCACATTCTCTGTACCTGAGACTCATCTTGAGAATTACCCAGCAAAGTAATCTCTGATGACAACTTTAAGACCCAACATTCTGACAGGTGTTCGTGACAATGGGCATTGCTGTACATCTTTCTGCTTCAAACACCATCACGACAAAAGTGGAACCTCTAATTTCTAATATTTAATCCCTTAGGTAAATTTGTCTAAAGTTTTTTCCTCTTTTTTACTGAGCTCAATTTCACCATCAAAAAAACATATGTGGACAGTGGGTGTTATCCTTTTTATTTTGCAGCAAAATTAACTAGAACCTACTTCCTAGAATATGATCAAACAGGGTCTAGTAAGAGGTACTAAGAAAGATAAGATATTATTTTGAAAAAAATCCCCTATTAAGCAACAGAAATGCTCTGAAATTAAAGCAAGGACAAATATCAAATTTATACTGAAATTTCGATGGAAGAATGGCGATGCTTTACAAAAGTCTATGGAGACAATGGCTCAAATAAGTCAGCAATTTAAAAATGAATGGCCTGTTTTAATAAGAGAGAAGACAGTGTTGATGATAAATCCTGCTGCAGTAGATCATCCACATCCATTGTTGATGAAAAAATAATCTCAGTTGTGTCCTAATTTATTAGGACTGCACCCTGGTGGTGTAGTGGTTATGTGTTG
The DNA here is from genome assembly GCF_050624435.1 of Tenrec ecaudatus. Lineage (NCBI taxonomy): Eukaryota > Metazoa > Chordata > Mammalia > Afrosoricida > Tenrecidae > Tenrec > Tenrec ecaudatus. Next base: position 71,827,882 of record NC_134539.1, on the reverse strand, counting down.
GGCTACGATCTGAAAGGCTGGAAGTTTGAAAACACCACCAGCAGCCCCAAGAGAGCAAGCGAGATGGAGAGCTTTCTACTCCTGTTAATACTTCCAGTCCAGGAACCCACAGGAGCAGTTGTGTCCTGTCCTATTGTCATGAGTTGGAAAGGACTTGATGGCAGTGAGTTTGGTTTGATTTGAGATGATTAACAGCAGAAAAAAAAACTAATTCCATAGATGTCTCAGTTTTATCAGTTTACCTAATTCTGACTGAAAAATTAAAGTTGAGCAAACTTTTTGCTCAATGGATGCCAAGACGGTGGCACCCAGGTGAGCTACTGAAAAGAGCAGGGCTTTCTCTGGAAATTTTACATAAGTGGTATCAAGATGCTGAAGCATTGCTTGGAGGAATTGGAATAGGAGAGGAGACATGATGTTACCAGTATGGTCCTTAAGGCAAAGCACAATCAAAGTGATGTCTAGTAAGTGATGGTAGTGGTCAAATGGAGATGGCAAGTGTTTGGGGATGCTGAAAGCATTTTGCTTGTTGATCTTGTGGAAGGCCAATGAACAATATCATCTGCTTATTATGATAGTGTTTTGAGATTGGCAAAAGTTTTAGCAGAAAAACACCAGGAAAACTTGAACAGAGAGAGAATCCTGCTCCATCTCGACAATGAGCCTGTTCATCCCTGTCCTCACATAAGCAAAATCTTGCCAGCATTTCAACGGGAAACCATTAGACTTCTACTTTACGGTCCAGATTTGGACTAAATTACTGCTGTCGCCTAATCATCAAAAATCTTTAAGAGGCACCCATTTTTTATCAGCTTAGGATGGATGCATGGACACCCATTGCATTGACATGGTTAAGTTCACGCCATCCTGGTTCTTCAGGATGGACTAAATGGCTGGTATCTTTGCTTATAAACATGTCTTGAATTGGATAGAGTTTCTGTTGAGAAACAAGGTTTTTATTTTATATCTTTACTTTTTAGTTCATCTTTTTCCATGAACTTTTTGAAGACTACCCATATGTATTACATACATACTCTTAAATGTCCTAAATCGTGTCATACATAGTACTTATATATTAATGTAGGAGTCCTGGTGGTGTAGGGTTTACACATTGGGTTGAAATCCACATAGTCAGCAGTTCAAAGCCACCAGCAGCTCAGAAAGAGAAAGGCTGGGCATTCTACTCCCGTCAACAGGAACAGTCTTGGAAACCCACAGGAGGTTGCTAAGAGCCAGCACTGACTCCATGGCAGGAAAGAATTTTATGTATTAATGGAAATTGCACTTCACGAATAGTTGTTTGTAACGTCTAGTCATTCATGGTTGGGAAATACAACCTGACCGTATTTCTGAGGCAATGAAATAGGATTAGGAAAAGGGATTCGTAACTCATTATAAAGTATGCCAAAAGGGGTAACAGAAAATCCACTGAAAGTGTAAGGAAAACATGTCTGACTATTTCTTTTGGGCAATATGTGCCTTAGGGCAGAGATGTGTAGGGGGAGGGATCGATAAGAATTTAATTACAATCAGCTTTTAGTTTATCCCAATCCATTTACATTGTGATAGATACATTCTGTCTTTTTCTACTTCAAGTAATCTCATATACAAAGCTAATCAGTTTTGCCAATCACAATTTGCTTACAGAGTTATTCTCTTTCAAATTTACATTCTTTGAAGGTGGTTAATAACAGGGAATTCAGTGACACAATACACAATGTTCTCTATGACTCAAAAATAAGATCCAAATTTCATTTTCTCCTTCAATAATAGAAAATGAAAAGCTAAATAGTTGAATATACACATTTTCAGTGTGTAAAAAAAACACACACACAGAAAGCAAACTCATTGCCATCAAGTCAGTTCGGACTCCTGGCCATCCTATAGGACAGAGTAGAACTGCCCCAGCGTGTTTCCAAGGTTGTAAATCTTTATGGGAGTAAAGAGCTTCATCTTTCTCCTGTGGAGCTGCAGGTAGGTTTGAACTTCTGATCTTGCAGGGAGCAGCCCAACACATAACCCACGATGCCACAAAAGCTCTTTTTTAGTCCTTGGATTATTTAACGACATATCAAATGAACTTAAAAATTATATTTAAGTTACCAAATTAATGTCAAATTAAAATGCAATGACTTAAAATGTCTAATTCTGTCCTGACATAAAATCTCAATAAACAGGGTGTGCTTGAAATGTCGATCTGATTTTATAGGCACATACACACATCTGTATGCACACATATATCAAACTCATTGCCATCTCATTAATTTTGACTTATAGCAACCTCATAGGGCAGAGTAGGACTGCCCCGGTGTGTATCCAGGACTGTAAATACTTACGGGAGCTGAAAGACTCATTTTTCTCCAGCAAACTGGCTGGTGGTTTCGAAGGGCTGACCTGTGGTTAGCAGTCCACCTGTCCAACCTACTCCACTAGGGCTCCTTTTTAATTTATGTAGGGTGGCTTATATAATCACATAGGCATTTACATCTATTTATAGGGAACTAAGTTGGATTGTGTTGAAAATCAAAGCAGAAATCCTTGCTAGTGAATGGAATCCACTTGCTCCAATCTTTGGTTAGCATAAAGAAAGTGCACCATTGCAAAATCATTTCGACAGGATTCCTGTACTTAGAGTCACTCTCTCATTAAGCTAAACAAAACCCACTGCTGAATCAATTCTGATTCATTGTGACCCCATAGAATAGCCCCAACGTATTTCCAAGGCTGTCAATCTTTATGGAAGCAGACTGACACATTTTTATTCGATGGAGCTGCGGGTGGATTTGAACTATCAACCTTTTGGTTAGCCATCACAGGCTTTAACAATTGGGTCACCAAGACTTCAGTTTTCAAGCTAAATAAAAATAATTATTTGGCACCCAAAACCTTCTGACTTAATTTTGTCATAAGTATGTAATCGCTTTCCTAGGGTCAAAGCGCACTTTCAGCAAGACTGTCCGATCAACAAATTCAAAGCCTCCTTGGGTTTCTTTTTCAAACAAGTCACCATTTGTAATATCACATGTTTATTAAGGTTTTAATGATTAAAAATACCCCCCAAACAACGCTCTGAAACTCTACGTTGACTGGAGAGCAATGACTGGGGTCTTCAAAGTTTGTCAGTAGCCATCTCAGGCAAACTATTGATCTCTCCCTCTCTGGAGCAAAGAAGGGTGATCACAATACAAGATGCATGAAAACCAATAGACGAATAACCATGGGCCTCCATGATCTGACACCAGAAGAACTGGGCAGTGCCTGACTGCCAGCATCGACACAAAAGCAAGAACTCTCCCTGCCGTCAAGTCCATGCTGACCTACAGCGACCGTCTAGGACCGTCTAGGGGAACTTCCCCTGGGACTTCCCGAGACTGTTCATCTTTATGGGAGCAGAAAGCCCTGTCTGTCTTCCACGGAGTGGCTGATGGATTTGAACTGCTGACCTAGCAGTTAGCAGGTCAAAGAAAAACCATTACACTCCCTGTGCTCTTACACTACCACTATCAACTGCTCTGAAAAAGATCTCTTTAGAGTGAGAGAAAAATGAAGACTAGAACTCAGTCATAAAAGAGACGAGGGGTAGTGGTCAGAAAGAGACTGGTGGGACGCCCACTACCGTGACCCATAGTCACTCTTCAGACCTAGAACTCAACTCACCCCTAGACTCAATTTTCAGCCAAACAACAGAAAAGTCTATAAGGGAAACAACACTGTCAAGTGTAAACACCTTAGAATAAGCAAGTGTATGACATCAAAAGGGAAGCATTTACGCAAGGATAAAGAATGGGAGACGGAAACAGGAGACACAGGAAGTAGTGGGATAGGTAATTTTGCGTTGCAGTTTTGCAATCAGTGAGATGAGACGCATGTGTATGAATAGTTGAATGAAAAACTGATACATTCTGTAAACCTTCACCCAGCTCACAATAAAAAGCAAGGGGAAAAAAGCCCCAGATACTGAGATTATATCTTATTTTTTTAACCTCAGCACTAATTATGGGTACAATTTCCTGTTCTTTGACAAACACTCATGGTTCATGTGTTTGTATAGATCTCGTAGAAATCATGGTTTGGCCCCTTTGATCACGAAATCATTAGAACTAAAACTGCCAATTAGAATTAAGGGGATGGTTTTTTTTTTTTTTTGACTCTTGTGGTCTGGGTTGAGGAAGGAAAAGGAGTCACATGACATAAGATTAGTCATCTTGAACATTGGTTTGCAATCAAGAATGCATTGGCTTTATCTTTATGGATTATGCGTAGAATAAAAGACTATCAGAACTTGTAAAAATGCAAAGCAAAGGAAAAGGGAGTTTATGTGCCACTGCCTGTTTAAAAGAGGCTGCCACTTGAGTCCTGCATGAGAAACACTGACGCGTCTATCACAAAGCACATTTCAATGAATTTTCATAATGTACTAAGTATAATTCTGGTCTGAGGCTGTAGGATTTGTGACCTGGGCCAAATCCCTTCAGTTCTCTGTGTATCTGTCCCCTTGACTAAATAATTTGGAGTCTAATCCAGATATAAATGGATAACATTTTTTAGAAACAGAATCAGAAAGGGCAATTTTTAAAAAGTTTTTTAACACTGTCAAGGAACATAAATAACAAATGATAAACAATCGGCACAAAGTCCAGGCTTTCATCAAGTGTAGACCCAGGATACCTGCAATGCTGAGGTGAACAGATTATTACTTTAGAGAAAGGAAATGAGCATTCTGAATTTACGTCTTGTGGTTATGTGAAATTAATCATGGACGGCTCTTCTATTCATTTCTCTATAACTCCTAACAAGTGATTGGGTGGGGCCATACAAATAAGGCAGAGTGGACTCTAACTCAGGGAATGGTCCGATTTTACCTCTCCTCTGGGTATATATCCATCTCAGAAGCAGAAACAGAGAGATTTCCTGGGACCATCAAGGAAGAGGAGCCAGCAATGGAGCATTTTCAAGATCCCTGCCTGAAGTGGTAGAAGTAGCAGAGGCCTTGCCACCGGGAGAACAAGGGGTGCCAGAACAAAGGATCTGTGTGCACCTGAGACCATGTGGCAGGGAGGTAAAGCAGCAGGCAGGACACCTGGCCAATAGAGCCCAGGGAACCACAAGACTGAGAGTCTGGGGAACAGAGAGAGACTTGCCTATAGGCTGATCCTCAATCGTGATCACCTGTTCACTTCCCTAATACACCTCTGTCATTGTGAACATTGTCTGTGAGTTGTGTGGCCAGTGCAACCGCTTATCCCACCCAGCAGAGGAATGTCAAGGGGGAATGGTTGGTGTCAGAAGGGTGGGGAACGAAGGCATGTCTGACCTTCGGGTAATGAGGCTTGGGCTCCGATGGAGTTGAATTTTCCTTTTCCCTACTGAAGCTGAAGGAGGTTAGGTGAGCTCCTGCCCGCACATATGTCAAGTCCTCTTGTCTATAGTCCATGAATACAATACAGTAAGTGTAATGTAATTGCTCACTGCCACTCCGTCAATTCTCTCACAGCGACCCTATAGGCAGGGTAGAATTGCCCCTGTAGGTTTTTGAGACTATGACTCATCACAGGAGTTGAAAGTCTTCTCTTTCCCTTACAGAGCAGCTGGTGGTTTTGAACGGTTAAAAAAAACCAAAGTATCTAATTCTATTAAGTCTTAGTTTATTTCCTTAAGAAAGAAGAACTTTCTGTATTTAAAGTGATGAGAAGTATGATGAATGTGTTCGTAAAACAAAGCCCACTGGAGGCTCTTGAAGTCTGGATGGGAGGAGCTCGGGAGACATCTGAGCAAACTTTCTGTTTTCCTCTTAGTTCTTTGACCATAAAACAGGAGTCTCTCTGGGTCAGTGGGTTATGCCTCAGGCTGATAACTGCAGTGTAGGTGGTTCAAACTCTGAGGGAGCAAGACAAGACACTCTGCTCCCATAAAGATGCGTAGTCTTAGAAACTCTGTCCTGTAGCGTTACTATGAGTAGTAATCGACTTGATCGCAGAGGGTTTGGTTTGGGGTCATGAAAATGAATGAAGATGTAGTAATATATTAACCTATCTTGCATATGGCTATATTAACACGGGTGATTGTTAGGGTTTGTTTCAACTTTTCTGGACCAGCTTCTCAGTGGTTGGAGCTCTAATTTGAGGTTTAAGATGTAGTAATCCCATGGTGATCTGCCCCAACACCGTGCCATCAACTCTGTGAAGGGATATGCTGTGAAGGCAAAGCAGCTGTTAGATGATTGGGGTGGAGTGAAAGCTGCACACTCCAGTCACAGAGCTGAAGCAATCAGAGGGGCTTTCTTTGGTGGTGTGCTCTACTTCTTATATGAATGGATGCTGTGAGGTTTATTATTTGTTGCATCTGAATCCTGTACCTGGCTGGCTCATTCATCTCTGGTGTTTTGGACTTGAGCCAACAACCCGCCATATTGCCTGCCCATCCCAGGAGCCATCAGTGGACTGCCATCTAACTTCCTGCCCTTGGATTAACTTGTATCTCCAGTCCCAAACCTGATCTGCTGACTTGGATCCATCTGCTTCTGTAGCCACCGGGGTGTGGAGACTCAGACAGGACTTGCATACTCCTAAACCTGTATGAGCCATTTTATTAATCTAGATTTCTAGTTTTGATGTACATATCTAAGCATCACTGGTTGTCCTTCTTTAAAGAACCAAGTCTCCTTCACTGACCCATAGCCCTACAGGGGACAACACTGGAGACAGAGTGTGGGAATTGCGCCCGATCTGATCCCACCACACTGAGACAAAACACTAAGGGCATGCAACAGAACATCTAGGGGAACAGAGCAACGAAGTCCCCAAGGAATACCAAAAGTAGACTTTGGGGCCAGGGCTTGGCATCCCATCAAACTCAACTAGAAAATACTCCTAAAGATCAACAAACAGACCTTGAACTATTTACAGGCTTTTCTGTTTTTTTGTTAGTGATATTTTTTGTTGTTGTTGTTTTCTTTTGTTGCTTCGTTTTGTTCTGTCTTGTTTTTGTGCATATTATTATCTCTGCAGGTCTATTAAGATAAGCTGGATGAACAATCTGGAGGAGAAAACAACAGGACCGACGGTTCCGGGGGGACATGGGACAGGGGAACGTGGAGGAAAGGAAGTGATGTTAACAAACCCAGGGACAAGGGACCAACAAGTGATCCAAAATCCGTGGTGAGGAGGGTGTAAGAGGTTTGGTAGGGTTTGATCAAGGGCAACGTAACCAGAGGAATTATTGAAACTCAAATGAAGGCTGAGCATGATAGCGGGACAAGATGAGAGTAAAGGAAATACAGGAAAGAACAAGGAGGCAAAGGGCATTTATAGAGGTCCAAATATAGGCATATACATATGTAAATATATTTATATATGTGGATGGGGGAATAGATATATGTGCATATATTTGTAGGTTTGGTATTAAGGTAGCAGATGGACATTGGGCCCCCACTCAAGTATTCCCTCAATGCAAGAACACTTTGTTCTATTAAGCTGGCATTCCATAAAGCTCACCTCACTGTCATGATCGCTGAAGACAAAGCGTGTGCATAAGCAAATGTGGTGAAGAAAGATGATGGTGCCTGGCTATCAAAAGATATAGCATCTGGGGTCTTAAAGGCTTGAGGATACAAGCAGCCATCTAGCTGAGAAGCAACAAAGCCCACATAGCAGAAGTACACCAACCTGTGTGATCATGAGGTATCAATGGGATCAGTTATCAGTCATCATCAGAACCAAAAACCATAATGAGGTTTTTGTGAATGAGGGGGAGTGCAGAATGGAGACCCAAAGCCCAACTGTAGGCAACTGGATGTACCCTCACAGAAGGGTCACAGGGAGGAGCCGAGCCTGTCAGGGTACTGTGTAGCACTGATGAAACATACAACTTTCCTCTAGTTCTTAAATGCTTTCTACCCCTCCCCCCACTATCATGATTTCAATTCTACCTTACAAATCTGGCTAGACCACAGGATGAACACTGGCACAGATAAGAACAGATGAACCCCTCAGGACCAGGGGTTAGAGTGGCGATGCTGGGAGAGTGGAGAGAAGGTGGGGTAGAAAGGGGGAACTGATTACAAGATCTATATTTTACCCCCTCCCTGGGAGATGGACAACAGAAAAGTGGGTGAAGGGAGATATCGGACAGTGTAAGACATGACAAAATAATAATAATTTATAAATTATCAAGGGTTCATGAGGGAGGGGGCGGGGAGGGAGGGGAAAATGAGGAACTGATGCCAAGGGCTCAAGTAGAAAGCATGCATATCTTTTGAGATTGATGAGGGCAACAAATGTACAAGTGTGCTTGATGCAATGGATGGATGTATAGATTGTGGTAAGAGTTGTACAAGTCCCCAATGAAATGATTAAAGAAAAAAAGGAAGAACTAAGTCTAACACACACATTAGTATGCACACATACTTATAACAGGCTTAAATAAAACACTTCATGTCCTGCAAGCTCCTTTTCCCCCCCCTCTAGTTTCTTCTGTCAGTAAAATTGATTGGATTAAGAGGGCTTTAATTTCAAAATTTACTTTTTTTTTAGTTCGTATATGTATTGGCCTTGAATAAAGATAAGTATAAAAGCAATATTTTTATTTAATAAAGATTTCAGTAACCTTGTAGCAATTTTTGCTCATATATATGCTTGAGTATATATATGTGATTGATGAACATTGTCATTGTTCTTGTTAGGCGCCATTGATTGACTTCCAACATTGTGCACAATGGGGAAAAATTAACAGCATGCTCCTTGCAGACAGGAGCCAGACAAACATGTTCCCTATTACCACTCTTATCTACCTTTGTGCCGGAAATCTTAGTGAGAAACATTACATAACAAAACGACTTAAAAGTAATACAATTTCAAAATTTTAATGGCTCCTCCAGCTTCTTTCATGGAAACCATTGATAGCTTGGGATGCGTTTCTTTGATGGGACACACTGAAAGAATCCATGGCTGTCAGTGTTCATGGGATGGGAATTCAGACTGGGCTGCTGGGACATGCAGGAGGGAGACGTTGATGTGCTGAAAGCCACAGTAGCGGGCTGCCAGACCAAGGGACCCTTTTCCATCAAGTCAACTCACGGTAAGCCTCAGCATGTCCCTGGACAGGGCAAATGGCTAGTGTATCGGCCACTCTAACAGGAAGTTTGGAGATCTGAGCCCGCCCAGAGGCACTCTGTGAGAAAGGCCTTAATAGTTTATTTCTGGATAAAACGATCAGCCATTGAAAATCTCACTCTGGTACACGTGGAGTCATCATGAGTCAGAACTGATGCGACAGCAACTGTGTTTCAGACCAAGGAAAGTGCCTCAATTGTCAAGAAGAGGTAAAAGAATTCAAGTGGGGACTATGACAAAACGTCTACGCTGCACATCAGTCCAGAGGAAGCTAGCAGCAGCCAGCAAACATTTCAAGCAGCGTGGCAATGCTGGCACCTGGAGGCTAAATCAGGATATTGGGGACTTCCACCTTTTATAATTCACTGAGTGACACTATTATTCCAGTCTGGTTGGCAGTGCTAGAAATCCACTTCCTGCCACTGGCAACGGACAGGAAGGTACGAGAGGAGGAGGAGGGAATAGAAGAGAAAGGAGACCATCACTTTTGACGCGCTCTCTTCTGCTGGCCCTCTTTATTAGGGAGCATCGTGTTCTGTATAATTTTAATGAAATTTCCCAGTCCACAGAACATCCAGCATCATAGGTTGCCCTACTTTTTCCCATCATCCTCCATGCCGAGCATCTTCAATGCTCTTAACCGGTTCTGAGGGTTTGGCTGAGATAATACAAGTTTGGATAATAAGCTTTGCACCCAAAGGTCTATCATGGGTCCTGATCAATTACCTACCCGCCTTCTTCCGAGTATTTATGCCCAAAGGCCAGGATGTCGGATGCTCGGCCGCTCCCATCACAGACAACAACGGGCACGGGAGGGGTGTCCCGCAGGTATTCTAGAACAATGGAGATCACGTTGGGTCCTCCTTCCACGATGAGCGCCACCACGGGCACGCCTTGGCCAATCCCTGCATCAAAAAGGAAAAGAAAAGGGAGGAAGAAAGGGGAAAGAACAAAAAGCCAGCGAACCAAAGAAACAAACAAGAGAAACAGAAAGCACAAACTCAAATTACTGAGCAGCAGGGAGGCAGCCACACATGATGGGAGGCACTACTGAGCAAAACACAGCACAGAAATCCTTTTACTAGAATCTTCCCACTGGTCTCTGACTTTGCCCCCGCCCCCCAACAGTCCCGGTGGAGGGGGGTGATGTTAAGGTCCGCTAAGGCACCGATTACCATACTTTACAGGACAGAGGCAAGGGCGAGGAGGGGGAGAGAGGGGATGGTGGATAGAGAGAGCATTGGCTCAGGAGCCCAAAGATCAGAAGCTAAAGGCAATTTCAAGAAAGTTCTTAGCAATCCAATGCTTTGGTTTCCTTACTTGCAAAATGAAAAGCTTAAAAAATAATTCTCATCTACCCGAAGATATCAGAGTTCCCTTTGGATTCAAATATTAGCAGGTGTTGGCTTATTTATTTCTCATCATACATCATCAACTTGATCCTTAATAAGTAGCAGGGATGCAGCCATAATAAATTATATATCCTATAATAAATTTTATAGTCCTATAATAAACTACCCCAGCCCCTTGGCATCTACCTTGGACCATTATTGAATCCTTTGCTACTGGTGTTCAGGATATATTTTTTGGATTAAGGATTTTAATGACCTTCTCTAAAGTGTGTAAGAAATTCATTTACCAGTTTGTTGAATTCTATAAGGGATGAATAGTTTCAGGTTAAAAAACAACAAGAAAACACCTTCTATATCAGCCTTTACAGATGGTTCAACCTAATATATTGAAAGGAAGTATTCAAAACCAACACCCACGAGAGACATGATGAGAAAGAAGTTAACTTCATTCTCAAGGGAGCATTTCATCAGTGTTTTTACTAAATAATGTCCTTCGGCCCGAGTTAGCAGAAGGCACTGTTTTCTCACTAACTCCTCAGAAAAGTTAGGGAATTAATTCAGCCCCATAAACATGAGGCTGCTTTGTAGGACACACACAGCCATGAACTAGGAAAGAAAGAATGAAAACAGCGCTACTTCTGTTGATACGAACCAAACAGCCCTTGGGCATCTCTCGCCTCCCCATTCGACTGTGGTTTTATCTTGCATCCAGAGACTGCTTTGCAGTGAGCAGATACTAATTTACGATTTGGTTACTTGGGTCATCCATAAAAGACGTGATGTGAGTTATCTGGCCTGTTTTACTTCTAAAGAAAAAGTGCTTCGGTCTTCCAGGGCTTTATTGTTTTTGAAGTCTGTGTTTTTCATGGTTTGATTTTCATATTAAGGGATGGGTCCAAAAAGGCAATGACACAAAACTGGGTGCTGATTCAGAGCTAACTCAAGAAAACTATGATGATCCAGGCAAGATGTCAAGATTTCTTCTTGTTCTGCAGCAGAAAAGGAGGGAGGGAGGAGACCCGCGGGGCCATGAGAACTGTCTGGGGGCTGGCTGGTTTGGAGATGGGCTCTATCACATTCCTGAAAGGGGAGGGGAAAAGTCCTGCCACTCTGTGCCAGTGTCTAGCCTCAGTAACCCAGACAGTAGATCTCTCTAAAGCTCTCTTTGGTTTTCTGTCAAAGAGACACTTTGGTGCTTTGCTGCGTATTATGAGGATTAGGTAGGTTCCCGTTGAAAGGCTCTTTGAAGATTACAGGTTAACTTGAAATGTCAATGCAGCATACTTCCTTTGGAGAAGGATTTGCTGCTTTGCAATACGGTCGTAGAACATGTCCGCCAGCCTCCATTGATTTGGATTTTCATAAGCCTTGGAAAAAGCATTTGTTCCCCATGTTTAAAGTCACTGTGATATTTTCCAAAGTATCATGAGGCTCTATCTTTCTTTATGCTTGACTTTAATCCCAAATTTCTATATTTGCTGACTTCATATCAAGGAGCAATACACTATATCCCTTGTTTTATACCAAATTATGCATTCAGATTCATTGTAGGATCTTCCAAGAGAGGTCTTTGCCAATTCTGAATCTTGACCACACCTCCTGCAAGTGGAATCTCCACGTTAATACAACCCAGCTGCGATACTCTCAGTGTTCTCATGGAGAGAGGTGTCCTAGATTGGACCTTGTAGAAAGGCCAACAGACAAGCTGGCTGAAAAGTCTTTCCTCCCTTTGATAGCATACTCAGATTCAGAGGATTAATTTTCAAAGCCTGTTTTGTTTGAGAGCTAGCATCTAGCTGTTTACTTCTTGCCACTGTATTTCTCAACACATAAAATTACAATGATGTCTAGAAATGCAGAAGCCTTGCTGGATGCCCGGATGCCTATATTTGGAATGACACTGACAGGTAAAATTATGAAACAATGACATTACCTGAGAGCTTCTGAATGATATATATACGTACCCAAACCCACAAAACCCCTGCCATTTTATCGTTTCTGACGCACACAAACTCTATATGAGACTCCCAAGCCTTTGTAGATCTTTATAGGAGCAGACAGGTTCATTGGCTGGGTTTAAAGCACCAGTCTCATCGTTTTCAGTCCAATGCTTATCCTATGATGTCACCAGGGATATGTGCATCTGCACGCGCGTGCACACACACACAGACACACACAAACATACACACACACACAACCAAAGCACTGCCAAGTTGATGCTGACTCATAGTGACCCTATAGGACAGAGGAAAACTGCTTCTCTGAATTTCCAAGACTGTGACTCTTTACAGGAGTAGAAGGGCCCTTCTTTCTCTGACAGAGTGGCTGGTGGTTTTAAACTGATGACTTTTGGGATCACAGCCCACCTTGTAACCACTACGCCACCAGGCCTCCTCATATATGCACACATGTATATGTATATGCACACAGTATAAAAACCAATTTGCTAAGTGATGACTACTATGCCATCAGGGGTCCTATGTATACACATAGACACATATATATGTATATATATACTATATATATATATGTTAAAATGCCCCAAACCACAATATCAATACTAAGTTGAATATATGCTTATATGCAACAGACATATAGTTAATATATATGAAAATGTGTTTCCTTACCTAACTACCTACCTACAAACATATTCAGATAAGTCCAGTGATAATTTTATATAAAATAGATGGAGAAAGTATTATTTGCCATCTTGCATTAATAATAGATAGAAAGGTGATGACAACATGGCTTTGAGGGCTCCAGGTCATTGATCACTGGTGTGGACGTGTGCTTCAACGTGTGCCGCAACCGGTGGGGCTGCAGGGAAGCTCCTGCATGAATACACATGGTTTAGTATGGTTAGGGTATGAACACACATGGTTTAGTATGGTTAGGGTGTCTCCAAAAAGACCAATCCAGGGGATTGCTGGTTCCAAGGAGATCTGCTGGGCCAGAGAAGTTCAGGCTGAGATGTCAGCTCAGATTTGTGGAGGGTGATTTGGATCCCCAAGGGGTCATCTTGATAAGTTTTCCTGAAGGACGCAGGTTGATTTCATTGGCTGATTTTGAAACAGTTTTAAGAAGATTAAAAATTTCAATGTGAGCAAAGGGCCAGAAGATTTTCACTGAGGGTTTTCAAGCAAAACTGTATGCCCGAGAGAACTGGACTATGTCCAGATGGGTTGGTGTGTTAAACTCCCCAGTATGAAGTGCCGTCTGCAGCTCACCTCTCTTCTCCCCCACCCCTTTCTCCATCCTGTTTTCTTTATTTCCTCCATTTACAGTTCCCATGCCAGCACCCACAAATTATATTTCAGAGACAGGATATTAAAATATCCTTAGAGACATTTGCAAAGTAAACAAAATTAGATTCTGTTGGCTAGGACTTGACTGGCTGGTGGGGTGGGTAGCTTTAAAAAGAAAACAACAACAACAACAACCCAAAAAGAAGAGTGTATTTTTCTTAATGAAATAAAATAAAAATTTGAGGAATTCACTGAATTGCTAGGGCTCACTGTCATTTCCATGATAGTCCTTAAAAAACAACAACAACAAAAAGCATAAAATCATTTGAAGAGTCTCCCAAATTTAACAACCCCCGGTGGCAAAGGGGTCTACTCACATGGCAGCTAACTGCTAAATTTATACATGGCTCTGTTAAACCTACCGGGCATTCACACACACAAAAAGTTGTTTGAATTTTACATTTAAAAACAAAAACCAGTATTATTCAGTGGGGTGGGAGAGAGGCTAGGGGCATAGGGGACTTATTTTATCCAGACCTCTCAGGTCTTTTAAATACTTTTTTTTATGTTTTGTTTTGTTTTTGGCTTGGGGAAAAGTAGGTTAGTTCTTTAGTTGATTAAAATACTTAAAACAGGAAGATGGCCGACAGGGACACCCGCATACTCTGAGAGCTCCTCCAAACAAAGCGGGATTGGCGACCAGGTAGCTGAATAGTAAGAGTCTGGTGAGTGAAATATCCCCCTGGGTCAGCACCCCAGTCCTACCCCACGTATTTGTCCGGAGCAGGGGTCTAGGTGAAAGAGGACCGGACTAGTGGGACATCTCTGGCCACTAAGCTGCCGTGAGCTCACTGGCGACCGGCTTAGGCTCCATCCCCAAACCCGGCGCCTAGCCCAGAGCCACTTGCCTGCCCTGCCTACTCCAGCGGCCCACTCCCCACTCCCTATCGCGGATCCCCACTGGGAGAGAAGCTTTCCTCTCCCGCAGTTCCCCTCTCCCCACAGGGCAGCGATCTGCCCTCGGGCCTACGTCCCTCCCTCCATTCATCCAAGCTCAGGGGAGCGGACCCGCGGGTTGTCTGGCGACCCCCACGGGGGACCATCCACCCGCACCGCTGCCGCGGACCTCTCCACCTGCCCTCCGTGCGCTGGCCTCCCACCCCCGCCCGCCCCCGCCAGCCCCTGGCAGCCTAGCGCCAGCTCCACTCCTGGCCGGGACCCTGCGCTGAGCACTTCCCGCCAACAGGAGCCATAGCCCAACCCGCGCCTGTCCCGGACCCTGAGCTTCCGCGGAGCGCCGCGCCCCGCGCTGCTGAGTCTGCCCACCAAGGGCCCCCCCCTGCGCAAGGCACAAGAGTAGGTGCCCTCCCCAGGGTGCTGCGGGGACCCCGGCGGCCGCGACTCTGAGCCTGAGCAGAGGAAGGGCGCCATTGCCCCCTGCGGTTTCGCGCCAAGCCTCCTCTGCCGGCGCCATTACCCCCTGCGGTTTCGCGCCAAAAGGGCGGAGAGCGAACACCATTGTTCCCTGCAGTGTCCAGCCCGGGCAGATCAAACACTCCACCTGCAGTCTAGGCTTTGCAGTCCCTGAGGAGCCCTCAGTGAGCTCCAGCCAGCTCTCACCACCTGGGGCCCTGTTGGGTCCCCAGTGCCAGCCCTAAGCCTGCCGCAGCCCGCCCCAGCCACCCCAGGAGACGGCACAGTGGCCTGAGCCTCCACACAATAAGGTTACTCCTGTCTCCCAGAAGCATGGGGCCTATTAAAGGATCAAGGAAAAATCAACAGACCACATCACTCCCAACAAAAAAATCAGAAAAACGAGGCACTTTAACAGACCTAACGTCACTCATAGAAGAAACAGATATAGATCAGCCACAAAAGGAAATCTTCAGAACTCTGCTTGCAGTAATACAGGAGCTAAGAGAAGAAAACCAAAATAAGGATGCAACGATAGAAGGGATGAAATGCACAATAGAGGGGATGAAGTCCACAATAGAGGGGATGAATACTATCCACCAAAAGGAACTGCAGAAACTAACAGAGGAGGTAGCAGAGGCCACACAAAAGGTCACAGAAGCTATATCTAGGCTTGAGGAGGCTGAGAACCGTATCAGTGAACTCGAGGACGCTCAAAACAAACGAAGCAAGCGAGAAAAACAATCAGATAGGAAAATTAAAGAAACAGAAGACAGCCTGAGATCAATGACAGATGCTATGAAGAGGAATAATATTCGAATAATTGGTCTACCGGAACACAACATAACACACAAATCGACCGCCAAGATAGCAAAGGAATTCCTGGAAGAAAATTTCCCCAACCTAACAAAGGAGAATCCGACTCTCATACAGGAAGCAGAGAGGACGCCGGCTAAGCTAAACACCAAGAAGAACACGCCAAGGCATATAATTGTAAAATTATCCAACTTAGAGGAAAAAGAGAAAATTCTACGAGCATCAAGAGAAAGGAAGACAGTCACATACAAAGGAGCGCAGGTAAGGGTATGTTCAGACTTATCAGCTGAAACCATGAAGAGGAGGAGAGAATGGAGCAGCATCTTCCAAATTCTGAAAGATAAAAATGCCTCCCCCAGAATCCTATACCCTGCCAAGTTATCCATTAAGATAGAGGGTAAGATAAGGGTCTTCCAGGACAAGGAAGAACTCAAAAAATATACTGCAAGTCACCCGACCCTGCAGAACATACTGGCTGACTCACTATGGCCAGAAGATCAAGCTCCAACTAGAACCTCCAGGAGACCACCATATATCCCATCTCCATCTAGAAGCCAACATGCCAGCAACACGTACCAGGACAACACGGTCTCAGATGGAAAAGAGGACAGGATAGAAACCCTCCACTCAAACGCAGTACACTGATATGAAGGAAGATAGGCAAAGACCCAAAACACAAAACAGAATATGGCAACCATGAAGCCAGAGATTGTAATAATCACTTTGAATACAAATGGGCTCAATTCATATGTTAAAAGAAAGAGGCTGGAGGATTGGATTAGAAAACATAACCCATCAATCTGCTGCCTGCAAGAGACACACCTTAAGCAAGCAGACAAGCATATGCTGAGAATAAAGGGCTGGCAGAAAGTTTACCAAGCAAATGGTAACTCCAAGAAGGCAGGAGTGGCTATCTTAATCTCCGACAAAATGGATCTCAAGATCCAAAACATAAAAAGAGACAAAGAGGGACATTACATAATGCTCAAAGGCTCAGTAAACCAGGAAGCAATAAGCATACTGAATATTTACGCACCTAATAATGGTGCGGCAAATTTCGTCAAACAAACTATTAAAAAAATGACAGAAGAAATCACGGAAACAACAATAATAGTGGGGGACTTCAACACTCCACTATCAGAGAAAGACAGGTCACAGGGTAAGAAGCTCAGCAAAGAGGCCAGAGAGCTAAACAATGTAATTAGGCAACAGGGCCTGATAGACATCTATAGAGCCTTTCATCCAAAAGCAAAAGGTTTCACATTCTTCTCCAATCCACACGGATCTTTCTCAAGAATAGATCACATGCTGGGGCACAAGGCCAGCCTGAGTAAATTCAAACACATAGATATTATCCAGACGTCTTTCTCAGACCACCATGCCATAAAGCTGGAGATTAATAGAAGGGCACCCAGAAAAGCAAGGGCCACCAATTGGAGAATAAACAACGATCTCCTGCGACATGAATGGGTTAAGGTCCAGATCAGAGAGGATATCAGGAAATTTCTAGAAACTAATGAGAACGAGCATACAACATATCAAAACTTATGGGACACTGCAAAGGCAGTTATCAGAGGTAGCTTGATATCACTGAATGCATACATGAAAAAAGAAGAAAGGCGTATGACAGATATGTTAACACAAAACCTCCAACAACTAGAACAGAGTCAACAGAACTACCCCTCCAATAGCAAGAGAAAAGAAATAATAAAAATCAGGGCGGAGTTAAACCAGTGGGAAGACAAAAGAACAATGCAAAGGATTAACGCAACTAGAAGCTGGTTTTATGAACTAATTAATAAAATTGACACTCCCCTGGCAAAGCTTACCAAAGATAGAAAGGAACAATCATCAATAGCCAGGATGAGGGATGAATCGGGGGCAATAACAACAGACCCCAATGAGATAAAAAGGATAATCACAAAGTACTATGAAGGTTTGTATTCTAATGAATTCAGAAACCTGGAAGACATGGATAAATATTTAGAAAAACAATCTATCCCTAGATTATCTGAGACAGAGATCAAGAACCTCAACAAACCCATAGCGAAGGAAGAAATAGAGAGTGTCATCAAAAACCTACCAAGGAAAAAGGCCCCAGGGCCAGATGGCTACACAGCAGAATTTTACCAAACATTCAGGGAAGAGCTGACACCGATCCTCCACAAAGTATTCCATAACATAGAAAAGAACGGCAAGCTCCCAAACTCATTTTACGAAGCCAGCATTACTTTGATACCCAAACAGGGAAAAGACCCCACAAGCGTAGAGAATTATAGACCAATATCTCTAATGAACATAGATGCAAAAATCCTTAACAAAATATTGGCCAATAGAATACAAAGGAACATCAAGCATATCATTCACCACGACCAAGTAGGATTCATCCCAGCGATGCAGGGATGGTTTAACATCCGAAAATCCATCAATATCATTCACCACATCGAGAAGAAAAAGGATAAAAACCATATGATAATATCCATAGATGCAGAAAAAGCATTTGACAACATCCAGCATCCATTCCTAATCAAAACACTCATGAAGATAGGATTGGAAGGTAAGTTCCTCAAGCTCATACAAGCTATCTATGAAAGACCAACAGCCAACATCATAGTCAATGGAGAAAAGACAAGAACAATACCACTGAAAAAGGGTACAAGACAAGGATGCCCCCTGTCCCCTCTTCTATTCAATATCGTTTTGGAGGTTCTGGCTAACAACATAAGACAGCGGAAGGACATCAAAGGGATCCAGTTGGGAGAGGAGGAGGTGAAACTATCGTTATTTGCAGATGACATGATCCTATACATTGAAGACCCCCAAAACTCCACAGTTGGAATACTTACAGCAATAGAGGAATACGGAAGAGTAGCAGGATACAAGATCAATAAACAGAAGTCGGTAGGGTTTCTATACACATCGGACAGGGCCATGGAAGAGGCGATTAAGAGGGAAGTACCCTTCACAGTAGCCAAGAACAAACTGAAATACCTAGGAATATACTTAACAAAAAATACTAAAGACCTATATAAGCATAATTATAAAACCCTATTACAGGAAACCAAAAGTGACCTTCACAAATGGATGAAGCTCCCCTGCTCATGGTTAGGTAGGCTGAACATAGTAAAGATGACAGTTCTTCCTAAAGCACTCTACAAGTTCAATGCTATACCAATCCAATTACCATCAACCTTCTTCAAAGAATTGGAAAAACTGACCACCAACTTCATATGGAGAGGGAAGAAACCCAGAATTAGCAGAGAACTCCTCAAGAAGAAGGACACAATTGGAGGACTCGCCCTACCTGATTTTAATGCCTACTACACAGCTACAGTGGTCAAAACAGCATGGTACTGGCACAATGATAGACACTCAGACCAGTGGAAAAGAATAGAAAGCCCAGGAGTAAAATCATCAGCATATAGACAACTGATCTTCGACAAGGGTCCCAAAAACGTCAAGTGGGAAGCAAATGCCCTCTTTAATAAGTGGTGCTGGAAACAATGGATATCCACATGTAGAAAGTTGAAACAAGACGTCTACCTCACCCCATGCACAAGAATACACTCAAGGTGGATCACAGATCTAGAAGTCAAACCCCAAACCATCAGGACCATTAAGGAGGGAATCGGGACTAATCTCAGAGCACTGGCCCAGGGAGCACATAGGCTCACTGCAACAGGGAAGGGGACACACACAGGTGATCTGGAAATCGACAAATGGGATCTAATAAGAATAAAACACCTGTGCACCTCGAAAGACTTTGCCAAGAGGGTGACAAGGCAACCCACAGACTGGGAGAAGATTTTTAGTAATGACACGTCAGACAAAGGGCTCATAACTAAAATCTACAACACCATCATGACCTGCAAAAAGAGGAAAACAGTTAACCCCCTAAGGAAGTGGGCAAAAGAAATGAGAAGAACTTTCACTAGAGAGGAGATCAATATGGCCAATAAATATATGAGAAAGTGCTCGAAGTCCCTTGCCATAAGAGAAATGCAAATCAAAACAACCATGAGATACCACCTAACACCCCTCAGGATAGCTCAGATCAGTAAATCAGAGAGCAACAAGTGTTGGAGGGGCTGTGGTGAAATAGGAACCCTCCTCCACTGCTGGTGGTCGTGCAGATTTGTACAGACACTGTGGAAAGCAATCTGGCGATACCTAAAGAAAATGGAAATTGATCTACCTTACGACCCAGCCATCCCTCTACTGGGCATATACCCGGTTGAAGCAGCAAATAAAACACGACCAGTCATATGCGCTCCAATGTTTATTGCGGCACAATTCACAATAGCAAAGACTTGGAAACAGCCTAAGTTTCCATCGATAGACGAGTGGATTAGCAAACTTTGGCACATACACACAATGGAGTATTATGCAGCACTAAAAAGCACCGATGAGCACATGAAACACGTTATTTCATGGGAAGAGCTGGAAGGAATTATGTTAAGCGAGGTAAGCCAGACCCAAAGGGACAGGTACAACATGAGTCCCCTGAGGTAAGTACAATCAGCATGACAGAAATGGGGCATTAATCCACCCAAGGGGAGGGTATGGTTTATATCTCCACAGGGAAAGTGGGACCAGACTTCAACCCAGTGTCGCAAGGTGTGAATGCAATATCCCGGCGTGGAGGACGGAACCGGTGGAGAGGTCTGGGAGGCTGGCCCCAGCACCATAAATTAAGTGGATTCCTGCCCCTCCCCCGAAAAGAACTTGTTCCAAAGGACGACATTGACCCTGCAGCTATGGGAGATGGACATATTTGATCAGAGCACACGGGAGCAGATGAAGGGGCAGGAGGAGAGAGTGGAGCACAGCCTGGCCCACCAGGCCGTGATGATGTTGTTCCTGAGTAGAGCAGTCAGTCCACAGAGAGAACAACATGGCTGGCCCTACTATGAGACATGATGCCCCTCAGTGACTAAGGGCGATACAGGGGACAGCACCGGAGACACAGTGTGGGAATTGCACCTGACCTGATCCCACCACACCGAGGCAATGCACTGGGGGAGTGCAGCGGAACAGCAAGGGAATGGAGTGGCAAGGTCCCCAGGGAATGCTGAAAGCGGACTTTGGGGCCAGGGCGTGGTGCCCCAACAGACTGGACTGGAAAACGCTCCTAAGGGCCAGCAAAGATCCCTGAACTAACTACAAGCTTTTCTCTTGTGAACTGTTTTGGTTCTGTTCTTTTTCAGTGGTTTGTTTTGGTTGTATTGTTGTCTGGTTGTATACTGTCGCTTTGTGTTCCTCTGTCTAGTTTTCGTGCATGTTAGTGACCCCACAGGTCTGTCTGAATAGGACAGGCTGGATGAACTATCTGGATGAAAAACAACGGGACCGACAGTTCCGGGGGGACTTGGGGTGGGGGGTAGGGGGGGTAAGGAAGTGGTGTTAACAAACCCAGGGACAAGGGAAAAACATGGGACCCCAAAGGGTAGAGAAGGGGGAGTGGCAGGCCTGATGGGAAATGATCAAGGGTAAGGTTGCTTAGAGAAGAGGTATACTCTAGCCCAGGGGGCGATGAAGCATGGTAGTAAGGCAGGAGGAAGGTCAAGGGAGATGGAGGAAAGAGCTAGGAGTCAAAGGGCATTCATGGAGGTCTAGACAAAGACATGTACATGCATATATATATAGGAGGTTGGGGAAATAGATCTTTGTGTCGATATTTATAGGTCAAGTATTAAGGTGGCGGAAGGACCTTGGGCCTCTACTCAAACACTCCCTCTATGCATGAATACCTTCTTTTATTAAATTGGAACTCTATGATGCTCACTCTCCCGACACAACGGCTGGAGCCAAAGTGTGTGAACAAGTAAATGTGGTGAAGAAAGCTGATGGTGCCCGGCTATCAAAAGAGATAGTGACAGGGGTCTTAAAGGCTTGAAGATAAACAAGCGGCCATCTAGCTCAGAAGCAACAAAGTCCACATGGAAGAACACACCAGCCTGTGTGATCGAGTGGTCCCAAAGGGATCAGTTACCAGGCATCAAAGAACAAAAAATCATATCATTGACTGCACACCTCCATGATAGGATCGCTGAAGACAAATGGGTGCACAAGCAAATGTGGTGAAGAAAGCTGATGGTGCCCGGCTATCAAAAGAGATAGTGTCTGGGGTCTTAAAGGCTTGAAGGTGAACAAGCGGCCATCTCGCTCAGAAACAAATAAGCCCACATGGAAGAAGCACACCGGCCAGTGCGATCACGAGGTGCCCAAGGGACCAGATATAAGGCATCATGCAAAAAAAAAAAAAAAAGATATGTGTGTGTATGTATGTGTATATATGTGTATATGTATATATGTATGTGTATATATATATTATATTAAATGAAGGGGGAAGTGCAGAGTGGAGACCCAAGGCCCAAGTGTCGGCCAATGGAGATCCCCTCATAGAGGGGCTTAGGAGAGGAGATGGGTTAACTAGGGTATGAGGTAGTATTGATGAAGAACACAGCTTTCCCCCAGATCCTGGATGCTTCCTCCCCCCAACTACCATGATCCGAATTCTACCTTGCAGGGCTGGATAGGACAGAGGCTGTACACTGGTACATATGAGGGTTGGAGGTACAGGGAATCCAGGGTGGATGATACCTTCAGGACCAAGGGTGTGAGAGGCGATGCTGGGAGAGTGGAGGGTGAGTGGGTTGGAAAGGGGGAACTGATTACAAGGATCCACATGTGACCTCTTCCCTGGGAGAGGGACAGCAGAGAAGGGGGGAAGGGAGACCCCAAATAGGGCAATATATGACAAAATAACGAGGTATGAATTACCAAGGGCATATGAGGGAGGGGGGAATGGGGAGGAAGGGGAAAAAAAGAGGACCTGATGCAAGGGGCTTAAGTGGAGAGCAAATGCCTTGAGAATGATTGGGGCAGGGAATGTATGGATGTGCTTTATACAATTGATGTACGTATATGTATGGATTGTGGTAAGAGTTGTTGGAGTCCCTAATAAAATGTAAAAGAAGAAAAGAGAAAAAAAAATGATTAGGGCAAAGACTGTATAGATGTGCTTTATACAATTGATGTATGTATATGTATGAACTGTGTAAAGAATTGTATCAGCCCCAATAAATTGTTTAAAAAAAAAAATACTTAAAACATTAAAAAAATCATAACAAGAGACTCGAGTGGTTTAAAGAGGTTTCCATTAGAAGTTAATTTTAGAGCAATATAGAGTTGCCTTGCTAAACCCTTGTTTTGTTTTTGCAATTCCAGTCGGCATCATAGTGTGTGTTTTGTGAGATGGAGGAGGACTTTGTGGATTGGAAATATGGGTTAATAGGTTAATGTTGTACTTGTGGGCTTGGGCAACACTGGGTTGGGATGTTTTCTTGATGTGCACTTACCCTTTATTTAAAACTCTCTCTTATACATGAGTTTCTGTGGATTTGTTTCTCTAAAGTACTCAGACTAACACACCTATGTAATCCAAAATGGATGAGCATAAGGGATGTTGGAAGAGAGTCCATGCTTGTGTAGAGGTGGAGCAAAGAATATCACTTATTAGACAAAACCCCAAATAAAAGGATATTTGGAGGACACTGGGCCCCAGATCACTTGATAATCATTCAAAAAGGGGGCTTCACAATTTCTACTACCCGTATCTTCCTGCAGATCTCTGGCCTTTTGAGACAGAGTTTTCCAGGAGAATATGTTTATTTTTGTTTACCAGCTAAAGTTCTGTAGTAATAACATGAACACAGGTATTTTACAGACACTGGAAGCCCTGGGAGGGAGCCCTGGTGGTGTAGGGATTACAAGTTGGGCTGGGATCCCAAAGGTCAGCAGGTCAAAAACCCTAGCCGCTCTGCAGGGATGTATACTCCAGTAAAGAGCTACAGTCTCTGAAACTCACAGGGTGGTGTTACCCTGTCCTATAGGGTCACTATGACTTGGGAATGACATGGCTCTTGAACACTGAAAAAAGAGTGGGGAAATTATGAATGTAGGTGACACATTATCAACACATTTTTGGTTATACACAAGATTAAAAATATAGAGTCATGAACAATTATTTTAACAATGGAAAGAGACGGGGTCAAGCTGTTTGTCTCAGTTTCATGCCTACTGACGTACTGTTTACTTTGGAAATCAAAGGGGCCCTGGTGGCATAGCAGTTATGCTAGGTTGCTAACCGCAGTGGCTAACCACAAGTCATCAGTTCGAAACCACCAGCTGCTGCAAGAGAAAAAGACGAGACTTTCTACTCCTGTACAGAATTGCAGTCTCAGATACCAATAGGGGCAGCTCTGCTGTGTGGACAGTAAAGGGCTGACGTTTACATAGCCACCGCTGCTTTTTCCAGAGTATCAGAGCCAGATACTTGATGCCCTGAACAATTAAGCACTTCTTTGGGCTCGGGGGGGGGGGGGGTGTCTGGAAAGTGTAGAATGGATTTATAGAAGCTATACAAGGAAGAAAGGAGGTCTGGTGGCATAGTGGGCTCATGATGAGGCTTTCAGAATCCAAAGGGGGCGGTTCTATGGGCTGGCTAGAACAAGGAATCGACCTGATTGCTTTGGGTACATGAAGTAGATCATCCAATGTATCTAACTGACAACCTGCAACACTGGCCCTGCTTTACTAAGGTTAATGTGCTTCTTACATTTAGAAAGAGTCCCAGGTGAGAATCTAGGACTATTTACCTACAGCTATGGAAACACTATTGCTTAGAAAGAGGATATTTAATAGGATAATTCACTTATTAATTTATAAAGAAATCTTTGTGCAACCAAGGAATAGAATGAGCCCATGAAAATATCTAGGGACGACAGAAGGGAAAGCACATCTAATTTTAATCAGCATGTCTTCGTTCTTCAATAGAAGCAGCTGTTGTGGCTGTTACTTTTCTGTTTTGGAGGTAGGATGCGTTGCCTCTTCAAGGCAATAGAATGCTCCAGTATGTTTGATATCACTTCAAAGTGGGCAACAAGCCCATATATCTTGCAGTGAATTCTGCTGGTGTTCCCAAGGGATGGATGCCAAATTTCCCACAAGCCATTCCTCTGTGCCGGCCGTGACTGCATTTTTTGTCACTATAATTTGGCATTTGAATTGATGCTTAGGAAAGCATTTGGAAATATGAAGTACCACGAACACTATTAAACAGAATAAAACCACAAGCAATGAGAATGTTCACTTGAGATACTGTGCCTTTCCTTTCAGTGGAAACTTCCCAAAGCATGTTTTTAGCCTACTTTAGAATTAAAAACAGGTGAAAAGAATGTAAATTTCTTAAGTGTACTCCCGTCCTCAAAAATCCCCACAGTTGTTCCTTTACTTAATTTAATTTAATGGAATCTTTTGCTCCATAGATGATCATTCCATATCTAAAGCTAATATCGCAGAGTAAACATACATACTCATTTTTAATCTTGGCATTTGAAATCTTAGCCATTTTGGCTGAAGTTATGAAGTTATGAAGACACTGACATATCACCTGAAATCCAAACCCACTGCCATCTAGTCCATCCTTTGTAGGACAGGCTAGAATGGCCCCTTTGGGTTTCTGTAACTGTAAAGTTTGGTGGGAGTAGAAAGCCTCATCTTTCTACTGATGGAGCAGAACTGTGGACCTTGCAGTTAGCAGCCCAGTGAATAACCCACTAGACCACCCATGCTTGTCTCCTGACATATGTATGCTTTGGATTGATGGGATTGCCTCTCACAGACAGTGGTAAATAATTGAAACTGGTAGGTAGCATATCTTATCTTGGGGACTGTATAAAAATCTATGAATATTAGAAAACCTTCCCTTGCTCCCTGTTTATTTTCAATACAGTCAAAATAATTTGTTTTGCATATTGTTAATGCCTTAGGCATTTCCAAGGAAATTCGGTCTCAGATCCTACCAGCTGGCTTTCATTCTGAGGGCTGTCACAACCTGGACAGTGTAGCTTGACTTCTGAACACTGAGGGCAGAAATAGGTCTTGATACATTTTTATATCTTGGTATTCCTCATAATAGCTACCATACAGATTTAGATACATATTCACAGGGTTGTTTTGAGTAGTAAACAAGACATGATTGATAACGTGCTTAGACTCTTACACTTAATAAAGATGACATGGTTTGGGGTCTTCATATAAAAATGGAGTTGAAAGGTAAAAATAAAAATTATATACAAACCTTAGTTTTCAACATAAGCTTTATCAAGTTCAAGGCACTTTTGGTAAACAGTGATGTCAGCCACTTAGTCTACCCTGCATGAATTGAGGGTTCTGAAATTTTGACTAGGTAAATATAGTCTTTTGGAAGTTGACAACTGAAGAAAAATGGGTGCCCTTTAAATGATTTTTGAATATTTGGGAAAAAATGAAGTTACACTCAGCCATGTCTGGACTGTAAGGTAGACAGGTAATGCTAACCCATTGAAACACCATTAAATTGCCCTGTTGGATGAGAACAATGAGCAGGAGCATTAATGTGGGGGAGAAAGACTGACGGACTCTGGTGGGGGTTTTCCAGCTAATGTTTTTGCTAACTTTCCAGAAACACTGCCAGAATCAGCAGAGGTTATTGTTCTTTATTCTCCTGAAGGCCAACAGGCAAAATGCCTTGAGTGTCTCAATCGGGACTTTGGCTCTTGACCTATTGGTTCACTTTCGCTCGATTGGACCACTTTCACCTCTTGGCAGCCATTGCTTTGATTGTGCTTTGTTGGCAGGGTTGTATTAGGAAAGTTCTCGTGCATTATTTCCTTGCTTGCTATGCTATACTTTTCCAAGAAAGGCTTCAGCATCTTGATCCCATTTGTTAAAACTTTTCCATTGAGAGTTTTTCTCTTGTCCGCAGCTAATCTGGGTGTAATAGTCTGGGCACCCGTTGAGCGGAAAGTTTGCTCAACTGAAACCTTTCAATCAGAATTGTGTAAGCGAAATAATTTGAGCTATCTATGGTGTTGGCTATGGAGATGGAGTGTTTTTGTGGCTAATAGTTGGTCCTCTTCAGTTAGGCCCAGAGCAAGATTATTTGTTTCATTGCAAATTGATGTGGATAGTCTGCTGCTGGCTGGCTTCATCTTCAGTATCATCTTTCTCCCTTTTAAGATTAGCCATCTATGTGCAAACAGCTGGTTTATTTGGGCCATTGTCCCCACGAGCCTGTTTATACAGCGTGGATGTTTTTACAAAATTTTATTCAAGTTCTATCCAAGTGGATATTTGTCCTTGCTTCAGTTTTAGTAGAATCATACTGATGTCTTATCCTTCTTAAATCTTCAAATTCAATCCTGGTCAGACATGCTATAACAAGTTAATTTGAATTTATTTTTGGTGCAAAAGAACCTGAAATACATTCAGTTTTTCATATACTCCCCTTTCCACGATCTTTTTGAAGACACCTATGAACACATATGCAAGCATGCTTATGTCTGTTATGCTCAAAATAGTTTGCACTTTGAATGTGCAAACATTTATGAATGCAAAAGCAAAATGATTGCACTTTTTTTTAAGACCAAAAGGGTGTTTCGATAGCAATGCTCTTCAGAAGAACCTTTTCCCAAAGTTTGACTCTTCTTCACGTAGACCAATAAGAAGCTTAGAAAGACAAACCCTTCACACACACAGACACACACACACACACCTTGTTTCCAAAAGGCAACCCTTTTTGTTTTTCAATTTTTTGAAAACTGATTGGTTTGGGGTCATTGACCTTGGGTATCACTCCCCAGATGCTTTCTGCCAGGGGCCTCTCTTGAGTGCTTCAATCTGCCTTTTGTGTCTTTTTCAGTTGTGTGGGCTGGACAGAGATGTAAATGCCAAATAACAAAAGCCATAAGCAGACTGGAAGTGAATTATGTGTGTATAACGAACCCAGCATTGGACTTAATCAACGGAAAACAGTTATTCCCTCATGGCTGGACCTGCTTTGATTGGGATAGTCTGCTCTTGCTATTTCAATATATTACAAGGACATCCAAGCAACAGTCCAGCGAATCACTTCAATAGAAAGCGAATGGCCAATCCCACCGGCTGTAAGGCAAGTATTACTTTCACAAAGGAACAAGCCAGTATTATTTTCTTTGGGGCCATTGTTTGTAGGCCGAGCATTTTAATGTAATAGGTCTCAGCTTACAAGCACGTGCTCCCCGACAAAGCTATAGTCGTCTTAGTCTGAGCTCTGTTCAAAGGCCACATAAAAGACAGACATTGCCTTCTCAAATGTGATGTCCTCAGAGCCGT
The DNA here is from genome assembly GCF_050624435.1 of Tenrec ecaudatus. Classification (NCBI taxonomy): domain Eukaryota; kingdom Metazoa; phylum Chordata; class Mammalia; order Afrosoricida; family Tenrecidae; genus Tenrec; species Tenrec ecaudatus. Next base: position 71,799,748 of record NC_134539.1, on the reverse strand, counting down.
GCTAACTCATTTTACTTTATAATACTTTGCCTAGAGCCCATGTGAGTTCCTTGGCTTCTTGGCAGAGTTAATCAACAGCAGAAAAGCCAAGAAAATTGCAGATAGAAAAAACACTGAGAAACTTAGCCCACGGTGCAGGGTAGAGCTAGCTGTGTCGGGACAGTAGATGGAAAAACAGAGGGAGATTTTGCTGATGGTACTTGTATTATTTTGCCCTTAAAATTACTTTAAAACAAACAATAACAAAAAACCTCTTTTCATATGTTGATGGAGACTGCAATGACTGCTCTCTGCCTCCAAATGCACATTGTTCTATTTTCTTATTAAGGAATTTTCATTTTGACCTTTCTTCTAAGAAGAACTTATCCTTTGGCTTCTGAGTCCAAAGACAAGTATTTTCAGTCTCCCGCATTTACCCTTTGTAGGAAGATGGATAATTCTCACTTGTCTGCTTTTAAAAATAGAATTTGCTAAAAACAAACAAATAAAAAAATGAAAAGAAAACTCTAAGCAAAGCACGTAATTTGAAAAATATGTTAATCAACTGGGGTGGTATAAAAATGATCAAAGTGACTTATCTGTTTATTTTAAAGTTTTATCTCATTATTTACATGCTTAGAGATAGATTTTTTTCTATTTGGCAGGTTTATTTTTTATATAACCATGATGTCACATAATATTCTACATGTAGTAGTTAAAGGCAGAATAGTGAATTACTTCCAAGTATCTTGTATGATACAAGCAATTCTGAAATCAATTGCTCTGAGATCCGGGGCGGGGTCAGACCTGATTTTAATTCTCATGCAATCAGAAGTTGTGCCAAGTGACTGGCTTCTGGGCTCATTGGTTTTTCTGTGGACTACTGAAAGTGTTCCTTAGTTGATTTCTCTGCCACCACAAAGGTCTTTCCATAGCAGATAATTATCGTCTATAAATACTTCCTATGTAAGAATAGTTAGTGGGTTTTTCTTGCTCATAGAAAGTGCCCAAACCTTCCGATGTTTTAGACCCACCCTTTATTTCCAGCCTCACTTCTTTCTAGAACTTTCTGTTCACACAGATCCTTAGTCTTACTAGACTTTCTCAGAGACCCTCTGTGTAGGATTATTATTTTTTAACCTATATCCACCCCCATCCTCTTCCCCTTTCCTCCAGTCAGTTCTGTCTCCTGTAGTGGTTCTGGGGCTGTGAGTCTTTAGAGGAGCAGATAACCCCATCTATCTCCTGCAGAACAGCTGGTGGGCTTGAACCATTGACTTGTGGTCGGCAGTCCATTGCTGACCTGGCAGTGCCACCAGGCCTCCCCTTCACCATCCTGATGGTCAGACAAAAGTATATTTTTCACTCTGGCTTTATAAAGAGGATATTTTAATAAGCACATCCGAGAATATTATCTGCTGCTTGAGTCATTTGGTCTCTGATAAATTGGTCCTTTTGCCTCTTGCCATCTGCCTGTCTATGGGTGTATGAGGCACCACCCCCGGCCCCCAGCTCCTCCAGGGGGCTCTCCCTTTGAAGGCCTGTGGTGGCCCAGGAGGCTAGTTCTGGCCCTCTGGGTTGGGCCAATAGTTAGTGCCCACTGCTGCTAGTCCGAAGGGTGGGAATTCGAGTACATCCTGAGGCTCCTGGGAAAAGCCTGGCATCTCCTTCTAAAAAACTAGTCACAGAAAACCCCGTGGAAGTTTTCATCTGACCCGCAGAGTCACCACAAGCTGGAGTCTACCTACTTGATGGCACCTGGGGGTGGTCTGACACGCGCTTGGTCAACAGTCTTAAAGCCTTACCTGCCTACTTACTTGTCCCTTATTAGCAGCGCAAATGATATGTTGCGTTCCAGCACACACTTCATTAATTTCTCAGCCTTTTTTTGTTCACAGCATGGATGGGGAAGAACACTGCTATGTATTACAGCCCCTCAGAGACCCCCAGTCAATCTTCAAGGCCCACTTCAAATGTTACCGATCCCCTGCGGGCCTTTACTAATGCCCTGAGGAAGAATGAACTACTCTCTGTGGTCTGGCTGTTCGTTGTTTTCACATACAGTCTGGCAGCTATTTTACCCTGCTTCCATTTACTGGAAGTTTCCTTTACTCGGCTACGGGCTGTTGAAGGTGGAGACGTCACCTCACTGTGGCAACATTCCGGATCCCGTAGTGCCCCACACTCAGAGATGGTTCAAACAAATGTTTGTGGAACAAAACAAGAAAGAGTCCGGTGCCTAGAATTTATGTGGAGGGTTTGGCACCTGCGGAAGGGCAGGCATCCATTGGTAGTTACAAAGGGACAGGCTCTTTATCTTAACGATGCTGATGGAGCCTGCTGAAAGTGGAGAGGGACACCATGTAAGTGGTTCCACGGTGTCCTTTCAAAGGTCCAACCTGCTGGCCTGCACATGAGCTTGCCGAGCAGCATAAGGGTTGGAGCACGTGTTTCAGTCATCCATCTAGATCAAGGCTGGAAGAATGTAGTGTCTGGAGGATTCAAAGAGCCCATTTTAGTCCAGTGAGCATTCACTTTTGAGTTGGAGCCTCGCCCTTTCTCAAAAATGAACCCAGTCAGAGCAGCAAAATGTCTAGGCCCCTGGGGAGAGGGGTGTAAACAAAGGTTTACATCCCCCCCTTGCTGAAATGATCCCATAGCCGTGATTACTTCCTCCAGGTGAGATGAATAGGAAGCTATATGACTGAAATAGAAACCTAACTCTATTCCCGCTGAGGTGATTGATAGGGTTGCTCAGTTCAGGCTCTGCAGGCTAAGAGTGACCTTCGTTCACCAGCAAGGTTGTTAGAATATCTGACTGCCATTATCACACGAGGTGAGGGGAGGGTGATGGTGATTTTGTATCCAATAATGGCATTTAATCCAATTGCTGACCCTTATTTGAGGACAGGAGGGATTGTTTTCACTTGATTATTTTACAACAGATAACGTGTCAAGTCCATCGAATCACATCTTCACTGTGACGAAATCCTCAGGGAGAAATGTGGGTAGCAGCATGATGGAGGGGACTTATTAACTTTGGTTTCACCTTTTCATGTGGAAGTCTTCCCGTTGGTGTGGCATGTTTAACCGCCTGCCCTCTCTCTCCCTCCTGTCCACACACATCATTGAGTAACTTGGTTGGTGGGGACTCCTGGTGTCTCTGGACCGGATGGGGTTACTATATTAAAATTCCTTTGGGACAGAGGATTTAGATTCTTTCTTCTGTTTTCTCCATAGATTAGCACTTGTTAGCGGTCTTGAACAGGTATCTGCATATACACCTAAATTCTCCTCTAGTCAGGTGACTGGGATGATGGTCAGCAGGCAGTCACATTTAGCATTCATTTGAAGCCATTATCTCTGTGTTAGGCCAGGTTGTCTGGAAAACCAAACTGAGTGACTCACAAATATCTATATATCTATATATATGTACACACATATACATATCCCTAAGAAACCGGAATTTTTTTTCAAAGTTATGTATTTTTTTTTACCAAAAACCTTATCACCTTTCAAGTACTCTCCATTCCACTTAATACATTTGCCAAATCTGTGATTCCATTCTTGCAAACATTTCTCAAGTTCATCTCTTTGAATGGCCGACAGCACCTCCCTCACTTTTTCTTCACCTCTTCTATGGCATCAAATCACTGTCCTTCATGCCCTTCTTCATTCTTGGAAGCAGGAAAGTTGCATGGAGTGCAGTCAGGTCAGGTGCATGGGGAGAGGCATTCTGGGTTTTTTTTGGGGGGGGGGGGCAAAACTGGTGCCCTGCGATGGCTGCACGAACAGGCGCATTGTCGTGATGGCTAAACCAGTCCTCCATCTGCCACAAACCAGGTGTTACATTACACCATTACACAATCTTTTCAGAACCTCTAAATAGAAAGCTTGAGTAACAGTCTGACCTGGTGGAACAAACTCCAAATGCCCTAGGAATCCACATTTTGCAACATCCTTTTGGAAAGGTGATGGATGTCCAGAAGGAGGGTTGTCATCAATGGGCATTTCATTTTTTTGAAACAAGAAAAGCACTCATACACTTGAGTTTTTCCATAGTGCTGCCCTTGTAAGCTGTGTTCAACATCACAGCAGGTTCTGCGACATTAGACCCGAGTAGGAAGCAAGATTTCACAGCCGCATGCTGTTCTCTTAAATTGGCCATTACAAAACAAATAGGTTCAGGTCACACTGCTTTAACGAAAAACTCACTGTGACCAGAGAGAACCTTCCCAGACGACACCACTGGGTGCACTAGCTCAGAGCAAGTTGCTGGATGCTTGCCTACCAGGAAAAGTGATACTATGAAAGTTCTGCTGAGCAGAGTTTTTTTCCTTTTTTTTGGGGGGGGTGGGGGTAGGGAGGTATTCCTATATATATGAACTTTATATCAAGAAATAATCTTATATCAAGAAGGTATTCTAGCCCAGTCCAACTCAAGCCCATTAGTCCAATGCTAGTCCCAAAGTCCCTCTTTAAACTCACATAAGCTGTGGGCTGGTGATGCAGAAAGGTGTAAGAAGAAAGATCAGGTACCCTCTGCTGATGTCTGGGTCATGGCTGGTGAGTTCCCTGCTTTGGCCCAGAAAGTGTGATTTCTGAATTATGGATTTTCAGGTTGCAATACCAGATGGACCCACATTATTCTTCTGAACAGCCCTGTAGCAGAGTCCCAATTTTCTTTGGTGCCCATAACAGTGCTTGGAGAGATGAGAATCCCAAGCAGCACATCCCCCTGGAGGAGTACAAAGGGACAATCTAAAGAGCCTGGTGCAGGAGCTGAAGTCATTAGACATCCTGGAGAAGAGCATCCTCCTCATCGTGCCCTCTCCGTTTTGGGAGACAGCCTGGGAAAAGGAGCGCATCATAAAAGGTTGCATATTCAATCACCTAAACTTGGTTGTTGGTCAATATGCCAATGTCTGTTTACAGGTACTCCAAACCCGCGGGCTGATGTATTTGACCTGTGGACCTTGATGCAAAAAGAGATTCTGGATTTCTTATCCCACTTATCAGATGAACTACACTTGTCACCAAAGGGGAAAGACAGTTCTCTTCTCACACCTTTGGCCTTTGTTGGCCAAAGAAGCAGATCTCTCCCCTGCCCTTGCTGCCTCCTGACTGGTGGGATGTAGCAGAAACAAAAGCTGAACTTCCTCCTCTGGAAGATGGGGACATTAGTCAAGTATAGAAATAGCATGTTAGGACGTTAGCCTACAGGATGTGGACCTGCCGATGCACAAGCATTCCAAGGAAATTACCAAGGAAAATCCCCCTTTTTGCTCATGACTCTGAGCCACAAAATGTATTTGCCACCAATATTAATAAAAGCACTAGGGTTTTTCAGGGAACTTGACTAAAAATCAAGAAAGCAAGAAAGAAAGATCTTAGGCGGTTGGGTGCAGAAGTGCATGGGTCCAAGCTCGGTGAGTACATGGCGGGGCACCACCAGCTCTCAGCATTGGGTAGCCCACCTGGGGCCACCCTGGAGGGAGAGCCCCAGAGAAAAGAAGGTGAAGGTGCAGAGAAAGACAGAGGGAGGTTCCTGTTTCTACTTATAAGAAGACCACATACCCAAGAAGGCACCATTAGGCTGTGACCTGATTGACTCGACCCCGGTGTTTTCATAAAAATTCAATCTAATGTAAAATAACTTAACTGTCACAATTTCCAACAACTTCCTAAGCACAAATTATAATTTTCTTTTCATCTACTGGACTCTGGTGTCCAAGCGCCAGTCGATTTAAATAGTGTGTAGTCAGAAATGGGGTAATACAATTTCTTCAAACTCCAACACCACACATTGTTAAGTCTGCTTCCCAGAATTCCCTTTGCAGAAGCATCTAAAAGACTTAGGCCTCTGGTTCCGGTTAGTGAATATAAAGTTGCTCTAGGGCCCAAGTATGTCCTTCTTTGAAAGACACTGTTTTTGCTATGTCTCCCTCATACAACTCTAGAAAGGGTGGTGACAAGTGTAGCACTTTATAAATCACAAGGAAAACACACATACTGATACACACAAATACTCTTTATAAGGGGATTTAAAACTGCTTATGGCTGCTTATCAACTTCTGGACTGCAGTGAATGTAGTTAAGTAAGTCTATTAGGCTTCTACTTCTTAAGTGGAAGTAGCAGATGCTGAAGTCTATGTAGCCTTAATCTCCTCCACAATCTTAGAACAGAGATATTTATTCCCATGCGGTAGTCAAGAAAACAGGTAGAGAGACTGATTTGCAAAACTCACAAAACCAATTAATATTCAAGCTGACTTAAGCAGAGACTTGATGGTGCAAGGTCAGTGGTTCAAACCCGCTAGAAACTCCTTGGGAGAAAAACGAGGCCAACGGCTCTGCTCTTGGAAATCCTGTAGAGGGTCGCTGTGGGTTGGGATCAACTTGATGGCAGTGGGCTTGGACTTTTGTTGTTATGAACTTGAGAGTCTTCACTCTTGGCACGTGATTGAGTTGATTCTATGATGACCATACAGGGTAGTAGTTTACTAGGCATCAGGGCAACTAAAGGGGCACCATTCATAAGTATTCCTAGCTGGCTACTTAGTCCTAGATAAGCCAGTAGGTGTGGCCACTCTACCCCTCTCATATCTTTAATGTTTCAAGCTTACTTCTGGTGCTAAAAATAAAATACATCTTTAGCTCATATTTAGTTTTCATTTTAAAAAATTTTATCGGGGGCTCTGACAGCCCTTATAACAATCCACACATCAATTGCATGAAGCATATTTGTACATAGGGTGCCGTCATCATTTGCTAAACATTTACTTTCTCTTTGAGCCCTTTGCTTTACCTCCTATTTAGAAGCAGGGGTGGTTTGGTGGTAGAATTTACTCCTTCTTGGGTGGGAGACCTGGGTTCGATTCCTGATCAGCATACCTCATCTGCATCTCTTAGTGGTGGCTTCTGCGTTGCTACAATGCTGGACAGGTTTCAACAGCACTAGCAGAGTAAGATGGGCTAGGATGAAATACCTGACAATATACTTCCAAAAATCAGCCATTGAAAATGTAATGGATTATAGTGGGACAATTCTACTGTGCATGGAGTTGTTTCCATTCAAGTGCCGGCTCGGTGGCAGCGCACATTCCAGACTCTTGGAAATGAGTTTGGGCTTGTTCTTTGTGCCTTGCTTGCATCTTTTCCTCACTTAAAAAGCCCAGTACTCCGCCTCCCCTGCCGCTGTTTTCTGGTATCAGATTTCTTTCTACTGTACATCTGTACCACATCTGTTTATTATCAGAGATAGCCTTTCCCCCAGACACTTGGCAGGACACAGCTCCTGGGGAGGAGTCAATTGTTAAGCAAAGGAAAACGGCAATAACAACACCACAGCACCTGCATGGATCCTGTAGGGGGAAAGCATCAATTTAACATTTTTTTCTCATGTTCTAGCACATCCCTAGACAGCGCCGGAAAGAAAGCTCTTCTTCTCTTCTCTACTATAAATCCATAAATGCCTCTCGTTCTACTCCAGCAGTTAATCACATTAGGTGGCACGAGGAAGAATCAGGAGGCAGGAGCAGCTCACAGGTAAACAAAGGGCACTTCAGCACCCTTGCCTCTGCGGGTGTTTGTCCTCATTCTACTCTACCGTCATTGTGCGAAGCACCTTCCTCTTCCTAATCGACCCCCAAGAACCTCTTTGATGGCAGTACGTGCTAATGCCATTGTTCTGGGGAGTGGGCTATCCTAATATTAGACACAAGGAAGTGGCACTTTAAGGACAAGTCCTTTCTTATCCATGCCAATAGCTCTCGAATTTTAGCAAGCATCAGAGTTTTCTGGAGGGTTTGCTAAAATATCGATGGGCTGGTTCCATCCCTCAGATTTTGGGGTTGGTAGGTGTGAAGCCAAGTAGTGGTTCAGGAGTAGAACTCTTGCTTTTCCTGTGGGAGAACCAGGTTCAATCTACGGCCAATACGCATCGATCCCAGTGGCTCCTCTCTTTCAGTGAAGGTTTGTCTGGTGTTCTGATACTGGGCAGCACTGAGTGTGATGTCCAGACGAAGCCGGGCTAAGAAGAAAGGCCTGGAGGTCTGCAGACTATACCAACACTGTGGCTCAGGTTCTGTTGAGAAGGGGTGGAGGTCATCTTGTTGTCAACAACAAGCAAACTCTAGATGTAGACAGGGACCTGAGAAGGTGCCTATCTAGGGAGTTCCCAGGCGAAGCTGTGGCTACTCATTCTGGGCCTATTCTTAGAGGACCACCAACCGACCTGACACAATGCTGTGAGGAGAAGTGACATTTGCTTGGGAGAAGGAGGGAAGTCTGAACTGAGCAAAGTGCTGTGGACGCCCATGGAGTGGGAATGAGGCACTCATGGGCAATATTTCTTGAAGCACATTTTAAAGTCTAACCAGGGCATGAGAGGACTTTTCGACAAAGGGCTAAAGAGTAACTATTTCCAGCCTTGCGGGCCAGACAGTCTCTGTTGTAGCTACTCAGGTCTGCTGCTACAGCACAAAAGTAGACGTAGGCAATATGTAAATGAACGGGCATGGCTGTCTTCCAATAAAGCTTTATTTACAAAACCAGATGGTGGGCTCGATTTGGACAGTGGGCTGTCGTTTATCCACCCCTGGGGGTAACTAATGTGGTAAAATGATTCATATTAGGTAGCATCTGTTGGTTTGCCAAGCCTAAGTATATCTGTGTTCAGTGAAAAACTATCAGGGGTAGATATTTGATCTATGAGCCCAACACTTCCACCCATTTAGTTATAAATGATTGATCCGCTGCTGTGCTAACGGGAAGGTAGGAATTCTTCTCGCAGTCCAGTCCCTAGAGCCACCTCATTGAGATGGCTTTACAACTGAAGAGCCCCAGACTGCCCCTGTCTCTGAAGTTTAGGAGTCTCTCCGCAGGCACTCCTGACAGCTGCCCGTCTTTATTTAGTGTTCTCCACCTGGCGCTTTGCCTAAAAGTAAGGGGTAGCTATTCAGTGTGGCAAGATGATTCTATTGAATTATTCACTTAGATTTCATTTCCCTGTCCTCATTTCAAAAAGGGCCCTTTGACCTGTCTTTTCTCAGGGGGCGGCTGGGGGTGGGGTGGGGATGGGGGAGAGGCCTTGCACTGCTGGGCACAAAAATATCAAAATGAAAAGTTGCCTGAAGTCAGCTCTTTTGAGGGGATTTGTGAAAACTTTAAGCTCACCGATGATCCAAAGGGGAAGAGGTGAAAGGCCAGTGTCTTTGATGAGGGACGGGGAGGAGCCAGCGATCAAATCCATCCAGCCTAGGACAGGGAGAAAGGACTTGCAACGTCCCTGACGGTAAGTCCCCAGGTTGTGCTCTACTTGTCCTTGAATGGCATTTGACAACTGAGCAGTTCTTCATCTGAGGACTAAGCTCCTCAGTGGGCTTCCAGGAAGAGTCCTTCTAGCTTCCTGCTTGTCTCACACAAGGCTGCTGCTGCTTCATCTCTGCTGGTTGCTCCCATCTTCCGGACACTGGCTCCCTCTTCCAAGATATCATCACAGCTCGCTCCCTCACTTCCTCCCAGTCTTCACTCAATCGTGCCCTTGGCAGTGATGCCTTCCTTGTCACTCCATATGAAAAGCACAACCCCCTCCTTTGGCTTTCTCTGCTTCATTTCTGAACATTTATTGCTTTCCAATACGTTATGCGTTTTACTTATCGGGTTTGCTTTCCTGTTCCTCCCACTCAGTGTTCGCTGGCTCAGGATGGAAATGGCCACGGGGCGGCTGTAATGCAGACCCGCAGAGGCTGAGCCGGGGGCCCTGCACCTCTAGCAGAGACCCCACTGGCTTTAGGTGGCACAAGAGTTCTAGAGCTGCGTCTTCCAGAGACCATGCGGGTTGGGGTCATGAACGCATCAAATATAACCTTGACTGAGGGGACGCAAGTCTTTTCTCCTAATAGTCCAGGACTTTGTAACATGAGGCATCAAAAAAGGTTTAGATACATACATACCAACCTAATAAAAAGAGACTTTTAAAAAAAACTAGAAGGAATTGGGACTTTGGATAGAATTTATTTGAATTAAGAAGATGTCACATTTCATTCCTATCTAGGTTTATACCCAGTAATTCATATTCACAATAACACTTCTTAAGGAACAGCAGTCAATAAACAGAACAGATTCTGATCCATGCATGCCAAGAAAACAGAATTTAAATATGGAAATGCAAAGGCAAGGGAAACTTTTTCACTTTCCCCCAAACTCTTCCTGTGGACTCACCATGTTTAATTATCGCTTTCATAGCTCCCTCTGGATTTCATAGTAAATTCTGATAAGCACCAGAATCTGATGAGACAGGATTTGCTTCCTGTGTTCTCCCTCTGGGTGGAAGAAATGCTGCTAATGAGGGAGGATTCAGATTGGGTTTCTTTGATGACCAGAACAGCTGACTCTTCAGTCTTTATACCAACCCTTTAGCTGAGCGCACCTGTGTTTACACCCGACCTCCTAGCAGTAGGGATTGCCCACAGACCCTCATGAAGCCAACGAAGAAGCCAAGCCTTTTTAGCCACAAGAGTGGTTGATACCTCTGCCTGTGCTTTAGTCCGGCGTTCACCTGCTGGGCTGCGGTGAGCACAACTGCTTGGCACAGCTTTTGAAATCTGGCCTCCATGTGGAATGGGGACCGTCTGCTCAGTGAGGGGGAGGGCTGCCTATGACCTTCAACTATAGATGACAAACAAGGAAATGGATAAGAAGCTGCTTGTTTATTTGGCCAGTTGTATGGCAACAACAAGCAAACTTAATTTTCTTCACATGTTGTCATTCCTGAGGTGAGTGTTCAAAGTTAGAATCTTTCTATTCTATGAAAATCTGTGACAACTTCATTATTGACAGCTCAGGGCACTATTATCAAGTCTATATAAATTCAAACTCACTGCCATTGAGTCAATTCTAATTCATAGGTACCCTATCGGGCAGGGTGGAACTGCCCCTGTGGGTTTCTGAGTCTGTAACTCTTTAAGGGCATAAAAAGTCTCATCTTTCTCCATCAGAGAGGCTGGTGCTTTTGAACTACTGATCTTCTGCTTAGCAGCCTAATGCTTAAAACTACCTAAAGGTCTTTGTGTCATATTTGGTTATGCATTGAGTTGCTAACCACGAGGTCGGCAGTTCAAATCTACCAGCTACTGTGCAGGAGAAACATGAGGTTGTCTGCTACCATGAAGATTTACAGGCTCAAGATCCCTACCTTGAATCATTATGAGTTGGAATGGACTTGTTGGCAGTAGGTCAGGTTTTATATTCACTAGTTTTAATGGTTTTGAGTGATCTAAATAATGTTTGGAAGGTATGGTGTAAATTACCCTACAAACTAGGAAGGGGGTTTGAAAGGTCCTGTGATAAATTCTCCAGCCATAACCATCTTAGACGAATTAAAACCTCAGCTCACTTTTCTTTTAGACCTCCAGGAACCGAAGTTGCTCATTTTCTCTAAGCATACCCCACTGTAAAATGGTTGATTATGGCAGCGCAGGAGTTCATCAGCATGAGCGTTCCCAGTTATTTTATGTTTGTCTGACTTTCTAAAGTTAACAAGTTACTGGATGGGTTGATCCTAATGTAAGCTGAAAAGCAACCACGGGAATTTATCTTTTGAAATAAGCGGAGATAAGTCAAGAGTATGTCTTTTCTGCATAAACAGGAGGGGGGAATCAAGTCATGATAGTAATGGCTAGTAAAAAGATATCTTTAAAAAGCCCTTACCTTCTAGCTTCACAGGGTGAACATTATTTCACCACAAAAAGGATTCAACAGGAACACAGGCAGGTTGCTAAGAATCAGTGCTTTCCTGCCCTTGTCAGCAGTTTGGCTGATGGTCTTCACCTGTAACACATTCCTATTTATTTCTCATGCTGTCAGCCTATCCATGTAATTATTGTTTTATTACCAACCTCTTTCTTACAGCTATTCATACTCAAGCCCTTCTGTGTCTGTCCGGCTGAAAGAAGATGCCAAGAAAATCTAGTGTTGATATTTATAATAGAAGTTTATTCAGTACCTACGAGCATGTGCCAGGCATTGTGCTTAGGCTTTCACAATGCCAGAGAGGAGGCAGGCCTTGCACACCGGGAACTCACAATCTGCAGCTGACGAGGGCTGGTGCAGACAGGCTGCGCAAAGGCAGGCAGGCACTCCGCCGTGATAGGAGTACTACGACAGGCTTATACAGGGTGATGTACAGGGCTTTGCAGGCTGCGTGGTAGATAACCGAGCCTAGCAGGGTAGCAGGGTAGTAGAATGGGACAGGGACTCTTTATTGCAGAGGAAATGTCTGAGCTGAAATTTGGAGGGAGTGCAGGTTGATAGGGTGGGTAGAGGTGGACATTTCTGAAAATGTCAAAAAGGGACAAGCCCCCATCCAAAAGGGCATGGCATTTGGAGAAGACTGCAAGGAGGTTGGAATGGGTGGTCCACATGGGGTTATGGTCAGAGTTGAGGCTAGAAAAAGATGAGGAAGAGATCATGGAAGATCTATTAGCTGGGAAGTGGAGAAGGGGCTGGGTCCCACTGAGAGGGTCTCTGTCATCATGATAGGAGTTTTGTAGATTGAAACCAGGGAAGTAAAGATTGCTGATTATGAGACACATTTGTTAGTCAAGCAATTTCAACTCATCTCTTTTTAATTCAAATGAGATCTGAACATTCTTTCCTAGAGGTAAAAGGCTCGAGCGACCTTAAAGAATGGTAGACAGGACCGCTGTTTAGACTCATTTTTAGGAACTGTCCTCATCCCAGAATCAGTTCATTCCAAGAAAGAAAATGATCTTTCTTTAAACAAAACAAAATGAACAACAACAAAAACTCCTAGCTAGGTGAGAAAATGAGTCCAATAAATGAGACTGGAAAATGCCCCAACCCATTTGCTTCCCCAAGTTTAATCTTCTGGCTCCAGGGTTTTCTGTATATCAAATCCACTGTCTCATTAACAGCCATCTCTGTGGCACAGCCATCGTGTGTTAGGCCATTTCAGAAGCAGAGGAAATAGCGAGACTGCATTGTTTTCTTTACAAGGCCCTTGAAACAGCACACCCGTCTAAAAGAGAAAACTTTGACTAGCGTGTAGCATTGAGAACAGCTGAACATGGCCTGGCACTCCCTGTCCAAAGTTATTCATCATGCATTTTGGGAGGCCTTTTACTGAATCTACCGACAGTAGGATCTTTCTTGTACTCAACACACACTTTGGGCGATCTAACGGACTAGGTTAGAGTGTCTGCAGAAACGATGAGAGGCAACTTGCCCCGAAGAACTTCGCTTCTCTTTGAAGTCAGGTGGCTTGAATTTAGGGCTGTTAGTTGGCTAGAATTTAACTTATCTTCTTCCACCTTTCAGGACTTTCTGGATGATGTGCTCCTCTGAGGTCTAAGGTCTAGAACTGTTCTCTAAATTATGGTACCTTTACGGTCTCAATGATAGAAAATAATGATGCCATGGTTGTCCCAATGCATTTGATGATGGTGCAATGATCAGAAAGATGCCAATGTTGACAAGTGAACGTCCCTTTGCCTTCCCAGCCTCCTTCATATATTCTCAGGCATAGGATGACAAAGGGAAGTCCACGAGTCACGTGAGGAAAGACTGTAGCCATGGATACACGATCAGAAGCTCCTCTGTTCACTTCTGCCCCCACCTCTACTTTATCCCCCGTCCCGTATCCTTCTCCTGTTTCTCCACCACCTTGCCCCAAACCACTCTCTTCTGCTCAACGTTCTGCTGATGAGTCATTCCAACCATACTGATATTCAACCCATGCCTGGTGCAGAGTTGGTGCTCAAATAATTATTGAATGAGTTGATTACCCCAAGGTTTCTTTTTGAATGAAGCAAGGCTTTCTGTCTGTGAGGCGGAAAGAGCAAGGGTTTGGGAATACATCAGCCTAGATTTGTACCTGTCTGAGTCACTAACTGGGCTGGAGACGAAGGCTTAACATCTCTGAGCTGCCATTTTATCAGTTTTGAAAAACGTGGGTGACAACGACTATTTAAAAAGGTGCTATGTATCAGAATGCCTACCATCGTGGCGGAGACATCATGGGACCCCAATAGATGCACATTTTCTTCCTATCTGAAAACACTGCCACTTGTCCTACATGGTGTCTTTGTTGTTTGTGGCTGTTGAAGTTGTGGAGACCCAAGGATGGAGAGTAGAACTCCACTCAGGGGTTTCTAGGCTGTCACATTTTGGAAGCAAATGGCCAGGCCTCACTTCCAAAGTGCTGCTGGGTGGATCTGAACCACCAACCTTTAGGTTAGTAGTCAGTATTTAACATTTGTGCCACTTGGGGACTCTTGTACCTTTAAGGCAATCAAAGAATCAAATAGAGAATCATTAATCTATGAAGTGTGTAGATGTCTCAGGAGAGAGAGAGAGAAGCAGGAATCACAAGGGGTGGGGCGGGGGATATTGTTAGAAAATTATAAAGGAAGTAAAGGTTCAAATGGTTAATTTTCTTGGTTGAGTTTTAAGAGGAAATTCAAGGTGTCCATTAATTATACTTACCAATTGGGTCTAATTGGCAACTACCCCAAAATGAATAAAACAAGCGGGAGTCAAGAGAGAAAAACGGCAGGCATCCTGTCAAAAAATAAAATCTTTGAAATTTCTACAACCCAATGGTCGGATACACATTTTATTAAAGCAGATTGCTCTGATCATCTCCTTTAGGGAGATTTATACCAGTGACGGCAACCCATATTGCACTTGAGACCTACGCAAAGTGTCCACCAGCCTTCAGGACCAGCAAGGTCTCATCTCATCCCTCCTTACATTAGGTCTTTACAGTCAACATTCCCTTGGCTGGAACAAGTGTCCTTTATGATTCTGGTTCAACCTTTGTAAATGGCCACTCTGGTGACAAAGGATTAAAGGAACGAGTCCTTGCTAAGGGTTGCTTAATACTTAGTAAGTCCTCAAAAAAATGTTAGCTGTTATATTAATTTCAATGAATATTATTCTTTCTCACAACCCCCCTTTGTCTTCTGAGATAGAATATAATCTGAATCCTCCATCTCTCTTATTTTACAAAGCATTTTTCAGATTTCTGGAGAAACGAATGGCATATGCTTTGATTATTAGGTAGCTACTTTGGGCATAAAATAACTCAATTTTCAGGGGCAAATTTATTCATCTCTTCTGCCTCTTAAGTGGAACTGATTTGAAGTCTGAATGTGGTACTTGCCATGTATAACATTATATTTGCTGAAATGACCCTCGCGTTTTCCTCTTTCCTTTTGCTTATCAAGAAGACAAATCGGTATCTACGTGTCATTGCTGCGGTTTGTTGCCATTGAGTGGATCCTGGCTCATGGTGAAAGTGTGTTAGTGTAGACCTGCGCTCCATAAGGTTTTCAAGGCAGATTTTTCAAATGTCGATGGCCAGGCCTTTCTTTGGAGGTACATCTGGAGGTTTAGCACTACTTACCTTTTGGCTAGTCATTAAGTGTTTCAGTGTTTGTGCCTCCAGGAAGTCTATATCTATATAGATTTGGATATACATTACTCCCACCTAAGAATATTATCAAAGCCAATTCGGAATAATACATTTTCTACCAATTTGACTGTTCTACCCAAGGCCAGAAGATAGACACGGGAGCAATAATGCCCTGACTCTGGGCTGCTAACGGATTAGATAAACTTCCTTTGTCTGGTGCTAGGTGGCTCCGATCTAGACCTCCAAAGAGAAGCGAAGGAGCTGCTAGCTTCTGCTCAACTTTTGTTCCTTCCTCAGAACCAAGGGCCGTGGCAGGTCCTTGATCCGCAGGCTACATCTCTGGTCTGACTTCATAAGCTCATACCAGACTTCTAGAGCAGCCACCTACACCAACTGCCATCAAGTACTTTCAAACTCATGGTGACCCTCAAGGGCAGAATAGAGCTGGTTCATAGAGTTTCCAAGGCTGTGAGGTGTTTTTCTGTGAGACTGCCACCTCTGTCTCCCGTGGAGTGTTGGTGGGTTTGAACAGTTCAAAACTTTAACCACTGGCCCACTAGGGCTTCTTAGAGCTGCCGCAGTGGGTGGCAATCATTAAGAAGTGGGGGAGCCCAGGGGGTAAGTTGTTGGTGTGAGGTATTTCCATTTTTCATGGAAAGTCTTGCGGTAACTCCCCGGTGCCCACACACAAACTGGCAAGACCGCCTTTTCATTAGCAGGCGCTTACGGGGCAAAACAGACAGCAACAGATCTTGGAGCACAAAATGCAAGGAAAGGTTTCCTGGAATCCCAGCAGTTTGCAAAATAACAAACCGTGAGTGATTACTGGAAGCGGCTCCGGAAAATTACTAATTAGCATGTTCCTGAGAACATGAATTCTCCCAGGCCTCTCTACCGCTGCGCACAACAATGACATCAGTTGCTAAATGCTATGGGTGAAGCTTCAAATGGACAACACCAACACAACCCCCACCCCCAGTCCCCCCAGAAATGCAGCTTTTGTTGAGGGAAGCAAGCTCAGGATTGGCTGGGGACATCTTCCCTGCCGAGTTAACACCTGTTTATTTTTTCTAATTTTTGGGTTGCATTTATCAAACCCTAATTACAAAAAGTTAAACGACACTTTAATGAAGCTCAATCAAGGTAAGATTAATGGTATAACTAAGAATGGAAAGGTTTGGATAGGAAGTATCTCTTGGATGTGTCCTTCATTGTCCAGGCTTTTTCTTAATTAATTTTGGGACCTAGTAGAGAAAATAATCTCAAGGGAGGCATGAGGGGATAAAGGTCGAAGGGCCTGACACTGCAATGTCAGTGGCCTGAGAGCTCTGTCCCAGTTTCTTGCTGCTCAGCATCATGGAAATGTGTGTTCTTTGAGGAACCCTGGTGGTGTAGTGGTTTCAATTTGAGCTGCGAGCTGCATAGTTGGCAGTTCAAAACCACCAGCAGCTCTGAGGACGAAAGTCTGGGCTTTCTACTCCTGTAAACAGTTACAGCCTTGAAAATCTATGATGGGGAAAGGGGGCTGTGGAGTGTGTGCTCTGAGTCAGCATTGACTTGATGGCAGTGAGTTTGGATTTTGATATTTTTTTTGGTCTTATTTGAGTTACTCAGTGCTCTATCAAACAGCATAAGAGGAGTCCTCCTGCCCCACCTGCACAACTAACATGAACAAAGAGACGCAAACTGGGAGATTGGGGTTGTGGGTCAGTTCACTATATACATTTATACACCTGGAGATTTTCAAAGTGAACGTTCCCATCTGTAAACTGAATCCCCAAAAGGAGATGAAATATACTGCCCTCCTATCGCTATGAAATAAAATCCACTGCCGTTTAGTTTTCTTTGACTCACAATGACCCCACAGAACAGAGTAGAACTACTCGGCAGTGTTGCCAGGACTAAATATTTACAGGTGCAGACAGCCTCATCTTTTCCCCTTGGAGTGGCTGGTGGCTTTAAACCAACAACCTCATGGTTAGCAGCTCAAGGCTTAGCCCACTGGGCCACCTTTTCTGATTCTCTGGTCTCCCCTATAAAGGGTAGTTGGCTAATGGGAAACAATGACACGTGCATGGTGGTTTTATTTCCTGAAAAACAAATCCTACTTCACATGTAGTCCTTATTCGTGCTGCAGCTAAAATTTGTAAGTAGATGAGGATAAACAATTTCATGAGAGCAAAATAAACATCGATGGACCCCATGCTTTGCACAGCATTCCTGAGTGTTCAGAGTTCCTAGAGAGAGGGTGGCAACCCCCTGCCCCCGTCCACCCCTCAAAAAGCCTCCGTTCAAACATCTCTGACAGGTACTCCCAGGACCATCCCACCCCCAGTTTCTGTCTGAATTCTGTGGTCCTCGTATGTATCATCAAACAAATTTAAAGCTTTGTGCTTTATTGTTTAACTCTTTGTAGACAAAGAAGCTATGGAGCAAGTGTGAAGCAGGGA
The DNA here is from genome assembly GCF_050624435.1 of Tenrec ecaudatus. Lineage (NCBI taxonomy): Eukaryota > Metazoa > Chordata > Mammalia > Afrosoricida > Tenrecidae > Tenrec > Tenrec ecaudatus. The sequence goes on along the minus strand of NC_134539.1, from coordinate 71,781,880 downwards.
TTGAGGGACAGAATCCTGGGTTTGCCTTTAACTAGCCGTTTGACAAGGACCTAGGGCCTGAGACCTCTGTGGCTCATAGGTGAATAAAAATACGAATGGCCTGCCCACCATAAGGTGATTGTGGGCATAAAAACGCTGTTATTTGCAAAGTTTTGAATTGTGTATGATAAACTGATAACTACCAAGTAAGCAGTTCTAGTCCACCAAACACCCCGTTTTGCAAGTGAAAGATGAGGTCACTTGCTCTTGTAAAGATTGACAGCTTCAATCAGAAACTCTTTAAAGTTCTTTAAGTATTTCCACATGAATATCCAGATCCACTGCCTCTGAGCAGATTCAGACCACCTCACTTTTCTCCCATGGAGCAACTGGTGGGCTCAAACCACATAACCCAATACTTAACCATCGGGGTCTCTGTCAAGTGCATGGCCATGTTTTATTTATCTCGCAACACCTGGAGCATCTTACTCGCATATATCATAAGTACACAAGCAAGTATTGGTGGAGGAATATACCTAATGAGAGAGATGTAACAGAGAGCAACCACCATTTATTTGAAATGACTAATATTCTAGGTTCGCCACATTTTGAGAAACAGCAGGGCCTATGGCACGCATTTTGCCTCTATAGGCAGCATTTTAAAGGTACGGGGTGGGGAGTGGGGGTGTATAGAAGCCACCTTTCCCCCAGTGAGCATGGCATGGAAAAGCTGCTGAATGAGCCAGCACCATGCCTGGGATCAGGACTCTGGGACAGGGGAGTTGGACTTTAGGGGACCCAGGATACGATGAAGAATAAAAAGAACAATTCTCATGAGGTTAGACTAAACTCATGGTGGGCATCTAAGTAGAGGGAATTTTCAGAATCCTCATTATAAACAGGATCTCTGCCTGTGGCTAAGGAATGGACATGACTTGGCGCTGTTTTGTCATTCACCAACTCCTGAGAGGGAAGGTAACTTTGGTGCTAACTGCCAGCTTTTATTAAATCTGTTACATTTTTCCTAATACTTTTTGCCCATAGCATTTATCAATGTGATTTGAGAATAGTGTTCTCAGTAACGTGTCTGGGGTAGATTTCTGAACCAGTCTCTCTTTCTTTTGCTTTCCAGGCGTGGCTTTTTCCTTCCCTCTGGAAGGGACCAACGGATTGACAGAAACCAGCCGGGAGGAAGCAAGAGAAACCAGAGGCCCTGCTGGACCTGACCTGCGGATGGATTCCCATCACAGCTCTAGAGTGACATAGATGGTGATATTTATAACCATATTTATACATGCAAAAATATATTTCCTAACTCCTATATTTCATGGATAACGGATTACTTCCATTGGATTTTCTTTCTTCCTCTTCCTCCTTTTTCTTTCCTTCCAATTCTCTCTCTCATTTTAAATTATAACAGCAATACCTGATCATCAAAAATAAGCACACCAACGAAGGGTGAGCAGCTTCTGAAGGCTATACAGTGGAATCTGCCAGTGACCTTCTCCACCTCGAATTTTCACTCCCTGGAAGTGTCACCAATCCTTGTTTCACCTGTGTCCTTTCAGATACTTGGATTTTATAGGTGTCTGTGTGTGTCTGTGTGTGCAAGCACAAGTCAAAAGTTCACAGAAACCTTTGCTAAACAAAACCATAAAAATGTGACACTATTATTTCTTGGCATACCTTTTATCTAAGTCTGTGTACTTTGATAGGTGGATTTTCCAATTGTCTAACCTTTCCCTGAAGAAGTCTACATTCGTCTACTTACACCACACCAGCCCAAGAGACTCAAATTAAGTTCCTTTGGAATAGTCTTTGGGTTGGAACCCCTAGCTGAAGGGTTTGGGCAGGGCTTTAGGAGGATGCACTGCAGTTTCCCCGTGAACTTCTCATAGGACAGACCTTACGACCCTGAAGGAATGAGCAAGGGCTTTGTCCTGAGCGAGGGAAAATGCTTGGGCTCAACGTTTCTGGCCCTTGGCTCACCAATGCAGGTTTCAATTTTCTTCCCAAGGTAATTAAAAACGTTCTGCCACTATGGTTCCAGTCCACATGTTAGCAGGTTTATTCTAAAGCTGTTTAACTATGTCTCTGGGATGGGTCACAGGATTGTTTGCTCAATGATGCACTTGTCTTAGTCCTGTTTGGGCACCTTGAAAATAAAGTTCCAAACAAAATTGTTGTTCCAAAGAGGATCTGTCGGGCCTGTTGAATTCAAGGCAGAGAGGTCGGCTCAGGAGGTTATGACACCTGATTTGGGCGAACTTCAGAAGGGTAATGAGGTAGTTAGTTTATTGTGCCCACCTGGGCAATAAACGCATGTGGGGTTAATTGAAGGACGGAGAGATAAATGGCTCCTTGCACCTCACCTTGCTAGTTCTCGGGTCTCTTGCTTTCTGATGGTTGAACCAGGGTTCAGCTGCCTTAGCCAGTTCCTGCTTCAGCTGGCAAGGCTCACTTCTTGCATGATATCCCTGAGGAGAAGCCACATGGACCTACCCCGATGCAGCCCTGGGTGCTGGAGCAGCCGTGTGGAGACCCCTGCCAGCGCTGAGATGCTTACATACTCACTGACTCAGCTTTCCTCCTGCAGTTGAGGTCATAGTTTGTGTTTTGTGAGATGGAGGAGGACTTTGTGGATTGGTGTCGGACATATGGGTTAATGGGTTCGTGTTGGACTTGTGGGCTTGGGCAGCACTGGGTTGGCATGATTTCTTGATGTGCACTTACTCTTTATATACATATATACTCTTATACATATGAGTTTCTGTGGTTTTTATTTTAAAAGTACCCAGACTAATACAGGTAAGCTTCTTAGTTTTTCTCAAAGGACACAGGGTAGTCACAGGGTAGTATTATGAGAAAGTTTTACTTATTATGCACACATATGTATATAAGTATACAAATATATGCTTCAAAAAGTACATAGAAAGATTCTCGTCCGATGTTATTTTTCTATGAAGTCCCCTTGTGTGTGTATACGTGCATATATTATGGAAACTCATTGCCATTGAGTCAATTCTGATTCATACTCGTACATAATTTATATCTGTGTATATAAATTATTTTTTAACTGCAATTATATTAAATTCAATGTTCTCTAACAACCTTTTAACTTAAAAAGAAGAAAGAAAATACTCCTGAATATCTTGTAATATGAGCCCTTATTGATCAATCTTTAGGTTATTTCATTTTTTATTACTATAAGTAATATTACAATAAATACATGTCAAAAATATTCCTACAAGTGAAATGACAAGGTCAGGGTTATGCACATTTACGCTTCAATATCGGTAGCCAATTTGTCTTTCAAATTACAATATGTATCCCATTCCACACATCCACCCAAAATGTAGGAGGACATATTTCCTCAATGCTTATTGGCAGCATAAACTTTGTTGGTTTTTTAGCCAATTTATTGTTTCAGAAGCCTCATTGCTTTACTTTTCATGGGTCTAATTCTAAGTGAAGTTGATTGTGAGTATTCATTCATCTTCCCTGTGGACTTCCTGTTATTCTTCCCATTTTCTAAGGACTTTTCACATCTTTCTTTGTGATTTCTAGATGTTCCTTGTACGTTACAAAACTAGCCCTTTGTCATTGCTGCCAATATTTGATTGGAGTTGCCATTTCTCTGTTGAAATTTGCTTATGGAACCTCCTAATGGGGTTCCCAAATATTTCATCTGTTTTTTTTACAAAAATTAGCTCGTGTGAATAGAAAAGTCATGCTAGTTCTGAGTTTGGCATTATGCAAAGTTGAGGGAGAATGACAGGAGGTGAGCTGGACAACAAACCTAGAGATGTGACGCTACATCTGAGAGTGTCTAGGGAGGAAAGGTAATGTTCATGTTCATTGGTTACTTGAGAACTTAAGGTTTCGCTAGATCTGGAACACAATTGATATTCTAGGTGTACTGACTTAACAAGATAAGCTAAATCCCAACTGCCTAAGGCTTTAACTCTCAGTTTTATTTAAAAACATAGGCTGAAATCAAAAGAAAAACAAATTAGGGAAAGGTCAGCTCAATAATGACATATCATGATGTCCAAAATAAAGTTACCCAATTATTAAGCATAGCTCTACTAATTGATCTTTTCATAATTGTCAGCATCCATAAATGCTCCCAATGATTTATTTACTGGCATTTACTGGAGGCTTGAGGAGTCTTCAACACTGACAAGCTCTTATAATCATTCATAGCTAGTTACAGTATGTTATTGTTAGCTGTCGTCAAGTCTACTCCAGCTCCTGGAGATTCCATGTGACACTGAACAGTACTGCTCCTTGAGCTTCTGGGCTGTCATTTTTATGCACACATACTGTTCCCCCCCCTCCCACATAGCTTCTAGGTGGGCTTAATTGCTAACTTTTAGGTTGTAGCAGCCCAACACTTTTGAATGAAAGGGTTGCTGTAGAGGCCATTCGGAATGACATTGACATTGTAGGTCAGAGTAAAACTGCTTCATAAGCTTTTAAGGGTTGTGCTCTCTCTAGAAGCAGACTGCCACATCTTTCTCCGGCAAAGTGGCGGGTGAGTTCAAACCATTTAATCACTTCTCCGTCATGCGTCCTTAAGTTATAAGAGTGCCAAATTGGCTAGAGAAGGTAAGAAAGACTTTCATTTCAGGGTCTCTTCAAACATTTCCTCAATAGAGTCAGAGAATGGGCTACTCGTGATTTTTGACTCTGGTCTCTTGTCTTTTTCCCCCATATGGTAAGACCCAGGTATAATGTTCCTTCCCAGGAGAGGTTTGAAAGCAAACCAACCTCCATTCTATAATCCGCTCCCAAGATTAGTCCATAAAGAAGTAATATGAGAATCCCTTCCTTGGTCTTTGAAATAGCTTATCTTTGAAATATCAATATCAAGGGTAAAATGTCTTGAAAACACAGAACTTGTCTTATTATTTTTCATGTATTGGGACTTAACAAATGATGTGCCCCAAAGTGTATGGTAAGTGATCCATCATGGAATGTACATGCAGAAGGTAAAGCATAGCTTAGGAAATTATTCTGAGGCACAGGGGGAGGGGCTGTTTTATTTAATGCTCTCGAATAGCTAAACTAGAATGGTCTAAAATAATCAATGTGATTTTAGGCAGCCTTTCTCAGTCCGATTTCAAATGGAAAGCCAGTGGAAGACTCTTCAAATATGGAGCACAGAAAGTTCAAAGGGGAAAATTCTGAAAGGCAGAATCTATTTATGGGCTAGGCTGCCCAGTGAACACATTAGAATAGAGTATACTCTGATCTGAATGGTGGATTAAGTTCATGAGCCACTCCAACTGATGATGAATGGCTACCTGGAATGGGGTGCTGAACAGGGAGGGCAAGGATGGCTAGCCGTCCCCTGATACGAAGTAAGAACATCTTAGTTGATCCCTTAAGAATGAAAACTGTTGCTTTGCTTCCAGAAGCATTACTGCCAAACAAACAAAGAAACAAAGAAACAAAATTCCCCAAACAAAACCACAAAACCCCGTGAAGCAGTTTTGACCCATGGGCATGAGTTAGAATAGATTTACCAGTAGCTCACAACTGCAGCATGTTTGTCTAGGATAAAGGCAACGTTTGCAAATCTCTCTTTAACTGATGTGACCACGTGCCCAAGTGACAGCATACTGGCACACCGAGTGCAAGGAAAGTTAGGGGCACTGCTTCCTCACTGGGCCTTTAAAAGGAAGAGTTGCGCCTTTCTTTGGCTCCTTTTGCCGTATGGTTGGAAGGTAGCCTTCTCACCTCCAGCTCACAGGGTCAGACGTGGCTGGCAGCGATGGCCAGTCGCCTCCTCTCCTGTTGTGAGTTAAAGGAGGTCATGTGCCATTTCCTATACTCAAGGGCTGTGTCATAAAACATCGGTCTCTAAATAACAAATAGCCTCACCAACCAGTCTGATATTTTATGAATTCTGCAATCACTTCGGCTACTTGCTGGCTGAGAAAGGCCAAGGCCAATTTAATCTGCTGCTTCAAAGAAAGGCCCTCTAGAGGTCGCATCAGATGAGGCCACACTGAAATGTCAGCTGCTCCTCTGACAAAGATGGGGAAGAGCAGCCGGTTCTTCTAGAAAACCCCAAATGGTAAAAGCATGGGCTATGGAAATCTAACCTTCCCCAGCCTTCCCCATCAATTCATATTGTAATACACGTGTGTCTAGAAGGTCCACCGGGATGCTGGGGCTTTGCCTACTTACTTGGGACACATTATCGGGAAAGGCTAATCGCAGAAAAGAAGACGGTGTTTGATAAAGCCAACAGTGTCACAAACGAGAGAAACCCTTCATGGCAGATTGGCACAATAGCTGCAGCAATGGATCCACAAGTAGCAAAAATTGCAAAGATGGTGCAGGGCAGCATTTAACAACTGGATGAACATTAGGCTACTATTTGCAAGGCCGGCAGTTCAAGTCCACCAATTGCTCTGTAGACGAAAGATGAGGCTATCTGCTCCTGTCAAGATTTACAGTCTCTGAAATCCTATGTAGAGCCACCATGAACCAGAATGGACTTGATGACAATGGGTTTGAGCCTGGTTGGGAAAACAATCACTTAGATTAGATTCTGTTTGCTGTGAACTTTGTCTGATGTGGATTTGTGAAGCATGGAGATTGTAAAGTCAAAGAAAAAAAAAATCTAGTCTTGCAATGAAATATAATGAAAAAATGTCTGTATCAGATGGGTGTTCAGAATATAGATATTAAATCCACCCCCAAAACACAATTGCTTGCTTTAGCCCAACCTCAAATAATATTCCAACAAAAAGGAGTAAAACCCTCATCAAAGAGGTTTCTATTCTCTTCTCCAATCACTTTTGGGAATAATACAGTAAATGAGAAAGAAAAAAATCCGATAATGATCCCAAACAGCTTTTAAAACACCTTCTGGACCTATTCATCTTCCTTCAGCTTTGTTTCGATACCTTCAACAAGTAATTTCTCCCTCTTACTGTCATTGAGTCGATTCTGACGATTAGCCACCCCCGTAGGTTTCTGAGACTGTAACTGTTACAGGAGTAGAAAGCCCAGGCTTTTCCCACGAGCTGCTGGCTTTTCTAAACTGCCAACTATGCAGATCGCAGCCCAACCTGTAACCACGACACCACCAGGGCCCTTACTCAGAATCCTCAATAATCCTGCCTGACAGCATGACTGCTGGGAGGCCCTGGAACAGTGTACACCCCTAGATATCTTGAATCATCTCATTGACGTTCTGTCCTTGGCAAGGGGGGACAACTGTAATTCAGAATGTATTACATGGGCTATATGTATTACATGGGTTACATGTTGGGCTGATCACAGCAAAGTCAGCTGACTGAACCCCACAGCTTCCCTGCTAGAGGAAGCATTTTTGTTTCCTGCCCCCCAAAAGACTAAAAGCCCCTGAAGCTGTATATAGGGTCTATGTGAGTCATTAATTGACTCAGTGGCAGTGGGTGGCTATGTGTGCCTAGCATAGGTTAACCGTACTCTGCTATTGAGCGATTTATAAATGAAAAGATATGCTACTTAGATTATCTTCAGAGTTATCCAGAAGAGGAAATAGGTGGGGTTCGGTATAGAGGAAATCAGATTAGCCATGGAAGATAATTTTGGGAGCTGGGCAATAGGTATAGTTTTGTATTTGTCTGAAATTTTTAGTAATGAAAGACTTACCAAAAAAATATACTTGGATTGGAAAGCTTTGTCAGTCTACTTAAGCTGTACGTTCTAGAGTAGTGTTCTACTGAACAGCTAAACTGTTCCCCACAACGTGCTAAGTCGATTCACTTTTTTTGTGAACCATACATGATACAATAAGCATGGAAATTGTTCATTGTGGACCTTTGATTACTTAACCCCTTTGAGCTTGGCATATGGGGCATTTACAATGCTAGTGGGTCACTTTTGATATAATTCAGTTATCCCTCCCTCTGTGGCCTCAGTCTGATCGTTTAAGTAAGTGATTTTATGTTCTTTTAAATGTCAGCTAAAGCCATTCTTTTGCCCAGATTCACCGACCTAACTCTTGGACTAGAGATACAAAGGGGATGCGTCGCCTGTGCCCTTCCTGTTCTCCTCCTCCTTCCTACTTTTCAAGCACAATCTCAATCTCTGTCTAATCCAAGCCAAGGTTTATTACTCAAGCTGAACATGGCTTGGGGAAAAAAACATACACAACCCTGGCGGCCCATGCCACTTTACATGTATGGCTGCCAATCTCAAATGCTTCCTGGTTGCCACGTGGCCATCCTACATTTCCCTGGTGTATTCAGTCACATCCTAAAACCGGATTGCTTCATCCTGCTTCCCTGTCCTCCATCTCCAACACCTCCTTCCCTCCCACAGCCTCAATTGATGACCCATGGTTTGAATTAAATGCAGAAGCAATCAGAACAGAAATACCTGATCACCCCACTAGAAAATATTCTATTATACCCACATGGAGTCAATCAACCCTTCTATCCCTCCTGTTAAACAGGAACGAAGTAACCCTGATCTTCATTCGTGTGTCCCCAATTCCACCCCCTCTCACTTTCTGAAGGACTTGGGTGACATTCTCTGGAAGCTGGTCCTCATCTGACTTTTATTTCTGTAAGTACTGACTCCATAGGAATGCTAGACTCTGGTTCTCAGTATCCACTGGCATCTCCTAGAGTGTTTATGCAGTACGCTTGCTGTGTCTAGTTTGTCACACGCATGTGGACACACACATTTTCACAGGTACATATACATGCTTTAGTTCTCTTAATAACACTTGTAACTTTTGGGCAACCAATGCTCTCTTGTTTACTTATTTATTGGCTCCTCTGGGTTTCAGACCCACATTTTGCTTATTCCTGCTACTTTTCTCGATCCTCAATCATATCTGGCATAAAATAGGGTCTAATTGTGACCATCAGAACAATTAAATTGTTGAGATTTTGCATGTTGACATTTACAAGATTGCAGACGGGTAGAGGGAACTGCCCGAAGTTTGAAACAAACAAACAAACAAACCAAAATCTCCTTTAAAAACAAATTTGTTTGGCAATCAATGACCATCCTTTTGTACTGACTGTTGACAGTAAAGTGTGTGGAGGGAGGGGAGAGCATGGAGGAACGGATGCCAGAAGGCTGAGAAACATGTTAACACACTCGGTGCATGCGATGTGTTGTTACTTGGAATTGACATGTGGATCAGAAAGGGTTTATAGACCCGAATAGAATTCCCTTAGTAGCTCAGGAGAATATTCTTCAAGAGATTATATATATATATGCCATATATATTTATATATAAAGTATAAAGGCGGGGCTGCTGCTGAGAGGTGGCTTCCGTCGACAAGCATCCCTAAGTGATCCAGATGAAAGGCACTCATGAGGAAAGGCCCGAGTGTGTCCCCTGGGACAGCCAGGTTTGGAGCAGTAGCATTGAAACAGCATCTAATTTTCAGGGGCAACTTCATTCCATGATCATATTGTAGGTGTCCTAAACTCTTGAAGAAGGAAATGAAAGGACTGAAGGACACAAGGTCAAGGCGTCCGGACTTTTGGTGCTAAGCTAAGGGGAAATTCCAGGAAAACTGGAATAGATTGGTCACGTGTCACTAATAGGCTCAGGGGTAGGACCTCGAAGCATATTATTCACTTCAGCTGATGGGTACAGTTCTAACGCTTCAAATTCTTTGTGATCTTATGGGTCTCCGTTGGGTTGCTTTAACCCTTCCCTTGCCATTTAATTATATTCACCAAAGGGATTCTTGTGGGAGGCTCAAAAGTCACTGCCTTGAAGTCGATTACGAAGCATAGTGACCCTGCAGTTTCCTGAGACTGCAAACCTTTGCAGGAGTGGAAATGCTCATCTTCCTCCTCCCTGCGACTCTGGGTCTGCCACCAGGGGTGACCCCATGTGGGCTGCTGTCCTAGGGAGCTGCCAGTGCCCTGCTATGCTCCCACCAACCTTCAAGCCACACAACTGCATCCACTGGTGTGTGATCTCCTTGCATCGTACTTCACCTTTGTGGTAGTCACACCATTTCATGTCAACTTGAAGTTCTATAAAAGTGTAGGGGTGGCATTTAACCTGTTGTGGTAGTTACGTAATTGCATGTCAACTTGATAAATAGATTGTTGGAGTGGAGTTTAGCCTGCCAGTCAGGTCACAGCCTAGAGTGGCCTCCCTGTGGGTGTGGCCTTCTCATGAGGATTCTGGGAACTTCCTCTTTTTCTACTGGAGGCAGACCACACGCTTTCTCTCCGATTCACCTTCCTACTGAGGAGACATGCTCAGAGAACTGGAGGAGCCACGTGGAAACCTGCTCCTGCTACGAGATGCTTCCACCAGCACTGGATCCACAAGACTTTTCACTCACCAGCCTGTGATCATTGCAGATGCCGTGTGAGTCTGAAGAGGAATTTATGGATAGTATCCAACAAATGGGCTAATATCAGACTTGATCTGGACTGGGCTGGGATGTTTTCTCAATATACAATTGCTTTTTGGCATAAAGCTTTTTCTTATACATATGTGAGTGTCTCTGGAATGGTTCCTCCAGTCAACATGGACTAAGACATCTGTCAATCAGGTCTCAGGTCACAGCCTAATAATGTCACTTGGAGATGTGACCTAGATATATAGATATATAGCTCTCCAGAGGCCAGTCTCTCTCTCTCTCTCTCTCTCTCTCTCTCTCTCTCTCTCTCTCTCTCTCTCTCTCTCTCTCTCTCTCTCTCTCTCTCTCTCTACCTTCCTGCTTGCTGGCTACCCTGAGAGCTTCTGGAGCCATGCAATGCTTCCACCACCAATGACTTTGCCCACAGCAGCCTGTGGTCCTCCTGCATTCTGTTTCATTGCATGTGACTGTGTGAGTCTGGAGAGGGACTTATGGACTAGTATCAGACTTAGGGACGTAAGTTGGACTGGGCGGGGATTTTTTTATACATAATTACTCCTTGATGTAAAGCTCTTCCTTACACATATTTGGGTGTCATTGGCTCTGTTTCTGTTTCAATATTGTTCCAGTCAAATGCCAACTTTCTGTGACATCAGCCTGCAGCTATGCGAGGCTGCTGAAGAGGGTTCTGGATAGCGTCGGAACTATGGGCTTGGGTAGGATTGGGCTATGATGCCCTCCTAATAGAGTTGCTTCTCGAGATAAAGTTCTTTGTTATACATCTATGGGTATCACTGGCTTTGCTTCTCTAGACAATCCCACCTAACACATACTCAATGTGTGACCTTCTCTGCCATCAGGACTCTTGGATTTTTAGGAAGCTTCAAAATCATGCAATGGGTGGGCGGGGGGAGGGAGGCATAGCGTTTGTGAATTCTGTCGACTGCATTGATCATCTGTCCCTACCTGTCCACATTCTCTTCCGGCTGTTGCCACTCAGCCCCACTCTGTGGACCTCACTCCTACGCCAAACTCAAGACCGAATCCACTTTGAGCACCAAGGATGTTGCAGGAACTTCTCTGATTTCATGCTTCCCTTTAGCCCTCGGTCGATGCCTCTTCCCGGACTCAATTCCCATTTACCAATGTGTCCAGGCTGCAGCACCTGCCTTGATAATCTAGTGTGGCCCTGGTGTCCCATGAATGGGATGTGACTTATTCCTGATCTACCAAAGGGCAACCAGCAAGTCCTCAGACTGGCTCCTTGAGCCTCCTGATTGTCTAGACTCCGCCTGTGGCCTGCTCTTTACCTTAATGATGCTGAGCTCTGGTCCTCACTGTACCTCTCTGCAGGGCCACCCTCACACCGGCAACCCCTCCATGAGCACTGCGGATGCTACTCCTCCTCTGGGCACCTAAATTACCAAAACACATCTCCATTTGAAAAGACCACCTATAAAAAAGCATTCTTTCCTCTGGGTAACCTATTAGGCACAGGGCTTGGCTAACAGATTCCTGGCTAAGCTTAAATTCCCACTCACACCCTCTTCTCTGGGTACCTAACTCACACAACCACACACCGAGCTCTACTTTCCATACTAGTCGACTATCCAGCTCAGCTGCCACCAAGGATGTATACGATAGCATCCCTTATCTGCCTGCATGTATATCCTCCAAATACCAACATTAAACTTGATCTGGAGCTTGCTTCGTGTCCACCCTGCTCCCATCCACTTTGGATTTCAGCTCATTGTTGCTTTTTTTCCTGAACCTCGGGGTATAAAGAAGAAAATAAAAACCTACATACAAAGGGGGTTTCAAATTTTATAGAGGATGGAATGAATAGATTATGGAATTTCCCCCCAAACTTCTTGAAGCCCTTTCATAGATGACACTGATTATATAACATCTGCCTGTCCTATTGAATATTATGATTAAATTAGGGTTTAGTATTTACAGCCAAATATACCACCCATTGCTATTAGTACTTAAAAAAATCTACCTCTGTTGCTTTCTAGATACATTTATCTCAATTTTATAATTTTCTCTTTTCTTTTAGAAAATGTTTGCTTGAGCATAATTTGTGTTTTCTCTTTCAAAAGACACTTGGGGATTCTTAGGTAGATAAAAGTTTCTGAATTCGATTTTGACCGTAGGCCCCCACTTCATTTTTTTATTCTAGAATTCCTTGTGAAAAAGATAAATGCATGAAAGTTGACTGCTTAAGGCAGCGGAACTTTCTAAAAGATGAAACAAGAAGTGAGAATATGGCAAAGAGAAGCCTCGATTTGACATGAGGTTAAACACTGCCGTTCTGGAGGAGAGGGGCTGTAACAAGCACTGGGGATAGATTCTGAGTTTTGAGAGACAAGCAAAAATAAAAACTTCTTGGACACGTCAAATCAAATTATGCTAGCTTTTGGAAAACTCGCCTGGTCTTTTGTATTTTGGAATTCCAAGTTTTAGAAGTTCAACCAATTAGATCGACATTTCCCTGATAGGAGTGAGCCTTCATCTTACTTTATGATATGGCTTTAGTTAGTGGCACCTTGTTTTGATACCACTGTGACATTTACATGCAAGGCACTTCATGATTCAGGGAGACATTGTTGCTCTCATTTTGCTAAGCTGTTGACAGTTAAGACAGGCATGTCCACATAATAATCATAGCACAGAACACCTAGTGCTGAAGAGATCATTGTAGTGCAAACACTGGATATGCCTTTTGTGGTAATGATGGCTAATTTTATTTGTCACCTTTACTAGACTGCCCCTCCCCGTTGTTTGACCAAGCGCTAGCTGTTGTCATACAGTTCTTACATGTGATTAAAATAACTGGCCTTGGGAGAGAAGATTCCTTTCCGCAATGGAATGCAATAGGATGACATGTGAGCAAATGCAATACAATGTAATCACTTTCAATAGTACATTCTAATGTTCCAAAATCAACCTGTCAATCCATTGAGGTCATATTGTGTAGGGCGGTTCTAAAACTAATCACTTCTGAGCTACTCAAGGACCAGGGATCTGACAGAAACACCAGGGAGAGACAGGTTAGGGGAAGCCTCACTGACAAGCCAAGAACCACCCCAAATCAGAAGCAGAGATCAGGAACTAGAAGAGAGGAAGGACCCGCATGCCTGACATGCTGATGGGGTCCTTTATCCTCCAGAGCTGTGAGAAAATAATTTTCTATTCTCTAAATCCATCCACTTGTGATATTTCTGTGGTGGCACTACTTGGGACTGGGACCTGTGCCATGCATAAATAACTAGGCATATAACTAAAGACATCCAAATAGGCCATAACCGCGTTCACAAAGTAGACAGATGAAAGCTTTATCTGTCATGATGTTTTGGCTTAAAGAATATGTGGTGGCTTTGAAGTACCGTAACTAAGCCAGCGGTTTAAGATGCCAAAGCAAGTTGAATAAGTAGACATCATGTCGCCAGGGTGCTTCTCCAGCTCAGAGTATTATTGCTTCACAGAAGTAAGAAAAGTTTTGAGAAAAAGCATATCTACATTCACAAACCCAGAAAGGGCAGAACTTCCCACGCATGAAAACTGAGGGAGTTAGTTCTGATGCCTCCAATCTGCCACTTCTGGATGACGTTTGCTAGTTCTCAGCGCTGACCTTGTGCATGCCCTAACCCGTCTTGGAGCTTGCTCAAAGCTTCACAACATTGCTACCTGGCGCACTTAAAATGATTCCCTTTCAGTACACTGCCCATGAGACCCAAGAGTGGGGACAGCAGCCTACTTACTTGTATTTATCTTCTGGAGTGAAATATGCTTTTCCAGTTGTCTCCGGAGTTTCACCTCTGCTCCGTATTTTCCAGTGGTCCCGTTGTCAGCCAGGATGAAATGGGAATGCATGCTGTTGAGAACAGTGAGCTTGCTCATGGGATTGGACATGGTCTGGTAGGGACGGACAACCTGTCGGATTTCAAGAAGAAGAAGCATGAATCAGAGAAAAGAAGGCGACATTTAAAAAAAGGGTCCCCGGCTGTCATATGGAAAGAGAGGAAGACAATCAATAGCTTGGTACAGTAGGTTGCAGACTGTATCATCTTCCTAATATTCTTTGGGAAAGAATAAGAATTATGGTAAAAGTTCCCTTTGAGGAAATATCATGCCATCAGGGCTATCGATTTACTTCTTTAGGTCCCTGTAGGTTAATACGAGAGACCTGTTGGCTAACTGGGCTACACACTGCGGCGCTAACCACAAGGTTAGTAGTTCAAAGCCACCAGCCACTCAACAGGAAAAAGATGAAGCTGTCTAGTCCCTATAAAGTCTTGGAAACCCAAAGGGGAATTTCCATCGTGTCCTACTGGGTTCCTATCGTTGGAATCAAATTGATGGTAGTAAGTAAAGTATGGATTCATTTGGTGTTAGGCTACAGAAAGTAGAAGCTGCATTATTGCTGTATTCCAAAGCTGCCAGGTCAGTGAATATTTTATTTTAGAGTCTATCTTTTAATTTGCAAATAAGCCCCAAATAAATTTTATGTTCAGGTACGTTGTTTCTTTCTTTCCTGTCTCTGCTTGACCTTGTTGCTGTCCTTAGTTGTGGTCCAGAGCAACCCCAGGAGATGGGGTGGAATTGCCTCACAGGTGACTCTAAGCTGAAATCTACAGGAGCCCACCCCTGGGCTTTTTTCCTGGGAGCTGCCGCTGAGGCCATTGCAGGACTAACTTTTGGATGAGCAGCTCAGCCCTTCATCACTGTGCCCAATGGGGTCCTTTCATGTTTAACAGGCACAGCAGGACAATCATGCATCCGGGGAAAGAAAGGGGCAGGTGTCTCTATCCTGTCAAGTCTGCTCAGGAATCAGAAGGTCTGCAATTTGAAATCAACACTCGTCTTCTTTGTTCAGGTGCCAGTCGTGGTGGGACCCAGCATTTGGTTCACCCCTGCCTGACCTTCAGATTTTAGACTGCCAGCACCCATCATAATTTGAGACATTTCCTCCAGTTTTTGGTGTTTCTGTGGGACATGGCAGCTCTCCTAAGATGCTGGAAGTGTGAGGGAATTTACTCAAGGGAGGAGTGGGGGAGAAATGGAGCAGACGGGCATGTTGGAGCAGTTGGACATTTGGGACTTCTTCAGTCTCCAAGTCCTTGGGGCCCATTTGGTATTCATTCTTACAAAAGAAATTATTACCACAGAGACTTTCAGATTTTTTGCTATAGAATTTTGATAATAGATTTTTCATACAAGAAGAACAACAATGCCTACTGTGGGCTCGTTGCTGTACACACATTATCCAAATTCCTTGCGACGACCTTGCAAGCTAGCGGCTGTTATTTTTGTTATGTGTGTGAAGAAACTGGGAACCCAAGAGTCAAAATTAGTGTCCCATGTGCTTATTACAGGTAGAACCCAGACGTACATCCAGGTTTGCCTGATTCTAGAGTTGCTGCTGCTTCCATTTTGCCATATGGCTTCCTCCCAATGGGAACATTACATGATGTGTTGGAAATCTGCCCTTGAGATCCTACCCTGACTTGGGAAGTATATTCGAGATAATAAAAGAGGAACACTGACAGACTCACTGTTACATGGCTCTAGTGTAGCCTTCTTGGTTCTGAATCTGAAAAACCATCACAGGGCAGAAATGAACATCGCTGGGTCTTTGTTTCTGTGCCTTCATGTGGGGTTTATGTTAATTCTTGAGTCGGGGTGCTCTTGTTCATGTTCCCCATGAGTGGTTCTAATAAGATCGAGTGGTTTGTTAAGGGAATGGCATCGTTCTTTAAGGAAGAGCAATCTTTAGCAATAAAAACCTCATGCAAGTCGTGTTTCAGCTCCTGAGACTGATTTCAAACGTTCTACATTTCCACGTGCCCAGCAAATAGAACGCCCTTCATGATTAATGAATGAGCAAATATAGAAAACTCAAGACAGATATGCTTTTGTTGAAAACAGAAAACCAAACAAAACACAACTCTTATCTGAATTGTTTAGGAGTTGATTTATAAACTTAAAATGTGTATTTCCAAGTTTTTTAAATACCATCCAGGTCTATTAATATAGATGCAATTTATTAAAGTAGCTTTGATAACAGAACATTCTCTATAGCTTCATTTCAGTTGGCACTTCTTGATAAACAGAGCCCGTAACTTTTGGATTATTGTTCCCAGTAATCACATAAAGCAGCCTTCAATTACTTCCTTGTCTAGATGAGTGAATGAGTGAGCCCCCAAGTACCAACGCGGTGGTTTGTTGGCCTCATCCTGAACCCTTTCCACGGAAAGAGAAGGCCTCTTATGGTTAAGGTTCCAATTTTGTTGTTAATTTTTTAAAATCATAAAACAGTCACCCTGCAGTAATGTGCAGGCTAATAAATATTAATGCTTTGTGGAAAGAGGCCGAGGAGAACAATTTTCTCCTATTCTTAACATGACCCTGTATTGTGCTTTTGGACAAAGGAAGGATTTGTGATTTCTTCTTGTCTCTAAGACCAGCTCTCCTCCAGAGATGGAGCTATGTGTGATGGTGAACCTCAGCCTGAGACATGCGCCCTTATTTTTTAATTCCCAGGAACCTAATTAGAGACTGACAGTGAAAGTGAAATTTTCAAATGGATAACGAAGTGGAAATGATTCCGATGAGTGCACCGTAATTGGAAAATGAAACAACACAATGAAATCATCGGACTCTGAGGTTTCTTTGTTTCCTCCGCATGAGCCTAGAGCCCCTTGGTATCCCAGTTTTCTGAGTTTTGACCTCTTGGGAATAAGGTACATCCACTGAGATCAAGTTTAAGGTGATCACTGATGAATTTAAGTTTCTTTTTTCTTATGAATGTCCATCTCTTTTGATCTAACAGGAGGGCAAGCTAAAGGTGATTGCATTTTGACAGAGAGTCTGTCTGCTGACTAGTACTGCTGTGCACGGCGGTCAAGTGCGTGTGTGACAGAGGAGAGCGGCACCATGAGATTTCCTTGGGGATAATCTTTCTGAAAGTAGTTCATCAGGGTTTTCTTACAGGGAGCTGGTCGGGGGATTCAAACTGCCAAGCTTTCAGTTAGCCACCCTTGTGAACCGCCCAGACTCCTAACCAAGGGGCTCACTTTGAAAAAGAAATGAAACACCTTCATTCATTGTCCGTCATGTTTGGAGGATATGCCGATTCCTGGAAGTGCTCGCAACACACGAACTACGGAAATCTGAGTCCCAGTCCCATCAATAACTACGATATCTGCGTCTCACTTTCTGAAGCTTCACACATAAAATGATAAAACTACTCACCTCGTGGGAATACATGAGATACTATATGCCAAGTTATCTGGTGCCACAATCTATATACATACTTTTTTCCCTTCAGGTCCACTTTACCAATGGTGTGCTGATTTCCCAATTGCACCCAATCAAACTCACTGCCATGAAGTTATTTCTGATTCATGGGGTCTCCATAAGGTAGGGTAGCACTTCCCTGTGGGTTTCCGAGAATGTAAACTTCACAGGACTAGAGAGCCTCATCTTGCTCCTGTGGAGCAGCTGGTGGTTTCAAACTGCCAGCCCTGTAGTTAGCAGTCCAACGTGTAAGCACGAGGGCTCCTGCCAATTGCATAATAGGGACCAAGTGAAATGATGTGATGTAAATCATTCTCTTTTACTTAAAACCAAATATTTAAATCAATCAAAGTGAGTAAAGTAAAACCACCACCACCACCAACAACAACAATAACAAGCCAACTATCAGTGGACAAAATATGCAATAGAATGTCTTTTTCCTTTGCTGCATTTCTTCCAAATATCTAAGAGAGAGAGAACCTCTGGGACAGTTTGTTGGTAAAAGTTAATTATAACTTGCCGAATTCTTCAGAGGAAGGTCTTTTGGTCTAAATTGGGTAAAAATACCCACTTAATATTCTGGATAACAAACACACTAGCTCTCTATTTCTGTCTGATTTACCATTTGCATATCTACAAAAGATTTGCTCAACTTCCTGTTATGTTTTCCAAATGGGAAAAAAAGATGTATTTTTTTATTGCATGAATACAAATGAATGTTTTCTTTGACAACATTTTGGAAACTGTGCAACTGCTTTTAATATTAAGACTCCATAAAAGAAGACTTTATTTCAATTAAATAAGTAAACACATACTCATACATCTATAATAGGGCTTCAAAAAGTTGGTGGGAAAATGGAGTTTATAGGTAATGGGATTCTCCGACACCCCCACATACACACACAAACTTTTTGAAGCCCCTTTGTATCTGTATGTGTGTGCATGTGTTGTGTGTGTATTGCTAACCAGAACATGGTGACATGCTCACAGTTTGTACGTCTGTTGGATCACTGTAGCACTGTTCTCTGCCAGGGGTTCCTAAGAGAATGCAGGCTTCTATCCATCATGGGTCACCTTCTTCACTGCTGCTCATAAGGCTTTCAGTGGCTAATTTTTCAGAACTGGACTACCTCTTCTTTCTTCCTAGTCTGCCTTAGTCTGGAAGCTCTGCTGAAACCTGTTCTCCCTGGGTGACCCTGCCGGCATTTCAGACTCTGGAGGCATAGCTTCTAGAAACCCCAAGCCATCCGAGGAGGTCACACTGAGAGATGAGGGGAGCTTCTGAACACGCTTTCCGACATATTGGAATTTGTTTTTAAGATGGTCCTGATTCTGTACTATCCTAAGGAGACTTAAAGAAATAGCCACCCGAAACATTTCTGTGTTTCATAGCTCTGGAAGGAAAGCGAGGTGGAAAAAGGCTGCCTGGGTGTAAAAGGGCCCCTATAGAGTGACCCTTCCTGCATATTAACTAGAGCAGCAATTTCCCCAAGAAGAGAAAAAATGCTTCAGAGTAGATTTGAGACACCCAACATTCTCCAGGAGGCATGGGCTAGAATGTTTCCAAATAATGACATTTGTCCTTCCTCTTTGTCCCTCAAAGCCACATGACAGAATTCTTCCCCCGTTCATCTATTGCACACCACTTAGTGCTGTCACGAGCTCTGGTGGTGTAACGGTTAAGTGTTGGCCTGTGATCTGCATGGCTGGCAGTTCAAAGTCACCAACAGCTATTTGGGAAAAAGACTGGGCTTTCTATACCCATAAAGAGAAGCCCCCCCAGGAGGTGGGGGTGGGGGCTCACTATGAGTCAGCATTAACTCAATGGCGGTGAGTTTGGTTTAATTCTACTATTGCTTAGGTGTTCGTGAGATTCCGGTCCCAGGCCTCTGAACACCTTGATGCTGAAACAAAGCAGGCCTGTGAAATGAAATGCAACTGGGAAGGATTGTGACTTTATTTGTTCCATGAACCATATTTTTCCCACTAAAGCACCCGTGATCACTGGGCTCTGTGGTGTGGAATCTCACTCACAGCCACCCCACGGGACAGAGTAGAATCGCCCTATGGGGTTAGCTAGGCTGCCATCTCTACAAGAATAACTCTCTAGTGCTTTCTCCTGCGGAGCAACTGGGTAGGGGACAATGACCAACTTTTCTGGGTAGCAACTCAGCACTTAATGTTTGCACCGCAGAATTTAAATTCCACTCCAGAACAGGGTAATGGAGAGAGAAGTCAGAGGCTTCAAACAGACTCAAAAATTTTAAAGGACAAAGGGTTGGTTTTGCTGTTGGACTTTGGGGGCAGGGGGGGGCTGGGCAGTGGCTTAGCTGGGCATCAAAGTGCTTTTCTCTGACAGCTGATCAGATTCTTTCCGGATGAGTCATCTAGAACTTTGTGGCCACCGAGGTCAGGCTAGGAACCAGCAGGCAGCAAAAGGGAGCTTGGGCTTTGGAGAAGGAGAAACAAAAGGAGTGGTGGGGTTCCCTCCGGTCTCTGGGGATCAGAGATCCATTTCTGGGAGGGAAGAGGGGACAACTGCTGAGAACTGGGAAGCAACCTCTGGGTCTGAGATGAAGGCATGTGGGGAGTGAGAGAATGAAATGGGGGCGGGGGGTGAAGACTCTATGTGTCCTCATAATCATAGAGAGACCGCAGCCAGTGGAGACCCTGGCTTATTATTTCCCATTCAGAGAGCTCAGCTGTAAGTCTAGGTATAAAGCAGGGTCATATCGAAACCCAGATGTTGCCGCCCAGCTCAGCAAGCCAAACGAAAACACAGCAAGCACAGGGATCCATCACCAAAGAGTGCCTGGCTCCTTTCACTGTGAGGCTTCCATTGAAGTCCACAGGAGGAGCAATTACATTGTTTTTTTTTCCTATAGCACTTTGGAAATGAATTTCAATTCATATGCTGCAGAGAGCTGCATGGGCCTCATTTCCTGCTCTCCCCTCCGGTAGACTCATGTCTCTTTGCCCTGGACCAAGGGGAACCGTGTACCCTTCAGTCACAGGACCTACTGGTAGTGGGAAAAGGCAGACTGATGCTTCCTTTAGACATCACAGTATGTCCGCGTAGTGACTCTTAAAAGGTGTTTATAAATCCTTCGAAATTCTCCCCTTAGAAAAGGTGGAACTCAGTGATTTACTTCTAAGGCCTAAGGGGGGGGAAAGCAACAACCCATTATCGATGGTGTACAATTTACAAAATAAGGTCATTACTGTTTCTTGGATCATTTACTCTCAGGGAAGCCAGCTTCCAAGTCATGAAGACAAAGAAGCAGCCCTGTGGAGAGTTCTGGAGTCCCTTAGGGGTTCAAATAGAATTTGGCTGCTAAATGAAAGGTTGAAAGTTTGCATTTTCCCACAGGGACCTTGTAAGAAAGGTCTGGTAATATATTTCTGACATACACCCAGTTGCCATGAGTCAAGGTCAACTTGAAGGCAATAGGTGTTTGGATAAAGTCCACAAGGGTGAGAAACATTTACAAGCAGCAAGTAAGGGCCGAGGGCCCTCTACTAGAGCCATGTGGATGAAGTGGCTTAAAAGAAGATTCTGTGACACCAGTTGTCCCCTTGACAATGACCTCAGGAGAAACCCTGAGGCACAACAATCGTGATGACCAGGCACACATTCCTGACCCCCAGAAACTGTGACAATAAATGGCGGTTGTTTTAAGGCACAACATTTGGGAGCAATTTGTTACATAGCAACAGAGAATCTATGCCATAGTGAGTTATCATCTTCAAAACCCAAATGGTATCATCTCCTCTCCATTCCGGTACTGTCGATCTGTCGTAATTGGCTGCTGGTGTATCTCAGAAGGTGCTGAAGAGCAACAGAAGAAAACACTGCTCTGTTCTCCACCGTCTTCACAATCGCTCTTATGTTTTAGTCCATCGCTACATCCACGGTGTGAATCCATCTCCTTGAAGGTCTCGCCTTTTCATTTCTGACCACCTACTTGATGAAGCATGATGTTCTACTCCAGGGATTGGTCTCCTGAGATGAAGTCTCACCATCCTTGCTTCTAGAGAGCATTTTAGTTGTGCTTCTTGCCAGAGAGATTTGTGTGTTCTCCTTCACCAACACCACAATCCAAATGCATCAATTCTTCTGCTGTTTCCCTTATTCCTTGTCCCGTTTTTTCACGCATATGAAGCAATTGAGAATGAAAACAGGGGAAATTTTCCAGGAAATGGATGGACACACTAGCTACAGCAAGGAACTCAAGCATACCAAGAATCAACATGATGCAGGACGGGAAAATATTTCTATTATTCATAGCTGGGCCTGGCTTGAGAGCAGCTAGCTACGGCAATTCCCCCCACACTGTGAGTCCTCTCTGCTGCCTACCATTCTTCCCGGGACTCTAATTGATTGATTTTCCTGCTCTCGATGGCAGGTGCAACTGACATCTTCTACTTTCCTCAACTCTGACCTACCGCTATCCCTCTCCATCTGGCAGCTGGCCTGACCCAGGCTCTCCCACACTGGCCAGGTAGGTGACCGAAAGCAAGCTAGGTACCTTCTGTATCCGTGTCTCCATCTGTAAATGGAGATTCATAATAATTATAGGTGGTTAATTATGTAATCATCCATGAAATATAAAACTCATAGACAAAACATATACAAATCCAAATCAATGATAGCTGCTACTATTGTTGTGAAGCAGGGACATAGACTATAAAAGGACCTGGCCCGGGGTGGGGTGGGGGCGCGATATAGCTTTGATTTAAATCGCAGATCGCCCATTCCTAGTCAGGTTGAATGGGGCACGTTACTTAACCTCTCTGTGCTTAGTTTTATCATTAGCCAAATGGCACAGTGATTGCTGCTGTCAGGTGCCATGAAGTAGGTTCCGACTCACAGTGACGCTATACGCAGCTAAGCACAGCACAACTAAACACTGCCCTGCCCGCACATTCTCACAATTGCTGTGCGTCTGGGTCCATTGCAATAACCTCTGTGATAATCCTTACTATTAAAAGGCCAATCTCTTTGTCTCTGCCCCTCTACTAAGTATAAAGTCCTTCTCCAGGGAATGGTCATGACTGACAATATGTCCGAAGTATGTTGAGACAACATCCCACTATCCTTGCTTCTAAGGAGCATTCTGGTTGTCCGTCTTCCAAGAGAGATTTGTTTCTTCTTTTGGCAGTCCATGGGACTCTTTTTTTCCCATTCTTCTTTCTATTTGGTATATTTTATCAGCTTGCCATAACTTTTCACAAATAATGTGCCTAAGTAAATAATGTGTACATCCTTATAAGGCTCAAAGGAACTTAATGTTCACAGGGGTTGCACAGTCTGAAAAACAAACAAAAACATCTAACATGCATACTACTGGCATCAAATGACAGTGTGACATATGCCTATCTTGTACGGATGCCCTAGGGCGTACAGTATTCTTGCTTAATTTATCTTCACATGATGCTTCCAATGTTCTTCACCAGCGCTACAATTCCAATGCACCTGTTTGAATTAGGGTGCTGAGGAATAACATAAGAAAACTGGAAGTACAGCAGCTGTGATATTAAATTAAATCAAAACGTCGGAGTGTATTGTGAGGTTTCAGTAAGTTTCTCCAGGTAAACGTGCTCAGAAGGGTGGAGACAGTAAGCTTTACCAATGCACTGAATGATATTATTATTGTTATTATAATCATTATTATTTTGGAGATAAACCCGTTGTATCCAGGCTAACTCATTTTCCATTTCCTGTTGCCAACCTTCTACCTACGGGTCTTTTCTTGTCCACAAGTTGGCACTAAGTAGATTCTGACGGACAGGGACTCCAGGTGTGTCAGTGTAGGACTGGGCTCCACGGTCTTTTCCGTGGTGAGATTGGGGTCACAGGCTTTTCTTCCTCAGGGAGGACTAAATGGCTCAGGCGCTGAGTGCGCTAACTCTTGCCATCGCTCATGGTTACAAGTTTCAGGAGTACGGGTTGTGGATCTCACCTGTTAGCTCTGGACCCCAACATAGCAAGGACTCTCCAGGACTCCCTTCAACCAGGTTTCTCTCTTATCTTCCTTTTTCTTCCCTCCCCCACCCCAATAGTTATATTGATAGAAAATTCACATATAAACACTTCCAGAGCTAAGTCACTTTTTAAAAGAATTGTGTACACATCTTCACAATCTATCTTCCTATTTCTCTCTCACATAACCTAAGAGTCTCCCATCTTGAAGACAAAAATCCTCAAGTGGTGGCTCCTTTCAGCTACTCAGATCCTCTCCCCTTCTCAGTCAGTCCTAGAAAAGTATTCTCTCTACTTCTTTTTCCTCCTGCTCCTTCCTCCATCCACTCGACTATCTTCTGCCTTGTTTTGTCCTCTGAAGCAGCTTGGGTCAATGATGTCTACCTGTCTGGATAAACTGATGGACACGTCCAGGTCTGTGCCTTCGTTCCTCTTACCTTTGCCTAGCCCTTTCCTCCACCCTCCCCTGGGCTTGCACTAGCATTGGCTCTGGTTTTGTTTCTACCCCGAGGTCTTTGTCTAGAAATTAAAAGGTGGAGAGCATTCAAGTCCAGGTGGAGGTTCTGTTTAAACACACAACACACCTTCCTTTGATGAGTCCACAATTAAATATCTTTAAACCACTTACCCCACTGCCAACACAGCCAATCAGACTCATGGTAATCCCACAGATGCTGAATCCCACTTTATGCAGTTTTCAGTGCTTGGAATTTTGAATGCAGATTGAAAGGCCTTTCTTCTAAGGCACTGTGGGGGAACTTGAACCTTCAACCACTTCACCGAAGGTGTTAAAAACAAAACACAAAACCCAGGGTCTCCTATGATAACTTTAATTACCATGGGATGTAGACGCTGTCCAACTCTCAGGGTGCGATCTAGATCTCACTCCTGAACTTGGGCTCGTGTACTCAGGGGTCTGTTGGACATTCTCACATGGAGCTTTAAAATCAACATGTTCCTATCCACCTCAGCAATGCCTTCTTCACAAAAGCTCATTCCATGTGAACGTGGATGAGATGCCTCTCTTGATTGTTGGCCCAGAACCTGTAGTGGGTGCAGGTTAAGTTAGCATTGACGCTCATCTGGGAAATGTAAGAAACTTGGATGGATCTCCTTGTCTCTTTTCATTTCTTCTGACACCCCCTAGATTCATTGTAGAAGCCCAATAGCCCTCTGCAAAGATTACTGTTGAGTTTACCGTATGAAATCACATTTGTCTTGCCTCAGAGAAAAACAGAAAATTGCTGACTTGATAACCATATCAGAATTAGCCAGCAACTGTGTTATTAAACTTGATTTTTCTTGGCTACAAACGTTAAGATGACATCAAAAGAATATAACCTAATTCAATATAAGAATTTGCTCCTCGTGTTTATAAAATTCAGAGATAAATCTATAGTTCAGGGAAAATGGAAGATAACATTAAATTTAAAGATAATTTCATATCCATATGAGATGATGTGCTGGCAATCTATCCAAATATAATTTTCATCCTCAAGTTACAATGGAAAGTGCTTTGTCTTGTGCTCACATCTGGATTTTTAATTGGGCATGTGTTTTATTAACTGGGATTCAGGAATAAGAAAATTATTAAAACTTCAGATTGTTCAATTACTTAAAGCTCTTCTAGTAAGATTATTTTTTAAGTAAGGAATTTTATTCTAAAGTGTGTTATGATGCATTGGAAATTATTTCTTGACTTCATATTGGTAATATTTTCATAATTATTTATCAAGGTAGAGATTCTTCAGGGAGAAAACAACGAGAAGGGATCTTGTAGTCACCCCTGCCAACCCACAAGCAACAAAACTAACCCTATAACAAGCCAGCCAGGGTGTAGTATAGCACTGATGATACATACAACACTCCTAGTTTTTTAATGTTTCCTCCCCCTGACTATCATGCCGCAGTTCTACATTACAAATCTGGCTAGACCAGAGTATGTACACTGGTACAGATAAGAGCTCTTGACACATGGAATCCAGGACAGATAACACCCTCAGGACCAATAATGAGAGTAGCGATACCATAAGGGTAGGGGGATGGTGGGAAGAGATGGGGGATAGAAGGAGGAGAAGGGGGGCACTGATTGCAATGATCAACATATAACCCACCCCGCAGAGGGATGAACAACAGAAATGTGGGTGAAAGGAAACAGCAGACGGTGTAAACAATGAAAATAAAGATAATTCATAAATTATCAAGGGTTCACAAAGGTGAGGGAGCGAGGAGAAAAACAGGAGCTGATACCAAGGGCTCAAGTAGAAAGAAAATGTTTTGAACATGATGATGGCAACCTATGTACAAATGTGCTTGATACAATGGATGGATGGATTGTTATAAGAGCTGTAAGAGCCCCTAATAAAATGATTTATTAATGGAAAATAAACAAATCCTATCAGGAATCTTCTTAAACTGTATGGAAGATGGCCTGTTATTATGCTAAAGTTTCCCCCTACGTCCTAACATGCTAGACTCTTACCCCCCATCTGAGTTTTATATTCAGATGCTTGGTAAGGAGAAGAAAAGAGGCCCTACCACAGCCACTATATTTCGGGGACAGGATTAGAAATGCAGTTGCTAACTAGACAGTATTGGTCACCACAGTTTGCTTCAGGGTCTAATTTCCCTGTGGCTTGAGTTGCATCCTTCCCAATCCATCTGGTCAGCAGTTATCGAGCATCTATTCTCCACAAGGATCTGTGTGAGGCTCTAAAAATCCAAAGGTACATGCCCCATCCTCAAGAAACTTGAAGTGTTGCTGAGATAATAAAACTTGAAGGGAGGCAGAGAGAGTCCAGTCATTGGCTTTTGATGGACGAGAAGAAACAGTCCAAGGTAAATGCTTCAGAGCATCCAGAAGCTCACCCAAGGGCAAGTTACACTTCACACTATGGATTCTCCTTTATCAGAATACCTCTCAATGTAGTATTCGAAAACGAGCCTTCTAAGTCGGAAGGCTCCTTAAACAAACAGACTTGAGTGCACCAATGACTATGAAGGGTCCAAGGGCAGGCAAAAGAGTTCTGCTGCCCCAGGGTCACCGTGGGTCCAAATCAAGGACACCTGACCACAGCAGTTCTCCTCCATAGGAGACATGCAAGTCCTCAGACGAATAACAATTACTGCTTCTCCTACCAGTGAGTACAAATCATTCTAAAAATACTTGAACATTCACCTTTTAACATTCTGAGAGCGGATCTCACAGGGTGTTGGGGGGGGGGGAATGGACATTTTAGAAACAAGCACACTGTTATTATACTATCAAGTATAGGAAATAGAACCTATAGTTTGTACTTGGATGCCTGCTTCTTTCAAGTGAATTTCCTCAAACCCCCTCCATGTTTATTTTGTACTACTTCAATGGTATTTTGTGAGATTCACACAGATTTGACCAGGAAGACAATTGTTCAATCCCCCTCTTCGGCACACACCAAAACGATTACATTTTGATAGGATCCTGCAGTCAAGATTTCAAATAATAGATTTTTTTAACCCTCTGCTACCTGATGTGCGATATTGAAAGGCTTAATTTTAAAATGTGTGTTCCATGCCCATTGAGAATGGAAGTAAAATCACCGAGTTCATCTCGTTAGAAAAATTATAATTACTTTAACAGCTTATCAGATAACCCTTCTATTTGATGAACTTTATGGGAATTTTCACTAGTGAGTTTCAGCATTTTATTGAATTCTTCTTTTTTATGGACCCCAGCATCAGATTGCTTTTTAAGCTACAAATTGAAATAGCCTGATATGACACAAGAGCCCAAGAGATTCTCTATTTATTCCATTTTTTGAATTGGAAAAGCATAAAGCAGAATGATGGAAATGGATTAGATCTTGCTCAAAGATTACTTGCAAACCTCACGTCCAACTGTGTTTCCTGTCGATTTCATTTATTTTCCCTGATGGTGTCTGTCTGTTCACTTCGCTCTTTGTGGGTCTTGGTTGGTGTGTGTGTGTGTGTATGTGTGTGTGTGAGACCTCTGACCAAGGACAAGAAATGTTCACGTGTATTACCTTCTTTCTGTGCTGGAAGACTGAGACTGTTTTGAACGGAGAAGTCGACAGATTCACTACATTCTATCTACAGACAACGAGCTGGGAGGAAGTAATGAGAGAAAGAAAAGAAGAGGGAAACCAGCTCCATGAGAGGAGAGGAGACAGCAGAGAAGAAATCAGAATCGCAGGTCAGAGAGTGTGTGGGTCATTAGTTTAGGCCCACTTAGTTTAGGGACTCTTATGACACAGGTAAGCAGTTTGAAACCACCCACCGCCCCCTGAAAGAGAGAAGGGTTTTCTTCACCTGTCAGAAGTTACAGCTTCAGAAACGCAGAGGGGCAGCACTGCTCTGTCCTATAGGGTCGCTGTGAGTTGTGGTAAACTCAATGTCAGGGAGTTTGGTTTGGGCGGAGTAGTGGGTTAGGAATTGAGCTGCTAGCTCCAGGATCAGTGATTCAAGGTCATCAGCAGCTCTGTGGGTAAGGAAAACATGCCGTGTCTGCACCCTAAAGACTTGCAGCCTCAGTAAGCACAGAGAGCGGCACTGCTCTGCCCCATAGGGTCGCTATTAGTCTGAATTACCTGTGTATCTGTGGGTTGGGTTGGGGAGATGGATTAAGTTTCTTTCTTTCTTTTTTTTTGGTCATTTATTATTTATATTATTTATTCCTCTTTAGAAAAAAAATCCATATTCTGTACTCATTAAGTCATTATGGCCCATTCTCTCAATGCCCTAGGTGTACTGATCCAGCAGGTCCGTTTCAGTGCACTATAGCCCTGGCTTCAAACCTCGGAACGCTCTTGGCATTAAACTTGGGAGAGAGACAAGGCCAACTAAAGAATTCTTAGAAATGTTGGATTCAGCACCAACAGACCGTTCCCAGCACTGGGCGGTGGTTGGGTCACCTGCTCCCAGTATGAAAAATCCTAACACATGGGGCCAGTGAGTTTGGTTTTTAGCACAAGATGGGGGTAGAGGGAGGGTGACATGGGGTGGTCCAGTACTATGATTACGCCACGTTTCTGAAAGGACTTAAATATTGACAGCGCACCTAGAGCACAACCAGCCACTGTACAAAGGGATGCCTTTCCTCAAACCCATACTGTACTGGAAAGCTTCATGACCGCCTGATGTGCGTGTGCATCCCCAGGTCTTAGGTTCTGCGAATTCCTCCCCTAGGTGTTTTAAGCGACGGGAGGAGGACCCCACTTGGCTCACTCCTGCAGCACGTGCGAAGGGAATGCATCCCGGGTGAGACCTCAAGTTTCTTTCTTATGACCAAGCAATTATGTCTTCAGAAAAAAAGCCGTGTTTTAAAAATGATATGTCATAACACATTGCTGAATGGTGAAATGAATTTAGTGAATCACAAGCCGCATTTGATATTTCAGTAGAAGACAAAATATCAGACAGTATTATTTTGAGCCACTTTTGTCTCAAAGTTCTATCATATGTATGTTTTCTGGGTCATGATATTCAATTTAATGTTTACTGAAAGTTGGCAAAAATGTTTTCCAACACTTCGAAGAGTATATTTTTGGAGGCCATGGTAGCTGCAGGCCACGAGGGGACAGTGGTGGTGGGGGACAGGCACTGGCAGGGTCACAGAAGGCCGGCTGGGTCGTACTGGTGTCCAGGAAAGAGTAGAAGAAAGCCAGGGGGTGACATTGATATAGAAATCAAGAATATAGATGTGACAGCACAGCAGGTTCAAATCTCTCAGCCGTTAGACAAACTGGCCACTTCCTAAGGATTTTTCTCTACTATGTATAGAGAGCCAAAATCCATTACTGAAATTATCTGGGTGTGGGCTGCCTGCCGGCCCCATCTAGCGTGTGCTAGTTGAGAGAGAAGGTTGGTGTACTCTTTGGCTGACTCATAGCATGTGACACCAACATGGCATCAAGCTGTGCTGTGGGGCTAAGGGCTCCATGATGGGGTTCTTGAATTTTTCTTTCTTTACGTTTTGGACAACTCACGGAGGTGGCCTGACTGCCACGCTCTTCGCAGAGTGACGATGGCGCTCGCCTTATGCAAGCCTTCTACTGCCATTTCAGGAACACCGTCCACCTGATTCTCTCACTTGCCCAAAAGCTAATGGTAGGATGACACGTCCAACGTGTCTTTGAAATGCCAGTAGAAACAGAAGAACACATCTTTACTTTTCTAATGTGTATTTCCAGTGCCCAATCCAGAAACCATGCGCTTGCATATGGTGCAATATTTATTTAAAAAATAAAAAATTCAGGCATTCCCAAATGTACAGCTGTTTGGTATCTTATGAAGTCAGCATTTCTCTATTTTATGGTTTCCTGTCCCACAATGATCTATGTAAACACTCATTTTGTAAATTTAGCAATGCATCCTAAATTAGGCTTGGAGAAAATGAAATAAAAAATTAGAATCTATCTCTTACACTGTTGAATAACAGTGAGTCACAGGTGGAGAATAAAGGCTTTTCAATATTAACTAATACAGCAAATGCCCCCCAGATTTTCTTTGTTTTTTTCCCCTTCTCTTTTTACAAGAGTCGCAAGCATTGTTCAGTGGCTTGATTCTTCCAACTCAGCAAGGCAAGTACATGCACAAATAGTGTCTTTCTGCAATCACATAGAATTTATACTACAAGCAAACATCAAGTCACTAAAAGGCATTTGGTCATCATTCTATGCGAGCGTTTAGACAATAGAGGCAATTATCTGGTTATTGTATCCAGAATGTAGAACCAATCAGCTTCATTTATTCAAAGTTGGTGTGAAAGCAAAAAATTCTAAGCCGTTCCTTTTCCCACAAAACTGAATAGTCACCGCTCAGGTATACAAAAGAGATTCTCAAACTAAGCAGTCATTTTCAAAATGACTTCTGAGCCATCACAACATTTTAAATAAATGATCGATTCATAAATAAAACCCACCGGCATTTCCAACTCATAGCGATCCTCTAGAGTTTCCAGGCTATGATTGTGTGGGAGCGAACAGTCTCTTTTCCCCCACGCAGCAGCTGGTGGGTTTGATGCACTGAGCTGGCCTGGTAGTTCTCAGCCCTAGGTGTACTGACGGCAGCACCAGGTGCTCGTAAAATACACTCTGAAATGTGTTTGGAGGCTGAAGGCAATTTAGTGTGCCTTGGTGGTGCAGTGGTTATGTGTTGGGCGGCTGACTGCAGGGTCAGCAGTTTGAAACCACCAGCCACTCAGGGGAAGAATGATGAGGCTTTCTTTCTACTCCTGTTTATGGGTTCTACTCTGTCTTATAGGGTCATTCTGAGTCAGAGTCGACTTGATGTCATTTAAGCAACTCTTTAAAGACTATAAGTCCTTAAGAAAGAACTAAGCTAAGCCTTTTTGCAGGTATGTTTCAGAAGCATTAGTCACAGACACTCTGGAACAGGAGCTCCTGGTAGTTCAGTTTCTGTAACTCATTGGAAACCACCGTGTAAAAGCCTTCATTTGTCTGTGAGAGAAAACTACCAATACATTTAGTTAAGATAATATAACCATATAAGGAACATGCCATGCCTTACCCCATACCTAAATTGGCGTACATGTATTATTGAAGCATATTTAATATGGCTGCTTTTTATCACTTTCATAAAGATTCTGGAAGCCTAAAAGAGTGCTGATTTACTGCTTGCATTTCATTGCATTTTAAAATATGCATAAGCTTTGTGTCATTGTACTGAGACAGAATAGGAGAAGCAGTTTAAGGTCAGTTAGTGTTTAACTTGATTTTTTATCTTCTGACTTTTGGGCTTCAACTCAAACCAGAAATTGAAGTTACTGTCAATGAGTAGATTCATACTCCTGGCAACCTTATAGGTCAGCAACCCTATAGGAAGTCCTTGTGGATTTCCAAGACTCTTTAAGGGGTAGAAAATTTCATCTTTCTCCCATGCCGCTGCTGTTGGTTTCAATGGCTTACCTTGCAATTAGTAGCCCAGTGCAAAACCTTGGCTTATTATTACACATGGTCATGAGCTGGCCTTCGTTAGGAAGAAAGACTGTACTGATCTGATTCAGACAAGAAATGGTGAGTCACCAATTGCTGACATGAGGAAAATTCCAATACAGCGTGGCAATTTGTTTACATAGTAAGACATCAATGAGGTCTTGAGAAGTATTGTATAATGGAAAAAAATCTGGTGGTAAACATCGGACAAAGCAAACCACCAACAAAATGAGAAATCACCTGCTTAGTTCAAAGCCAACAGCAGCAAGATAGAGGCTACCTCTGGAGGGGATCAAAATAAAGTAGTTACTGAACAATGGGGTCAAGCGCTCTTGCTGTGGGATTCTGGGCTTTCGAAGAAGAAAGATAAACTGGTGCCTTGCTGACCTGGTCAAGGACTTCTGAGTAGCTCCAGAAAGGGACATAAGGAATTCAACCGTAGCCAAGATTTTAGTGGAAGACTTGGGAATTGATAGCAACTCTATCTCTGTAACTCTCTGAGCTAGGTGTAAGGCAAACAAATATTAAAGAAGTTAGAGCCATGGTCTGAGGATAGGTCTCAATGAACTTATGCTTCAGGGAGTTCATGTTATCCATGGAACCGTACCAGGAGTACTTGCAAGATTTGATGGGCAGGGAAAGAACACTGCTTGATTCAAACAGAAGTGCGTGGTAGAGAAGTCTTATTTTGTGCCTGTCTTTATCATAAACGTTGGCATGGAATTTACAAGTATTTTGAAGAATAAGTTGCTTCCCGATAAAATACTCCTTACCTCGGTTTCCTTTTGGAAGGTGAGGACTAAATCCAGTCAACTAGTTAGCATCCAGTCATCTCTGACTCATGCCAACCCCACATGTGTCAGGTTAGAACTGTGCTTCCTAGATTACCCAGGGTCGAGTTTTGGAAGCAGATAACTAGGCTTTTAACCAAAGCAGCTCTGGGTAGACTTGAACTGCTAATCTTTTTATTAGCAGCTGAACATATTAATCATTCATAGCACCCCAGGGCTCAACATGGGGTCCCATGAGTTGGTTTGACAGGGACTGAAAGAGTATTATTATATGCAAATGCTGATTATTAACTCTATTTGACTCTTTAGATAGCTCCTCTTTGAGACAATGACCTTGGGTAGAAGTCACATAAAGGAGGAAGTCCCCAAGACTTACATCTCTCCCAATCAGGTCCTCTTGGTTCTCCACAATCCCCCAGGGGGCAATGCCTATGGTGCATATCTTCCCTCGAGATTTTGATGCATGGTCCTTCAAGGCATCTCCAACATGGCGAATAACACCTAAGAGGAAAAAGACAAGTATTAATCTTGCTTTTTTAACCAATTACTTTTCCATTGGTTCAAAGGAAATTATGAGAACTGAAGGGTCCCTGCATGTTAAATGCACTGACTATAAAATTTTGGCTCATGTCTACTGAAACTATATACACTTAGAAGAGAATATACATTTCCTATAGTCATCTTAGATAAATATGCCAAACCTGTATAAGAATATGAATTTCTTATTCTAAGTTATAGTGTGTGGGGGATGGGGGTGAGCATCCATCATGTGTAAAAAAAAGTAAGCACAATTCTTAAAATTTAGAGAATATTTAAAATATATATTAATGAGAAAGTATGACAATGACTAAGAAATAAGAGCTTGACTGTATTATATAAAAGGCATCCCACCCACTAGAGTTTAGTTGGTTTTAATTGATAGCATCCCCATATAATAGGTTTTACCAAGGCTTTTATAGGAGTGGATTGCCTCAACTTTCTCCCATGGAGTGACTGGGAGTTTTGAACTACCAGCTGTGTGGTTAGTAGCCCAACTTCTAACCCACTGGGCCACCAGAGCTTCTTAAAAAGTACCATATATAATGCTGAATCTATTCTTTCAGAGGGGGCTTCAGAAATGTCACAGAAAGTACAATGAAAAGATAATGAATTTTTTTCCATGGCATTTTGAAACCCATTTCGAATTCATTTATGAATTAGAGTCATTTGATTAGTTACTAGGTTACTTTCATGAATCGTAATGCCATTTTTCTACTTATAAATATACAGTGTGGAGAGCATTCCTGTAAAAAGAATAATGGCAAATTCGGTGGAGAATTAATATTAAAAATAACAGACACAGTTTTATCTTAATCAACCTAATTGATTTTCTCCTTTAGTAATATGGACTTCTGTCATATGGTTAATGTTCAAAACAGAAGTTTCCAAGATGGTAGGAAATCTCGCTCTCATCATCTAAGAAAGATACACTTCTAATATTTTAATTTTTCTCTCAAATGACCATTATTATGTAAGTCATAAAATATAATCCCTTAGAAAAGATATCTCCACTTACCAAAATTCTACTATTTCTCATACAAAATTCCACATCAAATGCCATTTCCTATATGAAAGCTGGGTTGATTTAATTTCTTCTTCATTTGAGCACCAATTGCATATTGATCAAAAATGTCAATATGCTGCCTAATACATCATCTCATGGTTCATAAACATAGGAGAGAATGTCTCTTCTCAGAGGATAAAACTCCTGGAGGGGGAAGGCTAGAGGTCACCTTTGTGTGCCCCTGGAGTTCGCACAGAGTACAGGCTCCGAAACTGTACAGCCAAGCAACTAAGCACTCAAACATGGCCCATGATTTAATCACGGGAGCGGACTGATGTGGGAAATTGCTCAGTCCTAAAACATTCATAAAACCAAAGATAGAGCTCTTCCTTTAAAAATTAAAATAACAAAATAATGCAAATTCAAATCATGCAAATAGCCCCCGCTGAACAGTGCTTGGGGAGTTGTAGAGAACCATCCTTCCACTTTCTAGTTCAGCTATTTCCTAAATGGCAGCTTTCGTAAAGAAAAACAAAAACAGAAGCATCCTACCATTAGAACTTCACTCTGTGTTTTGAGTTGAACACTAGTCTTAGAGTGAGACAGATATGGTTTGAAAGAATTTATGTTGAAAATTCTTTTTGATTGATACTGCTGTATTTCATAAAAGAGGGGGAAAAAAACAAAAACAACAAGCAGTGCTCGCTTCAAGCTCCTGGAAATAAGATATCAGCAAGTTTATTTTAACTGGTAGAACCACTTGAGTTGGTCCCCATATGCGGGGCAAGCAGACTAGGCAAGCATCGGGACAGCCACGGCGAGTGATGCTAGCGGAGCTGCAAATGCAACTTGGAGCCTAAAACCTGAGCAAACATTGAAATGAAGTTTCTCTGCACATACTTGCCTAGTACAAGGTAAGTCATGAAGGGAA
Organism: Tenrec ecaudatus; assembly: GCF_050624435.1. NCBI lineage: Eukaryota > Metazoa > Chordata > Mammalia > Afrosoricida > Tenrecidae > Tenrec > Tenrec ecaudatus. Next base: position 71,747,047 of record NC_134539.1, on the reverse strand, counting down.
TACAGAGCAGGGTATAGACAGAGTTTATGGACTGAATCAGGATTACACATGGCATCAGCCTCTGGTGGTCTGCAGAATTCATTGCCAAAATGTTGTCTAGGTTCTTGTGGATTGAGCGTCCACAAATTCCAAGTATTTAGGAGAATTCTGCATATATCTCACTGAACACCAACCAAAATGCTAACACATCAGTAAAAGATATACAAGGGAGTACCCAGAGTAAACTGGACTTTTTTTTCAAAACTATGTATTTAATTTAAAAAAAATTATTTTATTGGGGCTCATACAATTCTTATCACAAACCATACATACATAAATTGTGTTAAGCACATTTGTTGCCATCATCATTCTTAAAATATTTGCTTTCTACTTGAGCCCTTGATATCAGCTCCTCATTTCCCCCTCCCTTCCTGCTCTTCTCTCCCTCGTGAGCCATTGATAATTTATAAATTATTATTTTGTCCTATCTTACACTGTCTGATGTCTCCCTTCACCCACTTTTATCTCCATTACACTTAATACATTTGTCAAATCTGTGATTCCATTCTTGGGAATATTTTTCAAACCAATCTCTTTGGAAGGCTGACAGCACCTCCCTCATGTTTTATTTTTGTTTGTTTGTTTTTCATCTCCTCTACATCATCAAATGGCTGTTGTGGTAGTTACATAATCTGATGTCAATTTGAGGAATAAGAGTGAAGGGGTGGGTCTAGTCTGTCAATCAGGTCATAGCCAATGAGGCCTCTGTGTGGCCATGGCCTTCTGAGAATTCTGGGAACGCTAGTATTTCCCTCCTTGGAGGCAAGAGACACCTCTCGCTGATCACTCCCTGAGAGACACTCTACTGACAATACACATGGTGCTACACCCTGGGAGCTGGAGAAGCTGCATGGACATCCCTGCCAGTGCTGAGATTCTTACAACACCACTGGATCCACAAGACTTCCAACCCACGGGCCTGTGATCCTCCTGCATTTGGCATCATTGCATGTGTTTCGTGAGTCTGAAGAGGACTTTATAGATTTGTATTAGCCATATGGGCTAATATTGGACTTATGGACATGATCTGGACTAGGCTGGGACATTTTCTCAATATTCAATTGCTCTTGTATATAAACCTCTTATATACATATGAGTGTCTATGAATTTGTTTCTCTTGTCTACCCAGACTAGCACAGTTGTCCTTTCATATCCCTCTGTATTCGTGGAAAGAAAAAGAAGTTGTACAAAGTGAGGTCAGGCAAGCAAGGTGCATAGGACAAGAGAGGCGTGCTGGTTGTTTTTTTTTTTTTTTTGCAAAAAAAAAAACTGGCTGTGTGAACAGGTGCATTGTTATGGTGACAAAACCAGTCCCCCATCTGCCACAAATTAGGCCTTTTTTGGTTGCACATTGTTAAGCAATTGTTTCAGAACCTCTAAATAGATATCTTGATTAACAGACCTAGTGGAATGAACTCCAAATGCACTCTCTCCCTCACATCAAAAAACAAAAAGCAAATGAGTATCGTCTTGATCTTTGATTTCACTTGAAATCAAAGTGTTTTTTTGGGGGGTGGGGTGGGGGGCTAGGTGATGATGGCGGCTTCCACTGGCTTGATTGATGTTTGTTTTCAGGATCATAAGAATAGCACCATAGCTTGTCACTAGTAATGATTTTGGGAAAAAATCTGGGTCACTTCAGAGCTGTTCTTTCCAAGCACTCGATGCTTCCACTCGATGCTCTTTTTCCCGGTCGGTCAGAACCTGAGGCACAAATTTTGCAGCGACCCTTCTCATTCCTAAATCTGCTCAAATTTACTCCAATATAGTCCAGATAACTTCCCCAATCTCTTCAGTCATCACTGATGGTCTTTGAGCACAAGTGCACAACTTTTGTCTATTCTGGAAGTTGATGGATATTCAGAACAAGGTTTGTCATCAATTGACATTTCGCTTTTTTTTGAAACAATATAGCCACTCGTACACTTGAGTTTTCCCCATAGTGCAGTCCTTGTAAGTGTTTCAACATCACAACTGTTTCTGTGGCATTTTTCTCCCAAGTAGGGAATAAAATTTCACGGCCACATGCTGTTTTCCTAAATAAGCCATCGCAAAACAATGAAATTCGAATGAAACTGTTTTTATGAAAAAATTCACTGTGACCAGAGAGAACATTCCCAGGTGACGTCACTGGGTGCACTAACTCAGAGTGAGGTGCTCCATGCTTTCCTAGTGGGAAAAATGCTGAACTTTTTTTCATTTTTGTGGGGAGGGGTACCCCCTTGTATTTTAACTTACAATTATATTTGAATTGAAAAAGAAAAGTCCTAGTTGGTCCAGAGTTATTTTCATAACACCCCATTAACACCAAATGAATTCTGACCTGTGCCACTTAATCCCTGTCATCCTGTCAATTCTGGCTCACAGCAACCTTTTATAGAGTTCCTGCAAATCTTGTGGGAATAGATAGCCTCATCTACCTTGTGCAGAGAAGCTGATGGGTTTGAACTGCCAACCTTTTGGTTAGTGGCCCAATGCTTACCAGGAGCAGGTTTGAATTGGCTTCTTATAGCAATACTTGTACATCCTTCAAATTTGGAGTTCTGACTAATGCTGAGGAAATATGTCAAAATTTTTTACAGAATCCATTACGCTATTTGCTACACATTATTAATTTTCTGCAGATAAGCACTTAACTGTGAGTCTCTAAGAATTGATGGGATAGCCTTCCTATATTACACTACAGAAACTCATTTGGCAGGTAAAAGAAACAAAACAAATCAAAATTGGAATCCATAGTATTTTCTATTGGTGAGGGAATGAATCAAAGAAATATTTAAAATACTAAACACATAATTCCCTAGACTTTGCTATCATCATTTATGCTCCCCATGGAAATAGCACTTTCAAAAATTAAATTATTTGGCACCAAATGTAGACTTGTTTTAAGACAAAAAAAAGGTCAGGAATTGCACTTAAAGCAAAAGGTATTACTTTAAAACAAAATAAGACTACTATGTGTTTATATCCCAACTTGGGTTATGGAAAACTTTCTGTGAAATTCAACTAGTCATGTCTACAAAGTCTGTATAGTTAGCTTTTACATTATTTTGTGTTTATGTTTAAGTAATTCTTCTCTATTAAAAAATCAAACGAACAACTCTCTGCCATTGAGTCAATATTGACCCATAGCAATGCCCTGTGAGTTTCCAAGACAATAACTGTTTATGAGAGTAGAAAACCCAATCTCTCTCCTGCGAAGCTGGTGGTTTCAAACTGACAACCATGTGTATTGAAGCCCAATGCATAGCCATGACACCACCAGGGCTCCTCAATTCTTCTCTATCGGAACTTACTGTACAGTTATTATTTATGTAAAGAAGGGCGAGAGTCAGTGGGAGGAAAGGTCACTAGTGAGTGTGACTCATATGGGTGTGGGAGGGAGAAGAGGGGTAAAAGCATGGAATCTTAGTCACAACATTCTCAAGGGTTCTGCTGCCTCTCTGGACAGTGGACACCACTTCTTATTACCTGTGTTCACCCCTCCAGTGAATATCCATGCTCCGGTTGTCATTGCAGCTTTGATGAGACCTTTCCCAAAGACTTGCTTGAGTTTAGGCTGGAGTTCAAAGTTCTGCAGCCCCCCGTGGACAGAGATGAGAAGCTTGGGAAGCTCCAATTGCCATTCCTTGGTCATCAGGTGTAGGAGGAGATCAGGCTTTGTATCGAAAGACACACGCACATACTGGAAGAAGAAAGACCTTGAGTTAGGGAGAGAAAACAGATCTAGCCAAGGCTTCCCTGACTACAGTCTAGGTATCATTACTTCAGGAAAGTGTCACATGTTAAAACAGATTTTATAAAACCTTCTGCTTTCCCCAAAGAGTCTTCATCCAACAAAGGAATTCACCATTTTTCAATGCTTTCTTAAAATTTTGGAGTACCCCAAACATTAACATCTTTTAATATTCTAAAATACAGTCTAGCCTCGGCTCTTCCTAGGTTGGCTTATTTTCTCCAAGGACTGACTTCATCGACCTTTGTTCCACCAAACCAAACTCAGTACCATGGAGTCAGTTCAAGGACAGGGGAGAAGCACCTCTGTGAGTTTCCAAGTTTGTAACTCTTTACAGAAGTAGAAAGCCTTATCTTTCTCCCACAGAACTGCCGACCTTGTGGTTAGTAGTCCAATGCCTAACCATGACATCACCAGGGCTCCTCCCCATTGTGCCACAGTTCAGTCGATTCTTTTTTTTTTCAATGTAGGCAATCCCTTAATAATAAGTGGATAGATGATTTCTGTGAGTCTAGTACATTGAGAGGCTCTGAAAGAGCCAACATTTCTCCAGAATGTACTGAGAATTTTATAATGATGTGCTGAGAATTTTAGAATATATATAAAAATTTTTATTTTATCAATGTTTAATACTTTTGTATGTGGTCTTTATTTGGTTTTCTTCATCAAGTGCTGCTATTTTCTCTATATTAAGTACTCTGCTAACTTTAATATTTCTCAACATTCCTTTAATCTATTTCACTTCTTCTGTAATTTCTTTCAGTTTTTCATGTTGCATTTATTTACTCAAGTAGGCAAGTCTTTATTTCTAAAACATTTTTGTCATTTATATTTAACTTATGGGGAGAACAATTTCACCCACTTCCCAGATTTACCTCTGCTGATTTTATTAAATCATTTTATTAGGTGTTCATACAACTCTTTTTATAATGCGTACATATATCATTTGTGTCCAGCACGTTCATACATATGTTGCCATTACCATTCTCAAAACACCTGCTTTCTACTTGAGCCCTTGGTATCAGCTCCTCATTTTCCCCTCCTTCCCCACACCCACCTAAAAATTTTATGATGAGAATTTTAAAATAAGATAACAGCTGATTTTATTCACATAGATCTGTAACTGTATACCCATTACCTTACATATATTTTGAAGAAAACAAATTTTCAAAGACACAAATTATTCTTGTAGAATAATTTTAAAATGAAAGTTTATAGCAGACATCAAGACCTTTGCATATATAAATGGAAATAAAAGGAAAAGTTAATGCAATTGGAATGTTATAAACATATGTAGAGATATACATCTATATAACCCCAAAGCTAAGTACCTCATTTAGATTTCAATATAGTTATATGAAGATTTCCATTTGCAACTGGAAACAAATGTCTAAAGGGCATGGCCTAAAGCTGAGGCAGTCGGAGAACCAAGTATAAGACTGCAAGAGTAGGTAAGTCTATTGGACAAAGGAAGAGATCAGGCATAAGCAAATGTGGCAAAGAAAGCTGATGGTGCCCGGCTATCAAAAGATATAGCATCTGGAGTCTTAATGGCTTGAAGGTAAACAAGCAGCCAGCCATCGAGTTCAGAAGCAACAAAGCCCACATAGAAGAAGCACAACAGCCTGTGTGATCACGGGGTGTTGAAGGGATCAGGTATCAGGCATCAAAGAACAAAATGTCATATCATTGTGAATGAGGGGAGTACGGAGTGGGGACCCAAAGCCCATCTGAAGGCCTTACGGAAGGCTCATGGGGAGGAGATGAGCCAGTCAAGGTGCAGTGTAGAAACAATGAAACATGAAACTTTTTTCTAGTTCCCAAATGCTTTATCTCCCCCCTCCCCCACTATCATGACCACAGTTCTACATTACAAATATGGCTAGACCAGAGGATGTACACTGGTACAGATAGGAACTGGAAACACAGGGAATCCAGGACAGATGATCCCTTCAGGACCATTGGTGAGAGTGGCGATACCAGGAGGGTGGGGTAGAAAGGGGGAACTGATTATAGAGATCTACATATAACCTCCTCCCTGGGGGACAGACAACAGAAAAGTGGGTGAAGGGAGATGTTTGACAGGGCAAGATATGACAAAATAATAATGTATAAATTATCAAGGGTTCATGAGGGAGCACGGAGCAGGGAAGGAAGGGTAAAAATGAGAAGCTGATGCTAGGGGCTTAAGTGGAGAGCAAATGTTTTGAGAATGATGAGGACAATGAATATGCAAATGTGCTTTACACAATTGATGTATGCATGGATTGTGATAAGAGTTGTATGAGTGCCCAATAAAATGATTAAAAGGAAAAATGAAAGCAAAGATAAACCTCCCCAGACAACCCAAACCAAGAGAGTTCCTCTCCCAGCCCTCCCTGAGGAGAAACCTTAATGAATATAAGAGCAGGCAGACCAAAGAGAAGGTTCCAAATGAGTGGTCAGGGTGAACACAAAGAAACAAAATGAAGACTTTAGGAACAATAACATCAATAGAGTAAACAATATGAGAACATCTAATTGATGGAGGGAAGGGGATAGAGGTAAAACACTGCTCAAAAGTAGCATGTAAATTGGGAGGTGGTAATCTGAGAAATAGCCTTCTAAAGTTTATATGTTGTGTGGTAGAGAAGGTAAACCTTCTCCCCTTGCAAAAACAGACAAATGTAAAAACTTACGGCCATCAGGAAGCTGGTGACCCACAGAGACTCTATAGAGCAGGGTAGAAGTGCCCCAGTGAGTTTCCAAGACTGTAACTCTTTATGGGAGAAGAAAACCCTGTCTTTCTCTCAAGGGAAGGTAAAATACTGATTAACTTCAAATTTTGCTTAACATTAAAGGTGTTTAACCATCCCTGCATGCACTCCCATGTACATCTAGTAGTCTTTGATGTAAAGATACATGGTATTATCCAGGAAATGCTAACTTATTGCCACATTCTGGGATCTAAGAGATGCCACTGTTGCAAAAAAAATGATGCATGCTCACTGAAGCGTATTTGAAATATATTTAGATAAACTATGAAGCGAAACACACATGATCTATGAAAGCATACAGACTTCATCATTAAGACATTACAAGGAGGTAAAATTCCCTGTGTGCAAGAATGTACACTTATATTTCATATAAACCAGAATTGGAAAGTGTTGGGACCACGTACAGTTAGTTCTACATTGATATGACCTACATAGCAGGAGAAAACTCCAGAACTGGAAGAGTCTAAGTTGTCAATTTGTGTTAAGTACAGTCCATCAACTGCATTTAATAAGGGTTTACAATATGAGAAAGGGCCTATTTTGTGCACAAGCTCATCGGCAGGAGGCAAGGACTTTCAGATACCCATCACAAGAAATTCTCAACAACAACGTGCACTTTTATGCTCGGCAAGGAGCCTTGTTGCTGGAGAGAGGGTACTTCAGAGTGCAGACAAACACAGTGTTTCCGTAAATAAAAGCTTCTTTATCATATTCATTGAGTGACTCTTTGTAAGAAAAATATCTACCACACACACAGAAAGCTCAAGATCAAAGAAATGAAAAGTTTTCTGAGTCTAAACACTGAATCTATGATACTCAAATTGCTAAAGTCCGGTGATTCTGCTGGATTGAGTCTATATCACATTGACTAATTCCAGAAAGGGATATTTGTGGAACACACTAGACTTGGGAATCACAAGACTAGAAAACTATATTAACAAGTATTTAGCATGAGAAATGTACATGAATTGTGTTTTAAGCTACTATACTATTCTCAGGGTTACTAACTTTGTTATGAATTTTCTTCTTCCTCCAAATAAGTCCACCTTCTCTTGAAGTGAGATATAAATGACACTTTTATTAAATACAGAAAAATGTCTAAAGTATGTTCTGTTTATAACTCTGTTACCCCCTGCAAACACAGAGACTTGACCTGAATATGGCTGAAGGATTGTATGCATGCAGTTTCAATCATTAGAGAATGAGAAAAGCTGCTTAAGATGCTTCATTTAACATTCTTAGCAGGACACTTTATTAAACCAGTTCTTTTTTCTTTTCTTTTTTTTCTTTACATGCACCTTAGAGCCATACTCAGTACCTGTGAAAAGATCCTCATACATTATTAACTCATAGAGTGTGAAGATATACCATATTTTGTACTAAACAGGTACAAAGTGTAATACTTCCAGCAAGCTTAATGTTGCTAAGTGACATATAATGGAGTTCAATTATTCATACTAATTGGTAATAACCCAAATGCATTTTAAGAAGTAAGCTTCACTTGGTAAATAATTGACGTTGGTATTTCTAAAGTTACCCATAAAACTTAACAGCCAGGAACCAAAGTAAGCTAGTTATGATTTGATGATTTTGAGCAGTTTACTGGAAAATGACCAACACATCTACTGAATATGTTGACATTCCTTTTAAACTAGCCTAAGCTTCTTTAGGGCTGCAATCTGTAAGGTCAGCAGTTCAAAACCACCAGCTGATCCTCGGGATAAAGAGAGTTACGATCTTGGAAACCCATAGGGGCAGTTCTACCTTGTCCTATAGAGTCGCTATGAGTCAGCATTGATTTGATGGAAGTGAGTTTGTTTGTTTTTGTGAAGCTTCTTTCCTGGTTAAGATGCCTTTAAAAAAGCCTTGTTCATTGTCTCAGAAAGTAGTCTACTCAGTTAAGCGGTTGGGTGGATGAATAACTCAATGAAGAATGATCTCTCACATCATCGTCCTCAGCTGTCCACTTCATAGAGGAAGAAACAGAGGCAGTCAGTATCTGAGCCATGCATGGGTCACATTGCTCATGGTCTCACTTGACATATTTCTCTGAGCTCATTTTTTTGTTTTTGGTCCTCTGATGTGGTGACTTCCCAGTCACATGAAGCATCATGCTCCAGCATCAAAAGCTGGACATATCGTCAATTGGAGAATCTTTCCCTTTCAAATGGGGTTGATCCTGATCACCTCCCAGGCCACTGTAAAGATTAAATTATACAGCGTGTGTGGACACTGCTGTCACAAATCTTCAATTTGCAAAAGTAAAATGAAAACACAGTACATGCTATGTGACATAAATGGAGGTAGGCAACTGTCTCATCTTTCAGAGGGTTTTTTTTTTTCAAAATGGTGTTTCCTGAGAATGCACCTCCTGGTGCCTAATATAATTTGCCTTTAAAGTCAGTCTGACGTGTCAGTTCAAATCATAAGATCCTTGAGGGGAGGGGCCATGTCTAATGTGATTATGTTTTTAGGAAATACCCTCAGTGTTGGCTAGAAAGTCATTACAATCTTATTACTTTAGAGATAGAAAGGAAATTAGACATAACTTAGCAACCATGGAAATTTAGCCATCTAGTTCAATTAACTGCTGGAGAGACAAGGACACTGAGACCTAGGGGTGCTAAGTAACTAAGACCAAGAGTCTAAAGCTAATAATCTAATAATAAACTGTTGAGTTGATGCACTATTAACACTATCATTACAATGGAGGTATTAAGTTAAAGCTTAAATGTGCACATTACATGACTTTCTTAGAAGCCTTGTCCAATGTAGGCTCTGATTCTATTGAATCTGGAGTGGGGCTTGAGAATACATTTCTAATTAGGTCCAGGGGACCCCTTGAGAAGCAAGGAGTGGAACCCTTCCCTAGACCAAATATCCTACATGGTGTAACGTCTTGTGTTTTCCATTGGGCCAACAGAAAGAAAGAGCTCTAAATATTTTATATGAAAATCAAAGAGAAGAATGGAGGAAATGCTAGAAAAAGTACTCATGTTATAGTAAATCACAAACTGTGTGATTGTCATTGCTAGGTGCCATCAAGTCGGCTCTGACCCATAGCGACCCTATACACAACAGAACCAAACACTGCACGGTCATGCACCATCCTTACAAGCGTTCCTCTGCCTGAGACCAGTGATGCAGCCACTGTGTCTGTCAGTCCATCTCGTCAAGGGCCTTCCTCTTTTTCGCTGCCCCTTTCCTTTACTAAACATGACATCCTTCTTCAGGAACTTGTCTCTCCTGACAATATATCCAAAGTATGTAAGACAAAGTCTTGCCATCCTTGCCTCTAAGGAGCCTTCTGGCCTTACTGTGTCCAATACAGATCGGTTGGTCCTTTTAACAGTCCATGGTACTTTCAGCATTCTTCTCCAGGACCGTGATTCAAATGTAGCGATTCCTCGTGGTCTTCCTTGTTCAGTGTCCAGCTTTCACGTGCATATGATGCAATGTAGAACACCATGGCTTGGGTCAGGCACACCTTTGTCCTCCAAGTAACATCCTTGCTCTTCAAGACTCTAAGGAGGTCTTGGGCAGTGTGTTTACCTCATGCAGCACACCTTTTCTCTCTTGACTGCTGCTTTCATGTGCATCGATTTTGGATCCAAACAAAAAGTAGTCCTTGACAGCTTCCTTTTTTTCCCCTCCATTTGTCATGATATTTTTCCAGTTGTGTGGATCTGGGTCTTCCTTACATGGAGCTGCAATCCACACTGAAGGCTACAATCCTTCATCTTCTTCAGCAAGTGCTTCAAGTCCTCCTCGTGTTCAGCTAACAAGGTTGTGTTATTTGTATATTACAGGCTGCTAATACGCCTTCCTACAGTCCTGATGCTTCACCCTCGTTCATACAATCCAGCTTCTCTGATGATTTTCTCAGCATAGAAATTGAACAAGACTGGTGAGAGGATCCAACCCTGATAGTATTCCCTTGTTATGTTCATGTAACCGCCTCATGATCCATGTACAAGTCCTGCATGAGCTCAATGAAGTGTTGCAGAATGCCCACACTTCTCAGGGTGGTCCACTGTTTTTTATGGTCAAAACGGTCAAATGCTTTGGCATAGTCAGTGAAGCACAAGGAAATGTCTTTCTGGTTTTCTACTTTGAGCCAAGATCCATCTGACATGAGCAATGATATCCCTTCTTCCACGTCCTCTTCTGAATCCGGTCAGAATATGCAACTGTAGCTACTCACAATTATCCGACGTGTCACGCCTGACATAACATTTTGACCAAGGCTATTCTTAACCAAAGCAACCTACAACCAACTCTACACCATAATTATGTAGGAGCTGGTACATAAGAAAACTGGGTGGCCCTGCTTTTCTTTTGTGTTAGCCATGGTTTACCATGTACTGCATCCTTCTAGAGAAAGAGACCATGTAGAGCACTGGTGAACATTTTTGGGTGAGAGTCCAATTGAAAAGTCAACAATTACCCCCCCCCACTCAAAAAAAAAGTCATAGCATTATGAATGAGGGGTCGTGCAGAGTGGGGACCCAGGTCCCATCTATGGGAAATTGGACATATCCTTGCAGAGGGGTTGTGAGGAGGAGGTGAGCCAGTCAGGGTGCTGTGTGACAATGATGAGATATACAATTTTCCTCTAGTTCTTGAATGCTTCCTCCCTCCCCCACTATCATGATCCCAATTCTACCTTGCAAATCCGGCTGGACTGGAGGATGTACATTGGCGCAGGTGGGAACTGGGAACACAGGGAATCCAGGGCGGATGAGCCCCTCGGGACCATGGTGGGAGTGTCGATGTGGGGGAAGGGTGGTGGTGGTGGTAGGGGGTATGGGTAGAGGGAGGGTGGGAGAGAGGTGGGGGACAGATTACAGGGATCTACACATGGCCTCCTCCCTGGGGGATGGACGGCAGAGAAGTGAGTGAAGTGAGACGTCGGATGGTGTGGGATATGACAAAATAATAATAATTTGTAAATTATCAAGGGTTCATGGGAGACTGGGGAGCAGAAGGGAGGGGTAAAAATGAGGAGCTGATGCCAAGGACTTAAGTGGAAGGCAAATGTTTTGAGAATGATGATGGTAGCATATGTACAAATGTGCTTGACACATGGATGGATGTATGGATTGTGATAAGAGTTGTACAAGCCCCTAATAAAATGATTTTTTCATGGGCACATAGAACTAAAAAAAAAGAAAGAAAGAAAGAAAAGTCAACAATTTGGACCTGCCAGTGGGAGAAAGCTTTCGCGGTCTGCCTCTGTAGAGATGACAGCTTTGGAAACCGTATAGGGCAGTTCTACTCTGCCCAGGGGCTTACTGTGAGTCAAAAATCAACTTAATGGCAGTGGTAGGTTGGGGTGTTTTGGAGAAGGAAAGGCAAGATAAAAATAAAGGAATTATTTCCATGAGCCAATTTTTAAAACTTTTTGTTTAGCTTGGGAGTTATTACTCAGCCACTCAAATAAGTGGCTTTAGGAGTCAGAGAATAATTAAAAACCAAAAGATACAATGACATATTGAAATTACCTGATGTTTTAAAATTTTATTCTGATATTTGTAAGACGCTGGTTATTCCTCATGCAGTCTGGGTGCTTGTAATTTAACAGCTGTCTTGTATACTGACTCGACAGCTTCATAGTCACACCTGGGCGCACCCAGAGCAATTCATCATTTCCTGCCAAATGGTGGATGTGATTTGAAATCAGGAGCTATTTTGGTTGTATTAATAAGAAATTTTGACTGTCCACGTGTGAGCTCAGTAAATGCTAAGGGACCACCTAACAAGAACTTGTCCTAATATGCATACTGAATTGCATCACTCTGATGGGGTGCTAAATTGTGTCCCCCTTGATGGGTTTCCCAATCATAAGCAGCATCACCTACAGCCCCAGATGCTGACATTGGAAGACAGGTGGTTGATGTAAGCATCTTTCCTTTTCAAATAGGAGAGACCCTGGCCCCTTACCAGGCCACTATGAAGATTAAATTGTATAGTGTGATTATAAAAAAATTATATAGTGTGTCTGAATAAGCCTAAGTCTGTTTCCATGGAGTCAATTCCTATAGGAAGTCTATATATTACATAGCCTATATTGATATAGCCTATTTGTTACATATCCTCTACGTTGAAAGCCAAGGGATAGAATGACATTTTGAAATTGCCATAGGGACCCTATAGGAATTGACTTCATGGCAACAAAGTATACATGACCCATAGGGTTTCCAAGGCAATAAATCTCTACCAAAGCAGACTGTCACGTCATTCTCCCATGAAGCATCTGGTCAGTTTGAACTACTGACTCTGGTTAGCAGCTGAGCCCACAACCATGGTGCTGCCAGGGCTTCTTTGAACACGCCGACCATTGCAGAAAAGAAATTGGTACATGAACATGGGACAAGAATTACAGTTAGAAATGACGCCTGCGTACATAATAGGATGCAAATGAAGTTGCCTTTGGCGCTGTAACTGGTTGCTGCTGTGTGCTGCCAAGTCCATTCAGGCTCGTGGAGACCTGATTGAGCGTTTCCAGGACTGTGAGTCATCACAGGAGCAAGCAGCCTCCTCCTTCTTCCTTGGAGCAGTAGGTGGCTTTGAATCTCTGACCTTGTGGCTAGCAGCCCCCTGCCTAACCCACAGCACCACCAGGCTTTCACCAGTTTGCTAACATGTCCTCCAGAAATCCCAGTCCTTTGTTTCTCAACTCTGAATTGTCTGGGAAGTGACAGGTGTCAGTCGTTGTTCTTATCAAAGCACAGGCAAACCGCATATTGTTGTGCTTCCCTGTATTGTGCATCTCAGGTATTGTGTTCTTCACAAATTGGAGGTGTGTGATACCCAGCGGCAAGCAGGTCTTCTGGGGACTGTCTGTCCAGTAGCAGGTGTTCACTTCATGTAGGCATCCCATTTTACTAATTCTCACACTTATTTCAAACTTTTCCTAAAGTCATGGCACATTTCATAGGCCATAGCATAGAGTAATCCAAAGCCTTTTTTGGTTACTGGCTTTAGTGTGATATTTGTCTCATTGTGGGGGTCTGGAACAGAACACACACTTGATCTAAGGTCTGCTCATACCTGTAGGTAGAGAGGGAAAATCCAACCATTGGACTGGCTTCCTAATCTCCCCTTTGCTTGAATGCTCTGTTTCCCAGTTTACCCATGTTGGACCTACATATGCTGTTTTCTTTGGATTATGAGTGGCCCTGTCTGGCAGTAGAAAGCCACCATTGTGAGCTCGTGACATTCAAAGTAGTGGCTAAGAATGTACTGTACAACGTGGAGGTTCACTCCTATGGGAATGTTGCCATTCAATCACCCTTCAGTGCATCGGAGGCCATAACTTTTAGGAAAAAGTAATATCAAATTCTACGTCACAAAACTGTGAGATTGGACCAGAAGCTCAGGTGGTAGAATGAAGCGTCAGTTGCTGTAATTCTTGACTTACTTGCTCTACTTGGTGCAAACGGTCTTTCTGTGGTCTATAGCAGCACTGCCGTGCTTTCTAAAGTCACTCTGCCTACGATTAATAGACATCTTCTATTCCAAGTGCCAAAGCAGAATTAAACTGCACTGTGGTCTCCCTCTTTACTAGGAGTTCACAGAAGGGTCACCAAGAGACAATATCCATTTCCTTTCCAGACATTCAGGTGGGCAAAGACAGTCATTGCAGTTCAGAACAGAATGGTTTAATCCAAAGAACACAGTAGTCTTCGTATGGTATTTCAAGCATGAGCTGTTGAGGAGGAATCTGATTGTGATCATTAATCAGTCACCAACACAGCCCGGAGTCTTTTCCATCCAGCTCTGCCCAGCGGCTTTAGGGAGAATCTAAAAGAACTGCCGGACAATGACACTTGGAGATGTTAGGTGACGTCTCCTCCTTCTCCATAAAGCCAACTGTAACTCTTGGGAAGGAAGACATGGTGTTAGTGCTAAGCAACAAGACCACTACTGATCAATCGGTTGTAACATTATTTGTAATGCCTTTCCTGCCAACCTGCAGTTGGAGATCAGTCCCATCTTTCTTGCTGCTGAGAATTTGACCAGCATTTTTTCGTTTTAGAATTCTTTGAAGCCAGGTTTTCAATGGGCTTTTTAATGAATACTTTGGCCAATCAGACAGGGTAGCATCTACCATTTAAGATAATTTAGTTGGTATCAGTGGTCCCAGTCCATGGGGCGCTGTGCTTTGCAAGGAGATTGCCTCTGAACATTTAATAGATGGAAAAGCTCCCTAGGAAAACATACCTGGAATGCAAAGGTGAAGGATCAATGCTATGAGATTCCTCATTTGATGATCCACCAAACCCTAGAAATAAAAGCGTTCTTGGGATTGATTCCATATTGGATTTGTGATCTCCCAGTGCTAGAGGTCAAGTATAAACCAATACTTTCAGTGCACCAGTAATATAAAAATCCACTAAGCCTATAAAAAGGGTAATCCATGACTTTTGAACCAGAATTATTCTGGGTAAAACTTTCTAGAGGCTAAGAGACAGCTGATTTCTTGCATGAGGATCAGTTCTTCCTCCTCTATAAGTCCAAGACAGGGAGAGGAGTCCCTGGGTCATACAAATGGTTAACACTCTTGATTGCTAACCAAAAGGTTGGCTGTTTGAATCTACCCAGAGTCACTTTGGATGAAAGGTCTGGTGCTCTACTTTAGAACGCAGTTCCACTTTGGCCCACATGACATTGTCATGGCTTGCAACTGACTCAATAGCAAGTGGATGATTTCAAGTGGGATCAGGAAGAAAAATGATAAGCTCTAGTTTTAGCCTCAGTTTCAAAAATGACTCCCCAAAGGATTGCCATGTCACTGGTCAATGCTGATTCCCACATTAAATTTGAATATTGCAAGGAAGAACACATGTTCACACATACACACACACACACAACACAGAGTCGCTCAAAGCATAATCCACTATGCTTATGGCTACAGGGCCCTTTGTATATGGATGTGTATATATGAATGTGTATGTGAATATGTATATACATATGTATATCTATAGATCTAGATATATTCAAACATTCTGTCACACAGCCTTTCAGTAGTTGAAGGTTATAGATCATATTTTGGTGACATTGCCTCCCTGCAGTCCACCTTCTCCACCTCCACTCTACCCCAAAGCTCAGAGAATAAGGCTTTCAAAGTGGCACACTCAGGAGTTAGGGCTTGAAGTGTACAAATGAAAGATAGGAATAATTACCTAAATTATATGAAAAATATCATAAAGGCTCAGCCAGATCTAATAAGCCCAGTAAATAGCAAGGGAGATCCCGAGGAGCCTTCTGTGGGTGACTTGAGAAGTCTTAATGCAAGCCCTTCATTAGGTCGTAGTTACCTAGTCCACACGTCAGCTCAGCATTACCTGGAGGAGGGGAGTCATAAGCAAATACACTTTGTAATCAACTCGAGCACTACTTTCTTTGTGAAATCATCCATGGCCTGAGCGCCAGATAACAGGGAGTCTTTGAGAAAGGACACAATCCTTGCTGCCGAAACCATTGCTTTCCTGCACGCTAAGGCGGTTTTAAAGTGTTACCTGGAGTCCACTCTAGCCAAGCAACACAGACTACGTCTGCAAAACCAGTCAGTGAATACTCGATGGGGCACAATGGTCTACTCTTGTTGTGCATGGGTTCATCAGCAGGAATCAGGGGGCCAAGTTGACAGCAACTAACAAGAAGAAGACATTTAGCATCTTGTCCTCTTTCCTTGACCCTTGGGCAGTTCCTGATTTGATCTATGTCCAAAGTGCTTGCTGGCTGGCCTCAGAGGATGAGTGGTCAAGAAGGCAATGCCTGGTGAAGAGGACTCACTGGCTGATTAAATGGACTTCTAACCAGTGCCCAACTGCACACCTTTGCCTGAAGGTTTCCAGGTAAACACAAGGAGGCATTTGTGTCTAGCTGCCTAGCTTCCATGTCCATTTATTAAATATTATGTTATTAGAAAGAGGCAAAGTTGTCCTCATTTGGGTGCTGTGGTAGCCACCTAATCTGGTGTCAATTTAAGGATTAAGAGTGTAGGGGTGGAGTCTAGGCTGTCAATCTGGAGCTAGTCAATGAGACCTCTGTGTGGACATGGCCTTCTCCTGAGAATTCTGGGAAATCTGGCACTTCCTTTTTGGAGGCAGAAGACACCTCTCTCTCTCTGCTACTCCCTGGGAGACATTGAAGAAGACAAGCCACATGGATGCAACCAGACCTTGGAAGCCGGAGAAGCCACAGAGAGACCCCTGCCAGCGCTGAGATGCTTACAACGCCACTGGACCCAAAGACTTTCTACCCACTGGCTTGTGATCGTCCTCCATTTGGCTTCATTGCATGTGTTTCGTGAGTCTGAAGAGGACTTTATAGATTGGTATTGGACATATGGGCTAATATCAGACTTATAGCCTTGAACTGGACTGGGTTGGGATGTTTTCCCAATGTTCAAATCCTCTTGTATATAAACCTCTCTCTTATATACATGTGCATATTTATGAATTTGTTTCTCTAGTCCACCTGGACTAACACAGCTGCTGGACGTCAGAAAGTAAGGCTTTCCTCACTAGTGGCTGAGACAGGTGAGGGGGCAGCAAGACAGGCTTCGTAGGCTGTACCCAGGAGAGAGACCCTGCTCTGAGGGGCCCAGGGCCTGGAACAGGATGCTCTGCTGTCACCATCTTGAAATTCTTAATAATTCTTTCATTGAATTTACATTTCATAAATAAAGTGTGATGGGACGAAGTCGCATATGTTGAGGGTTTGAAGCGTTAACTCAGCTGTGGTCCTGTCTCCTGCTACAATGCTGGGTCCCTAGCTCCTGCCCCTGTGCCCCCGTCATCCCAAGCTTCTCCTTTCCACTTTGTTTCCCCTTTGTCCAAACTCCATGCCAGCGAGTTCCAGAGGAGGAGGGCAAACGAAGGGATCAGGAAGACTCTCTCGCTGATAAAACAGAACCCTAAGTTCACAAGGTGTAGAATTTCAGTGTGGAACAAGACAGCACTGGGTCCTGCCAACAGTGTGACTATTGGGTGACTTGGTAGGAAAACTCATTCACCCCAGACACTGATCAAGTCTGACATGGAGACTGGTATCCCATGGGGTCCACTGTGGGTTGGGACAGCCAGGTGTGGGAAGAAATGGATTTCCCTGCTCCTTCAAGCCCTCACATCGCTTTTGTTGAGGCAGACTCTATAAGCCATACAGTGGAGTTGCCTAGCCTGGTTCTCAACAGCAAGCTTTGGGGTTCAATAAGGCTATGTGGTGCTTTCAAAGAGTGGTCCGAGCTGAGTGTCCATACGTGGAAGAGAGCGAAAATTCTGACTCCTGGTGCTTTCCTTTCATGACTGGCTATCATAATGCATACCTTTCTTCTAAGGGTGCTTTGCATTAAACTTTGAAAGACACATTCTAATAAGCACACTCGAAGTTTCAGTCTTAGGGTTCTAGGGATCTCTCAAACTCAACTGAATTTCTCAGGAGGGAAAAGTTACTCTCAGGTAGAGCCTAACCAAGACGAGATGGGCCCATGGCTCTGTCTATCATAAAAGGCACATGCCAAGCCCATAGGGGCTTGCTCCTCTGTAGCTAATTTTTGAGCCACACTCTGAGTGGAGTATAGAGGGTGTCAAGCAAGAGTATATCCCTTCTGTTTTATGGGGCTGAATGGAAGCGAGAGAGTCACTGGACGGCATCCCCAGAGTTGCACAATATGGCATTTTACCACCACGTTCTCGCCAGCCCATGATGGACTGGTACCCACAGTACCAGTCCTGTCTACTGAATGGCCCCACTAGGAACTGAGTTATGCATCCCTCCCCAAGTATCTATGGAGTTCTGGCTCCGATACTTAAGGATGCGATCCCATTTGGAATGGGCTTTCTCTTTGGGTATGTTAATGAGGCTGTCCCAAGGTGGGCGGGGTGCTAAACAGAATCACTTCTGAGCTATACCAAGAGTATAATAGGGACAGGGACATGTACAGGGTTGGTGTGGGTGACAGGGGGGTGTGTGTCGAGAGAAAAACTAAAGAACTCTTGGGTCTGATGACAAGGACGAATTCTGCCTCCCAGTGCATGCCCTGGTTTGAGCTTTTAATGAGACAGTGCATCCTCGTCTGTTGAAGCCCCCTGTGCAGGTGGTGGATTTCGTTACAGCAGCCCTGGCATAGTCTGTTAATAAGGCAGACCTAGTGCTGTTAGTTGTCGCCCAGTCCATTGGGACTCAAGTGGACCACTTCCAAATGCAATACGGTTCTAGATTGCTGGTTCCTGAGCCTGGTACCCTTGTGAAAACATGCTAACACACCTCGAGACACCCTCGAAGTAAAGGAGGCAACTTCACGGCCGCCCCACTATTGTTTTCATAAATTGTTAGGACATGTATCGTTTTTCCAGCGCTAGTGCTGTTATGCTCCCCTCGGCAGCTGTTGAGGCTATTCCGCCTCATGGCGACCCCTCGGGCACAGAGCAGAATTGCTCCATGAGGGGTTCAAGGCTTTGGGAAGCAGACCATGAGGCCAGTCTCCCAAGGTCCTTGTCTGAGTCTGTCCTCAAATGGCTAACCTTTGAGCTAGCAGGGCAGCACATCCTCTCCTAATCCTTCCAAGACCTCAGAAAGGCAACCTTGTCCACTTGATTGATTGTAACAATTTATGACCCCGCTCATTACATGGTTTCATCAAGACTTTCTGGGGAGACAGTGATACAGGAAGGGTTTAGATCCAGTTCCTTTTGACTTCAAAAGCCATGCTTCTTGTTTCAAGTGGTCATAACACTTCCCACTTAGCTATAAGTGTACTCTCTGCAGGTGTGGTAACAGCAGCAACCACGTGCTTATCTTCAGTACCAAAGGCTCACGTGCACTGACTCTCTGAAGACTTGCCCAGACACTAAGAAGCAGGAGTCACTAAGCTCATTTAGCAGAGGAACCCACTGGGGTCCCAGATGATACAATCCAACTTACCGCCCATGCTGACTTATCGCAGCCCTATAGGGCAGGGTGGAACGGCCCCTTTACTTTTACAAGCCAGCAACTCTTCCCTGGGGTAGAAAGCCCCGTCTTTCTCCCTCAGAGCCACTGGCAAATTCCAACTGCTGGCCTTACATCCCAACGCTGCTCCACCACATCCCCAGGCCTCCTTTGGGGTACATTTTGTGGCGTTCCACTGGGGCAGAGGGAGGTTAAATCAGCTAACTGGACAAAGTCAGCCATTAGTAAATGACACGGCAATGTGGCTCAGGGGCTATGCCCAACACGAGGCCAAGGAAGGGAAACTCCTGGCACTCTTTTGGTGAAATGTGAGTTCCTACAGTAATATTTCAAGTCTTATGCATCCAACTGAGCGCCTGTAAAGTATTGCTCAAAATGTTTTGCCATTTCTTTCAGAGCCCCAAGCAAGTGCTAATGATGATTATGATAAAAGTTACAGCTAAAACTAATTTTGTATCTATGATGCGATGCTTTGCATGCTTTAAAATATTCCATTTAATGTTTTTTTTAACAGTAGTAGTATTATTCATATTCTACAAAATAAAATTACTTTAGGACCAGACAACTTACGTCATTGTCTCCATATCCCTCAGCAAATCTATGATGGCTCTGGGATCAACTGAGGTTTTCTGAATTTAGAGTCCACATTCTTTACTTCTAAACTCTTTTTCTAGTCTTCCATGTTGCTAGGTTTTAAAAATCATTTTATTGGGGGTTCATACAACTCTTATCACAATCCACATACACATCAGTAGTATAAAGCACATTTGTACATTCATTACCCTCATCATTCTCAAAACATTTGCTCTCCATGTAAGCCCCTGCATCAGCTCCCCTTTTTTCCCTCCTCCCTCCCCGTCTTACATGTTTTTAATGGTAGAACATGATATCTTTAGATAATAGGCTTGATTTTCTAAACACTGGCAGAAATTATTTGTGACTGATATCTAAATTTTAGGAATTTAGATTTTGATATTAAATTTTGGTCAGAAACATATAGACTGGTTTCCCCAGCTGTCATCTTCATGGAAACAGACTGCCAAGTCTCTTTTCTCTCGAGACAATGACTTTGAACTGATACATTTATTCGTCAATATATGCATGTTTTCTATTTGACTGCTACTGCATATTAATGGGGAAAAAATCATGACCTGATGCCAACTACATGTCCACTGTGCTTGTGGCACAGCATGGCTGGCACCATATACACATCCGGAGAAGGCTCTGGGTTTATACACACTCTGTACAGAGTCATTCTAAAACATAGCAACCCTGAGTCTGTCAATCTTTACAGGAACACCTGGCCTCATCTTTCTCCCAAAGAGTGATTGTTGGCTTAAACAATTGACCTTGAAGTTAGTAGCCCACAGTATGGCCAGGGATCCTTAGCACTGGCTACACCAGTTTATAATGATTATGATTGTCTGGCCAGTACTTTCTTGTTAGTACTTAAAGGGTGAAGACGGATAGCATGAATGCATGTTCTAGAAGACTTGCACTATTTAGAGTTCAATCCCACAGTATGAATGAGGCCGACCTTAGTTGAGAACTCTGAATTAGTCTCTGTGATGGGCTATGTATCCATCCCTTACGTGGCTAACTAACTCACGCTTTATTCTCACGGGATTTGTTGGTGGTTATAAATAGCATCCCTTCTTAGGTTTTACCGATGTGTTTGGTTTACAGTGTTGGTGAAGAATAAAGTACCATGGCTACCAGAAGAATGAATACATCTGCCTTGAAAGAAGAGATGCTTCCAAAAACATAGCAAGCATGTTCCTTGGAAGTGAGGATTGTGAGACTTCATGTCACATTGGATATGTTCTCCATTCCCCAGGGAAGGACACCATCTTTCATAAAATGGAGCGTTAGCGACAAAAAGAGGAAGACCCAAAATGAGATGGACTGACACAATGTCTGCTACAGCGGGATTAGGCATAACAATTACATGAAGGGCTCAGAACCCAGTTGTGTCCCGTTCTGTCACACACAGGGTCGCTCTGAGTCAGAGCCGACCTAATGGCACCCCAAACCAACAGCAACTAACATCATCTTCTCTCCAAAAGATAGCTCAAAATCAATTTTAATTTATTATGTATATCCTCAATTGATTTTCATAGTCCTATGAGAGTAGTTCATTGGCCATTGTTGGTGAAGGAGATGTGGCTGTGAGTTGGGTTGAGGAATGAAAAAGAAGGGAGAGAAAGAAAATAAAGAAGGATTGGGAGTAGAAGGGGAGAGAAAGGTTGCTTTATTCCACAATATTCCATATTGGTTAGTATGGGTTAACTCCCCTTGTCTTTTGTAGTATTGAAGTAAATTATGTATTCTTGAAGCAAAATTTTCTTTCCACACCTAAGACCAGCCACCTGCACCCTCAGTGACTCTCTGTCTCTGTCTCTCTCTCTCTCTGTCTCTCTTTCTCTGTCTCTCTCACTTACTCACTCTTTCTTAGAATACAACATTTCTAGGACTTCTAACACATGGCATACTTTTCTCTTAGTAAAAACTGTCAGCTGAGTACCCAGTGATTCCTGGTGAAAGCTGAAGTTTAGAAGTGACAATGCCTAGAAGTGAACTTCAGATATTTCCTAGAAGCTTCTTTTTATATAGAACGCTTTACCTGAGAACATGACTGAACACAGACACTTGAAGAAAAGCACTTGATTTGGATGGCAAGCACTGTCAACGCAGAAATAGTCTTGGATAATTATTTCTACCCTGACTGGAGAAAATGTGAGTTTCAAGTACAATAAGGCAAAAAAAAAAAAATCGAGCTGGTGTAGTTGGTTACCTCTTAGGCTGCTAACTGGAAGGTTACCAATTCAAATCCACTAGGCATGCCAGAGGAGACAGATCAAGTGATCTCTCTCAGATTTCTAGGATCTAAAGGTTTATAGCATTGGGAAACCCTTGAAAGGGTCCTTATGAGGTAGGAGCAACTCAAGAGCAGTGGATTTTGTTTTGTCTTAGAGTTAATATACTCTTCATCAAAAGATGAATGAAAGAATGAATGAAAGGAGTTAAAATGCATTGAGGAGATACAGAACGTAATACAATAGAAGGCCAATCATATTAGACATATACATTAGCATTCTTAAGGATAGTTATCATTGTGTCAGATCTCTTCCTGGGAGGAAAATTGTCTTTTCTCCATTTGATGAAGGAAGCACTGAGACTCAAAAGGTCAAGATAATGAGAATAAAATCAGTAAGCCAGGGATTGCAGAGCAGACACTGACCCCAAGGCGCAATGTCACGCTCATTGCCACACCAGGGAGGCTGGCAGCTTAGGCTCACCATGGCTTTGTTGGAGTGGCCGCCTCCTTGGAACTCAATGGTCCCAAAAGCATCCGTCGGGCTGAGCTGAGTGTGTTTGCTGATGGACCACTTCTCGGACTGGATGTCGTTTCGGGAAAGGCGACTTTCATTTTTCTCATTTTGAAGGACAGAGATGCTGGGAGTGAGGCCGACATGCTGGCCTATCAGACGCCCACAGCAACACCTGCAACATAAGAAGGCCAAGTGACTGCCTTGGTTGAGGCACTGTGGCACACCCATGCACACAGCTGTAGAAATCTATGCCGCGCACCCGTCACAGCATTCTCTCCTCACATAGAATCTCTTTGTGGATGCACCAGGCAAATGGCATGCTTAGGACTGGTGCGACACACATATATCTTTTCCTCCTCTCCCTCTCCATTGTCCTTCAGCTGTCACATGGTTGAACCCTTTCTCCACCCTTCCATGTTCACATCTGGCATATTGTTCAGAATTGTATTCTTGGAAACAAATGTTTTCTAGATTTTTCTAATTCGCTTTTCTTTCATCTATCGAATCTTGCATGAAGGAAACAAGAGCAGTATTGATGAAAGAATTTAAAATGTACATTTAAGTTTGAAAATATTACTCATGCATGAGCCACAATCTAACTTGTTTCTCACAAATTAACATTCACTGGAAGAGCCCTGGGGCGCAGTGGTTAACTATTGGGCTGCGCACCACAAGGTCAGAAGCTCAAACCCACCAGAAGAGAGATGAGAAGATGAGGCTCTCTACTACCTGAAAGAGTTATAGCCTCAGAAACTCATGGGGCCAGCATGACCTTGGCTGATAGGGCGATAGGATTGCGATGAGTCAGAATTGATGTGGTGGCGGTGAATTTGTTTTCTTTGGTTTGGTCATATAGCCAATACCAAGAATAACACACTGTAGGCTTACATGTTTTTTAAAGGAACAAGGGAAAAAAGTTATTCATGGAAACATCCTTCAAACATGATGACTACTAGTATTGATAACAATATTCACAATAGATAGCATCCATTTATTAAATACAATAGAAAGAGAATTAGGACCCCACTTTGCAGATGAAAAATTACAGTCTTGAAGATGAGATAGCGTATGTTTTATTACACAGCAAGTCTATCTGACTACGTAGTCTATATTTTCAATCTGTTAAAATTATACTAGGTGTAGCTGTAAATGTCATAAAGACATTTCCAGACAATCGCAGTATTCACTCTGAACTATTGAACTATCGAACAGAACTGCCCCACGGGGCGGCCAGGGCCTTAACTTTGACGGAAGTGCACTGCCGTTTCTTTCACACTGGGAGCAGCTGGTGGGTTTAAACCAACATCCTTTCCATTACCCTCCAATTGCTCAACCCCTGGCCACCGGAGCACTTCCCTTATCCACTAGGGTTGGTTGATTTAAGTCTTCTTTCCAATTTACCAGAGCAAGCTGGTATCAACCAAGAATTCTGGTGAAATGTTTAGAAAGGAAAAGCAGTAACCATGCTAAGAAAATATAGCCCCTGTTATTTACCATGATTTAATTATTTCCCCAATGGCCTTTCTGTTATTCTATATTGGTTCTTGGAGAATTAACTGTGGGCATAACATTATGTGCTGGGTATATATCTGATTACTTCAAAGACGTCTAATGCCCCACCCACCCCCAAAACCTTTCATTGACAGCAGTCCCCTTACAATAGGCAGTAGTTACTGTTGGAGCTCAGTTCCCACAATTCCTCATTCATGTTCTCTTTATTTTCTAACGACAGTAAGATTACCTATGGGGGTCTTTGGTGCTGGGTATGATGTGAACGCATTCTCTTTTATAAAATGCTCTTTCGATCCAGGATTTCTGAGCCTGGGGGAAAAAGAAAAAGAAACGAGGAAAGTGAACATAACCTTTAAATATTTTTGACTAAGAAGCAACATTTTATAATCACTTAGTAGACTAGCGTTTTAGCAACTGAGTTGAAATACACATGAACACTGTGTGGGACAAAATCAGCTACTCACAGAGCTTGCAGATTAGGTTATTTTGTGTGAAAATTTTGAGGATTAAATGTCATAGTGAAAAGAAATTCAGAGATGGTCGTATATACCAAACTCACAATAATTTCTGAAGAACGGAAAGACAGTGGTGTTCATCCGAGAGATAAAAGTAGTGTGTGTATAACTGAGGCAAATAATAAAATGAATCTCATTGCCTTCAGGTGGTTTCTGAGTCATAGATAAAGCGAAATCAGCTGAATTTGTACATGGTCTGATTTTCCTGGGAGAAGCAAATAAAGAGCGTGATGCAAGTGTACAATGCAAAAATGTCAATACATTACTATGCTTTTCCAAAACCCAAATGACCTGTGCAGGTACCGAGAGAAAGAAGGGAAGTAGGAACACGAGGAAAGTAAGTGTCATCGCCACAGTCCTGAATTTTACAGGTAACCCCCTTTGACAAGCAGTGAGACCCCACATGCCTTTAACCACAGCAAATACAGCTTCTGAGAATGGCCAGCCAGGAGTCCTATGCCCCAGATTGGATTCCCAGATGGACAAAGGAATTTCCTGTAAACTGTCCAATCTTTGTTCCAAAGGAGAATATCCTTCCTACACCCTTTTACTCCTTTACTCTCCAGGATTTGAAATAGTAGAGGTATCACCTGTGGAATCCAGCAAGTCGCTCAGAAGATTCCTCCTAAGAGTTCAAGATAGAAGTTGCCAGAATCAACTGCAATCTTATTTCTATATGGTATCACCTTTCTAGCTTGGCATCAGGACTGTGTTTGTGCTTTGAAGACATATAGAGCTAAAGCAAAACCAGGCCGTTCACTTGTCCTGACTCAATGACTGGTGTCAACTGTTACAGCCTCCGTGTGTTAGTCTTAAATGGTACTGACTTTGCCAAAGGCCCGTATGCCAGCAAAAACAGTGCCATGGTTTGATTTGCCATTAAATCCCACATCTTGCATCTGTCTCCTCTTCCACAATGGAGATCTCCTTGAGCAGTTGACATGCCTGCCAATAATTGTCTCACAACGAAGCAGGCTTGGAAAGTAGCAAATTTCCCGTAGGCAAATGCCCATTGCAGCCATATTTGCAAAAGCCAGCAAGTGGAGAGGGCTGGAATGTTGAATGGATAAACAAAAGGTGGTCTACCCGCAGAATGGAATGTTAGTTAGCCATACAGAGAAGCCGAGTCCTGGATGAATGAATTTTGGAAACATCACTCTGAGTGAAATAAGTCAGTTGCTAAAGGACAAATGGGATGATCTCACTTATTTTCAATAAGCAATTACAAGCAGGTTTCCTAAAGTTCATGGGGAAGATTTGAGTATCTTTTAATTCCACTTTTTCACAACTTTTTGAACCCTCCCCCACCCACATATACAAATAAAAAAACATTCGTGGTTACCAGAAGCAGGAAGGGAGAGGGGAGAGAGAAATGAGTTTAGTTAATGATGGTAGAACATTTTAGACAAGGCTAGCGAAAGCGAATGGTTGCACAACTTACAAAAGGAAATGAACATCACTGACTAACACACGTGGGCATTATTGAGATGGCATTCATGGTTTCTTTTTGATTAATTAATTAATTTCCTTTGAAAAATCCTTTTATTGAGGGCTGGTACAACTCTTTTCACAATCCATACACACATCCACTGTATGTCAAGCACATTGGTACATCTGTTGGCCTCATCATTCTGAAAACATTTGCTTTCCACCTGAGCCCCTGGTATCAGACCCCCATTGAAACCTACACACATGCACACAGTAACACGGGGGTCCACAGGGACTGACTGCAGCCTGCTAAATCATGGTCCTAATGAAGACACCTAATAGCAGGGTATCCTTGCACGCCCATGCGAAAAGACGCTCACCCAGCACCTTAGGGATCCCTGTGTCCACTCCACTCTGTGGCCGCATACCACAAAAGGGGACATTGGCAGTTCTGTTGGTCAGAAGGGGGTGAGACAAATGCCAGCCTCTGTTGGCACAGCTTACTCGTCGCCAGCATGCAGGAAAAGACAAACGGATACCTCTTTGCTACAGAAATGCGCTTGGCGGCGTAGATAACCACTCTCTTTATCTTTGCAAAAAGCCTGTAAGTTAAACTATTCATAGGCCACGATTTCCTCTAGACACCCAATAGTTTCACGGATAATATCTTTTGGCAGAAAGAGGATAGACTATTCCTCATTGGTCATTTGAAACCAACTTTCTCTGCACCTCAGGGAACAGAGAAGGGAGCGAGCGCTTTGCAATTTCCTGGGTGGCGCGCTGTGACTAGCACTCGGAAGGCTCTTTTCAAGGACTATTGGGGAATTTGGGGGAGTGTTGACCCAAACATCTGCAGAGACAAGGCTGCCATGACTCTTAATCAACTCGAGCACAATTGGTTTGGTCCTTCTGGGCAGAGCATGTGGTTTGCTGTGATTTGGGCCAAGTCACAGAATTTCCTTTGGGTCTCCACACTAATACATGGGTACTATGATTTCCGTTTCAGTAGAGGCGTTCAGTGCTGGGTGAGTTTCCATACTAAGGACTCAGAAGAGACTCGGAAAAGGATGCTGAGCAATTGACACTTTGGTTTTAACCATGATGACTCTTCCTTTGGGTGGAAGATGATCTGCTACGAGGCCTGGCTGCCCAGGAGCAAAACATATGGGGGGTTTTTTAAATGGTACTGAGTCTTTTCTCTAACAATACTGCTGTGGAGAGAGTTGGTACAATAACCACCACCAACAATCCAGGTGAATTCTGTGCAGTTAGCAGTGCCTGGATGGTACAATTGGGCAGGCGCTCCATTACTGGCCAACAAGTTGTGGATTCAAAGCAGGGATTCAAATCAGTTCATTCTGGTTTGACCCCCTTCTGAGAACTTGTCTTTCTGCCCTAGGTATAGCTTAGCAAATAACCAGGTAAGCCTCATAGAGCCTCTGGTGACGTTAATGCAGACATAAGAACCCGGGAATCCTGTTAAACAAGATGCAGAGTAATACCTGGGGTAGAAAGGCGAATTCTCAGCAGGGGGTGTCAAACCAGAATGACCTACTTGGAAGCCCCAGTGAGAATGGTTAAATGCTAGGCCACTTACCAAAGCTTGGTGGTTCAGGTCCACCCAGAGGCACCGCAGAAGAAAGGCCTGGCAATGACCTTCCAAAATATCAGTCTTGACAATCCTATTCTGCACCCATGGGGCTACTACTTAGATAGAAATTGAACATGTGCAACATCACTGCCAGCATGCATTAAGCAGGATTTCAGTAAGAAATAATAATGGCTGGCATTTAATAAGGGCTCATCTCGTGCTTGGCATTGTGTGGTAGATTCATAAACACTAAGAACCCCATGAAGGAAGCGTTTGAGCAGCAAAGAGATTGAGCTGGTGGGGGAGTGTACCAAGTATGTGTGAAAGCTAGGGTTTGAATTTGGCCAGCTTAACTTCAGAGTTAAGTGGAGTTAAATTAAGAGTGTGAATACTCTTCATTCTGTGAACTGAACTGCCTCCCAAAAGTAGCTCTTATTGCTATTAACTACCCTTGATATGGGCATTGCCATCTGGGTGGGCCTGGAAGTGCCTAGGTATGTGGACAGAACTGAACTCCTAAAGGCACGGATAGATGAGAATCATTTCCCATGTGGATCTTTTCGCTCCTCAATTCACCCTCCCCATCCTCACAATAATATGCTCTACAACTCAAGCTCACTCACTGCCTTGGAGTAGATGCCAACTCATAGTGACCATTCAGGACAGGGTAGCACTGCCCCGGTGAGTTTCTAAGACTGTCACGGTTCACAGGAGTAGAAAGTCCCATCTTTCTCTCTTGGAGCTGGCCGGCGGTTTCTAACTGCTTACCTTGTGGGTTTGTAGCCCAACTCATAACCCCTACCCCACCAGGGCCCCTATCAAAAATGTACACAGTGTAATAAGCTATCTGACTCTTCATCTCTTCTTGAGGGAAAGCGTGGCTTGGGCCTATTAGAAAGACATCGGAATGGCAGAGCGACGTGGGAGTAGGTGAGGGGCGATCCTAATGCCTGTCGCAAGTACCAGGGCTGCTAACTCGAATCGACGGGACTAGGACAAGTGCCGGAGACTTTTCAAGGACACCTTCCCACCTTCCTGACATCGCTGGCCCACGAACCCCAGGTTCAACTGAGAAATCCCTGTGCATTGAACCCGGTGATGTAGAGCACGGATTACGAAATACAAGATAGGGATTGCCAACTTGTTTGTCTTTAAACAGCAAGTACCTTGACTTCGGCAGTACAGCAGGGTGACTACTGGCCTCGCTGAGAGCAAAGGGGCGGAAAATCAACTTTCTCTATGTTACCATTCACAAATCAGCCACCCACCCCGACCAAGCCACAGAAAATTGGAAAGACAACAAAAACAGAAGGTAGGCAAACAAATACTTTTGCCTTATCACTCATGATGGAATCGGCTCCATTTTGGAAGGACAGCGTCAGACACGACAGTCGAGATGTCTGTGGACCGAGGAAGGGAAATCTCACAAAAGAGCACGCTGTGAGTTACTTTACTCACTGGGGGAGTTCCTTCATCTGCTTTCCTTTAGGTCTGTAGGGGGACAGATGGGCGGGCTTCAGAATGATTGTCTTGGGGATGGCACATTTGAGGTCGAATCGTGGTTTAATTTGTCCCCTCAACGAAATCCCCCTTGTGTTTCTTGCAAAGGCTGTGAACTACCGGGTGCAGAGCTTTCTCCTCGGCTTTCCTATGCCTCGGAGTTTGCTCCCAATGGTTTTCCTCATTGCTGGAAAGCATGAAATAGTTTTTGACACGCGAGGCTTTTAGCTGATCCTCTCAGTCTCTTCTCACACAGACTCTCCAGCAGACCGTGGGCCCCCAAATCTCTTCGTGGAAAATAGGCCACAGAGGGCTCATGTACGCTTGGAAGAAGGCGGCCGTTCTCTGCCCTTAGAAAAGCCCTTGCCGTCCACTCTCCTCGGCGAGAGAAAGGCCACCTCACCACAGTGAGTGGGTGGCAGGCCGGGGTTTTTTTCTCATTTCCCCGCACCCTCAGCCAGGTGTGACCTGTAATGGGGAAGTGTTTTGCAAAACAGAATAACTGAAGGACGCCTCCCTCACAACAAAAGCGAGGTTGTCCACGTTTCCAACAGTCTATACGGATTTCCCTCAAAGGATAGGCTATTCCAAATTTTTAAAGTTCCCCGCACAGTGTGGACATCAAATGCACAGGCAGAAAAGCAGAATCACAGAAATAAGTGGCTAAACGTTGCCTTAAAGGGTGGGGGTGTGGGGGGCGGGTTGAGTCATTTCATCGTAGGGGGTTCCATTTGGTCTCACAAGAGCTGCTATAAATATTAGCCCCCAAACTACTTTCATTGTTTTTAGGTCCCCACTCGCCCCAGACTCAACAGCATCTCCAGGTCCCAACGCTCATCGGAACGTTTTCGCAAGCCCATTGCAATCCAACCCCATCCACAGGGCAAGTGAACCAAAATCTAGCACCTCAGACCAGCCATCCTTAGGAGCAGGAAGAAAACAAAGCCCCATAACTACACAAACAAGTGAGGAGGAAAGGTCACAGCCCAGCTCCTCCTGCGACTCTCCTGTTTCAAATGCACTCCCCGTCCCAATCAGAATCAAACCCGAAGGCCCAAAGGTCCGGGACATGGAGGTTCATGCCCGGGGTCTGGGCTCTCCCTCCACCCCTCCCTGAGCATACCTAAAGGTCATCTCCGTGCCCACTGGGAAGGGGAGCGGGAGAAAGTCAGCCACAAGCATTTTACCTGAGCAGTGACGTGGGGTGGTGGTCCAGACAGTGCCACCGGCGGCAGTCCGCGTGGCTTTCATTTTGCTGTGGCTGGCGCTGGCCATCCTGTTAATAATGCTCTCATGGCCGCCCACTGGCCAGGGAAAGAGCCACTCCCGGTGCTTCCCCCAAGAGTCCTTCAAGTAAGCAATGAACTTGGGCAGATTAGCCTCTTGGAATGTGCCGGCTTCGGGATTAGTCTCATTAAGAATCCCATGGACATTCCCCCACGGCCCTAAAACACTGCTTTATTTGAACATCTAATCTGACGCCAGTAGAAAAACAAATCCCCAGAGAGATCGGATTTAACTGGCACAAGTCCTGACAGGCTGCACTCCCCCCGCTGTCCCCTCCCACCCGCCCCACTCCCTCCCCCCCTCCCACCCTTTGCTTTTTCCATTTTCAGAAAGGAGGCTTTTTGAGAATGTGATAAGGTGTGCTGAATTCTGAAAGTTCAGCTTGGGAAAGCAAATCCGTCTAAAGAAACAGTGTATTGAGGCTGAAGGTGGCTGGAACACACAGAGGCATTGTTCGTCTCCAGAGAAGGGCCTGACAAGCCCGTCTTTTAAAGAGGGACTGCCAGCCGTGCTGCATGTTTCAGATGAATATCCTGGTTCTCTGAACACCAGCCTGTGGGGGAATAAAGTTCCACAGATTCTAAACTGTCAACAAGGAGACATGTCCATTGCCCATCTCATCCTGCAGCTTCTCCCAGCTGCCAGTGGGAAATGTATTAAAAATGTATACTTCCTGTGTCTTGATAAAATATAGCTGAGCAATGACCACCCCAGACATGGATGCCAGCGGAAAGTAGCTACATGTACTGTCTTTATCAGGAGTTCCCATGGGGAGGTTCTGCCTACCCTAAACAAAGGGCCGTTTCGAGTATCACCTAAGAGTGAATTTTTTAGATAACAGTCATTCTGAAGTAGAGAAGTGAATCAACTTGGAGAAAAAAGAGCTCAAATCTCAACAAGGCACTTCTTTTTTTTCAGCTGAATATATGATTGCTTCATCTCCAAAGGCTTTTTTAGTCTGGGTACTTTAGAGAAACAAATCCACAGAAACTCAGGTATAAGAGAGAGTTGTATACAAAGGCTAAGTGCACATCAAGAAAACATCCCCACCCAGTGCTGCCCAAGCCCACAAGTCCAACATTAACCCATTTGTCTGACACCAGTCCACGAAGTCCTTCTCCATCTCACAAAACAGATGCAATGATGCCGACTGCAGGAGGAAAGCCGAGTCAGTGAGCATGTAAGCATCTCAGCGCTGGCAGGGGTCTCCACGCTGCTGCTCCAGCACCCAGGACTGCATCGGGGTAGGTCCATGTGGCTTCTCCTCGGGGATGTCTTGCAGAAAGTGAGCCTTGCCAGCTGAAGCAGGGAACTGGCTAAGGCAGCTGTACCCTGGTCTGACCATCACAAAGCAAGGGACCCGAGAACTCGAAACGAGAGGCTAACAAAGCCATTTATCCCTCCACCCTTCAATTAACCCCCCATGTGTTTATCGGCCAGGTTGGCAAAATAAAGTACCTCAGCTTCCCACATGATACTCTCTCAATGAGATAATAGTGGAAACAGAATGGCTTATTCCAGTCTCAGATCTTCAGCCATTTCCTGACCCTTGGCTGTTCCTTCCAAATTCCATTATCTTTTAATCCCCTACTTTTAAGGAAAGGGACAAGTAAAGACCTGGCAACTTTTACTTAAGGATGTACCGCCGTAAACAACATTCAAGGGAAACAACAGACTGCTCATTAGCAGTGAACACATGATGAGGAGAGAGACGTGCTTGTTTTCAGGAATTTGCTATGGAATATTGGATAGGAAGGTCTTAGAAATGTACATATATCATCTGTGCAGTTATGATTTTACCTTAAGAGACTCATCAGATGTATGAGCACACAAAGATGTTCACAGTAGCATTATTTATAATACAAAAAAATTAAATAAGCTATGGTTCGTGCCACGGGATGCTCAAAGTTGCTTAGTTGCACAGAAAACGCATTCTTTCACATTGTTATTTGAGAAAAGTGGGCAGTGAAGCAGCCAGGATAGGGTAATCACGCTAACAGAGATGACAGGTAGAAAACACTAAAGTCATAACTAGGATTCATTACTCAATTATTTGGGTTGCGTTTCCATAGTTTCCTCTTGAAGCCATCTATTGTATTCAGAAAATGGTGCTTTATATAAAGTATTAAAGGAGTAAACATTTATTGCTATAAAATCATAGAAGCCATTATTAACCACAAATATTAAAATGTGAAGCTTGTTTTTGTTTTTTTTGACATATTCTCCATCTCGGTCTGCACTCTTCTGCCAGTGTTATTTTTCTCTCTCTAACCTTTCTCCAAAGAAGTCAATGTTCTTTAATAAACACCATGATACAATGGCAGTCAGGGCATCTTCAGGGACGCAAATCACGCCCTTTTAAAATACTCTGCATCTGGGAGAAGAAAGAGAAGCCAGAGGTTGGCTGGGTAATGCTTCCCAACGACATTCTCACAGCACAGCTTTGCTAACCCTGGAGAGTGGGCAGGTTCATTATCATGATGGAAAAGTCCTCTGCACAACTTTCCTGGCCCTTTTCTCACCAATGCACTTTCCCATTTTCTTACAGTAGCTTCATAATAAATGCCCACAATTGTGCTGTTCCTTTCCATCAACTGCCCCTTTGGAATTCCAACAGCCACCACGACCTTTTCCATTCATTGAGTGGGGCCAGCCGACACCCTGAGGAGCCATTGTTTCTGTTGGGTGTCTTTAAGGTCCTCTACGGAGATGGGGACAAGTGTAGGGCTGGGAGATCTTGTCTAGAGCCCGAAACAAATTGAAAAACATTTGTTTGGATGAACATGCGCCTGCGTGAATGGGAACCTTAGGAGCAATACACACATCTCAACATCCTTATTGATGCGGAAAATACATAGAGCCAAACAGACATCCGTCCAACACATTCTACGAGCACAATTCCGTGACATTGGCTACATTCTCCAAGTTGTGCCGCCACTCTCCACCTCCTTTCCTAAATAATTAATTCCTCCTCCGTTAACAGAAACGCACTGCCCAAGACACTTCTTATCTGACCCAAGACAGAGTTGCTGCTGTCCGCTTAATACCATGTAGACAGTTCTTGAAAAGAGCACAATGTTCAAAACAAGCTTTATTTTTTAAATTAACTAAGCTAACTGGCTATTTGGTCAGGAGCCCCGGTGGCATAGGGGCTCTGCACTGGACTGCTGACTGCAAGGTTAGACTTCGAAACCACTGTAGGAGAAAGATGGGGCTTTCTGCTCCCATAAACAATTACAGTCTTGGAAACCCACAGGGGAAGTTCTACCCTGTCCTAAATGGTTGCCATGAGTTGAAAATGACTGGATGGTGGTGAGTGTGTATTTTGAGTTTACTGTTCAGTTTACAGAAGATTCCAGGGATAAATCTTGGTTCGGGATTAACTATTATCTCAGAGAAATAGTTGTGGGTTTCACCCCACCTTAATGGCTTGAGAAAGTCTGGCTTTGATGATAATTTTAAATTTTGTTCTGTATTTCCCCCTCTTTCAATCAAGCCTTGCTGTACAGGTTCTTTGCAATTCTGTTGCATCATCCGGTTCTATTAGCACTCTCCCTTTGCTCCTCTTTCTCTGTTAGATGCTTCCCTTCCTTGGCGAAGAGAGCATGTTAACCGTCATCATTTCGTGAACGGATGGCGACAAATGAATGCCCTTTTCTCTTGACTTCCCTTTTTAAAATGATCACTTTAATTACAGCCATTATTTTTTAACTTACCCGTGAATAGGAGATGTCAAGCTTTGCTTTATAATAAGAAGGCGCTATTGGGAAAGAGTACTTTAGTAGGTAACTTGGGACTCAGTCGGTTACATGAGAGAGGGTTACTGGGAAAGATTTGAAAAGAAACTGTCCCAAATAGATCATGCTGGAGACAGAGAAGGAGAGGCGTGGCAGAATAATAAAATAAAGTAAGGAGAGAAGAAGAGGGGAAAGGAGGGGAGGGGAGGAGAGGAGAAGACAGAGGAGGGCTGGGCAGGTAGCTCTCTATACTGAGAGCCACATGGTGTAGGCTTTAGAATGTATGTAAGACCAAATGAATTGGTCTTAGATACTGCTTAAAATCTAAGAGATGTTTAAAAAATGAAGCTGTCCCAGCTTCCTTCTTCACTAGACGCTACTGTAGCCCCTCTTCAGACTTACAGGAGACCTTGAGTTCAATCACATACAGAGTCTATTAAATCTTGCTCCTCTATTCTTTACCCTGTTCTTCCCTGTTGCTATTACATTTTAGTTTTTGCTCTCCACCCCTCCCCTCCTAAAAAGAAATCTTCAATAGGGCCTGGGAGAGGAGGCACCTTCCGGGAACTCACACCAAAGGCAAAGATTTGGCAGAACCCAGGGCACGAGTGTAGGTGAGAAAGGAATCCCCATGGAGAAGTCAGCACAGTACAGCAGTTCTTCCCTGTGAGGCCAGAGATGGGCTCCAGGACCCTTCGATTTGGGAAGGTCATTCGTTCCAAAGAGACTTGTAGCTCGGGGTCTCATTTCCCATACGAAACTCTTAAAAATCTTGTGCATCACCCAACAATGCCACTCTTGGCAGGGTTCATTCCAGCCTGGCCCAGGGGTCGTTTAGAGAGAATAGAATTTGAATAATAACCAGAAGAAACCATCCATGTAGCATTCACCTTGATGATTCTTCATGCCCATCTGATTCTCCTAATGCATCCCTGAAGGAAAATCACACTCGAGGGGTTTTACTCAAAAGTTCTATTGGTGTTATTTTTAAAAGAAAGGAAATGAGGTTTTTACAATTAGGAACTAGACTTTGACATGGAAAATGCTTATTTCATCATAAAGATGTTCAGATCACGTTTCTCCTGCGATGTCCCCCTCGGACAACAATAAATAGCATTGGGTTGAGCAGAAAGAGGTTGAAATGTTTGGCCATTAATGGAAAGGTCCGCAGTTTGGACCCATCAGCCTTTCGGAGGGAGAAACATGAGGCAGCCTGCTTCCATCAAGACGTACAGCCTTGGCAACCTTGTGTGGGCCCTGCTATTCTGTCCTTTCAAGGTTGCTATGAGTCAGAATCGACTTGACACCAAAGCCATTGGTTATTGTGGCTCGTAAAGAGGCTAAAACGACTTCTTTCTTTCTTTTTCTGTAAAGTGTCAGATGGCATATGCATTAGACTTTTTATAGACTATATGTTTATGCTTTGTTTTTTGACAATTACTCAACTCTAATGCTGTAGCACAAAAGCAATTCCAAAGGACGTCAACAAAGCCAACTGCCTACCAAGACCACTGACACCAGCGTGTTCTTTCTAAAACACTCATGCCATCCCCCGGCCAATACCCTTCAATGACTTCCCAACCCCCAGCAAGGTCAGTTCAGCCTTAACATCTTCAGGTATCGGTTCTGGCATAATCTTTATTGAAATCTCTCAATATCCCTTCAAACCTTTCAGCATTTGATGATCCCGCCAGCCAAATTATGGATTGTTCTTCTAAGATATTGTGCAGTCCCCTGCTTCTGTTGATGCTGCTAGAGACAGACAAACTGATTTGGAATCAAATACACTTGAGGTGACAGAGTAGAGCTTCCTTTTAAGGCTTTCTTTCTTAGCTGCGGTTTTTAGGCAAGCAGATCGCCCATTCTTCCGGTGTAAAGGCCAGGAAGACTGATGTTCCTGGGATGCATTAATCCATTTATGGACTGATTTCATGTGTCATCAACTTTCATCCCTATTTTTTTTGTCTCTCTCCTTCGGAACGAGAGGGACTCATATAAGTTGCATCTTCCATGGTCACTCACCAACCTTTGAAGACCTCAGTTTCAACTGACCACTGTAGGATATCGAGCATTGTCTTCTGCGTGGACGGTGTCAAGTCAATTGACCATGGTGTCCCCAGAGACCGTGGTACCGAGCCCTCCAGACTATGACTCCTAGTCAGGCTTCAAGTCTGGAAATGAACTGATCCTTATGGCCCAGCTTTCAGTCAAACAAAGATCTGTGAGGGCGACATAAGCACTGGGGGGCAAGCACTTCTGAGACTCATCAAACATTTGAGATCAAAAGGGCTGCATTCATCCAAGGACCAAGTTCAGAAGGCAAAACCTGCTAGGAAAGGGGGAGGAATGGAAATAGGAAACTCGGGAGGAAGTGGGAGAACTTTGTGGGGATTATAGGGATGCTAAGAAACAAAATTTGAGGAATTGTTGAATGAAAAACTGATCTATTCTGTAAACCTTCACCCAATTAGCAACAACTTGTTAGAAGAAAGGAGGACAGAGGGAGGGATGAAGGGTGGGAAGGCAGGAAGGAAAGAAGGATTCTCTGTGTGGTAATGAGGTGGGGGGAGTGCAGAACTAGAGAGCAAGAAGCATTATGTACACAGGGATGCATTGTCCGTGGGAGTGAGGACTTTATTTTCTGTCAAGTCAGTGTGAAGTTGGATCTTTAAAGGCTTTAACTGAATTTTACTTTCACAACTCATTCCTAAACTGTTCTGAAGGTTCAGGAGCTGGAGAAATGTGCTGAGTCATGAAATCAGAGCCTTTTACATAGAAGTGGGGGATTTATGTGACAACTAATGTAGGAGATTCACAAGCTTGATTTTCTTTTGTTTACCTCTTTGCCCTGGAAGGAAAAGGGCACTGAACAAAGCAAGGGTGAGAATGGATAAATTAGTAAGGCACTCTCAGCCTCTAGGATGCATAAAATATACTTATATATTAAGGTCCTTGTTAGATTTTAAAGAAATCATTTAAAAGATATATATGAAGGGTCTTCAAAGAGTTTGAGGAGAAATTTCATTGTCTCTCATTTATTTATTCATTTATCATATATTTGTATATTATGGTAGCTGTTAGGTCTGAGAGGAAGGAATATGAAAAAACTATTTTAAGTATTATTTTATTAATTTTCTTTATCTTCAGTCCTAAGAACGGAAGATAACTTAAAGCTTCCTGGGTAGAGGTATTGATTTATTTTAATCAATACATGATTTCAATTCAAAGGTCAAGTTATTTATCCTCACGAGGTACTGATTTCAATTAGGCTATAGGATGTTATTTGTGAAATCCTGGTTTTCCTTATCCATTAACACTAGAGCTCTGTGAGCGCAGAACTCATTAGGAGTCATAAGATGTGAATGTTTGCCATGACTTAGTTACAGTTAGCATGTGATCTTGGTGGGGGATGGGGGTGGGGAGTGGCATGACTTAATCTTGGTGATCTTCAAGGTCAGCTCCAGTTCTCAAAGCTGAGAATTCTGGTAATCAGAGCCTCACAGCCTTGTCACGAGTTCCTCATTAGAGTGTACAATAGAATGTAGAAAAGTAGACTTCTCTAAAAAAATCAACTTATTGGGGCTCATACAGCTCTTATCACAATACATCCATCCATCCATTGTGTCAAGCACATTTGTACATTTGCTGCCATCATCTTTTTGAAAATATTTTCTTTCTACTTGAGCCCTTGGTATCAGCTCCTCATTTTTCCCTCCCTCCCTCTTTCAAAAACCCTTGATAATTTATAAATTATTATTTTTTAATGTCTTATACGAACTGACTGATGTCTCTTTTCACCCACTTTTTTTGTTCTTCATCCCCTCTGGGAGTGGGTTATAGGTAAGCCATTGTGATTGATTCCCATTTTCTACCCCCCCTCCCCACCTTCCCCTTCCCCTCCTGGTATTGCTACTCTCAATATTGGTCCTGAAGGGTTTATCTGTCCTGGATTCCCTGTGTTTCCAACTCTTATCTGTACTCATGTACATGCTCTCAGGTAGCCAGGTTTGTAAGGTAGAATTGGGATCATAATAGTTGGGGGGGAGTGGAGGAAGCATTAAAGAACTAGAGGTAAGTTGTATGTTTCATCAGTGCTATACTGCACCCTGACTTACTTGTCTCCTCAAGACCCTCTGTAAGGGGGTGTCCAATTGCCTACACATGAGCCTTGGGTCTCCACTCTGCACTCCCCCTCATTCACATTGATATGATTTGTTGTTCTGGGTCTTTGATGCCTGATACCTGATCCTATTGACACCTCATGATCACACAGGCTGCTGTGCTTCTTCCATGTTGATTTTGTTGCTTCTCAGCTAAATGACTGCTTGTTTATCTTCAAGCCTTTAAGACCCCAGATGCTGTATCTTTGGATAGCCAGGCACCGTCAGCTTTCTTCACCACATTTGCTGTGCACCAATTTTGTCTTCAGCAATTATGTCAGAAAGGTGAGCATCACAGAATGCCATGTTATTAGAACAAAGTATTCTTTTATTGAGGCAATACTTGAGTCAAGGCCCGATGTCCATTCACTACCTTAATACTTAACATACAAATATATGTACTTAGATCCATTTCTCTATTGTTATATGTAAATATATTTGCAAAGGTACGTGCCTGTATGTAGACCTCCATAAATGCCCTAAAAGTTCTACAAATTAATTTTTGAAATGATAAATGGACAACATGGGAACACTGCACAAGGTTTTGTGTCTATGGACCACAAGGCACATAAGGAGATTTGAATTAATAAATAATCCTTAAGAGAATTTTCACTAGACGCCAACCATTCTTAAGAATGCCCCAGGTTCAGCAATCTGGCACACATGTCAAATGCTAATTCTGACTCTGTTTTCATAAGGCCACAGGTATAATGAAGGCATTATTGCAGTTAATTTTTAACTTGATATTTCTCCTGCTTTGGAAAGCGTTTCTAAGGCCAAAAACTTGGCTGATCTCTTGCCTGAATCCCTGACTGAATGCTACATCAAACCTTGATTACCCTTCAGAATAGAAGATGCACCAACTAAGTGTAAAACTAGCTCCATTCCTCTGTAGATGTAATGAAAAATGATTAGGTATTAAGTTATTGCAGCATAAACACATTTCTGTAGGGTAGCCATATTTCTCTGCCAATTACTAGGTAATTAGTCAGAAAATAAAGCTATCCACATAAATCCAGTCATTGTTTATGCTTTGCTAATGTGATCATTTTAAGGTTGTTCAAGGTTATTAGACTCAGAATGAAAATACTGGCCATGTATTTCTCCTGTATCTTCTTAGACAATAAGGCTTGCATTTTACTGATTTAGTGTTTGTATAAAATCTTCCTGTATTTTTGTAAAATCTCACTGGAATGCTCTAGGTCCTAGAAGATGTCAATCCACATACTCAGATAAACATAAAATCAAAATGAGTATTAAAGAATTTTAGGTAGGAGAGCAAACGCATATTTAGTCTCTAATTTGGATTCCACTGGATGAGAGTATGTTTTTTTTAACCCTCTCTCTGTTTTTCATCACCTCACACTTTAAAGTATAGCTCCCATCTCTGAATATCTTATGTCAGAATGAATTTCTGATAGCATCAATCTTCTTAGAGATGCTATTCTAATAAAACTACTTTAAAAATCTATCTTGCTGCTTTCCTAATTGGTCTCCCAATCCATTCTCCCCAAATCACTAGAGTGATCTTCTAAAATGCTAAATTAGCTCAGGGTGCTTACACTGGCCACATCTCCCAATACATTCAGTGGCTTCCTACTGCTTCCAGAATGAAATACAGATAGCTTGTCACTCACAGGTCTCGCCCTTAATTCAGGCAAGAACAGGAACAGGAATGGGAGTAGCAATATCAGGAGGGTAGGGAGAAGGTGGGGAGAGGAGGGAAGGAAAAGGGAACTGATAGCAATGATCCACACATAACCCACCCCCACTATCTCCCCACCCCGTGGGGAAGAACAACAGAAACCGTGGGGGAAGGGAAATAGCAGTCAGTATAACATTGGGCCTCCACTCAAGTACTCCCTCAATGCAAGAACACTCTGTTCTATTAAATTGGCATTCCATCATGCTCACCTTCCCGACCTGATCACTGAAGACAAAGCGGGTGCATAAGCAAATGTGGTGAAGAAAGCTGATGGTGCCCGACCATCAAAAGTTATAGTATCTGGGGTCTTAAAGGCTTGAAGATAAACAAGTGGTCTTCTAGCTGAGAAGCAACAAAGCCCGCATGGAAGAAGCACACCAGCCTGTGTGATCAGGAGGTGTTGAAGGGATCAGGTATCAGGCATCAAAGAACAAAAAACCTTATCATTGTGAATGAGGGGGAGTGCAGGATATCCCATTACAGAAGGGTCGCGGGGAGATGAGCCAGTCAGGGTACAGGGTAGCAACGATGAAACATACAACATTCCTCTAGTTCCTAAATGCTCCCCCACCATCACCCCACTATCGTGATCCCAGTTCTAACGTAAAAATTTGTCTAGACCAGAGGATGTACACTGGTACAGATAGGAACTGGAAACACAGGGAATCCAGGACAGATGATCCCTTCAGGACCAGTGCTGAGAGTAGTGATACTGGGAGGGTGGAGGGAAGGTGGGGTAGAAAGGGGGAACCGATTACAAGGATCTACATATAACCTCCTCCCTGGGGGATGGACAACAGAAAAGTGGGTGAAGTGAGACACTGGACATTGTAAAATGTAACAAAATAATAATAATTTATAAATTATCAAGGGTTCATGAGGGAGAGGGAAACCAGGAGGGAGGGGATAAATGAGGAGCTGCTACCAAGGGCTCAAGCAGAAAGCAAATGTTTTGAGAATGATGATGGCAACAAATGTACAAATGTGCTTGACACAATGGATGTATGTATGGATTGTGATAAGAGTTGTACGAGCCCCCCCCCAAAAATGATTTTTTTAAAAAGAAAATAATAATAATTTATACTTTATCAAGGGGCCATAAGGGGAGGGATATTGGGCAAGAAATGTCTACTTTTGAGGATGTAAGTTAAATATAGTATTCATTAATTTGAATAATATATTTTTGGAGGAATACAAATAATATTCATGACCTGAAGGGAAAGTTATGATTGACTTGATATTTCAAATGTAAATTTTTCATAAGTAGCAATTTCATTAGTACCTCTCCAGGGAACTCAAAGTACCCTGTGAATTTGTTTAAATGATAACGGGACTTATTCTAAGATTCCTGTTGGGATCTGATGGACAGCACGATATACATGATAAAGTCTATAAGTCATCAAGTCATACTGGGAAATCATGGAGCAGAGAAAGATATACCGATTCATCAATTAATTTGGGCCCCTGAGCTCATATTTAAATAGAAAGTCCTCTTCTTCCATGGAAAGGATGCCTTTTATTTATTCATTTATTTTTCTAGCTAGTGAAGAGTGAATGCCCCGACTTTCCTTTCCCCAGACACTAACTCCTAAAAGATACTCCCTGTGGCCGTCAGGGTCACCGTGGCTGGCTCCTACCCATCCCTCCCATCTCACTGTGCTCCAAATGTCCCAATCCTCTGGACTGTCTTCAGTGCCACGCACCTCCCGCCTCAGGAACTTTGCAGTCAGTTCCATATGCCTGAACTGCTCCCTTGCTGGTTCACTGCTTCAGTGTCAGAGTTTCCGTCCAGTGGCTGTTAGTTTCCAAGTATTGAACACCTAGTGGGTAACTACTCCGCCACCAGCGCTCTTGCACTAAAGTATTCGTGAACTATAACACTGGAACAAAAATTAGAAATATATTTTCTATTTGAACTGTTTATTGCTCTATTTTTTCCTTCCTTTTTTTCTTTGAATTGCACAGCACAGAGACAGACACACGGTTATTAAATACCGAGGTCAACAGGAGATGGAGAACAAGGATTAAATGTGTGTGTGTGTGTGTGTGTGTCGCTTAGCTTCAGATCCTCATGTTCATGATTTGCATAGAGAAGATTCTGCTTGACCGTTGCCTGAGCAGGGTGAAAGTGGGGCTGCATTTATACAGACATGCAAATCTTACAACTCACAGGAGAGAATCAGGCAGAGAAAACACGTCTGTGTGCTTGAAGTTCTAAGAAAGGCAGAGGTCTGTAAACAACAATCACTCACTCACTCACTCACTCACTCACTCACTCACTCACTCACTCACTCACAGCCAGTCAATTCTGACTCATACCAACCCCACAGGACCAAGTAAAACTGTCCCTTGGGGTCTCTAAGGCAGTAAATCTGTACTAGTCTGTCCCCTGTGGAGCAAGAAGTTGGTCTGTTCAAAGGGCTGGCTTTATGGTTGGCAACCCAATTCAGAACCTCCGTGCTACGAGGGCTCTGCTGTAAACAACAGCAGACAGGCCCATCATGTGACGAATGCTGCACACCACACTAAAATTGGCCACAGGAGATCACAAGGGCAGCATTGGCCAAAAGCAAAAGCTCAGCGGGGCAAATAAGGGTAGGCAAGGTGGATGAATGGAAACTGAGAACCACGGGTGGACGTGGGGAAAATGCTGTAAGTTTATCAATGGCAGCCAGTGGCATGAGGCAAACTGTGTTTACATGGATGGTCAGCAATGGTGTCTAGGTTAACCTCCGAAACTCTTTCCCCAAAAGAATCTTTAAACCAAAAAAGATTCTTCAAACCAAACTAGAGTTTAGCTTAACTAGTAAAGGATGTCTGCCTGGCTATTCTGCTTTTTATGGATCTATCTGCATGGAATCCTGTTGATAGCGACTCCAAAGATGAGATAGGGAACTGAAGGGGTGACGACTTGATGCTAAGGGATGTGGAGCCACTCAGAAAGGGAGGGGCAAATGATTGCACACCTTCATGCAATCCACGTCCCGGAGCTGTACACGAAGCAAGGGCAAGCTCTGTGGGCTTCTCTGTCTGTGTCCTCTACAATAACCACCCCGAACCAAACCCACTGCCATTGAGTCAGCACTGACTCACAGTGCCCGTCTAGGAGTTCTCGGGCTGTAAATCTCCCACAGACCGACCGGGTTTGAGCCATTGGCTTGGTGGCAGCAGTCCAATCATACACGGCAGGGCCACCAGGGCCCCGAACAATAACAGCAACATAAAACTGCTCAAATATGAAAGACTTCAATGGACAACCATGAGCAATTGTGGTCAAGCTGGGCTCCACTCAAGTTGGTACCACCTGGGGCTCTGCCTTGAGC
Source organism: Tenrec ecaudatus (assembly GCF_050624435.1). NCBI lineage: Eukaryota > Metazoa > Chordata > Mammalia > Afrosoricida > Tenrecidae > Tenrec > Tenrec ecaudatus. Next base: position 71,703,466 of record NC_134539.1, on the reverse strand, counting down.
CACTGTGAGAAGCACCTTAACGTGGGCAATCAGTGATGCACTCAATATTTGCAGTTGGCTCTCGCACACATTGCAAAAGATTGGTGGCCTGGCACCGAGCGTGTGCGGATTTCTTGCTTGCTGTGGCGGCGCACAGCTTGGCAAGGAGCGAGTCAGCTTTTCGGTTTACGTCCAGTTCTATATCAATGCCTTTCAAACTATCCGTGGTGAAAGGCCATTAATAATTTTTGTTTGATTCGTTAAGAAGGGATTTGGGGTAATATCCCATGTGATTATGTTCTTTTGGATTTTGTGGTGACGACAAATCGCTGCGAGCGTTTCTAGATGTTTACTGTCACTATTGCCCCAAACACATTTGGAGAAGTGTCATGCGTGTCATCTGTGTGCCTTGTTCTGTTGGCTTCTAGTAAACATACTTCCAGTTCGCTTTTACCAAGTCTGCTTTACAGATAACATGCTGGGAAACAATAAAATAAAGGGAAAAAAACTGAAGAAGAATCAATGCATTTAAATTGTGGTGATGACCAAGAATATTGAAAGGACTATGTATGGGCTGACTAAAGAATGAACACATCTACCTTGGAAGAAGTTCAGTGAACGTGCTCCTTAAAGGCTTCCTCTCACATACTTTGGACATGTTGTCAGGAGAGGCCAGTCCCTGGAGAAGGACAGCATGCTTGGTAAAGTAGACAGGAATGGAAAACAGGAAACCCCTTGAGATGATGGACTGACACCGTGACAGCAGCAATGGGCTCAAACTTAAGAATGCTTGTGAGAAAGGCACAGGGCAGGGAAGTGTTTTGTTCTATCGCAGTCAGGGTGTCTGCATGAGTCAGATCTGACCAGACGGCACTTACCAATAACCACAACTATAGGACACTGGGCCTATATATATTATGTTCCAATGTCTGAGCCTTACCATTAATATTTCATGGCATAGGAGAAATATCTAAGGAAAGCTCTAGATTGTCAAGTGCTATTTTGAGGTTAGGCAAAGTCTCACCTTAATGTCAGGAGACGTCATTATTTAAATTCAGCCATTTGTTAAAAAATTGCCCGCCAGGTATGTTTTTCTGCCACTGTATTTCGATCTCATGCTAACCCGCTCCGTCACACAAAGTTTCTGCAAGACTCAGAAAATGCAAGCTAACGCAGAGTATCTGAGAAACCATTTTAGCCAGCACAATTCAAAGTAATCGAGCAGATTACTGCTTTGCATTTCTTAGGTAACTGTTAAATTAGGAGTCTGGCTGCTAGGATCCATCAGAATAAAAAATTCTGTACTTTCTGTATTGTAAATGAAAATCTGATTGTGCCAGCAGAATTCCAAGTGGGTGGAATGTAGCTGATGTTTTCACGGGGTGCCATGGACAGAGCTTTCTGCAATGCTTGGCTCTGCTTGATTTCATGCCTCTTTGTCTCGGTGTCCTTCCAGGCACATAGCTCATCCTCGTCGGCACTGTTGCGTCTCATGTCACACCTGTGACCAAACGGTTGCGTTCCCTGCCACTGCAACTCTTCCCTTGAGTTTGGCTGTCAGGTACTGACCCGTGTAACTTAGAGCATACCCATGGAGGTAGGGACCCACTCAATAATGAGTTTATTGTCCCAGGATCCTCTTACCTGGACGGTTTAGAATAAGATAGAGAGACGGAGTAGTAAAAAAAAAAAAAACTACATGAGGGACAAACCATTCCTTTGTCTCAGTTTCTCCTTTAGCAAACACACAGAATACCTACTCTCTCTTATTATTTCAAAATGGCTTGTGGTAGGTCTTAATTTACCCTAGATTCTGAATGAGTGTCATATAACCCTATAACGCCAAGCACAATGTTTTCATAACATTTAGTTATATATAGATATAGATACCTATGAAAGTAAAGAATAAAAAACAAAAAAATTTCCTGAAATTAAAAATCCAGGCATTATAGGAGGACTGCTTAACACAAGGTCCTGGCATGTGCTATATAGCATAGCACATCCTTTTGAGGCTTTCACTCAGTGTTTGGTGATAAAAGGGGCTGACTTTAAGCAGTTTTAAACTTATATTCCTGCTTGATTTATACCTAAGCATCAATCTTCTTTGAATTAAAAACACTCTATAAATTAATATGACTTAAAATTAAAAACTGGGGGAACAAAACACCCCAAACCACACAATGCCTATCAGGAATTTTCCAAGGTTTCAGCAAGAAGGCATTTGATTATGCATGCCTTTCAGGGCTCCGCCACAGCAGGCTGCAGGTACCAGGCAGGCTGATTATGTCTTAAGCATTGTTTTAATGAGACTGTGAGAAGGATTTCATTTAACGCAGATTAGTAAATTTATTGTTAAGCTGGACATAATTGAAACCTCTTAGACTTGGTAAATCCCATCCAGTGAGGTAGATTAGGGCGGTTTCATTGGTTGCTTTCAAACAGCAAACAAAGACCTAGCAGAATAATCGTATCTCCACTGTGGGCTCAACACAGGTGACATCGAGATGGTATTTGTGGTCATTTTTACACTTCTGTAGCTCCCTGTAGTGTATTGTTCTAGAGTCTCTTCTGCCTGTCCAAAAGGATGTGAAAACCAACGTCCGTAGTTCTGTATCTTTGAGGGGCTTTAAGCATGTAGCTACGTGAAATGTTGGGTCACATCTTAAAATATTCATATTAGAACAATCGGGGCCATCCTTGGCCACAGCGTCTCTGCTATTTCTCAAATTATTATTATTATTTTGTTCCAGCTCTTTGTCCAAATTTTAAGCATGTTGTGGGTTGGGGCTAAGTCTCTCATCCGATCCTGTAGTGATTTTTAATGCATCAAGCAGAGACTCGGCATATTTGCTAAAGAAGCAAATGATCGTAAGAAAGCATAAAGAACACTGTAGATAGGGAGTGCTGGTGGCTTATTGGTTAAGTACGATGGGGCTGTTAGCTGAAAGGTCAGAAGTTCAAAACCACCAACTCTCCGTAGGAAAGTGCCCGGTGGCCCGCTTTCATCCAGGCGACAGCCTAGGCAATCCTCTGGGACAGGGGAAGAACTCCTCTGTCACTGAGACGCTTGCTGGAGTCGAAAGTGACTCAGGGGCGACACATGGCAGCTCTAAGTTCTAGAAAAGCAGCAGGAAGTTATAGAAAGTTCCAGTCTCCGTGTGGGTCAACACAGAGTCCACGTGCTAAAGGGATTGCATCAGTGCACAAAATCATGATTTATTATTTGATAAATTCTCAGCCGCCTAGAGTACTCAGATCCAATGAGTGAACGTTCGTTGACTCGCTTAAACTTTCCCCTTGCAAGATGCATCCCTCACAAGAATGTAAAGATGTGCCCAGAGCCACGTGAGCAGAAAGAACCCTTCTTTATTCTGTAGGGATGCCCAGAGCTGCCGTATTCCAGCAGAGTCACGAATTAGATGCTGTGAAAAATATGAAAATGGGGAGAAGGGATCTGTCATTTCTCTTAATAAGAAATGCCAAAGCTGTTTGGAATGAGTGGAAATTAAAATGTTAATGAATTGACCCCAGAACCAAATGCTGCCTGCTCTCAGGCTGTCTCCCTGACTGTCAGACTCTGGGAGTCCCAGGTCGCAGTGACTCCGGAGGACCTTCCACTCCAACGGGCTCATCGTCCGGCACTGTGACAACAGGGTTCAGTGGTGTGATACATGTCCTAGTGGCTTCCACGGCATAGAATTTTCACTTCTGGAAAGTGGGGAGGGGGGATTGGTAGGAAAGCCTTTAGGGGCTGAGACATTTTGTTTGTAGGAGAGACAGATGTTATTTTGCATTTCAAAATGGATACCGCTTTAGCTCTGACATCCGTGGGTGTTGAATGTCGCAACATGGTGCTTAATGTAACTAAGGAACAGGATTTTCTGGGGTTTTTTTTGGGGGGGGGGGGTCATTGTTTTCTGAGCTGCAGGGACACCAGCCACCAGCAATTTGTCACACTGCAGTGGCTTGTGTGTTCTGATCCTGGGAGCGGTGCTGTAAGATGGCCAGTACCGGAAGGATCACACAAGAGGCATAGGTTTCAACGGAGTTTCCAGACTAAGACAAACTATGAAGAAAGGCCTGGCCATCGACTTCCACAAAGGAGCCCATGCAAGCCTTGTGGGCCACAGCTGAACGTGGTCTTGATCTTATGCTGGAAGATGAGCTGGCTAGATCACAATGGGCTCCAACATTTTCATGATCATGAAGGTGACACAGGAGTGGCCAATACTTGGCTCTGTTATCCATGATCACCTTGTGTTGAGCTGACTCAATAGCAACTAGTAGCAAAAATATTTAAAGACATATTCTAGGAAGCTTAAGAAATAGGGGAGTATATTTTTACATCTTCTTTAAGTTGTTAAGAGGATGTAAATTCTTTGCCATTCATAATGAAAGACTTCCCACCTAGGGAGGCTGTCTGGGTTGAAGTGGGTTTTACAATGATCCCTGAAGGGGCAGTGGCCAGATGCAAACATTTCTCTTTGCTTTTTCTACAATGTGTAGTGTGTATTTTCTTTACACTTGGTATTACAAAAGCGTTGCTAATTCACTAAGGCCATTTTAGGAAATAATTATGCAAAAATAAGAAAATTTAATATTACCTTGACTCCCCATGCGGGAGAACTCTGTAGTAATACCTTGGCAGCTATTCCTCCGACAGAAGTTTAAAGTACCCTTCTAACCAATCCCGATTGGTCCCCGGGATGCGGCGACCTGACGCAAGCATGCGGAACTGAATCAGCCATTCATCTGTGTGCCGAGCTCGCGAGCAGGGCCAGAACTGGCCACGGCCCCAGTGTGGGGGCACAGGGGTTTCTTGTCACCCTTCAGGTGCCATCAGAATTACCCTCTCAAAATGGGATTTCTGAGTCTTGGTGCTACGGATCTCGGAGGCTGAATATGTTTGCTGGAGACGGTCTTGTTCATTGTAGGATGGCGAGTGGTATCTGTGGTCTCCACTCACTGGAGTCCATAGCACCCTTTCAGGTATGTGACAACAAAAATGTCCCCAGACATTGCTGAAAGCCGCCTTCCTGGGGTGTAAACTGGACTTAACCATAGGAATAATGTATTGGTCTATTACACAAATGTGTTTTTTTCCCCATGAAATTTAAATACCCACATACTTGTTCCAAACCCCATGTCCAGTCTCTTCTACTAAATTTTTTGAGCAACTTCACCCACCACCAAACTGCACCATTCCTCCAGCTCATGCCTGGTCTTCATACTTCTGTATATTTGCTTCTATTTTCTTTTTTCTCTGCCGCAATTGCTCTTCCTTCCTTCTTTGCTTTTCCAAGAAAACCAGACTGCCTCAGTGTTTGACTCAAGACCGTCTGCACCAAACTTTCCCTTAATTTTCCAAATCATCTCTGCATTGTTGTTTCATAAAAAAACCCCAAAGAAACCAAAAAGCAAACTTAATTCCATTGAGTCAACTCATAATACATATTTATTTCTTCTTCTTTGTAGATCTTGCTCATTCAAAATTGCCTCATTAAAGGAAGGATCATAAAAATTGAAAGGGACATGGAAACAATTAGTTCCATGGACTGAAGGAAACCATGAAAACACCAGTCTCCATAACCCTGGGATTAGAAGACCCTACCAAGTGCTTGGAAAAGGCTCACCTTAGAAAGACTTGGATCGAGTAGTAGGAAAAAGTGGACCCACATTCAAAATGACAAAAAAAAAGACTAGACTTACTGGGCAGACAGACATAACATGAGACACCTCCCCGCCCCTTCCTAGACTGGTCACTTGTTACCCCTCGGATCACACTGATGATAGAATACTCAACAATTTCAGATGAAATTGGCAGCTTTGACTCAATGACAAAGTTCACAGGGTAGAGAAGAAGGACACAAGGGAACAGCAAACAGAGGAAACAGAGGAAGTGATGGTTCATCCAACAGATTGCAACGAATGAGTGAAATGAAATGGGTATGAATTGTTGAAGGTGAAACTGATAAACTGCTCTGTAAATCTTCATCTAATCCACAATAAAAAATGGGAAAAAATGAAATCACTTGTGAACAATTTTTAAAATATCTCTTTTCCTCTTGCTGGCAGATATCAAGTCTTATTTCAGTCTAAGTCACTTAGCAAAGGGCAGCACAATATCACTCACAATAGCATTTATTTAAATGAACTGAAATTTGATATTTGAAACATATCACTGTGAGTAAACTTCCTGTTTGTTTATTTTTTTGTGAAATCCAGTAAATGTCTGACCAAGAATAAAAACCAAGCCCAACACTGCCATCAAGACAATCTTACTCACAGTAACTTAACAGGACAGGGTACAACTGCCCCTGTGGGTTTCTGAGATTCTAACTCCTTAAAGGAGTAGCAAATTTCCTCTTTCTCCCAGAGTGGTTAGTGGTTTCAAACTGTTGGCCTAATGGTTAGCAGTTTGATGCATAACCATTATGCTACCAGGACTCCAAGATATAATTAAATTAAAATACAATGTTTGTCCTGTAGACTTTCAGCATTCCACTTAAAGCTAGGCTAGTAGCCATGAACAACTTAAGGTATCTCAGGGCTTTGTGGATTAAGCCCTTAACAACAGTTATGTTAAAATAACCAAAAGACCAAACTCACCGCCATTGAGTCACCGACAATTTGTAGTGACCCTCGAGGACAGGATAGAACTGTCTGTCACTTTGAGCTTCAGAGACTGTAACTCTTTACAGATAGAAAGCCCTGTCTTTCTCCTGAGGAGTTTCTGGTTGTTTCAACCTGCCACCTAAGTAGATCACAGGCCAAGGCTTAACCACGACACCACCAGGGCTCCTTATGTTAAAATAGGTAAGAAAAAAATGACAAAATTGCTCTTGTTGTTAAGTGCCATCAAGTTATCTGTGGCTCATACTGGCCTCACACACCACAGAGTAAAACCCTGCTTCATCCTGGGCTGTCTTCACAATCATTGCTCCTTCTGAGCCCTTTGGTGCAGCCACTGTGTTGATCTATTTCATTTAGAGCCTTCTTTGTTTTCCCTGACTTTACATTAACCAGAGAGCTGGTTTCTATGAAGAAGAATGTGCCATCAGGATTGGGGGAAGGCTTATTGGCAACCTGCAGGAAGCAGACGACAGCGTTGCTTGCTGAAAGTGAGGAGGACTTGAAGCACTTGCTGAGGAAGATGAAGGATTGCAGCCTTCGGTATGGATTGCAACTCGATGTTAGGAGGACAAATATCTTCACAAGTGGACCAATAGTAACATCATGATAAATGGAGGAAAGGTCGAAGCTGTCAAGGATGTAGTCTTGCTTGGAACCACCATCAATGCTTGTGGAAGCAGCCGTCAAAAGATGCATTGCACTGGGTCCATCTGCTGCACAAGGCCTCTTTAGGAGAATGAGGATATTCCTTGGAGGTCTAAGGTGCCCCTGACCCAAGCCATGGTATTCTCTATCGCATCATAAACATGCAAGGGTTGGACATTGAATGAACTGGCACATTTGAATGGTGATGCTGGAAAGGCATATTGAGAGGACCATGGTCTGCTGAGAGGACAAAAGGATCTCCTTGGAAAAAGTACAGCCAGAGAACTCCTTGGAGGCAAGAATGGCGAGGTTGCATCTTATATACTTCGGACCTGCTGTCCAGAGAGACTAGTCCCTGGAGAAGGACATCATGCTTGGTCACGTAGAGGGGCAGCGAAGGAGAGGAAGGACGTCCCGGAGATGGACTGACAACGTGGCTGCATCAATGGGCTGAGGCAAAGGCACAATGGTGAGGATGGCGGTGTTTCATTCTGTTGTACACAAGGTCACAATGGGTCAAAACCAACTTGATGACACTTCACAACAACAACTACCACTTTGCCAAGCATGACATCTTTCTTTAAGAACCGGTCCCTTTTGACAACATGTCCAAAGTATATACGATGAAGTGTATATATGATGAATGTATTTCTTTCAAGACAGGTGTATCCAGTCTCCCGGCCCTTCATGTTATAGTCAAGATTCTTTGCCCACACCATACTTCCAGCGCATCAATTCTTCTTTAGTATCCTTATTCCTTGTCTAGATCTCACATGCCTATGAGGTGATGGACTATGTCATGACTTGGGTTGGAGCACCTTTGTCCTCAGAGTGGCATCTTTGCTCTGTAACATTGTAAAGAGGTGTTTCATCATGCATTTGTCAGATCCACGATGTGGCTCGCTGCTTCTGTGGGTGGTGTTTGGGAATCCAAATACATTTACTTATGGACAATTTCAATCTTTTCTCTCTTTATCATGATGCTGCGCAGTGGTCCAGTCTGAAGATGTTTCCTTTGAGGTGTAATCCGTTTTTCTCAATTTTGGCTTTAGTGGTTGGTGTGTTAATCTGAATAACACACCAACTGTGTTTTGAACTGGCTCTCTTTGTAAGTGTCTGGATAAACCTACAAGACAGGATATAGGTATACGCTGTCACTGACAGAATTGTCCTTCAGGATAGATCTTGAAATGTTCTTTGAGCGAGGAATACACTGACATTCTCTCTCAATGTGTCATTCCCGACACAGTAGACGACGATATGACTGATTCACTTCAGTCCGTTTCAGCAGACCAGTGCCGACAATATCCATCTCCAAGTGGCTCCATTTCATTTTTGACAACCCACGTTTTTCCTAGATTCATACTTTTGACATTCTGGGTTACAAGTATTAATAGCAGGGGCGGCGAGGGGGTGGGTGGGGGTGGAGGTGGGCTGTGGACGCTTCTCCTTGTTTGAGTTGAATTGAAATGAAGGCCCTTTAAGCTTTATACTCCACCTCCGCCATTGAGGTCGGCTCTACTTTGAGGAAATGATTCTTTTCCAGTCCTATTCTGGGTACCTTCCAACTTGATGGACTCATCTTCTGGCATAATATCAGACCAGGGTCGCCTGCTAGTTATACGGCTTTTCCTGACCAGATCTTTCAGAAGTAGATGGCCAGATTCTTCTTCTTTGTCTACCTCTGCCCAGAAGCCTCGCTGAACCTGTCCTCCGTGAATGCCCTGTTAGTATTTAAAATATTGGGTGTGCAGCATCCAACATCACAGCACCACACAAACCACTATACTATGACAAATTAACAAATGAGTGGTGGAAAACTGCCGAGAAGGATTAAATAAAATTACCTCCACAGAATGAAACCATGAGCCAAATTGTGTCTTTCCTGCCTTTTAATAGATATAAAGTACACTTCAGGTCACCTTGGGAAAGCACTGCTTCTGTAGGTGCTATGTTAGCGTCTTTGGTGGAATTATTATAAAGGGAACTCCCAAGACTTTATTCATTTTAGCAATTACTCTATTATTGGCTTAACAATTTCAGTAATTTACAGCAATTAACTTGTCTCCCTTTTCCCTATATTACCTCATGCCCTTACATTATGTTGTATAACAAGAACACAGTTTAACTTAATCTTGTCCAATCTTGGCCCCAGACCTAAAGTGCTATTTCTACCACCTGAGCTATCAACAGCTCAGGCTAAAATCAAAAGAAGGAATGGGGACAGAGCCTCGAGAGTAAAATCAGGATTATAGAGGATATAAGAATACTTATAAATATTCTTATAAAATAAGCAATATTGATGATGATGGAGGTGTTTTAAGAGCTTCTAGGGGCATAAGTGGAGAGGAAATGTTTTGAGAATGATGAGGGCAATGGATGTACACATGCGCTTGGCACAATGGATGTATTAATGGATTGTGATAGGAGCTGTCAATGATTTAAAAATTTTAAAATGCTAACACTAAGGTGAATCATTCTTCTGGACTGAAATCTGTCATAGCATTCTGCCTAGTTTATCAATATAAATAACTTAGCTCCTAACATCTTTACATCAAAGGTTCTCAACTTATTTTATGTACTGCTCCCTTTTCAGGAAAAAAAACAAACAAATAAATTACTCAGTAAGCCACTGGCAATGAAAAGCGTTTGTACTACAACTCATCATCCAGGACAAAGTGTAGGTGTCTACTTTTGTATTCCCCTACCATCTTTCCAGTCACCTCCCGGGGGTGGGGGAGGAGGGCGGTATCATCCCCTTTGGGAAACACTTTTTTACATTTAAAAAAACATACTCTTTCATCTGTGCCTACCTGATTTTGCTTTTACTTAGGGGAAAAAAGGAAGAGGACTGAGGATTTGAATTTAACCAATTTATTTCAGCTTGCTGTAAAATCTGGAGTTCAGATCATAACTAAGTTCATATTGTACAATGTCTCCAACCACAAATCCAATGGTGAAATTACCAAAATGGAAAAAGGAAAATTATTTACTTAAGTTCTGAAATTATCCTCAAAGAGCTAATTGTCTGCTGATAAAAATGAACAATTTCTTACTATAGCACTATCCATACAAAATCTTTCTAAATGTACTAGGAAATAGTACAATGAATATTAATGCAAAAATGCTTTTACTTCCATTTTAAAGAACACAATGCAATGTAAATGTGATGTAGATAACGTGTAACATTTATGTCAACATAAATGCCTAACTTTTATGAACTATCGCAGGAAGTTGTCCTGTGTACCAAGATGATAAAAAATAACCTCTGGCAGACAATTGTAAAGTTCTTATTCCACTCATTAGGAATTTTCTCATTTCTATTCCAACGGGAGGAAAAGGCAGCCCATACAAATCTTTGTATCTTTGTGTTTTAACATCTGTTTTTCTAGCACCGATCCATTTCTTCTTTACTACCAAAGACTGGCTTTGACCTTCTTGAGTACATGCATAAACTCACCCATATTTCATACTGTTAGGTGCACGAAGACTTTGATTTGCATGGAAGCAGAACTATAACAAGACCCATATAACACTGTGGAGCCCTGGTGGCATGTGGGGCTATAAATTGGGATGCAAATAAGTCCAGCAGGTCCTAACCGCCAGCTGTTCCAGGGGAGGAAGAGAAGGCGTTCTACTGCTGTAGAGCTACAGCCTCAGAAACCCACGGGAGCCGTTTTACCCAACCCTTCACGGTCAATAGGAGGAAGTAACTTGATGGCAGTGAGTTTGGCTGGCTTATATAACACTGTGTATGTTTCTCTTAGCCCTCATCCGATATAAAAAAAACGTAATCTCAACAATTGTGCAACTGCACAATGACAAGTGTGAATGTTCTAATTGGTCAAATGGACAAGAACAATGGGGAGGTTTTATTTGTTTTGTTTTTTAACTAATGTCAGTTCTAATCTGCTACACGGGTAATGAACAGCCACGCAGCCTATTTCCCATGGAAATCTTCAAAGGTCTACAAACTGCCATTTGAACCATTCTTTAATTGCATCTGGCACCGATTGTGGCATGCTCCATAGAACCATGGAAGGCGTATTAACTAGATTTAGCTACCCCCAAATCATTATAAAGATGAGGCTTTGTATGAATAAAAGAAGTTTGACTTTATTCTTTACTATGACCTATTATAACAACCCAGTGCATAATAGATATCAGAAAAACCTGAAATTCTATGGCACTATAGTCACTTTCTACTTCCTATTATTAGGTGGGAGGGAAGAATGTTACTGTTTGTTTGGGGAAGGGGGCATGCATGCATATTGTATCCTCCAATCTTGTATATAACATTTTCTCGATAATATAAAACTGGGAACTGTGTGATAGAGTATATTCTTCCCGACTTTTCTCAGTGAAACGGATCTCATTCATTAAGGGGTTATTTTCAAATTTCATTTTGCCATTGACAAGTAGATGTTCTGCTTTCAGTGTTTGCTTGCTGCTTTATTTTCATTGTCAGTGCAAATTGCATGCTATTTTTAACAGTCCAGTTGTAATTGGAAGAGGTGACTGTGTCCTACCCTCCTCCTGCACTAGTGATAATTCACCAATTGGTTTCCTCCACCTACTTCTGCTCAGCAAAGACACGAATTTGAAGGACTTGACTTTCAGACTCTCCCAACTTGACGTTGACCTCAGGTAAAGGGATGATGATGCCCATGCTCAGAAGTGAAAAGACTTATCTAATAGCACATCTTGTCAAATGTACAAGACTGGTCACATGCTTGTGTTCAATGGCCCCTCTCCCATATTCCCCGAAAGTGGTAACCGCGGAACCAAACAACGCATAAACAAGGAACAAGAGCATGGTGAGGAAGACAGAGTTAGAGGAGGGATGGTAGCAACATTTTGCAAGCTTTGAAGTGAGTGCACGAGTGGGAACAAGTGTAGCAGATTAGAGAATGTTCACTCTAAGGAGTTGGCAGAGCCAATGAGAAACAAGCATATTCATTCTGCTGAACCTTAAATAAGCTCAGTTTTTAGAGACAAAGGATACTTCTGAAGGCTGGAGTGGGGTAAGGGTGGTACCCTGTCCATTTGGGTCCAGTGATAAAAGCTTCAAAAGAAATGGCCAGACTTTTAGGTTTTGTTTGTTTGTTTGTTTTTCTTTCATCCAAATAGTATTACAAGCCTTCCTGCTTCACAGGACTCTTGTCAGGCCATTCTGTTAAAAACGAAAACAAAAAATAACCTCAATGCCATTGAGTAAATTCTGACTCATGGTAACCTGAGTCAGGGTAGAATTGTTGCGGTGAGTTTCCTAAACTATAACTATAAATGATATCATTATAAATGATAACTCTTTACAGGAGTAGAAAGCCTTTTGTTAGATCCTTCTTAAGTATAAATGTGAATAATTAGTGTAGAAGATGCTCTTTTATAAATGATAGAGCACCATAGAGATGTATTTTATAATGATACTAGCACCACTAGTTCTACACCAAGTACAAAAAAAATCACTGCATCTAGTTGATTCCGACGCATCACATCTGTATAGGACAGGGCAGAAGGACCACTGGAAGATTCAGAGACTAACTCTCTACAGAAGTAGAAAGCAGAGCAGCTGGGGGTTTTGAGATGCTGACCTCGTGCTTAGCAGTCCGACACATAAACACTACATGACAAGACCAATCATGAGACGATGTAAATAAATATCAAGATGTCTCGTGGCCACCACCAACAGCTCCGGGCATTCTCAGATATTTTCAGGGGTATCTGGATGGTTGTAAGATGGAAGCTGACACCCTACACCCTAACTCTTATGGATTTGAAGCAGTGACCTGTAACTCAGGCAACCAAGGTCACATTACTATGGTAGCAGATTACCCCTACCCCAAATCCCACACGTGGTTAGATTAAAGGGCTATTGGTAATTAAAGATCGACACAGTGAATATGATTAATATTAGAGAAGTATTACATCAAAAAAGATTTACATCAAAGGATTCTTTTTTCTTTTCTCCCAAAGAAGGCCTGGGACGCGAAAGGAGCCTTATGCAAAACATTCTAAGCCTCTCAGTGATGTTAAAAGAAGTTGGGGAAAAATATGACCAGGTAAGCACAAATTTATTCTACTGGAAAATATCAAGCATGGTAATATGATTAAGGCTTTGCTCCACATATTGCAAACAGTACACTATTGGAGGCCAAAGTGGGTCATAGGTGTCCAAGAACTTCTGGATCTTCTTTACACATAGAGGAGAGATAGGAAGACAGCTCCTTTATAAGTCACTCCCCTCCCCCCAAACACACACACACACACACACACACACACACACACACACACACACCCTCAACCTCTCTATATGCTCCTTGTTCCATTACAAACGTGCTACTTTTCTTGAATGGCGTTAAGAGATGCATTGCATGTGTGTCTAAACTTCCAGGAAACAGTCTTTGAAACATAATAAAGGGACTGCCTTACACAGGGTTTCCAAGAATGTGTAAATCTTTATTGGAGGAGACAGCCTCTTCTTTCCTCAGTAGCTGGTGGGTTTGAACCATCGATTTTGTAGTTAAGAATCCAATGTTCACTCCACAACTTCCCCTGGCCTCCTTCTCAACCCAGTGACCACTTCCTCGATTCCTCCCTCCTTGCTCCCTTCTGTGGCTTCAATCACTATTTATGGTAGGACTACCCCATGTGGATTTCCGAATGATAATTCTTCATGGTAGTAGAAAGTCTCCTCTTTTTCCACAGGAAACAAAGCCTCTAAAGTTGTAAAAAAGCCTTTGATGGCTAAGGTGTACTTGACCCAAGTCATGGTCATTTCAATCATCTCGTAAAAGTTGGAGAGTGAAAATTGAGGCCAGAGGAATTGATGCATTGTGTAGGTGAGGAATCTCATATATACCATGGACTGTGGTTACAGAGTGTTTGCACTGCTTGCTGCAAGGTTAGTAGTTAGAGACCCCAGTACCGTAGGGGAGGAAAGACGTGGTTTCTACCCCATGGAGAGTTTTACGCTCAGAAACCCCAGGGGCCTTTCTACCCTATCTACGGCGTTGAGATGAGTCAGAGTGGACTTGAGAGCAGTGAGTGTGGTCTGGTTTCACGAAAGAACAAACCCCTAATAGGTCTCCTAATAAGTGCAACCACCTGTTCCTTAGCCATAGCATGACAAGACTTCAAGTTTCAAACTTTGGGCATGTCATCAGGAAAGATCAATTACCAGAACAACGCTGTCATAGTGGATAAAGTAGAGCTAATCATAACAGTGGAAATCCTCAATGATGTGGCGTGTCAAAGTGAATTCAAATATAATGAGAATCAGAAAGATGGTATTGGATAGGGCAATATTTCATTCTCTTATGAATCAGGTATCCTGCAGGACACAAGCTGCCTACTCAGAAGCAGATAGTCAAACAAGCGTGGTGATTACACACTCCTATCTACCTCCAACAACTCTCCAAGGTCGGCTGAGCAATGTAGTTCCACAGCCTAATGTGCAGTGCTGAATTTGGCTTGCAAACTTATGTAGCTCAATTGTTCATCTTTTTACGGTCCAAGCCACTCAAAGTATATTGAGGGCTAGATGAATTTTCTACTTTAGCTACATGAACTGATTACATTCAGCTGACAACTGCCCCATCTTCCATTTCTTTTCTGTGATACAGACAGCCACAGGGAGGGGGGTGGACAACCAGATGTGAGAAGACAAAAGGATTCAAAAGTTGAGCATGCGTAAATTATTATATGAAAAAGTACTAATCAAATTGTGAACAGATAGGGACAATGAGTTCTTTTCGCAATGAGTGGAATGAAAAATAGAGATCAGCTCAGTCATTACAGATGTTCATTGTTCTGCAAGACATTCTAACATTTATTAATCATAGCCTAATGTGTTCATTGTATATCACTCTTGGATTGAATTAGACAGATTTTAATTAAAAGATTACCACTAACAAATAACTGTGATGAGATTTGTAAGGACTAATTCTTAAGCTAAGAGATTTATGCTTTATTAAATCAGTTTCTTTAGCTTAAAATGGTTTCTGTATGTCTGAGCCCTGGAAAGCACGGCCCGGCACCACAGGTCACGTTAGAGCTTAGCAGGTCTTTTGCCTAATCTAGTGGAGAATGCATCGGGAAAGGGAGGAGGGCTTTGATGGTTGCAATGAGACTTTGATTTCCTAGAGAATTTTGATTATATGGGATTGTTGTAATAGCCCCACAAAATTTAGACTGAAGTTTGAGAAAATTTCCCCCAGAGGCATATGCTTAGAAAAAATTTAAAAGCCTATAGTTAACTTGACTCAAAAATCAACAGGAATACTAACAGATATGTAGATGAACAACAACAACAAAAAGTACATCTATAGAAACTTAAAGAAGAGGTTATCAGGAATGAGAGGGAGGGAGAAGTGGAGTTTTTTCCTGGGGAGGATTGAGTTTGGCAATGATGGGATGTATTTGAAATACTCCAACATGAAAATCAGTTGATGTCATTACATTGTAAACGTGGGAGGTATGTCGGTGAAGGTTTCAGTGTGTGTATTTTCACCACAATTAACACAACCCCAAATACCTGGTAGGAAGCTTTCACCAACTGGGAGTGGATTTAGTGGAGGGAAGTAGCAAATGGAATGTGCTAGTGATTTGTAAGTTGAAGTGAACAATGGCTTTGAAAGCGTGCTGAAAACCCACAAGAAAGTGATCATGGCTGTGCAGCAGCTCGCTGGCCAGTGTCTCCTGTGAAGGTCCAGGTGGGTCAGATTGGTAATTCAGAACAAGACTCAAGTTGTTTCAGCAGTTACTATTAAACCATAAACCGTTGACAATTCAAGGCAAAATAAAGCATTAACAACATTTTCTGCAGCTTGTCGGCTCTGGGGCTACACCTGCTTGAAAGAGATCCTTGAGAATTGCTAGAAACTTCCCCTCATTAGAACCGTCTGTATTTTGGTTTTGTGGGCACCCACGTTCTTATTTTGTTGCTAACAATTCAGCGTATAATAAATGTTTCTGGAAGACGGACTTGGTTCTCTTTTACTTCCGCCAGCTTGAAAATGATCGGAGGTTAGACGAAGCTGTTGACAAAAGCAGAATGGAGCAAGCTTTGGGAATTCAAACCCACACCTGGCAAGGCTGAGTCCTTGGGTGGTGCACCTATGAGCAGACGAGGCTGCCAAAGGGTGGAGGTTCAGAGACGCCTTGGAAGAAAGACCTAGGGGCCTGTTTCTAAAACTCTGGTCTCTGAAGGCCCTAGGGCACGCCCTTCTTCTCAGAACACGTGTGGCTGTCCTAGTCAATTAGATGACTTTCCAGGAGAGAATGTCTCACTCAGAGGAGGCCACAGTCATCGTGGATGGCGTGCTTAGCCTACGCGTGCATGGAGAGGTCACTGAATATCTGAAAAATGAAGGACTGCATGAATGGATGGGTTAACCAAGCAAGCACTGGCTATGTAGGAAGAAACTTAAAATTTCATGGAGAAATGAAATGGAAAGGTAATGGAGTTTTTTCTGTAAACATTTTGAAGTGCCTTTGTATCTACTTGATGAGACTGGGTCTTGCTATGTTTTTTTCAATAGTAGACCATTTCAAGCTATCTGTTAAAAATGTAAGGACACAAACTGGGAAGCCCCATCGTTCTTTTCTTTCTGAGCTGGGAGAAAGATTTTAGACTTGCTCAGGGGTGAAAGGAGCTTGGGACTCACATCTTTAATAACAGAGCTACAATGAAACTAACCAGGGGTCAAAAAGTGAATTTGAAAAAAAAAAAGTGAATTTGCAGAAAATCAAGAGAATGAATTCCAATCATGTGTCATGGGTTAAAGACTTAATTCTAACGATTATGAGCTTAAGGGGAAAAAACCACAGGAATGGTATTTCAATCCAGGGTACAAACAAGGACTAGCATAAAAGAAATAGACCAGGGCATTACAGAAAGAGGTTCTTAAAATTCAAATATAAGTAATTAAGTTCCTCAAAAGGCACATGTATAGCACAAAATCTGAAGTCCCTATGAGTATCTTTCAACAAGAATCCCTTGCCAATCACCAGGATTTTAAAACAAAATTTTTCTCCTGGGCCAGCGTTGCTTTATAAGACTTACAAATGCTTCTATCGTTGAAGTTCAAAATGAGCTTTCAAAACCATTTTCTAGGAGCTCCCAGTGGACGGTAGAGGACACCGTTTTGTTTGCAATGGAGATCACTGACTGGTTTGCCTTTCGGATACACTGCTTATTTGCCTCACTTGTTGTATGCCGCCTTGCTCCAGAAGGAATAGAAAAGCATTAAGTAGGAGTGTTACAGAAAAAGGAAAGGAAACTAATCTGGGAACTAAAACATGTCCAGGAATTGTAGGTAAAGGTGCATTACTCATACGGTAATGACCCGAGAAACTGCTAAGGGTCAGCCCTCATAGCACAAATCAAAGCCAAAGAAAACAATATCGGCTATTGAACATATGAACAAAACAAAAATAATCACTGTAGATGAGTCACTCTGTTGAGGATTTCCAGATAAGATCTTGTATGGTTCAAGACAAAGAAAGGCGTGTGTCGGGGTTGTATCTTTTCACCTCATTAATCAATCTGTCTGCTGAGCGAATAATTCATACGAAAAACTATCTGAACCATCTAGGTAAATAATCCATATGAATAACACGGCGGCAGGATTAGTGGAAGGTTTACGGATAATCTACCATCTGGAGGTAACACAGCCTTTCTTGCTAACCATGAGAAAGGATGGGCACACTTGCCAATGAAGGTCAAGGATTACCGCCTTCAGTCCAGATTACCACTCACTCTAAAGAACACAAAAAAACCCCATAGCTACACTAATCAATAACAATATTATAATTGGGGGAAAAGATTGTGGATCTAAGCAAAATGAAATCCTTGACAACTTCGATCAATACTCATGGAAGCAGCCAAGCAATCAAACGACAGATTTTATTGGGTAAGTCTCCTGTCTAAGTTCAAAGTATTGAAGACCATGTGCCTTTCCCGAGTCATAGTATTTTCTTTTTAATCATTTTATTGGGGGCTCATACAACTCTTATTACAATCCACACATACAAGCACGTTTGTACATTTGCTGCCCTCATCATTTTCGAAACATTTGCTTTCTATTTGAGCCCTTGATAGCAGCTCCTCATTCCCCCCTCCCTCCCTGCTCCCCTCCCTCATGAACCCTTGATCATTTATAAATTATTATTATTATTTTGTCATATCTTACACTGTCTGACATCTACCTTTACCCACTTTTCTGCTGTCCACCCCCCAGGGAGGGGCCTATATGTAGATCCTTGTAATAGGTTCCCCCTTTCTACCCCACCTTCCCTCCACCCTCCCGGTATCACCGCTCTCACCACTGGTCCTGAAGGGGTAATCTGTCCTGGATTCCCCGTGTTTCCAGTTCCTATCTGTATCAGTGTACATCCTCTGGTCTAGCCAGATTTGTAAAGTAGTATTGGGATCATGATAGTGGAGGGGAGGAAGCAAGTCATAGTATTTTCCATTGCCTCCTATACATGTGAAAGATGGGCACAGATTGAGGAAGACCAATAAATTAACCCATTTGAATTATGGTGCTGGCAAAGAATACTGAAAACACAACAGACTGCCAAAAGAACAAACCGATCTCTCATGGAAGAGGTCCCACCAGAATGCTCCTCAGAAGGGAGGACGCGAGACTTTGTTTTACATACATTGGACCTGTGCCTCGGAGAACCAGCCCCTGTGGAAGGCCATCAGACTTGGTCAAGTGGAGGGTCAGCGTAGAAGAGGAGATCATCAGGAAGAGAGGTTCACACAGTCGTTGCTGCAACAGGCTTGGTGCAGGACTGGGCTGTGTTTTATTCTGTTTGGTTCTTCCATGTCTTATTTTGTTCACCTGTGTGAGTCAGATCTGACTCTGTGGCGCATACTAGCTGAAAGAGACAGCAACATCTCTCTTCCGGGAAATGGTTGGTGAATGAAAACTGTCAGTCTTACTCATTATCCAGAGAGTACCTTTACCACTGCATCCACAGTGCTGGTGGCCACAGAGAGCAGGCTGCTTGTTCTGACGTTCTTGTCAGGGGCAGGCTACCCAACAAGCAAGGTGAACGTGTGCTTACTTGTGTTTCCTTAGGACCATTTTTTCCCCCATCACATCAAAGATTTTGCTTCTAGGCAGAACATCTTTCTACCTCCCAACCTGACAGCACCTCCCTACGAAATCATAGCCTCTTTTCAAATGTAAAATTCTTGGCAGTGATAAAGTAAGTGCCCCGTATATAAGGTAAGCATGGCCTGATTTATGAATCTGTAGTGAAACTGTTCTCTAAACTACTACTAATCTCCAAGAAATAGTTTCCCATGTTTCAAACATAGGGCAGCATGCACTGCAAATTAATAAGTAATCATGAGAAATTCGTTGCTTAATGAGGAATCCACATCATTCTTGGTTGGGTTTTCGAATTGCTAGTATATCAATTGTAAGGCCCAGCGCTCACTGTTAGGGTGATATCAAGGTTAGCATGATGTCTAGTCAGTAACGAACAGCAAGAGTTAGAGATTTCTGATTTTCCTGAACTGCTTCACTCCAACATGTCCATCATCTACCCCCTGGTGGTTGCAGATTGACTCGGTGGACCAGGAATTGGGCTGTTCACTGAGAGGCTGATGGTTTGTGCCTCCCAGTTGCTCACAGGGTGAAAGATGAGGCTGTCTGTGCCTGTAAAGATTTACAGTCTTCCACACTTCAAAGTAATAATCAAATCAGGAGAATACTGCCAGGACTGCTGTCACCGCCATCCAGTGGAAGCATGCCCCTTAATCCAGCCGCGCCCCTTACTCAGCAATGCTGCAGTTAAGCTTGACCTTGTCACACCTTGAGGTCTGGGATGGCCCATGTCCTCTGTACCTGACAAAGCACACATTCAACAAATGCCGCTGACTGAATGGGAACTGGTAAGAATTGTCAGCTACTCAGAAGGCACAAATTTGGGGAAGGACTGGGACATAGATTTTGGATAAGAGATGGATTCTTTTTATCTGTATAAGTAATCATCAACTCCATTTCCTTCCACTCATTCACCTATTACTCAGATAAGGATGCTGCTGCTTTTGTTTCCTCTTCCAGAGACGCTACAATGCACATTGTTTCGCTCATTCATTCTTTCACTCATTCACTTATTTTTTGAGCCCATAATTGACTCCAGGCACTGCCCTAGGAAATAGAGATCCCCTGATAATGAAAAATAACTATGCGTGCTGTCTAATGTGTCCTTGACGGATTTCTGAATGATGGAATGAATGAATTATCTGTACCTTGCCCATTGTGGCATTTCAGAGAAAAAGCAATCTGTTAGGTTAAACCTTATTAGAATACGTCACTGAACTTAGTCAACGGGATGGCACCATTGCATAGCATGCACAAACATATCCCAGGTGCTTCCTCTAGTTCCCAGCCTGGTGTAGGTGGCCCCAGCTGCCTTTGTGCCCATACTAGAAAACATCGTATGTCCCGTGGTAAGTTCAAGAGGGGCACGGTGGACAGGGAGGCAAAGATGTTATCCACATGGGAAAAGTCCCAGCCGAACGCTTTCTCAGGACAAAATTCAAAAATCAAATCGAGTACAAAAGAAAGTTGACCTAGTGTTTCTGTCCTTCTCTGTGTTGATATGTTAACATTTTCAGATATAATGACTCTTTGGTCCAGGTCGCTGGGCTCAGACAATGTGCCGCAGGCATGCACAAAGTTGGTCCATCAGCAGACCTTTGCACTTAATACAAAGATACGCTTTCCTGGATTTTTCCATTGAGCAGTGACAGTAATACACAGAGAAATGACTGACGTGTTTGGTTGTGGGGATTAGCTCCATTGTACAGAAGTGACCAATTGGCACTACACCCTGGAACTCTGAAAGCATACAAATGAGACTCCAATCCAACCCCAAAACATCATTTCCATAAAGTACATTATTAAAAATTACAAAGAATCCCATAACATTTTAATTGTTTCTGGGATACTTTTTAAAAAAAGGATTCAATTAAAAGAAAGGTATTACAATAAGAATCTGAAGAAATGGTTCTCGACCTTCCTAATGGCGTGACCCTCAAATACAGTTCCTCATGTTGTAGTGACCCCAATCATAAATTATTTTCATTGCTACTTCATAACTGTCATTTTGCTACTGTTTTGAATCAGGCGACCCCTGTGAAAGGGTTGTTTGACCCCCACAGGGGTCGTGACCCACAGGTTGAGAACCGCTGATCTGGAGGCATGACAAAAATCATTGTTGCATTGAAAGGATTGCCACCGGTATTAGGACAATTTACTTGACCTAACTTAACTTTTATGAGAATCTACATATATTTTTCCTAATTAAGAGAACTGAAAGATAACAAATTTGTTTTGTTGGGTTGTTTACCATAAAAGAAACTTGTTATATATATTATTTATATTAATAGCTAGCACTGCTAGACAATATGAACAGGGTTCTAATTCATTATATTTTGTATTGCTATATATGTTATACCTAACGAATAAACATGGACTAAATTTGTAGAAGGCTTCAGTTTACAATGGAAGCTCTAAATCCATTTATAAATTGCATTAGAACTAAAATTATGAGCAGTCGGTTTGCAGTAGGCTCTGGACAACAGTGAAAGCCCAAAATCTATTAACAGAGCTTCCCCTGGATTAAACCTCCTTGAATTTCTTCTGATCATTAATTAACCAGGAATGTCAATCGTCTTGCTCTCAAGTAAAGTGTATTAAAAAGTGATTACTACCACCCCCTCAACCAGTCCAGTTTCCCTTAGGGGCTTGACTGGGTGTCTTTGATGGAGATTGACCTACTGGAGCTGTATAATCAGGAGTCATGCTCTGAATGCCTTGGTTAGAAGGCTCTGGACCACTCTTATGAACTGGTTACGCAGTGTAGCGTAACATAGGTGTCTCATTCCCATTCCCCATTCCTGTAGTCCAGTCTGCAACTGGGATGGATTGATCTGTCACCGCTCATGCTTTTTTGACATTGTCCTTTCTCCTCTCATGTCCTATTAAAGCCTCGGATCTCTGTAAACCTTGAATGGCATTACAACCTCAAGAGTAATGATCTCTCTCATCTGGGTGATGTACCTTTATCTTTGTCTTCCCTAAAACAGTCTCCACTCAACTGAGGATGTGGCACCAGAGAATGGGGTCACATTGCCAAGGGCCCTTGGGACCCCTGCAAAGTAAGCACTCTTAGATTATCAGCCTGTGTTTCCAGAAAATTTATTAAATCTTCAAAGTCTGGCTCTGGGTTTGCCGTTGATATTTACTGATTATTAAAAACACATTTTCCAAACTTGAATATCCCACCCCCCTAAAATAAAAAACCCAAGACATAATATTTGAAGTTACTTATTTCTAATCAATGAAAGGCAAGCCAGAGAAAGTGGTCTCACAATGAGCAACTACTTCGCTATGCCCCCCAACAAATGTCCTATTGTAAATTCCAGGACCTCAGCAGATTAGAATCGGGGAAGAACACATGGAAAGAAGGTGAGTAAGAAAGAAGGGTCTCAGAGGCCCTCCAAAATCCAGAAGTAACCTGAGAGAATAGAACACCCTGGGGCCATTCGGCCATGGGCCTGGAGTTCACAACAGGAATCTTGGTGGTGCAGTGTTGGGCTGCTAACTGCAAAGTTGGCAGTTCAAAATTACCAGCTGCTCCAAGAGAGAAAGATGAGGCTTTCTATTCCCGTAAAGAGCTACAGTCTTGGAAATCCACAGAGGCAGGTCTACACCATCCTACAGGGTCACTGTGAATTGGCATTAACTCAAGAGCAGTGAGTTTGGTTTTTGGGGGTTGGAGCTCAAAAAAAAATTTGGGGGGTTGTAAAAATGTTTAAATTTTTAACTGCAAACTAAAAATTTGGAGATTCAAGTTTACCCAGAAGCCCCTGGGAAGAAAGGTTTGGTGTGATCTACTTCCCAAAGGCAGCCAATGAAAACCCTCTGGTTGTCTACATGCAAATTCCACTCATCTACAAAGATAAAATTTACAGCAAATAGTAAGACCCTGTGGAGCACAGTTCTGCTTTGACATACGTGCCATCTTCCTGGGTGGGTTACTTGACTTGATGAGCTTCACAAATTACCTGGAACCATCCATGAAGGAATTGCTACATTGGATTTGTTACTCAATTTAAGAAGACAAGGTTGCCATTTATAATATATTCCTTTCAAAGACGTTTTAGTAAAACAATGGTTACACCTTGAGTTGCTAGCCCAAGGTCAGCAGTTTGAAATCAATAGCTGCTCCGAGGGAGAAAGAGGAGGCTTTCTACTCCCATAAAAAGTTAGTCTGTGAAACCCACAGGA
The DNA here is from genome assembly GCF_050624435.1 of Tenrec ecaudatus. Classification (NCBI taxonomy): domain Eukaryota; kingdom Metazoa; phylum Chordata; class Mammalia; order Afrosoricida; family Tenrecidae; genus Tenrec; species Tenrec ecaudatus. Next base: position 71,679,890 of record NC_134539.1, on the reverse strand, counting down.
GCCATCCTAGCCTCTTCTATAGGGTCACTGAGTCAGCATTGACTCTCCCTCCTCTTCCCTCCTTTTACCATTTTTGTGTTGGACCAACATGACCCCATGGCTGCTTCTCAATTCAGACTAGACCGGAACCTGTACACAGGTATAGAAAGGGGTGGGAGCTCATGACACAGAATCCAGGAACAGGAGTGGGAATAGTGATACCAGAAGGGTAGGGGGAAGAGGAGGGGAGGAAGGGAGAAAGGGGGAACCAATTGCAGTGATTGACACATAACAATACATCTCTGTACAGAGGGAAGAACAACAGAAAACATGGGGAAAGGAGACAGCGGTCGGTGTGAGAGATGAAAATAATAACAATGTACAAGCTATCAAGGAGTTAATAGTAGGGGAGGGAAGGGGGGGGAAGCTGATATCAAGGGCTCAATAGAAAGTAAATGTCTAGTAAAGAATGAAGGCAACATATGTACAAACATGCATGATTCTATTGATGTATGGGTTGTGATAAGAGTTGTATGAGCCCCTAATAAAATGTAAAAAAAGAAAAGGAAAAAAAAGAAAATGATTAAGGCAAAGAATGTACAGATGTGCTTTATACAATTGATGTATGTATATGTATGGATTGTGATAAGAGTTATATGAGCCCCTAATAAAATGTTTAAAAAAAAAGAAAAGATAATGAAAATTCCCACAACCTTTTGAAGTTCTCTCATATTTCCAAAATCTGTGTGTCTCAAAACACTTTTCCTGCAAGATGATGCTAAAAAGAAATATTTTGAGATATGTTTGTGATTACAGTATAATACCCAATAACATCAACATATTAAAGATAGTAAATGAAACCCATGCACACACACAAACTAAAATCATAAAACTTATGCGTTGGGTGCTAACCACAAGGTCAGTAGTTTAAAACCACCAGCTGTTCCATGGGGAAAAGATGAGGCTTTCTAGTCCCATAAAAAGTTACAGTCCCAGAAACCCACAGGGGCCGTTCTTCTCTGCCCACTGGGTCACTATGAGTTGGAATTTACCCAACAAGGAGTTTGGGTTTTCATGAGATGTTCTGCATGCCTGGTAGGTCTCAATCAAGGCAATGTAACAATGAGGAATTACTAAACCTGAATGAAGGCCAAACATGATAATGGGACACCACAAAAGTAAACAGAAATAGAGGACAAAACTAGGAGACAAAGGACAATTTTAGCGGTCTAAATACAGGCACATACATATGTTAATATATTTATATATAGTGATAGGGAAATAGACCTATGTACATATATTTATAAGTTCAGTATTAAGGTAGCAGATGGACATTGGGCCTTGACTCAAGTACTCCCTCGATACAAGAACACTTCGTTCTAAAAATGCGGCATTCTGTGATGCTCGCCTTCCTGACATGATAGCTGAAGACAAAATGGGTGCATAAGCAAATGTGGTGAAGAAAGATGATGGTGCCCTGCTATCAAAAGAAATAACGTCTGGGGTCTTAAATGCTTGAGATTAACACGCGACCATCTAGCTGAGACACAACAGAGCCCACATGGAAGAAGCACACTAGCCTGTGAGATAATGAGGTGCAGAGGGGTCAGGTATCAGGCGTCTAAAACCCAAAACAAAGTCATACCAATGTGAAGGGTGCATATAGTGGAGACCCAAAGTCCATCTGTAGACAATTAGATATCCCCTTACAAAGGATCACAAGGAAGAGACAGTCAGGGTGCAGTATAGCACCGATGAAACATACAACTTTCTTTTAGCTCTTTAATGCTTCCTCCCACACTATCATGACCTCAATTCTACCTTACAAATCTATCTAAACCGGAGGATGTACACTGGTACAGATATGAGCTAGAAACACTGGGAATCCAGGATAGATAAACCCCTCAGGACCAACAATGAGAATAGAGACTATAGAGAATAGGATAAGGGGAAGGTAGGGGGAGAAAGGGGAATCAATCACAGGATCAACATATAACCCCTTCCCAGGGGGACAAACAACAGAAAAGTGGGTGAAGGGTGACAGAGGATAATGCAAGATATGAAAATAATAATCTATAATTTATCAAAGGTTCATGAGGGAATGAGGGTGGGGAGGGAGGGGGAATGAGGAGCTGATACCAAGGGCTCAAGTAGAAAGAAAATGCTGTGAAAATATGATGGCAGCATAGGTGCAAATGTGCTCAACACAATGGATGAATGTATGGATTGTGATAAGAGATGTAAGAGCCCCCAGTAAAAGTATTTAATAAAAAAGAAAGCTTTTAATATTGCTTAAGCCAACATGTCCCAAACTAATTTGATTCCATCTCCTTGTTTAGAGACCAATAGCAACTTTTAATGTCTTAGAGATGTCCTCCAGCACCGGTAGTACTGGTGGTTGTATCAGGTAGCTAGATAAGGGACAAAGTGGGGTTGTCTCCCCCCAATGCCTGTGCTAGCTGAAATCGCCTGACAGGGCTGCATAATGGGTTTGGAGTGAAATCAGGGACACTGATTGAACACCTACTGGGAAATCCACAACTGGGCAGGTGCAAACTCTGCCTCCTAGCTCAGGTGAAACCTAAAACCTAGTCCCCAACCACCTAGGACTAAGACATCACACAGGTGGGCCTAATTCAGCCAGTAAGATCAGCCAATACTCTCAATCATGCCTCCCAGCCCGTGGGGTGTGTGGGGGCAGATTGTTAGTGTCTCTCACGTGTGGGCGCTCGCATACACACGCACACATGCCTCCATGCACCATCAGGGCCTACTCTGGGCCCACATACTCTTGGCTTCTTGGCCTCTGGGGATTCCCCACTTCCGCACCTGTGGGTTCCACGCTCCCCGTTCCTTGTATTCTTTCCACATAGTTTTTGGACCCCATTTGCAAACTCCGCATGGCTTCTGCACAGCCCGGCACACTTTCCAGAAATAGCTTGCACCATTTTGAGACTATCATACCTGAAACTTCCCTTTCTTTCATAAAAAATCACTTGGATTACAAAGTGTTCCTGCAGTGTGAATTCTATCAGCATGTGAAGCAAAGAACCAAGAGAACTCCAATCCAGAAACCTAACAGTTGGTTACCATCAACTCACTGAACCCATAACCACCCCATAGGACAAGAATGGGCCAGCTCCATTGACTATTCCTGGCAGTGATTTTTATGGAAGCATATTGTCTTGTCACTTGCCCATGGGGCCTCAGTAACTCATGGGCTAAAAGTTTTCTCTTGTGCTTTATGCATTATTATGGGTTAGAAGTTCAGTATCAAAATCAGCAGAGGGCAATGGTCTCTACTATTTTCTCATAAAGCATATTTAATTGCTTTTAAGAGTAGCATGCCACCAATACCACAAATAGCAACAACAATAATTTGTAAATACATGGAAATTAGAAATGAATAATGATTTGTCATCTCTATAGCTAATCAATAGTTTATTATTTCTAACAAATATGCCCAAGGGATGATCAACATGAAGACATAATCAGAATCCAAATCCTAGACATGGAGGATGAGTGAGGATTGACTTCTTGCTTGGGGAGTCTTTGATTTTTCTTTAAGTCTTTTTCCTCCCCGAAAATGGAAATAATATCTTTTGTTATGCTGAATTATTTTATTTCTATAACACTACTTAAAGGAAGGCTCCATTTCTATGGATTCGCAGCTATTTGAAAGGGTCAGTGGGAATGGAATATCAGTTTCCTCCTCTGGCCTAATCCCATGGAGAGGGGATTAGGGATAAACCTGGACTCTCAGGCAAGAAATGGCATCAAGGGAAGGGGAGGGAGTGACCTCTGGTAGGTCAAATTAGTGCCATCCCATCATCAGGTTTAAGAAATAAAAAAGCCAGGAGGATTTGAGGAAATTTTTGGAAGTTTGAGAGAAAATGCACTAGGTCTGTACAATAGCTTTCTTTCTTTTCTTTTCCTTTTTCCCCCCAAGCAGAATTTATTGGAAAGTGGTTAATGCATAGTCAGTTAGGTTAACATTTAATAGCTTATTATTTGATCTCCCTTTGATCCATTTAAAATTTTGTTCTAGTTCTTTATTCTGTTGAGGTTTTTATCTGCTTTACTTTGGTATTGTTAGTTTTTTGTTTGTTTCCTGTACATGAAATCAAGGATAGGTCGATCTAAGAGGTACTAATTGGATGAATGGTTCTTTGGGGGGGTGACAGGGGAGGTTGGGGCAAATGGGGACTGGCTACAGGTAAGTTCTCTCAGCACGGCACTTGCCTTAGGCTTTGGGTTGTCCTCAAAGAGCCAAGTGGGGGGAGTGTCCAATTGAAAGGGCAGTGCCTGAGAGGATCTGCTGATCCAATTACATTCAAGGCAAAGAGGTCAGCTCAGAAGATTATGACATCTACATTTTGAGATTCTAAAAGGAGTAGTCTTGATAGATGGGGACGCATGATCATGAAGGGTTTTAATAAAGAAAAAATATTTTAATGGACAACTGTGTGTTGAGAAAAAAAAGCTACAAACGGTGGTCAGGAGAATTTTTTTCAACACAATGTACCTCGGAAGAATGAACAGGTACAAAATTGAAGTTGAAATACAAAACACCTCTTCCGTGACTAAAGCATTGTGGCGGGGGATTTGTCCTATGAGAATTTCATTGGAAAATGTGACATCCCTCCCCCACCCCCCAATCTGTCTATAGTCATGATCTGGCTACATTACGATTCTTTTTGTTCCCAAACGCAAAGGACATTGAAAAGGCACAGGACTTGAGTCCCCCAGGGATGCCTTTATCGCCACCGTGATGTGGTGCACACGAGAGAGTTCCTCAGGGCATGGTGAGAGAGGACGCCCCTAACTTCAGAAATGGGTACGCCTAGCTGGAGGGCAGCTTGAGACACAATCGCTTTACATTGCGCTATTTTTGTTTAATGTAAGCTACTTCGATTTTGTAGCAATTCTTTTGATCTGCTCTTGTATTTGAGGAGGTCTTCTGAAACCTCCACAGAAACACTCGGTGAATGACTAACAGATGGGAAGGAAAACCAAAGAAAACACTGCCCCCTAAGTCGTGTTTGAAAGGGCAGGCGTAGAGGGAAAGCCTAGAAAGGAAATATTTTAGTTTCCTTCCAACCTATCAGTTAATCAGACAACTCACCCTTCCTGGTACTTTACATTTCTCTCTTCCTTTCTCTTACAATTTTATTTAGGTGCAATTGCCATTCAATAAACTAGACATAATTGAATTATGCATTGGATGCGTTTTGTCGCATGCATACAAGCAGAAACCATTAATACAATCACAATAGCACACATTGACATCGTTCCTCTATGTGCCCTTCTCTCTCTTTGGGGTTAATTGCGCTCCAAGTAACCAGGTCATCACTTAGGGAACGGTTTCTAACCTAGGAGGTGGATTCTTATCAGAGAAGATCTATGTGTTGTTAGCTGCTGTTGAGTCATCACAACTCATTGTGACCCAAGGTAACAGCCTAGCAAACTTAGGGGGGCTAGCTACTTTGTAATCTTTACTTTAGCCTGGACCACGGTTTTGAATCAATTCAAAATAGTTCCTTCACCCTCAATGGAACCAAGGGCAGGTGTATAGGAAGCAAATCTCTTGGTTCAAGTAGGAAACCAGATTCTATTTCTGAGTAGATTGTGATGTCTAGCTTGGTGGCATACTGGTTATGCGTTGAACTGTGATCAGAAGAGGCAGTGGTTCAAAACAACCAGCCACTCCTCAGGAGAAAGAGGGGGCATTCTATTCCCATAAAGAGTTCTATAGGATCGCTGTGGATCAGAATCAACTTGACGGCAACAGGTGTGATTATGGATGAGGAACCTCAACAGCCTGACGTGTTGTGGTGATGAAAACATGGGTCAAACATGAATGGATCATTTTCCTTTAGCATCTATGTCTGCCATTTATTCTTGTTAGGAGGGCATTGCCTTTGCCTGCAGTGATGGTAGTTAATAGCCTATGCTCGGGTTCTGACTCATGATGATGCACAGGGGGTTAAAGGCTTCCTTTGGAAGCAGTTTGCCAGGCCAGGTTTTGGAGGCGATTTGGCCTCAGACCCACCCACCTGTGAACTACTGATGGAAAATTTAACCACCCGTGCCACTCAGGGACTCCTTCCATTAATTCCTCTAACATGTTGGGTTGCCTCCCATAAGAAGTAGGTTCAATCAAGGGTTCATGAGGGAGAGGGGAGCGAGAGGGAGGGGGAAAATATGAGGAGCTGACGCCAGGGGCTTAGGTGGAGAGCAAATGTTTTGAGAATGATGAGGGCAGTGAATGTACAAATGTGCTTTACACAATTGATGTATGTATGGATTGTGATAAGAGTTGTAAGAGCCTCTAATAAAACGATTAAAAAAAAAAGAAAACCAGTAGCAACACTGTCAGGTTTAGCTTTGAACAATGCATCACCTAATATGATAACAATAGCACAAGAAGCAACAGATAAAATAAATGGGATTTCATAAATTAAAAAAAAGGAAATAGGTTCATTCTTCTCTGGCCTATGTCCTCTTCATTCTTGGGTGAATTGATTTTTCCTTGAAGACATGATGGTACCCTTCTGAGTAGTTAGTTTATTGTGCCAACCTGGCCGATAACCACATGTGGGATTAATGGAAGGGAGGAGGGATAAGTGGCTCAGTGAGCCTCGCCTTTCTTGTCTCTCTTTGATCCTGGGACCAGTGTGCGGCTGCCTTGCTTGTTCTGTGCCTCAATTTGCAAGCTACACGACCCGTGGGACACCTGACCCATGGACTGTGTCGCTGTAATCTGAGGTTCCTTCAAGACCTTCTTTGCCACACTATTGGAATTTATATCTCTTGAGCTGGGGACTGTCGGACCTTGTCATCTGGCTGACTATTGGTGACCTGCCTTGCTGTTTGCTCCCTGTGCCCGGATAGCCTGAATTGCTCTACAGAGGACCACCTGGCGGCCCTCAAGGCTTGAAGGACTGCCAGTGTCTCACAACTCTCTCATAGGAGTGAGTTGCACTGAGCCATTTGTACTGCTTTATAATGTAATTAACTGTTTACTTCTTATGTTTTGTATCTACCTCTCTGTATAAATATATATAAAATTATTAGTGTTCTGGTTTTGTTTCTTTAGAGAACCCTAACAAACATCTATACAGATTGTTCTATTTTTCCACTTCGTTTTTCTCTCAGTTTTCATTGTTACTTCTGTCACCTTCAGTTCATTTAAATAAGATATCATAATCTGCCCCTCTGTTCACTCTAGCTTTTAGAGGAACAGGCAACAGGGCCTTGAAATGGGTACTTTGCTCAGTTTTGCTGAGACTTAAGGGCTGAACTAGAAATAACTGCCGATTACCCTCATATAGTATAGCAAAGTGCTAGCACTTTAAGAGACAAGCTCCAGACAGGCACCATCAGCATTAGTCAGGCCTCCTGTGCCCACAGCCTGTGTAAGAGATTCAGGCTCAACAACCCAAGAGGGAGAATAGTTTGGGTGAGCATGGTGAAGCATTATGGCATTTGTTGGCTACTGTTCAAGGGCCTTTTCTCCCTTAGCCACATGATAGAGCGAGAGGGGCTTCAAGAAGCTTGTTTAGCAGTGGTTCTCAACCTGTGGGTCGCGACCCCTTTGGGAGTTGAATGACCCTTTCACAGAGTCGCCTGATTCATAACAGTAGCAAAATGACAGTGATGAAGTAGCAACAAAAATAATTTTATGGTTGTGGGGGATCACCACAACATGAACTGTATGTAAGGGTTGTGGCATTAGGAAGATTGAGAACCACTGGCTTAGAGGGATGGGTATGTGTCTGTTGAAGGTACAGCTACATAGAAAGTGAACTATATGTCTAACACTGGAGGGAGAAGCGTTGAGGTCGCTCTCTCTCTCTCTCTCTCTCTCTCTCTCTCTCTCTCTCTCTCTCTCTCTCTCTGCCTCTCTCTCTTTGATTCTTGCTTGTTTGCCTGGATAACACAAGCTGCTGTGCTGTGAATTGCCCTGTGTAGAGGCCCAAATCACAGAGACCTGAGAATGACCATTGTCCAATAGCCGTTGAAGAACTCAATCCTGCCAAGACCATAGGAGTTCTAAGACAAGACTGTAGTCCTAGGCAACGACTGGATTCTGATCTTACGAGAAGCCTGTGTCCAAGGACTCAGCAAAGTCACACTGGAAACAGACAGATAGCTGTTGTTTTAAACAATTATGTTTTGGGTTGCGATGATTAGATTTTATGTCAACTTGATGTACTTGTGTGAAGGTAGGAGTGGAGTCGAACCTCTCATTTAGGACACAACCTAATGACATCTCCTTAGGAGTATGGCCTTATTATAAGAGAGACATTGAGGAGCACTGGTCTCTTTCTTGGCCATGCAGCCTGCCAACCCTGGGAGCTGTGTCACCCTGCCATGTTCTGGTGACCTTGGATCTTTCATGCCATTCTGCACACTCACCTGTGCCCTCTAGCTTCCTACTTCACCCCCCTGCTTCATCTACCTGCTACTGGTGATTCTGGGCACCTCCAGCTAGCATCTGACCCACAGGCCTGTGTAGGACTGGGATAGTCACTTCCTTGATTTAAATTCTTAATATGTGGTTCCTGTATCATTGTGTTTGTTTCTCTTGAAAAGGAAGCTTAATATATAGTTTATATGGCATTAGATATACCTAGTAGCAACTATGGACTGACAGAATAGGATCTTGCCTGAGGATACCGTAAAAAATGGATGCCATTGAAGTGGTGGGTGAACATGATTCAAGATTACAAGGACCACTGGCAGGGCATGGGATCCAAGAGAGAGCCTGCAGTCAGAGGAGGAGGGGTTGGGATTGTGGAGGGGATCCTCTGGGGAAACAGTGCCCCAAGAATGAAACCCTCTAGAGATTGTAACCCTACCAGTCATGCAGTCCCAGGTTCATCAGCTGGGTCTAGGAATAGCAGCTGAGGGACCCGGAAAGGATGGCTAAAATGGGAAGGAAGGGTCCGCTCTCCAGGCTCCTTTCCCACTTCAGGTTCTCAGCAGAGAGGAGAGGAGGGAAAAGGTCATGTAGAATGGCTTTGTGGTGTTGATATTTGCCTAGATGAAACTGGGATAATTTGGCTCCTTGTTTAGAGTCGTGATCGAAAGCGATCACAGGCCCCATTTTGAAAAACAAAAGTCCTTCAAAATATAAGGAACAGCAGGGGGTCCTGCTGGGGATTTTGTCTATCCTGGGGAATCACAGGCACATAAAGAAATTGCAATGTGGCCTTTTTGGGCCTCAGCACGGCTGACCTCTGCAGCTAGGAAATTCTTTGTGTTGACTGTGTGGCGGGGCGGGAGGCGATTGCGTGCTCCGTAGGATACGCAGCAGCATCCCTGACATACCTGACGCAGCATCCCTGACATACCTCCCCCTGCCCACTGGTGAAAATGCAAAACGTCTCCAGACATTGCCGGATATCTCTTTGAGTGGGTGAGTGCGTGGAAGGGAGGGAGGAAGTAAAGGAACCCTTGGTTGAGGACAAATGGTTGCGAAGAAATCCAGGTTTTTCTGTTTGTTTTGTAATGAGGTCATTTCTGTGTTTGCACCTTACACAATGCTCCGCTTGATCTGTAATCTGGTTATAGGAATGGAATTATATGTGGAATTTTGAATGTAACTCACTGGCTTTCCAGGGTCGTCTTCTTGGGAATTGGGTTCAGCATGTCTTGGGAAGTGGATTTGACATCTGGTAACTCATGGAAGATACGTGCAGATACATAGGCTGAAGAAGGTTTTCTTCACACATGCCCCTTAAGAAACGAGCTATCTTTCCTGTGTGCAAACTACATTCCTTGATGGCACTCCTTGACAAAAAGTAAACTCCATTCCTAATTAATGTCGTTCCTCCCATCGCTGTCTACATGACACACACATGTCCCTTCACATGTGATCAAAGTTAGCCTTGGACAACTGAAGGCTTTAGGCCTTACAACGGGATGATGGTTATATGGCGATGTAAACTTACAAGTTACTAAACTGTCCGTACATTTAAAATGAATGAAAGTCATGTAAATTAGACCCCAATTAAGGCTGCTGAAAACTATTTTAAATAGCACTGTCTCTTCCTCCCCCGCCCCTCCCCCAATCTCTTAATGACCTCTTTCTGGCATTATTTGAGGACATACAATGCTTACTTTGACTACCATTTTCTTACTAAATCATTGCTTTCAGAGTTTATTACAGATCCCGTAACTTAGCTTGTGGCTGAGCCCGCACACACTGAGACTCCAGTAGTGAAGAAATTTCATTTCCAAAAATTGGAAAGGGAAATGGCTTGCTCCTTTTTAATTTGATTTCGGTTATTGTACAGTTAAGTGGTCTCAGACTTGCTTCCTCTCCACACATTGAGCTTGAGACTCCAAGGAGGTTGTTTTCCAAAAGGAGATTTTGCAGGTTGCCAACATATCAGACAGACGGAATGTACTATTTGGGGCCCGAGGCCAGAAAACAGACTCTGTAACACGTTCCACAAAAGCGCATCTACTATCCATCCACCTGAAACATATCCACGTGTGAAGACGAATGGCCACAAAGAGTAGAGCCGATTGGTCTGTGTGCCTTCAGCTTTTCGTAAGGGAGGAGGTGATTGGTCTGTGTGCCTTCAGCTTTTCGTAAGGGAGGAGGTGATTGGTCTGTGTGCCTTCAGCTTTTCGTAAGGGAAGAGATGATTGGGCCTATGGTAAAAGGTGGTACCTATCCAGGGAAGAGTAAGTGAAACCCACAAAATGCTTGGCTTATTGATTCTTTGACAATGTGGATCAAGTAGTTAATAATTAAAAACCCTGGAGAACATGAAGGGAGATAGCTTGGTTCTTTAATTTCCACTTTCCATGCACATACAGTAGGGGGCAGTGGTGATTCAGTGGGAGTTTCACCTTCCATGTGGGACCCCAAGTCTGATTTGAAGCTAGTGTATCTCACACGCAACTACCACTAGTGCAGGTTGGGCCTTCATTTGCATGACCCTGAAAAGGTTTTGGCAGAGCTTCCAGGCGAAAAAAGACTAAAAAGAAAGGCCTGTTAAGCTACCTCTGGAAATCAACCAGCTAAATTGCTGTCAGCCACAATCTGCTGCTGATCGCAGGGATGGCACAGCACTGGAAAGCACTTTTTTTTTTAAATCAGGTGACAACTGACAACAACATTCTACTTGACAATGATGAGGAAAAAAAAGGTGAAATTCAGCAGGATTACATCAAGACAATACTCCCAAGATGACGACACCTGTATCCTAGCCCGCCCTAATGGTTCTTGAAAACAAATGTCTTTATGCTAAACTAATTCCTTTTAACTGTAGAAAAATAAGGATACTGTATAATGCACTAAGGTGAAAGTCACACATAACCTCATTCTCCGTGAGCAAGGAGCTATCTGATCTTATCTGTCAACTAGTTACCCATTGTCAAGTGCATTGCCTCCCACCGCGTTCCATAGGGTAGAACAGAGCCGCTCTCTAAGGTTTCCTTGGCCATGATTTTGTCAGACTCTTATCCAGGTCTTTCTCTAGCACAGTGACCGGTGGGTTCAAACTGCCAACTTTTGGGTTAGTAGCTCAATGCTTCACCACTGTGCCTCCTGGGATCCTTTTTTTGTGTCAGGATATGGTTTTAAATTAACTTTGAAAACTTAGTGCAAATCAAAATATATCTAAATTCCTATATGCCAGAGAAAGGTTTTAATTTGTGTGGCGTAGGTAACATGTCTCTTACAAGTTATTCCTGCCCCGGGTCAAACCCACTTCCCAGGACTTTTCTTCAGGTAGGATCTTAGATAGCCAATGGATTGGACTCTAAGTTCTTCTTGTGATGTTTATGGCCAGCTGCAGATCAAGGTGGGCTTAGTAAGGTACAAGCCCAGAGACCTACTGCTTTTATTGCTTTCTTTGAAGCCCATAGATCACAACTAATTATATTTTCCCCTCACTTCCCCCTCCCCTGGGGACATTTGGTTGTGGCTAAAGACATATTTGATTGTCATACCTGTACGTGTTACTGGCATCTACTGAGTGGATGCTGTTAACCATCAACAATGCCCATGGCAGCCTCTCCCTGTCCCTCACACAACATAGAATTATCTTGCCCCAAATATCAGCACTGTAAACAGTGATAACTACTATTAATATTTTGTTGTGTGCCTATCAGTACTTTTTTCTTCCAACATTATCATACCAGTCATCTACTTTCATAGCCTGTATTTTTTACGTAAAAATTATATTGTGGGTATTCCCCCATGTCATTATTCTTTGCTGTACGGTTCTTAATGCGGGATAATTTCCTACCACGTGAATGTGCCACGATATAGTTAACCATGTCATCAAATATATCACTAAATATATTTCTGGTATTTCATCATCATAAATAAATTTGATAAAGTTTTATTATAACTCTTTTTCCATTGCTCAGATGGTTTTGTTGGGATGGAGTCCTAGAAGTTCAATGGCAGAGTCAACACTCTATGGGTGTTTTTAAAGCTGTTGTCCAGTGACTTTGCTGATGAGCAGACTCAATCTCTCACAGCATATTGCTAGTACACATCAAAGCTCGGCTGTTCCCATCATGTCTTGCTAAATTTAGCTTGGACTTCATGAAGCTAATACCCTAGAGTCTGAATGTGATTGTCAGGATAGTGAGGAATTGAACAACCATTCTCTCAGCTAACAAAGTGGGAAGCTCAGGCACTATTACCGGCTCCCACACAGTCCAGGTAATATTAATAGTTTTTCCAACATCTGTGTGAAGAAATCTTACTTAAAGAATTGATGTCCTCTTTGGGCCTCTACTCAAGTACTCCCTCAACACAAGAACACTTTGTTCTAATAATCTGACACTCTGAGATGCTCACCTTTCCAACACGATCACTGAAGACAAAGCAGGGGCATAGGCAAATGTGGTGAAGAAAGCTGATGGTGCCCGGCTATTAAGAGATAAAGTGTCTGGGGTCTTAATGGCTTGAAGATAAAAGTGGCCATCTAGCTGAGAAACAACAGAGTCCACATGGAAGAAGCACACCAGCCTGTGTGATCACGAAGTGTTGATGGGATCAGGTTATCAGGCATCAAAGATCCAGAGCAAAAAATCATAATGTGAATGAAGGGGGCAGTGTGGAGTGGAGGCCCAAAGACAAGCTGTAAGCAATTGTACATCCCTTACAGAAGGGTCATGGTGAGAAGATAGGCCAGTCAGGGTGCAGTATAGCACCGATGAAACATACAGCTTTCCTCTGGTTCTTTAATGCATCCACCATCACCTCACCCACCCCCCACTATCATGACCCTAATTCTACCTCACACATCTGGCTAGACCAGAGCATGTACATGGATACAGATAAGAGCTGTAAACACAGGGAATATAGGACAGATAAATTCCTCAGGATCAATGTTGAGAGTAGCCATACCAGGAGGAACAGGGGAACCAATCACAATGACCTATCTATAATCCCCTCCCAGGGGGATGGACAACAGACAAGGGGTGGGGGGAGACATCAGACAGTGCAAGACATAAAAAATAATAATTTGTAAATTATCAAGGGTTCATGAGGGAGGGAGGGGAAGGTATGGGAAAAATGAGAAGCTGATGATAGCAAGGGCTCAAGTAGAAAGAAAATGTTTTGAAAACGATGATGGCAACATATGTACAAATGTGCTTGATACAATGGATGGATGTATGGATTGTGATAAGAGTTGTATGAGCCCCCAATAAGTGATAAAAAAAGAATTGATGTCCTTAAAGTTATATCATAAAAATTTTTTTTAAAGAAGACTGAACAAGGACAGGAAGTTAGCTTTCACTCTGTGCTCTTCTCCCTAACCCATAATGTCTTGTTTCCAAGGACAAAATCCCCAGGCCATAACATAGACTATCATAAACAAAGTCACATGAACAGAAGCATAACACATTAGCTGAACGGTCCGAGTTGGCATCTTCAGCTTCTCCCGTGCCTGGCTAGCATGCCCTTCTCGACCTGCCCCTTTCCAGCAGATGGTGCTGTTTTTCTGATATTTTAAACTCACTAGCTCTCAAATTAAAACTCAGGACTGATTTGAGCAGGGCTGCTTACAGGTGTTCAATGAAGTCTACTGCACATGAGTATTCTTAAAGTTGCTCACAGGCCGCAACCACATCTGGAGCTGAGACAGCACATCTCAAAATTGATGGAATCAATGTGTTTTGGAGAGCACTCAGGGCAGATTAATGATGAATCTATTTTCCTAGAGACACAGAGGTCAATGTGAGTCTGTGGGAGCCGGGGGTGGATCTTAAACATGTAGTTATAACAAGTTTATGAGTCACTCTGCAGATTCTCTATTGTTCCGAGGGTGGGTATCACAGAATGACTAGGGATTGCATGGCTGGGGCATCGGCTGTGATTCATTTTCCAAAATAATTTAATGTGCAGTTGGAAGAAGCACAATATCTTCTTTTAGCCAGCCCAGTGGTGATGAATTACCCGTTGTCAATATTGGTTAGAAGTTACCTTAACCACAATTAGTCCTTGGACAAAAAGATATTCCCAGAATTAAAGACTTGTTATAATGGGAATACTGAGTCAATCCACGAGAAAATGACAGTGGTTTAGATGAGGGCTTGGTTTCCACAAAGCATTGTGAGCCACTTATGGTGCAGAAAAGAAAAACAAAAGATATGCTTGAAGACAAAAGAATCTTTGAACGCCATTGCATTCCTGTTTAGAGAGAACCAGTAATGATCAATGGGCGTAAAGACTATGGCTGATGAGTGGTACTGGTAAGTTAGTGACCTGTTATGGCTTCCTTTCTAAATTATAATTTGGCGAGATATGGAAATAACTGATAAACCGGACCTTGACGGTGCGCCTGTCCTTTAACAAGGTGTCTAGAAGACCAAGCAAGACAAAGAAGCGTATGCAAAATATTTGCGCCCCCTCCCCAAACTATTAGACTCCTCTGTATTTATTTGTAAAGATTTGTGGTTATAAAAGGGGCTTCAAAAATTCTTGGCAAAAATTCCATTCTCATTTAATTCTACTTTTTTTCCCATGAATGTTCTGAAGCCCCTTGGATAATTCAGATGTACTAGTTAATGAATCCTTCTCGTTTGCAAAACCACACGAATGCATGTGACACCACAGAGAGGCTCACTAAGAAAAGGAAGTACTGCGTAGTCAAAGAAAGACAGACAGCCAAGGCAGAACATCTTTTCTTAGATCTTCCAGCATCCCCGGGGAAAGCCACGTCTTTTTCTTCATGTTAGTTGACTTCAAAGAAACAAAGAGAGACTTCCTATTCAACTCACTCCCCAGCCTGGCACTTCGGGCATAGGATTGAATGCAGATCTATTTCTCAACTGTCCATTAGTCCGTAAGAAAGCGTTTTCAATTGGTTTGGATTTGCTTGTCTTCTGCACGCATACTATAGCAGGGTGACTTTGGCTGCATTCTGGAGTGAAATATCATCGAGGTACCAGATGTAGTCAGGGAAGGCCTTTTCAAGGCCATGCTTTCAAACTTGCCAAGCAGCTTGTAGATTTGAGAGCACAAATATTCATACTGCAGAATACGTCTACTAAATCTTCCAATCAGAGATCTGTGTTGACAGCTCTCCCCACAGCGGGCACGGGATTTAATCGGAACATTTCCCGCTGAGGTGTTGAGCTCTAACCTGAAATTCAATTTCAAGTAACATGAAAATTAATACTAGAACTCTCCGCAACTGTCACTGTTGAAGGGTTCAATTTTACTTATCAAGGGTTTGAGCTTTGCCGCCATCATTTTATGTCTAAATTGGTTGTACCTCAGTTCTCTCTCCAGGGGACCCTGAGGGACTAAAGAAAAGGTCTCGAATAGAGAAGTCTGCCAGAGTGTGTCCTATGATTTTATTGACATTAAATTAATTCATTTTTATGAAATAAATGGTAATGTTTTGCAGGTAAGAGGCAGATATACATTATGCTATGGATAAGGTGCTATCTAATATTAACTGTGTGATATAGCTGTCACCCACCATCCTACCAGACAAGTCATAGACCAATGGACAAAACTCAGGAAACTCAAAGCATTAGATTAGGAACAGGGCTTGCACCCAATGAGGGAAGACTTCAAAATACCCTCATCTCATTTTACTTTGCAAATGAAAAATGTAGAGTACAGTCTTCTTCCTTCCTTCCTTCAGTGACTCTTGAGCTTTCCTGTGTTATAGACAATGTAGTGAGAGTTGGAAATACAATGTCCTTGTGCTTCCAGACTTGTGAGGGAAACAGTACTTTAATAAGAAAGGCTGAAATAGTGTTGCTTATGTTGTTATGGGATAGGAGCCATAAAATTAATGAAAGGACTCATATTCTCGAGAGTTGAAACAATGTGACTACCCTAGACTAATCCAGACTCTTCCAAAGAAGAGCTATCTCAAGATGGCAACCAAGAGACAGAGGGTAACAGCATAGGCCAGGCCAGCATCCTCTAGCGTAGGACAAGATCCTGAATGAAGCCCGTTGAGTTGGCAGCAGCAGGGCCGGATGTGTTAGGACGGGTCCACGGAGTCTGAGCTTTATCCTGCAGGAACAGCAAAGCACATCTGGAGAAGGTTTGATAGAAAAAGTAGTGGCGTCCCACTCTGATTTCTGGGTAGAGAACATATTTGACAAAATGATGGTGAATGCAAAGGATTTGCCATGTTTGGGTTAGAAGTGCTTTGTCTTAGGATGGATTCATGGAAGATCGTGAGACGGGGATGAGTGAGAGAGACTTTTCAGAGGTAAGGGTAGACATAGGACCCATAATGGAGGGAGTGGTTTCAAAGAGGACTCTTTCATTCTAGTTTATACATCCAGACGAGTAACAATAGGAATCAACGAGCTAGACAAGATATGAACATCTCAAGATGTAGTTGGGAAGGTCATAATTCAGTCTGGGTGCATTAAAATTGAAATGTTGCATGGAAGTGCCTATAAACAATTGATCGTGGACTCATAAAGAAAGGTCCATTGAGGGACAAGTGTATCTGGGAGTCACTGTTTATAAGTGATGGCTAAATTTTTGGGTGAAATTGCCTAGGGCGAGATTGAAAGGTAAGAAGAGAATAGGGCCTGAACAGAGCCTTGAGAAACTCTGAAACTTTAACGATTAGGTAGAGAAGAAACAACCTGGTTTGGATTGAAAAGGGCCAGAGAAGTAGGAAGAAAAATAGGAAAGGTCAGCGAACAGAATCAAGGATAGAGAAGAACACTATAAGACAATGAAGGAGGGGCTGGAAAGCAATCAGTGAAGTTCAAGGCATGGCTTAGCTAAGTGCTATCCATGTGGTGATGAACTTGAAGGCGGATAGAATGAAGAGAGGTGAGTAGGCAAGAAGAGAAAATGCTTTCTTAAACTTGGCTCAACAAACAAACATACAAACAAACAAACATAAGGTCAGAGCTGAAGGCTGATAACATCAGAAAGGAAAATTTTTAATATAAAAATGTGCTTGAAGGTGTATGAAGTTTGGACATCCTTAGTTGGAAGTACACTACTTGAGAAGGACAAGCTGAATAAAGAAAAGGTGCTCAAGAGAGAGGGGAAAATTCATAATGCTGAGCTTCTGAGAAATAAATGCAGAAGTCAAGGCACAGACATAGGAATGGACTTAGAGGAAGAAGTCTTTCAATGACAGAAAAGGAAAGGCAGAATTTAACTTGGAAGTGGGAATCTAAGAAAATTATCAAATTGCGGGGTTTGTGTTAGTCTGGGTACTTTAGAGAAACAAATCCACAGAAACATGTACAAAAGAGAGTTTTATAAAAAGGTTAAGTGCACATCAAGAAAACATCCCAACCCAGGAATGCCCAAGCCCACAAGTCCAACATTAACCCATATGTCCAACACCAATCCACAAAGTCCTCCTCCATCTCACAAAACAGACACAATGATGCCGGCTGCAGGAGGAAAGCTGAATCCTTGAATGTGTAAACATCTCAGCGCTGGCAGGGGTCTCCACAAGGCTGCTCCAGCACCCAGGGCTGCATCGGGGTAGGTCCATGTGGTTTCTCCTTGGGGATGTCTCACAGGAAGTGAGCCTAGCCAGCTGAAGCAGGGAACTGGCTAAGACAACTGCACCCTGTTCTGACCATCAGAAAGTAAGAAACCCGAGAACTAGAAAGGCGAGGCTCACTGAGCCATTTATCCCTCCGTCCTTCAATTAATCCCACATGTGTTTATTGGCCAGGTTGGCACAATAAACTACCTCGGATTTTTTTCTTTTTTTTTTTCTGTCCCATAGGCAAATGCTTTGGTATCATTAGAAAATATTTCAAAGAAGAAAAGTAGGTGATACAGCGATGCAGACACATTTCTAGGTCTGTTTGTTTTTTAGTAACCAAATGATTCATACTTCTTTGCCTAAATCTGGACTGCTAACTGAGAGGTCAGAAGCTCAAAGCCACCAACCAGTCCTCGGAGGAAGACGAGACTTTCTGCTCCCATACAGTCTTGGAAACCCACAGGGGCAGTTCTATGCAGTCCTGTAGAGCCACATCAAATCAGAGTTGGCTCTTTGGCAGTGAGTTTTTGTTTAGTTGGCCCACACTCACCATCATGATAACTTTACATGTTACTCATAATGTATTCCAGGCATTGGGAATATAGCTAAAGGCTCTGATGGTGCAATGGGCTAAGCTTTGGGATGTTAACTTGGATGTTTATGGCTTGAACTTAGCAGCTTCTCCCAGGAGAACTGGTCCTGGAAAGGCCTCTGGAGCAATCCTGTCCTGTCCTATAGGGCTGCCTTCAGATGGAGTTCCTCGGCTGGTAATGGCTTTGGCTTAGGGTTTCATGCATATGTAGCCTGTAGTTAATATAGTAGCTTTTTAAATGGACTCCACAGCAACTAAAAACCGGTCCTCCTGCGCTTTCCAAGTATCAGGTTTCACTAACTTCTCTTTAATAAACCAAACAACCCGAACTTACTGCCAGCGAGTCAATGACGATGCCCGGCAACCCTAAAGGACAGAGTAGAACTTCCCTGTGCATTTCCAAGGCTGTAACTCTTGTGTTTTAACATTTTTAAAATTAACACTGCATCCGCATGTCATACAATTAAATAATTCAATCATATGAAAAATAATTGTGAGACCAAACACTTTACAGGACCAAAAAGCCCATCTTTCTCCTAAGGAGTGGCTGGTGGTTTCAAACCCCTGACCTTGCTGTTAGTGACCCAATGCATAACCACTGTGCCACTAGGGCTCCTTCTTTGCCTGAATTTGGGAACTTCGTATCTACTACCATAACCCTGTTGAAAGAATTGAACAGGGTAGTATACGTAAAATGTTGATGGCAATTAAAATAGCCTCTTCCTTCAAAATGAACATTGCACTTCTTTCTTCTGTTCACGTGAGTTTTCAGCCAGTGGGGATGAAACAGAAATGCCCCTGTGTGTGCTGAGCTTCCCCTGAAGTGTCTCATGGCTTGACTTGGAAACAGAAGTCTGTATTCACCTGCAGCTAGGCCTCCCGGATGTGCAAGACAATGGCTGTCCAGAGGGCCTATCCCAGGGTTGCATTCTTAGCAGATGGAGTGCGATTACCTACAGAGGCCTTGAAAGTGGACCCTAACCTACCAGTTAGCCCCAATCCTTCCCTATGCCCAGTTTATGAACCCACTGAGATCCCCACTCGACCTCTTTCCGCACCTCACTGCTTCTGTGTAATGTTCTCCACTACAGCATCCCATGGTTCCTCCTTCCTATCTCATAAGATGTCTTCTTTCTTGGTGAACTCTTCACTCTGCAATACCCCTGACCATATCAGGAGGCTTCTAAAAATTTGTGGGCAGATGCAATTAAAAACATAATGGGATTTTTTATCTTCCTTCTATTTTCCAGAACTGTTTCGAAGCCCCTTCAGACCTCTGCTGTAATATTGACTGGGGTGCAGTGAATGATAACCTGAATCAGATTGCCTTCTGATTCGGAGCGCCTCAGGGGGAAAGGACCAAGGTGGTTTCGAACTACTTCACCGCTTAGGAGGGCCCTAGCACATCACGCGTGTCCCACCCGTGTTTGCAGAACCAAGTCAAACGTAGATGGAGGGGAGAGTTTACATGATTAGGCTGGCTTGCATAATTATCTGGTATGTGTCTATGTTAGGGAAGAGCACCCTCTTAATTAGAAGTGACATCTCTGGGTAGAGTGAGCTATTTAACCTTTTGTTGCGAACTGCAAGGTTGGCAGATTGAACCTGTTCAGGGGCGCTTAGACAGACACTCCTGGCAATTGACTTTTGAAAAGCCAACGATTAAAATTCCTATGGAAAACATGTCTACTCTATTACAGGAAGTCGATATGAACCAGAGTGGATTCAGTGACAACATTTTTTAAATAATAGGAAACTGATCATCCTTTATAGTGATCTATAATTTTACCTAACCACAGGCTTGTACATATTAAAAGCACAGGGTTTTATGCTTATCTTTTTGTATTTGCGTCCTTCTCTGCATTTCTTGGCGTGAGTCCTATATGTTTGTTGGGGTCACTGTGTACAAGGGATCCAGACACACTAGCTATATTGAATAATTAGTTTTATTTTGAGAATAGGTAGAAACATAAGCAACCAAAAAAAAAAGGTCTTTGGATAAGGCTTAATGAAACATAACCCCACAAACATATGTGAACCTTTTAAAAGTAGACGACAGATTTATCTCCCCAAGCCTGATAAATGATCCACATCTTACTGTCCATTGGTTTGCTGTTCGTTCAAATCAATTAGCATCCCCAAATTTGCTCCAGAGGTCTTCAAAGCTAAAAGGCTTAGGGAAAAGAGCATTAGTGGTCCAGAGACTGAGAGAGCAAAACAGCCTCTGTGTATGTAAATGTTTTTGCATGTACATAATTTCCCCCTTCAAATTGCCTGTAGATAATGCCAAAGATACCTGGTCTTGTGTTAGCAATGGAATTAGTGTTGGCTGAAACACATTGGAGACAGGGAGTGCGTTCTCAGAGTGATTACTCAATGAGAGTAATTTTATAATTTACAGTGTTTCGCCTTCAAGTGCATTAATATTTATTGAAGTATAAATGCCCTGTGACTTCAGCAAATGAAGTAGATAAATAAGAAGTCAGGCACTGATCTTTAGATGTGGACAGTCACTCTTTGCTTTGGTTCATTTTTCAGGGCTTTCTAAAACACAACAGCCCCCACCCTTACTGCCCTTCATGAGATTCTATATGAAGATCTGGCAGCCATCATATTTCCTTGAAGGGGGGGATCATTTCTATCATCCAAAAATGTTTCATTAAGGATGGGGGTCTCTACTCTCTGCACAGAATATGTTAACTCTTTGCCTCGTTAACTCTTTGTAATGACATACAGATATTCAGGCTGAACTGGTGACAACGAGGCATGTCAGTCAAAAGGCAATCGATATATTCAGAGACCAATAATGGATTACTGGAAGAGTGCGTGTCAGGACTAACAATGGCTTGGTTACTAGCAAGCTGCTGGATGTTGTGGATAATGATTCAGTTGACTTACAAGCAACACTCTTTTGATTCTTGCCACCTTTTACTCCCCAGGTGCTCTCTGGCCCTCTTATTTCATACAAGCCTCTCATGCTTAAAATTGTTCTCACTAGATGTGTTAGTCTGGGTACTTTAGAGAAACAAATCCACAGAAACTCATATATAAGAGAGAGTTTTATGTAAAGGGTAAGTGCACATCAAGAAAACATCCCAACCCAGTGTTGCCCAAGCCCACAAGTCCAACATTAACCCACATGTCCGACACCAATCCACAAAGTCCTCCACTATCTCACAAAACACACGCAATGATGCTGACTGAGGAGGAAAGCTGATTCAGTGAACGTGTAAGTATATCAGCCCTGGCAGGGGTCTCCACTTGGCTGCTCCAGCACCCAGGGCTGCATCAGGGTATGTCCATACGGCTTCTTCTCAAGGATGTCTTGCAGAAAGTGAGCCTTGCCAGCTGAAGCAGGGAACTGACTAAGGCAGCTGCACCCTAGTCCAACCATCAGAAATAAGAGACCCGAGAACTCAAAAGGTGAGGCTCACTGAGCCATTTATCTCTCTGTCCTTCAATTAACTTCACATGTGTCTATCGGCCAGTTTGGCACAATAAACTAGCTACCTCACTAGATTTTCTTCATGACTCAATAGATCCACTTCTGCTGTTCAGGAGCTGACCTGCCCTTGAAGGGAACTAAGACCAAACCCCTTCTGAGTGTCTCAGTTGATTCCCAGCTATGGCGACCAAGAAGAAATTCACATACCATTTCTCTGTTAGAACTCATCTCCATCAAAAGCGTCTAGGCACTCAGCTCCTTAGACCCTACAAAAGCTAGCAGCTTCTCATCAAGTTCAATCTCTGGTACACCTTCTGAGACCAACTCACCTGGCTGTATACATGTTCTTTCTTCCCCTCAATGGCCACACAAGGAGGAAATGTACCATGAGCCATTTTATGGCAATATTGAAACTTATTGTGTTATGCAGTTTTGTGCAACTTCATCATATGGTTAGAATGGGTATAAAATGCTGATTTTCATCATTTTACATTAAAAATGAAATGCTTAAAAAAGTGTTTAGTTCAAAGTGGATAGAAAAGCAGATAACACAAACACAGACCCTGAGATTTGAACCAGGAGATTTAAATTCTGTTCCATCCTCTAACTTCCCTTTGTAGTTTGGCCACTTTCAGGGTTGGCCTGTCCTCACCCCAACTCCAAATATGTGCACATTTAGTTGGGTCATGATACCACAGTTATTTATTGATGTAATGTGGAAATTATGGAATGATGCAGTTACTCCAGATCATGTTCTCAACAGATCAACCCTGATCTTATATAATCAAGGGAATAGGGTGAGATGCAATACGTTTAATTAAATTAATCACAGCAAAGACTGCCCCAGTGCAAGAAGAGCTCAGAGTGGAGTGTGTCCTTGGACCCAGGTTCCTGCCTTGGGAACCCCGTGGGTCCAGGAGAAGATGCATGCAGGACCCATGGAGACCTCCCAGGAATGTTGGGCCCATAGAGACAAGGACCTTCCTCTTCAGCCATGGGTCAGCACCAATAGACAGCCTTCCTCTGCAGCAGCACCTTGGCTCTGGGCTTCTAGCCTCACAGAATACATATTTGTTGGCATTTGGGACCCACCCAGAGGTGCCTTGAAAGAGGAGCTGATTTTGAAAAGTCACTTCCTTGAGAACCCTGTGGGATGTAGAACTACTCGCCACACAAGGTGTTGCCATGACTCCGAATTGCCTTAGTGAGTTAGTGTATACGTCACCTTTCACGTCCCAACTGAGCAAGTGCATTCTAGTAACTAAACTGTAAGGTGTTTCCATGAAGACAGTGTGGCACGCTGAATATTGACTGTTTACTAAAATAACTTGGTCACATATTTTTTAGAAAGCTGAGACACAACACGTTCACTCTGTGCATTTGAGAGGAGCTGGTGACCATAAGGACAAGGGCCAGCACCAGGGCAGGTTTAGAATACCACTCGGGAGCATGAAGGCGCGGCCCTCATTCTGTTAAGAGTTTGCTTACAGTTGGAGGGGTTATGACCATTCTCTCCAGAGTTCTCGTCTTCCTAGCTGACAGAACTTTCCAAAGCGGGAAAGAGGTTTCATCCATTATTGCTGCTAATGAACTGGCAATCCCTGACACTCCTCTCAGATGTCGATAATACTTTCTCGATCTCTCTCATATTTGTTAATTATTCAGTAGGATTAATGACTTACCACTCTGATTTTAGCAGGAGAGCAAATATTAGTCAGCCCAACTGCTTAGAGCAATACCCGATCTGAATAGCAACACAGAGATTTACCGTAATGCTTCAGGAGCAGCGTCAAAAGATAAATCAACGTATCCCTAATTGGGTTACAGTGATCAGATATACCCACAGGGCTGGTGTTGCCAGTGAAAGACAGAAAAAGGAAGTTCTCTAAGATAAAACCAATTAAAATTTATATTGAGAGGTAGGGCAGGAGATCTAGAGTTGACAGCTCAATCTTTGGAATTGAGTTTGAATTATGAAATAGGGCTATTACAAGCCCTTTCAAACATCTCTGCACTAATTCTCTGGCCCTAGGGAATCCAGTCAGCATACAAATCTATTAAGATGAAATTAATTACTCCTGTTAATGATATAAGAGGTTGATCCTTGGAGTGCAAAGGTAGCATAGAAGCATAGAACTATATTACTTAAAATCTTTAAAATTCAGCTTGGTGAGACATACTGCCTATCATAATCATAGTCAACTACTTTCTAGCTTAAGTGAGGACTCTATATGATGCTACATATTCCAAACAAATATCACTGCTCCTCGTTTGAAGGGCTTCACACCTTCTTGCAGTGAACATAAGGTTATGTTCTCAGCTGGAAACTCTTAAAACAATTGCCCGAGAAACAATGGCCAACATTCATGTGACGGTGTTATAAGCACATAACATATCTTAACTTTCTCAAATATCTTTATAGCTCCTTGGCTTAAGTCCAATTATCATCTCCATTTATAGGATGAGGAAGCATAGAGGGAGACCAGTAAAGCATTTTGGCCTCAGTCACCACGGATCTATAAAGTGGTAAAACTGGGATTGGGGTTGTTGCTGTTCATCATCAAGCTGTTTTACTCAAGTGTCCTTCCAAGCTTGTTAGGATGCCATTGGGAGATAAAGAGCATAAAGGGCTAGTAGGTTGGGACCAGAGACCACAGAGCGGCTCAGTCTAAATCCCGTGCTCTTGTTGGTCCATGGATGCAAGTGTGCCGTGAGCATGTAGCATGTGAACAGTGCTGTGCTAAGTGACAAGATGTCTCTTGGTGAATAATCTACTCTTTGCCCTTCTGGGTACTACAGTATGGCGAGGAAAGAGAGCATACAGAACTACACAGGAAATATGTAATTAAACAATGGTATGGGATATAGAAGGGAGGAATGGAGACAAATGGAAGCAAATAGGATGCTGAGTTACAGATCTGTTAGTAGAACTTGGGGTGAGGAAAGCATTCTTGGAGAATGTGGCCTCAGTGAGGAAGCTGGAGGGCGAGATGGGAGCCCAAGTACCATGGCGATAGGAACTCAATGGAGAATAGAGGGATTTTTTTTTCAGAATGAGGGAGATGTTCAAGCGCCTCGTTGGAAGAGCGGGTTTGTATCTGAATCATTGATGGGTGTATTTAAATGCAGGACAGGATTGGCCCTCCTTTGGAGGGTATTGCAGCTGCAATGTGTTTTTAAGGTTCCTATTTTAAATGAAAAATGTCTTATGATCACTAAACATGTTCCTGTAGAGAGTGGGGGCTTGACAATGTTTGCATCGCGTGGAGGGAAATCTAAGGCGGTACCAGGGTGGGGAATGCAGTGGTGTTCTCACCTCTAAGAAACAGGTGCTTTCTCAGAGAAATCTGGAAAGTGTTTTTATAGAGTCAAATTCAAGTATGTTTCATGACTAGAGGGGTCTCATAAAGTAAACAAACCCAAATGTCGGATGAGACTCTCCATCCTTCAGTCACCACTTTCTTTCATGAAATTCATGCATTTCAAGCTTATGAATAAATGTAATAAAATTTATCTTATTTGATTCATAACAAATCAAGATGAGTGAATTTGCATATTCATTGGGCACTAGTGTGGTTCCTGCTTTGGACTGGGTGGTGCTGAGGGGGCTAAGGGGTACTTATCTATTCTGGATTCGAGTTGCTTTGATAACCAGCAGATTTTCTGGTTGCAAAGACTGATCCAGAAAGGTAAGGGGAGGTTTTCTTAAAAGGAACAAATGCTCAGCTTCCTGTGTACGGTACATTGAGAAAGACTCAGAAGGGCTGGAGAGTGCTGAATGAGCATCGGGATCAGATTTTGTTCCCTTGAATCTCAGGCACCTTCTGAGAACTCATTGTCCTCTTTGGAAAGTAAATGTGGTTACAATTTGGTTTGACTCCTCAATTCTGCAAGTGGTTTCTAACACCCAATCTGCTACTTGGAGAGAAAAAAACAACCCGCCTCTACCTATTTCTAAAAGTGTCAGCAAATGTCCTTGGAAATACTGTCACCTATTTTGCTCTCAATCTGTCGGTGTTTGCCTCTGGAATCTCTTTTACACACTTTTCTCTTTAAATGCCCTTTTACACAGTTCAGGTCAGCAAGCAGGAGCAAATGAGTCACATTTCAACTTAGCTATATTCCAGCATCAGAGTGTTGAAAAAGCAGAAACAACTTTTATTTTAAAAACTCTCCCCAAGACCACACGTCCTCTGATATCTATTTTAATAACCCTAAACTCTCAAACAAGCTATTGGTATGTATACACACACACACACACACACACACCTGCATTTGAAGTCACCACGCAAGCATGGTAAGGAGCTTTAGGCAAAGGAGAGTTGGACAAAACAGTTAGGCCAAGAATATGCAGAAGTCCGATTGGAGAGGCAGGAGCACTGAGTGACAAGGTTAAGAGACAAAAGATGAGTCTCTCAGCCACCCGGGTCTTCATCCATGCATCGCATGAGTGGTTTACAAATCAACTCTGGCTCTTGGAGAAGAGAGATGACTATGGAATGTAACAATACAAATAAATAACAAATAAAGTGTTTTAGAAAGAGAAACCAACAAATGTTGGCAAGGATGTAGAGGAAACAGAATCATCATTTATTGCTGCTGAAAATAACATGGCAGAGTTACTGTAGTCAGCAGTCTGGCAATTCTTCCACGAGTTAAAGTAGAGCTACCACCACACAGACATTCCAGTGAGGCATATGCCCAAGAGACTTGAAAGCAGTGACACAAGCAGACACCTATACTGCAGTGTTCACTGAGGTCCTGTTCACAACTGTCAAATGATGGAAGCAATTCCAATACTCATGAGCAGGTAAAACAGAATCAAAATGTGGAAAATACATGCAATAGAACATTGCTTCACCATAAAGAGAAATCAAGTCTTGATAGGTCCCACCACATGGATGAATCCTGTGTTATGTTGAGTGAAATAAAGTAAAATAAATTATGTTGAGTGAAATAAAATAAAATAAAACAAAACACAAAGGACAAATGTTATAGGACCTCACTAACATGAAATATGTAGACTAGGAAACACACGGAGACCAGAGCTTGATAATGTCAGGCAAGGGAGATGGGGTGGAGGGATTCTTATTTAGGAAACACTGGCTTTTTGCTCATGGGGTGGAGAATATGGCAGAGGATGTTGGTGATGGTTGTATAAAATGGTCTCACATTGAAATCTAAAGATAAAAATATTTCAGGGTCCAATGTGGTAAGCATTTCCACAACAATTATAAAGCATACATTTTACTGTGCGAGACTTTCTTTCTTCTTTATCAGTGGCTGTGCTGATTTTCAAGCCTCTGCATTCATAGTCAAGATAGGAAGGTGCTAAGGAGCCTTTTACCTTCACTGTTACCACATCTCCAAGTGCAGAAGCAAGGACTTTGGATGAGCCCAGCAGGAAACCGGGACTCTACCATGTTGGCTTTGAGAATTTGGGTAAACTACTGTCCTCTGCGGATCACATAGAATCCAGATGACCCGATCTGATAGGTGGTTCTAAAATTTGGATGAAGTTCTACTAAAGAACATGGAAATCAAGCTCACGAAGTAGAAGTGGGCCTGTTTTCACTAGGTCCCCCAGGAAGTTCTGTTACTCACCAAAGTTTGGGAACCACTGGTTTTGAGGTTCAAAGATGAGTTACTATAATAAATAGTTGGCCTTCACCAAAGTTTCCTAATTTGGATCACATAATGAAATGCAAAAGGGGTTGTAGGAGCACTGGTGGTGGAGTGTTTGTGTGTTGGACTGTCATCTATGTAGCTGGCAGTTCAAAACCACCAGCTGCTCTGCCGGAGAAAGACTGGGCTCTCTATTCCCAAAGACATGATGGTCTTGGAAACTCACAGGGATCTTGGAAACCCATAGTGATATGAGTCAGCATTGACTTGATGACACTGAGAAAAAAATAATGCTTATATTTATGGGTCGTGGATGTCATGAGATTAGGTGACGTATTGGCTCACAGGAGGTAATTGCTAAACATAGTTTCTCCCTACATTTATTTATTTCGAACCTTTTGGACACAAAACATATGTGCATTTGACTCCATGAAGACTCACGATTTCTCTGCAAGATTACATATTTTTTGAATGGAGGAATTGGATGAATGACAAGCACTGCATTTACAGGATTGACGTGCATTTGACCCAAGACATGGTACTTTCAATCGTCTCATATGCATGTGGAAGTTGAAAAATGAACCAAGAAGATCAAAGAGGCATTAGTGCATTGAATGATGACAATGGTAAAAAGTACAGAACGTACCATGGGCTGCCGGAAGAACAAACACATCTGTCTTGGAGGGAGTGCAAAATACTTCTTGGAAGCAAGGATAGTAGAACTCCATTTGTCTCATGTACTTTGGGTGTGTTATCAGGAGAGATCAGTTCCTGGAAAAGGACTTCATGGTTGGTAAAGTAGGCGGCTATCTAGAAAGAATGAAGGTCCTGAAGGCAATGGATTGACACAGCGAGGGCAACAACACCCTGGAACATAACCACCTTGTGAGGGTGCTGTAGGGTCGGCAGGGTTTTATTTTGTGAGTGGGGACCTACCGGACAGCATCTAACAGCTGCACTTACACACACAACCCGTGAAATGCTGGGCACCAATGTTTGGGACTGCCTAACCTATTAGTCTTCACATTCAAACTGAAATTGATTTTGTATATCCATCGAATAACCTGATATGATTTTCCCTAAGGGAGGGAGAACATATTTTGTTGTACTGAGCAAGAGGTTATTTTTATTGGGCTATGTGTAAATCCAAGAGGATCCCTGGTGGAGTCGTGGTTGCATCTTGGGCTGCGATGTGAAAGGTCAGCAATTTGAATCCATCAGTCACTGCGCAGGAGCAAGGCAGGGCTTTCTACTCCTGTAAAGAGTTATGGTCTCGGAAACTCAAAAGGACAGTTCTACCCTGGCCCATAGGGTTGCTATGAATGGTCATCAATGGATGTGATGGCAGTGAGTGTGAGGTTTTTTTTAAATGTATGCAAATCCTCTCGGCGCATGACCTGAATCCTGGCTAACTGGAACAATGGACTGTTGATGAACGCTGCCTCGGAATTGATCTCCTTTTTCCACTTTTGTCAAGCTCCTGAGGTCCTTATCATTTTGTGAAAAGACTGTCTAGACTCCAAAGTCTTCAAAATACCTGATCCTGAGGACAATTTCATTGGTTGAAAGTCGTTACGGTGACAATGACGAAGATCCACGAGCACTTGCTTATTAAAATAATTACCTGCTAGAATTACAATAACAGCAACAGAGACTCAAACTCAATCTTGGTGCTAAATGGCAGTACCGGATGGAAGTCATTGGAGAGCTGGAGGCAAAGGAATGAAAGCCAGAGGAGAGAAAATAAGCAACAGTATTCTTAATGACCACACTGCTCTCACAAGCCTTCTGTGGGAAGCAAAATGGCAACCGTGAGTCTAAGGACCTAGCTTTTCAGATTCTCTAATAGAGAACTCTTACATCCAGAGGAGCACCGGTACAGTATAGCTGCTCCATATTTTTTGTCAAATAAATGGATTTAAAATCATTAAACGTCACATGTGCTATCTGCACAAGGAGCAAATCAGACTCTACTGACCTTGGTGGGTTGCCGTGTTCATTCAGGGAAACCAGTTCCCTGTAACAAAGGTCTGTAGAGTGAAAGGTCAAGAAATGCTTATTGCTGCCAGGTATTGTTCAAGTCAGTGTTTCCCCAAATAGCTCCTGATTCAAAACTTCCAACATGAAATTCCCTTATTTTGTTTTCAGCTGATTATTGCAAAGTGTAAATTGCTTACCTTGGAGGAGTAATTAATTAGACGAGTTTTTGTCACTTAGCAACCACCAGCAACTCTAAAATATAGAGCATCTTACTTTTATTTAATTTAGAGAAGTTCAGCACTACTGAAGCAGTGTGGCTCTAAAGAGGAGATTGATCTGGTTCAGGCATGGGGGGGAGGGGAGGTTTAGGAGGTAAGATGGTGCTTCCCAATTGGGTAAAAGAAGGAAGAAATATGTATGAAGGAACATGCGGCTGACTTTATTTCTAGCCAGAAAGGTGAAGAACTCATATTTATAGTCAACATCTAACAATTACTTAGTAAGTAGGACAGATAACTACTATCTACTACATTCTTTAATCCTCAGGGCAACTTCTGATGTATTATTATCCTGGTATTATAAAGGGGAAACAATAGCTAGAGATGGTAAGTTCTTAGGCAGCTTGGCATAGTAGTTGCAGACACTAAAAGTGCAGAGACCTACATACTCATGGTTAAAATGCTAACCATGGGACCTTTGCACCGACTCACCTCTCCACGTATTAGCTTTCTCCTCTGCACATAGGCACATGAACTGCTAATAGCAACACTCCTCTAGAATTGTTACCATGCTTGTTATGCAATGAATTTTTGTCCCCTAAAACCATGTGCGGTAAATATTACCTTCCATGCCTGTCATTAAAATCCCATTTTTTGGCATTAGGTTGTCTTTGCTGTGTAAATGAAGCAGGATTTGCACAGGGAGGGTCTTGAGTGAACCTCTTATTAGTTATCAAAAGAGTAGGTTAAGCAAGCAGAGATGGGAGAAGACAGATGCCCAGCCACCTATAGATTTCCAGGGAACCAAGAAAAGAAGTGAAAGAGACAAGGACCTTCCTTCAGAACCAAGCCAGAGAGAAAGCTTTCCACAGGAGCTGGTGCTTTCAATTTGGACTTCAAACGTCCTAAACAGTGAGAAAATAAATGTCTGCTTGTTAACCCATCCATGTGCGGTACTTCTGTCACAGCGCCGTGGACGACAAAGATAATGCTTCAATCTGTTCACAGTTACAAATAACTGAAAACACTCCTTAAGGCATCCTGCTAGTATCGCAGGCTGTACACTGAGCTGGTAACTGCAAGATCAGCAATTTGGACCCACTAGCTGCTCCATGGGTGAAAGACTTCTGTATAGATCAAGATTCTCAGAAACCTAAAAAGGAAGTTCTGTCTTGCTCTAGACCAGTGGTTCTCAACCTGTGTCGCAGCCCTTTTGGGGGGTTGAACAACCCTTTCACAGGGGTCACCTGAATTCTAACAGTAGCAAAATTACAGTTATGAAGTAGCACCAAAAATAATTTTATCATTGGGGGGAGGGGGTCACCACAACATGAGGAACTGTATGAAAGGGTCGCGGCATTAGCAGGGTTGAGAATGGTCACTGTGTGCCAGAACCGACTCAATGACAGTGACAATGAGTTACAGCATTCCTTAGCACAGAGTGGATACCAGATAAGCAAGCATACATAAGGAGACACAGCTAGTTATTGGGTGTAGTATGAGAATTTTTAAAACCTCATACATGTTTATATATGTGAGGGTAAGTAAAAACCTATGGCTACAAGGTTTCCAATTGATACATGCACAGGTTTATTCCAAGCAAAACATCTTTAAACATTTATCTGTGATCAATGGATGGCTGTCTACAAGTTTATTATCTCTTTA
Organism: Tenrec ecaudatus; assembly: GCF_050624435.1. NCBI lineage: Eukaryota > Metazoa > Chordata > Mammalia > Afrosoricida > Tenrecidae > Tenrec > Tenrec ecaudatus. The sequence goes on along the minus strand of NC_134539.1, from coordinate 71,648,402 downwards.
CAAGGAACCCACTACAAACTCATAGTGGGTTATGTGTCTGACTGCTAACTGTAAGGTCAGTAGTTCAAATCCACCAGCTGCTGGAAAAAAGATGAAACATGTTGCTTCTGTCAAGATTGACTGCCCCAGAAACCCACAGAGGCAGCTCTGTTCCGTCCCACAGGGTAGCTATGAGCCAGAATTAACACAGTGGCAGTGAGTTAGGTTTTTTTATCTCCTTTGGGACCTTCAAAGAAGTGTCCCATCCAACCAATCGCTTCTCGGAGCATGTAATGGACCAGTTAAATTCAAGGGAGAGAGGTCAACTCAAAGGATACCAACTTTATTTTTCCGGTGGGGCTACTATTGATATATTTTCTTGAATGACACAAAATGATTGCATTGGTAAGAAAAATACCAGGAAAGCTGAACCAAAGAATTTTTCCCATCATGACAGTGCACCTCCTCATGATTCTTCAAGAGTCGCAGAGGCTGTCCTATGAGGATTTCAGTGAGAAAGCCTATCCTACCCATGCTATAGACCTGATCGCCTTTCTTTTGAAGACTTCTTTTTGTTCTCCAAACTCCAGGAATATTTCATACATGATTTGAATTCCTAGAAAATATCCAAACTGCTATTTTGACATAGAATAATTTGAGGACCACAGAAATATTGGGGGAATGGTTAAAGAGATGGAAAAACTGCATTTAGAAGTGTATGGACCTGAGAGGAGGTTATGTTGAGAAACAAGAGTTACACATTTTGATACTTTTGCTTAATAAAGTTTTCCATGATTAATTAAGTAGCAATACTTTCTGACTTACCCTTCTCTCTTTCTCTCTCTCTCTCTCTCTCTCCCCCCACCCCAACCCACCCTGCATACATGGGAAGAAAGCTGACGGGGCCCCGCTATTACAAGATATAGCGCCTGGGGTCTTAAAGGCTTGAAGTTAAACAAGCGCCTATCATGGAAGTAAGAAACCCCTCATGGAAGAAGCACACCAGCCTGTGTGATCATGTGGTGTGGATGAGGTATCAGGCATCAGAATACCCCAAACAAATAACCATTTCAATGGGAACAGAGGGAGTCTGAATGGAGACCCAAAGTCCATCTGTAGACAATAGGACATCCCTTCACAGAAGGGTCACAAGGAAGGGACCAGTCAGCCAGGGTGCAGTACAGCACCAAGGAAGCTCATAACATTCCTCTAATTCTGTGGCAGTCACCTAATCTGGTGGCAATTTAAAGATTAAAAGTATAGGGGTGGAGTCTAGGCTGTCAATATGGAGAGAGCCAATGAAACTTCTGTGGGCATGGCCTTTCCTGAGAATTCTGGGAAATCTGGTACTTACTCCTTCGAGGCGGAAGATAAATGTCAGAGCCCCCGATAAAATGACTTATTAAAATTAAAGGAAAAAAGTTCATGGGGAATTTTTATCGCCTTTTCTGTTTCCCATGAATTTTTGAAGCCATATATCTGTGTGTGTTTAATATTACAAATTTAATATATTTATATAGAATATATCCACACACATATTTACACATAGGTGCTTGACTACCAGCCAAAAGAGTGGTTGGAGCATACCATCTATTCAGTGGGAGAAAGATGAGACTGCTTTTTTTTATAAAGACTTAAAATCTTAGAAACCCAAAGAAGCCGTTCTGTTCTGCCCAATAGGATCGCTGAGTCAAAATCAACCTGATGGCCGTGGGTTTTTTATTAGAGGCCCCTCAGAAGGAAGGTCAAGTCAGCTGCTTCTGAAAGGCCACAGTCTTAGACCCCTTGATGTGGGAGCCATGAGCAGGAAGGAGTGCAGCCGTAACTTCAACAGCATGTGCACAATTCCGAAGGATTGTCACATGCTGAACACATTGGCACACCCCAGCAGCTGGACCACAAAACAGAACATTACTGCTACGCTGACGAGCCTTCATATTCTCTCCCACTCATTCCCTTGCCCCCAAGGGTAGCCCATAAGCAACGGTAACGTTAACAGCATATGCCAGTCTTGCCTGTTTTTACACTTTATATTAAATGAATCATACAATATGAGCCTTTATTTTTGGAGGCGGGTCTGGTCCTTTCCACCCAACTTTTGTAGATTTATTGCTATTACTGCATGTAGATTAAAATAATTTATTCTCCCTGCCGTCTGGCATTCCATCCTGTGAATTTACCACAACCTAGGTATCCATTCTGCTGTTGATAGCCATTTGAGTAATTTCTAGTTTTGAACTCTTACAAATATGGTCAGACAGGCACTTCACTAATGCTTTTTGATGGACATGCGTAAATGTTTTCATTTTGTATATACTTAACAGTGGAATTTCTGAATTGTATGCCATGCAATTATTCAGCAATAGACTATACTTTAGCCCAGCTTTCCAACATAGTTGTCAAAGACCCATATAAGTAGCATTTCTGTATGAAAATTCCATTTTTGTCTTTTTCATGTGAGCTATTCTTGTGGGAATAGATCATGGTATCTCATCATGGTTTCACATTGCATCTCACTAGGGACTAGTGACACTAAATATCTGCTTTTTGGCCTTTACTGGGTATTTAGAGTCCTGGTAGCACAGTAGTTTAAACATTGGGCTGCTAATGACAAGGTTGGCTGTTCAAACCCACCAGCCACTCTGTGGGAGAAAGATGAGGCTGGTGTGTATGTGTATTTGGAAATGTTCTTTAGTGGAGTATCACCAAGATTCAACCCTATTTCTTTTCTAAGTCAAAAGCTTGTGTTCTTTCTTATTCTTTTTTTTTTGCTTGTGTTCTTTCTTGATTCATACTTTTGACTTTTAAAATTGTCTCTTCCCCATGCTTTTCTGAGAAATGTAAGCCCTAATTTAGAAACTGGGGATATTCACTATTTCTGTTTTCTATTCACCTTTCCTTTTGTAGCCCAGAGAATGATTCTTTAATAACAAAGGGGGTTTTCCATGGAAGATATTTTTGTTCTTTCTTTTACTGCCATTCAAAGCAGAATTAAAAAAATTATCTTGACACTGCAGACCAGCTCAAAGCTCTGAGCAGGGGGTGGGGATGACAATGAGGAAGCTGACCTACTTCTGGAAGCTCTATGACACCATTTTCTAGTGACTGTATAGTATTTTTGGAGATATTTATAGCTGAAACTAAGCCGGGTAAGTGTAGGGGAGGAAGGTTGTGTGACTGTCATAAAAATGGCAATACAGAAAACTGGTATGTATTTTGTAGGGGGAGGTGTGATTGTAGCTTTCAGTTTTAATATTAATTTCCCTATTTAACCCATGTTCAGGTATGCCAAAAGTTTCCACGTACTCCCTGCCATTGAGCTCCTTCTAGTCACCGTGACGCTATAGGATAGAGCAGAGCTGTCCCTGTGGCTTTCTGAGTCTGTAAATTTTTACAGGGCTGGAAAGCCTCATCTTTCTCCCTCAGAGTGGCTGGTGGGTTTGAACTACTCACTTTGTGTTAAGCAATCCATTGCATCATCCTTCTAAGATTTACCTCTTTTAAAAGACTTTAATTGAACTTGCTGTTCTTTATACTTAGCCAAGTGCACAGGGATAATACCAGATTCCTTCGCAGAACCCAACTAAACATCAACTCTGGTATCTTCCAGAATGCAGCTCCTTACCACTGTTCTTACCCACAAAAGTCAATGATCTCTTTTTCCTCTGATGAAACACTGAACTGTTGTTCATTCTTAGAAAGGGTTTCAGTTAACATGTAATCTTGGTTTATGCACAAATCACACAGTTTTTCCTCTATAAAATTTGAAAGAAAAATTTCCCTCTCAGAACTTCACAAGTGGGAATTACAGGAATTTGAGGCAGGTGCTAGGAAAATTGCATGGGATGGCGACTTTTGAGCCATCTGTTTGTCTAAACATTAATGAATTAAATGAAAATACTCAAATATTTCCAACTATCTCCATTCAGTCATACACTGGGGTTCTCTCTAGTGAAAGACTAATCTTTGAAAAGAAGCAACCCTTTGAGGACTGTAACCAGTTAGTACAGTGTCACTTGCTTCCTGTCTTGAGACATCTCTATCAAGTTTGAGATAGTGCCTAGCAGGTTGGACAATGGTTAAAGAATAAAGACTACATCTTCAACAACACAACTTGAGCAGCTGAGAGACTCTTAAACAAACATCTATATGTGGGAAGTTAGACACAGTAAATAGAAATTCTGCTGTTCCCTGTAGATGCTCTTCCGGTCTTCATTATGCCGAAATTATTCATGCTAGATGGAACCTCACTGATGAGCCCAGGAGGCAGCCTCTGCTTGTCATGAACTCACAGCATGACATTAGACCTGGGGTCACTTTTGACACTGCCTTTCCTTAACTATTTAAGCCATTTGCCTTATTGTGGCCAAAGGGTAGTAATTCATGGAAGAAGTTTTTTCTTTTTTAACTCTCTGGATTTGCACATGTTTTATCCTTAGCGCAGGCCAGCCCGCTGTTTTACTGCTCTGGGCCTTTTCTTCTCTTTGTGGCTTTAGGGTGGATAGTCAAAGCCCTTTGCTTACATTCACATGGCATTGCCTCCACTCAGCAATGAAGGGACATCTACTTGTTTGTTCAATTACTATTTAAACTCCTGTAACAAGCTGGGCATAGGAATGGGTTCTGGACAAATAGGTGTCTTAAAAATAGACATGATTCATGAAGCTCACTGGCCGAGGGGCAGGGTGGGACATACAGAATGAAAATACTGGAGGTAGGTTTTTATTACAATGTGGTACTTTACAGGACTCTAAAGGGAATCAGTAAGACGCAGTGATATTGAACAACAAAGGTGGGAATCTAGTTAGGAAGAGTGGTCAGGGAAGGCTGAGTCACGGAATCTTGCAGGGCAAACGAGAACTGTCTGCCCCACATGGGTTTCAACATGATCGATCTGAATCAGAGCCATTTGCCCTGTCTTTCTCCCACAGAATGGCTGTTGGGGTCATACCACCAACCTTTCCCTTAGCAGCGGAGTAGGCAATCACCGAGCCACCCTGGAGCCACCTAACATAAAGGGCAAGAGGCTCTATGTCGATGGAGCCCATCAGGACTTGAAACCCCCCCCCTGAATGCTAGTTGGACACTGCTGTTTCAAGAAGGCGGATTCAATTCCCCGTGGCACCTCTGAGATTCATAGCAGGTTTAAGAATGCTTGGAAAAGAAATTATTCAAAGGCCCCCTATGTTGTCATGATCTTGCTCTTAAGTTGGGGTGGTGGTCTGGACAGTATGGTCATTTCTGGTGAAAGCGTCTAAAGCTACTTTATTTAAACATCTTATTATTTAAGTAGCAAACTGCCCTCTGTTTTATTCAGTGTGGCTATTGTACATGTATATTCAACCTCAGAGCAGAGGGTGGCTCTGGCCCCACCAAACCTTTTGCACGCAGCCTTATTTTCTCTTAATACAGAGCTATCACAGCTCATGGTGTTATTTTTCAAGGGGTGTAACATAGCTTTCACTTGTTCTATCAAAAATAGTAGGGCAAAATCCTGGAGAAGATGGGAGAAAAATGTGGAACAAACCTCAGAAATCATAAAAAAAAAAGCGTCCAGGTTTACTGGTAGGTCAGAGACTGTTGTTGGAATTGACAAGACTCTGGCCTTTGGATTTTACGCTGGGAAATTGATTTACCCCATTATTCAAATTGCTGCCTGTGTTAGTCTGGGTACTTTAGAGAAACAAATCCACAGAAACGCATGTATAAGAGAGAGTTTTATATAAAAGTTAAGTGCACATTAAGAAAGCATCCCAACCCAGTGCTGCCCAAGCACACAGGTCCAACATTAACCCATATGTCCAACACCAATCAACAAAGTCCTCCTCCATCTCACAAACCACACTCTGAGATGCCGACTGCAGGAGGAAAGCCGAGTCAGTGCACATGTAAGCATCTCAGCGCTGGCAGGAGTCTCCACACGGCTGCTCTAGAACTCAGGGCTGCATGGGGGTAGGTCCATGTGGCTTCTCCTTGGGGATGTCTTGCAGGAAGTGAGTCTTGCCAGCTAGAGCAGGGAACTGGCTAAGGCAGCTGCACCCTGGTTTGACCATCACAAAGCAAGAGACCTGAGAACTAGAAAGGCAAGGCTCACTGAGCCACTTATCCCTCCGCCCTTCAATTAAATCCACATGTATTTATCGGCCAGGTTGGCACAATAAACTAACTCACCGCCCAACAGCAAACAAATCTGTAAGGAAAACAATAAGACTAAAGAGCTATCAACCAATCATCAGCCATTTGAGATCCAAAGGGCACCATTTGTACAAGGACAAAGTTCAGAAGGAATGGAAACAGGAACATAGGGAAGAAGTGGAGCAAGTGATGTTACACTGCAGGGGTTATTGTTAATAGTAAACAAAATGCATCCTAATTGTTGAATGGAAATGGACCTTCTCTGGAAGCCATCACCCAACAAACAATAAAAAGCTAAAAATAAATAATATGAGGAGGTACCCCAAAAAACCTGGAATTTTTTTAAGCTTTAAGTTTTTTTTACAAAACAATCTTATCACCTTTAAAGTACTTCCCATTACACTTAATACCTTGGTCTACTCTGCAGTTCCATTCTTGGAAACACTTTTCAAGCTCATCTGTTTGGATGGCTGACAGCACCTCGCTCGTGTTTCTTTTCACCTCTTCTAGGTCATCAAATCCCTGTCCTTTTATATCTTCCACTCGCGGAAACAAAAAGAAGTCTCATGGAGTGAGGTCAGGTGCTTAGGGCAAGAGAGGCATGCTCTTTTTGTTTGCCAGCTTGCCACTGAGATGGCTGCATGAGCAAAGGCATTGTCGTGGTGACTAAACCAGTCCCCGTCTGCCACAAATCAGGTCTTTTTTGTCGCACACCGCTACACAATTTTTTCAGACCTCTAATAGAAAGCTTGATTAACAGTCTAACCCATTGGAACAAACTCCAAATGTACGACAAGTTGACATTTTCATAAGGGTAGTTGACAGGTGTCCAGAGAAAGATTTGTGACTGACATTTTCCCTGTGATCAAATGAGAAACCACTCGTACACTTGAGCTTTCCCCATTGCACCGTCCTTGTGAGCTGTGTTCAACATCACAATAGTTTCTGCAGCAATTTTCCTGAGCGGGAAACATGTTTCACAGTGGTTTTCTGTTCTCTTCAAATGGCCATCACAAAGAGTGAAAATGCTTTTACGAAACAATTCACTGTGACCAGAGAGAACCTTCCCAGGAGACACCACTGAGTGCACTAACTCAGAGCAAGTTTCTGGGTGGATGCTTGCCTAGGAGGAAAAATGTGCACTATAAAACTACACCCAGCTGAGTTGTTTTTTAATTTTTTGGGGGGAGGAGGTACCCTCTGTAGAGTCAACTAAAAAAAATAGATGTGCAAGTCTTCATAATACAGTCATGGACTTGGTAGTTATTGATCTTTGGCTCCTAGCAATATCACATAACCTTGGGTGATGAAATGGTAAGTGGTGACTACTCATTGAAAGGCTGGTGACTCCAACCCATCTAGAGGCCCTGGGGAATGTAGGCTTGGCCGTCTGTTTTCTGGAAAGTCCCAACTTTGACAAATGTGACCAGGCGTCGTTTTACTTTGCAATGCATGGTGTCCCTGTGTGTCAGAATCGACTTGATGGCACTCAGTTTGGTTCCTCTGCTTGATCAAAGTACCACAAAAGGGAAACTGAGGTGGTTCAGAACAAATAAGATGGAGATCACCTAGTATTAAAGGAATTTCACTGTGGACCTGGTTATTCTTTGGAAAATGCTTCCCTTTCATGGGACAGGACATTGGGTGAGGGCCCTGAGCATGGAGGTCTTTCAACCATTATTGGGAACATAGACTCCAAGGTCAGGAGAGAAGGTAAAAGGCACCGTGGTGACTATTTACTGATATTAAGAAACCAAAGAGGCCTATTAATTCTTATCCAGCTCCTCCAGCCTACATCGAGGCATCTTTCTACCCTGCTATGCTCTTTAATTTGTTTTTCAATTATTCAGCCTACCAGGTTTTCTGATCCCTTGCAGGAAAATTTTCTAATTTAATCAACTCACCTGGTGGGAAACAATTGCTAGCTTTTACATTTCAGGATGTACCCATAGAAGATCTTTCATAAATAATTATGTTGGAATGGGTAGAGAGATAGAATGTCAACAAATAATGATGATACATTTCTTGAGCATTTTTCAATTTAATACAGGTAGCCCTGAATCTTCAAAAAAACATGATGAAAGCAACTTTTTTTAAAAAGAGAGTATTCTACTATTCTGTAAGCAAAGTGTAGATTAAAGAATTGTATTTAAACATCAAAACATCTGTGAAGCATGTATTGGATCAAGGAATGCATAGGTACAACATTAAGAAGTAAATACATATTTTAAAATTACTAGCACATTACATTCAATTTCATTTTATTCCATGGCTAGCTCTTCCTCACCAACCATATCTGTGATTTGGGAATATTTTACGATCATGCTCCTTTCTGAATCTGAGAAGTAGGGCAGAGCCTAAGCATAGTGCTTACACAACCCTGCAATAATAAAGCTCCTTGACAGTGTTTCTGATGTTGGTAAGTCTCTGGAGTAACTTCTAGGTCTTTTTGGTAGTACAGGATGGCTTTCTGGAGGGCCTGCTGATTCTTTTGCCTACTACAATTCCTATGGAATTGTTTGCAAACAAACATTGAAACAAGGAAGCTGGAAGACATGACAGTGCATTGTTTTGCCTGTGACGATTTCTGATGCTTACACAGAACCTTCACGCTGAACTCTGAGACCAAGTCTGTCGTGAAAATGGAGGCCAGGGGGCAGACCAAATGACTCCGGGTGGCATGCTACGTAGGGTCCCTAATACAAAAGTCTTGATTTTAACTTCCAAAGCAAACACAGTGCCCTGGCTCTAAAAATCTATTTCCCTGACCACCAGTGAGTTCAGATTTCTGTCTTGAAAGATTTAGGCACTGTGTCTCAGCTAAGATTCGAATACTTGATGAGCCTGTGTCACAACACCCTATCTTCAGCAACAAATGTGTTTTACTAATTTGACTGCCTGAATCAATAGGTTTTTGCTCCTGATGCTACACATAAAGTGAATTCTTAAATGATGTGTCAGGTCATGTTTCTGTATGAGGAGATTTCAAAACATCATTTTTGGAAAACCTGAACTAAAGATAATGGAATTTTTCCATGAGTTTGTCTTAAGCCTCCTGCTTTATGGACCTATAGAGCTCTTAATAGATACTTTTAATATAATGACCGAAAAGACTCCATCTAATGTACTTCCACAGAAATAAAGTAAGTAATTTCCAACAATTGTTCATTTTATGTAAACAGATGACTCTGGATTGGGGTAAAAATAATAAAGAAAAAGCACAATTATAAAGCTCATTTCAGGCCCACTGATTACTTTTGAACACCAGTGATGTGCTAAGCTCTTTTTTTCTCTTTCTCTCTCTCTTAGACACACACACACACACACACACACACACACACACCACCACCACCAACAACAACAACAACAAAAACAATAACAACCACAAACCAGACCCATAGTTGGACTTGATCTTAAAGGAGTGTTTCCCAAAGTGGGCAAGACTGGCCCCTGGGGTGCTGGAACAATACAGACACGCTGTAAAAGTAGATTTGTCGGCTATAGTGCAACAGGTTTTCATTGCTGGGGCCACCGAGTAACTGATTTTCCGAAAAGGACGTGGTAAGGCAAATACATTTGAGAACCTTTTTTTCTGCGAAGTGGCTGGTGGGTTTGAAATGCTGCCTTGTCCGCTGGGATCCCAAGGCTAACTACAGAGTGCCACACATGCTCCTTAGGATCTGAATAAAACCAGATGGAACCAGATCCACTCAGAGTGACCCTGATAAGTGCCGGGCATATCGAGTGCTTTGCATTTTGCGATGGTTAAGACATGACCAATTTGTGGTGAGTCTTAAAGTCTAGTCCCTGGAAGGCTAAGTAGAAATTCACCAGAAGATGGGGTGAGGTAGTGAGGGTAGAGGAGGCAAGATGAGAAGCCACATAACGGTCTTAGCCAGTAAGTCAGAGCATTGGGGGATGAGAGGACTTCATTGAGTTTGTGGTAAAGGAATCCTATGGGGATTTTGGGGAAATGGGTCTGAGTAGGTAAGTGGGAATTAGTTCCAAACAGATAATAAACCATGTTAAACACCTTAGGTACCAGACACCAGGAGAATTTTTAAGCACGAACATGAGACAATATAATTAGATGCATACAATAAATGGTAAATACATTTAAATCCTTTTCTACTACTATGCAAAATGCCAGGAAAATGGTTTCTCTTTGATCCTGAAAAGCATAACTGAAGTCTCTCTTCTGGGTAAAAGACACAAGGATGCAACTGATTGAAGTTGGAGGGTTGTCAATAGCTGTAGGACCTAACGTACTTATGAGTCATTGCTAACCAACAGACTGCCGTTTACATAAATGGCAAGGTCTACAGCATATCTCCGGCTTTCCAATTTCTTCTCCACATAAAGAACATGTTTTATATAGGGTCATTCTTTTCTTTCTTTTCATTTTTCAGGGCAACATCGACAGCCTGAAGTTCTGGTAAGAAGGCTATCAATAAGACCCAGAATTTCATTTCCAGAACATTCTTTCGCATTGTCTAGCATTTAATAAATTTCATCATGAGTATATATAACAAAAAAACAAAACCCCAAAAAAGCCTGCCATTTAGTTAATTCTGATTCATTGCAACTATATTAGATGGACTATAGCTGCCCCTTTGGGCTACCAAGAGTAAATCTCTAGGAGTGGAAAGCCTCATCTTTCTCCCGAGGAGCAGCTGGTGGGTTTGAATCACTGACCTTGTGGTTAGCAGTTCACTGCATATACCATTGCACCACCGGTGCTTCTATGAGCATATACATACTCACTTTAAATGTTAGGAAATATACTGTTTTGAGAATACCAATTTATGGCAAAACACATTCTTCATTGAGGTGGGATCAGTTGAGCAAGAACTCAAGAATCTGGCCTCACTGCTGTACGGTCAGCTATAGACTGGCTTCCTTCCCCACCAGACATCCAAGGAAATTTATGCACATATAATTCCAAACTCCCATGCTGAACTCTCCATTGAGGGTGGATGTTTCTATGTCATAAACATCAGTTACCAGTGGCCATCACATTGACTCGGACTCATGGAGTTGCATGTGTGTCAGAGTAATATTGTATTTGACTCTGGGTTCTAATGACTGATTTACTTGAAGGATGAGTTCATTGGGCCTTCTTCCTAAGGGGTGAATAGGAAGATTTGAATCTCCAACTGTCCACTTAACAGCATAACTCATTCATGACCTGTGCCACTCAGATTAAGATTAAGACCAGAAAGATGAAGCTTCTCATCCATAACTGGACATGAGGAAGGTCAAGGAAACGTTTTCTGCAAACTCACTGTTGACCTAGTCTAGGAAAACCTCAGTGGGTTTTACTAGTTGAAACACCAGGGGCACCCCTGAAGAAATAGCCTCTCTAAAGAAATATGGAGAGATGACCAGGCTCTTCTCAAGAGGACATATGCTAATTTCACCCTGGTTACACTTAGACGAAATCTGGCAGGAAGAGAAGAAAGCAAAAGAGAGAAAGGACTATCCCCTCCCCCACCCAACTTCCTCTTAGAAGACCCGTGGACACAGAGAAAGACCCCGACAGCAATCCTCCTGCTCCTCCTCATCTGTGCAGGACAGTGGACATTGTCTTTTCTCTTAATCCACATCAGTAGCCAATACAACATCCCTCAGCAAGTCCACCAGGTGTCCTCCTGGATCTTGATCTCCTGTCGGATTTAGGGTAGAGTATGAATGTAAGACAGAGAAGGATCTCGACTTTTGGAGAGACCTGCAGTCTCAGAAATTCATAGAGGTAGTTCTACTCCGTCCCACAGGGTCACTGAGTGAGAATTGACTCGCTGGCAGTGCGTATGTGAGGTAGAACGAGGCATTTCCAACTTCTCTGGAGAGCCTCCAAATTGCATGAACATCTTATTTCCTAGTCTTTAAGATTCACTTTGACATCTGTTAACATTACATAGCTTATGTATGTAAGTAACATTACATATCTTACATATCTGTGTGTGTATATATACATATACATGCACCATCAAGGTGTATATACACACAGATACACATAAATGTATATCTATATACACACATATGTGTCTATATATATATGTAAAGGTATATGTGTATATATATACCTTTATGTGTGTGTTTTTTTCATCTCATTAAAACTTCTTGTTAATACAATGGTGCAACTTTGACACATTGGCGTCTTAGAACGGTGGGAATAAGAGAGTACAATCAAACTTCAGGTACTTCCTGGGAAACTACCATTATTGGTTGATTCCACTTTCCTACACACTTTTTGAGCTCCCTCATATGAGAATAACATCTCATTTCATGATGTTAACTGATTTAATATTTTGAATCCTTGATTTATATTCTTTTCACGGCAATGTTATGAGAGACGGGAGTATTGTGCCGGCACATCTGTCAGTCCAACGTCATCCCACATCCTGGGTGAGGGGCTGGGGAAGTACCATTCCTGGATCCCTTGCCAACAAAATTCCTGTTGTGGTTATGCCAGTGCCAGTCATTTTTAGCAATGAAGCGAGCATTGACAGATGTCTGTGTAAAGTTTTCCAGGGGCTTTCTAGGTGACTACCTGGGAAATACTTAATTGGCTGTTGCAGGCAATTCATAGGATCAGCAATAGATTCTGTCTGTTCCCTCAATTTCCAGAGTTTTTGAAACCCAGCAGCACTCAAAAAAAATCACACTTTTCTTCAGTAGCCTTTCCAAAAGTTGTACAAGCCTCTAATCCTCCGTAGCACATTGTTTTTCTACTCAAAGTACGTAGAGTGTTGAAAAACAAGTAATAAGCACAATCCTTTCCCTTTATAGAGCACTCGCTATCTAGCTTAGAAGCCTTAGTGGCGCACTAGGTTTAGCATTGTGCTGCTAAATGAAAGGCTGGCAGTTCTAACTGACCAGTTGCTCTGTGGGAGAAAGACAACGCAGTCAGTGTCTATAAAGACTTACAGCATCAGAAACACCACTCCTCTGTCTTTGGGGTTGCCAGGACACAGAACTGACTTGACAGCAGTGAGTTTGGGGTGTTGTATTTTGCTGTCAACATTTAAAAAAATCTAAGGGGCATTCTTTTTGGAAGCTGTTACTGTGTGAAAGAAGTCGTGACAGGATCCCACAGGACTGCTCTTTGGCACTATGTGTCTTCAATTAAATATCATGCTTCTATCTTTGTGGACAGATATTCGTATTGTCCACAAGGCTAAATAACAATGTCAACAGTGGCAGTTCACATCTGACTCTCAATATTTTCCAATTTGCGTGTGTGCGTGTGTACACATGCGGATACATAACGCACACCTTCACACATATAATTTTACTTGATGTCACAGTACTTTTATAACTTGGGTGGAGTGGTATCATGTTTTCCTATTTCATAGGTGGGAAACGTGAGACTCAGAGAGGTTAAATAACTACCCAATATTACATGGAAATTTGAGCAGGCTCTAGGACTAGAATCCAAACTCCCAAGCGTTATGACGGCTCTTCAGGTTGTTTGATAGCATTCTACTCGCTCATCAAGTAAGATGGCCAGCCTCTATGTAAAACGTCCCTGATCTGGGCAAACTCCTGTAAGCCCCATGAACTCTGGGTTACAGCTCCTCTTTTCCTGGGGAACAGAATCTAAGTCTTTGTCAATATCTTGAATCACACTTTTAATATAACAAGCTCAAGGGAGCACTGTGAAAGCACCAGGGGCAGCTTTATGATTATTATTTGGAACCTAAAACACTTGACATCCTGAGGGTGATAAGATATCATCATTGTTGACAACCTTTCAGCGGCCAATACCCATTAGTTCCTGGTCTCCCATCTAGTGAATGAGCTTTCACATCAGAGGCGCTCTCAAGATTCTGATTGGACTATTTGACAATGTCATCTGAAGAACACAACGGATAATTATAGGGACTTAAAAGTTTGCTTATTCAAAACCAGGTTAAAAAGAAGGTTAAAGCAATTGGGTAAAATGGGCAGTAAAGGCTACAAGCAATATGACTATATTAATATGAATTAATAGAGCATTTGAACAGTTACCAGGTTTAATCTGCCTTAAAAAATATAACTAAGACTCTACCAGTATATCTAGATATATCTAGCTATATTTCCACTGGAATGTGTGGCTCCCAAGGGACCCCACTGCCATTAAGTCTATTTGGCGTCTTATAGAGACCATATCGGGCAGAGTAGATTGCCCATATTTTCCAAGGATGTGCAGTTTTAAAGAAGAAGACAGCCACCTGTTTCTTCCACAGCACAGCAGCTTGTCTATTCAAATCACTGACCTTTAGATTAACAGCCAGGTGTTTAACCACTGTGCCATGAGGGGCCCATCAAATCTATGGCTAGTCTTACTTAATTCAATATTTTAACCTGGAGATAATAATCTTACGTATAAAAAATTAAATACATAACCTACAATAAATCAGCAAGTAACATGGAATAGCCAAAGCTAGCTCTTCAGGCCAAAGAAAAGATGCTGAAAATTTGTAATGCCTTATCTCTCAAAACTATCAAGTTAATTCTGACTCACAGTGCCCTTGCTTATAGGATAAAGTAGAATTGCCCCTTTGGGTTTTTGAGAATGTAAATCATTACAAAGTAGACAACCTCATCTTTCTTTCTCAGAGCAGCTGGTGGGTTTGAACTGCTATCCTTCTGATTAGCAGCTCAGTGAGTGTGGCCTCGGGGCTCCTTGTAATAAGTTAGTCTTGATTAAACCAGGAAAACATATGGGTATAACTAAAGAAATTAAGGTTTTAGTAGTTTGTTAGTTACATTAAAGTTTTTTTGACGATTAAGTGAAACACTCATTATTTGCAAATGATATGATTTTATATGTAGAAAATCCCAAAGACTCCACACAAATATTGTTAGAAAGAATTGAGGGATTAAGACAATAATCCCATTTACAATTGCCAGCCCAAAGATGAAATACTTAGAAATAAACCTAACCAAAGAAACAAAAGATCTCTACAAAGAAAACTACAGAACGTTATGGAAAGAAACCAAAAGAGACCTACACAAATAGAAGAGTATCCTGTGTTCATGGATAGGAAGACGAAATATTTTGAACTGTCAATACTACTCAAAGCCATCTGTAAGTACAACATAGTGCTTGCTAATCCAAACCCCACAGTACACAGCTACAGTAGTCAAAATAGCCTGGTACTGGTACCGTGATAGATACATAGACCAATGGAACAGAATAGAAAATCCAGAAATAAAGGCATCCACCTACATGCAACTGATTTTCAACCAAGTGCCAGAGAACACTAAATGGGAAAGAAACAGCCTCTTCAACAAATGGTGCTGGCAAATTTGGATCTCCATCTGCAGAATAACGCAACAGGATGCATACCTCGCCTTAGGCAAAAAAGGAACTCAAGATGGATCACAGACCTAAATGTAAATCCCAGAGCTAAAAGGATCATCAGTATGAAAGTGGCAACAAACTTAAGAACCCTATCGCAAGTTATACATGTACTACTAAACATATTAAAGAAAATATACGGTAGAAAACAAAATTGATGGCTGAGACCTACTAGAAATGAGATAACTTTTTAAAAAAATTTGATTAAAGACCATCAAAAGAGTAAAAAGAGAGCCCATGCTCTGGGGAAAAAATCTCTAGCAATGACACAATGGACAAGGGACTAACTTCTAAAATTTCTAGAATTCTAAAACACCTCAATTTTTAAAAAATCTATTAAGAAGTAGGCAAAACACAGGAACAGACAGTTCACCCAAAACAATACTCACATGACTAACAGACTTGCGAAAATGCACCCTATTATCAGCCAAACAGGAGATGCAAATCAAAACAATGATGAGATATCACCTTACAATGAGAGCACCCCCACAAAAAATACCTAAACACACACACACACACACACACTCATACACACACACACACACAAACCCCTCAGAAAGCAGCAAGTGCTGGAGAGGGTGTGAGGAAATTGGAACTCTTATACTCTGCGTATGGGCTTGTAAACATGCACAGTGATAAGGGGCTACCTAAAACAACCTGGAATGGAACTACCATACTTTAGGACATATTCTCAGCAACACTTCTTTCTGCTGGGGATGTTCCCTAAAGAAAGAAGGGACACAGCACCAACAGATGCACGCTCTTCCATGTTGGTAGCAACACAGTTCACAATTGCAAGAAGCTAGAAACAACTCAAATGCCCATCCATAAAAGGAAGAATAAAGACACTGTTACATACACAATGTGGGATGACATGCATTGTTGGTGACACCTCCCAACACCTCTTGAAATGGATGGGCCTGGAAACTTATGCTGAGTCAATCACAGAGAACAAATAATGTATGAGACCATTACTGTACGGATAAACACCAAGATAAAGACAAGCATCTGTTCTTAGGTCATGAAATATTTTAATTTGATCTCCCAAGCAAGATGCTGGTACATCTGCCTAATGCTTAGGATCCATGTATCGCCCCTTTATTTATATATCTTTCAAACCACTTGACAAATGATACCTCACCTCAGCTGGGATCAGCTTCTTATGTTGGAGGAAGAAAGAGAAGAGCAACCAGCTCCTGCCCATATCCCATTGTTCTTTAGTGGCCCCAAAGTCAACTGACAAAAGCCCTAGTAAGCCTTACTGGAAACTCAGGTTCAGAGGTGGCAGGGATGAGCATGTCTGTGTTTGAGTCATTATACCTCTGTTGTTGGCTAGACCAAGTGGAACAGCCTGCATTGGGAAAAAATTCCTAACATCACTCATATCGATGCCCAAAGACAGAATACACTTGGTTTTTAAGTTCCTGGCTGGGCACTTTTGAATGAATTTCTATCCAGCCCGGAGGGCCCCAGGCTGCATGCTACTGACAACCGGAATTTCAGATTCTGTTCTTTCGAGGTGCACAACATCTTTCAGAGCCCCAGCTCATTCGGAGACCCCTCTACATGAAATGGACTTTACCTCAAATTCAACGGCAGCGGAGCTAAGGAAAAGAAAGACTCTCTTGGATGTAAGGCTGGAACACCCTACTGTGAGAGGAAGCAGAAGACTGTGTCCCAAGGTCATGGAGTTAGAGGCCACTGGACTTTGGCTTGAATCTCTTCCTTTGAGGCTACCCAGGGAATGACAGCTCCTGACTATGATATAGTTGTTCTTTTCATCAATTCTTTGCATTTATATGATAGAATATAGTCTAGTTGGCATGGTTCTGCCTTTGTGAATGAGCGCTATTGAACGTTTACCCTATTTCCAACCCTCATTGTTTGCATAAGTAGTGTTCAATCACTTGAGTTTTTTATCTGTGCAAGTCAACAGTCTTTGTATTTTGGCCTAAAAAGCTGTCTTAGGTAAACTTTCCTTTTCTAAACCATATTTGAAATTCTTGATTAAATTAAGGAGACTGCCAACAGAATTACCATATCCCATGGGGATGGTTTATAATAGTCTCCAATCCAAGGGTAATTATGTTTCTCAAGTGGACCAGGGGCATATATAAACCACAGATACATACATGCATTTTGAACTTGCTCTTTATTATAGTCCTGAACTAAGAAGATAAGACGTTCTTATGAACACTTGATACTTGCCTTCCTGAAGAGATAACTGAAGATATAGGTGGGTGCCATAAAAAAAACTGTGGTAAAATGAGAATGGTGCCTGGGTATTAGAAAGAATAGCACCTGGGATCTTAAAGGCTTCTTAAAACAAACAGCTAAGTGAGCTAACAGCTAAGTCCACATGGAAGAAGCACACTAGCCGGTATGATCCAAGGGTAGTAAGCAATAAAATCCAAGACCAGAGCAAGGACTGGTTTTATGGAAAACATTCTGAACACTGAGGTTGCACAAGTTCTCTGCCTGGTTGATGGAGTAAACCTAAAATCTATTTGCAAGTTCCCCACATGAAATGAGCTTTTGGTGAATCGCCTCAGACCATTGATCAGAGATGGGAATAGCCTTCTTTTCAGACAGAGGGCATTGGAAAGAGAACTAATGTAGAATTAGTTAGGTTAAAATTTAACAACTGTCAAATTAGATAGTGCCAGACTATCAGATAGCATAGTGGCTGGGGTCTTACAGGCTTGTTTTCAAACAAGCAGTCATGTAAGACCGATGTCAACTAAATCTATGTGGAAGAACCATACCAACATCCATGACCCAAGGACTGCAGATCCTATAGTCCAAACCAACGGAGGGACTAGGGTCGGAGCCTAAATTATGAGATTCTGGTTTTCAGAAGGCTATGGATGGCAGTGAATGCCTAAAATATATTTCTGAGATCTACATAGGAAATAAGCCTTCCGGTGATTTATTTCTCTCCATAATGGAGGGATGAGAAGAAAGTGGTTTCTAAATGGAGTGCATTGGAGAGATGATTAAAGGAAATCAACATGATGAATCTGATTTGAACAGTAAAAACCTTGTCACTGGAGCCTCATGCATACACACTGGGCTTCATCTGGCTTTCAGCATTTTCTGTATGTTTGTATTTTTTCTCTTTTCCTTTTCATATTGGGGTTTATCTCGGGTGTATTTTGTCATTGTGGGTAGCCCTCTTGAATTTTGGTTATATGTTTTTCTGCTTTTCAGTATGTGAATCCCAGGATTGATGAATGAACCTATAGAGACAACAAGTAAAATAAGTGTTCCTGTGTGTGTGCAGGGGGAGTGTACAATGGGGGAGGGAAGGTAAAAGGGAGCTGGTACCAAGGCATTCCAGAAGAAAGAGAATGTTTGGAAACTGAGTGTGGGAGCAACTGTGCAATACTGCTTGATGTGGTTGAACTGTGGAATGATATATGATACCTGTATTGCCCCCCAATAAAATGGTTTTGTGAAAATTTAAGAAAAACACTTAAGAACATCAAAAAATCAACAATTTATCATTTGTTTTCTCTATGGACCCATTTTTAATTTGTTCTTGTAATTATTTTATCTTGATGTTTTATATAATAAAGCTATTATCTTTTCAACAAAGGTTTTTCAACGTTTATTTTATTATTGTGTTGATGTTTGTGTTTTGGGGGGTTTGTCTTGATTTGCTTTTTTGTATGTTTTTCTTTATATGAATTCCAAGATAGATTAATAGTTTGTTCAGGGTTTGGTATGAGAGGCTAGTAAGAAATGAAGAGCTGGTCATAAGGAGTACAAGAAAGGAATATATGTTATAAAATTGATTATGGTGATTATTTCACATTCTTTTAACATATTTAAACTACCAACGTGTATGAAATATGCATTAGATGTCAATAAAACTGTTCAAAGCAAATGCCTAGGAACTAGGCTCATGCACAATTGCAATAACGCAGTCAACGTAAGAGTGGCACGTGTGATCAGTGCAACCCAGGCTCTGTAACCACTTTACAAAGCTTCCATGGTGTGTTAGCCCAGCACAAACAAAAAACTCCCTGTCATGGAGTCAATTCAAATTCACAGTGGCTCTATAGGACAGAATGGAACTACCTCTGGGACAAGAAAGCCTCATCTCCCTCCCTTGGAGCAACTGGTGGCTTTGAACTGCTGGTCCTGTGGTTAACAAATCCAATACATCATCCACTTTGTCACCAGGACTCCAGGCGTTAGGACAGTCAAGGAGGAAAACACTCCGTAGGGGAAAGAGACCTAAACTCAAACCTCTGCTTGATCCCCAGAGAGTTCTTACAGGATTTCACAGGTATCGCTAAGTTGGAATTCCAATTCAATATATCTGGTGCAGAAATGCAATTTCTCATCATGCGTTCACATGGGATCCAACTGGTTCTAAGTCCTGCAACAAATTAACGGATATTCTCCTCCTTGATAATAGCAATAGCATTCCCACAGAATTTTATAAGTCCAGGCACAGTTTGGTGTTGTATGGTAATTATTTGGTTCCCTCAATCTAGCATATCCCAGTGCCCCATCCTCTGGATCTTCCTGAGCGCTTATTAAAAGTTAATGCATCAGTGAATACTACTAATCATGATAACAATAAACACAGTCCTTGATTTGTCCTCTCTGGGTCTCATGTAGCCTGAAGTCTGAGTGCTGGGCGATAACTAGAGAGCAAGAGGTGCCTGGGTGAAGGACATGGGAAGGATCACTTTTGTTGTTGTTGTTGTTGTTTTTAAGGAGAAAGAACTAAGTACAAATGGGAGGCATATTCACTTGGCTTTCCTTACAAAACAGCTCCCTGCCAAGTTCCTGGCTTCTGTTTGTTGTTGTTTTAGAGGTAAACACAATTAAGAAAATAGCAAGTCTTTAAAAGCACAGCTGAATATTTATGTTTTCCCTCTGAGACTTCTGGGATTATTTCTGAGGATTTTTACGACTAACCATCATCACGGTTAAACAGCACCGAAATAATTCGGCTGCTCCATTCTGACTTAGAAAGAGGGAAAGTGTTTGTTTCACAGTGTCCATCCCGTTCAGATTGGGCTATAACCGCGCCGAGTCTGAACTGCCATATTATATATATTTTTATCTCCACATTCGGAAAACACACATACTTGAATTCTAAATCTCCCAAGTTATCAAGACTTCCCAGGCAGTTGAGCACAGCGTTTGGATACCATTTTCATCGCGCTCTCCTAGAAACACAATTTTACTGATGACAGGACCCCCCGCAGGAGTTAATAGACCATTAGGACTTGCTGTCCTCTGGACCATTTGAATTTGTTTTGCCAGAAAGGCAGCTGCGCTCCTTGCCCGAATGGTAGGGAGAACATCCCTCACCATCCCTGGGTGCACTGAGAATCTGCTAACTCATTTGCTTTTTGTTTTTTTTTTCCCCCTCCAGTATCACATCACGCAGGGTCAGAGCTACAGCTGAATCAAATAAAGCGCATGTCTGAATTAAAGCTTGCTGTGAGTTGCGGCAAACTCAGGACAATGTGGCAAAGGGAAAAGAGTCCAGAGGAGAGAGAATGAATAGGATCATGGGCCTAGGCTAATCACCTAGACCCATCGCCTCCGGGTATCTCTGTCCTCAACTACATCGCTGTTCAGAGCTACGCCCAGGTGACAGTCACCGCCATCCTTGGAAATAAACTCTCTGTGGTGAAACTGCTGTTGGTGCCCTTGCTTGTTCAGGGTTACGCTTTCCTTCTCATTGAAACGGGAAAACCCTTTGGGCTACCTGGTAGGATTTTGAGAGGCAGTCCCCAGAACTCTCAGATTGTGAAGGATGCTGACTCGCCCCGGAAAAGTCGAGTACATGTTATGACTTGTCTAGCAGGGACAGGACGCTGGGGTGGCATAGTGGTTACACGTTGGGCTGCTAACCGCAAGGTCAGCAGTTTGAAACCACCAGCCACTTTGAGGGAGGAAGACGGGGCTTTCTACTCCCATGAAGAGTTACAGTCTCAAAACCCACAGGGGCAGCTGTCCTTTAGTCTATAGGGCGGGCCGGGTATGAGTTGGCATAGACGTGATGGCAGTGAGTGTGGGTTTTTGTTTGCAGGAATATTTGAAGGAATATTGAGAATTCCTCCTCTGGCAGCTGCTTTCTCATGGTAGGTATCCACATAGAAGATGCCGAAGCTGAGCCTTGATGGTGTAAGCACTGGACTGCTCATCAGAAGGTTCAAGGTTCAAACCCACTAGCCGCCTTGCTGGTGAAACATGAGACCGTCTGCTCTTGTAAAGCTAAACAAAGCCCAACCCCTACATAGGGTCTTTCAAGTTGGACTGGCTTCAATGGCACTGTTTGTTTGTTTGTTTGTTTGCTTGGGGAGTTGGGTGTTCATAAGTGCAACCATGAATGGGCGTGTATGTGCTCTCTTCTACACACTCACACTCTCACAGGCACGCACAGAAAAAAACACCACACACGCTTCCTAGGGAAAGTTGCAGTGTTTCCCTTTGTTTCCTTGTCTCTGTCGCTCCTGGCCCTGGCACTGCCCTTCCCTGTGTACTTTCTTCATGGGCACTGTCCCCTACCCCCACCCCCACCTCCACCCCCAAGTATGTGCTAGCTTGGCTAGGCTATGATTTTCAGTATTGGGCCATCATTCTCTGTTTTGTGATGTGATGTAATGGTCCTCTATTTTGTGTTAATGTGTTCCCTGTGGTGACCTCTGTCTATGGATGGGCAGGATCAGGGGGAGTTGGATTTTGAGTTGAGTCTTGCAAGACAGTGTGACTCAGGTCACACCTGTTGTGCTCCCAGGAACACAAAGGGAGAGGAATGAGCACTAGAGAAGGACCTGCCCACAGCAAAGGAAGAGGGGCTCCGAGCAGATTGCCTCCCTTGGGCTTGAAGTCCCAGCACTGAGAACCCCCTGGACCCAGGGAAAGATTGATGCCAAGATACATGGAGATTTCCAAGGAAAACTGAACCCACAGATGTTGACAGGAGACCACGGCCTTCCTCCAGAGGCTACATAAAGAAACAGTCTTCCTCTAGAGCTGGCCCCTATATTCGGACATGTAGGCTCCTAAACAGTGAGAGATCACATTTCTTGTCACCAAGGCCATTCGCTTGTGCAATTTGTGTTACAGCAGCGCCAGCTAAGTAAAGTAGCCATTGTTGTGGTATTTCTACTGCCTTGAGCAATCTGTGGTTTTATTTTTGCCCTCCTTCCCAACTAAACTTTGTTTCTTGAGAACGAAGTGTGTGTCATACTTTTTTCCTCTCTTACTTACAATCTTAGTAGGCACTCAGAAAGGAATGAAGTGGCAGGTAGTAGTTTGTCTTTTGCTTGCTTGTTTATAAAGTAAGACATAAAATTATACTTTCAATGTTTTATTATAATATTTCCACATAGCCCCTTTTGCCAGTGGGTTTTCATGTTTCTAAAGATGTACTGAAGAATGGTTCTGTACGGTTATCATTACTGGTCAACAATGGAGATAAAGAAATAGGTTAAAATATTAAAAAGCTAATAGTATTGAAGGATCTTTCAGGTAAGCATTGGGACTACTAACCACAAGGTCAGTGGTTCAAACCTACTAGCTACTCCATGAAAGAAAGATGAGATTGCCTATAAAGATTTGCCCTAGAAATTTTTTATAGCTTTGCTAAGAGTCAGAATGGGCTTCCTGTCAGTGGGTGGGAGGCTGGAACAGAAAGAAGAGAGTACTGGAGCTAGAGAGGGTGCTACCATCACTGATCTCTAAAAAGGCACTTCCCAAGGTAGCAGGGTATGCTTGAGACTGAAGATTTAAAACTGGATTTAGGTGTTACTTTTTAGGGTTTTCAAGGAGGCACATATATGCCCTGTGTTCTCCGAGTTTTGTTCAGTGCCAGATACCAAGGGTATTTCTAGGAAGACTAGAGGAGACGATAATCAATTTTCCTATTATTTTGCCAACCAGGAAGCTCTCCAATAGAGAGTTGAAATCAAGAGGTAATGTCCTCTCTAAAGGATTGTAGTATAAAGTTATGGGATCTGCCTCTATCAGAGGCTTACAGATCAGTGCGGAACCCTGAAGGGTGTCAGAGGTAAGTGCTCAGTGGTTACCCGAAGGCTGCTGGCTTGAACCCACAGAGTAGCTCTGTGGGGAACAAAGACCTGGCGATCTGGTCCCATAAAAAGCCCAGGGGGCAGTTCTCCTCGGTCACCTGGGGTTGCTATGAGTGGAAATGGACTGGGAAGGACCTGGTAGTAACCACAACACACCAACAGTTAAGAGCTGGGCTCTGGAGGTGAATTTCCCAGGTTGAAATTCCGATGCCTTCATTTAGTGGTCCGGTAAATTCCGGAATCTCTCTGGCCTTGGAACCCTAGACTCTAAAGTGAGGAATAAAAATAATACTCTCTAATCCACTTGTAAATCCAGGAGCAAATTGGACAATATGATAGGTAAAGTTATCAGCAGTGATTTGTTATAACTTTATTATCACTGAAAACCTACTTAGGTCATGAAGTCACAGCCCAAACAAATTGAAACATTTTTGGAGGTAGACAGAAAAGTGACACAACGATGTGGATGTCAGGAGTGGATAAATGTTCAATGATTAGTCTGAAACTTGGCAGCTTGGAACACCCCCGCCCCCCATCTGCCTCGAGGTGCTCTGGGAGTCAGACCTGGCAACATGCCTGGAAAACCCTTTGGAGACATTCTACATACCATTAGTCAGAGGAGACTTGATGGCAGCCAACAACACAGGAAGAAATGGCATAGAGGATGGAGAATAACGGCCAGGCCTATAGCTCAGGTTCGGTGGCTCTTGGAATGTTTCCCAATCTACCCACCCACTCTACAACCACTCCCTCCCCTGTGTGAACAGTGTCTGATGTAGTTCAAAAGGATGAGGCCCTCATGTTGGAAGGCCCTCAGCGGACAAAGTAGGACCTTCCTTATTGCAGTGGCCAAAGGGTGGGAGGCAGACCCACACTGAGATGGACTGACAAAGTGGGGATAGCAATAGGTTCACCCATAGCAATGATTGCGAGGCTGCCACATGACCAGGGGGGGCTTCTTTCCGATGTTCAAGTTGCGATGACTTGCAACTCCTTGATGGCATCTAGTAACAGCCATCACGGGCACAGCACATGAACACAGAACCAACGCAGCTCAAGGCGGTAGCCATTTGTGGTAGCAAGCTGAGACCCTGGCACCACCCGTACTGCACAGCTTGGGCATCATGCTATGAAGTGGGCATTGTTTCCCTGTTTTGATAATACACAACTGGGACTCCTTTCGAGGAAAAACAAAAACCCCAAAACCCAAGAAACGAGTACACATGCAAGTTGGTTTCATGCCCGTGTCTCCCCCACCGGCCAACAGTAGAGTGCCGGTATGAAAGCTTCCTAAGCCCAAATCATATAACATGAAGAGACATGGGAAACAACTACATGGGAACATTTTTGAGTGTTCTCAGACCACCACCACCCCGCAAAATAAATTTCTAAATCTTATTAGATAACACATAGGATCCACACTAGCACGAAGAGTTCCTGTTCACAGAGAAAGTACACAGAGCAATGGTGGGTGGATGCTGACGTGTGGAGTGTAGCTCCCGCGCAAGGGGCTTGGTGGAGCCCCTTCCACTCAGCAGGTGCACGCTACCTCTATAAGGCTCACTGAAAAACCGATAGCGGATTCTAGTTTACATTTTTCCTTAAAAGGTTTATAGAGCAGGCCATGTTTCCCATGCAACAAATCACAGACATTTCCTTCACTGCTTGCAATCTCCTCAATGTAACATTGCCTCTCCCACTTCCTCCTTGGATTGCCTGTTTCTCTTCCTCTTTCTTTAATAACCTTTCTGAACTTTTCCCTTATATCTGGAAATTAAGCCACAGGGATGAATTCCTTTCCAGACTTGAAGGGTGACCTAGAGCCATAGTCTTGAGGGTTCCGACAGCCCCTAAGCAAGCTATTCACTTTCTTTTCATAAATTGCAAAGATACTCGTTGGATTTCTTTTGGTTGGTGAAAGCTGGTTTTAATACAGACCTTTGGTGATGGACAACTTGTGTAAACGGAGCTTTGCAAAGTGTGGAATACCAGCATATAAGGTCTTAGAGGGTTGCCAAGAGTCAGAATCGACTCCAAGACAGTGAGGGAGAAAGATTTTTAAAAGAGGGGCAACTTCAGTTGTATGGTTAGAAAGTAAGAGAAGGGTCCCTTCAGAGCGGAGAGAAGGGAAGCACTTGGCAGAGGGTCTACACTGAAATCTAGGGGCTAGGGGGGATCCAGGGTATAGGTCACCGGTATCTTTTGAGAATATCATTTCATTGAACTCAATTCGGATATTTTGTATATACTTGTGCATGCATGCAGTTAGTTCAACTGTATTGCTTATAAAAACAGAGCTCAGACAGGTTCAATAACGTCCCAAGTTCACATCAGAAATGTCTCATGGTGGGATTCTTATTCTCTAGGTCTGCTCCCTTAAAGAGGTGCGTGAACACTGACTTTCCTGCGTCTACAGTAGAATCAATTTTCAGCTACAAAAACCTAACAGTGTGGTCAGCTTCATGAGGGAGCCTACTGCGGGAAGGAAAGTGGTTTTAAGAGGATTAGGGAGGCACACATCTTCCTTGTGCTACATGTAGGATTTCCAGTGGCTCTTTCCTCGGTTGTGGGGGCCGAATTCTTCTTCATTGTCTGTTCTTAGTTTGGAAGCCCCACTGAAACATGTTCACTTTGGGCGACCCTGTGAAATACCAGGGACACAATGTCCATCATCATATTGACACACAAGCCACCCCAGTATGACAGACTGACAGACAAGTGGTGTCAGACAAGCAGACAGATTGACACCTGGGCAGCAACCATGGAGTCACCCATAGGAACAATTGTGAGGACGGTGCAGATCAGGACAGTGTTTTGTTCTGTTGTGCATAAGGTCACTATGGGTCAGAATTGACTCGAGGGCACCTATGGGCCACAACGATACAACTTCCTCACTCAGGTCTCAGCCTGAGCCTGGTGCACTTGAAAGGAAGTTTCCTCAGGGGTGGTAGGACCTACTATGAGCAAGCTCTGTGGGAAGGCTGTCCTCCTTTGCAGCTGATCTGAGTCCTACAGCTGTCTCATCGAACTCCAGTTCTCTGAACTTGAACTAGCGGTTGCCTGACAACACTGGGCGTGATCAGTGGCCCACCATATTGCCCGCTGACTTTAATTCATCCTCCCCTGGCTCCACCAGCTTGTGGTCTTCTGGTTTCCTGGTTTGTCAGGCCCAAGAGCTATATCCCTTACTGCTGATAACATCTCAGCATCATGCTTGTTTTTCCCTCTTTTAATTGCCCAGGTCCCTGGGCCGGACAGCAAACATTGCCTGAGCATCCCCTGAATTCCAAGCCCGGTGCTGGACGCCAGCGGTGTGCAGGCTCTCGAGTTCACAGACACATTTCTGGTGACCGTCTGCCTGAGCTGGTGCGTGTTATGAAAAATACCCACAAGTTTGGACAAGAGCCACAGGTTATGTTTCCAGCTCCTGGCTAATTTTCATAAATCACAAATGGTAGCAGCATAACGCAGTTTTTAATTAAGCATAAGGTTTTAAATAAATCAGTCTTGGGGCTCCTGAGATTCCACTTAGGTACCCAATGCTATTTTAGTAACTCACATGACTAAAAAAAAAATCAAACCTAATCTGACTCTTGGCTATGATGTAGAATGGCAGCAATTTTCACCAAACGGCACCAATCGCTCTCATTTTAATTATGTTGTTGGAATGAAAAGCGCCTCTACTAATCTTTTTTAGTTTTAAGAAGCTATAGTGGTGTCATGGGTTACTCGTTGGGCTGATAATCGCAAGGTCAGCTGTTCAAAACCACAGTTGCTCTGTAGGATAAAGATAAGACTTTCTTTTCATGGAAAGATGTAGCTTCACAAACTCACCGGAGTTGATCGACTCTGTGCTACAGGATCGTGGTGAGTCGGAACAACTCGGTGATGGTGGGCTTTGAAAATGGCGCTGCTGTGAGGCAGAAATGCCTTGATGAATGTGAGTTTCGTTTCTCTCTTATTGTGTCAACTGGCTTATGACCTAATCCCTACCTGTAACCCGTTTGCTGCTGATCTTGCTACGCTCTCATACTCTGACTCCTTTACTCTTCGCTACCTAACTCCAGTCTTTACCCAGATGGCTAGTGTCAATCCCTCAAGTTATTCTTTCCTTCCTGAAATTCACAACATGAGGTATGCATGGGCATTTTCCCCTTAGCACGTATGATGTCTACTGGTGACCTTGAGCGAAGCAGCCACGAATATTCCTCAGATGTTATGACCTTTAGCCCATGCTATATTTGGTTTTATCACTTTAATGAAAAGGCCGCAGTACTTAGTGATGTGAGTAGCTTAATTATGAATATTGCATCTCATCACTTCATTAATTTTGGGGTGTGGGAGGAAAGGAAAGATGATCTTGACTATACATGTTGAGATCTGAGTATACCAGAGAAACGCTAGTCGAGAACCATCAAGGAGCCCTGGAAGAAAGGGATGGCCGTGTTTTATGTAAGATAACCCAGAAATGTAAATGCAAACCCATAGCCAAGTTTAGAAGGCCTAAATGAAAGATCTGTTTTCAGTGAGTGAGGCTATGGTCATTGTGAACTCTGGATTGGCTTTCGGGGGGGGGGGGGTGGATAGACATGGGTGAGAAATACAAAATGAAATGAAGCAATGAAACAGCTCCCCCCTGGACAGCACCAGAGACACAGTGTGGGAATTGCACCTGACCTGATCCCAACACACCGAGGCAAAGCACTGGGGGAGTGCAGCGGAACAGCAAGGGAATGGAGTGGCAAGGTCCCCAGGGAATGCTGAAAGTGGACTTTGGGGCCAGGGCGGGGTGCCCCAACAGACTGGACTGGAAAACGCTCCTAAGGGGCAGCAAATGATCCCTGAACTAACTACAAGCTTTTCTTTTGTCAAGTGTTTTGTTTTTGTTGTTTGGTTGTCTGGTTGTATACTGTTGCTTTGTTTTCCTCTGTCTTGTTTTCGTGCATGTTAGTGTCTCCACAGGTCTGTCTGAATAGGACAGGCTGGATGAACTATCTGGAGGAAAAACAACGGGACCGACAGTTCCGGGGGGACTTGGGGTAGGGGGATATGGGGGGTAAGGAAGTGGTGTTAACAAACACAGGGACAAGGGAACAACATGGGACCCAAATGGTAGAGAGGGGGGAGTGGCAGGCCTGGTAGGGAATGATCAAGGGTAAGGTTGTGTAGAGAAGAGGTATAGCTGTAGCCCAGGTGGTGATGGAGCATGGTAGTAGGGCAGGAGGAAAGTCAAGGGAGAGGGAGGAAAGAGCTAGGAGTCAAAGGGCATTGATGGAGGTCTAGACAAAGACATGTACATGCAAATATATATATGAGGATGGAGAAATAGATCTATGTGTCTATATTTATAGGTTAAGTATTAAGGTGGCGGAGGGACCTTAGGCCTCTACTCAAGCACTCCCTCAATGCATGAATACTTTCTTTTATTAAATTGGAACTCTATGATGCTCACTCTCCCGACACAACTGCTGAAGCCAAAGTGGGTGAACAAGTAAATGTGGTGAAGAAAGCAGATGGTGCCTGACTATCAAAAGAGATAGTAACTGGGGTCTTAAAGGCTTGAAGATAAACAAGCGGCCATCTAGCTCAGAAGCAACAAAGTCCACATGGAAGAAAACACCAGCCTGTGTGATCGAGTGGTCCCGAAGGGATCAGTTATCAGGCATCAAAGAACAAAAAATCATATCATTGGCTGCACACCTCCATGATATGATCACTGAAGACAAATGGGTGCATAAGCAAATGTGGTGAAGAAAGCTGATGGTGCCCGGCTGTCAAAAGAGATAGTGTCTGGGGTCTTAAAGGCTTGAAGGTGAACAAGCGGCCATCTAGCTCAGAAGCAACAAAGCCCACATGGAAGAAGCACACCAGCCCGTGCGATCACGAGGTGTCAAAGGGACCAGGTATAAGGCATCATGAAAAAAAATAGATATATGTATGTATATATGTGTATATATATATATATATATATATATATATATACACACACAAGTGCAGAGTGGAGACCCAAGGCCCAAGTGTTGGCCACTGGAGATCCCCTCATAGAGGGGTTTAGGAGAGGAGATGGGTCAGTCAGGGTGTGAGGTAGTACCGATGAAGATCTCAGCTTTCCCCAAGATCCTGGATGCTTCCTCCCCCCAACTACCATGATCCGAATTCTACCTTGCAGGGCTGGATAGGGCAGAGGTTGTACACTGGTCCATATGGGGGCTGGAGGAACAGGGAATCCAGGGTGGATGATACCTTCAGGACCAAGGGTGTGAGGGGCGATGCTGGGAGAGTGGAGGGTGAGTGGGTTGGAAAGGGGGAACTGATTACAAGGATCCACATGTGACCTCCTCCCTGAAAGATGGACGGCAGAGAAGGGGAGGGGGAGGGATACTCCGGATAGGGCAAGATATGACAAAATAACAATATATAAATTACCAAGGGCACATGAGGGAGGGGAGAGTGGGGAGGGAGTGAAAAAAAAGAGGACCTGATGCAAAGGGCTTAAGTGGAAAGCAAATGCTTTGAGAATGATTGGGGCAGGGAATGTGCAGATATGCTTTATACAATTGATGTATGTATATGTATGGAATTTGATAAGAGTTTTATGAGCCCCTAATAAAATGTAAAAAAAGAAAAGAGGAGAAAAAGAAAATGATTAGGGAAAAGAATGTACAGATGTGCTTTATACAATTGATGTATGTATATGTATGGATTGTGATAAGAGTTGTATGAGCCCCTAATAAAATGTTTGAAAAAAAAAGAAACAGCTCCCCTCTCCCCGCCCCCCCTCCCCTGAAATTCTCATACAATTCTGAGGGAGTGGTGTGGCTTTTTCTTTTAAGGCCACAGCTTTCTCACAGATTTGGCTGTAATCCTATTCAAGTCGCTTGAATGAGGGACATTTTGATTCTGCAAAATTCTAGTTTCTTAAGAGAACGACTCCAACGTCCTAGTTCCCTGAAGGACAGTCAGTGCTGAGGCCCCTCAAAGAACAGAGCGCCATCTCTGGGCGGGGCCGAGGGAGAGTTGGCAAAGATTTGTGAGGGAGATGGAAATCCTGCCGGGGTGTTTGAGTGGGGAAAACGTAAACTCTAAACATTGTCATTAGAAGAATCCAAGCAGGCAAAGACCACAATTGACCGAGAAACTAACGTTACACACACATTTTCTGAGGGTTCGTTCTCTGGAGGGCTCTTCCTATCTGCTATGGGGGGTGGTGGCATGGGTGGGGACCGGGTCCTTGTCTCAGCTTCTCAAGCCCTGGCATTCCTGTCTCTGAGTGGCCTTCATAGGGCGTGTGTCTTTTCTCTAGGTGTACTTGTTTCGCTGTGTGTCTAATCTGCTCGAAGATTACATCTCAAAAGTCAGAGGGTTAAGCAAACCCTACCCTGATGCAGTCTTATTAATGTAACCAAAAACACACTGGGAATAAATCCACAGGTTAGAGGGGCTGGAACGCCAATCCATATTTTGTGGGGAGGAAGCACAATTAAATCCATAACACCTAAAGGCATACCACATACACACACCAAAATAAAAAATGACCTGCCATTGTATCACTTTCATCTCATAGTGACCCTATTGGACAGAGAAGACGTACCCCTGTGGGTTTCCAAGACTGTACATCCTTCCAAGACATACGTTTTTCTAGGAGCAGGAAGCTTCTTTCTCCCAGAGAGTGGCCGCTGGCTGTGGACTGCGTCGTTGTGATTGGGAGCACAAGATGTAACCCTTCACACCACCAGGCTCATAAAGTAGCTGGTGCCTAAGAGGGAAAATATCCCCCCAGTTATTCATGTCAGTTACTATTTATGAAGCGTCTGGCGCATAGTTAGCATAGTGTAGGTATAGACGAATCAAAAGAATGAGGCCTACACTGCCTACGAACCAAGAAAGAGCGGGGTTATCTAGGAAATTGGTCCAGCCGTCCTAATTTTAGGAAAAACTCTTTTTCTTTGTACGGCATGCTAAATTCAGGGGCTCATTTTCATTTGCAATTTTATTTGTTTGCACAACAATTTTCAGATGTAAATGAGACAGGTACGGTTCTGTGACGTGACAGAGGAGAACCCCGACATTTAGGGGGAAATGCCATTTACACAGTGACAAAGCTTAAGAATGGATGTTCAGTTCCACAAGAGTTTTGACAGGTGGCATTTTAAGTTACCACATTCCATACTTCAAAAATAACTTTAAGAGTAAGAAACACGAGGCTGATTGGGGATACTGCAAAGGAAAGAGAGTGTGGTTCGAGCAAGTGCGTATTAAATACCCGCTCCAGTGAGCAGTCACTGTCTAATCGATTCCAACTCAGGGGGACTGTGTGCTTCCAGAAGGCCACAGCCCTGAAGATTCTATAAAGCAGCACTACTCTTGTCTAGAGGGTCATTGCGAGTTTGACTCAACATGGTGGCAACTGTTTTTTCGTTGTTTTCAATTAAGTTCTTTTGTTGGTGTTGAGAACACGTTCAACACATTCCATTTCAGTAGTTTGTACGTACACGATTTAGCAACGTTCTCTGAACAGTGCCGGCATTAATGTCCCTCTTCTCCGAGTTGTTCCTCCCCTGTTAACGTTCATTCAGGGCTCCTTGGTGGTGGAGTGGTAACGCATTGAGCTGCTAACCCCAAGATAAGCAGTTTGAAAGCAGCAGCTGCTGTATGGGAGAAATATGAGGATTTGGACTGTAAAAAGTTAATCTCCAAAACTCACAGGGGTAATTCTACCTTGTCCTCCTGTGTCACAATGAATCTCAGCATCAACTTGAGAACAGTGAATTTTGTTTGTTTTTTAAGGTACTTATTTTATCTTGACAGTTGCTATTGTCAAATTGATCCCCTATAGATAGTTCTTAAAAGAGCAGAAACCTTTTTACTAATTAAGTTAAAATATTGTTCAGTCATCGGATAGGAGAAAGACTTATTAACAACCTGCAATGTGCAGATGATACAAATGTTGAAAGCGAGGAGGACTTGAAGTACTTGCTGATGAAGATAAAGCATTTCAGACTTCAATATGGATTGCAACTCAATGTAAAGAAAACTAAAATCTTTACATGTGGACCAATAAGTTACATCATGGTAGATGGAAAACAGATTGAAGTTGTCTCAGATTTCATTTTCATTGGATCCACAATCAGTGTCATGGAAGTAGGAGTCAGGAGCAGGGAAAGACGGGGCAGAGGGGGGAAGGGGAGCTGATACCAAGGGCTCAAACAGAAAGCAAATGTTTGGATGATAAGGGCAATAATGTACAAATGTGCTCGACACAATGGATGTATGTATGGATTGTGATAAGAATTGTACAAGCTCCCAATAAAATTATTTTAGAACAAACAAACAAAACAAATACAAAAAAAGAGAAATCATTACATTGGGTAAATCTGCTGTAAAAGGTCTTTTTAAAGCATCGAAGAGCAAAGATATCGCTTTGAGGAATAAGGTGCACCTGACCCAAGTCATGGTATTTTCAATGGCCTCATCTACATGCAGTTGTTGGACAATGAAAAGGAAAATCAAAGAAGAATGCTGTGGATTTGAGTCATGGTGCTGCTGAAGAATATTGGATGTACCATGGACTGCCCAAAGAACAAACAGATCTGTCTTGGAATAAGTACAGCTAGAATGCTCCTTAGAATCAATGATGCCAACACTTTGTCTCACGTATTTTGGACAGGTTATCAGGAGAGACTAATCCCTGGAAGGAGGGGGGCGGGAGAAGACCTACTACGTGCATAAAGAAGAAGTTTATTGAATAAGAGGAAGAGCCTCAGTAAGATGAATTAACACAATGGCTGCAGCACTGGGCTCAAACGTAACGATTGTGAGGCTGGTGCAGGACCAGGCAGTGTTTGGTTCTGTTGAATCTGGGCTTATAATGAGGTGCACCAGGCCTGATGGCACCTAACGACGACAACAACATGGTTCCGTTTAAGAAGATTTCAGGGAATATGCCTGGTGTAAGGTTTAAAGATAATTTCAATAATAGTGTCCAGGGTTCATCCAATTTCCATGGCTCCAAAACGTCTAGAGCCCCAGGAGAAAGTGAAATTCTGGTTTGCATTTCCCCATTCTGATCTGATTTCTTCAATGGAACCTGAGATCCAAAGGTTCAGTACTGGTAGCCAAATTCTACCAGCTCTTCAGGGCTCAAGGCAAAGGAGGCAGTCGAGTTGTCCATGGATGACCACACTTTCTAGCACCTCCTTCCATTCTTGACTCTCCTGTCTCTGCTGCTCCAGGTGAAGAGACTAAGTGTTGTGCCTGGGATGGTCAGTTACACGCATTAAGGTCTCAGATATCACATAATGAACTAGGAGCTAAAGCAGAAGCATTAAACATATTAGATTAATTCTCTAGGGTTTCCATGAAAACTTGACCCTAAACCAACCTCCAACTCAAGGAACCAAATCTCATGAGGTGTTTGCTTGTACATAAATAGCTTCAGCAATTACCATATATACTCATGTATAAGCTGAGTTTTCCAGCACATTATAAATGCAGTTTTTGTGGTCAAATTAGATGCCTTGACTGATATTCGGGTCGGCTTATAGTCGAGTAGATATCCACTTTTTTTGCATATGTGTGGGAGCAGCCAATGTAAATATGGGTAGCTCTTATTGTTGCCTCTGTTAGTGTTAGCTTTCACCTGTGTATTGGAGGCAACGTCAGAAGAATATCCACCACTTCTTTATGAAATGAAAAACGTCCTTGATGCTTCACAGACCAATGGCTGCTTGCATATGAATATGCATATCTTAGTAAGCAAATGATGCAATTCAGCCAGTTAGTACAAAGAAAATCAGGCCTACACTTCCTCCCTCTCCTTCAACATGATATACTTTACTCCCTTCCAATCAAGCTACTATGACTCAAAGAGATCCCTTAGGGATATACTTCCATTCCCAAACTTGAACTCTTTATCTTTTCCAGCAACAATCTTATCTGATTCTGCCACAGCAGGGACTTCCAGATGAAGACAGACTAGCTAGAAAGGCCCACTTCCAACATTTAATCAATTAAATCTACTTTGCTAGTGACAGCCCTGTGGCTCACCGAACATTGTCCAAGACATCAGCTCATTTAATATTTGGATGCCGCATCTGGAGGGACTGATGACTGGAGAGGGACATCATGTTCTGTACAGTCGAGGGCCAGGGAAGGCGAGAGAAACCCTCCACAAGCTGAAATGACACAGTGATTGCAAGCCGAACTCCAATCTATCAACAATCCCGGTGCACCACCAGGCAATGCTTTGTTCTGCTGCCCTGAGATAGTTAACATTTATTGTGCCAACCTGGCCGATAAACACATGTGGGGTTAATTGAACAGCAGAGAGATAAAATGGCTTGGTGAGCCTCGCCTTCCGAGTTCTCAGGTCTTGCTTGGTGATGGTCGCACCAGGGTGCAGCTGCCTTAGCCAGTTCCCCTGCTTCAGCTGGCAAGACTCACTTCCTGCAAGACATCCCTGAGAAGACACATGGACCTACCCTGATGCAGCCCTAGGTGCTGGAGCAGCCATGTGGAGACCCTGCCAGTGCTAAGATGCTTACACATTCACTGATTTGGCTTTCCTCCTGCAGTCAGCATCACTGCGTGTGTTTTGTGAGATGGAAGAGAACTTTGTGGATCGGTGTTGGACAAATAGGCTAATGGTGGACTTGTGGGCTTGGCAGCACTGGGTTGGGATGTTTTCTTGATGTGCACTTAACCTTTACATAAAACTCTCTCATACATCTGAGATTCTGTGGATTTGTTTCTCTAATGTACCCAGACTGACACATGCCCATCAGGTTGCCATGCACCAGAGATGACGGGTCAGCAACTAACAACAAGAATACAAAAGCAAGGTTTTTACTATTTCAGAGATATCAGCCACCCAAGCTATTTCCGGTGCCTTTGTTTGCAATATAGATTCATGAAACACAGAAGCCGGGAGGAAATGTTATTCTCGTTCACATCATGGGGTAAGGCATTCGGTGTGGTGCTAGCTCACCAGCAGCTTACTCTAAACAACCTCATAAAACATACATAGCACGAAACGGAAGCTCATTGGTCTGGGTGGCAGGCAGCACTGCTTTATGTGAAGAAGTTTGTCTCGTGGCTCACTGGACGTCATGCCAGCCTCTGCAAAACAATGAGTGGCTGGTGGATGCTCCCCATGTCACATAGAGAGGAATCGGAAACAGTGGCACATGCCACACTGATACCTTTGCTAAGAATGCCAGAGAGAACCATGCTAAACTGAATCTGCCCACCCTCCACGCAGTGCCTCACGCCATCCTCCCCTCCTCAGGCAAGAAAGGAAAACAGAACATTGAATGTTACTGTCTTGACAGATATCTGAAGATGAGTCACCTCTAGGGAACATGCTTCTATAGCAGAATAGAATTTTAAACTAATACAACCTCTTCTAAGCTTAGATTGTGTGCTGCTTTCTGATAACAGTGAAAAAAAATATACAAAATATATTTGGGCCATATTATGCAACTGTGTGTGTGTGTGTGTGTGTGTGTGTGTGTGTGAGAGAGAGAGAGAGAGAGAGAGAGAGAGAGAGAGATGTAAGCTTGACAAGAGGTGAAAAGTATGCAATATATGTGTGTGATATGCTGCGACCGAGTAGCGTCTGAGGCATAGCAACCTTACAGGACATTGGAGAGGTGCTCCACAGCATCTCTAATGATAAATCTGTTCCGACCCACACTGCTGCATCTTCCTCCCATGGAGTGGCTAGTGGGTTTCATGACCTTGTATTTATCAGCCTACCATTAACCCATTGACACACCAGAGTTTCTCTCTCTCTCACACACACACAGAGTTCAAAAAGTTCATGGAGAATGAAATGAAAATACAATGGAATTTCCCCACAACCTTTTGGGAGTCCAGGTGTGTTTGTGTGTGTGTGTATTAATCATCGCTATCCACATCGCATCTAGCAGAGCTTCAGGGTCTTCCCAAAGAATGACCACCTCCTTTCCTTTCTCTTCCACCCTGGGACCCAACCAACCCCAAATGAACTTTGACCTTTCTACACTTGCCTATCCTTGGTGTTTCACGTTAATGCATCATGTGATGCTGCCCTTTGGTGATTGCAGTCACCTGTTCATGGACATTCCAGTTCTCTCCATCTTTTGGCTGTGAGAACAGTGCTGGATGGATACTGGTACAATGTATATTCCAATCGTTTTTGTCTTTGTTCCTGTTCTCCCTCCCTGGTGGCCCTTCCCCAGTGTTCCCAGGGCTGAGGCGGGAGTTCCTTCCTTCCTCAAGTGTTTACTGTACGCTTCCTCATGGCCATGAATTTCTACTCAGGATCAATTAAAAAGGTTTTTTTTTAGAAATTAGATGCTGTTAGAGTCTTAGTTTGAAACACCTCTCTACATATAAGAGAGGTTATGGCTAGTAACTTTATGGTGGTTAGTCTACAGCATTGTCCCAGGCTGCTTTAGTACCTAAGTGATTATAACTGGGGCAAGAAACCTGAGCTGAAGTATGAGATGCTCCACTTCCTTTACGTTTGATGTCTAAAAATAGTTCCCACTCCAGCTTAGCTGTCTTTTCCCCCCAAGAGGGTTTCTCTCTTCTTTATTATTTAAACTGAACTTTTACTGGTCCCCCATAAGCGTTTCCTCCCACCCCCTTCTCTATGTCCTGTCGTTCTCCCCATTGCTCTGATCAGAAACTTGATCCTTGGCTCTCCCTCACACACGCCTCAATCCTGTTGGCCTCTACCTTCCAAATATTTCCAGAACCTGCTCTTTGTTCCCCACCTGCAATGGCCCTGGCCCAAACTACCTCCCCGTGCCTGGTTGGTGATAACCATTTTACTAAGGCCATCTATTGTTTTGCTCTTCTGCATCCAGTGGCTGAGTTGCAGCCAAGTGGAGGACCCTCAACAACAATGAACCTAGTCTATTCTCAAAGGAGGTTTGGTGGGAGAGCATGTTATACTCTGGGGTGCTAATGTCAAAGTCATTAGTTTGAAACCACCAGCTGCTCTGAGGGAGCAAGATGAAGCTTTCTACTCCTGTAGAGATGGATAGTCTAGGTCACTGACTGGGCCAATTCTCCTCTGTCCTAACAGGGTTGCTCTGAATTGGAATTGCCTGGAGGGCATGAGTTCGGCTTGAGTTTGAGTCTATTTGCAATGTTCCCCTGTTGGTGGATCTTTCCGCTGAAGGATCACCCCTACTTGCCCTTCAAGGTTATGTGAATTTGCCCTCCCTTTGAAATGATTGCACCATCCTTATTTGCAACCCACTCTTCACAATCACATCTTCATCACAATCACATCCACTTGTTGCACATGCAGCATTTAAATGACTGAAAATACCTTCAGCTTTCCTAACATGGATCCACATGCTGACCCTACATAATAGCAGAACAGCATTGGTGGGAGGGGAGTGGGGGGTGTCTCTGAGCCAGGAGATCTTTAAGAAAGCAGATCGCCTCTATTTCTCCCTCATAGTCCCTGGTGTGTTTGAACTGATGGTTCAAAGCCCAGAACTCAATCCATCATGCCCTTGGGCTCTTTTCTGGCTTGAAACCCACTGCTGTGAAGGTAATTTGGAGCCCAGAAACCTTGTGTGGGATTTCCAAGACGGTAAATCTTCCATACACAGGCTGATCATTCACCCTCGGAGGGTTGGTGGGTTTGGACAGCTGGCATTGAGGTCAGCGACCCAGTGTCTGAGCCACAGGGCCACCCACCGAGGCTCTTTTCTTCAATAAGAGATGGCTAAATAAGCGCCACCTTTATTGTTCCAACTTAGCTATGAGTTTGACAAAAAGATGTCCTTTAGAATCGAGCTCATTACCTTCAACAGCCAGAAGAACTGTATTAAAATGTACGTCAGGTCACGTCACTGTTCTTCTCAGGTGCTAGTGAAGCATTGCCATCATTCTCTACAGGAAAGGGTGGAACAGCTGCAAGCCTTGACAGGTGTGCAAAGCACCATCTCTCTGCCCCCAAGTGGCTGGTGGTGTCAAACTGCTGACCTCCCAGTTAGCAGCCCAGTGAGTAACCACGATTCCACCAGGGCTCCTCCCTAAAGCCCTACAGTGGGGAAAAAGAAAACCCTACAGTGGTCAGTACAGGTGCTGCCTCCTTTAACACCAGGCAACGAACTAGCTAATAGGTGAATGTTAAATGGACAATTAGGCTCAGATGGCAGTGATCACGATTCCCAGAGAAACCTTCACCCTATGGGGCATCTTTAGTTTCCACTGGCTAGGGAAATATGCCAAACAAATCCCTGGTGACTGCCTTCCACAAACTGCCTCTAGAGTGGTTCACCTGATGGTTCTCACACATTTACTCAACACAGCATCAGAATTACCCAGTTGTTAGGAGTCTTCACGTCTTCCCGCTCATGAGCCCAACTATGGACAACAGAACAAACTGCCATCCGGTCCTGCA
Organism: Tenrec ecaudatus; assembly: GCF_050624435.1. Taxonomy (NCBI): domain Eukaryota; kingdom Metazoa; phylum Chordata; class Mammalia; order Afrosoricida; family Tenrecidae; genus Tenrec; species Tenrec ecaudatus. The sequence goes on along the minus strand of NC_134539.1, from coordinate 71,609,464 downwards.
CCATGCTCATCCCCGTTGCTTTGCTTGAGCCCACGGTTATAGGTACTGTCAGTCTGTTGGGCAGCTTAGCCTAGGGAACTGGGAAGTCCATTTACGCATGCCCAGGAGAGCCAGCATAGGAAAGCTGGATTTTCCCGCCGGTGGGCCCAGATGGGCGTTACACCTGGAGCAGCCCACCTGGGCCAGGTGATTGCAATTCAGCCAATGGGATCGACCTGGGGTCGTTCACCACGCCTTCCCCGGGAACCCTTGAAAAGGCAGGGACCGGAAGGGAGAGGGTCTGGTCTTGCTTGGGCGGTCTGTTCGTCTTCTTGGGAGGAGAGAGATCCTTGCGTGACCTGGGGCAGTCTTTGCCAGGCCGCATGGTCAAAGGAATCCTATAGGTGCCGCGTAAAACCTGAAGCTTCTTTTAACTCTCATTAAATTCACTTGGATCACGAGCCTGGCTTCAGCGTGAAATCTTTCTCGCGTGGAGCCAAGGACCGAGGCTGCAATCTAGTCCCGGAGAGGAGACCTAACAGTCCATCTGTCAAGGGTCCGCTGGAGGGCTTGCCCACACAGGTGCTGCAGGGCCTCACTGTCGGTAAGACTGTCATTGAGCTGAGGATCTGCATTCTGAACAGGTCCTTAGGTGATTCAGCTGACACCCTTGGAGGACCAAATTGAAACCTTGCAATTTAACCATAAGCAAACCTTAAAAAATATAAAACAAAGAAATAAATCTATATATTTAAAGAGAGTTTCATAAAAGAATCGAATATTTTATATTGCTACCAAATTTGTCATCAATGCACGTAAGCCTCTTCTACAGTTTTGCTTTGGAGGAAGGCATTTCCCCCTTTGCTCATTCCTGCTTTGTGCCTGGCGTGTATAAGGAGCTCCTCCTTTTATCTCCACTAAGGAGTCCTGCTGGCATAATGGTTAGAGCCTGGGCTGCGTACTACAAGGTGCGCAGTTCAAAACAACCAGCTTCTCTTTGGGGAAAAGATGAGGCTTTCTATTCCTTAAAAGATTTGCCGTCTCAGAAACCCACTGGGCCCTTCCACCCTGCCCTATAGGGGTCACAATGAGTCAAAATTGACTCGATGAGGGTGAGTTTGGTTTTTACCTCCACAAAGGAGTCCTCCTGGTGCAATGCTTGGCTGCTCACATGAAGGTCAGATGTTCAAATCTGCCCCAGGTGAGAGAGGTGGCATTGTGTTTCCATAAAGACTTACAGTTTTGTAAATCTGATGAGGTGGTTCTACTCTGTCCTGCAGTGTCATAGTGAGTTAGAATTAACTCAAGATCATTGGGTTTGGCTGCTCTGGATAATCCTTACAAATGTGAGGTTTAAATGATAGATTATCTAACCACACAATCCAGATTTGCTTTGTTTTGAGCTGTACATGAGAAATGTTTTTCCAGGAATTTCAGGGGTTTGAGCTATGAGAGTCTCAATCACACACGCATTGCAGTGCCGTAAGGAAGAGGAGCTCCCATGTAGGAATGGGGAGGGTCTGTGGTCTTGGGTAAGGAAACTACAGCAGGACCAGTTTCAGGCTTTCATGGGGTGAGGAGGTGGTAGTTGAGCCTGCCTACCCTCTCTCTAACTGGTAGCTCAGTCTGCAAAAGCAAGGACTCAGTCTTGCTCAGGTGACATAAGAAGTAAAATATCAACTTCAAGAACTTTCTTGGGAGTGCTGCTATGTAATGGAATAAAATGTATTTTAAGAAAATGCACATTTTAATCCAGGCACCATCCTCGGACGGGAATAGAGCCAGGACTGGTGTTCTTGTGAGGAGTCCTGGTAGCTTAGTGGTTACGTGGTGGACCGCTAGGCAGAAGTTTGAAACTTCAGCAGGTCCGCAGGAGAAAAAGGAGGTCTCTTTCCCACAGAGTTCCAGTCTCAGACACCCACAGAGGCAGGCAGTTCTACCTGTCCCATAGGGTCCCTGTGAATTAAACTGGACTCAATGGCAGTGAGTTTTTTTGAACTTGAATGTTCTTGTGAGCAGTAGGGTTTGGTGCTGGTGTGCTGGCAAGAAGGTTAGCACTTCCACCTTTTCAGTCACTCCATTGGAGAAAGGATAGGCTCTGAAAACCTACAGAGTAGTTCTACACTCTCACTATGAGTTTCAATCAACAGTTTTTGGTTGAAGTAACCCAGTGCCATCGAGTCAGTGTTAAGACTGCACATTTTTATACAAGCAGAGGAGGGGGTGAGGGGGTGGGCTTGAACTGCTGACCTGGTGGTTAGCAGCTGTGTTTGTGACCCCCCCCCCAAGTGTCACCAGGGCTCATTTGGTTTATGTAAGATGGTGGTAAAAGCATTTTCCGTATTCCCCCTTCTCATGTCTGTTGTCTACTTCCAGGGGGTTCTCAGTGTAAATGGGTAATGGGCTCAGCCACTAACTGAAAGGTTGGTGGTTCGATCCCACAGTGGGAAGGAACATTTCCTAATCTAATTCTGACACACATAGGGTCTTCATGATTTGGAATGGACTCCATGGCATTGAAAAACAATAAAAAAAAACTGGCTTCAGGTAAACAGAAGTTTAGGCCAAGCAGAGAAGAAAGCGAGAGTGTCAGATAATTAAAGAATGGAGAGGGAAAGCATTTGTTATTCTCAAATGAAGATATGCAGCAGAATTTACTGTTGTTTATCAGGTAGCTGGTTTGCAAAACACTGTGCTTCTTGTGAGTAAAGTAAGTTAAATGGACAAGCGCTCCCTTATGGGAGTTTGATTTCAACATGGATAGCCTAAATCCCACCAACATTCTGTAGAGCTGCCCCATCGGCACCCTCCACTCACCAGCATCATCAACCAGGAGCGCATCTGTGTGGGGTCGCACCGGCTAGGGCATATTTATGCTGAGGATAACCTCTCGCGTTCCCCCTGGTGGTGGGCGAGCCAGGAATGCTTTTCTGGAGGAAGAGAGACTTGGGATCTTTGGAGGGCAAAATGCAAGACTTCACTGACGAGAGACACCAGCGGAAGGGGCAGGCCCGGAGTGTTTTCACCACTTCCCTTGGCTTTTTTTGAAAGTGGTTTCGAAGTGGGTCCCCTCTGCGGGCCTGATGCGGGAAGCTAATCAACCCCAGTTGTGTGTCGGTGCTGGATTTTCTTACCCTCTCGGCTCCCTTGGTCTGTTGACTGCTCGCTGGGGTTCTCAGGCATTGATTTGACTCCAGTCTCTAACCAATCAGGATGGACTCACTGCATCCATCACCTTGGTCTCTCCGCCTCTAACTTAATACTTCAATTGCACAGTGCGACCAGGGGATGCAGACGGTGAAAGTACCTTATCTTGCCCTTCTCTCTCAAAAAGGGCCAGAGGTGATTCAATGTCATGCACAGAGCCATTCTTGACTTGTGAGGGTCCAGAGTCTGGGTCTGTTGGCTTGGCATGCGGTGGTGGCTTGCATGTTGCCATCGTGCTACATCTTGTGCCACCGGTTTTGCAAAGACCAGCAGGATCACTCTTAGTGAACCAGTTTCCACAGAGCTTCCAAAGACATGAGGAAGAAAGGTCTGCTGATCTGGTCCCGCCCAAACAGTCAAGGAAAGATCTGTGAATAACGAACCACAGCAGAACACCATCTGATAGAGCACTGAACCTTGAGCTCCGGGCGTGGAGGGCCCCCCAAATACACAGTGTATGCGACAATGGACTCCAGCACCCCACGAGGTGTGAGGACGGCGTGGGACCAGGCCGCATTTTGCCCGTGATGCTTGTGCTCGCCACGAGCCAGGGTTGACTGAGTGAGAACTAACACCACCACCGCCAGTCAGCAGGTGCTTTGTGCTATTTTCTTGACTGTCCAAGCACACTGCGATGGCCCCTTCTCTCCTTTTACTGTGCTCGCCTATGTTTTGGCACTCAGGAACTGCATTGTAGTTTGTTTTTAACATTGAAAGTAATTTCAGCACACACACACACACACACACACACACACACACACACACACCACCCCCTCCCCCAGAGTTCTTATTTTGGGGGCTGGGAGGGGATATCCAGAGGAGGAGCGACATCAAACGTCCCTGACTCCTAATCAGCATGAAAGTCTAGATGGCCCTGGAGTCTGAGTCAACTCCGATTTCTACCTCCCCACACACCTGCTGACCCATCGTCTTATCAAGGAGGATGGTGATGCCATGTGATCCAGAGCTCCAGGAGTCTTTATTTTAGCAGGGATTTGAAGAACTATTTAAACAGATTCAGGCATGGCCAAGGGGAAGCTATTGAAAGCGACCCAAGTTTTCAAAAGTTGAGTGAATTAGACTGATGACTGAACAGAGAACGTTATAGGTTGAGGTACTGGGATGGGGAGAATTAGAAAAGACTTGTGCAGGAGACTGAAGAGTAGTACACATTCCAAGCAGCATGGTCAGGCATCTTTGAGCAGGGTACCATTGTTTCCAACTGTGATGATTAAAAGATGCTTTTGTCATGCAGTGTGCCTCCTACCCTTGTGCTTTAGGAGGAATAGCCTTCTACTTATTGTCCAAGTTCACCTGGCTTTTATGTTTGCCTCCATTCTGATTTGGCAGCCGTGGCTTGGGAAGAAACAGTTCAAAGCCATGGGTTTTAGGGCCGGGGTTTACGGTAACAGCAACAGAGCTTGAGAACGGGAGGGCGAAAACACCATTAGAGCGATTTCTTTGACATAGGCCATGGCCTCCAGAAAGTCTCCTACTAAATTATGGATAAGATGGCTGGAAAGACACGATTAACCCATTAGCAGAGATTGTTTTATTGTCTGAGGTGGAAAAGAGCTAGAAGATGTGTCATCTTGGGAAGGCTAGAGTGTCAGGCAAGGTCTGAGGAAGCTGACTGGGCAGTGCTTAAAGAGCGTGTTTGCTGATAACCTCAACTTGACCTCAGAAGGTCTTGGTTTCCACTGCTGGTCCCATCACTTCCGAGCAGCGAGTCCCTCATAAAGTCACCTAGTCTCTGACCCTCAGTTTCCTTGACTGTAGAATGGTATGTAAATTGTATTGCTATGAGGTAGTATAGCCAAACTTTTGGCATAAAATGGCTCACTGTAAGCACTCAATTAATGCTAATCATTATTATTGGTCAGGGAGGATAACGCCATTTTCCTCGTTACATTTTTGAAGTTCATTATTTTTTAGGAAAGCACAAGCAGTATCCTAAACTCAGAAACAGGATCTTTGTATTATCCCCCCAAAAACTGGATTCCATCCAGTAAAGCACTCAATGTATTCTTAGGAGGTTTATAAAATGTTTCCAAGAAGCTGTACCCGAAAAGCCTTGAGAGACTGGCATGACTCATACGATTCTTGCAAAATCCCCTCCTCTCTCTGCAGCTCTGAAGGACAGAGGCTAATTCACTATCAACTCTCACCAGCCTTCGAACCCATCACCTCGCCAACACCCAGTTCTTCTGAGTGCTATGAACAGTCTCTGTTTTTTCCTCGACCTGGCCCAGACATCTCATTTCTCTGCTGACTTTATTTCTCCACATTGTTCATAAAGGAAAAGCTAACATTTTGAGATTAATTGACTTATCTCTTAAAGCCACACATTCAAGGTCCTTAACCTCAGATTTGCAGTGCTCCTCTGGAAATTCTTTGTTCATTTCCCTGGTAAAAGTCCTCCTGCAATCACCACAGAGAGTCTTTGAAACATATCCAATCTCCTATGTCAACTTACTCACAGAAATCGAAGCTTTGCAAAGGAGTCCTCTTAACTTCCCACTCAGAAACAACCCCCGACCCCCCCCCCCCCAGACCTGGTTATCCGACTGCCTTTTCTTTCCTCCTGTTAGAAAGGAGTGATTCCTCTTCTTTCCTAAGGCTGAGTGTTTGCTTTTCCAACCTCCTCAGTAGCTTGACATAATGAGCGCCCATCTTCCTCTCCTGTATAATTAACCAATCCTTTTCCAATGGAGCCTTGCTGTCAATCATTATATCCTCCAAAAACCTTGTCACCTTCCAGTTACCTGCCTGCAGCTGCACATCCTACTCCTAGCACATTGCATTTCCATCCCTGTTAACGTTAGTCTCCCTTTCCCCATCGCTCACTTCTTCCTTAAGCTTGAGGAAGCTTCAGTATTTGATGTCTCATCATGCTGTAGGGACAGGCACCACTGACTGCCATATGGTTACAGCACACAACTCTCATCAACAATGCGCCCGTTTGACCATCGACTTTTCTTGGTGCCCGTAACCCCATTGGCTTAGTTTCCCCCTTAACCCCATTTATCTCTTAAGACTCTTTTATAGGCTTGTTTTTCTCTTCCTGGCTATGAACTGTAGGAGTTTCTCCAGGATCAATTCTATTCTGGGTCTCTTCAGACTTCGTGCTTCCCCCAGGTAGCTTCATCTATCATTTACAACTCAGCCCCTTCAGGCCCAAAGATCTCGTCATGACCTACTTGATATGTCTACTTGGGTACTTCATAGAACATCGACAACTTATCCTGTTCAAGATGCACTTCCTCTTTCTCCAGTATTCCCTCTCCTATTACAAGATAGCTCCACCACCTGTGCATCAGAAACCACAGAGGCAATGTAGCACGATGCCAAGGACGCGGGCTCTGAAATTCATGGTCCCTCCACATACTAACTGTGCTGCTTTGGACAAGCTGCTGGTGTTTTGTTTTGTTTTGTTTTAATTTGAGCTTGATTATCATAACAAGGAGAAGGATTAGGGACCTACCTGAGGCAGATGCTCTTGTTGCCTAATCAACCTTACTGCCCATACTTCTAATAAAATCCAGTTAGTTGTTTATTTCTAGGATAATCAGGCAGGAATTAGCTACAGCCTCTAAATGAGAATTTGATTGAAGAGAGAAGGTAGATGGAAGATGATAAGACATCGTAATTTTGAGATTGGAAAAGTAACAAATCTTGTGTTTCAGTGGCAAAATATTGGGTCTGCTTACTATTCTTTTATCGTGCAATGTTGATAATTTTACTAGAAAGATATACTAAAAGGAAAAAAACTAAACATAATCTAACCTATTAGTATTTGGTAATTATTGCATTGTTGATTACAGTATGGATCTGTAGGAGTCAATTTTTAAAAAATCATTTTATTAGGGGCTCATACAACTCTTATCACAATCCATACATACATCAATTGTGTGAAGCACATTTGTACATATATTACCCTCATCATTCTCAAAATACCTGCTTTCTACTTAAGCCCTTGGTATCAGCTCCTCATTCTTTCCCCCTCCCTCCCCACTCCCCCTTCCCCATAGAATTTATAAATTATTACTATTTTGTCATATCTTACACCATCCGACATCTCCCCTCACCCACTTCTCCACTGTCCGTCCCCCAGGGAGGAGGTTATATGTAGACCTTATAATCTGTTCCCCCATTCTCCCTCACCTTCCCTCCACTCTCCTTAGCCAATCATGGCAATTTCATTTCCTTGTCAACATTGTTTTATAAATGGGCATGTGATGTTCTTATGACCAATGAGATAGGATGAAAAATCTGCAGAGAGGCTCCTTGCTTAAAATAACACAATGAAGGCTAAGTTAAAAATTACTGTCACAAAACCATAAACCCTTTATTTAAAAAAATAACAAAATATGAAACTACTGTATACTTTTGAAGATGGTATTTCCATCTCTCTAACTTTTTCCTGAAGGATTTTGCACTTTTCAATGTACCCCACAGTAAAACAGACGTTGGGGTATCCTCCAGAGAATCAAATAGTGTCATTTTAAAATGTCATCTTGGAAACAAAAAGAAGTCTGTCAGGGCAAAATTGGTGCTGCAGTTAGAAGTGGGGAAGGTTTCTCAGTGAAATTCACCTACGGTGGCCCTTGCTACCCTCCAAAAATGAGCAGGTGCATTTATGAACTGGAAACATAGTAGTAAAGCTTTGTGATTTACTCATGTACATACTTGAGCTGATGGAAAGCCAGACATATTCTTGGAAAACAAGACTCAGCACCATAAAGATACCAAATAGCCTTGAGTCAATTGATACATTCAATACAACTCAAACCCAGTTAGTTTCTGTCCAATCTCCAACCCCGTGCCCTGGAGTCATATTAAGTTTATTTGGAAGGTTTTCTGGAGTCTTCTAAAGCTTATTTGGAAGAATGGCAAAACAACAATGACAAAAACTTTTCAAAAAAGATAACTATTATTAGTGAGCATGACTACGAGATATAAAATATTGGGTAGCACTTCATCACCATGACAATCGTGTAGTATGGGTACAGGGAGACAGAGACTAACCAGTGGAACAGAATACAAGCTAAAAATATAGATCTAAATACTCATAAAAACAACTCAAATAATTATTTGAAGAAAAACAAATGCTTACTTATCTAGTTGGAAATAACTCAGTAGCTATATGAGAAAATATCAATTAGAATCAATTTCTACTGTACACTACTAGTACATTCCAAATGGATCAGTGGATTGATAGCAAATAAATGATTAGCTTGTGAAAACATACAAGTGCTTCTGTTATTTGTGAATGAGAAAAAAATTCTGATTATGCAAAAATAGATCGATAAGGTAGATTAAAATGGAAAGTTTTACTTTGGGGGAGAAAAACACAAAAACATCAAACTGCAACAGCAAAATAAAGAGGCAATTAACAAACTAGTTTCAAATGTATGTTACATAACAAACAGCTGTTATCTACAATGTAAAAATAAATGTTTTCTCAAACTTTAGAAGAACAAATTAGCATCTCAATAAGGAAATGGGCAATGATTATGATCAGACAGCAGAAAAACTAGTGGGAACACTCCTAAACACGTAAGATATTCAGTCTTATAAGATGAATAAAAATTAATTTTAATAGGTTACATTTCTCAGCTATTAGATTGGCAAATGTATGTAGTCTGACTATACTCATTTTTAACAGGTTGTTGGAAAACAAATATCTCATGTGTCATTAGTAAGAAAGTTAAAAGGCACTGTGTACCCTCATAAAAAGGAATTTGTAATTGATCTATGAAATTGCGCATATATGTGTTCCTTTTTATTTTAATCATTTTATTGGAGGCTTGTACAACTCTTATCACAACCCATCCATCCATCCATTATGTCAAGCACATTTTTACATTTGTTGCCATCATCATTCTCAAAACATTTGCTTTCTGCTTGAGCCCTTGGTATCAGCTCCTCGTGTTTTCCTCTCCCTCCCTGTTTCCCCCTCCCTCATGAACCCTTGATCATTTACACATTATTATTTTGCCATATCTCACACTTTCCAACGTGTCTTTTCACCCACTTTTCTGTTGTCCATCCCCCAGGGAGGAGGTTATATGTAGATCCTTGTAATCGGTTTCCCCCCTTTCCACCCCACCTTCCCTCTACCCTCCCGATATTGCCACTCTCAGCAATTGTCCTGACGGGGTCATCTGTCCTGGATTCCCTGTGTTTCCAGTTAGTATCCGTACCCATATATGTGTGCCTTGATGAAACAATTCCTTTCCTGAGAATTAATTTTGAAGATACACTAGAAAAACTACAAAATGACATGACCACGCTCATTATACTATTATTTGGAATGACTGAATTGTTCAGGTGTCTATCAATAAGAACCTGGCTGACTAAATTATGACACATCCATAAATGGAGTACCATTCAAGTATAAAAAGGAATGAGAAATATATATATATCACAAAAGAGTGATCTTCAGGAAATAGTCTTAATAAAAAGCAAAAGGCAGAAAAATGTGTAAAGTAAGTTATCATCTGTAAGAAAAGATATACATTTGCATATCTTTTCAGAAAGAAAGAGAATGATAGACTAAACCCCAAACTCATGCACTTGTAGGCGAGACAAGGTACTTCAGGGGAGGTAGTAGGGACAGGAAGCTTTCTCATCTGGTTTCCACTGTGTGAGCAGGGGCATGTGGAGCAGCTGTAGGCATCTTAAAACCATGAGGATGAAGATGCAGATAGAAGTTGGCAAAGTGGACAGGCAGAAAGAATCCAGGTTTCAGATATCCTTGGAGTTTCTGGAATAAATCAACACCCAACTCTTCCACTCGAAAGTTAAATAAGCCCCAATCTAAGCTGTATTTTTCACACCCTGATGAACTCTGCGACCATGTGGAAGTTACCTCGGGACCTGTCTTTTCGATCTGCAATGCATAAATGATCGTGTTTACAGATTATAAGGCTGTGCTGCTAACATTTGTAGAGAGTTCCACAGAATTTGTAGTAGGTGCTATTACTGTCTGTCTTTCTTTTTTATTATTATATCCCTCTTTTATTTTATAGCTATTTCAAGTCCTTCCTCAGAAAAAGTTTCTTCAAAATGGTTCAAGCCCTTGCAGTGTTCCAAACTTACATGTGGCTCTCAAAGGATTCTTACAGATTCAAGACTCTCTGTGCAGTCCTTATGTGCGTAGCAAATACTGGGCATGTGAGTAACAGGCATGTATCAACACAACCTATTCTCTCCTTTGGAATGCCCCTGATTTTCCCCTAAAAGACTTCTGAACGCTGGCCTTTGGAGAACTGTTGTCTCCTGACATCATACTTAATCTGCATTTGGCACTGATATCCACCTTGCCACTTAAAAAAAATCACTTTATCACCTGAAACATGAATCAGAATAATAGCCAGGGAGAACCAAAATGCAGTGGAAATACAGCTTCCCTGACCACTTTCCAATTTCCTGTCTCCCAAGGTGTCATTCCTCTTAGCCATTACAAATGGTGCCTTACACTGAGCTCCTGTGTGGATCATGTAAGCATCTTTAGCAGGTGTAATGGCTTCAGTATCCTGGTGCACTTGATCGGTTTTCTTGTCTGACACGTATTGTGTGCTTTGTCTCAGACATTGATCTTGGAATTGGAGGCTAGCACAGTATCCTGAGGTGAAGTTGTGTCTTTTTATTTGTAATAGAAGAGAATGATGCTTTGAAATGTAAAGCTACAGAAGAACAGTATTTATTTAGTGCTTTATAATTACTAAAATTATAGAGGATGTCACCTTCCCTTGCTTGTACACTTGTGTCCTACTTTCTGAATATTTTTCATAATACACAAGGTAACTTCTCATAGGAGGTGGGCTGAATAAGAGCCCCAGCCCCTAAGTAGATTCGTGTTCCATTTCCTGAAACCTGTGAAGAGGATTCCTAGCTTAGGTGTGAATATACTGCACTGCGCACTGAAAGGTTGGAGAGTTGAGTCCATCAAGAGGCAGCTCAGGAGAAAGGTCTGGTAATCTACTTCCAAGCACGCAGCTATTGAAAACCCTGTGGCATGAAGTCTGTATCAGGTGGGGGCAGGAGGGTTAATGAGAGAGAAGTTGATTTGGTGAACCCTAAAATTGGAGTGATGCACCCAAGAACCAAGGAATGCTGGCAACCTCTAGAAGATAGAGCACTCAAGGAATATATTCTCCCTTGGAGCCTCCAGAAAGAAGTCCCTTAGAATTTATTTCTAACTTCTGGTCTCTATAACCGTCAGAGAATGAATGTGTGTTTTTCTTTTTATTTTCATATTGAAATCATTTTATTGTGGGCTTGCACAACTCTTATCACAATCCATACATCAATTGAATCAGGCATGTTTGTACATATGTTGTCTTCATTCTTTTCTAGACATTTACTTTCTATTAAGCACTGGTATCAGCTCTTTATTTTTCCCTCCTCCATCCGCCTCCTGACCCTCATAAGCCCCCGATAGATTGTACATTGTTATTATTTTCATCTCTCACATCGACCGCTGTCTCCCTTCCCCCATGTTGTCTGTTGTTCTTCCCCCAGTAGAGGGGTGTATGGTCATGTGTCCATCATTGTGATTGGTTCCCCCTTCCTTCCTTCCTTCCTTCCTTCCTTCCTTCCTTCCTTCCTTCCTTCCTTCCTTCCTTCCTTCCTCTTCCCTTCTTCTCCCTACCCTTCTGGTATCACTATTCCCACCCATGTTCCTGGTCTCTGTATGTTGTGTATGTTGTGGACTCTGTATGTATACCTGTGTACATTCTCCGGTCTATTCTGAACCAGCACTGGAGTCATGGTAGTAAGGGGTGAGGAAGCCTCAAGGAACCAGAGGAATATAGTGTGTTTCACCAATGCTTTACTGAACCCTCATGACTCATCTCCTCTCTGTGGACCCTCTGTGGAGATAGCTCCACTGTCTCCAGATGGGCTTTAGATCTCTGTTCCAGCCTCCCTCATGGTCAACAATATGCTTTTGTTTGTTATGTGTCTGCTGATGCCTATTACTCAGTCCCTATGACTCCTCATGATCACATCAGCAGTGTGCTTCTTCCATGAAGACTTGTTGCTTCACTGCTGAATGGCAGCTTGTGTAACTTCGAGCATTTAAGACCCCAGATGCTATATGTTTTGATAGCCGGGCACCATCCACCTTCTTCACATTTGCTTATGCACCCACTTTGTCTTCAGTGATTGTGTTGGGAGGTAGAAGATGGATGCCGATTGGATAGAACAAAGTGTTCTTGTATTGAGAAAGGGTATAAACTGAAGCCTAAAGTCCATTCGCTTACCTCAGTGTATTGCCATATAAATATATGTACATGGGCCAATACCTCTATTTTTGTGAATTAATTTATTTGCATATGCACACCACTATGTTTATAACTCTATCCATTGCTTTGGTGTGTGTTGTGCTTTAGCCTCTAACTTTCTTAATTGTTCATAGCAGCAATAGAAAATAAATATATTGCATATTGACTTATTTACTCCATATAATATGGGATCATATGGAACTTCCCACATCTCTATCCAAGTTTCCAGCTTTAAAGCATCCCTAGTAGTGCAGTGGGTTATTCATTAGGCTGACATTGGCAAGGCCAGCAATTTGAGTGACAGTCTTGGAAACCCACAAGGGCAGTTCTACACTGTGAGTCAGAACAGACTTGATGGCAATGAATTGGGGCTTTGACTTTGGTTGTTGTTTTATCCTAAATTAAAGACATATTCAGATGCAGGAGGAAGCACTACTCAGCAAAGGGAACAGAGTGACAAGGAACAAAGTGGGAAGAAGCAAGGAGTGGAAGGGAATGAGATTTCTCAGGTCTAATTATGACATTGTGGTTGGTAGGGGGTTGAGGCAGACACTGGTACAGCCAACACCATGCCCTTCTTTTCCGTCTGAGAGCAAAGGATGGCGATGCCAGGGAAACATGAGATCCAGTTCTGCCTTGTGCTATTGAGAGAGTCTGTTGGTGGGTGCCTGGGAAAGAATATCATCCCTAAAGGGAGCTGCACTGGAAGAGCGCCATGCCTTCACACTCTTCTTGTTCAAAACTGTATGCTGTGAGGAGTCACCTTACGGAACCGTGGTTCACACGTTGACACCCTGAGGTTGGGGCCATGGAATCCTGGAATGAGCAACCGAGTGCTGTCGCAGAATGGAGTCTCCTGGGAGCAGGCATTTGTGATTCGCCCAAAGCTGCAAAAGTGTCATGCTGTTGTGGTTGTTAGGTGCCGTTGGGTTGGTCCCTGGTTCCTATTCATACCCACCCTATGGACAAGGAATGAAAGACCACCCAGACCTCTCAATTCTTCTTATGTCCGAGCCCTTTGTTGCAGCCATCTCATGGAGGGTATGCAAACAGAGATGTATGCCCCAGCAGAATCTCTTCTTATCTCTGGTATTAGACTTGCAAACAAACAAACAAACAACTTTAGCACCTTAGAGGAGTGAAGGCCATAGCAGTCTCATATAACCAATAGCTTCAAGGAGCTTTATTTAGCACTGTTGCTCAACCTAGTTGAATAGAAGGTTCTGGGATGAGAGCGATCTCCTGTATGTGTGCTGTTCAATGCAACAATCCCCATCCCCGTGTTCATATTGGGCATTTTCAATGTGACCAGTTGTGACTGAGGAATTGGATTTTAAAATTTAATTTATTTTACAATTGGAATTAAATATACTGAACAGAGCTCACGTCGATGATGTGGTATCTTATGTTTTCCAAAGTGTCCACGGTGGCATAGGGTCCTATGTCCATTGAACTCAAGTAACTCGATAAAATCAACATAACAACAAAATAGTGAGAACTCAGCAATAATATAAACAGTAACCTGTGTGTATTTTTGGTCCAAGTATTGTTTTAGTACTTAACATATAAAGTATAATCTGTTCCAACCCTAGGAGAAACAAGGTTTTGCTACACTCAATATTTTAAAATATCCTTGAATTGTGAGGAAAAGAAACACTTAGAAATTTCATTGTATTGTTTAAAAACCATTCAGAAACTTCATTGCATGAAAGTTTACTTCATACAATGGTTGCATTACCTGCTGAGTTCCAAACTCAGGCTTGGAGTAAGATGCCACTTCTGTGGCTTGTCAGTACCCTATTTTATATGGAAAACACTAAAACAGAGAATATTTGGGAAATGCTGTTTCAATTTTCCCATTTCTAGAGTCTTTAAAATATACTCAATAGCACACCATGAGTAAATATGATTTCCATGTTACAAGACTACTTCTGAGATATTTTCAAAAACTTAAAAAAAAACAAGGATACGGAATGCAACAAGGGTCAATGATGAGTCAAGAAGACATACTCACCCATTTATGGTCACATTTTAGTAATAAGCACACTGTCTATTAGTCATGTTTTATAAAAAATAAAAACTCTTTGTCACTAGGACCTTTGAAAACTTGACCAAGGGGCTTCTTACTGATACTGTTATCATTTTACAGAGACAACCACACACCTAGAATAACATATCATTAACCTAGTAATCTATCTCATAACCCATCTGCCTGTTCGTTTGTCAAACTGTGGTTGCTTGTATGCTGCTACGATACTGGAAGCTATACCACTTATGTTTCCAATACCAGCAGGATCACCATGGGGGACAGATTTCTGGGACGGCTCTGGCTAAATAATAGAAACATAATTGGTAATCTCATACTTCCAAAGATTAGTCAAGGAGATCCCAATGAACCACAAGAGTATTCTCAGATGTAATGCTGGGAGATGTCCCTTAGGTTAGAAGGCATTCAAAAAATACACAATAGCTGCAACAATAGACTACAAAATTCTAATAACCATGAACATGACATAGGGCTTACAAGGTTTTGTTCTGTTATACATGGTCACCATGAATTATCGATGACACTGCGGCAACTCAAAACAACTCATTTATCAGCTGAAACTCTCCATTAAGTAGTACTTTTGCACAGTAGTGAGAGCAACAAAGACTATTTGTGGGATCTTGGAATGTCATGTTAAACCAGCCATATACTTTACAATGGATTTATGAACAAAAATAACCCATGTATGTAACTAGCTAATTAAGAAACATTCCAACTGTGGTTTAGAAGAGCGATTCTCAAATGCCAGACCTTGGGTTACTACATGCCATGACAACGTTGTTCCCAGTCCATGGAGAAGTGAGAAAAAAGAGGGCATACATGATTCCTTTGATTCTGTCACTATGTTCTTCCATATTCTTAAATGTATTCTTAAAGTAAGCCCTTTCTTAGCCACTAACATTCTTTTGCATATCTGGGAACTGTTACTATGGATTTACTCCCAGACCATGGTCTACTACAGAATACATTGGGTGTGGGAGAGGGAGCAGAAATGAGTTGGGTATGGTTAGCAAATGCTCCATTAATTAAAAGGCATCTTGATGTTCATAAACCATTGGTATAGTCCAAATTATGGAGGCTTTGAAGCCAGATACTCTCGGATTTGAAATATTCCCTAGCTGTGTAATCTAAGATTCTTTACTCAAGAATGGACAACCAAATCCATAAACATGCATATATGAGAGTTTTATATAAAGGTTAATTGTACATTAAGAAAACATGCCAGCCCAGTCCAGATCAAGTCCATAAGTCTGATATTAGCCCATATGTCCAATACCAATCTATAAAGTCCTCTTCAGACTCACAAAACACATGCAATGATGCTGAATATAGAAAATTACAGACAAGTGGGTAGAAAGTCTTTGGATCCAGTGGCAATGGAAACATCTCAGTGCTGGCAGGAGTCTCTGCATCAGGGTGGGTCCGTGTGTCTTGTCAGCTCTTATGTGTCCCAGGGTATGAGCAGAGAGAGTCTCTCCTGCCTCTCAGGAGAAAGTACCTGATTGTCACGAATTTTCAGGAGAAGACCATGCCCAGACAGAAGCCTCATTGGCTATGACATGATTGACAAGCTAGACTCCATCCCAACACTCGTAATCCTAAAATTGACCTACGATTATATATCGACCACAATTGGTATAGTCCAAAGTATGGAGGCTTTGAAGCCAAATAGTCTCGGATTTGAAATATTCCCTAGCTGTGTGATCTAAGATGCTTTACTCAATGTCCCTGAGGCTTCATTGCCTTGTTTCTAAAATAGAATGGCTGGTAGATGTGTAAAAAAAGACTAATCAATGCAAAGTTTCTAAGATCACATAGTCCAGAAAAGAGGCCCCCAAAGTAGTTTTCTATCATCCTCATTTGCCAGAACGCACACCACATAGCTTTCATAATTATACTGTGATGGGCAGAATTCTCAGATTGTCCACCAAGCTGTACATCCTGTAATGATTCAATTATGGGTAGTTGTTTATAAGACAGGAAGATTATCTGGGTCATCTGGGATGATCATGTGAGACCTTTAAAGGCAGAGTTGTTTTCTCCAATTGTTGGTAGCAAAGGAAACCAGACAGATACACTTGGGCAGTTCAATGAAGTGATATTGTTTGCCATGTTTCTTCTAGCTGCAGTCTGTGACCCCCCCCCCATGTGACTGGGGAGGGGCATGTAAATAAAGTGTAGAGAACTCGAACTTGGGGTGTTGGTCAATTTTGGTGTTGCACTGGGTATACCAGCTCTATCTGAGAAGGAAGAGGACTCTTACAACCACCAAGAAAGAAGAGCCACCAGTGGAGTGCCTAGAAGTGGTGAGGAATACTGAAAGGACCATGGACTGCCGAAAGAACAAAGAAATCTGTCTTGGAAGAAGTACAACCAGAATGGTCCTTAGAGGCAAGAATGGTCAGCCTTCTCCTTACGTACGTTGGACATCTTATCCGGAGACACCAGTTCCTGAAGAAGGACATCATGCCTGGTAAAGTGGAGGGGGTGCCCAAAAGAGGAAGACCCTCTTCAAGGTGGATTGAAGCAGTGGCTGCCACATTGGCTCAAACTGAGTGACAATTGTGAGGATAGTTCAGGACCGGGTGGGGTTTCTTCCTGTTGTACGGAGGGTCACTGTGTATGGGACCTGACTCAATGGCATGTTACAACAACAACGGCAAGAAGCAATGATAAACATATTGGTCAATGGAATAGAATTGAGAACCCCAAAATAAAACCATACACCTGTGTTCAACTGATTTTTGACAAGGGTGTGGAGTTTATTTGATGAGAGAAAGAAGACTCTTCAATAAACGGTATTCAGAAAAACTGGATTTCCAAATGCAGAAATTATACAAGATCCAGGCCTCACCCATGTACCAAAACAAATCCAAAATAAGGACCTAAGTGTGGAACCAAAACCAAAGATCCATAGAAGAAAACGCAAGGTCAGCGCTGTTGATCTTAGCTTTTAACAAAGGACTAAGCCATAGAATTAAGTTCAGGTAGCAAAAGAAATAATTTTTTAAATAATTTTAAAAAATTGCTCACCAAAGGATTTGATGGAAAAAATGTAAAGACTGACTATTTGGAATATATTTTCAGAAACTCTATGTTTGATAATAATCTAAATATATATGTATATATATATCTGAGAACTTAAAGAAAAAGACAAACAACTCAATTATAACATGTACAAGAAGGTTGAAGACATTTCACCAAAGAGAATATTCAAGAGGCCACCAGACATATGCTCTATGCCTTTATTGTTGTTTTTAAGGGACTATCAAGTTAGTTCTGACTCACAGCATCCGTATGCACAACAGAAGGATACACTACACAGCCCTGCTCCATCTTCCCAATTGTTAACATTGAGCCCATTGTTCCCATCCTTAGCGAGATGTTAACCCAAACCACAGCATGATGTCCCCTCAGTCTTCCTAAGATGACTAAGACGTAAGAGTAAATTAATAAACACTAATGAGGAGGTGGGGAAATGAACATTTTTATCTATTGCTGATGAAATGCAAACTGGTACAACCATTATGGAAAACAATATGGCGGTTCTTTAAAAAAAAATTGAAAATAGAGCTGTCCTAAGACCCGGGGAGTTGAAAGCAGTGACACAAACAGACCAATGTCCACCTACCTTCATTGCAGCTTTATTGACAACAGTTGAAAGGTATAAACACTCTCGATGCCCATCAGTGGATGAATTCATAAACAAAATAGGCTACCTACATATTATTGAATAACTAATCTGCCAGAAACAGGAGCAAGGTCTTGATGCATGCTACAACATGGATGGAGTTTGAGACATTATTCTGAGCAAAATAAAGACAATCACTACAGGGCAGATGGTACATGAGCTCATGTAAAATAAAGACAGGCAATGGTATAGACACCAAAGTTTGTTAGTGGTTGCCAGGAGTGGGTGTGAAGTGGGTGATCAGATAGGCAACCCTGAGCTTGATTTGCCTTAATGGATACATTGCTTTCAAGTTAGGGTTGCACATCTAATTAATGCAATTGTTATCACTAAGTTGCATATTGTAAACAGCTGGATTGGTGAACATTGTGTGATATAATTTTAACAATAAAAAGAACATCTGCTGAAACAGCTTTTGTTCAATCAAACACTACATGGGCATTGCTTTCTTGCTTTGGTGGTTTAGATTCATCATTTCATATGACATCCAGTTAATTCAGTACCAGGTTTGGCTTCTGTTTTTTGTGAAGTGCCTGGGGGCTTACACTCTTGCAAACGGTTAGCCAAGGTACAATAATGGGTCTCTTTTAACCTGATGCAACAGAGGAAGAAGAAGAATCAAGAATAGGAGGAGGATATAGAATAGGTGGCTAACGACCTGCGCCACTGACCGCCTCCTTTGCATTGAGACTAGAAGAACTGGATGGTGTCTTACTACCGTTACCGAGTGCGACTCAAGATCCCCCAGAAGAATCCAGATCAAAAGGGAAAAAAGTAAAACAAAATTTAAAATTTTCATGGAATTCAGATTCTCATGGCTATATACATATGTATATGTATATAGATAGATAGATTTGATTATATCTTTATAGATATAACCAAACTTGCTCTCATTGAGTCAATGCTAATTCATAGCAACCTCCTGTAACTTTTCTGTAACTAACTGCTTACGGAAGTAGAAAGCTCAGTCTTTCTCCAACGGAGCTGCTGGTGGCTTCCAGCTGCCAATAATGTGTGTGTGTGTGTGTGTGTGTGTGTGTGTGTGTGTGTGTGTGTGTGTGTGTGTAATCTCCACTCTGCACTTATTGACATGGTTAGGTTCCCAAGACCAGGTTGTTTTGTGAAACTAGATTTATGTAAAAGTCGGGGTTGTGCCCCGTCTTCAGCACTGGCCCTCCCCCACTATTGCTCAATACCTGTTGACTATTGTCACACATGGTGTTCCATCCTCATGACCCCTTCCATGCCACTTCACAGCCTGCAGGTATGGAGGGTAGGGGTGGTCCAGTATTGCTCAATGTCTCCTACCACCCACACTGTCCAAGGACCCCACTTGTTCTCTGTCAACCCAACTCCTTTGCTTTTGACTCTTCTGCTCTCTCCCACTGACCTTCTGGCACCTTTAGGCCCTCATCTGGTCTTCTGCTGGCTGGTCACCATGCATTCTCCCATTGTTGTTCCACAAGCCCTGTGATTGGACATAGACATCACTGAAAGGGGAAGGCATTGCATCCATGTGCAATCAGTCACTATCCCTCATGTTGCCTGATTGGAACCGAGATCTCCAACATATTCTTTAGGGTTTCCCATGGAAACTTCCCTAGCCCAAGTGGCCCACACCATAAGAAACATCCCACAAGGGAGTGCCATAGACAATGAAAACAGACCATCTGGCGAGGGAAAGGACCCAACCTACCAAACCCCAAAGGAAGTTGAAGCAAATGAAGGGAGAGTAAGGGAGTGGAGCACATCATGGCCCACAAAACTCAGAGGACAATAGCCCTGCTCAGAGTGGCCAATGCACAGAGAGGACTATATGACCAGACCCACTGCGAGATGCGACATCCTGCACTGACCCATGGCCCTACATGGGACAGCACTGGAGACACAGTGTGGGATGTGTGACTGAGCTGACCTCACTACACTGAGGCAAAACACTGGGGGCTTGCAATAGAATAGCAGGGGGCGGGGGGAGAGCAGAGCCAGGAAGTCCGAGGGAGTATCAAAAATAGACTTTGGGGCCAGGGTGTGGCACCCCATCAGACTCATCCAGAAAACAGACCTTGAACTATTAAATAAAGAGAAAAAGAAACATCCCACAGGAACTTTTTTCAGCCTTGTTATAAATATGACATGTCAGATATTGAGATAGTTGGTAAGTGAGGAGGAGTGGGTATACATAATTATATACTCAACGGGAGTGCATGGTTATGTTTTTAACGAGAGTAATTTTTGCAAACAAATCCTGTTTTTGCCTTTTTCTCACCTATGTACTTTGATAGCTATAATATAAATATGAAGTGACAGTTCTTATCTTGAGAGCAAAATGGAAGGAAAAAGTAGCATATCCACTCTTTTGACATAGCACCAAGGTCAAGGACGCCCTAAATGCATGTCTCTTTCACGCCACCTCCTTTAGGAGGCTATAAAGGCCCTACAGCGACATAACCTTCCCATCTTACCCACAGGCTCAGCTAATAATCTGCAACTGAACTTTCAGCCTGGCGAGGCCGCGGTCGGTCCCTGACGGTTTACAGCTGTGAAGAGCTCTCTCCTTTGCACTGCTGTTAACTTCGCATTTTCTTAGTCCTTCTACAGGGTAGGAGGAGGGAGATGGTTCTTTGCCCTTCTGACCTGGCCCAACATCAAGCTTTCCTTTGAAAATCTCAGGACTTAAGTAACAACAGTAAGTTTTACTTATTTTTTTCCCCAGAATAAATCCCAGTTAATTTGGGGTGCTTGGACTAAGAACATGGGCATTCCTCCAATCTGCATCTTCTAATGTGAGTTGTTTTTAAAGTATGTCTCCAAGCTAATAAAATCAGATCTAACAGAAATACATGCATCTCAATCCTCCTCTTTATAGCCATAAGACTATACCCTACTCATTATATAGAAAGCCTGTGTACATTTTGCATAAGAGTAATGCCTATTACTTACCAAACACTGACTCTATATCAGGACCTCTTCTGAGCCCTTTAAGATTATTAATTTATTTAACACTCTTACGACTGGAGGCAGGTACTCTCTGCTCTAGCTTGATGTCTGTTTATAACTAGGAAATGATGGCCTGTTTAAGTAACTTTCCCAAGTGGAGGAAGGAGAAACCCAGGGGTTATGCCTTTAATGTGCTACTCAGAGAGGAGATGCATCATTTCTCTCAGTTCACAGAGCTATTGATTGCCAAGCGCGGCACTCGGCAGATGGCTGGGACCTTCACCTCACAGCCCGGTGTCTGCTTGAAGAGACAAAAAGCCCAGGTGTGAAACAACTGAACATCTAAAGATCAGTAATTGAGTCCAAACACTTCCCTCTCTTCCACTGCGATTGGCAATAAACATGAAGACTGATGGCGTCACTTTAAAAGTTCTACCTAGACCCTAGAAAACCCAATAAAGTGCCATCCAACAGACGGTGCGGTTTAAGAGTTTGTAACCAGATAGAAGCTTTCAGTTCAAGTTATGAGATAAATAGGTCTTGAAAGGGGGTTCCCTTGATCCCTGGTCTTTATAACATCCTGGGCCCCAAACACCCTGTGCTTGAACTGTTTGTGGCAGAGTGAAAGGAGGACAAATTCACTTAGCTCAGACATAAGCTATTTGTTAATGTTGCTATAAATGTCATCCTATCAAACCTGTGTGTGCAGACGTCCATGCTGAAAACCCAAACCCTGACATGCAATGCACGAAGGTCCCCTACCTTCACCCCCAGAACAACCGAGCTTAGAAACAAGCCGTTTCTTCCCAAATGGACATTGGAAATAGAATCATCACAGCCGTATCTCTCCGGGCACACAATGTTTCTGAAACTTGCATCTCTCAAAGGTTTGTAAATTAAATTATATGTTAAACCAAAGGAGTGGCCTATTTATAGGAGACTTTCTTCATACTAATTATTACTCCCTAACAGGTCTATTTTGGCAGTTTAATGAGCGCTATATTGGGTTTAGAGGGATTTCTCAGTTCAGGTCATTGCGTGCTTGCTTGGACTGTGATGCTACACTACATTTCTCACTTCTGCCCTGGTCTTAAGCCTCACAACAATCACCTGCTACCATTCTGTTCACCACCGTCCCTGTCCCAGGGGCTTGTACTCCGCCATATGCCGTCCTTGTTAGGTGCCATCCAATCACTGCAGACTCCGCGAGACTTGACGCTCAACAGAATGAACCACCACCCCATCCTGTGCCCTTCTCGCAATTGTTCCAGTGCTTGAGCCCATTTAGTTTGTTCTGGTCACATGGATATAATTTAGGTTTATAAATGTGGTTGCAACAATGAACGGTCATCCGCTGATCTCCAGCTAAGCAGCCTGAATGAAGCGAAGGAAAAAAGTCCAAGCCTCAAGTTGAGAAACGGAAAGATTCTCTGGGAAAACTACTGATTGATGCGAGAAGAACCAAAAGAAGATGGAAAGACTCCACAGTCCCTGTGCCAGAAAGATCTGATTGGCATTCAACCATTTCAAGAGGTAGCATATGAGCAAGGGCCAATGATACAGAAAGAACTTCAAGCTGCCCTGAAATTATTAACCAAGCACAAGGCTCCAGGAATTGATGGAATATCAACTAAAATGATTCCACAAGCTGATGAAGTCCTCGTTAGTTTATGTCAAGAAATTGGAAGGCGGTTACTTGGCCAATTGACTGGAAGAGATCCACAGCTGTACCCATTCCAAAGAAAGGTGGCCCCACAGAATGCGCAGACTATGGAACCTTGTCATTGGTATCACCTGAAAGAAAGTTTTGCTAAGGTTCATCTGACGATAGTTGCAGCAGGACACAGACAGGGAGCAGTAGAGGTTCAGGATGGATTCAGAAGAGGACAGGGAACAAGGGATATCATTGCTGATGCCCAATGAACCTCGGCTGAAAGTAGAGAATTGCAAATAGCTCTTTTCTTATATTTCATGGACTATGCAAAGGCATTCAATTTTGTGGATTATAACAAACTACAAATAGTCCTGAAAAATGGCAATTGCAGAACATTTTGGTATGCTCATGTGGAACCTGTACACGGATCAAGAGGCAGTTGTTCGATACAATTAAGGGAATGCTTCATGGTTTAAAATCAGGAAAGGTGCATGTGTTAGTCTGGGTACTTTAGAGAAACAAATCCACAGAAACTCATGTATAAGAGAGAGTTTTATATAAAGGTTAAGTGCACAACAAGAAAACATCCCAATCCAGTGCTGCCCAAGCCCACAAATCCAACATTAACCCATATGTCCGACACCAATCCACAAAGTCCTCCTCCATCTCACAAAACACACACAATGATGTTGACTGCAGGAGGAAAGCCGAGTCAGTGAATGTGTAAGCATCTCAGCGCTAGCAGGGGTCTCCATATGGGTGCTCCTGCACCGAGGGCTACATTGGGGTAGGTCCATGTGTCTTCTCAGGGATGTCTTGCAGGAAGTGAGCCTTGCCAGCTAAAGCAGGGAACTGGCTAAGGCAGCTGCACCCTGGTCTGACCATCAGAAAGCAAGAGACCCGAGAACTAGAAAGGCGAGGCTCACTGAGCCATTTATCTCTCTGCCCTTCAATTAACACCATATGTGTTTATCAGCCAGGTTAGCACAATAAACTAACTACCTCAGTGTGCTTCAGGTTTATAGCTTCTCACCATTTTTGTTCCAGCCATACACTGAGTATATTATCAGAGAAACTGGATTATATGAAGTAGAATGCAGCATCAGGATGGGAGGAAGGTTTATTAACAACCAGCAATAAGCAAATGACACAACTGTGCTTGCTGAAAGTGAGGAAGACTTGAAGCGCTTGCCTTTAATATGGTTTATAACTCAATGTAAAGAAAACAAAAATCTTCAAATTGGACCATGTTAAATGGATAAAAGATTCAATTCGTGAATTTGGCTTGGTTTCTGGAAGAATCATTATAAAATAAAATTGCCACGTGCAACTCTGACTTAAACTTCTTTAGTGGCTCCAATCCATGTTTTAAATTGAGGCCTCTCATGCTTCTGGGCACAATGTTCCCTCTGATAAAATATCTGTCCCCAGTTTACAGCAGGTCAAGCCCTCTCATCCTTTATCACCCAACTCCAGGGGCACTTCCCTGTCAAACTCGGCCTGAGAGATCAATTCTTCACCCCTTTCCTCTCAAGTTCAGAACGATCACATATGCCGTCGCTCACTCTCAAGTGCTCTACTTAGAGCATCCACAGAGGACATTATGGTTGTGTCAGTTCCTGAGCCCATCTTTTACAAGGCAGTGAGTTGAGAGCACTTGGTGCTCTACACTGCAATAGATTCTAGTACTCTCTGGATCTTTTATGGGATTGACTAGCATGTTACAGGGTTACAACAGATGTAACTTGAAGACCCAAAACAGACAAAGAAAACAAACAAACCATATTGTTGAGAACGAGAGGGGGAGCCCCAAATCCCATCCGCAGACATTAGGACATCCCCACGCAGAAGGATCACAAGGAAGGGATGAGTCAACCAGGGAGCAGTATAGCAATGGTGAAACATACACTATTCCTCTGTTTCTTTGAGGATTCTAAGAACTAGACTAACCCCACTTTCATGGCCCCAGTCCTGCCTTTCCATTCTGGCCACTTTGGAGCGTGTACACTGTTACAGAAAAGAGCTCTTGACACACAGAATCCAGGACAGATAAACAGAAATGGGAGTAGCAATACCTGGAGTTGAGGGGGAAGGTGGTGGGAGGAGGGGAGGAAGGGGGAACTGATCACCATGATCGACATATAACCCACCCCCCCAATCCAGGGGGACAAACAACAGAAATGTGGGTGAAGGGAGACAGCAGTTAGTGTAAGATGAAAACAATAATAATTGTATAATTCTCAAGGGGGGGGGTTGCTGATACAAAGGGCTCAAATAGAGAGTAAATGTAAGGAAAATGACGATGGCAGCAAATGTACCAAAAATGCTTCACGCAATTGATGCTTAGAATGTTATGTGAGCTGGAAGAGCCCTCAATAAAATGATTTAAAAAACAAAACATATGAGATAGAACATTGACAATAAGAAGTAACTCTTGATTTTGGACCCAAAATTGGTCTTGTGTCCAGTGACACCCCTGAAGGAAACGCAGGAAGCGACGCCAGATCATTTTCTCTGCTGATAGTTTCTTAGTGAAGCAGAGGTACCAAATTTCAAATGCTAGCACTGAATGTCCTTGGCCCCCCTGGATATAGTCACTTACCAGGGCCAAAGTCTCCAGAATGTTCCCAGGGAAATGCTTCCTCTGACTGCAGTGCCATTGAATCAGTCACTGAGCTCTTTGTGATCCATCCATGATGGTCCCTTCTGAAAAGCTAGGCTTGGATATATGCCATCCTGGTTCCTGTTCGCTCCTTCAACCCACAGATGATTCTGTCCACTGTGCACCAGGCACAGCTTAGCGGGTTCAGCAGTGAAGGAGACAAAATCTGTTTCTGCTTTCATGAAGCTTCTGACAAAACTTTCAGCAATAATGGAAAGGATCTATATTTGCACCATTCAATTCAGAGGCTACTAGCTTGAAGTGTGATTCATGTGGCACAGGGTTGAACTTTGTATTTTCCCTAATTGTAATTGATCTAACTGAGATAAACCCGTGTGGGCCATGGGTCCCCAATGGCAGCACAAGTGCCGAGGGTGTGTGGAGGACAGGAAATGACTAAGCGAACACGAATCGAACAAAAACATATCTTTTAAAAACACAACCAAACATACGAAAAGTGCTAAGACAGAGAATTAACGAGGCTAATATAGCATCACATGAGACTATTTTTGTTCTGTATTTTTGTGCTACTCTGTGGTCAGAGTAGTTTCTTCTGAAGAGGTAAGAAAGATCATTTCAAGAGAAGAAATGAGGTAAAGAGAACTCCAGGCAGGAGGAAAATAAATAACTGCATCCATCTAAGAGAGCTATGGACTTGGCTCATGAGGTAAATTACCTGGCGTGTATAATTCGGGGTGGCAGCAGACCACGGAGCCATGGCAGGAGGACCTCAACAAGCAGGCCAAAGAGCCTGGTGGCATCATGGGTTACATGTTAATCATGCTCATCACAGAAGTTCAAAACTACCAGCTGCTCCTCAGGAGAGAGATGAGGCTTTCTACTCCCGTGAAGATTTACAGTATCAGAAAACCAGGTGTATTCTGTTTGATAGGGTCTCTGTGAGCTGGAATGCACTCAGTACCCATGAGTTCAGGATGAGCAGTGTAAGGAATTTGGATTTTTCTCTCCAAGTGAAATGGGAAATCATTGGTGAATTTTCATTTATATTAATAATTTATTTCATTTTTGCCCAATGCAACATATAGTTTAATTTCTTTTTTTAGTAACTGTGATTTAATACATATAACATATCATCCCATATTTCAAGCACGTCAATTGGAATTGTACAGTTACTACCACAATCAATCGCATGTTGGTAGCTATATGCAGAATGGATTATAGAATGAAAGCTGGTGATTTAATTGAAACAATGACAGTGGTCCAGATGTGAGGCAATGATGGTTTTGTATTAGGGTCATGAGAAAGGAGGTAGGAATTCATGGAATCTCTATATATTCTAAAGATGAAGTCGACAAGATTTTCCACTGGAGTGGATGGGGTAGGGGGTGGGGAGTGGTGACCTGAAGGAAAGAGGAGAGATCAAGCGCTCTTAGATTTGCAGCTTCAGCAATTGGAAGGATCCTACCGTTGAATGAGATAATGTTTAAAAGAGGGGCTGGTTTTGCATGAATTTCCAAATTAAGAGTTTTCTTTGGTCACCTTGAGAGAAGGAATCACAGTCCATATACTCAGGGGTATGTACGCGCTTTGAACAATTCACAATAAAAGTTATTAATTATAAAAAAGAGTCATGGTTTGGAGATGAGACATGGGCATGTCAGTCTGGAGTCCTGAGGAACCGTTGTTCTTATATGCCACTGATTCAACTTCAGCTCATCACAACCCTATTACAACCGAATGAAACATGGCGAGCCCTGTGACATCCTCACAATTGTTTCACGTTTCCGCTCCTTGCTGCAGCCACTGTGTCTCTCTATCCTGTCAAAGGTCTCCTCGGTTCCATTGCCCCTCTATGAGTCTTCTCTCAGGACTGATCTCTCCTAATGACATGTACTTCGGTACATGAGTTGAAGTCTCACCATCCTGGCCTCTAACGAGCATTCTGGCTGAACTTCATCCAAGTCAGGTGTGTTTGTTCCTCTGGCGGTCAATGGTATTTTCAATATTCTTCACCAGCACTATCATTCAAATGCATTGATTCTTCTTGATTCTTCTTTGGTGTTCTTTCCAATGCACTCGAGGCAATCGACAATATCAGATGTTGGGGCCGGTGTACCTTAGTCCTCAAAGTGAAATCCTTGCTCTTTAGCACTTAAAAGGGGTCTTGTGCAGCAGATTTGCCCAATCCAGTATGTTGTTGTTTGATTTCTTGATTGTTGATTCTATGAGCATTGATTGTGGACCCAAGCAAGATGAAATTCTTGACAATTTCGATCTTTTCTCCATTTTTCATGATGTTATTTATTGGTCCTGTTATCAGGATTTTGGTTTTCTTAACATCTGTTTGCAATCCACATTGAAGACTTCAATTCTTGATGCTCATCAGCAAGTGCTTTGAGTGCTCCTTATATTTAGAAAGCAAGTTTCTGTCATCTGTACATTGCATGTTTTTAATATGTCTTCTTCCAAACCTCATGCCACATTATCCTTCCTATAGTCCAGCTTCTCGGATTATTTGGTCCACATACAGATTAAGTTTGGTGAGTTTGTCTATCAGTTTGTGATACTGTTATAGCTTGTGCATTGAGGAAAGTTAAGGTTGTGGATTTGGGGGTTCTGGGAGTTCACATAGTCCACAAAAACAATGTTCTAAATCCTACTTTCGGGAGTAGCAACTGGGGTCTTAAAAGCTCAAGTGGTCATCTAAGACACAACTATTGGTCTTATCCTATCCAGGAGGAAAGCAGAGAGTTGGACATTGAAAATGTGTGGAACAAATTAGTACAAAGGACTAAGACATCATGTACACATGAGTCTCCATGGCACAAAGTTGAGAATAATTAGGTGGTGACTGGCTACCTTTACCAACTTCTCTGAAAGGGATCACATTAGGAGGTCCTAGATAGAATGGGAAATAAAAGCCAGGCTAACTGGTCAGATAGACACTGGTGGAACCTCCTAGACTATACCCCTCAGTCATCTTCAAGTCTGGAAATGAATTCACTTTGATGGTTCTGATTGCAGTCAAACAATAGAAAATGCCTCTACGGGGAATGATAAAAATAGGAAGGTAGAACACACATGCCTTAGAGCAGTGGTTCTCAACCTTCCTAATGCCGCCACCCTTTCATACAGTGCAAATGTTGTGGTGACTCCCCAACCACAAAATGATTTTCATTGCTACTCCGTCACTGTAAATTTGCTGCTGTTATGAATCGGGCGACCTCTGTGAAAGGGTCGTTTGCCCCCCCCCCAAATGGGTCGCGACCCACAGGTTGAGAATCACTGCTTAGGATAGTTATTCTCAACCTTTTGCAATCAAAAGGGAAGAATTACCCCAGGACAAAGTTCAGAAGGGTTCAGGGGTGGGGGGAGGAATGAAAACAGAACCACAGGGAGGAAGTGGGATAAGTGACATTACCTTGAGGGAGCCGAAAAGAATGAGATGAAAAAAAAAAAAACGTGTATGAATCACAGGATGTAAAATTGATGATCTGCTTGGTCTATATTCAGCCAATGCACAATGAAAGTTAACATTTATACCTTAACTAATTTGAATAAAAGAGCCCTATTTCAGACATCCAAAAGGGCTTGTCAGTCTGGAGTTCTGAGGACAGGTTAGAGCTATGGATTGGGATTTGGGAATTGTCGATTTTCACAGTCTCTGAAGCTGTGTGTCCAGATGAAGTCCAGATGAAATCACCTCTGGAACGAATACAGGCCAAACCGAAAGGTGGCTAGGCGGTCTGAGTATGCTGACCAGCACTTTCATGGGACCACTTCCTAATCGAAGCCACACAGGCACATTTCAAAAGTTCAGCCACAAGTGTGCACATCATAGAGGCAGACTCTGACTTTAAATTGGAATAGGATGAGAGTGACAATAGTTCTTACCTCCTTGCTACCCACTGAGATTCACAATGGCAGCTCTATTTTACCAAGGACATAATTGAGATGAAAATAAATAGTCATGCACACCTGTGTCAAATTCCTTACTCCACCCTGTGTTGGCTGCATAATTTTGAATGGGATATTTCATGACTCCCAAGCTCCATCTATAAAATAAATTTGATGGGACAATTTAACACAATATGCCTGCAATTACAATTCCTACCGCATTATAAGTGCCCCAAACATCTTAGCTACAAGATTTTCGCTCAGGGTAGCCATGACAGTGACTGACTGGCAAACAGGTTTAAGAAGTGACCCAGTTTAATGCAGCTCCCGAGGATCCCTGGTAGTGCAAAGGTTAAGCACTGGGCTGCCAACAGAAAGATGGTTAGTTTGAACCCACTTACCGTCTTTGTGGGAAAAAGACCTGGTGATCCACTCCCATAGAGATTATAGCGAAGAAAACCCTATCTACAAAACACTGCTACTCTGTCCAGGGGGCACACAGGGAGTTGTAATTGACTGAATGGCACCAATAAATAACATGCGACTCCCAAGGATGCTATGTCCTCTTCCCACCATCCCAGAACTGCGGTGTTTGAGAACTCTCTGATCTTGGCACTACCCCTCTACCCACCAGTACTTCAAAAACCAAGCGCACTGCCATTAAGTCCATTCTGACAACCAACGTATAGGGCAGAATAGAACAGCCCCAGTGGATCCTGAGATTACACCTCTTCGGGAGTAGAAAGCCAAGTCTTTCCCCCTTCTTACTCTAAAGGTCCTTGAATAATAGTTCCCAAGTTTACTTCCTCTTTAAACTTTGGAAGTAGGGTTGTGCTGCTGACTCCTGAAACAGCCTCTACCTCCCGCTCGCTGGTGAGCCAGTAGTGATTTCCTTTTCCAAAGTAAGCCTAGGAGAACGTGCTCCCCTCATGGCTTCATCTTTTCCTCCCCTCGGCCCACCTTATGCCTCCGGGGAACGTCACCAGCTTGCTCAGCACCCTGTGCTCTCCAGGAAGGCACAGAACACTCTCTTGTTACAACCTGCCTTGCAGCCTGTGCATTAAAGCATCCTACTGCGTCTGCTTTTTTACGTGCCACACTATTTACTAAACAGAACGCCGGTTTGGATGCGAGAAACAAAGATGGCCGGCAACGCTCCAGCCCACCTGGAAAGCGAGAAACAAGGAACTAGCCAGGCATGGTCATCTACAAAATGCCTGTCCTTGTTTCCTCGCAGAGCAGGCCCTTCGTCTGTCTTGGCTTTGTGTCCCGGGGGATCTGAGGAGAAATGCCTAATGTATGGCACCCCCAAGGCACACTGGGAACTTCTGGAGAAATCCAAGCACGTAGGTTTCCAACATTGCTTCTGTGTGTGTGTCTCTCACTAAAGTCTCATCTGTTGACAGCATTTTCAAGCATCACATTGATAACAAAAATGAGCCTGGGAATCTTTATCGTACACCACATGGATGCTGTTGTTTGTTTGTTGGTTCTAAACAGTCATCATTTCCTAAGGTAAGAAGATCTAACTGTCTGAACGGTCTGGTCTTATGACGGGTTTCCACGAAGACCTTGTTCAAGAATACATGCGAAACAGCAGTTAAAGTAGATTTCCCAGACACCAGGGCAGAAGAGAAATAGAAAATCGTTGGATTATTTGGTGGTTTTAGTTCCCATCTGAAAATGTGTCTATCAGACGACATTTTGTTGTTGTTGTTGTTTTTAACTTTCATCAACTTAACTACAAACCCCCAAACACTGAATCCATGTTTTTTTCTGTCCTTGTGTTTTGACATTTGTAAACCCCCTAATCAAGTATCCTTGCCACAATTAGAGAAGATATCTGGTAGGACATTTTGACATTTTATTTCTCCCCATTAGGCTGTGAGAGGACCCACTTAAAAAGAATGAGACAATGTTTGCCTAGTCATTCATAATGTGGCAACAAGAGTCATTTATTTAACTTAGTTATGTCGGGATTAATCTGACATCTGATTCTAGCATCTCTCCAGATATGTGGACAAGAGGAAAAAGGCGCTCAGCCTGCTAAGCTCCTAAAAATATTGGACAAAATAAAGCCTGGCAAACCCCACATCCCCTCTTCACTCTATACAACACCACTGATCCACACACGTAGATTTATTTATACTTATTTTCTCCAAAGTCTCGTCTAGATATATCTCAGCTTGGTTCCTAAATTGCTGTCATTTCAAACAATTCTAAGAAAAACTTTCATCTCGTCACTTGTCCCTCTGTAATTTCTGAATCCATTAACTTGTTGTCTTTTCCCTGCAATGCAGAAGACATGTTTGAAGCCTGTTTAGGTTTATTTTCCCCGTTGGCCTCAGAGTGGGCTAAGGACAATTACGGCATCTTTGTCACTTTTGTGAAACATGATTTTAGTGTCTCATACATTGGCGGTGCTATATTGTTCAACTATGAAGGGCTTTCTGAACCTTTTCAAATGACTGACTAATGGTCCCTATTATAGGATTAATTATTTTTATTTCTAGACTAGAACTGACCTTGGTCATTCTATCTGATGAGGAAATTCATGGGACCAATATTATGATTGGAAGACATGAGAATTCTGATTAATAAATGTTCTGTATATGTTATTTACTTTATAAGGACATCAATGGACTTGGTTCACCTCTGTTCACTATCACAAATCTCTGTAGTTCTAAGAAGTAAGTAGGAGACACAGAAGCTATATGTTGTTTTGGCTTATGAAGGAAGAGGTCAACTATGATGCTATACATATGTCCTCATCTTAGGCTTATGTCTCATGCCTGTGGTACACAAATTGTATCCAAAGCAACCTTTGGCTGAGCCATGATACTAAATCATAGTAATTTCTTACCTTTAGCTCAGCTTATTGGGTTACATTTGCTCTCTCTCTCTTGTAGAGATATTTGTCAAGTTAAACTTGTAAGGTGCAAGGAGTTGGGATTAGAGGCGATATTGATGGATTGTGCATACATTAACATTTCTAGTCATCATTGCTCTACATCATACACTTAAACAGCCTGAAAGTAGAGTAAACGAAAGAGTGTACTCTTCGTTTTCAGGAGAGTGAGCTTTTCAAAGGCCCTGTCATTGCTCCCATCTGTAGTGGGATGAGGACCAACCATGTTCTTTTACAGGACAGGTTATCTACCATGTAATATTTTAAAGAAAATATTTCTGAGTCTTCCTCCTTTTACCTTTATTCAAATGTCCTCTCATTAGGCAAATGCCATCTTCCTCATGCTGGGGGTTTTTCATTGCTTTGATGAGCAAGCCCCATCTTCCAACTGGATTTCTTCTTACAAGACATGCTTTGCACCTTCTTGTGCCAATCTAGCATTCCATCACACTTAAAGGTTCATCATGAAGATTCTAGATGGAGTAATTGTTCAATCTAACATTCGTATTCATCTGATGTATAATAGGATAGAGATATCGGAGGCTTAACCTTTTTATTTTGTCTCACAGTTTCTTCACTTGATAGGGGACCTTTACAACCGTCTTTTTCACTTGATCATTTGGTTGTACGCTATGCTAGCTGATTTAATAAGCGACTAGGTAGCATATAGCTTTCCATCCACATTGACAGTCGCTTTACCTTTCCCAGTTGTTTGATTCACAACTATTGTCCCCCAGAGCTTTGACATTTGTGGTCTAGATTTCACAGTAGCTGGAAGTGTGGCTGTTATTCCAATCCTATGACTGAGTAGATGTAGGAAACGCTTCTCGGTCTTCGGGAGTTTCTGGAAAGCTTTCCCTTCTTTTTCACAAATGAAAGCAAACTTCAGTCGGTCATGACTGTTCTTT
Organism: Tenrec ecaudatus; assembly: GCF_050624435.1. Classification (NCBI taxonomy): domain Eukaryota; kingdom Metazoa; phylum Chordata; class Mammalia; order Afrosoricida; family Tenrecidae; genus Tenrec; species Tenrec ecaudatus. The sequence goes on along the minus strand of NC_134539.1, from coordinate 71,576,320 downwards.
GAATAGAGATTTACAGCTCTTCTTTCTCACTCCCCTTGGTCGTACCAGCATTTCTTTTGCTGGCCAAGATCAGGATAGTCTCCTCAGCACTCCACAGAGCATGGCTTGCCGTCTGCATCGTAGGAAGGGCTGCATTTTCCAGCGGATCTCAGAGGGGTTTTCTAACTTCAGTGTTGTATTCTCGTTGTTCTTCTTTGTCCCCGCTCTGTGCTAAGTTTCCGTACTGACCAGGTGTCATACTCTCTTCCATTTCCTCCACCCTCTCAAAACTGGAAATGTCCATATTCTTTCCTGGACTATCATTTCTATTTGTTTTAGGGAAGCTAGTAATTGGAGTAGAGAAATTTCCAAATCCTTTCACTTTCCCCGTAAGACGGGAGACTGGATTGTTTTACAGCAGTGGTTCTCAACCTTCTAATGCTGTGGCCCTTTCATACAGTTCCTCATGTTGTGGTGACCCCCAACCATAAAATTAATTTCTTTCTTTTTTTTTTAATTTTAACAATTTATTAGGGGCTCATACAATTCTTATCACAGTTCATACATATACATACATCAATTGTATAAAGCACATCTGTACAGTCCCTGCCCTAATCATTTTTTTCTCCTCTTTTCTTTTTTTACATTTTATTAGGGACCCATACAACTCTTATCACCATCCATACATATACATACATCAATTGTATAAAGCACATCCATACATTCCCTGCCCCAATCATTCTCAAAGCATTTGCTCTCCACTTAAGCCCCTGGCATCATAAAATTAATTTCATTGCTACTTCATAACTGTCATTTCACTACTGCTATGAATCATCATGTAAATATCTGCTATGCAGGATGTGTTTTGATTGTTACAAATTGAACATCATTAAAACATAGTGATGAATCACAAAAATATGTAATTATAGATTGTGAAGTATTTATTTCTAATGACAAATAAATGTAATTTTGTCTTGAGGCGTGGTGTAGCCTGGGTAACAGTCTTCACGGCCGGGGGACTTGTATGTATCTGCATGTAGGTGGACCCGCCTGGAGACAGATAGAGGAGTGGTGTCTCGGTTCCTAACACCATCAGAAATATGTGTTTTCCGATGGTCTTAGGTCTGTGAAAGGGCTATTTGATCCCCAAAGGAGTCACGACCCACCGTTTGAGAACTCTTTTACAGGAACCAAATCCCATGTCATCAAGTGGATTCCAACTCTGGGGCAGGCCATACATCGCTGATACAACTGCTCTGCTGGGTCTCCAAGCCTGTGAGAGTTGGGAAGCAGATAACACCTCTAGATAGGTTCAAAGCACCAGCCTTTGGGATAGTAGGTGACCCTGCACCGTGTGTGACATCCAGGGAACCCTCATGGCACACACATGCAGATAACATGACAGTAACTTTAATGCAAAGTTGATGAGCGTGGACATCAATTGCATTAACTCACTGTAGATGTCTACCAGAAATGTCACCTTTTTGCATTTCCAGGTGAATTAACTGTGCCCTTCCTGATTTGCTTATGTGCTGACTTCCTTTAATAGACAGTAATTTAAAACAGCCTCACCCATCCTACAATACACACTTACACAGCCTGAACCAAGATCTCTCAGTGCCTCACAATAGAATATCCCACATCCCACAGCACACAGCCCACACAGTCACAAGAAATGCCTTGTCCATATGCCTTTACTGCTGTTCTTATTGTTCTTGGGCTGTAGTGTTTGCTGGAAAATTGCACTTTTAATTTTATTATCTATTTATATACTTTATTATTATTTATTATACTTCAGTGGATTTCTTATCCCCCCCACACACACTTTATTCTGATATTACAGCCTTACATTGCATTTTATATGCATCACTATTTATCAGTGGCTCTTTGCATGTCCTCCTTCCCATTTCTGTCCCTCCACGTTCCTTCCTGCTGTTTGCCTCATGCCAATGATTGTTGCTGCTATACTTTGTTTATGCTCAGAACTGAGATTTTGATGCGGTGAAATGCAGTCTTACTGGCGTGTCTTCAAAAGCTCTCTAGAGATTATATTTATTTTTACAATGTTTGTCTTTTTATCCTCTTCAAGTTTTTACATTCTATCCTTGTAGCTCCTGATTTCAAACAAAACGACACTCGTCACTGTGTCCTGGCCATAACTTTTTGGGTGCAGACATGCAACAAGACACTGCAGGAAGACAGGGACATGTGGGAGGCAGCCTATCCTCTTTCTGCCTGACAATTGCTACCACCTCTGAGCCCCTTTTCACATTTATCCCAGGATGAAAGGGCCATTTTCCTTCCGTTCCTTTCAGGGAACCCACTGGAAGGAAAGCACACAGCAGAGATGAGTCCAAGGATCTGGGCCCACGAGAAAGAAGTAGAGTCATGAGGGCACATCTGAAGTCGGTTGCCTGGCCTTGGTCAAGTAAATGGATTTTCCCAGCTGTGTGAGTAGGGAAGTCAGTGAGCATCCACGCTGTCTCCGGTGGACCCTTTCTGGCAACGGCATAAGCCTGAATTCCCCCTTCTTCTTAGACTTGTCCTGATCAGAGCATAGTAGTTCCTGGTTCTGAAAGGATGGGGACGAATAGGCAGAAGCAAAGCTGTGGCCCTGGAAGACTAGAGAGGAGGGAAAGAAAGGAAGTGCCACTTCCTTTCAAATGCAAAAGGGTACAGAGTTCAAGAGGTACCAGGGCCACTGAGAGCCAGGGGCTCCTGTGTTGGGTCGCTCATAGTGATGCCTTTGGGGAAGACTTGGCTGCCCCGCAGACTAGCAGGGACTGGGCGTACGTTAATTGCGCATTATTTTTGGCAAGGTGGCATTTTCTGTTTTTGTTCCCTAACTACAGGATGTATAAATACAGCAATTGACTCATATGTGGATCCAGGACTCTTTATATATTCTCCAGCACCTTCCCATATCACATTACACGCACACACACAGGCACACACACGTGCGCACTAGGTGCAACTCTTTCTGGGCAGTCCTCCTACCCTGCAGATTCTAAATTATCCACCTGGAGTAGCGTTCCTGTGGCTTTGGGAAGCATCTGAGACAATTCACATTGTGATTCTGCAGCAAGAGTCGTGTGTGTGTGTGTGTGTGTGTGTGTGTGTTGAGGATGGGAGGGAATGGTGGTGGTGGTGTTTTTTCCCCTTGACTTCAAGGTCCCTAGGTGATACTCAGCCACTGGCATCCAGGTTGCCCATTTGAATCCACCCAGCAGAGCTACAGAACAAAGGCCTGGTGATATGTTTTCAGGGAGGGGATCAAAAAAAACTAAAACCCAGAAAACACAGTGGAGCAGTTCTGCTGTGTAACACATGGGTTCCTGGGAGTCGAAATCGACTGGGCCACAATGGGTTGGGTTGAGTTTTGACTGGAGCATGGAGGCCAAGTTTAAATTGGAGCCCACTGCAAAAGGCAAGGCTTTGCCAAGTCCTTCATTTCATAGACTGCGACAGCTTGGTGCTTTTCTGCCCTCACTTATCCCGAGAAAGTTGTCAGGGAGGCCCCTGTAGAGACAGCTGACCCACATTATGACTTCTTTCAAGGCAGGGAAACCCCTCCAGGACAAATAGGAAGCGATCTCTTAGCATAATGTATTCCCCATGGGAGCAAGAACACAGTGCGCTTTTCAGCTCAAAGCAATGAATTCAAGACACATCCGTTGGTTTGGGCTCAATGTGACCCTAAAATCAAGTCAAATGGAATGAGTTCACAATGCAGAGCCTTAAGATTCTGTTTGGCTGAACAGCCAGGGTGAAGCATTGAGCACCATGGCATGTTAGAGTCTCTCTGTTTTGACTTTAACCGCTTCCAAAGAACCGCCAAAGTCTGGAAATAAAGAGCGTGCCAACAATGCTTTTCAGATTCATGAGCAGTCTTCCCTGATGCAAAACAAGTCCCCCTAGGTGTGGTGTTAAAGAAAGAGTAAAATTTAAAGTGGATGCTTACAGCAGGGGGGAGCCCTGGTGGCAAAGTGGATTCTGCTATGGGCTTCTCACAGGTCAGCAGTTTGAATGGACCAGGCACATGGCAGGAGAAGGAGGAAGCTTTCTGCTCTCTGGAGAAGTTACAAATTAGTCCCTAGGGTGAACCAGAGATGTATATAAACCCTGGATGTCTGAATGGATTTGGGGCTTGCACTTAATTCTAGCCCCAGTCTGAGAACAGTTAGGAATCAGAAAGAATAGAGTTTGGGGTCTTAAAGGTTTGTGTTCAGACAAGCAGCCATGTCAGTAAGGCATTGACTAAGTCCATATGGAAGAAGCACACCAGCCTATGTGAAGCAAGGATGAACTGTAAATAATCCAAATTAAAGGAGGGCACAGTATCAGAGCTTAATTTATGAATACTTGGCTTGCCGAGAGCCATGGACGACAGTGGAAGCCCAAACTCCATGGGCAGCATCCCCACATGGATTAAGCCCTCTGACTACAGGGATAAGGACTGCCCTGGTATCAGACAGAGAACATTGTAGGGTTGACCACGGTAGATGTAGTTAGATTAAGATGTGTCATCTTATCATTTGATCTGCCTTTTAACCCATTTTAAAGCTGCTTCCCTTTTACAAAATCTTGAAGATGGAATACAGGTGCATGCCCCTGACCGTGAGCCAGGAATGTGAATAGCCTTTGTACCATGCAGAATACATTGGAAAGTGGATTGCCCCAGATGCGGTTAGGTTAAAAGTTAGCACCCTGTCATTTAATCTCCTTCATACTCCATTTAAATGTAAGGTTTTTAAATATTTTCTGCTTTTTTTCCCATTGAGCTTTTTATCTGTTTTATTTTGCTACTGTTGCAATTTTTTTAGTTAATGTTTTTCTGTATGTGAAATCCAGGTGAGATAAATCTATAGCGATAGTAACTGGATTAATGTTTCCTTGGGGATGCGGCAGGAGGTGGTGGGCAGAGGGGAGCTAATAGCAATGAGTACAAGAATGAAGAAAATGTGGTGATCATTTTACAAAGTTTATAACTATTTTTGATGTGATTGAAGTACTGAGTTGTATGATATGTTAATTATATTCCAATAAAACTGTTGGGAAAATAAAATAAAAATGTGAACATGAAAAAAAAATTGCAAGCTCTGGCTAGCTTATCCAGAAGAATGGGAATCCCTGAATACTTAGTTGTGCTCATGAGGAACTTGGACATGGATCAAGAGACAGCCATGTTAACAGAACAAGGCCTGGCATAAAATCAAGAAAGTTATGCATCGAGGTTCTTCCTTTCCACCACAATTATTCTATCTGTGTGCGGAGCAAATCATAAAAGATGCTGAAATGCATAAAGAAGAATGTGACCTCGGATTTCAGGAAGGCTTATTAACAACTAGCGATATGCAGATGGCCCAGCCCTGTTTGCTGAAAAAGAGGAGAACGTGAAGCATTTGCTCACGAAGATCAAGGATGGCAGCATTCGATAGAGATTAAAACTCAAGAAAACGAAATTCCTCACAACTGGACCAACTGGACCAAGGATAAATGGTGAAAAGATTGAAGTTGCCAAGAATTTCCTCTTGCTTGGATCCAGAATCAATGGAAGCAGCAGCTCAGGGGAAATGAGGCACTGCGTGTGTACGTCTGCTGCACAAGGCCCCCTTGGTGTGGTGAAAGCATGTGCGTTGCTGAGAGGATTAAGGTGGGCCTGACCCAAACCAAGGAATTTCGAAACGTTTCATATGCAGGTGAAAGTTGGACGCTGAGTAAGGAAGACCTAGGTAGAACAGATGCCTTTGAAGGATGGTGCTGGCAAAGAATATTGAAAGTACCTACCATGGACTGCCAAAAGGACAGTCCCGTCTGCCTCCGAGAAAACTGTCAGAATGCTACTGAGAGGCGAGGATGGAGAGACCTCATCTCACATCCTTGGGACAAGTTGTCAGGGAAACCAGCCTCTGGAAAAGGACGTTATGCTTGGGAAAGGAACGAGGCAGTGAAAAAGAGGAATACGCTCAAGAAGATGGATTGATGCAGTGGCTGCAACAACGGACTCAAACATGGGAACACTGGTGAAGAAGCTATAGGACTGGGTGGGGTTGTGCTCCATTGTACATAGGTTGCTATGGGTTGGACCCAACTCGATGGCACTTAATAAGGAGTCTTAGAAACCCACGGGGGCAATTCTAGTCTATCCTGAATGGTTGCTATAAGTTAGAACTGACTCATGCCAACGAGAACACATGTACTAGGAAGACATGTGTTCTTGATCTAGTTAGGATCGAGAGAAATTTAGGCTTTGCTCTTTTCATTTATTTAGCTTTCAAACACAGAGCTACATAGACAGAGTTTATTGGTTAAATAACAGAACCATCTGCTAACATGAAAGAGAAGAATCTTGTCCTTTTACTTCTTAATTACGACTCCTTGCACTGTGAATAAGTAGCTGACAATAAAATGTACATCTGCTACTCAGTCCATAGGATTGGGAGTCTCTGAAAAAATGATATGTGGGGTATTTTTCCAAGTTCCTAATTAGTGTGCCCAGAATAAAAATCTTCACAGGGTCAAGATAAGCTACAAGCCCTCCATCCCTCCAGTCTGTGTTCCTTCGATAGACAGAACCAATCTTAATCTGACACATTTCATTTCTAAAGACATACTGCCAGCTAGCTAACAACCAAAATACCTTTGCTCATCAAAGTGGCATCGATATATCATGCACAAAAACACACAAGGATAGCTTGTGTTTATTGTTTCTTGAAGGCTAGTTTAAGCCTTTGTCTATCTCAGCAACCCCAATATTTCTGGCACCTCAGACACAGTTCTAGTATCAGAAGTTACAGTGTTCATACTTACAGGGGGAATGATCTGTCTCTCTGCCTCCCATGCAAGCTACCCAAGGAAAGACCCGCCAAAACAAACACAAACATCTCACTGCCGTCAAAGGCAACACTGACCCATAGCAACCCTATAGGGCAGGGTAGAACTGCCCCTGGCACTGTCCAAGACCATAAATATCTATGGGAGGAGAAAGATTTTCTCCTGTGGACCTACTGATGGGTTTGAACAGTTGACCCTGGGGATTGCAGCCTAGTGCATAACCACTACGTATTCGGGGACCCCTTTGGGAATATCTCAGATCCAGAATGTTCTCTTGTAAGGAGGCTTGGGATTGGATATCCTTCACTCTCCCAATTCCTTCTCCTTCTCAGGAAAGTATCTGTCTCTGTCTCTTGCACATGTGCGGATTCTATGTGGCACCTGGCCAATCCCACATGTCTCCCTGTTTCTGGGGCAAGGGAATGGGTTCTTTAGGACAAGAGAACACAGAACATCAGAGCATCTGGCATGGGAGCTGAGCTTCATCCTGATGTTGATCTTGTTCTGTCCCCTCTATGGGAAAAAAGTGTTTCCCATGGGTGGATAAAGCGTGCAGATCGGTTTTTGCTGTCCATTGTGGACCCTGCATCAACACTGCTCATCTGACTACATTCTGCAGAGACATGCTAAATTACTTTTAAATATGTCTGTACCATACAATGTCCAGTAAGGGAAAATTCAAGAACCATATAGGCATTGTCAAAAAGAAAAATGAACGCTATTCCTTTTTGTTTTGTGTAAAAACAACAAGAATCTAAACCTGGAAAGTGAACCTATTGATGTTGAATCCCAAAGTGAAAAATAAAGAGGGAAAAAAAAGATTCTAACCAGAGCAGAAAGTGACTGTTAATTAAATGTGGGACATATATCTGTGGTGTGGTGACAGCAACTTGGAACTTAATAACAGCGGTCTTGCGTCTGCTGTCTAGTAGTGAGAGGCCTTTATGAGACAGGTGAGGCTGGTCAAAAGGAATTCTGATAATGCTAAGAAACAAAATCCAAAAGCCAAAACCTGCCATCCAGTTGATGCTGACTCATAGCGACCCCCTTGTGGATTTCTGAGACTGTAAGTGTTTACGGCAGTAGAAAGCTCCATCCTTCTCCCAAGGAGTGACTGGTGGTTTCGAACTACTTACCATGTGGATTGTAACCCAACTCATAATTACAGTAAGGAACAAATGAAGTATAATTGGCATGCCTGACATGACACATACTAAGTCCCAGGAACTTGGTGTCCTCTTGTGGTTGACATAACAATATAGCCGGAGGACCACATATTGAGTAATCTTGAAGAGGAGAAATCTGCTCATTGAGTTATTTATGTGTATCAGCCCTTAAGAGATCTGATCTGGTAATTGCCTACCTCTTCCAATGTGTTTCTTGCAATCGATCATTTCCTTTTTCCTGCCTCCAGTCACAGTGGTCTTCTCAAACCGCCTACTCTGATCTCACTCGTGGACTAGACTCACTCACATAATTCACCTGTGACACCGCTTCATCCTGGAATCACTCCTTGCTTCATTATTAAATACGATGTGCTATAAGACCGGCATATGCAGTTTATGCTAGGCTCGTAACCTGAGGGTTAGTTGTCCAAGCACCACAGAAGAAGGGGCTGGAGAATTGTTTCCATAAATATTATAGGCAAGGAAACTATGAAGCAGTTTTGTGCTGTAACATGTGGAGCTACCCTGAGTCACAATCCACTCGTCTTTCTCCCATGGAGCAGCTGGTGAGTTTGAACTGCTTACCTTGCAGTTAGCAGTCCAATGCATAACTGCTGTAAGTCATGATAAGGAAGAAATTATGCTGTATACAGAGAATTGATAGATTATCATTATTAACTATTAAGTATCGCCACTGTAAATTGTGGCCTTCAACATTATAAAAAGTCATTTGTGACCAGAATCCTATATTGATTAATGCCAGGTGGAAATTCTGATTTTCTTATGGTTTTCATTTGTCTGGCATAATTTCAATCATTTCCTTAATTTTAACTTTTCAGAATCCATTTTAAGTATACTTTATACACCGTCTTGAGTTGGGTTTTGAATTGCCAATGATTCTATTAATTTTTCCCTTCTGGTTATCAAATTTTACCCATTTACATTTATTGGTATAATTGTATGCTTGTTCTTTACTTTGTCAACTTAATGTTGCAGTGCTATACTTACTGGTGTATTTGCTGTATTTTATGTTGCTATATAGAGAAGTATCATACACATGTAACTCCCTATATAGCCATATTTTTTTCTTTTTCTCTAACTTATTTTGGTATTTCGGAAAGGTAGTGATTTTCTTTCAACCTACCTTTACAAAAGTACCTTTCTTAATGCTCTTATAATTTCATATAACTCTTGAAAAATTAAGTAGAATGAAGCTCAAGCATTCTAGTTGAATATTTTGTCAGGTTAGTGAGAATTAGACTAACACATTTTCCTGTTACCCAATAGTGAACACATAACTGTTGAGGATTAGCCCTTTTAAGACAGTCTCCCTCTGAGACTCACACTATTCAGAAACTACCCTTTCTTCAGTTGAATGTTAGAAATGTGATTATTTTGGAAATTTCTCATAAACCTTCAGACACTGAGCCCCCTCTCTTTTCTTTGGCAGCCACTTAGAATGGATTTCCCTGTGTTCTCTTTAGTGTAGGTAATGCCACCAGGAAGCTTAGAGTGCTAAAGAGCGAATGTGCTGATGACTCTACCAAGGACTTGAAATAATCCCCCAGGGTTAAGACAACGAGCTCTCTTCCCCATCACATTGCTTCCAGGTGAAGAGAGAGCAGACAAAGTGGAAATTAATCTGCAGTGTTCTACAAACCCGACACACTATTGTGGTATAAACAAGTGAGAGTGTAAACATTTTTATTTCACAGTGTCTGTTTATAGGCACAGAACCTCCTGGGAGGATTATTTGGTTTTTGAATCATTTAAAGAATGTCACCTTTATCATTACACTTTTAGTTCTATCATTTGGGCCTCTCAAATTTGACCCATGTTCTCAACAAATAATCTAAGACTTTGCTTGTAAAAATGAGATAAGCAAAAAGCAAATCAACGAACCAGAGATGTTTGGTTCAACTCATTAAACTGTTTGACATTTTGGATAAATTTGTTTTGAAAAGACTATGTCGGACTGAGCAGCATGTGTCTGGTAGTTTGATGGACCCATTTTCCTTTAGACCCATAATAACAAATCACAAAGGGAGATGAAGTAAATTCTGCAGGCATTGCAAATCTTTATTACGCTGCAGAGCTTATTAACTTTTTGTATGACTGTACTTACACTAAAGTCTTAGGTTATAACTACAACATTCTGATTAAGCCCCTCAGATGACATCATGCCATTATGTTCCAGACATTGTGTTATAAAATCTTATTGCTAATTTCACATTTTGTTCTTAAAGTAAACCCAGGAAGTCATCTTTTTGGGTGAATCCATCAGTCAGCCTTATCCCAATGTGCCCACTGAGTCATGATAGGAAGCTCTGATACGACTCCGGTCCTTAAATACGCTGATTAATATAAAAGAAGTAAAGAAAAGAAAAAGGAACATTACGCAGATGACTAACACAAAACACATAGTATATAAATTAAAATATTCAAGTAATTACATAAAATAGACATAGATAAAAGTTAAGATTAGAACACAAAAGAAAACTAACAATAAACAACAAAATGACCTACCTGCTTATTAAAAGAAATGCATTGTAAATATAAAGATCCTAAAGGTTTTTTAATAATGAGATGGAAAACACAGACATGTATGTGACCAAATAAAAAGGTCAAAATACACTTTATGGTAAGAAATATTATTGGAGGTAAAGAAGGCTTTGTCATAAGATAAAAGGTTAATTCACATACCAAGTCCATAAGTTTTCATATACCTAATTACCAGGAGCCCTGTCAGGATAGTGGTCACGCGTTGGGCCGCCACTCCCATGGTCAGCAGTTTGAAACCATCAGCAGCTCCCTTAGAAAAAGGCTGGGCTTTCTACTCCTGTAAACCATTAAGAGTCTCAGAAACTCACAGGGGTTCTCCATGAGTCAGCATTGAATCGGTGGCAGTGAGTTAGAGAATTTTATAGCATCAACATTCATAAGGAAAAAGATAGAGTCAATAAAAGAAAGATTCCATAGCAAACCAGTTCATTACGGCACACGTTTTTCATAGCTCATAGTAAAGGAGGAACAAACATCACGAAGAGAGAAAATTTAAGAAATATAACTAACAAACTTGATCTAACATATTTACAACTCTATGCACAACTCTCAAGCATATACATAATTCAAGTGCAAAAGAAATATTTGCCAAAATTGTCCATATGATGGTCTGTAAGGCAAGTCTAAAGTTTCAAAGATACACAAAAGATTATGTTCTCTGATCATAATGAAATTAAGGGAGAAACCAATACTCAAAAAATAATCAAAAAACCTGTTCATGTTTTAAAATTGAGCAATATACTCTAAACAAATCATGAGTCAAACACAATATCAACATGGAAATTATAAAATATTTTATATTGAATTATGAAAACATGACATAAAAGAGCTTAAAAGATATATCTAAAACTGGGCAAATGGGTGAGAATGTATATATGCATCAGAATTGACTGAATGTCAATAAAAATGTGTTATTTATTGCTATTATTGTATTATTGATTAGTTAAATAAATAAGAAAAAGAAAGACTAAAAACCATTAATCAAACACCCATGGTAAGAAGCTAGAAAAACTGCATCTAGATAAATCCAAGTAAAGAGGAAGAAATTAAATAATAAATACAGAAGCAAAAGATATATGTTTTTAAGTGGAATTATATAAAGCTCAAGGATTATTTTTTTAGAAAAGACGAAAAAAGATTAACTCCTGGCAGGGTAACTAATGTAATAGATATTATAAATGACCATCACTATAGAGACAGCAATATCAAAATAACAAAATTGAGTTTTGTGTTAATTTTTATGTCAATAAATTTGAAAACTCAGACTCAATCAACAAATTCCTAGGAAAATATAACTCACTAAAGCTGATCCTAGAAAAGTAGAAATAAGTGTACTATAATATGAAAGTAGTACATATCTTTAAGAAATCAAATCCATCATTTGAAACATACCCAGTGAGAGGTCCAAGAATAATTTTAGCAATATTATTTACAATAAACTGGGAAACCCCAAAATGTACATCAATGTTAGAATACAAAAAGTATGGGTGATTCACAAACCCAATGTCAACAAAAAGAAGCCAGCCTAATAAGCCAGTAGTGGGTAATTGATTTATAACAAGTTCAAACTCAAGTAAAACAAATATATGATGTTTCCAGTCCAGATAGTGGTTGACTATGGAGAAAGGGGAATAGGAAGTTTCCGAGAGTGCCGGGAATGGATTTTCTCTTGTGAAATCTATAAAGCTACACAGTTAGAATCTGTGCCTTTTAGTATATGCATATATGTCATTTAAGAAGTTTACTTCAGAAAAGATCGACAATTTGTAATAACTCAAGGAATAACAATGAAAGCGTGGTTCTAATGTCAGCTGATCTAACTTTGAGCAATTGATGGGTCAGGCCAGGCTAGGCTATTATTACACCTGGAGTTGGAAACCTGTGGGCTGTAACGCCACAGGGGGAGTTATTTGACACAGTTGTGATGGACGATTGACAGTTTTAAAAATCGAGTTATCTGTTTTCTATCTCCTTTGTAGACTTAAACTATACATACAGAAGACCATCAATACGGTGCAATTGCTAAGACTGTGAGACCTGAAATTAACCTTCTGAGATTCAACATCAACTATGTCGATTATTACCAGCATGATACTGAGAAAGCTACCATAAGTTCTCTGAGCCAGAAGTTCTTCATAATACATGACTCTTAAATGATTGCTATAGGGACTAAAGAAGTTAACGTAGATAAACACTTTAGAAAAGTACTTGGCAGTCAGTCAGCCTTAACTAGATGTTTTATGGCTGGAAAGCTGGACATTTAGCCTACATGAGTATGAATCCATCATATACAACTTCCTATTGCTTACTGCAGTTTAATGCTTCCACTAGCTGAGCTCATCCCACCGTGTCTGAGGGAGCCAATGGCTCCACATCTCTGATTTCTGAAGCCATTGGAAACGGGGCCAAAGATCCACAGTTTTGTGGAGGGAACTGCTTTCCCATCCGGGGACACTGTTGCTTGCAGAGGGAAGCTGGGTCATCAATATCTCCCACTGAAGGCTGTCCCTCTTTCCCTGCCTTTGATTTCCAACAAATCTTTGTTACCTAAGTCCGGTGCAAGTCAGAGGTAATTGTGCGATCGCCTTACCTTTTCATCACCAGGACACCCAGTTATGTCTTGCAAAAGCACATTGCATCGTGGATAAGGCAGTGCTCGTTGGCCAAATGAAAATTCTAAAGGTCATTTTCTATTCACACTGATTAACTTTTGTTACTTTGAACACCTCATTACTGATGAAGATTGACGGACAGTGGTCAGAAGTAGCCTACAGAGTGACAGCATGAGGAACTTCACTCTATGAAGTCTGGACATTGCTGGAACAGACTATTTGATTCATGGAAAAGCCATTTATGTACATGCATAGATATAGGTATATACACACACAAATATATACTTAATTTATGGGCATGAAGTTACAGAAGACTCATAGTTTCTAATGAACTGTAATGTGATCACTCCTAGGGAAATCAGCATTTTGGTAATATAGGCACATTGTTTTTCTTTAATAAGGGCATGCACTGCCTGGCATAACATACAGAGTATACAGTCCATGAACACACACACACACAAACACATACACCCTGAGTCAGAAACCAGCTTTGGTTAGTATCACTAAAAGACATTTTTCATAGGCAGATTTTTCTCTCTCTTCCTATGCCTCCAGGAGTTTAAGTATGTGGATTTAGTATTTACTCTCTTTTAATGAAATCCCCTTAACAGGCCACCATTCACACACTTAAATGTTTTTAGCCCCTTTATGTACTTATATTGACCAATTTCTTTCTAGAGACAACCAATTCCAGAAATTTGTTATTGATTGTGTGTGGCAATCCTACCATTTTAATTTATTAAGTGTCTTAAGGTGAACTCCTTTTAAGAGAAGTGCTATATTCTAGAATTTGATTAATAAACCACGTCCCTCTTATTCATGTGCAACCAAATTTTATAGGCCCTGCTCTTGTTTGGTCCTCATCCTTGCAATGCAAGGCATCCGCCCACTATCTCTTCTATTCAATTAAGATATCGTGGACTGACCTGACTTAACATACTTCCATCACCGTGCAAATACAGGGACCAGACCTTCAGCAAATGTACACAATGATTAGGTTCGTGTTTAGAACAGGAATTTGCTTTTCTTCTGGGACTTCTTAAAAAGATGACTAATGAGTGGAAAAAGGGAATTAGCTCTTTGGGAAACAGCCAACAGTGATATCCAGATCTAAGGGCCATCTTTAAAAAATTATTTTCTGAAATACCATGCCAGCACAGATGCCAAGTCTTACTTGGTGTATGTGTGTGTGTGCATGTTTTAACTCTCATGAATGTGGAAACTCATTCCCTACATAAGAGTAGTATTTCCCATAAATAAAAAGATAAAATGTTTTCTGTTTTAGATCATTTTGGTACACACGTTTGTTCTCCTACTTTCAGTCTTTATCGTTTGCTTCCTTTTCCTAAGTTAACTTTGTACACTGTTCCTATGAGACTAAAGCAACTAGGTTGTTAGTGGTCTTCATACATCAAGTAGGTATGTCATGAGCAGAACCAACTTTGCTCAAGTATAAGTGTTGAAATATTTTTAAATAAGAAAATTGGCAAGAGTAAAATATGCATGTCTTTATTAATATATTTAATACCAAGATCTACCAGGGGGATCTAACCATAATTTCAAAGTGATGATGAAGATCAATGCTATTTATGTACAGAAACTGTAACCTGATGTGAAAATATCTGTGACTTACCGTAGTTTTATTGATGGCAAAATTACAAACTGTGGTATGTTGTTGACATTTATAACTGAAGGAACCACTGCATTTCAGCTGCATTTTAGAAAACATAGTAGTATTCTATAATTATTTCTATACAAGTTACAGACTTTCTTATTTCAATTCTTGTATCCTTTGAGTGTTTGATGATTCCACATAAGAACTCCTGAACATTAATGAGACCAAAGTACTCACATCAAAAGAGAATTACAGATAAATACTAACATAAATGAACGTGCCATCTGTAAGTTGGATCATTTAATATAGTCTGTGTATTCACAGGTATCTTGTGACAAAGGTATTTTTTAATTACTATAATGTTAAAAAAAAGAAAAGAAATGTACTGAAGTCCTGACCTTTAACCCTGAGCATGTAAACCCATTCGGAAATAGTGTTTTCCTTGCTATGTTATGTTACATTGGCGTAGGGTATATCTCAAACCTTTAATGGAGCCTCGGTGGCATAGTGGATTCTTCCGTGGGCTCCTAATCACAAAGTCAGTCGTTCAAAACCACCAGCCTGCTCCACGGGAGAAGGACCGGGTTTTCTACTCCTGTAAGAATTACGGGCTTGGAAACCCACAGGGGCAATTCTACCCTGCCCGAAAGAGTCACTGTGAGTCGGCATCGACTCTGTGGTTGTGAGTGTGGAGTTTTACCTTTTGGAAATCACCTTTAAGATATCACTGACCAGAACAGGGAGATGCCAGTAAAAGCCAGGAAGAGATAGGTGTCACCTGGAGATACCAAGGAACGCCAGAGTTGGAAAAAACTGAGGCAGGAGTTTGTCCCTAGAGTTGACAGATGATTTTCCTTTACTATAAGTGTCCTGGATCCATACCTCTAGCTTTCCATACTGTGAGAAAACAAATTCCTTGTCATTAAAGCCAGGCAATTGTAGTATTTACTTATATCAGCACAAAAGAAAAAAAATCAACAACAGGTACTGATAACCAATCGTATTTAGATCATTGGAAGTCAGGAAAAATAGTAAGAAAATTACAGATCAATTGGGGCTCAGTAATTCACTGGGGTTGAATTACAGTTTTGTGGACTACTTCAGTCGTTTGGGTCATGTTTCAGAACGCAGAAGACCTCTTAGCCACAAGGAGTTATAATATATGTTCAGACACCCGAGACGACAGGCTGAGGCCGTTTATATAGACTAGGATGCCAGATTCACATTCCCTGTCTATTAACTCATGTACCTATGAGTAAAGGATCAGCAAACATATGAACAGATATTCATGATGGTTATCTTAAGATCAGGAGATAAAGTTAATTTATTATTTAGAATGTGTTTTCTAGAATTTGTTCGGTGAACATAGGCTACTTTTGTAATTAGGGTATATCATTAAAATCATTTAAAATAATTTTGCATCCTTTTGTTTTTAGAGATGACAAGGACACCTTATTTGAAAAAGATGAGTTCTATTTTCACTTAGAATGGAATCCTAAATTTTAATGAAGTTTAATGGTTGCTAAAGTATCACCCAAGTTTTCCTTAACTAGTCCACCTACATGACAGTTTAGGAATATAAAACATTATTTTTCAACAGACAAAATTATTCATTTTAGAATTTGGTGCCACACTGTTAGTTTGGATATAAAACAAATATATTCATTTATAATAGTAAGTTCTTAAATTCAGCTCTCTAGATGTAGTTGACGCTATTTGGAACTTGTATGACTAGGCTACAAAAACTCAATGAATATGAACCTATTTCTCCTGGAATTTTTATTTTCCCCTAGACATTTTTATTCTAATGACTGCATTTATTGTACTGATGTGACAGATGTGAGGTATTTGAAAATAAATTACATGGGCACAGGTCACCAATGAAACTAATTGAGTCAAATGTTGAGTCATTAAACTCATTAAAGTTTGGGACTCATTCAACACCGTGGTATATTTTAGCCTTTTCCTAGAATAGATCTGGGGCTCTGACTATTCCCACCTTGTATGATGAGAATTAAAATTCTGTAACCATAATGATTTATGTTCTCTCAAAATGTCTGAAAGATTAACAAAATGACAATATTGTGTCAATTTATCATTTTACAGATAGGGGGGGGGAACCAAGACAACTAACTATAATCCAGAAGAAACATCCCTTCAACGAATACACATACACTGAATTCAAAGCAAATTCCTGGGTCGTAGAAAGAGGAAGATTTGCAAGCCAACATGCATGTTGTCAAGTCAGATATCCATGATAGTAAGAGGGAAGAATCATGGTCACTCTGATTCAACTTTGAAATATGGTTGTATCACATATTTCTCTGAGAATTTTTCTAAGTTTCAATAATTTCCTTGTCAGTTCACTATAAATAATGGATTCAACATGTATAAAATACCTAGCATCGCTTGTATTTAAGACAGCCACATAGCGACCACAATGTAGATATTTAAGAAAGCACAAGTAAAATCCCATAGTTGCTGTGGATAATAGTTATGTGAGATTGAAAACAGCAACCTACTTATAGGATTCCACTAAAGGAGGTCTGCTGCCACTGCAGAGTCCACCTACAACACGTGTCAGAGCAGCCATGTGTTCCCCAGCGAGTTTTCAGTGGATCACTTCTTTGAAAGTCGTTTACCAGTATTTTCTTTTGTAATGGTTCTGAGTGGATTCAAACCAATAAGCATTTGGCTACCAGTCAGGTGCTTAAGCTTTTGCATAAATTCCACTTAAATTAAAGCACCCTGATTGCCATCCGGTCCACTCCAAGTTATAGTGCCCCCCAAGGACAGAGAGCTGCCCCCCGACTGTTGATTTTTGCAGGGACAGAAAGAGTCATTGTGTCCCTGCAACATATGCTGTTCAACCAAAGTGCTTCCATTTCTTAAGACCATGGAAGATTTGTGCATCTCTTTTCATATGTAAAACTTTCCCTTTAAGGCTAAAGGCTAGAGACCTGGGGCTCATTCCACTGTAAATATGCATATCTACTGACTGTAGAAAGTTATCATTTCGTAAACTATCGTTTCAAAACCACTGAAATTGGGGTTTTCCACTACCTGACAATGAATAAGGAAAACAGGAAAATAATTGATGCAATGAATTATGGTGTTGGTGAATAATATTGAATATTCCATGAACTGCCAGAAAAAAAAAAGATCAAATCTGTCTTGGAAGAAAAGAAGCACACCCAGAATGTTCCTTAGCCATGAGACTGGCAAGACTTTGGACATGATATGGGGGGGGTCCCAGTTTCTGGGGAAGGACATCCTTCTTGATAAAGTAACAGAGAAGGGGAAGCCCCTCAGTGAAATGGACCAACACAGAGGCTACAATATGGAGCCCACATGTAACGGCGAAGTTTAGGATGGCTCAGGAGTGGACAATGTTCCCTTAATTGTCCATGTGCTCACTATGGGCTGGAACCGACTCCAGGACACCTAGCAATGAAACAACAGGAACAACATAACTAACTTAGAAGCTGTTGATGCCACATCTCCATGTACTTACTGAGACAACAGATTACAACTTCATTAGGCTCAACAGACTCTAAAATCCAGTCCAAGTCGTATAAATTTATTAAAAAGTCGTATAAATTGTCGGGTAAGAGGACAAAAATAATTAAAAGACACTAGAAAGTAAGAAGGGAGGGGATTTCAAAAGTGAAATGTACGTAAATAGTCACCCATCCTCTCCATAAACATCTCAAAACACACTGCCATTGAGTCAATGCCAATTCATAGTGGCCTTAGCAGACAGGGTAGAACTGTCCCTGAGGATTTCCAAGACTAACTCTTTACTGGAGCAGAAAGCCCTGTCTTTCTCCCGAGGAGTGACTGGTAGTTTCAAACTGCTGACCTTGTGATTAACAGCGCTCAACACATAACCACTATACCACCAGGGCTTCTTCACATAAGCATAAAAACATTTTACTGACTAGGGAAGATGTGCATGATAAAAAGATCTAGATCTATAGATTGAAAAATTCTTCTATGGCATCCAATTAACCTCAAGTCTGACAAAAGTACCTGTATATATTTTTTTCTACCCAAACACTGAGAGCGTGTGTATTTTGCACCTGTTTTACAAAAGTCTCCTCTCCTTACCCCACCCCCTATCCCTCCACTGAGGGTCCTTTAAGAATCTTGGAGATAATGAGACATTTCATTTCTCTGTAAGGAAAGACATGTCAGGTTGCTTGGCCATTGATTTTGCATTCTAAACTTCCATCAAGGATGTGTGTACATTTACGTTTTTAAATCGACTTCAAGAAGGAATTAATGAATGGATTTTTAAAAAATCTGTGCTGCCTTGAGGTTGTCAATTTATAGTATTCCAGGATAAAGCTTTTTATCATGTTAGATTGTGTGGTATATGGCTATCATGAGTTAGAAGTAAATTTTAATCATTAAATTTCCAGAATCTTCAACCCTCCCTCTGTCAGATACATTTATGGAGCTGGGTTCAATGTCATCTTTCTTTTGTGAAGTTTACCCTGCTCCTTCCTGTACTCCATTTAGCTTTCTATCCTTCACAGTCCCATTTGCCTTGATTACAAGCCCCCACTTTGCTTAGTGCCAATTATTGATTATAAAGCAATGTTAATGAATCGCATCTCATTTCCATCTGGCCTTTTTGGCAACCACCTGATTTTCCGGTGATAGTTCATCTCATCATCTCATGAAGATTGGCCTTGGCAGTTCCTGAAGCAAGAGGGAACACAGGAAACAAAGAAGAGGTCCTAAGCTGGTGGGAAGCCAGACAGCAGGAGGGAGATGTTCCAGGAAGCTGATTGGTGCGGAGAGGTAGGTCCCTAAGACACACCTGACTTTGAAAGACAAAGCCTAACCTTTGAAACTGACCTGCCTGGTGACCCTTGCTGGCCAGACCCTCACCCTGCTGGAAATAATGGATAGCCAAGCAACTCTCAATTTAATCCACTGAAGTCTGACTCAGTGGCAAAATGGTGGAACAGTTGGAAAACATATCACACATATACTTATCATGTATCTGTTGCAGAATTTATTTGTAAGTTAAGGTAGTGTTTGGGTTGTTTTTCTAATTAGTTTACTGAAACATGGGGGGCAGAAAGGCAACTTTGCTATTGATATAAGTTTGGATCCTTTTGTCCTGGATTTTGTTCACCACTGTGGAGCTCAGTTCAACTCAGACCCACACATGGTCGCTGTGGGTTGGACTCTTCTTGTTGATGCCTGCTGTGTAGGCATCAGCATCAGAGAAAGGCATGATGGAAGGTACATGGTGGCAGGGGTGCTGGGACTGGTGTCAGCTGATGGCACCCAAGAATTCCCAACTCTACATGTAGGACTGCCATAGCGGGGCCCAGTGGGGTGGTTCACACCACAGAAACCAACAGTATTGTACACCCGAGTCTTCTCCCTGTCGTTGCCAGAGAGCTGTATTTTTATATCAACACACTCCTGACTATGTGTCTGTGCACGTCTATGTAGGCACACCTTCTCAAATTTTAATTCTTGAAATTTTTAATAAATCAACTGTACATCTTGTACTGGCTCACCCATTCTTTGGTAAACCAAACATTGTTAAAGATATTATTTAACTGCTGCAAACTGTCAATATGATTTCCTCAAGCGTATTCTATTTTTACAGCAGGCAGTTGGTAGCAGTGACTTCATCCCAACCTGTGGGTAACGTTACAGTAGGCTAACGTCTTCGCTTTGGTCAAGCAGAGTTATTCCAATATCTTTTTCTTTCAAGTATATCTTTTTATCTTAAGTGGTAAAACCTTGGTTCACTCCACTAACTCCACCCATTGAACAAAAAAGCAATTTATAGATTGCCGATTTTTCAGGCAGAGAAAGGCAGAACCTCCAACAAAGATGAGAGGCTTCAAACTTTACCATCTTTCCAGAAGTGGTCTAGCCATGACCACAAGTTCAGCAGTTGTTCTAAGAGTTTTAACATACCTTGTCAGGATGCACATAACAATCATAACTTAAGTAATTCATAACCGAAACATGGGTGAGAGGAGATAGTGGACAGTGGAAGATGCGAAAATAATGATTTATAATTTACCAAGGGTTCAAGAGAGTGGGGGAGGGAGGGGAAAAGGAGGAACCGATTCTAAGGGCTCAAATAGAAAGAAAATGCTTTGAAAATGATGATGACAACATATGTATAAATGTGCTTGATACAATTGATGTATGGGTTGTTTTAAGAGCTGTAAGAGCCCCAATAAAATGATATATATAAAAGAATGTATCTTTCCATCAAGCTTATATTTGGGGTGCGCTACCATTAGGTCCTCTCAGAGAAAAAACCCACAATGTATCCACTTGAATGCCTCTCCATCTAGTTGGTGGCTTGTGCATAAATGTAGTGTGATGTTTATTTAATAACTCAAATTCCCAACTCAATGCGATCAAGTTGATTCCAGTTCAAAGGGGCCCTGCCAGTGTAGTGGGTTACATGTTGATTTGCTAACCACAAGGTCAGCTTTTCAAAGTCATCATCTGCACTGCTGGAGAAGGATGAGGCTCTCTTCTCCCATCAACAGTTAGTCTTGGAAACCACCAGGAGCAGTTCTGCTCTGTCCCATAGAGTCATTGGGGTTATTTAATAGAGGTGAGTTAACTAGGATTCATAGAGGCATGCACATATATAAATACAAAAATGTATTATTAGGGCTATAGGTCTATTCACATATATTTAAATGTTAAGTATTAAGGTAGCAGATGGGCATTGGGTCTCTACTCAAGTATCCCCTGAATGCAAGAACACTTTGTTCTAATGACCTGGCATTCTGGGATGCTCACCTTCCCCCCATGATCTCTGAAGTCCAAATGGGTGCTTAGGAAAATGGGGTGAAGAAAGTGACGGTTCCTGGCTGAGGTGGAGTATGTACTCAAGGACAAAGAAAGAAGAAAGAACAAAAACAGGAATCAGGGAGGAAGCAGAGTTGGAAAAAATGTGAATGAATTTTTAAA
Organism: Tenrec ecaudatus; assembly: GCF_050624435.1. Taxonomy (NCBI): domain Eukaryota; kingdom Metazoa; phylum Chordata; class Mammalia; order Afrosoricida; family Tenrecidae; genus Tenrec; species Tenrec ecaudatus. The sequence goes on along the minus strand of NC_134539.1, from coordinate 71,554,580 downwards.
TCTAAAACTGATTATCTGGGGGACAAACAATAGGAACGTGGGTGAAGGGAGGCACTGGATGGTGTAAAACATGAAAATAAAAATAATTTATAAATTATTAGGGGTTCACAGGGGTAAGGGAGGGAGGGTAAAAAGAGGAGCTGATACCAAGGACTCAAGTAGAAAGAAAATGTTTCAGAAATGGTGATGCCACCATATGTACCAATGTACTTGACACATTGATGTATGGATTGTTCTAAGACAGCAGTTCTCATCCTGTGGGTCACGACTCCTTTGGAGGTTGAATGACCCTTTCACAGGGGTTGCCTAAGACCATCAGAAAACACATAAATATTTTACAATATATAATTGCATATTATTTTGTGATTAATCACTATGCTTTAATTATGTTTAATTATGTTCAATTGGTAACAATGAAAATACATCCTGCATATCAAATATTTACATTATGACTAATAACAGTAGCAAAATGATAGTTGTGACGTAGCAATGAAAATCATTTTATGGTTGGGGGGGTCACCACAACATGAAGAACTGTATTAAAGGGTCATGGCATTAGGAAGGTTGAGAACCATTGTTCTAAGAGCTGTAAGAGCTCCCAATTTAATGATTTATTAAAATACATAAATAGAAATAAAACTGGAAAGAAAAAAAAAGAGCATCTGGGGTCTTAAAGGCTTGAAGCTAAACCAGCAGCCATCTAGCAGAGAAGCAACTAGCCCACATGGAAGAAGCACACCAGCCTGTGTATTCAACAGGATCAGGTATCAGACATCAGAAGACCCAAAGAAACAAATGTGTTGATGCAAATGAAGGGGGTTGGAGATAATTGGACATCCTCTCACAGAAGGGTCACCAGAAAGGAACAAGCCAGCCAGGGTGCAGCATAGCACCAAGAACACACAGCATCCCTCTCGTGCTTTAATGCTTCCCCCCACCCCCACTATCATGACCCCAGTTCTACCTTACAAATCTGGTTAGACCGGAGCATGTACACTGGTACAGATAGGAGCTTTCAACACATGGAATCCAGGACAGATAAACTCCTCAGGAACAGTAATGGGAGTAGTGATCCCATGAAGGTAGGGGGAAGGTGGGGGCAAAGGTGGGAGATACTGGGAACCAACTCTATGATCAATGTATACCCTCTCCCCACAAACCCCACCCCAAGGGGGGGGGCAAACACCAGAAATGTGGGCAAAGGGAGACAGTGGACAGTGTAAGGTATGAAAATAATAATAATTTATCAGGGGTCCCAAGAGGGTGAGCAGATGGGTTAGGGAGGGGAAAAGGAGGGTCTAATACCAAGGGCTCAAGGAGAAAGAAAATGCTTTGAAAATGATGACATAAGTACAAATTTGCTTGATCCAATTGATGTATAGATTGTTATAAGAGCTGTAAGGGCCCCCCCAGTAAAATGATTTATTCATTAAAAAAAATAAAAGGTCACAGTGTAAGGTCCCCTGTGGGGTCACACTCCTCTGACCTGCAGGGTCACTGTGCGTGGGGGAATACTGGGTGGCGATATCAATCACAGCAACACTTTTCTGATGGAGAAATGGTAGGTTTCAGTCTCCATTTTTTTAAACAGCTGAAAGATTTCCCCTCTGTCACATCATGTTTTCACAACTATAGGCATTCATTTATTAACCCTCGTTGATTGGAAGAGTCAACGAAATACAATACCTTATTCCCTAACCAGGCCAGCCACCTGAAGTGTGACTGTAATTGCTTCCTATCCAGATGACAGAAAGCAATTCCAGTGGCTACTTTACTTAATTAGGATGCATGAAGCACAGGCCTCTAGGTTACGTCTCTCTGTAAATTATGCCTCTTCAATTCTCTTGAGAAAGCACTTGTGTCTCAGACACCTTGGGAGAACTTTTAGTTAGGCCCCATAAACTCCACACAACCAATTCTCACTTATCTGTGGCTGTTATCTGCACTGCCTTCCAGTGTCTCCAGATCCAATTCACCTCTTTACAAGTTCTTCCTGGATCATGAACAGGTTCCATTCCTAAATCATCTTTAAGCAGAATCTGTAAGGTCCAGTTAGGTAAAGATGGCATCTATGTCAGTTGGTCCAATGTTTGTCTAAGTATGCATATGCTGTTGTGGTTGCTAGAGGCTGTCAAGTTGGTTACAGCTCATAGCAAACCTATGTCAACAGAAGACACATGCCTGCTTCCAGGCCATCTGCACAATTACGCTTAAGCCAATTGGAGCAGCCACTGTGCCCACCCATCTTGCCCAGAGCATTCCTCTTTGTCACTGCCGCTGCACTTTACCAAGCATGATGTCCTTCTCTGGGGACTGGTCTCTCCTGACTTGTCCAACATATGTGATACGAGTTGAAGTCCTGCCATCCTTGCCTATAAAGAGCCCTCTAGGATGTACTGCTTCCAAGACAGGTTTATTTGGTCTTTTAGAAATCCAGGGTACACTCAATATTTTTTTTGCCAACTTTATAGTTCAAATGTATTGATTTTTCTTTGGTCTTCCATAATCAATATCTCACCTTAAGCATATACGGCGATTAAAAAAATACCAGATACCTAGTCTTCAAAATAACGTTGTTGTTTTCAACAGTTTAAATTGTTGGAAGATTTAAAGAATACAACCCCATGGGTTTCTTGTGCAGCAGATTTACCCAATGCAATGTGTCGTTCGATCTCTTGACTGCTGTTTTCATGAGCATTGATTATGTATGCAAGCAAGATGACATCCTTGACAACTATATTCTTTTCTCCATTTATCATAATGTTAGCTATTGGTCAAATTTGGAGATTTTTGTTTTGTGTATATTGAGTTGTGATCCATATCGGTGGCTCCAATTCTTGATCTTCCTCAGAAAGTCCTGCCAGCTCTCCATGCTTTCAGTAAGCAAGGTTGTGTCAGATGCATATCACAGGTTATTAATAAGCCTGCCTCTTATCCGGATGCCACATTTCTCTTCATAAACTGTGGCCTCTCTGATTATTTGCTCAGCATATAGGTTGAATGAGTATGGTGAGAGGGTACAACCATGACACCCAACTTTCCCGACTTTAAATCAGGCAGTATCCCCTTCTTTCATTTGAACAACTGCCTCTGAACCCCTGCACAGGTTCTTCATGGGCACAAGGAAGGGTTCTGGAAGTCGTATTCTTCTCAAGGCTATCCATAGCTTGTTCTGATCCACACAGTCGAATGTCTTGACATAGTCAACGCAACACAAGTAAGCATCGTCTGGTGCTCTCCGCTGTAAGCCAAGATTCATCTGACATCAGTATTGATAACCCTTGTCCCGTGTCCTCCTCTGAATCAGGCCTGAACCTTGTCAGTGGACTGCCGCAGCCATTATTGCAAGATAATAAGCAAAATGTTACTGCACGAGCTCTCCATGATATTGCTCTATAACCTGAGCATTCTGTGGGGTCACCTTTCTGGGAATGGCTTCAGATATGGGTCTCTTCCAGTGAGTTGACCAAGTAACTGTCTTCCAAGGTTCCTGTGTGCATAGAGAACATTGACGAAGCATTGCCCATGCGCGTAACAAAACAATACAGCTGTGATAATCAACGTTGGGTGTGAATTGTACAGTTGTGGCCATTTGTTTCTAAGAAGCATTGAACATATTTTGAATGTTAACATAACTGACTTTATGGGGATTCGTTCATAACTACAGGTTGAAAATAAGTGAGATATTTGTAACCCAAGAACTGCCAGCATTTCTCATTTGCCTAGGCAAATGGTTCTCAACCTTCCTAATGGCGAGACCCTTTAATACAGTTCCTCATATTGTGGTGACCCCCAACCATAAAATTATCTTCGTTGCTACTTCATAACTGTCATGTTGCTACTGTTATAAATCATAATGTAAATATCTGATAGGCAGGATGTATTTTCATTGTTACAAATTGAACATCATTAAAGCATAGTGATGAATCAAAAAACAATTATTATATAATGTAAAATATTTATGTCTGATGACAAATAAATGAAATTTTGTCTTGAGGCGTGGTGTAGCATGGGTAACAGTCTTCACACCGGTATGCATATGTGGGAGTATCTGCATGTAGGCGGACATACCTGGAGACAGATAGAGGCACGGTTTCTCAGTTCCTATGACCTTTGGAAATACGGTCTTAAGTGACCCCTGTGAAAAGATCGTTTGACTCCCAAAGGGGTCCCAACCCACAGGTTGAGAACCTCTGGCCTAGGCAGAGCACTAATTAAGGAGCCTTGGTGGTGCTTTGGGTCAGGCATTGGTCTCCAGCTGCTTAGTAGGAGAAAGATGAAACTATGTGTTCCCATACAGATTTGCACTTTGGGAAGCCTTGCATATGGTTGCTATGAATCATAATTAACTCAAAAGCAGTGAGGTTGACTTGTTGTGAGGGGCATCAGTTGTGAAGTGCTAGCAGTGAAACAGTGAATAAGCTTTATCACACATGTGCAGGTACAATAGTTTTGCAGCAATAGGTGAATGTAGGGCCTCCATCAATTTGCCTAGCAAAAGAGAACTCTGAAATAGAAGATTTGACCTTCTGCCCAGATGTGGAGTTCTTTGGAAAGAAGGCTACGTTGCATTAGTGTGAAGAAAACTAGCTGCTGACCAATATGAAGCAACTTGACAGATGGAGTCGTACAGAATGGCAGTTGGGTGAACGGGACGCTTTCTTTGCAGCTCAGAGATGCCATTAAGGGGTTCCACGGTGCAGGCAGACCAGTAGACACACTTATTCAGAAGAGAGGAAAAATATACATTTCAAAGACAAATGGGTGATTTTAAATTGTGCAACATTTTGGGCAACCCGTTACCCTTGACTCAAATCTTAATCAAGGATATGGAATGACGCACTAGGGTTGTGGTAGCATGGATTAGGAGACGTGGTTGTTACAAATGACTCCCAATGAGAGCCAGTAATACAGCTGCAATGGAAGCATCAGTAATCACCCAGAACAGCCCTACATGAGGGTCTGAAAGGTATGAGCACCATGTATAAACTCTACATACATTTCCTTTTCACCTTCAGTTTATTAAGTAAGAACTAATGATATGCTTAACATCCTGCCTTAATCAATTCGCAGTATGCTTATTTCCACCTTACAACTGTGTCCTGGGAAATCCATTTAAAATTGGAACCCTGTAGTGAAATGAAATTTCCTAATGCGGTGCTTTTATGCATGTTTCTGTAACTCCCACAAAATGATTGGGTAGGGCATGTTTCACAGAGGACCCCTTTTCCTTGATGGTCCAGGAACTCTCTCTGTTCCTGCTTCTGCAATGGCTCTCTTGTATACAGGCAGGTGCCAACTAAAACTGATCAATCCCCGCTATCAGTGTTTCACCGACTGCGTCTGCATGGTCTGACGCAATGTGATACATGAGCGTGCAATATGTAACTTCAAATGATATACACTTTCACATGCATATACTTACACACGTGGTGTGTATCTGTCTTTCTCTTACCTTCCGTGAGATGCAATGACACAGTTGCATAAAAATGAGCTCAACGTAACGACACTTGTAACAGTGTGTTGTTATTCGGTTGTACGTAAGGTTACTATGAGGTGGACCCTGCTTGATTGGCCCTAATAACAACAATGTGTGTGGATAGGGGACGGAGTTTCTGTGTAAGGCCTAATCCATCCATTCAGCATAACTCCTGCAAAATGGAGTTACAAGATGGAAATTCTTACTCACGCTCTTTGGGTCCATTGTAGCGGACTGGGTGGTTTACTTCATCTCTCGGCGAACAGCCTGGAGAACTTTGAATTATGTAGCAAGCAAATACAACAGGCTCTTAGTGAAACCCGTCATGCCAGATCCAATCAGTGCTGTACAAGAGCCCACTGGTTATGAAACACAAGTCAGTCTTCTTCCTACTCACAGTTCTAGGAGTCGGAGATGTCATATGAGAACCTCTAATGAAGACAGACACGGAGAACAGCATTCACCCTTCTAGAAACTGACACGTATGCATTCTAATCAGTGGCACAGCCTATCATTCTTGCTGCTAAGGCTCCTACATACTTTTAATTTTTTTTATCTTCTTCAGTTGAAACATATTGGTGCTTGCTGATTACAGGGAAACAGAGGTGTAAGGACTGGCCTTTAATGATCCGACTGAATTTTCAACAGTGTTTGAGAGTGTTTTTAGTGAGATAAAAGCTGGAGTGACAGACTAGAAAGTGTTTTCAGACAGGTTTGCATTGCTCAGGCCTTCCTTGCATGGTTTCATGCTTTGGGGATTGAAGAAAAGTAGAGGAGCAGGTTAGGCATTTAAGAACATGGAGCCACTAAAACAAGAGTCCCTAGTGATGCAGGGAAGAGGCACTTCGCTGTTAACTGAAAGTCCTGTGGGTCAAACTGACAGCCACTCTGAGAAAACAAAAGATGTGGAAATCTGCCTCTGTAACAATATCCAGCCCCAGAAACCTTATTGGGTGGTTCTGCTCTGTCCGACAGTGTGGTTATGAGTGAGAATCAATTTGAAGGCAACATATTTGGTTTGGGTTTTTATTCAGACACAAGAAGTTGTGGATGCAGAGAATGATGGGCATTGACAAGACCAGAATTGCCTCTTATCTTTATGTACAAACTCCAATTCATTCATAAGAACAAAGCCGCCTGTTGTTGTGGATGTCATCAATTACGTTTTAATCCAAAGCAACTCTGTACAACAGAATGAAACCCTACCCAGGCCCATGCTGTCCTCATATGTGTTCCTATGTTTGAGCCCATTGTTGCAGTCACTGTGTCAATCCAGCTCCTTAAAAAAATTCCCTAGTTTTTGCTGCTCCTCTATTTTAGCAAGCACAATGTCCTTCTGCAGGGCCTGAACTCTCCAGACATCAAGGTCAAAGTGAGTAAAAGGGAATCTTCGCATCCTTGCCTCTAAGGAGCACTCTACCCATCCTTCTTCAGAGACAAGAGGTCTAGAGAGGAGAGATGACTTACTCAGGGCCAAAGATCAACTGAATGGCTACAAACTCCATAATTTAATACAATGGGTTTTTTTAAATATATAATTTCATTGGGGGCTCATACAACTCATCACAATCCATATATACATCCATTGTGGCAAGCACATGTACACATTTGTTGCCATCATCATTCTCAAAACATTTTCTTTCTACTTCAGCCCTTGATATCAGGTCCTCATTTTCCCCCACCTTCCCTGCTACCCCCTCCCTCAGGAACCCTTTGTAATTTATAAATATTTATAAATTATTAATATTTTGTCATCTTACACTGTCTAGTGTCTCCTTTCGCCCACTTTTCTTTTGTCCATCCCCCAGGGTGGAGGTTATATGTAGATCCTTGCAATCAGTTCCCCCCTTCTCCCTCACCTTCCCTTCATCCTCCCGGTATCAACATTCTCACCACTGGTCCTGAAGGGTTCATCTGTCCTGGATTCCCTGTGTTTTTGTAACATATCTGAGAATTTTTTCTTTCTTCCCCTGCCATTCTTCTTTATTTCTCTCTCCCTAAATGTTCTTCCTCTTTCTCATCCTTTCTTCTCTCATGTATTTTTGTCATGATCCCTTTTCACCTACCCACCTATCTATTTAACAAGCATAGTGTGAGGGACTAGAGATTCAGATAGATGGCTGGCCTCGTGAAATATATTGTCTCATTGGGTCTTCACATTAAACGAGTTCAATAAAGGCTTTGGGAGGTAGATCTCTATTTATGCTAAGACCTGAATAAGGAGTAAGTTATAGCCTATCACAGAGCGGAGGAAGATAATGCTTCAGAGAGAAGATGCAAGGTGTACTAATAATGTTTGCAGGCAAAAAACTGCGGACTCAGCTAACTCTAGACTAGAAAAAGTCAATAGGGGCAACTGAATGGAATTGGAACATCGCACAGTGGAAGAACTATGTCTTGATTATATGACTCTGCCTTTGTGTCACAGGTCAACTCCCGATCCTGAATTCACTCTAAAATGTTTTCATTGCTGTATAGTCTCTAACGTGATGAAAGTGCGCATCACAAGAAACAGGTATTATGGACCTCTGGACAAGACAGAATTCCACTCTTGTGCCAGTGCAAGACCTGAAGGTCACCATAATAAGACAACTGACAAATATGTAAAGAATTACCAGAATAACTGACCTATGAACCGTACTTCAAAAGCATCAAGGTCACAAGAGACCAGGATACACTGAGGGACCTAAGACGGGAAGAAACTAGAGCCATAACAATTGGGGCAGCGTGCGCCCCATCATTTTATTTTGCTATAAATCATTTTAAGAAGCCCTGGTGGCCCAGTGGGTTATGCATGAAACTGCTAACCACCAGGTCATCTGATCGAACTCCACAAGTGCTCTGTAGGAGAGAGACGAGGCTGTCTGCTCATGTAAAGATTTAAGGTCTCAGTAACTAAGAGGCAGTTCTACCCTGTCCTATAGGACTGTTTCATGAGTAGGAAGTAACTTCATGGCAGTGGATTGTTTGAGTTGGGATAAAGATGTTTTGAGATAAGCACCCAAATCTGATTAGAGCTATGAAGATTAGATAACAATCGATTAGTGTCATTTTCCTGGTTTGATTCGTGTACTCTCATTGTGAAAGGGAATGCTTCTGCTTTGGAGGAAGCAATAGAAGACTTAAGGGCAAAGACGTCTCGCATGTGTGATGCATCCTCCGTGATCCACAAGGAAATTGTGTGTGTGCAAGCCTAAGAATGCAGGCACACGTGTGTGTGTCAACATTTGAAAAACTTATCTCCAGAGTATAGAGAGTTTTCATACAACTTTTCAAGTATTCTGGAAGTTGCTAATTATGTCAATTTTTTTTAAGCAAGTGCTTTGTCTTTAAAACAAGATTACACTCTCTGTGAACCCTTCCAGAAGCAGATAGACGTATCAGTCAGCCAAGGGTTGGGCGAGAGCTTTTGAACTAAAAACCTTGTGGTTGATAGTTCAACACTTACTCAAGAGAGCTATCGGTGCTCAGTGAACACCTCCTATGTGCTTAACACAGGAAGAAACTGAAGCAGAAAGCATAACGCAATCCTCAAGCAACTACCTTCCACGCGTGTGGCGAGGAGCCCTCTTGGCGCTGTCTGAGGAACATTGGACGGCTCACTACAGCGTTAGTGGTTCACATCCTATCAGCCATCATATGGCAGAAAGATGAGGCCATCTCTGCCCACAAAGCACATAGTAAGTGTTCAATAAATGATTGCAAGTACACCGACCCATTTATAATTTCTCTTCTTAGAGTCTTCCTTAATAATTCTTGAATTTTAATTGCCTGGCTCCAAGTTAATATTTGCATGTAACTGAAGTGACCTTTAGATGTCCCGAAGCTGGCTTCTAATCATTAATATAAGCCTGGGCCTTCTGGCAGTCTTAGATTACAATTGTGTAAATCTTCATTCTCCGCTCACCCAGCTAAGAGTCAATTTTGTAGAGAGCAGAGTCTTTTAAAAAGGCTTCCAATAGGAGAGGAAGATTTTAATTTAAATAAGCATGCGTACCTGGCCACTTAGAAGACGGAATGTGCCCCTAACAGTTCACCAGGAAGCACCATGGTGTGTTAAATTACAGGCAATAAAATCATAGTGTCAGGAAAAAAAAAAAAACACTGCACAAACTTTGGAATGACTTTTCTAAATTGCCAGAGTTGCCTTCATTCCAATTTCCTGGGATTACACACAAGCATGACTGTAGTTGAGGGAAAGCACACACTTTGTGCCAAGAACTGGCAGTTTTATGAGAAACATCAAAATTTTAAATATCTGTTCAAAACAGATCTTGAGGTTCTAAGCACATGAATGTAAGAGTGCATACATGGCTGGTGTTTGCGAGGCTGGTGTGATGGCTTAGTGGGCTATGCATTGGGCTGCTAGCCACAAGGTTGGCAGTTTGAAACCACCAGTTTTTCTGCAGAGGAAAGAGGAGGTTTGCACCTCCCATAAAGAATTACAGTGTCAGGAACCCACAGGGGCAATTCTGCCCTGTCCTATGGTTTGCTTGGAACCTCCCTCTATTTGCTAGATATACATCCTAATTGTCACTTCTCCTATCCTTCTGTATATGTGATCATCTATTGTTCGGTTGTGGTGGTTCCTGAACTGACTGCATTAGCATCACCTTCGAATCTGTGAGAGGTCAGGGTGCAGTGTAGCAACAATGAAACCTATAACTATCCTCTCATTCTTTAATGCTTCCTCCCCCCCCCCCCCCACCACCATCACGCTCCCAATTCTACCTTACAAATCTGGCTAGACCAGAGGATGCACACTGGTACAGATAGGAACTGGAAACACAGGGAATCCAGGGCGGATGGTCCCTTCAGGACCAGTGGTGAGAGTGGTGATTCTGGGAGGGTGGAGGGAAGGTGGGGTAGAAAGGAGGAACCGATTATGAGGATCTACATATAACCTCCTCCGTGGGGGACGGATAGCAGAAAAGTGGGTGAAGGGAGATGCCGGTCAGTGTAAGACATGACAAAATAATAATAATTTATAAATTATCAAGGGTTCACGAGGGAGGGGGAAGGGGAAGGAGAGGGAAAAAATAAGGGGCTGATACCAAGGGTTCAAGTAGAAAGAAAATGTTTTGAGAATGGTGAGGGTAACAAATGTACAAATGTGCTTGACACAATGGATGGATGTATAGATTGTGATAAGAGTTGTACAAGCCCCCGATAAAATGATTTAAAAAGAGAAAGAAATGTGCCCTATAAGAATGTATGTGAAATTCTAGCTCCTGTACCTGTAGATGTAGGATCCCGATGGTGTCATGGATCACCCACTGGGCTGCAGATCAGTGGTTCACACCTACCAACTGCTCGTGGGGAGGAGATAGGGCATTTGGGTTCTGTCAAGATTTCAGCATTGGAAACCGAATGGAGCCCTAAAAGTTTCTCTAAGTCAGAACCAACTCATTGTCAGTGAGTGAATGGAAGTGGCTGTAATCTTCTTTTGAATGTGGTTCTTTGGTGCAAGACATGTCCTAAACCTAACCACTTTTAGTAAGACAAAGAGCAGCTTGGACACAGACATAAGTTAATACAGAAAGCAGAAGCTAGAAGTCATCTAAAGATCAGCAGGGAGTGAAGGAAAAGACATTTAAAGAGACAGCAATCTTCCTTCAAAGAGAGCTTTCCCTAAAGCCTCCGGGAATTCAAGTGTCAACCTCCTAAACTGCAAGAAAATACATTTCTGTTCATTCAGGCCAAATACTTGAGGTTATTCTGGTTCCCCAGCACTGGGAAACGAAGGCAATCTCTTCCGACTCTCTTCCTTCTACCACCTGACACTTCCCAGAGTGATCTGGCCTCTGGCCACCTTGTATTTCCTCCAGTCATTATCGGCCATGGTGCTATAATCTCCATAATGAACTTCAGGTGTGGGATTTAAATGTGTTCTCCATCCAAGCCTCTCTCTCGGTCTCCAAGCTGATAGTCCCAATTGCTTGCATAAAAGCGGCATCTCTTTGTTCCATCATCTCTTACACGTAATACATCAAGCCCAAACACCGGGCCTCTCCCATGGAAGCCACAACACTCTCAGAAGGAAACATTCAAGGACTCAGGCTCATTTTTTATTGTCCGTTTGCTTCGTAACCAATTAATCGTCAAGTCTTGTTGGGATTGATTTTGGGTTTTTTTCCCTTCATTTTTTTCTTCTACTTAATACTATTCTTCATTTTTGTTTCTTTTTTCCTATTAATTCCTACTAGATTAATTTTGCAATGTATTAGTTCAATATTGTGATTATATTATTCTGGACAGTATTTTTTTAATATCTGTTCCTGTTAGATGCACGAAGTCTACTTCATCAACTTAATATGTAATATCATTTACTCTATGATTCCAATTTTTGTTATATCCAATTGGGAAATTCATTAAAATTTCTGAGCCTTTCAATGCTCTTTAATTATATGTATGTGTGTATATATATTTATGTAGCTTCATTTTTTAATGTGTTCACTTAGAACTGAAATAACATGTCAGTGTTTGGAGAAATCCCAAATTAGTCAGAGAAAGAAGTTGATATTTAGATCTTCAGACATCATCCTTTGCTCATTTGCCCTTTTTGTACCCTTTCCAGGGCAGCTGACAAATCAGTAAACTGTCATAAATATATGTACAACGGCTTATCTTCTTTGCTAGATTATAAACTCAGGAGAGGAGCATGTCTAAACAGGCCTTTTACCCTTTTTTTTTGGATCACCTGGATAGTCAGTAGACACTTTGTCATTTCATAAGTGTTTAATAAATATTTTTGTGTTGAATAAATAAATATGCCTGAAAGCTGTTTATAAGATTTTTATGGGCCCAATAAGAGAAATAGCCATAGAGAAGGAGGGGAACGGGACAGCTGGCTTATAAAGTACATAAACAAGACATTTTAGCACTTGTGGAGGAAACTAAGCCTAGATTTTACTTAGGAGCAGAGCCTTAAAGTAATGAGCCTGGTTTTTTGTTGTTGTTGGTGGTGGTGTTGTTGTTTATTTTAAAGTGTTCTCAGGGCAGACCAAGACACACTTAGGGAAACATATTTTTCAAACAAAGGGTAAGGTGTATCTTAACCTTAATCACTTCTGAGTGCTGTAAAAAGCAGCTTAAACAGAGACCAGCAAGCGCACTTGGGGGGTGGGGGTGGGGGTAGGTGGACAGATGCCACGAGATCACCGAGAGATGGATGAAGAGGAGCTGAAAGAGACAAAGACCTTCTTCCAGGAGCTAATGTTATGTTCCTGTGTGAAACAATGCTGATGGAAATTGACAGGTGCTAAGTCATGAGCTTGGAGATTCTATGGTCAATGAAGGAGCCCTGTGGCACAATGGTTAAGTGCTCAGCTGTTGCTTACCAAAGGGTTGTCAGTTCATACCCAGCCAGCTGCTCTACTGGAGGAAGACTTATCAATCTGCTCCCATAAAGATTACAGCATGAGAACTGATTGTGATTATACATCTCATTTAAAGGTGATTTAACCATGGACATACATGTTATGTGAATACAAAATCAAGAAATCCACAAAAAAGGAAAAGAAACCAAATTTGACCGATGGTTACCATGGGTCATGGGGAAAGAGTTGTGGTGGAAGGGGCATTGAGTTTGTGTCAATGGTGGTGCAATAATTTGGAAAAGGACGTCAATGGTGGCTGCACAGCACAGTCTAATGCAGGACACTGAATTACACATGTAGAAGTTGTGGAATTGGAGAATGTCCTGTTGTGCATATTTTCACCACATTTAGAAAGAAAGCAATGACATGAATAACAATGACTCCCAGGAAGAAGAAAATGTTCTAGAATTGAATAGGATGACAATTGCACAACTCTTCTGGATATGATTGAATTAGTTAAATTGTATGACTTATGGACAAAGTGCTAATAAAATTTATTAAAAACAAACAAACAATTACAGCATAGAAGACCCTATTCCTTCCCGCCTCACTTGCCATGGAGTTGATGTGGACACATCGCCACCCTGAGCACAGGGTAGAGGTGTCCCTGGGGATTGCCAGTGTGGTAAGGCTTTCCTGGAATAGAAAGCCCCATGTGTGTCCTGAGACAGCTCTTTGTGTCAGTCCTCTGTTCGCATCGACTCACAGCAACTGACAGCAACAACATAGTCAAATGATTTTGGGGGAAAAAATGACTAGAAATGTATATATTTAAACTTGAGGGATTCTTGGGCTTTATATTCGGCATTCTAGGAATTGGCTTTTTTAAAAAAATCATGTTATTATAATCCCTACATACAACTCTTTTTACAATCCCTACATACATCATTTATGTCCAGCACATTCGTACATATGTTGCCATCATCATTCTCAAAACACCTGCTTTCTACTTGAGCCCTTGGTATCAGCTCCTCATTTTCCCCTCCCTCCTTGCTCCCCTCTCTTTCTGAACCCTTGATAATTTATAAATAATTATTTTATCATATCTTATACCATCTGTCTTCCTCTCCCAGTTCTCCGCTGTCCGTCCTCCAGGGAGGAGGTTACATGTAGACCTTGTCATCTCTTTCCCCTTTCTCCCTCCGCCTCCCCATGTCAGAATCAGCTTATTGTGTGTAGTATTCCCTACACGTCTGTGACACAAAAGCTTCTCAAGGAGCACCTGCTGAGATAGCATCTCACTTTGGGAGGCTTAATCAATTCCTTACTACTTTTGAGAGCATTTAAATAAGAAAGCAAAGGCATTTTTAGAGTCCATGCCCTACTGACTGAGCTAGCCTGGCCAAAGGCGCTTTTGACATTCAATGACATATCAATGGAAACAATGAATGAGCCAGCCCATAGAGTGGCGGGGGAGGGGCAGTCCTATTTAAAGCCCCCAAGTATTGTCATCTGCTGCACACTGCCCTCTCCCAGGAAGATTTCCCAGGATGCTTGTTCCCATTCCCAGTCTCTTACTCACCCACATTCATCATTCTTTGCTATTATCACGGATGGAGACACTTTGTTTGTTTGTTTGTTTTGTTTTCCTACTTCAGGAAACTTCTCAGCAACACAAGGGAAATGGAAAAACGGAAGCGGCACACACAATTCGCAGGCCCTTATTGACTTATTTTTTAATGGATTTACCATGACTTGAAAGCCCTGCTAAAGCAGCGTATATAAATGATAGAATCTATTGGATGTGTATCTGCCTGCAGGCACAAAATAAATGATTAATCAGATGGAATGGAGAGAATATTTTATCTGGTCTTTGATATTTCATATTTGTGGATGGTTTTTTTCCTAAATGCCATGACATTTAGTTAAGAAATGTTCAAAACAATTCTTTAAAACAAGTTTCCAACAGCACATATACCAGTCAAAGAGTTTTACACATATGCCTAAATATTCTTACCCTTATAGCCCCTAAGAATTCCTACCTTGAAACTTCTCAAAAGCAAAATATAAGCTGCTTTTGGAGTATTTTGTAAAGATGGATTCTTAAGAGGTAATCTTTTAGAGAAATGAATGTGCATGCGTGTGTGTGTGTGTGTGTGTGTAAAATCAGCCTGATAAAGAGCTTTTCTAGTGTCTGGAGAAATCCCAATTTAGTCAGAGAAAGAAGTTGATATTTAGAATCAAGATCACTGAGGATTAATAGGAATGGCTATACCCTAATTATGTAGATATGGAAAACATATTATTGGCTACAATGCTTGATGAAAGGTAAATTTTTGTATTATTCAAGTTTTTGTTGGTTTTCTTCTGAACATTTAAATGCTTTAGTATGAACTAGTTGGTCATCGGTTAAGAAACTTTAATATATGCTGCCCTGAAATAAGAATGAAATATTTTGTTTGAATGTCTCAGGATCAGGATCCATTATTAAGAACCTAGGCAAGTCATTAAACAAAAACGAAAATACTCACTGCCATCAAGTTGATTCTGACTCAGAGTGACATTATAGGACAGTGTAGAATTGCCTCTTTACACTTCTGGGGCTGTACATCATCTTTATGGTAGCAGACAGCCTCATCTCCCTCCAGTGGAGCACATGGTGAGTTTGAACTACCAACGTTGGGGTTAACCGTCCAATGCATAACCTACCAGGGCTCCCATCCATCTGTAGTGTTGGGGAAAAATATCAAAGGTTTGCTTTGGCAAAAGGCTAGATATAACCTGGTAGACAACCTCTATGCACAGATAAGATGAAAATTTTGCTCATTTGATTATTCTCCTTGAAATATTTTCCTTGCCCATGCCAGTTCATCATTGACACAAAAGCATTCCTTCAGGCTTTGCGTGAAAGCCCACAATGACTAAATCCATCTGATAGTAAGTAAGAGCTATCTAACTGCAAATGCCTAATATGAGGTTGCAATGGGCAAGGGGGCCTGCTTTTGAGAGGCTGGACTATTTGCTGCATCCCTATAGAGCAAAAGTCTGGTAAGGACAGGCCTCTGGTTTACCACTGACTCCCTCACACTTTGTAGAGTTCTGGTACATGACAAAGAAAGCATCGTTGTCCAGTACATTTGGACCCAGAGAGGGGTCAGAGAGGAATTGCTCCACCGAGTTTTCAAGGAGTTTCTTTTCAGGAGTAGATCTCCAGGCCTTTCTTTCAGAGCACCTGTAGGTGGGATCGAACTGTCCATGCTTGAGTTAGTACCGGTATGCTTAACCATGTGTGTCCCCCAGGAACTCTTGACTGGTGATCCAGAGCAGAACGGCTTTGCAAGGTCATCTCTGCTGTCAGCCTTCTAGCAGGAGGGCAACAGGGTTTTCTTCCAACGCGCTGCTAGGTGGGCTTAAACTGCCAACCTTTAGATGAGTCGCTAGGTGCAAACCAACCATTTCTCCCAGACGCCTTGCTTGGCATCTAGTTAGTATGACGTAAGAACACGCATTCCTCACTTACTGACTTGATTAGGTCACAAACACTAGGCTCTTCTGCAAAAGTCAGGGCTGTGCCAAAATCAAAGGTGGCCATGTCAGATCAGATGGAGGATAAGTGCCTCATTCTACAACTGCCGAATTACATCATTGCACAATGCCAAAGCACACTGTTATGTAACTGCGCAGCCACCAAGTATGGCCATGCCGCCAAGTGGACACTAGCCAAACCACCAAAGGCAGCATGACTTTCCCTTCACCCCTTGTCATTCGTTACTGCCAGATATAGTTTGTTAATGCTCAGAACAGTCAGCGAGTGGATTTGGTACTATTGCATGCAACATGCCAGGCACCAAGACAGTCCATGAATGAGTAGCAGATATATCTGTCGAACAAATGAAACAGATGCATATGTCCATCTGTACCGCATCACCATTTGTCTGACAGTCTGTCTTACTGTGGTGCTTCATGTGTTGCTGTGCTGCTGGAAACACTATCTCTGGTATTTCAAATACCACCGGGTCGCCCACAGTGACCAGGCCTCAGGAGAGCTTCCAGTCTAAGACCAGACGACAAAAAAGGAACAGGCTGCCAACTTCAGAGAACTTAGCTACTGAAAACCCTATGAATGGCATAGAAAGCGTGTCAGTTACTGCAAACCTTATGACTAGAAGCAGAACCTGGTCAGAGAGAGTGCCAGAAGATAGGCCACTCTGATTGGAAGGCAGTTAAAGTATGACTGAGGAAGAGCGGTCTTCTCAAATAATAACACAGGTGGAATAAAGCCTTCAGGACCTTCATGTGCTGATGGGGCGTGACTCCGAATGAGCAGAAAGAGTTGCAAATATCAGTTAATATCGAAACTTGGAATGTATAAAGTATGAAACCAGGAAAATTGAAGCACATCAAAAATGAAATGCATAAAAATCGATATTACAGGTGTTAGCAAGCCGAAATGGACTAATATTGAGGACTTTGAATAAACATCGTGTGACTTACTATGCCAAGAATGACACACGTCAAGGTGTCCCATTCATCATCAAGGAGGGTATTTCAAGACCGATCTTGAAGTCCAATGAATGCTGTCTCTGATAGGACAATGCTATCTGAATACAAGGACAGCCTGGCAATAAAACGAGTATTCCAATGGTTCTACCAACTACGAAAGCTAGTGATGCACACATTGAAGAATTCTACCAACATCTGCAGTTTAAAATCGCTCAAACAAGCACTCAAGATATATTCTGTTACTGGTGATTGAACCACAAAAGTTGGAAACAAAGGAACAGTAGTTGAACAATATGGTCTGGGTGATAGTAAAGTGGCTGGAGAGTGCAGGATAGAATTTTATAAGACCAATCCATTTTTCATTGCAAATACATTTTTTCAACAATGTAAACCGAAATAATACATGCAGACATCTCCTGATGGAACACACAGAAATACACAGAAATCAGAATGACTGCATGTGGGTTAGGGGTGGCCTATGAGCAGCAAGGTCACTAGCATGAAACCACCAGCCGCATCCCAAGAGAAAGACGCGGCTTTGTATTCCAGTAAGATTTGCAGTCTCAGAAATTGACTGGGGTAATTCTGCCCTATGCTTTAGGGTTGCTATGTGCTGTCCTTAATTCAATGGCAGAGAATGTGGTTTTGTTTTCTGGTGAGAAGTGATGATAGAGAAACTCCGTATCTGTGGCTTAAAGCAGGCCTGGGCCAACTGTGGAAGAGCCATCGCTGCTTCATAGGCAAGGTCATCTTGAAGGTGAAGATAATGAAAACAAGTCGACAAGAGCCAAAATACAATCTTGAATATAGTCCACCCAAATCTGAGAATATCTTAAGAAAAGGTTTGATGAAATAAACAATTATGACAGAAGTCTTGATGGGATGACATCATGAATATCATACATGAAGAAGGCAAATGGTCACTAAAAGACAGGACAGAATGAAAATATCAAAGCAGATGTCAGAACAGACTGAATGTTTTTCTTTCAGAGTAGCTAGGGCATAAGGAAGAAATGATGAAGTCAAAGAGCTGAACACAAAGGACAGGTGAAGAAGACAAAATCACATATTTTCATGAAGTGTAATGTTTTAGAGTTGGAGAATCAAAGAGGAAGAAAATGCTCCGCGTATCTTAGAAAGAACTAAAGGAAAAAATGCCAAGCCTCAGGTGGCGATATTGAAATAGTTTATGGGGAAAATCTTGAACAATGCAGGAAGCATCAGAGGAAGATGGAAAGAACACACAGTCACTGTACCAAAAAGAATTAATGGACATTCAACCATTTTAAGAAGTAGCATATGAACAAGAACCAATGGTACTGAAAGAAGTCCAACCTCTCCTGAAAGTATTATCCAAAATCAAGGTTCTAGGAATTGACGGAATACCAATTGAAATGTTTCTATAAGCTGATGAAGCTCTGGAAGCACATAACCATCTATGCCAGGAATTTTGGGAGACAGCAACTTGGCCAACTGACTGAAAGAGATCCTTATTTGTACCCGTTCAAAGGGAAGGTGACTCGACGGAATGGGCAAATGATAGAACAATATCATTGATTTTACATGCAAGTAAAACTGCATGGAAACATCCCCCATGATCAGTTGCAAGGAGCTTCCAGAGGTTCAGGCCACATTCGGAAGAGGACTTGGCACAACGGGCATCATTTCTAATGCCAGACAGCTCTTGGCTGAAAGCAGATAGTACTTGCCAGATGCTCACATGTCTCATTGGCTGCACAAAGCAATTGACCGTGTGGGTTGTGACAAACTATGGAGAGCGTTGAGAAGACTGAGGAGTCTAGAACCCTTAACTGTGCTCATGAGGAACCTGTGCACGGATCAAGAGGCAGGTGTGGAAACAGGGCACAGAAATACTGCATACTTTAACATCAGAAAAGGTGTGTGTCACGGTTGGACCCTCTCATCATACTTATTCAAGCTGTATACTGGACAAATAATAGAGAAGGTAGATTAAACAAAGAATGTGGCATCAGAATAGAAGGAAGGATGATTAAGAACCTGTTATATGCAAATGACATAACCTTGTTTTATGAAAGTGAGGAAGAGTTTGGCATTTCTGATGAAGATCAAGAATCTTAACCTTCTGTATGGATTACAACTCAGTGTAAGTAAGGAAGACCAAAATCATCACAACTGAACAAATAGGCAATACCTTGATAAACAGTGAGGAGATTGAAGTCGTGATGGATTTTGTCTTACTTAGAGCCATGTTCAATGCTCATGGAAGCAGCAGTAAAGAGATCAAAGCACACACCGAATTAGGTCAATCTACTTCAACTTCACAAGTCCTCTTTAAAGTGTTGAAAAGCGAAGAGGTTACTTTGAGGCCTCAACCATGGCATTTTCAATGACCTTACATGCCTTTTAAAATGGGACTTTGAATCAGGAAGACTGAAAAAATGTGGTGCATCTGAACTATGGTGTTGGCAAAGATATTGAAAGTACCATGTTCTTAGGTGCCATTGAGTGAGCTACAACCCACGGGAACCTTAAGTGCAACCGAAGGAAACGCTAAACAGTCCTGAGCCATCCTTACATTTGGTTCTATGCCTGATCCCACTGTGTCAATCTACAGGCCCCCTCCCCCACTTTACCAATCTTGACGTTGTCCTTCTCCAGGAACTAGACCCTCCTGATGACATAGCCAAAGCACACGAGACAAAGTCTGGCCATCCTTGCCTCCAAGAGCACTCTGGCTGTACTTCCTCCAAGACAGTGTGTCCTTTTAGCAGTCCATGGTACTTTCAATATTCTTGTCCAGCACCACAATTCAAATGCATTGATTCGTCTTCTGTATTCCTTGATCAGTGTCCAACTTTCACATACACACGAGGCAATGCAAGTAAGATGGTTTGGGTCAAAGGCATCTTCGTTCTCAACGTATCCTTGCTTTTCAGTACTCTGAAAAAGGACTTGTGCAGCACATTTACCTAACGTACTACTAAAAGAACACATAGATCTGTCTTGAATGAAGTAAAGCCAGAATGTTCCATAGAGACAAGGATGGCAACACTTTGTCTCATATACTTTGGTCATATATCAGGAGGGTCCACTCCCTGGATAAGGGACTCACTTGGTTAAATGGAGAAGAGAACGACTGAATGAGGTGGATTGGCACAGTGGCTGCAACAATGGGCTCAAACATAAGAACAATTTTGAAGCACAGTAACAATTGTGAGGATGGCACAGGACTGAGAGTGTTTCATTTGATTGTACATAACGTCATTAAGAGTTGGAACCAATTCAACAGAACCTAAAAATACAACATTTTTACCCCTTAGGATCTTCCTCTACCATAAATATTTATTAGTATGCTGTTCACACATGTTTATAAAGATGAACATATATATTTTCAGCACATCCATCCCATGCCCAGCCTAGATGGCTGTTCATTTAGCAAAAGAGCTCAACATATTTATTAGAGCAATGGATAAATAAAATAATCTTTTAACATTTTAGAGCATTTAGAGATCAGACTGTCAACCTAATTTTTATGCCAAAGAACTAACTGCTCTATTGTAAACTGTACAGAAGGTAAGCTTTCTCTTAGGGCAGGATGACTGCTCATGGCATTTCTCTCTATAAAATCTTTGCCCCCTGGCCCTTAATCAAGTGTCCACTCTTGTCTTTCTCACCTAGCCCTGGTAGGGCAAGGTATGTGTGTTAGGGCTCTCTAGAGAAAAAAACCAGAATGCTAATAATTATATATATATATATATATATATATATATATATATATACAGATAGACAGATAACATAAGAAATAAACAATTACATTATCAAGCAGTACAAATGGCTCAGTGTAACTCACTCCCATGAGACAGTTGTGAGACACTGGCAGTCCTTCAAGTCTTGAGGGCCACCGGGCAGTCCTCTGTAGAGAAATTCAGCCTATCTGGGTATAGGCAGCAAACAGCAAGGCAGGTCACCAACAGTCAGTCAGATGACAGGGTCCGACAGTCCCCAGCTCAAGAGATGTAAATTCCAATAGTGTGGCAAAGCAGGTCTTGAAGAAACCTCAAATTACAGCAACACAGTCCACAGGTTAGGTGTCCCACAAACAGTATAGCTTGCAAATTGAGGCACAGAACAAGTAAGGCAGTCACACACTGGTCCGATGATCAAAGAGCAAGAGACAAGAGAGGCGAGGCTCGCCGAGCCATTTATCTCTCCGCCCTTCAATTAATCCCACATGTGTTCATTGGCCATATTGGCACAATAAATGTTAACTATCTCGGTGTGCTTCCAGAAAAAATCCCACAGTTCTTATTTACCATGGAAATAAGATTTCTCACTTGGCTTTGCCTCTTTCTTCCTTGGGCACCTCCTTTATGGCTAGGTCAGAGGAGTGTCTTTCCCAGCTCACCTCATTTGATCTATGACTTGAATCTTCTTGTTTTATGTGTGAGTTAGAATCTGAGATTTTCAATGGAAGAAGATGAAACATTACAGACAATCCCACTTATGCATAGAAACCTCAGGCGATGGAAAGCAGTACCCAATATTTGAAACTACCTCTGAAAGCAAAAATCTCCCTTTGATACTCAGGTGAGAATAATGCCGAGATGGATTGCTGTAGAGTAGGAAATGATGAAATGCACTGGAAATCACTCATTCCTCAGATAAAGGGGACATAGGACTTTGCATCAGGAGGTTGAGCTATGACTCCGTTCTGGCCTGCATGTGCCATTATGAGATTAAAGCGGCTGGAAGATTATTAATTCCCTTCAAACCCACATTCTTAAATGCCTCCTTTTTAAAATAGCTTACCCATGCTCTCTCCCTTCCAGGGAAATGTGACAAATGAGGCCTTCCCCAGTGAAGGCTGAGAACCCGCACCTCCAACACCTGCCACATGCATGAGTATTTTCATCACAGCTCTTTCCTATTTGTCTCAGGCATTATAAGTGATTCCATCTCACTCATATTTTCTTATCACAAACACATCCAGACTCCATCACTCCAGACTATTCTCATTTGCCCTTGCTACTTTAAATCCTTTCAAATGCATAGCCCCTGTCTTACCCTCAATGAGAGCCAAGCACTCATCTGTCAGAATGTAGGGGGAAAACTCCAAATGGTGGAGTATGACTAAACATTCCCCTCATACTGTCTATATCTCAAAAGTAATGTTTCCTTCCTGCGGTATCAATTTATATTGGCCCATATACCAAAGTGACCAACTATTGTTTGATTTTCGTGAGAGGAAGGTGAATAAAAAGTCTCAAGCTCAGGGAGGGTGTCTTCCAAGGAGCTCTGGCCAATGAGAACATGGGTGTGTAGACTGGGTTTTGGCGAGGAAAGGAAGAAGTGAGCAAATGAGAAGGTTCAGGAGGGTGGCTGATCAGTAGCTCTTTCCCCTTGCCTGGACATTAGGTGTGTGTCATATTGGCTTGGCTAGATGACAAATGCTTTGAGGACAGAAAGGGCACCCATTCTGGATACCCAGGAGCCTAGAGGAAAATGGCATTCCCACCAGTTTCTGCTGTGTGATCCTGTAAAAGTGAGCCTCACTCTCTGAACCTCATTTCCTTCCCTTATGACTCAGAGATAAATGATAGCCTCACTTGCAGTGATTGTGAAAATCATATAAGATAGTAAAATGAAATGACAGCTGGAGCGAGAAGGTGCTGAAAGCATTATTGATTGCATTAGAAGGGACCCACACGGTGGGGCATGAAAATACCAAGAAATCAGAATACCAACCCCCCACCACCAAAGGTGTTAAATTCGAATTTCTCATCAATTTGTAAATAGAAACTTTCTTTTGTGCTGCTAACAATCAGTCAGGTAGGCCCTAGGTCCTAAAACTAACTTCTCTGAGCTCTATAAAGAGCAGAATAGACATCGGGACAGACCCCGGGACAAATGAGATGCCGAGGAAGCCAAAGAATCCTCTGAGCTACTTACAAGGAAGGGCCTTTCAATAAAGCACAGCCTGGACTTGAACTTTGGCTTTTAGAAGTGTGAAAAGTACACGTCTCTCAATTGTGAGTGTGTTTTTAATAGTAGCACAAGGTAACGAAGCCCCTGTGGCTAGTACTTTTTTCATCATGTGGCACTAGTGTGCAGTACTGTGACTGGAGCATAAAAACTCTCAACTAATACGCGTGTATACGAAAGAAGATGATCAGGTAGTTTACGTGAGAGTCACGTCATTTTAGACAGCTCTTGCTAACAGAGAATGGAAAGAATATGAAGACATACTTTATACCTTTCAGAAGGGCAGGGTTATGGCAGAGTGTTGTTTACAGAAATAAAAGGGATTTTTGAGACTGTCCTTAAATCCTTGCCATGAGAGACAGAGAAACAAGGAAATAATACCAATGGCAATAAAGGGCACAGAATAAAAGAAGAGAGTCTACACAACCATTTAAGTTCAAAAGGACAGCATTTACCCAAGGACAGGTCCAAAGTTTCGGGACAGAAGGAGTAATGGAAAGAGGAAGAGGGAGAATATGGGATGAGTGATAGAGCATTGATGGGTTGCAATGAAACAAAAGATGTATGAATTGCTGAATGTAAACTTGATTATCTGCTCTGTAAACTTTCACCCAATTCACAAGTTTAAAAGGAAGAAGTTTAAAAAGAGAGCAAAGGGAACCCTTAGAGCAGCGGTTCTCAACCTTCCTAATGCCGTGACCCTTTTACACAGTTCCTCATGTTGTGGTGACCCCCCAACCATAAAATTATTTTTGCTGCTACTTCATAACTGTAATTTTGCTACTGTTATGAATCGGGAAATTCCTGTGAAAGGGTCGTTTGACCCCCAAAGGGGTCGTGACCCACAGGTTGAGAACCTGTATTAAATAATTGTTATTCCGTCATTTCTCAACAAGAAGAAGCATATATTGATTGGTATACTACCCATTGACTAGAAGTGCCATTTTCTTAAAACACAGTTCAGCTGACATAACAGGCCCAACGCGTCTCCACACTGGTGGGCATGCCGTCTACAAAGATGACTTCCTGTCTATATCTGTATGTAGACCAGCTGACAGAAGGCTGTGCGGCCACCACAGGGAAGGCCCGGATGTTAACTCACAGCCCAAAGTTTTGTTGCTCTTCTTTCCAAAGCCTCTAGTCATTGTTTGCAGGAGAGCACTCCTTTCGCCCCAGGCATATTTCGAATGCAATGAGGAGTGTCTGCGAAGGCAGGATGAGAGGAGGCTTGGAATGTAGATTGACAAGCCATCACCAAAGAAGGCATCCTTGTCAGTGCATGAGATGATTTGCCCACAGGTCCTTTGAAGTTCCTTGGGCAGGAGGGAGAGGTCTGGTCTGGGCTTTGTCCTGGTCCATTCCTTTTCTTCATTCAGGGAAGCTTCTTTTTAACGATTATTTTAATTATGGTTTTCCGCAGGACATTTTTTTCCCCAAACCACTCTATTAGGAGCTAATCCGGATGTCATAGCATTCAATGGTTCGATCATATCCGGCACCGGCGGTGGGCCACTGCTAACATAAGAATTTTTCAAACCACTTTCTTCCTTCTGGAATTCCTTGATATCAGCTTCCACTGACTTCACTCCCACCTAAAAGGATGGTAGATATTTTACCAAGATAGTCGCAATGAAAAAATAGGAGTGGCAATATTAATCTCCAACAAAATACACTTCAAAGGAAATGCCATAATGAGAGACAAGACGGACATTGTGTAGTGATCAAAGGATCAATAGAACAAGAACGTACAGACATAATGAATATAAATGTATCCACTGAAAGACCCTTAAAATACATCACCGAATCCTCAGAGAGAAATCGCCAGATTGACAGTAATAATAGGAGACTTCAATATGCCACTCTCAAGGAAAGATAGATCAATAGGAAAAATCTCAATAAAAAACGGAAGAGCTGAACAACACAGTCAAACAGCCTGACCTCCTAGAGATTTACAGAGTTCTCCAACCAGCAGCAACAGATACCCATGATTCTCCCAGGCACATGGCACATATTCTAAAATAGGCCACATACTAGACCACAAAGCACACTCTAACAAAGTCACAGTACATTTCTTTGGAAAAGTTGTATAAGGAAGTTAGAAATTCACTAAGTCCTAGACAGTCTATTCATTTGGAGGTCTTAGCACTACCACTTAATCCTTCTTCATCTCTTTGAAAACTCAGAGGAGCCCTGGTGGCATCGTAGGCTACGTGTTTGGCTGCTGAGTGCAAGGTCAGCAGTTTGAAACCAGCAGCTGCTTCACAGGGGAATGATTAGCTTTCTACTCTGGGAAAGAGTTAAACTCAGAAACGTACAGGGGCAGTTCCACCTGTTCTACAAGGGTCGTTAAAAGCCACAATTGATTCAATGGCAGTGAGCGAGTGAACTGATACCTCAAAAAGGTGTTTGCAGCTCATTGAGCATCCCTCTCTCATTGCTATGATGTCAATATGATCATTCCCCTGCATTTTAAAGATCGGGAAGCTGGGGCGCATAGATGGTGAACCACAGACCCAAGGATACACAGGCGGCCGGTTATGGAGCTGACAGACCAGCACAAATACTCTGATGCCAATTCCAGCACTCCTTCCCCCATTTGACACTGTCTCAGCCACACCAAAAACGGAGAGGAAAAGAGATAGAGGACAGTATAGGCTTATTCTGTATTCCCAAGTGCTCTCATTAGTAGTGGCAACATATTACGTGGCTGCTGCTCTTTTCTATCACCGTGGATTACAGTAGGGCACTATTTTAATGTCATTTAAGTCCTATAATTTAGGAGATATTATTGTTATTAATTGTTGATGATTAAATTATTATTATTAAATCATCAATATTAAATAAAATATTAATTATAAATTATCTCACATAGCTACTTTTGTACTACATCTCTTAAGCATATTCTTGATATCAGAGTAACTAAGTTAGAAGGGAAAGGAAGCTGGGGGGTGGAGATATAAAATCATCGCGTGTTTTCAGTGTTGATTGGGTCTGAGTCGTGTGGGCCACAATTTGACTTTTTATACTAAAAGAACTGCTAAATTTAGTTCCAGGGAGCAAAATAAGTAGAGGCCTATGATTTCTGAGAGCAGGATCTCAAAAATATGGGGTTTACCTTATTGCCATTGAGTTGATTCTGTCTCTATATGTGACTCTCAGAGTGGCTCTAGGTAGTCTTTTGAGACTGTAAATCTTCATAGGAGCAGATATCCTTAACTTTCTCCCAGAGTGACTGGTGGGTTTGAACCATTGACCTAGAGATTAGTAGTCCAAAGCTTATCCAACAGTGCTACCAGGACTCCTACACTGTTCTAGTAGAAGGATACAAATAACATTTATCAAGGTCCTACTTGATAGGCACAGAAAATACACCATATATATTATCATCATCCTTTGATTCAGAAGAATCTAAAGTTTAGATAAGTTAAGGAACGTGACCCAAATTACCTGGTTACAAATGGAAGATCAACTACTATGGTGTCTCCAGAGTAGTTGTTAAAAATAAATACAGTTAAAATTAAGCTACTGTAAAAAAGATATCAGCTAATTAGTCCAAACATTGGGTAGGGGGAGGTGAGGGCTTAGAACCTATAACTATCCTGAAGTACATTTCAAAGCATCTTATAAACTAGCTGGGTCAAGTTCTGATTCTAGAGTTTGCTGAGTAGAACCTAGGAGACAGTTATGTCTTGAATGCTAAATGAATCTTGGGACAGCGATTGAGGGCAGGGCATCATCTCTCATTAGCTGAGAGCAGTAGTTTACTAAAGTGCTATCTTAAAAAGGACTTTGAACTCTTGACCCACGTTAGTGGGAAAGGTGGCTGCATTTATTAGCCACATCTGCAATAGGACTGGGAATGTTGGCATGAGCAACACATGTTTCATGACCTTGGTCCTATAGAACTCAAAAAACAATTTTACCCCTTGCCAATACTTTACAATCCTTTTAAATCATGAAAGTCTTACTAATACTTTGCGTCAACCTGTTCATTCACTAGCTCGACCAAAAATGAAAGAATGATTTACAAATTAACAAACAAAAAGTCCACTAACACTCTAGGATGTTTGTAGCATTCGCTGCAAATGGCCATGGTACCATTATCTACCTTTTTAGTGCATAAGGAAAAGACACCTCACTGCCACCAGATAAACGAAGCCCTGGGAAGTCCTTGTGAGCTAATGATCTTGCTTAAAGACTGAAATGTAGATCTGAAAATCTGTATCATTACTATCACAGAAAGTAAAATAACTTGACTCTACCCAGAGTGATCTCAGTAATTCTTGAGTCACCAAGGTTGCTTACAGATTTCCGTAGTTAGCAAAGGACGATGCCTACCTCGAGGAACTTGCTGAATCTATTTAAAAACGGAGCATGAAGAAAAGAAGAGGGAAGTTGTTTGCCAGGCTAACAATAATTTGTTCCAAGTTTTAGGATTATTGACCTTGAAGTAACCTTGGGATTACCTATCAACTGCCTGATGAAGAAGAGCCTTTCCTGGCTGGGCAGGAAGCTGACTCTTAGATGACTTCATAATGCTTGTCTTCCCTCGTAGCTCAGTCTGCCTGATGATCCACGCTCTCCACACATTCTCTCAGTATTCTGGATGCCATTTTTTGCTTCATGGGGATTCTGAAGGCCAAGTGTCCAAGGAGTGAAAAAGCTGTGTGTGTGAAATAAATAATAACAGTTGGGGGGACACTACCTGCTGGTGCCATGGCTGTCCCAGGTTGCAACAAGGACAATGTCAGAGCAGGCTGTAAAACATGTGGCTACTGAATAAAGAGGAGGAGAGGAAAACAAGAGGCAAAGAAAACATCAAATAGGAAAAAAAAAAGGTAAAGGTCCTACTCATCCACTTCCACAGAAGAGGATACTTCAAAAGACAAAAAGCAAAAATCTCAGAAGTAAGAAAAATAGAAAGAAAACAAAACAAGGCAAAAAAAAGCAAAACATCATAAAAAGGAAAAAAAGAAGAGAAAAAAGGAAAAACATTCTTCTGCATCGGAGAGCCCTGACATCGCCAAGAAGTAACTGTGACTTTGTCCTAAATCACTGCATTTTCATATTTGTTTTTAAAATTATTTGACCATGGGCTTTATTATATAATAATTCTTTGCAATGAGTCATAGTCCTTTCCATATAGATTTTTTTGTTTGTTTTTAGGACCATTATCCCTTTCGCAAAATCTTTTCAATGTGCTCTGACTAAAAGCATTCAATCAGTCTTGTTACTTGATAGTCACGTCTCAAATGCAAAGCATCATTTTTTATATTTGTGTGTGTTTGGCTAGTGTTCTTACATCGTAAGTTGATTATAAAATATCTCTGCTATAGTCAGCACAGGGAATCTACCTAGCCACCAGTGAATATTGCTGAACCAAGTGTTCTAGTGACATTGACATTTTTAATAGGTTTATGTATACTATGGTGTAATGTATGAAAATGGTGGAATTTTTTAATGTTGCTTTTAAACCTGTAAGTCTTTTTTGAATGCTGGAGGACATGAAACTGCTTATTGGGTCTGGCGAGGATTTTTAAATGAATGGTGTCTGCAGGAGGATGATAAATCAAAATGTTTTAAACAAATTAAAATGTTTTCAACACTCAAAAAAAAGTAATAACAGTTGATGCAAGAGGCAAATAAGTCTCACATACACAGGTACTGAGAATAGCACATTTGCTCCATGATCACTTATAACAGAGGCAGAGGGTGGCCATCTGCTGATATTTATTCATTCTGTATGAAGTACAGATGTTCGTTATTAGAGATGCCGCCGAAGATTCCATTGCCCAAGTTTGAAAAGCATGTGTTATTTTTTCATAGTTTCTTCTGACAACCTTAAAACACTGTAGGAATTTTATGTAAGTACAGACTTTCCTCCCATTGACATGGAACTGCTTTCTAGCCTCTTGTCTGTCTCCTCTTAATACCTGGCAGCATGCTCTCAGCAGCCTTTGAGGCACACCAGCCTACCTGTGGCTGAGAACTTTCCAGGAGGTATGCCTAGGGCTTGTTATTGTTAAATGCTATTGAGACCATTCCAATTTATAACAAACCAAAAAAAAAAAAAAAACCCAACCCACTACCATCGTGTTTATTCTGACTCCTAGTGACTGTAGGATCCTGCAGAATTGCCCTTGTGGGTTTCTGAGACAACCCATCTTTAAGGAGGAGAAAGCCGAGTCTTTTGAACAGCTAGCCTTGTGTTAGTAGCCTAACACAGAACCCCAAGGGTCCTTGCAGGGAGTAGGTTATTAAAGAGTCTTCCTCCAATACGATACTACATTCTTGGATTTTGTGCACAGCATACAGACTAAATAAATATTATGAGAGGATACAATTCACACACACACACACACACACACATTTTGACAGATTTTAAACCGTGGTATATTCTGAAGGCTGTCTTCTTTTTGGCCAGTGCCAGATCATTGATATAATCTACTAACATTGGTGTAGCAGGACCAGTTCTTACTCACAATGATGAATTCCCATGGATTGAAAGAGAGGGTCCTGTCTTTTCCTGTTGCTACTAGGTTTACAATCTTTGTTCATGCCTTTAAAAAACAGTAAGTTGCTATCTTATTCTGTTGGTGGCTGTTCTTGGTAGGGGCTGTCAAGTCAGCTCTTATTCCTAGACCGTCTATGTACAACAGAAAAAAAGCAATATAGAATTATGTACTTTATGCACAGTTATGCTTTTCACATTTGCATTAAAGTGAATATAAACTCGTACCAGATTTTCCAGGAATAGTCATTCAAAGAAATTCACAACTCAAGGGTAAGCATCAGGATGACCTGCGACATGGAGGCTGCAACAAGGGCTCAGGAATAAGAACAATTGTGAGGACGGCGCCAGATGGGGTGGTGTTTGGGTGTCATACAGCGTCCCTATGAGTTGTAACCAACTCAATAGCACCCATCAGCAACAACAACATGAAACATTTAGGAGTCCTGGTGGCATAGGAGGCTATTCATTGGGCTGCAAACCACAGGGTCAGCAGTTTGAAACCACCATCCGAGCCGCAGTAGAAAGATGAGGCTTTCTAATTCCATTAAGAGGTACAAGCTCAGAAACCCAGAGGAGAACTTTTACCCCACCCTATTGGGCCACTATGAGTCAGAACTGAGTCGCTGAGAATGAATTTACAGAACATCTAAAATTATTTTGCATTATCAATAGTATGGACACCATAATCTGTGAAATTGTGTTGAGACTACTTAGCCACCAAACTGAGTCCACGCCTAGCTCAACACCAGGATGAACATATCCCTGCACAATAATAGATACACGCTTTAAGCAAATTGTGCAGCCACTTGGCAGTTACTTAAAATCCATGGCTTTTATTGATGGGCATGGCAGGCTCATAATATTTTTGAAGTAACAGGCTTAATGTTCCTTGGTCCTCTTGCTGAATCGTCAGCTTGCTCAGTCCCTACTGCTAGCCCCACAGGAATGAGCAGCCAAACTGGGGGCAGAGGCAGCACAGCTGCGGAGCCGTAAGATGGAGAACCCTGCAAAATGCTCAGCTGTACCCGGTTCCTGGAGAGGTTATCCTCTTGGCAGCCACGGTACCAGATTTCAGAATGTAGAGTAGGGCACAGCTGGTCCACCTGAGGAATCTTGTGCCAGTTTCCAAAAATACCTTCCTCTCTGCCTATGTCTGCAGTCTCAAGTTCTGCTACAATAGGAATAATTCTTTGACATGTTTTTCCAATCCTAAGAGTCAGCTGTTAGGCTAAAAATAACCGGTAGGAGAAATAACACTGTAAGCCACGGTTAGCCGTTACTATGCTAGTAGGTTCTCAGTGGCAGTTAAGGACGGTGGCAGTTAAGGACAGGGGCAGTTAAGGACCAAAGAAGAGTAAGCTTGGACTGAGGGGTAAAGAGTAAGTTAAATGCTCAAAACACGCACTGCCTTTGAGTTCATTCTGTCTCATAGCAACCAGTTAGGACAGGGTAGAATTGTCCTTGTGAGTTTCAAAACTGTAAGTCTTCATAGGAGTAGAAAGCCTCATCTTGTTCCTATGGAGTGTCTGGTGATTTCAAACTACGGACCTTGCAGTGAGTAGCCCAAAGGGTGGCTCGCTATGTCTCCAGGCTACTGACAACAAAATGGGAGTGTCAAGGCAGGCTTCCCACTTCTCTCTCTCCTTGGATTTTCCACTTCTCCCTGAATTTCCTCTGGGGGTTTCCCTGGTTGTCAGGCCCCAGCTTCTCTAGCAGGGACTCCTGTTTGTAAGGGTAGCCTACATGTTCAAGGCAAACCAGGCTGTGTGTTCTGACTCTATTTCTTTCTCAACAGCTTTATTGAGATGCAGTTCGCGTACCACATAACTCACCATGGAAAGCATATAATTCAATGGTTTTCCCTATAGTAACTTACCTGTGCAATCATCACTGTGGGCAGTTGTAGAATGATTTCACCACCCTTTAGTCCAGTAGGGTTCAAGGCCACCCAGGGAAACCCCAGAAGAAAGGGCCTGGCGATCTACTTCTGCACAGGTTGCAGTAAATAGGCAAATGACACAAAACACACAAAAGCCCTACAGAGCAGCTCTGGTTTGTAGCATGAGGTGGTCTCCAAGAGCCAAATCAACTGGCTGGCACAAGACATCAAGGCAACAACCTTGAGCTACCACCCCCTTCGCCCTACACCCTCTCAGCCTAACCAGCTCCTAAGCAGCCATTCATCTATTTCCTGTCTTGGTGGATTCTCCTATTTCCCACGAGCCCCGAAAATACACTCATAAAATCATTATACCTAATTTCTACCCAATAATCTGTAGATCAAGGTAGACAGGATTATCCTTATGTTGAACCCTGGCTCGAACAACTGCCTTGTGCTCATATCTGAGCATGACATTTTTAAAGATATTGCCTTTGAGTATGTCTAGGCATGTCTAGACAGCATGGTAGATGAAGGATGGGTGAAGGAGCTATGGAGTCTAAATGAAGGGTCACCACTGTGGTCGACTGATCACACTTGCACTGTGTCATACCAGGGAACACAACTCGACCTGAAGTCTGGATGTTAGAGAAGGCCAATCTAAGATCAAGGCAAGAACTGGCTAACCGCTAGAGCGGAATCAGCTCCTTCTGGAAGCAGCTAGCTCGCAGGGACCAGTTTCCCATCAGAATGTTGATGTGTGGTTGGACATTGGAAACAGACTCCTGGATGATGTAAACAAAGAAAGAGCAGCTTCTAAGCTCTCGTCCGTCCTCACAGTTGCCACTTGTTGAGTGTGGCCTATGGGCTGGCGGCCCTGTGCTCAGTACTTGATACATTTGATTTCACTATTTCATCTTTCTAGTTCCTGAAGTGGGCCAACTTGAACTCAAGTTGCACGAAGGCAAAACAAAAACAAAAACAACCACAAAAAACTCCTGGAAGTCAACGTAGAAAGTATAGACGGTAGGTGTGAAATCCAGACCTGGCCGACTCCCAGAATGCCTTGAAACCACAATGCTAGAGCGAGCACCCCCATATGGGGCACTCTCTGTACTCTGTGGTAAACCGTTAAAAACCCAGTTACAACCCAGTGGGCTCTGATAGAAGGTGACCCTCGGTGGTCAGGACAGAACTCTGCTCCCTATGTTCAATTTTCAAATGCTGATTTTCAAAAGCCAAGTGTGGGGCTCTTTTCACAGGCACTGGTGTCTGGACTCGTGGTGAGCTGAGTACTTTAGCCATCTCTGCCAACCAGAGACACACATCGGTTGAACTTGACTGAACAGCAGCTGTTACAAAAAGACCATGTTTGCCGATCTGCCTTCAGCCCAACATAGTGAATTCATTCGGGACGGAGCCATGTCGTATTTGCCAGAGCACTGAGTGAAAAAAGGTTTTCTTCCCTTCACCATAGTAAGGTGACCAGATTTTAACATTGGTAAGCGGGACACCATTGATAAAACTCATATCTTGGCAAAATAGCCACATGGCAGCCGAAAACCGTATACTCTAGCTTGTCATGCATTCTTTCAAAAAATCAGGACTTTTTAAAAATGCCACAGGACGTAGGAAAAATTGTTCAAAATCGGGACTGTCCCGCCAAAAGCAGGACATCGGGAACCCAGCTGACAGCAAGATAGACATGGTTCTTCCCCAGCAAGAAACTTAGTACATCTAGCAGGGAAGACAATGGTCACGTTAAAATTTATTAACATGTACTTCATTGTATCACGGAATTGTCATGCATTCTGAGAGCGCTCTGAGGAAAACATCGATCCTTATCTTTTTGAAAGGGCCAGAACAGCTGTCTGTCACGAAATAAGTGATTGCTAGATGAACTCTGGCTGGAGCCTGGCTCTCAGCCCAGGGCAGGGCAGCCAGGACCCCGGTATGGACAACGCAAGGAGTAGGAGGAGAACTGAAGGGAAGCCAGCAGGGCTGACTTCTATGCCAAATGAGGGCAGTGTCAGAAGATGTGGCTGGAAGGATGGAGTGAGGCCATGTTAGGACACGCAGTCTTTGCTAAATGGATGAGCGAATGAGGGGAAGATCATGAGAAGCCGAGGGCTCAGATGTTACAATCCTGTCAGTTTCAAAGGCAGTCACCCCTGAGATTTGGGGGCTATACAGAAAATAGTCCACTCTGCAGAACGTTATGTTTGAGAGGTTCGCCTTTGGCTGGAGTCTGGTACCCTGCAAAGATTCTCATCATGTATAAAATCGAGGGGAATGACCCACCGTGACTATAATATGTGTACTCGAGATGGTATACGCCAACACTCATTTCTGGGACTTTGGGATAGATTGCTGCACACGCAGAGCACTGTGTGGCTGTGCGACCAGCTCCCAACAAACACCCTGGACACCACCGAGTCTCTAAGGAGCACCCATGGTAGACAACACTTCGCACAGCTTCTCCCAGCTCCTTGCTGGAGGAACTACGTAGGTGTGTCCTGCAGTGAGTCCCGAATGCTCATGCCGTCTGCCCGGGACTTCACTCCACCTACCTTCACTCTGGCTTGATCTTGCTTTGGTTTTTGTTTTGTTTTTTTGCTGTAGATCAGAGCCAGGTGTGTAATTGTATGCTTGCTGAGTGTGAGTTCTCCCAAGGAATCATTGACCCTGAGGGGATCTTGGGGACTCAGAGGACAAGGTGTCTGCCGCTGCTGACCTGAAAGTCCACAGGGACCAGGGAATGCCCCATCATGGAAGGGTGTTACAAATCGATGCAGTCCCCAGATTGCAAGTAAGTTCCATTCCTGTGTGCCTCTGAGTTTAATTTGTATGTCAGTTGAAACAGTAGGATGTGGTTTATATCGCATATCACGTAGTCAAAAGTTTGCCTTAGATATACTTCTAGGCACACTGAAACATTTGAACATCATAATGCAATAATGTCCCTAATCATATTCTGCAAAGTTGGACCCATTTATTATTATAACCCACTGTATGTACCTTGGATTTTTAATATAATAGGCTTTAGGCAGTGGTGGGATTTAGCCGGTTCTTACTGGTGCAGCAGAACAGATAGCAATTTTTTTTGTTGAGTTCAGCAAACCCGCTTGTTAAAATGGCACATGTAATCAAGTTTCTTGCTCGGGTAGATGGCTAGGTAAGCCACCCAAGGTGTACATCACAAATTTACACCCCTAACTCATTTTTTTACCATCCACCTATGCAAAAGCATATTCTCCACATCCATAGTAATGCTCATTTTGTCCATAGGTATCAAAAATTAGATTCAACTTTGCTTGTAATATTTACTTATGCATTTCATAAAACTCATTATACTTTTGATGAAATGCTACCATTTTATTCCCTTCCCTTTGTTACTTTGGTAGACAAACATATACCATAATGAGAAAAGGTGGCAAACAAGCAGAGGGTGACACGCTGTCACTCATTTCAGCTTTGTGTTACCCCTCACATTCTCACGAGATACGATGAGTGAATTGTGCAATCCCTGAATATAATCAAAGAGCTAAAAATATTGTCCGAACAATTACTGTAAGTTCAGCACAAGTGGAGAGGGTTTTTCAAAGATGAACAAATATGTTCAGAGAAGAGAAGTAGCCTATCTATTGCTAATATAGCAAACACAATTAGCCTGCTTCTAAAGGCATAGATTCCTCCTCCTTCAATGAAAAAAGGGTTACGAATAAAA
This sequence comes from Tenrec ecaudatus, assembly GCF_050624435.1. NCBI lineage: Eukaryota > Metazoa > Chordata > Mammalia > Afrosoricida > Tenrecidae > Tenrec > Tenrec ecaudatus. The sequence goes on along the minus strand of NC_134539.1, from coordinate 71,519,195 downwards.
TACACCAAGGATGCTCAGATAAAAATGAAGAAAACTGCAAGTGAAGACATCAATTAATAATTTAGAGATACCTTAAAATACAATTTTTTGCTTTTTAACAGGTTTTATTATATATTTTATTACTATTTTATATGAATAATTTTATTGGGGGCTTATACAGCTCTTCTAATAATCCATTAATCAATTCCATTGTCGTTTTCCAAACATTGTCTTTCTATTTGAGCTCTTGGTATCAACTCCTTTTTTTCCCCATCCCTTCCCCACCTTTCAACTCTTGTGACCCCTGGATAAATTCTAAAGTATTATTATTATTTTCATATGTCTCATCATTGGCTGCCTCCCTTCACCAGTGTTTCTGTTGTTCTTCCCCTACTGTTGTACGTTGATCATTGTGATCGGTTCTCCTTTTCTCCTCCTTCTTTCCCCAACTTCCCCCTACCCTCCGGGTATCACTACTCTCATTACTGTTCCTAAGGGGTTTCTCTGTCCTGGATTACATGCGGAGCACTCTCATCTGTACCAGTGTACATGCTCCGCTCTAGCCATATTTGTAAGGTAGAACTGGGGGAGCATTAAAGAACTATTTTGTATACAAAATCCATTTTCGTGTACTTCTTTTATGGTTCTTATTTAAGTATTAACTGTATGTAATATTATACCTTTAGGCATATCACTTTTTTATACTTAAAATGGTCATTAGGGTGGCAAACCACTTGTTAAATTATTTGAATCCCACCACTGGCTCTCGAGGATAGTTTGTAACAATGGGCTTCACTTGAATTGCATATTCTTAACCTGGGACTGGGTCTCTACTTCTGTGGAGCTCTATGCTCTGCAGTTGCTTCAGGACACTAAGGTCTAGGAATGTCTGCAGAGATCTACAGCTGGGTGATTAAAATGTAAAGACATGCACCAACTTCCAGGAAGATTAATTAAATAACTGCCTACAATCCCCAGTGCCACTGCCTTGATTTTCCAGGGGTGTTCAGAAAACCATCTTTGTAAGACTCTATACCTTTAATCTACCTGCTCTTTATTAAAATGCAGGATTTGCCCATGAGTCCAATAAGGCAATCTTAAAGGCATTTCACTTTTATAGCTCTATATGAAGCCAGTCAGCTCTATGATTCAAATGCCCTCTTTCTTATGCTTCCAATGTATTATTCAAGACCAAAGCAAAGTAGCCACAGTCTGCACTTTATATCCTGCTAATTGCAAGAATTATTAATACAAACATACCAAGAAGATCACACAAAAGCACAATTTAAGTACATATATAAATATGTACATATGTGGTATGTATATTTAATCTTTATGATAGTCAGTAGAGAAAGGCTAAAAACTGTTGGGTTTTGCTTACAAAATTTTTGTCTTTGAGTAAATGGCAAATTCAATATACGTATTCTCATGCTCCCAAGGGAGAAAGACAGCAATAAAATATTGATGAGCCCAAACTGGCAAGCCAAGCAAAGCTTCCTTTCTCGAGTACCAACCACCGACAGCACTGCCGTAACTTTCCCTCCGGCCTCCCATCACTCCAGCCACATTAGCTAATCAGGGCTCAATGCCTCCACAGCATTCACCTTTCTGCCACACCCTGCCCCTTGGGAAAGTCACAAAACTCTTGAAGCTGGCATATCTGAGGAGCCTGGCGAGTTACTCCAATCGAGGCCCACCTTGATGAGGATCAGCGCAGGTCTTTGCCTTCGAAGAGTATTTTTAGAAATTTTTATAAAATCAAGAGGAACCCTGGTGGCATAATGGGTTATGCCAGGGGCTCTTAATTGCAAGGTCAGTAGTTCCAGGCCACTAGCAGCTCTGAGGAGAAAGATGGAGCTGTCGACCCCCTTCAAGATTTACAGGCTCAGACACCCACAAGGGCAGTTCTACTGACCCTGAGTTGAGTTGGAGACAACTCAACCCAGTGTTATTGGTGTTTCTGCCATGCAAGGCAGGTGCTGTGTGCTAAAGGTGACATGGTTCTTGATATTAAGATATTATCAGGTGGGGGTATGAAGTCGTGAGTGGCAATAGAATGAAATTATAAGAGAACCATATTGTTGGATAAAGACAAGAATACATGTTATAAGATCAAAAGACTTGTGGACGATCAAAGTCTATAGACATTATCGGCAGTGAGATTGTCACACCTCACTTCCTAATCTGTCCTACTCTGGAAGCCCTGCTGAAATACGTCCACCTTTGGTGACTGTGCTAGAAATTTGAGATGTGGTTTGTATAGCTTCCAGCCTTATGACAACAAGCAAGCCACCACTGCATCACAAACTAACAGAGAAGTGATGCTGGAGAAGAATAGTCAATACACTGAGAACTTCTTGAAAATAAGAATAAACCAGTCTTTCAAAAAACTACAGCCATAATGCTACGTAGAAGCAAAGATGGCAAAGACCTGCCTTGCGTACTTTAATCCCTGGCAAAGTCAGGTCATCATGAGGGAAACTCTTAATGAACTGAACTGATCTGCCAGCCACAACAATGGGCAATGATACACCAATGATGATGAAATGATGCGGGATTGGGCAATGTTCATGCTGTGTTACCGAAGGAGCCAATTCACCTACTATCAATACCGCACTAATGAAATATGAATGAAGATTAATGGGATTCAACCGGCAGAGGTGGGGAAACATTTCTGATGGAACTGATAATGTGTAGTATACGAATATGCAGAGGGGCATACGCAGATGAATGGGGCTAAGTGGAGAGTTTGTGAAGAGAAATAATGCATGATAATGCGGGAAAGGTGACTTGGGGTCAGGACAAGCTAGAATTTGTCCTAAGATTGTTATTTCCCTTGTTGTCAAGGGAGAACCACCAAAGACAGAAAATATTGTTTTCAGGGTGACATTTCTGGGTGCTAAATCTGCAAGTGTGGTATGGGAAGGAGAAAACAGGAAGAGAGGGGAAGGATGGAAGTCATTGAAATAGCGATCTGAAAAGCACTTGGGTCTCAAGAATTGTCTACATATTTACTGGCGTTTCCGGGTATGAAGATGGTTACCATGCTTGACTTTAACCCAAATACTGGACATTTAAGTCTTCCCAGAAGCACCTTGAAAGAAAGATGTAGTGATTAATTCTGAAAAATTAGCCTTTGCAAACTCTGGAGTTCAATTTTACTCTGATGCTCGTGGGATGACCATGACTTGAAGTACACTTGAGAGCAACTGGTTTGACATTTTTGCTAGCATCTTTATTGAATGTTCATTAAAGTGAAGAGTTGGAATCCAGTTGTAAATAGAGAAAGGGATAACTAGAACTGACTATGAAAATCACTCTTGAGAGAGCAGTCAGTACATAATGAATATGTACTACAATAAGAAGTTTTCAAAAACTGGTTTGGGTCCTATGCTCTTATAATATGATGAACTTCTAATTTGTAGTTCTTATATTTATAATACACTGTGAGTGAAATCACTGACTTTAAATTTTTTTTTATTATCTTCTAGACCATAAACCTTTGTAGGCCAGGATTGTGTCCCATTTGTCAGGGGTAGAATTTCAATCTCCCAAACCCAACAAATTACTATCTAATCCATCTTGCCTCCGTGTTGTTGTCATGAGCCGTGGAATTAGCTCTGGCTCACGTGACCCTGGGTACCACGGCATGCGCTATCGCCTGGGATTGCACCCTCCTCTGCAGTTGTGATGTCTGAGCCCATGTTGCAGCCACTATGCCAATCCTTCTCCTTAGGGGTCTTCCTCGTGTAAGCTGATCTTCTGCTTTTACCAAGCATGAGGTCTTTTCCAGGGTCTGCAAACATGCTGGCAGTGTGTGCGCTGAAATCCTGTCCTTCTTGCTTCTACGGAACATTCCAACAATCCTTCCTGCATGACAGATTTGTTTGTTCTTCTGGCAGCACAGCACGTGGTATTTTCAATTTTCTTCACCCACTTCACACCACACCACCGCAAATCAAATGCATCGATTCTTCTCTGGCATTCCTTATGCATTGTCCATCCTTTCACACACCTGCGTGGTGAAAGCCATGGCTTGGGTCAGGCACACCTTCATTGACAAAGTGACATGTCTGCTCTCTAACACTTTAAAGACGCCTTGTGCAGGAGGGCATGATCAATTTCCTCTATGACTGTGGCTTCCATGCGTATTGATCATACATCCAAGCACAAGTAAGTCCTCGAATACTGGTCTTCTCTCTATGAGAAAATTGCCTATTTGCACAGTTGTAAGCTTTGTCTTCTTTACATTGAGTTGTAAACCATACTGCAGGCCATGGTCTTTCATCTGCATCGGTAAGTGCTTCAAGACATCTTCATCTTCCTCAATCAAGGTTGTGCCATCATTGCAGGTTGTTAAGCCTCCCTCCCATCCTGATGCCAGTTTCTTCTTCATAGTTAAATTTCTTGAATTATTTGTCCAGCACACAGACTGAATAAGTATTGAGAAAGGGGACAACCCTGACACACAACTCTCCTGGTTTTAAACTGTGCCGTATTCCCTTGTTTTGCGACTGTCCATCTTCATGGGAGCAGACAGCTTCATCTTTCCCCCATGAAGTGGCCCGTGGCTTGCCAATAGCAACCCATCTATGAGCTAACAGAGATATAGGAATGTGATGTCATAGGGTAAGAAGGCACATGACCATTGTTAAGAATCTAGAATGTAGGAGGAAAAGAAATTTTGAGAAAATATATGTGATAAATCTAGCTTTAAACAAGATGGTTTGAGGCAAAACAATTTATAAGGATTCCTTCTGCATCACACCATTTATTGTAGCTAGGTGGTAGGAATTGTAAGCAATTGCTGTCTTAGAGCGTTCATGATATTTTATGTGACATTTGTCCAAATCCCTGGGATCAGACAGCATGTGCTAAGTTGCTGTTTTTATCGTGGAAGGCAATAGCCGTTTAAGAATCTCAGAGATAATGGATGAAGAAAACAAGTTCAAGTAAGATTATCGTAAGATTATCAAGTAATGGTGATAATCAAGTAATTTTTCATGCTAAATAATTAAAAATGCCTCCAACTAGTTTACAGTTTCTCCAGCTTTGTATTTTTATACACCCCAATCACTTCTTAGTCTCTCTAACCCTGAAACTTCTCTGAATTGAAGTAACCAATCCTTTCATAACACTCTTATGATAGCAAAGTGATATGATCAAACCATACTCATAAAATTATGCGGCTCAGTTGCTTACTCACTCTGTGTATTTTAAAATGCTTTCTGAATACTTTGAGAGCATATTATTAAGTTAAGCTAGTGCATTAATATATCTACAGATGCAAAAGATCATATTTTCTAGAAATCATTTTTCCTGAACATCTCAATTAGCTAAAGCAAAGAGATTAAATAAAGCAATCATAATCCCAGTCACAGGTCTGTGCAAAAAGTTCCTTTCGACCCTCATCCCGAACCTGATGGGCACATGAAGTCCCCAGTAGGACAGAAGCAAAACCATCCATGTGAGGTGGGGTTTCTCAAGAGACCGGTGAACTTATTCTAGCAAGAAATGGCATCTGACAGCCAGATAAGATGAGAAGGAATTCAAAAGAAAATGCATCCAATGCAGGAAAAGACATTCCACCAGTCCAATTGTTTGAAACTTAAGCATAGGGAGACATTGCAGTTCAATTCCCAAGAATAATCAGTTGTGCACCTACAGGGGTGACAGCCCCCAACCCCCAGCCACTCAGACCACAAGGCTTTGGCTCAGAGGGGACAGAATTGCATCACACGTGTAGAGATGTTCCTTTTCAAGCATTTAAAGAAAATACGTTTGGAGAGCAAAACCAGTAAGCATACTTGCTACGGAGTCTCTTCCAACTCGTGCATGGCAGAGTAGAACTATGCTTTCAAGGGCTTTGTCTGTGGCTGATAGGATGGAGGTTTCCAGGCCTTTCTTCCAAGAAGCCACTCCAACATTTCAGTGAGCTTCTGTGTGCACCAATGGCTTACAACACCGAGGGTTGCCACATAGCTTTATTATTGCGTATTGGGGCTCAATCCAGGCCCACCCTCACAATGGCTCTGTTTGAAGCCATTGCTGCAGCCACTATGTCAAGGGTCCCTTTTGTCGAGGGTCTTCCTCTTTTTCACTGCCCCTTTACTCTACCACGCATTTAATAGTCCTGCTTCAGGAACTGGTTTCTCCTGATAGCATCTCCAAAGCCTCTCCATCCTTGCTTCTAAGGAGAACTCTGGCTGTACTTCTTCCAAGACAAGTTTGCTTGCCTTATTGGCAGTCCATGGTACTTTCAATATTCTTTGCCAACATCAGAATTCAAACCCACCAATTCTTCTTTGTTCTTCCTTATTCACTGTCCAACTTTCACATGCATAGGAGGCGACTGAAAATTCCATGGCTTGGGTCAGGCATACCTTAGTCCTCAAATAATATCCTTACTTTTCAAGATATTTGGCCAACTGATTAGATGAGATCCGTATTTGTGCTCATTACCAAGAAAGTTGACTACTATTACCTTAAGGTTATAAAATTCAGTCTTCAGAAAAGTTTTGCTTAAGTGAAATACTCTAGTTCCCAAGGCTTGAGGGTGTGAGCTTATTAAACTGAAAGCAAATATATTAAATCTTTGCATATAGCACAGCTAGATACTTGGAAAATGCCTGAGAAAGTTTCCTAAGAAACTATAATCTGGCCAGGTTGGTCAATCAAAAGATAAAATCCAAGGTGACAGATTCCCTGTAGACTTTCCCAAAAGTGCGCATCCTGCTGAGAATTGAAATGGAAAGAGACTCCATGATACATAAGCCCTTCCAGACATCGATACCATATTCTAACGTGGCTTTCTACATGAGGACTTAGCAGATGGGGTGCAGTCTTAAAGTTGTGTTAACACTGTTTTCTGGCAGCTTTGAACAGGGACAACCTTAATGGCCCCCTATGCAAAGCAGGGTCAAAATGTCTGCTGCGAATCCACAACTCTGAGTTTTGGCATATGGAGACACACACTGATAAATCATTGTTGACAAGCACGGATGGCTGTTGCATATTAAATTTCCCTTTCATTTAAAAAAATAAGGCATGGAAATCCCTACCAGATATAATTTATTCCTCCAACAACCTTTCCCTAGGTGGCCTATCCCAGGGTTTTCATCCTGCCTGTCCTCCCCCGATGATTCCCATTCCTCTCTCCATCTTTCTTTGCCACAACATCTACTCTTTGTTCATCCCTTGGTGCCCAGAATTTCACTGCTGCTCTCTACGCATTTACAACCTGCAGAGGCGCTCCACATTCCCTACTTCACAACCCGCTAGCCCTCAGTCTTCGAAGATAAACCTCTGGAGGGAAACCTGGGAGCTGAGGTGCCAGATTCTAATCCACAAAAGCATTAAAACAGTTCTGTCAGCCTTTGAAAAGTCCCCTAGTTTAAAAAAACTCTAAAGTGAAACAGGAATTTACCCCCTACAGTTCCAAGATCTGACAGCAAATGTCTACAGAGGCCAGGAATCCCTTTCAATGATTTTTTAGAAAAAAGAAGAAGCCAATAAACTTCTAGCTTTTTAGTGCTGTGTAAAGTACTTTAATGGTTATATATTTGTTGTGACTTCCAAAGTAACAGATTGCTTTGTAGAAGTGTGGCAAACAAAAGCACCGAGCAAGAGTGAAGATTGCTTTTTGCTACATAATCAAAAGATACTAACTGTGGGCATGTACTAGTTAGTGATAATTTTGAGGCCAATAATCATGCAGCTTACAATTCCAGGATTGACAGGTTTAGGAGCACTAATGTAGCACTCATTGTTATAAAGAGCATTTCAAAAGTTGTCTTGAAATACAATGTTGTCTGTGATATAAGATCATATCAATACACCTGCAAGGAAGTCCAGTGAAGTCAACTATTATTCAAATTTATGCACTAACCACTAAACTAGTCATGAAGAAATTGATGGATTTTATCAACTTCCTCATCCTGAAATTTATCAAACATACAGTCAAGATAAATATTCATAATTATTACTGATTGGAATGTCAAAGTTGGAAACAAAGAAGGAAATGTGTCATTGGTGATAGGAATGAAACTGCAGATCAAATGAAAGAGTTCTTGTGAGACAACTTACTTCTTCAGTTCAAATAACTGTTTTCCAACAAAGAAAAGATAACTAGACAAGTATATTTCACTAGATGGAATAACAAGAAATCAAACTGAGTTGATCTATAGGAAGAGATTGTGGAGAATTTTAAGATCATGAGCTAAAGCAAGGTTAGCGCCTATGTTACAAACCACCAATAGCTCATATTCACGTTGAGGTTGCAGCTGAAAAACATTTTTAAAAGTCATGTGAGTCATAATCTGACCTTGAATATAATTCACCTGAATTTAGAGAACCTCTCAAGATGCACTGAACACTAATGACAGATGACTTAGCGATGTGGGATGATATCAAGAAAATCATACATGACAAAAGAAAAATATCATTCCAATGACAACAAGACAGAAAAGACTAAAGTGGGTGTCTGAGGAGACTCTGAAACATACTTTTGAACATGGAGTAACAGAAGCACGTGGATGAAACTGTGAAATGGAAGAACAGAACAGAAAATTTCAAAGGGCAGATTGAGTCATGTGATGCAAGGTGCCAAGGCCTAGTGTTATAAAGCCACAAAAGGAAGACCAGGCTCAGTATTATCTCCAACTTAACCAGTGGGAAAAAAATCTTCAAGTCTCAAGTGGCAATTTTGAAAGATTCCCTGAGCAAAATATTGAGTGATTCAGGAAGTATCCAAAGAAGATGGAAAGAATACAGAGTCATTTTCAAAAACAATTGGTTAATTTTTGAGCACTTCAAGAGCTATCATATGATCAATAACCAAAGTTATTTTAGGAGGAAGTCCAAGGTGTCTTGTCATAGACAACCTTGCACTTCAAAATAGACCTTAAAATGTTCTTTTGGATGATGAACGTGAAATCATTGCTCCTTAATCATCTGTCATTCCTGGGATTGTACACCATATGCTTATTGTAGTCAAAGACCAATACTAGACCATTTCATCTCAGTAATATTTGAATACATTTGAAGTGTTTCGACCATCGGATGAAGCACTGGAAGCACTCACTCATCTATGTTAAAAAATTTGGAAGACAGCTGAGCTGCCTGGCCAACCCCTCAGAAGAGATCTCCATTTGTGCCCATTTCAAAGAAAGGTGACCTGGTGGACCACAGGATAGTGCAATAAGGTCAACATTTACTTCTGTTGTGCACCAGATTGTCATGCTTATGGACCAGTTCATCAACAGTTACCAAAGACATCAACAACCTGAAAGTCCTGCTAGAACCTTAGGTTGAGAATCCCCAAATTATGCAAACCCTGAGGTTTCTTCAAATTCTGAGATTCTATGGTGTTCCGTTCCGTGTAAGCTTTCCTTTTCTTCTCTCTCTCTGTGCTGACTCATAGTGACCCCAGTGGGTTTCCAAGACTATAGCTGTTTAGTCAAGAGTAGAGCTGATGGTGGCTTTGAACTATGACAATGCGGATCGCAGCCCAACACTTAACCACTATACGACCTTATGATCCCTGAATGGACTACAGTGGAAACATGATGATCTCCTGGATCTTCATTTGATGGGAGAGTTTAATAGTTTCCTAATTAAATCCTTTGCGTATCCTTTCAATTCCGGGTGCACTCAGCATCTGGGAATGCAACAGCACATTTATTTATATGCTAATTTGCTACATAGAACAGTACTCTTTCTTAATCCCAAAGGAACAGGACCTATTCCATCTCATGCTTTGCTGCATCCCATTGAATCGGAGGCAGGCTGTGCCTCAAGGTGCTCTGGGGAACAAAGGCTGTCAGAGAGGACCACTAGGAATCAGGCGGCACTGGGATCAGGGAAGATGACTCACCAACACACATGATGTCCTGTACAAATAATACGGTCTTTATAGACCATCTAGATTTGCATGCTTTAAAGCAGAAGTTCCAAAGCTCATTTGTTGCTTTTTCCCCTTTTCATGAAAAAAGGAAACTCTCTGTCCCTCACGCCCCTGAGTTTTGTACTATAGCTCATAATCCAGGATAAAGGGTACGTATCTGCTATCGCAGCAAACCTGGATTGTTCCATTGGCCTCCACAGGGTGGTATCACTCACTTTAAAGAATGACTCAAGGACCACCTGCCTCCCCGCACCCCAGTCATCTGGGTGTATGCTTAAAATGACATTTATAAAGCCTCCGTGTGACTTTATACTTCTTCCTCCATGGAGCTGGGAGAGCTGTGTTCCAGTGACTCACTCCAGACACACAGAGTTTATGAGGGTGGAGCCTAGGAGTCTGCATTTTCACAGATATCAACTGATTGTGAACCTCTGGCTTAGAGAATGCCATTGTGAATCTACGAAAGAAAGAGTTTTCATTTAGAGTACCTCATTTTCAAAAGCATTTATATACCATGCCTTCTATCATGGTATAACATGAGTCAGTCTACACACCTGGGAAGCTAGAGATTGGCATAGAAGCATTGCGAAAGCGTCAAAGGTTTTGCTATTTCTTTGCAAAACAGTTCCTACCTCAAAGGGTCGAACCAAACTGAACATTTCACTGTTGTGTTGATTCTAATTCAAGATGACCGTGCATGTGAAAGTTGGACATGGAATAAAGAAGACCTAAGAAGAACCAATTCATATGAATTTTGGTGCCGGCAGAGAATATTGACAGTTCTCAGCAATTCCAAGAGAACAAACAAATGTGTCTTGGAAGAAGTGCAGCCAGGCACACTTCTTCTAGGCAAGACTACTCTGGACATGTGGTCAGGATAGACCAGTCCCTGGAAAATGACATCATGTTTGGGAAAGTGGAGGGGCAGCGACAAAGAAGAAGACCCTTGCTTGACAAGATGGATTGACACTGAGGCTGCAACACTGGACTCAAACAAAACGTTTGCGAGGATGGGCGGTGCTGTTTTCAGTTGCCCGTGGGGTTGCGATGATTCAGAATTGACTGGTTGGCACCTAACCACAGCCACAAGGGTGTGTTACAAAGTAGGACTGCTCCCCGGATTGTTCTTGACCGTGATCTTTTACAGAGACAGACGTGAGGCAGCACTGGGTCAGTTCAAACCACTAACCTTTCCATTAGTGGCCACGTGAATCTTGGAGGGAAGATTTCATTCAACCATGCCACACTGACGCATCAAATAAACTCACCACTTAACCAGTGCCATCAGGCAATGCCAACTCAAGGTGCCCCGTGTGGATCTGAGGAGGCCTGTGCTGCTCAGGGATCCTCGAGGCTCAGCTGTCAGACGCAGAACACAAGGCCTGGCTTCAGAGGCACTTGTGGATGAACTTGAGCTGCTAACCCTTGGTTGGCAATGAAGCGTAGTACCTGTCTGCACCACCCTGGCAATGCCGTGCCATCCGCGTAATGGGAACATACGCAGCGTTATAAACAAAGGAGGACTCTGCCCATCGACTCATATCAAAAGCTCTCTAAGATGCATACATTGGTGAAAAGGATAAAGTACGAAGAGTGTCTAGAACAGTATACACTCTATGTAAGAAAGGCTGGGGGTGTAACAATATATGCTTGTCTTTATCTGTGAGTTTAAAAAGTCAATCAATATGATTATCTTACGGGATAGCACAGGCAAGGGCGACAGAGAGGGTAGGAACAGAGAAAACTGTCTATGAAAGGTAAATAATCAAAAAATGCATGCCTAATAGTTCTCTAATCCAAATATATCCAGGAGTCAGCAAAGTGGACGTAAAGCCACCAGGCTAATCATGAAATATACTAATCCTCTGCTGTTTAATTTAGATTTTAATGACTGCTGACCATAAGGTGATTATACTTCCCTCTGACCATTGCCAAAAACTCTTGTCATCTAAATCAGTTGGTCATATCACGTGGGAGAAATAACTGGATAAAATGTGATCATGAAAATACATCAGTAATTTGTTTCTGAAATAGGGAGGGGAAAGGCCTTAGATCAGCAGAAAAATAAAAGAGTTGGAAGTCGGTAACCTGCTGGGAACTTATTCATGTGACAGGGTTTCTGCATCGATTGCTCTGCACTTTTGTCGACTCCGTCCGGTCATGAATGATGCACGGAACTCGGGGAAGCTCAGCTCTCCAGCGGTTTGCTGCTGACTCAAACATGGAGCACACAGAAGGCAGAGCTACACAGCTTGCCTTTGCTCGTCCCTTCCACCAGCTTGCGGTGCAAATTCTCTGCGCCTGCTGTGCGCTTTCTTCCCTAAACGCTCAGGGGTCCTGTTTGTCAAGAGATGCATTTGCTTGAAACACACACAGAAGAGGATTTGAGAAGAGCAACCGTTGGAAAAGCTTGAATTATCCGAGTCACTGTCCGCTGAAGCCCCTGCGGGTCAGGTCATTGTCACGTAGTAGTTGTTTATTTTCATCATGATGGCTGGAGAGGTCGAGAAGCTAAGCAGAGATGCCAAAAGTCTGAAATTATTCTCCCAGTGCAGTTATTGCCTTTTTGATCATCAATATCTAAATCTTTGTCTCTTTAGCTGATCTGAGCAGAAATTTCACTCTTATTCTCGCACATGCAACACTCTTCAGGGGGCTGGATATGTTTCCAACTTCACTGGTGGAGTTGTAATTTACACACTGCATGTACATCAACCCTGAGTGGTGAGAATGGGTAGTTCAAAAGTTGCTGATTGATGAGCTGACAGTTTGTCTACCCAGATGCACAACGGAAGAAAGGCTTGGCAACCTCCTTCTGAAAAAGTAGCCATTGGACACCATAGGGAGGAAGCATAATTGTCCTCCAACCTATGGAGTCACCCGAGTCAGAACTAACTCACCAACAGTGGTTGGTTTTTGTTTTTATAATATGCCAAACTCACAAGGGTGTCCCTTTTACTTCAAAATTTGTCTATGCCTGTGAGTCTTCAGGGAAAACAAGTGAATAGGTGAGGTGGCTCCTGCTCACAGAGGGCATGCGGATCTAAGGCAGCTTCAATAGAAGAGAAGCTGGGAGAGCAGGAGGGTCTGTAATTCGGGTGCTGCGCCTGACGCCACTGACAGCCTCCCAGCATCTTCTCTCCTTGCTTCTTAAACAGTGGAGCCTCCCTCTCTGTGATCACTTGGTTAGAGCTTCCCAACGTTGTGGACAGTGTAGCTGTGCGAGTTAGTTTGGACCGCTTTCCAAGCCGTATGTTGAGGATGGCAGAGCTGTTTTGCAAGTCCTGTGATTTCAAATGAGAAAGAAGGAAATCTTTCTTGCTTGAACTATGGTCCTTTTGGGGTCCTTTGGTTCCAAAAGCCTTGGGGAAAAGTTAATAAAGATGGGATGATGGAAGAGAATGTTTTAGGAAATTAGCTTAGCTGTGCACAGTCCAGAATAAATAGGGTCCCAAAAGATGAGAAAGTTGTTTTCATAACATTGCAATCTTGACAAGAAAAGAAATCAGATTAAAATAATATTAAACGTTAGAAAAATATTCAGCTAGAACACCCTCTCAGAAAGTTTGGAGCAGAGAATTGTCTCCTGCTATAGATTGCTGATGAGCCAAGACAGGCTGAACAATTGGTTGCTGGATCTGAATCCCTGGACGCTAGGACAAAATGATCCAAAACATGGATGGGAAGAGAATGGAGGTTAAAGCCTTATAGATTTGAGTCTCAATCCAAGTGTCTTCCTTTTAAATTGTAGCATGCAATACATGAATAAATTAACAAACAAATAAATAAGTAAAAACAAAACATAACAAATGGCAGGATGCCAGGGATTGATTGATTGATTGATTGATTTAAATGGAGATGTTGGCACCTTCCTGGTAGCCTGGGAATCCAGGTAGAACTTCCAGCATCGAGCCTCGTTCATACAGAGGGGATCAGCAGGTGTCACCTGTATGTGCCTCTCCTCCACCCCTTCAAACAGGTGTCACAGGCAGCCTGTTGCCAGGAAAGTGAGGAAGAAGGAAGTAGAAAGAAAAGGCAAAAAATGCGACTCCGAATTTTCAGGTACCAGCTCTGATTAGCCATTAGGTGTTAGTGTCACTAGCCCCAGAAGCGAAAGAAGCAGCTTCAGAGAAAAGTTCATTGAGATCAGCATTACAAACACGTACATCTGATTTCTTTACATAGGAAAATCCAAACATTTCAGATCCGATTTCCAGCAGTGGGTGGAATGCTGTCATCAATGACAACTCTTCCAACACCCGAGCTTTCTCGATTTTCTATAGCAGCTGTTTAGTAACAGGACTGCGTTTTGCCTTCAGGATAGTCATCACTTCATAAAATGACCTTGGGTTGTTAAGCCTGTCATTGCTATGTAGCATGCTACCTTAGATTTGCCTGTTTGTATTCCCAATAAGCCCGTTGATCTATCCACCCAGGTCTTCAATCATTACCACATATTGTCATGTGGTAGATCCCCTTCAAAGCACTTACTTTATAGTAAAACATTTAATCCTATTAGGTACACACTATTATTACCCCATTCTCTTACCAGGAAAGTGAACAACAGAAAATTAAGCTTTGTCCCCTTAATCACATAGCTCTTGGGTGGCAGAGACAAGACCTGTCCCTGAACAGTCTTGCTTGGGACCTGTGATGATACTGCCCCGTCAATGCCTCAGAAGGATGTGTAAAGCTGAAAACAATTCACAATGCACTGCACAGAATCAAACAAAACAAAAAGTATGAATTCCCTACCATTGAGTCATTTCCAACTCACAGTGACCCTATCAGATAAGGTAGAACTGGCCCCCTGGGGGGTTCTGAGATTGTAACTCTTTTCAGGAGTAAAACGCTCCATCTTTCTCCTGGTGGTTTCAAACTGTTGACCTTGAGGTTAGCAGCCCCAGTGTGTAAAAAGGAAAAACCCAGTAATATAGATGAAGGTTAAGGAGTAGAGGAGAGATGTGACTTAACCATAGAAAATACAAGTTTAATGCTCTCCTAAATTTGAGATAAAAATTGAATGTCAAAATTGTTGGCAGAGTCTCCAGGTGGCACAAACAGGGAAGGGCTTGACAATTAGTTCAAAGCAGAGGTGCCCCGGAAGACAGGTCCGGAGATCTACTTTCTGAAGGTTACAGCCTTGAAAACCTGTGGAGTCATTTCAGTCTGCATGCGTGGAGTTGCCTGGGATTGGAGAAAATTGAGAGCAACTAACAACAACAACAACACTTCTGGCCAGTTGGCACAGAGCGGAATAGAGTGTATTGACATGGTCCCCATTGTCTATTAAGAGGAAGACAACAGGTTCACAAGGAACACTTGTATCCTTACCAAACCCAACCCCTACTATGGAGCCAATTCCATCTCATAGTGACACTCTCTAGTGTTTCCAAGGTTGTCGATCTTATAGGAGTAGTAAGCCTCATCTTACTCCCATGGAGTAGTTAGTGGTTTTGAACTGCTGACTTTGTGGCCAGCAACTCAGTGTGTAACACACTGCACCATCTGAACTCTGTATCCTTAACAGCCCTTTATTTAATTTCCCAGTTCTGAGCTTGAGAAAGTACAGAGGTCTCCTCAGTGATTAGCCCCTGACACCATCTAATTGCTTTAATTTTTCTTGCCAGCGATAGAGCTTCCACCCATGCGCATGTTCCCAAATACCCACTGAGACTTTCTGGAATAAGATTTTAAAGCCGACTGTAATATCTTTCCCCATTCCACTTTGTAGATTATCGATGGACTCGAAAGCAATTGGTCTAGAAAATTCTATTTCTTGTGTCTCCTAACATTAAAACTGAGAGTTTTGCTGTTCAAACTGGCAGCTCACATATGACCAGAACTCTGTGATGCCTGAATTAAATATTATTTAATAGCAAAAAATAAAGAAAAACATTGCTGAAATAATGCTGGAAATAAATGTTAAATTTTCCAGTGGTACAAAAGCATACATGATTACTTATATTTTATTTCCCCGGGTACCCATGAAAAAGAGAGCAATGTACTAATCTAAAGGAAATATATATACTCCCATCACATAAAATTGTTCTAATTTAAGCTTTCCTTGCTGGACCATTTTTCTTCTGTGTAAAGAATATATATTTAAATTCCATTGAAATGGGAGCTTTTTGGATAATAGTAAATAACTGCAAGAACTACAATATGTTTTCTTCTGGGTCATCTAATAAAATCTATTATGGTTATGATAATTGTTAACAATCTAATTCAAAAGCCCACATTTAATTTCTACTTCAGTAACTACATGAACAGGTAATGCTAGTGGTTAGCTCTCATTTAAATTGCTGTCCAAATATTGTACAATATTTCTCTGTACAGGAGGCAAACAGCTTGTGCGGCTGTGTCTTGCAATATTTTGTACTCCCACTGGTATCTGAGTAAGCCAAGGAGAGAATTTCCTGGTAATGGATATGTGTTTATTCCTGCTCATATCATATTTCTTTTATGTTTTAAAGGAGAAAAGATACAGCTTTTGGTCACTTTCACCATGAGATTTTGAAGACTTGAGAACTTGGGTATCTCTTGGCCCTGTTATGTCATTGTTAACTATTGCCAATGTCATGGAGGAAAATTTAATATGCCTCTTCTACCCAAATCTCTGTAAACTCTCGCCAAATGACTGGGCGGGAGTATGCAAACAGGGTGTGTGTAACACAACCAGAGGGCCAGTTTGCATTGCCTCGCTGTACAGGGGGCCTCATTGAAGCGGCAGCAGATAGAACATTTCCAGGACCGTTGAGGAGCTTCTGCAAGAGCTCTGAAGTGCCAGAGACCATGCGATGAAATGCATCAGAGACGGGGCTCCCGAGACGCAGCGTAGCTGTGCTGGAACTCAGGGGACCTGGACTATGGGACTGCGAGAGAGTGATCCTTTCCGTCTACTGATTCTGCCTTGTAGCAAGCTATTTACTTCCTGAAGAAACCTCCTTAATTGTGAATAGTGTCTCTGAGTTCAGCCTGAAGTAGCGAGCCAGCAAGGAATGGTTGATGTCAGAGTAGGGAAAGAAGGGTGGAGCGTGGAGGGATGTCTGATCCCTGCCGCAGGTCAAGAAGGAAGCCTTGCGAGGTCCTGTATTTTGACCTCCATTGCCATGTGCTCTAGTCAGAAGGCGCTGCTATGAAAGTAATCCATAACCAGCTGATGCGTTGATTCCTACTCAAAGCAAACCCAAGTATGGCAGAGTAGAATTGTGCTGCCCCATGCATTTCTTGACTGTGACCTTTGGAAACACATGACCTTTGGAAGCAGATACCACTCCTTGAGACAGCTCTATGTGGGCTCAACCCACTAGTTGAGCACTTCACTGTCAACAGGATAAGGTCCCAATCCTGCTTCCCTACATCAGCATTTGCTGAACATCACACTGCATCAAATACTTCATCTACAAAGTGAAGAGAGTAATAGTTTTACCACACGGGTTGTTACCCAGGCTAAAGGAGAAGTCACAAGTAACGTGTTAAAACAGTGCCTGCCACCCAGTAAATGCTCTTGGTGTTATTACTTAAAAAAAATAAAGAGAGAGAGAGAGCTTGCAAGTGTGAACAATAGGAAAAGTGTAACTTTAAGTGACTTTATATAAAGCAGGGGAGACATTTCATAATATCACTGGGTGGAGAAAGTTTGAATGAGAGAAATCCATTTAAACATATAAAAATAACTAACTCTATGTCAAAGATGTTTAGAATTGCACAGATATATGCATATAGGCATATATGAGAGAGAGAGAGAGAGAGAGAGAGAGAGAGAGAGAGAGAGAGAGAGAGAGAGAGAGAGAGAGAGAGCCCTTGCGGTGTAGAGGATGTGCATTGGGCTGATGGATGGTTAGCAGTTCAAAGCCAGCTAGCTGCTCCTTAGGTGGGGAGAAAGAGGAGGCTTCCTACTCTTGGAAAGAGTCAGCCTCCACTGGCACGCAGCTGTTGCTCAGCAAACTTGGCCTGGCTTTGGGCTCCTGGCATCCTAGTCCGGAACACTGCAGCCCGAGCCTGGCAGGCTGCCACAGACGCTCCGGGAGCAGCCAGCCCAGAACCTACTGCAGCATGCCACCTCCTTGCCTGGGCCATCTACGGGGCAGCGGCCGGGGCCATAATGATGGCTTACAGGGAGGAGTTGCTCAATGAGCTAGAGACTCTGAAGTCCATCTGCCCTGACTCCTGCACAGTGTTGTGGTCAACTCTGATAGAAAGCTCCAATGAACAGTGATTTAAATAAAGTATTCCCAGAAACGCCACCTAGTAACACCACCTCTGTGACATCAGAGGCTGGGGGAAATAACAATAGCTACTGATATCCATTGTGTTGGAATCATGTCTGCCTCCTAGCAGTGGCATCGCTTAGAGCTGCCCCATAGACTTTCCAGGGCTGTACATCTTTACACAAGAGTACTGTTTCATTATTCTCGTGATTCCTGTAGGCTGGTCAGCCAAAAGTGTACCATAAGTAGCCCACAATTGCCAACATCTAGATATCACTTAAAAACTCTAAATCTGCCTTGTGCAAAGGAAAATGAGGCTATCTTTAAAATATTCTTAAAATCTGATTGAAGGTTAATAAATAGATCTAATTACTATTAAAGGGATATCTAATAAACTCTTCCAAGATGGCACCTTAAAAATACAGTACATTAAAGCATAAAATAAATATTGTACTAACTACTGTTTAAGTTACTGAAAATGTTCCCTGGTAATAAGAGGAAATCTTGGAGGTGGGGGCCTGGCCTCCTCTAACTCCTCAAGGGGGAAGGACCATCATTATCTACAGCAACTGAAGGCCATTTTAAGGTTAGACACACCCTCACCCTTCAACCTTCCACACCAACTGACATCAGTCATCTTTGCCACACACGCTGTGCTTCTCAGCTGGGTTCCATAATTAATCACAGTGGCCACACAGAACTCATAGACCATGCTCACCATTATGGACTTTATTAGGGAAGTTGCTTATCAGGTGAAAAATGCTCTGGATATAGTTGTTCAGTCCGGGCCATCTCCACTCTGCCATGCCCCCAGGCAGACCTTCCTCAGCTTCCGGTGACACTTGGCCTGTTCTCAT
Source organism: Tenrec ecaudatus (assembly GCF_050624435.1). Taxonomy (NCBI): domain Eukaryota; kingdom Metazoa; phylum Chordata; class Mammalia; order Afrosoricida; family Tenrecidae; genus Tenrec; species Tenrec ecaudatus. The sequence goes on along the minus strand of NC_134539.1, from coordinate 71,500,242 downwards.
GCTTTCTAGACCATGCTCAAGTTTATATGTGGTGAAAAATGTCCCGATGATGACCCCCTTTATGAGATATTCTCCAGGGAAATCTGGCAGATGATAATATTTCCGAGCTTTAAATGTCATTAACATTATAAGCAGAAGAAATCTTTCACATGGTAATAATCTTTACTCTAGTATTAGATATATGAGAAAAATTAAATGAAATAGTAGATAAGAAGAACAAAAAAACAGAAATAGCAGAAAATGAAGCTGAAAAGTAACCATTTCATTGTACTTCTGTTAAAAGAGAAGAAAAAATAAATTCAGTGGGAAACCAGTATTTGAAACAGATCAGAATATTGACACATCTGATACGCAGTTCTAGGAGGATGCTGGAAAGTATGTGCAAGTAGATGAGTCTTTGTTCCAGGAAATGGATGATTTGGAGCTGGAGAAGGATGAGGCTGATCTGACTAGAATCCTCCTGATCCAAGAGGGACTCCACCAACTACAGGACTGACCCATCTGCAGAGAGGTGTGAACTACAGGACTGACCCATCTGCAGAGAGGTGTGAACTACAAGACTGACCCATCTGCAGAGAGGTGTGAACTACAGGACTGACCCATCTGCCAAGAGGTGTGACTGTCACAGCATCTGTGGTGATACTGAGAGGGATATGCTCTTCCTTTATTTTTTTCTAAGAAAAAAATCATTTTCAAGAGAATATTCGTCTGATAACTTTCATCATTAAACTTAATAAACTGGCTATATATAGTCTCTGAAAACATATACAGTTTCTGAAATCACAGTGACAATTCTACTTTGTCCTCTAGGATCATCTTGATGACAGGGAGTATATATATACTAACTTTTAATATTAACCCCTTGGTAAATTCTAAGAACAAATTCTACTTAAGCATGCTCATGCCAAATCTGTACATAGACCAAGAGGCAGATATTTGAACAGAAAAAAGTTTTAAAAACAAGAAAGATGTGTGTCATGGTTTTATCTTTTCACTATACTTATTTAATCTGTATTCTCAGAAAATAATTATTGGTATTAAATCCAAGAAACTGGATTGCCTAAATGCATCAGCATTCGAGAAAGGTTCAGTAATAACTGTAAAGGCAGATGACACAAGTTTGCTTACTGAAAGCAAGGAGGACTTGAAACACTTGCTGTTGAAGATTGAGGACTGCAGTCTTTAATGTGGATTACAACGCAATGTCGAGAAAATTAAAATCCTCATAACTGGGCCAGTAAGCAAAATCATTATTAACAGAAAAGACAGAAGTTGTCAAGGATTTCATCTTGCTTGAACACACAATCAACATTCATGGAAGTAGCAGTCAATGATGAATTGTATGGGATATCAGCAGCACAGAACTTCTTTACAGAGATATGTCACTTTAAGGACTGAAATTTTCTGACCCAAGCTTTGGTATTTTCAATTGCCTCATATACATGTGAAAGTTGGCCAATGCATACGGATGATCATAGAAGAATTGATGCATTTAAGTTGTGATGTTGGTGAAGAATATTGGAAGTATTATGTCTTGCCAAAATAACAAACAAATCTGTTTTAGAAGAAAGACAGCCAGAATTCACCTTGGAAGTGAGGACAGTGAGACTTCATCTGACACACTTTGGTTGTGTTATCAAGGGAGACTAGCCTCTAGAGGAAGACACCATGCTTGGTAAAGTAGGTCATTGAAGAAGAGGAATGCCACAAGAGATCTATGTGCATATATTTATAGGTTCAGTGTTAAGGTAGTAGATGAACATTGCGTCTCTACTCAAGTACTCCCTCAACACAAGAACACTTTGTCCTATTAACCTGAGATTCCATGATGCTCACCTTCCCAACATGCTCACTGAAGACAAAGCGGGTGCATAAACAAATGTAGTGAGAAAAGCGTACGGTGCCTGGCTATCAAAAGATACAGCATCTGGGGTCTTAAAGGCTTGAAGATAAACAAGTGGCCATCTAGCTCAGAAGCAACAAAGTCCATATAGAAGAAATGTAAGATCTCTCTGGAGATAGAGTTACACCTCGGTCCTTGGCTCCACACGAGAAAGAATTCACACCGAAGCCTGGTTCATGATCTGAGCGAATTTAATGAGAGTGAAAAGAAGCTTCAGGTTTTACGCGGCACCCATAGGATTCCTTTAGACCATGCGGCCTGGCAGAGACTGCTCAGGTCACGCAAAGATCTCTCTCCCAAGTTTCCCCCACCGCCTGAGAAAGACCCCTCTCCCTTGCGGTTCCTACCTTTTCAAGGATTCCCGGGGGAGGCATGGTGAACAACCCCAGGTCGAGCCCATTGACTGAATTGCAATCACCTGGCTCCGGTGGGCTGATCCAGGTTTAATGCCCAGCTGGGAAAACCTAAGCTTTTGTTCTATGCTTGGCTCTCCTGGGCATACGTCAATGGATATCCCATCCCTGCCTATCTGCCTAACAGAAACACAGCAGCCTCTGTGATTATGAGGTGTCAATGACATCAGGTAGCAAGCATCAAAGACTCAGAACAAAAAATCATATCACTGCCAATGAGCGGGAGTGGAGAGTGGAGACACAAGGCCCATCTATAGGCAGCTGGACATCCCCTTACAGAAAGGTTGCAGGGAGGAAACGAGCCAGTCAGGGTACAGTATAGTAACGATGAAACATACAACTTTCCTCTAGTTCTTTAATGTACCCCCACCACTACTATTATGACCCCAATTCTACCTTACAAAATCTGGGTACACCACAGCATGTACACGGGTACAGATAAGAGCTGGAAACACAGGGAATCCAGGACAGATAAATGCCTCAGGAACAATTAATGAGACTAGCCATACCAGGAGGGGAAGGGGAAGGTGGAGCGAGAAATGGGGGAACCGATCACAAGGATCTATATATAACCCCGTCCCAAGGAGATGGGCAACAGAAATGTGGGTGAAGGGAGACATCGGTCTGTGTAAGACATGAACAAATAATAATAATTTATAAATTACCAAGGGTTCATGGGGGAGGGAAAGTGGGAGAGGGAGGGGAAAAATGAGAAGCTGATACCAAGGGCTCAAGTAGAAAGAAAATGTTTTGAGAATGATGATAGCAACAGATGTACAAATGTGCTTGATACAATGGATATATGTATGGATAGTGATGAGTGTTGTACGAGCCCCCAATATAATGATATTTTTTAAAACAAAGAAAAAGAAATGGAGGCATGCCCTGGATGAGATAGGCTGACACGGTGATTGCAACAATATACTCAAATATCCCAATTGTGGGGATATTTGGTGCAGGACCAGGCAGTGTTTGGTTCTGTGGTGCACATGGTCACTATGAGTCAGCACTGACTCAGCGGCACCTAACCGAAACATCAATGGTGAGCTGTGCTCACCTCTGTGACCTTGTCCCCCTGGAGATGCGGATAACAAATGCTCTGAACACAACCACCCCCTTGCCCATTAGGCAGACTTAAGCTTACGTCTATTGAGTCTATAACATTTACAAAACTGAGGCAAGTTGTACTTCATAAAAGTCATCTAATTGGTGTGTTTTAGTCTCCAGTAAATCATAAGTATTAACAGATATCTGTGTCCTTCATCTACATTTCGAAATAAAGCAATTTAAATAATCATTTTTTCTAGTTTAGTAAAAGCAAAACAAGATTGTAGCCCTACTGGTGTAAAACATGTAACCAGCCCTCCCTACTAGTTCTAATGGGGAAATCCATGTCAATGGTTACTCTAAAGAGAATGTAATAATTGGCACCAAGATAAGCTGCCCCTGTCAACAAAATGCAAACAGGACAGAGAGAGAAATCAATGGTTATTACAAAGCGAATGAAGCCTTAGACTCAATCCAACATCCATTGTGTTGTTTTTCTCTTTGCATTACTTTTTGAATTCTTTCTGCATACTTTTTGGATACTTTTTTGAATTCTTTCTGAAGTTTAACTGTATACTTATGTGAAAAAATATGCAAAAATTTAAAATGTATGTATTACAGTATTAGCATATTATATGCACAGGTCTGTATGGATTACATCTATTTGGAAAGCCAGGAAAAAGAAAACAAGATATAGTCAGTGGTTTGCTGTAGACAGTTCACAACAGCCTTAACGGAGCTGGTTATGAAATTTTCAGGAACTTTACCCAAGAGCCGCCGCCACCTTGACCTCAGTCATGGAAATATTCCCTCCACAACATCGGCACATGTTGCAAATGAGAGAGTTTGTTTGCTTCCAGAGATGGTTGTTCAAGTTTCTAGCACATGAGTGGATCTTATAATTCAAAGAAGGGGCTGGCTTTCCACTAAGCCAGGTGGCCGTCCTTGGGAAGAGCAGGAAAGCTCTAGGGGTCCTGGATTGGGTGGAGAGTTCTCTGCAGCAGTTCCTCCCCCTGGCAAGGGAGGGCTGCACATGCAGCAGAAAGCCTTTGGGAATCACCAGAGAAAATTGCTCCGTGGCTCTTAGCATCCTCCTTTTCTTAGCAGGTGAACAAGGCTCCTTCCCGCCTCTTCCTTTCATTACAGCATTAGCATATTTCCCTGCCTGCCTGAGAGCAGGTTGGAGACCTGAATTGGGGGACACCACCACTCTGTCTCCAACCCCGGGCAAATCTAGAGAATTGCTTATGAGAATTCCCTGGGACATGAAAAATGTCCTCAGGCCAGAGGAGGAACCAGATGGTGAGCTGCTGCTTCTTTGCCATGAGACCAGAAGTTGATGGTGTTCAGCTACCAGTGCCGATGGTTTTAATTAACTATTCTATGGGCAAATCCCAATCAAAAGGGAGAAATAAAGAACAGGATTTAAATTTGTAGATGGAATCTAGACTTTCTGGATTCATTGAAGCAAAATAATCCACAGAAGTACTGCCACGAGATCATCTTTAAACTTTACACTAAAATGATCCCAGAAATAATATTTAAACCAATGTACAATTTGTCTTAATATATGTATGTCTAGCTGGAGAACTGTCTCTCTTTAAAAATTCGCTGTGAGTACAAATTGATGACAGATGAGAACTTAGGAGGCCAAAAAATTCAATGTTCTCACGGCACTCTTAACTCATAACAAACCCCACATGACAGGGTAGAACTTCCCCTGTGGGATTACAAGATGGTGGCTGTTTACTGGAACAGAAAGCTTGTCTTTGTGCAAGAGAGGAGCTGGTGGTTTCGAATTGATGATTTTGCAATTAAATTAGCAGTCCACTCTAGCACCAGGGCAGCGGGTTTCAATCAAGGGTGGTAGAAGAATTCGGAGAAGGAGAGTGGAAATAGTTCAACAATTTGAAGAATGCCGTCAATGTTACTGAATTGCATACATAAAAACTAATGAAATTGGGTATGATGGCCTCTATTTCACACACACACACACACACACATACACACACACATGCATGCATCATAGCTGAGGCTGGGGCCCAGGGGAGCAAAGCACAATGTACTGAGAATCAAGTATCAGGATCATCTGAGACAGCACACACTGGAACTACACTGAAAGGCAGCAAACGTCTGCCTTGTTCACTGTTCTGTGCACAGGCACACAGAATGTACAATACATATATTTGAAAATGGGAACTGATACATTTTCCTGATATACAAATAAACATTCTAAACATACTCGACATAAACAGTTCAAAAATCCTTCACTTTCAACCCAATGGTGTGTCAGCCACCATATTTCAAATGCTAGTCAAGTGCGCAGCTCCATGAAGTGCACTTTGGAAATATTTACCCAAATTATTAAGTGTGCGTACCCTTTTGACCAATAACTCAAACTACAGAAAATCACCTTACACATATTTGTGCATATGTTGACAACAGTAGACACATGGTGTTACATCTTTGGCTTTTTTTGTGAGGTAGGGTGGTGGTGGTAATTGTAAAAGCCTGAAACCCATCTTCTTTAGGTGACTTGGCACACAAATTAAGGTACAGCCACGGTCACAAATATATGTATATGCTGAAATCTTGGACATAGCTCTCGATGCTGGCGGCCTGGTGGTTACGTAATGAGCAGTCTGAAACCACCAGAAACTCCATGAGAGAAAGAGGAATGAGGCTTCCAGTCCCACAAAGAGCTATAGTCTCAGAAACCCACAGGGGCATGAGTCAGAATGGACTCATGGCAGTGAATAAATGCTTTCTACATGTGACTTAACAGGAAAATAAGCAGATGCATGTGAATATGTAAGTGGTCTTCCCATGTATATAAACATATATTTTGCCTATAGAAATATCTTTAAAAGATTCAGAATAAAATTTTTGTTTTAATTTTTCAATGTATCATTACTTGGAAGCTAATACATATATCACTCCATATTGTACATATCGCATCAAGCAGAATTGTACAATTTCTACCACAATCAGTTTCGGCACATTCTGTTCCTTCTTGAGCTCCTTGGCATTGTCTTCCTTTTACCTATGGCTCCCAATTTTGTCCCCTAAAAGCTGCCCTACCCCCAAAAACCCTTATCCTACTTGCTAACCTTTTGGGTTCATTAATCTTGGGTTAACAAGATTGTTTCTTGAGAGAGAAAATGTGGGACTGATTCGTTTCTATCGTATTTTTCACAGAACAGAGTCATGAGTCTATTAGTGTCCATAACATATTCTGTGAAAGAGATTTGGTCATTGTGTGAGTGCCTGGTCCTACTTTTTCTTGAAATATCTTGAATAATCTCTCATCACCAGTGTGCTGGAAAGGATGTTTGTTAGGTCCTCCACCCACATCACAAGCAATCTCTTCATATTTGACGTAGATCTTTCTTAACTTTCCATTAGCTTTGGGGCTTCAGTGGAGCCAATGATTTAACACCATTGAGCTAGTTTATTGTGCCAAGCTGACTGATAAACACATGTGGGGTTAATTGAAGGGCAGAGGGATAAGTGGCTCCATGAGCCTCACCTTTCTAGTTCTCAGGTCTCTTGCTTTGTGATGGTTGCACCAGGGTGCAGCTGCTCTAGCAGTTCCTTGCTTCAGCTTGCAAGGCTGACTTCCTGCAAGACATCCCCAAGGAGAAGCCACATGGACCTACCCCGATGCAGCCCTGGGTGCTGGAGCAGCCGTGTGGAGACCCCTGCCAGCGCTGAGATGCTTATACATTCACTGATTCAGCTTTCCTCCTGCAGTCGGCATCACTGCGTGTGTTTTGTGAGATGGAGGAGGACTCTGTGGATTGATGTTGGACATATGGGTTAATGTTGAACTTGTGGGCTTGGGCAGCACTGGGTTGGGATGTTTTCTTGATGCACACTTGATCTTTACATAAAACTGTCTCTTATACATGAGTTTCTGTGTATTTGTTTCTCTGAAATGCCCAGACTTATACAACTGTGGATAATTTTTTCTGTTCACAGTTTTGAAAGTTGTCATAATTGTTTTGTGAAATATGCCTAAACCATGAGCAATAATATTGGCTGATCTTTCTACCTCCATGCTATCTAATAACTTTTAGTTTCACTTCCAAATTAATATTTATCCTTTGCTCTTGTTGCTGTTTTCATGCAGAGGGATTTTTCTGCATTGGGGTCATGATGCATTCTGTGGCAATATTTTCAAGAGAAAATCAAACAGAAACATGTGACATGAGCCAAAATGTGAAAATACATGTTTCTATGCTAAACATTTTCGACAGAAAGAACAGTACTTACATAAACCAGCAGCACAGGCATTTCTTAACTTTCAAGATGTGGTGGTAAATTAAAAAAAATATTGCTCTATCTGAGAGGGATTCAAAGGTGTGTGAGGGTGGGGGCTGCCCTGGGTGACGCTGTCAGAGGGGTGACAGCGAAAGGACTGCGTAGGAACTTGGGCAGTGTTTCACAGTGTGCGCCAGGCAGCACAGTAACGGTGCATAGAAGACACATAGGCTACACTTGTTACCTGCAGGAAGCTGATGCACCCACCACCTTTTGTTCTCGAAGCAGATTTCTGATTAGAGAACTCTAGGTCTACGTTCAAAGTCCTCTACCTTATAGAACTATGGGCATCTATGTGGGCAGATGTTCCCCCAAATATACATTATGTGACACATGCCTGTACTTTCTTGTGTCCTTTAAAATGTTTGCCATTGTAAACATTCCTTATGTATTTAACCAATCACCATAAATAAAAGTGAAATGCTTGAAATATTTAGACTTTCAAATATCATAATAGGCATGTGCTTAGCTAAAGAAGCACTTGGGATTTGAAGAGCTCACCAGAAGTGTCTTTCTCTCGTCATTTTGCTTTTTGAAATAGTACCGGGCTAGTATTTCAGCTGCCAGGGTCTAGTGGAGGAACCCATTATGAAATGTAATCTCTGTGCCTAAGATTTCAACTAAAATATGACTTCCTTTTACAGTTTTGCAAACGCAGGAAGAAATGCAGCACAAGCACCCCATCAGGGTCTAAGGAAGAGGTGGCAAAAACACCACCGTTCTCTTTCTGGCACTTGGAGAAACTACTGCCAACGGGCCACGGTCTGCTTTCTCAATGCGTTTGTATGTAACTTCAGAATCCTGCTCAAAGGACTTATGAAAAGTTGAGCCATCTGAGAACCAATATTCCCATTAGCCCTGAACGACACACCCTCATACCTAGTTTAAACGCCTGGGAGGCTGGGAGAGGAAGCCACTGTGCTGACATGGCTAGGGTTCTGTATGCACAGAACGAATGTCTCAAAGAAAATGTATGTCTGTCCCCATTAGAGTTAGTGGCTAGTGCTCAGAGTAAGCAGAACAAGTTGAAAATGTACAAGGTGAAATTCACAAGATTAAAAAATACACCAGAGCAAAACACCAGTAACACAGTCCACAAAGACAATGGCCTATACCGTGATAAGTAGCCATTGGGGTCTCCATAGCTCATGATTGACCATCTACAGTCATAATGATTGGTATCTTCTAGTCTGGCTGGATAAAAGCAGAGTGGTGATATTTTTTTTTTAAAAATTGAAATAATTAGTCCAACACTAATGGATCACTCTATTAGTCTCAGCCAGTCTCCATGAACCTGAGACCTAGAAAAAGGAGATGGTGCCCAGTCACCTATGTCAATTTCTCTTTAAAAAAAATCCTATACAGAGTGGGAGAAAAAATGGAATGAAATCATAGAAGATAAAGATTTATTGGTTGAACAGTGACGTAGAACCCTGGAGAGTATGGCCCACGGCCAACTCTTTAGATTTGTAACTGAACTCAACCCATTGGCTTAATTTTCAGCCACACTCTAAATAGGTCTAGAAGGAGATCGATAGAACAAATGAGCTATGCACTCCTTAGAATAATCAACCACTGGAGATAAAAGGGGAGCACTGGCCCAATGACTAAGCTTGGAAGACTTAGGGAAGAAAAAGGAAGTGAGAGAGGAAACACAGGAAGAAGTTGGGATAAGTGATGTTACGCTGAGGCGATTACAATGACTGAGATGAGCCAAGAAGTGTTTGAATCATCGCATGTAAAGCTGATGATGTGTTCTGTAAACTGTCGTCTGATTTATAATGAAACAGTAATTCAAACATAGTAATGCGCACGGTGAAAAAAGTATGCATTCCCTGGAGAGATTAAGGAAAAGTCTATCTACACGGTCTATGGACACTAAGATGGGATGTGGCTAGTCCTGAAGGAATAACAGTGAGTGGTACATTCTACACTGCTCCTTAGAGTGACTTCTGCACTAAGAAATGTCTGCTAAGTTTCAGCGCATCATAAGAATGAGTCAGCCAAATAAAACTGTATCTTTGGTGTCAGGTCAACCCATCTTCCCAAGTTTCATTTGGTCTTAGTGGTTAAGTGTCTGGGTGGAAAGGAATGATTTCTAAAGTCCTTTGCAGCTTGCATATTTCAAACGAGACCCTCTGAGGTATGCTGGGAAGTAAATTATACTTTATTAAAAATGTACGTGAGCCCTCCCAGTAGAATTCAGTGCCTGTTTATGCAAATTGCAACTGTATGCTCCCTCTCCAGCTTATTTAGTAATTAACAATACTTGTCAGTAAATCTACTTGACCTAGAAGCCCTGGCATATACAGAGTGAAAAAGGGCCTTTCTCTGTGGACGTGGAAAAGCTGGTCCACTCTGAAATGAACTTCTGCCAGACCACATTACTCCCAGTGACCCTCTTATCACATTTTGAGAGCTAGTAAAGACATAGAGGTAAATATCTGACCTCAGGATTTGCAAATTAGGAGCCCTGATGGCAGAATAATGGTGAGCTCCTCAAAATCACTAGCTTCTCTGCAAGAGAAAGATGAGGCTTTCTACTCCCATCAAAACGTACAGTCTCATAAACCCACAGGGGAAGTTCTACTCGGTCCTATAGGATCATTATGAGTTGGAATTGACTCAAGGGCAGTGAGTTTGGGGATCTTTCTCAGAGGATTTTCAATCCAGTCAGAACAACAACACCCTAATATCAGCAGTACCAAGAAGCAATTTATAGTGGCTTTTGTCAAATTCACTGTCAACTCTCCAGACCTGAGTCAAGGCCAACTCCATATATACAAAGGGCTGGCTTTGTGGTGCAACAGAACTGACCTTCATACTCAGAAGGGGATCAGACCCTTTGGAATTTAATATTTTTGAGTTATGGTCATAAAATTCTTAGTTTATCATTGAAAGAGTACATTGTCATTGCAGAGTCTAGTTGAACAATGGGGAACGTGGCAGGGTTTGGTACCTCTCTCTGCACACTTGGGATGGTTTCTGCTCATTCTCAATCCTAAGCCTGCCCAGGGATCACCCTCATCCCTTTCCACTCCCAATGGGGCCTGAGTGCAGTCATCATATGACTATCCCTGGAAAACATTAAATAGCAACGTTTTTAAAAACATCGTGAGAGATCCAGAAAGAGAAATCTCATGAAAATGAGGTAAACCTTCTCTTGAATTTTAAATAAGAAGTCCTATGTTTTTATAAGACCTTGTTTTTTTCTTCACCTTTTCTATGTCACCAAATTGCTATCCTTTCATGTCCGTCTTTATTCCCAGAAACAAAAAAGAACTCAAAAAGTAGCATGATAGAAGGAGGTCAGGTGAGTAAGGTGTATGGGGCAAGAGAGACATGTGCTTTGTTTGCCCAAAACTGGAGCACTGAGATGGCTGTGGGAGCAGGTACATTGTTGTGGTGGCAAAAGCCTTTTTTTTTTTTTGGTGGCACCATGTTATGCAATCTTTTCAGAACCTCTAAGTAGAAAGCTTGATTAACAGTCTGACCCAGTGGAAGAACTCCAAATTCACTAGCCCCCTCACTTCAAATAAAACAAATGAGCATCTTCTTGATTTCACTTGATGAGCTTTTTTGGGGGGTGAGGTGATAATGATATTTTCCGCTGGCTTGATTGATGTTTGCTTTTGAGGTCGTAGGAATTGCACCAAGTCTCATCACCAGTAATGACCTTGTGGGAAAAATATCCCAGTCCCTTTGAACCTGTTCTTTCAAAGCATGCTGTGTTTCCACTGTGCGCTCTGTTTCCTGGTCAGTCAGAACCTAAGACAAAAATTTCTCAGTGACCCTTCTCCTTACCAAATCTTCCAATAAAATTAGCGGAACCAAGCTCCAAGGCAGTCCAGATAACTCCACCATCTCTTCAAAGGTCCATCATTGGTCTTCAAGCACAAGTGCATGATTTTTGTTAACATTTTTGTCCATTCAGGACATTGATGGGCGTCTAGAACGAGGTTTGTCATCAATCAACATTTCACCTTTTTTGAGATGAGAGAAACACTTGTACACTTGAGTTTCACCATAGTGTTGTCCTTGTAAGCTGCGTTCAACATCACAAAGTTTCTGTGGCGTTTTCCCTAGCAGGAAAAATTTCACAGGCATATGTTGTTCTCTTAAATCTGCTATCACAAAAAGCAAGGTTTGAGTGAAACTGATTTTATGGAAAAAATTCCCTATGACCAGAAAGAACCTTCCCAGGAGATTCCACTGGGTAAACTAACTCAGAGTGAGTTGCTTCGAGCTGTCCTAATGGGAAAACTGCAAAATACAAAAGCTCCACCTAGCAGAGCTTTCTTCTGCTTTTTTGGGGGGTGGATACTCCATCATATGTTCAAAGATAAATCATATATGCTATAGGATATTTACAAGGAATTTGGAAGATAGGCTCGCTTTCATAGAAAATCAATAGGGAACACATGAGGCAGTGAAGTCTAACTAGATTCATCACTCAATCATTACTTGCCTTTGGGAAAAGTGACCTCTGTGTTTAAAGGTCCTCATCTTTAAAAGTACGATAATGTGAGTAGCTCTCCCAAATTGTGGAGAGGGTTAAATGCTTAGAACAGCATTTAGTACATAATGCTGATTCAATGTTAGATTTAAGATTTCAAAGAAATGGAGTTTCTTGGGACACACTTCTAATGGTGCCAAGGCCATACATAGTAGAGTTCTTTGTTTGTTTTTAAAAATATATTTTGATCATTTTTTTGTGAATTGGGCAAAGATTTACAGAGCGCATCAGTTGTCCATTCATCAATTCACACAGATCTTGTTTCACATTATTGATTGCAATCCCCACAGTGTAACATCACTAATTCCACACCCTCCGTATTTCCCCTTTCATTGCTCCATCTTTCCCACTTCTTCTGAACTTTGCCTTTGGTCCAATGCTTCCCCTTTTATCTCAGGTGGTTGGTGATTCAAGGAAGGACTGACCTCCAGAGTTAGATTTGTCACCATGTGTATTTCTCTAGTGTTTGTCTAAAACTTGAGCCTGAGGGTGAGTTCATTTTCAGTTCTTGTGGCAGTCACCTAATCTGGTGTCGATTTAAGGATTGTGTGGAGAGGTGGATTCTAGGCCGTCAATCTGGAGATAGCCAATGAGACGTCTGTGTGGGCATGGCCTTCACCTGAGAATTCTGGGAAATCTGATACTTCCTCCTTGGAGGCAGAAGACACCTCTCTCTCTCTCTCTCTCTGCTACTCCCTGGGAGACACTGCAGAAGACAAGCCACATGGATGCAACCAGACCTCAGAAGCTGGGAAGCAACAGAAAGACCCCTGCCAGGGCTGAGATGTTTCCAATGACACTGGATCCAATGACTTTCTACCCACTGGCCTGTGATCTTCTGCATTCGGCATCATTGGATGTGTTTTGTGAGTCTAAAGAGGACTTTATAGATTGATATCAGAAATATGGGCTAATATTGGACTTATGGACTTGATCTGGACTGGGCTGGGATGTTTTCTCAATGTTCAATTGCTTTTGTATATAAATATCTTTTTTATACACATATGTGTGTCCATGGATTTGTTTCTCCAGTCCACCCGGACTAACACAATTCTATGTTGAGTTTTTTACGGTATTACAAAATGAAAAAAAGCTAAATCCATCCTTGTCAAGTCGATTCATAGGCACCTGATGGGCGAGTGAAACTGCTCCATGGGGTTTCTGAGACTGTGAGTCTTAATGGAAACAAAGGGCTACATCTCTTTAACAACGGACTCTTTTAGTTATCAGCGGAGTGCTTTAGCCCCTGCACCACCGGTGCAACTCCATACCATTGATAAAAAAGCAACTCTAAGTTTAATAATTGAACACCCATTAAAAAAAGGATCTTTAGTAAATTATCTGGATGAAAACATTGAATGTCATTCCTAATTGAAAATACATTCACATGCACACACACAGGAGAGCACTTAGAAATAAGAGACTTAGTTTAACTACATGTTTTGTGGATTATTTCAGAAATGATTATCATTGGTTTTTTTCCAACCTCAAAGAGTCTTATTTTGGTATTAGGCGGTTCTAATGAAAGTAAGCAAACATCTGTCTTACATTCTGGATCCTTAATTAGCTACACTGCCACACTGCCTCGTTGGCATTACAATTTTGGATTATTATAAATCAGATAAAACTACATCTGCCTACCCACCAATTTTTAAATTTTCTACTAGAGGAAACTTATGCTCTTTCACAGATGTAACATCATCAACTGATGTTTTAATTTAAATCCATACTGGGAAAATGCAGAAAAATTACATCTGTCTGGTTGTGGATATTTATCTGTAGCAGACAGAGTTTCTAAAATATCCATTCAATTAATGGTGTGTTCAGTTTCTGGCTGTGTACTCCCAACCGACCCCAGTGGCAATCTCAAGATCATAGGAATATATCAAATGTTCTAAGGGCAATTTACTTGGTGTTGACTGCTTTTCATTTATCTGCTTTGGATTTATTTATGTATTGGTCATTCCTAAGACCATTTTTGTGCCATTGGAACTAGGTTGAAATAGCTGAGGTTGGAAATAAAAGTTAGGAAACCATTCTAATGGTGTCAACTTCCTGACATTCATCTAATGCTATCTCGGTGATGCCTGACAATGCCTTCTGAGTTCATATGTCTTAGCATAAAGAGTAAAGAGAAGATGCCAATAAAGCAGGTGAGAGCCAAATAATAATGGGAATGGTGTAGCCCTGGTGGCTCCGTGGTTAAGTGCTCACCCCCGCTAGCCTCAAGGTCTGGTTTGAGCCATCACGGGCTTCCAAGGAAGAAAGACATGGCATTCTGCTTCCATAAGAACACAGCCTTGAAAACACTATGGGGAGCAGTTCTCCTCTGTCCTAAAGGATTGCTATGAGTCAGAATTGATTTTATAGCCATGGTCTGGGGTTTCATTCTTTCTTTTTTTAAATCTTCTTAATGGTTGGTCTGAGTACACACGCCACAAACAAAATTGGATGCTCAGAAATTCTCAGGACTACCTCTCTGAATACAAGAAATGAAGTAAACTGGAGAGTCTATTAAATGCCTTCCAGGTCTAAAGTCAATGATTTGATTGTTGTGAAGTTCAATGATTTTATGTGGCTTGCTCAAATCAAGGAATAGAGAAAGGGTTGCTCTGGAAGCCAAGATGATTTAGGTTGGGTAAAAAAAGTCAGCAGGTTAATGATATTTAAAAAGACATAGTTTTTTCTAGGAATTGTGTCTTATTTTGCTGGTGGAGACACAAAAGGGTCATGTAAAAACACAAAGTTAGCCCCTAATAAAATGTAAAAAAAAGAAAAGGAAAGAAGAAAATGATTAGGGCAAAGAATGTACAGATGTGCTTTATACAATTGATGTATGTATATGTATGGATTGTGATAAGAGTTGTATGAGCCGCTAATAAAATGTCTAAAAAAAAACAACAAAAAAAACACACAAAGCTACTAAATTGATATCTATTATAAACGACTTTAAGATAGCAGGAATAGAATAGTTAACATCTTAGAATACAATTTGAAAAAGCCTTTACCTGTAGATTGTATATGGAGATTTTGAGCGGGACTCTCATCAGAAATCTTTCAAATGTTCTGTGTGTGTGCTACAAGGACCAGCCTTTAATTGGATAATCCAATATGACAAGTAAGGCATTTTTCATAATCCACTGAGTGCTTCACAGTGGTACAGGCCTATATGACGGCTGAATCTCTTGGATTTTATAGGAATTGAAGTGGCTGCGTGACTGTGAGATAGAAATAATTTTATCAATAATTACCATGTATTTAATATCTACCATGTATTTAATATCTAGCCTTTACAACGTATCTTTCTGTATTTTAATGAGGAAACAAGCCTAAAAATGACTTACTCTGAAATTACATAGTGCCACAGTGATCTGACTGCCCATCGCAGTGCTTTGGTTGGGTGAAAACGGACTGAGAAAGGTGGTGAATGCAGCTTATACTAATGACTATTTGTGTATGCCTCTTTGTGTCTTTGTATTCAGTAGACTTACATGTTGAAAGGCATTATTCCCAGTATTTTATATGAACCGAACAAACTCACTGGCATTGAGTCGATACCAACACACAGGATTCCTATAGGGCAGATATAACTGCCTCCCGTGAGTTTCCGGGACCAGAACTCTTTATTTATTTATTTTTTTATAACTTGCTGGGGCAGAACCCACACTCCAAGAACTCTTTAATAGAGTAGAAACTCCCCGTCTTTCCACTCAGACCTGGCTGATGATTTCAAACTATCGACCTTGCGATTAATAGCTGAACCTGGAACCACGATTTCACCAGGGCTCCTAGTATCTTATAAAGGTCTATAAATGTTATTATTGCATATATGAGGCAGCTTTAAAACGTTTTTGAAAAACAGAATAAAAGGCAATGGAACATTCCCATGATCTTTTAAAGTCTCATATATGCATATGTGTCCGTGTTCGTGAAAAATTAGTTAATATTACTATAATTTAAATGTATCTGACAACTACTTCCAAAGATAAACTTTTTCAACTTCTGCCACCTGAAATTGATTTTAAAAATGCATTTAAGATGCCTTAGTAATTACAGGTGATGGAAATTCCAAAGTTGAAAACAAAGAAGTATTTGCATTTGGAAAGTACAGCCTTGGTAATATGTGACATTGGAGTTCTCAGGATAAGATTTTGTGAGACAAATAACTTCTTCGTTACGAATACCATTTCCAACAACACACACAGTAACTATGCACATGGGCCTCCCACAATGGGATTGCCAGAATCAAATCAGTGACATCTGATAAAAGATACAATCAAGAAGCTCAATACCATCTCTCAGAAAAAGGTCAAGTACTAACCATGGAACAGACCATCAGTTGCTCCTATAAAAATTCAAGTAGAAGTTGCAAAAAATCAAAACACATTTATAAGTACCTGTATATTGCGCCTGGATTTAGAAGCCATCTCAGAGTCTATGCGCTGACCAGTAATGACAAAAGACCTGACAAGTTGGGGGTGACATCAAGAACAGCATACATAAACAAAATAAAACAAAACCCAGGGCATTCAAATGACAAGAATAGAGAAAATACCATAGTGAATATCAGAAGAGACTCTGTAGGTTGCTCTAGAATGCAGACAAGCTAATGCAAAAGGAAGAAAGGTGATGGAAGAATGGAATAGTTTCCTTCCTTTTAAATAAGAGGATCACTCAAAAAAGACAAAGTAAAGCATTCTAATGAGTTATGCAAAGACCTGGAATTAGAAAACCACCAGCGAAGAACATGTGTGGCATTATTCAAACTGAAAGAAGGGAGC
Organism: Tenrec ecaudatus; assembly: GCF_050624435.1. Classification (NCBI taxonomy): domain Eukaryota; kingdom Metazoa; phylum Chordata; class Mammalia; order Afrosoricida; family Tenrecidae; genus Tenrec; species Tenrec ecaudatus. The sequence goes on along the minus strand of NC_134539.1, from coordinate 71,483,259 downwards.
AGACCATTCAAGTCTGTGGTTATTGTTGTTAGGTGATCTCAAGTCCCGCTCAATTCATAGCGACCCCACGCACAGCAGCGGTTGCGCCATCTTGTCCTGCACCGTCCCCACCATTGCTCTATGTTTAAGCACATTGTTGCAGCAATGCGTCCATCCATCTTGCTGGGGCATTCCTCTTTTTTGCTGCTCCTCTACTTTACTAATCATGGGGTCTTTTTCCGAGGACTCGTCTCTCCTTACAACAAACACATCCTGACCTCTAAGGAGCGTTCTGGATGCATGTCCAAGACAGATTTGTTTGTCAATGGCGCTTTCACCATTCTTCACCAGCACTATAATCCAAATGCACAGACTCTTCTTCTTTGGGCTTCCTTATTCAATGTCCAACTTTCACATGCATAAGAGGGAATTGAAAATACCCTAGCCTGGGCCAGGTGCGCCTTAATCCTCAAGGTGACATCCTTGCTTTTCAACATCCTAAAGAGGTCTTGGGCAGCAGAAAGGGTCACACATGGGGTTGCTGCTAATCACAAGGCCAGCAAATATATGTAAACTCCACACCCGAGTCCCTCTGAATGACAAAGATGAGGCTTTCTATTCTCAAAAAGAGTTAGAGTCTCCGAACCCCACAGAGCCAGTTCTACCTCATCCTATGGGGTCCCTATCAGTCAGAATTAACAGTAATGAGAATTTAACTTGGAATTGCATTGTTGATAAATTTTATAGGCAAAATATTGAATGCTGTATGAAGCATCAAAATAAGATAAAAGAAATGCACAGCATTACTCTACCAAGCAGATATGGTAGACATTCAATCATTTAAAGAGTTGGGAAGTGATCAATAACCAATGGTATTGAAAGTACAAGTCCAAGTTGCACTGAAGACATTGGCAAAAGAAAGTTCAATGAACTGAGAAAATACTAATTAAAATGTTTCAGCACATGGAAGCAGTGCTGATCATGCTGATTCATGTACACCGATAAATTTGGAAGAGATCTACCAGACCACCTGAGTGGAAATGACCCATATCTGTGCCCATTCCAAGGAAAGTGTGTCCAGCAGAATGTGGACATTATTAAACAACATCATTAATATCATACTCAAAATTGTCCCGATTTTATTTAAAATGATTGCAACAGTTCATTGGCAGAAAAGTGCCAGAAATTAGAGTGGAAAGAAAAAGATGTGGAACTAGGTTTTAGTTTGGGAAGATCAAGAGGATACTGAGTTTAAAATCAGGGAAGTTGTACGTGTGGGTTGTATATGTTCATCATACTTATTCAATGAGTTGTTCCCATTTTTGTTAGGTACTGTGGAGTCAGTTCCAAACCATAGCGATGCTAAATGCATGTGAAGGAAACACTGCATGCTGAGCAAATGACCCAAGAAGAGCATCAAGACACCACCTTCAAATGTGTGTAGACCTACAAAGCTAAAAAACAATATCTTACATTGTTATATTGCTGCTTAGTAAAAGCCTATGATTTGATGGCAAATCAAAAGAAGAATCATGGAGAAGACTCATGAACGTACTACAATATGCAAATGATAGTACCTTGCTTTTGGAAAGTGATGAGGTCTTGAACTACTCACTGATGAAGACCAGACACAGCCTTTAATATGGATTATACCTCAATGTAAGGAAAACAACTGGTTTAATAAGCAACATCACAGTAAATGGAGATGAGACTGGTGTTACCAAGAATTTCATTTTACTTGGTTCTACAATCAACACCCATGAATATTGACTTCAGAAAAACAAATGATGTATTGCACTGGATGAATCTACTGCAAAATAACTCTTTATGGTGTTAAAGTTAACTCTGAAGAATAAAGTGTGCCTGGTCCAATCCATGGTGTTTTCAATTGTCTCATTTGAATGTGAAAGCTAAGCAATGAATAAGATAGAATGCAAAAGAATGTGTGGATTTGAATTACTGTGTTGGTGAAGAGTATTAAATGTGATGTGGATTGCCAAAAGAACTGACAACTACATGGTGGAAGAAGTGTAGCCAGGATCTTCCTTAGAAGCAAGGATGTGAGACGTTGATAGGTGAGACGTTGATAGGCATGAACAAATAGTTTGCCCCACTCAGGGATCACGTCTAGGCAGTTCGAAAGTTAGGAAGTTCATCCTTCAAGGTTTTACTCAGATCTTTCCTCCCAGCCTCATACTGCATCCCTCACGCCTGCATTTCACTGGTTTTCACAATGAGTCTTCCTCCTGCAAGTCCCCATCTCTAAACTCTGCTTACCATTGGAAATAGACTTTGAAGTTCAATTGAATTGCCATTCCCTTTCAAAGGCCTTTTCAGATCCCACCAATGGGGCCTAATTATTTCCTTTCTGGTTTCACCATTGCTCTTTGTTTACAACATTGAATGAGCACATATTGTAATGTGCCCCCTTTTAAATACTATTTTCATTCTTTTTGCTTTTCTGACTACCCTTGGGCTCCTAGCGGAAAGAGTCCATGTGACTGCTCCCATAGCATCCAGCAGGGAAGTACACATGTGGGCCCTCAGTATATTGGCACCTCATGGAATGCCTGGGTACACTGTTTGCTAATACATACTGTACTCAGGTTAATAAGCTTTTGGGGAGAGATTCAGTGCAAACTCATTTTCTTTTATTCAATCAGAAAAAAATAGATTTAAATATAGGCTGTTGTACGTTCAGGCCAATTTTACCGGCTATAAAGATTAGAAACCAATTATAACTAATAAATGACTTCAGGGTGAGTACATGGTGTAATTGTATTTTGAAAACTACAATCTGCATGGATACAAAGCAAATACGGATTGGGAACTCAAATATTTGAAAAGCTCTAAAAACATGGACATGATGTTCTTTGGATTCAAATGGTGACAGGAAGCAATTGTGTTGATGGCAATCCATCTGTTTTAACCCTTCCACTGCGACTGGTTCTTAGTCAAGTATTAGATGTGTCCCTCCATAGTGCTGGGAGTACAGAGAAGACAGAGTGCTGTTCAACCCGCTCTCGCCCACATGGAGTCAGTGGTACAGATAGAAGGTTACAAGTCTCCGGTCAACTGTTGGAGAGAAGATGCTTGGGACAAGCATTGAACCAGAGATGTATTTATTAATTCAAATCACAGACTTGTTGTTGATGTCCTGGGCCATCAAATCAATTCCCACTTATACCTCCCCTGTGTACAACGGACTAAAACACTGGTCGGTCCTGTGCCATCCTCACAGTGGTTCCTAGGTTTGAGCCCATCGGTGCAGCCATTGTGTCAATCCATCTGGTTGGAGATTTTCCTCTTTATTTTTGCCGCCCTGTTACTTTATTAAGTCTGATGTCCTTCTCCAGTGACTGGTCTCTTCTGATCATATGTCCAAATTAGGATAGAATATTTGAAGATACCAGAAAAAGGAGATCCTATTTTAGGTGAGAAGCTGTTCAAAACACATTTTGAAAGTTGAGTGGGGTTTCTCTACCTGTCAAGGAAGGGAATTGCAGTCTGTGAAGTGGGAACAACATGGGAAAGTATCTGGAAGCATGAATTAGCTTATGATGGCCTAGGATCTAGTATAACATGTTTTCCACATATCATAAAATTCAATGAGTGTTTATCACACAAATGATTGTATCAACTTGGCTACCAAGATATTTTCAAATACATCAGCAATTTTCAAATACATCAGCAATATGGCTCTAGACTCAGTTTGTCTAGCACCACTAAAGGTCATTTAATGAATTCCTTATTTATAGGTATTAAACAGTAGAACTTCTAGGTCATGATGAGATTTTCCTACTCATAACTAGTCCAGGATGCCATGATTTCCTTGAATGTGCATATAGGTGAGATCTTTTCAGCTTTAAAATTCTTTAACTTCATGAAGTGGGAGGCCCCTGGCGTCTGTCCGTTTCTCCACCCCCCCAAAAAAATCTTTAACTTCACTGTAATTTTCCTTCCTTGAAAGACCTTTCACATTCCTTTATTTTTTACAGTTGCTCCATTCACACTAGATATTTGCACTTGTATATTGGAGCCAGGCTATGCTATGAGGACACATATGCAGAGAGATGGAAACTGAGTATGAGAAAAGTATGATGGGGAATTGAAGAGAAAAACAAAGCATCTAACCTATTGTTCATCTTACTGAAAACTTATCCTGGTACTAGTTTAGCTGATATATCTTAGCTGTTCTCTAGGGTAGAAGGCAACCGCAAACACCAACACAGGTGTGTAAGTCATGCAAAATATGAGTGTCCGTTCACAAACATACACACATAATAAAGAAACAAACATTCGTCTTATATATTATATATATTATACACACACATACATACAGACATCATTCGCTGTCATCAATCTATTCTGACTTAGTGATGCTATGGGGTTACAAATACTGCAAGTCTTTATGGGAGCAGAGAGCCTCTCCCTTAGAACAGGGGGTGGGTTTGAATCACCAACTTTGCAGTTAGCTACTCAATTCATATCCCACAGGGACACCAAAGATCTTTGTATGGATACATATATACTACATTATACAAATGAATCAAACAAAAAAAATCCTCATTGCTGTCAGTTCACTATCCACTCAAGGTGATCCAACAAGACAGAGTGAAACTACTCAATAGGGTCTCCAAACCTGTAATCATATGCAAGAAAACTGTCACATTTCTCTCCTGTGGCTTTGAACTATCAACCTTTCCGTTAGCAGTTGAGTATTTAACCACTGTGCCATGAGACTCACTATTCTATATCATGTGTGTGTGTGGATGTGTGTGTGTGTGCTGGTGGTGCTGTGTGATAAGCATTGACCTAACTGCTAGGTCAGTGGTTCAAAAGCATCAATCACTTTAGCAAAAAAGATGAGGCCATCTGCTCCTGTAAAAATTTGAGATCTGAAAAGCTTTTTATAGGGTTATGGCAGTGAGTTTACTTATATGTGTGTGCATGTGTGTGTGCACACATGTGGGTTCAAAAGTTCATGGAAAAATTACATTATCTATTAATAACATCTTTCCATGAAGTTTTTAAAGACTCCTCACTATCTATATACAAGGGTACATATACACATATCTACAATGTATATATAATATGTATATTCATTGTATATATGTACATACAATATATTATATATTTTATATGCATTTCATAGTGTGTGTATATGTAACAAAAGTTAGTGAGAAAGTGAAATGAAAAGAAAGAGCATTTTTCCTTGAATTCAAATGTGAACTTTTAAAGATTGTATGTGTGTGCTATACAAGAATATTGTATAATGCAAGAACACATAAACACAATGTCTCCTTTCCTTTATAACCCCGGTAGATAATCTTTTGAGGTGTATAAAAAAGATAGCAACATGCTGTAGGTTTATCATTCATGTGTCTTCCTCCATAACACCTGCATGTATTTCTCTATATATAGAGACATCTGGCTACGTCACTTAAAGAAATTCACAGTTTTCTTTTTGTCCCAGACGCAGAAAGTATTATTTGAGTAGTTATTTGAAAACATAACAAGTTGTCATAAAACTATCTCATAATTCTTCTTAAGATGCTGGAGACAATGGGTGCACAAGCAAAAGTGATGAAGAAAGCTGATGGTGCCCGGCTACTAAAAGATATAGCATATGAAGTCTTAAAGGCCAGAAGATAAACAAGCGGCCATCTAGCTGAGAAACAACAAAACCCACATGGAAGAAGCACACCAGCCTGTCCCAACTTGATCGCTGAGGACCAAGCGGGCACATAAACAAAAGTAGTGAAGAAAGCTAATGGAGCCCGGCTACCAAAAGATATAATGTCTGGGGTCTTAAAGGCTTGGGATAAACAGGTGGCCATCTAGCTAAGAAATAACAAAGCCCACATGGAAGAAGCACACCAGCCTACCCCAACACAATCGCTGAAGTCAAAGCAGGTACATAAGCAAATGTGGTGAAGAAAGCTGATGGTGCCCGGCTGTCAAAAGATATAGAATCTGAGGTCCTATAGCCTGAAAGATAAACAAAGGGTCATCTAACTGAGAAATAATAAAGCCCACATGGAAGAAGCACACCAGCCTGTGAGATCACAAGGCGTCGAAGGGATCAGGTATCAGGCATCAAGACAAAAAATAAATCATCATAGCATTGTAAATGAGGGGGAATGAGAAGTGGGGACCCAATTTTCCTCTAATTCTTGAATGCTTCCTCCCCCCTCCCCACTATCATGATCCCAATTCTACCTTACAAATCCGGCTGGACCAGAGGATGAACACTGGTACAGATAGGAATTGGAAACACAGGGAATCCAGGACAGATGGACCCCTCAGGACCAGTGGTGAGAGTTGTGATACCGGGAGGGTGGAGGGAAGGTGAGGGAGAAAAGGGGAACAGATTATAAGAATACATATAACAGATTATAAGGATCTACATATAACCTCCTCCCTGGAGGACAGACAGCGGAGAAGTGGGTAAAGGGAGACGTCAGATGGTGTAAGGTATGACAAAATAATAATAATTTATAAATTATCAATGGTTCATGGGGGAGTGGGGAGCAGGGCGGGAGGGGGGAAATGAGGAGCTGATACCAAGGGTTCAAGTAGAAAGAAAATATTTTGAGAAGGATGATGGCAACATATGTACAAATGTGCTTGACACAATGGATGGATGGATTGTGATAAGCGTTGTATAAGCCCCCAATAAAATGATTCAAAATAATTCTTCTTAAGAACCATTGATTGTAAAGTGGAGTCTTGGAAGTTATATGGGAAATCATACAGATAAGCAAGAATTCCCCTCCATAACCATGACTTGTGGTTTTCTGTGGGGCACACACAGGCACAGGGTCCCCTAAGTCAGTGCCCCCTAAAGTGGGCCCTCCAGCAGGTGGATTGAGAAGCTGCTCTGTACAAGGGCCTGGTATAAGAGAGAAGATCTTGTCATGAATCAATGACAGCCCAGCCAAGGAGTGTTGAGCATTGGTGGAACAGTAGAGCTGGGATGCTGGGACTAGAGGAAGATATCTCTCTTGGCAGCATGGAAAGGGGAGTCAAACGAGGCCTCATCCAATATATGGCATTCCAAGTCTTGAAGGACGGGGGGAATTTAGGCATGTGAAAGAGTTCAGACATATTTTATACCAAAGGAAGGGTCTACCTTAAAGGGTAATTGCTAAAAAATCTTTCCTTCCCTGGAGTTGCCAAACAACTCACCAAATACCCAGCAAACATTCCACTCAGAATATATAGCTGCTTTTCACAAAGTAGGGCAACTCATTTGGTGGTTCCTTTTTCTGGGATAAATCTTGGCATCTGACAATTCCCATACCTGTCACCATCTTGGCCATCTTTCACATGCACCTCATGCTTATGAACAACAAAGCCACCGTCATCAGGTTGATATTGACTCAGAGTGACTCGGGGCTTCCAGGGCTGGAAATTTGCACAGGAGCATAGAGCTTCATCTTTCTCCTATAGGGCAGCTGGTGGATTGGAAGCACTGACCTGATGGCCAGCAGTCCCTTGCCCGACCCACACCTCCAACACACACACACACACACACACACACACACACACACACACACACACACACACAAATGCTTCCCAGACTGGTGCACTGTTCTTCCTATTTGACCAGTACAAGCACAGGAAGAGCACTGTTGGCTTTTCTGTATTTCTGTGAGGGGGCCATCTAGCACAAATGTTTTCATTATTTCTCTCAAATGACATTAAAGTTCGGAGGCTGGCTAATGCTTATTCCCTTGGGGTCTTAGACAAGGTAGTTAACCCCTCTAAGCCTCAGTATTCTTTTTGGTAAGAGGAAGAGCATGACAGCCTACTTCATGGAGTATCTATGAGGAATAAATAAAATTATGTATGCCAAGAATTTAGTACAGTGCCAGTCATATAAGTCTTAGTGTTAGCTACTATCAGTAATGCAGTCATAGGTTGTCAATAAATCTTTCAATCTCTTGATTTATATCTGCAGAAGGAAATGTGTAACTCCCCCTTGCCCTTTTTGAGCAAGTTTCCTGAAAAATAATTCTTGGTATTTTCTACATTCTAAATTGGTATTATTTTTCCTTTGATGGAAGCTACTCCTCCATCCTCAGGCTTCACAAGGGAATATTTTGAAATATCAAGACTTGCAAAAAATTATACTTGTCATTTCTGTGCAGACATCACCATCTTTGATCTGCTGAGAGCCTTTATTATAAAGGCTGATTGTGGTAAAGGGTAGGCAAGGAAGGTCATAGTGTTTCCATAGAGTGTACAAATATGCATTTATTGCTTTGGTCTGTGCCAAGAGAAGGAAAGGTGGATGTACTATGGCATATCAACCCACCACAGCTCCAAGGACCAGGGCATAGACCATGTGGGGAAGTGTGCCCCTTCACGTTGAATAGGGCAGCCACCTAAAGCTTTTGAACAACAGAAAATAAGACTGACTTTGAATGCTCCTTCAATATATAGAAGAGACATGGATTTATTGAAATTCATATATAACTTCTCAGAATTGTTTCCAGAATAATGTACTATTTTGAATTATTAATTTTTTCTGTATTTTCTTCTTGCTTTAGGGTGCTGCTGAGTCAATTCCATGTCATAATGATGTGATTAGACAGAGTTAAACTCCTCCCAAGACATTCTGAGGTTGTAATATTTATGAGAGCCTACTGTTAGGCATTCTCTCCCACACAGCTGCCGGCAGATTTGAGACATTACTAATTTGATTGGCAGTTGAGTGCTTAACTTTGTGCCTCCAGGGTTCCTTCAGTGTCTTCGTAATACTTATAAATTATAAAATATATTTCATCCAAGATTTTAGGATCAGGTTAGTAAGGTTTTTACGAATGAAATCTCCTTCACTTTAGGACTGCAGTGCAGATTTAGGGAAAACAGAGATGGGCAGTTAGGTTTGGGGTCCAGTTGATTGGGGCAGAATTTCCAGTAGTTTGACAGCAGAGGCCTCCTCTACAACGTGATCCAATGTAATGCAATCAACACCATGATGGCGTCACGATGAGCCACCCAGTGACTGGGGTCATAGCCCTGATGATATCGCCTCAGGGGTGTGGCTAACTTGATACTTATGTAGATGCTGTGGGGAGCTTCATTCTTCTTGCTAGCCTGGCTGTTGTATCTGTTACATCCACCTGTCGTTCTTGAGCAAAGGCTGGCCATATTGCCTGTTGACCCTGGGAGCTAGCAATGACCTAGCATATAAGCTGCTGAGCCTGAGAGCCATCAGAGTGGGCTGACTTTGAATTCATGCAACTCTGCCAACCATAGGTCTGATCTGCTGTGGTTTTCCTGCTTCAGCTTCATGTTTCCTGATCCATCAGCCCCAGCTGCTGTATGGTTTAGGAAGAGCCTTCACCTTAACATCTGACACACAGACTAGAAGAGGGCTGGACATACCTTCTCCCACAACTGTGGTAGTCATTTTCTTGACATAAATTCTCTTTTGATACACTTACATAAGCCCCACTGATTTTGTTAGTTTCTGATTTTGATTCACTAGAGAACCCAGCCTAACATAGAAGAGAACATTAACTTGGGATTCAATTTCTTTTTGCTCTGACTATACATGTCTGAATCTTTCAGACTAATATGGAAGAATTCATTTGAATTGATGAAATTAAAATCCTCTAATCTACGATATTGTACATCTGAAACTAAATCTTATGATATGGAAAGTTATGAATTGGGCCGTTAACCACAAGATTGGCAGTTTGAAACCACAAACTGCTTCACATGAGAAATATGAGGCTTTCGACCCTCTAAAGAGTTACAGTCTCAGAAACCCACAGAAGCAGTTCTCCCCTGTCATATAGCATTGCTATGAATTGTAATCAACTGGATGGTACTGTGTTTTTTTATTTGTTTGGTTGGTTGGTTTGTTAATATGAATGAGTGTTTATGTGTATCAAGAATTGTGCCAGGGATGAAGAAATGACAAATTTTAAAACATCCTCCCTCTTTTAGGGATTAACTGTGAATGATTTTTAAAATAGAAACTGACTATTCTTCCTGTCCTGAATGCTCTAATTTTTGAAGTGTGAATTCTTCTCTTGTTCTCTTCCATTTCCATGCCCTAGGCTCTATCGTTCCATAGAGCCTGCTAGCATAGTGGGCTATGCGCCGGGCTGCCAACTACAAGTTCATCAGCTCAAAACCACCAGCTGCTTCATAACACAATGAAGATGCTGTCAACTCTTATAAAGACATACCACCTAAGAACCCCTGTGAACTCCAGTGGCTAAGTCCAAGAGCAGTACTGCTTTGTGCTATCAGGTCACTCTGAGTCAGAACTGACTCAAGGCTATGAGGTTGAAGTATCGTTCCCTAGAAAAGACAAAATAATGCACAGGAGGAATACAGTAGAAGGAAATTGGGTACTGGTTAAGGGCTCACATCAGATTCAAAACTATCTCTAACACTTACAGGAAATGTAACATCTAATTTCAATAAAGTTCATTTCCTTATATGTAGAAGGGTAATTTTAGATTATATGGACGTCGGGAGGATTGAAAGGAATTCATGAAATCTGTTACAACCAAGCTCCTTGTCCACAATGGTTCGCAGTACCCTGTGGAACCTCAGATATTAATATGCTGTCTCCTTGATTTGTCCACATGGCGGCCTCAGGTGTGTCAGAGCAGAACTGTGCTACACAGAGGGTTAAATAGCTTGGTTGGCACAAGGACATCATCAGGCTTTCCTCTCAAGATGAGCTTGAATTGGCAAACTTTTGATTAACAACTGCCATGAACTGAGCTGCGCCCTGTAAAGACATATAAACGTGGCCAGGACCTGGTCATCAGGGGGTTGGCAGCTATGCAATGACGTAATGTGCCCCCATGATGTGACGTAATGCTATCAGCCAGTAATCTGTAATAGGCTTAGCGTGGAATGCAACAGATCAATAGATCGGATCCTTTATCCAATGTAAGAGAAGTTTTCCTCGGGTACGGATTAGATTACCTTTCCTCTTACAAACGATGAAGGGAAAAGGAAGCCACCAGAGAAAGAAGAGCTGGGCAAATAAGACCTGAGAGTGGAGAGCTCAGAGTGTCCTTTGTATTCTGGGTCCCTGTGCTGTGGGTCGCACCTTTTGGGGGGTCGCGTGACCCTTTCACAGGGGTCACCCCATTCATAACAGTAACAAAATGACAGTGATGAAGTAGCAATGAAAATGCTTTTACGGTTGGGGGCCACCACACGTGAGGAACTGCATGAAAGGGCCGTGGCCTGAGGAAGGCTGAGACCCGCTGTCCTGGACCTACGGGAAGAGTACGGCAAGACACCATGGTTTCTGAGGAACGTGGAGTCTACAGAAGTTAAAAGGAGACAAGGACCTTCCTCCTTTGGCAAAATAGACAGAAAGGCTTTCCTTAGGGTGGTCCCCTTGGATTTAGACTTCCAGCCTCCTAAACTGTGAGAGAAGAAATGTGCTTGTCAATATCATCCACTTGTAACACTAAGAACGATGGCAGCAGCCACGCACCTTTACCCTGTGTCATCGGGCTGCCTCTCATCATAGAAGTGCATTCTAAAAAGCCAACTGGGCCTCGAGTTCAATCACTTATACCATTAATGGGAACAATCTATCCTTTGAATCAATTGTAAACACTCAACTCAGCACTATAATATTGGGGTGATCGTAGGCAGGGTTAATGGAGCGGGTCAGGAACGAACAGCCATAGCCTCTCCAGTTTGGGAAGCACACAGCTCGATAAAGCCTTGGGTTCCTTTAGCACATTCCTTCCAAAACAACTGCTTTGTATTCAGAAGAGGAACTGTATCATCTTCACAGATGAATATCTATAAAATGGCCTGTAATCCAAGCCCTGGGAATGCTTTGGCTTTTATCTAGAGGAGGACTCAAAATACATGATTATTTCCCGTTTTTCTTCTCAGATTTCTGAGTTTCTGATTACATTTGACTTACAATTTAAGGGGACAAAAACTGTTCTGTTTTCACTAGTAAAAGATTTGCTGGCTCAATGGACTCAGAGTGGGTCCAGTGGTATAAGAGATGGGACAATTTCCTAGAGTTCCTTCATTTTTGGTTCATGAAAGAAACCATGTTCTTTCATGAGTCATGGGGGGGGGGCATGGAACCTCAAGGGAAGTACTTCCATTTAAGCTGTTGAACTGTTTGTTATGAGCTCTGAATCATAACACTTGTATAAGTGGAAGACGAAATTATACTGGTTGATTGCCTCATCCCGGAGAATGCACGACTTTTTCATTTAAGTTATTATCTTCTAATACCCATGAAGATGTTTCCATTACTCATTCAACGGAAATACAACAGCTGAGGAGTGGGGATTTGATGTGTTTCACAGAATCACTTCATACAGAACTGCAATTCTCCTCGAGCATTATCAGAGCGTTTCCATTCAGGATAACTTTCTAGGATTCGCTGTGTTTCTTCACGAAGACCGATCTTGATCTTCATTGAAGTTGGTCTTTCCAAAAAGAGTCCATGGGCTCCAACTTTAAAACAGACCCATGGTCAGGAAAAAGAAACAACTAGATTTAGGAGCAATGTTACAAATGCTACCCTTCCACCGGAAATCAAAGAGTCCTGAGTGTAGTTTCTCCTAATTTCAGCCAATTTTTACATAATCGAGTGGCTTCTCTATTTCTTTAACTACTTAAAAAAAATAGCTGGAACTATATGCTAGAATATGAAGGAAGACGGAGGGCATCTCCATGGGCAAATTTTTCATGGAAAATCATTCAAATCATGAGAGTTAGAAAACCTGCAAAAGTAGACTGCATACTACTTCGCCTCTAGGTGCTCCGCAACCCTTCCAAAGTTTCAGAGCGAAGAGGCAACCCATGAGGTGAGAAGCTTGCAGGGTCCCTCACATAGGACTGTCACACTTGGGCGCCCATCCCAATGACCTACCGTGGGGAAAGCCGACACCTGGGCCTCGCTTTTATCTGGTGTATTAGAGTCATTTGCTTTACATCGCGACTGTAGCCATTATCTGTAAATAAGTTCTTAACAATTATACACTCCTTTTGAATCAGCTAGTGGTAACTTTAATTTATGCTTCTGCAACTTTTTGAGAATGATCAGGGCAACAATGTATATATATGCTTGACACAATGGATGGATGGATTGTGGTAAGAGTTGTATGAGCCCCAGTAAAGAAAAAGAGGAGCTGGTACCAAGGGCTCAAGTAGAAAGAAAATGTTTGGAAATGATGGTGGCAACATACATACAAATGTGCTTGATGCAATTGATATATAGACTGTTGTAAGAGCTGTAAGAGCCCCAAATAAAATGATTTATTTTTTTAAATTATGCTTCTATAATTTTTAAAGGGACAAGATTACATAGTATTATTTGAGAGAAAATTAAAACACATAATCAGGGCAGTAACAAGAGTACTCCCGTTGGTCATACCATCGCAGGCATTTCATTGATTTCATACATGTTTTTGGCTTGCGGTAGCTGGTGCTTTAGAGGAGGGGTGGGTGAGGAGAGAAAAACCAATTCCTGCGACCTATTTGGCCAGAGTTCAGCGAACACTAGTAATTTCCTACTTCCTCCCCGACTCTGGCAGCTTGCATGGTGTGCTGTCAAAAAGACTCAAGATTGGATTTGCTTTAGAATGTTAGTTTGAGTTGCTTCCTCTTTATAAAAGTGTTCCATAATCATTACAAAATAATAAAACACTAAAAACACAAATAATGTATGATCATATAATCCTATTATCCAGAGCTAGTGTATTTATGTGTATTTACATCAAAAACTGGTGGAAATTTTATGTACATACATACATATTAGAGTTATGCTTTCTTTATATATATGCAATGCATTTCCTTATACACAATATTGGGCATATTTAAATGTGTTTATATAGACACACATATTTTTGATTATGTGTTAACTTTTATTGTTATTGTTTCAAACTCCTTTGGGCATAAAACCCATCACAGAAACCTTCAGGATATGTCTTATTCTCATTGGCTTCTCTGAACTTCTCTGGGAATCAAATGTAGCCCCATAAAGAAAAAAAGAATCCCATTCTTCAAACTTATCTGCCAAAAGGCTTAAATGTACTGTACATGGAGATCCACTTCCCAAAAATGCCATACAGAAAAGAGATCGTTACTCGAACATCCTAAGTGACAAAGGAACCAGCTATGGTTCTGAAAGACACTGCAAGAGATGAAATATTTCTAGCTTCATCCAAACTAATAAGTGTCACGGCCAAGGGGTATGCTGGATATAACTAACAAGCTGCCAAATCTCACAGATGGCACAAAGTTGGAAATGTGTGGAAAGAAAAGGATCTATGATTAAATCGGCCCAGAAAGAGAAAGATGCAGATAGGAGAGCCCCTAAGACCTTCCACAATGCTCCAGGACACAAGCCATAGAGAGCAGGAGAAGATGGGGCGTCATTTCACGCAGGGCTTGTATCCTCAGCCCGTGAGTTTCTTTGTATGAGTGGCAGCTCTGTAGTCAACATGAATATATTCTCGATGTGTTTACCTTTCCCCCAGAAGCCACTTTATTAAAGACATGGATCATCTCTGATGCCTCGATCTCCTTATTCAAGCCCAGACTGAAAAACAATAAAATGAAAGCCACAAGAAATAAGGGGCAGAAATCAAAAATTGTCAGTGTGAACCTTGAGGCACCTCAACGTTAATTGATTTCATGTGTCGGCCTCAAGGAAGCCTGTTCCCACATCATCAGCTAGTGAGAGATCCTTAAAGAGAGATACAGAAGCACATATGTGTTGGGAAACAAGTCAAGCCTGGGTGTTCATAGTGGTGCTAATAATATTTAATATCATACTATTCAGGTTAGACACATTTTGCATAATACTAGAAATATAGATTATGGACTGGTGAATACTCCCTTGTCATTCCAATTGTATTAAACAGATTCACTCTTATTACAAGTGATCTTGGGGAAATCACTTAGATTAAGCGATAGCATTGTACCCTACGGCCAGGTTAGTACTTTTTAGCTATAAAATTCGATGTAATCCTAGGTAGTACTTCTAATATCTCCAGTATATGAAGGGAAGTGCTTCCCCTTCTCCCAACTCTTTTTAATTATTAATTTGGTTTCCTTATTAATACCTCACTAGCATCAAGTGGATGCAAACTCATAGAAACCTTGTAAGGACAGGGTAGAACTTCACTGCGAGTTTCTGATACTGTAACTCTTGATGGGAGACGACAGCACTTTCTTTAAACTACTGCCTTTTCCATTAGCAGCCCAACCTGGAACCACTATGACACCAGGACTGCACGGAATGATACATGCTAGATGCTCCATGACCCCTCATCTCAGGTGTTGGAGCCTTCGTGATAAACCAAGTCTGTCTTGTCTTTTCCTTGGGGTGAGTTCCTTCCTAAGGAGGCTGGGGCAAGCCCATTTTACTAGCCATCATCTATTGCCAAAGTAAATTTTTTAAAAAGAGAGAAGCAATTTAGATTCAACAGGACTCCCCCTGCCATTTGTCCTATGGTTTTATGCTTCCATTCATTCTGCAGCACACAACAGATATTGAGCATTTACTATGAGGAAAGTCTTGAGCATAGTACTTTAAGTGTGTTGCGATGTTAATAACAATTCTGGGGAATATCATTATTATTCTCTATTGATGAGGAAGCTGAAATCTAAAGAGATTAATTAGCCCAAGTTTCCATTTGATTGAGATGGAATTGAGTTTATACCATCTGATTTCCAGTGTCTATGAGATCTCGCCTCTGCACTGCTGTGTTCTGAGCGCATTATTGCCATTAGGAGCCCTGATGGTGCTACCAGGGAAGCACTTGGCTGCTAACCCAGGGTTGGAAGTTCAAACCACCAGCTAGTTGGTTGTGCCTTTATTTTAGAAACTTTACCTCACTCAGCAGATTTTCAGATCTACTGGCCAAACTTGTAGGAAGGAATATATTTCTGGGTTTTACTGAGTTTAGTGAAAACAAATTATTATCTGATTTGCAATTCCTAACATCCATACCCCAATTTTAACTTCCTTGATTTAATTTTTTTTAAATCTGTAACTATTAAAAATCGGAGCCAGGCATTTTGTTAGTCTTTGGCAGAGATTCAACCATACAAAAAATGTCTTCAGTGAAATGAATATGAAATCCACACAGCACAGAATTCTCCCTTTGGGTTTATGAAGCTGTGACTCTTCATGGGAGAAGAAGTGGTATCTTTCTCCCACCGAGAGGGTTGATGGGTTCAAACTGCTAACTGTACAATTAACAACCTGAGGTGGTTACATAATCTCCTGTCAACTTGAAAGTATTAAGAGTGAAGGGATGGAGTCTAGTCTGTCAATCAGGTCACAGCCTGATGAGGCCTCCTTGTGGGAATGGCCTTAGGAACTCCCTCTCTTTCTTGTTGGAGGCGGGCCACACTCTCTCTCTGCTTCACCTTCCTGTTGAAAAGCCACACTTGGAGAGGTGGTGGAGCGTCGCAGCGACCTACACTGGCACTGAGATGCTTCCATTGGCATTGGATCCACAAGACTTTGCACCCACAGGGCTGTGATCTTCCTGCATTTGGCATCATTGCATAGGCTGCATGAAGTTAAAGAGGAATTTATGGACTAGTATCAGACACATGGGTTAATATAAGACTTATGGACTTGATCTGAACTGGACAGGGATATTTTCTCAATGCACAATTGTTCTTTGATATAAAACTCTCTCTTACACACCAGTCTAAAACACAACCCAATCGTAACCAACGATACCACCTGGACTCAAGTCTAAATTATTCTGAAAATTAGTCTTGTTCCCTTAATTATGCTGCTGTTGTTGTTAGGTATCATCAAGTCTGTTCTGATTTATAGGACCCTATGCTTGTTGCAGGAATGTCCCAAAGATGGATTCTTCCCTTGTCCAGGCAAGAATATTAAGGCAGGAGCCAGGCCTACTTAAAAGCATAAAGATCTATTAGAGAGAGAGGTGCAGGGGGAGACCTGGCAAGTCCTTTAAAAAATGCAGGCCACAACTATGTCATTGAAAACAGAAGTATTTAAGGGAGTTTAGAAGGGAAGGACATTATGTTTATTCATGATCCGAGGTGGAGAATTCCCTAAATTGGGTCCACATGGGTGGGGTTATGGTAATTGCGTACATGCCCAACAAATGGTGAAAAGTAGAGTCAAAGGTAAAGGTTTCTGATTATGGTTCATCACTTATTATGGGATGGTTCACTTGTGCTGAGCAGCTGGTTCCTCAGGTTTAAGTCTTCTGCCTGGGAGAATCTATGCTTTGGGGTTCAACTCAAGGTCAGGAGTGTCTGGTCTGCCCTGCTCCTGGGATTAGCATCCATCCAATGGGTGGATGCTGCAGGGCAAAGTGTGGAACTAAAACTTGGTATTCTCGGGAGAGGCGAGAAAGTTGAGCATTATGCAGGCTCTTGTCATGTGCCACAAAGTAAAATGTCCACTGGATATGAGGTGAGAATCAACCCATACATGTTGGCTCGTGGAAATGCCGCAAAGGCATCTGAACTTGAGAAATGAGGGTGGAGGAATCCAGCCTCTTTCCTACTGCGTCTCAGTACAGGGAGCAGAACATTGCCAGGTTCGGCACCGGCCTCACAGTTGAGACCATCGTTGCAGACACTGCTAATCCATCTCATTGAGGGACTTCCTCTGTCTCACTGACCCTGTACTTTACCAAGTTCAATTTCTTTCTCCGGGGATGGATCCTTCTGATAACATGTCTAAAGTCCACGAGAGGAAGTCTTGCTCTCCTTATTTCCAGGGAGCATTCTGGATGCGCTCCTTCCAAGACGGATGCAGTCATTCTCCTGGCAGCCCGTGGTGTAGTTAACATTCTTTGTGATCACTATAATTTAAATGAATTGGTTTTCTGATTTTCCCTTTTCATTGTCCAATGTTCACATGCAATTTGAGGCACTGCAGGACAAGAAGACTACTCCCCACCCACCTCAGGGGTTTATGGTGATGTGTACATGAAATACATAAAAATATGTACAGAACATGCCATTTGGCTTACAGAAAATATTACCTAAAACTTAACTGTCATTATCTTGGATAATTAAGACATGACCGCTTCTGTCTTTCATCCTTTCTTCTCCAAAATATCTGTATCTATCAAATCAGTGTTCTGTCTTAGAAGATGAAATGGTATTCCTTGATTTCCACCTTGGTTACTAAATAATTGTTTTGTATCCACCGTTAGACTTCTTAATAGCAAGGAAACCCCTTACCTCTGATTGCAACCTATCCTCTCTCTCTCTCTCCTCAAAATTGTGCTGAATTTTTAAGTCTCCTTTCTTCTACTTGCTTTATCCTATGTGTCTCAAGCCTACGTATACTGTTCATTTGAAGCACCTGACACCCATACCTTCTTTTATTTTTTAAGCAAATGATAAGTGATTCTTTATTTGCACTTGTGATTCCTTTAATACAAACTACTACCAACAAGTATGTAAAGATGTGGCCGATTATGCATTTGATCAAAAGCACTTCGATTTAAGCATAAAACAGATTCAAATGGTACAAGGTCCATGCATAAGATCCAAGAAATTCCATACCTTATTTTCCTTCTTCTTCACTGCTTATCTGCTGGAAATATTCTATGCACCATCTCTGTTTTCTGCTTTCTCATTTACTCATTCCTAATGAAAACTTCTGAACATCTGTGCTGGGGAATGTGATAGGTATAACATGCTATCTCTGCTCTTCAGATTGGTGGGAGGTTTTTGTTTATCCCTGGAATACTCCAGAGCTTTCCCTCTCACCCAGCTCACCCTTCACCCTCCAAGTCATTCAGCCAAGCGTCTGCTTTCGTCCTTACTGTCATCCTTTTTTCAAGAGCACTGACCTATGGAAATTAGTTGCCATAGGGGGAAACCTAGTACTGTTTCTAATTGCTGGTGAAAAGGCAGAATCGTGTGTTTAGATGTAATCGAAGGCAGAAATAAGGGAGAGAAGCTGAGAAGGTTGCAATGAGTAATTCAACAGGGAATTAGTGCAAATACAGTTAAAGAAATATTTGAACAATGGCACATGGCTACGTGGTCAAAGATGCATATCACAAAGCACATCTTCCATGAGGAGCAAATTACATCAGAAACACAAGGAATTTTTCCCAGACAATGGCCCTCCAAGACATCCCTTTCTGCAGTGGAGGGACAGGAGCTCTGCCACTTCTCTCTGCGCAGGCCTGGTGGCCCAGTTTTATGACTAGTTTAATATTCAAAGGGCAGATGTGTCTTCTTTGCTTTAGAAAGTTTGATGTTTGAAGACAATTTAGGTCACTGGCTCCCGTGACAGCGTTTCCCCTGTGAGAAAGCTACATGGAAGCTTGCGCTTTGTATTATTGATATCGCGTCTGGTATTTCGCCTGTGAACTCCCACAGATTCCACATCAGGCTCTGCAGAAGAAACAATTCAGCCCAGACTCTCTACCATTGTTCATTTTGAAGAGATATATCGGTGATTCGAACACCAGATCTGTGTTTATCATTTTCCCACAAATATATTCTCATCGCCCATTATACAGCACAGCAAATGAATAATGTTTGTGATTTGGTTTAGGGATGCGATGCTTTCTATACTGGTAGTGAATGGGAAGTAGTTTTTAAGAGGCAAAGCAAGAAAAGTTCCTTTCCTTCAGTGAACTTCCAGTGTACTAAGTTAAGGAAGCCTTAAACAAACAAACAACTCACTGACATCAAATCAATTCCAAGCCATGGTGGCCCTTAAGGCAGAAATTCCCTTGTGGGGTTCCCAGACTATACTGCTTTAAAGGAATAAAAAGTCTCATCTTTCTGTTGTGGAGTAGCTGGTAGTTTCAAACTACTGGCCTTGTGGTTTGCAACCCGATGTGTAACCAGTATGCCATCAGAGTTCCGTAGAGTCCTTTAAATCCCCAAGCTTGGACCAAATCAATGACTTCTAAGGGACTCTGCTGGGCCAATCAAACTCAAGTCAGAGAGGTCAGCTCAGAAGGTGATGAAAGCTATTTATTAGGAATAGGTTTGATAAAATGTCTCAAAGGACACAGGAAAATCACAAGGACTAATGAATAATGACAACCATACTGTTGTATAAAGAACAGAAAGATTGGGCTGAGGAATTATTATTACACCTTTATAATGCATTTACTTATTCTTCAAGGTCAACTTGGCATGCTCTGTAAAAATGTCATTGAGGAACCTTACCCCATCCACCTGGATCTTGTCCTATGGATGGCTTTTACTTCCCCAAACTCAAAGGACATTGATAGGGAACATCATTTGAGTCCCTTAAGGATGCCAAACTGCCATTTTGACTTGGTGTGAATCAAAGACTACAGAATTTTGGTGGGGGTGGGGTGATGGTGATGAGGCGTTTAGAGAGATGAAAACATGGCTTTAATAAGTGTAGAACTCTAGACGGAGGATAGAATGAGAAACAGTGGCTCACAACTCGATATTTTTATTTAATAAAGGGTACTATCATTTAGTAGCAATACCTTTTTACTAAACCTTATGTATTTTTTCCAAGAAGATTAGTAAACAGCTTCTACAAAAATATAAACTCCAACTATTTGCACATAAATTCCTTCCTATTCCCTGACCTATCTTCTGCTATACTGAACATTTCCTTCTTTCCAGCCCACTTTAAGAGTTACGTGTTGAATAAGGAAAACCATAGAGGAACAGATGCATTATAATTGTGGGATGCTGAAGAAGAACATTGAAAGTACCATGGACTGCTCAAAGGACAAACCAATCTGTGTTGGAAGAAGTAAGACCAGAGTGTTTCTTAGAGGCAAGGATGGCAAGACTTCATTTTATATATTTTGGACATATGAGGGGTACCCCACCCCCCAAAATGGAATTTCTTTCAAAGCTATGTATTTAAATTTTTTTATGAAACATCCTTATTACCTTCAAAGTACTCTTCATCACACTTAATACATTTGTCAAATCTGTGATTCCATTCTTGGAAACATTTTGCATACTCAAATGTTTGGACGACTGACAGCACCTCCCTTGTTTCCTTCACCTCTTCTACTTTGTCAAATCTCTGTGCTTTCATGTCCCTCTGAATTCACAGAAACAAAAAGAAGTCACAAGGGGTGAGGTTAGGTGAGTAAGCTGCATGTGGCAAGAGAGGCATGATGTTTTTTCCCCCCAAAACTGGCCCACTGAGATGATTGCGTGAACAGGTGCATTGTCTAGGTAGCAAAAGCAGTCCCCAGTCTGCCACAAATCAGACCTTTTCTGTTCCACACCATTATACAATCTTTTCATAACCTCTAAATTGAGAGCTTGCTTAATAATCTGAGCTGGTGGACCAAACTCCAAATGCACTACGCTCCCTGCATCAGAAAAATGGCTTTTTGCGGGGTGAGGTGAAGTTGGCATCTTCCACTGGTTGGATTGATGTTTGCTTTGGGTGTTGTAAGAAGAGATAGCACCATGTGTCATTACCAGGTGACCCTGGTCGCAAAGTCTGGGTCCCTTTGAAGCTGTTCTCTCAAAGCACAGTGTACTTTCCACTTGGGGCTGTTTTTGCTGGACAGTCAGAACCCAAGGCCAAATTTCATAGCAAGCCTTCTCATTCCCACAGCTTCCATTACTATTTACTGAATCGAGCTCCAAGAGAGTCCCAATCACTTCCCCGTCCCTTCACTCGTCCGGCATCAGTCTTTGAGCACACGTGCATGAATGCTGTCGACATTTTCATCCATTCGGGAAGTCGATGGACATCCAGAACAAGATTTGTCATCCATCAACATTTCACCTTTCTTGAAATGAAAAAAACCACGCACACACTTGAGTTTTTCCCCACAGTGCTGTCCTTGTAAGCTGTGTTCGACATCACAACAGTTTCTGCGGCATTTTTCCGTGGCAGGAAACAAAATTCACAGTCTATTGTTGTTCTCTTAAATTGGCCAATCCACAAAAATGAATAAAACTGCTTTTATGAAAAAATTCAATGTGACCTTCCTAGGCAACACCACTGGGTGTACTAAATCAAAGTGAGTTGTTCAATGCTTGCCTAGCTAGAAAGGTGCATTCTACAAAAGCCCCACCCAGAGGAGCATTTTTCCATTTGAGGGGGCAGGGAGTTACCCCCTTGTGTTGCCAGAAAAGATCACGGAGAAGGACATCATGTTGGGTAAAGAGGAGGAGTGGTGAAAAGAGAAAAGTCCTCAATAAGACATTAGCACAGTCGCTGCATCAGTGGGCTCAGGCATAGGATTGACTATGAGGACATTGCAGGACTGTGCAGTGTTTCATTCTGTTGTTTCATCGGTTACTTTGGGTCGGCACCAACTCAGGGGTACCTAACTGTGTTAGTCTGGGTAGACTAGAGAAACAAATCCACAGAAACTCATATGTGTATAAAAGAGAATTTAGATAGCATCCCGAGCCAGTCCAGTCCAAGCCCATAAGTTCGACATTAGCCAATATGTCCAACACTGATATACAAAATCCTCCTCAAACTCACAAAAAAAAAACACAGTAATGACAAATGCAGGACAAGCACAGGCCCATGGGTAGAAAATATTTGAATGCAGTGGCAGTGCAAGCATCTCAGCGCTGGCAGGGGTCTCCACGTGCCTTCTCCAGCACCCAGGGCTGCATCTGGGTAGGTCCATGTGGCTTTTCCTCAGGGATGTCTTGCAGGAAGTGAGCCTTGCCAGCTGAGGCAGAGAACTAGCTAAGGCAGCCTCACACTGGTCTGGCCATCCGAGAGCAATAGATAAGAAAGACAAAGCTTGCTGAGCCATTTATCTCTCTGTCCTTCAATTAACCGCCCTTCAATTAATCCCATATGCATTTATCAGCCTGGTTGGCACAATAAACCTAACTAGCACACTTACAATGACAATAACAACAATAGGCTGCTTTACTTCATCTGTCCTGATCAAGTGAAAGTCACCAGATATGTCATGCTCTTCAAATCACCATTCTTTGGCACATACTCTTTCCTCTACCAGGGACATCCTCATCCTCTTCTCCCTGTTATGAAGCCCTGGTGGAAGAGAGGGATGAGGGTTTCTACCGCTGTAATACTTATAGTCTTAGAACCTGTGTTAGTCTGGGTCCTTTAGAGAAACAAATCCACAGAAACTCATGTATAAGAGAAAGTTTTATATAAAGGGGAAGTGCACATCAAGAAAACCTCCCAACCCAGTGCTGCCCAAGCCCACAAGTCCAACATTAACCCATATGTCCAATACCAATCCACAAAATCCTCCTCCATCTCACAAAACGCAAAACAGTGGTGTCTACGGCAGGAGGAAAGTCGAGTCAGTGAATGTGTAAGCATTTCAGTGCTGAAAGGGGTCTCCATACAGCTTCTCCAGCACCCAAGGGCTGCATTGGGTTAGGTCCATGTGGCTTCTACTTGGGGATGTCTTGCAGGAAGTGAGCCTTGCAAGCTGCAGCAGGGAACTGGCTAAGGCAGCTGCCCCCTGGTCCAACCATCAGAAAGCAAGAGACCCGAGAACTAGAAAGGCGAGGCTCATCGAGCCATTTATCCCTCTGCCCTTCAATTAACCCCACATGTGTTTATCAGCCAGGTTGGCACAATAAACTAATTCAGAACCCCACAAGGGAATTTCACCTTTGCTTGATCCCTATCAAGCATAAGTCAGAATTGACTCAATGAAAGTGAGTTTGAATTTAGTTCCTTCCTGTTGAAATCTTAACCCTATTTAAAATCTGTACAACCCAAATATAATCTCTTTTATGAGCAATGCTTATTTCTTAAATAAAGTGTCATTTGCTATTTTCATGTAACACCTGGTATATTACTCTATTTAAAAAGTGTTATGACTTTATTTTCATTTCTCTCAGTAGCTGACCAGATTCTGGCTTACACAGCTTATATTATTTGTATATTTGTACTGCTAATATTTTGCTTTGGATGTAGAATACTGGAGATGTTTGATACGAAGTTATTGAATCAAATTGATTTCTAGTTCTAATTGTAGTGCTTTGTCCCTTGTGATAAGCCAGAACACATAGTCCCTTCCAAATATTTGTATTTTAGCAGACTTCTGAAGCAGGGTTTTAAAAAAATAT
Source organism: Tenrec ecaudatus (assembly GCF_050624435.1). NCBI lineage: Eukaryota > Metazoa > Chordata > Mammalia > Afrosoricida > Tenrecidae > Tenrec > Tenrec ecaudatus. The sequence goes on along the minus strand of NC_134539.1, from coordinate 71,459,235 downwards.
TTTAAAACTAATCAAAGAAGTCTGCATTTCCATTCTCAGCTTCAATAAATATATCACTACTTCAAGTTCTTGACATGAGTAAATAATAATGTTGGTGATTTCACATACCCAAACTCAATGAATCCTATACTGCATTTCAGAGTTTGGAAGTTAGTTTAGACATGTGTGTTATGGTTTCTCCATTGAGTCCTAATGGTAGCCCAAGTAAATAACTTATTACACTTTTGTGATAAAATGAAATAACAGGGCCCTTGAAAACTGAAACAGGAATCTTAGAATACACTGCTGAATGCCTTCTCTGTATCCTCTGCGTATCCAGTGAAAACTAGTCTTTCAGTGGCTGGAGTCAACATAGGACTTTTTTCTAGAGTAGTCTGCCAAATAGAGTCTGAGACTTCAAAAGAGAAAGAAAACTTATCAAATACTGGAAAAGTAACTTATGTCACTATGAGCATCCAGAGCTATTTACAGAGGACCTTTTAAAGAATAAACAAGACTCCAAACACAAACATCTTGCTGACTACCAAGTTCTTAAACAAAGGCAGAGGAAAAAATATCCACTAATTTCTCAAAAGCATGTCTAGGTGATCTAAGGATAATCGATAATGGAACTAATGGAGTGAGGACAGAGAGATGGAGTAGTCAAAGAAAGTCTTGTCTTCTTTTCAACTCTACCAAGGCTAGAGTGGCCATTCTTACCTTATTTCTGGCACATAGAATCATATTGTTTGCATAATATTCCCCTGGGAAGTTTGGCTGAACTTAGCGAGACGGGCGCATTAGAACTGCTCGTGATGATGCATATGCAACTCTTTTTAAAAAGCCATTTAACCATAGGAATGTATGATCTGTGAATACTATATCAAGAAAACTACTTTAGAAAAAGAAACCAAATTTGAACAATGGTTACCATGGGTGAAGCAGGAAGAGTTATTGCTTAGAGGGCACTGAGTTTAAGTCAGTGGTAGTGGCATGATTTTGAAATGGAGATCAATAATGGTTGTGCAACATGAAGAGCAGACTCTGTGAGTTACACGTGTAGAAGTTATTGAATTGGAGAATGTTTTCTAACTTCCAGAATTAGAAAAACATTACAGGAATAACAATAAGTACAAGGAAAAAGGAAAAGTTCTAGAATTGATTATTGTGACAATTGTACAACTTTTCTTGATATGATTGAATTATTGAACTGACACGTGGATGAAGTGCTAATAAGACTGTTAAAAAAGGAGCGAATCACCATTCAATCAATACTACCGTTTCCCCTTTTATATTACCAATCAACATTCATGAAAGCAGGAGCCAATATATCAAATGATTTGTTGTAATTGGATGATCTGCTGCAAAGTTATTCTTTAATGTTCTGAAAAGCTGCGGTGTCCCTTTGATGACTAACATGCATCTAAACTCCGTCATGATTTTTTTTCATCCTCTAAGAGGCATAGAAGAATTGAATACTGAATAAAAAAAGACAGAAGAAAAACTGATAGGTTAAAAAAAATGAATACTGCTTTTAGAAGAGAGAGACAAGAAAAAGATACCTGAGACACCAAGAAGGTGAGATTTATTTGCGAGGTCTCTGCCAAATTAAGTCTGAGGTTTCAAAGATCAAGATGAGAAGGCTTATCAAATACGGGGAAAGTAACTTAGGTCCCTGGGATCATTCAAATTCATTTAAAGAAGACCTTGGGGGTAAACGACGCAAGCAAACAATACCTCGAACACAAATATCTTGCTGACCACAGAGATTTGAAGCAGAAGTGAACACATAACAAAGACCAGTCACCAGAAAGGACGTATATCTGGTGAAGTAGAAGGTCTCAGGAATGAGGAATTTCCTCAATAAGATGGACTGACTCAATGGTCTCAAAATGATCAAAAAGATGGTGCCGGCCTGGGCCATGTGGCCTGGTGTGAAACATAAGGAGGCCACGAGTCAGGGCTGATAGCCCGGGAACTTACAGCAACAACATGGGAGCCCTGGTCTTTTAGTGGTTAGGCGCTGGGCTGCGAGGTGCCTGGTCAGCAGTTCAAAGCACTGGTGCTCATGTAAGACTGGACTTTCTGATCCCATAGAGAGTTACAGTCTCAGAAACCCACAGGGGCTCACTACGAGGCAGCATGGACTCTATGCCAGTGAGAGAGTGAAAATAACAACAATTATTTTCTGAAAATCAAGCTCTTTCTCTGGTTTTACTCTAGTTGAGAACACACAGTCATTTAGTAAGAGCCCTCCGTAAGAGCCCGTCACTACTACTAAAGGCACACACCTGGCAGCATTACCTGCGCAATTGCAAAACATCCTGAAGCAAAGTTCAGGTGGCTGAATCAATTTATTTATATTTATCATCTGTAGCACTATGTCTCAAAGCAACAAAATAATTACTAGCTATTCAGTGCTTCTCCTGTGCCAGGCAGTGTTCTCAACACTTTCATAGCTAGCACCTCATTTATTATTTTCAGCCACATTGGAAAGTAATTACTATTATAACTGTCCCTATTTATTTCACCTCTTTGAACCTCAAACTCTCATCTAAAAGCTAGCTAATCATACCTCATTATTGAATATTTAATGGCAAGGTAAAAATATGTATTTTAGTTCCTAGTCACAAAAATAGCTAAATAAAATTTTGATTTTTCCTTTTCTTCCCCAGTTTTCTTCATCATCACCATAAAATGACATTTTTGTGATTATTGTTTAAATATAATGAAATTTAACATAGTGTTTTTCATCAAGGAAATGCAAATTATGACAATGAAATAAACTGCATACACCCATCATAATAGCTAAAATTTAAAAAAAAGAAATCACAATGCCAATTTTAATAACAATGCGTGGTAACAAATTCTCAAACATTGCATGAAAGAGAGAATAAAACAGAAAACTGGTGTGTAGTTTCTACATGCATCAAATATATTTAGAGAAGACTTCTTTTTAAAAAAGTACAGTATCCTAAACCCAAATATCTTGTTGACTACTGAGACCTGAAACAAAGATCTTTCTTTGTCTCGGTATATGCTAAAAATAAATGTGTGTATATGCCCACAAGAGTGCTCAGAGCAGCTTTATGCATCCAAGTCCAATGTGAGAAATGGTCCACATGCCCTTTCACAGGAGAAGGTATAAAACAGTTGTGGTACACACTTTGAAATTACACAGAAATTAAAAAGAATGAGCCACTGATAGATGGTGGCATGGACAGAATGAACTAGTCTGAAAAACATGTTGAGGCAGACACAGGGGTAGCCTGTGATTCCACTTTACATTTGATTCCACTTTAGATATCTAGGTCAGGCAAAACTAATAGAGTATGTTAATAGCCAACATGAGGCTATTTGGGGATGGTGATGTGGATATTAAGAGGTACAGATTACCAGGGAGCCTACTACAACCAGACGCCTTCAAGTTGATCCTAACTCACGATGACTCCAAGTTTGTCATTACTTAACTGTGGTCTATAGGGCATCCAAGGGCTGATTTTTTTTTTTTTTGTCAAAGGGACTTCTGGTTTGGCTCAAACCTCCAGCGTTTTGGTTAACAAGCTGTGTGTTAACCACAGAGCTTTCTCAAAAACCAAACCAAACTCACTCCGATTGAGTCCATGCTGACTCTATGCAACCCTATGCGACAGAGAAGAACCGTCCCTGTGGGTTTCTGCAACTCACTGTTTACAGGAGCAGAAAGCCTCATCTTTCTCCCATAGAGCTTTCTAGGGTAATATAAATTCAACATGTCTTGATCTGAGGGCTCACAGCTGATCACATGTATAAGAACGAATTGAGCTGCATGGTTAAAATTCACCAATTTTCTTCATGTAAGTTATACTTCCACGTGCTGAAGTTCTACTGAGGATGCTCAGGAGTTCACTTAAGGAGCTAGACCATTAGAAGAGTTTACATATTAGTGGAGGATGACCATCGTGGAGTTGTCAGCTTAGATGTAAAAAGTCTTGATGTCTAGATTTCTTTTGCTTATTGATTAGGGCCACATCCAAATGCAACACCCGGGCGTTTCATCAGTTCAGTGACACGCTCTCATTGAAGACAGCAACCGGAGCTCCTTGTCCCGGCAGTGTAGAGCCCTCCAGAGTACGAGAGAGACATGTGGAACCACAGCTTCTTCTTAGGATAATTCTCACAAGGCTGTTAGCACTTTTCAAGAACACATTTCAAATGCATGAAACAGGAAAAATGTTTTCCCAGATGCTGAGGCAAATTGCAACATTATTTAGATGTGGAAAACACAAAGAAATAAATGACAGAAAGAGCAAAAGAAGAAAAGAGAGGATCCCTCCTACAGGGCAACTCCCTTAATAGAGCATCCTGGGGCTGCTAAGCAATTTCTACATTGAATAACAAATGCGTTTGGGTTTGCCTCTGCTTTTGTGCAGCTGGGGGGTAGTGAGTGGTGCTATGTACCAAGCTACTTTGAGGCAGAGGGTGAGGAGGTGGCAATATTGCACTTGAACGTGAGCAGCCTAATCTAGGCAGACTGCTAAGTAAGTACGAAGTGCACACTGCAGCCAACTAAATATACCACATTCCCACCACCCGAAGCAGTCCCGGAGTCTCAGGTCACTCTTTCTGACCTACTTCTCAGCGTGCTGTGTCCTTTACCCTTCCACTTCTTCTTAGCGTGTCCCTCCGGGAGTTATACCTTCCAGGAGCCTGACTTGCCTTGCTATTGCCATTCTATTTATCTGGAATATTTTTTCGACTCCAGCTTTCTGTGGATGCCTCCTTCAACTTTCAGTTCAAGAATTACCTTCCCTACAGGGTCTTGCCTGCCCTTCCAGTCTGTATCTGGTGTCCCTTGTCTGTGCTCACCAATATGAAAATATACATCCTGCCATTCCATCCTGTCATTGCCAATTTGGTTGTCTGTTTCCTTCAATCCATTATTAGGTCTCTTTGATCAGGAACCTAGTAATTTTCATTCATAACAGTCCAGTACCTAGCACAATTCTGACACATACACATAGATTATTGTAGAATAAGTTTGTGAAGAATGAATAAGTGAATGGGAGAGAAAATCTAATTTTGCATTCCCGTTTTGATTTATGGATCACTGTACAGCTAAAATTCAACTAAAAAAACAAATAATGCTCCTCTCAATTGCATTGTATTTGCATGAACTTTTCCCTTCAAAAGATCCCAAGGAAAGGCAGGAATATTCCAATTGAAATATTAATTTTTCTCATGCTGGATTACATTAAGTATGGTTAATTTTTTAAGTCATACAAAGTGTGTTATTCTAATTCAGTTGACCATCACATTATTTTTAACCGTGTTATTTGCTGTCTTTTCTCAGAAGTAGATATGTTGGTCCAATCCCACTGAGCCAGAAGAGTGGACAAAGCCCATTAGGATCTCCATGGGACCTTTGGAAGTGGTGGAACATGAACAGCAGGAGTAACTCAGGAAAGCGTTTAAGAGGACAAATGACTGCATCTTGCTTTCTTGTAGTAGAACTCTGAAGACATTTCAATATTTTAATTATTCATTATCCCAGTGAAAGGGGTCCTACTGTTTTCCAGCCTTTCCAAACCTCTTCCTCAGAAACATCTACGGCAGTTGGAATCCATTTTCTCTTGCATTAGCAAGAGATAAAAAAAAATAATGTATCTTCCCTTGCAAAGTGAAATATTAGTTTGGAATGACTTCAGTATCTTTTCAGTCTGAGTAACTTCCATAACCACGAAGCAATTAACTGTGTGGGGATTTGTGTTAATTGAATTAAAGAAGTTGTGTGCCTACATATTTGCTAATAGAATCTACTCCCACCCACACCACCAGCTAGAAGAATGGTCTTGGTGACTGTTCAGTTATTCCTTTTCCCTAACGATGTACACAAGGCTGGACATCTGACCAAGTTGATGCCAATAAAACTTTTAGAAGAAGGGGAGCGATAAGCCAGTAAAATGTTAAGGGGTGGAACTATAAAACCACAAAGAACTGGAGTACATACACAGAGGAACAGAGAAGACAGGTCTGCAAAGAAAAAGAAATGTCTACAGTGTGTTGTTCAAGAGAAGCCCAGATAAGAGAGAGACCGTGGGGCCCTAGCGCAGAGGTGGCTAGGCCCCTTGTGTTCTCTGGCTGGACTTCCTTAGCAGTCCATAGCCTGAAGGGGAATTTTTATTTTTCAACATGACTTGGTTTCTGCTGTTTTGCAAACAGACTCCATCTGAAACTGTACTTTTACTAGAACACAATAATGACCAACAACAATGCTACTGTGTTAGTCTGGGTTGACTAGAGAAACAAATCCAGAGACACTCATATGTGTATAAGAAAGAGCTTTCTATACAAAAGCAATTGAATATTCAGAAAACATCCCAGCCTAGTCCAGATCAAATTCGTGAATCCAACATTAGCTCATATGTCTGATACCAATCTATAAAATCCTCTTCAGACTCATGCAACACATGCAAAGATGCCCAATGCAGGAAGATCACAGGCCAGTGGGTGGAAATTCTTGTGGATCCTGTGGCAGTGGAAGCATCTCAATGCTGGTCTCCTTGTGACTCCTTCCACTCCAGGGCTCTAGCATAGCTCCATGTGTCTTGCTGTCAGAATGTCTCGCAGGAGTGTGTGTGTGTCCTGCCTCCAGTGAGCTATTTATCTCCTTGTCCCTCCGAATGAGGTCATCAAGCTGTGAGCTGATTGACAGTTTAAACTCCACCCTTTCACGCTGAGACTCAAACTGACAACAGATTATGTATCTACCACAATTACAAAGTAAAATAAATTGCATGTAAATATCACTCATTCCTTCAGTTCAAATTAATACAAAAGACTGTGATCTTGGGTTCTGTTCACCCGGACTGTGGTGTTTCTGTTTGTCTAGGTCTCCAAGAAGGGAACTCACAGTTATTGAACATGGATTACAGTCTGTGCCAACATGGAGCCAAAGCTGTATCTTTACTCTCCTAATTCCTGGTAAGAAAACTGAGATTCAGGGAAGCTTTGTGACTTAGGAATGATCCTGTAATTATTTTTTATTGTGAAGTACTCAAATCATCTACCTATGCCTGTTAGAAATGACTTCTGTGTTAAGTTGGCTCTCAGATAAAGAGAGGGGAAACGGTGGCGAGTGGAGGCAGACAGAAGGCGTAGAAGAATAAAGGGGAGGGATTTCTGAGTTTGGACTCAGAAGAGTCCACTAAGATATAGATGAAGAAAACCTAGTCTGATTTATAGATTGACCCCACTCCTCCCAGCTAAAAGGGGAGTAGCTATGTCTGCCCCACTTGTTTCGCAAGGTTATTATTCAGTTGAATTGACGTGAAGCAAGCTATCTTGCATATTGGAAAGCACTGTGCAAATGCTGTTATTACTTAATATCATTTCACTTTCCCTGTTCATCCCAATTATTGTGTGAATAGCAAGGTATTTTAAAGAATGGGGACTGCATTTCTTTCTTTGAAATATTTGATGATTTTTAAATTATTCTATTGGGGGCTCTTACAGTTCTCATAGCATTCCATACATCAATTGTGTCCAGCATATTTGCACCTATGTGCCATCATCATTTTCTAAACATTTACTTTCTATTTGAGCCCTTGGGACTGTAACTTTTTTTTTTAACATTTTACTGGGGGGCTCATACAACTCTCATCACAATCCATCCATCCATCCATTGTGTCAAGCACATTTGTACACTGGTTGCCATCATCATTCTCAAAACATTTGCTTTCTACTTGAGCCCTTGGTATCAGCTCCTCATTGTTCCCCTCCCTCCCCACTTCTCCCCACCACCTCATGAACCCTTGATAATTTGTCAATTATCATTATTTTGTCTAGTCTTACACATAGGTGAAGGTTTCCATGTCAGAGAGTTAACTTTGTAGTTTACAATCTAAACTACTAATCCTTTCTTTAAGAGAAAGAAAACAATTATCCCTTCCCCCAAGCATGAGCCACATGTGAGCGACATATGAAGATGTTATAATTAACAAATGACCTATTCTTAGTTTCAGATATGGGAGTAGTTTTAAGATAACTGGTCAAGCAATGGATTTTCTATCATTTCTACTTAAATCAAAAGATGTTAAAGCTAGAAGAACCTTAGCGATCATTTAATGGTTGAGAAAGTCTGGCTCAGAGACCAACTACCCTGTCTGTCCTCTTAGCTGTCCTTAGCTGGTGAGCTAAGGATGATTTTTACACTTCCAAAGGTGAAAATTCAGTGAAGAGGAAAACTAGTGTTTCATACATGGGAAAATTATCTGAAATTCCAATTCCAGTATTCATAAATAAGGTTTCCTATAGTACAGCTACATCATTTGTTCCTCGTCCTTGTTTTCACCAAGCAAGCACATGGTTCAGTGGTTTCAAAGACAGACTATGTACTCACAGATCCTGTACGATTTGGTCTCTGACCTTATACTGGGAAAGTGTGGTGACCTTGGACTAAGCCAATCCTGTCATTTAATAGATACGAAAAAGGAGACATTGAAAGATCAGACTCTTTATGGCACATAACTCAGCTAGGATATAAATTCATGGTAGAATCAGTTCTAAAGCCAGCTTTGCTGTCCATTTAATCATGTTTAAAAATGGATTAAATATTCACTTCCCTTATCTTCAACTTTAAATTGTACTGTGAAGTCTTCTTGTATCAATTGCTGAATAGGTCTCAAACTCTTTGATTATTCCCTTATGAAAATGAGTCGTAAAATATTTTCTTCATTTGTTCACTGAAACAAAGTTTATATTATGCTGCTCTTAAACCGTTAGAAGTTATTGCTGGTCAAAATAGTGGTCAAAATAAAATATTTCACTTAAAACCATCAGTCTAATTGAAAGGTAGGCTCTTCCCTTAATTCACAAAGCAATGTTATACAGAACATTCAAACGCTGTTAGCTAAATTAGCCACATTCAGTTTTGTTTTACAAGAGATAATTGACAACAAGATGGGGAAAATTCTTAGTGTCTCTGTGTTTAACTAATGGAACTCAACCAATTATTTTCAAATGTAAGCTGCATTTCCAAACCAAAACACTGCTGTTGAGTCAATTCCAACTCATAGAACCCTACAGGACAGAGTAGAGCAGCCCCTTTGTGTTTCCAAAACTGCAAATGTTTACAGAATAAGCCTCAGTTTTCTCCCACAGAGTGGCTGGTTTGTTTGAACTGTGTACTTAGTGGGTTACTTCGTAAGCTACTATGCCACCAGGGTTCCTCTCCATACCTTTTATAAATTGAAGAAAGCGTCCTAAATTTAAATCAGTAAGAAGTCTTTCTTGGGTTTCCAGTGAAATCAGTGTTCTAGCCAAACCCTTAAAATGTATGGCCATTGTCAAGGGGAAATGTTTCTCGGCTGGGTAATTTTGCCTCCTAGTGGATAACTGGCAACACCTGAGACAGTTTTGGTTGTCACCATGGGGGCAGTGAGAAGAGAGGGTGCTATTAACTCCTAGTCAATGGAAACTAAGAACACTGAATGTCCTAAACTGAACAGGGCAGATGCCCTCTGCCATAGAGATGGATCCAGCCAAAATGTCACTAATGCTGAGCATGAGGAGCTCTGTTTTCAGATACATCATTAGGTTAACCCAAAGCTGTTGACAATCCAGCACATTAAAGCACAAGGTATTAAATGCTCAAGTTGTCATTTGAACTACACCTGTGGAGTAGTTATTCGTGCTGTCAAATTGGTTCCCACTCATAGCAATTCTGTGTAAAGCAGCACAGAACTCTGCCTGATCCTGAACCAGCCTCTTTGTTGTTGCTATGTCTAAGCCAATGGTTGCAGTCACTCTAGCACTCATATTATTGAAGGTGTTGCCCTTGCACACTGATCCTCTCCCAGGGTCAAGGTACCTGAGACAAAAGTCCTGCCATTCTTGCTTGTCCAAGGCATTCTAGCTATATTTCTTCCAAGCCAGATTTGTTAGTTCTGATTTTCTGAGGTATATCCAATATTCTCTCCAACACCATAATTCAAAGGCATCAATCTTCCTTAGCCTTCCTTACTCATTTCTCGCTTTCACATACATTTGAGGAGCTTGCAAATACCATGACTTGGGTCAGGTGTGTCCAGGTTCTTAAAGTTCTTTTGTACACCGTAAAGAGACAGGTTAGAGCCTATCTGTCAAATGCAATGTGTCATTTGTTATCCGGACTGCTGCTTCCACAGGCATTGATTATGGATCCAAGTAAAATGCAATCCTCGCACAGTCAAGAAAACACAGGTAAACATCTTTCTTTAATCATTCTTGTAAATGATGTTTTGATTTCTTCAAGTCTGATGACATCCTTTAGATGATCTCAAAACTTGTCAGATCTTCAGTCAACTCAATTCCTGAGACTGTCTCTCAATCCAGGTGGACTATATTCCGGTTGTACTTTGACTCACATGAACGTTTTTGAATTTTCTTCAGCTTCTATTTCAACTTACATTGAGAAATTGACTTGTTCCACATTTGGCCTCTAACCTTGTTCTGACTAATGATATTGCGCTTCTCTATTCTGTCTGTACAGAGATGTAATTCATTTGATTCCTATGTGTTTCACCTAGTGTGGCCCATTTATATCTTCTTCAATTATGCTGTTGAGAAAAGGATAAAGTACTGGCTGTAAAATTCTATCATGGTATCTCTGACTTGGTTTCTATCACCAAGCCCTTGCTTTTCAACTCCAGATGATTTTCTTGGTTTCCGACTTGTATCACCAGTAATTATCACGTGGTCTTAGCCAAAAGGCTGAGAAACGATCCCAGTAGTTACCAATGCACCTGGATTGCAAGGTACATCAATTTCAGGTTTCAGAAGTTGGTAAGATCCTTAATTTCTACATTTTTGGTATTAGCATTTGCTGAGTAGCCTCGGATCACAGTGTATTAACTGGTATTCCTTGTAGGCATATGGCTTTCATCTTGTCATTTACAGTGTTGTACTTCAGATAGGTCTGAAATGATCTTTTTGATGATGAATGGGACACCATTCTTCTTCAATTTGTCATTCCCAGTACAGTAGTGATACGGCTGTCCAGTTCAAAATGGTCAATACCGTTCCACTTCAGCTCACTAATATCTAAGATATTAATCTTTATGTATTCCATTTCACTTTTTCTCCTATGAGAGCCTTATAAAATAAAGTTTCTATTTGACTCATATTAACAATTCCTGATTGAATAAAATAAACTCATGCTCACAGAAAAACATAAATTCTAAATCATATTTACCTTTAAATGGGAATTCAAAGATATCTCAACTGTATTATGTTTATGTGGGACTCTAGACTCTTACCACAGACATATTAAAGGTCAGTATTTGCAACTATAAAAGCTAGCGTAACTTTTCTTCAAATAGCATCTTCTTCATTTCATGGTCTAACTCAACCAGCAACAGCATTAAAGGAAATGCCATGTGATTTATGTCTATGAAACTCACGGCATTAAAGAATGCCTTTTTCTCACTGTAATGAGTACATGAGGTCATTTCAACCGCTCGCTTTCTTTTTCAATAAATATATTGTAAACATCTGATGGTACTTACTTGCACAATTTCTTCTTTAAGTACATATTTTATTCTGCCCCACTCTTCCTGACTATATTGATTAAAGGTTCAATTCCTTACCTAATCTGACATAGGGAACATCTGATGTAAATCACGTCACGCTCCAGCTGTTCTTTCATGATGAAAAATACAAAAAGAACCCCGTTGGCCACACCAGGTAGGTGTGGGCTACTAACTGCAAGGTTGTAGGTTTGGGGAAGAAAGATGAGGCTACATGCTCTCATAGTTGTCTTTAGGGTTTTCATATGAGTCAGAATTAACTCAATAGCAATGAATGAGTGTGTGTGTGTGCGTGTGTGTGTGCGACAATACCTTTCACAGCATTTACTCAAGAGCACACTCATTTATTCCCTCCAACATTTATCCATGCAAGTGTAATTCATGTAGCATCAAAATATTATGTTCTGTTAAATATGATATACAACAAACTGAGCAATATGTTACCTGCATGCTCAAAAGATCTTCAAAATTAGGTGGAGGAGATTATATATACAAGACCGTGAAATCATTGATAGAAATACCTATTGACTTTTATGCAAATGCAAAAGAAAAAAGCCTAATGTGGCTTTAGGGAACCAGGACCATATTTCCTCAGTTCATACACAGTATCTGAGTAGAGTGTTAAATTTTCAGAAGGAGTTAATTAAGAAATGCATCAAGTTTTCCAAGGCACAAGGATAGATTCCCCAAAAAGTACAGCTATGATGAATTCTATGATTTGAGGAGGAGTGAAGGGTTGGGAGGTGGGGGAAGATACTATATAAGGTGAGTTCACTGAGAGCTTAACACACCACATCAAGGACCTGAGCGTCTGTTCTGTCGGAGATGGGAAGCAGGCAGAGTATGAAAGCATGGTCACCTCATAGTACGTCAAATGGACCGTGCTGATAGCGGAAAAAGCCAGTTTGTAGTAGATGCTATTGGAGGTGACTCTGATATTTGGAACCCAAGAAAAAGAGCTCGTGAAACTGGAGAGCCAGAGAGAGAGAGGACGGGGCAGAGACACGGGAGGAAACCTGGCAGCACTGACAGGCAGAGCATGCTTGAGAATGAAAAGCAAGCAAAGCAAAAGGTGTTCAGGTTTCCCAGTTTGGAAAACTTGGCAACTGGGTGTTGCTAACAACTGACTAAAAACATGGAAGGAAAAGAGCATTCTCTAAGGGCGGCATGCTTAGTCTATCAATATTCGTGCCATTGAGGCAAAAGGCAGTGTTCTTCGCTTGCTGCAGAAATGCTCTCCTACCATCCATGCCGCTTCCCAATCTCCTAAAGTGAACACGGATGAGGCTCACAGACCGTCTTTTCTACTGACTTGGGATATGTGTCAGTCTGGATGCATTAGAGAAACAATCCACAGAAACTCGTGTACAAGAGAGAGTTTTATGTAAAGGGTAAGTGCACATCAAGAAAACATCCCAACCCAGTGCTGCCCAAGCCCACAAGTCCAACATTAACCTATACATCTGACACCAATCCATAAAGTCCTCCTCCATCTCACAAAACACACACTATAACAACTGCAGGAGGAAAGCCCAATCAGTGAACAAGTAAGCATCTCAGCGCTGGCAGGCTTCTCCACACGGCTGCCCCAGCACCCAGGGCTGCATCAGGGTAGGTCCATGTGGCTTCTTCTCAGGGATATCTTGCAGGAAGTGAGCCTTGCCAGCTGAAGCAGGAAACTGGCTTAGGCAGCTGCACCCTGGTCCCACCATCACAAAGCAAGAGACCCCAGAACTTGAAAGGCGAGGCTCACTCAGCCATTTATCTCTTTGTCCTTTAATTAACCCCACATGTGTTTATCAGCCAAGTTGGCACAATAAACTAACTACCTCAGGATAAGACCGCTCAATGTCACATTTCTGGTATCTATGCAAGCTTTCCTGAACCATCTCTAAAGAAATAGTTATCTTTGCCCTGTACCTGTGGTGACTTTTCAGATGGGGAGAAATTATGAAAGTTTAGCATTGACTTGATAGCGGTGAGATTTTTAAAATATGTAAATTTATAAGGAGAGACTGTGTTCCCACTTTTAAGCTATAACAATCAGATATTGTGGTGTGGTTTCTCAGAGGCATGGTTTTAATAAGCCAGCATGTTTGTTTTTTTTACATCCTGCAGATTGGAGGTTCTCAAAAGTCACTGCATTGGGACCTTCTGGGTTGCTTGGTAAAGGAGAGTCTCAGTGCTTCCCGGAGATTAGCTTTAGTGATTAGCTTTAGTCTGGGCATTCCGGGAGCCCTGGTGGCACTGTATATGAGGTAAGCATTGTCCTGATAACTCAGGCAGCAAGAGGAGGCTGTCGTCTCCCTTAAAGATTTTCAGCCTCTGAGAGTGGTTATGAGTCAGAATAGACTCAAGGGCATGGGTTATTTTTTTTTGTTTTGTTTGGGTGAAGTCTTGAGAATTATGGGGGAAATGTCCTTCAAGGTCTCACTCGGGTGGCTGCATCTCCCTCCACGTGTTCCAGTATGTGAAATAGCGCTGTTACGGATTTCTAAGCAGGAACTTTAAGCAGCACAACTTTTGTGTTTGATAAAAATATAAAGTACCTGGACCTGCCTTCAAGGGACTGCTATACCGCCCCCACCCCAGCAGGCATGGCGCCTTGTCTTTGTCATATACCCGATCTATCCAGGAGCCGGGAAAATTATCCTCAACTTCTAGTTTCTGTATTGAATAATTGATCCTAGGAAACTTTGGGAAAATTTCCAAGTATAAATGAATTTGACCTTGGATTGTGCTTTTCCAAATGAAAGCCCTGAGTCTGTTCTGCATGCGGCTTCCTGCTCAGAATCAGCGATTAGTCCTCGCAGACCTGGGGGTGCGTTTGACAGAGTAGAGTTATGCCATTGTATCATGGCATGTATTAGTCTCAGCTAATTTAGCCTTGCCCCTAGAATTGGCTTGGTACTCTCAGATCCTCTTGGAATCTAAGACTCATGCACTTGAATGACCACTGTCATCCTAAGGACTACCATTTTTATGTTGTTGCTTGCCTTTGAGCTGGTTTCCGCTAATGGTGACCGTGTGTGTGCAAGGTGGAACTGCTTTGCCGAGTGTGCCAGGCTGTGGCCTTAGGGAGGCAGATCAGCAGGCCTGAATCCTGAGTTGCCTTTAGGAGAGTAAAAAGCACCCCCTTTTCAGCTAGTGAGAGAGAGCTGAGGTATTAAAGAAGCCCAGAAACTACAAAAACTACAATTTTGGAAGGCTATGAGGACACAGTCAGTTTGCTGCCTCTCTCACCCAGGAGCACTCTCTTTAAAAGCTCCCGCCCACAGTCCTTTCTGCAGACTAACTTCAGAACAATAGACAGCCTTAAACTTTCACATCACACAATAAAACTTTAATTCATAAAAGGAAAAAAAATCCACAGAAATGATTATCGAAATAAACAAAATCAATGGGACAAACATTTCTTCTAATGATAATGTTATGCCATCTACAAACCAAACCAGGGCAGCTGAACTCAATTTACTTCCTTATCTGTGAACAATCTTTCATAATCAAATTTCAGAAAACTGTGAGACTGGTTACTTAAAGCTTTTTGCCCCTACTGTTGACTAATACAAAACCGGTTCTACCCAGATGCCAGCCTAAGAGAGGGCATTTGAGTTTACCACCAGCTCAGTGCCATCTGTACTAGCATCTCACAACGTGTAGTCCCAGAGCCTCCTGCATCAGAATCACGTGGAAGACTTGTTAAAATGCAGATTCCTGGGCCCCCACCTACCCACCAAATCAGCACCTCAGAGCATATTGGCTTTAAAATCACAGGCCTCTCAAATGCTTCTCATGGGTCCTTATAATCTCAAATGCTCTCCATGCGTTCAATCATTTGTTTGTTCACTTAATAAGCATTCACTGAATGCTTTTCATTATTCACAGTTTTACAGTCTCCATTTACATTTGAAAATAGAAAAAAAACAGATTAATCTAGTTGTTGGAAGACTTGAGAGACAGAAGAATTGATGCATTCATGTGGTGGCGTTGGTGAAAAATGCCGAATTACACCATGGGCTGCCAAAAGAATAAACACACCTCAGAAGAAATAATAGCAGAATGTGCTTCCGAAAGGAGGATGCCAAGACTTCAATTAGCCTATCTGGAACATATCATTAGGAAAGACTGACATGGTAAAGGGAGTCTTGGTTGTAGAGAAGACGACCAAAGAAAGACGGGAAATTATAAATGAGATGGATGGTCACCAGAGCCACAATATTAAGCTCCAACATACTTGAGGATGGACGGGACTAGGCAACCTCTCCTTCTTTATATGAGTTACCCAAAGTTGGAACCAATTTGAGGTCAACTAACAATATTTGGAGCTCCAATGGTAAACAGTGATATTGTACCCCCAGCCTGGGAGAGGGGCTGGAAGTGGAGCCACCTCGAGGGAGCAGCAGCATCTCTATTGGTAGCAGGAAGTCATCTCGAAAGACAGGCAGCATCTTTTCCCTCTAGAAAGACCTTGCTCTTGAGATCACCAGGACTCTACAGGTCATCCAAGGGTAAGGCCAGCCTGCACTAACACTTCCCAATGCTTTCCTCCCTCATAGCCCAAGGACCACACATTCTTCAGGGTTACCTCCATAATAGAAGGCAATGCTGTCCAGAGAGACAAGAGGGTTTCTTGTTGCCTCAAGAATTTCCTTCAGGCTGCCCCAGGAACATTTCACAAAAAGGCAAATCACATGGCTCACTCTTCAGCAGCCTGAGACAAAGGCACCATTTGAAACAGACCAGAAAGTTTTTCATCTCTCTTGGGTTTTTGTTTGGCCACATGCTCTCTCTCTCTCTCTCTCTCTCTCTCTCTCTCTCTCTCTCTCTCTCTCTCTCTCTCTCTCTCTCTCACGCGCGCGCTCTCGCTCTCGCTCTCTCTCTCCTCTCTCTCTTGATTCTAAGGCTGGCAACTAAGGACATGGAGCAGTTGTAGTTTATTTGTAACCATCAGAGTTCTACTTCATTATACACTGTTTGCCTAAAAACTGTTACTTTTTCCTTCAAGTTTCCTATCTTGAAGGCACTTCGGTTCAGAGAATTGGGTCATCAAAAGTTCCCTAACCTAACCTCTAAGTGTCCAGATAAAATAGCTGAATTTTATCTCTTGTCAAAATGTCACGGATACTCATTTACATGCAGTCCAGTAAGGAGTTGTCCTGGCTCAGCAAAAGTTACAGCTTACTAACCCTACTTTAATTATTGCATACAGTGTTGGAATTTTAGGTGTGGAAAGGTGGAGTTTGGGGTCATAGATGTATAACAAATACCACTAAAATGAATTAAATATAATTGCTTTTCTTTTTGAGAACACACACATACACACACAAAAACAAAACCTCAACCTCCTCAGTGTCTAGAGTGGCTCTTATCAAGTTTCAAAAACAGAACCATTCCATTTGGTTGCTAAGATGTTGCTGTGCTTCTGGGGCAACACAGTGGATATTGTCACAGCCCCTGCATGGAACCAATTGGTGGTCTGGTGGTCGTAGAAGGCAGGGACCCTTGCATAGTTTGGGAGCTGAGCTGAAGCCCCACTTGCCCTTTGCTCTTTCTAGCAACCCTCCTGTGTTATCCAATTTACTTTCATTCACCCTTCTGTGTTGTAGAAAGTATAAAAGACAATAAGGAGAAAAGAAATGGATGGGGGGGGGGAGCCTTATGACTAAGTTCCAGAAAAAGAGGAATTTTTGTACAACATGTTACAAAAACACACATTACAAAAAACAAATGTTTAATATGGGAAAGTGAAACATGATGCTACGCTAGCTAATTCTATACTATTTACTTTCAAGAGTCCTCACCTTCCTCAATAGTATGGAAACAGTTCCTTTACTTTTGTTTGAATCCCACTGGAGTTAAACCAGAAACAGCCTCTTTTGCTACTGAAGCAGATCCACCAAGGAAGAATCCCTGTCAATCTTTCATGACCAGGTCCTGCTGTAGCACCAGATAGCAAAGACAGAGACTTGGCAGTTATTCTAGATGCTTCCTTTAACTACAACCAATCCATTAGCAATCATTCACTTCCATTACTTTTCCTTTGTCTAGGTTCTCAGCAATCTAGTTAGTCTCTCACTTCTAGTCTGCACAAAATCCCACCTACACCCAACACCATCAACCCAGGACAGTCAGAGTCCACTTGCCACCTTCTGGCTAAAATCCTTTTACAGGTAGCCCTCCAGCTTTCTGGATAAGGATCAAAAGCTGTTACCTCTCACACAAGATCCCTTTGGCCTTCCTTCCATTTACTTCTCCCATTGTCATACTCCATCCCCTTTAGCTGCTTCTCCCCACCCCCACCCCCCATGCACTCATACCTGCCTGCCCAGGAAGCCTAGTAGGTGCTTGGCTTATCAAAGTACATCCCAGCACTCAATTAAAATCAGGGAAGAGCAAGCCCTTCATAAAAATAAATCAATAAATAAGGCAGACCCCAAATTATAGAGAGTTTAATATTTTACCTCCAGGTTACACAGCTGGAACACAACTAGGATTAGAATCCAGGGTTTATGCTAGAATATAATTTCTTTAGGATTTTTTGATATTATTTTAAAGTGAGTGAATTCATGTCAATTCTTAATGCAACACACAGGTAATTCTCAAACAATATCGATCATTTGGTCTTTATGAACAGAGTGGCTTTGGTTCACTTGTCCAGCCAACACAGAGCTTCTCAGGGGAACCCTTTTTCTCAGAAGTCTTCTCTTTAGTAAACAAACCATGATTTCAATCCTCAGAAGCGCAAAGGAAGCTCTGTGCTCTAAAAATGACTCTTCACATGCACCAGAAGTTCCCAAAATAAAATCGCCCAAATAAAACAATGTCAGAACCCGACCTGATAATGATTTTGAAGTATGCTGAGAACAGTCTGTCACTAAAATAAACTTGACTTTTGGCAATTAATGGTGAGCTTACATCTTGAAGCACACAGAGTGAAGCCATTGACAACAATAGACACAGAGTTTGGAAAGTGTCCCATCTGAAAATTATCCGTTTGGAAACAGCCTCTGTCTTTTGGCTACCACTGCCATATGCCTATCCGGAAATCCGCTTTCAATTATTATTTCCAAATGCAAATGTGAACTGTTGGCATGTTCCGAATTCACGGTGAGAAGAACAAAATAACAAATAACAAATGTGACTTTTTTATACAAGGAATAATACGTATGTTTTATAGTCACTAGGTTTAATTCATGCTTCAGATGTTAGCTTTCTCCTTCTAATGCTTCAGTATTCTGTGTCTATTAGGAAATGGAAATATAGGAAATAGGATTATGAAGCCATTTCTAAACATTAGCACAGTACTGAAGTAAGTCAGCAAAGAAACCCATTTTCTAGGGAAGGACAAGGATAGGGAGACTACCTCATTCTGTCAGAAAGGGTGAGTGATTAGAGTCTCCCCAAATCTAATCATGCCATCCTGCCTTGTACTGCCTTTGCTGACAAGGCAAGCCCAGGAGAGGACATATCACATTAAAGCAATGCTTGGAGACGAAACAGAAATTACCTGTTGGGTAGGAAAACTGGGGTTTTAAGCTTCTAATTTTAATAGACCCTTGGGTGGTCAGAGAGTCCATCAGTCACAGCAATAGAATGGGGTATGAGGAGGCAGAGTAAGAGAGCGAGGGGAGATAGCAGAAACAAATGACAAATAAGAATTACGTTCTAATATTCAACATGTACACCAATCCAAGAAGAAAATTGACCAAAAGATGCAACTCATTATTCATAAATTTCTATTTTACTTGAAAGGGGAAAAGGCAGAACAAGAATACATAGGAAGTAGCAAAGCTTAGCTAGGGCGGCACAAATCTAGGGGGTGCGGGTGGGGAATGAGGGAACCCTCAAATCCAAAAGGTAGATCATAGTAACTTTGCTTTTTTTTCTGGTCCCAAAGAATGTAGCAACACTGGATTTTGTTTTAAAGGGTCTGAAATGGGCTCGGTATTTAGTTTTGTAGGATAGTGATAGTCTATGAAAATGCAGATGTCATTTGGAAAGTTCTCTTGTAAAACACAGCCCCTTTTTGAATGTTGAGAGGGTTGGATGGATGCTCACTAATGCATTTAATAGATCATGTCTATTAAGTATCATGTCAATAAAAATAACAGGATTGAACTATAGGACTATGACTAAATTTGTGGCATATTGACAATGTCTCTTGGTAAATAACATGAATGGTAGAACGAACTCTTCAAAATGTAAGTAATCTATATCAGATAGAATCTCGTCAGATAGTTTTATGACAACTAAAGTGGAATGACATTTTCCATCAAAAACTAGAATGTTTGTTAATAAAACTTGTTTAGAGGGCCATTACGTAAGTTAAACAGCCAATGAATGATTTTAACTGGACAATGCTTCCCGTTTGACATGGTATTGCCGGAGTCAATTTTTTTCCAGAGTCGGTTTTAATTATCACTGTTTAACCCCCGTTTTCTAGGACATCGTTGGTTCCAGACGCTTTTATTCACTGCTGATTCTGGAGAATATTGTACATCCATTTGTTAATTCTTTGTTTTCATTCTTTCTCTGCCTTGCCACACACATCCCACTACAATCAAAGTACTTCTAGCCAAAGCTGCTTTCTTTTCCCCATGCCCAATCCTGCCTTTCCTCCTAAATATTCCTTAAGGAAGCAAATATACCTTAGGGAAGCGAGCGATCGCCATGACAACCATAAGATGGGGATTTGAAGAGCGCTTGGGAGCAACCTTTGCGAAAGTTGATATTGGTTTGTGTTTAACAGGCTAAGGAAAACTCATAGGCAGGGGACTGGCTAGCTGCATGGAATGAATAGTGTGCTTCAAACAACCCTCCAGAACACAGCCCCTGCAAACAGAGACGCAAGGTAATTCACCCAGGGCCAATCCAGCCTCCCTCTGGGGTAGCCAGTGAGACTGATGTCCAGTGGCAAGTATTTCCAAATGCCATATTTTATATGGAAACATGCTTCCCACTTCTAGCATGGGGGGGGGTGGATTCCAGAGAGATGACATACTTTTCCCAAATAAGTGTCACCCATCTTTTTCTCCCTGGGGAAAGATGCTTGTTTTTCTTTCTGGATATTTCATTTCCTCAAAATCAGATGTTGGAGATGAATTTCCTTTCATTTACTGGCTTCGAGAACGAGAAGCGCTGCTACACAAGGTGTACAATTCTACAGAAGCCGCGGTGACAATGCTAGCGCAGGTGTGGTACCGTTCTTTTGTGTGACTGAGGTGAGGCGGTGCGTGTTAGCGAGGGAGCTGGAGGCATGTTTGATGAGCAGTGAGCCACTCTAGACCACTACCTCTCCCTTCACTTGGGAGACAAATGAATACACCTTTCTTCCTTTCTTAAAAAAACAAGGGCACCCAAAGAAGTCACTCTTTGTTTGCCTTTACCTGCCCAACCACCTAACTACACCAGGCTTCTAAAATAGAGGAGGTGCCTTTGTTCTCTCTGGGTTCCATTTAAAGGGAAAGTGGGTCGAAGAGCCTCCCTAGGGAAGGTTTTAGGGAAAAAGAAAAAAAGAAAGAACGAACAGCCAAACACAAGGGCATGAGAGATTTCATACCACTCCTGCTTCGAATCTAACCTCTCCTAGAAGTTGATTTAATTTTATTTTCAGGATGGGAAGCTCTCAGGAAGCGCATTTCCTGAGACCACAACCTCTTACTTAAGAATGGCTCAATACACCCCCTCCTCCCTAGGGTGGAGATGGGGCACATGGAGAAACCCCTTCAGGTGGAGGGGACAGCGCCAGAACCACATGCCTTTGAGCTCCCCAAAAGGTGCGTGCCAGTGCAAGTACGAAGTTGGGCATGTCTAAGTGGAACGTAAAATTAGAACTATTCAAAGCCGCAAGTTACAGTACCTTAAGAAGTCTGACAGACGGCAGGAAGGCTGCGTGGCATAGCTTCCGGATAGTCCAGTTTAGGGGTCGAGGGGCGTCAGTCTGATGCATGACCCCTTCCAAATTCCACCGGGCAAACCAGAAACCGCCAACTGGAGTGATGCCTAGAGCCCAGAAGGTCCCCCACGGCCCTGGCACCCCATGGTCACCTCCACACCTGCACACTCCCTTAGGGCAGAGGCTTCCTAGAACTTGGGCGACTCGTCAACTGGCATTGCCTGAGCCACTGAACCTTCTTAAGGAAGCCACCCCGCCTCTCCCTGCAGCCGTGCTCCGGCATAGCAAATGCGGCGGAATGGAGCGGCACAGCCTGCTGCTTGGGGAGGGGATGCCCGGTTTAGAGAGGAGCCGCCTGCACCAAACAGCCTGTGGTCTGAGTAGCAGCAGCCCGCTCTGGAATGCGCGTTCCCGCTCCGGCTTTCCTCCTGGCAAATGCAGGTCCCGCGTTGGGGGAGGGGGAAGAGGAGAAGGGGGCGACCAAGGGGACCCCTGCCATTTGCTTTGCTAGCTGGCTTTAGGGGTGGGGGGGCGTCAGGAGGAGTGCACAGGGGAGCATCAATCCAGCCAGAAGAGGCAACTTGCACTTTCTTGCACAAAGCATCTTTGCTGAGCTGGAAACAGCACGGGGGAGGGGCTAAGACTTGGGCGGCAGGGATGCTCCCAGGACCAGATCTAGGAATCCTTCCTTTTGCATTTGTGTGGTGCCATCAAATGAGAGCTATGCCCAGACGGATCTATGGTAAAAAGAGATCTTGGCCGGCGGTGTTCGAGGAATTTCTTAGTAACTATGATTGACGTCCCTCCCAGTAGTACATACATTATATCGATGATTGACTGGCAGGTAGATAAGCAAATACAGGGGTCACCTGAGCTCACACACTGTGAACAGTGGGAGGGGGGTTGTGAGTTGTTTGTTTGCGGGGTTTTTTTTTTTTTTGGCTTTTCATAGAAAGTAATGTAATTGGATGTCTATTTGACTTCATTAAAAAAATGACAGTTTCTCAATTTGGGGTTAGTCCCTTTTGAAAAGCCACTTAATACACCCCTCCCTCTTTTTTGCTGGCAAAGAAACAGTAACCCTTAAGGTGCCTTGTGGGAGGCTTTCCATCTAGGATGGGGCTAAAAGGGGGTGCTCCTCCCCCCCTCCCCCTCCCCCACCATTGTCTAAGGAGGGCTTTCCGAGGGCTGTTGGGCTGCCAGCCCTTAGTTCCAAGGACTCCTGGGCTGGGAGGGAAGAAAAGAAAGCCGAAGGATTGGAGGTGAAAGTAGAAGAGGATCATTTCCCTTAGAGTAGGGAGGGTAGGGGTGGGGAGGGGACTAGCGGGAGGCAGCTTCCTGGCTCTGCCCTCACCCCAGGGATCTCCTACACCTGCTCCAGCCTTCAGACCTCAGTGGGTGGGCGCTGAGGGACTGCTGTGGCGGCGCAGTGGAAATGTACATCCTCAGAGCATGGCTTTGCTAGTTCTTTTTCTCTTTCCTTTTTTGTTCCTCCCTAGTGACTATACCCGTTCTCCATTTCTAATTAACTGGAAGAGAGAGGAAAGCCCTTGGTCCTGATAAGTATCCACTATGAAGCACACAGCAGAGTGAGAAGGGGTGGGAGCAGATGTGATCCCTTGGAGTCATACTGTAATTCAGATCTGGGGACAAGATGAACCATCTCCGGAGTTTGATAATTTCCTCACATGCTGCACCAAGCACAGACACACACACACACACACACACACACACACACACAAACTCGGTGCCATGGAGGGAACAAATTCTTACTCAAAATGACCCTACAGGACAGGGTAGAAATGCTCTTGGGTGTTTCTCAGATTATAGATCTTTACTGGAACAGAATGCCTCACCTTTCTCCCTCAGAGATATTGGTGGATTTGATCTGCCAACCTTGTGGTTAGCAGGCCAATGTACAACCCATTGTACCACCAGGGCCCTTTATATTTTCCTTTATATTAATCCTTGGCCATAGACATGAGGAAAATATTGCAGAAAAGCTAGTCCACTGAAGGAAGCCAGATGACTAAATAAAAACATACTCTTATTGAGTTAGAATTCTTATAGCATACACTTCATAGTACAATTGTATGAAAAATAATTGTATATTCATCATTACAATCGATTCAATTATGTAATTCATGTGTCTGATTATCTCCTGTTAAACACTGGTGCTTTAATAGACCCAGCACACAGTGGGTTCTTTTTCTCTCATGTGATGACTGGGGTGACTTTGTTCCAGTGATGCTTTACAATCCAGAAAACACCCAGGGGCAGTTCTACCCTGTCCATGACAGTGGGTTTGTGTGTGTGTGTGTTCCAACATGACAGGTAATTATCAGATTCCAAGGATGGTTAATCTTGTCCTGAGATCTGAATTACAGTAGGATCCTCAGGTATCACAATTTATTTCTACAAGGGATTGTTGAATACATCTTGAAAAGAGAAAGAGCTAAGGGACTGTGTCAGGAATTATGTCAAGCACTTAATTTATGTCTAGAACAGCCCCCGGGAAGTAGATTCTAGTTTATAATCCCATTTGACGGGCTAAGCAAGCATAATAGCTAAAGTTTTGTATCAAATAGTTTGGACCATTGTCCTCCGTGGTTTGGCTTTACTGATGACGTATTTTTATGATGAGATCTCCCTGAATCTGTGACCTGCTCGCAATAAAAAGAGATGCTGTGGAAAGCTCTACTTTGTGTGTGGGAGGGTGGGGTGGGGTGGGTGTTGGGTCTGGATCTTGCATGTGGGTTGATCAGCCTCTAGTGGTTTTGGATTTTGCCAATGGTCTGCCATATTGCCTGCCAATCTAGGATTCATCAGCTCCTACACCAACCCCACTAAGGAGAAGGCTTAACCTCTGACCAACAGGCTTGGAGTTTTCCCACTTTACACCTGTGTGAGGACTTTCTTTCTCACACACACACACACACACACACACACACACACACACACACACACACACAATCCATCTTAAGGCATTAAGTAAAATCCAAAGAAGCAGTAACAGAGCTAAGTCCCTTACCAGAAAATCTGGAATTTCAATTGAAAGCAGTCTACTTGGCTATAGAGACAAGCCCTCCTTTTTCTCCATTTATTCCCTAATGAAGAGGACAGTAGCAATAGAGACACTGCCCCCAAAGTTTTGGTGATTTAACTGTGCATAAGAGTTGGGCTAAGAGACTTCAAAGAAGCAATGCTTAAAGTATTTCTTTCCAATTATTGATTTTATATGACAGTGATATAGTAGTTAACAGAACGAAAATTGAACTCTGGCTGCATGTGTTCAAGTTCCCATTCTGACCTTGGCTTTGAGCTATTTACTCAACTTCTCTATGCGTTAGTGTCCTCGCCTGATAAACAGGTAGAATGTACCACAGCCCCAATGCTGAAACCGAGGTGAGAACCCACTGAGAGTTTTCGTTTAGTAGATGCAACTGTGCAAACGTATACTATTAGGTAATGAAGTCAAGCAGAATTGAGTAAGCTTGCAAGGTACCTGTTAGCTAACGTGAGTTTCATAATGTGGTAGCGAGAAAGTCAAAACCGACAAGAGCAATATGGATTCCCGCATGCTTTCCAGCACAGGGGTATTTGTCAGATGGCAAGAGGTTGCCTTTGGTGAGACTGCAAGCTATTACATGCTCTTATGTGGCTCTTCTGTGGCTGCCAGGGGTCAAACACTGCAGTTCCCCATTCCCTGCTCATCCCTGTTCCAGAGTAGGAAGGACTCCACAAAAAAGCCAGCCTTAATCTGAAAAGACCCAGCCTTTGATCACACTAACCCTTTAACTTGTACTGACTGACTCTGGTCAAAGGGAATTGCTGGGGAATCTGTGGTAGGAGGATTCTTCCGCCCTCTCGGATGGCAATTAGAGGCAAAAGGCACAAAGCCTTCTGGGGACTGATTCGGAGATGCTTCAAAAGCTGGAGATCAAAGAATGATACCGGCATGAGAGAAGGGTTTTCTCCTCTTGTTGCAAAAGTTTGCATCCTATTTGTTTGCCATCAAAACGCCTGGAGTAGTGTTTTCAACCCTCTCCGCCCCACCCCAAGCCCAATACTACTTTTCAATGAATAATGTTTTCAGATGGAATGATGCCTGCCTGGACTTCAGAGATGAGTCAGATGAGAAAAAGTAAAGAGGTGTCCTACTGTACTTTTTAAACCCCACTGCCATCCAATCAATTCCTACTCATAGCAACCTGGCGAAGGATTTCGAATGCGGTGAATCTTTGTGGGAGCAGATAACCCACAGGTTTTAGCATCTGACCTTGAAGTCCAACAGTTACCTGACAGCACTGCCGTGGGGGCTCCTTAGCCCCTGAAGTTGAAACACAAACTCACTGCCATCAAGTCCATTCTGACTCGTAGCAAACCCCTTGATCAGGTGCAACTGCCCCCATGGGTTTCTGAGACTGTAAATCTGTAAAGGAGTGCAAACCCTCCTCTTTCTCCCACTGAGCAGCTCATGTGTAGAACTGCTAACCTTGTGATTGGCCGGTCAGTCCATAGCCATTATACCACCAGGGCTCCCAGGTTAGCATCAGGTGATGCCGACGTGTTTGATTACGAATTTCACAGCTGTGGATGTGTACAAATCTTCAGAGCAAATCATAGCTAGTGTAGACTATGGACACTACCATCTTAGCTTTCCCGCCCGTCAGCTCTCCTTTCTCTTTCCTTGGTAAAATAATCATTTATTGAAGAATTATGAGACTGAGCTCCACCTCAGTGCTGACACTGAGTCACAGTAGCTGTCATTTCTTTCTTGTAAATACCCCCCCACCCCCAGAACCCTTAATGCAGCATCGTACCAAGTTGCACACTGTTTTTCCTTTAGGCCCAGTTGACACAAAAGACCCCCCTTCCCCCCAATGAAAATCAAAGTGAAAAGAAAGGGAATGACAGTGACCAAGTGACGCACAGTTTTCCAAAACCTGCTGCTGAAATGTGCTTTCTCCCCACGGCACTCAAAAAAGACTCCAGGGTAATTATTCACCATTTGTTGCCACCACACTGAAATTCATGGATATACAGACATTTACGGAACACGCATTTTTGGGTGGTAGTGAATTAATATAGTGTGCCTCGTTTTTGAAAGATAGAGCTCATGTTCTGCTCCCATTAAGTAGACAGCCTAGGAAACCCTATGAAGCAGTCCAACTCCTTCACAGGAAGCCCCTGCGTTGAGATTGTCTCCATGACACTCAACAATAATAACCATGCAGAGGCACACAAGCATCCAAGGGTAATACCAAGAACCAGCCAAACTACGCCTGTTGTTAATGCTATTGTCTTTGCTATTTCACAATGCCAATACCAACATGTGCTTGTTTAGAATTAGCCTCAATTGTTAGCTTCGTTGTGTACATCATGGCAATTCACAATATTTGTGATAACACCATTTGTGTTGTGAACTTTTTGACAATATAACCCGTTTTAAAATAACAGTGGATGCTGCTGTCATGGGTTTCATCACAGTGACCCAATGCAACGCAATAGAACAGCCATCTAGTCTTTCCTGGGCTCTAATCTTGACAGGAGCAGATGGCCACGTTTTCAGTGGTGCTTTCAAACTGCCAACCTTCCAGTTACCAGCCAACCTTTCTGTTTAACCATTGCTGCTTCAGGGCTCTTTCTCTCCCTTTTAATCACAGTCAGCGAGATGTATCCCATGTTTAAGACAATGCAAATACTTTCAAGACATTGTTCAAAATACTCCATCTTTTTGAAGATTTGATTGACCTAAAATTCATTTTTAACTGCAGTGTTTTCAAATAGAATGAATAGCATTTGTTGTTACTTGAAATATGACGTGCTTTTTAGGCGTCCTGAATATATAGTACATTTTAAAATGCATTAAAATCTGTTAAGACAAATGATGCTCTTTCTTAAGGAGCCAAAATGACATTTATTCTCCATAAAATAGAATTTAAGATGTTTTTAGCATTGTAAGAGTTATCTACTGCACCTTTACTCCAGAATTGATACCTCTGCATGGTCTCCCTGCCTGTTATCTGCTCTCTGCTGAATGCTTCCAATGTCAGGAAGTGGGTAGGTTTTCAAGGCAACCCATTCTGTGGTTGGAAAACTCTACTGGACAGACGTTCTTCCTAAGACTTGGGTGAAACGTGCCTCCCTGTGAATTCCAAGTGGCATTTTTCTTCTCTAGAACAGTTCTCCAAATAAGCAAAGACAGCAAGTTTCAATGCAGCCCTTTTGGCCTGGGCATCTTCACCATTGATCTTCTGTGCCATACAGTTTTGATTTTAAAGTCCTCCATAATTTTATATTCAATATTATACTGTACTGTTTTGCTATTGGAGCCAAGGTGGAATAGCGGGCTATGTGTTAGGCTGCTAATTGCAAGGTCAGCCCTTGGAAACCACCAGCCGCTCTGAGGGAGAAAAATGAGGTTTTCTGCTCTCATACATAGTTACAATTCTGGAAACCCACAGGGCTAGTGCCCCTCTGTCCTGTGGGGTCATCATGAGTTGGAATTGACTGGATGTCATTGACATTTATTTATTAATGTTTCTATATTGGGTTATTCTAGCAACAATTACTCAATTGTCATTGAGTCAGGAGCAGACTCAAGGACGACCACATGCAAAGTGATGCACCCTTCCCACGCTCCATTGGGGTTCTTCAAATATAAACCCAAACACAAAGAAGCAAAAGAAACAAACAAACAACAAGGTCACTGCCTTTGAGTTGATTCTGACCCTCAGGGACAGAGTGGAACTGTCCCGTGCGATTTTCTACAGCTGTCAATCATTGTGGAGCAATAAGTCTCATCTTTCTCGCACAGATAGGCTGGTGAGTGGGGACTACTGACCTTGCAAATGTCCTTCAAACCGAGCAAGGCCTTAATCTTCTTATGTTCCTTCAATGACTTCCCATGAAGGTCCTCTCTGTACCTTTGAGGAGAAACTCACTAACAAATTGGCTTCTTCATTTTTTTTTTCCCTCGTGATTCCCTCGTGAATTATTCAGCATAAACCTTAAGTAACATCTGGTCACAAACAGCCGAAGCCAGCGCAGCTAATAGTCAATGCCACCGTATCTGGCGCATCTCAATCGCAGATTGAGCTGTGTCCCCGCAAAATGTGTGTTTTTAAATCCTACCCTCTAGGCATATGATTTGGAAGGAAATGAGCTCTCCCTCCAAGTGGATTGGCTTTTTTTTTTTTTATGCCTGTGGTTGACAATGCCACTTGGGAAAGGTTGTTTCTTGGTGATGTCAATGAGACAAGATTAGTGCAGGGTGCGGGGCATCTTGAATCCGAACCATTTGAGATGTAAGAGATTAGACAAGAAAGTGAGTGAGCAGATGCCGGGGAAGAGACATGCCAAGCCCCAGGAAGATTATCAGAGTAGAAGTCTTTCCCTGAACTCCGACATCTCGCCTGAACTGTGAGAATGCAAATGTTCGTCAAAGCCAACCATTTAGTGTGCTTGTTACCCCAGAACTTGATAACTAAGACATTATCTAAAGTCTAACATGATTTTGATTCCCTTATTTTGACCCTGAGTCTTAAGTTAGTCATGAGGGATCCTGGCCCAGGGGATGCCCTCATGGGAATCCCATGCTTAGATAAAAAAATAGACCAGAATGGGTCTACCTGTGCTACATTCTCTGTATCTGTACTTGCCAGCTTTGAAGTCAGACAGAACAAGTGGACACGCAAGTCCCTCCTCCTGCTAGCTGTGTTGTTGTAATGCAGTCTGTCAGTTTCCACAGGGGATCAATGGTTTCTACGATGGTTCCCAGTTTGGGGGAAGATCAACAGCAACCAGCCCTGTGTCAAACAGTAAAAGGTCACTTAAAGCTAATTATTGGTGTTGCTATTATATTTGTGACTGTCATGATGGACAAGTCAGCCTAATGCTTAATGGCCTACGATGTCCTGGGTTGAAACCCTTTTCTATTTACATGGCTATGGACATGTTACTTAACCCCTAGTTTCTTCATATGCAAGTTGTGGAAAATAATACCTATGCCAAATTGAATATTGTTAAACAAATTAGCAAAGAGGGACAAAGCTCTCTGGAAAAGGACTTGGCACATAATAATAGTCTAATAAGTTTTAGTGATATAACATTACCAAGATGAAAGGGATATTTGCTGGTCTCCCGAGAGCAGCTTCATTTTCTCCTTGGTCTTCTCCAAGAAGAAGAGAGGCCGCAGAAGATGCTGAGGCGAGAACTACATCTGCCTGTCCTGACCACCCCTCCCTGCAGTGAAGAGAGCAACATAATCATCTGCTCTACTATTAAAGTGTAAAGCTTTAATATGTAAAATATGTCACTGGGGAGAACACAGAAGTATATAAGCAGCCCTTGCTTTCCCCAAAATAGAAATCCTACATATACACATACACAGAAAATGTATAACAAATATTCAAAGGCTGAGAGCTAAAATATACCCTCATTCAGCTTTGAAATTCTAAAACTTCCATTCACAAAGGGGATGCTTTTTTGGTATGGTTCTGAAATTTTAATGAGTCCATGGAGGCTTGTTAAGAAAGATCAGCATTTGAGATGTGCGTTTCTACCCACTTAATATTCACACTCTTCTAATATCTACCCTGCTATTCATTACTGTAAAAGTCCTTTCTATATCCTCAACCCAGATAACTGTAGCACACGGGGACACACACACACACACACACACACACACACACACACACACCGACTACAGAGATTATTGCAGATACATTTCCATTATGAAAACCATGAATCAAACCAACTTGGTGAAGAATTCATGAATAAAAGCCTTTGTGGGGGGCGCTATAAGCAATACCTCTCCGATTACAGCTTAGATCAATTGTACAAAGAAGAGGGGAGTATAGCATTTTCTCACTAACAGTGCAGAGTAAGTCAGATTTATTGGAATGAGTTGAAGTATAAACCTCACTTACACATTTTCAAACACCATCTCTCTGCCACCACCTAGAGCAGAGTGCCTGCCCAGTCACACACCCTGCTTGTGTGGATCTCTGAGACTAATGGCCCGTCCTGCGTGGGGCCATAATGTCCTCTCTTTTGGTGGGTAACAGGAACTTGCTATGATATGAAGAAATTCTCCAAAAGTAGCTCAGGAATTTGAGGAAGAAAGCAAATGAAAAACAGACTTCCCATTTGCTTTAGTTACCCTCCCACAAATATCTTGACTGAGAGGGTCAGAAACAATTGTTTCTTACTCAAAGACAGCAGCTCTGATGTGAATGTGTATCATCCTCACAATCCTGGTACAACTTCATTTCCATTAACACCCAGGGCTCACTTTGCCCCTTCTGAGTCTCTAGGGGGTTGACTCATCATTTTCCCCCTTTTGCTTACTGTTTCATTTCACTAAATTGTTTTTTACAATTTGGGTCTGTTTCAAGTTCACTTCATCAGCCATGACTGACAGTCATGAACCAGATCAAATCTCCAGCCATAGCACTGGAATCATGGAGAGCCCAGGAGGAGCACTGGCTCTAACAATAGCCGTGGGTTCCTGCAGTCTCCACTTCCTCACTCTCCTGTTCCATCTGGCCTAGGCAGCTGCCCTGGGTCAGGTAGCTGAGATTTCCCTGGGGAGGGAAAGTCTTTCCCTCCTTATGGCATAGGATTGGCGTGTTACACAATTCCTGAGAAAAAGTATGTATTAAGCAGGAAAAATAAATCCTGCTAAAGACTTCATATGATTTTCAGACATATGGACGAAGGTTGTCACATTCAATTCTCCTACACTCCATTTATTTCCATGTGCGTTTTCCAGATGAGGAAACAATGGAAAAATCCCCACCCAACTTCACACAGCAATGTCAGAGGCATAGTTTTAACTAAAATATAAGCTCTTTTCACCTTGTATGATGTTTAGACTATACAAACACGAATGAATCGATTGCTAGGGCAATCCAATTATCTCATAAAACTGTCATCTATTTTTCTTGGTGACTGGAAGACAATGATCCAGAGACTTATGACAACAGGAGGCTTCAATCACCTAAAAGATATATCTGGATAACTCTCACAGTAAATAAAGGCCAGACGTATCTGTGTCATTATGGGCAGGGCCCCTGTTAAGGGAACACCTGACTTACAGACAACATCAAAAGAAACAAACTCACTGCCACCAGGTCAATACCAAGGTCTCATGGAGACCTTGTAGGACAGAGCAGACTGCCCGTGTGGATTTCAGAGACTGCAATTCTTTACAGGAGTAGAAAGCCTCTCCTTTCTCCCAAATAGCTTTAATGGTTTGTAAATACACCCTCTCTTTAAAACACCGAACCAATGACCACCTACAACAAAATGTTCATCACAACCACGTCCGCGTGCTGTCTGGGCAGCTTTTAAATCATTGCAAAGTCTTTCAACATTTTCTTGCACTCAAACCCAACTGGCGGTCATCAAATCTGCTCTCTCTCAGAGCAGCCCTAGACCCTGTTTCTGAGACTGAATCTCACAAGCAAAAGCATCCTCATTGTTCTCCCCCATCAGTACGAGCCACTGATGCTGCAGTGAACAGGTCAAGGCCTAGACCACAGCGCCATCCTGGCTCCCTTTTAGTTTTACCTTTTTGCACTGCTCAAAGTCAAACTCAAATTCACTGCCATTGAATCATTTCTGAGACTGTGACTCTTGGCAAGAGTAGACAGCCTAGTCTTTCTCCTGGAGTGCAGTGGCTGGTGATTTTGAACTGGTGACCTGTGGATTAGCTGACTCATAGTGAGCCCTGTGTGTTTCCAAGACTGTACCTGGTTACAGGAGTAGAAAGCCCAGTCTGTCTGCTGTGGAGCTGCTAGTGGTTTTGAAATGCTGGCCATGTGGCTCACAGTCCAACTCACAACCACTACGCCACCAGGGCTCCTCTTACTTGTGCATAATTAGAGACACCTCACTCTCATGGTTAGTAACCTGGGGAGTCCTGGTGGCCCTGTTGGGCAGTTCAAATCTACCAGCCACTCTGTGGGAAAAAGAAGACCTCTGGCCCCGTAAAGATTTACAGCCTCTGACACCCTCCGTGTGGTCAGCGATGATGGATTGTTGTTGTTTGGATCACTGTGTAATGTTTCTTGCATCACAAAAATCTAAGAAGCACTCAGGGAAGAAGAAGAAAACATTAAGATACTAACACCCATCAAAACACTACCACAGACGGAAGTTATTAAGCTGGAACATAGAAGTACTAGAAAATGGTTTAATTGACAATAACTTTTCAATTGGTTCATAGATCATATTGTAAGTGCTATTAACCTAAAGGTAGACAAAGCCATCCATGGGAACCCAAACTGCATAGGTACAGGGTATCTGTGTGTCTGCTCAGAACCCCCATGGTCCTTGAGAAATCCTCTCCAATAAGGAACTGGAGAGATCAGAAATCCTCTCCAATAAGGAACTGGAGAGAAAAGAATGATCAGGCATCTCAATGGTGTCCCAAGGCGAAAAACCTTGGAAAATCACAGTTCTAGTCATCAATCAGTAGATAAAATTGTACGTCGCCATGTTTGCTGGCCTCTGAATTAAATTATTTGCAAGTAAATTGCTAGCTATAGATCAGATGAGAGAAAGATCAACTCAATTGTATAAAACTACTCAAGATTAAAGCAGATGAAGCCACTCCCATGAGTAAATCTATGCCCATGAAGGGAGGACAAATGGTAGATACGCTGTGAGGGCTTTGATCCTGCCTGTCTCTCCTGTCTCCGCTACGGCCATTCCCTCCACTTGGGTTTCAGCTACATTGATTTATTCCATCGCCTGCATATCCTGCCACTTGGCATTTGTACATGTTGGGTCTTTTTTTCTTCTAATGCCCTTTCTTCCTGCTCTTCACCAGGTTAACTCCTTCTGTTGCTTCAGGTCTCAGCTTTAAGTATAACATCCCCAGAGAAGACCCTTTTTGATTTCTCTAGCCTGTATTCATCATCCACCGAAGCGGTTACGGATACTTACACAAACCACAATGTATAACTAATCGGCTAGTTTATTTATTTTGGGGTTTTTTTTATCTTCTAGGCGAATTTATATTCTATTAAGGCACTAAGTAACTGTATCCCAAACCCAAACCCGACTCACTCCTATTAAGTCAACGTTAACTCATGGCGACTTTCCCCTTTGTGGGTTTCCACGAATGTATCTGTTTTAGAAATAGAAAGCCCAGTCTTTCTCCCTTGGAGCTGCTGGTGGTTTCCAACTGCCAACCTAATAAAATGTCTAAAAGATAGAAACTTCATGTTTATTGACTGTAGAATGAGTGAATAATGAATGAACTAGCTACTATGCACATTAAGTTCATTCTAACTCATAATAACCCTAAAGGACAAGGTAGAACTGCCACTGTGGGTTTCTAAGATTGTAACCCTTTGCAAGAATAAAAAAATCTTATCTTCCCCCCACAGAGCAGCTGGTCATTTAGAACGGATGACCTTGAGGTTAGTAGCCCACCAGGAAACCACGAAGATCCTTAGGTTGTCGGATGAACCACATCAGCATGCCATAACCTCTTCATTCAAGTCGTTTCGCATTAGCTCATGGTGTCTAGTGCAGACTGGTTTGAATACATTGATTCTTTACATTGCTTTTTTTTGTTTTCCCATATCGTTACCCCTTAGTTTTGAAAACTAAAAATTATTGATATCAATATTAAAACATTATTTTTTTTAAAAGAGAGATTCTTCAAACTCAAACCTGTAAGGAAAAAAAATCAAGCTTTAAACATAAAGCTATCTAAAAAGAAAATCGAATGAAGAAGAGTATGATATCAAAACTTGAATATGAAGATTATGTAGAACAGAGGATTTTCTCCTCTACCACTCCTGATAGTCTGTCCCACCCTCAAACATCCCTATGATAGTACTTCCGAAGGGCTTGAGCTTAATGTCAGGATGCTTTTTTGAAGGTGATCGTCCATGCTAAGGAAGGTGACTTTTTTATTTTTAAATGCCGAACGAATGGGCTGGTCGTTTGGACTTCTAGTGATTGTCTTGTTATTTCCCATGGAGTTCTAGTCTTATTCATTAGAATTCCTGTTCACTAACGCTTCAATTGTAACATGAATTTCACGGAGGCTCCTAGGTTTCCACTTTTAGTTTTGTTTAGGGTCTTTTTTCATTCATGGGATTTAGAAAAGTATGCGTTCAAACTAGTCATCATTTCTTTTGTAGCTTCCACCACCGATGTTAGGTAAAGACAAGTCCTCCTCAATCCGGGCTTGGATATATGCCCATGCATATTCTTACAGCGGACCTATGGTCAGCCAGCCAGCTGATCTTACCACCATGTTACTCCTTTTTCCTTCATTGTTAACCTTATGATCTGATCTACTGTTTATGTCACTATAAGTCTGTGTGCCTCTCCCCTCTGTATATTTTAAAAATATTTAGACCAAAATTTCCTAGCAAATACTTAACCTAACCACAATTATGTAACACTATTCTGTATGATCGGCCCATCAGATGGTAGGAAGCTGACCTCCACATGATGTTAGAAGAACCAACCATTTAAGATCAAAAGAGCAGCTTTGGCCCAACAGCCAAGTTCAGAGTGTCAGGAAAGGTGAAATGGAAGCAGGTACCACAGGAAGGAAGTGGGACAAGTGATGGTACTTTGAGGGCATCGTCGTGGATGAGCTGAGGTAGAATGTGTCTGAGGTGTTGAATACCAAGTTGATGATCTGCTCAGCACACTTTCACTGAATTCATCATCAAACATTTTAAACAATTAAAAAGTGTGAGATAGAATTTTAAATAGCAACTGTGAACTTGGGGCTCTTCTTTCCCTTGATATAATCCATAATTTTTTCAAATACTAAAGGTTTTTTCCCCTCTTCTCACACCATCTCCATGGATTATAGAATGTATTTGCCTAGAAATTTGTGTCATTTGATTCTCAAAGAGATTTGGTCCTGGGTCACCCAGCGTGATGGGCCTCTCTGCCACAAGAATGACTGAGAAAGGCAATGAGTGAATTCAGCATGACCCTCGTGGCCCGTTACTAAATAAATGTAACATAGACTCTGAGTTTGCCAGATTTTAAACCATTAAAGATTTTGAAGATCAGAACTAATACCTTGAACTAAGCTCTATGGACTGGTAGCCAGAAAACAGAGAACTTCTGTTTCTAGTGCTGTTTGCTTGGCCCCGATCCAGTTAGGGCAAAATTCAATTTGAAAACTCACTGAACCTCAACAATGGGAAAAATATATTTCTTTATGATAGGCAAAGGACAACGAGACCATTCCAAGAAGAATTCTTTTCATACACATGATCTTTTGGTGATATGTCTACATAAACTCCCAAATTAGGAGTATTTTCAGCATCTGTGGCTGGCCAGAGGTTCAAATCCAACCTAGATGCCTCTCGGAACACAGACTTGTTGATTGGACCCCTACAGATCCTTTGTGAGACAGAAGGACACTCTGCCCAGACCCGCTTCATCCTCACAATTGTTCTTATTTCAGAGTCTATTGTGGCAGCCACTGTGTGGATCGATCGATTGATCTTGTCTAGAGGATCCTCTTTGTTGCTGACCTTTGACTTGACCAACTATGATGTCCTTCTCTAGAGCCTGCTCTTGCCTGACATCATGTACAGTGTACATGCGGCAAAGTCTCACCATATTTTCTGCTAAAGAACATTCGGGCTGTACAGATGTTTGTTCTTTAGGCAGTCCATGGTACATCCAATATTCTTCTCCAATATCCTAATGCAAATCCATCAGTTCTTCTGTATTTCTTATTCAGTGTCCAACTTTGAAAATGAACCAATTGGATGCATATGAGGAGATTGAAAATTCCATGGCTTGGGTCAGGCATACCTCAGTCTTCAAAGTGACACCCTTGCTTAAAGAGATCCTGAGAAGCAGATTTATTCAAAGCAACGTGCCATTTGTTCACTTCCCTGCTGCTTTCATCAGCATTGATTGTGTGTCCAAGCAGGACAAAATCCTTGACAACTCCAAACTTTTCTCTGTTTATCATGACATTACCTATTGGGCTCATTGTGAAGAGTTTTAAAATCCACACTGAAAGCTGCAGTCTTTGACCTTCATCAACAAAAGCTTCAAGTCCTCCTCATTTTCCATAAGCAAGGTCATATCATTGGCATAATGCAAGTTGTTAAGGAGCCTTTCTCCAATCCCGATGCCACATTCTTCTTCATATAATCCAGTTTATTAATTATTTGCCCAGCAGCCTGGAGTTATTCCTTATCTGGGTCTGAAGGAGAAGTACTGTGAGCATAGTGAGTCATGCTGGTGTGCGAGGTCACCAGTTTGAATCAGGGAGACACCCTGTGAGGGAAAGATGAGGCTGCCTGTCAATATCCACAGCCCTGCAAACACACAGGGGTAGGTCTCTCCTGCTCTGCAGGGCTGCTATGAGTGTTTTCTTTCTTTACATGATTTGCACCAATGCGTCTATATCAGGGACGTCACGGCAACTGGATATTTCCCCCAAGCTGGACCACTAAGTAGTGCGAAGTGCACTCAGCGCCCTCTCTTCTCTGGGCTTCAGAAAAATGCTCTCAAATAAGATTTGATTTTGATTCTCTGTGAAGATTGTTTCAGAGATACATGCCACTACTCTAAGACCAAAGTGATTAAGTCTAAGGTAGTTTTCATTCATTTACAGCATGCTAAGTGGAGAGTATTTTTCAGGACTACCTATTCTAAGTGCAAAATGACTATTACCCAAAATTTTCGACAGGGTCTACGGAAGAGGACCATTCCTAAGAAACAAATTCCCAGGGATCAATGTGGAAACACAGATGTACATGTGATATTTGCCTGTCACGAGGCTTTAAGCTGTAAAACATCTGGGCCAGATAGATCTGAATATATGCTTACCTTCAGACAACAAGGAAAGCACCAGCCGAGTATCTGTTTTCTCACTGGCTCTATAGCGTCCTAGTTCTAGTACACATTATAACCATTATTTATAACTTGCTGAGTAGCAATATGAATATATTCCCCCAGGCCTATCATTTACGTCGCACTTATAGAAACCCTACACAAGACAGTGTAAAACTGTCCTTATGATAGGAATGGACTTGATGGTAGTGAGTTTGATTTTTGTGGTTTTATCATTTAGTTGGGCGCCCTTGTGGCATAGTAGCTACACATTGGGCTGCTAACCACATGATCAACAGTTCGAAACCACCAACTGCTGCAGGGAAGAAAGATGAGACTTTCTAGTCCCTTCAAGAGTTACAGTCTCAGAAACCCACCGGAGAAGTTCTACCCTGTCCTATAGGAAGGCTGTGAGTCAGAATCAAGTGGATGGCAGTGAGTGAGATGATTTATTTGATGCCACACTGACAGTAGGACCATGAATTGAAGTTTCCCTTGAATATGTGATTTCCTTAGTATTAACTAGACTAATGGAGTAAATGATTAATTCAGCCAATATCTTCTGAATGTCTGTTATGTGTCCAGTCCTATGCCAAGTGTTCAGATTACCAAGATGATTACTACATAGTCCACCCAATTATGGAATCAGAAATTCATGTCACATGGTCAATGGTAGAGTAAAGATGAAGCAGAGATGATCAGCATCCTGGACAAGTTAGAGATACAAATTCTGAAGCCAGTGGCTGAACCTGGCCCTGGAGGAACCATTGACTGTTAAATGTAGATAGTGAAAGGTTACTAAACCCAGTCTCTCCTCTATTGTTCCGAACCATTCGATTCTGATACCAACTGTGGCTACCCCATTGGGTGGCTCACAGGTGCTACACATACTCAGACATTCGTCCACCCGTCCACCCGATAAGGTAGTTTGGAGCTAAGACTATTTATGATTAGGACCTACTTTTTTAGGGATTTTCAATAAAATTTCAACATACATTAATTTTCAATGAATATTGCTCAAATACACACCTTAATCTCCTTGAGAGACAAATACAACAACAAATAAACCCACTGACACCCAATTGATTCCAACTTATAGGCAACATTTTTGACTCTATAAATCTTTAAGAAAACAGGTGACCTCATCTTTTTTCCTGAGGCAAAGCTGGTGGGTTTGAACCATAAACCTTGTAGTTGGCATTCCAAATAGCACCATCGGGGCTGTGTGTGAAAGAGGTCCTAATAAATTCAGTATCTAAGACCTAGTGCATTTAATAGAAAATGATTCGGGACATTTCCAGAATTCTTACACTCTAAAGAAACTGACATCCATTCCCTAATAGTCACAGCAGCCAAGCTCCAGCTGGTCTCCTTGATCTAGATGGAGGTAAAGGTCGCTAAAAGGGTCACGACAAAAGGCGGATCAGAGGGTGACCTCTTGCTTACTCTCCTGAGCAAGGAGATGTTCATTTTATGAGCTGCTTCTAAAGGGACAAGAATTTAGTTCAGACGTGGAAGTAAAAAGTACTCTCTCTGGTAAGAATACCCTTGTTAAATGGAAGGAAACAAGAAAGCCCATGCATGGTACATTCTGAAGACAGTCTTTTTGTTTGGCAAAAGAATCGGTGGAGGGTGGGTTTTGACAGTTGCTAAGCTGTTGGAGCTATATCCTTAAAACGGTGGGTGAGACACTAAGGGTTTAAAGCAGGAAGGTAAATGTGCTCAGGATTGTGTTTTAGAAAATTATTGTCAGATCTGAGCAGACCATGGATAGGACTGGTCAAGACTGGTGGCAAGAAAGCAAACTGTCAATTGGAGAAAACAAATATTAAGCTTTGCCAGCAGTTGAAACCAAATTTCTCTTTAACCTTTCTTTCGGTGGTGAGTTAAATTTTTGTCTAAGGGTTCAGGTCATCGTGATGCTGGGAGCATGTGTTTCATAAAACAAAACAAAACAAATATTGTTCAGGTTACATTTTTTTTCCTTAAAAGTAGTCTTTTTAAAAAGAGCATTGAAAGTCGCCCAAAGGAGCCACAAAAGAAAAATATGCTACCTCAAAGAAATAAAGATTAAGTGCCACCATTTTTCATGGCCTTACAGAAAGACAAAAATCTATTGCTTTGGATATAATGTCTCTCTGTAGAAAATCACTAACATGAAATAAAAATCTAATAGTCTAGTCAAGAGAATCTTGTAACTCTATGTTAAGTACTTAGCAGAGTATTTAAGAAAAGCTGGTCTAAACATGGCAAAGAATGAAGCAATCATAACTGAATTTTGAAGACCCATCACAAGGTGCTGCACAATGTATTTGGCAATTGGGTCAAAATAAATGTTGATCAATGGACTGAGACATCCCAATGATCTTAACCTTTTTATTTGAAAAAAAATATATATGATGGTTTTTAACCTTAATTTTCCAAATGGAAAAGCACATAACTTTGAGTTTTAGTCCTTGCCAGTTCTGTATTTTGATATGCACTGACAGAATGATATGCAAAGGATTCACGAGTTCTGCATAAATGTCCAAAAGGAAGCCCCAGGCTTGGAGGATACAGTCGAATGTTATTTTTAGAAAGTAGCACTTTGACATCATTTAAGCCTTTTAAAATATGGTTTTCAGGAACTTTTTCAATTTAAGCCAGCAATGTCACTTTTGGAAGAAGTATTAAAAACAAGAAAATTCAGAAACATCATAAGACAAAAACTTATTTCTCAAACTCGCATGCCTGGCCCCAAATGGAAGGTCCCCTTCTCCTCTTCTCCCACCCATCCCTGCCTCTCTGCCCTCATTTAAACTGCTCCCCAACATGTGTCCATTAACAGCGGGCACTGTTCTGTGCCTAAGCAGAGATCATGCTGTGCACACACGCCTGATGCCTGGTCTCAGGATGCAGAGAGCAAGGTGGTCCATAAAAAGTACTTGGACTCGGCTTTCAGGTTTTAAAGGAAAAGCATTTTGTTCTTTGACTGATTTTTCAATACAGACCTACTGTTTTACTTCATTGCACTTTGTAGAGAATTTCTTTCTTTAAAAGTACTTTTATTGGGGGCTCTTACATCTCTTATCACAATCCATACATCCCTCCATTGTGTCAAGCACATTTGCACATATGCCGCCATCATCATTGTCAAAGCATTCTCTTTCCACTTGAGTCCCTGATATCAGCTCCCCATTTCTTCCCCTCCCTCCCCTGCTTGCCCTCACTCATGAACGCTTGATAAGTTATAGATTATTTTTTTCCATATCTTACATTGTCCTCTGTCACCTCTCACCCACTTTTAAATTATTCATCCCCCTGGGAGGGGGTTATTCCCCCTTCCTACCCTCACCCTCCCCTAATCCTCCTGGTATCTCTACTTTCCTTCTTAGCCCTGAGGGGTTTATCTATCCTATATTCCCTGTGTTGCAGGATCTTATCTGTAGCAGTGTGCATGTTCTGGTCTAATCCGATTTGTAAGGTAAAATTGAGGTCATGATAGTGGGGAGAAGAAAGCACCAAAGAACTAGAGAAAAGTTGTGTGATTCACCAATGCTATACTGCACCCTGACTGGTTCCTCTCTTTCCTGTGACCCCTCTGTGAGGGGATGTCCAATTGTCTACAGATCGACATTGGGTCTCCATTCCATGCCCCTCCCACATTCACCGTGGGTATGGTTTTATTCTGGGTCTTAGATGCCTGATACATGATCCCATTGACAATTTATGATCATGCAGTCTGGTGTGCTTCCTCCATGTGGACTTTGTTGCTTCTGAGCTAGATGGCCACTTGTTTATCTTCAAGCCTTTAAGACTCCAGACACTAAATCTTTTGATAGCTGAGCACCATCAGCCTTCTTCTCATGTTTGCGTATGCACACATTTTGTCTTCAGTGATTGTGTCTGGAAGTTGAGCATCACAGAATGCCGGATTTTTAGAACAAAGTGCTCTTGTGTTAGGGGAGTACTTGAGTTGAGGCCCAATGTTCATCTGCAACCTTAATTCTTAACATATAGATATGAGTACATAGTTCTATTCCCCTCCCATTATACATATATTTACATATGTATATGCCTGTATTTAGGTCTTGTAGAGAATTTCTTACAAATTGAGGGTTTCTGTCTGGCAAGTCTCTCAGTGCCATTTTCCCCCAATAGTATGTGTTCACTTCATGGCTCCATGTCAGATTTGGAGAATTCCTATAGGATTTCTAAGTATGTCATCATGCTATTGCACACTGATTAAATGACAGCCCTGTATAAAGATAACTTTTATATGAACTGGGAAATTTAAATTCATGTGGTTTGCTTTATAGAACTATTCACTGGAAAGCAACAGCAGTACTTCCAGGGAGCGCCGACACTTACAGGTGTTCCTAATAGATACCGGCCATGTCTGAGCTTTCTTTCTTTTTTTGGGTCATTTTTCCGTTAGTTTATTTTACTTAAAATAGTGGACCTTACAGCTGATTAGACACGCCAGAGAGATGAACTGCATGCATGTCAATTGTATTTCAATAATTTGGCCAGTAATTTGACTTTGACTCATAATGACCTTCACTGTGTCAGTGTGGAACTATTCCCAAGGGTTTCCAATAGCCGATCCTTGGGAAGTCAATCACCAGGCCTTTTTTCCAAGCGGCCTCTGAGTAGATTGGAGTTGCCAGCCTCTAGAGCAGCAGATAAATGTGCCAACCATCTGTGCCATTTAGAGACTCCAACTCTCTCTCTCTCTCTTGTTTTTTCTCCCTCTCTTTCCAACACACAAAACCACACAGGCATACCCAGTACTAAGTCTGGATACATATACATACATACATGCGTACTTTTATATTTATTATAGTCTCTCTTTTGAAAATTTAAATTATTCATAAATTGGAATTCATAATAGGTTTTTGTGAGGAGATTCTCTTTTCTAATTGGCCCTTGGATCCCCTCTGTATATTGATGACTTACATTTCAAATAGCTATGTTCATTTCTGCTTGCTTAAATAGCAAAATTAATCTTTAAAATGATGAACGTTTATTTTTTCCATTTATAAACATGAACAATAGTATTCCTCAAGGCTATTGGCTTTGGAAGTTATACTTTTATATAACTTACATTATATAAAATACCATGATTAGTATATGTAACAACAAAACAAAACAAACTCACTGCCGTCAAGTTCATTCTGACTCATGCCAACGCCATGGGGCAGGGTAGACCTGCCTTTGTGGGTTCCTGAGGCTGTAACTTTACAAGAATAGAATGCCTCATTTTTCTTCATCAGAGTGATCAATGGTTTCAAACTTCTGACCTTGCAGATTACAGCCCAATGCAAAGCCACCATGGCATCTGGGTTCCACTGTATGTAAAGAGGTCTGTTTGCTAGCATAATGAAACTCGGTTAGAGATAGGATTCTATCCTTTCTCTCTTATTTAAAGGTTATTTCTCATTTTTGGTTATTCTGTTTACCTTTTTAGTATTCTTACTTGATTCCCTTTTACCCTCCCAAAATGCTGTCCTCTGTCACCACCATTCGTGTTGCAATTGACAGAAGCAGTTCTCGCCCAGGTTAGATTAACAAAAGCAGCTTAGTCGTTGGATCTTTCCGTTAGCTAAGTCGTCCACATGCCCATGGCTGTCTGACAGTGGACTGTGCCATGACAATCTTACAACTTATGAAGTTCCGAGGTAAAATTCCACCGTTATCCTCGAGTTTATACTAAAGATAATTAAAGCAAAAACTTCCACTCAACTTAATTGATACTTTAGAAAAACCACTCTTTATATTCCAAAGTTGGAACCAGACACAACTAGCCCTCACCTTGGGCAATTTATTCAGAAACAGAGTTGGGTTGGAAGAGGCAGATGCTGGCAAAGATACTAAAAGAACTGAAACCCTCGTGAACAATAACATTGCTCATGGAAAACTGTAATTCATCCACACAATCTCAGTGATAGGAACCAGCTGATTCTATGGGAAACCTTCATTTCTATTGCAATCATTTGTTCACTGTAGTTCAAAGGCAGTTACAAAGGAACAGTAATCCTCACTGAGTGCCACTGTATGCCAGCATGATGCTAGGCACGAACCACGCTTTTCACAAGGGTGACAGCTACTTTTGGCCGGTTCCTTGGCCGCCATCTTCAAAACACCTTCCACTTCTCCTCCTGTTCCTGGTTGTTGTTGTTGTTGTCAATTTTTCTCATGTCAATTCTGATCTGCCATGACCCCATGTGTGCAGAGTAAAACTGCTTATCAGATTTTCATGGCATTAGCTGATTCTTCTGTGAGAAGCAGATTCCAGGGTTGTCTTCTAAAACCCATTTGAGTGGGCTTGAACTGCCAGTCTTCAGGATAGCTTATGACCAAGTGCTTACTTGATTTTGCCACCCAATCACCTCCTTTAACTCGATAAGATAACAAATAAAATGCTTTGGTCTTTTTTTCAAGTGTCTGTTATAGGCCAGAGCATTCACAGATGGATTTTGGTCAATAGGGAACCAATGATGTGATGGTTTGGGGAAATATTTTCCCTTTCAGAACAATCAAAATTCACCCCAGCTCCCTTGCGCGCCCCTTGCCCTGCTGCATGCACTTGGCATTTGAGATGCTGTTTTTTTTTTTGGGGTGGGGGTGGGGGGAGTGCTGCCCGGAGCTGCCCCAATTAGCTTGAAATCAAGAGGGAGAATCCAGAGAAAGACAGAAGAGCATCCCCACAGCCTGTCAACCCACTTGGCAGAGCCAAACTGGAACCAACAGCCTCCAAGACTTCAATGTATAAAAGACCATCAAAGGCTTTCATGGCTTTAGTCACTAATAGCCTTTCTCTTACTTGCAGCCAAATACTTCCTAATGAATACAAGTAATCCCAGGGGAAAAAATCACAAATGAAGAAAGAAAAAGGATAGAAAAGTTAACCACTTAAATGTCACCGCACAGTTATGAAAAAAGCCAACAATTAAACTCAGATACTTTGTTTCCCAAATACTCTCACAAGAATCCTGGCAGCACAATCAATTAAACATTGGTCTGTTCACAGTAAGGTCAGAAGTTCAACACCACCAGCCACTCTTCAGGGAAAAGATGTGGCTGTCTACTCCCATAATGATTTGCAGCTTGGAAACCCTCTGGAACAGCACTGCTGTGTCTTGTAGAGTCACTTTGAGTAGGCATCAACTTGAGAGCAGTGAGGTTTGTTTTTTATTTTGTTCTCTGTCTTCAGTGCTTTAAATATCTTCTCAACATTGCTTGTTGCTTCCAAGGACATATTGTGGTGTTTGAAAGAAAAAAGTTACTTCCTTAATTACCCTAGCATGTTTCAATTTGGTC
This sequence comes from Tenrec ecaudatus, assembly GCF_050624435.1. Lineage (NCBI taxonomy): Eukaryota > Metazoa > Chordata > Mammalia > Afrosoricida > Tenrecidae > Tenrec > Tenrec ecaudatus. The sequence continues at coordinate 71,414,661 of NC_134539.1, read as the reverse complement.
CTTTCTTCTTTCTCTTTCTCAATATGGCATCTCCACAAGGCTGCTCACTTATCCCATCCTAGCATAATGTTTGAAAATGTTTCATTGACACATTTTCTATTAAGCAAACAGAAATGCAATGGCAGTGCCCAAAGATTACTTTAAACTGATGTATTTTTTTCATTAATTGAGTCTTTCGTTCCCTCACGCAACAAACATTTACTGAGCTTCTTCTCTATAGCTATCAGACACCGATATTAGTAGTGAGGATAAAAATGAACAATGCCAGAGCTCGATAATTGAGCAATACATATACATATATGTATAGGAAGATAGTGAAATGCAGTGAATATATATATATATATATATATATATATATGTTAGCCAGTGCCAGGCATAAAGTTCTCTGTGTCTCTGGTTTCCTATTTCTCCAAAAAGGGACTTTGGCTGTGTGACTTCTAGGCAACACACCTTCAAAACAGCTTTGCACATGGTAGCCACTCTCTGGAATGTGTTCCAACTCTTTGGGCTTGCTTCCCCATGGAACAAACCCAGAAGTGTGAATGGGAATGAAAACTGGTTTGGGTAGCTATTCTCAAAATCAGAAGGCAAGTGGGACTGACAAGAGGGAGGAGAGAGTGAAGAGGTGTTGGCAAGGAAGTGAACACTGTGGGCATCTGGATCTTCATATTGATGGGATGCTTTGCGACATGGTGGAGAACCTGCTTCTCTGAGTTATCCCATCTCATGGCTGAGGGAATTTGTCCATCAATGCTTATCAGCCACTTTATCACCAACTCCTCTTACTTACAGGAGGACATTAATGCTTCCTGACTGGCTTTTTCCCACCCCACTGGTCAGACTCTTAATTATCTTCTGGATTAGCTGAGGCCATCTGTCTTCTGTGAACCTTCCCCTGACACTCATATTCCTTTAGAATTATATTCGTCCATTATTGTGCTAACCACATTTTGTTTCTATCTCCAACAACTCACCAGACTCTAAGTTACTTCCATATCCAACCTAGTGATCTGCAAATATCATCTTGACCAAGGCTGCCGGCTAAGCCTAGGATGCTTTTGTAAAGATTCAGCCTTCATCAAACTCCATTCTAACTTGCTTCTTCAAGGATACAGTAACTGTAAAACTTACTATGTGCTTATGTCAAATAGACACCCTTGTCCAAGATGAGCAAACTATTTAAACTTTGCAAGTAGTGGGTTGACTTAAGTTGACATTGTAATGTTGTTGTTAAATGCATAACCCCCAAAACTTGGTGAGCCAGGATGTTTGAAAATGTATTTAGCAGTCACAGCAAAAATGCACATACAATGGAAGCTAAGGACTAACTTGGTACTGTGCCATTGAAGATTATTTCTTTTCCCTTTATCTTATACTCTTTTTTGCCTTTAATATATTATTTCACCTGAGATAAAATCTAACATTAACATTTTATATTGCAATCAGATTATCATTAAAGTCAGGCAAGCTAATTTGAGCCTATCAACTTTAAGTACTTGTAGTATTCTTAGACTTACTTTTCCCTGATAACTTAAAAAAAAAATGGTTCTCACTCGTGGTCATCAAGTTGGTTCTGACTTCTAGAAACCATATAGGGCAGGGTAGAACTGTCCCTTGCGGGTCTATGAGACTATAATTGTTCACAGAAAGCCACATCTTTCTCTCACTAAACAACCAGTGGATTCAAACTGCTCACCTGGTGGTTAACAGGCCAGTGTGTAATCCATAATACAACCAGCACTCCTGAAATAAGATTATTTTATAATTTTTATTGAAGTTATAGTTTCTGACTGTGATCACACTCCGTTACTCTCTGTAAAAATGTACAAAGTTTTGTACTTCTCCACCGGTAAAACTTTATCTCATTAGCTACTGCTTTGTTTTTGCAGCCGAATTCTAAAAAAAATACATTCTAAACAACACCATCTCTTTTCACATTGAGCTATTCTTTTCTTTATTATGTTTCAATTAAATGGCCTTCCTGTATGAAAACAACTAACAAGGAGCCCTGGTAGCATGGGGCTTACACGTGGGCCTGCTAATCTCAAGGTCAGGAGTTGAAACCCACCAGCTGCTCCTTCGGAGAAAATATGAGGCTCTCTACTCCGGTGAAGAGTTGCAGTCTTGGAGACTTACGGAGGCAGTTCAACCCTGTCCCATAGGGTCACTATGAGCCCAATGAACTTGATGGCCGTGACTTTGGCTGTTTTTGTTTGTTTGGTTGGTTGGTTGGTTGTCTTATGGGAAAGAAGAGGACAGCCATGGGTAACCAACCGAATGCTAAATCTCCTAAGGCTGGTGCTGTTTAAACAGTTTGATCTTGAACAGCAGTGTGTTTCACCCAATGGAGTTTTACAAAAAGTCCATCCAATTCCCTTCATCCCACTCTTCCTCAAACCCTTTCCTTTTCCTCTCACCCAACTCCTTGCTTGCACACACACCGTGACTTCTGCTAGAGGCCCTGCACCCATCCGTCCACTCGCCTTCCCCGTTCCCTTTGGAGGTCAGTCCATTCTGTCCTACGCAATAGTCACTGTACTCACAAAGTGGACAGAGCACGGTAAGCTGTGGGGATTTTTTCTTAGGAAGAGTAAAGTTTTGCCTTTTTTTCTCATTATGGGTCATTAGCTGTCTGTGCCCTCTCTGGTGGGTTAGCCTAACAGATTATAATAAGCATTATCCTGAGAGTTATATATAAACCTTACTTGACACATCAGCAGGAGAAAGGAAGAGGAGCAAAAGTCAATCCAGACTGCGGATCAGTCATTTTGACACACAGCTTAAATTGTGCCCTCTGGCAATCAAATGTCTTTAGGGGGAAAGAAATAAAAAGAAACCCAAAATGAAGGCATAATAGGCTTAATAAAATAACTCCAGTTGAAAGAATTTTAAAAAGAGACTCAATTACACACTCAGTATTTTGGGTTAAACTTCATTATATACTAAAAATACACCGTCTGTTTTGAAATAAATTGATGAAGCAAGTCCCTGCACATGTGTATCCATGACAACTCAGGTTTACATTTTTTTAGCTCCAAATAGCTGCTTCACCAGAAATAGGTAAATTGTCTTAAATGTTATAATGAGAGACAATTATTTCCATAAATATAGGTTGGCTATTAATGCAACAAAAAAAGGTTCCTAGCAAATCACACATTAGGAAATGGGGTTGCCTATTATTCTGAGAGGGACTGAAAACGCTGTTTATTATCAAAATTAGTATGAGGGGCAAGGAGTAGGGGTTATATGTCATTCTGGTTGCTGGAAATAAAAGCGATTATGAAAACAAGATGTGCAGTTTTAAATACGGATGGAACTCCATTTGGAAGTTTGGCTGGGTCACTTCTCTGGATCTAATGCACACTTGCAGAGTCGAAGAAGAAAGCATGACTATAGACATTCAGCCTGGTAACTGTTATATTCGTTTAGTAGCATTAGTCCAATAGATATCCGCCTTGGAGAATTGATTATAGACCACTCTGTAAATAGTAAATACCAGGCCACTGGGTGGTGTTTACTCTGAGCACTCTGAAAGCCCTAACAGCCTGTTATAAAGCCTGGAGCTACGGGGAAAAATTGAATTTCTGGGAAAGGGAACAATAGGTAATGTGAAGAATAGATGGAGCAGGCACTTTTTTAGCGCCTGTTTTCTAATGGAAAATTCAATCGTTTCTTCTATATATGTCAGAAAAAGGAACAGCATATTACTGCTAATACAAGGGAAAGGGTCATTAGAGGAAACACATGAATTAATACCTAACATTTAAATTCCGGAAAAAAGTTTCCCAATACAATTATCCCTCTTTACCCAAAGAGGATACATTCCAAGGCTCCCATTACCTAAACTCCAAACTCACTTTTGTTGAGTCAATGCTGACTCACAGCAGCCCTTTAGCACAGCCCCTGGGAGTCTCTGAGTTCTACTCCTATTTTTTAGGAGTAGAAAACCTCGTCTATTTCCCTAGGAGCAGCTAGTGGTTTTGTTGGGTTAACAGCCCAACACATGAGACCATACCTTAAAAGCTATTCCCCCACCCACCTGTACATACTTATGATAAAGTCTAATTTAGAAATGAGGCACAGTGGTCAAGTCTAACAATATACTATACCAAGAGCTTTATATGAATGCGATCTTAGGATTCTGAGCATATATTTTTCCTCCTACTCCTTATTGAGTTCGTTCACCTTTTCACTTGGAGGAAGGAGATGTGCAGGTAACACAACCTGGCTTGCTGACAGTGAGGAAGACTTGAAGCCCTTGCTGATGAGAATCAAGGTTTTCAGCCTTAAATATGGATTATGCATCAAAGTAAAGAACACCCACATAGAACATATCACAGTTGTCAAAGGTGGTGACTTGCTTGGATTCCCCATCAATGCTCATGGAAGCAGCAGTCAAGAGATCAAGAGATACATTCTACTGGGTACATCTGCTGCAGGACCTCTGTGAAGTGTTGGAAAGAAAGGGCATCACTCTGAGGACTGAAGGACACCTGAACGAAGCCATGGTATTTTCAATGACTTCATCTGCCTGGAAAAGTTGAACAGAGAATCAGGAAGTAAGAAGAATCGATGCATTTGAATCAGGGTGCTGGCAAACACTACTGAAAGTGCTATGGGCTGCCCGAAGAACAAGCAAGTCTGCTTTGGAAGAAGTGCAGCCAGAGTGCTCCTTAGAAGCAGGTATAATGAGAGTTTGTCTTGTGTACTGTGGAAAAGTTATCAGGAGAGACGAGGCCCTGAAAAAAGACATCATGCTTGGTGCAGTACAGGGGCAGCAAAGAGGAGGAAGACCCTGGACAAGATGGAAAGACACCGTGGCTGCAACAAGGGGCTCAAACCTAAAAACACCAGTGAGGATGGCGTAGGCCCGGGCGGTGTTTCGTGCCGTTGTTTGTAAGGTTGCCATGAGTCAGAACCAACTGGCCAGCACTTGGTGACACTGCCTTTTCACCTACAGGAATCTCTCTTGGCTTTTCTTTGGCATCTGGAAATTTCCAGAATCACAACCTTTTTGCCTAGGGAGCATTACTTAAGTAACGATAAGGGTTGCCGAGCACAGGCGCCATGTGGGATACTTAAGCAGTCCATCTGGTAACTGAGGCAGCCACTGAGCGGCTGCTGATCGAGGAGTATATACAACTCAGTTTGCCAGACACCCAGATGATCCAGGTCCGGAGCGGGATGCAGAGGGTGACAAGAGATGTCATCGGCCTATCAAGACCAGCATACAATTTAAAACATATAGATTGTCTATTTCAGGCATTTTCTATTGAATATGTTCAGATACCCATGCGCTACTGCAGGTCACCCAAAGTGCTGAGTGGTGGTGGCTCAGGAGGATCCTACCTGTCACCCCTACAAACCCATTAGGATGAAAGACAAGGGTCCAGGGGAGGTCCCATTTAAACATCGTAAGTGCCTTCCACTATTAACCTCTATTATTTAACTCATCAAGATTGATGACAAACTCCGGAGACCTAAGAAAATGGGCCTAAAGTAACGGCAGTTGTGAGGGCCGTGCAGGACAGGACAGTGGTTCACTGTGTTGTGTACAGGGTCTCTCTGAGTCTGAAACAAATAAGTACAGGGCACCAGCCTACAACCAGAAGTAAATGTTTGCCCAAGACACTTGGAAGGCAGAGTCTGTTTGTTGTTCGCCATGATTCTGAGCTGGGCACAGACTGACCCTTTGAGGTGTTTGCCTGATATGTAGCGCACTTCTCTACTGGCAGACAAAATGAAGCAACACCTGCCCCTTTGGATGCTTGGGAGAGAATGAGAAACAATGTTATCAAACCTGGTTTTATCTTCTCCCTCCTTCCTCGGGTGTGCCTTTATCAGACAGGTGGCTGACACGATGTCATGGTAATAAACATAACAGGCCTCAGTATCATTCGAGTTCTGGAAAACGTGCTAGCCTGTCCAGTTGGTATCAAACACCTGAGCAGTGCCCTCTATGTGCACGACCCTAAACAACCCACCAAAGGTCAAAGGCAAAAACGTTAACCCTCAAGAAGCCACTTGACGTACCCTATTGGCCCTTCACTGCTCACACTGTAGCCTCTCACAAGGGACTCAGAAAGTGTAAATGGTTGGTGAGCTTCTAGCCCAAAGGTTGGTGATTGGAATCATTTTAGCAGCTCCATGGAAGAAAGGCCTAGAAAACGGTGCTCATAAAGATTAAAGCCAGGAGAACCTGCTGGGGGAGTTGTTCTCCCCACTGAATGGGCTTGCCAATAACCTGGCCCGATGCTCTGCCAGCTAACACCCATCATCTTAAAAAAAAATGTTTGCTTGTTTTTTCATCAAGCTGTGGAGCTGTAGCAGGTTCATTTTAGAGCTAAAGGTAAATTACGTCCCAGGGTGCCCCTGACGTAAGAGTTCTTTCATCTGACCAGCCTTCTTCTTCACCTTTCTCCTGGAAACAGAACTGTCCTTCCCGGAGGGCAAACAACTGTACACATTTTCTGACAAACCAATCACCATGTGGCCAGACCGCAGATATTATGATGGGAAGTAGCCTGTGACCCAAAGTGGTCTCACCAGAGTCCCCTTCGATGTTTCCTCCATCTATATAGGCAAAGGGTTTGCCTAGGGATGACGGCTGTCATCTTGCTACAATAAATGACAGGCCTTGCCAGTGAATTAAGGGAATTCATGGCAAGCAGAATGGAGAAACGGAATGAAAACTGGGAACACTATTTGAATTTCTGGAGCTAGCCTGGACCAAGACCTGCAACACCAAATTGGATTTCCTGATCTTGGAACCAAAATGTTTCTTTTCACATTTAAATGGCTCCATGTGTGGTGTAGTCACTTGCAGCTAACAGAGGCAAGATATGAGTTTCCAACAAGGAGAGAGCTTCCTACATTTCATAGTACTTAAAAACCAAAAGTTCTTCAAGGTTTCTCCTTTTATAAAATACTCCAGTGCTCTTTTAAAAGCAACTGTTCATCATGATGCCCTCGCCTATCAACATTATCTTTATCAGTTTGGTCCATATCTTCAGAACTCCTTTTCCTTCATGAGCACCAGGAACAAATCAAGAAAGGGATTAATGGTTGGATTGATGGGTAGCTGACTAGTTGATAAACACAGATATCTAGGTAAGTGGCTGCATGAGTAGATGGGTAGATATATATTTAATTTATATCAGTCAATAAATTTTAAAATAATTGAATCATCTTTAAGTAAGGTTTTATATATATATATACACAGATATATATATTTGCATCTTGCTCCATGTATTGTGCTGTTCCTTAAGGGACAGAATGGATTCACCATTCTCTTTTTAAGTGCTAAATAGTTTCACTGGGGTGGATGTATCATAATTTATCTACCTTTTCCTTACTGATCAATATTTGGACTTTTTTCCTTCTATTTTATAATTCTATACAATTATTTAATAGCACTGTAACTCTACGTCTCCCAAACTCAGCATCCAGCTTACGTGTGTCCTAGAAAGTGAAGGAGTATTACACATATCCTTGGAAACTGGAAAGACTGTGCTCTCTCCTGAGCATCTCGGGAGCTGGTAGTATTTCCAAATGCATTAGTAGCTCCTCACTGCACATCATTTGGCACCTCATGCAAAGCTCTGTGCTTAACCCTCAGAAAATTGGAAGAGAGATGCTTCCTGTCTTTAAGGAGTTCACAATAATCATTACAGGGACGTATACCTTATACACATATTATCGACAACGATTAAGTTCCAGGTACAGGGCCAGAGTGTCTCCTTTTAATCTTCACAAGGACCCTCCATACCATTCTTGTTCTACAGATGCGATTTCAAACTGTCCCTGTTACACACTCAATCAGCTTCCAAGCCTCAGTTTTACCTCTCTCTGGTTCATAAACATTTAATAAATACCAATTTACATACATGACAGCTGTTTGTACCCAACTACTATAGCTGAATATTTTAAGCAAATATTCTATAGAAGCATTCATATAAAAAGGGGAAAATGTAGAACAGAATTTCAAATTCTCATAAAATTAATCTTTTCTGGAGCCATGGAAGGTGGGTGAACCCCAAAACTGTTGTCTTAAAATAATCTTTAAATCTTGAACCAAAAAAAAAAAATCCCCTGAAGTCCTCTTAAAACCAAGCAATAGTTAACTCATAAAAAATGTCTGCTTTGAGCATTGTGTTCTTGGTAGCATAGCGGTTTGCACATTGGGCTGCTAACTGCAGGGTCAGTAGTTTGAAACCACCAGATGCTTTGCTGTAGAATGATGAGGCTTCCTTTGCCCATCAAGAATTTAAAGTCTTGGAAACCCAAGGGGAGAGTTCTACTCAGTTCTCTGGGGCTGCTATGACTTGGAATTGACTCAGTGGCAGTGAGTTTGGTTTTTTGTCTCAGAGATAAAAACTGACAAAGCAACTTGAGAGATTACATGGGAAACTTAGGGCAAGTGGCTGAGGGAAAAAGACCTCAGAAAAGCTGTATGAGAATAATTATACCGCTTGAAGGCTATACATCAATATCATGGTCACTAACCTGTATGTGTGGCAGGGGTTGAACCGGTGAATGGCCTACCCTGTAGAGTCTCAACAACAACAAAACAAAATAAGTTATTTTAGAAATAAACTGCTGCCATCAAGCCAATTCCAACTCTTGGAAAATCCACATGTTCAGAATATAACTGTGTTACTTAGAGTTATCAATAACTAATGTTTTGTTTTTGAAAGCTGGACCTTTCTTCTAAAACACCTCTGGATGGACTTAGATTTCCAATCTTTGGCTAGTAAACCCAGGGATTGCAGCAGCTGCACTCTGTGTAGACCCTAACAGCAATTTAGCTAACTCACTTCCACTGGGTCGATACTGACACAAAGCAACAGAGTAAAACTGCACGTGTGGTTTCTACTCTCTTTATGGGAGTCTTGTTTTCCAGGAGTGGCTGGTGGTTTTGAACTGCTGACCTAGTAATTACCGGCACAACTTATAACCACTACATCACTATGCCTGCTGTATAGACCTGTGTGGACCTTAGGACCTACCAAATTTTCTGCTATAAATTCATTCTACTCAACATGAGCTCAACAGGATATATCTGAATATATTGTTTGAATCACTTTATAGCAGCAAAAGTTTGCAAATAACCCAGATGCTAATGTATAGAAGAATGATGAGCCACATTAAGTAAATGCAAACACAGGGATAATAAGCTGTGCTTAAAAAAACGCATGAGTCAGTTCTATATGCACTAGTATGGAAACAGCTTCCTTTTTTTTTTTTTTTTTTAAAGGTAGCTAGTGACTACTTCACATTTCCATTTTGGAAAATAAAAAAAACTTTATAGTGTTCTGATAAGAAAGTTCTGAGTTTTCTATTTCCCCTATCTGCCCTCAGCATGTGAAAAATGTACAGTAAGGCTCATATGATGATGTATCTGCATTTCATTTTTAGAAGAGGTTGAAGAATTATAGCTTGTTTTATAATCAATATATATGTCAGAGCTGATTGATGATAATAAGGGCTTTTAAGATCTGACACATGTTGTAAATAACTGCAAGTGCATATCCTTAATCACATGTACAACTGTGGACTCCTTGTTGATAAGAATGTTTTTACCTTCAACTTGCTCTGCTATAAACTGTAAGAGAAATTATTCTGAGATTTACTGCTTGGTAACTTAAGGATTTATTTTTCAAGTCAAGACCACTTCCAAAAGCCAACTTATTTTGGAGGGTATAAGTTATGTGTTTTCAAAAGAGGGGCTCACTGTTGATTGTCTACACCTGCCTTTCTTCTTAACACTTAATCATCTGGCACTGTTCCTTATAATTATTATTGCACTTATAAAAACAAATAGTCATTATTAAATAAATGGTTCCTCAAAGAAAATTTTTAATGGGGATGCAAATGTAGCATTGAAAAAATGAGTCATGAAACTGGTATTTTTTTTCCTGGAAAATTTTTAGGAGTTAAGTATTTTTGATATTATATACAAATGACTCCCGTCCATGTTCACTGGATCATTAATGTCCAATGAAAATAACAGAAATAAGAAAGAACTTTATTTTATTGTATGAATTTCCACTCACTACATACCAAAGAACTGAAATCAGAAAGGACACCCAGTGGGAGGTAGAGATAGTGATAAGTAATAATAATGTCCATAACTGATGAGGCCAGATAATGGAAGTTCTTAACATCTTCTTCACCCGTTCATCAATTCTTCCTGAGTTGTCGAAACAATAAGCCAAGCTCCAAACCCATAACTGTTGAGTTGATTCCCACTTCTTGTGATACTAGAAACCAGTAGAACTACCCCATACGACTTCACAGGAGAGGACTGTGACTTCTTCCACCGGCCTCATAGACGATGGTTTGGAAACACCAACCTTCTAGTTAGCAACTAAGGGCTTTGAAAGTGTAGAACTGACGCTCATGGTCGAAGTGACAACAAGGTCCACAGTACTGAAACCTTTGGATCATTATTTGTATGGATTCCAAATCTTGAAAGAGCTTAACATGAAGAATAAAACAGCAGCCTACCGTGTGGAAGTCTAATAGAAGAGACCATGGGTTGATAAGCAAGTGTAGCACGCACAGTCGCACATACAGAGGTGCTTTTATTTTTATTATTTTTTTATAAATCATTTTATTGGGGCTCATACAACTCTTATCACAATCCATACATACTTCAATTAAGTAAAGCACCCTTATACATTCGTTGCCCTCATATTTCTCAAAATTCGCCTTCCACTTGGGTTCCTGGAATCAGCTCATCTTCCTTTGTTCCCTCCCCCTCCCTCCTTGCTCCCCCTCCCTCACAAACCCTTAATAACTTATAAATTATTACTCTGTCCTATCTAACACTGCCCAGCATCTCCCCTCACCCACTTACAGAGGAGCTTTTAAATAGCAACATGACCAACATCCGCCATGCATTCAGTCATAGAGACTTTTAGCATCTTTCTCACTTCCTCTTTACAACACACAGCCAATGGCATTTTATCCAAGGGATATAGGACTGAGGTTTAAAAGCATTGGCAGTAGATATGGTCTAGAATTCAAAATCCAAAATTTCCTTTAAAATGGCAAAAATTATAGTATTACAACTGATATTACTAATGATATATATACCTATAAGAAGCTTTATCTTCTTTGCTACATAATATAAAAATTAGCCTTGTTGCCTATTATGAATATGTTAAAAGTGTTGTTTTACTAATATACATATATTTTCCCAGGAACAATATTTTATACTTAGATAAGCGGTACTTTACCAGTTATTAATCGACTTCAGCAAACACCTTTAACTAACAATGAACCCTGAATACCTCAATCTGTTCACAAGCTGTGTTCTTTAACCACTTATCCAGGAAGTGATGATGTGCACAGTGAGACCCTCATGCTACTGTGAGGTTGGTCCATTCTGGGATTAAATTTTTCTCCAAATATAGCTTAGCATATTTTAAAATTACAACCATGAAACAGTTCGAATACATTAAATTTTGAAATTAAAAAAAAAAACCAAATAATTTCCATTGAGTGCTAGTATTCCAGAAAATACAGGTTTCTCTAAATAAATAGATCTAAACCATCACTGCACAGTACCATCAATTTATGGAGCATGAAAAATAATTATGCCTAGATCTCACCCCAAACCAATTGAATGACCCTCTCAGTCTGCTTCAGAATTCCACAGATAATTTTGATGCCTAGTGGGAGTTGAAAATCATAGCTCTAAATTAATCTATAAATTGTTATATCTTAGCTGCCAGATAGTACTGGGGACTGGTGATCTCACAGCCAACTCTAGTTTTACAATTATTAGTTCAAGTACAAAGGGAGCTAGAAAAAGGTCAGTGTATAGATAGTGGGGTCATATCATTCCAGTTTGAATCCTAAATCTTATCAAGTGTACAAAATTGGAATTTTATCTAGTTCTAAGACTTTGTATCTTTATATGGGAAGTAAGAATACCACGCGAATCTTTGAGAATGTTCAGGAGGTAATGTGCATATAGTACTTTTCACTATATCAGGCATATACTAACTGTTGAATAAATAGTTAAGTGTCATTATTATTTACTAACCAAACTCTAGTCTACTGTCTGTTTCTATGTATCGGTCTATCCATCCATCTATCTATCCACCCATCTTTCTATTGATCTACCCATCCATTCACCCACTCACTCACTTACCCATCTATCTGCCTCTCTAACTATTTATCTATCTAAAGTAAACCTAATTTGTTGCTCTTAGGACTAACGTTCAATGCTTTTTAAAGCATTAACAAAGAATTGTTAATTAGGTACTATCTTTATAATCCCATATAATTATTTTATTAACTGTTTCCAATTATACGTAAAAGAAAAAATGTACTTCTATTTCCAAATTACTCTCCACTTTTCTTGAGAAAAATGATATAATCATTCTTCAGTACTCTTAAGAGACTTACAAACTGATTTTAACATATAATTAAAAGTGGTATTCTCTTGAAAGTTAACAAATTTATGTAAAAATATATTCTAATTTTCTTTGGAAAGAAACACGAGGATGATTTCATGCAAGAATGGTGTCTTGATGACAACCATTCTCCAAAACCAAATACTTCACAAGTGCATTAAGCCACGGCCTTTGTTACAATGGGGCTTCCAGCGGAATTGTGTTTAACAATATTTAAACCCCAATACATTTCATAAAAGATACTTTGCCAACCTTTGTACATGTTTCCCATCTGATTTCTGCCCACATGCATGGAAGAGTAAGGACTTCCCCAACTATAAAAATCCACCCTGAGCACATATTATCTTTCTGGACACTAGGTTTATGTCACAAACATTAATAGAAGGTTATTAGCAGTACGTTATCAACAAAACACATAACATGTACCAAATTCAGTGGGAATGAACATTTGGGATTGCTAAACTAACAAGGTTACAGTCCCGAAGGCAAAGGACACTGTTGTAAAACAATAGCAAAGGCTCACAATTTTTAAACAACAAAAGAAAATTTTTTATTTTATAAAGTTGTAAAGGCTATAGCAATCAATTTCAAAAGGTTTTAGCTTCTCATAATTTCTATCCTACAGTATTCTGAATATATGAAGGGGTACCCAAAAATATCTGGATTTTTTTTCAAATCTATGTATTTATATATTCTTACAAACCAACTTAATCACCTTTAAAGTACTCTCCATTACACTTAATACATTTTGTCAAATCTGTAGCCCATTCTGGGAAACATTTTTCAAACGCATCTGTTTGGATGGCGGACAGCATCCCCCTTGTTTTTTTTTTTTCACCTGTTCTATTTAATCAAATCATGGTCCTTTCATTCGCCCTCCACATTCACAGAAACAAAAAAGAAGTGGCATGGAGTGAGGTCAGGTAAGTAAGGTGTGTGGGTCAAGAGAGGCATGCTGGTTGTTGCCCCAAACTGGCACACTGAGATGGTTGCATGAGCAGGTGCATTGTTGTGATGGAAAAACCAGTCTCCCATCTGCCGCAAATTGGGCTTTCTTTGTTGCACACTGTTATGCAATATTTCCAGAATCTCTAAATAGAAAGTTCGACTAGCAGTCTGACCTGGTGGAATGATCTCCAAATGCACTGTGAGTCAACACTGTCATCCATCCAGAACAAGGTTTGTCATCGATTGACATTTCACCTTTTTTGAAATGAGAAAACCGCTCGTACTCTGGAGTTTTCCCCATAGTGCTGTTCTTGTAAGCTGTGTTCACTATTACAACAGTTTCTGGAGCATTTTTTTTTTCTTAGCAGGAAACAAAATTTCACAGTCGCATGCTGGTCTCTTAAGCTGACCATCACAAAAAAAAAAACCAAAGTTTGAGAGGAACTGATTTTACAAACATTTCACTGTGGCCAGAGAGAAACTTCCCAGATGACGCCACAAGTGCACTAACTCCGAGCTAGTTGCTTAATGCTCACATAGTGGGAAAAAGGCTTACTACCAAAGCTCTGCTCTGCCACGCACAATTCTGGTTATTGAGCAGAGTAAGATTAAAGTGACCTATTCTACAAAGATGGTATTACATTCAAAAGTCAAAGCAAAGCCACACTGATTTTCCACCAAAACCTAGTGAAAACTTCTACGTTCGGTAGTTTGTCAATAAGTCCTCTGTTGCTATGATTTTTCAGGGTTACATACAGGAGCTCTAGTGGCACAGTCAGTTAAGCATGGGCTCCTAACCCCTAGGTCAGCTCCTAGGAGAAAGTTGCAGCTTTCTACTTCTGAAAGTCTCAGTCTTGGAAACCCACAAGGGTAGTTCTGGCCTGTTCTACAGGGTCGCTGTGAGTTGGAATTCATTTGATGGCCATGAGTTTTGAGTATTATAAGAAAGCAAGTCATTACTATAGCTGTATGATAATGTAACATGTAATGGATAAAAAATATTTATCTAAAGATAGTAAAGATAAAAGTTACCATATTAAAGATATGGTCATTTTACTTATACCTTTATGGGTGGTGGTGTTGTAGTTGAGTGTTAACTAATGAGCAATCCTGGGTGCAACAGAGAGAAACACCACTCGGTCCTGCTTCAGCTTCACAATTGCTGTTATGCTTGAACCTAATGTTGAAGCCACAATACCCTTCTCCAGGGACTGATTCCTCCTGATAACATACTGAACTATCCGAGACAGAGTCTCCCTCTCTCCCATGCCCCACTGGAACGGTCCGTTCCATTGTTTTCTCCTCCAGATTGTTTATCCAGTCTGTCTTATCTAGATAGACCTGCAGAGATAATAATATGCACAAAAAACAAGGCAGAGCAAAACAAAGTAACAAAAGAAAACAAAGCAACAACAACCAAAAAAAAAGAAGAAACAAAAAACACCCCAATTAGGGGGGGGGGGGGAGAAAAGTTTGTATAGTTCAAGTTCTGTTTGCTGACCTTTAGGAGTGTTTTCCAGTTGCATCTGATGGGGTACCACGCCCTGGCCCCACAGTCTATTTCTGGTTTCCCCTGGGGACTTCGTTGTTCTTCTCCCCTTGCTGTTCTGTTGCACACCCTTAGTTTTTCGCCTCAGTGTGGTGGGGTCAGATCGGGCACACTATCTCCAGTGTTGTCCCCATGGCTCTATGGGTTAGTGAGGGATGTCATGTCTCATAGTGGGGCTGGCCCTATGGTCTTCTCTGTGCTTTGGCTGCTCTGAGCAGGAATATCGTCCTCAGGGCTTGGTGGGCCAGGATGTGCTCCACTCTCTCTTCTTCCGGCATTGGTGTGCTCTGATCAGACATGTCTCTCTCGCTGAGCTGTAGCTTCAGTGCTGTCATGTGAAGTGAATTCTTTTGTGGGGAGGGGTCTGTTCATATAGTTGGGATTGGAGAAAGCCCCTCAGACCTCTCTCATGGTTCCCTGCTTCATGCCAGTAATCTCAGGAGACTTTTATCTGTACTTCTTCCAAGATAGATCTGTTTGTTCTTTTGGCAGTCCATGGTACATCCAATATTCTTCAGCAGCACCATAACACAAGTGCATAACTTCTTCTTTGCTTTTCCTTATTAATGTCTTTTATGAGTTGGAGGAATCAATTAGCTCACTTGCTGCTGTCAAGTCAATTCTAACTCATAATCAGTAAGGGGGTAAAAATCGAAACTATAGAACACACAGGCAGAGTTTTAAAAATTATAATAATTAAATTATGCAAAAATTATGAGGACAAATTGACAAATATGTCAGCCTTTGACACTTCAGAACATTAATGGTTTCAATGAAGTTAATAGAACTTAACACAAAAAGCTGGTAATGAATGACCTCTTATTTAAAACCTCATTATAATCTTATATAGTAAATTATATTATTTATAATCTTAAATTATGACATAGTTTAGGCTGCTAATATAGATATATGCTTTACTCAGCACAAAAAGAAAAAGTGTCTTACTATATACAACTAACTGAAGGCTTATTGTACTTAGTCCAGATTAGCTTTAATTTAATTCTTGTATCAAATGTTCGTATAACTTGAAATTATCCTCATTACAAAGATCAGGAAATAAAGCTCAAACTTTGTAATAACTTGACCAAAATCACAACATTCATGAGAGTTGCAGCTTGTATTTTAATGAAAGACATTTGGATTAGATCATATATTACTTGAATTAGTCTATATGCCATATCAGGTACTCTCGGTAGCTCCCCATCTACTAATGATCCACTCCTTCTAGATAATGCTAGTTATAAATTGCTCGAAGAGATTTAGAGAGAGAAAAGCAACTTATTTATAGTACACCACCACAAGGGACAAGCTCCTTTAAGTGGAGAAAAATTATTTCATCTTTCCAAGGGCCATGGTAGAGCCAAGGGTTAAACATTGACCTCCTAACCAAAAGGGTAGCCACATTCAAATTCACCAGTTGCTCCACTGGAGAAAGGTGAGACTGTTTCCATAAAGATTTACTGTCTTGGGAACAATTGTACTGTTTTATGGGATCTGAGTCAGAATTGACTCAATGGCAGTAAATTTGCAGGAACCCTGTTGGGGCACTGATTCAACACTTAACTGCTAATCCAAAGGTTAGTGGTTTGAACCATCCTGGCAGATCTTCAGGAGCAAGAGCTAGAGAACTGTTCCCACAAAGACGACAGGGAAGAAAACCCAATGGGGGAGTTGTCCTCTCTCAGATGGGGTCACTGAGCCAAAAAGCCTAATCAACAGTGCCTAAAAGAACTAACAGCTACAGTTAGCTTATCTAAAATCAGAGCAAACATCTGTGAGTCACTGTGAAAATGAGATCAAGTACAGTGCATTCAGTACTGACCATACAGAGATGGCAAACAAAGCAATTCCCACAGACAAACATATGTTTCTGTCTCTCCCTGCTACAGAGGGAACACAGTGGACAAATAAGGCTTAGTCTTACCATCTGTGTTCATTGGAAGAGGAAACTCAAATGTCAATATGCTGGATCAAATACAGCAAGTATGCTCATTGCCATATTTGGCCAAAAGTGATCATATATATAGTGATCATACATATATACAGTAATCATATATACAGTAATCATATATATAGTAATCATATATAGTAAATATATATAGTAACATATATATATATTCCCAATAAACACAAACCTAGAAATACCACATTCTACTCAATTTACTCACCTTCTGAGATTCACAGTGACACATAGCTGTCTTCTCTCTTCCTAACAAATCTCCCCAAAATATTCTTAGGGTGGAAACCCTCTCCGGTGAAAAATAACTCATACCTGCTGTGTCTCATGCAACCTGCACATGGTTCATCCATAGGGAATGTCTACCAACTTGAAATATTGCATCCTCACTATTGGAAACCTACTGAAGTAATTTCCAGCCCAGAGATTTATGAGACTAAGTCAAAGATTGGAAATAATAGCTAGATTCTACGCGGACCCTTTCTGCTGGGGGTTGGATACATGAATCAATTACTGGGGCCCTTTAAGGGGAAGGCTATGGCAGAACATGTACTCCAGCTGTTGTCAGATACCAGAACTGCTCTGTTGAGGATTTACTCAATTAAGTATTCGACTACTTAGCCAAAAAGGTCGACAGTTTGGACCCACCAAAAACTACGTTGAAAGACGGCTCTGAAAACCTTGTGAACCGCAGCTCTATTCTTCCAACACCGGCTAGCCATGACTTAAACTTTCTCTCAGGGTGACTACAACATTATTTAGGGCACGTGTTGGTAAGCAGAGCAAGACAATTCAAAAATTTTCTTTTAGACCCTGGAGGATCCCTTCCTCATGCCCTCACGCCTATCACACACCGCTTTACCCCCATCGAGATGTTTCTTCCATAATTAGCTTGAGCTACACTGGCCTCTATGCCAAACTCCATGCCAGTCCTTCACTCATCTGCACACCTTAGCCTCCTGTCTTTCTGGGAAAATCTTCCCTGCGATATTGGAATAACCTTTAAGTTTCTGCTCAAATGTAATTTTCTCAAGAATGTTGAATGCAGAGCAAGTTAGACCATATAGGAAATGTACTCATTCCATACCAGGACATCACTGCCCCATGATATGCTGGCTATTTCACTTATTGGTGGGACAGTGAATTATTTATTTATTTTAAATCATTTTCTTGGGGGCTCTTATAACTCTTATAACTTTCGATACATCAGTTGCATCAAGCATATTTGTACATATGTTGCCATCATCATTTCCAAAACATTTTCTATTTGAGTCCTTGGTATCAGCGCCTCTTGAATTTGGCTCTTCTAGCCAAAGTCTCTAACTCCCACCAAACTATCTTTGCCTGCTTGGGTCGGGTAAGAAGGTAGGGAGGATACTGATAGGATTCACCTGTGAGTAATTGTCAACAGGATGCCCTGAAATACCATCCTGCTACATATAAAATGAACCCTCCGAGAAGCAGGATGAGGGATCTCATTGCCAGCAAGAACCAGAAGTAAAATATGTCCTCTGGACCCAAGATTCCTGTGCAGTGAGCCCCCTTGTTCCGGAAACCAGCTGTACCATCAGAAGAGCAGCAGTAGAATCAGGAGCCAAAGTGTGGAACAAAGTGGTGGACGTCCCAATCCATGGAGCAAGGAAAGCTGAGTGTTTGGTGCAGGTTGGCATGCAGAGTGGGGTGATCCTTGGTACTTCATTGGGGAAGTTGGGCTTTCTGACCCATGGCAATGGCGCTTGGTGCTTTGGACCAGTGGCTTCCTGGAGGGAGGTGCCTTTGGGTGTTTAAGCCCAGGGAGCTGGGTTTTCTGAGCTCTGGATCTTGAGCTGAATGCTTTGGAGAATTTATTGCAAACCTGAAAGAACTTTGTAATATGTCCTGGTAAAGGGGTATCCTGCGACTTTCTCACTGTTAACTTTCTTAATAAACCCTTTAACTTGAATTTTGTCTGTGGGCTTTGTGTAGCCATTGCAATGGATATTAGATCCCAGGAAGGCAAAACACAAACACATTAAGACAATAACCTTCTTGTCTCCTTTCTTTGGTTGGTTTGTTTTCTAGCCTTCATGTTTCTCTTTACAACATACTTTTTAAAATAAAAAAATTACCTCTCTCCCCTCATTTCCACTAGTAAAACAAACGCCCTGTCTTCAGGCCTTGTTCAACTTCATCTCCTATGTTAGATCTCCCTAGATACCACTGATTGAACCTCCCTTTCTTATTTCCCCCACAATTGGACCTACATTGTAGTTTTTGCCACATGTGTTTCGGTGCCTCTTTCTTGTTCTTTTAAAAAGTCTTCTTTATATTCCTTTTCATGCCTGACATTTCATAGGCACTCAATAAACACTTATGAAATTGAACTGGCCAAATCTAGTTTTGTGATGTTGGCAGGCAAAAATCCTAGCTATAAATATTATACTTTATTGGGAATATTTTTAACTTCTTCCAAATCAATGTAAAAACCAATTCAGTATGATTGAAAGTGAGGTATTTTCACTTAGCACACAGATAGCTATCCAGAGGGCCAAAGGTTGAATTCAGGAGAAAGATATTGTTTAGAGAAGCCGGTGTCTAAGGATAGATTTGTAAAGAGGACAGAGATAACCGCTAGAGACCTCTGGAATCTTAGAAAGAAGTCTGGATATCCAAGAAAAGTACTTTAAATAGCAGATAATGGTTCACATGGAAAAGGAATGGGGTTATCAGGGGATACAATGACAGAAATGGAACTGTTGGGTTTGATCACATGAAGGACACAGCCACATTGCCCACTGTAAGTTCGGGGCTGTGGTTGTTAGGTGCTGTCAAGTCCATTGTGACTCACAGTGACCGTATGCACAACAGAGTGAAATGTCAACCAGTTTAGCATGCCCCTCACCATAGTTGTTCTGTTTGAGCTCAGTTTTGCAGCCACTGTGTCCATCCATCTCCGTGAGGATCTTCCTCTTTTTCATTGCCTGGCTACTTACACCAAGCAGGCTGTGGTTATCTCCTGACAACGTGTCCAGAGTACATAAGACTAAGTCTCTCCATCCTTGCTTCTAAGGAGCATTCTGGGTGTGCTTCTTCCAAGACAGATTTGTTTATTATTTTGAAAATCACAATATTTTCAATATTCTTCACCGGCACCATAATTCAAGGGCAAAAATTCTTTCCAGTTTACAACCTGAGCCAGCCTAAATACAAAGGACGCTGGAATAGCTCCTGGCATTCAAGGGAGAACGGAACAGCCAGGATGCAGGAAAGCAAGAACCAGGGCAGCCCTAAAGCCAATTTTCCACAAAACAATCCATCAAGTCACCAACAACCCAGAGTTACTCCTTTTAAAGCCAACCGAATAGCTGAAAGCCAATTCACTGAACAGCCTCTTCCTTGAATTTACCTACTTCTTTTAACAATTGGAAATAATTCACAGAAATGTTTATTGACCAATCTTGGTTTGACAAATTGTGGGGGAAAAAATAATGCTGTGTTTTGATTGAACAGTTTAGGTTCCCTTTATAGTAGCATTGTCAAGAAAGCTCAGTCTGTCCCAGATACACATGGTTAGAACTAAAGGGAACTGGCTAGAGAAAGGGTTGTGGGGGGAGGCAGGGCATCCAAGAGCTAGAAAGGAAGCCAGCCCATGTCCCCATCTCACTGTCCCTCCTCCAGAGAGCAGAGACTGAAGGGCAAAATAGATGGGTGGAGAATGAGAGTCCAAAGGCGAGTTGGGGAAGAAGATAGAGAGAATGGGAATCACACACACACACACACACACACACACACACAGAGAGAGAGAGAGAGGCTGTGAGGACTATATAAGCGTATTTAAGCTGGACAAAGATAGATCATCAGTGATTTTAAGCAGAAGCAGAGTGAAAACAATGAACTAGATTGCTCTGAGCAGAGCTTTAACTAAGTTTTATTTTCTGATTGGTAGTAATACAGGCTGCAGATATTCTCGGAGACTCATTCATTCAATCACACCTAGTTTCCTATAGGATTAGAGTGTAAATCTTTAAAAAATTATTTTATTTTATTGAGGGCTCTTACAGCTCTTACCACAATCCATCCATACATATATCCATTGTGTCATACACATCTGTCCATCTATAGTTATCATATTTTTCAAAACATTTTCTTTCTACTTAAGCCCCTGGCATTAGCTCCTCATTTCCTCCCCCTCCCTTACCCCCTCCCTCCTCCATTCTCCTTGATAATTTATAAATTATTCTCTTTTTTTTTCATGTCTTACGCTGACCAGTCTAATTTCACCCTGGGAGGCGGGCCATATGTCATTCATTGTGGTTGGCTCCCCCTTACTCCCCACCCTCTACCCTTTACCCTCCTTGCATCGCTGCTGCCCTTTTTTGGTTCTGGGTGGTCTATCTGCTCTGGATTCCCTGCGTGGCGAGCCCTTATCTGGACCAGTATACATGTCTAATCTCAATGAGAGCTGAAAGCCTCCTCTTTTTCTTGCACAGAAGCCAGTGGGCTCAACCTCTGACCTCTCAGTTCACAGTGCATTTGTAACCCACGAGGTCACCAGGGTTCCTGTGGAGTAGTCGTTATTTTCTGAGCTTTAAAAATTTCCATTCTAAGCTCATATATTACATGTAGAGCTCCAATGTTCCCAATTCTTCCACAATTAATCATTTTGCTTATATTTCATCCATAAAGTTTAATGTGCACTGAATCCAGCAATTTATGAAGTGGCATGAGCAAGCATCCTCTTCTTTTCTTTTTTCTCTTACATAAAATAGTTCATTTAAACTGAAGTTTGAAGTCTGGTTTGCTATTTTACACATCAAGTCAGACAACAGACCAAGCAAATTATCCTTGCATCTAGCCGGCTTTATCAACTGTACCTGCTCACAATAAGTCATCTATGTAAGTGCTGTCAGTGCAGGCCAGCTGCAGAGCCAAATGGATAGGGTGAAATGCCAGTTTTATATCTTGTCTCCTGTGTGCCTGGGACAATTGGCTTCAGCGCTGTATGCTTATTTGCATAGTCAACACCGCAGCAATAAAACACTGACTTCACAGGGTTTTTGATAGAGTTCCTGGTGGCAAAAACAGGCTACAGGTAGATAGTCCTGGTGATTGACTTCTGAAAACCCAGCTGTTGAAAACTTTATGATGCACGTTTACCATGAGAAACACAGTTACCATGAGTTGGAATCTACGCCACCACAATGGATAGAGTTGATAGTTTGTAAGGATAAAACGGTACGATACAGAAAGCTTCTAAAGCAGTGTCTGACCTATTACAAGCACCCCTTAATTGTCTCCGTTGTTGTAGCTATGGCGATGACAATGATGCTATGGTGATGATGTCATTTTTGTTATTGGAGCGGTAGTTAGTGAACTGAACACCAAGCTCACTGCCATGGAGTTCATTTCTCCTCGTTGCCGTCCTGAAGGGTGGGGTGGAACTGCCCCTGTGGGTTTTTAAGGCTAACTCTTTATGGAAGTAGAAAGCCTCCTCTTTCGCCCAAGGAGCTACTGGTAGTTTCAAACTACTGACCTTGCATTCAGCAGCCCACTGGATAAGCACTACACCACCAGGCTTCGTTGGTAGATAGTAGGGCTACAAAAAGTTGCAAAACCTGGTTTCTGCCTCAGACAGCTTAAGATCCAGGGAAGAGAAGAATGCCACCCAACTCCACTCACGATTCTCTCGGCATGTGGAATGCGACCTCTTATTTTGCAGCTAAGGATCCAAAATGGTACTAACAACAACCACGGGGTCTGTTCCTCTCAAGGGATTTAGTAGGCGATGGTAGAATCAGCCCCAGTCCACCAACATGTCACCCTGTTCGCCATTTCTCCCATCAATAGAAGGAGGAACCTGAAGGACAGCCTGAGCCTTCCTGGGTTGGCACTATCTCTGCGGGGGGGAGGGAGGAGAGGAGTCACATGTCCTAGGCCCAACCATACAGGAAAGACAAGAAAAGTTTGTTTTTAAAACCAAAGTTTCCAAGGAGGACCCAGGAGAATCGCCCATAGCAATTGATAAGGAAGCAGCCACTGGGTTGCTTCCTGAGGTAGAATTGAGCTTGGCGAGAGAGTTCTTCGGCAAGTTTCACATCTCCCCCCTTCATGTGGGACAGTCATAGCTACGATGCACATTTCTGGGGCAGAGCTTTGTGCAGGCAGAAGGGCCTTCAGAGAAGCTTCTTAGTAGCTCTTAAAAGGGCTGTGTTGTGTTTCTTTGCGTTGCCATGAGTCAGTTCTGACTCACAGTGACCTTGTGTAAAACAGAACAAAGTGTCGACCGGTTCTGAGGCATCTTCACAGTCATTGCTGTACGTGAGCTAATTGTTGTCATCACGATGTCAGTCCATCTTGCTGAAGGTCTTCCTCTTCTTTGGCTCACCCTCTATTTTACCAAGCAAGGTGACCTCCTCCTGATCATGTGTCGAATGTAAATGAGAAGAAATCTTGCCATCCTCATTTCTGAGAATTCTGGCTGTCCTTCTGTCTAGACAGATGTATTTAGTCATCTGTCAGTTCCTGGCAGATTTCAGTCACCTTAGCATTTTTAATTGCCTCAAATGCATGTGAAATTGGACAAGGAATAAGCAAGACCAAAGAGTTTGTGCATTTGAATTTTGCTCTTGATGATGACCATTTGCAAGTACCATGGACCGTCAGAAGAAAAGGACTATAGTTTGTAAGACAGCCACATCCAAGTTCCCGGGCTCCCATGATTCCCCATGAGCCTGTGTGAAGGAGGAAGAAAACAGAGGGAAATAGAGCCAAATGAGTACCCTCATTTGAAAGGCAATTAGGAACATGGCCTTCTGGAAGGACCTAGGAAAATAAAATTGTCCCTCTGTGGTAGTTACATAATCTGTTGTTAAATTGAGGCTTAAGAGTGAAGGGGGGTGGAGTTTAACCTGCGGATCAGATCGCAGCTTGATGACCTCATTTGGAGGTGCTAAGGAGATAAACAGCTAGTTGGAGGCAGGACACATGCTCACTCCCTGAGAGACTCTCTACTTTGCTGATGGCAGCAAGAGCCCTGGAGCTGGAGGAGCCACGTGGAGATCCATACCAGCACTGAGATGCTACCACCATCACTGGATCCTCAAAACTATCGATCCACTGGCTTGTGATCTTCCTGCATTCGGCATCATTGCATGTGTTTCCTAGGTCTGAAGAGGACTTTTTAGACTGGTATCAGACATATGGGCTAATATCGGACTTAATGACTTGATCTGCACTGGGCTGGGATGTGTTCTCAATATTCAATTGCTCTTGTATATAAAGCTCTTTCTTAAACACATATGAATGTGGCTATGGATTTGTTTCCCTAATCTACCCAGACTAGCACACCCTCTTGACAGGAGTCACAGCAAAACAAGGCACTATCGGAGGACAGCAACAGAGCCTTTGTCCCATCAAATGTAGACATCTTTAAAGAGAGCATGCTTTCCACAGAGCGCAAAGGAAAGCAGAAGGGAAGAGCGGCCATCTTCTTTCCAGTCCGGCTTCCACTCTTCCCCTTTCTGCCTGACTTGAGGGCGTAGCATGGAAAGACGCACCCTCTGTTGACACAATAGCGCAGCGGTCGGCTGCTAAGTAAAAATTTGACAGTTCAGACTCACACTGGAGCTCCAAGAGAGAAAGATCTGCCAATGTGCCTGCATAAAGATGGCAGCCAAGAAGACCCTATAGGGCAGTGTTCCTCTGTTGCATGAGTGTCCGGAGCCATGAGGCCCGGCCATTACTTGGAATTTATTAGCCTGAGCTCTGGGTAGTCTTCTATCCCAGTCTAGGTGACAGAGCACTGCAGCTGTAAAGCTTGAGCAAACAAGGGGTGATGCTCTTTAGATAAGCACCTGTGTCCTGCATCCCCTTGATTGGGTAAAAAGATTGTCCTCGCCCGCGCCTGATTTACATAAACATGCCACTACACAGCGTACCTGGTTGAAGACTGTAAGCCGTTACATGGGCAGGGTGTGCTCCCCTGAACTCCCTGATTGGCCTGTTGCCAAAGTAGCCTAATTTGCATGTGCGGCGGATGCTTCCCCGCTTGCTGGCCGATATAAGCTGTAACTCTTTGTTGATAAAACGAGACTTGATCACGATACTGTCTTGTCTCCATTCTCCGTGCCTCTTGTACCCCCCCCCCCCAAATCCCCACTCTCTCCTCCAGGATCCATGTTGAAGTTTCCGCGGGACGGGACACATGAGGTCACCTTGTGTTACACTCAACTCAATGGCACCTAGCAACAAGACATTTTAAGAAGATGTAGAGGCCAATCCCTCCTCACCAAAGTCCAAGCATCTCACTTCATAGCCTGCACTGGAGGAGAAGAAGCAAACTTAGAAACATAAGACATTGGAGTTTAAGTAGGATTATATTATTATAATAACCCAAAGTGATCAGAACGTTATTGTGGACTCGAGGGAAATTAAACACAGTAGGCTGAGAGTTGTAAGTGAAAAGGAAATAATAATATTTGCATGTCCACAGATTCTTTTCATAATGTTTTTAAAGGAGAATAGGAAAAGGATGAATGCAGAGGAGCAAATGAAAACTGTATTTCTCTTTTGAGGGCACAAATGTCAGTTTAGCCATGTTATCACGCATGAAATATCTGAAAATGAATTATTTAAACAGTAACCCCAAAACCTAATTGGCTTCATTGATGGAAGCTCTGCATGCAGAATGTGTCACCATTCACTAGGAAGCCAGGCTGGCCCCGCGGCTCGAGTGCGAGGCTGCTAACCTGGTCAGCTGCGGGAACCCAGACTTTGTTCCATGAGAGAGAGACAGGACAATCTGCCTCTGCACACATTGTAAGAGTCCCCAGTGAAATGGTTTAATTAAAACACAAAACAGATTTAAATCTTGGAAGTCTTATGGGATAGTTCTATTCTGTCATCAGGAGTCAGAATCAACTCATTTGTAGTGGGTTTGGTTGGTATCCGTTTGGCCAGTCTCTAAGTGGAATAAAGACATTATGGCAAAGGATATGGAACTATCTTGGGTACTATCAACCCTATTTCTTCTTACCTTTTTTTTTTTTGAGGAAAACTAAAATAACATCAATGCACTGTCCGAAGGGATTCAAGAATTCCACCAAGTATCCCACTCCTGTTCTAAGAGACTACCAAGGGAGATGCCGACTAAAATGTCACTGGTTCACAGGGAAAAGAAAATAAGTCAGAAAAAGAAATGTGTAATGAGGAGATCATGATAAGCATGATTTCAAAAGTTTGAATGCAATGAAATATGTACTGTATACTGTGTCTATTGTGATTTCAAAGACTATGTGGGTTAGTCAGCGGTGGATTTAAAACCGACAGAACAGCATCCAGATAAATCCAAAAAAGCTGTCAGTCTGATTAGCTTGACTATGCAGGTGATTTTCTTCCATACTTGATTTTTCCCATCTGATTTCCTCAAAAGTGTAATAGGAACATATTGCTATCTTTCATTAATAATCCTTGATAACCCCTTACCCCCTGCCGGTAACCCCAAGTTCAATATCAAAAGAGCAAATGAGTGAACTTGCCAGACTGATAACCGCTTTGTCCACAAGACCGACCAACCAGCCAATCAGACATCCCAAACAAAAATCCCATCGTTTTATCCCACACCACATTCCCTTTGGGAGTCTGAGGAGGCCGCCTCCACAGCACACGATGACAACCCAGGCCTCCCACCGCATGCAGAGGTTCATTCGGTTCCTAATGAGCAGCCTCCAGGATTGTGAGATGCAAAGGCCAATAGATGAGACTCCAATGAAAACATCCGTGTGACTTCGCCCTCTGTATTAGCTGAGTTAGAGATTTTTCTTTTTAAGGTTTTATCCTGATGAACTATGGGAGGTTTACTCTGACTTTTTCCCAAAACCAGTGAGTTAGTTAAAGTTTATTGTGCCAATCTGGCTGATAAACACATGTGGGGTTAATTGAGGGGCACAGAGATAAATGGCTCGGTGGGCCTCGCCTTTCGAGTTCTCCTTTCTCTTTCTTTCTGATGATCAGAACAGGGTGCAGCTGCCTCAGCCAGTTCCTGCTTCAGCTGACAAGGTTCACTTCCTGCAAGACATCCCTGAGAAGAAGCCACATGGACCTACCCTGATGCAGCCCTGGATGCTGGAGCAGCCATGTGGAGACCCCTGCCAGTGCTGAGATGCTTACATGATCACTGATTCAGCTTTCCTCCTGCAGTCGGCATCATACTGTGTGTTTTGTGAGATGGAAGAGGACTTTGTGGATTGGTTTCGGACATATGGGTTAATGTTGGACTTGTGGGCTTGGGCAGCACTAAGTTGGGATGTTTTCTTGATGTGCACTTACCCTTTATATAAAACTCTCTTATACAAGAGTTTCTGTGGATTTGTTTCTCTAATGTACCCAGACTAACACACCAGTTATGGAAGAAATCATGAGAGCATAATAATAATTTTTCTTAAATCTAAAAGCATGCTAGTTGTCTTTGAACTGGAAGAAAAGTCTGAGAAATTAAGAGTGGGAGCAGGGCCTCAGGCATGGGAGAAGAGGGGCAAGGAAACCATCATTTTAACGAAGTTCGCAGTTATCTTACCAACAGCTGGATGAGGCTATGACCAATAGAACTCTGAGGAACTGTTTTTGTTGAAGCTGAAAAGATGTGGAACATGACATTCTTTACTCAGAGAGGAAAATGCTATGACCATCTTACAAAGAATATGAAAATGGATTACTGAAAATCATCAATGGACAAGGCAAAACAAGTTAAAAACTACCACCCCTCTTTGTTTCTTTTTTAGAGGATTTTTGCATGACTTTGAAGTTCATAGACACTTCTACTGTGAAGAGGCAAACAGACGGCAATGATGAAATACAGCACACCTATCATCCTCCTTTGTGGGCTAGTTTTCCCTCCATTTTTTACTTTTTAGTGTCAGGCAAAAAGGATAAATGGTACACCATCCTGTTCTCTCCCAAATCCAGCCCTCACATTCCTGGAATGGATGGAAACCCAGAGTAGCCTTCTGTTGCCATCAGAGCATCTCTCCACTGTTGTTTGCAATGCCAGCCTTGGCCATACCGTTCCTTAATGCTGCCATTTTTCTGACCTGGATTATCCTGTACTTAGAGCAATGAGTTAGTGGGCAGTCATTTCTGTAGAAATAGCCTTTACCTTTTCTAAGGGTGATGGTACATAAATGCCATGAGAATAAGTAGGTAACGTAAATGAGTGAACATGCCTGGTTAAAGATCCAGACATACTATTTTAACTGCCTTCCCTCCCCCTTCTGGATAGAATGGGAGAAATATATAGTGGGAATGCTAAAGCATTAATATGACCAGATTTATTTGTCTGAAAGAAACCCTTGAAGCCTGCAAGTGAACCCACCTCTATAGCGTTCTGGTAAACCAAAGACAGGCGTAGAAGGTGAGCCATAACACCAGGGAGAGGCACTCTCCTTAGAGCAGTACAAGATCTGCATTAGGGCCTAAAATCAAAGGCACCGATGACAGGGTCCCAGTGTCATCCTAAGGTGTTCTTGAAGACTACACAATCACTTTCTGATATCCAAACTGCCAAGGTGTAGTCACAAGAAGACCAGAGGAGCTGTAGCTCTGGGTGAGTCCCTGGTAACCCGAGAAGGCAGGAAGGAACAGGTTTTCTATGGGAAAGATAGAGATTAAGCAGATGAAGCAGCAATTTACACAAAGACTCAGGAAGGTAGATTTAAGGGACTCCCCCTAGAGACTAAGATATGTAAATAGCAGAAAGCTACCTCCTTTGTCCACCCCAATTCTAGCCAGATGCTTCCATTAAAAACCCCTCCTGATTATGTTTGTGACAAGGCTTTTAATCAGGATCTTTACCAAAGTTACTGTTTATATTTGTTGGAGTTTCTCCATGGAAGGAACTGTTAGGTAGTTCTAGCACAGGGATGGGGAATGTCCTTTAAAGCATGCCCAGAGAGCCAAGCACAGGAACAAGGAGTGGCGCACTGCACATGCACAGAGGCTCAGGTTTCCCATAGGTAGGCATGGGTGGGTGCTAAACCTGGATTGGCCAACCTAGGCCAGGTGAATTCAATTCAGCCAATGGGATCGATCAGGGGTCATCCAACACACTTCCCTGTGGAATGCTTGAAAAGGCAGGAGCCCAGAGGGCTGGTGGGTGGAGAGAGAGAGCGAGAAGAAGAGGAGGAGAAGAAGAAGAAGAAGAAGAAGGAAGAAGAAGAAGAAAGAGAGAGAGATAACTTGGTCTGCGTCACACTGAGCAACTTCCGCCAGGCTGCATGGTCGGGAGAAGTCCTATGGGTGCCATGTAAACCTGAACTTCTTCCAGCTCTCATAAAACTCACTTGGATCACGAGCCAGGCTTCGGCGTGAGTTCTTTCTCGCACGGGGCCAAGGACTGAGGTGTAACTCTAGCTCCAGAGAGATCTAACAGAAGCAAACCACTTCCAACTCTGTATATAAAGTGCTATTCATTTACTGCTCTTTGGTCTCTGTCAGACATAACTTTAATGGCACGTGAGTCTATTTCCCATTCCTTTTTTCCCTTTATCCCATACGCTGAATAAAACTTTGTTTTTTCTTACTATTATAACTTGGTGATGGTTTTCCTTTAGGACAAATTGAAAGGGTGACTTTTATCCAGGAAGAAAACTTAGAAGCTACGAAGAGATTGGAAAGAAGAGGGAATGGAAGCAGGCAATACAGGAAGAAAGTGGGGGTAGCTGCCATCGTCATGTAACAAAATACGTATGGTGTATTGAATGGAAAAGTGATTTTCTTTGTACAATGTCATCCCTATCATAATAATAAGTAATAAAGAAAAGGCAAAAGTTGCTGTATAGGGCATAGTTCTACTGTGATGCTCATGGAATCACTATAAGTAAGAATTAACTCAAAGACAAATGGGACCTCCATTAACCTTCTAAATCAGGATATGTAGCAACATTAGAGACCAAGTTTACATCCACATTGCATTTATCTCCACTGTAGTTTAGGCCAACATTAAGTTAAGGGCTTTATAAAGGGGTTGGTTGAGCCTCAATTTTTTTTTTTCATTAGTAAAAAGAAATGTTTATTATGTGTAAGTACTATAGGTCAGGAAATTCATCACAGAGCCTTTGCCCAAATTACTTGCAATGTGCTGTGGGAGTGGTTAGATAAACATAAGGCAGTGAGAGAAGTCATCGGGTGCTGGAGGAACTCAAAGGAGGGCCACCTAGCTGTCCACTGCCACTCACATTCAGGAGGATGCCGATTGAGTTGATTAGGAAGTGGCTGGTATTTGTTCCCTGGGAACTGTGCAATGTGGCAGCTCCAAGAATATCATCGAAACTATAGTGGCATCATAGAAATCGTCTTGACGAAAGTTGCTTTGGGTTGAATCTTAAAAATGTCAGTAGAATTTATCTAGAGATTTCTCTTGCAGAAGAGAGAAGAGCACAGGGAGGATCTCATTCCTGACAGAGCACTTGTGAAAAAAGTGCACAATACATGTCCTTCATGTCTCAGCACGGTTTTGCCTAGAGAGCATTAACGACCAAAGAACAAATCATCATTTTTAACTGTGAAGCTCAGACAAGAACGCAGTTCCCCCTCTTATCGTCGCAAAGATTTACTAAACCATGATTCACATAAACACAATCCCCTTTGATGATCAAAGAGTTCTTCCCATGTAGAAACAGGTATCGAAAAGACACAGAAAAATTAAAACTGGCCAAGTGGACATCAGCAAATCAAACACCACGAACAAGTAGGAAAGCCATAAATATATGAAAGTCAAGAACAGCTACTGTGACTTTCTCTGCAAACCATATTATCTCCTCTCTCTGAACTCTTTTGGACTGCACCCCCACCTCCCCCCACCCCCGCCCTTGTTAATGATGTCCTGGCTGTCTTCTGGTTTTTTACTATCTCTTTTAAAGTAGATGCTCAGTGCTTTGTATCATAGCCCTTGGCATTTTCTACAGTACATTGAGCAACCAACCTGTATCAATATTGGTTACAAGTAAGAACAAAAAGGTGTCACCAACAGTTTTATATGATCTGATTGTAATACTAGTACCATGAAACTGCCACCACGAATACTGTCGGAATGTAAGATTCTTTTACATTTAACAGAGAGAGTTGACTCATGCTGAAAAGAGGACAGTGAGATTTGGGTTTCTTTTAGGAAAGACAACTTGGGAATTGCTAGAAAAAATACATCATCTTTGGCACTGTAGAGAATCTGAAAAAAATGAAGGAAATTCTGATGGGTTGCCCATAGAAACAACAATGTATGCAAATACACACGAGTTCATGAAGATGGCACAGGACTGGGCAACAACACTCCATTGTGTGACACATGAGGTTGTCATGAGATGAAGTTGACTCAATGGCTGGTGGCAACCATACTAATATTGAAGAGAATCAGTGAGTACAGTATATTTTCCTGACCCCCACCCACCCACTTTTTAAATCCCCATTTGATATCTTCCTTTTTCTTGGGTCCCTTTAGTTAGTCTCCTAGTGGCATTCCCTGTTCCTAGAGCTTCCCCATAAGCTCTGCTTTCCTTGTCAACTTCACAGATGTCTCCCCTTTCTTATGCATACAGACCCTGGTTATGCAGTGAATTTGATCAGCAGGAAGCTTAGGGGGGAAAAGGGGGGCTGTCCCCAAAGATGCACCAATCAGCAAGGAATAGCATGCCAAGCCCATAAGGAAAAAGAAGCCTCCTAAGAAATCAGTCCTTGCACTAGAAACCTCTGGGAAGACCATGGGCGCTAGGAACCAATTCCATTACACGTGACGCATCACATGCACATGGAAGCAATCCACGAAGTTCTTCCTAACACACAAGCACACCCTCCAAATGCAGATGGGAGGCAGAGGGAGGGTGGGGAGAGAGGGTATATCATGTCAAAGACCTGGACTCTGGGGGCTTCTCCACCCTCCCTCTCTGGAGACAACCCATTGACAAGAACTTTCTACTATCAAAAACTTGGCATTCACTCGTAAGGCTTACTTTCACTTACTTTCCTGCTTCTGTCTTGAGAATTCTTTCTGCAGTGAGAAGTAAGATCCAAGGACATGCATCTCATAAGCTGACATATTAAGCACGGGGGTGCTAACCAAGATGAAGAAAGGGGAGGCTGCTTGCTCTCAGAGAGATGGACCCGCTACTCCAAAACTCTACTCTGTGCTATAGGATTGCGAGGAGTCAGAAGCAACTTAAAGACAAGGGGTTTCTTTTGTCTAGCAGTTTACCTCTACCTCATTCTTCAAATTCCTGACACACACAGTGTTTCTCTGTTTACCAAAGGCCTGCTAGTTACAAATACCTGTGTTCCTTAGTGGAGTATTAAAGTTGATTTTATTATAATTAATAAGATTAATGAGAAAAACAACAAGCAAAAATGCAAGTGGTAAATTCTGAATATATATACATTTTATTTTATATTTCTTGAGAATAAAAGCTAATGCATTGTGCTTTCAAAATCACTGGTGTAAGACACTACAAAATAGTAATAATTTGTAAATTATCAAGGATACATCAGGGAGAGGGGAGTAGGGAGGGCAGAGAAAAAATGAGGAGCTGATAACAAGAGCTCAAGTAGAAAGCAAATGTTTTGAGAATGATGATGGCAACATATGTACACATGTGCTTGACACAGTGGATGGATGTATGGATTGTGATGAGTTGTATGAGCCCCCAATAAAAAGATTTTTTTTAAATGTAATTGCCAACTACTGGGGCAGTGGAGAAAAGATCCAATGCTGTGCACCGATGGATGTATATTCATTCATTATGAAAAATTCCATGGGGCCTAGGGGGGAGAGAGAGAGGACTATTTGTCAGTGAAAGCAGCTTTGGAGAAAAGCTCGACTTGCACACAAAAAAACTGCTCAAATGTACTTTTTTTCTACTGCAACTACGATATGAATAATAGTGAAATGGCTGTAGGACAGCTTGAGCCAAATTTTAATTTGTTTTTTGATTTATTACCTAGGAAGATCAATTTATTTCTGGAAACAACTGCTCTTACTCTGGGAGCTTTCACATGTAAAAAGACAATGAATTTGATTAGCAAATAATTGACATGATCCGGGACTTGCTTTGCATTACATATTGCTAAAAATAGTCATTCTATAGTCTCTGCTCTCAAAGATAAACCAGATTTCAATAATCATCTGCAATACAATGCCTGTACTTTCTAGGAAGGAAACTATTCCAATGTCTGTTTAAGTGAGAACTCGCTCTGCATACGATGACTTTGGGACCAAGCCAAAAGAGCATGTTTCTACGCATGCTTATATTTCTTCCCTCAAGATCACATCAACTTGAAAATGTAACAACATTTGGGGAAATGATGTCAGAGAGGACGGGTTTGAGAGAGAGATAACCGATTATAGTTGAGACAAACTAAATTGGGGGAAAGCATAGAAAAATTAAGTTGGAATGCACTGTAAGCCTGAGAAAATGGATTCAGAGATGTGCGGAGAGATCAGCGTGGTTGTGTGGAGGCATATTTTTCAGGCTACATAAAAATATATTTGATAGTTGAAACTGGGGAATGCCAAAAAAAGCACCAGCAGTAAAAAAAATGTCAAAGACAAATTTGCACAAAATACACAAAAAAACAAAACCAAAAAACAACCCTTCAGAATCTGAAAGGGGTGCTCCACAGTTATATGTCTCCCCCAGGCTTATTCAATCTGCATGCTAAGCAAATGATCTTACAAACTGGATGATCCATAGAAGAATGAGGCATCAGGATTGGAGGAAGGCTCATGAACAACTTGTGATAAGGTTGATGACACAATCTTGTTTACTGACAATGAGAAGGACTTGAAACTCCAGTGAAGATCCATAATTGCAACCCTCAGCATGGACTACAATTTACAGAAAAGAAAACCCACATTCTCCCAACTGGACCAATAAATATCATGATGATAAATGGAGAAAAGTTTGAAAAATGTGAGGTTGTCTAGGATTTCATCCCGCTTGGAGTCACGTGCAATGTTTATGGAAGCAGCTCATTGCATTGTGCAAATGTGCTGCTGCACAAGACCTCTGGAAAGGGTCAAAGGGCAAACATGTCACTTGGAGGAGGAAGGTGTGCCCAGTGGTATTTTCAACTGCCTCACATGTAAGTGAAAGTTGGAAACTGAATATGGAAGACTAAAGGACAATTGATGTAGTTCAGTTATCATGCTGGTGAAGAATACTGAAAATGCCATGAACTTCCAGAACACAAACAAATCTGCCTCAGAAGAAATACAGCCAGCGTCTCCTTAGAAGCAAGAGTAAGCACCACCTCTATACGATTGCTGAAGGCAAAGTGGGTACATTAGCAAATGCAGAGAAAGCTGATGGTTCCCTACTATCAAAAGATATAGCATCTGGGGTGTTAAAGGCTTGAAGATAAACAAGTGGCCATCTAGCTCAGAAGCAATAAAGCCCACATGGAAGAAGCACATCAGCCTGTGTGATTACAAGCTGTCGAAGGGATCAGGTATCAGGGATTAAAGAAAAAAAATCATATCATTGTGAATGAGGCAGGGTGTGGAGTGGGGACCCAAAGCCCATCTGTAGGCAACTGGACATCCCCTTACGGAGGAGTCACGGGGAGGACATGAGCCAGTCAGGGTGCAGTGTAGCAAAGATGAAAAATACAACTTTCCTCTAGTTCCTAAATGCTTCCTTCCCACCAACGATCGTGATCCCAATTCTACTTACAAATCTGGCTAGACCAGGGGATGTACACTGGTACAGACAGAAATTGGAAACACGGGGAATCCAGGACAGATGATCCCTTCAGGACCAGTGGTGAGAGTGGCAATACCGGGAGGGTGGACGAAGGGCGGGGTAGAAAGGGGGAATCGATTACAGGATCTACATGTGACCTCCTCCCTGGGGGACAGATAACAGAAAAGTGGGTAAATGGAGACATCAGACAGTGTAAGATATGAGAAAATAATAATTGATAAATTATCAAGGGTTCATGAGGGAGGGGTGAGTGGGGAGGGATGGGGGAAAACTGAGGAGCTGATGCCAGGGCCTTATGTGGAGAGCAAATGTTTTGAGAATGATGAGGGTAATGGATGTACAAATGTGCTTTATACAATTATTGTATGTATGTGATAAGAGTTGTATGAGATCATTGTGATAAGTTGTATGAACCCCCAATGAAATTATTTTTTTTTTTTAAAGAAGCAAGACTTAGTGGCAAGACTTCATCTCACATACTTGGGGCATGCTGTCAGGAGAGACCAATCCCTGGAAAAGGACATGGTTCTTGGTAAAGGAGGAAAAGATAAAGACCTGTGACAAGGTAATTCAACACAGTGGCTGCCACAGTGGGCTGAAACATAACAATCGTGAGGATCATGCGGGGCCGGGGGTGTGTTAGTCTGTTGCACATATGTAGTTGCTGTGAGACAGAAATGACGTGACAGCACTTAACAGCAGACACAATAGATCGTGAAGCATCAAAGCCCTTACCCAGTAACTTGAAGATATCAGAACAATGCTCTTGGGAGGCATGTGTGGATTCAGTGGATTTTGAAGCCAGGGTCTAAAGGCAATCAGAGATGTGTTGATGATGCTCCTACAACAAGCGGGTCAGAATTACACATTCCAGTTCTTTGACTGTTTTGGGTTTTGTGCTTTTCAATGAATAAGAGCTTAGCCTATTGAGACGTAGAGAAGAAGACAGGCTCGTGGAAGTGAGAGACCAGATGTCCTCAAGCAGTCATAAGGAGAAGGATGGCCAAATTACACGGGGCTCTGAGGTCAAGGCAAGTGGGGACAGAGAATGGAGCTGGAGTGAACATGACCAAAGATGTAGAGCCACGCCGGCCACACCGCACTGCTCTTTGTCATAATAAACCACAGGTAGCCTCTTGAGACTGGGTTCTACATTGCACAGAAGAGAAATTAATGGACTGTGAAGGTATATTAGTTGTCTAATTAAATCTGTGTAGCTTATGATTATACCTAACAGTGGTTTTCATCAAGCCGATGCCAGCTCCATGCACATAGTGACCCTCTGTGTATCAGAGTAGAAAGGTGCTCCAGGGTTTATAGAAGTGAGCTCTTGGAAGTAAATTCCCAAGCCTTTTTTCAGAGGCACTAACAGGTGGATTGGCAGCTGCATCCTTTCTGTTGATAACCAAGTGATGATGCTGTGGATCAGGCATCGAGCAGCTAACTCCAAGGTCAGCAGTACCAATGCACTAGCTAGTCATTGGCTATCTGCTCCCTTCCAAATGTATCATGTTGGAAAACCTGGATAGGTTCACTCTGAATTCAAATCAACTCAATGGCAGTGACCTTGTTTTATTTTAAAACCCAGGTTTAACCTATATAATTTTACAGTCTCTCCCATCGAGCCTACTAGTCTTAGAAGCCGCTCCAAGTATTTACAGTACCTGTGAGGCTCTGAGAGGCAGTTTGAGGGACAAAGAGACTGTGTGGGAAAACTGGATTTTTCTAATATAATTAAGACTGGAGGCAAAAGAGACAAGAGTTCAATGAGCTGGAAAGCAGTCAGTGATGTGACTCTAGTGGGTAGGCTGGAGAGATTACCCATTTCAGTGGGGCAGGCAGCGAGGACAATGGAAGAGGAAAAGAGGTAGCCCAGGTAGGATGTCTCCAAAGCAAATCCATTCCCATCTATCAGAGCCTGTGTCTGCTTCATCAGGAAAGCACACAGCCATGTGATAGAGGGGCAGGATCAGTTTCCAACGGAGAGATAAAAAGCATCCATGGTGAGGTAGTTTATTGTGCCAACCTGGCCGATAAACACATGTGGGGTTAATTGAATGGCTTGGTGAGCCTCACCTTTCTAGTTCTCAGATCTCTTGCTTTGTGATGGTTGGACCAGGGTGCAGCTGCCTTAGCCAGTTCTCTGCTTCAGCTGGCAAGGCTCAGTTCCTGCAAGACATGCCCGAGGAGGAGCCTCATGGACCTACCCCGATGCAGCCCTGGGTGCTGGAGAAGCCGTGTGGAGACCCCTGCTAGTGCTGAGATGCTTACACATTCACTGACACAGCATTCCTCCTGCAGGCGGTGTCATTGCGTGTGTTTTGTGAGATGGAGGAGGACTTTGTGGATTGGTGTTAGACATATGGGTTAATGGGTTAATGTTGGACTTGTGGGCTTGGACAGCTCTCGGTTGGAATGTTTTCTTGATGTGCACTTACCCTTTATATAAAACTCTCTCTTATACATGAGTTTTTGTGGATTTGTTTCTCTAAAGTAACCAGACTAACACACATGTCAAGGTAAATAACATGGATAAACGGAACATCAATTCTATAAACCAGGCAAGGAAATGTTGGAGCTCGCGGAGAGCGAGGAGTGATTTCATGTCGTGGAATGAGAACCGTTTCTCTAAATGACCAACCCCCCCATGTATTCTAGACATAGGCAGGATTCCATGTCATCCATAAATTAGGGAAGTCCAGTTTTCCCCACCTTCACACACTCAATTGAAAGAATATACGAAACATTGGAAAATATTCTCAACCCAGGCCCTAATCGTCACCATGTATTAAGATTATCTAGCTCTCGCCTCTTTGGCTTCTTTTTGAGTCACGGGAGAGTGCCACACAGTCATCTTACTCTGTATTTTTAAAGTTTTCATTTTCTTTTCACTTTCCTTTGGCTACCCGGAGCCAGCATTTCTATATCACCGTTGAAAGTAAAAATAGTTCATTCTAAAGCTGCCTTTTCCTAGCAGTGATAGATATATTTTTTAATTAATTACTTCTCTTGGGGGCTCTTACATCTCTTATCACAATCCATACTCATCCATGGTGTCAAGTACATTTGTACATATGTTGCCATCATCATTTTCAATGTTCTTTCTACTTGAGCCCAGCAGTGATATTACATAGTAAGCTAATAGGGGTTTGTGAAGGCAGTGCCAGTCTAAGTGTCCTTCAGCTTGGCGGTTCTTGGGGATTCCCATGCTGCTGGACAAAATTGTCAACCCAGCCTCCCCGTAGAACAAGTGTAAGAAGCCTATCCAATGGCAAGGCTACCAATGTGTGACTGATAACATTTCACTGTATTCCTAATGACAGTTCAACCCTTCAAGGAGGAATTCTTATGCATGCAGCATGTGTGTTTCACAATTTAAAATGCAACAGAATGGAGCATGTTCACACGACCAACCATGTAACTCGTTGCTGTGAAGTCAATTCCACTTCAGAGTGACCTCATGGGTGACAGCGTAGCGCTGCATAGAGTTTCCAAAATCTGGGTTTTTTTTGTTTTTGTTTTTCCATTTTATTGTGAGCTCTGCAGATAACAGTCCATAGTTCAATTAGATCAAGCATGATGGTACCATTGTTGCCACTGCCATTTTCAAAGGACTTTCTTTCTTGCACTCTGGTATCAGCTCCTGTTTCTCACCACCCTCTCCACCCTACCCACCCGCCCAATCATCCTTGTTATTATATTATATATTGTTATTATTGTTTTTACTTTCCCAACCCCCAATTCCCTCACCACCACCCCCATTTCTTACACCATACAGTGAATCCATTTACCTGCCATTCTGTTGTTCATTTACCTGGAGTGGAGTTACATAGTCATCATTGCTATCAGTTCCCCTTTCCCCCTAGACCCTCCCTCTCTTTCTGTACCCTTAGGGAGTCATTACTCCCTTTACAATTCTTGAAGGGTTTCTCTTTCTTGGATTTCATGCACCAAATGATCTTAATTGCACACATGAAAATATGGAGGTCTAGCAGGATTAATGAGGTAAAACTAAAACCATATTAGTAGGGGGAGGAAATTTTAAAGAACTAGAGGATTTTTATGTGTTTCCACAGTGCTATACTGCACCCTGGATATGTCATCCCTTCAGTGTGACCCTTCTGTGAGGGACTGTCTATCTTACAGGTGGGTTTGGGGTCTCCACTTTGTCTATGCTCTTTCATGTCAATTTGGTTGCTGGTTTTTGAACTTCTGATACCTAGTCCCATCATCACCTCTTGATCACACAGGCTGCTGTGCTTCTTCCATGTGGACTGTGTTGCTTTCCTGTTAGATGACCGCTTGTTTAACTTTGAGAATGGCTGGCTTTTAAGAAACAAATTACTGGGACTTTCTTCCAAGAAGTCTCTTTGTAAATGCATATCTCTACCCTTTGGGTAGCAGCCAAACAGAAAACTTTTGTATAATAGGATCACATATTCATTCACATAGTGCATCCACAATGTTGATATATCCTCTTTTAGGTAGTATAAGAATAAGAAAGGAATGTTACATCAACTCTTTTAGTAAGTTGGTCTAAGTTGGCAAATAATAAACATCCAGCAAAGGTAAAACAAAGGCAGAAAATATAATGTTATCTCATTTTTGAACATTTTCAAGTAACTTTAAATTTTATGTAATCAGTGACACTTTCATCAAATAAGATTTTGGACAATTTCACACAAAAATGCTAAATTTCAAAACGTATGACTGGGACATGACATTTGCAAATAATTATTTCTCAAATACACTGTGCTTTCTAACATGGAAACATGTAACCACTGCATTTCTTTTAGGGTGTGTTGTTTAACATTATATGTAGAAGGAAGCCTTCTGTGTGTGTTGAGGAGCACTGGTGCCACGGTGGGCTCAGTCTCGAGCTACGAAACAAAAGGACAGCAATTCAAACTCAGAAGCCCCTCCTAGGGCCAGAGATATGGTAACCATAAAGTTTTCCTGCCTCAGAAATCCTATGAAGAGGTTCCACTCTGTCCTGTAGTCACGAGCCATCCGCCATAGGAATGAATTCAATGGCAATGCCTTTTTATTTGGCAAAGACTACTTAAAGAAATAATTATTAAAGAGCAGACACATTTTGAGAAAATACAATATCATAACATTCATTCCAGATCTAAAAACATTTTCCAACTAGCATTTCCAATCTGCTGCTAAAAGGCCTTCTTCCCCTTCACGCTGAAGTTCTGACAGGTTGGGATGCTTCTATTACTTCAAAGTAGTTTCCCCTATAAAAATCAAATTAATCAATCTATTTTATCCCCTCAGTGACACTACCTCCACCATGGAACCTGTATTCCAAAAGTAGCCAGCTTGAGCGCATATTAAATGCACATGCCGTGTATGACAATGATGAATCTGGGCTTTCCATACTTTCTCTATTACGTTTCCTCTGAGAATCCAAACCTCCCAGCATCTAAAAAGAAGTGCAAACTTCTGAAACACAGAGCAATTAGATATGAAATGCCATGAACCAACGGAACAAACATTACCAGTGCCCACATGAGAGATGGGGCTGGACTAGCCTGAGGGAGCATAAAAGAAATCACCGAACCAGCCAAGCGCTAATAGGGACAGGAAGAAGCAAGAGGAATTAACATCCATCAAACAGTTGCTCACTAGTTTTGTGAAATAAAAATCTTTACTTCACTTCAAAGGTTTCAGTCAGCGACCGCTTCAAAAGAAAACAAGCGAACACACAAACACTGCCATTGAGTTGATTCTGACTCAGCTCACTCACTGCCCCCATGCCTTCTCAACGTAACCGATCTATCAGTTTCTGAGACTGGAGCTGTTTGTGGGAGAAGAAAGCCCAGTCTTGCTGCTGCCGAGCGGCTGATGGTTTGGGACTTCCGGCATTTTGGGTCACAGCCTAATGCATAAACACTACATCCCCAGGGTTCCTTCACCGTTGAGTAGATTCTCAGTCAAAGTCACTCTGTAAAGGATTTCCAAGGTTGTCAATCTTCAAGGGAGCAGATAGGCTCATTTTTCTCCCACAGAGTGGTTGTTGGATTGAAATTACCAACCATGTGGTTAACAGTCCAACACCTCCCCACTAGCACCAGCCAGAGAGTTTCCTCATATTCCCGTTCTTGTTTATGCCTGACATTTCCTTTTGTTTTGGTAAGATGGAGTATCAAAACACCCTCCATACACATCAAAAAAAAGGATTTCGTTTTTCAAAGCTGCATATTTGAGGGTGTTCTTTTTTAATTTAAATAAAACAGTCTTATCACCTTCAAAGTACTCTCCATTACACTTAATACATTTGTAAAATCTGTGATTCCATTCTTGGAAACATTTTTCAAGCTCATCTGTTTGGATGGCTGACGGCACCTCCCTCATTGTTTTCTTCACCTCTTCTCAGCTGTCTTCATTCACAGAAACAAAGTGAAGTCTCAGGGAGCAAGGTCAGGTGAGTTAAGTGTGTTGGACAAAGAGGCATGCTGGTTTTTGCCCACAAAACTGAGATGACTGTGTGAGCAGGTGCATTGTTTTAGTGGCAAAACCAATACCTTGTCTGCCACAAATCAGACCTTTTTTGTCTTATACTGTTACGCTGTGTTTTTCAGAAATTCTAAATAGAAAGCTTCATTAACAGTCTGACTTGCTGGAATGAACTTCAAATGCACTGTGAGTTGACATTTTCATCCATTTGAGAAGCCAACAGACATCCAGAACAAGGTTTGTCATCAATCAACATTTCACCTTTTTGAAATGAGAAAACCACTCCCTCATACACTTGAGTTTTTCCCATAGTGCTGTCCTTGTAAGCTGTGGTCAACATCACAACCATTCCTCTGAGCAGAAAACAAAATTTCACAGCCACAAATTGTTCTCTTAAATGGACCATCACGGAAAACATGGTTCGAGAGAAACTGCTTTTACAAAAAAAATTCACTGTGACCAGAGAGAAACTTTGCAGGTGATGCCACTGAGTGCACTAACCCAAAGAGTTGCTTGATGCTTGTTTGCCTAGTGGGAAAAATGTGTACTATGAAATGCTGTGAAGTTTTTTCCAGGTTTTTTTTTTGGGGGGGGGACCCCTCGTATGTTATGTGAAATAAACTGGAGGATAAAATACTTATCAGGTGAATTTTAATAGATAATTTTGAACAAATCAATTATCTATACAATGTAATCTACTCAGTAAAGAGTGAAACTATAAAAGAAAATTACCCCAAGCCAAGGAGGCGGGGGGGAGGGGAGACACTGGACAGTGTAACATATGACAAAATAATAATTTATGAATGATGAAGGGTTCATGAGGTAGGGGGGAGTGGGGAGGGAGGGGGGAAATGAGCAGCAGATATTAATGCTCAAGTAGAAGGCAAATGTTTTGAGAATGATGATGGCAACAAATGTACATATGTTCTTGACACAATGGATGCATGGATGGATTGTGATAAGAATTGTACAAGCCCCCAATAAAATGATTTTTTTTAAAGAAACATTTTAGAAAGCTGGACTTTGTAGCTATAATCAAGTTAAGATGAGGCCCTATTGGAATGGGGTGTGCCCCCAAACCAGGATGACTGGGATGGACCCCAGATTCCAAATAGGACTGGTATACTCATGAGAAGGAAAGAAAAAAATGCAGACATGGAGGCTCAGGTAGGACACCATGTGACCGCAGAGGCAGCAAATGCCAAGAATTACTGGCAACACTAGAAGCCAAGAGAGAGGCAAGGCCATACTCTCCACCGGACTTTGCAGAGAAAGCGTGCCACGGTGGACCCCATAATTTTGACTCCTAGTCTCCAGAATGGTTTTAAGCCAGCCAGTTGGTCATTATTTGCAAGAAAGCAACACACAGATCTTAGTGGCCCACCAACATCAACAGGACTCACTATGGAGAATTAATGCCACTGAGACCTTGGTGTGCATTATTCAAGGAAATTGCTTTGTTGAAACTGCCCTGTTGGAAATGAGCTAAGGCACAATAGAATAGAACATATTGTATGTTACACAATAAAGGGAGAGAGCCTTTGCCTTTATCGTTCCTAAAAAGAGACATCATTTCAAATCTATTTCAAATTCAGTTTATCTAAAAAGAAATGTACCCCAACACACAACTGCCTAAGATAGGGGTCATAGTCTGACCTTATTTGTAGAGGAAAGCCTCCATTGTATAAGCACTTCACTGAATAAGAGAAGTGACCTGTCATCCTTCACACGGGACTCTCTAACAGATATTCTGAGGTCAGCTGAATATCCAAACAGTGTTTCCGACTGGACATCAAAGAAGGTGACAGAGGCGATCCACAGAAAGGAAAGTGGCTATAAGGATGCTTGGAATGTCCCAAGTCACATGTTCCCACTGTTGCTAAAAAACCGATTATTTTTACCAAAAGGAAGAGTATATCAAAGAAACTTCTCTTTTGCATAAAACAAGATTTAAGTCTTTTGACTTCACTTAAGTATCAAATTGAAGATTTAACAGAGTAAATAAGTAACTAAATGGATTTCGTAAAGGAGTCCCTACCCTCTTGTCTGCTTAAATGCTAGCATATTGGACGTTCTAATAACAGACTAAAATCTATTTAAAGATCAAGCTATTCAATCCCGTGGGAATTAAGTTGCCAAGGTAAAAGTGGATGGGTCCTGCAAGCCATTGGGCGTTTATTTTCATCACGTTAATTCAATCAAAGGGGGCTGACAAGACTGCCCTCAATTGGGGGCCTAGCCACTTCAGAAGTTGAATTAATTTCCATTAAAATTAATCCATCTATCTTTCTCATACTACCACTTTATAGAGCAAAGATCTGTGATCTTTCTAAGAAGAAAGAAATCATTTCATCACCATTTAGGAAAAGGTCCTCTTAATTACCATGGCTCACTATGACTTTGAAACCTATGAACATATTTTTTTATCTTTTTCACTCCAATTTCTGTTTTAATGAAAATACTTGTTCTGGGGTGGTTTTGTTGTTGTTTGTTTGTTTTTTAAAGAATAGTTGTGTGACAACAACAATCTTGCTGATAACTTCTTTTGATTAGGAGAAATCTAGCTCTTCAAGCAGCATGGTGATAACCCTTAGGTTAGCTTACTCTGCTAACGATAAACAGCAAACAGGAAATGCATAGCTTAAACAAGACCAAAAAACCAAACCCATGGCATTGAGTAGATGGCGACTCATACAGATGGATCAACAGGGCAATAGAGTAGAACCATTCCTTCTGGTTTCTGAGACCATGAATCCTCATGGCAGCACAGAGAGGCTGGGGGGCTTCAGCCTTCAGCTTTGCAACTGGCAGCCCAACTCTAAGCCCCAGGCTTTACAAACAGAGCTCCTCCTTGAATGATAGTAACAACAGAGAGTAGATGATCTTTTTAACCCTTTACTTTCAGGCACGAGGTGAAATATTTTACCATTACTAGCTTCCCTCCAAAGCTCTCACTGCAACAGTGGGGGTTCAGGTCCACCCAGCGGTGCCGCAGAAGAAAGGCTTGGTGATCGACTTCTGAGAAACCAGCCACTGAAAACCCCAGGAGTCCAGCTTTGTGCTGTACACATGGGTCACCTTGAGTCAATGATGACTCCAGGGCAACGCATTTTCTCCCCCCTCCCCTCCTCTCCCATCGCCCAGGGCAGGACAGCTTTATCTCACACAGACTAGACCTTGAGCCCCTAGGAGATGGGGTCCAGCAGCTCGGGCTCTTTACCATCGGTCCCCACAAAGTGGGCCTCGCTTTGGAGTGGGGGATCAGGCTGGCGCTTCAGCTTCTCCGTGGCCTACTGCTCCCCCGCTGCCATTCTTCCACTGGTCCTGAGCTGCCCGGGACCTTGGAGAGCTCTAAATCCTGCCACACACGGTCCTTCTCTGGGCGAGGATCTTGACCTTAACTTGCTAGTTCACAGCAATGATGCCAA
This sequence comes from Tenrec ecaudatus, assembly GCF_050624435.1. NCBI lineage: Eukaryota > Metazoa > Chordata > Mammalia > Afrosoricida > Tenrecidae > Tenrec > Tenrec ecaudatus. The sequence continues at coordinate 71,370,166 of NC_134539.1, read as the reverse complement.
CGGCCTGCTGGGCCACGGTGTAGACGCGGCTGGTTTTGCCGTGGTGGCGTTTGTGCGGCATCCCCTTCTACACGGTGCCCATGCTCTTATTGTCCACGATGTCACCTTTCTTTTATATTGGCACGTACGTGGCCAGCGGAACCACGCATGCTTCCTCCAGGGCCTGGAGAACATGGAGCAGGGGGCCCCTCCTCTTGTCCCTTGGTGGCCGTCATTTGAATGGGTCACTGAATGATGTGGTTCTGGATGAAAAGCTGATTTTATTTCTCTATGAGGTAAATGTAGGGGCCCTGAGTGGATGATGCATTGGACTCCTCAGTGCAAGATCGGCTGTTCGAAACCACTAGTGACTCTACAGGAGATAAAGGAGGTTGTCCAATCTTGTACATATTTACAATCGCACAGAAGGAGTTTGATTCTGTCCTTCAGGGTTCCTCTGTCAGATTCAAGTAAATGGCAGCCAGTTTGTGCTTTTTAAGAGGTAATAATACTATAATCCTCCGCTTTCTATAGAAGAGCGCCACTTCTCTTACTGTTCTCCATCAGACATGCTCACTCACTTATGAATTTGCACCAAGGACTGAACACAAGTAAGAAGGGTGACAAAAGATCATGTCACCACAGCCCAAATAAAGCAAGGTTTAATATTACCTGTGTGTTTCTTGGGCCATCTGCACCACAAGAACCTGCTGCAGCCCCTATAGCACCAATCACTGACCCCAGTAACAAACTGCAATATGAATTACAACTTAGTGTAGAGAAAACCAAATCCTCACACCTTGACCAATCAGCAACATCATGTTCCATGGAGAAAAGTAGAAGGTGTCCAGGTTTTCACCTGGCTTGGATCCACAGTCAATACTCCTGGGAACAGTCATTCAGAAATGAAAAGATGCATTGCCTTGGGTAACTCTTCGGCACAAGATCTCGTAAGGGTGTCTGTTGAAGGACTGCATTGTGCCTGACTCTTCACTTGCCTCACAGGCATGCGAACATTGACCATTGACTAGGGAAGACCAAAGGAGAGTCAATGCATTTGAATTACAGTGCAGGTGGGTAATATTGAAAGTACCATGATCTTCCAGAAGAACAAACACCACCACTTTGAAAGACGTACAGCTAGAATGTTCCTTGGAAGAAAGAATGGTGAAAATTTGCCTCACCTACTTCAGCCATGTTATCAGAAAAGACCCATCCCTAGAGAAGAACGTCATGCTTGGTAATATAGAAAAGTAACAAAGAAGAGGAAGACCTTCGATAAGACGGACTGACACAGTGGCTGCAATAGTGGGCTCAGACATAAGAGCACTTGTGAGGCTGGGCAGGGCTGGGCAGTATTTTCATTCTGTAGTACATCGGGTGTTGTACATAGGGTGTACATGATTTGGAACTAACTCAATGGCACCTAGCAATGATGCCTTTCATAAATGCTAGCACAGAATCACAGCGCCTGGGAATCTGCATGTTTCACAAGCTCCACGGGCCATTGTTAGGTACATGGAAGAAGAGAAACAGCAATGATGTGCGATTCATGTCTCAAACTCCCTGCAGCAGCTTTTCAAATAGGTATCAGTGTCGCCAGATGTACATGGGCATAAAATAGACATTTTCACTCTTTTAAATAAATCCTACTGGATTTTTTTCCATTTCTCCTAAATATTTTTCTGGTACTCAGATTTCAGGAATCTTTCCCTAGCTGGAGTCAGCACAGAAAGCAGGATAGAGAGCAAGTAGTGAGTGTGTGTGTGTGTGTGTGTGTGTGTGTGTACATATGCATGCTTATGTATGCATGTGGGTGTGTGTTGTGTGTATATATAACAAATACTGTTATTGTACCAGGACACACATCAAAGAAACGCAACCACACCTTCTCCTATTGACCTTCCATCGTCAAATGCCAGACTGACTGTTGCCCAGCTCTCTACAGTCCCAAGACTCTGAAAGAAACCTATGTTCCTCTGAGTCCTTAACTAATTCTCTATCAACATGTCAAATCTGATCATGTCTTCTTCATTTTAATCCTTCACGTAGACTGAGATTAGTTCTGAAATCCCAAGCAAACATTACAGGCCGACATGAAGGAAGAATATGGTTCTAACTTCTTATATATCTACCAAAACATTTTGTAAAGCCAATTCATCTCAAACAAATTAAAAATATAATATAGTTGCTAAAAATAAGCCTAGTGAGACACAAAATAATAACATTATGGCTCCTTTGTGTATACCTAAATGCTCACTATTGACAATATTTAAAATTACATCAGGGAATGAAATTATTTAACTCATTTCCCAAATCAGTTAAAAAAATACAGGAAGTACTCTGGTAGTATGTAGACAGACTATGCCTAGCAAGGCAACAAATAAGATAATCAAGGTATGTGGCCTAAAGCAGAATGAGCTTTCTTTCATCATTTAGGTAATTCTTAAAATCAAAATAACCTGTTCATGATCTAGACTTACTCATAAGCACTCACAGAGACTGGCATAGTCTAATCACCTCTGAAAGGTCAAGGTCTTTGCATCTATTGTGGGTTCCATTTCTCCATGTCACCTGCTCCTCCCTACCAGATTTTCTAAGTAAAATGAAAGTGGAAGAACAGAGAAGCAAAGTATTTCACTTGAATCAGATCTTTCTCTTGGAGGTTCTCCTTCATGTAGGGATCTGGGATGTGTTTCTTTAGCCCCCCAAGTGTTTTGAAAATGCCTTTGCTCTTCTGCTCTTTAATGACTTCGCTTATTACAATTATCGGCATCTTCTCCCCAGCAAGTCACCCCAACAACAGCCCTAGTCAAGTGTAGTTCCAGTGCAGCCTTTTCCTTTATGCAAATCCACTATTTGGCTTTACTGCTTTCATGCTAATTCAGCAACTTCAACAAAAGCTGTTTTATTTTGATCGCCTTCACATTGCAAGTATACACAGATAAGAAAACATTCTGCCTGAATTTCTATCATGCCATTACAGCTCATCATACTGTGCACTGGCTGTATTCATTACACAAATGAGATAGATTGTAAAATCTTCTCAATGCCCTCTGTTCTTGAACGACTATGGTTATCACAGTTTAACACACACACACACACACACACACCTATGAAAACAGGAGATTTCCGAGGGAGGGAAAAAAAAAAAAAAAGAGGACCTGATGCAAAGGCCTTAAGTGGAGAGCAAATGCTTTGAGAGTGATTAGGGCAAAGAATGTGCTTTATACAATTGATGTATGTATATGTGTGGATTGAGATAAGAGTTGTATGAGCCCCTAATAAAATGTTTAAAAAAAAGCTTAACAAGTTTTATGAAATGAATCAATAAATAATACAAGCAAAAAAAAAAAAAAAGAAAACAGGAGATTTCTCTCTGAGGAAGATGATAGGAAAAGCAATGGTAGATGAAAACACTGTTAACAGATTTCAGATCTTCATCACATACATCATAGATAATTCAACACCAATTCATTCAGAGTCCCCATGGACAAACAGTGCCAATGAGACTACAACTTTCCCACAGCATCTCTCATCCCCATCAAAAAATACCTTAAAAAAAAGTCAGTCCCCTCCATTTCAGCTCCAACACAAAGATAAACAAAAGAACAAAGTTTGCTCTCCATTCCACTACCACCACCCCCACCCCCACCCCTTTCCTAGAGTGCTTCCCAAACTCCAAAAACCCCTTCCCCTCTTCTCTTGGGAAGACAGTGTTTTGGAGGATGCACAATCCCATCTAATATATATATATATATATATATATATATATATATATATATATATATATTTATATATATTAAGATTACTCAGCCACTCCTGTCTTAAAATAATTGGCATTTTTTTCCCAAAAGGCAGTCCTCACCAGCCACTTTGCACTAATGGTTTAGGCATCGGGCTGCTACCTGCCAGGTCAGTGATTCAACCTCACCAGCTGCTCTGCAGAAGAAAGATGAGGCTGTCTGCTCCAGTGAAGGATTACAGACCCTACATAGAGTTGCTATGATTTAGACTTGCTTCTAAGGCAGTGAATTGATTAAAAAGGAGCAAAGTTGATGATGGCAACAAATGTACAAATGTGCTTGACATAGTGGATGTATGTATGGATTGTGATGAGTTGTATGGACTCCCAAAAATGATTTTAAAAAGGGGGGATGGGTTTACAATCAGCACCACACACACACACACACAAAGGATCAAAGTATATGAGAACATTTTATAATATCACAGTCGTGGAAAAATCATTGCAATTACATGTTTTGATTTCTGCACCATTTATAATATTCAAGATATTTTAAGACTAATTAATCAATGCATTCAAATTATTTAAAAACTCTAAGAAATAACTAAATAATTCCAACTCATGTATTTACCAAACATTTATTTCTCCAAAAATTCATTCCCTTTCTGATAGTGCTTTTTAAGGACAAGACCTGAACCTCCTTTCTCCAAGGTCATTCAGTTTGCAAATTAGTCTCCAGAAAAGCAAATTATTAGCATCCAGGGATGAACTGCTTCTGGCAGAAAAGTTTCAAAAAATGAATCAGGGCAATATGTGGTCAGCCCATATTAAAATTAGGAAGCAAATCAGCTAAGACCTTACAAAAATTGGGATACTGCTAATTAGAGAGAGAGAGCAAGGAGAATGTTTTCTATTAATTATTGTATTTAGTTCCCTAAAAAAAAAAGAATGGATTTGCATGTCTACCAACCTTTAAGTTTTTCTTACAGGCTATCACTATTGAGCTGAAAAGGATAAGGAGGTGTAAGTCTCACAATCTCCTTATCCATCAAATGGATCTATGGAAAAGTCAGCGAGTACCATGAGGTTTTCAACATCTCATAAATATAGTTTCCTCTATCATCCAAAAATGCTCCTTAAAAATAATTTATCATGGCACACAATACCTTATCATACTGACACACATAATTCTGGGCTAGTTCTAATTAAGAGATAAGCCTGATTTATAATTATGAGCACATTTGCATATTAACAATTAGCTCACTAAATCTTTAATCAGAGTTCTGTTGAGCAATTTAAATAAGCCTTTGGGTGTAATCATCCTGGTGTTTGGTGAATCTTTTCTTCATAAATCAGATAAAGTTAAATTTCAGTTCAAATCAGGCCAACTGATGCCCCCATTCCTACTTGGTCCAGCTACATCTAAGAAGTTAGATGCTGGCACTGAAAACCCCTGAGGGCCTAGTGGGTAAGGGGCTGGTCTGCTGGATGCAGTCCTCAGTCAGAGGCTACCTGTTCCCCTACAGGGAGCAGTTCTACTCTGCCCGATTGGGTGGATTTGAGTTGGAATCAGCCTGATGGCAGTGACTTTGGGTGGGTTGAGACTGGCATTAGGAGGCACAATGGTTATGTCACTGGCTGCCAACTGAAAGTTGGCAGTCCTTGGTTGGAACTCATAAGCTGATCCTCAGAAGAAAAGCACTGGAAATCTGTAAAATGCAAAAAATCATATCATCATGAATGAGGGGGGATGTGGGGTGGGGACCCAAGGTCCATGTGAAGGCAAATGTTCATCCCTCTGCAGAGGGGTAGTGGGGAGGAACCACTCAGGGTGCAGTGTAGCATTGATGAAACATACAACTTTCCTCTAGTTCTTAAATGCTTCCTCCCCCCACCACTATCATGATCCCAATTCTACCTTACAAATCCGGGTAGACCAGAGGATGTACACTGATACAGATAAGAACTGGAAGCACAGGGAATCAGGACAGATGAACCCCTCAGGACCAGAGGTGGGAGTGGTTCTACTGGGAGGGTGAGGGCAGGTGGGGTAGAAAGGGAGAACCGATTACAAGGATCTACATATAACCTCCTCCCTGGGCGATGGACAGCGGTAAAGTGGGTGAAGGGAGACATTTGGCAGTGTAATATCTGATAAAATAATAATAATTTATAAATTATCAATGGTTTATGAGGTTGGGGGAGCAGAGAGAGAAGGGCAAAAATGAGGAGCTGATATCAAGGGCTCACGTGGAAAATAAATGTTTTGAGAGTGATGAGGGCAACAAGTATACAAATGTGCTTGACACACAATGGATGGATGGATTGTGATAAGAGTTGTACAAGTCCCCAATAAAATGATTTGAAAAATAAATAAGATAAAAATCTACAAAGTTGTGCGATCACAGGATGTAGAAGGGATCAGGTATAAGGCATCATTAAAAAAAATCTTACCATAGTGAATGAAAGGGGAAGTGCAGAGTGGAGACCCAAATCCCATTTGTCGGCCAATGGAGAGCCCCTCACAGAGGGGTCTAGAGGAGGAGATGAGTCAGTCAGGGTGCAATGTAGCACCGATGAAGAATACAGCTTTCCTCCAGTTCCTAAATGCTTCCTCTCCCCTCCCCCCCCCCCCCACCACTACCATGATCCGAATTCTACCTTGCAAGTCTGGATAGAGCAGAGGTTGTACACTGGTGCATATAGGAGCTGGAGGCACAGGGAATCCAGGGTGTATGATGCCTTCAGGACCAGGGGTGTGAGGGGTGATACTGGGAGGGTAGAGGGTGAGTGGGTTGGAAAGGGTGAACCGATTACAAGGATCTACATGTGACCTCCTCCCTGGGGGACGGACAACAGAAAAGGGGGTGAAGGGAGATGCCGGATAGGGCAAGATATGACAGAATAATAATTTATAAATTATCAAGGGCTCATGAAGGAGAGGGGAGCGGGGAGGGAGGGGGAAAAAAGAGGACTTGATGCAAAGGGCTTGAGTGGAGAGCAAATGCTTTGAAAATGATGAGGGCAAAGAATGTACAGATGTGCTTTATACAATTGATGTATGTATATGTATGGATTGTGATAAGAGTTGTATGAGTCCCTAATAAAATGTTAAAAAAAAAAACATCTACAAAGCAGAAAAAATGTTAAGAAGGGAGTTCTATTGTGTCCCATGGGGTCACTATGAGTCAAAAATGAGTCAGTGGCACACCGCAGCGAAAATGTGCTGGTATTACCGTCTTTTCCATACTTTGCTTCCTCTGAATTATCTTTCAGCATAGAAACTGGACTTCCCTATTCCCTTGATTCAGCCTCCTGGATGCTCATCAAAGTCCTCCCGGAACAGGAGGATGAAGGAACTAGATGGGATGTTGGAGATGTGCTCCTTAGGCATATTTACATTACACTACCCACTCATCAAGAACATCTGAGAGAATTAGGCTTGGAAGACGGATCTCAGCAAAGCCTGGAAACACAGAATGATCTTGGGAAGAAAAACCTCCCAACTCTTATTGCCATGAGATCGATTCTGACTTACAATGACCCTGGAAGGCAGGGTATCACGCCCCCTGTTGGTTTCTGAGATCGTCATTCTTTATAGGGGAGGAGTCCTCCTCTTTCTCCCTTGGAGTGACTGATGGATTAAAATCGCTGACTTTTGAGTTAGCATCGCAACTCATAACCCACTCTGCTGTCAGAGCTTCTTCAGAAAGAAAAATGGAGCAAAATTAATGACCTTTTTAAAACATCAAGGTTTATCTTTTTTAGAGGCCCATATGATTTAAAAATTACAAAACTGAAAGAACATTAAAGAATATTAAGCAAAACATTAAAGGTCTTCTCTGTGTTTCCTCATTACCCAAAGCTGACCACCCCTTAAGAGTCTTGTCATTCATTGGGCCTACACTCAAGTACTCCCTCAGTGCAAGAATATTTTATTCTATTAAAGTGGCATTCCATGATGCTCACCTGCCTGACAGAATCGCTGAAGACAAAGCAAATGTGGCGAAGAAAGCTGAAGGTGCCCAGCTATCCAAAGATATAGCACCTGGGGTCTTAATGACTTGAAGGTAAACAAGTAGCCATCTAGCTCAGAAGCAACAAAGCCAACATGGAAGAGGCACGCCAACCTGTGTAATCACAAGGTGTCCAAGGGATCAGGTATCAGGCATCATCAGAACGAAAAACTTATCATTATGAACGAGGGGGAGTGTGTAGTGGAGACCCAAAGCAAATCTGTAGGCAACTGTACACCCCCTTATGGAGGGACCGTGGGGAGGAGATGAGCCAGTTAAGGTGCAGTGTAGCAACAATGAAAGATACGACTTTCCTCTAGTTCTTACATGCTTCCTTCCCCCACTATCATGATCCCAATTCTACCTTACAAATCTGGCTAGACCAGAGGATGTACACTGGTACAGATAGGAACTGGAAACTCAGGGAATGCAGGGTGGATGATCCCTTCAGGACCAGTGGTGAGATTGGCGATACCAAGAGGGTGGAGGGAGGGTGGAGTAGAAAGGGGAAACCAATTACATTGATCTAAATATAACCCCCTCCCTGGGGGACAGACCACAGAACAGTGGGTCAAGGGAGACGTCGGACAGGGAAAGATATGGAAAAATAATAATTTATAAATTTATCAAGGGCAATTGAGGGAGGAGGGAGGGGAGAGGGAAGGGGAAAAATGAGGAGCTGATGCCAGGGGCTTAAGCAGAAAGCATATGTTTTGAGAATGATGAGGGCAATGAATGTACAAATGTGCTTTACACGATTGATGTATGTATGGATGGTGATAAGAGTTGTATGGACACCTAATTTAAAGACATGCTTTCCATCAAACAAAAAGAATGATTATATCCTCTATCTTATTCTGTAACACTCTTTTAAACTCTATGTTCTCTTTTGATTTCAAGACAAAGGTAGATTTATTTCATTTTCTTAAAGATTAACCAGTGTTCAATTGCAAAATCACTTTAAATTTATGTAGCATGCCTCTCTTGATGAAAATTTACATTGCTGATACAGTTCAATGATTACAAATGCTGCAATAAACATCCCTACACAGTTTCCCTAGGAAACACGTGCAAGTATATCCATACAAAGTTAAAGGAAATTGCCTTGAGAAATGAGACACAAGAACTAATGACTCTCTCAAATCTTAATACTACCCATCTCTAAAATTCAGACCCTGCCATCGTGTCAATTCCAGCAGCAGAGAACTGCTCCCTGTGGGTTTCTAAGACAGTAAATTCTATGGGAGTAGAAAGTCTCTTCTTTCTCCCACAAAGTTAGCTGGTGGTTTCAAACTGCTGACCTTGCAGCTAGCAGTTCAGTGAATTACCCACTCTGTAAAGAGGGGTCCTATTTATTACTTATTATCACCCCTACCTATGCAAAATGGAAAACTATTTTCACTGGAGGTTTAAATTAGTCAAATTCATATACAAACTAATTATTCAGACAGGGCTGAAAATTTGTTTGGTGAAGACCTAATTCTCTGTTCCTTTCAACAAAATTACCTATACATTTGAACCAGTTCAGTCCAGTACAACTACAAACAATGATACAACACTGGTGGGATCAAATCAAACCTTGCTGGTAAACCAGAAGGTTAATTGGGATGGAGAACATTATGGATCAGAGCTTTGAAAGAATCAATATTTCTCTCTCTCTCTCTCTCTCTCTCTCTCTCTCTCTCTCTCTCTCTCTCTCTCTCTCTCTCTCTCTCTCTCTCTCTCTCTCTCTCTCTCAGAAAACCAGGGCAGGATGCATGTTACATAGCAAACAAATCTCCTGGCAAGTTGAAGGGAAAACAATTGTGGCCAACTCAAAGGATGACCAGCCATGCCATTTTGCATGTGTGTCCCTTTCTGCCATCCTAGCAGTAACTCTGTAGACTTCATCTGGCTCCTGAAATGGCTTATGCTACCTCTTACAACTCTCCTGTTCCATGGTTTCAACCTACAACTCTTCCCATCCTGGTTAGTGCTCCTTATCCTCAAAATATAAAAATTTGGGGTCTGTTCTGGTTCCACTTCATTAGCCAGGAATGAACCAGCTTAAATGAACAGGCTTGAAGCCCACCTGACAAAAGTGGACACTGAGATAGCTGCATATGTACAGATACGCACGATGGCATCAGTATCTTCACAGCAAGTTATGCAACAGACGTACCCATTGCAATATGTCATTTGAACTCTTGGCTGCTGTTCCCATGAACATTGATTATGGATCCAAGCAAGATTAAATCCTTGACAATGGCAATCTTTTCTCCATTTTAAATGATGTTAACTATAAGATGATGCATATCAGCAGATATATAGAGTGCATCCATTCACATAAAATTCTTCTGCAAGCTGCATTAACTAGAAAAGATTTGCAAAATCAGCATTGCGCTTGGCTATTTTATTCTTTTGATTGATTGTAGATCTATTTCTAGACATCTCAAGTGTCGAATTCCTCAGTGGTGGATGGAGATATGAGAATCTGAAAGAGCACATAAAATATTTTGCCCTTTGCCTTGATGTATGACTTGTGCTGATAGTTTGCTACATAAGGCACAATCAGTGTTAGATCCATGCCGTTTTCCCAAATGCTCAGTGTAGACAAGCCAGTGGTGATACTCAAATCCTTATTTGAGCTGTCAGCTGTGGGATACAGAAAAAATTTTCCCCAGGTTGTCCCACCCCCCATATTATATGACACATGTCAAACAACTGTACACTAGGAGGTCAGCTGCTTAGAGGTGATCTCCCTGAGATCATGCCATGGATATCAGCCATGTAGAGCCATCAGATTGCATAGTCTGTACCACCCTACATAGGGCCCACTCCCTGCTGATCAGGATAGTGGGTTATTCCCCTGAAGCAGAGTCCAAAGACAAGGTCAAGCCAACTCAAGGAGGACCAAAGTTAGGCTGCCCATCTTGCCACATGTGTACCCCAGGGTCACCCCTTCCTATTGCATGTACACCCTCACCTTGTTCCCTTTCTGTCGCATGCATGCCTATTATACAGCCACTTCCCGTTACATATATGGTTACCTATAATCAGGGGGACTGCACATCCCCCTAAATGTGTATAAACTGTGATTGGAAATATATTCTCACTCTCTGCATGGATCTGGAGGCTGAGATCATGGCTGTTCCGGGGTGAGCATTCACATGCCTTATATTGTCAGATGTCTCTTTAGTTTTACCCCTCAATTACATAACCACCCCTTGGACCCATTCAATTGTGGGAACTGGTACCCCAGAGTAAGTCACAGTAACAAACATCTTGATAAAACAGGACAGCCAAACTTGCTCCCACAAGCCTAACTGAATCATAGGTAGTCAGTATTTGCTGAGTGAATGGCAACTCTTTTATGCTGTTGTTTCAATTACTCCCATTCATAGCCCTGTGTACGTTGAAACCTTTGCCATGGAAACTTAGGGAGATTGGCTCAAAGATAAACTAGTCTCATTCTGCATTCCATGATTTTATTTGAGTCAGAACATATCTGAAAATATACATGTCTCCCAGGTATCTGAGGCCTTCTGTAAGAAAGGCTGAGAGAGGAAGTTAAGATGGAATAAAGTGTGTGTGTGTGTGTGTGTGTGTTTGATTTTGTATAACTGCTGTATGAACTCCTGGAGATTATATCTTATGTCTAAGTGATCCCTGACATATTTTTTTTTAATGAAACTGCTGGTTAGCTTAGCATAGGACTGGGGCATCCATTACACATGTTCAGATGATTGAGCTTCTGGTCTGAAAGGAGTGGCACATCTAGGTGGGCGTCACACCTGGATTGGCCCATCTGGGCCAGGTGAATTCAATTCAGCCAATTGGGTTGACCAGGGTCATCAACCAGGCCTCCCTGTGGAGGAATTGAAAAGGCAGCATCTCAGAGCCCACCGCGTGACTTTCTTGAGCAGCTTCTAGGCAGGCTGTACAGGGGTGAGAGGCCCTATGTGTACAGGGGTGAGGGGCCCTGTGTAAACCTGAAACTTGCAACTTTCATAAAACTCACTTGGATCACAAACCAGTCTTCGGAGTGAATTCTTTCTCATGCTAAGCCAAGGATCGAGGTATCTCTCTCCCACGAGAGATCTAACAAAAAACAATGTTCACATCTACCCCAATACAGAGAAAGACATGATGACTTATTTCTGGATAGAAAATTTAAAAGCCTCCCAACTGGTCTAGGTAGCTCTTGTCTCTGTGTCCCTGTACTCTGGGCCACCCCATTAAACAACCACCCTGCACAGGAACCTCTGGGAAAATGTTCTGTGAGCTACAGAATCCTCTCTTACACTGGCCTTGAAAACCATTCACAAGTTGTCTACAAACCACAAACTCTGGCAAAATCTACTATCTATCCCACTAAAAGCAATTCTCAGCCCAGGCAAAGGCAACTCTGATTTCCAAAGTTCTTTTTAGATAGCCAACCAAAAACAAAACAGAAGAAAACTCCCTGATATGGAGTCAATTCGGACGTGTGGCTACCCACAAGGACAGGGTAGAATTATTCCTGTGAGTTTCCAAGATTGCAGTACTTTATGAGAGTAAAGAGTTTCATCTTGGTCCCATAGAGCAGCCGGTGGTTTTGAACTGCTGACCTTTTGAACCAACATGTAGCCACTATGCCACCAGGGCTCCATATACACAGCAGGCCATATTTAATGCTCTGCACATACTTTCCATCTGGGATAGAGCCATTCTATCCAGGATTTAGGGAAGAAAATACTGAAATCCTGAATGATAATGTACATTTTCTAAGGCCAACAAAGCTGGTAAATAACAGAGTCAGAATTTAAAAACTTACTCCAAGCCCTTATTTAAAGCTATATGAAAAGGTCTGTGTATTGTGGTTCCATCTTTTGTCTCTGTGCACACTGCACACTATGGTTCTTTCCACATAAATATTGGTGGTTCAAATCCACCAGGTGCTCCGTGGGAGAAAAATGAGGCTCCAGTGAAAGTTTACAATCTCAGAAATCCTATACAGAGTAGCTATGAGTTGGACAAAGGGCAAAGGGTTTGGTTTATAGAGTAGGCATTCAATAGAGAAACAGGAATGATCCCATGGGTCTGTTTTTGTTTTGATGTGTTTCATCTGCCAGCCAAACTCACCCACCATACTTCAATTCTTTTCCAAGTTTACCTTCTTTCATAATCCTTGGCCTGACCAACCTCTCCAGCTTTCTTGATCTCTCTTTCACCCACAGCCCATGCTACAAAGATGTAGTTAATACCCTACTTCCTTGCACCATTTTTATTTTGTTTTGGTCAGATGGCCTCATTCATTCTCACACTGTTAACTCCGTATAGCATGGGGCTGAGTATCTGGAACCTAGTGAGCGCTGATACAGTGATTTCTGTGCAGGGTTGTTCTATAGCTTCATATAATGAGATAAACACAACTTTTAAGCAACATCATTCTGCCATGTTAAAGCGGACTTTTTTGTTTGTTTGTTTGTTTTCTTCTTTTGGTGGAGAAAGCTATTGGAATCTGATTTTCTGAACCCAGAACCTCATCAAGGATTCCACTCCTGGAGTGAATTCCAGCCTCTGACAGCCTCCACATGAGGAAATCGAGGAAGTGTGTTACCTGGCCCCCTCCCTCTCCTGCTGCAGATCCAGCTGATGATCAGGTGACCCTGGATGCTTTGCTCCCTCCAACAGAAAGGAATCTAACATTCTAAAAGATTCATTGTCTTTTTGCTCTGCCTTTTCAGTCTTGAATTCTTTTTTTTTTAAAGGTGTGGGTGAGGGAGGGTAAAAGAAAGAAAAATGTATCTCATATACACTAACCTTTATTTCCTAGCTTAAAGAAGGCAGTATCTTGAATCTTTATGTAAATATAGCAAACACATATATTATTCAACAAGAAATTGCAAAGGGAACGCTGAGAGTCTTTCCGTTAATTCTTTTCTTACTAATTTTTACTTCTAGGTAGAGAGTCAGAGAAGCCAGCAAGCAAGAATGTTTGCTCTCTGAAGTCATTTGGTACCTTAAGATTCAAGTGTAATGACAATAATTAATGAATATAAATACATTATCACAGGATTTCAATAATATATAACTAACAAGTAATATATATACAATATGTGTTAGCATAAAGAGAAAACACATGAGGGGAAGTAAAAACCAAGTAGTGTCCTAGGTTTCTAGGTTACAAATGCACAGGTTTCTTCCAAACAAATATGTTCAAATGTGTTTCCGTGGTCAATGGATGCTTGCAGACGAGTTAGCTCAGTAACCAACTTGTGTTTGTCTCATTAGTGTGCCTTCAATATGAAGATACGTTTTGTGCATGGAGGACAAATGATTTTGAGGTTAGGAGTAACATAAAATTCTTAACAAAACTCGAGTGACAATTTTCCCCTTGAAGATTTGGGGGATGCTAACCCACGTGAAACAATATTCTTTAGAGGAATTGTTTTAAGGAGGAGCTGAAAGGTGAGCCAAGAGAACGGTCATCAGCCATGCCAAATGAGGAGATTGTGGCCAACATCCAGAAGCTGGGGGAAGATCATAGAATCACCACCGATGTCATAGTGACTAAACTGGGGGTCTCACATGCTTTGGCGTTTTAAGCCAACATGTTGGTTTCTGCAAGCATTCCATTTGACAGGTTCTAAAATCATTAGAGAACGATCAGCGAATTCAAAGCAAGATCAGAGGTAAGGAAGGGGATTTTATGGACCAGAGTATCATCCAGACAGTTGAGTCATGGTGCTTGTGAAGAATGTTGAAAGTACCATGGACTCTCAAAAGAACAAACAAAACGGTCTTGGAAGAAGTACAGTCAGAATGTTCCTTAAAGCAATGATGGTGAGACTTTGTGTCACGTTCTTTGGACATCTTGCCAGGAATTAACGTCCCCAGAGAATGACATCATGCTTGGTAAAGAGGAAGACGCAGCGACACACCGGCTGTAACAATGTGCGCAAACAGAACAATTCTGATGCTGGTGCAGGACCATCCAGTGTTCCTTTCTGTTGCACACAGAATCGTTGTGAGTCAGAACTGACTTGATGGCACAACAACAAGTGTACAACCTGCTGCTGAATCAGAGAGCACAGAGTCAGGGGGAAAGCTTAAAACCAACTAAATCAAACTCACTGCCATGAGTTGATTTCACCTTACGGAGATTCTATATTGGGTTACTAACCCTGTGACTCTTTGACAGTACCTGACTGACTTATTTTCTCGGGCGGAACAACTGATGAGTCTGACGCACTGAGCTTGTTCATAGGGCTTAACCCCAAAGCACTACCAGGAAACACAGCCCGCAGAAGTGAATATATTTTGAGGGACAATAGATTTACATTTTTATATGTTTGTTTAAGAAAGGTTTCTATGATTTTTACAGAAATATTTTGGACTTGTGTTATATTTTAACATGCAGACAAATATGTATTGGTATGTGTAAATATTTAGAGAAAATAGATTAGCCTAGAAAGATTATATGCATAGATGGAGCCCTGGTAGAACAGTGGTAAATACTAAACTCTTAACTGAAATTTAAGTGCTTCAAACCCACCAGCCAATCAGTTGGAGAATAGAGCTGGCCATCTGCTTCTGTAAATACTTTAGATTGGGAAATTCTATGGACAGTCCTACCCTGTCTTATATGTTTTCTATGATTTAGAATCAACTCAACAGTATATGACAGCCACACCACACACAGAGAGAGAGAGAGAGAGAGAGAGAGAGAGAGAGAGAGAGAGAGAATAGCCTTAAGGTGTTAATATAAATGATTATTTAAGAAAAAATATGTCACTAAAGATATCCTCCCCTGGTGAGATAAAATTAATTATGACTTTATTATGGATTTACTTCCATCTAAAATGTTTTCCATTCTCTTTTTCATCACAATGGTGTTGTATTGTCTTCCTCTCATATAGTCCATGCTATTGTCACTTTAATTCTCTCCCTGGATATTTCATTAAGTGCTTGGTCTTCCTGATAGTTTAATATTTCTCTTGGGGATGGGGTGGTAATATTCAATATATGGAAGGCAGAGTCAAATACATTTATGGTGAGCAGAAAGGTAGATTGTATCAGACAGTGCTCACTAATGCTGTTTCCTCTTTGGCACACACCTTGACTGGTTCCCCAACTCCTTGTAAATTGACTTGGTTCTGTGGCTGAGTTTTAGTGAATAGGATTAGGTGATTTTAACAACAACAAAAAATTAAAACCGCATTCCACTTCCCAAGCCAGTCCATGGGAACCTATCATAAGGAATCTGGCTAGCAGCTTGGGAGCCATAACGGATGCTGGTGACATCCAGGCCCATTGGCTGCCTGGATTTCTGCATGGAGGAGAGCGGCCCAGGTGGAAAGAATCTCCCGGGACTCTGATGTGCGTGAAAGATAAACAGTTACCGTGTTAATCCACTGACTTAATTCTCAAAGCAGCATGTAGTACTTTAGTGAATACTCACGAATAAGAAAAGGTTAGCGTGCATATGCAGCAGGTCCCACTATAATATGAAAAGCATACTCTGTGCTTTTAAGCGTGCTCAAATTTAATTAGGAAAAACAAAAAACCAAATATTTATTTTTATTATTTCTAAAAACTGAGCTAGACTTCAAGAGGGGGGGGTCAGAAGTTACCAAAATGTATACAGTACAACCCTAGTACTGTACCATATCAGTACTGGACATAATCAGATTTCTACATGAAATGTCAAGAAAATTTTGCATCGAAGCGCAAACAAAACATTGGAATCTGACCCGAAGCAAGTGATTTTTGTAAACAAAAGCAGTTCATGTTTCCGTCACTCGGTGTTAGCTTGGGTTTAGTACGCATTGTGCAAACCTTTTGTGACTGTGTTCCAGGCATTTCATTATAATTTTCTTAGATTTTGTGGGGGTTTTTGTACTGTTTTTAGATAAAAATACATGGGTCCTAAGAGTTTTTTGAAAAGAATAATCATGATAAGGAAAGGGATAACCACGTTATACATATTGTTGATGATAATATAGTAAATTCTTTAGAAAACAGTGAAGGAAACATCAACAGCACCCACATGAGACAGATTTTTTTTTTTTTTTAGAAAAAGCCAGTCAGGTCCTACTAACAAAAAGGCAAAGAAGGAGAACAACTCCTCAAAAACAGCTACCAGTGATTTTATGGAAGGGGAGTCCCCTTCCAAACAATGACTCTCTCCATCCCTCCTCTTCACATCCATTTCTGCAGACCCAGATCTTCATCAATCTCAGGGTATGGGCCAGACTGTAGTTGTTAAAAACTTTTTTAATGTTGTGCTTCTTATGCAAATTATATTATTTAACTCTGAGCTCATTTACTTTGACATTTCTCTGTATGTTTTGTATAAAAAGACAAGGTAAGGGTAAAAACTTTGCGGTCAAGAACAATTAGTCCATTTTCCGTTATTTCTTATGGGAAAAATTAATTCAGAACTCAACTGCATCATGTCACACCACTCCTTCTAGAACGAATTAGCATTGAGGTCCAGGGTTCCTCTGTACTGTTAAAAACATTAGGAAGAACCACGATAAGATAATTTCTAAGTGCATAATCCAAGGATCAGTGGCATATATACTATGCTATAAAACACTGATTCCCTCAGCTCTCATTTCATTAAATAACTATAAAAATTTACAGTAAACATTAACCATTACTTTGAAAGAATATTCACATAATGGTTTACTTGTCTATACCATATGTATTTATGTATCTATAGGAACAGGAATAGCTATAGATACACAGAGTATTGTTTTATGCTTTTTCTTCTGTTGTGTCTTGGCAAGAGTAAACTCAGTGTGCTTTTGGAATTGAGGATGTTGGGACTTGGGCTCATGTACCTTGGACATGTTAGCAGAGATCCCTGTCTCTGTACAAGGGCATGCTGATTCATAAAGTGGAGGGGCCGATGAGAAGAGGAAGACCTTTGATGAGATGGCTTGACACAAAGCTGCAACAATGGGCTCAAAAACAACAACTGTGGGGACAGGATAGGACCAGGCAGAGTTCTGTTCTGCTGTGCATAGGCTCATTATGAGTCAGAACCAATTGCAAACCACTTAACAACAATAACTTGTGCTGTATTTAATATTTATCTCAACTGCTTGATAGTAATTATTTGGTTTTTGTTTTCTTCTTAAATATTATTTTGCAGTGAAATAATAAAGCATCGAAAATTTATAGTCTTCATATTCTCCACACCAAGTACATTATTTTCCCCCTTGATCTATGTCACCCTCTGGTTTTGTGCCTCTCTATAGTCAATGTCTATATTTCTACCCTCAGGTTACAGATGGAGATTTATAGTCTACATTTTACATTATCATTATGCTATGTATATTTTGACATTTTGCCACATTCCCTCTTTCCTCCCTGTATATTGACCTATCTTGCTGATGTCTGCACACTGCTAGCTTCACTACTTACCCACCTCCAGTGTTTAATTCCCTAAGTGGCATCTGGCGATTAAGCTCCTGCTGAACTAAGTAAATATCAGATGTATCAAGATAGATATTTTTGTATTTCACAGAATATCAAAAAACTCATTTTAACTGAATCAGAAACCTGAATATTAAAATTAAAACTATATAGTTCTTGGAATAAAACTTAAGGACAAAACTATAAATCTGAATTTTTTGTAAAGACCGACTATCAAACACAACTATAAATATATGAACAGCAGAAGCAAAATCTGATAACTGGGGCCCCATAACAATTAAATTATTATGCTGATCAAAAGCTTTATCAGAAAAGTAAAATTCAAACAACCAAAACTACAGAAAGAAATATTTGCAAATGAAACCTCCAAGATGAGTCTAATTTCTCTCTCTCTCTCTCACACACACACACACACACACACACATTTACTGTTAACAACTTAACAATAAAGAGCTAAATACCAAGCCCATTGCCATTCTCGTGCACAGTGACCCTCTATAGAGTTCCAGAGACTATAAATCCTTATAGGAGTAGCAGAGGCAAAGGACATAACAGACACTTCAACAACAAGGATATTTAAACAAAGATGTTCTTGCAAATATATTTTTAAGTCGTTAACCACTTCATCATAATACCAAACTCAGTGCCATCAAATTGATTCTGACTCATAGCAGTTCTCTAAGACAGAGCTGCCCCTTTGAGTTTCCAAACCTTAAAACTTTATGGGCATCGACAGCCTGACCTTTTTCCCTTGGAGCTGAGGGTTTGAACCTTAGATTTTGTGATGAATTGATTAGCTTATAGTGCATTATGCTGCCAGGGATCATTCATTAGACATTGGAGCGATGTAAATCAAAGCTACAATAACAAGAGAAAAGTAAACAACAGCACAAAAGAACAATGTTAATAAGGTATGGTAGACTGTAACCCTAATCCGCTGCTGGTGGCAATGTAAAATGAGATAATCACTATGGAAAACAACAAGTCAGTTCATTAAAATAGGTAGAACCAGAGATGCTTCATGATATCACAATTCCACTCACTGGAGGAGATCAAAAGGTAAACAAATAAATACTCCCAGGCACCAAGGTGAAGTTTCTGTGTGGGAGTTTGTGATGGCTATATTTCATTCCGTCAACTTGAATCTGTGGAGATATGGGTGGCGTCCAACATATCAATCAGTCTAAGGAAGCCACCTTGGAAAGATGGCCTATTTATAAGAGATATTATGGAGAACTGGCCTTGTCCTTCTCATAGCTGCTTCTGGAGCCAACAGTCCATGTGGCCTGCCAACCCTGTCAGTGCCCTGCCCTCTACCTGCTGATCTGAGTCCAGGATCCATTGGATTCTGCACCTACTCATCTGGGATCTCCCACTTCTCTCTTCATCATCCTGCTTCATCTTCATTAGCCTGCAGCTATCAGTTCTGTGTGGGGTGGGGGTGGGGGGTGCATTTAGAATGTGACCTATGGGCATGACTTGAACTGGGCTGGCTGATTCCTTGATATACATTTATTTGTTGATATAAATTTCTTTCTTGTATATACATGAGCATCACAGTGGGGTTTTTTTCTCTAGAAAATCAAGTCTAACACACAGGGATATGACACTAAATCAACAGTGATGCAACACACACAATAGAAATAATGATAATTAATTATACATTGATACAATGTGAAGAATGTAACAATTATCACTGCATAAGACTGCATAACATGTGTAGAAACTGTTGAATGGGAACTTCATTTTCTGTGTCAACTTCCACTGACAGTACAATAAAATAGTAAACACAAAAAAGATATATATATATTCATAAATCTCATTTACATATAGTATGTTAAATATTGATATATTAACAGATTTGGGGAATATTCAACACATTAGAAGGGTGAGAAAAATATTGCTATTAAATTATAGAAATCAGAGGACTTCCAGGAAGATGGCAACTGAGTACCACATACCAGAGTGACTCTGCAGAAATCACAGCAGGAGAGTTACTAAGAGGGAAATTCCCCACTGCCGGTTTGCAGGAGGATCATCATAAAGATACATAGGCACAGATCCACTAGGTTTTGAGGGACTGGGGGCTTTTAGATTACCACAGTGGAGGGTGGCTACGGTTTGACCTTTGCCCTGCCACTGTCTTGGCCAGAGCCGGGACCATTTGAAGCCGGTACAGGGGCTTTGTCTCAACACAGCCACCACTTGCTGACACCTCGGGGCACAGATTAAACCCCATCAGCCACACGTTAAAGGACTGGGGCTCAGCTATACTGTTATTTTTTATTCCTTCTCTTCTCTCTATTCCCCCACAGTCTAGGTGGGCTTAGTTTTTTGTTTTCTGTTTCTTTTATTTCTTATCCTCTTCCCTTTACTCTCACAAGCCACTACCAACCTCCAGAGCACTCCCCTTAGCCTAGGGCATTTACTCCTGCCCTCCAAACAGCTGGGAGCACCTCACCCTTTGCAGCAGAACCCAAGACTGAGGAAAGCTTACCCACACTCCACCAAGCCCACCCACCCTCTGCCCAACTTTTTCTGGGGAAATTCTGCCCACTCACCCTCTGCAGTGCTTAATACTTGGTTGAGGAAATCCCATGTACCTTCTTTGTGGGAAATCCTGCCTGCAGTGGCTGGGGAAGCTCCTATCTGTCCTCTGTGGTTCCACGTGACTGAGGGAACTTTCTCCTGCCAGCCCTAGTGCCTAAGACAGCTTGGCTAACACTCGCCCTTACTCCACACTGGCTGCAGGAACCTCTGCCCAACCTCCACAGTGATCTACCTGACTAGGGCAATTCTGCCCACCATTTGCAGTACTCTACACCAAAGCAGGTAACCCACCAGACTTCTGGGGCACTCCTGTTGCAGTGGCCACACCTTCTGTGGTGCCCTAAGCTGCTGTGAGCCACACCATCACAGCTTCCTATGAGATCACGCAGTACAGCACCATCCTCATGGGTCAACAACAACCCAACAATCATCTAATGAGAGAACCATCCAGTGCTCTTTGACTCCCTAGAAAATGGCCCAGGACTCCTCTAAAACAATGCAAGGCAAACAGCAAACAGCCCCAATTACCTCAAAGAAAAGATAAGAGAAACAAAAGGAAATGGCAGAAAATGTCCTGAACCTAACAAGATGCATAGAAGAAGCAGACATTGATCTGCCACAGAAAGAAATTTTCAGAATGTTGCTTGGAGTCATAGGATATGAGGGAACCAATAAAGAAAAACAATGAAATGATAGAAGAGATAAAGTTCATACACCAAAGGGAAATACAAGAGCTTAGGGACAAGATAACAACAACCAGAGCAGACTCACAGACTTCACCAATTGACTGGAGGAGGCAAAGAACCACACCAGCGACCTAGAGAACAGCCAAGCAGACTTTAATAAATGCAAACAAAAATCTAGTAAGACCATCAGAGAAACTGAAGAAAACCTAAGAGCCATGTCTGATGCTATGAAGAGGCACAATATCAGAATAATGGGATTACTGCAGGAATACACAAAAAAGATATCATCTGCAACGATAGTGAGAGAATTCTTGGAGGAAAACTTCCCCAGCTCAATGAATGAAAACCATTCAGGAGGCCAGAAGAACACCAGCTAGACTGAATCCCAAGAAGAACTCACCAAGGCATATAATAGTTAAACTATCCAACTTTGAGGAAAAGGAGAAAATCATGAGATCAGCTGGGAAAAACAAGCAATCACATATGAGGGTTCCCAAATAATATGCTCAGACAAATCAGCAGACACAATGAAAAAGAGGAGAGAGTGGAGTAACATATTCCAAAATTAGAAGGCAAATAATACAAACCCAAGAACAGTCTACTCAGTCAAATTATCTATCAAGATAGATGGAGAAGTAAGAGGCTTCCCAGAAAAGGAAAAACTCAAAAAATACTTTAGAAGAAACCCATTCCTACAAAAGATCCTTGCCAACCCAGTATAGGCAGACGAACAGCACTCACCAAGCATAAATAAGAGACTACTACATAGAACAACCCCACCCAAAACAGCCCTCAAGATAGTATTGGCATAAGGGTGGAAAGAAGGCAAGAATGAAATACACACACACACACGTGCGCAACACACTAATAAGAAAGGTAGGCAAACACCCAACACAAAAGGTATAAGATGACATCACAGAGTCCACATTTGAAGATAAGTCTGAATATCAATGGACTGAACTCAGGCATTAAAAGACTAAGGCTAGCAGACTGGCTTAGAAAACACAATTCATCAATCTGCTACCTATAGGAGACCCATCTCAAGAGTACAGACAAAAATAGGCTGAGAATCAAAGTCTGGAGAAAGGTATAACCAGCAAACAGCAATTTACAAAAAGCAGGGGTGGCAATCCTAATCTCGGATAAAATTGACCTCAAAGTGCAAACCATAAAAAGAGATAAGGAGGGACACTTATCTCAAGGGAATGGCAGACAAAGAACCACTAAGCATTTTAAACATATATTCCCCAGACGAGAGATCTGCTGAATACATCAACCAAACACTTCAAAAGATGAAAAAAGAAACCACAGCCTCAACAATTATAATACACTGTTCTCTGAGATAGAGAAAGAGAGAGAGAGAGAGAGAGAGAGAGAGAGAGAGAGAGAGAGAGAGAGAGAGAGAGAGAGATCAGGGTAAGAAATTCAACAAGGAGGCTAGAGAGCTATACAATGCAATTACACAGTTTGACCTGATAGATATTTACAGAGCTTTTCTTCAAAATACCTCCAAAATTCACTTTTTTTTCCAAACCTACATGGCACATATTTGAACATAGACCACATGCTCAGGAATAAGGCAACTCTACATAACTTTTAGCACATTGATATCATACAGACCTTTCTCTGACTGCTATGCCATAAGGCTGGAAAACAACAAAAGGAGGATGAAAAAACAAGAGCAAACATTGGAGGATGCATAACTCTATTTCAAAAGGAGTTCATACTGATCTAGATCAGAGATGAAATTAGGATATTTCTAGAAACCAATGAGAATGAGAACACAATGTACCAAAACTTATGGGACACAGAAAACGCAGTTATCAGAGGAAATTCATAACTATATATGCACACATGTAAAAGGAAGAGAGACTTGTGATTAATGTGCTGGCACAAAATTTACCACTAGACAGACTCAACAGCACAATCTTACTAATAGCAAACAACAATAATAATAAAAATCAGGGCTGAGATTCAGGAGAGGAAAAATAAGAAAACTATGGGAAAAATTAATGCTTCTAAAAGTTGGTTCTTTGACAGGATAAGCAATCGACAGTTGAGGGAAATAAATGTGCTTGACACATACACACAAAAATTATAGAAATCATTATTAAACAAAAATAAGACAATATGAAGCTATCATTTCTTGACATCCCTGTCATCCACATGAATGCACTCTTGGAAGCAGGGTCACCCTCTAACTCTTTCCCACCAGGTCAGTGGTACAAACCCACCAACTGCTATGAGAGAGAGGGATGAGATTGTACATTTTTATCGGAGCTTCAGAAACCTTTTACAGGGTTGCAAGGAGTTGGAATTGACTCTGTCACTAGGTTGGGGAAGCCTTCCCCCAAAGAATCCTACACTCAACAATCCTATCAACAACAACAATATGGCAATTTGAGCATCCTGGAGGAACTTTTAAGTGTTCTGTGAGCTTTGGGAACAAAAACGAAAGCTAAACATGTAATATGAGAGCTGTTTTCCCAGTGAAATTCTCAAAAGGCTGCCATTGCAACCTTGAAGAATGAACCAGCGCATTGTTGTAAGGGAAAAAGATAAAAATCCTTAGCAGAACTTTTCTGTCTTTGCTTTTTTTTTTTTTTTCAACAATGCAGTTTTCAGTTTGGTTACAACTCCTTGTAAGCCACCATGATTGACTTTTTTTCAAATAAATTCATGAAGATAATGTCCTAAGAATTAAAAAAAACGTTGTCATATCTTCTGAGCTAAACTCTCTGTCTTGAATTTCACTGAGCAAGAAGATCCTTTAGGAAGCCACTGTTTTGATTGGACTATTTTTGAAGGCACACTAATGAGACGAAGGAAATGGATGATTGAAAAATTTGTCTGCAGCCATCCACTGACCACAGAGGCATGTTTAAGTAACCGTTGCTTGGAATAAATCTGTGCATACATGAACTGGAAATAAAAAAAAGATGCTTGTGTTAATCCTTGAACACATGTGTGTGTCCATGAGCATTCTCCTAAAAATTCACAGGCAAAATTCTACTATCATTTAATTCCAATTGACTGTGAACTTCTTGAAGTTTGTATGTGTGCATGCATGTGTGTATATGGGTGCACCAAATTGAAGTGTACCACTGAAAAGAGGATGACCTGAATGAGATGCACTGTAACTGTTACAATGGGCTCAAACCTAACAAAAATTGTGAAAATGGACCCAAACCAAACCAAACCAAACTTACTGCCATCACGCCAGTGCTGACTCATCATGACCCATGGTAGGCTTCTGAAATTGTAACTGTTTACAGGAGTTCACAGCCCAGACTTTCTCCCACAGAGTTGCTAGTGGTTTTGAACTGCTGACCATGTGAATTGTAGCCCAATGCTTCAACACTACACCCTCAGGGCTCAGAAGATGGCAAAGGACTGTGTGATCGTTCATTCTGTTGTACACAGGGTTGCTATGTGTGGGAGCTGAATCCACAGACTGCATTTAGCAACACCAGCCTACATATTAATGAAACCTCTTATAGGAGTTCTATTTATTTTCAGAGAAAATTAAGACCCGGTAGGAGTGAAAGTTCATATATTACTCCACAGAAAAAACCATTATGAGTTAGGTCCTCTGTACCCCTTACAAGAAAGCTCAGTTACTGAACATTTTAGCAGGACATTGTTATGACATTATCAGGATCTCATAAACAGAGAGCAATTACGGTTATTACTTTTGACACTGTGCCTTTTACTTGGCCCTTGTTCTGGGCATCTCTCCACATGGAAAATTGGTGGACCCTGGTGTTCATCTGCAAGAATGGAGGTTGGTTAGCAGAATTCCGTATCCATAGTTGGATCACCTTAATGAAGCATATCTTTTAAACACACAGACTCTGAGGCCTGATTGTCCAGGTTTGAATGTCCCTTATTGCCACCTACATGGCCCTTTATCCCTTCTTCTGTGAAATGAAAACAATGATACAGCTTACTGTATAGAGGTGTTGGGGGAATTAAATGAGAGAGATTATGGAAATCACTTAAAATAGTCCAGATGCAGCTTTCTTTAAGAAAGAACATTATAAAGGTTGAAAAAATACATTTCTTTTAGCAAAAGGACACATCCCAAATCAGCAAATCATTTGATAGCATACCTTCTGCATTGACTTTACATAACCACTATCAATTATTTAAGGCAAGGCTGCAGATTGGTGGCTTGTAGGTTGACCTTCAAACGCGTTCATTTGCTTGGTGAACACATACTACCGCTTTTTAAAAAACTTCTGTTGACCCTAGCTGATATCAGAAGATAAAAAGGAAAGGTTTCTTTTCTTAATTTTTAACATTTTATTAGAGGCTCATACAACTAGATCACAATTCATACATAAATCAATTGTGTAAAGCACATCTGTACATTCATTGCCCTCATCATTTTCAAAGCATTTGCTCTCCACTTAAGCCCTGTGCATCAGGTGGAAAGGCTTCTATATGAAAATGAATACCAGTCTTCACTCAGAGTGTTTAAAAAAGTATTCAGTGAGCCCAAAATAAACTTACCACACTCTGCTCTGACATTCGTGCTTGGGTTTTGTGAGCGCGCTTGCCTAGAGCCCCTTATTTTACCTCGTGGGTTAGGAAAGAAGTGAGAGGGATGGGACTGGAAAGGATGATAAACAAGACAGAATGGGGTCGATGCCAATTTTTTTGGTCAAGTACTTTTAATAAAAATATGTGCAATCATTTTTAACGTGTTAAAACAACACAGTAGTGGCTGTGTGGGGACACAGAGTAAACAAAAGCTGCATTTACTAATTATACACTTTCCCTTGAAAAAATAAGTGGAAATATTTGAACTGCATGAATATGCTATGCAGCCACAAAGACAAATCCCAGCACAAGAAGTAATTGTTCATCCTCCCCACATTTGCATTTTACATTTTGTGTAATGGTAAAAGTGATTCATTCACGTGAGTTAGTAAATATATCTCGCTTCAGACTGCCATCAAATTGAACACATTGAACTGTCTACGGGTGGGTTCTATGAAAGATGACAGAAATTGCTGTGTCTATACGCTGTGGTTCTGGTAATAACGAAAGTGTGAGTCACCATGGGGTAAGAAAGTAAGCAAACGAAGCCTGAGCTTCCATTCCATTCTTTCAGAATTTGAAGAGAAAAGGTCATTTTGAGATCAGGGATGTTGTTACCTGGCTGCAATAAAGAGTCATCGTAAGAAGCAAATAAGTTTATATAAAATTTAAGTGTAGGTGTCCACAAGTCAAGGTTTAATGGAAGACAGTCATAACATTCACGTGTGTTCTGTCTCTGGATGTCCATGCCCTTACAGTGATATCCTTGTCACAAAGACCATATAACACTGTACCATTTCCTTGCCAACCCCTTACAGAAGGGTGTGCCAACCTGATTTAGGGAAATCCCAAGAGCTAATCTTTTGGGAGCATTTCTGAGAAAACACTTGGCTTCCTTTGAGACCCCTTGGTTTTCTCAGTAACCCCAGGACTTGGCTGAGTTCATTTTCATCTCCCTGGCGCGCTCTACTTCCTATTAAGCTCCCACAAGTGCAGTATGTAGTTACTCAAAAATTAGAATAATGTTGCTCTCCATACAGAGGTAGTTCATGGCTTTTTTTTTTCTTTTTCCTATTGCAAATCATAATGACTAGGGAAAGATTATGTATGGAAGGTTGATAATGGTACTTTTTCAATCGTGTGTGTGTGTGTGTGTGTGTGTGTGTGTGTGTGGTGCAGTGAGTATAACATTGTGCACTGTGAACGAGAAAGCCAACCGGTACAAGACAACCAGCTGCATTGCACAAAAAGAGTTGAAGCCGCTTGCTTCCATAAGGATTTTAAACCCCAGGCACCCTCTGGAACAATTCCACTTGGTCTGATGTGGTTGTTATGGGTTGTAATCAACTTGACAGCATGGGATAAACATCTAGACAACAAACAACTGCCATTTCAACAGTCTTCACATGAATAGTTCAGTGACTTCCACTAAATACGTCATATTGTTTAACTATCCCTCTTAACCAATTCCAAATAACTCCATCACTTTCAACAGAATCCCAGTGTTTCCCAAGCACTGTGTCTTTCTTTACCCCTCTCTTCTTCCCACTAATACATTTTTTTGCTGTATATCAGTAGTATCTATTTTTATTTTCAGGCATGCAAATATCCCTTTAATGTAGATCGTATGTAGTCTTTTGTTTGTGTTCTTGTTTGAAGTGAACTTGTTTGTCACAAGACTCCAAGTCCATTTCAGTTTCACTTTCCTCCTTTTTTCTTTAGCCCCGCAGGCCACTGTTTAGGTTTGAGGGCTAAGGAATCTGGAGGGCCCACTAATAAATGTTTATCTCTGTACTGTTGTCTCTTCTATTCACAATGAGGCATCAGATCAAAATTAAAAACCCAGCCAATTGCTACTGAGTTGAATCCCATCCATAGAGACCCTCTAAGACAGAGTCTAACTGCTCCATAGGGTTTCCAAGGCTGTAAAATGTCTCCACGGAGTAGGTGGTAGCTTCTAACCACTGACTTTTCATTTATCAGCACACAATGCTGCACCCATTGTGTCATACACACAAAAGATTGAATAAGTGCCATTGCCAACCTTCCACAGATAATCTTTGCCTGCCCCTTAAGATTTGTGTTTATAGCCAAGCATTGACACCACCTGGGCTTCTCTCAAAGAACCAGGTCGCACAGCCCTCAAGGCACGTCCAGCTCTCTTCTCTCTCACTCTCTTAAACACACACACACACACACACAAGCTCTCTTCTCTCTCTCTCTCTTACACACACACACACACACACACACACACACTATTGGACAAAATCAAAATGTCTTTGTGAGTTTCCAAGGCTGTATCTGTTTACTAGAGTAAAAAATCACACTTTTCTCCTGTAATGCATCTGGTAGATATGAACTGTTGACCACATGGGCCAGTGCATAGCTCACTATGCCAGATTGTGAAAAAGATACACTAAACTCAAGCCAATTTCTCCAAATCGTAAAGGAATATCACATACATGATCTCTAAATTTTCACTCTTTATAAACTCTGCCTAGAAGAAACATGCTTCAGGGTTGTGTCTTCTCATCAAACCTCTTCAATAAGTATGCTGAGCAAATAATCTGAGAAACTGGACTATACGAAGAAGAATTCAGCATCAGGACTGGTGGAAGCCTCATTGACAACTTACGGGATGCAGATGACTCAAGGAGGACTGGAATTACTTGCTGACAAAGTCCAACAATGCAGCTTTCAGTATGGATTGCAAATCAATGTAAAGAAAAATAGAGACTGAAATTGTCAAGGGCTCTCTTTTGCGTGTATCGACCATCAATGCTCATGGAAATAGCAGTCAAGAAATCAAATGGCAAATTGAATTTTTCCAAGTTGCTGCGCAAGACCTCTGGATTGTATTCAAGAGTGAGAATATCACTTGGAGGAGTCAGGTGCACCTGGCCCAAGCAAGAATTGTTTCAATTGCCATATCCATATGTGAAAGTTGGACAAAGAACAAGGAAGACCCAAGAACTGATGGATTTGAATTATGGTGTTGGAGAAGAAAGTTGAAGTACCATGGACTGCCAGAAGAACAAATACATTTGTCTTGGAGAAATGACACCCAGACTGCTCCTAACAAAAGAGGACAGTGAGACTTCATCTGACAGACTTTGAACATGCTATCGGGAGAGATAAGTTCCTCAAAAGGACAGCATGCTTTGTAAAGTAGGAGGAAGACCATCAACAAGATGCCGTGGCCTAGACAGTGGGATAAAACATAACCACAATTGTGAGGATGTCTTAGGACTGGGCCATGTTTCATTCTGTTGTACACAGAGATGTCTTGAATTGGAATGGACCCAACAGCCCCTAACACAGACACCTAGACAGTCCACTGACTTGCTACCTTCTTTGTCTAGTTTAAAAGGGGGGAACCCTTTTGAATGCTCCCTCAATGTGCTCGCATTCTCGTGCATAATCTTTGTATTCTGATAAGAGGAGTGTCCTTCTCTCAGGTTCTACACTAAAAGGCAAAAAATTCTATTAAATGGAAAAGTTCTACATTCTTTCTATAGTCAGAATATGCAGATTCTTGAAAACTTGTCTTTCAAATTTCATTTTATAAATCATAGAACCTTGACTACCATGGGTTTAAACCCATTCTACAGGGCCCCCAAGAGATAATAGGCTTAATTAAGTAAGATGATTTAGCTCAGAAGACCAGAGCAGTGGAGTGCAAGGACCCAAAGAGAAAGGATTCAATCACACACACACACACACACACACACACACACACACGGGGGGGGGGGTTGTGCAATGTTTGATTTCTGATTTGTATTCCTATAAAATAATGTTTGAATAACTAGTGTATTGTAAGAGTCTTCTCCTGAGTTTCTAATTAATAAGAATTATCTGCAAATAAAAAATTTTCAAGGTAAAATTATGAGTCAAACAATTTAAAGAGCTTTCTTTTCCACAGAACTTCTAAAGACCTCAATATGTAAATGTACATCATGGATCAAGAACAGACTTCCAGATTCTCCAAATATAGTTGATCACCCATCCCATTAAATACATGTTCCTTTTAAAAGAAATACATTGTCAAAATAAAGTTTCACAGGTCCATTCAGAATATCATGAGTACATATCAGATTATTATTCTTTTTTATCAGCACAAGACTCTTCTTAGGGGGAAATGGATGGAAGCAAAACTCTATTTGGGGGTGACCAGCCATTCAAGTTACAACGATTGGTGTCCATTTTTCAGAAGCAAAAGAGAAAGAAAAAAACCCCAAAGTATCAGAAAAGAAATTGCAGGGCTAATGGCCTACATAAGCGACCTCATCTACCCTGAAATCAGAAAACTAGATGGTGCCTGAACACCACGACCAGCCATTCTGATCAGGGCTACAATAAAAGGACCCTGGTAGAATGGGAGGAAAATTGAAAAGAGAGCTCAAAATCTTAGAGACCCGGCCTACAGGGTCAGTGGAGACTAAAAGGCTTGCTGTAACAATGCCCTGAGATAGTCTTTAAACTGTGAACTAAAACTCTCCCCTGAGGTAACTTTTGGACAAAACAACACATGGGCATACGAAATCAAAGATATTATTTGTGAGTATGCTACTCCATTTAAAAGTCATCTACATGAGTCTACAAGGTCAACAAGTATTCTACAGCAGATGGGAAGAAAAGAGGTGGGGAAAGTAGAGCAACAGATAAGAGAGTCAGAATACAATTAGAATATTTACACATGGCAAAAAAAGGTAATAATGTCATCGAACAACTTATATAGAAATTTCCAAATGGGAATCTAATTTTCTGTATAATTTTTCACCAAAACACAGTCAAGCATTACAAACAAAAACCTAAACACCAACATTATATTTTTATATTAAAGTTATTTTTAAAATGTTCAACCCACATGGGTAATTTACAATGTGATTAAACTGATCACAAGAGATTGAATGATTGTTTACAGAAAGGCGAGAAGAAACATCTAAAGTTTATATGTATAAATTTGGAAGTAACAAAGACAACATAAACTAGCACATGAAACCAAATATATATATTCTTTATAATCCAATGGATAAAACATGAGAGAGTTTTGTAGTGGGCCATCTGAGTTAGGGTAAGAAAATGTTTCTGTAAAGGGTCTGGTAGGGAATAATTTAAGTTTAGTCTCTCTCACAAACACTCAACTCTGCCATGGTAATATGAAAGTATTATATAAATAAATGCCTGATCATGTTCCAATAAAACTTTATTTTTGTTCAATGAAATTCAAATCTTATATCATTTTTACATGGCACAAAATTTTATCTTTTGATTTAAATAATTCATTTAAAATGTAAAAAGAAATTTGTAGCTTATGGGCTGATCAAAAACAAGCAATAGGCCAGATTTTTCCCATGGATTTTAATTTACTTACCCCTGAAACAGATATTTCCTTTAGTTCTTCCCTTAGTTTATCATGGTCAAGGTCAGAAAAAGAATCACTTTCAGAGATGCAATATCACAGAGTCATGAATCACAGGACTATTATTTTTGTCTTTCTGACTTCACCTTTTTAAGAGAGAGAAGTGACAAAAACACTATCTTTTGAAGGTACTAGAAAATGGTAAGGGTAGAAAGGGGAGGTTAGTTTTTTCAGAAATTTTATGAAAATAACACAATATTGAGTTTTCCTCCAAAGCTAAGATATAGTCCTTATTATGAGTAGTTCTACACTTCTTAAGTAATCAACAATCCCATCCACTGACTTTAAAAAGCCAACAATAGTCTATTTTTCTGTGATACAAAAAAATAAAAACAGTAGAACCTCTTAATCATCGTGGAGCCTTATACAGATGTACATTTCCTTTGAAATCTTACATCTGAAGCATCTTGCATTATGATCTTTTTGATCATTTATCGAAAAGCTTCATTTTCTGTTTTTAAGTTTCAAAATATCATATGCTCATGAATCACTTCACGTCTACCACAAATACATTGTAAGAAATAGGAAATTATATAATTTGGATGTTTTATGGACACTGTAATTTAGTCAAGTCCTGCTTTTTCTTGAAGCTCCTCGACCAAGTTTCATGCCTTCAATACTTTTTTGTTTGGTCCTCAATCCACATCATTAAAATTTCTCCATATCTGAACTAGGTCCTCTAGAATTTTTGTTAGCTTTGTAGATTTCAATAGAGCTGATCCATAAACAGCTTAGTGAAGTTTTTTCTTGGTTTTTGAGTATCAGGGTTATTATTGAGTTCAACAAGCCTAAATCACAATCAGTTACATTTGCTAATTTTCCATCTTTATGTTCTTCAATACTTAAATTTCACTTACAAATTGATACTTGACCTTCGTCTTTTATTGATGCTCTCTCTAGCAATGGCTTTGCTCTTTGGGGAGATATAATGTGCTTCACAGAGAGGTAACACACTGCAATACTCAAGAGATGTGCAATGCAGGAGATTGGATGCAGATGCTTGTAAGTTAAAGCATACACTGTTATACAGTAGAGTTTTTAGAAAGTATAATAGCATGTATACATAAGGCAGTAGCATGACTGTTTATTATCACCATCAAGACATGTATTATATGTGCATTGGGTTATAGGTATTATAGTACATATTGTATGACAGGTATTATAGTATATATACATACACACACACTATCTTATACATTGTACTTGGCTTTGTATATATGAGGCATGTGATTTATTATAACCTAAATAAGCCCTGGTGAAATAGCAGCAGGATCATCGAGGTCAGTAGTTCAAACCCACCAGCTCCTCTGAGGAAGAAAAATGAGGCTTTCCACGCTTACAAAGATTTATAGCCTCTGAAACTCAAAGGGGAGGTTCCGCTCCTTCCTACAGGTTCACTATGAATCAAAATCAACTCATTGAAAGTAAGTTTTTGGCTACCTAAAAGAACTACATTAAGTAATTAAGTAAGCCATGTAACCTTATGAGACCAAGGACATAAATTCAAGGGGTTTCAAAAAGCTCATGGAAAATAGAATTAAAAGATAATGGAACACACTGGGCATTTCCTAACCTAAGATCATGTGGGACACGACTATAATTTGACTTGGGGTCTGCAATGCCTTCTCTTAACCATTGTTAAGACTCCTAGTTTTCTAAAGGCTGCAGACACCATGGGTTGTGTAATAGTCTTTGCTGGAGAAAAGTGCCTGCAATTCATTTGGTGGATATGCAATGTCTGAGGCAAGCTGCCAGTTCTACAGAAGGAAAAGAATGAGAGAACCAGAAAGAAGAGTTTGCTTGAAAGGAATTTCTCTGATATATATATCAGAATTTCCAGGCACTAAAAAATTATTAGTAGGAGAACAATTTGGAATTTTCTTTTAAAAGTTACCAAACGCTAAAGAAAACTCAATACCTTGTAGTCACAGAAAGACTGTGGGCCACCGCAGAACTGCTCTACCAGGTTTCCGAGGCTGTACCTTTTTGTAGAAGCAAAGGGTGGGTTCAAACTGCTGAACCCACTGCATGACCAGGGCATCTTTTAAAAATTGTTTATATATTTAGTACACAATCCAGCAACTCTATTTCTAGATATCAATCCCCCCAAAATGAAAACATTTATTCACAAAAAATTGTTCTTCTTGTGAGCTACTGTCAAGTCAATTCCAACCCTTAGCAACCCCATGGATTCAGAGTAGTACAGCAAGTGGCATAGAGTTTTCAGGGCTGTAACCTGTTGGAAGAAGATCACCAGATCTATCTTCTGAGACACCTCTGATTGAGTTTAAATGGCTGACCTTTCAACTTACAGTCTAGGACTTAATTATCCATGCTACACAGGGACTCCTCGCAAATGCCTACAGCAATATTGTGCATAAGAACCCCGAAGCAGAAACAATTCAAATGTCGATCAACTAACTGGTCTGGACACTTTACCTATGATGGCTCTCTGGTCTTGAAATATAGAGCCCAAACATTTGAACATGTGAGTTATAACCAAGATTTGTGAGCAAGATCATAGTCATTTTGACTTGCACTATTCATGTTTAAGTATAATCATTGTTGCTCTATATTTATTACAGCATGTCTTGACTGTTTTCAAGGGTTCAACAAGAATTCTGAATGCTAATAACCATTTGAACCCTGCTTGTCATTGAGTTGACCCCTCTCGTTTTTCTCAGTCATTGTATACTATTGATAAGGCCCAAGCAATGGAAAAGTAGAGGTCAAAATAAAGATTTACAAAATTTTTATATGTACTATAAGGTTTAAAATCAGCAAAAGTGTGCATCAGGGTTGTATCCTACCACCATACTTAAACAATCTGCATGCTGAGCAAATAATCAGAGAAGCTAAAGTATATGAAGAAGAATGTGGCAGCAGAACTAAAAGAAGGCTTATTAACAATCTTCAACAAGTAGATGGCACACCTTGTTTGCTGAAAGCAAAGAGGACTTGAAGTACTTGCAGATGAAAATCTAAGACTATAGTATAGATATAGCCTTCAGTATTGATTTCAAGTCAATGTAAAGAAAACAAAAATCATCAGGACGGGACCAACAGACAATCTCATTATAAATTGAGAAAAGATTGAAGTTGCCAGGGATTTCATTTTGCTTGGATACAATAAACAAGCTCCAGAGGAGCTCTCAAGAAATCAAAGGACTGATTAGAAAAACAAACAA
The DNA here is from genome assembly GCF_050624435.1 of Tenrec ecaudatus. Taxonomy (NCBI): domain Eukaryota; kingdom Metazoa; phylum Chordata; class Mammalia; order Afrosoricida; family Tenrecidae; genus Tenrec; species Tenrec ecaudatus. Next base: position 71,335,625 of record NC_134539.1, on the reverse strand, counting down.
AATTCCAAACCCACTGCCATCAAGTCAATTCCAACTCACAGTGTCCATTTAGGGCAGGGTAGAACTGCCCTGTGGGTATCTGAGATGTAGCTTTTTTTGTTGTTTTTTTTTTAAATACTTTTACTTGGGGCTCTTACATCTCTTATCACAATCCACACATTCCTCCAATGTGCCCAGCACATTTGCACATATGCCGTCATCATCATCTTCAAAGCATTCTCTTCCCACTTGAGCCCCTGATATAAGCTCCCCATTTATTCCCCTCCCTCCCCTGTCTGCCCTCCCTCATGAATGCTTGATAAATTATAGATTACTTTTTCCATATCTTATATCATTCTCCATCGCCCTTCACCCACATTTTTGTTATTCCCAGGGGCATGAATAATGGAACATCAAACACCTGCCTGGCACTATCACTGATGACAATGGGTGCACAGGCAAATGTGGTGAAGAAAGCTGATGGTGCCTGGCTACCAAAAGATATAGTACCTGAAGTCTTAAAGACCTGAAGATAAACAAGCAGCCATCTAGCTGAGAGACAACAAAACCCACATGGAAGGAATGCACCAGCCTGTCCCAACTAGATCACTGAGGACAAAGTGGGTGCATAAGCAAAAATTGTGAACAAAGCTGCTGGTGCCTGGCTATCAAATGATATAGTATCAGGGGTCTTAAAGGCTTGAAGACAATCAGGCGGCCATCTAGCTAAGAAACAACAAAGCCAACAAGGGAGAAGCACAACAGCCTACCCCGACGCAAACACTGAAGACAAAGGCGGGTGCATGGGCAAGAGTGGTAAAGAAAGCTGATGGTGGTCAGTTGTCAAAATATATAGAATCTGGGGTCCCATAGGCTGGAAGATAAACAAGGGGCTATCTAACTGAAAACAGCAAAGCCCACATGGAAAATGCACACTAGCCTATGAAATGACAAGGTATCGAAGGGTCAGGTATCGGGCATCAAAGAAAAAAAAAAATCATAGCATTGTGAATGAGGGGTAGTGCAGAGTGGGGACTCAGGGCGCATCTGGGAGAAATTGGACATCCCCTTGCAGAAGGGCTGTGGGGAGGTGATGAACCAGTCAGAGTGCAGTGTAGCAACGATGAAAAATACAATTTGCCTCTAGTTCTTGAATGCTTCCTCCCCCCAACTATCATGATCCCAATTCTATCTTACATAACCGGCTGGACTGGGAGAGGTACACTGGCATGGATGGGAACTGGAAACGAGGGGAATCCAAGACAGATGAGCTCCTCGGGAACAGTGGTGAGAGTGGCAATATCGGAAAGGTGGAGGGAGGGTGAGGGAGAAATGGGAAACAGATGACAAGGTCTACATGTAACCTCCTCCCTGGAGGACGGAGAGCGGAGAACTGGGTGAGGAAGACGTCAGATGGTGTAAGATATGATAAAATAATAATTATTTATAAATTATCAAGGGTTCAGGGGGACAGGGGGGGTGCAGAGGGAGGGGAAAATGAGAAGCTTATACCAAGGGCTCAAGTAGAAAGCAGGTGTTTTGAGAATGATAATGGAAACATGTACGAATGTGCTGGAAACAAATGATGTATGTATGGATTATAAAAAGAGTTGCATGAACCCTAATAAAATGATTAAAAAAAAGAATAACAGAACATCAAAGAATAAAAACTCATATCATTGTAAATGAGGGTGAGTGCAGAGTGGAGACCCAAAGCCCATCTGTAGGCAACTGGGCATTTCTTACAAAAGGGTCACAGGGAGGAGACCAGCCAGTCAGGGTGCAGGGTAGCAACGGTGAAACATACAACTTTCCTCTAGTTCCTAAATGCTTCCTCTCCCACCCCCCACCATCATGATCCCAATTCTACCCTACAAATCTGGCTAGACCAGAGGATGTATACTGGTACAGATAGGAACTGGAAACAGGGAATCCAGAGCAGATGATCCCTTCAGGACCAGTGGTGAGAGTGACGATACCAGGAGAGTGGAGGGAGGGTGGGGTGGAAAGGGGAAACTGATGACAAGTATCTACATATAAACTCCTCCCTGTGGGATGGACAACAGAAAAGTGGGTGAAGGGAGACATCAGACAGTGTGAGATATGACAAAATAATAATAATTTTTAAATTACCAAGGGTTCATGAGGGAGGGGGTTGCAGGGAGGGAGGGGGAAAATGAGGAGCTGATATCAAGAGCTCAAGTAGACAGCAAATGTTTTGAGAATGATGATGGCAACAAATGCGCAAATGTGCTTGACACAGTGGATGTTTGTGTGGATTGTGATAAGAGTTGTACAAACCCCCAATAAAATGATTAATAAAAGAAGTATGGAAGAACAAGGATGTCCCCTTGGGAACTAAGATGGGAAGCCATGGTATTTTCACTTGCATCATGTGCATATGAATGCTGAACAATGAATAAGGAAGAATTGATGCATTTGAATTATGGTGTTGGTGAAGAATGTTGAAAGTAGCATGTGCTGTCCAAAGAACAATAAAATTTGTCTTGAAGAAATACAGTCAGGGTACTCTTTAGAAGTGAGGCTGTAGAAACTCAGTCTGACATGCTCTGGGGATGGAATCAGGAAAGACCAGTCCCTGGAGAAAAAGGCCCTGATGCTTGGTAAAATAAAGGACAGAGAAAAGGAAGACTGGCAAGGGAATGGATCGACACCATCGCTGCAACAACAGGCTCAAACATAACAATGGTCGTGAGGATGATCCAGGTCTGGGTAGGGTTTCCTTCTGTTGTGCATAGGGTCCTTCTGTCCTCCAAGTTGGAACCGATGAGACGGCATCCACTAACCACTATTTTTATGTACTCACTGTGTTTCCTCTACTTACTGTGTTTCATGACTTTTTGTATCCTGTCATGTACCTCAAGGATTGCAGTGAATCTCATGCAATATGTGACTAAGAGTGTTAGATTAAAAGTCGTAGAAATACCCGTTGGAAATTGGGGTAATCCGAACACCCACTAAATAGCCTTTGTTGCTGCCAATGCTCCATTGGCCAGCCTCCCATTAAAACCATGTTGTTTTGTTTGCTTTTCTCGGTTCCACTTAGAGTGGTTATTAATTAGGCTCATTGCTCCAAGATATGGGCCCAGGATTTGGGGGTAATTCTACCAACCATCTTTTGTCTCTGGCTAGCCTGCATCCTCCTCTTTCGTGACGTGAATCGAACAGTCTGTCCCTGAGTGTTGAGTGTTCTTTTCCCGAGTGCCTTTCCCTATCGCTGGGTAACTCATCTTGAGGGTCAAACAGCATCTCCTACTTGCAGGCTTCTCCAAGACCTTCCCGTTCGTAACAGCCAATCTCTCACCGTTTTTCCCCCCAGAAGCTTCTTCATCACTCTCATCGCATTCTATCATTTCTAACACTGCCTAGACTTTGTTGTCATAGATCTCCTCCCCACTCTACTTGAAAAAACAAACAAACAACAAAGACCTCAGAACTGAGAATTCTGTGAAGAGGGAGAAAAACAGACTGAACGCAACTGCCTGACAGAGTAGTTATTCATAGAGACTTTACTAAATGACGACTGCCCACATTTCTGGTGGAAGGTAGCTTCAATTTAAAAACAAACAAGCAAAACTGCGTATTTCTAATGTATTATAATAAGGCGTTGCATTTGTCCTGAATGTGGAAGCCATGTCAGGGAGCATCACATGTTGAGCCAACAGTAAAGACAAAGAGCAGTGTTTCCTGGCACATCTGCTGGTGTTAGTACAACATTCCCTGTAGCCCTGTCCGTCAAAGCTTGCAGTTAACTTTGACCCCAGGGTTTTCTGCATTGCAATTCACTGTTGCTCAGGATCACCAATTTGAATGTTAGGATTCAGTGGGTTTTGGAATCTCCTTAATTCTCTATTTTGTTGCTTAAGAGAATCCTTCAAGAAGCTATCAGAGCTTAATAAAATTTGCTTTGGATGTGTCTTTAAAGACATTATTAGAGCATTACCATGAGTTCACTAAATTGCTCTAACTTCCTTTGGGAATCCAAAGACCACTATTAAGAAATTGCCACATTTAGGAGGCAGATTCACTTAAGTGTGAAATAAAATTGACGGAAATCTCTAGAGTATCCAGCCCCGCTTCGGAAAGGAACTGAGGATTTCCTTTGTTGGGATTTTAATTGTATGTGGCATTTGCTCATTCACTGGTCTAAAACATCTTCTTTTTCTTCTATTTATTCCTCTTTGTTTTTTAAAAAAATAGGACAGTCATTTCAGGGCAGACCAGTGGGAAGGAAGTTAATATCACTGCGCAGGAAGACCTTCAGAATTGCAGGACCTGGGCATCTCTATCCCCTAATGAGCCCAGCGCTGAGAGGATGGGGGTACAAGTAGACTGGTGAAAAGAGGCCTTGCACACATCTATTTTGAAAGCTAATCATTTGATGGCCTTCATTGTAACTGTACTGTACAATTGCTGCCAGAATTGTGTTCTCAACCATGAGAACATGTCAATAATCTTTGTTCTTTATTAACAGAAGAAACTCTATTGACAGCAAGAAAATCACCACAAATAATGAGATTATGACCAGCTTTTCAACTCAGGGGAAGCGTAGTTAGCTGTCTCCTACTTTGTGCATATGTTAGAATGAGTTGACCACATGATTTCCCCAACTCTTGGCGAGCAGTGATGTTTTGCCATTGGATAGGAATTGAAGCCTATAAACTACTTTCATGTTGTAATTACCTCTACTGGAAAATCCAGTTATTAGACTTTACATAGAGAAATAATGACGCATAGCTACTTCCGTTAATAGGGTACATACAGAGAGAAGGGTAGCCGATTTGTTACTTTTCTGATCTGACCAAAGGAAAAGTAAAGAACAAGACATGTTACTTTGAAGTCAGAACAGTATTCTCTTTCCCTGTAGATTCCTTTAAGGAAGGGAATTACCTGATATCTTACTCTATTCTATATCTTCACAGCACTGGACACAAAATCAACTCAACATCCAAACTCACTGCCATCAAGTTCATTCTGATTCGCAGGACCACATAGGAGAGAGTAAGACTCCCCCTGTGGGTGTCTGATGCTGTAAATCTTTCTCCCTCAGAATCACTGATGGTTTCGAACTATGGAACTTAGAGTTAGCAACCCAACACCACCAAGGCTCCTCCCCAGGACACCTGGTCCCTCCTCATACTAGGTACTCAGAATAGATTTGTGACCTTGAAATGAATACCAGCTTTCTAGGCTTTCCCATGAGAGAGAGCAAATCCTTCCACACTGATGCAAAAGCAAGCAGACCGCCATAACCAGGGGAAACACCACAACAGGAGTTGGGGAGCGAAGCTATGGTCAGGGACCCCTCCTGAAAACTTACTGTCTGTTGCTCACTCTTGGTAGTATAAAAGGGCCCACGGTCATTCCTTTGGCAAAGGCACACTATGCCACAGACATTTTATTACATTTCCATGGACACCAAAGCATCTGTCATGGTGGGGAGAGGGCAAAAAGTTGCTTAGTGCTTGTTCTATGCAATCAAATAAAGGGTTAAGCAGAGCAGACTCTGCCTAAGCACCTCCTTCCCATAAATGCAGAATTTATGTCCATAGTATTTACTACAGTGTCATGCTAATAATGAGCACAACCTCATGTACGAATTGACTAATAACATTTCATGAACTCCTTGGTCAAAGATGAATAGGTAAGCATTGAGTTCTAATGGTTTCATGTCATACTTTGAAGTCTGGCTTTTCTGATTCAATCCAATATGCTTCCAGTCAGATCAATGAGCTTGAGAGAAAGCCAGGCAGCCCGCTTGAAAAGCAAACCAGCAAACTTGGCATCATGATCACCAGGCACTGAAAAACAGTGTTGTGCCCACAGTGTCTCCTCTTGTGTCCTTCACTGTCCATGGTTAGCAGCAACCTGAGAGTCTAGAAAAACCAGTCTTAGCGCTCAACTAACTCAGTACTCCAGAATGATCAGGACTGCAAAAAGATGATTTTGGTCCAAACACTTCCTTGCCAAATTGCAAACAAATTCACCTAAATCACAGAATATTGAAATCACTTACAATCCCCCCCGCAACATAGCTGCATTGAACTGATTTTCATCATGTATGAAACATAAGCTATGAGGAAAGATAAAACCAGATGGATGATGTGGAGTTATAAAACATTGAACTTAGGATGGCTGGATCAGGCTCTGTTTTTCCCTATCTACAAGATCCCAGGATAATTTGGGGAAGTGGAGCAAGAGATGATTTCTCTGCCCACTCTTCTTCACCCCAAATAGCTAGCTAAAACATTTCATCATCATCTGTGGAACTTGCTAACGTATATCCTCAGCAGTAAATTTTAATTTCCCATCTTAGACATTGCAGTTCTTGATGTTACCCTGGACCTCATCATGCTTCATTGGTCTTTCTCATGGACAGTCACCTTTACTAAGGGGAGGAGTCATGAGGGTATAGCTGCAATATGCAAGATTTACTGTTAGTAACTCTCAACCCCTCCTTGGGAGAAAGGTTGTAGGAGGTATCAGCTGATCAAGGTGCTTACTGATGGGTGATCAATTAATCCCCTGTGCCTCTATGTCTTTGTAGACAAAAGCATTGCAAAATAACTGTTATTTGTGACCTTGCTGCTAAAAACCTTGAGAGATAACTCAGTTATTTAAGATCTCTTTAAGGTTCTCTTGAATCTTGCATATCCATGTGATTGTCTTGATTGTCTTAGAACATAGTGCTTTTATTATTCAAATGTTAAGGAAGTGTGACTAGTTAAGTAAAATTTGCATAGATAAGAGTTTAAGAAAGTTTTTTAAGTTCCTTGGTGTTTGTATTGTAACCAATCCCTTGTAAGAAGAGTATAAAAACCAAGCTTTGAATATACTTGGTACTTCAGTCCATCAGACTGTTGTCCTCCCAATCCCATGCTTTGTATATATCTCTTTCTTTTCCTTCCATCCACAAGCCTCATTTCAGATGCAGTTTTTTGCGGGATAGCTGGTCTAATCACCAGCATTAAAAGGTGGTGCCTTCTACTTCTGTAAAGAATTATAGTCTCTGGGTGGAGAAAACAGATGGTAATTGGGGACAGAGCACTAACCCACCCAAGGGAGGAAGGATATTGTTTATGTTTCCACAGGATAGGGAGAGAGAGAAAGAGTAGATCTAATTTTGGTGCACCCATCCCGGAGGGTGATGTCCCTGCTCAGAGCAACTCCTTTACAGAGAGGACTGCAGGGCTGGCCTCAGTTCCAGACATGCTGTCCCCTCCCTAGATGACACCACTGCAGAGGATGGCCCTGAAGTTCAGGAGAGCTGAGGGCTTGACCTACCCACATGGGGGCCAACCAAGAGTGGAGTGCAGCAGACCAGCAATGGGAGCAAAGGCCCGAAGTCTTTGAGGAATCCCCATTGTAGGCCTCCGACTGGGGGTGCTGAATGAGGGGTAGGGGAGGGTGTAACACTTGGCACCTCATCTGAACTAGTTGGAGGTTAGTTATAAGGGCCCTCACTGAAAACCTAAAGGTGTCAGGGGTGGGGGTGGGGCACTAGTCTGCTCCATCCCTGACTGCAGGAAGAGCAACGGGGACTTGTACGGTGCACACTTCTCGGACATGAATGCTGAGGAGGAAAAGAGTGGAAGTGCTGTTAGGTAAGTGGTCCTGGGATATGGAGTCCTGAAAGAAGGGAATCAGGCTGACAGATAATAAAAAGGGTCCTGCTTGCTACATGACTCAGAGAGATATCCATCTACTCTGGGTCAGGATACCAGTTAGACTTGGAACTATTTGTGTGGTCTTTCTCTTCTTTTAAAATTTCATTTTATTTTTTGGTGTCTATCTATATAAGATAGACAGGATAAGTAAGCCCCAAGAGCAGCAAGGGACCTTTGGGGCACAGGAAGAGAGGAGGCGGATGGGGGAGGTAGGGTAAGCAGTGAGCCTGTGAAGACAGGGGCCGAGGAAGAGAAAGGGTTCTGACATTGCCAGTGAAGAGGCTGTAGTGTTTCTGGTAATGTTTGAGCAATTGAAAGGTATCTAAGAGGAATTGCTAAGAGGTGAAAAAAGAGTAAATATGATAGTGCACAGGAGGAAAGAAAAAGAGAACAGAAAAGAAAGTAAAAATTATATGTATAGGTATAAATATAGATATTATATATTTAAATATATAAATAAGAGGGGGTAACCCTCCCCCCAAACAGATTTTTTTCAATGCTATGTATTTAAATTTTTAACAAAACAACATTATCATTCAAAATGTACTCCATTACACTTAACACATTTGTCAAATCTGGATTCCTACCTTGGATAGATTTTTCAGACTCATCTGTTTGGATGACTGACAGCACCTCCCTCTTTTTTTTCCTTCACCTCTTCTACATAATCAAATCACTGTCCTTTCATGTCTCTCTCCATTCATGGAAACAAAATGAAGTTACATGGAGTGAGGTCAGGTGAGTAAAGTGTGTAGGGCAAGAGAGGTATGCTGTTTTTGCCCAAAAATGGCACACTGAGATGGCTACATGAACAGGTGCATTGTCGTGGTGGCAAAACCCGTCTCCGGTCTTCCACAAATCAAGACTTTTTTGTTGCAAATTGTTATGCAATCTCTTCAGAATCTTTAAATATAAAGCTTGATTAACAGTCTGACCTGGTGGAGTGGGCTCCAAATGCTCCATGAGTTGACATTTTTGAGGACAGGACGTCAATAGACATCCAGAATGAAGTTTGTCATCAATTATCATTTTTCATTCATTAAAATGAGAAAGGCACTCACATAGCGCTGTCCTTGTAAGCTGTGTTCAATGTCACAAGAGTTTCTGTGGCATTTTGCCCCAAGCAGGAAACAAAATTTCACAGCCACTTACCATTCTCTTAAATTGGCCATCCTCCCCAAATGAGGTTTGAATTAAACTGCTTTTATGAAAATAATTCACTGGGACCAGAAAGAACCTTCCCAGGCGACACCACTGGGTGCACTAACTCAGAGTGAGTTGCTTGATGCTCGCCCTGTGTAAAAAATGAGTAGTACGAAAGCTCTGTCCAGAGGAGCTTTTTTAAATCATTTTTTGGAGGGGTACCCCCTCATAGGTGTATGTGTCTATGTATGTGTATAAATGAAAATACAAGAAGGACACAGATAGACTTTGGACCTCTACTAAAATCTTACCTCAGTACAGTTAGTTCTAATAATGTGGCACTGTGCAATACTCACCTTCCCTACACGCTTGCTTAAGACAAAATGGATGCATAAGCAAATGTGAAGAACACTGATGGTGCCTGGATATTAAAAGATATAATGCCTGGGGTCTTAAAGGCTTGGAATTAACCAAGCAGCCATCTAGCAGAGAAGCAACTAAGCCCACCATGGGAGAAGCTCACCATGATCATGAGGTGTGGACAGGAACAGGTATCAGAAGATCAAAACCAAACAGTCAAATAGATAAGAAGGAGTGTGGACAAAGTGGAGACCCAAAGCCCAACTGTAAGATAATTAGGGACTCCCTTACAGAAGGGCCACATGGAAGGGTTGATAAATCCCGGGTGTGGTGTAGCACTAATGAAATACATACTTGTCCTCTAGTTCTTTAATATTTCCTCCCCTTACTATTATGGCTTTCATTTTACCTCATTAATCTCCATAGTTCATTTGTAATTTAACATCATTGAATGCATGAAAGTCAAGATAGATAGCCCACCCCACCCCGCCAGAAACAGCAATGGGAGCCATGATTCCCTGAGGATACAGCAAGAGTGGTGGGGGTGGGGAGGGGATAGCAAAGATGACTGTATGACCACACTTGAGAGATGTGAATAACAGAATTGTAGGTGAATGGATATATTGGTTGGAATAAGATATGGCAAAGATAAAAAGAGGGAATAGTAACAATAATATATAATATGGCTTCTTATGAGTAGGCTAGGGAGGGAAGTGGTAAAGAGGAGCTGATATCAAAGAGTTCAAGAAGAAAGAAAATGTTTGGAAACTGATTGTGCTAGCAATTATACAATTATGCTTTATCTAATTGAACCATAGAATGTTATAATATCCATAAGAGCTACCAATAAAATGATTATTTCAAAAAAGAAGAAAGAAAAAAATAATTACTGTCTCAGAAACTCACAAGGGCAATTCTACCCTGTCTTATAAGGTCACTATAAGTCAACATTGGCTTAATGGCAGTGAACTTGGTTTGGTTTTACTAAGTAGAAAGAGCTCTGGTGGCATAATGGGTTATCCGCTGGACTGATCCCTGCAAGTTCAGCAGTTCAAAATCACCAGCTACTCTAAGGAAGAAAGATGAGGCTGTCTACTTACTAAAGATTTACAGTCTCAGAAACCCACAGAGGCAGTTCTACTCTGTCCTGTGTAGTTGCTGTGAGTGAGAATTTACTGGATGGTGGTGAATCTTTTTGTGTGTGTGTTATTTTACTAAGAAAAATCCAATGTGCTCAGAGTTAGGATAAAAAGATGGAGAAAAACAAGGTCACACTCTATTAGGACATATCCATCTTTTAATAAATAGTATAGATTTTTCCAAAGGAGCAAATAGGTCTGAGTGAATGGTTGTTGAGGAAGAAACCTTTTACATCGTGGATGCTATGTACCCAAGTTTTACAGGATGAACTGTTGACTGGGGCCCCCATCACTATATTATGAGTATAATGAAAACTCTCAATGAGAAAGTCTTCATCCCAATTTCTTTTCAGTGGAGCTATTGAGTTAAAAATTGAGTCTTTCAATTTTTCAAAGGGATAAAATGTATGGATTGTGATGAGTTGTATGAGCCCCAATAAAATTATTTTTAAAACCCAGATTTCATAACAAACCATCTACAACTTATGTAGCTCCTGACTACATGTAGAGAGAGATACCTCTATAAAATTACAAAATTTTAAAAAATGTTACACACACACACACACAAAGTTTTATTTTTTCCTGGATATCAATTGCTGTTATTTAAATACCTACTACAATATTTATATCATGCATTAAACACCACCGATTTAACACAAACTAGGACACTGAGGTATATTTTTAAAAATCTCAGTGGCATATATATTCCCCATGGTCTTCATAATTAGCTAGGGTGGGGAAGGTGTGATGGTATTCAATGTTATTTAAATTTACACCTGAAGTTTTTAAGAAATAGATTCAGCCAATAAAGTTATTACTAAAATATCTATATGACTAGCAGGAAAAAAAACTGCCATCAACAAATAATAAAATCACCCTAAATTCAGAAAAAGTAACTGCTATCATATGCTGCTAATTCGGGGTAACTCGAAAATTCACACTTTTTAGAATTAACTTTTGCCACCTATGTTCAATTCAGACTCTGAATTTCTTGACATGAGTACTTAGGATGTGCTCTAAAATATCACATAGAGTTTTCAGAAACTATGTATTCCATATGGATATATTATAAACACTGGTTTTGGATTTGGGGAAGAGAGAACCATAGCTATCTGGGGAAGTCACTACCAAGTTTATGAGAGAAAAAGCCAAACCCCAGGTGGTGCAATGATACCACTTGAGGTCTGAGAACGAAGTCTTGGAATGTGGCCTTCAAAGAACTAGAAACTGCCTGATATTGGATGCAAATGGTGTGCTTACATATATAAAGCTACATTTTTCTCAAATTTTGTTTCCTCAACACCTCAAGATGATTTTTATTTCCTCCCCAAACTGAAAAGAGAATAATAAGATAAATGTATTAAATCCCAACTAACAATAATTAAAAAATAAAACAGAAGTAAGACAATCAGGGTAAGTGTTTTAACTAGTGAAAATGAAGCTGATACAGGTCCCCATCTGTTCAAAATACCCACTGGTTATTATTATAGCTGTATTATGTTAAATTCACGCTACAATGCTCATATGAAATTCCCGTTTCAAATCTTGCTTATGATAAGCAGGTAGAAAATATCTACTTTTCTTCTCAAGTTTTATAAGTTTCAGAGCTACACTTAAACCATTATCAGTTAACTTGAATTCCCTAATAGTGAGCTAAATAAAATTTTATATCTAATCTGTGTGTATGGGGCTGCAAAAAATTTATAGAATAATAGAATTGAATGCTAATAAAAAATTTCCACGAACTTTTTGAAGCCTCCTTAAAAAGATATATTTACAAACACTTGTACACATATATACACACATGCATATGAGATTGCTTCGTGGAAAAACAAAATTAAAAGGTAATGGATTTTTTCCCATTAACTTTTTGAAGTCCTTTGTATATGTATATATGTGTGTATGTTTATGTGTGTGTATGTATAGGTGCAGTATAAATATATGTGTGTGTCTATTATGCATTATGATACACTTAAAAATTATCATCAAAACAACCTTTTGCCCAACTCCCTATAATTTGTGAATACATTACTTTCCACGGCAAAGGGACTTTACAGGTGTGATTACATTAAGGATCCTGAAATAAAGAGAATATCTTGAGTTTTCTGGTGGGTCTAATGTGCTTTTAAAAAGGAGGCTGTCAGAAAAAGAATGTGACAGTTGAAACAGAAAGGGATTAGATTCAATTAGAACAGCGGTTCTCAACCTGGGGGTCGTGGCCACTTTGGGGGTTGTACGACCCTTTCACAGGGTCACCTGATTCATAAGAGTAGCAAAATTACAGTGATGAAGTGGCAATAAAATAACTGTGTGGTTAAGGGTTGTGGCATCAGGAAGGTTGAGAATCACTGAATTAGAGTTAGAGTCAATATCAAGGAACTCTTTCTTTCCTTGTTTTTCTAACTTGTGGCCTTTTTCCTAGCTGGTTTTCATCGCAAGACATTTTTAGAAGGGGTCTTTGGAACCTACCATATATACTCGTGTATAAGTCGAGTGTGCTGAAAAACTGGGGTTCGGCTTACATGGGTCAGTGGTACCCCAGTGAGGTGAAACATCTTGCGGGTGCTTGCTATTTCTATGCTGTTCATTCAAATCCCCGCTGACACTGCAGGACTTTGAATGTTTGTTTACTCACATCTAACCAATCAGAGCCATCCTATGACGTGGACGGCTCCAATTTGCAGAAGCACCCGTAGTGATTCACTAGCACCCGTAGTGATTCCCTTACACCAGCAGCTGAACTGGTAAGGATGTGTCTGTGGCTGCGCTCCTTCTCTCCCCTCTGGTCTCTGTGTTAATTCACATCCTGCATTTTCCACCCTAGGCTTATACTCGAGTCAATCACTTTTCCTGGTTTCCCAGGTAATAATTAGGTACCTCGGCTTAAACTCGGGTCGGCTTATATTCAAGAATATACAGTATGTTATAATGAGTGTACACTCTAGGATCCCACCCTCTCACTGTTACATTGAAGGATTAGGGAACCCACCTCCTTTTATCCTGTGAACAAACTCCTATCTGCTATCTAGCCTTGTCTATCTTTAATCTCTACTTAGGAGGAAGCTGTTACAATCTCCATACTCGCCCTAAGATTGCATTTAAAAGCACCATCTAGAATTATAAACAGGCATGTCAATGTCTTCATTTTCCTGATCCTCAATACTGTCCCACAATATACATTATTCTTAGTAGTTTGTGAAAAGGAAAGAACTTACAGCATTTACTAACTACAAGAGATAATGCACTTTTCAAATCAAATCTATCTTCGACCTCTCCTTTTAAAACCAAAGAGAGAATGCTAAGTCCATATGGCATTTAGCAAAGGCATTACACTTTATTTTCATTTTGTGAAAAGTATCATCAGTTATGGTCAAGAGATAACACTTTTGTCTCTAAAGGACAATATGATATTAAGGTAACATTTGGTACCAGATATTCATATCCCAGTCAGCATATCTGCCTTAATTATATGCATATATTTTCAATGACTCATCTGGTAGTATAAGTATGACATGCAAAATTAAAAAGCTTATTATGATGGGGGTAGGTTTTATTTTACTGTGTAGTTGTATCGAATCACCATAAAAATAAAGAACATCATTTTATCTATCATTCCATGGGGAACAGCTTTGGTAATTTTAGAAATGTAACTATATGCAAATTCCAGGAAATCATAGCAAGAATTGCCATCATCAAATTAAATTAAACAGAAAGTTTATGAGAAAATATGCTTGAAATTAGTAAAATAAATTGTAGATGGTATTATGAGCATCAGAAAGTGTTTCAATATTCCAAACTTCTCAAGAATTTCTAGACACAAATTCAGTGAGGCCTATTAACAATTATTCCAGGCTGGAGGGTCATTTTTGCAATAAAGCTAACTCGAATGGTCTTTTCCATTGGCTTAGATATAAAACCCCACCATCCCCAAGACTTTCTGATTCCCATGGAGGATAAAGTACCTTCTGAAGAAAATAGCTTCAAATTCAAGGATATACAAAGTGGCCTCAAAAAGTCGGTGCAAAAAGGGATCAGGTATCAAGCATCAAGGAACAAAAAATCATATCATTGAAAATGTGGGTGAGTGCAAAGTGGAGACTCAAAGCCCATTGGTACCCAACCAGACACTGAAGGGTTGTGGGAAGGAGATGAACCAGTCAGGGTGCAGGGAAGCAATGATGAAACATATAACTTTCCTCTAGTTCTTAAATGTTTCCTCCCCCCACTATCATGATCCAAATTATACCAGAGGATATACATATATATACTAGACCAGAGGATGCACATATGTACAGAGAGCAACTGTAAGCACAGGGAATCCGGGACAAATGACTCCTTCAGGACCAGTGGTGAGAATGGTGATGCCTGGAGCGTGGAGAAAATGTGGGGTAGAAAGGGGGAACTGATTACAAGAATCTCTGTATAGCCTCCTCCCTGGGGGATGGGGCAGCAGAGAAGAAGGAGGGGGGGAGACATTGGACTGTGTAATATATGACAAAATAATAATAATTTATGAATTATGAAGGGTTCATGAGGTAGGGGCAGTGGGGAGGGAGGGGGAAAATGAGCAGCAGATATTAAGGACTCAAGTAGAAGGCAAATGTTTTGAGAATGATGATGGCAACAAATGTCCATATGTTCTTGACACAATGGATGTATGTATGGATTGTGATAAGAATGGTATGAACCCCCAATTAGGTGATTAAATTTTTTAAAAATGGAATTAATGAATAGTGTATTTTTTTCAACAAACTTTTGGAAGCCCCTCATATACTCTACCAACCATGATTGCATTTTAGATCCTGAAAAGCATTCATATATGATTTCCTAAATTAAGGCCCGTCAAAAATAACATGTAAAAGACTTGCACTTTGTTTGCCCTTGTAAGGTAATTAGTTTATTGTGCCAATCTGGCTGATAAGCACATGTGGGGTTAATTGAAGGGCAGAGAGATAAATGGCTCAGTGAGCCTTGCCTTTCCAGTTCTCAGGTCTTTTGCTTTTTGATGGTCACACCACGGTGGGTACAGCTGCCTTAGCCAGTTCCCTGTTTCAGCTGGCAAGGCTCATTTCCTGCAAGTCACCCCCAAGGAGAAACCACATAGACCTATCCCGATGCAGCCCTGGTGCTGGAGCAGTCATGTGGAGACCCCTGTCAGCACTGAGATGCTTACACATTCACTGACTCGACTTTCCTCCTGCAGTCAGCATCATTGCATGAGTTTTGTGAGATGGAGTAGGACTGTGTGGATTGGTGTCGGACATATGGGTTAATATTGGACTTGTGGGCTTGGGCAGTACTGGGTTGGGATGTTTTCTTGATGTGCACTTAACCTTTATATAAAACTCTCTCTTATACATGAGCTTCTGTGGATTTGTTTCTCTAAGTACCCAGACTGATACATGTTGATAGACTCTAGATTAGTGTTAATGGGTGAAATGAAAGCCCACAAAAGGGAGAAAAGAAATCAAGGCACAGGAGAGTGTGAAGGGTAAACAGAAGATTTTATTAGTGCTTTAAATTTTTTAATGCAAAGCTGATGTTCTGAAATGCAACCACACAACCTTATTTATACTAAAAAGTGTTCATTTAAAACTTATTTTTACTAAGTTATAAGATAGAGAAACCTCCCTGAGGCCCCGGTTGAAATGGAGGAAAGTCACCCTGGACAGGAGTCAATAGTCACATGAGATGCTTGCTCTTCAGGACAAAGAATTGTTCAAAGGAGGATCAGTGGTCACAGCATCATTAGACAAATCATCCAGGCCATATATACTCTGATGATGTGGGACACCTGGCTTGGCTATAAGACAGCCTCCATCCTCTCACTTTTGGAGACATAACTGCATTTCCATTTATGAGGTGACTGTTGGCTTCATTGAGAGTAAATGGTGGGCTCAGGAGGGGCTAATCCCTAGGATGAGAAGGCTGATGGTCTAGTTTGAGGATTTAAATTTGCAAACCTAAAATAACACTTTAAAAGGACAACAAACACCACCATACTAAGGTTCCCTTAAAGTAGGCAAGGCATTCAAATCTGAATACAATTAGCTGAATGACCTGCAGGTGTCTTTTGTTTTATCAGTATTTTTCCCCCGTTTATTAAAGAATTTGCCTTACTTTAATAAATAAATAAGGCAAATTCACTTAAAATAATGAAAAAAGTATAAATAAAAAAAGACTAAATGCTGGCAATTTGAGAAAAGCATAAAGTATCCATCAAATACTGGAAAAGTTCCAGGTTCTCGTCTGAATATATTACTCTGTTCAGATCCTGAAGTTTATGTTTATCTTATACCAGGAAAACATTTAATATTCTAGAAGGAAATCCACAACCTAAAATGAAAATCTCATTCAAAAGTAATCCAATCAATATTTTGAAAACAACAAACTTCACTTCCAACCAGCAAATTTTTAAAATACCGATGTTCTCCATCTAAAGTTATGAAGCAAAATGAATTGTATATGTTATAGGAATTACTTATTTGTCTCCTTTGGTATAAAACTCAGAATACACTCAACAGGAAATGCACGCACACTGCATTCCTTTGCATGAGTAATTTACTGATGTCTTTACACCTTATTCTTCTCTTTTTGTTAGTTTAGGATAAGAAAGACATTTTTAATGTACTTTATTGACTCCAAGAATGTAAGTGTGGCAAATAAAGAAGTTGTATACTGAAACCACAATAGAGTCTCTTGAATTGGGAGATTCAAAGATTACTTTGCCTTCTTAGGTCTTTTTGAGAAGAGGGATTTCATTGTATTTAGAAAAATGGAATTAATTAGGGCAGCCTGTGGAATAGAATCACAACATTTGCTACATTACAATTTATTCACCTGAAATGTTTCATTCTTTTGTCAAGGATTAACTGAAGAGACCTTTATGGCATTTAAATATAGCTGAGGAATAATTACGTGCATTTTGAAACTCATTGCCTAAACCCGAAGCTTCCTTCCCCCTGAAACTGGGTGAACCTTATGTATGCAACTCTTTGCACCTGTGACACATTCTTTGTCTACAATGTATTTGTAAATTTGGAAATAATATTCTCCTTTGACACTGAATAATCGGTTTTATTCTCTGAACAAACGTTTATTATTATATTTAAAACAATATCCTGGAGGAGAGAAATTGAATAGATTGGAAATTCCTCGTCAGCAGAAACTGTGTTGTATTGATTTTTTATCTCTTTCCAATCGCTGTTGAGTTGACTTTGAATCATGGGGATTCGTGTGAGAAAAGAATTGGGCTCCTTCGGATTTTCAGGGGTGGCACTCTGAAGTAGATGGTCCGGTCTTCTGTCCCATTCTTCTACCTTGTTGCTATTGCTAGAGTCATAGAGTCCATTCTGACGCATAACAATGCTATGCAAGCTGACTGGGTCAGCAACATCCTCACCATCGCTAAGATTCATTCATTGTTTTTGCCATTGGATCAATCTGTCTCATTGAGGGTCTTCCTCCCTTTCACTGACCCTCTTCCTAGCATGGTATCCTTCTCCAGGGACTGGTCCCTCCAGGATCATATGTCCCCAATATGAGAGGAAGTCTCACCAACTTCCTTTCTAAAGAGCATTTTGGCTGTAATTCTTGCAAGACCGATTTCTTTATTCTCACTGTCTATGGCATATTCAATATTCTTTGTAACCACCATAACCGAAATACATATCAATTTTTCTTCAATCTTCCTTATTTATTTTGTAATTTTAGCATACATAGGAAGCAATTGAAAGCATCATACCTTGTATCAGGTACACTTTAATCCTCAACGTGACATTTGTGCTTTTGGTTGTTGTGTTTTAATACTTTAAAGAGCGAGCGAGCAAGTGAGAGAGTGAGAGAGAGAGAGAGTGTGAGAGAGAGTGAGAGAGAGAGAGATTTGCGCAGTGCAATACAGCATTTGATTTCTTGACTGCTACTTTCCTGGACATTGATGAATGTTTCTGAAAACTGACCATTTTAATCTCTTCTCCACTTGTCATGATGTCTACTGGTCTAGTTGGGAGGATTTTGTTTTCTCACATTGACGTGTGATCCATAGTGAAGGCCTTAGTCTTTCATCATCATTAGTGAACATTTCAGGCCCTCTTCATCTTCAGCAACTCTAGTTGTGTCACCTGCACCTTTTTAACGAGTCTGCTTCCTGATGCCAAGTTCTTCTTCACACAGTCCAGTTGATCTGACAATTAAATTAGCTTAAAAGTTGAATAAGCATGCTGACAGGACATAGCCCCGACGCCCACCTTTCTAGTCAGTCCAATACCTTTGAATAGTCAATAAAACATGGGCAAATATATTTCTGGTAGTCTTTGCTTTCATCCAAAATCCATCTGAAATCAGGAATGATATTCCTCTTCTGAATCCAGTTTGAATGTGTACCAGCTCTTGTCGAAGTACTGCTACAACCAGTTTTTAATTATCTTCAGAAAAAGATTGCTTGTGTGTGATGTTAATTACATTTTTTCAATAATGTCTGCATTCTCTGGGATCATCTTCTCTGGAAAGGGTAAAAAAAGGGATTTCTTCCAATTGGTTGGCCAGGTGGCTGCCTTCCAAATTGTGGTGACATAGATAAGTGAGTGTGTTCTGTATTGCATTTGCTAAGACTTCCTGGCTGGTATTCATTCCATCAATTTTGGAGCCTCATTTTTCATCCTGGCCTTCAATAAAGGTTGGATTTCTTCCTTCAGTATCATTAGTTCTTGACCATCTGGTACCCTACTGAATTGAATGCTGATCAATTATTTTTGGTAAACTGACTGTGTATATTCCTCTTTATCTCTAGAGTCCCATACCGCCTACTAGAAAAAGTGATCTGAGTGAAAGAGCAAACGTGTTCCGAATCTAGTTCAGCCTGTTGGCCAACAGAAACATTATTGACAAAAAATCTCTCCCGCTTGTTAGTGCCGTATCTTTTATCCAAGTGTACAATGACTTTAATCAAATATTTTCTGAAAACTTTAGTACTGCTCTAATTTTGCATTAAGCACACACACACACACACACACACACACATTTAATGCATTTTCTCAATTGGAACAAAAATAGAAGTTTGAAACAGACACTCAAAAAGCTACGTCGTTTACTTTCAGACTCTTCCCCAAACAAACTCGGTAGTGAGGTAGTCGAGAGAGAGGATAGCTAGTGAAAAATACCAACACTTTGAGAGGAAAACCAAATCAAACTGACAGGTAGCTAGATTAGGGATAAAGGGGAGATGTTTCCTACCGAATGCCTGCACTAGCAAAAATCAGCTGATCCTGCCAGAATAAAAAGGTTGGAAAGGAATCAGGCATATTAATTAGACACCTATGGGAAAATCCAGAACTGGACATGCTCACACCCAGGCCCAGGTGGAAGCCAACCTGAGCACACCCGCCTTAGGCCCTAGCGACATGACATCACACAGGTGTGCCTAAACTCAGGCAATAAGATTGGCCAATCCCCTCAAACCTCCCCAGCCAGAGGGAATAGGAGGGGAGAAATACCAGACCAAGGGCAAGCCACTTCCCCCTTTGCAGGTGTGTGCTGCAAGCAGAGCCTGGGCATCTCTCCCACTGCGTGTAAGTGTCTGCAAGTTCTCTGAGGCCAGCATTCTCTTGGCTCTCTTGGATTTCCTGCTCTTGGTTCTGCAAGCTTGGCTTCGCATCCTGTCCTGGTATTCATTTTCACCATGGCCCCCGCCTTGTGGCCCGACATCCTTTCCAGAGATAGTGTGTACTTTTTGAGACTGGCATGCCTGAAACTTTCCTTTTCCTCATAAAAGTTACTTGGATTTACAAAAGAGCTTCTGCCGCATGAATTCTTTCAGAGTTGAGAAGCAAGAACCAAGGTAAACCAGCCCAGAAACCCAACAAAACCAGAAGTCTGTCATCTACCCATCACACGAATAGTCTCCTAAAAAGAATGCATAGCGTGGAATCTAGGCCATGCAGGAATAAAATTTTAATTGCATTTTCTTTTGGCGCCTAGAAGGATAGAGAATTTTCTGTGTTAAAAATGTCCTACAGAGTACGTTGTACTTCATGGTATTAGCTGATCATTAGAACTTTCTCATACATTGTATTCTTTTGAGACTCTCTCTTTTATGGCTAAAGACATAAAAGGTTTTTTAAATGCCCCCGAATTACTTGGCTTCCAAGAGACATGCAAATGAAGGAAAATACATCAAAATGATCACTTCTTTGCAGGGCTGAAAGTTAATAGCAGACTACATCACTGCGAGTCAATGTGAAGTCCTTCAAACAGACGTGGGACCTCAGGTAATCACACACTCCTTCTCCTGCTTCACACTTTTAACTTTAAAGTCTTGGAAGGAAGTTGGCCAAACTGCTAGAGCTTTGACTGCGGATGCCTTTTGCAACTCTTTACACACAAGTTCTGATGGCCTTTCCTGGACTGCATTTCGCTAGAGATTCAGCTGGTTCAACCTTCAAAAACAAAAGCTAGCAAAAAGAAAAAACTGGATTCACATCACAGTTTTGAAACAGAACCTATTGGAATTCTATCATGTAATGCACTGGTGTTTCATATGCTTACTGATAAGAGATGCTCTGAAATTTAAACTCATCTGGCAAAACACAAAGACAGAGCATAGAAACAGAAACGATAGTCCAGACTCACCTTAAAATGAAAAGTTAAGAGATGGACTATGAGCTTCGAGCAAAATAAAACTGATTTACAATTTTCTTAGGCAAAAATCTGGCTCATGTCCCTTTCTTTAGGACATTTATTTCATCAGCTAACCTGCAGCAATGCACATTATACTGGTGGGCATTTAGAACCAGACTGACTCAGTTATATTATTGCTTTTGGAGGGAGATGTTCAGAAAAAAAAAATTTTTTAAACATCTCTACCTTTGCATTTGTATCAACTTGGGCAATCACTGCCTCTCAGCAGGGTTACCTATTTTTATTTTGTAGCAGACAGATGTAGAAAGCAAAAACAAAACAACAACGAAAAAGAAAGCAATATTTTCAGAATGATCTCCCTTTGTCATCCAGTAGCACAAGGTCGTCTACAAGGCTTGGCTGTGATACAGACAAGACGCCTTATAGACAGTAGTCTGAAGATTCCTCTCAGGCAGCCACTGTGAAAACCTGGCAAATTTTGCTACAAGAGGTCTTCTGGAAGTGCCGGGATGACTTATTTTCTCACAGTATTGGAGGCTGAGTCCAACCAAACAAGGCATCAACTTTATGGGAGAGTTCTTCCTCAGGTATAGCTCTCATAGTTTCTTGGATTCCTTGGTGAGGTGATGTGAAATTTCTTCTTGTGGGTCTTGAATAGAGTTGTTATCAATCTGCATCAACTCCATGGCAGTGACCTTGGTTTTTGGATCATCTCGCTGTAACTCTACCCAAGGAGAGACATCCCATCAGTAGCTGTCAGTTAACTGGAGCAACATCAGTTTCCCCATATGTGTTAACTCCATGTTCAACCCTGCAGCACCACTGTGAATTTATATTCTTCTATTGCAAACATTTAATTAGACACGCTCCAAACAGATTTTCTTAGAAGTCAATATAAAAGCCTATGAAGAAAGACAATACAATTTACTTGCATTATTGCTGCTATTATATCAATATTAAGCTTGCTGCTTTTGAAATTATTACTAGTCCCAGCCCTGGTACTATAACCCTCACTCTCCTCATTGCCGCAACCACCATTCCCGTACAATACCTTCTTTCAAATCATCCAACTTCCACGCTTGCCCTTTTAGCATCCATTACGCCTTCATCGTTTTTCATTACCTATCCGCCTAATTATAACAAAGTGAGCTTTTAAAAATGTGCATTAGGTCAGCCCTGCTTGAAAACCCCTTCAATAGCCATGGCCTCTGAGGGAAACCCAAGCTGCTACTCTGTGGCCCAGTTTCCTTTCATACCACCTTAGTGTACCTGGGTGCCATGGAGGCACTGCCTGCTTCTGGCTGCCTGGGCCTTTGCCGTCCCTTTCCCCATGCTCACTTGACCTCTGAGCCTTTGTGCTTGCTGTTCCCACTCCCTGAACTTGGCAGACTCCCGCCTTCAGTAGGCAGCTCTTCTTGCTATGTGCATCTCTATTTTTCCGCATATCAGCTACTAAATGAGTGTTTTTCTGTCTCACAGTCCTGCCTTGTAACTCTGTAGCAAGTACTTTCCTATTAGAAAACATGCATATAAGGTACACATGTATCTACATAGATACAGATATCTTTGTCATACTTGCTTTTTCTATGCCTTTACATCTGTATTGATCAACTATCTAAGCTATAAACTTGACGAGAGCAGGAATCCTCCCTATCCTAGTCACATAAAATCATGCTTCATGCATTTTAAGAACTTTGCATTGGGTGAAGAAATAACTTATTATGATTGATGATAAATTATTTTGTTCAACAAATAATATGTGCCAGATAATGTGCTATGATCACATCATCACAATTAAACAAGCTCTGGTGGGGAGTTGGCTGCTAACTGTGAGATCAGCAGTTCAAAGGCATCTGCTGCTCTGCTGGAGAAAGATGAGGTTTTTTTCTCCCAGAAAGAGGTACAGGCTGCAAAACCCCCAGGGGCAGTTCTACCCTGTCCTAGAGGGTTGCCGTGAATCAGAATTGACTCGATGGCGGCGAGTTTGGTTTTTATGGTGGACAGAGTCCTTTGCACATGGTCCCTTGTCCTCGGAAAAGGAAATCTTGTGTGGTAAAGAGCAGGTCCCTGGAAAAGAGAAAGACTCTCAAAGAGATGGATTGATGCAGTGGTTCCAACAATTGACTCAAACGAAAACTCTGAGGAGGAGGATGCGAGACCAAGCAGGGGTTCTTTTTGTTGTACACAGAGTTGCAATGAGTTAGAAAGAACTCGATAGTAATGGTCAACAGCGACTCTCTGGAAGGGCAAACCCAAATCCACTGCCATTGATTCAGAGGAGCCTTCCTAAGTCCTTAATGAGGCAGCTCTGAGATCATCTTCACTGGGAACAGACAGCCTCATCTTTCTGCCTCAGAATACCTACTGGTTTTGAACTGCTAAAGATGTGGTTAGTAGCCCAGTATTTACACCACTGTGCCACCAGAGTGCGCACCTTCCCTGTAAGACAAGAAGGTGTTCGTTATCTCCAGGTTACCGTTGGCCTACCTGTAACAATATTAAAGGTCTGGGGAAGAAGACAAATGGAGACCCACAAATATTAAGTTTAAATACTCAAAAGTTATCAGCCAGGCTAATATGGTCGTTACATAAAATATATTCTCTTCTATGACCTTGCCAATATACCATCAGACCCAGGGTTTGAATCTGAATTCTCAGGTCTCACACAGTCACATAGGGAAGAACATCTGGACTCCCTTAGTCCCCTCCCACTCCAGGTTCCGCCTCACATCACGAGATGCCTCATGAATACAGTGTGACAGAGTAAAAACTCTTAATACAATTCTTCTACCCAAGTCTCTGTAATTTCCTCCAAAGTACCGGGTGGGACTATGAAACTAATACAGGGGTTTGATTCATTTTTGTTACCGCTCCCATGGCTACGTCGATGAGCCATTCTTTGGAACAGCGGTAGAAGAGTGAAATCCCTAGGACCTTGGAAGGCCATGTCCAAGGTCTGTCTGAGTGGTAGAGGTCGCCGAGACCAAATGTATCACAGACTGGAGCACAGATTCAGGGGAGCAGCAACGAGACGATGGGGTACCTTTACCATATCTTTCCTGAGACTCTCCAACTCTAGTCCTGAGTGACAAGCAAACTGGTTTCCTGGTCCATGGAGAGAAAAGCCAAGACCACGGCTGAGAGACGAAGACCTGGAGAGAGGCTGAGGATCAGAGTGGCTTAGTATCCGGCCAGGGACAGTACTGGTTGTATTCTGGCTGTTTTCAGATTCTGACTTGCATTACCTATTAACTTCCCCAGTAAACGTGCTTCACCATGCGTCATGTTTGTGAGTTCCGTGTGGCCGTTACAGTGAATTATCAAGCCCAGCATAGAGGCAGAGTGGCGTGGCAGGAATGGTTGGTGTGAGGACTGGTGAGGAAGGATGAAGCCTGGAGATGTGTCTGACCCCTGCCTATTCCCCTGCAATAGGGAAGGCAGAGGAGGTCAGGTATGCCCACCTCCGCTGCTGTTCATCACACCTGGCTCACATAGAAAATGATAATGTTTCGTTCTGCATACTGGACACAGTCATACAAGCTGCCATTAGCTCTGTCCTTCTTTTCAAGCCAAGTTCACAATTGAAGCACACAGAGACCCCAGTGAATTGAACATTAGACAGCTGTGTACTATGCTTTCACGTTCCTTATAAAATTCAGGAGATAATAAAGGCCCCATCTAAATAAAAGCCATGCTTTTTTAATAACAGGTAATTTCATTCCAGAAAAACACTATTGAGTTCCTACTCTATGTAAAACACGCAGCTAAGTGCTTGGGGCAGGGGAGTGGGTGACTACAAAGCTAAATAATAAGACACAATTACCGCTTTCCAGAGATCCCTATGGGGACAATGCCAGGGAACTGCTGGATACAATAGAAGGCAGGATGCAGGACATCATTTGATGGTACTCTGAGGGATGTAGCTCAATCACACAGGGACTTAGGGTGACATTCAAAGTGGATCTTGACCAACAAGTGGGGTTTGAATAGATCAGGTGGTTGTGGAGGACATTCCAAACGGATACAACAGGCAAACTGCAGCCAGGACAGGGATGGTGACATCGGTGATTGACAGCATTGGCAAGTCCAAGATGACTGACTGCACTGGCGATGATTCTGGTGGATGAAGTTGGAAAGCTATGTTTGCAGGCTTGTGTCGGATGAAAAGGGAGAGTCCATAAAGATGAAAGCATCAGGGATTTTAGACTTTCGCTACAGGGAGGCATGGAATGCATGTTTTTAAGGCAGGGTATAACCCAATTTCAATTGTTTTAGGAACATGGCTGAGGTGGATTTAAAAAGAAGAATAGTGAAAAACCCTTATATGTAAAGTAGGCTTTAAATGGACAGTAGTAGTGGAAATGGAAGGAAGAATTGTAGAGAAGTTGAGTGAACAGGAATGGATAATCAAGTGGATAAGGGGATTCAGGAGAGAGATGGCGGGAATTTGGAGGATGGTAGCCAATGACCCCATGAGAGAGGAAAAGAGGTGATCATAGGGTGAGGAAAGGACCCAAGTGCTCAGAGAGAGAAGACAGGAAGAGCTTTCCACAGAATGAAAAAGAAGTAAGGATATTTAATGCATAAGTCCTCTTTTTGTTTCTCTCCTTTATTTTTAATGACCCTTTGCTTTCTTCATGAGTGAGGGTCTTGATGTCCTCCCACAGCTCGTCAGGTATTCTGTCATGAGGGTCAGTGCATCAAATCTGTTCATGCAGTGTTCTCAAAATCCAGGCGGAAGAGACTCAAGGTCTTCTTTTGGCTCTTGTGGACTTGTTTTAATTTTCTTCAGCTTCAACCTGAACTTATATATGAGAAATTGATAGTCTATTCCACAGTCAACTCCTGGCTTGTTTTTAACTGCAAACACTGAACTTCTCCATCATCTTTTCCCACAGATGTAGTCAACTTGATTTCCATATGGAGAGGTCCAAGTGTGTAGTCATCTTTTGTATTGTTGCAAAAGGGAGCTTGCTATTAATAAGTTGTTGGTCTTGCATAATTTTATCATGCAAACTCCAACTTCCTTTCTGTCATCCAGTCAATATTTTCCAACTACTGCTCCTTCCTTTTTGTTGTCAACATTAGCATTCCAATAACCAATAGTCATCAATAATCTTGATTGCAAGTTTGATCAATTTCAGACTAAAGAGCTTTGTAGGATTCTTCAATTTCTTCATCACTAGCTTTTGTGGTTGGTGCATGAATAAACAAAAAGTATTTATTTGTTTCAGCAAAGCCAAATCCACATCATAAGCTGAGAGAGTATGGATGGACTGATGTATGGTTCAAATTGTATATAATGTTTAAACACTTAGACATTATACAACGAGAGTTGAAGAGACTTGCAGAAAAGATTGTGGGATATGTGGGTCCTTATTTGGTCCCTTCGTGTACCCTTTGATTTGCTCCAAGGAGGGATAGAGACTTATTTCAACGAAGCACTCCCTACTTCACTATGACTTTACCAGAGTGTTTTATGCTCCCTTCCCCAGTTACATTTGTAAAATTACTGTCTTTCCTTTTTAAAAAAAAAGGAATTTCCATGTTTTTTTTTAAACTGCTATAAGATCAGAGGTATGTGTGCCAATAAGAGTGATTACAGTTTAGATTCATGAATGGAGAGAATCCAGAGCACTCTCATCAACAGAGCA
The DNA here is from genome assembly GCF_050624435.1 of Tenrec ecaudatus. Classification (NCBI taxonomy): domain Eukaryota; kingdom Metazoa; phylum Chordata; class Mammalia; order Afrosoricida; family Tenrecidae; genus Tenrec; species Tenrec ecaudatus. Next base: position 71,309,027 of record NC_134539.1, on the reverse strand, counting down.
CTGTGTACAAATGAATGGAAATGACTGAAGGTGCTGTCCCTTCCCTCTGTCTGGAAGACATCATACTTCACAAGCTCTTTATTCTTGACCGTAGTCTAAAAAGGACTAATTGGGATGCTATTTTTAAAAAATAGATAAATAAGCAGAAAAGCAAATAGCAGTTTAACAAACAGCACCCAGAATTGAACTGGCCCTCTTTAATAGTCATCTATGCAAATAACCGGTGTCACAAAGTTAACTGACATTCACCTGCCATTTTATCGACCTACTTTCAGGGTGTGAATAATAATGGGATTTATTTTTCCATCTCAAAATTGGCCTCTGTGAATTCACACAGTTCTAATTTATCTACCCCAATATCAGAAAGATTTAGTTGTAAGACACTTTAATTAGGGCTCTGTATGTACTTGGTAGTTAGTTACTCCCATTTTAGCCTCTTTGGGTTTTATGTAGACCACGTAATTCTAGTGTGCTGCAAAGCAAATATAGATTACCCTAAGGTTACCTCTCAGAATATGTAATACAGCTAAAAAATTTGTAAAATAGAAACACTATTTCCAAAGCTAGACTATTGAGAGACTGGAGGCAAGGGACACACTCTATTAAACTCCAAGGACTTACAATTCTCTCATCAAGAGACAACAAAACCAGGAGGCATCAGGGCAATACCTAAGAAGAAGAATGATTAAGAACTAGCAGTTCTCTACACGTGAGGCTCAAGAGACAGGTCAGAGACAAGGCCAATGGGCCAAGTCTGAGTAACCTGGGAAAGGATGAGAAAGTTGGTTGTGTTAGGCCAGGTTGACTAGGAAAACAAACCCAGAGACACTCATGGATGTATAAGAAAGAGCTTTATGTCAAAGAGTAAATTGTATATTAAGAAAGCATCTCAACACAGTCCAGATCAAGTCCATAAATCCGATATTAGCCAATATGTTTGATACCAGTCTATAAATTCCTCTTTAGGGTAGAAAGTCTTATGGATCCAGTGGTAGTGGAAACACCTCAGTGCTGACATGGGTCTCCATGTAGCTCCTCCATCTCCAGGGCTCTGGCTCCCTCAGTGTGTGTCCATGTTGCTTGTCTACAGGAAAGTGTAGCAGAGAGAGTGTGTCTGGCCTCCAGTGAGCTATTTATCTCCATTGCACCTCCAAATGAGGTCATCAAGCTGTGACCTGATTGACAGGCTAGACTCCACCCCTTTGCTCAAGTTGACAGGACACTATGTAACTGCCACATTGAAACTCAAGAAGTCAATAATAGGAGGATCTAGCATTAGGAGGAATGAGAGACAGTCTATCCTCAGAAATTGGAGGTCGGAGGAGAACAACTGAGGTAATAAAGGAAAGATCAGTTGATGAGTTTCATATGAGATGAACTTTGTTTTCCCAGTGATCTCAAAAGGACTCCCATCCATTGTGTTGATTCCAATTCATAGCAAACTTATAGGACAGAGAACTGTTCCTCTGGGTTTTTGAGACTATACCTCTTTATGGGAGTAGGAAGCCTCAACTTTATCCAACTGAGCAACTCGTGGTTTTGAACTGCTGACCTTGTGGTTAGCTAGCAGCCACCAGGGTACAAAGCATTGATTCAGCAAGGAACATCCACTGGGAAACGAGAGAGTAAAATGTCATAGAGTCATTTTTGCTACATATTCATTAACGATTGGCCTACAATCGCCATCACCAATAGAAATGCCAGACACACTCTTGTGAAGTAGGATTTAATGCCAGCAGGCCCAGAACAATCACTTTTTATTTTATAACAAATAACCTATTTTACTAGGCAATGCTTACTCCTTAGAGTGAGTGTAATAGTGATATTTTTAAGGGGGCACAAAGGAGATTGGCTTTCCCTGAGGTGACAGTAAAAATCTCAAAAGTTGAGCCATCATTGCCAATAGGCCCAACATCTAAAATATTAAAACTCCTTAGACTTTAGGCCAGCTGTTACTACTATCCAATTAATAAATGTGTCTAAGATCTCCCAAGCCTTCAACAATTTAAACAAAGAGCAAGAGGAATTATTGGCTGCTTACCCAAAATACATTTGCCCTTCTTGGTTGTTTGGAATGCTTCTCTCCATCATGTGACTCAGTGGAGAACACAGAATAGTTTAAACAGTCCCAGAAAACAAATTATGTCGCCAGTCATTTCGATGAGAGTATGCAACCAATTCTGGCCACGAGACCCAAGGCAATTGCCTGCAGGACCTCCAGGGGTTCTTGCTCGGGACTTTATGCTGTTAGAATGTGCCTCCTGGAAACACACAATCAGGTAGTGTCCGTGTGGGGACAAGCCTAAGGACAAGGCTGACAGTTTGGACATGATGGTAGGAAAAGATAGAAAGGACATCCTTTGGCTCTCCATCGGAAGCAACCCCAAACAGCACTCCTTGCTCATTTTATTTGTCTGAGATGAAACATATTCCTTATCTTCTTTGTTAGTGGAGTTAATTTTGGGGGGGGTGGGAGGAGGTGTTACAACATATTACACTTTATGTGGTTTATAGGGGTCCCAAAGGCTGGCCAATGAAAAAGGAAAATTGAGGCAAAGGAGGCACGCCATTGATGAAGGATAGAGAGTGTATCATGGACTGCCAGAAGAAGAAAAAAGAACCAACCTGTCTTGGAATACACTCAGGATGTTCCTTAGAAGGCTTACTTTGGGCGTGTTATCAGGAGGCCTAGTCCCATGTTTGGTCAAGTAGAGGGGCAGTGAGTAACAAGGAAGACTCTCAATAAGATGGACGGACGTCGTGGCTCCGGCACTAGGCTTCAGCATAGCAGTGATGGCGAGGATGGTGCAGGACCTTAATTTGTGTTGTCATGCACCAGACTGCTCTGAGTCAGGGCTGACTGAGTGGCGCTTCACAGCAAAGGCATGAGAGAAAAGACTGTGTTCATTGGCAGCTAATTACAATACGCTGTCATTGTCTGACTCATTCAGCCAAGGTGCTGTTAAGAGGGCCCTGTTATAATTGCTATAATCTATGTCCAATTATTGTTACACACTTACATTGCTGCTGATGGGTGCCAACATTCCTGATCACCAACATTTTCAAAAGTCCTTAATATCTTAATACAAGTTCTTTGGTATTGTGAAAGCTGGGTGGTAAAAGAGAATTGTGGCGCACATTACAAACTATTGAGGAGAAAGAATAACAAACAAACACAAAGCAATTGTTGGCAAGTCTGTTTCCGACTCACGGTGACTCTATAGCATAGAGCAGAATTGCCCCATTGGGTTTCCAGGGCTGTTAACTCTTTACTGAAGCAGACTGCCTCATCTCTCTTCCACAGAGCAGCTGGTGCGTTTGACCCACGGACCTTCCCCCTAGCAGCTGCGTGCTGAGCCTCTGTGCCACCAGGGCTCTACCGTCTGATGAAGGTACATGGGTATCTTCCCAGATGAGAACGATGAAAACATTTATTTCAAAACATGATCTTCAATGAGCTCTAGAAGTTCTCCAACTTGCTTCTAGTCAGTGTGTGTTGAAAACAAGGCTCCACATGGAATGTACTCACGACTCACCAATAACGCAAAACTTGCTCACTTACAAAAACCGCTAACAGCCGAACTCTCGAAAGCATCTTACTTAAAGCAAAATACTCTCTATATAATGATGTGGGTTCACCTGACATTTTTGCTTTGGTTTTTATTAATGCCCACCAGAGTGTCTAGTACAAGATCAAATCAACTGAGTGGAAGAGGTACATTCATATCCAGTAGCAAAATTAATATTCTTAAGAAAAAAAACAAAAGAGTCATTTGTCTGCAAACACTACTTGTCCTCTATGCACCACTTCCGTGGGAAACATTGAAAATGAATAAAATCAGGGGATGTTATCATAAGCCAATGGGTGTGTGGACATGTGTTTCCGCATACTGAGTTGTTTGCCACTCTAGACTCGAGTTCTCCAACATGAAGGATCAACTGCGCAAACGAATCAAGAGGGATTTGAAATAAAAGCAGCACATACATAATCCCCAGGGTACATTTTGTCCATTGAGGGGACACCGAAAGCATTGATACAAAAATCATAGAACCCTAATTAAACAAAAAGAGTAAATAGAACATGAAGCTCTATTCCTCCACAGATCCTCCCCCGGGGCCCATACACTTCCATCTCTCACCATTTCCTAAAGAATCCGGAGGTAATCAATGGACGCAATGTCGAAACAGCGTTGCCATCTTTTGGTGACTTTAATCGCCTTCCTGTTAAACGTTCTTTAAGTTTGAGGAACAAAAAGCAGGCTGAAGGGGAAACATAGGGTAAAGTTTCCCAACACATTTCTCCCAGGACAGCCCACTGACTCAAAGGCTATGCCGGTGCATAGCTGTGATGGGAAAACATTTTCCAGTGTAAATCGCTGGGCCTTTTCCTCATCAATGTCATTTTTCATTTTCTGAAAACTTTAGAATGAGCTCCAGGGATCAATCTATCAGGGTTCCTCTTGGGAACTCCCCCAAAATAGTTACAAATGCCTGAGCTGAACACCCTACTTTGAATATACTTGGCTTAGCAAAATCCCCTGAGAAACCACTGTGAGGGGGCTTTTTTTTTTAAGCAGATACCTTAAGGGGGCTAAGGCAAGGGTCCCATACCAAATCAAACTCACTGCCATTGAGTCAATTCTGACTCATAGCAACCCGTCCTAACATCATTTGTCTGCAGCCTTTCACTGACCGCAGAGACACGGTTCAGTAGATTTTCTTTGAAATAACACCACACATGTATGAACCCTAATAGCATTATTTATTGACTTACCCTTGTATGTAATTTTCTCATTAATTTTAAGGTATTCTAAATCGTTCATCTTTCCATTACATAGAGAAAACAAATTCTTCCAGTTCAAAGTGCCGTTTAAGTAAATTGGTTTTTGACTCAGCACGTATCCTTCAAAGACTTCTCCTATAGACATTCTCTGTAAGAAATCTTACTGCAGATGGAAGCCTAGATAATAGGAAAGAAACAGACAGCTGTGCAGACAAGAAGCACAAAAGAGAATCCGGATTAGTGGGCCAGAATTCCTGAAAACAGTGGGAAGATGCCATCAAGTGGCCAAGGAAAGAAGCTTTCTTCAAGTAGGGCACCATACATTGCCATCTGGTGGCCAATGCCGCTCATTATTTTAGACACAGAACATGTCAAAGTTAACATTGGCCTTTCATGGGATCTGTGACGCAGAGCTCCGTGGCTCTCACCTGCCCTCAGCAAACGAAATACATTCACAACCTTGCTTATGCCACTTGAGTTATTGACAGTGCCACAGGGATATCAATAATGGATTATCAGTCAGAATCCTACCATGGGCAAAGAATGTTTAAACATACTGCATCTAGATTACAAAATTCTATTTCAGGACTTTTCTCCAAAGTAAATTCAAATTGAATAGAGGTTTAAAACTGCATTTAACCATAGATAGATAGATAGATAGATAGATAGATAGATAGATAGATAGATAGATAGATATGGATATGTTATACATACATGTATATATACACATACACATATATGTATATTTTTCATTATAGCTCATTTAATGTTTACTTTTGCCTGCCATACCTAATATCAGGATCATAACCCACTGTACCAAGTCAATTTTAACTCATACTGACTCTGTAAAGTTTCCAAGACTAAATCTTTACAAGACCAGATAGCCTCTCTTCATCTTTCTCTCAGGGATCAGGAGGTGGGTTTTGAACCACTGATTTTATGGTTAGCTGCCCCATACATATTCCACGGGGCCAGTAGGTTTCCTAATATTAGGATCATCACTGACTCACTCACTGCCATTGAGTCAATTCTGACTTACGGCAACCCTACAGGACATTACAACCCCGGTGTGTTTCCAAGATTGTAATTCTTTATGGGAGTAGAAAGCTTCATCTTTCTCCCACAGAGCAACTGGTGGTTTTGAACTGTTAACCTCACAGGCCCATAGACTTTTATAATTGTCATTGCCTTGTTTTTGCCCTTTTTTTATTTACCCTGAAACAGACTTTATAAATTCCCCCCATGAAATAATGTATTTCTATCTTCCAGGAATATATCTGATCATACTCACTGAACAGACCACAGCTCCAGTCACACCTCTGCTTCCTGGGGCATTTTTAGACTGCTTGTCTACAGGGTGTGACAGAAGACACCATCCTTTGTTTCCTTTGGATGGGATCGATCTGCTGGTACCACTGTATGGTTTGTACCTGCCTGGAAAAGACAGACCCCAACTGCCTGGCTGAGCATTGGTCGAAGCAAGTAGACCTGATGCGACTTTGGGACATGTTTGGCTTCTGGCTCTGAAGCTTGCATTTGGTAGCCTCTGCCTGTGCTTCACCCTTGAGACTGAAGAACACCCGCCAAAGGGTGATACAAGTCCTCAAAGATTCCTCAGTTTCTGTGGGACATTGTGGCACATCGAGGAACCCAGGGACCTGAGGCAATGTTCTCAAGGGAGGAGTTGGGGGTGGGTGGGAGTGGAGCGGAATAGCATCTTTGAGGAGCTGGATATTTGGGCTGGCTTTACACCAGCATGGTATTAATTCCGCTAAGAGAAATTACTACTGCCACTGTGATGGGAAACTTGAGAAGCATGTAGCAGAGGGCTGAGCAAAAGCAAAAGGTGCCTCTGCAAAGGTGTGGAGATGGGGTTTGGGAAGGGGGCGGAGCCAGTCTGCCTGGATGGGGCTGAGCAGGCAAGAATGCCCCTGAGGTCAGAGAGCAAGCAGGGGGCAGAACTTGTCAGCATTTCATAGGCCATTAGAAGGAGCATGGCTTTTAGTAGCCACTGATGGGGTTTCTTCACAGGCTGACATGTTTTATGTTCTCAAATAGATCAGTATAACTGCTGTGTGGAGAATGGATGATGGATGGATGAATTGGAGGACAAGCAAGGGCGAACTCACTTTTAGAGAAAAATCTCATTTCTTTAGTTTTGTACAAGAATGCGTTTGATAAATTACTGGAAAGATACTCTTGACTTCCTCACGATGGGGCATGGCATTTTTGACCTGTGACCAGTTCTGAATTATGTTCTTGTTCTTAGGAAACCAGGAAGAGAAGGAAATGATGTTCACAGTACCTCACTCACCAGGCCTAATCCATCACTTCTCCCTCGAAGTCAACTTCTGATAAATTAGCCTGTTTCTGTTTGTGCTTATCTTCCCTACATCCCTGTAAATATTTGGAAGCAAAAACGTGTCTTCCGTGTGTGTGTGTGTGTGTGTGTGTGTGTGTGTGTGTGTGTGTGTGTGTGTTGGCAAGCCTACAGCATTACTAACTTCATCATAAATATTTATCTAATTACCCAGAAAACTGGAATAGAGTATTAATTCATTGAACCAACAAACATTGATTTTCAAAATTAGAATCCTGGCCTCCCTAGCAACAACAAAAAAATAGCTCATTTATTTAATTGCATTATTTGAGCTTTATTAATGAAGGCCAACTGGAGAGGCCTGGAGACCCCATGGTGTGAGCTTCAGACTGATGATCCATAGATGGCTGGTCCAAACTCATCAGCTGCTCCCTTGAAGATGTACAAAGCTTGGGAAACCCTAGATTGGGTTGTCATATATTCGCATTAACTTGATAGTAGTGGGTTTGCTCTTTTCTTTAAGATGAAATACATGCTTTCTCATAAATCGCTTCTCAGCTTTTCAGACAAGGAGGGAAACATAACATATTAGGGTGGGTGAAAAGTTTGTTCTGGGACTTTATGTAATATTATGGTTCCTGTCTGTTTCCCTTGGGACATGGATTCTGTTTATCTGACATTGACTTTTCTTCGCATCTCTGAAAAATGATGAGAATGTGTGCTATCAACCACCTCTCTGACTAGGGGTCCCATCAACACCGAAGAGTCCTGTGAGACCCACTTGCCAAACCTAACTTCGTTCATCAAGGAAGTGTGGAATCTTGGGTGGGAGAAGCTTTTATCAAGGGAGCAGAATAAAATGAATGGCCGCCCAGCACCCATAAAGCAAAGGGGGGATCATATCTCCTGGGAAGCTGAGCTAACACAGCAAACCCTTCTGACAACAATGGTGAGGCCCCCTCCATTGCGCACTGCACATTTGACTCTGTGTCCTTTGGCACTTCTGCTGTTCTGCATAATTCAACTTTGTCAAGATTTATTTCATTCAGTCAGCCTTCCTTACTAACATGTTCTTTTATTTGTTCCCCTAAATTGCCATGGTCAATGTGATCCCGTGTAGATGGAATCTAAGAGTTCAGCTTAATCATCGGTTGACTTTATGAAGATTTCAGGGGATATTTTTTTTATTTAAGGTTTCAGGATTACCTCAGGGAAATAGTTTCAGGGCTTCATCCAGACTCCGTGATCTCAGAAAATCTGGATTCTATGAGAATTTGAGACTCCATTCAGCATCTCCCCACTTTTGAAGAGGATTCATTTATAGACTCTTTGATCCAAAAGTTCAGTATTAGTAACAGGCAACCATTCATTTCTGGACCCAGGGCAAAGGAGGCAGTTGTTCTTGGAAGCATTAGCCCTGCATTCCATTTCCTCATCCTGAACCTGATTGTTCCTCTTCCTCTCTTGCCCCAGGCAATACAGACCAATTACTGTACCATGAATGCTCCTGCCAACTTTTGTGACCTCAGGCACTAGCTTCCCAATGAACAAAACCCCCGAAGGTGCCAATTATCTAGGAAGTCCCATGAAAACAGGATCCTCAACCTCCAAATGAGGGGACACAATCTCATCTGGTGTTTGGTAGTACATAAGCTCAGACACTTGTCTGTCTATTGTGGTTGCTATTGTTGTTGCTTTGGGTGTGGTTATCATTGTCCATATATTTGGCACAACTTTTGCAAATTCAGCTTTGTATTGACAAGATTACATTTGAAATGTAAGGGGCAGTGAGTTTATACTGATAGAAACAGCAACTTGGGAAAGAAAGATGGGAATGACTGTGCTACTGAAGCATGTCATAATATCAGTGTCCATGTAGAAATTGTTGAATCGGTGTATGTGCTGTTGTGTGCATTCTCAACAACAATGACAACATTAAAATTAAATGCTAATTTTAGATGTCATTTTAGTGCCTTTTTTATTCCTCTTTTTTTTTAAAATCACAGCATCTCACTCATTTTAAGATGGTCAACAGATATTTCATGGAAAAAGAATAAGAGATTTAGGGATAGTTGAAAAGTTTGTGGAGACTTCCTGGTAAATCAGAAACAATACATTATGTTGTAGGTCAGTATTGTCTCAACCAGCGACAATTTCTCAGCAGGGGACATTTGGTAATACCTGGTGTGGTAGTTACATAATCTGTTGTCAATTTGAGACTTAAGTGAAGGGGTGTTTAGTCTGTCGATCAGGTCACAGCTTGATGACCTCATTTGGAAGCTTTAAGGAAATAAATAGCTAATTGGAGGCAGACATGCTCACTCCTTGTGAGACATTACTGATGATGAGCCTGATGGAGATATGCTGATGCTGTCAGAGTCATGGAAGCTGGAAGAGCCATGTGGAAACGCCTGCCAGCACTGAGATGCTCTACCACCACTGGATCCACAAGACTTTTTACCCACTGACCTGTGATCTTCCTGCATTCGGCAGTATTGCATGGCTCCATGAGTCTAAAGAGGAATTTATGGACCAGTATTGGACATATGGGCTAATGTTGGACTTAAGGACTTGATCTGGATTGGGTTGGGATGTTTTCAAAATGTACAATTACTCTTTATATACAGCTCTTTCTTACACACATATATTTATGAATTTGTTTCTCTAGTCTGCCCGGACTAACAGACCTGGAAACTTCTTTGGTTGCACTGTGGGTGGAGACCCCTTTGGTGGTCGAAAGACCCTTTCATAGGGGTCCTCTGATTCATAACAGTAGCAAAATGACAATTATGAAGTAGCATTCGAATTAATTTTATGGTTGGGGAGGTCACCACAACATAAGGAACTTCATTAAAGGGTTGCGGCATTAGGGAAGTTGAGAACCACTAATTTAGAGTAAGTAAGTAACGAGAATATTACTAAATATACAACCCACAAGGCAACCCAACACAACAGAGAAATAGATGGTCCAGAATGTAGGGAGCACTGAAGATGAGACACTGCTTTGTCACTGAGGTTCTAATTACTCATCAGGCACACTAAAAGACAACAAACAACAGAAACTGGAGTCCACAAATGTATCCTATTAGAAACTGCTTTGGTTTTAGCCAAAGTCTTAGGATCTATTGAAATAATATATTTTAAAGAAATTGGATGTTAAAACACTTACCAGTCAGCTACTTGTTTGTATCTTGTGACTTTATGTAGTATTGAAAGCATAATGTGTAAGATCCATTCTCTATCAACTGTGAAGACCCAGAGGAACCAAGGGCAAGAAAAGAAAACACTGGCTGGTGGGCAAATAATAACTGGGGTGTTAGGGGGCTTTCTGCCTTTCCCTACTTCTCATCTGGGTACATTTGGCTGAAGCTCCAAAATATCAAAGAGGAAATCAATTTTACAAGATAGTGCTTTCCAATAGCTCCCATTGTCTGTGCACCTATGTAAACAACGGTCATCTCTTCCTAAATCAGTCCTTGATAATCTCCATGCCACTCTGCTTAGACAGTTAATACAGGTGCAACATTTTTTAGTGTAAAAATAAATTACAAGCCACGTGGCAATATTCAAATTAAATGGGAGTTAAAGAAACAAAATCTATTTTAATTTCTTGTAACTGCACTTTCAAAATCGAGTAGCTTATAAAATGTAAAATGCTGGTTCTTGTGGCCTTGATTTATATTGATCCAAATCTAATATCTGTTATTTTACTTAGAAGATGAGGGATTCTATCGCTCCTCTGAACTCAAAAACCTCCAAGATGATTATTCTGAGCAAATTCCTTCTCTGTGTCTCCTTTCTCCTGGATGCAGCCAAATTTCCTGTTTGCTTCTCACAATTATCTTGCTTCTAAATGAATGATCTACAGCCAACCAAGAGTGATTGGCTAAATCTAAGGAAAAGCTAAAAATTATTTACTGATACTCCTTTGATCTCATTTTGCTATCTGAGAGGTGGCATACTCAGTAATAGATCCAGCCCCACTGAAGGTCCTTCCGTCCCTTTTCCCATTTGCTTTGATGTTTGGAGATTATCAAAGTAGAATAGAGAGAAAATGCTCAGCTACCTTCTACTTTTACAAAAGCTTGACACTCCATTGGAGAATGCTGTTTTAGTAGGCGGTGTAGTGGGTATTCGATGCTGTTACTGCTAATAAGGTTTTCCTGTCTGGCACCACCTTATATCACCTAATTAGTAACGCAGCCTCGACTCAATGATTTCATTAGAGTCCCGGCTTTCTCGCATGGCAGCTCCTCACCAACAGCAGTATGCCAGCCCCCCTCCTATACTATCCCATACTACTCCTATAGGAGTACCCTATACCTATAGGAGTAGTATGGGATAGTATAGATATATAGGAGGAAGAGGTGGAGAGGAGCACCGGTCCTTTTCTTCTCATGATGATGTACCAGGTACCAAGGTCACTGGAAGAATATTGGTCCTCAAGGAACTATAATCAAATAGTCTTTAATAAGATTTAATGAGAACTATAAGCAGTAAATCATTGTCTTTCTTTGGGATACAACCATTAACTTTTGTTTGGCTGTCAAAACGCCGCTGAGTATAGAGTAGAACTCCTCCCTATGGTTCCCGAGGCTGTTGATCTTCATAGGAGTAGAAAGCCTCATCTTTCTTCTGTGGAGCAGCCAACGGGTTCAAACTGCTGATTTTGTGGTTAGCGGCCTAATGTGTAACCCACTGTGCCAATGGGACTCCCTTTGTTTGGCGGTAGACCATTGATTTGAGAAAACAAGATGATGTTGGCAATGGCTGTCTATAAGATTCAAACATCGGTGGACACAGAGAAGACAGTGACATCCTGCAGGAAAAGTGTGACAGGAGATGTACCATTGGTACTCAATCTTGAAGGATGGGGATAGGTTTAGGGTGGTAGTTACATAATCTATTGTTATTTTGAGACTTAAGAGTGAAGGGGTGGGGTTTAGCCTGTCAGTCAGGTTGCAGCTTGATGACCTCATTTGGAGGGACTAAGGTGATAAATAGCTCACTGGAAGTGGGACACACGCTCACTCCCTGTGAGACATTCCTGTTGAGAAGACACATGGAGACAGGCTGATGGTAGTCAGAGCCTCAGAACTGGAGGAGCCATATGGAGACCTCTGTCGCCACTGGATCCACGAGACTTTCCACACACTGGCTTGTGGTCTTCCTGCATTCAACATCGTTGCCTGTGTTTCATGAATCTGAAGAGGAATTTATAGATTGATATTGGACATGTGGGCTAATATCAGGCTTATGGACTTGATCTGGACTGGGCCTGGATGTTCTCGCAATATTCAGTTGTTCTTGTACATAAAGCTCTTTCTTATTCACATATGAGTCTCCCTGGATTTGTTTCTCTAGTCGACCCAGACGGACACAGTTTTGTGTGCAGTGTGTTTTAGAGTGAGTCAGCACTGGCTCAGTGGCAGTGAGGGATTTGCTTTGTTGTATCACTTACTGCCACTGAGTCAATGCTGACTCACACTGACCCTTAATAACCCTAGAACAGGGTAGAATTACTCCTGTGGGCTTCCAAGGCTGTAACTCTTCATGGGAGTAGAAATCTTCATTTTTCTCCCGAGTAAAAGCTAGTGGTTCCAAACTATTAATCTTGTGGTTATCAGCCTAACGAGTAACCACTGCACCAGCATGGTTCCACCTTGTGTATAAGGTCATGGGAATTGTGAAGGATTAGAGAGGTTCATAAGACAGTGTTTCCCTAAGAATCTTCCCAGAAAACCAGTCCTCTCTATCCTCTTTAAAGTAAAATAAGTAAATACAGTTACTGCAAAGAATGAGGTGAAGTAAAATGTATATGACTCAATGAATGTAATACTGATGATCGGATCTGTAAACCTTTACCTAAATTTATAATAATTTTTATTTAAAAAGGGTTTTGATGAGTGAATCTTTAGAAAGGCTGTGCATTGTTATATAGCCTGGAACTTGGTATAAAACCTAAATGCTCTGAGAAACTGTATCGGGAAATCGTCACCCTAACATGCCATAAGCAGTATTCCCGACATGCAACAACTCTAACACCCTGTGAAGTGAGTGTCTGCACAGCAGCGTGGGAAACTTCCAGCAAGGCAATTGGATTTGGATAATAGAAAAGTTGTTCTATGATTATGTCATATATATAGACATATATATGTATATATACATATGTATATATAGCAGATGCATTAAAGAAGAAACAGGAAAGTGGTGTAACAGTATGGATGAGAGTGACAAGTTCTTACATCAATATGAGAAACAGAAAGCAGGCCTTTAGATAAAATACATTCAGGAGAGAATTTTGAGGTAGATGTGAAATGGTACCCTACAAAGATGAGGAGAGGCTACAGTGACCCCTGGCTGCCAAGCTGAGTAACTCAGTGGGGAGTGAGGACATGTGTCAGGGGAAAGAAACAGGATGGAGGAGCACTTTGAGAGGGAAAAATCATGATTTTTAGTGCTGTTGTCATGAAAACCTCAGCACCGCAGGATCAACGACTAGCCAAATAAAAAAAGAAAAAAGCACACGACTGATCATGACAACATAGCCAATACAGACTATATGATGGCAGTGATTAAATGTGATACGTCTTTCTCTATGAAAGCAAAGATATCTTTCTGTTTGCATGCTGTAAGATAGTTCATATATAAGATATAGAGCTAGAGCTATAAATCAAAAGTTGAATTGGTTTCCAGTAAGAAAAATTATGATTTAGAGCAAATTGAGGATAATATTCTCAATAAACCAACAATCACAAATGAAGATGGCTTTGTACTAAATCTGTGCTTTAATATATAATGATTTTCAAGCTGAGCCAAAGAGAGAATTAGTGGCCTTTAGATAATGTCTTCTGCTATTAAACCTGACATCCTTCTAACTGACGGAACCGCTTTAATTTTCATCCAGAGGTCTGACTACATTACACTCTAAGAACAAAGTGGTGTTTCTTTATAAAATATATGCAATTAAGACAAGGCAGTGTGGTTCTTGCGTTAAATTGCTACAGGAAATTATTTGCTTATCCTCATCCAGGAGATGTTTTTTCACCTCAAAAACACACATTACAAGATTCTCAAGACGGACATTTCCCAGGATTGGCGCGTTATTAAAACCATAACTGATATTACTCATCAAATCAGAAACAGAGGTGGGTTTTGAATATTCTAAGTATATGGAAATGAAAATAGGCTAAGGCATCAAACTTGATAGGTGAATATTCCAGGTAAGTCTCATGGCTCTTATGAATGTGCCAGCGTGTGACACCATGAAGTCATTTAATCTTTGCCACACTAGGAAGTTGGCGCTGTTATTAGTCCCACTTCAGAGATGGGGAAAGTGAGGTTAAGCTGCGGGCACAAGATCGCACAGATTTTGCCAAAGCTGGACCCTGACCACAGGCAACTTTGCTGCAGAGGCTCAGCTCTACAATTATGGGCCCTCTTTGTGATATCTGTTAAGTAACAACTTTTAAGCTAGCTTGCCAGACATCCCCCATTAATTGTATTTATTATAAGAAGGGTTACCTATGCAGCATATAGATTTTGTATATTATGAGGAATAGAATTTTCTCTTATCTCTTATTACTTTCCTAGTAAAAATGAGTAATTTATATAATCATGATAAAGCAGTACTTACCTTGGGGGACATTCCAAAATCCCTTTGAAATTTTCAAACTCTGATGTCAGGTTCTTATTTTAATTAGTATGGCAGCACAATAAAATTGTGTTGCATTAAATTAATAACTTCCTGTGTGATTGTTGATTTTCAGAAAATGTCATAATTGATTTACATCATTTACATAATTTATGTAAAATTTGCATTTTATGTAATTTACATTCACAAGGATATTTAATCCTCTTGCAGCATCCCTAGGATACTTTATATAGGAGGAATCTGAGACTCAAGGGGGTAAGGAAATTTTCCCTAATCTCAGCATCCTGAAAATTGTCTTCTCAAAAATAAGCTATTAGAGGGAATCATGTTGTGTTTTTGAACTTAATTTCTTAGTGATAATTCTTGTAGTACAATGCTGGCCTCGTCAAGTTTGTTTTAAAATTATACATGTAGTTACTGTGATGGCTTTAGAGCAAATTGGAAAAACTAAAAATGACCCTTAATCCCACATGGACGCTCATAATTTCAGCCTTCATTTCCTCTGACTAAAACTGTTATAACCTGGTGTTCACTTTTTAGTTCATGTTGTTTTCATAATGTCTTCCAAAGGCACCTTTTATCCATTTAGTTGACACTATGACTTTGAATTATAGTTTAGCTTTAAAACATTAAAAATCATTATGATGAAACTTGTACACACTGGATTTTCCTTTCTTTGGGGTTCAAATCCTGAGATTAAGTTCTAAAATCTCTCAGGTGACAGTGTAGGTTAAAATCTGCTTTTTTCAAAAATTGACTTCCTAGATCATAAGAAAGAAAAGTCTCACATGATAAATTTCGTGAAAACTTTTGTGTCTACAGCAATGTCTGAGGCTATAAATCTTTCCAAGAGCAAGTAGCCTCATTTTACCCCCAAAGGAGCACATAGTGGATTTGAACCACTGATGGGCATTAGCAGCTCAATGCCTCACCCACTACACCACCAGGGCTGCTGAAGTGTCACAGGTTCACACAAAAAGAAGGAAGCATCCACCTCAGATCTTCAAATACACAAACTCTCTCCCCCGTCCTAATTCCGACTAGTCCTACTCCTTGTTCCCGTCCTCAACCATCGATGCTGCTGCCTTTGGCTTGATTGTGAACATTCTGAAGCACGTAAAGAAGAGAAAGCAAATAAAAGGTTCGCAATAAAAGAGGAAAGAGTCGAGGAAGAAACCCTCATTGGAAAAGAGGATGGACCCCTTCAGGAGGTGGAGGGCAAACTTCACATGAATGAAAGAGGTTGGCCTCTACTGCCTGTCAATGGTGACAAAAGAGAAGGATGCTTCATTCTCACTGAGTGACCCAAAGGTTACCCTTCAGGTCAACGTAGAAATGGTCTCCACATGAAAAGAAGTTATAGATGGGCCTCTGTGATCTTGATATAGTTTCACTTATTTGGCACACGCACGCACACGCATGCACACGCACGCGTTTAAGGAGGGAACTACCATCACACATTTTACAGGTGAGAAAACCAAGTCTAGGAAAGTTTAGAGAAATTGCTCAAAGTTAACCTTGAACAGAGTGTAGGCAAAATTCCAGGCAGGCAGGCGTCAGAGCTGTACTCGTGTGAGTCACATCATGCTGACCGTTCCCATGTCCCAGAATGCTCTTTCCATTTTAACTTATTTCCCTCTAACATCGTAAAAGTTTCTTATCTTCCAACCTTTATATCCCCAAGCAGACTATTTGTATCATAAGATATATTTTGAAACCTACTTAATGTTAATTTTTTTAAGTCTTAGAAGCATGTGGTTTGTGAGGGGTGTAGCACTTCTCCATACTAGGGAGACCATGTTTAAATCTTATTGCAAGATGTTTTAACAATATATATTTCTTAATATATTTATATGTATATTATCTACTTAACTCTATATATGAACATTTCATTTGAATGAGAGCAAAGAGAGATTTTTTTTTATAGCAGTGGTTCTTACGTTTATGCAACAAAATCTTATTCAGATTCTACGGAGCCAAGGCACACAAAGAACGTGAAGTAGCTGCTGTCCCCAAGGAGAGGAAATGAACTTGCCAGATCTTCACTGTCTGTTAAGCGCAAGGACAGGGGCACACACACAGCCCGAGGAGCACGAGGAGCGACTCTTGGAGAGCCAGCTGAGGGAATGGGGGTAGGATCTGGGGCTGCTGTGAAGCCTAAATCAAGTCCAAAAGGGAGAGGGTAAAGGCATGTCAACCCCCAAAATAGCCTGGACAAAGGTGGGGAAGTGAGAGGTTTGGATGTGCCCAGGGGGTTAGACTAAGACAAGGGTGCTGAGTTGGATCTAGCCAGGGTTGGTGTACCTTGTGTGCTCATACCGAGTTTGGCCTTTATCATGTAGATAAGAGGGAGCCAGCAAGGAGTTTAAGTAGAAAAGCTATCGTGTAAGATTTGAGTTTGAGAAAGGTCAGTTTGGTGGAAATAGAATTGAGTGGGAGGAGATGGGAGAAAGGGGCTAGTTGGGAAGTGGCTGCTCCAGCTGAGTTGAGGGATGGGAAATAAGGACTTCAATGAAGGCAGAGGAGGTTAGGAGGCTAGAAGGTAAGGCCTGGAGAAATATCGAGGAGGTAAACTTTCCAGGGTTCGGGAATTCATTGGATGTGTGGAGGACAACTTTTGGAGAATCAAAAGAAAGACCTGCATTTCAGGCAACCAGCGCTGTGTGTAAATCACATGTTCCTTTGGGTTTCATGTTATTGTGTTCAATTCACGAGGGTCAGAAAGTTTGGCTCAGCACGAGGACAGGTAGGTTAAGGCTTTTTCTTCCTAAAATGAAATCATGCAAACATCGCACCTGATTCCTTTCTTCCTTCCTCCCTTCTTTTCATTTCTAAATTAAATATTTGTATGGGGGCTCGTACATCTCTTATCACCATCCATACAGTCGTCCAGTGTGTCAAGCACATTTGCACATATGCTGCCATCATCATTTTCAAAGCATTTTAATTTCTACTTGAGCCCTTGATTATCAGCTCATTTTTTCTCCCTCCCTGCCCGCCACTCTCGCTCATGAACCTTTGATAAGTTATAGATTAATTTTTCATATCTTACAACATCCTCTGTCACCCTTCACCCACTTTTCCACTGTTCATCCCTCTGGGAGGGAGTTATATGTTGATCCTTGTGATCTATTCTCCATTTCTCCCCCACCTTCCCCTAATCCTGTTATCTCTATTCTCATTATTGGTCCTGAGGGGCTTATCTATCCTGGATTCCTTGTGTTTCCGGCTCTTATCTGTAGCAGTGTGCATGTTCTGGTCTAATCCAATTTGCAAGGTAGAGTGGAGTCATCATACTGGGGGTGGGTTGTGTGAGGTGTGAGGAAGCATTAAAGAAATACAGGCAAGTAGTTTTTCATTGGTGTTATGCTGCTCCCTGACTGGCTCATCTCTTCCTTGTGACCCTTCTGTGAGGGGATGCCCAATTTTCTACAGATAGCCTTTGTGTCTCCATTCCATGCACCCTCCTCACCACCCCCCTGCCCCCATTCACATTGTGTATGATTTGCTTCTGGTTCTTAGATGCCTGATACCCGATCCGATTGACACATCGTGATCACATAGGCTGGTGTGTTTTATCCATGTGGGTTTTGTTACTTCTCAGTTACATGGCCACTTGTTTTTTTCAAGCCTTTAAGACCCCGGACTCTATAGCTTTTGATAGCCAGGCACCATCAGTTTTCTTCACCACATTTGCTGTGCACCCATTTTGTCTCCAGCAATCATGTTAGGAAGGTGAGCAACACAGACTGCTGGATTATTAGAATAAAGTGTTCTTGTGTTGAGAGAGTTTTTGAGTTGAGGCCCAATGTTCATCTGCAACCTTAATTCTTAACAACATATAGATTTAAGTGCATAGATTTATTCCCCCTTGTTACATAAAAATATATTCACATATGTACACGACTGTATTTAGGCAAAGTGTCCTTTGCCTCCTGGTTCTTTCCTCTATTTCCTTTTACTTTTCTCTTGTTGCACCATCATGTTCGGCCTTCATTTGGGTAAGTAATTCCTCCCTGTTATATTGCCTTTGATTAAGCCCACTAGGCATCCTACATCCCTCCTCTCCATTGATTTTAGTTCACTGTTGTTTCCTTGTCCCTGGATTGGTTACACTCTCCTTTCTCCCACCTTCCCTCCTCCTGTGCCCCCAAAACCACTGGTCCTGTTATTTTCATTCCCAAATTGCTTATCCCACCCATCTTATCTAGATAGACATGCAGAGACATTGATAAGCTCAAAAACCAGGCAAAGCCAAACAAAACAACAAAGGAAGTCAAAACAAGAGCAACATCAACAACAACAGTACAAACAAAATAATAACAACAAAAAGAAAGCCACTGACAAAAGTGGAAAAGCCTATAAATAGTTCAAGGTCAGTTTGTTGGACTCTAGGAGTGTTTTCCAGTCCAGTCTGATGGGGTGCCACATTCTGGCTCCAAAGACGTTTTGGTATTCCCTGGGGATTGCATCACTTTGCTCCCCTTGCTGCTCTGTTGCATGCCCTTAGTGTTTCACCCCAGTGTGATGGGGTCAGATTTGGCACAATTCCCACACTGTGTCTCCAGTGTTGTCCCCCATAGCTCTATGGTTCAGTGAGGGATGACGTGTCTCGTGGTGGGGCTGGACCTACAGTCTTCTCTGTGCATTGTCTGCTCTGAGCCAGAATATCAGCCTCCAAGCTTGGTGGGCCAGGATGTGTTCCCCTCCCTCTCCATCTCTCTGTTTCTCCTGTGTGCTCTAATCAGACATGCCCCTCTCCTCAAGCTGTAGCTTCGGCTGTCCTCTGAAGTGCATTTTTCGGGGGGGAGGGGGGGAGGGAGGGGTCCACATAGTTGGGATTGAGCCCAGCTCTGCAGACTGAGAGATGTTTGTTATAAGAATAAAATACTCACTTCTCTTAACTCCAGTGTTAGTTCTTTAATAGTTTAATATGAATTAAGAGAAAAGATAAATTAGAACTTTTACAAGGCAAAGAAAAAGGTAAATATTAACAAACCTACTCATATATTACTTATAAAATATTATATATCCTTTAAATATCAAAATTATTATTTTGATACTCTAAATTTATGAATCAGAATGGCTAGATGGCCTATCATAACCCTATTCCAAACCCAACCCACTTCTGTTGAGTGCATTCTAACTCATAGCAACCCTACAAAGGATTCTCAGACTATAAATCTATGGATGAGCAGATAATCTCATTTTTTTCTCATAGAGAAGTTGGTAGGTTTGAACTGCCAACCTAGCATTTAGCATCCTAACACTTAGCCTTCAACACCACTAGATCTCTTTGTCATATATGAATTATCTTTCTGACATTAATTTAACTTGCTGATGCAGTTTATTAAGCTCTTTTCTCCCACATTCTGTACAACAGAAGGGAAAGACATTTAGGTAAGAGGTGAGACTATAAATTAGTAAGCCTGTCTTGTAAAAAGTTCTTCAAAGATGTTAGCATTTTGGGATGTGTAGAAGGGTGTGTGTATGTGTGATGTCCTTGTGCATATATGAGGGTGTACCCCACAAAAAACAAAATTGTACTGGGCAGAGTGGAGCTTTCATAGTATGCAATTTTTGCTCCTAGGCAAGCAGCAAGCAACTCACTCTGAGCTAGTGCTCCCAGTGGCATCACCTGGGAAGGTTCTCTTAGATCATACTGAATGTTTTGTAAAAGCAGTTTTGCTCGAACCTCATTTTTTTTTATGGCCAATTTAATGTCACACAGCCTAGGGCTGTTTGTAAGTCTGTTAGAATGTTTGCACATCATAGAAAAACCCTTTTACACTATTTGTAACTCTCTCTTTAAGTGGTAAGTGACCAAGGAAACAATCATTCCAGTTTAAAAATGAGTTTTAAAATAGTTTAGAAAATCACTTTAATGAATAATTTTAGTATTTTTAATATCAACTCCATCCTACCTTGCAAAAAATGTTAGCCCATATGCAAAAGGTTTATTTCAATCATATAGAACTCAAACTTTCAACCTGGAAGGCTAACCCTGTTAATCACCTCGGCCAAATTCATAGTGAGAGGTAAAATATTTATTCCATCTGCCATCACCTTTCCCATCTCCTCCCCCTCCTCTGCATTCCTTCAGTTCTTGACCCGGCTTCCATCTAAATACATGCTCCTTTCTTAGAAATGCTCCCTAAGTGCCCCAACTAAGCTCATATACCCCACTCCTCCACTATGTGGCCCTCGATCACCCCAGACCCTGACTTCATGGTATTTATCAAAAGTGCTAGTAAATAAAGGATGGAATTATCTTCATCTTCCCTTCTAGACTGGAAGCACAATGAGGGCAGGACCTTCTTCTATTCACTCAGCACTGTGCGTCTGACTCAGCACAGTGCCATCCGTGGGGAGTGCTCACTAGAGGCGTGGCAAGTGAATGTGTAGGTAAGTAACTGGGTCGGCTCCACACGCTCTTCTGCAGTGACCTTTTCCTATTATTCTCCCAGGGAATTTGAAGTCACAGATATTTTTTTAATCATTTTATTGGGGGCTCATACAACTCTGATCACAATCCATACATGCATCAATTGTGTAAAGCACATTTGTACATTCATTGCTCTCATCATTCTCAAAACATTGGCTTCTGCCCATCATCTCTGACACTCCTTCTCCAGGCTGAGGGCTCCCGGCCAGTTTCTCACTGTAAAGGCCAAGAATCACTCTTTTCGGTGATACCCTTGATTCCATGTATTTTCTAAAACTGACTCGAGAGACAAGTTGGTAAGTCTGTTCGGCACCCTCTTTTGATGCTACATAATTTAAACAGACGTGACAGACGACAATGCAAGTGCATCGTTGGTGCTGTTCCCAGAGGCTAGTAAATACTGAGGACAATTCCTACACTCCTCAAATGAGCCAATGACCTGCCCGATGATTCTAGGGTGTGTGCAAAGGACAGGGATTCAGTTCCTTATGAGCCATCACCCTGAAGTTGCTTTTCCCTAAACACTGTCACAGGGTGATGATGAGATATGACACAGGAGCACACTGGCTGCAAAACATATTCAGCACTAACCATTTGCCTTAGTCTGGAATGGGCTGGTTAAAACAATAAACACTTGTTGAGCTGATGCTGTATCAGAGACACTGCTTGATATATGCAACCCAGCATTATATTGAGTGGGCTCTTTATCTTGGCAAATCCATGTGAGTTTATGCTTGTAAAGGAGGCCTGGATATCCCAGAATGGGATTGTGGTGGAGAGTGAGGGAAAATAGTAGGAATTTGGAGCTGGATCTAATATAGGGACCAGAGACAACTCCTCAGCTGAATGATGAGAAATATAAATGATCAAGACAAGTAAGGTTAGAGGACCTTTCAAGCAGAGCAAATCACATGTACAAGAGGTCGAGACAGGTAAGGACATGGTTTACTTACAGGTGATTCGCAGCATAGTGTTTAGAGGATATTAGGGGTAGACATAGGCAGAAAAGTGAAACAATATATGGGTTTTTAATTCTATGGAGTTATATTACTATTACAGGAAATACATTGAGTAATAAAGACACACTCAAATGACAGTAGATTTATATTTGAATAACTGCTACATTAAATATAAAACTCAACAATACATAAATTATTCCTGATCTCATTTTCAAAAAAAAAAAAAAGCATTGAAGGAATAATGTCACATCAGGCCATTAGACCCAGAGAGAAGGTTAATTTTGCATACATGATCGAGAACAAAGAGAAAGAACATTTTTCTCTGTTACATTCTATTACCAGTGAAATGTTTTGAAAGCTCTGGTTTTTAGAAGAAAACTAAACACATCTTCTTCTAAGTCACTTATCCGTGGCTGAAATCTCAACACTTTCACAGAGCCGAGTGATCTCATTTAAAGAAAAGTCTACATTTTTCTCATTTAAAGAAAAGTCTACATTTTATCTGGTGGTTGGAACCACGTTATAAGAAACTTGTTCACGAAGCTGGGAGAAAGAGGCATGAACGCTAAAAAAAAAAAAAAAAAAAAAGACAGACAAAGAACTAGTCTTCATTAGGACAGAAAGGACCAGGGATATCAAGAGTGAATGATGCACACACACACACACACACACACACAGTGAATGATGCTCTTTCTAGGAAATAATATTAAGCATGCCCAAGTGCAGAAATAGTTGTGCCTGGAATCAGAACATCTAAAGTAAGTGCTCATTAAATACCTGTTGAAAGAATAACTTTCCGCTTTGTGGATATTTGACTTGACTTATTTCTCCAAGCTAGGTTGGAGATTGACTCACTGAATTCCTCTCCAAACATGTATGGTGCCTCACCTGCCTCAAAGGACAAGCCACATTAGAGAAGGGTTTATGCTCAATCAGCAAGGGGATCAGGATTCTCAGTTTCCACATTACATCATATACCTTTACAAGTTTGCAACTACAGAGCCATATATATGTATATATGTAGCAATGCATATCTATTATATCTATAAAGGACAGTATACATAGAGAGAAAGCATTGTAATATATATGATTGAATACATATACACACACAAACATAGATAGGTAGGTAGATAGATGAGAGAGAGAAAGAGAGAGAGAGAGAGTTTGCGTGATATAAGCACAGTCATTTGGGAAGATCCTAGGCAGAGAATAAGTATATCTAGTGGAGACATGCATGTTGTGGAAAAGAGGAAGGAATTCAAGTTGAAGCGGATGAAGCGAAAAGCAAAACAGAGGAAGGTAAGTGTTTATTAGCAGATGGGAGGACTGTGCCAAGAACCTGACTCGAGGGACTCTTCTGGCCCTCTCCGGCCTATCTAAAGGACTAGCACTGTGCTGTCCAAAACCGCTCTCGGAAGCGGGTCTGTTTTCTAGCTCTTCAACCACTTTTTTCATTAAATAAGATATACAATTTTACAAGTTTACATAGAGACATGATTTAAGACTTCAGAAGCACAGAGAGGGCATTGGACATACATTTCTATAACCCAAAGGGATGATACGCCCTCCACACACCGAGAGCCTGGCTGCCTCCGATTTGCATGGTGTGTATTTGTCCACGGGGAATGAGGGGGATGGGTGTGTATTTATCCATGGGGAATGAGGGGGATGGGTGTGTATTTGTCCATGGGGAATGAGGGGAATGTGTCTGGCTGCACGAGGGAAAGCAGTCCCTATGGAGTGGGTCCTGCCATCTGTACAAAGTCATGGCTATGCAAAGTGCTGTTTAGTTACAGCTCTCAATAACGAAGCAGCGTTCCCCCCCTCCCCCACACCCCAGCAGTGCATTCCCATATGGTCTGAATTTCACGATGTCTTCGGAAGGATGTTAGTATGTGTATACCCTCACAGATATAAACCATTCAATGGTTTGAAATCTTATCAAAATTTGGGGAAAATAAAATGTAGCTCTTTAAAATTCGATAGGGAAAATTTTTCACATACCTAAAAAATAAATTTGGATGGGAGACTATTTGGGGGAAATATTAAAAGGACAAACAAGGGCATCATACTATCCCTATATTTATAAGGAGTTGTTAGTGCTATAATGAATCCTGGTTGACATATTTTTTAAAAATATGGAACGCTTCACGAATTTGCATGTCATCCTTGTGCAGGGGCCATGCTAATCTTCTCTATATCATTCCAATTTTAGTATATGTGCTGCTGAAGCGAGCACTGACATAAATTAAAAACAAAAATTGTAGTGTGTTAGTCCAGGTTGACTAGAGAAAAAAATCCGTGGACATTCATGTGTGTATAAGAAAGAGCTTTATCATCTGGGGTCTTAAACGATTGAAGATAAACAAGTGGCCATCTAGCTCAGAAGCAACAAAGCCCACATGGAAGAAGCACACCAGCCTGTGTGACCACAAGGTGTCGAAGGGACCAGGTATCAGGCATCAAAGAACAAAAAATCATATCATTGTGAATGAAGGGGAGTGTAGGGTGGGGACCCAAAACCCATCTGTAGGCAACTGGATATCCCCTGACAGAAGGGTCTCTGAGAAGAGATGAGCCAGTCAGGATGCAGTACAGCACCAAGGAAACATGCAACTTTCCTCTAGTTCTTTAATGTTTCCTCTCCCCACTCCCCACCTTTGCCCCACTATCATGATCCCAATTCTACCTTACAAACCTGGCCAGACCAAAGGATGTACACCGGAACAGATCAGAGCTGGAAACACAGGGAATCCCGGACAGGAAAACAAACCCTCAGGACCAAGAATGAAAGTAGAGATACCAGGAGGGGAAGAGGAAGGTAGGGGAGGGGATAAGGGGATGAACTGATCACAAGGATCTACATATAACCCCCTCCTGGGGGACGGACAACAGAAAAGTGGGTGAAAGGATACATAAGACAGTATAAGACATGAAAAATAATAATAATTTATAAATTATCAAGGGTTCATGAGAGAGGAAGGGTGGATAAGGGAGGGAGGGGGAAAATGAGAAGCTGATTCCAAGGGCTCAAGTAGAAAAAAAGGTTTTGAGAATGATGATGGCAACAAATGTACTTGACACAATGGATGGATGGATTGTGACAAGAGTTGTACAAGCACCCAATAAAATCATTTATTTTTTTAAAAAGAGCTTTATATAAAAGAGCAGTTGTATATTGAGAAAACATTCCAGCCCAGTCCAGATCAGTCTTTAAGTCTGATATTAGCCCATATGTCTGATACCAGTCTATAAATTCCTCTTCAGTTCATGAAACACATGCAATGACACCAAAGCAGGAAGATCACAAGCCAGTGGATGGAAAGTCATGTGGATCCAGTGGCAGTAGAAGCACCTCAGTGCTGGCATGGGTTTCCATGTGGCTCCTCCAGCTCTAGGGCTCTGATTCCATCAGCATAGCTCCATCTGGCTTGTAACATGAATCCCTCACAGGGAGACAAAGCAGAGAAAGAGTGTGTGCTCCACCTCCAAGGAGGAAGACAGGAGTTCCCAGAATCCTCAAAAGAAGGCCATGCTCACAGAGAGGCATGATTAGCTATGACCTGATTGACAGGCTAACTCCACCTCTTTAACCTATTTAACAATTGGACATGAAATTATATAACTTACACATGTAAAATGTTTTTTCCCTGTCCTAAAATCAAAAGTACAAGCAGTGAAGACTTTCCCTATGCTCAAAATCATTCAGCTTATTTAAGTTCCAAACTCTCAATCCTGAATTCCAGGAATCACTGTTGAAAATGGTGACATGTTGAGCTAACATCCTTTTACTCCCTGGCATTTTCCATCGTGGATGCAAACTTTGTGCCAGCTCATCAGACCTGTGGCTAAACAAATTGCAGATCGCCCTACATGAAGAAGAGAACACAGATGCATATGCATTTACCCCTGTAACGCCGAGCGCAACATTTTCGTAACATTTAATTAAATGTATATATTAATATATTGATAACTATGAACATAAAAAATAAAAACAAATTTTTTTCCTGAAATTAAAAATTCAGGCGTTATTTAAGAGGTTGTCTAAGAGAGCAGAAGAATGTCTGATGGGGAGTGAGGTAGGTAGTCATGAACGAGTTAGATAGAGGTGGTAGGGGGGTGGTAAGGCCAGCTTCGTTCCAGTGATGCTGAAACTGACAGTCACACCTTCCTGACAGTTCTCAGTGGGAGGCACCACACTCATCCTAGCGGTCTATACACCACATTTCAAACACAGGGAGCCAAATAATTGTTCGTTGACGAGCACTAGTATAAATTGTCTCCACCAATTAAAAGGAAATAAACAAATGAAATGAGCTAGTGTGTTAAAGGAGGAACGAAATGATACGGCCCCAATCTGGAGGAGCCCTGGGCACAGTGGGCAGCTCAGCACAAGGACAGCCATGGGATGCCGCCAGCCACTCCATGCAAGAAAGACGAGGCTCACAGACCCACAGAGGTGGTTCTATCTTGCCTCAGGAGGTCCTCTGGAGTCCCAATGGGCTCAATGGCAGTAAGCTTGCATTTGAAGGGACCAATCTCTAAGGCTAGTCCTTATCCTATGGAGAACCAGTTGATTTCCATTTGTGTAGTCTGAGCAGTCCTCTGGAACTTTTCTACTCTGTCCTACAGGGTGATGAGAAGTTGGAAATGACTCCATGGCTATTGGTTTGGTTGGATTCGGGGCATAAGTAACTGCTAATTTGGACACTATGCCCGATGGAGAGAAATAGCCATTGCATAGGAGCCACCCTGAGATAAAGGGTAAGCGATGACTGAAAACAACACCCCAGAGCTTACTTGGCAGGGCTTGATTAGTGGAGATAAACACATGCATATGTGAAATCTTACACACCAACATGGCCAGTTGCATTCAAGTTGGCTTACTGGCACTGAATAACAGAATAAAACCCTGCCTGGCCCTGCACCATCGCACAACTGCTGGTATGCTTGAGCCCATTGGTCAAACCATCGTGTCACTGTATCTCATCAATAACAAAATTCACACCTCAAAAAAATTAAGATCTAAAAAGAGGCAGTGCACAAGGGACATAGTAATGTCAATTGATATAATCAGAAATAGTCACTCCTAATGGTAATCAAAGTTTAAAATGACAATAAGAGATCACTTTTGGTATGGTTGTAAATCAGGAAAGGTGTGCTTCAGGGTTGTGTTCTCTTACTTCTCACATAGTCATAGTCAGTCTGTTCTGACAAATCATCAAAGAAGCTGGACTAAATAAGGAAGAATGCAGCATCAGGATTGGAGGATATTTTATTAACAGCCTGAGATACGCAAAAGACGTAACCTTGCTTGCTGAAAGGGCTTGAAGAAGTTGCTGATGAAGATCAAGGGTGCAGACTTACATGTGGATTTCCAATTCAATGTAAAGAAGACCAAAATCATGCAACTGGACCAACAGGTACCACCAGGATAAATGGGAAAATGCTCGAACTTGTCAAGATTTTATTTTGTTTGGATCCCCACTCAACGCTCATGAAAGCATCCATCAAGGAATACAGTGACATACACTGCACACGACCTCTTTAAAGTGTTGAAGAGTAGAATGGTCACTTTGAAGATTGGGGCGTGCTTGACCCAAGCCATGATATTTTCAGTCACCTCATATGGATGTGAAAGCTGAACACTAAATACAGCAGACTGGATCAACGCACTTGAATTAAGGTGCTCCTGACGAATGTTGAATGGACCGTGGACTGCCAAAAGAACATATAAATGATGCTTGGAAGAGGTACAAGAGGAATGCACTTGAAAAGTGAGGTTTATATAAGGGTGCTTTACACAATTGATGTATGTGTGAATTGTGATGAGTTGTATGAGCCCCAGTAAAATGATGTTAAAAAAATCATGAGGTTTGAAAGACTTTGTCTCACATATATCAGTCCTGTTCTCAGGAGAGACCAGTCCCTAGAAAAGTCCCTACCATGCTTGGTAAAGTAGACGGGCAGCCAAATAAGAGAAAGATCTTCAGTAACATGATTGACACCGTGGCTGTGACAATGGGTTCAACATTACAACTGTGAGAAAGGTGTAGAGCTGGGCAGTGTTTGGTTCCGTTGAACACAGGGTTGATATGAGTCAGCATGAACTTGGTACCTAACACGGAGAATGAAATGACTTCTTATTCATGAGGGTGGCAAGAACAGGTTTCTCTCTTAAGGCTTCTCCTCAAAATGTAAACCACACAACAACTACTTCCACTCCTTAGTTTCTTCTACACAAATGGCTGAAAGATCCCCTGCAATCAACATGAAAAGAACCAGCTTCGTTTCTGTACAGGCTGCCCTTGATGATGAATAGTTCCTTTGGCCAACGACTAAGCCCAAATTGCACACACATCAAGGGAGAAGGCAACCCCTTCCTGTGGAAGTATCCACAGCTGGAGAGTGCTCTACTGAGGAAAAAATTTACTATGAAAAAACCCCAAAACATACCAACCACCATATATGGGCAGTTACACAATAGAGCTCAATGGTGTGTTGCTTCCTGAGGTTCTCCAAAGCAATACAGGGTAGAGTTAAATATTTGTCCATCTGGTACTTTTGAAAAATAACATTTTAAATGACAAATTGAATCTAGACAAAAGGAGCATGTTTTATCTTAGTGAAAAATAAATGTAAACTTTCCTTTTAAACAATATGTGTACTTAAGGCAAAGGGCTCAGAAGTATCAAGTCTTTAAGAAATTCGGATGTAACATGTGGAGTTCCTGGGTGGGCAGAATGATTGAATGCTTGACTATTAACCCAAGGGTTGAAGGTTCAAGCCCACCTTGAAGCTCCTCAGAAGAAAGGCCTGGTGATCTAATTCCCAAATATCAATCATTAGAAATCCTATGGAGCACAAGTCGACTCTCGACCACCTGGGATCTCCATGAGTCCGAAGCAGAATAAAATCTGGTTTTCCTGGTAGGACATAGAAGGAAGTTTGCTCGACATTCTAGGAGAAAGAGCGATGGGAACTGCGGGACATGTTGGCACTCACCTGGAGGACCATCTCTAAGCCAAAAGAAGGTTTCGGCTGGGGAAATGTGGTGCGTGAGGGGAGTGATTTAAGAACTCATGCTGATTCTTGCTTTCGCAAATGCGCTAAAGTCCCTCATGGATTAAAATGATCCTCAGTGTCCTGAAAGAAATTTTATGTAGGAATTACATAATAGAGTGAAATAACAATTTTTGCTTTAAGAAACAGACAGTCTATTCTGAATTCCAACAGCAGACATTACCACAAAGGTCTGGTAGATCCTTAGTATTTCTGGCTGTGTGTTTCTTTTGGCTAAGGATTTTGCACATGGTCTTCTCATGTCCGCCACCCCACCCCACCCCACACATACACATGCACACCTTTGTATACATAGTATGTAGATACATGCGTAGACTAATCCCTTTAGTTTTTCAAATCACAACTTAAATAGTACATCTTCAGAGAAGACTTCCTTGACTTCCACGTATAAAGTCATTCCTCTGAATATTTTCTCCTAAGAACCCACTTTGCCCCTTCTATCATTTAGATTTTATAAGAATCATACTTCCTTACTCATTTGTTCAGGCTCTAGTTCATTTCCCTAGCTTGGTCGTAAGCTCCACAAAGGCGAGGGCCATGTCCGTTCTGCCTACCCTTGCTGTAGCTCCAGAATTAGGCCACAGTGTGTGCATGGCACAAATAAATGATATGTAAATATATGCTGAATATTCAATGATGACACGGTAAGGAGGTGCACAATCATAGAAAAAAAATCAGGTTCTCCAAGGTGAAGTCACGTGAAATAGTAACGCGGTTCAGACCAACTCTCGCATGTGGGTAGAGACGGTGAGATGCCATGGATTCGGGACTTAAAGGGCAGAGGAGAGGCAGACTGACCTGTGACAGTCAAAGAACTGGAACGGACGTCAGAATGAGTACATAGAACTTTGAAACCCCCAGGGTCTCAGGGATAAGTTTGGGCTCTCTGACCTCCATAAATCTTCCATTTAGCATGCTCTAAGGAGCCCTGGTAGCATAATGGTTACATATTGGGCTGCAAACCCCAAGGTTACCAGTTCAAAACCACCGGCCACTGCACAGGAGAAAGAAGAGGCTATCTACTCCTGCAAATGGTTAGTCTCAAAAAACCCACAGGGGCAGTTCTCTAAGGTCACCATGAGTCAGAATTGACTCGATGGCAGTGAGTTGAATTAACGTGCTCTATTATATTTTAAGTGATGCTGTTCATGTTCTAGAATAAAGTTTCATGCAGAAATGCTGTTTTGTTTTGTTGCCACTGCTGTCTCCCCAGGTAGAGGATCTGGTACATTTTCAGCTCTATTTATATTCGATGGTTGAATTAGCCCTGCTTGTGGGAGTCTACCGTGACGTCTGTTTTTATTGTCACTTGTTACTGGCATCTTGACTGTGCTCTTCCCAGATGGGCAGGTGTGTTTCTCATATTGTTTTGTATCTCTGAGAATTCCCATTCCTTATTTCTAATTAAAATCACAAAAATGACAAAGGAAAGCCACAATCAGGTGGAAATCAACCTTTGCCATGACAGGAAGATGCGTCGAGATGTGAAATTGCCGAGATTGACTCATCCCAAGTGCTATTTCTGCAAACAAGAGGTAGACCCACTGGCCACCACGTCGGTGCCTATTTATATTTGAAATGTCAAGGAGAATGGTGATTCTTGAAGTGTGTTGTTTAGTCACATCTGTTAATACCATCTGCATAGAAATCCAAGATCAAAATTAACAGCATGCTCTTTCTTGTCTGAGCCTCATCAGTAAGGGAGCTTAACAATCACCGAGTCAGTGTAGAAACTTAAAAAACAGATTCATCTCCACTCATTCTCTCTTCCTAATATGAACCCAAACCAATTCAAATCAAATCAGTTGTCCCTGAGTTGCATCTGACTCATGCTGATCTCTGTTGTCAGAATAAATCTGGGTTGTGTCTGGTTTGCAATATTAACAATGTGTTCTTTCTTTTCTCAGCCTCACTAGCATGAAAACCTAAGACCACGAAGACAATACTTTAGTTATGAAATAGCTTCTCCTTCACCCAACTTGACTCTATTCTCCCTGTGTTATTCTGGGTACTTTAGAGAAAAAAAATCTACAGAAACTCATGTATAAGACAGAGTTTTATATAAAAGGTTAAGTGCACATCAAGCCCACAAGTCCAACATTAGCACATATGTCTGACACCAAACCACAAGTCCTCCTCTAGCTCACAAAACACACGCAATGATGCCGACTTCAGGAGGAAAGCCAAATCAGTGAATGTGTAAGCATCTCAGCACTGGCAGGGGTCTCTACACAACTGCTCCAGCACCCAGATCCATGTGGCGTCTCCTCGGGGAAGTCTAGTCTTACAGGAAGTGAGCCTTGCCAGCTGAAGCAGGGAACTGGTAAGCCAGCTCCACCCTGGTCTGATCATCACAAAGCAAGAGACCGGAGAACTAGAAAGGCGAGGTTCACTGAACCATTTATCCCTCTGCCCTTCAATTAAGCCCACATGTGTTTATCGACCAGTTGGCACAATAAACTAACTACCTCACTCCCCCACTAAACATGTTGACTCAACTAGCTGTCCTTGAATCAACGCCAGCTCCCGGCGATTCTGTGTGGGTCAGAGTAGAACTGCCCCGTGGAGTTTTCAGTGGCTGGTATTTCAGAAGAAGATCATCAGGCCTTTCTGCTGAGGTCCCTCTGGGTGGATTCAAGCCTCGTTTTGGTTATCCTTTGGAGATCAGGTAAGTGCATTAATCATTTGCACCACTCAAGAATTCCCTCCCTATTTGGTGTCCTGTCAAACTCTAACTGTGACTGATGTAGCAACGTATCTTTAGGCCAGTATGAGGTATTCTTCCCCAATGGGTGGTTGTGTGTGTACCCGGCATTGCTAGTTACCTCAAATGTGTAAGAAGCCCTGTCCACACCCTGGGGGACACTGCCAGATGACAGCCCTACAAACACCATCAGGTCTCCTTTCCTCTTTTTCAGTGTTTTCCAAGGGTCCATACTGTATCCCTTCTGCTTTACCTGCCGTTACGTACTTGGAAAGCTTATCTGCTCCCAATGATTTTAACTATCAGTTCCATTCAGAATTTTAAGATTTCAAGTTGAGGGTGCTTTTTTTAAAAAAATAGTTCAATCATATATATATATTAATCATTTTATTGGGGGCTCATACAACTCTTATCACAATCCATATATACATCCATTATGTCAAGCACATTTGTATATTTGTTGCCATCATCATTCTCAAAACATTTGCTTTCTACTTGAGCCCTTGGTATCAGCTCCCCATTTTCCCCCTCCCTCCCCAAACCATTCCCTCATGCACCCTTGATAATTCATGAATTATTATTATTTTGTCATATCTTACACTGTCCGAAGTCTCCCTTCATCCATTATTCTGTTGTCCACCCCCAGGGAGGGGCTTATATGTAAATTCTTATAAAGTTCTCCCTTTCTACCCACCTTCCCTCCACCCTCCTGGTATTGCCACTCTCGGCACTGGTCCTGAAGGGTTTATCTATCCTGGATGCTCTGTGTTTCCAGTCCCTATCTGTACCAGTGTACATCCTCTGGTCCAGCGGATTTGTAAGTTAGAATTGGGATCATGATAGTGGGGCAGGGTGGGGGGGGGGACTTAGGAATTAGAGGAAAGTTGTATGTTTCATCGTTGCTACACTGCACCCATGACCCTCTGTAAGGAGATGTCCAGTTGCCTACAGACGGGCTTTGGCTCCCCACTCTGCATTGCCCCTTATTCAAAATGATGATTTTTTTTTTGTTCTCTGATGCCTGATACCTGATCCCATCAACACTTTATGATTACACAGGCTGGTATGTTTCTTCCATGTGGGTATTGTTGCTTCTGGGTTAGATAGCTGCTTATTTATCTTCAAGCCAATAACACCCCAAACGCTATATCTTCTGATAAACATCAGCTTTCTTCACCACATTTGCTTATGATTCCGCTTTGTCTTCTGCAATTGTGTCAGGAAGGTGAGCATCATGGAATGCCAGTTTAACAGAACAAAGTGCTCTTGCATTGAGGGAGTACTTGAGTAGAGGCCCAGTGTCTAACTGCTACCTTAATACTAAACCTATAAATATATACATAGAAATCTATTTCTCCGTCATCATATATAAATCTTTTTACATATGTACATGCCTATATTTAGATCTATATAAATGACCTTTGCCTCCTAGTTCTTTCTTCTATTTTCTTTTACCTTCCTCTTGTCCCACTATCATGCTCAGCCTTCCTTTGGGTTTCAGTAATTACTCTTGGCTACATTGATCAAGCCCTACCAGGCCTCTTACACCCTCCTTGCCACTGATTTTGGATCTCTCATTGTTCCCTTATTCCTGGGTTCATTTTCACTACTTGCTTTCCCCCAACTTTCTCTCTCCCATGCATCCTCACCCCCCTGGAACTATCAGTCCCATTGTTTTCTCCTCCAGATTGTTTATCCTTCCTGTCTTATCTATATAGACCTGCAGAGATTATAATGTGTACAAAAGCAAGACAGTGCAAAACAAAGCAAACAACAACAACAGCAAGCAAAACAAGGAAAAGAAAACAACAATAAACCAATGACAAACACAAGAAATTCCTGCAAATAGTTCAAGGTCTGTTTGTTGACCTTTAGGAATGTTTTCTGAGGGGGTGCCAAGCTCTGGGCCCAAAGTCTATTTTTGGTGTTCCCTCAAGACTTCCTTGTTCTGCTCCCCTTGCTGTTCTGATGCAGACCCTTAGTGTTTTGCCTTGGTGTGGTGGGGTCAGATCAGGTGCAATTCCCACACTGTGACTCCAGTGTTGTCCCCTGTAGGGCTAAGGGTCAGTGAGGGATGCCGTGTCTCACAGTGGGGCCAGTCATATGGTCCTGTCTGTGCATTGGCTGCTCTGAGCAGGGATATCATCCTCAAGGCTTGGTGGGCCAGGATGTGCTCCACTCTCTCTTCCTCCCCCTTCATTTGCTACCATTTGCTCTGATCAGACATGTCTCTCTCCCTGAGCTGTAGCTTCAGTGCTGTCCTCTGAAGTAAATTCTTCTGGGGGGTGGGGCAGCTGTGCTCCTAGTTGGGATTGGGGTGGGCCCGTTGAGGGTGCTTTTGATTGAACTAATATCTAGGTGAGTGCAGATATTGCCTTCAGGTATTTCTATGTTATAAATCAAAACCAAACTCACTGCCATCGTCAATTCCAATTCTTATTTACCCTCTTGGACAAGATAGAACTGCCCCCTTGGTTTCTGAGACTGTGAATCTTTACAGGAGTAGAAAGTACCATCTTTCTCCCAAGGAGCAGCTGGTGGTTTCGAACCAGAGACCTTGGGCTTATCAACCTAACACATAACCACAAAGCTACCAGAGCTCCTCACTGTGCCTATATTCCTTTTGGAGTCCCTAGTGGGTATCATGCATTCAGCCAAGAGGGTGTGTGTTTTAGTCCACCTAACCAAAGAGCAAACCAAACCCATTTCTATCAAGGTGATGCTGACTCACGGGAACCCTAAACTCTAGAGAAGAACTGCTCTCTAGTTTTCAAGGATGTAAATCTCTAGGAAGCAGACAGCCTCTTCTTTCTCTCCACAGAACCCCCGGTGAGTTCAAACTACCGACCTTGAGGTTAGCAGCCTATCTCATTTAATCCATTGTTACTTCAGATTCTCAGTCCACCTCCCACAAAACAGAGCTCACTATATCAAGTTAATTCTGACTCATAGCAGCCCTATAGAACATGGTCTGGGTTTCTACTACTACCCCACCACATCACGACATCTTCATTCAGCCCACCTCAACTCAGTGCCATCAAGTTAATTCCAACTCATAGAAATCCGATAGGACTGTCCCCTGTGTGTTTCTGAGAGTGTGAAAATTTACAGGAGTTCTCTCCTGGTGGTTTTGAACTGCTGGCTTGTGGTGACAGCCCAGTGTGTAACCCCCGACTCCACCAGGGCTCCACAGAGAAGAGCCTGGCATTCTGCTTCTGAAGAACCAGTCATGGAAAACCCTAAGGAGCACAGTTGCACCCCACAGGTGGGGTCACCGTGAAACAGTCACGTGGAAAGTGGAGTTTTAATATCCAGGGCTCTGACTTGTCACCTGCACGATCATCAATGAGTTCCTATAGAGCCATCTGATAGAAAGGGACCTATCATGACACTTAAGCAGCTGGAACCTGAAGCCAGACTGCCCCAGTCTGAGCCCTCATTCTGCCACTCGCCAGCTCCCTGAGCTTTCTCATTCCGTAGCTTTCTCATCTGCAGTGTCAGCCTCACTAAGTTGTAAGGATGCAGGAAAATAATACAAGGGACGTAAGTGTGTTTGAACCCTTACATGGACTGGTGCCTGACAACCAAAAGCAAACTCACTGGCACCGAGTCGATTCTGACTCCTAGTGACCCCATAGGACAGGGTAGAACTGGCTCTGTGGGTCTTTGAGACCAGAACCTTTAGAGAAATAGAAAGCCCAGTCTTCTTCCCCAGGAGTGGCTGGTGGTTGTGAACTGCTGACCTTGCAGTTAGCAGCCAGGGCACTCTGCCACTGTCACCAGAGCTCCTAATACCGAACACTCCAAACTCATTGGTATCAAGTCAGTGCTGACTCATTGGGCCCCTTGGGGGTTTCTGAGACTGTAACTATTTACTGGAGTAGAAAGCCCGGTCTTTCTCAGGCAGAGCTGCTGGTGGTTTCAAACTGCTGACCATGCAAATCACAGCCCACCTCATAGACACTACACCACTCAGGCTCCGCAGGGGTTCCTGATAAAATATAAAAATAAGGAACTTAAGTTGGGGTGAGGGGAATCTTTGTAAAAATGACGTCAATTTTCATTTCTGTAGAAGAGACAGCTACTGATTCAGGTGAGGATTTTCAATACTTAAGGTACAATGCCTCAATTTGAGAAGATCAAGAAGTTTAACTTAAATGTTCCTTTAAAAGCAATCCTACCCAGGTATAAAGACAAACTGGAGAACGATAGCTTTCCGTGACTGTATTAGACAGGTTCTCTAGAGAAACAAAACCAGAATGCTAACAATTATATATATATATATTTACACAGATAGATAACATAAGAAATAAACAGTTATTAAATTATAAAGTAGTACAAATGGCTCAGTGGAACTCACTCCTTTGAGACAGCTGTAAGACACTGGCAGGCCTTCAAGTCTTGAGGGCCACTCGGTAGCCCTCCGTAGAGCAATTCAGCCTATCTGGGCACAGGCAGCAAACAGCAAGGCAGGTCACCAATAGTCAGCCAGATGACAGGTCCAACAGTCCCCAGCTCAAGAGATGTAAATACCAATAGTGTGGCGAAGCAGGTCTTGAAGGAACCTCAAATTACAGTGACACAGTCCACGGGTTGAGTGTCCCACAGGTAGTGTAGCTTGCACATGGAGGCACAGAACAAGCAAGTCAGCCGCACACTGGTCGAATGATCAAAGAGCAAGAGACAAGACAGGTGAGGCTCACTGAGCCATTTATCACCCCGCCCTTCAACTAATCCCACATGTGTTTATCTGCCAGGTGGGCACAATAAACTAAGTACCTCAGTGACTTTCAGCTCTGGTTTAATAAATTGTCATAATTTCTGTATTGCTAAATTCTGTATTGGTCTTTTGAGCACTGTGGTTGCACATTACTCTTTTAAGGAATACATTGTTGTATTTAGATGCCTTTCCGTTAGTCCTGACCCACAGCCACCGTGGGCACAACCAAAGGACACACGTCCGGTCCCACTCCATCCTCATCATTGTTCCTTGCTTGAGCCCATTGTGGCAGTCGCTGTGGCAGTCCGCCTCCTTGATGGCCTCCTTCCTGTGTGTTGCCCACTCCTTTTCCTTCTTTAGGGGTCAAACTCACTGTCATCAAGTCAACGCTGACTCATTGTGAACCCCCCGCCCCACCAGCACACCCCCTGTGGATTTAGGAGACTGTCACTGTCGACAGGAGTGGAAAGCCCAGTCTTTCTCCAGAGGAGCCGCTCGTGGTCTCAAACTGCCAACCGTGCAGTTGGTAGCCCAATATGTAACCACAACATCACCTGGGCTCCTCTTGGCACCATATACTCTAAAATTAGCCATAAAGGGAACTCTTTGGAGAAAAAAAATTATCCCCAAATCCACATTTATGTGTTTATTTCATGCAGCAAAATGCTATGGTTTAAATAACTTTCTCTAGAGCTTGTATTGTTAAGAACAATGTAATTTAGCGCAACACCACATCCCCTTTATTCCACAAAACAGCTAAAAATAGATTGTTTCTCTTGTTTCAAAACTGGGCTTTTAAAAACACTGTGGTTTTGAGGAAATGCTGATATTGAAGGCAAATGATATTTTTACACTTCAAGTTCAAATTGGTATTTTTTGCTCCACGTGGAAGGTTCTGGAACCCTAGTGGGAGAAAGACAGAGGCTCCTAGTCCCGTAAAGATTTGGAGTCTCTTTCCTATAACTCACAGGGGCAGTTCTACACTATCCTGAGGGTCACTAAGCGTCTTGGTTGACTTGATGGCAATGAGTTTGGTTTTACTCATTTTGGGTTTGAGAACCCAGGCAGCACAATGGCTTATGCGCGGGGCTGCTAATCATAATGCCAGCAGTCCCAAAGCACCAGGCTCCGAGGGAGAAAGGTGAGTCTTTAGACTCCCACCAAGATTTTCGGTCTCAGACATACACTGGGACCGATCTACTCTGTCCTCTAGGATGGCTGAGCTGGGACCGAGTTTCCGTTAACTGTGGTGGAAAAGTCTGGAAACAGGCAGTAGTGAGAGGGCATGCATGAAGAACATAAGCACTGTCAATGAAATAGAACTATAGAACCTGCAAATCGGCAAAAGTTTGTTATTCTTATTTTCCTAAAATATAAACCTTTTTAAAAATTTTAATTTTAAATATGCTTTCATTTACAAAAATAGGTAAATTATCTAAAACCTAGAAAAGTAAAATCAAAACAACAAATAAATTACTTGCAATCTCATAATCCTGGGATATACAACACAATCTCAATAGATTTCAACTCCATTCTTTTTTCTTTCTCCCTCTCTCTATTTTCCCTCCTTTCTTTCCTTTATTGTCTTTCACTGTTAAGAGTAGCATATTTCAATACTCTTGTAATCTGATTTTTATATTTCTTGACCATAACAAACCTTTTGTATTTCAATAATGTTCATCTAAAATATGGTCTTAAGGACTTCACGATAAACCATTTTTTAAAGGGGGCAATAAACCATATAATTTTGTCCAAACTAACTTTTAAGACCAAACATCCCAGTTCTAAAATGCTCCCTCTTCTGTTTAGTACAGGTTGACCACCCAGGAGGGAAATGCAGTCTTCCCAGGGGGCTCGGAAAAGGCTGGAGAGAGCCAGCTCCCAGGCTTGCTCGGTGCCAGGTTTTTGGTGAAACCCCCAAGAGGAAGCATTTGCATTCTTTTCCTAATGGGGAGCTTCCGGAAGTTTATGCCATTAGGCCACCCTTGCCCGCACCGGTACCATTTCTTTACAGGGTGCTCAGAAGTGCACTTTTAGCAGATTCCACTAGAGGGCACGCGCGGCATTGTGTAAAGAGGCTGAAAGCAGTCTGTCTTGCTGGCATCCCCACCACTTCCCTTCCTCTTTGTGTATCCAGACACAGAAGGAACGCTGAGCAAACAGCACCGCTCTCAGCGTTGAAAAGCTGCCTATTAGCTGGAGCTGCTGCCATCGACACACTGACGTGGCACAGACGTCTTGCTCTGCTTCTGGGCTGCCAATCCTTTCAGTTGGCAAGCTCGAAGGCAGCCAGGCCCAGCATGCGCTTCGGTCTAACAGAGTTGAATAAATAAAAGGCCATTTCAACTCAGGGTCACGGATTCCAAGTCAAACAATACGCATGCTGTTTGGTCCCAGCCACCTCGAGTGCTCAGACATCCTGCAAGGAGTTCTTTGCTGAGAACAAGCACCTGCATCGCTAGTCTCTGAACAGTTTGCTCATTTCTGCTGCTTTCTCTAGCCTATATCCCGCTGCTGGAGCTTGTACCAAATTTTAAAATCAAGCCTCACCAAGAACTAGAGGCTCATTGGCAATTACGCTGTAGGTGCAAATTAACCTATTATGTCACCTAATCTCAAAACAGCGACGCATCTATTTGACAGTAGCAGCAGATTTACAATGCCACAGTACAGAAACATTCATATCAGCCCCAGCTTCCCTCCAAAGCTCATCTGGACCCTGCAGAAGCCAGGCAATATTCAGACAAAGGCAGTGATGCTCAATAGCTCACTATCTGGAAGCTCTGAGATCCAGGGTCTGTTGGTGAGCGGGCTGAACACAGTCCCCACAGGCCCAGGGAGAGGATGCCGTTCCTTGTGCTCCTGGAATGGGCTGCAGCGCTCAAAGGTACTGCCGGGTCAACGATTGTAGTTTTAGAGATTTCCAATCAACTTGTTGATAAATCACGATGGACAGTTTAAGAAACCCTTATGAAGACCTAGTCATTCAAATTCAGTTAAGCCCACAGAGAGCACGTAATTTATTCAGATTTACAATCTGCTGGTTGATTGTTGGAGCCAGAACCTTGCTGCGATCTGGCCTTTATGTGGAAAGCACACGATGCAGAATCTGTTCTCCAGCGACAGGGATGATCCCTAACAGAGAACCAGTCCAGACTCTTATTCTATAATGTATCACCCGTGACTCTGGCTTCGATGATCATTTGAGCCTAAATGAGGGAAAGAGACAGACATCAAGTGAAAGCAGTAGTTTAGGTCCAGGGAGTAGCAACACGTTCATAAGGGAAAGAGAAACCTCAAAGCAGAAGTCAACATGGTAAATGGCATTACTCATTTCACTGAGAAGCACCTCTAAGGAAAGTCACTTCTCAAATGGTCTAACTATTGTTTGCTCCTCAAATTCCACCAACGACCAGCGTGGCCTTGTTTGTTAAATTCCTGCTGCCCTGGCTGGTTTCCAGTTTTTCAGACATGCCAACGTTCCTCCCCTTCCAGGAATGCATTCTCCCACGTTCTCATGGTCCTGGTTCCATCCCATCCACTATTCCATCCAGAGTTCCCACAGCAACACTCACAGGGGTGGCCCTGAGCCACCCAAGCCAAAGCAGTTGTTGGCCTAGCCCCAAATTTAAAAATCTTTGTCCATGTATGTGTTTATTTTTGATCTTCCTAGAAGTAGCTATAAATCCCATAAATTCAAGACCTTGCTTCCAGAGCTTAGGAACTTGTGTTTCTTTTGGTTGCTTAGCTTTTCAATAAACACATATTAATGTATAGGTAAAGGTACAAGATCATTCTCAACAACCCAATAATAAATACTGAACAACAAATAGAAGAAAACTATATCAGGATACTCAGTCTCCTACTTTATCATCTAATCTGAGAAATGTAATCTCTAGAAGAAACCATGTCCTGATTTAGTGTCAAGATCAGATGGAACATTTTAGGAGTTCAGGGGAAAAACAGCTGCTTATCTTTCTTCCTGAGTCTCTGGAAACTCAGAATAAATACCA
Organism: Tenrec ecaudatus; assembly: GCF_050624435.1. NCBI lineage: Eukaryota > Metazoa > Chordata > Mammalia > Afrosoricida > Tenrecidae > Tenrec > Tenrec ecaudatus. The sequence continues at coordinate 71,268,346 of NC_134539.1, read as the reverse complement.
GCGTGTTTTGGGGGCTATTTATAGATCAGATGGTTACACATACAATCAATCATTATGAAGTTGGCACGCAGATGCACTTAGATATGGCCTTATTTTGTATCTAGAAAAATAAAAGAATCTAGAAACCCAAATCTGTTTGTTCATGGTAATTACCAAACTTTCATGAATGCTGAAAAAAATTCAGAAAAACATAAGCTCTCAATTTAAAGAAGTGGAGGGAGTCCTTCAAAATCAACTGTTAGAATTCTATAAACACAAAGGCTAAACCTTCTGAATTATAAAACATGTGGATATTTATTTAGAACAACAAGACCTGGTTGATTCCCAGTTCACTAAAGTCGTACACTGTGTAACCACCTAATCAGATCTTTGAAAGGGGTAAGTAAAAATAAATATTGTTAGAAAACAGCAGAAACCTTTATTAAACACCTATATCAACATGTGAAGCTACCGTTTCTCAACTTATCTTCCATCTGGCTTTATACACTGTGGAAAGATGTTTCTTTCTCTCTACCCCTACCCCTCTACCACTTGTCTGTCAATTTGTCATCCTGTAATGAGTTGTGTATTGCTATCATGTTGAAAGCTATTATTGTTGGTAGGTTGGTTTGTTGGTATTCACCCTAAGGGAACAGAATTCAACAGAGACCATGAAGAAAAAAATAGGCTGTCTACTTCAGAGGAATTGCCTAAACCTCAACCCCATGGAAAACATTGAAACATTGTAATTTACTGAAAGCCTAATGAACAGAAGATGAGCTAAAAATACAACTGAGGAGGAGCTACCTTTTCAAAGTAGAGTTGACCATAAAAACTCAGATGGACTAAAGCCTGGGGGAGTAAATCCTTCAGGAATTTAGTTTATTAAGAAGAAACAGCTGCAAATATTAAATAATAATTGGAGCTTGGAATGTATGAAGTATGAATCTAGCATAGTTGGAAGTCATTAAAATAAATTAAATGTATAAATATCTATATTCTGGGTGTTAGTACACTGAAATGGACTAATATAAATCATTTTAAATCAGAAAATTCTATGATTACTATACCAGGAGAGACACAATCAAGAGGCACGGGGTTACATTTATTGACAAAAAGGACATTTCAAAACCTACCTTGAAGTACTATGTTGTCTATGGTAAGATAATGTAAGATAATATCTATCTGCATACAAGGAAATCCAACCAATACGACTATATTCAACCCTATGCACCAACCACTAAAGATGCTTTGCGCAGGAATTGAAGAATTCTACCAAAGTCTTTGGTCTAAATTTTATCAAGCATGCAATCAAGACACATTGATAATTATTGGCAATTGGAAGGCAAAAGTTGAAAACTAAGAACTTTAGTTGGGAAATATGTTTTGGTGACAGAAATGAAGCTGGAGCTCACCTGATAGAATTTTGCAAGAACAATGAGTCCTTCAGCATAAAAACACTTCATCAACAGCACAAAAGGCAAGTTCTCCAGCTGGAATACACAAAATCAAATGGACTGCATCTGTGGAAAGAGATGACGTAGAAGCTCCGCATCCACAGTTCAAACCAGCCAACTGTGGACCAGACATCCATTGTTCATAAGTAAATTCAGGTTGAAATTTAAGAAAATAAAAACAAGTCCATGAGAGCTAAACTCCAACTTTGAGTTTATCCCACGAAATTTCAAGAATATCTGCAGAACACATTAGATGCATGAAACTCTAATAGCAGACCTGATGAGCTGTGGACTAACATCAAGAACATCATACATGAAGAAAGCAAAGGGTCATTATAAGACAGGAAATCAAGAAATGATCCAAGTGGATGTCAGAAGAGACTCTGGGTCTTGCCCTTTCTGGTAGAGTAGTGAAGGCAAATGGAAGAAATGATCAAGTCAGAGAGCTGAACAGACTCTTTCAAATGACAGCTAGAGAAGATAACGCAAAATACAATAAAATGTGCAGACAGCGAGAGTTAGAAAACAAAAAAGGAAGATCACACTCCGCATTTCTTAAATGGAAAGAACTCCAGAAAAAAATCAAGTTGCAATATTGACAGATTGCAGGAGAAAAATATTGAATGATTCAAGAATCATAGAAAGAAGATACAATCTCCAGAGTCACCACACCATCAAGGATTAGTGGACATTGCACTTCAGGAGGTAGTACGTGAACAAGAACCAATGGTGCTGAAAGAAGAAATTCAAGCTGCGCTGAAAGCCTTAGCCAAGAACAAGGCTCCAGGAATTGACAAAATACAAATGAAATGCTTCAACAAGCTGATGGATGACTGGAAACATTCATTCGTCTATGCCAGGAAATTTGGAAGAGAGCTAGCTACCCATCAAACTGATTGGAAGTGATCCCTATTTGTACCCATTCCAAAGAAAAGTGACCCAACAGAATACAAACATTATACAACAATATAATTGATATCACAATCAAGTAAAATTTTGCAGCAGTATATTGACAGGGAGCTGCCAGAGCTTCAGGCCAGATTCAGAAGAGAACATGAAACAAGGGATATCATTGCTGACATCGGATGTATTTTGGCTGAAAGCACAGAATAGGATAATGATGTTTACAAGTAAACATCACTTGTGCATGTGGATCAGACGATGGCTAGTCTTGAGAAGAATGGGAATTCCAGAAGAATCAGTTGTTCCTGGATCAAGAGACAGTTGTGCAAACAGAACAAGGAATCACTGCATGGCTTAAAATCAGGAAAGGTGTGGGTTTTATCCTCTCACCATACTTATCCAATCTGTTTAATGAGCAAATAATTAAAGCCGATCATACGAAGAAGAATGCAGTATCAGGATTAGAGGAAGCCTTATTAACAGCCCGGCGTGTGCAGATGACAAAACCTTGCTTGCTGAAAATGAGGATGTCTTGAAGCATTTACTGATGAAGATTAAGGATCATATCCTTCAGTATGGATTATCATTCAGTGTAAGGAAATAAAAAATCCTCACAACTGATTAATAGGTAGCATCGTAAAGAATCTGTGTATAGACCAGCAGGAAGTTAAGGAAAGATGTGCATCATGATTGATCTTTTACCACATTTATTTAATCTGTCTGTTGAGTAAATAATCTATGAGGTTGGATGGTCTGAAGAAGGATATAGAATTAGGATTGGAGGAAGTCTTATCAACAATCACGTGGAGGAGTCATGTGGAGACTCACGCCACAACCCAGAGATGCTTCCACTGCCACTGGATCCACAAGACTTCTGACACACCAACCTGTGATCTTCCTATATTCAGTATCATTGCACATGCTGCTGGAGTCTGAAGAAGGGATTATTGCCTAGGATCAGGCATATGGGCTAATATCGGACATACGAACTTGATCTGGACTGGGCTGGGATATTTTTTTATATACCCTTTAATATAAAGCTCTTGACTACATACATTTGAGTATCTCTAGACTGGTTTCTCTAGTCAACTCAGACTAACACACACACATACATATATTTGTATACATATACAAGGAAGCTTCAAAGAGATTGTAGAAATCTGAAATTCAAAGACGAAGGAATTTTCCATACATTTTTCATTCTCCCTTGTATGTAGAAATAACATCAAACACCAAAAAAAAAAAAATAAGGATAAGGCTTATCGGGGGATGCCAGGAAGTTCTCCAGCAGAAAATATGCACGTTTGGTTTTTCAGTAATATGTAAGACTAATTTTACAAGGTATACACACATCTCTGAAATACGGAATAACCAAACATTTACGGATTTGAAAGAAAGCATGTTAGGCTGAGTTGATGGGAAATGAAGAGAATTCCTTGGAAGCCAGAAGTAACAATGACGCCAGCGCTTGCTCTGGGATTGTCTGTCAACCCGCAGTGGCCTGAAGGTTGTTTTCCCAAAGAACCTAAGAACAGGATATAGAAAACTCCAAGGTATCAAACAGATGGGAAGGCATATAGAAGGGTTCCATTGGAAGATGGAATCCCCCATGTGATTAAACTGGAAAAAATATAGTCTCCTGTAGAGAGAGATGACAGACATCTATGATTCTCTTGACTTTGACCCTAGGTAGTAACTCCAGGGTCTTTCCCCTGGAAGTTCCTAAATCCCAATCCCCCTGTGTTTGTAGCAAGAGCACAATTTATACACACTGGGTTGCCCCCAACTCTTATATTGAAAACTTATTTTAAAAAGGTAATGGAAGAGTCATGCCTCTACTCATGCAAGAGCACATCCAGGCCCTCCCTGGGAAAACCAGAGCACAGAGAATCTTCGTGTGAAATTCAAAGGAGCATAAGCTCCAAAGAAGGAAAACACATCTCAAGAGACTTGATTCTGTCTTCTTGAGCCATCTTTTGAAATCTTCTGTCCAGCTCTTTTGCTTTCTTTCTTCCATTCATTTAGCTTCTCTGTGCTAACAGCATGTGGCAGGATCTCTTCTCATATTCTCTTTGGTCTCTTCTTTCATCTTTTTTTAAAAATAAAAATGACTAATTGCTTTCTTTGGTGCACCCCACAACTAACCTGGTCTTTGTTCACCCAATCTACTCTAGAGATAGTCTCTAAATTCAGGTGGGATGTCCTCAAGGTCATACTTGGACTCATTTTCATTTCTTTAGCTTCAACTTGCATGTACATATGAGCAAGTGATATTCTGCTCCACCGTTGTCACCTGACCTTGTTCTGACTCATAATGTTATGAGCTTCTGCACTATTTCTTCTCACAGAAGTACTTGATCTGATTCTATATATTCATACACCGAGGTTCACATGTATTCACATTTGGCTTGTTGAAAAAAGGGTATTTTCAATGAAGAAATCATTGGTCTTGCAGAATTCCATCATTTTTATCAACCAGAACCAATTTCCAGCTGCCTATCCTTATTTGCTTCCATCTTTCACATTCCAATCACTGATAATAATCAATGCATCTTGAATGCATCTAATAAAAAGATACACAAATTCTTCGTGTGCAAAGTCATTAAATTTCATTGGAAGATCTTAAATAATGGAGAGACAGATATATACCATGTTCAAGAATATAAATACTGGGGACAGACAACAGAAAATTGGGTGAAGGGAGATGTCAGACAGTGTAAGATATGACAAAATAATAATAATTTATAAATTATCAAGGGTCCTTTAGGGAAGGGGGAGGGGGAGGGAGAGGAAAAATGCGGACCTGATGCCAAGGGCTTAAGCGGAGAGCAAATGTTTTGAGAATGATAAGAGCAACAAATGTACAAATGTGCTTTACACAATGGATGTATGTATTGATTTTAATCAGTTGTATGAGCCCCCAATAAAATGATTTTTTAAAAAGAATATAAATACCTAAACGTTTTATAACACCAACTCTCCCCCAATTGATCTATAATTTCAGTGAAATTTCAATAAAATTTTAAGTGGCATGATTAATATAATTTAAAAGGCTAATTTTGAGATTCATATGTAGGAGCAAATGATTAAGAATATGATGAAATAATTGGGTTATCAATTCCCAAGACATTAAAAATACTATAATAATTTTAGTAGTGTGATATTGTCCAAGGAACAGACAAATAATCTAATGAAATGAGAGACAATTTAGAAATAGACTCAAGTATAATTGGAGACATATATGACAGAGGTAGTAGCATACAACAGTGGGAAAGGGATGAATTACTCAATAAATTCTCTCTCTCTCACTGTCATCATCAAAGCTGACTCATAGCGGCCTCCACTCCCACCCCATAGGTTTCTGAGACCGTAACTGTTTATGAAGTAGAAAGTCCAATCTCTTCTGAGGAGCTGCTGGTGGTTTCAAACTGCCAACCATGTGGATCGCAGCCCCAGGCGTCACCACTATACCACCAGGGCTCCTTTTCCAACAGGAAACAATACAAAGATCAACTTCTTGTTGGGTGTCTTTTTATCTATCTATCCATTTATTTATATTTCCAGGAGCTTAGCATTAAAAGTAGAACTTTTTAGGGACTGTGGCAAAAACATAAGGTGGAGGGTAATTTATTTACTAACTTAAAAAGAAAAGCAACAGGAAAGAATTAAGAACTTCTGCTCACCAAGATGAACCACCTAATGACAATCTAAACTGAGATAAGGTATTCACTGCACATATAACAAATAACATGGTAGTATACAGAATATGAAATAAAGAACTCTTATAAATCATTAATACCAAACAAACAAACAAACCAATAGGGAAAAAATGAATAAACATTTCCCCAAGGAGAAAATGAGAATGGCAGGTAAACATATTAAAAGATGTGCAGTCCTATTAATGAGCAAGGAAATGCAAATTGATATCTCAATGAAATGACATCGTTCACTTACCAGACTGGCAGCGCTTAAAAAGCTGCGATCTTGACTTGCTCAGGAGGCTCAAGAGCCTGTTTTCTATCCCAATGGAGGAAGTGCTGCTACTGCTGCTGCCACTGGGTGCCCTGGAGTCAGTTCTCACCTTAGAGACCCTGTGCACAGCCAAAATGAAACAGTGCCTGGTCCTGAGCTGCCCCTTCCCCATGGGTATTTTGGAGCCCATTGTTCCAGCCACTGGGTCGATCCATTTCCTTGATGAGTCTCCTCTTTGTCTCTAATCTTCTACTTTACTAAGCATGATACCCTTTTCCTAAGCATGATGCCCTTTGTCTCTCCTGATGACACATCCAATCTTCCCGAGATGCAAAATCTTTCCATCCTTGCCTCTGAGACACGTGCTGGTGGCACGCCCCCAAAGAACGATTTGCTTCTTTTTCTGACAGTCCGTGGTGACTTTAATGTTCCTCACCAGCACGATAAATGAGATCATCAATTCTTCTTCAGTCTTCCTTATTCATTGTCCAACGTGTACACGAATATGAGGTGATTGAAAATGTCATGCTGGACACAAATGATGTATGTAAGGATTGTGAAATGAGTTATATGCATCCATAATAAAATGATTAAAAAGGAAAAGAAAAGAAAATGTCATGCTTTGGGAGAGGCGCATCTTAGTCCTCAAGGGGACATCCTTGCCTTTCAGTCTCTCAGTGGTCTTGTATAGCAGAGGTGGCCAGCGCAAAATCTATCATTTGGTCTTGTGTCGGCCACTTCTATGAGCGTTCACTGTGGACCCAAGCAAAAGAAAACCCGTGACAATTTCAACCTATGCTCCATTTATCATCATGTTGTCTATGGATCCCGTTGTGAAGATTTTGGTTTCTTTCTTATGAAGAGTTTTTAAGCATCTTGAAAATTGCATTGGTGGGAAAGAGGTCAGGAAGTTCCACTGGAGAAGTGCTTCCAGTCATGACAGGGCTGTCCCCTTCAGGAGAGCAGGGGCTAGCCTAGTGCAATTTTGTTAAGCAACCTCATCTCATCCACCCTGCAGCCTTTATAACTTCCTTTCAGACAGCTCCTTGTTCTCAAAACCCAAATAATATAGAAAATGCACATGATGCCCAAGGATGCCCAAACTGCCTTTTGACATGGCACAAATAAAAGAATACAGACTCCTTCGGGGGAAGAACTGGAGGGATTGAAATATCACTTTCAGAAGTGAATGAATCCAGAGAGGTCAAGAATATGTCAAGAAACGGGTTGACAGTTTTGTTTAAAAATTGTTACTATTAAAGAGGCATAGGGAAAAAGCTACTGCATACAAACATTCCTGGGGTGAGGACCAGGTAGTATGGCAGGGGCCAGACCAAATCCAGGGATACATATAGTAGCCAACTACAAAGGAGGTGGGAAAGGGAAATAAAAAATAAACAATAAATGTGTAGCGGGGGCACAGGGCACTAACCACCCAAGGGGAGGGTGTTCTGCATATCTCCACAGGGAAAGAGGGACCAGACTTCAGTCCAGTTCTCCAAGATGTGAATGCAACATGCCAGCGTGGAGTAGGGAACCAGTGGAGAGGTCTGAGGGGCTGGCCCCAATCCCAACTATGTGGACACCTGCCCTTCTCCCCAGAAAAATTTATCTCAGAGGGCGGCATTGAATCTGCAGCTCCGGGAGAGGGACATATCTGATCAGAGCACATGGGAGTAGATGAATGGGGAGGCGGAGAGAGTGGAGCACATCCTGACCCACCAGGCCTTGAGGACAATGTTCCTGCTCAGAGCAGCCAGTTCACAGAGAGGACCACATAGCCAGCTCTGTCCTGTTTTTGTGCATGTTATTATCTCTGCAGATCTGTCTAAATGAGATAGGCTGAATGAACAATCTAAAGGAGAAAACAACAAGACGGATAGTTCCGGAGGGATATGGGAAAGGGGTGGGTGGGAGAAAAGGTAGTGGTGTTAACAAACCCAATGACAAGGGAACAACAAATGATCCAAATCAGTGGTTAGGAGGGTGTAGGAGGCCTGGTAGGGTGTCATCCAGGGTAATGTAACCAAAAGGAATTACTGAAACCCAAATGAAGACTGAGCAGGATGGTGGGACAAGAGGGAAGTGAAAGGAAATAGAGGAAAGAGCTAGGAGGCAAAGGGCATTTATAGAGGTCTATATAAATGCATGTACATATGTAAATATATTTGTATATGAGGATGTGGAAATAGATCTTTGTGCATATATTTATAAGTTTAGTATTAAGGTAGCAGAAGGACATTGGGCGTCCACTCAAGTACTCCCTCAATGCAAGAACACTTTGTTCTATTAAACTGCCATTCTATGATGCTCACCTTCCCAACACAATCACTGAAGACAAAGCGGGTGAATAAGCAAATGTGGTAAAGAAAGCTGATGGTGCCTGGCTATCAAAAGATATAGTGTCTGAGATCTTAAAGGCTTTGAGGAAAACAAGAGGCCATCTAGCTCAGAAGCAACAAAGCCCACATGGAAGTAGCACACCAGCCTGTGTGACCACTAGGTGTCAAAGGGATCAGGTATCAGGCATCATCAGAACAAAAAATCATATCATTGTGAATGAGGGGGCAGGGCAGAGTGGAGACCGAACGCCCATTTGTAGGCCACTGGACATCCCCTTACAGAAGGCTCTCGGGAGGAGAGGTGCCTGTCATGGTGGGATGTAGCAACGATGAAACATACAACTTTCCTCTAGTTCCTAAATGCTTCCTCCCTACCACCACCCCCCACTATCATGATCCCAGTTCTACCTTACAAATCTGGCTACACCAGAGGATGTACACTGGCACAGATAGGAACTAGAAACACAGGGAATCCAGGATGGATGATCCCTTCAGGACCAGTGGTGTGAGTGGCGTTATTGGGAGGATGGAGGGAGGGCGGGTTATATATACATATAACTTCCTCCCTGGGGGATGGAAAACAGAAAAATGGGTGAAGGGAGATGTCGGACAGTGCAAGATATGACAAAATAATAATTTATAAATTATCAAGGATTCATGAGGGATGGGGGAGCGTGGAAGGAAGGAAAAAAATGAGGAGCTGATGCCAGGGGCTTAGGTGAAGAGCAAATGATTTGAGAATGATGAGGGCAATGAATCTACAACTTTGCTTGACCCAATTGACGTATGTATGGATTGTGATAAGAGTTGTGTGAGCCCCTAATAAAATGATTTTTTAAAACTAAAAATGGTTTCTATTATTTTGTAGCACACATTTTGACTTCTCCTTGTCTAATGACCTATAAACAATCATAGTCATTATTCTGGGTGTTCATGGATAAGGAGGATAATCGTTACCCCCATGGGCCGTTATACTGTGGGGTTGTTGTTAGTAGATGCCAGCGAGTCGGGTTACAACCCATAGCGACCCTGCGCACAACAGAAGGACACACTGCCCTGTTCTGCACCAATCTCACAGTTGTTCCTATGCTGGAGGCCTTTGTTTCAGCGACATTGTCAATCCATCTCAGTGGAGGCCTTCCTCTGCTGTGGCTGCTCCTCTAATTTAGCAAGCATGATGTCCTGTCCCAGGGACTGCTCTCTCCAGACATGTCCAAAGCATGCAAGGACACGCTGGTTTACTTACAAAGCTCTTAAAACATCCAAAGTACACTCTGGTAGGAAAAGGAAATGAAAACAGCAAATAAATAATCAGGTGGAAATAGGCAATTGAGGGACAGATTTAAAACGTGAAGCTGGGTGCACAAGGGAAGGTTACATTCATCTAGCACAACAGACTGATGTCTTCCTGAAAAGGTAACGGTGGTGCTATCCTCAAATAAGAGTAGGAACTGCCTTGGTGAAGACCCAAGAGGAAGGCTCCATATTCCTCAATCTGCACTTGATTTCACCGTTTATGTAGCCTATGTGGAGTGTAATTGACTTTCCTACATAATATACTTTTAATTGTTATTTTATTTATTTATTTTTAAAATCATTTTATTTGGGGCTTGTCCAACTCCATCCATCCACTGTGTGAAGCACATTTGTACATTTGTTGCCCTCATAATTCTCAAAACATTTGCTTTCTACTTGACCCCTTGATATCAGCTCCTCATTTTCCCCTCCTCCCAGCTACCCTCCCTCATGAACCCTTGATAATTTATAAATTATTATTTTGTCATGTCTTACACTTTCCCATGTCTCTCTTCACCTACTTTTTTGTTGTCCATCCCCAATACATTTCTTTTAAAAGCCCTGGTGCTGTAGTAGGTTGTGTGTTTGGCCTCTTTTCTCCGAGGTCAACTGTTCAAACCCATCCACTCCTTGGAAGAACGATGAGGCTGTCTGCTTCCATACAGATTTACAGCCTTGGAAACCCACAGGGGTAGTTCTACTTTGTCCTAAAGGGTTGCTTTGAGAAGAAATCAACTCAATGGCGATGAGTTTTTGCAGGGAGATTGGATATAAATAAAAGGTGAATGGCCTACCTAAGCAACTTAAAATAGAAATGATGAGCAACAGTCTAGTGTCTTATGTTTTGGGAACCATAGAATGAAAATATCTACACGTGGAATTTAGAGATACTGTAGAATTCTAATCCAGATTTAGTAGAGTGAATCTGCTGTCTCCCCTCACCCCAACACCCCACCCTGCAAAAAAAGTTATTTTAGGATAATTCTAGGTCATAAAGTCTAGCATAATTCTTTACTGCAAGCTATGTTGGACTGTTGGCATTTAATGTTCAGTGTATGAATTACAGGTTTCCTAAAGGAGCACAGACTACATTGTCATCCAAGCTTGCTGATCAAGCCATGTTCTGTTTCGTTTTGTTTTTGTTTGCTTGTTTTCTATGGCATTGGTAAGTCCTCCTGACAGTAAACTATGACCTTCCAAATGATAGAGCAGGAAAAAGTCTCAGAAATAATCTGAACTCATCCTTTTTTTACCTAGATAATAAAATTAAAGACCTCTATATTAAAGTCTGTTCAACAGCCATACATAATTAAGATAGTATTTTGCAACTTCTGAAAGGTCATAGCCATTGAAAATCCTTTGTGCACGTCTGTGTTGAAAATGCCATACACGGGGTCACCATGTGAAGTAGTTAGTTTATTGTGCCAACCTGGCCGATAAACACATGTGAGGTTAATTGAAGAGCAGAGAGATAAATGGCTCAGTGAGCCTCACCTTTCTAGTTCTTGGGTCTCTTGCTCTCTGATGGTTGGACCAGGTGCAGCTGCCTTAGCCAGTTCCCTGCTTCAGCCGGCAAGGCTCACTTCCTGCAAGACATCCCTGAGGAGAAGCCACATGAACCGGCCCTGATGCAGCCCTGGGTGCTGGAGCAGCCGTGTGGAGACCCCTGCCAGCGCTGAGATGCTTACACGTTCACTGATTCGGCTTTCCTCCTGCAGTCGGTATCATAGTGTGTATTTGTGAGATGGAGGAGGACTTTGTGGATTGGTGTCGGACATACGGGTTAATGTTGGACTTGTGGGCTTGGGCAGCACTGGGTTGGGATGTTTTCTTGATATGCCCTTAAACTTTATATAAAACTCTCTTTCATACCTGAGTTTCTGTGGATTTGTTTCTCTAAAGTACCCAGGCTAATACACCATGCATCTGGATCAAATCAGTGGCAACTGGTTTGGGTTGGTTTGACTGTTTTTCCAGGACCACACCTGCTTTACTTTGGGCTCAGTTCTCTCGATATTTAGAATGTGGAGCTCAAGTGGGTGGCCATCACCACGTGGAAGAGCCCAATAACCAACTTCAGGTAACAACCGAGGAAAGGCTTTCGAATGTCACCTCTACACTCCCTCTCCCTTTCTTGGTAACTCAAAATTAGCCTCCCTCTGAGTATGGGCACCACTGTACAATAGTGCTTTAGTACGTAGAATAAAGTCTGGGCATTCGTATGAAGTGCTCCCTTTGAAGGGAAAAGAAGACAAACAAACATAAACAAACAAACAAATGATCAATAATAAAACTAAACATGGACACAAGGGTCAATTCAAATAATTGTCCATATTGTCCTGCATTGCTAAGCAAAGAATAAAAGACTCAGTATTATATTCTTCCTATTGTTACAAAAATAATACTACACAAATCTGTGTCCAAAGGGGGGTAAAGACCAAAGCTAGATGTGATTTCTCAAGACACTTGGAAGACATAAATTATTTGTGTTATTGAATGACTGGTGAAAAGCAGGCATGGTTTTTTCTATCTCCTTTTAACATGGACAATGAGTTTTTCTTCTACTCTAGGCCATCACTCCCCAGTGGGTACCCCAACATGATGTAAACCACTGATCTGATGATGGTTATGGGTAGAGGAAAGACTGATAAAATAGAAGCCGAGATTGGGTTGCCACTCAGTGGCTGAAATACCTTAAAAACAAGTCATAGAATAGAATAACTTTTAGGACTGCTATGGAGTTCAGATACTGACTCTGGTGGAGCTTTGACTGTGATGTTGTTACAGGAAGGGCAGAAATTCTGTCTTTAATTTAACTTCACGAATGCTCCTCCTCTGGCAGGCGCTATGCTAAATGCGTCTACATGTCATCTCTCTTTTTAAAAATAATGCTCTTATTATGTAGATCATAATATGAGGAATCTTCAAAATTGTCATTGAAAATGGAGTTCAAAATCATGAATGAGGGGCAGTGTGGGGTGGGGACCCAAGGCCCATCTGTAGGCAACTGGACATCCCTTTGCAGAGAGGTAGCAGGGAGAAAACGAGTCACTCAGGGTTCAGTGTAGCATCAACGAAACACACAACTTTCCTCTAGTTCCTAAATGCTTCTGCTCCTCCCCAACTATCATGATCCTAATTCTACCTTACAACACTGGTACAGAAAGGAACTGGAAACACAGGGAATGCAGGACCGATGATCCCTTCAGGACCAGTGCTGAGAGTGGTGATACTGGGAGGGTGGAGGGAGGGTGGAGTGGAAAGGGGGAACAGATTACAAGGATCTACATATAACCTCCTCCCTGGGGGGTGGACAACAGTAAAGTGGGTGAAAGGAGACATTCGACAGTGTAAGATATGATATAATACTTTATAAATTATCAAGGGTTCATGACTAAGGGGGGAATGGGGTGGGAAGGGGGGAAATGAGGAGCTGATTCCAAGGGCCCAAGGGGAAAGCAAATGTTTTGAGAATGAAATTACAACAAATGATTGGGGCACGGAATGTGCGGATATGCTTTATGTATGTATATGTATGGATTGTGATAAGAGTTGTATGAGCCCCTAATAAAATGTAAAAAAAGAAAAGAAAAAAATGATTAGGGCAAAGAATGTACAGATGTGCTTTATACAATTGATGTATGTATATGTATGGATTGTGATAAGAGTTGTATGAGCCCCTAATAAAATGTTAAAAAGAAAAAAGAAATGACAACAAATGTACAAATGTGCTTGGCACAATAGATGGATGGATTGCAATAAGAGTTGTATGAGCCCCAAATAAAATTATTTAAATAATTAAGAAAATGGAGTTCAAAGATAGTGGCATATTTTCACAAATATTTGAGTCCCTCTCTTCCCCGCGTATCCCAAGGAGTCCTGATCAAATAGCTCAGCCGCTTACCAAACGATCAGCGGTTCAAACTCAGCAGGCCCTCTGAGGGAGGAGGCAACAGTGGGCATCACTTAATTAACAGCCATGAAGACACCATGGAGTCAGTTCTACTCTGCCCTATGGGTCACTATGAGTCCGACTTGACTTGACAGCAGTCCAAACAAACAATCAATCAAAAACCAAACACAGGGGCCTTCAGTTGATTCTGCCTCATAGAGATCCTATTGGATCAATACACCACTTATGGTGTATTGCTAGAACCCCTTGCTTTTAATCATAGCAGCCAACAAAAGCCCAACTTCACAAAACATGATATAACCGAAAGTGGAGTAGATGATCTAAAGGTGAACCTGAACTTCTTCCTCAAAGCAGCACACCCAGTGTTCAACAGATGGAGAGAACTGCTTTTCAATGCCCATGTTTAAACCACTGCATGTTAGCCAAGGACCACTCTGGCCTGCCTTGCGGTCTGAGAAGTCTGGCACAGGTTCATGGGGAATCATGGAAAGATACTCTGAAGGGGAACGGCATCTCCTTACATACATTCTAGGAGTTTGTTCTGGCAGCTGATTAGAGAAAGAAGGTCAGTGCCAAGACTCCAGGCAAAAGAAACAGTTTCAAAATCATTTTAGCATTTCAGGAATAAATTTGGGGTGATATTAAGCTACTACAAAGCTCTAGAAACAAAAGATATTTCTCTTTCGTTAATGAAACTACTATACTAGGAGAAAGTGTCCAGAGAAGCCCACTGATAGTTTTACTTCCCAATACCAATGTGGACGTGTTAGCAATCCTCACCAGCCTTTACACACATGCACTGATACAGAAGTATTACAGCTTACGCTTTTAGAAAAAAATCAGGAAAACATATAGATATTTTCTCCCTCCTTTCATTAATACCATGGCTACCCATATTTTCAAATGTGAATAAATTATGGGCCTTACAAGGTTTTTGAGTCTGTGATCTAATAATTTTCTGGGAATTTCTTTGAGGGAGTGTTTCTGGGAAGGTGGAGGAAAGCTAAATAGCCCAATACACACTGAGGATAAATGAAATTTCTGGTTTTACCTCTAGTTAATGCAGTTAATTTCATCTGACTTGAGGCAGTCTCCAGTGACCAAACATATCAAAGGATAACTAAGGTCAGGAAGAAAAGAAGGGAGAGGGTGAATGGGGTCTAGAATTATTTTATTATGTTGCCATGGATGGTTTGAACGCACCTCGGAAGAAAGGTCTGGCACTCTATGTCTAAAAAAAAAACCAATGGGGCAGAATTTGACTCTGACACTCCTGGGTTTGCCACACATCGATTCTGACTTAATGACTAGAGCATGTACACACCTGTGCTTGATACACTCCCGATTTTCATTGACAAAAAAATGTGTATTAATGCTTGTGTGACTGTTAGGTGTCTTTGAGTCCGTTCTGACTCAGGGTGACCCTAGGTAAAAGAGACCTGACCCTTGAGCACCATCAGCTGGACACTGGACCCCATGGTTGCCCCACTGTCAATCCATCTTGCTGGAGGTCTTGCTCTTTCGCTGACCCTCTGCCTTATCAAGCAGGAGGTCCTTCACCAGGGACACATCCCTCCAGAAAACTCATTGTCTCCCCATCAAAGGAATAGTCTGGATTCTCCCATGACATAGCTGTTCAGTCTTCTGGCAATCTACGGTATATTTAATATGCTTCGCAAAAGCCACGATTCACATCTACTCATTCTTCTTCAGTTTTCCTTCTTCGTTGTCCAGTTTTTACATGCATGTAAAGTGACATCTTTGCTTTAGAAAACTTTAAAGAGGACCTTTTCAACAGATTTGCCCAATGCCATGTGACCTTTAATGTTTTGACTGCTGATTGCCATGGGAATTGATTATGGATTCAAACAAAATCAATCCCTTGAAAGCTGGCAACTATTTGTTCTTTATTAGGATGTTGTTTAATGTGAGAATTTTTGTTCTATGTCAAGGTCTAATTCATACTGCATCCTGTAATCTTTGATTTTGTCAGTAGGTAATTCAAGTTCTCTTCACTTTCAGTGAGCAAGATTGTGTATCTGCATATAGCAAGTTATTAAGACACCTTCATTCAATCCTAAAGTCAAGTCCTTCCTGAAAATCAGATGATTTTCTCAGCAACAGATTGAGTAACTATGATTAAAAAAACAAACCCATGCACCCCCGAAGCACACCTTTGCTGATTTTAAAATATGCTTGTGAGTGCTAAATCAATGTTGAAAGAGAAGCTTGGGTTGATGCAAAATGGAAAGCAAGAATTTTATGACAGAGGTTGTCACCAGTGCAGGTTCGATGAAATATATACAAAAACCCTGTATTATTGTTCCAGCTCTTGTATAAATCTAAGCCTTTCAAAATTTTACTGAGGGCTAAAGTGTAAATGAGGAAAATAAAGAAGAGAAGGCATGTGAGAGAAAAGAAGAGAATTACGAAGGGCAAAGGGAAAACTGCGAAGAATGGCTGGCACACAACAGACACATTAATGTATCACACACACTGATATAATTTTCCAAACATCCCATTGTCCCGCTGTCAGTTCTATTGTGAAGGGTGGCTCTCAGTTCCAGAACAGATAGATTCAGAAATACATATAGATGTGTGTATATCTACATATCTATATATGATCTAGGTGCATATCTATCTTATATATAGAGGCATGTGTGTGTTGTTTTCCATGGAGTTATTAAGTTTTCAAGTTGTTCTTTAAAAGTCTTACAAATATTTGCAAGCATGGAAACTGAGAATCAGGTTTATCAAAAAATGTGATCATGTTCAGACATGTGCCTTAGATACAGCAGTAGAGGGGATCTGCATTTAAGTCCATCCATAAGATCGCCTTGTGAGTAAAACTGCCCAAGAAGGGCCCATTTCTACAGTAGACACTTAGTAATACAGGGCTTCTTGGACGGCTAATATAATCACCTTGCCAGCTGTCTCTTCTCCCTCCACATGATGTACCACACATCTGAAGAGCAGATGGAATTTACGATGGAAAATGGTCTCTCTGTGCTAGAACCATAAAGAAGGAGGACATCACTGACAGCGCCTCTCATTTCGTGGTTCTTAATGGACTCAAACATGACAACAATTGTGAGGATGGCAGAGGACCAGGCAGTGTCCCCCACAGCCAACTGCATGGCCCCAGCAGTAACAACAAAGCCCAAAGACACTCTACTAAGGGGGGCTCATGGTTCATCACCACGCAATCAGAGGAAACTTTACTGAAACAGTACCGCTTAGAAATTCAATGTAAATGTGTACTCACTGGTGGTCAGAACATGCGTTCAAAAGGTGTGAAGCTCGAGCTGGTTTAAATGGCACATTGGTGGAAGCCCAGAACTAGAATGTCTGCCTATCGTGCGCTAGTAAGTTATTTAAGTAGGTACATATTTTCGATGAGTTTTAAAGTGTATGTATTTATTCCCTTGAGAAAGGTCTCCTTTCACAAAACCCAGTGTCATGGAGTTGATTCAACTCAAAGTGACTCTATTGGACAAAATAGAGCTGCCCCATTAGTTTCTGAGACCTAAACTCTTTACAGGAGCATAAAGTCTCATCTTTCTCCCATGATGTTACTGGCAGGCTCAAACCATGGACCTTGTGGTTCATAGCCCAACACATTACCTAGTAAGCCACCAGGGCCCCTTATAAGGTCTCATAGGGCCTAAGAATTATATTTGGTGAAAATAAAGAGTGAGGGGATAATAGAAGAAATAGGAGAAGACGTGGACACTCACTTACTTGCAACATTGAATCTTTTCCCCTTGAGCCAGTTATGAATGCCTGAAAATTATAACGAATCCCTGATTTCCAGGGGTCCTGATGGCTCAATATGTTAAGCACCAGAAATTCTGAGGGAAAAGATGAGCGAAAATGTGCAACCTCAGAACCTCGATGGGGCAGTACTACTGTGTCCTAGAGGGTCACTGTGAGTCAGCAGCAACTCAGTGGCAGTAGGAAGCAGAATCCTTGATTTACATGGAAGTTCTGTCCTGTTGATTCTGTTGTCAATTGACTCCGCTGTTAACCACAAGCTTCATATTTTGTCAGAAAGCTTCCTTTTGAGTCAGAAATTTTTCTCACACGTCAGTGAAGAATCTTTAACTCAAAGTCAGGCCTTTAGATTTCAGAAGCTTAGTATCAGAAAAGCAGCCCCCATGAGAAATTGAATCCTAAGTGGTCTAGTTCAAGGATTTTTTAAATGAAAGCTAAAAAAAAGAATGTAAAAGAAGAGAACAGAAAGGGAAACAAATGCAACGATGACCCCAAAAGACAGATGGGATTTCTGAGCTTATGCGGATACCTGTTGTCTACGGTATCCCACTGAGGACTCTGTTTATTCCCAGTGGCCATGGAGATGGTTCCACAGCTCAATATGGCACCATGTGTGTCAGAGTACAATTACACCCAAGAGGAAAGGGAGCTGGTTTTTCAGAAGGATCGCGCCAGACTTTTCTTTCAAGGCCCCTCTCTGCAGACTCAAACCACCCACTTTCCATTAGCAGCCGAGTTTCAATTTTCGTCAGCACCACCCAGGGCCGCCTCAGAACGAGGTTTGAATCTGACACTCGATCCAGCCTGCGGCAGCACTGAGAACTCCCATTCACTGCAGTGCATCCATGTCCAATAATCATTACGTACAAGATACCCCCCCCCCCTACAAATGGAGACTCCATTTCATCCCCGGTTTTCCTTGTATTTCCATCAAGTGAGTGTGTCTTCTACACAAACAGCATTTTTCCAGAATAAAAAGAAACACGAGGCAAGAGAAGGCCGGCCTTTAGGAACTAGCTGTGGCATGAGTGCCAACGTAGTGGCAGCTGAGTGTGGACAGCTGATCAGATGTAAGAAGTCATGGCTGGCTCATCTGGGTCTTCCGAGACGATCGTGGGCGCTCAGGAAAAGTCGGGGGATCTGAACGATGCCATGAGCGTATTTCCACATGTAAGGAGAGCACGCAACATAAAAGGAGACATAGTTCTCCTTCTCTAAGCTGCTCTACAAGTGGAGAGACTGATACCTTATATGTTTCAAACTGTTCTCCTCAACGCCTAAGAGTCACCAGTTTTGTGCCAAAGTATAGCGCTTGATTGTTCTTAAAATCAGTTCCAAAATCACATAACAAGCCAACAAATCTGGAGTGCCAGAGCATATGCTTTGTGTTTTATGAAAACGTTCGTCTTCAAGGCCATCACCCTCTTGGTTTGATGGGTCTTTATTGTTTGATACCACACAATTCAAAACCTACCTGCTGCTCATTTACTGGACGGAAAAGTTCTGCGAAGATGTTTGTGTACACGCAACTCTGCTGGCAGTAGAGGGAGACCTAGGTTTTCTTCAAAAAATTTTTTTTAGTCATTTTATTGGGGGTTCATACAACTCTTATCACAGTCCAAACATCTATCCATGTGGGAGACCTAGGTTTTCATTCCAGCCTAGCATCCAGTCCGTTTTTGAAGTGAGGATAAATTGAGGATAATAACTGTGTCCTTCCAGTGGTAAGAGTGGTGATACCAGGAGGGTGGGGTGGAAAAGGGAAACTGATTACAGGTCTACATATAACCTCCTCCCTGGGGGACGGACAACAGAAAAGTGGGTGAAGGGAGACGTTGGACAATGTAAGATATGACAAACTAATAATCAAGGGTTTTTAAGGGAGGGGGGGTAGGAGGGAGGGGGGAAATAAGGAGTTGATACCAGGGGCTTACATGGAGAGCAAATGATGAGGGTAACGAATGTACAAAATGTACTTTATACAATTGATGTATGTATGGATTGTGATAAGAGTTGTATAAGCCCCAAATAAAATTACTGTGTCCTTAACAGGGACTAAGCCAGTTGTCACATACATTGGAGCACTTAGCATCATACCTGGCAAATGTTAGAAGCCTGATAAAGATTAACTCCATTTATGTTTCTGCAGAAACATAGAGTCTTCCTCATGGGGTTTTCCTCCAGAGTTAGAAAATCAGATCACCTATTATTCCTACCAGTGTTACATTGACTAAACCGTATAAAAATTGCATTTGTTTTAATGCCTCTCTTCATTCTAAATCATGAGAGAAAATTGCTCTATCTCTGGAAATAATAGAATGTAAAACGCCTAGCTAAAACAAAACAAAACACATACACATATTTCGCATCCAAGTCAACCCCTGCACTATAGGTTTAAAATTACTTTCTTTGCTACTGTACTTTTAAAAATAAAATCTACAGAGTTGGAAATAAACACTGTAGCTTTTAAAGCTCAGTTAGAATTATTGTCACTGTACATCCTTTCAGTAAGTCTGAGATTATAGATAAATGCCGGAAAATACAAGAGTAAACATACAAGTATTGCTATATCACGGAACTGTTATTAAACAAAAATGTCAGCATATAAAGCTGCGTTTCTTGCCATGTCCTCCATTAAAAACTGTTTTGTGAGCTAATACAGATATCATAGCATTCCATAATTCAGTCACATCAAGCAGTATTGTCCAATTGCTACCACAATGAATTGCAAAACATTTTTCTCATTCTTGAACTCCTTGATACCATTTTGGGCCTGATCTGGTTTTCAGTATTTTCTTTCTACTTCTGAAGGCAGTTTTTGAAGCTCCCTAAAGGAAACCCAAAGAATTCGTCACGCTTCCACTCCCACGGCAGCAGCATGCGAGTTTAGGCTCAAACCGTGTTGCCTGTGCATGATCTCTGAGTAGGATAACACAAATAAATGTAATGGGGAGCATCAATGGGTGGGTGCGGTAGGGTTTCCCAGCAAAATAATCATACAACCATCCTTGCTGCGCTCAAATATTGAACAGGTGCATTGTCACGATGGACTGAAGTTCCTCAGGGCCACTTCCTTGGCTTTTCCTCATGAATGCAGCTTTTTACATTTTGTTTAAACTTCCTCATAATGAGCCCCAATGATTGTCCTGTGTTACCTGAGAAACTATCAAGTCTGAAAAACAAAACAAAAAAAACCCCTCACTGTCATTGAGTCAATGTCCACTCACAGAGACCTTATGGGACAGGGAAGAACTGTCTCTGTGAGCTTCCAAGACTGTAGCTCAGAGGAGCAGCGGGTGGGTTTGAACAGTGAATCTTGCAGTTAATAGCCCAACATGAAATCACTGAGCCACCAGGGTTCCTTCGGTCCAGACTATCCTTTTAGAGTTCATTTAAATGGCCCAGCAGATCCCCTCTGCAGCCACTGTTCTGATGGGACCTTAAAACAAGTGTATAACTGAGAGTACTTATGTGCAATCATCTGCCAATCTGAGAGACAAATCTGAAGATACTTTTTGGGGATAACCATGTGGATGCATAAGCTCTAAGCTTAGTAATGATACTGTTTGGCATAACCTCTTATTAGTATCTAACTTGTGCAACTTTATGATCTAAAGATTTATGATCAAACCCACAAGCAGACAGGTTCTCTGGGTAAGTAAGG
The DNA here is from genome assembly GCF_050624435.1 of Tenrec ecaudatus. NCBI lineage: Eukaryota > Metazoa > Chordata > Mammalia > Afrosoricida > Tenrecidae > Tenrec > Tenrec ecaudatus. The sequence goes on along the minus strand of NC_134539.1, from coordinate 71,247,046 downwards.
TTATATAAACAAAATGAAAGTGCAAGAATCTGTAAAATATCTTATGGAAAAAATGAGGACAAAATTAAAATGGAAGATTTGCAACACAGACGTGTGTTTGAAGTAGTAATATTAAATAATTATCCAATTTTCTTGGATGAGATTTGCAATGATGACGTATTCTGGGGAGAATATATTGAATTCTAAAGAAAGATTTTTTTTTAAAAAGAAAGAGCAAGGAATACACTGAGTTACTATAAGCAAAATAACAAGTTCCATCCAACCATTTCAGGAGGTAGCATATGATAGTACTGAAACAGCATTGATGGCATCAGGGAAAAACCAGGCTCCAAGAAATCAGGAGATACCAATTGAAATGTTTCTATGAGCTGATGAAGCACTGGAAACTCTCTTTCATTTCTGCCCCAACATTTGGAAAGCAGCTACCTGGTTGACTGCCTGGAATAGATCCATGTTTGCACCCTTTTGAAAGAAAGGTAATCCAAGAGAATGCCGAAATTATTGAGCAGTATAATTTACATCATGAAGGACTGATTTTGCTGACTAGCATTCAACAATGCTTGTAGCTGTACATTAATGGTTAGCTGCCAGAGATTCAATCTGAATTATGAAGAGGATATGAGGCCAAAGATATCACTAGTGCTGTCGGATGAATCTTGACTGAAAGCTGAGAATACCCAAAAAAGGCGGACTTGTGTTTGTTGACTGCAAAAAGACATTTGACTGCCTGGGTCATAACAAATGACGGAGAGCCTCAAGAAGAGAATTCTCTGACGCCTCGCTGTGCTCTGGTAGAACTTGTAAATGGACCAGGAGGCAACATTCAAACAGAACATGCTTTAAAATCATGGAAAGTGTGTGCCAGGGTTGTACCCTTTTACCATAGACATTCAATGTGTGCTGAACACATAATTTTTAAAAGTGGACTACATGACCAAGCACATGGCATCAGGATCAGAGAAAGGTTTACTAACAACATTCAACATGCAGATGACACACCCTTGCTTGTTGAAGGCGAAGGGCACCTTCAAGTTAATGAAGATCAAGGACTTCAGTGTTCAGTTTGCATTACAACTCAGGGGAAAGAAAACCACACTCCGCACAACTGGACCAAAGGTCAACATCATGATAAGTGGTCAAAGAACTGAATTTGTTAAAGATTTTATTTTTCTTGGATTCATAATCAGACATTACTGGAAGCAGCAGCCAAGAAAGCATGGTGTTGAACTAAGCAAATCTACTACACACCACCTCTTTACTGACTCAAGCCATCCTATTTTCAATTTCCTCATTTGCATCTGAAAGTACGAAGATATAAGAAGAATGAATGCACTTCAATTATGGTGTTGGTGAAGAATACTGAAAGTACCATGGACTACCAGGAGAAAAAGCAAATCTTTCTTAAAAGTAGTACAGCCAGAATGATCCTTCTGAAGATTGGGTGAATGAGAGTTTTGCCTCATTTAATTTGGGCATGTTATCAGAATAGACCAGACCCTGGAACAAGACAGCCTACTTGATAAAGTCAAACGGCATCAAAAAATCGTGAGAAGGTACAGGACCAGGCAGTGTCTCCTATTGTACATAAGGTGTCGATATAACAGTGATGGTGCCTAACAAGAACGAATACAACAAATGTTTCCTTTAACTCTTGCTATCCCTTAACCCACACTCATTGACATTGTTTCAACCGGTTCATTAAAAAAGATAGAATACACCTCAGGAAAAAAATGAGATCATAGTCTACTTTTAACTCCCAAGTCTGCAACATCCATTTCAGAGGAAACAGCTGGGACCTTTCATTTGTAAAACTCAGGCTCTGTGGAGACTCGGTATATGGGGCCCAGTGAGTCAAAGCTGGAAGACTCAGAATAGAGATGCTCCACCTCAGCTCCCAAACAGAGAATAAAGATACACTTTTAACCAAAAAAAGGGTTGCTTTTGTCTGAAAAATCCTTTAAAAAAGAGTACTGTAGTTTGAACAGCTTAGGGTGTATAAAGGGAAAGTCTGGGGTTAAAGCCTTTCTCTTAAACTCAGACGGTTGCAGTCATGAAAATGGGGCCCAAAAGATACTCCTTTAACTCCACAAAGCTTGCTCAGAAGGCTCACAGTGGCAGGGCTTGTGCTCTACTCCCATTTGGGCTCTGAGAGGAGGTGACAGGGTGCAACAGCAGAGATGAAGTTGCCAGGCACAAAGTTTCAGAGCCTTGACTCTGAGGCCACGGCGGACTTGGGAGATTGGCAGGGTGTGCTGACAAGCATTTAGAGGTCAAGGAAACCTCGTTGCCTCATTCAGCGTGGTCGGAGAAAGCCCAAAGCTATCCTGAGTATTCATTCCACACCAACGTCACCCCAGCTTTCTCCACCTCCCCAAGAGAAGAACAAGAACCGAGAATGGGGACAAGCGGGCGTGAACTCGCTGGACTGTAAACAGTGTGAAGCAAATAAAGGAAAGAATGCGTGACTTTGAAAACCTACAACAAACTTATCTTCCCCTGCCACCATCAAAACGGTAGTTCACGATGAAGTTTAATAACAGGTAAAAAATGAAACCTCTGCACACCTGCATTCTCTGGGACCAATTGTAGTAAGCTACAGTGTTTTCTGGGAGGTAGTAGCTGTTCAGTGATTTAGCCTTCCCTGTGGGAGATCCAGATTCAATTTTCAGCTAACACATTTCATGTTTAGGCCCCATGTGTCCATCAGCGGAGACTTGCTTGCGGCAACGATGCTCAGCAGGTTTCAGTGAAGCGGCCAGCTTTAGACTGACTTGGAAGTAATACCTGGCAGTCTACTCACAAAGCCCAGCCATTAAAAACCCAATAGATCACTAGGATTTGATCTGCAACTCATCCTGGGGTTATGTGGACATCACCACCACTACCACCATCACCATCGCTGCCACCACCATGACCGCCACCACCATCTCCACCTTCACCAGCGTCACTATCACATCACCCTCACTGCCGTCACTATCACCATCATCTCCACCACCACCATCTCCACCACCACCATCTCCACCTTTACCAGCGTCACTATCACATCACCCTCACTGCCGTCACTATCACCATCATCTCCACCACCAGCATCTCCACCCTCACCACCGTCACTATCACATCACCCTCACTGCCGTCACTATCACCATCATCTCCACCACCACCATCTCCACCCTCACCACCGTCACTATCCCTACCATCTCCACCACCACTATCTCCACCACCACCATCTCCACCACCACCATCTCCACCCTCACCACCGTCACTATCCCCACCACCAGTGAGTATCCCCACCACCGCCTGTGTTCTTCTAGATGCTAATTTGTGAACATGGCTAGATAGGAAAGAGAAGCATGAATGTGAATCTTAATAACTAAGAGAAAAGCCAAGAGTTCGGGGTAAGACAGAAGGTGTGGATGACTTTAGCATAGCCTGGCACCAACCCTGTTCTCATCCACACCTTGCCTGGCTCTTGGCTGTTTGTTCTAAAACGTCTTGCTCGTTGGTAAGAAATTAGCTCCCTAAAGAAGAGGAGAATGCGTGGTGAGCAATGGTAAAGTCACATAGGCAAAATTAAAGCCAATAGCCTAGCTTATTTCACTAGTTTATTAAAATATCAAAGAAACAGAAAACAATATTCTATTATCAAGGCCTCAAGAGAAAGGGTAGAAAATAAAGGGTTTCTTTATGTTGTTTTACCTGTGTTTTTAACAGATATATTTAAGGAAAATAAAATAATGCATTGTGCTGATTGTGCTGTAATAGCTCTTAAGGATATGCTTCTATGAATTACTAAAAAATGTAATTTGAGTTGCAATATCCCAAACCAGATGAAAACCACTGCATGGACTGGATTTCCTGTTCATTGTTGCTGTGGTTAGGGGCCAGCAATTGGTTAGAGTTCCCAAAGCAACCTTATGCACTAAAGACCCCCTAGCAACCTTATGCACAACGGGGCTTATGCTTGAACATTGTTGAAGCCACGCTGACGATCCATCTCCTTCAGGAAGCTTCCTCTCCTCTGCCCCTCTACCAAATATACTGTCCTTCTCTGGACACTGGTCTCTTCTGATAATATGTCCAAAGGCTATAATATGAAGTCTTGCCATCCTTGCCTGTCAAGAGTGCCCTAGCAGTACTTCTTCCAAGACAGATTGGTTTGTCCTTTTAGCACTCCATTGTACTTTCAATGTTGTTCTCCAGCGCCACCATTCAAATCCTTTGATTTATCTTCATTCTTCCTTATTCACTGTCCGACTTTCACATGCACATGAAACAACTGAAAACACCATGGCTTGAGCCAGATGCACCTTAGTTCTCAAAGTAACAAAGTAGCATTTCAATACCCTCAAGAGGTCCTGTGCAGTAAGTACCATTGGCCTAGTCATAGTGATCCATATAAGGTTTCTGAGAATGCATATCTTTACAGAAGCAGAAAGCCTAACCTTCTTGGAGTCAGAGTGGTTGGTGGATTTGAACCACAGACCTTGCAATTAGCAGCCCAAGACCTCATCCACAGTGCCACTCGGACTCCTTGATCTACAAAAAAATCACATATAAACATACACTTCTAAATGCTGAGGCAAGCATTTGGGGACTAGTATAGAAACTGCCTAGCTTAAAAAAAGAGCGGCATACATACTTTATAGAACAAATCAAATTCAATGTATGTCAAATAATTGGCCTCTATGAAATTAGCTAGAGTTCCACAATGATATTATACAGATATATAGTTTATTAGCCCTAACCAGTGGCTCTCAACTGGACTCCAAGCACACCACAAGCACACCACAGTAGAGCGCAGGGCATACGGTTGCCAATGACTGACTTTTAAAAAGCAGGTAATCCTCCTTTTCTTCCAAGGTGACTCTTGGTGGACTTGAGCTCCACACTTGGGTTAGCAGCCTGGTGCACAACCCACATCATCTTACAGTCTGTTACATTGCCATGCCAGCAAACTGTAAAAGTGGCACCGTGGTTACTTGTTGGTAGTTTGAAACTACCAGTGGCTCCTGGGGGAGCAGGGAAGAGGAGATTTTCCCCTCCCACAGAGAGTTAGAGTCTCAAAACCCACAGGGGCAGTTCTAGCCGGTCACTGTGAGGTAGAATTGACTTGACAGCGGTGAGTAAGGTCTGGTTCTGATTTGGGTTTGGGTTCTGTGCTTCCCATGGATTTCATTTCTTCCAAACGACTACTGTTTGAAAAGTTAATGCAGCCTGTAGTGTGTGCCCGCCTCCTTGATGGCGGGTAGTTAGTTCCAAAAAACTTTTTATTCCATGTGGTGAGAAATCTGTGCTGTTTGCATTATTTAAGGTGTAATTTCAGATTTAAGCTTAATTTCATGATGAATCAGCCGCATGGTAATTACAATGTGGCTGACAAACCATAAAGAAACGCAAGCCAGTTATAGTGCAAAAGTAATCCTGTAATCAAATCAAATCCTGCTTTAAAATAAAATATAAATACATTGCTCTCGGGAGTTCACATTTCAAATAATGCCTAAAAGACATGCCACCGCAGCCACGCCTGTAGGAGATACAAAACTGAAAATTCGGTTAGGAATTATGTCTGTAAAAGCGTGGACTGGATGGATCTCTTGTTTTGATCATCTACCCTCCTGTAGATGCAGATATGTAAGTCTTAGAGATTGACCACCATCCTTTCCAGCACCACTCCTAAAATAGCTCTCATTTGTGGAGCTCTGGTGGTGTAGTGGTGACGCCTTGGGCTGTGATTCATATGGTCAGCAGATTGAAACCACCAGCAGCTCCTCTGGAGAAAGAATGGGCTTTCTACTCCTGTCAATAGTGACAGTCTCAGAAATCCATGGGAGTGGGGATGTCATCAGCGTCTGTGTCGACATGAAGGTCATGAGTTGAGTTTGGTTTTGGTTTGGTGGTGTAGTGGGTATATACATTGGGCTGGTAACCACAGGCAAGTAGTTGGAAACCACCAGCTGCTTCTCAGATGAAAGAGAGGCTTTCTACTCCCCGAATGAATTACAGTCTTGGAATCTCACAGGGGCAGTGCTATTGGTCCTATGGAGCTGCTAGGAGCCAGAAGAGACTAGATGACCATGCATTTGGTGTAGTTGAGTTTACTGAGCACTTCCTAAGAAACACTGTGCTGGGAGGGAGGGGAGGGAGACCTGACATTCCTTGCTTCACTTGATCCTTAAAATACCCCTGGAAGACCGAGATTGCCATGTTGCAGGTAAGGACACCGAGGCTTCAAGAAATCAAATGATCTGTCCAAGCATCCATGCGTATATCTAGTAATAAACATACACTTGTGTCTTTGAAGTTGATGCTTTCCTCATCACATTAGCCAGAGATACTACACACATTCAACACGCTGAGAAAAACCACCATGCGTACAGGTTAGAGTGGTTCATTGCCGTGGACTTGGGCCTGGAATGTTACAGGAGCAGCAGGAGGTCAAGAACCAAGTTTTGGAAACTGCTAAGATTCACTGAGCTGCAGGCTGATCTTTAGCCATTTTCATAAAAATAACCTTTCCAGGAATAGCACGCCTCATAAAACAATGACTGAATTCATTATGCCAGAGGATTGCAATGCAGACAACTGCCCACTTCTAATTTATTCTAAGCCTGCGTATGCTGCTATTGTGATTTTATCCATTTTGGGGATTTGATAATATTCCAAGAACACGTAGCAGAAAATACGGGCAAAGCTAGAGTTCTTTGAGGCTGAATGATGCAGATGTATTTGGCTAAAATGTAAATTTTGATACAAAATGATTGCCTTGTTTATTACAAAGTTAAATTGCAATGACCTTGAATGGGCTCCAAAGTTACTCAGAGTGCAACTTTCAACCTTGACTTAGTAGGAGAGGTTCACTGTGGATTGAAGGGTTATGGCACATCCTATGGGTACACATCCATGCTGTGATGGGGTTGAGGGGTGGGGGAGTCACAATTAAGCCCAGGACACCAAACACCAAGCACCAATTCAGCCTGGTAAGAAAACCGAGGTAAATAAGTAGGAGATGCTAAGAATGGCAGTGGGATGATCCCCAGCTGTATCTTGTCTTCACGAAGGGCAGTGGTCCTCAAAGCATAGTCTCGTGATCAACAGCTTCAACATCACCTCAGAATTTGTTACAAATGCAAATTCTCAGGGTCCCAGCCCGACCCACTCCATCATAGATTCTAGCAATCTATTCAACATTCCCGCTAGGGCAGGGGTGTCACACTCAATTAAAACGCAGGCCATTTGGTGCAACAAGCAAGATCCCTGTGAGCCACATCACATTTGTAAATTTTGATAAATTTATATTTTGAAGTGAGGATTCAGGAATATAGATAGGATAATTAAAACACTATATAATTTCTTTTATTTAAACATTTATTTCATGTATTTATAAATCTAAAATTATTCTCCTTTACCTGAAACTTGCCAGCACTTTCCTCCTACTAGTTTTCACTTACCTCTTATGTTATGATGGGAAAATATAACAAAGTAACTAATAAAAAATGCAAAATGCCCCCAGAAGTATTTACTTCAGAGGACAACACTGAAGCTATAGCTCAAGAAGAGGGACTTGTCTGATCAGAGCACACAGGAGTCAAAGAGGGAAGGGAAGGGGAAAAAAAGAGAGTGAAGCACATCCTGGCTCCCCAAGCCCTGAGGACAATGTTTCTGCTCAGAGCAACAATGCGCAGAGACGACCACAGGGCCGGCCTCACCCTGGGTCACAGCACTTCTCATTGGCCAATAGCACCATTGGGGACAACACTAGAGACACACCGTGGGAATTGTGCCTTCCCTGAACCCACTATGCCAAAGCCAGCACGTAGCAGAGCAGCAGTGGGAGGCGGGGCAGAGCAATGAAGTCCCCAGGGACAGATGTGACACCAGGGCATGGCATCCCATCAGACTCGCCTAGAAAGTACTCGTGAAGGACAACAAATAGACCTTGAACTATTTATGTGGTTTGTGTGTGTGTGTGTTGTTGTTGTTGTTATTGTTGTTTCATTGTACTCAGTCTTGTGATGGTACATAGCATGTCTACCTGGAAGGGATAGGTGGGATAAACAAGCAGAAAGAGAGAACAATGGGATGACAGTCCTGGGGGGACATGGGAGAAGAGGAGGCAGGGAAAAGGAAGTAGGTGTTAACAAACCCATGTACAAGGGAACAAGTGATCCAAAATCAGTGGCAAGGATGGAGTAAGAGGTCTGGTAGGGCTGGATCAAGGGCAATGTAAACGAGAGGAATTCCTAAAACCCAGATGAAAGCTGAACATGATAGTGGGACAGGAGGAAATTACAAAGAAATGGAGTAAAGAACTAGGAGGCAAAGGGTAGGTATAGAGATTTAAATACAGGCATATACAGATATAAATATATTTTACATGATGAGGGGGAAATAGACCTATGTACATATATTTATAGGTTTAGTATTAAGGATAGAGATGGACAGTGGGCCCTTGCTCAAGTACGCCCTCAACACAAGAACACTTTTTTCTAACAATTCGACAGTCTGAGATGCTCACCTACCTGGCACAATCGCTGAAGACTATGGGTGCACAGACAAATGGGGTGAAGAAAGCTGAGGGTGCCTGGCTACCAAAAGATATAGCATCTGAAGTCTTAAAAGCCTGAAGATAAACAAGCAGCTATCTAGCTGAGAAACAACAAAACCCACATGGAAGAAGCACATCAGCCTGCCCCAACTCGATTGCTGAAGACAAAGCGGGTGCAAAGCCAAAGTGAAGAAGAAAGCTGATGGTGCCTGGCTATCAAAAGATATAGCATCTGGGGTCTTAAAGGCTTGAAGATCATCAGACAGCCATCTAGCTAAAACCAACAGAGCCCACATGGAAGAAGCACACCAGCTTATACGATCACAAGGCGTCAAAGGAATTAGGTATCAGGCATCAAAAAAAATCCTATCATTGTAAATGAGGGGGAGTGTGTAGTGGGGACCCAGGGCCCACCTGTAGTAAATTGGACATCCCTTTGAAGGGAGGAGGAGATGAGCCAGCCAGGGTGCAGTGTAGCAATGATGAAACACAATTTCCTTTAGGTCTTCAATGTTTCCTCCCCCCAATATCATGATCCTACTTCTACCTGACAAATCTGGCTGGACTGGAGGATGTACATTGATACAGACAGGAACTGGAAACACAGGGAATCCAGGACAGATGAAACCCTCAGGACCAGTGGTGAGAGTGGTGATACCGGGAGGGTGGAGGGAAGAGGAGGGAGAAAGTGGGAACAGATTATAAGGCTCTACATATAACCAACCTCCTCCCTGGGGGATGGACAGCAGATAAGTGGGTGAAGGGAGACGTCAGATGGTGTAAGATATGACAAAATAATAATAATTTATAAATTATCAAGCATTCATGAGGAGGGGGAAGAGTGGATGGAGGGGGAAAAATGAGGAGCTGATACTAAGGGCTCAAGTAGAAAGCAAATGTTTCAAGAATGATGATGGCAACATATGCACAAATGTGCTTGACACAATGCATGGATGTATGGATTGTGACAAGAGTTGTACGAGTCCCCAATAATATGATTAAAAAACACACAAAATGTTGGACAGCTGACAGACGTGATGCACAATCATAATGGCTTCCCTCTAAAAATGCTACCTAGTGTTGCCGCTATGATTCATAACAGCACAACCCGGAGTGCTCTTTTTAACTTTTTCGGTATTGGAATCTGTTTACATGACGTGACACTGAGAATGGCAGACATACAGTTTCCAAACATCGCCCGATCTGAGTCAGCGCATTTATACACGTCCACAGGCCCCCAGGCAAGGCACTGGGCCAAATGTCTACTCGTTTTCAGTAGTTAAAAGGTTAACGAGGAAATGTGTGTACAGTGTTGCCTCAATTTCCCCCTTAGTGCTATTTTCTTCATAACAATTATTTCTATTTTCATTTTATTTCAGAGCATCCGGGCCACAAAACATTACTTTGGGGCCTGCCAGTTTGACACCCCTGCCCTAGGGGATTGTAATGCAGGCAAACATTGATAACCTAGACACAATTTAAAGTATACTGATGCCAGGCTCCATCCATGGAGCATCAGATTTAATTAGCCTGGGGTGGAGGCCAAGAACTCCTTCCACCTGAAATCCTCCACATGATCATGTTGTCTCAGCAAGAAAGGGAGCCCACTCAAGTGTTTCTTTTCACATCTGCTATATGCAACTAATATTCTCTCTAGAAAAAAAATTGGGGAAAACATGGCTGGCAGAGTTGAATACACTCACCCTTTCCTCGCTCAGTAATTGTGACCTCAAGAGAGTTCAACGACTGGTTCTGTACCACTCTGACAAATGGCAGCTCCCTGAACTAATTCAGTAATAATAAGGAAATCATAAACAGCTTCCAGGATGTGCCTCGCTGACTCAACTCTCTGAGAAAATAACATCCGATAAATAAATGTGTAAGAAAAAGGCAGGAAAATGTTTGGGCTGACCATCCATCCACACATGTTTGGGGCACACGGAACAGAGGCGACAGGTCACCAATCCCTGCCCTTCCAACCGAGGTGCTAGGAAATGTATGAGTGGGCAGGAGCTCCCCCTGATGACTATGTAAATCTCCTGTGAAAATGTCCTTATGCAGGCACCACAAGGCGCCAATGCATAAAACCAAGACGAGGAGTGGCAATCCTAGGAAGAGTTGTTTTATGATTTTATTCAGCATCTGTATTTCATTTTATTTTAAGAACCACTCTAACAAGAACACCATGTCTCAGCATCCACCCAGACTACTACTGGGTCAGAGGCTTGGTGGGTGAGGCCCAGAGCAGGGCTGTAACTAGTCCCCTAGGTGAACCTGTGCATGCTAACGTTAAGAACTAATGTTCTTTCCCAGACCTAGCTGGGTAAAAGACCCCCAAGCATACTAAATCAGCAGTTTCCATAGTACAGTTGGCAAAAGACCGCCACGCTTTCCACATGAAGAAGCCATGGAGAACAACGAACAGTGGTGTTCTCAGGCCACAGATGTAACCACTGTTTCATTTAATCCTGAAATCCTTGTCTTTCGTATAACTGAGCCCAGCCACAGTCCTAAGCTGCCCTTCTCCAGATTCAAACTCACTGTCATTGAGTTGATTCCAATTCAGGGGGGAACGGCACCTGTGGGTTTCGGATAGTGTAACCCTTCACAGGAGGAGACAATTTAATGGCATTGCTAAATCTCTTTGACCCTCACCATGGTCTTGGCTCTAACACCTGAATCTTATTTTTAGATCAGTCCCTGGATGGTGAAGATAGTTAAATCTCCAACTACCAACAGGAAGGCTGGTTCACCCCGTCTTGAAAGAAATACCCCGAGATCTACTTCCCCAACATCAGCCACCACAAACCCTCTGAGCACAGTTCTGTCCTGGCACACGTGGGCCTGCCATGAGTTGTGATCAACTAAATGGCTGTTACCTTGTTATTTTGTTGTTTTGTTTTTGAAACTAAGGATGTTTTACAAATGAATTCTTATTCTGTTTACTTTATAGTAGTAGATGACTGATTATTTCTTAAAAAGTGCAGTGAGGTCAGTTGATCACGTGCCTCTAAAAATGTACCTTAAAAACCAAAGTCACGGCCACAGTGTTGCTGACAACTCATAGCAACCCTGTAGGACAAGGTAGAACTGCCCCTGTGAGCTTCTCTTTATGGGAGTAGAAAACCCCATCTTTTCCCATGGAGGGGCTGGTGGTTTTAAATTGCTGACCTTGCAGTTAGCACCCCAACTCGTGGTTACACTAAACCACCAGGGCTCCTATAAATTTACGTTAGACAAAGAAAAACAAAAACAAACCCACTGTCATCAGTTCTATTTAAATACATAGTGGCCCTGTGCTGGTGGATTTGAACCACTGACTTTGAAGTTAGGAGTTCAACACTTATCCTGCAGTGCCACCAGGGCTCCTTAGATAAGGGAATATGAATTGCCACTTGGGAGTCAGATGTTGCATATGAGCAGAAAAATGTCCACAAGTACTTTTTGGTCCACGTTGAATTTTCAAGTATTTTGAATTAATTTTCAATTTTTAAAAAATCGAGTGAATTCACATGCAAACTTGATTTTTCATCATTATCTGAAGAAATCATGGCCATAGCTGGATGTGTTCATCAACATGATCACAAGTAGTTGAATAGCTCATGGTGTAGACTATAGATATCACGTGTCCTTTTTAAAAAAATAAATCACACTTTTGCGGATGTTTACATACTGAAAAGTGGAAAGTAAAATATATCATGTCTCTTATGCTTGTTGTTATTGTTAGGTGCCGTTGCATTGGCTCCAACCCATCTCACAGCAGATCGAATGCTGCACGGTCCTGTGCCATCCTCACAATTGCTCCTGTGTCTGAGCCCGTTGCTGCAGCCACTGTGTCAATCCATCTTGCTGAAAGCCTTCCTCATTTTCCTGCCCCTCCACTTTGTTGAACGTGATGTTCTTCTCCATAGCCTGATGTCTCCGGACACCTGACACCATGTCCCAAGTACGTAAGATGAAGTCGTACCATCCTTTCCTCTAAGGAGCACTCTGGCACTAAGTCTTCCAAGACCAATCAGTTTCAACATTTGGCAGTCCATGGCACCTTCAATGGTCTTCCCCAGCACCACAATTCACATTCATTGTTTCCTCTTCAATCCTCCTTAGTCAGAGTCCAACTTTCACATATATGTAGGACAATGGAAAAATATCATGGCTTATATCAGGCAGACCTTAGTTCTCATGGTAACAACCTTGCTTTTCAATACTCTAAGGAAGTCGTATGCAGTAGATTTACCCAGTGTGAGACATCTTTGGATCTCTTGACTGCTGCTTCTATGAGCATTGATTATAGAGCCAAGCGAGACAAAATCCTGGAAAACTTAACCTTTTCCTCCTTTGTAAAAATTGGGCAAATAAAATCTAGCCTTAAATCGACATTTGTGTTAAGAAAATGAAAAGAAAACAGATGTATTTCTAGCAAAGTTATCACTCTCCTTATGTGTTCAATAATTAAATAAGGAATCTGTGCTGAAAGGATACCACTGAAGATATTATTAAGGGAAAAAAGAATATGACTAGCTTCTTCCGCTTTATTTATCTGTAAGGACCCATGGACATGCATGTTTATAATTCCCGCATTCACCTATCTTGTGAAATAACTCTCTTATGCAATCAGTGTTTTATTATGTTTCTGGCTCTCAACATTGGTAGCATCTTATTAGAATCACTGAGGATTTAAGAATACCAACACCTGGTTCTCTTTTACTCTGTATCCTGGCCTGGCTGTTAAGTGTTTTAAGCGCTCTAACCAAAACTAAACCCACTAGAATCCTGCTGATCCCATTTCATAGTGATCTATAGAACCAAGTAGAGTGGGGTCATAGGATTCATAGGCTGTAAATCTCTTTAATGGAAATCACATCTTTCACAGAGTGGCTGGTGGGTTCGAACAGCTGACCTCTCAGTAAGATGAGGCTAAGACCGAGTTATTTTAGGAGGATGGGAGCGTTCACTGTGGTCAGAAGCTTCAGAGGGCTGGTGTTGTCTTGCTTCTTGGCAGCTCTAAGTCATGGTGTCTGCACAGCCAAGTCTCACTGCCAAAACAGAAGTCATCATCTCAACTCTGACTCGGGAGTTGTAGTACAAGTATGCGTCGTGGGGTTTGCAATGGCTGATTTTTTGGAAGGAAACTGCCAGGCATTTAGTTATGAGTAGACCTGAACAGTCAACCTCCTGAACGTGTGAACTGTCTGCATCACCTGAGACCTCCTTTTCATAACCATGAATGACCTTTTATTGTATTAGAATTACCTGTTAGTTTTTGGAAATTTCTATAAGCAATCAGGGGTTCCTCCTGGCCACCTGATTGCAAGGGGAACATCTAAGAACAGTAGTTCACCTGCATCCAACTTTTCCATCTTCCTGTGTTGCTGGAAAACTGCTACTGAAGAAAAAGATGCTTGATGTGTAACATGTACACCTGGCTTTGCATGCACAGTTTCTCCAGGAGAAATGCAGAAGGGAAGTAGCCCTGCTTTGTTACTTAGTAACTTTCACCACCGGTTTATTTGATTGTTTTAAGTTTACTTTGTGGAAATAGAAACACATAGGCTACTGAGCCCAGACAATAATCCTGTGCTCCAAATTCCAGAGTGCACAGGGAATCTCCACTGATACATCCTTCTGTAAGAAGACATGGCCATCTTGACTCTACTAAGGGCTTCTTACTCCTCGAGCTGGGAATGACTCCAATGGCCACCAAGCCTTGCATCCATAACTGCGGCCCTTTTGCAGAGAGACCCAGCCTGAAATGAATGAGAAACTATGCTTCTGATTGTTTTTTTTTAATTTTCCTTCCCTTAGTTTCATATTTCTGTATCTAACAAGCAGACATATTTAATACAGCAAGGTTCCTTTATTTTGGTTTATTCATTTTAGTCTTATTCTTTTTATACTAAAAAAACCAAATGATTTTGGAAAATAAGCCAATTTATCACTTTGTTTTTCCAGCATGACATCTCAGAATGTCTGTGTATGTGTTTCAAATGTAGATGTCGTAGGAAGTATCTTATCAAGTATACGTCTGTATTGTTTTGATATGCCATTGTTATTGATTACAACCTACTCTTTGGGCTTCACCATGAAACACATTTCTCACTGTGCTCCAGTTGTTCACTCTTCAGTGTTTCCTGCTTTTCACAGCCTGGTGCATGCTAAGCAGTGTATGCATTGTGCCGTTGAGCACTTACACCCACGTGTTTTTTTTTCCATTTGATTTACTTCTTAAGCCTTCAATGACAGAAGTGGAACTATTATGTGAAAAGGTATAGACTCTAGTGAATACTGACAATCTTTCAAGTTCGTTTTTTAGCAGACAGCCAAGTGTAACAGACATGGCAAGCTGAGCAGAAGTCGTTGTCTTCATCACATTTCATTTTCAGTCTCGTTCTGCCTTTTTTCTTTCCTTTGTTTTGCCTTATGTAATAGGTGTGATGATTATTCTTTACATCCACATTTATCATTCAATTGTAGTTCTTTTTTATGATATTTTTTCTCTGCTTTTAATCCACTTAATCTAAATACTCTTCTTTACCAAGTTACATATTTATATATTAAGTACATTTAATATATTTACTACATAAACACATGGGTATATCATTAAAATTAAAAAAAATTTTTTCCTAATACATATTTTAGTTGAGTACATAAATCTAATTATTTTGCTGTGTGGGATCCTATGTTGGTGGTTTGTTTGTTTACATTTTTATAATGATCAAATTTGTTCATCTTTTTATTTCCTTTGACATTTCTTCCACAACTTTTAAAGTAAGTATTTATTTTTACCTAAAGAAGCTGATATTTAACTAATTTTTCTTTTTCTGTAGCAATGTGTATAAAATGTGCATACAACTAGGATTTCCTCCTAAGCTACCAGTCATTTATTTTATACAATTCTCTCCTCTTTCTGGGGATTGGGGGGCACAGGGGAAATTAATTTTGTTTATTCAGTATTTATTGTTTGCTTTCTGATAACTTGCATATTTCTTGTGTGAAGTGTCATTTATAAATTGAATTTTTCACAATTTAAAATAGAATTGGTATAATGCTTGTTTTCTTGAGAAGATGCTGATAATTTTGGGGAAAATTCTATTTTTCTTTGGAGTAGTCTTGTTACCTGTTCATAACAGGTCTCCAAAATTTGGAATCTCTTGTTGAGATTTACTTACTTAATTTTATTTTTATTGAGTTATTTTTTGTATGTATTTCCCTCTCTTATCTATATTGTGTGACTTAGGTGAGTTACATAGCAGGTAATAATTTTACATTCAATAGCTCATACTCTGATTCTCCATGTCCATTGCAATCCCCTCAATGTACCCTCACTTATCTGAACCTTCTCTATGTGTGTTCTGTTCCCATTCCTGCTTCATTCCTACCCTTCTGAACTTTGATCTAGGATAACAGCTGCCTCTTTTATATTAGAGAGCTGAGTCTTCAAACACAGGATGTGTTCATTTCCAGATCTGAAGGATGACTAAGAGTCATAGTAGTGGGGGCTCCATCTATCTCTATTGCACAGGTAAGATGGACCTCTTTCCACAAGTTCCCTGCTCTGTCCAGAGCCCTTAGTGTGGTCATTTCCAGAATAGTTGAGAGTGGCGGTCAGGCACCCTCTTGGTCTCCTGGTCTCCTGGTCTCAGAGACAGGTTTGCACAGTCCCTTTGGGTTCATTGTTTTCAGATGTGCTCAGTTTTAAGCTCTTGTTTGTCCTCTGCACAGGGAGAGACCAGGAGTTGGACCTTAGAGGACTGTACATGAGCTGTCAAGACTTCCATCATTTCTCACCAAGCGAAGAGGTCTTTGTGAGCAGTGTTATGTCCATTGACCTTGGTGTCCCTGGAGACTAAGATCCTGAAACCCTACCCCCAGGGACTCATTCCAAGATGTATACACCAACATATTAATGAGTTTTAGTGTTCTGACTAAGAATATACTATGATCACTTATTTACATTTGCTTTATTTTACTCAGTAAAGGTTCATAAGAAATACATAGTCCCTTTGCAGTTGATTGTTAGGTAATTCATACACATTCATCATAATTATAAATGACATTCTCTGTTATCATTTCTAAATTAATAGTGCTGGCAAGGTTTGCAAAAATTATTTACTTGAATTGGACTATTTTATTGAAATATTTTAATTTGAATACTGTAACTTTCCCAGTTACTCAATACTGGTATTTTGAGAGTTATATTACATCTGTAAAATCACCCCAAATATTGAAATGTTTAAGATAAACATGCTTTACATTAATTACATATATGTTTCTAAAAAGCAAAACCAGTGACATGTGTATATGTATATATATATACCATAATAGGTATTTGCATACAATATATAGAATTTTACATTAAAAAGTAGCTCATATATTTGTGGAACAGGTTAGGTCTAGTCTGGTTCAAGTCCATGAGTCAGGTGTTAAGCAAGAGGCTTTTCTTTTTTTCTTATTATTTATCTATGTAACTATTTATTTAGGTCTTCTAAAAATTAAATAATTTAATTGGTGGCTCTTACAGCTCTTATAACAAACCACACATCAGCTGTATCAAGCACATTTGTACATATGTTGCTATGGTCATTTAAAAAACATTTTCTATTTGAGCCCTTGGTGTCAGCTCCTTTCCCTGCCCCCACGCCCTTCTACCCTCATGAAACCTTGATAAAGGATAAATTATTATGATTTTCATATATTACACCATCCACTAGCTTCCTTCACCCATGTTCTGTTGTTCATATCCCTCAGGGGAGGGTGTGGGGATTGTACGTGGATCATTGCAATTGGTTCCCCCCTTCTCCCCTCTTCTTCCCCCATCTTCCCCTACCCTCATGATATCGCTATTCCCATTACTGTTCCTGAAGGGTTTATCTGTCCTGGATTCTGTGTGTCGAGAGCTCTTATCTGTACAGTGTACATTTTCCAGTCTAGCTGGATTTGTAAGGTAGAACTAGGAAGCATTCAAGAACTAGAGGAATGTTGTGTGTTTCGTCAGTGCTAGACTGCACCCTGGCTGGCTCGTCCCTTCCTTGTGACCTTGTGAGGGGATGTCGAATTGTCTACAGATGGATGGGCTTTGTATCTCAACTCCGAACCCCCTCGTTTGCTTCAATATGATTGCTTTGGGTCTTCCGATGCCTGTTACCTGATCCTATTGACACCTGTGATCACACACATTGGTGTGCTTCTTCCATGTAGCTTTTGTTGCTTCCCTGCTAGATGGCCACTTGTTTAACTTCAAGCCTTTAAGACCCCAGATCTATATCCTTGTAATATGGAGGTTTTTCTTGACTTGAGTAGTTGCCGGGGCTGAAGGAGACAGAGATGCATGAATCCCAGGTCAGCAAGGCAGACTTATGGCTGCAGAGGCCAAGACATCCAAGGTGGGCTGCTGACAGCTTCCAGGGTCAGCAGAGAACATGGCCAGCTGTCACATTGAAGTCCATTCAAGTCCATCTTGAAGTTGTTTTGTTTACATTGTGATAGATCACGTCATGAGGGAAACCTTAGCAGACAACCTACATGAATCCTAGACCTGCCCAATTGACACAAGGCCTCACTCTCACTTTATGGTTACACATTGCAGTGGATCATATACTTTACTTATGTTTAGGAAATTCTCTTAGGTTTATATTTGGAGTGGCTTCTAAGAGATCCTCTTGATGTTTATCAAATACGTTTTCCTGTCTATTAAGATAATGCTATCAGTTTCCTCTCATTTAAAATTTTAGTCTCTTTTTTGAAGGACTTACTTATATTGAACTAATAATAGGCAGTGTTATTTAAGTAGGTGTACGCTTTTAGGATATTGTTTCATTGAACCGTTCCACTAGAAGACCTCTGTATCTCTAAAAGCAGCAGGAGTTATCTTTTAGGATTAGGTTTCCTGTATTTTCCCCTTAAAACTATTTTCCTAAGGTATTTTTAACTCACATTCTCACAATGTGAAGTTTAAGGTTTATATAATCTCAGTATTCTAATATACTGCCCCTCAATCAGCGGACTTATGCTCCCCAAACATATGAAAGGAATAAGAAACATTTATTTATTTTCAAAAAGCAATCATACAAACCACAAAATTACTTGTTGACGCATGCTGTCGCTGCCTAAGAAGAGAGGATCCTTCGAGAGGGTCTCAGCTTGAAGCCAGAACAGATCTAAAGATTGATAGGCTTGTTTATACATATCATTTACACACCATGTGTGATTATTACAGTCATCTGGCCTTATCAGCAATTCAGGCAGGATCTAGTTGTCAAAACTGTTTAACCACCAGTTATCACTTCGTTAAAATGCCTATCTTAGAGGCAGTATTTAGCCTACTGAAATTACAAGTCCAAAGCGTTTTCTTTTTGTGGGGCCATGTGGAGGTTAGGGAGTGACTTTTTCTGGTTCAAATTAAAATTATTGTACACTTCAGCAAGCAAACAAATGGTGGTGGTGGTGGTGGTGGTGGTGGTGGTGGTGGTGGTGGTGGTGGTGGTGGTGGTGGTGGTGGTGGTGATGCGTGTGTGTGTGTGTTAGAGGTGTGGGTGAGGAATGCCGCACTCTTAACTGCTGCTCCAATGTGGACTTGTGCAGCTATAGAGCAGACAGCGGAGTAAACGTCCGGTGGAAAGAAATGAGAACTCTGAGGCATGGTGTCTCTGATGAAGAGTCCCCAATGTTAGTCTTGTAACAACGAGAAGCCAAGTCTACTGCGTGTGATTCCTGAGTTGACCCTGAGTGACGCAGCTCACCTCGATTCTTACCAGTCACCAGGCTCTCTGGAGGCAGCACCACCTCCTGGTGACTCCACGTGTGTCGAAACAGAGCTGTGCTCCACACGCTTTTCCATAGCTGGTTTTATTTTTATTTTTACTTTTACGTATTAGATTACAGGTCAGTGGTTCCAAACACCAGAAGAGAAACAGGGCTATCTACTCCGCCAGGAGCTACGGTCTCTGAAACCCACATGGTTTCTGGTCTTCCCTGTCCTGTAGGGTCGCTGGGAGATGTCAGCAAGCAGAGACGTTTCTTCTGAAGGAGAATGTTGTCAACCGCCAACGTTTCTTTCAGAAGCCAAGCACATTAACCCTTTGTATCACCAGGACTCCCATTCATGGATCTAGGCGCATCATAACATAAGATGGATTGGATCTTCAACCGCTGCCAGAAGTTTCCACTGGGTAGGACTCTGTCTCTGTCTGATCAGTGTTTAAAGGGGCTGTGCCAAATCCTCTGCTCCAAATGCTCATAGACAATCTGCAGGACCTGGTTTTTTTGTGAGCGTGAAAAATAACCATCTCATCTTCTGAAACATATTCTAAAATCTTCAGGTGTGCATTCAATCATGCAGCTTCTTCATTTCTTGGGAAGGTCTCACAGTGAACAATGCTGTTTTACCGTCCATTCCTTCCCTACTGCCGTCAAGTTTAGAATGTCTAGACTTTCCAAGGTGTTACATACCATTCCATTCTTAAGATGCATTCATGGGAAAATATTCATATCATGCATACTTGGCTAATCTAAATCCAAAGATGCTCAAAGAAATAATATGTACACATTTCTCTCTCCCTCTCCTTCTCCCTCACCCTCTCTAGGGTGTCATGCAATAGGTTGTTGATATATACCAGTTCTACTACCATTGAAGTTATTTCAACTCATAGTGACTAGAGAAGAGTAAAACCATAGGAAAGCTTTACTCTCATAGGAAAGAAAAGCTGTGCCTGAAGGTTTCTGAAATTATAAATTGTTACAGGAGCAGACAACACCATCTTTTTTCCCTCAGAGTGGACTGGTGGGTTTGAACCAACAACCATGAGGCTAACAGTCCAATGTTTAACCCATGCAGCACCAGAGACCCCTTTATTAAAGGAAAATGGCCATGCCCCCGAAAGATTATTTTAAAAGGCATAATTTTGCCTAGATATATGCTTAGGAACCCCAAACCAGACCAAAACAAATAAACTCACCCACCATTGAGTCAAAGGCAACTCAGAGCAACCCTATAGGACAGGGGAGAAGTACCATGTGAGCTGCTCTTATTGTAACTGTTGATGTAAATAGAAAGCCCCATTTTTGAGCCAAGGTACCTGGCCACTGCTATAATCATATCTTGCCCCCCAAAATATATATTTGGCAAGATCCACAACAAATAGATTTTCCTGGAGTTGGATCATCAGCTACACCCTCCATCTAATAATTTTGTTGTAATTCTAAAATAAAGCACGCAAGAACAATGTGCTGCATGTAGTAAGCACGTCATACAGAAACATACTGTGGTACTGAATTTATCATTTTCATTTTCAAACAATGACTCACTCCCTACAACCTTCACGTTGACTTGTTAATTTACAACTGAGATACACACACATTCATTTTCATTAAAACACCACGAAAGCACCATGAATTGGTAAAAATGACCCCCAAAAGTTCCCTTTGAATATTTTAAAAAATTGTTATTTCTCTAAAGGTAACTTGTGGGATTCAAATGTCAATGATCAATGTGTATTGTTAGTATTTGGCCCACAAACCAAATTCTTATAGAACTTTATTGTAGAAAACTAATATTTAAAAAGAGGACATCTTTCATAAAAGTAACTGGATGTAACATATATGAAAGCATACATTGCTATCTATGTATTGGTTTTAGGTAACCCCTGAAAATAAGATATAACATTAAAATCCAGACCTTAGCTAACACACCAATCAGCATTCCAAAGGGAAAGCAGCAACAAGCCAAGAGACTAGATCAGTAAACAAGTCAGATGGCTCAACTTCTGAAATGAAAAGGGGCAAGAACCAAGAAGCAGGAATTCATTGTAGCCCATCCTGCATTACTGTTTTCTGATAGTTTCTTTTTGAAATGGGAGGTATCCAACTTCTAGTAAAATAACCCCAATCCAAAATATTCCATCAGACAGAAATATGCCATCATTTAGAAGCAGACACCAACATTTCACAAAGCATGAGTTAAGCATGGTATGCTACTTTAACCTCAAACATGCTAAAGAAGAGGAATGGAAGGGTTAGAGTTTTTAAGGGGGTATCTGGACAGTATCTCTGGTTGTTACAATAAAAAAATCCCTTGTGGGGGCGGGGGTTGAAAGGGAAAATTATTAGGTTCCCCTAGGTGGAAAGAAGTATCTGTCTATAGTCAATTCCCATCACTCTAATTTCATAGTCTCCCAGCAAGTAAGTTTCTATGTATAATTTGGCCACCAGAGTACATCAACTCCCCCAAAGGGAGTGCCTTATACAGGTAACTGATCCACTCTTATGCTAAACCTTGCTTTCATGGTAAATTAATCAATGGGACTTAAGATGTAGAAGTCAGGCTCTTATGACTTTGGCTAACATTAATCGGTCTCTAACGCTGTTGCACCCATGACTGACCAGACATGCTCTCAGGCTTTAAATGTCAAATCTTGAACAATAGTCTTGACCAAAATCTAAGTACCAAGGAATGTCGGACTTGAAATATCTTAATATTTTTCCTTTGTCACAGGACAAAAGTTAGTGGTCAAATAAAAGTTTAAAAGTAGTTCTAAATATAATACTGAAAGTTCCAAAAAAATTGAGTTTTAGTCCTGAACATAACATTCTACTAAAAGTGTTTTTAAAAATCATTCTAGAATTTCACTCAATAGAAATTATAATATTACTGCTTTCTTCCTTTAGGTCTTCTTCCTCACATTAGTGTCTTAAAGGATGCTTCTCACTGTCATGGACCCAATTCTACCTTACAAATCCAGCTAGACCAGAGGATGCACACTGGTACAGAGAGGAACTGGAAACACAGGGAATCCAGGACAGATGACTCCTCCAGAACCAGTGATGAGAATGGCGATACCTGGAGGGTGGAGGGAGGGTGGGGTGGAAAGGGGGAACCGATTATAAGGATCTACATGTGACCTCCTCCTTGGGGGACAGGCAATAGAAAAGTGGGTGAAGGGAGACATCGGACAGTCTAAAATATGACAAAATAATAATATTATATAAATTATCAAAGGTTCATGAGGGAGGGGGAGGGGAGGAAGGAGGAAAATAAGGAGCTGATATTAAGAACTCAAGTAGAAAGCAAATATTTTGAGAATGGTGATGGCAACAAATGTACAAATGTGCTTGACACAATGGATGTATATATGGATTGTGATGAGTTGTATGAACCCCCAATAAAATAACTTTTTTTAAAAAAAAGGGAAAATACAAAAATAAAAAATGTATTGTGACTAGAAAAAGAAAGAAACACACACACATACACACACACGGGAAAAATAAAATCTAGTATAGACCTAATAATTCATGTCATACTCAATCTTGGATTGAGTGATGTTTTTAAAAGTTTCACATAGAAAAGATAGTAGAGCAACTAACTTGTCACTATTGTTGCGTGCTGCTGACTTGATTCCAGCTCATGGAATCTTTACTGAGCCACACACCTGGTCTTCCTCAGCAGGACGCACTGATGGGTTTGAGCCATGAGCTTTATGATTCAAGAGCAGAGTGCTTAGCAATTGTATCACCAAGTCTAACAAAATCCATTGTTTTCAAGTCGCCTCAGACTCACAGTACCTATGAAACATCGTGAAACCCGTTCTTAAGGTTTTCTGGACTGCAGAACTTTATTGAGCCAGACAAAACTTTACTGTCAGCCTTCTGCCAAGGAGTGGGGGTTGGGTTGGAGCTGCCAGTGCACTCTCTCAGTTAACATTTCATCTCCACTCCTAAGGTTCATTATTGCATCACTGGGGGGTATTGAAATGGTCACTGATGTTGTTATGGCCTCTCCAGTTGATTCTCTGGACCCGTAATGACCCTATCTGACAGAATAGAGCTGCCCCATGGGCTTCTAGGCTGTCACTTTATGGGAGCAGATCACAGTCCTTTTTTTTCTTTCTGAACTGCTAAGTGAGATCAAAACAGCAACCTTTTCGTTTGCAGTTGCATGATGCCTAATCATTGCTCCAACAGGGCTCCAGTCAACTGTCATTCAACGCTTTTGTTTTTGTTGATTCATTGTCTTGCAGGACACTACATAGCTCTCTAAGACTAAATTCAACATTAGAAAAATATGTTCTGTAAGAATACACTTATCTTGCCGAAAAGATATTAACACCCAGATAGAAGGAGCTCCAGTTTTAAAAAGTAATGCCATTAAAGAACTAGAGGAATGTTGTGTATTTTGTCGGTGCTATCCTGCACCCTGGCTGACTTGCTCCTTCCTTGTGACCCTTCTGTGAGGGGATGTCCAGTTGTCTACAGATGGGCTTTGGGACTCCACTTTGACTCCCCTTGTTCACATATACATGTTTTTTTGTTTTGGATCTTCTAATGCCCGATACATGAGCCCATCAACACCTTGTGATCACAGAGGCTGGGGCTGGTGTGCTTCTTCCATGTGGGCTTTATTGCTTCCCTGCTAGATGGCTGCTTGTTTAACTTCAAGCCTTTAAGACCCCAGACACTATATCTATAATAGCCAGGCACCATCAGCTTTCTTCAACACATTTGCTCTGCACCAGCTTTGTCTTCAGCTATTTTGCTCTAGTTCTTTAATGCTTCCCTCCCCCACTATCATGACCCCAGTTCTACCTTGCAAACCTGGCTAGACTGGAGCATGCACACTGGCACAGATAAGAGCTCTCAACAAAGGAATCCAGGACAGATAAATCCTCAGGGTAAGTAATGGGAGTAGCCACACCATGAGGGGAGAGGGGAGGTGAGGGAAGAAGGGGGATAAAGGAAGAACCTATCCCAAGGATCAACGTATATCCCACCCCGACACACACACACACCAGGGGAAAGAACAACAGAAACATGGGTGAAGGGAGACAGCTAGCTAATGGTGTAATATATGAACATTATAATAATTTATCAATGGTTCAAGAGAATGGGAGGGTGGGGAAGGGAGGGAAAAAGGGGAGCTGATACCAAAGGCTCAAGCAGGAAGGAAATGTTTGCAAATGATAATGGTAGCATAGGTACAAATGTGCTTTGCTAATAAAACTGATGTATGGATTGTTATAAGAGCTGTAAGAGCCCAATAAAATATTTATTTTTTTAAAAGTAATGCCTTTGTGAATTTATATAATTGTAGCCATTGCTTACTGATGTGAATACCCAAATTTGGCACTAAATTTCTTGGTTTTTCATTGATAAATAATTTTATTGAAGACTCTTGCATGTATTATAACTGTCCATACATCAATTATATCAAGCGAACTTATACAGGTGTTGCCATAACCCCCTTCTAGGAGGACAAATATCAGCATTGTAGGTGAAGGCACGCATTGATGGTGTAACATAGGTAAAAATAAAAATAATAATGTATAATATATTAAAGGCTCATAAGCGTGGTAGGGCGGGGTAGGGAAGAAATAAAGGGGAGCTGATATTAAAAGGCTCAAGAAGAAAGAAAGTGTTTTGAAAGTTTATGTCTTTAGAAAGAAGGAACTGATACATGAGAGGAGGTTCCTAAATTCAATATCACCTGTTTGGCGCTTTAGACAGAAATCTCTTTTTATTGACTAAAGGTATTTTTAAGAAAGAAAGAAAAAAAGGAACACAGGAAATTAACTAATGAAGATGCCAGTCACATTTCACCTCAATAATTTTTACTTTATTTACCAATTGTATGCACACATCTTATTTTTTGGAGGGGGTATTAACTGAATAAAAATCCTCTTTCCCTAGCATTATTTTCATAATCATGCTATGTAAATTTTTTCTTTTTAAAAAGCATTTACCTCTATTTTGTCTCACTTTCTTTGCATTCCAAAGTCTATTTGTAGATCTTACTTTTATTCATTCATTTTTAAATGATTTTATTGGGGGGTCATAAAATTCTTATCACAATCCATCCATCCATCCATTGTGTCAAGCACATTTGTACATTTCTTGCCATCATCATTCTCCAAACATTTGCTTTCTACTTGAGCCCTTGGTATCAGCTCCTCATTTGCATGTGACTGACTTGCATTTTTATCACTAAACACATGAAAACTTCACTTAAGGTATCATAAGCAGGACATCAACAACCACAACCGTGAGGCAGAGAATGAAAGAAAATGAATAAAACAGCAAGAATTACCTATAATGTGGGAGGGAGGGTGAATGAGGCTTAAATTCACTTCTGGAAATGTCACAAAACATTTCTCATATGCGCATTGGCGCGCCATGCCCAAATTGTTTTACTCAGTCTCCTCATGTGTTAAGTGCGGGGCCACCGGAGTATCATGGGCATGTTATTTGCCATACACACTCAAAGGTACATCACTTCATAATTTAATTTCTAAACTATATGCTTTATTTGATACCTCTCACCCATTTTCTTGATCTGTCCTGCCTGTGAAATTTCCATTGCATAACTCTTCTAAGAGCTTTTGCCCAGTGTAGAGTAAGCCTGGTGATTACGTCGGTAGCCATTACCTGAATTCCACTGGCTTCAATCTAAACAGAAGGATCACAGAAGCAATTTAACTCACAACAATGGGAAGTCCCATCTAGTCAGAAGAATCTTTTGTGCTGGCTCATTGGTCACTTGAGAACCCTCATAATATCTTATGGCTTTATTTTTCCACATGGATCTTTATTAGTTTTGCTGGTTGTAAATATTGGAAAAGTATAATGAAACAAGGGGGGGAAATAGCAATAAGCCAGAATCCCACAAGCAACCAGTGTTTGCGGTTTTATTTAGAATTTTTATGCATTTTCATAATTGAGAAGCTATTATATCTCCAATTTTAGGTTTTAAATATATATATTATTACAAATTTGTCCACGTCATTATAAATTATACATAAACACCACTGGTAAAGACTGAAAATATGGTACTGAGATTCAGTAATTCAACCCCCTCTCTATTTCTGGGCAGGATGGTGTAACAGGGAATATTTTCCACACTAATGTGTGGTTGCAAATGATATTCCTTTGCACTTCAAGATAATTCAGGCATACAAGAGATATTCTATAAATGCCATGACCATATTTTTTTCTTCAAAAATATTACTCAGTTCCCCCTGCAATAACTTTACCAAACCCATTTCCCCACATATTCCTACCTTCCTTATTCCTCAACACATAAGAGACTTCCCCTCATGCAAACATCTGACCTTTTTTTTTGTATTTCAATAGGATTCTGAAGTCAGAGTCAACTTGGTGAAGACGTCTTTTAAAAAGGTAGATAAATCTTGGCCCCACATCTCCTACTTCACACGTCATCACAAAGGAAGAAGGGAGGGGCGAGCAGGAAGCCTCAGAGAAGTCTCATGCACATTAGGCAGACAGACAGGACAACCTGAGCAGGAGTATGAAATATAGCAAGCCCACATCCTGCAAAGAGCACGCAGATGTCACTGTCCATCTGCTTCTGGGGAGATCTGCTAAAGCCCTTGATAGAAGCGAAAGGATCCAAGGGCTGGGAAGAAGCAGAGGCTCCAGTTTTCAAAGTGCTGATTCGAAGAAACCCGAGATGCTTTGGGGAATCCTGCACTCCTGGCAGTGCTAGACATTTTGAACATGTCCGTCTAGTATTTCTTTGAGGGTAATCAAACCTGCCGTTTTAGAGGAGGGAGCAGAAACGGGGCGGGGGGGGGTTCACAGTTGCAGAATAGCAGTGTGGAGGTGAGGAGAATTCTAAGAAAAACTCTTTCCAACCCACAGAGGCCCTTTGTGGGGTTTTGAGACTGTAAATCTTCATGGGAGTAGAAAGCCGTCCCTGCCTTCCACAGAGCAGCTGGTGGTCTCAAACCATCGAGTTTGCAGTTAGCGGCCCAACACACAACCGCTACGCCACCAGGCTCCTCAGTGCCTCCAGGTTGGTGAAAAAGGCCAAACTTTCAGTCAGCAGCCACGTTTGGTTCCTACCACCCAGTTGTCTAGTAAGCATTAAACCCCTGTTTTCTTTCTAGATTCCCTCCACTGCCCTCAATTATTTCCTTTTGCTTTCTAGACTCAAGAACAAGCTGACCGGATTCTTCCTAAATTGTCTCCAGGAAGTGAGACAGTAAAATTATTGAAGTAAACATCGTGTTAGTTTGTTTTTATTTATGAATTCGTTTTCAAAATAAACTAAATAATTGTATTGCATAATTCAGCGATTCATCATGTATCAAATCAGTTGTTGCCTTTATAGAACTCTGAAGAAAGTTAGAAAACACATTTTTAGAACTTTCTGTAAATTTTTCTTTTTTTAAAATCATTTTATTGGGAGCTCATATAACTCTTATCACAATCCATACATCCATCCATACAAGCACATTTGTAAATCTGTTGCCATCATGATTCTCAAAACATTTGCTTTCTGCTTGAGCTTTTGGTATTAGCTCCTCATTTTCCCCTCCCCTCCCTTCTATCTCCCCTCTCCCTCATAAACCCTTGATAATTTATAAATTATTATTATTTTGTCATATCTTACCCACTCCCTTCACCCACTTTTCTGTTGTCCATCCTCCAGGGAGTAGGTTATATGTAGATCCCTGTAATTGGTACCCCCTTTCCAACCCACCCTCTACCCTCCCTCCAGGTATCACCACTCTCAGCACTGGTCCTGAAGGGATCATCTGTCCTGGCTTCCCTGTGTTTCCAGTTCCTATCTGTACTAGTGTACATCCTCTGGTGTAACCAGATTTGTAAGGTAGAATTAGGATCATGACAGTGGGGCAGGTGGGGGAGTGGGAAGCATTTAGGAACTAGAGGAAAGTTGTATGCTTCATCGTTGCTACACTGCACCGTGACTGGCTTGTCTCCTCCCTGCGACCCTTCTGTAAGGGGATGTCTCATTGCCTACAGTTGGGTCTTGGGTCTCCAATCTGCACTCCCCCCTCATTCACAATGATTAGATTTTTTGTTCTTTGATGCCTGATACCTGATTCCTTTGACACCTCCTGATCACACAGGCTGTGTGCTTCTTCCATGTGGGCTTTGTTGCTGCTGAGCTAGATGGCCGCGTGTTTACTTTCAAGCCTTCAAGACCCCAGATGCTATATCTTTTGATAGCTGGGCACTAACAGCTTTCTTCACCACATTTTCTTATACACCCATTTGTCTTCAGCTCACATATCAGGTAGGTGAGCATACAATGATGTGATTTTTTGTTCTTTGATGCCTGATAAGTGATCCCTTCAGCACCCCATGATCATTCAGGCTGGTGTGCTTCTTCCATGTGGACTTTGTTGCTGCAAAGCATGTAAAATCATCTTCCCAGGTGTTCTAGCCTGAGTTACTCACCTGTCACTGATTTTACAGTTTGAGTTGTAGATTTCAAACTACAGTTCATTTTAGCACATCAAACCCAGCTACATCTGTGACAGTCTATTAGGTTCAAATGAATGTTAGTTTTATCCAGTTTATTTATAAAAATCAATTTGACTAGAAAAATAGATTAAAAGGATTTTGCCAGAAATCAAAGGCATTTAATTACCTAGAACAGAAAAAGTATCTATTAACAAGCAATGTTCTATTAAAATATTCAAAGTATGATCTACCTTTCTATTAACTAAGGTTTGTGGAAGCCAGTTTCCTATTTTGCTAATTGAGTAGCTAGAACACAATCTTGTCATTCAATTAACATGCACCTATATATCATCGTTTTATCTCTTTAAGTTAAAAACATTTTGCTGAGAACACTATTGAACAGAGCATAATGGCTAGGTAAGTCTGATCACACAAGAGGAAATTTTAATATTCATGACTTTCACAAAAGTGGCAACATCCTCACTTTTTCTGAAAAATATATTATTTTGGATATATCCGGCCATCCATTAACGCTTTGACATTGACATGACATATGCTATGATGGTGATGACCATGATAAGAATGAACACAATCAATGAAGACAATTGTTTTCTGGTAATAGCGTCTCATATATTTTTAACTCATCATCCACGGTGGGCATTGTTGTTGTGAGGTGGCATTGAAGTAGTCCCAACTCCTAGCAGTTTAGATGCAGCAAGAAGAAATCCCACCTGCTTCATATTCCCCATCACTGTATGAAGCCCAGGTTTGTAGCCACTATATCATTAGTTTCTGGATTCATTTCCCTACTTCCTACTATAGTTTACCCTTATTTGAAACTGCATAATAGTCAAGTTCAAACTTATAAGCACAGGAACAGTCCTTCTGTAATATTGAGGTTTAAGTTTTTTAATTTATTTACTTTTTTAGTGTTCTTTGGCCTAAACTGTCCTTTTAAAAATGTATTGCTTTGTGTAACATTTAGGCACTTCTCATTTTACGACTCAAATTTTATTTATTTCCATGTTTTTCCCAAATCAATATTTCTGTTGTACTTAAAAAAAGATTTACAATAAGTTTTGAACCTAGATTTTTTTTCATGTAACTTTCATGTACACAAGAGATGAATAATAACTTCAGACCAGAGAAAAGTAAGAAATAAATTATTGGACAAACAGTATAATAAAATATGTATTAGCCATAAAAAAGATTTACCAATCTCTTTTGATTTCACCTTAATAATTTCCATCTAAATTAAATAAATGTTTGCTCCAGAACTTCAAGTACCTAAATGATGGGGTTACATCTGTCGTCCAGATGGAGAAACAGATGAGTGCACAGGCCTATCAGGGTAATCAGTTTGCTGAAATAACCAAGGAACACGGATGGGGGTTTGTAATTTTTTCCATACAAATGGTGGCAACTCGTAACTAAAGAGGGTTATCCTAATGACTGCTTTTCTTTATGTTGTTTGTTTTCTCTGTCATCTCTTGATTTGGGGACTACTGTTGAAAACCACAACCAACAGATACCCTCCAAACATGTGCACTGATTGTTCCTCCCTAACTGGTTCCATTACTTTCTTCTTCATGGTAGGCAGAATCATGACCCCCTGCCCCCCAAAGATGTCCACATACTAATCCCTAGAACGTGTGAAGGTTACCTTACATGGTGACATGAACTTTGTAGATGTCGTTAAGGATAAGGATATTGAGAAGAGGAGATCTTGGATTATCACAAGAGTCCAGTTGACTCAAACAAGCCCTTAGAGAGTCTTTGCTGGCTGAATCCACAGCAACAGGGAGCGAGACCAACAGAAGCAGAGCCCAGAGAGGTTCAACACCGCTGACTTTGGAGGAGGAGAAAGGAGGCCATGAACCAAGGAAGAAAGGTGGCCACCGCCCACTAAGAAAAGACAAGGGAAAGGCCGCTCCTGCAGAGTATCCTGAAGGGAATGCAGTCCTGCAAGACTTCGATATTACACCATTGAAACCCAAGTCAAACGTCTGACCATTAGAAATCTAAAGAAAAATGCGTGTGTGTGTTTAATCATTTTATTGGGGGCTTGTACAACTCTTATCACAATCCATACATCCATTTATTGTGTCAAGCACATTTGTACATATGTTGCCATCATCATTCTCAAAACATTTGCTCTCTACCTGAGCCCTTGGTATCAGTTCATTTTTTTCACTATCCCAATCCTACTTCCATTGAGTCAAATATGATTCAGAGTGCCCTTTTAGGGGGTTTCTGATACGGTAAGTCTTTTTAGGAGCAGGCAGCATGAATCATCTTTCTCCCAGGGACTGGATTGGGGTTTTGCACCACTAACCCTTTAGTGAGCCCCCAAAGCCTAGCTCTGATCATTTGTCACAGCAGAAATAGGAATAATGCCACAACCCACAAGAACTCTTCTCACTGAAATGGAAAAAAATCTTGTGAACCAACTTACTATGATGCTATTGAAATGAAGAAAAACAGACCCATTTAGAGGTGCCTCAAAAGACAGGCGTGACTAAAGATCAGTATATGTGGCATGTTCTACTCTGACCTACATGAGTTGCAATGACCTCAGTGACAACACCACAGCATCTCTTCTACAATATTTTTTTCTACACAGCTAACATGGATTGAGTTGTGTCTCCCCAAAATGTGTGTCAATGAGGTTCAGCTTCAGGTCTCGGTGATATGGTAATTATGTTATGATGTAATCATCTACCATGTATGATTTGCTATGATCAACCAATCAGTTGCTAGGGAAGTAGAATGGGATGCAACACCCTTAATTAGGTTATGACCCTGCTCCAAAGTAAGGGGTATTGGCCTGTGGTGTGGCCTGCGGAAACTTTTACCTTACATGGGATAAAAGAAGAGAAGGGAGAGAGCCCCATTACTACCAAGAAAGAAGAATCAGAAGCTGAGTTCAAACTTCCGATCCAGGGTCAATATGCTGAGTAACTCCTAGACCTAGAGAAAGATTGGTGACTGGATACCTAGAGATCTCTATGAAATTCTAAACCAACAGATGTTGAAAGGAGACAAGGCACTTTTCACAGAGCTGACACAAACAGAAAGTCTTCCTCAAGTCCTGGTACCCTGAATTTGGGCTTCTACCCTCCTAAACTTTGAGAGAATAAATATTTGTTTGCTTAAGCTGTGGTATTTCAGTTGTAACAGTTGTAGGTCACTGAGACAAAGATCATTCATATATAGCAAACGTGGTGAAGAAAGCTGATGGTGCCCGGCTATCAAAAAGATATAGCATCTGGGGTCTTAAAGGCTTGAAGGCAAACAAACAGCCATCTAGCTCAGAAGCAACAGAGCCCACAGAGAAGAAGCACACAGTCTAAGCGAATACAAGGGGTTGAATGGACCAGGTAGCAGACACCAAGGAACAAAAACAATCATTGTGTGATCACCTTCCTCACATAAATGCTGAAGATGAAGGTGTGCATAAGCAAGTGTGGTGAAGAAGGCTGATGGTGCCCGGCTACTGAGAAATATAGCGTCTGGGGACTTAAAGGCTTGAAAGCAAACAAGCGGCCATCTAGCCCAGAAGCAAAAAAGCCCACAAGGAAGCAGCACACCAACATGGGTGATCGTGAAGGGCAGAGGAGACCAGGTCTCAAACAACAAAGGTGTGTGTGGAGGGGGAGGAATCACATCACCATGAATGAGGGGGAGTGCATGATGGGGACCCAATGCCCATCTGTAGACAGCCGGGCATCCCTTGCAGAGGGGTAGTAGGGAGGAGATGAGTCACTCAGGGTTCAGTGTAGCAACAATGAAACTCAAAACCTTCCTCTAGTTCTTGAACGCTTCCTCCCATCCCAATTATCATGACCCCAATTCTACCTTGTGGACCTGGTTATACCAGAGGATGTACAGCAGTGCAGTAGGGATCTGGAAACACAGGGAATCCAGGATGGATGAACCCCTCAACACCAGCAGTGGGAGTGGCGACCCCGGGAGGGAAGAGGGTGTAGAAAGGGAGAACCGATCTTGGAGATCTATGTGTAACCTCCTCTCTGGGAGATGGGCAATGGGAAGGTGGGTGAGGGGAGACACCGAGAAGTGAAAGATAAGATGTAATAATTATTTATAAACTATTAAGGGAGCAGGGGGGAGCGAGGGGGAAAGGGAGAGGGGGGAATAAAAGGAAAATGAGCTGATTCCAGGAACCCAAGTGGAAGGCGAATTTTGAGAATGACGAGGGCAACGGATGTATAAGGGTGCTTTGCTCAATTGATGTATGTATGGATTGTGATAAGAGTTGTATGAGCCCCAGTAAAAAGATTTATTAAAAAAAAACGATAGGCAATTTCAAATTCTTACATAAACCAATTTCCTGTGCTAGATTTTGGTTTCTATCATTCTGTTTTGCTGTCTCCTCCAGAAGATGTCAGGAACCGTGAGGCTACAATTCTGACTTGTCATGTAATTTTTGCATTGTGACCTATGTATAAATACATAGACAACATGCTTAAAAATAATAAATGAATAAAAGGAATTAAATCAAATATTTCTAGTAGAATCAGAATCAGATACTTTGTTCAGAATGCTAACATTGTCTCCTTAAGTAATATATGTAAATTTAAAGTTAAGAATGATGTCTTGTATTTTATATATGGACAAGTCAATACAAGTCAAAATTCAGAAACCCCCTCATAAAAATGCACTGTCATCAAATCAATTCTGACCCATCCTCACCCTAAAGGACAGAGTATAAATCTTCCTGGGAGCAGATAGTCTCATTTTTCTCTCATGGAGCAGCTGCTGAGCTTGAACTGCTGGCCTATTGGTCATGTTCCTTCACTAGATTGCAAGCAGCCTGAAGTCAGAGACTGCTTTAAACCTCTATAAGAATGAAAGAAAGGAGGCAAAATAAATAGCTATTGAATGGTTATATTGTCCCCAGACTTTAGAAAACACAAGTGTGTCTAGTAACAGAAAGCAGGTCAGTGATTGCTTGGGACTTGGGGTGACAGTTAAGGAGCTCCTTGATAAGATCACCAAAGGACATGAGAGAATACGGGGTGGTGGTAGTCATGTAAATGCTTGTTATTTTGAGTGTGGTGATGTTTACAAATATCAACAGAGTTTAAAAATGTAAGATCAAGTTACCTTCATTATGTTATAATGAAACGTAACCAGCAGCATTTAAGCTGCCCGGAGAAGAAAATAATAAAGTTTGAAGACCCTTCATGCTCTCACATTCTATGGCTCTCTTATTTTAGAGGGAAATGGACTGAGGGCAAAGGGCATGATATCTTTAGGAAACAAGTTATCCCTACGTCAAGCATCAGAGCTAGTCGATTACTTACTGATTGCTTGCTCCCAGCTGCTCTCATTATAGCACATAGAATTTCAAGTATAGTATATGAGATAGTTAAGGTTTATTGTGCCAACCTGGCCAATAAACACACGTGGGCTTAATTGGAGGGCAGAGAAATAATTGACTCAGTGAGCCTCATCTTTCTAGTTCTCAGGTGTCTTGCTTTCTGATGGTTGGACCAGGGTGTATCTTCCTTTGCCAGTTTCCTGCTTCAGCTGGCAAGGCTCACTTCTTGAAAGACATCCCCAAGGAGAAGCCACGTGGACCTACCCCGATGCAGCCCTGGGTGCTGGAGCAGCCACGTGGAGACCCCTGCCAGCGCTGAGATGCCTACATGCTCACTGATTCGGCTTTCCTCCTGCCATCTGCGTCATTGTGTGTATTTTGTGAGATGGAGGACTTTGTGGATTAGTGTCAGACATATGGGTTCATGTTAGACTTGTGGGCTTGGGCAGCACTGGGTTGGGATGTTTTCTCGATGTGCCCTTAACTTTTATATAAAACTCTCTCTTATGCAGGAGTTTCTGTGGATTTGTTTCTCTAAAGTATCCAGACTAATACAGCATAGGATTTCAAGAAAATGCTATATTTTAGTTGCAATAAATAGTGGAATATATTAATGGAGCACTATTATATTGAAAGCTAATTCTCCATTACATAATGTTTGAAACTTTTGGCTTTGTCTACCTTTAACTAACAAAATTAAATTATAATCAAATACAGTTTATGAATTATCACTAAGTCTAACAGCAATTAAAATTACACAAACTGATGATTACCAAGTAAACTGTGACTTATAGTGATCCCATGTGTGTCAGAATAGAACTGTTCTCCATAGATTTTTGAAGAACTGATTTATTTTAATTGAAAAATTATTACAAATTAGTTGAGAGTTTTCATTTTGATCATGATCTTCATATCCATCAGTTTAAACCATTTCCTAACCCCCAAATAGTTTGTCTCTCACTGGCTCCCTGATTTCTCCTCTTCCTCTTCTGGACTGCTCTCATCCTTTTCACCCATATTAACACCCACCCAGAGTAGATCACCAGGCCTTTCTTCTCAGGCACCTTTGACTGGACTCAAAGCTCCAATCTTTCAGTCAGTTGCTACCTTTGTCAACTGCCTATCTTCGCCCCCAGGGGTGAATTATTGCAAAAGCTTTATCAATAAATACTATTTATGCCAGGGGTGAATTATTGCAAAAGCTTTATCAATAGATACTATTTATGTAGCTTCACATTTTCATCTTAAGTGCTAAAATTCAAACCAAGCTCCATCTGTCAGTAAGTTTCCCATGGTAGGTTTAGAAGATACATTTTTGTTCATACTTCACTTATTTGTTCATCACTGGCTAAACATTAAGTGAACTGGATCAATTCTATTTTTTATAACTTTGGAATGCTTAAAAAATTTAAAGTATTTTAGGGGGTATAATAAACATGGTTGATAGCATTCAAATATAAATATAATTTAAATGACAGGATCTTGGGCTTTTTAAAAGATTATAAAAAGAAGCTATCACAGAAAGAAAAAATGAGGTAAGAGAAAGGAAAGAATGGTGGTAGAAAATAGAGAAGCAGGAAAGATGCATGTTCTATAAGATGTAAATGAAGCAGCCTTTGGGTTGAGGCAGGAGTCTTGACTTATAAAAGCTTCCATTAAATGATTTATGGTTGTATTGACAACTCGTGTGTGTGTGTGTGTGTGTGTGTGTATGTGAGAGAGAGAGAGAGAGAGGGGGAGAGAGAGAGAAATAGAGAGAGGAGAGCGGTATATCATATTTAATCTGATTTAAGATTCTGTGGAATGTTTAGAATTGACCTTAACTCCTTAATTACTGTAGATAATTATAATCAGTTCAGGAGAAAAATGAACATTTTTTACTCCTGTAAAGATGTATAGTCCTATAGGGTCACTATGAATCACTATAACTCCTTATGGCTGTCAATTAAAATCGATTATCATGGAGGGCACTGCGATCTTCAGTGAATGCTGGGCTATGGATTTTTCTAAGATAATTCACATCAGGACAAATCAGTCAAATGATTCATTCAATCATATCAGATCACGACACCATAGTTGTTGATGTCCATTGCTATGGAGTTAACGCTATGGAGTTAACACTGACTCAATTTTATGTATAAGATAAAATAAAACATGCCTGTTCCTGTCACATCCTCACAACTTTTGACCCATTTCAGTCCACTATTGCAACCACGTCAATGCATCTCATGGAGGGTTTCCTTCCATTTTCCCAATCATTGTCCCCATACGGGAAGTTTGTTTCTCGGGATTGGTTCTTCCTGATGGCACATCCAAGGTAAGTCAACCCCACAACCCTCCTCTCTAAGCAGCCTTCTTACTGTACTTCTAGGATGGCTTTGTTTCTCCCTGGGCAACGCGGGGTCTATTTAGTATATTTTGCTAGCACAACATCTCAAATGCATCAGCCCTTCATGGAGCTCCCTTTGTATTGTCCAGCTTTCACATGTACACGAAGCAACTGAAAACAGTACAGCTGGGGTCAAGTAACCTTTAGTCCTCAGTGACATTCACACACACACACACACACACACACAGCCTGTAAAGAGGATTTCGCAGCAGATTTTCTCGATGCAATGATTTCTCTACTGATGCTTCCATGAGCATTGATAGCTGTTGGAACGAAATACCATACTCGAAACAGTTCTTGTAAGATTGCAGCAAATTCTATTCAATAAAAATGCACGAGGTTTCTTCATATGTAACTCTCTATCTACAGTGATATGTTATCCCAGAAATTACATCTCAGGCAGTCACACCACCTTGGGTTACAGAAGACGTAGACCATGCCAGTGTATTCTGTTGAGTGAAGGAGTTAAGAACAAAGCATCAAATCCAGTTTGAAGAAAGACATTTGGGAGTAAGGTTGAGTCAGTTACCCAAATTATATTTTATGAGGTCAATAGAGAAGACTGAAAAATAAACTACTGTGTATTAAAGACAAAAAAACAGGATTTTATGAAAAAAAATCAGATCAGCTAATTAATACTTTTTGCTACTTTTTTGGCTGACCGCCACATTCTAAAGTGTTGTTCTCATGTTGGGCTGCATATTTAAACACGTCTCTCCAGATTCCAATATTTCCAAAATATAAACTAAGGTTCACCTGTTTATCCAGGTAAACTATGAAATAACTACACTGACTTAATATGAAGAAATGATTATTCAAGTTAAGGGGAACAATTCAGTGAATAAAGTGTGTTGGTTGCAAAAAAAAAGAGTTATTTTTATTCACCCTTTTTGTGATATTTTTTTGCCTCTTATAATAAAAAGGTAAATCATTCTCAATGTCAAGTTTGGATAGTATATTAAATATACCCACATTTGAGAACACAAACAGCTTCATCTCTCACCCTAAATAATCCACCATAATTTGTCCTGGATTTGCACCCTTGTAATTTAAAAACTGTGGGGTCTCAGATTCCAGAAACATTTTATTAGGCTTCACATCTTGTAACATGTATAGGACTAGTATCTTATTAAAGCATGTGAACGAATGGGATAAACCTGTTATCTCAAGAATACCAGCTTCCAATGACATTGACTTCCCAGTAATCATCATTATCCTCCTTTCCAAGATCTAGAACTCTCTATAACATTACCTAACAATCTCATATACATTATTTTATTTGGTCCTCACCGAACCCTTTGAAGAAGGGGATATTCTTCTTTGGCTGTTTTTGCTGCTGCTGCTGTTGTTGTCTTTCTGTTTGGTTTTCCAATGAATAAAAATGTATTTGAACATCACCCAAACTTGAAGACCTATTAAGAGTATTTCTAGATATGGTTTATTGCTACAAAATCTGCTACAGGGATCAGGATTGGTTACTCAATCCCAAATCTTCCAAATTATTATAATAATCTATTGAGAATTAGAACCAAGGCACAGAGGATGAGGTCAGCCAGATAAAAGTATTAAAATGAAAAGATAGATTTATCAGAGGACCAAGAAATTATTATGCAATAGCCTATTCAATTAAGCAAGCAAAGGAAATAGGTTAAGAACACAACAAAAAGTTGATGCAGAAAAATTCCAGAGAAATGTGTATAAAAGGAACTGGGTCTTTGAAGGAGAGAAAGATAAGAATCTCATATCCTAGCTTTCCTGCTCCAATCCCCAAGAGACCTGGCTGTGTGTTACTTGTGTTCTTTGGTGACAAAGAGATGGACTCTCAAAGCCTTATGATAAGCTTCTTGCTTAAACTAACCTAAGAGAGTTCTAGCACAACCCAAACTGCCTATCCAGAAAGCAGTGCTAGAAACCTGGCCCGAGACTTCAATATGCAGATAATGATCCTTTGTTGTGCACAAAAGAGTACATGTTGCTTCTTTGTGAAATCTATTCATTTGATACTTTAGCGGAGTATCTATCAAAATGTGTCTACTTTGTGTGATTACTTGTGTATTTATAAACACATAAAAACACATACCAAATGGAATTATATACACATATATAACTAAGAAAATACCAATAATATATTGATCAGGAAAGAAATAACAAGTATAAATAAATAATTGTTAGAAAACAAGGCTACTACCAGACAAGGATGCCCCTTTTCACCACCCCTATGTAACATCATACTGGAGGTCCTAGCTAACAGAGTAAGGCAAAGAAAAGACATCAAAGATATTTGTTTGGGGAAGGAAGAAGTGAAACTATTGTTATTCATAGATGATATGATTTTATATATGGAAAATCCCAAAAGTTACCCAAGAGTACTGAAAGCAATAGAGGAATGTGGCAGAGTGGCAGGATACAACATCAACAAACAGAAATCTAGAGGATTTCTATACACATCAGACAAGACCACAGGAGAGGGGATCGAAAGGTGGTACCCTTCACAATAGACAAGCACAAATTAAAATATCTAAGGATATACCTGACTAGAAAAACAAAGGACCTGTATGAGGAAAACTACAGAGCACTATTTAATGAAACCAAGGGTGACCCCAACAAATGGAAGGCTAGTTCATGCTCACAGATTGGAAGACTAAATATAGTAAAGATGTCAGTTCTGCCCGAGTCACTAAAAAGCAGTGATGAACACATGAAGCACATGGGAAGAGCTGGTGGAAAATATGCTAAGCAAAGTAAACCAAGCACAAAAGGACAAGAACAACATGATTCCACTGAGGTAAGCTTA
Organism: Tenrec ecaudatus; assembly: GCF_050624435.1. Classification (NCBI taxonomy): domain Eukaryota; kingdom Metazoa; phylum Chordata; class Mammalia; order Afrosoricida; family Tenrecidae; genus Tenrec; species Tenrec ecaudatus. Next base: position 71,207,757 of record NC_134539.1, on the reverse strand, counting down.
AAAATGCAAAAGGGGCATAGAGAAAAAGCTACTGTATACATGCATTCCTGGGGTCAGGTTCAGATAGTATGACAGGGGCCAGACCAAATCCAAGGATACATTTGGTAGCCAACTAAAAAAGAGGTGGGGAGGAAAGACATTGGCTGTGGGGGAACAGGGCATTAACCCACCCAAGGGGACAGTGTTGTTTATAGAAAGAGGGAGCAGACTTCAACTCGGTGCTTCAAGATGAGAACACAACACACAGCATGAAGCAGTAATCCAATAGTGAGGCCTGAGTGGCCGGCCCTAAGCCCAGATACGTGGACAGCCTCCCCTCCTCCCAGAAGAATTCACTTCAGAAGACAGCATTGAAGCTACAGCTCAGGGAGAGGGACATGTCTGATCAGAGCACATGGGAGCAAATGAAAGGGAGAGGAAAAAAGTGAAGCACAGCGTGGCCCACCAAGCCCTGAGAAAGATATTCCTACTCAGAGCAGCCAAAGCAAACAGAGGACCATAGGGCCACCCCCAGGTCTGAACACAATGTCCCTCACTGATCCATAGTGCTATGGGGGACAACACTGGAGACATAGTATGGGAATTGTGCCCAATCAGATCCCACCACACTGAGGCAAAACGCTAAGGGTGTGCAACAGAACAGCAAGGGGAGCAAAGCAACAAAGTTCCCAGGGAACACCAAAAATAGAGTGTGGGGCCAGGGCGTGACACCCATCAGATTCAACTGGAAAACACTCCTAAAGGTCAACAAAAATACTTGAATTATATATAAACTTTCCTTTTTTTTTGGTTGTTGGCTTTTTTGTTATTGTTGTTATTGTTTTGTTTTCTTTTGTTGCTTTGCTTTGCTCTTTCTTGTGTTTGTGCATATTATTATCTCTGAATGTCTATCTAGAAAAGATAAGTGAGATAAGAAGGAGGACATGGGAGAGGGGTGGCAGGGGAAAGGAAGTGGGTGTTAACAAACTCAGGGACAAGGGAATAACAAGTGACTATAATTGATGGTGAGGAAGGTGTGGGAGGCATGGTAGGGCTTGATCAAGGGCAATGTAACTGCAAGGAATTACTGAAACCCAAATGAAGGCTGAACATGATAGTGGGACAAAAGGAAAGTAAAAAGAAATAGAGGAAAGAACTAGGAGGCAAAGGGCATTTATAGAGATCTAAATACAGGCATATGTAAATATATTTTTATATGATGGTGGGTGAACTAGATTTTGTACATATATTTATAGGTTTAATATTAAGGAAGCAGGTGGATATTGGACCTCCACTCAAGTACTCCCTCAACACAAGAACACATTGTTCTAATAATCTGGCATTCTGAGATGCTCACCTTCCCAACACAATCACTGAAGACAAAATGTATGCATAAGCAAATGTGGTGAAGAAAACTGATGGTGTAAGGCCATCCAAAGATATAGCATCAGGGGTCTGAAAGAAAGAAAGAAAGAAAGAAAGAAAGAAAGAAAGAAAGAAAGAAAGAAAGAAAGAAAGAAAGAAAGAAAGAAAGAAAACAAGACTACTAACCAAAAAAGATTGGCAGTTGGAACCCACCCAACTGCATTGTGGGAAAAAGACCTAGACACCTACAGCCAAGAAATCCTTCTGAGGCAGTTCAACTATTTCTCATGGAGTCCCTCTGAGTGGAAATCAGCTTGACAGCACCCGGAAACAAAACTGCACCCAGGAACTTGCCTGGCTTAGCATCAGGGTACTCTCAGTGTGGTTGTAACGAGCTTAAGTTCAGCTGAGTCTCATCTGACATGAGTTATTGAAACAAAGAAGTAGGTGCTTGACTCTTTCTCTTTCCTCTGAGACTGCTTGGCAGCTTCTGATTGGCTTGCAAAGCAGAGACTCATAACTTTGGGGGACGGGAAAGGCTGGCAGGAGAGATGGGAGCAGCTGACTTCAGATTCCCTTGACCCTTCTTTGATCCTCCTACAATTTTGAATTCTCTTCAGAAGGCAGCTTTGCGTCTGCTGTCATCTGCACCAACCAACAGGTTTCAGATCATTTTTATCAATGCTGTGAAACTGTTATAATGTATTAATCATCATACTTCGTCTTCTCCCAGAAAGGACGTAAGGAGAATAGTTTCATAAGTGTCAGCTATGCATGGTCTTTAAAATTAAATAGTTCAAAAAATATCAGCCCTTCAGAAAGCTAGTTTTTCTGCCTTGTATTGACAGCTCCATAGTCAGATTGGGCTATGTTTATTTGGGGGAATGATTGCCTCTGGATAGGAAAAAAAACAAAATGAGAATGACTGCACATGGTATTAGACAGATAAATTATTAGCTAACTAGATAAATTGGTTATAATGAAGATGACAACAATGATGAGGATGAATACAATGATGACATCAAGGATGGATGGATGGATGGATGGATGGATGGATGGATGGATGGAGATAAGTGGAGAAGAACACTCACTAGACTGCACTGAAGACATGAAGGGTTCTATCCCCTGTCAATATTCTGAATTCTCCCTCACCTTCTCTATCTTCTTAGAAACTCACCCGCCCCATTTTTGTCCGCACAGCATCGTGCCATGCCAGCACACGGCTCTTCCTGATCCTTCACCCTCCTCCTTTCTATCAGACGGTTCAAAATGTGAATGAAGTCTGAACTTTCTGAAAGTGTGAGAAGAGGTAGAAAAATTTTAGCAAGATCGCAGTCAAGAACTCATAGAACAGATGGATCTAAAGTTTAAAGACTGCCCGCCACCCCCACTGTCTAAGTTATTGCCACCAGGGGTCAGGCAGAGAAATTTGGAATACAATGCCATTGAATAGGAGTAAACATAAGACGTTCAAGTTTAATCTGAGGACATGTAAAAGTTTACTGAAAAAGAAAAGTAAGTTATGAATCAAAACTCCATGCAGAAGTAATTAAAACTAATTTGCTTTGTAAGCCACCACCCAATTCATACTGTTTTTAAGCATCACAACAAAGACAACTAATTATATGTCAATTCTCACCCAGTACTGCCTTGTCAAGGGTGACTGTTGTTTTAGGTTTAAAAATTGCTATTAGTGAAAATATTCAGTGTCCACTCAAATGTCATTAAAAAATTTATCTCCTAACTCAGAGAAGTCCAGTGAAAAACTGTTTGTAATGATGAGTTATGTTCTCACTTCTAGCTCTGAGTTGTTAAAATATAAATTATTTGATGAGTAAATTATTTTATGTCTTTTGTTAAATTCTATCTTTCAAATGGGTATAGCAATGATCAGTAACAATTCAATGAGTTGGGATGTCAAATTCATATTTGTAATAATGTTTATGGAGCTCCTTTGCAAAGTAAAAATAAGTATTCAATTAATTTGCTATTCTTATTACATTGCACCTGTGGCTTTATTACACAGTTATCATTTTTATTTTATTTTGAATGCCACCTTCAATAGTATAATGCAAAGCAATGTGTCCCCCTCATAACATTCAGAGGGAAACCAAGACTCCAAACCAAGCTCACTGCCATCGAGTCAGGGCTGACTTATAGCAGCCACCCTGTGGGTTTCTTAGACCTTGTTTATGGGAGTAGAAAGCCCTGTCTTTTTCCAGCCTGTAGCTGGAGATTTTCAACTGCGGACTGTGGGATAACGGCCCAACATAACCACCATGCCACCATCTTCCCTAGTCACATGCATGGATTGATTACCCTGCATGTCAGGAAAGTTTTAATAAATCAGTTTGGATTATTATTATTCTATAAGATATACTTATATTAGTATAAAATAATATGGATATAATAACATAATTATATCATTTTATGTACTATTATAGCAGAGTCAGGAACCCAACTTTGTCAATATGAGAAAGGCACTTAACCTACTTTAACCTTCCTTTCCTTTTCTGCAAAAGGTGGCCGAGAATAGAGCTGCTCTGTTGTGTGTGGGAAAGATAAGAAACATGTCTGACCATTGAATAAATGCTAGCAGGCACTTATTAATGGACCTCTGCAACACATGGAAACATGAACAGTAGAACCACCTCTAGAACAGCAGTGGATTGATAACTAAGTATCAACTGCCTTGCTTGCTCATTCTCACCCCATGCATGTATCTTAGCTCTCAAATTAGAAGCTGAAGAAAGGTGAATCGGTCTTATAATTTGTTTATACGTTGGTCAGAATCTAATGGAAGTCTGAGAATAGAGTAGCCAGTGTTGGAGTTATGGGAGTAGAATGAAATACAACTGTAATTACCTGACGGCTTACTGCTCCCCTTGGGCAAGGAGAGTTGGGGATGGAGAATTTGCAGTGTTGGGGAGCTCTATTTTATACAGTTTATAAATGGACAGAAATAGTGAATTGGATAAAATCAGGGGATGCGGATTAAGGAGGAGCATGTAACTGTCGCAACGGGCAATCAAAAAGCTAGCCAACCATGACACATGAACATACAACTCAAATATTTTGCATCAACTTGTTCATTATCTTTCACCCAGTGTGGCCTTTCTCTACTCTCTACCCGGAAGAAAATTCAAATGTGTGACCCAGATTTTTAGGTTCCTATATTCTATTGTGTCAATTCAACTATTAGTCTCCTTACAGCTGTTATTGGGTGCCACGTCGTGGGTTCTAACTCATGGCAACTCTAGGGATAGCAGGACAAATCACTGTCCAGTCCTGGACCATCCTCACAATGGTGAGGAATAAGCCCATTGTTCCAGCTACCCTATCAGTCTGATACTGTAGCTCATTATGGGAGTAGAAAATTCTTTCTCCTGGGGTTCTGAGTTCCCAACTCATAACCACTACACCACCAGAAGCATCCATTTATTCCTGCTTACAGTAGTTATCCACATGCATCCCTCATGCAATAGACCCTCATGTCTCTCTCACTACTGTGGGCTAACTGGAAATCACAGAATGAATTGTGAAAAACTGAACTTTAGTATTTTTTTTTAGTTATGCAATTTAATTACTTTCCAAAATATACAGTAACTCAATTAGGCTAGCAAAAACCCTTTAATATTATGTGATACCCACTATAATGAAAGATAAACCTTTTTATAATTATATATCAATTTACACATAAGCACTGTTGAAATTCATAATCATGCAATGCTAATTTACACTAAAAGAATCATAATGATTATGACTTATGTAATGTCAATCTCTCACCAAATAGCATACTAATGATCGCAATATTAGAAACTTTATTAAACAAATCTATCGAGGTGTGATGCTGTTATTTCTCCACATATCTTCCATCTATGTCTATACTCTTCTAAAGACAGTGGTTCCATCTCTCAAACCAATTCCAAACGTATTCTAACACCACAAAAAGACAGCAGCTTTCACATCCTCAAGGGGCTCCAATGGTCCTTGGGTTTTAGAAGAAAAAGAAGTCTGAAGGGCAAGGTCAGGCTGTAGGTAGTGTGGGTGAGATGAAATTCCCCAATGAAATTCTCATAGAACACCCCTGGCTATACTCCATGAAAGAGCAGCTGCATTGCCATGATAAACTAAAAATTCCTCCCTGCAGCTTCCCTTTTCCCCCCAATCTCAGTTTCTGTTTTCTTAAAATGTCTTCCTCGTCAGCCATCATCATCATCCTCTGGCCTTCAAGAAAATCGATCAAGATGTATCACTTTGGGATTTCAGATAAGAGGAAACTTCTTAACTGGGTTCTCTGCATGAATTTAACTGGCCCTGTTAGTCCCCTCAAAACAACTGTTTTATTTTTGTTTATTTTGTTTTTAAGGGAGCTTATCCTCAAAATTCCAATGGGGAGTTCTACTTTGTCCATAGGCTTTCTATGAGTTGGAATTGACTCCATTCCAATGAGTTTGTTTTTATTTTAACAAAGCCAGCAAGTTTGAAAGATACCATAACTAAAAAAAAAAAATTAAGAGAAATTGTCTGCAGACATTCACTGGTCACAGATAAATGTTTAAACACATTTTGTGTGGAATAAACCCACACATGCAAAATTGGAATTAAACATACCCTTCCATATTAAAAAGAAGTTAAGAACCCCTGATGCCAGAGTGGTTCAGCTGCTACCTGAAATGTCAGGAGTAGGAACGCGCAGCCATGGCTTAGGAGAGAGATGCGGCAGTCTGCTTCTGTAAAGAGAAACTGCCTTGGAAACTGTATGGGCAGCAATACTCCATCCCATAGGGTCACTATGAGTGAGAGCCAACTCAACAGCAAGGAGGTTTAGTACATTAATTATACCTCACTAAAAATAGTATGCAACTTAAATCCATATAAAAATGTTAGATTGTAAACTCAAAGTATGTGTTTAAAGGAATATGAGACATTTCGTGAATGGTCAGGAAAGACAACATAGCCATATAATTCTTTTTCCATTTAAGTCATAAATATGCTTCTTGATCTAGATTATAATGTAGCCTTATAACAAACATGAAAAATTAATATTTGATTTCCTAAAATATTTATTTCCCTAGGTGATGAAACTCTCCAGCAAATGCTAAATAGAGTAAAAAAATTAGCAAGAAGCACTCAGTAGGGATTAAGCTTACATTTTATATTTGTCATAATTACATTTATATAATTAAAAAAGAGAAAGCATTGTTATAAATAAACTAATATCCACACATGTTATTGTGGATCATGCTTATAAAATAAATTCTCTAACATGTATACTTAGGAATATAAAAGAATATACTGGCCAATCAGTATGATCTATACGTCTGAATAACTGAAAATTTTTTTCATATATATTATAAAATATATTCTGAATATTTAAATTAATATTATTATAAAAAGTACTTCAGAATCTTAGCATGTAATTTAAAAAATATATTAGGTCTAGATATTATAGGAAGGCAAACTTTTATTCTAATTGTAATAAAAATTTTATGAGAGATGTTTATTGCTAAAGTATCTTTCCCTAATCCAAAGTATAATTAATATAGGGTGTTGTCACTGATTGAATTGGGATCCCCCCCAAAATGTGTTGGGTAGGCATAATTTCCAGTATTATACAACTTCCCTCCATGTTGTAGTCGGATATAATTATCCTATGCATTATAAACTCTCACTTCTGTGATGTCAATGAGGCAGGATTAGAACAGCTAATTAGTGAGATAGGATACAATCTGTAGAATTAGTATGGATCTTTGATATAAGAGAGATTAAACAAATAAGCAAAGATCAGAGGGACCTGACTACCTTCATAACATAAGAGCCAGATGCAACTTAGAACAATCAGTTCTTACATCATAGCCATGCTGCATAGTCATCTGCAGGAAATGATCACTGAAGAGAAGGGGCTACAGCAAAGGGTGGCAAAGAAACCAGATGGGCCTGATTATCAATCGGAATAGTGTCTGGGGTCTTAAAGACTTGTATTCAAACAAGCAGCCACTTAAGTGAGGAATTATCTAAGTCGCCTCAGAAGAAGCACACCAGCTTGTGTGATCCAGAGATGGCAATTACAACATTCAAATATGGTGAGGAGAGAAGTATCAAAGCAATAATTATGAACACCCAAATTGTGGAAGGCTATGGGGATGGTGGAAACCCAAAACCCACCTGCAGAGTAGCAGGTCAGACCGAGCCACTGGCAGATCCACTCTAACTACATGGAAGAGTCTCCACCAGCCTTAATAACAGGCAGAGCCCATTGTCATCTGGATTATGCCAGATTGACCGTGATTCTTGGCCAACTGACCTCACGATAGGTGGGACCTGAACATGTTCAAGTGCAAGTATCTCTTACTGGTTCCGGAACTGAAATGTCTTCCTTGGCTTTTTTAATGTTGGGGGTCTGTCCATTCTTACACATTATTTGTATCTTTGTCTGTATGTACTATTATGTTTTTATCCTTATCACCGTAACGTGATTTTGTTTTTGTTGCTTTCTCCTGGGTCTCCCAGCTGTGAAGCATAGGAGGAGTGCATGCATAATGAGAATAACTGGTACAAGGGGTTATAAGGAATACAGGGGCGGAGGGAGTGATGGGGAGGCGATCTCGGGAGTAAATGGTGAAGATGGGAGTGTAGAAGGGAGCACTGGAATGGATTGTGATTGGATAACTCCTCTTGGAGGAGATTTGACCCTTGGAGCAGAAATATTCTAAAATAATGATGTGGGAGTGATTGTACAATTCTCCTTGATGTGACTGAATGATTGAACTATTGAATTATGTGATATGTAAACACTTGCTAATAAACATGTTAAAATAATAATAAATGTCGAGATGGAATAAAATGAATTGAAGAGGGGGAAAAAAAGAGCCAGGAGTGCAACATGCTATTTAGACACAGTTTCTATGTGGAGAATTCCAAAACAAACAGAAATATTGATGAAAAAAATCTATAGATATCTACAAGGAATGCTGGGTGCGTAGATGTTTTAAAAAGATAAAAACCTTCCCATAGAGCTGGCAGAAAGAAAAAGTCTTCCTCTATAGCGGGCTCCCTTAATTCAGATTCCTAGCCTCCTAAACTGTGAAAGAAAAGTTTCTGTTTGCTTAAGCAATCTACTTGTGGTATTTCTGTGATAAGCACACTAGATAACTAATTCACTACCATCGAGTTAATGCCAACTCAGATTGATCCTAGAGGTTTTAATGTTCTTATTGGCTTTTGTTTCATGGTAGCAATATCCCTTGCCAAGTGAAATCTTACACAGTGCCCTAGTTGAGCTAACAATGGCATTTTAACAATATAAACTGGTTTGCATTTTAACTTACTTATTATAAAGTCAGTCATTGAGAACATATTCTGTTCTGATGAACCTAACAATGAGAAACCCAAGGATTAAAGTTGCAAGGTTATATTTGCTTCATTATCAATTCAGTCATACCTTTCATTTTACTTGCATGATTTCATGACGGCCTTGTTTCACACCACTGAGCAATATGTATGATTTTATAGAACCAAATAAACATAACCTATTTTGCAAAAGGGCCAGTGTGGTGTCATAAACTTCCAATTAACGAGATGCTTTGAAAATTTCAAATGCATGTTCAAAGTAGAAGTTTATGCAGAAACACACAAATTAACCTTTGGGGTTTTGAGTATAACAATTTGTGCAACATAATCTAATGTAGTGCCTTGTACTGTCCTTAAAATATGTGTTCATACAGTTTAAAGCAAAATGTGAGGAATTCTGAGATCTGCAGTTCTCAACCTGTGGGTAATGACCCCTTTGGGTTTTGAATGACCCTTTCACAGGGGTCGCCCAATCCATAAAACAGCAAAATTCCAGTTATGAAGTAGCAACAAGAATAATTTTATGGTTGGGAGGTCACAATATGAGGAACTGTATTAAAGGCATTAGGAAGGTTGAGAACCACTATCCTAGATGATTTCTAGAAATACTAAAGGTGTTTATTAGACAATTGGCATCTATTAAGTCTTCTAAGCCTAAAATCCTGGATCCATGTTATTTAGTCTTCATATGGCAAATATTTTGGAATGTGGAATTGTGGAGCAAAAAAGGATATGCAATGACATAAAAACAGAGACCACACATTCAGTATAAAGAAAATCCAGAATGGGACAAACCAGGTTAATATTACTAAATAAAACTAATGATGAACCAGTAAGCTTATGACCTGCTTATTAGAAAATAGTGAGAACTCATCTCTAACAAATGCGTGTGCTGCAAACACTCAAGACTAGTCAGTAAAGCAATTGATAACATGACTCCCTTTTGTATTCACAACCATGGACAATCCTGTCCCTTCTTCACTATGGACTTGAACTCATGAGCTACTATCAATATGAATAAAATATGCATGTCATCTCCAAGTTTAGGTGATCAAAGGCTGTGATTTCTGTCTTACTGGTATGTTACTTTGAGGACAAAGCTACAGCTGAGTGAAGCCATGGTAGTCTCAATTACCTCATATGCATGTGAAAGTTGGCTATTGAATAAGGAAGGCCGAAGCAGAATCCATGTATTTGTATTGTGGTGCTGGTGAAGAATATTGAAAGTACCATGGACTGCCAAAAAAACAAGCAAACCTGTCATACAAAAGGCCAGGGTGCTCCCGAGAGACAAGGATGCTGAGAACCCAGTCTCTGGATAAGAACACCATGCTTGGTAAAGTAGAAGGGTCGCAAAAGAGAGAAAGCCCCCCAAGAACAAGGACTGACATCAGGCGACTCAAGCATAGGAACAATTTTCAGGGCTGAGCAGTTTCCTTCTGTGGTTTGTAGGGGTGAAACCGACTCAATTGCACCTGATAAAGCAAGTGCTCTTTGGGGCCTGTCTTACTTTTGCTATGATCAAAGACACTTCCATGCCATGACTTGACCTATGGGGACATCAACGTGTACCTAAGTCTTGACCAGAATCGCAGGAAGCTTCATTTCGGGCGGTGCCTCCTGATGGCTGCATCCCCGGCACCTTGAGTGCCACCTTGGGAGAAACCCGGAAAAGCTGGCGAAGCTCAACTACGTCTGGAATCCTGAACTTCAGGTACTCAGGGAGAGAATAAACGTTGCTTTAAGTGGTACATAACGGACACAGAATTATCAATTCTTCTAGTTTTTCAACACAACTTGGAATTCTAAATCCGTGTGTGTAGAATCTGTGTCTTTGTTTTGGGGGGTGGGGAGCAGCTAATTAATTTAGAAGCTAAATATGCAGCATAAGATGCAAAGCTTAGGGTAAATGGAGTTAGGTGTCATTATTTTTCTCTGACACATTAACAAGGGGAATGGCAAAGGGAAAGGAGGAAACTGTTTCTCTAAAGCAAGATTTTTTTCTACACATGATGCCGAACATGTCAACAGAGATGACATAGGAAAAGGTGAGAAGTTCCAGGGGCAAGTAGATGTAATGGTCAATAATAATATCAGAAGGGGGGAAATCATAACTAAGTGAGCAATTCACCAGAGGAGGGACCTTAAATCAATCCAAGGCGTGATATTAAATCTGCTTCGCATTTTGCTTTCGACCGAATGGTAATAAGCAAATCCCAAAGTAAGCCCAAGGGATTATTTTTTCCTTTTGAAATTTGCAAGACTCTGCCATGGTTAATATACATGAGTTTCAAATTGCTAGGGGAAAAATAGGCCAATTTCTAATACAGAAATGTACTCGGAGAAATAAGTCACACTAAAATAGTTTAAGACAAAATGTTTCTATAAATTTGTGCCACTGAATTATCATAATATCCTTTGCTTTTTAAGCCCATCTCTACCACTCTTAACATTTCATCTATCACTTCTATGAGGTTGAATCCCAAATATGAATTTATATATTCCCCAACCACATTATTAACTGCAATTCTTTATCTCAAATTGTATTTTCACTCGTTATCCTATCTCTCTTCTGACAATGATCTTTCTTCCCAAACTGCCTCCCCTTGCCCACTCGAGCACACATTTTTATGCAGCAGTGAATATTGTCAGATGTACACTTATTTTATTTTAAATTTATTTTCCTTAAAAAACACAGCCTTGAGATGGACGGTTGCACTGTTGGTATTTCAAACTCAGGAGCCATTCTTTGGGAGGAAGAGAATATGATTTTCTTCATAAAGGTTTGCAGGTTCAGAAACCCTGTATAGAGTTGTTATGAACTGGAATTGACCCGATAGCAGTGAATTTGGTTTGGTTGGGTTACAATTTCTAGAAAAGGACTGAACCTTTACAAATGCTAAATAAAGAAACAAAACAAAAGCCACGAGTGAATCTGTAGCCTGAGTAAATGGTAAGTTCAACTATGAGCCCAAAACTGCATTCAATAAAATAAATTTAAATGAGACAATGTACAAATAAAAGATGCTTAGTGGATGCTGTGTGGAAGAATATATATGGGAATAATAATACAAAAGGAGTCTTGAATCTCTTGGGATACCAAGTTTAAAAGCTCTACACCAACAAACAAAATTAGGCGTATCCTAAAAAATAAATAAAAAGCATAGATCAAAGTTGGAAAAACTTGAATAAAATAAATAACAATAATATTTTCTAGAATAAAATAGAATGCCATAAATTCATCTTATAATATAACTAGTTTAATAAGTAAACAACTTGGAGAGAACCAACAATCTTGGGAATAGTATTGATTTATGTAGGAGAAATGAGGAAATAGAAAAATCACCACGGACAACACAGTAATAATTTCTGCAGGCAAGATTCACCATTAAGCCAAAAGTTAAGTATAAAAGGAGTTACTTGTAATTCTTAAAGTGTCTCCCAAATATTTATCATCACAGTAGGAAAAACAGTAACTTTACAATGAAAAACTTTGAAGATATCATCTTAATCAAAGGATCAAGATTAACTTAGCTGGCAACAAGATTGATATCACATGCCCACTGATGATATGCAAAGAAGGGGCTATCACTGCTGTAGTAATTTTTGCAGTGCTGCACAACCTCAGATTAATCACAACTAACCACAAAAATATCAAGGAAAAATAAAGGACGACTACGAAATAACTGACCAGGAAACTTTAAAAAGTGCCAAAGTCAAAAAAGACAAGATAAGCTTGTTGAACTATGAAAGACTGAAGGAGACTAAGGGGATGGGGCAACTGATTAAACATGGGATATCAATTTGGATCCTGGAAGAGAAAATGATACTAGTAACATATTGTTGATTGTAAAAGTTTTATAAAAATCTGTATTTTGGTTAATAGTTTGAGCTTGTGTTTATTTCTTTGACTATATAGTATGTTAACATAAAGGAAGTTTCATGTAGAGAGGCAGATAAGTGAGACAGTTCTATTATTTTTTAAATCCTTCTGTATTCAAAGATACACCATGAGCTACTTATAAGTCAGAGACCAATTTGGAGAGAATATTTGCAAGTTTTACATTTACAAATAAAAAGTTTACTTCCTCCATGTCCAAAGATCTAAAAATTCGGAGGAAAAAGTTCAGAAACGCTGTAGAAAAATTGAGAAGAGATAATAACAGAAAATTTACAAAAGGTCATTTTAAAATGTCTTTTAGAACATGACAAGATGAGCATCTTTATCTATCAAAATGAAAATTAATAGTACACTGACCTGCTATTTCTCACCGTTACACTCACTAGAATGTGGGCACACTGATACGCACATATATTACTGGCTGGGATGCATATTGGACCACACTTTATGAAGAAGACTTTGAATGTCTTAAAACGGAAGGACAAATAGAAATAAACACAGGCAGTTAGTGGGTAAAGTGCTGTTATGTTGTGGGAATTGCAAGCATTGTCACAAAATAAAATCTGCATGATTTTTTTTCTGTTTTCATGATTTATTTTGCCCAGCCGGCAGTGTGGTTCATTTTAATGAAAATTCTTTATTTCACTTTCTAAATTACTTTTATTGGCATATAATTTACATACAACACAATTCAAGAATGCAATCATATTCAGAAGAGTTTGGCGATCATCACCACAATCAATTTTAGAACAATTCCGTTATTCTCACATTCATTCTTTCTAGCCTGCTGCTCCCCTCAACTTCCCCTGCCGTGTCTCTAAATAATTGTTAATCCAGCTCCGGACTCTATCTATCCCGGATTTCATATACAGAAAAAAAATCATACAAAGCAATATCAAGAAACAACAACACAGAAAAACCTCCATTGAAAAGAAAACAAAATATTGAAAACTGGAACCATTTAAAATGGGTCGAAAGGAAGATCAACTTATAAGATGTTACATTTTACCCTAGTTGCCTTTTACAATGCTCTCTCTCTGGTGGTGAGGCTATCCATGTCCTTGTGAGGACCTGCAAATGGATTTTGGACTTCCACTGCGATCCATAACCATTGTACCGTGGTTGTAAAGGAATATCTGCTCTGGATTTGGATTTTATGATTTATAACCCACTACAATAGCTTCCATTGTGAACATTGGGAAAGGAAAACACTGGGAAGGATGTGGATCAACTGCAGGTCAGATACTTTCCCCGGAGTATAGAAACTTTGGAAAACTGCTCAACGGAATTTTCATAAAAAGATAAATATCAACAGACTTAATTCTGTGCTTAGAAATTTTCCCAAATGAAATGGAAATGTATGTCCACAAACAGTTGTGTGTAGATCTTCATAACAGCGTTCCTCAGAAAATTTCAATATTGGCAAGAACCCAAATGTTTATCAACAGATGAATACAATGCATAAACAAATCATGTGACATGTTCATATGAGGATATACTACTCAGCAATAAAAAGGAAATAAAACTGAATAAATTACTTAGGCATAAAACAGAGAGCAATCTCCACAGCATCTGAAAAATATATAAAATAGACACATAAGACTATAGACAGATACAAAAGAATATTTGCTGTATGTTTCCAGTTATATGAAGTGGCAGAAGAAGAAAACCTACGTTACAGGGATTCAAAACCCATAGATGGTTGCCTCTGTGGGGAGTCCATTCCTGGAGCCCTGTGTGTAGTCAATGCCTTTGGTGTGGCTGGGGCTTATTTGTACAAGACCATCAGTTCTTGGTCATATGCTACCTCCTGAAATGGTTTAATGTCAACTAATTCTGCAGCAATTAATTATGTTCCAACCTAAGAACAATTGTGAGGATGACATAGGACCAGCAGTCTTTCATTCTGTGTCACCAACAGTCATTATGAACCAGAAGCAAGTCTGCAGCACCTCAGAACATCCGTTCTTTTTGCTACACTGATTGTGCATCTCTTTAATCCTACTTCAATGCTTCCTCTCTCATTTGGTACTTTGCCCATGGAGTCTTTCAATATTGCAACTGCAGGGTTGATTTTTTTTTTGTCTTTAGGCCTTCAGTTTGAGAAATAGCAGCTACAATCTTACCTTTTCTTTTTCTAATTCCAGGTCTTTGAACAATTTATTATAATGCCTCAGTTTGCCTTTCAAGTGGCCCTTACACATTTTCTCTTAGTTCTCTTACTTCACCATTTCTTCCATTTACTTGAACTCCTCCACGATCAAGAGCAAGTTCCAGCAACTCTTCTGACATCCATTTTAGTGTTTCCTTTTCAATGGCCTTTTTGCTTTCTTCATGTAGGGTGTTGTAGATGTCACCCACAATTTATCTGGCTTTTGGTGACTAGTGTTCAATGTCTCTAATCTATTCTTGAGCTGGAATATTGATCAGAATATTTCAACAAATATTCACTCCTATAGGTCAAGAAATTTGTGGCATAGCTACACAGCCAATTGATTTGAAATGAGTATATTTGTGTCTATTACAAAGATTAGTCCAATCCAATGGAGAAATTATGAAACAATAGCATTAATATAAAGAACCCTTGTGGTTTAGTGGATTAGTCTGTACGCTACTAACCACAAATTCAGCAGTTTGAACCCATTAGCAGCAGCATGGAAGTAAAGATGAGACTTTTTGGTCCCTTAAGTGACTCCATGGAACTGAGTTAGGTTTGGGTATTATAAAAATGGCATATAAATAAAATCTTAATGAAGATGATTTTTTAAAGTATCTCAGCAATGCATTAATGAGGAATTTCCCTAAATTCAAAGCAGAGTCAGAAGATGATGTAGATGAGATATAACAAAGCATATCAATACTGATGTCAGATAGATCTTGGCTGAATGGAAAAGAACACTGGCAAGACAGTGTCTTGTGTTTTATTACTGTGCAAAGGCATTTAACTGTATGGATGTTAACAAACTCTGGATAACATTGAGAATAAGGGGATTTACAGAACACTTAACTGTACTCATATGCACCTGTACATAGAGTAGAACTGCATAGTTTCAAATGAGCAAAGATGTGCATCAGGATTAGATCCTTTCATCATATTTATTCAATCTGTATTCGGAGGAAGTAATCCAAGAAACTGGATTCTATGAAGAAGGAAGCAGTATCAGGAGCGAAGGAAGACTCATTAATAACCTTTAATATACACAAAGCACAACCTAGCTTGCTGAAGGCAAAGTCTTGAAGCACGTCCTGAAGAAGATCAAAGACTACAGCCCCATTATGGATTATACCCCCACATAAAGAAAACTAAACTGCTCAACCTGGACCAATAAAGAACATCATGATCAGACTAAAGTTGTCAAGGATTTCATTTTATTTGGATCTACAATTAACTCTCATATGGAAGCAACAAACAAGAAATTAAGTGATGCATTTTATTGGGGAAATTTATTGCCAAGTATTTATTTAAAGTATTAAAAATCAAAGATATTACTTTGAGGGTTAAAGTGTGTCTGGTAAAAGCCATGGTACTTTGAATTATCTCATATGCCCGTGAAAGCTAGATATGAATAAGGAAGACTAGAAAAGAATAGAATTATAGTGTTGACAAAAATATAAAATATAGCATGAACTTCCAGAAAAATGAACTCACTAGTCTTAGCAGAAGTATAGCTATAAGGCTCCTTATAAGGGAGGTTGGTGAGACTCTCTCTCCTGTACTTTGATCATGTTAATACGAGAGTTCTGAGCCTGATTAAGGACATATACTTGGTAGAGTAGAAGATCAGCCAAAAAGATAAAGACCCGCAATGAGATGGATCGACACAGTGGGTACAACAAAGGGATGAAACATAAAAATGATTGTGCGTATGGCATAGGGCCAGGCAGCGTTTTGTTTTGTTGTGCATAGGGTTCCCACGAGACAGAAGTGACTGGAGGTCACCTAGCACCAATGAGAAGGGAAGGGGGCATTGGCTGAGAAAGAGCGCAAGGAAACTTTCTGGATGGCAGCAGTCTTCAGTAGCTTGATTGGGTAGTAGTGGTTACACAGATGGATGCGTACGTTGCTGTTAGGTAACATAGAGTCTATTCTAACTCATGGAAATCCTTCTATACTGAGTTGAGAACAGGGTTTTCAAGGCTAAGATCTTTCAGAAAGCAGATTTCAAGGCCTGTCTCTGGGGGGTTTCTAATCCGTCAGCTTCTTGCTTATGCCAAGTACTTCACCACTTAGACTCCTCAGGAACTCCTACAGTGGTCAAAACTAATTAAACTCCAGTGGTACTGTACAAACTAGCCAATATTTGGTAAAAATCCCAAAATGTTCCTTTAAAAAAAAACCAAAAAAACTCACTATGAGTCAATACTAACTCATAGCAACCTCTGGTGGGTTTACAGAATTGTAATTGATCATGTGAGTAGAATGCCCAGTCTTTCTCCCACAGGGCTGCTGGTGGTTTCAAACTGCTGACCATGCTGATTGCAGCCCAACATTCCTTAAGGAAGGGATAAGCAAAATGTGGTGTATACATACCACAACATGTGGTACATATAATGAAATAATTGATCAGGTACAAAGAGAAATGAAAGTCTTCTAAATATCATTATATCGGTTCTTATTGAAAACTTTAACTGAACAAAATAACTCAGTTGCAAAAGGACAAAGAATTAATGATCTAACATATGAAATACATAAATACATAGAAACCAAAGACCATTATGGTTACCAATGGGGGGTGAGGGGTTTGCTTAGAGAACAAATGTATGTTCTCACAATGGTGGCATAATTTGGAAGATGGTAGTAACGGTGACTGGATGGCATGAAGAACAGTGATCAATTTCATTGGCTTATATATGTCAAATTATTGACAAATGTTTTGTAGTGTGCATTTTAATATTATCATTGTTGTTGTAATAAAGAAAGATTGGTTCTTTCTATTACGACTATATTTCTTATGCTTTCTGAATCTACCTTTCTCATGATCTAAAAATGTTTACCAAGGACAGATCCAAGTTTTAAGGATCTGCCTGCTGACTCTACAGTTGAAGAGGAACACTTAAGAACAAGGAAAACAAACTTACAAATGAAAAATTAGGCACAAAGCCCAATTAGCCTCAATTAGCCTTGTGGAAAATCCATTTCTGATTGCCACCACCCTTAGTCCTGTGGGGGAGCTCAACATCTTTGCAAAGGCTGCAAAACTGACTTTAGTTCTTGTGCCTCTACAGAGTAGAAGGTGGGGGAAATAGGCAATTAGAAATTGGAAGAAGCACCTTCTGAGAATGAAAGAAGTCACTAGCCATGAGCCAAGGGATGTAAGGAGGAAGCTATAATAAAGAGGAGACAGTTTTAGGTAAAAGAATGATAAAATATATAAAACTTAACATGAGTGAGTAAAAATTTGGTAGCTACCTTGGTTTCCAGGTTAAAGTAGGAATTAAAAGACAAATAAGCAAAAATACCTGCTTCTGTGTCCAGGAAGGGACAGAGTGGTGGTAAGAATATCTATCTGGGGACTTCCGGCAAGATAGTGACTGAGTAACACACCAGAAGGATTCTGCAGAAATCAGCACAAGATAGTCACTAAGAGGGAAATTCAACACTGCCAGGTTGGAGGAGGAGCATCATAAAAATAAGTAGACACCGTTCTACTAGGTTTTGAGGAGCTGTAGGCTTTTGACTAACCATTGTGGAGGCTGGCTAGGGTTTAATCTTAGACCCACCACTGTCTCTCCAGAGCCTGGATCCTTGCCACTGCCTCAGGGCAGGGTTTAAATCCCTCTAACCCCGTGGTAAAGGATCAAGACTCAGCTATATCGTTACTTTTATTTCCCTCACTTCTCTCTTTCCCCCACCCACAGTCTCAACAAGCAGGGTTTTTTTTCTTTTTCCTTTTCTCTTACACCCTACAGGCAACTTCTAAGCCACTCCCTTTATCCTAGGTCATTTGTGCTTGCCTTCCACCCAGCTCGAGGAGCTCCACCCTCTACAGCATAACAGGAGGCTGGGGAAATACCACCAAACTTCCTCGGGGGGGGGGGGGGGGGAATCCTGCCTGACCACCCACCATCTGCAGTGCTTAACACACGTATAGGGAAATCCTGGCCACTTTCTTCCAGGAGGATGTCCTGACTATGTCACTGCAGGAGCTCCTGCCTGTCCTCTGTAGCCCCACTTGACTGAGAGAACTTCCTCCCACCTGCCTTAGTGCCTCACACCACCTAAGGCAACTAGGCCAACACTCCCCAGTGCTCCACACTGCTGCAGGAATCTCTGCTCAACCTCTGTGGCAATCTAGCTGACCAGGGCAATTCCACCCACCATCCACAGTGCTCTACACCAAAGTGGGCACATTCACGTGCCTTTTGCGGCACTCCCATTGCAGCAGGCATCCCGCATGCCATCTGTGGTGCTCCAAGCTGCCGTGGGGACACCATCATGGCTTCTTGTGAGCTCACCCAGTGTAGCACCCCGTTCTCGCAGGTCCATAACCACCCAACCAGCATCCCCTGAGAGGATCATCTAATTTGCCCTCCAAATAGAATAATACTGGTTGACTAGGTAAAAGAGTGAAGCCACAGAGGATAAAGGGGTAGGCCAATCCCATAGTGCAATTAGCTGAGGCAGTTCAAAGAAGCATTCCTATGAGTCTCCCAGAGAGGGCCCAGTGCTCTTCAACTCTCTTGAAAATGGCCCTGAGTTTATCTAAAACAATGCAATGCAAACAGCAATCAACCCCAATGACCTCAATGAAAAAACAGGAGAGGTCTTCAGATGAAAGGCAATGTCTAAAGATGCCATGAACCTAATGATGGCCATAGAAGAAGCAGATATTGATCTGCCATAGAAATAAATTTTCAGAATGCTGCTGGGAGTCATACAGAATATGAGGGAAACAATACAGCAAGATGATGAAATGATAGAAGAGATAAAGACCATACACCAAATCAAAATGCAAAAAGAAATACAAACACTCCAAAAGATGAAAAAAGAAAATCACAGGCTCAACAATTATAGGAGATGACTTCAATACACTGCTCTCTGAGAAAGATAGATCACAGAGAAAGAAACCTAACACAGAGGATACAGATCTAAACACTAAAGTTAGACAATTTGACCTGATAGACATTAACAGAGCTCTCCACCCAAATACCCCCAAATCATATCCTTTTCAAGCCCATGTGGTATATATTCAAAGTTAGACCACATGTTGGGACATAAATAGAATCTGCATAAATGTAAGTACATTGATATTCTACAGATCTCTCTCTCTCTCTGACCACAGTGCCATAAGGCTGGAACCAACAAACGGAAGATGAAGAAAACAAGGGCAAACAATTGGAGGATGACTAACTTTCTATTGCAAAAGGAGTGTGTACTGACCCAGATCAGAGATGAAATGAGTACATTTCTAGAAAATAATGGGAATGGGAACATGATGTACCAAAACTTATGGGACACAGCAAAGGCAGTTATCAGAGGAAGTTTTGTAACAATAAATGCACACATGAAAAAGGAAGGAAGACTTATGATTGATATGCTGGCATAAAGTTTATAACACCTAGAGCAGAGTCAACAGCACAATCCTACTAATAGCAAAAGAAAAGAAATAATAAAAATCAGAACTGACAGGACTGAGATTCAGAAGAGGAAAAATAAGAAAACTATGGGAAAACTTTATGCTCCTAAAAATTGGTTTTTTGAAAGGATAAATGGAATCGACAGACCATTAGCAAACCTAACCAAGGTAAGGAGGAAACAAAGTTCAATAGCAAGGATGAAGGATGAAAGAGGGGACATTACAACAGACCCTAATGAAATCAAAAGGATAATTACACAGTACTATGAAGGATTGTACTCCAATGAATTAAACAACTTGGGAGACATGGACAAATTCTTGGAAAAACAATCCCTCCCTAGACTATACCCAATGGATGTCAAGCATCTCAACAGACCCATAGTAATAGAAGAAATAGACAAGGTTATCAAGGGATTACCAACAAAAATAATCCCCTGGGCTAGATGACTTCACCGAAGAATTCTACCAAGCATTCAGAGAAGAACTGACATGAATCCTACACAAACTTTCCGAACATAGAAAAAGTTGGCAAACTCCCAAATTGTTTTTATGAAGCTAGTATAGCTCTGATACTTAAACCAGGCAAGGACCCCACAAGAATTGAGAACTACAGACCAATATTCCTGTGAATATCGATGCAAAAATCCTTAACACAATACTAGCCAATAGAATACAAAAGTCTATAAAACAAATAACTCACCATGACCAAGTGGGATTCATACCAGTGATGCAGGGATGGTTCAACATACGAAAGACCATTAGTATCATTCGCCATATTGTCCTGAAAAACTATAAGAATGATAAATGTGGAAAAAGCATTCGACAGCATCCAACACCAATTCCTGTTTAACACACTCAAGAATATAGGAAAGGAAGGAAAATTCCTCAATATAATACAAGCTCTATATGAGAAACCAACAGCCAACGTGGTAATCAATGGAGAAAGGACGAAAACTATCCCACTGAAAAAGGGGACCAGACAAGGATGCCCCTTGTCCCTACTCTTATTTAGCATCATACTGGAGGTCTTAGTTAACAGCATAAGGCAAAGAAAAAACATCACAGGTATTTGCCTGTGGAAGGAAGAGGTGAAACTATCATTATTTGCAGATGATATAATTTTATATATGGAAAATACCAAAAGATACACAAGGGGAATACTGGAAGCAGTAGAGGAGTATGTCAGAGTGGCAGGATACAAGATTAAGAAACAAAAGTCCATCAGACTTCTATACACATTGGATAAGACCACAGAAGAGGGGATCCAAAAGGTGGTACCCTTTACAAAAGTCAAGCACATACTGAAATATCTAGGGATATACCTGAATAAAAAGCACCAAGAGCTTTTTATGAGGAAAACTACAGAACACGATTACAAGAAGCCAAGAGTGACCTCAACAAATAGAAGAATTTCCCATGCTTGTGTATTGGAAGACTAAATATAGTAAAGATGTCAGTTCCATCAGAGGCACTACATAAGTTTAATGCTATTATGATACAATTACCACCATCTTTCTTCAAAGAATTGGAAAAACTGATTAGTAACTTCATATGGAGAGAGAAGAAACCCAGAATTAGTGGAGAACTCATCAAAAAGCACAGAGTGGGAGGTCTTGCTTTACCTGACTTTAGCACATATTATACAGCCACGGGGGTCAAAACCGTATGGTTTTGGTATAATGACAGATACTCAGACCAATGGAAAAGAACAGAAAACACAGAAAGAAAAACATCAGCATACAGACATCTGACCTTTGATATGGGCCCAAAAAATATCAAATGGGAAACAGATGCCCTCTTCAACAATGGTGCTCAAAAAAATCGATATCTACCTGCAGAAAAATGAAGCAAGACCCTTATGTCACTCTAGGCACAAGAATAAACTCAAGATATATAACAGACTTCAGGGTAAAACCCCAAACTATTAGGGCCATCGATGAGGGAATTGGGACAAATCTGAGAACATTGGTGCAGGGTACATATCCTATCAGGGTTAAGGAAGGACACAAATATAGATGAGTCACAAACTGACAAGTGAGCATACTGCAGATAAAACACCTGTGTGCATCGAAAAACTTCACCAAGAGAGTAGTAAGAGAGCACACGGACTGGGTAACATCTTTAGCAATGACACATCAGAAAAAGGCCTTATTACTAAAATCTACAATACTCTGCTGGCTTCCGAAAAGAGAAAAAAACATTGCCCACTGAAGAGGTGGGAAAAGGAAAGGACCTGAACAGAAGTTTTACAAGGGTAGAAAATCGAATGGCCAATAAACGTATGAGAAAACGCTCCCAGTCATTAGCCATAAGATAAATGAAAATTAAAACAACTATGAGATACACCTAACATCCTGAAAGATAGCCCAATTCAAAATATCAGAAAGCAACAGGCATTGGAGTGGTTGTGGTGAAATAGGAACTCTCATGCACTACTGGTGGATCTGTAGACATGTACAACCACTATTGAAATCAATTTGGCAATATCTAAAACAGATGGAAATTGAGCTACCATACGACCCAGCAACCCCCCTCATGGGCATATAGTCAAAAGAAGCAAGAAACAAACCATGGCCAGATATCTGTGCTCTAATGCTCATCACTGCATAGTTCACAATTTACAAGGAGTTGGAAACAACCCAAATCTCCATCAACAGAGGAATGGATTTAAAACCTGTGGTATATACATACAATGGAGTACTACGCATCCATAAAAAGCAGTGATGAATACATGAAGCCCATCACCACATGGGAAGAACTGGAGGAAATTATGCTAAGTGAAGTAAGCCAATCACAAAAGGACAAGTACAACATGAGTCCACCGAGGTAAGCTTAAAAATGCAAAATGGGCATAGGGAAAAAACTACTGTATACATACAATCTTGGGATAAGATCAGGTAGTATGACAGGGGCCAGACCAAATCCAGGGATACATATGGTAGCCAATTAAAAAGGAGGGGGGGAAGACATGGGTTGCAGAGAGCAGGGCACTAACTCACCCAAGGGGAGGGTGTTATTTATATCTCCACAGGGAAAGAGGGAACATA
This sequence comes from Tenrec ecaudatus, assembly GCF_050624435.1. Taxonomy (NCBI): domain Eukaryota; kingdom Metazoa; phylum Chordata; class Mammalia; order Afrosoricida; family Tenrecidae; genus Tenrec; species Tenrec ecaudatus. Next base: position 71,184,535 of record NC_134539.1, on the reverse strand, counting down.
ATTCAACTCAGTGCTTCAAGATGTGAATGCAATATACCACAATGAAGCAGGTATCAAAATAGAGAGGTCCCAATCTCAACTACATGAATAGCACAGTCCCCACTTCCCCCAGAAGAATTCACTTCAGATGACAGCACTGAAGCTGCAGCTCAGGGAGAGAGACATGTCTGATCAGAGCACATGGGAGCAAATGAAGGGGGAGGAAGAGAGAGTGGAGCACACCCTGGCCCACCAAGCATTGAGGATGATATTCCTGCTCAGAGCAGCCAATCCACAGAGAAGTCCATATGACTGGTTCCACTACAAGACATAACATCCCATAGTGGCCCATAGCACTATGGCAGACAACACTGTAGATGCAGTATGGGAATTGTGCCCAATCTGCCTCACCACACTGAGACGAAACACTAAGGGTGTGCAACTGAACAGCAAGGGGAGCAGAGCAACGAAGTCTCCAGGGAGGACCAAAAATTGACTTTAGGCTTTAGGGCCAGGGCATGACCGCTCCCACTCCCACCCCCCTCCCCCCACTGCCATCAGACTGGACAGGAAAACACTCCTAAAGTCAACAAATAGACCTTGAACTATTTATAAACTTTTCTCTTTTTGTCTTTGCTTTTCTTGTTGTTGTTTTGTTTTCTTTTGTAGCTTTGTTTGTTCTCTCTAGTTTTTGTGCATATTATTATCTCTGTATGTCTATATAGATAATATAAGCGGGATAAACAATCTGGAGGAAAACAACAATGGGACCAACAGTTTTGGGGATACATGGGAGATGGGGACACAGGGGAAAGGAAGTGGTGTTTAACAAACCCAAGGAATAACAAAGGATCTAAAATATGAGGAGGGTGTAGGAAGCACGGTAGGGCTTGATCAAGGGCAATGTAACCAAGAGGAATTACTGAAACCCAAATGAAGGCTGAACATGATAGTGGGACAAGAGGAAAGTAAAAAGAAATAGAGGAAAGAACTAGGAGGCAAACAGTATTTATAAAGGTCTAAATACAGGCATGTACTTATATAGGTGTATATATGTACATATTGTATTAAGGTAGCAGATGGACATTGGGCCTCTACTCAAGAACGCAAGAACACTTTGTTCTATTAACTTGGCATTCCATGAAGCTCACCTTCCCGACATGATTGCTGAAGACAAAGCGGGTACATAAGTAAATGTGGTGAAAAAAGCTGAAGGTGTCCGGCTTTCAAAAGATATCACACCTGGGGTCTTAAAGGCTTGAAGATAAACAAGCAGCTGTCTAGCTGAGAAGCAACAAAGCCACATGGAAGAAGCACATCAGCCTGTGTGATCACGTATCAGGTATCAAAGACTCAGAACAAAAGAATCATATCATGTGAATAAGGGGGAGTATGGAATGGAGACCCAAAGCCCATCTGCGGGGAATTGGACATCCCCTTACAGAAAGGTCATGGGGAGGAGATGAGTCAGACAGGGTGCAGTATAGCAACAATGAAACATACTGCTTTCCTCTGGTTCTTTAATGCTTCCTCCCCCGCATTATCATGATCCCAATTTTACCTTATAAATCCAGCTACACCAGAGCATGTATAGAGGTACAGATAAGAGCTGGAAACACAGTGAATCTAGGACAGATAAACTCCTCAGGACCAATATTGAGAGTGTCCATACCAGGAGGGGAAGGGAAAAGTTGGGGGTGGGGGGAGATAGAGGGAATCGATCACAATGATCTAAATATAACACCCTCCTAGGGGGGATGGAAAACAGAAAAGTGGGTGAAGAGAGACATCGGTCAGTGTAAGACATGAAAAAAAAATTATAAATTATTAACAGTTCATGTGGGAGTGAGGGTGGTAGAGGGAGGGGGTAAATGAGGGGCTGATACCAAGGGCTCAAATAGAAAAAAATGTTTTGAAAATGATGATGGCAACAAATGTACAAATGTGCTTGACACAATGGATGGATTTATGGATTGTGATAAGAGTTGTAGGAGCCCCTAATAAAACAATTGAAGAAGAAGAAGAAGAAGAAAAAGAAGAAGAAGAAGAAGAAGAAGAAGAAGAAGAAGAAGAAGAAGAAGAAGAAGAAGAAGAAGAAGAAGAAGAAGAAGAAGAAGAAGAAGAAGAAGGAGACCACCTATCTGTTTTAGGAGAAACTACTCCAAAAGGAGTGGGGGCTTAAGACAAAGAATATGCTTTCTAGTTTTGTTTATTGAATCTATTTGATCAGGCTGCGATATTGCTCACATCACCTGACAAAAAAGTGTGGCATGATCCATTATGAATGAACTGTGACTGCTCAAGAATGCTGATTACTGAGTAAATCTCTCAGCTGAGTTGCCCATAAGAATGGATAGGCAATGTAAGTATGATGATACATTTTACCTTGCATAAAGCTATTCTGAATTACTCCTTGTGCGCCAACATCACACCTGGTCTAGCATTTTAGTATTTAAAAATATTTGAATGATATATACTTATTCAAAAAACAAATCACATTATAACACACTGCCATTGAGTCTATGGTGACTCATAACAACCCAATAGAACAGGGTTGAGTTTGAGTTTCCCTTTGAGTTTCCAAGACTGTAACTCTTTATGGGAGTAGAAAGCCCTGTCTTTGTCCCAAGGAGCAGCTGGTGGTTTCAAACTGCTGACCTGGCAATGAGCAGCTCAATGTATAACCCCTACTCCCTCATTGATCCTTAGTCATGATAACAGAAACCTAATTCTGAGTAAGCAATCAGTTTGAGCCAGTTTTTCCTATACCTCTTCTTGAAACACTATCATCATTAAGAACATCATACACATCTGATCCGCCCCCCCCCCCGGCCCCCTCCCCCGCAGATAGTTGAGTGAGGTTTGTTCATTGATTTCAACTTAGGTCTATTCAATTTATTAGTTAATTGACTTACTATCATTATAATACACTATTATGCTTGAGAGAAAATGATTTTGAAATATAAACCTTTATATATATGCAATTATTATATAGTTTTAAAATCTGAAAATACAATTTTTGAATAAATACCTTAAATTCAGGCCACAGATACATACTTAATCATTTACACTTACTATGAAATTTAATATACATGTGTAAAATGTAAAATAAAAACTCAATTTTGAAATTAAATGTGTTAGATTTTTTAATTATAAATTAGGTGTCAGTTTACAATTCAGATGGTTAATTTTGTATTCCACATTCTAAGATACTAATCAGCGCCCACATCAACTTAGTCCTTCTTTGCTCTTTGATTTCCTTTTCCCTCCTGTAGATCACAATCTTCCACTTTACCCAAGTCAGCACTTCAACATCAATTCCCTCATAGCTCTACCCTCCCTCCCTTGCTCTCCCCAATTTAGTAAACTCCAATGTCTGTTCCTTTTGATGAGAAGGTCTTTCTCTTGTTTTTACTTTCCCTCTTATAGCATTGCTCTCACATATTATTTGCCCTTTTATGATTGGTTAATTTAGGCACTCTAATGTTATTCGAGTATAACATAAAGCATAGCATCCCATTGTAGATATGGATCTGTTCCAAGATTTCTTTATTCTTTCTTCTAAAAGTTTTTTAGCAGATTACATTTAAAGAATATATTGTTGTTGATTGATCAGTTTTTAAGATATTCAAGAAGACTTGAGACTAATGATTAATTTGTGTTTTCATTAATAAATGTTTTGGTGTCCTTTGTTTGAAGAAAAAGTCAAAATTAGTAATTCTGATGAGCTTTAAAGAACATTTTCTTTGTTTTTGCAAAAGTGCCCCCAAAAGGAAAAAAATCATTTCCTCCAAATACTGATAAGTATTTAAATGTTTAAGGCCCTAAATTATATAAATCTATTTGCCCCATGTTTATCATGATAGTAGAAGCAAAACATTATCCAAGTACTTCACTGAGCCACATTGGTAAAACTGGTAAGAAATCTTAATGACTATGCAATGATTACTCAAAGTATTTTGTGACATATTTACCAACGCACTGCATTATTTATGAGCATTTTCTGTAGCTGATAGGCAAATATTGTCTTTGTTACCTAGTGGCTGACTATCTTACAGCAGCGCTTACCTTCCCTAGGTGGCTGTCTCTGCAAAGCGTTCACGGGAGTGTTTTATAGTTCCCTTAGTCCTCAAATTAACGTTGGTGGTTTGAAGGGAGAGTAATACCTTTCTCATTTTTACAGAGAGTTATGCGACGTCAATTATTATTATATTCTTACAGTCATTCTGAACGATTTACTTCCCTGAAGTCGATTTTTATTAGTAGTAAAAAATTATTAATATTAGCAGTTCCTAGAGTGGCCACTAAATGAATCATTCAATTGATTCTCTTTCTCTCGGAGTGACATTGCCTAAATAAGCTATTGAAGATCAGTTACATGGAAATCCAATATACGAACTATAAAGCAGCTCAACCGACCAGGAAAACAACTCACTTCACATTGGTGGCAGAGAAATTTTCCACTCTTCAATAATGCCTTCTGCAATTGTATTTTAGACAGGGTAGAGATGAGAATCATATAAATCTTTTTTTTAATGCATCTGGTATCAGCTAGGTAACGGCTCTGAAATTACATTTCTGCTATGCTAGAATCCACTGGCTATTTCTGACTAAGGAGAAAAGTTCTAACTCTATATGTTCAGCATCAGCACCTTGTATTCATAAACACTAAACATAGAGATTATCTGGTAGACAAGGAAAATGCACATTTCTAGAGGACTCACTAAATATTAGTAGATTTAGATCTAAGTTAATATTCCAGATTACAAATAAAAGACATCCCATGAAGTGAAGTTCAGTGCATAACATTCAATAAATTGTGTCCTTACTTGGAGAATGCATTTTGGATGTTAAAAACCCAAGCCATTCTTGCCATAGAAGAAAATACTGTATTGATTGTGTTACTGTTGGTTGCCATCCCAGTGTTTTCCTGGCCCCTGATGAGCCCAGGGGTGCAGAGCAGAATAGCACCGTGGGGTTTTCAAGGCTGTGATCTCTCAGAAGCAGATTGCCACATCTGTCTCTTGAGATGACTCTGGGTGCATCCTAAATAAACGCTAGCCTTTCATCTAATGATCCATCTCTTAAACATTTAAGCTTGCTCAAAAACAAAACAATAACTGCATATGGTTTCTTACGTCCATTTAAACATTATTATAACCAACAATTACTCAATTAATGTTGTTTTGAATTGATTTTTCAAAAGTTTCCACTCCTCTTTATTCAATTTTATTTTGTGAGTTGAGTCTGTTCTTTAGATATATGACGTTACCAGCTCTGTCATTCAGTCTGTAACTTAATTGTCAAGTCTTGTCATGTCAAATTTAATAAGGGTTATCTTTAGTCATAGGGCACAATAAGAACATATTTAAGATGTGTCTTCTAAAGCTGATGGTGCTCAGCTATCTAAAGATATAGTGTCTGGGGTCTTAAAGTCTTGAAGGTAAACAAGCGGCCATCTAGCTCAGAAGCAACAAAGCCCACATGGAAGAAGCACACCAACCTGTTTGACCACTAGGTGTCAAAGGGATTAGGTATCAGGCATCATCAGAACAAAAAATCATATCATTGTGAATGAAAGGGAATGTGGGGTGGAGACCCAAAGCCCATCTTGGGGCAATTGGACATCCCCTATGGAAGGGTCTCGAGGAGGAGATGAGCCAGTCCTCCTGGATACTTGCAATGTAGCAACAATGAAACATACAACTTTCCTCTAGCTCCTAAATGCTTCCTCCCCCTCCCTCACTATCAAGATACCAATTCTACCTTACAAATCTGGCTAGACCAGAGGATGTACACTGGTACAGCTAGGAACTAGAAACACAGGGAATCCAGGGCCGATGATCCCTTCAGGACCAGTGGTGTGAGTGGCAATACTGGGAGGGTGGGTTTGAAAGGGGGAACTGATGACAAGGATCTACATCTAACTTCTTCATTGGGGGACGGACAACAGAAAAGTGGGTGAAGGGAGATGTAGGACAGTGCAAGACATGACAAAATAATAATTTATGGGTTCATAAGGGAATGGAGAGCAGGGAGGGAGGGCCAAAAATGAGGAACTGATGCCAGGGGCTTAAGTGGAGAGCAAATGTTTTGAGAATGATGAGGTCAATGAATGTACAAATATGCTTTACCCAACTGATGTATGTATGGATTGTGATGAGTTGTACGAGCCCCTCATAAAAGGACTTAAAAAAAAAACATTGAAGAAGACAAGCAAGGAAGGGAATAAATAAGCAACTGATACCAAAAGCTCACGTAGGAAGCAAATGTTTTGAGAATGATGAGGGCAACAAATGTACAAATGTGCTTGACACAATGCATGTGTATATGGATTGTGATAAGAGTTCTATGAACCCCCAATAAAATGGTTTAAAGCAAAAGGTGTGTCTTCTGATGAGAATACTTGAAACATGACTAAGAGAAGATATGTAAGGCACTTTGAAGAGAAGATCACACTTTTATAGACAACTGGGAAATTAGGTCACCCATAACACAAATACTTCTAAAACTTACCTAATATTAAGAATTACTAATAACAAAGTATTTTAGTATCATTGTTATTATTAGGAGCTCAAGACTGAAAAGGCTATGTGTGTGACAAAAGCTCATCAAGTGACCTTTTCATACAATGAGTAATTTCTTTAAAAGTGAACCTGCTCAGCCATGCTGAACAAGTTGATATGAAAATATTTCCATATATTAGCTACCAATATATGTGTCCACCTTAGTAAAGTTGTTGAGGCTCAGAATTACTGAGTTTTAGAATACAATCGGAGCTTTGAGTTCATCATGGCTGACTGGTCATTGTTCCTTGTAAAAGTCATCCTTTGAAGTCCCCTCCTGGATACTTGGGGTGGTGTGACTTTCTCCTGTGAGCTATAGGTTGACATACACATATTATTTCCAGGTAAAAGCCACTAGTTGCCAGTGTGGAAACCGTCCAGTGTATCTCTTTTCCCCCTTGGCAACAAATTACAAAGGACATGAGCACCTGACATGAGTTAGAAGAAACTCTTTGTTGTTAGAAGCCACTTACATTCGAATTGTGTTTAACCACAGCACAATACATCCTGCCCTGGTTACTCCAAAGGATATCATTATGATATCACTTAAAAGATCTAATACACAGAGACATTTAAGAGTTTTAATAAACAACCCACAATGAAAGTCCAAAACATGTATTATTGCATTACACAAACACAATACAGATGAAACAAAATCTACCAAACCCATTATTACAAAGCTAGTGGTTGATTATGCTTCAATGTATTCTGGTTTTCAAAGGAAGTCCCTACCCTAGAGTTTGCCACTCCTGGGATCATGCCAAGTAGCCCACTATCCAGTCAAGCCCATGGAATGTCTCTAGTGACTTTGGCACAAAAATACCATGTGTTTTTTAATGAAACAAATTTAGGTGAGGGTTTGTTCCAGGAAGCCCAGAAGTTAATGTCTCTATACTTTGGAATGTCTGAATAAAGAGATGGTCAGGAGGATGGATTTCAATTCAAGCCTGAGCTCTGCCTGGCTATCCTTACTGAGCTTGCCTAAACCACAGATTTCTTCACTATAAACTGGGGGTCATAATTTCACATTGTTACTATGGAAATTACATAAGGTTATCTCAGTCCGTGTCTGGCCCTTAGTGTAATCCCAATAAGTAGTAGCAGTTATTATGGTGAAAAATGTAACTTTTTGATATGGTAGCACAAAATCATATTCAATTCTGAACTTTCCTTACCCCTCTTTGTACCCTAGCCCTGAGCCTCGAGGACATACGGCAGTGAAGGAGCAGAGGCTGCAGCTCGGTCAGGCTGCATGGGCAGGGGAACACGTTCCTGGCAGCTCCTTGGGCAGCTATGAGGGTACTGGCTTGAGGACACCATGAAGGTCAAACAGTGACAGAGGAAAGCCAGGTATCTGACATTTCTAAAGAAGCAGATGCTGATCCATGTCATTTATCTCAATATTTCAGCAGACACACATCCATATTCTTCAATTGCCATTAACTCAGAGAGTGAAGGTCCATAACTTGATGACGAACCAGACTTGCCAGCTTCATATACGAGGATGGGCACACACCCTTCTAATGCGCTGAAATTAATAACAGTTCTGTCCAAGAAGTACAAAGATAGCTCTGCTGTTCCTTTTGCTTTGGTTTAATTTGTATTCATCAACATTTCTCAGTCCAGTTTTTCTAATTAACAACCACAGCACATGCCAGGCATTTTCCTGGATTTGGGAACACTGCGTGTAATTATAAAATACACCAGAATGAACTGAAATAGATCATACCCTCTATTCACTGAAACTATGTTCAAACAGGACTACCTGGTTCATAGTCATATTACTTGTTCTCAAAAGAAATCCTTTCTCTGATTAGCAACCCCATGCGATCCAGGAGATATTTTCCTGGTAGTCAGGTTGAAAAATGTTGATAAACTATTTCTCATGATCTACGAATACCTTTCTACCAGATAGCCTCCAGATGTCTTCATTCCACATAAAGATGCAAAAGCAACAGCTCAGGAGAAACACCTTACCACCACTCTTTTCTGAGATTCCCTGGCAATGCCCTACAAGAAAGGTTTTGCTTCCACAGCTAGACTCAAGAAAGAAATGTCTTTTAATCAGCTCCTCCCTGTTCCTACCTTACATTTGTAACCTCCAGTTAAATGATATAACATAGGCTCTGTGTCCTCACTCCTTAAATATGAGTCCACTACTCCTTCATTTTGAATTAATCCATTTTATTTCCATAGAATATGCAATCCACTAGAGAGATTTCTATACTCCCAACAGAGCTCTTTATTTTACTTTAAGCAAGTTTTGAATATTTCCTTTGTGACCTTTTGGTGTAGTTGGCAGGATAAAAAATTACCTTCCATTCAAGTGGACCTCAGAAAAATTGCAGACTACTTTTTCTGCTTGAAGGTTTGGGTAAAAATTTATTAATTTGTCAGAGTTTCAAACGGAGGGATCCGCTGCAGAAAACCAACTTCGATGAAAAAAATAGAAACAAACCCAAACTTTTAAGTTAAAAACAAATGTGTTCCCAGAGAAAGAGAAGTCAGCTGGAAGCAGTGTTACTTTTGATCTCTCCTTAAAGGAACATCAACGACGCCAAATTTCAAGGAACGCAGATTTCTCTGAGTTAGCATTTAGGACAGCACTGCTTTCTGATATTTATATGTCATAGTTTTATTTCAATTGGTAACTTAATCACAGCTCTGTGTCCTTTGAATCTAGTAACATTATGGCCAACCATTTTAAGCAGAGAACGCTCCTTGTTTATCCACAGAGTTTTAAACACTTATTGCTCAAAGGTTTGGAGATTTGTTAATGTTGGCATATTTTAGTATGTTCTGTCTACTTGATATGAAGGGGCTTTAAAAAGTACATGCAAAAATTTAATTAAAAGATAATATGATTTAGTTCAAGAACTTTTAAAGTCACTCTCACATTATTTAAATTGTCATAGTACATTTATTTTAATTGACTTTCATTTTAATTGACTTTCTTTGATTGTTGATTGCTTTGCTAACTCCCATAAAGTCTTTCATTTCTAATAATTATTATAAGTTGACTACATGTGTTTCTAAATGGTCCTTTGCAGATGAAGTCCACTTTGCTGTTCCACTAAAATTGCTTGGCCATTTTAAGAACTAAATTGAAAGACTCTGTGCCCATGATCATTATTAAAGAAAAGATAAATTACTAGCAGTAAGTTTTGAAGCTTTAAAAAAAAGACCCATGCAATAACAAATTAGGAAGAGATAGAAATACTAAATATTTCAAAACTATAGGTTATAAGGGAAGAGAGTGAATGAGAACTTCATCTTTTAAGAGGAAAAATTTGGTAGTATGGTCTTTAAGAGAATGTTCTGTGTGCCAAAATACATTTTAAAAACTTTAAGGGAAAGCTAAACTTAAAAGTATATAGTAAGTTATAGAATGTTTGAGAAACTTGCATGAATATAAGTAATTTGCCAAAAGAAAAATCAATTTAAATAAAGAGAAGATAAAATATAATAAAAATCAAATTTTAATTGGGCTAGAATAAAATAATGAGAAGAAACTATTCCAAATAATTGGATCAGAGAAAATAGAGTAAACCATAAATCTAAGAATTATTTATATTTCAAAACTATTTAGTAGCACACAAAATTAAGACTCATCTGCTTGAGAAATGTTAGATAAAATCTTTAAAATACTATTTAAATGTTAACAAGGCTAATTCGGTTACAGCAGCTCCAGGTTGTTGGTGACATTAAACTCAAAGTGACCATAAGCAATGTAATTACTAAAGACAAAAAAATTACAGATTTAAAAAATAGTATATTTGTATCCTAGAGAAACAAAAGCTGCATTACAAATAGATATATGAATAGGTGTGTTCGTTGTAGCACTATCTTTAATATCAAAAAGATGACAATAACATAACTGCCCACCATTTGAAGAATGGATAAATTTTGATATATATACACAATGAACAACTACACAATATTAAAGAATTGCAATGCATTTGGTGAAACATCGATAAACCTGGAGAACATTATGCTGAGTGAAATTAGTCAATCACCAAAGGACAAATATTGTGTGAGACACCCCACCACTGAAAAAAACTAATAAAAAAACTCACTGCTATCAAGTTGATGGGACTCATGGGGACTCTATAGCACAGGATAAATCGGCCCATGTGAGTTTCCTAAATTGTAATTCTTTATGGAAACAGAAAGCCCCATCTTTCTCCTAAGGAGGGGCTGGTGACTTCGAATTGCTGACCTTGCAGTTAGCAGCCCAACACCACCAGTTTTCACACTAAAAGAAATATTATTGGACGGTTCCCAGGAGTGGGAAGGAAAGTACCTGGTTAAAGGGTTGATTTGGGTGAGGGGAATTAACATACCATAAAAGTTTAGAGGGAGGTCTGCAAAAATAAAAAATGGGGAAAGAAAAAAATAATAATAAAAAAGAAATACGCACAGGGCACTAACCCACCCAAGGGGAGGGTATTGGTTATGTCTCCACAGGGAAAGAGGGACCACACTTCAACCCAGTGCTCCAAGATGTGTATGCAACATGCCAGCATGGAGTAGGGAACCAGTGGAGAGGCATGTGGGGCCGACTCCAATCCCAAATACATGGACACTTGCCCCTTCCCCCAGAAGAATTTATTGCAGAGGATGGCACTGAATCTGCCTCTCTGGGAGAGGGACATATCTGATCAATGAATGGGGAGGAGGAGAGAGTGGAGCACATCCTGATCCACCAGGCCTTGAGGACGATGTTCCCACTCAGAGCAGCCAGTCCACAGAGAGGACCACATGGCCGGCCCCACTATGGGACATGACTCCCCTCACTGACTTACAGCCCTACAGGGGACAACACTGGAGACACAGTGTGGGAATTGCGCCTGATCTGATCCAGCCACACTAAGGCAAATCACTAAGGGCATGCAACAGAACAGCAAGGGAACAGAGTAGCGAGGTCCCCAGATAATGCCAAAGGTGGACTTTGGGACCAGGGCTTGGTGCCCCAACAAACTGGACTGGAAAACACTCGTAAAGGCCAACAAACAGTCCTAGAACTAACTACAAGCTTTTCTTTCTTGTTTTGTTTTGTCATTGGTTTGTTGTTGTTTTGTTTTGTTCTATATAGTTGCTTGGTTTTGCTCTGTCTTGTTTTTGTGCATGTTATTATCTCCACAGGTCTGTCTAAATAAGATATACTGGATGAATAATCTGGAGGAGAAAACAATGGGACCAAGAGTTCCAGGGGGATATTGGAGAGAGGGAGGTGGGGGAAAGACAGTGGTGTTAACAAACTCAGGGACAAGGGAAAAACAAGTGATCCAAATCGGTGGTGAGGAGGATGTAGGAGGCCTGGTAGGTTGTGATCAAGGGTAATGTAACCAAGAGGAATTACTGAAACCCAAATGAAGGCTGAACATGATACTGGGACAAGAGGAGAGTCAAAGGAAATAGAGGAAAGAGCTAGGAGGCAAAGGGCATTTATAGAGGTCTAAGTGAGGGGATGTACATATGTAAATATATTTATATATGACAATGGAGAAATAGGTCTATGTGCATATATTTATAGGCTTAGTATTAAGGTAGCAGAAGGACATTGGGCCTCCTCTCAAGTACTCCTTCAGTGCAAGAATACTGTCTTCTATTAAATTGGCATTCTATGATGCTTACCTTCCTGACACAATAGCTGAAGACAAAGCAGGTGAATAAGCAAACGTGGTGAAGAAAGCTGATGGTGCCTGACTATCAAAAGATATAGCATCTGGGGTCTTAAAGGCTTGAAGGTAAACAAGTGGCCATCTAGCTCAGAAGCAACAAAGCCCACATGGAAGAAGCACACCAGCCTGAGTGATAATGAGGTGCCAAAGGGATCAGTTATCAGGCATCAAAGATCAAAAAATCATATCATCATGAATGAGGGGGCAGAACAGAGTGGACCCAAAGCCCATTTGTAGGCCACTGGATATCCCCTTACAGAAGGGTTTTGGGGAGGAAACGAGCCAGTCAGGGTATGATGTAGCAATCATGAAACATACAACTTTTCTGTAGTTCCTAAATGCTTTCTTCCCCTCCTCCCCCCTATCATGATCCCAATTCTACCTTACAAATCAGGCTAGACCAGAGGATGTACACTGGTACAGATAGGAACAGGAAACACATGGAATCCAGGGCAGATGACCCCTTCAGGAACCAGTGGTGTGAGTGGCGATACTGGGAGGGTGGAGGGAGGGTGGGTTGGAAAGGAGGAACCAATTACAAGGATCTACATATAACTTCCTCCCTAGGGGACAAACAACAGAAAAGTGGGTGAAGGGAGACATCAGATAGGGCAAGATATGACAAAATAATAATTTATAAGTTAACAAGGGTTCATGAGGGAGGGGTAAGTGGGAGGAAAGGGAGAAATGAGGAGCTGATGCCAGGGGCTTGGGTGGAGAGCAAATGTTTTGAGAATGATGAGAGCAATGAATGTACAAATGTGCTTTACATAACTGATGTTTATGTCTGGATTGTGATAAGAGTTGTATGAACTCCTAATAAAATGATTGAAAATAAAAGAAGGAAATGATAAAAATAATAAAATAAAATAAGAAATGGTGGAAGCGGGGCAAGGCATTCAGAGATTTTCAAGTGTTAAAGCCAACAGAGGCAAATACTGTTATATACACCATCCTATCATAGTAGTGATTAGTAGCAGATGCTTGGACAGACATGCCTGCTGAATAGTGTGGGAGAGAGAGTGGATCTGTACCAACAAATATATATAAGATTTGCCAACAGGATGTGTATTTTCAAAGGACATGTGAATATGCCCACTGAGGTACATAAATATTTGACAAAGTACATGTGTATTTACTTTACTGCAATTATACCTCCGTGGTTGAGCATTCAGAGAGCAGGGTTAGGACAATTTCTTAGAAATTGCCAAAAACCTTGATGGACTGAGTCACTGTGTCTGGGGAATCTGGCCCTAAGTCAATGTCAATTGGCTTAACATAATTCAGAGACAATGTGACACATCCTACTTCTGTGACTAGTGATTGGGGCCTAAAAGCCCATGAGTATCCATTTACTAACATGCAAATAGTGGTCTTTCTCTGTCCAGAGGAAAGAAGAATGATGGAAATAGAAAGACATAGGGAAAAATAAGTCTAATGGACCAGACAAACTTAAGTCTCCGTAGCTCGCAGACCAAAAGAGCAAGATCATGCCCAGGTACCACTGCCAACTGCTCTGAATGGCATCACAGTAGAAGGTTCTGGAGAGCGTGTGACAAAAATGTGAAACAACACTCAAAATCAAAGAACCTACAAGACTGAATAGTCAGAGACAAGTAGGAACTCCCAAGACTGAGGCCCCCAGTCACCTTCCAGGTTTGGAACTTAATTCATCCCCATGTTATAATAATCAAAAAGATCAAAAAGTGCACATCTACTCAAGATCAAATTCAGCGAGTTAGGAAAGGAGGAGGACAGAAATAGGACACACAGTGAGGATGGATGTAGAATTAATGATAGTAAAGTAAAGGGGTTCCAGTGCAACTTGAAACAAGATGTGTGTGAATTATTGAATGTAAAACTATCTCCTTTGTAAGCCATCTATGTCACAATAAAAAGTTAAAAGATAAATAATAGATTTGATCTTTTCCTAATGTATTTCACAGTGCCAAATGGAGATACATTTTAAACTTTCTTGTTGATACTGACATTTCTTTTCTTTTAAATCATTTTATTGGGGATTGTACAACCCTTATCACAATCCATACATCCATCCTTAGTATCAAGCATATTTGTACCTCTGTTGCCATCATCACTCTCAAAACATTTTCTTTCTACTTGAGTCCTTGGTATCAGTTCCTCAGTTTTCCCCTCCCTCCCCACTCTCTTCCCAAACAAACCCTTGATAATTTATACATTATTATTATTTCATCATGTTTTACATAGTCCGATATCTACCTTCATCCATTTTTCTGTTGTAAAAGGAAATAAAGGAAAGAACTAGGAGGCAAAGGGCATTTATAGAGATCTGAATACAGGCATGTACATATATAAATATATGTATATACGATGAAGGGGAAATAGATCTATGTGGATATATTTATAGGTTTAGTATTAAGGTCACAGATGGACATTGGGCCTCCACTCAAGTACTCCCTCAATGCAAGAACACTTTGATCTATTAAACTGGCACTCCATGATGCTCACCTTCCAGACACAATTGCTGAAGACAAAGTGGGTACATAAGCAAATGTGGTGAAGAAAGCTGATGATGCCTGGCTATCAGAAGATAGAGTATCCATGGTCTTAAAGGCTTGAAGATAAACAAGCGGCCATCTATCTGAGAAGCAACAAAGCCTACATGGAAGAAGCACACCAGCCTGTGTAATCACGAGGTGTCAATTGAATCAAGTATCAGGCATCAAAGAATAAAAAACCATATCAGTGTGAATGAGTGGGAGTGTGTAGTGGGGACCAAAGCCCATCTGTAGGCAATTGGACATCCCCTTACGGAATACCATGGAGAGGATACGAGCCAGTCAGGGTGCAGGGCAGCAATGATAAAACTTACAACTTTACTGACAGTTCTTTAATGCTTCCTCCTCCCCACTATCATGATCCCAATTCTACCTTACAAATCTGGCTAGACCAGAGGATGTGCACTGGTACACATAGGAACTGGAAACCCAGGGAATCCAGGACAGATGATCCTTCAGTACCAGTGGTGAGAGTGGCAATACTGGGAGGGTGGAGAGGGTGGAGTGGATAGGGGGAACCGATTACAAGGATGTACATATAACCTCCTCCCTGGGGCATGGCACTGACACTTCTTTAAGAGAACATGTTTACTCATTGCAGGTTCTGGGTACCAAATTACTCTGTTAACTATTTGTATACAAATTTCTGCCTCTTCACATCTTAGTCAAACAATTGAAATACAGAAATCATTTTACCTCTTTGCTTTTCCCTGATTTACATCATAAACACATACATTAGACAAGATGACAAGTTACTATATTACAAAAGCGATGCCAGGGAAATTGTTTCAGAGCTTCAGAATATCATTTTCTCTCATTGTCTTACTCATTCTCATCAGAAAATGCCAAAACTTTCTCGACATGGAAAATTCAACCGACTAAAGTGCATATCCTAAAATCTAGATACCTCTTGAAAGAAAAGCAGACATATCTCAGCAGATCTCTTATATTCCCAAGAACCCTGACCAGATTTATACCACTCATTTAGCATATTGAGATCTCTAAGCTCTAGTTACTGCTTATTATTGTCCTCATGGTTAACAATCGTGGATTGGAAACTTGGATTATTGCCCTTTATTTTCATGTTTGTTTGTTTTTGTACTTGTGAACCTATGCCACCTATTTTTAACCAAGCCAAACCAAACTCACTGCCATCAAGTCAATTCTACCTCATGGTGCACCCCTATAGGGCGGGGTAGAATTGCTCGTATGGGTTTTCAAGACAGTAACTCTTTCCTTGAGTAAAATAGAAGTGTTTTAAATTACTACTGCCCTCCTTTAAGTTTTTTAAAATTTGTTTGGAGCTTGAATATCTGTCTTCAGTTATCTAGTATTTTTTATTTTCCTACTTCTGATCATTTTACATATCCTACTCTGTTAATCCCATGCTGGTATCGGAGGGAGTTCATTTTATTTAGTTTCTGTTTTCTGATTTATTGTTAATCTGTGACTTAGGCAGTGCTTCTGTACTAAAGGAATATCCCAGGTGTTACCTCCAGTATCTCCAGGCCCTTTTTAATGCCTGGTATGAAGATGCCTTGTTAAACTACTGTTGGAGTCTAACCAGAGGCTGAAATTGGAAATCTAACTACTGTTACGTCTGCTATTATTATTTCAAAGACTGGTCCTTACAAATCTGATCCCCTGGTTTGGCAGCACTTGATCACTACTCCTAGAGCCATGTACCTACTATACCTAAATCCATAATAATCGCTAGTGCTCATAGCCAAGTGCTCGATCTGGCTTAGATTATGGCATCCACCTGAGTTTTCAACCTATCCGTGGGTACCTTGCTTTAATCTCTCTTCCTGTATTAACTCATCCTGGAGTTGTGTGGAGTAATGGGCAACCCATGCCCTTTGTTGATAAGGATTAATTAAATGACTAGTAAATTTGTGTAGCACTTATATCAAGTTGTTCCTGTGTGTCCCTGTCAAAAGGACACATTAGCATTAGGAAGTTTGTTTTTAATGACTCCCGTAGAGAAAAGTTGCTTAAAGACACAAACCAGTCTGCTCTTTTTTCTTGGTACTAGAACGGGGACACGGGCAGTTTGGGTTCCTTCTGGATATGTGTTTTCTTGTGAGGACTCCTCTTCTTGAAAATAAAATCACCATATTGAAGTAGATGGGATACCCATGGCCAACGAACCCCAGCAATCTCTGAGGTTCCTCTAAGCCTCCATTCTTACACTGAAAGTCTTCACTGGGCAAAAGTAAGAATGAAATTTGGAATGAGGAGGAATGCCTGACCTCTATTTCATAAGAAGCAGCCTAGTCTGATGGGAGTTTGCTTCTTGTTTCCCCCTCTGTGAGGTTAGTGACACGCATAGCATTCTTACATGACTTTTCATGGAACGAAGAAGTCCACTGCTCTGCTTTGTCTCTGGTTCTTGGTTCTGTTGCCTTTGCTGCCATCACGTCACCATTGCACCTCCAGTGTTACAGCCTTCGTTCTGCTGTTTCTAAGAGGCCTGGCACAGGGACACCAGAGTCCATAAGACATGCTCTACTTCTGGCTCTTCTTTTTTGATGGTCCTGAGATTGCCTCCCTTTTCACTTTTGAAATGGCTCATTTTAAGCCAATTTGGATGAGTAAAACTGATGAAGAATCCTCACGTCAGGGTTTCATAGGGCCTGTCTGCACAGGCCTGCCCAATCCTCTGGTGAGAGCTACAAAGACTGAGGCTTGAAGGGTCACACCAAGTGATTCCATTGCACCAAAGGAAATAAACAAAAACTGCTGGGGAAGATAAACATCCAACATGACTGTGATGCACAGACCCCATTGCATAATAATGTTCTGACTGAAAATTCATGTTTGGGGTACTCCTTACAGGTCATCTTACCTTGGTGGTATATAGTTGATGTCGAACATATCATCTATAATCTATCGTACTGATAAAACTACTTAGTGATATTGCAGGCCACTTAGAGACCCAACAAAAATCCGTAAAGTTGCTTGTTAAGGTTATACTAAGCAACCATATTGCTTTATGGCTTTTGTTGCTGTTTATGCAACCAAGAGTGGTCTGCCCCATTGACAATATATCCGATTATACCTAGGCAAATACTTCTGAGAAAGTTGACAGGCCATCAATAACACTCACAGAGAGGCGGCCTGCTTACAAGGACCCCACTGTGAAGATTGGAATCCTGTCTGTGATGTATTTAACTGGCTACCTAATGGTGCAGGCTCCTGGGTAAAGTTTATGTTGCTAACTGGCATCATTCACTTAATGCTTAATGTCCTAGTAATTATCATCTTAAAAACCGGATGTTGCGTAAAGATTATCACTTGACATAGAGAAGCAAATGGATTGCAATGTGTAGACCAATGTACAGGGAAGCAATGGTAATCCCTAACCAATTGGACAGACCTCAAATGTAATGTAAACATCTTCAACAAGACACTGGGGGCTTGACTACCTCATTGTATCAGTCAAGATAAGGATCATAAATGTGCGACAATTCAAGTTGATACTTGGCAGCAACACAGCCCATAGTATTTTAAAGATCAAGTTGATGTGAAAGAAATGAAATATTCCATTTATCTGAAGGTATTCCAATGAATACTTTGATCAAAAGGAGGGATTTGAAAGAGAGAAATCCTGAAGCCCTCTGGACCAAAGTCAAATGCCAGAAGTAACCAGGTCCTTAGCTATATTCAGCAAAATCAAATCGGAATTTTTAATAATGCACTTTTGAGTCCTTTCTCTGATCAGCAGCCAAAGGTAATTAGAAAAATATGTTCTCTATTGTCAGGATGGGAGAGATTCCAATAAACTATTTTTCAAGAACTAGCAGTATTATTCCTTTAGGATACGGTAGATAACCTCAGTGAATCATTCTTCCATGATAGAGAAGCAGAAGCAATGCCTCAGTAAAAGGATCTCATCTGAGTTTCTCTGGAAACTGCTTACAAAGGAAAGTGTCACTCAGGCAGGCTTTTCATAACAGAGAAATGAACTTGGATGCACCCTCTCCCAGTTCTATTCCATGTGTACTGAACCTCCATTTTAATACCACATGGTTCAAATTTCAAAACATAAAAGTACTGGATAGAAAAATAGGTTTAGCAACAAGACCAAGAAAGAATCAAAATAAGCCAGTGTGGAAAGGGGAGGTCCAGCTCAAGTGTTAAAGCTAGGATTTGACATTTCTCTCCCACCTTCAACTACTGACTCGATCTTAGGAAATGAGAGGAAACGGATAATTCTGCCTATACAACTGTGTCCAAATTGTCACTGGGTTTGCAATACCTAGATGTTATTGTCAAAGAGATAAATGGTGTAATCTCTGGCATTTTCTTAATATATTACTTTTATCAATTAAAATTATTATGTTAGCCACTTATATAATAGTTCCACCATACTTATTGGGTAATATGATATCTCATAGTCTGGTAAAGCCAAGCTAGGTGGGGTTGGATAGAATGGGGAGATTGATGAGTGATTTCAACTGCTGAACACAGAGCGGATGGTCTGCCCCAATTCAATTCACAATTTTTAAAAATTGTAGCAACTGATTTACTCAAAACGTGAGAATAGAGTAAGAATCAATATATGTAGGATAAAGCCTGTGTAAATGCCAGAAAATTTCATAAGGTTTCAAGTCAATCACTCTGGTGACATTGGCACAATTCTTCTGGTGAAATGTCAAGTTGTGAAGCAAAACGGAAGACCAGGATTTCTCTTTTCTGCTGTATCTGTGACGAGGTTGTAGGGCAGCCAAACCTAAACCATACTCTGCCATCAGATCGGTGCTGACTCGCAGCAACCCTGCAGGACAGGGTAGAACAGGCCGTGTGGGTTTCTGGAAAGGCTCTGGTGCTTTGCAGGGCCGACCTTGCAATCCAGAACATAACCACCCCCCAACCAGGGCACCTAAATGTATGGCAGCGGGATGGAAACAAATAGCTGAAAAGGAATTCACTGAAGACCTTGAAAGAAGAAAAAAAGATCATGTGTTGTACAAATGCCTTGAACTGACTCATAGTTAATCTATTTTAAACAAATTAAATGTAAACCCTTACTCTACTTGGCTTGATGCATTTAAAACATTGTTCTTTTTTCTTCTAAAATATATATCAGTTTTAAAACCCTGATTTAACTTCCCCAAATTAATTTTGCTTTGTAAGGAAGCTTGACGGCTTATTGGGTTACACACTGGGTGGCTATTACGTGGTGAGCAGTTCAAAACCCACCAGCTGCTCTGGGAAAAAGGAGACTTTCTACTCCGGGAGAGGCCCACAGTCTGGAAAACCAATAGGGGCAGCTCTACTCTCTCCCACTGAGTCTCCGTGGGTCCAAATTGATTGTATGACAGCAAATTTGGTTTTGGATTTTTTAAAATTTTGCTTTAGTAATTGCTGGTGACAAATGTTTCTGTTGACCTGTCAGTCTTATACCTGTGCTTTCATTTTTCTCTTTCATAATAGTTTGCTCTTGCTTCTCTTCAGGATTTTAAGCTGGTCCTTGGAGTGTCACATTCCACAGAAAACTTCATTAGGTCAGAGCATAAGGTAACAGCAGAAAAGCGCAGGCCATATTTCTTGCCTTGCAAGCAAAAGGACCAAGGGAAAGCAACCTGGCGTATGAATGATGTTGGAAATTTTCATTTTGGACCACTCTTCTTTTCTTTTCTTACTCTTGAGTCTGGTCCTAGCTGATAGTGCCCTGATGGGTCGATCCATGTCCACGCTCTCCGTGATTGCTTCTACATATACAGTCTCCCTTAAAAGCTTCTCAATTTAGAGCCTTTAAGACCCAACTTTCATCCTTAATGAATCACAATAACGAGAGGTATTTTATGTCACTCTGCACTCTGAGGAGAAAAAGTAAAATAGCAAATGCCAATGCCTCTGTCTCTCTGTTTGAGCTCAAACATCTGATCCCTGAGCATATTCTTTCTGACTTTAAGAAAACACTTTGCCATGAAAAGTAGCTTTAAATAAAAATGCCTATGTTGTCAGTAACTGACTGCTTTCAGCCATTTGTGTGGAGGCCCAGAAGTAGCTTACATTCTGATGTAGCCTTAATCAGCCTGTAATTAAATTTATACCAATCTCTTTCTGTTCCCTGGTATCTTTCCTACTGATAAAAATGTATATTTTAAAAATATTTTTTTGCATTTAAAATGTGCTTGTGATATAAAAATCCATCTAAATCCAATTTTATATGGACTGTCTTAGGGCACATCAGCTGGGGAACTCCAAGAAAGATATTGAAAACCAAAGCTGCTCACATTTTGGCAGGAACCAAATGTGCTTCCGTCCAAAAATACTTTAATAATTGAGATTCGAAACCAGCATACCAGGGACTGCATAAGTGTGCAAATTAAACTCTCCCCCTGTCTCCAACAGCAGCTTCTGGGATATGTGCTGGAGAACACGGATCTTTGTAACCTGCTTTGTCATCCATGCTTTCATATTCATGACAAAGCCAAGAACTTTAGCACCTAGTCCAATGGCAATGCAGAACTGGGAGTGCCACATAATAGTCGAGTGATGCTCATGGTCTTGTGAGTACGGCATGAAAACATAGCGTCACAGTTGTTAGTGTGGCCTTGAAACTAGACTACCTGTCCCTGGTCACATCATATCTCTTTTTTAGGGGACAGGGGACAGATAAGATATGCTACTTGACTTGTCATTTTCTATACATTCTACTATTTTGCCTCATAAGGAAATTCTAGTAGTCAGAGCATCGTACAATATCCTTGGGTCATAATTTTACCAATGAGTAAGAGTGAATTTTACATTAAAATGCTCTAAGATTGACAATAATTGTTGAAACTAGATGACTGATAGGCAGGGGTCCAGTCTTTTAATCTCTCCCTTTGTGAATATTTAAAATTTTTCTTAACATTTAAAAAATTAAATACTGAAAAATCTTCGGTATCGTTCAGTTCTGAAATGGATTTTGAAATTCAAATTACTAATAAATATATCAAGTGACTAGATGCGCCTTTTCTGTTTAGACAGACCATAAAAAATAGAGAAAAATATTTTTAATACTCAAAGAGTTTTAAGGAAAATTAAAGGGGCATGGTAGCAATGGTTGGCAGAGAAATTAAATAATTTATCAAGCCTTTTTTGCCTGCTTTGGCCTTCTGCCCTCTCCCCATGGACCCAGCTCCTGCACCCGCTTGGCCGTGCCGCGGTCTCTCTAGCCTCAAGTCACCACCTGAGGGTGCGCAGTCCCACGAGGTTGCCCGGCTCAGTGGTGAACCCCAGAGCGGCTTATTTGTGTACTCTTTGAGACTGTAAAACCTGAAACTTCTTCCATCCTTTATAAATCCCACTTGAATCACACACATATACAAAAGAATAAGTTATTCAAAAATGTTACTTTCCCAGAGTGAAATGTATTTAATAGCCGGCATTTGTTCATGGCTGACCATAATCAAAACTGTCTTTCAGGTAAATTGTTACCCAAAAGAACTTTCCATACAAACGACTCAAGCACAACAAGGGAGCTGCAAAGGGGAGAAAAGTTCCATTGTTTGTATTTATATTTACATCAAAGCTCATTGTTTTCATCAGTCTGCTTCCTGGCTGGCAATACTCCCCAGTGCACCTCCACAGTGGTGGCAAAACTTCTGGCATGTAAAACTGGATTTCATTGTTTCTAGTGCCTATGAATCATTCAGTTTGAATGTTCACTTCTCAAAGCCTGCACATACACTACAATATCCACCAGTGAGCTGATACTAATTAAGCGGAATTTATTGCAGGGTTGGAAGATGAATCATCTCTTCTTGACCATTTTCAAATATATTTGAAAAATAAAACATTGTCTTTTTTTTTCACTTGCTATCCAATGGAGGCAAAAATGGGGTGGGGGGAGATGCAATTGATTACAGAATCACAGAATGCTCAAACCAAAGTCCCTTCACTTTGCAGGCAACGGAGTCAAGGCTGCAGCAGGTGATATTTGCTTTGAGATAACACATTTCAAGCAGTCCCGAGGCAATGGAGGAAATCCTTTCCTAACATTCGCATTAGTCTGCTGCAGTCTGACTTTAGTGCAAGGGAAAGTTCAAGTTCTAGTCAATGTTCTCCCAGCAGCACACGCAGCATGTGAAGGTGGTTGCCATAAGGAATTTGTTGAGAGTCCGGGTTGGTTTCAAAATCAGGGCAAATGTTCACACGATTAAAAGATTAGTCAGAGTGGTCTGCTAAGTCAGGTGCTCATCCCCAGAGGACGTACAGTGCTTCGTGCCGCATTTGTCCGGGGCTGTGTGCTCCTGGCTCACGGCATGCCCTCTTTGATGCATTAATCGTGCCCATAGGTGAGAGCCCTGAAGACCAAGAGGAACTTCAGGAAGGCTTCTCTCTCCCACAACCTCCAGCTGGTCTGTGAACATGACCTGAGCATCTCTCAGCTCATAGAATGATGAGTAGGTTTGTTTCCTTATTTGGGAACAATTAAATACAAAACCAAATTCTCAACAGGAGACACCTGGAACAAAAGGTAAAGGCTCTAGGGAGAACTAAGTTCGGATAACAGAGCAAACGCACCGACCTCAAGGTTTCTCTGAGAGGAGTTGCGGTCAAGGAATCTGTTACAAACATAACGTGGGAGTCCTACTTTCCCCAAGGCTGGCTCTGATAGACTGGACTCACTTATAATCTCTGGTGAAAGCAAATATCAGTAAGGGTAGCCAGTATACAATGTACTCTAGAAAAATCTAAAGGAGAGATTAAAGTTTCCAATTTTAATCAGTCAGAATGATACTACTACTTAACATTACTGCCTGGATCCGATTACAGATAAACCCACTGAACATAATAGATAACAAATCTCCTATCTCATAATTGAATATGTATCTCTTCTAACATATGAATTAACTCTCAAATTTCAAATTAGACAGCACCTGTAACTACTGGAGCCCAGTGAGTCATGAACACAGAGCAGCTCATGGTGGTATGGTATTTTGTTCAGCACTTTAAAGATAAGAAGCAGTAATCGTGGTCACCTTAGTAATGGAGGCTTTTACCGTGGCTTCAGAACAGCATAGCGGCCCTGCATAGGGAATGGGTAGGCACATAAGCAGTGGTTATCACATTCAAAACAAGCAAGCAGGGAAACAAACCAGCAAAGCAAAGCACCCCAAATTACCTATAGAGGAATATTTTGAAGCAAGCATTTTTCCTAATGTTAAGTTGAAAAGTCAAAAACATTCATTTAATTCAGTGTCAACTAGGGACCTTTCTAATAAAATTTTCCATAAAACAAAATGTCTATACTCAGGCTCTGCTGGCACCCAACAAATCATTAGTGATGAGTTCAACCTACACTAACAATATAGTTTGGATAAGCAAACTACTTGTTATGTACACACACGTGGATTCCTATGCAATGCTAAAGGATAATGAAGGATCCAGAAAATGTCTCATAATATGGATAAATCTGGGGGCATTATGCTGTGTAAAATAAGCCAATTACAAAAAGACAGGATGTAAATCAACTATTGTAAAAAATCAAGAGCAGTTTTACCCAGAGAAAGACTCATTCTTTGAAGTTTATCAGGGAATCTCTCTCACTGCCTTTGAGTTGATTCTGGCTCATAGCGACCCTATAGGACAGTTGTCAACTTTCCTAATGCCTCAAACCTTTAACACAGTTCCTCATGTTGTGGTGACACCCCCACACCCATAAAAGTATTTTTGTTGCTCTTCATAACTGTAATTTTGCTACTGGTGTGAATTGGTTGGCCCCTGTGAAAGTGTCGTTTGACACCTCCCCGCAAAGGGGTCGTGACCCACAGGTTGAGAATCGCTGCTATTGGACAATGAAGAACTGCTTCTCTGGATTTCTGTGACTGTAGATCTTTACTAGAGTAGGAAGCCTCATCTATCTCCTGAGGAGCGACTAGTGGTTATGAACTACGAACCTTGCAAGCCAATCTGTAGCCCATTATGTCACCTGGGCTCCAGGTTACCAGTTTGGAAGTAAGAGAGTTTCATATAGCAAAGGAAGAGCAAACCACTAACTAGAGGGTAGACACGTCTTCACTTCACTGAAATAAAGGCAATGTGGAATAAGTGGGAGGTGGGGGTTAGCATAACATGAATGATAACATGAATGATGACAAAGAAAATCACTTGGAGGAAACAAAGAGTGAAAGAGAATGAAGGTAAACATTACTATACACAAATGCCTGCAATAATAGTAATAGCACACAACATCTACGAGGAGATACGTAGAGATGTGAGCTCAAGACCTCTGGGAAGGCAAAGGGGAGAACTCACAAGTACACATTGTCCTGGCAGGGGATAGTCCTACATATGGATTTGCATGTGCTGCAAATACATCCAAGGATATTGCAGAGCGTAGCATGAGCAAAGGTTTGAAAACTTCTCAGCCATAATCAGCTACCTTGAGCAAGTAAATCACTGGGCTTGGTGACTTTGGACCATGACCTTGGGGAACATCTAAGTCAACTGATATAACATATTTCACAAAGACAATATTCTACGTTCTACTTTGGGGAGGAGGGAAGGGGGGCGTCTGACAAACTTGCAAGCAGCCATTCAGATTGTAACTGTTGGTACCCTCTCCACCAGAGTAAAGAAGTGTGAAGAAAATCCAAGACTTAAGGGAACACTTGGTCCAAAGGATTAATGGACCACACAAGCCACAGCGTCCACTACCTTGAGATTCAAAGATTTACACCATCTAGCTGCTACATGGTATGCAGCTGCCACTATGAACTGCACTGATCAGAAGCACAACCCCAGATCCTCGACAAAGTGTGGGAACAAACAGAGCAACTTAATAATAATAATAAACAGACTGATTGGTCTTTTAGAGACTAATGGAATCCCCACAAAACTGCGATCCTCAGAAAGCCTTCAAATCTGGAAAGAACCATCACCCCAGGCGATCAGAACGCGGTCAGTCAAGCAACACATACTTTGTTATATAAAGTTAACAGAACACCAGGGGACAATGTGCTCCTCGGAACAATAGCCATAGAAATCAAAAGCGCGAATGTTGCCCCTAAGCCGAGAAGGCAGAAAGATACAGCAAAGAGAACAAATGGAAACAAGAAATCTAGGAAGGGAGTGGGAAGAAAGCTGTCACACTGAGCATTTTAACCAGTTAGAAAAAGAAAATGTGTATAAATGGTTGAGTAGAAAACTAATTTGCTCTCTAAGTTATCACCCAAACTACAGGATAAAAATAAGTTCTCATTTCTCAGAAGTAAAAGTTTATTAAGAAAATATATCCAGCAAAATAAGAGAGTACTTGCTACTAAACAAACTCTCTGTCATCTGGTAGATTCTGAGCATAATTTTTTCTTAGGTTTCTAGTACTATAAATCCCACCAGAAAAAGATAGCCTCCCATGTTGGGTAGCTGGTGGGTTTGAACTACTGACCTTGCAGTTAGCAGCCCCAGGTTTAACTTGTTGCATCACCAGAATGCAGCAATTCCGGGCTGTCTTCCAAGCATACTGTAATCACGTGATATGCATTATTTAATTGATCCTAAAATCACTGCTAGTTTACTAATATCGATATTGCAGAGTAGGGAAATGAAGAGTGAATAATGTTCATTTGGCCTGTGAACTCCCACATAAGCCCAGTCCAGGTCACTGCAATCCAACAATCTAACTTCTGTTGTGATTATTGCCTCCCAGGTAGGTGAGCCCTGAGTCTGAGTTATTCCTTCTGTCCCCAGGTCTAGCTTAGCAAAACCCAAATGTACAAAAACATTCATAAGATGAAAGGATGAATCAATATGATAAACCTGTGGTATGCTCATAATGCTGTTCAGATGCTCTCTAAAGAGTCTGAACTAAGTGGTTAAAAACATACCCTTATTCAGAATAGATAAATCTATAAAAACAGTAACTGGATTAATAATTACCTAATGGCATGACAGGGGAGGTTGGGGATAAATAGGGAGCTTAAAAACAATGGGTATGAGACAGACAAAAATGTTCTGAAATTGTGGCGATGATTGCACAACTCTTCCTAATAAGATTGCACAATTGAATTGCATGCTATGAGAATTACGTTCCAATACAATGAGTAAAAAAACACCCTGAGTCCATCAAATCTATCATTTTGGTGGTGAAGGATATTGACAGTACCATGGACTGCCAAGGGAACACACAGGTCTGTCTTGGAAGAAGAAAATAAAGTCAGAATGCCCTTTAGTAGGAAGGATGATTGAGGTAGTTAGTTTATTGTGCCAACCAGGCCAATAAACACACATGGGCTTAATTGAAGCTCAGTGAACCTTGTCTTTCCAGTTCTCCGGTCTCTTGCTTTCTGATGGTTGGACCAGGGTGCAGCTGCCTTAGCCAGCTCCCTGCTTTAGCTGGCAAGACTCACTTCCTGCAAGGCATCCCCAAGGAAAAGCCACATGGACCTACCCCAGTGCAGCCCTGGGTGCTGGAGCACCCATGTGGAGACCCCTGACAGTCCTGAGATGCTTACACACTCACTGACTCGACTTTCTTCCTGCAGTCGGCATCATAGTGTGTGTTTTGTGAGATGGAGGAGGACTTTGTGGATTGGATTGGATGTATGAGTTAATGGGTTAATGTTGGACTTGTGGGCTTGGGCAGCACTGGGTTGGATGTTCTCTTGATTCGCACTTAACCTTTATATAAAACTCTCTTATAAACGAGTCTCTGTGGATTAGTTTCTCTAAAGTACCCAGACTAACACAATGATGATATTTCATCTCACATTCTTTGGTCATGTCATTATGAGGGACCAGTAACTGACAAAGGACAGTAGGCTTAGTTAAGTCAGAAGTCAACAAAAAAAAGGAAAGTCCCTCAAAGAGATGAATTGACAGAGGGGCTGCAATGATGGCTCAAACATAACAGCAATTGTGAAGATGGTACAGGACATGACAATGTGTCATCCTTTGGACATAGCATCACTACGAGTTGAAGCCAACTGGAAATCACTCAACAACCACACTACAGCAGACAGGACATTGATATTGGTATAGCTAAATAATGTGTTTTGAAGTTAATAAATGCAGATTTATCATTTGAACCCAAGGCCCCATCAATTCCAATATCATTCATGTCACCATGCTTCCTTGTGTGTTTTAATGATGCCAAACCAAACGAAAACAACTAACTCTCATAGAGTTGATTCCTACAAGACATGGTAGACATGCCCTTTTGGACTTCCAAAACTGCTAACTCTTTACAGGAGTAGAAAGTTTCATCTTTCTCTTGAAGAGCAGCTGGTGGTTCCAAAGTGCTGACCTTGTGGTTAGCAGTCTGGCTTGAAACTCACTGTGCAATCAGGGCTCTATTTTTTTTTAACTCAATCAGTTGACTTTGTTTAAAAAGCACTCTTCTGTCCTTGGTCAACTACAAAACAGCTGTTGAAACTAAGTTCGTAAGCCCCACAAGAGATTAAAAAGAAAAGCTTTTCTGAGACAAACCATTTTCAGCTACCAAGTCTCAGCTTACACCAATTTCTCTAGGAATTCTTTCCTGTCTCTGGAGAGGAGGGGGAAATAAGGATGTGGGGTGGGCGCTAATGAATTACAAAAAATAAAGCATATAACATATCATACACACACACAAAAGAAGAAATAAGGCTCTTTGTGTACACAAAAGAGCATATCATTTGTGGGGAACCCTTAATATTTCTATCACCACTCCTAGGATTCACCAATTCCAAAACACTGTGGAAAAATAATCTTGAAATATTTTTTCTTAAATCCAATTACTGAAGGGACTGGAACACTCAAAGATAATGTGAAATGCATGCTGTTGGTTGTCTAATTAAATGGGATATCCTTCTGACCATTTGGAAGCACTAATTGGGGGGATATGCTCACGTAGTGGGCAGATTACCTTCACACATCTGCCTTCACAGATGTCAGAGAGAAAGGGAGAGTCATTAAACACAGGTTAGCTAATTTGTTTGCTTATCACAGAAACCAACGGGATATTTCAAATACTGCGCAGGATTGTAAATCCTCTGAGTTCAATGTGAAGTTCTGGGCTACACTGGGACAAGAGTGATTTATTTATTTTTAATCATCCACAGTTCTAGGAGGAGGGAGGTGACCAGAATCCCAAGAAAATGACAATCAAAGGACTGTTGTGGCTAAGGTTTGAGAGTAGTATTTCTCATTAACAAAAAAAAATGGCTCTTGATTTCCAGGGTGCCTGAAATTACTGACCCAGGTCAGGGAAAAGGAGGACAGAGACGTCTCCAATTAAGCAACTTGGTGAATCACTAAACCTTTTCTTAGCCACAAGAATACATCCGTTTTCTTTTCAACTGCATAATCACATGAATGTTCATAAGCATTCGCCCGAGAGAAACGAATGTAATCCTTTTTCAGAAGGGAAATAAAATAATGTCAGAGGAGCTGGCTGCCCCCTGGAATCTGCTCCTTTGAACACTGCAGACCGAAGGACAAAAGAAAACGCTGGCACTATTTAGAACTAGTCTAAAATAGAGATTTAAAAACGGGAAGAAAAGGGTATGGGACCTCAAATAATTAACGAGAGACTTCAGCGGAACAGAGGTCATTTTTTTTCTGAAGCACGATGCAAATACCTTTCTCTATCTCATGACTAGGATCATGAGTGAAAGGAGTCTTCCCACAGCATCCCATTCATTCACAATGAACTTCTTTTTCATAATAAATCTCTTAGAAACAGAGGGTTTGGTTATTGTTGTTTATTTTTGTCTTCCTACAAAAACACTCCTAAACCTCATATAAATATTGTAATAATGAATTAGTTATTAAGATTCATTCTATTTTCTATATGGAAGTGACATGTGAGACTGGCAGTCATATTATTTTCTTGACTAATAATAAGAAATCAGTATGACGATTCAGCCCATTGTTGTAGGCGCCATGACAGTCTATCGTATGGAGGATCCTCCTCTCTCTCGCTGACTCTCTATTTACCAAGCATGATGTCCTTGCCCAGAGACTAGTCTCTCCTGGTAAGGTGTCTGAAGGGTATGAGATGAAATGGCACCGTCCTCGCTTCTAAGGAGCATTGACTGTACATCATCCAAGATGGACTGGCTCACTCTCCTGGCAGTCCACAGGATAGTCAATAGTCTTCATAGCTCTATACTATAAGTGTCAAATCTTCTTTACTTTTTGTTAATCACTTTACAGCTTTCACATACATATGATGTAATTGAAAATACCATGGCTTAGGTCAGGAGCACTTTACTCCTCAAAGTGACAGCCATGCTTCTTCATATTGAGAAGACCATTTTTGGCAGTACATTTGCCAAGGCAACATGCCATTTGATATCCATAGGGCTGTTTCCAAGGGCCTTGAGGATGGAATCCAGTAAGAGCAATGCTTGACAAATTCAACCTCGCTTCTTTTCATTGCATGTGTTGTTCATTGGTCCAGCTCTAAGGAGCTTCGTTTTCTTTATGTTGAATCATCTACAGGGAATACTGTACTCGTTCATTGTCATCAGTAAGCGCTTCAAGTTCTCGCTCTGTAAGCAATCACGGGGGTGTCATTTGCATATTATAGATTGTCCATAAGTATTCCACTAATCCTCTTGTCATATTCTTCATTTAGCCCACTTTCTCCGATTATTTGCTCAGCATACAGATTGTAAAGGACTTTTGGACGATGTGCCAAAACATCTGTAAAAATATAAGCAAAAAAAGGGTGGGGGGAGGGCATGCAGTATCCCTTACTCTGTTTGAAAGGCTACTTTTTAGTCTGTGTACAGGTTCAGCATAAATGTAATTAAGTGTTCTGGAATTCCCCTTCCTTCCAGTGTTATCCATAATTTGTTATGATCCACATAGCTGAATACTTTTCATCATCCATAAAACACAAGTAAGCATCTTTCGAATAGTCAACCGTTTTCAATGACAACCCATCTGACATCTGAAATGGCATCCTTGTTCTATGTCCTCTTCCGATTCTGGCTCAAATTTCCGGCAATTCCCTATTGATATACTGCTGCAACCGTTTTTAATTCTTTTCAGTAAAACTTGACTTGCATGTGTTATTAATGATATTTTTCAATAAATTCTACATTCTGTTGGACCTTCTTTCTTTGGAATGAACACAAATATAGAGGTCTTCCAATTGGCTTTCCAGATCGCTGTCTTCCAAGTTTCCTGGCACAGACAAGTGACAGGCGAAGGCTGCCAGCATTGCATCTGTTTGTTGAAATATCTCAGTTGGTAGTCTGTCAATTCCTGGAACATTCTTTTTTTTTGGCCAATGTTTTCCGTGCAGTTTGGACTTCTTCCTTCAGTACCATCAGTTCTTGATTTATATGCTACCCACTAAGAAGGTTGACACTTTGGGGCACATATTTTGTGTGAGATGTGTTCTAAACACAGGCAATACACTGGCATACATGCACGCCTGAAGCTTTCACTATAGCAAAAGTGTCCAAATATAGATAAATGTGTAAATCAATATTTAACATGACATTACTATAAGTGATGCAAAATAAGTTAGATATGGGAATGATGGGAAACAGAACCAGTTTAAGTGGAAGGTCTTTCTGAGGAGGTTCAACTTGAGCAGAAACCTGAATAAAATGAGATTCAGGCTATGAAAGGTGCCCCCTTTAATTCTGAACATAGACATATCATAAATAAAGGACAGGCTGGGAGTTGCCTTAACACAGTGGTTCTCAACCTTCCTAATCCCGCGATGCTTTAATACAGTTCCTCATGTTGTGGTTGCCCCCACCATAAAATTATTTTTGTTGCCACTTCATAACTGTCATTTTGCTACTATTATGAATTGTCATGTAAATATCTGATATGCAAGATGTATTTTCATTGTTTCAAATTTAACATCATTAAAGCATATGTAATCACAAAAAACCATATGTAATTATATATTGTGAAATATTTATTTCTAATGATAAATAAATGAAATGTTGTCTTGAAGCATGGTGTCACATGGGTAACAGTCTTCACACTGGGTACTAGTATGTGGGTGTATCTGCATTTGGGCCGACCCGCCTGGAGACAATAGAGGAGCGGTGTCTCAGTTCCTAAGACCATCGGAAATATGTGTTTTCCAAGGGTCTTGGGCAACCCCTGTGAAAGGGTTTTTTAATGCCCAATGGGATTGCGACCCACAGGTTGAGAACCACTGCCTTAGCACATAGAAATATGTTAAGTCGTAGGTGCTGTAACTTTACATTGGTTTAAAATTTATTTCTATCCCATGATTAAAACCCATGCTAATAGAATACAAAGTATAGAGTCGAGTCGTCAGCCCCAATAATCTGGGAGTTGATACTATTACTGCTTCCTTGGAAAACAAGAGAGGCAGAGCTAGAGGGCCTAAAGGAAGAAGACCCTTTAGGGTCCTAAGGAGTCCGGAGGGAACTTTATGAGATTACCTGCTGTTTTGGTCAAGGGAGGGTGGATCTGTATGAGGCTCTCAGCTTCCTTGTAGAAGACATAGGATTTTATTGGAACTGATGTGAAAACAGGTAAAAGGTGATAAGGGGAACTAAGGAGAAAATATGGGCTTCCCCACTCAAGTCACCTATATAACTAGTTTGCTTGGGGTTTGACCATATAGAGCCAACAATAATTGTCTTTGTGTGCTAAAGGTGCATGATTACTGCCTCAAAATAATAACTCTCTGAAAGATCATTCTTCTATTAATAAGTTATTTATTTTATGAGGCACGAGAAAATGAGGTTTTGATTGTTTTTCTGGTTTGGCTGTTTCATGTATATTTTATTACATAGCAACTTTATCAAAAACAAATTTAATAATTTCAATTCAGATTACTCTGACAAAATTAAAATAATTTGGTTACGACAAGTTTGCACATTTGAAAATGTAAACAGCTCATAACAAATTCAAATCAACTCTTTATAGAAAAAGTCTACCAACCGAAAGAATTTGAAGACTTTTGAGAGAAAATATCCCTATTCAACTACATTTTTGAAGTGCCTGGATGATGGTGCATTAACTTGCACATATGATGAACAGAAGTAATCAGGAACTTCCTATGGTGTCTTCTCTGCCCTCTCCCCTTTGGTGCTGTTTGTGTCTACAAGAAGATAAGCAATACAAAATGACCCCATGAAAACCTTCCGTGTAGAAGGTCTCAGAATCACATTTTCTACTTTTTGTTTTTGTTGTTGAGAATTTTTTTAACATGTTACTAGGGACTCATACAACTCTTATCACAATCCATACATATACATACATCAATTGTATAAAGCGCACCTGTACATTCTTTGCCCTCATCATTTTCAAAGCATTTGCTCTCCACTTAAGCCCTTGGCATCAAGTCCTCTCTTTTTCCCCTCCCTCCCCGCTCCCCCCTCCCTCATGAGCCCTTGATAATTTATAGATTGTTATTTTGTCATATCTTGCCCTATCCGGCATCTCCTTTCACCTCCTTTTTCTATTGTCCGTCCCCCAGGGAGGAGGTCACATGTAGATCCTTGTAATCAGTTCCTCCTTTCCAACCCACTCACCCTCTACCCTCCCAGCATCGCCCCTCACCCCCCTGGTCCTGAAGGTGTCATCTGAGTGACTTTTTAGTGGGAATGTAAAACCATATAACCACTATAAAAAAGTTTGGAAGTTTCTCAAAAAGTTAAACAAAAAAGTAACAGAGTCCAGCAATTCCATTCCTAGGTATATACACAAAATAACTGAAATCAGGAATTCACACAAATATAGGTATCCCACTGCTCATGGCATTATTATTCATGGTCACCCGAAGGTGGCACCAGCCTCAATATTCATCACCCCACTAATCCATAGGTAAAATGCGGTGTGTGTGTGTATGTATGTGTGTATATATATATATATATATATATATATATGACATATATACATGATGAACTGTTCTTCAATCATAAAGTGCAATGAAGTTCTCATACATGCCAAGATATAAATGGACCTTCAACGTATTGTGCTGAATCAACTAAATCAAATCAAAATGAGGAATATTTTATGATGCCACTTATATGGAAATCTAGAATAGGCAAATGCACAAACATAAAACAGAGTATTGATTACTGAATAATAAGAGTTATTGATTAATTGCTATTGAGCTTGTGTTTGAAGTGAAAAACACTTAGGAAATTGCACGCATTGTGGGTGTTATTGATGTCTCTTAAATATACATCTAAAAATGGTTCAATGGAAAATTTTGTAACAATAAAATTAAAATTTAAGAACAATATTTTGAAAAATCTGAAGATAATAACTTTGCCTTATCACACACTAAAAACATATTTGAAGAAGGTTTGTAAACAATCAAAAAAGGCCACATAGAAAAAAATTTTGAAAAATCTTTTATTAGGGTGGGAGTGGGGAGCTTTTTTTCTGCCAAGGGCCATTTAGAAGACCACTCACAGGTCATAGAAAATTATCAACTTAAAAATCATCCCGCTATATTTGGTCAAATATATAACTAAATTCCTCCTAATGTGAGGCCTGCAACTGCTTCTCTTTAGTGAGACCTGTGACATTAGCAGGTATTGATGATTTCCCAGGCCAGCTATGGTCCACGGGCTAGATGTCCCCTGTGACATTAGCAGGTATTGATGATTTCCCAGGCCAGCTATGGTCCACGGGCTAGATGTCCCCTATCCCTCGGTCAGGGGAAAGAGCTCATGCGAAGAACTGGGTGTTCACCAAAAGGGAAGGCATCTGCCAAACAAACAGGCCAGACTTCACTTTTTAAAAAAAATGGAATGCTTTTTCTATGTTGGCTTTGAAAAGTCAGCCAGCCAGCCAGCCAGCACCCCTCCGGAAGCATACAGGTAACCTCTTGCCTTCACCTACTTTCTTTAGCATGCTCCCAGACAAAGCATTCATTCATGTTAGCCTTGGAAACAGTCATAAAATAAGATGCTAAATTACTCAAATTTAATCATTAGATACAGGTGTGGGAATTTGGACATCCCTTTACAGAAGGGTCCTGAGGAGGAGATGAGCCAGGCAGGGTAAAGTGTAGCAGTGATGAAACATACAACTTTCCTATAGTTCTTGAATGCTTCCTCTCCCCATACTATCATGATCCCAATTCTACCTTATAAATCTGGCTAGCCCAGAGGATGTACACTGGTATAGATAGGAACTGGAAACACAGGGAATCCAGGGAGGATGATCCCTTCAGGACCAGTGCTGAGAGTGGCGATACTGGGAAGGTGTGGTAGAAAGGAGGAACGGATTTCAAGGATTTACATATAAGCTCCTGGCTGGGAAAAGGACAACAGAAATGTGGGTGAAGGGAGATGTCGGACAGTGTAAGATATGACAAAATAATAATAGTTTATAAATTTTCAAGGGTAATTGGGGGAGTGGAGTGGTGAGGGAGGGGGGAAATGAGGAGCTGATACCAAGGGCTCAAGTAGAAAGCAAATATTTTGAGAATGATGAGGGAAACTCATGTACAAAAGTGCCTGACACAATGGATGGATTGTGATGAGAGTTTTACGAGCCCGCAATAAAATGTTTTGTTTTTTTTAAAGAAAAATACTGTTTAATGTGTTCTGTAATTATCTAGGGTCTATTAAAGGCTGATTTTGTAAAGGTTAAGCTGGCAGAATTTACTTATAGATTAATGGATCCTCAGAATTTAAGCTCGATGTCAACTTCCTTTCTCTGCAGAGAGCATCCTCACAAGGGACTGCCTGACTCAGGATTGTTTTGTTCTCCAATAAACACTTCAATTTTAACAGAAGATCCAGTTTGTAGTTTACATTCTGACAATTATAATAGCTAACTTTATCAAAATGCCAGCCTGTAAACCTCAGGAGACCTTAATCAACAACATCAATATTTTTTCATTTAGGGGATAGGGAAATGGATGTTTCAGAAGTCCATCAAGTTATCCATGGTTTCTATCAGGGGGTGATATGGTTTATAAATACAACATGTTTATAGTGCTTTTCATTTTAACTCTCTTTTGATTGGGGATATGGTAATATAACAGAAAGGATATACTACTTTGGATACCAAAGGAGGTCAGAGCTTTAATTAGTTTTACCACTTGGTAACCAGCCTCTGAAAAATCTGTTTTCTCATCCCAAATTCTTCATTCACATCCAAGCTCACCCATACCATCAAATTAGGGAATAAAGGCAAACTGCTCTGCAAGCGAAAGAGAGCACTATGTGCCCCATTTTCAATTTCCCCATGCTGTTAAGTGACTGAATCTCCACGGTGAAGTCACGGCCTCTCTTGGGGAATGTATGTACTTAGTAGCTGCCCAGGTCTCCAACTGCATGTTCAATTGCTCCTGGGATAGTCGGCTGTTGCTTTCCTGCCATTCTGCTAATAGATTTTTTTCTCCCTCTTCCTTAAGTGTCTTAAGGAGCCCTGGCAGTCTACTGGGTTGGGCTGCTAACCAAAAGGTCAGCTGTCAACTCCACAAGAGAGAAATGAAACTTTCTGCTCCGGCAAAGGTTTACAACCTTAGAAACCAAACGAGGCAATTCTGCTCTGTACTCGAGGGCCACTGTGAGCAGGGCTGGACTTGATGGCAGTGGGTTGGGTGTGGGGTTTTTAAATGTCTTAAATGCTAGTATTTCAATTTGCTATCTTAGTATTTCTTCAGTGTATTGGGTTTTGGCATTGTTGTTGTTAAGTACATAGCACCTTCTCTCACTGCGAAGAAGTATCTGTAACCAGGGTTGGACCTCCAACCTTTGAGGTGAAGGTGAAGATTTTAAGTGTATTCCAATGGCCTCAAAATAAAACTCCTTCATTGGTGCAATGTGATGAGACTCCCACAGTGTTATCCCTTCTGATTATCAGTAACATTTTAGAGCCTGATTTGGACCCTCTGATTAGTTGTTGGAAAGCTGAACAGCTAGTCCATTAGCTCAGAGGAGTTTCTGCTACCCTGAAGCTCATACTGAGAAACCAGTGATTGGGGAATCCGTAGGCAGCCAGCCAAACTCCAGACCTAGACTTCAACATAGAACCAAGCAATGCCACGTAAACTTATAGCCCAAAGCCTGAAGGGAGAAGAAATTCTACCACTGGATTTATTTTTACCTAAAGGGTGGAGCAAGACCCACTAGATAGAAATCCCCTTGAGAGCCAGGACCATGTCTCCTTTGTTCAGTCTG
Source organism: Tenrec ecaudatus (assembly GCF_050624435.1). NCBI lineage: Eukaryota > Metazoa > Chordata > Mammalia > Afrosoricida > Tenrecidae > Tenrec > Tenrec ecaudatus. The sequence continues at coordinate 71,147,690 of NC_134539.1, read as the reverse complement.
TTTACCCAAGGGGCAGTAGAACTTGAAGGGCTATCACGTGGTTACATGGAGTGAGAAAAGTTGAATGAATGAATGAATGAAGACAAGTGCCCCAAAAAGTGACAAGCTCTACTTCACACACAGTCCATGGAACTCCATAGATGACTCTGAGAAGGAAAGAGGAACATAAAGGCAGAGAATTTATAGCTGGCACCTCACATCCACCCCAATCAAGGATATTCAGAGATCATTCATGAATTTGATTATTATTATTTATACCACAACTGATCTGAGTAAAGCTTAAAGACTGAGATTTCAGTCCTTTATTATGTCAGAAATCCATCTATACTTCTAGAAATCTATAGCATAATTGCATGCACCAACCCATATATTGCTTGTAGCTTACATTCATGAGTTGTGTGACTATTACCTTGGAACTAGCAGACATGCACCTGCTAGGAGGAATCACAAATAATCTGTACACATAGCCCTGTGTACTCTAAAACACATGCTTGATTCAATGTGCTTACGTGCTCTGTAATGCATTGTATAGCATTTTCCAGGAACACGTGTTATTTTGCAAAGCAATGGATCAGAAAGTACAATAATAAAATCACAGACATGAAAGTAAAATAATAAATACCAGTAAGACAAACAAGGAAACAATCCTGTTATTTCAATAACTAAAAAGGTTGGTTACTTCCCATATATACTCGAGTATAAAGTAGGAGCAAAAAACAAATGTGGCAGAGAGGGGGGAGCACTAAAAGTGATTGTGATAATGTATCTACAACTCCTTTAAAATGACTGAACTATGGGCACTTTGTCTTTGAATAGCCATATACCTATTTAAAAAAAGATTTTTTAAAAATCTGATTGCAGGAATCCTCTGATTGCCAGTCAAACAATGAGATTAGTCATCCTGACAAACATTGTGTTTATATATACATATATACATACATATATGTATATACATGTGTGTGTGTATATATATATATATATATATATATGATGGAGCCCTGGTAGCATAGTTGTTACACATTGGGTTGTGATCTGAAAGGTCGACAATTCGAAACCACCAGCAGCTCCACAGGAAAAAGACAGGGCTTTCATAGTTACAGTCTCAGAAACTTACAGCAGCAGTTCTACCCTGTCCTATAAGGTTGCTAAGAGTCGTCATCAACTCAATGACAGAGAAGGTTTATGTTGTTGTTGCTTTAATACCAGTTTTTGAGTCAAAATGTGGATTGAGTTTAAGTGCACAAATCAAAAAGATATTTCTTACTCTACAAATGCTAAAGTAGAGTATTAATTCTGCTGCTGCTTAGAATTTGCTTTTAAACCATCTTTGGATATGCAAAGATATAGAGCTATGACGCACTAATTTCTGTTTTATTGCTCTTAGAATATTCAGTCTAGCATATTCACTTGCCTTTTTGAACTAAAAGTCTCATTTAATCAAAATCTAAATAAGTGTCTTAAGACTATCTATCTATTCATTTCCCCGGTGTTTCTGTAAACCTCAGAGCACTGCAGAGAATGTCTTTCTAGTTTTCTACAAATTATATCTGATTATAGCCCTCAGCAGGACTCCAAATATTAACCAATTTTAATTTCCGACTAAAATAAGTTTGACCTCCCCATATTGTCTGTGCATGAGTGTTATGGATTTTAAATGACTAATAAATCAGAATAGAATGATGCTCATATGCATAATGTGTACCACCTGTTTATGTAAATATCGCTGGTATTAATAGAAGTGCAAGTAATCATTGTATCAATGTACAGTTCTGAATTATTTCCTCTTGTGATTAAATTTAGATAATAAACAAAGTATGTTCAATACTGGCCTACAAAAGTAGCATATTTTTTAGGATCCATAAGAAGTACAAGAAAAAAAGCTTACAATATTAGTTACAACAAGTACATTAAGCCACTTGTAAAGAATAAAGAACATGGTTGAGTCTATTTCACCAAACAAAACTAGTAAGTGAAAGTGAAAGAGATGCCAAATAGAAAATTCTCTAAATAAAGAACATGTAGTTTCAAAAGGACATCACAACAGAAATTAGAAATCATTTACAATTAGCGAGTATTAACATATGGCATACAAAAACATACGTGGTGTAGGAAAATCCATCCCTTAGAAGGGGATATAGTATTAAGAGCCCTCTATTACAGAAGAAGATCAGTTAAACCAGTTTCTCTAATTACCCAGTTAGGAACTTAGAAAAAGAACCATTAACTAAACTCCAGAACAATAGAAGGGATGATGCAAATAAGAGTGTAGAAGGGGATCTTGCTTTCAACTGTCAACCCTTAATTTTGTAAAAACAAATTATCCATTTGTAAATTGATTATTTTGGGGGAGGGTGCAATTTCTAACAAACTTTGTAAAGCATCAGTGATTTCACCATTTTTTCATGCAGGGTGCATATTACTTTGATGTTTCCTTTTGATTTAAAAGAAAGAGTAGAGAACAGAGATGAATGAAAAAAATTTAAAAACATATATAATAGGAGATGTTAACATCAATTTTTTTCCCAATGGACCAAAGATATTAATTTTTAATCATTCTGAACAAGAGACAACATACAAAGGAAGTAAAAATTATAGCACCAGGGACTTTAAACGGGACAGTTCATACAATATGCATTTAAAAATAAAAAGAAGATACAATGTGAACAATAAAGGACTTAAAAATTAAGCTTTATTCAAATGTAAACAACTGATATAAAGTAAAATGGTATTTCAAGCCACTTCTGGAAATGCATCTTAGTAAATCTAGATACAATGGGCACCTTTTTAGAGAATCAAAACTTAAGTGAAGTGACTGAAGAAGAAATAGAGCACAGCATCTACATGGGTGGTAACTGTGCAGAAGCAGAAGAGTAGATTTTTTGGCTTGCTGGTGATAGTCTGATTTGTATTGGTTGAAGTTATGAGTTTGTAGATGTGTTCAGTTTGAAAAAAACTCCATTAATTTTCACCCTTTAAAAATTTTTTGCACACATGTATACATACTCTGTATATACTGTGATCAAACTAAAAAAAACCCCAAAACTAAACAATGTGCCTAGCTACTTCCTGAGAAGAGTACACGTACAACCTTGTTCCCGGAGCAAATGGATCCTAATTAGATGAAGTGAGGAAGAGGGAGGGAGTGAAGATGAGAGTTCATATTTTGCTACATTAACCTAGAAGGAACCAGGATGGAAGGAACTTCCATATCTCATTATTTTCAATTAGGATTAAGAGAAATTGAAATTTGCTTCATGCTTTCAGAATTGTAAAGCCCACTCTTGTAACTTTGATGAAGCAATTTATTCTTACAAGTGATTTACATGAAATACCTTAATAGAGAAGACGTTGTATCATTGCATTTCATAATTAACAGGAAATTGATATATAACTCGAGTTATTTTCCAAGCATTCTATATTTGGAGCATATTTAAAATAATATTGTAACTTTGTTCTTTCCTCACCAGCATAATAAGAGCCCAAAGGTTCCATCGCCTCCGGTAGCTAGTGTCTGTCTAACAGTGGAATACATAAAAATATAATCCGATGGCACCTGGCACATAGTAAGAGTCCAATCACTGTTAAGCTGTTTATGATTATCAGGATTTTCATCATTCAAACTATATCGCTTTTCCCCCACGTCAAGCATGTACTTCCAGCTTCTGTTCAACCACAATATTTAACAAGCTTTATATTCCACTCTGTTCTGTTTTCATGACTTACAAAGAAAACTCAAAATGTGGATATACTGTATTTTATTAACACAAAGTAAAGCACAAATTGATAAATATATTTACATGTATGCTCCATATTCAAGTTAAATTTGAAAGTATTTATTTTAAAACTTTTCATGCCAACGATTAAATTTAACTTTAGTCTATAGTCTTGACTTTTATTTTTTATCAAAGAATACAATTTGAAATTTAAAAAAATTATAAGAGAGTAATACTTTTAATACCTACCAATTATTAGATACCTACTATGTGCCAGAAGTAAAACTGTCTTAGTTTAGAACTTAGAAAGGGCTTAAAAGTTAAGACACACTCGCATGTAAATAGCTGATATATGGTAGAACTATGTGCTAAGCCACTTACTGAAAATGCTGAAACATTTCCTCTACCTATCATATTATACTGGCTCATACACAGTGATAATCTAAACATGTTTGACATTTGTGTAGAAGTTCCAGTAACCAAAGATATTGTGAAGGACAGATCAATACACTAAGCCTTGACTACCTTGGTATTAAAAGTTCTCTAAGAAATCATCCTTTATTGATAACAAGAGTATTAATCATGACTCAAGGGTAACCTTTTGAGCAATTTTACCATAAGAAGAAATCAAATTCATGGGGCTTTTTACCTATGATCCCTTATGCCAAATCTCAAGTGTAAGCTTTAGATAAAATATCATTATTGGTCCCATTAAATTTCTTATATTTGTTACAGCCAGAGTTTGATCGGCACCTGGCCGTGAAAGAGGAAGTCTGTTACAAACCATCATGCTCACCACTTTCAATTTTCGTCTACGAACGAGTTTCTGTTATTGATACATATTTCCCCCTAACTGTGGCTAGTCTGTACCAATACAGATTATAAAGAATTATGGCTTTTCAAAGAATTATAAAGTTGGGAATAACAAGAGACCTAAAAATGATAACAAGGAGGCCTGGTGGGGTTTGGTTTATTGCAATGTGTCCAAGAGGAATTGCTGACAGCTGAGTGGAGGGTGAACATGACAGTGGGACAGGAGGAAGGTGAAAGGAAATAGATGAAAGAAGTAGGAAACAAAAGCTATTTACAGAGGTATAGCTATAGGCATGCATATATGTAAATATAATAATTTATATTGAAATGGGTAAAGGCCAATATACATATCTTTATATATTAAGTATTAAGATAGTAGACAGACGTTGGGCCTCCTGAAACACAAGAGCATTTTGCTTTAATAACTTGGCACTATGATACTCACCTTCCCAACATGATCGCTGAAGACAAAACAGGTGTAAAAGCAAATGTGGTGAGGAAAGTGGATGGTACCTAGCTATCAAAAGATGTATTGTCTGGGGTCTTAAAGGCTTGAAGTCCAATAATCAGCCCAGATGGAAGAAGCACATCAGCTTGTGTGATCAAGAGGTGTCCACAGGATCAGGTATCAGATATCAAAAGATCCAAAACAGACAATTATATGGATGTGAAAGAGGGTGTTAGAGTGAATACCCAAAGCTCATCTGCAGACAATTAGATATTCCCCCACAGAAGGTTTATAAGGAAGGGATGGTTCAGCCAGGGTGTAGTAGAGAACCAATGAAACACCTATCATTCCTCTAGTTCCTGAATGCTTCCTCCCACCCCCATTACCATGACCCAGTTCTATGTTACAAATCCAGCTAGACCAGAGTACACACATTGGTACAGATAAGAGCTCTCAACACATGGAATTCAGGACAGATAAAAACCTCAGGAACCGTAGTGGGAGTAGCAATATCATGAGGGTAGAGAGCGGGTGGGGGTGAGGAGGGTGTGAAGGAGTGAAAGGGGGAACCCATCACAAGATTGAATATATAGCCAACCCTCTAGGGAACAAAAAAAAGGAATGTGGGTAAAGGGAGACAACAGACAGTGTAAGACACAAAATAACAACAATAATATACGATTGATCAAGGTTTCACAAGGGTAGAGGAGAGAGTGGGGAAAATGGGAGCTGATACCACGGGTCCACGTTTTGGAAATGTTGATGGCTACATATGTTCAAGTGTGCTTAATACAATTGAATGATGAATTGTCATAAGATTTGTAAGAGCCCTCCAATAAAATTATTAATAATAAAATATAATTATAAAGTTATTTCTACAACAATTTCAGTTATGGGAACATAGGTGAAAACCACCATGAAGCTGATTATGTTGATTATGTAACAACATATATATTATTCCAGCAAATTTGTGATTAACATTGTCAGTGACTATTATTGAAAATTTCTCTTGACAACCATCTTCTGTTGTTTGTATAAATAGTGTCCAGCCATGTAAGAATTTATTCTGTATACGTGGATAATTCTGATATTGCGATATGTAGCTAGCCTACATAAGTCCATTATCCATCTATCAGCAGTGTTTTAAAAATTAGTACCAGGGGAGATGACCATATTAACAGGAGATCTTTATGCTCTGAAGGAGATTATGAATAAGACTCTCTACCACAAATTAGCAAGGAGGTCTCCACAGGAATTCAAAGTCAGATAAAAAAACAAACAAACATAGATCCTGGAATGAAGTTTGGGCTCACACTAAATCTTAGCTCTAATTTATGGACAATTAGTTCTTACATCATGGCCTGCTTGGCACTCTCCCTCAGACAGGGAACACAGAAGATATGGGTGCTCTAGCAAAGTGCTGTGTAGAAATCAGATGGTGCTCAGCTATCAGATAAAATAGCTTCAGGGCTCTTCCTTAAAGGCTCATTTCCAAACAAGCAGCCATCTAAGTGAGGTGTCAATTAAGTCCACATGGAACAAGCACATCAATATCAGTGACCCAAGGATTATAAATCATATAATCCCAAAAGGAGGGAATCATATCGGAGCCTAAATTGTGAGATCTGGTTTGCAGAACTCTAAGCCCAAAATACATTTGTGAGATCTACATGGGAAATAAGCCTCTGGTGATTTCCCTCTATCCATAATGGAGGGAGGGGAATAAACCTGTTAACAAACAGTGTATTGGAGAGGTGACTATAGGAGATCAAAATGATAAAGCTGCCTTACAGAGTTAAAACTTTGTCACTTTATTACCCCTCTGATGCACGTTGGTCTTGATATGATTTTCAACATTTTCTGTACTTTTTTCTCATATTGGGTTTTTTGTGGTGTATTTTGTTATTATGGATAGCCCTCCCTCTTGAATTTTGGCCATATTTTTCTGTTTATTGATATATGAAACCCAGGATTGATGAACCTATAAAGACAACAAGTTGAATAAGTGTTCCTTAGGGGTATAGCAGAGGAGAGGGGTAATAGGGAGCTGATGCCAAGGAGTCCAAGAAGAAATACAATGTTTTGAAACTGACTGTGGTAGCAATTTTATATTACTTGATGTGATTGAACTATGGGCTGATACGTATTAGCTCAAAAAATAGTTTGGGGGAAAAACTGAAGAAAAGGGACATCAAAGAAATAGAAAGTGAGATGTTGTTAAAAAGGAAAAAGAAACCCATTTTAGATGACTGAAGAAACTCTGAACCTTCTCTTCGTGGGACAGGAACAAAAGCAAATGACAGGAATAATGCAGCAAAATAGCTGAACAGAAATTTTCAACCAATAAGAAATGTAAAGCATTATAATAAATTACACAAAGACCTGGAGTTAGAAACCCAAAATGGAAGAATTCACTCAACATAACTCAAGCTGAAATTACTGAAGAAACATTTAACCCCTGAGTTGTCTTACTGGAGGTTTCTGTGAGCAAAATATTGCACGTTGCAGAAAGCATCAAAAGAAGATAGAAGGAATACACAAAGTCATTCACCAAAAAGAATTGGTCTATGTTTAACCATATCATGAGGCAGTATATATGATCAAGAATTGAAAGGAAAAAATCCAGTTACACTGAAGGCTTTAGGGGAAAAGAGCTCCAAGAGTTTAATTGACAGAATTGCAGTTGAAATGTTTCAAATAACATGCCGTGTCCAAAGCACCCACTAGTCTATGCCAAGAACTATGGGAAGGCAGTTGCCTGGCCAACTGACTGGGAGAGATCCATATTTCTGTTTATAAAGCAAGATGGACCAATAGGATGCATACATTATCAAACAATATCATTAAGATGACAAGTAAAATTTTGATGAAGATAGCAAAGGTTGCTGTAGTATTTCAACAGGGATCTGCCAGAAATTTCACGCTGGATTTAGGGGAGTACGTACAACAAGGGTTATCATTGCTGATGTCAGACGTAACTTGGCTGAAAGCAGAGAATAGCAGAAAGATGTTCACTTATTCAGAAACACATTCACTTAACTTACAAAGGTATGTGACTGTGTGGATAATAACAAACGATGGATAACATTTTAAAGAATGGGGATTCCAAAATAGCTCATTGTGCTCTTGTGGAACCAAGAGGAAGTTGTTTAAAGAGAACAATTATTCAATCAGTATGCTGAGAAAATAATCTGAGATGCTAGACTCTATGAAAAATCACACAGCATTATTAATTACCAGCAATATGCAGATGACAAAATCTTGCTTGCTGAAAGCAAAGAGAAGTTGAGGCAATTACAAAGAAAGATCACAGACTACAGTCTTTGGTTTAGACTGTATCTGAACCTAAAGAAAACAAAAATCATCACAACTGGACCAGCAAATAACATCATGCTAAAAATAATTAGAGAAAATATTAAAGTTGTCAATATTTCACCTGGGTCCACAATTCTAGTTCATGGCAAATCTGTGGTTTCAGAGATCTTTCAACTAATGAAAAGCAAAAATGTCCCTGTAAGAAATAAGCTGTACCCAACACAAGCCCTGGAACTTTCCATAGACTCAAATGCATATGACTGTTGGACTATGAATAAGGAAGATCAGAGAAGAATTGATGTCTTTAAGCCATGTTGTTGGTGGAGAGAAGTAAAAGTACCATGCCCTACCAGACACATTATTTAAATTGGCTTTGTTGAGCAGGCGCCCTCTTCAATAAATGGTGCTGGAAAACTGATGTCCATCGGCAGAAGAATGAATGAAGATCCATGTCTCACCCCACATACAAACACAAACTCAAGGTGGATCAAAGACCTAACTATGAAACCCAAAGCTACAAGGATGATCAATGAGAAAATTGAGACAAATTGAATTTCCTTAGTGCGGGGAATCCGCAGGCTCCCAGAGATAACGAAGGAAGCGCACTCCATGGGAGGCAAAAATGGTGAGAGAGACCTATGAAAAATAAAACACTTTTATACACTGTCTTCATTAAAAGAGTAAAAAAGATAGCCCACAGACTGGGAAAAAGATATTTAGCAACAACATAGCAAAGGAATAATTTCAAAAATCTACTGTGTGCTACAAGCCTACAACAAGAAAAAACTAACAAACCTCTAAGAAGCTGGGCAAATGACTTGAATACATGACTCACGAAAAATGACACTCGAAGGGCTGATAGACCCTTGAGGAAGTGCTCCGAAGTCACTAGCCATCCAGGGAATGCAAGTCAAAAACATCATGAGATACCATTTATTTTTGGTTTGTTTTGTTTTAATTCAATCATTTTATTGGGGGCTTACACAACTCATCACAATCCGTACATCCATCCATTGTGTCGTGCACATTTGTACATTTGTTACCATCATCATTCTCAAAACATTTGCTTTCTACTTGAGCCTTTGGTATCAGCTCCTCATTTTAACCCCTCCCTCCCTGTTCCCCATTCCCTAATGAACCCTTGATAATTTATAATTTTTTATTATTTTTCCCAATTAAAAACAATGACTGAGAACAAAATGCTGGGGAGGGTGTGGTGAGTTTGGAACGCTATTCGCTGCTGGTGTGCTTGTAACTATGTGCAGCTACTGTGGATGAGGCAATTCCTAGAATAGATGGCTATTGAAATACCATATGACTCAGCAATACAATTAATGGCATACACCCCAAATAAATCAGAAACAGATCATGAACAGACATATACCCCCTCCCATCTTCACTGAACACAATTTACCGTAGCAAGTAGTTGGAAACTGCCTAAATTCCCATCAGCAGAAGACTGGATAAAAAAATTCTGGTACGTACACACAATGGAAGACTATGCATCCATGAAAAACAGCGACGAAACCATGAAACAACTCAAGATCTGGGGGGATCTGGAATTCTGCTCAGTGACGTTAGTCAATCACAAAAGGAGTTACTGTATAAGTCCACATACAAGCAGCAGGATGGGCACAAGCTCAGCTTGTAGGGCATCCAGTCTGCTAGCCACAGGGACCAGACAGAGAGCCTGACTGGTGCCAATCAACCATACACCATCTGCTCTAGAGAAGTACAGTGTAGGTCACTTTGCCAGAGGGCGCCTCACTGTCAGCTGGGATCAAATGGTCAAGGGAAGGGAAGGGGATGATGTCTACTGGATGGCTGTCATGCAAAGCTATGATGAGGTCCCGCGGGACAGGTAGACAGCCCTATCAAAGGGATGAAGGATACTGATGGGAAAAAAAAACAACAACACTCATGAGAGGGATAGGGAGCAAACACATCTAGGGGAACACAAATGCATGACTGTTGGTAGGAAAAGTGGGAAGACCAACCTCCAACGGTGGGTGGAGAATAACTGATAATGCCTTAGGGGACTCTAAGAGGGGCTTGTCCCTGGTGGCATGCCCCAAATGGGTCACACTGACCTGGGCTTCTGGGTGCCTCCTGGGACCCAGCTGTGCCCTGGAACACCAGGACATGAAATACTGGATCTTTAAGCGCACGGCATGCTCAAATGTTGTATGAGTGAGATCCGATATGGAAAATCCACTAGACAAACTGGACTCTACCTCAGACGCACTTGTAAGATGAGGGTTTAAGACTGAAAATCTTGGTGTCTGAGGAAGCCGAAGACAGCTGTACCAAGATTATTCAACCGTTGGCCCACAGACAAACATGGCCTTATTACATGAATGCCCTGTGTGCTTTATTAAAATATTCATTATTCTGGCAAACCCATGACTGACATTCTCAGTGATTATTATTGTAACATTTCCTTGACCATTAACCCCCATTGTTCATGTAAGTAGCATCCAGCTGTGAAAGGATTGATTCTGTGCAGGTGAATAATTCTGGTCCTGTGACATGGATTGAGCCTATATTGGCCCAATAGCCCTCTCTCAAGAGGGCTTTAAAAAAATAGTACCTGAGTCTGGGAGGGAAGGGAAAAGGGGGAGCTGATAATAAGGGCGCAAGTAGAAAGATAATGTTTGGAAATGATGGCAACACACGTACAAGTTTGCTTGATATAATTGATTTAGGAATTGTTGTAATATCTGTAAATAAAGTGATCTAAAAATTAGCAACAGAGGTTTTCAAAGACAATATTAATGGAAGATCATTATGCCCCAAGAGGATGATCTATAAGACTCTCTGCTATAAATTAACAAGGAAGTTTGGAGAGGAAACCAAAGGCAGATTAAACAAACAAACAAACACACACACACAAAGACTCAAGAGCTCCACAATGCTGAAACATACAAATTTCCTCTAGTTCCCAAAAGCTTCCTCCTCCCCAGCTATCATGATCCCAATTCTACCTTACAAATCTGGCTAGATCAGAGGATGTACACTGGTACAGATAGGAACTGGAAACACAGGGAATCCAGGACAGATGATCCTTCAGTACCAGTGCTGAGAGTGGAGATACTGGGAACGTAGAGGGAGGGTGGGGTAGAAAGGGGGAGCCAATTACAAGGAACTACATGTGACTTCCTCCCTGGGGGACAGATTACAGAAAAGTGGGTGAAGGGAGACGTTGGACAGGGCAAGCTATGACAAAATAATAATTTATAAATTATCAAGGGTTCATGAGGGAGGGGTGAGCGGGGAGAGAGGGGAATAAATGAGGAGCTGGTGCCAGGAGCTTAAGTGGGGAGTAAATGTTTTGAGAATGATGAGGGAAGTGAATGTACAGATGTGCTTTACACAATTGATATATGTATGGTTGTGATGAGATGTATGAGCCCCTAATAAAATGATTTTAAAAATTCCTAGATCCAACTTAAGAACAATTAGTTCTTACATCATGGTCCTGCTCTATATTCACACCCAGAAAAGAAACACAGAAGATATGAGAGCTATAGAAAATGTGGTGTAATTAGATGGTGCTCAGCTATCAGACAAAATAGTGTCAGATTTTAAAGGCTTATTTGAAAGCAATCAACCATCTAAGTGAGATGTCAATTAAGTCCACATGGAAGACACACACCGACATCAGTGACCCAAGCATTGTTAATCATATAACCCAAAGCCGATGGAGAAAATCGTATCAGAGTCTCCAGTTTGCAGAACTCTATGGATGACAGTGGGAGCTGACGGTCCATTGTGGGATCTGCATAGGAAAGAAGCATCTGCTGATTTCCCTCTGTCCATAATGGAGGGAGGGAGGACAGTGGTACCGAACAGAGCGCATGGGAGAGATGACTACAGAAGACCCAAAGGATACACCTGACTTCAACAGCTAAGACCTTGTCAGTTGACCCCTCCTCTTATATAGGTTAGGCTTAATCTGGCTTCAACATTTTCTGTATTTTTTCATTTTTGTGTTTTTATATTGCGGTTTATAATAGTTGGGTTATGTCATTGGGGTCACCTCCTTGAATTTTTGTTATATGATTTTTTTTTGTTTTCCAGTATATGAAACCCAGGATTGACAAACTTATAAGGACAGTAAGTAGTATCAAGGTTTCTGAAAGGGGTGGTGAGGGTGGGTGGGGGCAGGTAAAGGGACTTTTTCCCAAGAAGCTCAGGAAGGAAAGAATGTTTTGAAACTGATTGTGGCAGCAATTTTACAATACCACTTGATGGGATTGAACTATGGAATAATCTCTGTTGACTTCCAATAAAATGGTTTTTGGGGGAAAAGTGCTCTGCTGAAATACAGAACAGTGATCCTTCCTCTCACATGCTTTGGGCATGTCATCAGGAAGCAAGGGTCCCTGCAGGATGTCCTGCTTGGTAGGCAAAGGGTCACTAAAAAAGAGTAAAACCCTCAATTAAGTGGATTGATGCTACAGCTGCTACAATGTGCTCAACTATAGAAATAATTGTGTTGTTGGTGCGGGATTGGGCAATATTTTGGTCTGCTGTACACAGGGAGGCAATGAACTGGAGCTTATTCAATTGAACCTAACAGTAAGAATCTTGAAAGCACAGTCAGTACTGCTGCACAGTCCTATAACTATACCTTGACACCGAACCAAACCAACAGCCATAAGCTGATTCAGAATCATAACAACCCATAGGAACTACTCCTTAGATGTTTTAATTAAATTATTTTATTGGGGGCTCATACAACTCTTATCACAATCCATACATCCATCCATTGTGTCAAGCACGTTTGTACATTTGTGTCCCTCATCATTCTCAAAGTATTTTCTTTCTACTTGAGCCCTTGAGATCATATCCTCATTTCCCCTCCCTCCCTACTCAGCCCTCCCTCATTAACCCGTGGTAATTTATAAATTATTATTTTGTCATCTTACACTGTCTGACATCTCCCTTCACCCACTTTTCTGTTGTCCATCCTCCAGGGAGGGGGTTATATGTAGATCCTTGTAATCTGTTCTCCCTTTCTACCCCACCCTCCTTTGACCCTCCCAGTATCGCCACTCTCAACACTGGTCCTCAAGGGATCATCCATCCTGGATTCCCTGTGTTCCCAGTTCCTATCTACCAGTGTACATGGTCTGGTCTAGCCAGATTTGTAAGGTAGAATTGGAATCATGATAGTGGGGGTGGGGGGAGGGAAGCATTTAGGAACTAGTGGAAAGTTGTATGTTTCATCATTGCTACCCTTCACCCTGACTGGCTCATCTCCTCCCTACAACCCTTCAGTAAGGTGGTGTCCAGTTGCCTACCAATAGGCTTTGAGTCTCCACTCTGCACTCACCCTAATTTACAATGATATGATTTTTTGTTCTTTAATGCCTGCTACCTGATCCTTTCAACACCTCGTGGTCATACAGGCTGGTGTGCTTCTTCAATGTGGGCTTTGCTGCTTCTGTAAATCTTTAATGGAAAAGATAGCCTCATCTTTTTTTCCCATGGAGCAGCGGGTGGTTTTGAATTCCTGGCAGTTGTTGGCAGCCAAACTCATTACCTACTAAACCTCCAAAAAATTCTTGTAAACATACTTCCATCAAGTTATAGCAACCCTATAAGACAGGGTAGGACTACCCCTGTAAGACAGGTAAGTACTACCCCTATAAGCTACCCTATAGTTCTTTACTGAAGTAGAAAGCCCCATTTTTCTCCGGTGGAGCAGTTGGTGGTTTCAAACTGTTGACCTTGTGGGTCACAGCCCAATGCATAGTCACTACATCACTAGGGCACTTCTATTACACTACCTTCCTACACTACCAAATTCCAAATTCACTTCCACTCAGTCAATATTGTCTCGTAGCAACTTTGTAGGATGGGGCGAAACTGCCTCTGTGAGCTTCCAAGACTGTCATGCTTTACAGAATTAGAAATCCCCATCTTTCTCCTGTGCAGCAGGCTGGTGGTTTTGAAGTGTCAGTCTTGCCGATCGCAGCCCAATACATAACCACTACACACCAAGGCTCCCTACAACTCTATAGGGCTCCCCAAAGATAACAATAGTCCAAAGGAAATCAGCTACAAAATTTCAAAGACCAAAAACCCTGCCAATTTCATGGCTGTGGTGCTATTGGGTTCTCACATCCATCTTTCTAGAAATTGTTATTCCTTGGACATTTTTTATCCAAGTTACAGTCCTACAGAAGATCATTCTTTTAGATCTGACTCAACAGGACAATGATCAATATGTTCCTTTCCATAAAAGCATTCAAATTAAATAAATGAAATGATATAATTTGACTCCAGTACATCTAGAAAACTAGGTCAAAGTGAGTTTTATTTTTCACTGATGAACTTTGCAAAGCACTGGTAACTATGATTTCTGGTTTAAATTTTTTTTAAATGATAGCAATTTCTGAAATTCTAAATTGTACTTATTTAGTTTTAGTGCCTTCTCTTTAGGAGAAAGATGAAGCTGTCCTCATAAAATGTAGTCCCAGAAACCCTATGAGTCAGAATCATTAGTTGACAATGGGCTCTTTTCTTCCACTTCTTATTTTGATATTACCTTCTCTATATCCCTGAGTACAAACTTCGGAAGAAGAATTGGGGTGTTGTTCATAGAAACTTTATAACAGGTGGGGGGTGGGGGGAAAGAAACTTTATAACATTTAATAAAAAGCATAAAGGGTAAAACAATTTAACTTTGTTTAAACTGGTATATTTACTTGTGTTAAATAATATACAAAGCATAGAAATATATCTGAATTTATAAGAATCAATGAACTGTTAGATTAATTTGTAAAAGTCTTTAAATAGCCATGATACAAAATGTTTCTTTAAATACCCATTCTTCTTGTTTATTCCACCTACCCAACCCTCCTCCACCATATCATACAATTATTTCACAACTCAGCTAGCAGGCTGTCATACTGTGGAGTCTTGCATGTTGCTGTGATTCTATGCCACAGATATTTCCAATACCACAGGGTCACCTATGATGGTCAGGTTTCAGTGGAACTTCTACAATAAGAAGGCTAAAAAGAAAAATGTGGCAGTGTACTTCTGAAAAAAACTGGCCAGTGTTTTTATCTCCATGAATGCCTATGGTCTACTGGCTAATATTGTGCTAGAAGATGTTTCCCTAGGCTAGGAGGCACTCACAGTAGACTGGGGAACACCTGCTTCTTCAAAGTAGACTTGGTCTCAATGATGTGGAAGATGTAAAGCATTCAGGATGAGAAGCAGCTGCAAGTAGCCATTAATAATTGAAACATGGGATATAAAATGAATATTGGGAAATGGGAATTTGTAAAAAATTAGAAATAACACAAAAATCAATATCTTAAATGTTAATGAGCTGAGCTAGATTAGTATTGGCCATTTTCAATCAGAAAAGCATAGGACCTAATATGCCAGGAATGACAAATTAAAGAGGAATATCATCACACTCATCCTCAAAAAGACATTTTCAAGAAGGATCCTGAAGTCTGATGCCCCCAATGATAGATTACATCCATGCACCTTCAAGAAAGACTAAATAACATCATGACTCCTCTAAAGTATATGCCAGCCATTAATATCAAGGATAAAAAAATTGAAGATTTTTTTTCCCTCAACTTCTATAGTCTGAAAATGATTCAGTATGAAATCAAGATGATTGGCAGTGGTTATGCATTGGGCTGATAACTACAACATCAACAGTTCAAATCCACCAGCTACTCCAAAGAAGGAAGATGGAGCTTTCTATCCCCATAAAGAGTTACAGACTTGAAAACTCACAGGGGCGATTCTACCCTGTCCTATAAGGTCACTGTAAATTGGCATCGACCCGTTGGCAGTGCATTTTGGTTGGTTTTGGTTGGTGATTTAAATGCAAAAGGTAGAGCAGGGCACAAGAAGTAGGACTGATCATTGAAAGGCGTGGTCTTGGCAATAAAGCTTCCTTGGAGATCACATGACAGAACTCTGCAAGTCCAACAACTTGCTCACTGCAAATATCTTTTCTCAACAACCTAGATAAATGGAAGATCAGGAATCATCTAAACTAATCCACTGCATGTTTTTTTTTTGGAGGGGTGGGAGGGATGGGAGTTGACCATCTTCAGTTAGATCAAGCCCAGCGGTTGAATTCTGAATAATCAATGGCTCAAAAGAAAGTTCAAATTAAGGTTGGAGGAAGTTTTAAAAGTCCATGAGAGCCAAAGTAAGTCCTTGAGTCCTAATATAGGGACCATCTCAAGAATAAAATTGATACACCGAACACTCATCACTGGACCTTTGCAAAGTTATAGGATAATAGCAAGAACATCATACATGCAAAGAGCAAGTGGCCATTAAAAAAAAGAAATACCACACTGTATATCAAAAGTGACTTTAAAATTTACTCTTGAACATAAAATAGGTAAAAGGAAAAAAAGAAATTATGAAGTAAAAAGGCTGAGGGCCACTGATTTTAAAGGATCAGTCAAGAAAATTAGAGTATTATAATGAAATATTCAAAGACCGAGATCAGAAAACCAAATGTTAAAAACAGGATCAGCATTTCTCAAACTGAACGAGTTGAAGAAAAACTAGACACGTATCTATTTTCTAATAGATATATAAATGGATTTTGAATTTATATTTAATTGTACCCCTGACCTAAGAACGATGAGTTCTCGTGACATGGCCCTACTCGACACTCACCCCCACGGAGAGATCACTGAATGCTATTGCAAAGTCTAATGTAAAAATCATGGTGCCCAGATATGAGACAACAAAATATCTGAGGTCTTAAATGCTTGTCTTAAAGTAAGCGCACATGGAAGAAGGACACCAGCCATGTGATCCAAGGATTGTAAATAATAAAAATCAAATTATAGAGGGAACAGTATCAGAGCTTAAACGCTGAATCCCCAATGGCAGAAGTAACAGTAGATTAGAGTGGATGTCCCAAATCCATATGCCAAGTCCCCACATGGATTAAGCCTTCAGCAAATCCCTTCTGACCACAGTCTGGAGATATGAATGGCTTTGCTATAAGAGTAGAGGGTGAGTGGGTTGGAAAGGGCGAACCGATTACAAGGATCCACATGTGACCTCCTCCCTGGGAGATGGACGGCAGAGAAGGGGGCAAAGGGAGACTCCGGATAGGGCAAGATATGACAAAATATCAATCTATAAATTATCAAGGGTTCATGAGGGAGGGGGGCGTGGAGAGGGAGGGAAAAAAAGAGGACCTGATGCAAAGGGCTTAAGTGGAGAGCAAATGCTTTGAAAATAACTAGGGCAAAGAATGTACGGATGTGCTTTATACAATTGATGTATGTATATGTATGGATTGTGATAAGAGTTGTATGAGCCCCTAATAAAATATTTAAAAAAAGACACAGAACATTGTAAAACCAATTATGGCAGATGTAGTTAAGTTAAACTCTAACATTTTTATCATTTAATCTTCCTCTTGATACATTTAATGTCGCTTCAGTCTTTACATTTTCTGTTGTTTGTTTGTTTTTTTTTTTTTGAATGAGGATTTTCTGTTTGGGTTTGTCACTGTGTTTAGCTTGTTTTTCCTGTTTTTGTTTTTTATATATATTTGTATATGAAATCCAGTGTAGGTAAAACTATAGGGACAGTGCATGGCAGGGGAGGTTGGGGGAAAATGGCTAGCTAATAACAATGAACATGAGAAAGAAGAAAATATTCTGAAATTGATTGTGGTGATGATTGTACAGATCTTCCTCATATCACTGAATCATTACCTTGTAGAGTAATGGTTATTCATTGCGCTGTGATCCACAAGGTCAGCAGTTTGAAACCACCAGCTGCTCCTCCAGAGAAAGTTGGGACTTTCTACTCCCATAAAGAGTTACAGTCTCAGAAACCCACCGGGGCAGTTCTATCCTGCTTTATAACGTTGGTCACCATGTGGCAGAACCAACTCAGTGGCAGTGAGTTTGGAGAGAGATGACATTCTATGCTTTGAGAATGATATGCCAATAAAACAATTGTGAACAATTTTCAAATGTCAAGTGGCAATATTGAAGAATTAATGGGTGTGATGGATTTTATGTTAACTTGCACTTAGGCAGGGGTGGGGTCCAAACTGACAATGAAGTCATAGCATGATGATGCCTCCTGGGAGGTGTGATCTTTTAATTAGAGAGACACTGGCAACTTTTCCTGACTCTCTCTCTGCCCCTTTCCTACCTGCTTGCTGGCACTCTGTGCCTACCTCCGGGGTGGACCTACGTGGGATGTAAAACCCTGAGGGCTGTCAGGTCCCTGTTTCCACTGAACTTTGGTTCACTGGTCTGTCATCTTCCTGAATCCCACTTCACCATGCTTCATCCTTGACCTGAAACTATGTGAGTGTGTAGAGGCCTCCTGCCAGCATCAAACCCATAGACTTAAGTTGGACGGGGCTGGAATGCCTTCTTAATAAACAATCACTTCTTGATATAAAGCTCTTTCTTATACATGTATGAGTATGGCTTTGTTTCCCTAGACAACCCAGGCCATAACACAATATGGATAAAGTATGGAACAGGAGCATCAGAACAAGATGGAAAAACACTCATAGCTACTGTACCACAGAGAATTGGTCAAGAGTCAATCATTTGAGGAGGCAGCATGCGGTCAAGGACCAATGATATCGAGGGGAGAAGTGCCAGCTGTGTTGAAGGCATTCACGAAACCCAAAACCCGCCAGTCTCCCGGAATTCAGTGAACTCCAATCGAAATGCTTCAGCAGACACGTGGAGGGCTCGTCTATGCCAAGAAATTTGGAAGCAGCTACCTGACCAACTGGCTAGAAGAGGTCCGTTCCCCAGAGAAGGACGGCGTGTTTGATAAAGCAGACATGTCACCAAGAAGAGGAAGAACCTCAACACATTGGATCGACCCAAAAGCTTCAACAAGGGACTCAGCCTAGCAGAAGTGGTGAGGTTAATTAGGAAAGGCAGGGTTTGTTCTGGTGTGCACAAGATCACTGTGAGTTATCCTGAACCGGATGGCACGTCACAGCCACCAGAAGATGGTGAAGTAAGAACCTATCGTTTCAAAGGTAGCCACGTGTGTCGTTTCATATTCTCAAACCGTAAGTGGAACAGTAGAGCACAGAAATACCCGTGGCTAGATTAAAAAACAGATGCCATTAAACCATTTGCATTGCTCACACTCATTGCAATCAAATAAATTGCAAGTTATAGCAACCTGTTATTATTGTTCTTAGGTTCCATCAAGTCGGTTCTGGCCCATCGCAACCCTGTGCACAGAGAACGATCCTGCGCCACCCTTCCAGTTGTTCCTCTGTTGAGCCAGTGTTGCAGCTACTGTGTCGATTCATTTTGTTGAGGGCCTTCTTTTTCTTCACTGTCCTAGTGACCCTGGCGACCATTTATTCAATTTGTCTATTTGGTGGCATTGTGGACTAAATATGACCCCTGCGGCACAGTGGTTAGAGCACTTGACTGCTAACCACATGGTCAATGGTTAAGTCCCATCAACCTTTCTAAGCGAGACATAGTACAAGTACATAGACAAGTAGTTGGCCTTGGCAAAGACTTACAGACTTGGAAACACTACAGAAGCCGATGCATTCTGTCCTACAGGGTTGCGTGGGGCAGAATTGAAGAGATGGCAGAAGGTTGGGATTTGGTTCTGTTAAAGTTTCAGAAGAAGCCCTGATGGAATAGTTGTTACACGTTGGGCTGTGGTCTCCACAAGACCACCAGCGGCTCCATAGGAGAAAGACTGGGCTTCCTGCTCTCCTAAACAGTCACTTTTTCACAAACACACAGGAGTCACGACGGGTCCGCAAGGACTCCATGACCGTGAGAAGTGTTCACCACAACATAGGTCGATGTACTAGTCACCACGTATGACTGAGGAAGCTGAGACTCAGAGACACTTGAAACATGATAGATCACCTAACCAGAAAGCAAACGAGTGTATTCAAAGCCCATACAATTCACTAGGCTACACAGTTTTCTCTAATACCGAGGATAGCTCTAGTTTAGGGTCAAGGAGTTTCTTTCTGAGTTCTTGGTCATTTGGTCTGCCACCAGAAAAGGCCTCGTCTCAGTAAATGTAAGTGATTCTACAGTCCTGGGTCATTTCCTTTGCTCAGATTTACCCTCAGCATGCTGACAAATCCAGGAGAGAGGGGAAGAAAATACATAATCACATATGTTACAATTCACCTACTTCTCACTAGCTCCCTAGCTGACATTTCACAATTATAACGATGGTTAAAAAGAAATCTACTAACAATTTTGCTCATTTTTAAAATTTAAAATTAGAATTTTGAGTACAAGTGAAATTATCTGAATGACTAGAAATAGCTCAGAATTATACTAAGACAAAGTAGATAAATACCTGTTTATTTCAACAAACAAGTTTACAATACATCGAGAAATAAAATTAGGCGTCTTAGCAAGATCGCCAGTATCCGAGGCTCTGTACCTTTAGTGGCAATAGGCATTAACGACCTTTGTCTTCTTATCTTCCTCCCTGCACCCCCACCTCTGCAAGGAGTACTGAAGTCAGGTAGCCTCAAACCACTGTCCCTAACGAGCTAACACCAGGTTAGGGAGAGTAGCCAGTTAGAAACCCTGGTGGCCCAGTTGTTATATGTTGGCTTGCACAGTTCAATAGTTCAAAACCACTGGAAGCTCTGTGGGAGAAAGACAGGACTTTCTACTCCTGTTAGGAGTTACAGCCTTGGAAACTCACAGGGGCCATTCTACCCTATGCTGTAGGTTCATTATGAGTTGGCACCAACTTATTGGCAGTGAGTTCTTTTTTAATCCCAGTCTCTGCTTGGCTCTGCCATGTCCATTGAGTCAGGCACAGGGCTTTGGTGCCAAGGGATGTTGCCCACTGACCCAAATCTGTGCCCAGGAAGCAATGGGGTTAGATAGTCATTTGTCCCTACAGCAGGATTCCAGGGAAGAACCCCACCCTCCCTCCACAGAAAGAGGTGCTGGCAGATTAATTTGAATATTTTATTCCCACAAGTTGGGGGTAAGATGTTGGGAAAGGGAAATACCATACCATGGGCCTAAAGGACCTCCCTCTGGGAGGGTGCATGCTGGGACTGAGTCTGTCCCACTAGTGAACTGGTTTGCAAGCAGGCCATCAAGGGTGTGGGTACAGAGCTATGAGGAATGGAAGGGCAGGGAAGAGGGAATAATGGAAAGGTAGGAGGTCTTTCTAGACCACGTGGGTCTCCTCTATAGGACATAAAACTTTACTATCCAGCCATTTTTGTCAATGAGGAATTTGGTGACATTCCATCTGGCAGCAACCCCCAGGATATCGGACCCAGTGGGCTGGCCCTTCATTCACCTCCATGGAGAGTGGGTGCCATCCCATCCCCCATTTTCACATAACCACCTTGTCTTCCGAATACCACCATGGTTACAGGTAAAGAGTGGTGTCCATGCCAAGGTTGAGTGAATGCATGCATGCAGATCTACAGCGTAACTGGAACAAGTATTGGAAAACTTGTATTGGGGAAAAGTATGACTTCAGCCTTATTAAATTTTATTTCAAACCACACGTATGGCCTTTAGCTGCATGACTTTGAATACGTGATTTGATTTCTCAAAACTCCCTTATCTTCATCCCAAAACAAAAAGAGTGTGTTATAAAATGTAAAAGGTTGCTCTTCTAGTCAAGTAAACTCTTATATGGAGAGCACTTGCATGGTTAGCACACAGTGTCTAGCATAGCATGCCAGTGCATGTCGTTACTGGTATTGGTACAGCTACACTCTACTGGGTGAAGGTAGGGGGAGGGCCCAACCTATGAATCAGGTCACAGCTTGAGGCACCTCCTGGAGGGTGTGGCCTTTTGTATAAGAGAGAAATTCTAAGCAGAGGGAGTTCTTATGGTCCTTTGCCTTCTGTTACTGCTGGTTCCTCAGTCTCCTGTTGCTTTGCCTACTAATCCCAGAAGCAGACTTTGCAAGGTGAATTTATTTTGCCATCATTGGATTCACTCACCTCTGCGTTAACCAGCCAGGGCCTAGGCCTGTTGGATCATCCTGCTTCCTGTTCATCAACTCCCAGCTACTTGAGTCGGGAGAAGCTTCACTTGAATTGGACTGGACTTACCTACTTCTTCAACAATGTAAGCCATTTCTCATAAGTTTCTTTCTATGTACAAACACACACAAGTGTAACTGGTTTTGCTTCTCTAGAGAAGCCAACCTAGCACACTGGGGTTATCAAAAGAGGTGGCATCTGTGTCCTAAGACATAGACCTGACTTGTATTTCTATGCTTCAAGCACTTACAATGAAGAAGAACAAATGTCCGCTTTTATTGTTATTCACGAATGTGAACATACTATCACATTATTTGGTGAATTTAAGGAAATCAACTTTTCATAGTTATGTATCCTGAGAACATTAAAGTCACCTCCCCTCAGTTGCCAAGGCCAGCACCACTGTGCCCTGCCATCAAGTCAGTTCTGATTCATGGAAACCCTGTACAGGCTTTCCTAGGCTTTGTAAATCTTTACAGGAACAAATAGTCTTAACTTTCTCTTATGAAGCCCCTGGTGAGTTTGACCACGGACCTGTGGTTAGCAGTCAATGCTTACCAAAGTCGGCAAGTAGATCATTCTATGTGTAAACAATCTAAAGATACAGTTATGAAACTGAGTTCTCAGTAGGACCACTTGTTGGACCTAGAGGGAAATGAGTCATTATCAGTTAGAATTCCATTAAACTTTTAAAATGGTTCCTTGTCTAATCCCACATTAAATCCTGAACTGTTTTAAGAATAAATAAAAATGCAGTGATCTACTTTGGTCCTAGGGTTTACTGAGTGCCTACTGCACATGAAAACGTGGACACATATTATCTCCTCCTATGTCCATATTTGCTGAAAGAGAAGAGAACTTGAATCACTAGATGATGAAGATGAGGTTTGCAGCCTTCATTATGGTTTACAACTCAATGTAAGGAAACAAACAAACAAACAAAAAACCTCACAACTAGACCAGCAGGTAAGATGATAAACAGAGAAAAGACTGAAGTTGTCAAGGATTCCCTCTTGCTTGGATCCACAGTCAATGCTCATAGAAGCAGCAACCAAGAAATAAAAAATGTATTCCATTGGGTGTACACATCTGGTGCATAAGGCCTCTATAAAGTGTTCAAAAGCAGGGATGTTACTCTGAGGACTAAGGTAAGCCTGACCCAACCCATGGTCTTTTCAATTGACTTGTACGCAGGTGAAAACTGGACATTGAATAAAGAAGACCAAAGAAGAATTGTCTTATTTGGATTATGGTGCTGGCAATGAATAAGGAAAGTACCATGGACTGCTAAAAAGAACAGACAAGTCCTTCTTAGAAGGAATGCAGCTAGAATAGTCCTTAGAGGCAACAATATCAAGACTTTCACTCATGAATTTAGGACATGGGGTCAGACGAGACCAGTCCCTGAAGGACATGCTTGGGAAAGCAGAAGGGCAATGAATGGCTACACAGAGGGTTCTATGAGTCCAAACCAACTCAACGGCACCTAACAACAGCAATGTTCAGGCTACAAAGATGAGGAAACTGACGTACTACTAGAAAAATGATATGGCTAACATTAGAATTCATGAATCTTGAGTCTAAGCATAGGGGTATTTAAATTTGAATAATTAATTTGAATTTGAATAATCAAAGGAAAAGCAAACTCACCAATCCAATCTACATATTTAGACTATATGAGGTAGGCCTGATAGAAAATGTGCGTTTCCTGTAGCAATAGAAATGCTACTGGCAAACCCTTTATAGAAATGGCATTCTGATTCCTTAAACTTGGAAATCTTTGTAAAAAATAGCTATAGAATTGTTTTTCTCTTTTCTTTTATTTTACAGTGTCATTGCCTATTGATTTTAATGCCTTTGATATATCTTAAATATATATTTTTGCCTCTTCAAGTAAATGATTAGCTTTTTAAAGGTCAGAATAATCAATAGTCATATTTCTTTTGTCAACTGTATCAATGAATCTATGCATTATAATCAACAACTCCTCACGGAGGTGTCATATGAGGGATTCAAACTCAAATCAGCTCATACTGGTTCAGTCATAGCTATCCCAGATTTGTAAAATATGGGTGTTCTGGAATGGGACCCAGAAGAGAAAAAAAATGACTTGTCCATACCTTGGAATGGGATACTCAGATGAGATATGGTGATCAGGAGATTAGATAATCCAGAACTGTGGTCAGCAACACCCATTCAAACCAAATGATTGGTTTCCATATTTTAGCCAGTTAGCACTGTTTGCTACTCTGCTCATCGAGAGATTTAATTGCTATGCCACACACATTGTGCTTGTCTTCTAAGGCAGAGATAAAGTTTCCATCAGGATATGGACCCAGAATTCTTCCCATTGTAGTTATTTTCTGGTACACCCACACTTTATGAGTTCATTCCAGTTTTGTGTCACCAGCCATGATTGAAACTGAGAAGACCCAGTTCGAAGACCTGGTTAATATAATATCTTATCCGAAGACACAATGTTGGAACATCTTTTTTCAGGCTTCTATGTAATTCTGCTCTTCCATGATGGAGCCACTAAAATGAACTTGCTGGTCTGTCCTGAACAAGACTGTATAAGTGATCATCAACAATGATGAAATAACCAATACTTCACTTAAATAACAATCAGTTTTGCTTCTTTTTTTGAAAGAGTATAAAAATATTTCTTTGGGATTTGCACCAATATTTACTAAATAGTACCAATATTGTACTATTACAATATCACTATTAATTCAGATGTATGTGTTTAAGTCCTATTTTTTCATTCCTGTCCAATTGAATTACTGTATGAGTCATTTCCGTATGTACGGGATATTTTGTGTTTGCATCTCCAGATCATTGTCTGCCCTCCACTTTTTGGTTTTTCTGCTCTGGCAAACTGGCCTGGCTGGCCAGCCTCTATTTGCTTCTTTGTGCTCTGACTGCAGTTGGGTTCAGCCAGTGAAAGACCAGCAATGGCAGATTGAGAGAGGCGAAAAGCTGTCAGAGGATTTCATTCCTTCAGTTCCTGCTCTGTTAGGCTGCTGCACCTTATCTGTGCCTCTTTACAAAAGCTCACAGTTTCTCTCAGGTGGCCCTTCCCTACAGCTCCTCTCTGTCCAGATGCCCAGGGACAGTCTTCGTCCCTGGCTCTTTTGAGCCTAGGAGTGCTAGCTGCTCCCAGCTGTCACCACCCCAGAAGATACCATCCCCAACTGTGCCTCCAGCATTGGCAGATGCCTATGGCTTTGTAAAATTTACATTTCCTCACTCACACAAACAAACCAATATTATCAAATGGGTCTTGAAAAAAGATCACCCAAGCTCCTACCCATGAAATGAAAGCAAAGTGTAGTCACAACGTATTTCAAACCTTAGGCAAAAGGCTGGTGTTTGGTTCCCTGGCTCATTTCCCACTAAGAAAGTGTATGGCTCCTTAATTATGCAGGCAACCCACTAGCAGAATAGTCCATTTCCCTCGTGACTACATTAAGTTAAAGATTTTCGAAATATAGCCATATGGAAGATTCAACAAATGCTGCTACAAATTGAAGCATAGCAAGAACTTGAGTAGTAATTAGCTTTGAGTTTCCTTCTATTTCACCACTGCTGTAATAAACCCTGTCATTCTGGTGAACAGGAGTAAAGCTTTAATACATTATGCATTCTGGTGGTTGATTTATGTATGGAAACATCAAGAAGTTTAAATAACGCTATAGTCATTTTCAATTTGGAGGCACCACCCCCTGAAAATAAGTGTTGAAATTTAATAGTGAATACATGCATTGGGAAAAAAATCTGCACTCCATGGTTTCTTTATTTCAGAAATGCTGCCAAAGAAGTTATTTGTAAGTCAAATCAGCCTTTGTAATACAAATATTCAAGAAGCCTACTTTCATAGCAATCTTGTGTAAATGGATTTTCTTATTTTGACGATATATTTTTAAAACAAAGTATAATAGGAAAAAATTGATTTGGCAAGGATTTTCTTCTAAAATAACCCAATAGGCTTTTAAAACAAAATCTCATGAGCTTACATTTCCCCATCCACACTGCTGTCGTCATGGAGACCAATCTCTGGCACATTTGATGGTGGAACCTACACATCTCTCTAGCCTGAAAAATTCCATTGTTGCCATGGAAACTGCCAGTCACTAGCCTTCTACTCCTTGATGCTCCCAAAGATACCAGGGACATTTCGGCTATGGCTTTGTTAGACCTTAACAGTTGTAGACCTCTCAGGCAAGGCCAAGGGACACACAAACAAATTTAAAAATCATAGTATTTCATCTAAGGGTCATAATTTATTCCAGGCATCAAATGCAATGCAATGGATGTGATATAAGAAATTATCTTCTTCAACAGAAGCCCAGGTAAACCTTAACATGGTTGAGAAGCTCTCAAGACTGAAAATAAAGATCGTCTCTAATGTCACTGAAAGAATAAATAGTCATAAAAGGCATTGATTCTTTGTTTAATAATAACCTTTCAAACAAGAGGGAAGAAAACATTACTTCTTGTGATAGGCTTTGAAGTTTAACTCGTCCAGCAAAATGGAACCAAGAAAATTGCAAAATGTTGTCTCCGGAGACAATGCAACAGAGACGCGCCTATGCTGAAGCCCATTCGGACAATACAACAGAGCTCCTGCCCTGCTTAAGGGAAGGACAAAGCCCTACATCCCAATTTCAAGAGCCCTACACTCCCCAAATCCCAGACAATGTTTCCAGACAGGAAATGGTATAATAATGCTGCCAATTCCGTGTCTTCAATTTTCTCCAAATGCTCATCTACAAAATCAATTGCATCTGAGAAATAAGCACGCAAGTTATTTGTTTAACAAGATAAGGAAAATAGCTGAAATGTATATCAAACCTGTTATGCAATATAATCTGTACCTGTGTTTCCCAAAGTGGGTGATCCCAACCTCCTGGGATCAGGCAGGGAGGCTGCACAAAAATATTCTTCTTCTTTTTAAAAAAAAAAAAAAAGGGAATGGTGGGCCAAATAAATTTGGGAACTATAATCTATCATAACAGAGAAAAAAACTAGAAATATATAGTATACATTGAATTTATAGAATTCTTTGATTGGCCTGAAGTAGTCAAGGTGAATAGTGGTTAAAATTTTGGATTGCCTACCCCAGGGTCAAGAGTTCAAAATTGCAGGCCTTTTCAGAAGAAAGAAAGACTTTCTTCTTCTGTAAAGTTACAGTCTCAGGAACCCACAGGGCCAATTCTACCCAGTCCCATAGGGCCACTATATGAGTCAGAGTCAACTGGATGGCAGTGAATTGGTTGTTGGTTTGTTTGGGCTGAAATAGTTTTGCTTGATTTAAAGGCTTCAATTTTAAAACCAGAAGCTAAAGAAATTCTGAGTTCCAAATTCTTTTAACTTACTTAGATATCTGGAAATGCCGTGTTTGCACTTCCCCAACGCTATTCCCCATCCCGGCATTACTACCAGACAATGGCACTCATCCAAACCAAGCGACTTGTACTTATATCCAAAAGGATCTTACGGTGGCTACAATGACATCCGTAGTTTGTGTGCCATTTGAAACTGACCCTTGAATATTTGGGCATACATACATCACAAACGAATGGTGGTTGACTGAATATGGAAGAGGTAAGCAAACGAGTAGAATTAAAAAGGAATGTTAGATTTCTGGGGGAGGTGGGGGAAAGGGAGGAGAGTGATGGATTCTCCTTAAATTACTCCTATGGACGGCAAGAAGGCAACATATTTTGGGGAACAAAAGTATCGGAATTAATGTGAATACATTTAGGAATATTGACTTTGTAGTGCCAGTCCAGTTATTTCTGGTGATCAGTTGGATATTTGGATATAGCAATATAATAAAACTTGCACAGATTTTCTTCGTACTGTTAATGGTCAACCCTATAAAATTACCACCATGATATTGTTCATTATATAATACAAGATTAGTCATTATATACTTTGCCTATAATTTAAGTCATGGATAAACCAGTTTTACTGCCATCGAGTTGATGCCAACTCAGAGTGACTCTATTGGTCTGAGCAGAACTGCTTCCTAGGGTTTCTAAGGCTTTAAATCTCTACGGAAGCAGAAAGCCTCATCTTGCTCCCAAGGAGCTGTTGGTGGACTTAAACCGTTGAACTTGTGGGTGGTAGCCCATAATGAAATCCACTATGCCATCAGTGCTCCTTAAGTCATAGTGCCTCGACATAGTAATTCACAACAACTGTTTAAAAACCCGGGGATTTATTATAAAGTTCCTGAAAAAATTAAATGTTCCAGACAAAATTGTTTCATTCTTAGTTTTATAGGTGAGTCAAGTAACAGACATGTATACAACATAGAAACACATATCCTTTTCTAGGAAGAGCCTATTTTACTCCATTGGCACTGAGTGCATATGCTGAGGTAATTAGCAAAATCTTGTCCAATGAATTCAGTACTGCCTGCCTCAAAGACACTGATGGTCCCTGGTCCCATTAGGGTCATCTAACGCATCAGAATGAAAACTCAAACTCATGTTGGAAAGAGTTTAAATATAAGTAAATCGATGAATTCTAAGTTCAAAAGTAGAATATTTACACTAGAAATTGAGATTGCCTAAAGAAGGTAGTATTTATTGACTATGGGTGGTGACTGGAGTCAATTAATGTGGCCCTTCTAGCCATAATTCCTTATGTGAGGAAATATAATTCCGGACTACATCCCTGTGGCTATAATTGCATTTTGGAGAATGTTATATACTACACTGATAAACAGACTAGGAAGGGATTACAGCTGACTCCAGTAGAGGGCGTGAAGCAAACGACACCCTTTGTTTCTTTGGAGGCATCTTTAGGATTTTACTAGATGGTGCGATTGAAGACACCATCCATCAATTTCCTTGAAGGCATGGTCCACTATACCAGCATTCAAGTGACCTAAAGATGCATTGTATTAGGTAATTTTGTTGCACGAGACCTCCTTAGAGTGTTTTAAAGCAAGGAGGTTACTTTGAGGACTAAGGTTTGCCTGATCCAACCCATGGTATTTGCAATCTCCTCACATGCATGTGAAAGTTGGGCATGGAATAAGGAAGACAGAAGCAGAACCAATGCGTTTAATTGTGGTGCTGATGAAGGATATGGAAAATACCATAGACTGACTATCAGAAAACAAACAAATTTGTCTCGGAAGAAGTACAGTCAGAGTGTTCATTGGGGGCAAGGATGTTGAGTCTTCTTACACCCTTTGGACATGTTGTCAGGAGAGACCAGTGCCTGGATAGGGACATCATATTGGTAGAGGGGCCATGAACAAGAGGAAGGCCCTCAAACAGATTGAATTAACATAGTGGCTGCAGCAATGGACTCAAGCATAGTAACAATTGTGTGGTA
The DNA here is from genome assembly GCF_050624435.1 of Tenrec ecaudatus. NCBI lineage: Eukaryota > Metazoa > Chordata > Mammalia > Afrosoricida > Tenrecidae > Tenrec > Tenrec ecaudatus. Next base: position 71,118,021 of record NC_134539.1, on the reverse strand, counting down.
GATATATAATCATTTATCAATTTGAGGATTAAGAATGTAGGGGTGGAGTCTAGCTTGTCGATCAGATCATAGCCAATGAGGCCTCTGTAGAGATATGGCCTTCTCCTGAGAATTCTGGGAAATCCGGTCTTTCTCCTGGGAGCTGGGAGACTCTCTGCTCACACTCTGGGAGACATAGCAGCTGACAAGACACATGGACCCACCCTGATGCAGAGACCACTGCCAGCACTGAGATGTTTCCAATGACACTGGATCCAAAGACTTTCTACCCACTGGCCTGTGATCTTCTGCATTAGGCATCATTGCATGTGTTTCATGAGTCTGAAGAGCGGATTTTATGGATTGGTATCGGACATGTGGGCTAGTATCAGATTTATGGACTTGACCTGGACTAGACTGGGATATTTTCCCAACATTCAATTGCTTTTGTATATAAGCCTCTTTCTTATGCACATATGTGTGTCCATGGATTTGTTTCTCTAGTCTACCCAGACGAACACAAATTGTGAGGATGGCAAAAGACTAGGCAGTGTTTCCTTTTGTTGGGCATCAGGTCACTATGGATTGCAAGTGACTTGATGGCACCCAAAGACAACGGTCCTTGAAAAGACAACCATACCTCCATCAAAGCCGTTCTTCAGTGTTTCATAGTCATTTGGGACACAGCGAAAGTCCAAGACCACTGGTAGAGCACCTCCAAGATTTTTGTCTGAAGTGGTGGAGGCCACCTAGACCAGATGCTCCTGAGACTGTGGCACTGAGGCTCAGAGGAATAGTGCTGAGACAACGTGGTACCTTCTCTTCATCTGGCCTGAGACTATGGAACTATGAGACAGAGTGACAGAAGAGATGGCTTCCTGGCATCTTTCAGGCAAAAGCCAAGGGACCACGAGTATGAGAGGCTGAAAAACAGAGACTTGGCTGCAGGTTGAGAAACTCAATGACTGTATCCTTACTGTTTGCTGATCCTGATTTGTGGTCATCAATTAACTTCCCTAATAGCTACTGAACCATGAGTATTGTATGTGACTTCTGTGTAACCATTGCAACAAATTATCAAACAAAACAAAGATGGAGAGTTACGTAAAAGAAATGGTTGGTGTCAGAATAGGTGAAGAAGGATGGACCATGGAGGCTTGTCTGACCCCTGTCTTGTGGCAATAGGTAAGTCAGGGGCGATCACACATGCCCACCACCATTGCTGTTTACTATAGGTGGCTAGTAGTTACCCAGTTAATAAGTTTGCTCAACAACCTTAAGGAGTCACTGAAGTGGACATCATTGGATGCCAAAGAACGGTTGCTTGTCAGACATGATTGTTTCTGGAAACTCAATTTCATGGGCAATAAAATCAGATATTAGAACCTGATTTTTTGCCAGTAAAATATTATCTGTGGGATATTTCTCAAGGAATGCCCTAGTGTGGGAAGACCCATAGATTACCACCATCATAGGACCTTAAATACTACATCATAATTTTTACCAAGACCCAGGAGGGACCAGTCCCTGAAGAAGGACATTGTGCTTCATAGGTAGAGGGTCAGTATAAAAAGAGGAAAATATTCAATGAGATGGACGGACACAGTGGTTGTAACAGTGGACTCAAACATAGTACAGATTAGGAAGTTGGTAGAGGACTCAGCCATATTTTGTTCAATTCTACATTGAGTCACTTTAAGTTGGAACTGACGCAGTAGTGCCGAATAACAACAACAATGTGGTGTTTTACATCTATCATCAAGTTTATGAAAAGATTTCTTGAAGCTTTTAAAGGAGATGGAACCCTATTGGTGGATTGAGTTAACTCATTGGGCAGCTAATTGGAAGGTAAGCAGTTCGAAATGAAGCAGGAGAGAGATGAGGCTTTCTACTCCCTCAACTGTTTATAGTCTTGGAAACCGATGGGCATGTTTCTACTCTGTCCTAAAGGGCTGCTATGAATGATAATCGACTCAGAGGTGGAAACCTTGAGTTTTGAAGGGGATAGAAATAGAAAACTTCTAATCTTCGCAAAATGGAATATTATTATCACAGTTTCTCAAATCCAGTATTTGCTATCTGTACATAGCATTGTCTATATAGTTAGCACAGTGAGGAAAAAGAAAAAGGTAGCATTCACTTTAAACATCAATATTTCATATTGTTTTAAATAAAAACCACGCGTTTATTGAAAATATGTATACTATTAAATATTCTGATTAGAAAAATAGTTCAGAGAAGACATTAACAATAACTAACACATAGTAAGGATTTACGGAAGGGTTTCTAACATTGGTAGCTGCTATTGCTAAACAGTCTTTAAAATAGCACCCAAACCCATCTCCAGATAGCAGCTGTTACCAAGAAGCAGATGCTCTTGAGTCCAGTTTAATTCATGGTGATCTGGTATGTTCCAGGATAGAACTGCTTTACACAGTGTTTCAGTGGCTGGGGTGTTTTGGAACTGGATTGATGAGCCTTTTTTCCAACGTAAGTCTAGATGACTCAGACCTTCCACCTTTCAGTTAATAGCTGAGTGTTCAGCCTGCTGCCCTACAGGGCGCTCTGAGATAACCAGTACTAGCATCAAATGTTCCTACTTCAAGACTCACAATAAAGGGTTATAGTCTCAGAAACACACCGCGTCCTCCAAGGTCACTATGAGTTGAAATCAACTCCATGACAGTGATCCTGGCGAGTTTTTAAAATCGAAACTGATATTCACCAAGTTCTCCAATAACTTTTCCATCATCAAATAAAGCGCTTTGGACATCTCTGGTTCCCCGAAAGTGAAGCATCTCTTCCTGCCTTCAAAGATACCAGAGAATCAAAAGGACCATTAGTCACAGACTTCGGTGACCTGGCTCAGAAGATCTTGTGCTCACCAATCTTATGTAATGAGCCAGGTGAAAAAGAGAAAACAATAGTTGTATAATTACCCTGGGGACAGAAAATAACATTGTCTGCAGTCCTGTTCTTTCAAGAATTTCCACAGTCGCATACAGAAACATACATAAGCAGGAAACAATTCAGCGACGAAAAAAAGTCAAAGAGCACGGCTTCTCGGTCTTCAAGACAAGTACAAAGTCTGGCTATGTCAGCAGTGCTGTTTGACAGAGCCAAAATGAGCCTGGATTATGAGAAGGACTAAAAGTATCCTTTGAATATGTAAGAAGGAAATTTTGCAACAAATCTCTCACCACAAGATTTAAAAATTTTTTTAGTTAAAACCTTAGACCGCATGCATGAAATTGGCTGCATTCTCTCAGGCTTATAATAATGAGAATATGGCAAGAGAGTCAATGATGGCCTGGGAAATCCCTTGGAGAACCTGTGAGACATCCGTGCTAAAGCAGAAATGAATCCAGGCTCCTGCCAGGGCCAGCTATTTCAGCCTGGAGAATGGTTGACATCAGGTATTAAAGCCTGCGAACATAGTTCCCTAGGCTCTAAAATGCCGCAGCCCCTCTACATATACCAGCCAAGGGAGAATTTAACTTCAGAGCAGAGGCTTTTAAGATATGAGAGCAAGTAGAGAATTTTTGTCTTCAATTTCCCTAATATGCCTTCATCACCCCAGGAAGGATCACTCAACTGATTTGAGGAAATGTACATTTCCAGAGTCCCGGGATCAACAGAGTCTGTTTTTCAAAGAAATCAAAATGAGAAATCTAGGGTCTTGAAATAATGTGAATAGAATTGGCCACTTGAAAAGTATCACATCCTGTTGTAAGACTTTTAGCAAAATAACAGCTCCTAAGCAAAAAGTAGAATAAAATGTTACATGATAAAAAGAAGCGATAGTCTCATGCCTAAAAGATGTTGACACAACTTAATAGAAAACTTATTTAAGAAACCATTCTAGATGAATTATCACTACATAAAATAGACACAGTCATATATTTGTATGTAGGCACAGGTAGGTAGGTGTACATGAAGGTGTATATATGCATACATTAAATCAAACTCTCATATTCACTGCCATTGATTTGATTCCAACTCATAGTAATATTATAGGGCAGGGTAGAACTGCCCCTGTGGGTTTCCAGGAATGTCACTTTTCATGGTCAAAGAAAGACCATCTTTCTATCCATACACACATTCCTGGAAAATAAAAGGAGGCAGGAAACAAAACGATTAGGCTTGATTTTATGTAAAGATGCCTCTTACTGTTGCAGAAGAAAGATGAGGCTATGCACTTCTGTCCGCATTGACAGACTCAGAAATTCTACAGGACAGGTTGACTTTGTCCTATAGAGCTGATATGGATCACAAACAACTCAATGGAAATGAATCTGGCAGTTACAAATGGCTTATACTTTCCTACTGGCATCAAGGTTGGAGGTTAAACTCACTCAACAGCTGCAAGAACTCTACTTCCGTCAAGATAACAGCCAAGAAAATCCTATGGAGCTCAATTCTGAAGTCACAAATGAGATCGCCATGATGTGGAGTCAATGTCCAAATGATGCTTTTTTTGGGGGGGGGTTGTTTGTTTTTGCCATTGTAGCTAATATTTTAAAGAAGGAAGGGAAGAAAAAGAGCAGAAAGACAGTTGTGAATTTCCATGGTGATGCTCACTTTCAAGGTAAACAATCACAAACTCAGAGTGACCAAGACTTTGATTTTTCACCTCTGAGTGAGTCAACAACTGAATGCCGGACTTCTACTCTGGATAACATTTGTATTTCTAGGAGTTCTTTAAACTTCAGATTCGGTCATTGGCAAATCCTCGCATGGTGGCCATTGCAAAGGTAGACCTCATGTCCCTGTTGAAGACAGACAGAATGATGCTTTCTACCAGCTCCATAAATAAGAAGCAGTCTAGTCTCTTCTCTTGAATACAGTTTACAGCTGAAAAATTACCATGGAGTGACGACATGATATTCTTACTCCATTCTGATTATGCATGCAACACTCTATTTCTCTACCTAGATATTCTTCTTTGGGTACGTCATTCAGTGTTCATTATGTATTCATTACTGTCACTTAGTCATCGATTCTACAACACTGTACTGGTATAGACTCTGTAGTGACAACAGTAAATGAAACTGTATTCACTGAATTTGAATATCTAGTGAAGGAAGATAGTCAACACTAAAATACATAATTAATTTTTCTGTTGCAATATTAATTAGTGCTACAAAGAAGAATCAGAAGGTGCTGAGAGATGTTCCCTAGTAAGTGTGGGAAAAATATAGTTCAAGCAAAGATTAAAGGAAGAATTAGAGATGACTTCTATAAAGGGAGTGCAGGTAAAGCAATCAGGTAAAAATGTTGATATATGAGACTAGTACTATTAGCTAAATCAGGAAACAGGCCCAGAAAGAAAATTGTACCAGATAGAAGACTAACAAGTTTGAAGTTACCCAAATGTGCTATGGCTTAGTATTAGACTATGTTTTATGCCTCCATTTATTTCAAAGCCTGCTGCCCTGCGTTTTGCCCTCTTCTTGGTAGCAGAGCCAAATTATTTGGTAGGGTGCCTATATCCATACTCTTGGTAACCCCCACCAATAATGGGGAGGGAGCATGCAAACAGAGTGTGTGAAACTCATATGAGGTGACCGGTCAGTTTTTCCCATTTCACTGGGTATAAGGCACACCATCTCAGAAGCAGGAAAGGAGAACCTCACAATCACAGAGAAAGAAGCAGCACAAGTCAAGTGCATCATAAATCCCTGTGTGAAGAAGCGATAATGGCAGCAGAAACCAAAACATAGGGTGGGTGGCTTCATGAATGACAGTGTGAACACATTTGAGTATCCTCAGGCAGGAGGCTGGCTTGCAGACATTGGTCAGCGCTAAATGTGTTTCATAACATTGGCCCAAGAAAAGGGGCCAAAGGCCAGGAAGAGGCATGCTGTGGGCACTTTTGTGCTTCAGACAAAAGAACTACCTCCTTAACATTTCTTATCCTCACTTGTAACCTGTTAGCTTCCCTAATATGTTCCATTACTATGGGTATTATTTGTGAGTTCATTGTGGCCATTAAGATGGATTGTCAAATTCAAAAGAGAAGTAGAGTGCTATGGTAAGACGGTTGGCATTAGAATAGGATAAAGAAGGTTGGAGGGTGGAGGCATGTATGACCTCCTTGGACATATGGGGAATCCAGGTAACCTTGCCCATAGTGAAGCTGGAGGTCAGACAGGGCCCCCAAGCCTATTTTCAATCTACTCATTCTTTGAGATCTTGTTTTGGTACCGTATTTCCCATTAGCGGTCCCTGATCATCTCAGTTCTTAGCAACTACCATCGCTCTCCCCTTTCAGATGCCATTATATATCTCAAGGCCTATCTTTGAACTAACATTACAGTTCACTATAACAGTTTGTATGCTGAGAAAATCATCAGCAAAGCTAGTCTAAATGAGGACAAATATGGCATCTGGCTTGAAGAAGGGCTTATAAACAACCCACAATGTACAACTAATACTACCTGGTTTGCCGAAATTGAGAAGAACTTGAAGCACTTGCTGATGGAGATCAAGGACTGCAGCCTTCATCATGGATGACAACTCAGAGTAAAGAAGACCAAAATCGACATGACTGGACCAATAGGCAATGTCATGAGAAATGGGGAAAAGGTCAATGATTTAGTCTTCCTTGATCCACAAGAATGCTCACGGAAGCCACCGTTAAGAGATCAAAAGAGATCAAATGGCTAAATGTTGTATGAGACCTCTTTTTGAGTATCAGAAAGTCAGCATGTTTCTTTGAGGACTAAAGTATGCCTGACCCAAGCCATGGTCTTTCCCTTTGCACCATATGCATGTCAAAATGGGGACAGTGAAGAAGGCTGCATGGCCATGAATGGTGGTGCTGATAGGACTAAGACATCTGTCTTAGAAGTACAGCCAGAGCGCTCCCAAGAGGCAAGAATGGTGAGACGTCTTGCATATTTTGGAAGTGTGGTCAGGAAAGATCAGTCCTTGGAGACGGACTGCAAGCTTGGTAAAGTGGAGGAGCAGTGAGATAGAGGAAGGCCCTCAGCAGCAGGAAGTGACACAGCTGCTGCGTCGAGGCTCAAGCATAGAAATAATTGTGAGGATAGCACAAGACTGTGCAGTGCTTCATGGTACTGTACATGGGATTGCTATGGGTCATGCAGTGCTTCATTCTGATGTACAGGGGATTGCTATGGGTCAGAAGCAACTCAATGGCACCTCACAACAACTATGTGCACATCTTGGTTTTTATGCCCTTCTTGAAGGGGTTACACCTTCATTTCTATCCCATCCAGGCTGAAGAACAGCATTTAAGAAATATCCATGAAACGATTTTTTCAGCAGATAGTTTGTTGTTGTTGTTGTCAGGTGCCACTGAATCAAGTGAGTGATATCTACCCCCCTGGGACAGAAGAGAATGGCCCAATATGGCTTTCTTGGCTACAAGATGTATAGAAGCGGATATCAGGTCTTTCTTCAGCAAACCCACTGGGTGGATGTGGACCACCAAATATTTGTTTCATAGCTGAGTGCTTAACTCTCTGTGCTTCCAAGGCTCCTTTACATTTTAGGATTGGAGGAATTTAGATGTTCTCGAATTAAGTGTGTAGTGTGATAAAAGTGGTCTTTTTATTTGATAGCAAAATAAAATAATAGAGAAAGGGCATTTTAAAAAATCTGTGTCATAAATTTTCCCTAGATTAGAAAATGGCTTATGGAAATTAAAAGTAACAGGCAAATACAAAAAATTTGTTTTATAGGAAGAACTGGAAGGAGACCATGTGTTATATGGCCAGTGAGATGAAGATTGTTATCAAAGATGATTGGGTGACATTGAGTCGAAGAGATCAGACTAATGTAACAATGGGAAAGGGAGAGACTGGTTCAGACCAAGGGCATGAGAAATGTAAGCTGACATTTGAACCTGTTAAAGTTCCTATGGCAACACAGCCAAGCAGAAGCCTAGAATGGAAATTTGAGTGATATCACCTTCTAAAGATAGTGAACGGTGCGGTATGGGCTGAAGGGCTCTATATATTTTAAAACAGCAACACTATCCATTTCCATTCTTGTTACCCCAGAACAGATTTGACTTTGATTGAAAAGAGCAAAATAGTTGTGGTAATAACAGGGCCATAAATGAAAAGGAATTTGCTAGTAAACAACCCTTGAGGTTTCAGAGCAGGGTACGATGCTGGGGAAAGACCGACACCTGCACTAGGAGACAGAATACTCGATGGACGCCACACAAAAAGGGACGTCTCCAGACAAAACCTGTGTGTGCTTCCCAATTGAACCACGAGCCAGCGGTGTGCAAAGAAAGAAAGAATTTTTCTCCCAGTTCTGTCCAAGTCAATAAATTAGCGACGCTGCATACCACACCCAATGTCACACAGCTCCTTCCATCAATAAGCAGGTTCTAGTTCTCAATGGTCTAGAATAAATCAACTGTACAGGTGGCCTTTAGTTAGAAATAGTACACTGCACAGCACATAGAGATCACAGTGTTTCCTCAGAGGCCAACAAATGTCTGATAGCTCAATTAGCTTTTCTCATCTTTGATAACTAACATGCACTTAAAAGTAGGATTTAATACTCCAAAGCCTGGGTTCTTTTGAGGTTACATATAAATATACCTATACATAACATACTGTATACATATATAATAATTTTTACTGAGGAGAAATTCATAAATTTACTGAGGAGAGATTCATACATTTCCTTAAACCAAAAAACTCATTATTGTTGAGTCAATTCCAACTTCCAAGGACCCTAAAGAGAAGGAGGAAATACAAAAATTGGAAACCATTGCTAAAACTTAGGAAACTGAATGATGCTTACTCACAAAGATTCATTTAGCCTAAGAAGTTTCATAGAAATAACAATAGACAAAAGTTTATTCAATCATTCCTATTGAGAGTTCTATTCGTGGTATGTTATATCTTTAAAGGGTTTCACTATCTTCTTCATGCCTGGGTATTGAAAGGTTGGAAGCTGCCGCCCAAGGTACACAGCCAGCCTCTAATGGCCTGAAGCAATAGAGGAGAACAGAGAATCAAATAGAAGCAGCAGAATGTATGGCTTTTACCTCAATGAACAATTTATCCCTTTGCCAGGAGACCAGAAAATTCGGAGGTTGCTTGGCTACCAGTACTGACCATTTTGATCAAAGTGTCTATAGAAGAATCCTGCTCAAGGGAGGAAGACAAAGCAGATGTTTATGTTCCCATTAAATACAGATTTTCCTGGTGTCTTTGTTGTTATCCTGAGAAAATCATTTTACGTTAAACCGAAAGTGTGATCTGAAGTCTTCTTAAAATCAAACAGTAATTGGACGGAATGTGTAAAACTGTATGTGTTACTTGTGTATTGTGCTCTACTAAGAACCCTCTGGTCTGCTGAAGGCTACGGATGAAAGTGGGACCTACACCGGATAGTAGCCTCCGGTGATTTCCCTCTATCGCTAACAGAGAGGGATGGAAAGAAAGCGGTTACCAGAGTACTGAGAGAGAACTATAGCAGATCAAAATAATCAACCTGACTTGAATGTTCTACACCTTGTCCCTTCATCTATCCACCCACCCACCCCATACCTCATCAGTTTTTCAACAGTTTCTGATTTTTTTTCATATTTGGTTTTATCTTTGATGTGTTTTATCATTGTGGATAGCCCTCTTGAATTCTGGTTATGTATTTTGCGGTATATCAAACCAGAATGGATGAACCTATAGAGAAAACAAGTAGAATAAGGGGTCCTGTGGGACAGGGGAGGTATGGTGGAATTCTAAAGGAGACTGATATCAAGGAGTCCGAGAGAGAACAGAATGTTGTGAAACTGATTGTGGTAGCAATTTTGCAATACCGCCTGATGTGATTGAACCGTGGAATGATATGAACTCTGCATCAGCTCCCAAGAAAAAGTTTTATGTTACAAAACATAAAAAGGTTATGAAAAAGAAAAAAACACAAAGCAAAGGTTTTTTGGTTTTTTTTGCAAAAGAAAGGGGAAACTGATTACAAGGAGCCACATGTGACCTCTTCCCTGGGAGAGGGACAGCAGAGAAGGGGGGAAGGGAGACCCCGAATAGGGCAAGATATGACAAAATAACGAGGTATAAATTACCAAGGGCATATGAGGGAGGGGGGAAAAGGGAGGGAGGGGGGGAAAAAAAGGAGGACCTGATGCAAGGGGCTTAGGTGAAGAGCAAATGCCTTGAGAGTGATTGGGACAGGGAGTGTATGGGTGTGCTTTGTACAATTGATGTATGTATATGTATGGATTGTGGTAAGAGTTGTTGGAGTCCCTAATAAAATGTAAAAGAAGAAAAAAAAAAAAGAAAATGATTAGGGCAAAATATGTACAGATGTGCTTTATACAATTGATGTATGTCTATGTATGGATTGTGATAAGTGTTGTATGAGCCCCTAATAAAATGTTTTTAAAAAAAAGAAAAAAAAAAAAAGATATATTTGTGATTTAATTAACAACTTAAAAGATAGAAACCTTAGGTGAAGGGGCATGTATGCTAATGAAAAAACGATCAATTTAGAAAAGCAAGCTATGAATGTTTGCATAACTCGATCATGTAATCAATGTCACTGAATTGTATATTCCCTAATCCAACAACAAAAATTGTAATGTGCTACAATGTTTTTAATTAAAAATTATTTCACTGGGGACTCTAACAGCGCTTGTAAAAATCCATACATCACTTGCATCAACCTGGCAGGGTTTCCTAGACTATAATCTATAGATCTACTGTGACATGCAGAGTCATGGGTTCTAATACCCTGATAGCACCTGGTGACACCTAGCCTTTACCAAGGAGCTCTGGGGGCACAGTGTTGGCTGTTAACCATAAGATTGGTGGTTCAAACCCACCAGTCACTCTGAGGGAGAAAGATGAAGAGTAGTCTGCTCCCATACAGATTTACAGTTTTGACTTACCTACTTGTTTGCTTTCACCAAAACATTCTTCCAACAGGAAATGAGAGCCAGGCAGGAACGGGAACTGGTGGGGCAGGCAAGTGGAACAGTACCCTGACACAGATGGATGGCAGCTCTGAGAGCCTTGGTACATTGTTACTGAGTTCTAACTGCCCACCTGGCAGAACAGTCAAACCAACATAAAATTCCCCAGCTACTCCCTTCCCCCAGCCTCAGGCTATAAAACTCTCCAAAGCTCGCCTGGACAGTATGACTTCACGCCTCCCACCCCTGGTCCCCCACTCCCGGGAACCTCACCTCTGCTCTCCCTTCCCTCCAGGTGCTCTGAAATAAACTTCTGAAACTGTTTTCTACCTTTGCCTTCTTTCCTTCTTTCCTGCCAAATCAACTTCACAGATAGATGTTGAGTGAGTTAGTTTATTGTGACAACCTGGCCGATAAACACATGTGGGGTTAATTAAAAGGCAGAGGGATAAACAACTCAGTGAGCCTCACCTTTCAAGTTCTCCGGTCTCTTGCTTTGTGATGGCCGGACCAGGGTGCAGCTACCTTAACCAGTTCCCTGCTTTAGCTGGCAAGGCTCACTTCCTGCAAAACATCCTAGAAAAGCCTCATGGACCTACCCCGATGCAGCCCTGGGTGCTGGAGCAGCCGTGTGGAGACCCCTGCCAGCGCTGATTTGGCTTTCCTCCTGCAGTCGGCATCATAGTGTGTGTTTTGTGAGATGGAGGAGGACTTTGTGGATTGGTGTCGGGCATATGGGTTAATGTTGGACTTGTGGGCTTGGGCAGCACTGGGTTGGGATGTTTTCGTGATGTGCACTTAACCTTTATATAAAACTTCTCTTATACATGAGTTTCTGTGGATTTGTTTCTCTAAAGTACCCAGACTAACACAGATGTCTGTTACTCATAAGGCAAAACTTTAGGAAGAGAGATTGCATCTTCCTCTTCCAAAGGCAGGAAAGAATAGTTAATGTTGTACTGATTGAAGAGATGAATTTCATTAACAGGATATATGTACGAGCCCTGGAGCTCTGGTGGTATAGTGTTTACACCTGCATTGCTAACTGCAAGGCCAGCAGTTTGAAACTACCAGTTGCTCTTTGGGAGAAAGATGAGACTTTATACTCCAATAAAGGACAGATCTATCTACCCTGTCTTAAGGGGTTGCTTTGAGAAAGACATTATCTTGATGAAAGTGAGTTTGAGTTTTGGGTATGTACTGGTTTCGTGATTCAACTGCTCTTTTAAAATGCTGATAAGGTTAGTGGAAGGTTATAATCAAGGCCAAGCCAATAGAATCCTTAGCTGTAAAGGGTATGGTCTCCTGGCCTACTGGTCTGCCTCACAAACTCAAACCACAAGTCAATTGCGATTCATGGCAACCACAGAAGACAAAGTAGAACTTCCCCTTGTGGGTTTCTAAGACTCTCACTCTTTACCGGAGTACAAAGCCCCATCTTTCTCCCATGGAGCCAACCAAACCAAAGTCACTGCCATTGAATTGAAGCCAACTCAGACCAACTTTTTAGAACAGTAGAGAACTGCCCTTGTGAGTTTCAGAGAATATAATTGCTTATGGGAGTAGAAAGCCCCATCTGTCTTGCTCAGAGCGGCTGGTGACTGCTACCTGTCGATCTTGCAGTTAACAGCCCCACTGGTAACCACTGCGCCACCAGGGCTCCTTCAAGAGTAAATCAGGTGACAGAAAACAATCACATTCTAGAAAAAAAATCAAATTTAAGCTATCACCTCTACAATGTCAGGATAGTCTAAATCATTGTTATTATTGACTATTAACAAGGTTTTTTTAAGCATATTTTCCTGTTTTTTTGTTGTTGTTTGTCGCTGTTAATTAAAGCATCTTGATCCATAAAAATGAATCTGAGATCTAAAACATCTTTGGGTTTCAATTTACTTTGTCATCTGTAAGCAGCAGAGTGCCTGTCTATGCAGACTGGCATGCTCATTCTAATTTGTGGTGAGCAATTGATGACAATTGGTTACAATGCTCACTTGGTTCTCATTTCAGCGCTGCTGGTGTGTTGGCAGAGGTCATTTGGACATGTAGATCAGTCATGTCTTTATTACTTAATATCAGGACATGTATATTGTTCCCTTGTCTTTCCCCTGGTAGCCTGTGAGTTATTTGAGATAGAATATAACTTTTGGAATTTCAAATGTTTGCCTCTGCCTCAAGGCTATTCAGCTGGAGAAGTCATTCATATTGAAGTAATTCCTCAATTATTCAATAGTCTGTGGTCAGATTTGAGTCTCGACTTTATTTTGACATCTCCTAAGGAATCCCAGTCTATTTTCCTTTGAGGTGGCAAAGAGGGCACTTGCCTTCCTCTCCATTCTAGCTATCACCCTTTCAGCTCAGTTCCTCAGTAGCTCAGCCTATGGGTGATCTCCCCCCTCTTTCTCTCTCTTCCTACCACTTTGTGTATTTGGGTCTCATTTTATGAACGTAGTTTTCAAAATATTGCCTCCAGCTCCCAGAGCAGATGCAGCAACCCTGCCATCCCCCTCCTCAAGAGCAAACCCTTGGTTTGTTGGTTGCTCTCTAGTGGCTGAGGTGGCTGCAAGGCATGGTGATCTCATGTATAATAGGACAAACATCACCCCGTCCTGCACCACTCTAGTGATCATGTGTGTGCTCATTGTACCAGGCACTGGTACAATATGTTTTTCTTTCAATTTTTTTAATCCTTTTATTAGGGGCTCATACAACTCATCACTAATACAATATTTTGAGTGCCTTCTAACCTAATTGTTTATCTTTATTCACAAAAGTTTTTGGGACGCAGAGTTTATAATGATAGAGTTTGGGGAGCAGATTCCCAGGCCTTTCTTCCTAGGTTTAGTCAGAGTGCTACTGAAAAATGCTTACAAAAAAAGCTTCTGGTATTTGAAACACCAGTGGTATAGCTTCCAGCATCATAGTATCATGTGAGCTACCACTCCAGGATGAGATAGTCATGAATGGGGGTAGTAGCTGAGAAATTTACCTAACTTTAAACATATTTACTCCCGTAAATATCTAAAGTCTCAGAAACCTAAAGGGGCAGTTCTTTTCTGTCCAATAGGGCTATAGGGTTGTTGTAAGAACAACTCCCGCCCTTTTTTTGAGAGAGAGAGAGAAAGAGCAAGCGAGCCTTGGTGTATTGGGGAGTTATCTGCAAAGTCTGCAGTTCGAAACCACAAATTACTCCGTGGGAGAATGCTGAGTGTTTCTACTCCAGTAAAGAGTTACAGGTTCATAAGCCAACCAGGGCAAGTCTGCCCTGTCTTAGAAGGTTGCTATGAATCGGCATAGACTTCATGGTATTGAGTTTGGTTTGGCTTTGAGCACCCTAGTGGCACAGTTGTTAAGGCACTTGTTTGACAACTGAAAGGTTGGCTATTGAAACCCACCACTGGAGGAAGTTGGGGGCGGGGATCTGTTTTTGTAAAGGTTTAGAAATGCTTTGGGGCAATTCTATTTTGTTCTATAGGGTTGCTATCAATCAGAACTGACAGGATTTTTATGGATTTTGTGTAGACCTACTAAGCATCCAAATACCCATTTGCACAACTCTTCTTCAATAGCCTGTTTGACCTCCGACATGTCCAACTGACTACCTGATCTAACTCTCTCAGCCTACCTTGACCTGATATTTTGCTCACCTCCCATTCACTCTATGCCCAGTTTAATCGTTCCAGTTGAAAGGATTGAGTATTTTGAAGGCAAAGGTCACTAACGACATCATTGGTATTAAAAGAATATGTGCTTGGTGAATATTAGAAAGCCTGTCAGGGCATGTCTCTTTTAAAGTATAAGTTTAATATGTTTTCAGTGAAAGTTTGCACAGCAAATTAGGTTCTCATTTAACCATTTCTATACAACTTGTTCCATGACTTGGGTTATGTTTTTCTAAATATTTCCCAATAGTCTCAGTAATTCTTCTCTGGTAGTTTCATGTCTATTCATCTACGTTCTCTGCCTCCCTTTATTTTCTCATCTTTGCTTTTGAGTAAATGTTGACAATTTGATATTGTATTAATGTAGTATTCAAATAGTTTTATTGGTGTATAAGACTTATACAATTTAATTGCTCAATCATATTATAAATATTTGTGCAATCAATTTCAGGATCTTTTTTTTTCCTAGTCTGTGTTCCCAACAACCTCTCCTGCCATGTCCCTAGGTATTATTAATCCTGTTACTGTGTCTATAAATTTACCTATCGTGCATTTCAAATGAAGAGAATTGTACAAAACACATACAGGAAGCCAACAACAGCAACAAAATCCAGCAACAATAACAAAACAAAACAGATTAAAAAACATTCAGAAAGAAAGCAGATAATATTAAAACCTGAAAAAATTTTAAAGTGGATCAAAATTGAGATCAAATTATAAGGTGTTAAGTTTTAACAGAACTGGATCCACTACAATCAACTTTACAAGGTTCTCTGTCTGAGAGAAGAATTAGTCACATCCCTGACTATGGCTACAGGGAATTCATCAGAGGCTTAATCCACGTGTGGACACTGAAAATGGATGTTGGGCCTCCATCGTCATACACAACCTTCTGCAAACCAGATGTTCAGAATTTAAGCGATAATACCATTCCCTCCTTTGTATTTGGATTTTTAAAGTGTATAATCGTTCAGCACACAGGAGGCAGGTGTGCTTCTTCTGGATGAACTCAACTGATACTTCAATCGTCTGTGTTTGAAGTCAGTTTCCCAGGTGATTCCAATAAATGGCCAGCAGG
This sequence comes from Tenrec ecaudatus, assembly GCF_050624435.1. Lineage (NCBI taxonomy): Eukaryota > Metazoa > Chordata > Mammalia > Afrosoricida > Tenrecidae > Tenrec > Tenrec ecaudatus. The sequence continues at coordinate 71,102,381 of NC_134539.1, read as the reverse complement.
TTTGGGAGCCCTGCTTATGGAAGTAAAACAAAAGCCACTTGCAGCATTTTAGTAACACAGCAGCTACCTTACTCGGATCAGCTGAGTGGTAAGGCTGTCCTGGTAACTATCAATCCACTCTCTACACACTTGCCTGGTGTCTACACACTTGCCTATTCCACATATTTCATATAAGTGACATCATAAACTATCTCTTTGAGACTCATTTATTTCAGCATTCTATTTTCAAAGGGTTTCCATGTCGACATGTATCAAGTCTTCATTTTCATTTTTCTTTATGGCTGAGTAATAGTCTAGGTACATACCCTGTTTTGTTTATCCATTTATCTGTTGATGGATATTTTGTGTATTTCTACTTTTATCTATTGTGAACAATGCTGCAATTAGCACCAGTGTACAAGTATCTATTTGAATTTCTACTTTCAAGTCTTTGGGGTTTGTACCTATGAGTAGAATGAAGCCAATTCTGCCATCTTAAGGAATTCCTAATGGGGCTCCAATGAGATCTAGTGTACACAATATTCTGGAATATATAATGTAGATTTCCTATTTTCTATTTCTTAAACTTTATGATGTGAAAACATAAGTTCTTCATGAATACAATATTACAGTCTTGGATTTTGGTCAACACGTTTTCAAATATACAGTCTCATCCCAATAAGATATTAAACCCCTTTTTGTTAAGTGGCCACAGTTTTAATTCCAGGATTTGTATTCCTTGTCATTTTTTTTCTTCTTTGGAAAGAATGAACCCAGAGAGAGTCCTCAAGGGGGGAAACTTCCCAGCGAAGTTGGCATTTTCTTAGGTTTAATCGAACAAATATTGTATCACTCAGATATTGTATGTAATATTCAATAGACCTCAAGGTGTCAAAAATCACAGTTATTGAGATATGCTTCATAAGCTTATCTGATTTCAAAAAGACATTTCATTTAAAAATGAAAAGCAAAGAAAATGTAATTATATTTTAAAATGTGTTTTTGTTAAACCAGAAAGATATTGGAGTAATATTATGAAATACATGTTTTATAAAATCTATTATCCCCGGTCAATTCTCTCCAGATAGTCACCACTCTGCTGTTTTAGCTGTGAAAAAGATAATAGTAGCTACAAGAATGATCCTTATCTAGATGGTGATACATTTCATTGTTTGAACACCGTGGTTTTCTCCTGATTCCCAAGTCTGCTATTTTTATTTAAACATCTCTCATTGAACCACATTAATGTTGCTGCATTAATCTTCTTGTATTATTCATTTGTGATATGAATTTTATCTTTCCTGAGATAAAGGAGCCTTGGTAAACTTATAAAGATGGACTAAAAATGTAGACATTTAGATTACTGGTATACATTCTCCTTCACCTTCACATAAGGTTTACATGTTGTTGCCTTTTTTAAAAAGAGATTTATTCAGTGTCATGATCTATTACATTTATTTAGTGTCACGAGCGATTACATTTAGCGGTCAACCACATGGGTGCAGAACCAAAAACAACATTACAACCTTTTGTTGGGAGGCCTTCCACTTTCCATGGAAGAGAGCTACTACATTAACTATGACGGTGGTGGACATGGAAGCTGTGGAGCAGACTGCTTATACTGGATTTGGTAAAGATGGAAGCAATTTTGGAGGTGGCAGAAGCTACATTGATTTTGACAATGACCATAATCAGTCTTCAAAATTTGAACCAATGAAGGGTAGAAACGTTGGAGGCAGTAGCTCCGGTTCTTACATGTGTGGTCCATACTTCGACAAACCACGGAACCGCGGTGGCCATGGCGGATGCAGAAGGAAACCAGGAAACAACAACGTTTAGCAGGGACAGGTGGGGGGCGGGGGGTCAGAGACGTGACAGTGAAGCTACAGGTTACACACAACAGATTTTGGGAACTTAGCCAAACACAGTGGTGCAGGGCCTAGCAGCTGCAAAGAAAGCACATTTTAGACAATGCTCATGTGTACAGGCAAAAGAACTTAATGAGCGGTGTATTGGGGACTAATTGTACAACAGGTTATTTTCGTTTCTGTTCTGTGGAAAGTGGAATACATTTTTAGCTTATAGAAAATTTTTGTTATAAATGTTGATTTTAATTTTCTAGACATAGTTCTTGAGAGTTACTTTCCTCGAGAATAGAATCCTATGGTTGGGATGTCCCAGGTGTAAGAATGCAATAAGATGACTCACATCTAAAGCTGTATTGCCTTTAAAATATTCCATTTCATAATAAGTCTATGGCTTAAAACAAAAACTAAATGGGAAGCTTTTATAAATTAGAATTAATTTACAGGTATTTATGGTTAAACTGTGTCATTCCCTGGACGTGTAAGAATTGCTTGTTAATGAAAAATACTCCTTCATAATAATCACCTATGCATGACTGCACAATCCAAAATATGTGGAACACTTTTTCTTGAAAGCAGAGTTTAAAAATCAGAATATAGAAATTGTTTGCCAAATCACTTCTGATAATCTCCAAAAATCACCAGCCTAATCAGTGAAATGTATGAAATTGATGCTTTGTTCTTCTTGATGTAGTAAAATGATCACATTACTTATTCAGAAACCGATAGAATAAGTATATGAAATGATACAACCCTGATACTTACGTTTCCTTTAAAAGCATGCAATATTGCCCTGTCCTTGCTCTTTGACAACTGCCTCTTCATCTAGGCAGAAGTTCCAACAGAACACAATTAAGCGTTCTGGAATTTAGTCTTTCCAATTTGATCCAATGCTTCACAGAGTTGAATTCTTCTGCATAGTCAATAAAACACTCCCCCACTATCATGATCCCAATTCTACCTTGCAATTCTGGCTAGACCAGAAGATGTACACTGATACAGATAGGAACTGGAAACACAGGGACTCCAGGGCAGATGATCCCTTCAGGACCAGTGGTGTGAGGGGCGATACTGGGAGAGTAGAGGGAGGGTGGATTGGAAAGGGGGAACCGATTACAAGGACCTACATGTGACCTCGTCCCTGGGGGACAGACAACAGAAAAGTGAGTGAAGGGAAATGTCAGACAGGGCAAGATAAGACAAAATAATTTATAAATTATCAAGGGTTCATGAGGGAGTGGGGAGTGGGGAGTGAGGGGAAAAATGAAGAGCCGATGCCAGGGGCTTAAGTGGAGAGCAAATGTTTTTAGAATGATGAGGGTGATGAATCTACAAATGTGCTTTACACAATTGATGCATGCATGGATTGTGATAAGTGTTGTATGAGCCCCTAATACAATGATTTTAAAAAAACACAGGTAAAGACCTTTTGGTATTTTCTGCTCCTAGTCAAGACCGACACGATGTTAGCATTGATGTATTTTACTCCTCATGCTCCGTTAAATTCAGTTGACCTTTCAACAGTTCCCTGCTGATATATTGGTATGAGTGCTTTTGAATTATCTTCAGCCAAAATTTACTTGCAGAAGATATTGTTATTGTTTGATAATTTCACATTCTGTTGAGTCAACTTTATTTGGAATGGGCAAATATATTGATCTCTTCTAGTTAGTTGGCCGGGGCACTCACTCCAAATTTCTTAGAATGGGCAAGTGAGCATCTCCTGGTCTGTATCCATATGTTGAAAAATTTCAATCACTATTCACTTTATTCCTGGGTTGTTATTTTTCACCAGTGCCTCCTTGGTGGCATAATGGCTGCACATTACGCTGCTAATCTCTAGGCCAGCACTTGTAAGCTACTCGCTGTTTCTTGGAAGAAAGGCAAGGCTTTCTGCTTTCATCAGGAGTTGGTCTCACAGCCTAGAGAGACAGTCTACACTGTCCTATGGGATTTCTAAGAGTTAGAATTCACTTCATGCCTGTGAGTTTTGGTTTCATTACAGCTTGGACTTGTGTCACTACCATCAGCTCTTACCATATGTTAGTTCTTAAAATTCATACTCCTATATCTCATCAAATTTACTTATACAAATTTTGTAAAAATTAAGTTTTACTTGTCTTTTGAATTTTATTTGTTTATTTTAATTTCATTTTTAATTAAAGGATCATTTTATTGGGGGCTCTTAACAGCCCTTATAACAATCCATACAAATATATATATAATATATATATAACAGATTTTCAGGCCTTTCCTTACACAGGGAAAACATCAACCTTTATGCCAATCCAATGCAGACTAGGAATTTCAAGTGAATTTTATTATAGAGTTCAGTAACTATACCTACAGGTCAATAGCAGTTCAAGGTCTATTAAAAATTATTGGAACAGAGCCACAATACTCTTTCCAGTATTGTGTGTGCTCTCATTCACTGCTGTTGGGTTGATTCCAACTCATAGCAACTCCGTCGAACAGGAAAGAACTTCCCCCATGAGTATGAGAGTAGAAATCCCTATCTTTCTTTGATGGAGTGGCTGGTGGTTTCAAACTGTTGACCTTGCAATTAACAGCTCGACATGTAACCGCTATGACACCAGGGCTCCTTATTGTCTATGCTGGGTCTATGTGATCATGTCAGCAGTGAGTAATTGCTATAGACTACATATGACTCCAAAGCTTGAAAGAAATACTACCTGGCCCTTTGCCAGAATGTTTCCCAGCTCCAACCCTAGAGAAAGAGGCATCTAGAGTTTTGGAGTTTGGGATTGACCATTCCAGGTGGAGAAGCATGTGAAAAACCAGCAAAGGAAGAACCGAGAAATAATTATGTTTTGGAGTTATGTAGCGCAATGTGTTAGAGCCAAGAGTACATGTGGCAAGAGAGTGGAGCGGCGGTGGCTAGAGAGTAAACCAGGACCCAGATGGCAAAGCGCTTCTTTCTTGGGCTCTGAAAAAACAATAGTGACCACCATTGTTGAATGTCGACCCTATCCACATCCTTTCAAACTTGCCATGTCACATGTATTATGTCACATGTATCATGTCACACCAGGTCCAGAACAATTGTGTGAAGTATAGCTATTACCTTCACTGATAGTGAATAAGCTGAAACAGCAGTGAGGCAACACAACCAGTAGCTGACAGGAGGAACCTGAACGCAGGCAAGCCTACGTTCTCTGGTCTTATACAATGGTAAGAGATTAGGAGGCAAGGAAAGACGGTCTCACTACTTATTACCAAATAAGTCACCAGCAGCTGCTATCGAAAGACCTGGGACCTATGGACCACTGGTGGATTGTTTCAAACAGCAAAGAACATGTGCTATTCACAAGGGAGTACTGTGGATCAGCAGGGTGGGAAAATGTTCAAATGAATTCAGATGATGGATATAAGGTGTTTTGTAATAACCAGTTAGTAATGGTTCTCCTCTCCACATCCTGAAAGCATGAGAGTTATGAGCCTGTAGACTCCAAGAGAGAATGAGCTAGTGAGCAATAGCTGAGTTTCAGAACTAGCCGACATGTGTCCTGATCACGAACCTATCTTCAACTAAGTTATTCTATAGAAACTAGTCATTCAGCCTCGGCAGCATCCTCTCTAAAAAGAGCAATGTAATATCCATGCAAAGGTGTCCTGGTTTCACAGTGGTTAAGTGCTCGGCCAACCAAATATGCACTAGTTGTCACTCACCACCAGCTCTCTGGCAATCTGTCCCTGAGAGGTGGCAGCCTAGGAGACCACATGGGGCAGTTCTCTGTTGCGATGTGCTATCCGAATGACTTGATAGCACACAACAGCCACAACAACACACAGAGCTCCTGGGTTGTACACATTAAGGTGTTCAGCTGCTAACTGAAAGGTTTGTTGTTCGACTTCATGAACAAACATCTTGGAAGAAACACCTGGTGATCTAATTCTAAAAACAGTCATTTAAATCCCTATAAAGTATGGTCCTATGAATCCCTAAGTCAAAATCCACTTGATGGCCACTGATGACAACCCATGCATTACAACTCAAGCATCCAAAGATGATTTGGGGGATGCTAAAAACAATTCTCTTAAAATGGTTTGTGGTAGTTCTGTAGTCTTGTGTCAGGCCATTAGTATTTGAAGAGACTTGCCTAGGGGGTTGTTGGACAGACTGAAGGAGAAAAAGGGAACCCTTTGGATTTTTAAATTTTGAACTAGTGGTTTGTGTCCAAAGCTGGAAAAATTTGGAGTCATGAAAGAACTCTCCTCTCTAAAACTGAACGTTAAAAGGAGCCCGTGGGCAGCCTGAAATCCTTGCTAGGTGACCACCTGGATCTACTTATTGAGTGGAAGTGGGAGAAAAGCAGCAATAGAGAGATGGATTGAGTCTGGCCACTGACACCCAGGGAGCTGGTTCACAGAGACTAAAGGAGAAGATGAGAGCAGGTTGGCTAGTCTGAAGTTAGGGTGAGGGTTGTTGAGAATTTGTGACAGGGTCCATGGTCTAAAGGTGAGGGGACCAATGGGCACCATGGTGAGGTTAAGTGAGGCAGCCCACATTGAATTGACCAGAACCCAACCAGATGAAGAAAAGTTTTTTGAGCCTGTGAACTGGTACATGTTGCTGCAGATTTTATGGATGGCCTGTCCTAATTTGACTTTGTTTATGGATGCAGACTTCACAAGGTTCCAACTGGAATGAAGATTCTTCACATCAAAGATTATGACTGTCTATTAAGAGCACTGTTTGATGTAAGTGGGCAGTGTAGAAATTGAACGCCCAAAATTGGGCAGAAAAAGGCATGAAGTGGTTAGTTTACAAACTTTTATGGGTGGGGAAATAAATCCATAGGATTATAGGATTATGGTGTAGGGGTTCACATAACTGCAATTGCTGAGTATAGAATATTTTTGTTTAGTTTGCTTATAGAAAATTATGTTTAATGAGGCTGACACCGTTTGAGTTATATGTATTTTAGTTTTATCCTGTTAGGTACAGATACAATTTTATCATGATTCTGTTTTTAAAAATATGAGTGGGCAGGGAGGGGAAAAAATGAGGAACTGATACCAAGGGCTCAAGTGGAAAGCAGGTGTTTTGAGAATGATGATGGCAACATATGTACAAATGTGCAGGACACAAATGATGTATGTACGGATTGTGTAAAGAATTGTATGAACCCCTAATAAAATGATTTTAAAAATATGTATGGCTAAAGAGTTGTGTAAAAGTGTCAAGCCAACCACGGGTGGTCTGTGGTAGTATCACAGTCTCGTGTCAACTTGAGAAATGGAGTGAAAGTCTAGCCTGTCAATCAGGTCACAGCCTGATGAGGCTTCCTTGTGGGTGTTGCCTTCTCATGAGGAGTCTGGGAACTATCTCTCTTCCTCCCTGGAGGTGGGACACACACTCTTTGATTGACCTTCCTGTTGACAAGCCATGTGGAACTTTGCTGAGAGCTGACGGAGTCATATGGCACAGGCCTGCACCAGCCCTGTGGTGCTTCCACCAGCAATGGATCCACAAGACTTTTTACCTGCCAGCTTGTGATCTTCCTGCATTCAACAGCATTACATGCCCTGAGTGAGTCTAAAGAGGAATTTTTGGACTAGTATTGGACATCTGCGCTAAAATCTAACTCATGGACTTGACTGGACTGGGATGTTTTCTCAATATACGATTGCTCTTTGATAGAAAGCTCCCTCTTACACACATATGAGTGTCCATGGATTGACCAGGTCTAATACTTGCCGATAAAGTCCTTAGCCCTATGTGTAGCACAAAATAACTCAATAAATTACAAGTCAGCACTGTTGCTTCTGAATTTCTAAGGAGAAGGGAGCATCCGACATGTAAAAGAAATAAACAAGCTCTCAATAATTGCTTATTTCAGGAATTGCTTTTCATGAAAATATACCTTAGCTATCAGCCTGCATCAGAAGCATTTACATTTGAATACTGAAGCACAGCATATACTTCTCATCTGTCCAGACATCTTACCTGGCTTTCAATTCCCCCTTTCCCACACTTCAATGACTTACCGCGTGTTTTCAAATGGATTTTGTAAATCTTTTACATCGCCTCCTCTTTCTTGTCCCTCTCCCCTATTTCTGAGAGATCACGTCATCTCTTGCTAAACTGCTATCCTGCCTCAATTTTTTCCTTTCCTCTGCCCAACTCTCCAGATTGACAGATGGTATTATAATGTGATGTCACTGGTTTGCTTAATGGATCCCTGGTGGTGGCACGGCCATTAAAATGCTAAGGGGCAAACCAATTGTTTAGAAGTTCGAAGCTACCCACTTCTCTTCGGGAGAATGCTGTGGCAGTTACACCTGGAAAAATGTACAGCCCTTGGAACAGTTCAACTACGTGACCATGGGTTTGGTTTCCTCAAAACAGTTCATGTACGTGACCGTGGCTTTGGTTTTCTGGGCTTCATTCAACCTCTGAGACCTACCCCCTCTGTGGGAGAATGAAGTAGAAACTTCACTCATTATACAAAACCCTTCCTACTTAGCCTCTATGTATTGACTTTGCCTCAATTTCTGCTGCTTCAACATACAAATGGGTTCTCTTGTATCTCTGTAACTTTGCTCTGCCGGTTTGCCCTTCACTTGTTCTCTAGCTGGGAAATCTAAGCCACGCATCTGCTGTGCTAGGCAAGGCTACCTCCCGTTCCCTTACCCACACTGCCTTGGTGCGTGGCCATTCCGTCTGCTACACTACAATATAACTTTGTATGCATTGCTCCTTTGGCGTTCCCTCTTGTACTATGCTTATTAGCAAGCATGTGCCACACATGGTTTAGTATCCTAGTGCATGTGACCTGACATCCTCAACACTGTTGTACTTCTTGTCTCCTCCTAATGGGTAATTCATTGCTGACTGATAATTGAAGCAACAATACTCTTGGTTTGACTCTCTCCCTGGATTCTATCATCATATAAAAACAAATTTAATTTCCATTGATAAGGACGCAGCACCTCCCTGTTTATCGCATGTGTCACATTCGCCTGTATACTAGGGTATAAGCACAATTTAAACGAAGCTGAATCTTCCTACTTGGAATTTGAGAAAGGAGATCGCCCAACACACTCTGCCATTGAGTAAATTCTGACTCATAGCGACCCTGTACAGCAGAGTCGAACGGCCTCTTTGGGCCTCCACATCTCTAAGCCTTTACCTGGGCAAGCAGACTCGTCTTTCATCTGAGGAGCATCTGGTGTATTGTAACGCCTGATTTTGCTGTTAGCAACCCAACGTGTAAACAACTCCACCCAAATGGCTTTTTGGCACGTGAACAAAGGACCATTTATTATACATTGGGTTAAGGTAGTTAGAGATGCAAGCCAACTGCCTATATCCTCTCCTACCTCTCAAGCAGGAACTGGAAACAGGGAATCCAGGGCGGATGATCCCTTCAAGACCAGTGGTATGAGTGGCGATACTGGGAGGGTAGAGGGAGGGTGGGTTGGAAAGGGGGAACCGATTACAAGAATCTACATGTGACCTCCTCCCTGGGGGAAGGACAACAGAAAAGTGAGTAAAGGGAGACGTCAGACAGGGCAAGATATGACAAAATAATAATTTGTAAATTATCAAGGGTTCATGAGGGAGGGGAGAGGGAGGGGGAAAATGAGGAGCTGATACCAGGGGCTTAAGTGGAGAACAAATGTTTTGAGAATGATGAGGGCAATGAATGTACAAATGTGCTTTACACAATTAATGTATGTATGGATTGTGATAAGAGTTGTATGAACCCCTAACAAAACGATTTAAAAATAGATAATTTCCAGGGATATAAATCATATATAATTCTAGAACTTTAGTCATGTAACATTTTTTTCTTTTTAAAAATGTTGCACAAATGCGTGTGGAGTTCAAGAAGGACACAAGTGAGTGAGAGCCCATTCTAAACAACCAGAAGGTGAACAAGCTCTAGTGAAACCACCATTTTTTGGTGTGTGTTTTACATAATGAGGTCTAATTATAATTGCTTTATATAAAAACATTGTTTTTATCAATCTCATCTCCTTATGGTTCTCTTTCTCACTGTATCATGTAAAAATTTTCAAATCTTTATTCCTTGTGTCAGGTCCACTTCAAAGACTAGTAATTAATATTGGACAGATTACAATTAATATATATTCTAGTTGGAAATATATTTTAAAAGAGGCTGAAAGTTAATGAAGCATCTCTGTATATGCCTCATCTCAGTGCAGAAACACTGAAAATAAATAGAAGGGAAATTAAATAATTTTAATTGAGATAACGTTTTCTGTCATGAATGTTATATTTTTAATCACCAAAAAGTTTATAAATAACTCTTTTAAAGAGGGTCCAATGTGGTGCTTACTTGTGGTATTATGATTAATAATGTAGTTAACTAGGAAGAGTAGTGCTGCTGGAACTCATCTAAAACAGAATTTATGCCATTACCTTCCTTTAAAGATGAGCCCTGATAGCCCAGTGGGTAAAGAGTTTGGCTGCTAACCAAAACATGAGCCATTCTAACCCACAAGCCCCTCCACAGGAAAAATATGATGTCGCTGGCTCCATAAAGATTAGTCTTTCACTTCCTTAAGATGTTGGAAAGAGAAATACTCTCTGATCCATCAATCTGCATGCTAGGAATATGCCGTAAATAAATAAGAGTGGGGACACAACAAATAAAGATACAGCAGGACCTATATCTCAGTTGTGTATGAAAGTAAAAGGATAAAAATAATCTAACACAAAAAATGGATAAACCAACCGTGATATACAGACAATGGGATATGAGACCACATTAGGGAATAATAAAGAACCCTTGAAACACCACATACCTTTAATGAATGTGGAGAAGATTATCCTGAGTGAAACAAGTCAAATCCAAAAGGACAAATATTGTAAACATCCACAATTATAAAGAGCCAAGTAAAAGGTTGCATACAGTCAAGGGCAGATGACAACCTTGGAAATCCTATCGGCAAATCTACTTAGCATTGTCTCCATGGCTGTGGGTTGTTGTAGTTAGTACAGTGAATTGTTTAATGTGCCTCCCTCCAAAGGAATTTTGATGTGCTTTGGTAAGGGGAGGTGGAGGGAGATGCTGATAGAATGATATGATGCAGTTGTGATTGTAACAGGGTTCAATGTGATGGTGACAATCCAGAAAGTCCGGGATGGCCAATTTTGCTCATCTGTTGGGTAGAAAATTCTCAAGACAAGATCCAGGAGGTGTATTGAAACTCCTTGATCCAAGGATGGAAGCTGTGACCCCGGAGAATCACAAGAAAAGAGGCACATAGTAGCAGAACCGGAGCATAAGACCGAGTGGTGGATTTCTTGGTCCACAGAGCAAGTAGAGTTGAGTGCCTCTGGGCAGGAAGTTTACTTGTAGAATGGGGTACCTCTAGGTAACTTATTGGGGAGCTAAGTTTGCTGGCCCACAAAACTAGAGTTTGGTACCTTAATGCTAAGGCTTATGGAAGAGGAGGGTGCTGTCTGGATATTTATCAACAATGTTTTTTTGTTTGTTTGTTTTTAATCTTTTTATTGGGGCTCATAAGGCTCTTATCACAATCTGTACATACATCAATTGAGCAAAGCACCCTTATACATTCATTGCACTCATCACTCTCATAATTCACCTTCCACTTGGGTTCATGAAATCAGCTCGGTTTCCCTTTTTTCCCCCCATCCCCCTCCCTCCCGATCCCACCCCTGGTCCCTTGATAGTTTATAAATAATTGTTATATCTTATCTTACACTCCCCGGCATCTCCCCTCACCCGCCTCCCCCTTGCCAATCTCCCAGAGAGGAGGTTACACATAGATCTCCGAGATCGGGTCTCCCTTTCTACATGCCCTACCTTCCTGGTGTCGCCACTCCCACCGCTGGTGTTGAGGGGTTCGTCTGTCCTAGATTCCCTGTGCCTCCAGATCCCCACTGCACCGCTGTACATCCTCTGGTATAACCAGGTCCACAAGGCAAGGTAGAATTGGGCTCATGATGATTGGTAGGGAAGGAAGCGTTCAGGAACTAGAAGAAGGTTTTGAGTTTTATTGTTGCTACACTGAACCCTGAGTGGTCCATCTCCTCCTCACTACCTCTCTGGAAGGGGTGTCCAGCTGTCTACAGGTGGACATTGGGTCCCCATCATGCACTCCTCCTCTTTCACGGTGATGTGATTCTCACCACCACCCCACCTTTGATGTTGGAGACCTGGTCTCCTCTGTCTTTCATGGTCCCCTATGTTGGTGTGCTGCTTCCGTGTGGGCTCGGTTGCTTCTGGGCTAGATGGCCGCTTGTTTGCTTTAAAGCCTTTAAGTCCTCAGACGCTATATCTCTCAGTAGCCGGGCACCATCCGCCTTCTTCACCACATTTGCTTATGCACACTTTCGTCTTCAGCAATTATGTGAGGAAGGTGATCACACAATGATTGTTTTTGTTCCTTTGTATCTGCTACATGGTCCATTCAACACCTTGTATTCGCTTAGGCCGTGTGCTTCTTCTCTGTGGGCTTTGTTGCTTCTGAGCTAGATGGCTGCTTATTTGCCTTCAAGCCTTTAAGACCCCAGATGCTATATCTTTTTGATAGCCGGGCACCATCAGCTTTCTTCACCACATTTGCTTACACACACGGCTGTCTTCAGTGATCATGTCGGGAAGATGGGTATCCTGCAATGGCTGCTTAGCAGGGCGAGCTGCTATTGTATTGGGGGATTATGCATGAGGAGGCCCAATGTCCAACTGCTACCCTACTACTGAACCTATAAATATATGCATATAAATCTATTGCCCCCATAATCATAAATATATTTACATATGTACATGTCTGTATTTAGGCTTCTCTGTATGCACTTTGACTCCTACTCCTTTCCTCTATTTCCTTTCACTTTCCTCCTGACCCATTACCATGTTTAGCCTTCATTCTGGATTCAGTAGTTCCTCTCAGTTACCTTGCTCTTGGTCACTCCCTTCCAGTCCTCCCCTCCCCTCCCTCCTCTGGTTTTGAACCACTCGCTGTTCCCTTGTCCCTTTGTTGGGCGACACCTCCTCCCTTCCCCTACCTCCCACGCTCTCATGTCCCTCCAGGACCGTTGGTCCTGTTGTTTTCTTCTCTCATTATTTGTCCAGCCTATCTTGTCTAGGTGGACCTGCTGACATAGTAATATGTGCATACAAATGCATATGACTTTGACTGCCCCCAAGTGGCCCATAAGAACATGGCTTTGACAGAAGCAACATTTTAAAAAGCACTTTGTAATATTGCTTAAGCAGGGCCGAGCTATGGGATCATGTGACCGACAGGCTAAGAACCGGGTATAGACCTGCCTGTGGGCATAACTGAGAAGATGTTGTCTCAATCAAATGAATTGTATCTTGAGAATTTCTGATCCTATATCATAACCTCTTAATTTCCCTATAAACCTCATATTTGTCTGTTCTATGAGTTCTGTGTGGTGATTGCAAGGAGTTATCTAGAACAGTGCTACACATTGGGCTATTAACCAAAATATCAGCAGTTTGACATTGCCAGGCACTTTGTGGGATAAAGATGAGGCTTTTTGTTCCCACAAAGTTAGAGTCTCAGAAACCCATAGGAGCAGCTATATTATATCCTATCCTACGGAGTTGCCATGAGTCAGGACCAACAGGACAGCAGTTGAGTTTGACTTGGGGACCTGAGAGGTGCTGTAGCGTATGATCAGCTGTTGTCAGCATTGGTAAGAAGACTGCAGAGTAATGTCACAGCTGACTCCTACCTCATGGGAACGGGCTGATGCAAGTGATCACTCTCCTTCTCGCTTCTTGTGAAGTCAGAGGGGATCGGATGCTTCTGTCATGTAAAAGGCCTAATTATGTCCCTTCTTTGGAGAATGAGATTGCATTTCAATTAAGAAGTAGCATTCTTCAGGACTAAGCTTTAGGAGTCATATTGCACCCTCTCTATGCTAGATTAGCTATAATATTTCAATTTATATCCGTTTATCATTGTAAAGGAAGTCCATGTGTGGTGCACATGGTTAGAGCCTGACTACAATCTCAGAAGAAATGCCAGTGATGTCATTACCAAAGGTGACAGCCACAAAATCCCTGTGGAACTCAGTTCCCTGTACATACAGGGTCATGTGTGTCTTGCTCAACAATCTCCTGTTCTGTCACTTGCCAGGTTCAGGTCCTGTCAGTACACTGACAACCACGGATTCATTTGGCCCACTTCAGATTCATTTACCTTTGTATCCACCAACTTGTGGTCCTCTTGCTTCATCATCTTGCTTCCTATTCATCAGTTACAAGAGTCAGGAGAAGCCTCCAGCTCACATCTCACCTACAGACTTGAACTGAACTGGACTTACCCACTTCTATAGCGGTGTAAGCCCTTTCTTGATATCTTTCTTTATACATATACATGCAAGCACCACATGTTTTGCTTCTCTAGAGAACCCAACCTAAAGAGTATTGCTTGAATAATTGATTGATCAAGAAGTAATCACAAAGTTAACCAAAGAGCTTTCTGGATCCAGAACTCAGCATTTAGGCATTTGGATTCAGGGCAATGATTAACTTAATAATGTTAAGATTTCAAAGAACCTCTGATCCACATGGAAAGCCAAACTTTGGTTGGGTTGCTAATCAGAAGGCCAGTGATTCAATAATCACAAGGCCAGTGATTCAACCCACCAGTTGCTTCACTGGGGAAAATTGAGGAGGACTGAGATGAGTCAGAGTTGACTCAATGGCAGTGGGCAGGTTAGGAGATAAGTCAGCTTTGATTTTCTTTTTCTAATTTGGATAGAAGGGGTGGCTTAAATTTACCAAACAGGTTATTTTCTTCTACAAGGTTACAAAATTTTACATTTAGTTCAGGACATAAAAGAAATCAATTACAAACTTCTACTTATTGAACAGTTCATGTGCCACTTCTACAGTTTTATGTAATTCATCCCATTCCCCCAAAATTTAAAGAGGAATTCTATTACTGTCACCATTTTTATTGGAAGCTGGCATTAAGTAACTCTTTCAAGACCATAAAATTAGGAATGAGTAATAGTGTAATTTGGGCACAATTCAAAACTTTACCTTTAAGAAGTTTTTTAATGTTGCAATCTTTTATTTTTGTTCAATTGATATATAAATTTTGCATACTGTACATATACCTCTCTTCATTAGTCCACATATTCTCTCATGACTTCTCAGTATATTTGTAGTTCTTCACACCACATCTGTTGGCACTAATTTAACTCTACAATACCTGAATTTTTAATTTCAGGAATAAAATCTTGTTTTTATTCTTACTTTCATAGTTATCATTATATATATTAATATATACATTTAAGTAAATGTTATGAAAATGTCGTGCTCAGCGTTACAGGGATAAGTAGCTTCCTGAACATGACATTTTACTTATAATATTCATAAGACGACAATGAATCGTAACTTTTTGACTGTACTATAGAAAAGTAAAATAAAACTTATCCTATTGTATTATTCTTATCTTAGCATCATTCTTTTGTACAATGCATAGGGTAGCTCTAACCTCTCCCTCACACAAACTGTACGTTCAGTGGTCTGCCAAGCTAAACGATCCTATTAGGGTGCAAAAGGACTATGCCATTTGAGGAGACAGGACAGTATGTGAGACCATGCAAATGAGATTTTCATGTGATGAATTTCATTTCTGCTACATCAATGCCTTATTACAAGAAAGCCCTATTACAAGAATTCTTATCATTGGAATTATAAGAATTCCAATAATATATGGAATTATTATAACCATAATAGGATACCATAATGTAAAGTGGTAAAACAGACTTCAAATCACCACTGTTATTCATTGATCAATTTTTGCTGCCTTTCTCAAAGAGAATAAATGTAAGTAGGATACGGTTAATTTGGTAAAAAAAAAAAACCTGAAATTCCACTATGCTCTTGAATAGATGCTTTTAAAGGGCCTACTTTATCAGATTGCCTGTATGTGATTATTACATTTTCTGAACCAGACATATAATATGTACTAGATATTTTGGTTAACAAGACTGAATATTTTCAATTGTATGATGTATGATATATGGCAAAATACACACAAGAATTTACTATTATGAATTGAATGATGGCGCCCAAAATTATTTGTCAACTTGGCAGCACATGATTCTCAGTAATATATAATGATCCTCTATTTTGTGATCTGATGTGAGTATTCTATGTGTGATACTTTCTCACCTCTATGATGTTAGTGAGGCAGTAGTACAGGTTGTTATGTTGGTGACACACCAGACAATCTACAGCAGCAGTTCTCAATCTGTGGGTCATGACGTTTTGGGGTCAAACGACTCTTTTCCAGGGGTCACCTGATTCATTGCAGTATCAAAATTACAGTGATGAAGTAGCAACAAAAATAATTTTATGGTTGAGGTCACCACAGCATGAGGAAGTGTATTAGAGGGTCGCAGCATTAGGAAGGTTGAGAACCACTGATCTACATGATTAGATTGTATCTTGAGTTAATAATTTTTTATTATTATTATTTAAATATATATCATCCCATCATGTCAAATGAAACTGTACAATTGCTACCACAGAGTCTAAGCATTCTTTTTCAACATGGACTCCTTGACACCATCTCCTCCACCACTGTACCCGCCTCTCCTGAAGCCTTAATTTTACTTGCTTTTCTTGGTTCAATCTCTTTTGAGGTATTAAAGGAATTAAATAAACAACCAAATATAGGAAATTCCTAAATCCCACCAAGAAAGAAAACCCAGGGATGGAACCTGTCTTCTGAACTGGGGTCTCTCCACTGAGAACTTTCTAGAGAGAGGGGATGATTGATGCCAACCCACACAGACTTCAATGAAGTCTGGCTCACAGATGTTGAAAAGAGCTAAGAACCTTCCCCCTAGAGCTGACAAAGAAGATAAAAGCCTTCCTCTTAGAGTTGACTTCCGAAATATGGATTTCTAGCCTCATAAACAGTCAGAGAATAAATTTAAATTTGTTAAAGCCACCCACTTGTATTTCTGTTACAGTAGCACTAAGTAACTATGATACTCTCAGTAGGAAAAAGACACTAACTCATTAAACAGAGAAAACCCAATACCCTTATGATTGTTTGCACAACATAAACACTGGATCTTTTTTTGAATGCATACATATTTAAAATATAAGATGTGTAGGAAAGACCATATGTGCTTTGAAGTGAGAGAAAAAAGAAGTGTAATTCAAATAGCATGTTTCATTTTTAAGTCACTATAATTGTTGGAAAATATGGTCTTGGTGATAGAAATGGAGCTGATGATCACATGATAAAATTTTTGAAGACCAATTACCTTTTTCAGAGCAGATACCTTTTTCTAACAACTCCAAAGGACTTCTCCCAGTGGAATACAAAGAAATCAAACTATATCTGTGGGAAGAGACAATGGAACAGCTCAATATCAGCAGCTAAAATGAGGTTAGGGGCTGACTGTGGAACAGATAATCAATTATGCATACGTAATTTGAAGAAAATTAAAGCAAGTCTGTAAGATAGATCCCTGAGTCTATCCCACCAGAACGTTGAGATTATCTCAAGAGCAGATTTAATGCATTGAGCATTAATGACAGAAGACCCCATGAGCTGTGGGAGGACATCAATGACATCATTCATGGGAAAGCAAAAGGTCATCAAAAACATAAGAAAGAAAGACATGATAAACATGAATGTCAGAAGAGACATGGAAATTTGCTCTTCATCTTAGAGTAGTTAAGGCATCTAGAAGAAATGATGAAGTCAGAACATTTCAAAGGGCAATTCAAGAAGACAAAGTAAAATATTATAATGAAATGTGCAAAGGCATAGAGTTAGAAAAACAAAAAGTAAGAGGACCCTGAGAATGCTTTAAACTGAAAGAAATAAAGAAAAGTGTGAACCCTCAAGTGGCCATGTTGAGAAAATCTGAAAACACTTTCCCTGGATGCAAGAATTAGGCAAGGGTGCTCCCTGTCACCACTCTTATCAACATCATGTTGGAAGTCCTAACCAAAACCATTAAATAATAGATAGAAATTAAGGGACTACAAGTGAGCAAAGAAGTTAAACTCTCACTATAGAGGATGTATTTTTAAATCATTTTATTTGGTACTCTTACAGACATTGTAACAATTCATCATTCCATTGGACCAAGCATAATTGGACTATTGCTGCCACCACCTGTTTCAAAGCATTTTCTTTCTTCTTGAACTCCTTGCTGTCAGCTCCCCTTTACCCCATCCCTCCCCACCCTATTCCCCCAGGAGCCCTTATAGAATACATATAATATAATACAGACATTATATATTATTATTATTATTGCCATATCTTACATCAACCAATGTATCTGCTCACCTATAAATCTGTTGTTTGTCCCGCTCACATGGGGGTTATACAGTCATCATTATTATCAGTCCCCACCCCGCCCCCCTTCTTTCTATACCCTCAGGGAATCATTACTCCTGTTTCTGAAGGGTTATCAATCTTGGCTTTCATCCATCAAAAGATCTTAATTATACAAATGGACCTACGCAGGTCTGACAAGATTAATGAGGCAAAACAAAGACCATAATGGTACGTAGAGGAAATATTAAAGAACTAGAAGATAGTTATGTATTTCATCAATGTTATACCATACCCTAGATATATCATCCGTTCTATATGGTCCTTCTGTGAAGAACTGTCCAATTATCTTACAGGTGGAATTTGGATCTCCACTTTGTCCACACTCCTTCATATCAATTTTATTGCTTGTTATTGAACTTCTGACACCTGGTCCCATCGACAACTCATGATCACACAGGCTGGTGTGCTTCTTCCATGCGGACTTTATTGTTTCCCTTTAGATAGCTGCTTGTTTAACTTCATGCAGGCGATATCCTTTTATAGAGAGAAAATCCAATAGACTCCACCTAAAGACTGTTGGAAACACTTGAGGTATTTGATAAAGTATACTAGGTTATAAGATTAATAAGCAGAAATCAACATGATTCCTACATATCATTGGAGTGTTCTGAAAAAGATATCAAGACAATACCATATATTATACCGCACAAAAAATCAAATACTTAGGAATAAACCAAATCAAATAAATGAAATACCTGCATAAAGAAAACTACAGAACTGTGTTACAAGAAACCAAGAGACTTATACAAATGGGAGAATTTCATGTTCATGGATAGGAAGACTTAATATTGTGAAAATGCCCATACTACTTAAAGCAATCTACAAATGCAGAGCAATTCCAATCCCAAATCGCAACGTCATTCTTTCAGGAAATGGATAATCTCATTAGGTTACTATTAACAAGTCCAGATAAATGGAAAATATATGTCTTGGAAAATAATAATTATATGATTTTATGCTTTTAAATATAATTATGATTATACTAGTTTCCAAGGGGTTTCCATAATACATTACAATAAATTGGGCGACTTACAACGATGTAAGTTTGTCATATAGATACGGAGGCCAGAAGTCTGTAGTCAGTATCACTGGCTAAATCAAGTTGTTGGCAAAGCAGTATTCCCTCCAGAAGCTCAAGGGAACAATCTGCTCCGGTTCCTTCCAGATTCTGGTGGCTGCTGAAACTCTAATCTTTTCTCTGTGGCCACAGTAGCCATCTCATTTTCCCTGATCTACATTTATTTCTGATAAAGAAATAGATATTTGGATATTTTCAAATGCTTTTAAAGCATCTATTGACATGAACATATGGTTCTTATTCCTTATCTTGTTTATGTGATGGAGTACATTGTTGCTTTTTGTGTTTGTGACTTTGGCTTTTAATTCTTACAACCTGATATTAATCTCACTTGGTCATGATGAATTACTTTTTGATATTTTGTTGGGAAGTTTTGTGTCTTTATTCAGGAAGGTGGTAGGGACAAAGACAAGGCTTTTTACTCCTGAAAATAATTAGTTTTATAAACTAACCGGGTCCTGTAGGGTCACTATGAGTCAGTATTGACTCGATGACAGTGAATTTGATTTGGGTTTGGTTTATGAGGGATATTGCGTTGTACTTTTAACAAATAAACTTCAGCTTCTAAATGTGACCATTGAATTCTTAATGTAGGAAATTGATTGATCCCAGCCTCCAAAATATTTTCCTATCTTCTGTCTGCCTTAGTGAAAATTTTCTAAACTCATGATCCCTTGACGGGGGAGGGCTGTTGAACCTCCCTTTAACAGGGGTCACCTAAGACCACCGGAAAACACATAATTCCTATGGTCTTAGGAACTGTCTCCAGGCGGGTCCACCCACATGCAGATATGTCCACATAAGAGTACATGGGTGAAGACTGGTTTACCCATGCTGCACTATGCTTCAAGACAAATTTTTATTAATTTTTCATTAGGGATAAATACTTCACAATATATAATTACATATTGTTTATGTGATTCATCACTATACTTTAATGATGTTCAATTTGTAACAATGAAAATACATCCTGCCTATCAGATATTTAAACTATGATTCATAACAGTAGCAATGACAGTTATGAGGTGGCAACTAAAATAATATTATAGTTGAGCGTCACCACAACACGAGGAACTGTATGAAAGGGTCGTGGCATGAGGAAGGTTCAGAACCACTGATCTCTATGGATATAGGAAGCAAAGATTTTTATAAAATCTAAATGTCATTGTTGTTTTAAGGGTTGAGTTGGATCAGACCCATAACCACCCTATGCACCAAAGAATAAAATACTGCATCATCCTCAAAATTGCTACTGTGTTTGAGCCCATTTTTGCAACTGTGTCAATTCATCTCCTGGAAATTCATCTCACCTCCCCCACCCACCCCCATTACCCTCTATTTTATCATGCATAATGTCCTTGTTCAGTGTCTGATCTCTTCTGGTGATCTCTCTAAATTATGTGAGGGGAAGTCTTACCATCTTCTCTTCTAAGAAGCATTCTCGGTGAACTTCTTTTAAGTTCAATTCTGAGAATTAAATAATAATGTTGCTCTGTGCCACTGAGTAGATTCTGAGTCATAGAGACCCTACAGGACAAAGTAACACTGCTGAACTTTCAGTTAGCAGTCAAGTGCTAAACCATTACACCATCAAGGCTCCTGTAAATAGTATTAGAAAAGTAAAAATGGGAAGGAATTATCAAAGAGATTGCTTCCAAAGTACTTATCCTAAAATTACATAAAAAGCATGGATGGTAGGGGGGAAATTGAATTTCTCTCATTGCCTCAAGCCTTGGGAAAACACAGTTTTAATAATCCTGTTACAATAGCCCAGTGATGTTTTTTGTGCTATATTACTTTGTACTTTATTTGACAGTAAGGTGAGAATTGTACTTCTCAGCAAATGAATTTTTCATATTCTTTTCTTACATGAAAAAATGAACCTGGCTGTTTTATCTAAAAAGTCAAAATATTGGGTGGGATTTATTTAACACAGAAGTTAATGGAGAACACATAATAATATAAATTAAGGCTGTTCTTTTACAAAGAAAAAAAGTAGAGTTAACCAGGAAGTTAAAGAGTTTGTAAATTTTAGAAATGATCATTGTGTTTCTATTTTATAAACCCATTTGGATAGTTGACAATTTCTCACCACCAAAAATGGGTTTTGTTTTCATGGGTTTGTTTTGTTTTCCCCAAAGTAATAATGATATGAGGGCTTGTATTACTCTAGTTCCCTTATTAAATTAAAATACAGTGTATCACAAGTAGAAAATATATTTGATTTTCTGGATAATTTCTTCATCATACATTCCTTGTGGCATACTGGGTTACTCCGTGGGCTGCTAAGTGCAAGGTCAGCGATTTGAACCAGCGCAGGAGAGAAAGGTGAGCTTGTCATCTCCTATAAAGATTTAAAGGCTTGGAAACCCTACCTAAGATTTCTATGAGTTGGAATCAACCCAATGACAGTGGGTTAGGGTTACATTATTGAATATGAATGGGAATTTACATTTAATTTTTCAATAAAAGCAATGTACTCTTTAAGAACATAGCTATTAAGAGTCTTATACTTTTAAGATTAAAATTTTCATTATAATCACATTTCAGACATTGTTCACATTAGTCAGGGTTCCTAAACAAGTTAATACATAAAATTAACGATCACAGGATTTAGGAAAATATTTTGAAGGATAGGATTCACCCATATTTTTGTCAACTTCATTGAGGTACTTTACATGTGACAAAAATGCATTTATTTTATATGTGTACTTTAAAGAGTTTTAAGAAAGGTATATAATATTCTTATGAAAATATCCTCATCACCCCCCAAAGTTGTTTGGATTGCTTCTCATACGGTACCACACCCTCAGACTTAGTGCCATCCTGATACCTGGACATTAAATTACATTTCTCTTTTCTGAAGTTAGATATAAATGGGATCATATAGCACGCACTCTTTTTGTCTAAGGTCTTCACTCGGGATTATATTTTAAAATTGTTACCACAGGTCAGCAGTTGGAACCACCAGCATAATCTTTTGTGAAAAGATGGGGAGTTCTAATCCTGCCTCTATGCAGCCAACGCTGACTTCTCTTTAAAGCAGTTTATTTTCTCTCTAATATATATATATATATATATATTTTTGCTGGGTCCATAAGAAAATGCAGTGAGAAAAGTTGATATTGCCCAACTATCAAAAGATATAGCGCCTGGGGTCTTGAGGGCCTGAAAGTAAACAAGTGACCATCTAGCTGAGAAACAACAAAGCCCACATGGAAGAAGCACACCAGCCTGCCTAATCACAAGGTATTGAAGGGATCAGGTATCAGGCATCATCAGAACAAAAAAATTGTATCATTGAGAATGAGGGGGAGTGGAGAGCCAAAGCCAATCTGTAGGCAACTGGATATCCCCTTACAGAAGGGTCATAGGGAGGAGACAAGTCAGTCAGGTGCAAGTGGCAACGATAAAACATAAAACTTTCCTCTAGTTACTAAATGCTTCCTCCTCCCAATATCATGATCCCAATTCTACCTCACAAATCTGGCTGGACCGGAGGATGTACACTGGTACAGACAGGAACTGGAAACACAGGGAATCCAGGTCCAATGATCCCTTCAGGACAATTGGTGAGAGTGGCAATACCAGGAGGGTGGAGGGAGGGTGGGGTAGAGAGGGGGAACTGATTGCAAGGATCAACATATAACCTCCTCCCTGGAGGATGGACAACAGAAAAGTTGATGAAGGGAGATGCCGGACAGTGTAAGATATGACAAAATAATAAGCTATAAATTATCAAGGGTTCATGAGGGAGGGAGGAGCGGGAATGGAGGGAGTAAAAATGAGGAGCTGATGCCAGGGGCTTACGTGGAGAGCAAATGTTTTGAGAATGATGAGGCTAATGAATGTTCTTATGTGCTTTATACAATTGGCATACGTATAGATTGTGATGAGTTGTATGAGCCCCCAATAAAATGATTTTAAGATTTATTTGCTTGTACTTGCTGTATTATTTCTTTTTGTCATGTTCTGTTAGGAACAAAACACGTGAAGAAATTTTATTTTAATTTTGACTCTTTAAACATTTTTGTTGGGATTTTTTTAAGAATAAACATTTCTTTTGGTAAAAAGGGGGAAGGCATATTAAAAAGGGATAAAGAGACAGGAAGACATATCAAAGTAATTAAAAGTTATGTTTGTAAAGTGGAAGAAATTCTAGCTTTTTGTGAAATGTGGCGATATGCTTTAAAAGAACTGCTATTTGCAAGGAACAAGATAGAGTCCCATGAGCACCAGAAGATCAGGGTTCAAGCACTGATATCCATCCCGAGGGTCCTGGGACTGTCCTGACATTGGTTTGTGAAAGTCAACCATGGACACAGGGGGTTGATTGATCAGCTTTGCCACTCAGCTGCATTTTAAATGTGTCATCTCAGATGTGGGAAAGGGACTCCCAGTACCAATAAGATAGAAGAGCCAGGGATAGAGTGGCCTTTTGGACACCGAGTTCTTGTACACGGAGCCCTTGTGGCCCAGAAGACAGAGCTTTGACACCGGAGACCATGAGAGAGATGTGGTGGTGGCAGTACAGAGAGTGACACTAAGGACACAGAATAGAGCAGAGGGCTTCCCGGCTCATTAAATAAACAAACCACCTGCAGGCAGAATACTTGTAGGCAGAGGGAGTCGCCTCCAGATACTTCGGCTGGGGAATCAGGGTCGTGGACTCTGAGCTAGGTAGAACCAAGGGTCGCGGAGTTCATCTGTGAACTCTGGGTGATTATTGTAGTGGATTACAGAAGCCCTCAGAAAAGCTGAGTGATGCTGTAGAGAGAGGGTTGGTATCAGACTTGGTAAAGAAGATGGAAGGTTGAGGTAGATCTGATCTCTACCTCTCCTCAGGCGGATGCAGGTAGTGATTCTCCACCCCACTGTGAAGTCAGAAGAAGCCACATGCAGCCTCCACATGCTTTCACCAACACTGTCTTTGGCCAAGAAGGTTAGGAAAAATGTGCCCAACCCTCAAGGAGAGAGACACCATGGACCACAGCCACAAGCTTGAAGATGACAATGGCCGTGAAGTTGACTCAAGGACTAGGCCATCTTTCCCATGTATCAGGGATGATTCCAGGACAACCACTGACTTCTGCCCTAAGCAGACTGAATCCAGGGGAAAAGGGATTTTGATGTTAGGAAGGGAGAAAAGGTCCTATGCAGGAAATAACCAACCTCCACAAATAAAGTAAGTGAAGTGATAGCTCTGTCTATAAATCGCTGCTAGAATGTCCTACTCCCAAAAGGCACCAACAGCACAATGAGCCGGCAGTCTAAACACGCCCTAAGAACCAGAAGATACGAATGAAATGCTAACACTTCATCATCATAATACAAACTTAAAGGCGAAACAGAAAAACATAGTAGAGGATGTAAACCAAAGGAAAATAAAACTGACAGACTCTCATAAAATATAAAATATCAGAGTCTTTATGGGTTTAGCACATACTGATATCACTTCCAGTTCCTAGGCTAAATAACCTAAAGCACCTTACAAGGTGAGCGAACACAAAAGGCCTTGCTGGTGGGCTCCAGGACAGAAGTCATTATTTGTAGTACTAGGATATGTGGACAAGGTTTGCTTTGGGGAGAGGGAAATGGTCATGGAAAGAGTGTGTTTTCCCCAAGGACTTACATATACGTTTTGCTACTACTCACTCACTGCCATAGGGTCGACTCTGACTGATAGTCACCTCCAGGACAGAGCTGAGCTGCCCCTATAGGTTACTGAAACTGCATTCTTACAGGAGTAGAAAATCTCGCCTTTCTCCCCACAGAGCGTCTAGTGGTTTGAACAGGCAACCTTGCAGTTAGCAGCCCACCACGTAATCCACTCTGCTACCAGGGCTCCCTTTAAAACCTTCATAAACATCAGCTATCTCAGGACTCGATGGCAATGAGCAAGAAAGACGATTCCCCAGGAAGGAGGTACGGTGAGGATCTGAGAAGTCACAGGTCTGGCACCAGGAATTGGCATAGTTGGGGCAGCGTAACCTAATGAGTGGTTTCATAAGTAGCTTAAGCTGTTGAGTACAAAATTGGTGATCTGAAATGTAAGCCTCATGCAATTCACAGTAATTTTTTAAAAATAAAGTAATGCATATCGATTGGGAAAAAAATGAAGGGGAAGGCTGACTAAAGAAAAATTTTGAGGATGAAGAGGCCATGTGCACTTTCCTGTTGACAAGCAAACAAACAAACAAATCCACTATTTTTTTTTTCCTTATGTAAACCCTGCTTTTTTCCCCCTGGAGGATAGGAAATCAAATGTGTATGATGTGACCCTGAAAGGACGAGTGTAGCAATTAACTCAGAGATAACCTTGATTTAACTACCAACCCATAAAGGAAGCACCAGTATTTCTTACATCAGATGGAAACTATGAAACAAGGAACATTGTTTTAGATTCTGAAGGCAAATGTTACAGATTATCCGTACAGTTATAAATAGATACTCACAGCAAGCAGGGCCATCTGTATGTATTTTTTTACAGCAATGGGTCTCTAGCCTTGGTCTCAGGGAACCCATCTGCTTTTGAGATCCATCCATCTCCATTGACTTCTGGGTAATGGCTTAGAAATTTCGGATTCTGACCCCCTGATTATTTACTTACCTGGTTTCCTAAGAAATCCCAAGAGGCATTTTATGAGAACTTAGGGTAGAATTTAATATGGTTTAGAATCTCTGTCCCTTCGGCTTAATCATTTGGCAAATCTTTCCACTAATACAACACCAAAGCTTTACAAAAGAGCCTAAAGCATTTTCATGATCACTGGAATTACAAAAGACCTTCAAAGTGAGACCCAATTGGCTGAGCCCAGGTTACATCGCTGTACTTGGTTTCTAAGAAACTGTTCTTTTTGGAAACTTATGCAACTGATAATTAAAGCACCCACACATAATTTGCTATTTTCCAGTCCTCAGCCTTTATAGGAACTCAGATACCTTTGGGCTCAGTGGAGATTTAAGTATAATTTTGAAACCTTTATCAACTCATCACACACAGCCAGTGAGATAATTGACCTTTGAAAAGCCACACGCGCATATTGCCACATCACGATGCGGTGTCCACACAGCAAAATCGTCCCTGCTTCCATATCATCCCCGTAAGCTGACAAATGTATTCCATGACAATCTCCTATAAAAATGATTCGTAAGAGTTTTGTTCTCTGCGCAGCACCTTCATTTCAGCCCGCTATTGCTCATTCACTGAGACAAACAAACAAACAAACAAACAAGCAAAAAGCTAGAAGAGAATTGCATTCCCTGCTGTGAGCACCTTGTTTCATTAGCATGAAATTTACTTTCTCACATTCCTATCCTACTTTCACTTTTTGATGGAAAACTTAAACCTAAGAGCAATATAAGCAATAAACAGCGGAAAGCCGGTCATGGCCATAAATTTATATATATTAATGAGATGGTGATTGTGACCAGAAAACCTTCATAAGAATTATTTTTATTTTCTATAAACTGATCTTAAAAAATACAGTCAAAATGGGCCAATTTTGTTTTTAAGGTTCGTTGCCTGGAAGGAAGGCCGTGGTATTTATGAGTAATACGGGAGAAATGAAAACCCGATCTAAGCAGGGAAGAAACCTGTGCACTTGCAGAGTACCCATCCCTGGATTGTCACCCTGCTCTACAAAACTGTCTCCCCACGGGAAAGCCTGGTGACTTGAAAGTGGCTTAGGCTTGTTTCCCCTCAATATTCTATGCTTATTACCGAGCCTTTACCAATTGACAACATCGTGGATGTTCTTCCAGAGAGAAAAATACAGCGACTTACACTATGCTTTTGTTGATCAACAAAATTTAGGAAATATATCGTTTAAAATAAATCTGAAATGACTGTAATATTACATTATAGAAAGGTCATAGTTTTACTGGATGCTTTTCATAATTTTTCTGTTTCTAACAGTGTGTTCCCCCTGAATATAGCCTCAACACCCAATTTCACAGCATGGAAGAGCAATATTTACTTCATGAGGCTAAAATGATGAACATGACAACCAAGAAAGAAAGATACAATACTTAAGACCCAGCATGCTTCTGCTAAAAGTGTTGAGGACAAGGGTCAGGATTGGTGATGACGAACGTATTCGAAGGTTGTAGAAACAGAAACAAACCTATTTTCTTTAGCTGCCTTTCCTCCAAGAATAAGGTTGCTTCCTACTCTGTGACATGGTGAAGGAGTGTCTGAGTGAAGCTGGCCGGACTTCTGACACCCCTATTAGTCTCACCCAGGGTGGGTACAGTTTTCGAGTTTCCAAACAGGAAGGCTTCCTTTTGTCTTCCAGCTCAAGTGCACAATAGTAGAATCCTGAATAAAGTATTACAAATCATCGCAGATTTTGCCTTCAGTGATAAAGTTCTTTACAAATAATTCAGCACACAGTTGGTCTTCTTTGAAGGAATCGAACTGACTTACTTCTTTATATCCCAATTCAGTAATTGTAGGTTTTGATATACATTTATTTTCATATGCCTGGCGGGTAATATTGTTTTAGAACACAGGTGCATTGTTGTAACACATTATTTTGTGGTATTTTCTTCTATCAGCTATTTTAAGAGAACTGGATTAAAATTTCCAACGTTTTCCCGACATGTCAGAGAACTCATTGAATCAGGTGTAGTGCTAGACATCGGATGATATACTCAAGAAAATTAGCTATGGTTGTCTATAATTTGGAAAATAAAGCATATCTAAACAAAGAACAAACATTTTACAGGGTATAACATATTATGATATGATTTGAGGTCATATGATATAATATGAAATAAATATAAGCAATATCCTAAGGATTAGAAGATTATTCCTTAGAACATCCAGAAAACAGTTTCCATGATCTTCTAAGATGATCTCTTTGCCTTGAATTTAACTGACCCAGCAGATCACTTCAAACCCACCATGTTTGATTGGCCCTTGCTCTCTGGATCTTATTGGTAAATCCTGGTTTTGATTCATTCTATAAAATCTTAACTAGCTTCAACCTTATTTAAAATACTGATGGAAACAGCAGCTCCCATCCAGCCAAAAGCTTGCAGATGTGAAGATGGCTACTTTAAAATTAAATGGGATCTCTACTTCAGTAGAGCATGAAGGATAATCCTAGCCTTCTGCCACAAATCTCTGGACATCAGCCACAATTTCTTCAAAATTAAGATCGATGGTTTTCTCTTTCTTGGTTCATTTTTGACGTCTTCCCAACCTTCCTTGAAACATGTGATTCATCTAAAAACTGCTGTTTTAAATAGGACTGGATTCCCGTAAATGTATCATAAAGTTTCAGTGATTTGGAATGGTGTCCTTTTAAGTCTCATTAAAAATTTAATACTAACACTCACCTCAAAACCAGGATTTTTTTAATCCCTCCCTTGGCACAAGTAGAATCAGATTTTCTTTCTTTCTTTCCTTTTTCTGTGTGTGTGTGTGTGTGTGTGTGTGTGTGTCTTTGCAGGAAGCTGACCTAGACTAAAACGAGTGCATTACTGAAAGAACTTACCTGCAGCCATTCACGGATCATGGACACAGATTTAAACATAGTTCATTTGGAATGAACTCATATATTTAGGAACTGGAACTTACTTGCAAAAAAAAATTTTCTTTTCCTTAACCTCATACATCTTAAAAGAAAAATAGTCCAAAGAGCATATATGCTCTCTCTCTATTTTCCTTCTATTTTACAGCCCTTTTTCTTTTGCTCCCTTACACACTAAACTTTTCAAAGATTGTATATACACTCTGTCTCCTCTTCCTTGCCTCCCTTTTATTTCTCAGACTACTCCAATCTAGCTTCTCGATTCAGTACGCTAACAAAAGTGTCCTGGACAAATTCACAAAGAATCTAAGCTAGACAACTAGAACAGACCCTTTCAACACCCATCTTTCTTGGGGGTGCTTCAGCTGTTGTCCATGTTGTCCGTGTCTCATTTCCTGAAAGAACATCTTCATTTGGGCATCATTACATACGTCTCTGGTGATTCTTTAATGGTTTCCTCAGATTGCCTCTCGACTGGGCCCAGAGCCCTCTTTCTTTTTTTTTTTTTTTAACTCCTTACCCATGTCTTCTATTTAGCATAACTCATCCCCATGGCTTTATATAATCTAGACCATTCATAAACTGATCCCAAACTTTGGCCACATCTTGAGGTTTCAGTAAGATGTACTCAATGAACAAACTAAATTACCAGCTTAGAAGAAGCATGCCCCAAATAAGGCTTTCACTTTTCCTTTAAGGTCTATTTATAACCAAACCTTCATTATTTAAGTAGCTATTACCACCACCCAGTTTCTCAAGTCAGCAACTCCATTCTTGAAAATCCAATTCCGCCTTTCACCGAGGCCCATTAGAAAGTCCAGTCACTCTTTCCCATTTCCACTGTCTTCCCGCTGGACCGGGCCATTAACATTTCACAGCAGGCTTGGACATCCAGATTCTTCCTTCCTCTCTTGCCTACCCTTTAAAGCACTCCCCACAAAGCATCTACAGATTTTAAAATAATATTAAATTATTGACAATATTGCCGATATTGTCTGCTTGCTTAAGATGCTCCACTGGTTTTCCATCATCATGATGCCAGGTAAACATTGGACTTAGGTAAGAATTAGAGCCCAGTAAGGCTGTCAGGTAAGCATGAGAGCTAAGAAAATCCACAGCACACACCCACCTTTCACTCCACAGGAACCCAACGATTCTCTCTGCTCCCAGAAAGACTGACATCCTCAGAAAGACTCTAGAAAGCATCTATAAGGTGGGATTGACTTTACAGCAATGGGTTGGCTTTTTGTTTGGTTGGTTGATTGGTTGGTGTTTGGAGAAAGAAAAAAATAGCCCAACTTCTTATTTTGACCCACCAAGGTACATCATTTGTTCTGTATACTCACTCCAATTTCATCTCCTAGAGCGCTCCACCTCATTCCAACCTATCGGTCTTCTTTCAGCAACATCTACACACTTCAGTCTTTCTGTTTTTCTCCCTACCTGGACTGCTGCTCTCCTGGTTCTGCTCATAACTAGATTTCCCCCTTCCTTTAGATTGCATATCCGAAAAGTCACCTCTTCAGGAACATTCCCTGTCAGATCGTACTCCTTATGCCAGTTATTTTCCACCCTGGAACTTCACCGTTACGTTTTCACCTACCTGTTTATTGGCTTCCACTAGACTATGACCTGAACAAGGACACGGGAGTGTTAAACATGATGCACACGCTCTAGAACATTATAAGCAACAAAGAATTATTTTTTAATTAATTAATCAGCTTTAGAAAAACATGAAAGGATAGATGCTTATACTGGGCCAGATCAATAATCTCTCAAACATTGGTCTTAAAAAAAGCCACCTATAATAACTACCACAGTAGCCTTAAAAATCTCTTACATTTAATAAATTTTCAAGGTAAGAACTATTTGCCAAACTGTACATGTTGGCAAGAAAACCAAGGAGCATAGAGGCAGGGCATGTTGCTCATGATGATACAGAGTGTCAGGGATGGGGTTAAAATCTAGCTCTAGCTTCAAACTTTTAGAGTTCCTTTTGACTACAGCCATGGCTAGTTTCTATAGCATTGACACATTCCACTCTACATTAGCTACATTTTAAAACTGCTGTGTCTATTGTGTAATTCTTAATGTACCATGGGACTTTGTACTTGCACTTTGCGCTGGGCCCCCAGACACTGCATACCTGACTACACCGCAGCATGAAGACCATCCTAAATTTTATTTCTACTAATTTGATATTGTCCTCCTCCAAAAAACTTAGGATCTGAAAACAATGACTGATTTACCACCGTACTTAGGGTGATAAACATTTTTACAACTCCTCCAGAGCAAAAAATACAGACCTAATCCTAACACAGTTTGTTTTTCTCTGTCTTGAGAAATGTTATGTTCTGTTGTTAAGTCTTTCGTCCTTCAATAAAAGAATACCGCCTCCACTTTTGCTCAAATGTATAAAACTAGGCTCTTCAGGAGTTCATAGTGGAGAATCTAAAGGCTCTTTACTATAAGCCACATAGTCCTGATTAACACAGGGAGCCCTGGTGGTTGGAGTGGTTATGAGTTGGGCTGATAACCACAAGGTTGGCAGTTCTACACCATCAGCTGCTCTGCAAGAGAAAGATGAGGGTTTTTAACTCTCGAAAAGACTTAGTCTCAGGAGCCCACACGGGCAATTCTTCTCCGTCTGCCAGGGTCACAAGGAATCCAAATCAACTTGATGGCAGGAAGTGAGCATGTTATTCACAAACTCACTGCAAAATGCAAACCACCGGTTTCATTAAGTGTACCTTAAAGCAATAATATTGCCTTTCCTGCTATCACCTTTATTTCTTCTTTATTTCTTCCTCCTTTCCTTTGTTCCCTTCTTCCTTTATTCCTTCCTACTCAGCTTCTTTCCTTCCTTTGTTCCCCATTGTCATTGATTCTAGTTCCAGGAAGTCCTTTACATTGCTGCTAATCCAAATGATGGTCCTTATCTGTTCTGTAACCTCTCAAGTCTTATTGTGAAGTTCTCACAAATGAACAATTCTCTACGTGTGATGCCCAGACAACCAGAAACAGCATCTTCCAGGAGCTTGTTAGGAATGAACATTCTCAAGTCACTGTTGAGGTCTACTGAATCAGAGAAGTTCTGGGACTGAGACCCAATCTTCTAGGTGATTCTGTGAAATATTAAAGGCAAGAACCATGGTTCTAGATAATCAGCCATCAAAGATTTTTTTTTAAATCATAGCATTGTGAAGGAGGGGGAGTGCAGAGTGAGGACCCAGGGCCCATCTGGGGGAAATTGGACATCTCTTGCAGAAGGGCTGTGGGGAGGAGACAAGCCAGTCAGGGTGCAGTGTAGAAACAAAGAAATATATAATTTTCCTCTAGTTCCTAAATGCTTCCTCCCCTCCTCTCCACTATCATGATCCAAATTCTACCTTATATATCTGGCTGGACCAGAGGATGTATGCTGGCACAGATAGGAACTGGAAATCCAGGACAGATGAACCCCTCAGGACCAGTGGTGAGAGTGACGTTATTGGGTGGGTAGAGGGAAGGTGAGGGAGAAAGGGGGAACAGATTACAAGGTCTACATATAACCTCCTCCCTGGGGGACAGACAGCCGAGAAATTGGTGGAGACATCAGATGGTGTAAGATATGACAAAGTAATAATAATTTATAACTTATCAAAGGGGAGGGGGGAGGGTGAGCAGGGAAGGAGGGGAAAATAATGAGGAGCTGATACCAAGGGCTCAAGTAGAAAGCAGGTGTTTTGATAATGATGATGGCAACATAGGTACAAATGTACTTGACACAATTGATATATGTATGGATTGTGATAGAGTTGTATGAACCCCTAATAAAATGATTTTTAAAAATAGTAGAGCCTAAATTTTAATTGCCATTGGATTTACCTGAGAAACTTAAAAATTCCACTGATATTCCACAAGTATTTTTGGTCTACTCAGTAGTCTGCGGGGTTCTTAAAATACATTTTGTTTGTTTTTAAGTATAAACAGAAAGAGTGAATCTATTGAAAGAAGATGCTTAGAAAAGAAGTTCAAAGAGCCCTTAGCTAGTCTAAAAGGCCTACAAACAGTTTTATTGACATATAATTCACAAAATATATAATTTGATAGTTCAATCATGTTAAAAGGGGGAATCCATCACCACAATAAATTTTAAAACATTTTCTTTTTTCTAGTACTTGTTATTAGCTTCCTCTTTGCCCCCAACTACTCCTACCATGTCCCCAAGAAACCACTAATGTAGCTACTGTCTCTATATACAAGGCGATGCCAACAAAAAAAAAAAACCCTAAAAACCAGAACCGCACTGAGTGGAGCAGAGCTTTCACAGTACACATTTTCCCCACTAGGCGAGCATCAGATAACTCACTCGGAGTCAGTGCACCCAGTGGCGTCTCCTGGGAAGGTTCTCGCTGGTCACAGTGAATTTTTTCATGAAAGCAGTTTCACTGGCACCTCATTTTTTTGTTGTGGACAATTTAAGAGAACTGTGTGAAACTGTGAAATTTTGTTTCACAGGAAAAAGGTCACAGAAACTGTTGTGATGTTGAACAGTTTACAGGATAGTTCTATGGGGGGACAATTGTATGAGTGTTTTTCTCACTTCAAAAAAGGTGAAATGACGATTGATGACAAACCTCATTCTGGATGTCCATCAACGGTTGAGTCACAGTGTATTTGGAGTTTGTTTTTGTCAGACTATTAATCAAGCTTTCGTTTTAGAGGTTCTGAAAAGATAATGTACCTGTGTGTGACAAAAGACCTGATTTGTGGCTGATGGAGGACTGGATTTCTGCTACCATAATGCACCTACTCATGCAGCCATCTCAGTGTGCCAGTTTGGGGCAAAAAAAACAACAACATGGCTCTCTTGCCCCATGAACCTGACTCACCTGTCCTCGCTCTGTGTGACTTCTTTATGTTCCCACAAATGAAGACGGTCATGAAAGGACAGTGATGGATGATTTAGAAGAGGTGATGAAAAAAAAAAATAAGAGGAAGGTGCTGTCAGCCACCCAAACAGAAGAGTTTGAAAAATGCTTCCAAGAATGGAATTTCAGATTTAACAATTATTAAATGTAACGGAGAATACTTTGAAGGTGATAGGATTGTTTTGTAAAAGCTTTTAAATACATAGCTTTGAAAAAAAATTCTGATTTTGAGGGGTACCCCCTCGTGTACACTTATCTGGGATTTCATAGACAGAAAAATATACAAAACAGTAATAACACAAAAGAACTAGCAACAATAACAAAACAAAACAGAGAAAAGCCTTAATCCAAAACAAAGTCGAAAATATTAAAACCTACAACATATTTAAATTGGATCCAAAAGGAATCAAACGATAAAGTGTTGTATTTTGACCTAACTACATGTACAATACTCTACTTTCCAATACACTCTGCCTAACAGCAAAGATATTCACAACCTCATCAAAGGAAATTCCCTGGAGGCTTAAACATGGAAAACATACAAGTGGATTTTGGGCTTTCACTGTCAGCCCTATTCTTCTGAAAATTGGGTGCTCAGAATTTAAGCTCTAATACCAGTTCCCTCCTTCAAGTTTAGATTTATTATTATTATTAATCCTTGAAACACACAGGCAGCTGTGTTTCTTCTAAGTGTGCACAGCTGACCCCTCAATGGACTGTGTTTTAATCAGTTTCCCACTTGATCCAGATGTCCAGCAGGCTTTGGAGCCCTTCTCTAATGAAGCAAACTAAAAAGGTCACTCTCATCTAGTCGAAGCTGACTCATAGAGACCTTGTCAAGTAGAACTGTCCCATGGGTTTCTGAGACTTTACAGTAGGGAAGAAAAACAAAAGCAAAACTCATCTTTCTTCTCTCAGAGTGGCTGGTGGTTTCCAAAAGTTTATCAGCCCAGTTCAGGACCCACTATGCCAGTCTCTCTAATGAAGCGGCTGTCTAGAATCAGTTCCACAGCTTGATAGACGGTTCTACATTGTCATCTTGGTGTTCCCTTGGAAGTCTTGAATAGTTTGGCTTTGTTTTGTATTTATTTAATGTCATTGATTTATCTCTATAGACTTTGGCAAATTTAATCTCAAACTACCTGTTCTAAAGCTTTTAATGTGTGTCAGAATTTGCAAGTCACACCAACCTGCTTAAGGAAAAAGGCACATGACATATAGGTAAGAAGTATGGATAAGAAGAATATGGATAAGAAGTAACATAGGTACGAAGTATGAGTAAGAATATGGATAAGAAGTAACAATATAGGTAAGAAGTAACAATATAGGTAAGAGGTAACAATAAAGGTAAGAAGTAACAATATAGGTAAGAGGTAACAATAACAACAAGGGCAAAGTCATTCTCTCCCGTGGTTCCTTTGTACCCTTGAGCATACACTGAATATGTGGAAACGTCAAGTTATCCCTGGTTTTCAAAATTGGCTTCTTGGCTTGGTTATAAGTCAACAAGTTATAAACTTGTATTTCTCAATGTAAGAAAATTTTAATACAAATTTTAAAAGCTTTGCAGGATTCTCTTGGGTAGAAAAAATGGTTAGGCGCTAGACTACTAATGGAAAGACTGGTGGTTCCACTCCACTCAAAGACATCATGGAACTCGGCCTGACATTCTGCTGCTGAAAGCTTAAGGCCTTGAGAACACACTGAGCACTTCTACCCTGCTAACCAGGGGGTGGCATCGGTCAACAGTGCCTGGTCCGCAAAAACAGCAACATCAAGCAACAAGGAGATCTTTGTTAACGTGGTGTTAAGATAATTGGAGCTGTGCTAGTCACTGGGTAATCTTCTTTTCTTTTAAGTCATCGGCCAGAGAGAAACTAGAAAGAATAAATGCCTGATGAAAAGCGGTGTTTTCACTTTTAAATCTCTTTTTACGTGGCTATTCAGTATCATTCTAGATCACTCTTTCCCAATTTCTTTTGATATGTCAGAGGGATAAAAGTAAATCATTTTTCTAGATAGGGGAGTGATGGTCTTCTTTTTTTTTTAACCAACTCGACATTTTTTTTCTCTCTTCTCCACTGCTGAAGAATATAGGATATAAAGTCAGGCAGCTGGATTTTAAGCCTAAACTCTATGCCATTGGGTGAGATATTTAGTATATCTGTGCCTTAGACCCCTCATTCAGTAGTTATGGGGATTAAATTATTCAATATATGTGTATCTTGTAGGACAGTTGCTGTCACATGGAGCTCAATATAGTTATAAAATGATTACTACTCTACCCATTAGACTCATTGTAATCAGCTGTTTGCCATTTAAATGCACAAATCTATATCTTCATGACTTCTACCTCCCTTGCAATTATTTTTTTAAAATTGAATCCTTATTCTTGATTTGCAATTATTCTTATTGAATTGTCTACATTGGAAAACCTAGATTGCTTGGGCTTCCTGTGCCTTTCTGCACAGGTTGCTGCAAGGAGAGTGGGAGAGGAGCACAGAGCACACAGCTTGGAGTCGGATGACCTGGGTTTTGCTCCTGGTCCTCTGTCCCTCTCCTCTAGGCTCAAGCTCTTCTGGTCTCCCTCATCTTCTTCTGACTCCTCCAGCACAGCAAGAATAGTCCCACTTTAGGACCCTTGCTCTTTCTATTCTCTGCCTGGAAGGTTCTCCGTTTTGTGGTAATTTGTTCTCTTGATTCATTGACATCTGCCTCCAAGTTCCAATGAGAGGGGCTTCTTTCTCCAGCCCAAACAGCATCCCCTCTCACTCTTTTACCTCCCTCACAGTCAGTATCACCTTTGGAGATTTTATTTCAGATTCATTTTCTTACTTTTGTATCTTCTCTTTGCCCTCAATATAAACAGCAACTTGGTAACATAAAACAGCATGTATTTAATCTGGTTCTTATGTGAATTGAATTGAATTGAATGAGATACCATGTATATACTAGAAAACTGCTATACATGTAAACCAACCTAATTCCTGAACCTATAACAAAATTTCATCCCCCCCCTCTTTTTTCATAATAAGCAAA
Organism: Tenrec ecaudatus; assembly: GCF_050624435.1. Lineage (NCBI taxonomy): Eukaryota > Metazoa > Chordata > Mammalia > Afrosoricida > Tenrecidae > Tenrec > Tenrec ecaudatus. The sequence goes on along the minus strand of NC_134539.1, from coordinate 71,065,591 downwards.
AAGGGTAGGCATCTTTCAGTTCTCTTATACCTCTATCACCACTATCATGTCAAATAATTAGTCAGGAGTCAGGAGAATTCATGGAAATACTTCCATTTTATAGTCCCTTCTTAGACTAGCAGTAAAAAGTTATCATACCATAACTACACTTTAAATTTACTTGGTTATGAAAATGTAAACATATAGCCCTTTCGTGTGCATGAAGTAAAAGCGGAATGCTTGTGAAAGGAGATGCTCTGATTAAGTTATTTTCTACTTAATTATCAACTTGTTCTCATTTACCTATTGTTAAAAGGCTGGCTTCCAGGTCTTAATGCAGTGTCTTGTCTTAATAAGATGCATACGACATAAAAGCATCTTCTTTTATGATTGATGACAGAGGGTCATTGATCTGGACAGCAATTCCCATTTGATATAATTGAAGATACTGAAGATACAGCATAGCATACTGACCTATTCTGACCCTGAGACAAAGCAAGGTAATTATTTTCTGAAATTAAGCTCCAATAAAGGCTCTTATTTGTTTCAGTTTTCTAAGAGTAGACCTCACACAGAGAGAGTAAGAATAAGAAACAGAGAGAAGCTCTTTAAGAAGTGTCTAAACTCCACTTTTACCTGATGAATTTTAAAATTTCTATATCTGGTTTTGATTGGCATCACATGAATGAAGTAACTAGAACTTATTTTAAATTTGAAGAGGTAAGTAAATTATTCAGCATCTTAAAGTGTAATAAAGGAAATAAAAATCCTATAATCACATAAATGTAATTTAACTATCCTACACTGAAAATAAAAGCAGCATCCATTACAAATTAGCACGCTTTGCTCTTCCGCTTCAAAAATTCACTCATAAAGTTAAGCTTGTTTTGAGTCCGCTGATAGTCAGGTCACATGGCTCTCATTATTTAGCACAGCCCCCGACTCAACTCTCACCATCCACGTGAACCTTCAAAGCCACCTCCGAGAACTAATCACTTCTGTTAGGGAAATGAGTTATATAACCTTTGTTAATGACCTTTCAACCACCTTAGAGAGAACTTGAGAGCCAGCAGAGTATTGAGAAAAAAGAAGAATATGAAAGGTGGTTGAACTTTTATTCTCTCCCTATCATTTCCTTAGCAGAACTTGCTTGAAACTGATTTTGTCTCTGAAATTTCACGTATGTTTTTTTCTTCCCTTCTGTAAATTGGGCCTATTTCAGAATGATGTTGAGATGATTATATGAGATCATCAAAAGTTCCTGATAGATATCAGACGCTAAAATAAAGCCTTCCTTCTTTCTCCTTTCTCTGCCCAAGATAAGACATACCTGTACAATTGATGTGACATCAACTCTGGCTCCTGGTGACACTATGAGTGAGAGTCAGAGTAGTGCTGAGCTCTTTCGGGGTCTCAATGGCTGTCATCTTCCACAAGATCGATGACCTCAAACCTTCAAGCACTCATTTGGCAGTTGAGTTTCGAACGGTTTGCACCCCCGAGACCATAGGTGGAGATTATTTTCTCTACGCTTCTTCATTTACTCCTCAAACAGTTACAGGGATGAGACAAGACAGCATGTGAGGCACCAAGGCAGAAGAGAGGGCACACGGATAGATGCAGACATGTAACTCGGATCCTGCAGGAAAATCTATACCTAAGGGTATGGTTATACTCTGTGTACCTATAAGGCTCACAAAGTGGGCGGGAAAATTATATTATCTCACCTCCATATTTCCACACACTTTTTGAAGTCCCTTCAAAACAAGTCCCCCAGGAAAAAAGAAATAATGCCCAGCCTTCCAGAGATCTTACAATATGTATGATTCACAAACTATGCAGTAATATAATAGCCTGTGAATTACCTCGCTGCTCAGATCAATGCATAGAAGTGATGTTATCCTACTACTCCTGTCGTCTGTCTCCATCAGTGGACCAAAAGGCACCAGTCTAAGACACAAGCAGGTCACACAATGGTTTGGGGTTTCCCACCCCCTTTCCATATACCATATAGATGAGACAAAAGTAAGATTTAGCCATTGCTTTTCTCTGGTTTCTCCTATGTTCATTTTTAATAAAAATAAGCATATTTTATTTTTTCACCTTGACAGCAGCTAACCAAAAATCTTGACTTATAAAGCCAATTCTATTCCTTCCCCTGTCTTTTTCTTGGATCATGAATACAGCAAATACCCCAAAGAAGGAAAAGTAAAAAAAAAAAAAAAAACCCTGTGAAGTAAGCAGATATATTTTCCTGTAGAGAAATCAAAGCTAGAATGTGCAGCTTTTAAATTATGTCTCCCAACCAGCCTTAGATCAAGTGTCTTCATGGACTATTTCAGGAAGCATCAGTCTCTCTCCTACCTTAGTCTGGGTACATTAGAAAACCAAATTAACAGAAACGCATGTATAAGAGAGAGTTTTATATAAAGGGTAAGTTCACATCAAGAAAACATCCCAACCCAGTGCTTCCCAAGCCCACAAGTCCAACATTAACCCATATGTCGGACACTGATCCACAAAGTCCTCCTCCATCTCACAAAACAGACACAATGATGCCGACTGCAGGAGGAAAGCCAAATCAGAGAATGTGTAAGCGTTTCAGCTCTGGCAGGGTCTCCACATGACTGTTCCAGCACCCAGGGCTGCATCGGGGAAGTTCCATGTGGCTTCTCCCCAGGAATGTTTTACAAGACGTGAGCCATGCCAACTGAAGGAAGGAACCGGCTAAGGCAGCTGCACCATTGCAAACAAGAGATCTGAGAATTAGAAAGGCGAGGCTCACCGAGCCATTTATCCCTCCACCCTTCAATTAACCCCACATTTGTTTATCAGCCAGGTTGGCAAAATAAGTTAACTACCTCACTTTCCAAGCTATGCCCATCATGGACTGCGTGTTGGTACCAAAAGTTTGAAATGGATGCCCATTTGAGAAGACTTCAAATTTTCACCCCTTCTATCTGGCCCATAAAGAAAAAAAAACTTAGATTGGAGTGACAAAGCAAATCACCTGGACTCCAAATCTATCTTCTGTGACCATCCTGGGAAAAAACAAAGTTACCTGCCTTTGGGCCTCACGACACTTGGTAAAGGTAACTTTGGTTCTGTCTGTTGTGGTGAATTTCTTCGCCTTTTCTAGTGTAGTTCCAGAAACTCTAAACATGTAAACTTAAGATATGAATTATTAAGAATAAAAAGTAATGCTATGCCACAATTAAACAAATTTACACTAATATAGTGAGCATAAAGACAAAGAAAATATTCTCAAATTGATTGTCATAATGATCATACATCTTGATATAATTGACCTATTGAATTGTATGATATGTGGAAGAAATGCCAATAAAACGGTTAAAATTTTAAAAGACCAAAAAATTTTTAAAAACTAAAAAAACCTCATAAAATAAAAAAATGCAGGGCCACATATTGACATTTTGAAAAATCTTGACTTATAAAACCAATTTTCTTCCTTCAGTAGTCCCATCAATAGTGTGGCTTATAGGCCAGTGAACCTATCTCATCTTTCCTGGACTGAAGAAGATTTAGCAAGCTCAGAAAGCCACACCAAGGCCCCTGAAGATGATGCATTCACTGTCGTCTAACAGTCAAGTTTAAAATGGCTTCCTAAAATCAAACCCAGCTGTGTTTTTCTGCCCAAATGAAAATCAACTCTTTTCTGAAGTAGAAAAGACTATGACCGATTTCCCTGAATTCAGCATCATTTTATGTGCTGCCTGAGTCTCAAGAGGAACTCATGGGCGAATATCAGACTTATGGGCTAATATTGAACTCATGGACTTGATCTGGATTGGGCTGGGATGTTTTATTGATGCAAAATGGCGTCTTGATAGAAAGCTCTCTCTTATACACATGCACGTCTCCGGATTTGTTTCTGTAGATGGTGTTATGGTTCCACCAAGGATAGCTGATATTCGTATTGAAAGCCACACTTTGCAGGTCTTATGAAGAGGCTACTGCAGTTCTTCAATTTCGAACTCACTTCCAGGCCAACTCACATTTACAGCAACAAGCACCAAGCTATAAATGCTGGCAATGGCCTCCCCGCTTTAGAAGTTCCTGGAATGGCCAATGTGGCTTCAAGTTGCGATGAAGAATTCAGAGGAGGTCTCTTCATCCTCTACCCTTTCATTGTCTTGCTTTTAATGATCTACACTCAAAGAAATGGGGGGATTTAGAGGTATCTCCGCTGTCCCAAACTCCTTGGGAAAGATCCACTGCAAGGTGTCCTTCCCCACACCACTGGCCTTGGGTAGCCTACCGTCTCCCATCAGCATTGCAACACCTCTGTCTTCATTTTTCAGAACCTCTTTCTGGAGAGTATTTGATCTGAATGACATGAATTAAGTTCTTGTTTTAGTTACTGTTGTCATTGCATTCTATAGTTACAGCCAGTGATTTGATGAGTCCGTTGAAGTACAAACTCTTTGGGTAGCTGTAACCAAACCCGCTTCCACTTTGTCTTTGGCCCTGGTAATTTGACTCACCGATGTTTGTTGTTCAAAGAAAACCAATTTCATTTAGTGCTCGGTAACTAATACTGGTAGTTGCTTAAAACTCGTGTTCTACTCCCATAGAAAAACTACCAATCTAGGGCACAGTAAGAAAAGTATCTTAAATTTCATTTTTTGTTCAAAAATGCATTTTTATATAGGGAGGTAGACTTTGTGAGAGACAAAACAATGGAAAACGGGAATAAACCTTCTTCCGGATCTGATATTAACACTAGGCAAGGCATGGATGATGGCAAATATAGATCAGGCCCTACCTTTCTTCAAAAATTCTGAAAATGTCCTTTTATAGTAGACTCTATAAAGACACATATAAATATATTGAATCAGGTTTAATCACCAAGTGATTACAGTTAATCACATTAATTAGTTCTATCTTATGCCATGGTCACAGATTAGACCCCAACTATGTCCATGTTCAAATCCCTGGAATCTATAAATACAAACCAAATGTACTGCCATCAGGACCTTCTAAGGACATTCTGGCTCAGTGACCTTCTAAGGACAGGGCAGAACTGCCCTGGTGGGCTTCTGAGACTGTAACTCTTTGCTGGACTAGAAAGCCCCATCTTTCTCCTCAGAGTGACTGGTAGATTTGAACTGCTAACCAGTTAGCAGCCCAATGTGTAGTGATCAAGGGCAATTAAGGTAGCAAATTGAATAAAGGATGTTTATCAATGGACCTCAAATTATTAGGTAGATAATCTTATATTATCTGGGTGGACCCAGTGTAATGTTGGGGGTCCTGAAAAAAAATGGAAGTGGGAGACATAAGAGATCTAGGCAAATTATGGAATAATGCTCCTAGAGATGCCAGCAAGCTGACACCGAGAAAGAGGAACATTTCAGGTCTCCAGAAGATGGAGGAGGCCAGGCCTGACTTGTCCCCAACAGGCTCCAGAAAAAATCTAGCCCTACCACCACCTTGATTTAACTTAGCAAGAACCATGTCAGACCTCTGAATTGAAGAATTATAAGATAATAAATCCATGTTTTTTTTTTAAGCCACCAACTTTGTGGAGGTGTTTTTGGTTTTGTTTGCTTGTTTGTTTGTTTTCCTTTCCAACAGAAACCAAATGCTGGAAGTGATGTGCTGCTGCAACAAATTGCGGACATGGCGCCTGCACGGGGCAATAGCCTGGAGGGCCTATGCTTTAGACATTTCTGTAAGGCAGGCGAAGCCTGACCGCCTTAAATAGGAATAGAGTGTATGTCGATGGCACCAAGATCTCAGAAGAAAGTCAGGAATGTGTTAGCAAAAACAAGTATATCACTCTAGAGAATACCCAAATCCTCAGAAGTAGATCGCTACTCCAATATGAGTCTAATTAATAATCACTCCAAGTGGAACAGAGAAAGAGAAACTGCCATGTATTTATCAAGTTAACAGAGGACCCAACAGAATCAAGTTGCTTAGTCAGACCTTGACTCTGTCCAGGTTCCAAACAGCATTTGTACTAATTTCTCTAACAATGTTTCAGGCACTAATATGCAGTTGGACTATAATTCATATGATATATGAAAAGCCACAAAAAGCGATAAAATACAATGCATACACAAAACACAGTGAACACATATAAAATACTTCTATAATTAATTATCTTGATATCTACTTTCCAGATGACTGCCCATTATCAATCCTAAACATTGACTAAGAAAGCGGACCCTCCAGGGATTCAGAATCGTAACTCACATACCACACTCTGGCTGGACCTTTCAAAAACAGTTAAAATCATACAATGATAAGTACATAAACAACTTCAATGAGATTGGTTTTACTTAAATATGGCTGACTCAAATCAAATGGCTGTAGTCTTGCTCACAATGAACAAGACTAGACAAATTTACAGTAAAGGTGCTACTGATGAGTGTTCAGAATGAAGTGAGGAAGGAAGTTGTTATTGGAAACTGGAGAAATGAAATCCTTTTTATGTGGTGGCAGAATTGTGTCCTACAGTTACATGGAATGGAGAACTTGTAAGTAATAAACAGGATATTAATCAGAGGAGATTTTTTTAACTGTTAATGATGAACTTTAAATGTTCTTGCTGTGTATAATAAGTAAAAAGTGAAAAGATAAGCTGAAAGAACTGTTAAAGATGAGAAATTTATAATCTGGGAAATTCTTAGTCATTCATTTACAAAAGATGATAAAACTAAGATGTATTTGGGCCTCTTCTCTAGAGGCCCCTTCATTGATCTTTACTTGACAAGTCCATCTCTGTTGTCAGATTCTGCTGAGATGGCTGAGGAGATTTATGATATACTTGGGAGACTCACCCAATTCTTGAGAATCGTATATGGAACACATATCAACTTGAACTGAAAACAATGTTGAAAGAAAGTTAGCAGGCACACAAAATTCTACAGGCAGAAAAAATGGCTTATAAACTCAACAGCTACAAGCAGGTGCTATTTGTAATGAAAGGAAAGGCTGACTCAAAGAGGAGACTTGGGTCACAATGGATTCTTCCTAGGCAAAAATGTAACAGAGTGTTCCCAGCTAGATTTCTAAATGTCTTGGAAACAGCGACCTTCTTTTTCCCTTTCGTGTTCTTCTTTTACACAACTGTAAATTCATCCGATATTGGTTCCACTATTTATTTGGGTACAGATACCTTGGTTTATGAGTTATGCCCCAGTTATGCCCTAGGATGGATTTGGTGTTTGATTTAGATGATGAGATTTAGAAATTCTGAACTGCTAATATTTGGGATTTTGAACGGAAGGTTTTGAACTGGTGGAATGAAGGCTTTGAAGATGGTGGGAGAGTGTGTATATATCTGTATGGAAGATGGACATTTCTCTTCAGAGACTTCTGAAAATTGTTGTCAGCAGAATAATAGCCCTCTAAAATGTCTGCATCCTAATAACCAAAACCCATGCTTACGTTAGGTTTATAAAAGTGGCACGGGGTTAAGGTTGGGCCTAAAATTAAGGTAGCCAATTAGCTAAACTTAAAATATGGACATCAGCCTGTATTATCTGGGTGAACTCAACATAATCACAAAGCTCCTTCAAAGAGTAAGAATAGCATCAAAGAGATATTCAGATAGGAGTAGGATCAACAAGATACAACAAAGCTGGCCTTACAATGAAATAAAGGGCCACAAGCCAAGGTATGTGGATGGCCTCCAGGTGATAAAACATACATGGAAATGGGTTGACCCGTGACCCCCTGCAAGGAACACAGTGCTGTCAACATTTTAATTTTAGCCCAGTAAGGACTGGATCAGACATCTGAACTAGTGAAAATGTCAGATAATGAATGTGTGTTGTTTTAAGCTCCTTAATCTATAGTAACTTATTCTAGCAGCAATAGAAAACCAAAATAATATACCATTTTTAAAATATCTGGAGAGCAAAAAAATATATAGAAATAGGTTGACAATATGTCTCTAGATGTCTTCTAATGCCATTTTAATTGGGCCTCCACAGTAAATGGGCCAAATATTTTCTAATAGTTAATTGAACACAATGACCCAATTAAAATCTAAAGGCTGACAGTAAACTAACAAATAAATGCTATCACATCATTCCCACTCTTATTAGTTCAAAATTTTTAAAAGTCGTCTCTCTCAAGTACCTATAATATCATTGCTATATGTTATAATTATAGTCATTCGGGGAAATACTGTTTATAAAAATGCCAACAAAAGTTTAAAAAGAGAAGATAGCAGTGTAATATCACCAATTTGCATTCCTTAATGAAATATTGGATCTAGGCTAGAGAACAGCAAACTGTATCCCAAGGACCAAGTTCAATCCACTGCCTGTTTTTCCTAGTCCAGGTTCTAAAAGTGATATTTGCAAATTTAAAGTGATTGAAAAAAATCCAAAATTAGTATTTTAACAGCCCATAAAATATATAAAATTCTAATTTCAGTGCTTATAATTACAGTATTATTGGGACCCATACCCTCCCCCCCCCAACACACACACAAAAAATCCTATTCCCATAAAGATTTACAGCCTTGGAGACCCTAATGAGCCATTATACTCTGAGTCAGAATGGACTGGATGGCCATGGCTGCTTTCATGTTGCCATGGAGTTGAGAATTGGTTAGACTTTATGGACCACAAGTTTAAAATATTTACAACCTGACCCTTTCAGAAAAAGCCTATCGATCCATGTAGATAATCAACGATAACTGGTAGCACCATATAAGAGGCAATCTTACTGAAATACCTTGGCCAAATATCTAGTTAAAGCATCTCAAAACTCCTGGTCAAACCACCAGTTCATAGGAAATGCGATGGAGAGAAGAGCGTGTAGCCTGACACTGACCATTAGGAGGAATTCAGCAAGATACTGAATTTCAGGAAATTCTCTAGGGTAAATAAATTTCGTTGGCAAACAATTTTCAAGAAGGAAAAAGATTAAAAGATAAGACCTACACACTAAAAAAGATAAGGAATTAAGTTGTGTTAACTGCTACTGCATTCTGATTCAAACAAATTGAAGCAAAAGAAACTTACAACATGACCAGAGAAGAGAAATCCTAACTTAACATTTGTGGCCATTTAGAGGTTATATTAATTTGTTTAAATATGATGAAAGTCTTATTTGGGGGTATTTTTATATAAAGTGATATTATACTGAGACTTGCTTTTAATAAAGAATTTAGTGGAGAAGGAAGAAATGGGAAATGGGAATAGAGATAGAAAATTTGCTGAGTTGATCATTGATGCAGCTAGATTATGCAAAATGAAAACAAGCAATGAGAGCCAAAAATACTATCTTGAATGTATCCCTTCTGAATTTCAAGAACATCTCAAGGACAGATTTGACAGAAATGACATAGCTGATGAGATGACATCAAGAACATCATATAGGAAAAAGCAAAGCACTCTTAAGAAGAGAGGAAAGAGAGAAAAGATCAAAGTGGGTCTCATAAGAGACTCTGACACTTGTTGTTGATCACAGAGCAACCGAAGAAAATGGAAGAAACAACGCAGTAAAAGAAGTGAATGGAAAATTTCAAACAGCTCAAAAAGACAAAGTCAAGTATGACAATGAACTGTATCAAGGACTGGAGTAGAAAACCGAAAAGGAAGAACATGCTTAGGATATCTCAAGTTGAAAGAACGGTAGAAAAATTCAAGCCCCAAGTTGCGATATTCTATGATTCCATGGGCAAAATGTTGGCTGGTACAGAAAGCATCAAAAGAAGGAAAGAATATACATAGTTACTGTAACCAAAAGAACTAGTCAACATTCAACCACTTTAAGATAGAGGAAGCATATGATAAAAACAAACAAACAAACAATGGTGCTAAGGGCAGAAGCCCATGATATACTAAAAGCATTAGTGGGGGGGAAAAATCAACGTTCCAGGAATTGACAGAAAACTAATTGAAATATTTTGACAGGCTGATGAAGCACTGTAAGTATTCACTGATCTATGCCAAACATTTGGAAGACAGCCACCTGGCCAATCGACTGGAAGAGAGTCAGATTTGTACCCATTCCAAAGAAAGGTGACCCAACGGAGTGCAGAAATTATCTACCAATATCTTTGATAGCATATGCAAGTAAAATTTTGTTGAAGATCATTCAACTTTCCTTGCTGAAAGTGAGGAGGACTTGAAGCATTTTCTGATGAAGATCAAGGACTGCAGCCTTCAGTGTGGATTACAATTCTTTTTTTTAGATCATTGGGGCTCATACAGCTCTTATCACAATCAATAATCCAACCATTTTGTCAAGCACATTTGTACATTTGTTGCCATCATCATTTTCAAAACATTCTCTTTCTACTTGAGTACTTGGTAGCAGCTCCTCATTTTCACCCCCTCCCTTACCAAACTTCCTTCCATCCCTCATGAACCCTTGATAATTTATCATTTTTTTTTCATGTCTTACACTGGCCTTCACCCATTTTTCTGCTTTCTGTCCCTCTGGGAGGGGGTTATTTGTAGATCATTGTGATTGGTTTTCCCTTTATACCCCACCTTAGCCTCGTGGTATCCCTACTCTCATTACTGGTCCTGAGGGGTTTATCTGCCTGGATTCCCTGTGTTTCCAGCTGTACCCGTGTACATGCTATAGTCTACCTGGTATTGGGATCATGATAGTGGGAGGATGGTAGCATTAAAGAACTAGAGGAAACTTGTGTGTTTCTTGTATGTTTCTTCGCTGCTATACTGCACCCGCACTGACCCTTCTCTTCCTTGTGACCCTTCTGTAAGGTGATGTCCAATTGTCTTCAGATGGATTACAATTCAATGGTAAGCAAACAAACATCCTCACAACCAGTGGTCAATGAGTAAATCTTGCTTGGATTCATAATCAATGTCCACAGAGAGAGCAGTCGAGAAATCAAATGGTGCCTTGCATTTGGTAAAGCTGCTGTCCAACACGACTTTAAATTATTGAAGAGCAAGGATTGACTTAGCCGACTAGGATTCACTTGAACCAAGCACGGGTATCTTCAATAGTCTCATAGGCATGTGAAGCATGCATCGAACAAAGAAGACCAGAGAAGAATCCATGCATTTGCATTATTGCGTGGGGGAAGAAAATGGAAAGGATCGTGGTCACCAGAAGAACCAAGAAATCGGTTTGGGTAGAAAGGCGGTCAAAATGCTCCTTGGAAGGGAGGAGGGTGAGAGCCCACCTTCCATAACTGTGGACACGTTCTCAGGAGGGACAGTGCCTGGAGAAGGACCTCGTGGCTGGCCAGTGAAAGGACAGTGACAAAGAGGAAGACCGTTTAAGAGTCGGACTGACACACCACAGCTGCGACCATGGTTCAAACAGACTCTGAGGATAGTGCAGGACCAGGCGGTATTTCATTCTATCGCACAAAAGATTTCTGAGTCAGAACTGACTTCATAGCCCCTAACACAATAACAGATTTTGCATACATAAGGAAATTATCCCATTTCCTCTCTTTTTGTATATATTTAAATTTTTCCACCGTAAAAGAGTATTTTCTCCTAAGGCCTTCAGATCCATGAAAAAAAATTTTTATTTTAAAACATGAAGAACCCAATAATAAACAATACAAATATCAAAAGCAAGGAGTCCTCTGTATTTTGATAAGCTAAAACTTACATACCTGATCTAAAAAAACTCCAATAAAATTGTAGATCAAATAATCGAAATTTGAAGGATCAAGTTCTACTGTGGAAGAAGTCAGATTGTCTTCTCGCTGAAGCACTTTCAAAACCAGAAACCTAATACAAACACTCCTTAGCCTTATATAACATCTTGGCTGCATCAAATAACATCTAAATTTGAGAAGAATCCATTACTACAAACCACATTGCCCAATCAAACAAAGACAACTGCTTTTTGTCTAGCTAACTGCACTAGCTAACTAAAATTTTCATTCAGAGCGCAGACATGTAGAGTATACCTGTTAACCAATTAACCCTTTACATTTTATCCTCTATATGATATAAATTTTCCATTGTGTGATAAGATCATTCAAATACAAAAATATTGAGGTTCAGAACCCATTCAAAATCTGAATTGGGATCCAAATCAAGTTTTTCTGGCTTTAAAATCAATCCAATGTGAGAGCAGCAAACCAGAACCCCTCTTCTTGATCCCCTGGCAAATACTGTCTTGCTTCTGTTTGCAAACAAATTTATGTTCTCTGATCTCAGACAACTCTAGAGAAGGAAAAGCCCCAGTCATTATTTTTCCATATATGTGGCATAATTTCATTGCTGTAAACCCTCTCTTTCGTTGTTCCTTCACCAAGCAAATAAACATGCTCAGCTCTTTCATCCTGCCAAATATATCCTTCCAACTCAAGCTATTTTCTTTCCTTTCACAGTGCAGAGCCTAGAGTCTACTTTATGGTCATTAGAAAGTATTATTTTATTAATATATTAAGTGATGAATTCATTTCTCATATGTACATTTTCGTGTCTGCTATCTTCAAGACACCTGGATACCAAGTGAACAAAACAAAAGTCCCTATCATTAGATGGTTTATAATCTAGCTACAGAAAGTAAATGATGGGAGTCCTTTAACAGGAAGTCCAAGAACAGATAGGATATTTCAGAAGCACAGAAGAGGGTCTGTGGCACATAGTAAATGTGAAATAAGTGCTTGCTCCTGCAATAAATGACAATGGAGAGACATAGCTGACCACCTCTGACTTCCTGATTGCCATGAGGCAGGGGCTAGACAAGCTTGCAGGTCCCAACCTTCTTTACCTATTCTGACACCAACCATTCCTCTCTGCATCTATGCCACGCTACATCTATGCTGGGCGCGACAATTCATTGCAAAGGCCACACAAGTACTAACAGACAAAACGCAGAATTAAGGAGGTTTACTGGGATATTTAATAGGTTACTACAAGTCAGGACCAGCAAACAGTAAGGAGACAGTCGTTGGTCTCCTCAGCCATCCATCAGTCAACTCCCTCCCCAGTTCTCAGTCTCTTGACTACATGGTTCTTTGGCCTTTGGCTCCACCAGCCAGGAAGCCAGCCTGCCTGTCACTCTATTCCACAGTTCCCAAGTCTTGGACCAAAGAGAAGGTACCCCATAGTTCCAATACTTCCCTTCTGGGTTTCTGTGCCACAGTCTAGTGGCCTCTGCCACTTCCAATTGAGATCATAAATGAGCCCTTCCGAAATCTCTTCTCTACTAATGCTTCACATATGCCTTGGCAAAGATGGCTCACCTCTTACAGCCAGGGGCATGGTAACTGAAACTGACCAACCCCCTCCTAGTGTTATGCATGCCTCATTTGCATAGTCCCACCCAATAGCTTGAGGAGAATTACAGAGACTTGGGTGGAAAAGCCTTACTAAGAAATCCATGGGACCACAACTATTAGTAGTAATTTCCATTACCATACAATTGATTCCAACTCGTGTTCCTACAGGACACAATAGAACTTCCCCATGGGGTTTCCAAGCCTGTCAACTCTATGAACGTAGATGGCCACGGCTTTCTTAAGCAAAGCAATGGGTGGGATCAACTAACCAATATTTCTGTTAGCATCTGAACACTTAATCCCGATGTCATCCGGGCTCCTTACTAGTCTCTGTAGAAGTAGTCTTAGTTGTTGTATTTCTCCCCTGCCTTGCTTCCAATCCACTGCATTCGGGCATCTACTCTCGGGACTCAATTAAAATGCTGCATGAAAGCCTCTTTACCCCATCATCTTTGTAAAAGCAGACACCGAGTCTTTGATGCTCACTGATGACTTTTTTTGATTCAGTGCTTCGTGACTTTAGCACCATGTCATTTCATTCTGGACATTGGCCTTTTATCAAATCACACGTGCTATCAAGGAAGCTCCCCAGTACCTAGAGAGCAGCGAGTTACCTGAAGTACTCTTCTGCCATAGTCTTTATAACTACCAACAAAGGACAGGATCAAAACAACAGCAACAACAACAACAACAGCAACAACAAAGTACACTGCCACAGAATCCATTCTGACTCATAGCCTGCTGTAGGACAGGGTAGAAGTGCCCCCTGGGAGTTTGGGAGACTGTAACTATTTATGGGAATAGACAGGACTATGCAAATGTGAGTTGTTTGTGGATCATCAGGGTGATTGGACAACTTGCTAATAATGTATATAAGATACACAGAATCCTTGTAGGAGTGGGACCATGCAAATAAAATCTATGGAACCCTGATGTGGGGATTGGTCAGTTTTGCCATCCTACTAGGCCAGTGGTGTCAAGACCCATTTGGGTGGCACGACCTGGGTATCACGACCCCTTTGGGTTGCCTAAGACCATATTTCTGATAGTCTTAGGAACCGAGACACCGCTCCTCTGTCTCCAGGCGGGTCCGCCTACATACAGATATGCCCACATACTGGGTCACCACAACATGAGGAACTGTATGAAAGGGTCGCAGCATTAGGAAGGTTGAGAACCCCTGCTCTAGGCTTTTCACCAAGGAGCTATCTCAGAGGTGGAAAGGGATAGCTCCCTGCAGGCAAGGGAGAGCCAGGAGTGGCGCATGAACTTTAGGTCCAAGATCCCTTCATTGAATCTTCGGTGGGAGAATTAGTGAAAGGGTTGATAAGTGGTATCATATCTGATTTCCACCTCATAGAAACTGGGCTGGGGCTGCTGGTTTTAATTCTCTTTCCCCCTTGTGAAGATAGAGGAAGTCAAATACCAACTCTATGCCATTGTAATGCTAACACTCCTAGGTGCTCAACAGCCATTATGAGCATGAAAGTTTCTGCTCTTGGTAATCTCTCGGTTTGTTTTTTTTTTTCCACTAGCTCTCAGTCAGCTTGGCAAACAGAAATAACCAAAAGTAAAGCTAGCACACAGACCCTTCACAGCTGGTCTAACTAAATGAATATAATGTTTTGCTACTATTTATACTGTAAATGATTTTTTAATGATTCGATTTTTAAAGATCTCAATAAATAAAAGCAGGAGGAAGTATTCTAGTACGTTTTTAAATACCATAATTGAAAACACATTTCAAGCATCACCATAAAGAAGATTTTTATTCCTTCAAACTCAAAACATTTGAAGGACCCACTTCCTTATATGTGTATATTCATGGGTTGCACATTAAATATATAATGAAGATGGAATTTTTAATTTATTCTAATCAATGAGAAAAGTTCATTAGTCTTGTATTCATTACTGAAGAGAGAGAACATATCAGATATGGTTGAACAAAATGGACCAGTATCAGAAAATGACTTTTCCCATCATAAAAGACACCATTAAAAATACATTTGTAATCTCAGGAGACAAAGCATTGTGCCATTAAAATATGTAAACACAGTGAATACAAGACAGTAGACAGGAGTCAACCTGTCAAGTAAGGGATTACTCAGTAATGGAGCAGCACTGCAGGGGGCTGGCTGCGCTTTCACCACGAGAGCCCTTTGTGCCATCAGAGCAAACTATTAAGTGTTTCATGACACACCAATCATGTATCAGACTCGGAAAAAGGAAACATCGATTCTTTCCCTCAAGTTGCAGTTGTTGCTACCACAGCCTCCACGCAGGATAGACCATCCATACACTCCTCAATCAGTGCAGGGCAGAGTCAGCCACAGCACTGGGATTCACTAGAGTTGCTGGTGACTCCTCCCTGCGAGCACAGATCTCTCACAGCTGTGGGAAGAGCAAGCATGATCGCTAGATGAAAGGGCCTTGATACTTTGTAGCACTGCTGTTGCCCACTTGTCTGCACAAGGTGTCTTATTGGACAGTTGGCCCCTGCTGATAAAGATAATTATAGCATTAGTGGAAACAAGCGTGCTCTCTAAGCTTGAAAAACAGCTCTAATTTAACTCCATTATTTCACTCCCTCGGAGCTGTTTATTTTTCTTTTGTTTTGTTTTCCTTTTACCCAGAGCATATTCAAAGATTAAATTAAATCTTCACCTATTAGAAAACAAGCTTGTCAATAGTTGTGAGGCTAGAAGAAGAAATCAGCTTTTAAGATGAAAAATATGATGAGGTGAACATTGCCGAGCCAACTTTCTATAGATTTGCCATGGATTTTGGAATGAACAGAATCAAAACAAATAGTAGGACCAGTAAGACTAATACTTGAAAAAGTAATACGGAATCCAGATTTTATATAACAGAGTAAAGAAATTCCAGAATAATGTATGTCTATTGATTAATTATGGACTTTATTTAAATCACTGATATCCTGAAAACTGACTTTGATATCCAACATTCAGCTACAGAACTTCCATGTTATGGCCTTGGAAGACTGATTTTAAGAAATTAACAACACTAAGGAATGTTGCTTTTTATGTTTAAAAGATAATCTTACACAAAATCAGAAAAAAATATAAGTCCCAACAAATGGATTTTATTAAATCTTGCTTCACTGTATCAAAATTTTATGAGTTTCAAAATTTTGAGCATTATAGATTACTGGAGTAGATCAAAGCAAGATGATAAAGCATACATCTTCCATTGGAAACCATGAAACCTAAATCTAGGGAGAAAAAAGAATGTGTCTTGAATGACAAAAGGAAAAAATATTTTCAAATCAACAAAGATTTATTTCTTGTGTGTCTCAGAACTGTGGTCTATATAACTTGAGACAAGACCCTTCAGATGTTACTACCTGTGGACAGAACTTTCCTCAAGTTATTACACCGGGCAGTGCCATTTCTCCCACAGTCTGAATAGGAACTGAGCCCGGCACTTAGCAGGAACTATATACTCCAATAAGTTAGCCATCTTATGAGTAGCCAACAGATTGCCATAAATTTAACTTTTTTTCTAATATTGCAATGAACTTAAGGAGAGATAGCCTGACTTCTAAAATATGCCGATATACTTTAAGCTAACCAGGTAGAAAATCTGATTACCAAGGTTGACTTATAAACAGGCCTCTACATTCCATCCACAAAAACACCCAGTCTCTGATACTAGAAGGAAAGTGGCTTCAGGATGACTTAGAATGTGGCTGGCAGCTTCCCTTGCGAATGACAAGCTTGCTATTCTCTAGGATGTGTGCATGCTTTGTTGTTAGTGAAAATGAAAAATAACACAATCATTCCCATTGGGGCCAGAGCCATGGACTCTCGGGGGATAACTTTAACTGGAAGTCATTTCTAGATCCTAACTAAAGCAGAGGAGAGAGTAACAAAAGCCAAATTAATATACCAACTATATAATCCTTTTACTGCGTAGTTTTCAAAAAGAGATGATCTAATGTGTTAGTACTAACTAAATTTTTCTGTTTTTGTTTTGTTTGTGAAAAGAAGAGTAAAATCCTCCTGTGATTTTTATCAAGATTCACAAAGTGGAAGTCCCAAGATTTCTGAATGCAATTTATTACCACCAAATTTATTACCACCAAAATTTATTACCACCAAAATTTATTTATAAGAATAAAAGCAGCATTATTAATTAGCCTTTTAATCACCTCTTAATCTCCACAGTGATATTTGAGAATGAGACCAGTTTAATTTAGACTGGAGTAAAATTCTTAGCTGGAAGACAAAAACTTTTGTATTGAATTCTACAGCAAGTGCAATTAATTCCTTTTTCCTGTTTATCTAAATGAATCTGGTATCTCACTTACATATGAAGTATAAATGAGTTTTTGATAGCAACTAATGGAAATGAACCTTGATTTCAAACCACAGGCCAAATCTAAGATTCACAACATCTTGGTTTATAATATTCTGATCAATAAAATCATAGCTGGGAGCACTTAGGATTTGATTTCTAAGGCAAGGTTTTTATCAAACTCACCAGGCATTGTGAGAATACATATAAGTTTTGCTGTATAAAGTATCTTTTAAGTGAATTTCTAATGTTTCAATTAAGAAGTACTATAGCGAAATACAGAATTATCACCCGCCCCCCACCTTAGTAAACAGGAGGACAGGTTACTTTTCCAGATGTCTGCTGGTTGTCATGGTATCCTTCTGTGCCCTCTCTCACACATTTTTATTCTAAGTAACAAACCTGAAAACAATTTAGCCTGCTTATGCGATCATTTTATGCAGATTATATACGTTCCTTATATAAACTCCATACACACCTGTTGAACAAAATAAAAACTGCAGCATAAGAAGTTACTTAGGATAATGCTTATGTTTTCTAGTAGGAAGGGAGGGATTATTCATTCACCTAATTGATAGAAACCAGAATACCATTTATTCTATACCATTTATCCCAGAAAAAAACTTCAGAAGAATAATTTCCTCTTTAAAATATTTTGAAGTGTACATATTGAAACAAAGATTCCAACCCCTGAAATGAAACCAACTGCATCGTAAGAGACTTATATCCATAGTCAGACCAAAATCTCATCCACAAAATACACGAAAATATTTCCACTTTAACATTTTATGCTCAGTAATTCTTGTGAACAACGAAAATGTAGCGAAGTCTTAAATTGTTCCAATTTTAGTCTGCTTAAGTGTTTTGTTTAAAAATATATATATACTTTTTAGAAATGAATCTTATTCCTCAAAGTGGATTCCCCCAAAACAGATCCTTCAGGGTAACATCATTCATGCTATGGGATACACAAGGTGTTTACACGGCTTCTTCTTTCTAATTAATTCACTTTCTCTTCGCTATGCAATATCTGGTGCCAGGCCCTCCCATGCGTTCACGCCACGCACATGCTGATTTTCTTAATAACTTCTCTGAAGGGAAAGTGATGTGCCCTTCCCTTCTGGAGAGCAACAGGCTTTTCAGAGCCTAACTCCTCGAGGGCAGAGTTCTTGCCCTCTCAATATCTAAATACTAAAAACCCAAGTGCAACCTAAGATTGTCTTTTAAAAAAATCACCTGCGCTTCTTGTACACACTCAGCCTGCCTATATTAATTTAACTTGAGTCCTTTCATTGCACTAATTAGACATTGAAGAGGAGCTGACGCATGGGAAAACAGTTTTCTGAACGCTGTGTATGTTAAGTAGTAAGATTAAAAGCACCTGGGATATTCTTGCTATTCTGTGCATGCAAATGACATTCAGCAAAAAAAAAAAAAAATTAGACGCACCAATTAAAATACTGGGGGTGTGGGATGGAAAGAACAAGTGTTCGGGGAGTACAAATATGGCAAGCCTTCCTATCCCGCCCTCATTCCACAGATGCAGAGTACTCTTCGCTGCACCAACAGACCCTTGGGGACTTGAGAATCACAACAATGCATCCGACCTCTCACACGCTCCATCAATAACACACTTTTAATTATCTGACAGATATCCCCTCGCCTCTCCGAGCTGTTTCTCATTTTTTCAGAGACTTCGGGAGACCGGTCTGACTGCGGAGAGGGGCGTCTTTGCACCCACTTCCCCTCCCGGCCACAGCCCCCATACTCTCTGTTTTAAGAGAAGCAACTCCCCAAGTTCCCTGGCTCAAGCCCCTAAGGAAGCAAGTTCAGCACCAAGGAGAGGTCTCGAGCCAGTTCAGCACCATGGAAAGGGCTCGAACCACCAGGGGCTCTCGCCTCGCCGCCACTCACCGGAGTCTGCTGCGAAGGGAGTCCCGAGCGCTTGGTGGACCCCTGCTTCGAACTTAGCCTTTTCCACGACTCCGCAAACCTGCCCCGGCTGGCGCTCCGGCTGCGCCGGCGGCTCTCGGCGTTGTCTTCGCGGTCAGAGCAACCTCGCTCCATTTCCGCCGCCTCCCTCCACTTCTTCCCCATGCTGGTCGCGCGGAAACACCCCAGCGCCCAGCGCTGCCCTCCGCTCCCTCGGCCGCCGCCGCTGGGGTCTCACCCAAGCCTGCGAGCAAGCCTTTGCCCGAGGCGGCTCCTGCAAGAGCCCGGCGCTCGGTTGCCGCCGCCGCCGCCAGGCTGCGCTGGCTCCCGCGATTGGCTACGCTGCAGGCTGATGCTGGGAGCGCCACCTGCGCTACAGTGAGCTTCCTTGTGCGATCCCAAATTGCTATGGGTCAGGCGCCCGCTGCCTTCCCTCGAGCTGGAGTTGGGGGGAAGCACACGGCCCACGCAGGAAGCTATCGATGCCTCGCTTGGGCCCTCTCTAGGGACGCCCAGCCTGCCCACTTCCCCAGGACTGTGACCAACCTCCGTCCCCTCCAGGCAAGCTGCGGGTGGATGACCGGATTGCCCACGCTGCAGGGGACCCCAGGTGACTTAGAACGAGAAAGCATGTAACTTCGCCCTCCTGCCTTTTGTCTTTATTTTCTTTCTCTTCTTGGCAACTTCCGTCCCCAAGGGATGCTCTAAAACGCACTGCCCCCACCCCGGTAGCTTCAGGCTCGTGGTGAAGCTATGGAGCTGAGCAGAACTGCTCCTCTGGGTGGACTAGACTGTAAAGCTTTTCAGGTGCACACTGTCTCATCTTTCCCCGGAGGAGAAGCAGACAATGGGCTGATGCTTCGTCAATCAAGCCAATGTTCTGTCTTGGTGGGATGTCTATATTATTTCCCCTTTCCCTCTTGGGGCATGGGGGCGGGGTGGGGGAAGAGGGGATACAGCTGTAAGCCAGCGAGAAGGACGTGAGATGGGTTTATGGTTGAGCCCCTATATGTTGTCTTGGTCACACAATCCACCTTGACCTTGCTCATGTATCTGCCGTCTGCTCTCTTGTCTTCTTACTGAACTGGCCACACTGGATATCCTTCATCACTTGGGAAAGAGCAATTGGCGGGGGTGGGGCATCACAAATTTACCAACACTGAAGGAATAGCCTGGCACGTCTAATGGGTAGCCTGATTGCCTAGCTCTTGAAATGACAACGGATTTTCCCCCCCATTGCTTCCTGAGCTAGTGATTTCCCCTCCTCTTTGAATACTGGCAAGTCTTCCCTGGAGGGAAAGGTAACAGGGATTACAAGGAGTACTGGGAGGCGAGGTTGGTGATTTGGCACTTCCTGTGTGAAAATCTAAATCTGACCTACAAGCGGTCCATTGGATAGGGTAGATGTTTGGCTGGTTAACGGTCATCAAATACATGGCCCACAGGCTGAAATCCCACAGCTTACCCCGAAAAATCAAACAAAACAGAAGAGAGCAGAACCACCCCATAGCGCTTCCCAGATTGTACTGTCTGTGGAAGTGGGCTGCCACATCTTTGCTCCGTGGAGTGGCTGGTGGCCTTGAACTTCCTCTCTTCAGTGAGCATCCCAGCACTAAGCCACGGTTCCAAGAGGACCCCTTCTTCCGGGTATACCCACTGCCATCAAGTCAGCCCGAGTCATAGCGGCCTTGTCTAGGGTTCCTGACACTAAATCTTTACAGGAGTAAACAATTTCTGTGTATTCTGTTAATATGAAGCCTGTCATCTTAGGCAAACGGACTCAGACACAAACTTCTGCATTTTTAAGCAATCCTATATTCAGATATCAGATATTCATATTAATGAAAATGAGGCAGTAAACATTGCTTGTAACACACAATGCAATTTAATGACAGAACCACAGGCTCTCTTTAGCATTTTCTTACTCCCTGCCTCAGTCCATGGACTTGAAATTATTAGTGACATTTCCTGGCTCTGTAACCAGCAAGTCCTCCCACCTTCTGAAAAATCAAGATGATTATGAATAGATTGAAGAGTTGACTTGGTTGAGGGACTTCATACAAATGAGGGCTGAATTAGTTAAAGTTTATTGTGCCAAACTGGCGATAAACACATGTGGGGTTAATTGAAGGGCAGAGAGATAAATGGCTCCGTGAGCCTCATCTTTCTAGTTCTTGGATCTCTTGCTTTGTGATGGTCAGACCAGGGTGCAGCTGCCTTAGCCAGTTCTTTGGGTCAACTGGCAAGGCTCACTTCCTGCAAGACATCCCAAAGGAGAAGCCACATGGACCTACCCCGATGCAGCTCTGGGTGCTGGAGCAGCCATGTGGAGACCCCTGACAGAGCTGAGATGCTTACAAGCTCACTGATTTGCTTTCCTCCTGCAGTCGGTATCATAGTGTGTGTGTTTTGTGAGATGGAGGAGGACTTTGTGGATTGATTTTGGACATATGGGTTAATGTTGGACTTGTGGGCTTGGACAGCACTGGGTTGGGATGTTTTCTTGATGTGCACTTACCCTTTATATAAAACTCTATCTTAAACTTATGAGCTTCTGTGGATTTGTTTCTCTCATGCACCCAGACTAACACAAGGGGTAAAAATCAAATTCAGCAAATTATAACAAAGCAAATATTTTCATTTGCCTTGCCTTGCCAACAAAGGGGTAGAATAAATATGAGTCTATAAAATTTTTTTACAAAATGAAAAGCCTGTGTGCGAACCTGGGTTTCTTGAAAGTTGCTTCTTTAGGTTTAATGATAAAAATCCCTGAAAAAAAAAAGAGCCAAAATGAGGCCTTCATGGGTGCATAATGATGCATCACCCCAGAATGCTCTCCCGAAAGAGCCACAAGACCTCGGATTACTTGCTTGAGCCTGTTCAGGGGAAAATAACCCAGCAATCAAAGGCGAGTCTGGCCTGAGAGCTTGCATAAGCACGTCACTGAGCACTCAGGGAAACGGATTCATTTTCTATGTACTTAGAATCATGTAATGATTAGTAGCATTTGCATCATGTTTTTTAAGCTGGTTGGCCTATAAATGAGCTTCCAATTATCTTTAACTTAGAGAGGTGTTTTTAAAAGTTTTCTTGAAGATCATATTCGAATTTATTGTTTGCACTTGACACATATGAAAACTGCCTGCACCAGAGGCTCAATTAGATGTTATTGTAGACAAGCAGAAAATTGACCATTTCCTCTTCTGAAGTTCAGTTCTTTTTACAAAGTTCCTAATAACCCAGAACTGCACAGTGGGGCTGGGGTTTCACCATCTTCTTTCCAAGGCCTTAGGGAAAAAACTGGCACCATCAAAATTAAGGATCTGTTTGAAATCACCAACACAGACATTATAGAATCAGGGTCAGAAGCCATTTCCAGATCAATTTTGCTTGACAGAAAAAAAAATCACTCCAATTTCAAACAATGAATGGTCTTACATTTTAAAAGGCAAATGAGAGGCAAGCACTTTTTCTCCCGCTCCCTCCATAGATTTTCAGGTGTTTCCAGTTTAGGCCTAATCAATGTAATTAAACACTAAATGCAGATTATTTATATTGTTAAGTAATAGAAATTCTATCTAAAATAAATATATAAAATTGTTATGTGCAAATACGTCAAAATTTAATATTGTCAAATGCTCTAGAGAGTGGACTTCAAGTAGCATCCTAAAAAACAAATTTTAAATCAAGGAAATAATCAAACCTCAGCTTTTATAACCTTATGTGTTCTATGACTTGTAGATGAGTCTATAATCAGAACTGTCTCCAAACTTATCCTGTGCTTCACTGGAATTGAGCTCATAAAGAATATGTTTTCTTTTGGCTCTTTCTAGTAGATGATAAGTCACAGGTATACGCTCAGACAAACCAACCCAAGCAAAGTTTCATTGTGGAGGATAAATTCACAGAAAGTGCTAAAATTATACAGCTCTCTCAGAGCAAAGGCCCCTCTAAAAATAAGAGCATATGATAATGAGATCCCTAAAGTAAGCCATATATATATATATATATATATATATATATATATATATATATATTTGGAGCTGGCACTTAATTGATATAGATATAGATGATATAGATGTAGATGTAGATATAGATATGGATATGGATATGGATATGGACATGGACATAGACATAGACATAGATATAGATAGATTTGGGACTGGCACTTAATTCTAGCCCCAATATAAGAATTAGTTCTTATGAAATGGCTCTGCTTGATTCTTGCCCTCATGAAGAGATCACTGAAGATATGGTGCTGTAGCAAAGTATGGCAATGAAATTAGATGGTGCCCAGCTTTCAGAAAGAATAGCACCTGGGATCTTCAAGTCATGTCTTCAAACTAGCATCCATATTAGTTGCTTTTTTCCCCCCGATTGAGGATTTTCTCTGTTGTGCTTTGTTGTTGTGTTGCTGCTTTTCAAGGTTTTCCTGTATACGAATCCAGGATATATAAATCTATCGGCAGTCGCTGGATTAATGGTTTCTTGAGGGTCTAACAGGGAAGTAACGGGGAGGGGGGAGCTAATAACAATAAGTGCAAGAATGAAGAAAACATTCTAAAATTGTGTGCGATGATGATTGTACAATTCAGCTAATTAATTGGATGATATATGAATTTTATGCCAATAAAACTTTTTTTAAATGAGCGCATATGATAATATTTCATGCGCCTTATGGCACTCAGTTTATCACAGTTTAGCCTCTCTGAAATCAGGGTGCTTTTGATCAGGGACAATGTCTCTGATGAAATGTAATTCCTATACTTTGAACCATCGAATCTCAGAATTAGAGGCTCAAGTCTACTTAAAACAACACAAGCTAAAATTCACCCTCTGCCTAAACACTGGCCATTGGAGTTAGATTACTTCTTTTCGTAAACAGAATATTTCTTTATGAAATACTTTAAGCATTAGGAAGTTCATTATTATAAACTAAGCTGACATGTCTGCTCTCTACCCATTTCTCTTTAAATTCTAGACTTGTATGAATTTAATGCATGTTCTCTTCCCCATGATAATCATGACTGATTTGAAGATTGCTTTATGGGATGCCAGACACATCTCTTTTTTCTTACAAATATGGAAGAAAAATTCAGAATAGGGAGTACTATGTACTAAGATTAATTTGAAAGTGGTGAGTGTTAAATTAACTGGGAACCAACTACTCTTTTAATTCACCAAAAGCTTACTCATTATGACTAGACTCATTGTGTTAGTCTGGATGAAGTAGAGAAACAAATTCATAGACATTCATGTGTATGTAAGAGAGAACTTTATATCAAAGAGCAATCATACATTAAGAAAACATCCAGCCCAGTCTAGATCAACTCCATAAGTCTGATATTAGCCCATATTTCCAATACCAATCGATTAAATTCCTCTTCAGACTCATAAAACATATGCAATGACACCAAATGCAGGATGATAATAGGCCAGTGGGTGGAAATTCGTGTGGATTCAGGGATGGTGTAAGCATCTCAGCACTGGTGTGGGTCTCCATGTGACTCCTGCAGCAGAGGACTCCAAAGTAGCTCCACATGTCTTGTCATCAGGAATACAAAGCAGAAAGTGTGTCTGTCCCACCTCCAGCGAGCTATTTATCTCCAAAGCTCCTCCAAATGAAACCATCAAGCAGCAACCTGATGGACAGGCGAAAATCCACCCCTTCACTCTTAATAGTTTCAAATTGGCACCAGATTATGTAACTACCATGCTCACCACGAAAATTGAGTAGTCAATACCAATGAAGCAGGAGTTAAAATATAAGATTTGTGTTTAGTCAAGATATGTTGGCCTTCAGTAGGCTTGAGAGCCGAGTCTCACACAGTTCAATGTATCATGAGAGCTAAAACAGTAATCCCTCTAACTCAACCCCCCCCCCACTAAAATCTCCTAATACCCAAAACTTTGAATAAAAAAGAAGCAATTTGGTTATTTGGGCTATGAAAATTAACTAGCTTTGAGAATGAGATTATTTGGGTGATTTCTTCCTGAAAAAAAAATTATCCTTATCCTTAATGAATAAGGTCTTTTATATTCCCTGAATGATTGGCTACCAAGTTTCTTGGCTACTCACCCCATTGCACCCCTTGAAGAAGCCCCAGACAAGGAGAAACTTATTTTCCTCACTGTCCTTACTTCCTCTCTTTCCTTCCTTCCTTCCTGCCTTTCGTCTTTCCTTGCTTAAAATTTCAGCAAATCACTCCCTCAACATGGAAAACAGATTATCCAATCTAATAGTCATTTACTCTTTAAACTCTATATTTGTAAATCTTCTTAATACAAACCACCTTTATTTTGTGTTGATTTATAATTTTTGTGTGCATACGGTTTTCCACAGAAAGAGTGTATCTGGCTTTATTTCTACACTCGAAACCACAGGCCTGGTAAACTAGCTCTACTTAAAGAAAAAAACCAAAACTCCCTTGTTCCAAGATAAAGGTGTTGTCAAATACACATTTTCCAGGCCGGAAAACAGTTTCTTCTATAGCCCTCCATAAATGAGCTGTCATAAAAGATGCCCCTGGCTATTCACTGTACACCTGAATGTTACCTGTAGTTAAGAACAATCGGGCTGGGTAGGGGGTAAGAAATATATATATTTTTAAAAAGAACAATCGGGCTCCATTGCTCATCCCACCCTAAGGAGCAGCTAACTTCCTCCTGAAGTCTCTGATACAAGCATGGACTCCTCCCTTGGGGAGGGCTCAAGGATACAAGGTTAGGCAGCTGACTCATTTCATTGCCCACTTATTATATTACCCATTCACTCTATTACATGTTCACATTTTTACATGTATGTATGTTGAAAGATTCATAAGCCCCATGAATATATATACCCATTGAAAAATATATTTGCTCTCTTGGTCCTCAAATAGGGACAAGAAGCAACCACACAGATCGCTACTTTTGTGATAACAATCTATACTATTTTCCGTATTCACAAAGCAGCTCCTATAAACCATTTTGATTGATGGGGCCATACGTTGACACCTGTCTAAATCAATATGCAAAATACACTTTCAATATTAAGAGTTAATGGCTAACATAAATGGTACAAAATATGAAGGTAAATCGTAATAGAATTATGATACATTCACAAGATACACTGGTGTACAGCATTGAGAATTAATAAGCCCCTGTTCAATGCAAAACCAGGGATGATGCAACATTTGGAAAAAGTCATAAGAAAGAGTAATGTTATAGAATTCCCATATCAAATTTAAATTAGAACAAAATAATATTAGAAGTCATAATTATGGTTACCATGGAAAGGTGTATTCGATAGCTACCTGAAAAGAACATAAGGGGAACTATGAAGTGTCAGTAATGTACTACTGATTGATCTGTGTGATAGCAACAGGCTGTATTTATTTTAAGAATTTTGTAGAGCTGCATCATGAAAATAAAGACTCTTTGTATGTCTGCCTCATCTCAGTGAATCGTTTTCCAGAAAGGGAGAGAGAAAGGAAGAGAGAAGGGATACATTTATTTTTTTAATTGTACTGATATTGGTGTCATTTGCTTGGTATTGCTCTTCATGCATTTTTTACAATCATGTGCAGTAATTTTGAGTTGCCAAGATAATTTCATATGTTAGTTTAAAAGCAAATATAAATATTTTTTTTCTGAAAGGGAAATACACTAACTTGCTAAAGTCTCCTAGCTATTAATTGGGAGTCTGGATCTGAATTCTAGATTTGTTTGCCTCCAAGTTTTACTTTGAATAAAGATCAGCTTTGTATACCTGTACATATATAATGTAGTGCACATTTTATTTATAAAGGTAAATATTACATACATCATATAATATGTAATATAATGTTATAGCATTATATAATTTAGTATAGTTAATTACATATAGTTTATTAACTATAATTATGCATTATGTCAAATTGTATATCATGAATTCTAGTTAATATTATTTTTTTATAAATTTATCAAAGGGCTTAAATATATGTAAATTTTATAATGTGTACATATCGCATAATATAAATATATGAGGGTTACCAAAAGAAAAAAGAAAATGATGGAAATTTTTTTTCAAAGTTCTCTATTTAATTTTTTCTTTTTTAATAATTTCATTGGGGGTTCTTACAGCTCTTATAACAATCCATACATCAATGGCATCAAGCCCATTAAAGCATCAGGAGCTATATATATGTTTTGTCAGTGCTATACTGCACTCTGATGAGCTCATCCCTTCCTTGTGACCCTTCTGTGAGGAGCTATCCAATTGTCTACAGATGGGCTTTGGGTCTCCACACCTCCCCCATCTCATTCTCATTGATATGATTGTTTCTTTGGGGTCTTCTGATGCCTTATACCTGATCCTGTCGACACCTCATGATCACACAGGCTGGTGTGCTTCTTCCATGTGGGCTTTTTTGCTTCCCAGCCTGATGGCTATTTGTTTATCTTCAAGCCTTTAAGAACTCAAGCACTATATCCAGGCACCATCAGCTTTCTTCACCACATTTGCTTATGTACCCATTTTTACTTCAGTGATTGTGTCAGGAAGGTGAGCATCACAGAATGCCAGGTTACTAGAACAAAGTGTTCTTGCATTGAGGGAGTACTTGAGTAGAGGCCCAATACGTCTGCTACCTTAGTACTTAACATATAAAAAATATGTACATAGATCTATAGCCCTGCCTCTATATAAAGTACATTTACATGTATACTTGCCTGTATTTATACATCTATAAATGTCCTTTGCCTCCTAGTTCTTTCTTTCTTTTCCTTTTCCTTTCCTCTTGTCCCACTATCATGTCTGATCTTCATTTGGCTTTCAGTAATTTCTCTTGGCTAAATTTCACTTGATCAAACACCAGCTGCATGTATATATATATTTACAAAACAACCATGTCACCTTCAAAGTACTTTCTTTACACTTAATGCATTTGTCAAATCTTCAATTCCATTCTTGGAAACATTTTTCATGCTCATCTCTTTGGATAGTTGACAGCATCTCCCTCGTTTTTTTTCTTAAAAAAAAAAGTTATTATTAACTGCAAGGGAATACCCATATATCATTCCATAGCGCCATCACGTCAAGCAGTAGTGTACAATTGCTACCACAATCAGTTTCCAAACATTCTTTTCCTTCCCGGACTCCTTGACATCAGCTCCCTTTACCCTGACCTCATCCCCCTAAATCCTTATTCTACTTGATGTCCCTGTAGGCTCTTCAATTCTGGTTTTCATATTCCGAAAACCATATAACACAACTTCAATACGGTGATCTCCAATGACATAACACCTTCTACGTCTTCAAATCACTGTCCTTTCATGTCCCTCTTCAAAAAGAGTTGCATGGGGAGAGGTCAGGTGAATAAGTTGCATGGGTCGAGAGAGGCATACTGCTTTTGACCATTAACGGGTGCACTGAAATGGCTGCATGAGCAGGTGCATTGTATTGGTGTCAATGTCAATACCATCTGCCAAAAGTCAGGCCTTTTTTGTCACACACTATTAAGCAATCTTTTCCAAGCCTGTAACTAGGAAGATTGGTTAACAGTCTGACCTGTTGGAATGAACACCAGATGCACTGTGAGTCAGCATTTTCGTCCATTCTGGAAGCTGATTGAGATCCAGAATGAGGTTTGTCATCAATCGCCATGTCACCTTCAGTGAAATGAGGAAACCACTCAGACACTTGAGTTTTTCCCAGAGCGCTGTCCTTGGAAACTGTGTTCAACATCACCACAGTGTCTGCGGTATTTTTCCTGAGTAGGAAGCAAAATTTCATCGCCGCACACTCTTCTCTTAAATTGGCTATCATTAAAAACAAGGTTCTGGCGAAACTGCGTTTATGAAAAAAAGCACTGTAACCAGAGAGAACCTTCCCATGAGCACTAACTCAGAGCCAGTTGCTTGATGCTCACCTAGCAGGAAGGAAGCCAACGAGGAAAGCACTACCCAGGGGAGTTCCGCCCCGCTGTGGTTTATTTTCCCCAATGTTCTGCATAGTTTGTTATGATCTACACAGTTGAACACTGTTGCACAGCTAATAAAAAAAGAGTTTAATATGCTTCTAGTGGAATCTGGTTTCAGTCAAATCCATCTGTTATCAGCAATGATCTCTCTCCTCCTTTTCTGAATCCAACTTGAATTTCTGGCAGGTCCCTATTGATGTACTACTGCAACCATTTAACAATTATCTCCGGCAAATTTTCCTTACATGTGATATTAATTACATTGATTATGAATGTATGCATTCTGATAAATCACTATATTTGGAATGGGAAATATTTGGATCCCTCAGTAGGCTGGTCAGGCAGCTGTCCTCCCAGTTTCTTGGCACATACAAGGGAACTCTTTCAGTACTGCATCTCTTTTTAGTATTCCTTCAATTATTGGAGCCTTTTGTTCACCAATATCTTCAATTTAACTTGGACTTCTTTCTTCAGTATCTATCAATTGATAGATCATATATATATATATTTGAATGCTGATCATTTCTATTTGGTACAGTGATTCTTTATCCTACCCCCTTTTTATGTTTCATATCCAGTTCAGTATTTTGTCCATTTGAGACATATTCAATATTTCAACTCTATGTTTGGATTTTTCCTTATTTTTTTCAATCTAGAAAAATGCCAAGAATTTTCTTCCCCTTTGCTTTTCTAACTTCATGTCTTTGCACAACTCATATGATCATTTTATTTTCTCAACTCACACTTGAAATCTTCTGTTCAGCTCTTCTGCTTAATTTTTTTCCTTCAATCAGTTAATGACTCTACATTCAAGAAAATGTTTCAGAGATTCTTCTGATGTCCATTGTGGTCTCATCTTTCTTTCCTGATCTTCAGTTTTCTTTCTATATGATGTTCTTGGTGTTATCCCCTACCTTGTCTGGTCTTGATTGTTGGTGTTCAATGTATTAAATCTATTCATGAGATGATCTCTAAGTTCAGGTGGGACATGCTCGAGGTCATACTTTAGCTTTGTGGACTTGTTTTAATTTGTTTCAGCTTTGATTTGAACTTGCATATTAGCAATTGATGTTGCACACCACAATTGTCAGACAGATAACATGGAGTTTCTCCATCACTTAGTCAGACGGATAACATGCAGCATCTCCATCACTTCTTTCTACAGATGCAGCCAATTGGATTCGATGTATTCCACCCAGCAAAGCCCACAATTATAGTGTCATTTGTGTTGTTAAAAGGGGGTATTGACAATGAAGAATTCATTGGACTTGAAAAACTCTATTATGTGATTTCTGGTGCCATTTAATGACCAAGGCCATATTTCCCAATGACCTTTTTTGTTTCCAACTTTTGCATTCCAATCACCAGTAATTCTCAATGCACTTTGATTGCATGCTTAATTGATTTCAGACTGCAAAAAAAAAAGGTAGAAATTGTTTACTTCTTCTTCCTTGTGACTAGGGTTAGTTTGTAAATTTGAATAATGGTTATATTAACCAGTTTTTCTTGTAGGTATATGGACATTATCATATCACTGACCGCACCACTACAGTACAAAAGCTGTGACAGTAAACAAACTGGCAAGTGCGTAGTGGCTTGTATATATGTTATATGTGTGTATATAAATATATATCTGTATGTATATTTATATGTGTCTATGCATATATAAGACAGAGAGACAGAGAGAAAAGGATATGGTGTATATATTGTGCTATATATTGGGAAGCCCTGCTGATGCAGTGGTAAAGTTCTTGGCTGTTCATTGAAAGTTTGGCACTTCTGACCGATCACCCACTGTTCTGGAGAACACGTGACTGCCTGTTTCCATAAAGATTACAACATTAGGAACCTTAGTTTGCTACTATATTTTGTCCAATAGGATTGCTATGAATCGGGATTAACTTGATGGAAGTAGGATTTGGGTATATTACTTATTACATTATGCAAATGTCATGTATATAGTTTGTATATATAATTTAAACTATCATTATGATGATTTTACAAAATCACAGAAACCTTTATTTCTTTATTGAAATTTATCAAAATGCGAAGTTATTATTACTCAGTATATCTGCCAACTAAGTCTATACATTTCAGAAGGTAATGTTTCGATCCCTCTATGTACACTTCCATATACACTATGTCAAAACGGTATTTTGGTGTTCTTGAGGAACCGAAATCATTTGCTTTTCAAAGTTTTTTTGAGTTTGGGTAACAAAAAGATGTCTGAACATGCACGTCTGGTGGATGAGGTAAGGTTTCCCAAGGAAATTCTCCTTGCTAACCTTGATAAATGAGTAAGTACATTTTGCATCGTCATGATAGAAAACAATTCCCAGGTATTTTTCATTGGAATCTTCCATTAAAAAAACAAAAACTTCTTCTTTTCAGAATACGAGTAAGCTATCTTTATGATCCTATATCCTTCAAGAAAATCTCTCAAGATTACCCCCTGGAGCTCTTTTCTATCTAATCCTCATGAAGAGATCACTGAAGATATTGGCTCCATAGAGAAGTGTAGTGAGGAAAAAACATATCAGAAATAATAGTGTCTGGGGTCTTAAATGCTTGTCTCAAAATAAGCAGCCATCAAAGTAATGACTTACCACATGGAAGGACGCTTGCCTGTGTGATCTAACTATTATATATAATAAAATCCAAATTCCTCTGAAGGAGGAAATGGTATCAGAGTTTAAATTCTGTACACCCAGTCTGTAGAAGGCTATGTATGGCAGCAGATGTTTGAATTTTATTGGCTGGGTCCCCACATGGATGAAGCCTCCAGTGGCCAGCCTGGATCTAAAACAGAGAGGATTATAAATTCCATTATAGCAGAGGTAGTTGGGTTAAAATGTAACACCTTAGCATTTGATCTCTCTTTTGACCTAGTTTACATTGAGGTTTTTCTATATTTTGTCTAGTCATTTGTGTTTTTTCATTTGTTTGTTTCCTGTTTGTGTTTTGTATGATTTTCTATATATGAAATCTAAGATGGATAGATCAACAGAGACAGTAACTGTCTGATAATTGCCCAGGGGCATGAAAGAGAAGATGGGGGAAATGGAGAGCTAGCCACAATGAGTAAACTCACTCAAAAACATGGTGCCATCCAGTGAGTCCTAACTCTTAGTGACCCTATTGGACAGGGTAGAACTGCCCCGTAAGTTTTAGAGACAGTCACTTGTTAATGAGAACACAAAATCTTGTCTTTCTCCTACAGAGCATCTGTTGTTTTCGAACTGTTGACATTGAGGTTAGCAACCAAACATGTAATCACTACTCCACCAGGCTCCTTTAACAACAAGTGAGTTTGAGAAGAAAATGTTCTGAAATTGATGGTGATGATGATTGTGCAAATCGTCCTAATATGAGGTAATGATAAGTTGCATGATAGATGAAGGATATGCCAAACAATATCTTTTAAAAGTTACTCCTACATATAACCTTCTCCCTGGGGGTTAGAAACAAAAAAAAAGTGGGTGAAGGGAGACATCAAACAGTGTAAGATATGACAAAATAATAATAATTTATAAATTATCAAGGCTTCATGAGGGAGGGGAAACAGGGAGGGAGAGGGAAAATGAGGCGCTGACACCAAGGGCTGAAGTAGAAAGCAAATGTTTTGAGAATGGTGATGGCAACAAATGTACAAATGTGCTTGTCACAATGAATGGATATATGGATCATGATGAGTTGTATGAGCTCCCAATAAAATGATTTTTTAAAAGATATCTCCCTTATGAATCCCCCAAAACTGTTGTCATAACCTACTAAGTTGACATCTCTGCCTTGAATTTAACCCCAGCAAATTGAATTTGGGGGGCGGGGGGAAGACACCCTACTAAGACTTAGACAAATGTATTACTGAGATCGCTCTGAGAACTTGTCTGCGGCCATCCATTGATTGCAGAGATGTGTTTAAACATATTTTGTTTGAAATAAACCCGTGCAGGTCTTAACTGAATTCCTAGTAACATGACTTATTTTTTCAAACTATTTTATTAAGACATCATACCGACTCCAAGAGTCAGTCATATCAACCAGTGTGGGACAGTCTCTTCTACAATCAGTCCCAAAATGTTTTCTTCCTTCTTGATATCATCTCCCCATTACCTCCTGCATCCCCTGCCATATTCTAGTTATGATCTCTATAGATCTTCATATACTGGAAAACAAAGGAAATACAAAATAGAGAGTTAAGAAGGCTACCAACAAAAATAAAATAACAGCAGAGATCAACCCGAATTTGAAGAAAAATAAAATCAAAGCAGAAACTATTAAAAATCAGATCAAGCTCAAAGTGGATCACAGGGGGATCAAATGACAGGGGCTTAACCAGTCCAGTCAGACGGGTCATTTTGATCTACTATCGTCTTCACTGCAATACTCTGGTGTCAGGTTATACCCACCCCTCAATGATCGTCAGGGGACATCACAGAGGGTTGATTCCATATGTAGATCCTGCAAATGTATGTGGACTTCCACTGTCATCCACGGCCTTCTGGAGAACAGAATTTCACAATTTAAAGTCTGATACCATTCACTCTCTTGGATGTGGATTCTATCATTTACTATCCTCAGATCCCGGATGTTGAGTAGCAAGACCCTTATGTTTGCCCGCGCATGCACCCACACACACACACACACACGCATGACACCACATGCCTGTTTTGGAATAGCAGTCATTCGAATCAAAACATGGCTTATTCTAAGCAGAATATACGGACTTTGTTTCTTTCTAAGTTCAGACACCTTTTAGAATAGTTAGGATCATTCGTGAGAACTGCTCTGAGATTACAGGATTCACAATGACAGGACATAGATGATGGAAAAGCTACACTTGGCAGATGGGTAGACACAACTGCATTGCTGAGACCCAGATGAGCTGGGCCAGTGGCTTATATCAAAGGATGCTTCTGAACTGACTTCGCTTTAACTCGCCTTAAATAATTGTTCTCTCTCTTTGCAAACGCTCTGATTTCTAACAACTAATCAGTTATTCTCTGCTACATCCATATCTTTCTGCTCCTATGAACTGAATTACTTAAAGGGGGCCTTCAAAAAGTTTTGAGGGAAATTCCATTTTGCATGAAATTTTTGTAGCCCCTTTGTATTTTCCAGAGGTCATTTGTGTTTCTTCGTGAACCCATTTATATTCGTTCCATTGACTTTTATTACATATTACCTGTATAATTAAATATTATGTGAAACTAAAGAGGAGGATTTTTAATGAAAGACTAAATATTTTCAAAATGAAAACGAGTTCACCCCCTATAACTTTAAAAAATATGGCTATGTAATGTGGTGTAAACAACACAGTATTAAAAAATAGAGATAATAAAATAGAAAAAATACAGAAATTGGTTTCCCATGGATTGCTCTGCATGATCTGCAATTATCATTAAGTTGTTTCTTTCTGTATTTTTTAAAGAAACAAAACAAAATTGTAGACCGTACTGGATGGATATGGTTTATGCAAAATCAACACTACCACTACCACTACCAACAACAACAAAGTTGAAGCAGAAATTCAATTAGTATCACTAAAATATAAAATAAATGTATATAGTATATATTTAAAACATAAGTATAATTTTCTTGGTTAAATGTTTTAACATAACAAAATTTTCATTGATCACTCAAATATCTGTCCAGCCCTCTTCAGATAAGAGGAATTTCATTGTTCTTTTCAATTTCTGAAGGGACTGGTAGGATATTCAGCTAACACAGGAGGCACTGATCTTGTTAGCAGTCAAAGGAATGGTTTGATGTACATCTAGGAGGGCTGCGTTGTGTGTGAAGGTGGGGGAGAGGTGTGTCAAACTGATGTTGTGATATCCTAAATAGCTGAACTTCAACCTCAGAATCCAGAGCCTGGAGTTCTTAGAGATAAATCCTTCTTTATTTCTTGCTCTTGAATTAGAAAACCAGGCAAAGATTAATGTCAATAATGTCCAGTTTCTTTTGTTTGTACAGCTTAAAAAGTAGGAAAAACCAAAGCTAACCCCAAACCCAAACAAGCATAAATGCCCCAAAGTACTATACAAATCAAGGAAAATAGTCAGTAGCATCTTAAAGAGTTAGGGATCAGTACTTAGACATGTTTAATTTCCCAAAAATAAATACATTGTATAGTTTTATGAAACGAATTTTAACAAATAATAAATGTTTGTTCCACTGTACAACAGAGTAAGGCGGTATCATAGCATTTGCCATGCAAACTTCTCACATCTTAGAATGGTAATTTATGTTTATGCAGAAAGATCATTTTTAAGTGTGATTGGATCTGAGCTTATTAATTCAATCCTACTAAATATTTTTTGCCACTCAAAACAGGACAAATTTTTATTTCCCCCCACCCCAAAGCACAGATGAATAAAATGAAAGCAGTTAGTTAAATAAGAAGTGGTAGCTTCGTTACCTTTCATCTTGGATGTTCTTTCACAATTCATTTCCTCTAACTCATGAAAAATTGTTATTAGAGTCTAAAAGGGTCTGAACGCAGCAGGTCACTGAACTAACTAGATTTCCCAACTGCTTCAAATGTCTCCTTTGACTTCCACAAAAGAAATCAAGCCAATCATTGGCTTAAAAATTGGAACCAGCTATTATCATTAACACAATGTCATATTGAAATCATCTTTAGTCTGATGGATGGAGTCTTAGGACATTCAGTAGGTATTCAAATGTCTACTATGGATTGAAAGGTTGTTTATATTGTTGGACTTAAAAGAAATGCATTGCACCATGATATATAGAGCTCTCCCAATTAGTTAGTTGAAAAGAATCCTGGCCTGGTTGCCTTAAATGCATATTCATGCTATGAATTAACATCCATGGAAGCAGCAGCCAAGAAATCAAACAATATGTTGCATGGGACAAATCTGCTGCAACAGACCTCTCTTACGTTTTAAAAAGCAAAGATGTTATTTCGATGAATAAGTTACACCTTTTCCAAGTCATATCCTTCTCAATTGCAAAAACTGGACAATGATAGAGGAAGACAGAAGAGTGAATGCCTTTGAATTGGATATATTGATTTTGAAGAATTGTAAATGCCCAGCAGACTGATAGAGAAAGATATAAATCCATCTTAAAGGGTAGAACGTTCCTTAGAAGCAAGGACAGAGAAACTTCATCTTGTTTACTTTTGACAAATCATCAGGAAAATACAATTATGGGGTAAAGAAATCCCGTTAGGTAATGTAGCTCTAACTTACTGCCACCGAGTTGATGTCGACTCATAGTGAACCAATAGGACAGGGTTGAACTG
This sequence comes from Tenrec ecaudatus, assembly GCF_050624435.1. Taxonomy (NCBI): domain Eukaryota; kingdom Metazoa; phylum Chordata; class Mammalia; order Afrosoricida; family Tenrecidae; genus Tenrec; species Tenrec ecaudatus. The sequence goes on along the minus strand of NC_134539.1, from coordinate 71,028,933 downwards.
GGAGTTTCCGAGGCTGTAATTCTTTACCAACACTCTTCTTGGTAAAAGAGTGGGTCAACAGAATTGTGAGTATCGTACCATCGGTGAGATAGACAAGCACAGTAGCCTCAACAATGAGCTCAAGGCAGGACTAGGCAGGATTTCTTTCTATTGTGTATAACGTTGTCATGAATCAGCTGTGGTGGTAACTAAGAAGCATAAAGCTATGGTAATAAAGGAGTTTAGCAAAGTTGTCTAGGTTGGTGGCATAGAAGCAAAACATATCAAGGTGCTGAGAGCTGATTTTTAAAAATTACGCTGGTTAAAATAAATCATAGCCCACTTTTGCTTCTTTCTCTAGAACACTTTATAGATAAATGTTTCTTTGACTAAAAGCTAAAATTCTAGGGGATTTGAGACCTCATATTTGTTGGTTATAATGAGCTTCACCATTTACTTTCCATCGGTCGCTATCTAACCAACCCTACCTAAGACTCACAACACACAAAGTGTTGGTATTCATTCTTTTCATCTGTGCGTGATGAAGCTTCCTTGGGACACTTCACGTTGTCCGCCTGCGTGAATGCATTTGTTAATTGGTTGTACATTTCTGGGCCTTTGCAAGCAAGATGCGTCCTGGCCAGGTTGGTTTCGTTTATGACACATTTCTGTGATTTAAGAAGAAAATCTGCTCTCCGAACTTCCACCTCTTGACTTTGTCTACTTTGAGACTGAGCTAGAAAATGAGCGGTCACATGAAAATTCCACGTGTCTGTCATGGCCACGTTCTTTACAAAATTGCTTTGACTTTATGGTAAGGTCAATACACTGATCAAGAGTGTGTCATTAATTCCAGATCCACGTGTCATCAATTGTTCTAGCGAGCTTTACAAGTGTCCTTCTAAGTGCAAGGGCACGTAGAAAAGAACCAAGGAGGAGGCCATCAGAATCTGAAAACTAACGAGAGTGATAGCAGTGTGATGAACGCTTCATAAAGCACGTCACACTCAGCTGCTAACTAAGTCGTTGGAGGCTCAAATCCAGCCTTGGAAGGAAGACTTCCCAGGGGAGTTGTGAAGATGCAATGAGTCAATATGGGTAGTTCCTGGCACATTCTTAATCCTTTCATCTCCCTCTGATTAGGTGCTTCCAAGTAGTTAAAGGAAAAATCATTTGGTTTTTCTTTATCTATGTAATGTGGGGAATCGTGAATTCTAGACTAGCACTATCCAATTAACATGGAGCAAATCTCACGTATGATACTAAAGCTCCTACTAGTTACAGATGAAATTGAGTTAATGATATATTTTATTTCATCCTGTGTCAATTATCCATTAGGGTCTTGGGGACGAGTTGAGCCAGTCAAGCATAGCACCGATGAAAATTACAACTTTCCTCTAGTTCTTTAATTCTTCCTACCCCCCCCCCAATCATGACCCCAATTCTACCTTACAATTCTGGCTAGACAAGAGCATGTACATGGGTACAGATCAGAGCTGGAAACACAGGGAATCCAGGACAGATAAACCACTCAGGCCAATATTGAGAGTAGCCATACCAGGAGGGGAAGGGGAAGGTGGGGGGAGAAAAGGGGAACTGATCACAATGACCTACCTATAGCCCCCTGCTAGGGGGATGGACAACAGAAAAGTGGGTTAAGGGAGACATTAGTCAGTGTAAGACATGAAATAATAATAATAATTTATAAATTATCAAGGGTTCATAAGGGGGATGGGGGGGGATGAGAAGCTGCTACCAAGGACTCAAGTTGCAAGAGCATGTTTTGACAATGATGATGGCAACAAATGTGCTTAACATAATGGATGGGTGGATGATGATAAGTTATACAAGCTTCCAATAAAATGATTTAAATAAATAAATAAATGGAAACAGATGACCCATGATCATTTTCTTTTGTTATTAATCTAAAGAGTAAAAATGAGATGGTCTACCTTTTTGTTCAGTGGCCGTGGAATCTGATGTGTGTTTTACTTGTATAGCACAATTCCACTTAGATGCGTCATTTTCTGAGTGCTCAATTGATGTTGCTGCCGGTTGTCATCGAAAATCAATTCCAATTCATGGTGAGCACGTGTGTGCAGAGTAGACCTGTGCTCCTAGCATCTTCAAGACTGTGGTCCTTCAGCCGTGGATTGCCAGGCCTCTAGGCTGACGTGCCTCGGGGTGGCTTCAAACTGCTCGGTAGTCCAGCACTTAACCACGTGTGAGACCCTCACTATCAATTTACACCTTAGAGACTAGAATTCTGGGATTACATATCACCATAAAAGTCCACCTCGATAATTGTAACCCACGTGAAGAACATCCCGGGAGGGGATTTTAAGTATGGCAGGAGGATAAGAACAGTTCATCATTGGCAGCTATTCAGGGAATTATGGATTTTCACCATAAAAGAGAAAGAGCTGCACAGACGTATCAACATTCCCATGCTTCCCTAGCGGTGCTGCGGTTTAGGCAGTGAGCTGCTAGCCTCCCAGTTGGTGGACTGAGCCCACTGCTCTTCAGGAGAAAGATGATCTTGTCTGTTCCATAGGGATTTACGGGCCATAACCCAGGCGGGGTGCTATGAACTGCAATTGACTAAACACTGGTCACTCTTTTTGTTTTGTTTTGTACTTTGGGGTGGCATTTTATTTTCTTTGGGGCTTTCTTTGGAAGACTCAAGGCTAAGAAATATACTCTATTATTTAGGGAGAAATAATACGTGAAATTCCCCTAGAGAAAGATGCAGGAGGTATTTATTTCCCTCCAACCTGGGTGTTATGCCTGGATTTGTACAATGTAACTTGGGACAAGCAAAGTTGTGGCCTTTTTCCTTCTAGCAGTCCATTCTCGTACCCAGTGTGCTTGGCAGCCTTACGAGACCGTCACCCCCAAAGCGACAGGTGTCACTGAGCTAGAACTTAAAAGGAAGGCTCAGGAAAGAACACTTTTTTTAACCTTGTGTTTTTGCATTGGCCAGTGGATGGCAACGGGCACTGCATCTTTATCTTCTCAAGACTCTGTATCGCAATCTTGACATCCTCAGAAACCCTGGGAAACCCAAACGAGAAAACAAAAACGCTCCTAGCTGTACAGTCCATTCCATCCCACAGTCACCCCATGCTCTGTAGAGTAGAATTGCTCCGTACGAGCTGTCTTGGCTGTAATCTTAGCAAAAGGTTTTCAATTCTTTCTTCTGTGATGCTTCCGCACAGGGTCAAACAGACAACCTTTAGGTTAGTAGCTGATCGCTGATGATTTGGTCCACAGAAGAGGGACTTTGAAATGCTTAGACGGTCCATTCTCTTTTATTACTCGATGTTTTCTCCACCGCACAAGATCCTAGGTCAGAGTTTTAACCTTAAGGCATTCTAAATCCTCCCTGATGGTCAGCAGGATTCATAACTGACCTGAAATTCCATTCATTTACTTGCACGTTAAAATGTGTGTTTCACTGAATATTTTGTAGCGCAATCTAACCCTAATCCTGGATTCCTGGTCGCATTAGTCCTTTGTATGTTATCATTCGGCCACTTCCCTCTACTTTTGGAATGAAACAATTCAAAACATTCTCCACCCTTGGTTTATACTTCTGCTCATTAAAATGAAGTCCACGTAGTACAGCGGTTCTCAACTTGTGGGTCGCTACCCCTTTGAGGGCCGAACGGCCCTTTCACAGGGATCACCCGATTCATCACAGTAGCAGAATGACAGTCATGAAGTAGCAACAAAAATAATTTTATGCTTGAGGTGGTCACCACACCATGAGGAACTGTATTAAAGGGTCGTGGTATTAGGAAACTAGAGAACCACTGACCTGGTGTGATATTTAATTCCATGTATCAATTAGTTATCAAATATTTACATATTCTTTCTCGGTGGCATCTGCCCTCCATCAGTGTCTTATTAATTTAACAGAGTGAATGATTGTTTCTCAGGGTGGAAGCACCTTTGAGAATTTTGCTGTTTACAAAGGACTTAGTACCAAGTGTAGTGGTGCATTTTTCATTGGCTTAATGGTGATGTAACTGCAGCTCGCTGTTCATTACCTTGGAGAGAAATAGAGAATGCTGAGCTTCAGAGGCTGTGCCTAGGAGCTTTGCTGGTGCAGTGGTTAAGTGTTCAGCTGCTAACGACGTGTTTGGAAGCTCAGTCACCGGCTCCCAGTCGCGCCCTGGGAGAAAGCTTTGACAGGCTGCTCCTGTGAAGATTTAAAGCTTCACAAACCCTAAAAGACATTTCACTCTGTGTTTTAGGGTTGCTATGAGTTGCATATGACTGGAGAGAGAGAGAGAGAGAGAGAGAGAGAAGCTGTCCCGTTTGTAATATTTTTAAATAACAACAAACCAAGGACCTTAGTGTTCCTTCTTAAAAATGACAAAAATATTTTTCTGAAAAGCTAGTAAATTTCTGTCATATTTCCCCCCATTCTGTTGTTTCCGGGTGTACTTCACACCCTGCGCACTTAGCTATAGCCTGGCTATACGGGTGTGCAGCTAAATCCTTATGTAGCTAGAACTCTAAAACACAGGAAAAGTGGTCTTCAGAAAAGTGAGATTTTTTTTCCTACAGGAAAGGATTTTATGGAAGGGAGTGTGTGTGTGTGTGTGTGTGTGTGTGTGTGTTGCAATCACTAATGAATGCAAGTCAGAACCACAAACCCCCAGGGTAACACGTACTCATAGAGGTAACACTTGAGACAGTGCATGATACATAATAGCTAACATGATAATTATATCATATCATACACCTCCATAGTTTAATCACTTCTAAAAAGAGTTGTACGAGGGGGTACCAAAAACTACCTGGAATCTTCTTCCCCAAAAGTTGTATTTAATTTTTTTTACAAAACAACTATATCGCCTTCAGAGTACACTCCATTACACTTAATATATTTGTCAAATCTGCAATTCCATTCTTGGAAACATTTTCCAAACTTATTTCTTTGGATGGCTGACAGTACCTCCTTCATTTTTTTGTTTTTGTTTGGTTGGTTTTTTAAAAACCTCTTCTATGTCATCTCTTCCTTCTCCAAAACAAAAAGGAGTCACACAGATCAAGGTCAGGTGAGTAAGGTGCACACCGCAGGAGAGGCATGCTGTATTTTCGCCAAAAACTGGCACACTGAGATGGCTGAATGAGCACGTGCATTGTCATGGTGGCAAAACCAGTCCCCCGTCTGCCACAAATCAGGCTTTTTTTGTTCTTGAACACTGTTATGCAATCTTTTCAATACCTCTAAATAGAAACCTTGATTAACAATCTGACCTGGTAGAACAAACTCCAAATGCACTACAAATCAAAATTGTCGTCCATTCCAGAAGTTGGCAGGTGTCCAGAGCGAGGTTTGTTATCAATCGACATTTCAACTTTTCTGAACTGAGAAAACCACGCATACACTTGATTTTTTTCCCACAGCTCTGTCTCTGTAAGCTGTATTCAACAATATAACAGTTTCTGTGTCATTTTTTCTTAGCAGGAAACAAAATTTCACAGCCACATGCTGTTCTCTTAAATTGGTCAACACAAAAACTGAGGATCAAACAAAACTGCTTTTACAAAAAAAGAAAAATCACTGTGACCCGAGAGAACCTTTCCAGATGATGCCACTAGATGCACTAGCTAAGAACGAGGTGGCTTGATGCTCGCCTATCAGGAATAATCCTGACTATGAAAGCTATGGTCTGCCCAGAGTAATTCCAGTTTGGGAGGTCACCCCCTCACATACACGCCATCATAATCTATTCTAATGCCCCCCCACCTGCATTCATTGTTTAATCCACTGTCGCTTCTCTTCCTGCTGCCCTCCAGAGCATTCACATCTACTCTTCCCTTCAGGACACCCAGCACCTTCTGAAGGGAGTTTGGCTCTTTCAACAAAAAACGGCCGCTGACTTCAAGTAGCTCCTATTATATGCCCTACAAAAATCTCAACACAGAAAAGCAAATAGAATGAGTCAGGATCTTCCTTGAAATAGGACAACAGTGAAGCACTGATTAATACCATGCACACAAAATTTATTTCCCCCAGAAAAGCTAGCCATCAAATTCTGTAAGATACGGCTTGGGAATACTACGGAAAGAAAATAATATGTTTGCTCTAAAGAACGGAATTCAATATCTTCGAGTTCTTAGCTGTCTTCACCTTCATTGCAAATGAACCCCACTTCTTTTTTGTATGGTTGTTAGGTACCATAACTTTTTCCCTACTCGTAGTGGCCCCATGAATATCAGAAACACTTTCTGGTCCTAAGACATCCTCAGAATTCCCATTGTTAGAGTCACTCTGTCAATCCATCTCTTTGGGAGTTTTCCTCGCCCTCTATTTTCAGGAAGCATGATGGCCTTCTCTAGGAAGTGGTCCCTCTTAAGAACACATACAAAGTGTGTGAGACAAAAGTCTTACTATCCTGGTTCCTAAGGAATATTCTGGGTGTACCTCTTGTAACACAGATGTTATTTCCTTCTTCAAATAGTCCATTGTATATTTGATATTCTTTGCCAATACCATAATTCAAATGCATCAACTTTTTTTCTGGTCATCCTTTTTCATTGTCCAATATTCAAATGCATATGAAGTGATTGAAAACACTATTGCTTGGGTCAGGAATACCCTGGTGTTAAAAGTGACATCTTTGCTATTTTAAAACTATTTTTTTCTGTGTGTCTTTGTCTCTCACACACACCAATGAGAGCATAGATAACTGGAAAACTCTGTGGGTTGTACTCACGTCTATTTCTTGGCTTGACTATTGCTCTATATTTGTGTAAAATATTAAGATTGAGGGTAGAATATTAAATGGCTAGGAGGGAGGGTACATTTCTTTGTGCCCCCTTACAATATTTTCTCTGTACTTTGTGGAAAATAATATGTGATGTCCACTGCATAATGAAACCCAACAACAGTTGAGGGGAAGTGGAGGGGTGAGAATTAAAGCATATCACAGGGTAGGTCTACTGCTGCACCTGAAAAGACACATTGAGCTTATCATTCCTTTGGGGGATAAAACAATTAGCTTATCAAGTGTATATATTTTACTAAAAAATAGTGTTTTGCACTGTCATATTCATTCTCATTTTGCAAGACTTTCTTACTTATTTAGTCACTTTTAAATCTTTGCAACGGCTCTGTGCGAGTCGAGAGGCAGATAGTATCAATCTATTTATAAATACATTTTTAAACTGATCTATGGCTAAAGTTAGGGAGCCCTGGTGGTATAGTGATTACACATTGGGCTTCAATCGGCAGATCAGTAGTTCTAAACCACCTTCTACTCCTATAAAGAGTTACTGTGTGAGAAACCCACAAGAGCAATTCCACCCTGTCCTATACGGTTGCTATGAGTCAGCATCAACTCATGGGAGGGGGATTTTTGCTTTTTTTTTAACTTCCATAGTTTTTAATTATCTTACCTTCTTGTGGTTGGTTAAAACAAGTCATTATATTAGTAGTAAGATCACACACCTCTTGGTGACAAAATTAGGGGAGGGATAACTTTTCTTTCTTTTCTAAATCATTTTATTGGGGGCTAATGCAACTCTTTTCACAATCCATCCAATCATTGTGTCAAGCATATTTGCTTGTTTGATATTTATAGCAAAGGTTGAAAATGTATTTATTCCCTGGATAAAGAAACTCTGGTGCATGCACACAATAGAAAGCCATGCATCACTGAAAACCAATGACGAAGCCACCAAGCACTTACTGGCATGGGTGGACTTGGAGACCAGGACACTGAGTGAAATTATCCAATTACCAAAGAACATGTATCACATGAGACCACTATTTAAACATTGTTTAAAAAGGTGGAAGAACAAGATGAAGACCTTCATACCAAAGGGAAGATACTTTGGAGATTGCCAGGCTGCAGGGAGAGTAAGGGAGGGAAGATGAAGCAGCAGCTGAACTGCTGGCAGGTGTTGACCGGGGTGCAATGGAAGGTAGCAGTTCACAAGCGGGAGAAGAGGAATCAGGAATGGGTGAGTGGCCAATTATTGCGGGGCGTTGTGGGGGTGGGGTGGGTCTTGATTGGTGATTTAAACTGATGAACAAAGTCAGTGATCTGAAATGTAAACAAACACCTAATTTACAATAAAAAGAATTTGAGGCAAGATATTCATTCTTTTGTGAAGAAAACCTACCTGTTCTTGATCTCTAATCTCCAGTAGGTAGTGGTACTGATAGTTGGAATTATGAAATATATTTTATTTGCATAGGACTTACTATGTGCAAAATATGGTCGCTTCTGCTGCCTACAGTTTTGTTTTGGTTCAATCCAGGATGGTCGCAATCAAGCATTTCTATGCTTCTTGGAATTACTCTCACTAGCTGATTTCTAGCTTAAAACTTCAGCTAACAAGTAAATACTTCATAAGGTCTGTCACCCAGCCACCCCCATCCCAGGAACCCAGGGCTGGTGGAATATTGGCAGTGAGTCATGAAGGCAGTTGGTGGGGAGGTGGCTGCTCTACCCAGCGATTATTAGTATTTTTAAATAACTGAAGATTCTTATTATATCTTCAACCCAAAGTTTCCATGCATCCACTATAACTAAGTCAATGCAGTGAGGTGCACAACTTCCTTTCGAGTCTTAAACTTATTTTGGCAGGACTTTATCAGCATTCTGATAAAGAAAGGAAAGGGGAAATGTACAAGATGTCTAGCCCTTGTATCATGAGCAGTCACATTCCATAAATTGTATGACTCTGTGCCTGTTAATACTAAACCAGATCATGGTACCATGAAAGGAGCCCTCGTGTCGTAGTGGGTAAAGCGTTAGGCTGCTAACTGCAAGGCCAGCAGTTCAAAACCACTAGCAACTCTCATGGAGAAAGATGAAGCTACCAGCTTCTATAAAGATCTACAACCCCAGAAGCCCCATCTACGGTCATCATGAATCAAAACTGACTCAACGGCAGTGGTTTGAATGAGGTATTGCTTCCTGAGTGACACAAAAGGTGAAGTATTCCGGTACTAACAGGATGGCTGCAGGTTTGAACCTATGCAGAGCGGTCTTGAAAGAAGGGCCGGATGAATTGCTTTAGAAGGATCAGAGCCATGGACCTAAAGTGATGGAGCTGGGTGGCTTTAAAAATAAAAAGAAAGAGGAAAAGTAAAACTGAAATAGACTGGGTGTCTTTAATGACAAACAAGTTCATCTCAAACATAGGCAGAAAGAGGATCACAACTGGAGCGCAGGTCTACTCTGATCTGTGGGGTCAGCATGAGTCAGGTTTAATGACAGCTCTGTGGATTTCTTGCCAGGCAAACCACTCAATCTGCTTATGATACCCAGTCCCCATCTATGGCCCAGGTTTACCGACTTATTACAAGAAATGTAACACAAGCCCATAACATTAAATTAGTTTCTAATCTTCACGCCTACTGGCTTCCCGCTCAGGTATCTCAATTGGCCACCTTGCTCAAGCTGGCAACGCTTGCCAGGAAGCATTTGTCACTCATCAGAGCAGGTGAATATTCATTGAATACAATCAACAGTACAGACTAATGTGTTTCTCCTATATTCTGCATTCCTCAAAGGAAATAAAGATGAATTTAAACTTCTTATCTATCTACTTTTGGTGATAGAGGGGCTGCTGATTTTTAAGTTTTCATTTCAACTCTTCCTAGTAGTCTATCATTACTTTTGTTTTTTTTCTTTTTGTCAGCAAGAGTTCCCACCTTCTGTCTGATTTAACTATAATTAGCTCCTTTGTTTGGTAAGGTTATACTGTTTTATATTTCTAGTTAAACCACTTGTAATACTTTCAAAGTGCTGCGAATAACTTCTAAAAGGCACTACACACAGCTTGCCTTTAAAATACCCTTATTCTCTCAAATGATGTTAGTGTTCTACTCTTCAACTTTATTCTGCACATATGCAAATAGTCTCTCTCTTTCTCTCTCTCTCTATATATATATATAATATATATATATATATATGATTGTTTTAGTTCAGGTACCTAATATATTTGGCTTGTTAAACATATTGCATCATATAAATATTATTCATTTCTTTTTATTTGAAAACGGATCCCACTGTATGCACATAGCACATTTTGTTTATTACTCATTAGGACACTGGGTTGGTTACTATTTGTGTGTGTGTGTGTGTGTGTGTGTGTGTGTGTTGACTGCCCTGTAAAGACCATTGTTCATAATTTGGGGGTTACATACGTTTACATTTCTCTTGGGGACATTGAAGTCAAATGATGAGTAACTCGTAGTTTAACATTGTGAGGAATGACGGACTATTTTCCAGAGTCACCCACGCCATTCTCTATTCCCAGAGCTTGTATGAAAGTCCCAGGTTCTCTGTATCTTCACTGGCATTTGCCCTTCCTTTCTCGCTCCTTGATCATAGCTCCTGGTGGGTGGGAACTGGTAGCTCACTATAGTTTTTGGCTTTTTCCAATTGCCTAATGATGTTGGCCATCTTTTCATACACCATCTGTACACTCTCTAGGAGGAAAAAAGTCTATTTAGATCCTTTTCCCATTTTAATTGGGTTTTATGTGCTTCTTTAATTTAGTTGTAAGAGTTCTTTATATATTCTAGACAAAGTTCCTCATCAGCTTTAAGTGATTTTTTTTCTCTTTTTACCTTTATTTTGGTAGTTTTATGTTTTAAATTCTTGCCTAACTTAAGTTCACAAGTATCTACTGTTATGTTTTCTGTGAGGTGTTTAATAACATAGCTCTTACACAAAGTCAATGACCCCAGTCTGCAGAAGGCCATGGATGACAGTGAAAGCCCAAAGTCCACTTGCAGAGTCTCCATGGTTCCACAGCCGCCACTGAATTCCAGGGACACGGGTAGCCTCGCTCTCATACCAAGAGCATTGAATAGTGAATCGACCTAGACATAATTAGGTTAAAATTCAACAACTTGTCATTTGCTTTCCCTTTAGACTCATTTTAAATTTCTCCTAGTTTTTATTATTTTCTGCTTTCTTTTGTCTTGAGGTTTTTCTATGTTTTATTTTATCATTGTTTGGGGAGGGAGTTTTGTGTGATTTTCTTTATATGAAATCTAGTATTGGTGAATCTACAGTCTGTAACTAAGTGAATAGTTTCTTAGCATTATGGCAGGGAAGTGAGGAATGAATATGAATGGGAAAAACATTAGGAATTTTTTCTAAAACCGAATGTGGTGATGATGTCACAATTATTTGTACATATTCTGCTGATTGAATAATTTGGTATGTTACTTATATATCAGTAAAACCATTCAAAGACACACAACTTCTTTACTCCTGATTTGAAATGTGATTCCAACTTGTAAACTATATACGAAATAAATATCAATTTCTATTTTTAAAAAGTCAGTGACCCATTTTGAATTAATTTTGTGTGGACTGTGTGGGGATAGGGTTCAATTTCATTCTTCAGCAGATGGATAGATAGTTGTCAAAGCTCTATTCATACAAAACTTTTTTCCTTATAGAATTTTCTTTTAAAAAAAATAAGACTATAAACCTAACCATTTGCTTCTAGACGTCCATTTCTATCCCATTGATCTCTAGGTCTATCCTCATCTTACATCAGACTGTCCTATTTGGCTGTTTCTTTGCCATTGAATTTTAAAACTGTAAACAATGAATCCTCCAACTTTGTTCTCCTCTTTCTATATTGTTTTGGCAATTTGTGGTCCTTTGAAAAACCATCTGGAGCTCTGTTGTCACTGTGGGCTAGCCTTTGGACTTCTCATTGCAAGGTCGGTGGTTCAAACCCACAAGCTGCCTTGAGGAAAAGCAATGAGGCTACCTTATCCTATAATGATTTGTAAGTTTTCTCAGTGTGTATTGACACGATGGCAGTGGATTTGGGATTTTGTAATTTCCTATAAATTTAGGATCAGCTTTCTATTTTGATAAAAGACACTCACTGAGTTATCAAGAAAGATTGCATTCAGTCTGCAGGTCTTTATATTATAATTGTAATAATATTAAGATTGCCAATCCATGAACAGGAGACTTATTTCCACTTATTTAGATATTTTTCATTCCTCCAACAATGTTTTAGAGTTTACAGTGGATGGGTCTCGCACTCTCTTCTTTAAGTGTGTTTCAAAGAATTTTCTCTTTTTGGTGTAATTTTAAATGGAATTGTTTCCTCAGTTTCTTTTTTGGATTGCCATTGCTTGTCCCAATACCAATAATTTGTGCACAATGATCTTGCACTCTGAAATCTGACTAAATATATTTATTTTGTTTTTGACTTCTTAGAAGTGTCTAGGTAGAAGACCATGTTATGGTAGAAGACCATTTTACTGGTTTCTTTCCTATGTAGATGCATTCGATTTCCATTGCTGGCTTTTCCTCTGGTTGGTGCCTCTACTACAATGCAGCTTCTCAGTCTGATTTTTTCTTAAGGGATCCTTCGGAGGGCTGAACCAGCTCAGTGCGCCTCAGACAATAGGTCTGGCAATCCATTTCTGAATGAACGTGTGGAAACCCGTGTGGCACAGTTCTTCCCAACACATCCGGGTTACCTTACATCTGAAGGGCCTCAACAGCTACTACCAACACCATTGTTTCTATATTCTCCATTTTATTTCTATGCCAACCATAGTGTTTCCTTTCTTCTGCTTGCTTCAGATATAATTTTCTCTGTTTTTTTCCAATGTCAGCCACTTTTTCTTTTTAAATCAAGATGCTTACAACTATAAATATATGTCTAAGAACATCTTTACCTGCATCCATCACTTGGGATAAGTTGAGTCTTTGTTTTCATTTATCTCCACATGTTTTCTAAGTTGCTTTTGATTGCTCCTTTGACTCTATAGTTCCTTAAAGGTACACTATCGATGTATAAGTATTTGTGAATTGCTGGGAGTTTACAGCTGGCCTTAACGGAAGCCCCTGGGTGATGCAAATAGTCACATACTAAGCTACTAACCGAATGCTTGGCTGTTCAAATATGCCTAGAAGTACCTTCAAAGAACAGTTTCATGATCTGCTTGGGAAAGCTCACAGTCATGAAGATGTTTTGGAGCGAAATTCTACATGGAAACACACGGTACCACTTAGTAGCCATCAGAAAGGAGGAGGGCTCAGGAAAACGATACCTAGTCTTTCTTGGCCCAGAACTGTAAGTCCATATATGATCTTTGTATATAGCTAGCTATCCTCTAACATAATTCCTTTATCAAGACAGCTATTGCAACTCCTATTACCATACTTTTATACAAATAATGTACGTGTTACACAGGTTTTGCAAACCATACAACTCCCATGTCTTCTATGCATGCTACCTTATGTGCGTGTTAATTGTGTGGTGGCATTATTTGTGGAAAAATATGGTAATCGTAGAAGAAGCAATGTCAGATAGTTCCCCACTTTGGGAAAGAGCAATTTAATAAGGAATGGCTGAGAATAAAGCAACAACCACATGGATCATCCTCTGCTAATATAACTTCAGAACCTATCTTTAGCCAGTGGAGAAAGGTATTTAATTCACATTAAATAGACAACCACCAATCTGTGTGACTCATTTGAAATTTAGTCATCAGTCTTGGCACGTAGAAAAGTAGAATACGATCTCATGAATTGATACACATGTAGAGTGGGTTTTTTAGACTAAATGGGAGAGAGATTCATTACCGTACGTACGGGTGAGAGAAAAGCTACAATTGATCAACATTTCTGATAAAGATCATTGCTTTCATGTATCTGAGACTAGGAAAAATGGATGCTGATAGTCGTTTCACATCTCTCTGATCCCTCTAAAGGACTCCTTTCATCGGTGCCTGTGGTAGCATGACCTCTGACCAAACTGCTGAATAATAGCCGAAGCTCTGCTTTTGTACACCATGTCTGCACGTGACCTTCTCTAACTCATCTTTCCTCATGAAACAGGCTGTTCTTTAAGGGGTGGGAGGGATGAGAGGAGCATTATGAAGAACAGGAGGAGGATACAGTCATCAACCTAATTAAAATCAAGACAAGTCCTTGATCTGAAGATCTTACTTCAAGAGCAAACAGATAACATTTCTTTTTTGCATGCTGAGGACATAATCAACTTTATGAGGTGAAATGTAATATCTTCCCAAGCTCATGACCATGAGACTCCCCAGCATACCACAAGCACATGAGCCTACCCATTTGGCGAGAAGGGAGAATATGAGAAAAATAAGAAAAGAAAGTAGAACAGAAACAGAACCAGTGCAAGCACATTCACAAAGATGAATTAAACATGAATGAAGCCAATCCCTGGTAATATAAGCTAGTTTAAATCGCTTCCGATTCTCCTTCATCGATGTATGCTATTTTTCCTAAAAAGAGATAGGCATCTTATTCATTCAAAAGTATATCCTGTGAGTTCTGCAAATAATTGCTACCACGGAGCTCTCAGGATCCCATAGCAAGTTAATCCAATCTCAGGGCCAATGGTTTGGCATTTCATGTGTTTGCTACGTCAATAGATAAACCTGGAAGGAGGAAAGCTGCCCCCGTTACCAATGGTTCTTTTTAAAAACCTTGTTGTTTCCACTTGTCCTGAAACACTATGCGTGCTTTTCTTTTAAGGGTCATAAAATCAAACCAAACTCACTGCCACAGAGTCCATTCTGGCTCATCAAGATCCTATCGGACAGGATAGGCATGTCCCCCAGGTGATTATGAGACCACAGCTCTTTACGGGAGTAGAAAACCTCATCTTTCTCCCTCAGAATGGCTGGTAGTTTTGAATTGCATGGCTCCTTTTAAGGATTGTGGATGATAAAGAAAACTATGATTTCTTTTTTTTAAAAAACATTTTATTAGGGACTTATACAATTCTTATCACAATCCATATACACATCAATTGTGTAAAGCATAACTGTACATGCTTTGCCCTCATCATTTTCAAAGCATTTGCTCTCCACTTAAGCCATTTATCTTGACTGAAGGAGCCCTGGTGGTGTACTAGTTACAGGTTGGGCTGCTAATGTCAATGTCAGCACATCGAAACCACCAGCCGCTCTTTGGGAGAAAGATGAAAATTTCTACTCTCATGATGAGTTGCAGTCCAGGAAACCCACACAGGAAGTTCTACTCTGATCTACAGGGTCAATCTGAGTAGGAATCAACTCAATGATAGTAAGTAAGTGAGATAGCATTGAAGGTTAGACATTGGTTTGCTAACCACAAGGCTACTGGTTCGAGCTCACCAGCTACTCTGCAGAAACAAAGATGAAGCTGCCTGCTTCCGTAATGACTTATAGTTTCTACCTAGACTTACAGCTCTTCCTAGACTTGCTATGAGTCAGAATTGATCCAATGGGAGTGGGTGTGGGTTGGGTTTTGAGTATCAAGATTAATGTAGTATAAAGCTTAGGATGGTAAAATAAAAGAGATCTACAGCTGATCAGAAAAACAGTGAACTAAAAGAACTTTCCCTTTTGTGCAATTTGTTGTTGAGCATCTCAAGAAGGGAGGAAAATGTAACAGAACATCCTGATATTAAATTGCCTATAACACCTTTCATCTCCAGCTTAAAGCATGGTACAAATTTAAGTCTCCTACAAATAATCATCGGAGGGAGGAGCTCAGGGAAGAATGAGTGGGCAAGTTTCTTTCTCAGTTCCACTCCACCCAACGACTAAACGTCTGTGTCAGGAACTTTTCTCTAATGGGAGGGCCATGGAGACCCCAGATCTCAGTCTTTTTCAAATTAGAAGCATCCGCCGTCCCTGGTGGTGTCTGTCTCTCTCTGGATCTATATCACTTACCTTCTCCATTGTTTCTGTCTCACCCCTTGCATATTTTTCACTTCTGAATTATATCCGTAACTGCCTAACTCCATCTTGCCTCATAAACCCTGATTCAGAGGTTTTACTGCCATTCAATTGTCTAAGGGAGGCTTAAATGAATTGATTATGAATATTCATTCCGAGTGGCTGGCATTTTCAAACATCAGAAGTAGCTGCTCTGATTGTAAGGTCACTGAGAAGGCCATCTTGCCTTTCCTCCCCTGAGCAAACCTACCTGACCCTTCAAAATAGCTGGTTCAAGCCACAGAGTGGGTTTGTGTGTTTTCCACAATGAAAATTACAACGTATAACTTAAGATTCACTGGGAAAATAATGTATGCGTTCCCATTTCTACCAAATTACCGATGCTTTCCTGGCAGCAGGTTTGGCTTGAGAGATCCAAAGGATGGCCGAGAAGGAGACAGACAGACGATCAGCTGAAAGCAGTTCAAGTCACTACAGCATTGCTAACTGTTGTCTTCCATCTGGTTAAAGGATAGTCCTTGATTTTCCTGCACACATTAAATTTCTAGATTGTTGCTTAGGGTATATCAGAATTATACTGCTTTTGAGTAAGATAATTTAACAATGACTATTTGGGGACCAAAGTTCAGTGGAGTGATAGCAACAGTCATGGGAAGGAATCTATTTTTTTGCAAAGCTGTGGGAACTCTCCATAAAAGGATCAGTGCCTGGAGTATTTTCTCCAGGATGGAGAAGGAAAAAAAAAGAACTCATGAAGTGGCGGGGTCCACACAGGAATTCAGGGATTGTAAATCACTTCTTTATTTTATTCCTTTATTTGTTTATTCAATTTTTGGATACATACCATGCACAGATTAGCATGATAACAATCCAGTGATTAGGAATGACTTGAAGAGAATATAGCCATCACTAGACGACGCTTCTTGAGACCAGAGTCTGGATCGTGTAGCCTCAGCAGAGAGGTGAAATTCTGTATTTTATGTCAGGAGAGAGATATGTAATGAAAGCAGACCAAAGCACTGGGAAATTATGTAAACAACATAGCCCATCTGTTTACTCAGAGTGATAGAGCAGTATCTTACCAACTCCCTTTAGTCAATGAGACTAAATTTCCCATGAGCTGCATCTTTGCTCCTACCTCAATCCCCACCAGAGTATCCCCTTTTATCAATTACTGCCTTAAATGGATCGTTTGAAAGTTTTTCTTTGTCATTTTGAAAAGTTATGATCAACTTTACCATTTTAAAAAATCTGGTCTTCCAGTCCGGAATCAAATAGGGTTGGTCTCCTGCAGATGCACTGAGCCAGTTGAATAAAAATTATATATAAATTCAATTAAATGTTTGAGGAAGAACATTCCCTGAAGAATCAGACTAAGGTAGAGTTTTGTCGCTTGTTTATGTATAGGAGCCACATGTGGCTTTTCCTTAACTCTGTTTACCTTTTCAACATTTACAGTTGAGCAATTCCTGAATTACTGTGCTTCTAAATAAGAGAATTCTCAGGGGTCGCTAGCAGCTCCTTTCTGTCCCCTCGCTAACAAATTAACACAGTGTTTAAAGCGCACACTCATTCTTTATCCCAGAGAAACAAAAGTAAGAATGCCACAAGGCTGGCTTTTTATCATAACAAATTTGAATTCCTAAAGTGGGTTTAAACCCTCACCCTATGTAAGAATTAAATAAATTAATGAAGCATTTACTCCACAACATAGCATAAACACAAACTATCAATCAATGAGCTACAAAACTGACAAGCAGATTATTCTTTAAATGCCATCTTCTAAAACGGCATGGCTTTTAATGGATAAGCTTACCGTGATCATCATACGGTGCAGTGTTCTCTAATTGTCATTACACTGCTGCCATCCTTAAGCTTCCTGTCTAATTCATTGCAATCGCTCCCTAACTCATCACGCTTACTCACAGGCACACCTATTTACTATATAGTCATAGTTCAGTAATACACTTTCAATGACCAGTTGGCACAAGTTAGAAATCAGCATGTCATTTTTTCTCCTCTCTCTTCTCCATCTTGACATTCTATCAATCCGCACATCTTAGAACTCCAATCCACCTGATAGATTCCACGCTCACCTATTGGTTCATTACTAGACTCTGAGGCGAACTCTTTGTTTTCAGGCTGAGGTGCTCCCCCTCTAAACTGTCCTCACTGCACCAAGAGTAACGCTTCTACAACGCCAACCTGATCACGTGCTTTCCCTGCTGGCCATCCATGACCCTGCATTTCCCACCGTGAGGAAGTCTAAACCCTGACCCGCTGAGGCCCTTGGACTTGTGATCAAAGCAAAGATCCTGTAAAGCTTCTGTTCTAGTAGTGAAGCGAGGTAATATATGGCATAACGCTTAAATTTCACAGTACATTAGATGCTAAGAGAAAAAGCTTAGGAGCAGGGGGTGGGGCGGGGGAGAAGAAGAGGGCTCAATAATGCTCGGAATCATAGTGGAGTAATTACAATATTGAGGTGGGCAGCCAAGACAGATGTCACCCAGGAGACAATAAAAACCAGTTTGAACAAAGAAACAAAGTAAAAAATTTAAAAAATATTGAAATTTGTGAAGAAGGTACAAGAACCCTAAGGACATGGAGGAAACGTGTTCTGGGCAGCATGAACCGTCACTATAATTTAAAGTTCTAAGGATGGCTATATCTAGTGTAGTGGAGGAATAGTCAGGAGACCCATGTGGACATGAAGCAAGAAATGAGGCAATGACCTACTCAATACTTGCCCTCACAAAGAGATCATTGAGGATATAGATGCAATAGAAAAATGTAATGAAGAAACTAGATGGTGCCCATTATTTAAAAAATGGAGTCTTGCAGTCTTGTCTTCAAACAAGCACTTATCTAAGCGAGTCATCAAATAAGTTCACATCAAGGAACTACACCAGCCTCTGAGATCCAAGTATTATAAATGATCAAATCCAAAGGAGAACAATGGTATCAGAGTTTAAATTCTCAGTACTTTGTTTACAGAAGACTATGGATGACAATGAAAGCCCAAAATCCATGTGCAGGGTCCACCTACGGAGCAAGCCTCCGGGGGAATCCCTCTGAACATAGCCCAGAGATGGCAATAACCTTGGAAGCATGCAGAGAGCACTGTGAACTTGATTAGGGCAGATGTAGTTAGGTTACAATGTAACACCTTATCGTTTGATCTCTCTGCGATCCACTTTAACATTGTTTCAGTTTTTTATATTTTCTGCTGTTTTATTGAGGTTTTTTATGTTCTGTCTAGTCAGTGCTGTTGGTTTCTTTGTTAGTGTTTACTTACTTGGGGCATGGCAGGGGAGGTTGGTGGGGAGCTAACAGCAATGACTGTGAGAAAATGTTCTCAAATTGACTGTGGTGATAATGGCACAAAACTTCTTAATAGAAAGTTTAAATTGTATAATATATGAATTACATGCCAATAAAACTATTTTTAAAAAAGAAACGAGGCAATGAAAGGTCACTGGCACAGTGTTTACCATCAGTATGTGGGCTTTTACCGAGGATACTGGTGATGTTGAACCAGACGGAAAGATGCTGGTCTGTTGAATCAAAGACTTGGATGACCTGACAGATCTTAAATGGTCCTCTCTGACTCCTGTGCTGGAAATAAACTATAGGGGACAGAAGCTGAAGCAGGGAGAGCTACTGGGAGATAATTGTCGATCACCCAAAATAAATGAAGGTGGGAAGAATGGAGGTGGCCAGTTTCTGGAACAAGTTTAAGATGGAAATAACAGGACTTTTTTAAAGATGTGGATGTGTGGTTTGAGAGCGAGGAGTCACCGACAATCCCTCAAGCTTTTCCACTTGTTTGAACAATTGAAAACGGTATGTTCATCACGAATTGAATTAAGGGATACTAAAATGAGAGTTGGTTTAAGGGGATGATCAGAAGTTCCGTTTCAACATGTTTTTATTTGAGAGGAAGACATCTCAAGGAGGTGTCCAGTGAGTTTCTGAGTCTGGAGTTCAGAGTTGTTGGGACCTAAGATAAAAATTGGGGGGCTCCTTCAACCTCACGCTATTACTCTCTCTTCTGTCGCTTTCTCTCCTTCACCATGCAGTCTGTCAGCAGCACTTTCTACACTCCTCAGCAGCACGGCACCTGGAAGACTGCTTTAGCATCTCTCATTCTCTTGGGGAGCTGGTCAGCTTCAGGACAAGCTACACCTCCATCCAAGCGATTCCTCAGGCCATCAGAGGCACCTGGAACACTGAGAAAAGTCACAGGACCATTTGGAAGAACATATCTAAGATCTCTGACATTGCGGCTGTCTCCGAGACCAGACGCCCCAGGGTTTGGGCAGGAAGACTCAAGAGTAGCAGCGCTGAGATTATAGGGTGCCTTCTCCTCATCTGCTGTGGGATTATGGAACTGTGGGGACAGAGCGACAGGCGGGCTGACATCCTGGCCCACACAGGCAAAGGTCAGGGACTGAAAGACTAGGACCTGAGAGAGACTTTGCTGCTGAAGAGGTATTGCTGTGGACTTCCCTTCGTGTCTGCTGATCCTGACTTGTTGTTACCGCCTATTAACTTCCCTAATAAACAAAAAAAAACCCTCAAAACAAAAATGTGGGCTATGGGCACATGCATGGTATTGAAAGCCATGAAACTGAATGGTAGAGGGATAAATTAAAAACAAAACATCATCAACTGAGGATGATGTCTGAGTCTCACTCCTCACCACTGAACTAAAAAAGTAGGAAGCATCTTCTTAGAGCCTGCATTGTCATCATCACCCCTCCCCCCTAACCGGTGGCATAGTGGGTTACATGGTAGACAGTGAACCACAAGGACAGTAGTTCAAAACCACCAGCCACTCCAAAGGAGAAAGATGAGTCTTTCTAGTCCTGTAAATAATTACAGTCCCAGAAACCCACAGAAGTAGTTTTAGTCTGTCCTATGTGGTCACTATGAGTCACAATCAACAGCAGTGAGTTTGCGTCTTTTTGAATTTGCTGTTTGAGAACTACCTTGAATATGGGAACTTACTACATATTTGTGAACTCACTGACAAATTTGTTTCATTTTTTTAATTAATAACAATGTGACACACATAGATTTAGCAAATTATCTTCATTTCTTGATACAGTGATCCAGAAATGACCCAACTAGGTGGCTTTATGTAAAAAAAATTTTTAGGAGACACTGCCACTGAGTCAGTTCTGACTATGGGTCCCTAACTGCCATTTTATCACAATGAGTGGTTGGTTTTAGTGTCCCATGAAGCCTATGCTGACTCACAGGGACCCTATAGGATAGGGTGGCACTGCCCCACAGGACTTCCTGGGTTGAAATCTTGATGGAAGGAGAGCACCAGAAATTTTCTCCTGTGGAGCCATGGGTGGATCTGAATCTTCCAGGCAGCAGCCTAGGACTTAAGTAGGTTTCCTACCAAGTCTTATCTGTCCTCTCAGTTTACGAAGGCTGAATTGAGGCTCTGCCGACTTTGAGGGAAGGTTTTTGCCCCACTTTTTGGACTCCCTGTTTCCCCATTCCTTGTGAGCCACGCTTGGCATCTCATACCCTCCCCACCCACACCTCACTTCTGGTGTTGAGCATGTGTGTCTCTATATCTCTGCTGCTCCTTATAACTCAGAAGTAATCAGGTGTAAGACATGCTGCCATCGACCTGGCTTCATGACAACAAAGAAAACCCTATTTCCAAATTAGTTTATAGCAGATTGAATGTTTAGGGTCCCAACTCAAATAAGGGGTGGGGGACCACAATTCAATCCATAACAGCGGGTGTCTAATCAATGAGGTGAGGCTGTGTTTCAAATCAAGTCTTACAGAATAAGGGTGATATTTTCAAGGGGCTGTACGAGCTTAAATGATGAAGCAAACGGAAAAGAGAAAACCAACTGCCTTTCGGGTCCTAACTAAGCTCCTCTATTAACAGGGGGATAAACACTGGGATTATTCAGCGCATCAGCAAGAGAAAGGCAGGTGTCTTTCTTCTCATTATCTCTGCCCTGGGCTTTCCACGGAGTTGGTGGTGGGAGTGGGTGGGTTATGAGGCTAAAGGTCTTCTCAGGAGCCCTTGAGGTTACACGATTCTATGTTTTCCTCTCCAAAAGCATCACCCTTGGCTACATGTACACGCACGCAAGGATACGGTTCTGATTTCCCACCCAGTGCTCTCGAGTTTAACCTGCACCTGGGAGAGTGGGGGGGGCAGGAACCCCAGGGGCCTCATGCAACTGCCACCAGCCAT
This sequence comes from Tenrec ecaudatus, assembly GCF_050624435.1. Taxonomy (NCBI): domain Eukaryota; kingdom Metazoa; phylum Chordata; class Mammalia; order Afrosoricida; family Tenrecidae; genus Tenrec; species Tenrec ecaudatus. The sequence continues at coordinate 71,006,995 of NC_134539.1, read as the reverse complement.
AGATTGCATAGCCACAGGCCGAGGCTGGCCTTGAAATGCCAAAACAAAGTTTTAAAAAGCCGTTTTCATAGATGCTGCTGCATCTGTTAGCCAGAAGCAGCAAAGAGAGGCAGGTCTACAGAGTAAGAGACAGGGGTTTTAATCTCCTGAAAAGAGAATGAGTCTTTAACTAGCTTTTCAGTTCCTACCTTCCCACTGCCTCAGCTCATTCAGCTGGAAGAATACAGACCTTTCACCTTAGCCCTGAAAACAACCCCCAAGCCACACAAACAGCAGTGCCACGGAGCCAATGCTGACCCCCTAGTGACTCAGGGTGTTCCATCCTGTTTTCCGGTGGAAGCTTTCTGGAAGCAGATGCCCAGCTCTCTCATCCATGGTGCCCTGGAGGCATACAAGCCAGCAGCACTTTAGTTAGAAGTTGAGCACGAACTACTTACACCACCCAGGGGCCTCGTTTGACCCAACTCTAGAAGTTAACTGCACTTGCATTTGACTGCTCTACAAGGTGAACCATGCGTGCCTACCAAACCCAAACCAAACTCACTGCCATCGGGTTGATGCCAACTCATAGTGACCCTATAGGACAGGTTAGAACTGCCCCTGTGTGTGAGTTTCTGAGAGTGTCACTCTTTACAGGCATAGAAAGTCCCATCTTTCTCCCATGGAGTGACTAGTGATTTTGAACTGTGGACCTTGAAGATCGCAGCCCAATATGTAACCACTATGCCACCAGGTCTCCTGCGGGTGTCTACGTGCCCACAGAATTGAAAGTTTTCTTATCTTCGGTTTAAATCACCCAGAATTCATGGCTGGGTATCTGTCTCAACTCAGGATTACCACTCCAGCTCCACAAAGAGACTAGAACCCTGGCCCTGGTGTCAATTGGCTTATCTAAGACGGCAAAAGAAGGATGGACTGAAGTGCCCTAACCTACCTGGCTCTTGTCACCAGCCTCCTTTCCTGAAGAGTGAGGGTCTCTCTCCAGTAACTTCCAAAGATGCCTGAAAGTCTCTGCTATTTCTGCCAATCCTGTGAAACCACGCTGCTTTCATTCACCAGCTTGGAACCTCACTTGATTACTGAAAATACCTCTCTGTGGAATTGACTTGATGTCAATTGGTTGGTGGTCATGCATGTTTTCATATTTCCAACGTCATCTGAAAGCTCTGGCCTGATAACAGCTACGTGAAGCCCCTGGAGTGGCCGCTTTCACCTGCAGATGGAATCTGAGCTCACGAGGGCAGTGGCACCTGAAGGTGGGTGTGCTTCAGCACCATAAGGAGGACTTACTTCAAACCGCATGGCTGGGCCTCACCTCCTCAGATTCAGTATGTGTGGGGAGGGACCCAAGAACAACTTACTTGTCTCACAAGTGTCTTATGAAGGCAAAGGTGTCGATGTCACACTTTGAGAAGCTCTGGAGTAGAGGAAAGGTGCCTGGTGGCCCAGTGGTAAAAGCACTCAGCCGCAAAGCAAACATTGGTCATTTAAAACCTCCAGCAGTTCCGCCGGAGGAGGTTGTGCCCATCTGCCTCTACGGTGATGTACAGTCTTGGAAACCCTGTTGAGATACTTCCACTCTGTCCTATAGGGTTTCAATGCATCACAATGAATTCGATGACAGTGTGTTTGGTTGACAACTTAAGACCGAATCAGTTAGATTTTAATGGATCTTAAATTGTATTTAAGAACAAATAATAAAAATGTGAATGGTAACAATAACAGTAACAGAATAACAAGAGTAATTAATATTTCTAGAGGGAATTGGGTTAAACAGTTAATATGTCTTGCTTAAAACTTTTAACTACTACCAAGGGCTCAAGTAGAAAAAAAATGCTTTGGAAATGAGGATGGCAACAAATGTACAAATGTGCTTGACACAATGGATGGATGGATGGATTGTGGTAAGAGCTGTATGAGCCCTCAATAAAATGATTTTTAAAAATCTTCATAACTACTCTATAATTGAGGATCCTACATGGGGCGTATGTGGTTCTGTAGGAATATTATCACCCTCCAGGCAGGACAGCCAGGCGCAATTCTCAGCCTATACCCTCACACTCAGCCGCCACTGTTTGTCAATGGACGTTTGTATGTCACTGAGGGGCCGAGCTTCCAGACCAAGACAAACTGGAAAGGAAAGCTTAGCAACCAGCCTGTGAGAACCCATGGAGCACATGGGACCATCTGTGACTGATGCTGGGGCTGCTGCCAGGCCAGCCTGTGTTTCACTCCACTGTTCAGGAGGCCACCAGGATTAAAAGGTCCGTTCCAGGGTAGCAATAATATTCCCATATTGCACTTGGGAAAATTGCTTAAAAGTGTATGCAGCCAATAAATAGTAGAGCTGGTCTGACTTTTCATATCTTGCATTCTTGTGAAAACTGCAGTTTATGTCTCCCTGTTTATTGCTCTTCAGTTCTTTGTTGCTATGGTTAGGAGCCAAGGCAGTGCCATCCTAGTATTGCTCAAGGTCACTTCCTTCCCTCCCCATCACCGGTGCTCCCAGTGTCGGAATGTCTCAAAAACAGACACCCCTACCCCAAGTCATTATAATCCTCTCCAGGATTCCCAGATCAACAAGGTAAGCACGCCCACAATGCTAATCATTGATTCTGCTGAGCACCGATTAAACAAAGGAACGAACCAATACAATTCAGTCATAGCCGTTGTTATAGGGAGAAGGTGTGGTGATTGCTTCCATCAGCTCACACACATTGCCTGCCTTTTAGGAACATGCTGAAGTTCAAGGGCAGAAACAGTGGAGATTGTTCATTCCTGAATGCCTGGTTCTTTGGTGTATAGAACACCTAGCCCAGTCCATTGTAAATTGCTCCCACTGAAACCAAGACAAGCACTGGGACCCAATAAAAGGGTAGAGAAAACACAAAGGGACCAAGGGTAGCATGTGGGAATATGCACAGAAAGGAAAAAGAGGCCGGAGAGTGGGAGGCGATTGGGACCTTCCTCAAAGGAGTCTGTCCTAGCCAATGAGCACATCAACGGGTCTGGGGACAAAGTTGCCATCATGGGTGTCTGCATGATGACGTTGTCCACCTGCACTCATTTGAGGACAGCGTGTGTCTGATTTATTCCCCTGGAATCTTGGCTGTTGTTTTGTGCTGTGAAAACAGAAAAGGCTCTTGGCTGCCCAGTTGATTGCAACTCCGGTGTTACAGAGTGGCACTGACCGGTAGGTTTTCTTGGCTGTGATCTTTTCAGATGCAAATCACGTCTTTCTTCTCTTGCACCTCTGGGTATGTTTAAAGCACTGACCTTTGGGGAAGCAGCTGGGTACAAATTCTGGGTGCCCCTAAAGTCTCTCTTTCTTTGTCCTCAAATTGAGTCCCACTCTTACAGGACAGTATAGAACTGGCCCCAGTGGTTTCTGAGACTAGCTCTTCACGGGCTCAGAAAGCCTCTTCATTCTCCTGAGGAGTGGCTGGTGGTTTCAAACTGCAGACCTTGAGGCTAGCAGCCCAACACATAACCACTATGCCACCAGGGCTCTGCCCTGGTGAAGAAAGGAAAGAAAAGGGGATACTGAAAGGGGAAGGAAGAGCAAGGAAGGGATGAAGAAAATGGTAACAACTACCAAGATTTTAATTAAATCCTTGATCTAGAGAACATAGCAGGTGATAAAACCGCTTTATCATCTTTTTTGTTGTTGTTAGCATCAATTCATTACCTGGTCCTCTTTTTCATGATTTCTATTAGAAAAGAAAATCAGTTTTCCTTCCAGCTAACCAAGCTTTGTTTTCAGTCATTAGATTAGTGTTGGGCATGCAGTCTGTCTTTTTCCATTTAAAAAGATGACGATCACATCCATCTCCAGCTCAGTTGGCAAATACCTCCTGTAACCTTTCCATCTCTCCACAGCCCGCTTCTGCTCTCTACCTTCGTCTTGCAAAATACTTATTACACAGGACATCAGATGCAGGTCAGAGACACAGGGAAAAAGAATCTTTGCTTCTGATTACCTGCTTGTTAGTGGGAAAGCTTCAGACTTTTGATTGATTTTATTTATTTATTTTGATGAAACCCGCCTGCATGTCAGGTCAGCCCACATAGGACATGAACTTGTTTTTTTTTTACCAAGTAGTGAGTCATTCTAAATGGGAACATTAATGCATTTTCACCTTTGGGGGTGGGAAGGTGGGGAAAGATGTATTACCTACATCAAGTAGAGTTATCTACTTGAAAAAGTTAAAAGAGACACCTCTGATTTATAACTTTGTCAGAGATCTTAAAAGAAAAGCTCAGGAATTTAGGGTCAAATGTGAAAGGAAGAAAACATTAAGTAGCTCCAGTCTTGTTTGATTTTATAGATAGCCCAATAAGGGGCTTTGTGTCTGGTGGCAATGGAGAGGCAGCAACATCTGAGGATCTAGAAATGTATCCTTCCCCAGACCTGCTGGATCCGACAGTCCAGGAAAGGCTGATAATCAGCATGTGTGTTTTCACAAGTTCTCCAGGGGCACGTGGTGCTGTCTGAGATCTGAGACCCACCATTCTGTGAGTTCCGTGTTCATAGGGGGCGACTATCGATGCTCACATGAGTGAAGAAGCTACGTGTCTCACTTGACTATTGGCTCTGGTGATTCTCAATAAAAGCTGTGCTGACCCCCGCAGGTGATCTCTTTATAAAGCTGCCTGATGGAAAGAAGGCTGCGGCCTTCAACACTGTGACCAGCCAGCAGATGGCTGCTTCAGCCTTCCAACTTGTATTTACCAGAGGAAAATGGTGCGTGGCTGAGGGATTCTAAGAGACACCTTTACGTGTGGGCTGGCAACTAGCCAGCTGGTTTTGCTTTTGGGTGTGGAATAAGATGAAGCAATTAGCTACCCATAGCTAAATGTACTTCTTCCTGGGGTTCTCTCTGCATGTATTTTTGCCCCCTGTTGAGCCTGACATGATGAAATTGCCTTAGATTGTCCCACCTCACATTCTACACTCTTCCTACATGCAAAAGTGGTTCTGTGCGAAGGAACTGAGGCGACGCACAACACACCATTTTACACCTCATCAACACTGAGTGGCCAAGAGCTAATCTCACAGCCGGGCAGGGGTGGGAAAGTCACAGAAACAAATCTGCTCCGGGTCCATTTCTTTTCTATTTATATACTTAACTACTTCTCCTAGGTGCTCTTTCTTTCTGAGGCAGCTTGTTTATGGTATGGATAACAAGAGCATTTCTCTTAAAGATTAATATTTGACTTATCTCTCCATGAGTGGGGGCAATCTGGAGAATGTCCGTTTCTTTGCACGCAGGTGCATATATTCCTCTACACGTCATGCATGGGAAATCACATGAAACGATCCAATCTGCAAGCTCCCATCCTTCGTCTTCACATAGATGGTAGCTTCCTCCGCTTGTGGGATTTCCAGACGGTTTGCTTTGCTTCCGTTTCTTTATTCCCACCCTCAGATGCTGCCCCTCCTGTTTTTGCATCATTCCGTGCACAACCAGCACGCTGAAGTGAGCCGAGTGAGCTTCATGTTTGGCTGGGAGATCAACCCCAGGAGCTCAACACCACAGTTCCTGTTATGCATATCTCTATCTTCAAATGACAACGTGTCTCTAAGGCATGTTTCAATCAGTCTGTGTTCCTTTCTGTGTGTGTGAGAGAGAGAGAGAGAAAGAGAGAGAGGCTACTATTTTGTTACTATTTGAAGATGTACCCATTCAAGTACTTTCGCAGGGTAACAACACAGCCCTATTCCACAGCCCTTGGAGAATTCATGACATGAGTAAATTCATGTTATCGTCTTTCCTGATAACACCGAGCAGCCACTTTCCTGAGACTGTGGTGCCGGCAATCTTGCATAATAAATGGTACATTCTTGGTTGATTAAATGAACGTATAAGTGAATGAACCAAGGATGCATGAATAAGATAATAAATAAAGGGAGTGTTGGTAGCTGAATTTGTTCCTACGGCCAGAAGCTCCCCCGGACAACAGCATGGAACACTCTGAGTACTTCCTCACACTTCTCGTAACAGCTCTGTCCTGGGTCATGATACCCACTGATCACTCTCCCAGCAAGACTGTTGGGAGCCCTCGTTTTCTCCCAGGCAACCATTCCCGCTGCAGTCAACTTCCATGTCCAGTCTTCCTTGCAAAAGACCAAGGCGTATAATGAAAGCACACACCATTCCATGAGAGCGAGCACTAAAGCAGGGGCAATTCCTGCGAAGTGTCAAGGACATGCCGACTATAAAATGCTTCTTTCCTCAATCGCTCGAAAGACGTCACTTTCTTCACCATATCCTTCCCAGGTGAGTCCGTTTGACTCCTGGAAAGCCCGTGTTGCTCAAAGCAGAACTGTGCTCCACACGGCTTGCAAGAGTTGGTATTTGGGGAAGTAGGTCAGTAGACCTGTCTTTCTGGGCCCACTGGGTGGATTCAGACCTACAGCTTTGGGGTTAGTAGGTATATTCCCTTAACCACTCCTACTACCCAGAGAATACTCCTCCACCTGAGACGTTGGACCCCAAAAAATTGGAAGTAAAGTTAGGAGGAGGGAAGAAAGAAAATGAAGGCATTAAGCTACCATAGTAAAGAGGAATTGAAATTAAAAACCAAAACAACCCTGGAAAACGAATCTCCGTACTTTGGACCAGAAAACACACTCAGAATGTGGCCACCGAAAATCAAATGGAAAATTACGTACAATGGATTTCCTTCAAAATGTGAGGATTGGTTTTTTGCTCCTAGTGTATAAGAAATTGAAAAGCAAGCATTTTTCACTGCAAAGAGACAGAGCTGGCTTTTAATAATGATGGGCCATTTGACTTCAACAGATCATAATGAAGTGTAGTCACCTTTAGGCGTCTTGTAGCGCCACTGAAACCAGTTAATAGAAAGCAGGTAAAACCTGGAGAAGCTGAGAGCAAGACACTACAGACATTTGTCTGGAAGCGTCCATGGGTTTTGGTCATTGCCTTCTCACACCTAACTTTAACACAGACAGAATCACACCAAGAAGAGAGGTTTTCTATCAGGTATAACTTTTTTAATTAATCCAACTTAAGGCAGAGGAATTTCTGTAAAATGCTATGATTATTTCTGTTTCTGGTTCCCAGTCGACATTACTCAAAATTCATTTTCTCTGCATATTTATTTAAAAATACATAACAGATGCTGAACAAAATTCTTAACAATACTTACATAGAACCCAAGGGGAGGATCTGAGCTGAACTGTGCTCCTAATTAGACACTCTGGACCTCGTTTCTGTCCAGCCATGGTGACCCAGGCTGTGTGCTATACATCACTGAGATTTGATTCTGTCCTTTCGAGATGCACAACTTCTTTCATAGACCACACTAGAAGGATTCCATGTGGAAATCCTATTAAGTGATCGGGTCTGTCCTTGAAACTTGCCTGTACAGATGGAAGGAACTGACATAGTCCCTTGTATGTAAGGTTGATGCCCCCCCTACTGTGAGAAGCAGATGATTACTATCTCAATGCTATGGAATTGGTGGTCGCTGAACTTCATTTTGAATCACTAGCTTTTTTTTTTACACATTTTATTAGGGACTCTTACAACTGTTATCAAAATCCATACATACATCAATAGTATAAAGCACATCTGTACATGCTTTGCCCTAATCATTTTCAAAGCATTTGCTCTCCACTTAAGCCCTTTGCATCAGGTCCTCTTTTTCCCCCTCTCTCCCCGCTCCCCACTCCCTCATGAGCACTTGATAATTTATAAATTATTATTTTGTCATATCTTACCCTATCCTGCGTCTCCCTTCACCCCCTTTTCTGTTGTCCGTCCCCCAAGGAGGAGGTCACATGTAGATCCTTGTAATCGGATCCCTCTTTCCAACCCACTCACTCTCTACCCTCCCAGTATCGCCCCTCACAGCCCTGGTTCAGAGGGATCTAGAGGAGGAGATGAGTCAGTCAGGGTGCAATGTAGCACCGATGAAGAATACAGCTTTCCTCCAGTTCCTAAATGCTTCCTCCCCGCCCACTACCATGATCCGAATTCTACCTTGAAAATCTGGATAGAGCAGAGGTTGTACACTGGTGCAGATAGGAGCTGGAGACACAGGGAATCCAGGGTGTGCTATGTGAAGCATATGCCAATAAAACTATTTTTTAAACCAAGAGTATTATAAAAACTCTGTAAAACAAGTGCTTGTCTTTTTAAATCTAGACTTTCCTACACTCTGGTTACTGTGGAATGTGCTGAAACTTGTCATTCTAGTTCTAGAACAGGGCTACTCAAACCGTGGCACTGCTACAAATGTGGGCCTGATACTTCTTGGATGTAGGAATCTGTGTTGAAGGAGAAAGATGGGGTTTTCTGTTCTCATAGAGTTGGAAACCCACAGCAGCAATTTTAGTCTGTCCTATTCGATCGGTGTGAGCCAAAATTGATTGGATGGCAGTGAGTTTGGCCTTCAAAAGCATCCTTACATTCTTCTCTCCCCTGGAGTCATGGGGTGCATTTGAAACACCAACATTTCAGTTCATGACTGTGGGCTTAACCACTGTGCAGCAGGGGCTCCTGTGCTCTATGGATGCCTGTGTTAAAGGTTCGAAATCATTAGCTTCCTAAAGTAGAGGAGGAGAGCAGTCCCTGGGAAACCCCAGCCCCACTCTTACCCACACAGGTGATGCCAGCATAATGCCACAAGACCTTGCTGACTGCAGCCTTTCCTGTGTTACATTCTGGAAGCACCCTTCCTCGATTGTACCGACCAAAAATATCTCCAGACATTGTCAAACATCCCTCAAAGGGAAACATTTTCACCCATTTTCCTCCAAACCCTCTTTGAGAATCATTGCTCTAGAAACAGCATAGAGACAGCACCACCACAAACCAAGCCCATTGTGATGGAGCCAATTCCAACTCATTGTGACCTTGTAAATCTGCATAGGAGCAGGTGACCTCATCTTCCTCCCATGGTGAGGCTGAGGGATTGGGCTGGTCAACCTTGTTGTTAGCAGCTGTGTTAGTCTAGGTAGACTAGCTAAACAATTCGACAGAAACTCATATGTCTATAAGAGAGAATTTTATTTAAAGGGTAACTGTACATTAAGGAAGCATCCCAACCCAGTGCTGTCCAAGCCCATAAGTCCAACATTAGCCCATATGTCCAACACCAGTCTACACAGTCCTCCCTCCATCTCACAAAACACACGCAGTGATGCCGACTGCAGGAGGAAAGCTAAATCAGTAAGCGTGTAAGCATCTCAGCGCTGGCAAGGGTCCCCACAGAGTTGTTCCAGCAGCCAGGGCTTCATCGGGGTAGGTCCATGTGGCTTCTCCTCAGGGATGTCTTAAAGGAAGTGAGCCTTGCCAGCTGAAACAGAGAACTGGCTAAGGAATCTGTACCCTAGACCTATCATCACAAAGCAAGAGATCTGAGAACTAGAAAGGCGAGGCTCACTGAGCCATTTATCCCTCCGCCCTTCAATTAACCCTACCTGTGTTTATCGGCCAGGTTGGCACAATAAACCTTAACTATCTCAGCAGCCAAGAGCTTCTTGTATGTAGAGGAGGAAGAGAAAAGTAAACATTGACTAGTGAATCAGGGATAATGGATTCAAGTCCAACCCTCATCCTGTTCCTTGCTATGCAAGCTTGGTAAATTGAAAAACTTTCTTAGCGTGGTTCCCCATCTAAATGAGAACGATAGAAAGACCTTTACAGAACCTCCCGGATCTTATGTTCTACATACATCTTTCATGTTGACTAATTTGATCCATAAAATGGGGTTTGCTCTATAAGAAGCTGCAGTGTCAAGTTCTTTGTATTTTCTAGACCTAGGGACAAGTTGTTTGGCTGGCACGATATCGCTTCCACAATTGTGTCACTGCGCTTCACTAGACCAACAACCGGCAGGACACATACGTCACTGCATCTGTAAGAAAAGAGAAATTCATATAGGTGCACCTGGAAGGAGTTATCGCCTAGGTAACTACATACTCCTTCTTGCCTTGTTATGAGTTATGCTCCCTTTTATCTGCAACATCCATTTGCTTCTGGCTGTGAGTCAAACTTCTGAAGGAAAGATGATATTCTGCAATCACTTTGAACCAATTCTTTTCTCCAAATAGATGTGCTGCTAGGTGAGGGGACGGGGAATAAAAAAACAGCTTTGTTGGTTGACTCCAGGGGCAATATGAAAGATTTAATGATTTCTTTTCCCCATTAGGCTGAAAGCCTCTGTTGTTGTCCGTCACTATCAAGTCCCAGTCAAGGTGATTGCTCAGGTGCAGCCTGGGGTTCTCAAACCGGTGACCTTCTGAAGCCGATGGCTGGGCTTAGCCTCCCAGGTGTCTCTGGGGAAATTCAAACTAGTATTTCTCAGCTCGTGGTTAGACACATTAGCGTTTATAACATCCAGGGATCCTGCAGCTAACGATAAGGCTAAAACTGAGGAACTAATAATCTTGATTTAAAGTCTTCAGAATATAAACCAAGTCTGAAAGAGTGAGTAATATCAGAGCTTAAATTGTGAGGTTCTGGTGAGCAGAAGGCTTGGGATGACAGGGAAAGTCCGAAATGCATTTGTGGGTTTTACACAGGGAATAAACATCTAGTGATCTCCCTCTAGCTCAAATTGAGGGATGGAAATACTGACCTTGCTGATCCGACGAAGAGTGTTATAGAGAAGACTATAGTAGATTAAAATGATCGATCTGATTTGTCACTCAGTCTCTCCTTTTTATACACTACGTGCTTGACCTGGTTTTTAATATTTTCTGCATGTACCTTTTCATATCTGTTGTATTTAGTCATTGTTGCGACCTTTCTTGACTTTCTGTTATGGATTTGTCTATGTTTTTTGGTATATGAACCCCAGGGTAGAGTCTTCTTTAGAGACAATCACCAGAGTAAGGCTTCTTGTGGGGTAAGGCAGGGGAGAGGGGGGAGTTAAAGGGAGCAGATATTAAGGAGTACAAGAAGGAAAAAGCTTTTGAAACTGATTATGTTACGGAATGTACAATACTGCTTTATCTGACCGGACTGTGGAATGGTATGCTGTCTGGAATAATTCTTAATAAAATGGCTTGAAAGGGGAAAAAAATCTTAAAAAAATAAAAAAGGCTTTTGTGCTATGAATTAGCCACAGGACACCCCCTCCCACCCCACCCCCCCCATGCCACCCCCATGAACACACTTCTTCGCAAGACAATAGACCACTTCCCAAGCGGGGTCTCAGCATCTGCTGTCAGTGGAGCCTCAGCTCTTGGTCCACTCCTCTTCTCCAAGCTGGCCCTCCTTGTCATGTACCCATTCTCTGTACTAACGCTATTACAGGGAGGATCGGAAGACCAGGCACTAGGAACCTCCAGCCCATGGAGCCCAAGGGAAGTTCAGACTGAGAGGACCTCCACGCTCTGGGTAAGGCAGAGGGTCATGAACCAGGCAAGGGTGTCAGGAGCATTTTATTTGTGCAAGATTGTGGGATCCATAGCATCGTATGAGATTCCCTTGGTGGGAATCGACTATTAATTGAATCGACTATTAATTGAAAATGAATCGACTATTAATTGAAAGGTTGACAGAAGAAAAGCCCGGGAGTCTACATCTATAAAATTCTGGGTGTTGATGCTACTCTGGCATGAATGGGGTCAGCGTGTATTGGAAACAGTCAATAGCAACAGAGTTTGGTCCTATGAGGCCCAAAGTACCGACTGCAACTAACATTTTTAAGAAAACCTATGAAGATTGAAATCATAATAAAACATAAAATAATAATAAGCTACATATTTTATTTTTCAATTCATAATCAGAAAAAGTGGGCATCAACCTCCAGCGAAGGTGTTGGAAGCTATTTGTGCATACACAAAGAAGTTCTAGACACATTCAAAATAGTTTATAAAAATATACCAATGGGCTATGCATATTAATCAAAGAAAATTGAATAAATGATACCAAATGAGATCCTTACTCCATTTCCCTTTTCATGAAAAGCTGATGTGAGTTTCCTTTCCAACTTACAATAGAAATATTCTCAAGGCTGGTCACTTCCCTGACAAATTCTTTTCACAATTTGGACCATGCTCTCAAACTTATCTTGAGAAAGCTTAGCTCGTTTTCATGTGCAATGACAGTGAGGCCTGGCTGTGTTTGGGGGTGTCCTTTGTGAATGCATGGTGGGTACACCCTGGGACACTGACTAGCCATCCAAAAGAACAAAACCACCCACTGCTCCACAGGAGAACAACAATATTTCCCACTCCTGTACACAATGACAGTTTCAGAACCCATGGGGGCAGTTTGAGCCAATCCTTACCCTGAGTCAGGATCACCTCCGTGGCAGTGAGTGAGTTGTGTGAAAATAAAGAGGCCATGATGAATGTCCATTTGCAAACGGAAAAAAAAATTGTTGCCCACAGTTTGCCAGAACGTTAACTATTTGATATAGCAGAGTCGCGGCTTAGAATTTGCCATATTACATGTGGACCAGTAACAAGCAATCCCATTAATAACATCCCCTCTCTGATGCTCTGGAGAAAATAAAATTCACATCAGTAGACTCTCTTGCTGCACCCAGCAGAGTAAAACCTGTCAGAGGCAGAAGCCAGTCAACTGCCTGTCTTCCCTGGGTGCTGCAGGTGGCTTTCCCTTTGATGGAGTCCAGCTCCCACTTTATTACCATCGCTCTACATTAACAGGAAATGCATACGTTTTACTTTGCTGGCCGGTTTCTGCCTTATACAAGTTCTGGCTTTCAAAGGTTTTACTGTTTAAGGGTCACTTGATGACAATAGTTCTTCAAAGTGCACGTCACGACTGTACCCTGTAGCCCAGGGCCCTCCTCTTCATGGTTCCACTGTTAGCTATTGTCTCTGACTCCTGTTAAAAATATCACCACCAGAAGTATGAATGTTTTGAAAAGTATTCCAGCATTAAAGGAGATCTCTTTGTTCCTAGACTACTTCCCTTTATGCTATAATGCAAGCAGTTTGAATAGTACCTCACGGATTAGAGAAAGACAAGTGTATTTCATTCCACCCAAGTGGGACGAGTGGGAACAACCTGATAAAACATTGAAATGTCTTTCATTTCTGCTGCCTTTCTGTGATTCGAAAAAGAGTTTTGTCTAAAACTATGGAAAGGACCATGGAGTACCAGAATCTGACCCGTGGCATTCCGTGAGTCAGAATCAAGACAACGGCAAGAAGCTCACCCCTTCTGTCCTCAGGTTCCTCCTGTAAGTGACTCCTTCATCCCCTGCAATTTGTGGATCCTCGATTAATCCTGAGTCTTGTTACCGTCATCAAGAGTGAGGTGAAAAGGGCTTGCATGCAGTCCTTCGGTGTATAGGTAGTCCTCACTGTCGGACAATGGAATTCTTTCAAATGACACTGTTTTGTCATTTATGATGTATGGTGAACATCTTTTCATCTTTATCATTATTATTGCAGTTTATTACAAATATCTTTATCAATCAGACATTTGAAGACCCATGAGTGGACACCTGATAACATCAGCAAATTAAACGCAACACCACTGTATATAATACACAGTACTACCAATACCAAAACCCCACTACCCTCCAACTGACTCCAGCTCTTAGCAGCCACAACTGTCTTCCTCAGAGAGTTTAGTAGATTTGAACTCCCAATCCTGTAGTTCTCAGTTCCCCATTTACCTGGCAGTACCACCAGAGGCTTCTCTTAACAATAAGATGCATGTGCATGTGCGCACACGCACACACACACACACGGTTCTAAGTTTGGTTCATTGTAACTTGAATACAACATGAGCCAGGAACTAGCTGTATTTACGATAGGTTGGTGTGGAATTGTGAAATTTTTGACACGAGGAGTGAATGTGATTTCAAGTGAATACTATATATTATTTGAGGAGATATTTTTTTATGGTGGGGCTCCAGGCTCTCAAATAGAAGCCTAGAGGTGGTGACTCCGTTGGCCAAGGCCATGTTCTAAGGACAGCCATTTTCCCAGATGAAGTCTAAAGCAGCTATCCAATTTGCTCCTCCTAGTAACTCATTCGCAGGAAGCATTCAGGAGACATTGTCTGTCCTTCCACCCTGTCTAAGCCTCAAAGCCACCTGGGACCTGAGAAGGCTGGGCAAGGTGACATCACACTGGCCTGTCTTATGTTTGACTCTGTAGACTTCATACTGCAGTGCCCCTTGGCTAGACAGGGGGTAATCCAAGAAATAAGGCTGCACAACCCTTTTATTGGGTTGAGAAAAGTGAGAAGTAGGAAGCAGTCCAAACAGATAAGGAAATGGAGTGAGCATATTGTGATCAGTATAGATCTTTGCAGATATCAGCCATCACAGGAGTAGCAAATAATCACAAAGGGGTACAAATGGATAGATTCTCAAAGCCTGACACAAGCACCCCATGTTCCAATCACCTGAAAGCACAAGAGGAAGAAGACAAGGTCAAAACTTACTAGTATGCAGAGTTCAGGCTATCCGTTTCATTGGAAAAATACCCGTTGAGTCATTTCTATGGAACTGCAGGGTCTCCTGCAGGTGCTAAGAGGTGTGTTCGATTCTGGTCACTCCCAGAAGGTGATTCCATGGCAGGAGGGTAGCCTGTTATATGTGGTTGCCCCCTCTGAGTTGGAATGAAAAAAGAAAGAAAAAAGGAGGAGGCCAGAGGAAATACTTCGCCTGTATCTTCAGTTTCCAAAGGAAGAGAATGAGGAGAAGACAGTCTGGGCCACTGAGCACAGATTGATCTCTTCTGTATCCAAATAGACACTAAGAAACCACATCTTGTCTTCCAGGACCAGGAAGGGGAGAGGGATGTAAGGACCCTTCTTGCTCACGAGGAAAGCCATTATAGACACAGCCAGATCCCTAATAGAAGAATAGGGAAAACCAATTTTATTCTGAAGCTCTGATATTGTCTTTTCATATGGGGCCATAAAAGGAGAAGAAACTGGTGGTGGAACTCACTGTAACTTCTATTGTTTGGGCTGCTTGGAAGATTGTTAAAATTAAAATCATATTAAGTCAGTAACACAAATTAATTTGAAGTGTATTTAATATATAATTTGAAAACCAGGCAACAGTTCTCCCTAGAGAAACAATGTATTGGGAAAAAATGAGCGAAAGTTCCAAGATCCTTCTACCCCATTGTATTAACGTTGCCAAGGAAATGGGCCAGATTTTTCATAAGAACGATTTACCCTAAAATACAACGTTCTGTTCTAGCCTTTGATTTTGTTGCTTCAAACTGACTTCACCTAGATAATTGTTCAAGAGCATAATTCCTGATTCCAAATGGTCTTTACTAATAAGAAAGACTATTGCTTGACATAAATGTAACTTTAAGGTTCAAGATTCAAACAGTCAGTGAAATGATCTGGGAGCATTGCAGTGTGACGTCTACAGATGCAAACGTGATGCCAGCCAGAATGATGGCACCTGGGCCATCATTCTCAGACCCCATGTGGCTTTGGGGCTCGGGCGGGGTAAAAAGGACAGATGACAGTTCCTGACTGATGCTGGGAGACAAAACTGGGGAAGCTACTTTCGACTTCACCTGGGAAACCAGCTGTCCTTAGGACAGAGCAGAGGCATACTGAGTCACAACCTTGACGGTTCTATTGGGAACAAAACCCCCATCTCTTTGGGATCCAGAGACATGGATTCCGTGAGAATTGAAACTTTGTTTTCACTAAGAAACACATTGTTAATTTATAAAGTACTCTACTTCCTCTGATCACATGTTATTGCCTGTAAAGTTGTTATGTTTTCTTCCAATCCTGAATTATTACATGAATTCTGTGTGTTTGGATCATCCCTCTTGTTGTCACTTGTTTATACATTTTTTATATCTTCTATTTGTTGTAAAGTACTTTGACTTCGAGTATTTTGTAGCGTTGAGCGGGATAAAATGTGATGATGGGAGACATCCAGAGAACAGCCTTCTCTCCGAAATAGTTCTACTCTTTATCTCAATGCTCCAATGAAGTGTTTATCGAAGTAGAGCCTCGTGACGACCCTCAAAAGAATATCTTGTGACGCTTGTTAAAAATATTTTCATGCTCATTCAAGATACACTGAATCAGAAAGTTTGGGATGGAACCCAAGGCAATGAAAGTTTTAGTTAGCAGCCCTGATGTGAATCCAATTAGAAACACATGTCTGTGACAGAGACATCTTTCACTATTGTGCAACACATGCTACTAAAACAGTTAATTTTAGCTTTGAAGACTTGAATTTGAAGTTGGAGGATTGGTCATGACTTACTTCATGTTATCATTTAAATATCACAGAACTCCGTCATAGGCATTTAATTGGAAGACCCCACTGCCACTGAGTAAATTCTACCTCACAGAGTTTCCTATGGAGCATCCAAGGCTGCACATCTTTTTTTAAAAAAATCATTTTATTGGGGGCTCATACAATTCTTATCACAATCCATACATCCATCCATTGTGTGAAGTACATTAGTACATTTGTTGCCATCATCATTCTCAAACCATTTGGTTTCTACTTGAGCCCTTGATATCAGCTCCTCGTGTTTCTCCTCCCTCCTCTTTCTCCCCTCCCTCCCGAACCCCTGATAATTTATAATTTATTATTTTGTCACATCTTACACTTTCCGACATCTCCTTTCACCTACTTTTCTGTTGTCCATCCCCCAGGGAGGAGGTTATATGTAGATCTTTGTAATCGTTTCCCCCTTTCTACCCCACCATCCCTCCACCCTCCAGGTATTGCCACTCTCAGCACTGGTCCTGAAGGGATCATCCACCCTGGACTCCCTGTGTTTCCAGTTCCTATCTGTACCAGTGGTCCAGCTGGGTTTGTAAGGTAGAGTGGGGATCATGATAGTGGGGGTGGGGGGGCAGCATTTAAGAAATAGAGACGGCTGCACACCTTTGACAGAGTAGAAACCTCTCCTTTCACTCATGAGGCTAATGGAGAGTTTGAACCTTGAAGCTTACCGTGAACCCACTGCTAACCTGACAGTCAGCTTCTCTAAATTCTTTTTCCCAACCAGTGTTATGATGGTAATAAGAATGCAAAGGGCAGTTCAATATTTTTGTCAACATGTGAAATTGAGATGATTCATCAACCTGTCACTGATGAGCACCAGTATGCTTATAAGAAATTCAAGGACTAGCAATGTCCCTGGCTTGAGCCTCATTCTTCCCATGATCAACAAGTAAAGCTCATCTACTGGTGTTATACCTGCTTGCCAAAGCATTGAGCCCCAGGGAACTATGTTCATATTTCATTTAGGGATGCCACATCTAATTAGTTCCAAGGGTGGTGATGGTGCACTACAATTACATACAAGCCAATTGGTTTTATCTGACCTGTCTATTAGGACAGTAAATTTTAAGAATTATATTTAATAGAGTGGGATGCCCTACCAAGACCTGGATATTTATACTAATGATGTTTTCATTTTCATGAAAACCAAAGTGAGAAAAATAGGTCATTTGCTCCAAATAGACAAACGCTAGTTAAAGAGGAATAGATATAAATGCTACCCCAGTTAAAAGTTGATCTAGCATAACAACATTTAGAGCCTCATTAAGCAATGGAAATATCACTAACTAAAATTACTATTGGCATTTTAAAAGCATGCTGTTGTTGTTGAGTACCCTGGTCTCAGTTAGGTACCCTGGCCGAGCTACCATTCATAGGAGCCCTATGGACCACAGAATAAATCACTGCCTGGCCCTGTGACCCTCCTCACAATGACCACCCTGCTTGAGTCCATTGCCACAGCCCTGTGACTGTCCGTCTCGTTGCTATTGTTTTCCAAGCATTCATTTATGCTCTGTTGTCGTCAACTAAATGATCCCATTTGAAGACCACTGTCGTTGTGCTGTGAAGATTTCATCAGAAAACATATTGTGATCCCGTATGGTAAACTTGATCGGCCAATTAAAAAGTCAAACCTTAAATGAACTTGCAGACCAGAGTTGGCAAGTTGATGAGCATTCTTTATTAAGCTATGAAAGTAGATTTTAGACTCTTTTTCAAATAGCAGAGTGGCACAAAGTTATTCTGGGAGTAATTCAATGTGCTAAGTGAAGTCAGTTGACCCCTGATTTATCCAAGATCCCTTAAATAAATATGGCATCCACTTCACAGATTGGATGGTGAAAAAATAATTGCAGTATCTCCGAAGGGTACCCAGCCTATAAAAATATCCTCTGTGCTCTTCTGTCCCTCTGCTTCTAATTGTTGCTTTCCATTCTACTGCTCTAGTTGCATTACTTCTATGTGTGGCCATTTCCCTCTCAAAGATTCAGCATGCAAGCTGCTCAAGGAAAATGATTATAACATAAAAAATGCTTATAACAATAACTTTAGAGGAAAGACAAGTGGAGCTGACCGGAATTCAACATACATCTAGGGCCAAATTCAGACACACCTCCAGCATGAAACAACTTTCCAGCCAAGTGAATTCCAGATCACCCAGCCCAAAGACAGCTAATGAATTGACGGCTTTAAAATGCTGTGACTTAGAGGTAGCTTATTGAACAGCAATAGCTGACTGATACTTAGACAATGGTTCTAACTATTAATAGACTTTGCAACAGTATTGGTGGAATCCAGAAGTCAGTACAATAATTGTTTCCATGTGCTGAGATAAAATAATAGCAAGCTAGAATTATGTAACCTGAAAACATATTTAAACAGACAGAGAAAAAATTTTTTAATCAACAGATACTTCCCGCATACTCGTATACTTCAGAAAGGGGAAATTTGACCCCCCAAGAGAATGCTGAAATGAAAGAAAAATGGTGAGTAAATAAACTTGAACATATGTAGGCATGTTTAAACTAACAAAATATGAATCTCTTAGAGTCAGTTGGCCAGTTAGCTGTCTTCCAAATTTCTTGACATAAATAAGTGTTTCCAGCACTGCATCCATTTGCTGAAGCATCTCATTTTGTATGCCAGCAATACCCGCAGCCTTTTCTTCACCTCGGCCTTCAGTGAGCTTGGACTTCTTACTCCAGTGGCATCAGTTGTTTAGCAATATGCTACCTTCTGATTGGCTGAACCTCAACCGATTATTTTGTACCACAACTGTGCATTTCTTCCATCTTCCCTTGGGTCTTCTTGGGCCGTTACATTTTTTTCCTATAGAATACTCCAATGGTGTTTCTTAAGACTTGAGTTCTTTCAGTTCTTTCAGTTTGAGAAATGCCAATCACGTTCTTTGCTTTTGATTTTCCAATTAACGGACCTTGCACACTTTATGATAATGCTTCACTATGTCTTCTCAAGACATGTTTTGAAATCGTTGGTTCAGCTCTTTTACTGCATTGTTTTTACTATTGCTTTAGCTACTCTAAATTCAAGAGCCCAATGCTCGTTTATTACTTTGTTGTCCTGTGGTGGTTTGTGTGTTGCTGTGAACCTGGAAGCTATGTCATTGGGATTTCAAATGCCACCAGCATCACCCTACGTGAACAGGTTGTAGCAGAGCTTCCAGACTAAGAACAGATAAGAAAAAGGACTGGGTGCCCCTCTTCAGAGAAAGAAGCCATTGAAACCCTTATTGCATATTCAAATACTGAAAACATAAACAGAGGAAGCAGAGCAGTGTTGGAAATCCTGCTGGCAGAGGGGACCCTCGGGTCTGAAGGCACTGAGAATGTGACTGAAGAGGAGATGATTACTTGGAAGTGAGTCTACGACAGTAACATGAACAGAGTAATGCCTGTGTGAGTGGAGTCTTTGGGAGCTTCATTTGCTGACGGGGCATGACTCCAGGTAAACAGAATGAGCTGCAAAAATCTTCTAATGATTGGAACTTGGAATGTGTGTAGAATGAATTAAGGAAAACTGGAAATGGTCAAAGAGGAAATGGAATGCATGAAGATGGACACCCTAGGAATCAGTGAGATGGAACGGACTGATATTGGCCATTGTGAATCAGAAAATCATATGATTTACTGTGCCAGAAATAATAAAATCAAGAGGAACACAATCAATATTCATTGTCAGATAATATCTTGCTAAATCAATCATGAAGTACAATGCTATCTGTGACTGAATTATATCTATTTGCCTCCAAGGAAAACCCATCAATACAACTATTACTCAAATGTATGCACCAACCACAAAAGCTAGTGATGAAGAAATTTAAGAATTCTACCAAAAACTTCAGTCAAAAATTGATCAAATGTGCAATCAAGATGCATTAATCGTTATTGGAGATTGGAATACAAATGTTGAAAACAAAGAGGAAGGAACAGTAGTCAGAAAATATGGACTTGGTGATGTAAATAAATTGCATAATAAAATTTTGCAAGCCAATGACTTGTTCACAGCATATTCCTTTTTCAATAACACAAAAAATACTACACACAAGGACTTCTCCAGATGAAGTATACAGAAACCAAATGGACTACATTTATGGAAAGAAATCATGGAGAAGCTCAATATCAGCAACTAAAACCAGACCAGGGGCTGACTGTGGAACTAACTGTCAGGGTAAAGCTGAAGGATATTAAAACAAGTAGCCAAAATATAAGCTTGAATCTAGCCCACCAGAATTTCAAGAACAGATTTAATGCATTGAACACTCATTCGTCCTCCTGATGAGCTGGGCGAGGACATCAAGACCAACATTCATAAAGAAAGCAAAAAGTCATTAAGAGACAGGAAAGAAAAAATCAAAATGGATGTCAGAAAAGATTCTGAAACTTGCTATTAATCAGTCTTAGTGAAAGCAAATGGAATAAAGGATGAAGTCAAGGAGCTGAATAGAAAATTTCAAAAGCACTTCCAGAAGTCACAACCAAATATTACAATGAAATGTGCAAGGACCTGGACGTAGAAAATCCAAATAGAAGAACATGCTCAACATAAATGAAATGGAAAGAACTCAAGAAAAAAATTCAATCTTTGCATTGCAATTTTTAAAATTTCTATAGGAAAACTATTGAATGATACAGAAAAACATCAAGAGTGCCAAAAAGTACTACTTGACAGCCCACCATGTATTAGGTACCAGATGAGCAAGAACCAGTGGTGCTGAAGGAGAAAGTTCAAACTGCGCTGAACGCATTAGTCTAAAACAAGACTCTAGGAATTGACAGACTACCCATTGAAATGTTTCAGAAATCTGAAGAAGCACTGGAAACACTCACACATCTGTTTCAGGAAATTTGGAAGACAGCTACCAGGTCAATTGGCTTCAAGAGATTCATATTTGTACCCATTCCAAAGAAAGGTTACCCAACAAAATGCTCAAACTATAGAATGATATTGATATCCCACACCAGTAAAATTTTGCTGAAGATCATCCAACAACAATGTCAGCATCACATTGACAGGGAACCACTAGAAGTTCAGGCAAGATTCAGAAGAGGACATGGGACAAGGGATATCATTGCTGATGTCAGATGGATCTTGGCTCTGGGAGAGAATCCAAGAGAGATGTTTCCTTGTGTTTCATTGACTATGCTAAGGCATTCAACTGTGTGGACCATAAAAAACTCTCGATAACCTCACAAAGAATGGGAATTCTGCAACACCTCATTGTGTTCATTCAGAAATTGTACATAGTTCAAGAGTCAGTTATGCAAACAGACCAAGGGAATACTGCAGGATTTAACATCAATAAAGGTATGAATTAGGGTTGTATTCTTTCACCACATGTGTTCAATCTATATGCCAAGAAAATCACCAGAGAGACTGGATTATATGAAGAAGAGTGCAGCATCAGGTGAAGGAAGGCTTATTAACAACCTGCGCGATGCAGGTGATACAACTTTGTGGAAAGTGAGGAGGACTTGAAACACTTCAGTATGGATTGCAACTCAATCTGAGGAAGATGCAAATCTTCACAACTGAACCCATAAGTAACATCGTAGTAAATGGAGGAAAGGTTGAAATTGTCAAGGATTTTGTCTTGCTTGGATCCACATCAATGCTTATGGAAGCAGCAGTCAAGAGATCAAAAGACATATTGCATTGAGTAAATCTGCTGCACAAGACCTCTTTAGAGTCCTGAAGAGCAAGGATGTGACTTTGAGGATTACTGTGTGCCTAACCCAAGCCGTAGTGTTCTCCATTATATCATATGCATGTGAGAGTTGGACATGGAATAAAGAAGACAGTAGAAGAATTGATGCATTTGAATTGGACTGCCAAGGTTGTACCAAGGACAAACTGATCTGTCCTAGAAAAAGCATGGTCAAAGTGCTCCTTAGACTCAAGGATGGCAAGAGTTCATTTTACATCCATTGGACATATTGACAGGAGAGACCAGTCCCAGGAGGGCATCGTATGTGGTAAAGTGAAGGGACAGAGAAAATGGGGACAGCCACCGATGAGATAGATCGACACAGTGGCTGCATCAAGGGATCCAGATATAGGAACAATAGTGAGGATGGTGATGAAACATCTAGTGTTTCATTCTGTTGTGCATAGGGTTACTCTGGGTCAGAGCAGACTCGATGGCACCTGTGTTAGTCCGGGTAGACTAGAGAAACAAATCCATAGAAACTCACATGTGTATAAGAGAGAGTTTTATATAAAGGGTAATTGTACATTAAGAAAGTATCCCAAACCAGTCCAGTCCCAAGCTCATAGGTCTGATATTAGCCCATATGTCTGATACTAATCTATAAAGTCTTCAGACTCATGAAACACATGCAATGATGCTGAATGTAGGATAATCACAGACCAGTTGGTAGAAAGTCTTTAGATCCGGTGGCATTGTAAGCATCTCAGCGCTGGCAGGGATCTCCACGTGACTTCTTCAGTACCCAGAGCTGCATCAGGGTAGATCCATGTATCTTGTCCTCAGGGATGTCTCACAGGAAGTGAGCATAGCAAGAGAGTGTCTCCCGCCTCCAAAGAGGAAAAACAGGATTTCCTAGAATTCTTAGGAGAAGGCCATGCCCACACAGAGGCCTCATTGGCTATGATCCTATTGGCGGACT
Organism: Tenrec ecaudatus; assembly: GCF_050624435.1. Taxonomy (NCBI): domain Eukaryota; kingdom Metazoa; phylum Chordata; class Mammalia; order Afrosoricida; family Tenrecidae; genus Tenrec; species Tenrec ecaudatus. The sequence continues at coordinate 70,984,097 of NC_134539.1, read as the reverse complement.
GGTCTCCACCCCTTCACTCTTAATCCTCTCAAGTCCCAAATTAACACCAGATTATGTAATTACCACAGCACCTAAGGACAATAACAACAAAACACTCAAGAGCATTTTTCTTGAGTCTCTACTGAGATCACTTCTGGTCTTCTCTTTCTTCCTTGTCTTTTTTATGGACTTTTGTTCTCATCATGAATGATCTCACAACTCCCTTGGCCTTGCAGTCATTAATGTTCAATTTGTCAAATCTATTCTAGAGATGGTTTCTAAACTGAGATGACATTGGGTTTGTGGACCCGTTTTAATTTTCTCCTGTTTCCACATGAACTTGCATGTGACTAATTAGTGATCTGTTCCACAGTCTTTCTCTTGCCTGTTCTGATAATATTGAAGTAACTACAACTGTCAATTCCTGGGTATTCCATGTGACAAGGTCTACATGTATAATCATTGCTTATGTATGTGGGGTGGGGGGAAGGTAAGTCTTAAAGAAATCTATAGTGTGAGATCTTATGTCATATCACCAAAGCTATATTTTTCTAAGTCTTTCATTTCTTCATCTTTCATATTGGTGTTGGTGGGTGAACTTCAATAATAATCATTCTTGGTCTGTTTTGCAGCTATGTGGACATTGAATTATTACTGACAACATTGTTGATTGTGAAGTGTTCTTTTCTTTTAAAAATTATTCATTTTATTGGGGGGGTCTCTTACAAATCTTATAACAATCCATCATTCTTTTAAGGACCCTTGTACATGTGTTGCCATCAATATTTCCAGAACAGTTTCTTTCTACATGAGTCCTTGGTATAGCTCCCTCTTTTTTTTTATCTCATCCCTCCCTCACCCTCCCACCTTCATGAATCCTTGATCAATTATAAATTATTATTATTTCATGTCTTACACTGTTCATTGTCTCCCTTCACCCACTTTTCTGTTATTGGTTCTACTGGTGGGTGTGGGGGTGGAGGAGATGATGACTATATATCCAACCTTGTGATGGAAGAAGTGTTCTTTGCTATGTGAATTAAAATTGGCATTCCTTATATAGTAGGCCATATTATTAAATTCAAAGTGGCCAATATGAGTCCATTTCAGCTCACTGCTGACTAGGACATCAATCTTCTAGCATTCCATTTCAATTCTGAAAGCTTTCAAGGTTCTGTAATGCATACATGCAGCATACGTTTCATGTTCCAATTACTAATGTGTGGTGTCTGCTGTTTCTTCTGATTTCATTCATGCCATATCAACAAATGAAGGGCCCCAAAGCTGTGCTCCAACCGGCTCTTCTCCAGACATATGCTGAGTGCCTTCCCACCTGAGGGCTTCATTTTCAACACTATATAAGACAACCCGCACTACTCTCCAGAATGTCTTCACTAACTTTTTTTTTAAGTAGATTGTGTTAGTCTGGGTACTTTAGAGAAACAAATCCACAGAAACTCCTTTGTATATAAGAGAGAGTTTTATATAAAAGGTAAGTGCACATCAAGTAAACATCCCAACCCAGTGCTGTCCAAACCCACAAGTGCAACATTAGTCCATATGTCCAACACCAATCCACAAAGTCCTCCTCCATCTCACAAAACACATGCAATGACACTGACTTCAGGAGGAAAACCAAATTAGTGAGCGTGTAAGAATGTCAGCATTGGCAGGGGTCTCCACACGGATGCTCCAGCACCCGGGGCTTCATTGGGATAGGTCCATGTGGCTTCTCCTTGGGGATGTCTTGCAGGAAGTGCACCTTGAAAGCTGAAGTAGGGAACTGGCTAAGGCAGCTGCACCCTGGGCCAACATCACAAAGCAGGAGACCCGAGAACTGGAAAGGTGAGGCTCACCGAGCCATATATCCCTCCACCCTTCAATTAATCCCACATGTGTTTATCGGCCAGGTTGGCACAATAAACTTTAACTACATCATAGATTGCCAAGTTGTTCCCAGTCTGTCCTACTGATGCTTGTTTACCCTGGGTGATCCTGCTGGTCTTTAAAATATCACAGCAACACACAAGTAAACACAGTACAACAAACCGAAAGCGAGTTGACTGCTTAACTGATGGATCACTAGAGCTACTGAAGATGACCTTAGAATAGATACAGTAAAAATGGAAGCATGTGAAGTAATGGACAAGTCTTACTTCAAAGACCACTATCATTATTAACCATTATTAATTTCAATTGTAGTGACCAATATAGGGATTTTTAAACCTTTAAGGGAATAGATAGCCTCATCTTTCTCCAGAAAAGTGGCTGGTGGATTTAAATATCTGACCTTAGAATTAACACTCCAATGCATATCTGAAAACACCACCAGGGATCTCCTCCACTTGTCGCCAACAATAGTAAGTATATGAAATATATGACCAATGTGTGCAATTGAATGTCACAATTAAATGGTGATGTATAAAATTCTAAACCTTACAAAGAGTGCAAATTTTCTCAAGCATTTATAAAACACTTATATTAACTGACCACATAATAGCCACACACACACAAAAAGAAAAATAATCACCTTAATACCATGTATATGAAATAATATAACCAAATAGAGCACTACAAGTATAATCTCCTTTAAATGCTTACGTGGTATTATTGAGACTATAAAAATTGACCAGAAATTCCAGAAACAAGCCCATATATATATGGAAATTTGATGATAGAAACGGCATTGCAAATCACTGAGAAAAGGATTTCCAAAATAGAATTTAGACAATGGTTTATGGACATGATAAAAATAATGAATTAAGTGTCTGCCTCACACTAGAAGTAAAAAGATGCATTGCATTGAGTAAGTCTGCTGCACAAGGCCTCTTTACTGGAGAGCAAGGATGTGACTTTGAGGACCAAGGTGCACTTGTACCAAACCATGGTGTTCTCCATTGCACTATGTGCATGTGAACATTTTAATGAGGAAGTCCATAGAGGAATCAAGGCATGGGAAGTGTGGTGCTGGAGAAGAATATTGAAAGTGCCATGGGTTGCCAAAAGGACAAACACATCGATCTTGTTAGAAGTCAAGCCAGAGTTCTCCTTAGAAGCACTAAATGTAAGACTTCATCTTATATACTTTGGACATGGTGTCAGAAGAGGACGGTCTTTGGAGAAGGACAACAGACTTGGTAAATAGAGGGGCAGCAAAAAAGAGGAAGGCACTGAAGGAGATGGACCGACACAGTGGCTGTAACAATAGACTGAAGAATAGGAACAATTGGGAGGCTGGTGCAGGGCTGGGCAGTGCTTTGTTCTGTAGTACATAGGTGCACTATCGACTGGAACCAACCCAATGACACCTAACAGTAGCATCAGCAACAACAACAACAGCAATATCCAACTAAGGATTAATATTGAAATAAATAAATGCCCTTAAAAGTCAATAAGAAAAAGACAAATAATATTAAAATATTTGTGTATAGAAACCTGGAAAATTACAATACAGGGAACAAAAACAATAATTTAAATGTAAAAACCTATGTGGCTTGCATGTAATAACCGGAGGTATGTAAAATAAGATCATAATGAGATCTAATTTTACACTTACTAAGCTTACAATATAGAGCTCTGTGGCTTATGAGTTGGGCTGCTAACCACAAGTTCAACAGTTCAAATCTGTCACTGCTCTGAGAGAGAAAGATGACGAGGCTGTCTGCTCTCATAAAGATTTATGGCCTCAGGAACCCAAAGGGAAGTTCTACTGTGTCCTATGGGGTCACTATGAGTTGGAATTGGCTTGAGGGCAGTAGATGTTTTAGGTTTTCAGTAAAAATGTTGGTTTATGGTGATAAAAATTGCATTGATTGAGGGAAAAGTAGCACAGTAGATTTCATGTAATCCTTGACCATAAATTGTACACATATAAAAAGTTGGCTTGGCCAAAGTTGTATGATAGATATATTTACCACACACACAAAAAAAGAAGAAGAGCAATAGATGACACTACTTCTGTACCACCAACTGCTTCATGAGACTTGGTTTCTTGTTTTTAGGACAGCGGTTTTCAGCCTGTGGGTCATGACCCCTTTGGTGGTTGAACAATGCTTTCACAGGGGTTGACCGATTCATAACAGTAGCCAAATTCCACTTATGAAGTAAGTAGCAACAAAAATAATTTTATAGTTAAGGGGTTACCACAACATGAGGAACTGTATTAAACAGCTGTGGCATTTGGAAGGTTGAGAACCACTGCTTTAGGGTTTCTTGGGACATCCTATTTAATAGGCCTCATGTTACATTTAGTGTTTCTCTTTTAACTCTTAGTTTGCTGCATAGTGCCTGGGGTCTTAAAAGCTTGCAAGTGGCATCCAAGGTCCAACAATGGTTCCTATTTGCTCAGAGCACCAGAGGGGAAAGACAGTGGGTAGCTAGCGACTCTGGGAGCAAACACTCCCTGTGCCGTGAGACCAGAACAGGATGGTGCCTAGCTACAATGAAAGAATGTTTTGATCAAAGATTCTGCAGGAAAAAATTCATCTCAAAGGGAGGATATCCAGAAAAGAATTTCAAATTGCCATGGAACCCAGACTTTCCCGAATCACAAATGCTGGGTCAACCTTAAACTATTGATTGCCCTGAGATAACCATTAAGCCTGAAACCCAAACGGTTCCCCAAAGTCTTTTTAAAAGATAAATAATATTTAGTTAACTAGTGAAAAATGTCTGTCTTGAGCATGGTGCTCCTTTAAGAACCATCTTCATGGGTCAAACTGACAACAGCAATTTAAGATATTAAATAAGAGATGTAAGGCTTTATGAATTTATGTTAATCATGGACGAACACTTTGGACCATGAAGCCGAGAATGCTGGTGTAACTTGAAGATGAACCAATGACGTTGAGTTGTACCTGTAGAGGTTGTGTAATTTACGTATGCTCTACTGTTTATATTCTCAACACAATGAAAAATTATATTTTATAAGAAAGAAATTACTAGGTTTGCATCCCAGCCCCATCATTAATTACTCATGCAACTTTTAAAAATTCACTTAGCATTTTAAATTTACAATTGATTTTTATTTTATTAAATGAGATCAAAATAATAGCATCTTAGAAGGTTGAATAGAAATTGAAGGAGCTTGTATGAGTCAATAATAAAATGTAAAAATATATAAATAAATAAATCTTCCTCTAAAAAAATGAAATTGAAGGAGCAGTAAGCTTGTGTTACTTCTTTTTCCAAATGACTCTCTGTTATTAACACGTGTACACTTACTGCTCCTTAAACTTCCAACTTAGCCTTCTCAGTTTCTCTTATTTTGATCTCATTTAATAAAATCCAAAATTGTGCAAGCATTCTTAACTTCTTTTTCCAAATGACTATTATAGAGAATGGTGACACAATTTGAAAATGCGATCGATACTACTGAAGGGTAAATGTAGATGTGGGTGTATTGGTGCATGTTCTACTGTGTATGTTTTCAATAAAATATTTTCATTCAGCATGTTAAAAGAAGATTTAGCAAAGACAATTCTCACATGCTGTGGTTGTAAATGTAAATGAGTTACTACAGTTCAGAAAGCATATTGACATTAATCTTACAAAGCTGAGCATTTACATATTCTATTATCCATGAATTACACTAAAAAAACCCCAAGAGAATCTCCTTTACAGAGCAATGGGAGACATACATGCGGATATCCACAGGAGCACTGACTTTAATAAAGGAAACATAAGAGAAAATCATAGGAAGAAAGGTACACTTAATGAAAAATAAATTAAATAAAGTATATACAGTAGTATGGGTGAATCCTAGAAATATGCCTTTTGGTGAAAAACGCCATTTCCCAAAGACTATTTAAATTGATTATGCATGTGTGTGTTACTTTATTTTATTTTTTAAACACTTTTATTGGAGACTCTTACATCTCTTATCACAATCTATACATTCCTCCAATGTGTCAAGCATAGATGCACAGATGCCGCCATCATCATTTCAAAGCATTCTCTTCCCACTTGAGCTTCTGATATTAGTTCCCCATTTCTTCCTCCTCCCTCCCTCCCTCCCTCCCCTGTCCATCCTCCTTCATGAACCCTTAATAAGTTATACATTATTGATTCCATATTTTACATTGTCCTCCATTGCCCCTCACCCACTTTTCCATTATTTGTCCCCCTAGGAGGAGGTTCTAGGTTGATCCTTATGATTGATTCTCCCTTTCTCCCCCCACTCTCCCCTAATCCCCCTGGTATCTTTACTCTTCTTGTTGGCTCTGAGGGCTTTATCTATCCTAGATTCCCTGAGTTGTGGGCTCTTATCTGTACCAGTGTGCATGCTCTGGTCTAATCTTAATTGTAAGGTGGATTTGAGGTCATGATAGTGGGGTGAAGGAAGCACCAAAGAACTAGAGGAAAGTTGTGCGTTTCATCGGTGCTATACTGCACCCTGACTGGCCCATCTCTTCCCTGGACCTCTCTGTGGCAGGGTAAATAAATCAGAGATGAGAAGAATGGGATCAATGGTTCTGGGGGGATACTGGAAAAGGGGAGGTGGGAGAAAAGAAGGGGGAGGGGAACCAACCTATTGTGCCATTTTTTAAAGTTCCTGAACAATCAATGTAATTAATATACAGAGAAGCATATATATTATTTATTTTTATTTTTGTATTAAAAGATCATTGTACTGGGGGTTCTAACAGCTCTTATAACAATCCATTCATCAATTGTATCAAGTATATTTGTTCATATGTTGCCATCATTATTTTCTAAACATTTACTTTCTGTTTGAGCCCCTGCTCTCAGCTCCTCTGTTTTTGCTCCCTCCCCCCTCCCATCCTCATGATCCCTTGATAAATTATGTTATTATTTTTACATCTTTTATAGACCGCTGTCTCCCTTCCCCCATGCTTTCTGTTGTTTGTCCCCCTCGGGGGGGGGGATGGTGGAGGGGTGCTATATGTTGATCATTGAGATAAGTTCCCCTTCCTCCCCTCCTCTCTCCACCTTCCCTCTACCCTCCTGGTATCACTACTCCCGCTCCTGTTCCTGGATTCTGTCTGTGGTGAGCTCTTATTGTTTATCTGTACCTGTCTACAGAAGTGTACATATTAAATAAAATTACATTTTTAAAAAGCAAAAGTTTGGTAAATTCATCTAGCTGAGAAAGTAAGTAAAATAAAGCAAGGAAAAGATGGTGGAATCTCACAGATGTAGTGATAAGGCTCTAGCTTTTAAGTTGGTGGTAGGTTCATGAATATTTGTTGCACTTTACAACGTATGTATGAGTATATTTCACGTGCATTTTATTGTATGTATCTAAGAGGACGTATATTTGTTAAAGTTAATAGAATTGATGACATGCTCTGACAGAGTTCTTTTTATGGACTCTGTAGTTCAGAATTACAAGAAATAATTAAAGAAGAGTAGACACGTCAGGTTAAATAAAACTGTTAAACAGATTAGTAATTGTAGGTTGAATAAAGTCTTTGTGCTAAGATATGAGATACATGCTAGACAAAGGCAAGAGTTGAGAAATATCTACATTCTTCATAAAAGCATTACAAATATAGGACAATGAAAGCTCAAATATATGGGCTTTACCTGATTTAAGGTCACGGTAGGATTTGGTTCCAACAATATTCAACTACTAACTCACAATATATAATCAGAAGGTGTCCTGATTGAATTAAGTTCCTTAAAAAATATCAAGTTGGATGGATCATGATTCCCAGTAGTTTAATAGTAATTTAATGATGTGACTTGGCAGGTATGTAATGATGTAATCATCCCCTTGGCACAACCTGATGCAGCCATTTGTGAGGTAATTAGGGTGGGACATAATGCCTTTACCCAGTGCCACAGGCATGATCTGATGTGAGGGAGTTTCACTGGGTTGTGGCCAATATTGCCTTTTAGCTTAGAAGCGATGTTTTAATCTAGGTAGACTAGAGAAACAAATCCATAGAAAATATGTATATAAGAGTTTTATATAAAGGGTAAGTGTACATTAAAAAGGCATCCCAACCCAGTGCTGCCCAAGCCCATTAGCCCAACATTTGCCCATATGTCCGACACTGATCTACAAAGTCCTCCTCCATCTCACAAAACACACACTAAGATGCCAACTGCAGGAGGAAAGCCGAGTCAGTGAGCGTGTAAGCATCTCAGCGCTGGCAGGGGTCTCCCGACATGGCTGCTCCAGCACCCAGGGCTGCATTAGGGTAGATCCCTGTGGCTTCTCCTTAAGGATGTCTCACGGGAACTAAACCTTGCTAGCTGAAGCAGGGAACTGGCTAAGGCAGCTGTACCCTGCTGTGACCATCACAAAGCAAGAGACCCGAGAACCAGAAAGGTGAGGCTCACTGAGCCATTTATCTCTCTATCCTTCAATTAATCTCACATGTGTTTATTGGCCAGGTTGGCACAATAAACCTTAGCTATCTCAGAGAGGAAAGAAGAGAGCAACAGAAGCATCAGAAACAAAGCAAAAGGCCTTGATAACACACACACACACACACACACACACACACACAAAGCAGCAATGGAGTGTATCTTTTGAACCTGGGGTGCTTGTGTTGAGAACCTTCTAACCCCAAGAGAAGATTGAGGTCAAGACACATGAAGATTTCCAAGGAACAAGAGGCCCCCAGAAAGGAGAAAGATGCTTTCCCCAAAGCCAGAAAGAAAGTCTTCCCCTGGGTTGACCCCAGGAATTCAGATATCTAGCCTTCTAAACTGAGAGAGACTGAGTTTATATTTGTTAAGGCCATCTGCGTGTGGCATTTCTGCCAGGGCAACCCTAGATAATTAAGACGTACTTATCACCTGAGTGGATTTTGATTATGCTGATAGAAAAGGTCAAGTCAAAGAAAGAAAATAAACCTCTAAATATGCCAATTATACAGTGACAGAAACCAGGCCTAATGATTGATTACCTGCAGGTGGGGTAAGATGGAGTTAGGAAGAGAAGCAAGAGGAATCGATTTAAAAATAAACTTGAAGAAAATTTTGGTGATAGTACGTGTGTTATCTTGATTGTGTTGACAATTCTGTCATTGTCAATCTAGGCCACAACATATCAAACTGTATGCCTTAAATATGTACAGTGACCATATATCAATTACATGTCAATGAAGCTGTTCAGAAGAGAGAGAGTATGCCGAAGAGAACATACCACAGGTCAAAGGCAAATTCCACCAACCTTATTAAAGGTCAAAGTGCTATGATGTCCCATTGGGTTGTTAACCAGAAGGTCAGCATTTCAAACCCACCAGCTACTACTTGGGAGAAAGATGGAGATGTCTGCTTTGGAAACCTCATATATGAGTCAAAATTAGAATTAACTCAATGGCAATGGGTGTGTTGTTGTTGTTATTTTAATCGCCAGAACCAGGACATCTCGGCTTTTAAAGCACACGCTGGTCACCTGGGATCTTGTTCAAATGAAAATTCTGACTCAAATCTCAGGGGCACCTGTAAATCTATATTACTTATTTAGCTCCCCCAGTGATTCCCATAATACTGTCAGGGAATCAGTTTGCATCTTAAGGCTCTCCAGTGGTACTCTCAGTATAGCTGCCCACTGGATCTTTGTGGCATCCAAAATATACCGGGGCTTCAAAAATTTTGTGGGAAAAAATATCTTTTAATCCCATTTTTCCATGAACTTTTGGAAGCCGATATATGTGTCTATGGGCTTTGAAATATTCTTGAACCCTGTCCCCTGTGATGTTTATTTAACTGGTCTGGTTATATCTGGGCATTGTTTTAAAGATTCAGGAATGCCTCTGAAGTGAAAGACCAGGCTAGGCTTTGCCTGAAATTGTCCCAGATGGTATCTCAGTAAGCTCGACAGCCTCATAATTATACTATCACTATGATTGAAACAGGAGATGACTGTTTACAAACCCAAATCCAACTTATATCTATTAGATACTCCTATAGTGCCACCCAATTCCAGGATTTACGAATAAATCCTTCATCGCTAGCTCCAGGGAACTCCATAGTACAGCATGGCTTGTTTTCCTTCTGAAAAAATACATGTCCTTTCTTTACCCAGCCCCCTCTGAGGGCCTCCTGCTGCCCCAGCAATCCGAAAGAGCTCCACTGCTGCCTAAGGTCAGTGCGACACTGACCATTTATTTCAATACCCCTACTTCAATGAGATCAGTTCAAAGGGAGAATTTCAGGCACCATGACCCTCCCCTGGAAAAAAGCAACATTTGTTGTGGGTAGTTGAAAAATATTGTTAAAAAGTCATAAAAATCTTTATTAAAACTATCAAACTATGATGTTATTATTTCTTGACATATCCTTCATCTCAGTCTATACACTTCTGACGATACTCTTTCCATCTCTCTAACCCTCACTGAAAGAAAGTCCACACTCTTCCATGTACATCACATCAAAACAGCAGTTTTGGAATTCCTCGAGGGATTCGAATCAGATTCACTTTCAACGTTCCTTGAGTTTGGGAAATAAGAAGTCTGAGGGCAAAATCAGGGTTGTAGAGTAGATGAGGTGAGGGTTGTTTTGTTCTTTAGAGCTGGAGTTTCAGGCATGTTAGAAAACAGGAAGATTGAGGTAAGTTAAAAAGTTTTGCTACAAAAGCATGGAAACATTTAATCAACAAAAAGATCGAAATGTGAAGCAATGGATGGGGGTGGGTGGGTGGCAGGAAGCAATTCTCTGCACAACATCCTTGCTCACCAATGTTTCTCACCAATGCAAGCTTCAATTTTCTTAAAACATCACCGTGATAAACCTGTGGGTTCATCCCATGACATTTGAGAAAATCTATCAAGATTACCCCTTTGAAATCTCAAGATACAATCAATGTGACCTCAACTGACCTCACTGCGTTGAAGTGAACCATCAGATCCCCTGAGGCACTACTGTTTGGTTAGAGTCTTTTGAAGGTACCCTCAGGAAATGGAAAACATGCATTATTAGAGAACCTGTCTACATCATCCACTGGTCACAGAGACATGTTTAAATATGTCTTGTATGATATGACCTATTGTTAGGTAGTTTAGTTTAAGGACTGGGGTGTCCATTATACATGCTCAGAGGTTGGAGCTACAGGCCAAGAAGGAATGGTACACTGCGCATGCTCAGAGGTTCAGATTCCGACCAGGAAGGGGAGGTACATCTGGGTGGGCACTGCACCTGGATTGCCCCACCTAGGCCAGGTAAATTCAGTTCAGCCAATCAGGTCAACCAGGGTTGCCATCATGCCTCCCCGCAGAATAATGGAAAATGCCGGAGTCCGGAGCCGAGTGCGTGACTTTCCAAGCAGCTTCTAGGGAGGCTACACGGGGTGAGGGGCCCTTCAGGTGCCTGTGTAAACCGGAGACTTCTTATAACTCTCATAAAACTCACTTGGATCACAAACCAGGCTTTGGCGTGTATTCTTTCTCCCGCAGCACCAAGGACTGAGGTATATCTTTCCCCTGAAAGATCTAACACTATCTATAGGAATTGAAACCCTAGTAGCAAGTTTGTGGCTTAACTTCATATATCTGTCAGGATTCAAAAAACCTGAAGCCATGCTAAATTTTCCAATAAATACACACACACACACACACACAGGGTTGGGAAAATGGAGAGAGTGGTTATTTGCTACTCGTGTGATATATATGCTTACCAAAAAACAAACGCACTGCCATCAAGTTGATTCCAACTCATAGTGGCAGAAGAGAACTTCCCTTGTGTGTTTCCAAGGCTGGAAATCTTTAGGGAGTGGCTTGTGAGCTTAAAACCACCAACCTTAAAGTTAGAAGCCCAGAATGAAATGTACTTTGCAACCAGGGATCCCTAGCCATGTAGAAATTAAGACTGGGGGACACGTTCCTTGCATCTCTTCTAGAAGAAAAACCTGTCAGTGGCACTTCGTTGGCAACACACAATCCATCACATGCATATTTTCCCTCTGTGTCCTCAGATATAGTCTCCACATTTCTTTACATACTCTCTGCAGTATGCAGATGGCATAACCTCGCTCACAGAAAGTGAGAGGGACTTGAAGGACTTGCTGATGAAGGATCGCAGTGTTTGGTATGAATGACAATACAATGTAAAGAACCCCCAAATCCTCAAAAGTGTAGTAATAGGTAATACCATGATAAATGGAGAAAAGGTTGAATTGTCCAGGATTTCTTCTTGCTTGTATCCACAGCCAATACTCATGGAAACAGAAGGCAAAAGATCAAATGACACATTGCACTAGGTCAATCTGTTGCACTAGACGATTAAAGTGTTAAGCAGCAAGGATGTTACTTTGAAGAATAAGATATGCCTGACCCAAGTCATAAATAGTCTACGGCCTCATATGATTGTGAAAGTTGGACATTGAAAAAGAAAGATCAAGGAAAAATCAGTGCATTTGAATGATGGTGTCAGGGGGAAATATTGAAAATATCATGGACTACCAAAAGAACAAACATTTGTCTTGGAAGACGTATAACCAGAGTGCTCCTTAGAGGCAAGAATGGTGAGACTTTGTCTCATTCACTTTGTACAGGTTCTAAGGAAAGACCAGTCCCTGGAGAAAGACACCATGCTTGGTAAAAAGCAGGGGCAGAAGAAGAAGGCCCTCAAGGACATGGATTGACACAGTGGCTACAACAATGGGCTCAACTATACTAACAATAGTGAGCACTACGTAGTCTTTTGTTCCGTGTCCATAGTCAGAACTGACTCGGCTGCACCTAATAAGAACTACTAAAGAAAACCTCTATAGCCCACTCCATTGCTACCACACAGCATTGTGCTAAGGGCACCCCAAATCAGCAGACACTCTGCAAGAATGATAAGTGAACCTTCCTGGAAATTCAAGTCAAGACAGAAGAGTGGCCTGCATGTTTCGAAGAAGGCGATTAAACTCTTCTTGATGGCTAAGTCAGTTGGAGCAACTTCCCATAAGGGCAAAGGTGTTCACCAATCCTTAACAAAAGAACACAATATGCCCTGTACTATGATCCTAATTGGACACTTTTGACCTAGTTCTTACTCTAGGTGACCCAAACAGTTTACACAGGACTTTAGGCTCTGCCTTTCTGAGGCATACAACATCCTTCATAGGCCACACCAGAAGAATTACATGGGGAACTCAACTAAGGAAACCAGGTTTTACCTTAAACTCACCGATAGCAAATTTAAGAAACATACTCCCTTGCAATTAAGGTTGAAATACTGTAGTGTGAGCAGGAAATGACTGCTATTCCAGGCTATGGAAGTGGAGATCTTTGGACTTTAATTTGGATCTCTAGCTTTGAGGGTGCCTGGTACTACAATGTATTTACTAATTTAATGTTACTTGCTTTCTTGTAACATGTACTACTCTTGTAGGCATAGTTCTACCTATATGAGTGAGTGTGAAAAGTATTACCTATCACCAGCCCCATTATTCATGTAAATAGTGTCTAGTCACCTAAGAGTTTCACTTGCACAAGTCAACAATTCATGTATTGTGGTCCACAATTGTGGGCCATAACTGGCCTATACTTGCATAATTTCCTTTCGTCAACAGCGTTTTAAACTTTATAGCACTGGTTATAGTGATGTCACTAGTAATAGAATTAACTTATTCCCCAGGGGGATGATTTATAATGTTCTCTATCATGAAATGATAATGATATCCCCAGAGTAAACCAGAGATAAATACATAAACCATAGATATATTAATGGATTTTGAGCTCCTACTTAATTCTAGGCCCAATCTCAAACAATGAGTTCATATGCCATGGCCCTACTCAATGACTGCCTTTTGAAGAGATCAGTGAAGATATGGGTGTTTTAACACAGTATAGTGAAGAAACCAGATGATGCCTAGCTACCAGAAAGCATACCATCTGGAGTCTTAAAGGCTTGTCTTAAAACAAGCAGCCATCTAAATGAGAGGCATCAACTAAGTCCACATGGAAGAAGCACACTAGGCTGTGTGATCCAAGAATTGTGACTACTACAATCAAAATCTGAAGGGGGGAATGGTCTCAAAGCTTCAATTGGGAACACCAGTTTGCAGAAGGCCACAGATGCCAGTGGAAACCCCAAATCCGTGTGCAGGGTCCACACCAGGATGAAGCCTCCAGGGAATGCCCTCTGCCCACAGTCGAGGGACGTGATTAGCCTAGCCATCAGACAGAGATCTCTGGAAGGTCGATTGTGGCAGATCGGTTATGACAGTTAGGTTAAAAAGTAAACCTTATCATTTGATTTCCCTGTTGACTCATGTTACAGTTGTTTCTGTTAGTTGTATTTCTTGTTTTCTTTTCCACTAAGGGTTTTGTCTTTGTCTAGTCGTTTTGTATGGTGTTTGTTTACTTGCTTGCATCCTGTGAGTGTTTTGTGTATGTGATTTTCTCTATATGAAATCTAGGATAGGTAAATCTGTAGAGACAGTAACTGGGTTGACAATTGTCCAGGGGCAGGACAGGGGCACGTGGGGGCATGGGGAGCTAACAAGGAGTGTGAGAAGAAAATATTCTGAAAATTGGTTGTGGTGATGATTGCATAAATCTTCTTAATATGATTCAGTGATGTCAATAAAACTATTCTTAAAAAAGAATACTTCTGTTCCTTTACACAACAGGTCACCTTTACACATTAAAAGCCCACAGCAAATGAATATCAGGAAAAAAAATAGTCCAGTATAATGTTAATTACTAATCACAATAGCACCAAAGCACAAGAAGATTCTGAATGAAGTATCTTCTGAGCCATCAAAAAGGGGCCAAACATGGAACCTTTGGCCCAAAAACCAACACATTTGATTGAAAGACTATTGTTTTTTAGCCATGGCCATTATAGATAAATGAAGATGCTTAGAATTTCACATTAATGAGGAGAGGGCAAAACAGTGAGACACATAGTAGTGCTGGTAAATAATATAAACAGCTCATTTTACAAGGCTATTACAGGTTACAAGAAGTAGAACAATTGGCTTAGACACAGGGGATGTTACAGCCTCTCTTTCGACCGGTTCACAGTAGCACTCCCTCCCTCTGACTCCAGTGCCGAAAGTCACGTACCCAGCCTGACTGGCTCATTAGAAACTGGCAGCAATGCCTCCAGAGTTGAATCCCTTTCATCCATTATTCAGTATCGGTATATTTTGGTATAAAGGACTGTATGCATTCAAAACCTCTCTTTGAAATGTAAAACCCCTGAGTTTTACAAATGTGCAGCCATCTTCTATTCAAATGTGTGCCTAGTTAAGAGATTTTAAAGTAGCGAGTGTGAATGAATAGTGCTACATTACTTTGCAGAATTATCTTAGCAAGATCCTTGAACATAGACTCTTTTACTGATCTTCAGTATAGTACCTTGCCCAACTACTTAGATTGTCCAAAAAGGACTTCTAATTTAAAAATAACTGGTTACTTTAATGAGCGAGCACATGGAAGGTACAGAGTCTGAATTTTGTCACAATATTTCTCAATAGATAAAAGAGTATAAAACAAGTAGGGTGTGGAAGTCATTTAGCATTAAGTACTCTGTAGTGGAATCAGAAAAAAAAAGAGATAGATAATGCAGATGCTTGTTTTCATGAAAATCCCATTAATTTATTTTATCGTTTAATTGGGAGCTCGTACAACTCTTACCACAATCCATACATACATCCATTGTCTCAAACACATTTGTACATATGTTGCCATCATTGTTTCAAAGCATTTTCTTTCTACTTGAGCCCTTGGTATCAACGCCTCATTTTTCCCCTGCTGCTCCCTCCCTCCTTCATGAACCCTTGATAGGACAGGGGTAAGTACAGTCTTGTTATTAAGTTAGTCTAATGGCAGGCCCCTCTTAGAACCCTGCTGACTGATGGAAAGCTACTATTTTACTGGTTTGAAGAAGCAAAGAACATATTTGATTCTGTTTATTGATAGCACGAAACCGGCAAGTGAGGAAAGAAGTCCCAGGGAGAAGGGAGCCAAAAACTGTTAGCCCTCCATTCCATACATAAGCTCTGTGTAAATCTGTGACTCACCTATAAAACACACATGAACTGGAATACTCCCAGAAACTCAGCTAAGAGTAATAGAACTAAACTAAGATTTTCACTTCTGCCATACAAAGAAGGTTATTTGGAAAGTTTAGGTTTACCAAGTAAATTGCCTACTAGAACAAAATGAAACAAAACAAGGCTAGCAAGGCAAAAAATATAAATAAATAAACACTGTGAAGAGAAACGTAATTGAATACAGAGTATTATTTATAATCATAATATCCAGGAGGCAATACTTATTAAACTGGACTTAAGGAAAACGTGACTCGTTCTTAAAAGTATAGATGATCAATAAAGGGTAATCCCTAAATAGGCCACATATTAAAATTAAGAGAAAAATAATTTTTAAAAGAGCTCATCTTATAACAATCCTCAATAACTATTTAAAATTATAAATCAAACCTAGATACTATTAAAAAGAATTTGTTGGATTTTCTACCTTGAGAAAAAAGATCTTCACAAAACCTGAGACTAGATTCAAATGTAGAGTTCTTGAACTACTTGAAGCTTTATGTCAGAATGTGACTGTTCCAGGAGAGTATGGTAGCACCCTTCCCAAGTCCAATTGAACCCCTGCCCAGTGTGGACACCCAAAGCCCTGAGTGAATCTCGAGGTACAGCATGGCTGCTCCACATTCAGAGGACTCACTGGGGAGAGGTCTATGTAAGCCTAGGAAGCAAGCTGGTGACCTTTTGTGCAGAGGATCTGCAGGCTCTGAGCAGCCAGATTGTATTGTAGAGAGGGGCCACACGCTCAGGTAAGCGTATTTCCTTGATTCCTCAGGATCTCCATTCTTGGAAAAACCCACAGCCAACGGGAGTCCGCATGTTGTAGGTTTGAGATGTCATAACCATGGAAACCTGACGTACAAGGGAAGGAAACACCTATACCTGTGTCATCTTTACCTTTGTTGCTCTGCTGGAGGCTAGTGTTGCAGCCATTGTGACGATTTATCTCGTTGAGGGTCTTCCTGGGCATAGGGCCAGGACTTCATTTGCTTAGGTTGGTCTAGGGCAGTAATACTCATAGACTACCTTGAGATTTGGTTTAAGACCAATGTTTCCATCCTTTGATCTTCTCCTTCCCAGTATGGGACCTTATGAATTCACTTCACCCCTCCATCCTTGGTCTCCACGGCTATAAAAAGGGAATAATAGCCCCTAGTATTTTGTGAGGATAAAACAAGGTCATTCTCTGTGTAAGCACAAAATAAACTTTCAGTCAAATTTGGCAACTGTCATATTTTGTGCTTTTCTTCTGATTATTGCTATATTCAAATGATTTTCTTATTTTCACTGATGTGTACAATTCATATATCTCAATAAGCTGCTAATTTTTTAAGGTCCATATAACATCATTTTTAAAGAGCCACTGTGGTATCATTCTTAAAGTGAGACTTTCAAATTCTTCTTAGCTTCCAGATACTGAATAATGCACAAGGTCTTGCAATCATCCATAATGAATGAGCTGGCTTACATCCATTGAATATCTATTAAATGCAAGACTCTGTGCATGAAGTTCTGTATAGATTATTTCATTTTAGGCCCTTTCTAAAGCTATGAGGCAGAAACTTTTCCCATGGCACAGGGCCAGAGTCAGAGTCACACTTTGCCCATTTTGCTGATGAGCAAACTGAGGTTCGGCAAGACTAGCACGCCCAACATAACACTGATAATTACTAGGTGAGATAAAGTGTATTGTTCCAACCTGGCCAATAAACGCATGTGGGGTTAATTGAAGGGCAGAGAGATAAATGGCTCATGAGCCTTGCCTTTCAAGTTATCAGGTCTCTTGCTCTCTGATAGTCGGACCAGGGTGCAGCTGCCGTAGACAGTTCCCTGATTCAGCTGGCAAGGCTCACTTCCTGCAAGACATCCCCAAGGAGAAGCTCCATGGACCTACACCAATGCCGCCCTGGGTGCTGGAGCAGCGGTGTGGAGACCCCTGCCAGCACTGAGATGCTTACATGTTCACTGATTCGGCTTTCCTCCTGCAGTGGGCATCACTGCTATGTGTTTTGTGAGATGCAGGAGGACTTTGTGGATTGGTGTCGGACATAAGGGTTAATGTTGGACTTGTGGGCTTGGGCAGCACTGGGTTGGTATATTTTCTTGATGTGCAATTACCCTTTATATAAAATTCTCTCTTATACATGAGTGTCTGTGAATTTGTTTCTCTAAAGTACCCAGACTAACACATAAGCAAAACTGAGATTGAGATCTAGCAGCCTCTGCCTTTTTAAATTCAGCTCACTTAAAAATTGCTAACTCTTGTTATAAACACCCTTGATCACAAACATAATTTACAGGACGTAATGCTATTCTTCTGTTCTCATATCCTTGCTGGTCTTGACCTCAAGTTCTTTGCAAGAGTCGAATAAGTATGACATTTTCCATTCTGAAAAATGTTAATTAACATCAAGTGTACAACATAATTCTATTTATCTGTACCTATGTAAGGATGAAGTTCAAAGCCAAGTTTTAGAAAACCATGAAGAAACTACTCAAGTAAAAGACTAAGAGATTGAAAAGGGGGGAAAGAGCGTGCATGACAGTGAGCTGCATACAACCCCTACCGATGTGCGTGCCTTTGAGACTAATACAACATCCGACAACCGCAACCACACGCAGGAAGCAAACGACACGAATGCATAGCGATCGTGGGCGCCTATTCCTTCCCTTCCACTTAACCTCAATGCCACAGAGTTGATTCTGACTCAGAGTGACACCACAAGACAGTAGAACTGCCCTGTGAGTCTCCAAGATGATAAATCTTTGCAGGAGTGAAAAGTCTCACCTTCATCCCTCTGAGTGGCTGGAGGTGTCAGTGTTAGCAGCGCAACATGGAACACACTGCACCATCGATGCTCCTGCCACCTACGCAGGTATTATCCCATCATCACACCTCCACAAACCATTCCTTTCAAAATCATACTCCACGAGGCTACTAGGAGTTAGCACAGTGAGGGAGCAGGGCAAAGAAAACCCGGAGCACTCTGGAGGGCTGGCTATTGAGATGTACAGGATACACTCAGGGTACTCACTAAGCTCGCCTTTACTTAGCTGCGTTGCCCTTCATCTCTAACATATCATACAACATATTACCTGTAGCCTTCCTTATGACTTGTCTGTTGCAGGCAATCTGACAATTTAATACAGCTTGTCTTTTTGTTGTTGTTTGATTTGGTTTTTGGTGTGCAAGATCCTATGCTTGCTATGAAGCATTAAACATTTCCAATTTCCTTATGGACATGTGAATAAGGAGTCCCTGGACATCGCAAATGGTAAAGCATTTGACTGCTAACCCAATGGCTGATGGGTACGATCAACCTGCCTTGGAAGATGGGCCTGGCGATCTGCTTGCAAAAGTACACACACACACACACACACACACACACACACCTCCCTGTCATCGAGTCAATTCTGATGCTTAACAACCCGAGAGGAGAGGGCAGAAACTACCCCACAGGGTTTCACAGACTGTAAACCTTCACAGGAGCAGACAGCCTCATCTTCCTCTTGTGAAATGTCTATAGGGTTTGGTCCACAGTGGTTAGCAACCCAGTGCTTAAACCACTGCTCCACCAGGGGTTGTTTCAGAATGTACCAGACTTGAAAGCCAGGAGGAATCACTCATCACACGTGGGATCACCATGAGTGATAATCAACTCATGGTGACTAGCAATAACAACAACTTTATCTTCCTGGTAGCTTGCAGGTCATCCATTGCAGGTGCTTTGCCTCAAGCCCCCTTTTGTTTTCCTTCGAATTACTAAGCCTACCTTCTGTGTCTGGAGCTGATCCCTAAAAAGCCAGTGAGAAAAGTCTCAGCCTTATGAGAAATTAACAGCAATCCCAGCTGCCCTTCTTCTCCTAGGACATTTGGCTTCCTTCCTGGTTTTCTCAGAGGACCTCACTTCTGGCTAACCTTCTGATTGCCTTTCTCTCCTAAACTTCAGGTCAAAAGAGATTAAATCTGTTTTGCTCTCTATTGTTCTCTGGGAAAACAGAAGAGTGGTAAACAAGGAGCACTGATGAGCAATTGGTTGAATTAATTCACCTGGGCTCTAGATTTCCTGGAGTCATGGAGGCTGAAAGAACACCTCTTACTCTGAGAGATCGTTAAACCTTACACCGGAAATGCCCTCTGAAGTCTTCTGAAAGTCCAATAATAATTTCACTTACCTCATAAAGAATGTTTGCCTCCAGCACTGTTGCTCTTTCTGGTCTATCTACAGTTAGGCCTCAACTTGGGGTGAGAAGCTGGAATTACAAATCTTTTCAGTCCCGTGGGAGATAAGACTAATACCTGTGTTGTCGCTTGTTTGCTTTTTAATTGTTATCATTTTAGTTTTTATTGTTATTCCTTTTATTATCTGTATCTTTATAGATCCAATTTTTATTTGTCCTTGGGAGTTGGAAATGCTACTATGTATAAACTTACAGACATATTTTAATACAAGCAAACCCAAACCCACCGCCTTTGAGCCAACTCTGACTCCTTTTGACCCTAAAGGACAGCTTAGAGCCGCCCCCACGGGACTGCCAATCTTTGTTTTAGCAGCCAAGAGCTGCCAGGGATCCTATAGATGCACACAAACACACAATATAAAAACAGGCACAAACCCTGAAAACCTACTCCATTGCTAAAGAAGAGTTGGCATTTTGTCAATTGCAGAGCTTAACTCCACTTGTGCAAAATTTGGGACTGCCTGGATTATGCCTGGGAATGAGATGGCTTTCCGGTCAGAAAAGCAGTGAGAGTTCTCCGAAGGCCCCTTTCTTTCCTTTATCTTGTGCTATTCAATCACTGCATCCACATTAGCAACACCATCAGCATTTGGGTCCCTGGTTTCAAAACCCTAAAGCTTAGAAATGGAAGCTTCCTAAAGTAAATTTTAGAAAACTAAATCTATACGACAGTGTTGCGAACAGTAAATCACAAAGCTGAGCATCTGTGAGTGAACAGCTGAGAATGCCAACATGTGCAAATGTCACGCTGGGTTGTATTTAGTACATATTACAAACAATAAGATGTACCCCCCGCCCCAAAAAGTGGATGGTCACAAGTTGTGTTCATTTTAACCAAAGTCTACCTGTATATGGAACCAAATTGACAACAGCAATTCAAAAAATTAGATAGGAAATTCAGGGAGAGGGGGGTTATGCTAATGAGGGAAGAGCAACTCAGAAAAGGAGAATAAGAATATTTATACAACTGAAAGAAGGCAGTCAATGTCAGGGAATTTCCCGTGTTGAAGTTGTCAACTTGAGCTATGTTCTGCTACGTATATTCTCAACCACAGAAATAAATACATTGCTCCTTGTTGAATCGATAAATGGGTAGATAGAAGATGGTGTTTTCTGCACACAGCTTTTTAATTCTGTTAAACTCAACACTAGGGGCTCAATAGAAGGCATGTGATGTTTCCATTCAGCCAGCTGTGATCGTGGGTGGGGCAGGTGGGAATTATCCAGACTGAAGGGTACTTGAAAACTATGTTTAGGGATACCAGGAGTGAGCAGGAGTGGGTTGGTATAAGGCCCTGACAGTTGGGCAACAGCATGATCAAGAGAGATCTTACTGCCAACGATGTAATTACTAAATTCTTACCATGCTAACATTTGAGCTGTGAGGTCTTGAGCGAATTAATTTTATTCTTTTTACATTTTCCTCAAGTTGTTGGATGAGTGCTCTTTGGGAGCTACAGGGAAAAGTCATGATTCTGAGTTTGCACTGACCTTGAATTACAAGTTCGGTTTTGTGCCAGGCAGGATTGGAGCAATACAAAGAAAGCCAGAGATGGGGTTCCTATAGAAAGAAGCCTTTAGCACAGTTCTAGCCTTCATACTCATTAAAAAAAAAATCTAGTGCTAATGAATAATTTTCAACTCCTGGTGTTACAGACGAGATTTCCTCCCTGGGGTTTTCTTGGCTCTAACCTTGGCAGCAGCAGACTCTCTCTTCCATGGTGCCACTGGGGGTGCTCCAGTCTCTATCCTTTAGGTTAGCGATCCATCGCAAACCACTTGCACATCCAAGTTGTACTTCACTGTGTGCCAACAGGGTTCTCGTCTGCCTTATAGGTTTGCTGTGAGTCAGAATCAACTGGCTGGTAGTCGGTTGAATTTGGTTTTCCTTCGCCTCTGCATGATCTTCCACTCTCCTCACAGCACCGTTGGAGTAGAAATGGATGCAAACAGCTGCCAAGGCCAGGCAAATCACCAAGAAATCTCTCTAGTGATTACAAAACTAAAAGGAAGACTACTCTTAATCTTTTTTTTCCAAGAATATCTGGGCCATAATATTTGCAAATCCTAGGGGAGAAGAAAATATTTGAAATGGGATTATAATGATTAATCATTTTTTAAAGATATGACTGCCTTTGCGTTTTAAAAAACGGTTTTGGAATGACATTCTCATTTTTCAAGTGGAACTTTATGTTAGCTCGTGTTGAATTGGCAGTTTTTAAATCCATGGCTCATTTGATAAGAAAGCTGTTCTCGCTGTGGTTTCTATGTCTTCGACTAGCAAACCCAAGGGCCTGTAGGGAATGACAGGATAATGCATTTCTCCTTAGGAGGAAGAAAAGCTAGTGGGATAAATGGCAGTAAAATTGTAACAGTGAACTTTCTGCTCGTGAATGCTGAGTGAAGAATTAGATACTCGTCAATCTTAAGCTATTGTTATAAATGGGGGCATTTCTGCTACAACAGGTCAGGTCTAGACTCTTGTTTCAGAAGGTCACATTGATTTGGTTGGATATAACTGACGAATAATCATAGAAAGTGGTATAATCTCACAGATTGTCACAAAAATAGCTATGGAGAACCCTACAGAGTTGAGAGGTGATGTTGACATAGCAGTGTAAATCTTCAGAAACTGGAAAATAAGAGTTAGAAACTTCTGATGAGAAAGAAATATCTAAAAATCAGCTTACAATGGGAGAGCAGCAGAAAATGCAAGCCTTTTTTCCCATAGCATTGTGGTAGTCTGTTTTATGAAATTCCTTCTGAGAAGTCTAAAGAAAGATGAGCAAAAATGGGACTGTGGTACCAGTTGTGGTTTGTTTGTTTGTTTGTCTGTCTGTTGTTTTACAGCTTAGCTCTGACCACATCTTAAAAGGTCTCTGGGTAAACAGTTTGTACTTGTCTACTCAGTGAAAGTCCGGCAGTTCTAATTCACTCAGCAGTGCCACCGAATAAAGAATATTCCCATGAGGACCTTATAGAGCATATGTTCATGATGTCATACTTGAGGAAGCCATGAGTCAAAGTTGACTGCTGGGCAATGGGAATGATAAGAATCAAAACATACTCATGTCTTAAGGAACATTTGAAGCCAGCTCCTTCTTTTGTCTTGGGAACGACTATAACGATATTATTTGAATCTAAATAATTGCATGGGCAACAGACTGCACCACACAGGAGGCACCAAACGAGGTTGGAAGGAATACATAGAGTCACTGTAAAAAGAACTAATCAGCATTCAACCATGTCAAGTGAGAAAAGGAACTGATGGTACTGAAGGAAGAAGTCCAAGTTTCACTGAAGGCATTCGCCAAAAACAAAGCTCTAGGAATTGACAAAATACCAACTGAAATGTTGTGACAAGCTGATGAAACATGGAGAGAACACGTTCTTCTATGCCAAGAAATTTGGAAGAAAACTACCTGGCCAACAGACTGAAAGAATTGGCCTATTCCAATGAATGTTTTGCTCATCCCAAAGACAATTGACCCAAAGAATGTGAAAAATATTGAACAATATCATTAATATCACAAGCAAATATACTTCTGCTGAAGATCATCCAACAATGGTTGCAATAACACATTGACAGGGAGCTGCCAAAAGTTTAGGCTGGATTCCATAGAGGACATGGAGCAAGAGATTTCATTGCCAATGTCAGATTGATCTTGGCTGACAGCAGAGAATACTAGAGACAAGTTTACTTGTGTTTATTGGCTATGCAAAGGCATTAAACTGTGTCACTTATAACTAACTATGCACAACATGGAGAGGAATGAGAATTTCAAAACACCTACCATGCTCCTGCAGAACCTGTGCTTTGCTCAAGAGGCAGAACAAAACGAGGGAATACTTCATGGTTTAAAATCAAGAAATGTGTATTCCAGGGTTATATTATTTCACCAGACTTATTCATTCTGTATGCTGAGCAAATAATTTGAGAAGTTGTATTATATGAAGAAGGATCTAGCATCAGGATTGGAGGAAGGTGTATTAACAACCTTCATTCTGTAGAAATCTTCAGCAAACAAGCAATCTTGCTGAAAACAAGGAGGAATTGAAGCACTGAAATCAAGGGGCACTTGAAGCACTTCTTGATGTGAATCAAAGACTGTATCCTTGAGTATGGATTACAAAATGAGAAAAATGCTCATACTGTACAACATAAACAGAAAAGATTGGATTTAATCTTACTTGGCTCTACAATCAATGCTCACAGAAGCCGGAGTCAAGAAAGGAAATAATTTGCATTGGGCAAAATTGCTACACGTGACCACTTTAAAGTGTTGAAGAGCAAAGATGTGACTTTGAAGACTAAGGCGTACCTAACCGAAGTCCTGGTGTTTCCATGCGCATGTGCAAGTGGAACAATGAATAAGGAAGACTGCAGGACAATTGATGCATTTGAATTATAGTGCTAATGAAGAAAATTGAAAGTAGAGTTGACTTTCAGAAGAACAAACAAATCTTTCTTGGAAAAAGTAGAGTCAGAATACTCCTCAGATGTATTAGCAGGAGACACCAATCCCTAGAAAAGAATATCATGCTTGGTAAAGTAGAAGATCAATGAAAGAAAGTAACATCTTCAATGAAATGGATTGACACGTTAGCTGGCAACAATGGGCTCCAAATATCTATATCAGGATGGTGCAGCACCATACAGGATTTTGTTCTGCTGTACATAGTGCCAATGCGATATGGATGTGAGTTGGAACCAATTCAGCAACACCTAACAGCAACAAATAATCGCAGCCCCTAGTGATGGAAATAAGCCACTGAATAGAAATACCTTGGCACAATAGACAGGGCAAGTACAAGTACGCCTAAAGGATATTTTAGTACATGCTGACAAATTGAACCCATCCTCACAGAATAACGAGGTCCCCAGGGAACACTAAAAATAAACTTTGGGACCAGGGTATGGCACCCCATCAGACTCAACTGGAAAACACTCCTAAAGGCCAACAAACAGACCTTATTTACAGGCTTTTCTTTTCTTTTTCTGTCATTGGTTTTTGTTGTTGTCGTTTTGCATTTGTTTTCTTTTGTGGCTTTGTTTTGCTCTGTCTTGTTTTTGTGAGTGTTATTATCTTCACAGGTCTGTCTAAATAAGATAGGCTGGATGAACAATCTGGAGTAGAAAACAACAGGATTGACGGTCCCTGGGAGACATGGGAGAAGGGGAGGTGGGGGGAAAGGAAGTGGTGTTAACAAACCCAGGTACATAGGAACAACAAGTGATCCAAAATCGGTGGTGAGGAGGGTGTAGGAGGCCTGGTAGGGCTTGATCAAGGGCAATGTGACTGAGAGGAATTACTGAAACCAAAATTAAGGCTGAGCATGATAGTGGAACAAGAGGAAAGTAAAAGGAAATAGAGGAAAAAACTAGGAAGCAAAGGACATTTGGTAGAGGTCTAAATAAAGGCATGCATATATGTAAATATCTTAATATATGAGAATAGGGAAATAGATCTATGTGCATCTATTTATAGGTTTAGTACTAAGGCAGAGATGGACATTGGGCCTCCACTCATGTACTCCTTCAATGCAAGAATACTTTGTTCTATGAAATTGGTATTCCATGATGCTCACCTTCCCAACACAATCTTTGAAGACAAAGTGGGTACATAAGCAAATGTGTTGAAGAAAGCTGATAGTGCCTGGCTATCAAAAGATATGACATCTGGGGTCTTAAAGGCTTGAAGGTAAACAAGCAGCCATCTAGTTCAGAAGCAACAAAGCCCACATGGGAGAAGCACACCAGCCTGTGCGATCACAGGGTGTCAAGGGATCAGGTATCAGGCATCATCAGAACAAAAAATCTTATCATGGAGAATAAGGGCGAGTAGAGATTGGGGACCCAAGACCCATCTGTAGGCAAGTTGACATCCCCTTACAGAAGGTCTGCGGGAGGAGAAGAGGCAGTCAGGGTGCAGTGTAGCAACAATGAAATATAAAACTTTCCTCTAGTTCCTAAATGCTTCCTCCCACGCACCCCACCCCCACTATCATGATCCCAATTCTACTTTACAAATCTGGCTATACTAGAGGATGTACACTAGTACAGATAGGATCTGGAAACACAGGGAATGCAGGATAGATGACCCCTTCATGACCAGTACTGATAGTGGTGATACGGGGAGGGTAGAGGGAGGATGGGATGGAAAGGGGTAACCAATTACAAGGATCTACATATGACCTCCTCCCTGGGGGATAGACAACAGAAAAGTGGGTGAAGGGAGATGTCAGATAGTGTAAAATATGACAAAATAATAATAATTTATAAATTATCAAGGGTTCATGGGGAGGGGAGCAGAGAGGGAGGTGGAAAAATGAAGAGCCAATACCAAGGTCATCGTTTGAGAATGATGATGGCAACAAATCAACAAATGTGCTTGATACAATGGCTGGATGTATGGATTGTGATAAGAGTTGTATGAGCCCCCAATAAAATGATTAAAAAACAAACAAAACAAAAAATATTAAACCCATCTTCACAGAGGAATAATCCTGCCACCTTGTTCAACAACCCACTCATGGGTCACAAAGCCACCTCATGCATTTAAGTATACACACTGAACACTTACATCAGACATGTAAAAAGATGAATGCATTCTGACATCTTTTGTTGTTGTTAAAACATTTCGTATACATTAATAGCTAGGGACTCATATCAAACTCAAACATGACAGTCAATCTCAGTCCACAGAATCAAAAGTTCCATAATAGATAAGTAAAATCTGTAAGCAAAATTGTATTTTTCTTGATTGGCATAGAATGTCTTAACCTAAAATTTATTTGCTCCCCTTATTAAAGTGTTGGACAGAATTAGGAACAAGGAAAGGTGGGTTCAGGTTTTTGTTGTTGTTCGGGTACTTCGCTGTTTTTACTTGGTGTAACAGAAAAGCAGGAAAGAGAGGAAAATGTAAAGTTTGATTCCCTAAAATACCGTACATGTTGTCTTGTTTAGTAGGTACAATGAGAAACTCTGCTATCCGTAATTCCAGGATATAAATTAGCACTTGTCTAATCAGCACGAAGCTCTTTTTACCTGTCCCCAGAGTATTTGACTACATGGTTCTTCTCAGCACTTGTTTCCACAAACGATACGCCTACCTTTGTGCCTCTGAAATCACTACTGGGAGTCCCAGTCCAAATAATTGGGAGATTCCAGTGTCAATTCTTGGGGCACATGGAAAGGGGCAGACTTCTCCTTTGCAGTTTCCCTTGCATATGTTTGCCTCCTATCAATCTGTTTTGGTGCAGTAGGAAACCTTTAGGGCCCAATCAGAAAAACCAACCAACCAAGCAACAAAAACACCATCATCCAATATGTGGGAAAATGTATGTTAGATGAAGGAATTAGCCTGGGAATATTTTTTAAATCTCCCAGCATTCAGTGTAGGCGATTTCCCCCCTTCCAATGACAATCTGCCTCAGGGAGTGTTGAAGGCCAAAATTCCAAACCCCGCACATCCTTTTTTTTGTTTTGTTTTTTGAAATCACAAACATAGAGGCCCTGGACTG
This sequence comes from Tenrec ecaudatus, assembly GCF_050624435.1. NCBI lineage: Eukaryota > Metazoa > Chordata > Mammalia > Afrosoricida > Tenrecidae > Tenrec > Tenrec ecaudatus. The sequence continues at coordinate 70,956,388 of NC_134539.1, read as the reverse complement.
AATTTAGAGGCTTCGTGAACAGCAGCATTGGAGATCAACGTTGGCTCCAAAGCCCAGTCTTGCGTGTTGTCCAGCACTCCCGTTAACGCAGCCTCACATGAAATCTTTGGTTCTGGCAGGAAAACAGGACCTGGCAATCTGGTTAACATCTGGTTTTCTGGCAGCGATTGAAAAGTTTGCTCCAGCCTTGGGTTTGAAGACATTGTGGAACTCCCTGCAGACAATGCCTGATCTTGGAAAGTTTAACGAAGCAGATGGTTCTCTTAAATAGACAATTCTAACTGCAGGAGGCAAGCACCCAACAAGCTCCCTCAAAGGAGCAATTGTTCTTTTTCCCAACACCCACTCTGCCAGCACCATAGGAAATTACTACTTGTGACCAACTTTTAAAAACGGAAATAATATTTCAAATCCAAAGTAGCCGATTGGAACCCTTTATTTCATTCTCTGATCCTTTAGTGGCTCAGTGTCTTCTACAACTGATTCTTAGAGAATTTCAAAAATCTTCCCCATCCAGTCCCTCCACTGTGAGAATTGAATTTGTTTAATTTCTTTCCAAATAACACAAGTGCCCTTTAAGATTCTGTTCTGCAAAATCACCTTCTACACTAAGGCTTGGTGTCTTTCAATCTTTTTTTTCCATTAAGGCATCAACAAATCCCTTGCCCTTTAGGATGTATGGATTGAGAAGAGCCTGATAATTAGATCTCTTCGCAACTTCCCTTATAGCCTCAAAGGAACAAATTAACAGCTGTGACTAATACCTTAAATCAACCACAAATAACACGAGCATCATATTTTTCTCTTAAACAAAGACAAGGCATATCCCTTTCCAGTTGGTGCTACAATGAAATTCTATTATCTATTGCATAAGAAAAAAGAAAAACTATCTGTAATCCCTTAATATGTCAGCTTTTGTACTTTTTCTTATTTATATCAAAACTGTGCTAGTTCCGGGGGACTAACTTGTGAACAAGGAAGACATACTGTTTCATGTATAGTCTAATAGTTGTTTTCAATCACATTCTGCCAAAGTGTGCGTGGTAAATAAGACACACATGTATAGCACACCACCAGAGGTGAGTTCAAAATCATAAGAAACTGTCGCCAAGCTATCCTAAATTCTGCTCATTTTGTTCCTATTATGGAAAACACTGAAATGCAAATGAATGAGCGATGTTATAGTGATCACAGAAAATAGTATTCAATTCTTAAAAGTGCTTCATAAACATTGGCTCTGAACGATTAGTAAACATGGTCCTAACAACACATCATTTTACCCTGACTAACACTAACACTTTATCTGGGGGTTGAGGAAAATAGTTCTCGTGACCATTTTATCAGAGCTGCGTTGGAGGTGAAAAAGCAGTTTTCCTTTCAGTGTCCCATTTAACTCATAAAACCATCGCAGAGGAGAGTGGGGCCCTCATTTGTCCCATTTTCCTGCAAAGAAAGCCCTGGCTCAACACACCCAGGTCAACAGTGGTTAGTGCTTGTCCGTGGTCTTCTGGCCCCAGACTGCATGCCCTTCCCAATAGCATAAGAGTTAACCACAAGTACCTTTTTTGCAGAAAAAGAAAACTCTGGTGAGGGCTTTGAATACGCAAAAGCCCTGTGTTTGAACCATGGTGATGGGAGAGAACAAATTTTAGAGAACTCGATAATGTAATCTACATACTAGATTTGGACCATAGCTATGACCTCCAACTTGACCTAGATCTACATATATCTGAGACAAGTCTGTCATTTCCTCTTTTGCACACTTGGTTTTGAAGGTGTGCTCGCATTCTCTTGCTCAGTTCATCAGCTAGCCCATCCACGAGGAACCACCAGCAAGTTCCTCTGAGCACTGCTAATTGAGTCTGGGTGGACACGGGGCCAGGCCACGCCAGGCAGAATTTCATGCTCTGAAATTTCAGCGCTGGATTGATACAGATGTGAAAAGTCCAAGTTGAGGTCGCCATGCTCAAAACGTGAATGATAATAAGCAAGTAAAGAAACTCACCCCGTGAGAAACAGACGAATAAGCAGAAACACAGAGGAAAACGGACAAGGCCCAAGAGAGAAAAGCAAAAACAGCATTTCAATGCTTGCCCACTTGAAGAGCAGACCTCTGAGGCCAAGGTGCAAAATGAGGCCTCAACATGCTCTGGAAATAGGGAACTGAAATATAATGGAATTTTCCCACAAACATCTTGAAGCCGACCCTTGCCCTTAGATTTTGTGAATCTAAGTTATAGGTTCCTTGTAGCCAAGAAATAGGAGTATTTACAAATAATTTACAAATAAATTGTCTTAATCAAGATTATTTACAAATAACTGTTTTCCAAACAAGCTAAGCTAGAGCTCATTATTTCATTCTCTTCTCTCATCTTTGATAGAAGCCAAAGGTTTGATAGTTTCCTCTTCAGAAATCTGCCCTTTAATTCTACTCTAATGATGTAGGATATAGCTGTCTATCTAGAAATTTCTGTCGTTTTGTTGTTGTTGGTGTTGTTGTTGTGCACTTCATAGATCCAGAGCTCTAGCAGTCACTCACACTGCCTAGGTTTATAGCCTATGCCAACCTCCTCATCAAGCATGTGTGATGAAGTCAAACTCCTCGTAACTCCCTCCTGTTTCCTGGCTTCTTTAGTTTTATTCCTCATCTGTTCCATTCGTTCATTCTTCCCTACTGTCAATTTCAATAGGGATGTAGGGCACCATGTATCTGATCTCATATTATTATGTTTCTTCTCACTCCATTACAACTGGCTTCAAAATTGTGGGCATCAATACTGACTCTGGCCAGCCTAAGAAGGAACTTGTCTCATGTCCAAGGTGTATATAACTAGGATAGCACATTGTCAGACATTGGTTACAAAAAACAAAAGGAAACCAGAGGTCCTGCCCCAATTTGTTAAAGGAGTAGAGTGATTTATTGACACAAATGACTGCAGGGAGGACTGAAAAGCAAATGTGGCCAGGACATTCCCTTTATGGTGGAATGACTTCACTGTTGGTGTTTTTTTCATATGAAATGGGGAGCAGGTATTGTTTTCAGCTGCTGGCCAAAAGGTTGAAGGTTCAAGTCTACCCAGAAGTACTTCAGAAGAAAATTTTCACAATCCACTTCCCTCTACTTCAGAAAAGTCAGCCATTAAAACCCCTCTGGAGAACAGCTCTACTCTGACCACAGGGGTCACTAGCAGTAAGAGCAGACTAGATTGGAGAGTTTTGTTTATTTGTTTGTTTTCTTGATTTGGGTGAAAATAAGTATTCTACAACTGCCCACATTTTTATGGGTGGATCTCCCAAGCATAATATTTGCATAAAAATAAATAAAAGGTTATACTTTAACTTGTTAAAATGAAGGTCAAACCCTGCATGTTCAACAACTATTTTTGGAAACACAAAGAGAGAAATTTAAAGAAGAGTGAAAGAGAGTAACTTTGGGGAGATAAAGGTCATCTCTGGGTAGGAAGAGAGGGTTTTACTAGGGAGGGAATTCAAGGACTTAGACGGTACCAAGAACTAGCTTATTTCTGGTCGCAAATACACAGGTGTTCAATTTATTATCCTTCCTGAGCATAGATGCCCATGTAAATGCTATATTACCTTTAATAAGATGCCTGTAGAGCAAAAATGTGGTTTTAGAAATATAAAGAGAAATCTTTTTCACAGACCTCAATACATTGATGCTATAAGCAAAGTGTACCCACTACCATCAGATTCATTCTGACGTATTTAAAAACCAAAAAACTCAAATCCACTGACATCCAGTGAGTCCAGTTTATAGCCGCCCTCTAGGACAGCCTGAATAGAACTCTCCCTGTGAGTTTCTGAGACTGTAAGTTTGTATAGGAATAGAGAGATTCGTTTCTCCCATGCAGCACCTGGTGGTTTCAAACTACTGACCACACCACCGGGGCTCCAATTCTGATTCATAGTGACCCTAAAGGAAAGAGTAGAATTGTCCCACAGAGCTTCCAAATCTATAGCTCTTTTCTTTCTTTCTTTTTTAATCATTCGCTTGGGAGCTCTTACAGATATTATGACAATCCATACTCAATTAGATAAAGCATGATTGTTCAATTGCTGCCACCATCGTTTTCAAAACATTTTCTTTCTTCCTGAACTCTTTGATATCAGCTCCCCTTTATCCCCTCCTTCTCCCACCCAACCCCCAGGTACCCTTATCGTTATACTATAAATTATTATTATTATTATTATTGGCTATATCTTATACCATCCAATGTATCCAGTGACTTACAATTCTGTTATCCATTCCCTTCCATTGGGGTTATACAGTCATCATTGCTATCGTTTCCCCCTTCCTCCCCTGTCCCCCCTTCTTTTCCTGTACCCTCAGGGAATCACTGTTTCCATTATTGTTTCTGATGGGTTTATCTATCTTGGATGTCATACATCGAGCTAACTTAATTATACAAATGAACATATGCAGGTCTAACAAGATTAAAGAGGTAAACCTAAGACCATAATAGTAAGGGGAGGAAATAGTAAAGAAGTAGAGGATAGTTGTGTGTTTCACCAGTGCTACCGAAGGGCAGTCAGGGAGGGGTGATATATCCAGGACACAAAGCGTTACATATTTATGATGCAGACTCCCCCCTCCTTCTCCCACAGAGTGGCTGGTGGTTTCAAGCCAATGAATGTTCAGATAGCAGTGGAAAACTTAACCACTGTGCCACCGGTACCTACGTAGATGTATTGTTCCAAACCCTCTGGGTTCCCTGGGCAATGATGTGTTGAAAGTCAGTTACCCAACATCGGCATACAGCGTGCTCAAGGGTAAATTCTATTTTGCACTTGTTTCTCCAATACATTGTGTTTTATATTATCTTCTGACACTTAGAAGACAGAAAGAAAAGAAAAAAAAAAACACAATGGGAAAGATTAACTGAAAATGGAAGTTGACATTTGAACGGCTTGCCCACTAGGCAGGAAGAATTGTGCGCTTGCAAAATTTACAAGATTGTTTTACATGAGCAGCTGCGACAGGAAAAATAAATATGGATCTGGAGATCTGCTTAAACTCCATCCTCGTTTGAAAGCTTTATTGCTTGCAATGGGTGGTTCAAATCACAGCTCTGTGTGGGTTATGTAAAGCCCTACCCCAGGAGTGAAAATATTTCTGATTAGAACACTCCCAGGTTACCCACTGTGTTCTGTTTATTCAGCTTATTTCAGACATTGCCTGAAAGGGGCACAAAATTTACACAGAGATAAAGGATTTCGCCTGTGTGAGATGGATTTCTGGTTTGATTTGGCAAATTGGAGTATGCCATCACTATAATATCCAGATACTAAAGAGCACAGGCAATGTACTGAAATTGTCTTTGGTTTTCAACCAAGTAAAATGGTCAATCACTCCTGAAACTTTTGACATCTGGTTCTGACCTTTAGTGAAACTTATTATGTGTTTTCAAAATGTGTCCACAAGAGATCAGAAAATAAGTAAGCTCATGGCTTACATATGCTATCTAAAGTCCTAGTTATCTTTACAGAATAGCTCTTCCCTTAGCAACTTCTCTGGGCAGTTTGCTGGTCAAAAAACAAAAGAGAGCATTTTCTCCCAAATAAAGGTGGAATAGATTTAATAAATAGCTTCTGAGCATTTTAAAAAATGTTCCATACACAGAAAGCTATCTTCTGTTGTTTTCGGTTGCATTTTGTTTTTCAAAAAGAAAATATAATTGGGAAAACATGCGGGGGAAAAGGTTTATACAACAGCTGTTCCCTCGGAGTACCTCTGAGGTCACAGAAAATTGTCCAAGAATATAGGCTAGCAAAGGGAAAACAAAATTGGTGACCTCACAAAGGCCAAAAATAAAGCCAGAACATGTACAAAATAATATGCGTAGGGAAAATTCATTTGAAGCCTAAGTTTTTTTGGCAGGATCACAAGACAGGAACAAAATTACTCAAGAGTATATAAAAGAACTACACTGAATTGAGTTTAAAAAAATAAAAAGTCCAACCATCACAAAACAAAATGAAAAGTAATCCAAGAATTGTTCAAGACCACATTCTCAAATGAAGACAGACCAAGGTGGGAAGAACAATATGAAAACACCGTGTGGGCTGGATCCCAGGAATTCTTTTAGGAATATCTCCTTGTACCTATTTGACAATCTAGCAATATCTCATTAATTATGTCTGAAAATAGTTTCCCTGGTTAAGCTTTCTAGAGAGTCGTCTCTCTAGAAATTGAATCACCTGGAACTCTATCTGCCTTTGGCAACAGAGGGACCATCTATTTTCAGTGAGATGTGATTTCCCGACGGTGCACAAGAGGCTTGACAAATTCATGGGAAATTCATATTAAAAGATAATGGAATTTTCTCACACATTTTTTGAAGCCCCTCATTGGTTACAACTTACTGGAGAGTAAACTGGAAGCAGATTCTACTTTCCTTTGGATGGAATAAATTCACCCATTTGGAAACTCCAAAAACAGTAACTGATGCTTTTTAAAACATACTAGAAATTCTTATAAAAAACTATGACCACAGAAGCTTGGAAAAGGAAAGTTTTCTTAATCAATAAGTAACTTTTCAAATTATAACCCTTGAAGCTTCCAAGATATTTTTTTCCTAAGTGAATTTTTAAAATTGTGATAAATTTATATATGTGTGTTTATTTATTATGTGCTATATATGTTACATATATAATAGTCATATATAAAACATTCATATATTCATTCATATATATTCAACATGCTTCACAAGTAGAGTTCAATGACAAACATTAACTTATATTCATCATGTAGTTCAACTATTGTTCTTGCAGGTTCTTCAATTTTCCCATCACCCTTTATGTCCCTTAAGGATTGAATCCTTTTTTCTTCCCTGTTCCTGGAAGCCGCAAACAAATTTTGGTCCTATAAGCTTGCCTATTTAGTACTAATGGGATCATACTACACTGATTTTTCCCCCATGCTAATGTTGTGCCCAACAGAAAACTTTCAAAAGCTTGAAGTGCTGTGTTAAAGCCAATCACCAGGGCATTTTCCTGTCCCATAGTGTTCCCAAGGGTAGATATTTTTAAGAACATGAAACATGTATTCCAACAGCCAGATGTTCCAGATGTTCAGCTAACGGATGAATGTTGAACTGTTGTGCCACCAGAGTTCCTTGAAAGTGCCAAGGAATAGAGGACAAGAATTCAATGGCTATTTTTAAGTAATGTTTTGGGACAAGCATTCAGCCATCTTTTCTATTGAAAGTAAGGCAAGGAGAAATGGAAAATATACAGGAGAAAGACAGGTTAGAGGCAAATTGTGATGTTTTTCCTCACCTCAGCACTCATCCTTGCTGTAGACATGTAGACATGCAGATATGTAGAGGTCCATGCTATAGACATGTAGAGTTCCATGCTGTAGACATGTAAAGTTCCATGCTGTACACATGTAGAGTTCCATGCTGTAGACATGTAGAGTTCCATGCTGTAGACATGTAGAGTTCCATGCTATAGACACTTGATGTGTACATTTAGCTTTGTCGGATCTTTCCACTCACCCACAGAGAAAGCAACTTCAGTGAGTTAAGAAGCAAGTGAGTAGAATAAGAATACTTGGAACAGTTTCATTCTCAGCTGTTTTAAAAATTGTTTCTCTTTGGCTAATATTGTCCTGAAAGAAGGCCGGTAGCTGTCTAGACAGTACTGTCATGTGGCAAAAACAGCCCTGCTGACCCTCCATGTGTATAAACCAGGAGAAGATGAAGACTGGAACACGGGAAGCAGTCTCATGACCATAAACACAAACACTCATAACATTTCAGTTCTCTTTAATATAAAAGTATTTGGAAGATACAGTGATTTTTTTTCTTTGTAATAAAACAAGAGTATAGTCTAGACAAACCACTTAGGAGCCAGTAGAGGTCAGAAACATGGATCATATAGATGAATCCTGGCAACTTTCAGAGGGGTTGGTGTCTGCTCCACCCTCCATCCTGCCTCCTTCACCATTGTGTCCAAAGAGAAACCGGAATCTACAAAGGACTCACTGCACTTTATGACTTTAAATATTTGACTGTTCGCTCACCTCTAGTATATTATAGAACATACTAGGCATTCTACAAGATGTCCTAGGGCCACAGTCCTTCTCAGTAGCTTCTCCATGAGGTTGAGGTCTACTTTAACCTCTGAATATATATATAGCTTTCTTTTCAGCCTTTAAGGCTAAGTTTTCAAGCCCCATGTGCTCCATGACTGGTCAGCTTCGAAATTGTATTAGGTCTAATAAAAACTGTGACAGGCTGAATTTAGTCTCATGTTTTCCTTCTATCCTACTAGAAATAGAAAGATTTCCAAATTTCTCTTTAGTTACAACTCCTCACCCAAGAGACAGGACGTAGATGAGGCTTACAAACTTGAGGCACACCCTAGCTTCCTCTTTCTGGGTCTTTTAAAATATAGATGAAATATATATGTGTATTTCATCTAGATGAAATACATATTTCATTGATATTTCATATATATATGAAGCATGTTCATACATATCTTACTGTTAGTAAGACAGGATGTTTCCCTCCTAGAGGCTGTGTAGTTAGTTACCCACACCCCAGAAAATCCTCAAGAAAGAATTTTAATCATAGTGTTAGGTTCAGGGCTTTGAGAAAGTATTTCTCAATTCTTTCTCAATACTCAATACAAAGAAAAAAGCTAAGTAGACTTTTCCATAACATTGGATTACCCCAAGCCGCTGTCACTTGCACAAGTTCCAAGACCAGCCCATCTCCGATATTTTCAGGACTTTTCTGTGATCAACACTGAGGACTGGATGGAAGACGAAGAGGCTCCGCAGTGTCCGAAAATCCAGGAAAAATCTCAAGATACAAGATGAAGGCTATGTTGTTGTTGCTGCCTTTTTTTTATTTTTAAGAACGGTCATGCAGAGACAAAAACCTAAAGGTTCTGGTCATCTGAAGCCCGTATTTCTGTCCCATGAGGGGAAGATGGTTCAAATGAATTCCCAGTGGGCAATATCCTCCACACAGAGGTAAAAGAAGTCCATTTCAGGAGGGCGTGACAGGAGAGGTCTGACTTTTTCAGCAGATAGGGGAACCATGGGCAATGACTTACAAGTGCCTCGTGACCTTGCAACTCTGCCTTCATTTTCTCATCCCAGAGCCCTGTCCTCTGCAAGTCACACACTCCATCATTCTGACCTTGCTGCACTTCTCCCGACTCTCGGCGTGTGAAAATGCCGGTTCCTCTCCTCAAACAAGTCCTGCTTGTTCTCCTTCGGTGGCCTACCTCTTAGTCAAAAGTCAAGGAGCATATTCGCAGGCAAGCCTTCTGGACCTCTCTTCCTTCCACCACTTGCCCTTATCCATACATGTCAACTGGCTTCTGATCATTTGGAGACGGGTTGGCACCTCTAGAAGGGGCCTTGGCTGGTGCAGACAGCAAAGTGTGCAGTTACTAATGTAAAGGCTCGCCATTCAAAGCCACCCAGAAGTGCGTCGGGAGAGAGAGCTCCTGTACGTCAAGTCACTGAAAAATCCTGCAACACATGGTGTCTTCCCGAGATGAAATTGAATCCATGACACTGGCTTGGGTTTTTATCACGTTGGCTTTGGATTTGCTACCAACTAGCAATGGACGTGAACTGCAGTTCCACCTGTGCACCAAGGGGGCTCAACCTCCCGGGCACAAAGGAATTTAGAACAGAAAGCGGAGAACGTCATTAAAGCTTTCATCGTTGTTTATTGTATAAATATCTGCCACACCCACCACGAACAGCCCAGATTATCATTAGTGTTTTCTTTATTTTCTCATGAACTGGTGTTCTTTCTTTCTCTCTCTCCTTCTGAAATTGCCCTTACAGTACGTGGAAGGGCTTCAGCACACGGCCCTGATTCCCGCACAAGCATGTGGCCCTGTCTGACTAAGCAGCATCTCCTTTCGCTAGATCAGCGGTTCTCAACCTGTGGGTCGCGACCCCTTTGAGGGTCAAACAACCCTTTCACAACATTCATAACAGTAGCAAGATGACAGTGATGAAGTAGCAACGAAAATAACTTTATGGCAGGGGGTCACCACCACATGAGGAACTGTATGAAAGGGTCACGGCATGAGGAAGGTTGAGAACCACTGCTCTAGATAAAATGTGTCTGAGGAAGGACACAAAACCCAAGGAAGGCTGACTTGAGTCCTCTCGTTAGGTTTGGCTGAGGTTCCTAACATAAAAGATCATGTAAGTCTAGAATAGAGCAGCCCCTGCCTAGAAGGCATCTTCCTGAACATGGAACCCACGTGCGGGAAGCAGAGCTGAGAGTAGCCAATTTCCATCTGCTGAGCCCAAGTCCAATTGTGTCATTCCTGGGCTTTTCAAGTTACATGATAAAATACATTTCATTTTTCTTAAACTAAGGTACATGAGGGGTTTCTGTCTTCTACTAGGAAAACAAAGCTACCCAACGGTCTCTAGTAAAATAAAAAGCAACCATCTAGTAGACTACCTGGCCCTGGCAACACTCTTGGTTTACCTTTTCCCATCCATATACTCCTGCTGCCCACTTTCCGTGCTTCGGCTGCAGAGTAGCCCTTCATCAATAACACACCTGGCCTCAAAACGCTCTTGTCCATGAAATCGGGAAAGGAATTTTAGAAAGGACACCCAGCAATCTCCAGAAATTTGTATCTTCCTAGATCATAAAGATTTCTCTGATCAGGGTGTATACCAGGCTCCTAAATTTCATCCATCATGCAGGAAACTGTCCTCCTCTGGATCAAAAAGCAGCCATCCCTAGTGTCATCATTCTTCATATGTTTGATTGCTGAGCTGAAGGCTGGAAGGGTTGAACCCACCGCCTATTCTTTGGGAGAAAGATGGCAATCTGCTTTCTGGGAAGATTTATAGTCTCAGAAGCTCTAGGGGCAGTTCTCTGTCTTGTAGGTTTGCTGTGAAGTGGAAGTGACCCAGCAGCACTGGGTTTCGTTTGCTTTGGCTTGAACAAAGTATCCCTTCAACATATTGTGCCTCTGCTGTGTATGCATTCTCCTCTAACCTTTCCAATTGTCCAAATATTTGTTTGAACTAAAGAGGGATAAGCTCCTGATCAAATTCTTGGTGTGGCATCTCTCTGAAGCAGATTAATTAGGTGAATGCTCCACAATGTAAGCATAGCCTCATGATCCAGGATGTGGTTATGATTAATAGACTCGGGTGCAAGAGATGGTATTAAACTCACTCTACAGTCTAGTCTTTATTTGTAAAATGTGTTTATTGTCGATCACTTTCCCCCATCCAACTAAATAACCATGCCATCCCCAGAAAAAGTTGTATATATTTCTACTTGTTGAGTAAAATATAAGCGCATAGAGAAATGCTAAATCACAAGAGTAATCCATTCTTTGGAGCCTCGCTACAATCGAGTCCTTAGGCTGTTTTCAACATAGCCCTGTTTGAAAATGTTTTAAATGTTAAAGTTAATCTAGTTTCTCCCAGAAATAAATCCCTTTATATAGAAAAAGATTGTTGTTGACTCAGTTCACAACAGAGTGAACACAGCTAGGACAGAATAAAGAACTCTGGTATCATAAGACTAAAAAAACTGTTTAAATTAAAATATATATATACTCACTGCCATTGAAGCCATTCTGACTCATAACAACCCTGTAAGACAGAGTAGAATGGCCCCTGTGCATTTTTTATAGGAGTAAAAAGCCTCTCTTTCTGCCTCAGGGAAGCTGGTGGTTTCGAACTCTTGACTCATGGTTAGCAGCCCAACATGTAACCCCCTCTGCCCCCAGGGCTCTTCAATATAAATAAATTAATTAAATAAGCTCTATAAAAATAATGTAGGAAACAAGTAATATAAGGTACATGATATCGGAAGTGTTACACTTAACTATAGATTTATACTGTAGAAGCCCTGGTGGTGTAGAGGTTTATGAGTTGGGCTGCTAACTGCAAGGTCAGCTGTGTGAAACCACCAGCCGTCCCGAGGGGAAAAGAAAAGGCTTTCTACTTCCATAAAGATATAGTCTCAGGAACCCACAGGAGCAGGTCTACTCTGTCCTACAGGCTCACACTGGGTCAAAATCACCTTGTTGGCAGTGAGATGCATGAGAATAGTATTAACTATCAATATCAGACACTGTTCTACATGCTGAGCATAAATTTATTTCTCGAAAACATCTATTTTTATTCCATTCTACAGAGGATAAAACTAAGGGACAAAGAAGTTTTTTTAAAAAAAACTTTCCTATAGTCACGCAGCTAAGGTTTGTGTGTTAAGCTGGGTTGACTAGAGCAGCGAACCCAGTGACACTCATAGATGTGTAAGAACGAGCTTTAGATCAAGAACTGACTATACATCGAGAAAACGTCCCAGCCCAGTCCAACTCAAGTGCATAAACCCGATACAGGTCCCTAAGGCCCTCTTCAGACTCGCGCAGCCACACGCAATGATGCAAAATGCAGGAAGATCACAGGCCAGTGGATGCCGGGTTGTGTGGATCCAATGGCGGTGGAAGCGTCGCAGGAATTGGCAACTATCTGCACCTGTGTGGCTTCCACAGGAAGGTGAAGGCCAGAGAGAGTGTGGTCTGCCTCCAGAGAGCCATTTATCTTGGCGCCACCTGCAAATGAGGTCATCAAGCTGCAACCTGATAGGCTACACTCTACGCCTACATTTTTAAAGCTTGAAGTAGAGATGAAATTATGTAAGTACCATGGAACAGTTATATTTCAATCTAGAGAATGGATGCGAAAGGTAAATTTTGAGAAGGGAGAAATCTCTGTAGGTCTCGATGGTTTAGACATCACAGAGGGTGAAAGAATGAGAAAATGTTCTAAGGATGCGTGGGGTGTAGCAACAACGGAGTTTAAACAGCTGTGGGAAAGAGGAAAACTACTGCATGCTTTGAGAAAAGTGATTTGTCCAGATTTCCTAAAAGCATACACATCATCCCAACGCGAGAACAAGGACCAAACTTCTCCTACCATCTGCCTGCCCTGGCACATGTGTTTATCAATAGTTTAGAAAGGTAAATGAGTATTAGATATGGGAAGTAAGAAGCACGGAGGGGGTGGGGAGGTAAAGTTGTGCCACGTTTCAGAGTCTGTTTTGAGAGAATCCAACCTAAGGGTTAAACTTGTCGACTTGGAAATCAAATAGATCAGTCTCCAAGCCAGCTCTACTCTTTGGACGCTGTGTGACCTTGAGGATGTTGCTCACACTCTCCATGCTTCTCTTTCCCTCGATGGAGGACTATGATATCTAATGTACCTCATAGAGTTGCTATGAAGATTAAATAGGATAATGTATTTACATAGCTTCTCTGCTCTGATAGAGGACTGGGTAAACAGCAGGCACTTTTAACTGGCAGACTAAGCAGCCAGGCTACGAATATCCCCGATTAATAAAATGAGTCACTGAGCTATTGGTTCAGTGCACAGGGATCAAAAGGGCATTCAGAAAGATTGATCTAAAGAGACCGAATGAAGTGGAAAGAGAAGACACCGGGGAATAACTGCTTAGTGTGCTATTATAGTAGTTCAGCCATGAAATCAGAGTCTGCTCCTGGTCAGTGGTAACATAAATTGGAAGAAAAGACTGAGCAAGATACATGATTGAAATTATATGATTTCCCTTCGACAGTGTCTTAGACTAATGTTCCTGTTTATAATCTAAGATCTTCCATGAGAAATGTACCTGTCAATCTTATCCTAACCATTAATATAAACTGCTAAGTTACTTGCAAACAAATAGGTGAAAATAAATAAGATAAGGGGAAGCCGTCACAAATACTAATATCCATTATACCAACCCATCTTTTTCCATTTGCAGGCTCATCTGTTTCCACCAAATCACCCTGTTTACCCTCAAGCTTTCACCTTGGCAGCATGTAAAATTGCGGCAGTATGGTGTTTTCTAACATGAACTTACTGTACCATTTGCCTTCTAATGATATATTATTTTAGAAGATCTTATGGAATTTTGTAAAAAAATTACTAGTTGGGAGCACAGAAAGAAAATCTTTGAAGTCTGACACTGTGGGGTAAGTCTGTACAAGTTGAACACATAATTATAATGCAGTTAGTTTTGGGTTACCTACAGTAGCAGTGTCAGAATAATTAGCTCTGTCAAATGTTAAAAAATAATGGTGTAAATTACTCATTTAATTGTTTTCATCTTGGCTATAGAGACATTCTTTAATTAGGCATGAGTCAACTAACTGTTTCACAGGCGGATTTGCTGAAATGAGTAGAGTCAAGACATGAAGCACAGTGCACCTCTTGAAGACACTTTTCATAAACTTTCCAGTGTTGCAAGAACATCCCCAAATGCCACCTTCTTCGGCAGGAACACCATTTCCAGACATGGTGTGCCAAACACTCTTATAAAACTCAGATGGAATCAGGTACAGAAGGGCGCCACCTGATAACTAAAATCTACAAATTCGCAGTCCTTTTTTATCTATCTTCCTACCAAGGACTGAATCAAGATAAGAACTGCTTTCCTACACACCAGCCATGCTTTGTATTTGTCATTAGCGTGTATGTAATTCCATTGTCTATGGCCAACCTTTTGCACAGAGAAGGGAGCAGAGTGGCATTAGCTGCAAGCTAGAGGCTAGCTCTGTTCTGTCACATCTGGAGTCCTTATGACTAAGGGACATTCAACACAGTCAACAATAAGAGGCAGACTAGCTAGCCAGGCTCTCCATCCCAACTATTGATCGACTGAGGCGCGAAACCATTGAAGGAGCTTCCAGTGATCCAGAGAGCAGTCAAAGAAGATTACTCTGAGGCGAGAGAATGAAGTGGAAAGAGGAGACACAGAACGAGCAAGAAGACACCACAAAAAAAGCAGTGCACCTCCCCCTCTTGCTTTTCTCCTCTTCCAAAGCAGAGACCCCCTTTCCTTGAACTGACTTTTTGTTCCCTTCATTTCTTGTTGCTGGGTTTTTGTTGTGCCCGTTTCCTTCATTTAATGTGCCGACAAAGCTCACCAGTCTCGATTTCGCAAGTCTGAGTTAAAGCATTGCCAAAACTATAAATCCTGCCCCCTAATCATTGCCCTTTGGGTAGACACCATTTACCCACCCCCTTTTTAAATTCCCATAATTACCCCCACCCCCTCTAAACTGACCAGTAAGAGTAATGCCCATTTTTTTAAAGAAAGATTTCAGTCACTTTCCTTTTGTGTTGAGAGTCATTGAGGAAGAACAAAAAAACGAAAATGACTGCCTGCTAGGAGGAAGGCCAACAGAAGTAAAGAGCTCAGAGTGTAAGTTGATGCATTCTGTGAGCAAAAAAATGAATTCTTGTTAACCACATGGGAAGAAAGTACAAGTGTTTATGTTTTGTTAGACATTCGCGTGAACAAGTTTCCAGAGATAGGGGAATTCGGATCCTGATAGACGCAATCAAAAATGATGTATCTTGGCCAGGAAATGGCATTTGCTTGAGTGGGCAGACTGTACCAGACGGCAGGGTCTTCCATTAGTACCTTCCTGGGATCATCTATTTGAGGAGTTACTGGGCTCCGAGCCTCTTCAACGTGTATGTGTGGGGAGGGAAGGATGCGTTTGGGAATATGGGGGCATCACGTTGGTCATTGTGGTTGTGATTCTGAAGGTCAGAACAATAAGCCGCATGAATGCTTCCGTGAAAGTGTTTCAAATGCGCTTCAAAGACTTTTGTGAAAAGAATTTTGAAAAACGGTACAGCTCATGGTTTTTGTTTAGTTAACAGTTACTGTAGGGTAAGATATAACAAAATAATCATTTATAAATTATCAAGGGTTCATGAGGGAGTGGGGAGTGGGGAGGGAGGAGGGAGGAGGGAGGAGGGGAAATGAGGAGCTGATGCCAGGGGCTTATGTGGAGAGCAAATGTTTTGAGAATGATGAGGGCAATGAATGTACAAATGTGCTTTACACAATTGATGTATCTATGGATTGTGATGAGAGTTGTATGAGGCCCCAATAAAATGATTTTTTAAAGTTTTTTAAAGAGTTACTGTATGTTTAATAGTGGCTACAGGTGCTTTTTATGGCACATAGTAAAATCCATAAGTAAATTTCATTTCTCCAAAGCCTTAGCAGCTTAAGATTTAACTTATAAAATTCATGTCTGTTGTATAACTGTAAGATTGAACCTCATTGTCAAACCAGTCAGACAAATCAAATGTGTGGCCCATCCCAAAAAGCTTGACTTCAGTCTCCATTTTAAATAAATGTATCAATGCACGTACATGCCTGGAACAACTGCCTTACTTCTGGATTTCAATTTTAAGATAGAGGGTGACAGAGAGGCCACAGCGTCTTACCATGAGTAGATTACATGGACTCTGTATGTCACTGCCTTTCACTCTTTCTTACTGAAATCTTCTTTGCCTTAGAGTAGTCCTCTAAGGAATTATATATTCTTACTTATCCTTGTATTTGTCATCAATGAGTTGAAACAACTGAAACCCATTGCCTTAGAGTGAGTTTGACTCACAATAACCCTGTAGGGAAATGTAGAAATGCTCTTTAGAGTTTCTGAGACACTAAGTTTTGGGGTGGTTTTTGTTCCCCATCCCAGGAGCATTCAGCCTCTTCTTTCTCCCAAGGAACCACTAGTGGATTTGAACCAGCGACTTTGTGATTAGCAATTCAACACTTAACCACTTGTGCCACCAGGACTCTTTGAAGTATACACACCATAGGAAGACTTGGGGTACAAAAGAGGTCTGTTTTTAATAAAACTGGAGAATGCTAAGATGGTTACATACTGTCATTTTTACCCAAACTGTACCATTTCATACCTGGTACCTTGACATAATTATTCATAGCACTCCCTTAACTCTTAAAAGTGTTCTAGTTTGGATGAATAATGATATGGTAGCCTGAGAGCCATGGTGGGGAGAGGGGGCAAATCAGCAGACACTGGGTACATCAATTTTAGGGGAAAGTAACTCATGGCCATCCAATCAATGCTGACTCATAGTGACCCTATGTGACACATGATGAAACTGCCCCCTGTGGATTTCCAAGACTGTGACTCTTTACAGGAGTAGAAAAACCTCCACTTTTTCCCTCAGAGTGGCAGGTGGTTTTAAACCTTTGTTAGAGCAGATCAGGATTGGAGAAAGGGTTAACAACCTGCCAGATGCAGATGGTACTACCGTGCTTGCTGACAGTAAAGAGGCTGTGAAACCCTTGCTGAAGAAGATCAAGGATTGTAGCCTTCCATATATATTACAACTCTGTAAAGACAACCAAAATCCCCACAACTGGACCAATTGGTGACATCATGATAAATGGAGAAAAGATGGAAGTTGTCTGGGATGTCATCTTGCTTGGGTCCACAATCAAAGCTCGTGGAAGCTTTTGATCAAGAGATCAAATGAGGCATTGCATTAGGTAAACCTGTTACACTAGGACCTAATTGTGGTAGCAATAATACAATACTGCTAAATGTGATTAAACTGTGGAAGGATATGATATATGGATTAAATCCCAATTTAAAAAAAATTAAAGTTTTAAATATATTTTCAAAAAATTAAGTGTTGAAAAGCAAGGAAGTTACTTTGAAGGCTGACCCAAAGGTACTTGCAATTGCCTCAGTTGTGAAAAAGAGGACACACTGAGCATGTTAGACTGATGAAAGGGACTGCAACAGTGAGCTCAAACGTAAGAACGATTGTGAGGATGGTACAGGACTGGAAGTATTTGCATTCTGTGGTCCTAAAGGGGGCTATGAGCCTGAGCCAACTCAGTGGCACCTCACAGCAACAATAAATGGATGTTAAGGGTTTGGAAAGTCTCTAAGCACCCAGTGTGAGTGAGCCCCAATGTGAAGATTGATGTCTAGGAACGGTGTTTTACCTGACCAAGTCTTCTGCTCTAAACTTTTTCTACACAGATCCTAAAGTTACAGACAAGGCAATTCTCTGACCTAGGAAAACACAAACAATAAATATGTATTTAGAATCACTGAGAAAGCACTATAAAAATATAAAAACTTAGGAGGTGTTATGCTTGGAATAAAATAATACTCAAAAGCTTTTCTTAAAATCCAAGGATTATAGATCATTCAAGATCCAACATACCAACACACATATGATAGTTGGGTTTTTCTGAGTCATTATGGGAACCTTAAGCAGATGTGGGTGGACATTAGCCTGTCAATAAGGTCACAGCTTGATGATCTCTTTTGGAGGCATGACCAGAGATAAGTGACTCTGCAAGTCCGTCCCTTCCTCTTTCTCCTTGGTGGTCAGACCAGCTCGCTGCCTCAGTTAGCTGTCTTGCCTCTACACGTGTACTGTGCTACCTGTGGGCAGAGCTAATCCGTGGACCACTTTCCTGTGCCTCGCTGTTCCATACCATGGTGTCACACCACCTTGATTTGTCTGCTGCCTATGGGCCGAATCTGCTCATCTTGCCACCACTCCAGATGTCATACCTCCTGCGAGCCACTTCACATCACTCCACCATGAGACTCCACCATGACCTGCTTACACTGAGCTACTGACCTCTGCTTCACTTTGACATCTTATCCTCCTACTGTCTGCTTCCTTGGCCTTGGTCTAGCATCTGTCATGAGTTGGAAGAGTCATCAGTATATTAACTATCCCATGAAAGTGAGTTTGACTGTGCTCTCTGAACTGCTGTGTGGACAATTTGCGGTTGAATTCCTTTTTGCTATATATATATATATATATAGATATAGATATATATATCCTGATTTTGTTTCTCTAGAGAACTCTACCTAAACATATGTAATATATATCCATCCATACATATATATATGCATATACACACACACACATATACATATAGCTCCTGATTTTGTTTCTCTAGAGAACTCTACCTAACACAACACACCTCATCCCAGCATGGATCTCTAGAAAAGCTAAATAGACATTGTTTACATTTTTGCCCTTCAGTGCCTCTGACCAAAGTGTGCATGACTCATCAGCACAGAGATGAAGGTTCACTACTGACACCCTGTGCAGGAGTGCAAAGCCCTTGTGCGTGAAGAGTAGATTCAGCAATCAAACGCTGGTTCAAAAATAGAGGCCAGCAGAAAAGAGAAGCTGGAAGAGTCGGAACCAAAATTGGTGTCATTTGGTTTGCTATGGAACTTGGGCCTCCAGATTAGAGATGGCCACGGAAAACAAAGTAAAAACAAAAAAAACAAAGACTCAGAATGGTCTTACATTAACCTATGAGTCAGCACAACCATGGACACATAACTGCCACCACCATGGGTTCACCTTATAACATCCATGCGCCCCTTTCCCACTAGCTACAGAACATACGAGGTTGGAATCTCAGAAACCTGAAAGTGCATTCTGGCCTACCATTTGCTCCCTGGTGTCTTTAGAGACTTCCGTTAACATCACTGACTGTCGGCTCCTTCATTAGAACAGACAGAGTCATGACCACTTCACAGCCTGCTGCATGGCTTCTGAGGAGTGCAGCGCAAGCAAGAGCTACAGCTCAAAAAGGGGGACCAAATTCTAAGGGTTTTCTCAACCGTGCTCATATAGTGGACTTCTGCTTGCTTCTTAGCAAAGGGCCTTGCTCCATGCCCTGATGAATAACAGGCAGTCTACCAGGCAGTTGATAACCTCTCGTTAGCTAGGAAAATGTCTCCTTTCTTTGAAACAGACCTAACTCAAAGAGGATAGACTTCAACATGATACACAATCAGGCAAATTTTTTTTCCTAAACATAAGAAGCCCCTTCCTGCTGGTGTGGATCCTGCATTGGTCATATTTACTCCAAATTCATGGACCTTGGGCTGTGGCCTGCCCTATTGCCTGCCAATCTATGGAGCTATCAGCAGTTTGCTGTAATATCCCATCCACTTGTAGTGTTCCCACCTCCTGGTTCTTCTTCCTGTTTCCAAATTCTTCCACCCAGCAGCTGCAGGATGACTCCAAAAAGGGCCTCCAGCTTGTCATCTGGCCCACGCTGTCGGACTGAACTGCGTTTGCCCACTCTTCAGCTGTGTGTGCTGCCCTTTTGATACAAATTTCTTACTTATATATAAATAGAAAGCCCCTAAGAAACCTTGGTGGTGCAACAGATATGCACTCAGCTACGAATCAAAATGTTGGCTAGCCACATCACTCAGCAGCCTCAGAGTTGAAAGACCTGGTGTTGTGCTTCCATAAAGATTACAGACTATAACACTGCATATATGGTAGAAGAAGCTGTCCTAAAATTGATTGTGGTAAAGATTATACAAGTCGTCTTGATATGGTTGAACAGTTGAATTGTGAGATATGTGGATGAAGTGCCAGTAAGATTGTTTCTGTTTTCAAAGAAAAGATTGTAGACTAGCAAATCCTATAGGGAAATTATGCTCTGTCACCTGAAGATCTTATGAGTTGAAATCAACTGAACTCAACAGATCTTAGCAATAACAACAACCCTAGACAACGGCAAATTAAAATATCACACCCCAACCTATTGTTAAGTTGATTAGGCCTCATAGCAACCCTAAAGAACACAGAACTTCTGCATAGGGTTTCCAAAGCTGAAATATTTGTGAAAGCAGACTGCCACATCTTTCACCCATGGCAGGCAGCCAGTGGGTTTGAACTGCCTACCTTTCCATGAACAGTCCAGTGTATTAGCACCTGCACAATGAGGACTCCTTGCAAATGGGGGAGGGGGGTATGAGGGAACACTTTAAAACTGTATTAAAGATGGGAGACTGAAATCGGCTAAAGTAAAATGATAGTACATGAAAGAGAAATCCAATTTACCAACTCTTCCTCAATAGAAGGAATAACATCGTCAACCAGGAATTGCATAGGAAATCTGGAGATGGCTGCAAAGGAGCCCTGGTGTTGCAGTAGGTGTGTGTTAGACTGTCAATTAAAGAGTTATAAGTTTGAACCCACTAGCTACTCCTAGAAAACCCACAGGGGCCGTTCAGGGCTACCCTGTCCTAAAGGGTCACAGTCATCATGATCAATTTGATGGTGGTGCGTTTGACTTTGGAGAGAGATAGCTGTCTAGTTATTGCTTTTCTTCCTAACAACTGTATATACCACTCTAGCTTGAGAGTAAATAAAAATAATTATGATAATTACATTTCATAAACATCAAGTATTGTTAGCCATTATTTTCAGGAACTTCAGGTATGAAGGGACTTCAAAACATTTGTGGGAACATGGAATGAAAAATGTTCACAAACTTTTGGGGGAGGTCCCTGATTTTGGTGAGGGAAATTGGTTTCCTATGCTGGACCACCAGGTCCATTACCCACATTGTGGACTGGACAATTTTATAACTATTCTGCCCTTTTATACTGTGTGATACAAAATCTAGACAAGCCTAGATGGTGACCCTGCCAGGACGGGAGGTATGCCATGGAGGCTACGTATTTTCAGCATAAAGGTCATTCTTATTTAGCACTTAATTTTATGAAAAATATTTAAACTTACATAGAAATTTCTCCCCATACTGATCACCCAGGATGGTGCAATATTCGTAGAAGGAAGGAAAAAGGGCAAAAACAAACCTCTAGCATTGCTCCTGTTTACCAGAAAAATTGACTGAAATGAAATTTAGCACATGAATTACCCAGCATAAGACTCTGCATCGATTGAAGTAAGGTGTGAAAGGATTACCAGGTAGGACAGTTACAGGTGTAAGAATCTGTGCTAATGCAGGCTCTGGTTAGTCACTGAGCTGTTTTTCTCTACCATAAATAGATTTTTGAGCATGTCTTTATGCTCCTTATTCTCCCCTATATGCATTGTAAATCAGAGCCTTGTCTTGAAGTGTATATACAAACATTCATGGGGTGAGGACCAGGTAGTATGGCATGGACCAGATCAAATACAGGGATACACATGGTAGACAACTAAAAAGGAGGTGTGTAAAGTAAAAACTAATAATAATAAAGAAATGGATAGAAGGGGGCACAGAGCACTAACCCACCCAAGGGGAGGGTATTGTTTATATCTCCACAGGGAAAGAGGGACCAAACTTCAACCCAGTGCTGCAAGATGTGAATGCAACATGCCAGCATGGAGTAGGGAACCAGTGGAGAGGTCTGAGGGGCCGACCCCAATCCCAACTACTAAGTGGACACCAGTCCCTCCCACCAGAAGAATTTATTTCAAAAGACATCTGCAGGTCCAGGAGAGGGACATATCTGATAGGAGCGCATGGGTGCTGATGAAGGGGTAGGAGGAGAGAATGGAGCACATCCTGGCCCATCAGTTCTTAAGGACGATGACCCCAATTAGAGCAGCCAGACCACAGAGAGGACCACATGGCCACCCTACTATGAGACATGATGTCCCCCACTGATCCATAGCTCTACAGAGGACAACTCCGGAGACACAGTGTGGGAATTGCACCCGATCTGATCCCACCACACTGAGGCAAAACACTAAGGGGTTGCAACAGAACAGCAAGGGAATGGAGCGGCAAGGTCCCCAAGGAATACTGAAGGTGGACTTTGGGACCAGGGTGTGGTGTCCCAACAGACATGACTGGAAAACACTCCTAAAGGCCAACAAATGATCCTTGAACCAACTACAAGCTTTCCTTTCTTGTTGTTTTGTTTTTTTGTCATTGTTTTGTTGTTGTTTTGTTGCTTATTGTTGCTTGGTTTTGCTCTGTCTTGTGTTTGTGCATGTTATTATCTCCGCAGGAGGAGAAAACAATGGGACCAACAGTTTGGGGGGCACATGGGAGAGGGGGAGGTGGGGAGAAAGGAAGTGGTGTTAACAAACCTGGGGACAAGGGAACAACAAGTGATCCAAATTGGTGGTGAGGAGGGAGTGGGAGGCTTGATAGGACATGATCAAGGGTAATGTAACAAAGAGGAATTGCTGAAACACTGGTAGGGACTGAGCATGATAGTGGAACAGGAGGAAAGTCAAGGGAAATAGAGGAAAGAGCTGGGAGGCAAAGGGCATTTATAAAGATCTAGATAAAGATATGTATACATGCAAATATATTTATATATGAGGATGGAGAAATAGATCTATGTGCATATATGTATAGGTTTACTATTAAGGTAGCAGAAGGACATTGGGCCTCCACTCAAGAACTCTCTCAATGCAAGAATACTTTCTTCTATTAAATTGGCATTCTATGATGCTCACCTTCCCGACACAAGTGCTGAAGACAAAGCAGGTGAATAAGTAAATGTGGTGAAGAAAGCTGATGGTGCCTGGCTACCAAAAGAGATAGCATCTGGGGTCTTAAAGGCTTGAAGATAAACAAGTGGCCATCTAGCTCAGAAGTAACAAAGCCCACATGGAAGAGGCAGACCAGCCTGTGTGATAATGAGGTGTTGAAGGGATCAGATATCAGGCATCATCAGAACAAAAAAAATCTTACCATAGTGAATGCGGTAGGGGTGCAGGATGGAGACCAAAGTCCATTTGTAGGCCACTGGAGATCCCCTTGCAGAGGGGTCTCTGGGAGGAGACCAGATAGGGTGCGATGTAGCAACGATGAAAAATACAACTTTCCTCTAGTTCCTAAATGCTTTCTCCCCACTCCCTTCCCACTATCATGATCCCAATTCTACTTTGCAAGTCTGGCTAGACCAGAGGATGTACACAGGTACAGATAGGAACTGGAAACACAGGGAATCCATGGCGGATGATCCCTTACAGACCAATGGTGTAAGTGGCGATACTGGGGACGTAGAGGGAGGGTAGGTTGGAAAGGGGGACCCAATTACAAGGGTCTACATGTGACCTCCTCCCTGGGGGACGGACAACACAAAAGTGGGTGGAGGGAGATGTCGGACAGGGCAAGATATGACAAAATAATAATTTATAAATTATCAAGGGTTCATGAGGGAGGGGAAAGCAGGAAGGGAGGGGAAAATGAGGACCTGGTGCCAGGGGCTTATGTGGAGAGCAAATGTTTTGAGAATGATGAGGGCGCTTAATGTACAAATGTGCTGTACACAATTGATGTATGTATGGATTGTGGTAAGAGTTGTATGAGCCCCTAATAAAACAATTTTTTAAAAGAATATCTTCAGCCTTGGCTCACACCCCTAGGCCATGAGTCAGTTTTAAGGTCAGCCTTCCTTAAGGCCCAGTTTCAGAGGCAGGACCCTAAACAAAGCATTGTGGAACCATTCTTGGGGCCCAAACAAAATAAAGATCGACTTTAAAGAAGGAATGTTAGCTACATTATGAAATATTATTTGCAGTAACTACACAGGTGCAGCCATCAGAAGCAGAAGCCTATGAAATTTTAAGAGGTTGATTCTTCACACTTCTTTGTAAGACTGCATTGTAATAGTATCACACCTTTCTCCAGCTGCACTTGGCATCACAGTGTGAAACCTTGCATGGCCACAGAGTCCAGTCTGCAACTATAATCAAAGTGATATTCAAGCTCAAAGAAAAAGGCAACTGTAACTGGTTTTACATTAGACAGAATGAATGAAAATTATCTGCTGATAATTCTGGGCAAGCTTTATGCATGCATTTATACAATTATATCGTCTCTGACTATAAATGGAAAAATGAACTTTTCTTCAAAACACCATTCTGCCTTTGTGCTGATTTAAAATGGTGATTCCACTTGAGATTCCACACAGAGCAACTCATGAACAGAAAGGTCTATAGGTCAGCCAAACTGACCCCCTCCCTAGAAGTATGTGCTACAAAGAACAACCCCAAGCCTACAGACTGGGGAGACAGGTCAGCCTGCCATGCCCACACAGAAGCAAACTAAGAAGAAAAAAGAGAGTGAGGGACTAGACCCCATACTTGCACACCCACACAGAGCTGCTACGGCACAGAGAGGGCTTTGGAGCCAACAACAGCTCAAGACATGATGTCCCCTCGCCAGAGCACACTGCAACAGAGGACAATACTGGGGACCCATGGCAGGGAGTGAGTCCAGTCTGACCCCCACCCCCGCCACTAAACACACACACACGGGCAAACCAAGAAGGGAACATAACAGATCAGCAATGGGAGTAAAACAAAGCTCAATGCCCCCAAGGAGCCCCAAAATAGACTTCAGGTTAGGAGGGGCAGTTCGAAGAACACCAGGACCTGTGGGGAAATAGTTATAAAGGTCAGCAGACAGACCTGGAACTATGTATGCTTTTTTCTTATTTGTGTTTGTTTGTTTGTTTTTCTTTTTATTCAATCTTTTATTTTTTTTTAATCTCTGTTACTGTTGTTTTGTCTACCTATATAAGATAGGCATGGGAAGCAAGCCTGAGGAGCAAGCAATGGACTGAGGATTGCAGAGGGATTTGTGGGGAGGAGGAGTTAAGGAAATGGAGAAGTGAGCAAACAAAGCTATAGATAGGGGAACAACTAGGGAATTACAATCAACAATGAGGAGGATGTAGAGGTTTCAGTGGTGTGGGAGGAACCACAATCTAGCTGAAAGGAATTACTAAGAGGCAGAAGAAGGCTAAACATGATAGTGGAGCAGAAGGAAGGTAAAAGGAAACAGAGGAATTATCTAGGAAGCCAAGCTAAGGATACAAGTATAAACATAGGTGTGTGCATATGTAAATATATTAATTCATGAAAATAGAGGTATTGGCCTATGTATACATATTTATATGGCAATATATTGATGAAATGGATGGGCTTTGGGTCCCTATTCAAGTCCTCCCTCAACAGAAGAACACTTTATTCAAACAATCTGGCATCCTGTGGGGCTCACCCTCCTGACATGATCGCTGAAGACAAAATGGGTGCATAAGCAAATGTGGTGAAGAAAGATGAATTTTCTTAAAATGTTTCTTTACACACCACTTACTTTTATCCCTTAGGCCACCAAGGTTTGTGCACATGCACGCACGACTCAGATTGGAGTCAATAAAAGATTGACTAGGAATGATCAAGAAGCAAAAGTCAGAATGCTTGAGAAAGATATATAAATCTGTAGACGCAGACCACAAAGTCTTGAAGCAAGCCCATTTGCAATAAAACCCTATCTATTAATCAAAGCCATTGCCATCAAGTAAACTCTGTGGATCTGACAATCTGACAGATCCACAGAGTTTCCTAGGCTGACATCTTTAAAAAACAAGTACCAGTTCTTAAATAATTCCCCCCCCCACTATCATGATCCCAATTCTACCTTCCAAATCTGGCTAGACCAGAGGATGTACATAGGCACAGATAGCAACTGGAAACACAGGGAATCCAGGACAGATGACTCCTCCAGGACCAGTGGAGAGTGGCGATGGCTGGAGGGTGGAGAGAATGTGGGGGATAAAGGGGGAACTGATTACAAGAATCTACGTATAGCCTCCTCCCTGGGGGAGGGATAGCAGAGAAGAAGGTGGGTGGGGAGACGTTGGACAGTGTAATATATGACAAAATAATCGTAATTTATGAATGATGAAGGGTTCATGAGGTAGGGGGGAGTGGGGAGGGAGGGGGAAAATGAGCAGCACATATTAAGGGCTCAAGCAGAAGGCAAATGTTTTGAGAATGATGATGGCAAGAAGTGTACACATGTTCTTGACATAATGGATGGATGTATGGATTGTGATAAGAATGAGCCCCCAGTAAAATGATTTTTAAAAAAACAAGTACCACATCACTCTCCCATGGTGTGTCTGGTAGGTTCAAACTGACAACCTTTAGGTTAGAAAACAAGTATTTCACCGCTGTGCCACCTGGACTCCCCCCTATCGACTACCAATTATTAATGCCATCGAGAAAAGAGGGTAAATAAAATGAATGAAAAGGATCACATGATCACCTCACCCAGCGCAGAAGATACTTGACAAAATCCAACACCCATTTCTGATTTAAAAAAAAAACCCTCAACATAATAGAAAAATAAAGCAAACTCCTCAACATAATCAAAGAGAAATACACAAAACCAGCGGCCCATATTCCTCTCATTGGAAAGAGACATAACACATTGCCAGAATGGGAACCCGACAAAGGTAGCTCTCTATCACCTCTCTTATTCAATATTGTATTGGAAGCTCTAGTCAGAACAATAAGACAAGAAATTATAAGAAAAGACACCCAAACTAGCAACAAAATAAATAAACAAAAGTATCTCTATTTGAAAGAAACATGGTCCTACACAAGAAAATCCAAAAGACTCAGCAAGAAAATACTGGAACTAATTGATAGGTTCAGCAAAGTGGCAGTGTGCTAGGTCAACATAAAAGAACCAGTAGGCTTCCTCTACACTAGCAAAGAGAAATTTGAAGGAAAAAAAAAGAAATCAGGATAACAATACTGTTCACAATAGGCACCTAACTGTTGAAGTTTCTACAAATAAATCTAACCAGAGAAACAAAAAAAATCTATACAAAGAAAACTATAAAAGACTTCTACAGGAAACAAAAAGACCTATAAGAGTAGAAGAATATACCAACCTCATGAATAAAAAGACAACATTGTGAAAATGTCAATACTACCCAAAGTGATCCGTAAACAGAATGCAATCGCCATTCTGATTCCGTCCTCATCCTTTAAACAGATGGAAAAAGTAATCATCAACCTTTAATGGAAAGGAAAGGGACTCCAGATCAGTCAAGCACTGCTAAAGGAAAAGAAAAGGTCGGACTATGGATACTTTCAGATCTCACAGTTTACTGTGCAGTCATGGTAATCAAAACAGCCTGCTACAGCGCAACAGACCCAAAGACCAATAAAACAGAATGGAAATCGTAGGAGTAAATCCATCTACCTACAGCCCACTGATCTTGGACAAAGGGCTCAAACTCATTAAATAGGCAAAAGATAGGCTTTTTAGCAAAGGATGCTGGGAAAACTGAATATTTATTTGTAGAAAACTGAAACAGAATCCATATCTCGCTCCATTTACAAAAATGAAATCAAGGTGGATCAAAGACCTAAATGTAAATCCTAAAGCTGTAAAGTGCATAGACAAATTTAGAGGCCATAATGTATGACATACACACATTATTAAACATAACCAAAATCATGCGAACAGCAGAAGACAAACTAGTTGACTGAGACCTGCCAAAGTAAAACAATTGTGCACATCAAAGTATTTCCCCAAAAGAGAAAAAGGACGCCCACCAACTCAGAACAAATTTTTGGCAACAACATATCAGACAATGAACTAATCCCTAAAATTTAAAGAAAATTGTAACACCTCAGCAACAAAAACCCAAATAATTCAATTAAAAATGGGGGAAATGACACAGGAACATTTATTTCACCAAAAAAGATATATGAAGAATTGTTTGAAATCATTAACCATTAGAAATAAACAAATCAATACAGTAATGGGATACCATCTCACACTACCAATAAGAGCAAACAGCGACAATAAATGCTAGTGAGGCTGTGGAAAGACTGGGAGAATGCTCATACACTGCAAGCAGGATTGCAAAATAGTACAAGCACTGTGGAAAACAGGATGGCACTTCCATAGAACGTTGGACATAGAAACAGCATGTAGTCTAGAAATTCCATAATAGCTATATATCCAAGAAAAATAAGAGCTTTTTTAAAAAAAATCATTTGATTGGAGGCTCGTATACCTCTTATCACAATCCATCCATCCACCTATCCATTATGTCAAGCACATTTGTACCTATGTTGCCATCATCATTTGCAAAACATTTTATTTCTACTTGAGCTCTTGTTATCAGCTCATTTCCCCCCTTTCCCATTCTCCCTCCCTCAAGAACTCTTGATAATTTATAATTTTTTTGAGAAATAAGAGCTTTGGCATGAATAGACTGTACATGGACACCCATGTTCATCACGGCACTATTCACAATGACAAATAAATGAAAACACCCTAATGTCTATGAATGGATGCATGGATAAAAATCATTTCATGGAATATTATGCAATGTTAAAGAATAATTAAATAATCTTCAGAGAGCCTTATAACATGGATTAACCTAGAGGAAAAGATGCACAGTGAAATTAGTAACAAAGGTGCAAATATTGTAGGAGACCACTATTAAACAAATCAAGAAAATATTTCCACGCTAAAAGAAACATTCTTTTATGGTTATAAGGGTGGGGAGCAATAAAGATAAATCACTACTAAAGAGTAGACACATTACCTTGGGGTGAAGATGAAAGCAAAATACACTAAGGGGGTGAGCAAAATATGATCCAGGCAAAAGAAGATACTGGAAGGATTATAAGAGTTAAAAGCAACAGAGATAAATACCATTACACACACAAACCCACAATAAGAGTAATAACACTAATCTACAAATAGATTACTGTATAGCCATATATATATGAATATCATAATATCAGGCTGAGCTGATATTAGTGGGAGAATGGAATTATTTATTCCCATGAATTTATAAAAGTTTGACAGAAGATATATTTCTATATGCTGCAAATATATCCATGAATATGGTAAAGCACACATGTTTGACAATGCTATGAAAATATCATTGCCTTATTCAAACAACTTGAAAGTATGAGTCACTGGGCTTAGGGGCTCAGAATTGCAGTCTTGGGGGTCAACTGACACAACATAGTTCCCAAAGCAAATGTTCTAAATCCTACTTTGCTGAGTTGCTACTGAGGTCTTAAATACTTGGAATCAACCATCGAAGGAGCAACTATTGACCTCTCTTCCCATTCAGAACAAAGAGTGGAGCAAATAGAAATGCATGGAAACAATTACTCCAAAAGATTCATGAACCTCAGTCTCCGGAACCCTGAGCCTGATAATGTCTGGCTACCACAACCTCTCTTTCATTTGAACGTCCTGGATGGAGTTGAAGAAAAGCTTGGTACAAAACTTAAAATCCTGAAAGAGAGCAGGCTTGCTGGTTGGATAAAAGCTGGCAGACCCCTGAGACTATCATCCTTAGTCAGTCTTAAAGACTTGGGACTAAATTCAACTTTGAGACAAACAATAGGCATGGCTGCGATGTGATCAAGGATACTGCTTAGAACAATCATTTACGATCAAAAGGGCAGCGCTTCCCCAAGGACAAAGTTCAGGGAGTAGAAAGGGTGAAGAAAGATGGTGGATTGGACACAGGAGACACAGGGTAGTTCAAGGAGTAATGTATTGTAGGGATTATAATTGATTGTTCTGTGGACTTGCACTCAATTCACAATGAAAAGTTGGAGTTTAGGGTTGTTGTTTGTTCATTTTAAGAGGGAGTTGTAGATTTAAGATGAACATTTTTTAACAATTCAGCAGCAGCAGGCACCATCTGCTGATGGTAGCATTCTTGACGTAATCTTAACTTTTAGTTTATAGACAAGAGACAGAAGCTCAGAAAGCGGAAATAGCAATCGGTCAAGGATTGCTTCCAACTGTCAACCAAGTCTGCCTGCCGTCCCTGCCTGTGCTCTGTCCAAGTTCCAGGAGGCAAATTAATCTCAACCAAGGGTTAAAGAAATTCTACTTTCTATCAGTTTTCAAACTGTGGCAGATTGCATGTTGCTATCATTTTGGAAACTTCTACCACCAGTCTTTCAAATACAGCAGGGTCACTCGTGGTGGAAAAGTCTCAGGAGAGCTTCCAGACTAAGACAAACTAAGAAGGAAGGCTTTAGAGGTCTACTTCTCACCCCCATGAATCACAATGGAATGCTGTCCAACTAGACTTGAGCATGCCAATGGTCATGAAGGTGGCACAGGACCAGACAACATTTTGTTCTGTTCAACATAGAATCGTCATGGTGCAGATCGATCCTGACTACTGCTAGCAACAGCTTTTTTTAAAGGTATTAAGACACACAATGAGTTGGCATGAAGTAGATGAAAGGACGTATTTCAGAGAGATCAGTTTCAATGATACAGGGCTAACATCCATAAGTCTATTAGGGGAAGTGGGTTTGCAGCAGCTGAGTGACTAGGCTTGGTCGCTATAAGCAGGCAGGGCAGAGCATGAGAGTACTGGCCTACTTCCTCCGCAAAGAAAAGGTCAGCGTTCAACCTCCTTCGTGTCTGCCCATGACTTTGCCCGACATACTCTTTGTAAATATGATTGTACCCTTGGAATCACCAAGCAAACTTTCTAAAACTATAAATGCTTGAGCAAACACCCAAGACTCCTCAGTAAATTCATCTGGGATAAATTCCAGGTATTGATATTATTTTTAAAGAACTGCTCAGTTAAGTGTAACATACATCCATGGTTGAGTACTTTGGGATAATGCTTTGCAAACTCTGGTTCAAAATATTGAAATTCATAAGGGGCAGGAGTAGTTTCCAACCAAAATGTCTTTGTTTAACATTCAATGGAATCAATGTGTTAATGATCAACATATTCGGTAAAATAATGCCATAAACATTTCCTTTAGCTTTTGGCTGCAGCTATCACTTGTTTGTAAGAGAATCTGACATAAGATAATGTGTGCTTCAGTTCCAAATATATATTTAAAGCTCAAAAGTTTTTTTGATTATGACTCTACTGTGCCCAAAGACCTCTCTAATCCTCCAATGCTCAGCCATGTGAAACCAAGCCAAAACCAAGCTCACTGCCATGAAATCAATGCCAACTTACAGCGACTCCATAGGACAGGGTAGACCTGCCCCCTGTGAGTTTCCAACCTAACTTTTTACAGGAGAAGCAAGTCATCTTTCAGCTGGTGAGCTTGAACTGCTGGCCTTGAAGTTAGCAGCCCAGTCAGTAACAACTACAAAACCAGAACTCCTTTCTGACCAAGTTAGGATGGCCTGGGTGCAGCCTACATAGGCAGTACCTGGTCAGATGCCCCTTTAATCAGGAAGCTGGTTGTGGGAATTCTGGGAGGGATTGGCTCTACCCGCCACACAACAAACAAGAAAGGAGTGAAACTGGACTTTAATATCTTTTTATTCTCAACTCAGATGAATGGTTGCCCATTCCCCAAAAGCTATCCTTCGACAAGATGCTTCAACAGCTTGTCCAATGCTTCATGCATTGCTAGCGCTTCATAAGGATATTGTGCTCATGACCTGAATGAGGAAGAAAACAGCAAAACCAAATGCCTGTAAGTGGATACTGACTCACAGCGACCCTATGGGTAAAGATCAAGGTACCCTCAAGTCGCTTCTCATTATTAACCAGTTTGCTCTTTAACGAACCGTTAAAAGAATTCCAATGTTTCACCTAGGTTACTCACTTAAATTTTGGGTCTTATCTTTCCCCTCCATTTTTCATTCATCTCTTTTCAGGAGATAGGAAAAAATAAATGACTGTGAGTCAAGAGAATCTAGCCCATAAGCCTCATGAATAGCACCAGCATTCCTCAGTAGAGCGACAGTACTGCTCAGCGTTTCAACTATCATCTAGTATACTTTTTATTTCCAAATACAATCCCTGGGGACTTCTCTGCTATCCTTTTCATTTGCAAGAGCTTCAACTCACAGTCACCTAAGACAATGCTGAAAGAACCTAACTTCTAAAACATATTTGCTGTTCAATTATGTTGAACAGCATAAGAAGGTTCATTTTAGAAAAGCGTATACATCTGGTTTCCCTGCTACTTCTATCGTTTCAACAGACAGGAAGAACGTGAGAAAAGCAAGAAACTCAAATCCACAATGTAAAATTAATTTAAAGCCGGTGGAAAAGTAATCTGAAAAATATCAAAGTCCCTAGCCAATCATTTTAAAGACTCAGGAGACTGGTGCTATGGGACTATTTCTTGAGCACATACTGTCAAAAGCAACCCAAGGATCATCTATTGAGACAAATCTTCCAGAACCTCCTCCTCAGAGAATGTTTAGAACTTCAACATCAACATAGGCATACATAGCCGGATTATATGTTATTAGATTTGAGCATTTATTTATTTACATATTACTGTAAATGATCAGCTCTTGGTTTAGAACTTCGAGTCTCTCCTCTGACAATAACATTCCTGTACCTAAAATTCTATTTATCATATTGAACTTGTAGAGTTTCTTGGAATTGTGATGTGAAGTTAATTGTGATGTATCACTTGATGGTAGGTATTCCAAGACCACAAAGGTTACCTCTAACTGCTTGCCTGGAACCCTACTCAATACCCACCAATCCCCTCACAAATCTCTCACTTATTCACATACATCTGACTGAATTCATCTAAGTCAAAAACTATCTAAGTGGGTGTTATCCATAAATGTTTTTATTTTTTAAGTCCTAAACCAACAGCGTTTAATACTTCATGCTACTCCTTCTAGTTAATGCTGATTTGACCTTATTGCTTCGGGAGCATGTCAAGATGATATAGCTATGTTTACTTGGGATTCCTATACATGTAATCATTCTTCTTGGTTTGTAAAGAAATTCTTCATTCAGTGGTTAAATGGCTGAAATGTCATTTGAAAAAATGTCAATTGAGTGCTGAATTACAGAATATCAGATTTTTAACACTAACTTTGTTACATAGTTTTTTTCTTTTGCCACAAATTATAAACCTTTGGTCAAGCATGCCATGTCCTGGGAACCATTTGGAGCTCCTGAGTCAACTTTTTAAAAGCGTAGCATTTAAATCAAACAGCCAGCATTGCTAATACTGGTAGTAATGACAGTGCCCGAGAGTAATATTGGTGAACTGTCCTTTTACAATTGTAAAAGCTCAAGAAATGGCCTGAAAATTGGTTTCCATTGACAGCCATTACACGTGCACTTATCATTTAGGATTATTAGACCTGTTATCCTACCTGTCAGTTTTGCATTAACTTGTGCTGTCATTGGATAAACTCAATTCCTGGTCAATCCAATCTTAACCGTTTACATTAATTTCTTTCACAGAAAGCCTTTTGTCAAAATGTCAAGTTTAAAAAAAATAAAGCTAATGTGTGAGGGGATGGGCAGGGGAGAGTGGAAGGGAGATGCATTCCATCTCTCATCCAAAACAGAAAAGGATGGTTCTGAAATCACCAAAACAATGACTCAATATCTACCTGAGGAAGCCGGTAGAAATTGCAGGTGCCTGGGCCCTACCTCCAGCAATTAGGAAACAGTGATGGGGACAGGAATATAAATTCAGCAGGAATCCTTCTTAAGTCACACATAAAAATCAATCCATCGGGGTGGGGCTGGAGGGTGGGTGGTGGAATGTTCCATCCCCATATTCAATTTTAACATTCCCATTTGGTGTAGGATTCTGTAAAAGGTAAAATCATGAATGAAGAAAGGTTAAAAATTCAAGGTTGGCGTAGAGAAAACAGAAGCTACAGTTTGGTAGAATATACTACGCCTATTCAGCAGGTTTTGCAATAAATTAATAACCTCAAGGGGATATTCTCTTCCCATGGAACCAGATCAAATTACACCAAGAAAACACCAGAAAAGGTTCGCTTTCCCTGAAACAATGTTTGTCCTCAGATTTGCCAAATGGTCAATGGAATTAACCATGTCTCTTAGTCTTTACAGAGAAAGATTATACCGATGGGCTTCTTTTACTGTGTCCAAAGAGGTTAAGAGAAATAGATTCAGTCAGCAGAGGATGCAGAGAATGAAAAATGAATGAGCTATTTTCCCAGAATTCCCAATTAAACCTTTCACATAATCTGGGGTTCTATAAAATTCAGATCCTTCTCAACAAAGAATGCAGAGAATAGAAAAAGAGATAGCTATTTTCCTAAAATTCCCAACTAAACTCTACATATAATCCGAAAATCTATATAGCAGTAATTCAAATTAATCTTTCAAAAGCTCAAAACACACAGAATCCAGGAACAGGAATGGGAGTGGTGATACCAAGAGGTTAGGGGGAAGGTGAGAGGAGGAGGGGTAGAAGGGGGAACCGATAGCAATAATCGACACATAAAACACACACACACACACACAAACACACACACCAAGGGGACGAACAGAAAACATGGGGGAAGGGATACAGCCGTGGTGTAAGATATGAAAATAATGATAATTTATAATTTATCAAGGGGTCATGAGGGTGGGGGGAAGTGAGGGGGAAAAGAGGAACTGATACCAAGGGCTCAATAGAAAGTAAATGTCTAGAAAATATAAATATGCTTCATATAATTAATGTACGGATTGTTGTAAGAGCTCCCAATAAAATGATCTTTTATAAAAGAAAAAAAAGAAAACTCAAAAAAATTCTTCTCTTAATTAAGTAGATTAGGAAATTTTCTCAGGTCCTTTGGAGATTCATAGTAAAAAAAAGGAGGAAGTGGAGGAGGAGGAAAAAAGGGAGAAGAAAAAGATATCCTTGGCTTGTGCCTGTTTTATTTCCCTCCACAAAATCCAGTTTACACTGTTATTTTAGCAAATATAGTCAAATTAAAAGAGCAACTTAAAACAGTTCCTATTCTGAACCACCAGCATGTGGAAATATCTGCTATTTGGATAGTAACATATCTGCAAATTTTCATTCAAGGAAATACCACTGAACATAACATAAAGAACCTCAGGAAACGTGTATCTTTATGCAGAGAACGTGGGTATCGAAGCAGCTTTTATAATACTGTAAGATTATAAACAAATACACTGCCATCAAGTCAATGCTGACTCATAGAGATCCCCTGCAGATTTCCTAGTCTATAACTGTCTATATGAGTAAGGAAACCCAGTCTTGCTCTCATGGAGCTATTGGTGGTTTCAAACTGTCCACCATACGGATCACAGGCCAATGTATAATCACTACACCACAGCCCACTGAAAAATTAAAGTAATTACTTCTGCCAGGCTTAAAGTTTGAAAGGATATTTATTCAAAGATGGTCATGCTATATTTTATGTTTCTGTAACTTTTAAGTTTATTTGGAAAACAAACTTAGTGATAAAGCCCCAATAATATTGACCATGGTCTAAATGTTTGAAATGGATATGTGTGTGTGTGTGTGTGTGTGTATACTGGTAAATATATATATATGTATAATGATTATAAAAATCGTACTGCTTGAGTAGTAAGAATTTTATGGCAAACATGTTTGTTGGTTACCTAAAAACAGTTAATACAATACAAAGAGGTCTATGACAAATTCCCTGTGGTGTGCACCTTTTAAGCATGTGACGCAGTAACTTCACTGGCTTTTTATTTTGTGCGTATGTGAAAATTTTCTCCCTGAGCTGTTTCAGGTAAGGACTCATGATCAACAGAATTAATTTTCTGCATTCTGGGTGACAGATTTAGCATGAAATTAAATTCCCAAGCAGAATGTTCTTCCTCGAACATCCAAAGCCCCTGATTATGATGCCCCTTTTGTCCTTTTAAATGGAAAGGATGTGTTTAAGAATTTTCAGGGCTTTTTTTCTCTCCACCTCTCCTCCCCCCCAAAGCTACTTAAATCCAGGGAGAAAAGCAAATTATTGTGAAGTCAAGAAGAAAACTCCTAGGTCTTTCATTGTGTTTTCACCATTGAAAGATCCTGCAGCAATGAGTCTTGAAGCTCACCACTATCAACCAGAATCCCAAAAGGAAAGAAGCACTAGGTACACGATAGTGCCTTCACATACAAGACATTTCTCTAGCTGGGAGCTGGGAGAACTGGTCCTTAAACCAAAAGTACAAGATGGAAGTAAGTTGGGGGGATGGCAATGAATGAGATGAAGCATAAAATGCACGCACAGTTGAATGTCAAGCAGATGAACTGCTCTCTACACCTTCACATAATCAAAAGTTCATAAGCAGATAAATAAATCAAATAAGTAAAAGCTCATGGGAAGATGAAATTTAAAGACTTTTCCATGAGCTTTAGCGGTCTTCTCATATGCTACAGTTACAAGAGATGGATATTTATTGATAAATGACAGACTGAAGGATTATCAGAAACTCAAAGTGTATTGTTTTTATTTATTTATGTAAATCAACAAAGGTCAAGTGAGCACATGCTCTTAAATTGGCTCTAGAATTTGTATGTATGTTTATTTCTTTGTTTTCTGGTGTTTTTTTCACATTTGGCAAAGGTCTTTTTTTTTAAACATTTTATTAGGGGTTCATACAACTCTCATCACAATCCATACATATACATACATCAATTGTATTTATAGGTTTTCACAAGCAACATTTCAAGCATATCCGATATGTTCATAAGAGGCTGGTAGAGGCTAATAAAAACTAGCAATTGACTACATTTAAAAATAAAGTATGTCTTTTCAAATGATTCTCCATTTCCTGCAATCAGAATCCTTTTCCCCAATCGACTGCATTTGCCCTTTTCTCATAAATCAATCGGGACTGGTACAAATAAATTTCATTTTTTGTCTGAAAAAAAAGATGAAACTAAGCTCAATAAGTGTGTCATATTTACTGGACAAGATCTCAGTGAAGTGACCCTCTCCTATGCCCACCAAATGTATTTGTGTTTTCAGACTCAAAGGGCCATTTAAAATTTTATTTAGTGTTATCAGGTAAGTAGCAAATAAAGAATCTAATAACTTTGACATTGCCACATGATTAAATTCTCTGATCTAACATTTTAAGAATGCCTGCAATCTGGGTCTATGCATACACATAACAGTGGAATGCATTTGTTTCATTGTTGCCTAGACACTGGTTTACTATATTACATACACACTTCACATGAACCCTAATATTTTCTAAACAAGGCTCTTGGATTGTCTGTTACTGTTGAAAGTGTGCCCATATGCACACAGGCCCAATCAGGCATTCTCAATACACTAATAAAAAATGTTGGGTATGTCACAGTCATCCACATTACGGCTGTCATGTACCTTTTTTCAGACACATTTTTTAATTCAATGGATGAGATTGCCAGTGGCAGGTAGCGAATAGAGCTACAGAGAAAAGCCTTTAAAGTGAAAATTCATTTCTAATAACCAGGGAAGGTGCAATGATGTAGAGAATGCCTTGAGCCAGTCTTCCAGTAATTCAAAATCCTGCTGATGCTTCAAAGACATATTCAGGAAAATATTGTGCTTGGAGATGGTTTTATTTTATTTTTCATTTGGTACTGCATTCATCTGGAACAAATCTCCCTGGGTGTGTTACATCTTAAAAACACAATTAAAGACATTGCTCGGACCTGGCCCACCAGATCACATAACCTTGCTTGCCCGGCAGTCTCACATTCTCGACCAGAGCACGGGGCCACACTGCAGAGATAAAGGAGTTGTTTCAGGTGCTGACTCTGGTATGTCTGCTCCAGGAAAGAAAAAAAATCTGACAAGCCAAGAAATTCATTCCTCCTTCCCACTGAACCTCACCAGCCTGTGTGTGACAAAATAATCCTGAATACAACTGAGATTTCTGCTCAAGTGGACTGAAATCAATTCAATACAACTATTGACATCTCATTAGATGCTCTCAGAAATTAGGTGATGGGCGGAGGCAGTGGGGGGGGATAACATGAGAGAACAAGAGATATTCCAATTGTACTGTTACATCACAATTATGTAAAAAATTAGTTTGAGGTTGTTTTCTTTTTCTTATTAAAATTAACCTTCATGTTCCTGTATGTTAAGATATTTTGTATGGATTATTATTATTTTTAAATAGAAAGACCCAGGGGAACCTATAAAATGACCATAAACCTATAACCCCACCATCCAAGGGATAGAAAAATTATCTCCCCTTCAGTATATAGATATTTTTATATATTTATTTTAAATTGTTATTTATTTTGTTTGTTTTTAAAAATACATTTTTCTTCACTGAAACACTGAACTTCTTCAAAGACTAAATAACTTATTTCCTGAGGACATAAGAAAACCTATGTCCTTCAAATTTAAATGATGCCCCAATGGAATTGAATACAATAATTTTTTATGAACACATACTGTTATAATATATTATTTTTCTTTTTATATTATTTTAAATGAATAAAGATAACAACTGGTAGAAAATATGTGCATACATTTTAAATACTATAAAACAAAAATAATTTACAAATACCAGCATTTTTGCAACCCATTCCTAATAAACCTAGCAAATTTATGCATCAGATTTATTATGCCCTGATTTGCCTTCAATTTAGATTTTTAAAAGTCTCCGCATGATAAATGCTAACAAACAAGGAGGCGATGAGAATTGTCCAGGACCTAAATCATGGTACAGGAAGTGCTGGCCACTTTCATGACTCAGAGCTGCAGCAGGGTGGTAGCTGATTTGTACAGCTCCTCTGCGTATTTCCAGGGTCTAGCAATATTTTCTCATCCAAAACCACACTCACTGCCATTGAGTCAATGCTGACTCAAAGTGACCTACCTTCGGTAGGTTTCCAAGACAGTCTTTCTCCCAAGTGGTTTTGAACTGGTGACCATGCAGATCACAGTCCAACTCATAACCACAACACCTCCAGGGCTCCTGTTTCCTCATCAGAAAAGAACAATAGCTAGCTAAGGACATATGTTTACCAAAGTAGAGGGCCACCCAAAAGTTAGAGAAACCTTCAATGAGGTGACCTGATGCAATAACTAGAATAATGAACTTAAACATACTACCGACCGGGGAGATGGTGCATGACAGACAGGACCAAGTTTGGTTCTATTGAACATCAAGTTGTCATGAGTACAAGCCTACTTCGCAGCAACCGCTAATGACAACAAAGTTCTGTTGGTCACAATGAGCTCTTCTACGATCCACAGTCCAAGATTCTGACGCTTCTGTGGCAAAGCCACCAACTGCCCACAGGGAGGTGTGCGTGTGTGCATGCACGTACACATGTTCAAAATGACGCTGCTCCGTTTTGACACAGCCCCCATTTATCCTTGCTGGGTTGGACAGAGTACAAACATCATGCACCTACTCACGGAGCCCCATGCCCCTTGCTCAGGGGTCTTCTGTCTCCATGACTTGGAAGAACTTAAGTCAGATATGTACAGACCACCACCACTGTACTCCCCCAACTGTTTTTAAATCAGATCAGCTGTTTATGTGGTCTGGCATCTCTGCTAGTTTTAGAAAAAATAAGTATGAATGTTAGAGGGGAAGTAGACGGAGAATCATTTGATTTCCTCTAAGAACAGAATCCAAAAAAGGTCTTGTTTGGGTATAGACCTGGAAGTTATGAAATGGGCAAAAAAAAAAAATGGAAAGGGCATCAGGAGATTTCCTCCTACGTTCTAATGCCAGTGAATCCCCCCAGCTGCCCGGTTATTTTTAGCCCAAGAAAATGTCTCCCAGATAATGGCAGCTGGCTGATGGTCAATATGGAAGGGAAGTATGAATTCACCTTTTAAAACGGTTTCCTAAGAATTTTAGCACGAAAACTGCTAGCCGGAGACTGATTTAAGCTAGTAGCTGATAATTTAATTTTTTGAAGTCATCACCCTCTATTGCTTTTATAACCTTCCTGAAACTACAGTCTCAGTGACACAATTATGGTCATACTACAGGTAGCAATGTCAAAAGAAACACCTTGAGAATTTTAATAGTCAGATAGCCTATTTGCTTGGATATACAAGGAAGTTGACTCCCCTCAGGGGGAAAATGTGCTGAGTCATTTGTAAAGGAGACGATTATGAGATGTTTCCTTGGGCACTAATGGTCTGTTATGTATTTTTCAATGAACCTTTTCAGTTTAGCAAGTTCAGAACACCATTTTCATAAAACAACAGTTGCAACTCATTATTAAAATTAGAATTAAAGTGGAGAAATCTCGGTACCCACATTCTCCTTTTTCTGAATGAAGTCTTCCATTTGAGAGCCATAAAAGCAACCACATTTTAGAAATAGGGCAGAGCCAGTATTTTCAATATCTGAAACTCTCTGGGTCAGGGAAACCTTGCAGGCGCTCAATATACAATAAACTTTTAAATGGCAGTGAAGGAACATTTAAATGCATTTAATAAAATATTATGTGACCTAATCAAATATTATGTAACTAATAAAAATAGCCAAATGTGCTTGAAAGAAAAGAGCGAATGTTTTGTGAAAAATAAAATAGAATGTAGCATGTGTACAATCTGAGTCCATTTTTAAATAAATATGCATACTTCAAACAATCAAGTCACCATGATACTTAATAGTTGTCTTTCTGTGTCGAGATTGTTTTTGAAATCTTTTTTTTGTAACTATATCTTTTTTTTAAAAAAAACTCTGCACCTTCCAAATTAGTTACAGAGAATAAACATAGGTCCTGTTTAATTTTTTAGCATAATATGTAATTTACTTAGAATTTAAAAAGCAACTACATTAATAAAGTGTTCCACTCATGTTTACCTTGTGAACTAGATATGCAAAGGAGATCTATTCACCAGTATGACTGGTTTTATTTCAGAAATTAAGTGGCTTGATGTTGAAAATGTAAACCAGACCATGAGAATTTAAACTTGAACAATTGGGTCAAAAAATAACCCAAACAGTGACATTTTACACATCCAAAAAGCAGAGAGTCTGTTGAGGCCACTGTCTCTTCACATTTCAGGAGCCTCATCAAAGACAGACCTTCATAGTTCCTCCCCAACCGTCGGATCATATTACAGTCACTAGACGATTAAACCTGTGAATTCATGCTCTAATCTGAGGGGCGAGGGAGGAGACAAAGAAAGATTGCTTTTTGATGAATAGCTACAAACTGCTTTTGATGCTTCATTCCCAGAAATTCTGCTGTGCGCAATTTTAAAACTCAGGTTTCTTTTGCCATGAGGCACCCACACCCATTCACCTGCCTCTCCTTTGCCACTTGCTATACAGCTCAGCGTGCTGGCAGCTCTCCCTGAGGCAGGGCTATGCATCCTCAGGCAGGTCTTCCTTTGAAATGCTGGTGTGAACCTGAAATGAAAACCCACCTTTGTGGGTAGGGGTGGGGAGGGGAATCCTGTCCTCAAACCTACCTTTTATCCTGCTCACTTCCCAGAGGCTAAGAAAATGAAAATCAAGTCAACAATAGGGAAAGAAAAAAAAAAAAAAGACACGGAGGAAGTTAGGAGAAAAAGATGAATTTCCATGGTCAGCTGCGATTTAGAATGTTTGTGGTGACAGTCATGCGTGTTTGATGTTTAACCTTTATACATTATTTAGCTGCACAGCCATTTCCACCCTTTCTCCTTTCCCCTCCTCAGTAAGCTCCTTAAAGTTGTGCAAGTAAGATGCCAACAGGACCACATAATTAGATACCAAACCGTTCTCAACGAAGTGTATAAATTCAAAATCCCGAGTGAAAGGAACAGTTTGAATATAGTCTATTAGCTACAGAAAATGACAACTGACAACTCATCGAAGCTGAAGAGTAACTCAAGGGGGGAAAAGACTCAGGACAACCAAGATAAGTTTTAGCACACAAACAAACATGAATAATGAGAAACACCCCCACCACCCCCAAAAAATACAATATAAGGCACATGAGCTATTAGTTTTCGGTCTATAGCATTTTTCTCTGCCACTAAGTAAAGGCATGAGACGGATCAAGTTATACAACACAGGGCAACACTTTAAACAAACAATTTACAAACATCCCATTAACCAATTCTGGTCAAAATGAAATGTCTATAAGTCAAAAATTGCATCTATGTAATATTTCTATTTTGAAAATTTTAGTATTCAAATCCAGCACATGGCTTTTCAATGGCAAATCATGACAAGTAATTTTACATTGTTTCATGAATCGCAGTTTGAAGCAAATGAATCGCTGCTACGACACTAGTAGAAAAAGTAAGCGCATCGCTGTTCGTCTTGGTTACGCTATGTAAAATACTGCGGCACATGGTCCACATGATATGCCCGCGAGACTGTCTAATGGCTTTCTATTTTAAGACATAACTTCCCACTTGGGAATGAAGATATACTTTGTTTCCATCAAAGAACTGAAGTTATTAGATGGTTCAGAATATAGCTTTCTGTCCCTGTAGGAAATTGACAATTAATAGGCAACCAATCCTATTACTTTCTCTCTCATTAAAACAGTATTTTCCAACCCTGCCATGCCTATTAACATCCAAATACAACCTCGGAGCTCACTAAACTATTCCATTGTCCACCCAAGTCAGCAAAGAGGACGCGTCATGAGCTTTATAAAGAACTTTTCACAATTCAGACCAGTTTCAAGCTCCTAAGCATTTTCTGCAACTTCCGCCCAAAGTTTCCTAAGAAATCTGCATCAAGGAGCAAGCCAGGCAGAGAAAACACTTTGGAGTCCCGACTTGAAAAGGCGCCTTTGATCCCCCCACACAATTTAGCAGCTGCATTTCTGAACACTTAAAGCAACATGAGACTCACCAGATTTGTTTGTTTGTTTTTCATTGGGCCAACCTTCAAGTGGATGAGCGATGACGACTCCAGCTGTCGCCTCACTTCATTCTGCCACAGCCAGGAGGTGCGACAGGTGCCACAGACCGCAACAGCCAGCAGTGCGGGACTGAGGGACCAGGGGAGGTACTGAGGGGGAGGAACCCCAGTGCTCCCACACCCCAGAGAGCCTGGGCAAGTGGATCCCGCCACAGGTTGCAGGGATTGGCTTCGGATTGGCTACTCTTCAGCCACTCTGTCTTCTGGCTTTGCTTCCAGGCTCCTGGTGAGTTTACAAATGATGGCACGCTCCTGGGCTCCCTGGGCTGACTCCTGGTGCAGACCCCGGTAGCCCAGTGTCAAACGTCGAGATAAATCAATGCAAAGGGGGCCTCCTTCCACCTGGTCGCCAACTTGCCCTCGCAGGCAAAAGAAGTCATTTCGTGGTGTCCTAAGGATGTGATTGGTTTCCCAACTCGGTGATAATTAACCCAGTCTTCACTTGACACTGGCTGTGTAGGGCATCGATTATTCATACTTACATGAAACGTTTCCTGACCCCGGTCCTATTTATAGCAGGAGTCTCCCTTGTTTACCCAGCTTCGTGGAATCAGGAGGGATGATACCATTTACCCAGAGAGCCACGGGGCTCTGCCTCACCAAGGCTCGCTACAAACCCCAAATACGAAATAGGGTGCTTGGGAAGATGTTGAAATGTAATCGCGTTGGTGCACCACGCAATTCGTTCGCATTCTTCATTTATGCATGAACAAGTGCAGCCATCAAAGTGAACCCCCGGGACCGCCAGTGTCCTGGTGGCGATGAGGAGGCATTGCAGGTGATGGAGAGAAGCTCACCGTGGGGATGTGCGCGGTCCGTTCTGGAGATGCCAGGACTCTGCCATTTTCCTAGTGTGTGATGCTCCTGAAATAGGGACGGGAAACACATTCGATCCATCTCTCAAATTCCTGAAAATATCCCAGTTCATCCTGTTTAGGTCTCTGTTACCTTTGACTTCTCGATTTTAAAATAAACCATTCAAGCAGGCAATAACAATTGCCCTGTTGTTTGTAAGTGCTTGGCTGAATTGGTCCTTTGAACTCTTGCTATCTCTTTATAAATCAAAGTCTGAGGATGCGGATTTGAATAGTCTTTGGTGGAGAGAAATGTTCATGACGCAAATAAAAACAAAAAAAAAAACCTGCTTTCTCTGCCATTCTGATTAAGAGCAAACTTGTAGGACAGAGTATAACTTCCCCATAAGGCTCCCAAGGTTGTAAATCTTTACCAAAACTGCCTGCCGTGTCCTTCTCCCTCATCGGTCCTGACAGTTCTCTCCCTCCCCCTGGGAGGTTCTCCCTTAGAGCCACTGACCGTCAAGGAGCAGCGTAACGCTTTAACCACTGTGTCACCAGGGTTCCCTCACAAATAGAAAAGAGGCCCTTATTAAAATAGGTGGTAACCACATGATATCAATTAAAACTGTCTTATCAACTGATGCTGACATTGCAAAGTGTTAGGAGCAAACACTTAAGGCCTTAACAAGGGCTTCATTTCCCAAATTAGGAAGACTTGGGCCTTGAAGTAGGTCCTATTTAGTTCTCTGATTTTGACAAATCACCTACACCTTTTGATCTCCATTTCCATATAAATAAACTTGACTTGAAGGATTTCTTCTTAAAGCACTGAGAAGTTGATGAGGTAATATACAAGGAAATAGCATTTTAGCAATCATTTAACTAAGGTAGACCACATTTCACC
Source organism: Tenrec ecaudatus (assembly GCF_050624435.1). NCBI lineage: Eukaryota > Metazoa > Chordata > Mammalia > Afrosoricida > Tenrecidae > Tenrec > Tenrec ecaudatus. Next base: position 70,911,646 of record NC_134539.1, on the reverse strand, counting down.
TGAGGACAAATCAATCTTAGGTAATGTTGACTTAAAGCCAAGATTGGTGTGTGTTTATGTAATCCAGATGGTTTATGTATGTCAGGTATTATTTAAATTTCTTCAGTGCCTTGTGTATTATAAACTTAATACAAATTTAGCAGAACAATAAAGTATGAAAAGAATTTAAATGTAATCATTTCCTTGTCTCACTATCTTCCCCTTAAGGTATTCAATATTAGCAGTCTAATACATTTTTCATACCTTTACACATATAGATGTGAAACTATATACATGCATATACTAGGGGTACCACCCCACCACCCCCCAAAAATGGGAAAAAGCTCTACTGAGCAGAGCTTTCATAGTATGATTTTTTTCCTGCCAGGTGAGCATCAAGCAATTCTCTGAGTTAGTGCACTCAGTGCTGTCACCTGGCAAAGTTCTCTCTGGTCACAGTGAATTTTTTCGTGAAAGTAGTTTTGCTCAAACCTCATTTTTTGTGAAGGCCAATTTAATAGAACAGCATGCAGCTGTGAAATTTTGTTTTCTGCTTGGGAAAATGCTGCAGAAACTGTGGTGATGTTGAACACAGCTTATAAGGACAGGTCTATGGGAAAAACTCAAGGGCATCGGCGGTTTTCTTGTTTCAAAATAGGTGAAATGCCGATTGATGACAAATCTAGTTCTGGACATCTGTCAACTTCCAGAACAAAGGAAAATGCCTACTCATAGCGCATCTGGAATTTGTTCTACCAAGTCAGACTGTTAGTCAAGCTTTCTGTTTAGAAGTTCTGAAAAGATAACGTAGCAGTGTGCAACAAAAAAGGCCTGATTTGTGGCAGATGGTTTTGCCACCATGACATTGAACCTGCTCACAAAGCCATCGCAGTGGTCCAGGATTTTTTTTTGGGGGGGGGATACCTCTCTTGCCCCACACACCTGACTCACCTGACCTTGCTCTTCGTGACAAATGTACTACTGCAATCACTGTTGGATGAGTTTCAGCAAAATGTTACCTGTGTGTGATATCAATGATATCACTCTGTAATTTGAGCACTAGGTTGGGTCACCTTTCTTTGGAAAGATGGTCTTCAAACAAGTCTGATAAAAGGCAATATCATAAGAGACTAATACTGGGTTAAAATGGGCTGTTGTTGATAGCCTTATTTATATACCTCCGTTTTTTGAAGTGAGATTCCTACTATCATAAATACTTAATGTGTGCAAGGCATTAAGCTAAGCTTTTAAACAGATGAAGTCATATTTAATGTTCATAGCAGCCTAATCTACCATCTGTCTATCAGTTTGCCACTGTGTAGTTGGAAGCATGGACACCCATCATGGACAGGTTTCCAGGGAGCTTCCAGACCAAAAGAGGTTAGGAAGAAAGGCTTGGAGATTTATTTCCACAACTTAGTCAGAAAAAAAAGTATGGATCATGCTATAGTTTATTGTGCCAGCCTGGCCGATAAACACGGATAGTGTACCCCTTTAAACTGAGGCACAGAACAACCAAGGTGAGGCTCACCAAGCCATTTATCCCTCTGCCCTTCAGTTAATCCTACTGGTGTTTATCGGCCAGGCTGGCACAATAACCTATAGCAATGGTGGGGGTGCATGTGTTTATCGGCCAGGCTGGCATAATGAACTATAGCAACCCACCCCTTGCCAGCCTGGCACCTGTACACAATTATTTACCCATACATACTTATATAATTTCCAGATATTAATGAAATCACACTTCTACTTATCATCAATCATCTATCATACATATAAATGAAAACACACTGAGTCAAATTATATCTGATATAACATACTTGAACAAAGGAAATATACTCAATAATCACATACAAAGAAAATACATTGACAATTACAAGCCTCGCTTTTGCAATTGATCATGTGGTCGTAATTGATAGGTAGAACTACCTTGTGTTTATCGGCCAGGCTGGCACAATAAACTATAGCAGATCACAAAAGAGTCCTGGAAAATGAGTCCCTCCATTTAAAAGGTATGATAGTTAGATTATATGTCAACTTGTATCTGAAGAAAAGCACAGGGGTGAAGTCCAACATATGAATCAGATCCAACACATCAATGAGGTCATACCCTGATGAGAGACTGCACAAAATTGAGGTCTCTCTTACTTCTTCACCTCCAACAGAATCTGGACTGTGCATCTGGCTTTTCAATTGTTTGGGTTGTATTTCCTGTTGATCCCGGGAGCCATCAATGAGCTGCTGACTGGGGATTGATTCAGCTCTGTATCCAGCAGGTGGTGGTCTTCTTGCTCCAAGCTCCTGAAGCAACACGAGGCAGTAGAAGCCTCCAGCTTATATCTGACCTATGGACTTGGTCTGAACCAGACTGGACTTAACCTCAACTGTGTAATCCATTTCATGATATAAATCTCTTTCTGTATCTATACACATACACATACGAGCATCACTAGTGTTGCTTCTCTAGTGGACCCAACCTAACTCAGAAGGCACCAAAATACGCAACGCCTGCCACAAATAGACTGAGTCAGACCAATAATTGCGAAGGTTGCACAGAAAGCAATGGTACCTTCTCTTGACCATGGGGTCACCTTGAATTGGAGCACTTCAACAGTAACTAACAAGTAATTAACAAGCACTATTATTAACCCTTTTTCATTTTCACTTTACCAATGAAAGAAGTAAAATTTGTCCCATTGCTGGTGAATGTTGAAACCACGATCAGATGGGAGGTCTAATGTTTGGCCCCTTAGCCGTTATTCTAACCTGGTTCAACTTGACACATGTGGAAGCATTTTGTGAAGTTTGGGATGGTATGAAAATATCACACAGTACAATATAAACAATCACTACAGATGTAGTAGGATAACATGTTTTTCAATATTAAAGTTCCTTCCTTGCCTGCCCTCACCGTTTTTCTTTGAACGTTCAACCTTTCCACCACTAAAGCAGACACATGAAAGCAAGACTTAGTTTGCCAAATAAAACTTCTTATAACAAAGAAATTATTACTTGGCTTTGAGTTTCACATAAAGCGTTTTTATACCCAGAGGAAAAAATAATTCTCCCAAAGCCAAAATGTTTTTGATTAGAAAGCTAGGCAGGAGAGAGGGAAGGTTATATTTTGAATTGGCCGAACATAGTGGGCTAAGATCAGAGTTTATAAAATCAAATCATAAAGCAGAGGAAGAAAAGATGATTTTATAGGAATCAAGACCAGAATCAAGATGCTACCTTGTTCACTAAGACAGGTTCCATCACCCCACTTCCCTGAGCCTTTCCTGCGAGGAGTGTGAAATACTAAGACTTCCAAGAAGGTTTGGCAAAATAAGCAGAGAAAGTCAGCTGGGTCTGACTCTCCAGGGACATCCTGGGAAGACTATACGCTGCCTCAAGGGAGCCTGGCATTGAGCCTGGCAAAGAAGAGACATGGTGCTGATGTGACCAAAATAGCACTGGCAATGGGCTCATGAGAACCTGCAAGAGAGAGACACACACACTGGGTGGCACAGAGAAGGCAGCTGAGATTTCTGGGGAATTCTAGAAGCTGAGGAGTCCTGTGAATGAGAAGAGACTTACAGAAAGTTATAAAATATGTCCATCCAGAAAAGACTTGGCACAACCCGGATATCATCAAGGGTGCCAGGTGGTACCCAACAACAGGCAGGTACCACACAAGGTGGCCTGGGGCTATGCAGAACAAGCTGCAGTGAAACCAGGGGTCAGAATATGAGAGCAGGACAGACGTGCTCTTTCTGCCTGGACCAAAACGCAAACTCTGCCACCGAGTCCCTTCCAACCCACAGTGGTCCTATAGGACAGAACAGAGGCGCTAGGATTTCTGAGAGTAAAATCTTTGTTTTCAATCATTTTATTGGGGGCTCGTACAACTCTTATCACACTCCATCCATCCATCCATTGTGTCAAGCACATTTGTACATTTGTTGCCATCATCATTCTCAAAACATTTGCTTTCTGCTTGAGCCCTTGGTATCAGCTCCTCGTTTATTCCCTCCCCTCCCCACTCCCCCTCCCTCAGGAACCCTTGATAATTTACAAATTATTGTTATTTTGTCATATCTTACAGGCTTGGTGTTCCAGTAAGAATTTTACTCTCTGATGTCTCCAGTAAAATCTTTACTGGAGCACCAAGCCGCATCTTTCTCCTGTCCTGCAGCTGCTGGGTGTGGACCACTGACCTTTGAGCTGCCAGCCTCGTACTCATCCCACAGTGCCACCAGGGGACTCCTCTGTGAGTGAGCAAGGGACAATTTGTAGCTCATTAAAATAGATTTTCTAGACAAGAGTTTTGAGGATAAAGCAGAAGGCATTTTGTAAGAAATCACGGGCGTAAAAGTCACACCTCTCCTTTTCCATCTGATGCCACAGTAGACTCACGATCCTTGAATTTTGGTCAGGAACTCACGTGTGAGGTTCTGGTGCAGATACAGGAGCCCTGGTGACATCGTGGTTACACGTTGGGCTGTGATCCAAAAGGTCAGTCATTTGAAACTGCCAGCCACTCCATGGGAGAAATACAGAGCTTTCTGCTCCCAGAAAGAATGACCGTCTCAGAAACCCCCAGAGGCAGTTCCACCTTGTCCTATAGGGTCACTAAGAGTCGGCACAACTCGATGGCAGGGAGTTTGCTTTGAGTTTGGTTGTAAGTACTGAAGAGACAATGCTGACTTGGCTCATGAGATGCCTTCCCTTGTGGAGCGTCTAAACCATGACGGCAGGCCACCAAGATGCCTTATGGCCCAGTGGAAGTTACCAGTAGCTGTGGAAGAACATAGAAGGAACACCTAACCAATTTTAAGGATAAAGGAAAAAATCAGCTGTTAGCTAAGATCTAAAAGAGAACCAGTCCCTATCCCTGGGACAGGTGCAGAGAGAAGGAAGATTGCTTTCACAATAAGAATAGCAGGTGTGAAGACTGGAGTTGTGCATGGACATGAAAAAACAAAAACTCTAAGCTATTCAATCTCTCCTCTCTCTCTCTCTCTCTCTCTCTCTCCTTTCTCTTCTCCCCAGATGTTTCTCCCTTTCAAATGACATCCTTTACCAGATAAATCACTGAAATCCAAAATTGCCACTCTCCAGGACGCACAAATGTTGCTTTGCGTTGTTTAGGAAAGACTTCTCTATCCTCTTTGATTTATACCAACTGATAGAGTTCCCTGAACCCCTGATGGTGCTGGGAGCTACCTGTTGAGTTTCAAACTGTAACATCAGTGATTTGGACCCGCCCCCAGTCACCCCAAGGAGAAAGATGGGGCTGTCACCTCTCATAAAGATTTCCAGCCACAGAGCCCCTAAGGAGCAGTTCTACTCTGTCCTATAGCATCACTCTGAGTCACAATCACGTCAGGGGCAGTAGGAAGTTCTCACAGCCCAACCTCAAAACCTGGTTGTTCTCAGATTATAATCAGTTGAAAGTGGCCAGGAAGTTGGCTACCAAGACATTGCAAAACTGCTCCCCACCCTCTACATCTGGCATGCTCTTTACGCATGGCTATTGTTATGTTTGAATTGTATCTCTCAGGATTTGGTTGAAACCCTAACCCCTGTGCCTGTGAATGCAATCTTACTAAAAATAAGAAATTTTCTTTTTATACTAATGGAGTCATATTAAAAATGGGGGTGGTGGGGAGGGGGCAGTGATCTTAAACCTACTCCATTCTGAGTTGTTGTTTGGTGCCAATGAATTAGTTCCATCTTATGCAGGTCTTCTGTACAAAGAAACACTGCTTGGTCCGGCCCCATCTACACAATGATTGTAATATTTGGACCTATTGTTGTAGCCACTGTATCAATACATCTTATTGAGGGTCTTCCGCATTTTTGATGATTCCCTATATCAAGGATGATGTCCCTTTGTCAGACTGGAAACCTCTTGATAGCACGTGTGGAGCGCATGAGAAGTGTCTCCCTCATCACTTCTAAGGCGCATTCTGACTATACTTCCTCCAAGAAAGATTGGTTGGTTCTTCCGGCAGTCCATGGTACTCTCTAGAGTCTCCAACGCTACCATCATTGAAATGCATCGACTCTTCTCTGGTCTTCCTTATTCATTGTTAAAATTTCACTGAAAATACCGTGGTGCGGATCAGGCACGCCTTGGTCCTCAAAGTGACATGCTGAGTGGTATTTTCCCAAAGATGCCATTGACCGACAGAGAGGCACACTAGGGAAAGAGACTGTGTAGGAAACCCTCTAGAAGCCAAGGGATTCATGGAATTCCTGTGGCAAGCAACATGGAGGGGCTGCCCCCAGGGTGGATGCCATTAAGAGGACTTCTACCTCTAAAACAGAGTGCAAACAAGTTCTGTTCTTTAAAAGCACTCATTTCTAGGGTTTGCTATGGTAGCACCAGGAACCTACGACTCTCAGTTTGTAACAATCCAAATACCATCTATCTTATGCTAGAAGTTCCCAGATGTTTTCAATGCAAAACTTTAGGTTCCCTAAACATAGACACACCTAATAATCCCACTTATTGGGTCACAGCAACTGCAAAGGTATTAGATTGTAACACAATATAAGGTCAGAAACTGTGATACACCTTGAGTTAGCATCCAACACATAGTAAACTATCCTGCAGCAACTATGTGAGGTTACTGTGGACCTATGCGGCACGTCCATGCAGAACTTATGCAATGACTACACGCCTATTCTTGGACTGTTTTGACTCAAATCCATTCTGTTGCCTTCCCATACTTTGCCTTGTGGGAGGGAAGACTATTACAGTTTCCTTTGTTAATTGTCATGCGGTAAGGAAGATTGGAATGGTCGATTTTGAAGTAGAACAGCAAGGAAAGAAAGCTAGATTAATCTCCTACACCCTGTGCCTCAGGCATCGTTGTGGGGGAGCAACCAAGTCTTCTCCATGGCTCCACCTACCATCATCCTAGCTTCCATCAGGTGGTCCCATCCACTAGAATCCTATAACACCCGCTCCCTTATCTCCCCATTTATGGGCATGTGGTTAGCAGCTTCTGTGCTGGCCCCCAATCATGCCCCAATCATGCTCCATACTTTTGTGTATTCCCCTCTGCTTAAGTGTGGGCTAGACTGCTGACTCACTGCTGACAAATACAGAACAGCATAAGTGATGGGTCATCAGTTCAACTATAAAAAGACTGGGCATCTGTTTTATGTCTTCTCTCAATCTCTCTTGGATCACTTTCTCTAGGGGAAACCAGCTGTCAGGATGCAAAGAAGAAGGCCACCTGGCAATGGAGAATAGTCTACCTCAAACCACCTGTGTGAGCCTGGAGACATATCCTCCCTCCCAGACAAGCATCCAGGTGATAGGGCACCTCTACCTCAAAACTTGACTGACCCCCCAGGGGAGACTCTGCACTAGAGGCACCTGCTAAGCTATGCTCATACATCTGGCCCTCAGAAATCTGTGAGAAAATCTAAGAGTGTTGTTGCAAGAGAGTACATTTCAGTAAGGTACCTAATACAAGGGTACAGTGACCTTGTGGTGTAGCCCATCCCTAGAATGTCAAAGTGTCTCCCATTTGATTTCCCAGTTTTTCCCTCACTTGTACAATCAGGAAAGCATTCAACACTCTCTGCTTTAAACTCGGAGTGGTGTCTATCTAGGGTCTCGCTGATCCTATACACCGTGAAGTAGGTTACACATTAGGCTGCTAAACATGGGTCGGCAGTTCAAATCCGCCAGCTATTTCATAGGAAAAATATGTGGCTGTCTTTCCTAAAAACAGGGTCTCTATAATCTGCATAGACTTGATGACAGTGAGAAGGAGCTATGGTGGTGCTGCGGGTTAGGCACTGAGCTGTGGATCTCAAGGTTGACAGTTCAAACCCACCAGTTATTCTGCGGAAGAAAGATTAGTCTTTCTCCTCCTGTAAAGAGCTACACTCTCAGAAACCCCAAAGAGCGCTCAGCTGAGTTGATAGCAACTTGATGGCAGTGGTCTGAAGATGAGATATAGGAAGGAGTAGGAAGAAAGCCTTGGAAATCTACTTGCAAAAATCCACAAATTAAAGCCTGTGGATTATTGTAATTCTCTCTTTTCTGTTATGCATAAGTGTGTGAGTTAGTAGCATACTTGACAGTAGCTAACAGCTAACAAAAATAATATCCTAGGTAGTAACGACATAGTTGTTAACTAGTATCCATATTTATTTTATACTTACAAACGCTAGCACCATCTGAATATTTTAATATACCTCTTCATACAGCAGACCACAGTAGATTAGCTTCTTTTCTTTCAGCCAATGGCATGAACTTGGTTTCTCATAAGAAGGAACTTGAATTTTCGCATGATTGATCAGTAACATCTATAAATAAATGCAGCGAGAAAGAGGCAATTTTTCTAAGGTCATCACAGCATCCTGAGCTCTTAGATATATGACAAAGTGAACATTTATTATTTATGAACTATCATAGCTATGTATAGTCCCAAGCAATAGCTAACATCCCACTAGGTCGATTTTAAATGCCAAAGAGCTTTCATAGAAAATGTTATATCTTCATGCAGTCTTAATTTCCTTGACTAGTGGTTTCTATTTAACAGGCTTTCCTCTGATTTGAAACAAAGAAACCAGTTTTGATTTGTTTCATTATTCTTCTAAAGAGGTTTTTGGGGACATTTATCTCCTCTTCAAAACAGGCATGCTTGGGAGTGAGTTTGGGGACTCTGCAACAGCATGTCAATGAATTGCTTTCTGATAATTTTCTGTGGACTACTCATCTGCCAATAATCACTCTTGTTCATTTTACCAGGCCTCCAACCTGTGTCTTTCAAATCCTAGGGAATCTAATCACAATGCCAACATCGCATTACAGATGGAAGGACCACATTTAGATGTAGTTCTCAGATTGTTGCATCCATGTGGCTTGTCCGGCTCAGGGCACTAGGGTAGTTCTATGTGTCTTCTGCAATGTCTCCCAGGGAGTAGCAGAGAGAGGTGTCTTCCGCCTTCGAGGAGAAAGTACCAGATTTCACAGAATTCTGAGGGGAAGTCCATGCCCACACAGAATTCTCATTGGCTATCTCCAGATTGACAACCTAGACTCCACCCCTACACACTTTATCCTTTCATTGACACCAGAGTAGGTGACTCCCACATACAGTTTGTGAATTATATACCAGTAAAACTTTTTTTAAGTTTGTGAAAAAACTCCATTATCTTTCAATTCTATTTATCCACAAACTTTTCAAAGCTCCTTCATAACCTTTAACCATGACCATTAAAAACTGTTATTATATGATAACATTGTTTCCCAATAAAATGCAGACAAAATATCTAAGTGCACCACCAACTTTAATATCCCCCAATGTTTAGGCACCAGTACATTTTTGTTCGGCTCTATTAACACTTAGAACGAAGAGTTCAAGGTAAACTGCAAAGCTGCAAATATATATAAATCCTGTTTGAAATAAGGAACTTAATTCTGTCCATCTCACTCCTCAATATTTTTATAAATATAATAACCAGATCACACTGGCCACACAAACAGTACCACAGTTAACATGATATAGGTCACTTGTGATTTTTTTTTAAAGAGTCAAATTGGTTGCTACCCACTGGTTGCAACCATTTTTTAAAATATATTCTATTTTGTACCAGCAAAATATTGCTTCCGATGTAATATTTCTAAAAGGTGAAAAACATTTGGCCTGAGGGAGCAGGTAATTTCCTCCTCAGATCCTAAGCTGGATTTGTACATGTTAAAAAGTACCTGTATTCCTCATGCTTCAAACACATGTAGCTGGCTATGGGTCATATAAACATCAACAAATTCTGCACCCTACATCCCCAAAAAAGTGAAAACAGAAAAATTGGAAATTATTTTCCAAAACTATCATCATGGGGTTCTAGAAACATCAAAGGGGTTGGGGGAGTGCTGAGGTCTTTTTGGGAGGTGCTCTTTTTGGGAGATGCTCGGGTCTTTTTGCCTAGGATGGCTCCCATTGTCCTCCTTTCCCCTGTTGGGTAAGTGCAGTCATCGTACAATAACATGACTGGCCATGAAAGTCAGCAGCTCCCTGCCAGGGGAAATGAAGGCGGAAACTTCACCGTACTGTTAGCTTGTAATGGAAGTCCAAAGTGGACTCCCAAATTTAAAGGGAGACTCTCAAAATGAAAGCATCATAGAATTACTGTATAAGTCACAGATCCTTGTCTACCTGGAGAACCATGGGTGTATAACAAGAGGCATTTGAGAGAGAACAGTAGTCAGTAAAAACTTTTACAGTTAAGAATTACTTGTATATTCTAGAGAAATAAGAGAAGAGACATGAATAGGCATATGCACACCAATGTTTATCATCTCATTCATCTAAAATGTCCAATTATAACAAAAATATGTGAGGCACACATAATAAGCAGGAAATTTTGACCCAGACTTAGAGGAGATGAGACACCACCAATAGAAAATTACTTAAAGTGAGGCCAGATATAGGATTTAGTAAACTATAACCTCAAACTAGCATTATAATTACAGCTAATTAGAGCAACCATGCTTAAAAATATAAAGGAAAATATTATAGGAATGACTACATAAATCTAGAATCTCCTTCAAGAAAGAGAAACAATAAAAAGGATTAGATGGGAAAACATTTAAACTTTTTATTGTGAATTGAATGGAGATTTACAGAGAAGATCATCAGTTCATACACATACTGTTTCATCACATTCATTACCATCCCCTCAATGTAATATCATGTATCTCACTTCTCTCTACATTTTCTGTGCCCGCTCTCCTTCTCTCCTGACCCTTCTAAGTTGTGTCCTGGAGTGAATGCTCCCTGTGGGTCCCCAATGGTTGATTATGCTAAGGTATGTATCCCTCAATAATGTTATTGTTTCCCTTATAGACTACCTATTGTTTGGGGAGAAATGGAGCCACAGGGCTGAGTTCAATTCCAGACCTGAAGGATGACTGAAGTATGAACCCATTGTTGCAGCCACTGTGTCAATCCATCTTGTTAAAGGACTTTTAAAAAAATCATTTTATTGAGGGGTCATACAACTCTTATCACAATTCATACATACATCAATTGTATAAAACACATTTGTACATTCGTTACCCTCATCATTCTCAAAATATTTGCTCTCCATGTAAGCCCCTGTCATCAGCTCCTCATTTTCTCCCTCCCTTCCCAGTACCCCCTCCATGAGGAACCATTGATAATTTATAAATTATTATTTTGTCATATCTTACACTGTCCGATGTCTCCCTTCACCCACTTTTCTGTTGTCCATTCCCCAGGGAGGAGGTTTTATGTAGATCTTTGTAATCGGTTCCCTCTTTCTACGCCACCCTCCCTCGACCCTCTTGCTATCGCCATTCTCACCACTGGTCCTGAAGGGAATCCCCTGTGTTTCCAGTTCCTATCTATACCAGTGAACGAACATCCTCTGGTCTAGACAGATTTTTAAGGTAGAATTGGGGTCATGATAGTGGCGGAGAGGAAGCATTTAAGAACTAGAGGAAAGTTGTATGTTTCATTGTTGCTACACTGCACCCTGGCTGGCTTGTCTCCTCCCAGTGACCCTTCCATAAGGGGATGTCCAGTTGTCTACAGATGGGCTTTGGGTCCCCACCCTGCACTCCCCCTCATTCACAATGATATGATTTTTTGATGCCTGATACCTGATCCCTTCAATACCTCATGATCACAAGGGCTGGTGTGCTTTTTCCATGTGGCCTTTGTTGGGTCTGAGCTAACTAGCCATTTGCTTACCTTCAAGAACTTAAGACCCCAGAGGCTATATCTTTTGATAGCCAGGCACCATCAACTTTCTTCAATACGTTTGCTTATGCACCCATTTGTCTTCAGGAATTGTGTTGGGAAGGTGAGCATCATGGAATGCCAGTTTAATAGAGCAAAGTGTTATTGCATTGAGGAAGTATTTAAGTGGAGGCCCAATGTCCATCTGCTACCTTAATACTAAGCCTCTAAATATGTGCACATAGATCTATTTCCCTATCATCATATATAAATATATTTACATATGTCCATGCCTGTATTTAGACCTCTATAAATGCCCTTTGCCTATAAATGTCTTTCCTCTATTTCCTTTCACTTTGTCTTGTCCCATTATCATGCTCAGTCTTCATTTGGTTTCAGTAATTCCTCACAGTTACATTGTCCTTGATCAAGCTCAACCAGGCCTCTTGCACCCTCCTTTCCACTGATATTGGATCACTTGTTGTTCCCTTGTCCCTGGGTTTGTTAACACCACTTCCTTTCCCAGACCTCCCCCTCTACCATGTCCCCCCAGAAGTGTCGGTCCCATTGTTTTCTCTTCTAGATTATTTATCCAGTCTATCTTATCCAAATTGGCCTGCAGACATAATAATATGCACAAAAACAAGACAGAGCGAAACAAAGCGACAAACCAATCACACAAAAAAGAAAAGCCTGTAAATAGTTCATGGTATGTTCACTGACCTTTTGGGGTGTTTTCCAGTCAAGTCTGATGGAATGCCATGACCTGGCCCCAAAGTCTATTTTTGGTACTCCCTCAGGACTTCCTTGCTCTGTTGTTCTGTTGCACACCCTTAGTGTTTTGCCTCGGTGTGGTGGGGTCAGACAGGCACAATTCCCACACTGTGTCTCCAGTGTTGTCCCCTGTAGAGCTATGGGTCAGTGAGGGATATCGTGTCTCATAGTGGTGTGGGCCATATGGTCCTGTCTGTGCATTGGCTGCTCTAAGCAGGGATATCATCCTCAAGGATTGGTGGGCCAGAATGTGCTCCACTCTCTCTTCCTGCCCCTTCATTTTCTCCTGTTTACTCTGATCAGACATGTCCTTCTCTCTGTGCTGTAGCTTCAGTGCTGTCCTCTGAAGTAAATTATTCTGGCTGTCTACATAGTTTGGATTTGGGCCAGCACCTCAGACTTCTCAACTGGTTCCCTGCTTCATGCCGGTATGTTACATTCACATCTTGGAGCACCGTGTTGAAGTCTGATCCCTCTTTCCCTGTGGAGATCTAAACAATATCCTCCCCTTGAGTGGTTTAGTGCCCTCTTCCCCCACTACCCATGTACTCTCCCCGCCCCCTCCTTTTTAGTTGGCTACAATATGTATCCCTGGATTTGGTCTGGCCCCTGCCATACTGCCTAGACCTCAACTCAAGAATGTTTGTATATTGGAGCTTTCCCCCTATGCCCCTTTTGAATTTTTTTTAAAGCTCACCTCAGCAGACTCGTGTTGTATTTGTCTTTTTTGTGCTTGGCTTACTTCATTTAGCATAATTTATTCCAGTTATTCCCATGCGGTAATGTGCTTCATGCATTCATCACTGATTTTTAGCACTCTACTGTACGTATGTACCACAGTTTTTAATCCATTCATCTGTTGATGGAAATTTGTGTTGTTTCCAACTCTTTGCAATTGTGAACTGTGCCGCAATGAACATTGGAGCACAGATGTCTGGCCGTGGTTTGTTTCTTGCTTCTTCTGGGTATATGCCCAGTAGGGGGATTGCTGGGTCGTATGGTAGCTCAATTTCCATCTGTTTTAGATATTGCCAAATTGATTTCATACCTACGGTTCCACAAGCAGTGGCTGAAAGTTCCTATCTCACCACAGCCCCTCTAACACTTGTTATTTCTGATTTATTTTTTAATTGGGCTATCTTTGAAGATGTTAGGTGATATCTCATGGTTGTTTTAATTTGCATTTCTCTTATGGTTAATGATCAGGAACATTTTTTCGTACGTTCATTGGCCATTCAGATTTCTGCCCATTTGAAACTTCTGTTCAGCTCCTTTGCCCACCTCCCAAGTTGGATTTTTTTTTTCTTTTTGGAAGCTAGCAGAGTATTGTAGATTTTTTAATAAGGTCTTTGTCTGATGTGTCATTGCTAAAGATAGTTTCCGAGTCCATGGTCTCTCTTATTACTCTCTTGGTGAATTCTTTCTATGTACACAGGTGTTTTATCTTCAGTATATTCCACTTGTCAATTTGTGAGTCATCTGTATTTGTGTCCTTCCTATTTCTGATAGCCTATGTATTCTGTGTCAAAGTTCTCAGGTTGGTCCCAATTCCCTCATCGATGGTCCTTATAATTTGGGGTTTTACCTCAAGGTGTGCCATGCACCTTGAGTTTATGGATGTGCATGGAGTGAAATAAGCGTCTTGCTTCATTTTTCTGCAGGTATGTATCTCTTTTTCCCAGCACCACTTGTTGAAGAGGGCGTGTGATTCCTATTTGATATTTTGAGGGCCATTATCAAAGGTCAGTTGTCTGTATGCTGATGATTTTATTTCTGGGTTTTCAGTTCTTTTCCATTGGTCTGAACATCTTTCATTATACCAATACCATGGAGTTTTGACCACTGTGGCTGAACAATATGTGCTAAAATCAGGTAAAGCAAGCCTTCTCACTGTGTCCTTCTTCTTGAGGAGTTCTCTGCTAATTCTGGGCTTCTTCCCTCTCCATATGAAGTTGGTAATCAGTTTTTTTTCATTTCTTTGAAGAAAAAACAGGGTAATTGTATTGGGATTGAATGAAAGTTCTATAGTGCCTTGGGCAGAACGGAGTATTCCAATCCATGAGCACGGGAAATTCTTCCATTTATTGAGGTCACTCTTAGTTTCTTGTAATAGTGTTCTGTAGTTTTCCTCATATAGATCTTTTGCTCTTTTAGTCAGGTATATTCCTAGATATTTCTATTTGTGCTTGGCTATTATGAAGGGTACCACCTTTTTGATCTCCTCTTCTCTGGTTTTATACTATGTGTATAGCAGTCTGATGAACTTCTGTTTGTTGATCTTTTATCCTGCCATTCTGCCATACTCCTCTATTGCTTCCATTACTCCCATTGTGGAGCATTTGGAATTTTCCATATATAAAATCATATCATCTTAAAATGCGATAGTTCACCTCTTCCTTCCCCAGATGAATACCTTTGATGTCTTTTTTTGTGTGCCTTACGCCATTAGATAAAACCTCCAGTATGATGTTAAATAAGAGTGTGGACAAGGGGCATCCTTGTCTGATCCCCTTTTTCAGTGGGATTGTGTTAGTCTTTTCTCCAGTGACTACCACGTTTGCTGTTGGTCTATCATATATAGCTTTTATTATATTGAGGAATTTTCCTTCCATTCCTATCTTCTCACGTGTCTTATACAGGAATTGGTGTCGGATGTTGTTGAATGCTTTTTTCTGCATCTATTGATTTTTTCATGTGGTTTTTACAGTTGTTCATGTCAATGTGGCAGATGATGTTAATGGTCTTCCATATGTTTAACCATCTCTGCAGCGCTGGTATGCATCCCACCAAATTATAGTGAATTATTTGTTTTATATATTTTTGCATTCTATTGGCCAGTATTTTGTTAAGGATTTTTGCATTGATGTTCATTAAGAATATTGGTCTGTGGTTCTCAATTCTTGTGGAATACCTGCTCGGTTTCAGTATCAGAGTTATACTAGCTTCATAGAAGGAGTTCAGGAGTTTTCCATCTTTTTGTGGAAGAGTTTGTGTAAGATTGGTGTCAGTTCTTCCCTGAATGCTTGGTAGAATTCTCCTATGAAGCCATCTGGTCCAGGGGATTTTTTTGATTGGTAATCCCTTGATATCTTTGTCTAGTTCTTCTATTGCTAGGGGTCTGTTGAGATTCTTGATGTCCATTGGGGATAATCTAGGTAGGGATTGTTTTTCCAAGAATGTGTCCCTGTCTTCAAAGTTGTTGGATTCATTGGAGTACAATCTTTCATAGTACTGTGTAATTATCCTTTTGATTTCATTAGGGTCAATCATAAGTCTCTCTTCCCTTTTCATGTGTGCATATATTGCTATGAAACTTCCTCGGATAACTGCCTTTGCTGTGTCCCATAAGTTTTGGTACATCATGCTCTCATTCTCATTGTTTTTTAGAAATTTCCTAATTTCATCTTTGATGTGGACCAGTACACACTCCTTTAGAGAGTTATTCATCCTCCAATTGTTTGCTCTTGTTTTCTTCATATTCCTTTTGTTGATTTCTATTCTTATGGCAGAGTGGTCAGAGAGAGAGAGATCTATATGATATCAATGTGCTCAAATTTATGTAGATTCATCTTATGCCCTTCAGCATGTGGTCTATCTTAGAATATGTGCCATGTGAGCTTGAAAATAATGTGAAATTTTTGTATTTGGATGACAAACTCTGTATATATCTATCAGTTCAAATTGTCTAATTGTAGTGTTTAGATCTCTGGCCTCCTTGTTGCATTTCTTTCCCTGTGATCTGTCTTTCTCAGAGAGTGGTCTACTGAAGTCACCTACTATAATTGTAGAGGCTATGATTTATTTCTGCACCTTTTGAAGTGTTTGGTTGACGTATTCAGTGGGTCTCCTGTTCAGGAAATATATGTTTAAAATGCTGAGTGGTTCTTTGTCTACCATTCCCATGAGCATTATATAGTGTCCCTAATGGTTTGCACTTTGAGGTCAATTTTATCCAAGATTAGAATTTAAACCCCTGCTTTTTTTTTTATTGCTGTTTGCTTGCTATACTTTTCTCCAGACTTTGATTCTCAGCCTATTTTTGTCTGTAGCCTTGAGCTGTGTTTCCTGTAGGCAGCAGCTTGATTGGGATGTGTTTTCTAAGTCAGTCTACTAGCCTCAGTCTTTTAATGCCTGAGTTCAGTCCATTGATATTTGGTGTTATAATCTCCATCTTTAGACTGTGATGTCATCTTATACCTTTTGTGTTGGATGTTTCCCTACCTCCTTTTCTTATCAGTGTGTTGTGTGTGCGTGCGTGCATGTTTGTGCATTTCAGTCTTATCTTCTTTCCATCCTTAAGCCAATTCCATCTTGGGGCTGTTTTCTCTTTCTTGCTCTCTGGGTGGTGTTGTTCTATGTAATGGTTTCTTATTTATGCTTAGCAGTCTCTTATTTACCCTTACAGGGTCAGCAAGGATCTTTTCTAGGGCTGGGTTTCTTCTTACGTATTCTTCGAGTTTTTCCTTATCTATGACAACTCTTACTTTTCCATCTATTGTAATCAATAATTTGGCTGGATAGGGTATTTTTAGGTTTGCATTATTTTCGTTCAATTTTTAAATATGTTACTACACTCTCTCCTCATCTTCATAGTGTCTGCTGATAGGTCTGAGCATATTATTATTTGGGAACCTTTACATGTGATTGCTTGTTTTTCGCTAGCAGCTCTCATGATTTTCTCCATTTCCTCCAAGTTGGTTAGTTTAACGATTATGTGCCTTGGTGGTTTCTTCTTGGGATTATCGAGCTGGTGTTTTCTCAGCATCCTGAGAGGTTGCCTGGCTTTCATTCTTTAAGCTTGGGAGTTTTTCCCCCAACCATTCTCTCACTATTGCTGCAGATGAATTCTTTGTTGTGCCTTCCTCCAGTAATCCAATTATTCTGATGTTGTTACCCTTCATAGCATCAGACATAACACTTAGGTTTTCTTCAGCTTCTCTTATGATCTTATTAGATTTTTGTTTGTGTTTGTTAAAGTCTGCTTGGCTGTCCTCTAGGTCACTGGTGTGGTTCTCTGCCTCCTCCGGTCAATTGGCAAAGTCTGTGAGTTGGCTACTGGTTTTTGTTATCTTGTTCCTAAGCTCTTGTATTTCCATTTGGTTTATGGCTTTATCTCCTCTATAATTTCATCCTTTTTCTGTATTGCTTCCCTCATATCTTGTATGACTCCAAGCCGCATTCTGAACACTTCTTTCTGTGGCAGATGTCTACTTTTTATTAGCAAATTGTTAAGTTCAGTACATCTGCCATTGCCTTTTGTTTCTCCTGGTTTTTCATTGAGGTCCTTGGGGCTGATTGCTGTTTGCATTGTGTTGTTTTAGAGGAGCCCAGTGCCATTTTCCAGGAAGTCAAAGAGCACTGGCTCTCTCTGGGAGACCCATAGGAAAGCCTCCCTGAACTCCCTGCAGCTAGTTTCACTATGGAATTGACCTATTAATTTATCCTCCTGTGGCCTCACTCTTTCCCTAGTCAACCAGTATTCTGTTATTTGAGGGCAAGTTGGATGGTCCTCTCAGGGGATGCTGGTTTTGTTGTTGTAGATCCACGAAGATGGTGCTTTACTGGGTGATCACACAAGAAATCATGATGGTGTGGTCCATGGCCATTTGGGGTGCCTCAGAGGGAATACAGGGGTGCCCACTGCAATGGTAGTGCCACAGAAGGATAGTGGGTTTTCCATTTGGTGTAGAGCACTGTAAATGGTGAGCGGAATTTCCCTGGTCAGGTAGATCACTGCAGAGGTTTGGCAGAGATTCCCACAGCAGCATGGAACATTGGTGAGTGTTGGCCGACCTGCCTTATGCTGTGTGAGGCCCTACAGAAGGCGGGAGGAAGTTTCCTTAGTCATGTGTGACCACAGAGGACAGATAGGAGCTCACTCAAACATGCAGGCATGATTTTCCCTAAAGAAGGTGGGTGGGGTTTTCCCACCCAGTTGTTAAGCAGTGCAGAGAGTGGTCAGATAGAATTTCCCTGGGAAGAATTGGGCGAGACATGCCTTGGCGAAGGGTGGATGGGTTTCCCCAGCCTTTGTTTACACTGCAGAGGGTGGAGTGCTCCCAGCTGGGTGGAGGGCAGGCATGTATGCTCTAGGCCAGGTGTCCTCAAACTTTTTAAACAGGGAGCCAGTTCACTGTCCCTCAGACCCTTTGGAGGGCTGAACTATAGTTTAAGAAAAAAACAATAAACAGATTCCTATGCACGCTGCACATCTTATTTTGAAGTAAAAAAACAAATGGAGCAAAAACACCCAGCAGGCCAGATAAATGTCCTAGTTGGGCCCAATGTGGCACACGGGCCATAGTTTGAGGACCCCTGTTCTAGGTTAAGGCAAATAATCTGGAAGTCGGCAATGGCATGTGAGAGAAAAAGAAAAGAAAAAAAAAACCACTAAGCTTGCAGAAACTGTGTGGTGTTAGGGAGGAGTGAGGGAAACAAAAGTAACAATATGGCTGAGCCATGATCCCTGACCGTGGGGATGGAGGGATTTAATCCCTGCCCTGAGGTGGTGGCAAGCTGTGACTATGTTGATATATAACCCCTGTGCCGGCTCTAAATTTTCCTGGCTCCAGCAGAGACAGTTGTCAGGGCTAAGGTCAAATCCTAGCTGGCTTCCACTGTGGTAAGCCAAAAGCTTCCAGCCCCTAGTGGATCTGTGCCTACTTATCTTGATAATGCTCCTCCTGAGGCCTATAAGTGTGGAATTTCCCTCTTAGTAACTCTCCTGTGCTGATTTCTGTGGATTTCCTCTGACATGTGTTACTCAGTCGCCATCTTCCTGTATGTCCACTCTTTGTCTTTTAATAGATGTGTTTAAACCATTAACATTCAGTGTAATGAAATCTGAATATAAATCAATTACTATCATCTCTTATTATCTGAGTTTGACATTTTCCTTTATTTCTCTTTTGTAAGGTAGTGTGTGTGTATGAGAAAGAGAAAGAGAAAGAGAGAGAAGTTTATTCTTGTCTTTCTTTCTCCATTGGATTTGTAATGTTTGGGATACTGTTTTCAGTGTGCTGGCTCTGGATGGTCTTACACCCTGTGGTGGTCTCATGTTTTTATGCTGAAGTTGTTGGTGTTTTACCATTAAAGACCTTGAAAGAAATTTTTTATGCTAGTTTTGATTTTTGTGAATTCTCCAAATGTTTCCTTATTTGAGAAAAATTTTATTTCAACTTCAAATTTGATGGAGAGCTTTTCTGGATAAAGGATTCTTGGATTTCAGTTGTTGTCATTCAACTTTTGGAATACATTGATCCAATTTCTCTTTTCTGCAAATTCTCCGCAGAGATGTCTGAAGTTATTCTTATCTGCTTACCTTCATATGTGACTGCTTTTTTCACTCTAGTTGCCCTCATGATGATTCTCTCCTTTTCCTTGAAATTGGACAAATTGACTATCTGTTGAAGTGAATGTGTGTGTGTGTGTGTGTGTGGTTTATTCTAATTGGTGTTCTCTCTGTTTCCTGAATGGTTATCATCTCTTCCTTTGTGATACTGAGGAAATTTTCTTCCAAGAATTTCCTTACAATTTTAACCCTAGGCTTATTTATTTCTTCCTGCTCAGGCACCCCAATAATTCCAATACTGTGTCAGTTCATGGAGTCCCACATCATTCACAGGCTTTCTTCATATTCTTTTGCTTGAATGTTTCTCTCATTTGCTGAATTCTGCTTGGTTATCTTTGATATCACTGATTTGGTTTTCCACTTCCTCCATACTCCTGTGGTATCAATCACAGGAAGCCTTACCATTAAGTAGAGTAAATTTTAATATGTTGCAGAAGAGGGCTATGGAAGATGTGATTTTACTTGGCAAGTTAAAGGAGAGTGTGTGTTACTGAGGTGGTAGGAACAGGTTCCAGAAGTTATGGTGGTTGGGGTAAGTGAGGTGTATATTGACTCTACTAGAGTCCCTTATTGGCCATGTATACTATGTAGGGATAGTGGAATCCTTCCATTATTGTGCTTAAACAGTGGATTCTCACTACTCAGAACTAGCCACTCTTTACGTGTGGTCTAAGGGTGGAAATGGGCTATTAGAGTGGATGCCCCAGGAAACAGAAGCTTCTGATCAGAGTGTGATCTGGCTAAGAACCATGGGTCCCAGTTCCACAGGCTGTCTAGCCTGCAACGGGAAAGCCACCAAGAAACCTGGAAATGTCAGGTCTTGTTTCCTCTGGTGGGGTAAGGAGTTTTGTGTTTCCTGTTTCAAAAGAAAATAGAAGCAAATCTAACACCCACTGGAGCCTGCTGAATGGGGGGTTCCAACAGCACCTCTTTCACCTTGGTGCTGGAACCCTTCCCAGATACCTGGGGCTATCTATCTATTGAGCTCAGTCATTCCCCTGTCACCAGGGTAGGGAGCTGTGCCTCAACTAGTGATTATCCCCAATTGGAACTCTTCTCCCTGGGCTGCCACAGGTCCCAGTGTCCATGGCCTCCAGGAGTCCTTAAGGACATCCATGGGATGCCCCAAAGGAGTAGACTGTCCTGGGCCACCTCCCCACGCTGGCAAGCTGTCAAATGGGCCAGGAGTTGCTACCTCACTGACAAGTGGGGCAAGGCATGGGAGGGTGCTGTGAAAATATAATGTTCACATGGGCACTGTATAAAGGGAACTCTCATGTGACAAGCACAGTCCATGGGAGAACTGACAAAAAAACCCTAGGGTGTTATGAGATCTGGTCTCATGTCTCAGTTTCTCATCTGGACGTCCTTACCTGTAAATTTGGTGATCACACAGCATGTTCTTTTTGTGGCCAATTCTACATCATTGCCAACTTACCAGAAGTTTCCCATTTCATAATTTTTTAACACCTATTCAAGTGTTTGTGTCTCCTGAGGTTATACATACATAGATGAAGTATATCATTTAACTATAAATACCTAAAATGTTCATTTGAGTACTGTTCATATTCTACCATTCTTCAAAATTTAAATGCTAGGCCCAAGTAGATTTTCCTCTGACAGCTCAAGATCACATATAATCTTTATCCCCTCTGAATGCATATTTCGGCGTAATGTGTGAGATTCACTTTGGCTATTAATTATATGTTTGTTTGCAGAAACCTCTGAACGGATGGCTTAATTGTGCGCAGCCATTGTAGATAAGTCCAGATATTTCTGAGCATTTTAGTGGGGCTTTCGAATTTCCTGGCCTAGAATTTATATGAATGGGTGTCTGAACAAAGTTATGCTAAGAGAAGAGAGAACTGAAGTTCTTAAGTTTGAGTCAAGACAATTAAGTCCCTACTAAAGGAAGGAGTGATTACATCTTGAAGTTTGTGCATCAGATGTTTCACAGCACAGTCTTCAAGAACCAGTTTCTGAGTTCCGCTGAGGTGAGGAAAGAGGTTTTAATAAAAGATCAAATAAAAATAAAAGAGCTGTATTACTTATTTAACCATCACCAGTCTGCCAGTTTGTTACACAGTAGTGACTTGCATATTTCAGTAATGCTGGAAGTCTCGCCAATGCTTTATCAAATACCAGCTGATGGACGGGTTTCAGTGTAGCTTTCAGACTAAAATAGATGAGGCATGAAAGGCTAGTGATCTTATTCCAAAAGTTAGCCAATGAAAACTTTCTGTTTCACACACTTTGAGTAGCTGAATTTTGACATGTATACAAGAGGGACTAAGACCTGGAAAAGGGTAGCATGTTAAGTAAAAAACAGGGTTTGTGGAGGTCAGGGGAGCCCTCAAGGACACAGAATGACACATGAATGTCACAATAGACTCAGACATCCTATAACCATGAAGCTGAGGTGACATTATATGTTCGGATTGCCATGATTGGAGTCAGCTCAATGGCAGTTGTTGTGTGCTGTTAAGTCAATTCAAACTCATAGTAACCATAGAAGACAGCACAGAACTGCCTCATAGGGTTTTCAAAGCTGTAAAGTCTAATGGAAGCAGACTGCTGCATCTTTCTCCTATGGAGCCATGGTAGATTTGAACCACTGACCTCTGGGCTAGCAACAGAGCAGCAAGCACTTAACTAGCAGGACTCCTTTAACGACAACTATCTTTGACTGGGTTCTCAAGAGAAGCCAAACCACTGAAGCTTATATGTATGTCTATCTATAAAGAGATTTATCTCAAGAAAATAGCACAGACAGTTGTAGAGGCTGGTAAGTCTCAAGCCAACAAGACTAGAACACTTCCCAAGATGATCTCCATCACCTTTAGATCCTCTTTAAATTTGAAAGCAAAATGACCACTTCTGGTCACCTTGTCGCTGAATGTCAGATTGCCTCAGAAAAATAAAGAATGGATTCTTACATGTATGACTCCAAATGGTCAGAGAGCAAAGGTGAAAAGTTAAGGGAGCAGAGACACTAGAATTCTTGGCAATGGAGCAATAAGCGTGGAATGAATTAAAATGAGGATGAGTAAACAGCAATCAACATCTTGAAAAAAATTGGGTAGACCTTTTTAAATGGGGACCGAACACACTGTGTAAACATTCCCCTTAAAAGCTCACTGCTATCAAGTCGAACCATGCAGAATAGTTTCATTTTCCAGTACTCTGATGCTCTTGACCAGGTCAGGTGATGTATCTATTGTTTTGATGTTATTGTTGTTGTTGTTGTTAATTACCTATGGGGGTGGAGAGGGAGCAAGACCATTTCCACTGAATTGATTCTGATGCTTAGTGACCCCACATATATCAGAGGGGAAACACTGCCCCGTAAGGTTCTCAAGGTTGTGACCTTTGGAAAGTAGCTAATAAGACCTTTCTTCCAAGGTGTCTGGGAGTGGATTCCGATCTCCAACCTTTGGGTGGTTTGAGCCACACAGGGCATTCAAAATATATTGACAAACACCTTTGAATGAGACGTTCCTTAGGGGTGTGGGCTGTACAGGCTGTAGCCAATCCTATTCTCTGCAGCACTGTGTGTGGCTAACACACATGGACATTCCCTCCTTACTTGTCCAATGGAATTAAGGAACGGTTTGCTAAGGTGATAGTGAGAGGGAATCAGTCATTTTTTTGATTCACCCATGAGTTTCATTGCTCTGACTTGGCATCTACAGGAGGCTTAAGATTTGGGAGAGAAAACAAGCAAGTGCCAGAAAATTAATAGAGCGGACAGAGCTGAAGGAAATCAGTTAGGCATCTTATGCAAAGCCTGTATTTTGGCTGAGGTTCAACCCCATTTACTTTGTTTTGTTTTGTTTTCATGCCCCCTCCCCTTCCATTGATCCAGGACTAAAATATGAGTTCGTTCATTTCAACAGTAAGAAATCAAATGCTAACAAAGGGTTTGTTTGAGTCGTGGCAAATACCTTCTGCTCAGAGGTTCTCTGCATCACATACAAATGGAGCATGAAGGAAAGAGTAAGGGAGAGAATTGGAATTGTGGGACAAAGCTGGGGAAGGAAGGAATGGATTAAGTAATCTGGAAGAGGGCGTTAAATATGGAGCCTATAAACTTGGTCTGCTCTTATCGACATTACCCCAATTTCTTGTCACTGGCCACTAAAAGCATCAATGCTCATGGGGAGGAGGTGTGAGAAGTTTGGGGAGATCTGGACAACAGTTTAATGTTTTAATCCCATAACATAGCCAGCTTATACTCATTATCTTAGTTTTGCCACCAATTTTTTAATACCAATTGCATGAGATAAAAGATTATCTTTTTTTCTGTTACCACCATCTAACACATAAGTATAAAAAAAAAAGCAACCGAACTCACTGCCATCAAGTCAATTCCACTTGATAGTGAGTCTTCAGGATGGCGTAGAACTGCCCCTGTGGGTTTCTTAGACTATATATCTTTACAGGAATAGAAAGCCTCATCTTTTTCCTCCAAAATGACTGGTAGTTTCAAACTGCTGAGCTTTGGGTCAGCAGCCCAATGCATCCAGCCCACTACACCACTAGGGCTCTTTACGGAGAGGACTAGGACACTTTAAATAAGGGTTGGTAGACTAGATCCCATGAGCCAAATCTGACCCCCATCTGTTTTCATGTGATCCATGAGCCTGGGAAGGATTTGATTTTTAAAGATGGTTGGGGTGGGGAAAGAGAAATAAAAGGGACAGAATACTCTGTGATCACAAAATTCAAATTTCGGAGTCTCTAAATAGAACTGTATAAAATAAGTTCAGTTATATATTGTCTATTAATGCTTTCTACTCCAAAAGCCTTCTAGATAAAGTCTGCTGACCCCAAGAATTTAAATAAAGAGAAAACCTGTGGGGTTTAATCTCCATGTAGTGAGGGTTTCATCCAGCAGGACTTTCCTTCTTACTGGAATGGTACCAGGAGGGTTTTATTCCAAGAGATGTGGTTTAAAACATTTACATCAGACCTGTTCCAGTGCCGTGTTCTTTCCCTTTGAGAAAAAATCTCAGTCCCCCTAAAAGCTGACGAGGTCATTTTTTTGTGGGCTACAGTTTACCAACACTTCTTTAAAGTGGCGTTTCATTCTGTTGCACACGAGGCACTATGAGTTTGAACCAACCGGCAGTGCCATCCAACAGCAACCAGGCCACCACGTGTGACATTTTCTTATGACAGCCCTGAGAAAATAGCACAGCTACTGACTACTCCAATGACCATTTCAATCATCATATTTCCTTTTTTTATAAAGTGACTTCAAATAGCTGTGTGTGTGTGTGTGCCTCTCGCCCATGAAACTGCCCCATCAATCTACTTTATGACATAAGTATGTCATTCCTTTTAAAACTCCAAATAGAACATCTTCCTGGGATGCAACAAGACCTTCAAAAGAAGAGAATGGATGAGGATTCAGATCACAGGTATGTTAGTAGAAGAGGTGTGACCATGAAGGGACTGTGTCATTGCTGCTGTGTAAATCAATGCCCCCCCCCCACACACACACATACAGAGGGCATTAGAACCATCCAGGGAAGCTGCAAAAGAAGAAACCTAACTTAAACCTAGATTATGGGCTCTCATATACAAATTTTAATTGCCAAGAGCACTGAGTAGCTCTTTTCTGAAAAGGGGATGGGAAGCCCAATACACTTGGGGATCTATGGTAAGTATTCTCCTGTATTTAAACATCCTCATGTTCTTCTCAGAGTTCAATATCCTCCTCAGCTTTAACATACCAGCTTCCGGTTGTTGCTTTTAAGTCTATATCGTTAAGAAAACCTTTCTAGTGCTCTTGCCTTATATTGTGATAGGTGTTTCTACATAATATCCCTTTTTGTATGAACAGAACAATAAGATATTGTATGGATTAACACCAGGAACAATGTGTGTCAAGTTTGTATCATTTCCCCAAACTTTTTAAATTGTATGCTAAGAAAATAATTTTACAAGCTGGGCTTTCTGGAGAAGAACATAACATAGGATGATAGGAAGGCTTCTTAGCAACAAGTGATATGCCTATGACATATTATGGACAATGTGTTCTCTCATGGACTGCAAGTTCCATGCTAGCAACTGAAGTCAAAGGTGTACACTTACCCAGCTACTCACTGGGTGCTTGGCACATGCATGTATCCGTGTAGGACCAAGAGAAACAATAAAGAAAATAACAATGCTAAGAAAAGAGAACCTCGACTAAAACTGCTTCTGCAGATATTTGAGGTACTGATGGCATGAATTCCAGGATCACAGTAAAACACAAGGCACCACAATACGGCAGACTGACAGAGGGCTGCTGGGTTAAAGATACAGGCAACTCATCTCAAAGAAGCAGAGGTAGACAGGACTGAAAGCACTAACAATAGGACTCCGTGCCCACAGTGTCCATGGTGCAATCTGTGGGTGTCTACTTCTCAGCAGCAGCGATATTCTCACAAAGCCTTGGTACGTGCTACTGGCTACAGAATTTCCTATGTATTTTACCAGACTTCCCAGTAATTCTACCCATTCCCCGATATTATGTTGCTTGCAACAAAGATTGGTTGATACAGCAGGATATACCAAGTGTTAGAAGTACTTGGCTGTCAGCACTGAGCCAGTTAATTTTAAGGGCGGAAGCTACCCTTGCAGATGATCTTGACAGGCCATCTCTCTGAAAATACATATAATCTGCAATCTGTACACTGAGCAAGTAATCCACGAAACTGTGCTATATGAAGAACTTGACATCAGGATTGGAGGAAGTTTTATTAACAACCTTCAGCATACAGATGACAAACTGGGCTTGCTGAAAGTGAGGACTTGAAGCACGTGCTGATGATGATCAAGGATTGCAGCCTTCAACAAGGATAATACTCATTGTAAAAAAACTCAACTGGAACAATAAGGAACATCATGATACATGGAGACATCAATCTGTATAAAACAGCAACTCATGGTTTTTAGCTTGCTGTTGGACTATATTCACATAATCTCTTCATATCTCTTCAGATCAACATTAAACTCTATGGTATTGGCATTCTGTGAGGCTGTGTTAATCTGGGTATATTAGAGAAAAATTTTCCATATGTATAAGAGAGACTTTTATATAAAGGGTAAATGCACATCAAGAAAACATCTCAACCCAGTGCTGCCCAAGCCCACAAGTCCAGCATTAGCCCATATGTCCAACACCAATCCACAAAGTCCTCCTCGATCTCACAAAACACACACAATGATGCCGACTGCAGGAGGAAAGCCGAATCCGTGAACATGTAAGCATTTCAGTGCTGACAGGTGTCTCCACATGGCTTCTCCAGCACCCAGGGCTGCATCGGGATAGGTCCTTGTGGCTTGTCTTCAGGAATGTATTTCAGGAAGTGAGCCTTGCCAGCTGAAGCAGGGAACTTGCTAGCCCAATCCAAGAACAATCAGTTCTTATAATATGTCTCTGTCTTCCTATAATATGTCGCCTTCATGAAGAGATCACTGACAATAAGGACGCTACAGCAAAGTGTGGTGACGAAAGCAGATGTGCTTCTTCCATGTGGGTTTTGTTTCTCAGCTAGATGGCCGCTTGTTTACCTTCAAGCCTTTAAGACACCAGACGCTATATCTTCTGATAGCCGGGCACCGAAGGTGAGCACACATGACATGATTTCTCTTCTCTGGCTTTTGAAAATATTGTTGGTGGTCTTTTCAATCTTTTTTATTTTTCAAAGCCATTTTATTGGGAGTTAATACAGATATATCATTTCATAGTTCAATCCCATCAAGCAGCATTGTACAATTATTTTCTTCGTTCTGTTTCATTTTGGTTTTTTATTGTTTCTTCTAGGTTTCTTAGTTTATGAAGCACAGACGGACCGATGTCTAGAGACAATAACTGATGCAATGATTTATCAGGGACACGGGTAGGGAGGGAGAATGAGAAGAATCAGGGAGCAAACAATAAATGCTGGAGGGGTGAAGGAGCTCTAGAACTGATTGTGATCAGGTATAGAGAACTCTTTTTAACAGCAACTTAACTATGGAAATATATGATGATATGTGAATTTTATATCAAGAAAACTACTAAGAAGAAGAAAGGAACCAAAGGTGACCAGTGGTTACCACGGATGAAGGAGGAAGAGTTTTTGACTAGGAGGCACTGAGTGTGTGTTCACGGCGCTGGAGCAACTTTGAAAAGGGTATCAATAACGGTTACACAACATGAAAAACAGAATAAATGGCACTGAATTATGCATGGAGAAGGTGTTGAACTGGTGGATTTTCTTGCCTGTATTTTATCCACAATTTAAAAATAATAATCACACTAATAACAAAGAGAACAAGGAGGTAAAATTGATGGAGGTAATGATTGTACATCTCTTCTTGATATGATTGAACCATAGAATTATATGGAATTTGGGTAAAGTGCCAATAAAACTGTTTTTTTGTGTGTTTTGTTTTCTTTAAAGGTGATAGTGTAAGAAGATGTGACTAAAATCTTCTGTATAAGTTGAGGACAGAGAAGTTTCTCCAAAACCCAAAGTGTTTAATGTGATGTAAAACCATCTGCCAGATAAGTAACTGGAGTACAGAGAAGATGGTGGCAAGGTCTGTTGACAGATGGAGAATCAGACCAGCCCCAGTGGAGCTGTGGACAGCTGGTTTCAATAGCCTAGGCATCTGGCCATTTCTTTAAACATCAAGATGACATCATGATTACTCATAAATGTAGATGAAAATTTGAAAGCACCCCCAAATGGGCTGACTATAGCTAAATGTTGATAGAGAGCAGCCAGACCCATAGTTAATTTGTTTGTCCATGAACATGGAAAGTGCTCCATTCTATCTTATTTTAGGGAGAGCATCTAGATCCAAAGGACAGGTAACTTCCCTTTTACTTCTACCTTCTTTCTATCACCTTTCATATCTCCATTTTCTTAGTTAACTAAAATGGAGAACCTAGTAACTCTTTCAGAGAAATTCCTTTTGCATGTACTTTTGTTTGTAGAGTGTTCTTGAGCAATTTTTAGACAAAACTGCTTCTTACCCAGGAAAATGGAGGAATTCAAGTTTACAACGCAAAAGCAAACACAATGGCGTCATGGGAAAACCACAAGAATGACAGTGACAAGATGGAAATCCTAAGCAACCTACAGAAATCACCCTGCATCTATTTTCCCACTGGGGTAAAATCCGTCAAGTACTTCTAATTTGAAAAGTATAGGAATTAAAATCTCAAGATGTTGAATTCTTAGAAAATGAGTCTCTCAAAATGACCAACATAAAAATAGCTCTATTGACCTCAATTACTTTGGCAAAATTCAAATGCAAAAATGTTGAGCAGTTTGAAAAAGTATAGGACTAAATACTCACACAGCATTACCATCATTGGCATAGTGTAAATATTAATAGACAGAGTTGTTCTTATGGGATGTTCAGTTGGCTCCAACTCATAAAACCCCACCAGGATCTAACCCTGTCTGATGCTGTACCATCCTCACAACCATTGCTACATATCAGCCCCTGTTGCAGCCACTGTGCTAATCCATGTTACTGACCATTTTCCGCTCTAATCCATGTTACTGACCACCTTCCTCTTTTTTCCTGACCTTCTACCCAGGATATCTTCTTCTAGGGCATAGTCTCTCAGACCATGTCCAAAGTATGAGAGAGTAAGTCTTTACATCTTCACTTCTAAACAGTATTCTGGCTATACTTCTTCTAAGACTTCTTCCAAGATAGGATTCATTGGTTCTTCTGGCAGTTCATGTGTATTCTCTTCAGTAGTCTTCACCAATACCACAATGTAAAGGCAATCCATTCTTGTTCAGTCTTCCTTGTTCACTATGAAGCTTTCACAAGCACATGAGGGATGGAAAAGACCATGGTTTGGGTCAGGTGCATCCCCATCCTCCAAGTGACACCTTTGCTTTTTAACACTTTAACGATGGTTTGTTGGTTTTTTTTAGCAGATTTACCTAATGCAAATTATTGTATTTGCTGCCTCCATGGGCATTTTATTATGGATTGCAGTGAAATGAAATCCTTTATAATTTCAATATCTTCTTGATGAGAATGCGGTTTATTGACCCATTTGTGAGGATCTTGGTTGCCTTTATGCTGAGGTGTAATGTAAATGATGCCACATTTTTCATATAGTGCTGCTTTTCAGATTATTTGTTGAGCTTTACTGAATAAGTATGGATGAACGGATGTAACCCTTTCCTGATTTAAAACCATGTAGTATCCCCGTGTAGTGTGTCCCTTGGTCTATGTATACGTTCTGCATGAACACAATTAAGTGTTCTAGAATTCTCATTCTTCTCAATGCTATCCATAATTTGTTATTACCTACAGAGTTAAATGCAGTTGTATAGTCAATAAAACGCAAAGAACATCTCTTTGTTATAACTTGCTTTCAGCCAATACGTATCAGTGATACCCCTTGTTCCACATCCTCTTCTGAATCTGACTTGAATTTCTGGTTGTTCCTGTCAATGCAATGCTGAAAACATTCTTATGATCTTCACCACCACCACCACCACCACCACCCACCACCCACCACCACCACCACCCACCCACCACCACCACCACCCACCACCACCACCACCACCACCACCACCACCACCACCCACCACCACCACCACCACCACCCACCACCACCCACCACCACCACCTCCACCACCACCACCCACCACCACCCACCACCACCACCACCACCACCACCACCACCCACCCACCCACCACCACCACCACCCACCCACCACCACCACCCACCACCACCACCCACCACCATCCCCACCCAGCAAAATTGTAGTGTGTGTGACTTTTGTTATATGTTTAATTTCTGCATTTTGTTGGATCGTCTTTCTCTGAAATGTTCACAAATATAGGTTTCTTCCAGTTGGTTGGCCAGGTATCTGTCTTTCAAATTTCTTGGCCACCTGAGTGAGCACTTTCAGTGTTGCTCTAGTTTCTTAAAACTTTTCAATTGATAGTCAGTTCTAGAGCCTTGTTTTTACCAGTGGTTTTCCGTATAACTTGGACTTCCTCCTTCAATATCATCAATTCTTAATTGTATGCTATCTTCTAAAATAATTGAACATGAACTTACTTATTTGGGCACAAGGACTCTGCATTTCTTCCATCTTCTTTTGGTGTTTGCTGCATTGTTCAGGATTGCAACTTGAGACTTGGATTATTTTCTTCAGTTCTTTCCATTTGAAAAACACCCGGTGTTCTTCCCTATTGCCTTTCAATCTCCAGTTCTATGAACATTTCATTATAATACTCCATTTTGACTTCTCAATCTGCCTTTTGAAATTTTTCTGTTCAGCACTTTTGCTTGATCATTTTTTCCTATTAATATAGCTAGCTACTCTTTGTTCAAGAGCAAGTTTCAGAGAAATAGTTACAGCCATTGATATACTTACCAAATTATGATCACTATGCAAACTCTGAGAGGAGCCCTGGTGGCATGGTGGTTATTGTTTGGGCTGAAAATAGCAAGGTCAGCAGTTCCAAACCACCAGTCACTCCTCAGAGAAAAGACAAGATTCTATTTCCATAAAAATTTACAGTCTCTGAAACCCACAGGGGCAGTTCTGCCCTGTCACTGTGAACTGGAATCAGCTTGACGGCAATGCATGAGAGTGAGATACAAAATCTGGGATCTTTTCTTTGTAGATCATAATTAAGTAAGTCAATTTCTATTAAGCACTTAGGAAACATTAATTACTTTCTTAAATTAACATGATAATCACTATCAGAAGTAGTGGTGATAATGGTCATAATATAGTGTTATTTTTATCATGGTAACCACACCCATACAAACAGCCTCAAATGCTCATGGGAAAAGTCCATTATTTTTCTACTTATTTTTATGAATTTTTGAAACTCCTGAGTATATATATGTACACATATATGTAGACTGTTTACAGGAGCAGAATGCCCAGTCTTTCTCCCCCAGAGCTGCTGATGGTTTCAAACTACTCTCTATGCAGATTGAAGGCAAATACATAACCACTATACCAATAGGGATCCTCATATATGTATCTATATCTATATCATCTGTAATCTATCTATATGAGGGGGTACCCCCAAAATGGATTTTTTTAAACTATGTATTTAAAAAATTTTTTAACAAAACAATTTTATCACCTTCAAAGTACTCACCAATTTACTTAATATATTTGTCAACTCGGTGATTCCATTCTTGGAAATATTTTTAAAACTCATCTGTTTGGATGGCTGACAGCACCTCCCTCATTTTTCTCTTCACTTCTTCTATGTTGTCAAATTCCTGTCCTTTCATGTCCCTCTTCATTTACAGAAACAAAAAAAAATCACACAGAGTGAGGTCAGGTGAGTAAGGTGTGTGGGGCAAGAGAGGAATGCTGGTTTTCGCCAAAAACTGCTGCAGTGAGATGGCTGCGTGGGCAGGTGCATTGTCGTGGTGGAAAAACCAGTCCTCCGTCTGCGACAAATCAGGCCTTTTTTGTTGCTCACCATTATGCAATATTTCCAGAATCTCTAAATAGAAAGCATGATTAACAGTCTGACCTGGTGGAACAAACTCCAAATGCACTACCCCCCCCACCACCACCACACACACACATCCAAAAAACAAATGAGCATTGTCTCGATCTTTGCTTTCACTTGACAAGCTTTTAGAGGGCAAGGTAACAATGGCATCTTCCACTGGCTTGATTGGTGTTTGCTTTCAGGGTGGTAAGAATAGCACCATATCTTGTCACAGGTAATGACCTTGGGGGGGGGGCGGGGGAGTCTGGGTCGCTTTGGAGCTGTTCTTTCAAAGCACAGCATGCTTCCACTTAAGACTCTTTTTCTGGTCAGTCAGAATACGAGGCACAAATTTCCCATTAACCCTTATTATTCCCAAATCTTCTGTTAAAATTCACAGAACCAAGCTCCAAGATAGTCCAGATAACTTCCCCATCTTTTCACTGGTCCAGCATCAGTCTTTGAGCACTAGTGCATGAATTTTGTCAACATTTTCATCCATTCAGGAAGTTGATGGACAACCAGAACAAGTTTTGTCATCAATCAACATTTCACTTTTTTTGAAATGGGAAACCAACTCATACACTTGAGTTTTTCCCATAGCACTATCCTTGTAATCTGTGTTCAATATCACAACAGTTTCTGTGGTATTTTTTCCCTAGGCAGGAAACAAAATTTCACAGCTGCACAGGATTCTCTTAAATAGACCATCACAAAAAATCGAGGTTCAAGCAAAACTGCTTTTATGAAAAAATTAACTGTAAGTAGAGAGAACCTTCTCGGGCAATGCCACTGGGTGCACTATCTCAGAGTGAGTTGCTTCATGCTCTACTCGTGGGAAAAACACGTACTTTGAAGCTTGGCCCAGTGGAGCTTTTTTCCATTTTTGAGTGTGGGTACCCCCTCGTATATGCACACATTCACACACACATATACATCACACCTATGTATGTCAAGTATATGTATCACCCACATCAAGTATCCTGATGACACAATGGTTAAGCGTCCAGCTGCTGACCACATACATGGTGGATGGTTTGAACCCACCAGTTTCTCTCTGGGAGAAAGAGGCAGAAGTTTGTTTCGGTAAAGATGCCAGCCTTCTCAGCTTTGGAATGCCTATGGAGCAGCTCTATCTGCCCTACAAGGTCACTCTATGGGGAATGAAATTGAACCATTGACGGTCAATTCACTCTGAAAGTATTCTGAAAGTTAAGTGACACATTTGTGTCTGTATGGGAGTCCTGGTGGCATAATGCTTCAGTGTGTGGCTGCCACCAAACAAGTTGGCAATTCCAACCCACCCAGCAGCTCTGTGGGAGAAAGCCTGCTGCCATAAAGAGTAAGAAATGGAAAACCCTAAGGGGCTTGGTTTGAAAGTATCTAACAAAAGCAACATAGATAGATAGATAGATAGATAGATAGATAGATAGATAGATAGATAGATAGATAGATAGATAGTAACTAGGTAAATTGTTACATAAATATATATTCTTAATGAGTACAAGTCAATGAAATGAATTATATTTACTATGTCTTTTAACCATTAACTCCATCCCTTTCTGAATTTTCTCATCAGGGTGTCCCCTAAGTAGTGTGCCCCCCGCTTTCTTCTACTTACATTGTTACATTTATTCTTGTTAGCATTTTCAGAGAAAGGATGGGGGTCTTTGACCTGGTTGTACTATCTGACTTTTTTCTGAAGAAATATTCGTGTTTGGCAGTTTTCCATCCTCCCAAACGTTCAACTGTGATTCCATTTCTCAGCACTTTTGACCCACTGAGGCATTGTTTCCCTGCTTCACGGAACCTAAAGTCAACATCGCTGCTGATAATGGACTCGTGATGCGAGGATTACTGTTGCTTTCAGCTATGATCCTTCTCCAGGGTGACAGTTGCATCAGTTTTCCTAAAGGCCCCAGGGCACATCCTTCTTTTTTACTTACAATACAAGAAAAATTCTGTTGAGGGAATTTCATGGCCATCCCAAGGAATCACAAAATGCAGTTGAGGGAATCACTACCTAGCAGATAAGTAGCATTGAAGGCAGTGCAATAACGATTGTCAGCCTTAAGTGTCGCAAGATATAGTCAAAGTACATAACCGCTGACAAACATTAAGCTTTATTATAGCCATACACTGACCCCTACCATAGCTTGCTACGGCAAAAGGTCACATCATGGGTACCCCAGGGCTCAGCCATTGAATTGTGCACTGACTTAGGTTCACATGTTGGCGATTCTAGCATTCAACTGCCCTCCTCTTCTTACATTAGCACGCTGTGATTATTCCCAGCAGTGGAGCGGGGCCTCCATGGTAACGCTCTTCAGGGAGCTGGGGAAGCTCTTTAATTATTAAAATGAATAATTCTTACCAACACATTTAATTGGGAAATATTACACGTTAAAGGGGCACTAATGGAACAGCTTTGAGAATCGAGTGGTGTGATAGAGTATGCCATTTGATGTGAATTTTAGCAATACTTGCCTCATCCCATCACACCATGCATTATTTAGTTTCTTTAAAAAAAATCTATCATTCATTTCTAAGTGGAGATGGAATTATTGAACCCACAAAAGTAAAGCTTTGAATTACTCCTTTGCACTTGAACCATTATCAACCCACAAAAAACAAATATGGTAAATCATTGCGTTTTCTCTGATTGCTAGGTAATTAACCAAAAAAAAAGGCCTTGAATATTCTATCAGCCAGTTTTCACAGATCAAAGTTAGTTCCACAGAGGATTGCTGCCTTTCCTGAAGAACAAAAAATTGTACATTAAAAACATTTGTCTAAGTTCCTTAAGCATTCCTTAAGTACCTTTGCCATATTTACAAATGATACTATCTTTGTGCATTTCTTTGTATATGTTATGGGTTCTCAAGGGGAAATGTGAGCTTCATTCCAGAAACAAAGAGAAGAAATCTATTTTATTACTAACTTGTTACACACAAATATAGACCACTTAAATCCTTTGAAATAATTCCCTTAATACTCTTTATTAAAGAATGTATGTCATTGAAGAAAAAAATAAAAATCCAGGGTCAGTGGTCCCATTCAATCTCTTCATTTTGAAGACATTGAAAAGCTGTTCTATGAGTAAGAAAATGTTGATAATCTTAAAAACTAAAGAATGAAAAGCAAATACATTTACCCACTGGTAGAAGGCTAAGTTATCACCAGTTACATCCTTTTTCAACTCTTTAGAATTTTCCTTAGACGGAAGATGTTGGTATTAGGTTTAAGGATGCTCAGAATTTTTAAATGCTAATATTTTAAATGCTCGTATTATTAATGTCACATATAGGTAAAATGTTGCTGTAACTAATTCAAAAATGGTTGTATCGACAAGGAACTGCCAGAAATTCAAGCCAGATGCAGAAGAGGACATGGAACAAGAGATATCATCGCTAATGTCAAGGGGTTCTTTTCCGAGAGCAGAGCATACCAAAATAATGTCGTCGTACCTGTGTTTTATTGACAGTGCAATGGAATTGAGCAGCAGGGATCAGAATGAACTATGGAAAACATTTAGAAGATATGGATCTCAGAACATTTCATTTTACTCATGCAGTACTTGTACATCAATCAAGACAGACATTCCAACAGAACAAGGGGTTAGTGCATGGTTTAAAATCACTAAAGCTGTGCATCATTTTATATCCCTCATCATATTTATTCAATCTGTATGCTGAGCAAAATACTCTGAGGAGTTGGGTTATATGAAAAAGAATTCAGCATCAGGATTGATGGAAGGCTTGTTAACAACACACAACATTCAGATGATTTCCACAACCTTGCTTGTAGAAATAAAAAGGACTTTACGATCTTACTTCATCAAAATCAAAGAACACACCTTCAGTATGGATTATGCCTCAAAATAAGAAAAATTAAAATTTTCACACTCAAATAAGAAAGCAGCAGCATAATAAATGGAGAAAATACTGACATTATCAAAGATTCCATCTTACTGTCAGCATCCATGGAAGCAGCAGACAAAAAAATTCAAGGACATATTTCATTGAGGAAATCTACTGCAAATGACATCTTTAAAGTGTTATAAAGCAAAGGCTTCACCTGGAGGACCCATGTAAGCCTATCCAAGCCATTGTCATTTCAATCACCTCATATGCCTGTGAAACCTAGACAATTAATAAGGAAGACTTACGAATAATTGATGTTTTTGAATTACAGTGTTGGAAAAAGAATATTGAATAGATCATGAACGACCAGAAGAAAAAACACCTGTCTTGTACATACAGGTTGTAACTATGGGCCAAAGACATGAGAACTGTTGTTAGGATGAAGAAAGATACTCTGGTTAAAGCTTCTTGAGCATACAGTTTAAGATAAAAGTTCATTTAGAATTCTCAATGAACATTGTATATTTTGCCTTCAAGAAGTAATGGTATCATATGTCTCCCTGAAAAGCTCCTAAAAGTTAATGACCAAGCCACTCTCAGAACTTCAGGGAGCTGGGAGAGTTCGTGAGTGGGAGAGTGAAAGAGCTGGCAGCCGGACAGGTTGCTTTTGATCTGGGTTGGTGCACTTGTCCACCCCATCACTTATCAACCTGGGCAAGTTCATGGGGCTGGCCCAGTTTGTACTTCCTGGGGTTCTTTTCCTTGCCCTACTTCTCACTAGCTCACACCAGTTTGCCCTCATTGTAGTTCTGCCTGGTGATTATAAAGCACGACCCGACATGCTCTTCTAATGAAGTCCATGCCAAATCATACGGGTGCCTTCAAGTTCCCGGACTTGCTTTCTGGATTCTCTAGTTTTCTGAATCAGCCTTCCTACTTCACTGTATTCGCCAGGCTGCCTGTCCCCTAATGTTGGAGGAAAATCAAAGAGCTGCTTGACTGGAAAGGGGTAATTACTATCAGTGACATTTCCATTAGGAAGTTTCCTACAGAGCTGCTCTCATCTTAATACCAAATACTCATATTAATGACCCTCCCCAACTCAGTTCCCTACACTAATTTTTTTAATTAAAATTCAAATGATTTATAATGAATGACTGTTCACTGTCAAATCCATAACACTAATGACTCAGGAGGCCCTCAATGACATGCACTTCCACCACCCACCCACATTTCCATGTATATGAGCCTACTCTTAGTTTTATAGCTTTTACTTCAGTGCTTGGTTCATATCATATGAAAGACTTCAGCAGGCTTTCGTGTTTTCATAGCATTTGCAGCACAGAGTGCATACGGCAAATGGTGGGATTTTTTTTTTTCAGACATGCTATAGCAGGGACCTTGTTTTTCAAATGAAATTTGCAATCAATAACAGGTGTAAAGCCTTTGCTCATTAGCACATATTTACCATAAACTCAATTTTATTGTGTATGTCGCAATTTTATTGAGTCAACAATACAATTTATTTTGATGAACAGACCAAAAAAATCAGTAATCGGGAATTTGAACATGTAAATTATATTAACCTTAGCAGTCAATTATTTGAGTAGATTTTCATTTGCTTGCCCTGATAAATTGTTTCTGGTAGCTTATACTTTATTCTCGACATGTCCTTTAATTAGGGCTACAGGAAATCAAAATACACTGGGGCCCTGAATTGTCATATAAATGAGGTGAACCAATTGACTGCCATCAGGTCAATTCCAACTTATCACAACTGTAAGCAAGGGTAGAATTGTCCCTTTGTGTTTCCACGACTAAATCTCCAGGGAGCAAACAGCTGCCTCCTTCTCCGAGGAACAGCTGTTTAGTTTCAAACTGCTGATTAACCCACTCAAACCAAAAAAACCAAACTCATTGCCATTGAGTCATGCTGACTCATAGCGACACTATAAGGGTAGGGCTGCCCCTGTGAGTTTCCACAACTGTAACTCTTCATTGGGAGTAGAAATCCCCATATTTCTCCCAGGGAGCAGCTGCTGGTTTAGAACCATGGACCTTGCGGTTAGCAACCCAATGGGTAACCATTAGGCTTCCAGAACACCCTTATGTAACCCACTACATTCCTTAAGTTGCCACATGGAGAATCGCTATTGTGCTCAAAGGCATCTGAGTGGTGCTAGTGGTTTGCTGTTAGGTGTGAACCTGATGGTTGATGGTTTGGATCCACTCAGCTGCTCCACAGAAGAAAGTTCTGACAAAGACGGTCATTTAGACAGTAGTCAAGCAAACCCTGGGGAGCAATTCCCCTTTGTAACACCTGGCATCCCCATGAGCTAGGGGCTGACCAGACTGAAGCTGTCAACAACTTTGTGCTGAAGTTTGGTACATACTTGTGAGAATGACTTCATGTGCCTCATTTGCATGTCATTTCATCATACTTTTGACAGTTGAAATATGTTTGTTTAGGGTTTTTTATCATTTTATTGGGGGCTCATAAAACTCTTAGCTTAATCCATACATACATCCATTATGCCAAGCACATCTGTACATTTGTTGCCATCATCATTCTCAAAACATTTGCATTCCACTTGAGCCTTTGGTATCAGCTCCTCATTTATCCCCTCCCTCCCCGCTCCCCCCTGAAATAGGTTTTTAAACTAAAATCTGAATCTCACTTTATGGAATCATTAAAGTAGAATCTGGCATTAATGGAATCACACCCAAAAGACCCCTTGGCTCTGTAGAACATGCTTTATGTTTGAAAACATTGATGCGGATTCATTAGCCATTTGGAGGGAGAAAACGGAGCTAGAGTGGAAAGGAACAGGTTAACTGGGAGACGGAGATGGCAGGGGCTGTGGTTGCTACCGGTAACCTCTTTGATTCCCTCAAGGTTTCACTGTCTCCTTATCTTAGTACAGATTTCATTCTCCCTGGATTTTTTAAAGCAATTGAGCATGTCTCTCTCCAACTTGAAGGCAGAGGATCATGAAACCAATATACCAGAAAGATTTTCTAAATGAATACAATAAAAAGAAATTCCTGGCACTCACTGTGAGGTTACCTAAACTTGATAGACTACCTAAACTTGATAGACTACAATTGGAATTTACATCTCTAGAGCTGGGGACTGTTGGTGACCTGGCTGACTGCTGGTGACCTGCCTTGCTGTTTGCTGCCTGTGCCGGGATAACCTGATTCTCTCTACAGAGGACTACCTGGTGGCCCTCAAGACTTGAAGGACTGAAGGACTGCCAGTTTCTCACAATTCTCTCACGGGAGTGAGTTGCACTGAGCCATTTGTACTCCTTTATAATTTAACTGTTCATTTCTTGTAATATATATATATATATAATTTAACTGTTCATTTCTTATGCTATATATCTATCTATCTGTATAAATATATATTATAATTATTAGCAATCTGGTTTTGTCTCTCTAGAGAACCCTGTCTAACCCAGTGATGATTGTATAATTCTTCTTAATATGGTTGAATAACTACATTGTATAATATTTGAGGTATATGCCAATAAAACTATTTTGGTTTAATTCTCAATTAGAAATTCTTGGATCCAACTACTTCAAATAGTTCATTTTAAGGCCACTTTAGGACCAGTGTGCATAGATCCCTTCTTACTTGCCTTTACCCTTCACTTAGATGGAAGGTAAGTGAGCACAGATGCACATTTATGCTTCCCACCACTGTTCTCCCAACACTTCACACAGAACCGAACATCTTACCATCATCCAGCATGTACTTGTTGAACGAACAAGTGAATGCCTTGCTCTCTTGGTCACACTAGGAGTCTTCTCCCTCTTCACTCATACTTTCTTCAGCCTTTGTTTTCACTCTTGGTCCCAGCTTTTTTGTCCCCAGGTGATTGACACAGTCAATTGGTCTACTTTTGATTCCTGAAAGACAAATTTTCTCAAAACCTATATTCACTTATTCATATGTTACCTGCAGAAGGAATACCCTTATTAAGTACAGTGATATCTCAATTATCCAACGGCTGCAAGCCTGAACTTTCCACTACTCCAACAGCAAAGTTTGAAAAACATCTGCTACACAGTCGAACCAAAAACCCAACATGAAATATATTTGTATGGTCAAGAGCAAATATGACTTTGCTTGAATCTTACCGCAGGCACAAAGGGTGGCTGACACTTCAGTCTACACACCGCTCTTGCTCAAACAACATAGTGTTTGTGTTAGGGCATTAAAACAGTCATCATTATGCCTCTGTGTGTGTGTATGTTTGTGTGTTTATGTATGTGTGTGGGGGTGTTATTTGCATAAAATATCATAACCATGGCTCCACGAAAGTTAGTGATAACAACAACAAAGCTAAGAGGAACACTTTGAGAACCATAATAGAGTTAAATCCTTGAGAATTTGAATTAGGTCGTTGCTTGTCTGCTTTGACAGCTGAATACAATATGGCTAGGTCGACATTATCAAAATGGGGGGGGGGGTCATTAAAGCTGGCTAATGTAGCAAAAAGTGTGAAATTGTTACCATGAAACAAAGAATCCAGACCATCAAAGAGGTTGAAAAGTTACTGTTAATTTGGATACCGCAACAACAACTCAATGGAGAGATTGTATTCAAAACAGAGATATGAGAGACAGTTAAAGGCCTCCACAGTGAATTTATAAGTATAATTTTGGGCCTCAGAACCAATTACTCAGTTTTCCTTTATTTCCTATGGTAAAAATAGATCCATTCTCAAACTTTTCGGAATGAACTGATTTCAACAATGAAGGCATCACTGTACATGGAGTTAAGGAGTGAGCTTGTTAGTCACACCTGGGGTAGCAGAAAAATACCCAATTCTGGGAGGCTATAGAGAAATGGGCACATTGTAGAATTACCTAAAACCTTGAACCAAGCCCTGTGTCAACCATCCAAGAAGATTTTTCTTTAGCTCCAATCATACTGCTAAATTCTTACTCTACATAATTTTTCTGTTTTATTATTATCATTATAAAAATAGCTACTGCTCATTCGTAAAGTGAAAAATAAAAGGAATTTAAAAATCTCTTGTGGTGTCAATGTTGACCTTCACTGCACATTTGTTTCCATATGACTTTTAACCTAGCTATCCTTCCCAGTGGGATTATGCAACTTAATGCCTGGCCCTGCATGTTGGTTTTCCCCGGGGTTCTGTTTCTTCTCTCTCTCCTTCTTCGCTCCCTTTATGTAATCCCCCTGGATGATTCTTCCCAAACCTCTGGTCTCCTTGTATGCAATGAGAAGTTTGAGTTGCCACTTCGCGCCCAGTCCTTCATGGCAAGGCCAATGGAGTATGCACACCCACACATAAGGATTGTCAGCTAAAGAAAACATGTTGCTTATTAAAGACATTAGCAGAGTAGCGCTCTGATGGAAGTTAGGTTAGAGGGCACAGCTTAGTCTTAAGGTCACAGTAGGACCTCCTACTTCTCAGTCTTAGGTCCCAAGATGCCATTTATTATGCCTTGAATAAGTTGGCATGAAAGACAGCACACAGGCCACCCCAAATCCACTTCTACAACCACCCACATAGACAAGAGTCAGAGACCTGCCTTGCCTGCCCAAACACAGAGGAACGAAGAGATTGCCAACAGAAACAACAGACTTGCCCCTAAAGCTTCACTTTCAGCTAACCTAGCTCTGTGTTCTCCAGCTGACTCAGCCTGTCTGACCCAGAGAGAAAACATCACAGAGAAGGGAATAACAGCACTTCACATCGGGGCAGGCTGAGGAGAGGCCTGGCATAACTCACCTGCCAGCAGCATGGATCTGAAAAGTGGAAGAAAGAACGGGCCATTCTTCTCATCACACTCACCCCTCATACGGTGGCCCTGCTTAGAGTAGAACATGGTCCATTTGGCTCAAGTTCTGATGGGCCTGAGCTGTGGGCTAACCTTTTCTCTGCCTTCCTCTCAAGGAACAAACATCAGGATGATGGGAAGGAAGAGGCACCTTGCCCAGTGCTCCCCCAGTTGTGCAAGTATCGATGGGCTAAAGCCGGAATGTAAAGAGAATGTAATCAGTTTCCCAGAATTCATTCCAACTCACAGGGACCCCATGTGTATCCAAGTGTTTTCCATGGCTGTCTTCTCTGCAGTGAATCACCAGGCATTTCTTCAAAGGCACCTCTGGGTACCCTTCAACCTCCAGCCTTTCAGATGTCAGCGGAGCATGTTAACCATTGACACTACCCAGGAATCCCATAGAGAACATAAGTCTCTAAAATGTGGCTAACATACAGTAAATCAAATTCAAACACAAAAACTCAAACTCACTGCCATTGAATCCATTCTAACCCACACAGTCCCCTGTACCTGCCTCGTGTGGGTCTCCAAGACAAATTCTTTATGGGAGTAGGAAGTCTCATCTTTCTTTCTCACAGCAGCTGGAAGTATTGAACTCCTAACCTTGCAGTCAGCAGACCAGCATGTTAGCAGCCCACTATGCCCCAGGGCTCTTAACATATAGTAGGTTCTCCATAAATATTTATTGTCTAAGTAAACAGATGGGCTCTGACTCCTGAATCTGTATCCCCAATCTAGATGCTGCTCAGGAACTACAGACTGTGTGTGTACACTTCCTCCAGGCCTTCTTATTCTGTGGTTCCTTTGTTGGTAGATGAATCCATTGTACACATAGGCAAATAAGCCACCATTTCCTGCCATCCACACTGTGTTAGACTGGTTTGACTACAGAAACAAATTCGTAGACACTGATATGTGTGTAAGAGAGAACTTTATATCAAAGAGCAATGTACATTAAGAAAACATCCCTGTCCAGTCCAGGTTAAGTCCATAAATCCGATATAAGCCCATATGTCCATTACCAGTCTATAAATTCTTTTTCAGACTCATGCAGCACATGCAATGATGCTGAATGCATGAACAAAGATCATGGGCCAGTGGGTAGAAAGTCTTATGGATCCAGTGGTGGTGGAAGCACGTCAGTGCTGGCTTGGCTCCATGTGGCTCCTCCAGCCCCAGGGCTCTGGGTCCATTAATGTAGCACATGTAGCTTGTCAGCAGGAAGATGAAGCAGAGAGTCTCCCACCTCCGGGAGGACTACAAGAGTTCCCAGAATCCTCAGGAGAAGGCCATGCCCACATGGAGGCCTAATTGGCCATGGCCTGATTGACAGGCTAGATTCCACCCCTTCACAAGTTTACAGGAGATTATGCAACTGCCACACATGCACACTGCTTCCCAATTATGTATGTACCACCTTTAAAAAAATATTCAGTATATGGTCATCCCCAAACACATTTTCAAAGGTGGAACTGGAAGACAAAAAAAAATTTCCCTGAAATTTTAAGAAATGTATTTTGCTTATTCATCACTTGAAGAATCAAAAGTTGAAGGAAAAATAAAAAGAACCAAAAGTTGAAAGCGCTTCTTATAGATCATTTTCACTACACCCTTAATTGATGGATAACTTCAAACTTCTTAATATCTGAAGATTAATATGATTTATCTCTCAAATCATTCTCCCAAGTATATAAAATTATATTTTAATATTTTAATTTCAATGGCAGTGCCCCAACACACATACAGACAATTAAACTCCTCCTTGCATACTTTTTCTCACTTGTACATTATATTTTTTCTGCAAATTAAAATGACATTATTTATGAAACTCTTTCTAATATTACACAGGTTAAAACTCTCTCTCGTGGCTTTTTTATTCAATATAAGTTTTTCATGGCTTTAAACTCCCCCCACCCAGTGTATATGTTAAAAATCATCTTCCACTAATGAATTCTAAATCAAGACAGAACTATTTTTCTGTGATGAGAAATTTTTAAGTAATAATGTTAATAACTTTCTTCCCATATCATTTTTAAACTTTTCATTTCCTCAAAAATTCCCTTATGGCATCTGAACTCCAAGTATCAGCATGAAAGAATCATGTCAATGCCAACTTTTTATCATAGTGTATACATACATGTTTAATTGGCCAACAGCTTCCTATTTTAGCAGGAGCCTGGCTAGTATTTTCAGAATATCTTGTAGTTCAAGTTTGATTTTGCTAGAAATGGCTCACGGATGTGTACGACAAACTCTTCAAAGGAAAGACTTAGATTTGGTATCAAACCAGGTTTGACTTGAAAGAAAATAGCATGAAACAAAGCCTTTTAATTAATTAATGCATAAAGCTGGTAAAAAGGGTGAAAATACATGACTCCTTAGTAAATGTCTATTGTAGACTTCACATCATTCATCCATTCCTTATGATTAGAAAATAGCACAGCTCTCTACCCAGAGAGAATCTTCAAATGCATATCTATCAGCCAAATAAAATGGCCATCCTTTTTTCCTGGTGTACCACGGTCATACAGCCTATACAGTAGAGCCACAGACCTCGCCACTAATCCTTTCTAGAAGGAGCATTGAGATGCGATGCAGTCGAATTCTGAATCAATTTTTCCCAAAGAAATCATTGAAAATGGATCAATCCATTCTCAACCAAGTTTTCACCCTAAACTTGCCTTTTTTTATACAAAACATTACACAGAAATTTCAAAGTAAATAGGTTCA
Source organism: Tenrec ecaudatus (assembly GCF_050624435.1). Taxonomy (NCBI): domain Eukaryota; kingdom Metazoa; phylum Chordata; class Mammalia; order Afrosoricida; family Tenrecidae; genus Tenrec; species Tenrec ecaudatus. The sequence continues at coordinate 70,866,917 of NC_134539.1, read as the reverse complement.
GTGAATAATATAATTTAAATAAGAAACACAACATTAAAAAGTTTTTAACAACTACATTATGGCCCATACCTTGATATTGATGAGTATCTGGATCTGTGGACACGGATGTGGAGAGGAGGTGTGGAGAGAGAGTCATGGTTTGAGGGGGAATCCCCTTCCATAAAATCAACTGGTAGATGCTTGTCAGTTTTTCCCTTCTTTACCTTTTTTCACTAGAACCTGGCCGGTTTTCTCTAAACAATTAAATTAAACTTAAAAAGCTGTCTAATGTGGTCTGCTGTTGGCATTTCCTTAACTGCTTTCTAAAAAGGTTTTACTAAATTATCATCAGCAATATCAATAACACGGCTAGCCTTATCATGATGATTCATTTCAATAAACCCTTTCTTAGGACCCATGTGTTTTATCTAAAAACAATACAAAAGGCCAAAAAACTAAGAAAATTATAGAAAAATGCTTGGAACACAGCCGCCGACGGTTTATACAGCATGTACTATTACCACCAATGATTGACCGAAACACGAACTGCTTTTGTTTACAAAACCCGCGTGCATTAGGTCAGATTCTGGTGCTTCATTTGAGCTCCGATGCAAAATTTTCTCAACATTTTGCATCAAAATCCGATTATATCGAGTACTGCTGCGGCCGAGTACCGGGGTTCTACTTTATAGCAACTGAAATATCTGACTAACCAAAATGTTGCATCCACCTATATGCTGGAAATAAACAAATTTTGGTCTATCTCATGGCAGTTTCAGCTATATTTACTACTTGAAGGATTGAGCATTTTTCCCTAGATAAAATATTTATAATAGCTTCCCTCTAATTTATGGATCCATTCAAATTAAATATATGAGGAAGGATCGAATAAACCCTGGTGGCACCGCCCTTAAGCCTCTAGCTACTCACCAAATCTCTGTTATTTGTGCCCACCGGTCACTTCCAAGTCATGACATGAGGTCATCTGCCTCAGGAAAGATTATGGTCAGGGGCTGTCAGGTCAGTTCTAATTCATAGCACAACTGAGCGGAAAACTGCCCAGTCCTGTGCCATCCTCTAAACCAGTGGTTCTCGACCTGTGGGTCGCAACACTTTTGGGGGTCCAACAACCCTTTCACAGGTGTCATCCGATTCATAACAGTAGCAAAATAAGTTATGAAGTAGCAACGAAAATAATTTATGGTTGGGGGTCACCACACCATGAGGGACTGTCTGAAAGGGTCACGGCATAGGAAGATTGAGAACCACTGTTCTAGAAGATTCTTATGTTTGAGCAACCACAGTGTCAACCCATCTCCTTGAGAACCTTCCTTAAGGACTGGTATCTCCTAACAACACATCCAAAATATGTGAGACATTTCCCCATGGTTCTGCGAGAGAGCTTTTTGACCGTACTTCTTCCAATACAGACTTGCTTTTTCTTTTAGTACTTTCAACATTCTCCACCAGACCATAAATAAAACGCATCAATTCATCTTTGGTCGTCCTTAATGTCCAATTTTCACATGCATATGAGCAAAATGGAAAATACCATGTTTGTGATCAGGTGCCCTTTAGTCTTTAAGTAACATCCTTGCTCTTCAATATGCTAAAGAGGTCTTGACATACGTTGACCAGTTAGCTCTGTTGGCTAGAGCATGGTGCTGATAAGGAGGTCTTGTGCAGCAGATTTACCCAACGCAGTGTCTTTTGATCTCTTGACTGCTGCTTCCATGAGCATTGATTGTTGATCCAACCAAGACAAGGTCCTTGACAACTTCAACCTTTTCTTCACCGATCATGATGCTACCTATTGGTCCAGTTGTGAGGATTTGGGTCTTCTTGACAATTGAGTTGCAGTCCATACAGAAGATTACAATCCTTGATCTTCATCAGTACGTGCTTCAAGTTCTCCTCACTGTCAACAAGCAAGATGTGTCATCTGCTTATCACAGGCTGCTAATGTGCCTTCTTCCAATCCTGATGTCACATTCTTCATTGACTCTGTTTCTCTGATTATTTGCTCAGCATATGGATTGAACAAGTGTGATGAGAGGATGAGTGGTGCACATTTTCCTGATTTTACACCATACATTACTCTTTGTTCTATTGGAATAGCTGCCTTTTAGGACGACAACCTTAGAAACCCTACTTGTCGTTCTACTTTGTCCTCCATGGTGACTGTGTGTCATAATCGACTAAACAAACATGAGCTTGGTTTTCTCTGAAATAGACAATATTTGGGAAGTTCCAGTTCTATAAAGTCAGCAAGCCTGGCCTTTATCTGTAGTCCACCACTTCTTAATTGGGTGGCCTTGGGTTATCATGTTGCCTGACTTGCAATAATTCCATTGGTAAAATGAAGGTGATGATAAAAACTATTTCATAAGACTTTGGTCTTATAACAATTTAACAAAACCATACATGTAGCAGGCCACACATAGCTCTATTGGGTTTCTCCATATAGGATGCAAAAGCCAGAAACTATAAATAAAATTATTCATATATTTAAATATATAAAACATGAAGGTTTTTTAAAATAGTAAACCCATTGTCATTAAGTCGATTCTGACTCTAGTGACCCTAGAGATCGGAGTAGACTGACCCTTTGGGTTTCTGAGACTGTAAATCTTTATGGAGAAAATGATCTCATCTTTCTCCCTTGGATTGGCTGGTAGGTTTGGAAGTGCTGACCCTGAAGTTAGCAGCCCAACACACTGCCCATTACAACATTAGGGCGCCTTTCTTTAATATTAGAAATGTAATCATGAAAGGTAAAAGACAAACAACGCTGGGTATGCCAAGAAAACAGTAAATATCTATAGCACTTTGAGGTCTTAAAATCAACTAAGCAAAGAAGGGTATGTAAAGGTTATGAAAAGACAATTCAAAAAAAATAAGGCAATAAACATAGGAGCAGATGTTCAGCTTCCACAGTAATCAAAGAAATGCAAATAAGACAACATTGGTTATGATTCAAAAGACGGACAAAATCCAGAATTTGTAAATAAGCTGCTTTCATGCATTTCTGCTAAGTAAATTTCTTGACACGATATTTATCTTTTTGGAGGGCACTTTAGCAATATGCAATAAAATTAAAATAGGTGTTTCTTTTTCTTCATTATATTTATTCTTCTGGAATTTCCATATAGATATTATCTTCTCAAGCAGACAAAAATAAGCTATTTGCCAAAATGTGGTGGTAGAAACAGTCTAGGGCCTTAAAGTCTTGTTTTAAAACAACCAGCCATTTAAATGAGGCATTAACAAAGTCCGCATGGAAGAAGCACAACAGCCTGCATGATCCAAGGACTCTAAATAATAAAATACAGAGGAGCACATGATATCATAAACACCTGGTTTGCAGAAACTAGGAGTGACTAGAAGTCTAAAATTCATTTGTGGACTCCTATATGGATTAACATTGGTTGAAACCAGTCTTACTAGTCCAGTGGTGTGAACAGCCATGTTCTCAGACAAAGCACTGTAAAGTAGGTGTATGGCAGGTGAAGTTAGGTTAAAATGTAACACTTTATCACTGGATCTCCCTTATCACCCATTTTCAAGTTGTTTCTGTTTTTCATATTTTCCACTTTCTTTTCAAGGGAGGTTTTTCTCTGTTTTGTCATTGTTGGTTTTGTTTGTTTATTTTCTGTTTTTTGTATGATTTTCCATATAGGAAACATCCATAATAAGTAAATCTACGGAGACAGTAACTGTGTTAATCTCCAGGGTTATGGCTGGGGAGGTTGGGAGAGGAATTCAGAGCTATCTACAATGATAGGAAAAGAAATTGTTTTTAAACTGCTTGAGATAATGATTGTACAACTCTTCTTAATATGATTGAATTATTGACTTGTGTGCTAAGTAATTTATATGCCAATAAAATTATTTGAAACAAGCGATTTTCATCTTTATAAAATTAAAATACATTCTCTCTGTCTCAGGTTTGTTAGGAGAAATTGCATTCTTTTGCAACCAAGATCTCAATCGGCTTTATAGAAAGTGGTCCTTATCACTAATGATCATTAAAGATTATATGGAGCACTCAACTGATTCCTGGCCACGGTTGTGATCTTGCCAGTAAAGTAAGTAATCCCACACAGCATTTGTGGAACCCTACATCAAATGGGTGCACTACCCCACTACCTTGAGGAAGAGTTGGAACTCCTCCAGCCTTGCGGACAGGTGTTCAAGTCTCAGTTATCTCCTTACCTAATCACTACTCTATTTCTTCTCCCTCTATTCACTAACCTTTCTGTCTTCCCCATCACAGTCTCAACGAGCTCAGGTTTGTGCTAGGTTTTTTTTTTCTCTCTCTCTTTCTTCTTTTTCCCTCTTTCTCATCTTCTTTCCTACTTTCGCCTATCATATGCCACAAGTGGCTTCCAGGTCTCGACCCTCTGCTTATGGAAAATCAACCCAAATAGCAAGAGGAACTCCAGCCTGCCCTCTGTGGGAGTGCTGTACACCACACAAGGCAGCTGGGACACACTTATACACTGTGCTGCGCTGCTGAGGAAACCTCCATCAGACCTCTAAGGTGATCTCATCAATTTGGGCAGTTCTGCCCAGCAAAATTGGGTCCCAGCATTAAAAGGGCACACCAATCTGCCATTGTGGGTCAGGGTCTAAACTCCTCTGGCCCCACATTCAAGCAATCAGGGATCAGATATCCCTTTATTCTTTATTTCCTCCTTCTCTCTCTCCTCCCTCTTTACTATCACAGCCAATCTTAGTGAACTCAGGTGGGTTTTTTTTCCCTTCTTTTTCTTTATCCTCTTTTTCATTCTTTCCTCTTTCTGTCTTTGTTTTCTTCACTTCTCTCTCTGCTTGTATGATTCTCTCTGCTCTCTCATTCCTTTCACATGCAACTGCTGGTTCCCAGCCCCTTCCACTTTGCCTAGGGGAATCCTGTCCTCCCAGTGGGCAGCCTGGCCCCTAAGACAGTGCTGCACACAGGACGAGTCAGTGCTACACACAGCCCAGCATCGGGTCAGCTATTTCTTTAACTATTTTATAATTTTTCTCTCCTTCTCCTTCCTTTGCTCATCACTTTTATATTTCTTTGTGTTCTTTTTTCATATTTTCTTCTTTTCTCCTCTTCTTCTAGCTCTTCTCTATTTCCTACCACAGCCTCAGCCGATTTAGTTCTCCTTTTTAGTTGTTTTCTTTTCTTTCTTCCTTTTTTTACTGTTTTCACTTTTGTTTACTCTGTGCATTTTAGTGTGTGTGTGTGAGTGGGTGTCAGTTTGCTTTGAATTACTGTTCCAGACCGTGTCTTTCTATTTCTCTCTTTTTCCTCTCCTTTCACTCTCTTTCCTATCACAAGCCATTAGCTGCCTCCAGGCCACTCCCCTCTGCCTAGGGCAACTCTGAAGGCCCGCATTTATTGGCTTGTCAAGCAGCTGGAGAATTCACGCCAGTCCTCTTCCACACACCAAGCAGCAGGGAGTTCTACCCTACAAAAAGTGGGGGCATCCCAAGCCTAAATCCTGAGTCCCTACAAGTGACTGAGGGAAACGCCTGACCATCACTGTGGGGCTTCACGCCACTGCTGGAACATCCACCTAACCTCCAAGGGGATATCTCTGTCTATGTTAATCCCCTCCCAGCTACAGAGCTCTACAACAAGGAAGGTATATCCACACGCCATCCTCAGCACTATAGTTGCAGAGAAAAACACCACAGATCAGCCAAGATGTTTCAAGAACTGTGAACTTAGAAATCAGCCAGGGAAGCGACACGCTCGTGGGCCCACAACAACCCGACCAATGTCACACGAGAGGAATATCCAACGCACATTCCAAGTAACAGAATGTTGGGCGGCTAGGATAAGAGTGAAACCACAGGAATGTATATCAATAGTCTGACCCCTCAGTACAGCTACTGGCAGGTGGTTCATAGAAGTACTATATAAATCCCCCAAGAGAGAGTCCAGGGCTCTTTGACTCAGGAAGATGGTGCCAGTCTCCTCTAAAACAAAACATAAACAGCAACCAGTTCTAACAGCTTCAACGAAAAAAGCAGGAGAAACAGAAGAAAATGCCGGAAGAAGTCATGAACCTAATGATGGGCATAGAAGAAGCAGATAATGGCCTACCATAAAAAGAAATGTTCAAAATGTTTCTTGAAGTCATAAAGGATATAAGGGAAGCAATGCAAAAAAAAAGATTAAATGATAGAGGGAATAAAGGCAACACACCAAAGGGAAATGCAAGAGTTAAGGGATGAAATAACAAAATCCAGTGACAAATTGACAGAACTTGCCAATAGGCTTGAGGAAGTACAGAATCACACCAGTGACCTAGAGGATAACGAAGCAGACCTCAGCAAACAGGAAAAGCAGTCAAATAATACATTCAAAGAAGCTGAAGAAAACTTGAGAGCCATGTCTGATGCTATTAAAACAAACAATATTAGAATAATTGGACTACTGAAACAAGACACAACAAAGAAGTCAACAGCAAAAATAGCAAGGGAATTCTTAGCGGAAAACGCCCTCAGCTTAATAAATGAAAATCAGGCAACCATTCAAGAGGCTGAAAGAACACCAGCCAGGCTAAATCCCAAGAAGAAGTCACCAAGACACATAATTGTCAAATTATCCAACTAAGAGGAAAAGGAGAACAACATAAAAGCAGCTAGGGAAAAGCTAACAGTAACATATACAGGTACCCCCAATAACAGGATGTTCAGATCTATTTGTGGAAACGATGAAAAGAGGAGGGAATGGAGTAACATATTCCAAAATATGAAGGAAAACAACGCAAACCAAAGAATACTTTACCCAGCCAACTTATCTATTATGATAGATGGAGAAGTAAGAGTCTTCCCAGGCAGGGTCAACCTCAAAGAATACATAAAAAGAAACCCAGCCCTACAAAAGATCCTTGCCGATCCAGTATGGACAGAAGATCAACACTCAACGAGGGCAAATAAGAGATCATCACATAGAACAACTCCACCAATAGGGCAACAAAGAGGAAACAGCCCCCAGGATAGCATCAGCTCAATAGTGGAAAGAAGGCAAACATAAACCACACATAAAAAACAAGCGGATAAGATAGGTAGATAGGAAAATATCCACCACAGAAGGTATAAAATGACATCACAGAGTCCACAGATGGATATAATAACACCAAAATCAATGGCCTGAACTCAGGCATTAAAAGGCAGAGGCTAACAGACTGCCTCAGGAAACATAGCCATTCGATCGATCTGCTGCCTCCAGGAGACTCATCTCAAGCTTTCAGACAAAAACAGGTTGAGAATTAAAGGCTGGAGAAAAATATACCAAGCAAATGGTAATGCAAAACAAACAGGGGTGGCGATCGTAATATCTGACCAGACTGACCTCAAGATACAGGCCATAACAAGAGACAAGGAGGGGCACTTTATAATGCTCAAGGGAACAATAGACCAAGAACCAGTGAGCATAATAAACATCTATGCACCCTACGAGAGTCCTGCGAAATTCGTAAATCAAACACTCCAAAAGATGAAAAAAGAGATCGCAGGCTCAACAATTATAGTGGGTGACTTCACTACACCACTCTGAGAAAGACAGATTATTGGGAAAGAAACTCAACAAGGAGGCTACAGATCTAAATAGCACCATTGGACAACTTGACTTGATAGATATTTTTCAGAGTTTTCCACCCACATGCAAATAAATTCACATTCCTTTCAAGTCCACATAACACATATTCGAAAATAGACCACATGCTGGGACACAAGTCGATCTTGAGTAAATTCAAGCACATAGAGGTTATACAGCTATCTCTCTCGGGTTATTGCACAATAAAGCTGGAAATTAACAGAAGGACAGTGAATAAAACAAGGGCAAACAATTGGAGGATGAACAATTTCCTATTGAAAAAGGAGTGGGTATTGACCCAGATCAGAGATGAAATCAGGAAGTTTCTAGAAACCAATGAGAATGAAAATATGATGTCCCCAAACCTATAGGATATAATAAAGGTATTTATCAGAGGAAGGCTGATAGTATTATATGCACACATTAAAAAAGAAGAGATTCATGGATGATATACTGACACAAAACTTACATCAATTAGAGCTGAGTCAACAGAACAACCCTACTAAGAGCGAGAAGATAGATATTATAAAATTCAGAGCCGAGATACAGGAGAGGGAAAACAAGAAAACTATGGAAAAATTAATGCTGCTAAAAGTTGGTTCTTTGAAAGAATCAACAGAATTTATAGACCTCTGGCAAACTTAACCAAAGAAAGGAAGGAACAAACGACATTTGCAAGGATGAGGGATGAAACAGGGGACATTACAACGTACCCTAATGAAATCAAAAGGATAATTAAACAGTATTATGAAGGTCTGTATTCTAATGAATTCAACAATTTGGAAGACATGGAAAAATATTTGGAAACACAATCCCTCCCTAGACTATCCCAGATGGATGTCAACAACCTCAACAGACCCATAGCAATGGAAGAAATAGACTATGTAATCAAGGGATTACCAACAAAAAGTCCACCCCCCTGGGCCAGATGGCTTCACAGGAGAATTCTACCAAGCATTCAGGGAAGAAGTGACACCAAACCTGTAAAACTCTTCCAGAACATAGAAAAAGATTGAAAACTCTTTCTATGAAGCTAGTATAACTTTGAAACCTAAAGCGGGCAAAGATGCCACAAGAATCGAGAACTATAGACCAATATCCCTAATGAACATCGATGCAAAAAACCTTAACAAAATACTGTCCAATATAATATAAAAGAATATTAAAAAAATAATTCACTATGACCAAGTGGGATTCATACCAAGGATACAGGGATGGTTTAACATACAAAAGACCATCAACATTATTTACCACATTGGCAGGAAAAATGATAAGAACCACGTGATGATATCAATAGACACAGAAAATGCATTCGACAACATCCAACACACGTTCCTGTTTAAGACACTTAAGAAGATAGGAATAGAAGGAAAATTCCTCAATGTTATACAAGCCATATATGAAAAACCAACAGCTAATGTGGTATTTAACAGAGAAAAGACTAAAACAATTCCACTGAAAAAGGGAACCAGACAAGGATTACCCTTGTCCCCACTCATATTTTACATTGTACTGGAGGTCCTAGCTAGCAGCATAAGAGAAAGGAAAGATATTAAAAGTATTCAGCTGGGGGAGGAAGAATCAAAATTATCATTATTCGCAAATATGTTTCTATATAATGAAGATCCCTTAAACTCCACAAGTGGAGTGTTGGAAGCAATAGAGGAATATGGCAGAGTGGCAGGATACAAAATCAACAAACAGAAGTCTATTGAACTGCTCTACACTTCACACAAGATCACAGAAGAGACGATTAAAAAGGTAGTACCTTTTACAATAGCCAAGCACAAATTGAAATACCTTGGTATATAGCTGACTAAAAAATGAAAGATTTGTATGAGGAAAATTATAAAACACTACTTCAAGAAATCAAGAGTGACCTCAACAAATAGAAGAATATTCCATGCTCGTGGATTGGCAGACTGAATATAGTAAAGATGTCAGTTCTGCCCAATGCTATCCCGATACGAGTACCACTATCCTCTTTCAAAGAATTGAAAATCAGATTACCAACTTCATATGGAGGGGGAAGAAGCCCAGAATTAGCAGAAAACTCCTCAAGAAGAAGGAAAAAGTAGGATGGCTTGCTCTACCTGGTTTTAGCACGTACTATACGACCACAGTAGTCAAAACTGTGTGGTACTGGCATAATGACGGATATTCAGACTAATGGAAAAGAGCTGAAGACCCAGAAATAAAAACATCAGCATACAGGGAATTGATCTTTGATAAGGGCCCCAAAATATTAAATGGGAAGCAGATGCCATCTTCAATAAATGGTGCTGGCAAAATTGAATATCTACCTGCAGAAAAATTAAGTAAGACCCTTACCTCACTCCATGCACAAGAATAAACTCTAGGTGGATCACAGACCTTGAAATAAAATCCCAAACAATTAGCGTCATTAATGAGGAAATTGGGACAAAGCTGAGAACCTTGGCACAGGGAATACATAGGCTATCAGAAACAGGGAAGGATACAAATACAGAGGCATCACAAATAGACAAGTGGGATATACTGAAGATAAGACACCTGTGTATATCGAAAGAATTCACCAATAGAGTCCACCGACTGGGAAAACATCTTTAGCAATGACACATCAGGCAAAGGCCTTATTACTAAAATCTACAATACTTTTCAAGCTTACAATAAGAGAAAAACTAATTGCCCACCGAGGAGGTGGGCAAAGAACCTGAACAGAAGTTTCACAGAGTATGAAATCCGAATGCCCAATAAACATATGAGAAAATGTTCCCGAGCGACTTCACCATGTCGTCTCATAGGACTTTCAGGATCAAGAGATTCCTGGCCAAGAAACAGAATCAACCCATTCCCCAATAGATTCAAATGAAAACTAGTAATAAAATCAGGTACAACTCCAAGAGAAGACATTGGAGAAGAACCAAGCTGGGTCTTTACGGAGCCTCCTGAAGGATGGCATGCATGGCCGCATTTTCCAGGCTCAAATCATGAATTAAGACTTTTGTCCCCATCTGATGAATTGAACTTCTATTGGCAAATAATCTGGTTTATTCCTTGATTTTTTGCTTCCTAATCAAGTTTAACAATAAATAATGTAAGGCTGTTGGTTTGGGGAAAAAAAGGAAAGAAAATGTTCCCGATCATTAGCAATAAGAGAAATGCAAATCAAAACAACTATGAGATACCACCTAATACCCTCAAAGGTAGCCCAATTCAAACAATCAGAAAGCAACAAGTGTTGGAGGGCTGTGGTGAGCTAGGAACCCTCCTCCACTGCTGGTGGAACCTGTATGTATGTACAACCACTATGGAAATCGATTTGGCGATTTCTCAGACAGATGGAAATTGAGTTACCATATGACCCAGCAATCCCCCTAATGAGCATATACCCAGAAGAGGCAAGAAACAAACTACAACTAGACATCTGTGCTTCAATGTTCATTGCGGCACAGTTCACAATCGCAAGGAGTTGGAAACAACCCAAATTTCCATCAACAGATGAATGGATTAAAAATCTGTGGTGCATACATACAATGGAATACTATGCATTGCCGCATGGGAAGAACTGGAGGAAATTATGCTTAGTGAAGTAAGCCAAGCACAAAAGGACAATTATAACATGAGTCCACTGAGGTAATATATATATGAGAGAACAGAAAGTTAAGTGCAAAAGGGGCAGAGGGGAAAAGCTACTGTATGCAAACACTCCAGGGGTGAGGTCCAGGTAGTATGGCAGAGGCCAGACAAAATCCAAGGGTACATATGGTAGTCAACTAAAAAGGGGGTGGAGGGAGGAAAGGGAAAAGAAAACAAAAAGAAGTATGATAAGGGGATAGGGCACAGACCCACCCAAGGGGGGTGTTGTTTGTGTCTCTACAGGCAAAGAGGGACCAGATATAAAGCCAGTGCCAGATGAATGCAGTATGCCGGCAAGGAGTGGGGAGCCAATGGAGGGGCCTGATAGCTCAGCCCTCATACCAGCTACATGGACAACTTCCCCTCACCCCAGAAGAATTTACTTGAGAGGATGGCACTGGAGCTGCAGCTAGGGGAGAGGGCCATGTCTCATCAGAGCAAATGGGAGAAAATGAAGGGGGAGGAAGAGAGAGTGGAGCATATCCTGGCCCATCAGGCCTGGAGGGCGATATCTCCGCTCTGAACAGCCAATGAACAGAGTGGACAATATGGCTGATCCCACTATGAGAATGCTGTCCATTGATGGCACAGGGCCCTAAGGGGGGCAACACTGGAGACTCAGTGTCTGGACCTGCCCAGACTGACCCTGTGACACCGAGGCAAACCACTAAAAGTGTGCGACACAGCAACCATGGGCTCAGAGCAGGGAGCCCCCAAAGGAGTACAAAGGATAGACTCTGAGGCCAAAGCCTGGTACCCCATTGGACCTGACTGAAGGACATGCCTAGAGATCAAAAATCAGACCTTGAGCTATTTACAGGATTTTCTTTCTTTAATTTTTTTCTTTTAATTAATTTATTCTTCTTTGGGTAATTGGTTTCCTTTTTTTTTTTTAATTTTATTTTAACAATTTATTGGGGCTCATACAATTCTTTTCACAGTTCATACATATACATACATCAATTGTATAAAGCACATCTGTACAGTCTTTGCCCTAATCATTTTTTTCTCTTTTCTTCTTTTACATTTTATTAGGGACTCAAACAACTCTTACCACAATCCATACATATACATACATCAATTGTATAAAGCACATCCATACATTCCCTGCCCCAATCATTCTCAAGGCATTTGCTCTCCACTTAAGCCCCTTGCATCAGGTCCTCTTTTTTTTCCCCCCCTCCCTCCCCATTCCCCCCTCCCTCATATGCCCTTGGTAATTTATACATCGTTATTTTGTCATATCTTGCCCTATCCGGAGTCTCCCTTCCCCGCTTCTCTGCTGTCCCTCTCCCAGGGAAGAGGTCACATGTGGATCCTTGTAATCAGTTCCCCCTTTCCAACCCACTCACCCTCCACATTCCCAGCATCGTCCCTCACACCCTTGGTCCAGAAGGTATCATCCACCGTGGATTCCCTGTACCTCCAACCCTCATATGCACCAGTGTACAGCCTCTGTCCTATCCAGCCCTGCAAGGTAGAATTCGGATCATGGTAGTTGGGGGGAGGAAGCATCCAGGATCTGGGGGAAAGCTGTGTTCTTCATCGATACTACCTCACACCCTAATTAACCCATCTCCTCTCCTAAACCCCTCTATGGGGGGATCTCCATTGGTAATTGGTTTCCTTTTTTGTTGTTATCACTGTGTTCTCACTCATCACCTATCTTGCTATGGCTTGATTTTTGGAGCATATTATTATCTCTACAGATGTATCTAGATAAGATTGACTGGATGAATAGTCTAGAGGAGAAAACAACGGGACCAATGGTTCTGGGGGTACACGGGAGAGGGGGAGTGGGAGATAAGGAGGTGGTGCTGACCAACCCAGGGACAGGGGAGCAACAAGTGATCTGAAATCAGTGGCAAGGAGGGTATGAGAGACCTGGTAGGGATTCAGCAACGGCAAAGTAAACAAAAGAAATTACTGAAACCCAAATGAAGGCTAAGCATGATAATGGGACAAGAGGAAAGTAAAAGGAAATAGAGGAAAGAATTAGGTGACAAAGGGTATTTATAGAGGTCTAAAGACTGGCATGTACATATGCAAATATATTGATATAAGAGTGTGGGGAAAGAGATGTATGTGCATATATTGATAGGTTTCATATTAAAGCAGCAGATGGACATTGGGCCTTCACTCAAGCACTTACTCAATGCAAGAACACGTTGTTCTATTAAATTGGCATTCCAGGATGCACACCTTCCTTACATGATTACTGCAGAAAAATGTGTGCATAAGCAAACATGGTGAAGAAAGCCTGTTTGACCATGAGATATAGAAGGGACCAGGTATCAGACATAAAAGAATTAAAAATCATATCAGTGGGTGCCCACCTTCCTGATATCATCACTGAAGACAAACATGTGTATAAGCAAATGTGTTGAAGAAAGCTGATGGTGCACGGCTATCAAAAGATATAGCATCTGGGGTCTTGGGAGACTCAAAGATAAACAAGTGGACATCTAGTTCAGAAGCAACAAAGCCCACATGGAAGAAACACACCAGCCTGTGTGACCACAAGCTGTCGAAGAGCTCGGGTATCAAGCATCAAGGAGCAAAAAATCATATCATCATAAATGTGGGTGAGTGCAGATTGGAGACTCCAAGCCCATCAGTAGCCAACCGGACACCCCCTTACTGAAGGGTTGTTGGAAGGTGATGAGCCAGTCAGGATGCAGGGTAGCAATGATGAAACATATAACTTTCCTCTAGTTCTTAAATGCTTCCTCCTGCCACTATCATGATCCCAATTCTACCTTACAAATCTGGCTAGACCAGAGGATGTGCATTGGTACAGATAGCAGCTGGAAACACAGGGAATCCAGGACAGATGACTCCTTCAGGACCAGTGGTTAGAGTGGTGATGCCTGGAGAGAATGTGAGGTAGAAAGGGGGAACTGATTACAAGAATCTATGTTTAGCATCCTCCCTGGGGGATGGACAGTCAGACAGTATAACATATGACAAGATAATAATAATTTATGAATGATGAAGGGTTCATGAGGTAGGGGGAAGTGGGGAAAGAGGGGAAAATGAGCAGCCGATATTAAGGGTTCAAGTAGAAGGCAAATGTTTTGAGAAAGATGATGGTAACAAATGTACATATGTTATTGACACAATGAATGTATGTATGGATTGTTATAAGAATTGTACAAGCCCCCAATAAAATGATTTAAGAAGAAGAAAAGAAATCTCTAGGAAATAATGATGGCGACATATGTACAATGTTCTTGATACAATTGATGTATGGGTACAAGAGCTGTAAGAGCCCTCAATAAAATGTTTGTTGTTTTTTTTAAAAAAAAGATCATATGTTACCTCAGGAATTACCAAATAGCCTAACCCTCTCAATTTCTGGACATAAACAAAACTTGAATTACTATTGTCACCTCATGAGTCTGGAGACCTGTGTTTTAATCCGTAAGTGCTTGCTACCCAAGACATCTTTGAAAATGGGCCAAAAGTCAAGGGCCAGGGACGTCTTCTCCACTTGTTATCCCTATATGGTGCTCACCTGTCAGTGAAGTCTCTCACTGTCATGAGTCAAGGCTAATTCACAGCGAACTCCCATGATTTTCCCAGCCCAGTTTCTCTCCTGCAGAGAGAACCTGCCTTTTTCCTTCAAGACCTTTCTCAGATCTGTCCATATGGTATTTAAAAAAAAAAGCCCCTTTCCCTTCTCATAAGGCCTGAAACTTGCACTTTCATCTATACCTACATTAGAAATTGTGCTCCTCAAACTATGATTGGGCAAGCTACCGTTTAGGGATTCCAACCCTTTATGTTCATGAACAGCCTCTTTTAAGGGTGGGAGTATCATAGAACATGTGACCAGGGGACATGAGACTATGTCTTAACCAGATTCCTCACATAGGCCTATAGAATCTGTTTCGCCACGGGCCGTGAAAATTAGGAATTTTTCCTGAAATACATTCTTTTTTAAAAATCATTTTATTAGGGGCTCATACAACTCTTATCACAATCCATACATGCATCAATTGTGTAAAGCATATTTGTACATTCATTGCCCTCATCATTCTCAAAACATTTGCTCTCTACTTAAGCCCCTGGCATCAGTTCCTCATTTTTCCCCTCCCTCCCTGCTCCCCCATCCCTCATGAACCCTTGATAATTTATAAATTATTATTTTGCCATATCTTGCCCTGTCCGACGTCTCCCTTCACCCACTTTTCTGTTGTCCGTCCCCCCAGGAAGGAGGTTATATGTACATCCTTGTAATCAGTTCCCCCTTTCCAACCCACCATCTACCCTCCCTCCACCCTCCCAGTATCGCCACTCACAGCACTGGTCTTGAAGGGATCATCATCCTAGATTCCCTGTGTTTCCAGTTCCTATCTGTACCAGTGTACATCCTCTGCTCTAGCCAGACTTTCAAGGTAGAATTGGGATCATGATAGTGAGGGGAGGGGGAGGAAGCATTTAGGAACTAGAGGAAAGTTGTATGCTTCATCGTTGCTACATCGCACCCTGACTGGCTCGTCTCCTCCCTGAGACCCTTCTGTAAGGGGATGTCCAGTGGCCTACAAGTGGGTTTTGGGTATCCTATCTGCACTTCCCCTGCCCTCATTCACTATGGTAAGATTTTTTGTTCTGATGATGCCTGATACCTGGTCCCTTCGACACCTCGTGATCACACAGGCTGGTCTGCTTCTTCCATGTGGGCTTTGTTGCTTCTCAGCTGGATGGCTGCTTATTTACCTTCAAGTTTTTAAGGTCACAGACTCTATGTCATTTGATAGGCAGGCACCATAGGCTTTCTTCACCACATTTGCTTATTCACCCGCTTTGTCATCAGTGGTTGTGTCAGGAAGGTGAGCATCATGGAATTCCAATTTAATATAAGAAAGTATTCTTGCCTTGAGGGAGTACTTGAGTGGAGACCCATTGTCAGTCTACTACCTTAATACTAAACCTATAAATCTAACCTTCTCAATTGACATTTAGCCTTTCCCAGCAATTGTTAATAGCTCTATGCACATGAAGTTTACTTAGAATATGCTAGGTTGTTTTAAGGAACTCAAATGTTTCCATTTGTTTGAGGATCTTTTGTGTCTGTGTGATTTAATTGTTGCTTTTAAGCTTTTATTGTGAATTGGGCGAAGGTCTGTAAATGAGATCATCAATTTTACATTCAACAATTCATGCACATTCTGCATCTCTCATGCATTACAACTTCCTCCATGTAGCATTACCCAACCTACCTCTTTTCTGAGTTTCCTGTCTCCATTTCCCCATTCTTTCCTAATCCTTCTGAACTTTGTCCCTGGGCAAAGCCTGTGCCCTGGACTCCAAATGGTCTATTATTCTAGTTTTGTTTTGTTTGTTATTTAATCATTTTATTGGGGCCTTATACAACTCTTATTACAATTCATACATCAATTGAATCAGGTATGTTTGTACATATGTTTCGGCTAAATACTCACCTTTAAGAAGGGATCATTGAAGATAAGGGGGCTACAGCAAAGTGTGGTGAAGAAAGCAGATGGTGCCCAGCTATCAATTGGAAGACTTATATTCAAACAAGCGGCCATCTAAGGTCCCAACTAAGCCCACAGGGAAGAAGCACAACAGCCTGTGTGATCCAAAGATGATGATAACAAAATCCAAATATGATAAAGGGAAAAGTATGGGAGCTTAAATTGTGAACACTCGATTTGTAGAAGACTATGGAAGATGGTAGGAACCCAAAACTCATCTTCAGAGTATCTAGTCAGTCTAAGGCTCTAGCAGATCCCCTTTGGCACAGGTGAGGGGCGCGGACAGCTTCACTATCATGGGGAGACCTGCTCGGCTCCTGGAACACCGGAGGGAGGACAATGGGGGATAGGTGAAAGACAGAACAGAATACAAAAAGCTAAGGAGAGGTGGAGCCTTTTCCCATGATGAGGGAGGAGACTGCCCGGCAATTGCATCATGTTTATTTATACAGCCAAGATGCCCTAAGGAATTTTATTACCAGATCAAGAGGAGGATAAAGCCAGGAACTTGAGTACAGCTGATCTTGTGCAGAATGCCATGGTTCAGTAGTTTGTAGGTAACAAGAGGGGATGGGTCTACTTGATCTTAGGCAAAGGCCAGACCAACTTGTGCATCAGCCCCTGGGGTTGAGCTGCCAGTGCCTTCCCTCGGGGCTTTGCCTCAACCAGGGGAGGAGATGTTCCCAAGGAGTGGACTGCTCGCTCCCCTTTGGAAGCCATGTTGTTTACCCCTCCGGGAAATGGAACAGGGCCACCACCTTCTGTGGTTCATGGCCCGTGGGAGAATGCTGATGTCTTAGCCATGAGAGTCTATGAAGCAATGGCTGGCTTGTCTCTTCGCCAGAGGAAAATGGACTCTTGTCTCTTCTTCCCTAACTAAAGCTACAGAAGGCAGCAGTCTGCAAATTTATCAGTTACTTCCCAGCCTCACCCTCCCCTCCTGTCTGTAAATAACTTGGCTGGTGTATGAGTGCTTCTTTGTAAACCTTCAAGTTGTCAACTGTCCCTTTGTGTGTAAAACCTGTCATTTGTGACAGGCTGTGTGCAGGGAAACTATTTAAACTTGCCCTTGGAAACCTCTGGGCCCTGGAGTGTCTATACTGCAATGACACCCCCACATATATGCGTGCCCTAACTTTTGGCTATCCCTTTTGTATACAAGTTTTCTCACTGCAGATCATGGTCTCTCTTGAACCCATTTGTAAAGTAAGATAATAGCCAATCTCAATAGTATCTTATAGTCCCCAACATCAGACACAGATTATTATAAACTTGATTATGGTGAATCACACCATGCTACAATGTGGTTTAGTCAATTGACCTCTCTCTTGACCCAACTTGAATGTGTCCTAGGCTCAAATATTTCTCAACTGTTCCATGTCAGAAACTTCTTCTCTGGCTTTTAAAATAATTGTTGGTGGTCTTTTTGTTCTTACTCTTTATTTTTATCTTTATAGTATTAATGTTTTCTTCTTTCTGTTTCATTTTGTTGTTTTGTTTTGTGTCTATTCGGCTCCCAAACTGATGAAGCACAGAAGGGGATGCATAGAGACAATGGATGCGGTGGTTTATCAGGAATAGGGATGGGAGGGTGGGGAGGCAGAGAAAACTAGGGAGCAATCAGTGAATGCAGGATGTGAGGAGCATTAGAACTGACTGTGATGGTGTGTGTACAAGTCTTTTTAGGGTCAGTCTTACTATGGAAGTGTATGGGTGTGAATATTGTATCAAGAAAACTACCCCCCAATAAAAGAACAGTGGCCACAGAAAGAAAAAGAAGACATCAGGTGTATATTCTCCTAGGATTTCCCTCCTTCAAAAAATCTGGTGGCACAGAGGTTTACCACTCAGCTATTGGCCAAAACGTTGGTAGTTCAAACCTGGCAGCCACTTCCAGGAAGAATGGCAGGGCAGTCTGCTCCCATAAAGTCTGTGGGGAGTTCTACCCTGTCCTGTAAGCTCAATGACAGCCATAGACTGAAAACCCTGGGTTTGAATTCTCTCCTTGCCTGAAGGCCTCAGAGATAGAGTGGTGGGAACCCACTTGGGAGACAGGTTAAAAAGAATGCTAGATAGAAGGATTTTTGCCCTGTTTTCTTTAAGAAATCATGAATTACTAGATTTATATTGGTGTCCTCTGTACAACATAGGTACTGCAAAGGGAAATAATTGTTCCCATTGGGTCACAGGTACCAAACACATTGCATTGGATGTGTAAATTGGAGATAATATTGCCTGCCCAGAGAAGATGAGGGGAGTAGAAACAAGATAAATGGTGAGGTGCATCCCTTAGAGCAGGCATTCTTCATAGAAGATATGGCAGTAAAAGGTCCCCTTCTGGGTCAGCGCAGGCTCCATCAGACTCTAATCATCATTTGTCACCAAGAGAAATGGAACCAAGTCTCCAAACTCAGCAATGTGACATCTACTGCTTCCGTTACTCACTCATGATGGCCTACAAAGTAAGGAAGGGCAGAAAAGTGAGGATCTCTTTGAAGGGAATTCTGATTAAAATTAATTTACAGCACAATCCAAAAGAAACTCTAGGAAAAGCAAGCTGTGGTTAACAAAGCAAAATAAAGTCCCATGGTTTGGGTTTTGAAACTGCCTATGTGTCATTTAAGACAATACTGTGTTGCCAAAAGCAGTCAGGCTATGGAAACCATGACTTGCAATCATTAAAATAGAGCTGATGCCTTCTCTAGTCCCAAGAAATTGAAATTTAAGACAGATGACATGACTAGCTGCATCCCTGCCAAATGAGATAGGGAGAGGTTTTGGTTGTGTTTTGAGTTTTTCTTCTGCTTCCTCCCATCCCCTCATTGTTCCACAAGTATGATTTTTCTAAGAACTAAAACATTTGCAAATGTAACTAATGCTTCCAACCAGCCAGCATTGCCAATTGGTCCCAAGCCGAAGGCCACATCCAGGGAATTCTGTAAACTTAGGGCAGTGCCAAATACATCATCTGGCCTCCCAACTTTGCCAATATGCATTGACAATGGCAAGACAAAAGGGGAACTGTGGTTACAGTTAAAGCAATGACTCTGTGGAGCACAAAGCTTGGGGAGGAAGAATGAGTGAGCATGACATCAACTGTGCAACATGGCGCACAATCACTTGGCTCCGAAGCATCCTGCCTGCAAAGCAGACGAAACAAAGTTATTTGATTGGGAAGCTCAGAGTCAAGACTCCTGGCTTCAATTCTGACATCATACTGACTCACTTCTGCCTTCAATTTACAAGTCATCACCACCAAATGCTATTTTCAATGTTTTTAAATCCTCCAATGGAGGTGCTCTGTGACTATATTCCCCCTTTATGCAAATGTCAAAGGGACTTAGTCACCTATGTATGCCGTTGGAGAAAATGAAAAGTTGAAAAGCTAAAGTGGAAAATACTCCAAATGTCATTGTGAGGTTGTATAAGGGGCTTACTGTTATATCTTTTGTCCAAGTTAATATTCAAAATAACTTTCATTACAAAGGCAGTGAGAGTTCAAAGAAATATGCTATGATTATGAAAAAGATAGTTAATCAGGCCACCATCCTATGTAGTTCTCTAGATGTCCATGTAAATAAATACGCATATAGACATTTGTAAATGTATATATGCATATATCTAAATATATCTATTTAGATATGATGAATATATCTAAATATATTTATATATAACATAAATTTATATAAATATATAATTAGATATTTCTCAGAGCTCCTTGATGATTAAATAAGGTGTGAGTTAGGAGCACATCATAAAGTTTAGCATAAAAAGGGGAAATCAATGAATGAATGTTCCTTATTCTCTAACATGCTTTTACAAATCTGATTATCTCATGTGACCGATGCTTATCTTCACTAAGTTTATATCCTAAATACTCATTGCCAGGTGTCAACTGGGAGCGAGGTAACCTAATTTTTATTAAGGCTGGCTCTGACAAGCTACAATGTTAGAGAACTGAACTCACACTAAATTAACATAGGTATTCTGAGGATGACATTGATTATATTATTTTCTACAACTCTTGTGTTCTCATGAGTATTAGAGGGTTTTATTCTAACCATCACATTCAATTATTAAAATATTTATTGTATAAAAAATCTTTTCTTTTTTTCTTTCTTTCACGCATATGGCCTAATGGGGAGTCACAATTTCAAACAAGATGTATTGGTTGAAAGCCATATATAAATGTAGCACTTTGCAGAGTAAAATCAGGCAGATAAGACTCAGCACCTGTCATCGAAGTCCCATAATTCATATATTCAAGTTAAATGCATTTAGCAACTATGGGTTGGCAAGTCAGCCCTCATCCCTGCATCCCCGAGACACACTGAGTGTTAGGAATGACAGGTAATTAAACCAACAAGTGGAGGAAGCCCATGGTAATGTGGGAGCTCTAATGGGCACTTAGCATGAACTTGGAAAGTAAGAGAAGCCTTCCTGGTGGAGGCTGAGCCGGGAATAATAAATAGACTTTTCAAGATAAAGCAAAGTTTCTGGAATTGGAGATGATGCTGGTGAGCCTAAGTGCTTGGTTGTGTCTTTTTCTGATTCATTTGTCAAGCTCACAGATACTCATTGAAGGCAGGCATTCACACAGTGATTCCCTTCTGAGTTTTATTATGTTTAAAGTCATAGTAGTCGTATCAAAGAAAACATTATTTTATGGGCAATGTATCACGCACTTATCGAGTTTTGCCATTTATTCAACGGGCACTCGAATGAATGCTTAGAAAGACAGCTGAAGGTTCTAAAAATATTACTCAAGCTGCTGACATAAAGAGAAGGCAAAACCAAGGAAAGCCTGTGCTCACAGCTCAAGTCAGTTCAGCCAGTTAGATCATTATCCATTTCTACTTCAATCCTTTGGGCTATGGAAAACATGTTGATTGGGGGAAAACAGAGTTAGAAAGTTTTGTCAAGGATGTATGATTTCATGTGTTCTGTATGTGAATAAATAGTGACTATATAAGATACTATTAACAGCTTCATATGGGGAGATGCATATATCGGGTTAGAACACTTGGAAATGGTAACACGTGGGGGGGGGGGAGGGAGTGTGCTCTGTGGTTGAACAGCCAATTCTCTAAAAATAAAAATACCCTAATTTGACTATTTTCCAGTTTCCATGGTGCAAATGCACATACTCCCACCATGTACAATATCAAGCCAGCAGTATTTAAAAACTGGCTCTCCAGATTCCTGAAAAGTCATCTCTCAGCTTCAGACCCTGGTCTGAATCTGTTCCAGCTCACCACTGGGGGTGAGGGGGTGGGGGTGGGGAAAGTCACTATTCTAGTACACTTGCTTTGTCCGGGACGTGTTCAAAGCAATCATTCACATAGTTGTAGTTGTGTTGCTGTGAGGTGCCATGGCGTCCCTCTGATTCATAGGGACCCCTGTACAATGGAATGAAATCTGCCCAGTCCTGGGCCAGCCTCACAATGGCTACTAAGCTTGGGCACATGGGTGCAGCCACTGTCAACCCATGGCTTCTCCAGGGATTAGTACGTCCGATAACATGTCCAAAGTAAGTGAGACAAAATCGCACCATGCTCACTTCGAAGGGCTGTTCTGGATGCATATCTTCCAAGTTTGTTGTTTTTCCTGGCAATTCAGATATATTCTTTGCCAATTCAACATCTTTTGGCAATTCAATATTCTTTGCCAGCCCATCATTCAAGTAGATCAGTTTTCGTCAGTCTTCCTTATTCTTCGTCCAGCTGCGGTGTGCATATGAGGCACTTGAAAAGACCATGGCTTGGGACAGGTACACCTCCATCCTCAAAGTGCTTTCTGTGCTTTTTAACAGGCTAAATTATTTTATCAGACCCTAATAAATAATTGTCGATATTGTCATCTCTAGAGTAACAATTTAAAGGAGAGTAGGTGGGTGATAATATAATTGAATAATAAGAAATGTTTGATTAATCAAAGAGACCGAAAGAATAGAAAGAAGACGAGATGTGAATTATGTGGGATAAGTAGAGCTGGCACTAAGAGGAGACATAAAATAAAAATGTAACAGCAATTATGTTAAGTAAAAATAGACTCGGTGCCCTGATTAAATAATCACAATTGCCAGGATGAATATAATTTAAAATCTAACTATATGCTACTTATGATACATGTGCTTTGAATACAAGGACATGGGAAGCCTAAAGGTAAAATGGAAAGAGATACCAAGCAAATACTAACTCAGAAAAGTTCAGTGGTTATGAATACTGTTACACAAAGTCTATTTTATGGCAAGTGCCATTACTAGAGATAGAGAGGGATGTTTCATAATGATAATAGGTCAATCCGCTAAAAATATGTGAAGGGGCTTCACAAAGTTTGTAGGAGGAATGAAATGAAAACATAAGGGAATTTTTCTATGAACTTTATGAAGCCCTCTTCTAAAACTTTATGAAGCTCTGAATACTCCACCGTCAAAGTGTATAACAAAAAAAGTGATGAAACTAAAAGGAACAACAGACACGTTCATCATCTGAATTGGAAATTTTGATACTCGGATGTCAGTAATTGACAGACCAAGAAGAAAGTTCAAATAGTTACAGCAGATTTAAACAACACACATTGACAGGTATAACACACTAATCCAACAACTTAGGCATAGGTATTCGTGTCAATGAATACTGCACATACATCAAAATTGACCATGTGTTGGACCACAAGGCTAGTCTCCAACACTGTTTAGGTGACTGAAGTCAGAGAAAACACAAACTCTGAGAACAGTTGAATTGTTAAATCTATATAAAAAAGATAAAAGAAAGCCTCAAATTCCTGTGAATTAAGACATACACTTCTAAATACCCTATAGGTCAAAAAGAAAATCACAATAGATATTATAAAATATTTAAAGGGAAAGATAATAAAAATATGACATACCAACATATGTGATTTGATGTAAAATTAGTCCATATGAAGAAATATAGCCCCTTAATTTGCATATATTAGAAAAGAGTAGAGGTTGAAAATCAACAACCTCGAACACATATATCTAGAAGTTGCTTCTAAAGAAAGAAGAACAACGTAAAAAAAAAGATTAATGGGAGTCATGATACCAGGAGGGTAGGGGAAGGTGGGAAGACAAGGGGGGGAAGAAACCACAGGGAGAGGCAGCATATGATATGAAAATAATAATAATTTATGATTTATCAAGGGGTCACGAGCAGGAGAGGGGGCGAGGAAGGGTAAAAGAGGAGCTGATACCAAGGGCTCAAATAGAATGTAAATGTTTACAAAACAACGTTGGCAACATATGTAAAATGTGCTTGATATAATTGATGTATAGGTTGTTATAAGAGCTGTGGGAGCCCCCAATAAAATGATCTTAAAAGAAATATGTTTAATGAAGTAGAAAGCAAATTATTTAGAGTAGAGAAAATCAATAAATTCAAAATTTTGAATTTTTTTAGATTATTATTAACCTCCTAGAAAATTTTAATAAGAAAAAGGAGAAGAGGCACAAATTTCCTTTAGCAGAAATAAAAAGGGTTTAATTATAGATTAAACAAACATTATAAAGCTAATAATGTGGCAGTATGTGGTAATTTATGCTCATTAATTTGAAAACACAGGTGAAATGGACACATTTCTAGAAAAACACTATTTACCAAAACAAATCCAGGAAGAAATAATCTCATTATTCCTAAACTCTATTCTTAAAATTATATCTGTAATTTTAAAACTTCCCCCCAAATCTCTATGCTTAGCTGGGTTTATGAGTGAATTCTTCCAAATTTTCAGAAAGAAACAGCATATTCTTTTAATATTATTTATTTACAGAGAATAAAATTTCTAATTTGATGAAACCAGCATTGCTTGACCTCAAAATGTGGCCAGTGCATTGTAAGATAAAAATATGTTTATACAGATAAAAGTTCCTTATCAACAGGTTTCCAAAACGCACCTAAAATTTTAAGAAATCAGTAATCTATAAAATTATGATACACCTAAATGAATAGAGTTTACTTTAGGATATGGGTTTGGAGATAATTTGACATTTTAGAATCAACCTAAGAAGTTCTTCATATTAACAGGAGAAAAATCATATGAAAAATTTAATATATGTAGGTTAAACACTTGATAAGATTGAAAACCCCATTTCTGATTTAATACAAAAAGTTTCAAACCATCTGGGAACATAAATACACTTTCTTAATCTTGTAAAGGATATTGACAGAATAACTTCACAGAAAATCTTTATACTATGTACTTAAATAGTGAAAACTTTTCTCTTGCTATTAAGAACAAGAAAATAATCATATCTGTTTTTCATCACCTCTATATAACATTAAACTAGAGATTTTGATTAATTGGATATGAGAAGCAAACAGAAATTTAAGCATTTAAAAGGAAAAAATAAACTATCATTAATTGCAGAAATTCTAAAAAGAATATAAATTATTAGAATGAATCAGTGAACTTATGAAGATTTCTAGATATAAGGCAGTATGTAAAAATCAACCGTATTTCTGCATGCTGGCAACAAACAATTTTTTAAAACTTTAATGTTTCCATTTCCATAAGAATTAAATATACAGAGTACCTTGGAATAAAGGTAACAAATTTTGTATAAACTTTTACACAGAAAACAAGATTGAGATAGACATTTAGTTCTCAATAAAATAAAGGACTTAACTATGTCTATTTAATAAAGATTTAAGAGATCATCTCCCCTAAATTAATCTAGATATTTAAAACTATTATAAACAAGATCTCAGCAGAAACTGATAAACTCTACAACTTACAAAATTTCAATTATAAGTTACATAAAATTGTAAATAAGAAGAAAACACAAAGTTTCTTTACAGAGTGAAAAAAATAATTGTGAATATTTTCCATTATGCAGTATGAAGATTCATTACTCAACTATAATAATTAAGACATATTAGTACTGGTACAATTATTTTTTTAAAAGTCAGTACGTTCAACTGATTTATAACTAAAATGAAATGCAGTATAGTAGAGGGGAAAGAATGTTTTTTTCAATAAATTATGCTGAGTTGAATCAATATCTTTAGAAAGGTAAAAATGTGGCTCTTAGCTCACACCATACGCAAAAAGAAATTCCAGTTAAATTTTCAATGTGAAAGGTAATATTTTAAAGAATTTCTCAAAGATATTACCTTGATGTAAATAAAGATTCTTGAAGGAAGGCACAAAAATGCACTATTCATTTATAACCAATAGAAAATTTAGGTTTGTGTTAACTATAAAGCATTCTATTGATCAAAAAAGAAGCCCCTTGGCTTCACAGTTAACCTCTTGGCTGCTAATCAGAAGAGTGTTGGTCTGAACGCACCAGCCATGTCCCTTCCTGGGAGAGAGGTGTGGCAGTCTGCTTCCACAAAGAGTTACAACGTTGCAAACCCTGAGACGCAGATTCAGTCTGTCCAACAGGGTTGCTGTAAATCAGAATCAACTCAATAGCAATGGGTTGGTTTTTTTACATCAAAAGTTATCAGTCAAGGAATGAAAATACCCCCTAGAGTGGAGACATATACTTGTAACACATATAACTATTTAACGATCCCTATCCAGTCTATTAATATATTTTCAAGTTTCTACAGTTCACTAATAAAAGATCCAACCTAATAGAAATATGGGCAGCATATATGCTATTTCATGAAAGTTGGCCAATTTAAGCTATATTTTTAAAAACTGGTTATCACAGAAATGCAAATTTAAACCACAACACTCATGCTAAATGGCTAAAATGAAAAAGATTGATAACACTAAGCATTCGTAAGGATGGCGAAAATCTACATCTCTCATATGCTATTGGTAGGAGTGTGCTTTGGTATAATCTCTTTGGAAAACTGTCAGTATGAGAGAATTCAAAAATTTGAGGGAAAATTAAATTAAAAGATAATGAAATTTTTCACAAACTTTTTGAAGGCCAACTCATATCTGCTAAATCTGAGTATTCATAAATCCTTTACCCATAAATCCTTCTATTCAACAGAAAATCATAGATATCTCTATTAATATCATGTGTATATTTCTAATAGGAAAAACCTGGAAGTCATTCAAATCATTATTGTGGTAATCACCTAATGTGGTGTCCATTTAAGGATTAAGAGTACCCATAAATCCTTCTATTCAACAGAAAAACATCGATATCTCTACTAACATCTTGTGTATATTAACAATAGGCAAAATCTGGAAGTAATTCAAATAATTATTTTGGCAGTCACCTAATCTGGTGTCAATTTAAGGATTAAAAGTGTAGGGGTGGAGTCTAGGCTGTCATTCTGGAGATAGCCAATGAGACTTCTGTGTGGACATGGCATTCTCCTGAGAATTCTGGGAAATCTGGTACTTCCTCCTTGGAGGCAGAAGACCCCTGTCTCTCTCTGCCACTCTCAGGGAGACATTGAAGAAGACAAGCTACATGGACGCAACCAGACCTCGGAAGCCGGAGAAGTCACAGAGAGACCCCTGCCAGCGCTGAGATGTTTCCAATGACACTGGATCCAAAGACTTTCTACACACTGGCCTGTGATCTTCTGCATTCGGCATCATTGCATGTGTTTCGTGAGTCTGAAGAGGACTTTATAGATTGATATCATAAATATGGGCTAACATTGGACTTATGGACTTGATCTGGACTGGGCTGGGATGTTTCTTCAATGTTGAATTGCTCTTTTATATAAATCTCCTTCTTATACACATACGTGTGTCCATGGATTTGTTTCTCTAGTCTACCCAGACCAACACAATTATCAAGTATAAAATTAATTATGGAGTACTCATGCAATGGAATAATATACACCATTGAAAATAGACTCAATGAACCCATTGTCATCAAGTCAATTGCAACGCATAGCGACTTTATTAGACAGGATAGAGCTAAAGTCTTTACTAAAGTTAATTCTTATACCTTCCTCACACCTAGTAGCTGATGGGTTCAAATGTCCAACTTTTATTTAGAAGCTACATGCTAAGCCCCTGTACCACCAGGTCTGCGTATTGTCAAAGTGCACCACAAAATGCATGACTCTCTTTAGCATAATATTAGCATGAGAAGACAGAAGTGAACAAATATATAACATGTGATTCTCTACTTAAAAACTCAACAATATAGCTGCCATGTAAATCTACAATGATGTGCCCGTGGACAGGCAGACAGTCCAACCAAACGGATGAGGAGTGCCGATGGGTAAAACAAGTCAGAGAAGGAAAAGACAGAGGACTGGGCCCCAAATAGGGACATAAGTAGCCCCATAGGTAGGGTTCACCCTTGCTGTTAGAGACAGTGGATTGTTTCCCCTGAAAGCTTAGACTAAATCAAGTCTCTAGCTCAAGGACAATCAAGGTTAGGGGGCCATCATGAATCTAGGATCCGCCCATCTTGTTACATGTGTGCCACCAATCCCTCCCCTTCCTATTGCATGTATACCCCTAGATCATCATCCTCCCATTACAGTTTTACGTGTAGGACAACCCTTTCCTGTGACGTATGTCTTTACCTGTAATTAGGGGGTTTGCGTGTCCCAAAAAGATATTTGAGCCTTGGTTAGAAATAAATCTCTCTCTCTTTCTCTCCTGCCCTCTCTGCCTGCTCTGTGCGTGGACCTGGCTGGTGAGATCATGGCCATCCAGGAGGTAAGCTTGCTACCATGGTCTGACTCCTTTATTGTACTTTCTCTTCTATCTCTCTTACTCTCTATGATTATACTATAGCCTTTATATATTTTAATCGTACAATTGTGCTTAACAAACCTGTGATAGTGTGAGGGGCTGGCTTCCCCCACACAGGCCAAGTGCTGTGGAACACTGGGACACTGAATCCTGGATCTTCAAGGTGCACACCAAGTTCCAGAGGCTGCATCAATGAGATCGGATGCGGAAACTACACTAAGTGAACTGGATTCTTCCTCAGACACACTTGTAACCTGAGGACTAAAGTTGGAAAAACAGTGCCTGAGGAAGCGGAAGACAGCTATACCAAGATTGTTGAACGGTTGGTAAGCAGACACACATGGTTTTGCTACATCAATTCCTAATATGCTGGTTTAAGAGATGTATTATTCTGCCAAACCTGTGACCGACATTCACAGTGAGAATTATTGTAAATTTCCCTGACAATTAACCCCCATTTTCCATATAAATAGCATCCAGCCATGAAGAATTGGTTCTGTAAAAGTGAATAATTCAGGTACTATGATATGGAGTTAGCCTACATTGGCCCAATATCCCTCTCACAACAGGGCTTTAAAAATTAGTACCAAGGGTTGATCAAAGACGATATAAATGCAAGGTTGTTATGCCGCATGTGAATGATCAGTAAGACTCTCTACCATAAATTAACAGGGAGGTTTGAAAAGGAGCCAAAGGCAGATTAAAAAAAAAAAACTTAGATCCAGGAATAGGTTTTGGGCCCCCACTAAATCCTAGCTCCAACTTAAGAATAATTAGTTCTTACATCATGGCCCTGCTCCACACTCACCCTCAGGAAGGGAACACAGAAGATACGGACACTATAGGAAAATGTGGCAAAGAAATTAGATGGTGCCCAGCTATCAGATAAAGTCTCCAAACAAGCAGTCATTTAAGTGAGATGTCAACTAAGTCCACATGGAAGAGGCACATCAATAGCAGTCACTGAGGCATTGTAAATCATAGTCTGAAGTCGAAAGATGAATTAGTATCAGAGCCTAAATTGTGAGAATCTGTTTTGCAGAAGGCTATGGATGACAAGGAGACCCCAAGATACTTTTGTGGGAACTACGTAGGAAACAAAACTCCTGGGATTTCCCTCTATCCACAACTGAGGAATGAGAGGAAAGTGGTTACTAGACAGAGTGCATTGGTGAGATGAGAATAGAAGATCAAAGGAAAACCTGACTTGGACGGTTAAAACATTGTCAGTTGATATTGGCACTGATGCACGCTGGACTTGATCTGGTTTTCAACATTCTCCGTATTTTTGTTTGTTCATATTAGGGTGTTTCTCATAGGCGTTATGTCATTGGGGGCCACCCTCTCAAAATGTTATGTGTTTTTCTGTCTGTCAGTATATGGATTGATGAACCTATAGGGACAGCAAGTGGAATAAGGGTTTGGGGACTGGCAGGGCCAGGTATGGGGGGAGAGGGGCAGGTACTATGGGGCAGGGGGCAGCAGGTAAAAAGAAGACAATGTCCAGGAGTCCAGGAAGAAAACGAATGTTTGGAAACTGATTGTGGTAGCATTTGAACAGTACAGTTTGACATGATTGAATTGTGAAATGATACATGTATTAACTCCCAATTAATAATAAATTAAAATGAATTTTAAGAAATCTAACAGCAAAAAGAAAACTCAACAACAGGCAAACTTAAGTGTGGTTTTGGTAGTTAGAATAGTGAATACCTTCGGGGAGACCTATAGTGAATAAGAGGGACATAAAGGCGGCCTTGAGGATGCAGATAATGTTCTTTAAATATTCACTACATGGACGTGTTTACTCAGTGATAACTTGTTGGCCTACATGCTTACAATTTGTGAAATTTTCTGTATATAAGATATGTTTCAATCAGATTTTATTTAAAGTAAAATACAAGATATGGAAATAAAACCAAGGGCATCTTACAAAATGTAGACAAGTTAAGAGAAAAATATAAGTTTAAAAACAAGGATCTGCAAGTGACTTCTTTCCTGGGGGACGGACAACAGAGAAGAGGGTGAAGGGAGATGCTGGGTAGGGCAAGATATGACAAAATAATAATCTATAAATTATCAATGGCTCATGAGGGAGGGGGGAGCAGGGAGGGAAGGGGGGAAAAAAGAGGCCCTGATGCAAAGGGCTTAAGTGGAAAGCAAATGCTTTGAGAATGATTGGGGCAGGGAATGTACGGATGTGCTTTATACAATTGATGTATGTGTATGTATGGATTGTGATCAGAGGTGTATTATCCCCTAATAAAATGTTTTTTAAAAAACCATAAAAGGATATTGGTTTGAGAAGTCAAAACCCGAGAATTAGGAGTTCTAGAAGAGGAGAACGGGAAAGTAAAGAAAAAAGTATCAAAGAAACAGCAAAGTACCTAAGTCAACAAAGAGAAACTACTCTAGGAATGTTAGAGATTTCTCTTCCATCCTCAGCAAAGATGTCACTTTGAGAACTAAGGTGCATCTGGCCCACGCCACGGCATTCTCCACAGTGTTCCATCCCTGTGAAAGCTGCGTCCTGAATAAGGAAGACCAGAAAATACAGATGCACTTTAATAGTGGTGTTGGAAAGGAACATTGAATACAAGGACAAATTTAAAATGTATTGCTACTAGACTTTCACTCATGCATGCATGGGTTTATCCCAAACAAAACGTGTTCAACCTGTCTCTAGGGTCAGAGAATGGCTCAAGTTCTCAGTGAAACACTTATCTTAGTTTAATTAGGGTGTCTTTTTAAAATCAAGGTCCGATTAAAGCAATGGCTACAAAGGGGATCGGTGTAACACAAACATAAAAATAAAATGCACCCTCAAACTCATTGCCATCAAGTCTACTCTGGTTCCTAGCGAGCACATTTGCTCACAGTGGTATTGATAGGGTTTTCCATGAATGATTTTTCAGCAGTGGTTTTCCAGGTCTTTCTTCCATGATACCTCTGGCTGGGTTCAGTTAACTAACTTTCCAGTTACCCAGGAATTCCTATACATCCCCCACAAGCCCTGTATTAGAGGGATGGGTGTATCTGGCCCATAGTTTTAGATATAGAAATCTCACATGCTTTACTTTCTCTCAAGAATTCGGGTTCACTTGCACTGGTAAATCTAGTCATATGTGCCTGCGTTTTACAAGGTAACCATTGGTGTTAAGAAGCAGGTACATCTTTCAAAAGAGGCATTTGCTTCCTGACTTGCCCTTGCTGGAAACATGACAACAACCACCACCACCCCCAACACATGACCCACTTCACTCATTTGTATACTTCTGGTCATAAAAGTTTGTGGTACATATATTCTTTAACTACACTACTCAAAATGTCCACAGGGATCTTCATATAAGCTCCTCCCTGGGGGACGGACAGTGGAGAAGCAGGTGTAGGGAGATGTCGATGGTGTAATGTATGACAAAATAATAATAATTTATAACTTACCAAGGGTTCATGGGGAAGGGGGAAGTGGGGAGGGAGCGGAACAATGAGGAGCTGATATCAAGGGCTCAAGTAGAAAACAAATGATTTGAGAATGATGACGGCAACAAACGTACAAATGTGCTTGATATAATGGATGTATGTATGGATTGTGATAAGTTGTACGAGCCCCCAATAAAAATGATTTTTAAATGTCCACAAACCAACAAAATACTTATCACCTAAAGGCAAAATTAAACTCACTGCCATCCAGTTGATGCCAACTCATAGCGACCCTAGAAGACAGAGTAGAGTTTCCAAGACTGTAACTCTTCATGGAGCAGAGAGTGAAAATATGCAGTCCACTCTACAGAACCTTCAAGGACCGGATCCAGAAATCTGTGTCTGAAGTTATCTAGTGATTCTCGTTGACATTTATATCCTATGTTACATTCTGTTAGCAATTCCTTTTTTGAATTAAGAAACCTTGTGTTTCCCACGAAGGTAAGTCCCCCTGCTGTTTCTTCTCACGTAAACTTGAGCATCTCTTCCAGGCCATCCATCCATCTGTTTTCTATTGACCCTTGTCATTCTCTCTAAGGCCTCATCTCCTCTTGATACTTATTATCTCCTTGGCATCAGCATTTCAGGCTTTTTAAAATGTTGACATTTGTTTCTTTTATTTTATGTGTATTTCTTAAGAGCAACCTGAGATGTCCTTTGTGGGGACATTTGCCATCAACTCCAACTCATGGCAGCCCGTGAGTGTGGGTGTGGCACTGTGCTCCTCATGGTTTTCAGTGGCTGAGGGTTTGCAGTCAATCTCCAGACCTTTCCTTTGCGTCACTGCTGGGTGAACTTGAGTCTCCAGCCTTGTGCTTGATGGCCAAGTTCCATTTAGAGACTCCTAGTGAAATTAAATAAAGTTACAAATACATCGTGGCTCTAAGTCTGGTTGCCTGCTCTTACATCCTGGCCCTTTCTCGCCTTGACTGGGTCCGTTGAGGAAAGTCATCTAATGATTCTGAGCTCTCCCGCTCTGTCCAGTGAAAGCAATATTTGTTCTTCTTCCAGATTAAAAATCAGAGCAGCTCAATTTGTTAGCAGTGGTGGTAAGGTTAAATAATATGCTGCCAGCAAATCGAATCACCGGGTAAAGGTTCATTTCAGTCGCCTATAACAGAAAGTTTGGGGATTAGCCAAAAAGGAATGCGGGACTTTTCATAAAACTTCATACTTAGGAGATCCAAAGCAGCAGCTACCCAGCATGACCACTGTCTGCCCGGAGTTACGACTTTGTTCGGCCAGACTCAGCATGTGGCCCTCATCCTCAGCATCCCCTTGTGGCTTCCAGATGAGAACTCATGGGGGTTCAGTTTTTTCCTCCTTCAAAGCCTCAACCCAGGGATGAAACTCAGCTCTCCCACATGGCCGATGAGACCACTGAATGCCCAGTGCCTTCAAATGGTAATAACAGTATCCTTATTTTAAAGAGATTAGATAAGTCGATCTTTTTTGCTCAATTCTCTCCAGTCAAATGCCACCGTGCAATTTTACATTGCTCAGCATGCTAATAAAATCCCCACTAGTGACTGTAGATACTGGCTATGTCTAAGCATGAAAATGTTTTAAATACAGGATTACATTGAATCCTCACACTATCCCTATGAGACAACTATTTTTATGTCCACTGTGTTGATGGACACGTTCCAAAGAAATAATAACTGGCCCAAATGTACATAAGTAGTAAATGGACTGCTTAGACTTGACATCTTAGTTTAACCCACTCAGGGCCTTTACGCCAAAATTCCTCCTGAAGAATGAGACGTTTCCCTCTTGAAAGAATGTACTCACCGTTTGATCATAAACTGACCCTCAGCACCTCTGCTCCGCTCGCAGCTTTCCTCAGGCATGCCCCTCGCCTGCAGAAGGCATTTCTCGTTAAAAATGGTCCATAGCTTCTTCTCCCTGCTTGACAAGACTGCCGGTGGGTGCTGGCCATTTTGTTCTTGTTCCCCATGTTTCATTCTCTTACCCCTCCAGAATCTCCCGACCAGAAACATCCAATCCCCTTGGCTCTTGCCCTTAGCCAAAGGCCACATTGCTCTTGTGAAAGACACTGGGCCTCTCCAACATGTATTTGCAATAGTATTTCTGTAGAAAAATTGTAGATCTTTTTTCAACACTCACCCCCGAGAAGCGTGTGAGAAAATGGCTTGTGGGAGGATAGGAGACGCTGTGGTTTAGTATTCGAGATGACAAATTGCTTTTTCAAAGAAGATGGAAGAGGATCAGGAAAGGGCGTCTGTGGCTAAGCATACTTCATTGTGACCAGTTGAAAGGGAACTGGCCTGCCTTTGGGAGAGTGAACGCCAGGAGAAGCCCACACGGAGACAATGGCCACAGCCCATCAACTGTGCAAGATGTTCTCCTTGCTGTGAAAGCAGCAACAAAGCCCAGAACCACTCGCCTAGATCTTAAGAGAGCTGAGAATGCGCACCCACTGGATCCGGAATGGCAAGCGAGCCTTGACAAAAGAAAACAAGAGCCTGAGTTGCAAGCTGGTTTCCCTGCCCATGGCCAGTTTTCCTCGTAGCTGGGAAATAAGGTGGCCAGGTACAAATAGCAGGGCATCCTTTGTGTGTGTCGTGCCTCATAAAATACAACTAGAATAATAGGTTGTTTAACTATAAAGATGCAGTCAAAATTGTGGATGAACAATTTAAAACAACACAACAACAGAATCAACTCCACCTCAAGGCAACCCCTGGTGTGTCAGAATAGCCCTGTGCTCCACTGGGTTTTCACAGACTTATTTTTCCTAAGTACCATAGATCGCCACGCTTTTCTTCCAAGGTACTTCTGGGTGGACTCCATCGAGGTATCCTCCAATAGGAGAATGCATAAACAAACTGAGGTATATACATTCAATGGAATGGTCTTCAGCAATAAAAAGAAAATAGCTAGCATGTCACAAAAATACACTCTGCTAAGTGACATAAACAACCCTTCTGTCGCAGTGGTCGAAGTGTTACGCTGCTAACCAAAAAGTTGTGAGTTCAAAGCCACTAGCCACTTCTCCATAAAAAGATGAGGCAATCTGCTCCCATAAACATTTATAGTCTTAGAAACCCTACGGAAGCAGTTCTACTCTGTCCTACAAGGTCACTAGGAGCTGGAATCAACTCAATAGCAGGGGGGTCATTGGAAGAAGGCAGTGTGAAAAGCGTGATCATACTGCATAATCCCAACAAGATGACAGGCGGAAGGCTGACTCAGTGACCGTGGAAGCATCTCAGCGCTGGCAGAGGTCTTTACATGGCTGCTCCAGCACCCAGGGCTGCATTGGGGTAGGTCCATGTGGCTTCTCCTCTGGGATGTCTTGCAGGAAGTGAGCCTTGCCAGCTGAAGCAGGAAACTGGCTAAGGCAGCTGTACCCTGGTCCAACCATCACAAAGCAAGAGACCTGAGAATTATAATGGAGAGACTCACCAAGCCATTTATCTCCCCGCCCTTCAATTAACCCCACATGTGTTTTGAGCATTCATCTTTCCACCCTTTAATTAACTCCATGTGTGTTTATCGGCCAGGTTGGCACAATAAACTTTAACTATCTCAAGGTCATAATGGTCTGCAAGGATTCACAGCAACATGGCTATTTGTAAAGAAAGGAAACGGTCACAAAATCACCATTAGCGGTAGACCAATTCATCGTCATCACAGCGAACACAGTCTGAGGGTAAAGCTTTTCACCTTGCCGCTCAATGGCAAAAACATAACTGAGGAAGGTTCAAAATGGAACAAAAGGAGACTTAGTGCCTGGTGATTGAATTGGACTGTAATGGGCAAGGTCACCAGTCCCTCCACAGGGGACAGACGGGACTTGCTGTACCTGCAAAGGTACAGTCTCTGAAACTCACAGAGGGAGTTCTACTCTGTCCTAGCGGGTCACACGGACTCAGCATCAACTCAAGGGCACCAAGTAAGTTGAGTTTACTGTAAACTATATTCTTCTGCAAACCTCATCCTCAAAATGAAAACTCTTATACTAAGTCAAATTTGTCTGTAGGTCAGAAAGTTAAGTACAGTTTGTAGTTAGCATTAGTTAGTCACACGTTTTTCATTCGGTTGTCTGGTTGTCATTAGGTGCCATCAATATTGTATAGTTTATATACATAAAGGAGCCCTGGTGGCTTAGTGGGCTGTGGATTGCACTGCTAACCACCAGGCCCTAAAAGAGAGATGAGGCTGTCTGCTCCTATAAAGATTGTGGTACCAATTATACATCACTGATTGATGTCACTGAACTACCAAATGGAATGACAGCTGAATTAGCTCCTAATAAAATGGTTTGGAAACACACACAAAGTATTCAGAAACCAAAGGATCAGTGCTACGGTGTCCCATGAGGTCATTATGAGTTGAATAAATTCAACAGCAGGGAGTGTATTTTGGTCTTTCTTTTTAAACAATGTTATTGGCAGTTCATCCTCATAGCATACAATTCAATAGCTCAACCATATCAAGAAGAGTTGTACAATCCTTACCACAATCAATTTTAAAACATATTCTTACTCTCTGTAACCATTGTTAATCATGTTCTTTTTTTTCAATTTCGGCAAAAATATATACAACAAAACATCTCCAATTCAACAACTTCTACATATATAATTCAGTGCCATTAATTATACCCTTCATGTTGAACGACCATTATTGTTATCCCTCTCCAAATTGTTCCACCACCATTAAAATGAACTCAATGTCCCTCCAAAAGAAAAACTCTTCCTCCTGCCCCCATGGCAAACATTGGCCAGATTTGTTTTTTGGGGTTGTTTTTCAGTAGTTTTCTCAATATACTATTCACATATCACATACTTCCATAGTTAAACCATGTCCAAAAAGAGTTGTATACACATCCTCACAATCAGCTCAAGGTTCCCTCTCTCCTCCCACATCCACTAATCACTTCCCAATTCCCCTCCCCCTCCGCCCTTCCTGATATACTGTGGCCAGTTAGCGTCTCTATGCATCCACTCCTTCTGTGCTTCCTAAACTGGGAGAGCTAACAGAAACAATAAAACACAAAACCAAAATGAAACATAAAGAATAGAACAACAATAATAATATAAAGATAAAAATCAAAATAAAGTGTAACAAAGAAAAAACCACCAACAATATTTTGTAAACCAGACGATAAAGTTCTGTCATGGAACAATCAGGAAATATTTGAACCTAGAGAAAATTCAAATTGTGTCAAGAGAGAGGTCATATTATACCGAGGTTTGATTCATCATATTCAAGTTTAAGTGTACAGTAACACCTCCTGTTAGTAAAGCCGTTTGAGTCCCTCACCTCTGACTAGAGGAGATCGGCCAGAGGCCCAAACTGACAAGATAGTCTGCAGATGGATTTTGGGTTCCCTTTGTCTTCTATAGCCTAAAAATTGGGTATTCACAATTTAAGCTCTGATACTTTTCCCTTGATCATATTTGGATTTTGTTATTGTCATCTTTTGATCACACAGGTTGGTGTGTTTCTACAATGTGAACACAATTGACACCTCACTTAGATGACTGCTTGTTTGAATTCAAAATTTTAAGACCCCAGAAACTACCACAATTAATAGCCAGACACCATCTGCTTTTCACCACACTTTGCTATAGCCCCCTTATTGTCAGTGATCTCTTCATGAAGGTAAGTATCCAGTAGGGCCATGTTATAAGAATGAACTACTACTCTTGGATTAGGGCTAGAATTACACGGGAGCCCAGAATCCATCTGCTTGTCCCCAGGCTATGAATCACTCTGATTTACTTTGGCAGCCATATGATGACCCCCCCCCAAAAATAACCAAAAAGATCAACAACAAAACAAAATACACACACACACAAAGCAAAGAAAACCAAAAACATTGTCAGTCATTCCCTTAGGATTAGTCGACTGCATTGATAACATCATTAATTTATCCAATGACATAGAATTTAAGGTACTGTTGATATGAGGAGTTTTGCAAGTACAGTCCAACTGTGAGCTATAATACATGAGATGTCGCCTTGCACAAATTGGTTTCTTCATGGATTGAACCCTGTTTACATTGAGCAAGGGCGCTGGTGCTAGGAGACCTGTTCCTGCATCATCTCTTGCCAGGGCAGACCCTTGCCTCTCAGTAGGTTGGTTCTGCGATGCATAAAAAACATTAAAGAAACTTTCAGATACACTAAAACACACTTAACATAAAAATAAAGGTGTGCTTGGCCCAGCCATGGCATTTCCATCCCTCCCCCCATTGGCATGTGGAAGCTGTCCATGGAATAAGGAACTGATGCATTTGAACCGTGGTGTCGGTGAGGATGGTTGGAGGTACCATGGACGGTGGAAAGAAAGGGGAAAATCTGTTTTGAGGAAAGCACAGCCAGATCCTTCTTAGAAACGAGGATGGCAAGACTTTGTCTCATATACACGTGTTATCCAGAGATACCAGACCCATAAAATGCATCATGCCTGTTAGAGAAATAGAGAAAATAAGATCCTTAAGGAGAGAATTGACACAGTGGCTACAATGGGATCAAGCCTAATAAGAAATGTGCATGTGACACAGCACTAGGCACTATTGCCTTTTGTTGGGGAGCTGTGGGTCAGAGCCTACTTGACGATACCTAACAACAATGATACATAATATAAAAATAATAATCATCGTGATGTTTTGATACACATGCAAAGTAGAGCTCATTTGTTATTATGAACCATTGCAGTAACCTCAAATTATTAATGCAATAGGCTTTATCGGAGTTGGTTTTTAGCTTCTGTTTGGATGTATCATAATCCAGAGATTTCCTGTGTATAAAATATTAAAAAATAAACACTAAGCCTGCCTCCATCAAGTATATTTAACTCATAGTGAACCTATGTAGTGCTTTGAAGATTTTATAAGTCTTTACTCGAGCAGCCGCCTCTTTATTCCTTATACTGGCTAGGGGGTTTGAACCACTGACTTTGCAGCTAGCAGCCCAATGCTTACCTGACAGCACCACCAGGGCTCCTATGGGGTATTAGTGGTGGTTAACTTCATGATTTAGTTCATAAATCATGGGGTATCAAGACAAGGTTATGATTATAGGTTTATAAATATGTGAAGAAATGAGCAGGGCTGTGCTCCAATAAAGCTATATTTACAGAAATGGGTAGTGAGCTAGATCTAGCCTGTAGGCCTAATTTTTCTAGTCGCTGAACTAGAGGATAAATGTGCATCAAGACATGTGCAGTAACTAATTTGATTCTCCCTTTGGAAAAAGGGTAGGGATCGTGGCATTATGTTTTGCATGAAAATATTGTGTCACCACTGACATTGTGAGGTTTAATTACAGGTCTCTGGGGACCCAGCCAAAGAGGTGAAATATAGATCTTGCAAAATGGATCACTTAATCCAAACACCTTTTTGCCATGCTTGCCTCTCTAGTGGAGACTGAAACCCGAAAACTTCCTTCTGAAGGCTCCTTTTCAGGTAGGGTTTTACATGTGCCCTTAGTTCTGTCAGGAACACACAGTTGGTTAAAACCTGAAACACACCACTGAGCAACGGGAGGCACAGAACCTCAAGGGGATTAGAGATGCAGGCCAGCAGAGTGGCAGCCAGTGGTGCTTGGCTCTCCCTGGGATGGAATGTGACCATTTTGTGGTCTGGCCCTTACTCTCACTGTGGGGAAGCAGACAGCAGTGTTAGAGGGAATTTCCCTGACCACATCTCAGCAGGTCCGGCAGTTTCCCCAGACCCGTGATGTCTAGCCTTGTTAGCACTGATTGTTAGCCTTGAGTCCGACGACTCCAGTCCAGGAGGATGAATTATTATCAATCTCACGAACCTCTCCCCTTCTGAGAAGAAATCTCTGGTTTCATCACTTTTATTAACCAGGAACCAGTAACTGTCAAGCACATAAATGACATAGTAAATTAAATTGTAAACCATTCCACTTCATGGTGAACCCCTACGTGTCAGAAGAGGACAGTGTGAAGGATCAGAAGCAGATCACCAGTATTTTCTCTGCGGGGTCGACACATGGGTTCAAATTACCAGTCTGTCTATTAGTAGTCCCGGACCAAACTCTTTGTACTAGCAAGGAACTCCAGATGGAAATTTAAATTAAAATAAATAAAACCTGGTGCCAATTAGTTCA
The DNA here is from genome assembly GCF_050624435.1 of Tenrec ecaudatus. Taxonomy (NCBI): domain Eukaryota; kingdom Metazoa; phylum Chordata; class Mammalia; order Afrosoricida; family Tenrecidae; genus Tenrec; species Tenrec ecaudatus. The sequence goes on along the minus strand of NC_134539.1, from coordinate 70,826,979 downwards.
TTTTGATTCATAGCAGCCCTATAAGACAGAGTAAAATCCCAAACCAAATTCACTGCCACCCAGTTGATTCCAACTTAAAGTAACGCTGTCTGGCAGAGCTAAACAGCTTTTTGGGTTTCCAAGGCTTTGTGTCTTTACAGGACTAGTTAGCTTCATCTTTATCCTGAGGAGCAATTCGTGGATTTGAACCACTGACCTTGTGGCAATCACCTCAATAAGTAACCCACGACGCCACCAGAGTAGAACTGACTATATTCTGATGTTGCTATGAGTCAGAATCTGCTCTATCGGTTCGCGGTTGGTTTCTTTCATCTTTACAGAGGCCGACTGCCTCATCTTTCTCCCAAGAAGTGGTTGGTTAAGTTGAACTGTGAATCTTTCCATTGGCAATGGAATGCTTAATTGCCGGACTCCTTCAAACTGAAAATGTGTGTCTTGTTATTATCCCAAATAGAAGGGATTGTTTCCTGGGGCATGTCAGACTGAGAAGGTTTTAATGGTCATATGAATTTTCTTTTCACGATACCATTCAATTTCTGGAACGTTGGTAGATAACACTAAGAACACAAAAGCTTTTGCAATGAGGTTCAAATATTTATATATAACATACAAATGTATGATATACATGCTCTGGTGACACTTTCAAGTGAGTGTTGGGCTGCTAATTCGTTCACATCCATCAGCCATTGCAAGGGAGAAGGTTGGGGCTATGTGTTCCTGTAGAGATTTACAAGCCTATATAAGGTTACAAGGATTTGGGGAATCAATTCCATGGCAGTGGGTTTAAGACTCAGGAAAGAATATATACTTTACATTAAATGTTGAATAATGAAACAAATAATTTGCATTAAACATTTCGATGGTAAAGTGAGATATAAGAGGAAAGCAAATTCATTGGAGGTCTGTTATGTTTAAAAAGCTCTGCTATCTGCTTAAATTAAACACATAAAAATGCCCCCCCCCAGTAGGATGAACAACAGAAATGTGGGTGAAGGAATACGGCAGTGTAAGACATGAAATCAATAATAATTTATAATTTTTCAAGGGGTCACGAGGGTAGGGGGGAAAAGAAGCTCATACCAAGGGCTCAAATAGAAAGTAAATGTTCATAAAATGATGATCGCAGCTTTTGTAAAAATATGCTTGATACAATTGATGTATGGAATCTTATAGAGAACTATATGAGCTCCCAATGAAATGATTTTAAAAACAAAAACAGACAAAAAATTTAAAATTCAGAATAATAAACACTTAAATTAGCCATGAAGTTGGTTCTCGGTCATAGCAACCCTGTAGGACAGAGTAGCACTGTCCTCGGGGTTCCCAAGACCCCCACTTTTATACAAGTAGGCAGCCACTTCTTTCTCCTGGAAAGCGACTGGTGGGTGCAAACCGACAGCCGTTCGTTTAGCAGCGAGCATACAACCCTGTGCCAGCAGGGCTCCTTGTTAATCGTTTTTAAACCCCATGACGCTGACAAAATGGATATTATCCTATAGTCACAATCCCAATAAACTAGGCATTATGAGAAAACCAAAAAAAGTAGATTGTTTAAGTAACTAATAACAAACAATATCTGTTGAAATCCCAATCCAAGAATGGCTTATTTTCCCATAGCTTTGTGCTCTCAGCAGCCTCTTCCTTCTACCTAGAAGACTCGGCATGCTCTGTTTCAGCAAATATCTGTTTATTAGTTGTGTTAGTCTGGGTCCATTAGAGAAACAAATCCACAGAAACCCATATGTGTAAGAGAGAGTTTTATATAAAGGTTGAGTGCACATCAAGAAAACATCCCAACCCAGTGCTGCCCAAGCCCACGAGTCCAACATTAACCCATATGTCCGACACCAATCCACAAAGTCCTCCTCCATCTCACAAAACACACACAATGATGCTGACTGCAGGAGGAAAGCAGAATCAGTGAATGTGTAAGCATCTCAGTGCTGGCTGCTGCTCTAGCACTCAGGACTGCATCACGGTAGGTCCATGCGGCTTCTCCTTGGGGATGTCTTGCAGGAAATGAGCCTTGCCAGCTGAAGTTCGGAACTGGCTAAGGCAGCTGCACACTGGTCCGACCATCAGAAAGCAAGAAACCCAAGAACTGGAAAGGCGAGGCTCACCAAGTCATTTATCTCTCCGCCCTTCAATTAATTCCACATGTGTTTATCAGTCAGGTTGGCACAATGAACTAACTACCTCATTAGTCCTGTAGTTTTCTATCTAAACATTGTTTACTCGAAAAAGTTTTCCTTGACGACCCCACACCAACTAAACCAAGTACTCCAGCAAGCTTTCTTTGAACCCCACTAACTCAGGTGCTCACATCACTCTATTTGTTTTCCTTTCAGCTCACATCCTAATTTTCAACTGGTCATTATGTGCTCATGCGATCTGTCTGTCTCCTCTACTAATCTGCACTCACTGGGCGCATTGTCCAAGTGACCAGCACAGTACGTGGCACACCATACGCACTCGCTGATATTACTTGAACGGATGAATTAAAAAATACTATGTTCCAAGTGTGGACTAAGAACTTTAGGAGGAAGAGAAAGTGGAACACACCCTGGCCCACCAAGCCCTGAGGATGATATTCCTACTCAGAGCAGCCAAATGCATAGAGAGGATCATAGGGCAGGCCCCACTATGAGACACGAAGTCCCTCACTGACCCACAGTGCTCTGAGAAACAACACTGGAGACACAGTGAGGGAAGTGTGCCCCCATCTGACCCCACCACACTGAAGCGTAATACTAAGAACGTGCAACAGAACAGCAAGGGGAACAGAGCAACAAAGCCCCAGGGAATACCAAAAAATAGACTTTGAGGCCAGGTCATGGCACCTTATCAGACTCGATTAGAAAACACTCCATAAGGTCAACAAACAAACCTTGAACTATTTACAGGCTTTTCTTTTTTGTGTTGGTTTTTGTTTTTGTTTTGTTTTGTTGCTTTGTTTTTCTATGTGTCTCAGTAAGCCCCTGCATTTAAATTTCTACTGCCTTCACATGAAAGTGGACAATAAAAGGAAGTCACTAAAAGACGTGCAAACACTCACAAATATCATGTAATCACATGTGCAGAGTGCTACAAAAGAAGAAAGCGCAGTATGTACCATATATACTCCGGTATAAACTGAGTTTTTCAGCGCACTTTCTATGCAGTATTTGTGGTAAAATTAGGTGCCTTGGCTGATAATCAGGTCAGCTTATACTCGAGTATATACGGTATGTTCAGAGGTGAACTTCTGTCCAGCGTGTAGTAGGAAGTAAAAGCAGAGGATTTCAGAAAACACCCTCTACAGCATAAGAGCTTTAGCAATCGCTCCACAAATCCTACTGTACTCACTGAGCTTCTATCAGACCACAATTTGCAGTTGTGAAATGGGGAGTCCATTTTAGGCTTTTGCAAAAACAGGCTCTAAACAAAAAGAAGTATAAATAAGTGACTAGATCATCTTCTATGCTGTTTCAATTTTCTGGGATATTTTTATCCATTTAATGCTGTAATTGCTTATGAGAAGATTTTTACGTATGAAAATATATTGAGAACTCATCTTCAAACATGATTTTATAGAAATGCATGTTAGTCTGGCTACATTAGAAAAACAAATCCATGGAAACTCTTATGTACAAGAGAGAGTTTTATACATATAGGGTAAGTGCACATCAAGAAAACATCCCAACCAAGTTCTGCGCAAGCCCACAAGTCCAACATTAACCCATATGTCCAACACAAAGGCCTCCTCCATCTCACAAAACACACACAATGATGTCAATTTCAGGAAGAAACCTGAAAACAAGGAACATGTAAGCATCTCAGCGCTGGCAGGGGTCTCCACACAGCTGCTCCAGCACCCAGAGCTGCATTAGAGTAGATCCATGTGGCTTCTCCTTGGGGATGTCTTGCAGGAAGTGAGCCTTGCCAGCTGAAGCAGGGAACTGGATAAGGTAGCTGTGCCCTGGTCCGACCATCACAAAGCAAGAGACCCGAGAACTAGAAAGGCGAGGCTCACCAAGCCATTTATCATTCCACCCTTCAATTAACCCCACATGTGTTTATCAGCCAGGTTGACGCAATAAACTAACTCAGGGTTTTGTTTTGTTTTCCTTGCTCTATTCTTGAAATCTCTTGTATCTCTATATTCATCATTCCTTATGCTCACCTTAAAGCAAATAATTTATGTGCCTTTGATATGTTATATTTTTCATGCATTTTGTACTCATATAATTTTATTTAATCGTGTGTATTCACACACATTCACATAAACACCTTATAGGACTGACCTTGTAAGGTACTTATTGTTTCAAAGAGGGGGTCCACATTGTTTATGCTTTTCTGCAGACTGCTTTTTTCCTTCATCCCCTCCTGAAAATGCTCTAAGCCACTGTGGCCAGTTTGGATCCCTTCTTTTCAAACAGCATAGATAGAGTTAGGTTAAAATTTAACATGTTGCCATTTGTTTTCCCTTTTGATCCATTTTTAACTTGTTGTAGTTTTTATTATACTTTCTTTTGAATTGAGGTTTTCTGTGTTTTACTTTGTTGTCTTGTTAGAGCTTCTTTTGTATGCTTTTCTTTAAATGAAATCCAGGATAGGGAAAATCTATAGACAGTAATTAGATTAATAGTTCCTTACTGTTGGAGGGAAATCAATACAAGAACAAATAATGAATATGAGAACAAAGAAAATAGTCCAAAATTGAGTGTGGTGATGATTGCACAGCTCTTTTTAATATGTTTAAACTAATGAATTTTATGGTATTTGAATTATATATCAACAAAACTGTTTTTAAATTTTTCAAAAGGAGTGGAACAAATAGCTGCATAGTATTCCATGGTCTGTATTTGTTATAAAACTTACTCAGCCCTACTTTTAAAAAAATCATTTTATTGGGGCTCGTACAATTCTTATCACAATCCATACATCCATCCATGTGTCAAGCACGTTTGTACATTTGTTGCCATCATCATTCTCAAAACATTTGCCTTCTACTTGAGCCCTTAATATTGGTTCCTCATTTTCCCCCTCCCCCTCCCTCATCAACCCTTCATCATTCATAAATTATTATTATTTTGTCAGATGTGACACTGTCCGACATCTCCCCTTTCCCACTTCTCTGTTGTCCATCCCCCAGGTAGGAAATTATATGTAGATCCTTGTAATCGGTTCCCCCTTTCTACCCCACCTTCCATCTACCCTTCAGGCATCCCCACTCTCACCATGGTCCTGAAGGGTTCATCTGTCCTGGATTCCCTGTGTTTCCAGTTCCTATCTGTTCCAGTGTACATCCTCTGATCTAACCAGATTTGTAAGGTAGAACTGGGATCAGCCCCACTTTTTTGTTACCATTTCAAATGGTAGCATATGATCAAAAGCTGATGGCAAAGAAAGAAGTCCAAGCTACACTGAAAGTACTGGCTAAAACAAGTCTCCAAATACAAAATAGAGACATTTCAACAAATGGTTGCAAGCCGGAAGCTCTCACTCACTATGCCAGTAAATTTGAAAGACAGCTATCTGTTCAGGCCAAAGAAAAGTGATCAAGTAAATGCAAAAACAAAACTGACTCTCATTGAGTCTATTCTGACCCACAGCAAGCCTTACACAACCAGGTAGAAGCTCCCGTGAGTTTCTGAGACGGTAACCTTTTATGGGAGTCGGAGCTCTGTCTTCTTCACATGGTGCCACTGGTGGTTTCAAACTGCTGACCTTGCAGAGTGCAGCCAAATGCCCAACCACTATGCCACCAGGGCTCCTCACGATTATGAAAATTGTCCAACAATATCATAAGCAAGAAACATTTTGCTGACGCTAATTCAAAAATGGTCGAAGTGGCAGCTAGAGAGGGAGCTGCCAGAAATTCAAGCCAGATTCAGAAGAGGGTGTGGAGTGAAAGAGCTATCATTGCTAATGTCTGATGGAGTTTGAGTGAAAGCAGGGAATACCAGCAAGATGTTTGCCTGAATTTCAATGATGATGCAAAGGCTTGTGACTGTGTAAATCATAACAAACGATGGTGAAGAATTACCATTTCAGAACACTTAACTGTGCTCACAGTCTGTGCATACAACCAACATCAGTCATTTGAACCAAAGCAAGGGATAGTATCTGGTTTAAACTCGGTAAGGGTGTGCACGAGGCTTGTATCCTTTCATGTTTATCCAATCTGTATGCCGAACAAGTTACTCAAGAGTCTGGACTATCTAAAGAAGAGCTCCGTGTCAGCATAGGAGGAAGACTCGTCAACAACCTGAGATATGCAGGTAAGACAACCTACTTGCTGGGTCTGGGGTGGGGTTGGGATGGGGGGGACAGGAAGAAGGGGGAGGGGAAAATAAAACAATAACAACTTGAAGCACTTACTTTGACAAAGAACAAAGATTACAACTTTCAGTGTGGATTATGTCTCAACCTAAGGAAAACAAAAACCCCCACCACTAGGCCAATATGCAAAATCATGATCAATGGAGAGACGATTGATGGACTCAATGATTTGGTTTTCCTTAGATCCACAAGCAATTCTTATAGACCTAGTATTCAAGAAATTAAATGGTATATATCATTGGAAAAATCTGCTCAAAGGACTTCTTTAAAGTTTTTTTGTTTGTTTGTTTGAGGTTGTTTTAAGCAAAGATGTCTGTGTTAGTCTATGTACTTTAGAGAAACAAATCCACAGAAACTTATGTAAAGAGAGAGTTTTATATAAAGCTTAAATGCACATCAAGAAAACATCCTAACCCAGTGCTGCCCAAGCCCACAGTCCAACGTTAACCCATTAACCCATATGTCCAACACCAATCCACAAAGGCCTCCTCCATCTCACAAAACAGATGCAATGATGCCGAATGCAGGCGGAAAGCCGATTCAGTGAATATGTAAGCATCTCAGCGCTGGCAGGGTTCTCCACATGGCTGCAGGAAATGAGCCTTGCCAGCTGAAGCAGGGAACTGGCTAAGGCAGCTGCACCCTGGTACGACCATCACAAATCAAGAGACCCAAGAACTAGAAAGGCGAGGCTCACCTAGCCATTTATCCCTCCCCGCTTCAGTTAACCCCACATGTGTGTATCGGCCAGGTTGGCACAATAAACTAACTACCTCAATGTCATTTTGAGGACTAAGAAGCACCTTATGCAAAACCAAAAAAAATTTTGTTTAAATACTGCCATTGAGTCGTTTCTAACCCATGGCAACCCTGTAGGACAGATTAGAACTGCCTCTGCGGATTTCTGGAACTGTCCCTTTTTATAGGTATATGAAACTGAGTCTTTCTCCCACAGAGTGGCTGGGGGATTCGAAATAGTGACTCTTTTGGTTAGCCACCCATCTCGTGCCCACTATGCCACCAGTGGGCCTGTGACCCAAGCCATGGTATTTTCAATCGCCTCGCATGCAGTCAGAGGCTGGCTAATGACTAAAGAAGACTAAAGAAAAATTTATGTCTTTAGATTATGGTGCTGGCACAGAATATTGGATCTACTATGGAGCCAGGACAATAAACAAATCGGTCTTGAAGAATCATGGCCATGATGTTCTTAAAAGCAAGGATGGCAAGACTTCGCTTCACGCTCTTCAGACATGTTATCAGTAGAGACTAGTCTTTGGACAAGGGTATCATGCTGGCGAAATTACAGGGTCAGCACAGAAGAGGAAGACCCTCTGCAGAGACGGACACAATGACTGCAACAATGGACTCCAACACAGTGGCGATTGTCCGGATGGCACAGGGCCAAACAGTTTGTGGTTCTGTCGTGCACAGGATTACTCTGGGTGGAAACAAGGTCTTGATCAAACTCAAACTTAATGACATTGACTTGGTTCTGCCTAAAGGACAAAGAGGAACTGTCCCTGTGAGTTTCTGAGACCGTAAGTCTTCTTGGGAATAGAAAGCCTCATCCTTCTCCCACGAAGCAGCTGGTGGTTTTGAACTGCTGATCTTAAACAACATGCAATCCACTGCCAGGGCGCCTCAATGTTTTGATAACAGATTTCTTGTTCCTGTCGGCCACTAGAGGGCACCATTGGGACAGCATGACATGAAATAGTAGCTCACTTGGGCTGGAGATTGAGACACATCATTAACCGTGTCTCTTCACCCCCGGGGACCTAATCGAGGTATCCTGCACCCCAGCTGAAGACGCAGAGCTTCTCTTGCTTTCTCCAGGCATTTGAACCCAGGGCAGGGACCCAGCATTTGCTGGCTTTCTCCAAGCAATAGCTGACTATTCCAATCCCAATGGGATCACAGCCTGGCCAAGGTGCCCCTCCCTTTTCTCTACAGTAGTTCGCAGGCCCAGAGAAAAGCTGATGCAGAACTATCATGACGAGCACAACCAACCAGGACAGCTATTATTGCTGTTGTCACTGCTACTGCTGCAAGTTTGACAAGTTAAAAAAAAATGCCAGTGATCAAGCTAAGAGCGTGACACATTTTGTATCATTTCATTGTCACAGCAACCCCTGAGAAGTAAGCACGATGGTTATCCCCTTATGTAGATGAAGTGCGAACTGTAGAGGTCAGCGATACATACACAGATGCATACTCGTAAGGGAGGCGGGGGACCTTTCCACATGCCTGCCTATTCAATCCGTCCTGTGAGTCCATCCTGGATTTGAATCTTCAACTCCCGGCAACATCTACCTCAATCCAAGCTCCCTACTTCCTCCAAAATGCAGCAATTTCTACAACTTCACACGTATTGTCACTCTTACTGTGCATGCCCTTATTGCCTTCCCATGAATCTCAGCCCTGCCTACCACCTCAATCTCCCTCTTTATTCGTGGTGCCTCAATCTCCCTCGTCAAAGAGTAAGCTTACATTTGTTCTGTCCAGGGAGCCTCCAGGGGCATTTGTGGATCCATGATGTAATCCTCACTATCAGTGGAAGCTTCCATGGTGCTATAATGCTGAAGAAGTTTCAGCAAAACTTTCTGAATAAGATGGATAGGTTTGGGATAGACTTCTGAAAACCATTCGATTAAAAACTCTATGAAATAATCTTAGGGGAATGCCGAGATTAAGGGGCATAACAGTCCACAAATCCAAAGTCCTACATCCTACTTTGGCGTATGTTCACTGGTTTCTCAAAGGCTGGTGAGCAGTCATGGAAAGTGCAACTAGTGGGCTCTCCTCGTTGACAGCAAACACTGACAAAAATCAAGACACATGGAAGCAATTAGTCCAATGTCCTAATAGATCAGCACGAGAAGAACTAGATGGCTGGTTCCTGGCTACCACTCCCAACTGCTCTGAAAGGGAGCAATGTGGAAGATAATCCAAAATCATAAACCAGACCATGCTTATTGATCTTATAGAGGCAGGTGGAACCCTTCAGACCTGAAACTGAATTCATACCCATGGCTCAGTGTTTAGCCAAACAATAGAACAAGACGAGCAGTAATACCAGTGAAATATATATACCTTAGACTAATCCACCATTTGAAATAAGAAGGGCAGCATTGACTCAAAGACCAAGGTCAGAAGGGTTAGGGAAAGGCAGAGAATTGGAATCAGGAAACACAGAGAGGAAGTGAAATAAAGGGTGTTACATTGAGGAGATTGCAAGGAGGAAGATGAAGCAAAGTGTGTACGAAGTGTTGAGTGTAACATTCACCCAATTCATGAAAAAAAGTTGGGTTTGTTTAAGGTGGAATCCCCAGCTGATTATGAGGTTCGTGCAGTCTGAATATATTTTGTCCCAATGTGTAGGAGAGCTCCTTGAGTTGAGGGTGGGCGGATGGCACAAGAGTGGGGGGAGTGGCTGACAGAGGGGGCAGGGCTTCATTCGGTCAATTCCTACTCACAGCGACCCTAAAGGTCAGGGTACAACTGTGCCTTTGTGTTCCTAAGCTGTAAATCTTTACTAGAGTAGCAAGGCTCCTCTTTCTCTTATAGAGTGGGTGCAGATTTCAAACTGCTGAACCCAACTCATGAACACTACACCACCAGGAACTTCTCAGGTAGATGGCAATACGTCTTTTTTTAAATCGATCTATTAGGGGCTCATACAACTCTTATCACAATCCATGCATACATCAATTGTGTAAAGCACATTTGTACAATCATTGCCCTCATCATTCTCAAAACATTTGCTCTCAACCTAAACCCCTGGCATCTGCTCCTCAAATTTTCCCCTCTATCCCTACTCCCCCCTCCCTCATGAACCCTTGATAATTTATAAATTATTATTTTGTCATATCTTGCACTGTCTGACGTCTCCCTTCACCCACTTTTCTGTTGTCTGTCCCCCTGGGAGGAGGTTATATGTAGATCCTTGTAATCGGTTCCCCCTTTCCAACCTACCCTCACTCTACCCTCCCAGTATCACCACTCACACCACTGGTCCTGAAGGGATCATCCGCCATGGATTCCCTGTGTTTCCAGTTCCTATCTGTACCAGTGTACATCCTCTGATCTAGCCAGTCTTGCAAGGTAGAATTGGGATCATGATAGGGGGAAGGGGGGGAGGGAGGGGAAGCATTTAGGAACTAGAGGAAAAATGTATGTTTCATCACACCCTGACTGACTCATCTCCTCCCAGCGACCCTTCTGTAAGGGGATGTTCAGTGGCCTACACTTGGGCTTTGGGTCTACACTCTACACTCCCTGCCTCACTGACTATGATAAGATTTTTTTGTACTGATGATGCCTGATACCTGATCCCTTCGACACCTTATGATCACACAGGCTGGTGTGCTTCTTCCATGTGGGCTTTGTTGCTTCTGAGCTAGATGGTCACTTGTTTACCTTCAAGCCTTTAAGACCCCAGATGCTATATCTCTTGATAGCCGGGCACCATCAACTTTCTTCGCCACATTTGCTTATACACCCATTTGTCTTCAGCGATCGTATCATGGAGATAAATACACAATGATATGTTTTATTCTTTGATGCCTGATACCTGATCCCTTCGGCACCTCGTGATCACACAAGCTGGTGTGCTTCTTCCATGTGGGCTCTGTTGCAAATGTCAATACTTCTTGTGCTTTAAATGATGCAATGACCTGCTGACTCGTTTCTACCTAATTAGGTACAGTAGGACTCATCTAGCACTTATGTACTGATGAATGCTTCGATATATGTTTTGCATATTATTTTTGTCCATTCAATATCTGTTTTTCAGTGAAGTACTATGGCATCAATACGTACTTTATCATGAATAAATAAATGAGCTGTCAGAGGTCTTTCATAAAGACCCAGAGTCCAACCCATTTCTCTGCCGCATGACATAAATAAGAACCAGAGGGCAAAAAGTTAACAGACTTCCTTTCAGAGACGATTCTGTTACAAATCCATTTACCAAGTTGGTCAGTCGCAAATAAAGAGTCCCTAGCTTTTGTTCTGCAGCGGAGCCTGCGGCAATGTGGTTCCTGTGAAACCAGACAGTTAAGATTCAAGGAGGAGAGAATGTGTCAGCTATTCGTGTTTGCCAAGGGTCTGCAGTTAGCTGCTGTTGAGGAATAAGGGTTTTTTTTTATTAGGCTGCATGAACTCCAGGCAGCAGAATGACACACTGGCCGTTGAGGTGGGTAGGCAGAAAAAATGCACCTGCCATCATCAATCTGTGGCAAAAGCGGGTATTATTTGTCTTTTCAAAACCTAGAGAGACTGTTTGGCTGGGCTGGTCTCACAGGTTATTTCCTCTTGCAAAAGGCCTATCAGTCCTTCTGGGAGCCCAAATGAGGAGCCAGCCAGCATTGTGGAAATCATTGAAGGCACAATTACAAGTGTTCTTTCTCACATGGTGTTTTCTCCCAACTCCAGATGCCACTACTGAGAGGGCCCAATTATTGCCTCTATTGACCGAGAGCGCTGTTCTTTGTTGCCTGATAACACAAGGTCTTCTGGCAGCTCGCTCTAAGGAAAAATAGGTGATTGTGGGATTCTTTGCCCAGGAATATGGTCAAGGGGATATTGAATGGTGAATTTGAATCTCTGAATGCATCTGTTCGAGCTACTGTGAGGAGAGGTTTGGAAGAGTTTCTTCCCTGGAACTCCATGAGACTCCTTGTTTTTCTTGCAAATTTTCCTCCTTTGAGAGTGTGCAGTCTGTCCCATCTCAATCACTCGTTCTGGTGGGAAATGGTTATGTTTTCCTTCTTTGCTGTTTCTGCCTTCACAGGCTCGGGCTTTCACAGCTTTTTCTGTCCATACAAAGTATTTCTCCTCTAGAGAGTAGGCCACAGAGAGGGAAGGGAAATCAAGGTGCTGAACTATCGGGGCGGGGGGGGGGGGCGGGTTATTAGTAGGTTAAACTGTTGAATACAGTGCTGAGGATCTGAAATATAAGCCTCCACCTGATTTACAATAAAATGGCCTTTAAAAAAGTATTTTCCCTCTTGATGACCCCCAAACTTAGATTCACGTTTAATCTCACAGAATCTGATGTTTTGGTGAGAGCTCTAGAAAGCATCTGACCTACTCATCCCTGGAAACAAACTGCCCACTCTTTTCTCAGAAACCTCCCCACGGGATGTGGTACTGCTGGTGCATCCTGCTATCTCTTGGCTCAGTTTGCTTCCTTGAGGCCGCAGCACCATTGTTTTCATTTCCTCTGCTGTTCAAGGAAGAGATGAGCATTTCCATGGCTCCTATTTCATCTGCTGCTCAAGTAGGAGCTTGGTTTATCCCACGTGCTGTAGTCTAGAAGTCGGCGCAGTCCTTTAGACTACACAAAGATCTGTCGATAGACCAGTCTATATATACTTTGTGCTGATTTATACTTCTGGGTTTTGCACACATTATTTTTTGTGTCTCTGATCCCCCCTCTCGTGTATTATCCACTCTGTCTTCTCTTAAGAACTCCTATTGAACCTCCAACAGCCTTTGCAGAAAGACCCTCACTTCCACTTTATGCCACTTCCCAAATGAGGATAGGATTTGCTGGTTCTTGAGTCCCACCAAGTGCTCTTCTGAAGCTGTGCTGTTTAGAACAGCAGCTTCGGGACACTTGAGAGATTCTTATTTTTTTTTTTTTAGTTGAGATCTATTTGTGTGTGTGTGTTTCTCTTTTTTTAATCGTTTTATTAGGGGCTCATACAACTCTTATCACAATCCATACATACATCAATTGTGTAAAGCACATTTGTACATTCATTGCCCTCATCATTCTCAAAATATTTGCTCTCCACTAAAGCCCCTAGCATCACGTCCTCATTTTCCCCCTCGTTCCCCGCTCCTCCCTCCCTCATGAACCCTTGATAATTTATAAATTATTATTTTGTCTTATCTTGCACTGTCTGATGTCTCCCCTCACCCACTTTTCTGTTGTCCATCCCCCAGGGAGGAGGTTGTATGTAGATCCTTGTAATTGGTTCCCCCTTTCCAACCTACCCTCACTCTACCCTCCCAGTATCACCACTCACACCACTGGTCCTGAAGGGTTCATCCGCCATGGATTCCCTGTATTTCCTGTTCCTATCTGTACCAGTGTACGTCCTCTGGTCTAGCCAGACTTGCAAGGTAGAATTGGGATCATGATAGTGGGGGGAGGGGGAGGAAGCATTTAGGAATTAGAGGAAAGTTATATTTTTCATTGTTGCTACATGACACCCTGACTGACTCATCTCCTCCCAGCATCCCTTCTGAAAGGGGATGTCCAGTGGCCTACAAATAGGCTTTGGGTCTACACTCCACACTCCCCCCCTCATTCACTGTGGTAAGATATTTTGTACTGATGATGACTGATACCTGATCCCTTCGACACCTCGTGATCGCACAGGCTGATGTGCTTTGTCCATGTGGGCTTTGTTGCTTCTAAGCTAGATGGCCGCTTGTTTACCTTCAAGCCTTTAAGAACTCAGATGCTGCATCTTTTGATAGCCAGGAGCCATCAGCTTTCTTCACCACATTTGCTTATTCACCCACTTTGTCTTCACCGGTTATGTCGGGAAGGTGAGCATCATAGAATGCCAAGTTAATAGAAGACAGTATTCTGGCATTGAGGGAGTACTTGAGTGGAGGCCCAATGTCCTTCTGCTACCTTAATAGTAAACCTATAAATATATGCACATAGATATATTTCCCCATCCTCATATATAAATATATTTACATATGTTCATGTTTTTATCCAGACCTCTTTAAATGCCCTTTGCCTCCTAGTTCTTTCCTCTATTTCCTTTGACTTTCCTTCTGTACCACTATCATGCTCAGTCCCCACCAGGGTTTCAGCAATTCCTCTTGGTTACATTACCCTTGATCATACCCTACCAGGCCTCCCACACCCTTCTCACCATCAATTTGGATCACTTGTTCCCTTGTCCCCTGGGTTTGTTAACACCACTTCCTTTCCCCCCACCTCCCCATCTCCCATGTCCCCCTGGAATTGTCGGCCCTGTTGCTTTCTCCTCCAGATTGTTCATCCAGCCTATCTTATTTAGACAGACCTGTGGAGATAATAACATGCACAAAAACAAGACAGAGCGAAACCAAGCAACAATATGCAACAAACCAATGACAAAAAAATATAACACAACAAGAAAGAAAAGCTTGTAGTTAGTTCAAGGATTGTTTGTTGGCCTTTAGGAGTGTTTTCTAGTCCAGTCTGTTAGGGCACCAAGCCCTGGCCCCAAAGTCCACCTTCAACGTTCCCTGGTGACCTTGCCTCTCCATTCCCTTGCTGTTCTCTTGCACCCCCTTAGTGTTTTGCCTCGGTGTGGCGGGATCAGATCAGGTGCAATTCCCACACTGCGTCTCTTGTGCTGTCTCCTGTAGGGCTATAGGTCAGTGAGGGGGTATCACATCTTAAGAGATTCTTAAAAATCAACATTCACTGGCCCCACTCCTGGCCTACTGAGTCATAGTGTCAGTGAATCTTGGATCAACTAAGCTTACTAAACTATAAGAAACACCATGATGCAACAGTTCCATCTCTGATAACCTCGGGCAATTGTGCATTTAGCACCTCTCTCGACAACAGAAGGCTAGTGTTACATAATCATTATTTGACTGAGCAGAATTGGACCAGAATCCTATTAAAGATAAATTCATGCAACCTCCAAGAATCTACGGCTCCCTCAAATTGCTGCTCTCCATTCATCATTACAGACACATTTATTAGAAAATGATTTTGCATATTTAGAAAGCTACTCGCTGCTTTTGCTTTTTTCATATTATGTTGTATTACATTGCAAGTTGTCTCTTATTGAACACTAGAGTCTACATCCATCTCAAAATCCCTAAAACGTTGTGAGTACTTATTTGTTAATTTGGGGTGGGGAGGGGGTGGGTAGAAAAGACTCAAGGAATATCCCAAAAAATAATCATGTCTTTCTGAAATCTCACTTCCTATTTTACATAAGACTGTCAACCAACATGAAGGCTTTATTGTTAGTTTGCCATCTACAAATGATTGCTACTTATGCCACTGTTTATTGAAATGTGGTTTTTGTACAGACCTGCTGAATTAGCTTCATCTGATGGAGATGTAAAAAATATATATGCAGATTCTTAGACCTGCCCAATAATACAGAGAACACGGATCACCTAATTTGTAAGATTTAGGAATCCTGGGCAACTCTTATTCAACAAAGTTAGAAGACTACTAAATTATATGGCTATCCCAACACAGGGAACTCTAGGACTAGACACTAGCCACAGAACCACAAAGGAAAGGTGGAGGGAAGGGGACCATCATCTGAAGGCTTCTTACCTAAATCCAACTGGGAAAGACTCCTAATCAGATAGGAAAGAAAGCAAGAATCCCATGGCGAAGTTTCATTATGCAAGATTCCAAACAGTCCCATGAGCCCCACTGTGTGTTTGTATTGAAATCCACACTGTTGTCAAAGAGTTGCCTTGGGAGCTGGGAAAATAGTTTAAGACGTTTATTTCACTAAGCTACCTCTTACATAAGAAACAAGTGAAATATCCTCCCGGGAATTCAAATCAAGGAAAGGAAAGCAAGCAAAGGAAGTCGGAGAATTGTTGTTGTTGTTTTAAATGGATTCAACACAGAATCCTTTTTTTTTTTCTTAATCCCGTCTCTCAGAAGAGCCCAAACGAAAGGTACAGTAGAGACCCATTTACCGTGGTGTGATTTCAGGGAGCTTAAGCTCTATCTTGTCCCTGAGCATCTTTTAACTGGAGAAGCATTCTGCTGCTCCACAATTTGAAAGGACACCTCAGATACAGAAAATAGTTGAAAAGAAATCAACTAAAACAATAATAATAAATATTGAATAGAAATTTATTGGCTTAAATCCAAACTTTAACATGGGAAGATGATGGAGGAAGTGTACAGGTCATTAGTTTCCATCCAAACAGGAAGAGCCAAACCAAAGAACTCCAGACAATATCTAAAACACAAATAGACAATGATCTTATAAACTCCAGAGTAGAAATGTGTAAACCACCAGAAACCAGATAGCGTCCACCTCTGTGCAGGAGGAAGCTAAGAGAAGACGGGGAAATGTAGCACAACTGAGAAAAGAAGAACTCCAAAATTGCCAACATTCCCTATCCGGAAACATGGTCATCAACGCACGGAAAGCGTTTCGATTTGAAGCAATCTCTAAAGGTGAGTGCAAAGTCACGCAGTCAGTGTGGAGTGATGTGAGACTTACGAAGTCTGGAAAGGCACCAGCTGAGATGTGCTGCCGGTACAAAGGTGAGCCCTAGAGGAAATTAATTAGTGAATGAAAAGGAAAGAGAAACTCCCAATAAGGAGTGGATAAGGACCATTCCACTGAAGGATGAGAGAATATTTTCAAACACGTAACAACTTAATCTCAGAAACTCATAAAGGCCGTTCTACCTTGTCCTCTGGTGTCAGTATGACACCATCGACTCAGTAGCACTGAGAAATAACAAAGTAGCTGAAGACAGAACTCATTATGCATGTCATTATGCATGTCACTTGTCATACCCAGGCCATAGACAACTAGCATACCGCCGTGGTGGGCTGGGTAGCACAGTGGGTCCTTCCCATCTGAAGCTACGATGGATGTCATTTTGGACCTGCAGTGTGACAAAAGCAGGACCCTGATTTGCAAGAACAGCAGTAAATCCACAAAGCAAACTGAGGGCTCCTATAGCAACATCGAACGCATGCACAACCTTCCCTTCGCTTGCGACCATGAGCTTAGGAGCTACCTTTTCACACCATGCATTCAACAGCTATGAATCGACAAGAGCTGCCATCTGTGTCCCAGAGTGTGTTACTCTCTGGGGATGAAATAGGCAGGTCCCTCACCCATGAAGTTCACAAACCGGGCATATTATGTATGACTTTCATTAAGCACTAATACACATTTTAGAGAGGAGCCCTGGTGACAAGGTGGGTGAATTGTTGAGCCTGCTGACCAAACGACTGAGGAACGATGAGGCAGTCTTCTTCAGTAAAGATGTACAGTCTTGGAAACGCTATGGAGCAACTGCTCTGGGCATAGTGGATGATGAACAAAAGGCTTCAGGTCACAGCGAATGCATCCAGTTACCGCGTTGACGCCACACTCTCTGCTGATTGTTAAACTGAAGAACGGATGGGATCAGCTAGCTAGTTTTCAAAACTGGCCGAATGAGAGAAGGCTGGGCTCTAGGTAAGGTCGGAGTGCCCTCTACTGAAACAAGAATAACAATTAGGAGAATCTGAACTAGTCTAAGATGGAAAACACTCTCTAAACTTGTAGAAATAAAAAAATATCCTCATCTCCTAACATCGTGAGGTTCACTGCATTCTTATAGTTTGTTGGGTTGGGAAGACAAGAGGGAGGTTAGAGGAACCACACAGGGCAAAATAGATGTAGGCAGCTAGCCCATAAACACTTCGCAGAACACTTGTGAGCCACCAAAATCCAAGGTGGGTTAGCCTGGGGACAGATGGATAGTGACAAGACCCCATCACTGGAGACCCAGCTCTTGCCCAACTACCAAGTGTTTTCATTTCGTTGTCTGCATTGTTTGATGTACATTAAAAAAATCAAACTTAATCAGTCATAAGGGCAGGCCTCCGAAAGCAAAAGAGGACCATTCCAGGTCATTTGTCCAGGCAACTAAAGGGACTATAGAAAAGAAGAAAGAACACAAGTGTGAAGAACACTATGGGGTACTAGCGTCAATGAAAACCACAATCCTTCCTGCCTCTCACCCAGATTCCCCACCCAGCAAAACCCAGAAGCAATGACCATGCTTGCTATCATTCCAACGGACTTCACAAAGCATTTGCGCAAATGTAACAATGATTGATATCTGTGTTATAGTTTATGTTATTGTTTTAAAATAAAATTAACTGGAAACTTATGATTTTAACTACTTTTAAGTAGAAAATCCAGTGGCCTTAATAAACTTCATCACATCAGATGACCATCACATCACCTCTGTTTCCCTCCAAAATTTTACGTCACCTCAAACAGAAGGTCAGGACTTCTCCAACCATAACTCCTCCCTCAACCCCCAGCAATCACGGATAAACATTTGTTTACTATGGGCTAATCTGGATAGTTCATATAAATGGGATCATAGAATATTTCTCTTTTTGTCTCTGACGTTTTCCACTCAGCAAAATGTTTTCAGTGTTCATCAGTGTTGTAGCTTGAAGTCTTATTTATTTTACTTTCTTGGTCTGACTTTAATAAGAAAATAGAATACATTGAAAAACAGTAGGGAGACTTTGTATAAACGGCATACACATATGTGACTTATATCAATACTATTTTCTAATTTAGGGATGACATAAATATGGTCTCTTGAATTTTTTTCTATAAAGAGGCACCCACCACACAGTAGAAAGGAAAAAGAAGGTAAATATATGCTTATAATAATATTATATTATAACATACACGATCATACAACTTTTTAATATAGCATACAGATAGTATATTTATAGAAAATTTCCAAAAAGATGATGCATGCTTAGGTGACTTTGAAATTATATAGATGGTGCAAATTGAACTATAAAATAAAAATATTAACTTATACTTACATGTATGTATTTTTTTATTTCATAGGACAAGAGCGCATTAAAACAAAACTGGCCTGCAGAGTATTGTGTTGGTAAAGACTTTAGACAGCTCTGGGTCCCAGATTTCTGCAGCAACATATCAAAAAACAAACCATTCTTTCTGGAAACAATTTCTCCTCCCTGCACAGTGGCCCTTGAACCACAGTGGCATTCTACAAATGCAGTATCATTCCGAGAATAAATTCCTGAGATGTGCAGGGATTTGAATACAAATCTGGTGTGTATGTGTATGTATAGTTTTATTGGCACTTAATCCACATATTACACAATTTAATAATTTAGTCACATCAAGAAGAGTTGTATAATCATTTCCACAATCAACTTTAGAACATTCTTTTTCCCTCTATGGCTAAAGCACTTTTAAAATGAGTTGTACTCTTTTAACAAGGATCCCAAATGTAGAATTACAGCTGACATCCAGACTAAAGTATGACATCAAAAGGGGAAGTAACTTGCTTAAGGACCTACTTCCAACCACCCTGTGGGGCCCTGCCCCATTGATTGGCAGTTTGCTAAAGATACAATGTTCATAACACACTTTAAGCTATTTAAATGACTCTATGTACTAGAAAACACAAGGGCAACCTTGTGGCTTGTGAAAGTAGAAGTTCTACCATAAGTGACTTGTTAGCAAGTGAAGTTACTCTACAGAGTCAACGATGGCTGCTTTTGATTTTAAAATGAAAATAAGCCCTCAATGCCATATAGAGGTCCTTTGAATTATTTGATCTGAACACACATACACACACACACACACACACACACACACACACACTTTAGTTCTAAAAATAAAGCCCATGTTTGAAACACCGTGATTAAGAAGTCTTCACCAATGCCCAAGCAGGAACCCTCTACTCATTTGCTTAACTGGTACTTAAGGTAAAGTAATGAATAGTTTTAGAAGTTTTCCTGATCTCTTTAATTATCGAATAAGGTCTGCATACTTCATGACTTCTACATGATTAATATACTAGTACACATGAAAGGCAAGCGTGGGGGTTGGTGGAGCAGGTGCTAAACGCCTTGCTTCTTTAGGTGCTAAACAGTAAACATCCTCAGCCACCACAAGTTGAGACATCTGGTGGAGATTCTGTTGCAATGAGTCCCTGGAATGTAATTTGTTACACGTCATAGAAACCTCTTTTATTATAAAACAAAACAAAACTTAATTTTCTTAAAGTAACTTGCAGTCTCTTCTAATCTACACACACACACACACACACACACAATCTCTTGGCGGGGCTGGGGGGGGGAATTCCACATGCTTATTGTGAAAACCATTGGAATTTCTTGGCTTTGCAATATGGCAGCAGTTCAAACGAGGTTATTACAATTCTTTCTCCTTTGCTTTGATCTTTGGATGAGCTCTGTTTTTTGTTAATCACTTAAAGTGACCTTGCGACGGATTTATTGTGCCAACTAGGCCTCTGTAGGAACATGTGGGTGGAGTTTAATCAGGTCGCAGCTTGATGGGAGGTCGACTGAGAAAAATGCTTTCTGAGGCTAGCCTCCAGTCTCTCTTTCTCCCTAGTGAGCAGACCAGTGTGGTGCTGCTTGACTAGTCCTTTGCTTCAACCGGGTGCTGCACTACCTGTGGGCTGAGCCAACGTGTGTATCATGTAGCCTTGTCACGCATCATGCCATCGGGGCCTGCATAGCAAGCTCCTGTGCTACTGACTAATGCTGCCCACCCTGCTGTCTGCCGCCTGAGGCAGACTCAGTTCGCTGTCTCCTTCCTTGACCTTGGATTGGCAGCCCACATGAGTTGAATGACCTTCAGCATATTAACTATTCCATGAAAGTGAGTTGAACTGAGCCCTCTGCACAGCGTTGTGGACTCATTAACTGTCATATTCCTTCTCACTGTATAAACCTATCCTTATATATCTATAAAATCATAAGTGTCCTGGTGTTGTTTCTCTAGAGAACCCTGCCTAGCACAGACATCTTATCACAGATGGGCTCAATTAGTTAATGTTGTAATCTATTGCATGACTTAAAGATTCAACAGTATGTGTGAAAGCATTGTTGTTGCTTTGTTAGGTGCCATTGAGTCGGTTCAGACTCATAGACAGTTCTGTGCCATCCCCACAATCATTTTCATCTTCAAGCCCATCATGGCAGCTACCATGTCAGTGCATCTTGTTAGTGGTCTCCCTCTTTTTCTCTGATCCTCTGCTTTACCAAACATGATCTCATTTTTCAGGGACTTATCTCTGCTCATGACATGTCCAAAGTATCTGGGACCAAGTTTCACCATCCCTGGCTGCACTTCTTCTAAGATAGCTTTGTTTGTTCTTTTGGCAATCCGTAGCACTTTTAATAATCTCTGCCACCATCATAACTCAAATACGTCTGTACTCCATTGGTCTTCCTTATTCAGTGTCCAACATGCATATGAGGTGGTTGAAAATATGATGACTTAGGTTAGGCACACCTTAGTCCTCCATGGAGCATCCTTGCTTTTCAACACTGTAACGAGGTCTTGTGCAGCAGATTTATTCAGTGCAATGCATCATTTGATTTCTTGACTGCTGTTTCCATGAGCATTGACGATGGATCCAAGAAAGACAAAAATCTTTGACAGCTTCAACTTTTTCTCCATTGATCATGATGTTGCCCATCGGTCAAGTTGTGAAAGCATGGTAAACACTGGTAGCCAAATAGTTCAGTAGCTCAACTGCTAAAGAAATGTTGATGGTTCAAACCCACCCAGAAGTCACATGGGAGAAAGACTGGTGCTCTCCTTCCATGAAGATTACAGCCTAGAAACTGTCTTAGGCAGTTCTAAACTGTCACATTGAGTCACTTTGGGCCAAAACTCCACTTACTGTGCACAAACAATAACATGATTAAGAGTGATGGGAAAGGGGGTAGGAAAGAGTTTGTTTATTGTTTGAGATCGTCTTTCTCTGTGAAAGTACCTTTGGTGACTGCTATTCTTATAGTTCAGTAGATTGCTTGCTTCCCTGCAAATGACTGCTATTAATCAGCACCCCTCTTTTTTTTTTAATAAACGTTTTATTAGGGGCTCATACAACTCTTATCACAGTCCATACATATACATACATCAATTGTATAAAGCACATCTGTACATTCTTTGCCCTAATCATTTTCTTTTCTTTCTTTCTTTTCCCTTTTCTTTTTTTACATTTTATTAGGGACTCATACAACTCTTATCACAATCCATACATATACATACATCAATTGTATAAAGCACATCCATACATTCCCCGCCCCAATCATTCTCAAAGCATTTGCTCTCCACTTAAGCCCTTTGCATCAGGTCCTCTTTTTTTTCCCCCCTCCCTCCCCGCTCCCCCCTCCCTCATGTGCCCTTTGTAATTTATACATCATTATTTTGTCATATCTTGCTCTATCCAGAGTCTCCCTCCCCCCCCTTCTCTGTCGTCCCTCTCCCAGGGAGGAGATCACAAGTGGATCCCTGTAATCAGTTCCCCCTTTCCAACCCACTCACCCTACACTCTCCCAACATCGCCCCTCACACCCTTGGTCCTGAAGGTATCGTCCACCCTGGATTCCCTGTGCCTCCAGCCCTCATATGTACCAGTGTACAACCTCTGCCCTATCCAGCCTTGCAAGGTAGAATCCGGATCATGGTAGTTGGGGGGAGGAAGCATCCAGGATCTGGGGGAAAGCTGTGCTCTTCGTCGGTACTACCTTGCACCCTGACTGACCCATCTCCTCTCCTAAGCCCCTCTATGAGGGGATCTCCAGTGGCCGACACTTGGGCCTTGGGTCTCCACTCTGCTCCTCCCCCTTCATTCAATGTGGTATATATATATGTATATATATATACATATATATATATATACACATACACACACACATTCTTTTTTTTTTTTTTGCATGATGCCTTATACCTGGTCCCTTTGACACCTCATGATCGCACTGGCTGGTGTGCTTCTTCCATGTGGGCTTTTTTGCTTCTGAGCTAGATGGCCGTTTGTTTATCTTCAAGCCTTTAAGACCCCAGACACTATCTCTTTTGATAGCCGGGCACCATCCGCTTTCTTCGCCACATTTGCTTATGCACCCATTTGTCTTCAGCGATCCTATCATGGATGTGTAGCACCCCTCTTTTTACTTATGAGAATCAGCCAGCATTTCCTAGAGAAATAAGTGCCTTGTATTTCAGCAAAGTGTAAAAGATATATGCAAAGAAAGTCTAGCAGCAGGAAGGCTTTTGATAAAATCTCTCTCTGTCCCTCTCTCTGTCTTTCCCTCCATCCTTCTCTCTCTCTCTCTCTCTCTGTCTCTCCATCCTTAAATACAAGGTCAATGCACCTCCAGAAAGACAGCAAGAGGGAGCCATTATATGAAATCCGTCTATTCATCTTTTTCATGGCTGAGAGAGCACGGACTTGAAGAAAGCACATTATCCCACAGGATAAAAGTCTAAAAGCTGACCACCAGCCCCTTGAGCTGCCTTTTCCAATCTTTGCTGAACTTGACCCAGGGGAAGCTTCATGCGCAATATCGAGGCTTCAAGAATTTCTCAGATTCATTTCCTCCTCCATTGAAACAGACCCTGAAAGAAAACATTGCTTGGTGACTTGACCGTGAATGCGGCACTTCCTGTCATTAGTATTATCTCATTAAAAACAAAAAACAGTCTTCACATATACTACCAAAGGTTATGGTCTTTTTTATCCTTTCATTAAAGTCAGATGATCTGGGCGTATTACGAGTTGGACTGAGAACCAAAAGGTCATCGGTTCAAAACCACCAGTTCTGCGGGAGAAAGACAACACTCTCTACTCCTGTAGAGTTGTAACCTCTGAACTCTTTGACCCTGTCCTGGAGGGCTGCTGTAACTTGGAATCCACTGGATGTCGGTGAGTTTTTCTTCTTTCTTTCATCAAAAGAGCCCTTTCATACCAGAATTGGACTACTAATCACAAAGTGGGCCACTGGCTCATGGGAGGAAAAGTGAGGCATTTTACTCTCACAAAGATCGACAAGCTCAGCAGCCCTATCCAGAGTGCCTCGTAGGGAAATGGACTCTTTGGCAGTAGTTTTGATTTGCTTTGTTTTATTTCCTCCTTCTGTTTCTCCTTGTAACAAATTTTCCTTTCAGAACAAATACGTCAGATTTCGTCTGCCAAAACCCTTAAATCTTCTTTGAATTAAAATAAATTAATTGCCTGTGAAAACCATGCTCTAAATAAATAAATAAATAAGGCCGCCTTCTTGTAGCTGGGACCGTTTGAAATAGGAAAGCTACATGTGGGAAACATGCAGATATGGGAAGCGTTTCTGTGGGCTTCCCTCCTGGCACCAGATGACCTTCTGGGAATCTTTAGCTTTAAGACAAAATGAGCCTACAGTTGAGTGAGTCAAAGAGCAGCTGTGATGATGTGCTTTGTGTACATTAAAGTGGGAACATGTGATTCTTAAACAAAGGAAGTTTGACACAGTGAAAGCGTGGCATGACAGAGGAAGGAAATAGGTCTGAGGGGCCATCTGTAATGTGTCATTTGCTGGGACCAGACTCTCCCATCCAAACCTGATCTCTGGTGTCCCTGTTTGTGTTGGAGCCTTTTCCTGTACAATGGCACGTTCCTGTTTGACACACCATGTCTGGGAAAAGGCGCAGTCACTAACCCCCCTCCAGACAAGCACACGCTGTAAGACGTCATTGGACCCCTCTCTGTTTCCGTTGCTGGGCGGTGGTCATTCTGCAGGGTTTGCATCTTTCTCTCTCCACTTCCTGTCCAGTTCAGGGAAAACTGCAAATGTCCTAAGATTAGGTTTCAGATAAGTTTGCAAAGCTCTGAGGGAGCAAAAAGAGGAGACATCTGTTCCTTACTACTCAAAGTGTAGGCCCATGGACCAGGAATATCAAATTATTGGGAGTTTATTACATACACAAAACCTAGATCCCACCCCATACCTACAGATTCAGGACTTTTAAAAGAGGTTCTCAAGTAACTTGTATGGTCTTTGAAATTTGAAATGCACTGAACAAGATTGACTCTTTTCTTTTACAGATAAGTAAACTGAGTCTTCAGGAGCCTTGGTGGCATCGTGGTTATGCATTTGGTTGCGATCTGCAAGGTTAGCAGTTCAAAACCAACAGCTACTGTGCTGTAGAAAAAATAGGACTTCCTATTCCAGTAAACAATTTCCGTCTGAAGAACTTACAGGGACAGTTCTACCTTGTCTGATAGGGTCATTCTGAGTCAACACTGACTAGATGGCAGTGAGTTTTGGTGAGCTCTTGAAACTTAGTCTTCAGTATTCCATGCTATGCACAAAGCTAGAATGGTAAATCCCATTTGAAGACTTCCTCTGTGTGCGTGAATGGGAAGGCAAGCAGACCACATGCCCCTAGGGCAACACTCCTTCAAAGCTGTCTTTATTTTCAACCAGGGCTTAGAACCGGTTCAAACAGGTTAATTCATGGCTGACAAAGCAAACCCACAACAGACTTGAATTTTAAATTTCAGTGAAGACGAAGAATAATCAGAACAGGGAAAATTACATATTAGTGCCCTAGAATGGGAGACTTGAAAGACACACAGTGAGCCCTTCCATGAGCCTGAGGCCAGGGATTATTACCAGGACTGAGAAGAGCAGTACACCTTCAAAGTACAGTGTGGCCACCCACCATCTTTGAGCCAGGCTCCACTTCCACATTCACTCAGTCAATAAATTTGGTTGCTATGCCAGGCAAATGTTGTCCTTGTTTTCTACTAGGAAAATTAAGTTGCAAGAAACTTAAAGGAATTGACCCCTAACATTTCCTCTTCACATTCTCACTTGGGTTTCCCCACATTTTCCAAGCTGAGACCATTCTGGTTTTGTTTTGTCTGCCCAGATGGAATGGGGGAGAGTCAGTTGGAAGACCTGCTTTCAAACCACTAGGTCCAATTGCTAGCTGATTCTAACTCATGGCATGAGTGCAAGTAGGATTGTTCTCCTTATGGTTTCAGCAGCTGATTTCTCAGGAGTATGTTACCAGGCATTAATTCTGAGATAGCTCAGGGTGAACTCAAACCTCTACCCTTTTGGTTAGCGTTCAAATGTGACATTTTTTTTTTGCACAATTCAGGGACTCCAGACTACACCAATTTCTCCTTCTCTGTCAGTCCCCTCGCTTCCCTCCTAATCTCTCTTGGCATCCTCTACAATCCTTCTCTTGAAGTTCCCTAAACTGCCTTGCACACTTTTCTTGTTTATCAGATACACTGAGCAAAGCACACACCATGTGCCAATTCAACCTCCAACACTTTCTCCATGCTTGTACCCAAAGAGATGAACAATTCTGGAGAAATAAATCGTTAACTGAATAGAATGCTATCAAATTTACATTTGGCATCAGCAACCTTGACTGAGCCCCTAGAAGTTCATCTGTGTTACAAGAATATTCACATATTGATCATTATTCTTTAATCTTGCATGGTATTTCATTGTATCCAAGTACCAATTTTATCTGTCCATTCCTCAACTGACAGGCATTAGGTTGTTTCCATCTCTTGGCTATTATGGATGGTGCTGTGTTGAGCATGGTGTGTAAATATCAGTTTGTGTCACGGCTATGTTTTCTCTAGGATATAAACCAAGTAGTGGAATTGCTGGATCATATCATATTTCTATTCTCATTTTTATTCTTAGGAAGTGCCACACTGCTTTCCACAGTGGTTGCACCATTAAAAATAATCATTTTATTGGGGACTCATACAACTCTTATCACAATCCATCCATGCATCCTTTGTGTCAAGCACATTTGTACATTTTTTGCCCTCATGATTCTCAAAACATTTGCTTTCTACTTGAGCCCTTGGTATCAGCTCCTCATATTTTCCCCTCCCTCCTTACTCCCTCCTCCTTTATGAACCCTTGATGATTTATAAATTATTACTATTTTGTCATATCTTACACTGTCCAACATTTCCTTTCACCCACTTTTCTGTTATCCATCCCCCAAGGAGGAGGTTATATGTAGATCATCCCTGTAATCAGTTCCCCCTTTCTACTTCACCTTCCCCTCACCCTCCCCGTATCGCCACTCTCACCACTGGTCCTGAAGACATCATCCATCCCGGATTCCCTGGGTTTCCAGTTCCTATCTGTACCAATGTACATCCTCTGATCTAGCCATATTTGTGAGGTAAAATTGGGATCATGATGGTGGGAGTTGGGGGGAAGCATTTAAGGACTGGAGGAAAGTTGTACGTTTCATCGTTGCTGTACTGCACCCTGACTAGCTCATCTCCTCCCTGCGACCCTTCTGTAAGGTGATGTCCAGTTGCCTACAGATGGCTCTTGGGTCCCCAATCTGCACTCCCCCTCATTCATAATGATTTGATTTTTTTTGTTCTTTGATGCCTGATACATGATCCCTTCAACACCTCATGATCACACAGGCTGGTGTGATTCTTCCATGTGGGCTTTGTTGCTTCTGAGCTAGATGGCCGTTTGTTTACCTTCAAGCCATTAAGACCCCAGATGCTATATTTTTTAAGAGCCAGGCACCATCAACTTTCTTCACCACATTTGTTTATGCACCTGCTTTGTCTTCAGAGATCATGTTAGGAAGGTGAGCATCATGGAATGCCAGTTTAATAAAACAAAGTATTCTTGCATTGAGTGGGTACTTGAGTAGAGGCCCAATGTCCATCTGCTGCCTTGGTACTAAACCTGTAAATATGTGCACATAGATCTATTTCCCCATCATCATATATAAATATACTTACATATGTACATGCCTGTATTTAGGTCTCTATAAATGCCCATTGCCTCCTAGTTCTTTCCTCTATTTCCTTTTACTTTCCTCTTGTCCCACTATCATGCTCAGCCTTCATTTGGGTTTCAGTAATTCCTCTCAGTTACATTGCCTTTGATCAAGCCCTACCAGGCCTCCTACACCCTCCTCGCCATCAAATTTGAATCACTTGTTGTTCCCTTGTCCCTGAATTTGTTAATACTTACTTCCTGCCTCCCCTCTTCCATGCCCCCCCCCCGCCCCCGGAAGCATTGGTCCCATTGCTTTCTCCTCCAGATAGTTTATCCCATGTATCTTATCTAGATAGACCTGCGGAGATAATAATATGCACAAAAAACAAGACAGGTCAAAATAAAGAAACAAAACAACAACAAAAACCCACAGATAATAAAAGAAAAGCCCATAAATAGTTCAAGGTCTGTTTTTTTCACCTTTAAGAGTCTAATTTGATGGGGTGTCATGCCCTGGCCCCAAAGTCTATTTTTGGTATTCCCTCAGGACTTCCTTGCTCTGCTCCCCTTGCCGTTCTGTCATGTCCTTAGTGTTTTGCCTCAGAGAGGTGGGGTCAGATTGGTTACAATACCCACACTGTGTCTCCAGTGTTGTCCCCTGTAGGGCTATGGGTCAGTGAGGGATGTCGTTTCTCATACTGGGACAGCCATATGGTCTTCTTTGTGCATTGACTTCTCTGAGTGGGGATATTGCCCTCAAAGGTCGGTGGGCCAGGATGTGCTCTTTTCCTCCCCCTTCATTTTCTCCCGAGTGCTCTGATCAGACATGTCCCTCAGCCTGAGCTGTAGCTTCAGTGCTGTCCTCTGAGGTAAATTCTTCTGGGGGAACGGGTGGCTGTCCACGTAGTTGGGATTGGTTTCACCATTTTACAATCCCATCAAGATTATGTGAGGTTCTGGTCTTGCCACACCCTCCCTATCACTCGTTGCTTTCTGTTTTCTTTGATTTTGCTATTAATGTTAGGATAAAGTGGTATTTCTTGACAGTTAAGATTTGTACCTCTAATGGCTAATCTCTAATGCTCTGTTTTAATTGAAATTTAATTTTACTGGAATTTAACAAATGAAATGCTTTAAAAGTAAACATAAATGAGTGATTCATTACTGTGAATAATAAGGAAACTGGCCTTTGATAAATTCCCTCACCTTCTTTTCTTTACAGATTATATTGTTATTTTAGCTTTGTCAGGTCTTGTAACACATAAAATCTTTTCTGCTATGATAACACTCCAGGCATTCAATTCTAATTTTGTGTTTAAATATATCTAATCTTCCTAGCCTGACCCAAGCCATGGCATTTTCAATTGATTCATGTACATATACAAGGTGAATATTGAATAAGGAAGACCGAAAAGGAACCAATGAATTTGAATTATGATGTTGGTGAACAAATAATGAAAGTACCATGGACTGCCAAAAGAACAAATAAATCTTTCTTGGAAGAAGTACAGCCGGAATGCTTTCTAGAGGCAAGGATGGCAGGAAGAAAGAAAAAAAGGCTGGCCTCAGAGAGTCGTTTTCTCGTTTGCCCTCTAATTAAGTTGTGACCTGATTAGCAGGCTAACCTCTGCATGCATGTCCCTACAGAAGCCATGTTGGCACACACACAAAAAAAACACCTTACTATCACAACCAACTGGCTAGTATCTAACACCAGTAATATAGCTAGTAATTTTTATTATAGATTTTCCACATAAGAGTATATTTAACAAGTGTATTTTGAGAATCTAAACACCGGGAGATGAGTGTGAAAAGTGAGTAAGACTTTGAGAATTTACATTTTAGAGAGAAGAGAAAGAGGGAAAGAAGAAAAACCCAACCAAGACCAAAATAATTTCAAACTATTTGAGATAAAGTGTTACGTGTATCAGGACACAGGATGTATAAATGGTAAAGGCTATTTTGTTCAGAAAACACCCCTCTTTGAATGTGACCTGTGAACTGTGACTGGTTTAAAAGAGGCAGTGAAGAAAAGATTTTTGAGGGAAGCATTTCAAATAAACGGAGCAGAAAATACCCAAGGCCAAGAAACGTGCTTGGCACTGTTGAGTAACAGAAAGAAGGCCAATGTGGCTAGAATTGAATAGTCTAATTCACTCGTGACCACTGATTAGGTGCCAAATCATAATGACCTTATAGGACAGGACAGACCTGTCCTTGGGAGTTGCTGAGCCTATAACTCTTTATGGGAGTCGAATCCCCATCTTTCTCCAGCAGAGTGCCTGGTAGTTTCAAACTGCTGACCATGAGGTTAGTAGCCCAACTTGTAACCCCTCCACCACCAGGGCTTCTGATGGAAAAGTAGGAGAGTAGACTATACAGTGGAAGAGGCACCTGGGAGATTTTTGTGTAACCTGTATAAGGAATGACTTTTTTTTTTTTAATGCAATGCAAGCCTTTAGAAAGAGTAAGCAAGAGAGGCATAAAGAGAAGAGTAATGAGAAGTTGGAGGGTCAACAGACTGGGAGTCCCAATGAAGGACAAGAATTGACAGCCTCAGTATGGATTGCCATTCAATTTTTTTCCATTCAATCCTTGAACTCAATGTGAAGAAAGGGAGAGAAAAAACCCCACAAATGGGCCAATAGACACCATCCTAATAAATAGAGAAAAGGTTGT
This sequence comes from Tenrec ecaudatus, assembly GCF_050624435.1. Lineage (NCBI taxonomy): Eukaryota > Metazoa > Chordata > Mammalia > Afrosoricida > Tenrecidae > Tenrec > Tenrec ecaudatus. The sequence continues at coordinate 70,796,639 of NC_134539.1, read as the reverse complement.
TGCTGTCGTCAAGTACTTCCTTGTGTTTGCATCCACCACCAATACCCCTGAAAGCAGCAGTCAAGAGATAAAATGGCATAATGCATTGGGCAAATCCTCTGCACAAGACCTCTTTAGTGTAGAAGGGCAAGGATGTCATTTTGAAGACTGAGGTGGGCCTGACCCAAGTCATGGTGTTTTCAAGCACCTCATGTGTATGTGAACGTTGGATAATGAATAAGGGGAAACCACAGAAGAATTGATGTCTTTGAATTATGGTGTTGGTGAAAACATTGAACATACTATGGAATACTGGAAGAATGAACAAATTGGTCTTGGAAGAAGTACAGCCAGTGAGTGAGTTAGTTTATTGTGCCAACCTGGGCGATAAACACACGTGGGATTAATTGAAGGGCGGAGAGATAAATGGCTCAGTGAGCCTCGCCTTTTGAGTTCTCGGGTCTCTTGCTTTGTGACTGTCGCACCAGGGTGCAGCTGCCTTAGCCAGTTTCCTGCTCCACTAGCAAGGTTCACTTCCTGCAAGGCAGCCCTGAGGAGAAACTTTAGGGACCTACCCCAACGCAGCCCTGGGTGCGGGAGCAGCTGTGTGGAGACCCCTGGCAGCACTGAGATGCTTAGACATTCACTGTCTCAGCTTTCCTCCTGCAGTTGCCTGTTGTGTCTGTTTTGTGAGATGGAGGAGGACTTTGTGGACTGGTGTTGGACATATGGGTTAATGTTGGCCTTGTGGGCTTGGCAGCACTGGGTTGGGATGTTTTCTTGATGTGCACTTAACCTTTACATAAAACTCTCTCTTATACACGAGTTTCTGTGGGTTTGTTTCTCCAAAGTATCCAGACTAATACAGCCAGAATGCTCCTTAGAAACAAGGACATGAGATCCTGTCATGTTATCAGGAAAGACCAGTTCCTGGGGGGAAAAAATCACATTTGGTGAAATAGAGGGCCAGCAAAAAAAAGAGACTCTCAAGGAAATGGGTTGGAGCCATGGCTGCAATGATGAGCTCCAACACACTGGTAACTGGACCCTGGCAAGTCCGATCTCTTTACCTTGGGTCACTGTGACTTCAAAGGACTCAAGGGCTCTTAACAACAACACATGAAAGCTCCCTGAGTGGGTTCAAGGGCTAATGTGTTTAGCTGCTAACTGAGAGTGTGGAGGTTCAACTCTACCCACAGATATCTCTGGAAAGCTTGACAATCTTCTTCTGAAAAGTCAACCAGTGAAAACCTGATCCAGCACCATTTTATTCTGAAACATGTCAGGTTGCCATGAATCAGAATCAACCTGACAGCAACTGGTTAAACAAAAGAAGAAGTGGCCCAAAGGGATCGGGAGATGATGAGACTTTATTCTAATTACTTTCAACCCTTGCGTACAGCCACCCCACCCCACCCCCGCCTTTCCACTCCCCACCCCACCACCCTGCCAAACTTGTTATAATTATCTTCAGCTTTTTCTATGTGTAAATATTTTGACCTTCAGCTGTATGTACTCTGTTTCTGGTTGTTTCTAATTTATGTAATGATGTTGTTTTGGCTCTTAATTTGTTTTTTATGTGGGGGTATGCATGCGTGTGTGTGTGTGTTCCGAAATGTTTTCCATTTCATCCTGCTCTTTTTTGCCATTCAATCCTTGAACTCAAATTTTATAGATTCATGTTCTTAGTGGGTTTTGTGGCCCAGAGTACTAGGGGAGAGTTGAAATGAACTATGAATCTGTGTTTTTCCTAAGGTTATTTTATCTTCTTTCCTCCATTTCCTGTTTGCATTCAAAGTATTCAACAGCATGCCTTTACTTACTCGGACTTCAGGTGTGCAGCTCGAAATAAATCTCCATTGCTATGATAGAACTAAATCTGTTCTTTTTAACATTGTTGGTAACTCATCTAGACTACATTGTTTTCCCCTCTGAGCTACAGGCTGACAGGTAACCATTTTGTTAGAGTGGCTTTTTATAGTGTTTGGTACAAGGAAATGGGGTCAAGCTCTGTTAGAACTTTAATTTGAAGACAAAGACTCTACTGTTTTGTTTTTTTTCCTGGGATTTTCTTATTATCTATTGTGAGAATCATATCACCAAGTTCTTGATGCTATTCACTTACAACTATTCCCAACAGGAAGGAGGCCCGGCCTATCCTGGTTATTGTGACTCTTTGGAAAATGGAAGCTCTCGCAGCCCTTCCCTACTGAGAGCCTGTCACAGTGGAGGCAATGACATATTAGACACATGAAAACCAGTGCTGTAAACTGGCGCTCTGGGAGTAAAAGAGAATTCTGATATGTAGCATTGACCATGTTCTGTTCCAATTTCTTACTACTAAAAATTTAATGACATGCTTACAGCATTTCTACCTGTTTGATCTCATGAGCCAGAGCAACACATCAAAAGTCAGCCTTTCAAGCTGTGCGCACTGAAAGTGCTGCTCCGGAACTTGAATTCCATTTCTCATTCTCAGATTAACCTTCAGCAAGTAAACGATTAAGTTTAATAATTTCAAGATTTTCATCATAATGGAAAAATCAGTGATACCTATTTGATAAAAATGGTGAGCATATCAAGTTTAATTCATAAAATCTTCCAAATTATTCAGGGATATCTATTGGGACATCTACAGGAATAGATTCCAACCCAGATATTTTGAAGCTCCTGACAATAAGTGAAGATAGATTTCTTAATCCCATCAGACTATGATTCATTTTTGAGATTTCAGTTTCTTTTCCACGCTGTTTTTCAGGTACATAAACACCCGGCTTTAGTCACCCTTTTTTGTCTGGTGCTAAAATGTCAGTCTTCTGCTTTATTTCCAGCTTCCTTGGGGAGTTCTGACAAGCTCTTCTGGCTTCTGGCCTTCCTACTTCCTTGTTTGGAACAGGAAGCTCATGTACAGCCCTCACACCCACTGACTGTACAGAGAAATTTTCCATAGTAGGTTGGATTAGTTGAAAATGTGAACATTTTTTTTGCCATGAGAAGTTACTCTGGAATTCATATAGAAAAGAGATTCAGGGGTGTGCAAGTTTTAAGATGGAGATATCAATGAATAAATGAAATGGAGTCAGCAAATAATGAGGAGATTCTGAATTACGGCAGTGCCAGTAGTAATCAAAAGATGTAAATTTTGACATCATTGCTGATGTTAGATAGCTCCAAGTTGAAAGAAAATAATACCAGAAAGGTGTATGGTTTACATGTGTTTTATTGACTATGCAAGGGTATTCCACTGGGTGGATCATGACCATTTATAAATAACATTTTGAAGAACGAAAATTCCAGAACACTCTATTATGTTCATGCAGAACCCGTCACAACCTAAGAGCACTTGTTCCCACAAAACGAGGGGATGTTACTTGATTTAAAATCAGGAACGGTTTGCATCATGGTTGTATCCATTCACTAGACTTATTCATTCTGTATGCTGACTGGACAATCTAAGAAGAACTAGAAGAAAGATCATTAAAATCCTGCCATTTACACAACCTTGCTTGCTGAGCACAAAGAGGAAGGTTGAAGTTGTCAAAGCTTTCATTTTACTTGAATCCACAATTGTCACCCATAGAGTAAGCAAATCTAATGAAGTATGGCAGTGGGCAAACCTACTTCAAAAGACCTCCCTTTAAAGCATTCAAAAGTAAAGATGTCACTTTGATGATTGAGATGCACCTGACTCAAGCCATGATATTATCGATCACCTCATAGACCTGCAAACACTGGAGAATGAATAAAGGCAAGAATTTATTCATTTGAATTACAATATTGGCAAAGAATATTAAACATACCACGAACTGTTAAAAGAACAGAAAAAATCCGTGTTCAAAGATGTTTAGTCAGAATGCTGTTTAGAAGCAAGGGTGCAGAGAATTCATCTCATGTACTTTAAATATGTTACCAAGAAGAAAGTGTATTTGGAGAAGGACATCATACTTAGTAGAGGGTCAGTGAAAAACAGGAAAATCATCCAGTGTGTGTGGAGGGTGGGGGTGGGAGAGCATTGAAACTGCCTAAAAAGGAATTCAAAAGAATTATACTAAGTTCCTAGAAAGATTGAGAGAGAGATAAAGGGAACCACACCAGAAAATCAAAGAAAACAGATGAAACTGCTACAAAGACAAACTGACAAAATAAATGTAAAACAAGAAACAATACAATAACAGCAAATAGAAAATGCAGATGATTAATATTAAAACGTCAGAAATAGGTAACTCACAGGAAAGACAAAGGAGTAGAATTGAATCAAGGGAAGACATAATTAGCAAAATTGAAGACATATCCTTTACTAGTAATATGATAGAGGAGCAATCAGAAACAATAATAAAAGAAAAAAAACCAGACGAATTTACTTTAGAGGAAGGCACTGAAGCTGCAGCTAGGGGAGAGGGACATGTCTGATCAGAGCACACGGGAAGAAATGAAAGGGGAAGGAGAGAGTGGAGCACATGCTGGACCACCAGGCCTGGAGGATGATAACCCTGCTCAGAGCAGCCAATGCACAGAGTGGACAATATGGCTGATCCCACTTTGAGACACGTCATCCCTCACTGACCCATGACCCTACAGGGGACAACACTGGAGACTCAGGGTCAGGATTGGCCCAGACTGACCCTGTGACACCAAGACAAAACACTAAAGGCGTGCTACAGGGCAGCGGGGGGAGCAGAGCAGGAAGCTCCTGAGGGAGTGCAAACAATAGATTTGGGGGCCAGAGCGTGGCACCCCATCAGAATTCATGGAGGACACACCTAGAGGTCAAAAATCAGAACTCAATCTAATTACAGGCTTTTCTTTCTTTTTAAATTTTAAAATATTTTTCTTTTTCTTTTTAAAATGAATTTATTCTTTTATAGGTCATTGGTTTTCCTTTTGTTGTCATCGTTGTGTTCTCTTTTGTCCCTTGGTCTTGCTATGCCTTCTTTATTTGGGTGCATATTGTTATCTCTGCAGATCTATCTAGATAATATAGGCTGGAGGAGAAAGCAACAGGATCAACAGTTCTGGGAGGACATGGGAGAAGGGGAGGCGGGGTGGTGTTGACCAACCCAGGGACGAGGGAGCAACAAGTGATCAAGAATTAGTGGCAAGAAGGGTGTGAGAGGCCTGATAAGGGCAATGAAACTGAGAGAAATTACTGAAACCCAAATGACGGCTGAGCATGATAGTGGAACAAGAGGAAAGTAAAAAGAAATAGAGGAAAGAAGTAGGAGAAAAAGGATATTTATAGAGGTCTAAATATAGGCATGTACATATGTAAATATATTTATATAGGATGGTGGGGAAATATATCTATGTGCATATATTTACAGGTTTAGTATTAAGGCAGCAGATGGACATTGGACCTCTACTCAAGTATTTACTCAATGCAAGAACACTTTGTTCTATTAAATTGGCATTCCATAATGCACACCTTCTCAACACAATCGCTGAAGATAAATGTGTGCATAAGCAAATGTGATGAAGAAAGCTGATGGTGCCCAGCTGTCAAAAGATATAGCATCTGGGATCTTAAAGGCTTGCAGGTAAACAAGCCGCCATGTAGCTCAGAAGCAACAAAGCCCACATGGAAAAAGCACACCAGCCTGTGTGACTATGTGGTGTAGAAGAGATCAAGTATCAACATCAAAGAACAAAAAATCATATCATTGTAAATGAGGGTGAATGCAGAGTCGAGACCCAAAGTCCATCTGTAGGCAACTAGACACCCCCTTACTGAAGGGTCTTGAGGAGGAGATGAGCCAGTCAGAGTGCAGGGTAGCAATTATGAAACACACAGCTTTTCTCTAGTTCTTAAATGCTTCCTCCCCCACTATCATGATCCCAATTCTACCTTACAAATCTGGCTAGACCAGAGGATGTACACTGGTACAGATAGGAACTGGAAACACAGGGAATCCAGGACAGATGACCCTGTCAGGGCCAGTGGTGAGAGTAGCGATACCTGGAGGGTGGAGGGAAGGTGGGGTAGAAAGGGGGAACTGATTACAAGGATCTATAAATAACCTCCTCCCTGGGGGATGGACAACAGAAAGGTGGGTGAAGGGAGACATTGGAAGTGTAAGATATGAAAAAATAATAATAATTTATAAATTATCAAGGGTTCATGAGGGAGGGGGTAGGGAGGGAGGGGTAAATGAGGAGCTGGTATTAAGGGCTCAAGTAGAAAGCAAATATTTTGAGAATGATGATAACAAATGTACAAATATGCTTGACACAATGGATGTGTATGGATTGTGATGAGAATTGTATGAGTCCCCAATAAAATGATTTAAGAAAAAGAAGAAGAAAGTCTAAGAACTATGTGGGGCACTATCAAGAGGAATAATAACCATATAAGTGGATTTCTAGAACTAGAAGAGATAACAAAATGAGCACAGAAATAATTGTCAAGGATTTATTGGAAGAAAAGTTACCTAATGCCCAGAAAGATGACATAATATGCATACAAGAAGCTCAATGTACCTGATAAAAGAGTTACAAGCAAAAGACACAAAGAAGTAAACTAGTCAAGTCAACAAGAGACTATAACCATAATAAACATCTACACACTCAATTTAAAAGCCCCAAAATATAGAAATCAAACTTAAACCAAATTGAATAGAGAAATCGATAACTCCACAATAATAGTAGAATATTGTAATATAAAACTTTTGATGAAAAACAGAACAAGTGCAAAAAAACGTAATAGAGACATATAAAACCTAAGCTACATAATGAGCCCTCTAAATCTCATGTGCACATACAGAAAAGTCCACCCAACCACAACACAATATGCATGCTTTTCAAACTCACGTGGAAAATTCACCAAAATAAACTGCTTTAGGCCAAAAAGAAAAGTCATTAAAACTTAAAAATACTGAAGTACTCTAAAACATGTTCTCAGATCACAAGACTACAGAAACAGAAATCAACAACTGGAAGAGCACTGGGGAAAATAACACATATAAAATGAAAAATATCTTGCTTAAAAACTATGAAACTCAAAATTGTAACTCACTGCCAATGAGTTGATTCTGATCTATAATGACCCTACAGGACTGGGTAGAGCTGTCCCTATGGGTTTCAGAAACTGTACACCTTTATGGCGAAAGAAAAGCTCATCTTTCTCCCACAGAGAAGCTGGTGGTTTCAAAGTGCTGACCTTGCAGTTAGCAGTGCAACTTGTAACCACTAAAGGTAATATAAATTTATTAATTATGTTTAAAACTCATAGCCATTAAGTCTCAGAATAAAAATTAGGCTTTCATTTCCCTTTTTTAAATCGCTGTGATATGTTGTTAATTTCTATTTGTTTTTCTTTTATCAATCAATTATTTGATCCGGGGCTCTTACAGCTCTTATAACAATCCAGACATCAATTGTATCAAACTCATTTGTACATATGTTGCCACCATCATTTTCAAAACATTTTTGTTCTGCTGAGCCCATGGTATTAGCTCCTCTTTTCACCCTCCCTTCCCCATCCTCCCACCCACATGGACCCCTGATAAATTATAAATTATTTTTTCATATCTTACACCATCCACTGTTTACCTTCACCCACATTTCTGTTGCTTGTCCCCCCTGGGGGGAGGGGTTATAAATCTATCATTGTAGTCACTTCCCCTCTTCTCCCCCTTCTTCCCCCAACTTCCCCCTACCCTCATGGTATCACTACCCCCATTGCTGTTCCTGAGGGTGTCTATCTGTCCTGGATTCCATGTGTCAGGAGTGCTTATCCATACCAGTGTACATGCTCTGGTCTAGCTGGATTTGTAAGGTAAAAGTGGGGTCATGATAGTGGGGTTCTGGGAGCATTGAAGAACTAGACAAATGCTGTGTATTCTGTCGGTGCTATGCTGCACGCTGGCTGACTCATTCCTTCCTTGTGACTCTTCTGTGAGGGAATGTCTAATTGTCTACAGATGGGCTTTCGACCTCCTCTCTGGTTCCCCATTTTTTGCATCAATGTATTTGTTTGTTTGGGGTTTTCTGATGCTTGATACCTGATCCTGTCAATACCTCATGATCACACGGGCTGTGTGATTCTTCCAAGTGGGCTTGTTGCTACTCTGCTAGATGGCTGCTTGTTTAACTTCAAGCCTTTGAGACCCCAGATTCTATATCTTTTAATAGGCAGGCACCACAGCTTTCTTCTGCACCCATTTTGACTTCAGCAATCATGTTGGGAAGGTGAGTGTCATGGAATGTATTAGAACAAAGTGTTCTTGTGTTACGGGAGTACTGGAGGAGAGACCCAATGTCCATCTGCTACCTTGATACTTAACATTTAAATATATGTACATAGACCTATATCCCTACTAATATATTTATATATGTGTATGCCTATATTTGTACCTCTATAAATGTCTTTTGCCTCCTAGTTCTTTCCTCTATTTCTTTTTACTTTCCTCCTGTCCCAGTATCATATTCAACTTTCAGTACTTTCTCTCGGCTACATTGCACCTGATCAAACCTCACCATGCATTCTACGCCCTCCTCATCACCGATTTTAGATCTCTTTTGTTCCCTTGTCCCTGGGTTTGTTGGCATCCCCCTTTCCTTTCTCCCCCTCATCTTCTCCCCCCACCCACCCCACACACACCTAAAGCCATTGGCCCTGTTATTTTCTTCTCAAGATTGGTTATCCTGCCTATCTTATATGAATAGACATGAGAAAGAGGAGAAAGGAAAAGAAAAGAAAGGAAAAGAAAATAGTTCCAGCTCTGTGGTGCTGACCCTTCTGATGGATTTTTCAATCAAATCTGGTCATGTGCCATGCCTTGCCCACCGGTTTCACAGTCTACCTTCAGGATTCCTTGAGGACTTCATTGCTTCGCTCCCCTTGCTGTTCCATTGTGCTCCATTGCTATAGTGGAGGGTGGGGGATGGGGGGGTCAAACTGGGCACAATACTGGCACCGTGTCTCCAGTACTGTCCCCCATAGCACTGTGGGTCAGTGATGGGGTGACGTGTCTCGTGGTGTGTCCAGTCCCACAGTCCTCTCTGTGCAGTGGCTGCTCTGAGCAGGAATGTCGTCCTCTGGGCTTGGTGGGCCAAGATGCAGATCTCTCTCTCTCTCTCTCTCTCTCTCTATCTATCTATCTATCTATCTCTCTCTCTCTATCTCTCTCTTTTTGCTCTCCTGTGGTCTGGGCAGACCCACCACTCTTCCCAAGCTGTATCTTCAGTGCTGTCCTTTGTGCTGCATTCTTCTGGGAAGGGAGTTATTTCTGTTAGTTCACTGCTTCATGCATGTGTACTGCCCTCCAGGCTTGGCCCCCAGGTTGAGGTCCGGTCCCTCTCTCACTTTCTCGTATACAATACCCTTCCCCTGTTCCCCCACTATCCATGTCCTCCTTTTTCCCCCCTTTCCCCTCCTTTTTAGTTGGCTTGGGCTCTCTTTTCTTATAAAGATTTACAGCATTGGAAGCCCACAAGGGCAGTTCTACTCTGTCCAGTAGGGTCACTACAGTTCAGAATGGAGGTTTCAAGGGCATTGGAGATGTTTGTTTGTTTCTTGTTTTTGTTTTTTGCCATTAGGTGTTTTCTGACTCATAGCAACCCTATTGTTAGGTGCTGTGTTGACTAGAGAATCAAATCCAGAGACACTAATACATGTGGAAGAGAGAGTTTTGTATCAAAGAGCAATTGTATATTGAGAAAACATTCCCGCCCAGTCCAAGTCCATAAGTCCGATATTAACCCGTAAATTCCTCTTCAGACTCACACAGCACATACAATGATGCTGAAGGAGGGGAGATCACAGGCCAGTGGGTATAAAGCCTGTGGATCCAATGGCAGTGAACACATCTCCTGTGCTCTGAATGCCATCACCATGGCTCCATGTGGCTTACCAACAGGAAGGCGAAACAGAGTGTGTCCTGCCTCTTCTGATGGTAGAATCAAAAGAAAGAGTTCCCAGAATTCTCAAGAGAAGGTCACACCCATAACGAGGCATCCATCGGGCTGTGACATGATTGTCAGGCTAGACTCCACTTACAACCTAGTTATCAAGTTGGCATGAAATGATGTAATGACCACAGGCCCCATCATGTTGTCTCTGATTCACAGTAGCCTTGTGGACAACACAATGAACACTGCCCAGTCCTGTGCCATCCTGACATTTGCTGTGGCGTGGGAGACCTTTGTTGAAGCCAGTATGTCATTCCATCCCTTTGAAGTCTTCCTCTTTTTCACTACCCTTCTACTTTACCAGCATGATGCATTTTGCCAAGGACTGGTCCTTTTTGATAACATACCAAAGTCCATAAAAAGAAGTCTCTCTGTCCTTGCTTCCCGGGAGCATTCTGGGTGTGCTTCTATTGGGACAGATGTGTTTGCTCATCTGGAATTTCAGTGCTCTCACTGCCCTTGTGGTTTGACGGACGTAGAAAGCCCTGTCTTTCTTCTGAGGATCTGATGGTGGTTTCAAACTGCTGACCTTGGAGTTAGCAGCCTAACATAAAGCCACTATGCTACCAGGGATCACTACAGGAAAACAGAAATAATTAAAGAAGAAATTTTAAATTTTCTTGAAGCAAATTAAAACACTACATAAAAGATATTTTAGCCACACACAAAAAAGCAGGGCTTGGATGGCAATGTATAGCAATCTTTAGAGAAACAAATCCACAGAAATCCATATATATAAAAGAGAGTTTTCTATAAAGGTTAAATGCACATCAAGTAAACATCCCAACCCAGTGCTGCCCAAGCCCACAAGTCCCACATTAGTCCATATGTTCAACACCAATCCACAAAGTCCTCCTCCGTCCCCCAAAACACACACAATGATGCTGACTGCAGGAGGAAAGCAGAATCAGTGAACATGTAAGCATCTCAGCACTGGAAGGGGTCTCCACACAACTGCTCCAGCACCCAGGGCTGCACCGGGGTAGGTCCATGTGGCTTCTCCTCAGGGATGTCTTGCAGGAAGTGAGCTTTGCCAGATGAAGCAGGGAACTGGCTAAGGCAGCTGCACCCTGGTCCAACCATCACAAAGTAAGAGACCGGAGAACTAGAAAGGCGAGGCTCACTGAGCTGTTTATCTCTCCGCCCTTCAATTAACCCCACATGTGTTTATCGGCCAGGTTGGCACAATAAACTTTAACTATCTGAAGCAATATACGCACACATCAAAAACTAAATAAGCAAGAACCAAAATCAGCACCTTAATCCAATATCTCTAGCAATTAGAAAATAACAGGGAAATAACCCTGCAGACACTAGAAGAAATGCAATAATGAAAGTTTGAGCATAAATAAATAAGAAGAATAAAACAGAAAAAATTAACGAAACTACAGATTGGTTCTTGGAAAGGCTTACTAAAACCAACACTGGCAAGTTTAACAAATGAAAGAGGGAAATGCAAATAACATGAAGGTAGGCTATATCACTGCAGAGCCAACTGAAATAAAAAATGATAATAACAAAATACCAAGACCAACTGTGCTTCAACAAATTTGAAAAGCATAGGAAAAAACTGGACAAATGTCCACCCGCCCAAACTAAATCAATCTGAGGAAGCAATTTTGAACAGATCCATCAAAGAAGAAATTGAACAGATCATAAAAAAACCCTCCCAACAGACAGCTTCATGGAAAATTCTCTCAATTCAGACAAACATGTGCACAAACACATGCATGAGGAAATGACAAGGGGCCCACTTCTTACCTCTTCTGACCAAGGATGGGGAAAGAACCTAACCCCGCGTCTGCCCAAAGATGACCCCTGTGACGCAGAGCAAAGACACGCCTCCACCCTTCATCTTTCTGGTCTTCTTCTGACACCAACTGTCCCTCCCACAGCACTTTATTTCCCAGGTGGAAATAAAGGATAATCCACTGCAGTAGCCACATAGAACTCACAGACAACCCTCATGCCTATAGAGCGTGTCAGGGAAGTTACCATGTTACAAGTCAACATCAAAAAGCATGAAGGACGCTGTTATTTTGTCTGCAAAGCCCCTTCTCAGCCCTGCTGGCGGGCTTGTCTCTCTCTGGTCCACAGTCTGTCAGTCACACTGCCCCTAGTTCTCTGCCATGCCCAGTGAAGTGTTACAAAGCTCTTTCAGATGCCCAGAGGGCACCCTCCTCTACAAGGCAGCATCAGCTAGACTTCGCCCATTCCATGGTCTGAGAAGCTTGCTGCTCTGCCACACGGTCTCAGTGCCTCTGCTAATGTGGCCTCGGGTGGCTCTGCTGCCACTGCCACGTCACACAGGAATCTCACACAAGCTCATCAGCTGGCTGTTCTTCCTTGATGGTCACGGAATTCTCTCTGTTCCTGCTTCTGAGGTGGTTCGCTTTTCAATCACTATTATAAAAAGTTACAAAAAAATTTCCATATACAAAGAAACGGTCTTTGAAGCTTACCAGGGAGGGACAGGGAAAAGAAGTTAAATTGCTAACTAGAGGGTAGATACATATCAATTTGCCTAAAGGGGGTGGAAGGAAGGATTCCCATGAAAGGGTAAAGATAAAAGAAGACACAGGGAGGAACACAGTGTTTAATGTAGCAACAAAACATACTATTACACATACATGCCTTCAATACTGTAATAATAATAATAATAATCTACAAATGGATACATAGACATGCAAGCAAACAGTTGTGGAAAGGTAATTGGGACTATACCCATGAATATGAATATCTATATATTTATATATCAGAGTATATTTCTAATACATATTTATATATGCTGCAAACACCATGGTGGCCTAGGAGATTACAAATTGGGCTGCTTTGGTAGTTACATAATTTCCTGTCAACTTGATTTATAGAATTGTAGGGGTAGCGTCTAGCCTGTCCAACAGGACACAGGCTGATAGAACCTCCCTGTGGGCATGGCCTACTCATTAGGAGGGTCCTGGAAACCTCCCCTTCTCTCTGCTTTTTGCTTTGTGTTGGTGAGCCAAGCTGAGATCTGCCAGAGCCAGGTGATTCCTCCACCGCCACTGGATCCACAAGACCTTGTGCCCACCGGCCTGTGATCTTCCTGCAGTTTGCATCATTGCATGTGGCTGCATGAGTCTGAAGAGGGAGTTACGGACTTATGAATTTGAGTTTAGACTTATGAACTTGAGTTAGACTGGGCTGGGATGTTTGCTTGATATATAATTACTTCTTGATATAAAGCTCTCTTTTACACATATATGAGTGACATTGGATTTGTTTCCCTAGTCCCCCCAGACGAACACAGCTTCTAACTGCCAGATCAGCAGTTCAAAACCACCAGTCACCCCACAGTAGAAAGATGAGACCTTCTACTTCCATAAAGATTTACAGTTTCAGAAACTCACCAAGGCAGTTCTACTCCGTCCTGTGAAGTCATTATAAGTCAGAATCAACTTGATGGCAGTGAATTGTGAGAGTAAATATATCCATGAATATTATGGAGCATATGAGGGGCAAAGTTATGAGAACATCTTAACATCATAGCCAAACACCATGAGAAATGATTTGTCCTGCACCACGGTCTCAAAGGAAAAAATAGGTCAACTGGTACAGCACAGTCCATGAAAACAATCTTTCATCTCCTACTTGGTGAGTAGCAACGGAATTCTGAAGTGCTGTGAGCAGTTATTGAAGATGCAACCATTGGCCCCTCCCCAGCCTCCGCACAGCATGAAGAGAATGAAAGAGGCAAGGAAATAATGTTGTAAGGGGCTAATGAGTGACATGATCCTCAGCCTCCATAACCCTGGGACAAGAACTAACTGGTGCCCAGCTGCCACTGCTGACCACAACAGGAGGCTGCAAATGGTGGGGTACATCTGTCGCCCGCTGACTTCACTAGGGGGAAGGAGAATCTAACTCCACACCGGCACAAGGCCAATTCCTACAAGGCAGAACGCCGGCATTCCTCTATCCTCCATCTTTCTTAGTCTTCTTCTGACACCCACTGCCCCTAACAACGCTCTACTTTTTTGCTGCACTCAAGAATCCATTAAAATAATTCATATAGAATTCACAGACAATATTTATTTATGATTATGGAGGGTTTTAGGGAAGTTAATAGGTTATAAGTCAAAACCAAGAAACATTAAGGATGCAGTTCTTTGGTGGGCCATACCTAGCCTCGGCTATGCCAGTAGACACCTCTCTCTCTGGTCCCTCAGTCTCTTAGCCACAGACACATGGCTCTTTCACCTAATGGAGTAACTATTACAAAGCTCCTTTAGCAATAATAAATAACCAAAAGGCAATCTACAAGTTTGTTTCCTACCTGACAGAACTAAGCCTTACTCGAGTATTCAGTGGCTGTCTCATGGCTGTCCTCCTGCTTCTCTGCTGCCTCTCTGTGGAGGGGTCTGGGAAGGCCTACACTACTTGTTCTTCTGTTTGGTCATCAGGGTATTCTCTGTCCCTGCTTCTAAAATGGTTCCCTTTATACCCAGAGGAGGGGCAAACCTGACCAACCTCCGTAAGGTCAGCAGTTCACCCTCTGGAGAAAGATGATGCTTTCTACTCTTATAACGCAATTCAATCGTGGAAACCCACAGGGGCGGTTCTACTCTCGTACAGTCACTACGAGGTAGAGCTGATTCCGTGGCAGTGAGTTTGGTCTGCTATTATACCTTATTTGCATGCTCACCCAGTCATTTGGTGAGAGTTGCAAAGACAGTGAGTCACTTCAAATAAATTCACCTGACCACAGCAGTCATGGAGAGAGAGAGAGAGAGAAAAAGGTGTGGAACAAATCTCAAAATCATTTTCTGAAAGACCAAGCTTATTGGTATGATAGACTGATGGAACCCCCAAGCTATAATCCTTAGACACCCTTCAAATCTAAAACTAAACTCACTCCTATGACTCAACTTTCAGCCAAATGATAGCGAGGTACATAATCCTTAGACCCATCAACCAGATGAAATTAAAGGGGCAGTGATTACTCCCAGATAAACCTCATAAGGCAGGAAGGTATAGTAAAGAAGATGAATGGAAATGGTAAATAGAGGGAGGGAGGGGGAAGAGTTATGTTATAAGGGTTACAATCATTTTCACAAAATAAAAAAACATGTGAATTGTGCAGTGTTTAGCCAGTTCTATACATGAACTTTCCCAAAATCACACTAAAAGGGTTTACTTATTTTTAATGTGGACAACAAAAGAAGGGCAATTTGTTCTATGAACTACTTCCAAAAGTTAAGTTAAAACACTGAATTTTAAAGATAGACAATCAATTGGAAAGGTTCTTTCTTGGCAAGAGAACTTACCAGACCAAGAGAAGCAGATAGCACATAGCCATGGAAGTTGCCTGAAACAGTGAGAAAAGTAAGATTTCTCTTGCCAAATGTTTGGTGACTAGGAGTTATATTTCTTTATATAATGGGTTGTCAGCAAAAGAACTTCTGTTTTGTTTTTGTTTTTAATATAATGACTTTTTCTTGTAATACACACTAAGCAAACACTCTAGAAGAAGTAATGGTTTGATATTACAGTTTCAGGCAAAGTCGTCCTACCCAACTTACTTGACACTGTATTTTCTTGCCAGAGAATGTTCTGCACGAGCCTTACTTGCACTCATGTGAATATAAATCCAAAATTGTTTACTTTCTTTCTGCTATGTGAGAGGTTAAGAGATAGAGCACTTTTTAAGACTCTCTATTTTTTCCTTCATCAATAGAATCTCCATATTTCTTTTTTTTGGCAATTACATTCCATTTTTAAATTTTATTGGTATATAATTTGCATATCATACAATTTAATAGTTCAATCAAATTAAGAAGAGGTGAACAATCATCACCATAATCCATTTTAGACTATTTTCTTCTTTCTTATACTCCTTGTTATTAGATCTTCATTTCCCCGCTATACCCTCAAGAAACCATTAATCCAGTTACTGTCTCTATAGATTTACCTGTCCTGGATTTAATTTACAGAATTAATAAATAAATAAGTAACAAAGTAAAACAGAGACAAACCTCAATTGAAAAGAAAGCAGAAAATATTAAAAAACAAAACAAATTTAAAATTGGTCAAAAGGGGATCGAATGATAAGGTGTTAAATTTTAACCTAACTGCATCTGCAATAATCTACTTTCCAAAGCATTATGCATAACAAGGCTGTTAACACCCCTGGTCTATAGTCAGAAGGGATTCATCAGAGGCTTAATATATGTGTATTTCGCTGTTATTTTTTTTAACTAAAAACCACTGTAAAATGTGTCAAAGGGGAGATCAAGTGCGAAGGTATTATATTTTAACATGGTTACATTTGAATCTCCATATTTCTAAGCACTGTCTCATCTCGCCTTACTTTGCTCTAAAGTGGTTTTATTCTGCTACGTCTGAAGTGCATTTTGAAAGAAGATATTATGAACTCCGATAAGGTTGCAAGTTGTTAGAAAAAAGAGGCAAAAATATGAAAACCATTTGCCCAACAAACTATAGTACCGTATTCAGTGCACAAATTATTTACATCCAAAAGGTTACTTATTATTTACATAAACTTGTCTTTTATTATCCAATGTTCATATCAGGGTACATCTCAGAGGTGCTATGGAGCAGATGATTACCTTTTTGAAGTTACAAAATAAGTTTTTCTGTCTTTCAGTAAATGAACCCCAGAATTAATTAACCTATAGGGGTAGAAAATAGGACAAGGGGGGCAGGGAGGAGGTACAGAAGGGGGGCTGATAAAAAGCAAGATGATCTCAAGGTACCCAAAAGAAATAGGATGTTTGGGAAGTGATTATGGAAGCAATCGTACAATTCTGTTTGATGAGATTGAATGATGACATTTGGGTTAATTCCCAAGTAAGAATAAATCGAACAACAAATGAATAAACAAGCATAGGTTCAGGAATGGTTGGGGGCTCACACTAAATCCCAGTTCCAACTTAAGAACAATTAATTGTTGCATCATGGACCTGCTTGATACTCACCTCTAGGAAGGGGACACGGAGGAGATGTGTGCTATAGCAAAATGTGGTGAAGAAATTAGATGGTGTCCGGCTATCAGATAAAGTAGTATCTGGGATCCTAAAGGCTTGTCTCCGAACAGCAGCCATCTAAATGAGAAGTCCGCTAAGTCCACATGAAAGAAGCACACAATCATGAGTCATAGAAGGACTGTGAAACATATAATCCCAAATTAGCATCAGACCCTAAAGTCTGAGTGCAGCCTTCTGGTTCCCAGAAGGCTATGGATGACATCAGGAGAGCAAGATGCTTAGGTGTCACTATACAGGAAACAAACCCCCAGGGAACTCCCTCGATCCACAATTGAGGAATAGAAGGAAAGTGGTCACTAAACTGAGTTTAGCATAGAGTTGAGCATAGAAGTTCAAAGGCATGCTAGACCTCATCTAGTTTCCAAAGTCTTACGTATTTTAGGGTTGTATTGTTTGATTTGGTTTTTTATTGTACATGTTAGGGGCTTTTTAGGGATATTATGTTATTGGGGGGTCACCCTCTTGAAGTTGTGGTATTTTTGGTTTTGGGGGTATGAAAACCAGAACTGATGAACCTATAAATTCAGCAAGTGGAATTTGGGTTTTGGGGGGATAGGGACACAGAGGGAGTGGCAGGGTTAAGGAGTAATGACATCAAGGGGTCCATATAGACAAAGAATGTTTGGAAACTCATTGTGGTAGCAAATGTACAATTCTGCTGGACATGATTGAACTATAGAGTGATTTCATCTATATATTAATCCCTATTAATAAAAAGAGAACAAAAGAAAGAAGATACACAAGTAGAGAGCATTATTGGCCAAGGGATCCTGAGCAAGGAAAAGAATCCCGAACACAGATGGTGGATGAGCAAAGCGCTGCCCCAGAAGCGAGGGGAAATAGAGGAAAGGAAGGCTGCAAATTCCGATGTCTGGGTCAGGAGCAAAGGGGAAAGAAGTTAAGGGAGGAAAGCCTCATCTACTGAGAACATGGGCTGCTGCTGAGAGAGCTGGGAGCCTTATGATGATTTGTGTAGTTGTCGTGGACAAGTAAGAGGTTGCTCGTGAGAAATGTGCTAAACGCTAGTGGAACAATGTTAGAGATACTGCTGAAGACTACATCACAGAAGACTACATCTCTCTCACAGAAGACTACATCTACTCACAGAAGACTACATCTCTAAGACACATATCCTGAGAGTCATTCTTTTGTGTTTTGATAGCCTGGTGACATAGTGTTCAAGAGTTGGGCTGCTAACTGCAACGTCAGAATTAAAATTTTAATACCATTCTCTCTTCTGGTTTTAGATTTCATTATCTACAATCCTTGGGTCACACGAGCTATTGCGCTCCTGTGTACACCTAGCTGACCCCTCATTTAGATGGCTACGTTTTTTAAGACAAGCCTTTAAGGCTTGCTATTGGTTCTGATAGCCTGACATTATGTGATTTCCTCGCCATGCTTTGCTCTACCAACTCCACCTTCAGCGAACACTTCCTTCAGGCAAGTATCAAGCAGGGCCACAGCCTAAGAGCTAATTGTTCTTAGATAAGGATTGATTTTAAGAACCAGTTTCTTTTGAGTCCTTTCCTCCAGGGAAAGCATCCCACCACAGCAAGAGAATATCTATTGGTTGTAGCCAGAGCTCTTCTGCCAAAGTTGTTCAGAAAGGACTTTGGGGCCAGGGCGTGGTGCCCCAACAGACTGGACTGGAAAACGCTCCTAAGGGCCAGCAAACGATCCCTGAACTAACTACAAGCTTTTCTCTTGTGAACTGTTTTGTTCTGTTCTTTGTCAGTGGTTTGTTTTTGTTATTTTGTTGTCTGGTTGTATACTGTTGCTTTGTTTTCCTCTGTCTAGTTTTTGTGCATGTTAGTGACTTCACAGGTCTGTCTGAATAGGACAGGCTGGATGAACTATCTGGAGGAAAAACAACGGGACCGACAGTTCCGGGGGGACTTGGGGTGGGGGGGTAGGGAGGGGTCAGGAAGTGGTGTTAACAAACCCAGGGACAAGGGAAAAACATGGGACCGCAAATGGTAGAGAAGGGGGAGTGGCAGGACTGGTGGGAAATGATCAAGGGTAAGGTTGCTTAGAGAAGAGGTATACTCTAGCCCAGGTGGCAATGAAGCATGGTAGTAGGGCAGGAGGAAAGTCAAGGGAGATGGAGGAAAGAGCTAGGAGTCAAAGGGCATTCATGGAGGTCTAGACAAAGACATGTACATGCAAATATATATAGGAGGATGGGGAAATAGATCTATGTGTCTATATTTATACGTCAAGTATTAAGGTGGCGGAAGGACCTTGGGCCTCTATTCAAACACTCCCTCTATGCATGAATACCTTCTTTTATTAAATTGGAACTCTATGATGCTCACTCTCCCGACACAACGGCTGGAGCCAAAGTGGGTGAACAAGTAAATGTGGTGAAGAAAGCTGATGGTGCCCGGCTATCAAAAGAGATAGTGTCTGGGGTCTTAAAGGCTTGAAGGTGAACAAGGGGCCATCTAGCTCAGAAGCAAATAAGCCCACATGGAAGAAGCACACTGGCCAGTGCGATCACGAGGTGCCCAAGGGACCAGGTATAAGGCATCATGCAAAAAAAAAAAGACATAAGTGTGTGTATGTATGTGTATCTGTATATACGTATGTATATGTATGTATATATATATATATATATATATATATATATATATCTCATATTAAATGAAGGGGGAAGTGCAGAGTGGAGACCCAAGGCCCAAGTTTCGACCAATGGAGATCCCCTCATAGAGGGGTTTAGGAGAGGAGATGGGTTAATTAGGGTGTGAGGTAGTATCGATGAAGAACACAGCTTTCCCCCAGATCCTGGATGCTTCCTCCCCCCAACTACCATGATCCGAATTCTACCTTGCAGGGCTGGATAGGACAGAGGCTGTACACTGGTGCATATGAGGGTTGGAGGTACAAGGAATCCAGGGTGGATGATACCTTCAGGACCAAGGGTGTGAGGGACGATGCTGGGAGAGTGGAGGGTGAGTGGGTTGGAAAGGGGGAACTGATTACAAGGATCCACATGTGACCTCTTCCCTGGGAGAGGGACAGCAGAGAAGGGGGGAAGGGAGACTCCGGATAGGGCAAGATATGACAAAATAACGATGTATAAATTACCAAGGGCACATGAGGGAGGGGGGAATGGGGAGGGAGGGGGAAAAAAAAAGAGGACCTGATGCAAGGGGCTTAAGTGGAGAGCAAATGCCTTGAGAATGATTGGGGCAGGGAATGTATGAATGTGCTTTATACAATTGATGTATGTATATGTATGGATGGTGATAAGAGTTGTATGAGTCCCTAATAAAATGTAAAAGAAGAAAAGAGAAAAAAATGATTAGGGCAAAGACTGTACAGATGTGCTTTATACAATTGATGTATGTATATGTATGAACTGTGAAAAGAATTGTATGAGCCCCAATAAATTGTTAAAATAAAAAAAAGAAAAAAAGAAGAAAAGAAAATCACAGTCCGCACTTGACCCTGCAACAAAAGAACAGCAAGTTCCCAGACCAACTCCAACAAACCACTTCTGGCCCAGAACCATAACCTTGTTTCAATACATTTGTATGACCACTCCTTGGAAATGTGTCACCTATCCATAATTCTCTCAATTTACTTTCTGGTTTACAAGTATAAAACCGTAAGCCTCCCTTTTTTCCCCCAGAGCTGACCTTGGCTACTCTGGTCCCAGTTTTCTCTCTGCTTGATCAAGCCAAGTAAAACGTTCTCCTTTCACTTTCATTCAGGCTCTGCCTATGTTTCTTAAAGTGCCCCTAGAGAGAACTAAGTAACACTGATCCAGCCGTTCTCAACCTGGGGTGACCCAATCATAACAGTAGCAAAATTACAGTTACAAAGTAGCAACGAAAATAATATTATGGTTGGGGGGAGGGTCACCACAACATGAGGAGCTGTCTGAAAGGTTGAGGACCACTGCTCTAATTCTACTCTCTCCTTCTCTCCCTAGAAGTTACCAGTAGTTTAGTACCCCATCCATGGCTTCAAAATTTATCACCAAGGTATATTATCCATAAATTTTATTTACTTAATGCTATAATTTCTCTATAAATATCACTTGGATTTCATGTCGTGTGATTCTGAGTGGTTTGGAGATATAAATAAGGGTCACCTTACTGTACCTATTCAAGGATTTGTGTTTTTCTATATATATTTTGTTTTTGAGACTTGTCTATATTATTTAGTTGAATTCCAATTAAAATTATAGTTCCTGAATATCAAGTATAGAAGGTTTCATAGTAAGGTCAAGTAATGCCTTGTTAGGAGAAAGATTTTTCATTTTACTAGTTATTTCATTAAAAGCAAAAACAAAACTTTTTTCCAAATAAATGCTTTCAATTACATATTCCTAATTAAACTGAAATGTTTGGGTATACTGATCCAAGATTCACTGCCAACAAGTTGATTCCAACTATTAACAAAATGAAATCCAAATGCTTAGTATAGTTTATTCCTTTACAGAACAAAAATAAATAAAGAGAACACATTAATTCTCTATTATAAATATTCTAACAGATGCACTTTTCTAAAACAAACATACAATTCAGTAGTCTTTGGACAATAGATTTTAAAACCAACTTCTGAGTATTATAGGAACATTCTATGCTAACAGGAATGCAAATATCCCCCAATCTTCTGTATTATGCAAGGGGGTACCCCAAAATGGAAATTTTTTTCAAAGCTATGTATGTAGATTTTTTTTTAACAAAACAACCTATCACCTTCAAAGTACTCTCCATTACACTTAATACATTTGTCAAATCTGTGATTCCATCCTTGGAAACATTTTTCAAACTTACATGTTTGAAAGGCTGACAGCACCTCCCTCATTCTTTTCTTCAGTTCTATGTTATCAAATTGCTGTCCTTTCATGTCCCTCTTCATTCACAGAAATAAAAAAGAAGCCGCAGGGAGCACGGTCAAGTGAGTCAGGTGCATGGGGGAAGAGCAGCATGCTGTTTTTTTTGCCCAAAACTGGTATACTGAGAAGGCTGTGTGAGCAGGTGCATGATCTTGGGGCAAAACCAGTCCCCCATCTGCCACAAATTAGGCTTTTTTGATCACACACTGTTACACAATATCTTCAGTACCTTTCTAGAAAAAGCTTGATTAATAATCTGACCTGGTGGAGCAAATCCAAATGCATTATTCCTCTCACATCAGAAAAACAAATGAGCATCATCTTGATCTTTGATTTCACTTGGTCAGCTCTTGGGGGGGTAAGATGATGACGGGGTCCTTCTACTGGCTTGATTGATGCTTGCTTTCGGGGTGATAAGAACAGCACCAAGTCTCAGTCTCTTTGGAGCTGTTCTTTCAAAGCATGGCATGTTTTTTCCTGGTTCTTTGACCTGGTCAGTCAGAACCCAGGGCACACATTTTGCAGGGACCTTTCTCATTCCCAAATCTTCTGTTAAAATGTGTCGAACCAAGCTCCAAGATAGTCCAGATAACTTCCCCATCTCTTCAATGGTCCGTCATCAGTCTTCAAGTACAAGACCATGAAATGTCAACATTTTTTGTCCATTCTGGACATTGACAGACATCCCGAACTAGGTTTGTCATCAATAGACATTTCACCTTTTTTGAAATCAGAAAACTACTTGTACACTTGAGTTTTTTTCCCCATAGTACTGTCCTTGTAAGCTGTGTTCAACATCACAACAGTTTCTGCAGCATGTTTCCTGAGCAGGAAACAAAATTTCACAGCCTCACACTGTTCTCTTAAATTAGCCATCACAAAAACAAAACAACAACAACAACAAAAAAAAAACCCCGAGGTTTGAGCAAAACTACTTTTATAAAAAAAATTCACTGTGACCAAAGAGAACCTTCCCAGGTAATGCCACTGGGTGCACTAACTCAGAACAAGTTGATAGATGCTCACCTAGCAAAAACACACAAATAAATGCATACTAGGAAAGTTCGTGTTTTGGGGTTTGTTTGGGTTTTTTTTGGCAGGAGGTGGGGCTGGGGTACCTCCTCGTGTTTCTAATCTAAAAAATATATAAGTAACCAAGTGTTTGGAATTCTCAAAACGCTCTTAAATCAGTATCACTGAAACATGTAGCTGAGAGATGCAACTATAATTTTAATGAGGCTGTTGAAGATAAAGTGAGTTAAAAATATTATATAATATATAGGATATGATCAAATGCATGTACATATATCCATATGATCTAATTTTAATTCAATGTAGTACTTCATTATCTGAAGATCCTACATTTTTATTCACACCTTAGCTGCAGAAGTTAGATTCTTTGTTCTTCCCCTTTATTACAGGCTCTAAGAATTCCATGCACATCTCTGGCAATGAGTGTCTCTGGGCTTCTTCTATATAAAAATTTGGGGTCATGTGCATTTTAACTTTATTCAAACTTACTACCATCAAGTCAATTTTGATTCATCCCAGTGTCATTGAGTCTATGTTGACTCATTGTGATCCTATAGACAGACTAGAACCATCACCTATAGATTTCTGAGACTGTAACACTTTTCTCCCACAGATTGGTAGATGGCTTTGAACTGCTGGCTTAGTGGTTCATTAGCAGTCTCACCACTCCACCAGACACCTGAACCTTGACTTACAGCAACCCTATTGCCTAATTGTCCTAAAAGGGATTTTGTCCATATGTTGTTGCACATCCAAAATATGAGACTGGTCTCACAACCCCACTCACACATAGACTTTTTCTCTTTTCAAGCTTGAGGTCAGCATTTGTTAGGTTATTATTGGCCATAGTAGTTTCTCTTTGTGAATTGCCTCATGTTAATTTTCTCAGGATTTTAATGTTCTTTGAATATTTAGAGGAATTCTGGGTAGAATTTTTTTTTAAGTTTTACCATGTGTCAAATCTCTCCTCCCAGTCTTTAAAACATTTTATTAGGGGCTCATACAGCTCATCACAATCCATATATACATCAATTGTGTAAAGCTCATCTGGGGTTCAGTGTTATATACAGTTTTTATTCTTTTGAGGATCTCCATTAAATGTTTGACCTACATACTAAACCAAACCAAACTCACCACCATCAAGTCAGTTCTCACTGATAGCAACAGGGTAGAAATGACCCCTGTAAATTTCTTAGATTACAACTTTTTATAGGAGTAAAAAGCTTCATCTTACTCCCTCAGAGCACCTGGTGGTTTCAAACTGCTGACCTTGAGGTTAGCAGCCCAAAACATAATAAAACATAACCACTACACCAAAATCTGGAGCAGTGGCTCTAAAGGTATGCACTACAGACTAATGATAGCCATCTCACCTGGGAAGAAATGCAAATTCTTAAGTCACAGCCATTTCTAATGAATCAAAGACTCCGAAGTTGGTGCCAAAACCCATGTTCTCCAACTGACTAAATCATTGTTTCTCCAGGAATCCAGAGTTCTGCTTCCATGGAATTAGGGTGATCCACCCAGGCTATCAGTCCTCAGGTGTCCTTTTGAATCTACAAGGAACTGGTTGCCTAGAGTTACCTTCCAGTCAATCAATAACTTAGTAAGCAGCTTAGTGGTTATCATTTCACCTTGTTCTTTGAATTCAGTGAGTTCTTTGGGGGGAATTATTTACATACAGCCTGTTTCCAGAAGCAGGAATTCCAGGTCTGACTAACACTTTTTTTAGGGCGCATGCTTTCTACTCACAAAAAGAGCTACACTCTTAGAAAGCCACAGAGGCAGTTCTACCACGTCTCTCTGAGTCGTGATCAACTCGATGGCAGTGAACTAGAGCTCAAACCATTGTCCTTGATGACTATTTCTGTAACCTCTCCTGGGCTTGGATGATCCCTCTTGAGAAATTAACATAACAGGGATCCTTTAACCCAATTTCACTATTATCTCTTTGAAGCACTCAATTGGAGTTTTCATAATAAATATATGCTGTGACATCCTTTTTATGTTTCTCTCAGCAATTTAGGTTTGGGGCACACGTAACTTTGATGCAGACCAACTTTGAGACGCACTGGTCTAGAAGTCCCCATCTCCTAAACCCAACAAACACTTAGCCTTCTTTTCATACCCAACGAAAAGTGTCCTTCACACTCGTTTCTGCTTCCACCCTGTCCCTTGCTGTTCTTACATAAAATTTTGCTTTTGCAGATAGTCTTTCTCTCTCTCTCTCTCTCTCTCTCTCTCTCTCTCTCTCTCTCTCTCTCTCTCTCTCTCTCTCTCACACACACACACACACACACACACACACACACGGAAATGGTGAGGAGGCCACTTGTGATCTCCTCTAACCCAAAAAAGGGAAGGAGAACTCAACTCCACCTCTACCCATGGATGGTGGCCCCTGTGCTGCAGAGGAAAGACACACTTCTACCCACCCACCCCTGTATTTCTTAGTCTTCTTCTGATACCAACTATGCCAGGGAAGTTCACACATTACAAGTCAAGATCAAAAACCAGGGTGAAAGAGATAAGGCATCAAGAAGCCCAGGAAGGAATAGTATATTTGGAGACTGATTGCAGAAGCAATTGTACAATTATGCTTGACATGATTGAACTGTGGAATGATATGATGTGTATTAATTCCTAATTCTAGCAAAAACAAACAAAAAACAACTATAGATCCAGGGGTGAGTTCTGGGCTCACAGTGAATTCTAGCTTCAACTTAAAAACAATTAGTTCTGATATGGCCTGGCTCATTACTCACCTTTAAATAATGAGCACTGAAAGCAAGCAGGGTACAGCAAAGTGTGGTGAAGAAATTGGATGGTTTCTGGCTATCAAACGGAACAGTGCCTGGGGTTTTAAAAGCTTGTATTCAAACAAGAAGCCATCTAAGCAAGGAGTCAACTAAGCCCACACAGAAGAAACACACCAACTTGTGTGATCCAAAGATGACAATTACAAAATCTGAATATGGCGAAGAGGGAAATATCAGAGATAAAATTATGAACACATCATTGGTAGAAGACTCTGGAAGACCGTGGGAAACCCAAAACCCATCTGTATGTATATAGTCAGACAGAACTGATGGCAGATCCTCTTTAGCCAAAGGCAAGAGTCCAGAACAGTCTTTCTATCAGACAGAGACCATTTTAATATTCATTTGGCTGGATTGAACTTGATACTTGTCCAGTTGACCTCCCTATAGACATGACCTGAATTTGTTCTGGGTACAAGTATCTCTTAGATGTTCTATGACATAAATTTCTGCCCTGGCTTCTTGAGTGTTCATGGGGGTCCTCTACCTCTCAAGCATTATTTGTATTTTGCTTTATACTAATATGATCTTATCCTAACCACCTTAGCATGATGTGATTTTCATTGTCTTCGGTTGGGTTTCCCAGTGGTGAAGCACAGGAGGAGTGGGTGTATAATGATAACAAGGTGTTATAGGGAATGCAAGGAAGGGTTGGGGTGGACACTAGGGAGGTAAAAGGGATTTGGGGAGTAAATAATGAAGGTGGGAAGAGGGAGGGAGCACTAGAATTGTGATTGCCCAACTCATTTTAAAATCAACTTAACCATGAAAGTGGGGGAGATGCTCTAAGATAGATGTGGTGCTGATTGTACAATTCCCCTTGATATGATTGAATTATTGAACTATTCAATTATATGTTATGTAAATTGTGTGCCAAAAAAACTGTTGGGGGTGCAGAGCATTAAGGACACAATTATTTTATCTGCAAAGCCTCTTCTCAGCCCTGCTGGCGGGCTTGTCTCTCTCTGGTCCACAGTCTGAAAGTCACACTGCCCCTAGTTCTCTGCCACGCCCAGAGAAGTGTAACAAAGCTCTTTCAGATGCCCAGAGGGCACCCTACTCTACAAGGCAGCATCAGTTAGACTTGGCTCATTCCATGGTCTGAGAAGCTTGCTGCTCTACCACACGGTCTCAGTGCCTCCGCTAATGTGGTCTCGGGTGTCTCTGTTGCCACTGCCACATCACACAGGAATCTCACACAAGCTCATCAGCTGGCTGTTCTTCCTTGATGGTCACAGAATTCTCTCTGTGCCTGCTTCTGAGGTGGCTCACATTATACCAGTGGAGGGGCAAAGCTCTCCCTCTCCTAATGTGAGAGTCCTCTATACCTTATGTGGTAGTTACATCATTTCATGTCAACTTAATAAGTGTAGGGGTGGGATCAAGCCTGTCAATCAGGTCGCAGCCTGATTTATACCTCCTTGTGGGTATGACCTTCTCATGAAGATTCTGGGAATTTCCTATCTTCTTTCCTAGAGGTGGGACACACTCTCTGTCTTTTACATTCCTGTTGATAAGCCACATAGAATCACGCTAATGGCAGCATGAGTCTTGGAGCTTGAGAAGCCATATGGAGACCCACACCAGCACTGAGATGCTTCCACTGCCACCGGATCCACAAGACTTTCCACTCACCAGCCTGCAATCTTCCTGCATCCGGCATCATTGCACAGCTGTGTGAGTCTAAAGAAGAATTTATGGACTAGTATCAGATATATGAGTTAATATTGGACTTTTGGACTTGGACTAGTGTCAGACATATGAGTTAATATTGGACTTATGGACTTGATCTGAACTGGGCTGTGATGTTTTCTCAATACACAATTGCTCAAATGGGTGTATAAGCAAATGTGGTGAAGAAAGCTGATGGTGGCCAGCTATCAAAAGATTCCACATCTAACACCTTAAAGGTTTGAAGGTAAACAAGTGGCCATCTAGCTGAGAAGCAAC
This sequence comes from Tenrec ecaudatus, assembly GCF_050624435.1. Lineage (NCBI taxonomy): Eukaryota > Metazoa > Chordata > Mammalia > Afrosoricida > Tenrecidae > Tenrec > Tenrec ecaudatus. Next base: position 70,769,055 of record NC_134539.1, on the reverse strand, counting down.
AAAGACCACATAGAAGAGAGACACCAGCCTGTGTGATCATGAGGTGTCCATAGGATCAGGTATCAGGCATCAAAGACCCAGAACAAAAAGTCATTTATGAGAATAAGGGGAAGCACGGAGTGATACACAAAGGCCACCTGTAGACAACTGGACATCCCCTCACAGAAGGGTAACAAGGAAGGGACAAGTCAGCCAGGGCTCAATATAGCACTGACAAAATCCCTCAGGACCAATAATGAGAGTTACGACACCCAGAGGGTAAATGGAAGGTGGGGGAAGAAAGGGGGAACCTATCACAGTAATCAACATATAACCCCTCCCAGGGGTACAAACAACAAAAACATGGGCAATGGGAGACAGCAGTCAGTGTAAGACAGGAAAAAAAATAATAATTTATAAATTCTCAAGGGTTCATGAGGGATTGGGCAGTCGATGAGCTGCTTTCAAGGGCTCAAGTAGAAAGAAAATGTTTTGAAAATGATGATGTCAACATATATACAAATGTGCTTGACACGTTGGGTGGATGGATGGATTGTGATGAGTCCCCAATAAAATGATTAATATATATATAATTTATCTTTGATATAAAGCTTTCTCTTACACACATATGTGTCTCCAGATTTGTTCCTCTACTCAACCTGGACTAACACACCTTATTTGCATGATCCCACCCATACTTTTGTTGGGAGTTACAAAGACTATGAATAGAAGCCATACCAAATAATTTCCTTCACCACAATATTGTATATATAATACCTATAATATAGACACATAAAATATTACTGTTAATCAGGTATTTTAATAAACACCTGTCAAGAATAATAGTTTCTCTTTCTTTTTAAAAACAGCTTTATTGTTACATAACCCACATATATAATTTAATAATTAAAGCACACCAAGAAGAGTTGTACAATCAATACTGCAACTGATTTTAGAACATTTTCTTCTTTCTTGTACTCATTGTTATTAACTCCCCATTTCTGCCATACTCCCAAGAAACCATCAATCCAGTTACTATATCTATAGAGTTTCCCATCCGATTATACACTGAAAAACAGACTAAGTAACAAAAAAGCTAACAATAATCACAAAATGAAATAGATCAAAAGGGAAATCAAATGATAGGGTATTAACTTTTAGCCTAACTATATCTACCATAATCCACTTTCCAATGCAGTCTGTGTGATGGCAAGGCTATACTCATCCTTGTGGGAGCCCCAAATGCAGTCATAGATCTATGGCTCATATCTCTGGTTCACATTGTCATTTTATGTTAGAGAATATTGCAAATCATCTCCCTGGGGCATAAGGTAATTCTGTTGATAGTGTCATTAATTTAGCCAAAGGTATAGGATTTGAAACACAGTTTCAAAATGGAGATTATACAACTATAGGCTGACTATAAACCACGATACATGGATTATTGACTTGTATAGATTAAGAATTACAGTTTCTCTGGTGTTTTACATCTCAATACTTGCTTATTTTTGTTTATTCACTGGGGATCTCAAGTGCAACTTTTCCTAATATGTGCTTAAGATTGTTGACTTTGCTCTTACATGTGCACCATTATTTGGGTTTAGAAGTCAATGTTTGCAGTTATTTTCTATCATCTCCTTGAAAATATTATTTTGTTGTAATCTGGCATCTATTAAAAATGAAAAGTCTAATGCAAATTCCTTAGCAGAAATTCTGTTTTTATCTCTGGTGGATTTTGGGTGGTTTTTTTGTTTGGTTTTTTTAATGTTTGAAGTTTCGTAAAATTACCATCTGGGCCTCTGTGTGCAATTATTTCTGTTTATTGTTTTCAGTATTCTGAAAAATCCTCAGCCATTCTCTTTGAACAGTGCTTTTCACCATCTTTTTCTTTTTTTCTTAAATTCCTGTTGGATATTCTGGGAGGTGGGGGCCTTCAAAAATTCATGGAAATTTTTAATTATCTTTTCATTCAATTTGTCCCATGAATTTTCTGAAGCCAACTTATGTGTTGAATACTATCCATCTGTTTTCCATGCCTCCCATCAATTTCCTGGTTTCTCTCTCTCTCTCTCTCTTTCCCTCTATGCTGCATTCTTAGTGTTTTCCTTAACGCATTATCCAATGCACTCAATTTTCTTTCCCTTTTTTCAGCCTAGAGTTAATTAAATATACTGTATGTTTTAGTTCATTGTCTATATGTTCCATGAACAATATATCTAGTTGGTTTTATTTTATGCATTTGTACTTTATTTATTGATCTCACAAATTTCCACCTTAGACAGGGTGCTTGCTATATTATCATATTTCTATATTGCTCTTTTTTTTAGGGACTGAGGAAGATCCCAATGGAATATATATTGCTCTTTATTATCCGTTTTTTCCCAGTTTTATTAATAACTTTATTTTTATAGTAACTTTTTATTCGTTTTATAAGTTTTATAGTAACTTTATTTTTATAATTTTTATCATTGGGGGTTAATACAATAGCATCCCATAGTTCAATAACAGCATTGACTGTACAATTGCTTCCACAGTCAGTTTCCATTCTTTCCCTGCCTGGACTCCTGGATATCATCTCCCTTTACTCCCCCTGCTCTCACTTTATTTCTGCCTCTTTTTTTCTAGATTAATTCTTAATTTTTAATTATTACTACTGGAATACCAAACACATGTTTCAAGTCTTATATAATATCATAAGTCATATTATTTAATTATTCCTAAAGCCATTGCATTGCCATTTGTTAGCTATCAGGTTTAGTGTAGATTCATACGTGCATTTTGGAATTTGCAGTCGCAAACCCGTCTTAGGTGAAATGTCTTTCCCCAGCCCCTTGCCAGGCAGTCTCAGTTTTGAGGTTGCTCTTTCCTGCCCCCCAACTTTAAGTGACAACTTGACACCAGCTCACTTCCTCTATCTGCTGGTGGTTACCCCAGATACTGAAGATCTCCCAGGGTTTGAGACAAGGCTCACTTTCTAGTTGTAAGCTTACACAGAGTCTTTCTCTTCGAGGCGCAAAGCTTTGTAGAAGTGCTAGCCCTACCTAATGATCACAAGAGAACTTCACTCCATCTCACTGATCAGAAGGGGAGTCTCACTCTAGCACCCAGTCTCAGGATACCTCTGCCTGCTCTCAGAGCTTCAATTCAGGCAACATAACCCCTGTCATAGTTTTGTGCTTTTGTTGTGTCTGCTTCAAAGAGATGCTAATCATTTACTTAATATATTCACGACTTTTATCAGGAGCCCTGGTGACATAATGAGTCATATGTTACCCTACTAACTGAATGGTCAGCAGTTTGATGCCATTAGCCACTCCTTAGGAGAAAGATGAGGCTTTCTGCTTCCATAAAGATTTATGATGTTGAAAGCCGTATATGGAGTGAATATTCAAAATATTCACCAAGAGTAGATAGTATTTCCATATTCTTTTCTTTGATAATATGTGTTTGGAGGAAAGTGAGGCTTCAAGAATACGTTTATAGTGCCCTCTTTTCACACAAACTTGACAAGGAATCTGCTTCATTACGCGTTTAAGGCCCAGGAAGGTGTACAATATGATGTACAGTAGTCACGTTAGCCTTCATGTGACAGTTTTAACTGCAGGGTCTCAGTGCTTCTTCTGGAAGATGCTACAATTATTCACTGTAATTCTTTGTAGCATGTCTTCATCACAAAGAAAATTTCCGCCACTTTGAAGTCACAGTTCACATGCAGCAGGGGGGATTGTAAAGATATAGAGACTAACACAGCTGAGTAAGGCCTAAACTACTGTGGGCAAACATTCAACACACGTGTATGCTGGGACTGATCAGGCTCATTAATTTTGGTGTCCTTTAACACTGCATTGGCAGCAGCTCCTGGCTATCTCCGTAAAATGTACTAGGCTGTCACTTCCAATTAACCAGAGTTACCATGCAATGAGAATTGCTTACCATCCAAAGATTACATGCTGGACCCCATCAGCAGCTCCTCGGGAGATGGGAGAGGCTCTCTCCTCCCTTAAAGAGTTACAGTCTGAGAAACCCACAGGGGAAGTTTGACTCCACCCTACAGGATTGTTATGAGTCGGAATGGACTCAATGGCAGTGAGAAGGAGCAGTGGTGACATACTGGGTTGCACATTGCTCTGCTAACCCCAAGGTCAGCAGTTCAAACCCACCGGCAGCTCTGTGCCAGAAAGATGAGGCCTTCTACTCCCATAATGGTTTACAGTCTCAGAAACCCACAGGGAGTCCCATTCTGTCCTGTAGGGCTGCTATAAGCTGGAATCGACTCCATGGCAGTGAGTTTGGTTTTGATAAGGAGAGTGTTCCTACGGGGCCGAAGTGGCAGTGCACCCAGCCTTGCAGGTGTAATATGTGAGATGTGGGGCTGCTAACAGAAAGGTCAGCACATTGAAACTGCCAGTCTCTCTGTGGGGGGACAAGTGAAGCATTCTGGTCCCCTGAAGATTTACATCCTCTGAAATCCATGTGGGTAGTTCTGTCCTGCCCTATAGGGTCACTATGAGCCAGAGTCCACTCAGTGGCAGTGAGTTTGGTATGTTTGGGGGTTGTTGTTCTTTTTAAAGATGTTTCTGAGACAAATTTCTCCAAGAAAACATTCTTTTTGGGTGAGGCTGGGAGAAAAATAAGGTTAAGTGAATTTGAAAACACTGAATTAGAATCACTCAGGTGTTATTGTTTTAAACCTTCCTATCAGACTTATCATACCAGGGAGCTTCGAAGGTTCTCAGAATAGTTACATTATCTTTTAATTCCCTTTTCCCCATGAACTTCCTGAAGCCCTCTCATACATGATAAATTTCTATTTTCTGAACTCCCTAAGCCAGAAAGGAACAGCCTATAGGACAGGTATTCCATTGACCATCCTTGGAGAAGTATTATTCTTGAAACAGTGATGGATACATTACATAAGTACGGGAGGAGGGGAAGTGTGCATAATGTTTCAGGGAATGCTACCCAACAAACTTTGTCTATCAAATGCTACATAGCAAATATCTTGGACTCTGTGGACTATGTGGTCTCTAGGGCATCTGTTCACTTCTTCTTAATGAGTGATTGGCTAAAAAACTGGTTGCAAAAGAATGCTGGGGATGCTTTGTAACAAACAAGCTTTCATTCCACAAACACTGATTGAATGCCTATTTTGATGAAATATTATTGGATCAAAGAGTGCTTGGATTAATATGTATGTGGAAGGTCATGATGCTTAGGGCGATTGCACCGCATAAAGCCCAATGGCTATCATGCAGAGTGCATTGGAAAGTGGATTATGCAGATGGAGTTATGTTAAAACTTAACACCAAATAAATAAATAAATAACTTAACACCTTATAACTTGAGCTCTCGTTTGGCCCATTTTAAAGTTGTTTTAAGTTGTTCTTTGTTTTGTTTTGCTTTTGTTGTTGTTGCTATTTGGTGTGCTTTCCTATATATGAAATCCAGGCTACATAAATCTATAGAGGCAGTAGCTGGATTAATGGTTCTTTGAGGGTATGGCAGAGGAGGTTGGGGGGAAAGGGAGAGGTAGTAATAATGATTACCAAAAATGAAGAAAATGTTCCAAAATTGGTTGTAGTAATGATTGTCCAACTCTTCTTCATGTGATTGAATTCTTGAATTGTTTGAAATTCGGATTATGTGCTAATAAAACGTTTAAAGCTCAAAATAAAATCGTAACTATTTTTAAGTCTGTAAGTGCTTTGGTTTACTTATATAGATGGGTTTTCATTATACATTCTGTAAAATCAGTATGTTGAGTGTCAACATTCCACAGAGGAGGAAACTGTGTGTCAACTACCTTGGGTCACTGTGTCAGAGGTGGCATCTAAGAATGGACAGTACCTGGGCACACCCCAGTATGGTATATCTGAGTCACTTTGTGAGATTGCCTCATAAAAATATTCAAAAGAAACCACTGCCCATGAGCCAGTTTCAGCTCATTGTGATCCTCTGCGGGGTTTCCGAGACTGTCAGTCATTCTGGGAGCAGATAGCGTGGAGGGGCTGGTGAGTGTGAACCGCTGACCTTGCAGTTAGCAACCCACCATTTACCCAACAACACCCCAGGGACTCCTTGTCTAAAGATGGGACCACAAGAAAAGTTTCAGGAAAAATGAACTAGCTAAACATTGCCTTGGGAATGGAATGAAAACAAATTTAGCATTGCACTGTCAATGTGTTCCAAGATGAGAGAGATTCTTGAGTGTCTCATAAGAGGCCCAATGTGTCTTTTTCCTCATCTAGCTCCATAGTCCTCTCACTGAACCCAAAACTTGGCCAGTAACAAGGAAAGATAGAGGTGCCCTCTGACTCTGCTGTGTGTTGTTTTGAAGCCCTGGTGGAAAAGCTTTATTTAGATCTGTCTCCCCTTTATCCGGCAACACTTTCCAAACAAAGGCTTCATGGCTTGGTTCCTTTCCAGGTACTGTTGATTCCTGTAACCAAGTTAGCCCCAAGCATGCTTGGGCTTAGTTCAAATCAACACTGCCTCTATTCCTATGCCCGTTTCTCATGCTGTTTAGACTATTGTATTTGGATATTTGCAACCCACGGTTACACAATGTCCTTCCCTAGGAAAAGACAATACCAAAAGGATGGCCAGCGTTGAGTATCTGACAGCTCCAGAGGCCGGGAAGAGGAAGTGACTTATAATGAAAAGGGAGATCGGTGCTTGTGTTTACTTTCCCAAGCTCTACTCCATCATCCTTTCTAATCAGAACCTTTTTGACTAAGCACTAGATGTCAGCCAGTTGCCAAAAAACAGGCCAGTGCTGACCCTGTAACACAATAATACCCAGTTGCTGATGTGTCTTGTGGTCAGACAGAGGACTGCCATTCCCAGAAGGGTGCATGCCTTGCAAGTCCTTAGATTTGCCTGAGCTGCTGGCCACAGACCAGGGCCCTGGAATGTTTAAGGGAACACATGTTCCCTGTCTAAGCCATTTGTTTCTCTTTCTATGATGCCAATGGCATGTTCCCTATGAAATCCATCAGAGAGCCAGAATGCAGGGAGGGCTGCCTTTTGTCCAATTGTCTTCCACCACTTGCTCCCACCCCTAAGCAGGGCTTTGAACCTCCTTCAGTCTACAAAGTGAAGCCAGAGTGGACCCCAAATTTTAAAACCTGGGTAAAACAAAGCAATAACCAGGACGGGGAATGTCACTACATTCAAAGTAGCAGAGTGGGTTGTTACCATCTCTGAGTGGAACACCACTCCAAGTCAGAATCGTTTCCGGCTCTGTCGGTCAAGAGATTTAGTTGCTATGCAACGTATACACTGCCCTGGTTTTCTAAGAAGGAGATTTAAGGTCTAGCAAGCCATTGACTTTCCATTTTTCTTGTTCTGGTTATTGTTCCAGTTTGTTGACATTTTACAAATTGGGGTCCACTTCAATTTCTCTTTTGTCAACTGTGACTGAACCTGGAACACTGGTTTGAAGTCCTAGATGGAGGGAGGCAATGTATTCAGACTGCTCAAGCAAAAGTCTTCCTTCATAAGGGCTGGTTAGGGCTGGAAGAAATTGGGACCATTCTTCAAGTATGTGACTTAAATGAAAGTGAATTCCTGGGATTTCCTTTCTGTGGGGATCAGTCAGTCTAGCTAGTTCTTCCAGGAAAAGTTTTTGCTACTATATTATCACTAGTTCATAAGCATGTGTAAATTTAGCCTACACCAGATCTCTGGAGAGTGGCACATCTAGGCATGGTATTATTTCCACAGGGCAAACCATTCTTGACCCCAAAACAGATACATTCAAAGTGATGTGAAATGAAAGTGACAAGAGATAGGAGTGACTGATAGATATAGATCCAGGAAAAGAGGAGTTTAGTCTTGGGAAAGAGTTTAGTCTTATGTTCTTGCATAAGGCTCCCATATACAGTGCAAGCCCTAAATCAATTTTTGAGTCACCACACCACAGATTCAACCTCCATTGAGTTATTTCTGATCATTGACCAAAAAGGCGAAAACTTTTCCCTCAGGCAGAGTATTTTTGAAAGTGAATTGTTTTAGAATTACCAAATGTCCCTTAGAGATTACTAATAATGCTATATATATTTTAGCTACATGATTGATTTTAAACTAGCATTTAGTCATAAGCCATAAGCTAAGAAAAAAATCATTCTTAGCATGTGGCACAGCTTGATATTTGCCCACAAGAGGTGACTGCTGTATTGAAGAAATCACATGGTGTCAGGCTACCAGAAAGAATCGCATCTAGGGTCTTAAAGTCTTGTCGTAAAGCAAGCAGCCATTTAAATGAAGTGTCAGTGAAGTCTACATGGAAGGAGCACACCAGTCTTCGTGGTCCAAGGATTATTAATAATAAAATCCATAATGAGAGGAGGGAATTATAGAACTTAAATTCTGACCACACAGTTTGTAGAAGGCTCTCAATGAGAGTGAAAGCCCAAAATCCATTTGCGGAGCCCCCAAACTAATTAAGCCTATATTGACCAGAGATGTGAATATTCCTTCCCACAGTACATTGGGAAATGGATTCCTCCCACCAGCCCATTGAGGGCCAATCGCCCTTAGAGGTTTACCTGAGTGTGTCCTTGATAGAGATCATAGTACTGGAGATTTCGTAGTTGTGAGTCATGCCCTGACGTCTTAGGGAATCCCCTAGATCAACATTGTAAGCTCCTCCGTCTAGCACCAAGTAAGTGTCCCAGTCATGGCCCCATCCTACTTTGGGAGTTCCATCCATAACTATGACACATTGATCTGCCATCAACATGATTTTGTAACAGTTTAGGGACCTCTCCTGTCCTTCTTAAAGCTCTTTCTTAAAGCTTCTCATCTAAGCAAACCCTTGAACACCTGGACTCATGTCTTTCATCCAGATGACATGTCTCTGTAGTTACCTTGTCTTTATCCCATTTAAGACTTAATAGACGTTCTCTTAAAAGATGGTAATGAAAAGTCTTAAGGTTCACAGTAACAACAAACAAAAAAGAAACTGGATCGCTACCACTCCCCTAGACAGCCCAAGGTGGGGCAGTCTAGCCTGTGAGCACTTGCCTGGGTGTGCCTCAGTGTACTAGGGTCACATAATCATGAGTCAAACCCTGAATGCCTTGGTAAGAGGATCCAGAACGAAATCTTGCAACCTTTTCGATCAGCAATAGTATATGTATTTCAAACATGGTCCCTCTCTTGCTTCTGTAATCCCACCTGCAACTGTGATGAATTCATCTGCTGCCAATCATAATTTGGTAATAATTCCATTTATGCTCCATGTTCTATTTAAGTGGACAAATGTCTATACATCTTTGGATATCATTATGACCTCCTGCTGATGGTCCCCTCATCCAGATAAATTGTCTTTACCTTGGCTTTGTCCTGTTAAGACTTAAAAGGTGTATCACTGAAAATTATATTTGAACTTGCAGTCTCATTTCTCCCCTAGAAAAAATGGGGCTCTCTACTACTGTAAAGGATTACAGTTTCAGAAGCTCACAGGGGCAAACGCTGCCCTGTCCTTCAGTGTCGCTATGAGAAGGCATTGCAATGACAGCTGTGGGTTTTGTCTGGGGGTGGTTTCTCCCCCAGACCAGGAGCATGCAGTGCACAATAAATATCACCTGGTCAGCATTTGGAGTCACGCCATCTAAGCACAAGGTTTTGCTTACTATAAACCCCAGGTTGATTAGTTAAGTTGCACACACACACACACACGCGCGCGCGCACGCACGCGTGCGCGCACAAACACACACAAAGGATAACACATTTGATTATTAACTGATCTGACACGTGTGACTTGATTAACTAGCGATTGGATCGATGAACCTCAAACCCTAAAATTACAGATTTTCTAAATCCTTTAACACATAGATTCTATGAAAGACTTTTCACTCCCATCTAAATGAAGAATTAAAAAAAAAGAACTGATAGAAATTAGACTCAGTTTCACCTACTAGTAAAGCCATACTTTTTATGGTTTGTTGCAAATACTGGTTTGGGTCATCTGGGGCCAAATGAAGGCCTCTTAGGCATTTCAGAATTTACTTTAAGTTAGGAAAAAAGCTATACATGTTAAGATTAAAATGTATCAAATACCGTGTCGGTTGGAAATTGGTAGCAAAAATAATAGTCACAGTTAAGTTTAAATTTACCTCTAAATTTTATTTATCTTATTTCTATAAAATGTAATGCCCATAATTCATCGTTTTAAGATACAGTCTCCCACATAGTTTTAGTTCTGAAATTAGGAGGCCATTATACAACCCTACCAGTCAGGCACTCCATGGGACATCTTTTTGTTTCTGCCAATGAAGAGGGGCATGAAATGATGGCAATTTGATGACGTAGAAGAGGTGGAAAACAACAATAAGAATAATGAGGGAGGTGCTGTCAGTCATCCAAACAGATGAGTTTGGAACAAGTTTCCAAAATGGAATAGCAGATTTGACAAATGTATTGAGTGTAATGGAGAGCACGTGGAAAGTGACAAGGTTGTTTTGTAAAAAAAATTTTTTTTAATATATTGCTTTGAAAAAACTTTGTTTTGGGTATAGATAGATAGATAGATAGATAGATAGATAGATAGATAGATAGATAGATGGATAGACATGAGTACTGAGCAGAAAATACTCACCATGGAAAGAATGACCATGCTTCCATATTTCCTTGTACATGCTTTATAAGAATGAAGGAAAAAGATGTCTACAGTTCCTGATATATTTTATATATGATTATACAAAAGAATTACTTATGAAAAGCTAAGGATTTCAAGTGAAGAATAGTTGAGAATTATTTCAAAGGAATGAGGCTGATTTGGTCAATTCATAGAGAGTTTTGCTGTCCAGTGATACATAACATGATCATAAGTCTTTTAATGGAGACAATCATAAAATGGATAGAACCATCAGGTTGATGAAATAAAGCTTCTCATCCTGACCAATTGCATCTAGTTTGATAAGAGTTGGAAGTCATCTGTGGTACTGTACATAGGACTCACACAACCCTCCAGAGTCAAAGTCATTTAGGGTGTCTCACATCACATTCTTGCTGTTGCCTCGAGAGGTTCCACGTCAGAGCAGCCCGATGCGAAGCAGAGCCTGGCGAGGCCCCTATCATTAGTCCACCCATGACAGCGTGCTTAGCAGTACCTTAAAGCCTTGTTTAACAATAATAATAATAGAGCAAACAAACAAAAAAGAGGTTTTTTCTGGAGTTTTCTATCTTGGTTAGTGATTTCTGCATGCACCTAGCTTCTCATCTCAAGACCATAAACGCCTGTGCCATGCCCTCCCCTTCAACTCCCCAAGCTATCTTTCTGGCCTCTCCAAACTAAGGATTCTCACAACACCCTGGTGCCCTGCCTTCCACTCAAGTTTTCCTGCTTGCAAAACCCTCTGCTTCCACTAGGACCTCATAAGCACTTTGACAGGAACTTCTAGAAAATAATAGTTCTCTTTTAGGAAATCCACATGGGATATTACTACAACATTTTAGTTCTAAATCTAAACCTGACAGCGACATTCGATTATTTGAAACGCCTTCTTTCCCGAGAGAGAAAGACAAGCCATTTATGCCTGCAAAGATGCAAAGTCTCAGAAACCCAAAGGGTAGTTCTACCCTGTTCTATAATGTTGCTATTCATCAGAATCGGCTCTATGGCAGTGAGTTTTTCCCTTCCTGAAAGATTCTTCTGCCTGAATTCTGAGATGGGATTTTCTACCCTGGTTTTCCGCTAAGATCTCTGAATTTTTTCTGGGTCAATAATCCTGGAACCATTCCAACTGTTTATACCTTAAAAGTCAGGGTTCAAATCCACCCATGCTTGTGTTGCATCTCATCCAAAATCTACACCTCCTTCTTTAGCCTCAGTAAACGTCACACACAGTCCAAACTTCTCATGAAATCTACATCTACATAGCGTGCAAGGACCTTGATTTCTGTTATCGCAAACTAAAACAAACTGCCCTTCACTGAAATACTCAGTTCAGAGTCCCATTATCTACAGAGTAATCCGAATGAGAAATGAGGTCATCTTTTTTCATTATTTTTCCTCTTCCTCCAAAACAGGTATTCATCATGCAGTCCTGTTAAATTTAACCCTGGCATCTCTCTTAAAATGTTTAATCCTATTTTGACATGTATTTACTGAAAACCTTCTGATAGTAGCTAGTCAGTTATGTCCTTCCTACTTTCTGAGTTGAAACTAGTTGAAAAAGAGAGATAAGAGAATGTGATTTAAGTGATCTGTCTAAATGAGGCTTCTTGCCATGATTCTCATTCTCTCTCTCTCTCTCTCTCTCTCTCTCTCTCTCTCACACACACACACACACACACACACACACACACCATCTAATCTTGCTACCCAACCAGAAACAGAGTCTACATAGCTTATGTGTCCAGCAAACAACATGGTAAAATGGTGCTGCCCTGCCTTGTACCCTTGGAGCTTAGAAGGTTTCTGGAAAACAGGTAAAGGGCATCAACCCGGATGGCTTCTTTTTGGAGCAGACGAAAAGGAGAACATCCCACCCCTTGGGCAGGCTAGTCTAAAACATAACCCAGAAGAATGTAATCTGCAGTGAGTGTTTCTCCAATTTCAAAAAGCCAGATAAGACGTCTACACACTTCCTGGAAATAGTGCATTCTTGTCTTGGATAACATACTATCAAAAATTATGCTTTCAAGGTTAAGTATCAAGGAAGCAGATGGACACTGGGTCGCTACTCAAATCTTCCCTCAAAACAGGAACACTTTATTCTAATAACCTGGCATTCTGTGATGCTCACCTCCCTGACACAATTACTGAAGACACAATGGGTGCATAAGCTATTATGGTGAAAGAAACTGATAATGCCCGGTATCAAAAGATATAGCATCTGGGGAATTAAAGGCAAACAAGTGGCCATCTAGCAGGGAAGCAACAAAGCCCACATGGTAGAAGCACACCAACCTGTGAGATCATTAGGTGTTGATAAGATCAGGTATCAGGCATCAGAAGAACCAAAACAAATAACCATTTTTGATGCAAACAAGGGGACTTGGAATGGAGACCCAAAGCCCATCTAGAGACAATTGTACAGCCCCTCACAGAAGGGTCACAAGGAAGGGACAAGTCAGCCAGGGTGCAGTACAGCACCGACAAAACACACAATCTCCCTTCAGTTCTTTGATGCTTCCTCTCCCCCACTATCATGACCCCAGTTCTATCTTACACATCTGGCTAGACCAGAACATGTACACTGGTACAGATAAGAGATCTCGACACACAGAATCCAGGACATATAAACCCCTCAGGACCAATACTGAGAGTAGCCATACCATAAGGGTAGGGGGAAGATGAGGGGAAAAGGGGAAGAAAGGGGACCAATCACAATGATCAACGTACACCCCCCACCCCCCACACCCAGGGAGATAAGCAACAGAAACATGAGTGAAGGGAAATAGCAGATGGTACAAAATGTGAAAACAAAAATAATTTATAAATTATCAAGGGTTCATGAGGGTGGCAGTGTTGGGGATGGAGTGGGGGAAAGGGGAGTTGATACCAAGGGCCCAAGTAGAAAGTGTTTGGGAAATGATGATGGCAACATATGTACAAATGTGCTTGATAACAATGGATGAATGTTACAAGAGCTGTAAGGGCCACCAATAAATTGAAATATTAAAATTTTAAAAATTGGCTTTCATTCATAAAAGTTTACTTTCACTTACCAAAAAAGAGAAAAAGATAAGGCACTCATGTTCCTGTGAAGAATGTAAAGGTCAGAGAGGATATAACAGGAAATTTTCCTGAACAGTGCATTTACTCCTGAAGAATCAAGTTGGAGTCCTTATAAAAGAATGAGAACAAGGACCCTCCCTCCCCCTATTTTCTCCCAGGTACTGTTCTTTGCACTAAAACATGGAAATTAGAAAAGCCAGTGCAGCTGAGGCATCATGTTTATGTTCAGGTTTTATCTTTCCCATTGCTAGTGCCCTACTGGACTGTCCTTGGAATTCTTTCTCTCTGCTTCAAGTCTAATTAGCCCCATATATATATCCAGAACTGACAAACAGACGAGGCGAGATAGTTAAGGTTTATTGTACCAACCTGGCTGATAAACATATGTGGGGTCATTTGAAGGATGGAGAGATAAATGGCTTAATGAGCCGCGCCTTTCTAGTTCTCCAGTCTCTTGTTCACTGATGGTCGGACCAGGCTTCAGCTGCCTTAGTCAGGTCCCTGCTTCAGCTGGAAAAGCTCACTTCCTGCAAGACATCCCTGAGGAGAAGCCACATGGACCTACCCTGATGCAGCCCTGGGTGCTGGAGCAGCCGTGTGCAGACCCCTGCCTACCCTGAGATGCTTACATGCTCACTGATTCGGCTTTCCTCCTGCAGTCAGTGTCATTGCATGTGTTTTGTGAAATGGAGAAGAACTTTGTAGATTGGTATTTCACATATGGGCTAATGTTGGACTTACAGGCTTGGGCAGCACTGGGTTGGGATGCTTTCTTAATGTACACTGACCCTTTATATAAAACTCTCTCTTATACACATTGAGTTTCTGTGGATTTGTTTCTCCAGTCTGCCCAGACTAACACACAAGGGGTTATGTACATTAACAAATAGTCACTTTAATGCAGCAGTTCTCAACCTGTGGGTCATGACCCCTTTGGGGGGGTGGAACGACCCTTGCCTAAGTCCATCAGAAAACACATATTTTTACATATTTATATATATTTATATTACAATTCATAACAGTAGCAACATTACAGTTATGACATTGCAACAAAAATAATTTTATGGTTGGGAGTCACCACAACACTGAGGAACTGCATTAAAGGGTCAAGGCTTTAAGAAGGGTGAGAACCACTGTCTTAAATGTCTTACCAGTATAAAAATGTGCGTGTCATTTATATCCATGTAGAATAGCCAGAAGTCTTCTTTCAGTCATTCTAACTCAATTCTCAAGGAAAGCGAAGGCAGGAAGAGGGACCAGCAGTGAGTCAGGCAGGGGTCCTTAAAGTTTCTGCCCAGGCATAGCACACTTCACTTCCATTCATTAGCACTGGGCAAATGAAGTCATGTGACTTCTTAAAAGTTCAAACGCCAACCGTCAAACTAAATCCTATTACAGACTCAGACACGAGGAGAACTAAGGTCTGGTGGCGCACTTCTAACAATGACACGTTCCTCTATCACCTTAATATACCTTCCTTGCAGTGGACAATGTCCACTTCCCAGCCTGGCATGCCACGCGGTGGACAGTCTAATCTCAACCTTCACTTCAGCCTCATCCTTCCCCTGGCATTGCCATGTGTGCCCGGACTCCATTACGTTTGACGACACAAAATTCCCTCATCCTGCCATCTCAGCTTCCCAGAACGCATCCACGCGTTGTCCCTCGTCTGGAACAGCCTTCCCCGTACTCGTGCTCCAAGTTTTTCTTGATGCTCATTTCCTCTGGCCCTTCACCTTTTAGTTAGAATAAGTCCCTCCATACGCGATCCTATTTCATGTTTTCAAAACTCATCCGCTGATTGAGTTACTGAAGAAGCAAACTCCGTGCCAGGCACTGTGCTTCACGGGCTAATAAAAACGATGCATAAAGACTCCGAGGACACAATGTGGAGCTTCTCTGGAGAACTGAAAGTATGTACATAAGAAATGCAGAGCCACGCCCACACAGAAGCCAACTGAGAAGGCAAAAGGGAAAGGGGCGGGCTAGACCCCATATCTGCACGGCACACCAGGCCCGGAGGACGACGTCCCTGCACAGAGCTGCTAAGGCACAGAGAGGATTGTAGGGCCGACAACAGCTCAAGACATGATGTCCCCTTACGGGAGCATACCGCGACAGACGACAATACTGGGGACACACGGCATAGAGTTAGTCCGGTCTGAAGAGCCCACAGCGGGGCAAACCAACAAGAGAACATAACAGATCAGCAATGGGAGCAAAGCCAAGCCATAACCCCCTACAGAGCCCGCAAAATAGACTTTGGGCTAGGAGGCCTCCCGGAATTCCTCCGGACCAGTGAGGAGACAATCATAAAGGTCAGCAGACAGACCTGGAATATTTTTTCTTCCTTTCAATCTATTGTTTGGTCTATGTTATTGTTGGTTTACCTACTTATGTAAGCTAGGCATGGGAAGCAAGTTCGAGGAGAAAGCAACAGGACCAATGGTCCCAGAGGGACTTGGGAGAGAAGGAGGTGGGGAAAGGGAGTGGTGAGCAAACAACACTGTAGACAGAGGATCCACTAGGAAATTAAAATCAACAAGGAGGACGTAGAGATCCTGTGCTGTGGGAGCAACAGCAATCTAGCTGAGAGGAATTACTAAGAGGCAGGAGTAGGGTGAGCATGATGGGGCAGGAGGAAGGTCAAAGGAAACAGGAATGACCTAGGAAGCAAAGCTATGGTGAGAGGTGTGTACATATGTAAATACATTAATTCATAAAAATAGAGGTATTGACCTATGTACATATATTTATATGGCAATACACCAAGGGAGTGGATGAACTTTCGGCCTCTGTTCATGCCTTCCCTCAATGCAAGAACACTTTATACTAATAATCTAGCATTCTGTGATGCTCAACCTCCTGGCACAATCACTAAAGATAAAATGGGTGCATAAGCAAATGTAGAGAAGAAAGCAGATGCTGCCTAGCTATCAAAAGATATAATGTCTGGGGTCTTAAAGGCTTGATGTTAAACATGTGTCATCTACCAGAGAAGCAACAGACCCACATAAAACCCATAACAAACAAACCTTATTGTTCAGAGACAAAGGGGGGTCAGAGCAGAGACTTAA
This sequence comes from Tenrec ecaudatus, assembly GCF_050624435.1. Taxonomy (NCBI): domain Eukaryota; kingdom Metazoa; phylum Chordata; class Mammalia; order Afrosoricida; family Tenrecidae; genus Tenrec; species Tenrec ecaudatus. The sequence continues at coordinate 70,752,309 of NC_134539.1, read as the reverse complement.
AGCTCATCTCTGGGCAATGGGACATCCCCTCACAGAGGGGTTTCAGGGAAGGGATGAGTCAATCAGGGCACAGTAAAGCACCCATGAAACACACAATATTCCTCTGGTTCCTTGAGGCTTCCTCATCCCCCACTCCCATGACTCCAATACTGCCTTTCATTTCAGGTTAGACTGGAGCATGTGCATAGGAACATATAAGAGATAAGAGCTCATGACACACAGAATCCAGAAACAGGAATGGGAATAATGATACCAGAAGAGGAAGTGAAAGGTAGGGAGAGGAGGGGAGGAAGGGGGAATATATTGCAATGATTGACACACACAACCACTCACACACACCTTCAGGGGGATGAGCAACATAAACTATGGGGAAAGGGAAACAGTGGTCTGTGCAAGATAGATCTATGTGCATATATGTATAACTTTAGTATGTATAACTTTAGATCAATGTGCATACATGTATAACTTTAGTATGTATAACTTTAGATCTATATGCATATATGTATAACTTTTAGTATTTAGGTAGCAGATAGACACTGGGCATCTATTCAAGTACTCCCTCAATGCAAGAATACTTTGTTCTATTAAACTGGCATTCGATGATGCTCATTTTCCTGGAACGATCACTGAAAACATAGCGGTTGCATACGCAAATGTGGTGAAGAAAGCTGATGATGCCTTGCTATCAAAAGATATAGCATCTTAAAGACTTGAAGATAATCAAGTGGCCATCTAGCTCTGAGGTAACAAAGCCCACATGGAAGAAGTGGACCAGCCTGTGTGATCATGAGGAGTCAGTGGGATCAGGTATCAGGCATCAAAGAAAAAAAAATCATATCATTGAGAATAAGGGGGACTGTGAAGTGGAGACCCAAAGCCCATCTGTAGGCAACTGGACATCCCCTTAAAGAAGGATTTCAGGAAGGGCACAACTGAGTCAGGGTGCAGTATAGCAACAATGAAACATACAAATTTTCTTTAGTTCTTAAATGCTTCCTCCCCACCCCCAATCCCCACTATCATGATCCCAATTCTACCTTACATATTTGACTAGACCAGAGGATGTACAATGGTACAGATAGGAACTGGAAAAACAGGGAATACAGGACAGATAAACCCATCAGGACCAATAATGACATTAGCGATACCAAGAGGATAAGGGAAAGGTAGGGTAGAAAGGGGGAACTGATTACAAGGATCTACATATAGCCCCCTCCCTGGGGGACAGACAACAGAAAAGTGGGTGAAGGGAGACATTGGACAGTGTAAGATATAACAAAATAATAATAATTTATAAATTATCAAGGGTTCATGAGGGAAGGGGGAGAGGGAAGGAGGGGTAAAATGAGGAGCTGATACTAAAGACTCAAATAGAAAGCAAATGTTTTGAGAATGATGATGGCAACAAATATACAAATGTGCTTGACACAATGGATATATGTATGGATTGTGATAAAGAGTTGCATGAGACCCCAATAAAATAATTTTTAAAAGGAAAAACTATCCAGAGGGCAGGAAGGGATAGGAAAGGTAAATGAGAAAGGTAAATGCAGAAGGAAGCAGGAATAGTGTTGCTTGTGGGGATTACGATCAATGTCATGACACAAAACATGTATAAATTATTGACTGGAAAATCAGTTTGCTCTGTAAAACTTCAATCAAATTACAATAAAAGGTGTGTTTTTTAAAAGAAAATAATAATAATTTATAATGTATCAAGGGGTCACGAGGGTGGGGGATGGGGAGGAGAAAAAATGAGCAGCTGATACCAAGGGCTCAATAGAAAGTAAATGTTTAGAAAAGAATGATGGCAACATGTGTACAAATATGCCTGATACAATCCATGTAAGGGTTGTTATAAGAGTTGTCAGAGCCCCCTATAACATGATCTTTACATAACAAAGGTAAAATAAAGTAGCAGGGGGAAAAAAAGAAATACAAGAGAATGTGTGGCACATATTATAAAACAATGAGTGGACCATGCATCTTGAAGTGAGTACAAGGGAATGTTCATTTCCTATTTTTGTAATCCATCAAGGTAACTGGTTCTTTAAGCTGACCTCTAAGATGCAACCATTTCTGAGTGGGGTGGGCTCCTGTGTGTCCCCTAATGCTATTTCCTACTGTCGTGTTCTATCCTTTTGACATTCATTTGGGCTTAATCTTCTTATTAGGTGTCAGCACTAATGTTGCAGGCCAATTCTGAGGGGGTTAGTATTTTGTTGACATTCCATACCTAGTCATTTTTATATTTTTGTGGTTTGGGGTCCACGTGAAATGAAATGAGAGCAAATTATATGCCAGGAAAGTACTAAACAGAAAAAGTTGACCTACAACATCTCTACGTCGCTTCAGGAGCTTTGGTAACACTGTGAGTAAGGGGCTGGTCAGTAGTTCAAAACCACTAACCACTCTTGCTGAGGAGCATAAGGTTGTCTGCTCCTGTAAAGACTTACAGTCTTGAACACCCTATAAAGAGTTGTGTGTATTAGTCGACCTGATAGCAGTGTCTGACTTTTTTATTTGGTACAGAAGTTAGGGACAACCTAGGTTAACATTCTCCACTGGGAAGCCTCTAACGCGAATAGAAGAACTGGCAAAGTAAACGAGCTGAACAAACGTTTTCAAAGGTAGGCTCAAAAAGTCCAAGTAAGGTATGATGGTGAGCTGGACAAAGACCTGGAATTAGAAGACCAAAAGGGAAAAACATGTTCAGCATTTCTCAAGCTAAAATAACTGCCCGCCCCTGCAAAAAAAAAAAAAAAACCTTCAAGAGGTACAGCATTGAAGAATGGGCAGAATATTAAACAACACAGATGAATGAAGGGAATCTGGATGATATGAAGAAGAGCTCATTAGCAAACTGTGGTATGCAGGCCCCACAACCTTGCTTGCTGAAAATGAAGAAGACTTGAAACACTTATTGATGATCCAAGTCTAAAACATCAACATAAAGAATATTCACAACTGAACCAATAAGCAAGAGTAATCAACGGAGACCATATTGACATTTTCAAAAGTTTTAATTTACTTGGATTCACAATCAACTTCCATGGTTAAAAAAAAGTCAATAAATCAAATTACATACTGAATTAATCAAAGTTACTGCAAGACATCTTTAAAATGTTAAAAGGCAAAAAAGGAACTTAGAGGACTAAGGTTCTCCTTACCCAATGCATAGGGAAGACTGAAGAAGAATTGATGTTTTTGAATTAGGTACTGGTGAAGAATATTTACTATACCATTGACTGCCGGAAGAATGAATCATTCTGTCTTAGAATAAGTATAGCCAGAATACTCCCTAGAAACTAGGATGGAGAGATTTCATCTGATGTACATTGGACATGGTAGCAGGAGGGACCAGATCCTGAAGAATGACTTCATGGGTACAGGGGAGCAACAAGTGATCCAAAATCAGTAGCAAGGAGGGTGTGAGAAGCTTGGTAGGGATTCAGCAAAGGCAAGGTAACCGAAGGAAATTACTGAAACCCAAATGAAGGCTGAGCATGATAGTGGGACAAGAGGAAAGTAAAAGGAAATAGAAGAAAGAACTAGGTGACAAAGGGTATTTATAGATGTCTAAAGACTGGAATGTGCATATGTAAATATATTTATATAAGAGTGTGGGGAAACAGATCTATGTGCATCTATTTATAGGTTTAGTATTAAGGCAGCAGATGGGCATTGGGCCTCCACTCAAGCACTTACTCAATGCAAGAACACGTTGTTCTATTAAATTGGCATTCCAGGATCCACACTTCCCGGACATGATTGCTGAAGAAAAATGTGTGCATAAGCAAATATGGTGGAGAAAGCTGACAGTGCCCGGCTATCAAAAGATATAACATCTGGGGTTTTAAAGGCTTGAAGATAAACAAGCAGCCATCTAGCTGAGAAACATCAAAGCCCACGTGGTAGAAGCACACCAGCCTGTCTGACCACAAGGTGCAGAAGGGACCAGTTATCAGACACCAAAGAACTAGAAATCATATCAGTGAGTGTCCACCTTCCTGATATGATCACTGAAGACAAACATGTGCATAAGCAAATGTGGTGGAAAAAGCTGATGGTGTACAGATATCAAAAGATAGTGTCTGGGGTCCTAAAGGCTCAAAGATAAACAAGAGATCATCTAGTTCAGAAGCAACAAAGCCCACATGGAAGAAACACACCAGCCTGTGTGACCACGAGCTGTCGAAGGGATCAGGTATCAAGCATCAAGGAACAAAAAATCATATCATTGTAAATGTGGGTGAGTGCAAAGTGGAGACTCAAGCCTATCGGTAGCCAACCGGACACCCCCTTACTAAAGGGAGTAGATGAGCCAGTTAGGGCTCAGGGTAGCAATGATGAAACATACAACTTTCCTCTAGTTTTTAAATGCTTCCTCCCCACACTCCCCACTATCATGATCCAAATTCTACCTTACAAATCTGGCTAGACCAGAGGATGTACATAGGCACAGATAGCAACTGGAAACACAGGGAATCCTGGACAGATGACTCCTCCAGGACCAGTGATGAGTGGCGATGCCTGAAGGGTGGAGGGAATGTGGGGTAGAAACAGGGAACTGATTACAAGAATCTACGTATAGCCTCATCCCTGGGGGATGGACATCAGAGAAGAAGGTGGGGGGGGGGGACATCGGACAGTGTAACACATGACAAAATAATAATAATTTATGAATGATGAAGGGTTCATGAGGTAGGGGGAGTGGGGAGGGAGGGGGGAAATGAGCAGCAGATATTAAGGGCTCAAGTAGAAGGCAAATATTTTGAGAATGATGATGGCAACAAATGTACATATGTGATTGACACAATGGGTGTATGCATGAATTGTGATAAGAATTGTATGAACCCCGATTAAAATGATATTTTAAAAAAGACTTCATGGGTGGTCTCATGAAAAGAACCCTCAGTAAGATGGAGTGACACAGTGATTTCAACACTGGTCTCAAGATATGACAACAATTGTAAGGGTGCAAGAGAATCAAGCAGGGCTTCATTCTGGTATGTTACTATGGTTAAAACAACAACAACAATAACAACAACAACAAAATGAAGAGAAGTCTAAGAATCTGGCATTTTAATAGTGACTTGATGCTTCTAATGAAAGCGACTCATAAACCTTACCCTCAGAAGTCCAGCTCTGAACTTCAGTAATTAACAAAGAATACTAGAGTCCAGGAAAGCAAGCTCAGTCGTACAGGAATGTCCCTCCTTCTCTCACTTGGCTCTTTCCCAATGGTACCGGAAACCTTAATGTCCACTCTCCAACAGGCCATAACTGGCTGCTCCAAAATCTAATCAAAGAGAAAGGCCTCTTTCCCTCTCAATTTAGGAAGCTATACGCATCTAAAAACCAAACTTTTCCATGGTAATTAACTGTAGGCTTACTTTCACCCACTGCACGCTAGTGTAACCTTAACTTTTTGAATCTCATCACAAGGTTCTTCTGTATAAAAGTTGTAAACTCTCAAACAAATGGGAGCATTTGATTTTAAACATAAGAATTTGTTTTAAATAGTGTCCTCGTTAAATTAACTCAGGAGTCCAATGATTGGGATAGAGTCCACATATACCGATTTGATCATTTAAATGTAGACATGATTGATAGAAAGGTTAATACAATCGAGAAAAATCCTTTCTTTTTCTCCGTGGGCTCTACTTCCAATGCTATCATTCAAACAAAGAACCAACGGCCAGATAAAATGCAAAGAACCTCACTTGTGTAATTTCAATCAACAATATAGGTAGACTGTTGATAATCCAGGAGAAGTTCATTAGTCAAAATATCAAACAACAAATGTACCTCACGGTTATAGACTTTGAATTTCATTATTTAGCTAATGCTATATCTAAAAGAATAACTGAATGTCAACAATTCACTTTCTGGGATTTTAAATAAGCGTCAGAAAGGAGAGGTCACCAGTACGAGAAGTTCACCACCTAAACAAGAGGGAAAAAAATCATTTAGTTTTTGTAGTTGACCTTCTTCCTCTGGATAAAGTGCTCAGGAAGCCCCTAATCTTTGTTATTCCTCGACTTGTTTCTATATCATCTATCCACGTGGCCCCTCCCTTAACCTTGCTGCCATTATGTTTTCAGAACAGAGCCGCACAAAGGGAAGCTATAATTGCCAAATCTCTTCCTTTCAGCTATTGAAATCAGGTGATTTACAGAAACGCAAGGCACTGTAAACAAAGGGGATTCTCCAGTGTTCACGGAGCACAGCATCCAGAAAAATGCGGGGATAAATGTGCCTTCCTGTGGCCCAGGCCCCGGGCCTACAGTCTAAGTGGATGATGTGTTTCACAGCCAGGGGGGGTTACCCTTCTGGTCTCCTTCTCCTGAGAACATAGTTTAAGCAGAACAAGAAAACACAAACCTTTCCTGAAGGGGTAAGAGGGGACCCCAATACACTGACTTGTATCCCAAAGAGGACATGGGCCCCATGAGCCCGCAACTGACTGACAGATTCGTGGGGTTGTAACTTCCTCTTCGAACAGATGGCCTCAGCCACCTATATAAGGTCAAGTGGCTAGAGGGCAAAAATCATTTGGAAAATAACCAAATGAATGTTTCCCTTGAGCAATATACTCTTTTAAAAAAAATCATTTTATTGAGGGCTCTTACAGCTCTTATTGCAATCCATACATCCATCCATTGTGTCAAGCACATTTGTACATTTGTTGCCATCATCATTCTCAAAACATTTGCTTTCTTCTTGAGCCCTTGGTATCGGCTCCTCATTTTTCCTCCTCCCTTCCCACTCCCCCCTCCCTCATGAACCCTTGGTAACTTATAAATTATTATTATTTTGTCATACCTTACACTGTCCGACGTCTCCTTTCACCCACTTTTCTGTTGCCCGAGCATTATACTCTTCTAAGAACTAACTACATACAGGCATCCCGGTGATGCCGTGTCAGGTAAGCACTGGATTGACAGCTAACTACAAGGTCTGCTTTCAACCCACCAGCTTGTCTAAGGGAGAGAGATGGAGCTATCAGCTCTCATAAAAATTTACAGCTTCGACATTGGTACAGATAAAAGCTCTCGACACAAGGATTCAGGACAGATACACCCCTCAGGAATAATAGCGGGAGTAGTGATATCATGAGGGTCAGGGGATAGTTGGGAAGGGGAAGTAGGAGAAAGGGGAAACCTATCACAAGGCTGGATCTATAGCGCCCCCCACCAAGGGGATGAATAACAGAAATGTGGGTGAAGGGAGACAATGGACAGTGTAAGATACAAAATAATAATAACAATATATAATTGATCAAGGATTCATGAGGGTGGGAAGGTGGGCAAGGGAGGGGGAAAAGAGGAGCTTGTAACAGGGGCTCAAGTAGAAAATGTTTTGGAAATGATGCTGGCAACATATGCACAAATATGCTTGAGACAAATTGATGTATGGAATGTTATAAAATCTGTAAGAGCCCCCCCCCAAATGATTATTTTTAATTAAAAACTAAAAATTTTTGGCTTCTGAAACTATACAGGGTCGTTCTGAGTCAGAATTGATTCAATGGCAGTGGGTCAGTCTGGTTTAGGTTTATACAGGAGCAAATGAACAACAGCAAGCTAAATGATAATATAGGAATCCTCGAGGCAGAGGATTTAAGTTCACAGGGGAGCAACTCAGAGTGTCATCAAATGTCACTGCTATAAATAGAAACAGCTGAATGGGTGCATGTTTTGCCGTGTCTGCTCCTATTCTCAATGACAACAACAACCATAGAAATAAATTTAAAAGGAAAAACCTACGCAGATGAGATAATTAAGTTTACTGTAATGCATTCTTGTTTTTCTTCAAACTCTTCCATGAAAATGTATTTCATGTTCTACACAAAGTACACATCATGTAAATGAGACATCACCACAGTCACAACGGTGCCACAAGGAACAACTGATCACAGCAAGACAAACATTTATCACAATAAAACTCTATTTAAAAATGGGGGGAGGGGACCCTCTTAAGATGGTGAGGTGTTTTTTGGAAAGACAGAACCATCCTATTCAATATTGTGGGCTTGTCGTGGACAGGGCAGCACATTTCTTTTAGCACTGCAGGCACTGGGAGAGATAATAAATGGCTTTGCTTTCCTAGGAGGGGATTTCTTTCATCCATGACACTTGACTTTAAAGAATTCATTTAGCAAGTATTGATGGTGGAACACAGACCATGGAAAAAATGATGAGGAAGGAATTGTGCAAAAGCAGTCGGGGAACTCTGTCTCATCCTTAAGTCCCCAGGTGATCTAAACTGTTAAGCATTCAACTGCCAGTTGAAAGGTTGATGGTTTGAATCCACCTAGAGGCACTTTAGAAGATAGTCTGGTAATCTGTTTCCAAAATGTGACAGCCATCCCAAATTCCTGTGCAGCGTGGTTCTTCCTCTGTACATGTGAGATCACCGAAAGTCAGAATCCATTTGCTAGATGCTAATAGCAGCAACCAGTATGAGAAAGGTCCCTGAAGCTGATCTTGAGCAGGAGGGAGGAGGAAATGGAACCCAGAAACACGGGAAGAATTGCTGCCAGACATTCATTTCCCAAGTCTCCAAGCTCAGGGTCCACATGTCATGTATAAATCTTAGCAGTGAAACATCTCATTGCATGTCCATGTGTTTCTTACTTGGTAGGAAGAAAGAGAGACTGGCAGTGATTAAAGATCTGAAAGATAACTGGCAGTGAGTGTTTTTCTTTCTTGTAGTGTATGGTCAAAGGATGGGAAGAGGCAAATGGTTCGCCCAACCGAACTTGCCTCTGGCTCAAATAGGGAGCAGACCACACCACACACACAGCTGCAGGGCAGGGCTCAGCTACAGCTTTTCATTTTTCCTTCCATGTTGAACAGCTCCTGTCTGCACCCAGCCAGTTTGCTGAGCCAAGGAACTGGTGCAATGAGACATAAATGCAGATCTCACGGGGACCTTCAAACCAATTCACTGTATAAGCACTGTCAGCCGGAGGCACTGTTTCTAAGTAAAAATAACTGGGCATCACAAGTGTATCAAAACAAGAGCAGAAGATCTTCACAGGGCAGTTTTCGTGGTCTCCAAATCTGGCATTGCCTCGGAAGTTTGCTTTAGAAAAACAAAAGAGATCCTCTAAGCCTCAGTATCCATAAAACTGCTGAATTAGAATTCTCAGGAGTCTGAATGGTTTAAACGCATCCCACAGGCATTGTTGACGAGCAGCCAAATCTGGGAGTCATGCATTTTCCACGCTTGGACGCTGCTAAAAGACTAGTCATCGCATTTTATAGATTAGAAAGCTGAAGATTAGAAAGAATAGGAGCCTGGCCAGCTAGCACTGCTTGTAAAAAGTCTCTTGGTGGCGAACAAATAAAACACTACTCCAAACGTTGGTGGTTCAAACTCATGCAGAGGTGCCTCGTAAAACAGGTTGGGGGGAGTGCTTCTGAAAGTTCACAGCCTTGCGACCCCCAGGGGGCCGTTGTACTCTGCACACCTGAGTCAGGATAGGCCTGAGGGTACTCACTGTACTTCCACAAACTGCTCACTGATCAAGAGTCACTCTCCTTATCATGTTGATCAGTGCCCATTTTGGAAGACGGTAAAAAGTTTGTCGTCCTATGCTCTGTCAAAATTCTTCCCTCCTCCCACCCCTATTGGGAACTCATGATGCTTGCTGATACCAGACTTGCAAGGCGGACATCCTCCTACATTAGAAGGCCCAAATCTGACCCAAACCTTCCTGCACAGGACTTTGAAGCACTTCATGACGGTACACCTATGACTCACCTGGGGAGCTTGTTAAAATGTAGATCTGGTTCAGAATAACTGGGATGGAAATGCAAAGTCTCAGCAGAGGACTGAAATCACTTGAAGCCCTGCTTCCACAGGAACGGGGTGTCAATGTGCAATCGGGCTGTCAGGGGAGATTGCCAACCAACCACCCTCTCCAAATGTGCTCCCATTGACCCACAGGCTTGGCAAGAATCCCTTCCATTATCCCCAACTCTATCACACCACCCCTCACTCCGTTCCTCCATGAAACTCATATGTCAAAAGACTTTTGTGCCAAGTTTACAGGGTGTTTATTACACTACAATATTTTTCAAAGCAACCTGATTATAAGATATAAGCCATCTACTTTTTAAAAAGGCGTGTACAACAGCCAATCAGAGCGTCAGTACTTTGAATAGTTGCACACAAGCAAGACCCCTCATTTTCCAGTCTGCGCACCTTCTCTAACTTTCATTGTGAATCATTATAATAACCACTAGAGCTTGCCAAAATCAAGAGCGACTTGGATTTCAATGTAGAAATAACTGCAGCTGAAGGAGTCATTTTAACCACGAGAATTTCAGATATTGTAGTGGGGGTTGATCCTGGCCTCTTGATCTTGGTCTCAAGCACCACAGTATGCTCTGCTGTGTATCAATCTGACTCGCACAAGCCAAAAAACCCTCTGGGGAGAGAATGTAGACGGAGATGGCGTGGGGAAAACAACACTCGGGTTTCTCCAGATCTGTTCTCTATTGAAGGGAACAAAAATCCAAACCTCCTGCCCCTAAGTCCATTCTCCTAGAGACTGCAATTGCTCCAGAGGTTTTCTGAGGCCGTGCATCTCTATGGAAGTGAACTGCTCACAGCTTTTCCCCATGGGATGACTGGTAGGTTCGAACCACTGACCTTTTGGTTATCAGCCCGGTACTTGAACAATTGTGCCACTCAGGAGGCTTTACTGAGAGGAACCCCAAAAGCCTCAGTGCCATTGAGTTGATTTCAACTCATAGCAACTCTACAGGACAGGGGAAAACCGCCCCTGTGGGTTTGAGACCATACCTCTTTAAGCAGAAAGCCCCCTCCTTCTCCGCTGGAGCGGCTGGTGAAAGGATGGGCGCTGTTGATGACTACCTGAGATTCTGCCTGTCTCTAGATTTTTATGTTATAGGAGGTTAATACACCATGGTTAAATAATACGTATATATTTTTAGTCTAACTTCCAGAGATGCTGAGTCTCTGCCTTAAGCTGAGGCTTGGCATTCTGCATTTTCTTTCAAACACTTTAGGCGATTATGGTGTAGTTTTCCCTCCTTTAACTGTTTGTTGTTGTTGTTGTTGTGTTTGTTTGGAGCGCCACCAGGGTTCCCTTTATTTATTTAAAATCATTTTATTGGGAGCTCATACAATTCTTATCACAATCCATACATAAATCCACTGTGTCAATTACATTTGTACATTTGTTGCCAGCATCCTCAAAACATTTGCTTTCTACTTGAGTCCTTGATATCAGCTGATTCCCCCCCTCCATTCCCCCTTATGAACCCTTGATAATTTATAAATTATTATTATTTTGTCATATCTTACACTGTCTGACTTTTCCCTTACACCCACTTTTCTGTTTTCTGTCCCCCAGGGAGGAGATTATATGTAGATCCTTGTAATTGGTTCACCCTTTCTACCTGACCTTCCTTCTACCCTCCCAGTATCACCACTCTCACCACCGGGCCTAAAGGGATCATCGTCCTGGATTCCGTTTCCAGTTCCTATCTGAACCAGTGTACATCCTCTGGTCTAGCCAGATTTGTAAGATAGAATTAGATCATGATAGTGGTGGTGGGGGCGGGAGGGGGGAGAGGAAGCATTTAAGAACTAGAGGAAAGTTGTATGAGTCATCAGTGCTACCCTGCAGCCTGACTGGCTCCTCTCCTCCCTGTGACACTTCTGTAAGGGACTGTCCAGTTGCCTATAGAACGGTTTTGAGTCTCCACTCTGCACTTCCCCCCTCATTTAGAAAATGACTTTTTGTTCTTTGATGCCTGAGACCTGATTGCTTTGACATCTCATGATCACACAGGCTGGTGTGCTTCTTCCACGTGGGCTTTGTTGCTTCTGAGCTAGATGACTGCTTGTTCACCTGCAAGCCTTTAAGAACCCAGGCACTATATCTTTTGATAGCCGGGAACCATCAGCTTTCTTCACCACATTTTCTTATGCACCCATTTCTTCAGGAAGTTCCAAGTATGGTTCAATGAATACCCATATGCCTTTCACCAAGACCAAAGGTCAACACAGTTTCAGTAAAAGGCCAAGTAGTTAATATTTTTGACTTTGAGCACATATGGTCTTTTCCACTACTCAGCGTGGCTTTTACAGCATGAAAGCAGCTACCAGCATAAATAAATGAATGTGCCTGGTTGTGCTCAAAGGAGACCTTGTTTATGGACACTGACATTTGAGTTTCCCATCATTTTCATATTCATGCAAGATTACTCTTCTTCTTTTTCCAACATGTATTTTAAAATGGAAAAATCATTTGCAACTCAGCATGGGTACAAAAACAGGTGGGGGTAGTAGAGTGGAGAGGGGGAGGGGTGGGGTAAATTTGGCCCACAAATCTTAGTTACCAAACCCTGATTAACTAATTGAAATTATAAAGTCTATGTTTTTCTGTGGGTGAACTTTAAATCTGTAGTTTTTCATATCCATATTAATCACGGGGTCACTTTTAGTTATCTAGAGTTGTTACAAGAGAAAACCCACAAGTGGATGAGTTAATGAGCAGAGATGTATTTTCTCGTGGTTTAGATGTCTCCTTGAAATTCAAATTCAGAGTGTCAGCTCAAGAAGGCATTTTTGGCAGCAATTGTACAATACTGCTTGACGTTATGGAACCATGGAATGATATCTGTACTGGTTCCCCCCTTCCCCAATTTTGGGGGGTGGGGTGGGGAGAAACTGCGGCTTTTTCCATCAGTTCTAGAGGGAAGTCTTTGTTGTCTTTGAACACCTGCTGGCCTGGCATAAGTAGGAGATTGCCATAATCAGAGATCTCCATGTGTCTTTGTGTGGGTTGAGGAGGTTCTCAGCACTGTGACTCTGGGTTCAAAGGACTCTGCTCCCAGCTCTTCTTTCTTGAAAATAGTGAGGCACACCTCTGCTTTGCTTACTTCTTTCTCCTTTCATCTTACAAAACCTGTGACTCAAGCAACGGCATACCTTCAGGGAGGGTGTGATTAGACTCACACTTTGGGGTAAGACTGCCTCACCCCACGCTGATGCTGCCTCATGAACATAAAGAGGTTAGGATTCACAACACATCCCAGAATGGAAGGCAACCGCACAACTCCGGGAATCATGGCCTAGCCCAATGCATACATATTTGCGGGGCCATGACAATGTCCTTCTTGGGAGAAAAAAAAAACATATAGAAACAAATCTATGAAAATGTTTTTCTGACCTGCCCTTTCCCGTGTTTTCAGATATTACACCTTCACAGCTTGCTCTCACGGACACTTACGGACTCCCTGTGCAGCACAGTTCATTTTTAAAATCCTCCTTGTCCTAGCCTGTCATTCTCTAAATTTTATCATATAAAAAATTAAAGTGTATTTGTCCTTTCGATTTATTTCTCGTGCGGAATGGCAAAGAAAGGCCATTTGCCTTCTACATACCTCCAGAGCCCCTACAAGGTGTGGCGTCTCCGGGTGTTTGAGAGGAGGGGTGTCCTTGTGGGGGCACGTTGGTGCTTCGTCAATCATTTGTTGAAAACTACCTCCAGTCCAGTCTGCTAGATTTGTAGCACATTGGGTCAGCATCAGCATCAATTAGACCAGCCTGTCACCCAATTACACTCATTGAAAGACTTGAAAGACTTCATCTCCCAGGAATGTCTCACTCTATTAAACCTTGTTTAATCAGTACCTGAAAGCCCAAACAAGAATTAGGGGAGATAATCTCCAATTCTGTATCACAGAATCAACAATCATCATTGTTATGGAATCTAAGCAGTTACCTAACGTGGACAACTGAAAAACAAAACCAAAACCACACTTAAAATCACAAGTGCTTGCCCAATCGAAATGCCTTTCAAAGGACTCATTCACACATTATCTCACCTCTTAATTAAGGAATGAAAGGCTAGTTGTCTCAAGTGTTCAAATTTCTGTCCATCCCCCAACCCTCTAAAAAAAAATGGCAGGAAGATGAGTTCTCATCTGAAGGTGAGAAGAGAGGACTCCCAAATCCCCGAGTCTAAACATGAGCTCAGCAGCGGCTTTGGCGTTACAGGCCACAAGACTGTGTGTCTGTCTTTCATCTGCTAGCAGGCCCTCTCGTTCAACTTCCACCGAAAATATATGCCTGCTGGCTCAGGTGGAGAGACAGGACTCTTAACAGCAAAGTCTGAAAGCCTAAGTCGGATAACATAAGAAAGCCCTGGTGTTTCTCATCAGCCAACTGAAGTTCAACGGCCTCACCTGATGGAATATGCTTAGAAATGCGTAAGTCACCTTGAATAGATTTTAGAGCTAGGAGAGCATTAGCTTCCATTTGCCTGAGATGTACAGAACCAATCTAACTTTGGAGAGGAGCCCCAGTGGCGTAGTGGGCCGCACATGGAGCTGTTAACCAGACAATCAGCAGTTCAAACCTACCAGTCCCTCGGAGGGAGAAGGACCAGGCTTTCTGCTTCTATAATTGAGAAGTCTTGGAAGCCTTAAGAGGCGACTCTATTCTGTCCTATAAGGTCACTAGGAGTCAGAATCAACAATGGCAAGAGTTTGGTTTAGGGTAACTTGGGGAGGACTACGAACTAAAACTGTATTTTAATGTTCTATTCGAAGGGAAAAGTGTAGGTGTTGGCTGCTAACCACAAAGTCGGTGGTTTGAATGTCCCAGCTATGATCAGGAGAAATATGAGACAGTCTGCTCACATAAAGATTTTGAGTTTTAGAAACCCTGTCCAGATAGGGTCTCTGTGATTTGGAATTGACTAAGTGGCAGTAAGTTTTGTTAGTCATAAGGAGACATGAAGTTCTGGTACAGGTTACATGAACCTTGAACACATTACACTGACTATAATATATCAGGCCTACAAGGACAATTATATTATTATACGTTTATGGAACATACAGCCCAGAGACTTAAGTGTAGGATTTCCAGGGACAGAGGGGAGAGCGAAAAGGAGTTATGGCCAAGTTTTTCGAAAAGGATTGGGGAAAAAAACAAAAACCGTAACTGATTCAGACTCCTAGTCAGACTCACAGAGTAGAGCAGAATAGAACTGCCCCCACCTGAGTCCTGAGACTGTAAATATTGCCAGTGGCTGGCAGCTCATAGAGAACCTGGTGCCCTTGGGCTGCTGACCTTGTAGCTTGCAGCCCCTGCACCAACCTAGCTTCTTAACAACTAGCGGTGGTAATTGTGGAAGATGGTGACTGTACCTCCTATCATTAAATGAAGCACTTAAAAGTGGTTAAAAGGGCAAGTATGTACCTATATTTAACATATATATAGTCATGATAGATATGTATAGGATATATATATATATATATATATATATATATATATATATATATATATATATATATATATATATATATATAGAGAGAGAGAGAGAGAGAGAGAGAGAGAGAGACAATAGAGCAATGTTTCTTTAGGACTGGGAGTCCTCACAGTAAGACAAGAATCCCAGAGGAAAACAATCAATCAATGTATTTTTTTCATTTTTAGTTATAGCTTAAATTAAGCACTGGACTTAAAATAATTTTTTAAAAATCCAATGGCTAGTCCTACTGTAGACCACTTACTGTGACTAAGAATCTGACAGGGAGAGTGCTGGGGATGAAGAGGAGCATGAGAGGGTGGGGATGGAGGGGAGGGGCGGGTTGCAGCCAGCATTGAGACCCAACAATTGGAGAATATAGCCCCTCCTCTTTTCACCCTTAGCTTAACAAAATCTACTTAATGTTTCCTTTCTTCATTTCTGCCCATACTGCCATTACAGCGGAAAATTTGATGCTAAAAAGATCGAGCGATCGGGAGGTTGATTGATTGACACAGATATTTAAAATCATGCACACACATTTTTATTTAACTTAGGCCCTGATGATTAGTATAAAGAATCAGAAAAAGCAGAGTGCCTCGGGACTTAAATATCCTTTTCCAAATCTCTGAAGAACCACTCTCTAAAAACACACCTGTAAGATATTTAAGTCATTAAAAAAACAACAACAAAACCCACATATACAAACTTTAATCACCTTCAGGAACCATGATCCAATAATATATTTAATAAGTGAGATCTGACTCATCGATATACAAATACAGACAAACAAACAAAAACCCACCAACTAAACTTTGATAAAGACCGGTGCCCTGAGTAAGAGCACTGACAGTTGGGAAGGTTTACTGGTAGTATTTGAGGTAGCATATATTGTGGAGAACGGAAGCCACAGAGCTGCGTGCTGCTTCTCCTAGACTCAGATGTGCAGGCTGTCGACCTTGGCCCTTGGTAGAGGAAAGTGAATTTGCCTGTACTCATGAGTGAAAAGGATTGCTGACCGCAAAAAGCCCTTTTGCCCCCAAACACTCCCTACCGTCTCCCCTGTGCCCTGCCTGCACTACACTGCGTGCCTGGTGGAGGGAGGAAACCGGGATGGCATGTTGGTGCATTTTCCCTCTGGGGATGGCAAACCCCCCACCCAGGTTGTGGAGTCATTTCCTTTTGCCCCGTGCCATCCTCGTAGGCAGGAGAGCCTGGCAGCCAGGGGGAGAGGAAAATAGGGCGTAATGGAGTCTGTATTCCTCCAAGACTAGCAAGTGTGCCATTTCTGGACATGCCCAGGGTTCTGGCGCTTCGAGCTGCTCCCCTGCCTCCCCCACCCACCCCCTGAATACAATCATTTTGTGGTATCATTAAGCACTTTGCGAGTTTCCTGGCAGGATCATGAGCAGGAAAGTCGGGTTGTTTTTTTTAAAGTCCACAAAAACAACAACAAATTCAGGTTTGGGAGCACAGCTGAGAACAGACTTCTACTGTGTGAAGGAAGTGACACGAGGTTCCAGTTAGGGCGAGTGGGCCTGAGTCTTTTTCAAAAGGCAAATATTCACCTCCGCTCTGCCTCTCACACACAACTACACAGATGGAACAGGCGGAGGAGTGAAGCTGCAAAATGATCCCAACAGCCTCCCGCCATAGTGCGTGCGGGTCAACCTTCCTGCCCAGGCGTCATGCGAGTAAAGGATGGCTGACCACTAAAAGCCCTTTGGTCCCAATGCATTTTTCTGCTGTGTGAAGAGTCGAACAAGTGGAAGTCAGTGACAGGTGAGTGAATATTTAAAGGAGAAAGCACATGTCCAGGCAAAAAGGGCATGAGCTGGGCCTGAGTTGCCACTCTGTCATCTGGGCGACATAGAAAATCCTAAAAAGCTGCCCGGAAAGAGGGCCAAGGCATCATGGAACACACCAGCCACCATGTCAATCACCACACGACACCAGGGAGCTCTAGGCTTCAAGTATCCAAGGTACTACAATAGCTGGTCCCCTAAGAGCTCAGGCTGATGCTCAGAAGCTCCTCCCACCCACCCCACCATCCAAAGAGGAAAACACTGCTTTGGGTCACTACAAAACCCTGGGGGGGTGGGGGGTGGAACAAGGACATCTGGGACATTCTGTACAACTACAAGGTGTAGAGCTGGTACTCAAGCACTGCCTTCGAACGGTTCTGTTTTGTGTTTTCCCTTCCCCATTCTATATCAAGCAGGAAAACGGTTCCATAGGGTGAACAGTGTCGATTTTACATGTCATAAATTAAATAAGTTAGTTCACATTGTTTGTTCCTTCCCAGCCCTTCAGGTACAGTTCGTCTGTCTCAGCGTGCCTTCGCAGCTCGTTTCAGCAGTTCCAGGTCCCGTCTGTGGACAGCGGCGACTCCATGACAGCCATACTCGCTCAGCTGCAGAGGCAGGAACTGTTCCAGCAGCCCGAGGCCCTCCCCGGCGGGACTGGTGAATAGCTTAGTCCAGGAAGGTTTAAAGTTTCCGCTGAATCCCAAAAATACGGTACTCCCTTTCAAAAAAAAGAAAACAGGAAAGAAAAACAACACGGTTCGATTTGTAGTTCCTACTTCCGGGCACTGGCACGCAGACGGTGAGCATAACAGGGACAGCTACACGCCCTGACGTCAGCAGATGAACTCTGACCACCCACCTCTGGCCCCAAATAACACCCCACATCCCAGCACACTTCCTCTAATGCTGTCTGTCCTCGTCTGTACAAGAGATCTGAATGAAACCCATTCCGGCAGCACAAGCTCCTGAGAATGGCAGCTATGGTGCAGCATAAAATGCGGGGCTAGTGGTTTCAGGTGGGATGTGTACAATGCTACACATACAAACCTTTGTTATAGAGATGAGCTGGTTTGACTAATCCCAGAGGTACTAATGACGCTGAGATATTCAGCTGCTTTATTTCTCCCCTGGTGCTCAGCAGAACAATTGACCTGTAATGGAAATTTTAAATTATCATACAGAACTTCGGCACGTATTTCTTGAGCACGACTCTGAAATGAGGACAAAGCCAAAGAAGGAGCCAACGGTCATCAAGTTGGTCTCCGCTCATGGCAACCCGCATGTGGCAAGGGAGAACTCAGGACCAGAGTTTGTTTTTTGCCCCATGACTGTGATCTTTTAGAAACAGATCACCAGGCCTTTCTTCCGAGGTGTCGAAGGGTAGATCGCAATCCCCAATTGTGCCGGTAAATTACTAACTGGGTGCTTAACCATGTGTTACCCAGTGACTCCCAAACTCACTGTCAGGGCAAGAAATCTGTGTATCCACTCGGATCTCTCCTTGGAGTCTACGGTCTCTTCCTCTAATCCCTCTGTCTTCTGCCAAGACTATGCTGATCTAATTATACTGGCTTTATAAGAGATTAATACCTAAGTCCCTTTTTATTATAATATATCTTAAACTATTTGATTACTCCTCTACATTTATTATCCAGGTGAACTTCAGAATAAACTGGCGACTGCAATGGAAATGTAATCGATTAAGATAGTAATGGAAACATTCTAAATTTACATTTTAATTTAGATAGAATGACATCTTACAATATTATGTTTTCCATCCAGAAATAGGTCCCCTTTTATTCAGCTCTTGAGTAAAGCATTCATATTCTACTGTGGACCTATATATGTATTTTTTCTAAATCATTTTATTGGGGGCTTGTACAATTCTTATCACAACCCATATATCCAGCCATTGTATCAAGCACATTTGTACATTTGTTGCCATTATCATTCTCAAAACATTTACTTTCTGCTTGAGCCCTTGGTATCAGCTCCTCATTTTCCCCCTCCCTCCCCACTCTGCCCCCTCATGAACCCTTGATAATTTATGAATTATTATTATTTTGTCATATCTTACACTGTCCGATATTTCCCTTCACCCACTTTTCTGTTGTCTGTCCCCAGGGAGGAGGTTATATGTAGATCTTTGTAACCGGTTTCCCCTTTCTACCCCACCTTCCCTCCACCCTCCCAGTATCGCCACTCTCACTACTGGTTCTGAAGGGATCATCCGCCCTGGATTCCCTGTGTTTCCAGTTCCTATCTGTACCAGTGTACATCCTCTGGTCTAGCCAGATTTGTAAGATAGAGTTGGGGTCATGATAGTGGAGAGAGGAAGCATTCAAAGACCAGAGGAAAGCTGTATGTTTCATTGTTGCTACCCTGCAACCTGACTGGCTCATCTCCTCCCCATGACCCTTCAGGAAGGGGTGTCCAGTTGTCTACAGATGGACTTTGGGTCTCTACTTTGCACTCACCCTCATTCACAATGCTATGATTTTTGGTCTCTGATCCCTTCTACACCTCATGGTCACACAGGGCCTATATGTTTCTTACTTAAATTACAGCTTCAGCTTTATGGCGGTGTCGGTGGGTTCTTGCTTGTCGTCTTCCTAAAGCAACCACAACTCAATCCAGAGTCAGAAGAGAAGTCTGACCTTGGCCACACTGCAGCCCTAACATTCTTTGATCAGTTGCTCAATCCAGTCCCAAGAGATTATTTACAAGTGAGACCATCTTCCCCACACTTTGAAGTCTTCATCTCTTTTACTCCACCATTTCCATTTGCTCTAGCTACTCTGTCCAAGAGCAAGTTTCTGAGTCGCTTTGACAGCCTTTTGGTACTTTTGCTTGTTGGCCTTGGTAACGACCGTTTTATATCCCTAATGTTATCCGTCTCCGGTCGTTAGTGTTCAATGTGTCAAGCCTGTTCTTGAGCTGCTTTCTAAATCCAGGTGAGAAATGCACAAGGTGGGTATTTCTGCTTTTGTGAACTTGCTTTAACTCTCTTCAGCATCAACTTCACCTTGCGTACCAGCAGTTCATCTGCTCTTCCGTTGGCTCCTCAACTTAGCATGACAAATTAATATCACTATTGAATTGTATGCAAATATCTAAGTGTTTCCCATTGATAAGCAGTTGCTTAGTCATGATCACGGAGTCAAACATAGGTGATAAAAAGAGTTAACCTCACTCAGCTGTTCACCAAAAGGTTGGCGTCCACGCCCATTCCGAGGCACGGTGGAAGAAAAGCCAGGAAATCCACTTCACATGAAGGTGGCCATGAGTGGATTCCAACAGCAGTTAGTTTGCTTTCAAAAAAATCCATGGTGAGGACTGTAGTGTCAAGGAATAGGGCCCTTCTAGCCAATATTCCTTATGTGATATTTTAATTCTGGAAATTTAGATGCATCTGGCTGTGGTTCCATTTTGGAAGGCCTTATCTACTAATGGACAGGAACAGGTGTGATGAAGATCTAACCTTGGTAGAGGGTGTGAATCAAGGCATATCCTTTATTTCTTTGACGGATCTCGAAGACCTCACTTCAGAAGAGGGTGTGAACGAATCACTTCCTTTGTTTTCCCTGGATATCAAATAGCACCGCCACATAGTTCTGCTGCGCGGTGCCTCACCTGGAATGCCCGGCCTGTTTCCTGGTCGTGCTGTGGTAGAAGACATGCTGTGACTTGTGGACACATTGGGATTCAGGCTCTGGACACAGCATGTTGCTTATCTCTTCCTGACGTTTCTATTTTGGACTGAACAGTCCCCACCACCCCATGAGACATTTCCTTCAAGTTTCATGAGGGTTTTTCGCAGGGACTCGGGGAATGCAGAGACATGAGAAGAGGCACTCACAGGAGATAGCACCTTGGAAGAGTGAATTATATCGTCTGATATAATTCTCCTACAAGGGCTTATTACCCCAACCAGCCATTCAGACCACACTGGCCCTGGGATGAGCTGAGGGAAGGAGTGAATATCTTTCAAGGAGCTCTAGATGCCCAGCAATGATGAAATACTGGGTAGAAAACCCTGTGCTCAGAAATTTGCCAGGCACCTTCTTTCTGGCAGACTCCAAGGGAACCAAACCACAGCCTTTGCTTCCTTGATGGCTACCTGAAAAGTGGCCCGTTGCTGCCAAAGCGCAAGCTTCACCTACCTGGGAGGGATCCCTGCTAGATACTCTTTCAGGCGACTGACATCAGCAAGAGCAAAAGTCTTTTTGTCCGTCAACCGGAAGGGAACACTGCAGGCATCCACGATCAGGAGGAAGACACCTGAATTTCGGAAAGTGAAGTCTGTGCCATTGACCTGAAAGAGCAAAGGTGATCTCTGAGGGACTAACCACTCTGGTTACATGTCTAGGATGGCTGGTGCTCTTTCCAGCCCTGCTTCCTAACCCCGCATTCGCTATCTGTGTCCAAGGTTCAAATGGGACATTCTACTTCCTACTTCCCTGCAAATATCTGGAAATCCGGCCTGCAGGGAAGATGCTCTGAGTAAGAGCTGGTACTCTTCATGACTCTTCCCACAGTGCTGAAGCACTTTCCCATCAGGGGCTAGGTCCAGGCTTTGTCATTTGTAGGCTAGGCCTGGGCAGTGCCCAGAAGAACAGGTGGAACCTCTGTCCCACAGCGGATCTCAGACAGCTTTCTGTCATCAGGATTCAGTAAAATACCTACCGTGTATAAGCCGAGTTTCTCGGCACACTTTTAATGGCATTTTTGTGGTACAATTAGGTGCCTCGGTGGGTATTGGGGTCAGTGTATACTTGAGTATCTACAGCACTATGCCTCAACTCGTATTACCAACAACCCCCTCAAGAGTTTAGGATTGAAATAGCCTAGGTGCTAGCTCACCTTCATCTCCTTCACCCTAAATAGGACTCTCTCCGAAACCAGAATGGAAACAGTCATTTTACTGGGATTGAAGCCAGAAGGCACCATTATATTTTGTTTTGTGGCCTGAGCTGGAATTTCCTTAGTTATCCTCTCTAATTTGCTAGTGTGAGAACTGTAAACCCACTATCATCGAGTCAATCTGGACTCATGCCAACCCTCTAGGACCAAGAGACCTGCCTCCTTGGGTTTCTGAGATGGTACATACTCACAGGAGCCTTGTTCTCAGATCAGCAGGTGGTTTGAACCACTGATTCTGAGGTTAGCAGCCAACCCCTAACAAGCCACAATTTGTGAACTAGACTTCCAAATAGCTTTAATTCCTCCATCCAAAAGCAAACAATGAATTGACTAGCATGAGACATGATTCAACCATAAATCAAGCTCATAGGCAATGTTTCTGTTTGTGGCATGAAAGCACAAACTGTTCTAAAGACTCCTGGGAGAAAAAGGAGGCTGTCTGTTGCTGCAGAGATTTACAGGCCTGAGGACCCTATAGGGATGCTGAGCCAGAATCAACCTGATGGCAGTGAGGTATCCTTAACTCAGCGCTGTTAAAAAGCAAACTTAAATTCGGTCCACACCTATAGATGGATTTGTGATAATGTTGTCCACGAGTGGGAAAAACCGGAACTCTGAAAGAAACCAGATGAGACTTGGCCCAGGTACTGGATGGCTCAATAACGATAGGTTAGACACCTGTCAACCAAAGGGCTCTTGATAAGGTAGCCTCGCATTCGCTCTGATTTCACACAGGCCCAAAGACCTGGTTCAACATAAACCCAGTCATCCTGAGGTTGATTCTGACTGCTGGCAGTCCCATGGGTTTCAGAGTAGAACTGTGCTCACAAGGGGTTTCCACAGCAATTCACCGAGTCTTTTTCTCAGACACCTCAAGGTGAATTCAAACGCCCAACATTGTGGCTAGCAGCCAGGCGCATTAACCATCTATACCACGCAGAGACCACAAGAACAGGTCCCCCGTGGCTCTTTTGGCTCTAGCCCCCAACCTAGGTCTGACACCCTGGTTTGGCTCTCTCCTTCCCATAACGCACCTAGAAAAGCCAACTAACACTTTACCTCTTCAGAGCCTGCTTCTGCAAAGGGGGGAGCAAGGGAGCTCTAAAATAGAAGGAAAGGCTAAAGAATGTTTTTCATGTCATCTATATTCTTCCCCAAACAATTTAGGGACCTAGGTTTTGAAAAATCAAGGTAAACATAGCTTTCTGCATATTCTCAAGTAACATGACAATGATCTTTCACCTAAGGTGGCCTTTTCCCTTAATAGAAATCTGATCTACATCGAACATGCCTAGGAAGAAGCAAAAAGGAGAGGGATGGATAAAAAAAGTTGAATAAATGCAAATAATGTTAAAAGGCAAATGTTTAGGAGGTATTTGTACTACCATGACACTGCCTGGACATGTGATTATGATGTGACTGCAGAGTCAAATGTTGAGCATAAACGAGTGAAGGCAGTCAGAGACAATGCATGTTACCAGGACCCAACAAGAAAGCAGCGGCCGTGGCGTGCACCACGCTGGGGATACTTACAGAGATAACCGTTGGGCTTCCGTGCCGCGCTTCCGCCTCACTGGGTGACTGAAACTGCAAGGGGAGGTAGCTTTTATGAGGATCACTGGTGAACACCACCTAGACAGGGCACAAGTTCCATATTTACATTAGCATCCTCTTTCGCCAGAAGGTTCCTTCCAAGAAAGCTCGATGACATGAGAGCCAGTAGGTGTCTAGCTTCTTTTTCTGAACCTGGCATGCACCTTTCCTGACCTGGAACCTCACCTTCTGATGTAGGTTTAAGACAATTAGTGTTTGGCCCTGATTTTCAGGAACAGCGCCGGCTTCAAATAGTTACCATTTTGCTGGTCAATTAAATAAATTCCATCAACAATGTACCGAGTGCATTTTCATGTAAATCTCCAAAAACATTTTATAGCAAGAGTCACAAAGCCATGATGTCACTGAAATGAAATAGTCAAGTACAGAGAAATCAAAGATTCCTAGTGCTCCGAGGGGAGAAGGGAGCTCTTCCTTGGGGATGGCATGCCTGCTATCCAGGGCTGCCATAATGGAAACACCACGCGTGGTGGCTGTCCGAAGCAGACAGGTATTTTCTCACGCGTTAGGAGGCTCGGTGGGCAGCCAAGCTCAAGGTTAGGCTTCCTCTTTGTCGGCTCTAGAGGAGGGTCGCTGTCCTGAGCGTCTCCTCCTGGGAGATCTCCGCCTGGCGTGCGATCTCTCTTCCCCACCAGTTGCTTGTTTAATCTTTTACCTCTCAAGAGAGATGAATCAAAACATACCGAATCCTGTCTCATTAACATGCCCCACTCCCAAATAAGGTTATGATCTCAGGCAGAGAGGTTAGACTTCCCAGCACATACTACTGGGAAATGCCATTCAATCCATAGCAGGGAAAGGTAGAGATAATGATTGTATCACAGGAAGAGTAGAATCAATAGCACCGAATTATACAAGTAGAATTTGTTGAGTTGGCAGGTGTTTTGTGCCTATTTTTAACCAAATTTTTAAAAACTTAAAAAAAAAACAGGAAGGAGATAAAAAACACTTAACAGTGGAGAGCAAATGCTTTGAAAATGATGAGGGCAAAGAATGTACAGATGTGCTTTACACAATTAATGTATGGATTGTGATAAGAGTCGTATGAGCCCCTAATAAAATGTTTTTTAAAAAAAGACACTTAACAAAAGAGACAAACAAACAAGCAAAAAAGCACAACAGTCTTAAAAGGCTCAAGCCAATTGTCTTGAATTAGGGAGTCAATCATTACAGGCCTGAAGGAAGAAATGTAAATAACACTACCTCAATAAAACATACAAACACACAAAAATAGTGACCTTCTTACATGACCAGATGGAACACTTCTCCATAACCTACAAAGGCCTCCATGGATGGAGCAGGCCCTGATCTCATTTTCTCTTGTCTGTCCTCTGCTTTCACTGATGCTGTTCCCTCACCTAGAATGCCCCTCTCTTTGTCCTTCTACTTCATTCAACCGCCCACAGTCCCACAGTCATCAAAGCCTTATCTCCTCACTTAAGTCTTCTCTCCCCTAAGAGCACCTTTGGGCTCATACAATTCAGCATTTAAAAGTATTCAAGAGCTTCAAAAGTTTTGTGAAAGAAGTCTGTTATCATTTTTTTAAAATCCATTGTCCTTTAATTCCATTTTTCCTTGAACTCTGTGAAGCCAGTCCTATTGGTAAATGAGTAGTCCTTACAGGTCAATATTAACAAATTCATTTGCAAGAGTAAATAATAATCATGATACTAAACACTCACAAGCAAACCAACATTATGCAAAGTCTCAGGTTTGGGGCCAGGCATTCATGTGACTTTTAGTACTTACTCCTAACATACATGTTTTTGCTCTTAATATTAAAAAAGAAAGATCCTCCAAAATTTCTATATAAAAATAATGCTCCCAGATACTCTAAATGCTCAGCAATTGCACAAAACAAGCGCTCGATGAAGTATTTAAACGTGATTTATGATTAGTATAAAGAATGGAGAATCTATGTATTATGCCTACAAGCATTTAACAACATGGGCCTACAGTATTTCCAGTGGTGATTACATTTGCTTTTATATACTAAAATTGTACTATAAATGATTAAAAAAAAATCATGTCTCTTGGGCAATGGAGCTCTTTCTCGATGAAGCCCATGGAGAATTAGGCTGGGAGAGTGGCTTTGCTGTGAAGATGATCCTCATCCAAACATTACATGGGACAAGTAACGCCACACAGGACCTTCCTCACATGCATACTGCGTGCTTTGGGGTTGTTATAATGGGGCATAGAAACAGCTCAAGGATTATCACTCACCAATTACCACTGTGATAGTGAAACTGACATTTTAAGAAATGTTTACCGTCTACCCTACAGGAAACCGTATGTCCATCTTTCTCTCCCTGCTCCTTCTGCTGTGAGCGAGCAGGAAGGAATGAAAATGTATGCAGTGCAGAAAGAAGTTTTGTCTTCTCAAAGCACTTAGATTAAGAAATAAAGAAAGAGTTTGGAATTCCCCCCCCTTATCAATAGGAAATGTACTTAAAAAAGGGGGGGGACTGGTGGTACTTGTGCTAGGCTGTCACTGCAAGGTTCTCTGTTCAAGCTCCATGTCACTCTGTAGGAGGAAGATGAGGCTGTCTGCACCCGGAAAGATTCAGTCTCCAAACCCTATGGGGTCACTAGGAGTTGGAATCAACTCAAAGGAAGTGGACTTAGTTGGGGTTTTAGAGTAATCCTGGCTTTTTCCCTTAGGAATTGGCCTAACTCCTTTTGGCTGATGTGTGTCAGATTTTAGACTCGGGGGGAGGAGGGTAACGGTGTGGGGGAGGCCACGGGACACTTATGACAGGAATAATAAGTGAGGAGAAGCATTTTCTCTTCTATCCCAAGTTAATCTGTACTTTAACTTACAGATAAATCAAATAGCACATGCTTCCAAATCTATCGATTTTCACAAGAGCTGCATTTTCTGAAGAGAAACTTCACACCACAAGATAAACAATGTTTTTGGTTGGTTTGGGTTTTGTTTTTTTTGGGGGGGTGGGGTTCATTCCTGATTCATAAACCAGAAAGTGACATCAGTGGTTGCCTTGTGGGAGGCAGGGCAGCAAGGCTTTTTTCTTCTAAGACACTATGGAGCAGCCTCAAGCTTCCAATCTTGAGTCTGCAGCCAAGCACATCAACCGTTTGTACCGCCCACAAGTTCCAGTAGTTCTTAAACAGCGGGGCTCTTGTGTTCCTGCTGAGCGTGGCGTTTCAGAAAGAGCCAACATTCAGAAGAAAACACCCAACATGCACCATATGGCACCAGAGATGTTTCAAAAAACAGCATTCTCTGGTCAAGAAACCTTTGACTTTTCTCTCAGTGCACACCTCCCTTCGGCTTTACCTGGCTGGTGCCACAGCCTGGACAGGGTCCGGAAAGCATGGCTGGCATCTGCTTGGTGGCTGATGGCTTTCGGTAATAGCGTGGATATGCTTTGGCCATGCAGTTACTGACGTCTTTTGAATCCGTTGTCGCCTGGATCTTGACCCTTTCGCATCCCTGAGATGAGCAGTAACTGTGACCGTCCCTGCTGCTTTTGGCCTTGAGATATAAGAAGAGCAACCTGCACAAAATAGAAACCAACCCAGTTGGCATTAGGCATCGTCTCAAGCACAAAGACGCTTCCTCAAACAAAATGTACTGGTCAAAAAAACGCTTCCTCTCACACAGTGATCTTCTCTTCAAATAAAAGTAAACTTACAAAACTTCTATTAAGTTGGTTACCTCCCCTTTCTCGAATGTTAGCATCCTGAGACAAATGCAATATACTTGGAAACCCCGATTCAGCCATTCTGGAAGATATCAAAGTTGGTTTCTGGTTTGAATTAGTTCAAAAGGTAATTGGGGAGGGTGGAATTCGGCTTGGCTCAAAAATCCCTAGGCAAACTTGATACTATTGCTGAGTTCAGAATTTGGGAAATTAGTGTGGCTTATTCTAATTTGGGAGGGTCCGTAAATCATTTCGGTTTAAGGCACAAAGCTGGAATCGTAAAAAAGGCAATTCTGACTTGTTCGGCTACGGCCAGGATATGGCCTCAAGTCAGTTCCTGTGAAGTTTACAGAGAGTAGATGGAATTGGGGTCCTTCCATTTGTCCTGGGGCCAACAGCAGGCGAAATGAACAGTCCCACCCACCCGGGATTATCCTCCTCTTGCCAAGATGAAAGAAAAAGTCTAAGGCTCGGGCAGCAGTCCACCTCTTGTCAGTGAACCTAATCCTTCTGAACCAGAGAGTCTAAAGATGAGATCAAGTGGGATTGATCACCGGAGGCCCGTGCATGCAGCGCCGTTGCAAATTGTCCCAACATCCAGTCATTTTAACACACACACTTAAGGAATGACAAAGATCATACTAGATCAAGTGTGGAATAACTGAGATACAATGAAAAGAATTCAAACCAATAGGATTAAAAAGTATTAAGCGCAGACGAGGACATATGCCCCAAGCTTTCATTCAGTTAAACATTCGTTTAATGACAAGTCATCTGACTGTCCTTACAAAATGTGGGTGTTCCAGACTGTAGACGTTCTAGAACATACAGAATGAAATCTACATAGATTGTTTAAGTCTTATCAGAAATTGTAGACCAGGAAAACTTAGGAGCGAATCGCATCACGTTTTTCAAAGGCTAACTCGTCACTTAATGACAGAAGCCCAACGTCATCTCCTCTAATCCTGCACCCCTTCCACTCTGCACTTTCCCCCTTTCCAAACATGCCATGCCAGTCTGCCAAGCCTCCATGCATTTGTACACTCTGTTCCCGCTGCCTGGAACAGCTCCGCCTCGCCCACCTGCTCTCCCACCCCTCCCGACTGCCTCTAGGGTCGCACTCTTGAGCTGACACTGGTTCCACGGGCTACCCTCAAAAACCACACTATAGGATTTAAAGACCATTTAAACTGTCTGCCTTCCAGTGACTGGCCCATACCCTTTAGTGGACTATGAATCCACAATACTGAAAAAAATATGTCTTATTCACATTATCATCCTTCCTGGGTGTATGACAGTGACCCACGTAGGAATGTCCGCTACAGGGATGGCTATCCGAGGAGCATTCTACTTGATGGGAGAGGATAGGAGAGGGGGCCACCATAAGCCAAAGGCTGGAGACTGTACCAGGCAAAAAGTAGACAAAGCCAACAGCTGCCCGGAAGAGCAGGATGAGAATTAAAAAGCGGACAGACGCAGCCTAGAGAAAGCTGGAAGCCAATATGCCAAGGTTACACAGTGATTTGGAAAAACTCCAGGTGAACTTGAGAGAGCCTGCGAAGTCGGTAGGAAGAATGGGCTTTGACTCCACCAGTAACTATGCCATGTACAAATAATCATCTGAAACTTGTTCTGGAAAAAAATCATTTTAATTTCCAATTTGGCCTACTGGCTCTTTACTGACAAGGATAATTTCTTTCTCTCAATTGCCTTAATAGGTATACGGCAAACATTTGCACTCGATTCCTCCCGACAACTGTAATTACACATCATTCCTCTTCTCCTCTAAGCCTTTAATAGCGATGTGCCCCGAATTACCCGCCGGCAGCTGCTTGTCTAAGCAGCCCCCGCATGACAACCTATTCTTAGCAACTCTGAAGAGCTAGTAATTTCACCATTCACGAAACATAGCAATAATCCTCCATTCTGGCTTCCACCGAATTACCCAGTGCTGGAGTCAAAATAGAATTTCCTCTGGGATTGCTTCCTCTGCAGTTCTTCCAGCGAGCCTACAGGCTCGTAGTCCTCCATCTTGGATAACGAGCCATTGTGTCGCTGCAAAAAGCCAAAGGTAACTTGAAAACTCGTGTTGGATGGATAGCAGAGGCCAACTCGAATCCAGTCATCCCTACGGAGGAGAGATAATGAAGGGTGAACATACTCGAGTCAGTATCTTTGTTTTTTTAATGATGGTAATAAATTATCTAACAAAACATGCGCAATTATTTTTCAAGGTACAATTCAACGGCATGAGTTACATTCATCCTGTTGTGGAGCTACCACCAATATCCATTTTCAAATGGTTTTCACCATTCCAAAGAGAATTTGGCACGTCTTCCACAATAACTCCAGATCTTCCTCCTCTCTCAGCCCCATACCCGTTAGTAAGGCTTTTGTCTCAAGATTTTTCACATAAGTGGACTCACACCACTGTGCCGTTGGGGCCTGACTTGTTTCCCTCACAGCAGTATGTCCAAGGTGCCTCCGTGTCACATGGATCAGCACTCTCTCCTTTGGGGTGACTATGCCTGCATTATATTTGGGCTCAAACTTACAAACCGTTGTGAGGGGGACCCTTGACCAGGCAGCTTCGTTTTGTTGGGCACAGGGCTGTTAGGGGTTGGGACTGACTTAATGGCACCGAGAGCAGCAACATATTTCTAAACATCTGCCTAACCAGTTACAGCATCCCTTTTGCTACTGTGAATAATGCTGCGATGAACCCGAGTACAGAAATATCTATTTGAGTCCCTACTTGCAACTTTTCTGGGTTTACAGAGTGGTAATTCAGTTTAACTTTTAAGGAGCTGCCTGTTGTCAATAGAGGCTGTGAGCCCATCTCTTTTGAGGAGTCCAGCACAGGCAAATTTTAGCCAAGGGTCTCCTTCAATTCCTGCTGTGTACTTTCTGGTAGTGGGACTACAAGGCCTGCCACCTGACAAACTAAAGAACATTCTACTTTTCTCTATTACCCATATTTGTCTTGCCGACATTTTGATAAGAAAAAAATTCCTGGCATCTCTAGAACTCGAGGACACGTGCAGACATGAGATAGTATGCAACGCAGATACTGTAGATGGATAAGAAAATTCAGTGAGATGGTTGAGCAAGAGTGCATTACAATAGAGACACTGATGGCAGAAAGGTAGCTGGTAAGATTCCAAAGAATTTGGACCCCATAGGCTACACCTCTTCATATTGGTCACAGATTGACTCGGGTAACCCACTCAAGAATAATTCAGAAGGCAGATATAAGATGTACACAAAAAGATGTTCTACAAGGTATCTATCATAGCAAGAAAAGGGCCAGTCGGGGAAGAATCTAAATGTTCACTAGGGGAGGAGGTTAATGAAATGCATCAGGTACATCCATATTCGGAGTGAGAAGACTTCAGGGTGGGGAACACCCCAAAATGCCGCACTATGAACGGTATCATTGAGGATTATTTCTATTTTCTCTTTATGATTTCCTATATTTTGCATAAGGAATCAGTATAGCTTTTTTAACTTTTAGTTGTTGTTTTTTTTTTCAGGAATGGCATTTTGACAAATACTGTACCCTCCCATAATTATATTCAATAAAACTAAATTAAGGAGGGGAAAGAACGTGCTCATTTCCCCCAACTCTTCCCTCTGCCCACCATGTAATCTGTAATTTTTATGAAACTTAGCTAATTTACTATATAAGGAAAGTGTGACTGAATTTCAAGCCGATGCGGATTTTTATAATTTCTTGGTTCCGCTTTTTTCTACTTTAAAATGGTTTTCCTTGCCCAACAGTCACTCACTTTTGGAACTTCCAAAACCCTGCAAACCTTTTGACTTTAATATCTCACCTCAAATTCATTACTCAAAGGTAAAGTAACTTTTTGGATTCTTGATCTCACTCTTCTATGTCTGTCTTCTTTCCTTCCTTCCTTCCTTCCTTCCTTCCTTCCTTCCTTCCTTCCTTCCTTCCTACCTTCCTTCCAGAGTGATTGTATCAAACTGGGCTTTGAGAAATCTCATCACAGACAAAACTAACGTCTAAGGATTAACAGTACAGAGACCAAGAAGGAAGCTGCTGCAGATGTTTAGGCAAAAGGATGATGATGGCCTAAACAGCATGCTTAGTGGGAGCACAGAGAGATGAAGAGACTGCAGGCAGAAGGCTTGCCATCAGTAGGGTGGTGAGATGTACAGAAAAAAGGAAGAGCTGAGGATCTTCGCCGGAGTTCTGGAATAGGTGGTGCGGGGTCAGTGAATTATTTAACGCAGCTCTTCTGGCCAAACGCTAATTCCCACCGACCTACCTTTTCCTACATGGGTCTGGTAAGAAGGTAGCGGGGAGATACTAATAGACTTCACCTGTGAGTAATTATGAATGGGATTCGCTGAGAGTCCTCCTGCGGTGTATAAAATGAACCATCTGAGAAGCCGGAGTGAAGCTCATTACCAGTAAAAGCCAGGAGTGGAGTGTACCCTCTGGACTCCAACCCCCTGCCCAGGGGACCTCCTGGGTCCAGAGGACAGCTATACCATCACAGGAGCAGCAGCAGAACCAGGAGAGAGAGTGTGGAACCGAATGATGCCGAGTGCTTTTGCGCAGGAGGCTGGCTTATGGCGTGGGGTGGCCTTGGACACTGAATTAGGGAAGTGGGACTTGCTGGACATGGAAGCGGAACTGAATGCCTTTATAGTGAGGCTTGCTGGAGTGAGTGCCACTGGACACTGAATTCAGGGAGCTGAGCTTGCTGGCCCACGGAGCTTGAGCTGAATGCCGTCAGGTTGCGGCTTCCATTGGAGTGGTATGCCAAGTCGGGCACTTATTGGCACACCTGAAAGACCTTTGTAACATGTCCTGATAAACAACTCAGCCCTGAGCATTTCTCACTGGCATTACGACTTCACTTCCTGAATTATCCTTTTATTCATGACTTTTGTCTGTGAGTTCGGGGTTACCACTGCAATGGATTAGAACCCAGAGAAGTAAAATAGAGACCATTAATTAAGACAACCCAAGTGGGATCACTATTTTATAGAAAAGGCATAGAAAAGCAACAGCCTACGTTACAGGAAATGAGTAGAGGATGTGCCAAAATGACTACACAGCTCAAAAACAAGGGCACCCACCACTGTGTGACTTTCTCCTTGGAAGTGATCTTGGTGACCAAATTCTCACATGTTCCATGTCCATTTCTAGTCATTTGAACTGGCTGTTTTAAGAGCATTCTGACAAGTCTGAGCTTTATGGTCCACCAGGCCACCTCAATTTTTACGTACAGTCAAGAGAACGCGTCATCTTACTTTCTATGTACTGTATATACTCCAGCATAAGCCGACCCAAATATCAGCTGGAACCTAATTTTACCACACGAACTGCATTAAAAAATGTGCTGAATATCCATACAGGGGACAACACTGGAGGCACAGGGTGGGAATTGCGCCCGATCTGACCCCACCAAACCGAAGCAAAACACTAAAGGTGTGCAACAGCACAGCAAGGGGAACAGAGCAAGCAAGTCCCGAGGGGATACCAAAAATGGACTTTGGGCCCAGGGCGTGGCACCCCAACAAATTCCACCAGAAAACAAAAAGCCCTTGAACTATTTACAGGCTTTTTGTTTTTTGTCAGTGGTTTTTTGTTGTTTTCTCTTTTTTTCTTTGTTTTGCTCTGTCTTGGTTTTTGTGCATATTATTATCTCTGCAGGTCTAGCTAGAAAAGATAGACTGGATAAACAATCGGGACAAGAAAACAAGGGGACCAATGGTTTTGGGGGTACATGGGAGAGGGGGAGGTGGGGGACAGGAAGTGGTGTTAACAAACCCAGGGACAAGGGAACAAGCGATCTAATATCATTGGCAAAGGAGGGTGTAAGATGTCTAGTAGGGCTTGATCAAGGGCAATGTAACAGCTGTGAGGAATTACTGAAACTCAAATGACGGCTGAGCATGATAGTGGGACAAGAGGAAAGTAAATGGAAATAGAGGAAAGAACTTGAAGCCAAAGGACATTTATAGTGGTCTAAATATAGGCATGCATATATGTAAATATATTTATATATGATGATAGGGAAATAGATCTATGTGCACATATTTATAGGTTTAGTATTTAGACAGCAGATGGACACTGGGCCTCCACTCAAGTACTCCCTCAATGCAAGAACACTTTGCTCTATTAAAACTGGCATTCCATGATGTTCGCCTTCCTGACACGATCACTGAAGACAAAGTGGGTGCATAAGCAAATGTGAAGAAGAAAGCTGATGGTGCCTGGCTATCGAAAGATATAGCCTCTGGGGTCTTAAAGGCTTGAAGATAAACAAGCAACCATCTAGCTGAGATGCAACAAAGCCCACATGGAAGAAGCACACAAGCCTGTGTGATCACAAGGTGTTGAAGGGATCAGGTATCAGGCATCAAAGAACAAAAAATCATATCATTGTGAATGAGGAGGAGTATGGAGTGGAAACACAAAGCCCATCTGTAGGCAATTGGACATCCCCTTACAGAAGGGTCATATAGGGTGCAGTAGAGCACCAATGAAACATACAACTTTCCTCTAGTTTTAATGCTTCTCCTCCCCCTACCCCCCCCCCACAATCATGATCCAAATTCTACCTTGCAAATACGGCTAAAGCAGAAGATGTACACTGTACAGATATAAACTGGAAACACAGGGAATCCAGGGCAGATAACCCCCTCAGGCCCAATAATGAGAGTAATGATACCAGGAGGGGAAGGGGAAGGTAGGACAGAAAGGGGGAACTGATCATAAGGATCTACATATAACCCCCTCCCTGGGGGTCAGACAACAGAAAAGTGGGTAAAGGGAGATGTTGGACAGTATAAGACATCACAAAATAATAATAATAATTTATAAATTATCAAGGGTTCGTGAGGGGAACGGGGAGGGAGGGAAACAAAATCAGGAGCTGATACCAAGAGCTCGAGTAGAAAGCAAATGTTTTTAGAATGGGTGATGGCAACAAATGTAAAATGTGCTTAACACAATGGAGATACATATGGATTATGGTAAGAGTTGTACGAGCCCCTAATAATTTTTTTTAAGGTACTGTAAAACTTGGCTTATAATGAGTATATATGGTCCGTTTCTGAGCGGTTTCCTGAAGTTTGGTGGGTTAACAGTAACATTCTTCGAGACTGGTTACCCAACCTTTCTAAAACAAGATCAACCCTTTCTCTTTCATGTTCTGTCCCTTTTCCTAATGTGGCCTATGCTGTGTCATCATGGAGTCCACTGTCCCTTGAACAGAGCTAGCCTCGACCAGTTACCATGGCGTCACTTCAGACCCCTGGTATTCCTGTGAAGAACTGTGCTACATAGAGTTTTCCATGGCAATGCCCTTTGGGAACCAAATCAGTCTGGTCTTCATCGTGACCCACCTAAAGGTGGATGTGAGCTGCCACCCTTTCAGTTAGCAGCTGAGTGCTTAACCATTTCTACCACTGAGAAACTCCTTCGTAGCAAGACTTTCTCAGAGCCACTTCTGTAGGGCTCCCTTGCCCAACTCCATTAGTCAGAATTAGTAGCTCTAGGCTTTGCCCATTAAAAACGGCTGCTTATTTATTTACTTGAGTGCTTTTCCATCTCAATGCGACAAATTCCTATAGGACATGTATTTTCTCGTTCATTTTTATATACCCACCAACTAGAACAGAGTAAATATTTTAGTGGATGTAAAACTAGAGCTTTGCTTGAATTTGATATTAAAAGATTGGCTAGATATTCCATTGAGACATGAGAAACCATAAAGGGACAGAATGACACTGTGAGAGGAGGGTAGCAAGTCTGGCATTCGTGCCCTGCCCCAACCCTTGCCCACAGTAGACATTACTAATCAATCGTATCATTCTTTGGTGTTCAGTGCCACTTGGCCTTAAAAACAAATCCTTCCATTTTCCAGGGAGCCAAATGAGCAGTCAGAACATTTAATAAAGTTTTCTTTCCACCCCAACAATCAGAAATGAAAACATTCTGCCGACTATGTTAAAACATCATTAAGCAGCTTTCGAGATGTAATGCTCCATTTCTACAGAAGCTCTCTCCGGAAGAGATGCTTTTGGAGTGACGGGGTTCTATTGGTATGACCTTTTGAGCGTATCGATAGGAAATGCACAGACTCCCTACACCAAGCAGAGTAACGTGCATGATTCTGGCATCCTTTACTTACTACTTAGCTAATTCAAAGTTTTCCTGGGTGGCGTAACTGGTTACGTGCTGGGCCACAAGCCCAAAGGTTGGTGGTTTGGAACCCAATCCAGAGGCACCTCAGAAGACAGGCCTCCTATGTGTTTCCAAAAGGTTATATAACCTTGCAAACTTTCTGCTCTGCACACACGGTCCATGTGCCCTACAGGAGTTAAGCCCGGTCAAGACATACTTGTTGAAGTTTACGAGGTATAGAAAAGCAGTCCGTGGCGCTGGTCCGTTCCAGTGGATGGTGTAGCCCTTCTGCAGCATGATTACCGGCTGGTACTGGGGGAAGACAGCCTTCTGGTTAATGCCCCGGAGCACCATCGGCTGGGATGGGTACTCATCTCGTGCGATGGTCATAGTCAGATTCTGAGCACTCCGTGTTTGCACATAGACCTTCAAATCAGAACAGACAAATAAAGGGAAGGAAGGTTTAGATCAACAAGCCTTTCCAGAACAAAGTTGAGTGTCATTACTTTGCAAAGAGATTCTGTGGTCTATGCCAGACTAAACCAACAGCAGCCAACTTCACACTAGGAGCCAGTTGGCATGCAGCCTGACCAGTCTGAATGGTGAAACAGATCATGCGCTCTGCTAGCCAAGATCTTCAAACGCTCCCCCACCACACAAAGGGCCAGCTTACTCATCAGAATATAAAAACCGCTGTGGTTGATACAGCTTGTCAAAGCCGTCACACCACCTAAAGAGCACACACACACGCAAAATTAGTAAACGAACATGAAATGGAATACCCTCTAGCCTAATCCAAAAGACTTTCGGCTAAACCAAGAAATGAAGTATTTACATATCCCGGGGCTTTGACTTTCCATTTTCCAGGACCTGGATCAGCCAAAGTCATTTCTTACCCATCCAAGAAAGTAAAAATAAAAAGCTCGGCAAAAACTGGAAAAAATGAAACTGGAATCACTTTGAAAGTTCTGAAGTTATTCCAGTGACATTTGGCCTGCTTGCCATTCGGAAAAGAAAAGAAAGCAACCCCTTCTCACACAGTTCCACCAAAGATGAGCCTGAAAACCATTTTCCTAAAACGCGCCGGTCTCCTAGAACCAAATTCCCCAGGGGAATGAAGACACTGGCAGAATGTTGACCTTAGGTCATAATATGTGAAAGCCTTCACAACCCCCCCCCACAAGGCGAGTCTCTAGATGCTCGTATTTGTTACTGTTATCGGGTACGATCAAGTCCATTCTGACTAAGAAAGGCCTCATGTGACAAGAGGAGAACCCATTCAGAAGGATTTTTTGGGGGGTGGGGGGTTGCTGTTGTTGCAATCAGTACAGAAGCAGGTCTCAAAACCTTTCTCTCACAGCGGCTCTGTGGGTTTGAACCACCAACCTTTCAGTTAGGAGTCAGGAGCTTAGCCATCGAGTCACTAAGGCTCCTCTCAACAAATGACCACGGATCCAGGCTTCCAGCCCAACTCCATATTCTCAGGAGCGAATTTCTGACGTGAAGTCATGTCTGAGTTCTTATCTATAGTCCCTGCCATTCCCAGAGCCTCTTGGGAAATAGTAGCCAACTGAAGTATTTCTTTCTTCAGCAACAAATAAAAATAGAATCACCGCTCTATGACACAGAAGGATCAGGTCTACATTCTTAAGAGACACTAAAAAGCCAAAGGATTGAGGAATGTACTGAGAAAATGTTGAATGAACAAAACAGCTAATAATTGTCATTTCTAAACAGCCATCAGGAGCCCTGGTGGCATAGTAGCTAAGTATTGGGCTGCTAACCTAGAGCTTTACAGTGTGAACCCACTAGAGGGTCCGCAGGAGAAAGACGAGGCTCTCCCATGAGGAGCTGGGCATCCACAGGGACAGTTCTTCTCTGCCCTACAGGCTTGCCGGCAGTCAGCGTGGACTCCATGCAGTGAGTTTGCTTTGTTCTTTAAAAAAATCTAGCCATATATTGTACAGACACATTAATAGTGACTTTAAAAATATAATGCTTCTTTTTAATATATCTATAATGGTGCTTCTGGTGAGCGCTTTCAGACAGCGTACACATGAACATGTGACTGGAAAGAAGTTTGACTACCACCAAAGCAGCAAAAGAACGAAAACCTTTCTGGTTTTATTTTTCTTTAATGCTAGACTTTTTCACAACCGACTTGCAACACTTAGAAACAACTACAACAACAGGTATCGATGGGTCAACTAATTTGAGCAAAGGGCCTTCTGATGACAAACATAATTTTATTCTTTCTTACCTTATTAGACTGTAGTTAATTCTCCATCTATCCTTTCCTTGGCTCCCTGCCCCAGGAATTAGGCAACTATTGTATCCTTTTTTCTCATAGGAATAAAAAATTCCACAAAAAGCCACCATCCCATGAAAAATTATCAGAAACTCCCTCCAGTCTTTATTAGTTCTAAGACTTTGTTTTGTAAACAGATACAAATCTAAACACTTTGAAGAGTCTGCTTGGTTTTAAGAAACAGAGCCTTCTTCGGGATCTGGAGTCAGAAGAAAACAAGTTTGGGTCGAGCCCATTCCAACTCCTGCCGACCCGTATGTGTCAGAGTAGAACGGAGCTCAGCAAGCCTGTCTCTGGCTGATTTTGTTGAGTAGATTTCCAGGCCCCTTTACGAAGGCACCGCTGGATGAACTTGCACCACCAACACCTTTAGGTTAGGAGCTGACTAGACCATCATTAAAAATATACCAACTTACTACCTAAAATACAGAAATAAATTTCTACTCTCTTCAGAATGATAGACAA
Source organism: Tenrec ecaudatus (assembly GCF_050624435.1). Lineage (NCBI taxonomy): Eukaryota > Metazoa > Chordata > Mammalia > Afrosoricida > Tenrecidae > Tenrec > Tenrec ecaudatus. The sequence continues at coordinate 70,714,052 of NC_134539.1, read as the reverse complement.
CCGATACCTCCACTCTGCAGCCTCCTCGATCCATTCAAATAACACCATTAAAATCTTTATTATTTCTTTTTTTTTTTTTTGGCAACTAGTGCCCTGCTATAAGTAGCACTTACAGCAGCAAGCATTTCATTAACAATATGCTCGGTCATTCATTCATTCATTCTTCACATAGCTATTTAAGAAAACAAGCATCGCCTCCCTTACACACTGGCACCAAGCACTGAGTCCACTGCTCCGTGAGGCGTCTGAGAAGGCCAACCTTAGAGAGATGTAGAGACTGCCATCGCTTTCTCCCAGGAAGCGGTTGTTGGCTTACAATCACCAACCTTTCTGTTAGCCTTTCCCCTTAATTAATTCACCTTCACTCGTATTTTAGGACGTAACAGAGCCACGGTTCACACTCAGGCAGAGTGTGAGTCTTAACCACAATAAGAGAAAGAACTGCCATCGAATCAACTCCAACCCACAGTGACCCAGGTGGGCCAGAGTTGAACTGTGTGCTCCGTGCTCTCTCAATGGCTGTTTTTGGGGTCAGTAAATCATCAAGCCTTCTTTCCATGGTATCTTGAGATGGACTTGAACCTCTACTTTCTGGTTAATAGTCAAATATTGTAAATGTCTGTATCACCCAGGAACTGCTAAGCACATAGTCAAATGAAAAAAATTAAAAAGGACTACCCCACCCCCAGTCAATTCCAACTTAAACTGACCTGTAAGCTAAAGTAGAACAGCCCCTAGGGCTCCCTTCCAGAGTGTAAATCCTTATGACCGTTGACTTCATCATCGTTCTCCTTTGGAGTGGCTTAACAGATTTACGCTGCTGGCCTTTTGGTTGGCAGCCCGATGCTTAACCCACTGTGCCATTGGGCCCCCATACATGCTACCTCCAAGTGACCCTTCCCTTACTGGGTTGTACTCTGAGTCGGCATCAATTCCATGGCAGTGAGTTTGGTTTCTGGTAGGCTACCAGCAAGTTAATGAGTATATACTAGGCTTTATGGTTTGAAGGGCGCTTCTCAACTTGTATCACCTCTTCTTTAATTTTACAGACATTATATTTTCATATAAACAGAAGAGTTTGTTTTCATTCATTCCTTGATTTCCCTCCTTCCCAATTCCTAGCCTCGTCCCTGCTTTCTCGGTACCTCCTCAGCCTTAGAAGCCAAACTCCCCAATTTCACGGAGATAATTACCCTGACAGCAAAGAATAAACAGAGCTTCTTTGGGGGCCCAGTTACAGTGTGGCAAGAACACCCTGGCCAGCGTGTCAGGAGATAGGAGTTCTTGACCCAGCTCTATTTAGCCAATGGTAAACCACTCCTTACTCTGGGCCTCCCTTTTCCATGTGTCACATTAGTTTAGGTTAGGGAGGGAGGGAGGAATTGTGCTTTCAATAAAATTCTATGACTTCATGACCTCATCTATTTTTCTCGTTTTAAGAAAAAGTGGTCACATGGACAGCTGGCAAGGTCTCCTCACAGGAACAGTAGGCAAGCAGGTAACACAGTATGTTCTGAACTGACCTGGGCGTACGTCCCACTACAAATCACAGCATTCCACTTGGTAGCGTTAACACAGCTTGGGTGGCGAATCAGGTAGTTGTCCATTCTTCCCACGTAAGCATCCTTGTACCCTGTCACAGAGCCATCGATGTCATGGAATATGGAGTTCTTGTCGCCATCGAGCTCACAGTCTTCAAACCAGGGACCAGGCTTTCCAAAGAAGACATTCAGAGAGACCTGGCAGCAGTGAACAGCAAGGACATCGCAACATGAGGACTCCTGCTGTTGTACAGAGGCCGGACAAGAACAACTGAGACATGAGATTGGAAGAATGAACAGTTTATTAACAAAAAAGGAAAAAAGAAGAAGAACCTGCGCAGGGACCAGCAGCCTGAAAGAAAGAGGGAGTTTGGCTGGCTGGTCCCTTTTTATCAAACAACTGAGCTGTGCAGCTGTGCGTGCAAGCTGGTACAGAAGCAGATCCTGCGGTTAGGCGGTTAAGCACAACTTCCTGGTGCAGGGTGGTCTGTTGCCATCTCTAAGGATAAGAGGCTATTTTGTTTTTTTCTGAGAATGTCATAAGGCCTGTGGTTGCACTTTAGGACTGGTGCAGGATGTTTGCTTAATACAAAATGGCTTTACTTAGTCTAACTATTACACTGCCAGATGCAAACCACACCTGCAAGGCTTCAACTGCACATCCCTCACCTCTGCTGGATGGGAAAGCAGTTCTGCGTGAGAGGAGGAAACTGCCAACTATAAACAGAACAGTTTCTTATCGATTAATGGCCAAGGTCCCTTGCTTTCTGATGGTCGGACCAGGGTGAGCTGCCTTAGCCAGTTCCCTGCTTCAGCTGGCAAGGCTCACTTCCTGTAAGACATCCCCGAGGAGAAGCCTAGTTCCCCCAGACTAACACACATGGGCCTACTGGATCACTGTGAAATTCACTAACACTTGCTAACCGGTGTATGTGACTGTCTCTCTCCTCAACACAACGTGAGCACAAAATCATTTTCTTGTCAAGTAGAGTTAAAAGTCCTCATTTAACACATGCTATACAGAAGGTTTTGCATTGGGAAACCTGCAGCCAAAGACCTCTGGAGAGTGTGAAAACACAAACACCAAGGTGTGCCTGACGTAAGTCATTAAGCATACAATTATTCTTCATCGCCTCATCTGCATATGCAAAAGCAGGGTAATGGGTAAGGAAAACAGGAAAAAACCAGATGCATGCATATGTGTGTCCCTTATTTTGGACCCATTATTGGGGGTAATGAATCACTACAGAAGGTGACCATGCTTGGTAATATTGATGGACAGTGAAAAAACAGGAGACTCTCATTGGCATGATCTGGCACCGTAGCTGCAACAATGGACTCACACATAAATATCTGACAATGGTACAGGACCAGGCCATGTTTCTTTGTGCTACACACAAGGTTCCTATGAGTTGGACCCAACTCAATGTCACCGAACAAGACTTAACAACGTCACGCAAAGACACAGAGTCTGGTTACTTACTGGCACCTATTACAATGACACACTTACATGTGGGCTGAATTTCGCCAGGGAGATGTTGTTCCTCGGAGTCATCTGCCAGGAATTCTTCATGAGGAAGCCAATCGCACTGCTGTACCTATCTGCGGTTGGCACGTATTTTTGGAAAGTGCTCCTGGTGAGATGAATGGGTCCATCATATATCTGGAAGCCTCGGATGGGAAACGTCCTGTCAAAATGCAAGATTGTATTTCATGCGCATGGCCTTGACCCCGTAGCAGCGCTTCCTATTCTTCCTTATTCACATGAGAGAGACTGCCGCACTGTAGACACAAAGCATCATTCAAGGCTCTGTAGATACAGCGATAACCAAGACGAAGTAAGCCCCCTGCCCTAATGAAGCAGACACGAGAGGACGCAAACAAAGAGTGATTGGCACTTTCAGAGAACGGTCATGCTATGAAGACAGGAAGACACAGTGAAACAATAATCAGAAGAAGGAAGAGATGCTATTTGCTGCCAAATGGAGATGGACAGATGACTTCCTTGCTGAGCCCCAGAGAGTGAGAAAGAGGGAGGGCAGATATTCGATGTGGAGGCCATGCCACGCAAGAGAAGCACAGAGGTAGACACCAGCTTGATGGAAGGCCACCGCAGCCGGAGCAGTGGGGAGAGTGACCAGAGGCCACAGCAAGAGAGCGGGAGGCCACGAGGAAGAATGTGGCTAACATGAGACAAGAAATCGCTGAGGGTTTTGAGCAGAAGAGTGTTAAGATCTAAATTTTTTTTCCAGAAGCCCCTCTGACTGCCCTGGAGAAAGCAGATCATACAGGGGCCTCAAGAAGTTCATACGGGAAAAAGAGAATTAAAAACAAATAAATGTTTTCCATGAACTTCTGGAAGCCCCACTGGAGGGGATGCAGTCAGTCAAGAGATGTGTTATAAGGTGTAGCCTTGGTGAGAGCTACCTGTGGACTGAATAATGATGGAAGCTGTGGAGGTGGAGAAAGAAGAGGGATCGGTGTAGGTAACGAGAGAAAAAAACATTCGCTGACGAATCTGCTGGTGGGGTTATTTCAACAGTTTTTGTTATTGTTGTGTGAGTTGGTTTGTTTTTGAACTTACACAGCTGGGCCGGATGTGGTACAATTTTTAAAAATGAAGAAAATGATACCCTGTGGCTTCTTACTGGATTTAATAAGCGAGACTTGTTAACTAGTTGGCAAGGGCAAGAGCATAATTAAACAACGTTGCTTCTTGAAATCCCTAAGCGAGGACCTTTCCCATGGTTTCTCTGGGCCCCAAATCTTTGGCAACAAGAACAAAAGATCGACCTGTGCTTAGGCACCAAGAGCACTTTTGCAAGTCCACTATGTTTGCATGAAAGTGGTCTACTGAAAGTATGGAAGTCCTTAAGGCTTACCTTGTCAAAGAGGCTAGGTAGGTCGAGAAATTCAGCATACTCATTTTTCTCCTTTTTATTCAGACAGACTCCTTAGCCATAAGCATTTAGAAGCAAACCATAAACCACCAATCATAATTAATGTGGGTGAAATGCTACTGCATAAATATACTAGATTTCACAGGCTTACCTTCTAATCAAACCTTCAAATTGCTCGCAAGAGGATTTCCACAAGGACTAATTAGTTTACGAGCTGGCAGTGGGTCCCAATGAAAAGCATATGCATTATTAGAAACTCAAATAAGCCAGACTCATTGTTATCAAGTCAATCCTGACTCATGGCAGCTCTATAGGACAGGGCAGAACTGCCCTGCGGGTTTCTCAGGCTGTGCTACTTACAGAAGCCGAAAACCTCATCTTTCTCCTGTCTACAAACAAATAGCCGGGTTATAAATCTCTATCTACATCATACTGTGTTTCTAAGTGTATCTCAAAATTGTTCTTCCTCACACGCAAAATTAATAAGGCATCATAAATGAAACCTAGATTCACTATCCAACAGAAAATCTTTGTTTTAAATGCGCCTGACACAATGGATGCATTGTGATGAGGTTGTACGAGCCCACAATAAAATGATTTAAAAGAAAAAGGAAAAAGAAAATCTTTGTTCTATAAAATTCTCCTTAGCAAAGCAGCAATAAACATTTTGACACAAAATTAGAAGGCTGCTATGGAAAGAAGAGAGTGCTATTGATTTGGCTACTTTTGGGGATTGAATTGCATTGCCTAAAACTATGTGTTAAAAAGCCAAATCTCTATACCAGTAGTTGAGGAGCGCTGGTGGCATAGTCAGTTACACGTTGGGCTGTGAACTATAAGGTCAGTAGTTCAAAACCACCAGCCCTTCCATGGAAGAGAGATGGGGCTTTCTACTCCCATAAAGAGGTACAGCGTCAGTATCTCCAGTAACAACTCTGGCTTGTCCTGGAGGGCCGGAGTGTGAATCAACTTGAGGGCAGTGAGTGAGTGAGAAGGATCGTTGCAGCGACCCCCAGGGTGACCACTGCCCACTTTGGGCAGCACTGGTATAAGGTGTCCCTGGAACCAATCTCCTTTGAGATGTAAAATAATTAAACACAAGCTGGCCAGCAGATATAGGGGAAAAAAGAGGCCAAGACACATAAGGTCACCCAGAAACAGGTACTTAAAGAGACAAAGACCTTCCCCTGGAGTCAGCACCCTGAATTTAGACCTCTTAAACGCTAAGAAAATATATTTTTATTCATGGAAGCCACCCACTGTTAGTATTTCTGTTATAAAAAACAAAAACCTACTGTGACAGGGTTGACTCCAACCCCATATAGATAAGATTTCCAAGACTATAGATTTATGGTAGTAGACAGTCTGGTCTTTCTTTCAGTGAGTGGCTGGTAGGTTTGAACTGCTGAACTTGCAGTTCAAAGGTCCATAGCTTCACCCACAATACTAAATACTAAAACAGTTATCACATTGAAGTCCATTCACGGTACATGTTCCTTTTTTAAAAATTGGCATCGGAGGCGAGGCAGTGGCCCCACCATCGTGAAGGGCACAACAGTGAAGCCAACTTAAGTGGGTTTGAATCCTTCCTTGGCCACCTGTGAGCGAGGCGACCTTGGGCAAGCTACGCATCTGTAAAGCTGGCGATACCTAGTCTGCTTTGAGAGTGAAGAGCAAACGGGTATGTGTGAAGTGCTAACAACAGGGTCTGGCTCATATGAACAAACGGGCTTCACAAAGTTCATGGACGAATGCCATCATCTTCTCGTTCTGTGTTCCTGTGGGCTCTGTGCAGTCTGCTCAGATTTAATGAAGGCTTACCTTTCCCTTGGAGGCTTTCATGGTCTGACTCAGGAGATCTACATCGAGCGTGATTATTACGGTTGCTCAGTATTTCACAATGACAAGCAGGGTGGGAGAGGAGCCAGCACAAGGCCCCATCACAGAGCACTAACGGCCTATGTCTTCCCCTGTCCGCTGCCCGGGGCCAGGTGCATGTTCAGAGGGAGCGTGTCTTTGAGGGTTGGGCGGCTGATGATGTTGCCACTGACACTGAAGCCAGCAAGGCCTTGGTTGAGCTTTTCTCTGCCTGCATTTCTCACAAGTAAAATGAGAACGTTCTTCAGACTTGAGGTACAGATTAATCCGTTAATAGTTCCCCCCAAAGCTTTGAAGAATCTGTCTAGTGCTACGTACTGTGTTAATGACTGTGTGATTATGATGACAGAAAACATGCCAACGGTCTGCCCCCGGCCCCTCCAGCATCAGTTAATTGCAGAGCCGTGGTTACGTCTGAGTCAGCGTTGGCATCAATCAACTCTCATTTTCTAGGCCTCTCTTCAGTAGGTAATTTCCTTTTCCAGTGGCTATTTTCGAAAACCAACACCATACATGGGGGGAAAACTGACCTAATGTCATAGTTATGGTTTGGCAACTCTCCGTGGCTTGGGAAAAAGAAGAAAAGAAAGAACTTGTGTCAGATTATGTAAGGCTTTCCATGGGGAACGCAGAGCGCACAGGCTCCTGTCACACAGCAGAGCAGAGGCTCCCAAGCTTGCATGGCCTACTGCCCTCTTTTCAGGAAAAAGGTTACTCGGTAGCCCCTTTTGTAGTACAGGCCTTTGACACATCATCCGGGGTCTGGGTTTGCAGCACCCCTGGATCATTCTAGCACTCCCAGGGTGTCACCCGGCAACCCTGAAACAGAGGGGGAAGAGTCTCCTCACTAGTGCCCCAAGGCTCCAGGAAGACACACACAACAACCACAGCAAAAGGATGGGTGAAGCGTGAAGGGTAGGAAGCAATCCATCAAGTATGAATACAGCAGCCTCCTTCCAGGTTAGCTTTTTCCACGCTCTTGGTTAAGCCTAGCATTCCTGCTCACCTGTTCCGAGGCAAAGTCCGGGGCTTATGGTCTATCCCTCCGGTGCCAGTATACTTGTTCTGACCACCGTGAAAGCCGTAATTCCTGCTCTCGCCGACAAACAGAGATTCCGACACCTCCTGGCTGGACCCTTCATCACTGGGGAAGCTGCCATCACTGTCAAAACAAGCACAGTCATGACCCACCCTTCTGCCTCTCAGCAACTCAAGTTCACCCTCCTGCGATGCCAGGGGAGCTCTAAAACGAGGGAAAGGCTTTAAAAGAAGCCAGTCGCTTTTTCTGATGCACAACGTCACATCATTAGTAAGTGTTTCTAAACAGGAACAATCCCGCATAATTTAATGAACGTGAATTTTGCATAAATCAAATTCATTTCATTTCACTGAGGAGCAACAACTGAATTACATCGGGCCCAAGCCACAAGCTGGCAAATGGGGAGAAGAGACTTACCCCAAGTGCAAGAACTAAACGACAAACATGTTTGAAAGCAAAGTCACCCGACGAAAACTGTAACCTGAACATTCGAATTCTCCAAGACGGCTGCTAAAACCCAGCAGCTTCTTAGAAACTCCCAATATTCACCCTTCATTCTTTTAAGCCCATTTTTAAGAATGTGAAGAGTTGGACTTCTACCAGCTACTCCAAGGGAGATAGATTCAGCTCCCTGCTCCTGTGCAGACTTTCTATACAGGGTTCCTATGAATCAAATGGACTCAAGGGCAGTGAGCCTTCTTTGGGGTTTAGGAGCCCTGATGCTATGGAGGGCTTTGGACTGCTCACCACAAAACCAGCTGTTCGAACCCACAAACAGCTCCTTGGGGGAAACACGAGGCTCTCTACTTCTACAAAAATTTACAGCCTCAGAAACCCAAGGGAACAAGCTTAGGCTCTCCTTTCTCTCTTGACGCAGTGGCTACTCATTGGGCCGGGAGGCACAAGGTCAGCAGTTCGAAAGAACCTCCCTGAGGGAAGACAGGGCTTTCTACTCCCGGTTCTGGAAACGCACACTGGGGCAGTTCTACCCTGCCCTAGAGGGTCACTATGAGTCGGCATCAACTTGATGGCCGTTTGTTTATTTAAGGGTCATTATAAATCAGAATCAGCTCGATGGCAGTCGGTCTAGAAGCGTTGGTTAAATCTAAGCATTTTCTTCTAAAGGGAAAAGAAAAACAAAATAACAATAGGCCTACCCTCTGTGAAATTCCAGCTGTACAAGTTTCTACTCAGGTATGGATTAAATGATCGATAAAAATATTGTTGGGCCCTCTGGTGGCATTGGGAAGACAGAAATTTTTAGAAAATGAATAAATATGTAACCTTGCTGTATATCATCTTGAAAACCAAGTGCAATTCTACCCTGGATCGCTAAGATGGCCAAATAACAGTGTTTAAAAAATTACAAACCTGGCAAAGGTCAGTCCTATTCCATTATCTGCAAATCTGTAAGAAAAAGGAGAATGAAGGATTATTTGAAAACTCACCAACCCATGTAAAAATATTTACACAGACCCATAGCCAGGGATCCCAATAAACACAAAAAAATTCACCCAAGTAAGAAGAGTACAGACTCTCCATTTAGGGTGCCTGCCTCAGGCCCAAGGCTTCCCAATGACTAGCGTGTGATTGGGGGTAACCTCTGTGTGCCTGACACATAGAAGCAAGCACTGTAATTATTTTATTAAAAAAGAAGTCAAGATCAGGATCTTCTCTCCAAACTTTTCAACACCTACACCCAAACTGTGCTACAGATTTCACCAGACATAAATGTTTAGATGATAAAAATTGTTGGTAGTGATGAAATGTCAAATGTCGGTGCCAGACCAAATATTTTTCTACAGACTTGAGCACCAAATTTTAGCTCAACAGGTATCAGACCTCTGCTAAAATCCATATCAATAGGGGGAAACGAGATGCTGACTACCTCTGACACGCTAAGACAGAAGTCCATAGGTTTCTGAAGGTGAAAACTGAACAACTTCTGTATGGAATGCCATTGAAGAACGTCAGAAACACTTTCAGGAGTTTCCAAGGAGAAAAAAAATACACAGGTAGTTCCAAAAACCTTTATTTAGTCTCTGACGTGTTTGTTATGGCAAGTTCAAAAGCCCCAGTTTCTGTGCAAGCTCATCCAAAAAACTCTGTCACAGACAAGTTCAGGTCCAACCAAAGCACTCGAATGAGACAGCTCCAAACACGAGCAGTCTGTCCACGGGCACATGCTTGCCCGTTGCCCGTCCTGTCTGTTAAGACTGCTTCTGTGATCCGGGAACCACCACTGAACCCACAGCCTACTTTTCAAGTCCTGAGAAATGAGAACACTGGGGCCATCCGATGACGATACCCCGAGGACTGTTAGGCTCTCTTGTCTCAGGTCTGACTCAAGGTCACCCCCGTGGTCAACAGAACAATGGAAAGACGCGCTGCCCAGTTCCGCGGTGCTGCGCATTGGATACCCACGCTGAGTTCTGAATGACAATGTCTCCTCCGCGGACCCACGCGCCGTTATCGTTATTTTTAAACGCGATGAGTCTGTCGATGACCGCAGCCACACGCGGCTTTTCAGGGTCTGCGTCTTCATGAGGCCGAAACCTGGGGGTTGAAAAAGACAGGAGGGAGGGGCTTTGTAACGGGGCAAGGCAAATTAGCTGTTCAAAACTGCGCACTCCAACGCCAAGAGTTAAATATGACCGAAAACGAATGCAAAATAATAACAAGCATCTTGTGAGGCAATTTAATCATGGGTGATTTACGTAGCCAAAGGGAAAAAGTTACAATTACTCAAACGAATCTGGAGAACTGCCTTCATAATCTGTTATTTTTTAATAATCTTTTGTCATATGACATGGGCACACTGCACAACATTCTAAATGCCAAACCCATGTTTGAAACAAGCTCAGGGCAGAAAATGTGGCATGTTTTCACAAATGCTTAAGCATCAGGATACTGCCATAAACATGCTGAGTAAATTAACCGCATATTTTAGCATGCATGGATGTGCTCTGGGATATTATTTGAGCTGTGTGCTAGGGAAATTGCTAAGAGTCAGACAAAAATTTGGGTTGCGCTCTCAAAAATGTCTAAATTTGAAATAGATTCCTTTTAACTGATTTGTTCAGTATAAAGACTTTCCAAACCATGACTACATTTCACCGTTTCTTTCTCTTCCTTTGGAAACACCAAGGACTTTAACATAAAGGTCCAAAATATTCATGCCAAAAATCACCACCATCCCCAATAAAATGATAAGAAAAACATTTTTTTAAAACTGCCACCTTACAGACCAGTGTCCAAATCCTAAATACCCAGATTGCAGAAAGCCCCAGATGACAGAGGTAGCTCAAAGTCCATGGACAGGGGAACTACAAGGGATTCAGCCTCCAGGGAATGCCCAGGGCACATTGGCTAGAAACAATAGCCCCCAGGTCCAAGGGTGAGCCATGGAAAGGGGCGCTTAGCCAGAATGTAACATGTTGTAATTCGATCTCTTTATAGACCCAAAGTGAATTTATTCTAAACTTTTTCATATTCTCTAATTTCTATTAGATTGTGGTCTCTATCCGTTGTGTGTGGCCATTGTTGGTGGGTCCTTGCTTGCTATCTGCCCTAGTCTTGTACAGGATAGGGAAACTGCAATCGAAGGAAATACGAAGATAGTCATGATAGACGATTGCCTGTGGTGATGGTGGGGGGGGGAGGGTCAGAGAGGGGTGGGGAGTAGGGACTCGACACATCAATGTATGAAAGAAGGGGGGCAAGTTCCAAAGCTGGCAGTGCACATGATAGCACGGTCAGTTGTGATGATTAAACCATTGAATTGTATATGTATTTATAGCCTAATTAAAAAAGGGGGTAAAAAGGTGTCCTCCTTAACAACTGAAGTAATCCCGTAACAGAAAAATCAAACTCACTACTATCAAGCTAATTCTGACTCATAGTGATCCCATAGACCAGGAGCAAACTGTCCCTGTGGGCTCCGAAAACTATGACTCTACAGGTTTTGAATGGCTGACCTTGCCGTTAGCAGCCCAATGTACAATCAATCAACCACCAGGAAGACCACCTTTAAAAAATGTTTCTTTCCTAAAAGGTCATTTCTCTCTTAGTCTACAGAGCTGGGGGGAAACACTGGCTAGCTTTTCTTTTTTTTTTTTTAATTAATCATTTTATTGGGGGGGGGCTCTTACAAATCTTCTGCTCATCCATAATTCAATTGTATTAAGCGCACTTACTTGTACATATGTTACTATCAACATTTCCAACACATTTTCTTTCTACTTGAGCCCTTGATATCAGCTCCTCTTTTTTACCCCTCCCTCCCCCACCCTCCTCCCATCCTTGTGACTCCTTGATCAATTGTAAATTGTATATTATTGTTGTTGTTTTGTGTCTTACACTATCCGTTCGTCTCCCTTGACCCACATTTCTGTTATTCGTCCCCCGGGAGTAGATTTGGAAAAAACCCAATTCATCAGGAGATGTTCTATCACGTCATGAAGACATACTATCTGCAAAAGTGCTACCCGCACACTGGGTGGGCTGAAACAGGAGCCCGCTACACGTGCCTGCTGGGAGAAGGAAGAGGCAGGGTGACGCGACAGCACAGAGGACCGACCGCACATGCTAAAGTCGCTCTGCGGGAGTGACCTGGGGATGCGCAAGGAAGAAGACCATGAGTTGGAGAGTAACAAGGAAGTACCAGTACCAATGAGGTTCTGAATTCTAAATGCGGTCAGGCATGGGATCCAGAAAGTAACATGAGCTAATTCACTCGGGTTTTAAAATTTTGTTTTGCATTTAAGCAGATCACTGACTGCCACTTGGAGATGAGATTGTCAGAAAGTACTCTCTGGAGTTCCTTAGGTTGCAGGCAAAGAAGCGGCTGTGACATGGAGATAAGAGCATTACATCCCCCCTTAGACCACATGTATCACCCAGACCCTGACCCCTCACTAGTTCTGACCTAAGAGATACAAAGTCTGAATCTAAGCCATTTTATGACACTGTAGCCACTGCCAAACAGCTCTGTAATCGTTACATAATGTTACACAGATGGAAGAGCTTTGAACAGAACTCTATTCAATGTCTTTTTTTAAAAAGCAAAAAGAAAAGGGCCACTAGAGCGACGTCTGCTCCGTCGCTGTAGCCCCCTCATCGTCTTTGAACTTCTCTCCTTTATACGCCCACTGCTGGCTACTTGCCTGTTTTGTGGATATGCTGCATGGGAAGTCCCCGGGTTACGAACAACATCCATTCATTCCTCTGAGCGTCTTTAAGGCACTTTTTAAAAAAATAAGGACAAACGGCTGCATAGGGCTATTATTTAGTTTTACTCCAGTGCTAGAAAAGACCTGAAGTCTTTTCCATGATTAAACACTATGTGCAGCTAGTGAAGGTGCTTCTAATAAAGGAATTGTGGCAAGGATCTGCTGGTTCAGGTACGTCACCATGAGGGCATATTTACATTGTATTGAAGGACATTGCTCAGAAACTGGACATTGGTAATGAGGGACCGACTGACCTCCGCCGCTCTGAGTGTGCGGCATAACATTCATTTCCCAGTTTTCTGCTGTCATCTACGGGCTTGCAACACACTGCCCAAAACTCCCTGAATGTTTCTCTACTCCTACTGTACTAGTCAGATCTGGTGTCATTTCCCTCTTTTAGACAGAATTTCCCCATCTAAACCCAAGCGCTTTGGGAGCAAGAGAAATCCCCATCTTTGGAAGCCTCTGTAATTGCATGTCTTGAAAACAAAGGGAAAGACTCACTTGCTTAACTGTTGTGTCGCCCTCCACTTTGATGAACGCACTGACTCTTTTCTGGATAGTCCATGAGTCTGATGTTTGATTCATGGCTGGGTTGATTACTCAATTAATTGGGAGTTCTACCCTTTTACTCATGCCTGGGCTTTCCCATGTCTGGCACAGTTCATATATTAGATTATATGAAATTACATGCATTAGCCAGCTGGCCCCCAAATTGGGACTCTCCTGGTAAAATTGGTTCTTTTTAATAAGCTTCCAAGTAAAATCTGATTTCGTGTCAATATGTATGCATTTATAAACTAATAAGACACTTAATGGAAAGCAGAAGAAATGTGAAATACTATCCTAATTTCATGTATACACAATGTGGTTGGTGTGAAAAACATTTTTAAGCCATATGGATAAACTTTCTCTGCTTAATTTGTCAAATCTAATTAGAATGACAACATGTTTTAAAATCTATTTACTCATCCATCCATTTTTTTTTAATGCCTTGTTTCTTGGCTCCACAAGAGCTATCAGAATATTGCTTTAAAATATTTCGGAACTCAAACTAGCCTTTTAGTAATCCTGACAAATCATGTCATTAAGGACAATTTGCCAGTATTTTCCTGACCTCGGGTCTTATTATGTCACGAGTCCTGCCTCACCCTTCGGTAGACTCACTGACCTACAAAGTGCTTCCTAATTTATCCTTCTGTGAACAGCTGGGTCTGGTGCTCTTTTCTTCAAGGGCAAGCAGTAGAGTCTGCTAAATCTAGCATCCTTTGAACTTCGGAGGCTGGACCATTCCATTGAATGTAGAGAAACAACACATCCACTGAACTTGACATTCAGTTTGCCATCTCATTCCCACGTGAAACATCTCCTGTGACGCAATGGGAGTGGCGTTGCTCTGCTGATGCAGATTCCAACAGTGTGTGGTGGCGACGGGAAGTAGTACTGTGGTGTGACGTGATGTGACTCCACGGAACCCGAACCTGCTTGACCATCAAGCGGGGGGCCCTTCGCTCAAAACTGATTTCAGGCAGCGTCCCATGGTGACCACTAAGAATTCATTCTCTGTGTTTTGTTCTTCAGGGATTAAACTAAAACAGGATTTTAGTTTGAACTTGTTCTTCAATGAGCCATATCCTACTTTAGGCCAATGTAGGCTCCTTTCCCAGCGATCTCTCCTCTTATTTTAGGTCTTTCTATGTGTCTCTCTAACACTCGTTTGCAGCGGTGGAAAAGAAGGCAAACATCAACTCCGGCCTTTCAGGAAGACAAAAGCCCAGGTGTAGATCCTTTAACAGCAGAGTAAACATGTTTCCAAAAATGGTCCTAAACACGTTTGAATCATCATTTCAAATGTATGCGGGGGCTTCCAAAAGTTCCCAGTGAAATTCCATTCTCTCCCCATTCCTTTTCTGTGACCTTGTGGAAGCCCCTAGGATTACCCCCCATGCACCCCCAAGACAGCAGTTTTTGTTTGGGCGACATATGCCTTGAATGCAATTTCAAGGGACAAACCCTACCTGGCACTGTTATCCAAACAGAGATATTCCCTAGGGTCCGCAGCAGTCGCGTTGGTTGTCTTGACACCCTTGTCAATAAATAAGCCAGCCTGAAAAAGAGTTATGGACTGAGATGAACAAAAATTCCAACTTTTATATCTACATATATAAAAATTCTAGAGAACAACTCTTAGCTAATTGCTTCCACCCAAAAGAGGTGACATGAGTGAACACCAAAGTAAAGGTGGGGTGAAAATGGCTGCCTTTCCTGCCTAGTGTTATCATTGTCCTTCCTTGGTCACTCAATACAGATTTGGTGACCTTTTGGCAGACACCAAGACATTAACAAGAAAAGCATTGCTCATGCTTTCAGTAACCATGAGCGTAGGTGAAGAGGTGTAACTAAATAAATAATTACAAGCCGGTATGATAAAGACAGTACATGCTGCTTTGGAAACATAGTAAAGGCATCTAAATGAGACCTTTTAATTTTCTTTCTTTCTTATTATTATTTTATGCAGAGCAGGGGAGAAAGGTTCAGGGAACCTCTCTTGAAAGCAGTGACCACTTAAAGCCAACACGTGAAGGATGAAGAGGAACTAACCACACAAAAGAATGGCTGGGAGACACAAGCATGTCGGCAGAACTGAAGAACCCAGAGAGAATCATTTGTACCAACGTCTGGCGTGGAGAGAGCATGGCACAGCTGCAGTAAGCACACCTTAGCTGGACGAGGCAGCGTAGGCGGCGGGAGGAAGGGTAAGAAGCAAAGCTAAGAAGGCGCGAATGCCAGCTCATACAGAACCATGCACTACAAGGCAGGGCGATGGGGTCCTTAGCTCAATACAATCAACTGCATTTTCAAATAAAAGGCGATAGTGGCAACATGGGACAGCTGTAGTAAGGGGCAATAATTGTGGTACAAGATGAGGCAGTCATCCAGGAGAGGAAGAGAGGTGGCCTGGAACTGGGGCAGCAACAACAGAGTGAGGTGTACAGGGTGGGAAGTCTTTACCAGGTATTGTTACCTTTTAGTAATTCATAAAATCCCCCAAAGTGACAGAAAGAGACCAATAAAGGATCATATAGTTCTTACATATTTATGCAACAAAAACACAGAAGTCAGTGTGAGGGTAAAAATAAGGGTTTTAGTCCTAAAGCTACTTTATTTATATGCCTATGTGCGACTGGGTTACAGTGTCTTGGACTGCTACGACATTTACGGCAAGGTCAGTAGTTCGAAGCAGCAGGCGCCCCACTGATGAAAGAAGAGGGTATCTACTCCCATAAAGAGTTACAGTCTTGGAAAGCCGGGGCAGCGCTAGCCTGTCCTACAGGTTTGTTATGAGTTGGAATTGATTCATTGACAGTTGAGTTTGAGCATGAGCTTCAAATGCTGCTGTGTAGACAGTGACATGAACTTGGCCAACCTGGGCTGAGTACAGCTTCAGAGGTCACCAGCAACTGAAGCCATAAGGTCTATGCGCTGTGTGTGTGTGTGTGTGTGTGTGTGTGTGTGTGTGTGTGTATTGGTAATACTGGGGATTATGTACATGGGGGGAGGGGATATTAAGACCACAATCAACACCAATAAGAGTAAAGCTAGGTTGAGGATATTGTGATTGAACAGAGGGGAAAAGAAAATTCAAAATACAGCAACAGACACATTTGAAGGAAGCCGCAGCGAGGGATGCCGGGCAGCATTCTGTCTGTCTCCCAACAGCATGCGATTCCCGTGGGTGTGTCTGCCTTTACGGGAACTGCCAATCTGGCACTGATGCAGAGTGGCCCTATTTACAACAGAAAGAAATGCTGCTAGGCCCTGCCTGCACCATGCTTTACATCTGCCCTGTGTTTGAACCGATCGCTTAGCCACTATGTCAATCCATCTCCTTGACAGTCTTGTCTTGGATGTCCTTCTCCGGGGACTGTTTCTTGCTGATACGTGCACACACACATTTAAAAAATTAATTTAAAATTCCGGTTCAACCATGTGGTTCTTTTTTTGTTTTCTTACCTAATCGCAAGACACTCAGCTATTTCAAACCCTGCTTTGGCTTCGATTCGCATATTTGGCTGACCAGACACCAGCTGCAGCTTTCGAGAATAAAATGGAAGACTTGGAGCAAAGGATTTAGAAGTCTGTGAATCATGGTGCAACTCATGTGTCCCAAATGTGCCACAGCGGTATGTGTGTGTGTGTGTGTGTGTGTGTGTGTGTGTGTGTTTGTGTGTGTGTGTGTCTACATGGACCCCACAGGGGTAGGTCTTTTCCTAGGTCTCCAAAGGAGAGGAAGCATCTATAACAATTACTGAAATGTAGGAACCTACCTTAAAATTTGAATGGACTCGGTTGTTATAAAACACACCAAGAGGTGTGAGTTCTGGTTTAGCTGAGAACAGCAATCCACTGGATTCTCCAGTAGGTTCCTTGTGGAATAAATACCATATTCCAGCATCCTGGGAAGGCAAAATGACAAGAAGGTTCAGTTTATGAAGCCACGCTATGAATCAGCCGCATGAACGTCCTGCTTCGCAGTCAGATTTCATCTCTTGGATGCACGTTTTCATTGGTTCGGGTTAAGTATCCCTACAGAAAGTGGTGGGCACATCTGGCTCGCTCAAAGCAGTTGTACCATGCACACTTTCATTGTGAACAGGAAATTTCTTAAAGGATTCGAGAAAATAGTCGGCCAATTCTAAACTTTACTTTCAAAATAATAGTTCATCAGTCATCTCTTTCAAGTGTTCTGCAGGCGCTAGGCAGAAAGGAGCCTGCACTGTACCTAGGAAAGCACAGCCTTCAGGAATCTTTTATTTCCCGTTTACCTCAAAGCTGATCAACAGCGGGATCGTGCCTATTAAACAACCCTCCTGCAACCGGGCAGAGTTCTCTAACTTCTTGCGAACTGTTGCAATGTCCTTCCGGTCCTTCTTCACATTGTTGCCATTAGCACATGCGTCAATCAGGATTCTACTCAGTCTGAATTTCCCCTCTTCCCTCTCAGTGCTACTCACCTTACGAGGAGCAGCAAGAACGTTTTAAAAGGACTGACACCCAAATAAAGGATTGAAGAGGGAAATACATATTCTTAATTCCTCTGACAGCTTTTTATTTTAAAGTCAATTATAAACCCGCTTCGTGTGAAGGGCAAAGCAAGGAGATGCAATTAGACGTGTTAAAACATACACGTACAGTATGAAAAGGAAGTCTTGGAGATTTGGCAAACATTTATTTTGCCCAATCTGTGCCCAGTGGTACAAAATGGTTCACTAAGAGGCTAGGGGTCTGAGTCCCACCCAAAGGTGGCTTGACCGATCTAAAGTGTTAAAGATCTGCCATTGAGAAAGCCTTGGAACTGCCTTCTACGCTGACACACATGGAGTCCACTTGGGTCTGGGTCAACTTCATGGCATCTGGTGCTGGTGTCTGCACAGGTTCACAGTAAAATGATTTTCAAGGGCTGTGTAGTCTAATCAAAAGCACACAGATCACTAAAATACAATGAGGGGCTCCAGTATGTTGGTGGAAAATGTCCATTGGTTTTTCATTCAAATTCCCCGCAGATTTTTTGAAGCCCGCTCGTCGTGTGCAGTGATTGTGTATTAGTTGAGTTCGCAGGAGCCCTGGACCTGTGATGCTTGGACACAGGCTTGAATGAACACGCTGGCTGTCGGGATCGGCCTGCAGCTCCGAGAAGACCTGGCTATCTGCTCCCCCAAAGACGACTACTGTTGAGTGCTCCAAAGAAGACTTCGACTCACAGGGCCCTGTGTGACAGCCTTGAACTGCTCCGAGGAGATTCCTAGGCTGTATCCTTGGTGGAAGCAGACTGCCAGACCTCTTGTACTGTGAGGTGGCTCGTGGTTCAAACTGCTGGCACGTTAGCTCACAGTCAAGCAACTGTACCACCAGCGCTCCCCACTGGGTTGCTTTCAGTTGGAATGGACTGGACAGCACACACCAGCACTGCTGTGGTTCTTAGTGCCATGGAGCCCGTGCCAACCCACGGTGACCTGATGCCCAACAGAAAGAACCACCCCTGGTCCTGCGCCCTCCTCACATTGTCTCCATGCCCGAGCCCACTGTTGTAGCCACTGGGTCCATCCAGCCATCCTTCCCCGCTTTTGCTGCCCTGCTGCTCGACCAAGCAGGATGTCCTTCTCCAGGGACAACGCCATTACACACACGTATACGGATGTGCAAACAGGCTCTGGCAGTACAAGCACACCCAGGGGAGAAGGAACCCCCCAGGGAGCCAGTCTGATCTCCACCTAGGGCCCCATGAGCTGCAACCGAGTGGGGAACATTAACAAGCAGCACCGTCAAAAGCACTGGAGGAGGTGTGCTGAAGCCAGTCGGCGGAACCCGGAGGGGAAGAAATGATGGGAAGCACGTGTCTTTAGCAAAAGAAAGGCCGCGCTGGACGTTCTTCCCCACGATTAAAGTGAACAGATGGATCTTAAGAGCAAACCCTCCTAACAAAGTGTGTCGTCTCAACTCCGGTGCATACAAAACTGAAGGGAAGAAGACTTGGAGGCTGAAAAGAAGGCTGCGTGCCAGAGCCCCAGAAGCACCAGGCAGGCAGTGGCGATGTAGAAGGGACAGCTGGTTCCTGTGAAACACACTGGTGGGTTTTTAAAAATCATTTTACTGGGGCTCATGTAACTCTTATCACAATCCACACATACATCATTTGTGTAAAGCACACTTATACAATCGTTACCCTCGTCATTCTCAAAACACTCGCTTTCCGTTTGGGCTCCTGGAATCAGCTCCTCATTTTTCTTTTTTTTTTCCCCTCCCTCCTCGCTTGCCCCTCCCTCGTGAATCCTTGATAATTTATAAATTATTATTTGATTATATCTTACACTGCCCGACATCTCCCTTCACCTACTTTTCTGCTGTCCGTCCCCCAGGGAGGAGGTTACATATAGATCCTTGGAATCGGTTCTCCCTTTCTAGCCCCTCTTCCCTACACTGGTGTTAAACCAGGTGCAGAGAGCCTTGTCAAAGGCAGTGGAAAGGTTTAAAGAAGAAAGGGCTTGATTTACTTGGGGAGGAAAAACCGTGTCAAAATACAAACTTTGCTGGCATGGTGGTTCTAAGGAGACACGAACTCCCTCCCACAAGGGAAAGGAAGGCCACACGAGAGACAAGAAGGGAAGAGACCTGCTTCCTCCTCGTCCCCCAACTGGGCCAAGACCTCAGTAAGCACATGTGCAAGCCCACCTCTCATTTGTCTCATGAACTGGCGGCCGTTTACTTGGGTCTTCAGTGCAGGGTTTGCAAAAAGCAACGGAAAGAAATGTGTGCCTTAGCTGCGCAGGTCTAGACCACAAAGTATCAGTGTTTAATAGACTGATTGTCAATCTCTCGGCTCACCTTTACCCCAAAATTCATCTTTCAGTGCGCACACTGCGCATGACCCTCATGTGCGCTCAACAAATATTAGATGAAAATTAATGAATAGAAATCTGAGCTGATGCACTGAGGGAATACTTGAATGGAGGCCCAGTGTCCATCTGCTAGTTTAATACTAAACATATAAATGTATGCACATAAATCTATTTCCCCATCCTCATATATAAATATATTTACATATGTACATGCCTGTGTTTAGACTTCTATAAATGCCCTTTGCCTCCTAGCTCTTTCCTCTATTTCTTTTGACTTTCCTCTTGTCCCACTATCATGCTCAGCATGGAAGAAGCACACCAGCCTGTGTGATCATGAGGTGTCGAAGGGATCAGGTATTAGGCACAAAAGAACAAAAAATCCTATCATTGTGAATGAGAGGAAGTGCCAAGTAGGGGCTCAAAGCCCATCTGTAGGCAACTGGACATCTCCTTTCAGAAGGGTGACGGGGAGGAGATGAGCCAGTCAGGGTGCAGTGTAGCAACGATGAAACATACAACTTTCCTCTAGTTCCTAAATGCTTTCTCCTCCCCCACCATCATAATCCCAATTCTACCTTACAAATTTGGCTAGACCAGAGGTTGTCCACTGGTACAGATAAGAACTGGAAACACAGGGAATCCAGGACAGATGATACCTTCAGGACCAGTGGTGTGAGTGGCGATACTGTGAGGGTGGAGGGAGGGTAGTGATAGAAAGGGGAAACTGATTATAAGGATCTACATATAACCTCCTCCCTGGGGGATGAACAGAAAAGTGGGTGAAGAGAGAAGTTGGACAGGTCAAGATATGACAAAATAATAACTTATAAATTCTTAAGGGTTCATGAGGGAGGGGGGAACGGGGAAGGAGGCAGAAAAAAATGAGCTGATGCCAGAGGCTTACATGGAGAGCAAATGTTTTGGGAATGATGAGGGCAAAGAATGTACAAATGTGCTTTACACAATTGACGTATGTAAGGATGGTGATAAGAGTTGGATGAGTCCCCAGTAAAATGATTTTTAAAAATCTGAGCTGATGAAAGGTCCAGGCATCTGCTTGTCACATAAGAATCTTTCACTGATGTGGGTCTTGCACATCTGTTTTACATATTTTAGGAAAATCACAGCTTTCAAGTTCATCCACCCATCCAACCAGGGATGCCTATATTCTAGTTATCTCAAACATCCCCTTTGACAAATCTTTTACTTCATCTTAGGAAACAATGTTAAGTTGTTTGTTTGGGGTTTGGGGTGCTCCCCCTTTGAAAATTTGACTAAATATGATATAAAAATAGAAGTAAATATTCAGGTATCACTGCAAAGTCCACCACCGGAACTGTTGTTTTCAGCACAGATACAGGTTTAATTATAAAGTACCTGAAAGACCGACTTTACCACTAATTAACAGTTTTAAAGTGCATTCATGTTAAATGTAGATCTATCCACACTTATCTGCGGAAGATCTCTGCCATCCCAAATAGTTCTTTATCCCTTTAAATTAACCCTTCCATTTAAGTATCTAAGTGAGAGTCTAAAACAATTCAAAACATATGATGGCACAAGAGGTTAAGTGCCAAAGAAGACACCTCTGGTGAGCTGTGACTAAGAGGTCAGTCTCAAAAGCCCTATGCAGCAGTTCTACACTGGACACCGGGGAACACTATGAGTCGAAATGAACTTGACAGCAACTACCAACAAGTAGAATCCAGCTGCGTGAGTAAGGCGATGGAGTTCTCAAGTGGCCATGACCGCAGTACTCAGCCAGGGGACGTGTGTGCCCCTGACCAGGGGAACAATTGCCACTGTGTGCTACTGAAGGATCCATTTACCCGGAGCAAAGCTTTCTTTGTCAACACTAGATGCTGAAATGACCAGATACTCAGCCACACAGGACTGAAGCAGGAGAAGTCAGAAAAACTCTCCACAGTACAAGAAAATTCCACTCGTGGAGGGAGGATGGGGTCGAAAGGGGGAACCGATTACAGGGATCTACATATAACCTCCTCCCTGGGGGATGGACAACAGAAAAGTGGGTGAAGGGAGATATCGGACAGTGTAAGATATGACAAAATAATAATTTATGAATTATCAAAGGTTCAGTTCATGAGGGAGGGGGAAACGGGAAGGGAGGGGGAAATGAGGAGCTGATGCCAGGGGCTTACAAGGAGAGCAAATATTTTGAGAATGATGAGGGCAACGAATGTACAAATGTGCTTTATACAACTGATATATGTATGGATTGGGATAAGAATCGTATGTGCCCCTAATAAAATGATTTAAAAAATAAAATAATAAAACAAAGAAGTGAAAAAAAGAAAAGAAAGAAAAGTAAAATGGTAGAAAATTCCACTCTTCGAATGGCACAAGGCAACCAGAAACTCATCCACATCTCCCCACCACTTGGCATCTAACCAGCCTCACACACACTAAGTGGAACAAGTGATTTTTCATTTCCTGCTCTCAACTACTCTAGTGCTCTATCTAAAAGCAGGATCAAGCTTGGGTCCCATTGGCACACATCACCCAAGTCCTCATTCCATTCCATCCATAGAAATCAGATTATTTATTAACATGAACAGTACCAAAAAAAAAGTTGGAAGCACTTTAATCTTATTTACCTGTGATCCAGCAGCTGCATTACTGATCAGATTGTTGTTGGGATGAGCGATCCAGAACGTTGAAACCGCCCTGCAAGGCATTTTTTTAAGGTGATTTAAACATTCTTCATGAAAAATCCTGCCCACGATCAACTTCCCCCAAAACGGCTTTCCACCCCCGAAAGTCAAACACGCTGACCAGCACACGTGACCTCTCCCTGAGCCAGGCACTCACATGCAGTCCGTGGCAGGCACAGGGACATAGTTCCCAAATACTTTATTCCGGATGGTGGCACACATGGAATTGTTCCTGTCCGTGGGGAGGAGAGTGCCGGGCTTGGTGAGGAGCCCAAGATTGTGGAACAAAGTATTTCTCTGTTCCACGCCATCCTCCAAAAAGAAACAATGGCCCAGTGTGTCAAACCCAATGGTGTCTTTTATCTGCAGAAATACAAGTACATAATGTGTTGGTAACAAGATGGATTACGATTTAAGGAACAAGTGCTATTCAGCATAGCATGCTCAGTACAAATGCACAAAGACGTCTCAATCTTAGCAGAAGGAGCGCAAGTCAAGTGCCAGGATTTATTTTCTCTCTGAAGAGGATAATTTGGGAAGGGGAAGGGGAGGGCTGAAAAAGAAGGCCTCATTCAGAAAGAAAAACATGATCCTCAGTAGGGGCACGAAGCAGCAAAGCGTGCAGGGGGACAGTTTATCGGTACACAATTGGGAAGTCGTGTAGTCAAGGAAAGTCAGCTGCTTTAGTACCATGCGTGTCCATATCCAGTCTGCTTACCAGTAATCCATGCGTCCCGTGCACCGTGATGCATCTGGAGAAGCTATGATGAATAGCCAGGCCATCCACAAATGTCCCGTGTCTGTACCCTCCCTTAGAATCCACATCACCACACAGATGAAAATGCACAGGATACCGCCCCAAGGACTGCTGGCCCATGTGCTTCAATTCCACATATGAAAGATGGACCGAAGTAAAATTTTTCTTGATCTACAAAACAAAGTATCAGGAATCAAACTGATGATCCCATGAAAAAGGAAGTAGCAAACAAAAATATATTCTAAATTAAAATGTAAATATATACAAAGAAGCTTCAAAAAGTATGTGGGGGAAAAAAACATTATCTTTTAACTCAATTTTTTTGAGTTAAAAGTTAAAACGCCATTATCTTTTAACCAATACAAGCACCCTTGCATACTTATGTATAAAATAAATTAGATATACGCATATATTGTGAACATCTGAAGAAGCGTGTCTATTAAAACACTTGTTTCTTTGGAATCCTGTGTCCCTGGACCATGCTTACTAACTGAACAAATATTATAACAATTTCACTTTATACAGTGAAAGTCTTAAGTAGCCAAAAAAAAAAAAAAAGCCTCTAATGAGGAATAAAGAAAATACAAGAAATTCTGTCCCTATATGTCCTTTGATTTGGTGTAGCACTTTGGCCGTCTCCAGTCTTGCCCTTGTTACTTCATTTCTACCTCCTTTACTACAGTTGAATAGCTATTTCCTTTTTGTTTTTCATTTTTTTATTTAAATCATTTTGGGGGGCTCTTACAGCTTATCACAATCCATCCATTGTGTCCATCACATTTGTACTGAATGGTTATTTCTAAATGTTCCCTCAGTGTTTTAATCAGTCCATGATCTTGTTTCTTGCCTTTAAAACTTCTTTCATGGTCCCAAAGTTAAGCACACTTAATGTTTTTTAAACCCTGGGTTTTCAACCATGTGGCTAGAAACAAAGGAAAAACATGGATCAATATTTTAGAAATTAAGGCAAGAAAAAAATGTCCAAGACCACGGCCTCTGCGGCACAGCAAAACTAATTTTAAAATACACGTAGACTCCAGGCCGCCCACTGGACCACATTATACTATCTGCCATTTATTCAACACATGTGTTGAATGAAACAGATCAAGATCTGCATACAAAAATGCTTTTTAGGGACGTTCTAAGTGCATGTGACCACAATGTCATTCATTAATAATCTCAATTGAATATTATAGATCGCATATGAATGTCAAGGGTTGTGAACTTTTTGTCCATATATTTGGTTCATCCAATTGCCTGATTATCATTTGGAGAGAGAAATAAGATTTCCCTTCTACAGCTGTAGAAATCTCATTCCGGAACATGACCGGTCCCTCTGCGAAGTATTTAAGCAACCATTTTGACATACCATGACATGCCCCCCAAACGTATCAAAGTCCAAGAACTGGCACTGGTTTTCAGCATAGCACGAGTCCTCCATTTCTCCCCGGATCACAACATTCCGGCTCAGACTTCCGACCTCGGCTCTCATGTCCACACCGTCTACAATCTCTCCCATGTGCAAGAACTGCGGTGTTTCTGGTTGGCGTGAGGAAATGGGGGATAAACGATGTCAGAACAAAAAACACATGACTCGTACTTTAAAGAGATCCCTCCTCCTCCTACATCACCCCCCCAGGGCGGAATCAATCCTTTTGTCTTATCTGGTACTGTTCTCAAAGGAGCCCTGGTGGAGCTCATGGATAAGCAGGGAACTACTAACCAGGAGGTCGGCGGTTCAAACCCAATGACCACTGTGCTTGAAAGAGAAAGTGAAGGCTGCCCGCTCACGTGAAGCTTGATAGCCTTAGAAGCCCTGTCTGGTGTCCCAGGAGAGAGAATTAGTCCACGGCAGTGGGTTAGTAACATTCTCACAGTAGCCCTGGTGGCACAGCGGGGAAAGCAGTCCAAACCCTGCACCTGCTCATCAGCAAAAAAGATGCGGCAGCCTCCGTCTGCCGTAACACAGCCTAGAAAACCTTTACTCTATCCTACGCGGTCACCAGGAGCCAGACGGACTGGATGGATGTGGGCTTTGCTTGGGGGTTTGTAGCACGCTCTCTCCCCTTAGACACCTCGAATAACCTGGTATCTGGCTAATAAGCCAGTCTCTCTCCCCTCAGTCCTGTCCGCGTAATCTTCTCCCACCCACTTCCCTAAGGACACGCGAAGACCCACAAGCACGGCCAATCCAGAAAGACAAAGGGCTCTGCAGACGTCGGCAGCTGGACCGGAAGCTGGGAGCTACTTCCATGACACAGCAATGTGCAGGTGGACGCTGACGGCACAGAAGCGCTAGTCTTTCGCAGCTCTTCTTACTTTTAATGTAGTGTGCACTCAAATTCGGATTAGAAATGTAGACGCATTTTGACAATGAGCTTTCCCTCTGATGCCCAGAGTATCAACTCAGAACAACAACAAGAAAGATAAGTAAATCATGGGAACGGAAATTGTGAAAAGTCATTTCCATGAAGACTTGTTAACAAGAGTGAAATTTTCCATGTCCACAAAGAATTAATGCCAGATGGCACTATTTGTTTACCTATTTCTTTGATTAAGCTTTGCTTATGTCAGTAATGCTGAGGAGGAAAAGTACAACACTGAATAAAGCACAGAGGAAAAGCAACAAGTAAATTTTCCTGTTTTGTGTTTTGTTTTGTTTTGTAGCGGAAAAGTTTCCCTTACACTTCAATGCTTTAAATTACCCATGAAGTGAGCACTCACTGAAACAGTCACTGAACTCTGTCTTGTCCCAGAGGCAGGAGAAGCGGTGTAAAGGGTGAAACACAAGCAGGCTTTGCCTTAAGTGCCAGCCTCAGAGTAAGCACCTAGTAAAACAACGATTTGTAAACACAGTGTATGGCACAGAACCTCTGTGCACTGCCCATTCATGAAAACAAATGTCCATGTGTAACTCACTGCCATTGTGTCGATGCTGACCCACAGCAACTCTGTAGGACAGACTAGAACTGGCCCTGTGTGTTTCTGACACTAACTCTTTACAGGAATAAAAATCCCCATCGTTCTCCAGAGGAGGAGCAGCCCCATACGCAACCACTACATCACCAAGGCGTGTGTGTGATGGTGAGAGTGGTGGGGCTGGTGGAGTTGGGGTTAGAGATATATAGTCACCGTTAGCATAGGTTTACAAAGTACCTTTTGCACTGCATTTTAAGTATTAGTAAGATTTGCTCTTTCGACAAGCAAGTGGACACTCAAAATCCCTGGAATTTTTTAACATAGATAAAAGACGTCTTTAAAAAGTAGCTCTGAGAGTTGGTTTGCTATTATTTGATAATGAATAAGACACTGAAAAAGACTGAACGATCAGGTCAGCAAGTATCCATCTTTCTTCTTTTTTTCAAATATTAAACTGGAGTCCAGAAACAGTATTTTGTCTGCTACACATCATTCACAGTAAAACTGTGGGTCAGGAACTACTTGGATCACTTATGCTCTGGAGTGTAGATCCTATGCGCTCCATGGTGAAGAGCTCAGTGGAGGAAGAGGAGGAGGAGGAGGATTCTTGGAACACATCCGGAGAAGAGTGTACGTTTATATGATATGTGCTGGCAGTCTGGTACCTTTGACTTTGACCTGAAAGCGGCTGCACTCGGGGCAGGGCAGTAGCGTGAACTCCTCAGCTTGGTACATGGAATAGTCTGTGCTCGCTACCACAATCTGGTCTCCGGGCCTCCAGCTGCTCACGTCATCCAACAAATGCAGGATCACTCCATCCACAACCTCCACCTGGAAGCCTGAAAAAGAGACACCTAGACGAAAAACAGGAAAGAGAAGGGTGCGTTACCAGACACTGTTGTCTAACATCTGTACTGAGTCGCAAATCAAACGTTAAAAGAAACACAATTTAGCAACATTGTACCAATGCCAGCCATGGATCAGTCATTCTGCTGAGACTAAGTATAAAAAAAATTAAAGCTATAGCTAGCTCCCTGTCCTCAGGAGAAGCAGCCCTGCTGGGCCATGGGCTGCTGCATACAAGGTCAGTGGTTCAAACCCTCTGATGGCTCTGGGGGAGAAAGAGGAATGTCTGATCCCATAAAGATTTAGAGTCCTCGACAACGTTGGAACAGTTCTACCCAGTTCGATGTGGTACCTCTGGCCATAATGGGCTAGAAGCTCTAACTTCAGTATACTATTCTCTAATCACTTACTTCTTTAATCATTTTTAAGAAGGCCTTTTGATTCCCAAATCTTGTGTTGTATTTCAATGCACTGCTAGACTCTCATGCTGCACTCAGTTTCTATGCAACTTTATGATTCACATAGAAGTTGACCAAGCACAAAACTGATTCACAATAAGTATCCAGTGCTCTATTTTGACCCAAGTGCAGAACAGGCAATAGGACATTGGCAGATTTTCTTAGTTTACAAATAACAGCTGGCCTTTAGACAATCCTTTATTTCTGTGCCTTTATTCCAGCTTTATTCTTTACCAGAATATTGTTTCCAATGTTTCTCACCAACCAAAATAGGATCCCTTTGATAAGATTCAGGCAAATGCTCCTTCATCCCAAAAGACTTCTAAAGATCTTTGATGGCAGCAATATATATTTTTCTTTTTCTTATAATGATTCCATCTGATGCGAGTGCACATTGTGATCACTCGAAGTCGTGTCCATTTCAGAGTGCCCCCATTCTCCTCACGCAAAGCCTACACAGGAAGCTGAGTCATGAACAAGCAGTGCCCAGGACCCATATCCCTACCCTGCAGGCGGTAACGGAGATCATTTAGCAAAATCAGGGAACAAAAGGCCAGTGTGATGAGACATCCTTGACCCTTTGTACCAAATGCCAACGGGCACAGACATGCGTGTGTGCCCAGAGGACCAGGAACACAGCTAGTTACCACACCCATGCAGTCCTGAGGGCCTGTCCTGCTGGAGTCTGGTGAATGCCAGGGACAGAAGCAAGGCCATCACCCCACCCTGAGGGCTCACAGAAGACACCTAGGATGCTCTGGCCCCTATAAATTCTCCACACAGCCACTCTCCTGAATGACTGTATTGCTGCTTGTGATTCACCTGGTTTTCTCAAGCTGATCGCTCTGCAGATGCTGCGTCCCAAGACTGTGCCAGCTTTCCCTGTTGCCTGGGTCTCCCCCTTCCTGGGGAAAGAAGTATCTGCTCCCCATCAGCAATGTCTGTTACTCTCCTGTGGGGGGTGGGGGAGGAGGGGTTGGGGGGGTGTTTGTGCGGTATGTGTAAGCTGTAATATAAGTCACAGTTTCCAGGGTGTTAGGATAGCTCACTTCCTGGGTCCCTATATTAGTGACAGCAGCAGAGTGCCTCCGATGGTGAGTTGCTACTGTACCTGGTTCCTAAAACAGGTGCATGAGTATTTATTGAAAATCTGACCAACGTTCCCAAGTTGGATCTGGAATGTGCGCTGAGTCAGACCCGGTTGTGATCTTCTCCCACGTGGCTGCTTCCCAGGACAGCACGACACTGTGCCATCCAGGACCTGCGCCTGACCGACCTCTCCTCATACCTTCTTCTAAAACACAGTGCCTCACAGTTTGGCAGACAAACATTGGAAAGTTGAGCCATCTTCTCCACCACGGACACATCTATACTCAATCAGATAGAAGCCAACAACTGATTTCATGGAAAAAGAGAGAGATTTGATGAGAAGGAAGGGCAAACCACTAATGAAGAAAGAAAAACCAGTGTATTCAGAGAGGTCGACTGAATAAACCGCTCTACTTCTCCCTCAGTTCTCTTTAATTAGTGGCCACACTACTTTGGTATCACTTTACGATGCTGAGTCAGCAGAAACATCGTGAAAAATCAAGTCTCCTCAAAAGGAGAGCAAATCAGGCATGGCCCAGGGATAACCTACGCGGGTAAGTCAAAAGTATTACTACAGAAATAGCCGAATCCTTGATCCAAGAAATCTATCAAATGCAAAGCTGTTTGTTGACATGCCCTTCACCTAGGTCTGTACATTTCTATCTAAAAGTGGTATTTCCATCTCACGAACACTTCCCCGAAGTGTGTGTGTGTGTGTGTGTGTGTGTAGACAACAGTCTTTATATCCTCGGGGCACTCAAATTGTTTTCCTCTGAAGCATCTTTGACGGTTGGGAACTAAAAGAAGTCAGAGGGGTGACATCAAGGCAGTAGGGTCAACAGGGGAAAGCTTCTCAGTGGTGCTGCTTGTGGACCAGCCAGGCTACCTTCCAGGGTTGAGTGGGTGAACCGCCATGATGGAGAAAAAAATGCCTTGGCACAATTTTACTGGCCTTTTTCTCACCAATGCAGTTTCCAATTTTCTTAAAATTGCTTCATAGGTCACCATGATTGTCCTGTATTCTTGGAGTAAAATCGATCAAGGGAATTGATTACCTCTTGGAAATCCCCAAAACAGCTGCCATAATCTTCAGAGCTGACCTTTCTGCCTTGAATTTAACGGGTCCAGCAAATCCCCTTGGGAACCATTGGATCTTTGGGGTTGGGGGTGGACAGGCACCACAACAAGAATCAGACAAGTATATTACTAAGAGGACTGGTCTGCAGCCACCCACTGGCTGCACAGACATGGTGAGACGAATGTCTCATTTGGAACAAAGCTGTGTGCTCGATATATAAACTGGAGCCCCAGGCAGGGGCCACCTGTATGACTTACTCTCCTAGCTAATGTGAGAGCCTGGAGTCAACCAACCTGAGCAAACCTAAGCTGGGTTAGGTTTACATCAGTCTTTCAGAGTCTGGTCGACTCTTACGTGTCTGCTTCTACAAAGTGCACGCACACATACACACACAAATAGTAAATGTACAGTGTGTTTATAATACGATTCTTACATCTAGATATTAGCGCCTCCAAGCTTTGTCCAAAAAAATACTAATGGTAATAACTCTCTTAGTAAAATGAAATAATCGCTGTTGAGCCTACACACACATAATTATCTTTCTTGCTCCAGACAACTTCAAAAGATAGAAAGCATTCTAGACAGTAAAGGTGAGGAAATCCAAGCTCAGGGAGGCTGACTAGCAGCTGAAAAATGAGCAAGCCCAGAAGTAAATGCTAATGTAATTCTCAAGCTCCATTTCCTAACCTTTACGCAATGGCCTTGCTTCCTTACTAACAGCAAGGTCAGCAGTTCGAGACCTCTAGCTACACCTCGGGAGCAAGAGGAGGTTTTTCAAGTCCCGTAAAGAGTTACAGTCTTGGAAACCCAGAGGGGCAGTTCTATCTGTCCTGTAGGGGCGCTCTGTGTCAGAGTCAACATGATGGCAGTGAGTTTGACTTTCTGGCTTGGGGCATCATCTGTTTTCCCAAGAAACAAAATAAAAACAAAGATAATTTCTTAAATCTTTTTTTTTATTTTTTAAATCTTGAGACATCAAAATAGAATCAGAACTTCAAATTTTAAATATGGACCCAAAAAGAATTCCCCTAAAAAGAACGAACAAGAAACATCAGTTTGCCCAGATGAGATTTCAAGGACACTCAAAAGGGAAGCATGGGGAGCAGGCAGTAAAGTTTAGACTTGAAAAAGTTTTGGAAATAATCTCTTTTAAAACGGAATCGTTGGTTTGAAGAATGCTGAATTGGCAAATGTTGTATTATCCAAATTCTTACAAATCAAAAAATATTTTTTTAAAAGTGAAGGGTTACATAGAGAAGCTAGTGTCCATTTAAATAATCCCTCCCTTGTGCTGGCTTTGGAAGAAAACCCTGCCTAGTATAACCTCCTACTAGCCCCAGAAACTCAGAAGGAGAGAGGAAATGTTTATCCTCACTGCATCCTGAAAAGAATTTCTCTCTCTTCCAGAAAGTGGGAATCAGTCAGGGCAGGGGACACAAACAATATCCTAAGAGAGATAACGAGAATTCTCTCACTTCCAGAAATGTGAAACTGACAGCAGGATTTCCCATAAAGGAACTATTGACTCAAAGGCTGTGGGTAGTTATGCTTTGCTTGGAATCTGGCTTACAGATCCAGTACCACCAACCGCGCTGTGCAAGACCCAATTCCTGTTTGCAAATGCTTGCCTTCCACCAGAACTTTCTGCCAGCAGCAGCCACAGGATGCGAGAGAGAGCACCAGTCTGGGGATCAGAAACGTGGACTTGATCCCAGTTTCCACAATAAAGTAAGCTATCATTCCCTCACCCCAAACCCAGCGGATTGCTTGGAGGGAACAAAATCCTTGTTAGAAACCAGGAGGTCTGTTTACTTATTCCTTTTGTGTGAAAGCAAAATATTTTCTCTCTTGAATCTACGTGATATACAAATATCCCCTTCATAACCCAACCAAGCCACGTCTGCCTAAAGACCTACATACTCTTGGAGTGACTTCTACACGTGCTGTCGGGAAATTCACACTCTTCACACGCGCTGCTTGGGGCAGCCCCAGCGGGTAGATTAGCTTGTGGCTGTTTGTTTTATGCTCCTTTGTCACATGAGGAAATTGAAATGTAGGAAGTGAAAATCTCGTGCCCACAGTTAGATGCTGAGTGAAAGAGCAGGGACAGGACCCGCAGGCCCATGTTAGGAAAGATTTTGCTAAATTGCTGCCTGGGAAAGGCAGCGATAGTTTACTACACAATTATACATGCATCTCTTGGTTACCCATTTCACACTATTTCTGTGCTGCTTGGGTGAAAAGTGTCATGACCAAGCACTTTCTGGGGTTGACAATTCATCTCTGAAACCAGAGAATCTGCTTCCAGCCAGTTTCAAGCCAAACTAAATCCACTGGCATCAAGTAGATTCTGACTGCTGCCAACACGAAAAGAGAGAGAAACTGCTCTGTCGGATTTCTGAGACCGTGAATCTTGACACGAGCAGAGGGTCTCACCTTCGTCCTAGGAGCCGCTGGTGGGCTCGAACCACCAACCTGGACATTACCAGCCCAACACCTATCCCCAGCAGGACCCCCTGGCTCCCTGTCAGTAAAAAACTCCACAGTAAGCATCAAGAAAAAGGTAAAAAGAGGAGGCCTCCCTCCCCAGGGCTGGACAGCTTACATTTTCCCTGTAAGAAAAGTTACCATCACGTAAACTAAAGAAGCGAAATGGTTTCATTTGAATCATCATTGTAATTAGGTAATAAACGCAGCTCTGGCCTGAGTCCAGTAGAAGGTTTCAAAAGTAAATTAGCATAGAGTTTGATACATGGGAGCTGGACTTACTGAAGAAAAGATTTTGGACAGTTTTATTGACGTATAATTCACATACTACACAATTCAATGCTTTGAAGAAGAAAACTGAAAGGCTTAAGAACATAACAATATGTGATTTAGGGAGAGAAAAGAAGGTTTGTTTTTTGTTTTTAATGAGGTGGGAGGGGGATATATACAAGAGGATACAGTTTAAAAAAAAAACTTGAATATCATGCACCAAAATCATGATTACTGAATGTCAGAGCTAAGATGTTTTATGTTCTTCTTTATACTTCTCTGTATTTTTCAATTTGTCTATATTAGCAGAATCATAGGGTGCGGGGGTGGGGGTGGGGAATGAGAAGTTTGCATTAGACAGCAAGTGTCTGCAGTTACAGTTACTGACGTGGCGATCCAAAGTACAACATCGTGTTCATTGTCAAAGAATACGACCCAAAGCGCACTCTGGCACACCCAGATAGGTGCAGTCGGCACAAGGCAAACAAATAGCATTTCTGCTCGTGAACTCTGCTCCCACACGCAAGAATCGGTGGGGTGGGGTGGGGTGGTGAGTGCTCAAACTGGAACCAATCAGTTTCAGAAAGGGTAATTGTGTCCATAAGCTAAAGTGCAATAAGAAGATTCCAGGTTTCACGCTCACCTCGTTGAGAAATCCAATTACACAGACGACCATGTGACTACGACACGCCTTCAGGATACTTACCATTGCCCTACAGGAGGACCAACAGTGTTTGCCTACCTTCAACCCACTCACTGTAAGCTGTCACAGCAAACTTCTGGCCATCCAAGGTATAAAATTCTCCGTGGGCAAGAGCCTTCCCTCCACTACTATGATTTTCATAGTTCCTCACAGATTCACTGCAAGACGTACTGCCACCATCAATGACGCCAACTAGAGCCCACGCCTGCCTAAAAGGAAAAAAAATTGTGTGCACGTCATTATTTGTCATGATACAGAGCCAAACCACTGACACGGATGTCATGGTAGGTGCCGCTGCAGTCTCAACCTCATTGTTGTCTGTGGCTACCACCTTTGTCAAGATCCTCCACCCCTGAGCAGCCAGCATCACACAAGGAAATGCACCCCCAAATACTTGCCAGTCGAGCTTTGTAGCACCAATGACTTCACCTTCTATGACTCAGCGCCTTCCTCCCTGCACGCCCATCTTAATCACACATGATTCTGGCCACTGCTCTAGTTAGTTGTCTTATTTTAAAGTGATTATCACCTGCATGCTTTTGAGTCTAAGTGCATGTTAAAAATCACACAGGGAGCTTACAACCAATATCAGTGCTTTTAGACCCAGGGGCACCTTGTACCCTAAAGGCGAGGTAAACACCGGCTTACTTATGCTTACATAGCTACTCCTACTTAGTAATTCACCGGTGAGAAATGTGAGCCTGTTTACTACTGTTTAGTAAGTAAGCACAAGTAGGCTTATTGTTACCTTGCTGACTGGTTAGTTACTCTGTCTCTGATTCTGGAGGAAGGGGCTGTGGGGTTAGCAGAGAGGTAGCCACACCAAGAAGCACAATCGGTGATTTGTTGACAACATGTGAAATTGTTCGCCTCAGATTAGTAAAGTAAGAGATTTGTTGACAACATGGGAAATTGTTCACCTCAGATTAGTAAAGTAAGATTCATTAGTTAATTCCACACAGCTAAGACCCATGAACTCATAATTATTACACATGAGGCCTAGCATTGGTATATGTTCTAATCTACCCAGGCGGTTCAAATATGTACTCAGAACACAATGAGTTACTGAGTTAAAAGCAGTGATTTTAAAATAGGCATCGGCATCACCCAGAGGATTCAAGAGATTGCTGGTCCCACCCTTGAGTTTCTGAGGTGGGGCTTGAGAATTGTCATTTCTATAAAGTACCCAGGTAATGCTGATGTTTCTGGATGGGGACCACCCTTTGAGAAGCCCTGAATTCAATTAAACATTAGAGCCGTAGTTTTCCATCTTCATTGGTCTTTAGTAGTATTGGGGACCAACCTCCCCCTGGCGGTCTAAGGTGAGGCCTTGGAAACTGAATGTTTTAAGTCTCCCAGGTTGCCACCAAGCCAAAGACAAACAAAATATACCAGGTTTCGTAAATGTTCTTAAACCGAAGCTATAAAATCATTACCTCAAAGATTTTACTTTCACATGCTCTGTGTTTATTTACTGCGAGCAATGTGGTTGAAATATCATTCTATTAATGAGACTCTACACATTCCAGAGCCTTGCTCTCGTTTGTGGCCAAGTCAATCAACGAGAAAGGATAATGATACAAAGCCACATAATTTGCCTTACATGTCCTGGTTTAAAATATGAGAAGAAAAAGATCAACTTTCTAGTCTAGGGGAAAGGTGCAAATGTAATCTTGCCAGAGAGATGGTTGGATGTGTACAGATAAAAGTTAACTGAAACATGCCTACACTCATCGATTCCATACCCTCTCCCTGTGTGGGTTCACTGCCCTTTAGCATTTATATCCCTTTAAATAACATGGGGGGTGGGGCTCTTGAGGGGTGAGCAAAGGAAAAATGTCTCGATTTATTAACTTCTACTTGAGAGGGAAGGAGAGGCTGAATATGAGAGGCAGCTTTCATTTACCAGAGCCGACTCAGCGATTACAAGACAATGTCCTAGTCTATTGACATGATCTGCAGAACTCCGACTTCCCCTCCTCCACTTGAGAGAAATGGGAATGCACTAGAACATGATTTCAAAGGCTGGACGGTACACTGGAGGTAATGTCGATGCAATCGGAACATCGGCAATGGATCACGACTCTTTTTAGTTCCTCCATCAAATATGTGGCAAATATTTTTAAAGGAATTTTTTTAAACCAGTAGGAGGAGAAACCAAAGAAGAAATTCAAATACAATATTCACAGCTCATGGTTCCAAAGTAAAAAATTAAAACTAGAAACCTTAAATGCATGGAAACAAAACTTATTCCTTGGCATCACTGCAAAGAGAGGCAATAAAGTTATGTCTCTTTAAATTAAAAATGATAAAGCTTCTCTTTCTAGTATAGGAAGGGTATATAAAGTATAGAAATATATGAATACTTTTGCACCAAGAAATGGGTTAAAAAAAAAAAGAGAGAGGAGTATTTTTTTATAACAGGTCCAAGATGACAAGACAACCCAAATTATAGCAGTAAATTAAGTGTACTGTAATCATGCCAGAGAAAACACACAGCACTGAAAATGAGGGGGCACTACGGGCCGCAGCAGGACGGGTACTACATGAGACAGCTGTAAGCAGAGAAGGCAGATGTAGAATATTCTACATTGTGTGACTCTATTTCTACCAAGTTCAAAGGCAGGCACACCTACGCTACCGTGTCCTTCCTTCCATTCCGCAGAGTGGTGTCCTTGGTCAGGGAGGAAGCGATCAGTGTATCGGAAGGGACACCGAGGGGCTTCTGGGTCGAGGCAAGTTCTATTTCTTGAGTTTGGCGGTGGTTACACAAATGCCACATTGTGACATATCACGGAGCTATAAATTCATGTTTCTATCTCTTGATGCATGTCCTACTTCCTAATAATGAAAAATGTTTTTAAAATGTTCCACACGCCTGACGTTTGGTACGCCACCCCCTCTGTCTAGAGAGCTTTCCTTCTCTGTCTATGTACCACAACCCTAACTTCCCTCAGGCCTCCCACCTTCAGGAAATGCTAAATTTATATTCCGAATTATACCCTGTAGCTGAAGCAAGCACCACCTTTGGAAAACTCCAATGATTCGCTAGGCCAAAGTTCAGGGCTCCTTCTGTTTACATTCCCACTGCAGCCTATAGCAGTAGCCAGCAGGATCATCAGCTACTACATCTAGAGGTCTCTTTTTATCCACTAGACTCTAGTCACTTAGGGCTCAAAGATGGTTGTCTTCATTAGAGTAACTAGTACTTAAAACTCCCGACTCACTGCCATCAAGTTCATTCGGACTCCTACTGGCCCCTATAGAACAGCACAGAACTAACTGCCTCCATGGGGGTCAGAGGCTATAAATCTGTATGGGAAGAGAAAACCTCATCTTTCTCCCATGGAGCGGTTGGTGGTATCGAACTGTGGACCTTGTGGTTAGTAGACCAATGTGTAACCCACTGGGGTCACCGGGTGTCCTGCATCAACACTTAGCATTTCTTAAATATCCCTGGGTATTGACATTTAAAAACAAGATGGGGTCTCTTTCTTCACGAATATCTGTCTCTCCAATTTTCTTTAAGATTTCTGTAGATAATGTTCAATTCCAACAATCTACCCATTAAAGAAAAAATTTGTTTGTGTTGAATTAATTGTTGAGCCAACTACTTCCACAAATTCAAGACTGACTGCAAGCAAAACTCCTGTGGACTAGAAGATAGCTCAAGAACCTTGACCCTTCTCTGAAGTGAGTTTCCTAGCCTTCTTGATATTTCTTTCCTCGCATAGACTGGGGCTCTAGAGATTTGCACCAATAATCTGTTCTGGGGTGCTCTGCTCAACAAGCAGATTTTAATTAGCATGCAAAGGCTTCAGAAGAAAGAAAACCTGCTTATTCCACCCCCTAACTTTCTACCCTCACCCCTGCTTCATTTTAAGACAGGTTTCAAATCTTAGCACGGAATTGTGCCCTAACCTTTCAACCCATAACATGCCTCAACTGCTCTGAGTTTTGCATTTCCTGCAGAAGGTAGTGAAAGAGGAACTATCTTCAGAAGCAAGCTGTTCTTCAACTGCATGACTGCTTTTCAATACCACATTTCTGTTGTTAACTGCACCAGCCTGCAGTCCAGTGAGCAAAGGAATTCATACACCAAAGCTCAGGGCTGGTGCATCCCATACCCTGGCCCATGATCCGATGTTTCACAGCAAGAGGCAACCTGGCCTACATGCAGTTGTAGCCAGACTGACACCTGTGTGGTATGGTGCTGTGCTGTGCCATCTTTGTCCCCCTGCCACTCGCTCTTCTCCAGACAGGGACTCAATACACAGCTGACAAGGAATAGGGAAAGGTATGCCTACCTGTAGCTCAGCCCTTGGATCAGCTTACTTCCCAGCCTGTCCTGGATCATCTGGGTAGTTCCTTGCAAGAGGTTTTTGGCTGCGGAATCTCCGACTGCAATAGCAACAATCCGCCCTGGCTCCTGGCCTCGCAAAAATTCCTGAAGGCGTTTGCTCTCATTTTGGTACTCATGGGTATCGAACCTTTCAATGTCCAAAATTTTGGCCGTGTCTTGGTCAATGACCCTGACATTGAGGCCCCGCGAAAAGTCCTTCTTGAAGGTATAGGACTCAAAGGTCAAGCCTGAGAAGTGCAGCGTCCTTGCTAAGAAGGTCCAGGATGTCTTCCGGGCCCCGTGCAACTCCAGTGTCCCTCCAGCCTCCACACCAATAAATTTTCTGCCAAATGTTGGCATACTTTCTCCGTCCTCTGACTTGCCGTACAAGGTAATCGTCGCTTTGGATTTGTAGCGGCATTTTTCTGCTCCAATATGAAGCGCCCCACCATCCTTGATCAGGATGTAACGAGTTCTCAAAGTAATATTTCTGGATCCATCTTTATCGTCCCCAAATACGAGCAGTCCTGCAGAGAACAACACTACTGTGTGAGCCAACTTTTCAAACACCTTTGTGAATAAAAGTAGATGTGTCACCTTCAACCAGCGGGGGGGGGGGTGGGGGGGGGGGGTGGAGGTGGGGGGTTGTCTTTTTACTCAGTAGCTACTGAGATAATTAAGTTGCTCTCCAACAAGGGAGGAAACAGAGTAAGGGAAGAAAAACATGAAAAAAGAGATTTCACATCTCATCTCAATACATTAAAGAAGTGGTCATGTAAATGAATGTCAATCTACTTGAAATACAAGGTTTTGAAGTCATCTTACTTTTTCACTGCAGATAATCCCAGGCTTATGAGAATATTAAGAAATTACAATTTGTTCCTTAATTAAATAGCGGGCCAACTCTTTCCCCAGACTCAGGACAAACTAAAGAAATCATAGCTAACAGGAATGTGCACAAGACCTCTCAGTGGATTATTTCTTTATTCACGTGGAAGAAGTTTTCTGTTCATTTTGGAAGTGAGTTAATTCTACAAAAATATCTAAGAGCATCTCAATCTGAAGCGCGTTTTCTTATATGTTAGCTCCTGTTAAGAGTCTCATCATTCTCTGTCAGGTGTAAACATGATCTGGCTACGAGATAGCACGCGTACTCCTCTATGCAAATGTCTGGCAGTGAGTAATTTCCAAAGTCCATCTACCCTCTTAAATCTCTATGGTTCTAACCTCAGGCTTCTCACCTCTCACGTCTAAGTAACCTAGATGTTACTTTGTCAAAGAATTGTTTTCTTTGCAAAAAATAAGCATCAAACGTCTCTCACATTAAGGAATAACCTTTGGGTCTCTCGAGAAAGGAAGCAGTACGCACCTCCATCCTGAATGACAATAGAACGCACGGTGGCATCGGAGGTCAGGCGGAACATATCTCCTTCCTTGATGACAACTTGCTTGGCAGCATCTTGTCCTGGATCCCAGTTCCTGAGTTGGGGATTTTGATCTGGGCAATTCTCTAGGACGCAATGCAACATCAACATCCCATCAGATCCAAGGACGTGCCAGAAAACCATTTGCTAAATGCAAAACACGACTATCCCTTAAAAGCATGAGATCTTCAAGGAACTCCAATGCTGCCGTCACTCAGGATCTTGCGACCTGCAAGGGACACGCTAGCACCCTTTCCTTTCTTGCCAATTCAACTGGAAATCATAGGCAGCTCCACCTTCCTCAACACATTAGAAAAATAGTTTCACTGCAAAACTCATCTACTTGGATCCAATTTCACAAAATAAAACCAGAGTTCCCCTGAGCCCTCTAGGCTGAAAATAAGCCAACGAGAAACAGTAAGATTACCAAGTGCCCTTGGGATCACCCTGGAAAGCTGTTTTAGGAAAAGAAAGAAACGCACATTACAACCTGACAAATTTTTAAAATGTAAATTACTTAACGGTGTACATATTCCAAACCCAAGACCACACCTGTTGAGTCAATTCCACTTCACAGCGAGCCAACATAGGGTGTCGGAGGCTGCAAATCTTTAAAGACACAAACAGCCTCATCTTTCTCCCAAACAGCAGCTGGTGGCTTTGAACTGCCAGCCTTCAGTTAGCAGCTTAACACTTACTCCCCAGTACCACCAGAGCTTTCTGTGTGCATATTAGGTCCTCATATAAAAAAACAAACATACATACACATACATTCCCATGTTTAACATTGGCAGAAAGATGTAGCTTTCTCTTTTTACCCCAATTTCATGAGATTAAAAACTATATTGTTTTCAAGCAAAACAATAACAATATGGGAATTCATGTGGCAGGGACTACTTTGTCCTTTCAGGAAGATCATCTTGATACTTTGGTACCCACATAATCTAGGCCAGAGTATAGAAAAGGCCGTTCTGGCAAGAACAACAGAGAAAGAAAGCTGCTGAGGACAGATGGTTAACTGGACTTAGTGCCGGGAAACCCAGCAAAGTCCAAGTTCACTCCAGTGACCACCCATGGGACAATATGCATAAATACACACACATAAAAATTGACCGTTTTAGTAATGAAGGAAGGACTACCATTATTCAAAGAAACATGAGAAATATCAGGGGATATTTTAAAAGTTTTAAATTGGATATCAAGATGTTTGTTGTTAATAACAAAATCAGTTCCTCTTAAGAAAGCCTTCCTTTGGAAAGCCACAAAAAGTCCTGTTCCTTTCCTCATTTCAGGAGAATCCAGAGTGAGGCTCTTAACCTGGCAAGCAGTGGAGCCTTTAATATTTCACGGTAATAAGTTTTCCTCGCAATCCATTGTACTTTATTCATTAAAAAAAAACAACATCCTTCTAATTGGAACCTGGGCATGACCAGATGGCCACAGAAAAGGCTGACACTCCAGAGAGTCCCACGATCAACCCCAGTCCTGTCATCAGTCCCAGGGAAGAATGGAGCGGAGTGGGTGCACAAGCCCCTTCCCATAGAGTAGCATGAAGCAGCAGACGAGAGCATGCAGTGTGCTGCCTCGCCCCTTTGAAGGGAAGAAACCTAGTTTCCCAACACAACTGTGACGTCTCGTTTCCAGAAATGGGGAAACTGCAGACTAGAGACGCCAAACTCAAGACGGCTCAGCAAGCTGAATGGTAAGGAAGTGCCCGCTGTGGAATGAGGCTCTTCCCTCGTGGTGTTCCTTTTAGAGACTCCAAATTTGCCTCTGGAAAACAGGTGAGGAGGAAAAGTGACAGCACCACCACGCTTCAAATGATGCGTAAGCCCACGGGGTTGCCACCATTCCTTTTTGTCTGCCATCACTTGGAAGGAGGACTGGGGAATCATCGCTTCAGTGTTGATTAAAGAGTCTTTTTTGAGAAGGAATTGATCCACTTGCACCACGTGTGGTACATTTTAAGAACGACAGGATGACATGCGTAGAGGCAGCAGTTAACTATGAATGATCATCAGGGGCTGAAAGGTTGGGGGGATTATTGCCAGGGGTACCACTGGAGTTTCTGTTTGGGGGGTGAGAGAAAACATTCAGAAATGAATAGTGGTCAGTATAGTGGGCTAAATAACGTGGGGGGGGGGGAGTAATAAGGGTCCACAAAATTTGAATTTAAAAATGGCTAAAATGGAAAATGTTTAGTTATCTAGACCTACAAGCTAACATTCAAAGTAGCTTAGGATAAAAGAGCCCAGGGGGGCAGGAATAATTGAGGTGCTTCATGGAAGTGGTGACAGAACTCCTGGCTCCATAAAATCAAACCAACGAATTCACTCATCCACTGCCATCAATTACACTCTGACTCACAGTGGCCCTAGGGGACAGGGTAGAACTGCCCCTGTGGGTTTTGGAGGCTGGAGCACTTCATGAGAGGAGAAAACCTCATCTTTTCCCCTTGAAGTGGCTGGTAGTTTTGAACTTCTGACCTTGCAGTTGGCACTATGCCATCAGGGCTCCTGGGTCCCTTAAAGGGGGATAATATTTAAATATAGACAGGAGAGGAGAGGAGATAAGAAAACTGGTCAAACAAGTCCTTTGAGTTCTGGAGTCAGACTAGCAAGCGGTAGCTAAAGTAAAGCAAAGGTGACGATAAGAGTAAAATGTGTATGGGATCCAAAGGAAGCTATCTTTGTCATCAAGACGGGAGGGACACAGGCGGGGAGGAGATGAGAAAACATTGAGAGACGGGATTATACGTAGGATAAAAAAATGACTCCTCCTTCGGACTTCTGCAACCTGACAGAATCATCTCCTTTTTCTGATGCTGCTACAGGCACTGAGGCTTTCTCCTTAAGGTGGAAGCTTCCTCCGGTCAACATCAACCTTGTCGTGTAAGCCTTGGCCAATTATGTTCATGGTATTAATGCTTCTCAAAATAAAGTCCTTCTTGCTGATCATCGTAGTTGCGATGAATCGACTGTCATCGTTTTTATACTAAGAAGAGCCCTTAACCGGTCTTTCCCACCTAAGACACACAAAATTCATTTAAACACAAAATTATTCCATTCATTCTAATGGAAGACTAAGATTTCTTGACTTTTTCTTTTAATCTCTTCTCTATCCGTAAAGTAGCTAGTGAAAATTCTCCATGGTGTTCTATCAGAAGTAAATGTAGTCTCCATAGAACAAACATTGTACCCTAGCGACAGAGAAGGAAATCTAGTCTTTGGAGGGACAGAATCTATAACAATAAACAATTCTTCTTACTTATTCATAATGATTTTCCAGGAGGATTTATTTCTTCAGTACCACCACCCCCCCCCCGCCCAAATTCCAGTCTGTCTCCGTCTAGTAAAGGGTACCTAATGCAGAGATCCACAAAGCGCTCAAGAAATAACTCAGCCAGCCCCACCTTCCTGGTTTTCCACTGATGGAATTTAGAGCAGTGGGTGCTTTATCAAAGTCATGTAACAGCAGTAACCAGTGAGGCTGACCCGACATATTCCAACATACCAACCTGTTCCACTGATAGTCTGCACTTAACAGTGCCACAGTGTGAGAACAAAAAGATGTAGATTTAAGGAACCCCATCAGTAATTCGATGTCTTACACAGAATATAAAAACCCCAATAAAAGCCACGGTATTCCGCTCTGATTCCCCCCAGTTAGGATCCCTTTAGAGCAGATGACTGGGAAAGAATGAATCAGGAGCATTAAACGTAGTTTTTCTACTGAGGAAGGAAAGGAAATCAAGGTATCAGTAACAGAACACAATGTCCGTATCCAGTATCTTGGTCAGTTGCGAAATCACCACTAGACCAATAAGCAACATCATAAGACATGGGGAAAAGATTGAAGTTGTCAAGGATTTTATTTCACTTTACTTGAACGCAAAATCAAGGCCCATGGAAGTAGCAGGCAAAAAATGAAACATGCTATTTAGATTGGGAAAATCTGTGCTAAATGATTTATTGATAAGTGTTAACAAGGAAACCTGTCATCCAGAGGACGGAGATGCCCTAAGGTAAGTCATTGTATATTCAACTGTGTCAGTTACATACTGGAACTGGGCAATAAACACAGAAGACCCCCGCTGCCCCCCAAAAATGGGAATTGATGCATTTGAATTGTGACGCTAGCAAAATTACTGAATAGACCATGGAATACCAGGAAAAGGTCCAAACCTATCATAGTAGTAGTACAGTCAGAATGCTCCTTACAGGCAAAGAAGGCAACACTTAAGTGTCCTATTCTTTGGGCATGTTACCAGGAGGGACCAGGCTCAGAATCGTGCTCCATAAAATAGAGGGTCGTTGAGAAAAGCCCGCACTGAGACAGACTGACACTGTGGCTGCAAAAATGGGCTCAGACTTAGCAACTGCTGCAAGGTAGTAAGATCTGGACAATATTTTGTCTGTTGTAAATAAGATCACGCTCAATGGCATCTAAGAACAATAACAAATCTTAGTCAAAAGGGTTCTGACATGGACATCTTCCTTAATTGAAGTCAATACTTCTAGATGTGATGGCACTAGAGCTCCCAAGACCTACACATCTCAAAAAAACAAACAAACACAAAAACACCTCAAGTGTCCATAAAATGAAATAAAGTAATAATTATAAAAGTTATATGTATATATATGGTAAAAATCATTCTCAGATGTTGTTTTAATTTAAGGAGGTATCCAGATTTATAAAGATCTGTTGTAGACTTTGTTTAAAGCAAAAACACTACGGAACCTATCCAGGTGCTAAGGCCTGCTCTCTTCCACTCTCTTCCACTTACAGCTCTGAGCTCTCTGATCCAATGTTAGAGCGAGGGACAAGATAACTTTTAGGAGGGAACTCTTTGGTGGCATTATAATAATAAGCCAAATCTGATTGCCATTGTAGTAAGATGACAAAAATCAATAAATAACCAGAAACAAATAATTAAATAACCAATTGTGGCGGTTCAAAATCATCTCTAAAAGCAATGTCCAATAGACTTCTTTTCCCCAATATATTTCTTGAGCACTAGGACCAAGCCACAAAATGAAAGGACTAGAGGTGCTTTCATGTCATCATTTCCAGTGGTTTCTTGAACAATTGATCTAGACCACGTAGTGCCCAACAGTACATGAGTGTTTACGAGAACCAACGGAAATA
This sequence comes from Tenrec ecaudatus, assembly GCF_050624435.1. Classification (NCBI taxonomy): domain Eukaryota; kingdom Metazoa; phylum Chordata; class Mammalia; order Afrosoricida; family Tenrecidae; genus Tenrec; species Tenrec ecaudatus. The sequence goes on along the minus strand of NC_134539.1, from coordinate 70,669,870 downwards.
GGAAAGAAGAGCCACACACCCAAAGGTGTCATCTGTGCTCTTCTTTCTTCTTCTCTTGTATATTCTGAGTGCACAAGTCCACACACACACACACACACACACACACACACACGCTCACTTACCATCTGGAGCATATTTGGAGGAAATCCCTAAAATGACTGCAAGAGCAACAAAAAATGAAAGGCTAGTAATAGCAAAGCAAATGAAAGTATTCTTATGTCTCTTCTGCTTCTGGCTGTCTCTCTGGGTTTGCTGCTCTCCAGGTGAGAAAGCGAAGGTTGCCCGTGCTTCTTGTCTCATGGAGGTAAATTTGGCTGAAGCCTGGCTCTTTGGAGGTGGAGGTGGACGCAATGGAACGACCTTCCCTGGAACATAACCAGATGAGCAGTAGCTGTTCCCATTCTGTGGTTGTTGGAAAGCAGGGGGGCATCCCCTGGAACCAGTGGCATACATCATACACTGTCAATGCAAAAGAGAAGAAAAATTAACATTCACAAAGGGGAGGACTGTAATGACTTCCTAAAGAGTAAAATCCACATTTACTAGTATGCCACATGTACCGGTTGCCATGTAATCAATTCTGACTTTGTTGCAAAAATCATTAAGAGTGTCAGAGTACCAATGAGGTAGTTAAAGTTTATTGTGCTAACCTGGCCAATAAACACATGTGGGGTTAATTGAAGGGCAGAGATATAAATGGCTTGGTGAGCCTTGCCTCTCTAGTTCTCGGGTCTCTTGCTTTCTGATGGTCAAACCAGGGTGCAGCTGCCTTAGCCAGTTCCCTGCTTCAGCTTGCAAGGAACTAACTGCCTTAGGCAGTTTCCTGCTTTCTTCAAGACATCCCCGAGGAGAAGCCCCATGGACCTACCCCAATGCAGCCCTGTGTGCTGGAGCAGCCGTGTGGAGATCCCCGCCAACACTGAGATGCTTACACATTCACTGATTTGGCTTTCCTCCTGCAGTCGGTGTCATAGTGTGTGTTTTGTGAGATGGAGGAGGACTTTGTGGATTGGTGTCAGACAAATGGGTTAATGCTGGACTTGTGGGCTTGGGCAGCACTGGATTGAGATGTTTTCTTGATGTGCACTTAAGCTTTATCTAAAATTCTCTCTTATACATGAGTTTCTGTGGATTTGTTTCTCTAAAGCACCCAGACTAACACAACCAGTGTTCCACAGGGTTGCCATGACTGTTTTTCAAAACATCTCCAGGCCTTTCTTTGGCACTATCTCTGGGTGAACTTGAACATCTAGTCTCTCAGTTGGCAGCCACCCACACTGTTTGCACAAACCTTCCTCCCAAAATTAACTAAGTTCACTGCCATCTGGTCAAGCCTGACTCATAACGACCCTGTAGGTCAGGGTAGAAATGCCCAGGTGGGTTTTCAAGATTCTGTTTCTAGGAGTAGAAAGCTTCATCTTTATCCTACAGAGAAGCTTGTGGTTTTGAACTGCGTACCTTACAGTTAGCAGCCCAACACATAACTACCAGGCCACCAGGGGTCCTACAAGCTTTCCCAGGGAGTCCAAAATGATAGCACATCCCTGATAAAAACTGTTTGAAAAGCACCTTTAATAATTACCTCCTAATGCCACTTCATCCAAGCTGTAGTCTCACATTATAAACACTAGCTAGTGCCATCCTAAAAAGCAATTAAACCACAGAGCCTATGACCCCAACATCAGTGTCTAGGAAATCCTCCCAAGAGGATTCCAGTAAGTACGTAGGTTGAGAACCACTGTTCCATAATGGCTAGGCGGATCTTCAGTGTGCATAAGAATAAGAAGAGCTGCCTTTGCATTGTGGTGTTGACACAGAACACGGAATCAACCAGGGACTGCCAAAAAATAAACAAATTTGTCTTGGAAGCCTGACAGCCGGAATGCTCTCGGGAAGTCAGACTTCAGCTCAAGTACTTTGGACAAGCTACCAGGAAGGACCAGACCCTGCAGAAGAGAGAGCATTCTGCTTGGCAACAGAGAGGGGCAGTAAGAAAGGGAAGGCCCCCGATGAGATGGCCTGAGTCACAGCAACGGTGTGGGGGTGACGCAAGCGTAGGCAGTGCTTCCTGCTGCTGGGACCCTGGGTCACTCTCATTCGGAACCGACTCAACAGCACCTAATGACAACCCAGCGATCACTGGAGAAGCCTGTTCAACAAGCAGTGTGCTTCTGGCGCATTTGGCCTAAAAATGGGTTCTGGTTTTCATCTTTCTGGTGTTGATGAGCGACTCGGGAGAACCCACGTGGTACAGAGTAGAAGTTCTCCATAAGGTCTTCTTGACCGAAATCCTTAAGCATGATGGTCGCCGGGTCCGCTTTCACGCCTTTTGGTTTTCCAGCTGAGCACAAACGGTGTGAGCCACGCCAGGACCTTGCCTTTCCAGTTCAAAGGCGCTATGTGGTCGCACCAATGCAGGTGGTCTCATCCTGAAAACCTGCACACTACTCTTTTCAAACTGAAGTTAATCCCGTGTGTCATCCGAAGACCACATGGTAGACTAAAATTTCTCTGACACACGAACCTTCGTGTTTATGCGTTTAACTTCCCCCAGGACATTTATTTCTTGGTTCAGTAATCCAAGTTTTGCTATATAAGTCATCACTTGCCTAAAGACTCCTGTGGGCAACATCAATGTACATTATCTCTTTAAATCCTCAAATTTCGTATAGCAAACAGTAGACCTTCCAATATTAAGCAAAAAGAGCTAACTCTCTTCTGCTTCTGGCATTCTTCCAAACATATTACATGTAATTTCTTCATAGCTTAAAATTAACTTACTAATTAGATTACCGACCACGGTGTCAGCAATTCAAACCCACCAGCCAAGGCTGGAGAGACAGCTAAGGCTGTCCGCTCCCATAAAGATTTACAGTCTTGGAAACCAAAAGGGGAAACTCTACTCTGTCCTAGAGGATCACAATGAGTTGGACTCAACCTGCCAGCAAGGTGGGGGAGTCGGGTTACTTTATACACAAAATCCCTCAGCTGGTATTCTTAACCTCGTTTTACATCGGAGGAAAACTGAAGTCTAGAAAGGTGAGTTAACTTCCTAAACATTTTCTCTCATAGTCCAAGGAAGAACAACCAAACCTGAACCACGCACGGTCCAAGAACTAGAATATAGTCTTTTGTTCTAGGGGAAATGTAACACAAGGTGATAGGTGGGCAGAAAGGAGATTTTATTAGGCACATGCAGCAAAGAGAAAACAATGAGAAATGGGCAGGCGTGGCATCAGAACGAGGACTGCCCATTCTGAAGAAGAATATTCCAAACCCAACAGGAAACACAAAGTGGAAACACCAAGAGGCGCTTCAACTTTCCATAACCAAACCAGAAACCCAAGCCACTGCCGTCAAGGCGATGTCGATGCCTATCGACCCAACAGGACTCGATAGAACTGCTCATGTGAGTTTCCGAGACTGTTTAACTGTTTACCGGAGTAGAAAGTCCGCAGGACGGCCTACTGGTGGTTTCGATCTTGCAAATCACAGCCCCGTTCATAACCACTCGGCCCACGAGGCTCCTCAACCTTTTGCAGCTAGGCTAAAGACCATGGAATCCTGGTGGCTGTCTTTCAAATGACCATGGATACAAAGTTACAGTAATAACAGGCAGGAAGGTCTTCATTAGTCTCTCAAGGCCACACAGAGAAGACAAAAGTATGTGTCTCTCTGTTCTGAAAAGAATGCGCCCAAGCCATGTTCCCTAGTCCTTTGCGTGAGTGCCAGTTACTCTTCCCTTCCTGGGGCTCCCCACACACCGAGATTCATGGTCACTGCCTCTCCCTCTTTTTCCCAAACGGTCAAAATCACCTTGGCCATTCAGTGGTCAGAAGTGCGTAAAGAACTGAAGGCGGCTGGCTGAACTTATATGCAGGCTCAAGATGAAGGTAGTGCTCTAAAACGCTTTCAAAACAGCGGAGGGCAATGCACTCTGTCTTAGTGGCTGGCAGCACTAGGCTGGCACGCCAACGTCAGAAAAGGAGAGATTGTGTATGTAACCCAGAATAGGGAAATCTACTGGATTCACAGTGCCTGGGAAGCATGGTGGTGAGAAATAGGGAGCGCCCAACAAGGAGCACAAGAAAGAGAAGATGTTGTAAAACTGACGGTGGTGATGACTGTCCCACCCTTTTCCTCAGGATTGCACTATGGAACTGCTAACGCTGCTGAAAAAAGAAGAAGAGATTTTACTGAAAAAAATTATTGCATTTCATGAAATGGAAAAACCATACTGCTTTAGGGGACAATGCACCAGTCCCCTCCCTCTTGGGAGAAGCACTCAGTTTTGACTTGTCAAAAAGCAAACAAGAGGTTTCATAGCAAAGAGAGAGGCATGGTGGGGTGGGAGCTGGGGGGATTACACAGAGCTGTCCAATTGAACTTTTCCAACAATTCCCAGCAACACAGTCACACTTCATCTCCAGACACAACTGGACGAAGACAAAACGTCTAAAACCCACCACGTCCACTTCTTGCTGTGGGGGTCCTGTGGCTGCAGATCAGGTCAATTCCAGTCTGCGTCCTTCATGTGGCAACAGTAAGGGAAGAAGAAAAGGCTGAATCAACTCTAATCTGAAGCCTCTGAAACAAAAGCAGGGTTTGCTTGGCCAAGGGGAAGTACACATTGCTCAGGCAACTTCCCCTGGCGATTCAAGAGTCGTGTGAACCTGATGGAACCGATGAAACAGACACCTTGCCGCTGGTTAAGTGGGTCGTGACCCCTTTGGGGGTCAAATGATCCTTTCACAGGGGCCACCCAATTCATAACAGTAGCAAAATGACAGTTATGGTTGGGGGTCACCACACATAAGGAACTGTCTTAAAGGGCCACAGCATTAGGAAGATTGAGAACCACTGGTCTAGTTGTTTAATGCTTTCTCCCCACCATCCCCCGCTATCATGACCCTAATTCTACCTTACAAATCTGGCTAGACCAGAGCATGCACATGGGTACAGATAAGAGCTCTTGGCACAGGGAATCCAGGTCAGATAAACCCCTCAGGACCAATAACGAGAGTAGCGATTCAGGGAGTGTAAGTAGAAGGTGGAGGTTGAAAGGGAAAACCGATCACAAGGATCTACATATAACCCCCTCCCAGTGAGACGGACAAGAGAAAAGTTGCTGGAGACATTGGTCATTATAAGACATGAAGAAAATGATAAATTATAAATTATCAAGGGGTCATGAGGGAAGGGGGGCAGAATGAGCGGATACCAAGGGCTCAAATAGAAAGAAAATGTTTTGAAAATGATGGCAACAAGTGTACAAATGTGCTTGACACAATGGATGGATGGATGGATGGATGGATGGATGGATGGATGGATGGATGGATGGATGGATGGATTGTGATGAGTTGTATGAGCCCCCAATAAAATGATTTTTTTTTAAAAGAATCAAATAAACAACTCTTCCTCTGGGTTAGAAATTCTGCTGCTGCTTTGTTATGGTAGCAGGGACACTTGTGACAGGGAAAAGGGCTGGATCTCTTTAGAAAGTTAGAAATGATTTATAAATGATCAAGGGCTCATGAGAGAGGGAAGGTAGGAGAGGGAGGGGGGAAAATGAGGAGCTGATACCAAGGGCTCAAGTAGAAAGAAAACGTTTTGAGAATGATGATGGCAACAAAGGTACAAATGTGCTTGACACAATGGATGGATGGATGGATTGTGACAAACCCCCAGTAAAATTATTTAAAATTTTTTTTTAAAGTTTGAAATGAATGTCTTGGTTTAAAATGAAGTTTTGATTAAGGTCTGAAGTCACTATTCAGAAATATTAGCACCTCACTCTCTCTGTGCTCAGTCTCAGAAGGCATGCCTCTATTTGTGCTTCACAGATAGTGTGTTTCTTTTACAAACAGAATGTTTGTAAAACAACACTTCTTCAGCAAGTCCCTCAGTGACATGTCCCATCACTATGTGTTCACATTTGGTATCTATGTCACATTTTGGTAGCTCTCAAAAATCTCAAACTTTTTCATCATGCTATTGTACACAGAATAGACAGCAGTATGGTGTAAGCATATTACATGCACTGGGAACCCAGAAAGACTCATGTGACTTACTGTATTGAGACACTCATTTCACAGCCATGGTCTCTAACTAAACCCACCACATCTCCAAGCTTGACCTGAATGAATCTCTTCAGAATTCTTCAAGTAGAAATTTAGCACTGTACACACAATGCTTTCTTATTTGAGTAAGGGAACCCCAAAATTTAGGCACCTGCATGACCGAAATGGCCGTTCCAGATCAAAAGTGAACCTTACTGAGCAAATCTGGAGGGTCGCCAGCGCCTGGCTGATACAAAGACACTTCAGCATCTTGTCAATGTTGGAATCTAAAAAGAACAAGGTTCAGGATTTTCACTCCTGCAAGGACCGTTTGTCAAAAAAAAAACCCAGAGAAGTAGCGAATGAGAGTGCAGGAAAGAAGACTCAAAACAATGAGTGGATTCTGATTCATCATGGCCTAATAGGGCAGAGTCAGTCTGTTCCTGAGGCTGGCCAAGAGTAAATCTTTGTCACTGGAGTCTGTCTCATCTCTCTTCTGAAGAGGGGCTAGTAAGGTTTGAACTGCCGACCTCCTGGTAAGCAGCCCAATGCTTCGCCCACTGTGCCCCCAGAGCTGCCAGAAGAAAAGGTGCTACACACCTATAGTGTTTATCCTGCAATAACTGTGTAAAAAAGTCTACTCAACAGTGACAGAAACATGATTGTCATCCTCCTCAACTGAACATCCCAAAGCCACCTGATTTCACGCAAGACTCCCACTGTCCATCTCCCTCATCTTCTGCCAACACAGTGAATAAGATGCTAGCCACCAGGCTACCTCTGAACTGCTTTGAATGGCAGTAAGCCCATTAAACACCACCCAGGCTCATTAGAGAAGCCGGAAACACATGGTCCCTGGACCAGGCCATCAGCATCTGAGGATCAGAGTCACAGCACATCTGTCAAGATTACTTTTAAGCTGGATCACAGAAACAGAAGTGGGGTAATTATTTTGATGAAGGCTAATCTTCATGACAAAGGGAAAACAATGGGATTCAAGGTGCTTTTGAAGAAACTGCTGCTGGTGCCAGGCAGCAGAGCAAAATAATGGATCGATTCTGCTGGAACAAATCAGAGCAGACTCGGTTACACAGAGCCCTTTGTGACACTCCATTAACAAAGAAGGGCCTCAACTGGCCAGTCTGAGCGCCAGGCTCAGCTTGGGGGGGGGCAGGGAGGGAGGGGGTGTCACCTCTCCACTCTGAAATGAAATACGGAGCTTTGTTCCGAGATTGAAATCATCTGAAACTTCATTGTTTCGGAGGGAGAAAGGTTGGTATGACTTCACAGACTGGAGGGCTTTTGGGGGGGGGGGGGCGATAATGGGTCTCCTCCAGATGCACACACAATAAAATAAAAGGCAGTTAGAAGCTGAATGGAGTCACCAGCCCACTGGGAATCATTTGCCATTTGCGCCTTCACAGTCACCAAATGGTACCCTTCCGTGAAGATTGGAATGGCATCTGCCACAGACTAAAAGGGGATGTCAATAGGAATGAGCATGGCTGTGGTTTCCCCCTGGCCCTTCTGCAAAACTGTGTATCAATGTGCTTGAGCCTTAAATTCCTTCCTCTTTCTGTTATCAGCACTGCAGTTAACCACTGAAGCTCGCCAGGCTTCCTGCTCCACACGCCACGCTTGCTCGCTGCCACGAGTCTTTGCTGAGTCATATGGCATCTCAAGAGAGAGAAGTGAGCACCCTGGTCATCTTTTTACTACATACCAATGTGTTCACTTCATATGTTGTTCATGTATTTATATTACAGACCTCCCCCCCTTTAAAACTGTATTCCCCATGTAGAAAGCACACACTGAGAGTCAAGGAGCCCCTTATATTTTGGGGCATTCCCAGTCTGTGTGACTGTCTGTGACGGAACATAAAAAAGGACCGATCACACAACATCCAGTATTATCCACGTCACTCGAAAATTATTTTTGACATTTTTCTGGTACACTGAAGAAAGGCCATCCAAAGGCTTGATTACACTAAAATCAAGAAATGAAGTCAGGGACATAGGAGATAATTAAAGAATGACTAAGAGTATGACAGAATATTGACTTAAAGATGTAGACGCTATGGATTGTTAGTTATCAGAGCTGTAAGAGCGAGCCCCCAATAGCATGATTTTTAAATAAATATATATAAATAAATAGAATGATTAAAAAGAGATGTAGATGCAAACGATGAAAACCTAGTACTTCTGTCAATTTCTCAACCACTCTGTCCCATACAAATATACCCACACCACACCTTAAAAAGAGGCTGTTATTTTCAATAAAATTTTTTTCTAGGAGGGGAAAAAAGTATATTACCTAAAAATCAAGAGCTCAAGCAGTTGGAATGAGTAGCTCATTATTGTATTTGCCAATAAATTACAGTAATCACAAGAAGTCACTTATTTTTAAATTTCAATAATATTATAGGGGTCATCTTTTTATTGCCACACTATTTCAGGGAAAGAGATTCTCATTTAAAGTTTTTACTCATGGTACTAACTCATCCACGAAGCCTTCTCAAGACTTTCTCCACAAGAAGTTCCTGTTCTGCTGGTCCCCATATTCAATTAAAATCCTTAGGAGATCATCTGGCTGTTTGCTTTCTGTTTCATTCAGCTAACACACTTGTTCATCCAAAGTCCTCTCGTCCATAAATGCATCTCTTGAGATTCCAGGTAGTGTCTTTCTGGTCACACAGACCCTAATAGGCATTCAATCAAAGTGTTAGCTGAATTTGAATCCTAGAATCTCTCCACGTGGCATCCCGCAGTGGTGCCCGTGGTTAATACTCTCTCAGCAGCGAGCCAATCACTGCTCGCAAAAGGCAATCCCTGTATGAATTCTGACAAGTGAGATTAAAAGGCATTACCAAGGTCACAACTCAACTTTTCAAAATAGTATGTAATGGCTTTCTTAGAACTTTCTCATATGGTTTCGGTAAAAGTTCATAGAGCAAGTCAGTTTTCTATTCGACAATTCAGCCACATTTTGTTTCAAGCCACTGATTGCAGTCCCCACAATATAACAGTGCTCACCTCATTTCCTCCCTGTGTTTTCCATGTCCATTTGTCCTTCTTTCCTGTCCCTTCCTGTCTTCTGTCTGGGCTTTATCCTTGGATGAATATCCTTGGATGAATGTCCTTTAGATCACGAACTACTGATTGTCCGAAGGAGAGTATCCCTCCCTGGTGTTTTTGTTCACTGTAGTGGCTACAGTGGGGTTCTCACCCTGTGGGTCGAGACCCCTTTGGGGGTCAAGCGACCCTTTCACAGGGGTCACCTAAGACCATTGGAAAACACATATTTCTGATGCTCTTAGGAACTAAGGCACTGATCCTCTATCTGTCTCCAGGTGGGTCCGACCAAATAAGAGTACCCAGCGTGAAGACTGTTACCCATGCCACACCATGCTTCAAAACAAACTTTCATTTATTTGCCATCAGAAATAAATATTCCAAAGTATATAATTACATGGTTTTTGTGATGAATCACTATGCTTTAGTGATGTTCAATTTGTAACAATGAAAATACATCCTGTATCCCCCAGTAAAATGATTTAAAAAAAGAAAATACATCCTGCATATCAGGTATTTACATTATGATTCAAACAGTTAGAAAATTACAGTGATGAAGTAGCAACGAAAATAATTTTATGGCTAAGGATCCCCACCACATGAGGAACTGTATCAAAGGGTCGCGGCCTGAGGTAGGTTGAAAACCACAGATCGGCAGTTAGGCTGAAGGATGAGCCAGGGGAGTGCGCTTAGTTCTAGATGAAAGAAAGAATGGCTAAAGGCAATAGTCTCACCAGTAACTAAGTTTTACCACTCTCTATCAACCAATGAGATGATCTGGTCTATTTTTTTTTTTTTTATCATTTTCAGCTTTGTTCCACATTTTTCACCCAATCTTTCTAGGCCCTTCTAGTTAAATTCCCTCCAGACTCCCTCACTGCCCCTGAGTTGATTTCAACTCCTAGGACCCCTCTAGAGCACAGTAGGACTGCCCCTGTGGGGAACTGTTTACGGGAGCAGAAAGCCTCGCCCCTCTGCCACACAGCTGGTAGATTCAAACTGCAGACCTTGCAGTTAGCAGCCCAATTCGAAACCCACTAAGCTACCAGGCTCCTATCAGAGTGGCTGGTAATGGCAGTTCTTCGGGTCTCAAGGTCACAGAGCTATGCTTCATATAGTTCATTTAGTTCTTTGGCCTAATTGTCATAAGACATCTTTAATTTTCTTCACTCTATATATCAGGGCAATGGTGGTGTTTTAACTGACTACTCACAGGCCCTCAAGACATCACCAAATTAGGATGCAAAACTTTTTCTCTGTGGACGATCTTGTACCAACTGACTTTGATCTCCCTGGAGATGAAGGTCCTGAGATCCAGCTCCCAGTGACTCATTCCTTCAAAGTATGTGGTTATGGCTAAGAAGTTTTCATAATTATGTTCTATTTACCAAATGCAGTCAAGAGATCAAAGGGCGAGTTAGGAACATCTGCTGCAAAAGACCTCTTTAGAGTATTGAAAAGTAATGATGTTACTTTGGCTTGACCCAGGCCATGGTATTTTCAATTGCCTCGTATGCATATGAAAGTGGGACACTGCGTAGGGAAGACCCAAAAAGCATCCGTGTGTTTGAATTGTGATGCTGGAGAGGAATACTGAAAAGTACCATGCACGAATTACTAAAACAACACACAAATTTGTCTTGGAAGAAGTACAGCCACGGTGCTCCTTAGGGGCAAGGATGGCAAGACTTCACCTTGCCTACTTCTTTGGACATATTGCCAGGAGGGATTCGTCCCTGCAGAAGGACATCCTGCTTGGTAAAATAGAATGGGCTCATGCAGAAGTGCAAGTGTTATGATGGCACAAAATCGATTGTGCAGTGGTTCCTTCTGTTGTGCATTGAGTCCCTATGTGTCGGAACTGACTTTAGGGTACCTAACGAGAATATATTCAGAAATATGCCAATATTTGCAGCATGAGTGGTACATAAGAAGAAATATTCTCTGTTAAACCTAATTTTTGGTAGGTGTAGTTTTAGCAACACTCTACAAAGTCCTGTAGAAAACCAACAACCAAGCTCACTGCTAATAGAGTCAATGCGGACTCATAGCGACCCTCTGTGGGTTTCTGAGACTGTAACTGTTTAGAGGAGTAGACGTCCAGTCTTCCTCCCAAGGAGCTTTGGTCCATGTGGATGCCAGCCCATCGCCGTAACCACTATACCACCAGGGCTCCAAATTGAGCCATTATACTTTACATTGTTATGTTGACAGCCCAACCAGTGCTGTGATCAGAGGGAAAGTCGTCTCAATACAGAGATAGCAGCAATAATTAAAACTAATGGAAAAAAAAGAGATCAAACCCACTGGTTAGGGTTCCCAGGGCTGTAAATCATTATGGAATCAGCTGGTGAGTTTGAACCATTGACCTTGCAGTTAGCAGTTCAATACTTTACCAGACAATGCCACCAGGGTTTCTAATTAAAACTATTCTCACTTACTGAGTCAATTCTGACTCACAGCGACCCTATAGGGCAGAGCAGAAAGAACTGCCCCATGTGAGTTTCCGAGACTATATTCGTTATGGGAGTAGAAAGCCTTATCTTTCTCCCAAAAAGTAGCGGTGGTTCCAAACCTCTGACCTTGCCGTTAGCAAACTAGCACATAACCCACTATGCCACCAAGACTCCCATTTAAAACTAATGGGAGCTCTAAACTAGGGCAACTGGGGTGGCTACGGTTTACAGGGTCGTGTTCTCCACTGAGATGCTAATAAAGGAGACAACCTTACATAGCAGATGTAGCACTTGAGATGTAGGCCATCATCCTCTTCAGCACTTCCAATCCAGTGCAGAGGGAGAGCCTGGTGCAGCCCTGTGACATGCACAGGGGACTCGTCCTATTTAAGACCTAATGGAAATGCAGCACTTTGGACTCCTTTAAAGAAGCCCTGGTGCCCTGTCAGGTCGGCAATGAACTGCTCATCAGTTCATTGGTTGAAATGGTTGATCTCTGGTTCAAACCGGAGGTTGTCTGCTCCCATGAAGATTGACAATCTCAGAATCACTACACGGGGTCATTAAGAACTGACTCAATGGCAGTGAGGGTTGGACTCATTTAAGTTCTTTTAAATCCTGCCTACATGTTTAACTAGAAGTTAATTTTTAATGGAAAATTCAAAGCTGTGATTTGTTAACAACAACCAAGGAGCTGGCTGGGCTAACACAGTTACTGGTCTTTTTTTGACCAAGAAAGTAATTCTTGAAACAAGTATCCAACCCAAGGGTCAATTCTACAAATTACCATCGTGACCTTTTCAATATAACTGACCAAAGTCTGGCTAAGGAAACATTTCCTTTTATTTGGATCTCGGAAAGACCTTTATTATGCACTCACTATGGTCTGCCCTGCCAGGACAGATGATCCCTTCAGGACCAGTGGTGAGACTGGCTGTACCCGGAGGGTGGAGGGAAGATGGGGTGGAAAGGGGGAATCAATTACAAGGCTCTACATATAACCCCCTCCCTGGGGGATGGACAACAGAAAAGTGGGTGAAGGGAGACATCGGACAGTGTAAGACATGACAAAATAATAATTATCAAGGGTTCATGAGAGAGGGGAGAGGGGGGAGGGAAGGAGGAAATGAGGAGCTGATACCAAGGGCTCAAGTAGAAAGCAAATGTTTTGAGAATGATGATGGCAACAAATGTACAAATGTGCTTGACACGATGGATGGATGGATGGATGGATTATAATAAGAGTTGTACGAGCCCCCAATAAAATGATTTTTTTTAAAACTTAAAGGTCTGTAAAGAATTCACATCAGCAAATTAACTACAACTTCACTAAACTGATTATATCCTTGGCAATGAACACTGGAACCTCCTATTAAAGTTATGAGTCTCTGTCCCCATGGTCCACCACCCCCCTAGAAAAAAAGTATCTATAATGTCTAATGTCCAAATTTAGCAAGTATTTGCTTATTTTACAGTGAAACAATTAAAGAAAAATGTTTGGTTCCTTCTTATATTTCTTCCACTAATTCATGGCCCAGGAAGCAAATGTCTCATTGTTTCTGCCACCAAATATAACTAATTAGCCCTGCCCCTTTTCACCTCTGTTTAACACTGAGAAGCAAAACCTGACCCCACAGTCAAGCGGGCTGACATGGTGAAAGGCTGTAGAACACTGGCTAGCAACAGAGAAGACTAGCATCATTAGCCCTAGCTAATTAAAAAATTTTAAACTATAAATATTTAGGCCTCTAGCCTGAAGCCAGGAACAGGCGGATAAGCAAAACTGAGGCCCATTGCTCTGGAAGCCAGAAAGTTGCAGAAAGAGGGAGAGAGTGATTTTCCCAGTCAGTCCTTCTCCCCTCTTTTCCCTTTGTGTCCTCATTCCTCTGCTGCCTCTCTCTCTTTTCTCAATGATTCCCAAAGAGAAGAGCGTCCTCTTCTTCTCCTTTGCTCCCCTTTCTCCAAATGCTCCCTTGGGTACCCCGCCTTGGTCCTTGTTGGTCGGGAATCCAAACAAACCTGCCAACAAGGACAACAACGGATGCGGATGCGGTGCCATGTGGAGACACACTGTGCAGGTGACAGTGCAGGCGCAGGCCTGTCATCAACTGTGCTGCTGGCCAGAGCCTGACCCCAGGGAATGCTGATTGAATTCAAGTCTTCAGGGCAGCCTGCGGGCTGCATCCTCTGCAGTGTGCCCCGGGCAGAGCTTTAAAGGGCTTCCCCCAAGAACAACACCCACAAAGTTAGGTTGGTGGAATGTTCAAAGGTGAACCATAAAAGATGGCAGTGCCGTGATGGACTGACAAACACCAGTGTATCAAAAGTTCAAGAAATAATAATGCGTACACATCACCGTGCACTGACAACTAGGAAATGCATCCACAAGTGGGTAGTGACAGGCATTTCAAACGAAGAAATCATCCAGGCAAATAAGATGCTGGGACAGAGCAACCTCCGAATTAGTCTGACATCACAGCAAAACTGCTGCTCATGGCGATGCAGGCCCAGAACTCAAACACGATTCCTTTCGAATATAAGCCATCGCCTACTTTTAATGCAACCTTAACTTCAGGTAGAAAAGTCTTATCAAACAAGGGGCAGTGAACAAGACTTAGCACCTCTGTAAGACAGGCTACCAGACACTGGGGCCCTCAAAAAAGGCCAAGCTCACTGCCACCGAGATCACGTCAGCGCACAGCGCCCTCCGGGACAGGGCAGAATGGTCCCCATGAGAGTCTGAGGCTGTCGCTCTTTAGAAGAGTAAGAAGCCCTGTCCTTTTCCCTTTTAGGGCCATTGCTGAAGAAGTAGCCGCCAAAATGAAGTCCAATCCCTTTGTGACTTCGGTCCGGAGCAAAAACCGGAAAAGGCATTTCAATGCCCCTTCCCACGTTCGCAGGAAGATTATGTCTTCCCCGCTTTCCAAGGAACTGAGACAGAAATACAATGTTCGGTCCATGCCTATCTGCAAGGATGATGAAGTTCAGGTTGTGCGAGGACCCTACAAAGGTCAGCAGATTGGCAAAGTGGCCCAGGTTTGCCGGAAGAAGTACGTCATCTACATTGAGCGGGTGCAGCGAGAGAGAGCTAACGGCACCACTGTCCATGTGGGCATTCACCCCAGTGAGGTGGAGATTATGAGGTTAAAACTGGACAAAGACCGCAAAAAGATGCTGGAGCGGAAAGCCAAATCTCGCCAAGTAGGAAAGGAAAAGGGCAAAGACAAGGAAGAATCACTTGAGAAGATGCAAGAGTAAAATATCTTGTACACAACTTTCATTAAAAGCGGCACATTTGAAAAAAAAAGAAGAAGAAGCCCTGTCTTTCTCTGCGGGTGCGGCTGTGGTTTCCAACGGCTGACTTTGCAGTTGACAGGCCAAACCTGTCACCTCAAAGCTCGGCCATGAAGTCAATGCTGACTCACAGTGACACCCTGTGTGGTTCCGAGACAGTAATTATTGATAGGAGTAGAAAGCCCAGTTTTGCTACCACAGGGCTGCTGTTGGTTTTGAACTGTCAACCATGAGGATCGCAGTCCAACACATCACCACCACACCGCCAGGGTTCCATGAAGCCAGGGGCCTTCAAATCACAGTCCTCCTGGGATGCCGAAAATACACACAATCCCTACTTTTCAGAAACCCAAGGCCTGGTATACAGGGACAAGTTAAAACACACACTCACACACACATCAATTGCTGTCAACGGAATGACTCCGGTGTTGTAGGGGAGAACTGTACATTACCAAGTTTCCCAAGGCTGGGTTTTCAGAAGCTAACCACTAGGCTTTTCTTCTTGCGTGCCTCTGGTGGATCCAAACTGCCAAATTTGGGTGAGAAGGCAAGCACTTAAGCCTTCACACCACCCAAGAACCTTGTTGTGCGGGGATGGGGAGGGGCGAGGAACGATGACAAGACTAAAACAATAATTACTTTGCATGTTAAGGCAAAGGAACTGGGCAGGTGGGTTTGAAGACTTGACTGTCTGAGTTTATTAAACCCCGGCGTCTTAATCATGTAAAGATGCTATGATAGAAACACCACAAACAAATGGCTTTAACAAACAAATTAACTTGCCTGAAGTTTAGGAGGGGCCCCAGTGGCGTCGTGGGTGATGTTTTGGGCTGCTAACTTCAAGGTTAGCAGTTGGAACCCACAAGGGGCTCCTCAGGAGAAAGATGAGGCTTTTTACTCACATAAAGAGTTACAGTCTCAGAAACCAATATAGGGGCTGTGCTACGCTATCCTATAGGGTTGCTATAAGTCAAAATCAACGCAATGACCATGAGCTAAAAGTCAAAACTCAGAGAGTGGCAGCTCTAGGGGAAGGTGCTTACATTCTGTGGGTTCTGGGAGACGTTCCTTGGCTTCTTCCACATTTAAACTCTGTGTCTATGGGGATCTCCGTCTGTCTTGTCCTCAATTGTCCTTTGATTCTAGGATATTCTCAGTACAAGGACCCTCTCAGTTCCCAGTTCCTCTTTCTTGGTGATACTAATGTTCCCCCTTCTTTTTCCTCTTGCCTCTCCCTTTCTTTTTTTATAAAATCATTTTATGGGGGGCTCATACAACTCCCACCACAATCCATACATACATCAACTGTGTCAAGCCCATTTGTACATTCATTGCCCTCATCACTCTCATAACATTTGCTCTCCACTAAGCCCCTGGCATCAGCTCCTCATTTTCCCCTTCCCTCCCCACTCCCCCTTCTCTCGTGAACCCTTGATAATTTATAAATTATTATTCTGTCATATCTTGCCCTGTCCGACGTCTCCCTTCACCCACTTTTGTGTTGCCCGTCCCCCAGGAAGGAGGTTATATGTAATTGGTTCCCTCTTTCCACCCCACCCTCCCAGTATCGCCACTCTTCCCTTTATTTCTTGCAAGCTAAAAGGCAAGCTTATATTGACTCAGGACCTGAATAAAGGTATTGTGACCCACCTCAATCCTCTAAGAATTAATTAGCTGATTACATCAGGGGGATCACCAGGGGATGATCACATCATTATATAAATGCCAAATGACACCATTACATAACTACCACACCACCTAACTGCCAAGCCATGGAGAATCTTGTCCCAAACCAACTTGATACAGATTTTGTTTGGGTCCCCATGCCATCCATGGTACCCTGTAACAGAGTTTAAACTTTCTAACTACTCTGGCAAATTCACTCAGCTAAATATGTACAGTCAGACTACTCCTGATAGTGCCCATCGTAGAAACTAAAATTCACCGCTGCACACTGCCAATGCACTCAGTCCAACAATGACCAGTATGTCCAGGAATGCCCCAACACAAGGGGGAGGGGGAATACAGAAGCAATAAGTCTTTTGTATTCTTTGGAAAGCTGGCGAGCTGCAGCGATCACATTCCCTCTTTCCTCTTGTGATTGTTGAGCTACCAAAGGGACCCAATTGTCATTCTTATTAAGAATTGATTGTATTGGTAAATCGAGTTTTTGTTGTATTAATGAGGCCACTTCAGTGTTAGATGGACCTTACAATTAATCACTTCTCAATTACAAAAAGAACAGGTCAGAGGCAGAAGCAAGCAGAAAAATGGAAAGTCAAGCATAAATATCTGATAATGATGAAGACAAAGATGAATCCACAAGCCCTGAAACTCCAACGTCTACTAGAAACTGAAATACACAGAGAAGGGCCTAACACAAGAGCCACGCACTCTGAATTTGGATTGCAAGCCTCATGAACTAGGAAAAAAGAAATGTGTTACAGAAACACCAAGAAGCTAAGACACCTCCTCAAGTTTTCCTCAATGATCAACTGTCAAGACTAAAAGCCAGAAAGTCAGAAGGTAAGACTTCCAACCAACATGTCAGTTACTCAGGGCCCTGGTGGTGCAGCCGTGGGGTCAGTGGTTTGAGTCACCAGCTGCTCAGTAGAAGAAAGGTGTGCCAGTCTGCTTCTGCAAAGATTGCAGCCTTGCTAGCCTGACGGGGCAGTTCTACCCTGTTCTATAAGACTCCCTATTATGAGTTGGAACTGAGTAGACGGCAATGGGTTGGGTCGGGTTTAATTGGAGAACAGTAGCTGGGCTTTTCAGAATGGAAAAGGGCCAGAATACAGCCAAGAACAATAGCAGGACAGACAGACAGACAGACAGGGGGTTGTGTGAAGCACTTCAGTGCCATGAGCACAAACAGAAACCAGGAAGAACTGCTCTGAGTAGAGCTTAAATCCTGAGCACCTTGGTTTGCAGAAGGGTACGGAGGGGTGACAACCCCAAATCCATTTGCTGAGACCCCACACAGATTAAGCCTCCACTGAATTCCTTCTGATCACTAACCAAAGATGTCAATCATCTTCTTGCCCTCAGAAACAATATGTTGGAAAGGCCAATAGCTCCATCCCTCTCCATCCAGCCCAGGTAAGGGTAGTCTCTTAGGCGCTTACCTGGGTGTGTCCTCGAAGGAGGTGTGTTCTTGGAAGACAATACTTGCAATCAGGTAGATGTAAGTCATGCCTTGTCAGTCGTGTCGTTACTGCTTTGGTCAGAAGGCCCTGGACCAATCTTGTATATTCTTCTATCTACCCCGCTGTACACTGGACTTGTTCCGATCATGGCCCGGTTCTCACTTCTGTAGTTCCACTCATAACTGGGGTGTACTGATCTGCCACCAAGCATGAATTTATGATGGTTTCCTTAATCCTAGGCTTTTCAAACTGACATCCTGACAGAATCCTCAGATGCCATTCTGACCTCCTGCTAATGGCCTCCCTTATCCGGAAGATGTGTCTGTCTGTGACTTTGTCCCCTTTAAGACTGAATCAAGTATTCTCTTTAAATTATATTTCTGATTGGGGCCTCTTTTTTTTTTTTCTTCACCCTAAACCAATTCTAAAGTTAAAGTCAAGCTCAGACAATATGGCAACAGAGCAGCTTGGGTCACTGGATGCTGCCGGGCTAGATTGATAAGGACAGGCAGTAGTGTATTTCCTATCGATTTCCAAGCTCCCCCTCTCCCGGCCACGGGTCACTAACATTGGTGTTGGATTCTGTCATAGAGGGCTGACAAAGGGCTATCAGTAAGGAAGCACCTCCGGAGAAATAAAGGCAACATCTTCTCCCATGAAGTATAATAATTTTTAAATCCAGATACAAACGGCATTTCATGATGATGACAATGGGGGTATCCAAAAACAATGGGGTCTCCCCTCCCCCACTTCTTCTGGAATCAGGCATTTGTCCTTGAGCTAACCTAACTTTTTCCAAGCTCCAAAATTAAGTAGTTAACTTTCCAACCTCATTGTATGTGAAATGCTATTCATTCCTAAGGGAAGTGAATCACTATTAGCAGAGACCATGAGACAACAGAAGGCTTGCTGTCTGGACTGGACCAGCCAATAATAAGCCGAGTCTCCAAATCAATAAGGACTTCATCCTCAGGAGAGATTTATTACCAGATGTGACTGGGATACCAGCTTATGGTGGATTCCTGTGTTTTCAGATAATTACATTCTCCTCACAGGGAACGAAGTCCAGGCTTTTCTCAGTGGCTCACTGTCTTAACCTACAACAATGTTCCAACCACATTGCCAAAGAGAATAAAAGCCAATTTTAATATAATACTAATATAAAAGCCAGATTTAAAAATAGTCTAAAGCAGCATAAAAGCTGGTTTTAGTATTTTTGAAGGACCCCCCTAAAAATGTTGATGGACACATGAGATTACACAATAACGGGATTTTCCCATGAGCTTTCCGAAGGCCCCTTGTCCTAATGCTAGGCCTGCCATAACCTCTCTTAAAGAGAACTTTTCATCGTGTAAGATTTACAACCACTGCAACCTAGTTTTATCCATTGTTCAAACTAAAGTGGGACCCCCCAAGGCCACAGGGTAAAAAAGCAAGGAAAGCAAGTGACCGGTTATAAATCAGATGGCGTGGTTTCCCTAATAATTGTCATCACAAAGCAGACTTGTCCAATAAATCAACGGACAAATGTGTATGGAGAGGGCATTTTGGTACGTGGAGACCTCCACAGCCTCCCAGACGATTTGACTTAAAGAAAAAGAAAACTCTTTAATAAAGACCCTCTGACTTTTTCATCTCTGTCTCGCGGACAGCAATCAGCCCAATGTCCTGCACATACTAGGAATGCGACCAAATATTTGCTGAACACAGTTCCTGACAGTCAACACTAAGGCTTCACAATCCAAGGCCAGGGAAAACAAAGGAACATGTAAACATTTCTAGTAGGCTTTTATCTCATGATTTAACCGCATAAATCTGAAAAGAAAAGAAAAAAACGTTTCCAGGAATTTGCTTCTTTAAAAAAAAAGAGGACATTTGTGCAATATGTGAAATTTGAATACGGTTCGTGGAAAATGCAAGCTGGAGAGGTTCTGACCCTTAGTTCCTTCTTTGTCAGAAATGTGTGACAGGGACCATCACGCCACTCTGCGCGCCTTAGCGGATGCAAGTGCTGTGGGCCAGAGAGGACCACTCAGTATCACCTGCCTGAGATGCAGGAGCAATGAGGGCCCACAGGCCAATCCTCTGACTATGTAACATGAAGATAGCCAATAAACTATAAAACTAAAATAGACTGCACGGGGCTGGGGGCTGGGGGGAGGGGTGTTGGTTGGAAATAGGGACAAAGGGGTTCTTGTCAGGAGTCAGCCCTAAATTTACTCCATGACCTTATCTCGGTCTCAACTTCCTGGTGTTCGCATTATTTTTAGGGCCCTTCTACTTACATGCCAACATGAAAACCCATCTGACTTGGTAGTTTTAAATATCTGAGCTTGGACTGCTCGTCAAGGCAATTCGTTAACATGTCTGGGGAGCTTCAGTCCATTAGGAGTGGAGCATTAAAGCTAAGTAGTGCTTACAGATTCAAGTTTCACCTACCAGACGGCAGCTGCTGCTGAGAGCCTCGCCTATCTTTAACAGATGCAAATGACACCTCTTTACAAAGGGAGGAAACGAGTCAGGGTGGTTTTCAGGCTCCCCAAAGTGCAGACACCCAGCTTTGCTTGTTTGGCGTGTTTCCTCTATTCATATCCATGTTGCTGTGATGGAGAAAGGTAAAGTAAGGGGCCTCTCTAACCTTGGGGGGTGAGTATGGAAGTTAGTGTACAAACCCACACAGGGCCCTTACAACCGGTGCGTAGAAAAGGCACAGAACCCAAATGAAATGAGAAGACTTCCAGTGGCTGGGATGCGAAGAGGCTTGGAAAAGTGAGGAAAGCATAAGACAAGCAATGAGTCACTGCCATCCGTTCAGTGCACACGGACTCAGAGTGGCCCGAGAGGGCATAAGCAAAAGTGGTGAAGAAAGCTGATGGTGCCTGACTATTAGAAGATATAGCATCTGGTGTCTTAAAGGCTTGAAGGTAAACAAGCAGCCATCTAGCAGGGAAGCAACAGAGCCCACAATAAAGAATCACACCAGCCTGTGTGATCATGAGGTGTCGAAGGGATCAGGTATCTGCAGATCCAAAACAATCATACTGTTGGAAATGAGGAGGGTCAGAGTGGAGACATCCACTCACAGAAGGGTTGCAAGGAAGGAAAGAGTCAGGCAGGGTGCAGTATAGCACTGAGGAAGCACACTCATCTAGTTCTTTGATGCTTCCTCCCCTCCATGATCCTGACATGGTTCTACCTTACAAATCCGGCTAGTCAGGAGCATGTACATTGATTGGTACATATAAAAGCTCTTGACACACAGAATCCAGGACAGATAAACCTAAAAAAAAAAAGGAGGAGTAGCGATACAATAAGGGTAGGTAAAAGTTGGGGGGAGAAAGGGCAGAAAGGGGGAACCTATTGCAATGATCAACATATAATCCCCCACCCCTCGAGGGGGTCAAACAACAGAAACATGGGTGAAGGGAGACAGCAGATATCAAAATAACAGACAGTTAAGGTTAGGGGTTAGAGTTTGTGTTAGGGTTAGGGTTATGTATAGAGTTAAGGTTAGGGTTAGGTTTAAATAATAATAATAAAATAACAATTATTTATTATTTTTTATAGGTTGGGAGGGAGGAAAATTAGGTATAAGGTGTCAGGGTGGGGAGGGAGGGGAAAAAAGACGAGCTGATACCAAGGGCTCAAGTAGAAAGAAAAGACTTTTAAAAGATGATGGCAACATATGCAGAAATGTGATCGAAACAATTGATATATGGGATAAGACCTGTAAGAACCCTCAATAAAATGATTTTTTTTAATTTGCCTAATGGATTTTTAAGCACTTTTACTAGATGAAGAAACCATGGGAGAGGGATTAGGGGACATGCAACATAAGTTAGTAACTGTCTGGGCATTCCTACCCAACCTGCCTCAAGTCCTTCAGTCCCAACCTGCCTCAAGTCCCACCAGATGTGAGGTGGAAGCCGCCAGATCTGGTCTTCCTCTGGCTTCCCAAAGCATCCTATACATCATTGTACCAAATGTTTAATGGTGAATGTCCTTGTCCCCCTGGTAAGAGGGCATTCCTCAATGGTCAGTAGACTGTGTTGTTCTCATTTTATAGGTAGGAACCACCACACAGAGTGGTTCTGTGGCCTCTCCATCCCAACTAACTCGCCTCCAAATACCACAGGCCAAAAATTGGGTGCTGAGGTTGCTCCCAGGGGAGCTGGTACACAATAGGAAATGAGTTAGCTGGATGGATTGGTGGATGAGTAGATGAAGTAATACTCATTGACATTTTAGAGCACTTTATAGTGTACATATTTACATAGAGTATCTTATCAGAATGGAAAATCATGAATTTGAGAGCAATTACTTAGGCTTTCTCATTTTTTCCAAGTTCAGAAACATGTCCAGAGGCACAAACCTAGTAACAGCCTTTCACATTCAGAAGTGGTCCCCAAAACTATAAAATCTGCCTGTTTTTATCTCTCTTTCCTTTCAAGGCAGCTGCTGGTGGCATCATGAATAACACACGGAGGTGCTAACCCTAAGGTCAGTGGTTCCAAACTGTCATGGGCTCCACACAAGAAAGATGAGGCTTTCTATTTCCATCAAGAGTTAAGGGGCAGTTCTGTCTGTCTGTAGGCTTGCTGTGAGGCAGGGTTTTAGGTTGAGGACAGACTTGATGAAGCCCATTAGAACATGAAAGAGGTGTTTACTCCATTCTGGTTTCCTGTTGTGTAATCTTTGCAAAACCTTTTTTTTTTTTTTTTAAGTTCTGTGTTACTGGAACCTTGACTCAAACAATTACTGTGATGAAGGAAATCTATGTAAACATCATGTGAGAATCTGCAGATCCAATTTCCCTGTCCCCATACACACACATTTGGGCCAGGCTAAGCCTTATTCTTGAAAAGCAACCACTCCACAGGAGAAAAACATTGAACCTTTCTACTCCTGTAAAGGGCTCCACCTTGGAAATCCAGAGGCAGGCCTATCCTACCCTGCTCCACTCAGGCAACACTAATCCTCGGGGCCAGGTGAGCACAAAGCTGAAGGAAGACACTGGTTTCGGTGTTTAGGATAAAGCACCACAAAGTACTACCCAATATTTATTCACCAAGCCAAGGAAGGGCACACTGTGCATCTTCGGCCTGGCCCAGAGAGGCAAACTGAGAAGAAACTCAGACACAGTGAACAGGGAATCAGAGGCACACAAGCAGTGTTCAGATGCCAAGACCGATTTTGAAGATGGCAAACTTCCTTCAAGGACCAAGCAAACAGAAATTAGCTCCATTCGGGTCAACCAAAGAACCAAAAGACTCAATACTTTTAAGGTGTTTCTCTTTAACCCAGAGCTGTGATTCCCAACGGGCTCTGAGGTCTCACACCACACTTGGCTCACTAAACAGACTCCTTTCTCAATCTTCATCGCACCAATCTGGGAAATAGAACCCTGGTGGCGCTACCAGGTAAGCCTTTGACGACTATTCATAGGGTTGGCAGTTCAAAGCCACCAGCTAGCTCTATGGGAGCAAGACCAGGCTGCGTATTCTGGTAAAAATTTACAACCTCCATCATCTCACACAGGGTCTCGATGAGTCAGAATTGACTTGATGGCTCTGGGTTTGGTTTTAGTGTGTGTACAGTGGGGATAACGCCAAATAATGACATCTGTACATCCCGAGTACACGCAGCTGTGCAGCCTCGCCATCTCATTGTCACAGTCTAACCAGGCAGTCCTTAAAAACGGCGCTCCATCCTTACCACCACCACCACCACCCCTCACTGCTGAGGAAAGGAGACCTGCCATCTGGACGGTTTTTCTAACCTTACTTGGAGACTTTTAATTGAGTGGTTTCTTTCCCAAGGCGAGGTCAGGTGACACATAGCTGCCCACAGCAGAGAGTGCCCAAGGACCACGGGTTTATGGCTAGGGGTACAGCAATATATCATCAACTGATCGCTTTGGGGTCCTTACAGAACGAGAACCCCTCCCACTAGTGCCAAGATCCTTCAACTCTGCAGCGGAAATTTGGGGCGGGGGGGGGGGGGAGGGGGTGCCGCGGGGGAGTGTCCGGTGGCAAGGTTATTTCCCAGTTTTCAAGAAAGCTGCGCACGATTTTAAAGAGTGACCTTACTGGAGGCGAGTGGGGGGTGGGGAGACATATCAAGCCGTGGGAATAATAAGACAAAGATCACCCCCAAAGTAGCCGCGCGTGCGCGCGCAATGAAGCCGGGACTCTGCGAGGCACATTCCATCAGCCTTTCCCTGTCTCTGCTTCCTGTGGGGTTTATTCCCCCCACTCAGGGGGGGACGGGTCCGAAAGTTTAGGGCTGTTCACACGGACTTTCAAAGGTCCATTGTTCCTTTCCCAGTAAGCGTATTGAAAAGCCAGAGACAAAGAAATCTCCGGGCGCTTCCCAAGGACCTCTTTGCATGCAGAAGATTTGCTCAGGGGTAGGAGGGGGGCGGGGGGGGGGGAGGCCGGTCCCTCTGAATCCCGAGAGGAAAGAAGCGGGGAGAGGAGGCGCGCGGAACCGTAGGTGCAGCGGGGGCCCTGAGCGTGTCCCCACTTCTAGCAGGCACGCCCCCGCGCCGGAGCGGACCCGGCGTCGCCCAGGGGTGAGACTCGCTGCGCCCCGAGCCCTGGCAGGACCCCCCCTCCCCGCCCACCTGGAGCACGAGGGCAGCCAGGCGGGTGACCCCTCCCCTCGCTTACCTGCCCTCCCCCGCTGTGGGTCCGTCCACTCTGCTGCCTACACTGAAGTTCAGCGAGACAGAGCCGAGCTCCTGGCGCCCCCCGGGCCGGACCCCCTCTCCATGGCCAGGGAGCCCCTGGTCTCGGCGTCCGCCGCCGCTGCCGCTTTCCCGCAACTGGCAGCCGCTCTCAGCCTGGAGGTGAAACCCTTTGCTCCCGGGAGTGACGCGATCTTCCCTCCTCCTCCCCTTCCTCCTCCTCCTCCTCCTTCTCCTCTACCCCCCAGCCACAGGGCAGGGGCCTCGGCTCGCCGCCTCCCGGAGCTGCCGCTCGGCGTGCTCCGCTCCTTTCTCTCCCGGAGGAAGAGGAGGAGAATCGCGGCCGTGGCGGCGACGCAAGGCCGGTGCGTCCCCGCGACAATGGAGAAAGAGGCGGCGGCGGGTTGACGCGGGGCAGAGCGAGGGATCGAGGGCGCCAAGGGTGGCGCTGGTGTCGGTCGGCGGGCGCCGCGGCTCGCTAGGGTCGCGCTCAGCCGCCGCCGGCCACACCAGCCGCCCGGCTCTGCTGGGCCGAGAGCCGCGGGTTGGGCGGCCCGGCGGCAGGGAGGCTGGCGGGGAAGGAGGAGCCTGCGGCTGGAGAAGGCGGTGGCCGCGCAGGGCTCCTCCCGGGGCCGGGGCCGGGGCCGGGGCCAGCTGCGGACGGGTGGCGGGTGCCCAGCGCCACTCGCTGCCGCGCCCAGGAACAGCGCCAGCGGCTACCGGATCTCGGGCCGCGCACCCCTGCTGGCAGGGCCTCCACCTGGTCCTGCGCCCCCTGCTAGCTGCGCCTGACCCTCCTTCCACCTCAACCCTGGCAGAGCCTGACCCCCTCTACCTCTACCCGGTACCCTAGTCTGTACCTGGAAGTGAGCCCCCACCACCCGGGCATGAGCTTGAGCCTGCGCCTCATCATCCCAGGCGGAGCCTGACCCCATCACCCCAAGTTGGATCCAGCACAACACCCCTATAACTCCAGAATGAATCTAAACCCCCCCCCCCACATTTTGTGTGCGTCCATTTACCGCCCCTTGCTGCCCCCACCTGGTCAGCCACGGGCCCCGGGTTCTTTTCCTGTAGGGAAGAACTAGTCGCCTGCAGGCAGCTTGGAGCAGCACCGGCTGAGCCCTCACAAACCAGAATAAATACACCTAAGGCTCCCCCACGCCCCCTGCCCGCGCCGCTCTGGAGTGGTTGCCGCTGAAAGCCACTCCCTAGCGCAGCCCAACTCCGAAGGACCTCCGTCTGTATGGGCAACAGCCTCCCCACCACCCCGCCCCCTCGGAACCCGGGCTGCTTTCATCGAGGTCAAGGCTGAGGCTGAATCAGATCCAGGAGGTCCCGGTCTAGTGACAGCCGCAGAACTGCCCAGTCCAGTCTGTCACCGTCGTCACCCTCTATTTCGTTTGGAATTGGACGGTTTCCAGCTAGGGAAACTCTTTCAATGAATTCTGTACAAATGGGATTATTCCGTTTTCAGAATTGCTCCACCTAACCCCCCCTACCCACCCGCACCCCCCTTTTTTTTTTTTTCGGTAAAAAGCTCAGTCATATAACCATGACACACCCAGCGTGGAGGGGGAATTCCCTACTTCGAGGGTTTGGATAAGGATTTTGTAGAAGGAATCAGTGTTTCCAAATCTTGGCTGATGAGAAGAATTCTCTGGGGGCACTTAGGAAATTTTTAATAATTAAAAATGCAATCCCAGCCCTCCCCCAGCCCACTAAATCAGAGGGGCCTGTAATGTGTGTTTCAGAAGCAGTGCTAGAATGAGTCTGCAAATTAATTAAACCTTAGAAAACCAGCTCCGAAATAGCACACACTTTAGTCTGGGGTTCTGAGGAGGCCCTGGGGGTGCAAACAGTAAGTACTCGGCAGCTAGCAGAAAGGTTGTCGGTTCCAGCCCACCTATCGGCACTTTGCAAGCTGCATCTACTTCTGAAAAAGCAGCTACTGAAAATCCTACCATGCAGAGAGAGTTTTACACACGTCAAGTATTCTTAAGTGCAAATAAACTACACAGCAACTCCTAGAGAAGGGAGAGATGATGGGTTCTTAAAAATAAGGCAGTTGCTTTTGAGTGAAAACTAGAAGGGGCAAAGACCTATTTTGGCAATCCAAAGGTGACATGTTTAGGATCGTGCCTTCCAAATTGCGTCTCCCAGCGCCTGTGTAGGACCAACTGAACATGTAAAAACACCCTCATTTCTGCATCTTGGCTTGAACTTTTGAGATTATCTAATGTAACCTCCCCAGTAATTAGTATTCCAACCAAAAATAAGGATGGTGTTGTGGGACTGCTCAGGTCATGGAGGGAGAAAGAGGAAGGAAGCTGTCTGCTCCCATAAAGATTTACAGTCTAGGAAACACTATATAACTCAACTCCACAAGGAGCAGGAATCAACTTTTTGGCAGTGGGTTTGGGACTCGAAGTTTAAAGAACCCATGCAAGGCTACACAGCAAGAATGGACAGGAATCAAGTTGGGGTGGTTTGGGATTATATCAACTAGACACTCCTGGGAAAGGGTAAGGACAGAGCTGAGTCTGTCATTCACAGTGCAGCCTGATGACACCTGCTTGGTGACATAAGCCATTCTGTATAAGACAGTGAAAGAGACCATGCAGAGTCGAATTCTCTTTGGTCTTCACCTTCTGCCAGAACTGGACCTTGCCACTGGGCCCTCTATCTCCTGTTGCATCACCTGCTGGTCCTTGGAGCTGTCGGTGGGCCACAGATTATAGCTTCATTCCACTGATTTTGGGCCTCTGCCTGTGCCCCCTGCTGGCCCACTTCACCATTTGGTCATCAGCTTCACCATTCGGTCATCAGCTTCCACGTCAATTCCAAGAGGCCTGAATTAAACCCGACTGAACTTACCTATTTCCACAACTGTGTTTCTTGATAGAAATCACTTTCTTTATTCAACACATACAAACATCACTGGTGTTGCCTCTCCAGAGAGCCCAACCTAACACCCAAGCCTATGGATCATTCGATAGTTACAAATGACAATAAATATTCAAAGAAACTGAATGTTCCGTTTTAAAGAGGATCTAGCTCTGCGTTCTGTATACACTGCCAGAGTTGATGGGAAACGAAGCCTGTGTGCCCTTTTCCTTGAGAATTCAAGTCGATGTTGGTTCTTAG
This sequence comes from Tenrec ecaudatus, assembly GCF_050624435.1. Classification (NCBI taxonomy): domain Eukaryota; kingdom Metazoa; phylum Chordata; class Mammalia; order Afrosoricida; family Tenrecidae; genus Tenrec; species Tenrec ecaudatus. The sequence continues at coordinate 70,642,009 of NC_134539.1, read as the reverse complement.
CTATGCATGTGGAGTCTCGACGTCAGAGGAAGCTAACTAAAGGAACTTCCAAAGGGGGCCATGGGCCAACCGAGCGGCTCCAGGTTTCTCCGCTCAGTGGAATAGATGTCACAGTTTAGGTTTCCAAGTGCCACTGTCACAGAAATGCCACACATCGGTTACTTTAAAGAACAGAAGTTTATTTCACCACAGTTTAGACGTCTAAAAATCCAAATTCGGGGCCCAGCCTTAGGGGCAAGCTCTCTGCTGTCTTTGTGGGGAAACCCTTCGTCGTACCTTCTCAGCACCTTGGTGGTGTCCTGATGGCATTTCACTAACCTTTTGTGCTTCCCTGTCCCTGTATCTACACGGCTCCTTGTCATCCAGTAGGGATGAGTCTTAGGACATTGGCAATCGCCTCACAAACATAACTAAGACAACCCTACTTTAAAATTATATCCACAGTTAAAAGAGATTATGATCCCGGCATATCTGGGGGCTGGGAAAGGGAAACACATACAGCCCAATCCATTACACCAGGGAAGCAGGTGTTTCGAGAGAATGGTCAGGATGGTCACTAAGGAATGGCCCACTGTAGGCCATGAGGTGCGGTCTGCCCCTGTGGAGGGAAGAACAGGAAGTAGACAAGAAAGGGAGCTGCAGTATAGACCCAGAGGCTCTGAAGTTCGCATGGCCCTTCAGCTTTACTGGATCTAGCTTGCTGCTCTTGGAAGGAGCTCAGCCAGAGTTCTCCTTCGAGACTCTGTAGAAGTCTCCTGGGAGACTTCATCATACATGTCAGGAGAGACCAGTCCCCGGAGAAAGACATCATGCTTGGTGAAGTAGAGGGGCAGGGAAGAAGAAGAAGGCCCTTCGTTGGCGATGGATTGACATGCGGGCTTCAACAATGGGCTCAAACAAAAGCGTGATTGTGAGGACGAAGCAGTGTTTCACAGGGTCGCTGTGAGTCGGAACCAGCTGGGCGGCACCCAGCAGCAGTGATGGCGGAACCATTATATGACCTCTCCCCTGGCAAGTGGTAGAACCTGAGTGGATCAACTGCAACTGAGGCTGTTCTCCGAAAGCCAGCCGTGTAATAAAGCAAGCCCTTCCTTACAGGCACACCTGGGAGGCACACCTCAGTATCACCCTCATGTGACACGTCCCTCTCACCATTGTGCTGCCCTTCCCATCTGAGGAAAGAAGGCTCCAGGGTGAGGGTGAGGCCCTGACGACACATTACTCTCCCCACTGATGACAATGTGCCCACAGTCCTCTCGGTCTTGGAGCAGGATGGTATGTTGACGAAGGGTTGCTTCCCCCGTCTGGGTTAGAATCCACGGTCCATTCTGCACTCTAGCAATGTAACTTCGGGCAAGATGCCTAGCCTCTGTGTGGCTCAGTTTCCTCCAGTTGAAAAGGGGAATAATAACAGTACCTAGACTACAGAGTGATTCTGAGAATTAAACATGGTAATTCTGTAAGGGGCTTAAGAAGCCCTGGTGGTGTAGTGGTTAGACGTTGGAGCTGTGATCTGCAAAGGTTGACAGTTTGAAACCCCAAGCTGCTTGGAGGGAGAACGACAGGGCTTTCTATTCTTATGAACCGTTCTGGTCTCAGAAACTCACAAGGGAACCTCTGCCCTGTCCTCCAGGGTCACTATGAGTCGGCATCGACTCAATGGCAGTGAGTTTGGTTTGGGTTTGGCAAGGGGCTCAGTAGCTCACCACATAACGTGCTCAGCTCCCTGAGTGCTCTCCATCCTATCCTGTTTAGCCTTCCTAGGTTACCTAAATTGTAACTGGATATAGGAGATTGTAAACAGGAGAGAGAGAAAGTGTGTGTGTGCGTGTGTGTGTGTGTGTGTGTGCGTGTGAGTGTGTGTGAGTGTGTGTGTGAGTGTGCATGTGTGTGTGAGTGAGTGTGTGTGTGAGAGTGTGTGTGTGTGTGTGTGTGTGTGTGTGTGTGTGTGTGTGTAGCAAACTGTCCCCTTGGGCTCCTGGCTGGGGGATAAAGAGCACAATGTGACCTCACTCCCATTCATCCTCCAACTCCCCCACACCTTCAGATTAAAAATGGAGCCTCATTCCAATTTCAATCCCTAGTGCTCTCTGAGGGCTTTATGGAGGAGCTGCTGAGCAGAGAAGATGAACGTGCTCCCGGATTTGGAAAGGGGCGAGGACACCCACCACTGGCATCTTAGTGCCTCTGCTGGCTGTGCGGTTCCCAGTTCCCAATCCTCTCAGGACAGAAGCACGCTCCACCATCACCCTCCGTGTCCTTTTCGGATTCTCCTCAGGTTGCTCGAAATGGATTCTTTCAAATAGCGTTTCCTTATGTGACAGTTTAAGCAGATTGCTTTAATTTTTAACTTTCATGTATTTAGCTGCTTTATTGTCATAATTCATGCCCATACAATTCAACGATATAAATACATGAAAAGACTTGTGCCCTCAGCACCACAGTCAATTTGAGACCCCCTTTCTTCATGCCAGTCTCCATTATGACCAGCTCCCCACGTCCCCTCCACCTCCCCTGTCACAACCCTAAGGAGCTATTAATCTGGTCTGCGGAAGGCTATGGCTACAGTGAAAGCCCCCAAGCCATTTTTGTGTCTCTACATAGATTTGATGGCCGTTGAATTCTGTCTGACCATTCACCAACACAGGGAGGCTCCTTGCGAGGCCAGAGATGCAGGCCGCCAACCAAAGCGCTAAACTCCAAACTCTAGGCAGTTAGTTAAAATAGCAGATGAGTGTGCACACCTATGTTCATCGCAGGACTGTCCACAGTATCAGGGAGATAGTGACACCCTCCATCTCCATCATGAAAGCATTTGGCTAAAGAAACTTCGGTACAAAAACACGATGGAATACCACACAACATTAAAGAACAGCAATGAACCTGTGAAAGACCTCCTATCATGGACAAACCTGGAGGACCTTCTGCAAAGTGAAATTAGTCAATCACAAAAGAACAAATATTGTATGAACCTACTATTATAAAGAAAGAAGAAGAAAAAGACATACTTTCATACCAAAGAAAGCAGATTTTGGAGATTATCAAAAGTGGGGAGGGTAAGGGAAGGATCATCTACAAGGTTAACAGGTATTAACTTGGGTGAAGAAGAAGATAGTAATCCAAAAGACTCACTCTCCATTTGATCTCAACCCATAGAAAATCTACAGGACATGGTAGAACTGCCCCTGTCAGTTCCCGAGACTAACTGTTAATGGGAGTAGAAAGTCGTCTTTCTCCGAAGGAGCAGCTGGTGGTTTCTAACTGCTTGCCTTGCCAATTACAGCAGTTATTCTGACAATATTGACGGCTCTTTGGGCCCATGTAGGAATTTCATGACTCACGCATCATATAGCGTGCAAATTTTGGGCGTAACACAAAGCTGAAACGAATGACAGCATGTCACCCTCTGGCTGCTTGGCACCTTTTACTCTTTGCGGTCTATGTGTGTGTGCTGAAGCAACAAACCCAAGGCAGTAAAAAGGTAGTATTTCCTCAAAAGTACAATGACTTTTATGAAATGAATAAATAAGTATTAAAAGTACAGTTCTAATTTTGTTTGTTTGTTTGTTTTTCTAATTTTTTATACTTATGAATGGAATGAACATTACTATAGTTGCTTAGTATATGCTGTTGCACAGATGAACGTGAAAAAGGACTGAAGAATGTAAAATTGTGATTTTCACATTGGGCAGCTGCCCAACTGCCTACCTTAGAGCGAACCCTGATTGCAAGTGCCATTTTAACAACTGACTCCCCAAACTCAATGAAAAATTAGTTATCAATCTGACAAATCATTGGGAACCAGTTGAACCTCACCACTAGCTCTGACAGAGGATATATGTACATGGGTGTTCACCTCGACTGTAAATATATCCATGAATGGGTGAAGCATACAAGGGATCAAGTTATGAGCCTTCTTAGAAAAAACCAAACACCTTGAAAGAATGATTAACTGGGCCTAGGGACTCAGGACCATAGGCTCCAAGGACACCAAAGGCAATTGGCCTGACATAGTCGACAAAGACAGCATTCTGCATCCCACTTCAGGGAATTGTGACCAGGTTCTTAAGAACTCATAAGTGGCTATCTTAGGTGCCACAATTGGTCCCTCCCAGTCCAGAAGCAAGAAGAGTGATAACAATTGAGAGCACATGGAAAGAATTAGTCCAATGGACTCATGGGCCACACGCATATCAGTCTCTACAGCTCTTGAGACCAGAAGAACTAGACGGTCCCCGGCTCCTACTACCAACTGTTCAGAAAGACCAAGATAGAGTGTGAGGAAAATATGGAAAAGTATTCAAAACCATAAAAGAGACCAGGCTTACAGGTTAGGCAGAGACTGGTGGAAACCCCAAAATTATGGTCCTTAGTCATTCTTTAGGTTTGGAATGGAACTCACTCTGTGGTTAGCTTTTTAACCACACACTAGACGGATCTACAAAGGGAATGATCAGTCTACCGAGGTAATCACACCTAGGGGATCAACGAGAGCAGACCAAAAGGGCAGCATTTCCACAAAGATAACCTTCAGAAGGGTTAGGCAAGAAGGAATCCTGGAAAGAGGAAGCACAAAGAGGTGGGATAAGTGGTGTTGGTGAATGAGATGGAACAACATGTGCATGAATTGTTCGATGTCAAACTGATGAGCTGCTCTATAAGCCTTTACACAATTCACAATAGTTTTAAAGAATAAATTAAGTAACACAAAGTATCAGTCAAAGATCTACCTCTAAGTTCAATCTCTAGTCTATTCCTCATCTGAATTATTTTCCTCTTTTCCCACTCCCAACCCCTCCTACCGTAGAAATGGCTACCAAGAGAGGAAGCATTAATATCTAGTAGTTATTAGATGCAAGGTTCTAAGACCACACTCTCTCACACCAGATCAACTCTTAACTCCACTGCTATGTGACCCTGGACAGGTTACTTAACCACTCTTTGCCTTAGTTTACTCCTCTATGAAATGGGAATACATCAACGAGTTGTGGTGGGGGTCAATGGGTTAATGTGATCATTTAGAAGAGGGACTGATGCACAGAGACATACCATTGCTGATTGTGTTAATACGTGCACATCGGTACACACACACACACACACACACTGTTCTAGACAAGTGACACAGTAGCTCAAATTTTCAGTCATCCACTGGGTAGGATTATCCTTCCTTTTTCAGATGAAGAAACTGAAGCTCAGGGACACTAAATAAGACTCATTTTCTTTCACCATCCCCAAGTCGTCTCCCAGTATTAAAGAACGTATGGCTAGAAGTTCCTAAAACAGACAGAAAGAATCTCTTTTTAAAACTTTAAAAAAAAATAATAGTTTTTGAGAATGATCATGGCAAATGTACAAATGTACTTGACACAATGGATGTATGTATGGATTGTGATAAGAGTTGTATGAGCCCCCAATAAAATGATTTTTTTAATTATAACAATCCATAATTCAGTTAGATAAAGCATCATTTTACAATTGCTACCACCATCTGTTTCAAAACATTTTCTTTCTTCTTGAACTCTTTGATATCGGCTCCCTTTTATTCCCTCTCTCCCTATCCTACCCCCCAGGAACCCTGATTATTATATTATAATGTTATCCATTCACCTGCTTCGATCCTATCAGCTCCTCCTCACCCTTCTGTGGAATCTTAGTTAGACACACAGGCCATTAGAAACTTATCTTCAAGCATCTGAAGAGTCACTGTGAGTCCCAGAAATTAGCCTTATTCTCTGTGGTGCTGGAGAACAGAAGTCATACCAGAGGGAAGAAGCCCGGGGAATGCAGTATTTGGCTCAGCCTAAGAAACAACTAGCTCTTTGGTCTCCAGTAGCTAACCCAGAGCTGGGCACATGGAAGAACCAGAACCAAACCCACTGCCATCAAGTCAATTCCAACTCATAGTGAATCTATATAGCCTGTAAATCTTTACAGGAACCGGCGACCTTACTTTTCTCCTGTAGGATGGCTGGTGGATTTGAACTTCTGACCTAGTAACTAGCAGCCCAATGCTTACCCACCGAGCCACCAGGGCTCCTTGGCACATACACTCATGAAATGTATATAGAATACATAGATGGATGGATGGATGGATTAGTGAATGAGTGAAGTAAATAATACAAGAGTTTTTCAAATTGGAAACCCAAAGGGGCAGTTCTACCCTGTCCTAAAGGGTCATGATGAGCAGGCATCGACTTGATGGCAGTGAGTTTGTTTTGGGGATTGATTTTTCAAATTGGAATAGGCTGTCTCAGGAGCACTCTGTTTGCAAGAGGAAGCTATAGCTATAGCGAAACAGTTGATGAAGGAATAATTGACATTTATTGTTTTGGGGTTTGTTTTTTTCAGAGTCCTATTGGCATTGAATTGTATTGTCAGACCCTTTACACAGAAAAATGATCCTAGCAAAAAAGCAAACAAGTTTCTCTCAGCACCAATAAAAGACAAATCACGAATCAAAAAGTCTGCATTATAGAGCATGTCTTAAAGGTCTCCAAGGGGAAGATGACAGCTAGTTTCCAATATTTGAAGATATTTATGGTAGCTAGATGATTTTATGTCAACTTGGAGATGTATGATAGTGTAGGAGTGGAATCTAACCTGTCAATCAACTTGATGGTTTCTCCTTAGGGGTGTGAGGGGCCTTCTTTTAACCTAGAGAACCGGAGCCCCTCCCTCTCTTCCTGCCCCTTTGCCTTCCTGCTTGCTAGGACTCTTGCCACTGACTCTCAGAGCTGTTGATGTCCTGCTATGTTCCCACCAACCGTGGATCCGAAGGATCTTCCTGCATTCTGCCTCATGGCATGTGGCTACATAAGTCTTATGTATTAGTGAAAGACCTGTGGACGTGAATTGGACTGGGCTCAGATGCCTTCTTCGTATATAACTACTTCTTGCTATAACTCTTGCTTATACTAGATAAGCATCACCGGATTGGTTCCTTTAGGCAACCCAGCCTAGCAGAATAGTCGAGTCTAAGGAATTCAGTTTCAAATGTCTAAGGAATTCAGTTTCAAATGCTGACATGACTAATTGGTTAGTCGACTCAATAATTTCCATAAACCCTCTCTTTCAGTTTTTCCCTGTGGAAGGAAATCGATAAAGTGGGCAAAGGTAATTCCACAGGGTTACAAGACAATGTGGTGGTTCGGTGGTAAAATGCTCATCTCCCTTACAGGGGATCGGCGGTTCATCCGCAGTCTCAGGTGCAGCCACCACCCATCTGTCAGTGAAGGCTTGCTTGTTACTGTGCTACTTGAATGCGTCTACCTGAAGAAGAAAGGTCTGGTGATCTACTTCCAAAATCCAGCCAGTAAATACCTTATGGATCAAAAAACAACAACAACAAAACCTTATGGATCATGACAGTCCAGTCTGCAACCCGTCAAGGGAATGGTGTTCATGGGGAATGCTGCCCATGGACTCATCGCAAGCCTGAGGAGAGCTAACAATCACAGGTTGGTGTCCATACCCTGGGGTCCCTTCCAGCACAGAAAGCCCATAGACTCATACCTTCCGTGTCAGACAAATGGTAAAAGGGCTTCCAGCACCACACACTGAAGAAACACGTTTTAGAAAGGAGGCAGTAGATGCCCCCACCTAGCACAGACACATGGGAAAACAGTGGTCAGGCTGGTGAGGGACACGTGGCACCAACCGGATGATGTCTAATTCCATTATATGCATGCAGCCTAACTCAGGAAAAGTGCATCCCTCATTGTTAGGTAGATAGAATAAGCGGCATGACAAAGCAGACAGCAACCCAGTCATGTTTCCTAATGCCAGACCCTAGGTGTCACCCGTGTGACAGGATGACCAGTCATCCCTCCATCCTTGTGCACCTGTATTTGCACAGGAAACAGCACTGTCAGCAGGCCCCTAATGGGAGGCGGATGCTGCCGGGCCACTGACGCAGAGTGGAAAGGGCGTGGGCGGGAGAGCAGGGCTGTTTGTACGGACATGCTGCTCACAGTCATGTTGTTCTGCCTGCTGCAGCTCTCTCCCTTGCCCCAGGCCACATCTGGGTTAAAGAGTTGTTGCAGTTGGAATTTTTCTAAGGGGAGAAGGAAAACAAGAGGCTCCATGGACCATTAAAGAACAGTCCTTTCCTGTCCCTCTCTGTCTTTAGAAGACTTCCCTGTCTCATGCCCAACAAGTCCTGGCCATGCTGTAGGTTAGGCATTGGGCTGATAATCACAACACTGGTGGTTCAACCCCACCAACCACTCCATGGAAGAAATCTGATGCTGGCTCCTCCTTGAAAGAATACAGTCTTGGAAACACCAACGAGCAGCTCCACTTGCCTCTGTCCTGTATGGTCACTGTGAGTCAGAGTTGACTTAATGGCAGAGGGTTTTGATTTCTTCTCTCATGCTCACTATCCGTTAAAGGGGTTAAAGGCATTTTGCTGGAGAAACTAATAATAAAAATAATGATGGTTAATAGGTGCCTATCAGGTAATAGAATGTGCCCACCAACTGCCGTGTTTGATCCTCACAGCGCACCTGTGGAACAGACAAGCCCAGGATTACCTTTCCCATTAGGTGGTTAAGCCAAGCGATGTTCAGAGGCATGGGAAACGGTGTTCAGAATAGTATTCCCTTTGTTTCTAAGAAATGGAAGTGCCCTTGTTTGTTTGTTTGTTTTTAGTTACACACTTTAAAACAAGTAAGCCACAAACCAAACCCACGGCCAGAGAGTCCGCTCTGACTCAGCACGCCTACAGAGGGTTTCTAGGACTATATATCTTCATAGGAGCAGACAGCTGTAACTTCCTCCAGCAGGGCAGCCAGTGGGCTCGAAACGCTGAATTTGTGGACTTGAATACCTAAGGAATGATAGTAAACCATTTTAAAAATCATTTTATTGGAAGCTCGTACAGCTCTTATAAAAATCTATAAATGATAAATCTATTCTTTTTAAACCACCATCAGAGGTAGTGGTTACACAGAGAAAACATCTTTTCTTCATGTCAGAGCTTCCCACTGACAAGTTGCAGCTGAAATGCCCGACGCCTTTAAGCTAACTTTAAAACGGCAAAAGGTAACAGAAGCAGCACCTGCGGCGACATGTTTTAACCATTACATCTAGGGATGGATATAGGAGTGTTTGCGTCACTGATGTTTCTGATTTTTATAGGTTTAAAATGTCTGTAATCAAAAAAATTTTTTAATGGTGACCCATCCTTTATTTATTGGAATATCTTTTCTTAATTTGAATATCTTTTGCCTTTTTTAAGTTTTTCTACCTTTCCCCAAGCTCCTTTTCATTGTACAGAAAATGAGGAGTGCTTGTGACACAAAGGGAAGACATGACCTGAGTTGACTGAAAATGTACAGCTGTCATCACCTTGAACTTCATTCTTCCCCTCTAGCACGCCGGGTGACAAAATGGGCCCAAGACGCAGAATGGGAAGAAATTCCTCAGAAAAGAAAATCAAATGGAGATATAAATATATATATATATATATATAGAGGCCATAGAAAAAATATCTCTTTTGAAACACAGTAATTTTATTTGTGTTTCATTTTAAGTAATTTCAAACTAATAAGAGTTTAAAATAATAATAATACAAGAACCTCTGTGTACCTTTCATCCAAATTCACCAATTATTAATGCATTGCCAAGTTTACAGTATTTATCTATCATCTACCTAATTATATGTACTTGTAGGCGTCATTACCCTTGACCTCTAGGTACTTCAATAAGTATCGATGAATAGCGCTCTGATATTGTTTTTACATAACTACACCATAATTACCCAACTCAGAAAATTCAGCATTATGTTCGAGTTTTCTACCACCCATATCTCCATTTTTTACACTATTATCACTTGCATGTCACTGTGGTGCAGAAAGCTATGCCACTGGTATTTCAAACACCAGCAGAGTCAACCATGGTGGACAGATTTCAGTGGAACTTCCAGGCTATAGTAGACTAGAAAGAAAGGCCTGGATATCTACTTCACAAATTAGTCCATTTAAACCTTATCAAAAGCTACAGAGTATTGTCCACTGTAGTGATGGAAGATAAGCACCCTGCATTTCAGGAAGGTAGCCACAGCAATGAATTTGAGCAAACTCAATGAAGGTGAAGATGTCACAGGACCAGACAACATGTCCTTCTGTTCTACATGGTTGATCTCAAACTAGAATTGGCTTGACTGCAACTAACAACAACGTCCAAACTTGGCCAACTGCATGGGAGCCCTCATCTGTTCCAGAATCCCATAGAGGACCCAGAACTTAGTTGCCATATCTTTTCGGTCCCCATCATCTGGACCAGTCCTCACCCTTTCTGTGCCTTTGAAACAGGGATGAACACAGACCAGATGTCTTAAATAAGGTCCTTCATTTTGGGCAGGAAAAATGGTGAACTCTCCTTAGCTATTGCTTCAAAGGCTTTGAGTTCAGCCTCTCACTTCTCCACAAGAGATAGAATTACTTTTGTAAAAGAAGAGGAAATTTGAACTGTAAAACCATGATGTTGTAAAGAGGTATTTTTTAGGAGACAGTTCCAAGAGGCCCCTGATAGGAAAGAAATTTATTAATAAGTCTGTATGATAATGTCAGGTTTAAGCTCGGTCAAAAGAGAATTTACAACCATAGTAATTTAGTATTGAAATATTATCAAAGGACTCACTGGAAATCGCGAAAAGTTTGACTTTCTTTTCCTTTAATGTTTTCTTATTCAAATTTAGCATAAATATTTCCTTATTTGAAATGTGGCAGACTTTTTATGCAAATCAAGAAAATAAAATTGATGACCTCTTAAAATAGCTTCCAGAATTTGGATTCAGCTAGAAGGAACCTCAGAAATAATACTAATCAATTCCCTTTCTTGACAGAAAAAGCGACCAAGGCCCACCCTGTGTCCTACGGAAATCATCAGGGAAAGGGAAACACACATGGGTGTTTGCATAAGGAGGTTCACCAGCTCGGTACAGTCATGCGGGAAAGGAAACAATCTCAATGGCCATCAATGGGAAGTTGGTTTTTGTTTTTGTTTTTAGTGTTTTGTCAATGCAATAGAATTGCATTGTTATTAGAATAAATGATGTCTACTTTATACTCCCTAGAATGGCTATCATCAGAAAAATACAGAAAACAAATACCGGTGAGAATGTGGAGAAACTGGGATCCTTGTGCATCGATGACAAGGATGTAAAATGGTGTGGCAACTGTGGCAAACAGTGGGGTGTTTCCTCGGAAAGCGAAGCACAGAATTGCTATAGAACGGACTAATTCCACTTTTACATATATGTCCAAAAGAATTAAAATCTCAAACAGGTATGTGTGCACCAATGGTCGCGGTAGTGTTATTCACACTAGCCAAGAGGTAAAAACAAGACGTGATATTTATTAGTCAGCCACAAAAATAGAGTTCTGATCCATTCTATGGCACGAGTAAATCTTGAAACTAAGTGAAATAAGTGAGAAGCAGATGGACAAATATAATATCACCCACTTATGGGAAATATCTTGACCAGACAAATATATATAGATTAAAGCTTATTTGTGGTTACCACTAGGAGAGGGGGAATGAGGAGCTCTTGCTTAAGGGGGACTGAGTTTCTATTTGGGACAATGAACAAATTTTGGAAATAGTGGAAATGGTTGCACACCATGGTAAATACAACTAATACCACGACATTTATGCTTAAAAGGGCAAAATAATTTTGAGACACACACCTATATATCATATATAGTTTTAGTGAAAGGTATTCATCATATAGGACATGGGAAAACCAGCTCTAAGCCACCATATAGTAATATAATCCTTTCTTAATTAGATCATTACTGATTGCCTTTTGGAAATATTTTGTTTTTACTGATTCAGCTTTAGTGTCATTTGAATTTTTATCCCAACTTTTATTTCATGAAATAGAAAATGAAGTTATTCTCATTTCAATAAGGAAAAATGTTTCTCTTATTTGCACTGGTGAATGGTAGTCACCCTCAAAAAGTGCGCTGAATGATACCATAAAATTGTCACTGAAAAAAAAATGTTAATGAAATTCTTAATGTCTAGGATCAGAAGTGCCTGAAAGATAATAGGGAAGAAGCCATGTCAGTGTATTTGACAATGGAATTATTTATGCCTCTGTAGAGAAAACAGAATGTGAGAAACACTTTAGATGGATGGATGGATGGATGGATGGATGGATGGATGGATGGATGGATGGATGGACAGATGGACCAATATGTGTGAATGTGTATTGCACAGCTTCCTATAAAGGAATAGAGATAGCTGGGCAGATAGATGGGGTTGACCGCGGGTTTTCAGCACTTACAGTGAACTTTCATATTAGCCACACCTCTTTTATATTGTGAGACTCTCTTAGGGGGAGAACAGATAACTTCCGTCGTCCATTCCTACTCCAACCTTTGTCTAATCAATAGATCTGCATCCTGAAACATTCTCCTTCTGTTTGGAGGCTTCATTCCCGCCTTGGGGAATGATAACAACCACAACTGCTGGAGGAGTTCTTCTTCGTTTTCTGAACAGATGTTGGGAAGGCATGAAAGAGTGAGTCAGGCAGGAGTCTGGAGGAATCCCTTTCCAGGAAGTAGGAGGAGGAGGTGGCGGAGAAAGTGCTTAGTGTGTTGAGAAACAGCTAGGAGGTCATTGTGATTGGAAAGTGGTGAGCAAAGGAGACAGATGGGAGATCCGGAAGATAGCTGGGGATCACACCGTGCAATGGCTTGGAGTGTCCTATAACCCACTGCCACCAAGTTGATTCTGACTCACAGGGACCCAATATAGGGTTTACACGACCATAAATAAATCTTCATAGGATCACACAGGCCCGTCTTTCTCATGAGCACAAGCTGGCGAGTTTGAACCAACAATTTTGTATTTGATAGCCCAATACCTAGCCCTAAGCTCCACCAGGGTTCCTTCGAATGTCTTCAAGCTTTGTGGGGAAGACACTGGAAGGTTTTCGGTAGGGTAGACTCAGGATCAGGCTTATGTTTTATGAATGGTCCATCTAGCAACTATGTGGAGAAGAGACAGTAGGTGGGAGGAAGTAGAGAGGCCGAGTCAGGATGCTTATTCTGGGTTGGTGTCCCAGTGGCAAGCTTTCTATCCCTAGCATACCCTGTAATGTACCAAGGATAATTTTCCAAAAGGATATAATTCTCCACAGCAAACGGCATGACCTTGCTCCAGAGCCCAGAGGTCCTGTATTGGGATTATCCCTCTGGGGCTTACTACCAAATCCATACAGCATCTCTTCCCACCACTGATATCTCCAATACCATAGGGGCTGCAGGATCTTATGGCCCAAGTGACAGGGCTGCTTACACCTCAGCTTGGACTGATGGCAGAGCCCTTTCCTACTTCAGGCCCTCCACAAACCTGGGAATTGTTCATGTAACTGAGTATACAAGCTGCTCAATAAAACTCATGGTGACTGAGTCTATGCCCATTCACAGTGACCCTGCAGGACAGGGTAGAACTGCCCCTGTGAGTTTCTGAAGACAGACTGTAATCTTTACCGGTATAGAAAACCCCATCTTTGTCCCACGGAACAGCAGGTGGTTTTTGAACTGCTGGCCTTTCAGATTGCAACGCAAAGCGTCACTACTATGTGTTAGTCTGGGTAGACTAGAGAAACAAATTTACAGACACTCATATATGTATAAGGAAGAGCTTTATATATAAGAGCAATTGAATATTGAGAAATAGTCCAGCCCGGTCCAGATCAAGTCCATAAGTCCAATATTAGGCCATATGATACCAATCTATAAAGTCCTCTTGAGACTCACAAAACACATGCAAGATGCTGAATGCAGGAAGATCACAGGCCAGTAGGTGGAAACTCTTGTGGATCTAATGCAAGTATAAGCATCTCAGTGCTGGCAGGGGTCTCCACGTGGCTCCTCCAGCTCCAGGGTACTAGCGTAGCTCCATGTGACCTGTTGACAAGAATGTCTCACAGTGTGCCCAGGCTCCAGAGAGCTATTTATCTCCTTAGCACATCCAAATGAGGTCATCAAGCTACGACCTAATTGACAGGCTAAATTCCACCGCTTCACTCTTACATCTCAAGTTGACAACAGATTCTGTAACTACCACATGCTGTGTCACCACAGCTCCTATATGAGCTACAGCAATAAGCAAAGCATTTTAAAAACCTACATTTTAAAAACCTATTGTTGTCAAGTCAATTCTGACACAGTGATTATGTAAGACAGAGAACTGCCCTGTGGAGTTTTCCAAGCTACAACCTTTGCACATAGTTCTCCCTCAGAGAGGCTAGAGATTCGAACCTATGATGTTTCAATTAGCAGCCAAGTGCACAACTGCTGTGCCAGCAGGGTGCCTTAAAACATGCATAGGACTGTGATTTTTGGCATTTGTTCCTGGTAAACACAAAGGTAAACATGGTCAGAAGTGGGAAGATGCTGGTGGAAGAGCATCGATGGACATGAAGGGCTCCGGTCAGGCTTAGTTAAAATGAGAGACCTCCCAAACCACCTTGGTACGTGGTATGAGTTTTGCTGCATTGTGCAAAAGACAGGCTTTCTGGTTAATTCGCCAGGCAGGAGATTCTTACGCTGACAAGAAGAAACTGTTTCCTGTCGCCCTGTGCTTTCCTCTCCGATGGCCTTGTCTTAGATATGAATACACTGCGTTTTTTTTCAACCTACAGGAAGTGGTGAAGGCAAATAATTTTTTTCAAAAGGCTCGGAATAATGCAATGCCTCTCTCCCTTCCTCAACAGAAGACGCCCGAGAATATATCTACCTGGAATGAGTCATGTTTTCATGGTTCCGCTATAAATACTAGCTCAGCACTTCCCTGAGGTAATTTAAGAAAGGGTTATGACAAGCTCAAGAGCTTGGCCAGGACTATTTTTGAGCCCCATCTCATCAGCATGTGACTCGGGCTTACCACGCTGTCAGGAGGGAAGTCATCATGCTAGCTATCATTTGATCGATAGCTCTTGGGCGTACAAATGGTTAAACAGGCTGGTGTATCAGTCAGGGTACTTTAGAGAAACAAATCCACAGAAACTGACGTATAAGAGAGACTTTTATATAAAGGTTTTAAGTGCACATCAAGAAAACATCCCAACCCTGTGCTGCCCAAGCCCACAAGTCCTACATTAACCCATATGTCCGACATCAATCCACAAAGTCCTCCTCCCTCCCTCAAAACACACAGTATGACGCCAACTACAAGAGGAAAGCCGAATCAGTGAACGTGTAAGCACCTCAGCGCTGGCAGGGGTCTCCACATGGCTGCTCCAGCACCCAGGGCTGCATCGGGGTAGGTCCATGTGGCTTCTCCTCAGGGATGTCTTGCAGGAAGTGAGCCTTGCAAGCTGATGCAGGGAACTTGCTAAAACAGCTGCACCCTGGTCTGACCATCACAAAGCAAGAGACCCGAGAACTAGAAAGTCGAGGCTCACTGAGCCATTTATCCCTCCGCCCTTCAATTAAGCCCACATGTGTTTACCGACCAGGTTGGCACAATAAACTAACTACCTCCGCTGGAGGCTTGAATCCACCAAGAGGTGCCTTAGAAGAAAGGCCTGGTGATCTCCTTCCCCAAAAACGCAGCCACTGACAATGCAGTGAGGCATAGTTCCACTCTCACCCCACACGTGGGTTCACCATGAGTCAGCGTCAACTTAATAGCAACTGGAAAATAATTTACTACTGATTTTTAGTAGGCTTTACCACTCTCACTCACTTCCATTGAGTCATTTCCAACCCATAGCATCTCTACAGGACAGAGGAGAACTGCCCCTGTGGGTTTCCGAAACTGGAACTCTTTACAGGAGTATAGAAGCCGTCCTTTTTCTCCTGGGGAGCTGCTAATGGTTTTGAATCGCTGACCTTGTGGGTAGCAGTGGGCCAACTTGTAGCCCAGGACACCACCAGGGCTCCTACTGATCACTCGAATAGTCTATGATTATGTTTTTAGGAGCTGTAGAGCCAGCCCCTACTCATAGCAACCCCGTGTCCATCAGAATGACACACTGCCCCGTCCTGTGCCATCCTCACACTTGTGATGTTTGAACCCATTGCTGCAGCCACATGCCAATCATGCTTTGAGTGCGCCCCAACCTGGGAGGCGCATCATCTGGCACTGCATCAGACGCTGTTTGCTGTGACTCCGAAGGTTTCCGTGCTTAATTCCTCAGAGCCACGCAGCCCCTTTCCACTTCGTAGTCTCTTCTTCCTAGTCAGAGAGCTCGGCTGCATCCTGTTCATGCTGGGGTCCCTGCTAAGGTTTGAAATGCCAGTAGCATGGTTTCCAGCCCCACATCCACACACAGGCCATCACACTAGGACAAACGGACAGATGAGTGGGGATACTAAGTATAATGTAATGTAATGCTTTAAGACACTCTTGTAAAGCAGGCTGGGTTGGGAGTCTCCCAGACCACACCTAGTTTCTAAGGCTTGCTAGGAGGAAGACTCACAGGACTCCACCTGTGGCCTCGCCGACTCATGGCTGTGATTTTATGATGGTGAGTGGTACAAAGCACATTCCTCAAAGAGAAAAGGGACGCAGGCAAAGTCTAGGGAGCCCAGGTGCCAGCGTCCAAGAGTTTTTGCACAAAGGAGTCACACAGGGCACACTTGATTCTTCCAGCTACCACTTGTGAAGACAGGTGGGAAATGTCTACCAGGGAAGCTCATTAGAGAGTCAGTAGCTAGGGTCAGTCACATAGGTACCTTCTGCCTAACCTGTATCAAAATTCTAGACTCCTACAAGGGCACCAGGTGTCCATCTGGTTTGCATCCTTCCGGCATAGTGAGTGACCCTGATCAGAGAACGGTAGAGACGCTCCCTAAATTGCAGTTCCTAGATGCCAGATGAGGAGCAAACTTGCCAGCTGGCCTCAAGGATAGTGGCCTCAGACCTGCTCTGTCTATTCATCTTGATAGAATCAATAACACCTGCATCGAGTCAATTCTGATGCACAGCAACCTGATAGGACGGTAGAATGGCCGCTTAAGACTTTCAAGACGAACTCTCTCCAGGAGCAGACCCTTCTTTCTGGTGGGTGTGAGCTTTGTGTTGAGCACCTAGTATCTCATAGGCCCCCGGACTCCTTCACCGAATCAATAGTGCTGCTTTTCCAACAGGTGTGAAACTGATACTCAAAAAGTTTACATCTGTAGCTCAGGGCCAGATGGGTCATATATGTCTAAAATCACTGCCATGGAGTGGACGCAGACTCACAGCCTCACTGTAGGACAGGGCAGAACTGCCCCTGTGGGTTTCTGAGGCCAACTCTTTACAGGAGAGGCAGTTCGAAGTCCCAAACATACCCCTGTGGAGCCAGGGCTCCTCAGTCATCTGATGAGAATGCTGCTTTTGGGACAGCTGTGTATCTGACGTCAAAGGCCATCACAAATGCTGCCCCACGTGCTTGCCATGTCTCAAATCTTAGCATCTAAGTCATGTGAAAAAATGCCTCTTTTATTTGTAAAGAGTCCTCTTGGAATAAAATCTGGGATGATTACACCTGCTAAAATTCTAGAGCTAGAAAGTAAAAAGGATTTTTAAGATTGATGATCATTTGGCTCTGTTGTATTTTAATGTGATTGCCTTCTCCTGAATTCACCCATGTTCATTTGTTTTTACTTTGATAGGATAAAAGTCCCAAAAAACCCTCCAAAAAGTTTCCAGATTGTATCTCCTTTGTTTCTGTTTTTCAAACCTTTCTTTGATACTTCCCACCAGAGGAAATAGGGGGAGGAATGCAGAGATTGTGTGTGAGATGCAAACCTTCCTTCCTGGGTAGCTTCATAGAAGGGCACCTTCCTTCCCCTAAACCAGTGGTTCTCAACTTTCCCAATGCTGCGACCCTTCCAGACAGTTCCTCATGTGGTGGTGACCCCCAACCATAAAATTATTTTCATTGCTACTTCAAAACTGTCATTTTGCTACTGTTATGAATCAGGCTACCCCTGTGAAAGGGTCATTCAAGCCGCAAAGGGGTCATGGCCCACAGGTTGAGAACCACTGCCCTAAACCATCGCCTAATACACAGCTATAAGGCAAGCAACTTTTTCTGCTCCAGTAACATCAGTGAGTCTGAATAGACTCAATGTATAGACACAACAGCTTCACGTGGAGGGTGGCATTGGTAGATCAGCAGTAGAATTCTTACTCTCCACCTGGAAGACCCAGGTTCCATGCCTGGCCAGTGCACCTCGGGATGCCATCCTCCATCTCCCAGTGGAGGTGTGGGTGTTGTTAAGAGACTTGAGTGAACCTTCTAGACCAAGGACTAGCAAGAAAAGCCTGATGATCTACTTCTGAAAATCAGTTATTGAAAATTGTATGAATCCTAATTGTTAATCCAGAACCAGTCAGGGGGTTGTGCAGGACCAGGCAGACTTTAGTTCTATCGTGCGTGGGGCACCATGACTCAGGAGCCCACTCCAGAGGATAATGCTGTTACTGTTAGGTGCTACTGAGTGGGTCTGGACCGTGGGGACCCTGTGAACCACAGAAGGATATGCTGTCCAGTCCTGTGTCATGCCCACAATCATTGTCATGTTTGAGCCTGAGATACCAGGTCAACATAAATGAAGGAATAATATATGCGCATTCATTCACCTTCTCAACATGATCGCTGAAATCAAAATGGGTGCTTAAGCAAATGTGAAGAAAGTTGATGGTGCCTGGCTATTAGAAGATATAGCATCTGGGGTCTTAAAGGTTTGAAATTAAACAAGCAGTTATCTAGCAGGGAACCAACAAAGCCCACATGGAAGAAACACACCAGCGTATGTGATCATTAGATGTTGACAGGATCAGATATCAGGCATTAGAAAACCCCAAACAAAAAATCACATTGATGCAAACAATGGGGGTCTGAGTGGAGCACCAAAGCCCATCTGCACTATTGGACATCCCCTCACAGAAGGGTCACAAGGAAGGGATGAGCCAGCCAGGGTGCAATACAACAGTGACAAGACACACAACATTCCTCTAGTTCTTCGATGCTTCCTCCCCCTACACTATCATGCTACCAGATCTACCTTACAAATCCAGCTAGACCAGAGAATGTACACTGGTATAGATAAGAGCGGAATCTAGGGCACATAAACCCCTCGGGAACAATAATGGGAGAATCAATGCTATGAGGTTGGAGGGAAAAGGGGAAGAAAGGGGGAACCGAATGCAATGATCAACATATAACACCCCCACCCCACCCCAGCGAGAGGAATAACAGAGCCATGGGTGAAGGGAGACAACAGAGAGTGTAAGACATGAAAATAATAATAATTTACTATTTATCAAGGGTCGCAAGGATTGGGAAGATGGGGGCGGGAGGGATAAAAAGAGCTGATATCAAGAGCTCAAGTAGAAAGAAAATGCTTTGAAAATGATGATGGCAACATATGTACAAATGTACTTGACGCAATCAATGTATGGATTGTGAGAAGAGCTGTAAGAGCCCCCAATAAAATGATCAATAATATATGTGTGTTGTGTGCATTTGTGAGCCCTTTAAACATAAAAAATAAGGCCATGCGTGAGAATTATACATTGGACCCCTTTATTGAGTTAAATCAGCATCTTGTCTTAGTTTGCACAGAGGTGGGGCCTGAGGTTGCTGGGGCCTCTCAGCAGTGGTTCTCAACCTGTGGGTCGCAACCCCTTTGGGGGGGGGGTCAAACGACGGTTTCACAGGGGTCACCCGATTCATAACAGTAGCAAAATGACAGTGGAATTGAAATTACAGTAGAAATGAAAATAATTTTATGGTTGGGGGGTTACCACAACATGAAAGGGTTTTGGCATGTGGAAGGTTGAGAACTACTTCTTACAGGATCCTATTTACACAATCATTATCAGTGTAACTGATAATGTGATCATTTTTCCAATATGACTAAAATTAGGGCCCCTTGATGATTCATCCCAGTCTCACACATTTTCTATTAAATCTTAGACATTTTATAAAATTAAATGCAAATTTAGGCTTCAAGGAGCACATCAGTGGCTATTTCAACCATCCTTTGACTTGTAAGCCTTTCCTTTTGTCTCCTTTTTTTTAAATCATTGTATTGGGGACTCTTTCAGCTCTTCTAACATTCTATGCATCCATTGTGCCAAACACATTTGTACATATGTTGCCAAAACATTTTCTTTCTACTTGAGCCCTTAGTATCTGCTCCTCATTTTTTCCTCCCTCACTCATGAACCCTTGATAATTTATAAATTATCATTATTTTCATGTCTTACACCATCCTCTGTGTCCCTTCACCCATGTTTCTGTTGTCTGTCTCGCTGGTTGGGGGTGGGGGGCTTAATACATCAATCATTGTGATTGGCTCCCCCTTACTCCTCCCACCTTCCCCCTACCCTCATCGCTACTCCTATTGTTCCTGAGGAGTTTATCTGTCCTGGATTGGTCTCAAGAGCTCTTAGGTGTACCAATGTACATGCTCTGGTCTAACCGGATTTGTAAGATAGAATTGGGGTCATGATAGTGGGGTGGGGAAGTGGGGGAGAAGCATTAAAGAACCAGAGGAATGTTGTGTGTTTTGTCGGAGGTATACTGCACCCTGACTGGCTCGTCCCTTCCTCGTGTCCCTTCTATGAGAGGAAGTCCAATGGTCTACCAATGAGTTTTGGGTCTCTGCTCCCCTCACCCCCACCTTGTTCATATTGATATGATTGTTTGTTCTGGATCTTCTGATGCCTGATCCCATAGACAACTAGTGATCACACAGGCTGGTGTACTACTTCCTTGTGGGCTTTATTGCTTCCTTGATAGATGACTGCTTGCTTATCTGCCAGCCTTTAAGACCCCAGATGCTATATCATTTGATAGCTGGGCACCATCAGCTTTCTTGAAGAATGTTTTCATGCCAATGAGCCTGAGTTAAGATTTCAATCCTGCAATATACAGGCTTGAAGAGGGCTTAGGCAAGCCACTTAAAACTACTGTATGTATTACTACATCTATAAAATGGGATTAATAATACCTATGCCATGAAGTGACCCTAAGAAGTAAATGACATAATGCATATAAAGTTCTTAGCACCCTGCCTGACATGTAATAAATGCTCAATAAATTTTATTTTTCATTTTTAGTTTTATTGGCATATACTTCATATAACATACAACTCAATAGTCCAATTATATTACAAAGAGTTGTGCAAACATCATATCAATTTTAGAACATTATCTTCTTTCATGTACTTATTGTTATGAGTGCTCCACCCACCCACCCCAAACTCCCCTCCTATGTCCCTACAGAACAATTAACCCATTTACTATTATTGGATATGTTATTCCATGAAAATTGGCAATCCTTTCTTTCAAACATCTATACAAACTATTTATGGAGTTTGAGCCCAATAAAAACACATCATGTTTGGTAAAGTAGAGGGTGAGCAACAAAGAAGAGCCTTTAAGAGATAGATGAACACGCGACTGCAACAATGGGCTCAAACACAGCGATGATTGTGCAGGTGGCGCAGGACCAGACAACGTTGCACATCGGGCTTCTTAGAGGGGGAGTCCATAGCACATAATAACAAGTATTTATATACGTTCACATTTTTCTTATCTGGGTGGGGATGGCTGGGCATTTGAAAATTCACACAAAAATCAAAATGACATTTTTGATGGTCAATGTTGGGAATGTTGATGTCTATCTGGGACTTTTACAGTGTTCCGGGACAAGAACAGAATGTCACCAGATGCCAAGAAGAGGGGAAACAGGATGCCAGCTGAGACCCTGGGGACAACTTCACAAACGGGAGAGGACCTGTGTTTGTTGGCACTTTCCTTTACCTTTCCCAGTTAAGCTTTTGTTCCTCTAGCATGTGAGTTGCAATGATGACGGGTTGATGGGAAGAGATTGCACAATGGAAAGTCCTAGTCCATTTTTTTAACTAGTAGATTTTATTTATTTATTTTGAGAAGTTTTAGATTTACAGTTGGTTTAGCAGATGGTACTATTTCCTCTGTTTCTCCTATTTTTAACAGGTTGCCTTGGTGTGGTCCATTTATTAGAAATGATGAAACAAGATGGATTAATTATTGTTAAGTAAAGCCCACAGTTTAGGATGCACACAGTGTTGTATAATTCTTTGGGTTTTTGGCAAAGGGGACAAAGTCATGTGTCCATATTACAGAATCATAAAGAGTAGATTCACTTCCTTTAAAAAATCCTTTTTATTCCCATTTTCCAGGCCCTACAGTACTCCCTTCCCACATTTTTGTTGTGGGCTTGGTGAAAGTTTACCAAGCAAATTCATTTGCTCGCATTCATCGCAATTCCCTCACTTTAGCCACACTCCTTCCACTTCTTCCCTGGGTTCCTCACACCCACCCAGAACCATCCCCCCTCCTTCCCTGCTCCTTCTTGTCTGCGGGGTTTTGAAGGAGGGGTGGAGCAAATAAAGCCATTTGGGGCTTGTGTGGTTAGTTATTCTGGGAAGAATACTCCTCATCTGTGTTATGATTCATAGGCTTGTCTGTAATTTGACTGCCAGATGATCCCAGGGGTGGGCTCAGTCTCAGGTCTGAAGGATGTCTAAGAGTCACAGCCTCGAGGGTTGCAACAGTCTCCATCAGACCATTCCATCTAGCCTTTTTTGGGGCATCACTTTTAGTCTTCTCTACTGTACCTATTCTGTCCAGCACCCTCTGAAATCCTAATCAAAGTGTTTGGTTGTCGGGGGGATGGGGATCTTCAACACTCGAATGGGTCCTCAGGAGTGACTTTGAGATTGTGGAAAATAAGACAGACAGTGGGGCACAGGGACTTCTATCCCTATGTCAGGACTGAGAGAGTGAGTGAATTTTCCAGTGGGTATATATAATGGGGCTTACAGATCTTTCATGAGGCATGCACATCATACAGCTAACACATTACATAGTCGATGGATACACATATTACAGCTAACATATTACACATCACAGCAGATAACATAAGAAACCAGCATTGAGGTGACACCATGTAGACCTAGTGCTAATTGAATGCCCCTTAGCCCTCCCCAGTGGGTTGCTACATTCATAGTGGTTTGACTATAAAGCCTGATTGCTCTTATCTACAGATAACCTCAGGCACAGTAACTGGCCAGATGCAGGAATGGTTCATCTTAAAGGAATGGCTAACTCCTTTACAACTGCTCCCTAAGGGAGGGCTATTGCGGGGGGGGGGGGGGGGGGAGGCACATTATTCAGCCTGGAGAACACGTATTTAAAAACATTTCTGTCTCAGAACAATGGAGATCTTTCTCCAGATAGGGCTAGTTTTCCATGCCTGTGGTTGCACGTGTAGAAATAAGGTCAAATGCTTTCTACCAAGTCCTCAGATGGCCACACTTGATAGTGACCGCTGGGTACTATCTAGTTCTGGCCTCCGCTAGCAGAGGCTGTGGCTCACAAGATCGATTTGTCCTTTGGATTAATTCTTGCCTTGAGTCTTGGATTTTCCTCATTCTTTCCTCCGAATGTAAACATGAGCACACAACCCTACCACACCACAGCATAATGTAGAACGGTGACTTTATGAAGTACATTGTGCAAATTGGCATAGCTGTTACTTGAGACTACTACTGGCCTAAGTCTCCAGACCCAGTGAGTCATTCTCTCAAGGTGTTTGGTTATGTCTAAGATGTTCTCATCTCTCTGCCTCTTCTTTGCCCTTCCATGAGGTCCAGAGGAAAAATATTGCTACAAAAGCATAGACATGTTTATTCAACAAAACATCAAGACAGGAAGCTCTTTTTTTTTCTCAACATATCCTCCATCTTTCTAAATACTTTATGAAGGTGGTCTTTCCCTTGCTCTAATTCTTCCCCAAAGAATTCTGCACCCTAATTTACACCACATCACAAAGGCAATTTTAGCAATGTGTGTTTCTTTCTGATGTTCTTTCACTGTGGGGACCAAGAAGAAATCTGAGAGGGAAAAATCTGGGGCTGTAGTGTGGATGGAGTAAGGCATTCTAAGGAAGACTGAGCAGATGCATCGTAGTAATGGGGGGGGGGGGAACCCTGACTCAACTTCCCTGGCCTTTTTCTCATACATTCAGCTTTCAACGTTCTTAAAATGTCTTCATAATAAGGCCCATGATTATTTTGTCTCCTTCAAGGAAATAATTCAAGATTACCCCTTTGGAATTCTAGAAATCAATCATCATAACTTGGTAAGCCCAAGAGCCTTCCCTGGTTATCAGTCACTCCATAAACTAATCCTCATTAACTTACATTTTGCTTAAAAGATTGATGGAAAGGTCAACTCTTTGAGCTAGTAGATCTTCATGCATCCCTCCCCGTTTCCTTTTGTCCTTTTTTTTTAATGCTTCTCTTTTGAAGCCACCCTAACAAGATTAAGACAAGTATATTACTGTCTGACGAGCCTGTCTGCAGCTGTCCACTGAGCACAGAGACAATTGGAATGCAAAAGTTGTAAATAAAGAAGAAACAGAAATTGGAAAATATCGGCTTGGTGAAGAAACTAAGCTGGAGATTTCATGGTAGACTTTCGCCAGAACAACACCTTCTTCGTCACAGAGACCTTCTTTTCAACAACACAAAAGACACATGTGGACTTCTCCAGATTGAACAGAAAGAAAGAACATTGACTACCTCTTTGGAAAGAGATGATTAAAAAGCTCAATATCAGCAGCTAAAATGAGGCCAGGGTCTGACCCTGGAACGGACCATTAATTGCACATGTGTAAGTTCAGATTGAAGCTGGTGGGTGGGGGGGAGTCCCCAAGAGTCTAAATACAACCTTAAGTCAGTCTCACCTGACTTTTGCGAACATCTCAAGCACAGATTTGACTCAATGAACACTCACAATGGAGCTGAAGAGCCGAGGGCTGAAAATTAGAGCATCACACATGAAGAAAACAAAAAGTCATTAAAAAGACAACAATAAAGAAAAGATCAACGTGGATGCTAAAAGAGACTCTGAAACTTGCTCTTAATCATAGAGAAGCCAAGGCAAATGGAAGAAATGATGATGTCAAAGAGCTGAATAGTAAGTTTCAAAGGGAAGCTCCAGAAGACAAAGTCAAATATTATAATAAAATATGCAAAGACCTAGAGTTAGAAAACCAAAGAGGAAGAACACTCCCAACCTATCTTACACTGAAAGAACTCAAGAAAAAAAATTCAATGACCAAGTTTCAATATTGAAAGGTTCTATGGGCAAAATATTGAATGATGCAGGAAGCATCAAAGAAGATGGAAAGAATACACAAAATTACTGTCCCCAAAAAACTAGTCAACATTCTGCCACTTCAGGAGATAGCCTATGAGCAAGAACCAATGATACTAAAGAAAGACATTAGAGGTTCACTGAAAGCTTTAGCCTAAAACAAGTCTCTGGGAACTGTATACCAGGACATTTGGAAGACAGTTACTTGGACAACTGACTGGAAGAGACTCATATTTGTGCCCATTACAAAGAAAGTTAAGAAAACAGAATGCACAACTTATTGAACAATATAATTACTATCACCTGCAAGTAAACTTTGCTGACAACCTTCCAACGATTGCAGCAGTTCAGTGACAGGGAGTTTCCAGTGGTTCAGGCTGCATACGGAAGAGGATGTGGAACAAGGATATTATTGCTGATGTCAGATGGGTCTTGGCAAAAAGCAGGGGGTTCCAGAACAATGTTTACTTGTGTTCTATTGATTATGCTAAGGCATTAGGGGGGCATAACAATCTACAGACAGCCTTGAGAAGAATGAGAATCCCAGAACACATTGGAGGAGGCTTATTAACAGCCAATAATATGCAGATGACGCAACTTTGCTTGTTGAAAGTGAGGAGGACTTGAGACACTCACTGATGCAGACTGGGATTACAACCTTGAGTGTGGATTACAATGTAAACAAAACCAAAATCCTCACAAATGGACCGTAGGTGACATCATAATAAGTGGAGAAAAGATGGAAGTTGTCAAGGATTTCATCTTGCCTGGATCCTCAACACTCATGGAAATAGTAGCCGAACCCATCGGAGTTCCTACATGGAGAAAGGAGAGGCTGTCTGCTCCTGAAAAGATACAGTCTCAGCAACCAGAAGGATCAGTTCTACTCTGCCTTCGAAGGTGACTATGAATTGGAATGGATGTGATGACAGTGGGTTCGGGATCCAAGAAAATATGTTGAATTTTTAAAAACTTTAAAAATTAAAAATTTTCAGAGCTTACTTTATGGCCTAGAATCTGGTCTACTCAGGAGAATGATCCATGTGTATTGGAAAAGAGTGTGCGTTGAATTTTTGTTGGGTGACATGTTCTATTTGTTTCTGAGGTCAAGTTGGTGGATTGTGTTGTTTTGAGCTTTTGTATATTTGTTGACTTTCTTTTGAGTTGTTCTGTCTTCCGTCGAAGGCACTGTGTTGAAGTTACTACTATTATACTGTGATGCTTTCCTACTTCTCTTTTCTATTTTGTCTATGGTTTACTTATGTATCGGGTGACTCTTTCATTGGATGCGTATTTATTATAGTGATGTTCTCTAAATCTTGATTGAAACAACCCCCTGTTAGCGAAATACCTGAGTGGCGCACAAAGGATATTATCTATAAGAATGGTGCTTTCCTAAAAAAAATATGTGTTAGGTGTTGTCTAGAGAAACTAAACCAGTGACATTCATACACATATAAGGAAAAATGTTATATCAAGAAGTTATCCCAGTGCAACTCAAGTCCATGGGTGCAATTCTAGTCAGAACCCTCTTGAGACTCCATAGCTTCAGTCTGATGGTGATGTGTATAGCAGGGCCATCACAGGCAGAGTGGAGCCACATGGATCCAAGGCTGGTGGGATGATGGCAGAGCAGGACGCATACATCTTGGAAGTTGGCTTCCAGGGTCAGTAGCCCACATGTAGCCATGCCTTCAAGGCTGGCAGAGTCCCAGCAAGGAGCAAGGTCAAGGGCCAGACACAGAGAAGTTCTCCTTGCCATTCTTACAAAATTGCCATGCCCCAAGGAGGTATCATCAGGCTGTGACTCCACCCATACACTTTCATACCAGTACAAGTTAACCTGAAATCTAACTGTCACACCATCTAGGAAGCCCAAACGGTCTCTCCATTTACTGGAAAGCAACTATGAACGATAAAGGAGCGTGGAAACTAGAGAGCTGCCAATAGAACCACCAGAATATATTTAAAGAAAATGTTGACACATGGTGAGAACCAAAATTAATGTCACTGAACATTTGCAGAGAAATTGTTAAATGGGAACCTAATCTATCATATAAATTTTTACCGAAAACCCAACAAAATATTATTTAAAAAAGAAATTTAGGAAAAGTATTACACTCTACTTAATTTCTTTTAAGACTGTTCATTGTCTTCTCTCCTACATGTTCAAGTAGGAAACCATGTGTTTAAGACCAAATTAAAACTTTAGAATTAAATGTTCATCTGGTGTTTAAAATGACTCATAGCTGGGTTATTTATCTAAATAATAATAAATTAGAGATGGAAATTAATGCAGTTCTCTCTGGGTCTTGCCCAAATGAAAAGGACAAAACTGTAAATGTTGACGACTCACTGCTGGAAAATCTGACCCATTTGGGAGGACAGTCTCATCAGTACACAGCTGAGGCTTAATTTGATGAAAGCATATTTGGCAAGTGTGAGTAAGGTTGTTAACTATTTTTCCAAGCTGACTTTTTAACCTTTTTTTAAAAGGTTTCCAAGTCCCTGGGTAGTGCAATTGGCTGCTAACAGAAAGGTTGGCAGTTCAAGTCTACCTAAAGGCACATCAGGAAAAAAGGCCTGCTCGTCTACATTCAACAAACATCAGCCACTGAGAAGTGACCGCAGCACACGTGGTCCTGCTCTTATGCACAGACATGGGCATGAGTTGGAGTTTGACTGGCTCTGTTTCAGACTTCTCGCGATAGATAGTCTTAGTTACTAATAAAGTCTGTATATGGTGTTATGGCCTAATATCGCTTGTATGTGTTTCATACAGTGAGGCTGTGCATTTCAGAAACGGGAATTTTCTCCCTTCCAGTTTTCAGAAAAAAATACTTTCAAACTTTTTATTGTGACTTGGTTCAGGTTGTCAGAACAGATCAAAGTTCCATTCAGCAATTCATATACATTTTGTCGTGTCATAGACTGCAGTCCCCACAATGTAACACTCCCAGCCCATTTCCTCACTGTTTCTTATGTCCATTCTTCCTTCTTCCCTAACCCATCTGAATGTTATCCACAGGTCAAGGCTGCTCTTGTGATCTCAGATGGGTGACTGATTATACTAAGGTGGGTGTGAGTGATTATCATTCCCCTTATAAACCTATCATGTGGTTGAAAAGTCAACCATGGGGGTAAATTTATTTCCAGGCTGGAACAGTGACTAAGGGCCAGAGTCTTGGGGGCTCCACCAATCTCAATCTGATCAGTAAGTCTTGTCTTTTTTACTTCGAGTTTTGTTCCACAGCATCCTCCTTCCCCGTCGAGGACCTTCTACTGTAATTCCTTTCAGAGAGGTTGATAGTGAAAGTTAGGCACTGTCTACTTCTGGTCTTGGAGGGTCATGGAGAGAGTTGCTCATAGGATCCATTAATCCCTTGGACTTAGTGTCTTTGATCTTCCCCACTCTTCTTTCCTCTGCTTGCACCTTAGATGTCTGCTAATGAGTTTTAAGACCCCAGTCATTACTCATCACAGTAAGATCTAGAACACTGCCTTTGTGATCTGTGTATGCCAACTGGCCTTGGTGTCTCTAGAAATGATGCCCCTGAGCCCTTAGGCCCAGGACTTCGTCCCTCCCAGTGTTTGCTTATGCGTAAGAAGTTATCACAACGCAGCCCCTGTACACTTCACCACATCCATGGATCTATTTGCAGCACAGGGAAATGCAAATATGGAAATATCACGGAGGAAATTCTTTCAAATGAGAAAATCCAGACAGTTGAGTATTTTTCTGAATATGATTGATTTTTATCTTGAGTATTCATTATTCCATGTCAAGCGCATCGAAGTTGTGAGGATTTGACTGAGCCCTATAGCAACAGCGGATGCTCCAACTTTGAGCATATTTGATAGTCATAGCTGCATAAATCCCTTTCCTCAAACATCTGCTTCCATTTTCTAACAGTTCTATCTTTGAAGATGTCACATTATTTATAAAGAGCATGAAGAAAATGGAGGTTACATATTCCCATCCCTGCACAAAATGTATCACTTCATTGAAACTTAATACACAGATTTCAACATAGTATATCTTTTCTAAAATCATTAGAGTGTCTAGATTGCTTGCATCATTGTTTACGCTTGTTTTTTTCCACTCACAGAAAAGAAAACAAATGTTTCCTATGATCTGCTGCATTTTATGAGACTTGCAATCACAGTTTTAGAAGAATTTTCCTCTCTTCTTTTAAATTACGCAATAAAGAGAACTATACAAAAGAAGCCATTGGCTTTCAAACAAACAGCTTTTGTTTTTGCTTGCTTTGAGAAAATTCAATATAGTGTTTTAGAAAGGTTGGTAGGGTGAGGATGGGGAGAATGAATATGAGGCCTCTTGTGGAAGTTTCTTTCTTGAAACAGAATTTGCATTCTAGACAATCCACGGTGTGTGGACTTAGAATATCTTACATAGATAAAAAGAGGGTTTGCTTTTTTTAAGGAAATGTTTCAGGAAGAAAAATAATATAGAAATCTCAAAGGGGCTAAGCAACTCAAACTTCTGTGACCTCAGGCCGTTTGGGACACACTCAAGTCACATAACACAACTGTTGGCTGCAGGGTGATTTCGGTGAGACCATGGAAGGAAAATGCGGAGGAAGGACCATCATTTCCTGCTAGGAAATGACCTGCAGATTGCCTCTCCAACACAGGTTCACCGCCAAGCTGCTCATCACCTTAACTCTTTTCCTAATTTGTATCCAAAGCCAGTTGACAGCCTCTTGACTTCATCCGCACCAGTGGCAGAGTTGGACTGTGGTTTTCAGTGCCTGCCTCCTTTCAGAAACACATCACTAAACCCTGCTTCAGAAGGCACCTCTGGGTAGGCTGAAATAGGCAGCCTTTCAGTTTATGGGCTAGCACCTAGCTCTTTGTGTGACCAGGCCAGCACACAGTGTCTAGGACATCCTGAGGATTAGGGATCATGGGGTAGTTGACTTCCACCACCACCACCATCACAGAAATTGGCACCGAGTTCTATGTAGACAATAGAGTTTGGCTCACTGCTTCCAAAATTGTCTGCAGGGCCATCCAACTTGCTCTGCACATAACTGCAATTTTTCAAGCTTGTGTTGTGTTGTTTGTGTTAGATGTGTTGTGTAGGCAGTCACTGACTGGCAGCTCTTTCTCCGGGGGGGGAGAAGAGTGGACCATGGTGGTTGTTGCTGTTAGGTGCAGGCGAGTCGGGTCCCATCCACAGCAACTCGGTGTTCAACAGAAGGAGCCTCACCAGTGCTGGGCCCTCCCCACAAGTGTGAGTCCTGGTTGCAGGTACTGTGTCAGTCCATCTTGTGGAAGGTCTTCCTCTTTTTCATTGCCCCTCCACTTTACGAAGCCTAACATTCTCCAGGGACTAGTCACTCAGGCTACCATGACAAAAGTCCACAAGACAAAGTGTCACCAGCTTTACCTCTCAGGAGCATTCTGGTTGTACTTCTTCCAAGACAGATTTGTTTGTTCTTGTGGCAGCCCTTTGTATTTTCAATATTTCAACGCATGCACACAGAATTGCATATGTATTCTGTATAATATCGTATGCATTTGGTAAGACCCAATAGAACCGTACAACACATAGAGTGCATGCTAGTGCAAGTGATGGACTTACATAGACATCGTCGATGATGTCTCAATATCGGTTCCTTCCCTGCAGTACAGGTATCACAGGAATGCAGATGTGAGTAGGAGAAATGATGTGCCTGGGGAGGTGGTAAACGGGAACTTTCTTCACCATTTTTTTCTGCAAACCTAAAACTACTCTAAATTAAAAGAAAATATTTACAAGAAAGAACTGTTAGAAAGATCTCCGTGATGGCTGTGGTCTGATTTAAATGGAGCATCAAAGCCACCAGCAGTCTCTCTCCGCTTGCTGGAAATGACTCCACGCTGCCAGCGGAGGGCGCCCAGCGAGTGCTGGGCGGCGGCGGCCGGACCGTCACAGTTACAGTAGCCTTCCGTGTGTCCGGGTGTCTGCGTGTCCGTCTGCCGCGCGCCCTTGGAAGGACGCGGCGGGCCGCTGTGGGCCGCTGTTAGTGCTGGAGAAACGACTTACGGGACTCTGAGACACGCAGCGCGTTCTGGTGCGGGCGGCCCTGACCCTGGTTCAGTCTGGGCCCTGGAGCTGCGCAGAGAAGGCGGAGGAGCAGAGGGAGCACTCCGGAGCAGGAAGCGGCCCCACTTAGGACCTTTCCAAAGCTTTGCTGTGGCTTTCACCCTATAGGCTTACTATAAAAGGGCTTGCATTTCTCACATAGCTGTTAGACGGTTATGGAAGTTTATCTTTGTACCTTTCTGTTCATTGACTATTTGGTGTAGAAGGATGTACATATTTTTAAGAAATGAATTCCTTTTCTTTTGTTTCAAGATCATTTTATTGGAGGCTCTTACAACTCTTATTATGCTCCATACATCAATTGTAGCATATTAAATCCATACATCAATTGCATCAGGCAGGTAAACAAGTGGCCATCTAGCTCAGAAGCAACGAAGCCCACATGGAAGAAGCACACCAGCCTGTGCGATCATGAGTTGTCGAAGGGATCAGATATCAGGCATCATCAGAACAAAAAATCTTATCATAGTGAATGAGGGGGGAGTATGGAGTAGCGACCCAAAGCCCATTTGTAGTCACTGGACATCCCCTTACTGAAGGGTCTCGGGGAGGAGACAAGCCAGTCATGGTGCGATGTAGCAACGATGAAACATACAACTTTCCTCTAGTTCCTAAATGCTTCCTTCTCCCCCACTATCATGACCCCAATTCTACCTTACAAATCTGGCTAGACCAGAGGATGTACACTGGTACAGATAGGAACTTGAAAAGCAGGGAATCCAGAGCGGATGATCCCTTCAGGACCAGGGGTGTGAGTGGCGATACCAGGAGGGTGGGGTAGAAAGGGGAAACCAGTTACAAGGACCTATATGTGACCTCCTCCCTGAGGGACAGACAACAGAAAAATGGGTGAAGGGAGACGTCAGACAGGGCAAGAAATGACAAAATAATAATTTATAAATTATCAAGGGTTCATGAGGGAGGGGAGAGTGGGGAAGGAGGGGGAAAATGAGGAACTGATGCCAGGAGCTTAGGTGTCGAGCAAATGTTTTGAGAATGATGAGGGCAATGAATGTACAAATGTGTTTTACATAATTGATGTATGTATGGTTTTGGATAAGCATTGTATGAGCCCCTAAAATGATTTTAAAAAGAAAAAAAATTGCATCAGGCATATTTGTACATATGTTGCCATCATTCTTTTCTAGACATTAACTTTCTATTTGTCCCTTGGTATCAGCTCCTCTTTTTTCCCTCCCTCCCCGCCCCCACCCTCGTGATTCCTTAACAGATTATAAATTACTTTCATATCTCACAATGACCGCTATTTCTGTTGTTCATCCCCGTGGAGGCGGAGCGGTGTCGTAGTTATGTGTCCATCATTGCGATGTTTCTCCCTTCCTCCCTTCTCCTTCCCCCAATCCCCCTACCCTCTGGTATCACTATTCCTGTTCCTGTTCCTGGGTTCCGTGTGTCGTCAGCCTTATCTCTTGTCTATACCTGGGTACAAGCTCCGGTCCAGTTCAGAATGAGAAGCAGCGCTATGGTCATGATAGTGGGGGGGTGAGGAAGCCTCAAGGAACCAGGGGAATATTGTGTGATCCATCGGTGTTCTACTGCACCCTGGTAGACTCATCCCTTCTTGGCAACCCCTCTGTGGGGGGTGAATAAATGAATTCTTTAATTTGAGTTAGGTGGGAAGAATATATTCATACTTTTTAAGGCACTATACTGATAAAAGGTTCCTTCAAGTGAGCATATATTTGAAAGGTATAATGTTGGCATATGGAGCATTGGTGTTACAGTGGGTTTTGCATTACACTGTGTGTTAGTCTGGCCACTTTAGAGAAACAAATCCACAGAAACTCTCATATAAGAGAGAGTTTTATATAAAGGTTAAGTGCACATCAAGAAAACATCCCAACCCAGTGCTGCCAAAGCCCACAAGTTCAACATTAAGCCATTAACCCATATGTCCAACACCAGTCCACAAAGTCCTCCTCCATCTCACAAAACACACACTATGATGCTGATTGCAGGAGGAAAGCCGAATCAGTGAATGTGTAAGCATCTCAGCACTGGCAGGGGTCCCCACACGGCTGCTCCAGCACCCAGGGCTGCATCAGGGTAGGTCCATGTGGCTTCTCCTCAGGGCCGTCTTGCAGGAAATGAGCCTTGCCAGCTGAAGCAGGCAACTGGCTAAGGCAGCTGCACCCTGGTCCAACCATCAGAAAGCAAGAGATCCGAGAACTAGAAAGGCAAGGCTCACTGAGCCATTTATCCCTCCGCCCTTCAATTAACCCCACATGTGTTTATCGGCCAAGATGGTACAATAAACTAAAGGCCTCACACTGCTAACATAAAGGCCAGCAGGTTGGACCTAACATCGCACGGGGAAGATGAGGCGGTGATCCGTAAAAAACCCTGTGGAGCAGTTTCACTCTAGTCTACCAGGTTGCTAGGATGATTGGAAGTAGTGGGTTTTAAATTGCTGGCATAATTCACAATTAACTGCTTTTGAATTATGGTGCAGCGAAGAATATTGATAGTACCATGGACTACCAGAGGAACAAGCAAATCTACCTTGGAAGAAATACAGCCAGAATGCTCCTTAGAAGCAAGTATGGTGAGACTTCGTCATCTCATTTATTTCAGACATGTTATTGTTAGAGACCAGTCCCTGGAAGAGGATATCATGCTTGGGAAAGTTGAGGGGCAATTAAAAATAGGACGATTCTCCACAAGTTGACGGACACAGTGACTGCAACCATGGGCTCAAACATAACAATCGTGAGCATGGCAAAAGACCAGTCTTTCCTTCTGTGTAGTGTAGCACGGTTGTGCATGGAGGTTAACTGATGGGACCCAACAACTTCAACTAAGGATAGATGAAAATGACGGAGGTAACTGCAGGAATGTACAAAATGTTCCTATTTGATTCAAGATTTCTTATGTGGGAAAAAACTCAACAACCTTGCTTTGTAGAATTGTTCAAAATATTAAATATAATATTCATAAAGAGGCATACTCAATAAATGGTTTCCTTTTGGTTTTTTGGTTTTTGCCTTACTTTATCATATGGATGATGGCTGAAGTTGAAATAACCCTAGCTCATAAGTCAAGGAGCACTGCTGGTATAGTGGGTTATGTGATGGGCCACTCACCCCGAGGTCAGCAGTTCTAATCCACCAGCTTCCCCCTGAGGCTATCTTCTCCCATAAATACCAACAGCCTTGAAAATCCTAGAGAAGTATTATTTTGTCCTATAAAGTTGATTGGTTAGCTCATTACAGCATTTCATTTCAGGGTTCATCACTGTGGCATATTGATAAGGAACACAAATTTTACTTCCAAAGAGGATTTTGTTATTGATCTCTTAATGAAAACAAACTTACTGCCAGCTAGTCCACTCTGACTCATTGGAATCTCATAGGACAGAGTAGAATGGGCCTTGCAGGTTTCTAAACGTGTACATCTTTACAGGAGTAGAAGCCTCATGGGTCTCTCTCTCTCTCTCTCTCTCTCCAGTTTAATTGGGACATAGTCCAAATATCATATAATTCAACAGCTTAATCACATCAAGAGCTGTACAGTCATTACCACATCAATTTTAGGACATTTCCCTTTTTCTTGTACTCATTGTTATTAGCTCCCCAGCCCCTTCTGCTGTACCACCAAGAAAACATTAATTAATTCAGTGCCATTTCTATAAATTCACCCATTGTGGTAGTTACATAATTTTATGTCAATTTGAAGTATAAAACTGTAGGGGTGAAAAAAAAGTGTATGGGTGGACTCTAGGCTGTCAGTCAGGTTACAGCCTGATGGTGTCTATG
The DNA here is from genome assembly GCF_050624435.1 of Tenrec ecaudatus. Lineage (NCBI taxonomy): Eukaryota > Metazoa > Chordata > Mammalia > Afrosoricida > Tenrecidae > Tenrec > Tenrec ecaudatus. The sequence goes on along the minus strand of NC_134539.1, from coordinate 70,606,951 downwards.
GGCATGACCTTCTCATAAGGAGGGCTCTGGGATCCTCCCCTTCTTTCTCTGCCTTCCCCTTCCTTCTGGAGAGACACACTGGGACCTGCCAGAGCCCTGGAGATACATCCACTGCCATTGGGTCCACGGGACTTTGTACCCACCGCCTGTGATATTCTGTGCATCATTGCATGTGGCCTCGTGAGTATGAAGAGAGACTGTGGACTAGTATTGTTCTTATGGACTTGATTTGGATTGGGCTGGGATGTTTGCTGGATATATAATTACTTCTTGATATATAGGTCTTTCTTACACATATATGAGGGTCACTGAATTTGTTTGTTTCTCTAGTCAACCCAGCCTAACACATCCATCCTGGGTTTCTTTATTTTAATCATTTTATTGGGGGCTCATACAACTCTTATCACAATCCATACATACATTTATTGTGTCAAGCACATTTGCACATTTGGTGACCTCATCATTTTCAAAACATTTGCTTTCCACTTGAGCCCTTGGTATCAGCTCCTCATTGTTCCCCCTCCCTCCCCGCTTCCCCCTCCCTCAGGAACCCTTGATAATTTATAAATTATTATTTTGTCATATCTTACACTGTCAAACATCTCCCTTCACCCACTTTTCTGTTGTCCATCCCCAGGGAGGAAGTTATACATAGATCCTTATAATCAGTTTCCCCTTTCTATCCCTACCCTCCTTCCACCCTCCTGGTATCGCCACTGGTCCTGAAGGGATCATCCATTCTGGATTCCCTGTGTTACTAGCTATTATCTGTACCAGTGTGCATCCTCTGGTCAGATTTTTAAGGTAGAATTGGAATCATGATAGTGGTTTGGGGAGGAAGCATTTAAGAACTAGAGCAAAGTTCTATGTTGCATCGTTGCTACACTGCACCCTGACTGGCTCATCTCCTCCACCATCCTGGATTTCATATACAGAAAAACATACAGAAACAAACAAATGACAAAAAACAGTGTATACGGGGGTCCCATGAGTAGAGGGTCAATTTGATAAACAAAAAGCAAACTCACTGTCATTGAGTCGATTCTGAGTCATAGCAACCCTCTAGGAGAGGGCAGAATTACCCCTGTGGGTTTCTATATCCTTTCTCCAGCCTTGTCCCTGGAGGCTTCAAAGTGCTGACCTTGAGGTCAGCAGCCCAGGCAGGGTTCTCTAGAGAAACAAAACCAGGACACTTATAATTATATATATATATATGTGTGTGTGTGTGTGTGTGTGTGTGTGTTTATTCAGTGACAAGGATTATAACAGCTAATTAGTGCACACAGCTGTACAGAGGACTCAGTTCAACTCACTTTCATGAAACAGTTAATATACTGGAAGTCCTTCAACTCATGTGGACTGCTGGGTCCAAGGTCATGTTCTTCCCTCAGGCAAGACAGGCAGATTCTGCCCCTATGCAGCAGACAGCAGGGTGGGTTAGCAAATTAGTAGCAAGGGAGCTTGGAGAAGCAGGCCCCAATGGCATATTGAATTCAAGTAATGCACGATGGCAGAATCCACCAGCCTCAAGCTCAAGAGATGCGCATACTAACAGCATGGCAAAGCAGGTCTCAAATGAACCTCAAGCTCTAGCAACAAGATCCACGGGTTGTCGGGGCCCACAGGTAGTGTAGCACACAGGTTGAGGTAGAGAACTAGCTAAGGCAGCAGCACGCTGGTCTGATTACCAGGGAGTAAGAGATGCTGGCAGTCTTCATTGATTTTGGTCGCCCTCCAATCAAGCTTTGTTCCTGTTTGGACTAGTTGGCACAATAAACCTAACTATCACAGTAGTCATTGATGCGGTTAAGAAAAAAAACACTTGTAGTACAATGATGTGTTCCTTCATATAAGAAATGTCAGACTCCTAGGACCGAAATCAACTTCCTTAGGTTTTTCTTTTTCCACTCATTATCTTAAAACACGTTTAGAAAATAAATAATATTTTAAAATATTTATTAACTGTAAATATTTTCCATTTAAATGATAAACTATCATACCTCAGAAACAGAGTGTGTGAAAAAATCAAAACCAACTTTGCTGTCACCAAGTTGATACTGACTCACAGCTACGCGACCTAAGGTCCCATCTTTGTGGGAGCCGATAGCAACGTCTTTCTCCCCGGGAGTAGCTGGTGTGTTTGAACTGCTGACCTTGTGGCTAACAGTCCAATGCTTACCCAACAGCACAACACACACAAGAGGTCGTTTTACAAATATATTGAGAAAACCACATGTAGACATTTTTACATCAATGTACTTAACATAAAATACAACTGCAAGCTTTCTTTTACATCGTCAGTGTAATTAACATGGTAAAGACGATCTTATTGTAAAAATGGCTCAAATGGAATGGTCTTTAGGAATAGAATTGTCTGTGATCCTTTGAAAGCAGGCTTATGTCAACCATAGCAAGGCCAGTGGTCCTGGAGCCATTTCATGTGTGTTAGAACAGAACACTAGAACTTTACAGGCTGGTTTTTGGGAAGAACATTGAAAGGACTTTATTCCAAGAGGCTTCTGGGTCTGAACACCAACCTGCCAGCTAACACCCCCACACATGTACCATATGCAGCAAGCAGTGACTGCTTCATAACGTTACCTACCCATTACTGATTCATGGAGCCCCTATAGAGCAGGGGACACTGTCTCTTAGGGCTTCTGTGCCTGGACATCTTTATGGAAGCAGGCAGCCTCATCTTTCTCCTACAGAGCCCCTGGTGGGTTTGAACCATTGACCTTGCAGTTAGCAGCCCAATGGAACCCACTGGGCTACCATCACTCACATTCACTGCCATTGATGTCAGCTCATAGTGACCCTATTGGACAGAGTGGACCTGCCCCGGTGAGTTTCTTAAGTATAACTTTTCATGGGGGTAGAAAGCCTCATCTTTCTCCGGAGAATCAGCTGGTAGTTTTGAACAGCAGACTTCACGGTTTAACTTCACAACATGTGACCCACTATGCCACAGGATAAAATGTAGGTATCTGCTTTTGCAGCCTCCCTGGATTGTTCCAGCACCCCTACTTTGGGAAACTCTGGTTTAAAGGATGGAAACTTGTGGCAGTAAATCACTTATAATTAATTGTAAAGGTTGGCTACTAACATGTTCCATTTATCATGTTGACAAAGATTTCAAAAGCTAGCTCATTTGTCATGTTAATGGTGACACTGAAATCATGGTACATTGGGACTGTAAGCTGGTACAACTTTTCTTGGATGCAATTTGGTAATGGCTATGAAAATCTTTAAAACTAGTTGTCATCTTTACCCTGACCAGTTTATTTTTAAGAATTTAGTTATGCAAGGTAGCCAACCTGGCTGATAGTCACATGTGGGATTAATTGAAGGGCAGAGAGATAAATGGCTCGGTGAGTCTGCCTTTCGAGTTCTCAGATCTCTTGCTTTGTGATGGTCGGACCAGAGTGCAGCTGCCTTAGCCAGTTCTCTGCTTCAGCTGGCAAAACTCACTTCCTGCAAGACATCCCTGAGAAGCTGCATGGACCTACCCTGATGCAGCCCTGGGTGCTGGAGCAGCCATGTAGAGACCCCTGCCAGCACTGAGATGCTTACATGTTCACTGATTCGGCTTACCTCTGGCAGTCAGCTTCATCGTGGGTGTTTTGTGAGATGGAGGAGGACTTTGTAGACTGGTGTTGGACATATGGGTTAATGTTGTACTTGTGGGACTGGACAGCACTGGGTTGGGATGTTTTCTTGATGTACACATACCCTTTATATAAAACTCTCTCTCTGATTCGTGAGTTTCTGAGGATTTGTTTCTCTAATGTACCCAGACTCACACATTTATGGAAGTAACCCATGTGAGGTAGGTATCACAACCACAACAGCAGAAAGGAAGCAAAACTGAAGAGTGCTTCACTACCCAACAATAGAGAAGTCCTTATCTATAGTTATCAAGATGCTAACAATGTTGCTAAATGATCATATTTAACAGCCTAAGAACACGTGCACAAAGTACTTTTAAGGGAAACAAGGCAACACACACACACACACACACACACACACACACGGAGCCCTGGTGGTAAGCTATTAAGTGATCACTTGCAAACTACCAGGTGGGCTGTCAGGAACTCCTAGGGGGGAAAGAAGCAGCGATCCGCTTCCCTCAACAGTACGGCCTGGGAAACCCTCGGGTCACTGTAAGTGAACCAACTTGAGGGCGCTGGCTTTTGTGCTCCATATCCTCCGCAGAGGTACACTAATGCAACGAGGCCATACACCGAACTCTTCTGACTGGTTCCCTCTGAATAGTCACGACAGGCAGGAAACGTAGCGAAAGATGGTGGTCTCCTCCACATGCCTGAGCTAAATGACAAGTAGCTGGCTGTGCCACAAAGGAAGCGATTCCATTGGGAGAAACAACCACCATTGGGCACACATTAGAAGCCTACGTATGCAGTGAAGGACTCCAGGTGGGGCTATGTTCTGTTACAGGACCCAGAGTTTGGTTGTGCAGGTTAAAGCCCCCTGGACATACGCACTAGAAAGTAGCACCCCTAGGTCACTAAGGTTCTCCCGATACCCTCAGGCAGGCCCACCAGGGGCCGAGAAGGGATGAAATCTCGGGGGGGGGGGGGCGAGAAGGGGGCAGGTTCCAGTTCTCCTGCATTCCACCCACTCTCCTTTCCAGGCATCCTCACATTGCTCCCCACTCGCCCCTCCACGTGGCTTTTTCCATGCTCCCTGGAAGCGGGCAGCCCATTTTGATCCTGGACAAGACTCCCTTGTGCCCCTACCCGCTCACCGGACAGACACCGTGCGCTGTCTGAGGCTGTACGAACCACACAACACTTCCTATTCGCGGCTCTGGACTTACAGTAGTGGATTCTCTCAGTGTAGAGACACAAGAACTCGGGAAAACCAGCCCTAAACCCAACAGGAATACCCTAGTCTTTGCTTTTTCCATATTGTCCCATGTGGGCTACATTTCTTATAAAAACCTACAGCACGTTCATATTTAAAGGGAAAAAATGTTGTTCCTTGTTTTTAAAAGTCAGGCCTTTCTCAACTGACTGTCCAAAGACAATGAGGATAGCTGATCCACAGAACGTTTGCTGCTGTGCTGCAAACTGTGTTCAGCTCACAGTTGCTAGCGCAGATGCTTGCGGGCCAGTTATCAAGCCTCAGAGCTTCCCTTGGCTCTGGAGTCCAGGCCCGTTTCTTTCCTGTAGTAGTTATGCAGTCCAAGGAGGACGGCCTCCGCTGCCTGGCCTTGAGCCACCAAGCCTTCCAACCCCCTTTTAGAGTAGCGGAAAGGCTCATTCCTTCTTGAATAGGCAGATGGTGAAACAGCCCCTTGGTTCCTGCAAAGCCAGCCATGTTGGTTTGGCCACAGCTGGGAAAAAAGGCAAATGAGTTCTCCAAGCCCAGGCAAAATGAGCCCTCTCTCAAGGGCACTTCGTCTCCCGCCAGCTGGCATTGCCTGCAATGCCCAGGCCTGTTTCAAGGGTGGGCGGCGGACGAGAGCTGAGAAGCCTTCCTGAGCATCTAGACCAGTGAGAAGACAGGCAGTGAGGCTGGCAACATCACTGTCAGCAGTGACCCTCTTTCTAAGGCCAGGAGTCCCACAGAGCAGCAAAGCAGAGGCCTTCGATTGTTGAGTTAAGAGCCCTGGATTCTAGTGACATCTCCGTCCCCTTCTTTGAATTTCAGTTCCTTCCTCTCTAAAACAGAGGGGGGCAGGGTCGGTGACCTGAGCTATAAAGTTGTTTCTCGCCATCAAAATGTCCAGAATGATTTATATGAAAATTACCCGATCTACATCTCAGCGAATAAAAATGTACCCGATGCCTATCATCCCTGACAAGGAAGAACCAACATCAGGAGGCTGCTGCGTACGCAGGCCAAAGCAGTCAAGCGTTGTCTGTTTCCAGCATGCCCACCTACTGGGCAACTTATTTGAGAGGATGTGTTTCACCGAGATTGAATGTTCTACATTGCCAATACATCTTCTTATTCCTCTGTCAATGAGTAATGTGTTTATTAGTATAATGCATGTTGACCTAGGTAGGCAATGTAGGCTTGAGTTAAAAGAGTTAATGGGAACCGAAAACTCCAGAACAAACTCCCTGTGGTGGGATTGGTTCCAAGTCAGGGTGGCCCTATCTGACAGAGTAGAACTGACCGCTGGGGGTCTCTGAGATGATGAGTCTTCATTGGAGTGAGATGCCTCCTCTTTCTCCCTAGGAGCAGCCGATGTGTTTGAACCAGCAGCCTTGTGGTTAGCTAGCAGCCCAATGTGTATCACCACCAAAGCTCCTTTATTGGAAACAGCGACCCAGTTAAATCTGAGATTTCTCATTTGCTAGGCATTATTTACGATCTCTCAGCACCGGTTTCCTTGCCGGTTAAACGGGGATAATCATAGTACCTGCTTCCCAGAGCGATTATGGGGGTGGGAAATGGCCTGCAGCCCATTAAAGTCTTGGCCCAAAGTAAGTGCTCAAATGCTATTATTTTGTTATTGCTAGAAACCAGTACCAGCAGCTGCCGAGCCGATTCCTACTTGTGGTGACTGTACGTCTCAGAGAAGGATGATTCCACAGCATTTTCACAGCTGTGGCCTTTTGGAAGCAGAACATCAAGCCTGTCTTCTGATCCACGTCTGATTGGATTGAAACGGACAACCTCTGAGTTAGAACATATTTGCCCGCAATTAACTGTTTGCAACGCAGCATCGAGGGAGTCCATTGTTAATATAAGGCAAAACCAAACCCAGTACCATCAAGTTGATTCCAACTCATTGTGACACTTTAGATGGCTTCTGAGACTATAAATCTTTTCTGAAGCAGGGAGCCTCGTCATTATTCCTTAGATTGGCTGGTGGTTTTAAACCGCCAACCTTGTGGTTAGCAGTCAAACACTTACCTGGTAGCATTAATATAACAAGTGTGAAAATAATTGTAGGATCTCCTGAAACAAAATATAAGACCCTAGAATTGATATTTAAAGGTGACTTTATGAATCTTTCATTTCATTTCAACCCTCTCATTTTACATGTAAAATAATGATAATCATAAGGACTCAAGGGAATTGAATAGGGCCCAGGGACCCTTGGCAGCTATTTTAGTCTTTTTATATAATCGTGCAGTTGATTGATTAGAAAATGTAATAGGCTTCTCTAAGAAATTAAACAGATATTTCCCCGCCCCCACCACCAATCTTAGGGAAATCATTCCTATGATTTTTCTGATTTTGAATTGGCTGTGTGTTACTTGTGGAAATTTGACTAACATTTCAAAACGTCCTTCCCACGGAAAAAGGAGTCTGGCATTTTGGCTAGATAGCACCGCTGGCCCTTGCTTCAGCTGCATAAACTCTACTATAATTCCTCCGCAGAAAACCTCCCTCCCTGTGCACACAGACCACGCAGCCTCTTGTGGCTCTTGTCTTTTCCAGCAACTCTGACTAGTGAAGGGGGGAAAACACGAGTTTAGACAGCCAAGTTTGTTTTATTCTCGCCAGTCATCAGACAAAATCGCCTACTGTAGAAACGACAACTCTGCTCAGATAAGTGTTTGAGGGCAGTGGGAGAACCGAAGGAAATGCTCACCCCTAACCGAGACAAAAGCAGCTGACTTTGTCCAAGAACCCACTTACTCCTCTCAACCAGCCGATGGATAAGACATTGCCAACCCAAACCCACAGCCAACACAAGGAGGACCCCACCCAGGGGTGACAGACTAGCACTGCTCCACAGAGTTTGCTTGGCTGCCATCTTTACTGAGCAGCTCACGAGGCCACGCTTTGCCACCACCATGGGTGGGTTTGGACAGTCAACTTGTATACATTAGCTTGCACCAATCAGGGACCTTGAATGAAATACAACTCAGCCCATTTTACATGGGAAGCATCGAGGGTCAGAGCATCACGTACCAGAATTCGCACATCCAGGAATCAAAGGATTTGGAATTCGAGCCCAGAGCAATCTGCTTCCAAACTCTTTCTAAAAAGTAAACCACACCCATGGTTTTCATGGCATTCAATTGAATAAAGCATTTTTTAAGTAAAATAACTTGATTCAAAAAGTAACAATAAATAATACAAGATAGTTTCATCACATATTTGGACAAATGAGATTCACTAGGCAATTCACTTAAAAGTGTGTTCAGCGTTTCCTAGATGCTACCAAGTCACTGGGCATGAAGCAGTAAGGCTCGTTGTGAGTACTAGAAGTAATTCTCTAGTCCTTCCTTTGAGCATTATAGAACAAGGAAAAAAGGGAGACAAAGAAAGAATGGACTAACGTTTACTTACATAGAATCTTTTCTTTCAATCCAATCTCCTTATAATAGATCAATTCATTGTTTTGTGACCTTTCTTCAGGGCAACAGTTCTGTGGTTTTATTCATTGCACCCCCTTCTTACCCGCCACTACTGCCACCCCCCATCCTCTTTTTCAGAGTGGCTTTCCAGTCCACTTACAGTTCAGAGCAGATGTAGATGCTGGCCTGCTCCCAGATCTTACTGTGAATTCATGCCTCCGAGAGAAAATGACTTCAATCTACAGCAGAATCTGGACTGCTGCCAATGCAATATAAGCCCAAAGGAATCAATCCTATTTGTAGCCTGTTTCTGTTCTTTTCCCATTTCCGGTTCTTGCTGAGAAGGAACAGTACATAAAATTTTAATGATTTATAGAGTATGTCTTAAGGCCTCTCCCTCTCCCCCAGCATTGCCATTTGTCAATCATTGCAAACTGAAGAGCAAGAAACGGAGTAAATTATTCAGAATCCATACATGTGGTAGATTAGAAACATCTAGACCTGGCCAACGTGAAAACATACAAAAGTAGACCTTCACACACAAAAAATGAAATCATTTAAAATGTGAACAAAGTTCCAATCCATGCCCCAATAGATGAACCCCACGTAGCTTTGGGCTTCTCGTGTGTTCTGATGTCAGATGTACTGATTCTCCATCACTGATAGGTGCAGGAAACTACAGTGGCAAAAAAGTACAGATCACAGAAAGGATGGCTGCAGGTTCCTTAACCCTTTATCACTACCAAACGACTCAGAAAACCTTGCATGAAATGCAATGACGGGAACATGGAAGAACAACAACAAAATACTGATAACACCTCTAATTTCAGAACACCCACCATCCACCAAGGAGGAACACTTTGACTAAGTGTGATTGAACATGTTCATTTTCTATGAAGCAGAGTCAACAAATGATAGCTTTAGGATGGAACTTGGGCCTAAACACCCTGCCGATCCAAGAGTTTTGGTGTTTTCTCTCCATTTTCTTCAACATGTTTACATTGTTGAGCCATGACATCCCCCAAAACAGACTCAGTGGTTTCATTCATTTATTAGTTCATTAAATATTTTCTGGGTTCTTTCCGTGGGTCAGACACTGCCTGGGGCACTGGAAGATTGGGTGCTGAACAAGAAAGACAGGCCCCTGTTATTATGAAGCATTTGTTTCAGCGTCAAAGTTGTTATGCTCCCAAGAGGCAAACGCTAAGCACGTGATGTGTTCCATAACGGTGTAGAAAATACTCAGTACTCACAAGTGCTCTGTGGTCAGAGGTGTTTGAGTAAACAAACAAAAAACCCGTGTCAAGTTAATTCCAACTCACACTGTCCCGTAGAGCAGAGTAGAACAGTTAGCTGCACAGCTTCTGTAATCGTTGCCGAAGCAAACTGTCTCATCTTTCTCTCCTGAAGCCACAGTGGCTGTAACAATAGTTCAAATATAGGAACACTTGTGAAAATGGTGCAGGAACAGGCAGTGTTTTGTTCTATTGTACAAAGGGTCACTATGAGTTGGATCTGATTCAACAACAACAACATATGATGTATAAGATGCTGTGTCTGAGCAGTGGTTCTCAACCTATGGGTCATGACCCCTTTGGGGGGGTTGAATGACCCTTTCACAGAGGTCACCTAAGACCATCTGAAAACACATATTTCTGATAGTCTTAGGAACCAAGACATCACTCTCCTATCCGTTGCCGGGCAGGTCCACCCACATGCAGATATGCCCACATACGAGTACCCAGAGTGATGACATCATCTCGCCAACCCCATCACATATACTCCATACAAACACAGGTGTATGTGATAGGGTTGGCGTAATAATGTACTTATGTGGACCAGCCACACATGTGTAGAGAGCAGTTACTGTGTAGACAGTAGCTACTCTGTTAAAAAGCAGCTACTGTGTTGAAAGCAACAGTATTGGAGGTAAAAAGACACTTCATGATTTATAAGTACTGAGTAAATGTAAAATCATCAACTACTGCAAATATATAGCTATAGATATGTACACATATATCTGTACCATGGGAACGTACTCTTGATGCTGATTGGTCTTTTTATATTCATCTGTGGTTGATGTGAATACTGCCCCCTTGTGATAGAAACAGATATGTAAAAAAAAAAAAACAACAACAACCAGAGAATTGACTGAACTATGCCATGTATAATTGTTTGTATTATTAAAATTGTTGTTATATATTATTTTCATTAGGAAACCATCCCATGACAATGGATCATGTAGAGAAGAACATTAAGGAAAGAAAATATGAGGATTTTTTACAGTATGGTTTTACCTCAATAATTACAGCAGGAATTGAGAAAATGCAATGTATTATTTGTTGTGAAATTCTATCAGCCAAATCTATGAAGTCGAACAAACTAAAACACCATTTTTATAGCAATCATCCAAGCTTTGCTGGCAAGGATACCAACTATTTTAGAAGCAAAACTGATGGACTCAAAAAAGCCAGGCTTGTCACTGGTGGTAAGTACCACAAACAAAACATAACAGCCATTGAAGCTTCATATTTGGTGGCACTCAGAATTGCCAGAGCTATGAAACCTCACACCATTGCTGAGGATTTACTGTCCCTAGCGGCCAAAGACATTGTTTGAGTTATGATCAGAGCCAAATTTGTTACGAAATTGAGTGCAATTTCCTTATCTAATGACACTGCCAGAATAGATAACATGTCTGCTGATATTATTGATCAGGTAATCCAGGAAATTAAAACTGCTCAACTTCCATTATTTAGTATCCAGCTTGATGAATCTACAGATGTTGCAAACTGTACACAGTTACTGGTTTATGTGAAGTATATTAATGATGGCAACGTTAAAGATGAGTTTCTTATTTTGAAAACCTCTTGAAAGGACAACTACTGCGCATGATGTATTTGACACAGTTGGTTCATTTCTGAAAGAGCATAAGACCTCTTGGGGAAAGGTTTGTGGTGTTTGCACAGATGGTGCTCCAGCTATGCTAGGATGTCGATCTGGATTTCAATATTTGGTACTGAATGAGTCACCAAAAGTCATCGGAATTCACTGTATGATTCATTGGCAAATATTAGCAACAAAGATGCTACCACAAGACTTAAAAGAAGTAATGAAAAGCGTCATAAGTTCTGTCAATTTTGTAAAGGCAAACACTTTAAACAGTTGACTGTTTTCGCAACAGTGCAATGAGTTCGATGCACCAAATAATGCTCTGCTATTTCACTCTGAAGTGAGATGGTTGTCAAGAGGAAAAGTTTTAAAAAGTGTTTTTGAGTTTTGGGATGAACTCAAAACGTTTTTTAATCAGAAAGCAAGACCGTAGTTTGAACCACTTTTCAGCGATAAAAGTGAACTGCAGAAAATAGCTTACTTGGTTGACCTTTTTGCCATCTTGAATGAGTTAAATTTATCACTGCAAGGACCAAATGCAACATGCCTTGATTTGTCTGATCATTCCAAATGAAACTTCAGCTTTGGCAAAAAAAAAAAAAAGGGATGAAAATAAAATTTGCATGTTGCCTACCTTATCTGCGTTCTTTGAGTAACATGACATTGAACCAGACAAAAGGATTACGATGATAATTTCTGTGAAAGAACACTTGCTTGCAGATGAAATTTCATTGTACTTCCCAAACCTACCTGATATTCCATTTGTACTTGCCAGGAGATCATTCACAATCAAAGTTGAAGATGTTCCCGAGACAGCACAAGAGGAGTTCATTGAACTTACTAACAGTGATGCAGCGAGAACTGATTTCCCTACAATGCCAGTTACAAAATTCTGGATCAAGTGTTTGCAGTCATATCCTGTTCTGTCTGAAACTGTGTTGTGCCTTCTTACATTACCAACAACATATCTTTGTGAAACAGGGTTTCCTAGCTTGTTGGTTTCCCAGCAAGTCTAAATACAGAAGCAGATTTGTTGTGGAAGATGATCTTCATTGTGCTCTTACAGAGACTTCCCCGAGAATTTCTTATCTTGTGAAAAAGAGGCTCTCTCAACCTCCACACTGACATTGGCTTTTTAGACATACTGTCACAAAATGGAGCAATGTAGTTTACTGTTGTTATATTAAGACTGTTACCCATGCTACACCATACTTCAAGACAAAATTTCATGTATTTGTGATTAGAAATAAATATTTTGCAATATATTACATATTGTTTTATGATTAATCACTATACTTTAATTATGTTCAATTTGTAATAATGAAAATGCAACCTGCATATTAGATATTTACATTATGATTCATAACAGTAGCAAAATTACAGTTATGAAGTAGCAATGAAAATAATTTTTTGGTTGGGGGTCACCACAACATGAGGAACTATATAAAAGGGTCATAGCATTAGGAAGGTTAAGAACCACTGTGTTTGAGGGACAGGGGAGAGGAGTGGTGTATGGGATTTAGGAATGGGTAATGAAGTGATGGAGGCCTTGACAAGACAGAGAATAATAAAAACACAACAATATACGTAGTTTACATGTGTTGGATGTCTATCATATTCTAAGCTTTTCTAAATGCTTTAGATATGTGAATGTATTAAATCATCATGACAATGAGGTTAATAAACCTTTACAGGAATAGGAAGTCTTGCTTTTCTTCTGCAGATCAACGGGTGGTTTAGAGCTGCTGACCTAGATGGACATTGGGCCTCTACTCAAGTACTCCCTCAGTGCAAGAACACTTTGTTCTATTAAACTGGCATTCCATGATGCTCATCTTCCCGACACGATCACTGAAGACAAAGCAGGTGCATAAGCAAATGTGGTAAAGAAAACTGATGGTGCCTGGCTATCAAAAGATATAGTATCTGGGGTCTTAAAGGCTTGAAGATAAACAAGAGGCCATCTAGCTGAGAAGCAACAAAGCCCACATGGAAGAAGCACACCATCCTGTGAGATCATGATGTGATCATGATGTGATGCCTGATGCCTGATCATGATGGGATCAGGCATCAGGCATCAAAGAACAAAAAAGCATATCATTGTGAATGAGGGGGAGTGTGGAGTGGGGACCCAAAGCCCATCTGTAGGCAACTGGAGATCCCCTTACAGAAAGGTTGCAGGGAGGAGACAGCCAGTCAGGGTGCAGTGTAGCAACGATGAAACATACAACTTCCCTCTAGTTCTCTAATACTTCCTTCCCCCTACTATAATGATCCAAATTTTACCTTACAAATATGGCTGGACCAGAGGATGTACACTGGTACAGATAAGAGCTGAAAGCACAGGGAATCCAGGACCAATAATGGGAGTAGCCATACCAGGAGGGGAAGGGGAAGGGGTGGAGAAAGAGGGAACCAATCGCAATGATCTATATATAATCCCATCCATGGGGGTTGGACAACAGAAAAGTGGGTGAAGGGAGACGTTGGACAGGGCAAGATATGACAAAATAATAATAATTTATAAATGATCAAGTGTTCATGAGGGAGGGGGTGCGGAGAGGGAGGGGAAAAATGAGGAGCTGATACCAAGGGTTCAAGTAGAACTAAAATGTTTTGAGAATGATGATGGCAACAAATATACAAATGTGCTTGACACAATGGATGTATGTATGGATTGTGATAAGACTTGTATGAGCCCTCAATAAAATGATTTTTAAAAAAAGAACTGCTGACCTTTCAGTTAGCAGTCCAAAGCATAACCACTACACCACCATGAGGGCAGGAGAGTGGAGCTGTTTCAAGGGAAAAGAAGATAAAACAGTTTTGAAGCAGTAAATATAATCTTTTCCTTTCGAAGAAAAGAACTAGAGAAATATGGAGGTCATGAGCCAAGGTTTGTCTTAGAAAATTTGGAACATTTAATCCTCACTCATATGAGCAATCAATTTTGTCCCTCTCCCATCCTTCAACTTTAGCCTGAATGCTGAAGACTACATTAATTGTACATGTATGTCAAGATGGAGAGTATGTACATATTACTTACATATAGCTTTAGTTAACATGGAAGAAAATTAACCAATTTGGAAATAGGTGTTTTCAATAAAAAATTTTATTTAAAATGATATGAAGCACAATTAAATGTCTAAATGTCAAAGTAGTTTTATTTCTAGTTTAATATACAAAATGGTTTCAAATCAGAGCTAGTAAGGATAATTTCCCAGCTCCCTCTTGTGGCCAAGGTTAGTGATCATCAGATATAATGGACAGGTTTGTTTTTTTTTTTCAAGACTGTACCCATAATGATCAGAAGAGAGTAGGTGGAAATCTATATTTTTAAAACACTTCTGATGACCAGCCATTGAAAATATTCAGACTAAAACTTCTTTGCTTCACCCAAATTTACCTTGACAAACACCCAAAACTTTAAAAACAAAGTTTTTAGAGCCAGAATGAAATACGGAGATCATCTCACATTGCACGGTTGTTGCATTTTACACAGTCAGCAGCTGAACACCAAAGACGTAAGATTGCTTGCCCAAAGTAACAGAGGACACAGAAAAACCAAGTGAATCTGCCTGTAAACTCAGTGTCATTAATTGGATTTAGTCAAGATACTACTAAGGTTTGGACTTCACTCACTAAGGTTCTATTATGTCATTGCACCTAACTCTTCTTTGTAAATGTGTTCCAAGATGAAAACATGAACCGCTATTGAGTCCATTCCAGCTCCTATTGAGTCCATCCCAGCTCCTAGCATCCCTATTTATGGGACCACACAGCCTCATCTTTCTCTCTCAGATTAGCTGGTGGGTTGGACTGGAAGATTTTACAGCCAACAGCTCAACCCCTTGCCCACAGCACCCAACCCGTCACCCACAGCACCACCAAGGCCTGCAGCTCTGAAAGACCTGGAGCAGCCTCTCTTAGCTTGCGCTGCCAGGAGAAGCCAAGGCAGGAAATGGGAAGGAATGTGGCTACTTTCGGAAAGTACGTAGTTAAGATTACAATCTCAATGATGCAGAAAACTCACGGCACAGTCACTGTTTTTGCTTACCTTATTCTCAAAACAGTCACCTGGTTGACGCACGCTGGCTCCAAGTGTCCAAATATTACTCACTTCATAGGATAATAAATTATTCTAAAATGTTCCTGGTGTTTCAACGAGACTTCTGGGGTTTTATGATAATCCTGCGACTGTGCAAAGCCTCGCATATGTCACCCAATCAGAAAAATAATCTGTGACTTCCCGATATTTCTGTATTGAAGCCCCCTGAAAAATCTAGCTAATGGGGCACTTTGAATTTTTTTGTCTTTTTTTTAAAAATCATTTTATTGGGGCCACTTTGAATTTGTAACTGTTGTATAGTCAAGGCTGTTCTATGTCTCAATAGACTCATATATTTGTTTCTGCTTTTATCAGAGTAGGAATGTTGTGTTTCATTTAGTGTCAGAAGTGCTATTTTGAAGGTGTGTTATCTCCAATGACCTTAAGAGATCGTGGATTCCATCTTCGGCAGCAGCTGAGCTATTTGGTGGTTCTTCCTCTGCCACTTTTTAGGAGTTGTTTCAAGGCAAATAAAACCTAAAATCTAAGTCCTGCTCTTTTTTCACTGGTAGCTCTTCAAAATTTTATTGAAGGGTCAGTTTTTGCTCTTATAAATAACATTCAATCTCTTTCTGGAAACTAGGAAATGTCAACTAAGGTCATTTTGGACCCACCCTCTGGGACTCTGGCCCATTATATGAATAAGCACTTCGCTCCAATAACATATATGCTTTTGTCTGTTTGGCGTCACTTTACTAAAGAGAGCCTAGAAAATGAGTGGCCACTTGAAGGTTTATTTGCTCTTCTGTGCAGTAAGTTCGAGAACCACTTTGAATGCTTTCCAATGAGATAAAATAGAAGAGTTAAGATAGAAAGTAAGTGGCTACATCTCTCTGGGCAAAATGAATTAGGTTCAGAAAAAAATGAAACCTGGCTTCATATGATGGTTATAAAATGATTGCAGAAATTTTTAGTCTTAAAAAATGTGGGCACAGATTCAAGCATCTTCTAAAAGACTCTTGTATTATTTGTCACCAACCAAAAACATCTGTGAATGATACACTGGGGTATGAGATGGCCAGGAAACAGGCTGTCCACCAGTGGCAAGATAAGAGCACACTGTGGAACAGGGAGAGGGAACAAGATGGTCCAAAGATCTTGCAGACAGTTACTCAGTACATTCAACCGTTCCTGTGATTGCTTCTTCTCCTTCTTCTTCTTCTTGTATGCAGTGAGCTGGTGACCAAATGGGACTGGCTCTTAGTTTGATTGGTAAACTAAAATTTGCTCTTAATTATGAATAGTATAGGATTGATTAAATGTACTAATAAATGTTTGTCTACTGCTTTTATTAAAACCATCTACAAATAGGCTCATGCATTTCAAAGGAGCTGAATCTATATAACTAAACTAACTCAAATAAAGGAGCTCTTTGTTTTCTTTAGGTACTCATAAATCAAGGTGTTTACTTTTATTGGCCCCATTTTAAATTTGTTCCTCTAATTCAGTTTTGTCTGTTGCCATAATCTGATAGTAATCCATTCATCCTGAAAATGGAGCACATTAGATTGGCAAAATGAAGAAAGATTAATTTTCCTTTGACAAATGTTACTCCACCCATTCCGAATAAAGACCCTGTAGATAAGGCATATCCCATTGTGGATTTCCTGTGTCCCCAGGAGAAGTTTGACCAAAAGTTGGGAATGTGTTAACAGGTCCCAAATACAACTGCAGTTGGAGCAAACTCCCTTACTGAAGAATTAGTTTGGGCTGCCCACGAGAAAGCAAGAGGAGGAAATACTAAGAAAATGTGGCTACTCTTAGAAAAATTATGGTTAAGAATGCAAGCTAAATGATCCAAAAACGGTATGGAAAAATAACTTTTTGCTTAACTTGTTCTCAGAAAAGCCATCTCGTTTATTCAGGTCAGCTCAAAGATTTCTAAAGATTAAATGTTTTGTGGAAAAACAAGTTTTTTTTAAAAAAAAGAAAAACAAGTTGGTTCTGAAATATTTATTAATATTTTAATTATTTTAATTAATTAATTCTTAATTAAATTGCTGGGATCTTATGGTAACTTTGTAGCTTATTACACAAAGCCATGTATATATCAACCAATTAGGAAATAATACATGCTAGTTCTTGATATTTTTGTACTTAAGTATCCTGACAAATATAACTAATCAGAAAAATTGTGTGTACTTAAGTTCTGTTCATGTATAACTGTTCTATTATTCACTAAACTTAGGCCTTTTATGACCCTAAATAGGTAAGATTTTATTCTTTGACAGAAATAAATTATTTCTTTTTACTGTTTGGCTTATCTTCAA
Organism: Tenrec ecaudatus; assembly: GCF_050624435.1. Lineage (NCBI taxonomy): Eukaryota > Metazoa > Chordata > Mammalia > Afrosoricida > Tenrecidae > Tenrec > Tenrec ecaudatus. The sequence goes on along the minus strand of NC_134539.1, from coordinate 70,589,393 downwards.
GATTTGAGGAGTTATAAGGAATTGGTCAGGCTAAGTTTTTGTAGAAAGGACAAGACTGAATCTCCCATAAATCGAGTGTGTTCTCCAAGTTTTTTCCATGAGTGATGTTGATGAAAGGAATCCAGGTTGCACTTTCAGGTAAGCATTGGTCCGCTAGCCACGAGTTTGGAAGTTCAAGCTCACCTGCTGCTCCATACTAGAAAGATGAGGCTATCCTTCTTCCATAGGCATTTACAGTTTCTCTAATTCTATACAGTATTGCTATGAGTCAAAAATAACTCAGGGGCAGTGGATTTGGTTTACATGTTGATGGAAAAGGCGCCGTGGGGGTGCAGTGGTTAGGAATTTGACTGCTACCAGAAAGTTGGCAATTTGAACCTACCAGCCACTTGATAGTCTGCTTCCATAAAAATTGTAGCCTTGGGAATCCTATGAGGTGGTTCTACTCTGTCCTATAGGGTTACTTTGAGTGGGAATTGACCCAATAGTAACTGCTTGCTGTTTAGATGTTTAGGGGATTCTGAACAGAGACCCCTCCCCAGAAATGCAAAATCACCGCCTGCCATTCTACCATCTAATGTTTTATTCCATTGGGTCTCGGCGTATAAAATCCCTCTGCAGTCTCCCTTGGCAACGGTTGATTAACTATCTGCAGAAAGGCGGACTAAGGCATGGGGGAGGCACTACAGGAGTAAAGGACTTTGGAAAGAGGCCTGAGAAACATTGTCTACCTCATCATTTTACAAGGCCTTCATTTGTTTATTTCTAACATAATTACAGTTTCTGGGATTTCCTGCCCCCCATATTTCTCCCCGTGACTGCATCTACTTTGAGAAATTTTCAGCTCATGTAAAGTTTTTTTCTCTCAGAAAATCAGGCCCAAAGCCCAGCAGCCCTAGGGGCTTATTAAAACTGCAAAATTTGGGGCCCCACCCCAGACCTACTGAATCAGAATTGGCATTTTAGCAAGATCCCTAGGTGGTTCATAGGCACTCTACAGTTTGATAAGAACTGCTCAAAGAGATAAATCTCGGAATTCTGGGCTTGGCGAGGAACATAATGTTACCCTGGCAACTTGAGAGTTATCTCAAGAGTTTGGAAATCTGGAGTTTCATAGATTTCCATGATTGCAACAAGCATAATTATATCTTGCTGAAATTGCTAAAAATACAAATATCTCAAGCTCGAGAATTATATAAGAACTCTTCTTCTTTCTTTAAATTACAGTCTTGCCTTGACCCTCTACCACCCACTTGTCAGTTCGTCAGACTACGGTGACTCGCATGTTGCTATGATGCTGAGAAGATGCCACGAGGAAAATGCCAGATGGTCATCCATGGTGGACAGGGCTCATCAGAACTCCCAAACTAAGACAGACGAGAAAAAAAAAAAGACCTTCTGATCGATGTCTGAAAAGTAGCCAATAAAAACTTGATGGATCACAGAACACCATTCAAGACTCCAACTGACTTGCTTTGGATGCATCGTGGAGAGGGACTTATCCCTGGAGAAGAAGATCATGATGGATAAAGGGGAGGGCCAATCCAGGGAAGGGAAGCCCTCTGTGAAATGACTGGGAAATCAGCTACCACAATGAATGTGAACCTCTGAACAACCATGGCAAAGGAGTGGCGATGTCTCTTGCTGTTGTACCTGGGGTTGCCACAAGCCTGGGGTTGACTTAAAGGCAAGCAATGGAGAAAGCAACAACAAAAAAACACCCAACTTCAATGTGAGTGGTGTATTTTCAATGAAACAAAGACCTAGGTAAACAAGCAGCCACCTAGCTGAGAAGCCACAAAGCCCACATGGAAGAAGCACACCAGCCTGTGTGATCATGAGGTGCTGAAGGGATCAGCTATCAGGCATCAAAGAACAAAAAATCATATCATTGTGTGCTCACCTCCCCAGTATGCTCACTGAAGACAAATGGGTGCATAAGCAAATGTGGTGAAGAAAGCTGATGGTGCCCGGCTATCAAAAGATATAGCGTCTGGATCTTAAAGGCTTGAAGATAAACAAGCAGCCATCTAGCTCAGAAGCAACAAAGCCCACATGGAAGAAGCACACCAGCCTGTGTAATCATGAGGTGTCGAAGGGATCAGGTATCAGGCATCAAAGAAAAAAAAATCATATCATTGTGAATGAGTGGGAGTGTGGTGTGGGGACCCAAAGCCCATCTGTAGGCAACTGGACATCCCCTTACAGAAGGGTTCGGGGAGGAGACGAGCCAGTCAGGGTGCAGTGTAGCAACGATGAAGCATACAACTTTCCTCTAGTTCCTAAATGCTTCCTCCTTCCCTCACACCCCCACTATCATGATCCCAATTCTACCTTACAAATCTAGCTAGACCAGAGAATGTACACTGGTACAGATAGGAACTGGAAACACAGGGAATCCAAGGCAGATGATCCCTTCAGGACCAGTGGTGAGAGTGGTGATAGCGGGACAATGGAGGAAAGGTAGGGTAGAGAGGGGGGGGAGTCAACCTTTCACAGGGGTCACTTAAGACCCTCGGAAAACACATAAATATTTCACTATATATAATTATATATTGTTTTGTGATTAATCACTATGCTTTAAGTATGCTTATGTTTAATTTATAACCATGAAAATACATCCTGCATATCAGATTTTTATATTATGATTCATAACAGTAGCAAATGACAATTATGAAGTAGCAATGAAAATAATTGTATGGCTGGGGAGTCACCACAACATGAGGAACTGTATGAAAGGGTCGCGGCATTAGGAAGGTGGAGAACCACTGCCCTCGACTTGCACTGACTTCTGGCGTTTAGGTGGGGTAGAAATGACCCATTCCTCATCATTTGGCTTACTGCTGCTCATGTACTCCAAACTCCTCACCCACACAGAAGGTTGAGTTCAAAAGAAGGTAAAGAGAGGGTTGGTATGTCAAAGATACAAACAAATATTTTTTTCATAAATGAGGAAATAAAAAAGCCAATGAGCACATGAAAAAATATGCTCAACTTAATGAATTATGTAGTAGCTACAAATTAAAACCACAAAATACCATTTTGCTTGAAATCCCACTAAACTGGAAAACATGGAAAAGTACAATATAAAACGTTGGAAGGATATGCAAATGCTTAACTATTGGAGGAGCAGTGTATATTGGTTTGGTCTCTTTAGAACAAATGTGTCATTACCTTGTCAAGGTATGTGCATACACTATGACTCAGCAATTTCTTCAAGGTCACATATGAAAGACGCATGTATACATATGTGCCAGGACATACGGGCAAAGATGTTCACAGTAGCACTATTTGTGTTGGCCAAAACTGGAAACACGGCCCTTCTCATGACCCCCTTACAGAAGGTTCGCAGGGAGGAGATGAGCCAATCAGGGTCCAGGGTATCAATGATGAAACATAAAATTTTCCTCTAGTTCTTAAATGCTTCCTCCCCCCATTAACATGATCCCAATTCTACCTTACAAATCTGGCTAGACCAGAGGATGTTCACTGGTACAGATAGGAACTGGAAACAGGGAATCCAGGGAGATGATCCCTTCAGGGCCAGTGGTAAGAGTGGCAATATCGGGAGGGTGGAGGGAAGATGGGGGAGAACAGGGGAACCAATTACAAGGATCTACATATAATTTCCTGCCTGGGGGACAGACAACAGAAAAGTGGTGAAGGGAGACGTTGGACAGTGTAAGACATGACAAAATAAAAAATTTTAACTTATCAAGGGTTCATGAGGGATGGGGGAGCGGGGAGGGAGGGGGAAAATGAGAAGCTGATATCAAGGGCTCAAGTAGAAAGAAAACGTTTTGAGAATGATGAGGGCACCAAATGTACAAATGTGCTTGACACGTGGATGTATGTATGGATTGTGATCAGAGTTGTATGAGCCCCCAATACAATGATTAAACAAAAAAAGCTGGAAACAATCCCAATGCCCCTGGCAGAAGAAGAGGAGCTAGGTCAAGGTAGTTTCATAAATGGGATATTTAGTGTAACAAGACCCACTGCTCTCCAGTCGAGTCCAGCCCACAGCTACCCTGGAGGACAGAGTAGAATTGTACCACAGGATTCCTAAGGCTATAAGTCCTTATGGAAGCAGGTGGCCACATCTCTCTTCGATGGAGGGACTGGTAAGCTTAAGCCGCCATCTTTTTGGTAAACTCCCTGATACTCAGTCTATTGGAAATGAATGAACCGTAGCTCATTGTGACAAAGTAGATGAAACTCAGAACGTAATGTTAGGCAAACCATCAAAAAACAAGCTGCAGAGTCAGACTTACAGCTAAATACCTATATGTGTAGTTCAAAAACCAGGGGAATATATTTTGTGCATACATATACACTGGCAAGTAAAAAAATCATAAAGATAAATAAATTATTTTTAAAATCTCAGGACAATAGTTTTTCTGGGCTAGGGAATGCAGTCAAAACATGACACGGAGTGTGGAATTTATTTGATGCATTCTTTATAATTTGCCTTTACATTCCATAATGATATTTTATGACTAGAGTATTTACTAAATGAAAATAAATAGCAGCTCCCTTTATCTGCCATGATCAGTTGTCTCTGTTATTTTAAGATGCCCAAACTGTCTACGATGCTTGAACTTTAACCAGTTTCAAGGTCATAGTCTGAATCCCAAATCTAAGGAGCCATTTTGTCCATATTCAAAGTCTAATATTAAAAAGTGGGAGGAAAGTGGTAGGAGAAGAACTAGGCTCCAATCCAATCATTTACCAGCTGAGGCCTCGGTTTTCTTGCCTCCCAGTTGGGACTAAGAAGTGTAACCTCATAAGAATGTTGTCAGGAACAGAAAGGTGTGTGAAGGGAGATGGCAGTGTAATACATGAAAAATAATAATTGATAAATTATCAAGGGTTCATGAGGGAGAGGGGTGGGGTGAGAGAATAAAATGAAGAGCTGATACCAAGGGCTCAAGTAGAAAACAAATGTTTTGAGAATGATGAGGGCGACAAATGTACAAATGTGATTGACACACAATGGATGGATGAATGGATTGTGATAAGAGTTGTAAGAGCCCCCAATAAAATGATTTTTTAAAAAAGAATGTTATCAGGATGAAATTAACATGCACAAACTCCTGAGCACATAATAAGCACTCAGAAAATGTTCCTGTCCTTCATCGTCATGAGAGAAACAGATAAGAGTGTATGGTCCAAGTGGTGCACAACCAGCATCATTGTTGAATAACCATATTGAAGTCCATCCACTACCTCAGTGATTAATATCTTATTGGACCATATGGGGGTTGATCAGTAGCTGCAAACTCACAAATGAAAAGCAACATTTTCTTTTCTAACCTCAGAAATTAGAGCTAATGAAGCATTTCTGTCCTGGGTCCTGTATAAGAATGGAGTTACAGGGACTCAGGCTGTGGGCCATTAAAGCGTTTAATAAATAATGACAATATGACTCTTGGCGCCAGGATGGTACTCAGTGCCATTCACACACCCTGCCATTTGCTGAGTCATCGCTAAGCGGAGGAAACATGAGTTCCTGAAGCTACCTGGAAGGCTGATTATGTCATCTCTGGTTGCAATGAATCCTGGAATAAACGGCATCTCCCGGATGAGGAGGGAGAGATTTTAACTCCTGGGAAGTGAGATATTACTTTGCTCCAATTTACAAAAAAAAAAAAATCTACGGGACTCCATGCCCAGAAACTGTCCCCACCATGACTGAAAGCTGGGCTAAGGAAACAGAATGCATATTTTTAATTGATTTGGTCTTTCTTTGAGCCAAGCTGAAAGCAGCCTAATACATTTTTTAATTCCCAAGAGAGCTGGCTGCATTCAGAGTGACTCTATAAAGGATGTTCTAATTTGGGATGTTACAGGCCTCACTGCTGTAAATCATCGCAACGAAACTGCTGCCGTATCCGGTCAGGGGCCACATGAAAGGGCATCCTCTGTCCTCCTCACCTGCCTTCTCCTTCTTCACTTCATTGGGTATCAGGTCTCCAAATTACGGATAGGTATGCGACTGATCTTATTAATTCAGATGCTATGCCACAGAAGGGCTCTTGGATGTTAGAGCTGATGGCTGGATTGTGCGCTATCCAAGGTCACACAGGTTAGTTGTTCTCAAAGTGGGCTTTGCGTCAGAATCACGTGGGGCTTGTTAAAACAGACACCTGGATCCTACCCCCAGTAGGTCTAGCTTAGGCCTGAGAATTTGAACTTCCTACAGGTTCCCATAGAAGTTTCTGCGTGTTGCAGATGGTATCGTGCCCTTGACTGCTAACCAGAAGGTTGGAGGTTCAAATCCACCAAGAAGTACTTTAGGAGAAAGACCTGCAGGTCTACTTTGGAGGGAAAATGCCATTGGGATCCCTGAAGATTACAGTTTCATGCTGGTGCACACAGAGTTACCATGAGTCTTTCCATGAGTCATGCTCCTAGGTGATGCTGATGTTTCTTGGGCTTGGGTCACAATTTAAGAACTACTGCTTTTCTTAATTGCAGGACAAATTATAGTGACCATCTCTCAAGGAGTTCAGTATGTTTTTCAAGAGGAATCTCTTGTGGGATATAGCTTTTTGCTGCAAACTGAAAGATGGGCAGTTTAAACTCATCCAGCTGCTCCTTGGGAGAAAGCTTTGTCAAGTTACCCTGGTGCTGGTGACAGCCTAACATACGGAGGAAGTTCGAAGACCTTTTGCTGAATGAAATGAGTCACAAAAAGACAAACCTATATGGCTTCATCTATGTAAAAAGACAAGAACAGGAAAATGTGTAGCGATGAAAGTCTGCTAGTGGTTCCCAGGGAGGAAGGGAGAGGGAAAGGTGAGTGTTACTTGCTCCCGGAGTTTCAGTTTATAGTGACGGAAATAGTCCATCCACTAAGGATAGGTTATACAACCAATTAACATAATAGATTGTTGATAAGTTACACATCTGTAAAATAGTTGAATCAGAAAAAAATTGTGTGATAGATATATTACAACACTGATAACAAAAACAAAGAGTCCTGACTGAGCCTGTTTTCTTTAGGTTTAAGGTCATGATTTCATTGGCCATTGGCCATTCCCATTCATTAACTTAATAATGTGTTTCCTGCTTCTTTTCTATGTCCTAATTTGCCACAAATGCCTGAGGTCTTAAAAGCTTGCAGGTGGATATTCCAGACACAAGAAGTGTTTACCTGGAGCAGCGAGGAAAGAAAGATAGTCAGGAATAGGAGTGATACATGCAAAGTGGAGCCAGTTGCCTCCTTTGCCAAGAAGCTAGAACAGGGTTCCAAACTGCAGCTCGGGATATGTGGCTCTTTCGGTGCATACATGTAGATCTGAAGTGAAATAGAAAAAATTTAAAAGACATGACTCAGATAATAGTAATTTCATTTGTTCGTAAAAATATATTCATGGCTCACAAATAATTTTAAAATTGTTGTGAGCGACAGGATTGGCTCTTGCCAATTGGTTGCCAGTTGTGAGGCTAGAAGAATTGAATGGTGCTCACCACCATGACTGAAGAGTGTAATCGCAGAAACCCAATCAAAAGGCATAAAATGCAGAACTGAGTTTAAAATTTGTATGGAGTCACAAAAGCGGGGTGAAACCCAAAACTTTTGTGCTAAGTGAAATCTTTAAACCTTAAATCAAAATATCTCTGGAAGTCTCCTTAAAATCAAATCACAGTTGTAGTGAACTAGGAAAGAATGGTTGTCTTGAGTATTATGATCTTTTGATAACTTTCTATATGGAATCAAATTGAAAATAGCAACTCAGAAGATTAGATAGGAAACCTGGGGGGCAGGGGTGGGTGGGCATGCGTTTATGTTAATGGAGAGGAATCATTAGAAAAGGGGGGTGAGAATGGTTGTACATGCTAAGAATATGGTCAGTATTGCTGAATCGCACATGTAGAAACTCTTTAAGTGGTTCCTGTTTAATGTAAACAAGCAAACAAAAAGATTACTGCCAAGAAAACTCAAGGTATAGTTTTATTCCAGAACCAACTGGTTGACACCCAGCAATGACACAGAAGGCATAGGCGGTAAAGAGCGATGGAAGGAGACGCATCTGACCTCCTCTGGCGTCCCTACTGCCAGTCAGGGGTCAACCAAGCTGCCACGGTCCATCCTTCATTAAGTATTCTGACACCACTCATGCCTCCCATGCAACTCTACGTCTATGCTGGGTTCAATAATTGGTTGCAATGGCCACACAGAAGTAACAGACAATACTCACAGGGAAGGGGGTTTATTAGGGAAGTTAACAAGTCAGGATCAGCAAATGGTAAATATACAGTCACTGGTCTCTTCAGCCAGCAGCCAAGTCTCTCTCCTCTCTTCTCTCTTCTCCACTTTTCTCTTCTCCTCCTTCCCTCTTCCCTTTTCTTCTTCTTCTTCTTCTTCTTCTTCTTCTTCTTCTTCTTCTTCTTCTTCTTCTTCTTCTTCTTCTTCTTCTTCTTCTTCTTCTTCTTCTTCTTCTTCTCTCTCTCTCTCTCTCTCTCTCTCTCTCTCTCTCTCTCTCTCTCTCTCTCTCTCTCTCTCTCTCTCTCCAGTTCTCAGCCTCTAAGCTTCATGGAAGCTAAGTCTTCCTCAGGTCCTCAGTTTCTCAGCCACATGGTCGTTTGGTCTTTGTCTCCAGGCACCAGGAAGGCAGCCTGCCTCTCACTGCCCTACAGTCCCATCGTCTCAGGCCAGATGAGGAGAAAATAGCCCCCACACTTAGTCATTTGCCTCCGAGTCTCAATGCCAAAGTCTCTGAAGTCTCGAGTCTCAGTGGCCTTCACGACTTCAGACAGAAATCTGGAATGTGCTGCCCCAAGATTGTCTGGGTTCTCTCCTCTCTACGGCTGCTTCACAGGCTTCTAAAGCTGCTTCAAACATTTCTCATCCTTGATTAGGACGGTGAGGCAAGAATGAAAATGGACCAATCCCCTGGTCTTTTAGTGTTATATACTCTTTGCATAATCCCCCCCAAGCACCAAATGGTGGGAGTTAGAGAGGCTTGGGTAGAAGAGACATGCTAAGCACGTTCACTTCACCATACCATCTGTGCACCTTTGGCTTATGGAAGGTTTCTCCTCTGAGCCTTTCATAAGGGGTGACTTTATTGGAAGCAGACTAAATGCATGAGCTTAGGCGTTAGGTATTCATGGACATGGGACCATTCGTTAGCTGTGTGATATTGTTAAGCAAGTTACATAACTGATTTGAGTCTCAGTTCTTCATCTATAAAATGGAAAATATTTGCTCTTATGACAGATTGGGACTTCTGAAGAACTGAAAAATAATTTGACAGACTTATAGGAAAGTAAGAGAACTAATACCGCATCTAATTAGCTTCTTTACAGATGTGGAATCAGACTTCTCATGAGAGTAAGTACTAGGCGTGTTCTCACAGATAATTTATAGCAGAAGGACCAGAACTCTGGGATTTTCTTTCTTTCTTTTTTGAAAAAATCATTTTATTGGGGGCTAAAACAACTCTTATCACAATCCATATGTATATCAATTGTGTAAGGCACATTTTTACATTTGTTGCCCTCATCATCCTCAAAACATTTCCTCTCCACTTAAGTCCCTGGTATCAGCTCCTCATTTCCCCCCTCAGTCCCTCTCCCTCATGAACCCTTGATAATTTATAAATTATTATTATTATTATTTTGTCATATTTTACACCGTCTGACATCTCCCTGGGATTTTCATGAATTTCTTTAGCTTTAATCCTCCACATTGTTTCAGTCTTACCAAACCAAACACTTCAAAGCTAAATAATTGCCAATTCTATGGCAAAACAGGTATAGATTTAAAATAAGCATTTCAAAGAAGCCACATTAGCCAGATTTTAGAATTCAAGTATCATATCAATGTTGAGAAAAATGCATATTAATAGTGGAAGGATACAAAGAATTCACCCTGCTTATTGCCAACTGCTAAAAGAAAACTTATAGTAAGTCTCCAAAATTGATTTTATTTTTCTATGTAGTGAATAAAAATAAATTAAAAACTCTTCCTTGTGTCATGTTGGGGCTCAGCAAAATGGGTGTGGCTATTTATAGAACTCTTGTCATTACTATTAGAAATGATTATTTTCAAGAGGAGAAATGAGAAGATGAGAGTCTAATTTCTACAGGAAAGAGAACAAAATTCAAGTGTATTTGGAAAATTATATTAAACACCTGAGAGATAAAAGAATGGATGCATGGATTGTGATAAGAGTTGTATGAGCCCCCAATAAAATGATTTTTTTTTAAAGAAGTTGTACGAGGCCCCAAGAAAATGATTTAAAAGAAAAAAAGAAAGAAAAAACAATGGCAACCTAAAGGCAATTTTTTACTTAAGCAGTACTTGTTTGGTTCATATAGAATGCTTTAAAACTAACACTCTCTGGGTGGTGCAAATGGCTAAGTGCTTGACCACTAGCTGAAAGGTTGCTGGTTCAAACCCACCCCGAGGCGATTTGGAACACAGGCCTGATGTGATCCTTGGGTATTGTGTCAACTTGGCTGGGTCAGGAGTCTCAGGACTAGTAAACCCCGTGATGTAACCTCACATAGTGTAATCAACTTCAGTCAAGCAGTTTTAAGGAGCTGAGGGTGGAATACAACCCCCTACCTCAGGTCACATCTCTGATGAAGTTTCCTCGCAAGTGTGACTTTGTGGTCTTCACTGTATGTGAGTAGAATCTGTGGAGCGTATTTGTGTCTTGCTGTCCTGGATCCTGCATCTGACTTATCAACCTCTGGTTCTTTGGGCCTGAGTAACAGCCCGTCATATTGCCTGGGAGCCACCATTAGTCTGCCACCTGACCTGCCAAACTTGGATCCATTGGACTCTTCAGCCACAGGACTGATCTGCTAACCTTGGATTCTCTGTCTCTGCATCCACTAGTGGCCTTCCTGCTTTGTCTTCCTGCTTCCTGCACTGTCAGCAGCCCCTGCCTGCAGTCACTCAAGTTGGGCGTAGCCTCTAGCCTCACATCTGACTCATGGACTTGAACCGGACAGACTAGACCTAGCTTCTTCTACAATTGCGTGAATCAGTCCCTTAATATAATTTATTTATACGTATATGTACCTACACATAATGTATGTGTTTTTGAATATATGAGGTATAAATCTAGGAAAATTGGAAACCATTAAAAATTAAATGGAATGCATAAAGATCAATAGTCTAAGCATTAATGAGCTGAAATGGACTAATACTGGCCATAAACCAGAAAACCATGGTTTATTACACCAGAAATGACACAAATAAGAGGAATGGCATTCCATTAATCGTCAAAAAGGACATTTCAAGTACAATGTTGTCTGTGATCAAATAAGATACCCATACAGGGAAATCCAATCAGTACAACTATTATTCAAATGTATGCACCAATCACTAAATCTAGTGATGCTGAAATTGAATTCTTCAAATATCTTCTGTCTGAAATCAATCAAACCTGCAATCAAAAAGGATCGATAATTATTGGCATTGGAATGCAAAATTTGGAAATAAAGAGGAAGAAACAGTAGTTGGAAAATATGGGCTAATTGATAAAAACAAAGCTGGAGATTACATGATACAATTTTGCAAGATTAATGACTTCATAGCATATACCTATTTTCAGCAACATAAAAAGCACCTTTACACGTGGACTTCTTCAGATGGAATACAAAGAAATCAAATGGACTATATTTGTGGGAAGAGACAATGGAGACGTTCAATATCAGCAACTAAAACCAGACCAGGGGGCAGACTGAGGTACAGAGCATCAATTGCTCACATGTAAATTCATGTGGAAGTTGAAGAAAATGAAAACATTGTGGTAAAGATTGTGCGATTCTTTTTGATATGATTAATATGAATTTTATGATACATGGATGAAGTGTCAATAAAACTGCTTTAAAAAAGGAAAATGAAAACAAGTCCATGACACCCAAAATATGACCTTGAAGGTACCCCACCTGAATGCCAAGAACATTCCAAGAACAGATTTGATATATTATACATAAAGAGGTATAGCTGTAGCCCAGGTGGGAACAGAGCCCAGTGGGGCAGGAGGAAAGTCAAGGGAGATGGAGGAAAGAGCTCGGAGTCAAAAGGCATTTATGGAGGTCTAGACAAAGACATGTACATGCAAATATATATGAGGATGGGCAAATAGATCTATGTGTCTATATTTATAGGTTTAGTATTAAGGTGGCGGAAGGACCTTGGGCCTCTACTCAAGCACTCCCTCAATGCATGAATATTTTCTTTTATTAAATTGGCACTCTACGATGCTCACCCTCCCGACACAACTGCTGAAGCCAAAGCAGGTGAACAAGTAATTGTGGTGAAGAAAGCTGATGGTGCCCGGCTATCAAAAGAAATAGTGTCTGGGGCCTTAAAGGTTTGAAGATAAACAAGCTGCCATCTAGCTCAGAAGCAACCATGCCCACATGGAAGAACACACCAGCCTGTGTGATCGCGTGGTCCCAAAGGGATCAGTTATCAGGCATCAAAGAACAAAAAGCAATATCATTGGCTGCACACCTCCATGATACGATCGTCGAGGACAAATGGGTGCATAAGCAAATGTGGCGAAGAAAGCTGATGGTGCCTGGCTATCGAAAGAGATAGTGTCTGGGGTCTTAAAGGCTTGAAGGTGAACAAGCGGCCATCTAGCTCAGAAGCAATAAAGCCCACATGGAAGAAGCACACCGGCCTGTGCGATCATGAGGTGCCAAAGGGACCAGGTATAAGGCATCATGCAAAAAAAAAAAGAATATATATATATACCATAGTGAATGAAGGGTGAAGTACAGAGTGGAGACCCAAGGCCCATTTGTCGGCCATTGGAGATCCCCTCATAGAGGGGTTTAGGAGAGGAGATGGGTCAGTCAGGGTGTGAGGTAGTACCGATGAAGAACACAGCTTTCCCCCAGATCCTGGATGCTTCCTCCCCCCAACTACCATGATTCGAATTCTACCTTGCAGGGCTGGATATGGCAGAGGTTGTACACTGGTACATATGAGGGCTGGAGGCACAGGGAATCCAGGGTGGACGATACCTTCAGGACCAGGGGTGTGAGGGGTGATGCTGGGAGAGTGGAGGGTGAGTGGGTTGGAAAGGGGGAACTGATTACAAGGATCCACATGTGACCTCCTCCCTGGGAGATGGACGGTAGAGAAGGGGGGGATGGGAGATGTCGGACAGGGCAAGATATGACAAAATAACAATCTATAAATTATCAAGGGCTCATGAGGGAGGGGAAAAAAGAGGACCTGATGCACAGGGCTTAAGTGGAGAGCAAATATTTTGAAAATGATTAGGGCAAAGAATGTACGGATGTGCTTTATACAATTGATGTATGTATATGTATGGATTGTGATAAGAGTTGTATGAGCCCCTAATAAAATGTTTAAAAATAAATAAATAGATAAAAGAAAAGCATTGAAGTAGCATTACTCTACACCCATGGATCTGCTATGAGTCAGAATCGATTCAATAGCTGATGAAAAATAACAACAACACTCCTCATCTAGTATGCATAGACCTTGGGTGCAGGCGTGTTGGAGGAGCTGCTGAACTGAGATAGGTCAATGGCAGAGAGGAAAAAGGATCCGTAGGCTTTGCACCTCGTTTCTGTGCTTCTGGCCCTCTTCAGCTCATCACACTGGTCACTGTTGAGCTTCCTATTTTGGTGAAGCCAAGAAACAAAGGCCCATGTTGTGAATTGAAAGACCAAGTTATGCTTGGATAGTCTTTTATTCTTTGTCTTGTTGTGAGTCAACTCTTCACCACTTAACTTACAGTAAGACTTAGGACCAATGCTATATTTTGTAAAGTCTCTATGGTTTGAAAATGTTAAAGCTTTCATTTTGTGAAACTATAAGGGGTTTCAAAAAGTTTATGGAAAATGGAATTAAAATGTGTTTTATTTTTTACTCTTTTCTGCTTTATTCTTTTTAAAAAATAATTAAGTGGGCTTATACAACTCTTACCACAATCCACACATCCATCCATTGTGTCAAGCACTTTTGTACATTTGTTGCCCTCATCATCCTCAAAACATTTGCTTTCTACTTGAGCCCTTGGTATCAGCTCCTCATTTTCCCCTCCCTCCTTCCCTGATCCCCCCTCCCTCATGATCCCTTGCTAATTTATAAATTATTTTTATTTTTCATATCTTACACTCTCCGACATCTCCCTTCACTAACTTTTCTGTTTATCCCCCAGGGAAGGGGTTATATGTAGATCCTTGTAATCTGTTCCCCCTTTCTCCCTGACCTTCCCTCCATCCTCCCGGTATTGCCACTCTCACCACTGGTCTTGAGGGGTTCATCTGTTCTGGATTCCCTGTGTTTCCAGTTCCTGTCTGTACCAGTACACATCCTCCAGTCCAGCCGGATTTGTAAGGTAGAATTGGGATCATTATAGTAGGCAGTGGGGAAACATTCAAGAACTAGAGGAAAACTGTATGTTTCATCGTTGCTACATGGCACCCTGACTGGTTCATCTCCTCCCCGTGACCCTTCTGCAAGGGGATGTCCAATTGTCCACAGATGGGCCCTGGGTCCCCACTCTGCACTCCCCCTCATTCACAGTGCTATGATTTTTTTGGTTCTTGATTGAGGTTTTTCTCTGTTTGACTTTTGTTAATCTGTTTGTGTGTTTTCCTTTTGAAATGTTTTTTTCTGTAAATGAAATCCAATTCTATAGACAGAATGATTTCTTGTGGTTATGGCAGGAGTGATGGGGGGAAAATGGGGAGCTAATAAGGAATATAAGAATGAATAAAATGTTCTAACATTGAATGTGGTGATGATTGTATTACTCTTCTTAATATGATCGAACTACTGAATTGTATAGTTCATTAATTATATGGCAAAAATCTGATAAAAAATAGATAATGGAATTTTTCCACAAGCTTTTTGGAAATGCTTTCATTTTCTTACTCCTCACTTATCAACTAATTTTTATCTGATATTTCCAACACTAGTGAAAGAGTCTACTCTCTTGGGCATTCTCCTGAGGTGTGGCTCTTGGTCTGCCGGGCAAAGCAGGCAGCTCTCCCAAGGGTCTGTTGTTACTCCCAGTGCCAGAACTACCATGCAGTTCTTCAGATGAAAGAAGAGGATATATTTTTTCAAATCATTTTATCGGGGGCTCATACAACTCTTATCACAATGCATATATCCATCCACTGTGTCAAGCACATTTGTTGCCCTCATCATTTTCAAAACATTTGCTTTCTACTTGAACCCTTGGTATCAGTTCCTCATTTCCCCCCACCCTCCGTCCCTCATGAACCCTTGGTATTTTATAAATTATTATTTTGTCATGCCTTACACTGTCTGCGGTCTCCCTGAAAGAAGAGGATATTGAGGGAGCCCTGAGAGAAGGAATTGCCTGGGAGGCCCAGGAGGAAGTGTAGCTGAGGGGTGGGGGGTGAGGTGGGGGCTTGCTGCTGCAGTACCCTGCAGTAGGAAGGGGACTGGGGTAATTGGGGGCCGGGGGACATGGAAGCTGGCCGCCGTCTTCTCCTCATGACCCAGGCTGCTGAGCTCTTCCTCCGAGCTGCTGTTAGTCTCCAGACTATGGGCCTTGAACTTCAGCACGGCGCTCACTTTCATGGGGTCCTGGCTGACCTAAAGGGTGGCAGCAGGCAGCTGGGGCTATGAGGGTAGCAGCTGAAGGGGCTGGGGCTGGGGCAGGGACACAGGCCACACCCTTATCAACTATCTTGATACTCGGTCCTGTCAATTGCCTGAGAAGCTAACTGCATCCAGTAGAGGTGCCAGGCCCCGGGCTCACTAGCATCCCAGCCCTGACAAGCAGGGCTTTGGTCCAGGGCACAGAAGTGCGAGGGATATAGCAGTTCTAAGGCTCCAGGCTCCAGAACAGCTACCACATTTGCCTCCTTCTCCTCATATGTCAATTTTGTGTAACAACTTGGTTTGGAACCTATCCATGCCAGTACATGAGGAATACCAAACCCAAACTAATGAGGGCATGTTAAAATCACCTTCCAGGACAGGCAACTTCATTGCAAGATGCTGACTTACATACCACCTGTGAACATAGTGACTCCATTCTGAGAGAGGCTAATAGCCCAGTAAGAAATGCTGAATCACTGCAGACTCACTGAAAAGAAGTAAACCACTTACCAGGGCAGCATCTAGAAGCTTATCAAACACATCTGGGGAACCCTGATAAGACCTTGAATGACCTCAAAGAGCCAGCAAGACCATCTATAAAAGGCCCAGGTAGAAAGACTGAACTCAGAAAGCTAGGAACCAAGCAGGAGACATCAGCTCCTGCTCTCTGCAACTCTACCCAGGTGAGTACACCGATGAAGCAATGCCTAACACAAGTAAGGGCCAGTAACTGATATGATGTTGTGTGAGTCTGGGTACTTTAGTGAAACAAATCCACAGAAGCTCATATGTATAAGAGAGAGAGTTTTATATAAAGGGTAAGTGCGCATCAAGAAAACATCCCAACCCAGTGCTGCCCAAGCCCACAAGTCCAACATTAGGCCATATGTCTGACACCAATCTACAAAGTCCTCCTCCATCTCACAAAACACATGCAATGGTGCCGACTGCAGGAGGAAAGCCAAGTCAGTGACCGTGTAAACATCTCAGCGCTGGCAGGGGTCTCCACACAGTTGCTCCCGCACCCAGGGCTGCGTTGGGGTAGGTCCATAAAATTTCTCCTCAGGGCTGTCTTGCAGGAAGTGAGCCTTGCTAGTGGAGCAGGAAACTGGCTAAGGCAGCTGCACCCTGGTGCGACAGTCACAAAGCAAGAGACCCGAGAACTCAAAAGGCGAGGCTCACTGAGCCATTTATCCCTCCGCCCTTCAATTAACCCCACATGTGTTTATTGCCCAGGTTGGTACAATTAACTACCTCAGATGCTGAATTAATCTTGTGTTACCCTAATAACTTATGACTTAAGTTAATTGTAAGATTGTTAGATTGTTTGATATGTATTTGAAGCGAATAAACAGAGCATTTGAAAATGTCAAAGAGCATTAAGTAATTATCAATCACGCCGCTTGTGTCACCAAACCCACTGCCATTGAGTCAATTCTGGGTTTCCAGGCTGTGAATCTTCATGGGAGTAGATAGCTTCATCTTTCACCTGAGGAGCAGCTGGGGGTTGAACTGCTCATCTTTCGGTTAGCAGTCCAATACTTACCCGACAGCACCTCTAGGACTCCTTAAGTGAAGAACTCCTGCACTTGACCATTAAATGGGCAACACCTGGCTCAGGGAGGATCCTGGGTGGTGCAAATGGTTTGCATTTGACTCTTAACCTGAAATCTGGCAGATCTGGTGACCTGCTTTCATAAGGATTATAGAGAAGAAGGACTTATGTGGAACTGGTTCAGTAGCATGGGCTGACCGTTTTAAGCTGGCAAAGTAGCCAGGCAATGGGTCTCTTCCATATGGACTTAAACTCAAAACCTCACTGCCATCCAATTGATTCAAACTAATGCACTTACTACCTGTTAATGAAAACTCTCTGCCACTGAGTTGGTTCCTGCTTATAGTGATCTTATTGGACAGAGTAAAACTGCCCCTCTGGGTAAATTTAAATGTTTATGGGAATAGACAGCCTCATCTTTCTCCCTTGGAGTAACTCATGGATTCACTCCCTTGACCTTGTGGTTCAGTGCTACTAACCCACTATGCTAACCACAGCGGACTAACTAATTGCACCACTGGAGCTACAAACCACAGCTCCTTAGTTACCTGTTAGAAGGGTCTTCATTCAGTGATATAGCCATCCCCCCAAAAGCAGGAATTTCCAGTGACTGCAAAGCACAAACTGATGTGCCTCAGATCAGTGAGGGTGGGAGAGAAGTGTGGTCACAACTAAGGGGCAGGGAATTGTGCATATCAGAAAGTCTCTTAACTGCCCAGCCCCGGAAGATAGTTAATTCTCACTGATGGAAAAACTTTGTCCTAGCACATAATGAAAAATCCCTTTACAAAGGCCAGTGTGACCCAGGCCCAAATCCTTCATTTGGCGATCATTTTAATAGGCCTAAAAATACATTATTTTGGAATGATAATATCAAACGTATATGGCTATCTATTGAACCTTCCAGTATAATGAGTTTATGGAATACAAGAGAATGTTTCTTTTGAGATACTGCAATACTGCTATTGTTAGGCTGGAGGCCCAGCTGATTGCTTCTAGGGAGTCTTTGTGTGAATTTGAAAAATGCACCCCCCTCTGGGTGTTGCAGCCTTGTGGGTACATGATTTGGCAAGTGGAGCTGGACTGGATCTTAGCTCCCTTGTGTCCCATTGGCTAGGCGCCTTTGTGCAATACACACGCGACCGTTCCGTGAAGGCAATGTGAAATGTGTCCCAGCAGAAAGGATTAAAGGCTTGATGTGCTTGTAATAGTTCATCTGTATTTTAAATATGGGAATGCAATTGGCTCCTTCTCTCCCCTAAAAGTAGGCTCTATCTTGAAGAGATAACGGATTGTTAAGCTTAGATGGAGCTTTCCTGACTTAGAAAATTAAGAAGTGGTCTTGGTGAGTCGGAGCTCTGGCAGGGTAATGTTAGGGTTGGGCTTTGATCTGCAAGAGTTCAGAACCACCAGGTGCTCTTTGGGCGACAGATGGGTTTTCTGTTCCCATTAACAGTTACAGTCTGGGAAATTCACAGGGACAGTTCAACCCTGTCCTATAGGGTCGCTATGAATCGGCATCAACTTGATACTATATATAGTATCTGGTGAGTGTATAGTAAATGGAGAAAATGTTTAAGTGTCAAGGATTTCATTTTACTTTGTACCCATAATCAACACTTGTGGAAGCTGCAGGAAAGAAAACAAATTATTACAGCAGGCAAATCGACTTCAAAAGACCTCTGAAGTATTGAAGAGTGCAGATGTTCCTTGGAGGAGTAAGGTGACACTGACCCAAGCCACAATATTTTCCATTGCCTCTTAGGCGTGTGAAATGTGGACTATGGCTAAGGAAGACCTGATGCATTGAATTATGGTCTTGGTGGAGAATATTGATAGTACTGTGGCCAGCCAGAAGAACAAACAAATCTGTCTTGGAAGAAGTCCAGGTGGAATATTCTTTAGAAACAAGGATAATGAGGCATGGTCTCACATATTTGAACACGTTATCAGGAAGGATCGGTCCCTGGAGAAAGAATTCACTGCCACCAAGGTGATATCCACTCATAGTGACCCTGCAGGACAGGGTAGACCTGCCCATCTGGGCTTCTGAGAGTATAATTCTTTATGGGAGTAGAAAGCCTCCTCTTTCTCCTGAGGAGGGGCTGACAGTTTCAAACATTTCTACCCTTACCCACTTGTAACAAGGTGCCTTCATCTTCCCTCCTCCGTTGGGTGGTAGTTGATAAAGCAACTAGGGAGTTGGAACTTCCATCCCCACCTGGCAGTGAAAAGATCTCTTGACCACTTTTGCCCCGTCATGTCAGTAGAGACACATGGGAGGTCTGGATTTAAGCTTCCTCCCAGCAGTAAGAAGAGACCAGGATGTTCTCAAAAATGGCCGAGTTGGATCGTGGAACAGTAACCTCATTTTAGATATAATTAGGCTACCCTCCCACCCCCGCCTCTTGTGATGTCAGCGGAGCCCTAGTGAGGAAAAGTAGTGAGGTACTCTGGTGTTTTCTAAATTGGTTACAATGAGCAGAGGCAAGATGGGAAGCCTGAACCCCGACTCCCCCAGCATTGACACCCCCTTCTCGTTCGCAGGATGTCAATGACGATCCAAGTAGGAAACCATGACTTCTATCCGTATCCAGCAGGAATAAGGTGGCACTCTTCATTCTTCCTCCTCAATCAGCATGCTGTCCGAGGAGACCTGCTAAAGCGAACTATAAGAAGATCTAGAATCTGAGCATGTCACTGTATGTTACTGAGCTGATTGCTGACTCATAATGAGTCTGCCCAACTCAAACTCACTGTAAAGTCATTTCCTATGCATGGCTGGTAGAACTGCCCTAGTGGGTTTTCGGTACTATAAATCTTTAGGGGAGCAGAAAGCCTCGTCATTCTCCAAAGGAGCAGCTGGTGGATTTGAACTACTGACCTTGTGGTTAGTAGCCCAAGGTGTCATCCACTGGACCACTAGTGCTCCTGCTAGCAATCCTATTTCAATGCTACACTACAGAAAATCTTCAGGACGCAATTGAAAATCACTCATTCCAAAAACCAGGAAAATCTAAACTTTTACAATCAATCAACAAATGTTGGCGTTGTCTGACAAGGATTTTAAATTGTTTGAGCTTGTTTTAAAAATGTTTCAACAAGCCATGAAAAACACTGGAAACAAAAAGAGAGACTCACAGTAAAGAAATCGAAGGTATCAAGAAGAACCGAACCAAATTTAAAATTAAATACGAAAAGTGTAATCATTGAAATAAAACTCAGCTAATGAGCTCATAGCAGATGGAAGAGGACAGGGAAAGGAACTAGTGAACTTGAAATAGAGCAATGAAAATTACACAATCTGAACTAAGGAGAGATAGCCTGTGAAATCATGAAGATCCGGTACGTGTAGAACTATAACATCGGAGGCGATGTCTACGTCCCACGTAGCGAAGCAAAAGAGGAAAGGGCTGCATGTGTTTCCAAGAGATAATGATGAAAACATCCTCAAATTTGGCAAAGACATAAACCCACAGATTAAAAAAGTTGACTGAACTCCAAGCAGGAGAATCTGGAACTGAGCTATCTCTGGAAAGAATTCTAAAACAGACATGTGTAGAATTAATCAGTTCCGTCATAACCGTTGCCATAAAGCATCATGGTCATCGTGTTAGGAAGGTCTCAAAAAGAAATCAACTTGACAATTGATGCCTTAGTTTCAGAGAAGCTTCATCTGTGAAGCAAGTGCAGGTTCATTAAATTACTAAAGAGTTTTGTTTCATTTTGCAGGGCGGGTGGAGAGAAGAGGGTGATGTTTGAGGAGAGATTTTGGCTTTCATCACCCACCAGTAGTGACTCATTCCTTTCACAACTTTCACAATGATTTATTTTCTATCCTCTAAGCAATCGGGAGCAAAATTAAGATGCAGGAGCATATAAAGAAATTATTTTTATTATTATTTAAATGTAAGTCAAATTTAAAACCCTAGCAGAAGGACCATTCCAAAATATTTCCCTCTAACCACAAATAACCATACATAGCACCAATGTCAACTGGTAGTAATTTAATTTAAATTTTAGATTTAAATTTAATTAATTTTTTTTAATCTGACTGCTTGATAGCAACTAGGACACATTTTCTCCTGACAGACCTGTTGTGTTAGTCTGGGTAGACTAGAGAAACAAATTCATAGACACTCATATGTGCATAAGAAAGAGCTTTATATAAAGAGTGATTGTACATTAAGAAAACATCCCAGCCCAGTCCAGATCAAGTCATAAGCTCATATGTCCAGTACAAATCTATTAAGTCCTCTTCAGACTCATGAAACACATGCAATGATGCCAAATACAGAAAGATCACAGACCAATGGGTGGGAAGTCATGTGGATCCATCGGAGTTGTAAGCATCTCTGCGCTGACAGGGGTCTCCATGTGGCTGCTCCAGCTCAGGGCACTATTGTAGTTCCATGTGTCTTGTCAGCTGCAATGTCTCCCAGGGAGTCAGCTTGTGTTCCACCTCAAGGAAGCTATTTGTCTCCTTAGTGCCTCCAAATAAGGTCATCAAGCTACCACCTGATTAACAGGCTAAACTCCACCTTGTACTCTTCATCCTCTCAAATTGACAGCAGGTTATGTAAAAATCACACCTAGAAAGTTCCCAGCAGAAACCCTGGTCATTGTTGAGAGCTTGGAAGCAGCGGAGCACGTACCAATTTTAACAGATTCAGAAATTCTGGAGACAAAACAAGATCTCTGCTATTGTAGCTCCCTGAATCAAAGGAACCCTCTGGCAGTTTGATTGCTCATTTTGCTAGGTATTTTACAGAGAGCGTAGCTAGTTTTCTCATAAAACTGGCCTATAAAAGGAGCTCTGGTGCCTTTTGCTCAAACACTAGCTCCTGTAGTCCTCATAGCAAACCAACAAGGTGACTTTAACCTTCTCTTTATTGGGCTGGAGAAAGGAATTCCGAAAGACTGTGGTTCATGCTGACCCCCTTCCATCGGATGCTGTTACATCAGGAGCACATGCCTGATAGCCTTCCTGCCAGACCATGCTGGAGTCTAACAAAGCATGCAAACTGTATCTTATTTGGGGCCCGTCACTACTATTGTATGGGGCAAATATCACCTGTCTTTATTTTAATCAAACTAAAATCTTTGATAGAACGTCATAGAATATAAATAAGAATATTTAATATTCTAGAATAAGTATTCTTACCCTTCGGCTCTATCTTGTTCAATGCTTAAGAGCTTTAAAGACTGTCCTTTATTAATCATTTCCCCCAAAATTCTGTCTACTTTGCACCAAGCACAGGAACAGTCGCCGCCCTTGAGGAGACTGATGATATTTGTTGAGAAAGGTAGACATGCCATTTGTTGTCATTGAAGGGCATAATGAGTCTACTATCTATTTTATTCAGATATTCTCAGTGACTGGAGCTTTTGCTGGACATTGATGAGCCTTTGGAAAATGTCTTTTAGTATCTTTCTGCTAAACCTTAGAGGTTAGCTCATTAGGCGTCCTTCAGTTTAGCATCCAGAATATTCCTAAATACTTCCAGCCAGCAGCCTGGCCAACACTAAAACTATGTGGAAATCTTTGCACATATTTGTATATTGCAAAACCTTCTGAAAATACACATATTTTCCTAATCCTCCCTTCATAGCTAGTCATGATGGTCTAAAGAAAAACGGTCATATAAAAAACATGGTAATCCTGAACCTCTCATCCCTGTGAGTCAGAGCATCAGTCTCTGTTTTATAGGTCGACTCCTTCTTTGTTTCTTTTTGTGTTTTCTTGTTTGGTTTTCCTTCCTCATTCTTCACCCATCCCAATGACTCTTGCCATTTACTTTCCTTATGTCTTCCTGCACACTCCATTTGACTGAGAAGAATGCTAGAAAGCTGCTGTGGTCCTTAGGACATGCACGGGGGGTGAGGGGGTGAGGGGAAGTCCCTGGAAAAACTCCATGATCGTTTCATTCCATTTCCTACTTTTTGAAGCCCCCATCCAGTTACAGTCTCAGAAACCCACAGGGGGCAGTTCTCCCCCATTCTATAAGGTCACGATGAACTGAATTCAATGGCACTGAGTTCGATTATATGAAGCAGGACTTCTTTTGATCTCTGGCTAATGATTTTCATTTCCACTTTAGACATCTTTCACTGCTTTGGGTCCATTCTGAGTCATAGCACCCATTAAGGCAGGGTAGAACTGCCCCTTGGGGTTTCCAAGGCTACATATCTTTATGGGAGTAGAATGCCTACGCCTCGTCTTCTGTGGAGCAGCTCAGAATCTACATTTTAACAAGGTTCCCTAGGTGATGCTTCTGTGTGCTTAAAAATCATATGGGGGTTTCTAGATCCACTCAGCAAACTCACTCTTTTGAATTGGTGACCTTGTGATTTGCAGCCTCCACTAGTAACTCACTGCACCACCAAAGCCTACTCTCAGAGGGATCTTATGAAATACAGATTCTGATGCAGTGTATCTGGGGTAGAAGTGCAGAATCTCAGCAGGGGCAGGAGAGGTGGGAGGGGTGAGAAGGGTGCTGAACTGAAGGAAACTAGTTGCAAGGCTTGGTATAAAGATTTTTAGCACGGTTCATCTGGTTTCTTCTTTCCTTACCATTGAATCCATTTGGACACATAGCAACCCTATAGAGGGGTTCAAAGGCTATAATTTTGGGGGAACTGCTAGCACCAACTTTCTCCCATAAAATAGGTGGTAGGTTAGAACTGCCTAGGCTGCGACTCACAAGGGCAACAGTTCAAAACCACCAGCTGCTCTGAGGGAGATAGATGAGGCTTTCTACTCATGTCAGTAGTTACAGTCCCTGAAATTCACAGGGGGAAATTCTACCCTGTCCTGTAGCATCGTTACGAATCAGCATCGACTCCATGGGAGCGAGTTTGGTTTTTGTTTGGGTTCATAAACATTTACCCGGCAGCACCACCATTAAAATAACATTAATCTGGCACAGTATTTAGTCTTTCCCAAGACAGTGTGTGTTAGTCTAGGTTGACTGGAGAAACAAATCCATAGGTATAAATATGTGTGTAATAGAGAACTTTATATCAAAGAGTAATTGTACATTAAGAAAACATCCCGGCCCAGTCCGGATCAAGTTCATAGTTCAGTATTTGCCCATATGTCTGATATTAGTTCATAAAATCTTCTACAGACTAACACAAGGCATACAATGATGTCAAATGCAGGATGATCACAGGCCAGTGGGTGGAAAGTCTTGTGGATCCAGTGGTGGTGGAAGCATCTCAGTGCTGGCGTGGGTCTCCAGGTGGCTTCTCTAGCTCCAGGGCTCTGGCTGCCATCAGCATAGCTCCATGTGTCTTGTCAGCAGGAAGATGAGCCAGAGAGTATATCTGGCCTCCAGTGAGGAATACAGGAGTTCCCAGAATCCTCAGTAGAAGAGGCCATGCCCACAATGAGGCCTCATTGGCTATGGCCTGCCTGACAGGCTAGACTCTACCCTTTCAAAAGTTGACAGGAGATTATGTAACTGCCACAGTATACTTGAATCTGATAAAACTTGGTTCGATTTTGATTACTTTTATTTTTTGACATATTCACAATCACTGGATTTTGTAAAGTTGTATTTGAAGTGGCTGACATTCAGCCATGACAATTGCATTTTGATCTTTAAATATTATGTAATTCAATGTCATATTGGACATGATAGTGAAAAAATGTCCTTATATACCCCCCCCCTTACTTTAACCCACCAACCAAGCAGAAGGATGGTGAGAAAAGGAAATATGTTCTCTTGGCATTGTGTCTACCGTGCTTTTTTTGTTGTTGTTGTTGTTGTTAGTTCAAGGATCGTTTGTTGGCCCTTAGGAGTGTTTTCCAGTCCAGTCTGTTGGGGCACCACGCCCTGGCCCCAAAGTCCACTTTCAGCATTCCCTGGGGACCTTGTCGCTCCATTCCCTTGCTGTTCCGCTGCACTCCCCCAGTGCTTTGCCTCGGTGTGGTGGATTACCATGCTTTTTACACCATGTTTTCTCAGGCTCAAATTTTAGTTCATTCTTTTAGATCAACCAGAGTTGGCTAGCCCCACCTACCACAGCACATCAGTGTCTGAGCAGAATGGACGCCGCCTAACCTCAGGAGTAATCAGCAAAGCAGCCAGTTGGTTCCTAAAACTAAATACTCTACTTTTTGTCATGAGATAAGAAGTTTGAGTATTTGGTGGTTTTGGCCTATTTTTATTTTCTGAGTCACAATAAGATGACAGCCTGATACAGTGGTCTGTTGTTGGATAACAGAAAAAAATGTAAAGGGATTCAAACGGAGAGGGAAAAGCGAGGAGGAAAAAGGAAGAGAGAGAGAAGGGGTGAAGTGATGAGGCTCAAAGCAAAGCAAAACAAAAACCATGGAGCCGTGGAAAGAAGAGAAACCACCAGGAGGAAATGGTATAGAAATTTAACCAGGTAACAATTAAGGACCTTTATTAGCTGAACTAAGTTTCCTTCTTTATTCTCAGTAAAAAGCACCAATGAATAGTTTCTTTGTTTTTCTTTTTTTTTAAAACATTTTATTAGGGGCTCATACAACTCTTATCACAATACATACATATACATACATCAATTTTATAAAGCACATCTGTACATTCTTTGCCCTGATCATTTTCTTTTCTTTTTTTACATTTTATTAGGGGCTCATACAACTCTTATCACAATCCACACATATACATACATCAATTGTATAAAGCACATCCGTACATTCTTTGCCCTAATCACTCTCAAAGCATTTGCTCTCCACTTAAGCCCTCTGCATCAGGTCCTCATTTTTCCCCTCCCTCCCTGCTCCCTCCTCCCTCATGAGCCCTTGATAATCAACAGATTGTTATTTTGTCATATCTTGCCCTATCCGGAGTCTCCCCCCACCCTTCTCTGCTGTCCCTCTCCCAGGGAGGAGGTCACATGTGGATCCTTGTAATCAGTTCCCCCTTTCCAACCCTCCACAATCCCAGCATCGCCCCTCACACCCTTGGTCCTGAAGGTATCATCCACCCTGGATTCCCTGTGCCTCCAGCCCCCATATGCACCAGTGTACAACCTCTGCCCTATCCAGTCCTGCAAGGTAGAATTCGGATCATGGTAGTTGGGGGAAGGAAGCATCCAGGATCTCGGGGAAAGCTGTGTTCTTCATCGGTACTACATCGCACCCTGACTGACCCATCTCCTCTCCTAAACCCCTCTATGAGGGGATCACCAGTGGCCGACACTTGGGCCTTGGGTCTCCACTCTGCACTTCCCCCTTCATTCAATATGGTATGTATATACACACATATATACATACACACACACATATATATATTTTGCATGATGCCTTATACCTGGTCCCTTTGGCACCTCGTGATCACACTGGCTGGTGTGCTTCTTCCATGTGGGCTTTTTTGCTTCTGAGCTAGATGGCCGCTTGTTCACCTTCAAGCCTTTAAGACCCCAGACACTATCTCTTTTGATAGCCAGGCACCATCAGTTTTTTTCACCACATTTGCTTATGCACCCATTTGTCTTCAGTGATCCTATCATGGAGTTGTGCAGCCAATGATATGATTTTTTGTTCTTTGATGCCTGATAACTGATCCCTTCGGGACCACTCGATCTTACAATGCAAGTAATGTAGCTGACTGATCCCAATATGAAACAAACCAACACACACAAAACACAGCAGACAGTAAGACCCTGTGTTGCGCATCCTTATGTAAAACCCTGTATTCGTTTTCTAGTGCTACTAACATGCGCACACAAATTTAGAGGTTTGCCAGCATACACATTTCCACTCTGAAAGTTCTGAAATTAAGAACTTCAAAATGAATATGAGAGAGTTAGAATACAGGTCTCACAGGGCTGGCTCCTTCTGGAGATTTTCTCCATCTGGAGGAAACGATTCTCTGCCTTTTCCAGTCTCTGGGGGCTGCCTATCCTCCTGGGCTCTGGGCTACATTGCTCCAACCTCTGCCCCGAAAGTCAGAGTCTTCTCTCAGACAGCCTGCCTCACCTGTGATTACATCAGGCTCACCTGGATTTGCCAATCCCCAAATTGTATCAACCGATCTAATAAAGCACATCTACCTTCTCACTGTATATGATTTTTTTCATTCCACACATATTATCTTATTACCTTCTTTAAAAGATTCAGTAAGGTAGGCAGGGGAGGTATCATGTTTAAGCCACTTACAGATAGGACATTGAGGTTTAGAAAAGTTTCCATAAAAGTCACACAGTGGTAGAGTCAAAATCTGAACCTAGATAATATCTCTTGCTCCAAAACCCATTCTCTTTCCATTGTGATGCTTTGTGAAGGTGTTCTTCCATTGATGTCTGATAGTCCATGATTCAGCTATCTAGGAGTTGCAAATATATTTGAAGTAATGGCAGTTCTTTTGAGGGGTAGTAGTGTGTCTCTCATACTAGGATTCGAGTGCAGATAGTTTTTTGGGTGACAAGGAATCGCTAAGAAGTGAAATGGGAAGGAGAGGTCGCCAATAAAGTCTATGAAACCAAGCTATCTGGTTTCTAAGTTGTGGCTAAATAGTATGGCTCTTCTAGTCATACTTCTTTATGTGATACAGTTCCAGATTCCATATACCCATGACTATAGTTTCATGTACGAGGGTATCCTCTATTACATGAATGGAAAGGATTTAGACTTGACCTTGGTACAAGGTGTGAACCAAGTCACACCCTCAGTTTCCTTGGAAGCAACTTGAAGACTCTTAGTAGGGGGTGTGACTTAAGGCACCATTTTTTGTTTTCCTTGGGTGGGGTATCATTTATGGATACCACTATGCATACAGTCCTAATATCACATCACATCGCTTGGAAAAGCCATACCATTTTTTCCTGACGGTAGAAGCAAGAAGACCTGCTGGGATTTTGAGATCCTTTTGGCTGCTGGCTCTGGGCCCTGCAGTAGGCACACCTCCACCTGATCTTTGAATTGGGGGCTGATCAGCACCTACCACCACATGAGACATTTCCTCGAAGTTTGGAGAGCTTCTGTGGAACATTTTAGCAAACGGCAGAGCCCAGGGTCATAAGGGAATATATTCTAGGGATGAGTTGGGGTGGGAGTAGGGGAAAATGGAGAAGAATAGTATCTTGGAAAAGTCTGACATTTGGGGCATCTTTAATTTCCAACTCCTTGCTAGGACCAGCCTGCTATTAATTCCTCTATACCAAATTATTAGCACAGTTTCCTTCCGGGGAAACTCTGGGAGCCTGTGCAGGATACATGCCTATGCAGAATTCTCCCAACTGGCAGGCAAGGGAGTTGGATTGTGTCACGTGCTCCATGGTCTTTGGTTGAGGGTTGCTCTCAGTGGGTGTTAATTCTCCAACAGTCCTAGCCTATTAAACAACAACGTAGGTTCAGGCAGCAAGACAAAGTTTGGGGAAAAGAAATATAGACGCTGGCAGTTGCCAGTAGGCCTGTGTGCGCTGGAATGGTAAGGGTGGGAGACTATGGGCGAGGTATGGACAGTGTCACATGGGAGAACCAGCGGACTGCTGTACACATGGACATCAGACTCACTTTTCTACTAGAGTAAAACCCACTCACCAGGATCTGTCTGAGGCAGAAACCTGACAGAGAAGGAAAACCCGAATATGTTCCACGAACAGGACGTGACAGAGAGCATAAGACTGTGTGCCCAAAGGTGGGAAAATGGGTGAGACTTGGTAAGCAAAGCCGGCTTGCTTGGTTCTGGCTCTCCCAAGTCTCACTGCACAACAACAACAACAACAACAATAAAGCAGTCAATGGAATGGAACAGCTGTACAATTTGTAGAGCCCGTTCACACATACACCTGAGAGGATTGTCACATAGACCTCTGGAACAGACAGCGAGGCCTGTGGTGGAGTGGCTGCTAATCTCAAAAGGCAGCAGTTCGACTCTGTGCGTAGCTCCTTGGGAGAAAGATGAGGTTTCCTGCTCCTATAACAAGGTACAGCCCCAGAACCCCCCCCACTTCCCCCCCCTAAACAATACTCTGTTCTATAGGGTTTCTATGAGTTGAAAGGACTTGGTAACAGTGGGTATACCAGACTATGCAGTCAAAGGACTACCTCTCTCTCTCTCTCTAGTTTAAATCAAGTGCGACTCCCTCCTGCTTCAATAAGGGCTGGTGCAGTACAATATTTTAAGGCGACTTCACTGAGAAGTCTTGGGAGAATTCCAGGCAGTCTGACATGGGAGATTTGCAATTATTAGCTTGTATTTCAGAGAAGCTAAAGGGTAACTCTACCTGGACAATCCTTTTACTTCCTCCTGGTTTGAATTACTTAAAAAAAATTCTTCCATCTAACTTTAAAGGATTGTAGAAAGGAACCAACATTATAATGAGAACATAAACGACATCAATTATGATGAGAATTTGGTCAAGATGTAGAGTTTCTTTTTCTTAAAAACTTTTTATTGTGATTTGGGTGGAGGTTTGCAGAGCAGATCAATTTTCCATTCAATAATTCATACACATTTTATTTCATGTCATTGATTGTAATCCCCACAACGGAACATCATATCCTCCCTGTGTTTCCCATCTCCATTCCTCTCTTTTGTAACCCTCTTGAACTTTGTCTTTGGTAAAGACTGCCCTTTTGATCTCAAGCGGTTGATCATTCAAGGTGTGCCTGTCTTCTGCAATAATTGGCAATGGAGGTGGACCTATCTGGCCTCCTCTGACTTTCTTATTGCCATGTCGCAAGAGTCATACAAGCTTCTACGCTCCATCACCTGTGACCTATTTTGACATGCATGTCATTCCCATAGCACTCTATGTCTGTGCTAGGTTTGATCATTCGTTTCAATGGCCACACAGAACTTACAGACCATATTCACAGCTAAGGGGGCTTATTAGGGAAGTTAATAAGTACCACATGCCAGGGTCAGCAAACAGTCAGGATACAGTCATTGGTGTCCTCAGTCAACAGCCACGTCCCTCTCCAGATCCCAGCCTCTCAGCCATGGGGTCCCGTCGCCTTTGTCTCCATGGGCCAGGAAGCCAGCCTGTCACTCTCTCCCGCAGTCCCATAGTCTCAGTACAGATGAGGGAAAGTAACCCATAGTTTCAGTACTGCTTCTCTGAGTCTCTGGTACATCTGGGCTCCTGGGCTCAGTGGCCTCTGCCACTTCAAACAGATCTTCAGTGTGCTCTTCTCAGGTCTGCTGGGCTTCTCTTCTACTGCTGCTTCATAGGTGGTTCTTCAAAGACAGCTCACCCTCTTATAGCCAGGGCAGGTGGTAACAAAAACTGACCAACCCCTTCTTTTCGGATTACATACACCTATTTGAAAAATGCCACCTAATCGTTTGGTGGGAGTCACAGAGACTTGGGATAGAAGAGCCATATTAAGAAATTTTGGGGGAGGGAGAAAATGAGGAGATGTTATCAAGGACTTTAGAAAGAAAATGTTTTGAAAATGATTACAGGAACATATGCAAAAATGTGCTTGATGCAGTGGATGGAAGTATGGCTTGTGATAAGAGCTGTAAGAGCCCCCAATAAAATGATTTTAAAAAATCCATCTAAAAAAAAAGAAGAAAGAAATTTCTACCCCCTCTCCAGACAAAGGTAATACAGAGGACAACACTGAAGATATAGCCTGGGGAGAGAGGCAGGTCTGTCCAGACCACACAGGAGCGAATTAAGAGGGAGAGAGAGATGGTACCTTAATCATGGCCTATGAAGACCTGGACACAACATCCCTGCTCAGAGCAGCCAATGCACAGAGTGGACCATAGGGCCAGCCCCATCACGAGACATGATGCTCCCTCACTGACCCATAGCGCTACGGGGACAGCACTGGAGACATTGTTCAGAGAGTGTGTCTGTTCTGCCCATGCACAGTGGGTGAAACATGAAGGAAGTACAACTGAGCAGCAGGGGATCAAAGTAACCAAGTCCCCAAGGAATCCTGAAAATAGACTTCTGTCTCGGGGGACAGGGCTTGGTATCTCATCAGACTTGATCAGAAAATATGCATAAGGGTCAGCAGGCAGACCTGGAACTATCTATTGTTTTTTTGTGTGTTTGTTTTTCTTTTTCTTTCACCTTATGTCTATCTATATATGATAGAAAGGACAAAAAATCCCGAGGAGGAAACAATGGCACCAGTGGTTCCAGGGGACATGGGAGAGGAGGAGGCAGGGACAGAGAGTGGAGAGCCAACAAACTGAGGGATCAGGGAACAACAAGAGACCTAAATTGATGGCCAGGAGGGCATACAATGTCTGGTGGGGTTTAATCAAGGGCAATATATCCAAGAGGAATTACTGAGAGCCGAATGGCAGGTGAGAGCAATAGTGGGATAGGAGGAAGGTGAAATAAATAGAGGAAACAAATAGAAGACAAAATCTATTTATAGAGGGATAGCTATAGGCGTATATATGTAAATATATGAATTTATAATGAAAGGCATAGAGGCCAACATACAGATATTTATAAGTTAAGTATTAAGATAGCAGAACGAATTTGGGTCTCCCTCAAAACAAGAACACTTTGTTCTATTAAACTGGCATTCCATGATGTTTACCTTCCTGGCACGATCACTGAAGACATAGTGAGTGCATAAGCAAATGTGGTGAAGAGAGCAGAGGGTGCCTCGCTATCAAAACAGCATCTCAGGTCTTAAAGGCTTGGAGTTAAACAAGCAGCCATCTAGCAGGGAAGCAAATAAGCCCACATAGAGGATGCACACCAACCTGTGTGATTATGAGGGGCCAATGGGATCAGGTATCAGTAGACCCAAAACAAACAACTATATCGATGCAAATGAGGGGGTTGGAGTGGAGACCCAAAGCCCATATGTAGACAATTGGACATCCCCCCACAGAAGGGCTACAAGGAAGGGATGATTCAACCAATGTACAGTATAGCATCCCTCTAGGCCCTGAATGCTCCCACCCTCGACTCCACCACCACAATCATGACCCAGTTCTACCTTACAAATCTGGCTAGACCAGAAAATACACATTGGTACAGATAAGTGCTCTCTATACATAGAAGTCAGGACAGATAAACCCCTGAGGAACAGTAGAGTGAGTAGTGATATCATGAGGGTAGGAGGATGGTTGAGTAAGGAGAAGAGGGAGAATTGGGGTCACGGTCGTGGGGGAGGGGGTCAGGGAGGAAGCATGAAACACTAGAAGAAAGTTGTATGTTTCATCATTGCTACACTGAACCTTAACTGGCTTGTCTCCTCCCCATAACCCTTCTGTAACGGGATGTCCAGTTGCCTACAGATGGGCTTTGGGTCCCCACTCCACACTCCCCCTCATTCACAGTGATATGATTTTTTGTTCTTTGAAGCCTGATACCTAATCCTATCAAGACCTTGTGATCGCACAGGCTGGTGTGCTTCTTCCATGTGAGCTTTTTTGCTTCTCAGCTAGATAGCTGCTTGTTTATCTTCAAGCCTTTAAGACCTCAGACACTATATCTTTTGATAGTTGGCACCATCGGCTTTCTTCAACATATTTGCTGATGCAGCCGCTTTGTCTGCAGCGATTGTGTCGGGAAGGTGAGCATCATTAAATGCCAGTTTAATAGAAAAAGTGTTCTTGCATTGAGGGAGTACTTGAGTGGAGGCCCAATGTCCATCTGCTACCTTAATACTAAACCTGTAAATATATGCACATAGATTTCTTTCCCCATCGTCATATATAAATCTATCTACATATATAAATGCCTGTATTTGGACCTCCATAAATGCCCTTTGTCTCCTAGTTCTTTCCTCTATTTCCTTCTACTTTACTCTTGTCCCACTATCATGCTCAGCCTTCATTTGGGTTTCAGTAATTCCTCTCAGTACATTGCCCTTGATCTAGCCCTACCAGGCCTCCTACACCTTCCTCACCAGAGATTTTGGATCTCTTGTTTTTCCCTGGCCCCTGGTTTCATTAACACCCACTTCCTTTCCCCCGCACCCCTCTCCCATGTCCCCCTGGAACTCTCGGTCCCGTTGTTTTCTCCTCCATATAGTTTATCTCACATATCTTACCTAGATAGACCTGAAGAGATAATAATATGCACAAAAAACAAGGCAGAGCAAAACAAAGCAACAAAAGAAAACAAAACAACTATAAAATCAACAACCCCCAAAAAAGAAAAGTCAGTTTATTGACCTTTAGGAGTGTTTTCCGGTAGAGTCTGATGGGGTGCCACGCCCTGGCCCCAAAATCCATTTTTGGTATTCCCTGGGGACTTCATTGCTTTGCTCCCCTTGCTGTTCGGTTGCACGTCCTTAGTGTTTTGCTTCAGTGTGCTGGGGTCAGATGGGACGGAATTCCCACACTGTGTCTCCAATGTTGTCCCCTGTAGTGCTATTGGTCAGTGACGGACATGTCTCACAGTGGGGCAGGCCCTATGGTACTTTCTGTGCATTGGCTGCTCTGAACAGAAATATCACCCTCAGGGCTTGATGGGCCAGGATGTACTCCACTCTCTCTTCCTCCCCCTGCATTTGCTCCTGTGTGCTCTGCTCAGATATGTCCCTCTCCCTGAGCTGTAGCTTCAGTGCTGTCCTCTGAAGTGAATTCTACTGGGGGAGGGATCTGTCCACATAGGTGGGATTGGGTCCAGCCCCTCAGACAGAAACATTCTTTTTCTATTTCAGCTCTTGTATCTGCTTTTCATTCTCCCCCCCCCATGAACCCTTGATAATTTATACTTTTTCATGTCTTACACTGATCATTGTCTCCCTTCACCCACTTTTCTGTTGTTCATCCCCTGGGAGGAGGGGGTGGTCAATATAGCGATCATTGTAATTGGTTCCACCTTTCTCCACCCCACCTTTCCACTACCCTCCTGGTATCGCTATTCTAGATCCTGAGGGCACCTGAACCTGAGGGCACTTGGATTCCCTGTGTTGATGGCTCTTATCTGTACCAGTGTGCATGCTCTGGCCGAGCCGAATTTGTAAGGTAGAATTGGGGTTATGATAGTGGGAGGAGGAAGCATTAAAGAACTAGAGGAAAGTTGTTTGTTTCATCAGAGCTATACTGCATCCTGACTGGCTCATCTCTTCCTTGTGACCCTTCTGTGAAGGGATATCCAGTTGTCTACAGATGGGCTTTGGCGGGTCTCCACTCTGCCCTTCCCCTCGTTCACATCGATTGTTCTGGGTCTTTGCTGCTTAATAACTGCTCCCATTGACACCATGATCACAGAGGTAGGCTTTTTTTTTTTTTTTAAGGAAAGGTGATCAAAGTGGATTAAATCTTTTTTGAACTCTTGAAGTCTCATGAGTTCATTTCAGTTGTCTCAGTGAAGCAGAGTAATTTGTACTTGCGGCTTCATGTCTTCCTGGTCTTTGCTTGCCTCTCATCCTTCTGGTTTAAGTCTTAGACCCATGGATTCAATGGCAGCTTGTTAGTGGGCAATAGAACACATTAAAAACCGAAGTGTTACAAAAGCAGGGAAAGACTGGACAGGGCAGGTGGCGGGCAGTTTTAGCCAGACTTCCATGAACTTGGCATATTCTCTGCTAATTTTGCTAGCAAATTAGCACAGTATCAAAACTCAAAACTCCCTAAAGTTATCTGGAAAGAATCCATTGCCTGACAGTCTTCATTTCTAGCTAAAAACCCACTTTTAATACCATATGGAGCATACACGGCCATACATGAGCCTGTGTGTGTATGCATGTATGTGTATATATATGTATATATATCATAATGGATCAAATATTTTATTATTTTAGAACAACTTTTCATTGTAAATTGGGTGGGGGTTTACATTTTAGATTTTCAACTTTGTATTCTTTGTTTAAACAATTAATCAACCTTCCTATTAATTACTCTTCACCCACTTCTTGATTTTTCCCTCTTATGGACTATGCCATTTGCCGCTTCAGTCACCCCCATGAACAGTCCAGCTCATTGATTAGCTTCCCTCGTTTGCCCTCCCCACCCTGGCCATCTCCAACGTTTGTTCCCTTGGTATGAAAATATTTATCTTGACTTTCCTTATATTTTTATATCTTTAGGGTACTGATTGGGAGAAAAATGAAGCTTTCTCCTCCAATGAAGAGATAGTTTAAGAAGCCCACATGGGGACTTCTACCCTGTCCTAATGGGTTTCTCTGAGTCAGAAATGACTTGGTGGTAGTGAAGAATTTGGGGTTTTTTTTAGGGTACAGAAAAAAATCCCTTTTAGGATTACTTTTTAGTCCTGTTGACACAGTGACTTTAACAATGAGCTCAAAACAAAACAATTTGAGGATGATGCAGGGCTGGGTAGTATTTCGCTCTGCTGAACATAAGGCCACTCACTATAGATCAGGATGAAGTTGATGGCACCTAATACGTAGTCCTTATAAAAAACCAAATAGATCATCATTTCCTTTCACGGATGATGGAATTGCGGCTAAAAGATAAATTGATATGTCTAAGATTTTCAAAGCTATCGATGGCCATCTATCTCTCCTGGTACTGGTAATTTTGCTAGATGTTCCTCAAGGGGAAAATGTAGTCACAGTTTTGAATCATGAGCCTTTCTGATTGACTTAAAACATTCAAAAAGGAACTGCCACTTCTTTGAAACGTTTTCCCCATATGTTTACCAATTGTGGAGTTCCTGGCCGGTATAAACAGTTGAGTTCCACCAAAAGTGCCTTGGAAGAAAGGCTGGATAATCTATTTTCTCCTCTACCTGCCCCCAAATCAGCCATTGCAAGTTTATGGAGAACAGGTCTGTTCTAACGTGAATTGGGAAGGGGGTAGCCATGAATTGGGATTAACCCAATGCAAATGGATGGTGTGGAAAGTTATTGTTCCACGAAGCTTTGTTACCAAGGGAAAGATCAGGAAATATAAAGAGCAGAAGGTGGGTTCTACATTTAAAGCTAAAAGATAAGAACGCAGAGACAGCTTGTTTGAAGGGCAGACTCACAATGTGGATTCTCTTAGGGTTTTCACTCTGTACAACACTCCACACAGGTCTATTTGTTTAGTGAATGGTCTAGATTAAAGGGACATTACACAGCCAGATACGTTCTAGGCCTTGTTGCAGTGGGACTTTACTAGGAAGGATGTCAAAGATGGAGGCAACCACAACAAGAATGATCAGGTTTCCTTGTTGTTGGTGGTTGCCTTTGAGTCAGTTCTGTCTCAGCAATCACAGGGCACAGAGTAGAACGCTGTCATCTGGCTTTCAAGCCTGAGGTTTTTCAGAAGTTGATTACCAGGCAGGCCTGTCTTCTGACGTGCCTTTGGGTGTGGATTGCTTAAAGGTTTGTGCCACCCAGGAACTATATGTCCTCATTTACAGTGCGTTTGTTTTTAATGAACTGATTTATTTTTTATTTACCATTTTATTGGGAGCTCTAACAGATAAAATGTTCCATAATTCAAAAAGATCAAGCATAATTATACAATTGCTACTACAATGTTTCAAAACATTTTCTTTATTCTTGAACTCTTTGGTATCAGCTCCCTTTTATCCACACCCTCCCACACCCTTCCCCCAGAAACTTTGTTGTTTTGGATATACTATTATTATTAAATAATTATATATAATAATTCTATTATATATTATTATTATATTATTATATGTATATATATATATTGTTAGCTGTATCTTACCCCATCCAATATATCCATTCACCTACAATTGTGTTATACACTCCCCTCATCATTACTATCAGCAACTCCCCCACCCCACCTTCCCGTGTCCTCAGGGAATCAGTACTTCCATTGCTGTTTCTGAAGGGTCAGCCATCTTGGCATTCCTGCATCTAACAATTTTAATTATACACGTGAAAGTCTAACAGAATCAATGAGGTAAAACGTAAGCCTTAATAGTAAAGGGAGGAAATATTAAAGAACCAGATGATAGTTATGTGTTTCATCAGTGCTATACCGTACCCTGAATTTTTCACACCACCCCTACCACCACCCGCAACCACAAAGACCCTTTGTGAGAGTCTGTCTTGCAGGTGGGTTTTGGGTCTCCACTTTGTCCATGCTCCTTCACATCTATTTGATTGCTTGGTTTTGAACTTCTTTTTTGTTTGTTTGTTTGTTTTAAGATCACTTTATTGGGGGCTCTTACAGTTCTTATCACAATCCATATATACAGCCATTGTTTCAAACAGGTTTGTACATATGTTGCCATCATTATTTTCTAATCATTTACTTTCTATTTGATCCCTTGGTATCAGCTCCTCTTTTTTCCCTCCCTCCCCACTTGCCTACCTCCTGAAACCCCTTGACAAATTATAAATTATTATTTTCATATCTGGAATTTCACTTTTACAAGCCTATCCTTCCCACCATGGCCACTAACTGACCAATCCCCTTGACCAGATACCATTTTCTGATTTAATTTTACCAATCACCATGACGACGTGACGCACTGTACTGGCATAGTAAGTAATAGTACTATCATATGGGCGGAACTACAAACCCAGGCTCAGAAAGACAACATATAAAGAGAAGCCTGTAGCATGACCGAATAAAACATGCCCTGCAATACAATGGCATGCTGTTGTCAGGTGCTGTCGGTTCCGACTCAGTGCAACCCTTTGTACAACAGGATGGACCACCACCCAGTCCTGCTCCAGTCGCACAGGGTTCTTCTGTGTGAGTCCATCGATGCAGTTCCCATGTCCATCCATCTCGTCGAAGGTCTCCCTCTTTTTCACTGCCCTGCTATTTCACCAAGAAGCGTGATGTCTCCATTCTCAGGCACAGGTCGCTCCTGACACTGTATCCAAAGTACGTGAGATGAAGTCTCGTCATCCTTGCCTCGAGTTGCCGTGGGTCGCAGGAAACCAGCCGGTGGTCTCCAGCCTGGTGCCCACTGGGAAATTCAGTCCTGAGTGGGAACCGCTTCCGAAGGTCTGGAGCCCCAGCATTCAAATTCTTCCCAGCAACTGTTTTGAACTTCTGTTCCTGTCGACACCTGATGATTACACAGGCTCGTGTGCTTCTTCTATGAAGGCTTTTATGCTTCCCTGTTCAATGGCCACTTGTTTGACTACAAACCACCGCACACACAATATTTTTAATAGCTGGGTTCCATCAGTTTTCTTCACCACTTTTGTTTATGCACCCATTTTGTCTTCAGCGATTGTGTTGGGAAGGCACGATACAGTGCCACAATATTAGAACAAACCATTCTTGTATTTAGGTGAGATTTTAGTAGAGGTCCAAAGTCCTTCTGCTTCCTTATTGTATTTACATATCTGGACATGAATAGACAAATAAACATATATATATAATATTATATAATAATATAATATTATATATATATATAATTCTTCTTTCCTCTTTCCCCCGTTTCTTTCCTTCTGCCTCACTATCATGCGCCCCCATTGTTCACCTCTCAGTAATTCCTCTCAGACACTTCAGTTGCTCAAACCCCACCAGGAATGCTACACCCTCCTCACTGTCAATTTTATAACCCTTGCTATTCCTGTCCCTGTCATGATTGGCTTGCCACTCACCTCACCTCACCTCCTCTCCCATGCCCCATTCCAGAATCATCGGTCCTGTTGCTCTCTCCATGGGGTTGCTTATCCTGCCTATTTTATATAGATAGACAAACAAACACACAAAAAAAGAAGAAAAAGAGAAAGACCCTATAAATAGCTGCAAGTCTAACTGATTTCCTGACCCAGAGTAGA
Source organism: Tenrec ecaudatus (assembly GCF_050624435.1). Lineage (NCBI taxonomy): Eukaryota > Metazoa > Chordata > Mammalia > Afrosoricida > Tenrecidae > Tenrec > Tenrec ecaudatus. Next base: position 70,550,639 of record NC_134539.1, on the reverse strand, counting down.
TGAGTATCTCTCTGTTAAATAGTGAGCAGGACCTGTTATGATCTCTCAGCCCAATCCCCTTTTCTTCCAGTGTTCTATACCCTGGGACCCATTTACCTGACAGCACTCAAACCCTCCTAGTCCTCAGCCTTCATGTCCGAAAGGCACACATCCTACAGGTCCTTATTGCACTTCCTGCAGTCAGGGATGGAGCGATCTAGTGGCCTCCCCCACCCCCACCTCATTCTACCTTTAGACTTTCAGTGTGGCCCCCTGTAAGTAGCCCCCAGCCAGTCCAGGTGAAGTGCCAAGTGCTGCCCCCAGAGTCAGAAGTCTACAATCAGGATTCCTCGGGGATTCCCAGACTTCACCCCATCGCTGGTCTGTGGCACTCTCCTCTTGGTTTGCCCCACGTGTGCACATCAGACCAACCTCTCTCCCCGAACTGTGTCTGCAGAGGACGTCATGTCTCCAGCTGAGGCAGCCCTGCAGTCATCCCTGGGAATGAGCTGCTCTGAGCACAAACGCTGCCTTCAAGGACTGGCACACTGGAACGAGGTCTACTGTCTCTCTTTCCTGTGGAGACATAAGCAAAGCCCTCCCCTTGTGTAAATTAGTACCCTGGTCCCCCATTGCTGTATTTCCATCCACCCCTCTGTGGGCCATAAAGGTATATGAGAGGGATGGAAAGGATGTCTTTCAGCACAGGTACTATCTACATCATTCTGTTGTTGTTGCTTATTTATTTATTTTTGTTGGATGACGCATGTATCATTAGGAGGGGTCTCGCTCATGCCAGCATATCTGGTCCTCAGTCCAGGAATTGTGTGTTGTGTGCATTTCCTCTTAGACACGTTCTGCTGTTTGGACTTACCTCAGTGGGCTCATGTGTATTTGACCTTTTTTGCTTGGCTAACTTCACTCAACATAATATCCTCCAACTCCTTCCATGAGATGAGAGTTCCTATCTCAACACGCCCCCTCCAACATTTATTGCTTTCTTTTCTTTTTAATTGGGCTATCTTTGTGGGTGTTAGGTGGTAGCTCATAGTTGTTTTAATTTGCATTTCCCAGATGACTAATGATTAGGAACATTTTCTCATGTTTATTGGCCATTCAGGTTTCCTCCTTTGTGAATCTTCTGCTCAAGTCTTTTGCCCACCTCCTCAATGGGCTATGTGTTTTTTTTCTTGTAGCCTTGGAGGATTTAATAATAAGCCTGTTATCTAGCAAGGGTGGTGAGTGGGCCGCAGGCTGGGAGTGGTGGTGGGTGGGGTCTGTGGGCCGCAATCTGTGGCAGGTGGTGCATCAAGTTGCAAGTGATGCAGTTTGACTACTGTTAGAGAACCGCAGTGGGTGGTGCAGGCTGATGTGGTCCTGGTCCCAGGCCACGTGCCACAGTAGTTCGGCAGCACACTTGGGGGTGGGGAGGTCAGGGCAGCAACACCATGGGGAAGGTTGGCCCATACACTGGGACAGACCCTTGGGTGCTGTGAGGCCAAACTGGATGTCCTGGACCTCCCTCTCAGCCCCAAATCAGCAATCACCCACAGACCTCCCAATGTGGTGACCTCTACCTCGCTGTCAATATCCCAGAAGTCGCTTTTATAGTCATTTAACAATTAGCGTGTTTCTCTTAGCCAGACCTTAAAGCATAAAATGCAGAGGTGAAATCTGACCAAAATAAGGGCTTAACAAATATAGGAGAGGCAAGACAAATTCTTAGTCATACTTCCCGAACATCTTATCAAAAACTATTTGGAGCCCTGGTGCCATTGTTGGGTAAGCGAAGGACTGAATCAAATCCATGAGCCACTCTTCAGGAGATGAGGTTGTCTGATACTGAAAAAATTTGCAGCCTCAACCTCTATACATGACATTCAAGTTGATGGGAGGGGTTGGATGGGCTACTGAAGTTCAAGTTATTAGCCTAGAACCTTTTCTTACGTTTTACTTTTGTGTATCTCATAAGCTAGGACCTGTTACGGGATTGACAAGATATTTGGCTATATTTACAGCTATATTTAGGCTTCCTCCTGATGAGGCATATATTTGTTGGAAATGATTTCTTTGTTCCAATAGCTATTGCCTTGTCTTATCCTCTTTCTAGAATGGATTGTACCTCTTGCTTCATATTCGAGGTCACTCTAAATTTGATTTCTGCATCCCTGATGCTTGCAACTGCTAAACTTTCTGTCACTATAAAGCGAGCACTTTCAAATCCGTCATCTTGGTCAAAAATAGCGATTAAACAGTGCTAAACTTAAAGCTGAATGATGCATGCCACAGTATGTCCTGAGGCATTTAGAAGACATCTTCTAAACACTGGCAAAAACTGGAACACACCCCACTATGAGACATGACGTCCCTCACTGACCCATGGCCCTGCGGGGGGTGGGGGTGGGAAACACCTGAGACAGTGTGGGAATTGCACCCGATCTGTCCCCCCACACCGAGGCAAAGCACTGGGGGAGTGCAGCCGAACAGCAAGGGAATGGAGCTGCAAGGTCCCTAGGGAATGCTGAAAGTGGACTTTGGGGCCAGGGCGTGGTGCCCCAACAGACTGGACTGGAAAACAATCCTAAAGACCAACAAACTATCCTTGAACTAACTACAAGCTTTTATTTCTTGCTGTGTTTTGTTTTATTGTCAGTGGTTTGTTGTTGTTGTTTCGTTGTATATTGTTGTCTGGTTTTGCTGTCTTGTTTTTGTGCATGTTATTATCTCCGCAGGTCTGTCTAAATAAGATAGGATGGATGAACAATCTGGAGGAAAAACAACTGGACCAACAGTTCCGGGGGGAAATGGGTTAGGGGGCGGTGAGGGGTAAGGAAGTGGTGTTAAGAAACCCAGGGACAAGGGAACAAGAAGTGATACAAATTGGTGGTGAGGTGGGTGTGGGAGGCCTGGTAGGGCATGATCAAGGGTAATTTAATGAAGAGGTATTGCTGAAACCCAGGTGGGGATGCAACATGATAGTGGAACAGGAGGAAAGTCAAAGGAAATAGAGGTTTAGTATTAAGGGGGTGGAGGGACATCACGCCTTCACTCAAGTACTCCCTCAATGCATGAATACTTTCTTCTATTAAATTGGCATTCAACGATGCTCACCCTCCTGACACAACTGCTGAAGACAAAGAGGGTGAACAAGCAAATGTGGTGAAGAAAGCTGATGGTGCCCGGCTATCAAAAGATATAGCATCTGGTGTCTTAAAGGCTTGAAGATAAACAAGCAGCCATCTAGCTCAGAAGCAACAAAGCCCACATGGAAGAACACACCAGCCTGTGTGATCATGAGGTTCTGAAGGGATCAGTTATCAGGCATCAAATCATATCATTGGGTGCCCACCTCCATGATACGATCGCTGAGGACAAACGGGTGCATAAGCAAATGTGGCGCAGAAAGCTGATGGTGCCCGGCTATCAAAAGGTATAGCATCTGGGGTCTTAAAGGCTTGAAGGTAAACAAGCGGCCATCTAGCTCAGGAGCAACAAAGCCCACATGGAAGAAGCACACCAGTCTGTGTGATCATGAGGTACTGATGGGATCAGGTACCAGGCATCATCAGAAAAAAAAATCTTACCATAGTGAATTAAGGGGGAAGTACAGAGTGGAGACCCAAAGTCCATTTGTCGGCCACTGGAGATTCCCTTGCAGAGAGGTCTAGGGGAGGGGATGAGTCAGTCAGGGTGCGATGTAGCACTGACGAAGAATACAGCTTTCCTCTAGTCTCTAAATGCTTCACCCCCGTATCATGATCCGAATTCTACCTTGCAAGTCTGGCTAGACCAGAGGATGCACACTGGTGCAGATAGGAGCTGGAGACCCAGGGAATTCAGGGTGGATGATCCCTTCAGGACCAGGGGTGTGAGTGGCAATACTGGGAGGTCAAAGGGAGAGTGGGTTGGAAATAGGGAACCGATTACAAGGATCTACATGTGACCTCCTCCCTGGGGGACTGACAACAGAAAAGGGGGTGAAGGGAGACATCGGACAGTGCAAGATATAACAAAATAATATATCAAGGGCTCATGAGGGAGGGGAGACCAGGGAGGGAGGGAGAAAAAGATGACCCGATGCCAAGGGCTTAAGTGGAGAGCAAATGCTTTGAAAATGATGAGGGCAATGAATGTACAAATGTGCTTTACACAATTGATGTATGTATGAATTGTGATAAGAGTTGTATGAACCCCTAGTAAAACATTAAAAAAAGAGAAAAATAAGATGAAAATTAAAATTAAAAATAGCATTATTTTCTTGTGTCTATAAAACATTAAAAAAAAAGGAACTCACAACTCCCCCCTCCTCCTCTCACAAAAGAAGACAGCAGCAGCAAGATGCTCCGGGAAAAACAGAGTCCTAGTAGTTAGTGTTAGAGATTTAGATTTACTAGACAAAAAGAATGCCCCTGAGCAGTCATTCACTAATTCTTCCCCCAAGCTGGGGGCAACCTTGACTTTGGCTGTCTGGCTCGTGTCTACAACCTCAATGGGAGGCCTGTTTTAGGGTATAAGAGAGACACTCCCTTTCCCACCATTGTGAAACAACAATTATGATATAATCTTCTTGGAAGGCGGGTAGGTGAGTAAAGTAAACACCAAATATAGAAGTCTAACACTGACTGCAAAGAATGTTCATGCTGCTGAATTATAACTGACACATGAAAGCACTTCCTAGAAAAAGTTGTTGGGTGCCATCAAATCAGTTCTTACTCACGGTGGCCATATGTACAACAGAATGCAACATCGCCCAGTCCAGTGCCAGCCTCACAATTGTTTGAGCCCACTGCTGCGGCCAATGGCAATCCATATTGTCAAGGGTCTTCCTCTTTTTCACTGTTCCTCCAGTTGACCAAACATGAGGTGCTTTCCCAGGAACTAGTCTCTCTTGATAACACATCTAGAAAATAGTCTTACAGCCATGTAAGACATTATATTTTTCCTGGGCAGGGGGGAGATCCTCATAATATTATAATAGTGAGAAAAAACAAAACTTTACTCAGCCCATGTGGAAAAAGAAGAGATGGGAAATGGACCAACACACTGTCAACGCTTTGTCTCGTGGAATCCAAAAATACACCCGAGATCTGGTCTTTTTATAGAGCTGGTAGTGGTTTGGTTCTTAGAACAGAGGAGATAAACAGAAACAGTAGCTTCTGCAAAACCTTTCAAAGTCATTGTGATAAAGGCAGTCAGTAGGAGTCCTTCGTTGATCTAGCAGGCCAGAATTGGGGAGGACAAAGGATGGCTTTCTCCTATTTGCTTATCGGTCTTGAGGAGGAACTTCCTAATGTCTATCCTTATTTTTTTGTATCTTACCTCTTCATCTATCTAGTTTTTGTCTATGTGGTGGTCTATTCAATGTATGTCCCTCCTTCATCGATCTTTTTGCTAAGTACCTTGCTTCTCCCTGCCTTCCTGGATCACCAAGATTGCTGTGGCAGTTACATACTCTGTTGTCAATTTGAGGCTTCAGAGTGAAGGGGTGGAGTTTAGCGTGTCGATCAGATCCCAACTTGATGAAGTTATTTGGGGGCGTTAAGGAGATAAATAGCTGAGTCCTTGGGAGACATTCTTGTTGAAAAGACACATGGAGACAGGCTGATAGCAGCCAGATCCTTGGAGCTGGAGAAGCCAGACCCCTGCTAGAGCTGAGATGCTTACATGACTTCCCACCCACTGGCCTGTGATCTTCCTGCTTTCAGTGTCTTGTATGTGTTTCGTGAGTCTGAAGAGGAGTTTAGAGATTGGTATTGGACATATGGCTGGGCTAAGATGTTTTTTCAATATTCAATTGCTTTTGTATCTAAAGCTTTCTTACACACGAGTCTCCCTGGATTTGTTTCGCTAGTCTACCTGGAATAACCCAATTGCTCAGGACTACTGTCCTTTCCTGTCTTCTTGGTTTCTTTTTGGCAGCAAGATGGTCAGAATGTGCATGTGGGGGACTCAATATGGCATTTGGACTAATCTTAAGGTTTAGGATGAATCCAGGGCTCTATCAGGGGTGCCATTGCTTTTAGGCACTAACTCAAACTACTTTGTAAACTCCCTGGCAAAAGCAAACAAACAAAAAACAGAAAATAACCAGCTATCACCAAGGCCCTGGTGGTCTAGTGAGCAATACTTTATTAGGTTGCAAATCACAAGGCCAGGTAGTTTGATCCCACTAGTCGCTTCTTGGGAGAAAGATGAGGTTTTTCTGCTCTAGTAGAGATTTATAGCCCTGAAAAGAAATAGAAAGGAGGCAGTTGTACCTTGTCCTATAGTGTACTACAAGTCAGAACTGATCTGATATCAGTGACCTGAATCACTCATGTCCAAGAAGCCTGGCAGTTCAGTGGTAGCACATTGGTTTGCATTCTGGAGAGTCAGCAGTTCAAAACCACCAACAGCTCTGAGAGAGAAAGATGGGATTTCTAGTCTCATAGTTCCTGCCAAGGAAACCTACTGGGGGTCACTATGAGTCAGCATTGACTTGATGGCAGTAAGAAGTGCAAGAAATATTTTTGGCTCCTTGTTTCTCTCTAAATTTTACTGTTGATTAGAATACCGTTGGTTCTTCCTGAGTGTCCTTATCCACAGATTCAACCAATCCAAAGAAAATACTTTTTGGTGAGGCGCAATGCACTGGTCAAAGCAATCTCTCAAAGGTCAAAAGCCACTGGGTAGATTCCAACCCTATGGACAGAGTGTACGGTCCTTTTGGGTTTTTAAGACTTTAAATCTTTACAGGAGTAGACAGTCCCATCTTTATCCTGAAGAGCGACTGCTGGGCTCAAAGTGTTGATCTTTTTTTAAACAGTTTAATGTGTAGTTCACTACATCACCAAGACTCCTTCAAAGGCCGAGCCCCAAACACTAAACTCACTGCCATCCAATTCTGACCCACAGCGACCCTATAGGGCAGGGAAGTGCTACCCCTGTGGGTTTCTGAGACTTTTAATGTCTACCTCTTTGTAGTAGAAACCTGGTGGTTCTGAACTGTTAACCTTGTAGCTCAGTGCTTAACCCAATGTAACACAAGGGGTTAAGCTGTAAAGTGCAAATTACATAGCGTTCACATTAGGTATCATAGTAACTTAGAGAGTATATAAAATATATGGGATGTGCGTAGGTTATATGCAAATATTATGTATTCTACATATGGCACTCGAGCATCCAGAGTCTGCTGTCTGCAGGAGTCCTGGGACCAATTCCCTGTGGATTCTGAGGGATGATTACCCACAGCAAAATAGACACCAATTAAAGTTTCCGTGTACAATTTAGAAACTCTGATCATATTTTTTGAATTGTGCAACTGTTCTCATCCTTCTCTAATTGTTCCTCTCTCATTAACTCATTTTCCCCTAAGATCAAATCTTTTGAATTACTATGGTCAATTTGCCCTAAATAGTTCTTAAAAGAATATGACACTCCAGGCAAGCTTTTGATTTGTTTTACTGGTTAAACTCTACTATTGTCAGATATTAAGGTGATTTCAAGGACGATTTTTGAGTTAGAGTTTAAAGATTATCTTAGATAAATAATTTCAGGGTTTACCTATCCTCCATGTCTCCAGAAAATCCATGTGAATTAAAAATTCTGCTCTGTATTTCCTCCTTTTGATCAGAAGCCTTCTCTGGAATCTGATAAAAAAAGTTTCAGTAAGGAAAGCCAGGCATCAACCAATTTATCGATGACAAAGGAAGCAGTTATTCATGAAGCCAAATAGCCACATATTTCATATCCTCTAATTTCCAGTTTTTCTTCCTCTGTTGCTTCAAGTGAATAGGTACCATTTACTGTGTTTTAGATGGCTCCTGACAAGCTTTTGAGCCCGCATGCACTACACAATGAACTAGGTAGTAGAACAGGAGCAAGTAAGTCTTGTTAAGTCAATTAACTAGGATGTTCCATAAAAGTGTGACCCTAAACCTTTTAACCAAGAACCAAATGCCTTAAGGTGGTTGGTTGTATATGAGCAGTCGCCATACTGACACTTTTTTGTGTGTCATTGTTGTAAGTCACATATTTTTGCCAGTTCAACTTTTTACAGGTTGAGTTTATAATTTATTGACAGTAATTATAATAATCAACTGTGCAGCCCTCCACTTGACTCAATACAAATTTCCCATCATTGTTAATGTCCATACCCCTCACTTCCTGCCCCTGCTAATCATTAAAAAATGTTTGTTGTCTCCATACATTTGCCTTTCATATGAGATCATGTTTGTCCTTTTTTAGATGGACTTATTTTATTCAGCATTGTCTTCAAGCTCTTGGAAACCACCAGCCACTCTTTGGGAGATGAGGCTTTCTACTCCTTTGAGGACGAAGTCTCTGAAACCCATAGGGCAGTGCTGCCCCCTCCTTGAGGGTCTCTCTGAGTGGGAATTGACCCAATGGCAGTGAGTCTGAGTTTTCTCACTAGGTGAGTAAAAGTCCATTGTACGCAGTGATTCGGTCAGTTAAGCAGAATAGAGAGCTGGCTTTTGGTTGAGTTTGGCAAATTGGCTATTAAAATGGTACTTGTGAACAGGGTTCTAAGGTGGCACACAGCTGGGTAGCCACCCAAAGTGGAAATTACATATTCACATTCCTTCCTCTCCAATGTTCATCTGAGCAACTGCGCATTCTAGGCACCCGCAGTAATGTTCATTCAGTCATAGGTATAAAAAATTAGATGGAACTAGGCAAGTAGCATTTGGTTAGTCATTTCATTCAACTCATTATACTTTTGATGAAATGTTACATTTTAATTCCCCCCCCCATTCTCCCCACATTTTTATTTCTTTGCATTTGTTATTTCATTAAACATATAAAGAGGCAAAGATGCCATGCTGTCACTCATTTCGGCTTTGTGTTTTGCCCCAAATTCCCACAAGATCTTATGAGTTAAGTATGCAGTTCCTTCGTGTTCAAAGCGCTAAAAAACATTGTCAGAACAAATGCTGTGTTCAGCAGAAGTGGAAAGGGGGTTTTCAAAGTTGAACACAATATGTTCAGAGAAGCTGCCGGTTTCTGTCATATTAAATATAATGACTCTTGTCTAATTAGCCGCCACTAAAGGAATCGGATCCTACTCCTATAGTAAAAAGATCACTGAGAATCAATTACACAGCTGATGATGCTCCAATAAAAGTGAAGAATATGGCAAATGAGCATCAAGAAGCAATATGGAAATATTTGAACATTTTTACTGTATTTTTTTCAAGTATTACTTTTTGTTCCTATGTAACTGTATGAACTAATAAACTATTGTTCTGTATATAATTTAAAAAATACTTGGCCATTACAGCAGTGAACTGGTTAAATGATTTGAATCCCACCCGTTTGCATGTATGTACATTTTATTGCTTCACCTGCTGATGGGCGGATTGTTTCCACTGCGTTGGCTACTGTGAACAGTGCTGCATGGTGCGTGGGTGTATAACAGTTCTCCGAGTCTCTGACGTCCACTTTCTTTGGTTTGTACCCGGGAGTGGAATTGCTGGCACTGTTTTTAGCTTTTTGAGGAACCATCAGACTGTTTCCAGAGACTCCCATTTTGCATTCCTACTAGTAACCGGTAAAAGGGCCCCACATTCTTCCTAACATCTGTGGTCTTCTATTTTTGTTTTAATCGTGGCTCATTGTGGTAGTTACATAATCTGGTGTCAACTTGCGAAGGGGTGGAGTTTAGCTTGTCAATCATGCGGCAGCTTGAGGACCTCATTTGAAGGCACGAGATAAACAGCTCATGGGAGGCCAGATACACTCTCTCTGCTTCCTCTTCCTCCTGACAAGCCAGATGTGCTGTGCTGATGGAGCCAGAGCCTTGGACCCATGCCAGGGTTAAGATGCTTCCACGGACACCACCGGATCCACAAGACTTTCCACCCATTGACCTGTGATCTTTCTTCCTGCATTCAGCGGCATAATTGCATGAACTAATATCAGATTTGTGGACTTAACCTGGACTGGGCTGTTTTAATGTATAATTGCTCTTTGATGTAAAGTTCTCTCTTACACACAAGTGTCTGAAATTATTTCTTTAGTCAACTCTAACAGTCATCTTGGTAAAAATGAAATTTTACCTCATTTTGATATTGAATTGCCTCTCCCTGATGGCTCAGGATGCTCTAGCACCTTCTCATGTGTTTATTTGGTGGCCATTGGGCTGTTCTCTGGCGTGAACTGTCTACTCAAGTCCTTGGCTCAGTTTTGATAGGGTTACTAGTCTGTTTATGATGATGACATTTTGTATTTTGGTTATTAGATTTCTGCTACATAATGGTTTCTGAAGATATTCTCCCAGTTGGCAGCGTTTCACTTTTTATAAAAAGCATTCCAATGAATAAGAGTTGTAAACTTTTATGAGGGATCATTTATTTATCATTTGCACTTTCATTATTAGATAATCCACTGTTGCAAGTTAGGCCGATACTGTTGCTCCTGCTTGTTCTCATTGGGCTACTTTTTAGTTGCTTTTCCAGCAGTTAGTCTAAAAACACATTTGAGAATAATTTCTCTCTGGCCTGTTTGAGTTCTCAGACTAAATCTTAACAGGAGGGGAAAACCTTTCTTCTGTGGAGCTCCTGGGGGTTAACTGCTGACCGTAACACAATCGGTTCCTATTGGAGATGGTCCCTTCTGTTTTATTTCTGAGGCAGTCACGTTTATTTTACTGAGGTATAAACATATTAATCAATCAATCATGTATACATTTTCACTTGGTACTACATTGGATATATCAGCCTGTTGATTTATCATTCTTTGTACTATCACATTGATTCAGGGAGTGCCTACAAGTTATTTTCTTGTGTCACCCTCCCACCTACCCCGTTTTGGTTGTTTTTCCTTTTTTGTAGTGGATGTAGAGGACTTGGATGTCAGGCTTCCAGACTCAAAATAACCTTAATAGCTTGAATCTCAACAAAGTGCTCTAGTTTTGAAATTTGAATACAGATTCACCTCCAATTAACCAGTTTTAAACTTGAATTTATTTACAAATTTGGAGTTGTTTCAAAAAATATATAGTGTTTCATCTGAGGAAGAAGTATATCATAGAATGCGGATTAGACCTTTGGATTCATGTTCTATAAATCTAACATACCTAGCTGGTACTCTTGAAAAGGGCTAAAAACAGATTAGAAGGATAGTAATTTAAAAACTTCAATTAAAAAACAAAACAAAAACAACTTTAATTCAGACGCTTCTCTATATATAACCTTTACCTCTGTATCTCAATTAAGCAGTTCTTTTTTTAGTGGGGTGAGGGTGGAGAAAACAACAAATCCTCAATTCTGAAATAATCAAGTACTATAGTAGCAGAAACTTGCAGTTTACCAGTAGATAAAAATGACTATGAAATATTTAAAAACAGCAATTTATTTTTTCTAATATTAGAATATTGTTTTGTTTACTTTTATCCCCTCCCCCACCCCCCGAAAGCCTAGAATATTGTTTTAAAAACCATATTAACTTTTTTGTTTCAAGAACTATCCTTGCATTATATAAGTTCGGTGCAAGGACATGAAGAAATTGATCAAGGGAGTAGATCATTTCAATTCCATTTGGCTCACATGAAAAAGCCAGCTGTGGATTGCTAGCTTCCAGCTCACAATTGTAAAGAGTCTATTGCTGAAGCTCCCAGTTGTTTGCTTTAAATCTAATGTGGGTCAAAGCCAGGTTAGATGTTTGCTTTCTTCTCTAGTATTATTCATTCGGTGAGTCAATCACACGCACCAATCCACTCAGATGCGGTGGCAGACAAATGCCTTCACTACTTTATACTAAATTCTGCAAAGTAAAACTATGTCATTCCAATGACACATATAAATTGCTACATTTCTGTTACTGGACACTTGTGGAGCATATTCGTTTCTATGAGAAGGCTGATGCTATCACTGGATCTGACTATGGAATATTCTAAAGCAAAGCAAAAAAGCTAACAGGTTAGCCAAACCCTTTAATAACTCCCTTGATAAATTTATGAATGCAGTTGTTTATTCTTGTCCTAATTTGTAGCCTGTGTTGCTGAAGCAAACACTTGATTTTATTCCTGTAACTATGGTTACCACCCCAACTAGGTTTTAATATAACTAAAGGGCTGTTAGTAAGTCTAGCAAAGTGGTAGTCACTTTAAATATACAAATCAGTAACTGGAGAAATGTCAAAGGCACACTTACCAATTTGGTATTCAATGAATAAGCAGCTGATAATACTTTGAAGGAATCTAGGCACCATTTTTGAAAGTAGCATGGACTGCCAAAAGAACAAACAAACCTGTCTTGGAAGTACAGCCAGACTGCTCCTTGGAAGGGAGGTTGGCCAGACTCCATCTCACATACTTTGGCCATGCAAGCAGGAGACCAGTACCTGGAAAAGGACATTATGCTTGGTACCGTAGGGCAGCAAGAGGAAGACCCTCACTGAGATGACCAATGCAGTGTTGCCACAAAGGGTTCAATAGCACAACCGTGAGAACACGGCAGTGTTTTCTTCTGTTGTACACAGGGTCACTATGAGTGTGTACGTAATGGTCAGCATTTAGCACAACTCATTAAAACACAAAAAAGGCAACGACCAATTGCTATCAAAGTTGACAGAGTAGAACTGCTCCCTGAGGGTTTCAGAGGCTCTTAACTCCTATGGGAGTAGAAAGCCTCATTTTTCTCCCTCTAGAGTGGTGTTTCTAACTGGTGACCTTGTGGTTAGCAGATTAGCTTGTAAACTACAATGCCACCAGGGTTCATTTCAGAGGCAACATTAAAGAAATAAAAGTATAACAAATACTGGCCAACAAACCAGTTTTTATGCACGGAAGTTCCAAAGGATAAGTGGTTTATCTAGATTCTTTTGGTGAAGAGATGACAGCCGATGTTAAAGAAAATAATTTCCTGGGGGAAGGGGGAGCTAATAGCAATGATGACTGTATTAACTCCACTCGAGGGGAAACAAATGCAGAATTGCAGTCGGATGGTGTAAGACACAGTAACTAACACACACACACACACACACACACACACACACACACAAATAGGGGTTCCTGGGAGGTAGGGAGGGGGGAAAAAGGGAGATATTATCAGAAGAAAATGTTTTGAAACTGATAGTGGTAGCAATTGTAAAATTATACTTGCAGTAACCGAATGATGGACTGTCATATCTGTAAGAGCTCCCAATAAAATAATAAAAAATAATTTTAAAATTCCCTTCATGTATTTTTTTTTGTGCAGTGAAGGACCAGGTTATATAGCTCTAGTTTTTAAAATTTTGAAATTTGAGTTTATCTAGCTTCCCATACCTTTTCTTGAAACAAACAAATTCAGTTTTATTATGCAGAATGTCTAAATGTACCATCACTGTTTACAACACAATGGATGTTTACAATTGTTAAAAAAGTCACTTTCATGTATTAAGATTTCTTAACGTGGTGACACTTTCAGTAAACACTCAGGGGAAAACACTGCGATATATTAACTTAGGTACAGAACTAACTAGTAATTTTGCATTTAAGTGAGAATCAAGGTAAAGTTCTTCTGTACGGATTCTTTATTTTTGTACTTACAGTATATGACAGATCATTTTCTTGGTATTAGTTATCTAAATTGCATGTTACTATGTCCAAAGGCCTAAAATCATAAACAAGATAATTGAGGCTACTTTAGCTATGGTTAAAAATTGACTACAAATTGGCACGAGCCATTATATAAGGGTGGGATGAAGAGATTTAAACGTAATGTTAGAAATGTCAGGGTTATTAACCAACCCGTCCCATCCCTAGATCAATGGGCAATCTAATTAGCATCACCTGACAGTCCGGATAGGCATGCCAAGTTAATTCTTTTGCCTTCATCTTCTGGATGAACTCATGTTCTGAGAAGGTAGGGAGTCTAAAAGGTACATATACAAGCTAAAAGATCTTACGTCGTACATCTAGAATAACTGGGCACAAAAATGTATGATTTCTTCTGTGGAATCCAGGACAGATGTCACTCAACTTCCGCTCTGCTGTGTGTGTCGTAAAGTGTCAGATTACCCAGTAAAGAAAGGTAGTGAACAAGTTACATCTTTTTCACATCAAAGGTTCTGCTTTTTAGGTATGGCTAGAGTTTTTCTCTTCAACTTCTCGGCATTTGCTCTACAGAATCAAAGCCTCTTTTCAATTTGCAATTCCTGACAGAGATGGGAGTACTAGCAGGGTAAGCATAGGCTTACTTGTGCTTATTTACCAATCTGCAGTTAAGAGTTTTCCAGCACCTGCTGACTATTTATCTCGCTTGCTGATAATAATTATAATCCACCTTGGTGGTCAAAGACGTGTTTATCCTTGGGAGGCAGTCCCTTTCCTTTAGGGACAAAACGATGTCTTCTTTTGTTCCACTGAGCTCAATCATGTCACGTTGTTAAAGTTCTGCTTTTTCTGTATACTAATGTTGTGTTTCCCTTGGGCTATCCATGTCTAGTAAATTAGTGGACATCCTTCAGAGCTACATTCAAATACCTTTCTTCATGGGATGCTTGTGTTTAACCCCTCCCAAGAGTACCTTTTCACTTACTGTAATCCTATGAATCTCCTTCAGTCCTTATCAAAAACAGTCATAAATACTGTGTAATGGGGCATCTGTCTTCTTGGGTACACTCTGAAGTCTTTGAGAACATGGTCTGTCATCGTTCCTCATTACAGGGCCTTGCACTTTTTACTGCCCTTTCCCTTCAGGTTTGGTCAAGTGGACTGGTTTCTCCTCTAAGTCTTGCTACACTTGCCTCTCAGGAGCATCTGGCCTTACTTCTTCCAATACAGACTGGTTTGTCCCTTTAGCAGTCCGTGGCACTTTCAAAATTCTTCTCCAGTCTTCCTTTCTCAGTGCCCAACTTTCACATGTACATGAGGCAATGGAGGGAAACCCTGGTCTGGGTCAGGTGCACCTTCCTTCTCAAAGTAAATACTCTAAAGATGTTTTGTATTATTTAGATATTCTTGAAATATTTGTTGAGTGAATGAATGCTGAATTAATAGTATGACCAATGTTTAAGATTTTTCAGGTTATTACAGAAAAGACTTAGCTAAACATTGGTTATATATTGTAGGTAGCAGAAAATTTATGAGTACAAAGACAAAACTGAGGAAAAAATCTCTTCAAAACAAAGGAGTGATAATAAAAAACTTTAATTATAGTTATACTCTGTAAAGGATGATCATGGTTTTCATTCTTGCTCATGAAGGGCAGAGCCCGAAACAGTTGATTCTGGGTTGACTCTCTGTTGAAAGCTTGTATTCCAACCCAGACACAGGAGACTACAAAATTCCTAGAGAAATTCCACAATCTTTTCATACTGTTTTCTCACATTTTTTGAAGTCCCCCACATATAGTGAATCAGGAGCTACATTTTTAAAAAATGATTTATCATAAGGGTCACTTTGGAATCTATTAAGAATCACCTGGAGATTTTGTTAAAATGTAGACTATGACTCAGAGGGAATGTAAAGGCAAATTCTTAAAGGGGCATCAAATAAGAATTCTGGGTTCCAAGCCCTGGTGGAGGGTAAGGAGCGTAGAAGAAGGCAAACAAGCACAGCCGAGTGATATATTTTTGTTTTACTGTTAATCAGACACATCTGAACCAAAGCATTCACAATACTTGATATACTTTGAGGAAAATCTACTCTAGTCTTAGACATAACCACAGAGCAAGCAGAACAATTAAAACTACATAAGGCCTTAAAATATATCCACAGTGTGTATTATCTCAATATTCATTCATTTACAAATTAGACTACATACCATTAATTTTATTTTTCTTTCATTGTTTTATTCAGGCAGGATTCATTTAAAGAAAGGCAACTTAGTTTGTGTGTGTGAGCTTTATTTATTTATTTTTTACTATATTGGTTAATATAAAAGTATGAATTAAATGTTTTGTCATCTTCTATATCTGGGTGAGGATCCATGAAATTCTGTCATCCAAAACAATAGGTCCTACTCTTAAAAATATTCAAAGTGAACTTGGAAAAGGGCCAAATCACCTGTCTGTTTGTGGTTCTGAAGAACAACTAATGGACTTTCAGGTTTCTGAGTACCGCAGTTCTACCGGGTTAGTCAAAGTGTAAAACAACAGCGCATACAAAATCATTCTTAGAGCTCTAAATGCCTCTTAGATAACTAGAATGAACAATTTAAGTCGTTGCCCCACAGTACCAAACTTCTAAAATCAAGAGTTAAAATTCAGTGCTACTATGACCTGTCATTTACAACATAGGTAGCTAGTTGGTAAACTGATGGTGTAAAAATTAAGACTTACTTTGTTGTTGTTTTTAAGGAGAAAATTTTTGATAACCAGAGAATACAGAAAATTGGATGTATTTTACAATAAAATAACCGTTTAAACCTCCATCCCTGTACAACAGGGTTGAGGTCCGCTCTACTGAACCTTTATGTTTCCCTATTGGTTTTTACAGTTTATTCCATGTTGAGTACTTGAACTTTGATATACAGTGTTTTTCATTTTTAAAAGAAGGATATTACATTTGTATACCAGGATAAGATTTAGTACATTGAGATGTTTTTAAAAATACTTATAAATTTGTATTTGATATGCAAAAGCATTTGGCAATACTTTTACAGCATTTGATTTTTATAGAATTAAAATTTCATACAGTACTCATCTTGATGCTTAAAAAAAAATTCACAGAAAAAATATAAATTACACAGCCTGACTTGGCATGATACTGTTATTTCCAGTTTCTGGTAATTAAAACCTTCATTAAGTCTGTTAACAAATCATTACCTGTACATTTATGAAGGCAACTGACATGATTTGTAAACAAAACCTTCAGGTTGTATGTTATTTACCAAGGAGTGTAGCTCAGTAAGAAAAGAAAACCCAGTATGCAATTTACAGAATATTTTACAAATTTACCAGTTCCTGTGATACAAACTGTTTTAATCTTTCAAGATACTGTCCATAGAGTTCCACATCATTGTGGCCAGCTCCTTCAACCCACAGAGGCTCCACAGGTCTTTGGCAGCGCTCAAACAATGCAAGGCCATGAGAAAAGTCAATGACTTCATCTTCAGTCCCATGAATTATTAATACTGGAGAGGTTATCTTAGAGATTTTGTCAATGCTGTATGTAAGGGTAAGAGGGAAATCAATAAATCAACTATATAAAGACTATAAAAGACATTTTCTTCTGCTGTTTCACACAAACAA
Source organism: Tenrec ecaudatus (assembly GCF_050624435.1). NCBI lineage: Eukaryota > Metazoa > Chordata > Mammalia > Afrosoricida > Tenrecidae > Tenrec > Tenrec ecaudatus. The sequence continues at coordinate 70,533,482 of NC_134539.1, read as the reverse complement.
TATAAACACGAGAATGCTTCTGAATCAGTTCAGAAGGAAGTGGGAACCTCTTAGATTTCAAGTAAGATTCAAATGTCATCTTTTGCATACCCAAGGATTGATGTGAGGACAGTAACTTCATACACCCTGTTTCAGAGCCACTCAGCAGCTAGTATATCCTACCTATACCACTTTATAATAATCTTTTTATTTTTTCACCAAGAAATTTAGAATTCTAGAAGGAAACTAATAGACATTTTGAATAATGTTCATTAGTACAGGTAGTTCCCAGGTTATAGAAGGACAACAGCTCCTTGCCTGTTAAAGTTATGAAGTCTTTTCTTGCTCTAAAACCCTGAAAAAACAAAGCCACTGCCAGTGAATGGATGCCAACTCATAGCAACCCCTTTCAGACAGATGGCCCATAAAGTTGCTGGTAGGTTTGAACTCTCAGACTTGCAATTATCAGCTTACCCAATTTCATCACCAGTTCTTAAAAATCAAACAAAACCCAAACAAACTCACTGCCATCGAGTCGATTATGACTCATAGTGACCTTTTAAGGGAGGTCAGCTGTCCCTGTGGGTTTCTGAGACCAACTCTTTGTGGAAGTAGAAAAATCTCTGCTGACTCTGAGATTAGCAACGCAACACAAAACCACCACACCACGTCTCCTCATGGTAAAGCTCAGTAAGAATCAACACATCTGTTCTGATTCACGTGGAAGTGCCATTTAAAGACTCAGACACAGGAGCAGACCTCTTCATGCTATCCCAAACCACCAGGTACTCTGCAGAAGACAGACAGGGCTGTCTACTCAAATTAAGAAGCACAGCCTCGGAAACTCACAGGGGCGGTTCTACCCCATCCTGTAGGGTTTCTTTGAGTTGACATTGACTCGATGGCACTGAATTTGAGCCTCCTATGAAAATGAGTGATTATTTTAAAATTTTTATTTTAAGGCACCAATGCAAAAACATAACACAGATTTGGTGCTGGAAAACAAATGGGTACGTGAGATAATGAACGGAATGGACAGGAGAAAAAGTATAATTCTAAAGGGGCAGAAGATAAGGGAACCACCATTCAATAGCATAGAGTATCCTCGAAGGCAAAGGAATTGAGATGAAGATGTTGGGGAAAATACATAGGATTTGATAAAAAACCTCCTTAGGTCTCCCTCCTTTCCCTAGGTCTCTCATCCCTTTTATGAAGCTGAGTGACTGTCCCCATCCCTGCAAGGCAGAAGATCAGAGGACATGTAGAGGAGGACATTTCACACACTTTTGGGGAGCGCCAGCACACAGAACAAGCAAATATATGCATACTGGATGGCAGGAACCCATCATCCTGCTCACCTGCCTTCTAAAACCCTGGCAGCCAGGTCTTCATCCTCAGTCTAAGGGGAGTTTTGAAAGAATGCTTTTTGGAGATTGTATCTACCTTGAAAAGGTATGACTTATAAACAATGGCAGGGAGGTAGAGTTTCCTAACTAACTAGCTTGGCGAGATCACCCTATAGTGAAACTCAAGAGCAACAAGCCTTAATTGCTTGCTTCAGATCAGCTCTTGGGTCTTTCACTCTCTCCTTCATGAATGGATAACTAAGAACGGAATCTTGAAAAGTTAAATCCTGATAGCAGAAGTGAAAAACCTAACTGAATTGTTAAAAAATTCCTCAGAAAGTAGAGCAAAACAGCTAAAAATGAAAGATGGGATACTGCAGGGCCTATTTAAAAAGGTCCTTTATATACAAATCATGGGGATTTCAGGAAGTGAAAATAGAAGATCAAAAGCAACGATATAATTATAGGCTGCATTTGGTTAGAAAACTATAGTGTGGCACTTGCTGTCAGAAATATGTTCAGCATTGAGGAATTTAAGCATAAATTATAAATGGTTTGTTAGTGCTGCCTTTTCTTTGGGTGGGCCAGAAATGAACAAGGGAGATAGGCAGAGAGAAAAGCTGAGATAGCATCACGGCACATGCCCCTCTATCACTCACTCACCTGATTAAGAAACACTAAGCTTGCAGCCACTGAGTGGATGCTGACTCATAGTGAGTCTATAGGAGGGTGGGGGGGGGTGAGGGGGAAAGTGGCCCTGGGAATTTTTGAGGTTTTAACTCTTTATGGGAGTAGAACAGGTCCTTATCTCTCCCTCAGAGCAGCTGGTGGTTTCTTACTGTCCACTGCTGATTGCAGCAACACTTGTAACCACTATGCCAACTTCTTCTCTTTAGCATCCTGCATTTATTCCTGACATTCAGTTTTTGTCAATTTTTTAAAATAAATTCATCCTCTTATCAGTAATACTAATGCTATTCCTTTGGGTATAAAGCCCTCAGGATTATTTATGACTGCTCAAACATTTCAGCCTCCTGACTGGGCTGCCGCTACTTTCTTCAGGAATTAATTTTTCACAATTCTATAAAATTGAAGTTCATGGATGCATGGACTATCATGGATACCTTAAGTATCATGGATACCTTAAGTGACAGAAAGCAATCTCTCCCCTACAGTTTCTTGGAAATCCATTATTGTATTATGTTGAATATCACTACTTACTTTGGGAACGCATCAAAACAGTAGGTCTTCTTGGTATCAGGAAAAGCAACTCGCATTCCCGAGGTCAGAGGAGAATGCAGAATAACAGCAGCACTCTCATACCGAGCAGCGAGGTCCACTGATGGGACTGTCCCTATACTCTGGCCATAGATGATCACATTTTCAGGACGAATCCCATATCTAAACGGAAGTTGAAGAAGAGAACAAGTAAGACTGGTATAAAATGTTCAAATCACTTCCAAGTATTTGATCTTGTAATAGAATGTTTAACTATCACTACCATGTACAATGTTGAACTACGATCTACATTCTCACTTAAAATATTGTTGTTTCAAGTTTACTTTTATGTGGCGTAGGTGGGAGGAGAAGAAACAGGATTTCTACAATTTCAACCTTCAGAAATGAACACATTGTTATTTTTTTTCTTTTTAAAAAATTTACTTATTTATTTTAAAAAATCATTTTATTGGGAACTTGTACAACTCTTATCACAATCCATACATCCATTGAGGTTAATTCTGTTTTTAATTTAATCATTTTATTGGGGGCTCATACAATTCTTATCATAGCCATTGTGTCAAGAACAAATGTACATTTGTTGCCATCATCATTCTCAAAACATTTGCCTTCTACTTGAGCCCTTAGTATCTGCTGCTCATTTCACCCCTCCCTCCCCACTGCTCCCTACCTCATGAACCCTTCATCATTCATAAGTTATTATTATTTTGTCATATATTACACTGTCTGATGTCTCCCCCCCGCCTTCTTCTCTGCTGTCCCTTCCCCAGGAAGGAGGCTATATGTAGATTCTTGTAATCAGTTCCCCCTTTCTACCCCACATTCTCTCCACCCTCTAGGCATCACCACTCTCACCACTGGTCCTGAAGGAGTCATCTGTCCTGGGTTCCGTGTTTCCAGTTGCTCTCTGTACCTATGTACATCCTCTGGTCTAGTCAGGTTTGTAAGGTAGAATTGGGATCATGATAGTGGGGGGAGGAAACACTTAAGAACTAGAGGAAAGTTATGTTTCATTGTTGCTTCCCTGCACCCTGACTAGTTCATCTCCTCCCCACAACCCTTCAGTAAGGGGTATCCTGTTGGCTGCCCATGGGCTTTGAGTCTCCACTCTGCACTCACCCACCTTTTCAATGATATGAATTTTTTGTTCCTTGATGCTTGATACCTGATCCCTTGGACAGCTCATGGTCACACTGGCTGTTATGTTTCTTCCATGTGGGCTTTGTTGCTTCTGAGCTAAATGGCCATTTGTTTATCTTCGAGCCTTTAAGATCCCCAGACGCTATATCTTTTGATAGCTGGGCACCATCAGCTTTCTTCACATTTGCTTATGCACACATTGGTCTTCATTGATCGTATCATGGAGGAGGGCACCTATTAATATGATTTTTCTTTCATGTCTGATAACTGGCCCCTTCTGCACCGTGTGGTCAGACAGGCTGGTGTGCTTCTCAGCTAGATGGGCTTTGATGTTTCTCAGTTAGATGGCCGCTTGTTTATCTTCAAGCCTTTAAGACCCCAGACGCTATATCTTTTGATAGCCGGGCAGTATTAGCTTTCTTCAATACATGTTTATGCACATGTTTATTTTCAGTAAAACAAGTGGCCATCTAGCTGAGAAGCATCAAAGCCCACACGGAGGAAGCACACCAGCTTGGCTGACCATGAGGTGTGGAAGGGACCAGTTATTAGACATCAAAGAACTGAAAATTACATCAGTGGGTGCCCACCTTCCTGACACATTAAGTCACTAATGGTACATTACTAAAACCAATTGTTGACTAAGTTCAGAACACATTTAATTAACAGTATTTTAACGTGTTCATGTTTAATAGATGTTTAAGGTACTTTCAAAAGTTCTTGGGGAAAAAAAATCCAAGCTTTTTAAGTTGCATTTCCCATGAGATTTTGGAAGCAGCCTTGTATCTACTTAAAGTGAGGGAAGAGTAAAATATATACAGATCCTACTTCTGATGGCTACCATTTTAACGATGTGACACTGCTGTTTCAATCATATTAGGCACCTAGTATGTCCCAGGCACGTTCCTTATCTACTGGCAAACCTCAAAAGATACTGTGGGTTCAGTTCCAGCTCACCGTAACAAAGAGAAAATTGCAATTAAAGCAAATAACCCCAATTTTTTGGTTTCCCAGTTCCATACTGTCCTTGAGATTCAGTGTGCAATAATTAGAAAATCGCTTGAAATACTGTGCATTGAGTTACACAGAGAGGATACGATGTTGGAGAAGTGGTTGCTGATGGATTTGCTTAACACAGGGTTACCACAAACATGCAGTTTATAAAAAATGCAGTATCTGCAGAGCACAATAGAGAGCAAGGTATGCCTGGGAGTGTAACAGCTCTGGCTGTGAACTACTTCAAGGACGGATGACATGATCCAGAAACTAATGTGGCATTAAGGGTTCCAGTGGCAAATATGCCTTTTATTTTTAGAAGGAAGAGATCACTCATTTCTGGATGCTAAGGGCCATTTGCACAATAGCCTTCATTCTTTTGGAAAGCAAATAGAGCTTTTATAGAATTTGAGCATTAATCAGGAAAGGACAAGACAGCGTGTTCACATGTTCTTCTTGTGGGCTATGTGACACACCACCGAGTTTCTTCCAGGGAGCCCTACACACATATGCCCCAGAGGTTTGGTGCAATCTACCCCGGAATGATTGTGAATGTTGTAGTAAGCCTAGAGAAACCTTTTCTTTACAACAGACCCCAGCTTCACAGGAAGGGAGAGGGGAACGATCATTTACAGATCACCACAATTATTGAGGCTACAGAGTTGAACAGCTGCAAAGGTGGTGGCAATTTTTGTTAGTTTGTTTAAGCAAGCAATGACATGGCCCTAGAGACAGTTACCAGTAAGGATTCAAAGCAATAATGGAATTTCAGAAGGACTTTACAGATCATACAATTTATTCCAGTTACCTACTAACAGATGTTCAAAGTAAGTTAGTGACAGACCTGCAAACAGAACCCACATATCTTGTTTCCTACTCTGGCGCTTCTCCCATTATGAATTTTAAAAATTCACTGCCATCAAGTCGATTCTGATTTACAGTGACCCTGTAGGATAAAACTAAATTGCCCTTTTGGGTTTTCTGGGCTACAAATCTTTATAGGACCAGAAAGCCTCACCTTTCTCCTGCAGTGCAGCTGGTGGGCTCAAACTGATGACCTTGTGGTTAGCAGCACATTATGCCAACAGGGATATTTTTATCACTATACCAGAGAAAAGGTTTAATGACTATGGGGGAAGGTTGCATGCACAGAATAGCCAGTTGACATGGAGTTGTGTCTGACCATGTGTATCCGAGTAGAGCTGGCCTCCACGGGGCTTTCAGTGGCGGCTTTTTCAGAAGTAGATCAACAAGCTATTTTTTTTAGCACCTTTGGGTGGGCTGGAACCTTCAATCTTTCAGTTAGCAGCCAAGAATCTTAACCATTTATCTGTACCACCCAGGGTCTCCATATCAGGCCCTTATTTTCTATTTATCCATCAGAAGATCAGAATAGAACTAATAGATGTTCAATTTTCTTAAAAAGAACACCCAAATAATAAATATTTCAGATATTTATTTGCTGTCTATCCTCTTCTGATTACTTAAGCCCTGACTCTTTACTCTTACCAGTAAAGGAAATATATACATTCTGTTATACGATAAAATTCCAGAACTGGAAAGAATCTTGAGATATTTAATTCTGTGGAAATAATTTCCCGGGATTACTGAAGTTTACTTTTTAATACACACTAAAAATTCAACCTAAGAGGAAAAACAAGTCTGAAATTCTGCTAAAACAGTACTACTCTGTGACTATTTAGGAACTGATCTAGTCTGCCCTTGTTCTTCATTACCCTGCTTGATGTGCCTATGACTCACCTATGTAACCAATGTGCACACTTATTGACATTACAGGATGGAGTAGATTTCTGAGATTGTAAATCTTTATGGTAGCATAAAGTCTCATCTTTCTCCCAAAGAGTGTTTTGAAACTGTAGTTCAGTATACCATCAGGGTGCTTATATAACATGCATTGTGTGGTACACACACAAAAAAAAACCCACAAAAAACCCACCATACTGATACATGTGTTATTTGCATAAAATATGGTAGTACTGGTTCACAACCAAACCAAACCAAACTCACTGTCATAGAGTCAATGCTGACTCCGTGACACTGTGGATTTCCGAAACTGTAACTCGGCGTAGAAAGGCCAGTCCTTTCCCCTTGGAGCTGCTGGTAGCTTCAAACTGCAGACTCTACAGACCACAGCCTGAGACTGTAACCACTGTACCACCACCTACGGCTCCTTACTGGGTCATCAGGTGTGTTGAAAAAGAATCAAAACTAGAAATAAATTTTTACAACTTAAAATTTTAATAGCCGATTAAAAAAATGTCAAAGTTGACTACATAAAAGGGGATTTTTTTACACTGCCATAAACCCACTGCATTAAATAAGACTATATTTTTGTCCTACTAAAAACACTAGCAATAAAGGCTATTTCCTTTAACTTAGCAACACACTAGTCCACTGAATGTCTAAGAATGAACTTTATGGTCCACAAATTCTTAAGGCCCACTGCTTTAATAATCCCCTATAGAGAGTAGTTTGCTATGGGAGGGTAACATTATTTTATATTTTAACTCCATTACTGCCAAGTTGATTCTGACTCACAGAAAAGGATAGAACTGCTCCACACGGTTTCTATGGTGTAATCTTTATGTGGAACCTCAGTGACATAGGGATTGTTAAAGCACATGGTTGTTCACCAAAAGGTTTGTAATCTGAACCTACTCGTCACTACTCAGGAGAAGGAGAAGGCTTTACTTCCATAAAGATTTACAGCCTCAAACAGCCCATGGGGTAGCTCAACACTAGCCTATAGGGTCAAGATGATTTGGAACGACTTGATGGGAATGTGTTCGTCTTTACGGAGGCAGACTGCCGCATCTTTCTCTGGTGAACAGCGAGTAGGTTGAACTAACAAGCTTTCAGTTAGCAATCGAGCACTTAACCCCTCTACCGCCAAGGCTCCTTATTACCTATCTTAGAGGGGAGAACATTTTTAAAAATTTTGTATTAAAAGTTATGCCAACTAGAAAAATTGAAGTTCTCTTTGGAGCTGAAGTCATTAATATTTAAGCACTGAATTGGAAACAAGTGAGTTATTTTAAAATTGTGCTCTAGCTTAACACTTTCTAAAATATTCTAGAAGTCAAGCATTTTGAGAACAGTTTATTTTAAACCAATCAGGTAATGGGAATGTACCTAAATCTTTAAAATTAGTACTTCTAGAAAATTTTATAAGTGTATTAATGACCAGAAAGGATTAATGTAACTTCCCTATAATTTACTGTTAAAGAGTTGGCCTAGAATAATTCATTTAAAATAATTTATCATAACCTTAAAAAATAACTTGCTATCTGTGGTAGATATATAATCGTTTGTCAATTTGAGGACTAAAAGTGTAGGGGTGGAGACTAGCTTGTCAATCAAATCATAGCCAAGGAGGCCTCTGTGTAGGTATGGCCTTCTCCTGAGAATTCTGGGAAATCCGTACTTCCTCCCTGGAGGTGGGAGACACTTCCCTCTCTCTCTATTCACACCCAGCTGACAGGACACATGGACCCACCCTGATGCAGCCCTCTGTGCAGAGACCCCTGCCAGCGCTCAGATGTTTCCAATGCCACTGGATCCAAAGACTTTCTACCCACTAGCCTGTGATCTTCTACATTTGGCATCATCGCATGTGTTTCATGAGTCTGAAGAGGACTTTATAGATTAGTATCGGACATATGGGCTAATACTGAACTTAAGGAATTGATCTGAACTGGGTTGGGATATTTTCTCAATGTTCAATTCCTCTTACATATAAATTTCTTTCTTATACACACATGTGTCAATGGATTTGTTTCTCTTGTGAACCCAGATTAATACATAACTTCAAATTTTAGAACTATCAAATACAAAGTAACATTTCATTTATTTTTCATAATGAGTTACTTTTAAAACAATCTCAGCTATCTTGAGCACCAACCAAGAGACAATTATAAAAGATATAGAAGTTAGCTTACTTATTTGATGCAATTCTTTTCTTGGTTGAGGATCTTAACAAAACAACATTCCAACCATTACTATAAACAATGAAATTATTATTAACTAGTTAAATCACCATTTTCACTCATACATTTGAAATGTTATAAAGTTGAGTAAACAATCTCAGCTGCACATCCAAAAATATAATTTCTACTTAGTAGGCCAAGACATGTGCTATAAGAATAGCTTTTACTCTATATGTATCAGGTCAATTTTCATAAACTATGCAGTATGAAAAGTAATCTGAAGTCACCATTACCTTGTCCTAAGAGCAAGCCAAGCAGCTTCAATGTCTGCATAGAGGTTCTTCTCTGTTGGTTTCCCAGAACTTGCACCATATCCAGAATAATCATATGAGAATATATTACAATTGATCCGTGATCCCAGTCCTATGTAGAAGCTGCTCATCTGACCAAGATCAACAGCATTTCCATGTGAGAAGAGTAAAGTGTATTTAGCATTGGGTGAGCAACGCACAAACATGCAGGCAATTCTGTTGCCTTTACTGGTTCTAGTCATGAAACATTCAATGGCATCTTTTTCTCTAGAAGAGTACTGCCAGTCTGCACGTTCTGAGAGATGTAAAGTCCAGCGGCTTCCGCTTTCATCACACATCAGTGTGTAGGTTGGATCAGGTGGCAAAAATGCTAATTTTGAAGCAATTTTCCCTGGACAAGGTGGACAGCAGAAGAGGCAACATAGCTCACTAAAGGAAAGGTTATTCATCTTCTGAAAAAGAAAAGGAGAGAGCATATGTTTAATTACTGAAGGTGGATTCGGCACTCTCATGTAATTGAAGTTCACAACAAAAGCAAGAGTAAATTTTATGTGGTTCATGCCTACTACTATTGGTTCTACATTTTTATGCAAATAATATACTTCTTATGCCAGAACTGTCTCACTTCATTTCTGTCCATTATACGCATCGGTGTGTAATTTATGTGGCATGTTAGTTGAAGGAAACAAACTCAAACCTAACAAAAATTTAAAAAATAACAAAAAGGTGGCACTCTCCCAGAGTTTTTGGCGCCTTTCTGGAAACACTTTAACTACACAAGGCTAATATTCCTGATCAGGAGACAGACGCTAATACTCTATGACACATTTTAAAGAGCAATGTTTACGATGATCTCATAATATGGAATACAAATGTGAAAACCAATGGGAAGAACGCAGGTGATAGTCACCGTTTTCCACAACCATCACCACAGGATGTGGCCCGGGATCATTAACTGCTATGCCACTGAGCTCCACTTTCTCATGAACGCAAACATGATTTGTCCCAGGAGGCGGTCATTTCACTCAAAGCACAAAGGTAGTGCAAAAGTCAGTTACCGAGGAGGTGGGATGTGGACAAAGATCAGGTAAAATACGTCTGATTAATCAACAGGCTAGGATGATTTCTGGCTTCCAGTTACCCTATCTGCCACTGACTCCTGCCCTAAACCAGAGCAAAAGTATCGTAAAAGTTTGACCAACAAACTATTAAGTACATATAGCTAGATTACGTTCCTATAATTTACTTGTTGAACATAGAGGAACTTAATACACTATTACAATATAGCTTTGAAATAAGCTGGCTTGTCAAGCACATGTAATGCTGCATATGCATCTACGGATGAACACCAACAAACAGAAGCAGAAGGAGAAAACCTGCAGTGCCTAGGTTAGGTAATGGAAAAACGACCTTTCTTAATGGTAGCAGAAGAAAGTATACCACCTCCACCGCCCTAAACCCAGGTAACTGGGGCCCACTTATTGAGCAACTTTGATAACAAGGTAGTAATGCACTCTTAATAAAAGTTTTTAGAAAATTGACTTGTAGAGCTATGCTGAAGTTGGTTCTAACTCACAGTGTATGCACAATGGGGGAAAAAAGCAACCCACACTGACCACAGGTTCTAGGAAATGGTATCTCTTTTCATTTGTGATTTTAGTATTACCCACTTTATGGGGAACTCTTTTTGGTGATTTTGATTGATTTTATATTCTGTATTTTAAATCTAATGGCAATCAAGCAAAATCACCAAAAAGTGTTCCGTACATATAATTTGATTTTAGTAAAAACTAATAAGGCCTCCTGGTACTTTTCTGTAGGTTTGATTTATGGCAATATTAGATTAAACTTAAAATAGACGATATAGATACACAATATCCTGATACAAATTTTATTTAAACCAATCCAGTAAGCCCTCCTTAAACTTTTCTGTATGTCTGATCTCTATCACAAACTCTGGAGCCTAAATTTTCAACAAATATCTGGTACAATTGTACAAAACTGATTGAGAGGAAGCAGTAGGCAGAGGAACAAAATCCGAAACAAAAAAGGGGAAGTGTAACAGACATAATGTTTAGAAACAAAAGAATACTATGTGTCAATAAATTAAATAGTCTTGAATGGAAACATTTCCGGATTAATATTAAGACAAAAATACTGTGCAAGATGGAGGAAAATCTTATTCTTGATAAAAATGAGAAGTTCCATTTACATAAATGTACATGAATAAAAATATCATTTATAACTTACTTCTTGCCCCCCCTCCCACAAATCCTGTACAACACACAATTAAGGCTGGCAAGAATCAGTTCTGCTATCAAGCATTTCTTTCTTTTCCCTAACTACAGGTTAGAGAAGTACCCTCTAGAGGAAATGATTCCTGGGAAAGAGCAGTGTGCCTGGCAGGTCCTTTGAGAAACAGAGTTGCCTGGTGACGTAGGGAGTAACAGCAGTGATCCAACAAACAAGGGATCTTCTGGTGCAGAGTTTTACACTGTTGAGATGAGTGTCCCTATCCTATATACCTTAAATTCTCCAGGAACACAAGCTAGGGTCTGGGGATTGCTATTACTCTTTCTTCTCAAGTACATACTCCCAGAGAAGTCAGAGACTAAATTCCAAGGCCAAATCAACAGACACCTAAACATATACACAAACCATAACAGTGACAACAACTGAATACTTTAAGATGAGAAACAGAATTTTTGGACCAGACAAAAGAAGAATTTTAAATAAATGATTGAAAAGAAAGAGCGTTTAAGTAGGAAACAGTAAAGAGTATCACAAATGCACTGATAGGTTGAGGGTGGGGCTGGGAGCTGCTGCGAGTCATCCCATGTGTTCAAGGAAACTTCCACTGAATTTTGGGCTAGAATCTTTACAGAAACAGATCTTAGATAACATTTCTTTTTGGTGCCTCTGGTTGGGTTTGAAGCCCCAGTCTTCCGATAGCAGCTGACTACAATTTGCATGTGCCATCCCTGTTCTTGATGGACTAGCTAGGAGAACTGTTAACAGTTGATGAACAACTAGTAAGCTCACAGATCAGGTTTCGAGATTTCTAGTATGAATATTTGGAGGGTAGGCAGATGAAAAGAAATATAAAAGAAAATGGAACAGATGGAGGGACAAGTAGAAATACTAAGAAACATAGGAGTAGCAGGAAGAAAATAAAGAGAGAGTACAATTACATCGAAATATTTTAAGAAGTGAAAGGGTATGTAAGACTCTCAGACACAGTACAGTAAAATTGTTTTAAAAGAGTAAAACAAAACAAAAATAAATCTAAAAGGAAAGAACAGATTAAGGGGAAGTATTAGATGAGCAAATGAGTTTTGAACAGAAAACCTAGATACCAGAAGACACTGGGCAAATATTTTTAAATTTGGAAAGAAATGAAATTTTAAATGTGGGAACTTATATGTAGCTAACAGTATTTTAATATGAGGATAAAATAAAAACACCTGCAAACAAACAAAAACTCAGGTTTCCTATGCCAAGTTCCTCTGGAAAGATTGCAGCAAGGAGGGATATAAATCCAAGAGATTTTCTGCTCTAGTAACAAGTTAGTCTTAGAAATTCTAGTGAACAGGTCCAACACTGCCCTAGAAGGTTGCTAGGAGTTAAAATCAATTTTTAATAGCAGTGAACCCACTGAGTTGCTTATACTTAAAAAAATTACACAGAATGATTCTTACACAAAGCTTCCATTATTATTAACAGCAACTGACATTGAGTATCTTATTCTGTGCCAGGCACTGCTGTAAACAGGTTTCATATAAAAACTCATTTATATTACTACAGACACTTTACGTTTGAGGACAAAGAAGCATAGAGTAGTTATGTAACTTGTCTAATATCACATACCCAAACCCCACAACCACAGGAAATATTATGTGACAAACTCTAGAGTTAAAATTTCAACCACTGTCTTTTGCAAAGTATATTCATACAAGACTTGATCAAGAGGAAGTAGTAGGGCAAATAAAATACTAAGTGAAAAAGAAGAGCTACACATAATAGTGTCTAAACAAAAATATATATTGTGTTAATAATACCTAGATGAAATAGATTAAATTCTGGATAAATTTAAAAGGATAAAATGGTACAAGAACTAGGAAACTTTAATATACATATAATCATAAAAAACGGAAAGAACAGAGGACCTGATGCAAAGGGTTTAAGTGGAGAGCAAATGCTTTGAAAATGATTAGGGCAAAGAATGTACGGATGTGCTTTATACAATTGATGTATGTACATGTATGGCTTGTGATAAGAGTTGTATGCAACCCTAATAAAAGGTTTAAGAAAAAACACTGAAAGAACAAAGACAAGCCACACCAAAAAATATTTTCAAGGAATAGTTATTCTAGTGCATATAAAGGATCAGATTTCAATAATAACTTTAGGCTAGGACAACCTCCATTTCTAAACTAAGTAAGACTGTAAAATGTAGTCAATTAAAACGTCCTTTTGACCATAACAACTTATGTAGCACATTGCAATTCTGGACTCCACATGTATGGCTAGAGGGCATTCTCTACTCTGCTGATAGACAGGGGGGGGGGCAGCTTAAGAACTGGCCTCTGCAGAGGGTACAAACTAACTCACACCCTTTTCTTTGGGGGCATCTTGTTAAAAGTACTAGAGGATGAGACTCCTTTGTTTTCCTTGGGAGTACAGTTGCCCAAAGGATAAACCACACCTCCATCAAAGCCATTCTTCAATGTGGACAAGATTTTTGTCTGAACTAATGGAGGGCAGCCAAGACCAGATGCACCAGTTGCCTGTGGCACAGACAATGAAAGGAACTGTGCAGAAAGCTTACTGGCCAGTGCTGGCAGCGGCCAAGGGACCAAGTGGCTGAGACACGAACCTAAGAAAGACTTGGCTTTGGTGGAGGAGAGGTGTTGCGGACCAATGACTGTGTCCTTACTGTTTGCCACTCTGGATTGTGGTAACTTATTAACTTCCTTAATGAACCCCTTTAATTGTGAATATTGTCTGGGAGTTCTGTGTAGTCACTGCAACAAATATTAGACCCTAAAGCAGGCGTCCTCAAACTGCGGCCTGCCAAGGACATTTATCCAGCCGGCCGGGTGTTTTTGCCCCCCCACCTTTTTTTTTTAACTTCAAAATAAGTTATGTGCAGTGTGAATAGGAAATTGTTCATAGTTTTAAAAAATCTAGAGTCCGGCCCTCCAACGGGTCTGAGGGACAGTGAACTGGCCCCATTTAAAAAGTCTAAGGACCCCTGCCCTAAATGGAAAATCAGATAGTACCGTTTGAGACGAAACACAGACGCAAAACTTTAATTACATAACCTTAGACAGAATCCAATGCCATTAAGTCAATTTCAACTCATAACAACCCTAAATATGGTTTCTATGACTGCAAATCTTTATGGGACACATAACCATCTTTACTCCAAATATAAAGTGCTTTCCACTAAAAATGAAGTTGAAAGGCAAGAACGATGACTCTTCCAATGGTAAAACATGATAATTCACAACATTCGTGGGTTAAGGAGAAACCCCATATGGTTTTCTTGGTAGCCTAGACAATATGATCACCTACATAGAAAACAATGAAAATACAAAGTAGTGAAATTAGAAGAGGGCACATGTTTTTGACAAGGATATTAATTTATAGAGTGGCAGATTGGTTAAGTGCTTGTTTTATAACTGAAAGATGCATGGTTCAAATATACAAGCTGCTCTGTGGGAGAATGCAGCAAGCCGTCTGTTTCTGTAAAGATTTCTAGCCCCAGAAAGCCTACAGGGACAGGTCCTACTCTATCATTTGCTACATGATGTGGAATAGACTCAATGACAATGAGCTTGGTTTGGTTTGGATTTGGTATGAAACCAAAATATTTTATGTCCACTTTAGCTTTAAGTAACTGAAAATCGAATAGAAAATAAGATATTGTCATCTATAGCCAAAACAAACACCTAGGAGGTAAATTAAAACATTGTTGTCAGGTGCCACTGAGTCAGCTCTGACCCATAGAACCCTATGCACACAGAATGAAATGCTGCACACTCCTGAGCCATGCTTATAATTATTCCTCTGCCTAAGTCCACTGAAGAAGCCAGTGTGGCAATCCAACTTGCCAAAGGCCTTCCTCACTTTCACTGCCCTTCTACTTTACCAAACATGATGTCCTCCATGCACTGGTTTCTCCTCTAAGTCTTGCTCTATACTTGCCCGTAAGGAGCGCTCTGGCCTTCCTTCTTCCATTAGAGATTGCTTTGTCTTTTTAGCAGTCCATGGTACTTTCAAAATTCTTCTCCAGCACACATCACCATTCAAATGTTCAATTCTTTTTCAGTCTTCCTTCATTGATGTCTAACTTTCACATGTGCTTGGGTCAGGTGCACCTTAGTCCTCGAAGTAAATACTCTAAAGAGGTTTTTGTGCAACAGATTTACCTCATACAATGTCTTTTGATCTCTTTAGTGCTGCTTCCATGAGCTTCGACTATGGATCAAGTAAGACCAAATATTCAACAATTTCAACCTTTTCTCTGTTTAAAAAAAATCATTTTATTGGGGCTCATGCAACTCTTATCACAATCCATACACACATCCATTGTTTCAAGCACATTTGAACATTTATTGCCACCATCATTTTCAAAACATTTGCTTTCCACTTGAGCCCTTGATATCAATTCCTCGTTTTTTCACCTCCCTCCCCACTCCCTCACCCCCTTTCTATTTCTTATGATGCTACCTATTGGTCCAGTTGTGATGATTTTTGCCTTCCTCACACTGAGTTGTAATCCTTACTGAAGATCTTCATTAGCAAATGCTTCAATTTTTCCTCACTTTCAGCAAGCTAGGTTGTGTCATCTGCACACCACAGGTTGTTAATAAACTTTCCTCCAATCCCGATGCTGCACTCTTCTTCATATAATCCAGCTTCTTGAATGATTTGCTCAGCATACAGATCGAACAAGTATGGTGCCAGGATACAATACAACCCTGACACATACCTTTCCAGATTTTAAACCATTCACTTGTTCTGTACCCACAACTGCCTCTTGATCCATGTACAAGTTCCTCATAAGAACGATGAAGTATTCTGGAATACTCTTCTCAAGATCATCTACCGTTTCTTATGGTCCACACAGTTCAATGCCTCGGCATAGTCAATGAAACACAAGGAAACATTTTTCATTCTTTGCTTTGAGCCAGGATCCATCTGACATCAGAAATGATATGCTTTGCTCTACATTCTCTTCTGAATCTGGCCTGAACTTCTGGTGGTACCCTGTCAATGTACAGCTGCAACTGTTGTTGGATGATCTTATAAAAAATCTTATACAACTTTTTCACTTGCATGTAACATCAATGAAAACATTCTATAGTTTGTACGTTCAGTTTGGTCACCTTTCTTTGGAATGGGCACAAAATGGATCTCTTCTAGTCAGTTTGCCAAATAGCTGGCTTTCAAATTTCTTGGCAGACGAGTGAGTGCTTCCAGTGTTTCTTCAGTTTGTAGAAACATTTCAATAGGTATTCCACCAATTCCTGGAGCCTTGTTTTTGGCTGATGCATTCAGTGCAGTATGAACTTCTTCCTTCAGCACCACTGGCTCCTGTGCACATGCTGCGTCCTGAAATCGTGGAAAGTCAGACTATTTTTGGTATGGTGACTGTATATATTTCAATCTTCTCTTGAGGCTTTTAGCATCATTCAATATTTTGCCTAATGAATCTTTCAGGCTTGGATTTTTTCTTCAGATCTTTCGATTTCAGATATGAGGGTGTTCTTCCTTTTTGGTTTTTTAATTCTAGGTCTTTGCACATTTCTATAATTTCTGCCTTTGTCTTCCAAGCTGCCCTTTGAAAATTTCTATTCAGCTCCTCAACTACATCCTTTCTTCCATATGCTTTTGGTACTCTATGATTAAAAAATATGCTTGAGAGTCTCTTCTGACATCTACTTTGATCTTTTCTTTTTTGCTGTCTTTTTAACGACCTTTTGGTTTCTTTATGAATGACGGTCTTGGTGTCTTCCCACAACTCATCAGGTCTTCTGTCATTAGTGTTCAATGCGGCAAATCTGTTAAGATGTTCTCAAAATTCAGGTGAGATAGACTCAAGGTTATATTTTGACTATCGTGGACTTGTTTTATTTTCTTCAGGTTCATTCTGAACTTAGATATAAGCAATTGTGCAGATATAGGAATACTGACAAATAATCTGAGAACACAGAACTAATGACTTAAAATTACTAGGAAGTCAACTCTCTCACATCAGTTTAATAAATTCATGGTAATACCAATACAAATTCTAGGAGAAATTTTGCAAACTCTAGCTGATAAAGCCTTAAGATCAAAAGGTCTAAGGAAAATCTAAGAATGCAATTAAGAATATAACTTCAGTTACAAAAAGCATCAAGAATAATAATTAGAACTCATATACCAACTCAAGAGACTCCAAATACCCCCAAGCAATATTGAAACCTAAAAACTAAACGTTCCAATGTCAAAACTTACTACAAAGCAACTGTAATTAAGGCCATACGGAACTGGCAGAAGAACAGACATACAAGGAAGCTTCAGAAGCTTGTGGAAACATTCCCTTATCTTTTAATTCCATTTCCACAAACGTTCAGAAGCCCCCTTTGATAGACCAAAGGAATAGAACTAAGAATCAAGAAGATAAACCCTGACATTTATAGCCAGTTAATTTTTGACAGTGGTGCCAAGATGATTCAATAAAGGGAGAATAGAATTTTCAAAAACTGGTGCAGGGACAACTGGCTATCCAGAAGCAAATTGACTATAGGTCCCTGTACCTCACCATAAAAATAAACCAAAAAAGCAAACTTTAAAATCAGACATAAATCTTTGTTACCTTAGATAAAACAATGGTTTCTTAAATGATTCCAAAAGCATATTAAAAAAAGAGAAATTTAACTTGTTCTAATTTAAAGCTCTTGTGTGCTAAAGGACACAATAAAGTGAAAACACAATTAACAAAAAGGTAACATATATTTATAAATCATGTATCTGATAAGGATATTAAAACAACTCTAAAAACAAAGACCAATAGTAAAGAACTTTGGTAGGTATATCTCTAATGAAGAGAGGCAAAATGGCTGATTAGCACACAAAAGAATGCTCACCACCATTTTTTATTAGGGAAATGCAAGTCAAAACCACAAGGTGATGCCACTTCATACCCAGTAGGCTGGCTAAAATATAAAGACAAATATGTGGACATTAAAAATCACTGTGCAAATTAAAATGGTGGAGCTACTTTGGAAAACAGTTTAGGAGTTCCTCAGAAAGTTAAATATAGAGGTCACCTCTTCTCTTAGGTTACCTCTAACCAAATTCACTGCAATGGGTAAATGACAACTCATAGTGACCCCTGTTTATCTTTATGGGAGCACATAGTCTGACCTTTCTCCCTTGGAATAGCTGGTAGATTTGAATTGCCTATCTTGTAGTTAGCTGTTCAACATGTGACTTATCCAACCAGTGCAATATGGCCACATTAAAACTGCATGTACAGGAATGATAGCAACAGCATTATTTATAAAATCAAAAGGTAAAACAAACAAAAGACCTCTCATATGACCATAAACTATAATAAGCACACAAAATAAAATGTGATATTCACAGACTTGAATATATTTGACCATAACAAAAAATAAGACACTCACCCTATGGATGATCCTTGAAAGATTATGGTAAGTAAAAGAAGCCAGGCATAAAATACAACTTATTATATGACTCTATCTATATGAAATGTCTAGGGCAGGCAAAGCTGGAGACAGAAAGCAGGTAAGTGGTTGACTAGGCATAGAGTAGGTAGGAGTATAGGGAGTCATTGTTAAAGGAAAATTCTTTCTCTGTGGGGAATCACAGGGCTCTAAAAATGGATTTGGGTGATGGTTGCAAAACTCTTAAGACATTACAAATCATTAAATTGTACATTTAAATTGGTGAATTTTATGACATATGACTTAAATCTTAAGAAATCTGTTATAAAATATATGAAAGGTCTAAGAAAAGCTAAAGTAATTTTTTTTAAAGAAAAGGAGTAAAAGTTCTTGTGTGGTTTGGGAATAGCTGGGAACTTTTCCTTACAAATATTAAAGCAATCAAGTAAAAGCCAAAGTAATTAAAGCAAACTAGTGCTGACAAAGACACAAATACACCTAAGCACAGTCATCTGAGTGAAGTGTCAATTGGGCTCACATGGAAGCAGCACACCAGCCTGTCGCATCCAAGGACAGTAAATGATAAAATCCTAACCTGAAGGAGGAATTGGTATCCACACTTAAGTTGTGAACACGTGGGTTGCAGAAGGCTAAGGATGACAGTGGGAACCCAAAATCCACGCACAGGGTCCACACATGGATTAAGCCTCTGGTAAATCCCTCTGATCATAGACCAGTGATGTGAACAGTCTTGCTTTCATGCAGAGTGCAGTGTTATTACAAAACATGCTTTCTTTTCTATGCTTTTCTGTACATGAAATCCAGGATGGGTAGAGCTAGAGAGGCAGTGATGCACTCAGGGGTTCCTTGGTGGTGGTGGGGAGGTAGCTGATGATCATGAGTACAAGAAAGTAGTAAATGTTCTAAAATTGATTGTGGAGAAGACCGTATATTTCTATTAACTTGTTTTGTTGGCATATAATTCACAGCTCATACAATAGTTCAAACATATTGTACAATTCTTTTTGAACTCCTGAATTGCATGATGTGAAATATATGACAACAAAACTGTTTGACCACTGTCCCCCTACCTTTCAGTATAAGAAAGCAAACTTTAGGTGGATTAATGGGGAGAAGAAGCAAAACTAAAAAAATTAATTAAATAAAAAGAAAAGCCTCACATGATTTCAGAGTGGACACAGATACATTTAAAAGACCAAAAACCATAAATGATAGAAAATTATTAGTTAGCTTCATTCAAAAGGAAAGAATTTCTATTCAATGAAAAATGTCGGAGACGCAAAGCTCATCTGTAGACAATTGGACACCCCCTTACAGAAGGGTCACAAGGAAGAGACCAGCCAGTCCAGGTGCAATATAGCACTGATGAAACCGACAACTTTCCTCTAGTTCTTTAACGCCCCTCCCCACCCCCACTAACATGATCCCAATTCTACCTTATAAATCCAGCTAGGCCAGACCATGCATACAGGTAACAATAAGAACTCGAACCACAGGGAATCCAGGACAGAGAAACCACTCAGGATTAACAATGAGAGTAGGATACCAGGAGGGTAGGGGAAAGGTGAGGGGAGAAAGTGGAAACCGATCAAACTGATCTACATATAGCCCCCTCCCTGGGGGATGAACAACAGAAGTGTGGGTGAAGGAAGGCATTGGTCAGTGTAAGACATGAAAAAATAATAATTTATAAATTATCAAGGGTTTGTGAGGGAAGGAGGGTGGGGGAAGTTAAAAACGAGCTGATACCAAGGGCTCAAGTAGAAAGAAAATGATGATGGCAGCAACAAAAGACACAATGGATGTATGTATTATGATAAGAGTTGTACAAGCTCCAATGAGATGATTAATCAAAAAAAGAAAAATGTCTTTAAAACAGAGAAATGATTTTTCATCACCCCAAAATGCCAAAGAAAAGGAACTCATAAAATTTAACCAAAAGGTATTACTGAACAATTTTCAGGATAAAGTCACAAGGTGAAGTATATACAGAGAGGTTCAGTCTTAACAACTATTAGAGAAAGGCACAAAATACTTTAAAACTATAGAATGATAAGTATTCAAAAACGGAATAATATCAAGGGTGGTTAAAATGTGGGGGAACAGGAACTTTTATGAATGGCTGATCATCCTATGACATGGAACCCCATGGTTGGAGGGTAATTTAAAGAAGTACTGTGTATACTCGTGTATAAAAAACTGGGGTTCGGCTTATACACGGATCAGTGGTACTCCAGTGAGATGTTACATCTCGCTGGGCCCTCTCACCACCGAGGTAACAGGATGAACGCCCGTTATCTCGTGGGTGATTGCCGTTTCTCCGCTGTTCATTCAAAGCCCCACTGACACTGCAGGGCTTTGAATGTTTGTTTACTCACATCTAACCAATCAGAGCCATCCTATGACGTGTATCTTTGAATAAGCCTTTTAAAGACCGCGTGCGAAGGATGTGGCATGAATGGATGTCATCTGGTCAAGCCTGACTAAAAGGAGGAAATCTCATGAAGTCTGACATAGAGTCAATAGCAAAGTGGGTTCAAGATGCACGCGAAGACATTACAGAAGACATGGTGTGACATGCCTTCCAGAAATATATTAGTAATACTATGGATGGCAGTGAAGACTGAGCTTTGCATGAAAATGACAGCAGTGATGGTGATGACGGCGATCTCAGTGAGGACAGCATCTATGATGACCTCACACCAGCTGAAGCTCTGCATTGGGATACGGATGATGATGAGGAATCCAGTTTTGAAGGATTTTAGCTTGTTTGCTGATTGAGCTCAGGGAATAGTACTCTTAAGGTATCATTGTTGATACCTTATTATTTTTGTTGAACCTATTTTCCACTTACTGTGCTGGTTAATGTTAAATGACTTGTTGTCCTTTCATTTAAAATAAATATTTAAATACATTGCCCCACTGATGTATCAATTTTTAATGATTTTATTTTCATTCGTTTTGATTATTGAAACTCACTAATAGCCACCACCCTAGACTTATATAGAGTCAATCAGTTTTTCTGGTTTCCAAGGTAATAATTAGGTACCTCGGCTTATATTCGGGTCAGCTTATATTCAAGTATATACAGTAATTTGTTTATACAAATAAACAAATCAGGAGCAAGTTGTAATAGTACATCTTTAACCTATACTCACATAACATTGTTTTATGATTTTTATCACAGTACAAGACAAACTTAGGCACCATTTTTCTGCTTCTTCTAGTTCTGGTTCTACCAGTGATGGTGCTGAAAAGTACTGAGAGGATAATAGAAAGTGAATATCCTGGGCCCATTGGCATTATTGCCAACATCCACTTTCCCTGTGTCCTGCAGAGTATGAAGAAATTGTTAGCAGGGCTCATACTAGCCTCCTGGTGTTGATGCTGAAGGCGGAGAAGGGAAAAATTTAGGCTTTTGCCTCTGAGTATATGTAACTGGGAGCTTTACTTAACAGGCTTGAGAGAGGAATGGGATCCAGCAGCTGAAACTCTTGAGCAGTTGCAGTTGGCCATGCTGCCTAGAACAGTGGCTCTCAGCTTGTGGGTTGTGATCCCTTTGGGGGTCAAACGACCCTTTCACAGTAGCAAAATGACAGTTAAGAAGTAACAACGAAAATAATGTTATGGGTGGGAGTCACCACAACACGAAGAACTGTATTAAAGGGCCGCGGCATTAGGAAGGTTGAGAAGGCCTAGAAGGTCAAAGTTCTCTTAAAAAGCAAAAATTGCTTATTTTATAATGTTGTTAGGGTACTTATTCATTGATATCTTATTACTTAGGAGCATGTGTTGCATCTGAGGCTACAAAAGCAACTCACTCATTTTAAATGAGCCAACTATTTCAGGATAGAATGCTTCAAGGATGTAAGTTATTCCCATTAGCGCACATTTCAGGAAGCATATTACATCATCTCATAAGAACCTCAAACATGAGAGAATGTTTTGTGTTTGCCAATACAAGGAATTGTCTCTTCAAAATAATTCATGATTGTCATGCTCTCTAAAATGACCTCCCAAATCAATCAACTGGGAATCTGATTTCAGCCCCTTCTCCCCTGCCATTATCCAGATGACCTTTTGCAAAAGGAGATTTCCTACCATTGAATACTTATAGTAACTTGATGTTTTTTAAAGTATTATAGCTTTAATTTAAAAATCAAGAAATTGATTTGATATGTTGTAGTTACTAGGCATTAACCAGATAAAATATACCCCCCACTAGTAAATTAAGAGGTTATATATATATATATATATATATATATATATATATATATATATATGTTAAGATGATTTTTAAGCATATAAGAATGAATCCAAAAGCGCTCCTACAAGATCATAGAAACCTTTATTAAAACTATCAAAATGTGAAGCTATTGTTTTTCAGCATATCCTCCATCTAGGTTGATATGCTTTTGAATGTGGATTTCCCATCTCTAACCCTTCCCTTAATTCTCTAATTCTGCACTCTTAGACATATGTCATGTAAAAATGGCAATTATGGTATCTTCAGGATACTCAAATTGTGTTCCTATTTCGATGGTCTTTGAGTTTAGAGAGCAAAAGTTTGTTGAGTAGATGAGGTAAAGCTTTCCAGTGAACTTCTCTTGCTGCCCTCAAAAAATGAGCAGGTGCTGGATTAAATGTCCTCAAAGCTTTCAGTTTTCTTAAAACTACTCATAAAAAGCCTCAGTGATTGTCTTGTTCCTTTCTAGAAAATTTTATCAAGCTTATCCCTTTGGAGAGCCAAAAACAAGTGCCACAGCCATCTGAGCTGCCCTCCCCAATCCCCCCTCTTTTTTTGAAGACAC
Organism: Tenrec ecaudatus; assembly: GCF_050624435.1. Lineage (NCBI taxonomy): Eukaryota > Metazoa > Chordata > Mammalia > Afrosoricida > Tenrecidae > Tenrec > Tenrec ecaudatus. Next base: position 70,510,012 of record NC_134539.1, on the reverse strand, counting down.
CATAAAGAAACTAAAACAAGTATATTTGAGAGAACTTGCCTGCAGGCAGGCATCTACTGACTGTTGAGACGTGTTCAAACACATTTTGTTTGGAATAAACCCATGCATTTATGACCTGGGACCCTTGAAGAAGTACTTTTTTTACTTACCTGCATATAAAAATGAGGGATTTTTTTAATTCAAGCCATAAATGACCTACATTATTGTTCTGAACCCTAGTTGAAAATGAAACCTACTTTGATTATATTTCATATTATCAATTTATTTCAATCAAATCTTTAAGTATAACTTCAAATTTATATTTTCTTGGCAAATAGGTTTTTTTCAAATGTTGCTTATATGCTTATATGCTGTTGAGCAAAATGTACAGTCACTAAAGTCACAGAGTGGAGCCCTGGTGGTGCTTTCGGATTGCTAACCACAAGGCGCACAGCTCAAACCCATGAGCAGCTGTGAAGGAAAGAGATAAGGCTGCACATTCCTGTAGAAACTGAGAAAGCCGTGGGAACCCTACATATGGTTACTAGAGTCATTGTCAATTAGATGGCAGTGGGGCGGGAACATCATAAAACTTTAAAAATAAGGAAGATAGGTATGAATCAAGCCCATGGGCAGATATTAAAAATAAAAGAAAAGAGATGGACTCTGAGAAAGAATAAGCTAAGTTAGTTTGGGAGTTCAGATGATCTCTGGAAATGTGACACATAAGTCCAGAACAGTGAGGTCAGAGAAAAAGTGAAACTGATGTGGAGATAGCTTTGAGCTTGCAAAGAGCTGAAAGGTAGTCAGACTGGAGCCATCATGAACAAGGAGACTGTCAAGATACGGTTGGAGGGTAGTAGGCAAAAAAGGTCTTGAAGAACCTGAGGTTTTTGTTTTGTTACCATTATAGAGGGAAATCTTAGAAATCCTTCATAGGCTTTGTGGAAAAGAGATTATAATAGATTAGAAAGACATGAATGGAAGAAATTGCACACACACCTCAGTTTTGTCCCATTTGTCTGTTTATTAACATTTCTAAGCTGTGTCTTCTATTGTTCTTCCTTTCTCTATAAATACCCTTTCATTTCTAAGGGTCCAGAACTACTACAAACAGGTATAAAGGATAATCTCAATAAATGTGTTGAGTGAATGGGTTCTCATTTAGAGCAGGAATAACAAAAATGGAATGACTTTCTAACTGAATGCTTTTTGTGTGTGTTTTTTAGACTTTAAGATACTGAGGTCAGTAAAACGTATCTTTCTATTTGATACTGTTTTTGACTTCTTTTAAATTCTGCTTCCTTATTTTATTTCTTTAAATGACTGTTTAGAGGCTATCTTAATTACCTGGTCCTACTATAATAGAAACACCTAAAGTGGGTTGATTTAACCAACAGATTTATTTTCTCACAGTTTAGAAGGCTAGAAGTACAAATCAGGCTGTCGATTCTAAGAGAAGATTGAGTCTCTGTCTCTCTCTCTGAATACTGGAAGAAGATCCATGTCACTCCTTGGTGATCTTGTAGCTTGACATTTCTTGCTCCCCACCTCTACTTCCTTACTTTCTTGTTTAATGTCTCTTACATCACAGGAGAGATTTACTCAAAATATACCTTATCCTGACCTTGCCTCGTTAGCATAACAGTGACAGCTCATTCCCAGATAGGATTTTAGCCACAGGTATAGAGGTTAAGATTTAAACACAGTTTCTGTGGACACCATCCTATCCATAACAGAAGCTGTTTGTATATTCTCAGTAATGTTTAATAGAATGTGAAATCACAGTTTTCTATAGGGGCAAGAAGAGAAAGTAAATTATATCTAAATATATTTAAAAACCAATGTGAGCATAAATGTGACACCAAAAAAATCTAGGTGGTTTAGTTTAGAGGAAGAGAAAGAGGACTTGGTTATAATAAAATGTGTGTATGCTTTCTGAGAAATCTATATTTCTATTAGTTCACTCTTTCCACGTTTAAAATTATACAGTTGGAAACATTTTAAATAGTTTTAGCTATAACTTGAACTCCCTATTTAGGGGTTGGTGCTTTTTCTACTATTCTAATATTTTATAAACAAGAGGGAAGTATAAAAAAACTTAAGTTTTTTTATTCATCAGATACTTTTAATACCTATTTTTGGTAATATTTACATATTGTGACATCAATACCCAAAGTGGTCTCTAAAATCACTCTTAGTAACCTACTGGATGCCATTTGAAAAGATGAGTGAACAGCCCATCTTACAGGCTTCTTTTCATCACTACTTTTTTCCAGCCACGTTTTATATCAGAGATATTCCAGATAGGAAAACTACCTAAAACTAACGATTGCAGGCCAGGTAGCACAGTGGATTGATTATGCATTGGACTGCTAACTGCAAGGTCAGCAGTTCGAACCCTCTAGGGAGAAAGATGCAGTGTCCTACTCCCATAAAACGTACAGCCTTAGAAATCCAAAGGACCTACTTTGTGTCTTGTAGGGCCACGACAGAACTGGCATTGACACTTGGCATTGTGTTTGGGTTTTTGTTTTCTTTTTTCCCACACGGTTTCCCCCACTACCACCAACACAAACACTCCTCTGCCCATTTGGAATTCATGGCATAGAACTTCAGAAGCATCGCTGTTCTTTTAGGTCACCCTCAGTTAAAATACTTCCAGACCTTCCCACGAAGTTGCCCCTTAAAAATGTTTCCTAAATGAAGGATTAAACTTTGGGTTATTTAAATTAAGTTCATTTTTCTAAACCACTTATTTAATAACACAGCACAGAGAAATGGAGCACATATAAGATACAAAGAAGACCAACAAAACACTCAAGCTACCAGGCTAAAGAGGTCTACTTATCAACCGCTGGCTCAGTAGAACCACAATTGCAAATCATATTCCTCATTCCATCAATCACTTTATAGGAATGGGGGATTGGACAGCCTCAATGTAAGTATAATATCCTTTAACATAAATCATTTAATTTTCTTTACCTATATTGTTTTACATGACAAAGTCAATCCTTTTATTTCTTAGGCCTTCGGTTTTAAAATTAACTGCCATCTCTACCACTTCCTTTACCTCTGTCAGCTGCTTCCCCTTTACCATCCTCAACTGTAAGTACAAGTTTGAAGAAATAGCTCTTTTCCTATAGTTAAAGCACCAGCGGTGTGTGACCTGAGGCACATTTGCAGGGCTAGAGCTCAGAATAAAGTGGAGAGAACTTACCAGGGAAACCTTTGGTAATTACACAAGGAGGAGAACTTCTGGCTGAGAGAATAACATGGAAAACAGGCGAGGAGCAGGAGGCAAAGGGTATTTATAGACGTCTAAATAAAGGCATGTGCATATGGAAATATATTTATATATGATGATTGGGAAATAGATCTATGTGCATATATTTATAGGTTTAGTATTAAGGTAGCAGGTGGACATTGGGCCTCCACTCAAGTACTCCCTCAATGCAAGAACACTTTGTTCTATTACAGTGGCATCCCATGATGCTCACCTTCCCGACAGGATCGCTAAAGACAAAGCGGGTGTATAAGCAAATGTGGTGAAAAAAGTTGATGGAGTCTGGCTATCAAAAGATACAGTGTCTGGGGTCTTAAAGACTTAAAGGTAAACAAGTGGCCATCTAGCTCAGAAGCAACAAGGCCCACATGGAAGAAGCACACCAGCCTGTGCGATCATGAGGTGTCCAAGGGATCAGATTTCATGCATCAAAGAAAAAAATCAAATCATTATGAATGAGGGGGAGTGCAGATTGGGGACCCAAGACCCATCTATAGGCAACTGGACATGCCCTTACAGAAGGGCTGCGGGGAGGAGATGAGCCAGTCAGGGTGCAGTATAGCAACAATGAAACACATAACTTTCCTCTAGTTCCCAAATGCTTCCTCTCCCCATTCCACTATCATGATCGCAATTCTACCTTACAAATCTGGCTAGACCAGAGGATGCACACTCGTACAGATAGGACCTGGAACCAGGGAATCCAGGACAGAGGATCCCCTCAGGACCAGTGCGGAGAATGGTGATAATAGGAGGGTGGGTGGAAAGGGGAAACCCATTACAAAGATCTACCTATAACTTCCTCTTGGGGCGGGGGGCGGGGCGGTGGACAACAGCAAAGTGTGAAGGGAGACATGGGACTGTAAGATATGACAAAATAATTTATAAATTATCAAGGATTCATGAGGGAATAAGCAGCGGGGAGGGAGGGGGAAAATGAGGAGCTGATAGCAAGGACTCACGCAGAAAGCAAATGTTTTGAGAATGATGATGGCAACAAATGTACAAATGTGCTTGATGAAATGGATGGATGGATTGTGATAAGAGTTGTACGATAAGCCCACATGGAAGAAGCACACCGGCCAGTGCGATCACGAGGTGCCCAAGGGACCAGATATAAGGCATCATGCAAAAAAAAAAAGATATAAGTGTGTGTATGTATGTGTATATATGTGTATATGTATATATGTATGTGTATATATATATTATATTAAATGAAGGGGGAAGTGCAGAGTGGAGACCCAAGGCCCAAGTGTCGGCCAATGGAGATCCCCTCATAGAGGGGCTTAGGAGAGGAGATGGGTTAATTAGGGTGTGAGGTAGTATCGATGAAGAACACAGCTTTCCCCCAGATCCTGGATGCTTCCTCCCCCCAACTACCATGACCTGAATTATACCTTGCAGGGCTGGATAGGACAGAGGCTGTACACTGGTACATATGAGGGTTGGAGGTACAGGGAATCCAGGGTGGGTGATACCTTCAGGACCAAGGGCGTGAGGGACGATGCTGGGAGAGTGGAGGGTGAGTGGGTTGGAAAGGGGGAACTGATTACAAGGAGCCACATGTGACCTCTTCCCTGGGAGAGGGACAGCAGAGAAGGGGGGAAGGGAGACCCCGAATAGGGCAAGATATGACAAAATAACGAGGTATAAATTACCAAGGGCATATGAGGGAGGGGGGAAAGGGGAGGGAGGGGGGGAAAAAAAAAGAGGACCTGATGCAAGGGGCTTAAGTGGAGAGCAAATGCCTTGAGAATGATTGGGGCAGGGAATGTATGGATGTGCTTTATACAATTGATGTATGTATATGTATGGATTGTGGTAAGAGTTGTTGGAGTTCCTAATAAAATGTAAAAGAAGAAAAGAGAAAAAAATGATTAGGGCAAAGACTGTACAGATGTGCTTTACACAATTGATGTATGTATATGTATGAACTGTGAAAAGAATTGTATCAGCCCCTATAAATTGTTAAAAAAAATAAAAAATAAAACAAAAAAAATGATTTAAGAAAAAGAAAAGCCAGGAGGAAAGAACTACAGGGTGCCTAATAAAAAGGAGGGAGGGACATGGGGAAACAGAGGACCTTAAAAACACATCAGTGTTTTGGTGCATGCCTAGGCAGTGTTTCATTCAGTTATATGTATGGTTGTTATGCATAGGGTCATCGTGCATTGTCTGAACTGACGTGATAGCACCTGACAATCAACCTCAAAACCCACTCAGGACACGTGAGCATCAGGGTCAGGGACCAGCTGTGGGGGTTGCAGTGGGTGGTGGGCACTCAGGTGGTGAAGGAGCGGCAGCCTTTGAGCAACAGCGACTCAAGCTGTAGCCACCACCTCAGGCTCAAGAGTAATAGAGAGTTACAGCCTCAGAAACGCACTGGGGCAGTTCGACCCTGTACTGTAGGACTCCTGTGAGTTGGCGTCAATTCGGTAACAGTGAGTTTTCCTACCTCCCAGAGCCCTGGTGCCACTGTGAGTTAGGTGTTCAGCTGCTAGCTGCAGGGTTCAAACCCATCAGCCTCAGCAAGGGAGAGATGACACTGCTCCCTTAAAGTGTTAGAATCTGGGAAGCCTGTATAAGGTCCATGAGTCAGAATCAACTTGTTTTGTTTTTTTCATCACCCCTAGCTTCCGTTCCATTTGTATAGGGAGGGCAAAATGAACAGGAATGCAGTCAATTGAGCTCGATGGAGTTGACAATCTCTATGCTGGTATTTTATGAATGGCAGAAGAGTCGTGAGAGCAAGATGCAAAAACAAATCAGTCAGCCCGAGACATAATGAGGAGGCTTCAAATTTTAAAAAATTTTCCCCCACAAACTTTTAAAATCCCTCCTGTATAAACCCATTGGCCACAGTATACCCTCAGCATGTAAGTACTGGCCTAGTTATGGTCCTTGAGAGGTTATAATTTGCTTAATTCCTGATCTAAAAATACCTCCCTTATTGCTACCAGTGAAACCCATAAATCTGCTGTTGATATTGTGGAGAGAGAGCAGGTAGACCAGCAGAGCAATATGCAATCATGGGACTGATGACTTCTACTCAGACAGCCCCAAAACTAAAATAGTAAGGAGAGCATATGGTTATGAAGACGTGCTGTCCCTCCCAGACATCTAAGGCAGGTCTGCTATGGAACATCAGCATGCACTCCACCCACCAGCGCTCAATAGTGGTAGCTTGTTGGACAGTGATGACTTTTAGTCTCACAGACCATGTGCCCACTGGATTAGTACAAGCTCCAGTGCTCAGGGGTCTGCATGGCTGTCTTGTTAAGGGTAGAATTTTCAACTCATAGCAACAGCATGTGGCACTGAGTAGAACTCCTCCCCCGTAGGGTTTTCTTGGTTTTACTTTTTATGGAAGCAGATTGCCAGTTGTTCACCCACAGAACCATTGAGTGTGTTCCATCTGTGAACCTTTTCCTTAACAGGCAGTGCGTACACTCCTAGGGCTCTTCCAAGAGAAACCAAAAATATTCTCAGACACATGAAAAGTCTAACATGAAACACAACCAGAGGGAAGCTGGACTTGGACCCAACCAATCTAGGTTACTTTCCTGGTCAGATGTGAGGCATTAACAGCAGTTGTTCAAACCCATCAGCCACCCACATCCTTAAACCTTACAACCTAGAAAACTGTGGAACAACTCTCCCCTGTTCTGCAGGGAATTGGGAGTCAAAAACTCAACAGCACACAGCAAATCCTTGTTTAGGAACCCTGGTAGTACAATGGGTTAGGCATTCTCCAGGTTTGAGCCCACCCAGTAGTTCTGAAAGAGAAAAGATTTGTCAATCTGCTTCAGTAAAGAATACATCCTGGAAAACCAAATAGGACAACTCTGTTGTATAAGGTCAGTAGGAGTTGAAAACAGACCTACGGAAACATCTTTGTTTCTGGAGTCCCTGGTGGTGAAAACTGTTAGATCCTTGCCGGTAAGCCAAAATGTCAGAGGTGGTTCTAAAGATTCAAAAACTCGCTGCCATCAAGTCAATTCCAACTCCTAGCAGTCCTATAGGACTAGGTAGAACTAACTGCCCTTTTGGATTTCTGAGACAGTATGGGATTAGAAAGCCTACCCATCTTCCAGAGAGCATCTGGCGGTGTCCAGATGCTGACCTTACTATTTAGCAGTTTGATGTGTTACCCATCATGCCCTGGCAATTTGCTTCGGAAAAGTCACAGCCTTGAAACCCCTAGGCAGCAGTTCTCCCCACTCACGGGTTGACATGAGCCAAAATCTGCTTGATGATAACTGGCAACAACAAAAACCTATTGACATGTCAATCCTTGTTTGTCAGCATGAAGTACAAATAGTGATCATGCTTCCTGCCAATAAATAATAAATGCATTAGCTTTGATCCTCTTTAGCCCCGCCCCGCCCCCAGTGGATTGGTGGCTCTGAGTTGTGAGTAGGCTCCCCTCTAACAAGGCGCACCAAATGTGCTTGCACAGCTGTACACCCAGCACCCTCGGGGGCTGTTTCTGCAAACGTGGAGGATAAGGATGACTCGGGCAGTTGAAGTGCCGAAAGCTGATGCATAAATGAGTAAAACATAAGCCTGGTCATGTTTTCACTCATACTCAGCAACATATAAAGGTGTGCCTTTGAAAGCTGTGAGCTAATTGCACTTTCCAGTCATCAAAAGCTTGAGAATCTATAGCTTTAGAATATGCAAAAGTCAACAACCTGTCCAACTGCCTACTCAGGGAGACTTGATCCACTTGTTAGAACACTGCCTAAGTGGATCATCAGGATGGCTGAAGTGTTTAGAATGCTGTTTGGGCTGTGATCAGAAATTAGTGATCTGACAATCAGCTGTTTAATTGTTCTTCCTCGTGAGTATAAACTTGTACCCAAATTCACTACCACTGAATTGATTACCACTCATTGAGGGCTGGTGGTTTTGAACTGCTAACCTTGCAGTCAGCAACACAAGGGTTAATCACTATGCCACCAGGGCACTGACTCTTAAGCATCCTATTTTAACTTTGAGTTGCTATTGTCAGTTTGATCATTATAAATCTTTAAAAGAGCTCAATGCTCTAGACCAGCGGTTCTCAAGCTTGGGTCGTGACCGCCTTGGGGGGCAGGGTGTGTGTGTGTCGAACGACCCTTTCATGGGGGTTACCCGATTCTCAACAGTAGCAAAATTACAGGTATGAAGTAGCAATGAAAATTTATGGTAGGGGGTCACCACAACATGAGGGACTCTATTAAAGGGTCATGGCATTAGGAAGGTTGAAAACCACTGCTCTAGACAGACATTCTTTACTAATGACACTAAACTAATATTTGATTTTTCCCCCCAAGGAATATTTTTGGTTTAAGGTTTGAAGATTTGCTTGACTATAGTTTTGGGGATTCTTCCGGCCTCCATAATTCCAGGGTGTGTAGATTCCATGGGAAGTTGAAATTCTGCTTTCTATTTGCCCACTTTTAATCAGGTTTCTTCTGTAGCATCTTTGATCAGAATGTTCCATGATGACAGTGTGGCATCATCCAGTTTTTCTGGCCCATAGTTCAGGAAGTAGTTGTTCATGGAAACAATTAGCCATGTACTCCATTTCCTCCGATTCCTGACTTCTTTCTCTGTTGATGTAGGCCAGTGTTCCCCAACGTGGGCTATACTGTCCCTGGAGAGGCATTGGAATAATTTAGGAGGGGCTGCAAAAAGAAATGCCTACACTTTATCCTGGATTATCAGCCTGTAGAACAAAAGTCTTTAATTGCCTGTGGGAAGAGGTATCGAGTTGTTTTATTTTGTTTATGAAAAGGGGTGACAGCCAAATAAATTTGAGAACCTATCTATGCTCTTGGGAAATACAATTGTACCACTTGCAAGCTTTTGAGACCTAGGTACTACGCAATGAACCAGAAGGTAGAACTGAACCACTAAATAGGATGGTAGGATGTCCCTGGAAACTAAACTTCCAATCCAAGAAATCAAATCCCATGAGCTATCTAGTTGTACGTAAGCTTTCTCAGCAGTTGCTCTTTTTAATTGCTGCTGTAACTATGTAAATATATATATATCACACAATAATTGCCAATTCAACTTTTTACATGTGTAGCTTACGGCTTCAATTACTGTAAAAAAGAAAAGGCATACTGAACTTTTCAAGGTGAATATTCATGTTTCTCTGTGTATACTAAGTTCTATAATATATGAGGCCTCTTTAAAGCCTATTAACACTTGCATATTGTTACTTTGCTGAATGCCACTGCAAGTCACACGCTGGGTTTTCAGGGGTGGGAGTACATAGCGCTCAAGGTGTCCTTTGTAGATCGTAGTGATGTGAATACAACTTCACCAAAGAAGCCAAGAATATTTTTCAGTCTAACCAATTCCCCAGGCTGTGAACAAGACCCATTCCTGAGTACATCTTTAAGAATTTTTAGATAGATAAAGCAGGTGCATATGATTCTCATGTAGCCTCAGTCTAGTGCAAGAAATAGCAGTCTTTTCAGAGCTGTAAAGGCTGTACTACGTGCACAAGTGAAGATGATTGTATTGGAGAATGAAATGTTGCTAGAGCACGTTTGCACAATGGTAAAGGGCTGTAACTGTCCTTCACCCTGGGACTCCCTGTAAATTGTTCTTGCATCAGAAACTGGCAGGGATCATTTCAGTAATGTATTTTGTCAGAAGAAAGGAAAGAGACATGCTAGGTCATTCTATTTAGGGACATTTTTTTAACACTACTCATCCTGTTTTACTGAAAAAGAACTAATGTGTTCATCCTTTTCCTTTGCCATTGCACAGGAAAATATTACCAGGCGAAGCAGGGTCTTAAATTATTTAATACTATTTTAGGAAATTCCTCTCGCTATATATGAAGTAACTTCATAAGTCCCCCGCCAAAGGAAAAACCTTAATTTTTACAATGGACCATCTGCATAACATTGAGATGACCTTTCATGTGTATATTGATTTAGGGCGGGCCAAGATTTCCTCTTCTCTGGAAGCCTGCCTTACTCTGTGCTTCCTAATAAACTGATTTTAAGTAACAATGGCTTCCCCCATGTTACATTCCTGTTTGTATTTTTTCGCTTGCTTTAAATATAAGAAATCTAGTAGTCACGAATCTCACTTGCATTCTTTCATAAGTTTAGTAAACTTTTTCTTCTTTTGTGGGGGATTTTTAGATACAGAGGAGTGAGTTAATCTTCATTCACTCACTCATTTAAAAAGTACTGAAACCTTACTATTTGTCAGCTGCATTGCTTGATGCTGAAGGTCCAATGGTAGTCAGTCAGATGTGACCACTACTGTCTGGAACTTCTAGTTACAGGCACAGCATATTACCATTCTCTATGAGCCTAGACCCTAGGGAACTCTTGTTCTCAGTCTGCCTACCCTCCTTTGTAACCTCTATCCCTATTTCTTCCTACAAAAGCGTTCACTCTGCTTTATATGCTCTAAGATGTGTATTTGTCGATGACTATAACTCTTTAGTTGCAATGTGTTTGGTTTACTTTCTCCATCAAAGTCTTTGCTTCTGACTCTGCATCTAACACAATAATAAACTCATTTTCCCATCTCTCATTTCCTTCCTCAACACCAAGAATGGTTGGTAAGCGTTCTTTAGGTAGTACACTGATGACCTGTGAAAGTACAGTATATACGCAAATATAAGCTGACCCAAGTATAAGTCGAGGTACCTAATTATTACCTGGGTAACCAGAAAAACTGATTGACTCGAATATAAGTCTAGGGTGGAAAATGCAGAAGCTATCGGTGAGTTTCAATAATCAAAACAAATGAAAATAAAATTACTAAAAAATTGAGACATCAGTGGGGTAATGTATTTAAATACTTATTTTAAATAAAAGGACAAGTCATTTAACATTAGTAAACCAGCACAGTAAGTGGAAAATAGGTTCAACAAAAACAATAAGGTTTCAACAATGATACCTTAAGAGTACTATTTCCTGAGCTCAATCAGCAAACAAGCTAAAATAAAAATAGTTAAAATCCTTCAAAACTAGATTCCTCCTCCTCATCATCCGTATCCCAATGCAGAGCTTCAGCTGGCGTGAGGTCATCATAGACGCTGTCCTCACTGAGATCGCCGTCATCACCATCACTGCTGTCATTTTCATACAAAGCGCAGTCTTCACTGCCATCCATAGCATTACTAATACTACATTTCTGGAAGGCACATTGCACCATGTCTTTTGGAATGTCTTCCCCTGCATGTCGAACCCACTTTGCTATTCACCCTATGTCAGGCTTCATGAGATTTCCTCCTTTTGTTAGTCGGGCTTGACCAGATGACATCCATTCATGCCACATCCTTCGCACACGGTCTTTAAAAGGCTTTTTCAAAGATACATGTCATAGGACGGCTCTGATTGGTTAGATGTAAGTAAACAAACATTCAAAGCCCTGCAGTGACAGCAGGCCTTGAATGAACAGCAGAGAAATGGCAAACAACCGCAAGATAACTGGCGTTCCTCCTGTTACCTAAGGGGGGCCCCAGCAAGATGTTACACCTCGCTGGGGTACCACTGACTCGTGTATAAGCTGAACCCAAGTTTTTCAGCACATTTTTTGTGCTGAAAAACTCAGCTTATACATGAGTATATACGGTAGTTTATGTATGCAAGGTAATATTCTGAAACTGGACAGAGTAGGCAAATAATTAATGGTATAAATAAACAGAGCATAATGATTTCTTATTTCTGAAAATATTAATAGATTTACAATGACACTCAGCAATTCTTAAAGAGCCAGAGTAACCAGAAGTATCTTAAATTAACAGGAGAAAAGTTTATGAATTAGTATTGTCTACTTCTCTGAATTAAATGTTTATAGTTATTTTATTAATTTCTTACAAGTCTAGTAATGAATGCAATCCTTAGAAATATTTTTCAGCAAAACAAAATAGAAGTTATAAAATGGAGGAAATAAATGATTTCTTATGAGCAAAGTAAAATAATTAGCCATGACTGAAGGTTGCTATAAATGATATACAAAAATATGCAGATTAAATTTATACAAATATAATTTGTATGATACAAAGTATATTATATAAAACCAAAATTATGTATTTTTATCAAAGTTATCATTTCATGAGCATTTCTTGGTAATAGAGATTTGATTTACCATTCTTTGTCAAAATAAAAATTGCTAAAGAAAAAAATGTAGTCAATTTAAAAGATGTCATTGGTTAGTTATGCACTTGTGAGTTATGCACTGGGCTGTTAACCTCAAGGTCAACAGTTTGAAACCACCAGATGGTCAGGAAGAAAAAGATGGTTGAATTTAAAGTTGAACCTTCATCTAATTCACAATAAAATTTAACAAAAAAAGAAACAAAAATAGTATAGGGGGAAAAGAGGGTTACTGGAGGGTAGGATGAGGGAGGGAAGGGATAAAGATGAGCTGATATCAAGGAGTTCAAGAAGAAAAATGTTTTAAAACTAATTGTGGTGGCAAATGTACAATACTGCTTGTGCAACTGAACTATGGAATGCTATGCACTCCCAACAAAATGATTTAAAAATGAAACAAAGGGCTTGAGTGGAGAGCAAGTGCTTTGAAAATGATGAGGGCAAAGAATGTACGGATGTGCTTGACACAATTGATGTACGTATGGATTATGATAAGAGTTGTATGAGTCCCTAATAAAATGTTTAAAAAAAAGAAAGAAAAATGAAACAACGGTAATGGCTACTAGGTTGCAGTGTATTAAAGTGATTTTACTGTTCAAAACGCTTCTTCCCACGCTCACTTCTTAAACCTGGTGTCATGACGGAGTGCTAGTGGCACAGTGGTTACAGCGCTTGGCTGCCAAACAAAGTCCAGTGTTTCAAAAACTCTAGCTTCTCTGCAGAAGAAAGATGTGGCCATCTGCTTTCACAAAGATTATGGCCTGAGAAATCCTATGGGGCAAACATCAACTCAGTCTTACGGGGTCACTATCAGTCAGAATCAACTCCATGCCAACGAGTTTTGGGTTTTTTGGCCTCTGAGCTAGAGACAATTATATTCAATCCACAGGTTAGGTATTTGGTAGCTGTGTGCCTTTGGCAAATTACTTTTCTGAGACCATCTTCGCATCTGTAATCTTTGTAGAGCTGCTGGGAGGATTAAATGAGATAATAAATTCCTGGTTTACAAAGTATGAAAAAAGATAGTGTTTTACTGGGAACAGCCATGTACACAGGCATACCTCAGAGATATTGCAGGTTTAGTTCCAGACCACCAGAGTAAAGAAACACTGTAATAAAGCAAGCCATGGGTTTCCCAGGGCTTATGAAAGTCATGTATACTGTAATCTATCAAGTGAGTATAAAAGCATAATGAAAAAGCCTGCATATTGCAAATTACCATAAAATGGGACAGACATGAAGTTGGGAAAATGGTGCTAAAAGACTTACTGGATTCAGAATTGCCACCAAATTTCCATGTGTGAAAACTGCATTATCTGTGAAGTGCAATAAAATAAAGTATGTCTATTAACTGGGGCCCTAGTGGCGTAGTGGTAATGGATTGAGCTGCAACCATGGGGTTAGCAGTTCAAAACCACCAGTTGTTCTTTGGGAGAAAAATGTGGCTTTTGATTTTTGTAATCAGAGTCTTGGAAACTTACATATGGCAGGGAGCATTTTTTTTTTTTTGGAGTATGTATTTGATCATCTCTTTATGTGCCTTAGAATTCAGTTAATCAAAGCCTGATACCCTATCTGCTTCTCTCCACACATATTCTAGATCACTTTTCTTTTCAGTCCCTCTCACTCCTTTCTGCAGCTCCTTGCACGTGATGCTCCAGAGAAGTTTTCAATGATTGACGTTTGAGAAGTAGACTGGCTAGGCCTTGCTTCAGAGACACCTCTGGGTACACTCAAACCTTCGGGGATGCCTTCCCTTCTACATATAAAGACAATTAAGTAATCTTCAGATGTTTCTGCTTGTCACTTTCCAGTATTCCCCATTAGACTAAACAAAGAGTGGCAGCAACAATGTGACCTACACTTAGGATCACCTGTAAACTGATCAAATTTAAGTGCAACAAGTTTTTCTCAGTCTTCAATTTATATGCAACGTGTGACATAATACAACACTGCTATTTCTTTTTTTATACCATATTACCTTTAAACTAACCTCCAAACGTTGTTTCTCTGATGGCTTCTTCAAGATTTGATTTTCCCCCCCATCCTCTTGTCTTTTAATCTCTGGAAGATCCAAGGCTCAACTACTACATTGTTCGTCTTTCTTCTATCTGTAAGCATATCCCTGGCTTTTTCTACCACTTACCATGACAGAAGAAGAAAGATGTAGCTGTCTATTCCCATAAAACATAGAGCCTCTACAGAAATCCTACACCGGGTCACTATAAATCAGAAACTGACTCAAGACCAGTGGATTTTGTTTTTGTTGTGCTTTTAAATACATCGATAAAGTCCAGTTCTAAAGCTCTAGCCAATTCCCCCCTAAGCTCTTTGTTATTGTGTGTAGTACTTTTAACATTTTAAAACTGTCCACTGACTAATCTCAGACCCCTCCCCAAAATCCATATTCTACATGACTAAAGTGGCTCACTTTCCTTTGGCCTTTGCAAGCCCTCTTCAATAAATCTAAATTCCTTAGCTTGCTATACATCATCCTTATGCTCTCCTACACCTAATTGCCCCCATACTTAGGTTTTTCTTTTCTTTTTAAAAAAAAGTCATTTTATTGGGGGCCCATACAACTCTTATCACAATCCATACATACATTGTGTCAAGCACATTTGTACATTCGTTGTCATCATTCTCAAAACATTTGCTCTCCACTTAAGCCCCTGGTATCAGCTCATTGCCCCCCTCCTTCCCTGCTACCCCCTCTCACATGAACCCTTGATAATTTATAAATTATTATTTTGTCATGTCTTACACTGTCTGACCTCTCCCTTCCTTCATTAACTTTTCTGTTGTCCATCCCCCAGGAAAGAGGTTATAAGTAGATCCTTGTGATCGGTTCCCCCTTTCCACCCCATCTTCCCTCCACTCTCCGTTATCGCCACTATCACCACTGGTCCTGAAGATATCATCTGTCCTGGATTCACTGTTGTTTGAGTTCCTATCTACCAGTGTACATGCTCTGGTCTAGCTGGATTGTTAAGGTAGAATTGGGACCATGATAGTGGGGGAGGAAGCATTTAAGAATTAGAGGAAAGTTGTATGTTTCATTGTTGCTACACTGCATCCTAACTGGCCCTTCTCCTCCCCTAGACCATTCTGTAAGAGGATGTCCTGTTACCTACAGATGGACTTATTTTATTGGGGGCTCATACAACTCTTATCACAATCCATCCATCCATCCATCCATCCATCATGTCAGGTACATTTGTTGCCACCATCATTCTCAAAACCTTTTCTTTCTACTTGAGCCTTTGTCATCAGCTCATTCCCCACCTGCCTTCCCCCATCCTCCATCCCTCATGACATACCTTCATTCTGAGCACTTCCTTATGTCTTCATTCTATTAAACAAGTGTACACCTCAGTAAGAGATATGTTATTTCTTTGCACACATCTATGGTGCCAATAAAGTCATCTTCAACTTACAGTAGTACAAATAAGTCCTTAGGCCCCACCCTTTTCAAATAGCCTCAATGTAAGTTTTACTTCTATTGGAAAGACAAACTATTTGCTTTGAATCATGCCTCATGTTGATGTAATCTGTTCTGTGAAATTTTATTCTTTGTGCATATATCACAAAAATGTATTTCATATGGATTCTGACAAAACCCTGAAAGCCATTCTCCTTTATGTGTGCCACCACTACTAAAAAGTCCCTTCACTTTTATTACCTTTACTAGCATACACTTTTCTTGGGAATATGGTGTTGTTTTACATGAACGCTCACAGAGCAAACTAGTTTCCCATTCAATAATGCAAACACAAATTGTTCCATAATGCTGGCTGCCTGCTATTCCTGGCCTCACCACACAAGGCAGCACTCTCCTGTTTCCATCCTGCTTGTCCCATTTCCATTCCTCCAGTTTCCCTCCCTCCTTACCTTGGTCTGGTCTCATACAGTTTATTGTTCTAAGCAGAACGGTAACCTACTTCTGGGAATGGCTTCAATTCTACGCTAAGGGGGTGTCTTAGAAGTGGTCTCTGGGGATCCTCCAATCTCAGTGCAGTAAGTTTAGCTTTTTTCTCCCATTCTATTAGGGACCTTCTATTGCACTCCCGGTGAGAGTGGTCAGGCAATACCTAGTTCTTCTGGTCTTAAGCAGAGGCTGTGGTTCTTGTGGGTCACTAATTCTGTGGATGAACTGCTAATCTCAGGCCTTTGGTTCCTTTACTCATTTGGCCCAGCAATAAAAGGCCAAGGGTTGTACCATAGATAACCACTTAAGATTCAAATGCTACTCAACTAGGATGTAGAACATTATGAACTATATTTATTAAGCCAATTGACCTAGAACAGCGGTTTTCAACTTGTGGGTCACGACCCCTTTGCGGGGTCAAAGACCCTTTCACAGGGGTCGCCCAATTCATAACAGTAGCAAAATTACAGTTATGAAGCAGCAACAACAATAATTTTATGCCGGGGGTGGGGGGGTGTCACCACAACATGAGGAACTGTATTAAAAGGTCACAGCATTAGGAAGGTTGAGAACCACTGACCTAGGCTGATGGATCCCATGACTATGGGCCTTAGTTCATGCCTGGTAACTCAGTCTCACAAGATGTTTGGTTAAATCTAGATTTCTGTAATTGCGACTGCTATATGCCCCTTTATTCATATGCATATAGGAAAAGACGTAACAGTACGTACAAATGACCACAACCATATCTATACATAAGGAACCCTGGTAGTGGTACTGGTAAAATATCAAGCTGCTAATGTTGCTGTAAGTGAAACAGTTCACATGCACCAGTTGCTCTGCTAGAGAAAGCTAAGGCTGCGTGCTCTCCTAAAGCTTTACAGTCTCACAAACTCTACATAGGGTCCATATGAGTCAGTGTTCACTTAATGGCAGTGAGTCTGGTTTGGGATGAGTGGGAGTCAACTCTGGCACTGGGTTTTGAGTTTACACATGCATGTACACACATGTACTCCAAGACTCCCACACACACCTATATATAGAATCCATACCCACCTTTTGTAACCACATATACATTTTTGGTAATTACTGTTGTTGCAAAGTTGTATGCTATAACATTTACCTTACTTGTCATTTTCCCCTAAATCTTTATGGAAGTATTAAAAGGCTCTGAACAAAATGTAACCTGCAGTGCCTCAGATTTTAGCTTGCCAATACATGTTATTGAATGGCAAATTCTTTCCTTTCCTAGTAAATAATGCAGAGAATCATTTTGGGGGAAGGGAGGTAGGAGAGGCTGGCAGAGCCAGAGTAAAGGATAGCAGTAAGAAACAAAATATCCACACTACAGTGCGCAGATGGTACTTTTGAGAAAAGTGTATTGCATACATTATTTTCCCTGCTTTGAATTTCCAAAACATATTAAAGAAAATCCTAAATCCAGAAGACAACAAATTCATCCTGATTCTGAGAATCATCCTAAAAATACTTGTATGAAACAAGGATACAAATATGAATTGAGCATAAAACCTGTAGTTGCTTAAGGTTTCCAAATAACTGTGGTTAAATACTATCTTAGAAGACAGCCGCAGTGAAACATATTTTTAACTGGGTTTTTTAAGTTAAAGACTTTTAACTCTTGCTCATTCCAAGATCACCTCTTCAGGCACTGGAACTACTGAAAAGAAACCTAATATTATTTGCTTGTTTTCTAGTGATTTTCCAAAAACCATGCTCTAACAGGATAGCACAAGCCACATTACTTGGGTAATTTAAGGAGAATCAATTTTAGCAACATTTAAGGGGGGGAAAGCCAGCATAGGGAAAAAGTACAACCAAATGTAATCGGATTTGATCCAAATTCTCTTTGTCACTTTAAGAGATTTAGGAGCCTAAGTGCACAATAATATCTATGTAACGACTACATCACAAAGATGGTGTATAATGATCAATGAACTAATGCTTATAACACAATTTGAAGCTCTTTTTCAATCTCTGGATGAGACGATTTCCAAATTTAAAAAAGGTCTTAAGATAGCTTATAAATAACTAATACAAATAAACTTGAGGGAGCTTCAAACAGTTGGTGGAAAATTGAATTGAAAGGTTAATGGAATTTTTCCAATTAAAAAATAGGTGCTCATATAACATTCCATACATCAATTGTTTCAAGCACATTTGTACATACTTTGCCACCATCATTTTCTAAACACTTTCTATTTGAATCTTTGGTATCAGCTCCTTTGTCCCTCCCTCTCCCCGCTCATGACCCCTTGA
Organism: Tenrec ecaudatus; assembly: GCF_050624435.1. Classification (NCBI taxonomy): domain Eukaryota; kingdom Metazoa; phylum Chordata; class Mammalia; order Afrosoricida; family Tenrecidae; genus Tenrec; species Tenrec ecaudatus. Next base: position 70,491,417 of record NC_134539.1, on the reverse strand, counting down.
TAAATTATAATTATCATTGGTTTCATATCTTACACTGATCGCTATCTCCCTTCACCTGTGTTTCTATTGTTCATCCCCCAGGGTGTGTGTGTGTGTGTGTGTGTGTGTGTGTGTGTAAATGCGTTGATCACCATGACTGGTTTCCCCTTTCCCTCCCCTCCTGGTATCGCTACTCCCGATTCTGTTCCTGAGGGGTTTATCTGACCTGGATTCCATGTATCCTGAGCTCTTATCTGTACCTGTGTACATGCTCCAGACTAAACAGCACTGAAAGGCAGGACTGGGGTCATGATAGTGGGCGTGAGGAAGCCTCAAAGAACCAGGGCAAAATCGTGTGTTTCATTGGTGCTATACTGAGCCCTAGTTGACGCATCCCTTCCTTGTGACCCTTCTGTGAGGGGATGTTCAACTGTCTATGATTGGGTTTTGGCACTATGCTCCGACCGGCCCTTGTTCTCAACAACATGGTTTATTATTTTTTTTGGGGGGGTGTCTTCTGATCCACCTATTTTTTGAAGCCCCATCATATCTAATGAACCGACTTGTTCTGCCTATTGATATGAGAATGAGGTAAGTATTTATCAAAAAATGTCACATTTAATTATAAACTGCTAAGTGCTACGAACATAAAATACAGAGTACCATATGAGAACAAACTGGGGTTGGCTGGGACATAGATAGGTATTTTCCTTTAACTTTAGCTTAATACCACTTCCTGTAGGTTATCCTTCTTTTTTACAAGAGGAAATCAAAGGGGTAGGTTAAGTTAATTAACTTCTAGTTCACACACCTGGGAGAACCAGGAACAAAGCTTTGCTCAGAGATTAAGTTCTATTCACTCTGCCAGCATTTTGCTAACATCAACATGTGCAGTGTCCTCACTGACTTCACACCTCTGCTCATTCTCACCTTCTCAATGAATTCTGTTCTACTTAATACATAAAACTACATCCTGAACCTTACTACTTTTCCTTTACTCCAAAGCATTTATCAGTTCCCAGCAGAGTTGATCATTTATCTTTGGACATACTCCCTATGGCACTTGCTAGACAAAAAGCCCAGGTGACACAGAGGGGAAAACATTGATTGGGCTGCTAGCCAGCTGCTTTACCACACGGGAACTCTTTCTTCTACCTTGCTGGATTGCTATGAGTTGCAATCGACTAGATGGCAGTTGAGTTTTTATCTGCTAGAAAATAAACTCTAAGGTGCCCTGGTGGTCCTGTGTCTTAGGTGTCGGACTACTAGCCACAAGGTTGACAGTTCAAAGCCCCAGCTGCTGCATGGCAGAATGAGAAGACTATCTGTTCCTGTAGGTTTACCATCTTGGAAACCCACTATAGGGTCACTGTGAGGTGGAACTGACTGAATGGTAGTAGGCTTGAGTCTTTGGTTTAGACAATAAACTCCAAGAAGGAAGAGATTTTTTGCTTGCTTTGTCCACTGATGTACCCCCAATATTTAAAATGTGGGGAAGGGGGAACAAGTATCATTAAAAATTCTCTAGTTAGAAATAAAAAGTGATGAAGACACATAAAACAAACTTAAATGTGGATGATACAGAGGCCACTGGCTCATTTTGTACGGCGCTTTAGGGATTGAACGTGAGTCACAGAAACTCACAGGAAGCAGCCAGCATTCCCAAGACCAATTAAAAACACACACGCGAAGGCTAGAAATGATAGAGTTGCCCAATTTTGACTTTGCCATGATAGTTGTAAAGCCTGCCACAGAGGTTTTCCTGAATACATAAAAAACATTTACAAATGAATAAGAAAAAGAGAAAAGAGGTAACTAAGAGAAAAGGAATAGAAATGGCCAACAACTATTTTCCATGGAGTAATGAACAGGCAGAGGAGTACACTATATATACTCGCGTATAAGTCGATCTGAGTATCAGCCGAGGCACCTAATTTTAACCACAAAAACAACATAAGAAATGTGCTGGGGAAAAAAAACCAGCTTATATAGGAGTATATACGGTAGATTAAAATTACAAAAAGGTACCATTTCACACTCCAGTTGGCAAACATTAAGAAGTCTATAAAAGAAGAGGAAAACAGAAACTCAATCACTATGACCCCAGTGGAGAGAAAAGGGCACACCCCTTGCTTTTATAATACACTGCAGTACTGTGTACTGTAGTACTACTTACTACTTGGTTTATACGCTAGGGAGGTTAGTCTACAGGGCTCTTTGGTTATCTCATGAATGAGGGACACAACAAAGGTCAGGAACTCTTCCTGCAAAAGCATATGCTATCTCTTCATGTCTCCGACATTTGAATATTGTGCAGGACATTTAATTGGTGGGCTGGATGAGGGAACACCATTACAAACAGGACTTAAAATCAAGTATTTATGGATTGTTCTAAAATAGATGAAGATTTCTCAGCATGAAACCAATGCATACTGAGGGAAGAATAAAGATTATTCTTTTGCTTTTATTCAAACTTTACTGAAAGTAGTTATTAAAGAAAAGTCATTTTATCACCAACAATGGTGCTACCTTAGATACTGGAACTGCCAATTCCTTACACTTGCTCCAATTTGTCTTTGTAGCAGATGTATTCAGTGATACTGCCAGGTAACAGTTAAGACTATTATTCTAGTAGCGCTTTTCAAATTTCAACGTGCACACAAATCTTGAACTGTGGCATGGCATGTGAGGGTCTGCACTTCTAACAACCCCCACAGGATGCTATCTTTGCTAGACTGTCATTGTTTTGGTAACATGGGTCAGTTGAGTCCAAACATTTTCTTTCTTTTTTTTAACATTTTATTAGGGGCTCATACAACTCTTATGACAATCCACACATATACATACATCAATTGTATAAAGCACATCCTTCCATTCTTTGCCCTAATCACTCTCAAAGCATTTGCTCTCCACTTAAGCCCTCTGCATCAGGTCCTCTTTTTTTCCCCCTCCCTTCCTGCTACTCCCTCCCTCATGAGCCCTTGATAATCCACAGATTGTTATTTTGTCATATTTTGCCCTATCCAGAGTCTCCCTTCCTCCCCTTCTCTGCCGTCCATCTCCCAGGGAGGAGGTCACATGTGGATCCTTGTAATCAGTTCCCCCTTTCCAACCCACTCACCCTCCACTCTCTCAGCATCGCCCCTCACACCCCTGGTCCTGAAGGTATCATCCACCCTGGATTCCCTGTGCCTCCAGCCCCCATAAGCACCAGTGTATAACCTCTGCCCTATCCAGTCCTGCAAGGTAGAATTCGGATCATGGTCGTTGTGGGGAGGAAGCATCAAGGATCTGGGGGAAAGCTGTGTTCTTCATCGGTTCTACATCGCACCCTGACTGACCCATCTCCTCTCCTAAACCCCTCTATGAGGGGATCTCCAGTGGTTGACACTTGGGCCTCGGGTCTCCACTCTGCACTTCCCCCTTCATTCACTATGGTATACACACACACACACACACACACACACATATATATTCTTTTTTTTTTTTTTTTGCATAATGCCTTATCCCTGGTCCCGTTGGCACCTCGTGATCGCACCGGCTGGTGTGCTTGTTCACCTTCAAGTTTTTAAGACCCCAGACACTATCTCTTTTGATAGTCGGGCACCTTCAGCTTTCTTCACCACATTTGCTTATGCACCCGTTTGTCTTAGGTGATCGTATCATGGAGGTGTGCAGCCAATGATATGATTTTTTGTTCTTTGATGCCTGATAACTGATCCCTTTGGGACCACGTGATCACACAGGTTGGTGTGTTCTTCCATGTGGGCTTTGTTGCTTCTGAGCTAGATGTCCGCTTGTTTATCTTTGAGCCTTTAAGACCCCAGTCACTGTCTCTTTTTATAGCCGGGCACCATCAGCTTTCTTCACCACATTTACTTGTTCACCCACTTTGGCTTCAGCAGTTGTGTCGGGAGAGTGAGCATCATAGAGTGCAAATTTAATAAAAGAAAGTATTCATGCATTGAGGGAGTGCTTGAGTGGAGGCCCAAGGTCCTTCCGCCACCTTAATACTAAACCTATAAATATAGACACATAGATCTATTTCCCCATCCTCATATATATATTTGCATGTACATGTCTTTGTCTAGACGTACATAAATGCCCCTTGACTCCCAGCTCCTTCCTCCATCTCCCTTGACTTTCCTCCTGCCCCACTACCATGCTCCGTCCTTACCTGGGCTACAGCTATACCTCTTCTCTACGCAACCTTACCCTTGATCATTCCCCACCAGGCCTGCCACTCCCCCCTCTCTACCATTTTGGGTCCCATGTTGTTCCCTTGTCCCTGTGTTTGTTAACACCACTTCCTTATCCCCCTCCCTCACCCCAAGTCCCCCCGGAACTGTCAGTCCAGTTGTTTTTCCTCCAGATAGTTCATCCAGCCTGTCCTATTCAGACAGACCTGTGGAGACACTGACATGCATGAAAACAAGACAGAGGATAACAAAGCAACAGTATACAACCAGACAACAAAACAACAAAAACAAGCCACTGACAAAGAATAAAACAAAACACTTCACAAAAGAAAAGCTTGTAGTTAGTTCAAGGATCTTTTGCTGGCCCTTAGGAGCGTTTTCCAGTCCAGTCTGTTGGGGCACCACGCCCTGGCCCCAAAGTCCACTTTCAGCATTCCCTGGGGACCTTGCCACTCCATTCCCTTGCTGTTCCGCTGCACTCCCCTGGTGCTTTGCCTCGGTGTGGTGGGATCAGGTCTGTCCCCTGTATCGCCCTTAGTCACTGAGGGGCATCATTTCTCATAGTGGGGCCAGCCATGAGTCCAAACGTTTTCATACTGAATCATACACTATTTTATGTCTTTATTTTAATAAGTGTATTAATAATTAAACAAAAACTATCACTATTTACTGTGCATTGGGTGAAGGTCTAGAGCTGATCATCAGTTTTACATTTGACAATTTATATACATTTTGTCCCATCTCTTAAGAAGTATTACTGTTTTGAAAGATTCATTAAGAATTTCATTTTAGCCTAATAATAGAGAAGTTCTAAAACAATTTTCTAATAAAAGGGATATAGCGTCCAGACCACTGCCCTAGAGGAATTCTTGCACATGCAGTTAAGAAAATACACATAGCGTACTGTTTAAGAACAGCAAACTGGAATCAACAAAACAGAAATCAGGTATAGCTACATAATGGCGCACATATTACATAGCAGTAACCAGTCATATACTAGATCTGAGTAGTTGGAAAAACGAAAACTCAGTGCCATCAAGTCAATTCTGACTCACAGTGCCCCTATTAGACAGGGTAGAATGGCCTCTAGGTTTCCGTGGCTATAACCCTTTAGGGCAGTGGCTCTCAACCTGTGGGTCGCAATCCCCTTTGCGGATCATAGGACCCTTTCATAGGGGTCGCCCAATTCATAGCAGTAACAAAATTACAGTTATGAGGTAGTAACGAAAATTTTATGGTTGTGGGTCACCACAATATGAGGAACTGTATTAAAGGGTCACGGCATTAGGAAGGTTGAGAACCACTGCTTCAGAGTAGTAGAGAGCCTCATCTTTCCCCAGTAAAGTGGCTAGTAGTTTCAAACTGCTGACTTTGTGTTGGCAGTCCAACATGTAAACCACATGTAACCAGAGCTCCCGAATTGACAGAATCAACTCAAGTAACTAACTTTTCTGGGCTCCATCAATGATAGCAGTAGTGGAAATTTTCCTCTCAAACCCATAATGCTGGGTTTGAGAAGCAAATGGAGTCATGTACATGAGAAATTTTTAACAGGTCGAAATTAGTTTTGAGAATTAGGATGAATTTGTCACTCTATTTCCCAGTCTACACTGATTCTAACCTTAGTATGAGAGAAACACTGAGTTTTTATCCACTCCTAAACAATGGCACATGAACATAGTTACTATTTCAACCGAAATCCACAGTACCAAAACAAAACCAGATTCAAACTGCATTCAAAAGTCTTCGCAGTTAATTTATATGGGTCTCGCTGCCTTTTCTAGGTGAACAGGTGCACGTTTTAATAGCTCTAAATTACAAAAGGAGAAACTGACTCAGCTGTGTAATAACTGCTGCAGTTGTATATACCAATTCAGCCACAGCACTTGAAACATCCACCAACTGCCTAGTTCTCCTGGGTTCCTTAAGCTACAAAAAGCACTTTGCCAACATGCTCAATTGTAATTCAGCTTGGCACAGGAAAATAGAAATTCGTTTTCAGTTGTCATTTCACACACAATTTCAAAATGGGCTTGTGAAACAAGGAAGCAAACCACTGCAGTAACTCCAGCACCGCACACCAAGAGACACAGGTACCGCTGCAGAGCCTGCTAAAATCGAATCCTATCTCTGCCAATAACAGGATTAGTTCTAGAGTGGGGGGAAAGAGAGGTCAAAATATAGTTGAGGGTGTTGATTCACTTTCTACTGGATCTCAAGTAATATTTCAACTACCCTATCAAGAACTGTATTGCTCTTAGGACTTGAAACATGATTACCTCCACAGTACTTCTTTACGTCACTACCCTACTCCAAAATAAAAAATCACCAACAAGCAATCACAGTAACTTTCAAAATACTGGCTGTGATTAGAAGATATTGGACATGCCACCTAACTGATCTCAAGTTACAAATATATTAAAGGACCTTTTTTCTTTTTGGAGAAAACTTCATCTTACTGTAAATCTCCCTGCTAAGGGAAATAAATTACAAGGACGTGACTTTCTACTTAGAGTGTTTAGGTAGTTTGAACTGTTAGCACAAAATCACCAAAATTTTTGACTACTGGAAACGCAAAACAAACAAACAAACAAAACCCCAGCGAATTATCTTAGATGGACCAAGCATATGGCAAAAAATATTACACAGTAATGTCTTTCACAAGCTAATCGCCACAATTTAGAGGTCACCTTTTCCAGGTTCCGTTAGGCATCCTTTTGCTTACCAAATCCATCACATGGATTAAAAAACACTGTGCGTCTTCTGGTGTTGAAAATCACACACATATACACACACGCACACGAAACCGAGGTTAAACGGTCTCATCTACACAAAAGTCCTCCACACTGTACATCTAATCTGATGGATGGAACTTCCTGATTTTTCCCACTTACGGGGCATTTTTCACCCCAAAACACGAATTTTCCAATTCACAAGCGAATCCTGATGAGAGTTCTGCAACAGACCAGATTCAAGTTGAACCACAGACTAGGAGAGAACCCTCGGGAAGGCGGCCAGCCGGGAACACACAAACCCACACGGAGCCCAGTCGATCTGCAAACCGAGGCTGGCAGAGCAGAGAACTAGCAGGAGACCAGCGATCCGGCTCCCGCCGATCCCTGGGAGCCCGGGAGGGGACCTGACCTCACGTTTTCGTGCACAGGGAGCAAAGCAAAGGGAGGGAAACGAGACTTCTCTGCAAGGAGCACCCAAGACCTTCCCCAGTCCTCCGGTCCGTGCATCCCCTCCCCGTCCCCCTGACTCAGGCCGCCGCGCGGATCGCAGGGACCTCCTACCTCTCCATTTCACGAAACCAGCACAGAATCCGCTCGCAAATCCAGCCCCGATCGGGGACGGCTTCCTCGCCTCGCCTTTCTCCCGCGCCGAGAGGGATCCCCCCCCCCCCCACCGTCGCCAACAACAAAGACGCCTCCTGCTCCCCTCCCCCCGCCCGGCCCTTCCCTCCCGCGCTGCGGCTCCGGGCCTAGCGCCCCCCTTTCCGAGCCCGGCCGCAGCCGCAGTGCCCCTGGCACCCCGCGGCCACACGCACCTGCAGCGGAGGGGCCGGCGCCCAAGCGCGGGGCCCAAAGGGCCCGGAGACAAGCTCTGCGGACACGCGGTCCTCGTGGAGGCGAGATCCGCGCTCCCGCCGCCGCCGCTCTCCCCGCCTGCGGGCAGCCCGGACGAGGCCGGGGGACAGGGCTGCAGCCCCCGGCGCCTGGGCGAGTGAGGACGGAAGCGCTCGAGGGGGCCCGGCTCGCGCGTAGTAATCTCACCTCGCACCGGCCCTGCTCCTCGGCACGAGCTCGCGTTCTGCTGACTAACGGCCCCGGCGCGAGGCGCTGGAGCGGCCGCCGCCGCCGGCTACTCTCGGGCCTCAGGTCCCGTGCGGCCGTGGTCGCAGGCGCCGCCGCCCCCTCCCTTTCGGGCGCTGCAGAGAGCACCCAGATCCGGCCCGATCTTTTTTTTTTTAATCCTCTCTCTTTAATCTTCCTTTCCCCACTCCTCCTCAGGCTCCGGACCGCGGGGCTCGCTCCCGTCACCGGAGGGCGGCTGGGAGGGTACCGGAGGGGCGAGCGGCACCCTCTCGGTGACTGGAGTTGCTCTCTGACTGGAAGAAGGTGCCAAGGCTGACCCGGGTTCCAGCCCGCGGGAGGGCGGGGCGAAGACTAGGGCCCACCCTAGTCCGCCTTCCACCAATCACGCGCCGCCTAACAGAGTCCGTCGCGTTCCAAGCGCCGGCAGAGGCCGAGCGGAGTCAGCAGGAGGCGGGGATTGCGGTAAAGAACAGCCAATAGGAGTAAAGGTTTCCCGCCCCTTCGCGTGATAGATAGGCACGTTCCGACCAATGGGGACAGTTCCCATTTCGAAGAAAGCGGGACTCGTTCGCAAAGCATGGGAGACACGCTGAGCAGGGGGCGCGGGGAGGGGTCGAGGCTGGACCTCGCGGAGGCGGCCAGACCCTGGGAAGGGGCCTGAGGGTGTCCTTTCACCTCGGTCTGAAGTCACGTGGGACGACCTGGGGCGGGGGCAGAGGAGCCGGAAGGAGTTGCTTCCGGGTCACGACAGACGCGTCACCTCAGGGGGATGTTCCACGCTGTTCCCGGCGAGACCTGGTGCTCGTGGTTTCCGCGATGAGTTCTCAGAAAGGGAACGTGGCTCGTTCCAGGCCTCAGAGGCACCAGAATACGTTTAGCTTCCAAAATGACAAGTTTGATAAGCGTGTGCAGACCAAGGTAGGAGTTTGCCCGCTGCCCTGAATCTGACTCCGGGAAGGAATGGTTCAGTGGCAGGGGAAGAGAGGGGAACTGAGAGGAGGTGGGAGGGCGAGAGTGGACTGCAGCCCGGAGTTCGTTTGGGCTGTAATGCAGTCCTTTCTAAAACAGTGATGTTCTCACGCCCCTTCCTGGACCTGGTTACGTTGCCTCTCCTTAAAGAAGATGGTTATCACATCACATTTACCGAACGAGTCAACGGGAGCCTCATCATCATTTTAAATGGTCGTCAATGGACAGTATTGAGTTGGGGAACACACTATTGGGGATCACATATTTGCAATTATTTGCAGTAGAAAAAACGAACTGCTGTGGCGCCAGTCTCAAAATGTTTCTGCGGCCACGTTTTTGTTTGTTTTGTTTTTTAAACAGGTTTACTGGGAGAAGAATGATTAGGCACACACAGCCCCAACTGCGTAAGAATGGCCATTTCTGTCTTGTAAGGTGGTTTGGAGAATCACGTTCTCATTAATGTAAAGCTGCCCTGTTTTGAACTTACTTCTTTAGCTGGTTATCACAGAAAGCCTGTGAGAAGAGTTCACTTCACACTGCTTAAGTAGGAGCCCAGGCAGGCAGCACAGTGGGTTACCACTTAGGCTGCTAACTGCAGGGTCAGCTGCTCCCTGCCAGAAAGATGAGACTGCCTACCCTGAAACCATGGGGGCAGTTCTACCTGCCCGTTAGGGACGCTTTGAATCGGAATAGATGGCAGTTTTGAGTTTTATTTAGTACACCAAAGTGCTGGAGCAGGGAGCCTGCTGTTATATCAGGTAAACCTGAGAGTCACATAAACGAATTCAAGAATATCAGGTGTGTGGCCTTGAGCAATGTATTATATATTTGGTTTCACGATAAATCTGGGGTTGTTGTGAGGATAAAGGAAATGATCTCCCAGTATGTGAAAGGTCTGGATCATGATAGGTGTTAAACAAATGATTTTCTACATTGATTAAGAAAGCAAAATATGTTTATAGTAGCTCATGTTTGTGATTATTTTCTCTTTTCTGCATTCCTACACTGATTATACAACATTTTAGTGAATCCTTACCTGTGCTGATGGGTGTATAGTGTTACAAAGGGTTGGTTTGCCTTCAGGAAACCTGAAACATTATGGACCATAGAGAGAGTAAGCAAGTACAACGGTTTGTAATGAAACATTCTTGTAAATGCTGATGAAGGAAAACATAGCTCTTTAAGGAAGAATAAGGAAGATTCTTTTAAATTGAGTGCTCATAGGACTTTTAATTTCCCTTTACCATAAGATTTCTAGAAAAAATACTTTGAGCAGCAGTTGGGAAACTGTTGGCCCAGACTCTCAAATCTGTGCCTCCTATTAATAGATTAAAGCTGGTTCCTAATATTTGTCTTCATCCTATTCCTACGCTTTTGTATAAGCATTTAATTCTGATAATTTTTCATCCAATAAGGGCCATTTTCAGAAATATTTAACTATAGTGTAGCTTTTCTTAGAATTCTTTTTTTATTATTAAAATATCATTTTATTGGGGAGGGACTATTACAACTCCTGTTACAATCCATACATCGATTGAAACAGGCATGTTTGTACATATGTTGCCTTCCTTCTTTTCTAGACATTTACTTTCTTTAGAGCTCTTAGTATCAGCTCCTCTTTTTTATCCGCTCCCTCCCCACCTACTTTCATTTCTTAGAATTCTTGAACTGAACTAACTTTTCTTGCACATTTCATCCTGCACTTTTAGTATCTCCTAACAAACTGCTCATTCAGGTCTCATATATTTTCCCAGTCTCAAATGCAATCACTACAGATTTAACTGTTGATCTTATATATCTTGAGATCCTGGAGACTTCTTGCTTGTTCATCAGAGGAACATTTGGTTGCTAGAGGTTGTAACAGAAATAGCAAGAAGTGGTTTCCTGAGGAAAGATAACCAGATTGTCATCTGTCCAGTGGAGAACTGATAATTGGTTGTGTTCATAGCAGATTCTTCTTTCATTTTTTAAAGTGATTTGAGGGAATGTTTACAGAGCAAATTCATTTTCCAATCAACAATTTACACATTTTTTTTTGTGGCTCTCGTTGACAACAGTTACTCTCAATGTAACAATCATAGATTTTTTTTTTCTTTCTCAAACTTCTCATCGAGTATTGGGTGAAGGTTTTCGCAGAAGGTTTATCAGTTTTAGATTTAACCGTTCGTACACATTTTGTTTCATCTCATTAATTACAATCCCTAAATGTACCATCACTTTTCACACTTCCTATGTCTCTTATTTCCACTCCTCTTCCTTTCCTAACTCTTCTGAGCCTACATATGGGTAGGTCACTAGTGTTATTGTTTCCCTGAAGGGTAACTAAGAGCCCTAGTCCTGGGGCTTCCACCAGTTTCTATTTGACTAGTAAGCTTGGTCTCATTTATGACTTTGAGTTTTGTTCCACAGTCATAGCAAATTCTTGTGCTCACAGCCTTGCACAGCTATAGAAAGCTAGATTTTCAGGAGTTCAAAACCACAAGCTGCTGTTGTTCAGGAGAAAAGAACTTTCTACCCACATAAAGAGTTACAGTCTTGGAAACTCACAGGGACAGTTCAACCCTGTCCTACAGGGAGGCTACTGAGTCAGAATTGACTCAATGGCAGGGAGTTTGGTTTGGTTTTGACCCATTCTTTTTAATGGTTGTTACACAAACTATAGCTGGTTATTACTTTTGTAGCTTGTTATTGTTGAGTGCCCTTGAGTGGACTCCCACTAATAACAACTCTTATGTACAACAGAAAGAAATACTGCCACGATCTGTGCCATTCTCGCAATTGCTGTATTTAAGGCCATATTCTGTTCAGTCACCTTTCTTTGGAAGGGTCACAAATATGGATCTCTTCCAGTAGGTTGGCCAATTAGGTGTCTTCCAAATTTCTTGGCATCGACCAGTGACTGCTTTGGACATTCATCAGATTGTTGAAACATTTCAGTTGGTAGCTTGTCAGTTCCTGGAGCCTTGCTTTTTGCTAATGCCTTCAGGGCAACTTGAACTTCTTCCATTTGTATCTTTGACTCTCGACCATATGGTATCTCTTCAAGTAGTTGAATGTTGACCAGTTCTTTTTGGTATGATGACTCTTTATTATATCTTATTTTTTATACTTCCTGGATCGTCAATATTTTCCCCATGTAATCCTTTAGTTTTGAGAGGTCTTTCAGCTTGAAACTTGCTGAGTGTGTTTGTTAGGTTTCTTGAATGGGTAATACCTTGTTTCTTTACTTTGCACGCTGAAAGAATTCACACCAAAGCCCGTATTGTAATCCAAGGGGTTTTTATGAAGGAAAAGAGAAGTTCAGGTTTTACAGTATCAAAGGGGTTCACAACTGGGCACAAGCAACCACACAGAAAAGAACCACCCACGGGTGTGGACCTGGGGGGTGGGAGTCCTGGGAGGCCAGAAACAGAAGAACTTTAAAGGCTAAGAGCATGTGGGCCCAGAGGCTGGTTCCCTCTCCCCGCCCAGTAGCCCTGGAGTGGGTGCATGTTCACCGGCAAGGGGTAGGGAGATCTCTTCCTCCACCTGCCTCTGTCCAGAAGCAGGTTAAGAGAGTACATCCTTCCCATAGCCAGGATATCTCAAACCTCTGGCTGCAGAGGCATGGTTGATGGTAATGGTTGAACCCATTGGCTGAGTTAAGCCTACCTGGGAGATGTCATGAACCTGCACCTAATTTGGACGCCCAGGGGTACCTCCCACTTAGCTTGGGTACTTGAGTATGAGCATGTTCAGTTTGGGGTCTTCATAGGTGTCTAATGGTTGCCTGATTTCTTTCCAACCACCTCTATGGGGGTCTTTGCAGGCACTTAGGTAGCTACCTAACATATTCTTCTTGTCAACTTTCGATCTCCATGTCTTTGCACATTTTATTATAATGCTTTACTTTGTCTCCTTGAATTACCTTTTGAAATTGTTTGGCTCTTTTACTTTATTGTTTCTTGCATTTGCTTTAGCATTTCCGTGTTCAAGAGCAGCTTCCAGAGCCTGCAGGCATCCAGTTGGTCTTTTCTTTCTTTCCTGCATTTGTAAGGACTTTGTTTTTTCATGGAAGATGTTCTTGATATTGCACAATTCATCTGGTCTGTCACTAGTGTTCAATGTGTCAGATCTGTTTTAAGGATGTTCTAAATTCAGATGGTCAGTAATTAAAGTCATATTTTGGTTTTCAGGAACTTGTAATTTTCCTCAGCTTTAGATGCATAATATAGTCTTTAGATGCAGTTGACCCTGCAGTTAGCTCCTGGCCTTGTTTTGGCTGAGGTAGTTGATTTGATTCCTGTGTGTTCCTGTGTATCTGGCAGGTCCACCCAGGTAGTATTCATTTAGAATGTTGAAAAAAGGTATCTGCAATGTAGAAGTCAGAATTCTTGCAAAATTCTGTCACATCATGTCCAGTCTCATTTCTATCACCAAGGCTGTATATTCCAACTACTGGTCTTTCCTCTTTGTTTGCAGCTTTTATTTATTAACCTTATAACACCAGAATTTTTTAATTTCAGGAGAAAAAATTTTTGTTTTTATTCTTTACTTTAATAGTTATCAATATTTTAATTAAATTAATTATATTAATGAAATGTTATGAAAACGTCACACTCAGTGTTATAGGGTTAAATCATTTTATTTGTGGCTCATACAACTCTTATCACAATTCATGCAGCCACCCTTTGTGTCAAGCACATTTGTACATTTGTTGCCATCATCATTCTCACAACATTTTCATTCTACTTGAGGCCTTGGTATCAGCTCCTCATTTTTTCTCCTTCCTCCCCACCCTCTCCCTCACAACCCCTTGATAACTTATAAATTATTATTTTTTCATTCCTTACGCTGTCCAGTGTCACCCTTCACCAACTTTTCTGTTGTCTGTCCCCTAATGAGGGGGTTATATGTAGATCATTGTGATCGGTTCTCCCTTTCTGCCCCCACCTTCCCCTTCCCCTCCTGATAAAGCTACTCTCATTATCGGTCTTGAGGGTTTTATTTGTCCTCGAGTCCCTGTGTTTCCATCTCTTATCTGTACCAGTGTACATGCTCTGGTCTAGCCAGATATGTAAGGTAGAAGTAGGATCATCATGGGGGGGGGGCGTAGGAAGCATTAAGGAACTAGAGGCAAGTTGTATGTTTCTTCGTTGCTATACTGCACCTTGACTGGCTTGTCTCTTCACCGCAACCCTTCTGTAAGGGATGTCCAGTTGTCTACAGATGGGCTTTGGGTCTCCTCATTCATTGACAGTGATATGATTTTTTGTTCTTCGATGCTTGATACTTACTTGATCCTATAGACACCTTGTGATCACACAGGCTTCTTCCATGTGAGCTTTGTTGCTTCTCAGCTAGATGGCCACTTGTTAATCTTCAAGTTTTTAAGACCCCAGATACTATTTTTTGATAGCCGTTCACCTTCAGCTTTCTTTACCACATTTGCTTATGCAACCACTTTGTCTTCAACGATCTTGTCGGGAAAGTGAGCATCATGGAATGCCAGTTTAATAGAACAAAGTGTTCTTGCATTGAGGGAGTACGTGAGTGGAGGCCCAATTTCCATCTACCATAATACTAAACCTGTAAATATATGCACATAGATCTGTTTCTCCTTCGTCATCTATAAATATGTTTACATATGTACATGCCTGTGTTTAGACCTCTATAAATGCCCTTTTCCTCCTAGTTCTTTCCTCTATTTCCTTTTACTTTCCTCTTATCCTACTATCATGTTCAGCCTTCATTTGGGTTTTAGTAATTCCTCTAGGTTACATTGTCCTTGATCAAGTCCTCCTATACTCTCCTCACCTACAGGCCTCCTATACTCTCCTCACCACCAATTTTGATCGCTTGTTCCCTTGTCTGTGGGTTTAACTCCTGCTTCCTTTCACCCACCTGCCCCTCTCCCATGTCCCCCTGAACTGTCGGTTCTGTTGTTTTCGCCTCCATATTGTTTATCCTGCCTCTCTTATCTAAATAGACCTGAAGAGATAATAATATGCACACAAAAAAACCAAGACAGAGCAAAAACAAAGCAATGAAGCAAAACAAAACAACTAAAAACCAACGACAAAAAAAAAAAAGCCTGTAAATAGTTCAAGGTCTTTTTATGGACTTTTAGGAGTATTTTCCTGTCCAGTCTGATTGGGTGCCATGCCCTGGCCCCAAAGTCTATTTTTAGTATTCCCTGGGGACTTCATTGCTCTGTTTGCCTTGCTGTTCTGTTGCATGCCTTTAGTGTTTTCCCGCAGGGTGGTGGGGTCTCCAGTGTGTCTCCAGTGTTGTTTCTCATAGCTCTATGGGTTAGTGAGGGTTGGCCCTGTGGTCTTCTCTGTGTATTGGCTGCTCTGAGCAGGGTTTGGTGGGCCAGCATCTGTTCCACTCTGTCTTCCTCCCCCTTTATTTTTTCCCGTGTGCTCTGATCAGACATGCCCCTCTCCCTGAGCTATACTTCAGTGCTGTCCTCTGAAGTGAATTTTTCTGCAGCAGGGTGAGGAGGCTGTCCACATAGTTGGGTTTGGGGCTGGCCCCTCAGACCCCTCTATTGGTTCTCTGTTTCATGCGGGTATGTTACATTCATGCCTTGGAGCATCGGTTTGAAGTCTGGTCCCTCTTTCCTTGTGGAGATATAAACAATACCCTCTCCTTGGGTGGGTTAGTGTCCTGTGCCCCCACTACCCATGTCTTTTTTTTCCTTTCCCCCCCTCCTTTTTAGTTGGTTACCATACGTATCCCTAGATTTGATCTGGCTCCTGCCTTACTCCTGGACCTCACCCCAGGAATGTTTGTATACAGTAGTCTTTTCCCTTTTGCATTTTTAAGTTTACCTCAGTGGACTCATGTTGTACTTTACTTTTGTGCTTGGCTTACTTTGCTTAATATAATTGCCTCCAGTTCTTCCCATGTCATAATGTGCTTCATGCATTCATCACTGCTTTTTAGGGATGTCTGGCCATGCTTTGTTTTTTGCTTCTTCTGAGTATATGACCAATGGGAGGTTTGCTGGGTTGTATGGTACTTTAATTTGTCTGTTTTATATATCGGCAAATTGATTTCCATAGTGGCTGTACATACCTACAGGTCTACCAACAGTGGATGAGAGTTCCTGTCTCACCAAAGCACCTCCAACACTTTTTGGTTTCTGATTTTTTAAATTCTAATCTCTGAATTGGGCTATCTTTTGAGGGTGTTAGGTGGTATGTCGTTTTAATTTGCATTTCTCATATGGCTAATGATTGGCAACATTTTCTCCTGTGTTTAGTGGCAATTCGGTTATCTGCCTTTGTGAAACTAATGTTCAGGTCCTTTGCCAACCTCCTCAGTGGGAAATTATTTTTTTTTTCTTTTTGGAAGCTAGCAGAGTATTGTAGATTTTAGTATAAGGTCTTTGTCTGATGTGTCATTGCTAAAGATATTTTCCCAGTGTGGTCTCTCTTATTACTCTCTTGGTGAATTCTTTTGATGTGTACAGGTGTTTTATCTTCATTATATCCCACTTGTCAATTTTGACTCATCTGAATTTGTGTCCTTCCCTATTTCTGATAGCCTATGTATTCCCTGTGCCAAAGTTCTCAGGTTGGTCCCAATTCCCTCATCGAAGGTCCCAATAGTTTGGGGTTTTAAGTCAAGGTCTGCAATCAACCTTGAGTTTATTCTTGTGCATGGATTGAGATAAGGGTGTTGCTTCCTTTTTTCTGCAGGTAGATATCAATTTTTTCCAGCACCACTTGTTAAAGAGGGCATCTGCTTCCCATTTCATATTTTGGGCCCTTATCAAAGATCAGTTGTCTGCATGCTGATGATTTTGTATCTGGGTCTTCAGTTCTTTTCCATTGGTCTGAATATCTGTCATTATACCAGTAACATCCTGTTTGGACCATTGTGGCTATATAATAGGTCCTAAAGTCAAGTAAAACAAGCCCTACTACTCTGTCCTTCTTGTGGAGTTCTCTGCTAATTCTGACCTTTCCATATGAAGTTGGTAATCAGTTTTTCCATTTCTGAAGAAAGATGAGGGTAATTGTATCAGGGATTGCATTAAACTTACATTGTGCCCTAGGCAGAACTGACAACTTTATTGTGTCTTCCAATCCATGAGCATGGGATATTCTTCCACTTGATGAGGTCACTCTAGGTTTCTTGTAATATTGTTCTGTAGTTTTCCTCATACAAATATTTAGTTCTTTTATTCAGGTATATCCCAAATATTTCAATTTGCGCTTGGTTATTGTGAAGGGTACCACCGTTTTGATCTCTCCTTCTGTGGTCTTATCCAATGTGTATAGCAGTCAAAGAGACTTGTTTGTTGATCTTGTAGCCTGTCACTCTGCCCTATTCCTCTATTGCTTCCAGTACTCCCCTTGTGGAGATTTTGGGATTTTCTCTATATAAAATCATATAATCTGCGAATAACAGTAGCTTCATCTCTTCCTTCCCCAGGCAAATACCTTTGATGTCTTTTCTTTGCCTTATGCTGTTAATTAAAACCTCCAGCATGATATGAAATAAGAGTGGGGACAAGAGGCACCCTTGTCTGCTCTCCTTTTTCAGTGGAATTGTATTAATCTTTTCTCCATTGACTACCATGTTGGCTGTTTGTTTTTCATATATAGCTTGTACTATATTGAGGAATTTTCCTTCCATTCCTGTCTTCCTAAGTGACTTTAACCGGAATTGCTGTTGGATGTTGTCAAATGCTTTTCCCTCATCTATCAATATTATACTATCCATCAAGTAGTTATTACAGTTTTTCATGTTAATGGGGCAAATGCTGTTAATGGTCTTTTGTATGTTGAACCATTCCTGAATCCCTTATATGAATCCCACTTGGTCATGGGGACTCATTTGTTTTATATAGTTTTGTATTCTATTTGCCAGTATTTTGTTAAGGATTTTGGCATCGATGTTCATTATAGATATTGGTCTATAGTTCTCGATTCTTGTGGGATTCTTGCCCGGTTTTAGTAGCAGAGTTATATTAGCTTCATAGAAGGAGTTTGGGAGTTTGCTGTGTTTTTCTATGTTCTAGAAGAGTTGTGTAGTATTGGTGTTAGTTCATCCCTAAATGCTTGATAGAATTCTCCCGTGAAGCCATCTGGTCCAGGGGATTTTTTTGTTGTTAATCCCTTGATAACCTTGTCTATTTCTTCTATTGCCGTGGGTCTGTTGAGATTCTTGGTGTCCTTTGGGGATAGTCCAGGGAGGGATTGTTTTTCCAAGAATTTGTCCATGGTCTTCCAAGTTGTTGAATTCATTGAAGTACAGACCTTCACAGTACTGTGTAATTATGTTTTTGATTTCATTAGGGTCTGTTGTAATGTCCCCTCTTCCATCCCCATCCTTGCTATTGAAATTTGTTCCTTCCTTTCTTTGGATAGGTTTGCCAGCAGACTGGATTCTCTTTATCCTTTCAAATAACCACCTTTTAGCAGCATTAATTTTTTTGTAGTTTTCTTATTTCCCTTCTCTTGAATGTCAGCCCTGATTTTTATCATTTCTTTTCTTTTGCTATTAGGAGGATTGTCCTGTTGACTCTGCTCTAGTTTCTATAAATTTTATGCCAGCATATCAATCATAAGTCTTTCTTCATTTTTCATGTGTGCATGTATTGCAATGAAACTTCCTCTGGTAGCTGCCTTTGCTGTGTCTCCTAAAGTTTTGGTACGTCATGTTCTCATTCTTGTTGGTTTGTAGAAATGTCCTAATTTCATCTCTGATCTGGACCAGTACTCACTACCTTTGCAATAAAGGTTTATTCATCCTCCAGTTGTTTGCCCTTGTTTTTTATCTTCCTTTTGTTGATTTCTGGCCTTATGGCACAGTAATCAGAGAGAGGGGTCTGTATGATATCAATGTGCTTAGATCTATTTTTGAATATGTGCCATGTGGGCTTGAAAAGAATTATTTTTTTTATTTAGGTGAAGAACTCTGTAAATATCAGGTCAAAATGTCTGATTGTAGTGTTTAGATCTCTAGCATCCTTGTGTAGTTTCTTTCTCTGTGATCTATCTTTCTCAAAGAGCAGTATATTGAGGTCACCTACTATAATTGTTGAGCCTGTGATTTCTTTTTTATCTTTTGGAGCATTTCGTTGATGTATTCAGTGGTTCTCTCCTTTAGGAAATATATTTTAAATGTTTAGTGTTTTTTTGTCTACCATTCCCTTGAACATTATATAGTATCCCTCCTTATTTCTTCTTATGGTTTGCACTTTCAGGTGAATTTTATCCAAGATTAAGATTACAGCCCCTGCAGGGTTTTTTTTTTTTAATTGCTCTTTCCTTGGTAGGTTTTTCTCCAGCCTTTGATTTGCAGCCTATTTTTTCTGTAGTCTTGAGATGTGTTTCCTGTAGGCAGCTGACTAATGGGTTGTGTTTTCTAAGCCAGTCTGCTAACTTCAGTCTTTTAATGCCTGAGTTCAGTCCATTGATATTCAGAGTTATTACATCCATCTGTGGATTCTGTGTTGTTATCTTATACCTTTTGTATTGGGTGTTTTCCTACCTCCCTTTCTTATCAGTGTGTTGTACATGTGTGTGTGGTTCATTCTTGCCTTCTTTCCACCCTTAAGCCAATGCTATCTTGGGGGCTGTTTTTTCTTTGTTCCCCTCTGTGTGGGATTGTTCTATGTGGCTGTCTCTTATTTGTGCTCCGTGAGTGCTGTTCTTCTCCCCATACTGGATTGGCAAGGATCTTTTGTAGGGCTGAGTTTTTTTTAATGTATTCTTTGAGTTTTTTCCTTTTCTGGGAAGACTCTTATTTCTCCCTCTATCTTGATAGGTAATTTGGCTGGATAGAGTATCCTTGTGTTATTTTTCTTACATTTTTGGAATATGTTACTCCACTCTCCTCTTAATTATAGTTTCTGATTTTTCTCCTTTTCCTCAAAGTTGAATAATTTAACTATTATGTACCTTGGCGACTTTTCTTGGGATTCAATCTAGCCGGTGTTCTTTCTACCTTCTGAATCGTTGCCTGGTTTTAATTCATTAAGCTGGGGAAGTTCGCCTCCAAGCATTCTCGCTATTGTTGCAGATGACTTCTTTGTTGTGTCTTCCTCCAATAATCCAATTATTCTGGTGTTGTTCTTCTTTATAGCATCATACATAGCTCTTAGGTTTTCTTCAGCTTCTCTGGTGATCTTAGTAGATTTTTGTTCACATTTGTTAAAGTCTGCTTGGATGTCTTCCAGTTCATTGGTGTGGTTCTCTGCCTTGGCCAGCTAGTTGGTGACATATGTGAGTCTGCTACTGTTGTTTTGATATCTCATCCCTAAACTCTTGTATGTACCTTTGGTGTATGGTCTATATAACCTCTGTCATTTCATCCTTTTTCTGTATTGTTTCCCTCATATCCTGTATGACTGTAAACAGCATTCTGAAAATTTCTTTCAGTGGCAGCTCAATGTCTGCTTCTTCTATGCATGTCATTAGGTTCAGGACATCTTCTGACATTGCCTTTTATTTCTCCTGTTTTTTCATTGAGGTCATTGGGGCTGATTGACGTTTGTTTGTGTTGTGTTGTTTTAGAGGTGCCCGGTGCCATTTTTCAGAGTCAAAGAGCACTGGGCTATTTCTTAGAGACTTGTAGGAATGCTTCTTCGATCTTCCTACAGCAAATTGCACTATGGGATTGGCCTACTGTTTTATCCTCCTGTCGCTTCACTCTCTCCCTCATCAACTAGTATTTTGTTATTTGTAGGGCAAGTTGAATGGTCTTCTCAGTGGACGCTGGTTGGGTGGTTGTGGACCTACAAGGATGGTGCTGCACTGGATGATCATACAGGAAGCTGTGATGGTGTGGCCCACGGCAGTTTGGGGTGCCACAGAGGGTGTGCAGGGGTGCTTGCTGCAACGGGGGTGCCACATAAGACAGGTGGGTTTCCCTGCTTTTGTGTAGAGCACCGTGAATGGTGGGTGGCATTTCCCTAGTCAGCTAGATCGCTGCAGAGGTTAGGCAGAGGTTCTTATAGCAGCGTGGAGCATTGGCGAGTGTTGGCTGAGCTGCCTTAGGCCATGTGAGGCACTACAACAGGTGGGAGAAAGTTCCGTCAGTCATGTGGGGCCACAGAGGTTGGATAGGAGCTCCCCCAGCCACACACGCAGGATTTCTCCTGGAAGAAGATGGGCAGGATTGCCCCAGCCATGTGTTAAGCACTGCAGAGAGCAGGCGGTCAGAATTTCCCCAGAGGAATGTGGGAGAGATTTCCCCCGAGGAAGGTGGACGGGTTCTCCCCAGCCTTGGGTTGATCTGCAGAGTATGGAATGCTCCCAACTAATTGGAGCACAGAAGTAAGTGCCCTAAGCTAAGTGGAGTGGCCTGGAGGTTGGCAGTGGTGGGTGAGAGAAATGGGAAGAAAAACAGAATAAAGAAAAAAAAATAAAGAAAGAAACCTGAGTCTACTGGGTTGATGGGGGACAGAGAGAAGAGAGGGAAACAAAAATAACAATAAAGCTGATCCCGGGCCCCTGACCATGGGGCTGGACGGCTTTAAACTCTGCCCTGATGCAGCAGCAAGGTGTATCTCTGTTGAGATAAAGCCCTTGGGCAGGCTCCTAATGATCCCAGCTTTGGATGAGAGAGTGGTGGGGCTAAGGTTAAACCCTAGTTGGCATCCACTGTGGTAAGCCAAAAGCCCGCAGCTCCTCAAAATCTAGTATCTTGACCTACTTATCTTTATGGTGCTCCTCCTACAATCTGACAGTGTGGAATTTCCCTCTCAGTGACTCTCCTGTGCTGATTTCTGCGGAGTCCCTCTGGTATGTGTTCCTCAGTTGCCATCTTGCTGTAAGTTTGCAACTTTCGCATTTTAATGACCAGTAATTATCAGTGCATCTTGATTGTGTGTTCAGTCAGTATTAGACTGAAGAAGTTGGTAGAATTCTTTAATTTCTTTATCAGTGGATTTAGGAGCTATACAAATTTTAATAATAGTCATGTTAACTGGATTTCCTTGTTTGTGTTTACATATTACCCTATCTCATATAGCACTGTACTTCAAAATAGATATTGAAATGTACTTTTTGATGATCAATGAAGTGCCATTCTTCTCAGATTTGTCATTCCAGGCATAATAAAAACCATGTAATGATATGATTCCAAATGGCCAATACCACATCATTTAGCTCACTAGTACCTTATACATCGATCTCTTTGTGTTCCATTTATTTTTGACAATTTCCCTGGGTTCACACTTTATATAGCTAGTAGTTTGGCCATATTAAGTAATCCAGTGCATCACTACATATAATGGGGAGAAATGGAACTCCTCTTTCCCACTCCTACTCCTACTCCCCAGGCATTTGATGTCTGAATATTTCTCGACATTGATGTACAATGTACAGTGCAGCACATTTGCAGTTACTGTACCTTGAACTATTTTTGTGGAACTTACTCATTTTAGGAAACTAATCCTTACCTTGCTGTTGTGAAGGAAAATGAAAACTACTTCTAAATAGTTTGGAAATAGAGTTTAATTAATAATATCCCATCATTCTGTACTTCAATGTGTTAGGCACTGTGTATACTTTATATACATTATCTGACTTGAGCATCAAAACTCTAAAATAGATGCTGTAATTATGCTATGTTACATATTGGGAAATCAGGCTCTGAGGTGAACAGCATACAGTAAGTTACATAATTAACACACGGATCTCTTGATTGTGTGGTAACAGGATCTATGCTAGGAGACCTTCAAGGACAAGGAAATCAGGAGTTCTCTTTTGTTATTTTGTTGTCCATACCCTGTTTTCTTTTCGAGTAGAATCCATGTGTCACTAAATTAGTATCAGAATAGAGGCGAGCTTTATTGTAACTCCCCATAAACATTGCTTGTTTGAAATGTGCTAGGAAAAGAGTTTCTCCTTAATCAGTGTGGTGTACACTCAGGAGTTAAGTGCCACATATCATAGATGTGCGTCATATTGATGGCTGGAGTGTGTTTTACCGAATTAGCCAAGCCTCTAGCAGAAGTGGAACTCCTTTCCCTCACCTGTTGTGAAAGCAGGTATGGATCTGGTAGGTCCCTCAAGTCTTGGTGCAGGTAGGAAGTTGTCATAAGTTTAAAGTGGCATGAATACAAATGATTCAGCAAGAGAGGATTCTGTGTTTAGAAATACATTTATTCGCAGCAGCGAAAAACCAAAGGTGAGGAACAACAAATATCCACGAGCAGGAGAACAGATAAACAGATTGTGATAAATTCATACGATGTAATACAGCTCTGTTATTCAACATATCATCTATTGATACATGAATTTATGATGAGTGCATCTTGGGGAGTATGTTTAGAAAGAAGACAGGTACAAAGGGTTTACTGTGTAATTCCATTTGTAGAAATCAGAGCAGTGGTTCCCTCTGGGTGTTGGGGGAATTGACAGGAAGGGGTACCAGGAAACATTACTTGTGATGTAAATGTAAAGACCACAGAGTAAATGTACGTATCAGAACTCATGGAATTGCACATTTAAGGTCTACACTTTAACATTGATGTAGATTTTACCTCTATTGAAAACAGGAATTACTAAAGGACTGATTCACCATTTGGGTTCCTGAAATGCTGTTGGATTTTTGTTTGGAGAAATTTCAGAAAAACTACCAATATCAACCCTTTTTTAAAAAAACAAAACTATTTTGTTAACTTCTTCAGAAGAAAACAAAAGATAGGCTAACATTCTAACAGATATTGGATATTTTATAAAAAACAAGTCAACCTACCTTTAACCTTCAATAAGTCATTATCTACATCACTAGAATGATCCAGGTAGGCTGCTAAAGCAGATACCTATACTTTATCCCCGATTATGGGATTAAAAACAAAAGTTTTCATTGCTAAGGGGTGCTAAGTTATTATTTTTTTCTGACAAGGGGGTGGTAGGCCAAATAAGTTTGGGAACATATGAACTACACACTCCAGTCATTGTACTTGGGTTTGTTTCTATTACTGTATAAACTATAGAGATGACTGATACAAAGTAGGTTTTAAGTGTAAGATTTTTGACTCTGGATTTTTTCTTCATTCCAGGACAGAGTCAGTATCGTAAATTAGCTGACTGCAGTACCTGAAACTATGACATGAATGAGTAAAACTTTGATATACAAGATTGCTATAGTGTTGGTGAGGTTCATTTTGTTTCGGTAGCTTGGGATCAGGTGGTGTGGAATATTTATTATACCTCCCCTAGCTTTAAGGAACAATTAAAGATTGTTCTGGTAATCCCTATTGGGAGTATCATGAAGTGCAAGTTATGTGAATAAATGTTATTTCTCAACTAATACCAAAAAGCTCACTGTTATCAAGTCACTTCCAACTCATAGTGACCCTATAGAACTGCCCCATGGGTTTCTAAGACTAACTTTTTGTCAGAGTAGAAACCCACATCTTTTTCCCATTAAGCCTTGGGCAGTTTTGAATTGATGACCTTGCAGTTAGCATCGCAATTTATAGCCCACTGTGCAGCAGGGCAATATCTATTAGTAGTTAGAGGTTAAACAAATGGGTAACTATTTATCAAAGAGATTGGGCAGATAGATACTAGAATCCACTGTAGAATCCAGGTAACCACCTGTAATCATCTAGTCACGTAATACTTATTTTCTTTCGGTCTTTTTCCACTTTGGGAAATGTGTCTTGATATGTTTCTTGAGTGCTGTCTGTTAAATGAATTTATGTAAATCAAATCGGTTTGTTTTTAAATTCTGCATTTTCAGTTTACAAGGCAAACTTATGGCATGGTGGGCATTATAATTCACAAGAAGTATTATCTCTACTACAAATGATAGTGCAGGTGAAGTTGTTAGGTTTCTTGGGTTAGAAATACCTCTGTCCTTGGCTTCTCATGAGAAAGAACTCACGCTGAAGCCGGGTTTGTGATCCAAGTGGGTTTTTATAAAGGAAGTGTCAGGTTTTGTATAGGCACCCTCAGGGCACTTCACACTCCCCTGTAGAAACCTGAGGCCAGAGACACCTGCAGCCCTGCAGAGGAGCAGCTGGAAAAGAGCACAGTGGGCTCCTGGGTCTGATTTTTTTTTTAGGACCTTCAGCTGGGAGGCATGGTCAAAGGTACCTGTTGACCCTATTGGCTGAAGTAAATCCGCCTGGCCTAGATTGGGCCAATCCAGGTGTACCACCCAACTAGGTGTGCTGCCCCTTCGTGCTCAACCCTGAATTTGCACATGCTCTTCAGCGTTTATGGCTGGCTGGGTTCCTCGCCTGATTCTATGCAGCAACCTGCCGTATGAGGCGCCTTGGCATGGAGTGGGACAACTCTCTATCCGGTTACCTGACAAAGTCTTTGCATTTCTTTTGTGGAATTTTCCATATTTTAAAATACAAGGGGACTTTAGGAAGTTCACAGACATTTTTCATTATTTGTAATTCTATTTTTTATAAATGTTTTGAAGAACCCCTTGTCTCCTCGACTACTTTTATTATCTATGTTTCATTTCCTTTTATTTTCTTCTCCTATTCACACAAAAAAAATTTATTCCATTGATGCTTAGGGACATTCCATTTACTTACTACATTTCCTTGTTGCTTCTGCTTGAAGCCAGTAAAGTGATTCTGCCTGTTATAAATTGATGCCTAATTCAAAATGTTTGTTTTCTTCAGTATTAGTTCTATATTTTAAACATTTCATTTGGTGTATAATGAATGGCAGCTGAAATTAACCTGTGTCAATTGGCTCTATTGTGCACTGACTTTTGAATTATGAAATTTAGACATCATTATTGTCAACACTTGTTTCTGTATAAAGTTGAATACAAAGTTTTCCATCCAAGTGTGCTCATTCACCTGTGAGAAAGTCATAATGTATATTGTTGTTATGT
Source organism: Tenrec ecaudatus (assembly GCF_050624435.1). Lineage (NCBI taxonomy): Eukaryota > Metazoa > Chordata > Mammalia > Afrosoricida > Tenrecidae > Tenrec > Tenrec ecaudatus. The sequence goes on along the minus strand of NC_134539.1, from coordinate 70,465,634 downwards.
GCTGTCAAGTTGGTTCCATCTCATAGCAACCCCGTGTAATATAGAACAAAACACCACTAGGGGGCTTGCACCATCCTCAATATCTTATGTTTGAGCCCATTGTTGTAGCCAATGTGTCCATCCACCTCATCAGAAACCTTCCTTATTTCCGTTGCCCCTCCACTTTACAAGCATGATGTCCTTCTTCAGGGACTGGTCTCTCCGGATAGCATGTCTGGAGTGCATGAGACAAAGTCTTGCCATCTTTGTTTACAAAGAGCATCCTGGCTCTACTTCTTCCAAGATTGGTTGTGTTGCTCTTCTTCTTCCTTTATTTTTCACCTGTGAATAGACTCTATGTGTGTGTTTATTGTTGCTACTAAAATCATAGAAATCTCTATTAAGCAAAAATACCCACATGTATTTTTTGTTTCTTGCCATATCCTCTACCTAGGTCTACACACTTTGAGACGATTCTTAAAACGTGTGAATTAGATGGAGATTCACATTTCAGATGATCAGTTTTGTATTCAGCTTTAAACTACTTATCACCCAGTCACTTTCCTTACATTCCTCCTCCCATTGCCGCTCCTTTGACTTATCCTTTCCCTCTTGTGGACAGTTGTCCCTGTCCCCCATGTTGGTGCCTGTCAATGCTTGAGCCTACTGCTTCATCTTCCCTCCCTTATTGTTTTCCCCTTGGTAACCTCCAAGTTCCTTTGATATGAAAGTTACCGGGTTTTCTTTATAACAGTGGTCTCATACAATATTTGTCCTTTTGTCATTGACTACCGTAATTCACTAAGCATGATATTTTTCACCAACATTATAATTCAACTGCATCAATTTTTCTGTTTTCTTTATTCAACGTCCACCTTTCTTTTAAATGCTTATGGGGCAAAGGAAAATACCATGGCTTGAGTCAGGTGCACCGTAGTCCTGAATGTAACATCCCTGTTTTCTCACAGTTTACAGAGATCTTCTGTAGCAGATTAAGCTAATGCAGTGTGCTATTTGATCTCTTCATTTCTGCTTCTATGAACACTAATTATGGATCCAATCAAGATGAAATCCTTAAAACTTTAATCTTTCCTCCATTTGTCATGATACTACCTGTTGGTCCAGTTGGGAGGATTTTGGTTTTCTTTAAATTGAATTGTAATCCTTGATCTTTATAAACAAGTTCTTCTTGTGTCATCTGCAAGTTGTAGGTTGTTAAAAAGTTTTCCTCCAATCCTGATGTTGCATTCTTCTTCATGTTATCCAGTTTCTCTAATTATTTGTTTGGTGAGAGGATATAACCCCAATGTACACCTTTCCTGATTTTAAACCATGCAATAAACCCATTTCTGTTTGCACAACTGACTCTTGATCCATCTATAGGCTCTGAATGAGTACAATCAAATGTTCTGTAATTCCCATTCCAGTTTTGTTATGATCCACATTGTTGAATGCCTTGGCTTAGTCAATAACACCCAAGTAAACATTTTTCTGGTGGTCTCTTCTTTGAGCCAAGATCCTTTTGACACCAGCAATGATATCATTCGTTCCAAGTCCTCATCTTAATCCAGCCTGAACCTCAGGTAGCTCCCAGTCAATGTACTTCTGCAACCGTTCTTGGATGATCTTCAGCAAAATTTTATTTACATGTGATATTGATGATATTCTCTAATTTGACCATTTTGGGGGGGTCAACTTTCTTTGTAAGTTTACAAATATGGATCTCTTCCAGTTCTTTCTTTGGAAGTTTACAAATATGGATCTCTTCCAGTCATTTGGCCAAGTAGGTATCTTCCAAAATTTTGGCATAAACTAGTGACTGCTTCATCATCTTGTTGAAACATTTCAAGTTGGTATCAAATCAATTGCTGAAAGCTTGTTTTTGGTTAATACATTCAGTGCAACTTACATTTCTTCCCTCAGTACCATAGGTTCTTTCTCATATGCTATCTCTTGAAATGGTTGATTATCGACTAGTTCTGTTTGGTACAATGCTATCTCTTGAAATGGTTGATTATTGACTAGTTCTGTTTGGTACAGTGACTCTGTGTAGACCTTCCATCTTTTTTTGATGTTTCTTGCATCAGTCAATATTCTGCCTGTGGAATATTTCAATATGCATCCGAGACTTGAATTTTTTTCATTTAAAGACATGCTGAACATGTTATTCCTTTTTGGTTTTTAACTCTAGGCATTTATATATTTCATTATCACATTTTACTTTGTCTTTTCCAGCTATCCTTTGAAATTTCCTGTCCAGCTCTTTGACTTCATTATTTCTTCCACGTGCCTTAGCCACTCTAAGATTAAGAACAAGTTTCAGTCTCTTCTGGCATCCACTTTGATCTCTTCTGTCTTTCCTGTCTTTTTTATGACCTTATATTTTCTTCATGTATGATGCTCTTGATGGCCTTCCCATGGGTCATCAGGCCCTCTATGATTGATGTCTAATGCATCGGATCTGTTGATGACATTCGGATGGGAAATCCTCAAGGTTGTATTTTGGCTCTTGTGAGCTTGTTTTCATTGTCTTCAACTTCAATCTGAACTTACATGTGAGCGGTGGATTGGGTATTCCATAGTTGGCTCTTGGCTTGGCTTTAGCTGCTGATACTGAGCTTCTCCATTGCTTCTTTGTAGTCACTTTGATTTCTGTGCGGTGTTGCAAAGTTCGGTAATGTGATCTCCAGCTTCATTTCTATCACCAAGACCATATTGTCCAGCTACTACTCCTTCATTTGGGCCCTGGTGGTATGGTGACTACCCGTTGGGCTCTGATCACATGGTCTGCAGTTCAAAACCACCAGCTGCTCCTCTGGAGAAAGATAGGGGTTTCTACTCCTGTAAACAGTCACAGTCTTTGAAACCCACAGGGGGCCGCTATGAGTCAGCAATGACTCAGTGATAGTGAGTTTGGTTCCATCTTTAGCCCCAGTGGCATAGTGGTTATGCTCTGGGCTGCAATTCACATGGGCTGCAGTTTGAAACTCCTAGTTGCTCCAAGGGAGAAAGCCAGGGCTTTCCGTTCCCCTGAAGAGTTGCAGTCTGGCAAACCTACCAAGGTGGTTCTATCCTGTCTTTTAGGGTGCCTGTGAGTCGACATCGACTTGAAGACAGTGAGTTTTGAGCTCTTTCTTGTTCCAACTCTTGTATTCCAACTGCCAGTAATTATCAATGCACTTTGATTGCATAATGCTCAATTCTGACTGAAGATGTTGCTGGAATTCTTCAATTTCTTCATCCCTAATATTCATGATTGGTGCATGATCTTGAATAATAGTTCCATTGATTGGATTTTTTATCACTAGCTTTCATGGTTAGTCCATAAATTTGAGTAATAGATGTATTGATTGAATTTACTATCCTATCAGAGGCAGCATTATATTTCAAGATCCTGAAATGCCCTTTTTGACAATGAGGGCAGTGCTGTTCATCTTGAGTGTATCATTCTTGGCATAGTAAATAAACTATATGATTTTCTGATTCATACCATGATTTTCTGGCTGACCATCCACTTCAGCTCAGTAACATCTAGAATATGGAACGTAATGCATTCCATTTCATTTTTAACTATTTCTAATTTTCTTAGAGTCATAATTTATACACCCCACGTTTTGATTATTAATTGAGGTTTCCAGCAGGTTCTTCCCCTTTGCAGTAGTGTCCCATCAGCAAATTCAGGTCCCGAAGGCTTTCCTCTCACCGCTGAGTTATTGTGGTGGACTCTGAGACAGCAGCTCTTCCTCAGTGTGTTTTCAGTGCCTTCCAACCTTAGTGGTTCATCTACTGACACTCTTTCACAGTGCTTCGCTTCTTTTCATGCAGCTATTAGTAACTGAAAGTGTTTTGATGTTTTTCATAGGATTTTCAATAGCTACCACCTCTGACATGGACAGCTTATTCTCTGTAGTCTCTTCATAGTCTGGAAGCTCTGCGGAAGTCACTTCACTTTGAGCAATCCTACTGCCAGTGATGTAGCCTCGGTATCACCACAACACTTAATCCAGCACATTAGGGCAAACTGACAGATAGATGGTAGTGGTGTGTATTACTCTCCCCTAAATCACTAATTTTCCTTTTAGAGTAATACATTGGAAGCGAGTGACACATCTGGACAAAGAACACGAGGGCTGAGAGTTCCAGACAATAGCATTTGTTTTAACTGTAGGGCTCTTTCTACACCTGTAGAAGTGTTACTGTGAGGTCACTGACAGGTGTACTCGGAGAATCTGCTTGTCCTCAGAACAACCCAGCTGCCTGCTCCCTTCTTCCCTTGACTATCTTGTTATTGCTCTCTTTCTCATGATGCACTTTTGTGAAATGAAGAATAGCTGACATGCCGAAGAAACCCTGGTGGCAGTGATCAAAGCACTCAGATGCTAACCAAAAGGTCAGCAGTTTGAACCCAGCAGGTGCTCTGTGGGAGAAAGATAGTGGTGCTCAGCTTCTGTTAAGCTTTCCAGCGGGGAAAACCCTACGGGGCAGTTCTGCTTTGTCCTAGAGGGTCGCTGTGGGTTGGAATGGACTTGACAGCCAGGCAGTGAGCAACATACCGCTAAGAACGTTGTTTTCCTGAGATCACCCTATCATTGCAGGCAGCATTACCACCTCAATGTACTGAGTAATAAATGCTCCTTTTCTCAACTTGTGTGTGCGCAAGGCATTGTATATGAAGATAATTATCATTAGGATTCTTTAATCAGTACTTCATTGGGAAAATAAAAGGAAATGTATTAAAAAGATTCTGGCTTGCTTTTTGAAGCTTATAGAAGGCATTTGATTCGTGTCCATGCCTTCCCTCATGTCAGTCTTCATTACTGGGGAATCTCTTCCCTATTTGGTTTTGCACATAGCCTAGTGTAATGTAATGTTCCATATAGTTTTCTAATTTTTTAATGTAATTTTCCATGCCACTCCATCCCCCATCTCTTTCACTACACTCCCTAGAATCCAAGATTTATTATCATTAGAGACACTGATTTTGTTTTTTATTGTGAATTTGATGAAACTTGGTGGATACACATTTTGTTTCAACTCATCCATTGCAATCCCCTCAATGTACCATCACTAACCCACTCCCTCCCTGTGTTTCTTCTTTCCATTCCTCCTTTTCCCCTAACTCTGTAAACACCGTCCTTAGGGAAATGCTGCCCTTTTGATCTTAAATGGTAGGTTATTATATTGTGGGAATGAGTTCAGTTCCAAACCTAGAGTGACTAAGGGTCACAGTCCATCCAACCAGTATGTCTGGTCTCTTTTATGATTTTGAATTTTATTTCATATTTTCTCCCAAGCAATCCAGGACCTTCTAATGTGATCCTTGAGACAGTTTTTGTTGTTGTTTTTCCAACAGTTTTATTGGCATATAATGCCCACATCATACAATTCAATAGTTCATTCACATCAAGAATAGTACAATCCACTGGTGCAGGTAGGAACTGGAGAAACACAGGGAATACAGGACAGATGAACCCCTCAGGACCAGTGGTGAGAGTGGCGACACTGGGAGGGTTGAAGGAAGGTGGGGGAGAAAGGGAGAACCAATTATAAGGATCTACATATGACCTCCTCCCTGGGGGAAGGAAAACAGAAACGTGGGTGAAGGGAGATATCGGACAGTGTAAGACATGACAAAATAATAATAATTTATAAATTATCAAGGGTTCTTGAGAGGGAGGGGGAGCTTATTATTATTAGCTCCCCATTTCTCCCAACCTCCCCTGCCACACCCCAAGGAACCATTAAGCCAGTTACTGTCTCTATATAGATTTACCTATCCTGGGTTTCATGTAGAGTAAAACATTTAAAAAAATAAAAAATAACAATATCAAAATAGATGAAGACTTCTATTGAAAAGCAGAAAGAGTCGAAGGTAGAACAACTTTAAATGGATCCCAAGGAACATCGCATGTTAGAGTGCTAAACTTTAGCCTAGCTGCAGCTGCAGCAATCCCCTTTCCAGTTGCTTCTGCATGTTAGCAAAGCTGTTCTTGCCCTTGGATCCTGCTCGGGGAGGATCCATGTGGATTACCCATTATTGTTTTTTTTTAATAAATTGAAACAGCTTTAAAATGGGTAAAAGACGATCAAGTGATTACATTTTGACTTAACTACCATCTGCTGTAATCTTTACTCTGTCTGATAACAGGATTATTCACATGCCTCCACAATGATCAGAGGGGGTTTACTGGCTGCTCAATCCACAGGTGGAATCTGCAATTGTATTCTGAACTTCCACCGTCACGCATAGCCTTCTGAAAACTAGGTTTCACAAATTAAGATTTGATGGATTACATTATTTACAGTCCTTGAATCACATGGGCTGATGTGCTTCTTCCATGTGGACTTTAGTTGACACCTCACTTAGATGGCTGCTTGTTTAAAATCAAGCCTTTAAGACACCAGTCACTATTTTTTTTTCTGATAGCGGGGCACTGTAGAGTTTATCCACCACACTTTCCTATAGCATTCATATATTCAGTGATCTCTTCACAAGGCTGAGCATCTTGCAGGGCCATGTGAGACAGTTTTGACAGTGACGTTTCATTCACTTCCTTGCTCTACCTGATTATTCCTGAGCACTCTGTTTCCCTCTAACCATTTTAAGTGATGGATTTTAGTTTTTATTTTTTCCTCTCTCCTTCCACGCCCCCTCTCCACATAGTACCTTTGCTTCCATTTACTGTGTGAAGCCCATTTTTCCTCTCACAAAAAACCTCAGCTCTTTTGAAATACATGTCATAAGACTACTATTTCCTCCAAGTCATACTTAAACCTAGCTACACCTTCTCATTAGTACCTGGCTCACTGCCTTTCCCAAGTGCTTGTCATCATACTTAGTGATTGCTTCATCCACTTGAATAAACCGACCAACACCTCAACTTCGCATCTTTTAGACTCCTATTTCAGACATTCACTTCTGGGTTCCCTAAACGTGTGCATTGCTGGTAACTGCCCCATGTGTGGACTTTTTTTTTCTATTTAAACTAACTACCACTATCTATTTATATGATTTCCTTATTCCTTAAATAAATGTTTGACCACTTTGAAAACTCTAAGAGCCTAGTGGTATAATGGGTTACAAATTGGTCAGGTGCCTAACCCTACCCGCCTCTCCACAGGAGAAAGATGAGTCTGCCCATGCCCATACAAATTTAATTTCAGAAACCCAAAAAGACACGTTCATTTTCTCCTTCACGATTACTGTGAGTCACAGTCAACTTGATGGCAGTGGATTTGGGTTGGGGACTGCCTGCCTATTGGTCCTTCTACTCTGCATTATCTCAGCAATGCCCCCCCCCCCCCTTTTCTCCTCATTACTTAGCTGGGAGCACATGTGCCATCAGTATAAGCACTCTTTGCCGACACCTCCACTCCTTTGTCCTGCCTTTCCTCTGTGGCTCATTTGACAGGATCCGAAAACTGCTGAAACTCAGCTCCCTGCCCTTTGTTGGCGCCCTGCCAAACTACCTACACCTGCACGGGTGCTTATTGCCTTCCTGTGCTGACGGCTTTCCCCTCTTTAAGGTTGGCCCCTCTGCTGCCTCCCTGGAAGTCATCCCCCTCCTGCCTGCCCTAAGAAGTTACCAGCGTAAGGCTCCTCAGTTGCTCTTGCTTTATTTAAAAAATCATTTTATTGGGACTCCTACAATTCATCACAATCCATCCATCCATCCATCCATTGTGTCAAGCACATTTGTGCATTAGTTGCCATCATCATTCTCAAAACATTTGCTTTCTTCTTGAGCCTTGGTATCAGCTCCTCATTTTTCCCCTCCCTCCCTGCTCCCGACTCCTTCATGAACCCTTGATAATTTATAAATTACTATTATTTTGTTATATCTTACACTATCCGACATCTCCCTTCACCCACTTTTCTGTTGTCCACCCCACAGAGAGGAGGTTATATGTAGATCCTTGTAATCAATTCCCCTTTTCTTCCCCACCTTCCCTCCACCCTCCTGGCATCACCACTCGCATCACTGGTTCTGAAGGGATCATCTGCCCTGGATTCCCCGTGTTTCCAGTTCCTAAGTGTACCAGTGTACATCCTCTTGTCTAGCTAGATTTGTAAGGTAGAATTGGGATCATGATGTGGGGGAGGGGGCGGTGAGGAAGCATTTAGGAACTAGAGGAAAGTTGCTACACTGCACCCTGACTGACTCCTCTCCTCCCTCCCCGCAACCCTGCTGTAAGGGGATGTCCAGTTGCCTACAGATGGGTCTTGGGTCCCGAATCTGTACTCCCCCTTTCACAATGTTTTGATTTTTTTTCTCTTTGCTTCCTGATAACCTGATACCCTTGACACCTTGTGATCACACAGGCTGGTGTGCTTCTTCCATGTGGGCTTTGTTGCTTCTGAGCTAGATGGCTGCTTGTTTACCTTCAAGCCTTTAAGACCCCAGATGCTATATCTTTTGATGCCCTTGCTTTCTTTTATCACTTATCTTCCCACGTCCTATGGGTTATTTCAAAAATCTTGAAGTCCTCCTATGGCCTCTTGTAGTTACCAACCAGGCTCTCTCCTTGTAAACTCATGGCCACCCCATGTGGGCATGCAGACTAGAACTGCTTAGAAGCAGATCTCCAGGCTGTCTTCTGAGGTGCCTCTGCATAGTGTAATGAATTAGAATACTTTCAAGGACCCTAAGGGGGGGATATGCCTGGTAATAAGCACCTAATGAGCCACATTGATCTGAGCTTCTGTATCCATTTTGGGGACCCTGGCCAAGTACCATAGAAAGTAGGAGCATTGAATCCTGTATCTTCCAGGCGCACATCGATATCCAAAGGCCATGCCAGAGGGATCTGTTGTGGAAACTCCACTAGGTGAACTGGACTCTTATCTCAAACACACCCTGTAACCAGAAGACTTAAGACTGAAATTGGATTCTGTGTGAAGAAGCAGGAGACAGCTAATGCAAGAGTATTGAACTGTAGATTGATGGACCAACATTGACTCAATATACCAATGCTCTATTTGCTGTATTAAGTTATGTGTTATTCTGGCAAATCTGTGATTGACATTGTCAGTGAATATTACTGTAAATTTTGCCTGGCAATCAACTCCCATTGTTTGTAAGGACTCCTTTAGTACAAGTAAATAATTCCGGTATTACTATATGTAATTAGCCTACCCTTGTTCAATTTTTCTTTCTCAACTGTGTTTTAAACATTAGTACCATGGCTAATCAATGACACCATTAAGAGGAGCTGCATATGTTTTAGGGAGATGAACAAAAAGATTCTCTACCATAAATTAACAAGGAGGTCTCTAAGGGGAGCCTGAGGCAGATAAGTTCTTTAATAAAACTGTTGTTATAAAGAATAAAACTAAGACAAAGATGTACATACCAAAGGGAACAGGCTTTGGGGGTTACCTAGGCGGAGAGGGCAGCATCTTTAAGCTAGAAGAGACGTCAACAAACTTTGAGATGGAATAGCCAATCCATATATCTTTATATCTTTTCATGTAATGACTCTTTCTCATCTGGTGTTACTACCCAGGCAAAAGGATTACTTGGTCGTAGGGAATTTGTATTCCTACTTGTGTACTCAATCCACTCTTAACCAAGCTCATTTGTCTTTGTGTTACCAAATCCTTGCCTATAATGATTGGTACTTATTTTACTCGGTCTCACAGAAGCATAAGAATCGTCTTGACCCTTGATCTTAACTTACAACTCTATATTGTAATTCATCAATGAAAATGAACTCGTATTTGTTTTAATTTCTTCTTAGTCTTCTTATTACTCCTTGATAATATATTTTAATTTGTTTGTTTGTAGTCTGTTTTGGAATACAATTCTGACAAAGGCAAGAGTTTTCTTGATACCCTCAGGACTTACACTAGGAGTCAGTCAGTACATTCAGCTAACCAACCAACCACCAACCAACCAACCCACCCACTCACCAAACCAAGTGGGATCCAACTCATCATGACTCTAGCGGACAGGGGAGAGCTCCTAAGGTGTCCACGACTGTGAATCTGTATAAAAGCAGACTGCCTTATCTTTCTTCCCAGAGTAGCCGGTGGGCTCAAACAGCCAATCTCTTGGTTAACTGACCAATGCTTAAGCCACTTTGCCACCAAGGCTCCTCAATACATATTCAATTAAGAGGTAGTGACTGATAATAACAGTGGTGCTAAGTACTATGTCATAGGTAACACAGAGAGTGATTCCATGATAATCGGGGAGAAAGGGGATAGTTGATTTAGTTGTATCAAAGTTACAGCCTAGAACACTCTGTAGAGAAGCTTTCCTCTGATACATCGTGTTGCCAGGATCTGGAATAATGACAGTTAACAACAACACAACACTATTTTCAAGGTGATAGTACAGCTTGGGGAAAAGAGACTGAGACGGAAGAATGGAGCAAGGCAGAAAGAAAAATTACTGATGAGTTTGTAGATCCTGGGACTGGACGTTGAAGGAGTTTAATTTGAAAACAAAAGGAAGTAAAATGAAAAAGATCAGGTAAAATTGTTACACTGTGGAATCTTTTGTAAACAGGGGTTTCCTTTCTTCTTCGTCTTGTAGGAAAGAGTCCTTGGCACTTAATGCCTTTCAGTAATGTTTCAATAAAGAAATGATGGTTCTCTTAAGTGCACAAAAGAAGGTCAGGGGGAGGCTATTCCAAACAAAGGTTATAATTAGGCAACTAAGCATCTTGCCAAAATGAATATATTACTTTATGGAGACAATAGCATAAGAATGAAAGCCTTTTCTGTGTAATAGGTTCTTGGGTTAGAGGACTGTAGTCAACTCAGACATTTTTTACCAAAATGATAGATGAATGTATTGAACTGAAGCTGTGAAAGAAAAATCCAAAATGTCGATTTAGGCTTATCATTCTCATAAATAGAATTATGGTTTGTTTTTGCTCTTGTCTGGAGACATTTTAAGAATAAAAAATTATTTTGAAGTGTTCATTGAGTAGAAAATTCCTTGTCTGTTTTTATCAGATTTCAGATGTGGGCTTTTAGGGTTTTAGCCAAAGATACCATGTCTACAATGACAACGTGGTATGGTAGAGACTTAGGTCAGATCCTCTGCTATTTAGTGGCTGTGTAGTTTTGGCCATATTCTTTAACTTCTTGGGGTTGTATTGGATTTAGCTTTATGTAAGAGTTAAGTACAGTTTATGTAAATGGTCACATGGTACTTGACGTGTAATATTCAGCATTCTGTGGATATTAGTCCTCTCCTTTATCTTGCTAAGATATCTGATCATCCTCACATGCTGCTCAGCTGTTAACCTCAGCTGGAATGAAAATGTGTCTTTCCTTCCCTATTGCCTGACTAAACGCATATCAGGTGTACTTGTGTGACATACAGTGTGCATGTCGTGTGTGTGTGTGTGTGTGTGTGTGTGTGTAAAGCATACTTTAAGGATAATTTGAACTATTTAGTTATACATTATAACTGCATTTCGTCTTCTTTTGACCGAAAGAAATGAATGTGGTTTTGGTTATCCAACACTGACTAATTTGGTGCCTGCAGGATATTTGGCTGCCGTAAGTCTCAAGAATAAAATTGAATGTTCCCACAGTGGTGCAGCTGTTTATCTCAGCCCCACTTCTCATCCTCTTTCAGTTCAGCCTGATTATTCATGAAGCTGAATGACATTTTCAGAACTGTCTTTCAGTCCTTTTGTTGGGCATGTGCTTTATTCATTTGGATATTTTAGTTCATTAATTTCAAGTAGGAATAGTTTCCTAAAGTTACTATAATTATTCATGTAGTCTTTGAAGCTAAGTTGTATACCGAACTTTCCTTTTTGTTTTGGAAGAATCAGGTGCCATTAGCAATTCCTTCTTATAGGTAATATAACTATGTATGTATAATAGTAGTTTTAGTGATGTTTCATCAGCATTAGAATTCTCTTATCACTTTACAATAATCAAATCTTTGTTGAAGGTCCCTTGGGATTATAGGTCATTCACATGGGTGTGAAATACTAAGCTAGGTTGTGGATTATTTTAAATGCTTTATTGTTCTGTGAATATGTATTTGTTAGTAAATGCTAAGCCCTTCCAACCAGGTGGCTGACTTGTTTGTTTTGAAGTTACTCATGTTACTGAAGTCACCAATTTGAGTAATTTATTTGACATCATAGTGTGAACTTACATATATGAATGTTAGTATTTCATCACTACAATTAGCCTATATCACAAGACTAACAGTAATACTATAGTAATGTGATACCATGTTTCCTGTAAGCACTCAGACGTGTTGAAGCCCCATTATATGTAGCTTTTAATAAAGTTAGAACACATGGGGAGGATATACTACCACATATCATCTCTACAGAAGGATATTATCATTATATATATATAGTACTATTTTTATTAAACTACTTTTTAACCTTGTTCAGTGTTTTGACCCGTATGTGGTGATATTATCTGTCTCCTAGCAAATAACAATGATAACAATCCCGCAGTTTACTGTGGTATCAAAATCCAACCCAAGCCGTTGGGTTAATTCTGACTCATAGTGACCCTTAGCACAGAAGAGAACTCTCTGCCCCATAGAGTTTCTATAACTAATCTTCGTAGACACAGACTGATACATCTTTCTACTTCAGAGTAGCTGATGGCTTTAAACCACTAACCTTTTGGTTAGCAAGCAAGCACATAACCTGCCAACTCTAATCTTAAGGTTTTTCTTGGGTCTTCTTTAAAGTGAAGGCCTTTTGGCTCTCAGTGAAAAGAAAAATCTGTCATCTTATATTAACGTTTCTTAATTCAACATGACTATGTACATATTTCTTTCTTTTCTCTAACAAATTTCAGTGAAAGAATTTTTTTTTAAACCCCCAAAAAATCCACACCCTACAATATTAAAAAAAAACAGAACTGTTAAACATGCCAGTTTGAAAAAAACTGCTGGGTTTTTTTTTTAATAGAGGTTTGCTTTGTGGCCTCAAATGTGATGTACTCTTGAGAATGTTCCATATACATGAGGAAAAATATATACATTGTTGTTATTGATTGGAGTGTTCAATCTATGTTTATGAGGTTGATTGGTTGATTTTGGCATTGTGACTTTCTGTATCTTTGTTGTTTGCTCCTTTTTAAAAAAATAAAATAGTGTGTTGAAGTCTCATATTATTGTGGAATTACCTGTTTCTCTTTTTAATGCCATTAAGAGTTGGTTTTATATGAGCCCCTAATAAAATGATTTTCAAAAAAGAGCTCATTTTATGTATCTTGTAGCTCTGTCATTCGATATGTATATACTTTTTATGATTCTATTCACTTGGTAGATTGACCCCTTAGTTAATTGTATAATATCCTTTTTTATCTTTTATATTTTGCTTTACAATTTATTTTAGCAGAGACTAATGCTGCCACTTTTGCTTTTCTTTTTACTATTTCAGATGGGTTTATTTATCTTGGATTTTATGCATAGAAAATATTTGTTACTCAAATGAATATTTGCAGTTCTAACAAGCTTAAGGAGGTAAAACTGGGACCATAATAGTAAGGGAAGGAAATACTTAAAAACTAGAGCATAGTTTTTAGTCATACTACTTAATTAATGGATTTATTTCACTTGTATGTCACTTTGCTCTACAATGTATATTCTTTTTCTTTTCATTGTATACTTTATTCTTTAAAAAATCATTTTATTGGGGGCTCATACAACTTTATTACAAGGCATACATACATCAATTATATAAAGCACATTTGTACATTCAGTGCCATCATCATTCTCAAAACATTTGCTCTCGACTTAAGCCCCTGGCATCAGCTCCTCATTTTCCCCCTCCCTTCCTGCTTCCTCCTCCCTTATGAACTCTTAATAATTAATAAATTAGTGTTTTGTCGTGTCTTACACTATCTGACATCTCCCTTCGCCAACTTTTCTGTTGTCCGTCCCCCAGGGAGGAGGTTATATGTATATCCCTGTAATCAGTTCCCCCTTTCCACTCCACCCTCCCTGTATCGCCACTCTCATCACTGGTTCTGAAAGGATCATCGGCGCTAGGTTCCATGTTTCCAGTTCCTATCTGTACCAGTGTACATCCTCTGGTCTAGTCAGATTTGTAAGGTAGAATTGGGTCCATGATAGTGGTGTTGGGGGGAGGGCGGAGGAAGCATTTAGGAACTAGAGGAAAGTTGTATGTTTCATTGTTGCTATACTGCATCCTGACTGGCTAGTCTCCTCCCCGTGACCCTTCTGTAAGGGGATGTCCAGTTGCCTACAGATGGGCTTTGGGTCCCCACTCTGCACTCCCCCCTCATTCACAATGATATGATTTTTTGTTCTTTGATACCTGATCCCTTTGACATCTTGTGATCACACAGGCTGGTGTGTTTCTTCCATGTGGGCATTACTGCTTCTGAGCTAGATGGCCACTTGTTTACTTTCAAGCCTTTAAGACCCCAGACCAGGCGTCCTCAATCTATGGCCCATGGGCCACATGCGGCCCATTGAGGACATTTATCTGGCCCGCTGGGTGTTTTTGCCCCATTTTGTTTTATACTTCAAAATAAGATATGTGCAGTGAGCATAGGAATTTGTTTATAGGTTTTTTTTAAACTATAGTCCAGCCCTCCAAAGGGTCTGAGGGACAGTGAACTGGCCCCCTGTTTTAGAAGTTTGAAGACCCCTGTCCCAGATGCTATATCTTTTGATAGCCTGGCACCATCAGCTTTCTTCACCACTTTTGCTTAAACACAGATTTGTCTTCAGCAATTATATCGGGGAGGTGAGCATACAATGATACCATTTTTTTTTATTTGATGCTTGATAACTGGTCCCTTCAACACCTCGTGATCACACAGCCTGGTGAGCTTCTTCCATGTGCCTTTTGTTGCTTCTGAGCTAGATGGCCACTTGTTTACCTTCAAGTCTTTAAGACCCTAGATGCTATATCTTTTGATAGCTGGGCTCCTTCAGCTTTCTTCACCACATTTGCTTATGCATCCACTATGTCTTCAGCGATTGTTTCAGGAAGGTGAGCATCATGGAATGCCAATTTAATAGAACAACGTATTCTTGCATTGAGGGACTATTTGAGTGGAGGTCCAATCTCCCATCTGCTACCTTAATACTAAACCTGTAAATATATGCACATAGATCTATATGTGCTCTGATCAGACATGTCCCTCTCGAACTGCAGCTTCATTGCTGTCCTCTGAAATAAATTCTTCTGGGCGGAGGGGCAGCTGTCCACGTATTTGGGACTGGGGTCCCTCAGATTTCTCCACTGGTTCCCTACTCCCTGTTGACATGTTGCATTCACATCTTGGTTGCTCTTTTTTTTGTTATTGTTTGCTTAATATATTTCCCGCATAATTTGAGTATGGCTTTGTGTATGAGTCTCTTGTAGATAGTATGTTAATGGGTAACATTTAAAAAATCTATCTTGCCACTCTCTGTCTCTTTACTAATGCATTTAAACCATTTATATTCAGTGTGATTATAGGTATGAGTTTAGTGCTATCATTTTTTTATTTGTGTGTGTGCCAATACGAGGGGGTTAAATGGTTGTGATATGAGGATAGTGTATTTGGGGTTCTTTCCACCAGGTCAGACTGTTAATTAAGCTTTCCATTTAGAGATTCTGAAAAGATGTGCGACCAAAAGACCTGATTTGTGGCAGACCTGCTCGTGCAGCCATCTGTTTGCCAGTTTGGGGCAAAAAACAGCATGCCTCTCTTGCCTCACACACCGTATTCACCTGACCTTGCTCTGTGGAACTTCTTGTTTCCGCGAGTGAAGAGAGACATGAGAGGAAAGCGATTTGAAGACATAGAAGAGGTGAAGAAAAAAAAACGAGGGAGGTGCTGTCAGCTATCCAAACAGATGCATTTGCAAAATGTTTCCAAGAATGGAACTGCAGATTTAACAAATGTATTAAGTATAATGTAGAGTACTTTGAAGGCAATAAGATTGTTTTATAAAAATTTAAATACATAGCTTTGAAACAAAAATTCCGGGGTTGTTTTTTGGTACCTCCTCATATGTGTAGATGTTAATGGTTCCTTTGTTCCTCTTAGTTTTCCATGCTAAATTATTTTAGTTTGTAGATTTTCATTTTGTTTCTTTCATTAACTTTTGGTTTATGGAGTCTTTATATTTTCCTTCTTTTTTGTTTTGATTTGCTAATTTTGTAGTTGTCCTGGAATTTACCTTTAATTCCCTAAATTGAAAGCAGTCTTTAATTTCTTATTTTAGTCTTTACTTCATCATTGTATGAAGATTCTGTGTGGTTAAGGTGCTGCCAAGTAGGTTCCAACTCCTAGTGATCCTGTGAATGTAACCCTGCCTATTCCTACAGGCTCCTCACAGTTCCTTTGTGTCTAAGGCCACCGTTGTCGTCACCATGCCAGATGATCTCACTGAGGGTCTTGCTCCTTTATGCTGGCCCTCTACCAGTCGTGATACACACTCCCAAGTACTCGTCTCTCCTGATGACATTTCCAAAGAAAATGAGAAAAAAATCTTACTATCTTTGCTTCTAGAGAGCATTCTGGCTATCCAAGATAGGTTTATTTGTTCTTCTGGTAGTCAATGGTACTTTCATTATTCTGCTCCACCTTTGTAATTCAAATGCATCAATTCTTCTGCTGTCTTCCTTATGGGTTGTCCAACTTTCCCATGCGTACAAGAGACTGAAAATACCATGGCTTGGGTCAAGCATACCCAGAGCACTCAGTGACATCTTTGCTCTTTGATACCTTCCAAGGTCTTGTGCAGCAGATTTTCCCAATGTAATTTCATGTTTTGACTGCTGCTTCCATGAGCTTTTATGTTGGTCCACGTTAAATGAGATCCTTCTTGACAACTTCAATATTTCTCCCATTTATCATTATGTTTGTCATTTATCATTCAGTTGTGTAGGTTCTATAACTACACAATTTCTTTTTTTGTTTTGACAGATGGCTGTAAAACTATTTACTGAAAAACTATTTTCAGGGTTTTAAAAAAATGTATTCACATATACTTCATATTATCACAATCGATTTCAGAACAGTTTCCTCTCATGCTCCTTGGTAGTTCTCCATTCCCCTGTCTGGTTGTTAGGTGACTGATGTCCAGTTTTCCAATGACAGGTTGTTATCTGATGTTTCTCTGTTTAGAGGACTACCCTTCATCTTTTTTGTAAGGCTGGTCTGGTTTTTATAAATCTTCACTTCTGTTTATCTTGCAATGTCTCATTTACACCATTGTATATGAAAGACAGTTTTGCTGGACGTAGAATTCTTGTTTGGCAGGGTTTCCGCCTGCACCCCCACCACCTTCAGTTTTCATGTTTTTTTTATATATATGTCATTGCATTGCCTTCTTGCCTGTTTGGATGAGGAAGTTCAAGGGGTAGGGAGGTTGTCTGACTGTGAGGTGATTGAATTTAATTTTTTCAGGGTTAAGCTCACTTCTGTCTACTCTAGGCATGGGTACAGAGTGGCTTCTGCTTGTTTGCACCAAATGATGGTGATGACTGGGCACACTTATTGCTTTGGCCCAATATGGCTGCTGCGTGCAGGTTCATCTGGCAGGGTGTTTGCAGATTGGAATTCTTTGTACTTGCTGCATAAAATCTTTCCTACTTCTTGTCAGTGCATACTTTCCTGTTCAAATACTCAGATTGTAGAGGTACAAGGAAGATATGGATAAAGACTTGATATTGGTGTTTCAAATAAGGTTATTTGTCACTTTACACTTAGACCTGAAACCTTTTGAGTGCTTGCATTGCTTATGATTATCAATATTCTTGAAGAATATTTAAAATTCCATTTCCATTATGTGACACCTTTGTCAACTTGCCATAGGTGGAGCTACTGCGTTCCCCTCTTCATGTCATTGGGTTGGGACTGAATGATATGATGCTTCTGAATCTGCAAGGCTGTCAATCTACCCTCCGTATATGGTGATCCTCATTAATAAAAAATCTGTTTAAAAATCCTAGTTCAAAGAATCCACCAGTCAGTGGATTCCAGTGGGAGCCCAAGATTCATTTGTGGGGACTACATAGGAAATAAGCCTCTGGTGAATTCCATATATACACAATTGAGAGTTGGAGGGTAAGGGTGAGTAAACAGAGGGCACTGGAGAGATGAGGCTAGAAATCAGAGGCATCAATCTGACTTGAACAGTTAAAACTTTGCCAGTTGATTCCCCCTCTGGTGCACATTGGTCCTGATGTGGTTTTCAACATTTTCTGTATATTTGTTTTGTTTTTGTTCATTCATATTAGGGTGTATCTCAGAGGTATTATGTCCTTGGTGGTCACACTCTTGAAGTTGTGTTATATGTTGCTCTGTTTTTTGGTATCTGCAACTCTGGACTGATGAGCCTATAGGGGGGACAGCAAGCAGAGTAAAGGTTTCAGTGGGCGGCGGGGGGGTGGGGGGGGCGGGGCGGCGCAGTGGAAGTGGTGGGGAGGTCAAAGGGAGATGATGTCAAGGAGCGTAGAAAGAAATAGACTATTTGGAAAGTGGTTGTGTTAGCAATTGTACAATACTTCTTGACGTGATTGAACTATGGAACTATATGGTATATGTATTAACTCCTAATTAGCAATAAACTAAAAAAATAAAAACATGAATAAAAAACAAAGAAGCCAGCCAATTAATCTAATATTTTAATTCACGGCTTGTGTTTTTAGATGTACTTCATGTTCTTTTGTTTCTCCAACTAGTGCTTAAGCACAGCGAGTAAGTCTGTACAGCATAAATCTCCCGAATCCTTGAGATGCCTAATATAGTATGTAGTCCACACCAAGTAATTCCTCTGTGATGTTTGCCTGTAGAAAGCATGACCCATGCTGTACTTCATTCCAACCTGTGAAACATTTCATAGTTTGACATGTTAGAAGGAGTCCTAAGGTTGGAGTAACACATAGGGCAGACTCCTGAGACTCCTGGTGTGGCCGCTTAGTCACTTGGATAAGTTATGTCAACTCTGTAAATTAGAATAACAACAAATGACATCACCACTTTCTTCCTTCTACACTGGGGTAAGGGAAAATCAAGAAAGAATTATAGGAAACAAAATTAGGATAAAAAATGTTAAACTATGTAAATTAAATGTAATTGTATTTTGTTATAGATGATTTGCAGATTATTCTGATCTTAAATAATTCTTCTAACGCTGCAGTGTGTTTAGTTCTAGGCCTGAAGGGTGACTAAGGGCCATAGTCTTAGGTTCCCACCTGTCTCTACTTCTACTTTTAAGGGTGATAAAATGCTCCCAGTCAAAGTTAAGTAAATCACATATGTGAAAAGTAGTCTAGTCATGATACAAACCTTATTATTTTCTCACATGACTTGACTCTTAGACCCATTATCCACATATACAAGTTAACACTCTTGTATACTAATATGGCTCAGGTAAGGCCGTATGTTTGAAGATGTTAATTAGGTTGAATTCAATTAGTTTCCTTTTATACCCCCTCCCAAATAAATCAGTTACAAGGTGCATTTATTTAAAATATATAATCATTTGCTTGAAAGCCTTAAATCCATAACCTTCTAAAATATACTGCTAGGAGGAAATGAATATCATTCTTTTTTTTAATATATGTTAAGCAGTGATCAGCCAGTAGTTTGTCTCTTTTAAGATCACTAACTTAGGGCATACCTTACCGGTTGGACAAGATCTTGCTGGCATTTTAACTAACATTTAGCGAGTGCTTATAAAAACATGTGTGTTGCCTCATTACACTGTACAGTTGCTACTTAACTAGAGTTTTTTGCATTCCAATTGAATTGTACACTGGTCGGCCACTATTGCTCACTACTTTTTAGGTACCTTTGAGTTGGTTCCAATTCAGAGAGACCTTATATACAACAAAATGAAACACAATTGCTACTATGTTTGAGTCACTGTTACAACCACTGTATCAACTGATAATGTTGTGGGTCTTCCTCTGTCTCATTTATCCCTTGCCACTATAATAGAAATACCTTAAGTGGAGGGTTTTCACAGACAGATATTTCTTCACTCAAAGTTTAGGAGGCTAGTAGCCCAAATTCCGAGCACTGGCTTTAGCAGAAGGCTTTCTGTATTGGCTCCAGAAAAGTTGTTTGTCTCCTTTCAGCATCACTGGGCCCAGCATTCCTAGGAGATCTCAATATGTCTTGGCATCAATCTTTCCTTGGACCTAAGAACTTATTGTTTCCACAAATGAAGAGGGACATAAAAGGATGGCCATTTGACAGCCTAGAAGGGACGAAGAAAAAAATGGGGGAGGTGCTGTCAGCCATCCAAACAGATGAGTTTGAAAAATGTTTCCAAAAATAGAATCACAGATTTGACAGATGTATTGAGCTTAATGAAAGGTGATAAGGTTGTTTTGTTAAAAAAAAATAAAAATTTTAATATGTAGCTCTGAAACAAAAATTCTGGGGGTGGGGGTTGGTACCCCCTCGTATGACACTATTTTTTGCTGACACCACAATTCACAGACATCCATTCTTGTGATGTTTGTAATTATTGTGTAGCCTTCGTACGTATGTGAGGCAGTGACAGTACTGTAGCTTGGATCAGGCATGCCTTAGTCTTCAAAGTGACATCTTGGGCTTTTTTTTTTTTTGGCCATCTTGCTTTTTTTTTACCCACTTTAAAAGAGATCTTTTACAGCAGATTTCCCAGCACAAAAAGTCCTTTGATTTCGTGACCGCTCCCTCCATGGGCTTTGAATGTGGATCCAAATAAAATTAAACCTTGACAATTTCAATCTTCTCTGTTTATCATCATGTTTTATTTTTGTCCAGTGTGAGAATGTTGTTGTTGTTGTTTTTCAAGCTTTATGTTGAGGTACATACAGATCAGTAAATGCTACAAATTCGCTGTACTTTTAGCAAACAAGGTCGTATCATCTGCGTACCACAGCTTGTTACTAAGTCTTCTCCCAATCCTCAGACTGTTCATCTTCCGATAGCCCAGCTTCTTGGGTTGTTTGCTCAGTATGCAACTGGATAAGTTTGGTGAGAGGCTGTAACCCTGGAACACACCTTTTCTGATTTAAAACCACAAAGTGTTTATTTGTTCTGCTCAGATGACTGCCTCTTGGTACAGGTTCCACTTCAGCACAATTAAGTGTTTGGGAATTTTCACTGTTTGCATTGTCATCCATACTTTTTTTTGATACACACAGCTAGATGCCTTTGCATAGTCAGTAAAACACAGGAAACATCTTTGTTGTATTCTCTCCTTTCAGGTAAGATTCATCCAACCTTGGCAATGATATCCCTTGTTCCACATCCTCTTCTGAATCTGGCTTGAATGTCTGGCAGTTTCCTGTCTATGTATTACTATAACAAATTAACTTCACCAAAATTTTACTTACATGTGATATTAATGATACTGTTTCGTAATTTCTATATTCTATTGGATCACCTTTCTTTGGAATAGGCCCACATATGGATCAATTCTAGTTGGTTGACTAGGCAATTTTCTTCTAAATTTTTTGTCATAGATGAGTGAATGCTTCCAGTGTTGTATCCTTTAAACATAATATAAATTGTATTTTGTAAAATTCTGTACATTTTATATTTACTCATTTCTTTTTAGTATGTATAAAAGCTTCAAAATTCTAGAGTTACAGGGGAGCACTTCCATTTGTAATACAATAGATGGGTTATGCCTCTGCTGCTTCTGATTAATTGTGTGACCTCAAACAAATCTCTTAATTCTCTGAGCCTCAGGTTTCTCTTCTGAAAATAAGGATAATTATTCCTGACTCTAGCCACAGGAATGTTCTAAGAATAGCAGGGAGAGTTTTTATAAAGCATTAGGTATGTGGGTTATAGATGTTTTGTAGCTGTCTTTTGTGTAAAAATTATTTACCTTTCTATTATTTTTATAACATCTAAAATACCTATTTATAATAAGCCATGTAAATAAATAAATCTTCCCCCATTATACTTTTTTTTCTAGCCACCCAACCAGAGTACTAAAATGTTCTATTCATGCAAATCATTGGACAGCTTGAATTGTCAAATAAATATTGAGAACTAAACATATCCAAAGAGGAAGTTATAGTAACTCACTGCCAGTGAGTTGGTATCAACAGGATGGGGCAGAACTGCTACCTATGGGTTTCCAAGGCTGTCATTCTTCATAGGAATAGAAAACCCCATCTTTCCCCCAAGGTGAGGCTGGTGGTTTCAAACTGCTGACCTAGCTGTTAGCAACTCAATGCATAACACTGCTCCACCAGGGTTCCTGGGGGATGGACAGCATACATGACGGACAGTAGAGGCAGAAACAAAGGACGAGAATCACTGATTTGGGACATTACTCACATTTCCTTAGCACATTCCTAATTTATATTCCCTTACTAATTAAGATTTGGCCTGACATTTCATTCTCATATTTGAAGCAAGTTTAAGAGTATGAGGCATAGAAATTAGTAGATAACACCCTTTCAGTATATTTAAAATTTGGCTTACATTTCAAGAAAAGTCTCTTATTGGGGGCTAACTAATGATATCAGCAGGGCACCTGGTGGCACTGGCCAGTTAGCATTAGACTGCTAACCTCAAGGCTTGCAAACCCACCCACTGATCCTCGAGAGAAAGACAGCTCCATGTAAAGATTTTTAACCTTGAAAACTCTATGTAGGGTTGCTATCTACATAGAGTCGGAATTGACTTGACTGCAGTGGGCTAAGTAGCTTCAGACGCCCTTATCTGGAGCAAACAGTTAACACAGGCCACAAACTAAAAGATTAGATTTGGGTTCTTCGGAAGAAAGTACCAACGTAGGAAAAACGCAGCCTTTACAAACATCTGGAGTCATTGTGCTAACTTTATGCGAGTTATCGTTTCATTAGCCAGGTACCATATCTAGTTCATTTCCCCCTCTATATTATCTCTCATGCCCTTGTTCACTTTTCTATCCCCATGGCCACAGGCAAATTTAGCGTTTCAGTATTTCATTTCTCAATTAGTATAGTCTGGAAGCTGATCTGCATACCTCCCTCGAGTCTATATCAGGAACCCTGGTAGTGTAGTGGTTACAAGTTGGGCTGCTAACCACAAGGTCAGCCCTTCAGGAAAATGATGAAGCTTTTTACTCTCATAAAAAGTTAGTCTTGGAAACCCAAAGAGACAGTTCTATTCTGTCCTGTAGGGTCTTTATGGGTCAGAATCAATTTGATGGCACTGAAGTGTTTTGGTTTTTTTTGGCCTGTCTTCAGTTGCTGCTTAGGATCCTAACTAGTTAGAACTCTTCCCTGCTTGAAAGTCTAGAAATTCCGTAGCATGACAAAGAAATTCTCTTATAATTTAACTAAGTGCTCTCTCTCCCCTCTGAACTTACTGCTCAGCTCTTCCTGATTGCTTATAGGTCCCCAAAGGACCTGTCTCCATCCTCACATTCCAACTTTCAGATGGAGAATGATCCCAACGCATCTTTGGTTTTCTCTGTTCTGGGAATTTCCATATTGATGTTCCTGCTTCTCTGACATATTTTAAAAATGCATTCAGTGCTGGGAGCACTCACCGGTCTATGGCAAGATATGTGGAAGAGGATTAGCTGGCCAACCAATGGGAAGATGTCAATATCTGTGCCATGTCCAAAGAAAACTGATTGAATAGAATACAGAAATTACCCAACAAAATCATTAAAATCGCATGGAAGTAAACTTTTCTTAAAGAGATTTCAAAAATGCTTACAGCAGTAAATCCACAGGGAGTTACCAGAAACTCAAGACAGATTGAGAAGAGGACCTGGCATGAGGGATAGCATTTCTGGCGTCGGATGGAACTTGGCTGACAGCTGAGGATATTGGAAAGATATTTGCTAGTGTTTTATTGACTATGCAGAGGAATTCAACTTTGTAGACATAACATACTATGGGTAATATTTTGAAGAATGGGAATTCTCGAACATCACATTGTGCTGTGGTGGAATCTATGTATGTGTTCATCATGAAGCAGTTGTTTGAACAAAGCAAGGGAATACTTGTGGTTTAAAAATCGGGATTGATGTGTGTCAGTATGCTGAGTATAAGGATTTGACATCAGAATTGGAGGAAGACTAATCAACATTAGATATCTTGATGACACAATCTTGCTCAAAGTGAAGAGGACTTGAAGCACTTGCTGATGAAGATTAAAGACTACAATGTTCGATATGGATGCAGTACAGCTCAACATAAAGAAAACAGAATCTTCACAACTGAACCAATAGACAACATCTTGATAAGTAGAAAAGATTGAAGTTGTCAAGAAATCAAATAATGCATTGCTTTGGACAAATCTGCCTAGGATGTATTTAAAATATTAAAGAGAACAAAATGTCACTTTGAGAACTAAGGTACGCTTGACCCAGTTCATGGTATTTTCAAGTGTGTTAGATTTATGTGAAAGAAGTGCCATCAAGTTGGTGTCAACTCTTAGTGACTCTGTGTACAACAGAATGAAACACTGCCTGGTCCTGTGCTGTCCTCACAATGGTTCTTAGAGGCAAGGAAGCAGGGATGGCGAGATTGTGTCTCATGTACAATGGGCATATTGTCAAGAGATACCAATCCATGGAGAAGGACATTGTGGTAGTAACATAATTTCATGTCAACTTGATATATGAAAGCCTGTCAGTCAGGTCACAGCCTGATGGTACCTCCCTGTGGGCATGGCCTTCTCATCAGAAGGACCCTGGGAACCTCCCCTTCTTCTCTCTCTCTTCTTCTCTATGCCTTCACCTTCCCGCTGTTGAGTCACTTTGGAGAGCTGCCAGAGCCACTGCCATTGGATCCACACGACTTTGCATTCATTGACCTGTAATATTCCTGCATTTTGCATCATTGCTTGTGATTGCCTGTGTCTGAAAAGGGATTTATGAACTAGTATTGGACTTAGGGACTTTAGTTGGAATGGGTTGCAATGTTTTCTTGATATATTAAGCTTCTTGATATAAAGCTCTTTCTTACACATATGAATGTCACTGGATTTGTTTCTAGAGAAACACAGACATCGTGCTTGGTAAAGTAGTGGGGCAGTGGACAAAAAGGAAGACATTTGATGTGGTGGATTTACACGTGACTGTATCGATGGACTCAAACATAAGAACAAGGAAGACTTAGAGAACCGATGTCTCTGAATTATAGAATATTGAAAGTACCATCGACTGCCAGAGGAACAAATAAATCTGCCTTAGAAAAAGTACAACCATAATGCTCATTATAAGTGGGAATGTGAAGGTTTCATCTCTTGTACTTGGGACTTGTTATCAGAAGAGACTAATCCCTGTAAAATGACATCATGTTAAGTAAAGGGTCAGCACACAAAAAGGAAAAGTAGAGATGGAGTGACACAAGGGTTACACCAGGGAGCTCATCTTTAACAATTGTAAGAATAACGTTGTTCTTGGGGTCACTGTGAGTCTAGGCCAACTTGATGGTAGAGAACGACATCCCCGTTTTATTATGTGCCTTCCTGCAAGCTCGAAACTGTCTCTGGTTTTGACACTTGTATTCTCAGTATCTAATACATGCTTCCTCGTAAGTGTTTGCTGTCTTACAGTGGAAGTACTGCCATGGATTCTGGAGAATGCCGGGGACATGGTTTTGATGTCATCTTTATTTGATCATAGATGAAGCTGTATTTATGGAATAAGTTGACCGAGAGGAAATAGTGTGATAAGCAAGGAGGACTGAACAAAGACATACGTTAGAGAGAAGGTTTTGCTAAATATTGGGGTAATTGATACGTTTAAGGGATAAGTAGGGAAGAAATATTAGCAAAGGTTCTTGAGAAGTAACAAATGAGGTTGCAGGTACAATGATAGAACCCTCCTTTTTTTTAAAAAAAAAAAGATCATTTTATTGGGGGCTCTTATAATAATCCATATGTCAATTGTATCAAACACATTTGTACATATGTTGCCATCATCATTTCCAAACATTTTCTTTTTACTTGAGCCCTTGGTATCAGCTCTTCTTTTTACCCCCCCTCCCGACCTCCCACCCTTGTGACCCCTTGATAAGTTATAAATTACTATTAATTTCATATTTTACACAGACGCTGTCTCCATTCACCCAAGGTTCCTTCCCCCTTCTTCTCTCCATCTTCCCCCTACCCTTCTGGTAGGTATTGCTGCTCCCATTTCTGTTCCCAGGGGGTTTATCTGACCTGGATTCTATGTATCCTGAGCTCTTATCTGTACCTGTGTTCATGCTCCAGCCTAGCCCAAAGTAAAAGGCAGTACTGTGGTCGTGATAGTGAAGAATGAGGAAGCCTTAGGGAACCAGAGGAATATTGTGTTTTCATTGGTGCTATACTGCGTCCTGGTTGACTCATCCCTCCCCTGTGATCCTTCTGTGAGGGATGTCCCATTGTCTACAGATGGGTTTGGGGTCTGTGCTCCAACCCCCCTCATTCTCAACAATATGGTTTTGTTTGTTTGTTGGGTCTTCTGATCCCATTGGGTACCTGATCCCGTTGACATTTCATGATCACACAGGCTGGTGTGCTTCTGTGTGGGCTTGTTGCTTCTCTGCTAGATGACTGCTTGTTTAACTTCAAGCCTTTAAGACCCCGGACACTACCTATATCTTTTGATAGCCAGCCACCATCAGCTCTCTTCACCACATTTGGGCACTCATTTTGTCTTCAGTACTCGTGCTGGGAGAGTGGGCATCTGTCAGGGGAAGCCAGCCCCTAACACATCAGTATGGGTCCGGTAGGCACAATTGTACAGTGATAATAAGTAAAGATTAAAGTTATAGAGAGCATGAGAGATAGAAAAGAAATATTGAAATAAATGGAATCAGACACAATTCATGGTAGCATGCTCACCTCAGCCCTGATTGGTGGTCCACGTGGAGGGAGAGAGAGAGAGATCTTTAATGCTAGCCCAGGCTTTTATCTTCTCTGGGGACATGCAAGCCCCCTAATTGCAGGTGAGGACATTCGTCACAGGAAGGGGTTGTGCTATAAGTCATACAGTAATGAGGAAATACACGCAATAGGAAGAGGAGGGGTTGGGGGTATACATGTGAACAGATGGGTGGATCTTAGAGTCAGGATAGCAGCCTAACCTTGGTCATACTTGGGTGGGTTTGACCTCTCTG
The DNA here is from genome assembly GCF_050624435.1 of Tenrec ecaudatus. Classification (NCBI taxonomy): domain Eukaryota; kingdom Metazoa; phylum Chordata; class Mammalia; order Afrosoricida; family Tenrecidae; genus Tenrec; species Tenrec ecaudatus. The sequence continues at coordinate 70,438,619 of NC_134539.1, read as the reverse complement.
GGGCCTCCTACAAGGAAACAGACAACTACTATCCTTATCAGAAGGAAGTGGGCCCTACTTGTTGCGGGAATAAACAGTGGTAACTGCTTGCTTTAGGTGGCTGATAACCCTTAGGGAGAATGACCCCCTGATCTATTCCTGATGACCTCCAAGTGTATAGTCATTTGCAAGCAGCTAAGTTTGGCATATAGTTGGGGGAGACAGCTTGGGAGAAATCCTTGGTTCCCACAAGTATCACAGAATGCCAGGTTGTTAGAACAAAGTGTTCTTGCATTGAGGCAGGGCTTGAGCAGAGACCCGAAGTCCATACATTTCAATGTATTGGCATATCAATTTATGTACATAGGCCAATGCCTCTATTTGTATGAATTCATATATTTACATAAGTGTGCACCTATGTTTATAACTCTAACCATAGCCTTGCTTCCTGGATCTTTCCTGTTTCCTTTACCTTCCCTGCCCCCCCATCATGCTCACCCTTCTTCTGCCTCTTAGTAATTCCTCTCAGCCAGATTGTTGTTGCTCCGGTATCCCAGGATCCCTACATGTCTTCTTTGTTGTTGATTTTTTAATTCCTTAGTTGTTCCCCTGTCTGTGACATATAACCCTCCTTAAAGTGATCCCCCCCTACCCCACCCCAGGCAAGACTAAAATTAGTCTTAGATTTAAAAACTATTGATATTTTAAACATTACAGAAAAAACTTTGGGGAAGACTTATTGCTCATAGAACTGCTCAAACACTATAATTATTTCTTTTTATTTGAAGAAGTTGTTCTTGTGTATTTGTTAAAAATGCCCCATGAGTGAAGGGGGCCCAAGGATAGTTGGAAGCATGCTCTCTTTAAATGCCAAATTAAGGTTGTTATTGTGATTGTTGTAAGGCAAATCTACACTAGTTATCGAGAGAGAATTCCTTCCCTTTGCCTAAAATTTGTGTTACTTTGGGACCTTCCTGTAAAAACATTTTTTAACATTCATAACGTGCTCTCTTGGATTTTGCCTTTTGGAAGAGAATTCAGGGAATTTGAAATCTTTATAGTAAAGTGTTCTTTGTGTACATTCTCAACAAAGACCTTTTAAGGATGTAATTTTGATTTATCAATGCAATGGTTTTACTGATTAATGCTTTACAAGTATTTATTTGTTAGAATGCACAGCAGCAACTTCTTTTATTTTTCAAGCAAGCTATCCTGTAGAATATAAAATTGCTTCTTTAATAGGTTTCTTGTACTACCCGAAGGCACTGCCCCAGCATGCTTCTGTGTATAGGCAGGTGGGGTTCCAAAGTCTCTGTTTGTGTTAAGTTTGTCAGTGAATATCTGGGTAGTTTCCTTGGCTGCTGAAATAAATCAGTAGGTAACTTGTACATAGACCCTCTTTGTATATATGCAAACTGATCACAGACTATTGAGAGAATAGTCCTCTGTTTGGGATGATTAGAACTCATTTTATATTCAGTCTTTGGATGAAAATACAATTGTTTGTTTAATTCTGCAGATGTCATTTGTTTAAGATTTCAGCAGCAACAATGAAAGTGAGGGGGGAATAATATAATATTTTGTGACATGCAGATGTACAGGTCATTGAACCAGGATAGTGGTATTTCATTTCTCTCCTTTTGTTACTGGTGTTTTACAGACTTGTGAATTTAGGGTAAATTGGAGGAAGATGAAGGACTAGATTTCAGGGGGAGAAAATCAGTTCTTTTTGTTTAGAGAGCTTCCAAACATTTCTTATGCCTTAGATCTTTTTTTTTTCTAATGCTTTACTGTGGTTTGGGTGAATGCCTTAACTATGTGTTAATTGAGATTGAATGTATTAAAAAGCAATTATTTGTAACAAATATTTATAGAATAATCAGGTATAGGTTTGCAATGAGTCTGAATTGGCTTGATCGCTGTGAACTTGTTTTGTTAACCAAATATTTTAGAACAATAGAATAATCTTTTGCTTAAAGAAGTTTTGAGCTGAATTTTTTGCAACTAATTTTTATAAATGCTGGTACTTTTTAATCAGCTGTATGAACAAAGGCTGTCGTTAAATGTTGTGGTCGGCTCTTAATCACAGCGACCTACGTACAGCAGAATAGAGCACGGCCTGGTCCTGCGCCACCTTCACAGTTGTTCTAATGTTGGAGCCCATTGTTGCAGCCACTGCCAATGCAATCTCATCTAGGACCTCCCCTCCTTTCACTGCCCCTGCTTTACCAAGCACGATGTCCTTCTCCACGCGCTGGTCTTCATGGTTAGATGTCCAACACGTGAGAGCTATTCTTGCCATCTTTGCCTTCTGGCTGTTTGTTCTTTTGGCAGTCCATGGTACTTTCAATATTCTTTATTAGTACCATAATTCAAATGCTTCAGTTTTTCAGTTTTCCTTATTCACTCTCCAACTTTCATGTGAACAAATGTAGTTTTCCTAAAATTAATTCATTTGACATTTATGTTTTCTTGAAAATGACGAAACCAATTATACTACTAAAAACTTCAAAAATATTTCTGGACCATTTATGTGAAATAATACATAAAAATAGTAACATTCGGTAACATCTATAAGGTATAAGGCATTTCTGAAAGTAATAGACATTCATATTATTACTTTTTTATCACATTAAAACAGTTCCCTAGGTTTAAACATGTAAAAAATATATTTCAGTATTTATATCCTAGATCATATAGTGGTACATCTGTCATAACTGTGGCAGTAAGTTGATCTTTGTAAAATTTCCTTTCTAGCGAGGAAAATGGCAATGTAGGGCTGCGGTGGTTGGAACCACACAAATGGCAGGAAGTTCAGAGTTATTTTTTAAACCCATCTTTCTCCCCTCATACTTATCCTTCCTTCTATTAGGAAGGCCTTCAAAAGGTTGATGGAAAATGCAATTCAAAGATAATGAATTTTTCATTCTCTTGTGAAGTTTTATGGAGCCCACCCTTCCCTGTCCCATGTATACTTATTTAATTATATAGTCCTTTATGGCTGTATTATAGATCAACTAAAAAGCTTTGAAATAATATAGTCTATGATTTGAACATTATAACCTAACAGACAAGGTTTTGACATTATTATTATTTTTAGTCATAAAATTCATGCTCCTAAATTCAGGGGTTGTTTATCAGCTAGCCAAATTTATAATAAGTAAGTGTTTACAGAAAAAATTTAAATACTACCTTAAATCTGATTAAATAAAAGTAAAGTTCTTCTTTATTGAGTAAGATGATTATAGCTATACTAGAACCAACATGAGGAGCGTCCAAAAGTTCATAGAAAGATGCCAGCATCTTTTCATTCTTTCTGTCTTCAAAATTTTTGAAGACTGGCTCATATTTTGACAGTAGGGGTAGTGGAGACAAGGAAAAAGAAGGAAGTCAGTCAGCCCCTAGAAATAGATATTTAGCATTTTATTTTGAGAATCGTATATTCAGAATTTTTCAATTAATGTTAAGTAAAAAAAAAGTTTTATCTTTAACATTTCTGAAAAAAGTATGCTATGAAATTATATTAGTTTCTCTTAGATGGTTTTCAGATTCTATTTCCTTTCACCCTTTTATCTCTGTTGAATGATTCTTTGAATGCCCTAAGTTATTCTTTGGCCTCACTGTTGATAGAGGTGCTCCGTGCTATCTCCTTTCTCCTGTGCGTTGGAATGGACACCATGGCAGTGAGTGAGGAGCCCTGCTGAAACAGAGAAAAGATTATTCATGGGAGAGATAAGGAGAATGTTTCCTTTAAAACCCTGGGAAGTAGGTGCTAAGCTCACTGAAATTTAAATGTGTTTACGTCTGTAAACCAACATTTTGAGTTTATATTTGGCCATGTTAATTTGTAGCCTTGGTACCCTGCATAATCTTTTACCATAGGGCTATACTAAAATTAATTGGCCAAACTTGGTTGGTTGTAAGCAGAGCTGTGAGGAAGCAAAGATTACCAGCTTCCTTGCTCCAGGCTGGATGATTCCTAGAACGCGAATTTGCTTTCACAACTCACGTCCCTGGAATTTGTCCCCTGTTCTTGCCTGCCAAAACGCAGTGAAGCCAGGTGCACGCTTCTCTTTCTCCCCAAATGTTGTTTAAAGGAAATTACTATTCATCTTGCCCTCATCATGTTTTCCATCCCGCGAACAGCTGGCTTAATTTTGCAGTAGTGCCTGTTAGTCATGTGAATCTCGGGCATCTCCATTTAGACTGCTTCACACATCACTCATGGGACAAGTTGCCACAAAGGCCTCTTTTGTTCTCCTGTCAGTCCACCCAAAGGAAACCAGTTTCCAAACTATGCACAGGTTTGTAAATCAAGATGAACTCGTTAGACATTGGATACAGAAACAAACAAGAAACCCAGCCATGCCTCCTATTTAACAAGCCAGAGTTGGACCCATGTAATAAAATTGCAGGCAACAAGATTCTCTGCATTCTGAGAATATTCTAATTAGAAAGTGTATCACATTCATGTTACAATCCTCATTCAAAGTCATTGTTCCCATTATTGAGTTAATGGGGGGAAAAGTAAAGTGAGACGTTCTAGGCAACAGGCAGTGAGAGGAAATGGTAAGTGTGCTCTGGTGCCAGCTAATTTCTTAGCAAGCTTTGTACAGTCACCAAGTGTGAGGCGGAGAGGGCTAAGCACGCATTGTCGTTCCTGACCGTGTTCAGCAGGTGAGAATGTGGTGGTATGCTGAACTTGTTTTCCATCTGTGTCGGGAGGAAAGGACTGTCCGTGCTTGCTGGCAGTGGCAGTGTTGGTTTTTGCCCTGTTCACAATTGACACACACCAGAATCCACCTTTCCTCATTGAGTTAAACTGAACCCTAACTTCACAGCTTCATTTTGGGTTTCTAAACATCTACCCTTGAAGCGTTTCCTCTCTGAATATGTGCCTTGGTCAAACTCTTTCACCTGTGTATAACTGTAAAGAACTGCAAGCTCGGTTTGGTTTTCTTTCAGATGATCCCAAAACACAGATCAAATGACCTCCAACAGAACCTGTATTGTTTGCATTGTTTTCCTCTCGCTGCTTGAGACATTAAAGAAAGGAAACAAAGCACATTTAAAATGGCCTTATTATTCTAACAAAAAAAGCAAAAATCAGGTTTCAGCCGCCAAAGTAATTCTGAGTAAGCAGTTAGTGAAAACATTTAGTCAAGGTCCCGAATCAAACAAAGATGTTACAATGTATTCAACGATCATGGAAAACTTGTTTCCAATTTTCCTGCCTTGTTTATTTCCCAACAAGGTTTGAGAAAATTATAATAAAATATGTTTTCTTTCACTAAACCTTTTTGTTTTTTACCGCATAGACTTATTTTCTGCTTTAAAAGAAACCAGGTGAGCAAGGTTAACTTTTCTGAAACATTTTTCTATTCATGAGACTACAAAAGGGTTGTGTTGAATAGTTAAATGCTTTCTTTTAACTGTTTCTCACCAGCCCTGCTTTCTCAACTTCCATGTTCTCTCCTTTCCCCTACAGACCAGTAACTCAAGAGAGCCGGTTTCCCAGTCTCATTCTAGCTCCCTGGTAGGATTTGAATTGTCAAAACAATAGTCTTAAAATATGAATTGGGTTTTCTCTTACTATTACATTTTTATTATGGTATAATTTTCATACAATTACATGTACCTATCTGAAGTGTACTGACTGGTTTTTGAACAAATGTGCACATCAGGATCAATAGGAAGGACATTTTCTTTCTATTTTTTATAAATCTTTTTATTGGGGGCTCTTAACAGCTCTTACAACAATCCATATATCAATCATATCAAGCACATTTGTACATACGTTGCCATCATCATTTTCAAAACATTTTCTTTCTACTTGAGCCCTTGGTATCAGAACCTCTTTTTTTTCCCTCCCTCCCTCCCCTCCTACCCTTAAGACCCCTTGATAAATTACAAATTATTATTATTTTCATATCAACATAGTCCGCTGTCTCCCTTCACCCACATTTATATTATTCGTTCCCCTTGGGGGTTGGGGAGTATTATATGTCCATCATTGGGATCAGTTTCCCCTTTCTGCCCTTTCTCCCCCCACCTTCTACCTAACCTCATGGTATTGCTACTTCCATTATTGTTCCTGAGGGGCTTATCTGCCCTGGTTTTGGGGTGTCAGGAGCTCTTATCTGTGCCAGTGTACATGCTCCAGTCTAGCCAGACTTGTAAGGTAGAACTTGGGTCATGATAGTAGTGGGGGGTGGGAGGGAGCATTAAAGAACTAGAGGAATCCTGTATTTTTCGTCGGTGCTGTGCTGCACCCTGGCTGACTCGTCTCGTCCCTTCCTTGTGACATGGAGGGCATTTTCAAAATACACTTGCCAGGAGATTGAAAAGTTTTTTTTTTAGTATATTGCCTTATAAAGAACCAAATCAAATGAGTCATGGATATCTAAATTTATAAACTAAAAACCACACCCACTGCCATGAGTCGATTCAGACTCAAATCAACTCTACTATGTAGGGTTTCTGAGACTGCAGCTCTTTACTGGGGCACTGGGGTACACAGCCTCATCTTTCTTCCAAGGAGCAGATGTCAGGTTTGAAGCACCAACTTTGCAGTTGGCAGCCCAACATTCAATACATTACACAAATTAAAATTAGATTATTGTCTTAATTAAAATAAATTTCCCTTGTGTCTATTTCATGCATTTAGCTATACTTGCTTCTATAGGTGACATTTTCAACTGATTTTTCCATTTGTTTTTAAGAAAATAAATGCAAAACTGCATGATGGAGTATGTCAGCGCTGTAAAGAAGTTCTTGAATGGCGTGTAAAATACAGCAAGTACAAACCACTATCAAAACCTAAGAAATGGTGAGTTGACAAGTTTCCTAATTATCTTCTCCAACCCACTGCCATGGAGTGGATTCTGATGCATAGTGCCCCATAGAGCAGGCAGCCTCAAACTACAACCCGCGGGCCACATGCGGCCCACCGAGGACATTTATCTGGCCCAGTGGGTGTTTTTGCCCCATTTGTTATTTTACTTCAAAATAAGATATGTGCAGTGTGCATAGGAATTTGTTCATAGGTTTGTTTTTTTAACTATAGTCCAGCCCTCCAACGGGTCTGAGGGACAGTGAACTGTCACCCTGTTTTAAAAGTTTGAGGACCCATGCCATAGAGCATAAGTTACCAAGCTTATTTTGCCTGATGCCCCTTTTTCAGAAAAAAAGCCAACAAATAAAAAAAAACCTTTCTCAGCACTCCCTTGGTAACTAAACACTTTTGTACTATAGCTCACAATCCAGGATAAAATGTAGGAATCTGCTTTGACAACCTCTTCTGTACCCCCACCCATGTTGGCACAGTGGTTATACATTGGGTTGCTAACTACAAGGTTAGCAGTTTGAAACCACTAGCTTCTCCACTGGAGAAAAATGAGGCTTTCTACTCTTGTAAAGACTTATAGATCCAGAAACTCATAAGGGCAGTTCTACCTTGTGTTATAGAGTCACTTGTGTTATTGGGTCGCTATGAGTCAGACAGAATCACTCTACTTCAGAGAATTTAGTTTATTTGGTGGATGTTCCAGCACCCTGCCGCCCCCCCCCGCCCCCCCCCCCGCCCCAGGGGATGGTCTCACCCACTTTGGGAGAACCTGCTTTAGAGGTCCCCAGGCAGTAAATCTTCACTGGAGCAGGCAGGCAGCTGCATCTTTCTCCCAAAGAACAGTCTTTCTTGCCCTTATTAAGCATTGCTTATGCTGCACCACCAGGGCTCCTTAATTAAAATGGCAAAGTTATACCAGTTAAAAGCAGGACTTACATACTATGAAAAATAAGCATTTTAGGCAAAATAAATTGCCCAAATTAATGTCGTCAAACAAATTGCTACATAGATTGACTTTTAGTCACAAACATATTGACCTAGTTTTTCAGTAAAAACAAACACCAAAGGCTTTTATCAGTGATGCTTTTATCCTATTTTATTTTATTCCCATTTCAAAATTACTCTGACGGGGAAACAATTTGTCTTCCGTGTAGAACTTCAGTATTACAGGTTGGACTCCACGCTGGGGGCACGTACACTGTAAACGTGGCCTCATCGTGCCTGCTCTATTCGCCCATAGGTAAAGATGTACCATTTTCATAGAACTTTGCTCATGAGCGGTAGGGTAGGGGAAAGAAGAGAAAGCCAAAATTCTCTCTATGATCTACTTTAGAGTTTACATAAAGTGTGGAAGGTCAGGTTTAAACCTCTGCTCCTTGTTTTTATAGCAAAATTATGTCAGCCATGTTGTGAATCCAAAACTCAGACTCTGGGGTAAATTGTTTGAGATTTAACTACTTTGAGGGTTTTAATTTCTGCAATTTATTTTGCCTAGGATGCTTACTTTCAATACTGTGTAAGTATTAAATACTGATTTTTAACTTGTGTTAATTACATTTTAAACATCAAGTCAGATTTACTCCTTGAAGATTTTTTGAAGCTTTATTATATTTAGAAACTAAAACAAATGTGTTATTTAAGTCACCAAGAACTTTGTTTTATGGAAGTTAAAAGCCTTAATATAAATTAATAGATTGATGTTGGTTGTTCAGGTTCTCCCCCCCCCCCCCTTTCATTATTACTGACAGCAGGAGTGGGGCAGGGTGAGAAGAGGGAGGGCATACGGCCCTTAGTTTTACTTCATAAGAGAGGCGAGTCAAGATCCTGTCAGCCCGAGGGTGCTACCTGTGAGTTAGGCTGAGACCAGCCACCTCTGGCCTTTCTTTAGTTTTCCTTTTTGGTCCATCCATTCTCACTAATCCTGGCCACCTCTCCCTTGGTACTCTACTTTTCTGCTGGATTTCATATTTTGTTGCAATGGCTACAAATAAATTACAGGCCATTCTCACAAATTTGGTTTTTTAAGGGAAGTAACAGGCTATAATTTGGGGTCGGGATCAGGATCCGGAAGCATGTAGGTAAAGTTGCCCTTCTTCAATACAGAACTGTCTTAGCTCCTCTAGGCTCCGGAGCCTGAGGACAAACTCCTTTCAGCCCCTTGAGGACAGCATCCCCTCTCTCCATCCTGGACCCTTGGGCCTGCTGGGACAAGCATTGGTTTCTTCACTATGTGCCTGGAGGCACCCCACTCCAGCAGGAAACTGGCCCAAAGACATTTAGCTCTCTCACTTCTGGGTCAGTAAAGTATAGTTTTGTCAGATGGGTTGAGGTACATTTTTTTTTATCATTTCATTGGGGCCTTATGCAACTCTTTTCACAATCCATACATACATACATTGTGTCAAGTACATTTGTACATTTCTTGACATCATCATTCTCTTTTTTTTTTTTTTAAGAAATATATAACTTTTATTTTTTTATTTTTTTTAACAATTTATTGGGGCTGATACAATTCTTTTCACAGTTCATACATATACATACATCAATTGTATAAAGCACGTCTGTACAGTCTTTGCCCTAATCATTTTTTTCTCTTTTCTTCTTTTACATTTTATTAGGGACTCCAACAACTCTTACCACAATCCATACATATACATACATCAATTGTATAAAGCACATCCATACATTCCCTGCCCCAATCATTCTCAAGGCATTTGCTCTCCACTTAAGCCCCTTGCATCAGGTCCTCTTTTCCCCCCCCCCCCTCCCTCCCCTTTCCCCCCTCCCTCATATGCCCTTGGTAATTTATACCTCGTTATTTTGTCATATCTTGCCCTATTCGGGGTCTCCCTTCCCCCCTTCTCTGCTGTCCCTCTCCCAGGGAAGAGGTCACATGTGGCTCCTTGTAATCAGTTCCCCCTTTCCAACCCACTCACCCTCCACTCTCCCAGCATCGTCCCTCACGCCCTTGGTCCTGAAGGTATCATCCACCCTGGATTCCCTGTACCTCCAACCCTCATATGTACCAGTGTACAGCCTCTGTCCTATCCAGCCCTGCAAGGTAGAATTCGGATCATGGTAGTTGGGGGGAGGAAGCATCCAGGATCTGGGGGAAAGCTGTGTTCTTCATCGATACTACCTCACACCCTAATTAACCCATCTCCTCTCCTAAGCCCCTCTATGAGGGGATCTCCATTGGCCGACACTTGGGCCTTGGGTCTCCACTCTGCACTTCCCCCTTCATTTAGTATAATATATATATACACATACATATATACATATACACATATATACACATACATACACACACTTATATCTTTTTTTTTTTTTGCATGATGCCTTATATCTGGTCCCTTGGGCACCTCGTGATCGCACTGGCCGGTGTGCTTCTTCCATGTGGGCTTATTTGTTTCTGAGCGAGATGGCCGCTTGTTCACCTTCAAGCCTTTAAGACCCCAGACACTATCTCTTTTGATAGCCGGGCACCATCAGCTTTCTTCACCACATTTGCTTATGCACCCATTTGTCTTCAGCGATCCTATCATGGAGGTGTGCAGTCAATGATATGATTTTTTGTTCTTTGATGTCTGGTAACTGATCCCTTTGGGACCACTCGATCACACAGGCTGGTGTGTTCTTCCATGTGGACTTTGTTGCTTCTGAGCTAGATGGCCGCTTGTTTATCTTCAAGCCTTCATTCTCAAAACATTTTCTTTCTACTTGAGCCCTTGGTATCAGCTCCTCATTTAACCCCCTCCTCATGAACCCTTGATAATTTAGAAATTATCTTTTTTTTTTCATGTCTTAAATGGACCTATGTCTCCTTTCACCCACTGTTCTGTTGTCCATCCCCCAGAGAGGGGGTATAGGTAGATAATTGTGATCGGTCCCCGATTTCCCCCCTTACCTTCCCTTTACCCTCCCAGTATCGCTACTGTCATTATCGGTCCTGAGGGATTTATCTCTCTTGAATTCCCTGTGTTTCCAGTTCCTATCTGTACCAGTGTACATCCTCTGATCTAGCTGGATTTGTAAGGTAGAATTGGGATCATGATAGTGGGGGGAGGAAGCATTAAAGAACTAGAGGAAAGTTATAAATTTCATTGGTGTTATACTGCACCCTGACTGGCTTACCTCTTCCCCACAACCTTCTGTAAGGGGATGTCCAGTTACCTACAGAAGGGCTTTGTGTCTCCACTCCACAGTCCCGCTCATTCACAATGATATGATTTTTTGGTTTTGATGCCTGAAAGCTGATCTCAGCTTTTTCCATCTGGGCTTTGTTGCTCCTCAGCTGGATGACCACTTGTTTATCTTCAAGCCTTTAAGATTCCAGACGCTATATCTTTTGATAGCCTGGGACCATCAGCTATATTTCTTCACCACATTTGCTTATGTACCAACTTTGTCTTCAGCGATCATATCGGGAAGGTGAGCATCACAGAATGCCAGTTTAATAGAAAAAAGTGTTCTTGCATTGAGGGAGTACTTGAGTGGAGGCCCAATGCCCATCTGCTACCTTAATACTAAACCTATAAATATATGCATAGAGATCTATTTCCCCATCATCATATATAAATCTATTTACATATGTATATGCCTGTATTTAGACCTCTATGAATGCCCTTTGGCTCCTAGTTCTTTCCTCTATTTCCTTTTACTTTCCTCTTGTCCCACTATCATGCTCAGCCTTCATTTGGGTTTCAGTAATTCCTCTCAGTTACATTGCCCTTGATCAAGCCCTACCAGGCTTCTTACACCCTCCTTGCCACCGATTTTGGATCACTTGTTGTTCCCTTGGCCCTGGGTTTGTTAACACCACTTCCTTTCCCCTCACTTCCCCATCTCCCATGTGCCCCCAGAACCATTGTCTCGTTTTCTCCTCCAGATTATTCATCCAGCCTATTTTATCTAGATAGACCTGCAGAGATAATAATATACAAAAAAACAAGACATAGCAAAACAAAGCGACAAAACAACAACAAACAAAGACAAAATAAAAGAAAAGCCTGTAAATAGTTCAAGGTCTTTTTGTTGACTGTTAGAACTGTGTTCATGTCGAGTCTGATGGGGTGCCATGCTGTGGCCCCAAAGTCTATTTTTGATATTCCCTCGGGACTTCCTTGCTCTGCTCCCCTTGCGGTTGTGTTGCACACCCTTAATGTTTTGCCTCAGTGTGGTGAGGTCAGATCGGGCGCAGTTCCCACACTGTGTCTCCAGTGTTGTTTCTCGTAGCTCTGTGGGTCAGTGAGGGATGTCGTGTCTTGTAGTGGAGCTGACCCTATGGTCTGCTCTGCATTGGCTGCTCTGAATGGGAATATTGTTCTCAGGCTTATTGGGCCAGGATGTGCTCCACTCTCTCTTCCTGCCCCTTCATTTGTCCCATGTGCTTTCATCAGATATGTCCCTCTCCCTGAGCTGTAGCTTCAGTGCTGTCCTCTGAAGTAAATTATTCTGGGAGCAGGGGCACCTGTCCACATGGGGAGGTAGCCTACTTTGCCGACAAATCTGCTTGAAGGCACTCAGTTCTCTCACTGCATTGGCTGGCATGCCCCAATTCAGGGTGAAGCCCACTATGAAGTGTCCTTCCAGTCGTCTGGTTCTGTAGCTGCTATATCTCTGTCATACTTCTTGCTGGTTCACCGCCTTCTGCTCTTTCCAGTATCAGAAGCTTTTCCTGTCTCCTGGGTAGAGGAAGATCTCGTCAGCACAGGGGACCTAGGTCCAAAGGACATATTTGCTTCTAGTTTTTCTTCCTTGATGGTGAAGGTTCCTTTCTAGTCTCTGAGATGGCTCATTATTAACCTAGCAGGATGGTAAATCTGACCAATCCAAGATTTACATTATTAGCATACAGTCCAATCCCTATGATGGGCTCCCCACACCCTATTTGCGTTTTTCCAACCAGTCATTTGTTGGGAGTCTCAAAACCATGAATGGTTTGTAGAGCTGTATTAAGCAATTCACTATCCTGCAACTACTACTCAGAGTAGAATTATTAGTATTTATTACAGCTATAGTTAACTTTCCTTTTAAGTATCTGCACAAGTTTCTCTTTTAATGTTTTCTTTGCATCTCTTGGCATTTTGTTCTAAAAGAAAATAGCTTTAAACAAATTCGATGGTCTTTTGTTTACTGGCCAAAAATAGCAATAAAAATTGTAAAATATTTGCACTATATGATTCTAGAGCTCCAAGATGAATTAACTGTGTTTTGTTCTGTAGTAATTAGAGGGTGATTGAGTTATGTGGTAGTCTGGGTAGACTAGAGAAACAAATTAATAAACATGCATATGTATATAAGGGAGAGGTTTATATACAAAAGGAATTGAACATACCACCCAGTCAGCCCAAGGCCATAGTCTGATATTAGCCCGTATGTCTGATATTCTATAAAGTCCTCTTCAGACTCACAAAACACATGCAATGAAGCCAAATGTAGGACGATCACAAGCCATTGATCGAGGTAGAAAGTCTTTGGGTCCAGAGGCGTTGTAAACATCTCAGTGTTGGCAGGGGTCTCTCTGTGGTTTCTCCGGCTTCCAAGGTCTATTTGCGTCCATGTGCCTTGTCTTCTGCAGTGTCTCCCAGGGAGTACCAGATAGAAAGAGAGATGTCTTCTAACCTCCAAGGAGGAAGTACCAGATTTCCCAGAATTCTCAGGAGAAGGGCCTGCCCACACAGAAGTCTCATTGGCTGTCTCCAGATTGACAGCCTAGACTCCACCCCTACACTCTTAATCCTTAACTGACACCAAATTAAGTGACTACCACAAGTTATAAACCATATAGTTTTGATCAATAGGCTTACATACAAGATTTTTAACTTTCTGAATATTCTCAACATATTTTCGTTCCTAGAAAAGTATTTTGAGATGTCTTGGCCTATCTCCATTTTCACTTGGTAGAGTAACTTTCTCAAGTGATTTAAAATAAAGGTGAAAATATGCAACCAGGTTATTTTAACAGATTATGTTAATGCTTGTAACAAAGGAAACAGTTTTAAAATATTCTTGCCTTATCCATCATCTTTGCATTTTAATCTCTTCTCTTTAACATTACTGCATTCTGTATGTTTATCTTCATTATGAATATGCCAGCATGTCAAAGATTATATTAATTAGTATAAATTTTTCAGATCCTATGTTATGTAGAATGTCTGAACTGATTTATTTCAAATAGTTCTCAGTGTTTCTCTTATTCATTAATATTTTTATGTTACTTGTTAGTTGCAATCGAGTAGATTTCAACCATTTGTAAACCCACGTGTGCAAAGTCGAAGAGCTCCTCAGGGTTTGCAAGGCTGTGGCCTTTCTGAAGCAGCTCGCCAGGCATGCTTTACCCGTTCCTCTGGGTGGTTTCAAACCACTAACCTTTAAGCTGTTAATTCAATGCTTACGCATTTTTTCCATCCAGGGACTCCATCACATTTTTATGACTTAAACACAATTTGCAAACTTTAAATCATAGCGGGGGGTACCCAAAAGAACCTACAATTTTTTTGTAAGCTATGTATTTACATTTTTTACAAAACAATCTTATCACCTTCAAAGTGCTCTCCATTCCACTAAATACATTTGTCAATTCTGCAGTTGCATTTTTGGAAACATTTTCAAGCCCATCTGTTTGGATGGCTGACACACAATACTTCCTCATTTTTTCCTTCACCTTTCTATGTTGTGAAATCGCTGTTCTTTCAGGTCCCTCTTCATCCACATAAACAAAAGGAAGTTGCATGGGGCAAGGTCAGGTGAGTAACGTGTGTGGGGCAAGAGAGGCATGCTGTTTTTTGCCAAACTGGTGCACTGAGATGACTGCATGAGTAGATGCATAGTCGTGGTGGCAACACCAGTTCCCTGTTTGTCACAAATCAGGCCTTTTGGGTCGCACATTATTGAGATCTCTTTTAGAACCTCTAAATCGAAAGCTTGATTAACAGTCTGACCTGGTGGAACAAACTCCAAATGCACTATGAGTTGATATTTTTGTCCATTTGGGAATTTGATGGATATGCAGAATGAGGTTCGTCTTCAATCCACATTTCACCTTTTTTGAAATGAGAAAACCACTCGTACACTTGAGTTTTTCCCACAGCGTTGTCCTTGGGTTCAACATGACAACAGTTGGGTTCAACATGACAACAGTTTCTACAGCATTTTTCCTAAGCAGGAAACAAAATTTCACAGCCATGCACTCTCTCTTTTTTTTTTCTATGCACTCTTTTTTTTTTTTAACAATTTATTGGGGCTCATACAATTCTTATCACAGTTCATACATATACATACATCAATTGTATAAAGCACATCTGTACAGTCTTTGCCCTAATCATTTTTTTCTCCTCTTTTCTTTTTTTTTTTTTTTAAATTTATTGGGGCTGATACAATTCTTTTCACAGTTCATACATATACATACATCAATTGTATAAAGCACATCTGTACAGTCTTTGCCCTAATCATTTTTTTCTCTCTTCTTCTTTTACATTTTATTAGGGACTCCAACAACTCTTACCACAATCCATACATATACATACATCAATTGTATAAAGCACATCCATACATTCCCTGCCCCAATCATTCTCAAGGCATTTGCTCTCCACTTAAGCCCCTTGCATCAGGTCCTCTTTTTTTTTTCCCTTCCTCCCCTTTCCCCCCTCCCTCATGTGCCCTTGGTAATTTATACATTGTTATTTTGTCATATCTTGTCCTATCCGGAGTCTCCCTTACCCCCTTCTCTGCTGTCCCTCTCCCAGGGAAGAGGTCACATGTGGATCCCTGTAATCAGTTCCCCCTTTCCAACCCACTCACCCTCCACTCTCCCAGCATCGTCCCTCACACCCTTGGTCCTGAAGGTATCATCCACCCTGGATTCCCTGTACCTCCAGCCCTCATATGTACCAGTGTACAGCCTCTGTCCTATCCAAGCCTGCAAGGTAGAATTCGGATCATGGTAGTTGGGGGGAGGAAGCATCCAGGATCTGGGGGAAAGCTGTGTTCTTCATCGGTACTACCTCGCACCCTAATTAACCCATCTCCTCTCCTAAACCCCTCTATGAGGGGATCTCCATTGGCCGACACTTGGGCCTTGGGTCTCCACTCTGCACTTCCCCCTTCATTTAATATGGTATATATATACATATACATATACACATATATACACATACATACACACACTTATATTGTTGTTGTTTTTTTGCATGATGCCTTATACCTGGTCCCTTGACACCTCGTGATCTCACTGGCCGGTGTGCTTCTTCCATGTGGGCTTTTTTGCTTCTGAGCTAGATGGCCGCTTGTTCACCTTCAAGCCTTTAAGACCCCAGACACTATCTCTTTTGATAGCCGGGCACCATCAGCTTTCTTCACCACATTTGCTTATGCACCCATTTGTCTTCAGCGATCCTATCATGGAGGTGTGCAGCCAATGATATGATTTTTTGTTCTTTGATGCCTGGTAACTGATCCCTTTGGGACCACTCGATCACACAGGCTGGTGTGTTCTTCCATGTGGGCTTTGTTGCTTCTCAGCTAGATGGCCGCTTGTTTATCTTCAAGCCTTTAAGACCCCAGTCACTATCTCTTTTGATAGCCGGGCACCATCAGCTTTCTTCACCACATTTACTTGTTCACCCACTTTGGCTCCAGCCGTTGTGTCGGGAGAGTAAGCATCATAGAGTTCCAATTTAATAAAAGAAGGTATTCATGCATTGAGGGAGTGTTTGAGTAGAGGCCCAAGGTCCTTCCGCCACCTTAATACTTGACCTATAAATGTAGACACATAGATCTATTTCCCCATCCTCCGATATATATTTGCATGTACATGTCTTTGTCTAGACCTCAATGAATGCCCTTTGACTCCTAGCTCTTTCCTCCATCTCCCTTGACTTTCCTCCTGCCCTACTACCATGCTTCGTCGCCACGTGGGCTAGAGTATACCTCTTCTCTAAGCAACCTTACCCTTGATCATTTCCCACCATGCCTGCCACTCCCCCTTCTCTACCATTTGGGGTCCCATGTTTTTCCCTTGTCCCTGGGTTTGTTAACACCACTTCCTTAACCCCCCCACCCCCCCACCCCAAGTCCCCTCAGAACTGTCGGTCCCGTTGTTTTTCCTCCAGGTAGTTCATCCAGCCTGTCCTATTCAGACAGACCTGTGGAGACTCCATGCACTCTTATCTTACATCAACCATCACAAAAAAAATTAGGTCTGAACAAAACTCCTTTTATGTAAAAATTCACTGTAACCCAGGTGACTCCACTGGGTGCACTAACTCCGAGCGAGTTGCTCTGTGCCTGCCTGGCAGGAAAATGTGAATTATGAAAGCTGTGCCCTGCACTATTCGGTTTTGTTTTTTTGTGTGTGGGGTTTTTTTGGGGGTGGGGGAGTTAACCCCTTGTAGAAGATCAAATATTTATTCAAAAGGGACCAACCAAAAGAAATCAAGCTCACTGCCATGGAGTTGGAGCTGACTCCTAGCGACTTGATAGGACAGGGTAGATCTGTTCCTGTGAATTTCTGAGTCTGTAACTTTAAAGGAGTACAAAGCCCACCCTTTCCCTGAGAAGCTGCTTGTGGTTTCAAACTGCTGAGCTTGCAATAACAGCCCACTGAGTAGCCACTATGACAGCAAGGCCCCCGAAAAGGAAACAAGGGCTCACTTTAGTGCAAAAGTAAAAGAAAAGAAACAGTAGCAAATCTTATGCTCAGTTTTCCAAGACATATGGATCCAGAGGTCAGGAATTCTATCTAATCTTGGAGTCACTGAAGTCCTCAGAGTTGGGGAAGCTCATAGTGATGTTGCTACTATCTAGTCAGCACAGAGACTAGAGCCTATGAGTTAACTCAGTTCAAGGAGATGAGAGTAAAAGGAAAGCTTCCAGCTGCTGTACTGCATCATCCTGACGCAGGTGTGGTAGGCCATAGGGAGGAATGAGAAACGAAGGAGATGCAATGCAGTACCAGTATACATGCCTAAAGGAAGATCTGTAGCAATAAGGAACCCTAAGCTAATTTAGAACGAACGGTGGATCATGAGAATCTAAGAAATGCCGGTCAAAAGAAGGTGTAACTATATTATGCAGGAGGCCATCTGCCATGCTTAGAACATCATGAACTTTAGAGTGCCTTGGACAAAAAGCTTCTTGAGGACATTGGAAAGCCTCGCTAGCTGTCAAATTCTAATACAGGATTAAGAGTGTTGGTTGGCTTGCCTGCATATTAAAAGTGGACCCACATTGTAAGGGAGCTTAATCAGTTGGTGAACAGTGCTGATGAGGTACTGATAACTCATTTTGAAAATTTAATGTTCATGCTGCACTGTTACATTCCTTCAAGTCATTTCCACGTCCCAATGACTCCCCCACCCCCATGTACACAGAATGTAAGATTGCCCAATCCTGTGCCACCCTCACAGTTCTTGTTGTTGGCGCCCGTTGTTGCATCCGCGTGTCAGTCCATCTCATTGAGGGCCTTCCATCTTTTCAGTGACCCTCTACCAAGCATGAAGTCCTTTTCCAGGGGCTAGTCTCTCCTGATAACATGTCTAAAGCTCATGCTAATCACTTATAAATAAATCTGTCCTTTGTTAGGGTTTGTGTAAAAATTTTGTCTTCATACTAGATAGACCTTTTGTGTAAAGATTCATTTTCCTGCACCCTGAATATTATTATTGGTTAGAATGTTGGGTATCGTCTCACTTGTCTTAGCTGTCTATTGCTATAAAATGTGAAACAATGGATCTATAAAAAGATAAAGTTGGCAGGTCATAAAATGGAAGAAAAAGAAGGGCTATTTATAAGTGACATTTCTTTTGGGATGAAATAATCATATTTTGAATGCTGGAAAAATTAAAGGCCATTTCTTCCATCAACTTGGCCTATGAATTAAAAAATAAACAAAATAAAATGTACAGTTAGAATATTTGCTTTGTCTAGGACATTTGTTTCCAAGGTAGATCCTAGGGAAATAATTTTTCATATACACTATTGAAAATTACCTGCCTCAAAAGGCATGGGTCCTTACT
This sequence comes from Tenrec ecaudatus, assembly GCF_050624435.1. Lineage (NCBI taxonomy): Eukaryota > Metazoa > Chordata > Mammalia > Afrosoricida > Tenrecidae > Tenrec > Tenrec ecaudatus. The sequence continues at coordinate 70,419,776 of NC_134539.1, read as the reverse complement.
CAAATACTCCCTCAATACAAGAATACTTTGTTCTAGTGACCTGCATTCTGTGATGCTCACGTTCCCAACACAAATTGCTGAAGTCAAAATGGGTGCATAAGCAAATGTGATAAAGAAAGCTGATGGTGCCCGACTATTAAAAGATATTGTGTCTGGTGTCTTAAATGCTTGAAAATAAACAAGTGACCATCTAGCAGGGAAAAAACAAGGCCACATGGAAGTAGCACACCAGCCTGTGTGATCCCAAGCTGTTGACTGGATCAGGTATAAGGCATCAGAAGACCCAAAACAAACCATCATATTGATGTGAACAATGGGAGTCTGAGTGGAGAACCAAAGCCCATTTGCACAATTGGACATCCCCTCCCAGAAGAGTCACAGGAAGGGTTGAATCAGCCAGAGTGCAGCATAGCACCAACAGAACACACAACAATCCTCTAGTTCTTTAATGCTTCCTTCTCCCCACTGTCGTGACTCCAGTTCTACCTTAAAATCCGACTCGACCGGAGCATGTACACTGGTACACATAATGCTCTGGACACACAGAATCCAGGACAGATAAACCCCTCAGGAACAGTAATTGGAGTAGCAATTCCATTCGGGTACGGGGAAGGTGGGGGTAGAAGGGGGAGAAATGGGGAACTGACTACAATGATCGACATATAACACCCTGCCCCCCTGCTCCAGGGGGACGAATAACAGAAACATGGGTGAAGGGAGGCAGTGGAAAGTGTAAGATATGAAAATAATTATAATTGTTAATTTATTAGGAGTATCAGATGGGGGAGAAAGGGGAAAAAGAGAGCTCAGGCAGAAAGAAATGTTTTGAAAATGATGGTGGCAACATATGTACAAATGTGTTTGATATATTTGATGAATGACTTGTTAAAAGAACCCCCAATAAAATTATTTATTGATTAAAAAAATATTACCTGCCACAATCACAGGAAGAAAAGATGATACTGTGTTAGCATTTGGCAGAAAATATTTAATGTTGCTGCTTTTCTTTTTTCCATGAAGAGACATGCCCTGCGGGGTTTTTAAATCATGGGGTTATTTATGCCATTCTGTACTTCTAGTTACTAAAAAAAGCCCTGAACCGTCCCTGGGGATTTTTTCTAAAAGGATAGTTATCCTAACGTGAGTTGGGAAAATGAGTGAGCTGAAAATTGTGTTTCTGCTGGCATGAGACGAGATGAGCATCATGGGAGGAAGAGAGCTAAAACGCAGGTCATCCGTTAGCACTGCCATTAAGTTGATTCCAACTCCTGTCGACCATCTAGGATGGAGTAGAATTACCCCTTGAAATTTCCTTGAATTGTAAAGATTTTGTAAATCTTTACAAAAACAAAATGGTAGCTTCAAACTGTTGACCTTGAAGTCAGCAGCCCCACGTGTAACCCACTACATCAACAGCTCTCCTCGGGTCATTTATTAGTGATATGTAAATTGTGGTAGGAGAGGGTGATTTTAAGTATGTTCAAATACTCAGTGTTTCAGGTCTTTACAGAAATATAGTAAAAGGCTCACAAAGAAAATGCCCAATTTCTCTTAACTTCTCTGTAAAAATCCTAAACTAGTAACAACACTTGTTTGATGTCAAGCTGCCCAGGGTGCGTGAGGATCCCAGCTTGCCCTCAGTCCAGCACGTCTTTTGGCCTTAGGACTGGTACCTGCTCCAGCCAGGGGAGAGCTGTTCCAGTGATAATCAGATTCTATCTCCCCTGACCTCCGAATGCTATGAACATTATTAGACATCAGTAGAAAACTTCCAACCTTAATATACTTATATGAGAACTATGCTTCAGGGCTAGGACTAACCCTTTTGTATAAAATCTCATTTTTTTTTCAGTACTCTAATGTTGATCTCTGAAAAAGAAACCCAAGAATAAATAGAAACTAAGAAGGAAACCAAATCTTGTTTTTTATTGTTGTGCTTAAAAATATATTTAGGTCATTATTGTCTAAGTTCTAGTGGCACCCGAAGTAGGCATTGAGCAGATAACCACACGTCCAGTAGTTCAAACCTCCTATCCTCTCCCTGTGAGAAAGAAAATTCTTTTTTTCATTTTAGACTTAGAGGGATTAAAAGTCTCACCCAAGATCAAAAAGCTAGTAAAGTGGCTCGAGCTAGACTCATGAGTGATTGATTTCCAAAGCCCACATTTTCCTATTTGTCCATAGTTATTCTCCCTGCTCTCTTCCTTCATATTCATTCAAAAGGCCCGCTTCACCTGAATCTACTACTATGTTATTTCTTACAAAAGTAAAACATGATTGTCTTTCAATAGATAGATGCATTAAAAAACAAATAGACAAATGTACAAATGTGCTTGACACATTGGCTGTGTATATGGATTGTGATAAGAGTTGTACAAGCCCGCTACTATAAAATGATTTTTTTTAAAGTGTATTTGTGGAAAAGAAAAAAAGTATAACTTGTCTGTGAAAGTGGCCATGGGTTGACTCCCAAATATACTTGTTTTCTCTTTGCTTTTAAATACTCATATCTATGGATAGACAAAGGTGTTTTACTTTCAGGAACTGAAATATGCCTACACCTACCAGCACCTAAATACTGATTTGCTTGACCTCTCAGGTAACTTACAATCATTTTTCTCCTATTAATTTAGAAACATAGTAGGCAAAATCCACATTTATCTTAGACTCACTACCCTGCCTCTTTTCTCCCCCTCCTCAGCCCCACATTGAAAAAAAAGAAAACTCATTATCAATGTAGTGTTGACTCATTTGTAACTTTGCCAGGGTAGCAGAAGATAAAGGAGAAGCTGGTGTAAACCAACCAAAGACTACAAAAGGATTGGGATTCACGCTCAGAATTTGAGAACCTGTAAGAAACCAGTGCTTCAGAGATAATTTTCCCTACCAGGGAACATTTAGCCATGCCTAGAGACACTTCTGATTGTTGTCACTTGGAGTGTTGGCATGGCTGGTGAAAGTGATGTCTAGTGGGCAGAGAGACCAGGGATGCTGCCTCCAGTGCACAAGATAGCCCCCCACAACGCAGGATTTCCCAACCCAAGATGCCAGCTGTACCCCAGTTGAGAAATTTTGCTGTGCTGTAGCATCGGTATCCAAACTTATTTGGCCTATCACCCCTTTTCAGAAAAAAATTTTTTTTTAATACTCATCATCCCCCCCCCTTGGCAATAAAACACATTTGTACTGTAGACCATTATCCGCGATAGTGTAGCTAACTATCTGCTTTTGCAGCACCCCCCCTCCTCCCAATTGTCCCAGTGTCACCAAGGGGGTTGGTATCGCCCACTTTGGGAAACAGTTTTCTATATGAAATAGATGGACACCCAGAGGGACAAACCACACAAACATTCTCTGCATATTATTTCAGTGACTTTAAAACTTTTCAGCTGTAAAACTAAAGCTTTCTCCGGCATCCAATGAGTACAGCAGGCTGGAGCAAAATGGCCCAGCCGCCCATGCTGTGCTGCAAGACGAATGTTCATGGATGGTAAATTTCATCATAAAAGTCCTTCAGATGAAGAAGGAAACATTGTCTAGGGATGTCTGGTCCAATGGTTTCTTGTCATATGAGTGCTTTATGCCTAAAATAGTGGTTGCTTCCATATTATTTTTTCCCCACTAAACATAGTCACTCTCTAAGTACCTCCAGCTCCTGGTTGCTAATTTTTTAATTTATTGCCTCTCAAATTTTATTCCTACTTCTGCCTGTCTCACTACTGTTCATTGCACTAAGTAACATTTCCCACTTTCTTTAAAATGTGTCTTGTTTCTCAAGTCACTGTTCCTTAAGTTCCTGTTTTGGGCCAGAGTTGACTAAACCAGTGGTTTAAAAAAAAAAAAAAAGAAAGAAAGAAAGAAAATGATTAGGGCAAAGAATGTACGGATGTGCTTTATACAATTGATAAAAAATTTTTTTTTAATAGTTGAGGAGTTTCCAGTGAGATAGGATTGAGTCTGCAGTAGCAGGCGAGTGGAACTTTATCCCTCGAGAAACTCTGCTTTATAACCTAGCACTGGTGAGGCAGTGGTGAGCCATTAGGTTGCTAACCTCTCTCTCATCAGTGGAAAGCTCCCCGCCGCTCCTCCTCCGAGGAAAGGCAGGAAGGTTTCTGCGCCTGTGAAGAGTTAGTCTCGGAAATCCATAGGAGCAGTTTTACTTCGTGTGATAGCAGGGGTTCTCAAGCTTCCTAATGCTGTGATCCTTTAATATAGTTGCTCATGTTGTGGTGACCCCCCCAACCTTAAAGTTATTTTCATTGCTATTTCATAACTGACATTTTGCTACTGTCGTGAATCGGGCCACAGGTTGAGAACCGCTGTGCTTTAGGGTTACAACCAACTCTGTGGCAGTAAATTTGCTTTTATTGTGTGTATAGGTATCCTTTTATTGTTTTATTGTTTGCTTTTATTGTGTGTAAGTAACCAATTGTGCTATTAGCACAATTGGGTACTTACTGGGCTGCTAATCACAAGATCACCAGTTTCAACCACGAGCTTCTCGATGGGAGGAAGGTGCAGCTTCTGCTCCTGTAAAGGCTGAAGGCTTAGAAGCCCAGAAAGGTGGTTCTACTCAGTTCTGTAGGGTTGCTGTAAGTTGGAATCAACTTAAGGGCAGTTTTGTTTGTTTGTTTTAAGTTTCGGGGTTCATTGCAGGAAGAGAGGCCCTCCAAACTCTGGGAGGCAGAAAGAAGTGAGGCTGGTTGGTAGGATGACTTGGGGGAATGTAGTGTTCTAAGCAGCTCATGCCATTGCCTGTATGACCCGCCTCCCTAGCCATGTGTTTGCTTCCTCTTTACCACAAATTTGCTAAGGATCTTTTAAAGGCCAACTCCTTTATATTGATAGACCATTTGCTTTCAAAGGGATGAAGGGCTTGCCTCTAAAATACATCTCCAAAGAGCACCATTGCCTTTATTTGACAAAGAGAGCAAATGACTGCACAGTGTGCCCAGCTACAGCTGGCGTGCGCTAAGCACTTCAGCTTGTCTCATTCTGATGTTTTACGAAAATGAGCATTGAGCAACTCTTTGCATTCCAGAAGCACCATTTCTTTTAATAAAATACACTTGGGACCTGGGACCAGGCTTTGAGCCTCTTAATGATATAAAACTAGATTGCAAAACTGAAAACAAAAAACAAAATTAGATTGCATGCATAGGAAAAAAAAACAGGAGATTCACATGGAAAAGAAAATCAGTGGATTCTTTTTATCCCCACAAGTTTGTTTAGAAGAGATTTTTGCTTAATGTTTCCTTCTTTTAAATTTGAAGAATATATTTATTTCAAGACATCTGAAAATGGAATCCTTAGCAGATTCAAATAAAAAGGAAAATAAGTGGATCTTTTTCCCATTATACCCTACAATTAAGACTTTTGCTTATTATTTTCTTTTAAATTTGAAGAATATATTCATACCAGGGCACCTGATAATTGAATGCTTTGGTGTGAGGTCCCGACTCACATGCTATGAGTCCTAAGGGATAATTGTGTCATTGAAGGGAAGAAATGAAGAGACAGACAAAAGTTTTGGGGTGCTCACTTTTGCTATGGCATCAGGAACCACATCGAGCATAGAGAGGGATTGTATTCTCACATCACCTTATATTCTCTCCGGGCATGCAAGCTCCTCTTACAGGTAACCACGTAGGTAATAAAGTGGGTTGTTCCCTAACCTAAAAGTCCCTGAGTTCATTGGAGGAGTAGCCTAACACCAGTGATGGGGGCCGGTAAGGGGGAGACTGCCCCCTGAGCAAGGAGAGCAATTGTAATATGTCTGCTCCTTTGGATAAAGCTGTGGGGCAGATAGCATTGGGCCATGAGCTTGTAAGAAGTAACTTTAAGGTAGCACTATTATGGGAGGATATTGTGGGGATTAATCTTAGTGATGAGAATGTGATTGGAACTCATCTCTAATTCACAAATGTGAAGGCTTCCCCCCACGCAGAATCCTAGCCTCCCAAGCTTCTTAAAATATGTGAATAAAGAATTCATCCACATACTCTCTCTTCCCAGCCCTCTCTTTCCCACACTTTAACATGGGCTCTTCCAGTGGAAAAACTGTCTTAGTGTTAAGAAGCATTGGTGCTATCTCAAAACTGTTCATAAGAATAGAACTGGGTAAATAGACTAGGTAGAGAAAGGAAAATGAAGTTCATACCAGTTGTTTTCATTACATTTTATACATGTAAATTGTTTAATGAAATTTTGTACCAAACTCCAGTGGACATCCCAGTCCTTTTCACGGAAAACAAGAAAAGACTAGAATTGAACAGTGTATGTTATTTTCCAGAGTTTAAAACGTAGTAAAGTGTTCAACTGCTTTTATTTCTTACCCTTCTTGACCACGTCCTCTATGAACATCATATGAAAGTCCACCATAAGGAGCTGAGGAAAGCCCTGTAACCGGGTACCGTTTCCCTAGTAAGGCAGCATGTCCTCATGAAGGAAAACTAGAGGTGGTATGGCAGAGAATGTTTCTTATTTCTAGCGTTTTTTAATAAAAGGTTGGGGCTATGCGGGTTAGTCCGTGATGAGTGTTGTGTCACCACATTCCAGGACTGCACAATGACCTAGAGCGGCATCTTGGTCACGGGCTGTTGTTCACACCATCGCATCATATATGGTGATGGTAAACCTTGGCTGTATTCTTGCCCAGAATTTTGATCCTAATAATTTGAGGCTTAAAGGGAAGGGTTTGCTTTACAGCCACCTTTTGTTCCTTGTATGGGAAACCTACACTTTGACCTTATTATTTATTAGCACAGCCAGTTTGGGTTTCAGTTTTCCATTTTCCAAACAATTATTGGTAATAGTTTTTTTGCCCTTAAGAATGACCCTAATTTGCAGTACAGCACTGATGAAACATACAACTTCCCTCTAGTTCTTTAATGCTTCTCCCCCCACTACCATGACCCCAATTCTACCTTACAAATCTGGCTAGGCAGAGCATGTACAGATAAAAGCTCACAGCACAGGGAATCCAAGAATCAGAACCAATGATAGTAGCGATACCAGGAGGGTAAGGGTAAGATAGGGGGAGACAGGGGCAACCAATCACAGTGATGGACATAGAATCCCCTCCCAGGGAGATGGACTATAGAAAAAGTGGGTAAAGGGAGACAGCGGTCAGTGTAAGATAGGAAAAATCTTTTTTCACAAATTATCAAGGGCTCATAGGGGAGGAAGGTTGGGAAGGGGGAAATGAGTTGATAACAAGGGTTCAAGTATAAAGAAAATGCTTTGAAAATGATTATGACAACATATGTCCAAATGTGCTTGACACAAGGATTTATGTATGGATTGTGATTAGAGCTGTAAGAGCCCCCATTAAAAATGATTTTTTAAATGACCCTAATCAAAATGACTGCCTTAAGATAGCACAAAGCTTCCACTTAACTTTTATTTTCCCAAACTATTTTATTAGGAGCTAATCCAGACATACCATTCCATAATTCAATCATATCAAGCGTATTGTACAATTGCTACTTGAATCGGTTTTGAAACATTTCCTACCTTCTGTAACTCCTTGATATCATCTCCCCTTTATCATAATTGTTGTCTCCCCAGGAGCCCTTATCATAATTGTTGTCTCTGTAGGTTCATCTATCCTGGGTTTCATATACCAAAAACATAGAAAAGCATGTAACAAAGATTCAAGAAGGCTACCCATAATTGATAAAATACAATTGAACCCTAACACGAAAGAAAAGAATCCATAAGATATTAAAAATCAGATCTAAGGGTTATCAGAGGGAAGATCAAATGACAAAGTTTAAGCCATTCAATTCAAAGCTATTTTAATCTACTATAGGCATCTCTCCAATACTCTCTGATAACCAGGCATTCCCATCCATCACTTATGGTTAGAGGGAAACCCCCAGAGGCTTATTCCCTGTGTAGACCATTCAGATGTATTTTGGGCTTCCACTGTCATCCAAAGCCTTCTGTACACCAGAATCTACAGTTCAAGGTCTGATATTCCCTCCCTCCTTCAACTTTGGTTTATGTAATTTACAACCCTTGGGTCACAGATGTTGGTGCACTTCATCCATGTGGACTTAGTTGATGTCTCACATAGATGGGTGCTTGTTTAGAAACAAGCCGTTGAAACCCCAAGCACTATTCTGTCTGATAGCCGGGCACCATGTCATCTCTTCACCACCCTTTGCTATAGCACCTCGTGTTTCCTTCATGAAGGAGAGTATCGAGCAGGGCCATGTTGTAAGAACTGATTGTTCTAAGATTGGAAGTAGGGTTAAGTGCCAGCCCCAAATCCATTCCTGAATCTGTTCTTTATCAGCCTCTGGCTCACTTAGAGACACCCTTGTTAATTTATGGTAGAGAATGTTATTGACCATCTCCCTGGAGGATAAGGACCTTCTGTTTATAATATTATTGATTAGCCCATGGTACTAATTTTTAAAACACTATTGAGAGAGGGAGACTGAACAAATGTAGGCTAATTACCTATTGCAAAATTTGGATTATTGACTTGTACAGAATAAATCCTTATGTGACTGGACACTATTTGCACAAACAATGGGAGTTGGTGGTTAGGCAAAATTTACAATAATATTCACTGCCAGTGTCAGTCACAGGTTTGCCAGAATAATACATATCCTAATACAGCAAGCAGGGCTACGAAGTAGTAAGGAAATGTCAGCCTGGCTACCGACAGTTCATTATTCTTGGTTTAACTGTTTTCTGCTTCTTCACACATCACGTGATTTCAGTCTTAAGTCCTCGGGTTCAGGATCTATTTATTTTTCATATGTAGAATCTTAGGGCACAGGGAAGTGAATATGCACAGCACTTGAAATTTAGGGGTATTGACCGTTAAACCACAGGAGAAAGACCTGGCTACAGCTACGGTCTCTGAAACCCACGGCAGGGGTGGAGGGTGGGGTTGTTGTCAGTCTGCATTGACTTACTGGCAGTGAGTTTGGTTTGATTTGGGCCCTTTAATTTGGGCTCGGGTTGCATAGTGGTTGCATGTTGGGCTGCTAACCACAAGGTCAGCAGTTTGAAACCAAACTGCTGCTGCTCTTCAGGGGGCGGAATGAGGTTTTCTACTCCAGTAAAGGGTTCCAGTCTCTACAAATTGAGTAAATAAGAAGTCATCAAAAATGAGATGGGATGCATAAAGCTCAATATTCAAGGTGTTAGTAAGCTGAAATGGACTAGGATTAGTCCTTTTGAATCAGAACAACTGTCTCAGAAGAAGTACAACCAGAATGCCCCTTAAAAGCAAGGATAGTGAGACATGCTTTGGGCGTATTATCAGGAGAGACCAATTCTAGAGAAACAATTTCCTAGACACTCATATGTGTATAAGAAATCGCTGTATGGGCAATGAATGTACAGATGTGCTTTACACAATTGATGCATGTATAGATTATGATAAGAGTTGTATGAGCCCCTAATAAAACTATTTTTAAAAAAAGAAAAGAAAAAGAAAAAAAAAAGTGCCAGTCTCAGAAACCCACAGAGCTAGTTTTACCCTGAGTCAGAATTGACTCCATGGCAGTGAGTTCGGCTTCATTTTCATCCCTTAAAAGCAGTTTCTTTGTAGTGTATGATATAATTCCGTATCGTGATGTCAGAATGTTCCCATGCTGAGCATATTTCAGGAAATGGGACTTCAGGGAGCTGAGGCGGTGTTGAGTTTCTATCAAGGGTGGGGCGCCACTGCGCACCATTTACCAAAGCACCTAGTCATCACATACACAATTGTCTTCCTCGTGCAGCTGAATTGCCATAGAGGTTAAAGTGTAACACCACCAGGAAGTGAAGAGGGTACCGGGAAATCTATAGAAGAGAAAAACAAGACCTTTTATCTCTAGCAAGTACTAGAAATATGAGATACACGTCTTTTCCCGCTGATAGTTCTCATCTGGATGAACTGTTTGGAACTTTTGAGTCTCATCTTTGTATTTTTATAGATTATTAAATATACCGGCGAGGTTTGTTTATGTGCGCACTATTGATATTCACGATCATAGATATTGAACCTGAGAAATGCTAAAAAATAGTTTATAGTAAACAACACAAATTTATGTATAATTCATGGTAGACAATACAAATAGTAAATAATTAAATCATATAAATCCCCAAACCTAATACCATCAAGTCGATTATGATTCACAGAGGCCTGAATAGGGTTTTTAAGACAGCCCATCCTTGTAGGAGCAGGCAGCCTCAGCTTCCTTCCTAGAAGAAGTTTACCTTATGGCTCCCCGCAGCCCAATGTCCAACCCTCAGTGCCACCAGGCTTCCTCTGCATATAAATATAGTCGTGTGAAATAGTTTTAATGAAAAGTAGCTTTTGAGGGGGAAAAAAACCATCATGAGTGACATTGTTTATATTTTAGAAATCTCTTTAGTGTCTGTCTTATTAGAAATCAGCTAGATCTCAATCTGCCGATAAAAATTTCAATCTGTTGTAATAATGTTGTTTCGTTAGGTGGAGAGCAATTGCTTTGAGAGTGATGATGGCAACATATGTACAAATGTGCTTGACACGATGGATGTATGGATTGTGATAAGAGTTGTACGAGCCCCCCAAAAAATTATTTTAAAAATTAATTAATTAAAAAGTTTATGAGCCAAGTGTAGCCTTACAGGGCTGGCTCCAATCAGAGCCAAATTGACCCCCTTCCAAGAAATATATGCGACAGAGAACAACACTAAACCTCCAGGTTGGGGAGAGAGGCCGGCATACCTTACCTACATGGAAGCAAACCAAGAAGGAAAAAGAGAAAGGGGTGAGCTAGACCCCATATTTTCACGGCACACCAAACCCAGAGGACGACGTCCCTGCGTGGAGTTGCTAAGGCACAGAGAGGACTGAAGGGCCGACAACAGCTCAAGACATGAACCCTAACTGGAGCGTACTGCGACAGAGGACAAGACTGGGGACACACGGCGAGGAGGTAGTGTGGTCTGAAGCCCCTGCACCTGGGGGAACCACAAAGTAAACATAACAGATCAGCAATGGGAGCAAAGGCAAGCCACAAAACCCCTAAAGATCCCCCAAAATAGACTTCAGGCAGCTCCTGGAATTCCCCTAGACCAGTGGGAAGATAATCATAAGATCAGTGGACAGACCTGGAATGCTGTATGGTTTTTGTTTTTTTCAATCTTTTGTTTACCTTTTGTTTGCTTTATATTCTTGTTGGTTTGCCTACTTACATAAGATAGGCGTGGGAAGCAAGCTTGAGGAGAAAGCAACGGGATCAACAGTCCTGGAGGAACTTAGGGGACAAGGAAACAGGGTATAGGAGCGGTAAGCAAACAATACCATAGACAGGGGAACACTAGGGAATTAAAATCAACAACAAGAAGGATGTAGAGATCCTGGGGGTGTTGGAGCAACAGCAGTCTAGCTGAGAGGAATTACTAAGAGACAGAAGAAGGGCAAGTGTGATGGTGGGCAGCAGGAAGGTAAAAGGAAACAGGAACAATCTAGGAAGCAAAGCTATGAACAGAAGTATAAACATAGGTGTGTACATATGTAAATACATTAATTCATAAAAATAGAGGTATTGGTCTATGTACATATATTTATATGGCAATACATTGAGGTAGTGAGCAGACTTCAGGCCTCTGCTCTTACTCTCCTATGCAAGTGCACTTTGTTCTAACAACCTGGTATTGTGTGATGCTTATCCTCCCAGCATGATCACTACAGACAAAATGGGTGCATAAGCAAATGTAGCGAAGAAAGTGGGTGGTGCCTGGTGTGTTAGTCTGGGTTGACTAGAGAACAAATTCATAGGCACACTCATGTGTATAAGAAAGAGCTGTATGGAGAAGAGCAGCTGCATATTGAGAAAACAGCCCAGCCCAGATCAAGTCCCTAAGTCCAATATTAGCCCACATGTCCAATACCAATCTATAAAGTTCTCTTCAGACTCACCAAACACATGCAATGACGCTGAATGCAGGAGGATTACAGGCAAGTGGTTGAGAAGTCTGTGGATCCAGTGGCGTTGGACTCACCTCAGCACTGGCAGGGGTCTCCATGTGGCTTTTCCAGCTCAGGGCACTAGCATAGCTTCCTGTGTCTTGTCATCTGCGCTGCTATGTCTCCCAGGGAGTGAGCAGAGAGAATGTCTCCCACCTTCAAGGAGGAATGCCCAGAGCTTCCAGAATCCTCAGGAGAAAGTCATGCCCACACAGGGGCCTCATTGGCTATAATATAATAGACAGGCCAGACTCTACCCTTCACTTTTAATCCTCAAGTTGACACCAGATTACGTAACTACCACACCCGGCTATCAAAAGATGTCGTTTCTGGGGTCTTAAAGGCTTGAAGTTAAACAAGCAGCCACTTAGCAGTGAAGCCACAAGCTCACATAGAAGAAGCACACTAGCCTATGCCATCATAAGGTGTTGTCGGGACTGGGTAACAGGCATCAGAATTCCCATAACAAACAAACAAAACCATATTATTGAGAACTAGTGGATCGCTGCAGAGACTCAAAGCCCATATGTAGACAATGGGACATCCCATCACAAAGGGGTCACAGGGAAGGGATGAGTCAACCAGGGCACAGTAAAGCAGCAACGAGACACACAATATTCATCTGGTTCCTTGAGGCTTCCTTACACCATACTTTCATGACCCCAGTACTGCCTTTCACTTCAGGTTAGACCAGAGCATGTGCACAGGTACAGATAAGAGATATGAGCTCATGACACATGGAATCCAGGAACAGGAATGGGAGTAGTGATACCAGAAAGGTACAGGGAAGGTTGGGAGAGGAGGGGAGGATGGGGGACCTGATCACAATGATGGGTACATAATTACACCACCAGCACCCTTCCAGGGGGATGAACAACAGAAACCACGGGGGAAAGGAAGCAGCGGTCTGTGTAAGAGATTAAAATAATAATACTGTATACTTTACCAAAGGTCATGGGAAGGAGGGTGGGAGAGGAGCTGATACCAGGGGCTCAATAGAAAGTAAATATCTATAAAAGAATGATGGCAACATATATACAAATATGCATGATACAGTTGATGTATAGATTGTTTTGAGTTTCCCCCAATAAAATGATCTTTTAATTAAAAAACAAGTCTGGCCTTATAAAGATAGGTAATTAGTACAGGAATGAGTGAATGCTAATAGTCTTTTCAGATATTGTGACTACTTGCCCTTAATATTTTTGTAATGATTAGTTACTTATGTGGATTCAGAAACTACATTAAAAAGAGAAAAATGAAACTATTTTAATGAACTCTATACATTGCCACACTAAAATCCATTAGCTTGCCTTGTACTCAGAATAGATCTTTTACCCATGTGTGATTTTATAACATACAGTGGTCATTTGGGAAATACTGCCTCACTGAATTATTCAGACCTTCTAGATGTTGATTTATTTATTATACGATATTTTAAAATCGTGTTAATATCACTAAAGATGTCATCCAAAGTCTGCTGGTTTTGTGGGTTCTTACAATTTTTGTTTTTATACATTTGTAGAGGTGAAGAATGCAGTGTCTTTTGATGCTAGTGTCTTTGTTCAGAAGGAGCCCTGATGGCCTGGGGTTAGGCTTTGGGCACTTCAAGCCTGTGAGTTGTTCCCCTCCGGAGAAAGATGAGGCTTCCTAGGCCCGGAAGGAGTGTGTGAGGCCTACACGGCAGTACTACCCTGTCAGTTACGTAGGGCTGCTTTGAGCCAGAAGTCATCTCCACGGCAATGAGTTTTGAGTTTTTTATTTTCAAAATAATATCTTCACATGCGTGTCCAATTGAAAACTTCAAATTCTGCCCTTCCTTTTCATTCTGAAATATGTAATGAATATTTATTAGCTCTTTATTGGTTTTTTTTTCTTTTGTGTTTTTCATTAAACGATGTTAGTGTCCTAAATTCTGTCCTACTTTCGTTTGGTTGCCATAACGGAATACCCCAATGATTGATTGATCTGGGACTCCCCCGGTTGATTTCCTCACAGCTAGGGTGCTTCAGGCTCTGGGAGGACTGTGCTCTTCTTGTGGGCTCCAGGGGACAGCCTTTTTTGCTCTTCCCAGCTTCTAGTGGTGGAGGCATATCTTGGCACTTTTATGTGGCGTAGCTTCCCCTTGTATACTTCCTATTGTAAAATAAAATAATCACACAGAATATATTTTATAATTGTATTCATGTCTCGCCATTGTCTGTAAATTCTATGAACCCAGTTAGAAAGATAACCTGTGTTTTTATTTAGCCACACTTCCAGCTAAAGCATTAGTTGTGGCCAAGGTTGATGATTAGTCATTTATTGTTCCTGGAAATTGTAATTCATAGAGAAATGAAAAACAGGAAAACTATCATTATTTTAGCAACGGACCCATGAACTGTTCAAAACATAACCATTTCAGGAGCAAGTGTATTCCCTGAGAAAAGATAAACTTGGTGGCACTTGGCTAACAGACGACTCTGAAAGGGATCATAGTAAAAGGTACAAGATCGAGCGGAAGAAAACTACACTGTGAAACTCAAAATAGTGAAAAGACAGAGGCTACTGGAAAGTCCCTCCTCCCTTTGTAGTCGTGAGACTCCTTTCAAGCCTAAAACCAAATTTTCCCTGGGGGGCTCAGCTTTCAAGCCGATCATAATCAGGAGTATCAAAGGAACAGTGTACACATCGTTAGAACAGTCAACCATATGAGATCATAAGGATACAGCTCAGGAGGCAGGAAGGAACAGGGAGGAAGGACGAATGGGAAGGAAGCGCAAGGAGAAGGTGGGCAGAGTGCTGTTACATCGTGGGGACTGCAACCAGTATCACAAAATCAAAGTGTGTAGGAATTGTTGAGCGGAAGACCAGTTCCTGTACACTCTCACCCAAGTAACAAGAAAAGAGAGAAAATATACCAGGAAAAGAAGTCTATGTGTGTGAATTGAAAGTTTTTACTTACTGTTTCTAATAGAAGATACAGCTTTAATTTCATCTTGGAATGAATATTTCTCATGAGTAAAATAATAACTAAACCATTCTGTGCAGAAGCTCAAAATTTGTTGGACAGGCACGTATACAGTATTGAGGTGAAGAAAAGGCAGAAGCGTACCTTTTCTCACAATACTCCCCTAGAGGACCTAAAATCTTCATTGAGAGTTTGGAAAGAGCTGTTGACTTTTGCTTTATTTCACATTTAAAAGAAAGCGTCATTTTAAATGTGTGTGTGCCTGCATGTACATACATATTCTTGCCTTGCTCTCAAAGAAGTGTGAGTTTATGTTCAGAGAGCTCTTAACATGGAAAATCTAACTAATTTTCAGAGTGACTCTGAGATGGTGAAGATCCTAATTTGCTTTCAGCACCAGAATCCATATCATTTTCTTAATGACTATCGCAGTTCCAAGTCCAGAAGACCAGAAAGCCCCAGAGCTATTGTGATCTAGGTGAAGGGCTCTCATGTGTAAGAATTTTGTGACCTCATTTAACCTACAGATTCCGGGTCTCCATTCCCAGAGACTCTGATGCTATAAATTCATCAGCTAGAACTCAGGAATCTGTGTTTTAATAAGCTATGCTAGTATTTGATGATTTAGAGGCGTGGGTCTTGGGACCAGAGCCCGAGTGGTTGTGTTGGTTACTCATTGGGCTGCTAACTCTAAAGTCCACAGTTTGAAACCACCAGCCCCTCTTTGGGACTAAGATGAATCTGAATCTCTCTGCTCTGTGAAGGGCCACCGTCTCAGAAACCCATATGAGTAATTCTACCCGGTCCTTACAGTGTTGCTATGGGTTGGAACCAACCTGATGGCAGTGAGTTATTCTTGGGACTAGATGAAGAGAGTGTAGAATCTAAAATCTTTTCACTTTTGACCTCAAAGTTGATGTCTCCGTTTCGCCTATTTTGCATGCAAATTGTAATACCAACCATCTGTAACTACAATTTTATCCTTGAGTTATCAGTTTGTATACTTAGAAATTAGTTTACTCCAGGGATTGTTCCTGTGAAACAAAATCCTCATAAAAATGAAAACATACCCTAATATTCCTGAAGCTTCAGATGAATCTAACCAAGATTGATTCATTCTTTAAAAATCTTTCTTAACTGAAGCCAAAAAAGCCTTGGGACAGCAAGCAGTCCCCACATTAGAAACAGGATGTATTCCTAGATGTGTCTTTAAGAATTTGTAGGTAAGTCGGTGCAGGTGCATAGAGTTCTATTTAACCTCACTTTAGTGGAAGACGTGCCCTGGTGGTACTTTTGGGTAAGCAGTGGTCTGCTGAAGGAAAAGCCATTCGTTGGTTCAGACTCACTAGCCTCTGTGAGGGACCAGGATGAGGCTGTCCTAGTGACTGCCAGTCTTTGAGGCTCTATCACTATTAGATCTACCACCCCCTTTTCAGAAAAAAAAAACAACTACTCAGTGCCCCCTTGGCAGTTAACAACTTTTGTACAGTAACCTGTAATCCAGGATGATGTATAGGTATCTGCTTTTGCATTACCCTGAATCTGGATCGCTGCCTCACTCCCCAGGGGAGAGTGTCGCCCGGTGTGTCAGAATAAACTCAATGCCAGTGAACTTTTTGCATGGTTTTTAGTTAAAAAAAAAAAGCCTTTACTCTCATTAAAAGCTTCAAGTGCAGCCAGTGGATGAGACTGCAAGATGAATTTGTTTCAAGTCACCATTAATTCTATCTTTTCAAAGCGAGGGCGATTTTATGTAACATGAAAGGACAAGGTCGAGTTGTTTGTAAACCAGGTGTCTGTAACTAGGGCATGCCTGTATTTTTCTAATCCATCAATATTATGTACAACTCTATTTAGGTGTGTTCTAATGATATACATATCTGTAGATTAATCTATTTGATGGCATAGAAATTACCTCATTAATTTATCTAAATGTAAAGTTTTTTGGAAAGCTACAGCCAGCACAACAAAATATTTTTAAAAATGTCTACAAATAAGAAATTTTATGATGACTTCCCATATTTCATCAAATAAATCTTAGTCAACTAATGAAAAAAATATTTTTTCTTTGTCTCTTTTAGTGTTAAATGTTTACAAAAGACAGTGAAGGATTCCTATCACATAATGTGTAGACCTTGTGCGAGTGAACTTGAAGTTTGTGCTAAATGTGGGAAGAAAGAAGACATTGTTATTCCGTGAGTACTGTTCTAGATTTTTAAAGAAATCGACACGTAAATGTTTACTGGAACACTATATAACAGAGCTTTTAAGTTGCAGTATATCATGCTAATGTAGACATTTTTGTTCCTGGCCCCCCAAAATTGTTAGTGAGTTTCTCTATCATTACAATCAAAGTGAAAATTTATAGTTTGATCTTTTTTTAAAAAAACATTTTATTAGGAACTCATACAACTCTTATCACAATCCATACATACATCAATTGTGTAAAGCACATCTGTACGTTCTTTGCCCTCATCATTTTCAAAGCATTTGTTCTCAACTTAAGCCCTTTGCATCAGGTCCTCATTTTTCCCCTCCCTCCCTGCTCCCCCCTCCCTCATTAGCCCTTGATAATTTATAAATTATTATTTTGTCATATCTTGTCCGACGTCTCCCTTCACCCCCTTTTCTGTTGTCCGTCCCCCAGAGAGCAGGTCACATGTACATCTTGTAATCGGTTCCCTCTTTCCAACCCACTCACCCTCTACCTTCCCAGTATCGCCCCTCGATCTTTTCTGTGTGTGTGTGTGTGTGTGTGTGTACCGTATATACTTGAGTATAAGTCAACCCTAATCTCCGCCGAGGGACCTAATTTTACCACAAAAACTACATGAAAAATGTGCTGAAAAACTTGACTTATACTTGAGTATATACGGTATATATAAAGTTTCTTAGTGGTTATCAGAAGTGGAGGGAAGGGGCTTTTATTATTTTATTAGGCTTCTGTTCATTGAGGAATGTGGTATTCAAGGTCTTTTAAAGCTACACTATTAAAATAATGAAAACCTGATAAATAATCACAAGTTATTTTTTCTTTCATCGCCAGGTTTAACAAGGAACCAGAAAAGACAGAAAATACTGAAAATAATCTAAGTTCCAACTGTAGAAGAAGGCACTTAAGAAATGAAGATGAAATTGATGGTGCTTTAGATTTTGATATTGATTTAGATGACACTGAAGAAGACAATTAAGTGAACTAGTAAAATTACAACAAATGTCAGTCCAACAGCATGAAGTTCTGGCTGCTTGATTTTTTTTTCTTTAAATCCTATAAAATCGGAAAACTTATAGAAAATGGTCGCAATGTATCCATGGACCACATAAATTAGGTATGGTAACATTTAAGTCATTATGTGGCTTTCTTCCAGCGTTTCTTTTTGTTGGTTTGTTTCTTACATTAGTAAATTCCATCAACTAGATTATTTCCCAAAGTGAGTACTGGGATATTATATTACATTGGATGGGAATTCTTTTGAAGACTTACCCATTATTATCCGACTGAAAATGACTAAGAATTAGTGGTTACACCTGAATAAAATGTTTATTAAAAGAAAAGAATTGGTGGTTACATAAGAACTACTTCATATCAATATCAGAAGACATTGTTTGCGAGGGGCTAGTCCCCCGCCCCCCAAATGCAATTGTACCGGGCAGAACATAGCGCTCATGGTACGCATTTTCCCCGCTAGGCGAGTATCAAGCAGCTTGATCTGAGTTAACGCACCCAGTGACAGTTTTGCGCAAACCTTGTTTTTTGTGATAGCTGATTTAAGAGAAAAGTGTGTGGCTATGAAATGTTGCTTCCTGCTCTGGAAAAATGCTGCAGCAATTGCTGACATTGAACACGGTTTACAAAAACAGCGCTGGGGCAAAAACCGGGGTATGAGTGGTTTTCTCGTTTCATCAAAGGGTGAAATGTCGATTGAAGACAAACGTTGTTTTGGAAGTGCACCAACTTCCCCAACAGATGAACATGTTGACTTCTAGTGCATTTTCAAGTTTGTTCCACCAGGTCAGACTGCTCTTCAAGCTTTCCATTTGGAGGTTCTAAAAAGATTGTGTAACAGTGTGCTACAAAAAGGGCCTGATTTGGGGCAGACGGAGCCGATTTTGCCACCACAACAATGCACCTGTTCACCTGGTTATCTCAGTGCACCAGTTTTTGGCAAAAAAACACCAGCATGCTTCTCTTGCCCAATGCACCTGACACACCTGACCTTGCTCCATGTGACTTTTTTGTTTTAGCAAATGAAGAGGGGTACGAAAGGACAAAGATTTGATGTCTTAGAAGAGGTGAAGGAAAAAGAGGGAGGTGCTGTCAGCCATACAAACAGATGAGTTTGAAAAAATGTTTGCAAAAATTGAATTACAGATTTGACAAATGTATTAAGTGTAATGGAGAGTACTTTAGTGATATGGTTGTTTTGTTAAAAAAAATACATAGCTCTGAAACAAAAATTTCTGGGCTTTTTTGGATACTCCCTTGTATGTTGCTAACCTCAAAAATTGGTCCTCAGTAATTACTTTTTGATTGATTGATATCAAGTAAACGGTCCATATTGCAAAAATCCCATGCTTAACATCTGTTCTCTATAAGGCAAAGCAGATACTTTTTCATGGCAACTATACAGCAGTTTTTCTTTGAGAATATTTTTGCATACTTTCCCACATTTTTACCTTTTTTTCCTCTTGTGAAATATAGGAAAAGATGCAAAAATGTAAATATTGTTTAACGAATAGTGATCAGCCAGGTAAAATAATTGCTCCTACCAGAAACCCCCAGTGGGGCCTTCGCTCATCACAGGTCAGCTTCCTTTCCAGACTTGACATGCCCTTCGATTGGGTAATGACTTTCTTCATAGTTGCACCACTCTGTTTGTTTCTTCTTAAACAGTATAAATTCTGAAGCCGTCTTTTTCCACTTTTCCCCTATCTTTTATTTTGAAAAATTTCAAACCTACAGAAAAATAGGGGGGAAAACACGTATAATGCACGTTTGCTACATTTCTTAAAATTCTTCTCTATGCCATTATTGTTTTTATTAGTAACCCTCAAGCGGGTGCTCTCCTAATGGTGACCTCGTGTTACAGGTTAGGAAGGCTCCCCATGGTTTTCAGGGACTGTTATCCTACGGAAGCACATCACCAAGACTTGCTTTTGTGGGACCACAGGGAAGATTTGAACTGCCAACCTTCTGGTTAGTCCCCCAGTGAAAACTTTTGGCACTATTTAGGGAATTTAATCTATGGAGCTCTGGTGGTGCAGTGGGCTAAACACTTATCTGCTAACTACCGGGTCAGGGGTTCTACAGGAGCAAGAAAAGGCTGCTCTACAGGAGCAAGAAAAGGCTGTCTGCTTCTACAAAGATTCAAAAGTTCCAAAAACCCAAAGGTACTGTTTTGTTTTGTCTTAGAGTGTTGCTATGAGGCAGCATCGAACTGATGTCAATGAGACTCATAATAAACACATTTAATAATAATAAACAAACAGCATAGAGACAGTTTGAACAAAGAAGGACTCCACATTTTTTAAAGGAACTGTGATTCATAGCATTCTCAATGACTGATCTTTCAGAGGTTGATTGCCAACTCTTCTTTCCAAGGCACTTGCTTTTGGGTGGATTCAAACTGTCAACCTTTCCACTAGCAGCTGAGAACTTTACTACATCACCCAGAGACTCCATAGATAGATGCACCTGATCATTTGATTGGCTGAATCATTTGAGAGTAAGTGGAAGCCATTGAATTTGAACGTTCTCTGAACAGACATACTACTGTGTACATGTTATTTTGTGTCTCTTTTTCACCATTATAAAATTTGTGAGATTGACATGTACTATATTTATTTCACATTACTGGATTCCAACCATTTTTTTTTCTTTCCAATGTTGAGTGCTATTGGAGACATCAGAGTTTTCCTGTTATAAGTGGTACTGCCATGGGCATTTATGTATGTGTCTCCTGGCAGTGTGTGTTCCTGTTAGATATAGCTCTAGGAATAGTAGAGGCCGTCAGGTAGAGCTTCACTACCTAAGCCCAAACGTTTTTCCTAAGGCCTCTTCCCTCAAGTTTCAGCAGCTCCATATTCTTGCTAACACTCAGTATTAGGCTTAAATTTCTCCTAAATTGAGATTTGTGTAATAGTATCTTTTTGTGTTACTAATTTTTATTTCTTGATTTCTTAGGACCTTCAGCCCTTTCATATTTATTGCATATTGTGAGTGTGTGTTTTGAAGTAATGGGATTAAGGAATTTTAAATCTAGACTGGACAACAGAAGAAACTGAGGGATTATGTTTGTTAAAGATGATATTATTTCAGAAATACATACTAAACCCTGCTGAGAAATAATATCACTTTACTTCTACACATTTCAGCATTAAAAAAAGCATAGACCAAATAAAAAGTGCCTAGGAATAAGTCCACAAAAATAACTCAGGACCCAAGTGACAAAATATAAAACCTTATTAAGATGTTAAAGAAAATAAACCCAAAGTAAACTACTAGTGCAGGATCAGTATGAGTACTTGGAGGTCTTGTCATCCTAAGCCTGCAGTCTTTAAAGACCGTATTTTCTAAACTATGCAACTTTGGATTTTAAAGTGCCAATTTAATGATCATCAGACCTCACTTTTAAGTTCTTTCCAGGTGAATGTGTTGTAATACCGCAGATGACTAGGAGAGAAATTTAACAAAGAGCATCACCTAGTGACATAGACTCATGTAGTTCTTCAGTGCAAGGCGCGGATGTTTTGTTTTGTTAAGCAAATTTAAGTTCATTTGCCTATATAGGTAACATAGCTCTCCAGAATCTTGCTTTCCAACCTCAGAACTAGGTTTACTTGGAACGTCCATCTAGAGATGAGGCTGCAGTGTGGTGAATCAGTGCAGTGCAGGGGGTCGGGTATACCACACCTTGATATTTGGCAGCTATGCGGAAGCATCACCATGTTTTACAGGGAGTTCCAAACCTGAGTGATTATGAAAGCCATCTAGAGAGCTTATAAACCATTTGGATTCCTGGGATCCTCTGATTCATGAGTGTGGTATGCCTGACCCAGGCAGTGTTTCATTTTGTTGTGCATAGAGTGTGTTATGAGTCAGAACCAACTCATGGCACCTAATAAAACAATAACATGACACAGGAGTTTTTAGTCTGTTTTTGTTTTCAACAGTTACAACAAACACAGCTTCTCTCATAACCCCAAACCCTTCTCATGCCACGCCCTTCTTTCTGTGCCCTTTGCCAGGCTTTCCCTTCCAGAGTCTGTCTCGCAGCCAGGACTGGTCATGTGAGGGTACTGTGCTCAGTGCTGCTGGGAAAGATGTACCTCCCGGACAACAAAGACAGCTCTTGTCTCCCTGCACTTCCCATGAGAGTATGATTGTGTGAACCTTGCAACCATGACAGGAAAACCAAATGTGCTACAGAAAGTGATCTCCAGCCCCGGCATTTTAAAATGGTGGAGCTAATGAATTCTAGACCCAGCCACCTACAGAATTATTGTGAGATAATTCAGTGTCTAATTGCACAGCTACTGATTATCAGAAATCCTGTGCCTTGAAGGTAAATGCATTTCTTAGTCAACAACTCAAATATGGAAAGCACTGCTCTGCAGAGCAGGAGCTCTGGTGGCATAGTGGTTATGCATCAGGCTGCTGACTGCAAGGTCTGAGCTCGAAACCACGAGCAAGAACTCAGGAGAAAAACAGAAAAGCTCTTCATTCCCACCAAGAGTGACAGTGCTGGGAACCCACAGGGGTCGTTCTACCTTGTCTTATGTAGTCCCTATGAGTCATAATCGACTCAGTAGCAATGAGTTTGGTTCTGCAGAATCTATGTGTCACGGCACAATGTAGAGAATTTATGACTAGTAATGAAGACTTCTGAAGTTGCTCGCCTAAGTTCTGCAAAGGAAGAATTAAATACATTATATATAATACCAGGTCAAATAAGAAAGTATTGCTATTAGGGTTTGAGTTCATAAATGGGCAGAATCAAGCAAAGCATGCGCAACATGCCTCTGGGTTCACTAGGTGACTGCAGACAAGTTTCCTCAGTAATACATTTCCTTAGTCTCATTAGGGCGCCTTCAAAAGAGGTCCAATCAAAATAGATCCTCGGGGATCTGCTGGGCCAGTTAAGTCAAGGGGCAATTTTGATGGAATTTCTCAAAGGACACAAGGCAATCACAGAGGCTTATTGAGGAGAAATTTTAAGCCTTGGGGGCTGATAAGCCAAGAGTAGAAAGACCACAGGCTGTTAGATGCAAAGCCAAGTGAATCCAAAGTTACTAGATGGCTGGTGGCTCCTAGGATCAGCAGACAATATGGCAGTGGGTCAAAGACCAGATGCAAGATCCAGATCCAGCAGAAGTGACAAGCTTTTCCACAGTCTACTTAAGGTGCAGGCAACACACCCAAGGAGTCTTTCTTTCAATTGTATCAAGGCCGTAATAAGGGAATACTGCATGATTTTAAATCAGGAAAAATGTGTATCAGGGTTGCATCTTCTCTCCATACTTAATATGTATGTTGAGCATATAATTAGAGAAGCTGAATTATAGGAAAAATGTGGTATTAGGGTTGGAGGAAGGCTTATCAACAACCTGAGCTATACGGATGACAAAACCTTGCTTGCTGGAAGCAAGGAGGACTTGAAACACTTGCTGATCAAGATCAAGGATTATGACTCAATGTAAAGAAGACTATGAGATAACATAATTCTCTCACAACCAGACCATGAGATAACATTATGATCAATAGATAAAAAATTGAAGTTTTCAAGGATTTTGTCTTGCTTGGATGCACAAGCAATGCTCATAGAAGCAGCAGTCAAGAGATCAAAGGACACATTGCATTGGGTACATCAGGGCACAAGATCTCTAAAATGATGAAGGCAAGGATGTTACTTTGAGAATTAAGGTAAGGCTGACTCAAGTGATATTATTTTCTTCCTCCTCCCACATTCATTGTTTGCTCCCCAAATCCCCTCACAACCCCCACTACTGCCACATCCCTGATAAACCACTGTATCCACTCCTGTGCTTAACAAACTGGGAAACCCAATGGAAACAATAAAAATCAAAATAAAACAGATAAAGAGTAAGAAACAAGACCACCATCAATATTTTAAAAGCCAGAGAAGAAATTTCTGTCATGGAACAAGTGAGAAATATTTGAGCCTAAAGCAAATTCAAGCTGGATCTAGAGGGAGGTCAACTGACCAAGTATATCATATTGGTTTAATACACTGTAATCAAGTCAAGCTGTTTGCCTGGTCTCTAGCTAGAAGGGATCTGCTGGACATATAATCTGACTAGCTAACTCTGCAGATGGATTTTGGGCTCCCACTGTCCTCCGTCGCCTTCTACAAATTGGGTGTTCACGATTTAAGCTCTGATACTTTTCCCTTCATCATATTTGGATTTTGTTGTCGTCATCTTTGGATCACATAGGCTGGTGTGCTGCTTCGATGGCCATGGTATTTTCCATTGCCTCATGTGCATGTGAAAATTAGACGTTGAATAAGGAGGACGGAAGACAATCTGATGCATTTGAACTGTGTATGGTGCTGGCAAAGAATAGTGAACCTACCATGGGCTGCCAATTCAGTCCCTTGGCCACCCTTTCATACTAGTTTCTCTCATTTTACCCACCTGGTAGCTTTTCTTCTTTCTGAAGAACCCTTGAGTCCCAGGCTTTAGCTTTCTAGTCACCACTAACACACCTAAATGCAAAGCACTTTTATCAACCCCCCCCCCCCGAAAGTTGATTTCCACATGTGAAATATAATACCTGTCTTTCTAATTAGGTGGTCACCTAATTATGAGACCTACCAGCATAATGGAGAGAATATAGGTGTTTACAACCAACCCCGGATCGATCTAATAACTGGACATTAAAATCGAGAAGGAAAGAAAAATTGCTGATATGTTTTTTATCATGTAAAATAACACTTTTTTAGTGTTCTCCATTTCAACCATTGTGAAATATTAAAACCCAGAGAGGATGCTGAGCATCCCCTGGATGGTTAGCAGACACGTGGGCAGTGGGGAGACATGGCTTTCAGTGCTGCCTGGAAAGTAAGGGGGCACAGGGTCTCCTCTGTCCTGGTGTCGATGGGTCCTGCCCTGTGGGCTTCAGCTACAGGACACACCTTCATCATGACCTCCTGACCCCACCCTCTGGCATGTGTCACTTTCAACCTGTGTTATCATCTGCAACAGCGCTCAGTCCTCAACTCGCCTCCTCTAGGCCAACTCTGTCAAGGTCTTGCACAGCCTGGGTCTGGCTGGGCCAGGGATGACCCTGGCTGGTGAGGTTGGAGGTGAGGCACCCTGCCCACCAACTCACATGCCATCCCTGGGCATCCTCGAGGCCTAATACTCCAGCTGGAGTGACAGCTGACCACACCCACTCCCCATCTCCTCCCATGCTTCCACCTTCTCCTGCTTCCTGCACCTTCCCCACTTACCATCGTGGGCTGCTTCCACCCTCTCAACTGCAGAAGGACCCACACCACTGCTTTCTGACACCCTGCATCTCCTCGTCCTCCACATTGAGGATTTATCCTGTGGACTTACACTCATGCAAACACCTGTCCGTGGTGCTCATGGAAACACTCTTATCAGACTAATGCCCATCAACACATGGTCCCAAATGTGATCGAACTTCACCTGGATCAGAATCAACTTGGTTGCAAAGAGTTAATTTGTTTTGAATTAAGTCTTTTTTCTGAGGCCTCTTACTTCATTAACTCTATGATCCCCTGACCTCACCTTCTCACCCTCTTCACCTGTGCCTTCCACGGACCCACCTCACTCCTCACCCCTCCACACCTGGGTGACCTATTTCCTGGCCCACCTCACTCACCCTCAGAGGCCACATCTGTGCACTCACTGAGTCCCCCTTTCTTCTTTCTCCCACACCGTGTCCATTTAGGAGCCTTCCTGTCCTCCTCACTGACCTCAGCTGGGCTCCTCCTGACCCTCCCACCTCCTCACTCCTCACACCAGGGCTGTCTTTCAACCCCATCTGTCTGCCTCTCCTTCCCCCATCTGGGAGTTCTCTGGGCCTTACCCAGCTCCTTAGCACCCAGAGCTTGTCTGCCCCTTGAAATAGACCTCACAAGGTTCCCACTGGAATGAAGATTCTTCACATCAAAGATTAGGATTGTCTCTTCAGAGCACTGGGTTGATGTAAGTGGGCAACATAGATATTGGATACCCAAAATGGGGGATAAAAGCATGAAGTGTTTGGCTTACAAACTTTCATAGGTGAGGGAGTATAGTCATGGGACTTTGGTGTAAGTGTTCACTTAACTGCAATATTAGGCAGAATATTGTGTTGTTCACATATAGGATGTTATGTTTAAATGAGGCTTTGGCACATACTGAGTTACATGCATTTTAGTTTTATCCTGTGAGTTACAGAGATGGTCATATTATTGTTTGTTTGAAAATTATATATGGCTAAAGATTTGTGTGAAAGTGTCAAGTGGTCAGTGGCAGTTACATAGTCTCCTGTCAACTTGCAAAGGTATGGATGGAGTCTAGCCTATCAGTCAGGCCATAGCCAATGAGGCTTTTGTGTGGACATAGCCTGCTCCCGAGGATTCTGGGAACTCCTGTATTCCTCTCTGGTGGCGGGAGACTCTCTCTGCTTCATCTTCTTGCTGACAAGCCACATGGAGCTACACTGATATAGCCAGAGCCCTGAAACTAGAGAAGCCATGAGAAGACCCGCACCAGCACTGAGATGCTTCCACCACCACTGGATCCACAAGAGTTTCCACCCACTGGCCTGTGACCTTCCTGAATTCGGTGTCATTGCATAGCTGAGTGAGTCTAATGAGTTTATGGGCTAGTGTAGACATATGGGGTAATATCGGACTTCATTAACTCTATGTTGATCTGAAATTTATGGATTAGAACCCATGGGACTTGCTGGGCTGGGATGTTGTCTTAATGTACAAATTCTCTTTGATATAAAGTTCTCTCTTAGATGCATATGAGCGTCTATGAATTTGTTTTTCTAGTCAACCCACTAACACATCCCTCCTTACCCACCTAGGGATTTATCCTGTGGACAGGCTCTCGTGCACATACCCGTCCAGAATCCTCCCAGAAGTACTACTCTAATTGGGTAGAAGGTGGACACTACCTGAGTGTTCACCAACAGATGAATGGTGAACGAAACCCACCGTAGGATGCCCCTGAGCCTTAGAAGGGAAGGGGCGTGGAGGCTGCTGTGTTGCGGAGGACACTTGGGAATGTTAAGCGAGGTGATGGAAGCAAGGGGGACTCTGAGTAGATGGACCCACAGACACAGAGAGCCCATCACTGAGTGCAGAGGAAGAAGGCTTTGTGGTGAGGCGCATCATGTGGAAGCAGATAGAGGCACTGGCTTGATCAGATTATTAAATGACATAAAGTCGCTGTCACACACGTTAAAGCTGGGAAAGAAAAATGACAGGATAAATTTATGTGGAGTCTTGGTCCCTGGAGTCATCACACCTTGGAGTGGGACTTGTGCCCAGGTAGCCCCTCCTCCCACACTCTCAGGTGATGCTGGATGGAAGGTCAGAAGAGTGGGGTAGGGAGGCGCAGGCAGAGTACAAACCATCTCACTGCTTGGCTCCGCATACAGCTAGAAACGGACACAGGTCCTGGGTGTGGCAGAGGGTAGCCCTGGACCACACAGGCAATAGACAAATGCCAGCTTGGTCCCTGCCCCCACCCAGCAGTACTGGGAGCCCCTTTAGAGGCTGGAGGGGATGGAGAGGATGAGGGTTTGGGGCAGGAAGAAGTGGCTGGGCACCCCAAAATATACGTCAACAAAGTATGTGACAAACTGGAGTTCACTGCTGGCTCATCTTGCGGTTCCATTCCTTGGTTCCACTTCTGGGGTTCCCAGAGCTAAAGGGTACGACATGGGCAGGTAGCAAGGACCCAGGGCTCCCTGAGATGCATAAGTTGTACACAGAACCTGGTGCCTCACAACAGGAGGCCAAAGGCACACCCCTCCTCCCCACAGCAGCTCTGCTGGAAGGAGGGACAGGGGTGGGGTGATAAGGACCCTGCCCCCAGACCCAGGTCAGAGGGAGCCCAGCAGGAGGCAGAAGGGCTGAGCCCTGTGGGGTGGGAGGAGAGTCAGGGGATCTGCGGCTATGAGGGCGGGGGCTCCGTAATACGCCCCAGCCACCAGTTCCGGTGGGGCTCCGGCTCCTCCCAGTGCTCCTCCCACTGGGTCTGGGTCTGGGTCAGCTCCAGCTCCTGCGGCACCAGTAGATCCATCAGCTTGTCTTGCGGGCCTGTGGTAGTACTTGGCAACTGGCCCAGAGCACCTGAGTCCTTCAGCCTCTTGGCTTCATAGTCTGGCATCCTGCCGGTACAGACTGCTGCTCAGGGCTGTGCTGACTGGCACATGAAGTCATCCTTTCAGGTCTGCCCCCCAGAAGGCAGCACGGAGGGGCAGCACAGGGTGGGCATTGACTGGCACGGGGCTGTGGCTCCTCCCCTTGTCATATCTCCAAGGGCAGAAGCCCCAGTGGAGAGACGGGTGGCTGTGGCGAGGTCCTCCCCTAGTGGGGTGGGAGAACCCTTCTCCGTCAGGGAGAGCTCAAGGGTCCTGGGGGAGGAGACGCTAGATCCCTCACGGGTGCAGAGAATGAACTGGGGCACCTCTAATGAGAAAACAAATAAGCTATAAATAAATGATAAATGTAATAGCTATTAATTGAGCTATTAACATAGTAACAAAAAAGACTGCTAAGGTAAGGGATATGAAGGCGCTGGGCTGT
This sequence comes from Tenrec ecaudatus, assembly GCF_050624435.1. NCBI lineage: Eukaryota > Metazoa > Chordata > Mammalia > Afrosoricida > Tenrecidae > Tenrec > Tenrec ecaudatus. Next base: position 70,391,056 of record NC_134539.1, on the reverse strand, counting down.
GGAACGGATGCTCCCTGGTTGGGAGGAACAGCTTCCTCCAGGAGCTGTGTCTGTGGCTGGGCCTCAGCCGCCCGGGCAGAGCTGGAGCTGGAGGACCAGGGGCCACCCTGAGCCCCACGGCAGCTTCAGGAGCAACGTGGACAGAAATGGATGTTCCCGACCTGCCACGATCAGGTGGTCCAGGACCACAGTCCAGCCTTGCAGCTGGCTTGGCACCTGGTCCCAGGGACGGCCCTGGGGGGTTGGGAGCTGATGCTCTCTGGCGCTCCCGTGACGCTGTGGGAGCACAGTCCACTCAGCCTGCGCTCCCTCCACCAGCTCTGCAGGCGGCCCAGGAAAGCGTGCAGGCTCCCAGCCTGGTCTGTCAGGGTTGGTGACTAGTCAGCTGGTCAAAGAGGACCAAGTGCTGGATGCGGCTCCGCTCTGCTGCGGGACCCACAGGGCTGTGAGCCAGTGTCCCATGAGCTGATTCTGGAGGCTGCCCAAGAAGAGGGCACGGACGTCCCGCAGGCTGGCAGACTTCTCAAAGTGATGCAAGTCACCATGGACAACCTGGTGCTCTTGGGAGCTCCGGTGCTGGCTCAGGAGCAAGACGGGTTTTACAAGGGGGTTCTCAGTCTCTTTGGCAGGGCACTGGGTGAGAACCCAGCCTGGCAGCAGCTCTCGGTCAGCTCGGATTGACCGAGCTGGCAGCTGAGGACCTGGTGCTCCATGGAGCCCACTGCTGGGGCAGGACCTGCAGGGACAGCAGTCAGTGAGCCAAGAACCCATGCTGGCAGTGGCCCAACAAGAGGGCCTGCCCTTCTAGCTGGCTCTCCGATTAGAGAGCTCCTGATTGAGACCTGGGTCTGTAAGCAGGTCCAGTGCCGGAGAAACTGCTGGGGAGACAAGCACTGACTGCTGGGCAGTCAGAGGGCCCAGAAATGAAAAAAAGAAAACGTCTGACTGTCAATCAGCTCTTCATGTGACGGCTGCTAATAGAGGGTATGGGGGCCTGTAGATCCGGCAGCATTGTCAGGAGGCCCGGAGGGACATCATCAGACTAGCATCTGGCTAAAACGATCATCCTCTGTGACAGTATCTGCATTTCTGTACGGGGACGGGGCAGGCGGTGGTAAGTGCAGCGCACTCCCCCTCTGGTGATGTTGGACGTGAGCCTGTGGGTGGTTCTGGACCACCAGCTCCTCCCTTTCCCAGCAGGTGTCAGGCCTGGCTCTGGGGCTGAGAAAAGGAGGAGAAAAGTTCACCCCCATGACTGCCTTCCCTCCTGCCTTTCCAACGACCGAAAACACCCCAGTCACTCCCTAGATTTCCACCCCGGCAGTCTTCCCGGAAGGTGACCCCCCAGTGGAAGGTCATAGGTGAGTCTGAGCTCTGGCTCAGCTGCCGCTCAGAGGGCCTCCCTGGGTGCCCCACCCTTGCCCCCTCCCCTGCAGGGTCTGGTTTCATCATGCCACAAAGGTCTCATCTGCATCCTGCATGAAGTCACAGGCACTCCCATGTGGAATGGAGGAAGGACCTGGCGTCAGAGGCACCCTACCTCACCAGCAGGGTCAGGGTCTCAGACCTCTGACCTGAGGCAGGCCATGGGACACAAGAGAAGCCAATGGAGAACGAGGCTGGGTTTCCCAGTGGAATTTAAGGTGGGGGCGATTCAGCTATGACGCACTGTCATGGAGTAGCATATCCTGGCTCAGAGCAAAGCTGTAGGACTCAAGACTTTGAGGACCAAGGTGCACCTGACCGAAGGTGTGCTATTTTCAGTTCCCTCGCATATATATGAAGGTCGGGAATTGAAGAAAGATCATAGAAGAATCTATGCATGACGTCTGTGGTTGGAGAAGAAAATTGAAAGTACCATAGACTGCTGAAAGGACAAACTGATCTGTCTTAGAAGTACTTCCGGGGTGCTCCTTAGAGTTAAGGATGGCAAGACTTCATCATATACACTTTGGACTTGTCAGAAAAGACTGGTCCCTATAGAAGGGCATCGTGTGTATTAAAGTAGAGGGGCGGTGAAAAAGAGCAAGGCCCTGGACAAGATGGAATGATGGGCTCAGGCTTGGGGACAATTATAAGCATGGCACAGGACAAGGAAGCATTGGGTTCTGTTGTGAATCAGGTCGAAAATGACTTGATGGCACCGAATAACAACAACAACAGTATAGTAGCATCAAGTCCCATCTGGCCATCTCAAGTCCTTGAGTCGGGTCCCCAACCCCTTATACTCACAGGGTTTTAACCAGCCTTTTCTTGCCGCCTTATAGGGCTAGATGACGTATGTGACTGTGATCTCCTCCTCCTGGGGGATGACCTGCTGGCAGCTCTGCAGAGAAAGTGCCCAGAGTGGACCGGGAGGCATCAAGGCCTGTCCAGGCTGCTCCTTCCCTCTCTGCCCCTTCAAGCCTGGTATCCCTTCAGCCTCAGATGAGTTCCCAGATCCCCATCAGAGAATGACTAGAAATAGCCACTGAGTGTTGCCGCAGGACTAGGGAGGAACTGGGTGGGTGCAGGGTCAGCAGCGGACCACATCAGGTCAGCTGGAACTCAGAGAAAGTCCAGGGAGGAGAACCACCTGGGCCTGACCATCCTTCATTGAAGCCCTGGTCTAGGCTTAGGTGCTAGGGTCTCTTGTGATTGAGGGGTGTTGGGGTAGGGGTCAGAAACGGGTCTCAATCTGTATCACCACACCACCTAAAGCACCCAACCCGATGGACCACTGCACCCCCACTACCCTACTCTTGGTCAGATCCAGCCCCATGAGCTCAATAATGGGGGCATCTTTAGGATGGACCCGGGGGAGCCCTAATGAGAGCTGTAATGAAGCAGCAGCTGGATTAGCATCGGTACTATCTTCATCATCACCTGCCTCTCCCATGTCTCTGCAGACCGTCCCTGTGACCTCAGCCCACATCTCTCTCTCATGGGCACTGCCACATCCAACAGTTTCCTGCTTCATCCATCCGTTCTGTCCTCACTCCCTTCCTGCCCTTGCTGTAAGAACCTGCTATGACCAGAGAGGAGACTGTGGCATCGGAGAGGTGGCCTGATCCACACGGGACTGCTCTGTGTTACCTTTGGCTCCTTATGGCCGAATGACAGATCTTTCGCTGGTTTGAGTGTTCACCATGTGTCAGCATCCCTATCGAGGGTAGAATGCCTCGATTGTACAGCATGGGGTTCACAGGACCTTCTAAGACACCTGAAAAGCGTCTTTCTGCCTCAAATGCCTCCACTAAGTGAGCTCAGCAGGGCCTGTTTCTAGAATGTGGATGCATTGTACATCCAAGCATATGTAAGATCATATTCTGGTTCCCTAACCTCGCATAAAACCTCCCCAAAGTCCTCTGGGCTGCTCAAGTCTCTGCCTCTCCATTTACCATCTCTATAGCTGTACCCAGTAACATCAGCACAACCTCCTGACCTTCAGGAAGGCCTGAATGCACCCAGCTTTGACCAACAGAGCCGGCCTCTAACATGGCACTTCCCTGGATCCCAGTTTGGGACTCTGGACAAGTCTTTGTGCTTCACAGAGCTTCCATCGTGCCTCCACCGACCCCCCCACACCCCCCACACCGGGAACCTTTTATCATCCATTTCAACAGGTGTACGAGAGAGAACACTTATGTACCTGTATGGGCTGGTGTCACATGCAATGACTACACCAATGCAGAGATGGACTCATTTCACGTGAGAAGCAGCCTGGAGCACACCTCAACACAGTGCTGCCCTCTAGAGGTGGGGCCGTGGGAAAGCCATTTGCTTTCTTCGCCTGTTCCCCTGTCTGCCTCAGGAATGCCCACCTTCTGACCTCAAGCCCTCAGAAACTTCCATTACAGTTATTCCTGACCCAGGGTCTCTACGTGACTAGCGGCGGGCAGCCACCACAATGGCTCAAACGATCCCACAGCCCGGTCTCCACATCCTGTGGAATCCTTCGTTTAAACGGGGATTGGACTCAGGGCATGGGTTCTGGAGACTATTGTTTTGAGTCACAACAATTCATGTCACCCAATATGTCTTGCCTCTCTCTTGTGTATTTCTTCCTTTGACTCTCTTTGTCTGCCATCTCTTTTCTCTCCCCACTAGGAAGCAGCTGTGAGTACAACCTGTGACAAAAACCCAGAGGGGGGGCCAGATCTACAGACTCCCCCCCCACCCCCTGCCCCGCAAGTCCAACAGCTCATAATTCACAGTCCTGTCCCTAACATGGGAGTAAGCTGGGGTAGGTTCCACAGCTCCAATGTCCTCAGAGAACTTGCGACAGAGTGCCCAGCTCAGCCTAGCTGAAATTCGTTTGTCTCACATCCCACTCCTGGGAGTCTATCCTGGACGGGTCAGTGTATGAGGACACAGGCCAGAGCCCCCACCGCCCTGCTGTAAGGGCAGCTGCCAGCAGTCAGTCCAAGGGAAACAGCTTTTCATTTGGAACTTTCTGCAGCGGAGACAGGACACAACTCTGACAAGGATGGGTCACAGTGGGGGATTCTGCTAGATCACAAACTGCAAAACAATGCGTATCCCAGCCTGAACCTCTGCGTTGGAAGGTGGCTTACCTTCGACAAGCAGTCATCTAAGTCAAGCATCAACGAAGTCCACGGGAAGAAGCCCAGCCGTCTATGTGATGCATAACAAAATTCAAATCGGACGGAGAAAGTGTTACCAGAGCTTAAATTGGGAATGCCCGGTTTTGAGAAGGCTGTGGGTGACAGCCTCCTTATGGAGTCCAGCCCTGGATTCAGCCTCTTCCAGTCCCCTCTGACTGGAGTCCACAGATGACAAGAGCCTTGTTCTCACACAGAGAGCATTGCAATGTCACTTCTGGCCCATGTGGTGAGGTCAACATGTCATACCTTCTTCTTTGATGTCCCTTTTGACCCACCTTTATGTTGTTTCATCTTTTTGTTTGCTTTTGTTAAGTGAAAGGGAAATACATGTGGATGAAGCCTCCCGAGAATCCCCTCTGATCACGGACCAGGGGTGTGAATAGCATGGCTGTCATGCAGAGTGTATTGGAAAGTGGATTAGTGCAGATCCAATCAGGGTAAAATTCGGTACCTTAGCATTTGTATTAGTCTGGGTACTTTAGAGAAACAAATCCACAGAAACTCGGGTATAAGAGAGTTTTATATAAAGGGTAAGTGCACATCAAGAAAACATCCCAACCCATGGCTGCCCAAGCCCACAAGTCCAACATTGACCCATATGTTCAACACCAATCCACAAAGTCCTCCTCCATCTCACAAAACACGCACAATGATGCCGACTGCAGGAGGAAAGCTGAGTCAGTGAGCGTGTAAGCATTTCAGCGCTGACAGGGGTCTCCACACGGCTGCTCCAGCACCCGAGGCTGCATCGGGATAGGTCCATGCGGCTTTCCTTTGGGGATGTCTTGCAGGAAGTGGGTCTTGCAGGTTGAAGCAGGGAACTGGCTAAGGCAGCTGCACCCTGGTCCAACCATCACAAAGAGACCTGAGAACTTGAAAGGCGAGGCTCACTAAGCCATTTATCTCTCCGTCCTTCAATTAACCCCACCTGTGTCTATCAGCCAAGTTGGCACAATAAACCATTTTGAATTTATTCTAGTTTTTAGTACTTTCTACTTTCTTCTCAATTGAGTTTTTCCTCTATTTTGCTTTGTTTTTGTTGTTGGTTTTTCGTTTGGTTTTGGAATGTTACTTGTGTATGTGAAATCCCGGATCAGTAAATCTATAGAGACCGCAACTAGGGGAGGATTAGGGGGCTATTGAGAGTTATTAATGAGTACAAGAAAGAAGAAAACGTCCTACAATTGATTGTAATGATAGTTATACAGCTCTCTTAATATGCTTGAACTATTAGATTGTATGCTATGTGAATTAGAGGCCAATAAAACTTTTAAAAATAAAAAGTACAAGGCCGTTGATGAGACAGATCAGTACAGTCGCTGCAACAATGGACTTAACCTTGAGAACAATTGTGACAAAGTCCCGGGACTGGGTCACGTTTCCTTCTGGTGCACATACAGCCACTATGAGGCGGAATCGATTCACCCGCACTTTGACAAAGACAACAAGATGGAAATACAGGTTAAACACAATTTGATACAAATTCCTGCAATATTTTTTCTTTGGTATCGACAAAAGTATTCTAAAAAATGTATCATACAGCAATGAAACTGAAATTTAAAAAAGTATTTGAAGAGAAGATGAAAACTGGAGGAATCAGGTTGCTCAATTATGTAGCTACAGGAATCCAGGTGCTGCATAAATAGGACTGATCCCAGAGAAAGAAAACTCACGTTCACACTAAATCCTGCATGTAAATATATATCAATAACAGCTTTGTTCACAACAGGGAAAAACCTGGAATTAACCCTGATCTCCTTCAGCCGGTGAACGGATGAACAAACCAAAGAGAAACAAGCCACTGATACACACTGCGACCTCTGTGATCCCCAGAGAAACGTGCTCAGTGGGGAAAGGAACCCCAGCCCATGGACTGACCAAGCTGTGGTCGTGGAGAACAGAGGATTGTTTGGTCCCCGGGGCTCGGGCGGGATGGAAGGTGGAGGAAAGGGGGTGGGCTTTATGATGGGAGCATGCTGTGTACTTTCACGATTCACATTCTGATAGTGAGCTTTACATGCTTTATCATGAAAGAAAACTGGGTGAAAGATACTTTGGGATCTCGCTGTGCTATTTCTGTTGACTGTCTGAGAACCTATGATCATCTTAAAACAGGAAGTTTAATGGGTGGAAAATGTTGGGAATGGGTGCTGCCTGTGGCCCAGCAGCCCCGTTCACAAGCATCATGCCAAAAAGCACATCGCTAGAGATGCACATGGCACTCTGTCATGGACATCTTGCATTCTCTTCAGAATGTCAGTGATCTCTCCTGGACCCATCAGAATAATAAAGACTAACTAAACATGTGATTCTTCAGTGGGATAAACATACTCAAACACTATGGCATTCTTTAAAGACAAGGAATGCACTGTCATGACCTGCTTTCGTGGAGCCTGTGTTTGAGGGTGTTCTTGGCTGGGCGCTCATAACCAGTGAGGCTGTGTGTGTCTCTCTAGAGAAAGGCACGCTACCTAGGAAATGGCTCGCACAGTTTTACAATCAGACAAGGACCGACACCAGGCAGGTTCCAAGTGAGACTCAGATGTTGTCCAAAGGGTCTGAAATATACAGATGGTTCACAGGTGTGTGTGAGCCAGGTGAATGAATTCAAGGCCATCAGGTCTGGCTAGTGGCCAGTGATGACTCCCTGGACCAGCAAGCAACATGGCAGGTTGCTGGCTCCAGATACAAAAACTAGAGGTGTTTGCACCAGGTGCCGGATTCAGACCCACACACAAGCATTTTTGTTTTTTGAAACAGACCACATCCCAAAGGAAATCTCATCGTGGGGGATAACTAGGCCTTAACTACCAAACCACTTAGTGTCCTGGCCCAGGCAAGTTAAGGCAGGCCCCAACTATCACAGCGCAGTTCCCACAGCAGTCCCTCTGCAGTGTGGTTCAACTCAGGGCAAGCCCGTGTGTGCAGAGACGAGCGGGGGATTTGTAGTTCAGTGGGATTGTTGGGGCCTTAGGAGATCATGAAACCTGGGCACAGAGCTAAAGGGAGGAATTCAGATGCCCTGAAACAGATAGGGACCTGGCTGGAAGGACACCGGACCCGAGGCAGGGGAGGATTGACGTGTCCCAGGAGAAGGAAAGAGCAAGGATGGGCGCTGGTGGCCAGTAGGTTACGCACAAGGCTGTTCGCTGTTGTGTTGGGAGACAGAGCTCAACAGTTTTGCTCCTCGGGGGAAAGATGAGCTTGTCTACTCCGGCTAAGATGGACAGGCTTGGGTGCCCCTCGGGAGCAGCTCTCTGTGCCACATGTTCACCGTGAGTTGGCAGTGAGTTTGCGTCTAGAGCCTCGACAGAGAAACAGTGCCCAGACGGTTCCTTGGGGCCCCAGAGGTTGTGGCCTAGCTCTGTAGGCCTGGGCGGCTGCACCAAAGGACTAGTAGCTTCTCTTCTTTCTGGAATGGGGATGCTCATGTAATCCAGCCATGACATCTTTGTAAAAGGCCCTTCAAGGCACTGCCTTGGGGGATAGGTCTTTTTTTTAAATGATTTTATGATGCAGGGAAGTACCGAGTTCCCCCATCTCCTGCCAGATGCTCCCCTCACTGAAGACTCCCACCTCACCTTCTAGGTCCATTGAAAGAGCTGGAGTTGGCAGGTGAAGGCAGTCACAGTCCCCAGGAGGCTGCTCTGGGCTGTCAGTGTCCGTCAGTGCCAAGTCTGCAGGATGTGGTCACTGCCCTAAGGAGGCCACATGGCCACCTATTCATCCCACGTACACGCCCTCAAGCCCCTGGACAACTCGACTCTGTCCGCTATCTCCACTTCCTTGTCTTTTCCTGGATGCTACAAGGCCAGGGTCACACCCTGCGGAGCCTACTCAGATGGCCTTCTTTCCCTCGGCACGGTGAGTGTCCCTTTGTCCCTGGGCACTCCCACAGCTGCTTACTAGTTTGCCTCTTGAAAGGCAACTTGGTTGCTCCCCTTCTCACCATCGCTATAAACAGGCATGTGCGGATGTGCACGTGGACGTGGGTTTTCATCTCTCTGCAGGAAGAACCTGGGAGCAGGAGAGCTGGGGCGGATGGTAAGTAACAGCTTGTTTAACTTTGCATGAAGGTTCTAAGTCTGTCTTCCAAGGCGGCTGCCTTCAGAATGGGCTTTCCGAGAAAAAGGAGGCGCCTTTGCAGAAAGACCTGCCAGTCAACATCCCAAAGCCGCATCAGACACATGTGGGCCCAGCTCTGCTCTCCACAGGGAGCAACCACAAGTCAGATGCGACTCGAGGACAACGGGCAGGGTTTGCTTGCTTTTGATCACTCACAAGGTGCAAACAGCTCACATTTTGGCTGTCATCCCAAAGTTGGAGATTGACTTTCCACCCAGAAAAAAGTCTTCAACAACCTCAAACTCAAACAACAACAAAAAACCTCAAACTCACGACCACAGAGTTGATGTCAACTCACAGCTACTCCAATGGGCAGAGGGTGTCCCAGGACTGTAACCTCCCCCTTTCTTCAGGAGCAGTGCGGATCCGCCACGTGATTCCCCCACAGCACCGGCTCCTTCCTCAGAAGGAAGACCTAGTGGAAGAAAGCCACTTTCTTGTCACTCCTGTGTGAGCTCTTATCAACACTGGTTTCTATTTCCTGAAAGCAGCTTCACACGAAGCTCCCCTGATCGCTCTGTGTCCTTTGAGAAGACTTGTCAGAATGAGACCTTTAGAATCTGAAAAAGCCATTTCCAGGACCTCCTGAGGTGACATCTCTGCCTGAGTGGTGCTGGTTCTGTGGCTGTCCCCAGATGCCACGGTGAGGATGGGCCCTGGCTTGTGAAGATACCCCAGGGAGTCCAGAATATGTGCGTGCCTGGATAGCGTGTTTGTAGCCCCCACTGATGGGAGAGACAGGTTCCACACATTTTGTTCAGAATGAGCTCTCTGTCTGGCCTGCCCGGCCCCCACCCTCCATCGTATCGTGGCACTGCTTGGTGACTGGGCCTTCGGTGAGTCCTGCAATGCCAGGTGGCTCTGTGGGCTCGCTCTACATCTGAGAAACGTGTTCTGTGTCCTTCTTCAAAGGCTTCGCACCTGTCTTTCTGCTTGGAGACTGCAGCCATGGCGGGGCTCAAGTATCCCTGCTCACAGGCAGGGGCGGCTGCTGCTGCTGGCCTTAGTGGCTGTGTACCTGTTCCTGACTCACAGAGACCCCAAGCTAACCAGAAGGAACCACTGCGGGGTCCAGTGCCATCCTCCCAAGGACAGTGGGGGACAGGAAGGAGGAGGTGGGCTCGGGTCAGATAGGCCTAACTCTATCTGACCCTAGATCTGAGACCCTAGATCTGGGGTGACTGAAATGGCTCCTGGCTCCGTCACCTCTCTCTCTGTGGTCCACATAGCCCTTCGACAGACCAGCGGTCAGTGTAAGACATGGGAAAAAAAAACCCAATAATTTATAAATTATCAAGGATTCATGAGGGAGGGAGGATGGGGGAGGAGGGAATTGAGCTGGTACCCAGGGCTCAAGTGGAAAGCAGATGTTTTGAGAATGACGATGGCAACAAATGTACAAATGTGCTTGACACAATGGATGGATGGATGGATGGATTGTGATAAGAGCTGTACGAGCCCCCAGTAAAATGATTTTTTTAAAGAAAGTGTGCATGCGATAGTAAGCTTTAGAAAAATTGCTTCTCAGTGTAACAACTTCACAATTAGACCTTTCCTTTTGTTTTTGCTGTTAAAACTGAAAAACATATTGGTAACAATATCACACAAAGTCACATGATCAAACATTTTTTTAAATTACGGAATGAATTAAATCACACGCGAGTTAGGAAAGTAGATGTGAAGATAGAACATTCACTTAAAGTACATGCTCACGTACACTATAAAGAAAAAGTGTCAGGTAACTGAGTATTACCTTATCTGTTCAATTTTCTATATTGATGACATAATTTATCAGAGTCATGAATTCGGGGGACCCTGTGCCATCGTGATTTATGAGTTGAGTTTCTAACTGCAAGGTCAGCAGTTTGGAAACACCAGCCATGCCAGGGGAGAAAGATCAGGTTTTCTACCCCCTTCAAGAGTGGCAGTCTCAGAAAGCCATGGGGACACTTCTGCCCTGTCCGAGAGCGCTGATCAGAGTCCGAATTAACTTGAGTGTCTGGTTTGGGTGTTGTCGAGAATTTATATGTGAAGGCTACTGTCTTTAATCTGTAGAGTGCTTTATTGATTTATTTTAAAAAACAACCATAGTAGCCTGGAGAACTATGATCAGCTAAAAGCACCTAAGTTACTTGGGAAGGGAAGTGACCCTGGGGAAATTGGACAGGACCTGCCGAGCTGAAAGAGGATGGGCCAACACAGGACAAGGCTGACGACCCTCTGCCCCTCAACCCTCGGCCCTGGACATTACAGTACATCCACAGGGTCCAGAAACACAAGGTAAACTGTATGCCATTTACACTTTCAAACACTCTGCTATATTTTCTTTTGGAATGAAGCACTTTGAATTTAAAGCAATCGACCCAAATCTTATTCTGAAAATATAGTTCTGATGAATATACTACAAAGCACCCCCTGAATCTGGGAGTAGAGTTATTTCTCAGTCTTCACCGCCACGTATTTTGAACACAACTGTTTGAGAGGGTCGCAGGACAATTGCATGCTGTTTAAAAATAAGTATCTCTGTGTTTGGCTTTTCTAACACTTGTGGCTGCCAGCTGACACAAAGCAGGTGCAGCGTGAGTGGCCATCAGTGGACAGTGGCAAAAACAGGACTTACTAAAACAAATGTTTCTTATAAATAATTTGGAACGGTTTGGCAATCCGTTTCTTGGCGATGGACATAATGCATTTCAGATCCTATGAAGTGAATGATTTGTGGGTGGGAAGTCCTCAACTGGTAGTGCTGGAAACACGTAATGATGCTGTGGTACTGTGGGTGAAGTCCAGCGGATATCCTAGAGCACATGAGAATCCCCGAGGAAGGAAGCGACAGTGAGGGGCAGGCTGTCTGTGCAGGGTCACGGCCCTTCAATGTGAGGTCTTCCCGGTACAGCAGTGTGGTAACACAACCCCAGATGAGCCCTGGGCCGTAGGAGATACATTAGAGACAAAACAGGAATCCACAAAGCAGCTCCATTATGTTTGGACACGCGTCTGACCAGCCAACCTTTCTTCATTGTTCCAATCAAACAACTTCCTCTTTTTCGATAAGATCCACTTGTGTACATTTGGCCCTCACATAAAACATGTTTGTTGTCCAAAAGTCAGTCATGTTCTTTCCAGTTTGAAACTAACTGCAGAGGTAATTAAAAAGAAAGTTGTGGAATTTGACCTTAAAACCGTATCTGTGCCTTTTTGATTTTTAAAAAATAACATTACATCAGGAGGTGAAAAGATTTAGACGAAGCTTCAATTCAGGAGCCTCTGTCCTTGAGAGATCTCAACATTAGATAAGGAGTCCTTGACAATGTCCCTAGCTTAATCAGTAGACTAAGTAATATAAGTAATATGTCTTGCATCTATATATATATACTATTTTTATCTAGATGATGTGGTTGATTAAATGCAAATTCAATTACAATTATTACTGGATCCGTAATATTTTAAATTATGGCTGTTTTGGTTTTTTTTCCCAACGTATGCCACAGGTTCAATTAATAGGTGGCGGACTGTGACCTTTTTTGCTGTTAAAAAGAAATTCTCCATCTGAGAATGGTTGGGAATCACTTGTCAAATATCAGACTTCACTGTGCTGTAAATTCTGTGAAAACTTTCACACACTGTTGTGAAACTTCCATCTCAATGTTTTAAAATGCTCAATAGAGGTGTAATTTACATACCACCAAATTCACCCACTTTAACTTTACCAGTCAGTGTTTTAGTAAATTTACAGAGCTGTGTAGCCATCCCCATGATCTACTTTTCTTTGTTTGTTTGTTCCATGGAAGAAGTACAGCTAGAATACTATCTAGAGGCAAGGATGGAGAGAGTTCATCTCACGTACTTTGGACCTGTTGTCAGGCGAGGCCAGTCCCTGGAGAAGAACACCATGCTGGGGAAAGTAGAGGGCGGTGAACACGAGGAAGACCCTCCGTGAGTGGCTGCAATAATGGACTCAAGCAGAGGAACAACTGTGAAGGTGACATCAGATGGACGATGTTTCTATCTGTTATTCACAGGATCTCTGTGCTTGTCTCAGTACATTACAGAAGCAAATCCACAGAAACTCATGTGTATGAGAGTGTTTTATATAAAGGGGAAGTGCACATCAAGAAAACATCCCAACCCAGTGCTGCCCAAGCCCACAAGTCCACCATTAGCCCATATGTCTGACACCAATCCACAAAGTCCTCCTCCATCTCACAAAACACATACAATGATGCCGACTGCAGGGGGAAAGCTGAGTCAGTGAATGTGTGAACATCTCAGCACTGGCAGGGGTCTCCATGCAGCTGCTCCAGCACCCAGGGCTGCATTGGGGTAGGTCCATGTGGCTTCTCCTTGGGGATATCTTGCAGGAAGTGAGTCTTGACAGTTGAAACAGGGTACTGGCTAAGGCAGCTGTACCCTGGTTCGACCATCAGAAAGCAAGAGACCTGAGAACTCAAAAGGCGAGGCTTACAGAGCCATTTATCTCTCTGCCCTTCAATTAACCCCATATGTGTTTATTGGCCAGGATAGCACAATAATCTTTAACTATCTCAGTCTCCAGGAGTCCGAAATGACTCGATTTTACCTAACAACAATGGTTCAATATACGTAACATTCTCAAAATTACAAAATTGAGGAGCTAGGAAACAGATTTGTGGTTTTCATGAATTAGGAAGATGCACAATCTCATTTCAATCACTCAAAATTTACCTAATGCCCATTTGCATTTGCCCCCATTACCACCCCCAGCTCAGGTAACACTAGTCTAGTTTTTGCATGTGTAGAATGAGCTTTTATGAAACTTTCGTATAAATCGCACAAATGGAGTCTTTGAATGTGGCATCTCTCCCTTCTCGGGACTTCTCTGAGGTTTGCCCACATTATACCATGTATCAGTAGTTTGTGTTTTGTTTTGTTACTGTTGGATAGTATTTCATTGTATGGATATACTTTTCACTCCCTCAAATTTACATTTTTTTCTACGTAGGCAAGGTTGATTAGGAAAACAAATCCAGAGACACTAATATATGTGTAAGAGAGAGCTTTATATCATGAAGTAATTATATATCAAGCAAACATCCCATCCCAATCCAGATCAGGCCCATAAGTCAAATACTAGTCCGTACAACCCTCTTCAGATGTTCAGCTGCATGCAATGATGTAAAGTACAGGAAAGTCACAGACTGGTGGGTGAAAAGTCTTGTGGATCCAATGGTGGTGGATACATCTCCGGAGCTCTGGCAGGTCTCAGCTGCGTGGCTTGCCAACAGGAAAGTGAAAACAGAAAAGGAGAGCAGAAGTCCCCAGATTGTGACTTGAGTGACAGACTAAACTCCACTCCTTCACTCTATTTATCAAGTTGATGTGAAATTATGTAATCACCACATGTCTATTACTAATAATGATGCTATGAACATTTTAATGTAAATCTTTGTGTGAGAACACATCGGTATACATCTATATATGTGTGTGCACATACAAACATATACACACGTGCATATGTGTAGATTCTACTTAAATACATTTCAGACAATATTGTCCTTCACACTAAATAATCCCAATGGTAGCAATGGAAATTTGGAGTTCTGAAATCTGGCACCATCCTGTGTCGCTCCCAGCGACACACTGTATCTTTTATGAAACTGTATAAAGCACCCATTGTGTCTACAGTTTTGTTTGAGCAGAGTTTTAGAATTAGAAGACATGTAGAGAGCATGTAGTCCAGCACATTGCCTGAGTAGATAAGTTAGTATGAAATTTTAAGATCAGAATTTGTGTTTTTCTCTTTTGTCTTCATCCGAGGTAGGTCTGTTGTGGACATGTTTAGCTGTAGAAGTCAGAAGTTGAGTGGTATAATAGCTTGGAGAAAATTTCAGATTTTACTCAGTCACCCAAAGAAGCTATGTTAAGATTCGTAAGCATGGAAAGATGGGAAAATTCACTGCATTTCTCCTGTGATTATTTTGAAATACTCAGATTACAGTCTAACTCCCAACATTTGTATCATTTTGTATTCACCTTAGCATACTCCTTTCTCTCCTATCAGCTCCCCTTCCTGTTGCCCCTTCTACTAGTTATGAAGAAGGTCATTTCTAGGGTGACTGAAGATCGTCAACCCAGCAACCAAATCCCAGGGGGAATATCACCTCTCTCAAAAGAGCATCTCCCCAACACAACACAACACAACCCATTGCCATCTAGTTGCTTCTGACTCAAGCTGACCCATATATGGTTTCTGGGACTTGGTAAATATTTATGAGCGCAGACAGCTTCAAAGATGAAGCTTTCAGCATGGCTGGTGGGTTTGAACTGCTGTCCTTGTGGTTGCCAGTCCAGTGTTTACTCACAAGCACCACCAGGGTTCCTTAACAGAGTGTCATTAGGACAGAATTCAGCAACAGAGAAATACGTACCTGTGTTGCTCATTCTAGACCCTAAATATGGATTCACAATCAGGGCCCATCGCAGTCACTCAAGCATCCATAAACACACCCTCTGGACGTGTACATCATCTGTGTGTGTAACAAGGAATCTTAGGGGAGGGGGGTGGTTCAGTCAGGGCATGCATGAAGGCAACAGATGTATAACTGGGCCCACTTTCTTTTTAAAAATATCATTTTATTGGGGGCTTATACAGCTCTTATCACAACCCATCCATCCATCCATTGTGTCAAGTACATTTGTACATATATTGCCCTCATCATTTTCAAAATATTTTCTTTCTACTTGAGCCATTGGTATCAGCGAATCTCCCCCCTCCCCCACCCTCCCTCTTTTGTGAACCTTTGATAATTTATTTAAAAATTTTTTCATGTCTTACATCAACTGCTGTCACCCTTCACCCAATTTTCTGTTGTCTGTCCCTTAGGGCAGTGATTCTCAACCTTCCTAATGCCACAACACTTTAATACAGTTCCTCAAGTTGTGGTGACCCCCCCCCCAGTCATAAAATTATTTCTGTTGGTACGTCATAACTGTAATTTTGCTACTGTTATGAACGGGCGACCCTGTGAAAGGGTTGTTTAACCCCCCAAAGGGGTCGCGACCCACAATTTGAGAACTGCTGTTCTAGGAGGCGGTTATATGTTGATCGTTGTGATCGGTTCCCATTTTGTGCCCCCACCTTTACCCCACCTCCTGCTACTGCTACTCTCATTATTGGTCCTGAGGGGTTTATCTGTCCTGTGAGCTCTTATCTGTACAAGTGCACATGCTCTGGTCTTGCCAGATTTATAAGGTAGAATTGGGGTCATGATCAATGAGGGGAGGAAGCATCAAAGAACTAGAGGAAAGTTGTATGTTTCATCGGTGCTGTACTGCACCCTGACTAGCTCATATCTTCTTTGTGACCCTTCTGTAAGGGGATGTCCAATTGTCTACAGATGGGCTTTGAGTCTCTACTCCTCTACTCCACACTCCCCCTCATTCACATCGATGTGATTTTTCATTCTGGGTTTTTGATGCGTGATACCTGATCCCATCAGCACCTCATGATCACACAGGCTGGTGTTCTTCTTCCATGTGGGCTTTGTTGATTCTCAGGTAGGTGGCTGCTTGTTTATCTTTAAGCCTTTAAGACCCCAGACACTATGTCTTTTGATAGCTGGTCATCATCCGTTTTCTTTACTATATTTCCTTATGCACCCATTTGTCTTCAGTGATCATGTTGGAAAGGTGAGTATCGCAGAATGCCAGGTAATTAGAACAAAGTGTTCTTGTGTGTACTTGAGTAGAGGCCCAATGTTCATCTGCTACCTTAATACTTGATGTATAAATATATGTACATAGATGTATTTCCCTACTGTTAAATATAAATATATTTACATATGTACATGCCTGTTTTTAGACCTCTATAAGTGCCCTTTGCCTCCTAGTTCTTTCCTCTATTTCCTTTTACTTTCCTCTTGTCCCACTATCATATTTGGCCTTCAGTTGGGTTTCAGTAATTCCTCTCGGCTGCATCGCCCCTGATCAAGCCCCACCATGCATCCTGTACCCTCCTCGCCATTGATTTTAGATAACTTATTGTTCCCTGAGTTTCTTGACACCCCACTTCCTTTCACAAGGCTCCCCCACCCTCCCATGTCTTCTCAGAACCCTCAGTACCATTGTTTTCTCCACTGGATTGTTTATCTGGCCTATCTTATATAGATAGACATACAGAGCCAATAATAAGCACGAAAACAAGACAGGGTAGAACAAAACAACAAGGACAAAAAAGGAAAAGCCTATAAATTGTTTGTTGACCTTTAGGAGTGTTTTCCATTCCTAAAGTCTGATGGGGTGCCACTCCCCGGCCCCATATCTATTTTTGGTATTCTTTGGGAACTTCATTGGTTTGCTCCGCTTGCTGCTCTGTTGCACACCCTTAGTGTTTCACCTCAGTGTGGTAGGGAACTGGGCCCACTTTCAATGATGAAAACAAACCATAAAAAAGCAAAAAGGTGGATTCTGCTATCAGCCTCTGGTACTTTTAAGTTAGTGGTGATAGAGTTGCAGGAAAATCATATTGTCCCTTGTAGATCCTCTCTTTTTTTGTTTATTTATACTTTTAAATTGTTCTTGCCTACCGGACTTGGTTCCTTTTTTGTCCTTTGTTAGCGAATCCTCAAGTATTTGCTTGTTCTCTAATTAAAAGGAGTCTGTATCCATTTTTCTCTGGAAAATATTTTCTAAAATTCAACATGTGAATGTTCTATTCCTGTAGCATCTGGCTAGTATAGCTTCTTTTGTTTTGTTTTTAGTGTTTCTCTATTCTCATCTACTGGGGGAAAACACTCACTACTCCTTCTTCACTGAGCTGACAATTGTGGACACTGTGAAATATCACTGTGTAATGCCATTAATACACCTTGCTGAGATAGCAGATGATGATTCATGAATAAATGCCCAATATGATACTGGGCAGTGGATCCCAGGCCAGGCTGTATGTTAGAAGCACCTGTGCTGTGTATTCAAAGTCCAGATCCCTGGACTTCCATCGATAAAGCTCTTTGAGGAGGGACTTAGGCACTGGTTGAGCAGGACAAGGTCCAAGCTGCCAGGGCATTGTGCCATTACCAGCTGGTGAGGACAGCTGGGAGGATGGGCTCATATCCGGCCTGACAACTGTGGTCCTGAGGACTCTTAGCCACAGAGCTGGCTTGTACCTCAGACATGAACCATCACTGGCCGGGACCAATGGGCAAAACAGGGAACGTTCTACTTCAAAGGGCAAGGATGGGTGAAATTTAGGAGCAATATGGAAATACAGCAAGCAGAGGCTGATTCCCTAATAAGCAGGATACGCACAGTTTTATTGTGCTTACTTGATAATCTACAACGAACAGTTTCACATGTTTTTTGTTTCATTTATTTATTTTTTTAAAAACCATATCAAAGTGCTTTGTTGACTGGGTACTCCGTCAATGACAGGGAGTGTAAATATGAAAAGAAAGGCTTCATTCTATAGGAAGGTGCTGGGGGCTTGGAAGAGAGATGTATGCCAGCCACACCTAGAAGCAAAATCTCTCATATTAGTGGGAAAAAGAAAAGAAAAATTAAGTGCTCCCTATAGGTTAGTAAGTAAGCCCATACTTAACTTGCTTGTTGCGCGATCCAACACTGAAGTCAAGACAGACAAGTCTTGCACGATATAAAAAGATGTGGAAAGAGTGGATAAACTATGGGTTCAGGTGTCTCCTGGCCAAACTACAGGCCGGTTGCTGCTGCTCGGGCTTTGAGAAGTGACTGACTGAGGCGAGGATAAAGAGGGGTCCTGGGGGCATCTGCTTTCCTGAGCCATGGATAGAGCTCAGAAAGGGATCCTCCTTTTCCCACCACTCTTTTCAACTCTCCATTTTCTGGTCATAATATACAAGTATGTGATCTGCTTCCTCTTTCTCAGGATGTTGGATTTTTTATAATAGATTTCTAGAAAAATGTTACCACTATCTTATTGTCTTATTTCCCTTTCTTTAAAAAAATCATTTTATTGGGGGTTCATACAACTCTTATCACAATTCACATATACATACAGTGTATGTCAAGCACATTTGTACATTTGTTGCCCTCATCATTCTCAAAATATTTGCTCTCTACTTAAGTCCTTGTTTCAGCTCATTTTTCTTCTCCCTCCCTGCTCCCCCCTCCCTCATGAACCCTTGATACTTTATAAATTATTATTTTGTCACGTCTTACACTGTCCGATGTTTCCCTCCCTTCATCCCCTTTTCTGTTGTCCACACCCAGGGAAGAGGTTATATGTAGATCCTTGTAATCAGTTTCCCATTTCCACTCCACCATCACTCCACCTTCCAGTATTGCCACTCTCACCACTGGTCCTGAAGGGGTCACTTGTCTTGCGTTTCCCTGTGTTTCCGGTTCCTATCTGTACCCGTGTACATCCTCTGGTCTAGTCAGATTTGTAAGGTAGAATTGGGGTCATAATAGTGGGATGGGAGGAAGCATTTAAGAATTAGAGGAAAGTTATATGTCTCATTGTTACTACACTGAACCCTGACTGGCTCGTCTTCCCTGCAACCCTTCTGTAAGAGGATGTCCCATTACCTACAGAAGGGCTTTGGAGCCCCAATCTGCACTCACCCTCATTTACAATGATGCAATTCTTTTTGTTCTTTGATGCCTGATACCTGATCTCTTCGACACCTCGTGATCACACAGGGTAGTGTGCTTCTTCCATGTGGGCTTTGTTGCTTCTGAGCTAGATAGCTGCTTGTTTACTTTCAAGCCTTTAGGACCCCTATATCTTTTGATAGCTAGGCACCATCAGCTTTCTTCACCACTTTTGCTTGTGCATCCTCTTGTCTTCAGTGATCATATCAGGGAGGTGGGCACTCCACTGTTTTCTTAATTTTCATGGGACCTCAGGGGATATGGGCTTTTTAACATATTTCACATGACATAGCATTTAGCCATGTCCAATTGTGATTTTTATCAGACAGGAGGATATGTGATTGTGAAACCTCTGTTCTAATTATAACCTTGGTTCTAATTGCCTCCAGGACTCCTGCAAGTGACTGAGCAGACCATTTGATCCTCCATTTCTCCTAGTTAGTTTAGAGCAGCCATTCTTGAACTAGCCACACCAGCATCCTCAGAGAACTTGTTCAAAGCGCAATTGATTATCCCTATCCCACACTTCCTGAAACAAACTCAGATGGGGCCCAGCTGGCTGTTTGAGCAAACCTTCCTCATGATTGTGATGCACACAGAAGTACGAGAGCCCAGATTAGTCATTGTTACTCTTGACGCCATTAGAATCACCTGGACAGCTTTTATTTCCATGCGAATGCTGGGGTCCCACATTTATCTGCTTTTTCTGGTCTGGGATGTGACTTGGACATTCCCATGTCTTATATTACATTCTGCTGGTTCTAATGGACACCTAGATTTGAAAACCACTGGTCTTGAAACTGTACGAGACCTTTTACAACAAAAATTCAGCATTTCCAAGTTTTAAGTGTATGCATTCTGATCTATAGCTTCCTTAAGCCACTAGGTGTTGCTATAATAGAGAAAAAAAAGCCATTGAAAACACTGATTTTGGATATGCAGGAAGAGGATAAAGTATATTTCTTAATTTCTCCTCGGAGGTTATTTTGTGATGGGTAAAAATCCATTTATAAGTTCAGTTTGTTAAATTTCTTTCAAAGAAATTAAATGTTCATCAGCAATAGCATGAAAGAATAAACTGTATGTAAGATAGACTACTGGTCAACAATTTTTGTAATGCATAATCTAGTGACACACACAGTAACATAGCTGAATCTCATAGCATAATGATGAGCAGAGGGAAATGGACACAAAACAATACCGTTTGACCCATTTAAGTAAGAATCACTAGGCAAAATGATTCTATGATGGTAGAAGTCAGGACAGTGGTTACTTTGAAGAGAGGTGGTAGCAGTGATGTTTAATGGGCACAGGAAATCGTCTAGAATACTGGAAATGTTCTACTTCTTCATCTGGTGATAGTTATATGTATATGCATACATGTACCTCTATACACATACACATGCATTGTATAGGTATTGCACTGTGCCCTGGAGATTTATTCTCTTTATGGTATGTATGTATGTTATTCCTCAATAACGAATGTTTACAAAAATTGAGGAGTGGTCCTTGGGAGGAGTGATTGGCACACTCAGTAGTAGCCCAATCCTGTATCTGTGCCCTCCGTAGGTCCAAAGAGGTGAAGATGGCATTTTGATTTCATGTTGATACTGGATTAAAATGTATGCAGCAATCTATATGGCCTCAAGTCTAGACGGTCATAACATGGCCTATGTTTAAGGTCATGCTTGTTCTGAAAGTTCACATGTTTCTGGAGCACATGTTTTGAAGCAATACATTTGGGTGATTGGTGCTCTTACAGAAATCCTCTGCTGTCTGTGGCTTACTCCCCCAATCTTGTAATCGAATCACAGAAACAAAACTGCCCATTCATTATTAACTGCAGAAAATGACTGCCCCCTGCTCCCCTCAGCAATAGATCAAGTGTATCCTACGAAGTAAAGGTGAGAAAAGAAAAATCAATCTGCAGCAGAGAGAGAAATTCTTGCAAATTTTAATAAGCTATTGCCTGTCAAGACAAGTCATGCTAGAAGAACCTTCACGAACGATGGCACGAAGGGAAAACGAAAACCAGTTACTTAGCAGAAAGCACAACAATCCATGGGAAAGAGGGTCTTATCAGAATGGATAGGAAATCGCCACCTTTTGGTAAGCATTGGGTTGCTAACCCCAAGGTCAATGGTTCAAACCCATTAGAGGCTCTACAGGAGAAAGATGAAACTGTTCTCACAGTATTTACAGCTTCAGCAACCAAATGAATCACTGCGACTCATAGTCAATGCAATGGTGTTGGGTTACTCAGCTTTCACTTTAAAGTCACACGGTGATCTGGTTTTAGGGAGCTCATTGTAAGCAGTGTTAAACAAAAGTGGGGGCTGGCCCGACTGAGGCTTAACTATGCAATCTCTCAAGGGCAGGCAAAACCTTCGGTCAGCTGGGACTGTATTAGGTGCTATCAGGGTTTCCACCAGAATTAGCCATTCTGAAATGCTACCCTTGTTCCTATTACGTTCCAATCTCTCTGATGCCCTGTTGTTAGAGTTGGGTGGATTGCTTTTTTATGAATTTATGGACAGGTTATAACACAACCTTGTAAATTGCAGTATCTTCATCATGGCATGTTCTCATGACAAATTATCACAGATGCTATGGAAGGGTAAGACGCAGACTCAACCTTCAAGGAAGTCTTTATCTAATTGGCAAGGCTGAAATTAAATGCACAGGACTTTTTTTATTAGCCACAGAAAAAGGAAACTATGGACAAACACGTTTCTGGTGTACACCTTTCCAGCTGACACGCTGCACTTCCTAGGGGAGCAAAGACAGCCTTTGAATAGCCCCCTTCCTGCATCTTGCTGCTGTATTGCCTTGGGGGCGTGTATGCTATTTGGTTGTTAAGGACCAGTGAGTGAGCTCCAACTTGGAACAACAATCTTAGGCTGGGTTTTCTAGAGGAGTAAAACCAACAAAGCTGATTATACAGACAAATTTACATCAAGCAAATGACTCAAACTATTGTCGACGTGGGCAAATCCAAGTGTAGTCCAATTCCAAGTCTGTGGGTCTGATGTCAGGCTGAAGATTTTGCCTGTAGGGACTGATGAACCCTCCATTGGCTGGCAGGTCACAGTCTAATTGCTGCAGAGGCAAATGAGTCCAAGGTTGGCAGGTCAGATGGCAGGCTACAGATCACTCACAGGATTGCCAAGGAAGGTGGCAGGACATTGCCTCAAGTCCAAAGAAGTGGAGGTCAATGAGCCGTAAATAGTATCCAGATCTAGCAAAAAGCAAGCGAGCAGTTCCACAGCATCCACTTGTATTGGAAGCAGGCCATACATCCAAGGGAACTTCCTTTCAGCTGAATGAGTGAGTCTATAGGCTGCATCCTACCCTAATCTTACAAAGACTAATTGCTTGTAGCAGATCCAGTTATGATTAGTACATTGTGTTCGGTCACAGGATAGGGAATTACTAAGTCTTAACTGTCAAACTACTGAGAATTCTGGGCCATTTTACCCAAAAAGCTAAGCATTACAGTTGACCCCTTGTCAATTTGGCACCTTGGCACACATCTTAAACCAGGAGTGGGGAACATCTGGTGTGCTGGTCATATAAAACCCACAAAATCAACTGTACCAGCTAACGATACCTGTCCTGCCAAAGAGAAGCAGTTCTAGCCATTACATTAGAGTTAAGTTAATCAAATACTCGACCAGTATGGCTCAAGAATGATGTTATGCATAGCCACATGGCCCTTGGTAGAAAAAGAATCTTTTCTACTTCTGCCTTAAGTGATATATCATCTCGAAATAATGACAATAATAAAGTCATACTTGTACCTAACATGTTACAACTAACAAGCACACTACCAAAAACACTAAACCCATTTAACTCATATGTTATAAGTGAACAAAATAAATATTTCAAGCATACATACAAGGAGGAAATCACTCACTGTGATTGGGTCAATTCTGACTCACAATTTAATCATTTTATTTGGGGTTCGTACAACTCTTATCACACATCCATCCATTGTGTCAAGCACATTTGTACATTTGTTGCCATCATCATTCTCAAAATGTTTGCTTTCTACTTGAGCCTTTGGTATCAGCTCCTTATTTTTTCCCCTTCCTTCCTGCTCTCCCCTCCCTTATGAATCCTTGATAATTTATCAATTATTATTTTGTCATATCTTACACTGTCTGACGTCTCCCTTCACCCATTTTTCTGTTGCCCATCTTCCAAGGAGGAGATTATTTTTGCTTTTAACATTTTAGCCCGTTAAAGAAGTCCTTTGAAGTGGATTTTCCCAAAGAGGTACATTGTCTGATTTTTAAAACTGCTATTTCATGGCTATTGAGTGTGGATGCAAGAAAAATGAACTCCTTGACAATTTCAATATTTTCTCCATTTGTTACAATGTTATCTATTTGTAAGAATTTTTTATGTTGAACTATAATCCATATGAAGGCTGTGATCTTTGATCTTCACAGTAAGTACTTCAAGTTCTCCTCATTTTCAGCAAGCAAGTTTGTGTCATCTGCATATCTCAAGTTGTGAATGAGTCTCCACTCTTGATGCCAAGTGGTTGTACATATAGTTCAGCTTCTCAGATCATTTTCCCAGCACACAGGTTGAATGAGTATGATGAAAGGATTCTGCCCTGATACACACCACTCAGGATGTTAAATCATGCAGTGTTCTTTCGGTCCATTGGAACAACCTCCTCTTGATCTCTGTGGAGGTTTCATATGAACACAATGTTACTTATTGATCCATTTGTAAAGAATTTTGTTTTCTTGATGTTGAAATGTAATCCATACTGAAAGCTGTGATCTCCAATTTTGGGCAAATTTTATCCATAATTTGTTATGATCCACACAGGCGAATGCCTTTTCATGGTCAATAAAACGATCTAGTTTTTCTGATCTCAGATAAGTGGAGACTGTGGTATATATGGTCCATCGTTTTTGGACTCATTGTTTCCTTGAGTCTTTGGTTTTCTTGACTCTTGGTTTCTGACAGAAAGAGATGAATAGTTGTAACTTAGCTGCTCACCAACTTTTCCAACGCCATTAGTTACTCACCAAAGTAGCATGTGGAACACTGTCTTTACAGCTTATGTTATGCCAATTGATGTACATGTTCCATAGGCCCATGGCCCCCAACCCTACAGCTTCATCATAGCTAAAAGGATTTTATAACTCTGTCTGTTGTGTTCCCTGTAATACACATGGGTATCTTTACAGCATGTACAATTATTGGGTGGGAGGAGGGAGGAGGGCTTCAAAAAGTTCATGGAAAGGTAAATTAAAATACAATGGAATTTTTCATGGAGCTTTGTACCCCCTTGTATATATGTAGGGCTATCTTCCGCTAAACCTATACATAGATGCTCATGGATGCTCTCGTCACATTAGCTATTATCTTGCAATCTACCAAAGTTAGCAAGTGTCTGCTACCTAGTTAGATATTCTCCCTCCCATTCTTTTCTGGCCCAGCATCAAGGAATGATTCTGTGTCTGTGTAAACCTTTTCTTCACATTTCATAATAGGGGCCTCACACAACATTTATCCTTTTGTGACTGAACCCCTTTCCTCAGTATAATGTCCTCCGGGTTCATCTATGTTGTGCGACAGCGCTCAGAGACATCACCATTCTTTAACGCCATGTAGCACTGCTGGCATATGATGGGTTGCAAGTTGAACTGCTAACTGCAAGGTCAATAGTTAAAGCCTACCAAAGAGATGCACTTTGGACCCCTGTAAAGCTTCAGAAATCCTAGGAAGCAATTTTACTCTGTCCTATAGGGTTTTTAGGAGTCGGAATCAATGTCAGTAGGGTGTGTGTGTGCGTGTGTGTGTGTGTGTGTGTGTGTGTGTTTGGTTGAGCATGACACGGTTTGTATGCCCCACAGTTTATCCATTCATCCACAGATAAGTATATTTAGTTTGTCTCCCCTTTTTTGGCTCTGGTGGACAAAAGCTGCAGTGAACCATGAGTACGCATATGCTTATTTGTGTCATGGCTCTTATTTCTGTAGGAGGTTCGCCTCGTAGTGGGGTTTCTGAACTGTATGATCGTTCTATTTCAAGCTTATAAGGAAGTTCTGTGCTGTGTTCCATAGCAGTTGCATGATTTTACATTTCTACAAGCAGTGTACGAGACTTTCAGGCCCCCTCTACTCTTGCTAGCATGGGTTTTTTCTAGCATTAGCTTTGGTTTTGTTTTCATCATTGCTGTTATGGCGGAGGGGAAATGATACATTGCTTTCATTTGTATCTCTCCCATGGTTGGAGAGTTAGTTTTGAATATCTGATGATAACCTGCATCTCTTTATATGTCTCTTGGCCACTTAAATGTCTTCTTTGGTGATGTGTCTATTCACGCCCTTTGTCAATGGAAAGAAATTAGATTGCCTTTTTGTTGTGGAAGCATTAGCGCTGTAAACTTTAGAGATTAGAGCTCTATCAGATATGCTGTTGATAAAATTTACCCCTACTCTGTGTTCTAAAGAAGTCTTTTATTCTTCTAAAGAACTCTTTTGATGAGCATAATTATTTGATTTTTAAGGAGTTTTCAGTCATCTGTTTTATCTTCTGATGTTTGTGCATTTTTAGTTATGTTTGATCAACTATCGATACCATAAATTAGGAGCCATATTAATATCCCTCTTTTTTCTTCTAGGATCTTCACAGTTTCAGATGATATATTTTGGCTTTTGATGGTCTTAAGTTAGTTTTTGTGTATGGTGTGCGGTATGGATCCTGTTTTGTTTTTCTACAATAGGGATACCGTCTGGCCAGAACCATCTGTTAGAGAGATCATCTCTAGTCAATGAATTTTGACCCCTTGTTGAAGATCGAGAAGCCCTGGTGGCATGGTGATTATGAGTTTGACTGTGATCTTCAAGATCAGCAGTTCGAAACCACCAGCTGCTCCACAGGGGTCTTGGAAACTAACCGAGGGCAGTTCTGCCCTGCCCTAAAGGGTTTCTATGAGCTGGCATTAACTCTATGGCAGTGAATTTGGAGATTTTCTTGAAGATAGATTGCCCACAGGTGAATTGGTTTACTTCTCGGTTTTCAGTTCTGTTTCATTGGTCTATGTGCTTGTTGTTATACCAGTATCAGGCTGTTTTTGTTACCATGGCTACATAGTAGGTTCTGAGATCTGCAAGTGTGAGGCCTCTTACCTTGTCCTTCTATCATGTTTTACTTCTCTGGGAGCTCTTTCCTTTCCATGCAAAGTTGGTGATTGGTTTTTTTTCATCTTGTTAAAAAAAGTCATTGGAATCTGTATTGCAATACATTATATTTATAGATGGCTTTGCATAATATAGAGATTTTCAAAATAGTAAGTCTTCCTGCCCATGAGCATGGTGTCTTTTTCTAGTTTGTAGATTTCTTTTTTTATGATTCCAGTAGTATTTTGTTTTGTAGTTTTCTTTAAGTCTTTTGTGGGTCTCGTTGGATTTATTCTAAGCACTTCATCTTTTGGGAGGCTATTTTAAATGATATTGTGTTCCTCGTTTTCTTTTTAGAACTCTCCTTGTTAACGTAGTAGTACCTGACTTATTTTTGTCTGTTGACCTTGTACATGACCCTTGCTAAAGCCTTTCTATCTGTTCCAGTATCTTTCTTGTAGTGTCCCTGGGGTTTTCCATGCATAGGGGCATATCATCTGCAAACAAATATAGTTCTACTTTTTTCTTACAAATTTGAGTGCCTTTATTTACCTTTCTTGTCTAGACAGGACTTCCAGTTCCATTCTGAATCAAAGTGGTGATAAAGGGTCTCCTTGTTGGGTCACTTGCTTCCTTATGTGATTTGATATTGTCTACTGTCTTCAAGGCATTAATGTGCTATTTTATTTATTGATTGGGTTGAGGTTTGTTTGTATATATAGCATTGCACTGCTTGTTGCTGGTCTGGCAGTCCTACCAAAGAGGTCCAGAACTGCTTGGGGTGGGGCAACAGCTTCTTCCAAGGGCTTGGGGTAAGATGAGAGGGCTCCCTGGAGAAGTCTCATGTTGCTCTGGAGGGCTGGTCACCAGGCAAGGGTCAGGACTGGGTCTCCAGGGCTGTCCTATACCCCTTTTGAGTGGGGATTGGAGGATGGGTTACCAGGTGAGGGACTGTTCTTTTAAATCTGTTATCAGAGAACAGTGTTCCCCAGCTGGTATTTCTCAACTGTGCCTGTGCACAGAGTCACTTAAAACCCATCTCTGCTGAATATCTAAGACTGTAACTGTTTATGGGAGTAGAAAGGCCTGTCTTTTCCCCTTGGGGTTGCTGGTGGTTTTGAACTGTCAACCTGGAGGTTAGCAGCCCAGCGTGTAACCACTGGACTCCCAGGGCTCCTTTACAGTCACCTAGGGAATTTTAAAAAGTTCTGGCACTGAGTCCACAGGCCAGACTTATTAGGTTAGAATCTTTGCAGCCATGATCCAGGCAGTATTTTTTATAAAAACACTCAGGTGATTCTAATATGGAGCTAGGTTTGACAAAAGGAATTTTTCCCATTGGTGTATATGTGTGTGATCAAATACAAATTCCTGGACCTGGTACCAAGCCCTCTGTTACAACAAGATG
The DNA here is from genome assembly GCF_050624435.1 of Tenrec ecaudatus. Taxonomy (NCBI): domain Eukaryota; kingdom Metazoa; phylum Chordata; class Mammalia; order Afrosoricida; family Tenrecidae; genus Tenrec; species Tenrec ecaudatus. The sequence continues at coordinate 70,363,160 of NC_134539.1, read as the reverse complement.
GACTTTGTTCACTCAAAATACACATTGTCAATTCTAGCCTTTTTGCCTGGGGTTATGATTCCATTTGGAAATGGATGATTTTGTTACATTCATGAAAGAGGTTTCACGCCCACTGCATCTTGAGTTCATCTCTTTGAGAAACAACACAAGATCTTAAATACAAAAGCAGAAGTAGAGATGGGGGAAGAGGGATCCTAAGCCATATGAAAATCACCCACAAGCAGACGCTCAAAGAGATCAGGACCTGCCCTTGAGCTGGCAGAGAATGTACCCCTCTGGAGCTGACACCCCGGATTCAGATTTCTAGCCTTGGAAACTGTGAGAAAACAAATGTATTTGTCATAGCTGCTCATTGGTGGCGTTTCCGTTATAGCAGCACTCGATGAACCAGACATCTCTGCAGTCAGAAAGGGCTCTGGGAGCTCTGTGATGAGTGAGCACGACAGGGAAGTCTAGACTGACTTCTTCTAAATTGGACTTTTAAAACAAACTTTCCTCTTGTAGAGTTTACATACTGTATCTTAAGTTCTTTTTCAAAATCATGTTATCAGGGGCTCATACAACTCTTATCACAATCCATACATACATCAGTTGTGTAAAGCACATTTGTACATTCATTGCCCTCATCATTCTCAAAATATTTGCTCTCCACCTAAGGCCCTGGCATCAGCTCCTCATTTTTTCCCCTCCCTCCCCGCTCCCCCCTCCCTCATGAACGCTTGATAATTTATAAATTATTATTTTGTCATATCTTGCCCTGTCTGATGTCTCCCTTCACTCACTTTTCTGTGTCCGTCCTCCAGAGAGGAGTTATATGTAGATCCTTATAATTGGTTCCCCCTTTTCAACCCACCCTCCCTCCACCCTCCTGGTATCACCACTCACACCTCTGGTCCTGAAGGGATCATCTGTCCTGGATTCCCTGTGTTTCCAGTTCCTATCTGTACCCGTGTACATTCTCTGGTCTAGCCAGATTTGTAAAGTGGAATTGGGATCGTGATATTGAGTGAAGAGGAAGCTTTTAGAAACTAGAGGAAATTTGTATGTTTCATTGTTGCTATATCACACCTTACTGGCTTGTCTTCTCCCCAAAACCCTTTTGTAACGGGATGTCTAGTGGCTTATAAATGGGCTTTGGGTATTCACTCTGACCCCCCCCCATTCACTATGATATGATTTTTTGTTCCGATAATACCTGATACCTGATTCCTTCGACACCTCATGATCACACAAGCTGGTGTGCTCCCATGTGGTCTTTGTTGCTTCTCAGCTAGATGACCGCTTGTTTACCTTCAAGCCTTTAAGACCCCAGACGCTATATCTTTTGATAGCTGGGCACCATCAACTTTCTTCGCCACATCTGCTAATGCACCCCAAAATTTGTATTTTAATGTGATACCCAACAGATTTATATGTACATTAACATTATATTGTTAAATATATGTGCTTGATATGTGTTAAAAAGGTGCTTTCCATACCTTGAGCCCTTGTGATGTAGTAAATTGCTCTTTGGGCTGCCAACTTCAAGGTCAGCAGTTGGAAACCACAGGTTGCTCTTCAGGAGAAAGATGAGGCTTTCTACTGCTGTAAAGAGTTCCAGTCTTGGAAACCCACAGGGGCTGTTCTGCTCTGTCCTTTAGGGTCACCGTGAGTCAGAATCAATCCCAAGGCAGTGAAGTTTTTTTTAATTTTGTTAAGATTTTAACCATGTTTTGAAAAACGATGATGGCAACATATGTGCAAACGTGCTTGACACATGTGCAGATTATGTATGGACTGTGATAAGGGCTCTAAGAGGTCCCAATAGAAATTATTATTTAAAAAGATTTTAACTAATGTTAATATCTTGCCATAATTGCTTCATATATTTATGTTTTATGTATTTAAAAAGTAAATTAGAGAAGTCATGATATGCTCAAATTAATTTAATATGAATCTCTTTAAAATAAGATGTTTCCCCATGATGACAATATCATATCACTCAAAAATAATATTAAGATTCTTCATATCATTCAGTACCCGATTAATATTCATATATGTCCATTGATTGAAAATATAGTTTAGAGTTGGTTAGTGTGCACTAGGATCTAACCACTGTGCACACAGACACACCATCTGGCAATTATTTTTTATGCCTACTAGGCTTCCTTGAATCGAGAACTTCCTCCTACTCTTTCCTTTAAAGATATTATTCAGGTCAATGTTCTTGTGGAATGTCCCGCATTCTGGGTTTACTTGATTCCTTTCTTGTGGTGTTAACGTGTTCTTCTAGTTCCTTTATGTCCTGTAAACTAAAAGAGCTAAAGGCTTGGTTGAATTCAGGTTCATCATTTTGAGCAAGAATCTATCATAAGCAGGTTTGTGCACTTCACATACTATCACGTCAGAATGCTCATAATACTGCTAATATTCATCATTGGGCTCAGAGGAACTAAGCCCAATGCCCTCATTATAAAGTCTGTCTTTCCCTCCTGTGACTCATAAGTAACCTGTGTATACTCTGAAAATACTTAGTCTTCCATCAACTTCTCACCAAATAGCTTTAAGATCCATTGCTCAGAAAGACTTTCTTCTCTATGTTCAACCCAACCAACAATGGCCCTTAAATGGATTCCATTCACAGTGACCCTATAGGACAGAGAGAGTAGCACTGATCCCAGGGCTACTGAGCCTGGAAGTCTTTACAGAAAGAGAATGCTTAATTTTTCTTCCATGGAACACCTGGTCATTTAATGTGAAATAAACAGGATGCAATCACAGTCTGTACATAGCACATGGTCATTGTTTTGGGGTCTCTTCGGTTCCTTTGATGTAAAACTTCCTCCCAGCCAGGTCAATTTTCCTGTAGACTGTCCCAATTTCTGATGGTGGCTTTGAACCAGTAGCCTTGCCATTATCAGCCTAACATTTAACCCACTGTGTCACTAGGGTTCCTTTTTTCTATTAGCATTAAAATGCTGTGATTTTCTAATTCTTTATTTGGGGATCTTGGGTGGCACAAATAGTTAAATTCTGGACGATTAATAAAAAAAATAGGAGTTCAAATTCATCGAGAGACACCTCAGAAGTAAGATCTTCCACAGGTCAGGATTTTGAAAACTCTATGGAACAGCACCCCTGGGCACTCTGTGAGTAACAGTTATCTCAATGGCAACCAAAATAATGATTTTTTTTCTTCTACTTGTATTATTTAGTTTCCTGTTAAAGAAGAGCCTTCCTTTCCTCAGTTTTTAATTGAAACTTCATGCTGCTTTGCATGATAAATAAAGATTGAAGTTGTGTGAAAGATTCTGTCTTGCTTGGATCTGCAATCAATGCTCATGGCAGCAGCAGTCAAGAGATTAAAAGACAGGTTGCATTTGGTAGATCTGCTGCACAAGACCACTTTGGAGTTTTCAAAAGCAAGGATGTTACTTTGAGGACTAAGGTATACCTGACCCAAGCGATGGTATGTTGGGTTGCCTTGTATACATGTGAAAGTTGGACATTGAATAAGGGAGACGGAAAGAGAATGGATGTGTTGGAATTGTGGAATATGAAAATACCATGACAAACCCATGTGTCTTGGAAGAAGTACTGACAGAGAGCTCCTCAGAGGCAAGGATGGAAAGACTTCGTCTCATATGCTTTGAGTATGTTCTCTGCAGACAACAGTCACTGGAGAAGGACGGCATGCCTGGCAAAGCAGAGGGACGCTGAAAGAGAAGAAGACCCTCAGTAAGGTGGACTGACGCCAGGACTGCAACAAATGAGGGACTCAAGCATGAAATCAATCGTGAGGATGGCACAGGGCCGGGCAGTGTTTGGTTCTGTTGCGCATAGGATTCCCATGGATCAGTGAGGTAGTTAGTTAATTGGGTCAACCTGGCGGAGAAACACATGTGGGATTAATTGAAGGGCGGAGGGATAAATGGCTCAGTGAGCCTTGCCTTTCGAGTTCTCAGATCTCTTGCTTTGTGATTGTCGGACCAGGGTGCAGCTGCATTAGCCAATTCCTGCTTTAACTGGCCAGGCTCACTTCCTGCAAGACATCCCTGAGGAGAAGCCGCATGGACCTACCCCGATGCAACCCAGGGTGCTGGAGCAGCTGTGTGGAGACCCCTGCCAGTGCTGAGGTGCTTACACGTTCACTGATTGGCTTTCCTCCTGCAGCAATGTCATAGTGTATATTTTGTGAGATGGAGGAGGACTTTGTAGATTGGTGTTGGACATATGGGTTAATGTTGGACTTGTGGGCTTGGGCAGCCCTGGCTTGGGATGTTTTCTTGATGCACACTTAACCTTTATATAACACTCTCTCTTATACACGAGTTTCTGTGGATTTGTTTCTCTAATGTACCCAGACTAACACAATCAGAACAGACTCTATGGTACTAAGAACAACCCTCCATTCGAACTAACCAATCACTCTGCAGGAGAAAAACTTTGCAATCAGCTCCTATCAAGATTCTCACTGCCATCAGCCCATTCCGACTGGAGCCGCCTTATAGGGCCGGCTAGATGCTGCCCCCGGAGGTTTGGGAAATATGACTCTTTATGGCAATAGAAAGCCTCCTCTTTCTCCCTCAGCGTGGCTGATGGTTTCGAGTCACAGACTTTGCAGTTAGCAGCCCAAGTCGTAACCATTATGTCTCCAGGGCTCCTCCTATAAAGATTAAGCCTGGGGGGAAAAAGGACTAAGCTTAAGAAATTCTTCTGTGTTCTCTAAGGTCCCTGTGAAGGATAAGGAGCGTGACAGTCCACCGAAAACATCCTTAAAGGGCCTCTAACTCATTGTCAAGGAGCTTCGGTGGCACAGTGGTTACGCATTTGGCTGCTAACTGAAAAGTCAGCAATGAAAAGCCACCAGCCCGCTCCACAATCAACTTCTGTAAAGCTCCAGCCTTGGAAACACCGAAGGGTAGTTCTCCTCTGCCCTGTAGGGTCACTAGAGATAATCCACAAGTGACTAAAACAATCCTCTTCAAAATGAGGTCAAGTTCTTTATCTAGGTGTTGGGTGGGGAAGTAACTGAGTCCCCCCGTGAAGACTTGGACTTCCAGGCTGAGGGACTTGGGAGGTGTTTATGGCACCGATTGTAGCTTGGTAGAAAGAACCATGTCTTGTTCTAGAGCCCCTTCGCTTGCTCACAGACTCTCAATCTCACCCTAACACTCTTTAGTGAAACACTCTTTTGTTCTTTCTCTCAGTCCTGCTCTGTACCTGTTGTAAAGTGGAAGGGCATCAAAATAGAGGAAGACCCTCTATGAGCTGTGTTGACACAGTGGCTGCAACAATAGGCGCAGACATAGGAACCATTATGAGGACCGTGCAGGACTGGGCCCTGTCTCATCCTGTCGTGCATGGGTCACTCTGGGTCAGGACTGAGTCAATGGCCTCTAACAAAAACAACATTGGTTCCAGTCATCCTCTCCCACCCCACCCCCCAGTGCTATGGGTGTTCTAACTACTTCTTTTTTTATTAATGTATGATTTAATCGTGTTACATATCGGCATAACAAAATAGTCTCCAAGTAAACAACGGGTACATGTATAATTCAGTGCCATTGCTTGTGTTGTGCAACCATTATTGATAACCTTTTCCAAATTATTCCACTGCCATTAACATCAGCTTAATGCTCCCTAAGCAAAAACTCTATTTCACCCAAATTCCTTATTTATTTATTTTAAATCATCTCATTGGCGGATCGTGTAACTTATCACAATCCATACAGCTATCCATTGTGTCAAGCACATTTGTACGTTTGTTGACATCATCCTTCTCAAAACATTTTCTTTCTACTTGAGCCCATGGTATCAGCTTCTCATTTTTTCCCTTCCTGGCACTCCCTCTCTTGTGAACCCTTGTTAATTTATGCATTATTATTATATTTCATGTCTTTCATGACTGTACTTCTAAGAGAGATTTGTTTGTTCTTTTGTAAGTCCATGATACTTTCAAAGTTCTTCACCAGCACCATATTTCAAATGCATCAATTCTTTTTCAGTCATCTGTATTCAGTGTCTAATTTCCATATGTATATGAAGCATTTGACTATACTTTGGCTTGGATCAAATCACTTTAGGTGAAGCTAAAGCTCTTCTCTAGATACCACAATCCAATCCAATTCAATCCATGACTTTTTCTCAGGTCCCACTTCCTCCCACCCTTGCTTTACAGTATGTTTTGAGGACTCATAGGCTTTGGTAGTGTTGTGAGTTAGACATTAGTCTTCTAACCCCAAGTTTGGTGGTTCAAGCCCACTAGCCACATCATAGGAGAACGGTGAGACTAACTGTTCCTGTAAAGGTTGACTGTCTCAGAAACACTGTAAGAGTCTCTGTGAGTAGGAATTTGGCTTGGTTGCCAAAAAGCAAGTGGCCTTCCCGCCCCCTCCCCACCCCCAGGCTTTTGAATAGGAACTGGGCAGTGGTTGAAGTGCTCACCTGCTAACCTCAAGGCTGGCAGTTTGAAACTCCTGGTTCCTTCTCATGGTAGTCTGCTTCCGTAAAGAACGCTGTTTGGGGAGTTCTGTAGGGCAGTTCTATTCTGTCCTGTAGGGTCACCCTGAGTTGGAATCAACTTGATGGTGGTGGATTTGGTTTTGGCAGTGGGTTACGCCTTCAGGTTTCAATGGTGCTTCCAGACTAATATGGAAGAGGGAGAAATCTCTGGCAATCTGCTTCCTAAAATCAGCCAGTAAAACTCTATGCAAGACAAGAGTTTGATCTATGAATGGCCATGGGCAGAGCGGCTGACTGGGCGGCGTCCTGTTTTGTTGTGTATGGGGCCAGGAGGTGGTGGCCATCTCAGTAGGAGCCAACATTAGCAATAGGCCTTTGGAAAGATTCCTGTTGAAGAAAACACCAGGAGGCTTTGCTGGTTCTGTACCTTTAAGGGGCAGAAGGTGGCAAACAAACTAGATAAAAAGGGGACCATAAATGGGCATGTTTAATTTTACTTTCTGGAAGATCCTAGATGGTGCTGAAGAGTAACTTAACTGGTGATTGATTTGCATTAAGGGAGACATTTCATACATTTTTTTCTTTAAAAAACAACTCATATTCATGACAAGCCATTCTGATGAAATAAATATGAGACTGGTGATTTCTAGCCAGCCACAAGTTTCTTGCTAGAGCTATTTTATAACCCTTGACAAGATAATGATCCAAGGAGGACATAATGCAGAGTTAAGAAACAGTAAATCCCTATTTATGGAGCCTGTGTGCTTCAGGAGAAGGATGGTAATGTTAAAAATAATGAATGATTCAACACCCATCGGATAAATATAACTAGATTGGAACAAATGAGTAACCTTGATAATGTAGATCGTATTTTTCTACAGGAAGAGATGTTATACACCAACTCAGACACTTATAGGGCATATACTACTAGTCCAGAGCCCGCTGGAGGAACTGAAGAGACTGAAAAACAACAAAGTCTTTTTAAAGGAAATAACGTGCTTAGCTTGTTCATATTATGTCATATTGCTTGCTGTATTACATTCTCATTGGCTTTGTTCCTGCTAAGGTCTATGGGTAAAGTCCCTCAGGCTCTCTGCAGGTGTTGTACATCTGCCCTGCTACAACGAGGGACTGGGGCAGAGAGGGCAGAAGGAAGCCACAACTCAGAGTGTCGACTTTGATAGAGTTTGGAGGAACTTTGTTTCCTGAGCATTGGCCATAAAGAGGTCACTTACTGTGCCAACGTGGCGGCAGCAGAAAGAAAACCACACGGTTTCACCAGATTATTGTGTTTAAGCTGTGTGTGTGTGTGTGTGTGTGTGTGTGTGTGTGTGTTCCTCCGGAGCCTAATAAGACCTCATATCAAGGTTCTAGCATCGTTTCTACTGGTCCTGGGTTGGGCCCTCCAGGACCTTCCAATGCTAGGGTTGAGAACCACAAGCACTCGGGAACAGTGCCCTCTAGAGTCATTCTCCAGGAAGAGTCATGTTTTCAAGCCCAGCTGGTCCCTTCCCATAGACAGAAACTTCAACCATGTTCAGCTTTGCAGGCTCTGGATTCACTGAATGGGCAGAGATGGCTGTGCCTTTTAAAACAGTTCAGGCGCTCAAGATGGATGAACATTGGATGGATTCTAAATTAATTTTTTCCCCCAGCTCTGGTGTTGTTCATAGTCTTCCATGGTTCTGTGTCCAACTGTCCTCTCAGGCAGAGAATCCCAGCCCCCTTTCTCAGACTCTCCCTCACTTCTTCCCCAGCTGGAAAGATGCTGCATTATTTCTTCTGTGTATGCAGCTCATGCTCAGGCAGCAGACCTCTCAGTGTGTCTGTTTCTGCTCTCGACACCCTCACTCATCAGAGCACCTTGAGGGCGCAGACCACACCCTATTCCTTCTGGACTCCCATCAGTTAACACACAGACTGACTCATAACAGGTGAATGTTGTTAAAATGAACAATGTGAGTATAACCCGCGGTCACGCTGTGTGAACGATTTACTCTTCCTGGATTTTTCAACTCTTTCTTCCCCTGGTGCCTGTCATGACACTACACATTCAAGACACGGTACATTTCTAGGTTGTTACAATTCCACTCATCCTTTCAGAGTCACTTGTTCAGTGGCCTCTCCACAAACATGGGTGTGTGTGTGTGTTTGTGGAATGTGCACTTGATCCAGCAGATTTATCACCCGGTGAGTTCCCTCAGTCACATTGCTCCGAGGGCAAAGTTCATAAAAGATAATCGCAGGATCATAGTAGGAACACCCATCTACAATATTTGGTTACAGTTCCTATCACATCCCACACCTTGTGCTAAGCCTGTTACATATACTCTTAATTAGTACTTAAATCATCCTATGAAGAAGGTGCTATTATCTGTAAAATTACAAATGAGGAAATGGGGGTAAAGAGAAATTAAGTAACTTGCCCAAGTGGAGACAGCTAGAAATGTCAAATCCACGCTTCAGATGGCTGATGCAATTTCAAGTCTACTCAAGATCTCCTTTTGTTCGTTGCTTTATGAACCCAGAGTGGTTATCATCGTTTGGCCCCCTCAGGGCCTAACTTCCGGGTTGGGTGTCTTCACTGCCTTTTTTTGGGTGCTGTGAGAAATGCCCTTCCTGGTTTTATTGCACACGACACCTCTGTTCAAAAAGCACGGGGTTGCTTGCTCATCGAATTTGTCTGTAAGTCATGCTTCCCTCAGGAGCCTTGGTGGTGCAAGAGTTAAACACTTACTTGGCTGCCCCTAAAGTTGACAGTTCAAATCTCCACGGCGGCTTCCAGAAGCCAGACCTGGCGATCGGTTTCTATCAAGATCAAAGCTAAGACAATCTTACGGGACAGTTCTACTCTCTCAAGGGAGATCCACTCATGGGTCGGCAGCATCAACAACAGCATGCTTCCCGCAGAGCATCCCCAAAGAGGAGCCTGTGACAAAGGGGTTTGATCTCCCTAAAGCTTATCTGCAAGACCCCTGCCTCCTGAGACCTTGGTGGAGCGTGCTCACACCCATTTACCCACGGATAATCATAAGGCAAAGCCTTTTTATTGTGAATTAGGTAGTAGTTTATATAACCCATTTTTGCACCCAACAGCTTAAACCATTGATCAAACCTCCCAAGGTCTTGCCCTATTTCCCTCCTCACTCCCCCTTCCCCCACCCCCACTGCCCATTCCCTCTTCCCTGTCACCCAAATTACCACCTGTCTATCCTCCAGCCTATCGTTTCCCCTGTCCACTCTTGCCTTTTCCCTGGCAGTCACCAAAGTCTGTTTCTTTTGGTATGAAACAGTTTCTTGAGTTTTAAAAATATCAGTCATCTCATACAGTATTTCTCCTTTCATAATTTAGCATAATGTTCTCCAAGTCCATCCATGTTGTGAGATGCTTCACAGAGTTTCATCATTTTTAAATGATGTATAGTATTCCACGGAGTGTATGTACCAAAGTTTATTTATCTTTTCTTCCACTGATAGGCATTTAGGTTGTTTCCATCTTCTTGCTATTGCGGATAGTGTTGAGAGACACATGGGTGTGCATCTATCTGTTTATGCCATTTCTTGGTTTCTGTAGGGTTATGTCGCAAGCAATGTGATTGCTGGGTCATCTTGTATTTCCTTTCCCAGTTGTTTGAAGAAGCCCTGTGTCGCTTTCCAAAGTGGTTGTATTGTTTCACAGTCCCACCTGCAGTCTATGAGGGTTGCAATCTCCCCACCTCCAGAATGTGGTGTGTGTGTGTGTGTGTGTTAACTTTGCTATCCATGCTGGGGTGAGGTAGTGTCACATCATTGTGTTGTTTGCATCTCTCAGATTGCCAGTGATTTTGAGCATTTCTTCATGTTTCTTGGTTGTCTAGCTATCTCTTTTGGTTAATTGTCTGTTCATTGAATCTGCTCACTTTTTAATCAGATTATTCATCTTTTTCTGTTGAGGTGTAGAACCTTTCTTGTTCAATACATCATTGCCAAAAAATGCCTCCCAGTTAATGGGTGCTCTTTTTTACTCTTTTGAGGAACATCAGTGTTTTATTTTAGGCGATGCTAGATACTTGTCATTTATTTTGTCTTCTGCTTCTATTTTCACTGAGAGTGTACTTATGTCGTTTATTAGGACCCCTTAGCTGGCTGAGTGGCATTAGGTAAATCAGTTGCACAGCAGGTCTTTGGAATATGGAAAAACAAGGATGTTACTTTGAAAATGAAGGTGCACCCGACCCAAGCCATGGTATTTTCTATCGCATTATATGCATATTAAATTTGGACGGTTCAAAATGAAGAATTGGTGTATTTGAATTTTGATGCTGGAGACAAATATTGAAAGTACCATGGACTGCTAAAAGGACAAACCAATATGTACGGCCAGAGTGCTTCTTAAAGGCAAGAATGGTAAGACTTTGTCTTATGTGCTTTGGACATGTTGGCAGGAGAAAACAGTCCCTAGAGAAGGACATTATGTTTGGGAAAGTAGAGGGGCATACAAAAAAAATTTTTTTTAAAAGAGGAAGCCCATCAAAGAGATGGATTGATATGGTGCTACAACAGTGGGCTCGAACATAGGAGCAATTGTGAGGACAGCATTGGACTGGCCGTGTTTCATTCTGTTGTGCATCAGGCTGTTAGGGATTTGAACCAACTAGAAAACACTTAACAACAGCAACAGCATGTTTGTCCTTTCACAGAAGGTCTTTATGATTATTTGGTTTACATTTAACTCTTTAATTCACCTCGAGTCCGTTTTTGTCTATGGAGTGAAGGAAGGATCCTGATTCATTTTTCTGCAAGTGGAAATCCAATTCTGCCAGCAGCACTTGTTGCAACAACTCTCAGTTAATATGTTCAACCCTTTATCAAATGTCAGTGGTCTGCAGGTGGCTGTTTTGATTTCTGGATTCTCTATTCTGATCCATTTATCTATATATCCCTCATTGTTCCAGAACCAGGCTGTTTTGGTTACTGTGTAACTTTTGTGTAACTTTTGAGGTTGGGAAGTGAGAGGCCTCCTACTTTTTTTTTTTTTTTATTTCAAGGTCTGTGATCCACCTAGAGTTTATTCTTTTTTTTTTTTTTTAACAATTTATTGGGGCTGATACAATTCTTTTCACAGTTCATACATATACATACATCAATTGTATAAAGCACATCTGTACAGTCTTTGCCCTAATCATTTTTTTTCTCTTTTCTTCTTTTACATTTTATTAAGGACTCAAACAACTCTTACCACAATCCATACATATACATACATCAATTGTATAAAGCACATCCATACATTCCCTGCCCCAATCATTCTCAAGGCATTTGCTCTCCACTTAAGCCCCTTGCATCAGGTCCTCTTTTTTTTTTCTCCCCCTCCCTCCCCTTTCCCCCCTCCCTCATATGCCCTTGGTAATTTATACCTCGTTATTTTGTCATATCTTGCCCTATCCAGGGTCTCCCTTCCCCCCTTCTCTGCTGTCCCTCTCCCAGGGAAGAGGTCACATGTGGCTCCTTGTAAACAGTTCCCCCTTTCCAACCCACTCACCCTCCACTCTCCCAGCATCATCCCTCACGCCCTTGGTCCTGAAGGTATCATCCACCCTGGATTCCCTGTACCTCCAGCCCACATATGTACCAGTGTACAGCCTCTGTCCTATCCAGCCCTGCAAGGTAGAATTTGGATCATGGTAGTTGGGGGGAGGAAGCATCCAGGATCTGGGGGAAAGCTGTGTTCTTCATCGATACTACCTCACACCCTAATTAACCCATCTCCTCTCCTAAGCCCCTCTATGAGGGGATCTCCATTGGCCGACACTTGGGCCTTGGGTCTCCACTCTGCACTTCCCCCTTCATTTAATATAATATATATATACACATACATATATACATATACACATATATACACATACATACACACACTTATATCTTTTTTTTTTTGCATGATGCCTTATATCTGGTCCCTTGGGCACCTCGTGATCGCACTGGCCGGTGTGCTTCTTCCATGTGGGCTTATTTGCTTCTGAGCGAGATGGCCGCTTGTTCACCTTCAAGCCTTTAAGACCCCAGACACTATCTCTTTTGATAGCCGGGCACCATCAGCTTTCTTCACACATTTGCTTGTGCACCCATTTGTCTTCAGCGATCCTATCATGGAGGTGTGCAGTCAATGATATGATTTTTTGTTCTTTGATGCCTGGTAACTGATCCCTTTGGGACCACTCGATCACACAGGCTGGTGTGTTCTTCCATGTGGACTTTGTTGCTTCTGAGCTAGATGGCCGCTTGTTTATCTTCAAGCCTTTAAGACCCCAGTCACTATCTCTTTTGATAGCCGGGCACCATCAGCTTTCTTCACCACATTTACTTGTTCACCCACTTTGGCTCCAGCCGTTGTGTCGGGAGAGTGAGCATCATAGAGTTCCAATTTAATAAAAGAAGGTATTCATGCATAGAGGGAGTGTTTGAGTAGAGGCCCAAGGTCCTTCCGCCACCTTAATACTTGACCTATAAATATAGACACAAAGATCTATTTCCCCAACCTCCTATATATATTTGCATGTACATGTCTTTGTCTAGACCTCCATGAATGCCCTTTGACTCCTAGCTCTTTCCTCCATCTCCCTTGACCTTCCTCCTGCCCTACTACCATGCTTCATCGCCACCTGGGCTAGAGTATACCTCTTCTCTAAGCAACCTTACCCTTGATCATTTCCCACCATGCCTGCCACTCCCCCTTCTCTACCATTTGGGGTCCCATGTTTTTCCCTTGTCCCTGGGTTTGTTAACACCACTTCCTTAACCCCCCCTACCCCCCCACCCCAAGTCCCCCCGGAACTGTCGGTCCCGTTGTTTTTCATCCAGATAGTTCATCCAGCCTGTCCTATTCAGACAGACCTGTGGAGTCACTAACATGCACGAAAACTAGACAGAGGAACACAAAGCAACAGTATACAACCAGACAACAAAACAACCAAAACAAACCACTGAAAAAGAACAGAACAAAACAGTTCACAAGAGAAAAGCTTGTAGTTAGTTCAGGGATCTTTGCTGGCCCTTAGGAGCGTTTTCCAGTCCAGTCTGTTGGGGCACCACGCCCTGGCCCCAAAGTCCACTTTCAGCATTCCCTGGGGACCTTGCCACTCCATTCCCTTGCTGTTCCGCTGCACTCCCCCAGTGATTTGCCTCGGTGTGGTGGGATCAGGTCAGGTGCAATTCCCACACTGTGTCTCCGGTGCTGTCCCCTGTATCGCCCTTAGTCACTGAGGGGCATCATGTCTCATAGTAGGGCCAGCCATGTTGTTCTCTCTGTGGACTGGCTGCTCTACTCAGGAACATCATCATCACGGCCTGGTGGGCCAGGCTGTGCTCCACTCTCTCCTCCTGCCCCTTCATCTGCTCCCGTGTGCTCTGATCAAATATGTCCATCTCCCATAGCTGCAGAGTCAATGTCGTCCTTTGGAACAAATTCTTTTCGGGGGAGGGGCAGAAATCCACTTAATTTATGGTGCTGGGGCCAGCCTCCCAGACCTCTCCACCGGTTCCCTCCTCCACGCCGGGATATTGCATTCACACCTTGCGACACTGGGTTGAAGTCTGGTCCCTCTTTCCCTGTGGAGATATAAACCATACCCTCCCCTTGGGTGGATTAATGCCCCATTTCTGTCATGCTGATTGTACTTACCTCAGGGGACTCATGTTGTACCTGTCCCTTTGGGTCTGGCTTACCTCGCTTAACATAATTCCTTCCAGCTCTTCCCATGAAATAACGTGTTTCATGTGCTCATCGGTGCTTTTTAGTGCTGCATAATACTCCATTGTGTGTATGTGCCAAAGTTTGCTAATCCACTCGTCTATCGATGGAAACTTAGGCTGTTTCCAAGTCTTTGCTATTGTGAATTGTGCCGCAATAAACATTGGAGCGCATATGACTGGTCGTGTTTTATTTGCTGCTTCAACCGGGTATATGCCCAGTAGAGGGATGGCTGGGTCGTAAGGTAGATCAATTTCCATTTTCTTTAGGTATCGCCAGATTGCTTTCCACAGTGTCTGTACAAATCTGCACGACCACCAGCAGTGGAGGAGGGTTCCTATTTCACCACAGCCCCTCCAACACTTGTTGCTCTCTGATTTACTGATCTGGGCTAGCCTCAGGGGTGTTAGGTGGTATCTCATGGTTGTTTTGATTTGCATTTCTCTTATGGCAAGGGACTTCGAGCACTTTCTCATATATTTATTGGCCATATTGATCTCCTCTCTAGTGAAAGTTCTTCTCATTTCTTTTGCCCACTTCCTTAGGGGGTTAACTGTTTTCCTCTTTTTGCAGGTCATGATGGTGTTGTAGATTTTAGTAATGAGCCCTTTGTCTGACGTGTCATTACTAAAAATCTTCTCCCAGTCTGTGGGTTGCCTTGTCACCCTCTTGGCAAAGTCTTTCGAAGTGCACAGGTGTTTTATTCTTATTAGATCCCATTTGTCGATTTCCAGATCACCTGTGTGTGTCCCCTTCCCTGTTGCAGTGAGCCTATGTGCTCCCTGGGCCAGTGCTCTGAGATTAGTCCCGATTCCCTCCTTAATGGTCCTGATGGTTTGGGGTTTGACTTCTAGATCTGTGATCCACCTTGAGTGTATTCTTGTGCATGGGGTGAGGTAGACGTCTTGTTTCAACTTTCTACATGTGGATATCCATTGTTTCCAGCACCACTTATTAAAGAGGGCATCTGCTTCCCACTTGACGTTTTTGGGACCCTTGTCGAAGATCAGTTGTCTATATGCTGATGATTTTACTCCTGGGCTTTCTATTCTTTTCCACTGGTCTGAGTGTCTATCATTGTGCCAGTACCATGCTGTTTTGACCACTGTAGCTGTGTAGTAGGCCTTAAAATCAGGTAGGGCGAGTGAGAGGCCTCCTACTTTGTCTTTGTTAGTATTATGTTGCTTAACCCACCCTTTTCTTTTCTTTATAAAGTTGGTGACTTTCCCATCTTTTAATAGAATGATACTGGGCTCGGATTATAATTGTACTAAATTTATAGATCACTTAGGTAGTATTGATATCTCCACAATGAAGCCTTCTTATCCACGAACATGGTATACCTCTCCATTGATGTTGGTCTCCTTGGTCTCCTACAGTAATGTTTTGGAGTTTTCTTTGTATAAATGTTTTTTTCTCTGGTTAGATTCATTCCTAAGTATTTGATCTTTGGGGTGGCTGCTGTAAATTGCATTGTTTTCAAATTTTTCCTTTTCAGAGCTTCATTAGACTAGAGCAGGCATCCTCAAACTACGGCCCGTGGGCCACATGCAGCCCGCTGAGGACATTTATTCGGCCCACGGGGTCTTTTTGCCCTGTTTGTTTTATTTACTTAAAAATAAGATATGTGCAGTGTGCATAGGAATTTGTTCATAGGTGTTTTTTTAAAAAAACTATAGTCCAACGGGTCTGAGGAACAGTGAACTGGCCCTCTGTTTAAACAGTCTGAGGACCCCTGGACTAGAAGAATCCAGTAGATTTTATATGTTGATCTTGTACCCAAAGATGTTGCTGAATCTGTCAATTAGTTCCAACAATTTTCTTGCTGAGTCTTTGGGGTTTTCTATGTAGAGAATCATAGTATCTGCATGATTTGCCAACTTGGATGTGCATGGTTATTTCATCGTTTTGTAGGTCTGGCTGAGACTTCTAGAACAAGAGTGGGGAGAAAGGACATCCCTATCTGAATTCCATTTGCAAGGGCAATGCTTTTAGGTTCCTTCCCAGAGTCAGGTTTGGCCATTGGGCTTGCATTTGAGTTTTTTATTATATTTAGGAATTTCCATTCTATTCCTGTTTTGTTGAGAGGTTTTTTTTAAAAATCAGGAATGTGTGTTGGTTTTATTCCAAATGCCTTTTCTGTATCAATTGATATATATGATCATTGAGTTCTTTTTCTTTGTTTCATTTACATAATGCATTATTTTTATTGTTCATATGATGGGTTGTATATGTGGGAACATCCTTGTATACCTGGTATGAATCCCACTATGTTAGTCTGGGTACAGAAGAGAAACAAATCCACAGAAAATCATATGTATATAAGAAAGAGTTTTATATAAAGGGTAAGTGTACATTAAGAAAGTATCCCAACCCAGCGTTGTCCAAGCCCATAAGTCCAACATTAGTCCATAAGTCTAACACTTATTTACAAAGTCCTCCTCAATCTCACCAAACACACAATGATTCTGATTGCAGGAGGAAAGTCATATCAGTGATTGTGTAAGCATCTCAGCTCTGGCAGGGTCTCCATGTGACTGCTCCAGCACCCAGGGTTGCATCAGGGTATTTCCATGTGGCTTCTCCTCAAGGATGTCTTGCAAGAAGTGAGCCTGGCCAGCTGAAGCAAGGAGCTGGCTTAGGCAGCTGCACTCTGGTCCAACCATCACAGAGCAAGAGACCCGAGAACCAGAAAAGTGAGACTCACTGAGCCATTTCTCTTTCCACCCTTCAATTAATTCCACATGTGTTTATCAGCCACGTTGGCACAATAAACCTTAACTATCTCACCCACTCAAATGTGATATATTGGTTTTTATTTATTTAAAACTTTTTTGTTGGATTTTATTGGGCAGGATGTTGTTAAGAATGTTTACATCTGTGTTTATAAAGGACATTGATCTGTAGTTTTCTAGCCTGTTTTCTGTCTATTTGAAACATCTTTGGGTACAAGATCAATATACAAAAATCAATTAGATTCCTCTACCAATGAAGCTCTGAAAAGGAAATTTTAAAACAATGCAATTTACAGTTGTCACCCCAAAGAGCAAATACATAGCAATAATCTAAACAGAGAAACAAAACATTTGTACAAAGAAAACTAACAAAGCATTACTGTAAGAAACCAAAGCGACCTGAATAGTTTGGGTAGAATTGATGTCAACTCTTCTCTGGATGTTTGGTGGAATTCCTCACTGAAGCCATCTGGTCCTGGACTTGTGGTGGTGGGAAGGGGGTGGGAGTGAGGGTAGTGTAGTTTCTTTTAATAACCTGATCAAATTCTTCTTTTGTTATGTTGTTTATTGAAGTTTTCCCTATAAGTCTGTGTTAGGTCAGGTATCTAGTGTGCTTCTAGATTTTTCCATTCCTTCTAGGTTTTCAAATTTGTTGCAGTGTAATTATTTATAGTATTATTATTATCTTTAAAAATTTCATTTGTTTCTGTTGTTATGTAGACCATTTAGCTTTTTTATTGTTATTTACATCTTCCATTTTTTCTTTGTTAATTTTGCCAGTGGTTTGTCAATTTTGTTAATATTTTCAACGATTCAATTTCTTGTAGTGTTAATTTTTTCTTTTGTTTTACTGCTTTCTGATTTATCATTTATGTCTGCGTTAATCTTTTTTTTTTTTCTCTCCTGGCTTGATTAGCTACTCTGGTAATAATTGATGAAGATTTTGGTCGAGGTATTGATTTTGAGTCTCTCTTATTTTTTGATGTGGATTTATTACCGAGTACAGCTTTTACTGTGACTCAAATGTTTTGGAATAGTGTGTTTCATTTTCATGTGTTTCTAGAAATTTAAAATTTTATTCCTTATTTCTTTAATTACCCAGAAATTTTTAAGCAAAACCAAACTCCAAACAGCAGTTAAAAACAGAAAACAAAGCAAAAAGCCTCACTGCCATCAAGTCAATTAGGACCCATAGTGACCATATAGGACAGGTATCACTGCCCCTTTTGGTTTCTGAGACTTTAAGATTTCCATGAGCGGACAGCTTTACCTTTCTCCTGTTGCCAGAGGGTATGAGCCATGAATTTTGTCCTTAGTAGCTAAGTGTGTAGCCCACTAGGGCACTAGGACATAAAGGCTTGAAGGTGAACAAGCGGCCACCTAGCTCAGAAGCAAAAAAGCCCACATGGAAGAAGCACACCGGCCAGTGCGATCACGAGGTGCCAAGGGACCAGGTAAAAGGCATCATGCAAAAAAAAAAAAAAGATATATGTGTGTGTGTGTGTGTGTGTGTGTGTATATATATATATATATATATATATATATATATATATATATATATATATATATATATATATATATATATATATATATATATATACCATATTGAATGAAGGGGGAAGTGCAGAGTGGAGACCCAAGGCCCAAGTGTCGGCCAATGGAGATCCCCTCATAGAGGGGTTTAGGAGAGGAGATGGGTTAATTAGGGTGCAAGGTAGTACCAATGAAGAACACAGCTTTCCCCCAGATCCTGGATGCTTCCTCCCCCCAACTACCATGATCCGAATTCTACCTTGCAGGGCTGGATAGGGCAGAGGCTGTACACTGGTACATATGAGGGCTGGAGGCACAGGGAATCCAAGGTGGATGATACCTTCAGGACCAAGGGTGTGAGGGGCGATGCTGGGAGAGTGGAGGGTGAGTGGGTTGGAAAGGGGGAACTGATTACAAGGATCCACATGTGACCTCTTCCCTGGGAGAGGGACAGCAGAGAAGGGGGGGAAGGGAGACGTCGGACAGGGCAAGATATGACAAAATAACGATGTATAAATTACCAAGGGCACATGAGGGAAGGGAGAGAGGGGAGGGAGGGGGAAAAAAAAGAGGACCTGATGCAAAGGGCTTAAGTGGAGAGCAAATGCTTTGAGAATGATTGGGGCAGGGAATGTATGGATGTGCTTTATAAAATTGATGTATGTATATGTATGGATTGTGATAAGAGTTGTATGAGTCCCTAATAAAATGTAAAAAAAGAAAAGAGGAGAAAAAAATGATTAGGGCAAAGACTGTAGAGATGTGCTTTATACAATTGATGTATGTATATGTATGTACTGTGATAAGAGTTGTATGAGCCCCTAATAAATTGTTTTAATAAAAGAAAATCCTAAAACTAAAAAAAGCAAAGTATTGGTCAATTTCCATGTATTTGATTTTTCCCTTGATCTCATTTGATTTTATAACATTGTGATTTGAAACGATATCTTGTAATATCTTAATGTTTTAAATATATTAAGGCTTGCTTTGTGGCCTAGCAGATTATCTATACAGGAGAATATTTCATTGCCTTGGACAAGAATTTATGTTGTGTTGTTGTTGGGTGAAGGGCTATTCTTATGTCTAATAGGTCAAGTTGATCCGTTCTGCTGTTTAGTTTTTCTGTGTCTTTTTTGAGTGTTTTTTCAGGTGTCTGTCCTTGAGAATTATGTACTGAAGTCTCCTGCTAGTACTGCAGTGTTGTCTATTTCTCTCTTTACATAGAGTTTGATTAATGAATTTTGAAGACCATATATGTTTATTATGGTTATGTCTTCTTATGCAGTTACTTCCTTAATTCTCATGGCATGCCTTTCTTTATTTCATGATGAATTTTGCCTTGATGTCTATTTTATCAAAGATCAATATTGCCACCGGTGTTTCTTTCTGGTTGCCATTAGCTTAGTATGTACTATTCTCTATCCTTTGATTTTCAGTCTGTTTTTGTCTTTGTTTCTAAGGTGTGCTTCTTGTAAGCAGCATATAGATGAGGTTTGTTATCTATTATGCTACTCTGCTGTTTGACTGGTACATTTAACTCATTTTCAGTCAGTGTCTTTATTGAGGAGGTGTGAATTTATTGTTTTCATTATGTGTTTTTTGGTGTGTGGGGTATTGTTGGTTTCTTTGTTCCTCTTAATTTTCTGTGCTGAATTCATTTTGTTTGTATTTCTTTGGGGAGGTGTCATTTTTTTCTTTTGTATTTTACCATTTACCGTGTCTTTCTGATTTTCCTTTTTTATTTTATTGGTATATAATTCACATAGAAATCAATTTAATAGTTCAATCATATTAAGATGAGTTGTCAATCATCACTACAACCAATTCTAAAACATCTTCTTCTTTTATTCATTGTTCTTTGCTCCCCATTTCTTCCTAAACTACCCTGTTCTACTCACAAGAAACCATTAATCCAATTATTGTCTCTATAGATTTACTTATCCTGGATTTCATGTACAGAAAAACATTTTAAAAAATCCAACGCCAATAACAAAGTAAAACAATCAAAAACTCAATTGAAAAGAAAGCAGAAAATATTAAAAGCAAACACAAGTTTAAAATAGCTCAAAATCAAGTGATTTGGTATTAAATTCTAACCAACGCCATCTGCAATCCCCCATTTTCCATTTCATTCTGCACGAAAGCAAAGCTATTCACACCGCTGGTCTTTGTTCAGAGGGGCCTCACCAGGGGCTTCATCCATGTGTAGCTCCCCTCGATCGTAATGATGAACACAGACCACCACCACCCCTCCAGGGGGATGAACAACAGAGACTGTGGGGGAAGGGAGACAGTGGTCGGTATAAGATATGGAAAAAAATAATTTATAATTTAATTTATCAAGGGTTCTCGAGGGTGGGGGGGGTAGGGATGGAAAAAAGAGGAGCTAATACCCAGGGCTCAATAGAAAGTAAATGTCTAGAAAATAATGATGGCAATATATGTACAAATATGCTTGATACAATTGATGCATGGATTGTAATAGGAGCTGTAAGAGTCTGCAATAAAATGATCTTTTAGTAAAAAATAAAATAAAAACTCCAACTGAAACAACTTTAAAATGGGTCAACAAAAAGTCAAATGATAAGATGTTTCATTTTAACCTAAGTACATCTGTCATAATCAACTTTACAATGCTCTCTGAGAGTAAGTGTACAATCATCTCTCGACTATGTTTGTGGCGATTCACCAGAGGCTTAACCCATCTGTGGACCCCACCAAGGGACTTTGAGTTCCCTTGTCATCCATAGCCTTCTGTAAATCAGGTATTCTCCATTTAAATCCCGATTCCATTCCTTCCTTTGGAATTTACTATGAACAATGTTGGGGTCACACAGGTGAGTGTGTTTCTTCCAACGTGGACTAAGTTGAGATCTCACTTAGATCGCTGCTTGCTTGAAGACAAACCTTTAAGACTCAGATGCTACTCTTACAGACAACTGAGCACCATCTAGTTTCTTCACCACACTTGGCTATAGTGAACGATCTCTTCAGAAGATGGAGCATCAAGCAGGGCCATGTCATAAGAATGAATTGTTCTTAGATTGAGGATCTAATTAAAGTTGTCCCCAAATTCATTCATATGTCTATGGTTTATATGTGTCTCTGGTTCACTTGAGATATATCGATATCATTTTATGATAGAGAACGTCATTAATCATCCCCCTGGGCCATCAGGTAATTCTATTGATAGTGTCATTAGTTTAGTCAATGGTATACAACTTAGAACACTGTTGGTAAAAGGAAATTATACAGGTAGAGGCTAACTATGATCGCAATACATGGAATGCTGGCTTGTATCGATCAAAATCTTAAGTGACTGAACAGTATTACACAAACAATGGGGGCTGGTAACAGGGAAAAACTTTCAATAATAGTCATTAAACATCAGCAGAACTTTGCCTACTAGATTAATGGAAGGTATTTTAAGAGTAAATATATTCTAATCCTGGACCACTGTTCATCGAAATGCCATGATGTTTCGGGGGTGGGGATGGGGAAGGGGCAGTGTAGGGTGGTGGTCTATCTTGTTTGGTCTTCTTTCAGCTTCTTGAACGGCCAATTTCACTTCATTCATTGTGTTTGGGAAATTTTCTTCCCTTTCTTCTCCTGGACTATTTTCTCTGTGTTTGGTTGTTACTTGATTAGTTCTTTCTGTTCTGAAGTTCCTGCCAGGCATATGCTATTCCCTTTGATACAGTCCCATGCAAGTTTTTCCACTTTTTTTTCTCATTTTGTTGCTTTTAAAATGGATTGTTCTTTGTGCAGATTGGCATAATGAGATTTGTCTTCAAGCTCACTAAATTGGCCTTTTTGCTTTAAGTTTTCATACTGCTAGGTAATTCTAATATTTTAGTTTTACTCCTCTGGATTTCTATTTGGTCTTTTGTGTGGTTTCTAAAGGATTCATTTATTTTGTCAGATAGTATTTTTAGTGTTTTCATTATATGTTTTTTCCCTGTAGCTCTTGATCTTTTCCTCCATCAATTGGGAATTACTTAAGGATTGCTTCTCTGCATGCTTTTCCAGTCATTTCAGTGCCTTTTCTTCCTCAGAGGTGTTTTTTGGCGATGCATTAGTCACTTATTTGTGTCATCCTGTTTTGATTCTTCTTCATGTGAATTGAAATTGTGGCTGTTTTTGAGACATTGTGCTTTAGAAAAATATTCGTTTCTATTTGTTGATCAGGTGGTACTGAGGCCGTGGTCATCTTTGCACACTAGTTATAGCTGTTGGAGGTGTCAGGGTGGTTGAATCATGTGGAGATAGCTGACTCTGTTAGGTTGAATGAGAATGGAATAATTACAATACAACAAGACAGAAACAATCTCAGGGCCAGGGGCACAATGGAGAACTCATCAGACTATAGATCAAACACACACACACCCAAGTTGGAGGCAGCTCCTGCTTTCTCTGTCACCAGCACATGTTTATCAGGTTCCCTCCCAGTGTGCACAGAGAAAGAGGGTAGTCCTGGGTGAACACGTTTGGGCAGCTGGTGACAGCTCTGGTCAAATGAGGATTGGGAAAAGTTAGGAATGGCTCTATTCTGGATTTGTCCTTTTGTCTTTCCATTGGTGGTTTACTAAAATAAGAGTAAAAGACCCAGAAAACCATCAAAACTCAAAGCCAGAACTGGCCTCCACTTTTCTCCCCAGAATAGCCATCAGGAGACTGAGTTCTGTAGCCATCAGGGGTGTCTTAGGAATAGTTCAATCCTTCTTGTGGTTGGGTCAGTTGTTTATCGAAAGCAAAGAAAAGAGGCCAGAAACCTAAACAACCCTCACCAACCCCCCAGGCAATCTTTTAGCTGTGGAGCTACTTTTAATCCCAGAGTTTTCCAGCGGATGGGAGTCTCGGTCAGAACTGTATACTCGAGCTCAGTGGGAGTCTACAGTTTGCACTGCCACCTGAGCTCACACATGTGTGGGCCTGTGTCCCTTCCAGGCACCAGGGAACTTGGGATAATTCAGTTTCTCCTGGGTTAGCTTCCAGTGCCCTGTGCTGGTCTCATCTGTTCTGCCTCTCTTTCAAGCTGCACCCATAGCCCCAGAGATGTGGAGGGAGAGATTGAACAAGTGTATGGATGCACTAGGAGCCCAGTCACTCCATTCCCTTGGTGGATGTGGGGAACAACACTGCTGCCTCGGAGATGGCTCAGTAGTGTGGGAGGGGCTGTTTGGTTTGTGGTTGTCTAGCAGAGGATTCTCTAGTTCCCCTGATCTTTGTGTGTGGGTTCCTCCCTTCAGTCTCCCCCTTTGGTACTGGACTCACTCTTCTTTCTTTCTGCAGAGATTCAGAGCTCCCGGTTCTTCCCCTGCATCTGTGTCTTTTCTGCTTGTTTTCTTTTCCATCTCTGTGTTGCAGAAAGTTGATGCAGTTTGTCTGTCTAAACCACCATCTTTGCTGGCTGTCCCCGCCACTGATATTAGTGAACATTTCCTGTGAGCCAAGAGTTGAGTAAGCACTGCAGATAAAGGAGGACACCAAGGAGACAAGGCCCTGTCCTCAGAAAAGTACACAAGGTGAATACCATGGGTTCGATACTGATCAACTCAGTGAGGGAACTCAAAACAAGGTGACGTGAATCGAAAGCAACTCGTCATTTGGCCAGGGACATTAATGACCCAAACAAACTAACCAAGAAAACAATCTTGAAAAGGTCTACAGGCAGAATATATAGCTGAGGAGAAAGGATATAATTCTTTTTTTAAAAAACATTTTACTAGGGGCTCATACAACTCTTATCACAATCCATACATATACATACATCAATTTATAAAGGACATCTGTACATTCTTTGCCCTAATAATTTTCAAAGCATTTGCTCTCCACTTAAGCCCTTTGCATCAGGTCCTCTTTTTTTCCCCTCCCTCCCCGCTACCCCCTTCCTCATGAGCCCTTGATAATTTATGGATTATTATTTTGTCATATCTTGCCCTATCCGGAGTCTCCCTTCACCCCCTTTTCTGTTGTCCCTCTCCCAGGGAAGAGGTCACATGTAGATCCTTGTAATCGGTTCCCCCTTTCCAACCCACTCACCCTCTACTCTCTCAGTATCGCCCCTCACACCCCTGGTTGAGATAAGAATAAATTTAGCATGTTTGGTAGACAGAAAAAGGCTAATGTACTCTGAGCAGAGGGCGAGGTGAGGAAGTGGGTGAGGTCTTTCAGGTAAAGGTCGAATTAAGGAATGTAGATTTTATTCTAAAAGAAAAGGGGAGTCACTGAGCAAATGAATAACCAAATATGGTTTACCAAGATACAGGTTATGTTGTGTATTTTTATATTTTCAAACAATATTATTTACATATAAGATGACCTGGGCCTTCATTTATGCACCTTCTAAGTACAGGAGGAAGCAGGTACATGGGGTGGGCATCCTAGAGAAATATATTTCTTAGTGGACTGGTACTTGTATGTGTTGCAGGAGTGAGATTAAGGATTTCTGGAGGACAGAGAACTTAGTACCGAGAATGAATTCCTCAGAACGTTTAGGATCTGCAGGGTAAGGGATAATGTGTTAGTCTGAGTTGACTAGAAAAACAAATCCAGAGACCCTCATATGTGTGTGAGAAAGAGTTTTATATAAAGATAAATTGTGTATTGAGAAATCATTCCAGCCTAGTCCAGATCAAATCCATAAGTCCAATATTATCCCATATGTCTGATACCAGTCTATAAATTCCTCTTCGGACTCATGCAACACATGCAATGATGCCGAATACAGGAAGACCACAGGCCAGTGGGTGAAAACTCTTGTGGATCCAGTGGTGGTGGAAGCAGCTCCATGCTGGCAGAGGTCTCCACATGGCTCCTCCAGCTCCAAGGCTCTGGTTCCATTAGCATAGCTCCATGTGTCCTGTCAGTAGGAATGTCTCACAGGAACAGTCTGTGTCCCACCTCCAGGAAGGAAGACCAGAGTTCCCAGAATCCTCTGGAGAAGGCCATGGCCACACAGAGGCCTCATTGGCCAGGACCTGATTGACAAGCTAGACTTCACCCCTTTGCAAGTTGGCAGGAGATAATATGCAGTTACATAATGACTACTGGATGTGCTCAATCTTGTGGTGCACCGACTATGTGGCAAGCACAGTTCTCAATCATTTTACAAATAAAATGAGTCTTGCAAAGATCTGGGGAGCATGACAGGCAGCAGAAGCACAAGGGCAAGATCCTGAAATACAAATGTTTGGTGAGCAACAAGAGGGCAGTGTACTCAGAGTGAAAATGCTTTCTTTCCGTGCTCACCATACGCCAAAGAGGAAGAAGGTACTACCATTCTTCTAATTTTACAGACGAGCATAATGTGCCCAAGACAACACAGCTTCTAAGTGTCCAGACTGAGTACAAACCAGGGAGCTTTAAATTTCACAAATTACTGACCTACAGTACCCTAATATTTTTTAAACAGATAAAAAATGAAATAGATCTATTATTTTTCATTTCCATTTCCTATGAACTTTTTGAAGCTCTCTCATATGTATAAGCCGTGGTCTTAGTTTTCCACTGTTGCTCTGGCAGAAATACCACAAATGAGCAGTTTTAACAAGTAGAAGTTTGTTTGCTCACACTTTTAGGAGGCTTGAAGTCTGAGTTCAGGGTACACGTGGGCGAAGACTGCTCACTCAGAGGGAAAAGCCTTCTTTCTTTCACTTTCTTTTGCTCAGTTCCTTGAGCATGCCATAGGGCTTAAGCCTTTTTCCATTTGTTCTTTCTTGCTTTGTCTAATGTGGTCCTTTTAAATCTCAAAAGTGATTGACTTAAAACAGACTTTACACCTCCATGGGATGGCTCCATTAACCTACCAAAGAAAACCCATTTCCCAAATGGAATCACACCCACCAGTGCAGGTGTTGGGATTTACAACACATTGTTTTGGAGGACGTACTTTAATCCCAAACTGAGCTCTGATAAATTGTTAATAACACACTCCTGAAACATGGCCTTTATGAACCCCTGTACTTGGTAAATAATAGTTATTCCCAGTATATAAATTATTTCCCAAGATTGCCCAGTGAGCTGGAATTCAAATCCAGATGTGCTGAATGCCCATATTCACACACTTTGTTTTTCACTTTATTGCCTATTAGGATCTCTAAGGAGGGCCCATCTCTTATGCTGGCCCATTTCCCAACTTCAGGTGCAATAATACAGGGTGGCTAGCTGTGAGCTAACATTGATTTGATGACCGTGACTGAGATCACTCAAATCTGTGACCCACAGTAGGTTCACAGCTCTTGTGCCTAACACATTGAGATGATTTGTACCAGAAAAAAAAAAAAAAAGAGAGAGAGTTGTTCCAGAGTCTTGCTTAGAGGAGAGTAAAGTCCAGGGTCTCTGGCTTCTCCCACAAAGAGCCAGAGAGAGGAGCAATCACTAGGTCACTTGGAATGTGTATGGGATTACTTCAGGAGGAAATTTGCCCTGTATCCATAGGAGAAGATTTAGTTGCCACCAGCAACTGTTGGATTGGGGAAAGGAACGCGAGCTCACCTTGGGCACACGGAAGAATTACCACCAGTTGAGATGCAAATATGGCAAAAGGAGTTTATCTCTTGTCTAGCTGGAGCTAGGGCTTTCTTTCCTTTACTGACCAGCACAGCGGGACCCAGCGTCCAAAAGGGAATCAGCCCCGAGTTCTTTGTTCCCTGAGCTTTTATGGGGCTAGGGACTGGGGGCAGTCCAGTGTTGCTGTTCTTTAAACTTATTGGAGAAAACTTCTGGCATCAGCATTGTCCTGTGGTGGTTGGTGAGTAGTTCCGCGCGTATTCTCTTGACTGGTCAATTGGGGATGGTGGTCGCTGCTCCCTACTGGTCAGTCTGGGACAGGTGATGCCTTCTCTGACAGAATTACCTCAGTGTCCAGGAATCTGAAATTAGAGCTTAAGCCTGCCCCAGGCTTTGGTTTTATATGGCTTGTCATGGTGCTGGTGCCGGCAGTTGTAAACCAGGACCCCACACAACTTGTTTGCTCCTATTTCTCCAACAACCTGATTCATTCAATATCTCTTCCTAGTGTCAAGACATATACCGACTTTGATTTTTTGTCAAATGGATCCCATGGCCATGTATGCAAAGAGAGGTCCTCTCCCACGCCACCTTTTTCTGAATACCTCTTATGTTCCTCACGTGTCAAATGTTCCTTATGACTGCTTGCTATTAGCTAAATCTTTCCAAATATATTATTAAATATACTTGTGTGTTTGGAATCCAGGCTTCCCAAAGCCATGGAGGCAATATAAATCCCCAAACTCTTGTTATGAGATCATCTTTAAACCTTAAACAAAATAATTCTCTGAAGTGTCTTAAAGGTGTGTCTTCAAACAAGCATCTATCTATGTGAGGCATCAACTAAGTCTACGTGGAAGAAGCACAAACAGCCAGTGTGATTTAAAGACTGTAAATAATAAAACCAAAATCCAAAGGAGGGAAAGGTATCAAAGCTTACATTGTGAATAGCTGGTTAGCAGAAGCCAATGAGTGACAGTGGAAGGTCAAATATATATCTGCAAGGTTCACACATCAATTAAGGCCCTGGTGAATGCCCTCTGACCATAGTGGAGGGATTTGAACAGCCTTGTTACCAGACAAAGAGAATTGTTCAATCCCTTAGGGCAGATGTAGTTAGGTTAAAATGTAATACTTTATCATTTGATCTCCATACCTATAGAGACAGTAATTGGATTAGTGGTTTCTTGAGGGTATGGCTGAGGAGGCTGGAGGAAATGAGAAGCTAATAATGTGTAAAAGCAAGAAGAAAATGCCACCCCCAATAAAATGATTTTTAAAAAATGTTCTAAACTTGATTGTGGTGTACAATTCTTCTTAATATGATTGAACTATTGAATTGTATGCCATATGACTTATATATCTATAAAGTTTTTTTAAAAATAAAGAAAAATCCCCTTGTGTTATTCCAGATTGACTTGAGAAACAAATCCAGAGAGACTTGTTATAAGAAAGCGTTGTATATAAAAGAGCAATTGTATATTCAGAAAACATCCAGTCCAGTCCAGATTAATTCCGTAAGTCTACTATTAGTCCATATGTCCGGAACCAATCTATAAATTCCTTTTCAGACTCACGCATCACATGCAATGACACCGAATGCAGGAAGATCGCAGGCTAGGGGGTGGTGGAAAGCCTTGTCAATCCAGTGGTGGTGGAAACATGTCAATGTTGGCAGGGGTCTCCACGTGGCTCCTCCCCACATGGCTCCTCCCACTTCAGGGATCTAGGGTAGCTCAGCTATTGAATAGACCTATGTTTCTCTGTATTCTCAATAGCATAAAATAAAATTATTTTAGAAACCTTTTTAAATAAAAAAACCCAGCTCTGTCCCAACCTGCAATTTAATCATATGTCCTTAACGAGAAAGGGAATATTTCCAAGAGTAGTCGTGCTCATGTTGGATTTTTACTGTAGCATTGTGTAACCAGGACATTCCTACAGAAACAATCTTCTGAAATCTCATGCTCAGTTCCAAGATAATGAACATTTTATGCAATATGATTAAAATATAATAGAAGTATTGAATTCTTAGTTAGATTTCATCTATATTTAATTTCACTAAAAATTCATTTTAGTCTTATGCAAAGAACTGAAAACGGGCCTTTAAATAGTCTATTTTACTGAAACTGTGTATTCAACGGGTAGTGTTGCCATGAGTTAATATTAGGCAATAAAAACAATAAGCCTGTGATTATGAAGGATGTTTGTCAACAGTGTTAAAAATTCATGCGCTTGGACTATTACTATTGAGTTTAGTGATAGGGGTGATCCTGCCAGGGCAGCCTCAAGATGAAGGGAGTTAATTGCCCTGGGGCAATACTGAACCCGTGGGGGGATGATCTGAGTAAATGCTCCAGCCTCCCATCCTTCAGATGATGGCTTACACATCTCAGCAGTCGGTGTTGTGAACACTTCTCAGGAGCTATGAAGAGAATCGAGGCAGACACAACCTTTATAATGTGTTATCTTGCCTTTTATTTGTTCCCTAATTCACGTCTCCCTTCCCTTTACTCTTGCTCTCTGAAATAGCCTCACAAACAAGCAATCGGCAACCAAGTCCTTCTTGTAACATTTGCATTTAGAGTACCCAAACTAAGACATTGGTACCAAAACGAGCCTGAGAAAGTGGCCCAAGGAATGGGAGTCTGGGATGGTCTTACTTGTGGGCAACACGACTGGTAGTAAGTGGGGTGGAGGTCACCCCTTGCATGCTGTAACATCACAATGACCAAGACTCTTAGTGTGAGGGGCTAAGCCAACGTACAAGTGAAAGAAGCTCTTAACTGTTCAGAAGTTCAGAGCGTAGGTGGTTAATGGCAATAATGAAGGCTATGGAGATGGCTGGATATTTGCCTTGGAGTATTTGAGTGGAGTGGTGGTGGTGGTTGGGGAACAGACTCAGGTGAGCCAACTCTTATTTCACAAGAAGCCAAAAAAGCTAACAATATCCACAGTGACATACAAGCCCTTGTAGCTGTGGGACACCAGGTGTAGGTCCCAGGGGTAATGATAAAGTGGCAGAGCTGCAAAGAACAATGAATGCACAGCCTCTACCTGTCTTCTGCATTATGGCAAGCGCTCCAGGCTGAAGATGTGTGGACTTGTCTGAGAGCCTTATAACTGCCCATAGTCCTTCACTTCCCCGCTGGCAGTTGCCTTCTTACCTAAGGGAGGGCAGCCTCCCCTTGCCTGGGGACCATGCGAAGTCCTCACCTGAGGTGGCTCTGTTTATTCTTTGTTTAAAAAATCATGTTATTGGGGACTCATACAGCTCTTATCACAATCCATCCATCCATTGTGTCAAGCACATTTGTACGTATATTGCCATTATCATTTTCAAAACATTTTCTTTCTACTGGAGCCCTTGTTATCAGCTCATTTCGCCCCTCCCTAGCGCATGAACCCTTGATCATTTATAAATTATTTTTTCATGTCTTACACGGACCAGTGTTTCCTTTCACCCACTTTTCTGTTGTCCACCCCCATCCCCGATGAGATTATATGTAGATCATTGTGATCAGTTTCCCCTTTATCCCCCCACCTTCCCCTTACCCTCTTGGTATTGCTAGTCTCTCACTGGTTCTGAGGGATTTATCTGTCTTGGATTCCCCGTGTTTCCAACTCTTATCTGTACCAGTGTACATGCTCGCGTCCAACCAGATGTGTACTGTAGAATTGGCGTCATGATAGTGGGGGGTGGGGGAAGAAGCATTAAACAACTAGAAGAAAGTTATATGTTTCATCAGTGCTATACTTACTGCACCCTAACTGGCTCATCTCTTCTTTGTGACCCTTCTGTAAGGGGATGTCCAATTGTCTACAGATGGGCTTTTTGTCTCTACTCCTCTACTCTGCACTCCTCCTCATTCACATTGATATGATTTTTGTTCTGGGTCTTTGATGCCCATACCTGATCCCATCAACACCTGTGATCACACGACTGGTGTTCTTCCATGTGGGCTATGTTGCTCCTCAGTTAGATGGCTGATTGTTTATCTTCAAGCTTTTAAGACCCCAGACACTGTATCTTTTGATAGACGGGCACCATCAGCTTTCTTCACCACATTTGCTTATGCACCCGCTTTGTCTTCAGTGATCATGTTGGAAAGGTGAGCATCACAGAATGCCAGGTTATTAGAACGAAATGTTCTTGCATTGAGGGAGTACTTGTGTAGAGGCCCAATGTCTGTCTGCCACCTTAATACATCCCTATCATTATATATTCGCATATGTACATACCAGTATTTACACCTCTATAAATATCCTTTGTCTCCTAGTTCTCTCCTCTATTTCCTTTTACTTTCCTCTTGCCCCACTACCATGTTCAGCTTTCATTCGGATTTCAGTAATTCCTCTTGGATTCATTGTCCTTGATCACGCCCCACCAGGCATCGTATGCCCTCCTCGCCATTGATTTTAGAGATGAGTTTTCTTGAGATCTGCCCTCATGCTTTTCCCCTCAGCTCATTGCCTCCAGACCGAAAACTAGGCTCAGGTCTGAGCACAGCACAGAGGAGGAAGCTGTAAAGACCCATGGTGCCGCTGTTGGGTAAGTGTTAGACTGCTAACTGCAATTCTGGCTCTTCAAATCCACCGCCTGCTCCTCCCCCAAACCGACAGCCTTGGAAACGCTATGTAGGGTCATGTGAGTTGGGATTGACTCATTGACCATGGGTGGTTACAATGTATTGTGCACAACCAGGGAAGCATATGCAGGATTAGATTTTGAGGGTGTTGGGCTAGGGGAAGTGGAGGTGGAAGAATAGGACATAAAGCTGCAAAGGAGAGAGAGTCAAATTACCCAAGCGCCTCATTCCCTGGCTCCCCATTAAGTACCGTGACAAGGAATCAAGGAGTTGGTGTTAAAATTTTCCTGGAGCATTAACATGAGGATGGTCTTCAGTAAGGGAGGTGGAGATGCCAGAATTGATGTAGAGCTATGGAGGAAAGGGTCTAACTCAGCATCCATTGAATTCATTAAGCCCCAAGGATCATCTTTCCTGCTTTCTTTTTCATCGACACTTCCCACTTTGTCCTAACTTCAGACTTCAAGTCTTCTCCTAAACTATTAGGGTATTTGATTATCTTACTTACCGCAGGATGCAGTTTCCACTACTTCCCTCTAGATGGCAGATGTACTCCGGGTTGCAAGACAAAGGTGGAGCGTGTGTGAAGGTTAATCACAGGCACCAGGTTAGGTAACAGGGTCTCAGGAGGGAGGCCCAGTTAAGGCAAATATAATTTACTCAAGCAAGAGAGGTGATTTACTGCTGAGTTTCAATCAGGCTTAGTTAGTATGAGTTGGAATGAATTCGATGGCAGTGAGTGAGAGTTTGTCCTGACCAAGAAGTTCTGTTAGGAAAAGAAAATCTAGGAGAGTGTCTGTGTGTGTGTGTGTGTGTGTGTGTGTGTGTGTGTGTGTGTGTGTGTGTGTTGGAGATAGGGCCCTTGGAAGGGAAAGATTGGAAAAATAAGATCAAATGTAAGATGGACAATGAACTGAAGAACAAGCCAGATGCAACGACCAGGCAGGATCTGAAAGAGTTGATACGCATTTTAAGGACAGTGTTGATCAACCAGTAGGAGTGGGCTGTTCATGTTTTTGTTTTTAACAATTGATCCATGTAACTGGCTGGTGACACACATTCTGTAATATAACATATTTTACAAAAATGACTACACCAACATTTGCAGTTTCACATGCTTTTTCCAGAAGCACATCAAAGACCTGTGAAAATACACATTTGCCTTGAACCTAGTTCAACAGAAATATGGTCTTCCACTTCCAGGGCTGTCCTACAAGGGGATAGAGCTTCCTTCTTACTTTCGGTCTCTTGGTGTGCTCATTTTCGAACCACGAACCACCAGGTAAAGTAACTTTAGCCATGTTGGTGAGGCCACATGGAAAGATTACATGGAAAGGGATGCTCACAGAGCATATGTTACCCCCCCCCCCAACTCTTCAGGTCTTTCTAGTCCAGGAAATCGATATGTAAGAAAAGAAGTTTTGGAGAATTCCAGCTCCAGTGACTATCTAATACGAATTCTACACGAAATCTCAAGCAAGCACTGCTTAGCAGAGGGCGGTCAGCCCTAAAAGTCACGGGAGGGAATCGTATCACACTAGTGTTGTTGTTGTTATTTTGGGGGGCCCGTGAGTTCGTTCCGGCTCAAGTTGACCCTAAGCAAAACAGAACAAAACATTGCCCAGTTCCGCACCATTTTCACAATTGCTCTTAGGCTTGAGCCCATGGTTGAAGCCACCATGTCAATCCATCTTGGTGAGGGCTTTCCTCACTTTTGCTGTCTTGCTACTTTACCAAGCACAGTGTAATACAGTGGTTGTTGTTAGAGTTCTAAACGTTGCAGACGATACAACAATCAATTACATAAACGCACTCTTTTCAGAATAATGTTTGTAAAGGCATAAGCAGTACAGACAGTAGTATGAAGGAATAGAACTATTAAAAAGCACTCATCAGATGATCAGGAATGTGCTTTTTTGATGATATATTATGTAAGACCCAGTGGTGGGTTTAATAACCAATTTGAGTAACGAGTATGAATTAAGACTATTTGTGATCCTGTTGGTAAAAAAAGCCACAAGTACTTCTAATATTATGATGTTATGCTGCTTGTATTCATAAGAGAAGAAAAAGCTAAAGTTCAGGTGGAGATTAATGAAAAATTAGCGAATAAAAGCCCTCTTCCACCATGGCTGAAAACCATAGCAAGTTGATGGTTACAAGAATCATAAGAATTATAAACCAATTCTGTCTTTTCTAGGGGGTGAAGAGAAGGGAAGTGACATTTAGTCTTTGTTTCCAACATCATTGTTTACTGGCCATGTTTTTTTTTAATCAAGTCAGTTCTCTGTCCCCTTTCTCTGTAACTGTCTGTCTTCACTCATATTGGTTAATGGTGTGTGTCAACTTGGCTGGGCTATGGTTCCCGGTCGTTTGGTAGACACTGTAGAATTAGTTCTGTTATGTGTTCTGATAAGAACAGCCAATCAGTTGAAAAAGGGGGGTTCCTTAGGATTGTGGCTCGTTCCCAGAATATGAGTGGATGGTTTCACAGAGCTCACTCTCTTTCTCAGTCTTGTACTCTTCTCATCACACAACCTCTACTTCTTGGGACTGTAAGCCTAATGAAGTCTCCGGCTGCTGCCTGACCTGCAAATTTTGGATACATCAACCCTGGCAACTCCAAATCTACTGTTGGACCCTCATTGTTGGGGTTCATCAGTGCTTGCAACCATGTGAGCTAGCAGAGGTCTTTAGCCTGTTGCCTGATCTCTGATCTACCTTTTTGAGATTTGCCAGCCCCACAATTGCAGGAGCCTTTTCCTTGGAGTGAATTTCTTTCTCTCTCTCTGTCTCTGTCTCTCTCTCCCTCTCTCTCTCCTTCTCCATATATATATATGCTTAGCTGGTTTTGCTCCTCTAGAGAACCCAAACAAAAACACATTTTCTTCATTCTTTGCATCTCTTTCTCCAAGTCTTTTTCTTCTGTGATCTTTCTTTTGTCATGAAATTAAATGAAGGAATTAAATCTTAACTGTGTGTATACTCACACCTTTCTCATTCCTCTTACTAGTCCAAAGTCCACTTACTGGGTATCCAACACTCTCCTTAGATCCTGGGCCTTTTCACATGAACTTTATACTTATACCAGCGGAAGTCAACAGCACATGCATGTAGTATTACTAAGCTAACAATTATTTAGCAAGAATGATTACTTAAAATAAAAATTTACCAGATCAGTAGTAATGCCAATAATACCCATATATGAATGGAGATATGAATCCCGAAGTTAATTTCAGGGCATGTTTTTTTACTTACTCTGACATCAAAATTACTAGGTATAGCTCAGACTAGATATTCTGTTCTACACAATAATTTGTGTTGGCAAACAGATTAACTTTATTGAGTACTGGAGATAAGGATGCCAAAAATATACTCACACCAGAACATTATGCTCAGGGTAGAATGTAGACCTACACGCCAATATTAGTCTTTCTCATCGGAACGTTTGGATTTGAGGTTTCGCCAAACAAGGAGTGATGTAGAAAGATCAGTGAAATATGCACAGGAGAAATACATGTGTCCTCCAGCAGGTACAGCCACCTCAAGATACTTCACTTTAAGACTTTGTTGTCACGAGGCAGTCTTTTGAAGAGAGAGCCTACTTATGTAGCTTACAACACTCAGGTCTCTAATTATTGCTTTATTCTTCTCCATTGGAATATTTCTTCCTGTCCAAAGCGCTTAGTAAGGCTTACAGTTACCTAGGAAGCTCAGGGTCAATAGTCAGCCCTCCCCCTTTCCTTCTATGTCTTTGTGCCTGTGATTCCCGTGTCTGATCGCTCAGTGGCTTGAAGGGTAGCGAAAGGAATTCTTACACAGCATCTTCCTGGAGGTTCAGCTTCTGCTGTGTCCACATGCCTTTCCCTCAGAGATCAAATTGGAATTCTGGTGCGGCTCAAACAGTTAAGGTAGCCAACTGCTCATGGGAAGATGGCAGCCCTCAGTCCACCCGAAGGCACCCAGGGGGAAAGTCCTGTTGGTCTATTCCAAAATATTCCTATTGAAAATTCTATGGAGCAAGTTCTCCACATGGGATTACAATGAGAATCGACTTGATGAACCCTGGTTGGGAGAATGTCAGAGCATTTCACCAGAAATTCACCTATCACCCCTGGGGCTCTGAGCCCTCCGCAGGACAATCGAAACACCAGCATTGGAGACTTCAATTATAAAGCAAGTGGTTCCCAGCACTTTAGAAAACCTCATCACCAAGTGCCAGCAGGCAAGATCCTTCTAATTTTCTCCTTTGCTAATAGAATCATTTTGATTTATTTCTTGCTACATCCTCCAGATGGCCCCTGCCCATGTAAAAATTGCCGACAATTTTTTTAAAAATGACTTAAGAAGCATAAACCACTAAGGTTTCTAATGCAAATGCAGAAAATACATATAATCAAGAAGGAAGCAACCTGGTATTTAGAGGACAAAAGGATGATCTGATTTATGAGCCCTTTGATTTGTCATAGAAATCTCTTAAATTCACTCTAATTTAGTGACACACTGATTGTCTTATGAAATAAAAGGGCATAAAAGCAACAACACAGTTAACATTGAAGAAGTAACATTGAAGAAGTCTTGGATAGCTAAGGGTATGAGTGGGAGGTGGAAGCTCAACAGATGTTTGAGTGCCTGAATTCTATCTACGTGTTTTCAGGGAAAATGAGACTGAGAAACCTTTTAGCATAAAAGAAACACAATATAATGCTGAATTGCCTCTTTTGAAAACAGATCATGTGTAAATAAATGATTGGATGTACCCACTGGGGGGCAAGAAAGGAAAGCTACTGCAATACACGTTGCACAAACATGTGTATTCATTTTCTTTTGTGCTGAAACAAATGATATATTAGTGAATTGAAATGATGCAAATTTATATTCTTACAGTTCGGGGGTGTGGGCAGGATTGCTTTCCTTTTTGAGGCTCTAGGGGAGACTCTATTTCCTTTCCTATTTCAGTTTTCAGAGGCTGCCTCTATTCCTTAGCCTGTTTCCTCTTTTTTCCATCTTCAAAACCAACACTGTTGCATGTTCAAATCTTTCTGGCTCTGACTTTAAAAATCATTTTATTGGGGCTCATACAACTCTGATTACAATCCATACATACATCAATTGTGTAAAGCACATTTGGACATTCATTGCCCTCATCATTCTCAAAACATTGGCTCTCCACTTAAGCCCTGGCCTCAACTCCTCACTTTCCCCCCTCCCTCGCTGCTCCCTCTCCCTCATGAACCCTTGATAATTTATAAATTATTATTTTGTCATATCTTACTCTGTCTGATGTCTCCCTTCACCCACTTTTCTGTTGTCCAACCCCTAGGGAGGACGTTATATGTAGATCCTTGTAATTGGTTCCCTATTTCAACCCCACCTTTGCTCTACTCCCCTGGTATCACCACCACTCTCACCACTGGTCCTGAAGGGACCAGCTCTGACTTTTTATATTGTTATATGTCTTCTGCTTTGGACACTTCCACTTCCCTCTAATAATGAGTCTTGTGATTACATCAGGATCATGGACTATTACAAAAGAATTTCCCCATCTTGAGATCACATCTACACAGCTCCTTTTGGCACAAAAAGAAATAAAATGACCAATTCCAGGTATGATGACATGTATGGCATTGGGGGAATATTTCAGCTTTACAAATCAAAGATGCAAGTTATTCTGTTTGCCTGGTAACTTTTGGGTCAAATTGACAGGTTTGCAAATGGCCTCAATGATAGTCACTGTTGGCATGGCTTGTCTTGCGTTTCATGGATGATATGGAGCTGCGTATGCATGCACTGGCCATATGATGGGACCTACATTAGGAGGTCCACTGCTTGTTTATCAGTTTATCGTACTGTGGTGGCTTGCATGTTGTATTTCAAATACCAGTAGAGTCAATCAAGGTGGACAAGTTTTATCAGGGATTTCAGATTAAGAACAGAATAATAAAAAATAATAAGCTGGAACTTCCAGGAAGATGGTGACTGAGTAACACGTACCAGAGGGACTTTGCAGAAATCAGCACAGAAGATTTACTAAGAGGGAAATTCCACACTGCCGGGTCACAGGACGAACACCACAAAGGTAAGTAGGCACAGATCCACTAGGTTTTAAGGGGCTGGGGGCTTTTGACTTACCACAGTGGAGGCCGGCTAGGGTTTGATCTTAGCCTTGCCACTGTCTCAGCCAGAGCTGGGATCATTTGGAACCAGCACAGGGGTTTTATCTCAACACAGCCACTGCTTGCCACTGCCTCAGGGCAGGGATTAAACCCATCCAGCCCCAGGGTCAGCAATTGGGACTCAGCTATATTGTTGTTTTTATTTCCCTCTCTTCTCTCTATCCTCCTACAGATTCAACAGGTTTAGTTCCCCCCTCCCCCCCAGCCACCCTTTTTCTTTTTTCTCTTCCATTTTCTCTCACAGACCTGGCTGACTGCCAGACCACTCCCCTTAGCCTAGGGCATTTACACCTGCCCTCCACTCAGCTGGGAGCACTCCACCCTCTGCAGTGTAACCTGAGACTGGGAAAAGCCTGCCCACCCTCCATGAGGGCATATCCTACCCAACCTCTTCCTGGGGAAATTCTGCCTGCCCGCCCCCTGCAGTGTTTAACTCTTGTCTAGGGAAATCCTGGCAAACTTCTTTGGGGGTAATCCTGCCTGCATGGCTAGGGGAGCTCCTATCTGTCCTCTGTGGACTCATGTGACTGCCATAGTGCCTCACAAAGTGTAAGGCAGCTCATCCAACAGTCGCCTATGTTCTACGCTGCTGCAGGATCCTCTATCAAACATCTGCTATGATTTACCTGACCGGGGAAATTCTTCCCACCATTTGAAGTGCTCTACACCAAAGCAGGCAAACCATCAGCCTTCTGTGGCATTACTATTGCAGTGGGCACCACTGCAAGCCCTCTGCGTGCCCCAAACTGGTGTTGGCCACACCTTCGTGGCTTCTTGTGAGATCACCCAGTACAGCACCATCTTCATGGGTCCACAACAACCAACCAGCATCCCCTGAGATGACCATCCAACTTTCCCTCCAAATAACAGGATACTGGATGACTAGGGAAAAAGTGAAGCCACTGGAGGTTAAAGTGATAGGCCAGTTACAAAGTGAAGTTAGCTGCAGGCAGTTAGAAGAAGCATTTCTACAAGTCTCCCAGAGAGAGCCAGTGCTCTTCGACTCCCTGGAAAACGGCACATTGCTCCTCTAAAACAACGCAATGAAAACAGCTATCAGCCCTAGCAACCTCAATGGAAATAAAAACAAACAACAGGAAAAACAGAAGGTAAATGCAGAAGAACTGAAGAAAAAAACCCAAGCCTTGAGTTACAGTATTAAAGAGTACTATACCAAAAAGAAGTAGGAAGCATATGGAATTTTTCAACAAGCTGATGAATTATTGGAAAGAATTCATCAACAACAACATCAACAAAAACAAATAATATAATTTTTTAAATGGGCAGAACATGACTAGATACTTCATCAGGGAAGACATTTCTTTATTTCTCTTTCTTGTTTTCATTTTAATAAATACACCAAAAGCGAAAAAAAATCAAGCTAGGTTATCACACAGGTACTTGTGTAACCAAGACAAACACAAAATATAGAAGAAAGGCAACTTGCATCCAGAATGAACTCTACCCTTCCACTTTATTACAATGGCAAGCATCACGAATCGACCCAGTATTTTATAATACGTTGAATTACAAAAGTAACATGATTCATTATGGAGAAAAAGAAACAGTCTACAAATCTCTTGACAGTAATAAATCATAATCTATGTACAATACATATAGGAGTCATTCAGAGCAACACTCTTGTACAAAACAAAAATTGTTTAATATCTTTAAAATCCAAATCCTTTTTTCTTTAAAATCATTCATGAAAAGCTGATGGTGCCCGCCTATTAAAAGATATAGTGTCTGGTGTCTTCAAGACCTGAAGATAAACAAGCAGCCATCTAGCTAGGAAGCAACAAAGCCCACATGGAAGAAGCACACCAACCTGTGTGATCACAAGGTATCGACAGGATCAGTTATCCAGCATGAGAGACTCAAAACAATCATATCGATGGGAACGAGAAGGAGGTGAAGTGAAGACACAAAGCCCATCTGTAGACAATTGGACATCCCCTCACAGAAGGGTCACAGGAAGAGATGAGCCAGTCAGGGTGCAGTATAGCACTGAGGAAACATACAATATTTCTCTAGTTCTTTAATGTTTCCTCCCCTGCACTATCATGACCCCAATTCTACCTTACAAATCTGGCTAGACCATAGGATGTACACTGGTACAGATAAGAGCTGTTGACACATGGAATCCAGGACAGATAAACCCCTCATGAACAATAATGGGAGTAGCAATGCCATGAGAGTAGGGAGAAACTGGGGGGAGAAAGGGGAAACCAATCACAATGACCGACATATAACTGCTCCCCCGCAAGGTGATGGACAACAGAAACATGAGTGAAGGGAGACAGTGTAAGATATGAAAACAATAATAATTTATAATTTATGAAGGGTCCATGAGAGTGGGGGGGTGGGGAAGGGAGAAAAAAATGAGGAGCTGATATGAAGAGCTCAAGTAGAAAGAAAATGTTTTGAAAAGGATGATGGCAGCATATGTATCAATGTGCTCGACACAGTGGATGGATGGATTGTTATAAGAGCTGTAATAGCCCCTAATAAAAAGATTTATTAAAGAAAAATAAGGCAAAATGAGATCATTCATGTAAAAGGTTCTTGAGTCAGAATTAACACCTCAATTAGTCAAGCATTGGGAAGGTACATTATAGCTATTTAATGTACAAAGAGACATCTTGTACCGGTCGCTTCTCCCCCATGTCCCTGTACTGGATTCCCAGGGCTTCGTTCACTTCTCCACACTCCTCAGGCCATTCGTGTTTTCCAATCATGAAAACTGGATTTGTTGGGCCCCAGAAATCTGTTGATAGGATGTTGCATAAGCCATAACATGTTGCTGACCATCTGCAATTATAAACTCAGCTGGTTAGGGGTGGTCTCCTCTGTAAGCTCCGAGCTTAGTCCATCTGTAGCCATGACCACTCCACCAATTCCTTTCTCCCCTTCTATCGCCTCTCTGAATTTCTGAAGGTAGAATTTCAGAGGTTCTACATAACTGTCCAAACCCAGCGTGGACATGGCAAGAGACTATCCTCCCTGTCAGTTGTCATCCGTTTCTCTTGGTGGCCCCTCTCACTTGCTTCAGGCGCGATGAAGCTGAAGAACACACTCACACACTCTTGAACATGTTCTTTGGCATCTTTCACAATCTTTCCCGTTTGATGTATAGCACCTTTCATTATCCTTAGCATGTTGGTGACTGGAAGATAGAGATCTCCTTCTCAGATGCTTTCCTTTGAACCATTTGGATCTTCAAGATCATGCATGCTGTCCTCCCTATCATCGTGAGGCTGTACGACATAATGGCTTCCTCTGATAGCAGCTGCAGAAATGCCGAGGTGAGACATATCTGTTGTTGAGCCATCACCAGCCATTGTCATGAAACACTGCCCGAACCATGGCGTCAGCAGCGCTTACGGACAGGTGTCCATAGGCGTCCCTAGAGAGATGGGGTCCCTAGGATAGCTCATTGTTGCCAGTGTCAACCTCCAATGCAGCTCTGGTTGGCTCCCGTCAAGAAGACATTGCAAGTGGTCAAAAGCCACATGAAGAAATGCTTGTGATAGATACTAGGAAGGTCCACGCCTCTCAGAATAATCAGCCACTTGAGATAAAAATGACAGCATGTGCCCAAACACAAAGTTCAGAAGGGTTAGAGAGAAAGGGTAGCAAAGAGAGGACGATTCTGGACAAAATGGTTTGACACGGGGGCAGCAGAGATGGCAATTGTGGAGACGGTGCAGGGTCAGGCAGTGTTTTCTTCTTTTGCACACAGGGCTGCTGGGGGCCAGAGTCAACTTGACGCCACTAACATCAAAGACAGGAGAGAAAGAAGAAT
Source organism: Tenrec ecaudatus (assembly GCF_050624435.1). Lineage (NCBI taxonomy): Eukaryota > Metazoa > Chordata > Mammalia > Afrosoricida > Tenrecidae > Tenrec > Tenrec ecaudatus. The sequence continues at coordinate 70,321,644 of NC_134539.1, read as the reverse complement.
GGCAAAGGGAAGCACTAAGTGGAAGTAGGCTAAGGACATTCAACAAAACTCGTATGACTTGTTGAATGGAAAGCCATTTGTTCGTCAATATTAATTCAGTCACTATAAAAAGTAAAACATAAATAAAATCTCAAACTGAAGAGAGTGATTGACTTGGTGGTTTCAGAATATAGACTAAGAACGATAGTTGAATGCAGGGAAGGAATTCTGGTTTTTGGTCTTTTCTCCCACATCCTTATTTTTTTCTCAAAATTAACAGAAAAACATCGAAGAACCTTCTGTGTGAGGTGACAGGCCTGAAAAATATGACTTATTAAGATTGTTTTAATGACATTTATTATTCATCCTTGGATTGCTTACATTTTTGAAAATACAGAAAAACACAGCTTTACATTGAAATTGAAACTTAAAGCAAAATTCTAGCTGCAAAAGTAGAGCACTAAAAGATTATGTGACACATTAAAAATATGAAGTATATTCTACTCCTTTTAAATTCCTTATGATGAGAATCTATTTACTTGCTTAACTTTTTTTTAATCTACCAAAATTAAATGAGCCAGCCAGTTCATTGTGGTTAAGGCAAGAAAATTAAGAATTTGATCAAATTCCAATACAAATGGGAGTATCAATCTTCCCACATGCCTCAACCCTTTGCCCATTGGGTTCATCGTTCCCCAAGACCTGGTTTGCTGATTCTGGGTTTATTTTTCTGCTGTTACTGTTCAGTCAGTTTCTCCCAGAGCATACATCCTTCAGAAGGAAAAAGTGACATTGCTTTGAAAAACAAATGAACACCAGTCACTTGCTGTCTTGTGCTACATGCAATTCATTTAAAACTCAATTTTAGAGTGTGGGAATGCTTAGAGGAGGAAACTAGCTAGAGACAAGGTGCATCGCTTGACTGGGACATTTTTACCTCTGCACAGCCTTGAGATGGCTGGTGGTTAAAGGGCAATTAAGCAGAAATAGCTTGGAAGTGAGCTGCTTCGGGAAGGGATGCTTCTAAGATGGGTTGGAGGTAGTGTGGGGAAAAGTGGTTGCCTTGCAAAGCCGTCCATTTCACATTTGAATGCCGTTATCCCACCACAGTCTGTACAGAGGACTCAGTGGTGGCGGCTCCCGTGTTTTGAAGACAGAGCAGGTCCAGCTGTGAGACCGACTGATCAAACAATTTGGATGTGGGCCACTGGCTCAGAAATTGCAGAAAGGCTTATGGCAGCAGTGAGTCGACAGAACTGCGTATGTTGACACAATTCTCCTGAAACACTCATTCTGGTTCGCCGTGCAGCCTTTCACGGAATACCACTGAATGCCAACTGAAGGAAACAAAAGAGGGAGAGGTACGGGAACAGTCTTTGGGAAGTACATCTCACAGGGACACAGACTTTTCAGATCATGGGTTAAAAACAAACACAAACAGAGCAAAATTATATGTGAATGATGTGCCAATAAAATTGTTGAAAAACCAAACAAAATAGAGCCAACCAAAATCCCTTGGGTTTGTCAAGACACAAATCTAGGTTTTCTAACATAAACAATGACTTGTCTTACCATGGTGCCTTTAAGAACTCCCAACAAAGGCTATTGCCGTAGATACATGGTATGACATGAACTTTGAAGCTCTACGGTGAAATAGCTTTCAAATGCAGATGGTAAGAGACATAATTAGTTGCAATGAGCTACAGAGACATTTCTGAAGTGCTGGCTGCGTGGAAGTTTCTTAATAACCATCTTACAGATGACCCAGGTCATGAGTTATCCAAAGGACTGACTCCACAGAGGTATCATTCAGCTGTCGAAGTGCTTCTCAGAAAGAGGATTGTCATCAACCTGCCTTAAGGTTTGCCCGGATTACAAACTTAATGCGTGTTCACTGTAGAAAATACATAAAATGCACCGAAGCACAAACTAAACGACAGTCCTGCCTTGTCGTCATCTGACCCCTTTGAGCATCCATTGCAGGGGGAAGACACAAAGAAGCAGTTCTTTTGAGGTGGCAGAATGCACGATGGTGGAAAACCTGACGAAAGGAGTGATTTCTCAACTCGGGGGGGGGGGGGAATTTTGTTCCCCACTTCCCAGGGAACATTAACAATTCTCAGAGATATTTTGGAATCACAACTGGGAGGGGGGTTAGTACTGCTACCTACTGGGTAAAGCATGTAGATCATTTTCTTGTACACGATCTACTAAAACACGATAAACTACTTGAAACTCAATGCCCCCAGTCAATTCTGTTTCACAGTGAACGTATAGGCAGGGTAGAGCTGCCCCTGCAGGTTTCCAAGACCGTAATTCTTGACCGGAGCAGAAAGCTTCAACTTTTTCCTTCCAGGGGGCTGGTAGTTTTGAACTGCCAACCTTGCTTGTTAACAGCCCAACACATAACCACTCTGCTACCACAATGATCACCTTATCGCACACTCTTTTTTGGTGTTGGCACATGAATAATTCTCTGAGGTAGATGCCAAGAAGGAGAACTGCATTGTAGAATGGTGTTTTCATCTAAAATCTTCATGGGAATTACCAAACTATTTGAAGAAAGTGCTAAACCAATCTGAATGGGCTTTGGCAATGTATGTATTCTGTTTTCCTTATACTGTCCCCAACCTTACCGTTCTGATGAGTCTTGCTATCGCATAGGCACCAGTGAAATACTTGGGGTTCCAGGCACTTATTTTCTTGCCTGTGTAGTTTGGCTTTGTAGCATTAGCTAGAGTTGGTGGTGAATTAATTTGCCTCTGTTGGCCTATCTCTCTACCTTTTGGAAGTTAGAGATGAAGGTAACTTTTATTCAAATGATTTAAGTAAGAGGGGATTAAGCTGATTCCTAGTAAAATAAGCAAAGAGTGGCCTGAGAGTTTTAAGGATTTTTTTAAAATGTGTTGAGTATAATTTGTTGTAGTTTTTTTTTTTTTTTGTAGTAAGAATGGAAACAAGTGATTCATTTGTCATTTAGGCCAGAACAACAGGAATGCATGGGAGAGAGTAACTACTAGATTGAAACTTCTTCTTTTGAGTTTCAGGGAAAAAGCATGAGAAACATGCCCTTATCCTGTCACCCCTACCCCCACCCCCAATATGATGCTACTGGCCACCAGAAAGCAGAGTAAGAACAAAGACGTGATATTTATTCACTGATACCCTGCAACGGGGTTACAAGATTATTCGTGTTCCTACGCCAGATGCCTTCCTTTCCTGATATATGAAAAGGCCCCAATTTTCTCTATTTGGGGAAGGAGTTCTTTGTTGGACTGCATCCATTCTACCACCTCATATATCGATAAGCAATACAATTCTTGCTCTTTTCTCTGCCCTTGTCTCATGAGTTGGCTTCCTGGTGGCAGACAACTCAAATAACTTATATCGTATGAACTATCTGATGAGCTAACCATATATTATTCCTGTAACTTATGTTTCCTTGAAATTAAGCAACCTTTTAAATCATTTGTATTTTCTCTTCTGAGAATTACTTATATATTTCCTCGAATGCATTTCTTTCTCGCCCTCCTTGGTTGTTGCTCTTTTAAAAAGTGGCTTTTAAAATTCATTCCAGAAGTTCTGGTGGTGCTGTCAGGTAAGCATTAGACTGCTAACTGAAAGGCCACTGGCTCAAGCCTACCATTTGCTCCTTGGAAAAGATGAGGCAATCTGCGCGTGTAAAGATTTACCATCTTGGGTACAATGCATAGGGTTGGTATGAATTTGGATTGCCTTCATAGCAGTAGGTTTGGCTTTGTGTTTATTTATAATAGATATTGATATTTTTGTGTCATGTATGCTCTAAATGTTTCAACCAGTTTATTGTTTATTTTTTAAATTTTGGTGGTTATTGTTCATTTTGTAATTTGAATATTTAAATATTTGAATACTTTAGAGCTATTCAAATTTACCTATTATTTCCTTTACAACTTTTGCATTTTGAAGCTTAAAGAGACCTCCTCTCTTTCCAGCTTAACACATATCCTCCAGCATTTTCTTCAAATGTTTTTTCTCTTTTGCATTTTTATGGTTAGGTTTTTAATAAATATTGGCAGATTGTCTTTAGAAGTGTGACAGTGAAATTGTATAGACCATCTCCCTTAGAAGGGACTCACTTGGTATAAAGCCCTGTTGCTACCATCTTGGATTTCTTAAGACATTTTCAAGAAGAGGGCCTGTATTTTTATTTTGCCCTGAGTCTTACAAATTATGTGTTGATATTTTTATGAGGATATGAGTGACATGAATGGGCCATTTATATAGACTCATTAGGAATGTGGCCTCTGGGTTAAAGTACTTGCTTTTGCATCCTGGCTACAGCACTCTTTAACTATGTAATTTCACCTAAGTACTTTATTTTTTTATGCCTCATCTTTAAAGTAGGGATGTGGATCAAATACAATTCACAACACGGCTCTGCTGGGGTAACGTAGAGCAACTAGCATGGAGCACGTGCTCAATGAAATTTGTTGTTAGGTAAGGATTTTCCCGGTGCTTGATTTAGAGAGTTTTTCCATTTTCAAATGTAAAAACTTACGTTTGGTGTGGATCTCTTTTATACAGAACTGGCCAGGCATTGTTCTGCAGGTTCCGAAGTCCAGGAGACATCCATGGAAGGGGAGTGAGAGGTTGCAGACTCTACAAATCACACTCACATAGTTAATGTCAGCATCAGCATCGTCTAATAAATGGGAGGAAACTACAGGGGAAAATGAGATAGAATATGAGAGAGAAAAGGGAGCAACAGAAAACAGGAAGTGATTATTTTCAACTATGAAAAGCAAGCGATAATTTAAAATTACCTTCTTAAATGCACACCAATTAAAATAATTTTCATTTCAAGGGTTTAATGGGGAAAATACCAAAACACAGATTATATTCATGAATGAGAAGCATGTGAACTGGTAATCTTTAGAAATGGTAGTAGGTTGTCTAAACAATTCAGATAGAAGATATTCAGTCTCTCAGGTATTGCGCAAATTAAACCAAAGTGATTGGCCCTGCCTTGACATTTCACTGTAGCTGGAAATAATCCTTAAACCTTTAGATCTTTTGCTGACTCTCATTGTTCAATAGCTGAATAGGTTTAAATATGTTCTCAGATCAAATTTCCTTTCCCCCTGACTATTTTGTCTGAAAATGTACTGTTGGTTTTAGGAGCATATCTACTGCATGTTATATTTCTATTTGGCAACTAAGTTGAAAATGTAAAGTTTTATATAAAATGAATAATTTCCTTAGTTGATTACTTCTGAAGTACACGATTCGATTTTAGGATTATTAGTGGAAGACACTCAATTTATCCTATACCATGCATGGAAGTAATATAATTAATAATATAAGCATATTTTTAATCCCTATATAAAGGTCCTCTCAGAGGGTCTTAGAAGAAGTGCCTGGCAGTTTATGGGGGTGAGTAAAAAAGTATTGCCATTAGGGTTCTAATTCATACCTGCATGGGTTTCTTCCAAACAAAACCTATTTAAACATGTCTCTGTGATCAATGGATAGCTGCGGATGAGTTTTTTTGCAAGACTTTTCTGAGTCTGTGAGTGTGAAATGCTCTCAATTATTTAATATAGCTCTTCTAGTCATAAGCCCTTAGGTGATATATTATAAACTCTAGTCTCTATGTCTGTGTATGAATCTCATTTTGGAGGGAGGTCTATCTATGCTAATTCTGAGGCTAAATAGAGGGGTCAATCCCCATCACATCCCTTGATTCCCTTGGGGATTTGGGCTACTGGAAGACAAAAACCACACCACCATCAAAACCATTTCTCCGGGGTTAAGCGCTATCCTGGAAGCAGAGGGAGAGAAACCCTGAGACCATCAAGGAAGAAGAGCCAGCAGTGGAGCATGTTCCAGATCTCTGTCTGAAGTGGCCGAGACTGAGACCAGAGGCACCGTCGACTTTGGTCTAGAGATCACAGGACAGAGTAAAGGAATCCCTCAAGGAGACCTGAGACACAAGAGCAGCGCCAAGATGAAGGACCAGAGAGGCAGAGCAGTGGGTTGGCTTCCTGGCCAGCCGAGGCAGAGGACAAGCGACCACGTGGTAGAGGATGAGGACTAGAGTGAGCCTTGGCTTCTGGCTCAGAAGAGCTATTGCTGTGGACTAATGACTGTATCCTTAATGTTCTCTGATGCTAGCTTACAGTAACTTGACCTCTTCCCTCACAACTCTCCCTTGATTGTCTGAGCTCTGTGTGGCCGTTGGAGTGAATGACTGAGCACAGCACAGAAGGAGAGCACCCTGGGATGACCAGTTGGTGTCTGAATAGATCAGGGAGGAAGGAGGCATGCCTGACCTCTGCCTTTTGGCAATAGGGAAATCAGAGGACGTCAGGTATGGCCTCGGTGCTGCTTTTGCAAAGCACCTTCCAAAAACTAAAGGCCCAAGAAAAGCAGTGTTTTCTCAGCAGTACAAGAGTTCAGCTTTAAAGGATATAGCGTATATACTCGAATATAAGCCTATCCGAGTATAAGCCGAGGTACCTAATTATTACCTGGGAAACCAGAAAAACTGGTTGCCTCGAGTATAAGCCTAGAGTGGGAAATGCAGGATGTGAATTAACACAGAGACAGACCAGAGGGGAGAGACAGAGCGCAGCCACAGACACATCCTTACCAGTTCAGCTGCCGGAGTAAGTGAATCACTACGGGGTGCTTCTGCGAATTGGAGCTGTCCACGTCATAGGGCGGCTCTGATTGGTTAGATGTGAGTAAACAAACATCCAAAGCCCTGCACTGTCAGTGGGGCTTTGAATGAACAGCAGAGGAACAGCAATCACCCACGAGATGTTACACCTCACTGGGGTACCACTGACCCGTGTATAAGCCGAGTATATACGGTAGTAAAAAAAAATTTACTTATACACGAGTATATACGGAGGTAAAAAAACATTTCATTCCTGAGGGGGAAATCTTACTAGTTTATTTATTTATTTTTTTTTATTAAAGGAAACAGAATGAACACAGGGGATTATTTTGAAACAGTTTTAAGAAAATTGAAAACGTTTTTTAAAAAAAAAGGAAAATTGAAAACTGCCATGGAGGGAAATCAGCCAGGAAAATTGTACCAAGAAATTGTTTTCCATCCTAACAATACACCTGTTGATCATTGAGGTCAACAAGGGATGTCCTTCAGTAATTCTTTCGGAAAATCTCATCTTATTCACCTGGAGCCTTTTCTGGTGTTTCTTTGTTCCCCAAACTCAAAGACCTTTCAAAGGAACCACCATTTGAATCCCTAAAAATAATTAAAATTTCAAGTTGACATGGTGTAAACAAAGGGTGGAGACTTCTTTAGGTTAGGGTTTGAGAAAGTCAAAACACTGACTTTAAACATTAGAGAAGTCCACTTCATTTTCACTTTTCCTTCTTTTACGACCACTTACCAATGGTGACATCTGAGGGGTAAGGACTCTGAGGGCTTGTTTTTTTAAAGATCATTTTTGTTATCAATTTATCTTACAGCTCTTATAACAATGCATACCTCAATTGTGTCAAGCATACTTGTACGTATGTTGCCATCATCATTTTCTAAACACATTTACTTTCCTTTCGATCCCTTGGTATCAGCTCCTCTTTTTTCCCTCTCTGGCCCCTCCCACCCACGTGACCCCTTGATAAATGATAAATTATTATTTTCATATCTTACACCGACTACTGTCCCCCTTCTCCCATGGTTTCTGTTGTTCATCCCTCTCTGGGGTGCTCCTGGTGGTGGTGGTGAAGTGTTGATCATCCCTTCCTCCTCTCCTCTCCCCATCTTCCTCCTACCCTCCTGTTATGGCTACTCCCATTTCTGTTCCTGAGGGGTTTATCTGACCTGAATTCCATGTGCTGTGAGCACTTCTCTGTACCAGTGGACATGATCTGGTCTAGTCCACAATGAAATGCAGGATTGGGGTCATGATAGTGAGGAATGAAGAAGCCTCAAGGAACCAGAGGAATATTGTGGGCCCTGGATGACTCATCCCTTCCTTGTGACCCTTTTGTACAGGGATGTCCCATTGTTTACAGATGAGTTTTGGGTCTGTGATCCAAGCCCAATTGTTCTCAACAATATGATTTTTTGTCTGTTTGTTTTGGGTCTTCTGATGCCTGTTACTTGATCCTGTGGACACCTCATGATCACACAGCCTGGTGTTCTTCTTCCATATGGGTTTGTTGCTTCTCTGCTGGATGGCCACTTGTTAACCTTTAAGCTTTAAGACAGCAGACACTGTGTCTGATGATAGCTGGCCACCATCAGCTTTCTTCACCACATTTGCTTGTGCACCCATTTTTGTCTTCAGCCATCATGCTGGGAGACTGAGCATCACAGAATGCCAGGTTGTTATAACAAATTGTTCTTGCTTTGAGGCAGGGCTTGCGAAGAAACCCAAACCCCATCCACTTCCTCAGTGTGTTGCCCTATAAATATGTGTACATAGGCCAAAACCTTTATTTTTAAGAATTTTTGTACTTATGTACACACCTATGTTTATACCTCTATCCATAGCTTTGCTTCCTGGATCTTTCCTCTGTTTCCTTTACCTTCCTCATGCCCCCCATCACACTCACCCTTCTTCTGTCTCTTAGTAATTCCTCTCAGCTAGATTGCTATTGTTCCAACACCTCCAGGATCTCTACATCCTAATCTGGAGGATTTTGTAAGACTGTGAGCCTTAAAAAATTATTTAATTTTAAATATAAATTTTAACCTTATTTTGGTTTATGAAGAAAAATATTTTCTGTGTAGTTCCACAGCCTCCTTCCCTTCTTCCATAATTTTCTGTGCCTCCTCTCTCCCTTTTTGGTGTGAAAACCACTTTTCTTTGATTTTCCATACAAAAATTGTGTCATTAAATATTTATTTTTATAAGATTGACTAACTTTGCTAAGCATAGTGATCACTAGTTTTGTCCATGTCTTGTGTTGTTTCAGAAAGTGGTCATCATTTTTATCGATGTGTAATATTCCTTTGTGCTAATGTACCAGAGTTTGTTTATTCGTACCTCTATAATCAAGAGTTTTTGGTTGTTTCCATCTTTTTGCTGTGATGGAAATTGGTGCATTAAATGTAGGTGTATAATGTCTGTTCATGTTGTATTTTTTTTTAAGATATCATGAGGTAATTGTATTTTCATTTGTTTACGGAAACATTATACTGAATTTCCATAGGGGTTATACAATTCTACAGTCCAGCAATGAATGACTGTTTCAACCTCGCCGCATCTTCTCCAGCATTAACTATTTTCTGCTTTTTTGGATTCTGCTATGATTTTCAGTGTGAGGTGATATCTCATTATTGTTTTAATTGATATTTATCTTATTGTCAATAAACATGACCATTTCTTCATATGGTTGTTGGGTAAATAATTACCTTTAGTAAATTGTCTGCTAATACCCTGTGCCTAATTTTTGACTGAAATATTTGTATTTTTCTTCTTAAGATGTTGATTTCTTCCCCCCACAACAGTTTTATTGTCACATAATTTACATATCATATAATTGATGTCGTTTTTTATAGATTTTTGAAATTATCCTATTATCACTGCTAAATAGTTTTTCTCAACCTGTGGGTTCTTTTAACACTTTGGTAAATGTATTCTTGGAAGGCCCTAGTCCTTTATTTGTCTTCTATAGTGTGAGTATTCTTCACTATATTCTTTAGTGTGTTTATGCTTTATACTAGGCTCCTTAAGTTTATCTCTAATTTTTCCTTGATGGTCTGTATGGGTCTATGGCTTATAGTTAGCTCTTTGATTCATCTTGGGTTTGTTTTTGTACGTGGTGTGAGATATATCCTGTATGATGCTTCTGAAAAAGAAGACATTGAAAAACAGGTGGGGCACAGCACTTCTCTGACATAATTGCGGTTGTCATGAGTTGAAGTTGACTCAATCACATCAGGTTACGTTTAGTTTTAGTGCGTAACTCTTGAAATATGTAGACATAATGTTGCTACTCTTTTAAAAAAATAATTATTGTTTATTTCATAGGCAGGTCTCTGGGTAGTGTCAACAGTTATGCTTGACTAATAACTGAGATAATGGTGGTTTGAGTCCACCAGACCCCCAGAAGTTCACAATCTTGAAAATCGGATGGAATACTTCTACTCTGTCACATGGGGCCATCATGAGTCATGAATCAACTTGGTGGCAACTAAACAACAGCAGCAGCAATAAAGCCTCGTGGGCAGTTTGAGAAGTAGTGGTAAATTCCAACAACAAAAATTCTCTTTGGGATGAATTCTCTTCTTTTGCTTCACAAAAAGATGGCAATTTTTTCTCCACAACACCTATGACATTGAAGTTCTCTTGGAGCTTTTATATTGAAGTCCTCTTGGAGCTTTTGTCTCCATGTCTCAAACTCATGTGCTTTCTTTCTCTAAAGAGAACACTTTGAGGACTCACATGTAAGAGAGACTCAAGGAAGGCAATATGAGCGGCTTGCTGCTCTCTCTACACGGGGGTGGGGTGGTGGTGGGGGTGGTGGTTGTTAAATCTCCATGCTGCCTGACACAGTACAGAGAGTCATGTGGAAAGGTGACTGAGAGGGTTTGGGGCCAAATTTGGCTTATTTAATTTGCATAGAACTTTAAATCTTCAAATTATACTAGTTGGAAACATATAAAAATTGGCAGAGTTGGCACAAAAGCCAGAATTTCTGAAGACTTGACAGCACAGGGCTCTGTTTTCTGCCAGGTAGAAATTGTGCACACCTGGTTCCAGTGGTGCCCCTTTAGCCCGACCCTTCCTCTTGCTTTGTAGCTGACTGGCTTCCATCGTTCTGCATATAGCATATTTCCAAACACTTTTGGCACTTAGTTGATGATCCCAATATTTAGTCTCTGCATCTCAAATTAAAAGAATTTTGCCTATCTCTATGACATACTATATAGATTCTTTCTGATGAAATGACATCTCCAGACAAAAAACAGCAGCATCATTAGGAAACTTACTGGAAATATAGAATCTAGGGTCCTAACACAAACATGCTGCAATATTATCTACATATTTTTGTCAATATAAAAATACATTTGCCAAATCAGTGTTTTTCATGAGTACAATTTGGCCTTGTACAACCCAATCATGTGCAACCATCAACAATTTCCATTGCTAAATTATCCCTCACCTATTTGTTAACAAGAACGCTTAAGTTTGAGAAGCTCTGCTGTAGATGACACCTTCTCTTACTCTTTTTTCTGAATCTAGTACAGAGGCAATCATCTTATGACTCTTATCAGACTCTGCTAAGTTTACTCCTGAGCCAGTATAAACCCGTCTGTCTTCGTTACTAGAGCCCTGGTGATGTAGTAGTTATGTGCTGGGCTGTAATTGAATAGGCCAGCAGCTCAAAACCACCGGGGGAGAAAGACAGAGCCTTCTACTGCTGTCCATAGATAGTCTTGGAAGCCCATGGAGCAGTCCTACCATGTAGGATTGTTATGAGTCGACTTGGACTCGATGAAAGTGAGCTTGGTTTGGTCTTCACTACCACCTCTCCGTTTCTCTAGAAGATGAATTCCAATGGTGGTAAGAGAACAAGACTAATCAGACACATCTCCTTCACAAGCATCTATCTACATTGAGGGGACAAGGAAGGATTCTATCTTGGGCCTTCTTTAAAAGTAATTAAGGAATAAATAAATGAATGAATGAATTAATTAATAAGACTTTTGTTACTTGCTTTATATTGTTCTTAAAAAACCCTTAAATTATAAATTAGGCATAACTTTACAGAGCAGATCATCATTATATATTCAATAATTCATAAATATTTTGTTTCCATTCATCCATTGTAGCCCCCTGAATATACTATTGCTAATCCCATTTCCTCCCGTGTCTCCTGTTTCCATTTCTTCTTTGCTAACCCTCTAAAGATTGTGATTGGGCAAATGCTGTCTTTTTCATGTTCAATGGTTGAATATTCTAACATGTAGGTGTTCATTTCCTGACCCAAAGGATGAGTATTGGAGGTCCCATTAGTCTCTATTTAATCAGTAAGCCTGGTATCTTTCATGCAGTTGAGTTCTGTTACATATATATCTCCCACTCTATCCAGCACCTTCTAATGAGACCCCTTGTAGAGCATCTAGTAGTTGAAGTTGGGCATCCTCTAGTTCTGGTGTCAGGGCCATGGAGAGTAATGCTTATGTGGTCTATTACTATTGAACTAATTGTTTCCATGTGTCTTTAAGTTTCATCACTCTTTCTCCTTCCTGAAAAGGAGGTACAAATAGTTGTATTTTAGTTCGCCACTCATAAGCTTTTATGATCCCAATTGCTACTCACCAAAGTAGGATGGAGACTTTGTGGACTATGTTATGCTAATTGCTTTTACTGTCCTCGGAGACTATGGTTTCAGGTCCAAGGGCTTTTTAAACGTATTTGGTTGTGTCTAGTAAGTATCATCACTTTTCCCCCTGTATGCCCTACCACATGCATGGATATAGTTGTAGCAAAGGTAAATATTCATGTACAAATCGCCTCTGACAAATGTACACACATATAGGCATACATATACAGAGTTATATTTTCATTCTCCCTCCCACATCTATTCAGTCAACATGTGTATGTAAGCACTTATTTATAGATCATCCCATTGGAGGATTGTGTATATAATAATATTTACATCTACTGCCTTTAGTTCTTGAAAAATACTCAGCATGTTCCCATGTTTCCATCACTTTTGGCCAACCTCTCTGGCTTTCCCCTTCACCCAAGGTCCTGAAATCTACTTGACTTCTTTTCCATTTGGAAGTTCTATAACTACACTATTCCCTCTTTTTACTTTATTTTTGTCTCTGTTACAAATTGATATCTCTGGTTCCATACTTTCAGTTTTGTAGGTTTATTTACTTTGGTTATTTCTGGATCTACACTACTTCTGGGTGACACTGTCATGTATGCTAATCTCAGGTTATCTCTACCTGAAGAACTTGCTTTCATGTTACTTATAACATTGGTCTGGATTTACAAATTCCTTTAATTTCTGTTTATCTGCAAATGTCTAATTTCCCCATCAAATTTGAGGGCAATTTTGCTGGTTATGATTCTTGGTTGGCAGTGTTTGTTTTTTTCTTTCAGAGTTTTATTTATGTTACTCAATTGTCTTCTAGCTTGCATGGTTTCTGCTGAGAAATAAGAGCTCAGATTTATTGGTTTTCGTTTTTGGATAACTTTTTATTTTTTTTCTGAGCTGTTCTCTGGAGTCTTTCCTTGTCTTTGGTTTTGGAAAGTTTGATTATGACATGTCTTGGTGTGTTTTTTTAAAGAGTCAGTCCTGCTTAGGATTCATTGAGTTACTTAAATGGACATCTCATGTTTCACAATGTTAGGAATATTTTCTTCCAACATTTTTCTTTATTTTCCTTTTTCATTTCTTCCTGCTCTGAAATGCCTGCTATACACTAAAGTATTCCTCTTGTTGGTGTCCCTTTTACTTCTTAGGTTTTTCTTTGAAATTTTTAACTCCTTTTTCAGATTTGTATTGAGATATTTGTCTTCAAGCTCACTGCTTTGGACTCTCATTGATTCAGTTCTACTCCTTTGCCATGTCAATATCCTGTCTATTTCTGAATTCTTAGTATTAATCTTCTGGATTTATTTACATTTCTGTTCGGGGCATGGTTTCTAACTTTCATTTATTTTATTATTTTGTTCTTGTAGTGTGTCCTGAATTCCTGCACAGTTTGTTTTGTGCTTTCCTTGCTTTCATTTATAGTCCTTGGATGTTGTGATGTTGTTGTATTTGTATTTAACTGATGATTGTTTATTTGTGTGTTTTAAGCACTCACCACCTGTATCCTGGGGTATGTGATATAGAATGTGACTGTATATACAGTTCTCTGTTTACTGTGCATGTAGAAAAATTGAGGACAAGTTTAGTTGGTGTTATTGATTCCTGTATTTTGATGATCAGATGATGCATGAGTGGGTAGTGACCCTTGTCCAATAGGTGTGACTGCAGGAGGTACAGGTGGGCCACATGAATACAGCTGTTTTGTCCTGCTGAGTGAAATAAGAAAAGAAAAAGAATCAAGAGGAAAAAACCCAGCAAAATAATAATACCAAAAATAAGGATAAAAGATCAAGTGGGACATAATGGCAACCAACATAAAAAATTAATAATGAAAAGGGAAAATTAAAGTAATATCAAAATAATGGAAGCGATAAAAAAAGAAAAAACTGAAGAAATAATACAATATGCAAAACTAGGGAGGCATATAAAGCAAAGATAAAGAGAATAATCTTTTAGTAGAAAAATATACTAAAAGGAATAAAGAAGGGAAGAGAGTCAAGAAAATAAGAAGGGGAAAAATAAGAAGGGGAAAAGAAAGAATAAAAAATAAGGGAAGGGAACAAAAATGGGAAAAAGAGAAAAAAAAGAGAAAATTGTGGACAGCGTGGTTCAAAGAGTTCATGGCTTGGAGATTGAGGAGTGAAGGAGTGAAACTTTCGATCCTACATGTAGCTCCTGTCAGTCTACCTGTTGTCTAAGGTCAGGGATCTGATCCAGAAATAGTGCATGCTGGCTTGGATATTAGCTGAGCTCAGTTGATGTAGTTGCAACTCTGGGCTCAGGCTGTGCAGGGGCTGTGCAGAGATGCAGGCATGCCACCCACCAATGGGCTAGCTATGCTGACTGGTCACCAGGAGAGTTTGGGGAAGAAGGGAGAAACCTACCGTTATTATTACTGGCCATTGGCTTGCCAGCTACTGCCTGGATCAAATGCTGCTAGCAAAAGTTCAAGGTGACCATGATGCTTCAGGCTAGCTGATGATTCACTAATCTGTCTCCTCTCTGAACATTTTCTGCTCAGCTTCCTGTTCTAGTTGGCATTCCATAATGTATATTTTGAGCTCAGGGGTAGAAATTGCCCCTTGAATTTCTCAGAAACCATGCTGCTTAGGGAAAATAGCTCACAGAAGGTCAAAAAGGCTGAAAGAAAGCCTGGTTCTGGCTTGATGCTCTCAGAAACCTACTCCCATATTTTGTATCAATAGAATAATTTTGATAAGGATTAAGATAAGCTAAATAAGAATTGAACTTGATTGTTTTAAGAATTGAGTTTAGCATATGAGTCTACTTTGTTTATACTGATTTCTTCTGCTTATTATTGTTGATATAAGGATTTATAGAAGTGATTATTGGGAAGTATGAAAATAGAGAGTTTGTAAACCCACTTGCCTTGAACCATTAAAATTTGAATCTTTAAATATGTTAGGTCACTCCTGCAAAGAAGGCTCTGAAGAGATTAGCCCCACCCAGTGCTTTGGAGTACTCAGGATATTTGCATTCCAAGAGACTTGAACTAATGTTTTTATCAGAAGCTGGAAAAAAATCTGGATCCCTGAAGAAACTCTCTGCTTTAGGGCTGAACGTTAAAGGGCACCTGTGGACAGGATGAAATGCTTGCTATGTGACCACCTGGATCCACTTGTTGAGTGGAAGTGGGAGAAATATAGCAATAAAGAGACGGTTGAGTCAGGCCACTATCACCTGTGGACCTGGTTTACAGGGACTAGAGGAGAACCTGAGAGCAGATTTCCTGATCTGAAGTTCATGACCTAGCATGAGGTGGGGCTATGCTTGTTGAGAATTCGTGACAAGTCCATGGTCTAAAGGCAAGGCAACCAATGGGCACCCTGGCAAGTCTAAGTGAGGCAGCCCACATTGAGTTGACCAGAACCCTACCAGATGAAGAGAATATTTTTCAGCCTGTGAACTGGTGCATATTGCTTTTGACTTTATGGACAGCCTGGGCTGATTTGACTTTGCTTATGGATGCGGATTTCACAAGGTTCCAAATGGAATGGAAGGTCTTCATGTCAAAGAATATGGTTGTCTCCTCAGAGCACTGGGTTGATGTAAGTGAGTAGTATAGAAATTGGATACCAAAACTGGGGAATAAAGGCATGAAGTGGTTGACTTACAAACTTTCTTTATTTTATTTTATTTTATTGGGGGCTCTTACAACTCTTATCACAATCCATACTATGTATATGCAAAATGGGTATATTATGCATTTTGTCAAACACATCTTTACATATGTGTCATCATTTTTCAAAATATTTTCTTTCTACTTGAGCCCCTTGCTTTAGCTCCTCCTTTTCTTCCCCTCCACCTCCCACGCCTCCCTAACAATCTATACATTATTCTTTTTCCCCCCATGTTTTACACTGACTGCTGTCCCATTTTACCTACCCCTCTGCTGTCCATCCTCCTGGGATGGGGGGGGTCACACATCGATCATTGTGATTGTTTTCCCTCCACTCTCCCACTCTCCCCTTACCCTCCTAGTCCCACTGCTTCCTTTATTGGTCTTTAGGGGTTTATATTTTCTGGATTCCCTGTGTTTCAAGCTCTTACTTGTCAAATTGGTAAGATATAATTGGGGTCATGGTAGTGGGGGGCGCTTACAAACTTTTATAGGTTGGGAAATATATATTCATAGAATTATAGGATTACGGTGTAGGTGTTACTTAACTGCAATTGTTAGGCATAGGATATTTTTGTTGTTTTTTTCACATATAGAATGTTATGTTTAAATGAGGGTGGCATGTTTTTTAATTGTATGCATTTTAGTTTTTACTTATTAGGTAGAGATATAATTTTATTATTGTTTGTTTGAAAATTAAATATGGCTGCAGAGTTATGTGAAAGTGTCAAATTGACAAGGGGTGGTCTGTGGTAGTTACATAATCTGGTATAAATTTGAGGATTAAGAGTGTAGGGGTGGAGTCTAGCCTGTCAGTCAGGATATAGCCAATGAGGCCTCGGTGTGGGCATGGCCTTCTCCTGAGGATTCTGGGAACTCCTAATTTACTCCTTGGAGGTGGAGACACACTCTCTCTCTCTGCTCACACTCCCTGTGAGACATCCCTGTGGAGAAGATACATAGAGAGAGGCTGATTGAGCCAGACCTCCGGAGCCAGAGAAGCCACATGGATACCCCTTCCAGCACTGAGATACTTACAATGTCACTGGATTTACAAGACTTCCCACCAACTGGCCTGTGATTATCCGCCATTCGACGTCATTGCATGTGTTTCGTGAGTCTAAAAAGGACTTTGTAGATTGGTATTGGACACATGGGTTAATATCAGACTTATGGACTTGATCTGAACTGGGTTGGGATGTTTTCTCAATATTCAATTGCGCTTGTATATAAAGCTCTTCCTTAGACATATATGGGTGTCTATGGATTTGTTTCTCTGGTCTACCCAGGCTAACACAACCTTCTCTATCCTTTCCTCTGAAGCTCATGGTTTCAGAATTGTTATCTGTAATCTATTTTATTTGTTCTCTCCTATCTTTGTAGAGGATCTGTTTAGCATGCCTGCCTAGGTCTTTTGGCATATGCTGTTGTTCGGTGGGATTGAGGAGGCATCAACTCATAGAGACGCTCCATACATCAGAATAAAACACTTCCCACTTGACCCATTATTATTAACTGAGTAGTGCTTAGTCAAGCCTTGTGATTAGCACCTTGCTTACCCTATTGAAGCCTATCTTCACTTACTTATAATGAAATTATGAAAATTCTTAAGTAATTTCCCCACTTTTTGTTTTATCTTTTGATAATCACTTACCACTGAAGAAGTAGAGTAAGATAAAAATATAATCAAAAACAATTCTTCTCATTCTGAGATTTCCAGATGAAATGAACATGGAAGAAAAGACACATCCCACAACTTAACTTTTCCTGGGAAGTCATAAGGAAAGGTACACATATGTAATAATTATTTTATTTTTAGTATTAATTATTTTAAAAAGGAAAATTGCTTTTAAAATTATAATTTAAAATATCGTATTTTAAGAGAAGTTTATTTTAAGAAGAATGAGTGAAACTTAGTAAGAAGAAATGCTCATGTTCATTAACAGTAAGAAGTACAAATTAAAACAATAATGGAATATCACCCCCCCATACCAACTTTTAGCAAAATTCAATAAAACAGAAAATGATAAAAACTGGAGAGGATACAGAGAGTTTGGAAAGCTCTTACATTGCTGATGGGGGTGTAGAATTTATAAACATGATGAAAATCAGCATGGCACTTCCTTAATTACAAATACAAAGTACAACTACAAGAAATGTCTCTACTGAGTATACACCTGTGTTAGTCTGGGTATTTTAGAGAAACAAATCCATAGAAACTCATGTATAAGAGAGAGTTTTATATAAAGGGTAAGAGCACATCAAGAAAACATCCCAACCTAGTGCTGCTCAAACCCACAAGTCCAACATTAACCTATATGTCCAAAACTAATCCACAGAGTCCTCCTCCATCTCACAAAACACACACAATGATGCCGACTGCAGGAGTAAAGCCAAGTTAGTGAATGTGTAAGCATGTTGGCGCTGGCAGGTGTCTCCACACAGCTGCTCCTGCACCCAGGGCTGCATCAGGGTAGATCCATGCGGCTTCACCTCGGGGATGTCTTGCAGGAAGTGAGCCTTGCCAGCTGAAGCAGGGAACTGGTTAAGGCAACTGCACCCTGGTCCGACCATCACCAAGCAAGAGACCCGAGAACTAGAAAGGCAAGGCTCACCGAGCCATTTATCTCTCTGTCCTTCAATTAATCCCACATGTGTTTAACGGCCAGGTTGGCACAATAAACTACCTCAATATCCTCAAGAAATATAGAATACAACCCATACAGACATATGTACAACATAAACATATGTTTATTGCAGGGATTTCCATAATAGTAAAGACACAGAAACAACCAAAAACTCTAATTATAGAAGATTGTATAAACAAAGATTCATACAATGGAATATTATGCATCATTAAAAACAATGAGAACTCTCTTAAGCACCACAAGACAGATAAAACTAGAGAAAATTATGCTTTGCAAAGTTAGTAAAGTGTAGAAAAAGAAATATTTAATTACACCATTATAATAAGGAAAAACAAAGAAAAAGAAAATTGTTTTCTTGTGACAAATGATAAGGCTTTGGAGACTGAGGAGACCAAGGATAAGGGTGGGAGCAGAGAGAAGCGAGGGATAGGAAATTATAGATGGGGGAGGAAAGATGAGGGGGGAATAAGCAAGAGAATCACATTTATGGGGAGTTTAATGGGATATTATTGCAGATTTCATTTGTTGAAATGGGCTGCGTAACAATATACAATATGCTTCTTAAAAATTTTTTTAAAGCTGAAATAAAAATAAACCAAAGTAAAGGCTTCCTGCCTCCAAACCCACAACCACCAGAAGCCTCAGATTCCTTCCCACTCTAACCTAAAATTGGTCTGAGTAGCTAAGAGATAAAAGGAGGGAAAGTAAAACCAAATTGGACGTGGCACCTTTAGTGACACGTACGTTCATTTCAAATATATGGAAAAACGAAAAAAAAAACCCTCATTTTATGATGGAGCAATAATTTTGTACCTCTATCAGAAATTGTTCTCTAAAGCTTCTAGTTTCAGAACATTTTCAGCTTAGATGTCTAAACAAATACCACACACACACCCATCATTTTTACACACCTGAATTACAATTGTTTAATTAAAAAATATGAAACAAGATGCTCATGAATAATATTATTATTATTATATATTATTCCATAATATTCTACCCCAAATCCTTTAAACGATAGACCAAAAAGGAAAATGTTCACTTATGTTCTTTATAAACTAATACTTCTATTTCAAAACATCATGTTCATAAGCAAGAACATTTTCTGACAGTTAACAATAATCAATACCTATTAAAGGAGAAAGGAGTGGCAGATTGAATAAAATCCAACATCTCCCTTCCTCACGACTTACCGCTCCTCCTCAAAAGATACGATGAGAAATTTCCCATTTCTCAGCCTCCTTAAAAAGATAAGAAGAAAAAATTCTGATATTCTGTAGTCAGTTGTAACTGAAACTGACAAGGTTTCATTAGAATCTAATGATTAGATTCTAAACAGTTTAAACAGTTTGTCCAAGTAAATGGATAAGAAAACAAATTTACTTGAAAACTCTGAGCTACAGAGAAGTTAATCTCTTTATTAATGATATTAGCATATTAAAACTTCAAGTCAGTCAACAAACTGATTGACTGTAATTTTGGTTCAAGATTCCTGTTTCCTATGCTACACTAATTAGTTCAGAAATCTTTAGCCAGGAGGGCATACTGTCCATTCAATTTCAAAAGAAAATAGAAATTTACTATCTGGAACAAAGTTAAGTTGTATTCCGAAAGCAGTATGATTTTAGTCTGGGTCTCGAAGTAACTTTTCTGAATTTTGTCAAAGTACAAAAGTTTGGACGCTAAAACCATGTCATAGAATCAAGAGGAGGCTTTTTCACATTAGGAAATACTTCGAGGAGAACAGAAAGACACAAACCAGGAATTCAGACTATGACCCACTACTTAATAAAGTGCAAGGATAGAAATGGATGGACACTAAATGCCCATGTCTGGATTTGAAGAACTTGGACGTGCACTTTTCTTTCCAGTCTGAGAAAGGAAGGTTGATACAGAAAAGATACATTGAGCTCTGGTGTGTGTTTGAGGTTCCCATTTTCTGGCAAGGAATTGTGGGAGGTGCTTCAGTGACTCAATAGACCAGTCATATCTATGCATGGAATCGCCTAGCTAACCAACAATCTCTCCCAGTGCCCCCTTGCCCTCAATCCCAGTTATGCTTAGTTGGGGCAGGGAACAGAGAGGAAAGATCAGCATGACGCGAAGGCAGAAAGTCTTGCTGTTAACAATTCTGGCCATCTTGAGCTTCATCAACGTTTTCCTGATTGACAACGTAGAAACAACCATCAACTGGGAAGACTCTGGGGCTTTTCCCTGAATAACGGTAGACCTGTGGGTGGATTTGGAGCCCAAGCTGCACATCTTGCAGCTTGGGACAGATTGCAGCTCAGTGCGTGGTTTTCCAGAGTCTTGCCTGAGGAGATACTGAAGCTTTGGCAATCATGCCTGCCATAGACACCAATATGGCGCATGAAGGGATACAATTAAAAGCTTGGTTACGAGTATACTGGAAGGAGGACAGAAACTTGTCTTTAAATCTAAGAGACAGAGGTGGTAGAAAGGAGACCCAGATGCTGGGAACCATTGGCCCAATACAGAGCCTTTCATTTGGGCAGGATTGTGGATTTCCACCGCCCCCACCCCCCCACCCCTTGGTGGATGGTAGATTGGTTCATCTTTGGACAGAGATTACATCTGCTGTGCAGAGCAGTTGTTGTGTGCCTTCCTAACTGTAGGGAACAATGCTTGTTTCTATGGAAAGCGCTGTTACTGCTGAGAAACAGAGCCAGCTTGTGCCCAAAGGGATATCATGGAAGGGTCTGCTACTTTGGATCCTGATGTGTGGCCTCTGAAGAAACATAGAATCCCATGGGGAAGGATTTACCAAATTGGCCAATTTGGCAAATTGATAGGATCTACCAATAGGTGATGAGGGCTACTGTGATGCTGTGAAGAAAATCCCCCCTATGACTTGAGCACAGGCCTCCTGGACAGTAGTGATATAGCTCTCTGTGACTACCTGAGTGTCCTGCTCATCGTCACTAAGGTTGCTTTCAAGATGACGAAGGTGCCAATATGCTCTTTCTTCTGGAGGATCCAATAGCTTTGGGAGTCCCTAGCTGAAGGAGAGCATTCTCGCCCCCCTGTATCAGTGTGGCATTATTCTGGATTTTGTACAGAAGATTGAACTACCTAAAGAATGATGTGCTTTAAAATAGTCCAAGGCCCATGGCCTTATTGTCCCATGTTCTCTGACCCTCACCTGCATGCTGTGGACCTATGGCTCATAAATGTCAGGTCCACTGTGAAGTAATGTTTGGAGCAAACAAGACACAATACCTTTATCTTATTGTAATTCTCAAGCCAAAATACATGAAACTTCTTTTCACAAAGATAGAGAAATAGCATAACAAATTTCAAATGGTATCCAATGCACTGGAATCGACCAGTGGGAAGTTCTGGGGATAGGGACAGAGAGATCTTAGAGACCTTCACTGTTTTCTATAGCAGAGACTAAAGCTAGATGAGGTAGTTAGTTTATTGTACTAACCTGGCCGATAAACACATGTGGGATTAATTGAAGGGCGGAGGGATAAATGGCTTAGTGAGCCTTGCCTTTCTAGTTCTTGGATCTCTTGCTTTGTGATGGTGGGACCAGGGTGCAGTTGCCTTAGCCAGTTCCCTGCTTCAGCTGGCAAGGCTCACTACCTGCAAGACATCCCTGAGGAGAAACTGCATGGACCTACCCCGATGTAGCCCTGGGTGCTGGAGCAGCTGTGCGGAGACCCCTGCCTGGGCTGAGATGCTTACACACTCACTGACTCGGCTTTCCTCCTGCATTCGGCATCATTGTGTCTATTTTGTGAGATGGAGGAGGATTGGTGTTGGACATGTGGGTTAATGGGTCAATGTTGGACTTGTGGCTTTGGGGAGCACTGGGTTGGGATGTTTTCTTGATGCACACTTACCCTTTATGTATAACTCTCTCTTATACATGAGTTTCTGTGGATTTGTTTCTCTAAAGTACCCAGATTAAACCACTAGGCTACTCATGTTAAATGATGGAGATATTCCTGCTTAATCAACTTCTGACCTTTTTGATGTTAATGCACGTATCCTCGCAATGGGTTTCCTGGTTGGTTGGTTTTAATATTCCATGCCAAAATACCAACAGAAGTATGACATGTGGATAGGTGGTTGCTGACACGGGTTCTGGCCTGTGTGCTTTGAGTTGAGCCTTTCAGTGGTCCTTTCTCTACACCCGTGGATATTCTAAAATCACTTTGACATTCCTTGTGTCCTTATTTATCAGGACTAGTCAAAGGTGAAGGTCTATCACCTTCTAAGAAGTGGAGGCAAATGAAAACTTATATTAAAAAATAAAATTGAAAAGCAACACGAGTTTTAAAAATGTCTATTTCTAAACTATGGTATCATTTCCAGTGGATACATTCTTAAAACAAATTTTAGTTTATCCAGTTTATGCCCCAGGAAAGCCAAACAAAATGTTTCACTTCATTAAGTGGGTAAGGGGCAGGGCCAAGACTGGTGAAAGTTGACTGAAAGTTCAATCAAAATGGAAAGGGGTAATGAAAGACTAAGTAATGAGGATAATTGATGTTTTAATGTAATGTTTAAGAATAATTGCCTCAGCAAGTTACAGCTTCCAGATCAACTGACTGCTTTTATAAAGAAAACCTTATTGGCATCAGGGCCATGATCAGTGTGGTATTGTCATCAAAGTCCAGAGTCAGCTCTTGCCTCTATTTAATTTTTTGATTTAGATTTTCATTTTAGATCTTTAACATTTATTTTTAGAATCATGTTTTGAAATATTATTTATCTGAGTTTTTTTGGTACCCTCTTAAATTCTGAGCCCCAGAAACCCCAGCAGGTGCCTCACTTGCTTCATTAAAATCCAAGCCATGCATGGGCTGGTTTTACTATAAATCTTCTAATCTTGCTAAATTGTAGTATGTATTTGAAAAAAAAAATTGGTCCAATTTTCCAAACTTCAAAATTTGACAAAAGCACAAAGAAGGGAAGAGCTTACGGAAAGAACGGTAGGGGGCTCTAAGTGCTAATGTTTTGCAAAAGTACGATATTCCAAGTAAAAGGATTGAGAAGGAAAAATGCCCAGGATGGGAGCGAAAACAAGACTCTGGCATTTTCCAAAAAGGCGACAATATTCCCAACTCAACCACGGGGCCAACGCAGCTGCTGCTAGCCTCATAAATAGCTCGACAATCACCTGTTAAATATGCCCTCTTTTCAGTCACCCAGCCCCGGCCTGCGCAAAACGCACCTAATAATAGCCTAGCTGTTGGAAGAAAACACATTGTGCATTGGAGCACACGAAATATAAATTACAATGTAACATTATCAAAAAGCTACATTTTTGAACCCTTAAAGGTTTGGATTTTGTGTTTAGCCCCAGAGGCCTCAACACAGCATGCTGAGTTCAGTGGAGAGACTGGAATGCTCTACGTGGGTTATCTCACTTTGTTTGGCTTGTCTCTTCTGTGCTTCAAGCTTCAGCTCAAGTGCAGTCTCTGACATCTTCACTGTGGTCCTTCGTTCTTTCGTTTTCACCCATCGATGTTAGTCCCCAGCATAGTGTAGGCCTAAAATGGCGAGGCCTAAAATGAAAGGCCAACTTCTGTTTGGGCAGCAGAAAGGGCAAATCTGGAAGTAAGGGACTTACTTACAAACAGATCAAGTGACAGCATTTTTACTTTATTGGAATGATATCTTTCCATTGAAAATAATTTAGATTTAATAAAATACTATGGGAACACGACCTATCTGTATGAAGCTGCCCTTTTAGCTATTATGTTAGCCATGCTGCCATGAAGCCATGAAAATTGCTCCCTGCCCTTCGTGATTTCTTGAATTCAAAGAAATCCTTCCATCTCTACACATGAACATAGCTTGCAGAGGTGAACTATGGAGGTATGACCTGGTTACATCATTCCCTTTTCTCTTTTCTTGAGCCTTTCTACTTAAACCCAGGCAGAAAAAAATGTGGATGTTTTCTTCCCTTATTTTTTCTCTTATCCTTTAATCTGACTTAACATGCATGGGTAAGCAATGATGAGCAATATTATCTTCTCTGCACTGTGCTCTAAACCATATGAATTAATAAAAGATTGATGCGATAAAGAATTTAATTTGGCTCAGGTCCACAATCAATGCTCATGGAAGCAGCAGGCAACAGATCAAACAACACATTGCATTATGTGAATCTGCAGCACAAGACCTCTTTAAAGTGTTGAAAAGCAAGGATGCTACTTTGAGGATTAAGGTACACCTAACTCAAGTCATGGTTTATATGCATGTGAAAGTTGGGCACTGAATAAGGAAGATGGAAGAAAAATTTAATAGTTTATATGCATGTGAAAGTTGGGCACTGAATAAGGAAGATGGAAGAAAAATTTATACACTTGAACTATGGTGTTGAATATTGAAGCATCTTGGAAGTATCACGGACTGCCCAAAGAACAAACAAATCTATCTTGTCAGAAATACAGCCAGATGCTCCTTAAAGGTAAGGGAGACTTTGCCTTATATACTTTGGACACATTGTCAGGAAAGACGGTTCCCCGGAGAAGGACATCATGCTTGGTACAGTGGAGGGGCAGTGAGAAAGAGGAAGGTCCTGGTGAGATGGGTTGACTTCATGGTTGCAACAGTAGACTCAGGCATAAGAACAATTGTTAGATGGCGCAGGAAAGGGCAGGTGTTTTGTTCTGTGTCCACATAGGTTCATGATGAATCAGAACTGCCTCTTAACAAGAGCAACATGTTAAATAGGAGACATGAGAAATTGCGAACTGTTCCCAGGAGTTGGAATCATCATAATGATAGAAAGGTTGGCTTGTTTTGATATTCACCAGTTCTGTTCTGATTTGAATGCATCCATCTACCCATCTCACAATGGTGAAACATTATAAAGAAACATGCATTAAGTAGTTGAAGGGGGGATTAATAGTTGCAAAAAATATTCTTCTTAGATGAATTTATTTTTCTTGGCTTAATATTTTAGCAAGACAACAGAACAAAATTAGCCCAAATTACTAGAAATCCATCTAGAGTTCACTTAACTAGAGGCTTGAACACATTTTTAAGAATCTTTATCATATTAAGAATATGTCTTTTAAGTCTTAATCTAGACCTAACATCAGAAAAAATTGAATTATTTAAAGTATGTCTAATATCTATAAAATGGTCATTAGGATTTAAAATTTTGACTTATTAATACAATACTAGAGGTTTTCTAGATTGAATGATTCTTGTTTTATTGAAATAAATTTTGTCATAATGTATTATTTTATTTTAGTATATATTAACTTTTTTGGTGTTTTATTTATACTTTTTCCAATGAAATTAATATAGATGGGGTGTGTGGTGTGGTGTGTGTTCTCTTTTTACCAGATTTGCTTTGGAAATTCTTAAAATAAATTGGAAACCTTTCTATATTTTTCTAAATGCTGTTAATATTAAAATTCATGCTCTGCCACTTATAAGATTTGTGACTGTATCATTGGGAAAGTTACTTTACTTGTTGAATTTTTCTTTATGAAGATTACATATTAAAACTTTCCCCACTTTTGACATCATTTTTTATGATTTGCATTTGCATGATCATATATTTATTATTTACATTTTCCTATATGCATTTAACATAGATCACCATATTTTTTTACAATACCTTTAAGTAGGTTGCAATGTCTTTCATGCAGGAGTTATAGATTAAAACTATACTTTAAAAATATTTTCTTGTTTTGGCTTTTTAGTAACTTGTCCGTATGAGTGGTCCTTTCACTATTGCAAAATGCCGTTAGTTTATCTCAATGTAAATGTTCTCTGAGATACTGTTACATATTTATCCATCTTAAGCAGCCTTTCTCAGCTCTATGCTACACATATCACATCTGCTATATTTATCCACCAAGCCTCATTCTTTTCTTGGGCATCTTTCACTTCTTCATCTCTACCCTCTAACTGGGAGGATGCTTTGGTGCCTGGGATACAATTTACTGATTTATGGGAAAGTTGGCGACTAGGTTTTTAATTTTCTCATGGTGTTTTAGATCATTTATTGTTAATTACTGTCTATTCTGATGTACAAGGAAAACCTTTATGTCCACGCCCTTGTCACCTCATTAAAGAATTTCCAAAATTCCAAATGAGAGTATTTGTTTCATAATGACCCAACAGGACAGGACAGAACTGTCCCTGTGATTTCATTACTTAGATGGTCTCTCAGATCGGTTCTTTTTCTTTAAACTTTCACTAGTTTTTTTAAATTTCCGGTCACTTACGGGACTAACTATAGAGTGGTCAATTTAAGTTATTTTGAAGATTCTGTGGGGCTCTCTACATGAAAGTCCATCAGATATTTCAGAAGGCGTTCCACTTACTGTACTTTTACTTCTCTGGTCCAGAGATACAACAGCCGAGGGGCAGAGGGAAGCAAACAAAAACCCGTCCCTTAGGCCAAAGCACTCCTTTTGGGGACTTGTCGCGGCAGCCTGAGGTTAGCTGGGCACTGACTCCGTATTTTTCTGTTAGAGTTGCCTTCGTGTGGAGAGAATGATGGAGGCGTGTTGTGCTCCTCGGGCTGTAGGATCGAAGGAACCCCCAGAGGTGAGGGTAGATGGATATGCGCCCCAATAAAGCGCCCGATGGCCTGCCACTGCCATCGCAGTCCTTAGCACTGCAATTAAAGTTATGACCACGTTTTGCTGTGGTTTCCTCTCTATCACTGCCTCGACTTCAAAGACACCTGGGGTAGAAGCCTTTTACATCATTGTCCCACTTTTTAAGATATGGAGGAAATATTCCCTCCTTCCTGAGTTGCCAGCACAGCTTTAGAATAGTCCTTGTTTGTCATCTCTACAAGTCATTTCAATAGAACACTTGGTGTGAACCTATTGCTGTCCAGTCAATTCCAGCTTACCGTGAAGTCACAAGACAGAGAAGTGCTCCACAAACTTTCCAAGGCTGTAATCTTTTTTTTAAAAGCATTTAATTGGGGGCTCATACTATTCTTATTACAATCCATACATACATCCATTGTGTCAAGAACATATGTACATTTGTTGCCATCATCATTCTCAAAACATTTGCCTTCTACTTGAGCCCTTAATATCTGTTGTTCATTTTCCCCCTCCCTCCCCACTGCCCCCTACCTCATGAACCCTTTATCATTAATAAATTATTATTATTTTGTCATATATTACACTGTTCGATGTCTTCCCCCCCCCCCGCCTTCTTCTCTGCTGTCCCTCCCCCAGGGAGGAGGCTATATGTAGATTCTTCTAATCAGTTCCCCCTTTCTACCCCACATTCTCTCCACCCTCCAGGCATGGCCACTCCCACCACTGGTCCTGGAGGAGGCATCTGTCCTGGATTCCCTATGTTTCCAGTTGCTATTTGTACCAATGTATATCCTCTGGTCTAGACAGATTTATAAAGTAGAATTGGGACCAGAATAGTGAGGGGGAGGAAGCATTTAGGAACTAGAGGAAAGTTGTATATTTCATCATTGCTACACTGCACCCTGCCTGGTTCATCTCCTCCCCTAACCCTTTGGTAAGGGCTGTCCAGTTGGCTACCATTGGACTTTGAGTCTCCACTTTGCACTCACCCACCTTTTCAATGATATGATTTTTTGTTCCTTGATGCTTGGTACCCGATCCCTTTGACAGCTCGTGGTCGCACAGGCTGGTGTGTTTCTTCCATGTGGGCTTTGTTGCTTCTGAGCTAAATGGCCACTTATTTATCTTCGAGTCTTTAAGATCCCAGATGCTATATCTTTTGATAGCTGGGCACCATCATCTTTCTTCTCACCTCATTTGCTTTTGCACACGTTTGTCTTCATTGATCGTATCAGGAGGTGGGCACCCACTGATATGGTTGTTGGCTCTTTGCTGTCTGATAACTGGTCCCTTCTGCACCTGTGGTCAGACAGGCTGGTTTACTTCTTCCTTGTGGACTTTGATGCTTCTCAGCTAGATGGCCACTTGTTTATCTTCAAGCCTTTAAAACCCCAGACACTATATCTTTTGATAGCCAGGCACCATTCTCTTTCTTCACCACATTTGCTTATGCACACGTTTGTCTTCAGTGGTTATGTCTGGAAGGTGGGCACCCACTGATATGATTTTTAGCTCTTTGATGTCTGATAACGGGTCTCTTCTATACCTCGTGGTCAGCCAAGCTGGTGTGCTTCTTCCATGTGGGCTTTGATGCTTCTCAACTAGATGGCCTCTTGTTCATCTTCAAGCCTTTAAGACCCCAGATGCTATATCTTTTGATAGCTGGGCACCATCAGCTTTCTTGACCACATTTGCTTATGGACACATTTTTCTTCAGCAATCATGTCAGGAAGGTGTGCAGCCTGGAATGCCTATTTATTAGAACAAAGTGTTCTTGCATTGAGTAAGTGTTTGAGTGGAGGCCCAATGTCCATCTTCTGCCTTAATACTAAACCTCTAAATATATGCACATAGATATGTTTCCCCACACTCATATAAATATACTTACATATGTACATTCCAGTCTTTGGACCTCTATAAATACCCTTTGTCACCTAGTTCTTTCCTCTATTTCCTTTTACTTTCATCTTGTCCCACTATCATGCTCAGCCTTTATTTGGGTTTCAGTAATTTCTCTCGGTTACCCTGCCCTTGCTGAATCCCTACTAGGCCACTCACACCCTCCTTGCTACTGATTTTGGATCACTTATTGCTCCCCTGTCCCTGGGTTGGTCAGCACCACTTCCTTGTTCCCTCTTCCCCCTCTCCCGCGTCCCCCCAGAACCATTGGTCCCATTGTTTTCTCCTCCAGACTATTCATCCAGTCTATCTTATCTAGATAGATCTGTAGAGATAATAATATGCTCCAAAAATCAAGTCATTGCAAGATAGGCAATGAGTGAGAACACAGTTATGACAATAAAAAGGGAAATCAATTACCCATATAAGAATAAATTAATTAAAAGAAAAAATTAAAAATAAAGAAAACCCGTAAATAGATAAAGGTCTGATTTTTTATCTCTAGGCATGTCCTTCAGTCAGGCCCAATGGAGTACCATGCTTTGACCCCAGAGTCTGTCCTTTGCACTCCCTCTGGGGCTCCCTGCTCTGCTCCCACAGGGTCAGTCTGGGCCAGTCCTGGCTCTGAGTCTACAGTGTTGCCCCCTTAGGGCCCTGGGCCATCAAGGGACGGTGTGTCTCCTAGTGGGATCAGCCATATTGTCCACTCTGTCCATTGGCTGTTCAGAGCGGGGATATAGTCCTCCAGGCTTGATGGGACAGGATGTGCTCTACTCGCTCTTCCTCCCCCTTCATTTGCTCCCATCTGTGCTGATCTGACATGCCCCTCTCCCCTAGCTGTGGTTTCAGTGCTTTCCTCTCAAGTAATTTCTTCTGGGGTGAGGGGCAGTTGTCCACATAGCTGGTTTGGGGGCTGAGCCCTCAGACCCCTCCCCTGGTTCCCCACTCCTTGCTGGCACACTGAAGTCATCTGGCATTAGTTTTATATCTGGTTCCTCTTTCCCTGTGGAGACACAAACAATACCCTCCCTTGGGTGGATCAGTGCCCTAACCCCCAACACACCAAGGCTGTAATCTTTAAGGAAGCAACTTGCCACATCTTCCTCTCATGAAGCAGCTGGTGTATTCAAACTTCCAACCTTACTCCTAACTCCGGAGATTTTAACCGGGACTCCTATAGAGGAAATGAAGCCTGCTTAAACACTGGGTGACACCAATGATGCAGCTAATAAAAGGAAAGATTGACAATTCGATGCACCAGGATGTGCCATAGAACAAAGGCCTGGCAACATGCTTTTAAAAGATCCCCATTCACTCAATCCCTGCCATCGAGCCAATGCCAACACATGGCAACCCAACAGGACAGGGTTGAACTGTCCCTGAGGGGTTCTGAGATCACAACTCTTCAAGGGAATACAAAGTACTATCTTTCTCATGAGGAGTAGCTGGTGGTTTAGAACTTCTGATCTTATGGTTGGCAGTGTAAGGGGTAACCAGTACACCACGCATTAAAATTCCTAGGGCATGCCACTATACTTTTAAACACACGGGGTCGTCATGAGTCACAATCCATCTGGCAATTGGAGGCAGGAAAAAAATATATCCTTAAGTTGCCATTTTTAACTGGAAGCCATCTCTGCTCTTAGGAAATCTGGGACTGCTGCCAAATATACACCCACATGTACTAGTAATGGCTGGCAGCATAGGGAACCGGGGGCAGAAGATTTATGCTATATTCTTATTCCATCTCTCAGTCATCACCTACAAGCAGATGTCTTCTATAGGAACATCAATTTAGTGATCAAGAGAATCTTGGAAAGAGGAAGCCAAGATATTTTCCATAAAGCTGAACCTTCCAATATTTTGATATCTGAAAGTCGCCCTATGAATTAAATGTTCGATAATGGCCTGCTAATTTCCTGTTTTGCATCAAGTTGTTGTTTTTAGGCTCCCCCTGCCCACATCCCCCACCAAGAGCACAGGTGGACTCCTTTACAAAACCGACTTTACCCATTTCATGCTAATCAGATATACCTTCAGGTAGATGGAAATTCAAAGGATTCCATCCAAATGTAAATTTGCCTCTCCTAAATTTAGATGATCAGTGTCACATTGCATATACCCATCAAACTAGACTAAGGGATTTTGACAAGCCCTTTCGGGTTTTAATAGCAGCATCAAACACATCAAAGTTTCCTTTTTAGACTCCAGAGGTGCATAAATAGCTTACCACTTCACATTTAGATTCTATTTCCCAGAGAATGTTCTCCTCCTTCTTTAGGTTCTGGCAGGCTGGATCTCCTTCTACTTCACATTAACCACTCAAGTGCAAGGTAGTGCTCACATTCGGTGAGTTAGGAACATTCCCAAAAGCTTAGCATTTTGCCAAATCCCCAGAATTTCTGTAAGAAGGGGATATATGCCAAGAGTGTGGTTATTTCTGGGAGGAACATAGCGGAAAGGACACTTGAGCAGAAAAACCTGTTATTGGCAGAGGGTTGATACAGCGCTGCCCAGCAGAACTGGTGAGGAATAGCCAGATACTGACATTACACATGGAGTACACTATCATCCAAAAAATAAAAACAAACCCGCTACCGTTGACTTGATTCAGACTCATACTGACTCTGTAAGACAACGTAGAATTGCCCTGGGGCTACTAAGGGAATAGAAAACCCCATCTTTCTCCTGAGGAGTGGCTTATACCTTCAAACTGCTGATCTATAGCCCAATACATAACCACAACGCTACCCGGGATTCACCTTACTCAGAAGGAAAATTCCAGGGACTATTTTATTGCTAACATGGAACAACAAAATTAGAAGCTTTCTAACTCAGCACCTGAACAAACAGATAGGAGGTACTCAGCACCTGAACAAACAGGTACAGTAACAACAGTTACTGTACTCAACAATACCTGAACAAACAGGTAGGTGGTTCCCCTAGAGGTGACATGAAAGATAGGCCTACCAGTGTACGTCTAAAACATAAGCCATTGAAAACCCTATAGAGGACAGTTCTACTCTGACACAAAAGAGGTCACCTTAAGTCAGAGTCCACTCAATGGCTGCTGCTTACTGGTCTGCGAGAGTGTGTCCTATTGATGTTAAAAGTGGCCGTTACTCTTAAACAGAGAGATATTGATGGGTGGCTGTATGGCGCTGTTGTGTGAGGTATCCCATTGCTGTAAAGTCATATTCCAACTGACCCCCTTTTCTTGGACAGAGATGATCTTCTCCAGAGGGTTTCTTCATGGAAGTAGACGACCACACTCTCTTTTGTGGAGCAGCTGGTGGGTGTGAACTTTGACTTTTCGGTTAGCCGCTGAAGTACTTTGCCCCCA
Organism: Tenrec ecaudatus; assembly: GCF_050624435.1. Classification (NCBI taxonomy): domain Eukaryota; kingdom Metazoa; phylum Chordata; class Mammalia; order Afrosoricida; family Tenrecidae; genus Tenrec; species Tenrec ecaudatus. Next base: position 70,289,271 of record NC_134539.1, on the reverse strand, counting down.
AAGTTCCTTAAGACCTAAGTATACAGTATGTATCGGACCTGTCCACCCAAAGCAAGTCATTTTGGATGAAGATTACAATAAAAAGGGGTAATGTACACAGTTCTCTGATTCTATCCATTAATTTTCATGTAATTTCTTTTAAAATGCTGGTGCTTTAAAATTATTCTGTTTTCAGAAATTTCAAACATGTATGAAAGTGGAATACATCTGATGTACTCAGCACCCAGTTTCAAAGTTTATTAGTTCCTGGCCAAGCTACACACAGCTTTACTTCCCCCGACATTCCATTTTGAATGGAATTCTATATATCATACAATTTCCTATGTAAATATTTCAATATGCCTCGCTAAAAAATAAAAAGGACTCCTCTTTAGCACTTGTCAGTATTGTTGCTAGGTGCTTCAAGTTGACTCCGACCCACAGAGACCCTACCTGCAATAGAATGAAACACTGTCTTACCCTGTAGCATCTTCACAATTGGGTTGGATCCCATTTGGGGCAATTACACAATTTCATGTCAACTTGAATCAGGCACAGCCTGATTGATGCTTCCTTGCAGAAGTGGCCTTTGCATGAGGATTCTGGGAGTTTTCCTTTCTTCCTGGAGACAGGACACATTCTGTCTGTTTACCATTCCATTTGATGAGCCACATGGAGCAACCCTGATGGCAGGCAGAGCCCAGGAGATGCGTCTACTGCCATTGGATCCACAAGACTTTCACCCACCGGCCTGTGATATTCCTGCATTGGACTCATTACACGTGCTATGGGAGTCTGAAGAGGAATTCTTGGGCTAATACAGGACACATAGGCTAATAGAGAACTTAAGGATTTGAACTGGACTGGGCTGAGATGTTTTGTTGGTGCATAATTACTTCTTGACATAAAATCCTCTCTTGCACATATGTGAGTGTCACAGAATTTGTTTCTCTAGTCTACCCATGCTAACACACCATTGTTGCAGCCACAGTATCAATTCATCTTGTTGAGGACCTTCCTCATTTTCTCTGCTCTTCTACTTTACTAAACAAGATGTCCTTTTCCAGGGCCTGGTCTTTCGTGACAACATGTCCCAAGTATATGAAATGAAGTTGTATCACTCTTGCCGCTAAGAAGCATTCTGGCTGTCCTTCTTCCAAGACAGATTTGTTTGTTCTTTTGGCAGTCTGTACTTCCAATATTCTTTGCCAGCACCATATTCAAATGCATAGATTCTTCTTCAGTCTTCCTGATTTCATGTCCAACTTTCACATGCAAATAAGGTGATTGAAAATGTCATGGGTTAGATCAGGTGCACATTAGTCCTCAGAGTAACAAACAGTCTGACTTTTCAAAACTTTAAAGATGTCTTGAGCAGCAGCTTTACCTAATGAAATGTGTCATTTTGTTGGGAACAGAAAAAGGGTCCAAGATTGTCTGTCACTGTTTTAGCCAAAGATAAGATCAGGTTGCTTTGAGAAACTCTGTAAGTTTTTTTCTGCAAGTGCTAGACAGAAGGGTTTGCTACTCCCACGTTGCTTCCGACAATTCAGTGAGACTAAAACAAGATTTATAAAAGGTAATGAACAGGTTTTGGAAATGACCAGAGGACCCCAAACAACGTAACAAAGGAAACAGTGTTCACTGGAAAAGTCTATATTTCTCCCCAGGGAAAATTGATATATCCACTAATTGACATATCCATTACTCCAGGGGTCGTTGGACCCCCAGAAGGCTCAGGCTCCATTGCTTATCTGAGTGCCCTGGCTTGGTTCCTTCCTGACTTGGAATATCCTTATAAATATCCTTTAAATATCCTTATAATATCCTTTAAAGGAATTTTTATTGCAAGGGAAAGTGATGTTACATTTTTTTAAAACAAACTAAATCTTAACAGATTAAGTCTTAAACTTTGTTAAATTTGTAGTATTTTGATTAATACTGAACTATCTCTTTCACCCTCTATCAGTTGATCTCTTGACTGGTGCTTCCGTAAGCATGGACACAACCAATATGAAATCCTTGACAATGTCTATCTTTTCTCAGTTTATCATCATGGTGCCTATTGGTCCAATGGGGATGGGTGGGAAGGAACCCATGAAAACACAAACTTACTACCATCGAGTCAATGCCGACTCATAGTGACCTTATACAACATGGTAAAACTACCTCTTTGAATATCAGAGATTGTAACTGTTTACGGGAGTAGAAAGGCCTGTCTGTCTCCTAGGGAGTGGTTGTTGGTTTTGAAGTGGCAGACTTTGAGGATCACAGCCAACGCATAACCCTTATAACACCAGATTTCATTCTATTGGCCCAGTTGTGAAGCACTTGATCTTCTCAGTTGTGAGGATTTTATTTTCCGTAATATTAAATTATAATCCCTATTGAATCCTGCAATCCATGATCTTCATCAGCAAGTGCTTCAAGTTATCCTCACTTTCAGCTAGCAAGGTTGGGTCATATTACAGGTTGTTAATAACCCTGCTTCCAATTCTAATGCTGAATTCTTCTTCAAATAGTCCAGCTTCTCCACTTATTTTCTCAGCATACAGATTGAATGAGCATGGTGAGAGGATACAGCCCTGACACAAATCTGTCTTGATTATAAAACAAGCTGTGTTCCTTTGTTCTGTTTGCACAACTGCCTGTGCAGAGGCCCCCGACGCCAGTAAAAAGACAGATTAAGACCTCTGTAGAAAGCCTCAAAATAGGTTTTTATTTTGAAAAGATTTATTTACTATGTTAGGAGTGGCATGAAACCCATCATCAAATTGGAAAAAAATCTGTTGGATTATAGAATGACTTTTAAAAGAGCTGAGTGGTATAGATATATTTTTAAGAGTTTTACAAATTAAAGTTTCCTGAAATAAATGTTGTAATTATTTAACCAAGACCAAAAAATTAGGTCACACACACACACACACACACACACACACACACACACACACACACACACACAATTTCTGCTTTACCTTAGCTTAATGTGGCAGTTACAGAATCTCCGGGCAACTTGAGTGAAGGGGTGGAGTCTAGCCTGTCAGTCAGGTCCTGGCCAATGAGGCCTCTGTGTGGGCATGGCTTTCTCCTGAGGATTCTGGGAACTCCTGTCTTCCTCCCTGGAGGCAAGACGCACACTCTCTGCTTCACATTCTGTTGACAAACCACATGAAGCTATGCTAATGGCAGCCAGAGCCCTGGAACTGGAGGAGCCACATGGAGAGCCTTGCCAGCGCTGAAATCCATCCACAAGACTTTTCACCCACCGGCCTGTGATCTTCCTGCCTTTGGTATCACTGCATGCGCTGTATGAGTCTAGAAGAATTTATGGACTAGTATTGTATTTATGGGCTAATATCAAATTTATGGACTAATATAGAATTTATGAACTTGATCTGGGCTGGGCCAGGATAATTTCTTAATATACAATTACTCTTGGATATAAAACTCTCTCTTACACACATATGAGTGTCTCTGGAATTGTTTCCCTAGTCAGCCTAGACTAAATTTTAGGTCTTAGTAGTTCCTATGTTTTTAGTGATATTAGATGAATGATCATATATTTTTAATTAATTATTTTATTTCATGATTTTATTATGTTTTAAGTTAATAACTTGGTTTTAATTTTACTTCTTCTGAATCTAGCATCACCAAAGCTAATGGTTTTAACTGGGGAATTCATCTTGTACATCCATAAAAATTTTAATAGCATACTATGTATATGCTATTGGATATGGATATACCTATATATACCCATAAAAATTTTAATAGCATAGTACCTAAGAGCATACTATTGCTTCTGCCAAAATTAAACAGTTTATTGAAAGAACAAAACAAACCAGGATTGGGCATCACCTCATAAGAATTCACTCACATACTACACACAAAAGGACCAGAACTTAAATACAGAGGATCTAGGAACTTATAAGACAATTCTGATTGATTGATATTTATAAAATCAGGCTTTACATAAGACAACAGTGAAACCCCCTAAACATTACTTTGCTAATCAAAGAGTTAAGTAATTTAATAGCTAATCGATGGGTATTTCCAGGGACAGTCTGAATGAGTGCTCTTCCTGGGAGCATGCTATGTGATGAGGAGCCAGGAATGTGGGTGCCCGGAGGCTGCTACTGGTACACTGGCTAGCCCGACTTTTGAAAGTCAGTTCAGAATAAGCAGCAAACTGGAAAAAAAATTGAAATCTGTCCTGCATTTTTGTCAGAATCCTTTTCTTATGCCCAATGCTTTTGAATTGCTTCAATGCAGATGTTTAATAATATTGGTATATTCTTGTTACATCTTGACTATATGGTACCATGTTTCTAGATTATTATGTTATATCTAAAATTATTGTAGGCTATTCCCTATGTTTAGGGATAGTTTTATGTCAAGTTTTAAAAATTGACTTGATTTTTATAATTCATTATCAAGTAATTGAAATTGTTATCGAACCTTTCACATTTAAGAAATGTTACTATTTTTATTCTAAGTTAACATAATCATTTTAAGTTTGTCATCTGAGGATCAATTGACTTTGCTGATTCACTAGTAAGGCTTGACCAAAATATTCCAACAAAAATTAGCAGGGAGTGTTCATCCTTATCCACCCACTCCAACTGAAAAGGGTGAAATCGCCGTCCTAGACTGTCCAACCTCCAGAAGGACATAGCTCAAGCTCAAGTACCTCTGTGACCTGTTTGTGCTCAAGCCCAATAGGAGAGAGATGCCTGATTTTTAGAAGCCCAGAGATAGAAAAACGGCCAAATTGATCTGAGATACTTGTATTTGCATTGGGAGCTTACAAATGGGGCCCGGAGTACTGCATCCAGTTGTAGCTGGCTGGGTTACTGGGTTCCTGGAACTAGTTGCACCCATGAGTTGTACCCAAAACTCATTGTTGGGCAACATCTGCACTGGACCATGTCTGGGTGAAAAGGGGAAGGACAGAAACACCTGACTGTGGTCCATGGGCGAGCGGAGAGGCCCTGATGAGCCTCAGTGGAATGTCTGCTTCGCTGAAGTGTGGTCATTTTGGAGCATTAGCCAGTGTCCCTACAGGCCAGAAGCAGAGGACATCAGAAGTAGACAGATCCTCCTAAGGTATCCTGCTTCCAACGGACTTTGAACCTTCGGTGCATCTTTTTGTTGCTACGTTCCAAGTAGAAATGTTCTTACTTCTTGACAAGCATAACCACAAAACTGTCGTCGCTACTCGTGAACACATTTAAACTAGATCCTTGATATTATATTCTCTTTGCTTTATTGCCTTTTAAAAAACAGTTTGCTTTGATCACAATCCAAATAAGGCTCATAGTTTGCATTGCTTGATAAAGCATTGATTTCTCTTTTAATTGATAGCATTTTCTTTCTCTCTTTTTGCCTTTGAATTTTTTTTCTTTTCTTTTTGTATAGTATCTCACAGTCTGGATTTTTAGAAATTACTTCACTGTACAGGTTGATGTATTTCTTTACTTTTTTGGTATTTCTTATATAGTGGTAGCTAGATTCAGGGGTTTGAGTAACAAAAGGAGATACTGTCAGAATCTTGAGTTTATTTGAGTATCTATGTCTATGATCTCTGGAACAAGATTCGTGTTTTGTTTTTCTCATTTTATTGGCACATAATCCACATATCGTGCAATTCAATAGAGAAAGCATGTCAAGAAAAGCTGCATCATCATTACCACAATCAATTTTAGAACATTTTGTTTTTTCTTCCACTAATTTTTGTTAGCTTCCCTTTTCCTCCGCACTTCCCTGAAGTACCCCCAAGAAACCATTACTTCAACACTATCTCTATGGACTCCCCCATCCTAGCTTTCATATACTGAAAAACATGAAAAATACAAAGAAGCAAAAAGGCTAACAACAATAATAAAATAGAAAAAAACCTCAATTGAAAAGAAAGGAAATATTACAAACAACTTTAAATGGGTCAAAAGGGAGATCCAATGATAAGGTGCTAACTATCAACCCAACCTCATCTGCGATGATCTACTTTCCAATGCACTCAGTGATGTTAAAGCTGCTCACATCCCTGGTCTATGGTCCAAGAGGATTTACAGGAGATTTACTCCATGTGGGGACTCTGCAAATGAATTTGGGGCTTCGATTGTCATCCATAACCTGCCAACCAGGGGTTCACAACTGAAGCTCTGATATCATTCCCTCCTTAGGATTTGAAATTGGTTCTCTTGAGGCACCTTCTGGTCAAACAATAGCTAAATGAAAGTAACTAAGTAGATCCAGTTGGGATTCGGCATTGAATTCCTTTGGGAAATGGTCTATGTCACCAGCTTCTAAAAGCAAGATTCTAATGGGAAGTTGTTTTAGGGTGGATAGGACATATGTCCTTGTTAGGTACCATCAACTTAGTTCTGACCCATAGCGATCCTGTGCACAACCGAAGAACACACTGCCTGGTCCTGGGCCATCCTCGCCATTGTCTCTACGCTTGCGCCATTGTTACAGCCAGGGAGTCAATCCACTTTGTTGAGGGTTTTCCTCTTTTTCACTGTCCTTCTGCTTTACCAAGCAATAGATGTCCTTCTCTAGGGACTGGTCTCTCCTGACAACATGTGCAAAGTATGTAAGATGAAGCTTTGTCATCCTTGCCTGCTCTGAGGAGCACTCTGGCTATACTTCTGCAAGATACCTTTCGTGAAACTGGCCCATTGCTTTGATGTCATCTTCTGATAAATGAATATAACAACGGCCTCTGCGGCCCACTTTTGCTGTTCCCTCTTTGGAGTGTTTTCCTGACATTTTTGGTGAAGCTTCCTGATTCAAATCATTACTCTACACACAATAAACATATTATATTGCTCAAGTTTTTGGCGTCTCTGCCCTCAATTTAGGCTGTTGATTTGTGTCTAATCTGCTCTTTCTATAACTCAGAAGTGATTACTATTAGGACAAACACCACACTGGCATGGTTTCATTAACGTAACAATGAACACCGAGACATTGGTATTTCAAATATCAATAGGGGCACACATACCGGACACGTTTTAACAGAGCTGCTAGATTAAAACAGACTAGGAAGAAAAACATGGGGAAAGCCCTCCAGGTGATAACAGGACATTGTCTCATATGATGCTGGGAGAGGAATTCCCGATGTTGGAAGATACTACACAATAGCTACAGCAATGGCTCAACAAAGCAGTGATCATGAAGAAGGCATGAGCTGAGGCAGTATTTCATTCTGCAGAACACACAGTCCCAATGAGTCTGAGAAGACGCAATGGCAACTAATGGCAACAAGGAAATAAACCCAAATTAAAAAGCAACTCATTCTAATCCATGAGAAAATGAAAGGAAACCGATTTCCTAGCATCTTGATCAGGTGTTTGCAATTTCATTTTCTTTCCTTCAGTTCCTTGAAAACGATATCCATAAATCAATGAAAAGGAAATAGATTATTGACATAGTTGCTAGGCATCAGACCTATAGTTTGAAAATGTTTGTGGATGTTCTTTGTGCTTTGTCAGCACATCTGAAACGAAGTAAGATATCTGCCTCTTGTAACTGGGTATTGGAGTGGCTCCAGCTATGAATTGATGTGGCAGCAAATAACTTAATTTGCGATGGTGTAAAATGCTCAGCCTTAGAATATCTATAATTAAGAAGAACTCAACAGAGATTGAGGTGTGCTCAAATGAGTATTCTTATTCTTTGCCCACTGAACGTACACCCACCTCTTATTTTCATCGATGCTCACTGCCAGAATACTCAGAAATCATTTGGTCTATTCTACTGATTACTAGGCTTTCAAGTGAAAAAATAACCCAGCCCACTTTATGGAATAAAAGTGTCCAACAATCTCAAAAGTTTATGAACATGGGAAATTAAGAAAAATCAGGTGCATTACATAGGTTTTCATGGTATTGCTCATAATCACACATACAGTAATCTAAAGATGGAGGGTTGAATCCATGCAAGGGCTCAGAGGAAGAAAGGCCTGGTGACCTGGTTCTATAAAGAGTACAGCCAGGAAGTGTTCTGGAACTCAGTTCTCTGCAGCACCTGGGGTTGCCAGGAGCCAGAACTGACGGAATTGGCAATGAGTTTATCTGTTTGCTCTTCTTTCATAAGAGTCTATCGTCTGCTCTTCCACCAGCCAATTCATAGACTTGGTGGCTTGTGTGCTGCTGTATTGTGGAAGCTACGCCACCAGTGGTTCAAGTAGCAGCAAGGTCACCCCTGATGGACAGGTTTCAGCAGAGCTTCCTGATGAAATCGGAGAAGGAAAAAGGAAGAGGAGGCCCACTTCCAGAATTAGCCATTGACAACCTTGTGAGTAGCACTCCGCATGGCGAGAGAAGATGAACACCTCACGTTGGAAGGTGTTTACAATAGGAATGAGGAAGAACTGATCCCTCAAAATAGAAAACAAAACAAAATCACTGTAATTGAGTTGATTCAACTCTTGGTTAGTCTGTAGGAGAGAGTTGAACTGCCCCTTTGGGGATATTGAGATATTAGCATTTATAGGAGTCATTTTAAAACTAAAATTTAAAAAATCATTTTATTGGGGGCTAGTACAACTCTTATCACAATCCATATATCCGTCCATTGTGTCAAGCACATTTGTACATTTGTTGCCATCATCATTCACAAAACATTTTCATTCTATTTGAGCCCTTGGTATCAGCTCCTCATTTTTTCCCTCCCTCCCTGCCTCACTCTCTCTCATTAAAATAATTTATAAATTATTATTACTTTGACATGTATTACACTGTCTGACGTCTCCCTTCGCCCACGTTTCTATTGTCCATCCCCCAGGGAGGGGGTTATACATAGATCCTTGTAATCGCTTTCCCCTTTCTCCCCCACCTTCCTTTCACCCTCCTGCTGTCACCACTCTCAGCACTGGTCCTGAAGGGATCATCTGTCCTGGATTCCCTGTGTTTCCAGTTCCTATTTGTACCAGTGTACATCCTCCAGTCTAGCTGGATTTGTAAGGCAGAATTGGGATCATGATAGAGAGGGAGGGGTAGAATGGATTTAAGAACTAGAAGAAAGTTGTATGTTTCATCATTGCTATACTACACCCTGATTGTCTCATCTCTTCCCCATGACCCCTCTGTAAGTGGATGTCCAGTAGCCTATAGGTAGGCTTTGGGTCCCCAATCTGCACTCCCCCTCATTCACAATGATATGATTTTTTGTTCTTTGATGCCCAATACCTGATCCCTTTGACACCTGGTGATCACACAGGCTGGTGTGTTTCTTCCATGTGGGCTTTGTTGCTTTCGAACTAGATGGCTGCTTGTTTACCTTCAAGCCTTTAAGACACCAGCAGCCAGGCACCATCAGCTTTCTTCACCATGCTTGCTTATGCTTTAGCGATTGTGTCGGGAAGGTGAGCATCATGGAATGTCAGTTTAATAGAACAAAATGCTCTTGCATTGAAGGAGTATTTGAGTGGAGGCCCAATTTCTATCGGCTACCTTAAAACTAAGCCTATAAATATATGTACATAGATCTATTTCCCATAATCATATATAAATCTATTTACATATGCACATGCCTGTATTTAGATCTCTATAAGTGCCCTTTGCCTCCTAGTTCTTTCCTTTATTTCCTTTTACACTTATCACACTATCATGCTCAGCCTTCATTTGGGTTTCAGTAATTCCTCTCGGTTACATTACCCTTGATCAATCCCTACCAGGCCTCTTACACCCTCCTTGACACTGATTTTGGATCACTTGTTCCCTTTTCCCTGGGTTGGTTAACACCACTTCCTTTGCTCCACTCCCCCCTCTCCTATGTTCCCCAGAAACCGTACGTCCTGTTGTTTTCTCCTCTGGAAGGGGGAAGATGAGAGTGGAACACATCCTGGCCCACCAAGCCTTAAGGTTGATATCCCTACTCAGAGCAGCCAATACACAGAGAGGACCATATGGCCGCCCCACTATGAGACATGACATCCATCACTGACCCATGGACCTACAGGGGACAGCACTGGAGACACAGTGTGGGAATTGTGCCTGATCTGACCCCACCACACAGAGGAAAAACTAAGGGCGTGCAACAGAACAGTAAGGGGAGCTGATCAAGGAAGTCCCCAGGGAGTACCAAAATAGACTTTGGGGCCAGGGCGTGGTACCCCATCAGATTCGACAGGAAAACACTACTAAAGGTCAACAAACAGAACTTGAGGTCTTTACAGGCTCTTCTTCTTTTTTAGGTGTCATTTTTGTTGTTTTGTTTTGTTTTCTTGCTTTGTTTCCCTCTGTCTTGTTTTTGCGCATATTGTTATCTCTGCAGGTCTAGCTAGATAAGATAGGCTGGTTAAAATTAAAATTTTTTATAGGAGTAAATTTTATAGTAGTAAACAGCTTTAACTTCCCTTGCAGAGCAGCTGGGTGGTGGGTTCAAACCACTGACTTTGTGCCTAGTTCTCAAAATATCTTACTGACTTGGATGGAGCAAAACTTTTGTGACTTTCAGTTCCTGGTGTGGAAGATTTTCATTTGCTGGTGTGAGAAAAATACTGCTGCAAACATACACTAGTATTCAGAATGTGGAGTGCAAGGACTATGAATAAGGAAAATTGGAAGTCATAAAAAAATGAAGTGGAATGTAATATACATATGATATATAACATTATGTTACATTACATATAACTATATATTATGCAATATATGCATAATATGGTATTATAAACCATATTATATATATATTCTAGGCATTAGTAAGCTCAAATGGATTAGTTTAGGCCATTTTCAGTCTGATAATAATATGGTCTACTATGTCAGAAGTGACATTGAAGAGAAATAGTGTTATTGTCATTGTTAAAAGCACATTTAAAATTTTATCCTGCAGTAAAAGGCTGCCAGTAATAGGAGAATTTCATACACGTATGAGGAATACCTAGCTAATTTGATATGACTATTATTAAAATGTATGCACCAACAATTAAAACCAAAGAGGAAGAGACGGAAAAATTCCACTAACTTCTTCAGTTTTAAATTGATCAAGCATTCAGTCAATAAGCATCAATAATTACTAGTGATTGGAAATGGGATTAAATGGTAATGGAATTTTCCCATGAACTTGTTGAAGTTCACTAGTATTTACTTGGCTACTTTATATAATAAGTTAATTAGCTTCTTTTATGGCATATGCATTGCAAACACTTTTTTCTGGGTTTGTCCTTTGGCTTTTAACAGAGAGCATGTTTTCATGCTGAAATACTTCTGTTTGAAGTTTATCAGTATGTTCTTTAAACTCTTCTGGGTTTACTTTCTTGCTTTGAAAGAGCTTCTGTCTAGTATCATTAAAACATTCTCTTATATTTTCTTCTAGTACATTTATAACTTTGTATTTTAGGTTTGATTCTTTGATCTGTCTGGAATTAATTCTTCACCAAAGAAAGGAATCCAATTTATTTTTTCCCCAGATGGTAAACCAGTTGTACCATCATTTGTTGAATAGTCCATATTTTCTGCACTGAATTAAAATGCAACCTTTATCATATTCTAAATTCCCATATGTATCTTGATCTATTTCTGAAGATTTCATTCTGTTTCATTGATCTCTGTATTCAGGCACCACTATCAAACTGCTTTAATTACTTAGAGATTTATAATATTCTCTCATACACAATAGAGTCAATTTATATGTTTAAATCCTTTTCAGAATTTGCATAGCTGAAGAACAGCTAGTTTTTCTTAAATATGTAACTTAGGTTCTGCTTGTTTAGTGAAAAAAAAAAAACCACCCTGTTTCTAGTTATGGATAGTTAAATGGAGAACAATATCTTCATGATATTGCATCTTTGATTATTTGCTGTAATATTTCTGTTTTCTGTACATAAAAATGCAGTTGTACAGTTCAACTTATCTTAGGTATGTTTGCTGTTATTGTAATTGGTTGTTTCTGAATACTGACTAATATTTTCATTTTTAATGGGTTTTGCTTAGAGTTTATGAGTTTTTCCGTGGATTCTTTTGAGTTTCACCATTATATAATCCTATTCAAGGCAAACAATACTTGAGATCTTCTTTTAGAACTGTTATGGGTAGAACACAGAATGGGGAAAGAACAATAATACTCCCAAGTTCATAGTTCACAGAGCCCTAGATGTTTTATGGATTACAGGCCATCATGCTTCTAAAAAGAATTTACGGTGAAAATAGAGATTAAGTGTATGAACTCTGGAGCAATACCAAGACCAATACCTTTACTTCCAAAAATCATATCTACAAACAACTGTCTTGGAGCTCATCACTACATAGCTCCTACTATTGTTTCCGACCTGCCTGGTACTTCATCGCATTGACAAGCATCCACTATGATCATTGAGAAAACTACCTAACTTACTTAAGCACATGGCAAATACTAACTCTCCAACGACATTTTCATAGGCAATGTTTTTAAATAAGCAGAAAAGAGAGCTCATATCTGATCATTTTCTTCTTTATGAAGCAGGAGCCAAAGAAATTTGCTGAAATTTTGAGATGGGCATGAGTGTTGTGAAGGACAAGTGAGAAGTCACCTTAGCGTTATGCAGAATAGCATTGCCAACAAAAGAAGGTGTTTAGATTCCAGTGGGTCTGCTTTTAACCCACCTTTATAGAGAATGTTTTCACTTTGCGTTCTCTTTAGCTGGGATCTGGCCAGAAAGACGATTAAAGTTAGAAATTGCTGTTCCTTTAGAATAGGTTGGGTGGGGCGGGATGGGGGGAGGGTTTCTATTTGCAGCACAGATATTGTGAGAAGAAACTTGTTTTATGTAAGTGGGAAGCCATGGCCGCTTCTCTACGTAGAGCCATCTCCATTCATTGTGTTGGAAATAGCTTTATGCTGCTATAGTCTGCAGAGTCTAGAGCATTTATCAGGCCATTGTCATTCCAAGAAAAGCACCTACTTAAAGAAAAAAGATTTTTTTTCTGTATTCTTACTTTGAAAAGCTTTTTTCCCCAGCCTGTATTTGTATGCAAAGTATCTTTTACTATCAGGGAACGACCAGACCACTTAAAATAGTACATTGTAATCTTCTTCAGAGTGATAAAAAAAATGAAAAGAAATATGTTTCAGTAAAAAAGCATCTCACTGCCATCAAGTTGACTGAGACTCATAGGGACCCTATAGGAGAGAGTAGACCTGCCCCTGTGGGTTTTCAAGATTGTAACTTTATAAGAATAGAGAGGGAGATATCTGATCAGAGCACACGGTAGCAGATGAAGGGGGAGGAGGAGAGAGTGGAGCACAACCTGGTCTGTCAGGCCATGAGGATGATGTTCCTTATTGGAGCAGCCAGTCCACAGAGAGGAAAATATGGCTGGCCCCACTATGAGACATGATGCCCCTCAGTGACCAATAGCGCTACAGGGGACAGCACCGGAGACACAGTGTGCAAATTGCACCTGACCTGACCCCACCACACCGAGGCAAAGCACTGGGAGAGTGCAGTGGAACAGCAAGGGAATGGAGTGGCAAGGTCCCCAGGGAATGCTGAAAGTGGACTTTGGGGTCAGGGCGTGGTACCCCAACAGACTGGACTGGAAAACACGCCTAAAGGTCAACAAATGATCCTTGAATGAACTACAAGCTTTTCTTTCTTGATGTGTTTTGTCTTGTTCTTTGTCAGTGGTTTATTGTTGTTGTTTTGTTGTCTGGTTGTATACTGATGCTTTGTTTTCCTCTGTCTTGTTTTCGTGCATGTTAGTGTCTCCATAGGTCTGTCTGAATAGGACAGGCTGGATGAACTATCTGGAGGAAATACAGCTGGACCGACAGTTCCAGGGGGACTTGGGATAGGGGGAGGTGTGGGGGGTAAGGAAGTGGTGTTAACAAATCCAGGGACAAGGGAACAACATGGGACCCAAATGGGTGGTGAGGGGGGAGGGGTGGCAGGCCTGGTAGGGAATGATCAAGGGTAAGGTTACGTAAAGAAGAGGTATAGCTATAACCCAGGTGAGGACTGAGCATGATAGTGGGGCAGGAGGAAAGTCAAGGGAAATAGAGGAAAGAACTAGGAGGCAAAGGGAATTTATAGAGAACTAGACAAAGACGTGTATATGCAAATATATATATGAGGATGGGGAAATAGATCTATGTGTCTATATTTATAGGTTTAGTATTAAGGTGGCGGAAGGACCTTGGGCCTCTACTCAAACACTCCCTCAATGCATGACTACTTTCTTCTATTAAATTGGCACTCTACGATGCTCACCCTCCTGACACAACTGCTGAAGCCAAAGAGGGTGAACAAGTAAATGTGGTGAAGAAAGTTGATGGTGCCAGGCTATCAAAAGAGATAGTGTCCAGGGTCTTAAAGGCTTGAAGATAAACAAGCGGCCATCTAGCTCAGAAGCAACAAAGCCCATGGAAGAACACACCAGCCTGTGCGATCATGTGGTACTGAAGGGATCAGTTATCAGGCATCAAAGAACAAAAAATCATATCATTGGCTGCACACCTCCATGATACGATCGTCGAGGACAAATGGGTACATAAGCAAATGTGGCGAAGAAAGCTGATGGTGCCTGGCTATCAAAAGAGATAGTGTTTGGGGTCTTAAAGGCTTGAAGGTGAACAAGCGGCCATCTAGCTCAGAAGCAACAAAGCCCACATGAAAGAAGCACACCAACCTGTGCAATCATGAGGTGCCAAAGGGATCAGGTATAAGGCATCATCCAAAAAAAAAATACCATAGTGAATGAAGGGGAAAGTGCAGAGTGGAGACCCAAAGCCCATTTGTCGCCCAAGGGAGATCCCCTCACAGAGGGGTCTAGGGGAGGAGACGAGTCAGTCAGGGTGCGATGTAGCACCGATGAAGAACACAGCTTTCCCCCAGATCCTGGATGCTTCCTCCCCGCAACTACCATGATCCGAATTCTACCTTGCAGGACTGGATAGAGCAGAGGTTGTACACTGGTGCATATGGGAGCTGGAGGCACAGGGAATCCAGGGTGGATGATATCTTCAGAACCAGGGGTGTGAGGGGCAATGCTGGGAGAGTGGAGTGTGAGTGGGTTGGAAAGGGGGAACCAATTACAAGGATCTGCAAGTGACCTCCTCCCTGGGGGACTGCCAACAGAGAAGGGGGTGAAGGGAGACGCCGGATAGGGCAAGATATGTCAAAATGATAATCTATATATTATCAAGGGCTCATGAGGGAGGGGGTAATGGGGAGGGAGGGGGAAAAAGAGGACCTGATGCAAAGGGCTTAAGTGGAGAGCAAATGCTTTGAGCATGATTAGGGCAAGGAATGTACAGATGTGCTTTATACAATTGATGTATGTATATGTATGGATTGTGATAAGAGTTGTATGAGCCCCTAATAAAATGTTTGAAAACAAAAATGAATAGAGAGTTTCATATTTCTTGTGAGGAGCAGCTGTCAATATCAGTCCAACGCAGAATTAGTACACCACCAGCACAAATAGTGATGAGAATATAAATTAGTCATGGTTCTCTTCCCATATCTTTAAGTCATTTCTCCATGTTTGTACTTGATTTAGGTAGTTTATTATGCCAACCTGTCCAATAAACACATGTAGGTTTAATTGAAGGGCGGAGGCATAAATGGCTCAGTGAGCCTCGCCTTTCCAGTTCTCGGTTCTCTTGCTTTGTGATGGGCGGACCAGGGTGCAGCTGCCTTTGCCAGTTCCTGATTTAGCTGGCAAGGCTCACTTCCTGCAAGACATCCCTGAGGAGAAGCTGCATGGACCTACCCCGATGCAACCATGGGTGCTGGAGCAGCCGTGTGGAGACCCCTGCCAACGCTGAGATATTTACACTTTCACTGATTTGGCTTTCCTCCTGCAGTCGGCGTCATAGTGTGTATTTAATGAGATGGAGGAGAACTTTGTCGATTGGTGTCGGACATGTGGGTTAATGTTGGACTGTGGTCTTGGGCAGCACTGGGCTGGGATGTCTTCTTGATGTGCTCTTAACCTTTATAATAAGCTCTCTCTTATACATGAGTTTCTATTGATTTGTTTCTCTAATGTACCCAGACTCACACAGCACTGACTCGTGGCTGGTACTTAAAAGGCGCGTCCCATACTGAGGCAACAGAATGAAAAGAACAGCAGAACCGTGATTGAAGTAAAGCTCCCGGGGCCTTTAGCACTCGCCGAAGGCTGGATAAGAGAATACACCACAGGCTTGGCAAAAATACAAAAGTGAGAGTACTAGTATTTAAAGCCTGCTGTAAGTTAGGCTAGAGTGCATGACCACTTCTTTTTTTTTTTCCTAATCATTTTACTGGGGGCTCATACAGCTCTTTTCAAAATCCATCCATCCATCCATCCATTGTGTCAAGCACATTTGTTACCACCATCATTTTCTAAACATTTTCTTTCTACTTGAGCCCTTGGTATCAGCTCATCATTTTTCTCCCTCCTCCCCCCACCCTCCATCCTTTGTGAAGCCTTGATAATTTATTTTAAAAAAATTTTTATGTCTTAAACTGACCAATGTCTCCCTTCACCCACTTTTCCTTTGATGTGACCAACTCTTAAGGACAAAACCTCATCACAGCCAAAATGAAAGAGCCTTTGTTTATGAATCCTTAATTCTCCATAGTTGTCCTATAGATATAACATTCTAACAATGAGTTTGTGTTGCTTTTGAGGTCTCACTTATATGTTCCACAAAAATTAAATAACTCTGTGCTTTTTCCTTAGTATCTCCTTAAAAAATTAATTAATTAAATTTTAAATTAAATCATTTTATTTGGGGCTCGTACAACTCTTATCATGATCCATACATGCATCCATTGTGTCAAGTACTTCTGAACATTTGTTTCCCTCATCATTCTAAAAAAATTTGCTTTCTACTAGAGCCCTCATATCTGCTCCTCATTTCCCCCCTCCCCACTCCTACCTCCTCCACAAACCCTTGATACATTATAAATTATTATTATTTTGTCATATCTTATACCATCTGATGACCCCCTTCACCCACTTCTCCGCTTTCCATCCCCCAGGGAGGAGGTTATATGTAAATCCTTGTAATCTGTTCTCCACTTCTCCCTCACCTTCCCTTCATCCTCCCAGTATCGCCATTCTCACCACTGGTCCTGAGCAGTTCATCTGTTCTGGATTCCCCGTGTTTCCAGTTCCCAACTGTACCAGTATATATCCTCCAGTCCAGCTGGATCTGTAAGGTAGAATTGGGATCATGATAGTGGGGGGAGGAAGCATTTAGAAACTAGAGGAAAGTTGTATGTTTCATCATTGATACACTGCACCCTGACCGGCTGGTCTCCTCCCCACGACCCCTCTGTAAGTGGATGTCCAGTTGCCTACAGATGGGCTTTGGGTCCCTATTCTACACTCCTCCACATTCACAATGATATGATTTTTTGTTCTTTGATGCCTGACAACTGATCCCTTCAACACCTCATGATCATACTGGCTTGTATGCTTCTTCCATGTGGGCTTTTTTGTTTCTCAGCTAGATGGCTGCCTTTTAACCTCAAGCCTTTAAGACCCCAGACACTATATCTTTTGAAAGCCTTGTCATCTCCTTATGTGTGATCCAAAAACCTCAATATGACAAAAGTGATTGCGGTAGTTACATAATTTTATGTCAACTTGATAAATAGAGTGAAGGGGTAGAGTTTAACGTGTCAATCAGGTCACATCTTGATGATGCCTCCTGGTGGGTGTGACCTTCTCATAAGGGTTCTCATAAGGGTTCCTCTTTTTCTCCCTGGAGGAGAGTCACACCCTCTCTCTGCTTCACCTTCCTGTTTATGAACCTCGTGGAGCTACATTGATGGTAACCAGAGCCCTGGAGATGCATCCACTGTCATTGGATCTACTTGACTTTGCACCCACCGGCCTGTGGTCTTCCTGCATTTTGCATCACTATGTGTGGCCGTGTGAGTCTGAAGAGGGATTTATTGTCTAGTATCATACTTATGGGGTAGTATTGGACATATGGACTTGATCTGGACTGGCCTGGGATGTTTTCTCAAGGTACAATTGCTCTTTGATACAATGCCCTCTCTTATACACATACGAGTGTCTCTGACTTTGTTTCTCTAGTCCACCCAGACAAACACAGTGGTAAAAGTAAAAAAGTTTTAAAAAAATGAAAAATCTCCTTCCCATCCATTCCTGATTCCCATAAATAATGCTTTTTACAGATGGGTGTTGTCCTGGTTTGCATTCCTCTGTAACTTGAACCTGAGAGGAGGACTTGGAAGTCTTAGCTTCCACAAGTTGTCTCTGTAGAAGCTCATCTCAGGAAGCAGAAGTAAGGCAGCAGTTGAGAGGTAGGAAGAGGTCAAGAAGCCAATCTCTGAGCAAATTACCAAGATTCTGTGTTTGAGTGCACCAGACATTACAAGAAGTAGACAGAAAGACCTCCAGACTTTCCTTTGAAAGGTTGCTTTGAAACTGCCAACCAATTGAGGATGCTCTGGGCCCTGTGTTAGTCTGGGTACTTTAGCGAAACAAACCCACAGAAACCCATGTATAAGAGAAAGTTTTTGATAAAGGGTAAGTGCACATCAAGAAAACATCCCAACCCAGTCCTGCCCTAAGTGCTGGGTCTAAGACACTGCTCCTCTATCCATCTCCAAGTGGGTCTTCTCACGTGTAGATACGCCACATACTGGGCAGGAAGACTGTTACCCATGCTACACCATGCTTCAAGACAAAATTTCATTTATTTGTAATTAGACATAAATATTTTACAATATATAATTACATATTGTTTTTGTGATCAACCACTGTTTTATTTATATTCGATTTGTAACAATGATAATACATCATGTATATCAGATCTTTATATTACGATTCATAAGAGTAGCAAAATTACAGTTATGAAGTAGCAACAAAAATAATGTTATGGTTGGGGTCACCATAACATGAGGAACTGTATTAAAGGGTCCTGGCATGAGGAAGGTTCAGAACCACTGCCATAATTGAATTTGTGTTTCCTCTGGAAATGCAGTTTCCATCAGGGTGCATGAAGCAAAGGCTATTCAGTTAGGGATGATGTGGTGGAAAGCCTTAATTATTTATTTGAGGTCAGTGGCTCTTAAAAGACTTTTGGGTCAAAGGCCCCTTTAAGAACCCTTTAAGGACACTCTGTATCATCTTTGTAAGTACAGCCCATTGATATGCATATGCCTAAAATTCATCCATTCCCCCAAATGTCAGATTTAGGGAGACCCTAGGTTAAAAGCTACTGAGTCAGGCGTTTAGTGCTGGCACTTCTATAGTTCTCTGTGGGAGTTAGAATATGATTCTGATGGAGCAGGTCCATGACTTTCCCATACCTGTGCATCTGTGAGCATTGTGAGGAGTCCCTTATCCTTACCAGAATCCAGCAAGGACAGATGGCTTCAGTGCTAATGACTCGCCTCACAAATAGGCTTTCTGGCCAACACGGTTAATCGTTCCATGTTTTCTAGTGTCCACCTGAAAGCATCTTCTTCCAAGGCATCTTCCCAACATAATTTTAAAGCACTGAAAAGACTAAATGACACTTTGTGCTTATAGAAGAATTCTAAAACAACTACCTTCAAAAGAGCAGGGATGGCACTTTATGAAATACCTTGGGAACGTTCTCCTAGTACATCTCACAGAGCTGTATAAGCTGATGAGATATGGTTCCGTTTTGCAGTGGAGATAATAAATGTTCAGAGAGATGACCAGGATCACATAGGCAATATACAGAAAAATATATATCCCAGGATGTCTGAGTCTGGGTTTTGTACTTTTAAATTCACATGCCTTTTGCATTCCAAGTAATGTAATTGTTAGACTTTGCAATTCTAGTCCCAAATATCAATTGAAAATTAATCGAGATAATAAAAACTCAACATAAATACTCTTAGTTTCTGCAATGATTTCCAATAGTAAGACTAGCTTTTGAAAGGTATTAAAATGCGGCGACATTGAAAAGGGAAAAAGAAGTCTTTTCATGTAATTGTTAAAGTGTCCCCATCTATATCCTGCCCAATAACACTCAACTAATAATAGCCCACTTCACTCCATGTCAGCAAAGCACACAGAATGCTGTGATCCACATGGGTGTTGTTTTGTTGCACATGCATGCAGACTATAATTAGCAGATATCTTCTTTCAGCACCAGCTAACCACTGTTCAGAATTTTTTCTAGCTTACTGAAAACAACTTGGGACAATTACTGGGAGGAAAACGGGCAAGAAGACAAACCCTGTTTTGTCTCACATCATGGTTCAACTTGGGTGGAATTGAGGAGCAGATTTGCTAATCCTTTAAAAGTAATATTTGAAAAGGTGCGACTTGAAGTAAAGAAACACTCATCACAAATGCAAACATCACAGAAGTTGATGGAAAGAGAGGGATATGTAAAAAGAGAACAGAGAAGGGCACATTGAACTTAATGGTCTAATGAGCGTCCGTGACCTTGGCAAGATGATGCATGTGGGAGACCAAATGCATTGGTTAAAAACAAAACAACAGAATATTCTGTAGTTGTTGAAAAATTGACATGCATCAATAAGTACTGATTCATAAATATATCTACAAGGAAAACAAGCTGACAAACCACATGAATAGCTTGAATCCATATTTGCAAGAGAAAAACTGTAAGCCTATATAGATGTTTATAGATACAGATATATGGATTTATATGTATATGTAAATGCATTGGGTAATTTGTGCAAGCATGCATAATTATAGCAGAGACGTTTTCACATCTCATCTCTGATTTTAGTTACAGTTGTGGCAGATGATTCCACACAAGCTCACGTTCACACTGACGATGTCTCCCCAAACGAGTATTTCCCTGTAGAGATACTATATTCTGCCTTGGTGACTTCTCAAGGGGCCCACTGAGCATGCCAACAAGAAATACCTATAATGACAACTAAATTAACACCCCTGGGAACAAACCTCAACCGATGAAAAGCAAGAGCAAATGGACACGTGTCGCAGTTGACACCATTACTTGCCACTACCATTTCTTGGGAAAAGTACAGCTATTCATGTACTTTGGATATGTCATCAGAAGGGACCAGCCCCTGGAAAAGGGCAACCCACTTAGTACAGGGTCTGTGGAAAAGAAGATCCTCAATGAGGCGATTGGCAGTGGCTGTAGCAATGGGCTCCAACAGCAGTGCGTGAGGCTGCCGTAGGATTGGGCGGCGTCTGCTGTGTGAATCCGAACTGACTTGATAGCACATAACAACGGCTACAGGTTTCTCCCTGAAATGGAATGATCATTATTCCTCATATTAAAAGGTAAATGGAACAGTCAGGCTGATACCTTGTGCAAAAGGAGCCCAGTGCCTCTAACATCCGAAGGAATGAATGGTTTCTGATGGGCTCATGCTAATGAGCTGTATCTACAAAGAAGACACATTGTGCCCTTAAATTCTCAAAGGGGTCTCAGACCCCAAAATCTTTAAGAGCCACATACATAATACGTTTTTAAAATCATTTTATTGGGGGCGCATACAAATCACAACAATTCATACATACGTCAATTGTATAAATCACATTTGTACATTCGTTACCCGCATCATTCTCAAAACACTGCTCTCCATGTAATCCCCTAGCATCAGCTCCTAATTTTCCCCCTTCCCTCCCTGCCCCCCCTCATGAACCCTTGATCATTTGTAAATTATTATTTTGTCATATCTTGCACTGTCTGACGTCTCCCTTCCCCCACTTTTCTGATGCCCATACTACAGTTTTAATGTTTTCCATAACATCTTGCTTAAGTAAATCTCTGTTGCCTCACTCATCTTAATAAGAACCTTAGATTACACACACACACACGCACACACACACACACACTTAAGAAAAGGCTAAATTTTCTCGAGATAGTCAAGACCCCAAATTGGGTCATTTAATATATGAACTTTTGGGGAATGGATTTTTAATAAGGGACATAGAAGTTGTTATTGCTGTTAGATGCTGCCAAGCTAATTTTGACCCAGAGTGACTCTACGTACAACAGAACAAAACACTGCCCAGTTATACATGATCCCGACAGATGTTATGTTTGAAGCCATTGTTGCAGCCACTGTATCGATTCATTTTTTCAAAGACCCTCTACTGTACCAAGGATGATGTCATTCTCAAGGGACTAGTCCTTCCTGATGGCACTTCCAATGTAAGAGAGGCACTTCTACGAAACCTCTCTTCTAAGGAACATTCTGGCTATATTTTTAAGACAGAGTTGTTAGTTTTTTGGGGGGTGGTAGTCTATTGTACATTTAATAGTCATTGCTAAAACCATAACTCAAATGCATAAATAACACTCTTGTCTTCCTTATTCATTTTCCAGATTGTGTGCTCATATGCTTTAGAATACCATGATTTGAGTGTGAAAATCTAGGTAAATTAGAGAAACAAATCCACAGAAAGTCATGTATAAGAGAGAGCTTTATATAAAACATTCCAACCTAGTGCTGCCCAAGGCCACAAGTCCAACATTAACCTATTAACCCATATGTCCAACACCACTCCTCAAAGTCCTCCTCAAATCCCACAAAACAGATGGAATAATGCCAACTGCAGGAGGAAAGCTGAATCAGTGAGTGTGTAAGCATCTCAGCACTGGCAGGGGTCTCCACATGGCTGCTCCAGCACCCAGGGCTACATCGGGATAGGTCCATGTGGCTTCTCCTTGGAAATGTCTTACAGGCAATGAGCCGTGCCAGCTGAATCAGGAACTGGCTAAGGCAGCTGTACCCTGGCCCGATCATCAGAAAGCAAGAGATCTGAGAATTCGAAAGGCGAGGCTCACCAAGTCATTTATCCCTCCACCCTTCAATTAACCCCACAAGTGTTTATTGGCCAGGTTGGCACAATAAACTACCTCATTGAGTGATTGAAAATACCATGACTTGAGTCAGGTTCACCCTGGTCTTAAAATGACATCTTGTGTTTTCAGCACTTTAAAGAGATCTTTTGCAGCATATTTGCCCAAATGCAATCTATTGTTTTGATTTCTTGATTGCTACTTTTCCATGGGCATTAATTAGGGATTTAAGAAAAATGAAATCGTTGACACCTTTAATAGTTTCCCTGTTTTTCTTGATGTCCTATATTATTCCAATTATAAGAAAATAAATATATTTTCTTGATTTTGAGGTGTAGTTTATACTGATTACATACTGATCTTTGTAAACATATGCTTCAAGTTCTGTGTAATTTTAACAAGCCAGGCTATTTTATCTGTTTATCACAAGCTGCTAATCGTCCAATAATTCAGCTTTTCTAATAACTTGCTCAACATATAGATGGAATAAGTATAGTCAAAAGATACAACCCTGACTCACAACTATTCTGTTTGAACGGGCTTTGGTCTGTGCATAGCTTGTTGGTCTATGTATGTGCTTTCAGATCTATTCAAGGTTTTGAATGGACCTAATTGCATGCTCTAGAATTCTCAATCTTTGAAATATTATTAATAACTTTTATGCCTCCCCCCCCCCACCTCTCTCGGGTTCATGGATGCAAGTATTTTCAAGAGGCAGGTGAATGAGTGAAGTGGGCCAGGTGCATCAGGAAAATTTAGTACTAACAATTAACCTCAAACAACAGGCAATTGTGGAGATTGTGGCAAACTAACCTTAGCAGGTGTGCTTGTGGTGAGACAGTTGCTACTGAGCCTCAGAAAATACTATAAGTAAGATACGGCCTATTTTCAGGCCATATAAAATGCGCTGCCAACTTTCCAATTCTGCTTTGAAGGACAATCAATCCTATCCTTTCTAAACACCCCTAATGCTATCCCAAAGGAGAGTGGGCCTAAAAAGCCTTTCTTAAGCCAAAATGGCATAACTCAAGGAAGTAATTGCCATTAATTTATATGGGGGAAAATGTTGAACATTTTCAGACTCAAAATTTTTCTTTCAAATCATACAAAAGTAACAATAACAACAGCAACAACAAACATGACAGCTAAAATAATATTAGCATCTAGTAAAATTAAGGACAATAGGAAACATCTAGAAACATCCATAATAGTCAGATTTTAGAATATATGGAGTAAGTATCTAGGAAAATTGGGAGTTGTAAAACATGAGATGGAATTCATTAAGCTCAATAATCTTGGTTTTAGTCAACTGAAATAGACTTGTATTGGCCTTTTTGAATCAGAAAATCAAAGGGTTTACTATGCTGGCAATGACAAATTGAGTTGAGTGGTGTTTCATTCATTGTCACACAGGAAATTTCAAAATCTACCTTGAAGTACAATGCTGTCTATGATAGAAAAGTATCCATCTGCATATGAGGAAATCAAGGAAATATAACTGTTCCTCAAATTTATGTACCAGCCACTGAAACTAGTAATGAAGAAATTGAAGATTTTATTGTCATCGGTCTGAAATTAATTATATCTAGAATTAAGATGCCTGGATAATTATTGGCTATTGGAATGCAAAAGTTGGAAGGAACAATAGTTGGAAAATATGGTCTTAGTGAAAGCAAAATGCCACTAAAGAGTCTGGGAAGAAAGAAAAGATCAAAGTGTATATCAGAAGGGACTCTAAAACTCACTCTTAATCATAGATTAGCTAAGGCAAATGGAAGAAATGATGAAGTCAAAGAGCTGAACAGAAAATTTCAAAGGACAACTTGAGAAGGTGAAGTCCAATATTATAATGTGCTGTGGGATACAGAAAGGTTTCCCCAGCTTGTCTCCCCCAATTACATGCCAAACGTAGGACGCTGCTTGTAACACATGGTAAAATACTGTACACTTGGAGGTCAACGCAAGCTACTTAGAGGTTAATCTTCCTGAGGGTTATCAGCCATCTAGAGCAATCAGACTGTATAGTCTGTCCCAATCCAAGTAGGGCCCACTCTTTTCTGATAGGGATAGTAGATTTTTTCCCTTGAAGGAGAGCTCTGAGACAAGGTCAAGCCCACTCAAGGTTGACCAAAGTTAGGCTGCCATCTTGAGTCTAGAGTCCACCCATCTTGTCACCTGTATACCCCTAGTCCTTCCCCTTCCTGTTGAGGGTACACCCCTAGCTCATCTGCTTCCTGTGATGTGTATGCCTATTGCCCAGCCCCTTCCTGTGATGTGTATGCTTACCTGTAATCAGGGGGACTTGCACACCCCTAAGTATATATAGGCCTTGGTCAGAAATAAAGAGGCTCTCCTCTCTCTGTGCCTCTCCTCCTCCTGCTTTCTGCATGGACCTGGCTGCTGAGATCATGGCCGCCCAACTATTGTTCCTACCCTGAAATGTGTCTGCCTCCTTCACTTTACCTTCTGTCCTACTTCTCCTATCCTCTGACTTTACTATAATCTTTATATATTATCACCATACAATAGTACTATGGACCCGTGATATTGTCAGAGGCTGGTTTCTCTAACAATGTGCAAAGAACTAGAGTTAGAAAACCAAAAAAAGGAAAAACATGCTTAGCATACCCTAAACTGAAAAAAACTGTGGAAAAAGCCTTGAATTTCACTATTTAAAAGTCTCTATGGGCAAAATATTGAGTGTTGTGGGAAGCAGCAAAAAAATATGGGGAAAATACACAGTGTCATTGTACCAAAAATAGCTAGTGCATTTTCAACTATTTCAAAAGGTAGCATATGATAAAAAAAAAAAAACCTATGGTGCTGAAGGAAGAAATCCAAATTGCACTGAAAGCATTAGCCAACAACAAGGCTCCAGGAATTGATAGAATACCTTAACAATGTTTCAGTAAGCTGATGAAGCACTGGAAGCACTCATTTGTCCATACCAGGAAATTTGGAAGACAACTACTTGGCCAACTGACTGGAAGCGATCCATATTTTCACCCTTACAAAGAGAAGTGATCTAACAGAATTCTCCAATTATCGAACAATATCATTATCATATGCAAATGAAATTTTACTGAAGATCATGCAACAACAGTTGCACCAGTACATTGACAGGAAGTGAGTTGCCAGAGGCTCAAGCGGATTCAGAAGGGAATGTGGAAAAAGGGATATCATTGCTGATGTCAGATGGAACCTGGCTAAAAGCAGAGAATACTAGAAAGATGTTCATTTGTGTTTTATTGGCTATGCAAAGGCATCCAACTGTTTTGATTATAAGAAACTCTGAGGCGTAGGATGCCTAGTGGGACTTAATCAAGGGCAATGTAGCAGCAAGGAATTAGTAAACCCGAATGAAGGCCGAATATGATGGTGGGACTAGAGGAAAGTAAAAGGAAATAGAGGAAAGAACCAGGAGGCAAAGGACATTTATAGAGGTCTAAATATAGGCATGCACACATGTAAATATATTCATATATAAGAGGGGAATAGATCTATGTACTTATAATTGTATGTTAAGTATTAAGGTTACACAGGAGCAAGTTATGGTAGTCACCTAATCTGGTGTCAATTGAAAGATTAAGAGTGTAGGGGTGGAGTTCAGGCTGTCAATCTGGAGATAGCCAATGAGACTTCTGTGGGCATGGCCTTCTCCTGAGAATTCTGGGAAATCTGGGACTTCCTCCTTGGAGGCAGAAGATATCTCTTTCTGTTTTCTACTACTCCCTGGGAGACACTGAAGAAGACAAGACACATGGATGCAACCAGACCTCAGAAGCTGAGGAAGCCACAGAAAGAGCCCTGCCAGCACTGAGATGTGTCCAATGACACTGGATCCAAAGACTTTCTACCCACTGGCCTGTGATCTTCTGCATTCAGAGTCATTGCATGTGTTTCATGAGTCTAAAGAGGACTTTATAGATTGATCTCAGAAATATGGGCTAACATTGGACTTATGGACTTGATCTGGACTGGGCTGGGATGTTTTCTCAGATCTGGACTGGGCTGGGATGTTTTCTCAATGTTCAGTTGCTCTTGTATATAAATCTTTCTTATACACATATGTGTGTCCATGAATTTATTTCTCTAGTCTACCCAGACTAATACACAAATAAAGGGGGAGGAAGAGAGACAGGAGCACATCCTGGCCCACCAAGCCTTGATGACCATATCTCTGCTCAGAGCAGCCAATGCACAGAGAGGACCATACGGCCGACCCCACCATGAGACACGACATCCCTCACTGACCCATAGCCATACAGGGGACAACACTGGATGCCCAGTGTGGGAATTGTGCCCCATCTGACCCTACCACACTGAGGCAAAGCACTAAGGGCGTGCAAGGGGAGCAGAGCAAGGAAGTACCGAGGGAGCACCAAAAATACTTTGGGGCCAGAGCGTGGCATCCCATCAGACTCAACCAGAAAACACTCCTAAAGGTCAACAAACAGATCTTGAACTACTCACAGGCATTTCTTTTGGAAGGCATTGGCTTTTTTGGTGTCGTTGTTTTGTTTTCTTTTGTTGCTTTGTTTTTTTGTGTGCATATTATTATCTCTGCAGGTCTATCTAGATAAGATAGGATGGATAAACAATCTGGATGAGAAAATAATGGGACTGATGGCTCTGGTGGGACATGGGAGAGAGGGAGGTGGGGGAAAGGAAGTGTTCTTAACCAACCCAGGGAGAAAGGAACAAGTGATCCAAAATCAGTGGCAAGGAGGGTATAAGAGGCCTGGTAGGGATTGATCAAGGGCGATGTAACCTAGAGGAATTACTGAAACCCAAATGAAGACTGAGCACAATAGTGGGACAAGAGGAAAGTAAAAGGAAATAGTGGAAAGAACTAGGAGACAAAGGGCATTTATAGAGGTCTAAATGCAGGAATATACATATGTAAATAGATTTATATATGATGATGGGGAAATAGATCTATGTGGATATATATATAGGTTCAGTATAAAGGTCACAGATGGACATTGGGCCTCCACTCCAGTACTCACTCAATGCAAGAACACTTTGTTCTATTAAATTGGCATTCCATGATTCTCACCTTCCTGACACGGTCACTGAAGACAAAGTGAGTGCATAAGCAAATGTGTTGAAGAAAGCTGATGGTGCCCGGCTATTAAAAGATATAGCATCTGGGGTCTTAAAGGCTAGAAGGTAAACAAGCAGCCATCTAGCTCAGAAGCAACAAAGTCCACCTGGAAGAAGCACACCAGCCTGTGTGATCATGAGGTGTCGATGGGATCAGGTATCAGGCAACTAAGACCCAGAACAAAATCTTACTCAATGTGAAGGGTGGGGGCCCATGGAGTGGAGACCTAAAGCTCATCTGAAGGTAATTGGTCATTCCCTCACAGAAAGGTCACAAGGAAGAGACCTACCAGTCAGGGTGCAGCATAGCACTGGTGAAACACACAACGTTCCTCTAGTTCTTTAATGCTCCCCACCCCCACCCCCCACTATCATGACCTCAATTCTACCTTACAAATTGGATTAGACCAGAACATGCACACTGCTATGGATAAGAGTCTACAACACAGGGAATCCAGGATACATAAACCCCTCAGGGTCAACAATGGAAATAGAAATACCAGGAAGATTAGGGGAAGGTGGGGGAGGGAAGGGGGAATTGATCACAAGGATCAACATATAACCCCCTCCCAGGGTGACAAATAACAGAAAAGTAGGTGAAGGGTGGCAGAGGATGATGTTAGATATGAAAATAATAATGTTTAACTTATTAAGAGTTCATGGGGGAGGGCAGGCGGGGGAAGGAGGGGAAAAATGAGGAGCTGATATCAGGCTCAAGTAGAAAGAAAATACTTTGAAAATGATGATGGCAGCATACATGCGAATGTGCTTGACACATGGATGAATGTACGGATTGTGATAAGGGATGCAATAAAATATATTTAATAAAACATATATTTAAAATATTTCTTTAAAATGTTAAAAAGCAGAGATGTCATCTTGAGAACTGTGATAAGCCTGAACCAAGCATGTGCAATAGTCTCTAATGGTAAAGCTGGATAGTGAGTAGAAAAGATAGAGGAATTGATGCTCTTGAACTATGATGTTGACAAAGAATATTGAAAGTACTGTGATTTGCCCGAGAGCAAACAAATCCGTCTTAGAAGATGTCTAACTAGAATGCTTCTTAGGATAAAGGACTGTAAGATTTTATTTCATCTATTTTGGCCCTGTTACTAGGAGAGACCAGTCTCTGAAAAGGACATGATGTTTGGTCAAGTGAAGGATAATGGAAAATGAGGAAGACACTCGTGGGATTGATTGGGGGCAGTGGCAGAAACTATGGGCTCAAACATGCAATATTTGTGAGGCCTTGCGACTAGGCAGTTCTTTGTTCTGTTGTATGTCAAGTCATTATAAGTCTGAGTCTCACAACAATAATCTTCCCCGAAGCAGGCTGATGCATCTTTCTCTCACAGAGTGGCTGTGGGGTTGAACTCCTGACCTCTGGTTAACTGTCAAGTGCCTCACCATTATGCCATCAGGACTTGTCCTATTAGTGGTTAGGATGACTGATTTGCACTTAAATAATACTACAGTTTAAAAGATATAGGGAGTTCTCTTAATTAAGCGATTTATGTCGACTTAAATCAGAAACTTTTACAACATAAGTCATAATTAGACTCCTATAAAATAGAGGAATGATCAGATCTTTACAAGGTAACAAAGATCGATGTTATGTGCCACTAAGTCTCCTGTGAGTCATCATGAACCTTCATATAACAGAGTAATGGCACTTCCTTTATTTTATTAAAAGATAATTTTGAGGGCTCTTACAGCTCTTATAATAATCCATGTATCAGTTTTATCAATCATATTGGTACATATGTTGCCATAATTATTTTCTAAACATTTACTTTCTATTGAGCCCTTGGTATCAGCTCCTCTTGGTTCCCTGCCCCTCCGTGGCCCCTTGATAAATTATTATTTTCATATCTCACACCGACTGCTGTCTCTCTTCCCCAATGGTTTTTTGGATGACCAGGGTTTTTAAAGAGATAATCATTAGTAGTCTGACTTTCTGTTAAGCTGCAGAAGCCTGGCCAGGTTAATCACATAGTTGGTGACAGAAGATGGGCTCATGTCGAGATGTGTTAGGTTTCAGAATCTCTGATCTTCATACCCAGTTTATATTGCTTTCATATGAGTGCAAAAGTAGATCTTAGAGTTAACCCAGTCCAGTGTTTCTCACACTTGAGTGACAAATCTTTTAAGAAAAATGATTCATGTGGATTCTCAGTTGATACAATTATTTTGACAATTTTTAGTATAATGGTCTTAAATATGCACAAAAGATGCTCCTTTTATGCCCATTTTCATATACAAACACAGAGCCACATATGTTGTAAATAAAAAATTAAGAAAACTACAAAGAAAAATAAAATTTAAATTCATAATGTTGGCATGAAAGAAAATTTGTCTTCATTTGCTTTGAAAATATAAGAAGGTATCTACTAGTCTTTTCTGTAGGAAATCAGAGTCTTCAGCAATTGAGTATTCCCAGTTCTGGTGGCATACTGGTTATGAGTTTGGGCTGCTAAGCACAAGGCCAGTAGTTTGAAACTACCAGCAGCTCCAGCAGAGAAAGATGAGGCTTTCTACTCCCTTAAGTAGTTACAGTTTTGGAAACGCACAGGAGCAGTTCTAAGAGGTTGCCATGAATTGCCATCGACTTGAGGGCAGTGAGTTTGGTTTGTTTTTTGGTTATAGCTCTAACATCCAAAATGGTATTGATAACTTCAAGGCAGTGAACTGTTCAGATGTCAATCGTAATGAGTAGTCTTTTACAATTCGATACACTGTCTTATTTCATATTTATTGAAGACAAGATTAGTCTTTGATTCTTTGAAAATAGATAGTAAAATATGCCTCATTTAATCATCAGGATCCTCTTGGTAGTGTAAACAGTTAAGTGCTTGGTGACTATCCAAAAGGTTCGTGGTTGGAATTCACCCAGAGTCACTTTAGAAAAAACACTTGACCATCCACTTCCAAAAACTCTGAATAGTCCACGAAACACAGTTCTACTCGAAAGCCATGAGCTTGCCCTGAGTCAGAAAGGACTCCCTGCCTGCTGGCCTTTCTTTCAATGGCATGATCACCAGAATGTGAGGTTGAAATCTTCTGTTTTGGGTTCGTTTCATACACAACTGTTCTCCCCCTGTGGCACGGTGGTTTGCCTGGGCCTCAGAAGTGCAGATTGTTGAGTCCAGAAGTTGGAATGACCGCTGTGCCACAGCATGGCACAATTCCCCATCGGCTTTCCCCTTTCCAGTGTTGTTCGGGAGCGTGTTAGCTGCTGTGCTGGTCTGGATAGACTAGAGAAACAAATCCATGGACACACATGTGATTTATATACAAGAGCAACTAAACATTGAGAAAACATCCCAGCTCAGTCCAGATCAAGTCCATAAATCTGATATTAGCCCATATGTCTGACAGCAATCTATAAAGTCTTCTTCAGATTCTCAAAAGACATGCAACGATGGCGAATGTAGAAGACCACAGGCCAGTGGGTAGAAAGTAATTGGGTCCAGAGGCATTTGTCAAGGGTTCATGAGAGAGGGGGAGCAGGGAGGGAGGAGAAACATGAGGAGCTGATGCCAGGGATTTCGGTGGAGAGCAAATGTTTTGAGAATGATGAAGGCAATGAATGTACAAATGTGCTTTACACAATTGATGTATGTGTGGATTGTGATAAGAGTTGTATGAGCCCTAATAAAATGATTAAAAAATACACTGAAAAAAATACCAAAAAAAGAAAATTGATTTGCTCTATAAACCTTTTCCCAGCTCACCATTAAAAAGTAAACAAACTAACCAAAAAACCCATCTCAGCGCTGGCAGGGATCTTTATGTGGCTTCTCCGGCTTCAGAGGTCTGGTTGCATCAGGGTAGGTCCATGTGGCTTGTCAGCTGCTATGTCTCTCAGGGAGGGGCAGAGCGAGAGAAGTGTCTCCTGCCTCCAAGGAGGAAGTACCAGATTTCCCAGAATTCTCAGGAGAAGGCCATGCCCACGCAGAGGCCTCAATGGCTATGATCTGATTGACAAGCTAGACTCCACCTCTACAGTCGTAATCCTCAAATTGACAAAGATTCTATATCTACCACAGCTGCAATTAATTACTGATAAACCTTGAGTTCGCACTGGTGAACCCAGTACAAATTGGCTTCTCATTTACATCATAGTCTAGACAAGCAACTCCTTGTATTGTCCTTCAGAGACCTAGTCTCCTCACACCTTCTGGCTCCACCTACTTTTAGTCCTCAGAGTTCTCCTTGTTCAGTTGGCAGCTGAGAAAGAAAGCAGGTATTTTACATGCAGGGATGTAGGACCAAATTCAGAACCTGATCTCCTCGTAGCCATACCCAAAACACAAGGGGGGAGGGGCTAATAAATGTAGTCTAGCTGTGGGCTAAAAAAAGGAAAAGGGAACAATGAAAATAACAACAGATGATGCCTCGTTTTTTTCAGTGGAGCAGATGTTCTTCCATGAATCTAATCATAAGCACAAACGCTCAAATGAGCCCTGCAATCAAGTAGCAGCGACCAGTTTAAAGTGACCCCTCAGAGGATCTGCTTCTGCTTCTGCTAATGCTTTATATTATTCAGGAAGGGAAGCATAGAATGTCAAAATTGTCTTTGAAAACTCAAAGACCCCTTAGAAAATGTATGGAATTCTAACATTAATGAGCCATAGTTTTCAGGAAACATTACCTTACACGGGATCTTCATCGTATTCAAGTTGGATGTCTGTTCACTTGCCGCAGTTATCCCTGAATTCACACTTTTGTTTAGGCCATTTACCTACATTGAATATTCCACACCTCTTTTTTCAGAAGTTGGTCTAAATTCCGAAAACCACATAATTAAAGGCTTCATATTTCTATGAAGATTTTCCCAGCCTTCCTGGCTTCCATGAATTCTATTTTTTCAGAACTCCGATTTAGTAGTGAACTAAAAAATGGACTCATGATATTATATAATGTATGCTTACCTGACACATCCCTTCAATACAGATCAAACAATTTTTCCAACAAAAAGCAGGAGTCGTTACTCCATACAAATATGAGGAAAATAAAGAGACAATACTGAGTTTTTAAAAATGTTATTTTCAAAATTATGTTTTCCCTTGAAAGTATGTTTTCTTTCATATTAAGATAATCTCACCTTTATAAGATGGTAATTTGAGAAATATCCCATATGTATGTCTTTACCAGTGAAGAAACTGAATTAACAGAGTTGAAATAATGACTGGAGGGTTACATTTAAATTCAAAACCAGGTACATCAGTCAGAATATTCAGGACTACAAGTAACAGAAAACTCAAGTCATTATGAGATGTGAAGCAATTGAAAACAAAACACAAAACAAAAACCCTACTGGAGAAATAATTGGCAGGATTGTTTATTTGTTTTTGTTTTTTAGTGACTTGTGATGCCATCAGGAATCTAGAAACTTTATGTATTTTCTGTTCAATTATCTTTAGTAGAGTAACTTTGTCCTGTTGTGGTTTCGACATGTCAGTCACAGTTCTAGATGCCACAAGCAAACCTGAGAGAGAGTAACACCACGAGAAAATGCATTTTTGGTATTTGTTTTTGTGGTCGTTACATAATCTGGTGTCAACTTGTGGAGTCTAGCCTGTCAATCAAGTTGCAGCTTGATGACCTCATTTGGAAGCATGAAAGACATAAAATAGCTCGCTGAAGGCTGGACACGCACTCACTCCCTGCGAGACATTACTGACTACGTTTCTGATGGAGCTATGCTGATGCAGCCAGAGCCCTGGAGCTGGAGAAGCCACATGGAGACCTCTGCCATAGCTGAGAGACTTCCACCGCCACTAGACCCACAAGACTTTCCACCACTGGTTTGTGATTGTTGTCATTGCATGTGTTTTGTGAATCTGAAGAGGAATTTATAGGTTAGTATCAGACATATGGGCTAATATCGGACTTATGGACAAGATTTGGACTGAGCTGGGATATTTTCTCAATAGTCAATTGCTCTTGTATATAAAGCTCTTTCTTTCTTTTTAAAAAAATCATTTTATTGAGGGCTCATACAACTCTTATCATAATCCATACATCCATCCATTGTGTCAAGCACTTTTGTACATTTGTTGCCATCATCATTCTCAAAACATGTGCTTTCTACTTGAGCCCTTGGTATCAGCTCCTCATTCTCCCCCTCCCTCCCCATGCCTCTCCTTCATGAACCCTTGATAATTTATAAATTATTATTTAGTCATATCTCTTCCTTATACACATGAGTGTCTATGAATTTGTTTCTGTAGTCAACCTGGACTAACACAGTCTTGGTAACAACGAAGATGTCTTTCCCAGAGATCATTTAGCAGATTTCCCCCTCAACTCCTTAACAAAAATGTTTTACTTGCTGAGACTGAAACTAATTATTGCAGCAAGGGAAATGTAGTCATCATGGAACAGGATTTGGGTTGGGATTTACCATTGAGTTGGGTAGAGGATCACTTTCTCTGGGCAGGAGGATATGGACCAAAGCTGGGTTCTGTAAACATATAAGCAAAGGGGGAAAAACAACAATTGAGGTCAACTATACTGGACTGCCTTATTATTTGCTCAAAGGTTCGACTGAATAAATATAACAAAAGGATACAAGACTGATGCATATTTTCTGACTTTAAACCCTTGTTCTCTTCAAACAACTGCTTGTTGGTCTATATACAGTTAGCACATGAGCACAACGACGTGTTCTTGAAGTCCCATTCTTCTCAATCTTATCCATGATTTGTTGTGATTCACACCATTGAAGGCCTGTCAATAAAACACTGTTAACTCTGTCTCTGGTCTTCCCCATTTTAGCCAAGATCCATTTGACATCAGCGATGATATCCTTGCGTTCACATCCTCTTCCGAGTTTCCCTTGACTTTCTGGCAGATCCTTGCCGATGAACTGTTGTATTCATTTAAAAATTATCTTCAGCAAAAATTTGCTTTTATGTGACATTAAGGATATTAGTAGATGATTTTCATATTTCATTGAGTCATCTTTCTTTGGAATAGGCAAAAATATGGATCTCTCCCAATCAGTTGGCCAAGTAGCTATCTTCCAAATATCTTAGCATAGATAAGTGAGCATTTCTAGCTGCTGCTTCAACTTGTTGAAGCATTTCAATTTGTATCCTATCACCCCCAGCTGCGTACTTTTTAAATCCATGCCTGCAGTGCAGTTTGGACCATTTAGTTCAATATCACTTGTTCTTGATTATATGCTGTTTTCTGAAATGGTTGAACGTTGTCCAGTTATTTTGGTTATAATGACTCTGTGCATTCCTTTCGTCTCCATTTGATGTTGTGGCATTTTCAGTTGCCTTGCATACTTAAAAAAGTTAGATTATGAATAAAAAAGAATGAAGAAGAATTGATGCCTTTGAGTTGTGGTATGGATGAAGAATATTAAATATAAATTTCCAGAACAAATAAATATATCTTGGATACATCTTAGCAGTGGCATGGTGGGATTTTATGTTCCAAGCACTTTGGACATGTTCTCAGGAAAGACCAGTCTCTAGAGAATCACATCATGCTTGGTAAAGTGGAGGGCCAGAGAAAAGAAAAAGATGCTCAACAAGATGGATTGACCTAGTGTGTGCAACAGTGGGCTCAAACAGCAAGGATTGTTAGGAAGGCATTGGCCAGGGCAGTGTTCATTCTGTTGCAGATTGGGTTGCTATGGGTCAGAGCTCACTCCACAGACCTAACGATAAACCATGTTCCAGACTCATTCTAGAGATCTTTCTATCACAAAATACTGGTTGCATGAACTGATAGAAGTAAACAATACACGCATAAAATACACATGTAAAAAGATATTAAGAATAAAATCATAGGAACTGGAAGAAAGAAAACGGATTTCCTTCTTCAGAATCATGAAATCTTTACAATTTATTGTAGTGGGCATTTGCATGTGCTGTATAAAAATTCCTCTTTCATTCTCTTTTATGGTGCCATAGAGATGAATGAGCTTTATAAAGTCACACCATAAATAAAATTTTTATCACAATATTAATCAA
The DNA here is from genome assembly GCF_050624435.1 of Tenrec ecaudatus. Lineage (NCBI taxonomy): Eukaryota > Metazoa > Chordata > Mammalia > Afrosoricida > Tenrecidae > Tenrec > Tenrec ecaudatus. Next base: position 70,253,449 of record NC_134539.1, on the reverse strand, counting down.
GTCTGTCTCTAAAGAGCTATAGAAATTTCACAAAAAGAAAAATGAAACTCTAGGAGTTGCATAGAAAAGCCTAACAATTACACAGATTTGTAAGCAGCATTTTGTAAAAATATAAAACAAGTCAAGAGTTGTGTTTTTTCTAACGTTCAATTTCACAAGTAACTTTAAAAATGCAAATTATCATGAGAAACATCTCTATCTCTCAAACTGGCACTTTCTTCTCAAGTTCATGTTAAACATTAGTGAGCATGTAAGACAATAGACACTGTCATACACCAAAGATAGGGATGTTACTTTTTAAAGGTTTTCTGGTTGTCATTTTAACTCTGTGTGACAAAGACTTTTTTTTCACTTTCTGTGTTCTTCAATAGATTTGTGGAATTCAATTTGTTTCAGACCATTGCCTAATAATATTTATTGAATGATCACTAAATATTTGTAGATTTAATAAATGTTTTAAAAGCTACGCCTAACTTTTAGCTAAGCATTAACATTTCTAGGAGTATGAAAGGCATTCGTTTTTTTACTAAGTATTATTTGGTTCTAAATTTTTGTCAAGTGGGCTCTGGCTTATGATGATCTTATGTAAAGTGGAATTAAACCTTGTCTGGTCCTATGCTACCTTCATAACCAGTGGTATGTTTGCGACCACTGTTTTGGTTATTTTGTAAATCTCTTTATGGTATTTTCTTATTTTTCATGCTTTTCCCTACATGATGTCTGTTTCTAGATGTTAGTCTTTCATGAAAAGCAAATGGAATCTTCATAGTATGTTTCTCTCCCAACAGTGGTATATAATCCACATATCATACAATTCAATAGTTCAATCATATCAAGAAGAGTTGCACAATTATTATGACCATTTTAGAACTTTTCTTCATTGTTGTTCTCATCGTGATTAGCTCTCCATTTCCTCCCAATCTCCCCTGTCTTACCCCCAGGAACCATGAATCCAGTTACTGTCTGTGTAGATTTTCCTATCCTGGATTTCATATACAGAAAATATTAATTAAAAAGCTTAACAGCAATAACAAATTACATTAGATAAAATTTTAAATCAAAAGAAAGCAGAAGAAACTAAAAACTATAACAAATTTTAAATGGGTCATAAGGGATATGAAAGGATAGGGTATTAAAGTTTAATTCAACTGTATCGGCAACAATCCACTTACCAATGTATTCTTCATGATAGCAAGGCGATTCATATCCCTGGTCCATGGTCAGAGGACATGCACAAGCTTAATGCACATGCGTTTTCTCCTCCCTTAACCCCCACCCCCCCAAAAAACACCCCCCCCAAAAAACAGGAACAGCTTTAAAATGGGTCAAAAGGGAGATCAAATGATATGATAACCTAACCTAACCAAGTTTGCCATAATTGACTTCAAAAGCTCTCTGTTGGAAAATAGGGTTATTCACTTCCCTCAGACGGGAGTCAACAGCTGCTAAATCCATGTGTGGACTCAACAGTGGATTTTGGGCTTCCACTGTCACCCACAGCCTTCTGCAAGCCAGATGTTCACAATTTAAGCTCTGGTACCAATTTTACTTTAGATTTGGATTATATTGTTTACAATCATTGACTCACATAGGCTTGTGTACTTCCTTCATGTGAATTTAGTTGATGCTTCTCTTAGATGGCTGCTTGTTTGAAAACAAGCTTTTAAGACCCCAGAAACAATTCTTTTTGATAGTCGGGCACCATCTAGTTTCTTTACCACATCAAGAGAATGAATATTAAGCAGAGTCATGTCACAAAAACTAATTATTCTGAGGCTGGGGCTAGAATTAAGTGCAAGTCCAAAATCCACACATACATCTATAGTTTATATATTTTTTGGCTTACCTTAGAGACATCATTGTGATTTTATGATAGAGAACATTATCAATCATCCCCCTGGGGCATCACTTCCCCTACCATCAAGTCTTTGCTGACACATACCGGTTCTATAGGGAAGGGTAGAATTACCCCTCGTGGTATTGTAAATTGTTTCATACTCATCAGAAGGTTGGGCCAAAGTCTTGGTTTCTAAGGAGTATTCTGTTTATATTTCTCTTGTGATTGATTTTGTTTGTTTGCTTGCTTGGCAGTACATGGTTTATTCAAAATACTTCGTCAGCACCATGATTTAAGTGCATCAATGATCTTTCCGTCTTTCCTTTTGATTATCCAGCCTTTGAATGCTGTAGGTGGTTGAAAAAGAGCATGTCTTGGAAAGGCACAGCTTAGCCATCTTTGCTTTTTAGAACTTTCCACCACAGGTCTTTTGCAGTGGACTTGACCAATGTGGTGTGTTGTTTTTTGATTTCTTGATGGCTGTGAGTTTGAGTTTAATTTAACTTATTGTTTTGTTTCCATGGAAAATGATTATTGGGCCAAGTAGAATAAAATCATTGACAACTTCAAATTCTTCATTTATTAGAATTTTTGTTGTTGTTCCACTTGTGAGGAGCTTAATTTTCTTCGTGTTCAGGCATAATCCATACTGAAGGTTGTAGTCTTTAATCTTCACCAATAAATGCTTCAAATTCAACTAGGGTGAAGGATAACACTGATGAAACACCCAGCAGTCTTCTAGCTCCTGAAAGCTCCCCCCGCCCCACCTCCCCATTGCCATGCCCTATCATGACCCAGTTCTACCTTATACATCCGGCTATCCTGGAGTAAGCACATTGGTACAGACAAGAGTTCTCGATGCAAGGAATTCAAGACAGATAAATCCCCCAGGAACAGTAGTGGGAGTAGCAATACCACAAGGATAGGGGAAAGGTTGAGGGGGGGTGGGTGGGCGGAGAAAGGGGAACTGATTACAAGGTTGGATACATAACACCCCAGGGGGGAAAATAATAGAAATGCAGGTGAAGGGAGACAATGGGCAGTGTGAGATAGGAAATAACAATAATAATATATAATTGATCAAGGATTCACAAGGGTGGGAAAGTAGGGGAGGGAGGGGAAAATTAGGAGCTGATGCTAAGGGCTCAGGTAGAAAGAAAATGTTTAGGAAATGATGATGGCAACATATGTACAAGTGTGCTTAATACAATTAAATGACAATTGTTATAAGATCTGTAAGAGCCCCCTCCAATTAAATGATTAATTAAAAATAAATAAATAAAAATAAATGCTTAAATCATCTTCATTTACCACTTCCTAATGGCAGTCAAATTATCTAGAAGGACGCTAATCTTACTGTAATAGATACTAACAAGAAAACTATGTTGGTGGAGAAAATACCTTAATGCTTAGCAATAAGGAATTGTTTACATGATGCCAGCTCTTAAAAGGAACTGCAGGAGATGATCTAAGAGCATTGGAAGAGGAGGTGGTCATGGAAGAAGCACACCGGCCAGTGCGATCACGAGGTGCCAAGGGACCACGTATAAGGCATCATGCAAAAAAAAAAAGATATATGTGTGTATATGTGTATATGTATATATATGTATGTATATATATACACATACATATATATACCATATTAAATGAAGGGGGAAGTGCAGAGTGGAGACCCAAGGCCCAAGTGTCGGCCAATGGAGATCCCCTCATAGAGGGGCTTAGGAGAGGAGATGGGTTAATTTAGGGTGTGAGGTAGTATTGATGAAGAACACAGCTTTCCCCCAGATCCTGGATGCTTCCTCCCCCCAACTACCATGATCCAAATTCTACCTTGCAGGGCTGGATAGGGCAGAGGCTATACACTGGTACATATGAGGGCTGGAGGCACAGGGAATCCAGGGTGGATGATACCTTCAGGACCAAGGGTGTGAGGGGCGATGCTGGGAGAGTGGAGGGTGAGTGGGTTGGAAAGGGGGAACTGATTACAGGGATCCACATGTGACCTCTTCCCTGGGAGAGGGACAGCAGAGAAGGGGGGGAGGGGAGACTCCGGATAGGGCAAGATATGACAAAATAACGATGTATAAATTTCCAAGGACACATGAGGGAGGGGGGAGAGGGGCGGGAGGGGATAAAAAAAGAGGACCTGATGCAAAGGGCTTAAGTGGAGAGCAAATGCTTTGAGAATGATTGGGGCAGGGAATGTATGGATGTGCTTTATACAATTGATGTATGTATATATATGGATTGTGATAAGAGTTGTATGAGTCCCTAATAAAATGTAAAAAAAGAAAAGAGGAGAAAAAAAATGATTAGGGCAAAGAATGTACAGATGTGCTTTATACAATTGATGTATGTATATGTATGGACTGTGATAAGAGTTGTATGAGCAAAAAAAATAAAAAAAGAGTTGTATGAGCCCCTAATAAATTGTTAAAAAAATTGATAAAACTGGTTAAAAATTTTAAAAAAAGGAAGAGGAGGTGGTACAGTGGTGATGTGGGGGTGGATAAAAGGGAGATGATGTCAACAAGCCCAGGAAGAAAAGAATGTTTGGAGACCAACTATGGTAGCAACTGGACAATTCTGCTTAACGTGATGGAATGATGGCATGATATATGTATTAGCTCCCAATTAATAATAAATAAAAAATAGTAAGAGCATTGGAAGTTCATAATGTATATTATCAAATCAAAATGGTTCTTCAATGCCCCCCAAAACAATATCTATATATGCATATATGCTGAATCATATCCAATATAATGTGAATAATGAATCTTTCCCTGATAGGAATAGAGATGATTTAAAAATATATATTTTATACTTAACCTTTTTTTTGGTAATAAAGAATAGAAGAGTAAATGTTCTTTTGCTTAAATGTGAAAAACACTTTTGCCAATTGATTACTAGTAATCAGAGGCAGTTATTTATTTTTTTTTGGTAAATATGCACTCTATCAACCAAACAGCATAAAGAACTAACTAGTGGTACTTTGGTGACTGATTGTGGGCTATTTTCTGACTGTCGTCCCCGCAGTGAAGGCACAGGTTCTCAAATGATATTTTAAACATCCTCAAAAAGAGTCACAATTTTTTTTTGTCTAATCGTGGAGCTACATGCTTTATCTCTGACCTTGAAATGCTTTATCTATTGTGTCTGAAGCTAAGCTTCAATCTGTATCTCCCATTAGCAAGAGCAGTAGTGTTTTTAAAAGCTGCTTGCTTGCTTCTCTTGCCTTGCCAGCGCTATTTAAAGACCAGTATACAAGCACACTTATCAATGATGCATGAGTCATATCAAAAATTAGGAGAAACAGAAACAATTTTTCAATGATGTACAGCATTTCTAATACTCTAAGCAAAAATAAATTCTATATACAACAAAATTATTTAGGAGCTGTCTTTTGTTGCTTTTTGGCCAATCAATATCTATACTTGAGAAACAATCCAAATGATCTAGTGAGTATAATGTGGAGCATATTATCATAACACATTCAATGCCCACATTAGTAGGAAACCCAGCATCCCCAGGACATGATCCAATTTTCGTAACATGCTCCAAAAAAACCCACCAAGTTCACTTGCAGTAACTCTCTGGGTTCTTCCTGGTCGATATTTACAAATTTTCCCCGACTCTTATCAAACCTATGGTCTACCACCTAACCCATCACACAAAAAACATGACCTCAACACTTGTATCATTCAGAAAACAGAAGGCACCAGACAGAAATTGAATCTGCTTTTCTCCTTTGGTCATGTAAATGTATCTGCCTTGGCTCCCAAAATCCCCATCTCCTTTTATAGTTTACTCCCCTTGTTCTTATCTCCCCCTGACCTCTCAGAGATCACACTCCACTACACAGTCTCTTACTCTGTATCTTTGAGGATTCCCTGGTGAACCAGTGGCTCAGTGTTTGGATGCGAATAAAAATATCAATGATTTGAGCCCACCAAACCCTCTACAGGAGAAAGATGTGACAGTTGGCATCCATACAGATCATAGCCTTGGACCAGGGATAGAGGGACCATTACTAACTAGGTAGTAAACACGTGTCAACTTGGATGAAGGGAAAGAAAGTACACAGTAAAGGAGAGGTTGGCCCAACATGACCAAGGCCAAAGAAGACACTGGGAGGTCCACAGGAGTGAAATGCAATGATGGTAAAGGCTGTGACCCACGCTGACAAGGATTTATGAGGGAAGAATGTCAGCTGAGCAGGTAAGGATGGCATATGAGAGTGTATACATGAGCATGACCTTGTCCTGTAAACCAAGTTCAGCAGGTAGGGCGCAACAGGAGAGTTGGGCCAATGGAAAAGGGGGAAGTCGGGGAAGAGGTGGGAGGAGTGCTGTCACACTGAGGGAATTGCAACTACATTAGAAACAAAATGTGTATAAATCGTTCAAAGGGAAACTCATTTTCTCTGTAAACTATCACCCAAATGTTACACACACACACACAAAATAGGAGCTAATTGTGATGAGTATTAGAAGAAAGAAAATGTTCTAAAACTGACTTGGGAGATGATTTTACAACTTACTATTCAACTGTATGATATGTGAATTATATGCCCATAAAACTTCTGAAAAAACGTTAAAACATTAAAATAAAAAGGTTTACATCCTTGGAAGTCCTACGGAACAGTTTTAGTCTGTCTTAAGGAGTATCTATGAATCAAACCAATTCAACACCGCACAATGACAGAGTCGCTTTAAAAGTCACTGGGGAGTGCAAATGGTTAAATGCCCAGCTGATAATCAAAAGGTGCACAGTTCAAATCCAACGAGAAGCACTTCAGAAGTAAGGCCTGGTGGTCTACTTTTGAAAGGGCACAGGCATTGAAATCCTACAGAGGACAGTTGCTAAGAGGCAGAATTAACTTGAGCTTTATCTGTGGTTTTTGACATGTTCCAAGTATTATATAAGAGGGTACATTAGACGTATGGTAAAATATGCAGAACAAAGCCTTGGGTTCAGAAAATTGTCAGTGAGTACAGCCTTTGAACAGCAGGGAACATTGCCTGATGGAGTGGGACTGTGCCCTTAGTTTGGAAGGCTCTCAGAATATGCCTGGGGAAGTGGAGTCTGGAAGAGATCCATATTTGTGTCCATTCCAAAGGCAGCTGACCCGAAAAATGCAGAAATTATTGGAAAATGTCACAAATACCACATGCAAGTAAGATTTTGCTGAAGACCATTAAAACATGGTCACGGAAGTACAACGACAAAAAGATTCTAGTAATTCAAGTTGAATTCAGAAGAGGCCATGGAACAGGAATATCATGGCTAACATCCTATGGCTCTTGGATCATAACCAACTATGGATACCATTGAAAAGAATGAGAATTACAGGACATGTAATTATGCTCATGTGGAACCTGTGGATAGACGAAGAGGCAGGAGTTTTAATAGGACAGGGGCAGAGTGTGCAGTCTGAAATGAGGACAAGTGTGTGTCCGAATTGTATCCTTTCACTATTGTTATTCAGTCTGTATGCTGAGCAAATTATTTAAGGTGCTGAATTATATGAAGAAGAAGTCAGGATCTGGTTGGAAGGAAGGCTCATTGATAACCTGCAATGTACAGATGACACAACCTGGCTTGCTGAAAGCCAAGAAGATATGAAGCACTTACTGATGAAGATCAAAGAATACAATCTTCAGTGTGGTACACAGCTCAATGTAATAGCAAAAATCTTCACAATTGGATCAAGAGACAGCATTATGATAAATGTAGAAAACAGTGAAGCTGTCAGAGATTTCACTTTAACTGCATCCATAATCAACACTCTTGAGAGCAACCGTCAAGAAATCAAATGACATTATTTTGGCAAATGTGAGCTAAAAACCTCTTGTAAATGTTAAAGGACAAATAATTCATGTTGAAGACTGAGGTGTTGCTGATCCAAGCCAGGATATCTTTTTGTCACCTCAGATGCATGTGAAAGTTGGACAAAGAATATATAAGAAAAGAAAAACAGATATTAGAATTGAAGTGCTGGAAAACAAAACTGAGATTTTCTAGAATGTTCCAATCTATTTTGGAAGCAGTACATTCAGAATGCTCCATGGAGGCAAGATGGACTCACTTGGCCACATTCCTTTGGAGATATTATCAGGAAAGACCAATCCATGGGAAAGGACAGTGTGTTAGGTGAGGCAGTGGCTTATAGATAAAAATGAAGATGAAATGACACAGAGCCTCAAACAGAGCCACTGTATCACGCTGCCCAGTTGGGCAATGCTTCACTGTACTGTAGGTAGGGTGGATATAAATCAGAGCCACTCCATGATTCCGAACAGCAGCTCCACTGTTTGGCTGACAACTGAGCCATGGGGATGAGTTTAGTTCTGGACCTGAATGGGGACTAACGATCGTAGCTTTGCAGGTTGCACCAATACATATCTGACTTGGAAGTTCCGTTTCTTTTCACATTTTTTCTCATATTCTATCCAGGACCCTCTAATGTGATCCCATTCAGAGCAATTGGTAGTGGTAGCCAGGTACCACCGAGTCCTTCTGTCTCAGGGTCCTGGATTGTGACATTTGTGTGGTTTATTAGTCCACTGAACTGATTGCTGACATGTATCTTTGAGTTTCTTGGCTGTTTATCTTCTCTAGACAGAGAGAGACCAATAGTTGCACCTTGGACAGCCTCTCCTGACCTTTTGAGACTCTACTTGCTACTCATCCAATTGTGATGTCGGATATTGTCTTCGAGGACTGCTGTGCCAATTCACTTGTGCCTAAAGCACTCGTTCTGTCCCATGACTCATTCTCTCAAGGGTCCTTTTATTTTTAAGAAGATTTACAATAACTGTATTCCTTGCATGCTCCACCACAGTCATGGATATATTTGCATCAAAGGTAAACACAGATGTGCAAATATCCTTGTCAAACCTGTTTGTATTCATGAGTATACCTGCACTCTTCCCAACGCACTCATGTTACCTGGACCACTCATAGTTCCTGGTATTGCAGGACTGTGTACTCACCTCTGCAGTCTTCAAAGCTTGAACTCCTCCCAGGGTCTTCCCATAGTTTTGTAACTTCCTGCAGTTACACAATCTACTCACGTGCTAAATTTACATAAAACTAAACAAAACCATGTGCAAAGCTGGTGAAATTTGAATAAACTCTTTGGATTTATTTATGCCAATTTTCTGATATTATACTGCACCCACTCCTCACGTATCGACATGCTTAAGTTGCAAAGATGTCATGTGAAAATCAGCGCTGTGGGAATATAGAGGATGACTGCATCATTACAGAATGGTCAGTTATGTTATTCTGTAACCGTCAAACCATTAAGACGCATTGCCCAGACAAACTGACACGTATTCTTATCTACCACAGAGAGAGTTACTCTTGTACCCAGGCAGATATGTGTTGTTAATGTGCAAAATACTTGGGTGGTAGATATTGTATTGTTAAAAATGTGAAATGTCAGACGAGGTGCTAAGGAGAAGGTGTTTAGTTATGCAAGGTGTTAAGATTCAGAGAACCTGACTCAAAGTTCACAAGATCTCCCTATCTATTTTTTTTACAATTTTCTGTGAATTTACAAATATTTTAAATAAACGTAAAGAATAAGTCTATGTAGTGTGGTATGTATGATTAAGGTTTGCTATATGCATGTGTGTTTAATTAAAATGGATTTCAGATCTCTGTTTATTTGGAGAAAAGGCATTTCTTTTCGATGGTGCTGATCTTATGCTTGAAGACTAAAAATCAGTGCTTATATTATAATAAAAATGGATAATTTGATAAAATTATATAAATTGCTTATTGCAGCAACAAATTGAAAACTTGACTGCATGCAGACACTGGGCTTATTGTGGGCTGGTTTCCAGACAATAAAGCCAATAATGCAATCAGATGGGTCACGTGAGTTTTGTGGTTTCCAAGTGTGTACAAAAGTCACATTTACATAATCAGTGTGAGAAGGAATTGATTGTGGTGATGATTGCATAAATCTTAATATGATTGAATGATTAAATTGTGTACTATGTGGCTCACCAATAGAACTAATAATAAATAAACAGATTTTTAAAATCCGCTTGATGGCTTTTGAAGTGGGTTAGGGTATTCAAAGTGGTAGTGTCATGTTTTTGATGTTCAACTGTTTGTTGCTAGTATATAGAAATGTAAGTGATATTTTAATATTAAACCAGCAAGCAAACCGAAGAAGATGTTTACACTATACAGGAACCCAGGGGGCGCTATTGGGTAAGCAATTGGTCTGCTGATTGCATGTCAGTAGCTCAGACCCACCAATTTCAATATAGAAGGACAACCTTGGCTAGACCAGAGGATGCACACTGGTACAGAGAGCAACTGGAAACACAGGGAGACCAGGACGCATGACCCCTTTAGGACCAGGGCTGAGAGTGGTCATACCTGGAGGGTGGAGGGAAGGTGGGGTGGAAAGGGGAAAACAATTACAAGGATCTACATATAACCTCCTCCCTGGGGGACGGACAACAGAAAAGTGGGTGAAGGAAGATGTTGGATAATGTAAGACATGACAAAATAATAATTTATAAATTATCAAGGGTTCATGAAGAAGGGGGAGCAAGGAGGGAAGGGAAAATGAGGAGCTGATACCAAGGGCTCAAGCAGAAAGCACATGTTTTGAGAATGGTGATGGCAATAAATATACAAGTGTGCCTGACTCAATGGATGTACATATGGATTGTGATAAGAGTTGTATGAGCCCCCAATAAAATGATTTAATAAAAAAAATAGAATGACAGCCTTGGAAATTCTATCGAGGGTCTTCATGCATTGGCGTCAACTCCACGACAGTGAGTCCAGTTTGTTGGGTTTAGTAACCTATTAATTTGTAATAAGCCAAAACCAAACTAGTGGCCATCGAGTCTTTCTGACTCCCAGGGACCCCTGTGGGTTTCCTGAACTTTGCTGTTTACGGAAGAAGCAAACCCAGGCTTTCTTATGCGAAGCTGCTGGTGGTTTCGAACTGCTGGCCCTGCTGTTCACAGTCCAACATCACCGGGACTCTTCAGTGTTTAATAGCAATATGAAAAGTTTGCTTTCATTGTGGAGAGCTCAGAACATGCAGCGGGAGAAATGATTTTAATTTTAAAAGAATGTTGAGAAGACTTAGTAGAAAGTGCGTGAACATCGACTAACCCACTGGTCAAACCATCATCCCTCTAGTTCAGGCTGTCTAACCTGTTGTCATCAAATCTATTTTGACCCATCGCAACCCTACAGGACTACTCAGAACTGCCCCACAGAGTTTCCAAGGCTATAATCCTTAAAAAAGCAAGTTGCCCCGTAATTCTCCAATGAAGCAGCTAGGGGATTGAATCACCAATCTTTTAGTTGCCAACAGAGTTATTAACTCCTGAAATTCCAGGGCTTCTTACAGATGGTATGCCTTCCACTCAGTGAACCCCTCAGAGGACTTTTCTCTATAAAATGAAGACCTTTGTATGTAATGCCCTTGAGCTGCATTGGCTGGTTGTTGAACCTGAGTCTCTCACTTTAGTTAATATGCTATATTGTTATACCCTCACTCATGATGATCCTATCAGCCAGAGTAGAAGCATCCATTGGGGTCCTGAAACTTTAAATCCTTTTGGAATAGAAAGCCTCATCTTTCTTCCATGGAGCAGCTGGTGGTTTCAAACAACCAACCCTGTGCTTAGTAGTTCAGTTTGTAGCCCACTACGCGATCAGGAGCCCTGGATATAATATACCAAGGGGACTCAAAAACATTAGTGAAAAATTCCATTATTTTCTAATTCCATTTGGATAAGGAGGCTTCAAAAAGTTCATAGAAAACTGGAATTAAAAGTTAATATAATTATCTCCCCCCCCCCCACCATATGTCTTGAAACTCCCTAGCATCTTATAGGAGCCCTGGTGGAAAAGTGTTTAACATTTTGCTGGTAACCTCAAGGTCAGCAGTTTGAAACCACTAGCCCCTCCACAGGAGAATGATGAGGTTTCGACTCCCACAAGGAGCCACAGTCTCAGAAGCCCACAGGGAGAGTTCTACCCTGTCGCACGGGGTTGCTGTGAGTTGACATTGACTTGCTGGCAGTGAGTCTGGTGTTTTAGGGGATCATGTTACAGGGACACTAGTGGTTCAGTGCGATTACTCAGACCTCCCATGTCAGGGACCCAGGTTCAACGACTAGCCAAGGCAGTTCAAGCAAAACCAGTCCGTTGGCGAAGGCTTGCATGTTACTATGATGTTGAACAGACTTCAGGTGCGTGCCCAGACTAGCAGTCTCATGAAACAAAGGCTTACCTATGACAGAAAGGCCTAAAAATCAACTTGCAAAAGTAAGCCAGTGAAAACCCTATGAAATACAGCAGTCCAATCTGCACTTGGTCCTGAGAATTGCTCATTGTGTCCATTGAGTCATGGGACAATCAGCCACAGTAAGCAAGAACTAAAACAGCATATCTGAGGGGGCTTCAAAGAGCTTGTGGAGAATCCAGGACAGATAAAGTTCTGAGGACCAGTGGCAAGAGTGGTGCTACCAGGAGGGTGGAGGGAAGGAGGGGGTAGAAAGGGGGAACCGATTACAAGGATCTACATTTAACCTCCTCTCTGAGGGACGGGCAGCAGAAAAGTGGGTGAAGGGAGATGTCGGGCAGTGTAAGATATGACAAAATAATAATAATTTATAAAGTATTCAGGGGTTCATGAGGAAGGGGGGAATTGGGGAGGGAGGGGGAAAATGAGGAGCTGATAGCAAGGGCTCAGGTAGAAAGCACATGTTTTGAGAACGGTGAGGGAAACAGATGTACAAATGTGCCTGACACAGTGGATGGACGTACGGATTGTGAGAAGCTTTGTACGAGTTCCCAAAAATGATTAAAAATAAAAACAAAAATAAAATTAAAAAGCTTGTGGAAAATGGAATGAAAAGTTAATGAAAAAATTTCCCCAAGAGCTTTTCAGAGCCCCTCATAGATAAGAGTTAATATTTGTGTTTCTAGGTATAGGATACAAATATAATAACTTATGCTCATAAAATAATAGCATGTATTTTTCTTTTAAAGAAAAATGGGTCTTATACAAATAAAAGCACTGCTCACTGTATCATTACGGGCTTTTTTTAAACCTCATTATTGGTATGAGGCTACATGCCATTTCATCATTCTAATATCTTCCTTAATATTCCAAAAGTCTATATATTATGGATTGAAAGCTAAAAAGAAGAGAGAAATGGTTTAATTTTTTAATAAAAGGGAATAAAAGGGAAGCTAAAAGTTTTTAAATTTACATAAATTAATATTGATTAAAGCTATCACTCAAAATCATTAGGGTAAATTTTTCACTAGGAGGGTCATGTTGCATTCAGACAGATGTAGTACCAAACCCAAAATTAAACTCACTGCCATCAAGTCGATTTCAAATTATAGACTCTGTAGGACAGGTGTGTCAGTCTGGGTTGACTAGAGAAACAAATACATAGCCACTCATATGTGTATAAGAAAGAGTTTTATATAAAAGCATAATTATATATTAAGAAAACATGCTAGCCCTTTCCAGTTCAAGTCCATAAGAGAGAATAGAAAGCCTCATCAAACTCTTTCATAGTGGCTGGTAGTTTTGAACTGTTGACATTGAGGTTAGCAGCCTGGCATGTAATAGTTATTTTATACCAATGGACCTGATGTCCCCTGATACGATGGACCTGATTGCAAGGTTCAGCAACTCATCCTTGTAAGACGTTTCACTATGTCTACGATGTTTTTATGAATTTGTCCCGTGTTACATCCATCACATTCATGGGTATATTTACAACAAAGGTAATTACACAGTCTCAAATGTTCTTTGTGAAATTATATTTCTATATATACACAAGTATTCTATCCCTTCCACACCTGTTCATGCTGTGTGACTATCCAAGCTTCTACTCATAGATCATTACTATCATGAAATCTTCCCATGTCTTGCCTTGCCTGAATCATTTTTGCCAACCTGCCTCTCATTGTAGATTGCCACTCCTTCGCTCAAGTTAACTCTTGTTTGCTGTCTAGTCCTTGATGGCTCCTTCTACCCTTCTACTCCTGGTAATTCTCAAGTGGGTTTCTTTTAGTGTGACAATCTTGTCTTCATTTTTTATACTGTAGTCTAATACAATATTTGTCCTTTATGCTTGAATGCTTTCACTTAGCATGAGCTCTTCCAGGTCCATCCATGTTAGGAGGAGTTCCACAGATTTATCATTTTTCTATAACGTGTGTCGTCTTTCATCGTGTGTATGCACCAAAGTTTACTAATCTAATTTTTCACTGATGGACATTTAGTTTTCCAACATTTTTACTATTGTGATTATTGCTATGATAAACATGCATGTGCATGTATCTATTTGTGTTGCGGCTCTTACTTACCTAAGACACATACCAAGGAGAGAGATTGCTCTTCTTTACCTGGGATCCATAGCAAGTAGAGAGAGATAACATACAGAATATGGTATTTCCATTCCAAACTTTTGAGGAAGTACCTTACCACTTTCAGTAGAGTGGTCTCATTTCACCATCCCAGGAGCAGTGGTCTCTCTATACGCTCACAGCTATCTGTTGTTTTCTGTCACCCAACGCAAGCTGCACAAGTGCCCTGACGCTTCCCACCTATGCAGGAATATAAAAAATATGTCTTACATGTGGTTTGAATTCCCATCAGCCCAGGGGTCTTTGCACCCTGCTCTTGTTTTGCTTTTCACCTCCAGATCCCAAGTCCCTGGAAGTGATTGCTACTCTGTCCTGCTACACACTCTTCCTGTCCCTCATAACCTCAAGCTTCGTAGGCTTTGCCATCCTCAAACACAGAGCCTCAGGCTGGGAGGCACAATTTCCTGCTACTGGTTATCTAGCAGAATCCACCACTTGGACCCATCCATGTTAGGAGTTGTTTCTGTCTCCGCTGCAGAAAGTTCCAAACGAAACGCTGGATCTCACACTGACTGAGCTGTTCACAGCTGCTGGCCCTGGCCTGACTAGTGCTTGATGTCCTGTCAGCAGGACTGCAGGAGCTCTGGCAGCAGGAACACTTATCCCACCATAACGGAGTCCTGGAGGTTGGGTCTGGACCAGGGATGAGCTACTGCACTGTTAGCAGGTGAGAGCCAGATTCTATCCCCCAAAGCCTAGGCACTTACACAGCATTGGTCAGAATCGACTCAGATTCAGTGAATAGTATTGGAATCACCCCCACTTCAAAATCTACTTTAAAGGCCTCTCTTTCTGTTAAAGACACTTGCGTCCCATCTCAGTCCTGTGCCACAGAGGTCTTGCACCCTGACAATCTTGCGGGGGGGGGAGTCCTAGATCCACTTCTGACACTGTCTTTCCTGTGTCCCATCTCAGTGTGCCTGTGGCTTGCAGGAGGATGTGGCTAAGAATATCTTCAGGCAGACCATCCAGCCTGAACTTGAAGGTGAAGAGGCCTGGGCATGCCCGCATGTGGGATTGGGTGTGTGTGTGGCGGGGGGGGGGGGGGGAGGGGTTCAAGGGCAGGGTCTCCAGGGAGGCCCTTTGAGCTGCATCAGAGCCAGAGCTCAGAGTAACGTAAGAGCTCTCCATGACTGGATGCGTATCCAGCAAGAGTCTAGGGTGGAGATCTTGGGAATGAAAACCCGTGAAAGTGAAGTGCTTCTGTCTTTGAAAGGATAGGACATGCAGTCATCGGGGGAACTTTTCTCCTCTCGCCACACCAGAGCCAGGCCTGGTCCCTGCTTGGAAAAGAACTGGGCACATAGCTTGGGGCTCAGAGACACCGTGTCCAATAGCATCGTTGTAGGAGGGGGTGTCCACATTCAGTTCCCCACTGTTCCTTCACTTGCCCAACACACAGACCCTGTCCGAGGGCAGGATGTTTCCTGTGTGCCCACTGAGGAAACAACTGCTCAATCTCTGACTGACGCCACTCCGGAGTCTCCATATCAATGCTTGCAGGTCGATGTCCCCCAGGCCCTATAATAACAGCTCCATCTGTACCATCAGGCAAAGATCTTCTAGAGGCTCAGATAATTTTCCTGGGCCTCTGGAAGACCTGGGTAATGTCCCAGCAGCTCAAGGTCATCCGGAAGCTTCCCCAGCACTGGGAACACTTGGAGAGCTAGGATGCCCAGCAGGAGCTCTCTGAGTAATACCAAGTTGAGAGCCAGCTGCAGGACCAGGTCCTCTTGTTGGGCCACCTCCAGCATGGGCTCTTGGCTCACTGGCTGGAGGAAGTGCAGGCCCCGCTGCTGCAGGCTCCTTTATGAGATTGAGAGCCTGCTGGGCAGCCAGGGACATTCTTGAGCATCTGTGGAACCACCTCCTGAAGAACTGGTGCCAGCCCCTGTGCATCTTGCAGCACCAGTGCAGTCACCCAGCACCTGCTGGCTTTTCCTCAGCCAGGACATCTGACTGAGAGCCGGTTAAACTCCTGCACACTTTCCTGGGCCGCCTGCAGAGCTGGTGGAGGGAGCGCCGACTGAGTGGACTGTGCTCCCACAGCATGATGGGAGCGCCAGAGAGCATCAGCTCCTAACCCCCAGCGCCATCCCTGGGACCAGGTGCCCAGCCTGCTGCCAGGCTGGACTGTGGCCCTGGAACACCTGATTGTGGCATGTTGGAAACACCCATTTCTGTCCACGTTGCTCCTGAAGCTGCCGTGAGGCTCAGGGTGGCCCCTGGTCCTCCAGCTCCAGCTCTGCCGGGGCAGCTGAGGCCCAGCCACAGACACAGCTCCTGGAGGAAGCTGCTCCTTCCCAACTGGATCCATCCATTCAACACCTTACATTCCCATCCCTTACCACAGGGAGAACTTGTATTGGTATTTTCTTTAACTCAATTTGTAGCTTAAAAAATAATTTTTTTCCCTTTAGAGGCCCCTGTCCTCTTCCTTCTCATCCCTGGGGAAGCCGCCTTCATCCAGGACCCTCTGAGCCCTTGCCCTCTCTGCTTGACCTTCTGCCAAAAGAGAGACCCTCAGGGCAGGAGCAATACAACACAGTGCCCAGCCCGCCCTCTGTAGGCCCCTAGTGCTGCCCCTGGGGAGGGCAGCCCGAGAGGGTGAGTGCGCATGCCAGTCTGAGCTCAGCCCTGAGCAGTGGTCTGGACAAACACAAAATAGTCACACCCAGCAGGATTCATCCTGAGTCTCCTGGCCCCTCCCCTCCAGCTGGTCTAGGCTCACCAAGTCAAGCGGTTAAAGGGCTCAGGTATTCTGGAATAGTCTGCCAAGTCTTCCCCCCTTTAGCACAACAACCCGATTTACCTGCGTCTGCAGTGGGAGATGGGGCTTACCAGCAAGACCAGCCATGGGGGGCACTGATGAATGACACTGGCAGGCTGCACTTGGGCCTCACACTGCTGGATCCCATTTCTCTGAGTGGTCCTTCCTCTCCCCTCCAACAGGACTCAGCCCTCTCTCCTCCTGCTGGGCTCCCGTCTGATCCGTCTGACCTGGGTCCAGGCACAGTGTCCTCACCACCCCTTCCATTCCCTCCCTCCAGCTTCCATCTGGGCTGCTGCTGGAAGCGCTGCCCTTGCACTCCATTGTGGGGGCCCAGGTTCCAGGTACAACTGGCTTATCTCTGGAGCCCTGGGCCTTAGCCACTTGTCGATGTCATAGCGTTACTCTTTGGGGGCCCCAGGGAGTGCAAACCAGGAATCGATCCTTCAAGATGAGCCAGCAGTGAGCTGGGGTTTGACAAGGTATCCTGGGGTGAGAATGGGTGTTGACATTTACTTTATGCCTCTCCCTCAGCCACTTCTTTCTGCCACCAATCATTCATCCTCTTTATCCCCTCCATCCCCTAAAGGGGCTCCCAGTGTTTCCAGCCTGGGACCAAGCTTCCCATAGGTCAGTGTAGACCCTGAGCCTGTGTCGCCATGTCCAGCCCCTGACATGTCCAGAGTGTGTCCGTTTCTAGGGATGTGAGGAGTCAAGCCATACAGTGCATTCCTCCCTCCCCACCCCTTCTTTTGACCTTCCATTCAGTGTCACATGAGAATGTGTAAGGGGGAGGGAACAGGGGGAGGGACCACTCTACGATGTGGGGCCATCCAGGGCTCAGAGCTTTGGACTGTGTATAGATTTATCATTTAATAAAGTTTTGTTTAAGCTTTAACCTGTGCAGTAGTGACTTTATGTACTTTAGTAATCTGATCAAACCATCACCTCTATCTACTTCCAGATCATATGGATCACCACCAAGGAAACATGGTCCCCTCCAGTGCTGCCCCTCGAGTTGGACCCCCTGGTCCATGCACTCAGGGACCAGCCTTCTGTGTAGGTGGGTTTATCTCCTCGGTTTTCACGTGTAAATTAGACTATGTGTCTGTCTGAGCTCAATGTCCCCGTGTTTGATGAGCTATGTCCCAGCATCGATGTCCACAAATAGACACACGTACAGGAGGAAGTAGAAGTAGGGGTTCAGGAAGTGCCCGAGTGGATTTTGAGAGTGGGGAGTGCCAGGAAATACCCAGGTTTGAAGGTGTGGGGAGTAAGGTGGTTCACTGACAGGCGAGGTGGGGAGAGGTCATCTGTGGGTGACAGGGCGCAGAAGGAGCCACTGTGAAACCACATTACAGCTGGAAGGTCTGGAGCCAGCACTAGTGAGGGGTTCAGGCCCAGGGCAGGGCGTTGGGACGCCTTCAGGTGTGGCTCCTGCCACTGATGACATGGTGGCAGCAGTCAATTGTGTGAAGTCAGGAGGTGACATGCAGCAAGGGAACCTACAGGTATGGACGATCGGGAAGTGCGTGTGGTCAGACGTGAGCCCAGAAAGGTATTTGGCCTTGAGGATGCAGGGTTCCCCACCTCACCCCTGACCTCTCAGAACCACCCCTGGAGCATGCAGCAAAGTACTTCACGTGGTCAGGGCAGATGCAGTCTGTCAGAGGAGATTGTACACTATGAGTTGGTGTGGATGACATCCCGCTCTAAAAGTGACACATAGCCAGAAGGTGGTATCAAGAGTTCATGCTCGGGTGTGTCTTATAGTATGCCCCACCCCCACCTGAAGTCCGGTGGGCAGGACACATGAACTCCATTCCTGCTGACTTGCCAGGAAACCCTAAAGGCCACCTCTCCCAACTGGCCATCCACCGATGTATTTCATTGCTGGGTTTAGTTAGGAGCGGTCAGCAGGATCAGTAGGGATTCGTTGAGTGCCTGGTAGGAGGACTATTCTCCTTGAGCAATGGATGAGGGGCCTCGGCCAGCATCCGCCCTCAGGGACCCTCAGGCCGAGATGAAAATCACGTGCTTCTAGGAGAAGGGGCTTGCCGAGCCCGAGCCATTGCTCACCTGAGGAGTCATGCATGTAGGATGCCAGACCCAGATCACAGTCCCCACAGGTGCCCTGGGAGTCAACTCTGATTCCCAAAAATACTAAAGGGGTAAATTAGGGAGCAAGCCTAGACTCATTGTCATGACACACACACACACACACACACACACACACACACACACACACACCCCTCTCTAGGCCTGCATACTTTGTGTACAACATATTTCTGAACTCACCATCCTTTCTCTTTGGGGAGCTTACTCTCACTGTGTTAGGCTGGGCTAAAGAAATGACACACACACAGAGACACACATACACACATATTTAAGTTGTATTAAGAATTATAAATAGAGAAGGCATCCCGGCCCAGTCCAACTCAAGTCCATCAGTGGAATACTAATCCACAGCCCCTCTTCAGACTCATGCATCCACCCTCCAGGGATGCAGAATGATGATCACAGAGTTGTAGGAGAAGAGTTGTGTGGATCCAAACTCGGGGACCACACAGCAGCGCCCCAGCAGCTCTCAGGGTCAGTGGCTGAGTCCCAGTACACAGGAGGCCAAGTTGGTAGAGAGAGAGGTGAGCTCTGAGTTTCTACTGGTTCTAAGAAAGTCATGCTTCCATGAAGGTATCATCAGTCTGGGGCCTGATTGACAGGCTGGATTCCATTCCTACATTTACTTATATCTTCAGGTTGACCTAGAATCATTTAAGTACCATATACACTCCACACCAACAGCCACTACCACAGACAGGTAGGAGTGACCCCAGGTCGCTAAGGTTAAGCAGGTGGTTAGCTGGACCTTCTAGGCAGGGAGGAGGGAAAGAGGAGGCCATGAGTTAAAGGAACAAGCAGAAATCAACCTAGTTGTTGGACAAATCTAATTCAAAATAACTTTCTACAGCATTAAAATAAAAGATACATGCTTTTTCGCAGTTTACTTTAGTGATAAATCTTGAAAAAGTATGTACATCCCACTTTCAGGATATTGATAGTCAAGGTACACAGCATGCCCCTGTCATAAAGCCCACCCCTTTCCTCCACCTTCCATCCCGCCTGAGCCCCGGGGACCAATCCTCTGTTCTCCATGACCACAGCTTGGTCAGTCCATGGGTTGGGGTTCCTTTCCCCACTGAATACGTTTCGCTGGGGATCACAGAGGTCTCAGTGTGCTTCAGTGGCTTGTTTCTCTTTGGTTTGTTCATCCATTCACCGGCTGAAGGATATCAGAATTTTATTTCCATGTTTTGCCTTTATAAATCAAGCTACAGGTGTTTTTGTGTGAATATTAGTTTTCAGTTCTTGGGGCAAGTCCATAGTAGGATTTAAATAGTTTAACAAGCAGTTCACGGCTCTAATGATGGCTTTAAATACCAAAAAAAAAAAAAAAAGGTATATTACACATTTTGTCTTCAGTGATCATGTCAGGAAGACAAGCATCAAAAAATGCTGAGTAATTAGAACAAAGTGTTCTTGTGGTGAAGGAGGACTTGAGTAGAGGCCCAGTGTCTGCTGCTATCTTAATACCTAACAGATAAATAGATGTACATAGATCTATTCTCTATCATTATATAAAAATGTATTTACATATGTGCATGCCTGTATATAGACCTCTATAAATGTCCTTTTCCTCCTAGTTGTTTCCTCTATTTCCTTTTACTTTCCTCTTGTCCCACTATCATGTTCAGCCTTCATTCGGCTTTCATTAATTCCTCTTGGCTACATTGCACTTGATCAAGCCTTACCAGGCACCCTACACCCTCTTCACCAACAATTTTAGATCACTTGTTGTTCCCTTGTCCCTAGATTTGTTGGCTCTCTCCTGCCTTTCCCCCACCTCCCTCTCTCCCATGACTCCCCAGAACCATTGGTCCATTGTTTTCTCCTCTGGATTTTTTATCCCGCCTATTTTATCTAGATAGACAGGCAAAAACAATATTAAACACGAAACCAAAACAAAGGTTCCCCCCCAATAAAAAACAATCTCAAAAAGCAAAACAAAAAAGAAAAGCCTATAAATAGTTCCACATCTGTTTGTTGACCATTATGAGTGTTTCCTGATTGATTCTGATGAGGTGCCAGGCCCTGTCTGCAAAGTCAAAAACTTCTGGTGCCTGGATATCAAAAGATATAGCATTTGGGGTCTTAAGGGCCGAGAAGCAATAAAGCCCACATGGAAGAAGCACATCAGTCTGTGTGATCATGAAGTGTCCATGGGATCAGGTATTTGACATCAAAGACCTAGAACAAAGAATCATTATCAATGTGAATGAGGGGGAGGGCAAAGTGGAGACCCAAAGCCCATCTATAGATGGTTGGAAGTCCCCTCACAGAAGGATCACAAGGAAGAGATGAGCCAGTCAGTGTGCAGCATAGCACCAGCATAACATACAACTTTCCTCTAGTTCTTTAATGATTCACACACACACACACACACACACACACACTAATGACCCCAATTCTAATTTATAAATCCAACTAGATCAGAGCATGTACACCAGTACACATAAGAGCTGGAAACACAGAAAATCCAGGACAAATATACATTTCAGAACAAATAATGAGAATAGAGATACCAGGAGGGTAGAGGGAAGGTGGAGAAGAAAAGGGGAACTGATCACAATGATCTACATATAACCCCCCCCCCAGGGGGATGGGCAACAGAAAAGTGGTGAAGGGAGACAGCAGTAGGTATCAGACATGAAAAAGTGGGTTGGAAAGGGGGAACTGATTACAAGGATCCACATGTGACCTCTTCCCTGGGAGAGGGACAGCAGAGAAGGGGGGCAAGGGAGACTCCGGATAGGGCAAGATATGACAAAATAACGATGTATAAATTACCAAGGGCACATGAGGGAGCGGGGAAAGGGGAGGGAGGGGAAAAAAAAAGAGGACCTGATGCAAGGGGCTTAAGTGGAGTGCAAATGCCTTGAGAATGATTGGGGTGGGGAATGTATGGATGTGCTTTATACAATTGATGTATGTATATGTATGGATGGTGATAAGAGTTGTATGAGTCCCTAATAAAATGTAAAAGAAGAAAAGAGGAGAAAAAAATGATTAGGGCAAAGACTGTACAGATGTGCTTTATACAATTGATGTATGTATATGTATGAACTGTGATAAGAATTGTATGAGCCCCAATAAATTGTTAAAAAAAGACATGAAAAAAAATGCATAAACCATCAAGGGTTCATGAGGAAGGGTGGAGGAGGGAGGAAAAAATGAGGAGCTAATATTAAGGGCGCAAATAGAAAGAAAATGTTTTTAAAATGATGATGGCAACATATGTACAAATATGCTTCACACAATGGATAGATTGTGATAAGAGCTGCAAGAGTCCCCAGGAAAATGATTTAAAAGAAAAAAAAAGACATAGCGAAAGGTATTTCATTACTTCAATACAATTGATACTTAAATAAGAGCAATAAAACACATACACAGAGCTAGATTATAACAACTTTTAAAAAATTAATGAAAAATATCAAATAAAGCTGTTATTTAAGGTATTTCCATAGTGCTTTTTGATTGGCATCTTTGTGATAGTTAGGTTTATCATGCCAACTAGGCCAACAGAAATGTGTGGGCAGAGTTTAATCAGGTCACATCTTGATTGGAGGGCAACAAGACAAATGGCACTCCAATCCCCCCACCCCCAATATCCTGTCTCTCTTGTTCTCTAGTGATCTGCTTTAGCTAGTCCTCTGCCTCAGCTGTTTGCTGTACAACCTGTGGGCTAAACCAACCCATGGACTGTGTGGCTAGAGCTTGAGGCTACTTCAAGAGCTGCTTGGCATGCTGCTGGTGAGTACATCGCTTAAGCTTGAGGCTGATGGATTCTGTCATGGGCATCGCTTGAGTTCAAGATCCCATGGGCACCTGCTTTGCTAAGCAACTGTGCTACTGATTGTTGCTGTCGCACCCTGCTGTCTGCTGCCTGTGGGCTGACTCTGCTTGTCTTGCCTGAAAGAAGACTCCACTGTCTGCTTTCTTGACCTTGGATGGAAGCCCTAGGTAGTTGAAGGACTTTGAGTATATTAACTTCTTCCAAGAAAGTGAGTTGAACTGAACACTGTGTACTGCCGTGTGGACTAATTAACTGTTATACCCCTCGCTGTATAAACCTATCCTTTTATATATGTGTACTCATACGTGTCCTGGTTTGGTTTCTCTAGAGAACCCTGCCCAGCACAATCCCCATTTGCAATATTGTTTGCTTTTATCCCAGCATGATAGACTGTGTGATTTGTTCATAACGATCTGTTCACTGTAAGAGTAGGATCCCATTCCTAAAAGTAGGTCAATTAGACAATAATCATTGTGTTTGATATAATAGAAAGTTAGGAGACTTCTTTTCTCGGAACACATCATGTTGATCTTTGAAAACCCCTTTTCGCTTCTGCTGAACTTAAAGCAATTGCTGTGACAATATTTGAACTCTATGAAGACTTCCAGGAATTGTCTGATTCACTCAGAATATCTCTTGGGAATTTGGGGCCTAACACAATGCTGAAATGAATGACAGCATATCACTCTCTGGCTGTTTGGTACTGTTTCTCTTTAAGTTATATGTATACTGAAATAAGCACAAGGGAATAAAATATATTTCATCAAAAGTATAATGAGTTTTATAAAATGAATAAACAATGTTGCAAGCATAGTTTCATCTAATTTTTCATACCTGTGCGTGGAATGAACATGCTTCCCAGGGTCAGCTTAGAGTATGCTGTTGCAAAGGTAACAGTTTTTAAAAAGAGTTAAATACGTAAATTTGTAATTTCCACATTTGTTACGCCCATCTTGTGATAACCCTGATTGCAAGTACTATTTTAAAACTGCTTCACCAAACTCAATACAGAATTAGATATCTCTTCTGCCTAACTGGTGGGGTAAGTGCCATTTACACAGTAGCCCTGATGGCAGACACATTCATTTGCTAACCACAACGGTAGCAGTTGGAAACCACCAGCCTCTCCAATGGAGAAAGACAGTGCTTTCTATTCCTGTAAAGAGTTCCAGTCTCATAAACTCACGGTAGCAGTTCTACCCTGTCCTACTGGGTTGCTAATAATCAAAATTGCCTCGGTGGCAGTGAGTTTGGGTTTGGGGTCTACATATGAGCTTGATTACTGTAGTTATGTAATGAAGCTTAGAATTGAGCAACCTGATTCTTCCCATTTTACTCTTTTTTAAAAAAATAGGTTTAGTTATTTCAGCTTCATTGCCATCTAATAAAATGTTTGGACTATTCTTGTCTGTATCTACCCAAAACTCATGTAGGAATTGGTATTGAAATTGTGATAAACTGTATATGCATCTTGCTGTTGTTGTAGGTAGGTGCAGTTGGGTCAGGTCCAACTCATAGGGAACCTGTGCACAAGAGAAGGAAGTGTCACCTGGCCCTGTGCCATCCTGGCAATTGTTTTCATGCCGGAGCCCATTGTTGCAGCCATCGTGTCAATCCATCTCGTCGAGGGCCTCTTCAATTGTGCTGCCTCTATGTCCTTCTCCAGGAACTGGTCTTTCCTGATAACATGTCCAAAATATGCAAGACTAAGTCGTGCCATCCTTGCCTCTAAGGAGCCTTTTTGGCTGTGCTTCTTCCAAGACAAATCTGTTCCTTATTCAATGTCTGACTTTCATATGCACATGAGCCCGTTGGAAATGCCATGGCATGGGTTAGAGATGCCTTATTTCTTAATATAGTATTCCTGCTTTGGGACACTTTAAAGAGATCTGTGCAGCAGATTTACCTACTGCATTGCATCTTTTGACTGCTGCTTCCATGAATACTGACTGTGGATCCAATATGAGGGAGAGTGATATTGGGGTTATGGTGAATCTTCTTGTATAGATGGTGGAGTCTAGCCTGTCAATTGGGTCATGGTCTGATGATGCTTCCCTATGGGTGTGGCCTTCTCATGAGGGTTCTGGGAACTTCCTCTTTTTCTCCTGAGAGGTGGGTCACACTCTCTCTCTGCTTCACCTTCCTCCTGATGGGCCACTTCCAGCCAAGCTCATGGCAGCCAGAGTCCTGGAGATGTGTCCACCCCCATTGGAGCTTCAAGACTTTGCACTCACCAACCTGGGATCTTTCTGTATCATTGCATGTGCCTGTGGGAGCCTGAAGAAAATGTATGGACTAGTATCAAACTTAAGGTCTATTTTCAGACATAGGGATTTAGTCTGGACTGGGCTGGGATGTTTTCTCAATATACAATTACTCTTTGATATAAAGCTCTTTCTTATACATATATGAGTATCACTGGATATGTTTTTCTTGACAACCCAGCCTAACACAAGTCCTGGTTTTATTTCTTTAAAAAATTTTTTAATGGTTTAATCGGGCTATAATTAACCTATATAATTCAACAGTTCAGTCATATCAAGAAGGGTTGTGAAATCATCACCACAGCATTTTGGAATCTTTTCATCCTTTTTTTTTGGATAATTTTATTGAGGGTTCTTACAGTGCTTACTACGATCCATACATCAATTGGACCAGGCATATTTGCACATATGTTGCCACCATTCTTTTCTAGACAGTTACTTTCTATTGAGTCCTTGGTATCAGCTCCTCTTCCCCACCCCTTCTTTTCCCACTCCCACCACCATTATGTCCTCTTGATAAATTTTAAATTATCATTATTTTCATCTCTCACACTGACCACTGTCTCCCCTCCCCCATGGTCTCTGTTGTTCTTCCCCCTGGAGGGGGGTATGTGGTTGTGTGTCGATCATTAAGATTGGTTCCCCATTCTTACCATTCCCCCCACCCCCTTCCCATTTGGTATCACTCTTCCCATTCCTGCTCATGGGTTGTGTGTGTCGTGAGCTCTTCTCTCTATCCACACCTGTGTACATGCTCCAGTCTAGTCCGAAGTGAGAGGCATCACTGGGGTCATGGTGGTGGTGGTGGGGGGGGGTTGGGGGGGAGGAAGCCTCAAGGAACCAGAGGAATATTGTGTGCTTCATCAGTGTTTTACTGAGACCTGGTTGACTCTGCCCTGTGACCCCTCTATGGGGGATGTTCCATTGTCTACAGATTGGCTTTGGGTCTCTGCTCTGACCCAGCTTGTTCTCAACCATATGTATTTGTTTGTTTGATTGGTAAGGATCTTCTGATGACTGTTACCTAGTCCCAATGACACCTCATGATCGCACAGGCTGGTGTGCTTCTTCCATGTGTGCTTATTGTTTCTCTGCTAGATGGCCACTTGTTTTACATCAGACCTTTAAGACCCAAGATGCTATATCATTTAATAGCTGGGCACCATCTGCCTTCTTCATCATATTTGCTTATGCACCCATTTTGTCTTCCACGATTGTGCTGGGAGGGTGAGCATCTCAGATTGCCAATTTGTTAGAACAACATGTTCTTGTATTGAGGGAGGGCATGAGCAGAGGCCCGAAGTCTGTCCACTACCTCAGTATATCACCATATAAATATATGTGCATAGGCCAATACCTTTATTTTTATGAATTTTAATGTAATCACATATGGACACCCCTATGCTTATACCTCTATCCATAGCTTTGCTTCCTAGATAATTCCTCTGTTTCTTTTTACCTTTTTTCTGCCCCACCATCAGGCTCCCCCCTACTTCTGTCTCATCGTACTTCCTCTCTGCTAGATCACAGTTGTGCCATCACCCCCAGGATCTCTATATCCTCCTCATTATTGATTTTTATTCCCTAGTTGTTCCCCTGTCTATGGCATTGTTTGCCCACCGCACACTTACCCCACCCCCTTTTCCCCCCAAGTCCCCTTGGGACCATTGGTCCTGTTGCTTTCTTCTCAAGCTCACTTCCTATGCCTGTCTTATGTAAGTAGGCATACCAACAATGGCATCGACCAAACAAATAGAAAACAAATGATTGAAAGAAAAGGAAGAAGGGAAAAAAAAACCACCACCACCACCACAACAAAACACGCATAATTCCAGGTCTGTCTGTTGACCTTTTGAGTATCTCCCCACTGGTCCTGGGGGAGTTCTGGAAACTGCCCCTCCTAGCCTGAAGTCTATTTTGGGGGGGCTCTTTAGGGTCTTTGTGGATTTGCTTTAGTTTCCTTACTGATCTGTTATCTTCTCTTCTTGGTTTGCCCCAGGTTTTATTTCTCTAGAAAATCCGGCCTCTAGAGAACCCTGCCTAATGCACAAGCATTATCATTACTGATGTCAGATGGATCTTGGCTGAAAGCAGAAAATACAAGAAAAATGTTTACTTGTGTTTTTTTAACTATGCTAAGATATTTGACTGTGAGGCTCCTTAGAAGCTATGGGTAGCCATGAAAAGAATGCGAATTCCAGAACTCTATTGTGTTCATGCAGAACCTGTACATGGATGTGGTAGTTACAAAATTTTATGTCAAATTTATAAATAAGTATAGGGGCGGAGTCCAGTCTGTCAATCAGTTCACAGCCTGATGATGCTTCCTTGTGGGTGAGGATTCTGGGAACTTCCTCTCTTTCTCCCTGAAGGTTGGCCATACTCTTTCTCTTTTCTTCACCTCCTGTTGAGGAGCCACACTGGGAAAGCTGGAGGAGCCCTACGGAGACTCACGCCAGTGCTGAGATGCTTCATCAGCATTGGTTCTTCAAGACCTTTCACCCATGGGCCTGTTATCTTTCTGCATTTGGCATCATTGCATGTGCTCTGTAAATCTAAAGAGGAATTTATGGACTAGTATCTGACATACAGGCTAATGTCAGATTTATGGACTTAATCTAGACTGTGCTGGAATGTTTCCTCAATATACTCTTGAATGTAAAGCTTTCTCTTACGTGCATATGAGTGTCTCTGGATTTGTTTCTCTAGTCAACCGGGCCTAACACAATGAATTAAGAGGCAGTTATATGAACGGAACAAGGGCATACTGTATGATTTAAAATCAGGAAACATGTGCATCTGGGTTGTATCCTTTCACCATACTTACTATCTGCTGATCAAATCATCAGAGAAACTGGATTATGTGAAAAACAATGTGTCATCAGACTTGTAGGAAGGCTAATTGACAACCTGTGATATGTACATAACATAATCTTGCTCGCTGAAAGTACAGAGGACTTGACATACTTACTGATGAAGATCAAGGAGGACAACCTTCAGTATGGCTTACAATTCTAGATAAAGGAAAACAAAATCTTCACAACTGAACCAGTAAGTAACCTCATGTTAAACGTAGAAAAGTTTGAAGTTTTGAAGGGTTTCCTCTTACTTGGATCCAAACTCAATGATCATGGAAGCAGCATTCAAGAGATCAAAGGGTGCATGACATTGAGTCAATCTGTGGCACAAGGATTCTTTAAAGTGTTGCCAAGCAAGGATGTTATTTTGAAGACTAAGATGCACCTGACCCAAACCACGGTCTTCTCAATCACCTTGTATACAAGTAAAAGCAGGCCACTGCTTAAGGAAGACTGAAGACGAATTAATTCATTTGAATTATGGTGCTGGCAAAAAGTATTGAAAGTACCACGAAGTTCCAAAAGAATAAACAAATCTGTCTTGCAAGAAGTACAGACAAAATGTTCCTTGGAAGCAGGAATGGCAAGACTTTGTCTCATGCACTTTGGACAAGTTATCAGGAGAGACCCGTTCCTGGAAAAGGGCTTCATACTTGGTAAAGTCGAAGGACAGTAAAAACGTAGAAGACCCTTGACAACATAGGTTGACATAGTAGATACAACAATGAGACAAACATAAAAACAACTCTGCGGATGGCACGGGGCTGGGCAGTGTTTTCTTCCGTTGTACATGGGGTTGTTATGAGTCAGAATGAACTCAACAGAACTAAACAAGAACAACATTGTTACCATCTACCACCATCTGCGCACGTCCAACTTTATGATTACGTGGGTCAGACAATACCGTTCATGATAGGTAATTCAGGCCTCATGGTGACTTGGTGGCCCATGGTGAGGCGTTCAGTCTCCACCAAGGCCCAGTAACAGGCCAACAGCTGTTTTTCAAAGGGGGAGTAGTTATTTGCAGAGGATGGCAAGACTTTACTCCAAAATCCCAATGGCCTATGCTGTGATTCACCAATAGGGGTCTGCCAAAGACTCCACACTGCATCTTTATCTACAACTGACACCTCTAGCACAATTGGGTGAGCTGGATCATATGGTCCCAGTGGCAGAGCAGCTTGCATGGCAGCCTGAACTTGTTGAAGAAAGCCTTTTCTTGTTCTGGGCCCCACTCAAAAATGGAAGCTTTTCGTGTCACTTGATAAATAGGTCAAAGTAGAACACCCAAGTGAGGAATATGTTGCCTCCAAAATCCGAAGAGGCCCACTAGGCGTTGTGCCTCTTTTTAAGTCATTGGGGGAGCCAAATGTAATAGCTTATCCTTCACTTTGTATCCATCTTCCCTTCCCAACTCCCTGCCGGCAGGCTTTGAGCTGCAGCACTAGTGGAAGTGATCCTATGTAATCAACCTGCCACCAAGTTGCTGGTTGATCTCTCTGAGGAATTGTCACATATCTTGGACTTAATGTTGGTTTCTGTTGCTGGAAAATGGGACACTCAGCAGTGGCAGTGGCCAAGTCAGCCTTGGTGAGTGGAAGTCCATGTTGCTGTGCCCATGCATAACCTCCATCCCTGCCGCCATGTCCACTTTGTTTATGTGCTCATTGGGCGGTAACAGGAGTGGCAGAGGAAAGAGGAGGACCAGTCTCCACAGCGCGTGTCATCTTATCCACTTGATTATTAAAGTCCTCCTCTTCAGAGGTAATCCTTTGGTGAGCGTTCACGTGAGATACAATTACCTTTACTTTCTTGGTCCGTTCAGAGAGGTCTATGCACATGCCTCTTCCCCACACCTCCTTGTCACCAATTTTCCAACCATGGTCCTTCCAATTCCACAGCCCATGAATCAGTATACAGTCTCACATCTGGCCATTTTTCCTGATATGCAAACTGAATGGCCAGGTGCACTGCTCGAAGTTCGCCTATTGGAAAGATTTCCCTTCAACACTGTCCTTTAGGGACATCCAGAAAGGGGCTGTAGTGCTGCTGCTGTCCACTTACTAGTGGCACCTGCATATCGTGCAGAGCCATCTGTAAACCATGCATGACTTTTTTAGTCTTCAGTTAAAGTATGGTAAGGAACTCCCCAGGAGGCCATAGGTGCTGACTGGGAGAAAGAAGGCAATATGACAGGAGTGGAGACTGTGGGCATTTGGGCCACTTCTTCATGCAGCTTACTTGTTGTACTGTGCTGTTTTGCAAGTTGATAGGACGGTAGAAACCACCACCAGTATTTGAAATATCAACAAGGTCACACAAAGTGAACAGGACTCAGTGGAGCCTTATGACAAAGGCCCCATGATCTCCTTCCAAATATTAGCCAGTGAAAACCATAGGAGTCACAAGAGACTCTTTACCAATATAGAGCTAGAAGAAGCACCCCATAGTTTTGAAAACACATAGTATCTGAAATAATGATCTCAAGCATGCCAACAATCATGAAGATGCCACTGGACCAGACAGCATTTTGTTCTGTTGTATATGAGTGTGGTCGTTACATAATCTGGTGTCAATTTGGGACTTGAGAGGATTAAAGGTGAAGGGGTGGAGTCTAATCTGTCAATTGGGTCATAGCCAATGAGGCCTCTGTGTGGGCATAGCTTTCTCCTGAGGATTGTGGACAACTCGGATATTCCTCCTTGGAGGCAGGAGACACCTCTCTCTCTGCTCACTCCCTGAGAGATGCTTTACTGACAAGACACGTGGCACCACTCTGATAAACCCTGTGTTCTGGGAGCTGGAGGAGCCATGTGGAGACCCCTGCCAGTGCTGAGATGCTTCTACTGCCACTGGATCCACAAGACTTTACACCCACTGGCCTGTGATCTTCCTGCATTTGGTGTCATTGCGTGTGTTTCAGGAATCTGAAGAGGACTTTATAGATTGGTATTAGGCATATAGGCTAATATCGAATTTATGGTCTTGATCTGGACTGGGATGGGATGTTTTCTCAATATTCAATTGCTCTTATATATAAACCTCTTCCTTATACACATATGAGTCTCCTTGGATTTGTTTCTCTAGACTACCCAGACTAACACAATGAGGTTGCCATGAATAAAAGCCACCTTCCATGGAAATCAACAGCAAATTGCAACCATATTTTCCTCGATATAGTTTCAAAGTCCTGTCCATGTCTAAGTGGAAAGAAAATGACAAATAAGTTAATTTACCATTACATCTTCTCTTCCATCCCCAAACCTAACCCACTTTCATCAACTCAATTCTGACTCTTGGTGACCCTATACAGGGTTTCTGGATCTGTAAATCTTTATGGGAGCATAAGGCCACATCTTTCTCACAAGAAGTGGCTGGTGGCTTTGACCTACTAACCTTACAGTTAGCAGCCCAATGTCTAGCCCACGGTGCCACCAGGGCTCCTGTGTTTTCTTTCCTACTTCCCCAGCTTGTGAAGGGATGTGGTCGCCTGCATCTGTGTTGAGTGATTATCTTCATATTCTTCTAAATTTTTTTCTTTAGAAATTGGAAATATCTTTGATCATTCTCATATTAATAATCATAATAATTAGAAAAACAACTATTGTCAGTTTTTAGTACCTACCACATGGTAAGTATTTTTATGCCAATTATCTTCACAATAATGAAAGACAGATATTATTTACTTCCAGGAGCTAAAAACAATGAGTGGGTAATGTTGACATAATTTATGTGGATCACTTATTTCCATTAACATTTTTCACAGCTCCTTGAAGGAGTCCTTTGCCAGTTTCCTAGCCAGCTCAAAGCCCTCACAGGAATATTGTGAGGCAGGCTGGCAGCCAGCATCTTTAGATAGGCATTACTTGAGCCTAATTTGGTTTTCTGCCTGACACCTAGCATAGTTTTAGAAAGAAATGCAGGTAATAAAGCAGTGAACAGCTATACAATCAAAGTACAAATACAGTTCTCATACTGGGTAGTGTATCACAGGTGTTTCTTTCAGGGTGTCTCAATCATATACTTGCCTGGTAATGAAAGATGGAATAAAATTACTCCAAATTTAGCTTTCTTTTGATTAAAAAAAGTTATAGCATTCAAAAGAACAGGCCAGCAACTTATTTTCTTGCATAAATCAGTCAAGGTAATCAACCAGGCACTGCTGGATTCCCCACTAAGTCTACTCCACTCCTTGTGTTGTAGCCATGGTATATTGAGCTCATTCTTCACCCTTCCTTCCAAACTAACCCTGAGACCCTTGGGTGTCCTCCACTGTATTCATAGTACTCAAGTAGATGTGTCACCACCCATCAGACTCCACACCAAGTGAGGGCTTGCTGAGTGCCAGCTGACAAATAGAGTGAGGTCAGAGAAACACTGAGGACAAGTATGGGTCGAGACCGCTAGAGAGCTCAAGATATCTACCACAGAGTATTTCCCACAAATCGATATACTGAGCAAATAATTAAAGAAGCTGAATTATGTGAAGAAGAATACAGCATCAGGATTGGAGGAAGGTTTATTAACAACCTGTGACATGCCAATGACGCAACCATAGTTGCTGAAAGTAAGGAGGACTTGAAGCCCTTGCTGATGAAGATAAAGACACAGCCTTTAGTGTGGACGACAACTCAATACACAGACAACCAAAGTCTTCACAGCTGGAGCCGTAAGTAACAAAGGTCAACCTTGACAATCCTACAGAAAGCCATTTCCCTCTGCAACGCAGGGGGCTGCCATGAAAAAAGAAAAGGCTTTTGAGCAGCTATTTATTATTATTAAATACTTTTATTGGGGGCTCTTACATCTCTTATCACAATCCATACATTCATCCACTGTGTCAAGCACCTTTGTACATATGTTGCCATCTTCATTTTCAAAGTATTTTCTTTCTACTTGAGTCCTTGATATCAGCTCCTCATTTCCCCACTCTCCCTTCCCATTCCTCCCTCATGAACCCTTGATAAGCTATAGATTATTATTTTCATATATTGCATCCTCCTCTGTCACCCGTCACCCACTTTCCTGTTGCTCATCTCCCTGGGAGGGGGTTATATGTTGATCCTTGTGATCAATTCCCCCTTTCTTCCCCCACCTTTCCCTTATCCTCCTGGTATCTCTATTCCCATTGTTGGTCCTGAGGGGTTTATGTAAGCTGGGTTCTCTGTGTTTCAGGCTCTGTAGCAGTGTACCTGTTCTGGTCTAGTCTGATTAGTAAGGTAAAATTGAGGTCATGAGAGGCAGTGGGAGGAAGCATTAAAGAACTAGTGGAATATGGTTCATCGGTGCTATACTGCCTCTGACTGGCTGATCTCTTCCTTGCCTGAACCTGCTATAAGAGGATGTCCAAATGTCTAAAGATGGGCTTTGGGTTTCCATTTCATGCCCCAGCCACCCTCCCTGCCACCATTCACATTGGTATGATTTTGTTCTGGGTTTTAGATGCCTGGTACCTGATCCCATTGACAACTCATGATCTCACAGGCTGGTGTGCTTCTTCCATGTGGGCTTTGTTGCTTCCCTGCTAGATGGCCACCTGTTAATCTTCAATCCTTTAAGACCCCAGATGCTATAACTTTTGATAAACGGGCACCATCAGCTTTCTTCACCACGTTTTCTTATGCACCCATTTTGTCTTCAGCCATCGTGTTGGGAAGGTGAGCATCACAGAAGAGCAACTGTTTTTTAATTCACTTATTTCTTTTCTGTGTTTTAAACTCACTTGTGAAAACATGTACTCCACGTAAAAACAAAATGGCTCAGAGATGAACTGATAATGAGTAAAGATAACTGCTAGGGATATTCTTCTGCCAGTGAAGTGTCCCTGAGCACTTTAGTGCTAACCAGAGGGTTCCTTGGTGTGCGTGCAAGTAGGGCAGTGGAGGTCGGAGAATGAGTGGAACATTTAAAGGCCTCAGATTACGACTGGGACTGGGACAAAGATTATTACTAGGATGGGATACTCAGTAACATTGAAAGATTTGAACTCATAGCAACCCTACAGGACAGAGTGGAATTGTTCCTAAGACTGTAACTCTTGATGGGAGTACTGAACCTTATCTTACTTCCTTGGAGCAGCTGGTAGTTTCCAACTTCTGACCTTGCGGTTAGCAGCCCAATGCATAACCCACTAGGCCACCTGAGATAATTAAAGATTATTGTGCCAACCTGGCCTATAAACACATGTGGTATTAATGGAAGAGTGGAGGAATAAATGGCTCGGGGAACCTCACCTTTCTAGTTCTCAGGTCTCTTGCTTTCTGATGGTCAGACCAGGGTGCAGCTGCCTTGGCCAGTTCCCTGTTTCAGCTGGCAAGGCTCACTTTCTGCAAGACATCCCTAAGGAGAAGCCACATGAACATACCCTGATGCGCCCCTGGGTCCTGGAGCAGCCACGTGGAGAACCCTGCCAGTGCTGAGATGCTTACAAGTTCACTGACTCGGCTTTCCTCCTGCAGTCAGCATCATAGTGTGTGTTTTGTGAGATGGCAGAGGACTTTGTGGATTGGTGTTGGACATATGGGTTAATGTTTGGACATATGGGTTAAAGCTTGTGGGCTTGGGCGGCATTGGGTTGGGATGTTTTCTTGATGTGCACTTACCCTTTATATAAAACTCTCTCATACATATGAGTTTCTGTGGATTTGTTTCTCTAATGTATTCAGAGCAACACACCCCAGAGCTCATAGCAGAGTATTTCCTCCTCTGGAAGTGTCCTGCCATGACAGTGACTTGTGTAGGCTGAGCCTTGTTTGTGTGAGCTTTTAAAATATTTTTCCTGGTTTCCAGCGCCTCACCTAGCAGAATATACAGCACAGGCATCAGTGAAAAACTTGTTAAACAAGAAGCACATAGATGTAGAATGACCGAACTAATCCTGCATTTGTATCAGGATGTACCCATCTTTCTGAAATATGATGC
Organism: Tenrec ecaudatus; assembly: GCF_050624435.1. Lineage (NCBI taxonomy): Eukaryota > Metazoa > Chordata > Mammalia > Afrosoricida > Tenrecidae > Tenrec > Tenrec ecaudatus. Next base: position 70,218,447 of record NC_134539.1, on the reverse strand, counting down.
CAAGTGATTTCTTTTTATTCATTTAGCTAGACAATAAAGGTAATTATTTAGAGTAGTCAAAACAAAAAGAGGAACAAGAAGAAAAAAGCAGAAGAGGAAGGGGCAGTCCCCTCTTACATAGACACTTCTCACTTCTATTTAAGAGTTTATTTCTGTAGGTACAAGCATGATGTAGTGAACTAACAGAGAGGTCTGTGGGGCCAGCTCCAATCCCAGCTACATGGATCCCGTCCCCCAAAAGATTGAACTACAGAAGACAGCACTGAACATACAGCCTGGGGAGAATGACGAGTCTGCCCAAACCACACAGAGCAAAGTAAGAGGGAAAAAGAAACAGAGAGAGTGGACCACATCCTGGCTCACCAAACCCAAAGGATAACACTCCTGCTCAGAGCATCTAAGGCACAGAGAAAACCGTAGGGCCAGCCTCACCATGAGACATGACGTCCCCTTACTGACCTACAGTGCTGTAGGGGACAGCACTAGAGACACAGTGAGAAAATGTGCTTGGTCTGACCCCCATATCTCCCCCTCCCCAACCAGGGTGAAACACAAAGGGAACGCAACAGAGCAGCAAGGGGAACAAAGCAACAGTTTGCAAGGAATCCCTAAAATAGACTTCAGACTTGTAGGGCTGGGCTTAGCACCTCATCAGACTCAATCGCAAAACATTCATAAGGGTCAGCAGACAGACCTGGAACTATTAATAGCCTGCCCCTCTTTTATTTCTCTCTTCTTCCTTTGTTTCATGTCTATCTATATAAGATAGGTGAGATAAACAATCCTGAGAAGAAAACAATGGGAGCAATGGTTCCAGGGGAACAGGGGAGAGAGAGGTGGGGAGTCAACAAACCCAGGGACAAGGGAACAACAAGAGATCTAAAATTGATGGCAAGGAGGGTGTAGAATGCCTGGTAGGGTCTGAGCAAGTGCAATGTAGCTGAAAGGAATTACTGAGAGCTCAATGAAGGTCAAATATGATAGTGGAACCGGAAGAAAGTAAAAGGAAATAGAGGAAAGAACAAGGAGGTAAAACACATTTATAGAGGTATAAATTTAAGCATGTATATATGTAAATATATTCATATAGAGTTATGTATATATATTTATATATTAAGTATCAAGGTAGCAGATGGACATTGGGGCTCTGATAAAGTCCTCCCTCAATGCAAGAACGTGGAAGAAGCACACCAGGCTGTATGATCATGAGGTATCCATGGGATCAGGTATCAGGCATCTAAAACTCAGAACAAAATCATACAATGTGAAGGGGTGGGGGGGGCAGAAAGAACGTATAGAGTGGAGTCCCAAAGCCCATCTGTAGACAATTGGACATCCTCTTACAGAAGGGTGACAAGGAAGAGACGAGCCATTCAGTTCTTTAATGCTTCCTCCCTGGTTCTACCTTACACATCTGGCTAAACTGGACCAGGTACACTGGTACAGATCAGAGCTTTTGACACTCGGAATTCGGGACAGATAAACCCCTCAGGAATAATAATGGGAGTATAGACCCCATGACGTAGGGAGAAGGTGGGGGAGGAATGGGGAGAAAGGGCGGACCGATCACAATGATCAACATATAACCCTCCACCCTCAAGGGGGACGAACAACAGAAAAGTGGGCAAAGGGAGACAGCACATGGTGTAAGATATGAAAATAATTATAATTTATCAAGGCGTCACGAGGATGGGAGGGTGAGGAAGGAAAGGGAAAAAAGTAGCTGATACCAAGGGCTCTAGTAGATAGAAAATGTTTTGAAAATGATGATGGCAACGTATGTACAAATGTGCTTGATACAAGTGATGGATGGATTGTTATAAGAGCTGTAAGAGCCACCAATAAAATGATCTATTAAAAAATAAACTGATATGCTTGGAAGATTTAAGGTCATCTCGTGCGCACAACTTCACACCGTCCAAAAGTAGATTTTTAAATTGACGTTTAGTGTTTGATCTACAGAAAATGGTGGCGGGGAATTTTAGAAACTGTCCATTTTCACCCCTTCACTTGAAGCAAGAAACCGAGTTTTAGAAAGTCTCAGTATCTTGCCAAAGCCCACACTCCTGGTTACTTTTCTCTTACCACCCGGTTGGTATGTACCAAGTAAGGATTGAAAGAGATCTATATTTGTGTCCATTCCAAAGAAAGGCAACCCCACAGAAAGCATAAAACAATATCATTAATATGACAGATGAGTAAATCTTTTCTGGTTGCAGCAGTACATGGGCAGGGAGTGTCCAGCCATATTCAAGCTGAATTTATAAGAAGCTATGCAAGGATGGATACCACTGATGACACCAGAGGGATCTTGGCTGAAAGCAGAGAACACCAGAAAGATGTTCACTTGTGTTCTGTTGACAAAGCAAAGGCACTCAACTGTGAGTATCATACAATCATTGGATAGCATTTAGAAGAATGGGAAATCCATACTGTTTAATTGTGCTCATGTGGAACCTGTGATTAGACTTTGAGGGTGTGGTTTGAACAGAACAAGAGGATAATGCATAGTTTAAAATCTGGAATGAGGTGTGTCAGGGCTATGTCCTTCCACCATATTTATTCAATCTGCATGCTGAGCAAATAATCCGAGGAGATGCATTAGATGAAGAGGAATGTGGCATTAGAATTAGAGGAAGGTGCGTTTGTGCGTTTTCAACCTGTGATACGTAGATGACACAACCTTGCTTGTTGAAAGCCAAGAGAACTTAAAGCACTAACTGATAGAGACCAACAAATACAGCCTTCAGAATGGATGGCACTGAATGAAAAAAACTAAAAAACAAAACACAATGTTACCACGATACCAATAAAAAGCATCATGGTAAACAGAGAAAAAAATTGAAGTTGTTAAGAATTTCATTTTATGTGGATCCAAAATCTCTGTCAATGGAAACAGTAGTCAAGATATTAAATAATGTGCTTTGAGCAAATGAGCTGCAAAAACCCTAAAGAGTTTAGACGCAAAGATGTCACTTTAAAGACTAGGGTGTTCCTGACCAACGTTATACCCCCTCCCCCACCATTATTGAATTGACTACAACCCGAAGCAACACTCTAGGACTGAATAGAACTGCCCCTTTGGGGTTCTGAAGCAGTTGTTCAACAAATGTTGATTGAAACAAAATAACAAGCAGTAAATCTTTCTAGGAGCCAAAAGCCTCATCTTTTTTTCCCAGAGTGACTGGTAGATTTGAACAACTGTTCTAAGATATGCACGGCAGCAAACCCGATGGAACACAGGTAAGTAATGTACGGCTCCTGACTTTAAGAACCCACAGTCCACAAGAAGAGATGTGCAATCAAGCAATTACAGTTCTGCACATTACACCCAACAATCCAATGTCTGTGAGGTACAGTAATTGTACAGGGACAGGAGAACACCATTCTGTTGGGAGAGGTTTATTTTTTTGTTTTTTTTTTCCTTCCTTTTTTTTTTTCCTATGGGAGAGGTTTAAAAAGGCTTAATAGGGTTTTTGAACCAAGTTTTGGAGGACAAATTTAAGTTTTGAACCAAGTTTCAGAGGCATAAATTAAACAAAAATTTTTTTAAAGTTTTAAGATTTTATTAGGGACTCATACAACTCTTATCACAATCCATACATATACCTACATCAATTGTATAAAGCACATCTGTACATTCTTTTCCCTAATCATTTTCAAAGCATTTGCTCTCGACTTAAGTCCTTTGCATCAAGTCCTCTTTTTTCCCCTCCCTTCCTGCTGCCCCCTCCCTCATGAGCCCTTGATAATTTATAAATTATTATTTTGTCATATCTTGCCCTATCCAGCTTCTCCCTTCACCCCCTTTTCTGTTGTCCATCCCCCAGGGAGGAGGTCACATGTAGATCCTTGTAATCGGTTCCCCCTTTCCAACCTACTCATCCTCTACCCTCCCAGTATCGCCCCTCACACCCCTGGTTCTGAAGGTATCATCCACCCTGGATTCCCTGTGCCTATAGCTCCTATCTGCACCAGTGTACATCCTCTGCTCTATTCAGGCTTGCAAGGTAGAATTCGGATCATGGTAGTGGGGGGGTGGGGGGAAGGAAGCATTTAGGGACTGGAGGAAAGCTGTATTCTTCATCGATGTTTCGTCGCACCCTGACTGACTCTTCTCCTCCTCTAGACCCCTCTGTGAGGGAATCTCCAGTGGCCGACAAATGGGCTTTGGGTCTCCACTTTGCACTTCCCCCTTCATTCACTATGGTAAGATTTTTTTTTAATGATGCCTTATACCTGATCTCTTTGACACCTAGTGATCACACAGTCTGGTGTGCTTCTTCCATGTGGTGTGGGCTTTGTTGCTTCTGAGCTAGATGGCCGCTTGTTCACCTTCAAGCCTTTAAGACCCCAGACACTATCTCTTTTTATAGCCAGGAACCATCAGCTTTCTTTGCCACATTTTCTATGCACCCGTTTGTCCTCAGCAATTGTATCATGGAGGTGTGCACCCAGTGATATGATTTTTAGCAAAAGAATAAAAGGAAGTAATTCAGTCATTCAAATTTACCACCCTATAATTCAGGCGAATGCTGGTAGCAGTGATGGATGATCATTTTTCTTAAAAATGTCAATATACACTATGTCCAAACTTATTGTGGACATCTCAAAATTATATTTATTCATTAATCCATCATCTAGTATATGCTATTTTCTGGGCATAAAAGCTACATTAAAAGAGATGCTGACCCTGGAGAAACTCATTGGGTATAGCAATAGTGATTCTATACCCGAACTGTAATTTAGAACCAATGGGGGAGTCTTTGAAATACACCATTTTCCATTTTATTCCAAGTGTGCTTTGAAGTTGAAAACCTCTGGTATAGTGAAGCCTACATGGATGGGATTCGCTGACTAGGCATATTGTTTTAGGATGAAAGGAGCTCCTGTCTAGTGTCGTCCACAAAGATAATGTTCTATATCCTAATTCGCTGAGTGTGCCTGGACCTCTACGTTACAACTCTTGGTCTCTCCTATCTGGAAGACAGAAGAGCGAAGAAAATTAAGGACACATGGAAATAACCAATCCACTAGCCTCCACGAGCCAGAGACCAAAGAGCTAGATGGTGCCCAAATGCTACTGCAGAAGGGCCAGGGTGGAGTGGGGGAAGAGTGCGGAGCAAAAGTCAGTAAAAATGGCCGGGCTTATTGTTTGCTAGAGCAGTGGTTCTCAAACTTCCTAATGCTACGGCCCTTATAGTTTCTCATATTGTGGTGACAGCCGCCAACCATAAAATTATTTTCATTGCTACTTCATAACAGTCATTTTGCTACTGTGATGAATCGGGGGACCCCTGTGAAAGGGTCGTTCGACTCCAAAAGGGGCCGCAACCCGCAGGTTGAGAACTAGAGATTGGCAGAACCTCCAAGGCTGTGACCTTTAGAGACCCTTCGGGTCTGGAAAAGAATTCACCCTGACAGCTAAACACTAGGCAGATCTACAAAGGGAACCTTAAGGAGGAATGCACTGGGGAGAAGGACACTAAAGGAGTTGCACATCCTACAATAATCACTAGCTGATACTTGAAAGGCAGCCTGGACCCCAGTTCAGAAGGGTGAGGAAAGAAAGGAACACAAGCAGGAACCAGGAGAAAGCGAGATGCTGACGTCATAGTGTGACGATACCAATCGATGTCATGAAACTAAAAAGTGTATGAATTGTTAAATGAAAACCTAAGTTACTCTGTAAATTTCGCTTCATATTATAATAAAACGTTGAAAAACAGAAAACTGAAAACCCAGCTGCTACGGGGTCGACTAGAGGTCATGGTGACGCCGTGCGCTTCAAAAAGTTTCCCATGACTGAGTTTCTGAAAGCCGATAATTCAGCCTTTCTTCTGAGACCTCTCTGGGTTAACTCAAACTACAACCTTTCGGTTAGCAGCCGGTGTGTGAACCGTTTGTACCACCCGGGACTCTCAGTTTCATACGCTGGAGGTGCCTAAATATGAGTGGGGTCCAAAAAGTTGATGGGGAAAGTCCATGATCTTTTAATTCCATTAAACAAACTAACAACACAAACCTTTTATTGTGTATCATCATCAGTTTACATTCAACCACTCACTGAATCTGCTGATGTCTTGTCGTCTTGACCTGGATCCACCGTGCCCCCCCCCCATTGCCCTCTTGTTGCATATTGTCTTTCCCTTTACCCAAGTGAACACCTGCCTATCCTCTCACCATGGTGTCCCTTTCCCTCCCACTTCTGGTCACCATCAAAGTCTGTTTTGGTGTGAAGATCTTTTGTTGACTCTTTTAAAAAGTGACCTCATAAAACATTTGTCCTTTGGGGCAAATTTCACTCTACAGTCATCCATCTTTGAGGTATTGCACAGGTTCATTGTTATTCTTTAATGATACATAGCACTCCACTGTGCGTATGCATTACAAGGTATTGATTTTCCACCAATGAGCATGTAGGTGTTTCCATTCGTTTCTGTTGTGACTATTGTTGTGATGAATACAGGTGTGCACCTATATTTGTTTGTGCTGCAGTCCTTTTTTGTTTTTTCATTTTATTTATTTATTTGATTTGTGGGGAAGGGGTGCAGTACCCAAGGTTGTGAATTATAGAGTGGCCTGCCCCCCTCTCCTCTGTACAAGGTTCTTCCACCCAGGTTAGTCTGAGCCTTCTGGAAGGGGGTCTTCTGGGCTTTCAAAGAGACCCTGGGTACAGAGGCTGCAACTGTGTGCCTGACTTCCCCTCACAAGTGCCCCTAGGGCTGGCAGAGGAAGTTAAAAGAAGATAGGGGGAGCAGGTGCCCCATTCAAGTGGGGTCCTCAGGGTGGGGGTCTCCATACCTGGGGCCAGTGCTGTGGAAGGTGGCAGGGGTCCCAAAGGTTGTGAAATACACAGGGCAGGTGGTGCCAGGCCAGACGGGACCTTGAGGTACCTGGGCGGATGGGACTCTAGACACAGGGTGGGGGTCGACTGTCTTGGCCGGATCAAGGAATGCTGGGTCTAGGAAGTCTCTCCAGCTGCTCGGCCCAGCGGCTCCAACTTACAGGTGCCTTCTGCTCTTATTTCTTTAGAAACTACACCAAGTAGAGGGATTGCTCAATCATATTACATTTCTACTCCCAATTTTTTGAAGAAGCACCATTGCTTTCCATAGGTGTTTCTGTTTTACGGTCCCATGAGCAGTGGATGGGTTCCAATCTCTCCATACCCTCTCCAGCACTGGGTAGTGTGTTCATGGCGTGAACTAGTGGCTCTAACATTGTCTCTACGTTTTCATTGATGTTCTTTAGAGTTCTAGGTTTTGCATTTAGTCTTTAATCCATCTTGAGCTTATTTTTTGTATATAGAATGAGGTATGGATCTTGTGTCATTCTTCTGCAAATGGGAGTCCAATTTTGCAAGCATCGTTTGTTGAAGAGGCTCTCTCTTCCCCATTGATTGTGTTACAGTCTTTGATGTATTTGCCTTCCGGCTGTCACTTCTCTTCCATTGGTCTTTATAGCTCTCATTGCATCAGTACCAGGCTATGTTGTCTTCTGTGTAGTGAGTTTTGAGATGAGGAAATGAGAGGCCTCCGGCGGGGTTCGTTAGTGTTCTGCTTGACACGGGCATCTTTCCTTTCCATGTAAAGTTGGTGATTGGTGTTCCATCTCTTCAAAGAATAATACTGGAGCTCTTCAGAAGGGGAATGCTTTCAGTTCCTCTCCATTGGGTGAGATGTTGCTTGTTGGCTTTGCCTATGTCCTTCAGCTGTATTGAAGAAATAATCTCCTATTCTTATTTTGTTAAGTGTTTTTATTAGGAATGGGTGTCAGATTTTGTGAAATGTCTTTTGAACATCAATTGATAGGATAATGTAACTATTTTATTTTGTTTTATTTATATGATGGACTACATGGGTGTTTTCCCAATGTTTATACCTGGCATGAATCCCACTTGGTCCTGATGTGTTTTTATTTTTGATTTTGATATATTATTGTATTCTATTGGCTAGGCTTTTGTTGAGAAGTTTTGCATGTATATTCATGAGGGATATTGGTCTATTCTGATGATGTCTTTGCCTGATTTTGGTACCAAGGTTATGTTCAAATCATAAAATGAATTCAAGAGTTTCTCACCTTTTTCTTTATTCTGGAATAATTTGAGCAGAGTTGGTGTCAACTCTTTTCCAAATGTTTGGTGCAATTTGCCAGTGAAGCTGTCTGTTCCTGGACTTTGTTGTTGTTGTTGTTGTTGTGGGCCTAGGTAGTGTTTTCATGGCTAATAAATTTCCTCTTTTGTTATGGGTCTGTTCTTGTATCCTACATGAGTCTGTAAGTTTAATTAATGTGCTTCTGAAAATCTGTCCAGTTCTTCTGTGTTAATTTGTTAAAGGCTATCTTCAACAATTTGTTGAAAGTTATCTTCTAGGTTATCAAATTTGCTGTAGCCCTTTATTGTATTTTGTTAGTCTCTTTTTTATTCCAGTTCTTTCTGCTCTGATGTCACCCAGTTTCTTTCCGATTCATGATATTTGTGTGTTCTCCTTTTCCTTTGTAAGTTTGACCTTGGTTTGTAAATTTTGTTAATTAGTTAAAAGAACTAACTTCTTGTTGATCCTTTCTCTTATTTTCTTTCTTTTTGTTTTCATTCGATGGTATGTACTATCTCTTTTCTTCTGGTGCCTATCGGCTAATTTTGCTGTTTTTTCCCTTATTGTTGGAGATGGGTTAAGATGCTGATTTTGCTTTTTTTGTCCATGTATATTTATTGCTGTAAATTTCCCTCTGCATACTGTTTATGTTCTGTCCCCAAAGTCTGGATCTGATGCATTTTCACTTTTTAAAATTATTTTTTTAATGAACTTCTAAAAAGTCCCCTGTTAGGGGCAGCAGTGACATAATGAATAATGATACAATGAATAATAAAAGCAATGGCACCTTTATGTGTTTGTATCTAGAAAGCGATTTATACTGAGAAATGACCTACATAGTTGTAGGTAAGTCCAGTCCAGTCCAATTCAAGTCAGGCTTCTCATGACTTGTGTAGCTGTGGAAACTGATAAACAGGAAGCAGGATGATGAAGCCAGGCCTGGGGCAGGGGGTGAGGGGTGGGGGGTGGCACAGGCTGGTGGCTGCAGAGGCAAACGATTCTGCTGTTGGACAAATGAATTACTGCCGGTCAACTGGCAGGCAATGCAGCAGGAGACTGAGGGAGCAGATGCAGGATCGGGCTCCAGCAGAAGGTGAAGGGCCACAGAGCGCTCAGATCTGCTCAGTATTTCTCTTATACAGAAGGACACATCCCTACGGATGTGTCATTAGGCTGCCTGATTGATAGATTGGGCTTCACCCCTACTTCCAATCAGGAGTGTGTAGTCCAAATAGGCTCTAGCCATCATAGGGTCCCTAATCCATTCTGGGTTTGAGGAAAGGTTCTGTGAAGACTTTACAGTGAAAGTGATTCTGGATTGAGTTAAGTCGTGAAGGCCAAGTAGAGTTTAACTTCGTAAAAGGTGTGGGAAATGTTGGAGGTATATAAAGGAGCTACCCTTAGGGGTTTCCCATCTTTCTCTCTGCTTTCCTTCTCACCTTTCATACCTGTAACCATGACCTTAAACCTGACCACCACCCTATGACAGTCCTGGCTTTGTAAATCCTGTGCTGTGACTTGCAACCTATTTTCCATTTATAGCACCCTGTGGATGCCTCTTTGCCTTGAGGAAGGCTTTCCCTTGCTGCCAAGTCCTTCCCACTACTCTGGCAAAAGCTTCCTCATTCTCTTGCCTGAGTTTTAATTGCACCCTCTGAACCAGGGCTATTGGCCAAAGCCAGCCTGCCAACTCTTTGGGTAGGGGGTGGCGATAATGCCTTTATTGGAACACAGCCATGCCCATTCCTTTAAATATCATCCACAGCTACTTTTATTCTAAAACAGTAGGGATGAGTCATTTTGACAGGGAGATAGTATGACTCCCAAATCTGTGCATTCTTAAGGAAGTGGTTATTTAACTCATCCGTACTTCATATTCTCACCAAAAACATGCAGGAATTTTATTAACTGCAACGTGTTTCTATAATGATCAAATGAGACAATGTGCATATAGTTGATGGGTGATGTGCCACCCTTATGTCACTACCAAATGAGGGTTATTCTCAAGGTTAAGCCCAAAGCTTACGTGATGAGCTATCCTGCCAAGAACATGCTGGGTCACCTAAAAGATAAAAAAACTAACTCCATCTGATCTAATTTCAAGTATAGCCAACCAAGAGAACATGCATGGGCCTAGATCCCATAGGTGCCCAACTAAGGGGAGTGAAAACAAATTCATATGAATGGGAGACTATTGTCCCATGTGGCTCTGATTAAAAAGACCCCATTTTGTATCTGCCTATGAGATGGGTCTCACCACTTCCAAGCAGAAAATATAATAGGGGAAGAAATGAAGATAGCTGGGTGTGCATTACATGGTAATCCATTTCAGGATACCCATTCTTCTCTGATTAAAAAAGTAGTTTTTCCTTAGAACATATTTGGAATTTTCTATTTCTGGCCTCAAGCTATATTATGTATTGATTTTCAGGTTCCAATATATCAGCTATTTTACATGGAATCTTTTCCATTTAAAAATTCAACAATATATATAGTTTGTAGACTTGGTATTCCCTTATCTGCATGAACATTGTTCCTGAGATGATAATGTTTGCTTTTTTTCATTAGTCAAGCCACCCTATCCTATACAATTCTTTCCTCACTTTTTGTTCATTCTTATTTTTTTTATCATCTTGATTTCCCACGAGCAGAATAGACATCTACAAATACCTTCCTGGAACTGTTTTCCAGAATGACACCAGAGATTCCATTTTAATAAAACACCGTCATAGCTGTAACAAAGTTCAAATACTCACCCTGTATGATGTAGAGTGGCCTTAGTCTAAGTATCAAAATGAAACCTTCTGTAAGAATGGAAGCCAATCCCCAGTTCCATTATATTGGAAGTTGAGTGATCACTGGAATGTGTTATCATAAAGTTTCACTGTTTAAATGTGCAAAACTATATCCATCTAGTTTTTATCTCTTCTTTGTAAAGAGCAGAAGTAATTGGTACAATGAGGAGCAGGCAAAGCACAAATAAGAGAACACGTGGAGGGAGTAGGGAATATAGTGAGATCAAGCCACATTTTGGCAGAAAGAGGTGGTTCAAATAAAAGACACCATAATCCACTAACATCCAGCTGATTCTGATTCATAGTGACCCTGTAGGAGATAGTAGAATTGTTCCCTAGGTGTTCCGAGGCTATGGTTCATTATAAGAACATAAAGTCTCGTTTTTCTTCTATGGAGTGTTCCTTAAAAAACACAATGTGTGGTGGAATTAGGCTTGCCAAACTATTTGCCAAAGGCCCAGAAATCTTGGAAAGCTGGTGTGACCTTACACGGAACAGCTGATGTTCATTTATATTCATGTCTTTATGTGTAAAGTGAAAAGTACCTTACTTGGCCTGTCTATCTCCTAGGTTGGTTACGACACTCAGATTTTATAGAACGGAGGCTACCTGAGTGGATCACAGTATTAGGAAAGGGTAGGATGGGTTCAGGTCATGTAGGCCCATGACATATAATCATTACTGTGTTTTTGGTTATTTTCTCAGTGAACACTTCTTCTCTGGAATTACAAGGTTCATATAATTCAGGCAATGCCAACCAAAAAAGAGTTTCTGTTACACGTGTTTTGCAATTTTCTTTATTAATATTCACAGCAAACTATTCATTAGCAAAAGTGACCCATTTTTGCATCCTCTTTGCATAAATACTTTTTTATCCCAAAACCATTTTATTGGGTGTTAATACGGATATCATATTGTTCCATAGGTCAATCACATCAAGCAATACTGTACAATTGCTACCACAATCAGTTCGAAAACATTCTCTTCCTTCATGAACTCCATGATATCAGCTCCCCTTTACCATGCCTCCCTTTGTACACCGCCTCCCCCAGGACACTTAATCTTCCTTCTATCTCTATAGGTTCATCAATCCTGTGTTTCATATACCGAAAAACAGAAAACCATATGACAAAAATTCAGGAGGGTTACCCTCAATGACAGAATACATCTGAGATAAACCCCAATGTGAAAAACAAAAATCACTGAAAATACTGAAAACCAGATGAGGCCCAATGTGCATCAGTGAGAGCACCAACTGACAAGGTTTTAACTGTTCAAGTAACGTTTATCATTTTTATCTCCTCTAGCCATCTCTAGTGCACTCTGTTTGGTAACCATTTTCTTCCCATCCCTCTATTATGGATAAAGGGAAACCACAGGAGCCTTATTTCCTGTGTGGATCTCACAGATGCATCTTGGGCTTCCACTGTCAGCCATAGCCTTCTGCAAACAAGAATCTCACAATTTAGCCCCTGATACGATTCCTTCCTTCGGTTTTAGATTATATGAATCCTTCAGCCATTTGATGTTGGTATGGTTCTTCCATGCGGACTTAGTTGACATCTTACTTAGATGGATGCTTATTTGGAAACAAGATTTTAAGACCTCAGATGATATTTTATCTGACAGCCAGGCACCATCTAATTTCTTCACCACAATTTGTCACAGCATCGTATCTTTGGTGTTTCCTTCCTGAGGACGAGTAGGCAGCAGGGCCATGATGTAAAAACTAATTGTTCTTAAGCTGGAGCTAGGAATTATTGTGAGCCCCAAATCCATTCCTGGATCTTTATTTTTTCTGCTTTTGACTCCCTTTAATAACCTCCTTGTTAATTTATGGTTGATAGTCTTTTCAATCATCTCCTGGGGGCATCTTTCATTAATATTGTGATTGATTAACCCCCACTACTAATGTTCTAGCCCTATAATGCTGAGCGTGATGTTTTTGTAACATTTAATTTAAATGTATATATTCATATATATTGATAATTATGAAAGTAAAGAATAAATTTTTCCCAGAAATTAAAAGTTCAAGTGTTATAGGGTTAAAGCACTGTAGAAAGAGGGGTATTGGGCCAATGTAGGCTAACTCTATAGCTCAATATCGGAATTATTCACTTAGATAGAATAAATCCTTTCGTGACTGAATGCTATTTACACAAACAATGGGAGTTGATTGTCAGGAGAAATTTAAATTAATATTCACTGAGAATGTCAGTTATGAGAATAAATAGATTTTAATTGTATTCTGGTGAAATATTTTACTATTTTTTGGTGAAAGTTTACTAAGCAAATTAGGTTACCATTTTACAATTTCCATACATGGCATTCAATATTCTTTTTATTTCAATTCTGGTTGTTGAGTTTTCATTAATATAGCTTCCATACTGTGTCTCCCTCCTCCTTTATCTTCTCATTTATACTTTAGGGTAAATTTTAAAAAATCATTTTATTGGGGACTCATACAACTCTTATCACAATCCATACATACATCCATTGTGTCGAGCAATTTGCACATTTGTTACCATCCTCATTCTCAAAACTTTTGCTTTCTGCTTGAGCCCTTGCTAACAGCTCATTTTCCCCTCCCTCCCCCTGCCCCCTTCCTCAAGACTATGGATAATTTACAAATTATTATTATTTTGTCATATCTTACACTGCCCAACCTCTCCCTTCACCCACTTTTCTGTTGTTCAACCCCCAGGGAGGAGGTTATATGTAGATCCTTGTGATCGGTTCCCCCTTTCCATCCGACCCTCCCTCCACCCTCCTGGCATCACCATTCTCAGCATTGGTCCTGAAGGGATCATCTGTCCTGGATTCCCTGTGTTTCCAGTTCCTATCAATATCAGTGTACATTGGTTTCATGTAGATTATTTTTTAAGGAGCAGAATACTCAAGGGTAATATTGGTATTATTAGACCATTTGTTATGTAACTGAAAGGTAACTTCCAGGAGTCATCTCACCTGCTAACAGTCTCTTCAAGACAACCTACATTGTTACTAGTAGGCATCTTAAAACATTTCCAGCCTCTACCCATTACTCAAGTCCAAACCTGTTTCAACATAACTGCTAGAGCACCACCTTACTTCTGGTACCAAATTCTTAGCTGTCTAGTGCTGCTAAAACAGCAATCTGACACGTCAGTGGCTTTAGCAAAAATACATTGATTTCCTCACAGCTCAGGAGGCTCAAACTCATGACCATCAAGTGGATGCCCACGCAGTGATCCTAGAGGACAGAGTAGAACTGCCATTGTGGGTTTCTGAGACCGTGACTCTTTGCGAAGGTAGAGAGCCCCATCTTTCTCCTTCAGAGCTGCTGGTGGTTTCAAACTGCTGACCTTGTGGCTAGCAACCCAACACTTAACCCACTGTGCCAGAAGAGCTCCCTTTAGGAAGCTGGAAATCCAAATTCTGCATGCCACCTCTAGACAGATGTGTGCTTTTTCTGCTGATTCTGAGAAAGGTCCTTTTTTTTTGAGCTCCTGCTCCCAGGCAGTCTTCCTGCGGGGTGGCAGCTCTCTCCTCCCGTCTCTGCCAGCTTGATTGCTTGTTAAATCTCTTTCCTATCTCAAAAGGGGTTGATTCAAGACATGCTCTATACTAATCCTGTTTCATTCATAGAGCAAAGACAATCTTTTCACAGGCACAGAGGTTAGGAATTACAATACATAGTTTGGAGGGCATAAATGAATCCATCCCACCATTCATTCATTTATAGGCAGGTAGACTTTTCCATTCCTTTGCTATTATGGATAATGCTGGAATGAACACAAGTATGCTTATGACAATGAGTACCCCTTATGTTATATTTATTGGCCATATACCTAGAAGTGAAAATGATGAATCATGAGATACATCTAGCTTTTCTGAGGAGGTTCCATGTCGTTCTCCACAGGGGTTGCACCATTTTATAATCCCAGCAGCAGCGGATAAGGGTCCAATCTTCCCATAGCCTCACCAGCATCTATTGATTTCTGTTTGATTTATTGGTGTCATTTTTTCAGGAGTGCCATGATAGCTCTTGATAGCTTTGATATACATCTCTTTATTGGTCAATGATCATGAGCATTTTTCATGTGTTTTTGGCCACTTGAGTGTCCTTTGTTATAGAATCAACATTCTTTAGAAATAAAAATAATTAGGGTGTGATCTTGGACATGCTGCCATATTTTTCCCTTTGTGTTTTCAATGTCAAACAATACAAACAATCAAATTATCAAATAGTAACAAGATCCACTCACTATCATTGAATGGATTCTGACTCACAATGATCCTACTAAAGACAGAGTAGAACTGCTTCATGGGGTTTCAGAGGTTATAAATCTCTATGAGAACAGACATCTCTGTTTTTTCTCCCACAGTGACTGGTGGGTTTGAACTATAGACCTTTTGGCAGGCAATTTAAGGCTTGCTTAAACTACTGTACTACCAGCGATGAATAATAAAAGTACCAATAAAATACATTGAACATCTGATATGCCCATATGTAATTCAACTAATCTGCCAAGAGTTACAGGTTTTTATTCCACTTCATTCCAATATAGCAGAAATAGGTGGCTATAAAGACCAGGATTTATTTTCTCACCGTTTTGGAGATTAAAAGTCTAAACCAGGGTGTTGGCAGTGCTGATTTCTTCTGTGAGCATGTCAGTTTCTCATATCTACCTGTGATTGTGGTGTTTCTTGGTGTCTGTCTTCTCCCTGTGTGTGTCTATTGGTCTGTTCTAGTCTTTTTCCAGCTTGGACATGATTAAGTTTAGGATACATCCTACACTACCAGGATCTTGTCAATATAACAAAAGAAATCCCAGTTCAGTGCAAGCACCAGGATTACATCCACTGGTACAAGGGTTAGGAAGTCAACACATACTTTGAAGGGTTGGGGTAGGGGTGGGGGTAGGGATACAATTCAATCCCAAACACAGAAAGTGAATCGTTTTAATCCCATTTTGAGAGAGTGAGATGTAAGAAGAGATTAGTTCATGTAACCAAGATCTCACAATCATTCGTGGCAGATCCAGGATTCAAATCCAACTTTTTCTAATTCTCAATCTCAGACTCTTTCTTCAGCGCTTTGTCCGCCCAGCTTCACTTTGATGAATGTGTGCTGCATACCGGGGACAGAAGACTAAATAACGTCATACCCTTGTCCTTATCCAGCCCATTTATTTGAAACAGTCAGCCTTTATTAAAAGGGCTTAGGTTCAGTGGGAGCAAAATCTGCAACCATACTCAAAATTATTTTTAAAAGGCAAGGTTATTGGTGGACTCATGAGGATTGTGGGCGTCGGTCACTTTCAGGTCTGGAAATAAGCTCATAGTTGTAGTTAAAGTTCAGCTAAGAAATAGACAATTCTATAAGGGGATCAATAATGCTAGTGAGGGATACATCCCTTAGGATAAAAAACTGTTTGGGATCCAAAGGTTAGCATTTACCTAGGGACATTGCTCACGGAGGTTTAGCAAAGAAGGGGGAATAAAAAGAGAAGCACAGGGAGGAAGGAAGTGGGATAACTCATGTGACAGTGTAGAGTTTGAAATCAATGAGATAAAACAAAATGTGCATACATTGTTGAAGGGAAAACTGATTTGTTCTGTAAACCTTCACCCAATTCATAATAAAAAGTAAAAATAAAAGGCTTTGATAAATAAAGAAATCAGCTATTTATTAAGAGAGCCTTGTAGACAGTTCTCGAAAACGTGCTCAATCACGCATCTTTCTCTTTCTCTCTTATGATGTATTTCAATCTCAGGATTAAAGGAAAGGCACATAGATGGTCCTTTGAAGGTTATGCTGTTGGTAGGTGCTGTGCAGTCCACTCTGAAGGTCATATTGGTTCTTGTTGGTCCAACGCATGCCAAGACAATGCACAACAGAATGAAACACTGCTTGGTGCTGCATCATCTTCACAATTGTGCCTGTGTTTGAGCCCATGGTTGAAGTCATACTGTCAGCCACCTCACTGAGGCCCATCATCCTTTTCACTGCCGCTCTACTTTACCAAGGATACACGAAGGTTATGTGGTCGTGCAGAAAAACAGGTGCGTAGGAAAGCACAGCACATTAAAGATACCTGTCATGCTAAAAAGAAACACTTAGGTTAAACATCTCTTATTTCCAAGTGAGAAAGGTCCTTGATAAAACAAAGGGCATTCTTGAGAGAGCAATGTGTTTGGCTTGCAGGGGTATATTGAATAATAAGACACCCAGCAGTATTCAAGCATTGTCCAGGCTTCTGGGGAGTAATTCAATTAAAAAATATTAGCTGGGCTTTAATATATATATAATGTAGCATTCCATATTTCAATCACATTGAGTAGAATTGTACAATGGCTATGGCAATCATTTTCCAACCATTGATTTTCTACATGGACTCCTTGACATAGTCTCCCTTTTGCCCCCTCCTGCAATCACCCCCCTACCCCAAGCCCCTGTTCTCCTTGCTGTCCCCAGAGGTTCATCAATCCTAGGTTTCATATACTGTAAAATGGAAAGTATATAAGCACAGCTTCAAGAGGGTGACCTCCATTGATATAACACCTCTGAGATACACTCTACTATGAACAAGCAAAAATACAGAACATTTTGGAAACCAGGTCAGGTCTAGCCTGTATCAGAGGAGGACCTACTGACAAAGTTTTAATTGCTCAAGTCAGATTCATGCCTTTGATCTTCTGTGATCCTCTTTCCCAAGCACTCTTTTAGTGGCTACTTTCCTCCCATCCCTCAATTTTAGACAGCAGGAGTTCACTGGAAGCTTCTCTACTCTGTAGCTCCACACATGAATCTTAGGAAGCCTGCCCATTAAGTACAATAATTTTTAATAAGTTGGAAAAGAGGGTTATGTTATGATTGTACTCAGCAAGTTAATGGAGCGGGTGTGTTAACTGAGGTGGACCCTGACTGCTCCCATAAAGCCTTCAAAATGCAAGTGATCACTTCTAAGAGTACAGCTATGAATTCAAGTGATCAGTTCCAAGGGTACAGATATGAATACAAAAATATCTTTTAAAGAGCTCAAGAAATAAGTCAAATAAATTATTTCAGTGCAAACTTGAGCATGTCATTTAACTTTCAACAGCAAAACGGGCAGTTCTGTTTCTTGCTATCATGTCATTGTCTTATGATATTGGCTGGGATTTTCAGCAAAATGTTAAATAGAAGTCGAGATAAGGGGCATCTTTTCCAGGCTTCCTTATTCAGTGGAAATGTTTTCAGCTTTTCTCCATTGGGTATAATATTGGCTATTGGGCTTTCATATATGACTTTTATTGTATTGAGGACTTTCCCTACTAATCATATCTTCTTGAGAGTCTTTATAAGGAATGGGTATTGGATGTTATCAAATGCTTTTTCTGCCTCAATTTATATAATCACATGACTTTTATCCTTTTTGCTGTTGATGTGGTGGATAACATTAATTGTTTTTCAAATGTTGAATCCTCCCTGTATCCCTGGTATATATCCCACTTGGTCATGATGGATTAATTTTTTTGATATATTCTTAGATTCTATTGAGGATTTTTGCATCTACATTTCTGAAAGATATCAGTATGCCATTCTCTATTGTTGTGGGGGTTTTGCCTGATTTGGGGATCAGGATTATGCTGGATTCCTAAAAGGAGAACTTGCTGTGCCTGTCTTTGTTCTGGAAGAGTTTGTGTAGGATCCATGTCAGCTCTTCTTTGACTGCCTGGTAGAATTCTCCTGTGAAGCCATCTGGTCCCAGGGTTTTTTTAGTTGGGAGTTTCTTGATGACCTTATCTATTTCATCTTTCGCTATATATCTGTTTAAGTTCTTAATATCCAAATACATTAATTTGGGGAGAGGGTGATTTTGAAGGTATTTGCCCATATCCTCCAAATTATTGAATTTGTTGGAATACAGTCTTTCATAGTACTGCATAATTAATCTTTTAATTTCATTAGGGTCTGTTGTGACTTCCCATTCCATCCCTCATTCTAGATATTGACATCTGCTCCTTCTTTTCCTTTGTTAAGTTTGCAAGGGGATTGTTGATTTTGTTTATCCTTTCAAAGAAACACCTTTTTGCTTTCTTGATGTTTTCCATTGTTCTGTTTTCCAGTTCATTTATCGCTGCTCTGTTTTTTATGATTTTTTTTTTTTTGCTGTTGAAAGGATTATGCGGCTGACTTTGTTCTAGCTGATGGAGGTGCTATGTCAAGGTGCTTACCATAATTCTCTCCTCTTTTTTCATGTGCATATTTATTGCAATAGAGTGACCTCTGATTCTGCCTTTGCTGCATCCCATAGGTTTTGATATGTTGTATTGTCATTCACTTTGGTTTCTAGGAACTCCCTAATTTCCTTTCTAATTTGGGCTATTATCCCCCACTTTTTTTTTGAGAATTGTGTTATTTACTCTCCAAGTGTTTGTCTTTGTGCTTCTATTTGTTGCTTTCCAGCTTGATGGTGCTGGTCTGAGAAGATGGTTTGAATGATCTCTATGTCTTTAAATTTTCTCAAGCTTGCCTTGTGGCCCAGCATGTGGTCTAGTTCCACATATGAGCTGAGTGCATTTCAGAAGAATGTGTATTTTTCTGCTGTTGGTTGGAAAGTTCTGAAAATGTCTAGGAGGTTGAGTTGTTCAATTGTGTGGTGCTTTACCTGTTGACATGTCTTTCTTTGAGAAAAGTGTATTGAAATCACCTACACGTATTGTGGATCTGGTGATTTCTCTTTTCATCTCTTTGAGGATTTGGTTAACGAATTTCGAGGGTCTTTTGTTGGGAGCATATGTTTATTATGTGTAGGGGTTCTTGGTCTATTGATCCCTTGAGCCTTATGTAATCCCCATTCTAATCTCTCATTGTATTATGTACCTTGAGGTCTATTCTGTCAGAGATTAGTATTGCCACCCCTGCTTTTTTTCATTGCCATTAGGCTGGTAAAATTTTCACAATCCACTTTTGTCAGAGTGAAATGAAGGTTTATTGGAGTTTTTCAGAGGTAATAGTTTTTATACTTTGGGGGGAAAGAATCTGTAATGTTGGGTCAGTTACTGGTCAGAGGAGGAATAGCCTGACTGCCCCTATTGGACCAGGTGACTTCAAATCAATTTGCCTCGGCACCAAATAGAATGAGCAAAGCACCACCCACCCTGCCTCAGAATTTTTATGGATGGAGAAACATTTAGGTCCCCTGCAGCTGGGAATCCTGTCCCTTTCCTTTTTGTTTGCCCACCTGTGGTTTTGACCTTCCCTTTTTTTGGTTTATCCTCCTCTCCTAACCGGCTTAAAATGAGATCTCTAACGCAGATGGGTGCAGATTCTCGGACTCCCTGCTGGAGTCTGTGAATCTCCCCGGAGGAAGTACAGAATAAAACTTCCCCTTTTTCTTCTCTCTGGCCTGGTTTTGGTCAATCTTTGCTGCCAACATAATGTATGGTGCCGAAACCCAGGAGACTCAGTTCTTCTAAAGGAACTGACCTCATACAGTAATCCTTACTACCCCTAGGGCAGTTAAGGTACTTGGGGACTGGCACCATCTCAACCGGATCAATCAGGCAGCTCCCAGACATGACTGCTTGTACTCCACCCAGGTCATGGGGCCCACTCATCTTCGTTTTAATCATTTGCCTACACCTGCCTCTTAGCAGGGCCTCCTATCTTACCTATGTGTGGAGATTGAAGGTAAAAGAAACTTATCAGATGCATGACAACCTCATCGCCCTTCAAATCGGAACCAAGGACTTCCCCCAAATGGTTGTACTGCTGCCTTAGCCATGGCCCACTCTAACATTATGTCAGTGGACATTAAGTGGAGGACCATGGTGGTGCTTTGATTGTTCATTGGGCACCAAGGAAAGTGCCCCCTGGTCCGATAGGGGCAGGCAGGCTATCCCTCCTCTGACCGGTACCCTGACCCAACATTACATTCCAGCCCCTTTTTGATGGCACCTGGGGGTCTTCCTAGTCAATGCTTGCTGTCTTTATTCTAGTTAGTAAGCAACATGCCCTTTTTCAGGGACTTCTTTCTCCTAATGATGCATTCAAAATTCGGGGACCACCCTTCACTTCGAAGAAGCATTCTTACTGTACTTCTTCTAAGTTATTTTTGTTCTGCTGGAAGTTCATGGTGGCATATTGAGTTCCCCTTTGCATTGATAAGGTCAGCACAAGTCAGCAGCTGAAACCCACCAATTGCTCTGCAGGGGGAAGATACAGGTGTCTACTCCCATAAAGATTTAAAATCTCAAAAAACTGCAAGGGCAGTTCTAATCTGTCCCATGGGTCATGTTGAGTCAGAATCATGACTTAAGGATGGCAACTAAAAAATGTGATCAACAGAAAATATTAAAGCAGAGCTTTTGGTATGATTAGTGTAACAGAGAGCCATATATCTATGCCTGAGACTTAAGGGGAGGAAAGTTTATAAATAAAAATTAAAAGAGTTTTCCCACTATGCAATTTATTTTTTAAAAAGCGTTCCCTTCCTCTTGTAACGTTTTGTGTGAGGGCAGAGTCAGTACTCACTTCTATATCCTTTTCAATGCACTCTTTTACTAATAGTATGCATAAAACAAGCATGAGAAAAGAAAGTGTATGCCACAAGAAATTAAAGACCACTGTAATGCCATGTATTTGAATTAGGAGTCTTTATTAAGCCCATGGCTACAGGAAGACTAGTAGTTGTTAACTACCCCAAGCCCCCAATAGCAGTTAGGCAGGCTATATAAAGGCAAAAACCCTGTCCTGTTTTCCAAGCTGAAAAGTACAGGACTCCGGCTGCATCCTGTTTTTCCACTCTGATTAGCCTAGCCGATTACAGAAGCTAAAGGAAGCATTAGTCTTCAACAACATCCTGGAGCAGGGTGAGGGCACATACATAGTATCTGGGAATGAGACTTACAGTAACATTCTGGAACAGGGTGGGGGTAGAGTGTTATGTGAAGGCTACAAAGTTAGGTTTGAAAATTACCAGGGCAGCTTGTGGCAAGATGGCATCACCTACACTTTCCTGGGGTGGAGGTGGGGAAGTAGGCCAGACTATTGGGGGTAGGCTGTAACACTCCCTCCTTGGTTTTACGGGGAAACCAAATAGTTGATTCTGTCGAAGGTAGATGTCTGGACCCCCTAAAGGATTTTCTAGAGTGGGGAGGCAGTTAGTTTATTGTACCAACCTGGCTGATAAACACACGTGGGGTTAATTGAAAGGCAGAGGGATAAATGGCTAAGTGAGCCTCACATTTCTAGTTCTCGGGCCTCTTGCTTTGAGATGGTCGGACCAGGGTGCAGCTGCCTTAGCAGTCCCCTCCTTCAGCTAGCAAGGCTCACTTCCTACAAGACATCCCCGAGGAGAAGCCACATGGACCTACCCGATGCAGCCCTGGGTGCTGGAGCAGCCGTGTGGAGACCCCTGCCAGCACTGAGATGCTTACACGTTCACTGACTCGGTTTTCCTCCTGCAGTAGGTGTCATGGTGTGTGTTTTGTGAGATGGAGGAGGACTTTGTGGATTGGTGTTGGACATATGGGTTCATGATGGACGTGTGGGCTTGGGCAGCACTGGGTTGAGATGTTTTCTTGATGTGCACTCAACCTTTATATAAACTCTCTCTTATACATGAGTTTATGTTAATTTGTTTCTCTAAAGTACCCAGACTAACACAAGGGGTATACTGTACAGAGAAGCCCAAGCTTAAAAGAATCGACGTGGGAGTGGATGAAACAGAGGAGGGAGTTAAAGATGCATGGCTCAACCAAGGGGGTGAGTAAAAGGAAGACTAGGGGTCCAGTGAAGCTGGTCAATATGGTTGTGACCCAGGGGTCCCATTCAAACAATCTTTGTTACCACCTCTCACTGTTTCTAGTTCTTTTCTATATTTTTCTAGTTCTTTTTCTATATTTTTTATTTATGACTAGAGCCAAACTTTCTTTTACGATGCCAGTTTTGTTTGCCTAAAAACAACACTCACTCCTAAATCAGCACATAGCCCTCCTTGTTTTAAGAACCAAAGGTCCAATCCACTAATTTTGGAGAGCCATTTCAGCCAGCGATTCCATGTGGTTTGAGAGTTTGTCGATGGAATGCTCTAATTGACTTATGTTTACATTTATACTTTGAGATAACTCCCTAAAATAAGATCACTTTCAATGAGGGCTGCAATACCTTTGGTAGTGCAGCCAATCATTAATGATCCTATTAGAAGGGGGATTATTATGGGTACAAATTTCCAAAGTGTCATGGAAAAATCTGGAGGGGCCATTAAGCTAAGGCCCTGCTGACCATCCTATATAGAGATTTGGGGAAGAGTAGGAATTTGAGGGCATGGAGGGAATGGAGGTATTGAATTGGTAGGGGGGGAAACAACGGATGAGTTTGAAAGTGCTGTAAAACCAGGAGGTGTTTGAAGTGTGGTAAAATGCATTTGTTCCATTATAGGTTTTAATTGTAGTACTACTACAGTAAGTAGAATAAGGGGACTGAGCAGGTGTGTATGTGGGGGAAACATAACAGTGTCAGAAGTCCTGTAAATCCCTCAGTGTAAGAAGAAGGATGTTAAAAGAACAAATTATCATTGTGATGTTAGGCGACAAAGGGTAGGCCAATCCAGTGTAAAAGAGTGGTGGAGAGTTTTACTGTTGCTTAATTCAAGGCTCAATTGGTTGAAAAGGTGATGGGTTGATGACAGAAGAGACATTAAAGTTGGAGATTTGGGGGTTGGGTAGCATTTGGATCTGGTGGGGATACAGTGGGCTGCGAGATTGGACAATAACAGGACGGTATGCAGGGATCCAGATGGGGTGGTGTTGGGGATAGGATGTGTGTGACAGGGCCTATGGAGATCAGTGCACAGGCAGAGTTTATTTTTTTGAATGGTGAAGAACACCCATGGGTCTGGTCCTGCAAGGTATAATCTTCTATCCCATGTATTTCCTGTGTCCCATTGATGATCAGGGCACTTAATAGTTATGCTGATAGGTTTACAAGATCCCACCTTGCAATATCGTGGAGAGGGAAACCTGAGGAGGGTTAGGAAATGGTCATTCTGCTTAAGGTAACCAGTGATGTTGGAGATAGTTTCGCAGTCCCACCTTGGACACCATTTTGAGGGTGAGGATAGGTAGCTATGGCAAGCCTGGTTGGTAGATCCCAGGTACACATAAAGACCCTTTTCCCAAAGTTTTTTTTCTCTTTACATAAACGGCCACATTCCCACCCTTTAGGGATTGCCTCCATGGGGTGACTCACTGGGAAGGGACCAGGTTTGGGGCATAGAGACATCAGCAGGGTTTTCAGTCTTATAAGCTTACAGAGGTCAACTGTAATGAGATGGGGGATGGGGCCTGGTTGTATTCTTTAGTTACAGTAAGTACTATGCTCTGGTCAAAGAAGTTGTTGGCTCTATTGACCACAAAACAACTACATGAGCCTTCAATGGGGACTCACTGATAGTGGGTAGGGTGCAGGTCGGGGACTTAGTGTGGATTTTTACACCTAATTAGGAGAAAGGATGGTGGCACAGTTTTAGTTTTAGAGGATCTTCTGAGGAGGTGGAGATCTTCCACTGGGCACCTGGTGGAGCAGTTTTGATGTGAGAGTGGCATATCCAGGCAGATAGTCCATTGACCTTGACTGTTGGAGTGGTGAGGATGACAAAGAACGGTCCTTTCTAGCAAGAAGTGAGCCTTGAAGCAGAGAAATGCTTTACTAATACTGTATCTCCAGGTTGGAATGAATGAGAGGGGGGACAGGTGACATCTACTAAAGATTGGAGTCCAGTGTCCTGGAGAGCCTTGTACAGCTGTTGCTGGGTCACCTTCAGGGTCTATCATGACTTGAGTAAATTATGGTTGAGTAAATTATGGTTATGCATATCAACTTGGCAATCATCTTGTAGTTTGGGGAGCAATGGGAGCAGCCACCCAAACATAATCTCATAAGGAGAAAAATCCCTTTTTGTAAAGCTAACACTGGGTACAGAGAAAAGCATCTGGGAGGAGGTTGTCCCTGCTTTCCCTGGTTTCTAAAATAAATTTGGTGAGAACCTCTTGTAGGGTCCTGTTCATCCTCTCAACCTGCCCGGAGCTCAGCGGCCTGTAATCACAGTGTAACTTCCAGGAAATTCCAAGCACTTTGGATACAAGCGGTGAGACCTGGGCTGTAAATGCAGGTCTATTGTCTGAGCCCAGACTCAGGGGCAGGTAGAAACAGGGAACAATCTCATGGGAAAGCTTTTCAGTTACTATAATAGCAGTTTCAGAACAAGTGGGGAATGCGTCGACCCATCCTGAAAAAAATATCTATAAAAACTAATAAGTGTTTGGATCCAGATGCTGGGGATTTTGATTTAGTGAAGTCTAATTTCAGTGTTCTACAGGTGTGTGCCCTCAGACCCAGATCCCTAGGGGTTGGAGTGGGGGATGCACTTACATGGGTTTTGCATTTACTTGAACACAGGCGGGGCATCTGGAGGGTATTTCAGAAGCAATGTGATTTAAAGGTGGGACAGAATACCTGCCTCAAACCAGTTTGGTTAGCAGAGACCAGTGGTTCTCCACCTTCCTAATGCCCCAACCCTTTAATATAGTTCCTCATGTTGTGGTGACCCCCAACCATAAAATCATTTTCGTTGCTACTGCATTACTGTAATTTTGCTACTGTTATGAATTGAGCAACCCCCATGAAAGGGTCATTCGACCTTCAAAAGGGTTGCAATCCACAGGTTGGGAACTGCTGGCTTAGACTGACCTACGCGAATAGATTGGTGTAGCTTACTTAATAAGTAGAGACCCCCAAACCTCTGAGACCAAGATCTGTCCTTCAGTAAGTACCCACCAGCCAATAGCCTCTTTTTAAACTTGTAAATATTTTGCAAATGTTGTTTCTTCAGTAGTGTAAGATGGCGCATCTGGTAGTGTTGGAGCTGGCAGAATTACTAGAGTTGGGAGAGGCCCTACTGATCTTAGGGCCACTGATTGGGTTTCTGCATGGGTTGCTTGGTTTCCGTTTGCTTCTGTGGAATCACCTGTTTGGTGTCCTTTACAATGGACCAGAGCCAAGATTTTTGATAACCATATGCCCTCCAGTAGGGCCAAGATCTCATGCTTGTGTTTAAAGTCCTTCCCAGCTGAAGTTAAAAGCCCTCTGTCCATGTAAAAGGCTCCGTGTACATGAGCTGTAGCAGATGCGTATTTGCTCTCAGTGTAAATGGTGATGGCCTTTCCCTTTGCCCATTTTAAAGCCTGCAATAAGGTTGATGTATGTATATGTATGGATTGTGATAAGAGTTGTATGATCCCCTAATAAAATGTTTTTTAAAAATTAATTAATTAATTTAAAACAACAACAACAAAAAAATTCTGCTGTTTGAGCTGAAGTCCCATGGGGAGGTGCCTGAGACCAAATAATACAGCTTCAGGTGACTACTGATGCCCCCCATACCTGGTTCCATTAAGGACAAGACTGCTTCTAATGGTACAGCACCTCATCTGGCACCATTAATGAGACGTCTGTAAGGTCTGGTCAAACTATCTAAGTGGAGTCAATCAGTCATTGCCAGTCGTGCAGAGGTTCCTTTGGGTCTGGTTCTGGAAGAAGACGAGCAGGGTTTAAGATAGTATCCTTGATGTGAGTAGGCTCAGCTAAAGGTTCAGTAGAAATTTGATGTGAGGCTGGTTCAGTAAAAGAGCCTGGCACTGGGTGATGTGGGTATTTGAAATCCCCTGGTCTGGTGCGTTGTGGAGAAGTGCCCCTGGTCTGGTGCGTTGTGGAGAAGTGTCTCTACAGCATGTGGGGCAAGGAGAGTTAGTTTTTGACCCAGTGCTAACTTATCAGTTTCTTTTACTAAGAAACCAGTAGCCTCAATTTTCTGTAGGCATGGCAGCCACCCTGAGGATACAGGATTTAGCTGTTTTGATACATAGGCAACCTGCCTATCCCAAGGTTCTAGTGACTGGCTGAGGAACCCTTTTGTCACTCCCTTTCCTACGAGAATAAAAAGGCTAAAGGGCTTAGTGATGTCTGGTAGAGCTAAGGCTGGAGCAGGGACAAAGGTCTGATTTAGTTTTTAAAAGGTTTCGTGTGCTACAGTTGTCCAATTTAAAGACCCATTTCCTCCTGTAGCTGCGTAAGGGGGCTTTGAAATTTCAGCAAATCCTAGGATCCACAGTTGAGAATATTCCACAGCAGTGAGAAATTATCGGATTTGACGTTTTGTTTCAAGGATGAGGATTTGCAACACTGCAGCAATACAGCTTGGGGAGAGAGTTCATTTCCCTACTTGAATGAAGTACCCCATTTTGGTGTACACAACTGGGCCTTTTTAGTGGATACCCTGTAGCCTAGTGTTTGGAGGGTATCTAAGAGGGCCTCTGCGGCCTCTTTGCAAGTCTATTTGTCCCCGGCTACTAGTCGAAAGTCATCTACATACTGCTAAGGGAGCACTGTGGCTACTGGTCTGAAAAACATCCAGGTGTTTCCTAAGGGCTTCATCAAGTATGGTGGGTGAATTTTTGAACCAATATGGTAGCCAAGTCCAGGTAAATTGCTCCTTACCCAGAGTCAAGGTCAGGCCATTAGAAGGCAAAACTACCTTGACTAACAGGGGGCAGAGGGATGCTACAGAAAGCATCTTTTAAATCCAGGTCTATTTAATAATGATGGGTCTGGCAGAGAAGGCTAAGGAGGGTGAACGGATTAAACACTGTGGCGTGAACTGTTTCTACTCACTTATCAATCTCTCTGAGGCCCTGAACTGGACAAAAGTCCTTAGTTCCAGGTTTTAGAAAAGAGAGCAAAGGAGTAGTCCAAGGTGACATCCATTTGGTGCGTATACCTCCTCCTAGAAGTTGTCCGATGTGTGAAGCGATTCCCTGTCTGGCTTCCTGGCTCATTGAATACTGTTTACCTGAATAGACATTGCTGTTGCTGTCAACTGTATTGTAACAATTGGAGGGTGATGCTTAGCCAACCCTGATGGGTTGGTTTCAGCCCATACAGCAGGGAGCATAGTCTGTAAGTTATGCACATATTGGGCTTCCTCCCCAGGTGGGTTGGTTGTCTTATTTTCCAAGCCGTACAGGATTGTTCAAAAGATATTCATGTTAACAACTGACATGTTAATAGTATACATGTGGGTGCTTCAGGTATGGGTAATCCAGTATGCGGTCCTTTGAAATATATTCTGGCCTGAAACATTTGGAGGAGGTCTCTGCCCAGTGAACGATATGGACACTCAGGAAGCACTATGAGAAATGGATGACTGCTATATCCCAGGTTGACTGGCCTGTTAGTGGTCCAGCAGCATGTGGAGGTCCTTCTGGAGGCTCCCTGAATAGAGATTTTGTTGTCAGGCATTCGTCTCATACTATTTTTATACTATTCACACAAGGGAATGGTTACAAAGCAAACATTAAGGCTCGTGTTTTAAAAGACATTCTGACCCTCTTGTCTCTGTAAACATTACTTAACTAGGCATACTGTCTAAACACGAATATTAAAAACCACTATATTCTAAGATAAGCACAAGGACATACAGGGTTCAAAAGAATCTTAAAGAGGTCATACATATCTTGCAATGCTTTTAGCTGCAAAGACAACAGAGGCAGAGGGGACTAATTAGTCACCCACCAAGAAACACCTGGACCAGCCGACTGCCTCCTACACCATACTTCTCAAGCAATATCTGCGTGAGAAGTATAGCTGGGAGGGTTAAGACCATGTCCGGTGGTCCCCTCCAGCCTGAACAGAGCAGTCCCAGAAACCAACAGAAAATAGAAGCAGACACTTACCTCCGGAGGTGAACCTGGTAGACTCCAAGCACAGAATTTAGGTGAGTGCCAGACCAGGTCAGTGAAGTTTTCCAGGGCCCTGGAACATCTCAGGTGGCACCTCTTCTGGCGCCTTCTCCCATTTGCGGCAGCAGGATGGCCAAGGCTCTGTTCTGGATGGCACAAAGGCTATCTGGCTGGGATTTCCAAAATGTTATAAGCTGCCCCAGATTAAAGACCGCTGTAATGCTGTGTATTTGAATTAAGAGTCTTTATTAAGCCGGTGGCTACAGGAGGACTAGCATCTCTTAAAACCCCAAAGCCCCCAACAGCAGGTAGGCAAAAACCTTATCCTGTTTTTCAAGTTGTAAATAAAGCACAAGACTCCAGGTGCATCCTGTTTTTCCACTCTGATTAGCTTACCCCAATTACAGAAGCTAAAAGCATTGGTCTTCACTAACAGCCTGGAGCAGGGTGAGGGTGCATACATAGTATCTGGGAATGAGATTTACAGTAACATTCTGGAACAGGGTGGAAGTAGATTCTTTTCTGAAGGCTTATTACCAGGACAGCTTGGCATAGCAAGTTACCAACAGGGAATGGGCTATAGGGGACATGACCTTAAGGCAAGTTGGCATCGCAGACATTTCCCTGGGGTGGGGGTGGGGAGGGGAGGCCAGAATATTGGGGGTAGGCTAGAACAAAAGAAAATTAAAATATATTTATACCATGCAATGTATCACACTATATAAATATGTATGCCAGTTATGTGTCTAATTTTATATCTGTGCTGATCATTGAAATTATCCCACCAAAAACAAAAACCGTCAGTCATGGAGTAGATTTTGGTTCAATTAATTAGGGCTAATTAACACCTGTACCCAATATATTCACTTCCTTCTGAATACTTCAATTTGTCTGGGGAAAAATTTGTCCCACAAAGCTCCTACACTTTCTTTAGTTTCCTGAAACCTTGATGGAGAGGTGGAAGATATCACATTTCACATCGTCGTGACTACAAGGATCGTTTCAGAAGTGGCATATGGACTAATCAGAGCAAGTCATGTGGTGAGATGCCTGATTGTTTTGGTTTGTTTGTTTTTATGTGTTTTCTGTAGCTTTGGGGAAAAGCCCAAGGGTTTTTTTCCCCCTCTGCACTTGAATTTTGAGAATGTAGAAAAGTCTAGTGCTACTTACAACCATCTTGTGACTTTCAGGCAAGAGATGACAGAGAAAGTAGTCAATATTCCGACAGTTCAGAGGGGACATGGGAGAAGTAGAGGCAGGGGAAAGGAAGTGGGTGTTAACAAACCCAGGGACACAGGAACAACAAGTGATCTAAAATAGATGGCCAGGAGGGTGTAGGAAGCCTGGTAGGGCTTGATCAAGGGCAATGTAACTGAGAGGAATTACTGAAACCCAAATGAAGGTGGAACAAGAGAAAAGTAAAAGGAAATAGAGGAAAGAAGCAGGAGGCAAAGGGCATTTATAGAGGTCTAAATGCAGGCATGTACATATGTAAATATATCTATATGTGACAATGGGGAAATAGATCAATGTGCATATATTTATAGGCTTAGTATTAAAGTAGCAGATGGACATTGGGCCTCTACTCAAGTACTCCCTCAACACAAGAACACTTTGTTCTATTAAACTGGCATTCCATGATGCTCACCTTCCTGACACGATTGCTGAAAACAAAGTGGGTGCATAAGAAAGTGTGGTGAAGAAAGCTGATGGTGCCTGGCTATCAAAAGATATAGCATCTGGGGTCTTAAAGGCTTGAAGATAAACAAGCAATCATCCAGCTGAGAAGCAACAAAGCCCACCTGGAAGAAACACACTAGCCTGTGTGATAATGAGGTGTCGAAGGGATCAGTTATCAGGCATCAAAGAACAAAAACTCATATCATTATGAATGAGGGGGAGTGGAGATTGGGGACCCAAGACCCATCTGCAGGCAACTGGACATCCCCATACCAAAGGATCACTGGAAGGAGACGAGCTAGTCAGGGCAGTATAGCACTGAAGAAACATATAACTTTTTTCTAGTTCTTTAATGCTTCCTCTCCCCCACTATCATGATCCCAATTCTAACCTACAAATTCAGCTAGACCAGAGGATGTACATTGGTACAGATAAGAACTGGAAACACAGAGAATCCAGGACAGATAAACCCCTCAGGACCAATAATGAGAGTAGCAATATCAGGAGGGTAAGGGGAAGGTTTGGTAAAAAGGGGGAACCAATCACAATTATCTACATATAACCACCTCCCTGGGGGACAGACAACAGAAAAATGGATGAAGGGAGACATCGGAAAGTGTAACACATAACAAAATAATAGTAATTTATAAATTATCAAGGGTTCATGGGAGAGGTATGGTGGGGGAGGGAAGGGAAAAATCAGGAGCTGATACCAAGGGCTCACACAGAAAGAAAATGCTTTGAGAATGATGGGGCAACAAATGCACAAATGTGCTTGACATAATGGATGGATGTATGGATTGTGATAAGAGTTGTACGAGCCCCCAATAAAATGATTTTAAAAAAAAAGAAAGAAAGTAGTCAATCTTGAGGGGAGAGAGAGGCAGTTAGGTATAACCAGTGCTCTCTAGACACTGAGCCCACAACTGATCTGTACTAGTGGCCTATAGGACAATGGATTATTTTTGGTCATAAAAGGTAGTATATTCCCTCCAGGCCTATGGTTTTGGGCTGGCTTTCTATCATTTTCCATTCATAGCCTGAAACCTAAAGTTTATGGACTTCATGCCATGATATACTGTAGTATGATGTACACAAGGGCAAATTCAATCCAGGAATGACTGATTCTGAGTTTGGGTTTTATTAATTATTATGGAATATTGACGTTAGATAAATATTATGTAATTCATCTGATAATTATTGAATCCCTATTGACATCCACTTTGACCTTTTCTTTATTTCTGGTCTTTTTAATGACCTTTTGCTTTCTTCACATTCTTGATGTCATCCCACAGCTCATCACTTCTTATGTCATTAATGTTCCGAGTGTCAGACCTGTCCTTGAGAAGCTCTCAAAATTCAGGTGGGGTATTCTTAAGGTTGCATTGTGGCTCTCCTGGACTTATCTTCATTTACTTCTGCTTCAACTTGAACTTACATAGGAATGTACTTAGGTGTGTTCCACAGTCAGCCGCTGGCCTCATTTTAGCTGCTGATATGACTCTTCTCCATCATCTCCTCCATAGAAGTAGTCAATTTGATTTCTGTGTGCTCCATTTAGAGAAATCCTTGTGTAGAGTCATCATTTATGTGGTTTATAAAAAGTATTTGCTAGAAGAAGAAGTCATTGGTCTTGGAAAATTCTATCATGTGATATCTCACTTTATTTCTATTGCCATGTTTTCAATTACCGATCTTTCCTCTTATTTCCAACTTTTGCATTCCAATCACCAATAATTATCAATGCATCTTTATTGTATGTTTGATTTATTTCAGACGGAATAAATGAATAGAATTCTCCAATTCCTTCATCACTAGCTTTAGTTCTGAGCGAATAATTAGAGATGCTGGATTACATGAAGAAAGATGTGGTATCATGATTGGAGGAAAGCTTAACAACCTGTGATATGCAGATGAAGCAACCTTGCTTGCTGAAAGTGAGGAGGACTTGAGGCAATTGTTGATGAAGATCAAGGATTGTAGCCTTCAATATACTTATGATTGAATATAAAGATCAAAATCCTCACAATAGGACCAACAGGTAATATTATGATAAATGGAGAAGAGATTGAAGTTGTTGAGGATTCCATCTTTCTTGGATCCACAATCAGTGCTCATGGCAGCATCAGTCAAGAGATCAAAAGACGTGTCGCATGAACTAAATCTTCTGAAAAGCAATGATGTTACTTTGAGAACTAAGGTCCGCCTAACCCAAGCCAGGGTATTTTCAATTGCCTCATATGCATGTGGAAGTTGGGCTTTGAATAAGGAAGTCTAAGTAAGAATTGATACATTTGAATTATTTTACTGATGAAGAATCTTGAAAGGACCGTGGATTGCCAAAAGGACAACCAACTCGGTCTTGGAAGAAGTATAGCCAGGATGGTGAGACTTCATCCGCCATATTTTGGACATGTTGCCAGAAGAGACCAGACCCTGGAGAAGGGCATCATGCTTGGAAAAGTAGAGGAGCAGTGAAAAAGAGGAAGGGCCTAAAAATATGGATTGACACAGGGGCTGCAATGGTGGGTCCAAATGTAACAACAGTTGTGAGGATGGTGCATGGCTGGGTGGTGTTTCGTTCTATTGTGCACAGGGTTGCTTTGGATTGGAACCAATTACATAGCACCTAACAGCAATAGCTTTAGTGGCTGGTGCATTAATGTGAATGATAATTGTATTGAGTACATTTCCTTATGTGGGGATATCTATTATCTTATCACAGAGAGCACTGCACTTCAAGATAGACATTGAAATGTGCTTTGTGACAGAGAACGTGATGCCATTCTTCTTGAGTTTGTCATTCCCAACATAGGAAGCCATAGGATTGCCTGCTTCAAAATGGCCAGTACCAGTTCATTTCAGCTCAGCTCACTAAGGCCTAAGATATTGCTCTTCATTCATTTCCTTTCATTTTTGACGACTTCCAACTTTCCTAGATTTATAAATTCCATGTTCTAAATATCCATGGGTGTTTGCAACTGTGGAATGAGAATAGACATCCTTAATCTGGTTACATTCTTGGGAGAGGCGTCATTCAGGATATGGCCTACTCTTAGTATAACCTGACATTGTGTGGAAGCCAGCTCACTTCCACTGCTCAATCTGGATCCGGCACCTGGTTTGAAAACCTCTTAGTATATTGCCAGCCAATCCCAGGCAGTATCAGCAAACTGCTGACCTCAAATTCATTGAGCTCTGAATCCACTAGCCTGTGGTCTTCTTGCTTCATCTGTTCATCAGCCTTGTAGATACATCAGTCAAGAGAATCTAGCAGCTTATATCTGACCCACTGACTTAAACTAGACTGAATTCACCCATTCAACAACTTTGTGAGTCATTTCTTGGTATAAATCTCTTTCTGAATACACACACATGCAAGTGTCACTCATTTTGCTTCTCCAGCCTAACACACCTGGTTACTACTGATATAATTTAGTCTCACTACATTTTTCTTTCCTTTTTCTTTTTATACAATCAAGGTCAAATAATATTTGTACTTCTAAAATTCACTTTATTTCATTCAGCATAATGACTTCAAGCTCTGTCCATATTGTAGCAGGTTTAGACTTCATTTCTTACCATGACTAGTCTAACATGGCCCAGAATTTTTATTTATTTATTTATCCATTTATTTTTCCCAGAACTTATACTGTTGAATATTGTATAATCATTATTATGTATGCAAATGTAAACATATAAATAGATTTCTACAGTTATTCTCACAAGCTGAATGCACCTAATTCAGAAGACAGAAAATTCTAGTTCACCAGAAACCCTTTTAGTCACCATTCCACAGAGTTAAACACTGTTCTGATTTATAGTAGCTTAGATTGATTGGTAAATTTTTGAAATTGATAAAAAATGGAATCAGATACTTATTTGCGTCTATTTTCTTTCAACTTTAACATACAAGTCTTACCAATTTTTCTGTATGCAATATAAATGATTTATTCTTAATGCATTGGGTGAATAAGGATGTCCAGTTTTTAATGACCCAGATGCACTAATAACATAGTTGGCAGACTGGAATGTGCCCCTCATGCTCTTGTGCTATATGTAATCCCAACCCTTGAGTATGGGAAAAACCTGTATTTTCTTTCTTTTAACAAAAAAATATGCAAATATGAACGGAAGTCACTCTCATAATTACTTCATGAGCATAGATAGAGAGAGAGAGATGCAGTTATTGACTTGCAGAGGTGTTTGTCCTGTGCTGGTTGAAGAAGTAAGCTGCCAGACTGCGTCAGGGTTGATAGAGAGGACTGTGTGATATCTAGTAGCTGAGGCCAGCTTCAGGGACCAGTGAGATAATGGACACATCAGCTCTGTAACTACAAGTAATAAAGGACGAATAAACTGGGAAGCAGATCTCTCCCCATATCTGATGAAACCACAGCTTGGGTAATCTGAGAGCCTGAGCAGAAACTAAGCCCAAGCTAGGGTAGTTAGTTTATTGTGCCAACCTGGCCAATAAATACATGTGGGATTAATTGAAGGGTGGAGGGATAAATGGCTCGGTGAGCCTCACCTTTCTAGTTCTCGGGTCCCTTGCTCTTTGATCATTGGACCAGTGTGCAGCTGCCTTGCTTGTTCTTTGCCTCAATTTGCAAGCTACACTACCTGTGGGACCCCTAACCCATGGACTGTGTCGCTGTAATTTGAGGTTCCTTCAAGATCTGCTTCAACACACTATTGGAATTTACATCTCTTGAGCTGGGGACTGTCAGAACCTGCCATCTGGCTGACTGTTGGTGGCCTGCCTTGCTGTTTGCTGCCTGTGCCTGGATAGCTTGAATTGCTCTACAGAGGACTACCTGGTGGCCCTCAAGACTTGAAGGACTGCCAGTGTCTCACAACTGTCTCACAGGAGTGAGTTGCACTGAGCCATTTGTACTGCTTTACAATTTTATTAACTATTTATCATGTTATATATCTATCTGTATAAATATATATAAAATTATTAGCATTCTGTTTTTATTTCTCTAGAGAACCATGTCTAACACATTATGGTACCTAGGGAGTGAGGTTCTGGAGAAACAAATCATAAGATGGAGAGTAGATGCTCACTTGACCTCTCCTTCATGGTTGTTTTCCTTCTTTGTCTAACCAGAGGTCAGATAAAGCCACATTTTTTACTCGATTGTTTTCTGGGGAAAATATGGGAAGTATGAAAATAGAAAGTTTGTAAGCCCACTTGCTTTCAGCCATTAAAATGTGATCTTTAGATAGGTTTAAAGCATGCCTGCAAAGAAAGCTTTGAAAAGGTATGCCCCACCCACTGCTTTGGAGTACTCGGGAACCAGTAATCTTTGTCAGAAGCTGCAAAAAATCTGGAACCATGAAGAAAACTCCCCTCTAGGACTGAATGTTAAAGGGAGCCTGAGAGCAGGCTGAAATTCTTGCTAGGTGATCACCTGGATCTACTTGTTGAGTGGAAGAGGGAGAATTGTAGTAATAAAGAGATGGGTTGAGTTTAGCCAATGACACCTGTGAACCCAGTTTACAGGAAAAACAGGAGAAGACGAGAGCGGGTTGACTGGTCTAAAGTTCATGACCTAGCACAAGGGGCCTAGGCTTGTTGAGTATTGGTGAGAGCCCATGGTCTAAAGGCAAGGTGAACAATGGGCAACTTGTGGAGGCTGAGTGAGGTAGCCCACATTGAGTTGACCAGAACCAGACAAGATGGAGATCTTTTAACCTGTGCACTGGTGCATATTGTTGCTGACTTTAAGGATGGCCTGTCTAGATTTGACTTTTCTTATAGATGCAGACTTCACAAAGTTCCAACTGGAATGAAGAATCTTCATGTCGAAAAACACAATTGTCTCCTCAGAGCACTGGGTTGATGTAAGTGGACAGTATATAAATTGGATACCCCAAATTGGGGGGGAGGGTAAAGGCATGAAGTGGTTGACTTACACACTTTCATAGGTGTGGGAACATTTTCACAGGATTATAGGATCAAGGTGCAGGTGTTACTGAATTGCAATTGTGAGACTAAAGAATTATGTACACGTGTCAAGTTCGCAAGGGCTGGATTGAGGTAATTAATTTATTGTGCAAACCTGGCCAATAAACACATGTGGGGTTAATTGAGGGGTGGAGAAACAAATAGCTCAGTGAGCCTCACGTTTCCAGTTCTCAGTCTCTTGCTTTGTGAT
Source organism: Tenrec ecaudatus (assembly GCF_050624435.1). NCBI lineage: Eukaryota > Metazoa > Chordata > Mammalia > Afrosoricida > Tenrecidae > Tenrec > Tenrec ecaudatus. The sequence goes on along the minus strand of NC_134539.1, from coordinate 70,181,943 downwards.
GGGTACAGCTGCCTTAGTCAGTTCCCTGCTTCAGCTGGCAAGCCTCACTTCCTGCAAGCCGTGTGGAGACCCCTGCCAGTACTGATGCTTACACACTCACTGATTCAGCTTTCCTCCTGCAGTCGGCGTCAGTGCTTGTCTTTTGTGAAATGGAAGAGGACTTTGTGGATTGGTGTTGGACATACGGGTTAATGTTGGACTTGTGGTCTTGGGCAGCACTGGGTTGGGATGTTTTCTTGATGTGCACTTACCCTTTCTATAAAACTCTTATACATGAGTTTCTGTGGATTTGTTTATCTAAAATACCCAGACAAACACACAAGCTCTCAATTCAAGGAAGCTGTGAAATAATAAAAAACAAAAAACGGGTGGTGTTTAAGCCATCAACTCTGTGGGTGTATATTATACAATAAGAATTTCAGCTCTCAAAACAAACAACCTTTCTCTTGCTAGCTGTGTATTATTGCATTGCATGCACATACCACATTATGTTTATCTATTCATCCACTGATGGATATTTAGATGGTTCCATCATTTGACTCTTGTGAATAGTACTGCAACAGTCTGTTTTTTGGATAGATACCTAGGAAGAGCAATGCTGCATCATGTGGTAGTTCTAGTTGTTTGTTTTGAGGAACTGCCACACTATTTGACACGATGGCTTTGCCATTTTTCATTACCATCAGCAATGATTAATGTTTCTAATTTCATCACATCCTCATCAGCTTTTTTCCATTTGCTGATTCTTTAAAAAATTTTATTCAATACATATCTATGATTTATCATATCTGTGGTTTCTGAAGATATTCCACCAGTAGGTAGAGGAAGTTTTGGTAATCATATATCTTTTTCTGAATAATTATACCCCCTATATTCAGTTAATACTATGAGAATTCATCATCATATTTTTAATATCATTTTTGTTTCATTTCAGTGGAGTTCCAGGTGGTCTTTAATTTCCATTTAAAATTGACACTTGCTTTTCAATACTTTAAATAGGTCTGGTGCAACAGATTTACCTAACGTAATGTGTTGTTTGAGCTCATGGCTGCTGCTTCCATGGGCATTTATTGTGTACCCAGCAAGATGAAGTCCTTGGAAACTTCAATCTCTTCTCCATTTATCACGATGTTAACTGTTGGTCCAGTGGTGAGCATTTTGGTTTTCGTTCCATTGAATTGCAATCTATTCTGAAGGCTGCTACTAACTGCTTATTCCTAATTATTAAAGGCAAGGCTTCTTTGCAATTCGTGTTAGGGCGGAAATGTAGGCAAAGCAACAGCAGGCCAATGGTATTTTGTGGTGCTCACACTTTTGGTTGTCAAGTGGCATAAAGGAATCCTTCCTACGGTGTTGCCTTCATCCCAGGATTAGCAGTCTCAGTAGCAGCTTACACAGTACTTAATAAACCTAGTTCAATTTGCAACTCAGTCTTCTGGCTTGCAACTTTTCTTCCTTTGTTAAAATTCAGGTAAAATGTATGCTTTTCCCCAGATTTCTACAAATGCACTACAAAGTTGAGTTAGTTTTTCTCTGGCTTATTTTTTCTTCTACAAACTTCTAGGCTGTCTACACTCTCTTACGTTCTATATTTAAATTTTTACAAAAGAACTATAAAGATGTTAATAGTAATGACATATCTGGGTAGTGAGATGATTTTTAATGTTCAAATTTTAGAAAATGAACATATATTCATTTTGTATAACTGAGCAGCTACTTAAAAATGAACTTCTTTAAAGCAGTCTTAAAGAAACAGTGTAATTCTGCATTACCAAAAATATATCACTTCAGTTTCAATCTTTTGTGCATTTTATCATGTCATTTAAAGCCTGACATGTAGTACACATGGTGGTATGGGTTAAATATGTCTTCCAAAAAGATAGCTTGTAGCCCTAACCTTTGGTACTTGTGACCCGGAAATAGGGTCTTTGAAGGTGCTATCAGTTAATATGTAACCATACTGGAGAAGAATGAGTACTAATTCACTATAGCTAGTATCCTTATAAAAAGGAAGTAAGTACAGAGAACAGACAATAGAAAGACAGCCATGAGACAACAGAATTACATTAGAGCTGCAAGCTAAGAAGTGACTGGGGCTACCAAAAACCCAGGGAGATAATAATTTTCTTCTAGAGTCTACAGAGAGAACATGGCCCTGACAATATCATGAATTCAGATGAGTAACTTCCAGAACTATGAAACAATAAATTTCTGTTCTTATAAACCATCAATTTTAAATGCTTTGTTACAACAGCCATGGGTAATACATGGTACTATGCCATTCACCAGTCATGCTAGAAGAATGTTAAGGTAACACTTGAAATCTATTAATGCCTGCTTCTAGAGGCAATACACAGAAAGAAAACTAGTGTGTTTCAGGTTGTCAGGGAAATATCGATTTCATACATTGCCATATCAATAGTGCTTATTATAATTGTCTCTGGGTTTGGTTGTATGCTCCACAGAAGCAAACCTAGTGAAATGTATGTATGTTTACATACAGAGATGTACATATCAAAGAAATGTCTCACCCAGTTGTAGAGGTGGGCAAGTTCCAGGTCTGTGGGTCAGATGGCAGACTGGAGTCTTCTCCTGAGTCACATAACCACAGGGACTGATGAACCCAAGTTTACAAAGTTACACGATTCTGGCTGCAGAAGCAAGTGAATCCAAGAGCAACTAGCAATCTAGCAGACTGGCTGACTCAAGTCATATGAAGTGTCAGATGCAGGATCCAGATCTAGCAAAAAACAAGCAAGCTTTTCTGCAGCATCCACTTATGTTGGAAACAGACCTCACCAAAAGGAAAGTCTCAATGGCGAGAATTACATTACATCTCACCATGGAGGATTACCACATTTTAAATGCCAAATCACCGAGACTCTTGACCCAGTAATGTTGACAAAAGACGTTATCTATCACAGTCCCTATTGTGCTATATATGTTTAATGAAGGATTATTGAATTAACAAATAAATTAATACAATATGTGGAGACTATCATGGTAATTTCATAAAAAGCAATGAAATGAGGATCAAGTCAGGTCTTTATTGTCAGTGAAAAAAGAGATGAGAGCCCATAGACATAACTGCTACTGTATAGGGACTGTCATTTTGGGGGGTGGTAGTGAGAGCAAAGGTGTCCCTTCGATGTGGACGCATGCCTGTGTTCTCCCTTAAAAACTAGACAATCGAGATCATTATACTGCGTTATTCAGCAAGGCTTCCCACTCAGGAGAACACAGTTTCAAAAGGAATGTATTTACCCCATCTCAGATTTTTGGTGTGTCGTGTTTTTTTTTCTTTCCTCCTTCCCTAAAGCATAATGAGCTTGTCAGAGTTTCCATGGTGAACATGGGGCACCATGGAAACTGATAGATTTAGCTACACGAAAAAGAATAAATAAAATGGGCAGGCATTTATTTCCCTGTGCCGTGACACCGTCTCTTCTAGATAGGACAGGAAAAGTGGCTTTTCGTTTAACCCAATTGCCCTTCACTCTCTGTGCCTTGAGAAAACCTCTGAATTGTACTCACCGGATCCTTCTTCTGTTTTATGCTCACTGGGCTGTTATTCTCCCGAAAGTTCATTGTCCCCTTTGACCATGCCTGTGTGTCACAACGACTGTAGGAAACCATGTGAAATGCTACGACAACCCACACTGCATGACCAAGTAAGTCATGGCAACATAGAATGATTTTTTTTCTTCTTAGTCCACTGTGAAAAGGACAATGAGGGGAGAGCCGAAGACAGCACCCGGGCCCAGCCCATCCTACTGAGGTGAGCAAGTTAGCCTTTCTGAACATCAGTTTCTCCCACTTATAGAATGGCTAAGCTATAGTGAGACTCAAAAAGAGATCATAGAGGAGGAAGTCTTTCAAGTAGTTGAGCTCTAAATCTCAGGAGGGTTTCGCTCTTGGTAAGGAGAATCGCACAAATGTTGTTATTGTTAGGTGCCAGCAAATGGATTCTGATTCACATTGGCCTCATCTGTACAGAGTAGAAAAGCTCCATGGAGTTTTCAAGGTTGTGCCTTTTTCAAATAGTTCTGCCCCACCTGTCATCTGAGGTACCTCTGGGTTGGTTCATCGGCCAGCCTTTAAGCTCATAGAAAAGCAGTTAACCATATTTGGTCCCCTTAGGACACCAATAAGGGAACCAAAATATCAAACTGGAGGATGTTGTATTCTTTGATTAATTGCAGGATTAGGGTCCCAGCTAGTTGTGAGCTGCCATTGTGTTGGCTCCAACTCGTGGCCATCTGATACATAACAGAACAAAATGTTGTGTAGTCATCACCATCGCTATGTTTGAGTCCATCGTTGCCATGATTGTGTAGTGTCTTCCAACCTAGGGACGCATCTTCTAGCACAATGTCATATAAAACTAAAAGGATTTTTTCTGCCTAATTTTAAAAAGCGATCACTGGGCCTTCTTCCTGGTCTATTTTTATCAGGAACATCAATGAAACCTATTCTCCATGGATGACCCTGCTGACATTTGAAATGCTAGTGGCATAGCTCCTGTATTAGTCTGTGTCCTTTAGAGAAACTCATGTATAAGAGAGTTTTATATGAAGGTTAAGTGTGCATCAAGAAACCATCCCAACCCAGTGCTGCCCAAGCCCACAAGTCCAACATTAACCCATTAACCCATATGTCCAACACCAATCCACAAAGTCCTCCTCCATCTCACCAAACAGACAGAATGATGCTAACTGCAGGAAGAAAGCCGAGTCAGTGAGCATGTAAACATCTCAGTATTGGCAGGGGTCTCCACATGGCTGCTTCAGCACCCAGGGCTGCATCCAAGTAGGTCCACGTGGCTTCTCCTTGGGGATATATTGCAGGAAGTGAGCCTTGCCAGCCGAAGCAGGGAACTGCTAAGGCAGCTGCACCCTGGTCCGACCATCAGAAAGGAAGAGACCCAGGAACTAGAAAGGCAAGGCTCACCGAGCCATTTATCTCTCCACCCTTCTAACCCCATATGTCTTTATTGGCCAGGTTGGCACAACAAACTAACTAACTCAGCTCCCAACGTCAAAGTAACATGCAGATCTCCACAGTATGTCCCCTGACACATGGTGGGTCCCACTTAGATAAGGAACGCTGAGACCCCTTGACTCTCTCTGAAATAAGAAAAATTGAGATTTAAAGAAATACATTTCTTTTTAACTTTTCTGCATGTTTGGAATTTTTCATAACAAAATGTTGGTAAATGGCAAAAAATTCTTTCTTGTAATTTAGTCCCAATGAATTATTCATCATTACCTCAATGCTCACTAGAGCCTTTGTTTTGTTGTTTTTGTTTTTGCCCCTAAAATACATCTTTCTCTTGAAATTCAACATTCATATAGTATGCCTGATGAGTAACCGCTATTGTCCAGGCATGGTGGTGAGAGGATATATCCAAAGGACAAGGAAACAATCCTTTAAGGAGCACACACTCTTTGGGGGAAGATAGGCTAGTAATGGAGTAACTCAGTGGGTCTCAGAGGAGGGACTCAGGAGGAAGAGCCCTTAACACCTGTGAAGGAATGGTTCTTTGATGAGGGTGGAAGAACGGGGATAATTATGTTGAAGGGAGAGTGGGTGGAGATCTGGGGTATCAGGGTGTTAGGTAAAGTCTCCAGGTGTAAAGCTAATTCATAGCATGTGGGAGACCAGCAGAAACAATCAGGGTTAGCCCATGAAGAATCCTTGCCAAGGACTATAACGTTTCTTCTGAAGGGTTCTTGCCTTCTGAAGGGAGTGATGAATCGGGTGGGACACTGAAGATGTATTCCATTCCAGAGGCAAATCTAAACCATTAGATTTTGTTTTGAAATAAGTGCACTGGTGGGGAACAGTGATACTAGAGCAAAGCAGGGCCAATGAGCTTTGAACAGTAATCTCCAAAGTTATTTTCAGTTCTCATATGGCATGAGCTTCACCACAGAGCCCTGGTGTAATGAAGAGGCATTCTATTCTCTTTAGAGATTTACAGTCTCAGAAACCCACAGGGACAGTTCTGCCTTTATCTATAGGGTCACTATAGGCCAAGAATCGGCTCAATGGTAGTCAGCTTGAGATTGGTTTTATTTTATTAATTATAAAGTATTAAAGAATGAAAATTCTGTATCTCCAAGTCTTTGGAGACACAGTAAACAACATTTGTTACATCCTTTACCCTGGGGAAACCATGGCCTCTTAACCAGAAGCTGAGGTGCAATGTACTTGGGCTATGTTTTAAAGTGAATATAAAACTTACCATTGTTTCTTGCTCTGAGCCTCAGTAGCTGTAAGAACATCTTGCTATGAAGACCAGAATGGGAGTAAAAACTGTCAGTGGACTGGAAATTTAACTTGCCAGATCTATGACAAGAAAACCAGAGAGAATTCAAAGTGTAGTGGAGAAGTCAAGATTTCCTCTTGTTGGCTGGGTTGGGCTATGTCGCAATACAGCATCTAGCATGAGACTGTGCAGTGATTTTTCAATAAAGAAGATTAAAGCCAAGCCACTGACAGCTGTGATGACTCCTTCTGTTTAACGAGACCACCTTTATTTGAAGTTATGATTACTCATTTCACAAAGCACCCTTCTACCTTCATAAGCATCAACACAACACATTTCTTCTGGTATGTGGATTCAAATCCCACTTCTCAACTCCAAATAGGTTGATCAAGCCAAATCCATTCCTTCTGTTCCGTGCCTTTTTGTTCTTCCGTTCTGACACCACCCAGAGGTAGGTTAGACTGAACAAGTTCAAGGGCGGAGTCCTCTAGCCGGCAGCCCCAGGACCTCCCGTGTTGGGTGCATGCTTGAGAGTCTCTATGACACTGTTGATCTGTTCGCTTCTACCATTCACCATTCAACAATTGACTAGAACCACTGACAGAGCTCAGGAGAAAGGAACACAATGACAAGCAGAACGGATACAAACAAATAAACAAATAAACGGATACAAACAAATAAAGAAGAGTACAGGGAGAATCCTGGGATGATCCTCACCATGGAACTTCCATGTCCCCAAAAGGATGCACGATTTGCTTGTGTTCATTCATGTTAACCATCAGCCAGCAAGCCCACAGAGCTTCCAGCCAGGGATTGAAGCATCCCTTTGCTCTTTAGGCTGAGCTGATAGCACAAGGTGGCTCTTTGGGGCTTGATCAGGCTCCACATAAGAGTCATATCATGAAAATAACCTTTTAGATCGTTGTGGCCTGGAGTAATCATCAAAAACACTCTCCCCAATAAGATCCCCCCAAAATGATTAAAATTTTAAAACAAACAAAAAACACTCCCCACTGGGGGAAATTCCAGAGCTTTAGAGCTTATCGCTCAGGAACTAAGGGCAAAGGTTGGATTATTTGGGTAAAATTAAATTCTTCACACAAAGCATTTCATTGACAGACTATCTCTATTATTTGGTGTAACTTTTCCAGCCAGTATGCTTATGAGCTTTTTATGACTGTAACCATAACATAGACACCAATATTTTAAAATGACTACAAAGAACTGCACGTGATGATATATTTTCTCTATTGTTTTTAATATCTGTACAATATGCTCTAAAACTAAGACCAAATCCATTACTGTAGTCAAATTCTGACTGATAGTTTTCTAGAGAGCAAAGTATGGCTTCCCTTTAGGGTTTACAGGCAGAAATCTTGGGCAAGCAGCTTCTCCTGTTGAGCAGGTTGTGGGTTTCAGTTGGCAGCCAACTGGTTTAAGGATGGTACCCCAGGGCTCCTTGCACAGACAGACCTCACTGCCATAGAGTTGGTTCCGACCCAGAGCGACCTTATAGACCAAGTAGAGCTGGCTCTATGGGTTTCCAAGACTGTAACTCTTTGTGGGAGTAGAAAGCCTCATCTTTCTCCTGTGGGTTGGCTGGTGGTTTCAAACTGCTCACCTTGTGGTTGATAGCTCAATGCTCAATGCACTCTACCACATGGACAATATACTACGGTGTTAATTCACTAGACTAGTTTGCATTTGGTGGGTCTTTGGGTTGCTTTCATTTAAAAACAAAAACTTTTGATTGAGATTTTTCTCTATCCAATTTTGTTATTATTAATGCTTTGTTTTTGCATGCTTTTCTGTCTATGAAATCCAGGATAGGTAAATCTATTGAGATAGGAACTGGATTAATGGTTTCTTGGTGGCATGGCCGAGGAATTTAGGGGAAAACAGGGAGCTAATAACAATGAGTACAAGAAAGAAGGAAATGTTCTAAAATTGATTGTGGTGGGGTTATACAATTCTTTTTCAGATGAGTGAACTACTGAATTATATGGCATGTGACGCATAAGCCAATAAAATGGTTAACTATATGCCTTTGAAAAAGCTGGCATGTATTTTAGAAGCTTTTTAATGGAATCTTCTTTCAAAATAAAGGGCAGGCATTTTTGTAAACCTTCTTTTTTGAGGTCTGTGCATCCAGGTCTGGGCTGGGGGAATGGTTCTAACAGTCTTCTGGATGACAAGGGAGTGTGGTCGGCAGAGGGAGGGGAAAGGAACAAGGAAGGAGTCTCAGATGCAGTGCGGCACTGCCCTCGGCTTCAAGACTGCTAGTTCTGAGCGTTTGGGAGGGCTTGCAGCTGCCTCGGTTTGCTTAGGAGTGAGCGGTTTCCTGGGACACAAGTCTTGCGGTGCTAAAAGCAAAGCAAGTCCCCAGCAGCTGGGATTAGTTGGTTCCCTAGAACTTGGTACAGGGGAGGTGGAGCAAGGTGTCATTTGTCTCCAGCAGGCCTGTGTCATCGAACCAAAGTCTGCTCAGTCACTCAGTCTTGATGTAGCAGCCAAAGCAGGTACCTATCCCAGGTAACTACTCTGCTTACAAAAGAACCACTCCTTCCCTGATTTAATAAATACAGATGCACCAGGAGACCCTATTTTTGTCATGAAACAAGCTGCCTGCCTTGTGTATGGATACTCTATATATGTGTGTGTGCATGTGTGGTTTGGGGTTAGGATAAACAGCTAAAACACTAGAAATACATGGGAAATTTTCAGACGATAAATGTAAACGAAAAAGCCATTTTAGATGTCTTATGGAATGGAAGTGGCAGGAAATGGATGCCGCTAGCTCGCTGGTCAGAAATGGTTAGGTTACTCTAAAGAGCTGAACTCTCCGACAAGCCAGTTATGTTTCCCTGGGAAGCCACACCGGTGGGTACCAAGGGCACAGAGCGCTGCCCGGGGAGAGGCTTCCAAACACCTAACCGTGCTGGGGAAGTTAGTGCCTGGCTGTGGGCTGCCACGTGGGGCGAGAGCATGCTCAGTCACCACCCAGTGTGATGGCAACTTTCGCCAAGGCCAGAGCCACAGCTTCTGATGCCACCACGCCGCTTCCTGCTGCCCTCCAGCTCTCCGTTTGGAGATTTCCCTTTCTCCCACTTGCACCATGGGGGTAAATCAGAGAGAATTTAGGCATGGGGGGGGGGGAAACATAATATTGGAAATATTTGTGGAGACCAACGAGTCCAATGCAGTGGCCCAGGTCCAGACAGGTAATTGCAGAATATCAGTTTAGAAGACGTCCACTTCGATCGCGGGTGGTAATTGAAAATGAAACTAGTGGACACGCTTTGCAACCCTATTCCACCTTTCATCACACCTTGACCTTTCATCAGAGGTGTTGGAAGTTCAAGGTTCGCCCACACCAAAGAGTTGAAAGGGCAGAGAAAGCAGGCAGCCAGCTAGAGGAGGGCCGCGACTGGGAGACAGGGGGCCAAAGGAATTCCCGGTCCCATTGAAGGTACACAGGCGACCACACCGCACTGCCCGAGCGGCTGCCCCCTCGGTGGGTGGCTCAGCCCGCGTGAGTGCCAAGAACTGCCACGTGAGCAGGGCTTTAGGAAACTCAAAGAGTTAACACATCAAACCCAAGCGGGGAGGAGAGGGAGGGAGACCACACCCCGGGGAGGGAGGCGCCGCGCCAGCTCCGGGCCCCAAACCCTATTGGCACCAGGGCTCCAGGGAGCCAGCCCCTGGGCGCGGCCTGTAGGGGGGTTGGCGGTCGCCGGGAGAAGTAGGGGCCGGACCTGGCCGTTCCGCGTCTCCGCCAGGTGAGCCCTCCAGACCCGCGCCCGCGCCCGCCGACATGTGCGCCGCCCGGATGCCGCCGCTGGCACACGTCTTCCGAGGGACCTTCGTCCACTCCACCTGGACCTGTCCCATGGAGGTGCTGCGGGACCACCTCCTCGGCGTGGGCGACAACGGCAGAGTAAGTGGGTGCGGGCGCCGCGGGGTTGGGGTCGGGGCCTGGGGAGCGGTGGCACTGGAGCGCGCGGCTCCCCCGACGGACGCCTGGAGACAAGTCAGGGGCGCCGGTGACAAGTCCAAGGCACCTGGCGACAAGTCCGGGGCGCCGGCTCCCGTGGCGGGAGCGGTAGAGCGCGCACACCTGGAAGCGGCTCCGTCGTGGTTCAGGCTGCCAGGGAAGGGGTGGGACGAAGGTGATGCTCCCAAATCCCAGCCAGGAGCGACTTGAGAAGCCAGAACCGGGCTTCCTGCGGTCTCAGGAGGCTGGCACAGTGGCTGGCACACGGCCGGGGTCCCTACTTTGGGTTGACTTGATGGCCAAAGCGCTCACAGAGAAGGGTTATTTGCTCCAGGTGGCCTGGCCGCATAGTATGCGGTCCGCCTGCTCTTTGAAGGAGCTGCACTCAGGGATGACAGAGGGGAGGAGATCACACAACTTGGGATGGTAGGAGTGCTCCGAGAGACGTTCTCACGGGTCTCTCTTCCCAGCGCATCAAAGCAAGCAGTTCCATTTTAAGGTTCAACATGTCTTCTGTGAGTGAATCTTGTTGCTTTTCCTTTCCTCTCCCAAATCAGGATTGCCACAGCCCAACTAGGGAACTTCGTGTCAAGTGTCTCCTGCGCTGTGCATCCATCCAGATGTTGACTGCAGCAGCAGTAGGCTGGGCAGTTGATAAGTAAAGCCTGTCCACTTTTAGAAGGGGGGGGGTACTCTCCAGAAAAAGAGAAAAGAAAAAATCAAGGGGATGATGCTGCTGTTTCTTAACGAACCTCCAGTTTGGTCAGGGAAAGAGCCCATTCTGGGCATTGATCCGGTTGAAGATTCTGTTCCTGGCGAAAGATGCCACCCAGTCAGCGACAGTGTTGCGTTGTGACTATTTGGGGTGGCAGTAACCAAGCCCTAGGAGCCTTGGTGGCAGGTGATGAAAACACTCCTCTGTTAACTGGAAAGCTGGCGGTTCGAACTAGCAGCCTCAACCCACCAGCCACGCTGAGGGAGAAAGACATGGCAGTAGGTTGCTGTCCAGATTTTCAGCCTGGGAAACCCCAGGGAGTGCCCGGGAAGGTCACTCTGAGTCAGACTCGCCTGGAGGGCAGTGGATTTGATTGGGTTTGGGGTAAGGAGATCTGGCTTTGTTTTCTATTCTTTATTTTTAGCTGTGCTTTGACTAAGTCTTCGATCTGCTTATGCTGAGAAACTGCTGTCATGTTTCCTAGGTGATGGGACCCTTGGGCTTGGTCAAATGGGAAGGTGCCAATATCCATGCACCCGAGCATTGATGCATAATTGCCTTGCATACTTGATCGGGACATTTAGGGGTACAACAAACTTAGGTCAAGTTTCAGGAATTGGAGGAGCTGAGACTGCCAAGAGGGTGAAAGGTTAGTGGTGTTAACCTAACCGCACGTCGTGGGCCGCTTTTTAAAATGAGTGTCCAGCAGCAGAGTGAGGAGGCGTGAGACCCAGTGTTCCCTGTGTGAAATGCGCACCAGGTCACTGTGAGCTGGAGCAGACAGCAGACACCTGACAGCCGACACGCACCGGAATGTGAATTGGGAGGGTAGCAGGAAAGAGCAGGGGTGGAGAATGGACCTAACCAGTGGAGAAGGGTGAGAAAAGGAAGTCATTTATTTTTGTGAAAAAAAAAAATAATACTTTTTCTGGGGCTTGTGCAGAAGAATAATCAGAGTGTCCGGAACGTGTAATTAGTAGTTGAGTCAGGGAGACTTTTCCTAAATAGGGAGCAGGCTGAACTTGTAAATTTAGAAAACATGCCATTCACCCGCAAGATAAAATTAGCTGGGTATTGAATGCAAAGGTGAGGCAGTGAACGCTCTGAGATTTGGGGTGGAACCCCCTGGTCGGTAAACGATGGCTGGTGGTACTCTGCAGTAGTCACTACGCTGCAAACAGAAAGACTGGTGGCTCAAACCTACCAGCTGCTCCTGGGGGCAGACATGAGGCTCTCTGCTCCTGTCAGTCAATCTCGGACACCCTCAGGAGCAGTTTACTCTGTCCCATGTGGGGTCACGGCCAGTCAGAACAGTGGGTTTGGATTTTGTTTGTTAAAAAGCTAGTAAATTGGTGATCGTGTAGGTTTTGTTCTGTCCCGTGGTTGATTCCTGCCTGTTTGTAAAGAGAGGGTCATATAGATTTCAGGATGTGATCTCTTTCGTTCTGCAAAATTACTCCCTCCCCTGTGGGGCCTCAGGTAATTCTATGGAGAGTAGCATTAATTTAGTCAATGGGTATGGAGTTTAAAAGCCTGTTAAGAAAAGGATATTGTACAAGTATCGGTCAGCTTCAGACTGCAATACATTAATTGTTGACTTTTACAGATTAAACTCTTAAGTGACTGGACGCTATTTATTTACGCAGACAACGGGGGCTGGTGATAGGGCCAAACTTTCAATAATACTCAGAAAGGCAAAATCATGCCTACTATATTAATACATATCAAAATAAAGCAATAAAGAGGCAGGGGGTGCTAAAATATATGGTAGCTCTTGGCCACCATTCCTTGGATGCCCTCAAAGCAAGAAATCCAAACCAAAGTCTAATTCCTTGGATGCCTTCAAAGCAAGAAAACCAAACCAAATTGATGGCCACTTCCATAATTATGGGATGGCGGTCACCTGCTTCTCACACGAGGGCGTTTTAGCCTTTAGTCCAAGAGAGTATGCGGTTCCTTCAGCATGCTACAGGTGAGTTTGAGCTAAAGTCCACTTTCCTTAATGGGGCTTCCACATTGACTCCTTTTGATGTGGCCTGTGCAGGATGCTATGTGCCTTGAAAGGACAGTCTACTTTTCCTTTCACCTCTTTTTGAGTTGGCATGCCTGGGTTGGGTCTGACCTCTGCCAGAGTGTCTGACCTTGCCCGGGGAACTTAATGCATTTGGTGGCTTTCCCCCTAGGCCCATTGTGCTTTTTAAGCTTATCTCGGTGGACGCATATTGTACTTGCCCTTTTGTGCTTGGCTTACTTTGCTTAGCATAATTTCTTCCAACTCTTCCCATGCGATGATGTGCTTCATGCGTTCATCTCTGCTTTTACAGGGATGCGTTGTACTCCATTGTATGTAGGTACCAGAGGTTTTTAATCCATGCATCCATAGATGGACATTTAGGTTGTTTCCAACTCTTTGCGTTTGTGAATTGTGCTGTGATGAGCATTGGAGGGCAGATGCCTGTCTTTGGTCGGTTTCTTACTTCTTCTGGGTATATGCCCAGTAGCGGGGGGGGGGGGGGGGGTGCTGGGTCATGTGGTAGCTTGATTTCCATTTGTTTCAGGTCTCTCCAAATCGATTTCCACAGTGGCTGTACATATCTACAGGTCCACCAGCAGTGGATGAGAGTTCCTATCTCACCACACCTCCTCTAATACTTGTTGCTCTCTGATTTTCTGAATTGGGCTATCTTTGAGGTGTTCGGTGGTATCTCACAGTTGTTTTCATTTGTATTGCCCTTGTGGCTAATGATTAGGAACATTTTCTCATATGTTTATTGGCCATTTGGATTTCTTCCCTTGTGAAACTTCTGCCTGTGTCTTTTGCCCACCTGCTCAGTGGGCTATTTGTCTTTTTCTTGTTGTAGTTTAGCAGTATTGTAGATTTTAGTAATCGGGCCTTTTTCTGAAGTGTCATTGCTAAAGATGTGGTCCCAGTCTGTGGGCTCTCTAATTACTCTCTTGGCGAAGTCTTTCGATGCACAGAGGTGTGTTATCATCAGTATGTCCCACATGTCAATTTGTGCTTCCTCTGCGTTTGTGCCCCTTCTCAAGTTGTTTCAGTTTTAACTTTTGTTTTCCTACTTTTTTGAGGGTTTTGTTTTTTTCCTAGTCATTGTTGCTTTTTTGTTTGTTTGTTTGCTTGCTTGCTTGCTCCTAGTCTGTTCTTTGTATGATTTTCTTTACGTGCAATCAGGGATAAGTAAATCTATAGTGAATGTGACTGGACTGATACTTGTCTAGGGGAATGTCAGGGGAAGATAGCGGGAAATAGGGACCTAACAACAATAAGTAAGAGACAACAATATTCTGAAATTGATTCTGGGGGTGATTGCACAAATCTTAATGTGACTAAACAACTAAATTGTACATGAAGCGTATGGCAATAAAGTATTAAAAATAAAGAGTTATGGTCTTAGAAACCCACAGGGACAGCTCCAGTCTGTCGCATAGGTTTGGAATCAACACACTGGCAGAGAGAGAGAGCTGTGCATAGCCGAGGGGCTACAGGTCTATGTTTTGAGGCCAAGTCTGCGGTAGCCTGTTCGAGAGAGGGCCGTGACTATCCTTGACCCTCTCCCATTTGTACCTCATCCTTCGTACCACAATGCCTTCATTGTGACTGAGATACTTTTAACTCGTCGAAATAAAATTTGTTCACATTTAAGTGAATTAACAAATTCTCCATACTCAACATTGTAGTATTGATTGGACATTTTGAATTCTAAGTTAACTTGTCTCCTAAACTGACACGTAGCTTGAAAAAATAAATAGCCCACAACGTGAAGTTTACTTGCAAATATTTAATTAATGGCGAGGTACTATGTATGCAAATGTTACTAAATTGCCTGATTCTTCCCTAACTTAAAAGGGTCAGATTAAAGATGTATAAAGATTCCTGCTGGGAATTTTAATGTACTTTGGTGCAGAGGCAAGAGAAAGGACACAAATCTTTTGGGAGGTAGTTCCCTTGGGTGCAGAGTCCCTGGCACAAATGGTTAATGTATGATTGCCTGCCAAGGATAAGGTTAGTGTACTTCAGAATAAAGAACTGGTGATCTTCATCCCAGGGTACTTCAGAATAAAGACCTGGTGATCTACATCCCAAACCCCAGCCACTGGAAACCCAAGGGCGTATCGTACTACACTGGCACAAATGGGGCCATGTTTGGGTGTCAAGTGGGTGACTGTCCTTTGTTTGCCACCTGGGGTGGCAAGAGACACTACTGTGGAGAAACAGAAACCCTGGATCCAGGCAGACCTCCACTACTTGCCTGCCCTGTGTCCACAGGCAAGACAGTCAACCCCTCGTAGTCTTAGTTTCCTTATTTGTAGACTCAGGGTAAAAATTACTTAATGAAAATGGCTGGCTCTTAGCAGGCGTTCAGCACGCACCTGATACATCCTGCTCCTGCCCTTCCGCCTTTCGCAAATCCTTCATCCTTGCTCCCTGTGGCAGTTTTGCATATTTCCACTTGATGACACTCCTCTAGGCCAAGTGGGACAGTAGGAAGCCACAACCTGGGCTGCACCAGTAGGGGGACCCCGGTGTGCCTTTCACCGAAAAGAACCCACTGGAGTATAAGGATACATCCGGGCAAAAAGAGCTATGTTGCTTCCCAGGTGCATAGGCTCTCTTGTTTGTGATTTGCAATCTCTCCGTTGTCACAATAACCATACACAGTACACATTTGTCCTACTTACATATGAGGATATGGAGACACAAGAAAGCATACAGCCAAAGATGGTGGTGGATGTGGACTTAGAACTTAGGTCTGTCTGATGGCCAAAGCTAATGTTCACTTTACTATAGCAGTACTTAGAGTAAAGGTAGGCTGATAACTGAGCCTAACACTGGATTCATCACTGGAGCTCCACTGATGAACAAGACAGGCAAACTCTGCCCTTCCCCTCTGAAGTCGACAGTCTAGTGACACATTACTAGAAGCGCCTGATCTGTCAGAACATGAATTAATCTGGGGAGGAGCGAATGATCTGTCAGCACTTGAGCTTAATCTGGAGGCGGAGGGAAGATTTTCCAGAGGAGTGACATTTAAGCTATGATCAAAGATTGTGTAGAAGTTAACTAGGTAAAGAAGGTAGGATTGGGTGAGGAAAGAGCCTTCTCTTTAGAAGGGATGGCTTTGCCAAGGTTCTAGGGTAAAAAGAGATGCAAGGATCGGGGTAGTTCAAGTTCAAAGGACGAGAAGGGTAACACAAGGTGAATGAGGTAGGGCAGGTAGGCGGGGCCAGAGCAAGGAGGATGCCTTGGGGGTGGGTGTGCCATGGTCAGATACTCCATTTTAAAAGACCACTCTAGCTTTTGGGGGAAAAATCCATGGGAGTAGGATTTGGTGTAGGCAAGGAGATCAGTTAGAGTATGACAGGGAGTTTCCAAAGACTTGTGGGAAATTTTCCATGACTTTTTAAAAGCCTTTTAAGCCCTCTTGTAGTTTAGAGTCAGTGGGTTGAGGAAAATGCATTGTAGTGTTGTAATTAAGTCATGAGCTCTTGTTACTTGTTGCTGAGTCAACTATGACCCCTGTCCACCCCATGTATTAGAGGATAGAACTGAGTTCATGGAGTGTTCTTGTTTGAGGTCTTTGTGGAAGTCGATTGCCAGGCGTCGTTGGAGATGACTGAACTGCTAGTTGTGTAGTTAGCAGTTAAGTAGTCCATGCTTATGAAGTCTGGGAACCCTATGTACAGACAATTTCATTTACACTGATTGATGTACCTATTCTCATCAATGTAAAGGGAAAAATGTAGAAATATCTCATAGCACAGGATCTTGCAAGTAGCATAGATCTCAGTCAATATATATTGAGTGGGTGCGAAGAAAACTTGCGATAACTACTGCATATCTATTGTAATCATTGTTTAGGCCACTTCTAAAATGTACTCATGTGCACAATACCACATATAATTCAGTCGTGTCTCAAGTGATTCCTGATACATGAAGTATAGATGTTCATTAGTTGTTCTATTGACTAAATACCCTTTGGTTTGAAAATTATGCTACTCTTAAGCAATTTTTGTTAATATAGTTATCAGATGTTACTTTTCTATATCCTACTACCTACAATATGTATGCCTTTAATAATTTATTCTACAAATAATGAGTGCCTACTGTTATACCTACTCTGTCTCCCTAAAACATGTACTATAATTCCTGGCCTCTATATTTGTGGAGTGATGTCGTGGCTAAGTGTTTGGCTGCTAAGCACAAGATCAGTAGGTCAAAACAACCAGCGGCTCCATGGGAGAAAGAGGAAACGCTCCACTCCCTGAAGCGTCACAGCCTCAGAAACGCACACGGTCAGTTCGCCACTGTCCCAGAGGGTCGCTATGGGTCAGCATCCGCTAGATGACAGCGAGCTTTTTGTTTGCTTGATACTTGTGGAAGGAACCCAGGTTGTGAGGAAGGCTACAGAGCACCAGATCAGCCATTGAAAAATACTAGCCGTTCTTTGGGGAAAAAAATGCAACCTTCATCTCCTGTAAGGAGTTATAGTCTCACAAACCCGCAGGGGCAGTTCTCCTGTGCCCTGTAGGGTCTCTTCGGAGCCAGAGTCCCCTGGATAGAAGTGAGTTTGGTTTGGCACTCTTCTAGAAATAATCCCATTCGGGAATAAAGCTTTCTTTATTATGTTAATAGTATCACACTAGTGTAGGCTATAAGTCAAGCTGATTAGGCATAAAGTAGGAAGAAGTGATGGGGGAAGATAGACGATAAACCACATGGATATCTTAAGGAAGAGAAGCTGGAAAGAGGCAAGGATCCTTCTCCTGAGCCAACACACACACACACACACACACACACACACACACACACACACACACACAGAGAGAGAGAGAGAGAGAGAGAGAGAGAGAGAGAGAGAGAGAGAGAGAGAGAGAACCTTCCCTCTAGAACCAGCACTATGCACCAACACCCTTCTAGTCCCCTGACTACTGGAAAATGAATTTCTGTTTGCTAAAGCTCATGCGCCTTTCTGTTGTAACAGCACTACATAACCAGGGTACATGGTTCTTATACTGAGGAACAGGTCTATGTCCAGCAACTCGGACACAAGCAACATATTCCAGCTGCAGGGAAGTATGGATTCACCATGTGCAGCCAAATGCCCAGGATCACAAGGCAACAGGTTGTACTTTAAAACTTATAATTCAAAACTCACCATCAGTGGGTAAGATGATAGGAAACACCGAGCCGCGAGGAATGATTGCCGAATGAGATGCAGGTCAGACTGAAGGGAGTTGTGATTTGAGCACACATCTATTTCCTTTAGCATTCACTCTCTGGATTTGATTCAAAGACCCTGGTTGCCATATCACAGAGCCCTGGTGGTGTTGTGCTTACCAGTCTGGCTGCTAAACAAGCGGTTAGCAGTTCCCAGCTGGCTGCTCTGCGGGAGAAAGATGGGGCTTTCTACTCTGTACAGAGTTACTGTCTCAGCAGCCGGCAGGGGCAGTTATACCCTGCCCTGTAGGGGCAGTCTGAGGTGGAATTGACTCGATGGCAGTGAATTTGGTATCTATTCGAGCTCTCAGCCCCACCTCCTTCATTGCTGTGTCATTGAATTCGAGACAGACAATCCACCCTCTGCTTTGGGATGATTCACATCCTTGTTTTGTGACTGTGTCTAAGATGACCTGCAAATTTCTAAGTCACCCGTATGGAAACTACTCCACCTCTTTCTGGGACTTGACCTTTGGTCCTATTTAATTCCCACTTTTTTGAGTACAATGTAGTAACCTCGATTACACCCACCATGTTGCAGACACCATCATCGCCACCACTTCTAGATGTTTTCCTCGCCCACAACAGAAACTCAATGCCCTCCGTGCCCAAGAACGTCCTCTTCCTCCCTCCTGCCCCTTGTTGTTACCTACCAGCCAATCAATTCCAACTCACCTGAACTGCCTCATAAGGTTTGCAAAGTTGTGATCATTACAGGAGCAGATCAAAATGCCTTTCTCTTGTGGAGCCTATGAGGGAACTGGGACGGCCAATCTTTGAGTTACTTGGCAGCATATTTAAGGTTGTGTGATCGGGGCCCTTCCCACTTCTGGTAACTAGTAATACAAGTTGGTCCTCTGCACTTTCCATGGCTAGATAGGAGAGGGCTTCAGAAACTTCCTGGGAGTACGGAGTTAAAGGAATTTTTCCCACAAACATTTCGAAGCTCTCTGGCATATGCCTTAGTTTTCAACCTTCACAAAACTCAAGCCAACTCTGGAGGTAGCTCCCATTCCACAGCCTTCCTGCAGCCACAGACCTGCCCCCAAAATATCAAGATGGGGACTCCCGCATGCATCTTTTCAATATACGGAAATCCAAATTTATAAAAACTGAGCCTGGGGTTATAAACATGTTCTTTGCAAAAGTGTTAGCAAGCTCTCTCCTTTAAGGATGAATAATTCAAGACACCTCCGGTTCTTCCTGATTACCTTTAACTTGCCAGCCCTGAGTTTGCCCTGCCCCTCCCTTGCCACGCCCTTCTTCCGTCCCCCAGCTCTTCCAGTGTCTGCGTACGGACTTTCCCGTGAAGGTGTTTCTTAGCTTTCATCAGAGCTCCATAAAGTAAGTGACATCAAAATATTAGGAAGCTCTAGATGAATGAATTTTGCATCTCAAAGGGTAATATTTATTTTGTATGGTATTCCACATCTGACCTTTACTTAAATGCAGTGCTTAATATACTAAAATATATTGACCTCTCCCACCCCACTTTGGTACAACTAATGTCACTTGGTTTCCATTGCTTTCATTTGAAGAGAAATGGCTTGAGCTCGTCCCCAGCCAGTGTGTTATTTGTCATTTGGGTGGGGGTGGGGGAGGAGGCTTCCTTTCTTTGCTCCCACCTTACAAGGATTCCTGGCGATACACACGATCAAGCACCCCTTCCAGAATATTGATGGGGGAGCTGCTTTTGATCAAGGGCAACAGCTAGGAACAGGGCAAAGCCATCAGCCTGCACAAAGCGGCAAGGAGGGGCCATATCCAACATCCTCTGGCTTCCCTATCGCCATGAAGCAGAGGTCAGGTATGCCTCCACTCGCCATCTTTCTTGACTTATACTGACACCCAAAGTTCCTTCCCTGGCACTCTACTTCTCAGCTGCATTGGACCATTCATTACAATATCCACACAGAACTCAAAGACAATAATCACAATTATGGGTGCGTATTAGGGAAGTTAATAGGTTTCCACACACCAGGATCAGAAAGCATCAAGGGTACAGTCATTGGTCTGCTGCAACACCTCTACTCAGCCAGCAGCCAAGTCTCTCCAGTCCTCTGCTCCTCATCCACATGGTCCCTTCACCTCTGCTTCCACGGGCCAGGTAGCGATCCTGCTGCACAGCCTCCTCTGGTGGTCTTCTTGTCTTTGTCTCTGCTCTGCCCCATGGTCTCCATGCCATAGCCTCTGTTGCTTCTGACCTCAGGCTTCACCACTTCGGATGGAGATCTCAGACTTGCTCCATTTCTGATGGTCTTGGGATTTCTCTTTCTTCCTTCCAAGACGGCTCATTCTTATAGCCAAGCGAGTGGCAAGTAAAATTGACCAACCCCCTTTATTGGTGTTATGAATGCCCTATTTACATAGCCCCACCCACTCATTTGGTGAGATTTACAGAGAAGAGCCAAATTAAGACAGGTCACTCTACCACATACCTACATGGGATTTTTTAAAAAATGTTTCCCCAGATATCCGGTTAGGAAATGAGGACAAATGTTTGTTTCTTTGTCCCTGGTGGCCACGTCGTGCTGCACTACGTGAGCTGTGAGGAACGCCTGTGAATGAGACGGCAGCCATTTTTATTTGTATCAGTTTACGTCGACTCAGTTTTGTTATGTATGTATCACTATATGTTTTGACTGATTCTGTGGGTTCAAAAAAGAAGTTGGAGTGTTAGTTATTGATTGAATACTGGTTGGAGATGAATTAACCCCCTCCAGCCTTCTCAGTCATTGTATAGATTGATAAGGAGCAGTCAGTTGGAACGTAATAATGATAATGAATTATAGAATTCTTCATTTGGGTACTCACTATGCTTTATGCAATTACTGTGATTTATGGCTTTTTAGTCTGTCATTGTGCTAGTCTGGGTCCTTTAGAGAAACAAATCCACAGAAACTCATGTATAAGAGAGAGTTTTATATAAAGGGTAAGTGTGCATCAAGAAAACATCCCAACCCAGTGCTGCCTGAGCCCCCAAGTCCAACATTAACCCATATGTTTGACGCCAATCCACAAAGTCCTCCTCCATCTCACAAAACGCACACTATGACACCGACTGCAGGAGGAAAGCTGAATCAGTGAATGTGTAAGCATCTCAGCACTAGCAGGGGTCTCCACACGGCTGCTCCAGAACCCAGGGCTGCATCGGGGTAAGTCCATGTGCTTCTCCTTGGGGATGTCTTGCAGGAAGTGAGCCTTGCCAGCTGAAGCAAGGAACTGGCTAAGGCAGCTGCACCCTTGTCTGACCATCACAAAGCAAGAGACTCGAGAACTAGAAAGGCCAGGATCATTGAGCCATTTATCCTTCCGCACTTCAATTGATCCTACATGCGTTTATCGACCAGGTTGGCACAATAAACTAACTACCTCAGTCATGCACCCTAAGAATTATAGCCCACCTGCATGAAATATGTCATTAATCCTGGAGAATTGGAATTATTTGAATACTTGCCATACAGGCTTCGTGGCTGAAGGGTGCTCTGTTGGCTGGTTTCCCAATTAACCAATTTTTCTCTTTCCACTTAGAGTGATTATTAATTGAGCTTATGGCTTCAGGGCATGAGGTGGATATTTGGGGTAACATTTTGGGTGCTGGCCCATCATTCCTACCCTGACTAGGCTGGAGAGGGCCTTTGCCAAGCATGCCTCAGTGTCTTTGCATTCATTGTCAAGCCCCTGGCAAAGGCTTCTGGGGTATCGCTGACCTTGACACGTAGCTTTCCTTCTAGGAAGAAAATCACGACTTGATTCCATTCTGATATGAAAGCTCCCCTGGAGTACTCATTGCCTTACAGACACATATAAAACACATTCGTAGAAGGCAATATTTTAAAAACATAAATAATATATACTTTTGGAAAATTAAAGTAGGGGAATCATGAATGTAGAAATACATTTTACATTTCTAACTTTGTACCTTTCTGGATTGGGTTTTTGCTTTTCTCTCAAAAGGCAAAACCAGTTTATTTAAAAGAATCCATTTTTGCTCCCCATGGCTTAATATCAGTCTCTGTTAAATCAATCTGACTCAAAGAAACCCCACCTCTGTCAGAGTGGGCTTGCCCCATAGGGTTTCAGTGACTGAGTTTGGGGAAGTAGATTCCCATGGTTTTCTTCCAAGGGGCCTTTGGGCAGATGTCAAGCTCCAGTCTTGCCTGGGTTTTCCGACCAACTCTCTCTGCATGCTCTCACGTGGCCTGCGTGTCTTGGTTCTTGTTCCTCCTCTATGGTCCACCAATTGGGCTTCCATTCATGGCAGAGCTTCTTTGCGCTTCATTTTCTACCTGGCACCTCACTGGGGTTCTTACTTGATCTTGTCTACCTCCCGCATAGCGTAATTTGGAAAATAGGAGCTATGGTTTTTCATCTTCATTTTCCCAACTAGCACATGCTGGCCACCCAAATGAATATTTGTTGGATAAATGTTGCTTGGATTTTTTTTTCAACCACATAGTGGGAAAGTTCACATTGGGAATCAGCAAAATGTACATAGAACTAGCTGAAAATATCTTACAAATAAGCAATTATTTGAATAAGAACTCTGGGTTTTTCTAATCTAGATGCTTGGTAACAAAATATTTGGCCACCGGGGAACTTTGATTAGCTTCATGTTGTGGTGAGTAATTAAGAACCCGGGAAGAATAGATTTTAATTAGAACTCTGAAACCTAATGACGTTCTCAAGAGCCTTCAATTTGGACTAAGCTACAGAGCTGAAATAATGTAGCTCATAGAGGCCTGTTTACCCGTTGGTTTTTGTATTATGTTTTGCTTCTTAACGTGGTAATTTACTTGAAATGTTGCTCATAAATTGCCACTTACAATTTACTGTCCTGGAACATGGTAGCCCCTCAATAAACAATAGTGTTAATTATCCTTCTCAGGTTTCTCATACTACTTGTCATCATGCTTTTGCTCAAAGTAGGCATTCAATAAATGCTTTTGAATGAAATCCTGAATAGAATGGACTAGTATGCTTTGTATACCAACTAGTACACGATTTCTTTTCATGCACAAACAGACCTGGCACAGTAGACAAGAAATACTTAACACTCTTTCCGTGTTGTAACAAATAAATCAGAGTGGGAGAGATAATTTTCCTCTGACAGTTTATCTGTATGTTGTTTTCTTCTTATCCCATTGGGAGTCTTTCTATTTTTTGAAGGCCCTCTGCCTTACTCAGCTTGATGTCTTTTTCCAGGGACTGGTCTCTCTATAACATGTCAAAAATATGTGAGACAAAGACTCACCATACTGTTTCTAAGGAGAATTCAGCTATATTTCTACAGAGGCATGTTTATTTATTCTTCAGACAGTCCATGACCCTCATAATATTCTTAATCGAACACCATATTTCAAAAGCTTCCATCTTCCCTGGTCTTATTTATGTTCTTGCTTTCATATGCGTCTGAGGGAAGTGAAAATACCATCATTTGGGTGGGGCACACCTTTGCCTTCTGTCCATCTTTGTACAGAACATCTGCAACACCTTTGTTCATTAATACTTTAGGTAGATATTGTGTAGTAAATTTGCCTAATGCAGTATATCATTTGATCTCTTGCCTGCTATTTCCACGAGCATTAATTGTGAATCCAACTAGGATGAAATTCTGATGACTTCCATCTTTTTTCTATCATGATAGTATCGATTGATCCAGTCATGAGGAATTTTGTCTTCTTTCATTGAGTTGTAACCCATCCTGAAGGCTGCAATCTTTGATTTACATCAACAAGGGCTTCAAGTCCTCCTCACATACAACAAGCAAAGTTGTGTGTCATCGGACTATGTGCTTAATTCGGACTATGCTACAGAGCTGAACTAATGTAGGTTGTTTTACCTACGTTACATATTGCAGGATGTTAATAAACCTTTCTCCAATGCTGATGGAACGTTCATTTCAATAGTATGAAGGCTCTAACCAGATTAAGACAACTCTATTCAAATTAAGAAGACTGTCCCCCACCTAACGAGTTGCATTAGGTTACTCTGCTGCATAAGACATCTTTAGAGTATCGAAAGCAAGGATACTTTGAGGACTACGGTGTGCCTGACTCAAGCCCTGGTATTTCCTATCACCTCATATGCATATGCACGTTGGACATTGAATAAGGAAGCCTGAAGAAGAATTGATTCATTTGAATGGTGGTGCAGAAAACAAATATATCAAAAGTTGCATGGACAGCAAAAAGGACAAATGGATTCTGTCTTGGAAGAGGTATAGCTAGAGGGCTTCTGACAGACAAGGATGGCAAGGTGTCAACTTACATGTTTGCCCCTATTGTCAGGAGAGACCAGTCCCTGGAGAAGGACATCATGTCTTGTAAAGTGGAGGGCCAGCAAAAAACGAGGAAGGCCCTCAATAAAATGGATGGACACAATGGTTGCAATGAAGGACTCAGACATAGGAACAATTGTGAGGATGGTGCAGGACCAGGCCGTGTTTCATTCTGTTGTGCGTAAGGTCACTGTGGGTTGGAACGGACTCAGTAGCACGTAACAACACTTTACTTTATTCTCTTTGCAACTGCTTGTCTATTCACAGACTTCATCATGGAATTGATTACATTACCTTAAATTTCATCATGGGAGAATCGGGCCCAGGCAAGTTGTCATAAAGTTCACTCTCTCTCTTTTTTTTAAAGCATTTTATTGGGGCTCATACAACTCATCACAATCCACACATCCATCCATTGTGTCAAGCACATTTGTACATTTGTTGCCATCATCATTCTCAAAACATTTTCTTTCTACTTGAGCCCTTGATATCAGATTCTCATTTTCCCCCCTCCCTCCCTGCTCCCTTCTCCCTCATGAACCCTTGATAATATATAAATTATTATTATTTTGTCATATATTACACTGTCTGACGTTTCCCTCCACCTACTTTCTATTGTCCATCCTCCAGCAATGATGAAACATACAACTTTCCTCTAGTCCTTAAATGCTTCCTCCCCCCTCTATCATGATCCCAATTCTACCTTACAAATCTGGCTAGACCAGAGGATGTACATTGGTACAGATAGGAACTGGAAACACAGGGAATCCAGGACAGATGATCCCTTCAGGACCAGTGGTGAGAGTGGCGATACCGGGAGCGTGGAGGGAAGGTGGGGTAGAAAGGCGGAACTGATTGCATGGATCTACATATAAAGCGCACTCACTAAGTGTATTTCAGAAACTATATAAACACATAGATGTTGCCCTTTCTCTAATATTGCATTTGTATGGATGACAAACTGTTGGTAAATATATATGTGCTAGAACGTAGGATTGTTGCTGCCACCTTAATAAGCATTTTATAATCTTATCTCAGAACTATATAATTTAATTAAAATATAATAGCATTTCTGTATCCCCGTAATACTTGGTATATGGTAGGTATTACCGTTTTAAAATTCAAGATGTCAGTAGTGACACACTGTTCATTTTCTTATAGTCAACAACTAAGGCATGATTTTTCTGTAAATTATTTATTAGATTGTTTTGATATCAAAAGAAAACCAGTTAAGGGAAGAAAAGAGGATGCTTCCTGTATTTTCATCCTAGGGAAGTGTTGTTTGGATTTTTCTCTGCTCAAAGGCAAGTGTGAAAATCCCCACCTACTTCCTTCCTCCTTCCTGGGTGGATGACTGTACAAAGAAGATTGAATCCAGATGAGAAAGACAACATACAAATGACTCACTTAGGAAAGAAAGCTACAAGATATATCTATGAATATATGAATGGAGGCCCGTGCAATCATTTTTTCCTCCTCTGTCCAGACAATCAAGACAGGGAGTAGAAGAACACGGGCACTTGTATTAGACATACACCACTTAAAATTTGAGCGGGGGAAAATGTATGTGTAGTCTAGACAGGCGTGTATATCTAAATAGGGTCAGGTGATGGAGTGAGATAACAGGAAGAGAAAAAGCATGGAGAGAAAACATAGTTACAATCTTTCAAATGTAAGCAATTGCGTATCAATTAATAGTTTTTTTTGCATCTTACACTTGCCCATTTTTAATCCCCTTTCCTTTCCTATATACACTGTATCCATCTTTTATTCCCACCTGCTCATAAAAACACACTGATTTTATTCCAAACCTCACTGATTTCTGCCTTCTCTGAATTTTCTCAAATCCGTTCATAGTGCCCACTGGGTCCTCAGAATCATGCCACTTTGCATCATAATTCTCTTTCTTTTATATGCATGCAGACTTTATTTCCTCAGTCATAGTGAACTCCTGAGAGGCAAGAACATGTCTTTACCTACTAGGGGGTGCCTCCCCAACCCCAAAAGGGAAAGAGCTCTGTTTTAGTACGCATTCTTCCTGCATGGCGAGCATCAAGCAACTCGCTCTGAGTTAGTGCACCAGGTCATCACCTGGGAAGGTTCTCTCTGGTCACAGTGAATTTTTTTGTAAAAGCAGTTTCCCTCAAACCTCATTTTTTTTTTTTTGATGGTTGATTTAAGAGAACCATGTGCAGCTATGAAATTTTGTTTCCTGTTCAGGAAAAATGCCACAGAAACTGCTGGGATGTTGAACACAGCTTACAAGGACAGTGCTATGGGAAAAACTCAAGTATACGAAGGGTTTTCTCATTCTAAAAAAGTTGAAATGTCGATTGCTGACAATCCTTGTTTGGGAAGTCTGTCGAGCTCGGGAACAGATGAAAATGTCGACTTGTGCATTTGGAGTTCATTCCACTGAGCCAGGCTGTTAATGAAGCTTCTGAAAAGATTGCATAACAGTATGCAAGAAAAGCCTGATTTGTGGCAGACGAGGGACTGGTCTTGTCACCACAACATTGCACCTTCTCACGCAGCCGTCTCAGTCAGCGTTTAGCATGCCTCTCTTGCCCCACATACCTGACTCACCTGCCCTCTCTCCATGTAGCTTCCTTTTGTTTCCTTGAATAAAGAGGAACATGAAATGACAGTGACTTTAGGGCATAGAAGAGGTAACGGGGGAAAGAAGACATGGGAGGTGCTGTCAGCCATACAAAGAGATGAGTTTGAAAAACGTTTCCAAGAATGAAATCACAGATGTGACAAATGCATTAAGTGTGAAGGAGAATACTTTGAAGGTGATAAGGTAGTTTTGTAAAAAAAAAAAATTAAATACATAGCTTTGAAAAAAATTTTTCTTTGTTTTAGTACCCTCGTAGATATTCTTTTTGTTGTAATTTGGGTGAAAGTTCACAAAGCAAACTGGTTAGCCATTCCACGTCTCATACATTTTGCTTTGTAACATTGATTGCATTCCTCACAATGTAACATCACTCTTCCTATGTCCTCCCTGTTGGCCATTGCCATTCACCTTTCTGTCCTATCCTTTCTAGGATGCCTTATCCAGGATCACTATGAGTCAGAATCCACTTGATGGCAGTGGGTGGGGATGGTTAATTGTCATGAATATTTCATCATGTGTTTTTTGAATGTCTTCTTTGGTGATATGTCTGTTCATGCCCTCTGCTATTTGTTAATTAGATTGTCTTTTTGAAGTTAAGATGTGGAGGTTTTCTATACATTTTTTTTAGCTTAGTCTTTCCAAAATATCATTGCCAAAATTTCCCTCCCGGCTGTGGGTTCTCATTTTACTCCTCTGCTGAAGTCTTTTGTTGTGCGTAACTGTTTAATTTTTAGAAGGTTCTGATCATTTAGTTGGTCTTCAGCTGCTTGGACAGTTTTAGTTATGTTTGATAGTGTATTTATGCCATGCATTAGGGCTACTATATTTGCTCCTGTTTTAATTTGGTGATCTTTATAGGGTTTGCATTTAGGTCTCTGGTTCATCTTGAATTAGTTTCTGTATATAACTAGAGATATGAGTCCTATTTTGTTTTTCTGCAAATGCAAATCCACGTTGCCAGCATCATTTATCTATATTTTTCTCGATGTGTGTTGACTCTGTCTAAAACTCAGCTGTCCATAGATGAATGTCTGGGTTCTCAGTTCAGTCTATTGGTCTGTCACTATAATAATACCAAGGTGCTTTACTACCATTGCTGTGTAGGAGGGTTTGATCTTGGCTAGTGTGAGGTCTCCTGCTCTGTTCTTTAGTAATATTATATTTGTACCAGGTCTCTTTTCCATATAAAGTTAATGACTGGTTTTCCCACACATGTAAAGAATAATGATGGATTCCGAATCCTGATTGCATTTTCTCTGTTGACTGCTTTGAGGATTATCGACATTTTCACAATGTATTGTTTCATCCCTGAGCATGATATACTCTTCCATTTATGTACATGTCTTTTTTGGGTGGTAATGTTTTGTGGTTTGTTTTTTTATATATATAGGCCTGTTGTGTTCCTGGAAAAATGTACTCCTAAGATATTCATATTTTGTGTGGCTATTGTAAATGTTATTGTTTACAGAATTCTCTTTGCCAGTATAGAGGAATCCTACTGATTTTTTGTATATTTATCTTATATTCCTCTTTGCTGAATCATTCTGTTGGTTCCAGTGGTTTTCTGATGGAGTCTCTGGGATTTTCTAGGCATGTGATCGTATTATCTGCAAACAGAGGTAGTTTTACTTCTTGGATAAATTGGATACTTTTTTATTTCCCTTTCTTATCTTACTGTTCTGGCTAGGACTTGCAATAAAATATTGATTAGTAGTGATGCTAAAGGGCATCTTGGGATGGTGCCTGTTCTTAAGGGCAAAGTTTCAGCCTTTCTCCATTGAAAATAATGGTGGCTATTGGTTTTGTATATATGTTGAAGCTTTCCCTACTATTCCCATGTTGCTGAGCCTTTTAATCAGGAATGTGTGGTGGATTTTGTCAATCATCTCTCAGTATCAATTGATAGGATCATGTGGTCCTTCTTTTATTTAGGTAGTAGATTATGTTGACTAAAAAAAATGCTGAACCATCCTTATGTACCTAATATGGGAGTCCCATTTGACCTTGGTATATTTTTTCATATGTTTTGGATTCTATTGGTAGGATTTTGTTGAGAATTTTTTTATCTATCATGATGAGGGATCTTGGTCTATCATTTTCTTTCTTAATGATGGCTTTGCTAGTTTGGGTGTCCATGTTATACTTACTTAATAGAATGAGTTTGGGAGCATTCCTTCCTTTTCTATCCAGAATGAGTTTGCCTAGGATTGTTGTCAGCAATTATCTGACTGTTAGGTAGATTTGCCAGTGAAGCCATATAGGCCAAGGCTTTTTTGCTTGGGAGTTTCTTAATGACTCGATCAATTTCTCTTTTGTGTGATGAATCTGTTCAATTTTCCAGTAGTTTGTCAATAGTTTAGGCCATGTAGATAACTAGTTTTTAGTTTTATTGATTTTTTAATTTCCGCTGTAATTTTATTCATTTCCATTTTATCTGGTGACTGTATGCTTCTTATATTTGCTACACTTTTTAATTTTTAGCAATATTGGGTAAAGGTGTTAATTTGTGGTCTTTTTCTCCTTCTATATGTGTGTTTACTGGAATAAATTGTCCTCTCAGCCTGGTTGTGTCATGTCCCAAAGAATTTGGCATGCTGTATTTTCAATGTCACTTACTTTAATACTTTTTCTATTTTGATTTTAATTTATTCTACTACCAGTAGTTTTAGAGCAGATTTAATTTATATATCTGATTCCCTTTACTCCTATGATCTTTTATTGATTTCTAATTCTGTAGCAATCAAAATTTTATACTTCATAATTTACATCTTGTGTTTTAATACTTTTTTTAACAATTTATTGGGGCTCATACAATTCTTTTCACAGTTCATACATATACATACATCAATTGTATAAAGCACATCTGTACAGTCTTTGCCCTAATCATTTTTTTCTCTTTTCTTCTTTTACATTTTATTAGGGACTCATACAACTCTTACCACAATCCATACATATACATACATCAATTGTATAAAGCACATCCATACATTCCCTGCCCCAATCATTCTCAAGGCATTTGCTCTCCACTTAAGCCCCTTGCATCAGGTCCTCTTTTTTTAACCCCTCCCTCCCCGCTCCCCCCTCCCTCATGAGCCCTTGGTAATTTATACATCGTTATTTTGTCATATCTTGCCCTATCCGGAGTCTCCCTTCCCCCCTTCTCTGCCGTCCCTCTCCCAGGGAGGAGGTCACATGTGGATCCTTGTAATCAGTTCCCCCTTTCCAACCCACTCTTTTTAATGTATCGGACTTTCTAATAGACACAATCTATGGTCTCTTTTGGAGAATGTTCCATGTCCACTGGAAAATAATGTATATTGTGTTGTTGGGTAGAGTGTTTTGTTTACATCTATGAGCCCTACTTGTTTGATTATATTGTGTAGTTATAATAATTTATAAATTTATAAATTATTATTTTGTCATATCTTACACTGTCCGACAACTCCCTTCACCCATTTTTCTGTTGTCTGTCCCCCAGGGAGGAGGTTATATGTAGATCCCTGTAATCAGTTCCCCCTTCCCACCCAACCGTCCCTCCACCCATTTCTCTTGTATTTCATATTAGAGAAGTTTTCTTCCAACAAGTCTTTGAAAATTTTTCAGTGTCATTTTTCTTTTCTTTTCCTGTTCTTGATTCCAAACATATGTATTTTTCTCTTTTGATATTGTCCCACATAGTTCTTAGGGTTTTTTTCTCCCCACATATTGCATTCTTTTTTTGATGGCTCCTCCAGCAAATTAGTACTAAGAGATTTATCTTCAAATTCTGATAATTCTGTCTTGCGGCGATTCAGTTGGACTCTTTTGACTTTCTAGTGAGTTAACTTATTGCTAAAATTTCAGAATTAATCGTCTGGATTTTATTTACTGCTTTTGTATGGTTTCTAATTTTTCATTTATGTTTTTCAGTTTGTTCTTACACTTTTCTCCAAGTTCTCCTAGAGTTTTGTCTATGCCTTTCTTAAGTTTTGTCTTTAATTACCATGATGACTTTCTTAATTTGTTGTAGGAATCTACTATAATTCTTTATTCCTCTAGAAAATTTTCTGGTTCTGGATTCTGGTCACTTGTTTGAGGCTTGTCCTTTTTTGTGTGTGTGTGTCATTTAAAATTGTTTGTAGTTACTGAGATATGTATGGTATGTATTTCTTTTTTGAATGTATGCTGGTTTACTTCACCCTGCTTATTTGTTTTAATATACCTAGTTTAATATATGTAGTCAATAGTATAAGCATGCTACTCTGGTCATTAGTTTGACATTATTGTAATGCTACCTATCTGTCTCTTAGTGGATTTGATAGCTTATGGGAGATTCATTTGCAAGTCTCTGACTGTTGGTCATACCGAGTTGCCAGGGAAAGTCTGGGCAGGTGCTCACCACTGTCTGCCATTGGTCTAGTTGTGATGGAGTTGGGGGTGTTCCTAACCCAATGGATAGATGTTGTAGTTATGGCTGGGTAGATTTCTTGTCTCCGGACTGATGGGGGGAGGGGGAGGAAGGAAAATAGGCAAGGTAGGGAATTGGGAAAAAAATAAGAAAAAATACCCTAAGAGGGTTGGGAAAGAGAAGACCTTAGAAGAAAGAAAAGAAAGAAGAACATGGTGGGGTGGGGTTGGAGCAGGGTGACATTGTGCTGGTGCAAGCACTTACTGCCAGAGACAGTAGTGATTCCAATTTACGACTCCTCACCGCTGACCTTGTAGGGGTGGTGGGGGCAGGGAACTACTAATCAGAGATGGCATATTGGGCAGCAGGCCTGTACTCTGTTGAATCACAAAAAATAAGGGTGGTAAAGGGAAAAAATAACCAAAAAAATTGAGGGGGTGGGGTAGGCTAAAAAGGGAAGAACTAAGCAGAAAGGGGAAAAAGAATGATGGGGGTAGGGTGGGAGATTGGGGTGGGGCGGGGAACAACAGTATGTGTGCAAGTCCTAGTCACGAAGCAGATGGAGGAGCCGGAGCAGGTGCTGCTGACTGCAGAGGGAGCAGGGGGCCTGGTGCCTACCCCTCAGGATCAAATAGCATTGTGGGAAGTGGGAAGTATTCTCCTTGCCACCAAGTTGATGCCAACTTGTAGCAGCCCTAGAGGACAGGGTAGAACTGCCCCTGTGAGTCTCTGAGACTGTAAATGTTAATGGGAGTAGAAAGCCCCATCTTTCTCCCAAGGAGCAGCTGGGGGTCTTGAACGGCTGACCTTGTGGATTACAGCCCAACTCCTAACCTCTATGCCACCAGGGCATCTTACAGAGAAGCATTAAGAGGAAACAAAAAGAAAAAAAATCAGCATAACACTAGCATTGTGGTGGTGGTCGGGGGAAGGATGGAGGGAGCCACGCTGTTAGTGGCTGAGAGGTTGTATGGGTTAACGGGGGGAGGTGATCTCTTTGCTTGTCGCTCAGTGGTGTGAGTGTTGGTGCAGTCCTGATTGAACTTTAGTCATACCTGAAAATGGTCACACTGTTCCAGTGGACAATTCACACTTCTGTATGCTTCCTTATTCACTGTTTACACTTAGTCTCTCCCCATCATCTGTATTTGAGCTACTTCTTTATTCTTTCCCTCAAACCTATGTGTTCCAGGATTAGAATCTGGATTCATTTCCCTTGGTTTTTTGAGTCTTTGCTATACAGCAGGGGCGGGGAACATTCAACCCACGGCTGCAAAAGACCCACGGAATCATCACTACCAGCTAACTGCACAGGCCTCACCAAAGAGCGGCATTTCCAGCCATTCCATTAGGGTTACGTTAACGAAATGCTTGCCCAGGTCTTGTCTTTGTGGTGGAGTAGTTACTCATTAGGCCGTGATCCACAGAGTCAGCAGTTCGAAACCACCGGCAGCTGGTCGGGAGAAAGACAGAACTTTCTACTCCCATAACAGTTACAGTCTCAGAAACCCACAGGGGGGCGCTGTGAGTTAGCAGGACTCGAAGACAGCGAGAGAGTGTTGGCAGCCTGATGGCATATGACAGACATTGCATTGCCTTGAGTTGGCACTGGTGGTCCTCGAGCAGGGAAATTGTAAAGTGGCTGCTCATCACGGCGTGAGGGACTCCAGTCCACCCACGGCTTCTCAGAAGAAAGGTCTGCTGGGCTATATATTTTTTTAAATACTCATTTAAAATCCCACGGAGTATCATTCTGCTCTGACACAGGAGGACTCCGTAAGTCATAATTTTGTTCACTAGTTTATTGCCACATTTCTGAACATGACAAAAGAAGCACATTTAAAGCAACTTTTGCCAAAGTCAGGTAATTCCCTTCCAAGGTTCTGCACCATAATTTGATTGGGATGGACCTTGTCACAGGCTCCTAGAACTGCCCCAGTGTTAGGTTCACAGATAAATCTGGAGGATCATTTATAATGTTCCAGGGTGCAGTGCATGTTTAAAGTCCAAGAGCTGTTTATATTGGTGTGCAGATCCTATTGCCGAACCAGCTGGCTGTGAACATCCACACCTCAGTGCATTAGCATGTTCTTGGTTTTTAAGATGTAATTCTCAGTAAGCAGTTGAAAAACTATCCAAACTTTACATTTTCAAAAGTTTTAGTGTTCTGGAGAACATTGATTAATAAGTGAGGACATGCCACTATTAAGGTAGGTTATTTTTTTGCTTGGATTGCTGTTGATGTAGACTGTGGCTTCCTTAGGGACCAGTGTTATGTCTTCCTCAGGTAATATCCCAAGTACTGGACAAATCACCTGGAAAGACGACATGTTCAGCAAATACTTGGGAATGGATAAGTAAAAAAATAATTATTTCTAGTCAAATATTCTGTCACACTTACTACATACCAGACACTAATCTCAACTCGACATATATTAAGTAAATTAATTTTTGCAGCAACCTGTGAATTAAGCCACACAATAGCTCCCATTTTGCAACTAAGGACCGGAATCACAGACAGGTTGCATGACTCCTTCAAGGTCATGTGGCTGTTAACTTGTATAACTAGGATGGAAATGTATGTGGTCTTACTCTCAAGCCTGTATTTTGAACAGTTTTTCTATGAGACCATTGAAGTGCTGTACTGGGACTACATTATTTCGGAGTACATGAGAGCTTTAGAACATATATCTTAGCATCAATTCCAAGTATTTTGTTTGCTATTGACTCATTTTCTTACTTAAACAAATGTTCTGACAGTATGTCACTAAACCATCCAATACAGGCATGTGTTTCCTACAAGATCAACAATCCCATCATTCTTAATTGGCTCTTGTGGGAAACAGAAAGATTTATCTGGAATCATCTCTCCCAAATATATGTTAGACTTAGGACACTGCTTGCAGCTAATGGTAAATGATTGTCAAGTTACTTCTCTGAAGACAGTCAGCTACCAGACTACTGTCTAGTCCCACCATAGGTAGGTCTGCTGTCTGCGGCTAAAGACAATGGGCTACTTCTCCCTAAAGGCTTGTAGTCATTGATTTGGTTCCTGTAAGTGTTCACACCCTACTGATAATGGTCTCTGTAGTTGAGCCAGAGAACAGGTCAAACCGGCTCAGTGACATCCAAAGTTAGGATTCCATCCTGAATCTAGGAGCTGCCCATCTTGCCACATGTATACCCCCAATCCCTCCTCTTCCTATTGTGTGGATACTGCTAGATCAACGCCCTCCCATTACTATATTACCTATAGCACAATCCTTTCCTTCGATGTAAGTCTTCACCTGTAATTAGGGGGCTTGCATGTCCCCAGAGAATATAAAAGCCTAGTTTAGCATTAAATACCTCTCTCCACGTGGACCAGCAAGTGAGGCTGAGGTGAGCATGCTACCGTGGAATGTGTCTGACTCCATTATTTCTCTCACCTATCTCTCATGCTCTTTATGACTTTAATCTTTACTTATTATCACTGTACAACTGCACCTACTGGACCTGTGATGATGTGTTAGGGGATGGAATCCCCTCACAGGCTCTCAGCAACCTTGTTTTGTTATTGCATGTTAGAACTTTAGAACTAGGCGAGGTGGACATAAGCTCTCAGGAACAGGGAAGAGTGAACTTGTACCAGTGTGTGATATGCATAGGAGAACACAAGTATTCACATAGGAGAACAATTTTCTTTCTTTTTAAATCATTTTATTGGGGAGCTCTTACAAATCTTATATGACAGTCCATCATTCAATTCTATGAAGCACACTTGTACATATGCTGCCATCAACATTTCCAAACATATTCTTTCTACTTGAACCCTTGGTTTTAGTTCCTCTTTTTTCCCCACCCTCCCACCCTCATGAATCCTTGATCAATATATTATTGTTATTTAGAGTCATACACTGTCCATGGTCTCCCTTCACCCACATTTCTGTTATTTGTCCCCCTGGGGAGTGCGCTATATATCCAACCTTGTGATGGGTTCCCCCTTTATGCGTCCCCCTGCCCCCACCATTCTCCTACCCTCATGATATTGCTACTCACACTACTGTTCCTGAGGATTTTATCTGCCCTCAATTTCATGTGTCAAGAGCTCTTATATGTCTCTTATATGTACCGACGTGAGTATTCCTATCTAGCTGGATAGACTGGTAAGGTAGAAATGGTAGTGGTTGGGGGGTGGGGGAGATGAGGCATTCAGGGGTTAGAGGAATGATGTGTGTTTCATCAGTGCTATACTGCGCCCTGGTTGAATCATCCCTTCTTGTAACCCTTCTGTGGGGGGATGTCCAATTGTTACAGATGAACTTTAGATCGCCACTGCAACCCCCCTCATTCACATTAATCTATTTATTTATTTGGGATATTTTGATACCTGATCCCATGGACACCTCAGGACCACACAGACTCTTGTGCTTCTTCCATGTAGGCTTATTTTCTTCCCTGTTAGATGGCTGCTTGTTTAACTTCAAGTCTTTAAGACTCCAGATGCTATATCTTTTGATAGCCAGTTACCATCCATTTTCTTTACCACATTCGCTTATGTACCCATTTGTTTTCAGTGATCATGTTGGGAAGGTGAGTATCAAAGAGTGCCAGGTTATTAGAACAAAGTGTTCTTGTGTCTAAGGAGGCCTTGCGTACAGGCCCAAACTCCATCTGTTACCTTAATACTTTAACATATAAATATATATACATTGGCCTCTATCCCTTTCATGATAAATCAATATATTTTCATATATACATGCCTATAGCTATACCTCTATAAATAACTTTTGCTTTCTACTTCTTTTCTCTATTTCCTTTCACCTTCCTCCTGTCCCACTATCATGTTCACCCTCCACTCAGCTCTCAGTAATTCCTCTTGGATATTGCACTAAATAAAACCCCACCAGGCCTCATTTTCATCATTTTTAGATTTCTTGTTGTTTTCTCATCCCTGAGTTTGTTGGCTCCTGCTCCTCCTCGCTGCCCCATCCACTCCCAGGTCCCAACCCCACCCCCCACCCCCGGGACCACCAGTCCTGTTGTTTAATCCTCAGGATTGTTTGTCCTGCCTATCTTATATAGATGGACATTGGGCAAAAGAGAAAGAAAGAGAGGGGCAAACCCCAACAAATAGTTCCAGATCTGTCTGCTGATCCTGAGGAGAATGACTTTCAAGGCCAGTGACTGAGTTTGTTCTGGGTTCTGCTTATCAGGTCCAGGAGGTGAATTTGTTGAGTTGAACAGGCAATTCAATACAGCTCCTATTAATGTTGGTCATGAGAAACCTTAGACTAAGTCTATTTTAGAGTCACTGGGAAAATAGCATAGACAGATATGGTGAGAGGGAATATCATGTTACATGGAGTGTTTCTTGGTGGGCTCAGATTTTATTTTGTAAATCCACTCCTCTGACATAGAGCCAGGATTTGTCTTTACTTCATTGTTCTGGATACCTGTTTTCTAGAAGGCTATACCACAATTGTTTTGCATGTTCATGCTGATTTTGTAATGAGACCTCATAAATCAAACCTTAGAATAACTGTACTGGTGTTTATTAAGGGATACCCAGGAACCACACTCACTTATCTCTGCCCAGATATTTGGAAGACAGCCACCTAGGGACAAGCAACAGGAAGTCATCCTTTTTTTTTGCATCCATTCCAAACAATGGTGACGCAATGGAAACCAGAAATAATCATCCCTTGCAAGAGGATGAGGGTTATCATTGCTGATGTCAGATGGATCTTGGCTGATGGCAGAGACTATCCAAAAAGAGATTTGCTTGTGTTTTATTGACTGTGCCAAGGCACTCAACTGTATGGATCATAGCAAAGCTTAGATAATATTGCAAGTATAGGAACTCCAGCACCCTTAGTAGTTCTCATGTGGACCATGAGGCAGTTGTTCAGGCAGAACAAGGGGCTACTATGTGGTTTAAAATCAGGAAAGATGTTGCATTGGGTTTGTGTCCTTATAACAAAGATTGTGTCAGAATGGGAGGATGTCAGGACGTAAATAACACAAACTTGCTTGCTGGAAACACGGAGGACTTGAAGCACTTGCTGATGATGGTCAAACAACCTTCAGTATGGTTTGCAGCTCAACAAAAATCCTCATGGTTGGACCAATAGACAACCAATGATCATTAGAGAAAAGATAGAAGTTGTCAAGGATTTAATTTTGCTTGGATACACAATCAACATTCATAGAAGCAACAGTTAAGAAATCAAAGGATGTGTTTCATTGGGTAAATCTGCTGCACAGCAAGACGTCTTTAAAGTGTTGAAGACCAAAGATGTCACTTGGAAAATTAAGGTGCACTTGATCCATTAACCTTATATGCATGTGAAAGATGAACAATGACTAAGGAAGATCAAAGAATAATTGATATGTTTGAATAACGGTGTTCAGAAACAATATTGGAAATATTTCTGCACTGGCTGAAAAACAAACCTGTCTTGGTAGATGTACAGCCAGAATGTTCCTTAGAAGCACAGATAGTAGGACTTTGTCTCATGGACTTTAGATGTTATCAGGAGAAACCAGTCCCTGGAAAAGGACATTCTACACAGTAAGTTAGAAGGTCAGTGAAAAAGAGGGAGACTGTTAGAAACATGGACTGACACAGTGGCTATAACAATGGACTGAAGCAATGCAATGATTATGAAGATGATGTAGCACTAAACTGAGTTTCATTCTATTGTACCTCGGCTCACACTGAGTCAGAAGCAACTCGGCAGCAGCTACCAGCACTGCCCTGAAGAGTCGATTCTGACTCATAATGATCTTATAGGACAGGGTAGAAGTGCCTCCCTGTGGGTTTCTGAGACGGTAATTCTTTATGCTAGTAGAATGCCTCATCCTTTTACCTCAAAGCGAATGCTGGTTTTGATTTGCTGACCTTGTGGCTCGAAGCCAAATTCATAGTAATTCACTACACCAAAAGAGCTTATCAACAACAAAAGACAGCAGGAATTACAGACACAAGGTCTCAGGAATTCTGTGTAGCACAAACAAGCAGGGCCCAAAATGTGCACTTCTGGCCTCATCCAGAGGAGCTCTAGTGGCAGTGTTGGGTAAGCACTGGGCTAATCACAGCAAGCACTGGGCTAATCAGGGGTTCAAAGTGACCAGCTGCTCAAATGATGAGGATTTCTGCTCCCACAAAGATTTATAGTCTCAGAATCCCTAGAGAGGGTCATGATGGATCAGACTTGCCTCCACGACAGTGGGTTTGGTATGTGTGGTGGGGGCGGGGGGGTGTTTGTTGGATTGGTTGCCTTTATCCAGCTCCTGGGATGTCATCAGTCTGATAGAAAATAAGCCAGTGAGGAAATTGGGGATAGATTTGTAATTAATGTGACAGGAAGCAAGATATTTGCAACTTTACCATATATGATTCAAGTAATTAATATTTTAAAAGATGGATCCTTCCATTCTGAGAATAGAAAGGCGCTTCCATATTCCAGACCTCTTAAAGGAATTGTTATCTGCTATTTCACACGCCAGGGCCCCAGGGCCCAAAAAGAATGAAGAGACAGATTGTAAATCCAACAGAGTGAGGCATCAAGAATTACTGCCCCCTCCTCTTTCTCCAAAATTAGGGAACATCACACCAGATACTATTTTCTGGATGCCATAAGAGTACAACAGGAAAGTTGGATTTGACTCACAGGTTTTAACTAATTGAACTTTAATTTTGAAAACACATAATTATCCCTGAGTTCTTGGAAAGAACCAACTGTAGTAGCTTCTGGTGGCATTTACACATACTGAAGTTAAAGATAGACTCCTTGTAGGCAAAAACAACTCCCCTGGAACTATAGAACGATATAAGAAGAAGCAGGATGTGTACATAAAGACTGAGAGAGAAATGAAGCTCAGTGTTCTGTTTTCTTCCTACCAGAGCAGAACTGTTTTTTGTGAAGCTGTGCATAACGATGGTCCTTTCAATTAACTAATAGGGGAAATGCACTGGCCAGAAGGTGGGATACTTGCCTTATGGACAGGATCTATTTCTCAAGGAATATTGTCATCATGGGCACATCAGTATCTTTTGTGTGTCTTTCATCTTCTGTAAATTTATTCTGACATCTTTCTTTGTATCTTGTAGAAATCTTTTTCCACCCTGAGCATTTCCAAGATATAAATCCTTTCCTACCATGAGCATGAAGCCAGAGCGTCAAGTCTGTAGAGCCCATCTGTAGGCAACTGGATATCCCCTTATGGAAGGGTCTCGAGGAGGACACAAGCCAGTCGGGGTTCATTGTAGCAATGATGAAACATATAACTTTCCTATCCCAATTCTACCTTACAAATCTGGCTAGACCAGAGGATGTACACTGGTACAGAGAGCAACTGGAAACACAGGGAATCCAGGACAGATGATCTCTTCAGTACCAGTGGTAAGAGTGGTGATACCGGGAGGGTAGGGTGGAAAGGGGGAACCAATTACAGGGATCTACATATAACCCCCTCCGTGAGGGACAGAAAACAGAAAAGTGGGTTGAAGGGAGATGTCAGACAGTGTAAGATAGGACAAAATAATTTATAAATTATCAAGGATTCATGAGGGAGGGGGTAATGGGCAGGGACGGGGGAAATGAGCTGATGCCAGGGGCTTACATGGAGAGCAAATATTTTGAGAATGATGAGGGCAACGAATGTACAAATGTGCTTTATATAATTGATGTATGTATGGATTGTGATAAGGGTTGTATGAGCCCCAATAAAATGATTTTTTAAAAATTTTAAAGAAAAAAGTCCAAATTCTTTAGTGTGTGATTGCGGTAGTTATCTAATCTGTTGTCAATTTGAGGGAATTAAGGGTGAAAGGGTACAGTTCAGCTTGTCAATCAGGTCAAAGCTTGATGACCTCATTTGGAGGTGCTAAGGAGATAAATAGCTCGCTGGAGGTGGGACACACACTCACTGCCTGTGAGACATCTCCATCGACAAGCTACATGTAGCTACACTAGAACTCTGGAGCCAGAGGAGCCACGTGGAGACCCCTGCCAGCACTGAAATGCTCACACCACCACTGGATCCGCAAGACCTTCCACCCACTGGCCTGTAATCTTCCTACATTTGGTGTCATTGCATGTGTTTCGTGAGGCTGAAAAGGACTTTATAGATTGTTATTGAACTTGAGGACTTGATCTGGACTGGGTTGGGATGTTTTCTCAATATTTTATAGCTCTTTTCTATAGAACTCTTCCTTATACACATGAATGTCTATGAATTTGTTTCTCCAGTCAACCCAGACTAACACAGTGATAGTTTGAGATTCTTCAGAGTCCAAGACCTACCTCACATTCATTGACTTATTTATCCGGTGTTCATTAGGCACTGTGATGGGCACTGGAGTCAACACAGATATCTCTGCTTTTATGTAATTTGACATTGATGTGAGTGAAATAATACTTACTTATGACTGTGAGATGGCACATGTAATTAACAATCGCTCAAACTCTTGTAATAGCTGGCACTGTTCTAGGCACTTTACGTTCACAGGGGGAGGTGAAAACATTGCTGCAAAATCATGAAAGTCTCTACTAAACAAAAGGAACAAGATATGAAGCTTCTATTTTCTCAACATTTCTTCCACCTTTCTGAAAGTAGTGCAACCCATCACTCTAAGTCTTCCCCAAGAATTCTGCACGCTTGGATTTACATCATGTCACATTAGCAGTTTGGGAATCGTCGAGGCCTTAAGTCAAGTTTATTTAATATATATATTATACTATATATATATACATACACTGTATTATAGTATACTATATTATACTATATTATATATTACTATATAGTATATATAATATATACTATATATATAGTTTTAAGAACAAAAAGAAGCCTGAAGGGGCAAGATCAGTGCTATAGGGAGGACAGGACAATGATTTCCAACACAATTGTCATAAATAGCCTTTGCTGAGCAGGTGCATTGTTGGGGATGGTGAAAAATTACTCAGCACAACTCTCCTGATCTGCCTGTCCCCTAATTCAGCTTTCAATTTTTTAAAAACATCTTCATAATAAGCCTCTGTGATTATTGTGTGTGTTAGGTTTCTCTAGAGAAACAAAACCAGAACACTAATAATGTTATATATATGTTTATACAGATAGATAGATAACATAAGAAATAAACAGTTAATTAAATTATAAAGAATCATGAATTAGGACAGTAAAGGCTTTCCAATGAGGGGCAGCTCAAGTGAGATAGGAAGAATGAGTTGGACTAATTAGATAAGAGGAAAGAAAAAGTGCCTTATCCAGGAGGGACAGGCATGTGGTATGGGAGCAGGGTATGTAAGGTGATCTGCAAAACCAATGTAGTGGAGCAGAGAGAGCAAGCGTGAGGAATGAGCAACCTATGAATTCTACTGAGATGGTATTAGACTGGGGAGGCAGGTAGGTCCCGTACCACCTAGCCCTTATAGACCATGTTCCAGATCTCTTTTCTTAACTCAAAAGCCATGGGAATCCCTGGATGTTTTAAGCAGTGGGGAAGGAAAGAGAAACATTCTTAGGTGTTGCAAATAGTTAATGGCCTTGACAAAAGGTCTGAGAACCCAGTCCATCCTGAGGTGCCTTGAATAAAAGCCCCAGTGATCTACTTCGGGGAATCAGCCGTTGAAACCTCTGTGAGGACAGTTCTCCTCTGAAGCACATGAAGAATCATGAGTTATAGTGGATGTAATGGCAATGCTTGTTGTTGCTGCTATTAGTGTTTAGCAAGAGATATCTTATTGTGCCCTGAATTGATGTGGTCTCATTCTCTAGAACCAGGACCCCAAAAGGAACTGGGTTCAGGAGTAAGAACAGGAATGCAGTTTTGAAAAGACAGACTTCAATGTGTCTTTTGAAACAACCAAATTAGAGATTAAGAAAAATGAGATGTAGATCCGCAGTTCATAGGAGTCTGTACTGGACCTATAAGTGTCGAGTATGGGGTGCTATGTTGGTGAAGAGATAGATTCCTTAAATGTAAAGGGTAGAAGAGCCTAGCCCTTATCTCATTGAGAAGTAACTTGTTAAGGGAGTCTACTTTTGTGAATGAGAACTTTCAGGTCTTTCCTGAGGCCGGTGTTTATCTTTTGCCACCGATTTGAATGTGAGGAAGTAATCAGCTGAGATTTGTTCTGCACAATCTACTTACTACATCAGAATACCTTTGCGTAATATTTTATCTCCCAGTGATAGGAACAAGTAAATTGTGTTTGGAGTCTATTAAAAGGAAATAGATTAATAAGCAAAGCAAAACTACGTGGGCAGGCCAAGTTTTGAACCCCTAGTCTGCAATGCAACCTCGGTCAGCGTGGACTGTATCTGTCATCTACTGCTGCATAACAAATTACCTCAGAGTGTGGAGGCTTAAGAGAAGAACCCAAATGTATAATCCCCGCTGTTTCTGTTAGTCGGGTATTTAGCAGCAGCAGAGTTGGGCAACTTGGGCACAGGGATCGCTCAAGAGATAGCCGTCAAGATGTTGGCCATGGCTGGAGTCAATGGAAGACCTTAGTGGAGAGAAGGATCCCCTTCCAAGGTGATTCGCCCACCTGCCAGGCAAACTGGCCTTGAATGTTGTTAGGAACCCTTGTTCCTCCCTGCAAGAGCTTCTTCCAGGCTGTTTGAGTGTCTGCACCCTATGACTGCGAGCTTCCCCCAGAGCAAGCCTGTGGTGTGAAAGGGGTGCCAGTCTCCCACTACTAATCACAGGTTCAATCGGCATAATTATATGGTTGAGATATATAAATATTATATTAAAGTCCTAGAGAGCATGAGAGATAGAAGACATATTGAAATAATAGAGTCAGACATATTTCATGGTTGCATACTCACCTCAGCCCCGCTTGGTGGTCCTCATGGAGAGAGGAGGAGGGGGAGGACAAGGGGAAAGGGAACAGGGGAGTAAGGATGGGGGAGGGGGAGCTGATGAGAGGTCAATGAAGAATCTGAGAGAGAGCTCTTTATTGCTAACCCAGGCCTATACACCTTTTGTGGGGAGTGCCATCCCACTAGTTACAGGTAAAGACATACGTCACAGGAAGGGGTTGCACTATAGGTTATACAGCAATGAGAGGGGACAATCTAGGGACATGCACGCAATAGGAAGGGGAAGTATTGTTAG
Source organism: Tenrec ecaudatus (assembly GCF_050624435.1). NCBI lineage: Eukaryota > Metazoa > Chordata > Mammalia > Afrosoricida > Tenrecidae > Tenrec > Tenrec ecaudatus. Next base: position 70,138,327 of record NC_134539.1, on the reverse strand, counting down.
ATCTCTCTGGAGATAGAGTTACACCTCGGTCCTTGGCTCCGCGAGAAAGAATTCACACCGAAGCCTGGCTCGTGATCCAAGTGAGTTTTATGAGAGTTAGAAGAAGTTTCAGGTTTTACGCGGCACCCATAGGATTCCTCCCAACCATGCAGCCTGGCAGAGACTGCTCAGCATCATGCAAAGATCTCTTTCCCTGAGACTCGCTGTTAGATCTCTTCCAAGTTCTGCAAGTCCTTCCTCTCTCCCTCTGGACTCCTGCCTTTTCAAGGATTCCAGGGGGAGGCGTGGTGGACGACCCCAGATCAACCCCATTGGCTGAATTGAATTCACCTGGCCCAGGTGGGTCGATCCAGAATTAGCATCCACCCAAGCCCACCGGCGGGAAACCCTAGGCCTCTGAGCATGTGCAGTGCACCGCCCTTTGTTCTCTTGCTTGGCTCTCTGGGTATGCGTTAAGGGACATCCTATCCCTGCCTATCTGCCTAACAGTATTGGGCGTATACATGTGATAAGATAGGCGGATCCTAGATTCAGGATGGCTGCCTAACTCTGGATGTCACTGAGCTGGCTTAATTTGTTCTCTGACTCACCATAGAAACCATTATCAGTATGGTGTAAAACCCCATCTACAGGCACTAAATCATGACTGCAAACCTCTAGGGAGAAGTAGTCCATTGCTTTTAACAGCAGGGAGCGGGCGCTACCAGTCCAGACAGTTGTTTGGCAACTGACTGCCTTCAGGGAGGTAACTTGATCATCTTTTACCATTGGGTGCAAGCAGTGTCCCAAGTCTAACATATTTGGGGGAGATGACTTGGGAGAAATCTTTCTGTTTCCCCACACAAGCCATGCAAAAGTGAGCCAGTCTTTCTATAAGCCAGTCTTGGACTCAGTCCGGTCCCCATCAAGGGGGAGGGAAGGAAGTGTTGGTGCTTGCTGGGTGCCGTCAAGTCCATTCTGACTCTCGGGACTTTTATGTGCGAGAGAGGTGTTTCAGAGTGTCTTGGAGCAGCAGGTTCCTAGGTCTTTCTCCACAGAGCTGCTGGGTGGTTTTGAACCCACCAACTTTTGGTTAGCAGCCAAGTACTGAATTTCTTGTGCCGCCGGGGCAACTTGAGAGAGACCGAAGCTCGGCTCCATCTTTTGAAGGGAGGAATATAAAATAAATGATGGACATATTGAGACCTGCCACCAAGCAGTGGATGGAACTTCCGCTCTCCTCCTGTGGAAATTAATTTCAGCTACAACCTCCCTGGCAGATGGTCAGTCAGCCCCGGCTCTGGCACTTCCAAGAACAAGGGATTGGCTTTGTTGCAAGTCAGTGAATTTGATTTTTATCCCATTTTAATTGTTAGAAGGCACTTCTTTCTATTCACGAAGTGGAAAGAGCAACGGGCGGTCGTTTCCATTATTGAAGCTGGTTCTGTCGCTGTGGCGTGACACTCACATGTCACGGCTTTCCCAAAAGTTGTCGTGAATGATACTGACTTTTGTTTGCTCCAGGTGAAAATATTGTCCTCTCCGTTTTCAATGTACTGTCATATTTGGGTTTCAGAGGGTGTCTGCATCCTGTTCATCTTCTTTGAAACACATTCCAATTCTGTGCACTACCCACCACACCAAACACAGACTACTACTTCTGTGGCCCAAGCGACATTTTAAAGGACACAAGAAGGCCTTTCTCACTTTGCTCAGTAGGGCAGGACTGGAAGAAATAAAAAGACCGTGCAAGGTCAATGTGTGCAAAGTGATCTTCGCAATCAATAGGAAAAATTCCAATGACTCCCGAACCTTCATAGTTGGTTTTTATTTGCATCAAAACATTACAAACTCTAGTTAGTTTTAAATGTGTATGGGATACTTAAAAATAGTAAAAAATTAATATTTATTTAGTGTACTGAGATTGACCATTGGAAGCATTGAGAATTAGTGTTCATTTTTTCCAGAGAACATGTCTTGAGTATTTGGGACCTGTATGTTTTCTTCTTTTCCTCGTGTATCTTAAGATATGGCACAAACATCTTTCCTACATTTTGGTAAACTGTCACACTCTTTTCTCAGTTTGCACCAGTTGCTAATATTTTATTCTTTGCACTCTGGCTATTATAAAATATTTCTGAGAATTTTCATAAAATTCCTTTCATGCGGAGATTTCTTTTGGTTTTGGTTCAATCACTAATGACACAAGCACTGGCCTTATTTTTGCCAACGAGCTAACCCTGGTGGGGCAGCTTTTGAGTTGGGCTGCTAACCCCAAGGTTGGCAGTTTGAAACTACCAGCTCAGTGGTTGAAATATAAGACTCTACTCATGTAAAAAGTGTACAATTTTGGAAACCCACAGAGGCAGTTCTACCCTGTCCTAGACTCGTCGCTATAGGTTGGAATCGACTCAATATTGAATTGATGGTGAAGAGTTTGGTGTTTGGGTTTTTAAGTTCCTTTTACTGCATATCTAGCATCTATTGAATAATAGCAGTATCAACATCCCCCCCCCCCCAGTCTGCTCTTTGTTCTAAAGCTCTGTTGTTCTCTACTTGATTCCTGCATTATCCTTTTTCATTGCCATGTAGATTTACCACTGGGAGAGAGGTAACACAACTAACTACTGGCTTGCCTTGCTGCCTGTGCATGAACCGAGCTATAGAGGCAAAGTACCTGGCCATCGGCAGAGTTCAGAAGTGGCATGATTGATTGGTCACTAATTGAGATGTGCATCTGTTATTTATGATAACTCGATAACTATAGAGCTAGTCATCAACCATGTGTTCCATATAGTTTATTCACAGTTAATATATTACACTATGAGGCACTGTTATTTCTTCATGAAAACATGGTAACTGAGATTCATGTGTACCTTGTGAACATATATCTTTGCATGAAGCAAGGACAAAACAAGGATTTCCTGTTCTACAGATTTGATCTCAGCTAGAATTGCCTTCAAGGCACCTATGCCACATTGTCGACTCATTTTGACTTTATGGTCCTTGCTCTGACCAAGTCTCATATATGTCTCTTCCTTGTACATTTGATGCTTTAAAAACGAATCTCATACACATTTACTCTGTACATTTGAATTGCTACAATTGAAATGTGAGCTTTTGCTTATATTCCTGCTAGGCTTCATCTTGTTAGCTTCGGCCTCACTTAACGGGGCTAGCTAGGGAACAAGCTCTCCCTTCCACGTTATTATCACAGAGATTTGCCCCAGCCATATTCTTGTTCCTGGCTTTGCTGCACAAAGGGTGATAAGTCTAAAGTCCTCCAACCATACTTCATCCTAGTAATCCACACCAGTTGAGTAGGAATAGACACCAAGGTGTGAATTGCGCCAGCCCTGTCACCATCCACTCTAGGTTGTTTGAGCTTGTACGGTGACCGTCCAGTGCTGCACACAGCTCTGCCCTACTTAGATCAGGTCACCCCGTCCGCACTTCACTCCCAAACCATCTCTTGGTTCATACAGCTGTTGCAGTATGTGAACTGTTTGACATATGTCTTCTAGCATATTTTATCTTTATGGATTTAAAGGGAAGATAAGGCAGCTATTTTTTTTCACTTTTTACAACCGAGTCCAAAAGATCAAGGTGAGTGAGCGACAGAGTCCGGATGATTCAATAAGCACCTGGACTGCACTATCCCAGACTCTAGAGCTGCCTACAGGAAAAGGGCAATCGCAGGAGGTGGTTGTGCAAATTTTCTCTTCTGTTGACTTACTAGAGCAGACCAGTCTTATTACAGCCTGCTATGTACTCTCTGGGGCAGATTACATGTCTCTGTAAAAAAGTGACCAAAGGAATAGTTCGGGATAACCTGTACTCTAGGGCATGTCTGCCTCTTCTCGCTCTCTTGCATCTGATGCTGTCTGTAGAGCCACACTCTGTGACTGCTTAACGGTCCCTATGAGTTTTCAAATGAGAGTGAGGTCTTTTTTCTAATGTCATTCTTAGACGCTCGCTTGCTGAATTTTATATTCGAACAAGTGTTTTCGGAGACAGCTCCTGAAATGATTTTCCTGCCCAGCTATTTTTTAATATTCAAGTGTATCAATAAACGTTGGCTGTGAGATTTGGGATGACAAATGAGCTCTACTCGGTGTTCATTGCTAATTATAACCTCGGTAGTGCAGTGAGATTAACATTGGGCTGTTAACCTCAGGGTTGGCAGTTCAAATCCACCAACTCCTCCGTGGAAGAAAGATGATCGTGTCAGAGAGACAAAATAGCAGCGGCTTTGTTTTGTAAAAACGTATTTTCCTTATTCTGAAATTTCTTAGGGAACCAGGGGATCCTGAAGTTAGGAAACAAATAAATTAGGGGGCAATGATTTGTAGTCAAAAGGAATTCACGAACTACCAAGTGTATTTAAGAATTACCAGTGACACTGTGGGACAAGCACTGAGCTGCAGACCCCAAGTGGGCAGTTCAAACCCAGCAGCCCCTCTGGGGAGCAAGAGGAGGCTCCCTACTTCTATAGAGACCCTCGCTGTCCTATAGGGCTGCTAAGAGTTAGCATGCACTTGGTGAAAGAGGGTTTGATTTGGGGATTTTCACTAATAACCAAGTGCTTAAAAAATGAGGGATAATCAGGACCTCATTTTAGACTGCTGGTATGGGGTCTTAGTCTAAGATCACTGTCATTACCTCTCCTTCCCTTGTAGCTTTTCTCTTTGGTCATTTTGGGTTTCCTGTTGATTAATAAATGTGAACATTTTATACAATAGTGATCTTGATTTTTTTTAATGACAACTGAAAGCAAAGAGTTTATATTTTCTGATCCAATTTGCCTGTGAACTTGGAGCAGTTTACTTGTTTATTTTCACAAGTGGTTCTTTCTTTCTTAAAATCATTTTATTTGGGGCTCATACAACTCTTATCACAATCCATACATACATCAACTGTGTAAAGCACATTTGTACATTCGTTGCCCTCATCATTCTCAAAACGTTTGCTCTCCACTTAAACCCCTGGCATCAGCTCGTTTCTCCCACACCCTCCCCCTCCCCCCTCCCTCATGAACCCTTGATAATTTATAAATTATTATTTTGTCATATCTTACACTATCCGATGCCTCCCTTCACCCAATTTTCTGTTGTCCATCCCCCAGGGAGGAGGTTATATGTAGATCCTTGTGATCGGTTCCCCCTCTCTACCCCACCCTCCCTCCACCCTCCAGGTATGGCCACTCTCACCACTGGTCCTGAAGGGATCATCCGCCCTGGATTCCCTGTGTTTCCAGTTCCTATCTGTACCAGTGTACATCCTCTGTTCTAGCCAGATTTCTTTCTTTTCTTTTTCACCTTTTGTTTTGAGTTGGAAGAAGGTTTACAGGGCAGATCATCAGTCTTACATCTAACTTTGCATACGCATTTTGCTTCATTTCATTCATTGTAGTTCCCACAATGTAACATCACTTATCCCATTTCCCCGTGTTTTTTCCTGTTTCCCTTCATGTGCCTTTCATAAATCTTCTGAACTTTGTCTTTGCGTAAATGCTGCCCTTTTGATTTCAAATGGCTGCTTTTCTAAGTAGTGCACACTTCACTATTGTTCTTGCTTCCATTATAGAGCTATGGTTTGGCTGAAAATCAAGAAATGGAGGTGGGCGTTCACTGCCCAACCTGAAGGGGCCTAAGAACCGTAATCTCGGGACTCTACCTGTCTCTAGCCTCCCAATAAGCTGGTCTTCTTTTCTGATTTTGAGTTTCGTTCTTTACTTTTATTCCACTCTATTGAGGAACTTCTAATGTGATCTCATTCGGAACAGTTTGTAGCCAAACACCTTCGGATACTTTTTTTCTTGAGATTGTGCAGACTGATGTCTGAATTAGTCCGCTAGACTCATTGTTTCCTTGTGTCTTTGGCTTTCATCACTCTAGAGTTGAATTCATTAAGAAGGAGTTCTTTTTCATTAACTCACCTCGTAGCAAGGAATAACCATGATGTTTGTGTAAGGTGTAATGAACAATGATGATGACCACCAATTATCATTGGAATTCCTGCGTGATTTTCTCTATCTCACTTCCTTCCCTGCCCACTCAGGAGAAATCGCTACTGTTAATTTTATGTCTCTAAAGGCCTTGTTTTTCCTTATAGCTTGACTTTGCACATTTATATTTTCAAACAATATACTGTTCAGTTTCACATGAAAACTTTTTAAAATGCTGGAATCACGTCAACATTACAAAGGGTTACAAGAATAGAACAAATAAATTTCATAAAAATTTTCACCCAGATGCCCAATGTTAAACATTTTTGCACACTTGCTTCCACATTCTTCCTCTTTTTAAATATATAGACACATGCATGCATATTTATATTTGCAAATCCTTCTTTTTCTGTTGTTATATTTTCTCAATCAATCGAGAGTAAATCGCAGGTACTATATTTTTCTCTAACTCCTTTAATGTGTACTTATGGGAAAGCGAGGACACTGCTGTACATAATCAGATTACAACCACCTAAATTAGGGAATTAACACTAACATTTTTTGCCAAACACAAGCCAAGCCTGTTGCTATCCAATCTATCCTAAATCAGTGTAATCCACAGATGCTTTGCAATTTTCACCATGGTCCAGTAATGTCCTTCAAACCTAAATTATTTTCCCTTGGTTCCAGAATCACAAGGTGCATATACTGGGCACATTCCTTTTTCTCCTTTTTTTAAATTAAAAAAAAACATTTCCTGATTCGATATTTGTTACACATACAATTCAGTGTCATTGATTAGATTACTCTTGTTGCGCAACCCTCCCTGGTGTCTAGTCACCTAATTTCCCCTCGCCATGCATTCTGGACCGGGATTCTTCCTTGTCATATGTCTTTAGTGGCATTCCATCTGGAACAGGCCCTTAGTCTGTTTGTCTTTCAGGACTAGGAACATTTTAATGACTAAAGGACAATTGATATCTAGACTGTCTCTCAATTTGAGTTTCTCTGATGCCTTCCATGATTGGATTCATAGTAGACATTTGGGGCAGTTATCCTACAGAAGTGGTCGTGGATTCTCCTCAGTGTATCATATTCTTTTAGAAGGGGTCCTATGACTGCGGGGTGGTAATCAGGCAGAGATTCCTTCTCGTCAGGCATATGATGTTGACTTGTCTTATTTCTGGTCACTTGTTTAAGGGGGTGGTCTTCAAGTTTATCCACTGTAATGCGACTGCTTTACTCTGTGAGATATAGTGTGTGGGGAGGTACTTTGACAATATATACACATCCTTCTCACCAACAGATTTCAGTTCACACGTTCTAACATTCATAGATGACTTTGGCCTGAGTCAGGCGTTACTACGATGGTGGCCAAGTGCTCATTTGCGTTCATTCTGTTCACATGTACTGGTTGGTATATTCTATTACAAGGAAGAACTTGCCTGTTTCCCTTTACTTATTTCTTTGTATCAATGGACTCATAAATTGTTTTATTCATTGGGCTTTAGTCCATCTTATCACTATTTGTGTTAGTCCAGGTAGACTAGAGAAAGAAATACATAAACACACATATGTATATGAGGGAGAAGTTTATATACAAGAAGAATTGAACATTGAGAAAACATCCCAACCTACACCAGTCCAAGGCTATAAGTCTGATATTAGTCCATGTGTCCAATACCAATCTATAAAGTCCTCTTCAGACTCATGAAACACATGCAATGACGCCAAATGTAGGTCGATCACAAGCCAGAGGGTAGAACCTCTTTGGGGCCAGTGGTGTTGTAAGCATCTCAGTGCTGGCAGGGGCCTTTCTGTGGCTACTCTGGCTTCTGAGGTCTGGTTGCATCAATGTAGCTTGCTTTCTGCAATGTCTCCCAGGGAGTGACCCGAGAGAGGTGTCTTCCGCCTCCAAGAAAGAAGTACCAGATTTCCCAGAATTCTCAGGAGAAGGCCATGCCCACAGAGCCTCATTGGCTATCTCCAGATTGACAGCCTAGATTCCACCCCTACACTCTCAATCCTTAAGTAGACACTAGATTAGGTGACTACCACACTATTTTTATGTAAATTGGCCCAGACTTGTTTATTGGGAGGTCTTTAAGATAACTCCAGAGGGCTTTTAAACCAATCTATGACTATGTTTCTTAGCATTTCTTGATTTTGCAGCACAAAATTACTTTCCCAGATTCATTTTATACTGTCCCCGCCGCAGCCCTAGAACAACCCTGGAAGCACCTAGGTCTTTTCACTAAATAATGGTGTTTGGAAACCGAGATCTGAGCACTGAGGATGCTAACTGCTGCTGGGTGTCATTGATTTCAGGATGCTGACCTCCTTAACTGCCTCAGCCTTGACCACTCCTCAGCCCTGACTGCTTCCTTGGCCCTGATGTTGCCACAACAGTTTCATGAAAAAGGAAAAGGCCCATACGTGTTTCATGAATAGAAGAAAAAGAAAGGGGGGAGCTGCATAATTAATTTTTTCAGGGACAGTTGACTTTTAAAAAATTGTATAGTGGTCAGTGTCCCTCAGACTGGATCCAAGTGGGAATAGAAATTCGAGATTCGGCGTCTCAGTTTTGTGTCTTGAGTAAGGTATTTATCATCTTTCTGCCTTAGTTTTGCAATCTGAAAATTGGACTAATGGTTTAACCTGTGTCAGGGTTTTTATAAGGTATAAAAGAATACATAACTGGGGGAGAAAGGGGGGGAATGAGGAGCTGATACCAAGGGTTCAAGTAGAAAGCGAATGTTTTGAGAAGGATGATGGCAACAAATGTACAAATGCACTTGACACAATGGACAGATGGATGGATTGTGATAAGAGCTGTGTGAGCCCCCAATAAAATTATTTAAAAAAACATAACACATATAGGGCACATAGTAAACCCTTGTAGGTATTATTATTAATAGATAACCTATCATTTTAAATGCTTTATTTTCCTTAAAAAATGTTAAATACAATACAAACCAATTGTTAATGATGTCTACTGTGGAGATCAAAAGAATTAATGAAGTTACTTATTTTCTTTAATCAGGAAGTGCATGATTTCGACAACAAATCAGTGTGCATGTGTGTGGGTGAGAGGAAGAGAGAGAGAACTAGAAATATTCTTTTGAGGGTATTTGATCAGATGAAAGGTAAAGTTATTACTAACTGGAAACAAATTCTACATTGAAGAGACGTTTCCTGGAAATGTAGGAAGTGCCAATGAAATTGTTTTCAAATGATAAGATTTGTCTTGAATTGAATTTGGGCGTGGGGGATATTTGTAAAATGGAGGAGCCCGGATGGCATTGCGGATTGTAAATTAGACTTCAAACTACAAAGTCAGCGGTTCAAAACCACTATCTATTCCCCCAGAGAAAGAGAAGCTTTCTACCTCCACCAAGAGTTAGCTCCAGGACAACCCCAGGGGCAGTTCTGCCCTGTCCTTTAGGGTTGCCATGTGTCATCGTCAGCTCGATGGCAGTCACGTCGAGTTGTAAACTAGCAGGAGCAGCAGTCCTGACTAGGAGATCTATGGGCTCCTGCTAACATTTCAAAGGTGGTGGGGTGGGCTGAGTGTTGAGTTTGTAACCAGCAGCTCGGGGGCAGAAAGATGGGGCAGTCTGTTTCCATAAAAGTTTACAGGCTCGGGAGCCCGATCAAGTAGTTCTACATTCTCAATCTAAAAGGTTGCTGTGCATGGAAAGCAACCCAGTGGTGGTGGGTTCGGTTGGGTTTTCGTAAGCTCAGCATCAGCTCAAAGCTGTGAGGTCAGATAAACCTCCACTCTCCAGGCATTTTACCCTCTCTGGGACTGGCTGTCCCTCCCATAGTAATCTCCACTTCCCTTCTTGGTTTGATCATCCATTTCCACAGCCGCACAGAACTGATAGACCACCCTTGCAGTTCAGTGGGTTGTTAAGGTAGTGGCTGGGTACAACTCAGGGTCAGCACCAAGATGAGGAAGTGGGTAGGCAGTCTTCCTTCTTCAGTGCAGGACAACTCTGTCAGCTGGTGGTGCAGGCATCCTCTTGGCTCCTCCTGGCCTTTTTGCCTGCGGCACTGACTGCCAAGGTGGGTCCCTCTGTGCCTGTTGCTGTTGGCTTTGCTGCTGGGAGCTCTCACGGCCTCTCTGTCTACAGTGGGGTAGCCCTTGAGGAGTTCTTTTAGGAATTTTTTTTTGGCTTTTTCATATTAATTCTCTCTGTCTCTGTCTCCTTTATCTTCTCGTCCTCTTCCTTCTGTCTACGGCTTCTCATTCTACGTCTTTCCACACAAAATCCTCTGTGGAGTTGGCTGCCCGTATACACCCCCTCCCCATCCATTCCACAGCTTGACAGTATCACGAGGACCACGTCCTTATTTCCATAGGCTACAGCTATCTCATTTGCATAGTCTATTAAGCAATCCCTGAAGATGCATATTAATCATATGTTAGGCTACAGACCAGGACCAGGCAAAAAGTATCCAACCCTAAGTTGTTTGCAGTGTGTCCACGAAATAACAATAAAGCAGGACAAAAGTAGCAACCCTTCTGGGATTTGAAACTAGGAGGAAAGTAACCCGTCAAGGTTTAGGAGGGAAATCCTTCAAACTGATCTTCCAAAGAACCAAGGCCAAAAATTGGAGAGAAAAAAAGTCACAGGAGAACTCATTTCACATTAGGTGGAGTTGACAAACGATGGCCTACTGCCTTTTCTATGTGACTGAGAATTAAGAGTAGTTTTTACATTTTAAAATAGTTTAAAAAATAATTTTAAAAGGCAATACTGACAGTAGCCATACCAGGAGAGAGAAAGGTGAAATCAATCACAATGACCTATCTATAACCCCCTCCCAGGGGGATGGACAACAGACAAGGGGTGGGGGAGACACCGGACAGTACAAGACATGAAAACACAATAATTTGTAAATTATCAAGGGTTCATGAGGTGTGGTGGGGGGGAGGGGAAAATGAGGAGCTCATACCAAGGGCTCAACTAGAAAGAAAATTCTTTGAAAATAATGATGGCAACATATGTACAAATGTGCTTGACACAATGGATGGATGGATGGATTGTGATAAGAGTTGTACGAGCCCCCAATAAAATGACTTTTTTAAAGGCAAAATTATATGTCATTGCAAGTAAAAAGCAAGTTCAATGTTTATTTTCTGTAAGTATTGTTTTATAAAAACCCAGCCACACCTGTTTTTCTGCCTTCTCCGGGGTGACATGGCTTTCGTGGCAGAAAGGCAGAGTTGTGCAGTTGTTCCACTGGGCTCCTCACTGCCACTGAGTGAATCCAGCTCAACGTGACCCTCTAGGGCAGAGTAGAATCTCCCCTTTGCGTTTCTGAGCCAGACTCTCTCTAGGAGTCGACAGCCTCATCATTTTCTGGCCGAGCATCTGGTGGATTTGAACCTTGCACTCAGCAGCCCAGGGCTTTTCCTGAAGCTCTGCCAGTGTAGAGTGCCTTCACAGAGACATAGGACTTGGCCGATCCAAATTATTTACCCTTTGGCCCTTCACAGAAAAGTTTTTTTTACAGATCCCTGGTTCATACTAAGAGAACCGTCTCTGGGAAGATGTTTTAGTTGGGTCTAATTTCCTTAGTTCTGCTTCTGACTTGCCTTTGACCTTGGCAACATAAGCTGACTGATAAAAAGGAGCATAGTAGACGAGAAAATCTAAGTTCTGCGTGATGTTCTCGTATCTTTATAACATGATTAATTCCATTCTACCTATATTGCCTAAAAGTTTCACTTAAAAAAACAATCTCACATCTTACTTCTCCATCAACCTATAGTGAATTGAGCTAAAATGTCCATTTTCATCTTTTATCTGATTTTCCTCCCCAATCTAATCCCTAAGTGTGTGTAGTAAGTAGCAATGCATTTTCTCTTCTTGTGTTGGATGGCTCAGCTGATTCTGAGTGGCCCTAAGAGGAGTTTATTCTGTTCCATAGCAACAAGCCTTTTGCCCAAAATTGCCATCTGGCGGTTTGGAGCCTCTATCTTTCAGTGATATTTTTCATTAGCTGATAGTCATTGCTCATCTGCTCTTGGCTCTTGTGTACCTGACATTCTCACTATTGCTCATCCTAAGTAGTCCACTTTCAAGAAGGGAAGCACTTGGAGTTGTGTGCTTAACAGAAGGGACTCAATTAACTCCTCTGGAAAACAAGACGTTTGGACAAGAGTGGTTCCGCCAGCTTGAACTAGCCGTGATTTCAGGATACTTAGTTTTTAATGACTTGTGTGTATGATTGACAGGTTACCTAGCTGTGACTCACAGAGAAGAACTATAACACAGGAGGTACTCACACACACACACATTCAACAGCCACTGTGTTAGTCTGGGCACTTTAAAGAAACAAATCCACAGAAACTCGTGCACATCAAGAAAACATCCCAACCCAGTGCTGCCCAAGCGCACAAGTCCAACATTCACTCACATGTCCTACACCAATCCACAAAGCCCTACTCCATCTCACTAAACACATGCAATGATGCCCCAACTGCCGGAGAAAAGTCGAGTCAGTGAACGTGTAAGTATCTCCGTGCTGGCAAGGGTCTCCACGCGCCTGCTCCAGCACCCAGGGCTGCATCAGGGTAGGTCCATGTGGCTTCTCCTCAGGGATGTCTTGCAGGAAGTGAGCCTTGCCAGCTGAAGCAGGGAACTGACTAAGGCAGCTGCACCCTGCTCCAACCATCACAAAGCAAGAGACTGGAGAACTTGAAAAGCGAGGCTCACTGAGCCATTTATCCCTCTGCCCTTCAATAACCCCACATGTGTTTATTGGTCAGGTTGGCACAATAAACTAACTACTTCAGCCACCAAGTCAATTCTGACTCATAGTGACCCAATCAGGCAGAGTAGACTGCCCATTTGGGTTTTTAGATCTTTAAATCTTTACGGGATTAGTGTCAAACCAAAAATCAAACTCACTACCATTGAGTCAATACTGACTCATAGTGACCCTACGAGACAGGATGGAACTGCCCTTTTGGGTTTCCAAGACTGTAACACTTTATAGGACTGGAAAACCCCAATTTTCTCCTGGAGAATGGCTGGTGGTTTCGAACTCTCAACTTGCACAGTTAGCAGCCCAAACATTAGCTACCAGGAGTAGACAGCCTCATAGCCTCCTCGTTCTCTGAGGTACTTTATATTTTTCTTTTTTTTTCTCCTGGCAACCTGTTTATTTAAGCTCTACCTAAGCTTTCATTTACAAGCAAATGCCGTCAAGGGGGAAAAATCCATCCACATAAAAATTAAACTTGCAGGATTTACAAATTAATGTGCTGAGCAGAGGGATAAATGATACATCTTTTGCAAAACTCCAACCTACAGCATTTAAAAATTCACACAGGCACAATGTAAGGTTGTCTCTTCACAATGTACCTATTTACATAGCTTCTCCAACGTCAGATGATACAATCCTCTATATTTTTCTTCATTACTCTTTCTAACATATATGTTATGTATTTCTCTACCAATGCATGTTACTCATTCCTAGAACAGTTCTTCTCACACTGCAGCACTAAGAAAGTATTTGGTGAGTAAATGTATACATACGATGAAGGGAAAAATATCATTTAAGCACTTGATTTGCGGATTATAATTCTTACCACCCCAGAGCTGCAAATGTTATTTAAAGTACACTCTTTCCATAACATAGAGCAATTTGTCTCAGTGCCTCGGCTACTATATTTATTTTCATCCCATTACCTCCATACCAAGAACCATCACTGTTTGGGTCGGCCTTCTCTTTGAAACTTACATTCACGACACCCACGGTCCTTCTATCTGAGCCCACGGAAATCTGTCCTACTCTCATCCTCACTTGATTCATTTTCTAGCTTTCTGTATTTTTAAAATAACTTTTTAGTATTTAATTAAAACAAATTATTAAATGAGTTTTATGATAGTAGGGCATACTTTTCTTCCTGACTAGAATTTTGCATATAATAAAGTAATTTAAACAGGTTCTGTCTATTAAGAATTTAGAATTTGAAAAAGCAAGGGGTGATAATTAATACTAGCCATTTATTATATAATTGTATGTTGTTGAACAAGGTTTTTTATTTGTTTGATTTTTCTAGCTCTCTGTCTTAAATCCTCAAACATAGTTGCGTGGATAAGGATTATACTTACATATTCCTATTTTTTATATTTTACACTTTCAAACACATTTAGAATTATCTTTATTGTTTGGGGTGGAGTAAAACCATTTTGAATTAAAAATATGTATAAATCACCTCAAAATCATACCAAAAATAGAAAATAACCACCGTCAACTTTTAAAAACAGCACCAACAGATACTCCCTTTCCTCTTAGCAAAACTGTGACCCGTACATGTCACATAACAACATACAATAAAAAGAAACTTCTCAACATTTTATCAAGGATAGTTTTCATTTGATATCGTGAACAATGTCACCCCTGTTATTTTTTAACTTAAAAAAGGCATGGTAAATACATACATAACAAAATATTTCCCATTTCAGCATTCATCACATGGACAGTTCTGTGATAATTAAATCACATTCATCATGCTGTTCAGCCAACACTGTAGTTAGCCATCACTGCACAATTTTGTTGTTTTTACCCATTCCCTTATTTACTTACTTTGAGATGGTTTGAACATTTTCAGTATTACCCATATATGAATGATGCCCACTTTGGGGGTGGATGGAGTGGGAGATTCAGAGGAAAGATTTGAAATTGTCTTGTGAATGGTGGGAATGTGAGTTGTCTAGAGAAATGGTTTTCACTCTTCATGGATAATGTGCCCTAAAATGATGATTTTTTTTGCCCTAAAATGATTTTGAAGAAACTTTATACTCTTTTTATGGTTCTAAAACAGTACAAAGTTTTTCTAAATAATTATAGACATGTTAAAATTAAACAATATTATAAAATATTGTCCAATGGAAATAAAATAACATGATTTAATAATTACCTTTATTTGTTTTGTTTTAATTGCGAACTAGCTCTTTTGTAAAGATTTGGAATGTTGCATGTTTTTCCTGTATTAATAATTCTGTTCCACTCTCTCTAAACAGTTTGTACTAATGTAAAAAACTTTACATTGGAAATCCTTTGTTTTTGGTTATATAAAATAAAATTTTTATTAATGAGCCCTGCAAACATTGTTCTTGCTGCATCTCTCTCTTTTTTCTTTTTTTGCTGTATATCTCTTAAACAACTCTTTAAGTAACGAAACATTCATACATTATTTCTCAGACTGGAATACAGATATATCTTTTTAAAATCATTTTTGGGGAGCTCTTAAAACTCTTGTTACAAACCATACATCAATTGTTTCCGACATATTCGTACATATATTCAATCGTTCTTTTCTAGACACTTTCCATTGAGCCCTTGGGATCAGCTCCTCCTTTTTTCCCTCTCTCCTCCCCCCACTCCCCCCACCCCAACCATCGTAGCCCTCTGATAGATTGTAGATTGTTAATTATTTTCAAATCTCACTTCAACTGCCATCTCCCTTCCTCTCTGGTTTCTGTTGTGCTTCCCCTGACTGGGCGTGTGTGGTTATGTGCTATTCATTGTGATCGGTGCCCCTCTCCCTGCCCACCTCTTCCCCCTGCCCCCTGCCCTTTTGGCATCTCTATTCCCATTCCTGTTCCTGGGTTCCATGTGTTATGAGTTTTATCTATTTCCTATACCTATTACATACATGCTCCCGTCTAGTCTAGATTGGGAAGCAGCACTGAGGTCATGATAGCAGGGCAGGGTGTGTGTGTGTGTGTGTGTGTGTGTGTGTGTGTGTGTGTGTGTGTGTGTGTGTGTGTGTGTGAGAGAGAGAGAGAGAGACAGAGAGAGAGAGAGAGAGAGAGAGAGAGAGAGAGAGAGGAGGCCTCCGGGAAACAGAGGTATATTGTGTGACCCATTAGGGCTCTACAGCACCCTGATTGACTCGCCCCTTCCCTGCAACCCCTCTGTGGGGGGATGTTCTATTGTCCATGGATAGGCTTTGGGTCTCTGCTCCAACATCCCTCCGTTCTCACCAATTCATTTTTGTTAGTTTGTTTACTATTTGTTGTGACTCTTCTGATGCCCATTGCGTAGTCTTGATACCTCGTGATCGCACCGGCTGGTGTGCTTCTTCCTTGTGGGCTTGTTGCTTCACTGTTGGATGGCTGCTTGTTTAACTTCAAGCCTTTAAGGCCCCAAACACCGTATCTTTTAATAGCCGGGCACCATCCTCTGTCTTCACTACATCTGCTTATGCACCCATTTTGTTTTCGGCGATCATGTGTGAGTGTGTGGGTGGGTAGTGGGGGAGTAGCAGCACAGAATGCAATTTGTTAGAACAATGTGTTCTTGTATTGAGGGAAGGTATGAGCCAAAGCCCAAGTCCAGTGTGCAGTTTCAGTGTATTACCTTATAAATATATGTCCCGAGGCCAATGCCTCTGTTGTTATGGATTAATGTATTTCCATAAGTGCCCACCTCTGTTAATCTCCCTATCTATGCCTTTGATTCCTAGAGCTTGCCTGTTTGCTTTTGCCTCCTCCTGCCACGCCATCATGTTTCCCCTTCTTCTGCCTCTTAGTGCTTCCTCTCCACTAGCTTGGTGTTGCTCTAATGCTCACAGGATCTCTACCCTCTCCTAGATGCTGGTTCTGCTTCCCTAGTTGTTCCCCTGTCCATGGCACCGTCCGCTCACCACACCCTTCTTTCCCACCCCTCCTTTCCCCTCTACCTTCTGGGGCCATTGGTCCCATTGCCTTCTCCCCAGGCTTCCCTACCATGGTCCAACCCATATAATTAGGCAAAACATCCATGTCCTAGTCCTAACAATAAGAAAACCTACATTGAAGAAAGAAAAGGGAAAAGAAAAAGATGAGAGAAAAGAAAAAAGACCCCAGATAGGTCCAGTCTGTTTACTGGCCCGCCTGCCTGGGACCCTCCCCGCTGGTCCTGAGGGGGATCGGGGACTGCTCCTTCTCATCTGAAGTCCATTCTTGAGGATCCTCAAGGGCTCTGTGCTCAGCTTTACTCCAATTGCTGATCTGTTCTCCTCCATTCCCACACTGTCTCCCCAACGTGTGTCCCCATTATTGTCCCCTGTCTCCATATGTTCCAGTTAGGGGGCAACGTATCTTGAGCTGTGGGTAGTCCCACAGCCCTCTCTGCCCCATCAGCTCCAAGCAGGGAATTCATCCCCTGTGCTTGGTGTTAGGTGGTATCTCATGGTTGTTTTAATGTGCATTTCTTTTATGGCTAATGAACGGGAACACTTTCTCGTGTGTTTGTTGGCCATATGGGTCTCCTCCCTATGAGAGTTCTTTTTCAGTTCTTTTGCCCACTTCCTTAGGAGGTTAACTGTTTTCCTCTTTTTGCAGGCCATTAGGGGTGTTGTAGATTTTAGTAATGAGTCCTTTGATGTGTCATTACTAAAAATCTTCTCCCAGTCTGTGGGTTGCCTTGTCACCCTCTTGGTGAAGTCTTTCGAGGCACACTGGTGTTTTATTCTTATTAAATCCCATTTATCAATTTCCAGTTCACCTGTGTGTGTACCCTTCCCTATTGCAGTGAGCCTATGAATTCCCAGGGCCAGTGCTCTGAGGCTTGTCCCGATTCCTTCCTTGATGGTTCTGATGGTTTTGGAGTTTTACTTCTAGGTCTGTGATCCACCTTGAATTTGTTCTTGTGCATGGGGTGAATTAAACATTTTGTTTCATTTTTCTACAGGTGGATATCCATTGTACCCAACACCACTTGTTAAAAAAGGCATCACCTTCCTACTTTATGTTTTGGGGACCCTTCTCGAAGATCAGTTGTCTATATGCTGATGTTTTTACTTCTGGATTTCTATTCTTTTCCACTGACCTGAGTATCTGTCATTGTACCAGTACCATGCTGTTTTGACCACTCTGGCTGTGTAGTAGGTATTAAAATCAGGTAGAGCGAGTCCTCCGACTTTGTCCTTCTTGAGGAGTTCTCTTCTAATTCTGTGTTTGAAATTGATGGTCAGTTTTTCCATATGAAATTGGTGGTCAGATTTTCCAATTCTTTTAAGAAGGTGGTTGGTATTTGAATCGGAATAGCGTTAAACTTATAAAGTGCTTTGAGTAAGATTGACATCTTCACTATGTTGAGCCTTCCAATCCATGAGCATGAGATGTTCTCCATTGTGGAGGTCGCTTTTGATTTCCTGTAGGAGGATATTGTAGTTTTCCTTGTATAGGTCATTAGTTTTCTTGTTAAATTTATTCTAAGGTATTTCAGTTTGTTCTTGGCTACTGTGAAGGGCACTGCCCTCTTGATCTCCTCTTCTGTGGTCTTGTCCAATGTGTATAGCAAACCTATCGACTTCTGTTTGTTGTTCTTTTACCCTGCCCCTCTTCCATATTATTGATCAACCCCTATCATATTTCTTCACGATAAGATTTGTGGACTTAAGTTTAAATGTTTAAAATTTCCTGGAAATTTTTAAAAATCTGTTACAAATTCTGAAAAGTAGGTTGCTACATGCACAAAAAAGACACTGTTTTTTCTAGCACTAGATAATGTATCCATGGATGAATGCTACTCAAATAAAATAAAGGATGGCAGACATTTTTATTTTGTTCATTTTATAGATGTAAGTGCTGAGAAAGTTTTTCATATAAATGAGGTACATGAGAATGGAAGGAGATTTTTTACAGCAGTTTTCTCAACTTTTGAACACCCAAGTCCCTTGCTACAAATGTTGTGTTGGTCTCTCACCAAAAAATATTTTTAATGAGCTGTCAGTTGATAATTTTGTCTTCCTTCAATTTGATTTAAACCACAGTGGTAGAGAAAAGCTGACATTTGCCAGGGATTGTTGGGTGTCTGAGTTTGGTGTTTGCAGATTTCCCTTTAGCAGTGTATACGCCTTGCTCCAACCCTACTTGGCTACTGAAGTTTAACCTAGAGAAAAGGAGAGTTGACTTCCATCAAGGTGGGAATTTTACCAAATGTGTGTTAAATGAATGACAATGGAGGTCAGAAATAATAGATGTTGGAATCTAAACTGGACAAAGAAAGCAATGAGAGGAAGATGCTGATGGACCAGAGGGAGGTCAAGGGAGGCCTCAGTGGGGAGAGTCCAAAACGCAATTAGAAGAGCGAGATGAATGTGGTCAGAGCATGAGACAGGTGGCTCAGTAGCTTTGGGTGCAGAGCAATTAAAGGTGTGAGTGTGGGTCCAGTGGAACAAGTCACTGAGGTTGACCTCCCTGTCAACAAGTAGAAGAATGGTCCATGCTGGTGTTGAAATCATCAGGAACGAAGGGGGAGCTCAGAGGGCAGAGAGAAACTGTGAGCGAGGCATCCCAAAGTTTAAACAATGGAGGTTTCTAAACTGTCCCTGATTCTTGATTACCTAGTTGGTATACATGGCAGTCCTGGGTGGCGCAGTGATGAATGTGCTTGGTTGCTAGTGGAAAGATGGGAGACTTGAGTCCATACAGAAGCACCTTGAAAGAAAGACCTAGAGATATATTCCCCCAAATCAGCTACTGAAGACCCGACAGAGCATAATTCCACTGCAGCACACATGCAGTCAACTCCATTGCAACTGATCCCGGAAACTTGATAGGCGAAGATCTTGGTCAAGGGTAAGTGGAATATAAAGCCTCATGATAATGGGGCTGATTAAGATTCCTAGTGTGTGACCAAGGGTCAGAATACTTATAATTTCAGTGTTGACTGAAGCGAAAAAGGGAGGCATGGGTGAACTTAATTTAGTAGTCTTTAAATTGAGTCATTTCTTAACTCCTAAACACCTGGTACAAGTTAATAGAAAATATCCCATGCCCTGTGGCTGCTGGTGCTGTTGTGCAGGTACAGCTCTCCAGCCGATGGCAATGGGACAGAGCTATCCTGTGATGTATGCACGGGGCTGTTACTCTTCAGCAGCCTCCATCGCCCGGTCACTGGTACATGGGAAACAAATTCCATTTTGTCTTACATTTTCATATATGTTGAATTGTTTTTAGAACATCACTGTCATTTGGGATATGTTGGCGTGCATGCTATGAAATAACGTGGTGCTGGTTTGTCAGTTCTCCTGTTTTGCATGTTTGTGTTTGTGTGCATTTGCGTGTTTTGGAAGGTTGTGTGTGAAGGTCAAAGGGCCACCATCAGTTAGTTGGTATCAACTTGATGACATGGTGTCTGGTGTGTTTGAAGATTGTGCTAGATTTGTAGAAATGTAGGAATTTCCATCTTTCTCCGGGATCAGGATCTCTTTATGTAGTTCAGACATTACATTTTGCTATGGAATTTTCTATGAAATTCTCTGAACCTCATGGTCCATTATTGCAGCCACATTTAGCTACTGCATGTCTGAAGTAGGGGGAATACCACTAACGAGCTGGGTTTTCTGTTTTAAATCATTTACATTTGCATTTAGCTACTGATACTCATTTCAGCTTTGGAAGACTTTTAAGTAAATTTGGAATAACCTGGCTATGGGAGTCTTTTTAATTTTATGGGATTTCAATATGGATTAAAATGTTCATAGCTGATATAATTTAAATGCACAATTATACCCTGGACTCCAAGACGTAGTAATTTCTGTACTAAGTTTTATATGGATTTTAAGCACGCTAATGGCAGCTAACTATAAAAGGTTGGTGGTGAGTCAAACCCACCTTGGCTAGTTGTACTCCGTCCAACAGGGCTGCTCTGGGTTCTAACCAGCTCCATAGCATTCATGCTTATTGTGGTCCATCTTTACAGAAGCAGATTTTCAGGGCTCTTTTCCTGAGAAATGTCCAGTATGTTCAAGGCTCCAATTCTTGGTTAGCAGCTGGAGCACTTCCATTGTGTTTCCAAGACACCTAGTGCGCACAAGAGCCTTGTGCACTGTCTGGCGGCACTAGTCCCAGTTTGCAGATGGGGAATCAGATCAAGAAAGACTGAACAACTCTTCCAAGGTCATCCAGTTGTTAGAAATGAGCTTCACACCTCACCAGCCTGACTCTTACCTGCTTTACTGTTGTGTTTTTTCTACACAGAACTGAAAAAAAATACAGCAGACTATAGTGAGTGTCTAGCATCAAAACATCAACATATAAGGGGGGCGGGGTTGTAGATCCCCTTACAGAAGTGTCACAAAGAAGAGGCTAGCCAGTCAGGGTGCAGTATAGCACCAATTAAACATACAACTTTCCTCTAGTTCTTTAATGCTTCCCGCCACCCCCCAACTCCCACCCCACTATCATGACCGCAATTCTACCTTATAAATCTGGCTAGACCAGAGCATGTACATGGATATGGATTAGACCTGGAAACACAGGGAATCTAGGACAGATAAATCCCTCAGGCCTGATATTGAAAATAGCGATACCAGGAGGAGAAGGGGTAGGTGGGGGAAGAGACAGGGAACTGATTATATAACCTACATTAGATCTACATGTTACCTACATATAACCCCCTCCCAGGGGGACAGACAATAGAAAAGTGGGTAAAAGGAGACGTCGATCAGTGTAAAACATGAAAAAATAATAATAATTTGTAAATTATCAAGGGATAATGAGTGGGAGTGGGGAGGGAGGAGAAAAATAAGCTGATACTAAGGGCTCAAGTAAAAAGAAAATGTTTTGAGAATGATGATGGCAACTGTGTTTGTCTGGGTACTTTAGAGAAATAAATCCACAGAAACGCATATGTATAAGAGAGAATTTGATATAAAGGTTAAGTGCACATCAAGAAAACATCTCAACCCAGTGCTGCCCAAGCCCACAAGTCCGTTAACCCATATGTCTGACAACAATCCACAAAGTCCTACTGCATCTCCCAAGACACATACAATGATGCTGACTGCAGGAGGAAAGCCGAGTCAGTGAGTGTGTAAGCATCTCAGCACTGGCAGGGGTCTCCACACGGCTGCTCCAGCACCCAGGGCTTCATCAGGGTAGGACTTTGTGCCTTCTCCTCAGGGATGTCTTGCAGGAAGTGAGCCTTGCCAGCTGAAGCAGGGAACTGGCTAAAGCAGCTGCACTCTGGTCCGACCATCACAAAGCAGGAGACCCAAGAACTAGAAAGGCGAGCCTCACCGAGCCATTTATCTCTCTACCCTTCAATTAACACCACATGTGTTTATCGGCCATGTTGGCACAATAAACACTAACTATATCAGCAACAAATGTACAAATGTGCTTGAATACAGGGATTGGGATGAATACAGGGATTGCGATAAGGGTTGTATGAGCCCACCACTAAAATGACTTTTTAAAATTTAGGCTGTAGAGACTCAACTGTCAGACAATTTTATGTGCATGTATATTTGTTGTTTTCATCTGCTCTTGAGTTAACTCTGCTGCTTGGTATTTTTATTTAAAGTAGAAGAAAATCATGCCTAGTCTAATGTTACCCTCATGGTCCCAACATGTTTGAGCCCATTGCTGCCCCTACTGTGCCAGTTCATCATATTAGGAGGTTTCCTGGCCCACGCTGGTCCTCACCTTCATCAATTATGATGTCGTCCTATAGCAACTGATCCTTTCTGAGACCTTGCTAAGAGCAAATGAACCAGGAAATGTTCTATGGTGGCAAATAGGGTTTCCCCTTGGCTTATTTCCAGAAGATGGCCAGGTTTGGGTTTTGGTTTGTTTTATTCTGGAAGCTTTGCTGGAACCTGTTCACCATGGTATCCCTGCTGCTATTTGAAAGAGCAGTGGGTACAGCTTCCATTACCAGTGCTAACACCCAAGTCACCACCATACCACAGATAGACAGATAGTGTTACTAACTTGTCCTAGGATGTCACTGTTACTGGACTTTCCTGTAGAGCCTAACAAAAATCTCTTAATCCTCTGTGAGGTAATATTTCTATGGAAAATCATCTCCTTTGATCATTTTCAGGGGTGAGAGGATTATCAATCTACCATTTTTAATATTCTATAATTTTTGAAGCTTTACACATTTCTGTACAAGTAACCTCCAGTTTATGATGGGGGTTTTGTTCCAATGACTTCATCATAAATTGGTTCTCTAATTATTGAAGTTAAATTTTTCTATTTTTTTAGTTTTAATTATTATTGCCTTTTCAAATGTTTAATTAACCTGATCTCTATTTTTAGCTATGAATATATTACATATTATTTTACTGGTAATGATTTGGACAGTGTCATAATTTTGTCAGTTGTGGTATAACTCCACTTGTGGGATCATGTGGATTATAACATCAGGCAGCAGCATGTGCCAACACTGTATGTAGCACCTGTGACTGATAAGATGTACAATGAAAGAAAAAGATAACCCAAACAATCTAAATGCAGTTTGTGGTCATGTGAATATGTTGTCAATTGAGAAACACCAGTGCTACAGCAGAAAAGGAGACACGTTATCCATTTATTCTTCAGTGACCCAAGGCAAATCCAGCTCTAGTGTAGTATCTTAGAAGATTAAGATATTTAATAGTAACAAATGACAGTGTGTTAGTCTGGGTACTTCAGAGAAACAAATCCACAGAAACTCATATGTCTAAGAGATAGTTTTATATAAAGGTTAAGTGCGCATTAAGAAAATATCCCAACCCAGTGCTGCCCATGCTTACAAGTCCAGCATTAGCCCATATATCTGACACCAATCCACAAAGTCCCTCTCCATCTCACAAAACACACACTATGACACCAACTGCAGAAGGAAATCCAAGTCAGTGAACGTGTAAGCATCTCAGTGCTGGCAGGGGCTCCACATGGCTGCTCGAGCACCCAGGGCTGCATCGGGGTAGGTTCATGCAGCTTCTCCTTGGGGATGCCTTGCAGGAAGTCAGCCTTGCCAGCTGAAGCAGGGAACTGGCTAAGGCAGCTGCACCGTGGTCTGACCATCAGAAAGCAAGGGAGCCAAGAACTAGAAAGGTGAGGCCCACCAAGCCATTTATCCCTCCACCCTTCAATTAACCCACATGTGTTTATCAGCCAGGTTGGCACAATAAACATTAACTATCTCAGTTGTAATTCATGAATTGTAATTCTTTTCTTTTGCTCTCTCTTTTAAAGATAGTGTTTTTAGAAGAAGCATCTCAACAAGAAAAACTGGCCAAAGAATGGTGCTTCAAGCCATGTGAAGTAAGAGAACTGAGCCACCAGTAAGTCATGGGCAATTTCTTTGATTAGCTTTGGATTATAGAAAGACTGCCTGAAAATCATTTTTAAACTAAAATACTTTATCTTGTTTCAATAAAATGGCCATCATTTTTCACTTGGAAAACACTATTACAATTCAGGGTGCAACTTTAGAAGAATGTAGTAAGCCAACAAGCAAGCCACGGAACTTGGAATTCAACTCCCTGGTGGGAGTCCTTGTACTGCAGCGACATGAGTGTTAGATTTAAAGCAAGCTCCTTTCCTTGTTGAGCTTGTTTGTGCACTCCGCAAGGTTGTTAAGCAAAGGGCTCATGCAAGGCTATGTGCTGAGGGTCTGCGAATCAGTTTACCTCTAAAATTCTTGCACCAGAGGGGCTGGTCAGAGACCAGAGAAAACAAGTTTTGTTATGCTTGCAGGTGCCCTTAACACCTCCCTCCTTCTCTCCTCTTCCTGCTGCCTCTCATGAGCTTAGACGCCTACTGGCACTGGGCATGGAAACTTAATGCAGGAACCTCTGCTGTTGCCTCTGCTTCCTCTGGCTAGATTTTCACTAGGAATATATGTTGAGGAAATACTGACATTTATAATCATGCATGCCTTTGGGATTGAGGGATTAGAAGAAGGGTGTTTGATAGGCAGAGTGGAGGAACTTGTCTGCAGGTCTTTGTATCTTTTTGGTCCTTGGTGATGAGGCTGTTTGGAGTTAATCCATCAAAACTGTTGTTCCCAGGATCCCTGTAAGCATGCAGAGGAGCATACATACAGAGAAGTGGGAAAGCAAGAACTTACACTTTGGGGGCGGGGAATACTGAGGTCTGTGAAGGAAAGTCTTTAAGTTAAAGTACAATGGATTCCATGCCAAACACACAAAATGTGAGCAGTTGCATTCTGTATGTCTCGTGATGGAGATGCCATGGAAGCTAATGTCCGTGACACTGTTTTCAGTTGACCTGGATAGCGGTCTGTCGCAATGCAGTGTGCATTTTATAGAGGGAAGGTGACAGTTGGGAGTCCTGTGGCAGTCCCTGGAGGGTGTAAACACACTTGATTGGTGGCTGAGTGGTTGGTGATTTGAACTCACTGAGAGGCACCTGAGGGAAAACCCGGTTCTCTGCTTCTAAAAGGCTACAGCCTTCAGAATCCTGTAGAACAGTTGAACTCTGTGTACATGGTGCCCTCAACCGTTGGGATCGACTCAACAGCTGGTACCAACGGTGGACGGTGCCTTGGCAGGCAACAAGATTATGGCCTGGAGACCTGATTAATAAGATGATACAAGCAAGCAAGATACACGATCTAAAGGGGTGTGGGATGTACAAATTAAGTCATCCAGACAAAAATAACGTTTTAACATAATAGCTTTAAGAAAAAAAGGGGGGTGGGAGAAAGGAAGGAGGGGGAGCAACCAACCCAGGGAAAGGGAACAAGTGAACTAAAATCAATGGAGAGAAGGGTATAAGATGCCTAGTGGGCGAGTAGTTCTGAACCTGTGGGTTGCAACCTCTTTGTGGGTCGAATGACCCTTTCACAGGGATCGCCAATTCATAACAATAGCAAAATTAGTTATGAAGTAACAAAGAAAATAATTTTATGAATGGAAGGGTCACCACATGGGGAACCGTATTAAAGGGTCGCTGTATTAGAAAGGTTGAGAACCACTGATCAAAGGCAATGTAACAAGGAGGAATTACTACACCTGAATGAAGGCCGAACATGATGGTGGGACAAGAGGAAAGTAAAAAGAAATAGAGGAAAGAACCAGGAGGCAAAGGACATTTATAGAGACCTAAACACAGACATGCACATATGTAAATATATTTATATCTAACAAGAAGGAAATAGATATATGTACTTATATCTATATGTTAAGAATTAACAAATGGACATTGGGCCTCAACACAAGAACACTTTGTTCTAATAATCCAGAATTCTATGATACTCACTTTCCTGACAAAATTGCGGAAGACAAAATGGGTGCATAAGTAAATGTGGTGAAGAAAGCTTATGGTGACCGGCTATCAAAATATATAACATCTGCCTGAGAAGCAACAAAGGACACATGGAAGAAGCACACCAGAAGCACACGTGAGGTGTCAATGGGATCAGGTATCAGGCATCTAAGAACCAGAATAAAATCATACCAATGTGAATGGGGGTGGGGGCTGATCGAGGAGTGGAGACCCAAAGCCCATTTGTAGAAAATTGGACATCCCCTCACAGAAAAGTCACAAGGAAGAGATGACCCAGTCAGGGTGCTGTATAATATCAATGAAGCACACAACTTTCCTCTAATTCTTTAATGCTCTCCCCCCACTCCACTATCATGACCTCAATTCTACCTTATAAATTAGACCAGAACACACACACTGCTATATATAAGAGCCTGCAACACAGGGAATCCAGGATAGATAAACTTCTCAGGACCAATAATGAGAATAGAGATTCCAGGAGGATAAGGGGAAGGTGGGGATATAAAGGGGAAATCAATCACAATGGTCAACATATAACCCCCTCCCAGGGGGATGAACAATAGAAAAGTGGGTGAAGGGTGGCAGAGGATGATTTAAGATATGAGAATAATAATCTATAATTTATCAAGTGTTCATGAAAGAGGGAAGGGTAAGGGAGAGAGGAAATTGAAGAGCTGATACCAAGGGCTCAAGTAGAAAGAAAATGCTTTAAAAATGATGATGGCAACATATGTGCAAATGTGCTTGACACAATGGATAAATGTATGGATTGTGATAAGAGATGTAAAAGCCCCCAATAAAAGTATTTAATAAAAAATATCATCAAAAAAATCCATGCTGAACAAAATATTACATTTTAGATAAAAACCAATGGACATTGCTTGCTTTGTGCCCATGTGTTTTTAAGCAATCTACTTCTAAAAGTCAGTCAGTGAAAGCCCGATGGCACACTGTCTGAAACGCCTCTGACCAGGGGGCTTCTCAGCACCGAGTGGCGTTCATGGGCCCCAGGACCTGGGGCCGACTCACCAGCAACAAATGACAAGAAAAGAATGGGAACATTTAGAGTTGTTGAGGCTTCTGCTGTAACCGGATGTGCCGTAAATCAAGAGAAAATGTGATGTAAAGATTCAGCATATGACTAAAGATGTTATTAAAGTCTTTTCCTCTCATCTTGATTTCCAGTGAGTTCTTCATGCCTGGACTGGTCGATACACACATTCACGCTCCTCAGTATTCATTTACCGGAAGTAACGTCGACCTGCCTCTTTTGGAATGGCTCACCAAGTACACATTTCCTACAGAATTCAAGTTCCAGAACACTGACTACGCTGAAGAAGTCTATACCCGAGTTGTTGTAAGTAGCCTGTTTGTGAAGATTGGTGTATCACGTTCAGTGATCTGTCTAAACAGCTACTTTATCTCTGGTTATTTTAAATGATAAACTATAGTTAATGCAGATAAAGCCATAGAGATGTTAGAGGTGTTTTGTTATTTACATCCAGCTAAGTTCTCACTACCTCACAGACAGAACTGGCAGTGGGGACAGAGAGAACTTGGATCCAGCCTGCTAAACCCCTAGTCTGATGGGCTCTCCGACTGCCTCAACAAAAGAAAACCAGTTGTACTGCCACTGAGTCCGTCTGAACTCACAGTGACCTTGTTGGACAGAGTAGAATTGTTCCTTGGGGTTTCGAAGGCTGTAAATCTTTACTGGAGCAGAAAGCCTTCTATGTCCCCCATGGAGTGACTGAAGAATTCAAAACACTGATCTTGTGGTTCATAACTCCATGCATAACCCACATTGCTTCACCAAATTCAGACTGAATGCATATGGTTGGCGTAGTGGGTTAGGATGTGGGCTGCTGGGTCATCAGTTTGAAACCACCAGCTGCTCTTCAGGAGAAAGATGAGGCTCTCTGATCCTGTAAAGATTTATAGCCTCAGAACCCCACAGGGGCAGTTCTACTCTGCCCTGTGGTTCGCTATGAGTCAGAACCAATTGGACGGCAGTGAGTCTGAACTTGGTATAGGTGCTCATCCCTAGTGCTGCTCGGCAGTCATGTATTGAATTGCTCCAGGACTTCTGGAAAATTCTGTGAGTCGCTGTCTTCAAATGGAGTTGGAGTTGGAACAGCCTCCAGAAGGTTTGTGACATTAGTCCTGCTTGTATAGATTTACAGCCACGGAAACCCTGGGTAGGTTGCTGTAAGAATATCATGCACATTTATTGTTTATTGTTTTGTTAAAAGTGACCTCACACTTCCTGTCTGCTCAGGCTGTGCTGCGGCCAACATTGAGCTGCTCAGCAGCGCCCACTGCTAAAGTCCAGAGTCTAGAGTTATGGTAGCTTCTGGGGGCCTTATTTTTGGGGAGGTCTTATTTTGGGGGGATGCCTTATATTTCAGCAAGAGGCAAAACCCTAAGTAGGTCTTATTTGGGGCGGATGCCTTACTTTTGGGGAAACGATCTATTTTGAAGGTGATTTGAACTCAATGTCCTGCCTCCCTCCCCAAAAAACAGAGAAAATCAACTCTCTTCAGTCCTCTTCAATGCTGGTCCAACCCACTCAGCAACTCACAACAGCGTCTATAGTGGAGAAGTAAAGGACAGAAGTCAGTTTTTAATCTGACCACTGCTGAGTCCTCTCATCTAGCGCCCTTTAGACATTTGTTGTACCCAGTGATGATTTTTCTCCCAAGGTGTTGGCTCCACCAGGGTGAATTACCAACAGGCCTTACGCAATGGCCTCTCCATTCTGCCAGTGTCCTGGTCTTGCATCATTCAAGCTTTGAAGAGTAAATGCAAAAGTGCTCACATTTATCCGCCTGCTCTGCTTAATTATGCATTCAGTGCAATTGGGGCTCTTGCTTACTTAGCATGCGTGCACACGACACCGGGGAAACTGAGAAGGACTGCGGCTGTGTACTGAGATGCTGGTGCGTGGTGTTAGTAATGAAGTGTGCTAACCACACCCAGGCTTTTTATTCTCAACAGCTATTTATATCTCATGTGGTTCTCAAAAGGGCTTGAGACTGCTTAAAATTGCATGGTACACAACAAAAGAAAATTAGTCATGAAATCACAGCAAAAGGGAAAAATGAGGGGAAGGGAACTAAGATAAAACAACAAGAAGAAGGTATTCTTTGATGGTGGTGCCAGGATGGGGTGGAGGGTGTGTCCACACATTTGTTAGAGTTTGTCATTAGTTGGGATTGATGTTTTTAGCAGCTATCCCAGAGAGGGAAATTAATTATGAGATTCATATTGCCTACATAATTTAAAAGACAATATATTTTAAGATAAAGTGCATCTATTTGTCAAATTGAAATTTAAGAAAAGTAATCCCAATGAAGTGGTTAGACGCTAGACTGTCAAAATGCGGCTCAAAACTAAAGCAACACTCATTGCCATCGAGTTGATGCTGACTCATCATGACCCTATAGGACAGGGTAGAGCTGGCCTGTGGGTTTCTGAGACTGTAACTCATCACACAAGTAGAAAGCTTCATCTTTCTCCCAAGGAGTGGCTGGTGGTTTTGAACCACTAACCTGCTGGCCACCACTTATGCCACCAGAGCTCAGTTAATGTAAGACCCAAGTTTATCAATCTTTCTGGTCAGAGTGAGAGTATCTAGGGCTGTATGTCCTCCATATCGAGGTCTGTACAAATGGCTTTAAGAAGTCTTAGAGTCTGAGATTTTCTTATGCTTCTTAAGTTTTTGTTTACACATTTGATGTTGGTGGATGAGGGCAGGTTTTACCCCTTCCAGATATTTGCAATGTAGATAGCCTGTGTTTCTGATTTGGGGGAGGCCCACACAATTAATGGTTGGGTGAGCTGAGGATAGTGTTGACATCTTTGTAAAGCAGTTGAGCTTGTTAGCTAGAACTTGTTCCTGAACTTAAAGACTGCCGTGTCTACATGCCAAGGGCTACGAAAGTTGGGTACACAAATAGAGACTCTGATATGTGACTCCGCTCGGCCCCAGAACGAAGTCCTAGATCAGCTGCCACAAATGAGCCATCAAGACCCTCAGCGTGTGGGGATCATATAGGTGATTACCAGGAGCATTTAATTGGCAAATTATTTGAAGTAAAAGAATGTATTGGCAAATCTCTTCTGTGATTCACTTTTCTTAATAAAAATGATTCATTTTAGTTAACACATTAACCCGTGGATATCTAATTACCATTACATTTTTTAAACTAGCCTGAAGATTGCAGATTCAAATTGAACTGAATTGAGCTAAAAAGACTAGGAAGTTAAGGAATCTGCGTAAGCTAAAGTCCAAGGACAGGAGAGGGTGATGCTATCGCTGTGCATGTTCTAAGACAAACTAATGATAAATATTCACCTATGTGGTAGAGTGAATCTACGCATGCTGTGGGGTCATCGATGATTTGGCAGGTAAATAAGAAAGAGTCCTTCCAGTTCCAAGGAGTCAGGCCATTAAGACACAAAGTGAAAAGAAAGGAGGCGAGCACTCCCCACTGTAACTGGAGGAATAATAACCTGATGTGTGAAGAGGCCATTGCTGTTGGCCTCGACATGCACAGTCGTCTTCAGTTGGGAATCTATTCTGAGTACATAAATTACTGTCTCAGAACCCCTGTGGACAAGAATCTGAAACTGGAGCAAGGTTAAGAAAGACAGCAAACAGTTGGTGGCGTTTCTGATAGATTTCTCTATAAACGGTAGCATCCAAAGTCGTCCTGGATAGAGTAGCACCACCTCAAACAGTGAGCCTGTGGTAAAAGCCACAAGGGCTTGAGAAGCCTGAACACAGAACATAGGCAGGGTACCCCAACCATGTATGGCTCTTTCAGTTGGAGTAGTTTGGTATAAATCACTGATCTTAAGGAATAAAGAATTAG
This sequence comes from Tenrec ecaudatus, assembly GCF_050624435.1. Taxonomy (NCBI): domain Eukaryota; kingdom Metazoa; phylum Chordata; class Mammalia; order Afrosoricida; family Tenrecidae; genus Tenrec; species Tenrec ecaudatus. Next base: position 70,107,482 of record NC_134539.1, on the reverse strand, counting down.
TGTTCCATTGGGTCAATTCTGAGAAGAACTGTGTAAATTTAGGGAATCAAATTTATCCTCTGACACTGAAAACAGCAAAAATAAGCCAACATACTGCCAGAGTCCATTCTGACTCATAGTGACCCTATAAGTCAGCGTAGAACTTCTCCCTAGGGTTTGCAAGACTGTAAAAATGTACCAGAACAGATAGCCTCGTCATTCTTGCAATAACTGGCTGGTGAATTTGAACTGCCGACCTTGTGGTTAGTAGTCCTTGAGGCTAGGTTATCCTACTGCACAACTAGAGTTCTTTCATTAACACTTGAGGAATATAAATATGTTTGTTTTTTATCTTAGCTGCATTAAGATGGCATAATTTCAGATAAAAAACACATTTTAAATGAAAAATTAGAATTCTGTCTGCTCTACATGCCACGTGACTTCTTTGAGCACACACGATTCATTGTTTCTGCAACTTATTTTTAGAGGAGAACGCTAAAGAATGGAACAACTACCGCTTGCTACTTTGGAACAATTCACACTGACTCAACCCTGCTCCTTGCGGAAATTACAGGTAAGCAGATGAAAGCTTGATTTACGGGCACTTCAGACAAAGACAGCCAGATCAGACCAGGCAGCAATTTGTACTTGTGGGCGCTGCTGCCCTTTTATTTGTTAAAATTTGAGCAGAGCCCCAACGGCTCAAGTAGGAAGAAAATGTTTTGAAAATCATGATGGCAGCTCACATACAAATATACTGGATACAACTGACGAATGGATTTTTATAAGAGCTGCAAGAACCCCCAATTAAATGATTTATTTTTAAAAAGGAAAAGAAAAGAAATTAAGCGGTGAATCCCTTATGGGCAGTGAAGTGTCCTGTATTATGTAGTGTTTAAAATTGTTAAAGTGATTTGATTATTTAATTAGGGTTTGGGGTACCAGGTTCAGGTCTCCGTGTGTCTGGATTTTGTGAATGCATTTAGGGCTGTTTTATATGGAATGATTCTCACTGGAGCTGCCCTTGTATGATACGTCAGTCATGTCTTGGCTCTTGGTTCGACTTGGGCATCTGTGCTAGATTCTGGGAACACAGTGACAGAAAATAATCTCTGCCCTGGAGGAACCAGGCAGGACACCTACATGCATTGGTTAATAATTTTCGTCACAGGTATGATGCTGTTACTCGCTGCCTGGCATTGTGCAAAGCACCCAAAACATGGGTTATTTCCAGGTGATGAGGTACTTATCATTGTCCTCATGCTACGGATGGATAACTGATAACCAGAGGGAGTAAGGAACTTGCCTAAAGTCACAAAGCCTTTAACATCACAAAAGTGGAGCTGAAACCGGATTCAGACTGGTATATCCAACATTTGTTCCAAGTACAGGACCTAGAAAGAGCCCTTATGGGGTGCAGCACGTAGCACTCTGCTACTAACGAAAACGTTGGTAGCTCGAATCCTCTCGATAACTCCACCGGATAAAAATGTGGTGATATGTTTCTATAAAGATTACACCCATTCTCTGATGTCGTGATTAGTTACACATTGGGCTGCTAACCACAAGGTCAGCAGTTTGAATCCACTGGCCTCTTCCAGGGAAAAAGATTTATAGCCTGGAATACCCTTGGGAGTCGTCCTACTCTGGCCTATCGGGTTGCTATGAGTTAGAATTGACTTGATGGCAGTGGGGATTTTTGTTTGTATGTTTGTTTATTTGTTTGTTTACTCAGATGGAGTTGCCTTGAGTTGGAATCAATTCCTCAACAGCACAGCTCAATAGCACTAGGCAAGTGCTCCTTGAACACCTTGTGGGCTGAATGGGATGACTGCTTCCTGAGCAGCGGTGTAGGACAGAGGCATAATAGACAGCACGGACAATAAGCAGTGCTGTTTTCAGAAGGCAGCCAGGGCCAGTGATTATGGAATGACACTACGAGTCCCTTACCATGAGCTCTGAAAGGGAGAAAACGTAGCGAGGGAGGAAAATGTCTTTTAGCCAGGGGCAGTGACAGAGGGGAAGGAATGGGGACAGGAATCCTAATGGTGGGACCAGGGAACCAGCAGTAGGGTAGTTTAGCTGGACGAAGGAATTCGTTTTATAAGAGGCAGAAATAAGGGTGGGTAGATGTATGGCTCAGCTGGTGAAGGAGCTTGAATGAGCCTCAAAGACTCAATGGGAGGTTGGAAGCCACGTGAATTACATGACGAAAGTGGTGTTTTAAGGAAGGACACAGCCAGAGTGCTCCTTAGAGACAAGGATGGGGAGCCTTCGTCTCACATTCTTTGGACATGTTGTCTGGAGAGACCAGTTCCTGAAGAAGGACATCATGCTTGGTCAAGTATAGCAGGGCAGCAAAAATGAGAGAGGGCTGCGCCAAGGTGGGCTAACACTGTGGCAGCACCAGTGGGCTCAAACGGAAACACGTGAGGATGGCCCGGAACTGGGTAGTATTTCATTCTGTTGTGCACACGGTCGCTATGCATCAGAACCAGCTCCAGTCACCCACCAACCTGGAGCTAGAGAGAAGTAGGAAGACTTTTCAAACCTGACATGACCGAGGTGGAGGAAACAGTAATAATAATAGCATCGCTACATATAGTTTCAAGTCTGTAGGTAAAATAGATTTCAACTCTAACAGAGTCCAGCTGCTTTAGTGAGGACTACGTTCTTTAGTGCTGGCAGCTGCTATCGAGGCGAAGTAATTTCCCCACAGGTAAAAACAGTGGTGGGGGTGGTGTTGCAGGTGAAGCATTGGTCTGTTAACCACAAGGTTGGCAGTTCAAATCCGCCAGCCTCTTTGAGGTTGAAATATGAGGCTATCGCTCCAGTAAAGAGTTACAGTCTGGAATGGAATCTGCGGCAGGGGGTTTGCTGCAGTTAAGCATGGAGGAAGCATCTTCTCTGGATGGCATGTGCTTTATATACATTATTGTATGTATTTCTCCATATTAGTTTCCATTGAATCCGGGCACCCTGATATACAGCAAAAGGAAACATTGCCCCGTGTGGTGCCATCTTTGTGATTGTGGGTATGTTGGCGTCTAGTGCTACAGCTATGGTAGCAATCCATCCCATTGAGAGCTTCCAGGATTTCCAATGGTCATCTGCAAGCATTGATGTCCTTTGCTAGCAATTGGTCACACAACCCTGCACAGAGGAGAGGAAATTGCCTGCTGACGTGTTTGTCCCTTCCACAAATACGCCTGCTGGCTTGAGAAGGATGAGGAGCCACATCTGCCCAGAGAGGACAGATAGAGAGAGAGACTCACCAAGGGGCAAGGGCTGAGTTGGAAACCGGAGGGATACACTGAGGGAAAAGGGAAGAAGAGATTATGGTGTATCAAAGAATACCAGCGTGTTTCTGAGGACCAGAAACTACTAGTCCTTCACGTGAGGATAAAATGAAAGCAAACGATGGTTACGATGGAAGGAAAACATAGACAAGCTGTCGAAGAAAGGCCGAGTCATTTGTTTGCCCCCTAGGAATGTGCTCGAAGGAGGGGTGCGTTCGAGTTATTCACAGAAGAGCGGTCCGTACTTACAGCATGCAGTGACTGTCCCTGTCTGTCCATTGATTGTGCTGTGCTCAGTGTGTGTTCGTGTGATGCCGAAAGCTATACTGCTGGCATTTCAAACCCCAGCAAGGGTCATCGGCTCGTCGGGTCTCATTGCACCTCCAGACTAACGCAGTCTAGGAAGAGAGGCCTGGAAATCTACTTCTGCAAGTTAGCCAGTCAGAACCTTGTAAATCACCAAAGAGCACTGCCCAACTCGCTTGCTCTGCACATGTCCCTGTTGCTCTCAGGAGGACATCATATTTGGTGACGCAAAGGGCCAGGGAGTGCGGAGGGAACTCAGTGAGTTGGGTTGGCATACTGGTGACAGCAGTGGGCTTGATCTTGTGCATGAGGAGGACACATCAACAGGCAACATTTCATTCTGCCGCATACCCAGTCACCATGAGATGAGGGATTGATTTAGGAGCAGTAAACAACAGCACCTGCGGTTGCTTTTTGTTTTGTTCTGGTCGGGGAGGGTTTGGGGGTGATGGTTAGCCATCTGAAATGTCATGGTTGAGTAATCTTTGAGATTCTGGTTTGCGTTTTTTATAGGATTCTCATTTTTACGGGTTCTTCAGACTCATAAAAAGTGCCAGGGAGAAATAAACAGGATTTCAGACTCTGTTTGTGCTTCACAGATAAATTTGGGCAGCGAGCATTTGTGGGCAAAGTGTGCATGGATTTGAACAACACGGTGCCAGAGTACAAGGAAACCACTGAAGAATCAGTGGAGGAAACTGAGAGGTAAGGTGCCTCATTGTGTGTGAGCAGGTCTCTCCACAGCAAAGATGGGATGACCGATCGAGAGACCCAAGAACAGGTGTGACCCAGGGAAGAGAGTGATTCAGAATGTGTCCTTTACCCCCTTATGGAAAGGTTGCGGGGAAGAGATGAGCCAGTCAGGGTGCAGGGTAGCAACGATGAAACATACAACTTTCCTCTAGTTCTTAAATGCTTCCCCCTACCACTATCATGATCGCAATTCTACCTTACAAATCTGGCTAGACCAGAGGATGTACAGTGGTACAGAATGGAACTAGAAACATAGGGAATCCAGGGCAAATGATCCCTTCAGGACCAGTGGTAAGAGTAGTAATACCTGGAGGGTGGAGGGAAGGTGGGGTAGAAAGGAGGAACTGATTACAAGGATCTACATATAACCTCCTCCCTGGGGGGCAGACAACAGAAAAGTAGGTGAAAGGAGATGTTGGACAGTGTAAGATATGACAAAATAATACTAATTTTTGAATTATGAAGGGTTCATGGGGAGTGGGGTAGGAGGGGGAAAATGAGTTGCTGACAGCAAGGGCTAAAGTAGAAAGAAAATGTTTTGAGAATGATGATGGCAACAAATGTACAAATGTGCTTGACACGATGGATGGATTGTGATAAAAATTGTACGTGTCCCCAATAGAATGATTTTTTAAAAAGAATGTGGAATGTGCCATTTAGAGCCAGTAGGGACACACTTAATCCTCAGAGAAGTCTCTAAGAGGGCATCTGTCTTTCATAAGGAAGTTGAGTCAGATGCAGGCTAAAAGACACACCCCAGTGGCCTCGGAACTCAATAGTCTTTCCACCATGGCCTAGATGTCCATCTCAAGTTCAATGTAAACGCATGAAAATGGTGTGGGGGAACCGCACATGCGAATGAGCAAGGAAGTATGTGCTGTGGTGTATGTAGAACAATGTGGAAGTGAGGAACAGGTTGTGGAACAAGATACCTGACAAGGAATTCAGAAAAATCCCCGCTGCTGTCGAGTCAGTGCTGACCTATAGCAACCGGCTGTGGGCTTTCAAGACTGTCACTGTTGATGGCAGCAGAGAGCCCCGTCTTTCACCCTCGGAGCTGCTGCTGGTTTCAAACTGCTGGCCTTGTGGATCACAGCCCAACCAATCTGTGACCGCTCTGCCATCAGGGATCCCCATCAGATAAGAGTTGTTACTTTTAAAGATTGCTTAAAGAACTTTCACTTTGAAAAAGACTTTAAAATGTTTTTATTATGAAAGCAGTGTGTGCTCAGCCCAGATAAAACTACTCGTCCCTTCCCTGCCATCGAGTCAGTCCCGACTCATGTGGCCCACAGCACAGGGTAGAACTGCCTCTGTTCGTGTCTGAAATGATAACTTTCTTTTTTTCTTTGGTCAATCAGTCCTGCGTTTTTATTAAAGAGAATTAGAAATAGACTAGACCTGGCAGCCAAGGGGAGACTGGCCAGGAAGATGAGGTAGGCTCGGGCCCTGGGGATTCAAGGGCAGGGTGATGGCCCGGAAGAGGCCAGGGAGACCTGGAATTGGCAGCAGCTGTGGAAGTGACCAAGGTTCAGCTTTCAGGTACTGGGACCCACAGCTGGTCCTGCAGGGGGTGCAGAGGGTGTTGGGTTGGGCAGGATGTCCCCAGGGCTCTCCCATGAGGTGTGCCTAGATCCTCCACTGGGCTTGATCCTGCTCATTGCCTTCCATGGCCATTGACCTCACTGACCTACCTATCCATCATCAGGGGACTTGTGATCATTCATTTCATCAATGCCCTGCATGTCCTCATCATCCTTACTGTCTTCATCATCTTCTTCGCCATCCTCATCATAGTGCTGGTGGGGCAGGGGGAGCCTCTGAGGCCGGCTTGCCAACAGGTGACAGGTGTTGTCATTTTCTGCAATGCTCTGGAGCCAGGCCTGATGGTCCTCCTCATGCTGTCATGGCTCAGTCTCCTCCGCAAAGGGCCGGTCCTGATGTAACTAGAGTGAGGGAAATAAAGTAGACATGGCTCCTAGACTGGGGGAAAGATCAAGTAAACCCAGCACTCAGGTGGGGGGTTTGGGAGCTGTTACTTCATTTGTGGGTGGTGGCATTGGGGAAGGCAGCATGGAAACAGCTGGTCCCTTGGGGACTCAGACCCTGCTTTCTGTTCTGGCTCCATCACTTACTATCTCTTTAATCTTGGTCAAGTCATGTATCCCCTTGAAGCCTCAGCTACCTCCTCTGTAAAATGGGGACAATAACCCATATAGCTTTTCATTATTCTGATAATTCCATAAGAGATTTTTTTAAAGTTCCTTGTAAGCTATTCTAAGAGGAAAGAGAATGAACGGGAGGTGTAGAGACAGGAATTTAGAACGGAGAGTGGAATTTTAAAATTATCCATAGCAGAGGTCTCTACTGCCTCCTCCCTCTAAGATGGCCCATCTTGGGACATTCAACCACGTCTCATGAACCACAGCTAAATGGGGGAGTACCATGCACGTGCTGGGCTTCAGTTAGACATTTTGGAAAAGTTAACTAACCAAGTTGACAGGTAGACAGATAAACAAACCGTTTTTTAATTATTATTTAATCAGGAAAGCAACTATGATTGGCTAAGAGAGCTTATCAGAAAGGTCCTAGTCAGAATGAAAACCCTTCAGCTCACAGAAAGGAAAAAGTCAAGGCGACAGGCAGTGACTGGCTGTAGGCCTCACAGTGAGAGGGAGCTCAGAACTCCCTCTGAAAAGGGATCCAGGCCAAGCAGGAGAGAAGAATCTCCATCTAGCCCTGCCTTTTCCCTGAGGCATGGCTGAGACGGTAACTCTCCATGGGAGTAGAAAGCCTTGTCTTTCTCCCTTGGAGCGGTTGATGGCTTTGAACTGCGACTCTGGTTAGCGACCCAGCGTGTAATCACTACACCGCCAGGGCTCCTTCTGGATAAAGCAAGCTGAGAGAAGCACAAACAGGTGCACAGCAGGGGAGTGAGCAAAGGCTCTGTAATGCAAACACGTAAACTGATAAGCACTGGTATTTTATTTTAAAACCTTTCTGTGTTTTCCTAAGAGGCCTATTATACCCTGCCTGCTATCTGGTCATATTAGGAGGAGAGAGGCTCTTCTAGATTTGATGCTGGAATGGCCATGTCTTGGTAATGCAAGGAGCTACATTATTAGCAGCTTCTCCAAGACATGATCTGAAAGAACATCTTCCCAAGGTGAAGGGCAGAGAGCCAGGAGGGAAGGCTGTCAAGTTAATTCTTTTCGTGTATTGTCTCCATATCTGTGTGCTTACGTAGAGCAGGGCCCCTCACTCGGTAAGCTGCAGTAAAGATCAGAGGATGTCTTGTAGCACACATCGCTAGAGACATAACATTAATGTTCTCTACTCCAGCTGCTTCTGGTATAGAGGCTGGGTTCACCAGAGATGGCGGACAGCCTACTGTGGGAAAACCTGCGCTCCCGAAAATAGAAAGCAGTATGCAGATAGAATTATACTGAGAGGCGCCAACAGTTGTCCACATTCACATGAAAACAAAGCATTAAAGTCCAAACATTAAATATATATCCACATTCACCAATGGATAAACAAAATATCCACTGGGCTTCTGTCAAGAGCAATGGAGAAATTTTGGAAATGAAGAATGGTGATGTTACAGGACATCACGTAATGAACATCATCGGATTGTACATGTGACAACTATTGAAACTGCACATGTTTTCATATATGCATGTAGATATGCATTCAGCATAATAAAATATTCCAATTGAGATTATGAATAGAATAATAGCAAAATTCCTTATCAACAGAAATAAATCCACATGGAAGATTATTCAGCTGTTCTGCGTACACACAGATGAATCTTGGAGGTAGTACACTAAGTGAAAGAGACCAGACATGAATGACCTCAATAGTAGGATTCCGTGGGCAGCTGAGCCCTAGCCATTATGCCCTGAGGGGCCTCCTAGCAGATGTTTAAAGTGGGCAAATCACAAGCAGACAGTAGATGGGAGGATACCTGGGTCAGGGATAGGAACAGCTATTTATTATAAACGGTAAAAAAGATCTTATTGTGAGGAAGCAATGCTCTAAAATCTCCTGGGGTAAAGAAATTCTCTCTACCTCCCTCTGCAGAGAGAGCTAGTAGAATCTCCATCCCAGTCTCCCTTTGCCGAATAACTGCCTCTGGACCCTTCTTTCTGCCTTCCTCCAGCATCTGTCCCAAGTGAGATTCTACTCTTGGAAAGAAATGATGCTATGTGTGAATAAGTTGGCTTACTGCTTTATCGAAATTAGGAGACGAGGGGCTTCTTCGTGTCTACACACTTCTAGATGCTTAGGACTTCACAACTCTAATATACATGGAGCATAACACCTTGAGCATTGAGTATTTGCTACACAGAGCTGAAGCTAATAGAAGGACCCGAGGACTGTGAGGATACTCTGCTAAGAACTCAGCTGATGTTAGATAAAATTACATTTCTCCATGATTGTGCACCCTATCTTCTGGACAGCAAATGAGATTGTTATCACCACTTGTTACTCTTTCATGAGTGAAAGTGACACAGGAGCATGGTAGATGTGTTGTAGAGAAATATGGATGTGTATGGGTCGTGTTTATATCCTTGGAAAATTTATCTGAAAATGTTTACATATCCTAACTTCTCATTTGTTGCTTAATTTCAGATTTGTGTCAGAAATGCTTCAAAAGAATGTAAGTAAACTTGTTAGTAGCTTATTTTGGGACTGTGCTTGTGTTTGTTGCATGATGCAGCACTGGTTTGTTTAGTAGATATTTGTATTAGTCCACGAGTGTTTGGCTTATACCATGTGTGGAGAAGTATGGGACCTACAACCTGGAATTGCTTTCACAAAGGACTCATCAACTCAGCTCAGTGAGGTCTGATAGCATTTGCTTTTCAGTGGAGGATACTGGGGCGTTGTAACCCAACCTCTATGATTTGGTTTTAGCATAATTTTTGAAACCAATCAAGACTGATTTGCATAGGTTTCAGGAAGCAAAGAAGTCAGCCAGCAACAACAAAGGAAACTCTTAATGGGGTAGGTTGATATTTATGTCACGTAGTAGAAGAGCCACAATAATGGACTCAAGCCAACAGTGATGAAGACGTCACAAGAGAAAGCAACATTTCATTTTTATACATAAGGTCACCTTGAGTCAGGGCTGAATTGATGGCAACAAATGAAACAACAGCTAAGCAGTCACCAGTCAGATATGTGCAAACATGAAGTTGACTTTATTCTTGGCCCTTTGACCTCAACCTCCTTTGCCAAGATATGGAGGGGAGAACCAGTTTTCATCAGGTAGGTAAATTTGGCCCAGCCTGTTAAGTTTTTAGTTGTGTTAAGCAATAAATGTCTCTGTTACTGCTCATCTTTGGGTCTCCATTTCAGGGCACCTTTCCCATTTACTGTGCCCCTCCTTCCACTTCATTCTAGTTTCAGAGTAGATGGGTACTTGATGAGAGGGTGGTTGGAGGGTGGAAGCTGGACGTGATAGGGTTTCTTGATGATGATGTCAACATTGACTGGTCATCTGGCCACCTATACCTCCTCATCTGCTCTGCAGTCCAAATAGTGTCCCGCCATTCTACTTTGGCCAGTAGGTGTAGCAGTCATGGGGTCTTCAGGCACTGAGCCAGGCAACCTCTTTGGTAGCACCCTGGAGTTAGGAGATCCTAGGCAAATGGTGCTGTTTCTGATCCCACCGTCAACAGGCTGAAGTATGGCTCCATTGAGCAAAATACGACCCAGTAAGGCCCTTTCCACAATATCTTTTAATGTCTGGCTGGAGGCCACAGGAAGCCTTGTGACTTCTGCCCATTTACCCTTGGGTAATGTAAAGGGAGCTGTATTTTCATCATTTTCTTATGGGTGTTCTCTTTGGCTCAACCCAGCGACAGTCTGGCAACTGAACATCTCAAGGGGGCTATGACCAGCATAGCTGAATAAGGTGCAGCCAAGGAAACCTCGCCTTCAAAACTCTCCTGCCAATTGTCCTCTGCCTCCCAGTTTTCTTCATAAAACTCACCCACTCTAGGTTTTTTCTGAGCCTGAAGTGGAGGTGAAGGAGGGGACTAACTTTCCCCTTCCCCTTGAACTTGCGCTAAGGAATAGACTCCCCTTCAAGCACATGGAGTGAAAATTGACGCCATGCCAACAGGTTTGGCTTTTTGGTTTCTCTCAGCCATGAGCTATTTCTGCAGAGCAGAGCTCTTGCCCCAGCTCTTAAAACGGGACAGCCTGTCAAAATGAAGCCATCAACTCCTCTCGGTACGGCCTTCAGGCGGGCTCAGGGCCCGTTCATGCTAGCCCTAGGGTTCTTATCGGTTGTTTTTTGGTTGTTTCTAGTATCCGAGGGTGAAGCCCATAGTGACACCACGTTTTGGCCTTTCCTGCACTGAGGCTTTAATGCGTGAACTCGGCAAAATCGCCAAGACCCAAGATTTGCACATTCAGGTGGGTTTTCCCTTGCTTGTACCTCTCTCTAGACCTGCAGGACTTTCTGCACCGTGAATCCTGGCAGGAATCTCCAGTTCCTCAACTGAAGGCTGCCAGAGCTGTAACATTACAGGCCTGCATGCGGAACTTTGCAAAGGCCCCTTACAGAAAACGACCTAATCCATTTTTATTTCATTTCACGGATAAGAAACTGAAGGCCCATTTATCCTCAACCTCCTATGATAATCCTCTGAGAGACAAGGGCATCTTCGTAAGTAACTGAAAAGGACCAGTTACACACTGTTTACTTATTCTCGGCCAAGTACAGTTCATGCCTTTCTTTCCGACTCGATCTGATGCCTTCCCTCCACGGTCTTGATCTTCATTTGGGAAGAAAATCAGCTATTATTATTTGAAAAGCAGAAAGAACCCAATTTCCACCTCACCACAAAAAAATGCACTTAAAAGCCTCTTTGTTCTAAGTTGCTTAATTTAAAATTGGGAACAAAACATATATCGTACTTTGTCATTAAGTTGTAGCAATTTAAGAATAAAACACTTTTTACAGCTTACAGCTGGGTTAAACCTGGGAGCCTCCCTTCCCCATCCAAGCTTAATTATATACTGTACTAAAATCCCTTCTCTTACGAGTTATTTGACTATCTTATATTAAAGGGCAAGTGGGGAAAAGCCACCTAGAGATCCTTTACCATTTGGTAGTATTTCTCTATTAAAGCCGTATCTTCCAGGAGGATAGCACAGGGCTGGGCAGTGGGGGGTTGCTGTGAGTGAGAACGGACTCAATGGCACCCAACAAGACCCAAGTATCTTCTTCTAGCCCAATTATTAACGATTCACTCTTCACCCTGCTTCTGGGATCTGTGATGCATGAATGACTCTTGGAGATGAAATCCAAAATTTAGAAGAAAACACTGGGAATAAAATGTTTCTGCTCTTTAAAAAATAGCGTGAAAATAGTCTTAAGGTACACAGGAAAATGAAATAGAACAACACACAGCAAGATTGACCACATCCTTATGGAGGAGTTTAGTCTGTGTGCTTATTCAAATGCGTTACAATGATGTGAATCGTTCTGCTTTCTTCTCTTGTGATGTCCATGTAGTTCTTCAAGGGTCTGGAATGTCCTCTAGGGGGCGCCCTGTGTGGAACGCTGCTATCTCTTCCTTATTTGGGTGTGCATACTTTACTACATGTGGAGAGAGGAAAGCCGCTTTACAGTTCTTCCAATGTTAATTTGCTTTTGAGTTATTTCTCATACAACTGATTGGCCTGACAATTTTTATTGTAGGTCAATTGTTGGGGATGGCTACATTTAAGATTTGCATCTTAAAAACATCAAACACTTCACACCTTTTAGGTTGTTTGGTGTTCTGGGAAGTCAACAGAGGGGTGGAGGGATTTAGGATCACTGTTTTACTCACCTGTGGATTCTTAAGGGCTCTTTTTTGAAGATTTCGGTTTTGTCCAACCTAGTTATTTTCAAGCTGTTTTCTGCAAAATCATTCATTTGGAAGTGAGCAAAGGGGACAAAGTGGAGACGGTTTCAGAGCTACAACTTGGCCTCATCCTGAAGGGCAGTATGTTAAACATGGTCCTCCAGGGAAACAAAACCAGAACACTTATGATTAGAGAGATAGATAGATAGATAGATAGATAGATAGATAGAGCATGAAGGAATATAACAGCTAATTAGTCCACATAGCAGTACAGAGGGCTCAGATCAACTCACTCCGTGGAACAGTTAATATACTGGAAATCTTACAAGGGCTGCCGGGTCCACGGTCAAGGAAACAGACAGCCAAGTCTTCCGTAGAGCAATGCAGGCCGTCCGGACACAAGTAGCAAACAGCAGGGCAGGTCACCAACAGTAAGCCAGACAAAAGAATCCGACAGTCCCAAGCTCACCAGCAGCGTGGTGAAGCATGTCTTGAAGGAACTCCAAACTCTAGCTACATGATCTATGCATTGGATGTCCCATGGGTAGTGTAGCTCACAAGTTGAGGCAGGGAACTAGCTAAAGCAACTGCACGCCAGTCAGAGAGAGAGAGAGAGAGAGAGAGAGAGAGAGAGAGAGAGAGAGAGAGAGAGAGAGAGAGAGAGAGAGAGAGAAGAAGAAGAAGAAGAAGGAGGAGGAGGAGGAGGAGGAGGAGGAGGAGGAGGAGGAGGAGGAGGAGGAGGAGGGAAGGAGGAGGAGGAGAGGAGAGGAGAGATACTGGTTCAGTCACCAGAGACCAAGAGAGAGATAGAGATAGAGAGACAGAGAAAGTGAGTGAGAGCTGCTAATCCATTTATCTCTTTGTCCTCTAGTCAAACTGCGACCTTATTAATCCCACATGTTCTGATTGGCCAGGTTGGCACAATAAACCTACCTATCACAGACAGCTTGTTGATGGTGCCTTCTATCTATTGGCTTTTTGTCCACTTTCATTTGAACAACACTTCCCAAACTAAAAGCAGTTGGGAATTCAACTCATCTAGCCTAACCTTTCTACTGGTAGCAAAATTATTTGTCCTAAGACACCCAACTGGGGTTAGCACTGGGTCTAAAACTCTGCCATCTTTATTTACCCTCCAGTTTTCTCACCAGTGAACCAGGCCATTTGTGTTTCTGATGGTCACTGAACTCTTTCAATGGCCAACACCAGAAGAGGCAGGTTTTCTGAGGTATCTAGGCTCCTCATCCTCTTCCTGTATTTTTTTTTTTTATTTTGGGTTTATTTCAGGATTTGTCTTGGTATACACACACACACTACATTTGATATTCATAGTTTCCTGATTTGATATATATGTATATGTAAGAGGGCTTCAAAACGTTCATGAGAAACAGGAAGTAATTTTTCTATGAACATTTTGAAGGATATATATATATATATATTCACATACCATACTATATATAGTTAGATCTATACTTGTTTTAAATCACAAATCACTTGTCTCTTTTTTCCACGTATGCCTTACTTAGGCAAGTAGAAGCTATCTACACCATTTCAGGGGTTGGAACTATAATTCCTAAGGGTACTTTTATTTTAAAAGAAATTTAAACTATAATTTTTTTCTTTTAGAGCCACATAAGTGAAAATCCTGATGAAGTTGAAGCTGTGAAAAATTTACACCCAGGTTATAAAAACTACACAGATGTGTATGATAAAAACAATCTGCTGACAAATAAGGTAAATTGCACATCATGACATACTTTATATAAAGTAAATTTACTTAAATCTCAAAATTGTATTAGTAATCTTCAGACTTTGGGACATGGACATGTTTATGAAATTAGAATAAAACTCCAGGTTAGGTTAGTTTATGGTTTTGTTGCTATTGTTAAGGGAGCAGGGTCTGAATTTTCATCCTGGGAGAGAAATCCAAAGGGTTCATTGAGGGCAGGGGGATATTGGTTCAAGGGCATTTTGGTAGTACCCATTAGCATCTTAAAAATTAGAATGTATTGGGTTTTTGGTAAATTTTCACACAGTACCATTAGAACGGAAGTGTTTGTTTAAATATAGAGTATGTATATTGATACTAAAAATAAAACCCCAAACCCATTGCCATTGAGTTGATTCCAACCCAGAGCAACCCTACATGATAGAGTTACATAGGCTATAATCTTTATATGAGAAGGCTGCCACGTCTTTCTGCCACCATTCTCCTGGTGAGTGGGAACCACTGGACCTTTGGTCACAGTAAAGACCTGTCCACAGTGCTCCCAGGCCTCCTTATGTTGATATTAACTACTCATGCAGAAAACAAAACAGTGAAGGCTGTCAGGGGGCATGAGGTAGGGGTGGGGACTGGCTCAATAGTAGACCTTTGGGGATGCAACAGTTGGAGACTCAACTCCTAGCTGAGAGGTTAGAGGTTTGAATCCACCCGGGGGCTTCTTGGAAGATAAGCCTGGCTGTCTGCATCCAAAAGACGACAGCCATGCAGATGCTATGGTACAGTCCTGTCCTTACACATGTGGGGCACTAGGAGTCAGAACCAGCTCTGTGGTCACAGCAGCAGCAGGGACAGCAACAACCTAACTTATAATTGCATCCGACATGCGCAAAGAATTCGGCATCCAGTCTTACACAGAGGAGGGCTCGATGCTATTGCTCGTTGTATGTGGATGCACATGTTGTCTTTAGTTTTCTGAAGTGATTATTTTTAAATTACTATGTGTTGCTTCTAGAACTAAACAATCTGAGAGAATTAAAATTAAAACAAAAACCAGTCCCAGCAGTGTATCCCTGGGCCTTGGCCTTACAGGAAATATGCAATCTAGACGGAGAGTTTTATCAGTGCAGTAAATGATTTTTAGTGGTTATGTGAATGGAGATCTGAATGTGACTGGCTTGAAAAGTTAAAAACCAAGAACCAAGCTCTCTGCCATCAAGTGACCTAGGACAGGGGAAAATTTCCACCTGTGACTTTCCAAAATGATAAATCTTTACAGGAGTAGAGAGCCTCATCTCTCTCCCACGAAACGGCTGGTTGTTTTAAACTCCTGACCTTTTGCAGTTAGTAAGCCAGCACGTAGCCCACTGCACCTACCACCAGGACTGCTTTTAAAAAGTGACTACTCTGCATACATTATATAAATGCTACATCATAATCTCTACCTCCTTTTACATATATTTCCATATGATGAATAAATTAACCTTCAATTTGCATGTGAATTCCCACTGCACACAGGTTGTTAATATTTTGCTTTAATAATAATTTTATAATCACCGAATCATGCCTCCCAAAGGTGAAAGCAGTTTAGGTACAGGTTTTAAACTGAAAGAAAGGGAATTCTGAAAGATAAAAGTTTATTTAGGAAAATACATAAATGGTGTTGCCAAGAACAACAAATAAAAGTAGTTTTAAAGTATTCAGTGGCTGCTTTCTTGGATCTGTTTTACCTTTTGATTTAAACTTTACATTCTAACAAACCCAGGGACAAGGGAAAAACATGGGACCCCAAATGGTAGAGAGGGGGGAGTGGGAGGCCTGGTGGGAAATGATCAAGGGTAAGGTTGCTTAGAGAAGAGGTATACTCTAGCCCAGGTGGCGACGAAGCATGGTAATAGGGCAGGAGGAAAGTCAAAGGAGATGGAGGAAAGAGCTAGGAGTCAAAGGGCATTCATGGAGGTCTAGACAAAGACATGTACACGCAAATATATATAGGAGGATGGGGAAATAGATCTATGTGTCTATATGTATAGGTTAAGTATTAAGGTGGTGGAAGGACCTTGGGCCTCTACTCAAACACTCCCTCAATGCATGAATACTTTCTTTTATTAAATTGAACTCTATGATGCTCACTCTCCCGACACAACTGCTGGAGCCAAAGTGGGTGGACAAGTAAATGTGGTGAAGAAAGCTGATGGTGCCCGGCTATCAAAAGAGATAGTGACTGGGGTCTTAAAGGCTTGAAGATAAACAAGCGGCCATCTAGCTCAGAAGCAACAAAGTCCACATGGAAGAACACACCAGCCTGTGTGATCGAGTGGTCCCAAAGGGATCAGTTACCAGGCATCAAAGAACAAAAAATCATATCATTGACTGCACACCTCCATGATAGGATCGCTGAAGACAAATGGGTGCGTAGCAAATGTGGTGAAGAAAGCTGATGGTGCCCGGCTATCAAAAGAGATAGTGTCTGGGATCTTAAAGGCTTGAAGGTGAACAAGCGGCCATCTAGCTCAGAAGCAAATAAGCCCACATGGAAGAAGCACACCAGCCTGTGTGATCACGAGGTGCCAAAGGGATCAGGTATAAGGCATCATGCAAAAAAAAAAAGATATAAGTGTGTATATGTATATATGTATATGTATATGTATATATGTATATATATACCATATTAAATGAAGGGGGAAGTGCAGAGTGGAGACCCAAGGCCCAAGTGTCGGCCAATAGAGATTCCCTCATAGAGGGGTTTAGGAGAGGAGATGGGTTAATTAGGGTGCGAGGTAATATTGATGAAGAACACAGCTTTCCCCCAGAGCCTGGATGCTTCCTTCCCCCAACTACCATGATCCGAATTCTCCCTTGCAGGGCTGGATAGGACAGAGGCTGTACACTGGTACATATGAGGGCTGGTACAGGGAATCCAGGGTGGATGATACCTTCAGGACCAAGGGTGTGAGGGACGATGCTGGGAGAGTGGAAGGTGAGTGGGTTGGAAATGGGGAACTGATTACAAGGATCCACATGTGACCTCTTCCCTGGGAGAGGGACAGCAGAGAAGGGGCGAAGGGAGACTCCGGATAGGGAAAGATATGACAAAATAACGATGTATAAATTACCAAGGGCACATTGGGGAGGGGGGAAAGGGGAGGGAGGGGGAAAAAAAAGAGGACCTGATGCAAGGGGCTTAAATGGAGAGCAAATGCCTTGGGAATGATTGGGGCAGGGAATGTATGGATGTGCTTTATACAATTGATGTATGTATATGTATGGATGGTGATAAGAGTTGTATGAGTCCCTAATAAAATGTAAAAAAAGAAAAGAGGAGAAAAAAATGATTAGGGCAAAGACTGTACAGATGTGCTTTATACAATTGATGTATGTATATGTATGAACTGTGATAAGAATTGTATGAGCCCCAATAAATTGTTTTAAAAAAACAAAAAAAAAACTTTACATTTCATACACAAATTTGAATGGCGATGTAGATATAAATGAGTTAGAGGTTATTTGGTTATATGAGCCTGCAATAAAATTAAGAAAAAGCAGGGAGGGGTGGGAACATACCTGTGTGCATTGAGAAGTGAAGACTTTATTCCAAAAATGTTGAGTGTGAGAACAGAAATTCACACCAGTCTTCTAGTATCTAGTATCTCACCATGGAGGCAGCGGGAAGGACTAGCTTGGCTGTTTTCAACAGTGGAAACAATATGGAAAGTCTACCGTGTAGATAAGTGTTTAGAAAAACAGGACTAGACGAGCAAGATCTACAAAGTGGGTGAGACTTTTGTAATAAAATGTCTGCACAGGCCTTTTGTGAGGTGGGACTCAGTGATAGTGGTTGCGTGCAGGCCCCTCCTCTGGAAAGTTCACGTAAAGATGGCAACAGCCAAGGCGCAGCTTCCATCGGCACCGGGGAGATCTTGGTGGGAGTGAAAACTACCCTCCCCGTTTTTAAGAGCTCAACTTCACATCAGGCTCTTTTCTTTCCAGACAGTGATGGCGCACGGCTGCTACCTTTCTGCAGAAGAACTTGACGTTTTTCATGAACGCGGAGCCTCAATCTCACACTGCCCCAATTCTAACTTATCGTAAGTAGGCACTCATTGTTTGCCGAAAATGTGGGTTGCAAATTAGCAGGCAAATCGTTTTGCTTTCTTAGTTCCTCCTGCACTCTCTCTCTTCTAGAAGATAATGCAATTCTTCCATGCACTTTTTGAAGCTCCCTCCATAATTACATGTAACTGAAATAAAAACGAGGTAAGCTGATACTTACCTGAGCTTTCATAGAGGTTTGGCTTGGGGGTGGTGGGAAAGCATTTACAAAGGGCTCCCCCACCCACTCTCTTTCTTAGAATACATTTGAAGTGTACTGTGTCTCCTAAAATTTCTGCATTTAAACAAAATAGGGTAGTTCAAGAGTCCAAACCCAGTTCAGCTCTAGAGGCAAAGACTAAAAGGATGTATGAGAGAGCTTCAAACGTTTTTTTTGGAAAATTTGAGTGGAAAGGTCATGGAATTCTTAGACACACTTTCTGAAGGCCCTTCCTGTATTCCAGCCAGGTACGGGCTTCCTCTGGCTGATTGTGCTGTAGTGTGGACAGAGGTACAATGATCTGGGAAGGCCAAGCTGCTGGATTGAAAGGCGTGTCAGCTCACAGTTGATAGCCTCAGGGTGGGACTACGTCCTAGGGTACAAACTTTATTAGCAACTGATGCTTAACCATTGGAAGGGTTCTGGACCCATCAGTGAGCCCAATGAAAATTATGCCCTGCCTCTTGAGACCAGGCCCATAGGTAAAGCATTTTTGCATCTAATTTCAGGGGATTCATGGACCCCATGAAGCTAATCCATGGCTGCAGCGTTTAGCATCAATGCTCCACGGTTCAATTAGAAAAGGTGTCTATCATTTCTGGTGGCTGGGTGGAATGGATAAACCATTCCTTCAGCAAAATCATTAGCTTCTGCTAGATGTCAGGTTTCTGAGAGGTACTTGGTGTCCTCTCTTGGTTTGGGTTTTTCTTGCAGATACAGGTTGTGAGCAGAGGATTCCTTTGCAAATATTTTCCTTGAGGATGATCTCAGGATCATCTTAGGATGATCTCATGGGATCCAGACAGGGGAGGAAAAGTGAATCATGGAGCCAGCTACAGACAGGTCCCTGGAGTACAGTCCTCTTAGAGAACCCCAATGAGCATCCAAAATAAGCGTCCAAGACATCCTGCCTAAGGGGGGAGGGAGCAGGGGTAGTTAGACCCTTATCCTCATCAGTCATGAGTAAAGGGTCCTTTGTGGGAGTCTGAGGCACTAATTCCCTGGGATTTCCAACCTTCCTCCCACCAGGACAGGGATTGAGTTATCCCAGGCATTGAGTTAGATGTGCTGCCACACTCACCTAATGTGTTGGCAGTCTTTAGTCTTTAGTCTTTGTGAATGGAAAAGTACATGTCAGTGGATGGATGGGAAGAGCCTCAGCAATACCTTTTTAGGGTAGTTTGAGTCTCCCAGAGACACAAAGGTTTCATGGGTGACAGGGAATCTTGTCTGTCTAACGGCGTAAGGACATGATTATGGTCAAGTGACCAGGCACTGGAAGGGTTTCCCATTCCGAGGGTACGTTGTACATCTGCTGAATGAAAACATGACCCAGCTTGGCAAAGTGAAGTTGGAGTTAAAGTCTATAAGAGCATTTCCCATTTCCAGGGCTCACCACTACTCTTGTTCCAACAATGCTGAGCACTGTGTTGCGTTGTTATAAGTATGTGGGCCTTCAGTCAGATGACTTTGAGCTTCACATCTTTGCAGGTTATAGAGATTGCGTATGTTTGCCTTTGTCCCTTTAGAAGAGTGACATTATCAATTAAACTCTCAGATGTTGAGGTCCAGCATTCTTCCCAGGTGGGATGATATTTCTTGGGGACTACTGATAATAGTCCATCCCTGATTCACTAGGCTGTACCCCTTTTCCAACAGGGTCCCCCCTTTCTCTGAATGTGCATTACTCATTTTGAGGAACGCATTAGTCCAGACATAGAGAAAAGGCGATTCTTTTACAGCTCCTACTTCCTAATATTGAAGGATAAGTTAGCTTGTAACAAATACCTTTCTGATACAATTTTTGGGCTCATTACAAGATTTACTTTCTCCATTCTTTTCTTAGGAGCAACCCCTTGCTTTTGGTTCTGACTCTTACGATTTTGGGCTCTCCTGGCAGGTTCAGAAAGTATGTGCACATTTATGGTCCTTAAGTCCCTAGGACTTGGGTGCTCTGATTTGACTAATGTGTTCATATCAGCATTAGTGCTGAGATGACAGGAAATACCACGTTCAGTGATAACACTCTCGTTAATATCCGTTTCCCTTTTCTGATCCTACACAGAAATATCACACATGACATTACATATGAGCCTCCTTGTGCTGATGATCTCTTCTCTCTCCAGGCTGAGAAGTGGCTTTCTCAATGTGCTAGAAGTCCTGAAACACAAAGTGAAGATAGGACTGGGGACAGGTTAGTAGTTCTCCATTTCTAGTTAATGGCCAGTAAGTGCCTTACTTTTGCACATGACTCATATGTGGGCAACAGGTTTTTCGTGTTAAAAACAAAACAGAATGGTTTCATTCTTGATGGTGATGCCTTGAGGTCCTAAAACGGAGAAGCTGGAAGAAGTAAGGCAATGTACCCCAAGGGAGACGTTTTGAGGAGTACAGTGCCCTGAAGGAGCCTCTCCCAAGAGTGCACATGGTTCAGGGAAGCGCCTGTGTACACGCTCAAGGGTTGGCGGTGTGAATCCTACACAAAGGAGCCTCAGAACAAAGGCCTGGTGTGATGGACTGCCAAACAATCGCTGCTAAACCGCCACAGAGCAGTTTCACGCCCACACACATCCAATAGCCGTGAGTCTGAATCAGCCTGATGGCAACGGGTTTGTTTTGTTTCTTTTAGCCTCCCGAAAGCCATTATTCCTGTTTACCGTTCAGAAGTTGGTCTTTCAGAGATACCTCTTTCTAAAGTGCTTCAAAGATGCTTTTTAAAAAAAGAAACATTGATTTTTTTTCTTCCCTTTGTCCTTCTGGCTGTTTTAATGGTTTGGGTTTGGATGTTTTCAATAACAGTATAATCACAAAACTGCATCACCTTGGCCCAGTGAGCACAAATTCAGTCCACGCAGTTGTCGGGAACACTGAGACATTTGTTGAGAACTTGCTTTGCTTCTAAGTGTTTAGCAAAATGAGCCTCCTCCATTCCCACAGGCATTTGGCTTGTTTATGAGGCTGAAGGACATCCTGGGTGACTGACAGAACCATCTCCTGATCTACACAGAACATTTTAAGGATGGGTTTTTGCTTTTGTTTGTTTGATTTACTGTGTGCCGTGCTGCTCACTCCAGAAATCAGAATCAGGCCCAACCATCCAGGTGTCTGCTGTGAATCTTCTATTTCTGTGTGTGACTGAACTAAAAATTAAAACCAAAACAATGCATTGCTAACAGGGGTTGGGGTACAAGGCCTCATTTACACTTCTTTTATTTTTATTCTTTTAGAAAGAAAGGGGGCTGGGGAAAAGCGAGGGGGAGAAAAGGAAGAGAACGGAGAGAGGATGAAGAAGAGAGGAGTGAGGGAGGGGGAAAGGGACTCAAACAGAGGAAAAGAAGGGGAGAAAAGAGGGAGAAGAAGGGGAGGGGTGAGATGAAGAAACAGAGGAGAGCAGCGGGAGAGGGGAGAGGTGGTAAGAGAGGGCTCATTTGCTATTCTTGATGCACATCCCTGCTGTTCAAGAGCATCCGGACATACTGATGCGCTCGCTTCTTCATTTTCTGTAATGACTTAAGTCACGTTTGTCACTATGAGATCTTTCAGAGCAAACAGCTCGTTGGTAAGATGTACAATAATGTATAGAAGGCACACATACAATAATGTAGGGGGAGTAAGTGCAGAAATATCCCCACATAATCATAGAAACCTTCACTAAACAAAAATACCAAAATGTGCTATTGTTCTGAATATAGCTTCCATCTAGATCTAAACAAAGCTGAAGAGAATAATTTTATTTCTCTAGCCCCCTGCCAAGGAGCTCCGGTGGCACAGTGGTTACACACTGGGCTGTGAATGGCAAGATCAACAGTTAGAAACCACCAGCTTCTCGGAGAAAGAAAGGCTTTCTACTCTCATAAGGATTTGCCATCTTGGACACTCACAGGGGCAGTTGACTCAATGGCAGGGGGGTTGTTTTCCCTCCCTTGGGAATTCTGTGCTTTCAATATCTGCCGAGTCAGAACCCCAGAGGGGACAGTTCTGCCCTGTCCTGTAGGGTTGCGATGAGTCAGAATCAACTTGATGTCAGGGAGTGTTTTGGGTTTTTTTAATTGAGTTTTGGCAACAAAAAGAAGTGTGAATGGCCCTTTAATGGAAGGCACCCCAATGAGACTTAAGACCACGTTATTACTGAGGGGACTTGTCTGCAGACATCCGTTGATTATGGAGACAGGTTTAAATACATTGTGTTTGAGTGAGTCCATCCATGTAGGAAATGTAACCCAGTAGCAATATTGCTTTACTGACCACCACACATAATAATTCATTGTTCTTGTAAAAGAGATGCACTAGATTAGAAATTCTCATCAGTTTTACATGAACCAGGGAAATCATAATTTTCAAAATTGTAATTTAAGCCATGAATTATGATGCTAATCCCTGGATACAGGCACAGGTATTAAGGCAGGAGGAGCTTTTGGCTTCTAACAAAAAAGTCAGAGGTTCTCATCCCTCTGCTGCTCTGTGGAAGAAAGATAAAACCGTCTATGTCCATAAAGATCACAGCCTTTGAAATCCTGTAGGCCGAGCCTGTTGTGAGTCATAACTGATGCAGGTTTGTTTTTTGGTTCCTAAAGCAGGTAAACAGTTAATTTACCTTCACCTTCACCAAAAAGGCTTTTAATGGGTTAGGGGAAAAAATGACGATTTTTGTTACATACCATAAACAGTTAAAGAAACACTTAGCAGGATGAAATGCAAAAATCAGGTAGATGATGCTTTTGAATTTTCTAGGATTTTGTTCTTATATGGTCTCTAGTTCCTGACTTTAGGTTGTACAGCTTTGGCTTAAAAGTAGGCAAAGCTTGACCTCTGAATTCTGTGTCGGCCTTTATCTATAAGACCTTGAGAAAATTGCATAAATTTTCTAAAGCTTCATTTCATAATTTTTATAACACCATCACCAGTAACAACTATAACAATATCTATGTTAAAAGCTTGTAAGAATTACAAGCTCATAAATTATAAGCTCATGTAATGCTCATAAATAAAGATGGCCTTAAAAAGAAAAGAGCAAGGTTGTGTGTTGACAAATGTTTGGGTAAATATGATAGAGTGACTTAATTCAGAAACGAAGCTCCAGGAATTGATGGAATACCAAGGGAAATGTTTCAACAAGCTGATGAAGCAGTGAAGCACTTACTTGTCTATGCAGGACATTTGGAAGACAGCTGCTTGATCAACTGACAGGAAGAGGTCCATATTTGTACCCATTCCAACGAAGGGGTGACCCAACAGAATACGCAAACTAGGGAACAATAAGTAACATTTTGTTGAAGATCATCCAACAATAGCAGTACATCGACATTGTAAACCAGTGGTTCTCAATCTCTGGGTCGCGACCCCTTTAGGCGTCGAACGACCCTTTCACATGGGGTCACCTAACACCATCAGAAAACACATATTTCTGATGATCATAGGAACCGAGACACCGCTCCTCTATCCATCTCCAGGCAGGTCCACCCACATGCAGATACGCCCACATACGAGTGAGTACCCAGCGTAAAGATTGTTACCCAAGCTATGCCATGCTTCAAGAAAAAATTTCATTTATTTGCAATTAGAAATAAATATTTCACAATATATAACATTGTTTTTGTGATGAATCACTATGCTTTAATGACATTCAATTTGTAACAAATGAAAATACATCCTGCATATCAGATATTTACATGATGATTTATAACAGTAGCAAAATGACAGTTATGAAGTGGCAACGAAAATAATGTTATGGTTGGGGTCACCACAACCTGAGGAACTCTATTAAAGGGTTATGGCATTAGGAAGGTTGAGAACCACTGCTCTAAACCTCTGGTTACTGCCAGTTTTTCCTTTCTCTTTCTGTCCGTGACAGCCGTTGCCTTTTAATCCTGCTTTTCCAGCATGTGTATTGTTGTATTTGATTCTCTATTTCACGAGGAAATTGATGTTCCCAGATATTCAATGACCTGGCAATGGCCAACAAGACAAGAAACTTCCAGTTCCATAATTTAAAAGAAGGCCTATACAATTTGAAACTTCATGATTTCTCTTTCCAATGTTCATAGTCTCTTTAAAAAAACAACCTTGAGCCCATTACTGCCAAGTTGATTTCTACTCAGTGACCCTGGGGCAGAGGAGACATGCCCAGAAGGTTCCCAAGGCTGTAATCCTTACAGAAGCAAATGGCTATGTTGGGTTTCTGGCATGGTTTGCCTCAGTTCTTGCTTCACAACAAGGCAGAAGCACTTTTGTAAATCCAAGTGACTTTCTGAGGGAAAGGAAAGTTTCAGGTATTACAGGCTCAAAAAGTACAAGTTTGTATGGGCACGGCTCGGGAGCTCATGGCTGAAGATGCCACTTCAGAAGAGCGGGGAAACCCACATGGAAAGAATATCCCAACAGGAGCACAAAACCACACATGTGGAACCAAGAGTCGAAATCCCCAAGGGCCAAGAGCAGGCCCTCGGTACATTCGGGAGGATGTGCACCAGAACAAGAGAAGAGATGGGCCAGTGGCCTGCCCACAGCCGGCTTTTCTCCCCACTGGATGGGGAGGCGTGGTTGAGGGTATTGGCCGACCTTATTGGCTGAGTCTCTAGGCACACCTGTGTGATGTCCTGTCGCTGGTGCCTAGCATTGTGCACCCAGGTGTACCTCCCACCTGGGCCTAGGTGACTTGCGTTTGAGCATGCTCAGTTCTGGATTTTCCCATCGGTGTCTGATTCGTGTGCCTGATTTCTTTCCAACCTGTGTATTGTGGCACGGACAGCTAATGTTCATGTACCACAGGCATTCAATGGAAACAACCCTCCCCCGCCCCCTTGTTCCCTAATCTAGCGACCTGTCTGCTACATCTTTTTCCCATGCGGTGACTGGTAGGCGACTGGTGGGCTGAAGCTACTAACTTTTCTGTTAACAGCCAAGTACTTAATCACTGTGCCACCAGGCTCCTTTTAGTATATGGTAAATGAAATTTTCCCAGGAATAAAGTACTCAAGAATTCCGCCTCATTATGGAGAAAGCCTTGCCCAGTACCACGGTGATGTAGTTAGTTTATTGTGCCAACCTGGCTCATAAACACATGTGGGGTTAATTGAAGGATGGAGGGATAAATGGCTCAGCGAGCCTCGCCTTTCTAGTTCTCGGGTCTTTTGCTCTCTGACGGTTGGACCAGGGTGCAGCTGCCTTAGCCAATTCCCTGCTTCAGCTGGCAAGGCTTACTTCCTGCAAGACATCCCCAAGGAAAAGCCATATGGATGTACCCCGATGCAGCCCTGGGTGGAGACTCCTGCCAGTGCTGAGATGCTTACATGTTCACTGATTCGGCTTTCCTCCTGCAGTTGGTGTCATTGCATATGTTTTGTGAGAAGGAGGAAAACTTTGTGGATTGGTGTCAGACTTAAGGGTTAATGTTGGACTTGTGGGTTTGGGCAGCACTGGTTTGGGATTTTTTTTTCTTTTGATGTGCATTTACCCTTTATATAAAACTCTTATACATGAGTTTCTGTGGATTTGTTTCTCTGAAGGACCCAGACTAACACACACAGGGATCAGGCAGTTCCTATCATCATGGACCCCTATAAGAAAGCTTGACTGCCATGCAAATGTTGTTGTTTTTGTTGTTGTCGAACTCATAGAGATTGTATGCACAAAAGAACAAAACCCTGCCCGCTTCTATCCCATCCTCACGAGTTTGTTATGCTTGAGCCCACGGTTGCAGCCACAGTGAATCCATCACACGAGGGTCTTCCTCTTTTTGGTTGACCCTTGTCCTTGGCCAAGCATGTTGTCCGTCCCTAGGGTCTGATTTATCCAAAGTACCTGACATAACGTCTGGCATCCTTATTTCTAAGGAGCATTCTGGCTGACTACTTCCAAGATCGAGTTGTTTGTTCTTTTGATAGTCGGTGGTCTTTTCAATATTCCTGGACAGCATCGTGACACAAATGTATGAATTCTTCTTTAGTCTTTCTTACTCAGTCGCTAACTTTCACATGCCTGCGAGGTGACAGGCCACCAGAGGAACTCAAACAATTCCCCGACTGGCTAAACACCTCAGTGTGTGAGGCCCAGGGTTCTTTATTTGACCAGCACACTGTTGTTGCCTTGATGTTTGTTTCATCATATAAAATTGGCAACTAGAAGAAGCTCAAAAGCAAAACGAAAACTCACACCATCAAGTTGATTCTGACTTAACAGTGACCCTAAAGGTTAGTCCTATAGGGCGCTATTGAATTTCCCTGTGAGTTCCTGAGACTGTAAATGTTGGTGGGAGTAGAAAGCCACACCTTACTCCCTTGGAATGACCGGTTGGTTTTGAACTGCTGACCTTGTTCTTAGAGGTCAACCTATTAAGCTATCAGAAGCTAGCATGATTGAATCAATAGCATAATAAGGCATATCTCAAAATAGTTTGAGTTGCAGGTAGTTATTTCCTTAGTCTTTCTTTATATAGGGTTATTTTATTAACTATTGAGGGAAATATTTTCTATAATTTTTCATAAATTCTACTATTTTAACCTTGTGTAATTATACCATCCTAACTGCATTGCATTGTTTTCTTTGTCCCCTTCCAGTCTTTCCCTGCAAATAAAAATTTAGATTTTACATGTCATATTGATATTATTATGCCTCATGGGCTTAACATTTTATTTATTATAGCAATAAAGAAGGACGTACCAGACAGAATAGTTTGAGCATGTTGTACATTAGCTATTTCCCTTGGTTTGATATTATATTAAAACTTAGGATTTGATGAACAATTAAGTGGTGGATCCGTGGTAGAATTCTCACCTTCCATTTCAGAGACCCAGGTTCAATCCCCTTCCAGGGCACCTCATTTGCAGTCCCTCTGCCTGTCCTTGGAAGCAGTGATGCTATGATGCTGAACAGGTTTCTATGGATCTCAGATAAAGATAAACTAGGAAGAAAAGTCTGGTGATGTCCCCAAAATCAACCACTGGAAATTTCTGTGGATCACAACCATCTTATCAGCAAGCATGCTGTTAACATAGGAGTAGGCAGTGCTTTTTTCGTTGTGTGTGGCATTGCTATGAGCTAAGAACAACTTGAGTGCAGCTAACAACAATAACTGTGTGTTCGTACAGCTGAAAACTTACGTAGAGGAAATAAAGCTTCTCAGGGAACTAGCTTATCATCTGATAAACAGTGCTCTGGCTTCCAAAAAAAACAAACAACCCCCCCCCCCCAAATAATCCATCTAGACAAGTTTATCCAAGGATGTGTAAGATGATTGAACATAAAATTGAACTGCAACCTAGAATTACTACTTATAATAGGCACTTGCATTTGATCTTTGCAATAGATATGGGTACTAACACTTATAAATGTCTACTTAGAAAATATAGAAGGATACTTTGAAATACGAAGTATATTTTATTAGCTATAGATAAACATTATTCTAATAAGACATGCTAACTTACTTGACATTTATTTATACAAACTCATTTAATAACTTCTACATTGTGCTTGCCAAAGGTGGTAGTATTTCAACTTAATTATGATTAGACATGCTATTTAAATCACCAAACATTTCATTCCTCATGTAATGATGCCAACCATCATCTAAAGCTCTCTACCTCAGCATTTATTATACTAATCTTCCAGAAGATAAACGCTCGTTCTAAAAGCTATTCCTGAAAAATTACCATAAAGAGGCGTATTTTTAATTTCCCATAAGTTCTCATCTGAATGTTAATAGCGTTGGATAGATTTTGTGTGTATGGAACAATGAGTTTATTTTAAGCCATTTATTACATGATCTAAATTATCGTTATGCAGTCATATTTGTGCAATTTCCACGAGTGTTCTACTAGAGGACAGTCTGAGATCAGAGTGTATTTTTCTCACTCTGTTTAACCTCTTGGGTATTGTAGTGGGTTGCACTACAGCCTCCAAAAGCTGTCTCAACCCAGAACTTCAGGAAGTGACCTTATGAGGGATGAAAGCGTTTGCGTGTGTATTTCAAATAAGACACGTGAGGTGAGATCATGCTGAACTAGGGTGCGGCATGGATCGATTGGTGGGTGTCCTTACAAGAGATGAAACAGGGAGACCCTGGAAAAACACAAGGAAGATGGCCGTGATGTAAAGATGGAGGCAGGGGCTGTGTGATGCCGCCACTGGTCAGGGAACACTCAGAGCCTCCAGAAGCTGGACGAGGCATGGAAGCATCCTCCCCTGGAGCTTTTGGGAAGGCTATAAATTTGAACTTTGGTAGCCTCTGTAAATTGGGATTTACAGAACTCAGAGACAGTAAAGTTCTGTTGTTTGGAGCCTCCAACTTTGTCGGAATGTGTTGCTGCAGCCCTATGAAACTCATCTAGGTCTGCTTTGGATACTAGTTACAGATTTTTTAAATTCCTTTAAATGTTGGTGTGCGTTGGAAGACAACATCTTTTTTTCTGTTTTTTTTTTTGGTAGGTCTAATTTTTAAAACGCACCTGATCTATCGACTATTCCCTTCATAAGGTTACTGTTCTGGCTTTCTCTCGTCCACCATAGATGTTGCCGGAGGTTACTCAGCTTCCATGCTGGACGCCATCAGAAGAGCGGTGATGGTTTCTAATGGCCTTTCAATTAATAAGATAAATGAGAAGAGCCTCACTCTCAAAGAAGTCTTCAGACTAGCTACTCTTGGAGGAAGTGAAGGTAATGACTAGTTGCTCTCCCAACCTTAGTCCCTGCGTAGGTTGTTCTCTGTCCCTGCATAGAAGGTGGTGACATACGCGGTGGTATCTGCATGCATTGCATAGTCCAGTTGCATCTCAGAAAGCATACCCAAAACATAGAAGTAAAGTCAGTGCACAGGCAAGCAGTGGTGACCTTCTTTCAACGAGTTCTGTCTTCAGCCGAGGTCAGATAGCTGTTTGTTACAGCACTGTCATATTGATCATTTTTCTAGGTAACTTTTTTATATTGGTCACATGCAAAAAGTTCTTTGAAAATAACCAGTATTCCTATATTGAGCAAAGTAACATGCTTTCTATTGGCTGGCGTGCTACTAATAATCTTAGTCCAAACAAGAACCAACACTTCCTGGAAGATTACCTGGAATGGGCACTATGCAACTTGCTTTATTTGCATTTTAAAAATGTCACAACCACTAATGAATCCCATCTTCCAAACAAGGAATCCAAGGCTTACATAACTGCCAACCCACAGTGCACCATAATTCGGATCTGGAAGATCTAAGACCAGATAGTAGCCTCTTACCTGCTGCTCTACACAGAAACATCTTCCCGTGTAATATGCCTGTCTACACAGGGCCTTTTGTGTATATGTTAAAGTGCACTACTTATCCAAGCCTCTTTAGAAGGAGAAAGATGTAAACATATAGTTGGTTGATATGCAAATATCATTCATCAGCTTTATGAGTTCTCCCATGTAATCATATTCATATCAACAAAATGGAATTCCCTATTGAATTGCTTTTGGTAAAGTAGAAGGCAAAGTCTTTTGAAAGTCTTTGCATGACATTCAGTCCCTCCCCACATAATTAGTAGAAGTCCCCTGGCTGTTTTTTACCATTTCCAATAATTTTTGCACTCCTGTATTGCTAGGAGGGTCCTTCAGCTAAAAAACAAAACACTTCCTCCCCACCCTTGAAAATAAGAGGGACGATTTAAATAATCTTTTATAAATAAGGAGGATTTCTAAGTCGGTGATCAAAGAACTGGAAAAAGATTTCTGGATATGTGTGCACAAAAAATATAAAGTATCAGATGTTGCCTAATGGGAATATATTAATCCATTATGTTTTGCATGTATATTCTGGACAGTGATAGAATACAGCAAACACATACAAACTGAAATAATGTTCCACTCAGTTGACATTCCTTTGAATGTGTCTTTCTAACATGTCACCTGAGCGAGCACCTTATTTAGACCACACTCCCTAAGGAATGTTGGCTTCAATGCCCTCCTTTTGACCAGGAAAGCCAAGCCCCATACTTTCTGAAACTAAATCATAGAATTAAATGATGCTCTTACCCAGTATCCAATATCAATAGAAGATAAATTCTAGCTAAGGGACAGACAGAATCGGTAGGTATTATTGACCTATGATCAGAAATGCTTTAAGGTTACAAACAAATTGGGCTGTTTTCTAAGAATTGGGATTATTAAATTGTACGATTTTTCACTTTGAAAAGTAGAATTATATTTTTATCACAAGAATTTAAACTGAGAAATTAATAATGAATCTTCCTGCATTATCAGATATGCAGGCAGATGATTCGTTATTTGAGACTCATTTCACTGCCATTAAAACAGATCTTCTAAACTATTTCAAAGAACAAAGAGAACAAGAGTAACCAAAAAAGGCAGGGAAAGGACTCAGAGCACAGGATGGAATCGGAGGGAAAGGGGTTTATATCAAGTGAATCATCCTGTGTCTCAACAAGACGGTCAATCTTTGAGTGGCTAGGGGACAAAGGGTAGATATAGACATAGTGCTACCATCAGAATTAGGACCATAGTAATGAAGGGAACTGTTTTTATACTCAGATTTTTCTCTTCCTGTCTTTGCAGGAGCTCTGGTGGTATAGTGGGTGTTATGTGTTGGACTGCTAACCACAGGGTTGGTGGTTCAAATATACTAGTTGCTCCACTGTCGACAGTTGAGGCTATCTATTCTTGTAAAAGATTTACCGCCTTGAAAACCATAGGGACAGGTCTATTCTGTCCTGTAAGGTGCGAAGAGTTGGGATCCACTCGATGACAGGGAGAGTTGTTTGTTTGTTTTTTTAATTTTGAGCCTTACTCAGCTTTTATAAGTAGAAATGTTCTATCCTTCTAGAATGAGAGAGCCTGCCTTCCTTCACTGTTAAGATATTTTTTTTCTTTCGAGTGTTAGGTTGCTTGACTCTGACCCTGAAACCTGGGGTGTTTGCAGAGTCTGGCACAACAAGATACTGACCATTTATTACGTTGTGCCATTCTGTAGCCCTGGGACTGGACAGTGAGATTGGAAACTTTGACGTGGGCAAGGAATTTGATGCACTGCTGATCAACCCCAAGGCATCCGACTCGCCCATTGACCTGTTCTATGGAGATTTTGCCAGTGATATGTCAGAGGTAAGTAAAAGAACCTTAATCAAAAGGCATTTATTCTATAAAATAGTCATGATAGCTTAGCCCCAGTAGAAAAAAATAAAAGCTGAAGCATTCTAATAGAAATCGGGAGAAACTTGGATGGGGTAAAGGTCTGTAAGCTATTATTACAACTTCATGACAGTAATTTTCAGAATAATGGTTTTAAGATATTGGTATTTTGAATTTATTTTCTCTAAGCAGCCACATTCCAGTGAGCACTTAAAGGCCCCTTACTCTGTACTAAGTAAGCTAAGTGTGGGATTAAGCACTTTTCTTAGATCATTTCATTTAAGCATCAGAACAATTCTATATAGGTACTGCTAACTTAGCTATTCTATATTTAGAAGGTCATTGAAATTTAGAAGAACTTAAGCAATTTACCAAAGGACTCCTGGCCAGTGTTTAAGTGGCAGAGTTTAGATTCAAACTGAGGACCTTCCTACCAGACACTTAGCCACTCTGTTTCATTAATTTTTCTCAATTTTATAAGAAATGAGTTTCAGTGCATTGTTTCCCTTATTAGAAAATGATTTTACATGAGTAAATAAGATAGTTCGTACTTTAATAACAATTATTTATCTAATAGTGTTTTCTTCCAAAGCACATATTACTATTTATACACTGATTCATTAATTTAAGGGCATGGCTGTGAACCAGAATCCGCTTAATACTGGTTGCCGTAAGTCAGAGGTTAAATTTATTTCCACCTTCTCACGTCTCCATTATTTCACTTCCTATTTCTCTGCTGGGTTCAGTAATAGGCTACAGTGCTCACAAAGAACGAGCAAGAATTCACACGCTATAATCACAGTTGTATGGGTAATTAGGATAGCAATCCAGAAATAACTGAATACAATTTGGGATGCAACTCAGGGGATACATCGGGAAGCTCGGGGTGCAGGGTATACTGACAGGGCCTGGAAGAATCAAAGAAGAGAGGAGATCTCTTCCTTCTTCAACCAGCACAGCTGAAGATTAGGCCCCCCTGCTACAGGTCTTCCTCAGAGTGATACTTGGGCAGCTCTTCCCTCTATCAGAATGACTCTGCTTTTGGGTTCTTACCGGGTTTTTATAAGCTAGCTGTGCTGTGGCTGTCAGATGCTGTCGAATCAGCTCCAACCCATAGTGACCATACAGCAGACCCTACAAACATTGCCTGATCCTGCGCTGTCCTCACAGCTGTGAAGTTTGTGCCCATTGTTGCCGCCACTGTGTTAGTCCAACGAATTGAAGATCTTCCTTTCTTTTCCCACTGGCCCTTTACTAAGCATGATGTCCTTTTCCGTGATAGCGTCCAACGTACACAAGGCAAAGTCTCACCGTCCTTTGAAAGAGCTCTCTGGCTGAAGATCTTCCAAGACAAATGTTTGTCCTTCTGACAGTCGTCCTTTCGGCATTCGTTGACAGCCTCCTAATTCCATTCACCACTTCTTCTCTGGTCTTCTTTACTCCTTTGCCCAACTTTCACATGCATATGATGCAACTGAAAACAGCGCATCTTGGGGTCAGGTCCGTTTAATCCCCAAAGTGACAGCTTTGCTCTCTTCCACTGGACATAATCTGGTGTGGCATATGCACTCAATACAACACATCATTCGTTTTTCTTCTGCTTCCATGAACGTAGTTCCAAAGGAATATCAAATCCTTCATAAGTTTTCTCCATTTACACGATTGTTGTGTATCGGTCCAACTGTGAAGAATTTGGTTTTCATTACGTTGCATTGTGATCCACACTGAGACTGATCTTCCTCAGTAGTCCCTTCAAGCCCTCTTGACTTTCAGCAAGTAAGGTCGTGCCATCTGTGTGTCGCAGGTTGTTAATGAGCCTTTCTCTAATCCTGAGACCGCATTCTTCTTCATGGATTCCAGCTTCTTGGAATATTTGCTCAGCATGCAGATTAAGTATGGTGAAAGCATACAACCCTGATGTGGGCCTATCTTTCTTGATTTTCAACCATGCAGTGCCCGCTCGTTCTGTTTGAGTGACTGCCTCCCATTTCTCTGTGTTATCCAGAGTTTGTGAGTATCTACACAGTTGAATGCCTTTACATAGTAAATAAAACATAAGTGAACATTTTTCTGATATTTTCTACTTTCAGCCAAGATCCCACTGATAACAATGATAATCTTCGTTCTATGCCCTTTTCTGAATGCTGCTCGAATTTCTGGTTGCTCTTTGTCCATGTGTTACTGCAATCATCTTCAGCAAGTTTTTACTTGCTTGTGAGTGATATTGTTTAATAATTTCCACATTCTACTGGACCATGTTGTTCTTGACGTTGTTTAATGGACACTTCCAATCTATTTCCATCTTCAATCTGTTGCCCTCTTCCAAATTTCTTGGCATAGATGAGTAAGTGCTTCATCAATTTGTTAAAACATTTTAATTGATATTTTGTCCATTTCTGAAGCCTTGTTTTTCACTAATGCCTTCAGTGTAACTTGGGTGTTTTTTTTTTCTCTAATACCATCAGTTCTTGAGCATATGTTATCTCTTGGAATTACTGAATGTCAAACTGTTCTTTTTGGTTCAATAATTCTTTGTGTTTTGTGTTCAATTACTCTTTGTATTTCCCCTCCTCCTCCTCCTCTTTCCCCTCCTCCCCCATGTCCATCTCCATTCAGTGTTTGCCCATTGAATCCTTCAATATTGAAACTTGAGGCTTGGATTTTTCTTTCAGTGTTTCAGTTTAATATATGCTGTGGATAGTCTTGTTTTAGCTTTCTAATACCGGGTCTTTGCACATTTCACTATAATGCTTTGCTTTGTTTTTCCTACCTGCTCTTTGAAAATTTCTGTTCAGCTCTTTAATTGATAATGTCTTCCATTGTTTAGCTACTCTCTATTCAAGAGCATGTTTCAGAGTCTCTTCTGATATCCACTTTGATTTTTTCTTTTTAAATGACCACTTGCTTTGTTAACGGAAGATGTTATTAATGTCACACCACTGCTCTTCAGGTCTTCTGTCATGAGTGTTCAATGTGCTGAAGCTGTTGTTGAGATAGTCTTTAAATGCAGGTGAGATATACTCATGGTCATATTTTGACTCTAGTGAACTTGTTTTCATATTCTGCAACTTGAACCTAAACTTAGGTATAAACAATTGATGATCTTTTCCACAGTTGGGCGCTGGCGTTGCTTTGCCTGCTGCTGCTGATGTTTATAATGATGATATTTACCTGCTCCATCACCTCTTCCCATAGATGTAGTCAGTTTGATTCCCATGTAGTTCATCTGGTCAGGTCCATGTGTATATTTGCCATTTATGTTGTTGAAAAAAGAGATTTGTAATGTTGGAAAATTTTATGATGCATCTCTTTTAGATCACCGAAGCCCTCTTTTCTTTCTTTTTTGTTTCAATTTTCACATTCCAATTATCAGTAATGATCAATGCATCTTGATTGCATGTTTGATCAGTTATACTGCAAAAGCTGGTTAAAATCTTCAATTTCTCCATCACTAGCTTTGGCAGTTGGTGTGCAGATTTGAGTTATATTTACATTTACTATAGACATATAGATATTATCCTATCAGAGACAGCACTCTACCACAAGATAGATCTTGGAATATTCTTTTCAACAATGAATGTGATACCATTCATTTCTCATGAATATGCAACTTCAGGCATAGTAAGCCACATGATTACTGACTCAAAATGACCAATACTAGGCTACTTCCGCTCTAATACCAGGGCTATTTCAGTTCCCTAATGCCCCTGGTATCTATTTTTATGCATTCTACTTCATTGCTGATGACTTCTAATTTGCCTAGATTCATACCTGGTACATTCCACATCCTGATTATCAATGGATGCTGGCAGAAAGTTCTTTTCGTTTTGAGTTGTGCCCCATCAGCAAATGAAGGTCCCAAAAGCTTGACTCCATCTATGGCATTAATGAGACTCTGCTTTTGAGTAGGCAGCTCTTTGCCAGTCATATTTTGAATGCCTCCTAACAGAGGTGCGCAAATGCTGGCGCTCTATAAGATGATGTTCTGCTTCTATTCAGTTTTCAGGGGAGAATCCCTCAGAAGTGGACAGCCCATTCCTTCTTCCTAGTCTGTTCATGGTCTAGAAGCTCTATTGAAACCTGTTTACCTCAGTGACCGTGCTGCACTTTGAAATACCAGTAACCATAGTTTCCAGCATCATAACAACACACAAGCCATCACAGTATGATAAACTAACAGATGAGCGATACAGCTAGCCGAGTATGCATATTTAATTAAAAGGCAGTCTTCCCATGAGTATAAAGGTTAGGTTTGGTCTCTGCCCTCCACCCCACCCCCATCAAGGTCCTGTAAATGTTGATTGCCAGATGGGCCTCATGAACCAGGATCCAAAGGCAAAATTGAAGGGGAAAGTCAATGTGATCATAAATATAACCGTGATAATAAACAAAATAAAACAAAAACACCCAAACCTACCGCTTTTGTGTTGAATGCAACTCATAGTGGCCCTGTCGGACAGAGTAGAACTGCCCCCATACAATTGCTCAGGCTATTGATGAGGAGCCCTCATGGGGTAGTAGGTTACATGGTGAGCTGAAAACTACCAGGTCAGCAGTTCAAAACCACCAGCAGCTCCATGGAAGAAAGATGAGGCTTTCTATTTCCACAAAAATTTCCCGTCTCAGAAACTCACAGGGGCAGCTCTAGTCTATCCTCTGGGATCACTCACGATGACTCAGAATTTACTTGATGGTGGTGAGGTTGAGCTGCTTCATCTTTAAGAAGGCCGAGGGCCCCATCTTCTGCCCAGTAGCTGGGGGGTTTCAACAACTGACCTTTGCTCAGCAGTGTGGTACTTCAACACCAAGGTCCTTAGAATGCGGTGTGAGTTTATCTGAATTTAGTAGCATTTGTGGTTTTCATATAATTTACTTTGTTATTCCTTAAAAATAAATGTCTTAACTTAATAGCACTTATCCATTCATTTTTCTTGAATCACACACTGGTCAGAATTTTTAAATTATTTTATCACGTTAACTTCTTAAATCTGGGTAAAACTTTCTTGTGGAGGCATCAAGGTTATGTACCGAGATCCTCTATTCTTCTTATTATTATTATTTTCATTTTTCCAAGATCTTCTAGTCAATGAGTAAGCATTTGTCAGCAGTCAATAGTGGTTGGCAGCTACAAACCCTTCCTTACTATAGAACGAATAGAGGTAGATTTTGTGACGGGAAACTCAATGGCTATATCCTGCCTTTGCCAACTGTCTGAATTTGCTTTTCTCAGCTCCCAATGTTTTCTTTCTTATTTTTGTTTTCCATTTTAGGCTGTTATCCAGAAGTTCCTGTATCTAGGTAAGTAGTTGCATGTCTCTATGCTAAATAAAACCTTTCTCTCTCTCTCTCTCTCTCTCTCTCTCTCTCTCTCTCTCTCTCTCTCTCTCTCCTCTCCTCTCCTCTCCTCTCCTCTCCTCTCCTCTCCTCTCCTCTCCTCTCCTCTCCTCTCCTCTCCTCTCCTCTCCTCTCCTCTCCTCTCCTCTCTCTCTCTCTCTCTCTCTCTCTCTCTCTCTCTCTCTCTCTCTCTCTCTCTCTCTCTCTCTCTCTCTCTTTGTATTACAGTATCATATGGTAAGCTCTAGGCATGATCACTTGCTCTTACTCATGGTTTTTTAAGGTTCTTCATTATTAAGCCCATTTGAGGGGTGCTATTTAAAAGGCACTCTTTGAAATGTACATGTCCCTCTAGGACATGAAGCCATAAATCCTACACTGAAAAATAGTAGGCCAGTGTGTGTTCCATCCTCTCTACTCCCCACCTTCCACCCTAGGCTGCACTATTAGTGTGCCGTAGAGTCCTGTCACACAGCCTTTTAGCCACTGTGGATTCCCTTCTGCTCACTGAGGGCGAGGAGCGATAACTAGTGCCGAAGACTGTGCTCTGCTTCCATGCAATGAGCTCAGAGCCCC
Organism: Tenrec ecaudatus; assembly: GCF_050624435.1. Lineage (NCBI taxonomy): Eukaryota > Metazoa > Chordata > Mammalia > Afrosoricida > Tenrecidae > Tenrec > Tenrec ecaudatus. The sequence goes on along the minus strand of NC_134539.1, from coordinate 70,070,228 downwards.
AGGTCAACTTGTGATGGGCAATGCCTGTGATGTGGGGAGGTCGAGTCCTGCAACCCATTCATCTAATGCTGGGGATGAGTCTCCAGTTTCAAGTTAAACTACAACCAGTTGCTATCAAGTAGATTCCCATTCATGGTGACCTGTAAGTTTTCAGAGTACAGCTGCGCCCGTAGTGTACTTAACTCTGTGACAGATCTTTTGGAAGTGGATCTCCAGACCTTTCTTCCCAGGCACCTCTTGGTGGACACAGTCATCAGCCTTTGAGGAACAGTTTGCACCATGCAGGAATCACCCAGTCTCTGGATTAAGTACTCCTCACAGCTCAGGACAGAAATACAAACCAGCTGGAGAACAATGGAGGGTTGGCTGCTTCCACCTTACTGCAGAATTCAAAACCTCACGTTAAGTTGGATGCAGCATTTGCTTATGGTCATGCACCTCATGCACCTCTATCCAGATGTCAATAATCTAATGGAGAGGGGATGGGTAGAGAGCTTTTTGTATTTTTTGTATTAGAAGTGTTTTCCTTTCATTTGAAATCACTTATGTTTGCTAGTGGCAATATAGATCATTCTTGACGCATAAGCATGTTATGTAAGATTCCTTGCTTTTTTCTTGCAGGAGACGATCGAAATATTGAGGAGGTTTATGTGGGCGGAAAGCAAGTGGTCCCATTCTCAAGCTCTGTGTAAGGCGCTGGGGCATCTACAAATGTGCTCCTGGGATGACGTGGCTTTGATCTCCCATCTATCCAGGCGGAGTTAGAAAGTCAAAAACAGTACCTTGTTCTTGGGATGACTCTCTATTTCTGTGTCTAGGTATACGCTTGGCAAATCCTAAGAAGGAAGTTGCACTGGGTTGGGAAGCTTTCGTAATTTCATGAAAATTCTTCCGTCTTGAGCTGTTCATAGTTACTTTAAGCTCAAGCATAAAGGAAATGTTTTTGCTGGTGGTGTTCTTATTATGAGACAAGTAAAATCTATTTCATATTTTGAAATGAAGATAAGAGATATTCCTATAAGGTTAAATATTTTGTACTAATGTGAAATTTTGAAACTTAAAAAGGACCAGTTGGGATATCTGTGTGTGTATGAAAGAGAGAGAGAGGAGAGAGAGAGACTAGGAACACGTTTTGCAAAATTACTTATGATTGTGTTTGAACACTGCTTATTGAGCATACTAATCTATAAAAGAGAACTTCTTGAATTTTAAAATGTGTTTCTCGATTGACCTTGTGTTCTGGAAATTTGCACTTAAAGGAATTTGCATTTCTGAGATGTGTTGTTGCTGTGCTTTGCCTTCTGTGGGGATGAAATGTCGGAAATTGAATGCCACTCGCTTTGTTAATGTAGTTCTGTGCTTGAGAGTGTTTGACAGAAGTGGGTAGTAAAGATTTAAAGTCCCTTAGGAATGTTACTCATATAATTATGTGGCATAAATAGTTGTACTTGTGTGTATTTTAAAATCACCTTGATTTATAGCTGTGTGGTGTTATTGCTTCTGGTTTATTCGAAGATAAAACCAATCTCATGTTCCATAAGCTGAAGAAGAATTCCATTAAAGTGGCCTATTCTACCCAAGCATTATACAAGACTTACTGGAAATTTCCCCTTATCAATCATTTGGAATTTTAAAAAGAAAGACACATCCTTTTAAAGAAATGTTATTAAAAATCAGTAAGCCCTGCCTATTGAAAGTTCTCTAGTTCCCAAATTTATCTAGTTGTCTGTTTCATTCCTTATACTTTTGGGGCCATTAAAAATGTAGAATAACAAAAACAACAAGCACATGCCCCACTTGTGTTTCTATTAATCACACTTCATTAACCACACGAAATTGGTATTAGACACCTAGGATCACGGAACAAATCAAAGTACGTGTTAATGCTTCCCAACTAGTGCAGTGCATTTTCCCATAACATAGAATTAAGACCAATTCATGACTTGATCATAAATCCTAAAAACATATTTATGTCAATATGTAATTTAAATCTCATATGTTCCTTATTGATTTCCAACCCCAATCGGAATGGATTTTCCAAATATATCATTGCACCTATGCCTAGATCTTAAGTAAGACTTCTTAATTTATAGTAAAGAACTTTAGGTCACGTGGCTAACTATATTTACAGAGCTAAGACAATCCCTAACCCTGTGCTATAAATTTTACTTTGTAACTTATTGATGCCAATTCAGCACTAGGCACAGAGGTGCTTTTCTTGTTTTGTTGTTGTTGTTTTCTGGCTGACTATCAGAGATTTATAGACTTGATTTGGTACACTAGGCCTAAAGATGGAACATATTTTTGCTTGTACTTTTTAAAAAAGAACAGTTAGTGTTGTGAGGTAGTAAGTACCCCGCACATCCATTTCGGATCTCGTTTTCAGTAGTGTAATTCCTGCTTCCTGTCAAAGATGTGCTGCACGCCCCCATGTGTGCTGATCTCCCCACTTCCCTATAGCGGGAGTACTGCTGATGCTCTCCTCCCATCCCTGCCACAGATGCTTGCTTGCGTGGAGTCCACCCCAAGGGAGTAGGGTCAGGAGTTCTGATGAGATGGACAAGAGCCATTAGTAGGTAGCAGCTGTTGCAAAGTCTTACACACTTACCTCCTTTAAGTGTAGGCGCCTTGATGGTGAGCATCAATGTCCATTGAGACTTAATAACCACATGCAGGACAAAGTCACGTGTGGTGTCAGAAGCAGGAAGAATGCCCATCCACACGCAACCTGTCAAACAGGCGATTTCACCTTCATAGTATGTTAACACCTGCATATCCTTTCCAAGGAGAATAGCACGTGTTGAGATGTTTACGTGCACGTTGATCTCCCTGCATCCCTATAACTTCTGTGCTTTATTTCGCCCGGTGCAGTATTTCTGATGGCTGCATATGCTTTTTCTGCAGTGCTACGGGCGTTAGTCATACTTGAAACCAGATGTTCCGCACTTTGAAACATTGCCTTTGCCTAATGTAGGTTGATTTTCTGAATTGTCAGGAGGCCATAGCCCAAGCCTATCTCAGTTGTTATTTTATGCTTGAATACTTTGCTCTCTGACAGGAGAAAAACAAACAACTTATCAGTCCCCCACCCCTTATGCACACCATGTCATGGCATTTTTAATGGTATGCCCGTGAAAAGGTACACGTGGTCAAACTGCTGAAGTGAATTTTGCTTTCCAAAGAGACAGAGACAAGGGGAATTAATTGCCCAAGACTGCGGAAGCTCAGAGTGTATCTTGGAACAAGAGGAGATCTTTCTAAATTAATGCTTGTGAGTGTTGAACCTCATGATATCTTTTTGGTGGGTTTTTTTGACCTCAGTCAGCACCCTCCATGTGAAAGGAAGGGGGGTGGTAGGCAAGCACTCCCTCTGTTGCTTAACTGAATTTGAAGGGTGCCTTGAATATGTCTGTGAGCAGCTGCCACAGAGATCATAGAGAGGAAATATAATGGGTGTGAAATCCAGCAATGAATTTTGAATCTTTACTCTCTACCAGACTCTTCCCATTTTGAATTTTTGCACTTCAAAATCAGGCAGATGGTAAACTCGAAAGGCAAGCTGGCAGGCAGGTTGTTTCAATTCTACCTGGTGCCATGCACAGACAGGATCCAAACCAGAGACGTCTGTAGCCTCTTGGAGAGTTTCTGGGGGCTGCCTGTAGTTGCTTGACACTCTTTTTGAGATGGAAGACCAAAAGTTTGGGGATAAAGAATCCACCCAGAGGCACTTCAAAAGAAAGGTGATCTATTTCCTGAGTCAGCCCATGGAAAAGCTCTACGGAGCACAGTTCTGTTCACCTTCCAGCTTGTGGGAAGAGGAAGCAGGGGAGGCAGGGCATGAAGGGGAGAAGTAGACGTATAAGGAAGGGGTCAACTTAGGACAACAAGGAAATTGAATGTCCATTTCAAGATAGCTTCATAGTCGAATGCCTTGGGGTGCAAGTTACTTGGGTAACAGGAGCCATTCTTAGCTCTTCCATTATGTGGCATTACCTACCTGTCCATTCCCTACTCAAAAGCCTGTCAGAAAACACTGCTTAGAGAAAATCACCTTAAATTGTTGTTAAGTCCTGACTGCTGCTGCTCAGAATATCTATGTTTGTATTCGGAGGGAAATTGTTTCTCAGTATTTGTACTGATTTGCTTATTGTTCTTGTGCTGAATGAGCTCCTTTGTGCTTCAAACTAAATAAATAAATAAGATTTTGTGTGTACATTACTTTTTGTTGTGAGTTCTATCCAGTGAATTTTGGGGTGAGTTCTGTGTCTGATAGGAGGGGTATTAATCTTATGTTTCTCTCTACTTAACATGAATTTTTTAAAAACACAAAATAGAATATATAGCTATGGGCCAATGTATACCTGGTATTCTAAAAGAGATTCACTATAAATAGCTTTTAAAAATCAAGCTATCCTGTTGAACTGTTTAAAATCATATTGCTATTACTTTTTAAGTTCATGAAAGTTAAGTTTATTCTAATTGGGTTTTATATTTTTCTAAGTTTGAAAAGGAAAAGAAAAAAGGTTGAGAGGTTGTAGAAAGGTTAAATAGACCCTGAACAAGTATGTTTCGTATTGTTTCAACCATAACTCAGAGAGAGAGAGATACATGTTACCTCAAAAGTATATAAGTATTTCTAAGATTCCATATGGCTCCCCTACCTATGAGGCCCCAAGATAGCCTCTGTATTGCTTGTGTTTTTCAATTCTACCCATTAAAAATATTTTATATCTTTTCTTAATGCTGCAACTGATTTTCCAAACCTTCAGTGGGTTATGGTCTGCAATTCGGAAACAGGGCTTCAGAGTGCATTTGCATCTAGGTTTGGCTGCTGCTAGACTGGGTGGTAATGAATAAGTTATGATGTAAGTACCCATGCCTCAGTTTCTCCCTCTGTGATATGAGGTAATCGAAGGAACTGCCTTAGAGTCATGAGAAGTAAGTCAAACAATACCATTTGCTGTGGAAGTCAATGATGTTACATGGTAGCCCCCATATTGTCTAAGTAGAACCATGTTCCATAATGCTTTCAATGGCTAATTTTGGATGTAGATAACCAGGCCATTCTTCCACAGCACCTCTGGGTAGATTTGAACCACCAACCTTTTTGTTAGCAGCCAAATATGTTAACAGATCATACCACCTAGCCAAAAACAAACTTGCTGCCCTTGAGTTGATTCTGATTCATAATGACCCTATAAGACAGGGTAGAACAGCCCCTGTGGAATTCCAAGATTATAACACTTTATAGGATTAGAAAGCTTCATCTTTCTCCTATGTAATGACTGGTGGTTTCAAACTACTGAGTTTGCTCTCAGTAGACCAACTTGTAACCTACTACTTGTGACTCCAAAATAATTCACAGACAGCTCATAACATAGCTCTGGGACACAGTCAGTGCTAATTAGATAATAGCTGTTAATTTTTAAATTAATATATGTACTCTTCACTTATCAACTGCTTAATTATTCAACATTTTACATTTGCACCAATAATATATAGATTCAATGATCCAACTAGTTTGTATATATCAACAGTGTATGTCTGGCAGTAGCAAACACAGGTTTGAGTCAGGGGTAACATAGACTGTACTGTTTATGGTAATGTATTATATTATTGGGGACATGATTATCTCTTCTACCTACTGTGCTGATTATTAGTGGCCTTGTAGTTATGTAATGATGTAAGTTGGAACTCATTTAATGATGTAATCATCTTCCATTTGTGATCCAATATGGTTATCCTCTATTTTCACAAAAGGATGATGTTTTTATGTAATGATCTAGTCACATATACAAGTAAAAATAGGTGTACAGATTTAAAGTTTTAAATTTAATCTAATTTTTTGATATGGTATTTTTAAGTGAAAGTTTACATAATTAGGTGACTATTACACTGGGTTGACTACAGAAATAAATCCAGGGACACTCAAATGTATGTAAGAGAGAGCTTTATATCAAGAAGTAATCAAGCAAACATCCCAATCCAGTTCAGATCAAGTCCATAAGTCCAATACTACTCCATAAACCTGATACTAGTCCATAAATCCCTCTTCAGACTCATGCAGCTACATGCAATGGTTCAGAATGCAGGAAGTTCACAGGCCGGTGTGTGCAAGGTCTTGTAGATCCAATGGTGGTGGACACATCTCCACGGCTCTGGATGTCATCAGCATGACTCAAAGTGGCTCGTCAACAGGAAGGTGGAGACATGAACAATACCTTCCCCCTGGGTGGATTAGTGCCCTGCTCCTCCAGTGTCATCGTCTCCCTCTTTATTTTTTTTACCTCCTTTCCTCCCCCACACTTCCTCTCCTTTGTGTTGCATTGACATGTACCTCCTTAGGTTTGGTCTGTCCCCTGCCTGATTGCCTGTACCTCAACCTGTGTAGTGTGAGGTAAGTGGCTTTTCTTTTATACCTACTGTGCAGATTATACTTCCTTCAGTGGACTCATCTTGTACTTGTCCGGTTGTGATTGGCTAACTTCCCTTAACATCATTTCTTCCAACTCTTCCCATGAGACCATGTGCTTCAGCAATCCATTGCTTTTTGGTAATGCATAGTACTCCATTGTGTGTATATGCCAGAGTTTTCCAATCCACTTGCCTATCCATGGAAATTTAGGTTGTTTCCAATTCTTTGTGAGTGTGAATTGCAGTACAATAAATATTGGAGAGCAGACGGCTGGTCATGGTGTATTTCTTACATCTTCTGGGTATATGCCCAGTAGAGGGATAGCTGGGTCATTAAGTAGCTCAATTTCCATTTGCTTTAAATACCACCAGATCATTTTCCACAGAGGCTGTACGTATCTATGCGTGGTTGCCAGCAAAGGAGGAGAGTTCCTCTCTCACCACATCCCCTCCAACATTTGTTGCTCTCTGATTTTCCTGATCGGGCCTATCCTCAAGGGTGTTAGGTGGTATCTCATGGTTGTTTTAATTTGTATTTCTCTGATGGCTCATGATCAGGAGCATATTCTCATATGTTTATTGGCCATTCAGGTCTCTTCCATAATGAAACATCTCTTCGGGTCTTTTGTCCACTTCCTCGGGGGGTCACCTGCTTTCTTCTTTCTGCAAGCTAGGAGGACATTGTAGATTTTAATAAGCCCTTTGTCTGTTGTGTCATTGCTAAAAATCCTCTCCCCATTTGTGGGTTCTCTTGTTACTCTCCCGATGAAGTCTTTTGATGCACACAGGTATTTTATCATTAGAATATCCAATTTGTCAATTTCAGGTTAATCTGTGTGGGCACCATTCCCTATTACAGTTAGCCTATGCATTCCCTGAACCAGGGTTCTTAGGTTTGTCCTGATTCCTTCATGGATGATCCTGATAATTTGGGGTTTTACTTCTAGGTCTATGATCCGCCTTGAATTTGTTCTTGTGCATGGGGTGAGGTAAAGGGTCTTGTTTCATTTTTCTAACTGGTGGATATCCATTGTTTCCAGCACCACTTGTTAAAGAGGGCATCCACCTCCCACTTGATGCATTTTGGGACCTTGTCAAAGACCAGTTGTCTATTTGCTGATAGTTTTATTTCTGGGTTTTCTGGTGGGGTTTTTTTCCCATTGGTCTACCTGTCATTATTCCAGTACCATGCTATTTTGACCACTGTGACTGTATAGTAGGTGATAAAGTCAGGTAAAGACAGCCCTCTGACTTTGTCTTTCTTCTTGAGGAGTTCTCTGCTAATTCTGAGCTTCTTTCCTCTCCATATTGAATTGGTGGTCGGTTTTTCCAATTCTTTGAAGAAGGTAGTTGGTATTACAATTTGGATTGTGTTAAACTCATATAGTGCCTTGGGTAAGATTGACATCTTTACTATATTGAGTCTTCTGGTCTACAGGGATGGAATATTCTTCTTTTTGTGGAGGTCGATTTTGGTTTCCTGCTATAGGATTCTGTAGATTTCCTTGTATAAGTCTTTTGGGTTTTTTTGTTGTTGTTAAATATATCCTTAGATATTTCCATTTGCTCTTGGCTACTGTGAGAGGTACTGCCTTCTTGATCTCCTCTTCCATGGTCTTGCCCGGTGTATATAGCACACCAAATACTCTTCTGTTTGTTGACCTTATAGCCTGCTACTCTTCCATATTCCTCTATCACTGCTAGTACTCCTATTGTGGAGCTTTGGGGATTTTCAATGTATAGAATCATGATGTCTGCAAATAGTGATATTTTCACCTTATCCTCTACCAGATAGATATATTTAATGTCCTCCCGCTGCCTTATGTTGTTGGCTAGGACCTCCAGTACAATGTAGAACAGAAGAGGGGACAAGGGGCATCCTTGCCTGGCCCCCCTTTTCAGTAGGACTGTTTGTCTTTTCTCCATTGACTATGATGTTGGCTTTTGGCTTTTTGTAAATACCTTGTATTACCTTGAGGAATTTTTCTTCCATAACTATCTTCTTGAGTGTCTCAATTAGGAATGGGTGTTGGATGTTGTCAAAGACTTTTTCTGCATCTATTAATATTTATCATGACATAATCCTGCTTGCTGAAAGTGAAGGGGAGTTACCTAAAGTACTATGATGAAGGTCAAAGACTCCCTCCTTTGATACGGATGACACCTCAACATAAAGCAAAATTCCCTGAGGGCTGGACCAACATATAACATCATGATAAGTGGAGAAATGATTGAAGTTATCAAGGATTTCATTTCACTTAAGTCCATAGTCAACACACATGGAGGCAAAAATTGGGAAATAAGTGGATCTGTGACACTGGATCTATAAATCTGCTATAATAACTTTTTAAATGTTAGAAGGAAAAGACAATATTTTGAAGACTTCAGACTTAAAATCATCCTGACCCAACCCTTGGTATTTTTATTTACCTCATATGCATTTGAAAGCTGAACAATGAAAAATAACTGAAGAGTTGATACATTTGAATTACAATATTGACAAAGAGTACTGCATGTTTGTACTGCCAGAAGAACAAACAAATATATCTTGGGAAAAGTACAGCCAGAATGCTCTTTGGAAGCTAGGATGACAAGACTTCACTATATTGGGGACATGTTATCAAGAGGGACCAATCCTGGAGAATGACATCATGCTTAGGAGAAGGTCAGAAAGACAGAGAAAGATCTTCAAGGAGATACATAGAAATGGTGGTTAAAATAATGGACTTGAACACAGGAACAATTCTGAGGACAGCACAGGACTGAGTAGTGTTTCATTCTGTTGTACGTAGAGTTGCTGTAAGTCAAAGTTGACTCGGAAGGACCTAACCACAGAAACAATCACATGGGTACATCCATACCTACCTGGGATGCACTCCCATAGATGCAGATGCATACAGTTCTACTTAGGTACCACATACATACTTTTTGCTTGTTATTGCTGTTGCTGCAAAATTTAATATGTTATAGCATTGGCCCAGGTTCTCCACTTTTCTTGTGCACTTTTTAGCATCTTTATTTTCATTGGTCAAATTGTGCAGACTTCACCTGTGTTTAGTATTGCCTATCCCATCATCAAAAATGACAAGTGTTTGTTATCAGATAGTAGTTGCCCCTGTTTTGAGTATTCATAACTTTATAAAAGTGGGGTTGTGCAATATTTATCATTTCTGATTGGCTTAATTCACAGAACATAATGTACTCCAGATTCATTCAAGTCATGTTTTGAATATACCTCATTATTATTTACTTAAAACATAACAAAACAACCCACTCTAGTTGATTCCCACTCAAGGTGACCCTATAGAATAGGGTAGAACTGCCCCTGTGTGTTTCTGAGATTTTAACTCTGTGGGAGTAAAAAGCCTCAAATTTCTCCCATGGAGTAGCTGGTGGTGGTGAACTGCTAACCAATGGGCTATCAAACCAACACCTAACTCAGTATACTACCAGGAATAATATTCCATTGTATGAATGTACCAAATTGTTTTCCCATTCATTCATCGATGACTGCTTGGATTCTATCTTTTCATTATTGTGAGTACAATTAACATTGGTTTATACGTACCTATTTGTGTGTATCCTGGGAGTGGAATTGCGACGCATACTTAGGGGTAGAATTTCTAGGTCATTAGAGACTTTCTATTTCTAACATTTTGAGGACGTGGCATACCATTTTCCATAATGGCAGCACCATTTCACCACCAGCAGTGTTAAAAAATTTCAGTTACCCCATACCCTCATCAGCATCTGTTATTTTATGCTGTTTAAAAATGTTTGTGGTGAGTTCACAAAGTTCATGGTCAAATTCCACTGTCATTCAATTTGGATTTTCCAGGAACTTTTTGAAGTACCTTCATATTTCTATCAGTTTGTTTTAAAATTTAAACATGTTAAGGCTACCCGTGTAAGTAAAAAAAAATCCTTAAGAACCTCGTTAAGCTTTTTTTCAGCCTTGATTTGGTATTATTTTTTATTTATAACAGGAACTCCTAAGAGAGTAGTAGATTTGATCTATAAATTCACCCTCAATTCCCTGGGCACTCTCTTTTTTGCTTTCCTAAAGAGCAACTTAGTCAAAATACCCAGAAGAGAAATTTCATGTGCATAATTTTACATTAATGTGTGCCTAATTTGTACATGGTGGGCATAGGACTTCACTGTGGGTAATTAATAGACACAGAAAATTTATTGTATTGTGTTACATTCAGGACTTAAATAAAATGAGGTTTGGATGAAAAGAGAAATGCCTGCCAGTAATAAGATGGGTTTTGGCAAACGTGTTTTAAAGCTCTATGAAGACACCAATCCGGCAAAAATTCTGTCCACAAAAAGGGCTGTCACTGACGGAAGCATTTGCTGCTTTTGTTTTCTAAATATTGTTTTAAAATAAGATGAGGGAAGAAGTGTGTCGTTTCATGACAGAAAATCATTTTAAAGCATAAACCCTTCTTCCCACTGTGTATCTCATTATCCTACAGGTTGCCTCTAGGACAATCATAAAAAAAAACCTATTGAATCATTTTTCACATCAGTGACGTGTATTTGGCAGTAATGAGCACCAAGATTTGGGTAAGAGTAGACTGGCTGTGATGGTTAAGGGTAGAATTCAGCGTTGCTGGGCCATGATTTTCAGTGGCTGGGTAGTTATGTAATGCTGAATCTAGCAGTTATGTAATGATGTTGTCATCCTTCATTTTGTGATCTGATGTGATCATCTTCCATTTCCACATAACACTCATTTTCACATAACGGCCAGGTCTTTGGGAACCTAAGAATGTGAATAAGTGAGGAAGGGGTACAAATTATTTTTCTCAATCTTTGAATGGTGGTGCACAGTTTGTGCTCAGCTCCCTACATAAAGGTTGATGGTTTGAACCTCACCCACTGGGGCTGCAAAAGAAAGCAATTTTGTCAATCGGCTTCTGTAAATATTATATCAGTAACAATCCTGTGGATTCAGTTACCAGGATAAGAGTCATCGTCCATGTCACTGCGAAGGTCAAGATCACCACCAGGCACTGAAGGCCTCAATGGACTAATCCAACCTTTCTCCTGCACCCACTCCTCTCTCTCTTCTCTGTAAGCCCATTTCTTTCTCCCTCTCTCCCTTTCTTTTAAGTAAATCTGTTTTTCTTTCAAGAAGAAAAATTCTATGGAATAGTTCTACTCTCTGACACATGAGCTTGCCATAAATTAAAATGAACTTGATGGGAATGGATTTGCATTTTGTTTTGTTTTGTTTTTAATTAATTCAGGTCACTCATCCCCATTTACCACCAAACCTGTCCTTACACCCCCTAGAATATACCACCTTAAACGTCGAGTGTTTGGCATTCTTCTTAATTTTTCTGTGCTTCAATAATAATTCAACCTGTATTTTAGGATAGAGAATTTGGGGGTTTTATTCAAAGATTACTAGACATATTCTTTACCGCACAGCTTTGTTGGGGAATACTTCAGTGGTAATTCAGAAAAAAATGTAAAATTTTTCCACATTCAGAAAGTAGTTAGGAAATATGAAGAGATCATATGGATGCATGGGCTGCTTGGATCCTCTTAGATTGTATGTATACTTCTGTCTTCTTAACAGCCAGCAAACATTCATTCTCTCAGAGAATGAAAAAGAGAACCAGAAATAAATGCAGTAAAATCTAGCATAGGAAAAATAAATTCCCTGGATAAATGATCATTTGGTCAGGTGATAAAAGGCTTTGTATGCCCTTTCTTAAAAACTATAACCTGTAGCTTCACCGTGAATTTGATATCTATACTTTTAGTCTGGGACAGTATCCTAATAAGATTTTTTTTACTACTGTTAAAACTCCTATGCAAATGATTAAATCCATGGCAGAATTAATTCTGTTCTTTCATTTCTAACTGTGTTACTCGTAGGGTACCTCCAAGACTTTACCAAGTTTCTTTACCTGTACCCCTAAACCTTGTGTAAAAGTTGGTGCCAAATACACTTGAGCTTGGGGGGAAAAAATCCATAGATGGGTTTTGTGCTTGAAAAGCACTTTGAAAACCTAAACTGAAGCACATAAACAAAATAAGACATGAGAGGCTCTTGTCACTTCAAAGGATGTAATTAAGAGGCTCAAAAAAAGCCACGCACACACTTATGTCAATTCATGAGCACTTTCTTCCTGGAAGAATGATGAAGGATGAATCAAGCTTGGCCAATTATGTGTTTCGGACTAATTTACATAACCACAACAAAAGCCTCCAGCCTCATATACATGTACTGGCACAATGCAATGACTTGCTATGTAACCAGTAAAACCTTAGGGTAATTACAGTATAGGTACAAAAGTTTAGCTACTGAGGCTGCTTAGGTACAGCCTCTTCATGATTTGGGTTTCTTGGTTTAGAGGTTTATGGTTCTGGATTCATGGGACATCCCATTTGGTCTCATAATGTGCTTAGTGCTCTGTTCTCGCGTAGTATCTGGGATTTTAAAAACCTGCAAGTAGCCACCTGAGGCCAAATAATTGGTCTTTATTCTTCTTGAGCAACAGAGGGAAAAAGGAAATAGGAATACATGGGCTGTGCGGTTAAATGCCTCCGGGAACAACTGCCTCCTTCATCATGAAACCAGAAAAACAGAAGAGTGCCTGGCTACCATTTCTAGACATTTAATCAAACATTCCAAAATGGAATCAAATCAAAAGGCAGAAAACAGAATAGAGTTTCAAGTTCTTACAGATTAGTCTACCTGGAGGATGAACCCCTGACACTAATGTCCTTGGATAATCTTTGAACCTTAAATGGAAAAAAAAAATTTCCTGAAATGTGTTAGTCTGGGTTGACTAGAAACAAATCCAGAGACACTCCTATGTGTATAAGAAAGAGCTTTATATCAAAGAGTAATTGTATATTAAGAAAACATCCCAGATCAAGTCCATAAGTCTGATATTAGCCCATAGGTCCAATACCAGTCTATATATTCCTCTTCAGACGCACACAACACATGCATGAATGCAGGAAGATCACAGGCCAGTGGGTGGAAAGTCTTGTGGATCTAGTGGAGTGGAAGCATCTCATTGCTGGCAGGGGTCTCCACATGGCTCCTCCAGCTCCAGGCTCTGGCTGGGATCAGTGTGACTCGTCAGCAGGAAGAATGAAGCAGTGTGTGCATATCCCGCCTATAGGGAGGAAGACAGGAGTTCCCAGAATCCTCAGGAGAAGGCCATGCCCACACAGAGGGCTCATTGGCTATGATCTGATTGACAGATCTGATTGCTCAAGTTGACAGTAGATTATGTAACTACCACAGGAAGTCATCTGAAAAACGGAACAATAATTTTTATTGTTAAAAAAAAATCTGCTCCCGTGTACTCTGATCAGATATGTCGTCCTTTGGAACACATTCTTTTCGGGGAAGGGCAGGAATCCACTTAATTTATGGTGCTGGGGCCAGCCTCCCAGACCTCTCCACTGGTTCCCTCCTCCACGCCGGGATATTGCATTCACACCTTGTGACACTGGGTTGAAGTCTGGTCCCACTTTCCCTGTGGAGATATAAACAATACCCTCCCATTGGGGAGATTAATGCCCCATGACCCCACTACCCTTTTCTTCCTTGTATTCATCCTTTTGTTTTCCTTTCCCCACCTCCTCCACCATTGTCTACCATGTACATCCCTGGTTTTGGTCTGGTCTCTTCCATACTACACCGTCTTCACCCCTAAAATGTTTGTATACAGTAGCTTTTTTCCCTATGCCACTATTGCTTTTTAAAAAAATTTTTTAAATTCTTAACCTCAGCAGACTCATGTTGGACTTGTCCTTTTGTGCCTGACTTACTTCGCTTACATGATTTCCTCCAGTTCTTCCCATGCCGCTATGTGCCTCATACATTCATCACTGCTTTTTAGTGATGCGTAGTATTCCCCAGAGCACACGGGAGCAGATGAAGGGGCAGGAGGAGAGAGTGGAGCACAGCCTGGCCCACCAGGCCGTGATGATGATGTTCCTGAGTAGAGCAGCCAGTCCACAGAGAGAACAACATGGCTGGCCCTACTATGAGACATGATGCCCCTCAGTGACTAAGGGCGATACAGGGGACAGCACCGGAGACACAGTGTGGGAATTGCACCTGACCTGATCCCACCACACCGAGGCAAATCACTGGGGGAGTGCAGCCGAACAGCAAGGGAATGGAGTGGCAAGGTCCCCAGGGAATGCTGAAAGTGGACTTTGGGGCCAGGGCGTGGTGCCCCAACAGACTGGACTGGAAAACGCTCCTAAGGGCCAGCAAACGATCCCTGAACTAACTACAAGTTTTTCTCTTGTGAACTGTTTTGTTCTGTTCTTTGTCAATGGTTTGTTTTTGTTGTTTTGTTGTCTGGTTGTATACTGTTGCTTTGTTTTCCTCTGTCTTGTTTTCGTGCATGTTAGTGACTCCACAGGTCTGTCTGAATAGGACAGGCTGGATGAACTATCTGGAGGAAAAACAACGGGACCGACAGTTCCGGGGGGACGTGGGGTGGGGGGGTAGGGGGGTTAAGGAAGTGGTGTTAACAAACCCAGGGACAAGGGAAAAACATGGGACCCCAAATGGTAGAGAAGGGGGAGTGGCAGGCATGGTGGGAAATGATCAAGGGTAAGGTTGCTTAGAGAAGAGGTATACTCTAGCCCAGGTGGCAATGAAGCATGGTAGTAGGGCAGGAGGAAAGTCAAGGGAGATGGAGGAAAGAGCTAGGAGTCAAAGAGCATTCATGGAGGTCTAGACAAAGACATGTACATGCAACTATATATAGGAAGATGGGGAAATAGATCTATGTGTCTATATTTATAGGTCAAGTATTAAGGTGGCGGAAGGACCTTGGGCCTCTACTCAAACACTCCCTCAATGCATGAATACCTTCTTTTATTAAATTGGAACTCTATGATGCTCACTCTCCCGACACAACGGCTGGAGCCAAAGTGGGTGAACAAGTAAATGTGGTGAAGAAAGCTGATGGTTCCCGGCTATCAAAAGAGATAGTGACTGGTGTCTTAAAGGCTTGAAGATAAACAAGCGGCCATCTAGCTCAGAAGCAACAAAGTCCACATGGAAGAACACACCAGCCTGAGTGATCGAGTGGTCCCAAAGGGATCAGTTACCAGGCATCAAAGAACAAAAAATCATATCATTGACTGCACACCTCCATGATAGGATCGCTGAAGACAAATGGGTGCATAAGCAAATGTGGTGAAGAAAGCTGATGGTGCCCGGCTATCAAAAGAGATAGTGTCTGGGGTCTTAAAGGCTTGAAGGGGAACAAGCGGCCATCTAGCTCAGAAGCAAAAAAGCCCACATGGAAGAAGCACACCGGCCAGTGCGATCACGACGTGCCAAGGGACCAGGTATAAGGCATCATGCAAAAAAAACCCCAAAACAACGATATAAGTGTGTGTATGTATGTGTATATATACGTATATGTATATGTATATACATACCATATTAAATGAAGGGGGAAGTGCAGAGTGGAGACCCAAGGCCCACGTGTCGGCCAATGGAGATCCCCTCATAGAGGGGTTTAGGAGAGGAGATGGGTTAATTAGGGTGCGAGGTAGTACCGATGAAGAACACAGCTTTCCCCCAGATCCTGGATGCTTCCTCCCCCCAACTATCATGATGCGAATTCTACCTTGCAGGACTGGATAGGGCAGAGGCTGTACACTGGTACATATGAGGGCTGGTACAGGGAATCCAGGGTGGATGATACCTTCAGGACCAAGGGTGTGAAGGGCGATGCTGGGAGAGTGGAGGGTGAGTGGGTTGGAAGGGGGGAACTGATTACAAGGATCCACATGTGACCTCTTCCCTGGGAGAGGGACAGCAGAGAAGGGGGGAAGGGAGACTACGGATAGGGCAAGATATGACAAAATAACGAGGTATAAATTACCAAGGGCACATGAGGGAGGGGGGAGAGGGGAGGGAGGGGGGAAAAAAAGAGGACCTGATGCAAGGGGCTTAAGTGGAGAGCAAATGCTTTGAGAATGATTGGGGCAGGGAATGTATGGATGTGCTTTATACAATTGATGTATGTATATGTATGGATGGTGATAAGAGTTGTATGGGTCCCTAATAAAATGTAAAAAAAGAAAAGAGGAGAAAAAAATGATTAGGGCAGGGACTGTACAGATGTGCTTTATACAATTGATGTATGTATATGTATGAACTCTTATAAGAATTGTATGAGCCCCTAATAAATTGTTAAAATTTAAAAAAAAAATCTGCCCTGAATATTGTGATTTTTTTAAAAGAACTATCTAATTAAAAATATTTTAACTTTATACTTTGAATCGGATGAAGGTTTACAATGTAGATCATCAGATTTATGTTCAACAATTCATTTCAATTTTGTTTCATCTCATTAAGAACAATCACCTCAATGTACTACCACTTATCCTACTTCCTCCCTGTACTTTCTGTTTCCATTCCTCTTTTTCTCTTGGCTCTTCTGAACTTTGTCATTGAGAAAAGCTATCCTTGTGATCCCAAAGGGTTGACTGCATGAAGATGTGTGTTCTTCACATTATTCCCTTTTAGAAATTCAATTGTTTGAAGTTTGAGACACCTGTGTTAGCTCAGTTTCAGACATGAAGAATCACTGGCTAGAAATTAGACAAGTGTTAACTTGGGTGACGGAGAAGGCAGCACACAATAAAAGGAGGTTTTCTTGCAATTTTGCAAGAGTTAAAAGCAACAGAGATAAATACTGCTATATACACAATCCTATAAGAACAGTGGTCTTGGAGTAGATACACAGATTGACCTAAAAGTGGAAAAGGCATGGAAAGGGGGTATACCAAATAGCATAGATAGATGATAGGTGATAGATGATAGATAGATAGATAGATAGATAGATAGATAGATAGATAGATAGATAGATAGACGTGGTGGGGTATTCATTGGGCTGCTACTTGCAAGGTCAATAGTTTGAAATAACTAGCCACTCCACAGAAGAGGAGGATTTCTCCTCCCTTGATGAGTGACATTGTCAGAATCCCCAGGGGCCAGTTTTGCCCCATTTATACAGTCACTGTGAGTCAGGAATGACTCAATGGCAATGATTAGGCTTATTGTTATTTGTATATGTGTTTACCTTTTGCTGCAAATAAATCCATGAAATTGGTAGAACATACAAGGATCAATCTGAAAGCATTTTAGATATAATCAAACGCCTTGTGGGAGTACATTTCTGGGGCTGGGGACTCAGGACTACAAAATCAGAGAACACCAAGTTCAACTGGCAAAACTAGCTCACAGAGATAATGTTCTACTTCCTACTCTGGTGAGTAGCAACTGAGGTCTAAAAGCAGGTGAGCAGTCAAATAAGCTGCAACTATTTGTCTCTACCCATCTGGAGGAAAGAAGAGCGATGAAAATGGGAAAAAAAAATTAGCCAATGGATTAATGGACCACACAAATGTCAGTCTCCACAACCCTGAGACCTAGAATGGGATGGTGCCCAGTTACTACTACCAACTTTTCTAAATGGATCACATTAGAAGGTCCTGGATAGAATTGTGGCTGAGGGTGGGGGCAAGAATGGGAATGTGAAGTAAAATGTGAAATCATATAGAAGCCAGGCGTCCTAGTCAGAGACTAGCCCTTCACCATAGTGACATAGTTGATTCTATGCTTGACAGGTAACTGCAAGTTTAGCAGTTTGAACCTATCAGTGTCACCTTGGGAGAAACAGGCTTTCTGTTTCCATAAAGATTTGCAGCCTCAGAAACCACATATGGGGCAGCTCTAAGTTGGAAACAGATAGAAGGTAGTGAGATCAAGTTGGCAAAAGCAGCATGAACGGTGGCAACCAAGTAACACACACTGGAGGGACTCTGCAGAAATCAACACAGGGGAGAGACTGAGGGATACTCCACTGTTCACAGGAGTGGCATCATGAAGATAAGTAGACACAGGGTCGCTAGGTTTATAAACGCTGTAGCTTTTGGCTTACCACTGCAGTAGCTGGCTTGGGGCTTTGCTTTAGCCCTGTCACAGTCACGGTCAGCTTTGGACTTTGTTTTAACCTGGCCACAGGTGCCCTCTGGGGTGCTCCACATCACTTCAGGCAACCCCACCCACCCTCTGAGGTGCTCCACGCTGCCAGGGGCCACTCTGCTGCAGCTTCCCATGTGCTCAACCTGCACAGCACCCCCCTGGGAGTCCATTACCATCCAACCAGCATCCCTTGAGAGATCCATCCAATTTGCCCTCCAAGTAACAGAATCACAGTTGGCTAGGGAGAGAGTGAAACTTCAGTGGGATAAAGCAGTAGCCTAACTCCCCAGCACGGTTAGCTACAGGCAGTCCACAACAGCGTTCCTACATGCCTCCCAAAGAGAGAGCCCAGTGCTCTTTAACTCTCTGGAAAATGGCACAGAGCTCCTACTTAAAGACATGCAGATAGCAACCAGCCCCAACAACATAAACGAAAAAACAGGAGAAACAAAATGCAATATTGGAAGAAGTCCTGAACCTAATGATGTGCATAGATGAAGCAGACATTGATCTTTCACAGAAAGACATCTTCACAATGCTTCTTGGAGACATATATGGAATGAGCAAAGCAATACAGAAAAGGTGAAATGATAGAGAAGATAAAGAAAGGCCATGCACCAAAGGGAAATACAAGAGTTAGAGATGAGGTAACAAAAGCAAATAACAAGTTAACAGACTTCAACAACAGACTAAAATAAGAGGAGAATCATATCAATGACCTTGATAACCAGGCAGACTTCAACAAACAGGAAAGAAAGTGAAACAAGATAATCATAGAAGCTGAAGAAAACCTGAGAACAAAGTCTGATGTTATGAATAGGAACAACATTCGAATAATTGGGTTACCAGGACAAGACACAGTGAGGAGTTCAACTGCAAAAGTAGTGAGGGGATTCCTGGAAGAAAACTTCCCCAGCTTAATGAATGAGATTCAGGCAACCATTCAGGAAGCAGAGAGGATACCAGTTAGACTGAATCCCAGGAAGAATTCTCCAAGGCACATAATAGTTAAAATCTCCAACTTTGAGGAAAAGGAGAAAATCCTAAAAGCAACTAGGCAGAAAGAGGCAGTCACTTTTAAAGGTACTCATGAGAATATTCTCAGACCTATCCGCAGACACAGTGAAGAAGAGGAGAGAATGGAGTAGCATCTTCCGAAAATTGAAAGAGAACAATGCCAATCCAAAAAGCTTCTACACTACCAAACTACATATCAAGATAGATGGAGAATTAAGAGTCTTCCTGGACTAACAAAAACTCAAAGAATATGTTAAAAGAAACCCAGCTCTTCAACAAATTCTTACTGACCCACTGTGGACAGAACAACATGCAGTGAGCACAAATATAAGACCATCACATACAGAAAATCCACCCCCAGAGGTCAACACATTGAAAACAACCCCCAAGATACCATTAGCTCAACTATTAAAAGAAGACAAGAATGAACCCCACCACACAAACACAAAACACACTAACAAGAAAGGAGGTAGGTAAACACCCAATAACAAAAGGTAAGAGATGACTTCACAGAGTCCACAGATGAATGTAACTCTGAATGTCAATGGTCTGAACTCACTCATTAAAAGACAGAGATAGCAGACTCACTTAGAAAACATAACCCACCCATCGATTGTCTACAAGAGACACATCTCAAGCATTGCAGACAAAAATAGGCTGAGAATTAAAGGTTGACACAAAAAAATATACCAAGCAAACAGCAATAAAAAAACAGGTGTAGCAATCCTAATCTCTGAAAATATTAGTCTCAAGGTACAAGCCATAACAAGAAATAAGGAGGGGCACTATATAATGCTCAAGGGATCAGTAGACCAAGAAGCAATTAACATAATAAATATATATGTACCCAACAAGAGACTTGCAAAATTCGTCACTGTTCAAAAGATGAAAAAAGAAATCACAGGCTCAACAATCATAGTAGGTGATTTTAATACATCGCTGTCCTAGAAAGAAAGATCACAGGGAAAGAAGATCACATGGAGGTTACAGAGCTAAACTGTCTAATTAAGTTACTTAACCTTATAGACGTTTTTAGAGATCTCCACCCTAATGCGAATAAAATCACATTCCTTTCAAGTTCACATGGCACATACTCGGAGATAGGCTCCCATGCTGGGACACAAGTCCGGCCTGAGTAAATTCAAGCATATAGAGATCACTCAGGCATCCTTCTTAGACCACTATGCCATAAGGCTGAAAATCAACAACAGGACAGTTTAGAAAACAAAAGCAAACAAGTAGAGGATGATTAACACCCTACTGCAAAATAGTGTGTACTTGCTAAGATCAGAGACTAAATTGGGAAGTTTTTAGAAACCACCGAGAATGAGAATACAACATACCAAAATTTAGGGGGACACAGCAAAAGCAGTTATCAGATAGCAATATCAATTATCAGTCAAATAGCTTGATAGCAATAAATGCACACACGAAAAAGAAAGATTGATGATTAAAATGCTTTCACAAAACCTCCATCAATTAGAGCAAAGTCAACAGAATAATCCTAGTAATAGCAAAGGAAAAGAAATAATAAGCATCAGGGTAGAGATAAATTAGTGAGGATACAAGAAAACACACAGTTCATTGAGGAGGCGGACAAAAAAACCTGAACAGAAGTGTCACAAAGGCAGAAATCCAAATGACCAATAAACATGAGAAAATGTTCCAAATCATTAGCTATAAGGGAAATGCAAATTAAAACAACTATGAGATGCCACCTAACACCCTCAAAGTTAGCCCAATTCAAAAAATCCGAAAGCTACAAGTGCTGGAGGAGGTATGGTGAGATAAGAACTCCCATCCACTGCTGGTGGTTCTGTAGGCATATGCACCCACTATGGAAATCTATACCTAAAACAAAAGGAAATTGAGCTACCATATGACCCAGCAATCATCCTAATGGTCATATACCCAGAAAGAGTTAAAAAACAAACCACAACCACACATCTGCTCTCTAATGTTCATTGTGACGCAGTTCACAATCACAAAGAATTGGAAACAACCTAAATTTCCAACAATTGATGGGTGGATTAAAAATCTTGTAGATCCATATGATGGAGTACTATGCATCCCTAAAAAGTAGGGAAGAACTCATGAAGCACCTTGTCTCATGGGAAGAGTTGGAGGAAATTATGCTAAGCAAATTTAGCCAAGCACAACATGTTCTAAAGTAATCTCAACAAGCACAATGGGCACAGAGACTAAGCTACTTAATGCAAAATTCCTGTGTT
Source organism: Tenrec ecaudatus (assembly GCF_050624435.1). Lineage (NCBI taxonomy): Eukaryota > Metazoa > Chordata > Mammalia > Afrosoricida > Tenrecidae > Tenrec > Tenrec ecaudatus. Next base: position 70,048,562 of record NC_134539.1, on the reverse strand, counting down.
GAAGCCCAGGCACTCTGGCGTGGGTCAGACCCAACCCTGGGATACACATGGCATCCAACGAAAAAGGAGGGGAAAAAAGAAAAGAAAAAGACAAGGATGGTGGGGGAACAGGGCACTAATTCACTCATAGGGAGGGTATTGTTTATGTCTCCACAGGAAAGGATAAAGGGTCCAGACCTCACCTCAGTACACCAAGCCTTCAGGGCAACATACTGGCATGGAACAATGAACTAACAGAGAACTGTGGGGTTGGCCCCAATCTAAGCTACTTTGAACCCCTCCCTCGAAGAATGCACTACAGATGACAGCACTGAAGATATAGCTTGGGGAGAGTGGCAGGTCTGTCCAGACCACATGGGAGCAAACTACGAGGGAAAGATATAGATACATAGATAGATGATAGATAGATAGATAGATAGATAGATAGATAGATAGATAGATAGATAGATAGGACCTCATGATGGCCCATTAAGCCCTGAGATCAACATTCCTGCTTGGAGCAGCCAATGCACAGAAAGGACTATAGGGCCAGCCCCACCACAAGACACGACATCCCCTCACTGGCCTACAGTGTTATGGGGGACAGCACTGGAGACACAGTGTGGAAAGTGTGCCCTATCAGAGACTCACACACACGCGTGCGCTCGCACACCCACACCAGGGTGAAACATAAAGGGAGCACAACAGAGCAGCAAGGTGAGCACAGTAATGAAGTCCCCAAGGAATCCTGCAAATAGTCTTCTGACTCAGTGGGCAGTCCTTGGCACCTCATCAGACCTGATTGGAAAACATTCATAAAGGTCAGCAGACAGACCTGGAACTATTTATAGACTTTCTTTCTTTTTTACTGTATGTCTACCTATATTAGATCAACGGTTGACAGTTCTTGGGGGACATGGGAGAGGAAAAGTCAGCGTAAATGGAGTGGGGAGCCAACAAACTCAGAGACAAGGGGACAAAAAAGATCTAAAATTGATGGAGAGGAGAGTGTAGAATCCCTGGTGGGGGTTCATTAAGTGCAATGTATCCTAGAAGAATTACTGAGAGCTGAATGAAGGGGGAACATGATAGTAGGACAGGAGGCAAGTAAAAGGAACTAGAGGAAAGAACTAGGAGGCAAAAAACTATAGAAGTATAAATATAGGCATGTATATGTGTAGATATATTAATTTGTAATGATAGGGATATGGGTCGATGTACATATATTTATATGTTACGTATGAAGGTAGCAGACAACCTTTGGGCTTCTACTCAAATCCTCCCTCAACACAAGAATACGTTGTTCTAATAACCTGGAATTCTGTGATACTCACCTTCTTGACACGATTGCTGAAAACAAAATGGTGCGTAAACAAATGTGAAGAAAGCTGATGGTCCCCAGCTATTAAAAAAAAAAAAGCGTCTTTGGGCTTAAAGACTTGAAGTTAAACAAGCAGTCATCTAGCAGGGAAGCAACTAAGCCCACGTGGAAGAGGCACACCAGCCTCTGTGATCAGGAGGTGTCAAAGGGATGAGGTATCATTTATCAGAAGATCCAAAACAAGTATATTGCTGTGAATGAGAGAGGCTGGAGTGGAGACCTAAAGCCCATCAGTAGACAATTAGGAATCCCCTTGCAGAAAGGTCACACAGAAGAGATGAAGCAGCCAGGGTACAATACAGCACCAATGAAACACATAACATTCCTCTAGTTCTTGAATGCTTCTTTTTTTTTTTTGATATTTTATTAGGGACTCCTACAACTCTTATCACAATTCATACATATACATACAACAATTGTATAAAGCACATCTGTACATTCTTTGCCCTAATCATTTTCAAAGCATTTACTCTTATGATCATTAGTGTGCTTGACGACGTGATTGCCACAACTAGGGGGCTCACTTCAAGCACTACGTTCTAGCGCTATATTAGACAGTAGGAGCTCTGGTGGCTCAGCAGTAACTGGTTGGGCTGCGATACTCAAGGTCAGTAGTTTGAAACCATCAGCCCACTCTGAGTTAGAAAAGCAGATTTTCTACCCCCATAAAGAGTTATAGTCTTGGAAACCCACAGGGGCACTTCTACCCTGCCCTATAGGGTCACTGTGAGATTCGATTCAATGGCAGTGCGCTTGGAGTGACATATTGGACAGTATTTTGTTGTGATCCCTAGGACTCATTAGCTAATTGTCAGAAGTAGACGGTAAAGCTTTTCTTCCTCAGCTATCTTCATCTGCACGTACTTCTGACCTGTCCACCCTCAGCAACCTGCTTATACTTGAAATGGCAGTGGCCTAGTTTTCAACACGATAGCAACAAGCAACCCACCAGAGTACTGACATACCAAAGGTGGAATAAAAATAGGGGACTAACTCCTCATGTGCCTATAAAATCACCCCTTAAATAAAAAAAGACCACATACATGTGTGTAAAATCATCACTGAAGGTTGTTCATGGAACCAGGTAACATGGCATAAGCCTAAAGAAATTGCAACTCACCTGTCAGTTTCCCCTGAAATACATGTGGCTGTTCGCTTGTGCGCTTCATGTCTTGGCAGAATCAATCCCTAAAACGAGAGAGAGAGAGAGAGAGAGAGAGAGAGATAGGCATCCCTGTCTGCGTATGAAATATTAATGAACTTTTTAGTTGTAAGGTGGGTAAATTGTGAGTAATACCCATTTAAACAACAGTTCATCAAGTGCACACTTGAAGCCAGGCACAGGCCAGCCTTGAGGGTTAAAAACAATGCTTATCTCCTTGAGACATTTACCATCTGGAATGGAGGTAAGTGGGGCTATGTAGGCAGGTCAATATGGTCCAGCATGAAGGAGAAGGCAGGTCAGTGAATAGAAGACAGAGGATGGTGGAGAATATCTCCCAGAGGAAGGAAAACTTTCCTGGAGCTTGGCTCTGGGAAGAAGAATAGGAATTTATAACTTAAAATTCGCTCTCAAAAATCTTATTCCATAAATGGTGATATTGTTATCGTGGTGATAAATGGCATGGTTGGACTTGGAGAATATTACACTGCATGAAATTAATCGATCCTAAAAGGACAAATACGATGTGAGACCACTTGTAAAAAGGAAAAATTAAGACAAACGTTTCCTAACAAAAGAAAGATTTTGAAAACATATTGTTGAGAACAAGGGGATGCTGGAGCAGATATCCAAAGCCCATCTGTAGACAGGGGAACAATCTCCCCACAGAGGAGCCACAGAGAAAGGATGAGTCACCAGGGTGCAGTAAAGCATTGATGAAACAGACTATATTCCTCTGGTTCTTTAAGGCTTCCTCACCCCCCACTACCATGACCCCAGTGCTGCTTCTCCATTCAGGCTAGACCGGAACATGTGCACAGGTACAGAAAGGGATGGGAGCTCACGACACACAGAATCCAGGAGCAGGAGTGGGAATAGTGATACCAGAAGGGTAGGAGGAAGGGGGAAGAAGAAGGGAGAAAGGGGAAATCAATCACAATGACTGACACATAACCATATACCTCTCTACAGCGGGGAAGAACAACAGAAAACCGGGGGGAAGGGAGACAGCGTTCAGTGTGAGATGAAAATAATAACTGTGTACAATCCATCAGTTATAGGGGAGGAGGGAGCGGGGTAAAACAGAGGAGCTGATACCAACGGCTCAATAGAAGGTAAATGTCTAGAAAAGAATGAAGGCAACATATGTACAAACATGCCTGATTCAATCGATGTATGGGTTGTGATAAGAGTTGTATGAGCCCCTAATAAAATGATTTTAAGAAGAAAGAAAGACTTTGAGGGGTGGGGTGGGGGGAAGATGGAACAGGAAATATTGGGTGGTGTAAAGCCCTTGAACAGTATAAAACCTATGAACTCGTAATATCAGCTAACATAACTTGCCTCACCAAAGAGAAGCCATTCCAGCCAGCACATTAAAACCGAACCAAACTCACTGCCACAAACACTAAATCAACACCGACTCTTAGAGACCCAATCTCCATCACATTAAGGATGAACATCTCAACCAGGATGGTCAGAAATTATATTATAAATATCCAAATGACCCTTGAAGAAAACGGTTCCCCACTCCTGGAGGGTAGACAGGTGTTCACTTGGGTGAGGAGGAAGATCGCATTCCACAAAGGGTGGGGGCAGGGAAAGCTACTGAGGGGTTTGCTCTGCTGGTTAGATTGTTTGACACAAAATGGACCGTCTAAAACATAACCCCCCACATAATTCACAATAAAACATTCTTTGTAGGTAAAGCTATTCCAACAGGAGGACTTGGATGAGCAATGGCAATTCATTATGAAACACTTGCCCTCTGGAGTAGAAAATTAAGAAACTTGCTGTGACTGCAATACCTGGTTTGTGGAGAAGACTGCTTTCCAGAGTAGGATGGGATTTGAATGAAAAATCACATGTGCTCTGCTCAAGAGCGTGGAATTTATTCTGTATACCACAGAGCATGAAATAAGGAAGTGGTCATTCTTTGTCATCATTGTATCAGCAGGGTGGGCGAGAAAGGTGCAAAACAAACAAAAAACAAACCCAGTGCCAACAGGTTGATTCCAGTTCATAGGGACTCGAGATCGGGTTTCAGAGATGGTACATCCTTATCAGAGCAGACAGCCTCATCTTTCTCCCAAGCAAAGGATTGGTGGGTTTGAACCATGGCCTTGCTGTTGGCAGCCCAACACCTAACCCATAGCACCCACTAGTGCTCCTGAGAAGGGGGCAAGAAGGAAGGTATAGTGGAAAGAGAGAAGTTATCGCAACACTTTGAAGGAAAGCCCCAAAAAGTAAGCCCAGTGTCATCCAGTTGACTCCAATTCATAGCAACCCTACAGGCCAAAGTGGAACTGTGCCTTAGAATTTCAGAAACGGAATCTTTTCTTTTTTCTTCATTAAATCCTAGTAAGAGCAGACAGCCTCGTTTTTCTCCCACAGACCAGGAACCAATAGTCAGTTTGAACTACTGACCTTGACTTAACCCAGCACACCAGTAGAATTCCTTCTTCAAAGATATCAAAGATATCCTGGAAACAGACAGAGTGCCAGCAGGCAGGAAGGTGGAGGGTGCAGAGAGAGGGACAGTTCTCAGAGGCCCCCACTCTAGTGCAAAACCCCACCTCTGGGAGGGATCATCAAGCAACAAAGCAGAGGACTCAGTGAGTTTGTGGGGACAATAAGCAAATAAGCAGTTGACTATATGGAACTAAAAGCAGATCTATTCTGCACAGTAATTATTTTTATCATATTAAAGACTGGGGTGCTTTGTAGTAAAGAATACTTTAACATTAAACTTCCCAAGCTAATGTCTCAACAAATTCCACACCGTTTTATTTTCAATGTCACATCTAACTAATTGGTCAAAAAAATTGAGGGTCATGATTTGTGAGATTATGGGTGATTCTTTCGAAAAATAAAAGCTATAATTAGAGTTGTTAGTTTGGAAAGGATATAGAATTAAATCAACTTTAAAAATATGGTGGGATAATTTGTCTGCACTGTTGATGGAGGGAAAAGTCCTAAGAAAGAGAAAGTGCTACAGATGGGAGAGGGAAATGCTCACCGCAGACCAAGGATCTGCCCAGAGCATGGGGGGAGAGTTTATCAGGGAGTGGATGGGAGAGATGATGATGAACGTCGTTGTAAATATGTTTGGAGTGTGAGAAGAGAGAAGTTGAGCGAGGACCTTGTTGGTGGCCTTTCACCTGTGGGTGTGTGGGGTAAGATGATCAGTAATGAGATCAAGTCAGGTCTTTCAGGAATGTAGTGGCACTTCCAATATTTACATTGGAGATGATAAATCTCAGCTCCAAGGATAATATAAAGGAATAATTCAGGTGTGTATTGAGAGTGCATATGGTTTCAAAATCATATAGTTTATGATAAAAAAGGTAAGGGTCCTGTTCAATAAAAACCAAACCCAATCCCACTGAATCAATTCCAACTCATAGCACCACTGGATAGGCTTCTTAGTCTCATCTTTCTCCTTCAGAGCAGCTGGTGGGTTTGAACTGCCAGCCTAGGGTTAGCAGCCCAATGCCTACCTGACAGCACCACCAGACTCCGTAAAGCACCCATAGACAGATAACCATGAAAACTGAGAGTGGCTGCTCTTGGAAAAACTGATAGACACTCTAGTTTTCATGCATCATGAGATAAAGACAAGGCTTTCTCCTCTGGCAAAGAGTTAGTCTTACTCTCTCCTACAGGGTGGTTATGAAGTTGGTATTGACTGGATGACAAGGAGTTTGGTTGAATTTTATTGGAGATTTTACCCCCAGCCATTTAAAGACATAGAAATCATTCTTAGCTAATATTCCCTGCACAGAAGAAACAATGGGCAAGATTTGCTGGATTGACCATAGTGTACCAATCCTTGTGTAAGGGAGATTAACAGTAGTAATGATGAAACATACAACTTTCCTCTAGTTCTTAAATGCCTCCTCACCCCACCCCAACCCCCACTATCATGATCCCAATCCTACCTTACAAATCCAGCTAGACAGAGGATGTACACTGGTACAGAGAGGAATTGGAAACATGGGGAATCCAGGGCAGATGATGCCTTAGGACCAGTGCTGACAGTAGCGATACCAGGAGGGTGGTGGGAAGGTGGGGTAGAAAGGCGGAACCAATTACAAGGATCTACTTGTAACCCCCTCCCTGGTAGATGGACAACAGAAAAGTGGGTGAAGGGAGATGCTGGACAGTATAAGACATGACAAAATAACAATTTATAAGTTATCAAGGGTTCATGGGGGAAGTGGGGGAAGGAAGGGGGGGAATGAGCTGATATCAAGGGCTCAAGTAGAAAGCAAATGTTTTGAGAATGATGATGCCAACAAATGTACAAATGTGCTTGACACAATGGAGGTACATATGGATTGTAATAAGAGTAGTATGTGCCCTCAAGAAAATGATTTTTAAAAAATAAAAGACCTGGATCTCAAAAAAATAAATAACAGTATTGGTACATGTAGATTCACTGGTGGTGCAAATAGTTGTGCACTGGGCTGCTAACTGAAAGGTTAGATGTTTAATTCCACCCAGTGGCACCTTGGAAAAAACACTTGTCAATTTACTTGCAAAAAACTCACACTGAAAACCTGATGAAGCATCATTCCACTCTGAGACTCCGAGCTGCCATGGGTCCGAATCATTTGACCGCAACTGATTGGCTTGGTTTTGGTAACTGGACTCTACTTCAGTAGCTCTCGGGGTGCTGTGGGTTAGCTATCAGACCGCTAGCCTCACGGTCAGCGATTGGAACCCAGCAGCCACTCCATGGGACCAAAGAAGGCAAGGCTCCCTGCTCCTGTAAAGAGTCAGGTGTGACAGCCCTGCCTACCGTCGCCATGAGACAGAATTGGATCTGTGACTGTGGGTTTTTGGTTCTGAGTGAGTACTCTAGTTAAGAAAATGAAAGTCTTATTTCCCAGAAATGTAACCTTATCTAAACATGTGAATGAATTTAAACATAGAGCATCATCTTGTCCAATACTTGCCGGAACAGTCCACTGATGAGGGACTCTTTAAATTGCCTTATTTCATTATAAGGTAAAGGACCATTGGAAAATGCAGTCCATTTGAATCAAGTGACAGAATAAAGGAAATTATTTTATTTTTTAAATGCAATTATTTAAAATTAAATTACATTGACCTTTTGCTACAAGATACATAATGGACGTTTGCAGGGTACAGTGTTAAGATTGTTGGCATGCAAACTGCCCCGCAAGGTGAAGATAATGCTTAGCCAGTGCACCACCTAGTGGTTAAAATGTGAATACAAGGTTCTAGTAACAAGCTTTCCTCTGAAAGGGCCAAATGCAGGGAAATACGGATCTAAAATTAGTTTTCTAAACGACAAAATAGAAATCCATAATTTCAGAAGCTTATTTGTTCCTGTGTAGGAAAATATAAAGGACACAAAAGAGAAGAAAGCCCCTCCAGCCTGTAATTTCAGAGTTAAAACTGAGAGACAGCGAGAGATCGTCAGCAGGGTTTGCCTAAGCCTAAATCCAACCTGGCTGATACAAAAGCTTGACAAATTATTTTGAACCAGCTTATTGGATTGTCATAAAAGTTCTAGTGAAAAGGAAAACCAAAAAACAAACCAAACTCTCTGCCGCCAGGTCCATTCTCCCTCCTAGTGACCTAGAGGACAGGATGGAACGCCCCCTGTGGGCGTCCGAAACTGTAACTCTTTCTGGGAGTAAAAAGCCTCATTTTTTCTCCCAAGGAGTGACTGGTGGTTTCAAACTGCTGACCTTGCAGTAACCACTAAACCGTGAGGGCTTCCTAGTGGGAAGAAACATGTAATCTAATTTCACAAATAAGAAAACTCAGGCCTCTTACCATAGTTCTCAACAGCAAGAAAGTTACCCTCCAATTAGCTTTTCAAATATCCATTCCAGTGTCACCGTGGTCACAGGGTGTCAGCATACACAATGCTCCCAATTACCTTTGCTGAATTGGCAAGTTATACATAATACCTTGATTCTAATCAAATAATCTATTTCGGTTTTTGAATCTACTATGAGTTTGGACAAAGTCCCTCAAAACAAAGCAAGCCATGGTATGTGTATCTCGGCACAGTAGGCTTATATCTGTGCTAGAGCTGGAAACCTGTGATAGGGCAGGGGTTCTCCTACATGGACACTCAGGGATCTGATCGCTCTCAACAAGAGCTTTTAAATGTTGCCATTGTGCTCCAGGACAATGTAAAACAATCCTAATGTCTTAAGTCATTTGGATAAATTTTTTAGGATCTTGTTCTGTCAAGCCTCCCCAGGGACTGATTTGCATACGTATTCAAGGTGACTTTGGTATCCTGGTGATGGAGTGGCTACCTGATGGGGTGCAAACAGCAAGGTCGGCAGTTTGAAACCACCAGCCACTCTGCCAGAGAAAGGCAAAGCTTTCTATTCCTGTCAAGAGGTACCGCCTTGGAGACCCTCAGAGGCAGTTCTACTCAGTCCTGTGGTGTCACTATGAGTCAGAGTCGACTCAATAGCAGTGTATTTAATTTAATTTGGGGATTTTGTTTTTCGGAGAGTTTTTTTTTAGACCAACATTTTAATTAATTTTTCCCAACAGTTTTATTGGCACATATTTAACACATCATACAATTGAATAGTTCACTCATTCAATCATGTCTAGGGGAATTCTACAATCTTTCTACAATCACCACCACATCTATCTTTAACCGTGCCCCCCACCCTGGTTAAATCACCTTCAATATGAGTTATGCAATCATGATCAGTTTTCTGATACTGAGGAAGGACCCTTGACGGTATGGTGGGTTACATGTTGGACTGCTAGCCGCAGGGTCTGTAGTTTGAAACCACCAGCCACTCCACAGGAGAAAGATGAGAGTTTTTACTCTGATGATGATTTGCAATCTCTGAAACCTACAGTTACAGCGGTTGCGAGTTGGGCTGCGATCTGCATGGTCATCAGTTCAAAACCACCAGCCACTCCTTGGGAGAAAGACTGGATTCTACTCCTATAAGTAGTTCAAGTCTCAGAAACCCAGAGGGGGTATCTATGAGTCAGCAGTGAGTCGATGGCGGTGAATTTGTTTGTCTGGTTTTGGGTCTGGAAACCCACAGGGGCCATTCTACTCTGTCCTCTAGGGTCACATTGAGTCCAACTTGGCTTGAATGCAATGAGTCTGGTTTGAGTTTTGGAACCAATTAAGGAGTCTGGAGCCCAGTGGGTTAAGCAAAGGGGTGCTAATCAGAAGGTTGACCATTCGTGAATGAAGGGGTAAGTGCAGAGTGGAAACCCAAAGCCCATTTGTCGGCCACTGGAGATCCCCTCACAAAGGGGTTTAGGGGAGGAGATGAGCCAGTCAGGGTGCAATGTAGCAACGATGAAGAATACAGTTTTCCTCCAGTTCCTAAATGCTTCCCCCACACACACACCAACTATCATGATCCGAATTCTACCTTGCAAGTCTGGATAGAGCAGAAGATATACACTGGTGCAGATAGGAGCTGGAGGCACAGGGAATTCAGGGTGGATGATACTTTCAGGACCAGTGGTACAAGTGGCGATAGTGGAAGGGTAAAGGGAGAGGGGGTTGGAAAGAGGGAACCGATTATAAGGATCTATGAGTGACCCAGAAAAGGGGATGAAGGGAGACGTCGGACAAGGCAAGATATGACAGAATAATAATTTATAAATTATCAAGGGTTCATGAGGGAGGGGGGAGCCAGAAGGGAGGGGGGAAAAGAGGACCTGATGCTAAGGGCTTAAGTGGAGAGCAAATGCTTTGAGAATGATGAGGGCAAAGAAAGTACAGATGTGCTTTACACAATTGATGTATGTATGGATTGTGATAAGTGTTGTATGAGCCCCTAATAAAATGTTTTAAAAATAATTAAAAAATAAAAACAAAACAAAAGATTGACTATTCAAAGCTACCACTGCTCTGCAGCAGAGAGATATGGCTACCTGCATCTGGGTGGATTTACGTCTTGGAAATCCTGTGGAGACCCTTTACTCTGCCCTATAGGGTTGCTATGAGTTGAAATTGACTTGATGGCAGTGTATTCTTGACTTTGTTTGTTTGTTTGTTTGATTGATGGGTACATGTTTGAGTCAAACCATTACACCTACCATGGAGCAACAAGTGGTCCAAATTAGTGGCAAGGAGGGTGTGACAGGCCTGGTAGGGATTCAGCAAGGGCATTGTAACTGAGATAGATGACTGAAACTCAAATTAAGGCTGAGCATGACACAGGATAAAGTAAAAGGAAATACAGGAAAGAACAAGAAGACAAAGGGCTTTTATGGAGGACTAAATACAGGCATGTGCACATGTAAACATATTTATATAGGATGCTGGGGAAATATATCTACGTACATATATTTATAGGTTTAGTATAAAGGCAGCAGATGGACACTGGGCCTCCATTCAAGTACTTACTCAATGCAAGAATACTTTGTTCTATCAAATTGGATTTCCATGATGCTCACCTTCCCGACATGATCGCTGAAGACAAAAATGTGCATAAGTAAATGTGGTGAAGAAAGCTGATGGTGCCTGGCTATCAAAAGATATAGCATCTGGGGTCTTAAAGGCTTGCAGGTAAACAATAAGCATCTAACTCAGAAGCAACAAAGCCCATATGGAAGAAGTACACCAGCCTGTGTGACCACGAGGTGTAGAAGGGACCGGGTATCGGGCATCAAAGAACAAAATATCATATTATTGTAAATGAGGGGGAGTGCATAGTGGAGACCCAAAGCCATCTGTAGGTAACTGCACATCCCCTTACAGAAGGGTTTCAGGGAGAAGATGAGCCAGTCATGATGCAGGGTAGCAACAATGAAGTATACAACTTTCCTCTAGTTCTTAAATGCTTCCTCCCCCCAAAACTTTCATGATCCCAATTCTACCTTACAAATCTGGCTAGACCAGAGGATGTGCACTGGTACAGATAGGAACTAGAAACAGGGAATCCATGATGGATGATCCCTTCAGGACCAGTGGTGAGAGTGACAATACAGGGAGGGTGGAGGGAAGGTAGAGTAGAAAGTGGGAACTGATTACAATGATCTACATATAACCTCCTCCGGGAGAACTACAGAAAATTGGTTGAAGGGCGATGTCGGACAATGTAAGATATGACAAAATAATAATTTATAAATTATCAAGGCTCATGAGGGAGATGGGAGTGGGGAGAGGGGAGGGAGGGGGAAATAAGGAGCTGATACCAAGGGCTCAAGTAGAAAGGAAATGTTCTGAGAATGATGATGGCAACAAATGTACAAATGTGCTTGACACAATGGATAGATTGTGATGAGTTGTACAAGTCCCCAATAAAATGTTTATTTGAAAATGAAGATGCAGAACACTCAGACAAACAAAAACCATAACACCTGCTTCAGTTTATCCAAGTCAGCTATCAGTCGGCAGATGTGACCCCTTCAGCCAAGTGAAATGGTTGACTGGGGAAATGGGGAAGGAGTACAGCAATGGTCCCATGAGGCATGAAAAGGTCAAGGCTGGCTGATGCTTCCTTTCATTATTCTCCAATGAATAGTCGGCTTTGTTGAAGCCCTGAGAATGATGGAGGGCTCAAGACTATGTGCCAACATTCCCTCTACTTGTCAACCATTAGTCTGGAACAATCCCTTGAGTTTCCAAAACTTTGTTCTCCTTGTAGCCTCCCTATTCTTGCCTCATCTATAACTCCTTACAAGAAAAAAAAAGTCTATTTGTGTCAATATCGGAGGAGAGCCACTGTGTCAAAGTCACGTATTTCTTCTCCAGGTGGAATAACCCCAGTTTTCCATATCACACTGGTTTCTAATTTTCCATCAAGGTCTCTATCTCCCAAACAGTAGCCGTGGGATACATTGTTGTTAGTTGAGTCAGTTGTGTCTCATGATGACCTTACATGTGCCAAATAGGGTTTTCAATGACTGCCACAACTCAGAAATTGGTCAGCAGGTCTATCTTCCAAAGTGTTTTAGGGGATGCTCAAACAACCAACCCCATTGGCTAGTAGTTGACCACTTGACCATTTGTATCTCTCAAGATTCCTACAGAGTACATTACTAAGCTCTTACTAAGCCATTGAGTTTATGCAGATTCAACCCCAAGCCAATTGCCGTTGAGTCAATACCAACCTGTACAACCCATACCCTGTACGGCAGAATAGAACTTCTCCTTCGGATTTCTAAGACTATCTGTCTTTGCTGATGCATTGCTTATCTTTCTCCGGTGGAGTGACTGATGGGTTTGCATGTTGTTAGGGTGACTTAACTAGGGAAACAAATCCAGTGACACGCACATATGTATAAGAAAGAGCCTGATATCAAGAGGTAATTGTATATCAAGAAAACAGCCCAGCCCAATTGAACTCAAGTCCATAAGCCCAATAGTAGTCCAAAAGTCCCTTTTCAGGTTCAAGCAGCCACATGCAGAAAGCAGTAAGATCACAGGCACAGTCATGTGTGCACAGTCAGGTGGATCTGAAGTTGGTGGAAAATATCGCAGCCCTCTGGGTGCATGCAGGAAGATGAAGGCACACAGAGAGTCTGCCCTCCAGAGAGCTCTGAATCCTAGTCACACCTCCAAGTGAGGTCATCAGACTGCCACCTGACTGACAGGCAAAACCTCACCCCTACACTTTTGTAAATCTTCAAGTTGACATGAAGTTTTGTAACCACCACAGTGGCCACAATCATAGTGACTCATTTGTTGACCTCGGTTGAAGATGAATCTTCAGGCTTGGTGGCTGGTGAAGAAGAGGGGAAAATATTACCTCCTTGATTCTCAGAAACATTTCTTCAGCCGTGTTCCTTATTCTAAGGTATTTCATGGGGCAGGGGGAGAAGGTTTGGTGTCTAAATAATTTTGGGAAATATTTCATCCTTATTGGCTTTCCCCTGAAGATTCACTATTCATAATGCTAATGATACTGGGAAATTTTTCAGCAAAGAAGCATGTCTAACTTTGCTTCACTCATTATTTCCAAAGTCATTAGGCCACAAAATCAATTTCCAGTCTTGTTCTCCATAAGCTACATCTTAATGTTTCAATGATACTTTGTAAACTTGAGAAATAAATGTTTGATATTACCCATGCAAGCTATAATTTTGTGTTCTTTGATCATATGATGTTATAAATTCACATTAAGCTTCCCTAGCGATTGAATGCTTTCATTCTTTCACACATTGCTGCTGTTAAGTCATGCCTCTTCTCATCTAGAAAAATTTCAATCAGGAGTATGGACCCAACTCTTGACTTTTCCTGTATTCCTATTAAGCATCATGTTACTACAATCAGCTCATCATTTTAACCTGTTAATATCTTTACATCGAGAGTACACTGCTTACCAGCTTTGTAGGGCATCCTGGTTGCATAGTGGATTACACATTATGATACTAACTGAAAGGTCAACAGTTCAAACTCACCTGATACTCTTTGGAGAAAGATGAGACTTGCTGATCCCTTGAAGGTTTACACCCTCAGAAACTCAACGTGTGTGTGTGTGTGTGTGTGTGTGTTTTGGGAGGAGTGGGGGGTAGGGGTGGGACACACAGACCAAGATGTATACAAAAGTACATTGCGTTTCCCTCTCTCTATGTATACAGATGTGAGTATAAATACAAACACATACAAAATATATATAAAATAAGTTGAAAACATTTGCTTACCTCAAGGAAGGAGGACTGGGGGCAAACAGAGAGGTGATTAAATATTACTTAATATAATTCTACAATCACTTGAACTGCTGCTTGACTGCATTATGCATATTCCTGCTTATTTTGTTTTTATGATCATACATAAGCTGTCAATTTTAGAGAGCATATACAAACACTCCATGGCCTGTTAGTAAGTCATATATCTTCATGGTCCTCTACCCATAGAATTTAGGGGCCGAGTGAAAGCAAAATGACACTTCATAGGTGGCGTTGCGCTCCTAACCCAAATGTCAGTGGTTCAAATCCATCAGCCATGTCAAGAGCTAAAGGTGAGGCTTTCTGCTTCCTTAAAGGCTTTCAGCCTTGGAAACCCCCGAGGGGCAGTTCCGCTCTATGCTACAGTGTGTGTATGAGTCATGGCAATGAGTTTGGCTACAAATAAAGGTTTGATATTCAATTATCTAAGTTCAGTGTGGTTTATTACCACCCTTTGAATGAAATCATTCAGCTGGTAATGAATTAATCAACGATCTTTAAGACACAACTGACAAAGCAATACCAAATAAAGAAGTGGGAAATGCGTTGTGGGCCAGAATGCCAATGGGAGCTCATGTGACCGTCTTAGCCAATGGGGCTCTAACCCGATGCTAAATTCAGAAAGGAAACAGCACATTAAATTGATTCATCTCTGCAACTTTCAGCATATACAATGAGATGAGGAGCCATTTAACAGAGCAACTCAATTCAATTACATGAATTTCTCAGGCATCTTGCTGTGACAATCATTGAAAACATCATCAACTAATTTGCTTTTTGCAAAGTACTATTTATTTAGGTCAATAAAAGTGTCTTCACGTTTCCTGATTTATGTTTGCGTGTTCTGTCCATCAGTAGAAAGGTTTAATAAATATGCTGCTTAATTATTGTGGAAATTGTTCACTAAATCTCTATGATTGATCATCCTTGGGGACAACATTTGTGTTTAAGGAGGGTAAAAGCTAAAACCAGAAACCAAATATCAGGGTTACCTGTATTTTAAGACTTTGTGGACGGATCCAGGCCTTTGGGGCCACAGAGAAATGTACACCTTCAAAGTCAAAATTAGGCCCTGATCCTCCCCTCCCCACCCCTGGGTCCCCTGACCCACCCAGATGGGGTTCTACCCTGCAGAAGAGCAGCTCAGATGTGTTATAAAAGATGTTTTAATCCTGAAAACAATGAGAGAGAAGGCCAGAAAGAGCTGTTCTGAACAAATTCGAGATTTTACAAATGTTTGAAGAATACCAGAAAGAAAATTCTACACGGAAAGCTTACTACACTGATCCAGCTTTGTAGGAAGAGCGCAAAATGGAATGCCTGAAAGAAAGAGAAGAATTCAGGGAAACTGGAATTCCTACCCAGAAAAGGCTACAGAGGCTTCCTACGGGCATGCAGGAAAAGATTTAAGTGACATTTGGGAACTCAAATAGTTACAGAAGGCACAGTCAATTGAATAGATGCATCAAGATAAAGAGGTGGCTTTTGCTTTATCCTAAATCATGGAAATGTTAATTTATCTTAAATTTTTGATTTGGGTTATTTCTTGTTTTTTTATTAAAAGATCATTTTATTGGGGGATCTTACAACTCTAATTACAATCCATACATCGATTGTATCAGGCATAGTTGTATATATGTTGATTTTTGGAAAAAAAATATATACACCTATATACTTGAGTGTAAGCTGACCCAAATATCAGCGGAGGCACCTAATTTTACCACAAAAACTGCATTAAAAATGTGCTGGAAAACCCCAGCTTATACATTAATATATTCGGTGTGTGTGTGTGTTCTAATAGTTGTATTAATAAGGATTGAATTCGGCAAGTAGCAGAAACTGGCTTGGGCTAATTTAAGATTCATCTTTTAAAAGCTCAGCAGGGAGGCTGGACAAATGCAGGAAATCAAGCACAACTCAGCTTGGCGTCTGACCAGCTAAAACCACACTCAAAAATCACACAGGAGGAGAAGTCTGGCCAGAGTTCTGCTGAGACCACGTCTTCATAGATTCTAAACGCCCCTTCATCTGTATCCAACCAGCACTGTACAGGCTGGGGAACCCTGCAACGTGAAATGAGGTGTCGTATGGAGGGATACCCTGAGTAAAAATTAAGTCTGTGTTCAATGCTCATCTCAATGGTGCAGGCACGTTCTGACTGCCAAGTCCCCTCTCAGGTCCTCTCATCTCCTGGAACAACCTTTGTGTTCCTCCCTTCCAATTCCCTGCCTTTCTCATTATTTCATCTAGGTCCCTACATCCCCAACAGGTTGGTGATTTCAACCCACCAGGCACTTCACAGAAGAAAGGGGGTTCTGCCTGCTTCTGTAAGGACTGACAGTCTTGGAAGCACTAAGGCTCTAGGGTCGGTCCTACAGGGTCAACGTGAGTTGAAATGGACTCGATGGCAGTGGGTTGGATTTTTGTTTGGCCACTCTTGATCCAGCTCTCATGACTGGACCATGACTCACCACTGCCATCAGTCTCCTCCCTTTCCCTTCCTGTCCAGTCTCTCTTCAATCAGAGAAAGCCATCGCTGGTCTTTGAAAAAGAGAGATCAAAGAAGAGCAGAAGGCTATCTGTAGTGGAAAATCCTTGTTCTGGTTGTCAAGGGTGAGGCAAGATTGATATGTTAGAACTCGGAATCTATACACCCAGGAAATATTGTCATCTAAGACTCAGGTCTACATTTCAGCTATAGCCCAGTTCTGAGCCATGGAGTTGATTCTGGCGCCTAACAACCTGTACAACAGAACAAAACATGGCCAGTCCTGTCCCATACCCACAATTGTTCTTAGATTTGAGCCCGTTGTTGCAGCCACGGTGTCATTTCATGCTGTCCTAGTTTCCTAGGATGGCCATCAGGACAGACATTTATTTTCTCACAATTCTGGGGCCTATGAGTCTAAATGCAGGGCCCTGGCAGAGCTGTTCTCCCTTTTGTAGGCTTAGAGAGGATGCTTCCTTCTGGTAGCTCAGGGCAATTCTTGGTGCTCCTTGACTTGTAGATGAGTGCTCCCATGCTGTCTTCCTCTCTCTGTGAAACGTTATCTTCTTTCCTAAGACAATAGTGATATGGGATGAGGGGGTTAGGGTCCAGCGTCCTATGGTGTGATTGCTGATATCTTCAAAACATACAAAGCCATTGCCATTGAGCCCGTTCCGGCTAGAATAGAACTACCCACTTAAAGGGCCCCAGGGCTGCTAGGTTTATTAAGGCCCACTGTCATATTTATTTCCCGTGGGGCTCTACTAGCTTCAGAGGCTAGGACTTCAACATACCTTTTTTTTTCTTTTAGGTAAGGGGCGGAGGGAGTGGATGGTTCTTGGTGGAAGCTGGAGGGTGCCCTCTGGGCCCAGGAACCATTGAATTTGCTAAACCATTTCTCCCGTGGTGTCTTGGGGAGTGTAGAGCCTGCAGGTGCACATTGCACAGCAACAGTACAGCCAGGAGTGGAAGACAATCTCAGCGTGAACTCAGCCCCAGGAGGTGTGCGAAGGGGCTCCAGTGGTTTGGGGAACAGACTGAGTGGTCCCTGCGACAGGACTAGAACCTATGTCCTCAGAAGACTGCCGCAGGAGACGCAGCCTCGAAGTCCGCCCTAGTGCAGTGCTGGGATTGCACGGAGACTTGTGGTCTACAGTCCAAAACTCAGCCACTGCACACCTGGGAACCTGTCTACTGCTCTTGTTATCACCCGCAGAAAGTCCCCGTGGTGCGTGAACTAAAGGACTGAAGGTGTCCTTGGAAGGGGAAGACTTGGCAGACTGGTTATGGAAGGCCCTGAAAACCCAGGTCAGCGCCCTCCGTTCACTTCCCATTTGTGGCGACTTCAACATATCTTTTGGGGGTGGGGGATCCAAATCATACCTAACAGTGACTTACCATTTCAAGTGGCCAGGCCTGAGCGCGTTCCAGACTACGGAGTCAGTGATTCGCTGGGAAAGTCCCAGATAAACTGCAATTAGTTGGTCACATTAGAAATAGTACTTCCATGAGAAACTACATTCTGTACCTCAAATAATCCTTGGATGCAGCCAGTTGGAAAGTACCTCTGCTCATAATACTCAATTTGGCTTTTTTTTTTTCCATTCAGGGCAGGCATGGATCTCTTAATATGAGTTTCTGACAGTTTCATCTAGAAATCTTAATGCTCAGTAATATTTTATAGAGCCTGGATCTAGTTATAACAAATATATCAAGAAATATTAGTGACGTGGCCAAAAGTTTTTTTTTTAAGTCAAGAAATGGCTTTAGAAATCTTTCTTTTAAAGCAGGATTATTTCAGATTTACGATCAATATTTGCCCTAGGCAGGTTGGAGAGACCTTGCTGGCTCAGAGCCTGGCTGGCATGTCTTGTGAGAAACTTGGTCACCAGCAGGGGTCAGCTCTGCAGGTGAGAAAGAATCACATTTGAAAAGCACAAGCAAACATCAATGAAACCAAACTCACAGCCCTTTGGGTCAGGCTGATCTATTTGGGTTCCATGCCCTACTTTCAGGGATTTGGGGATCTTTTACCTTTGGCTTCTTGAATTTATTTTCTGGTAAATCAGAAAGAAAAGAAAAAATGTTTATAGGAACTAAGTGTGCTGTGCCTGTATTTAAGTTCCTGGCTTGATATGCCTTTACGACTGATTCATGAAGTGTGCCATTTTGTTTTCTCGTGAAAGTGGAGCTGGAGGGATGCAGCTGCGGGTGGGTGGTCTAGCTGAGCGATGACAGCAGTAAGTAATAGAGAGGGCCCGTGGGTAAGGCAGGGAAGGGGGAAAAGTCAGTCTGAAGGCAAGTCAAAATAATCTTGCTACAAAATCAGAGAAACCAAAACTTGGTCTAATTTTCTTATTAGGTGAAAGTATCAGACTGTGAAGCTATTGTTTCTTGACATCCTCCATTAGAAGATCTAGATGCATCTGAAGATGACGTCCCCGTTCCTCTATGACTGGGCAGTTTTGTGCTCTTCAATTAACACCACCTCAAAAGAGCAATTATTTTCCATTTTTAAAATTGTGAATTAGATGGGGGTTGCATTTGAGATGATCAATTTTGTATTCAACAATTTAAGGTACTTCACTTGCTTGTCCTACTTCCCCCCTTCGATTTCTCTTGGCATCCTTAAGAACTCAAAGCATATTCTTGAGAAATGTCCTTCAAGTTTGGGGAGCAAAAAGAAGTCTGAAGGGGCAAGGTCAAGGCTACGTGGTAAAAGGGATCGAGTTCCCCCATTAAATTCTCATAGGCTAGTCCTGGCTGCCCTCAAAGAAGGAGCAGGCACATTGTTATGATGGGGGCGGGCGGGGGGCGAATCCCTGGTGTTTTTCTCACCAATGCAGTTTTGAATGTTCTTTAGGATTCTTCCTGATAAACCCCAGGAGTTATCCAGGCTCCCTGGAGAAAAATCTATCAAGGTGGCTTCTTTGGAATTCCATCCTTTGAAGATGACCTCTCTACTTTGAATTTACCTAGCCCAGCAGATAGCCCCCCATAGCCACTGTTCCAGTTGGATGTGTTCTTGAAGGCACTTAAATGGAACCAACACAAATGCTTTCCGAAGCATGCTTGGATCAGCAGCATGTTTAAACACATTTTACTTGGAAAAAATCCTGAATGTGTGAACTAGAACCTACCTTAGAAACTAGACTTCTCACTTATCCTCATATTTTTCACTCACTGTGCCAGGGTGGCGGGGACTTTGCTCAGCTAATGACATGGATGCATGAAAAATGCCTGGAAGTGTCTTATGTTGAGGAACGGCATCTGGGGCACTGATGCAGCGGCTCCTGTGCACTGCTGGTAGCCAATCCTTTAGAGGCAAAGAAAGAGCCCGGCGACCGAAATCGGAACTCATTGGTTCTGATTATTTGTGGTAGAACCCGAGAGGGTAAAAGACGGCTGGTGTCGCACAGAATTGCCCACCCCATATATGCAGTTGAAACCAGAGGTGGGCCCAGGGGGATGTAAGAGATGCTACAGGTCTCTATAAAAAAGCGTGGTATTTGACAAGATTACCTCGCTCTCATCCACCCTACTATTTTAGCTGCCATAGCATATAGTACTGAAAGGGCAATGCTTAATTCACTTGATTTGAAAAAGAATAAATCAGTAAGTAGGGAGCATAGTGTTTAAGTGTGTTGTAGGCTCTGAAGACAGGTACATCTCTGCCAATCAGCCGTGCCAATGACTGGCTGTGTAATCTCAGACAAAGTAATGAAACCGATGATTTTAGTTATCTATGCTGTGTTATCAATCACTGCGAAAACGTTTCCAGCTTATACCAACAGTAGTGATTGGCTTACCTGAACCGGAGGATGCTCCAAACAGACCTATTCACATGGCTGATAATGGAGCACTGGCTTTTGTTGGGAGACCTAAGCTCCTCTTGATGAAAACCTTTCTAAACAGCTACTTGAGAATCTTCTCAGCGTGGCAACTGGCTTCTCTTAGAGCAAGCGATTCAAGAGACCATGATGGAATCGAGGATGCATCTTATGACGCGGCCTGGGAAGACACACACTATCCCTTTTCCATTTGCTGTTTATCAGACAGACAAGCCCCGATTCAAGGTGGAAGAAACTACACAAAGGCGTGAATACCAAGAACAGAGGACTATTACATGTGGTCTTGGCAGCTTGTTTCAACAGAGTTTCAGTTTTGTTAACAATGAAAATAATTGTAAGAATTCTCATAGGATTGTTCAGAGGATGAAATGAGAGAATACACTTGAAGGTCTCAATAGGGTGGCATAGTAAATGCCCAGTCTATGTTAGCTGCCCTACTCTTATCTAGTGCTTTCCTCTGTCCTCTTTCTCCTGCCCGATGACAAAGCATCACTGCAGCCATGCACTAATGTACAATTATTAGGGGTCACGTACCCAAAGTGTCACATGACTTCTCTGGACCCAAAGAGAATACACTAACAAAAAAGTTTTTGTGGAGTCAGGTAGTTAGTTTATTGTGCCAACCTGGCCGATAAACACATGTGGGGTTAATTGAAGGGTGGAGGGACAAATGGCTTGGTGAGCCTCACCTTTCTAGTTCTTGGGTCTCTTGCTCTGTGATGGTCGGACCAGGGTGCAGCTGCCTTAGCCAGTTCCCTGCTTCAGCTGGCAAAGCTCACTTCCTGCAAGACATCCCCAAGGAGAAGCCACATGGACCTACCCCGATGCAGCCCTGGGTGCTGGAGCAGCCGCGTGGAGATCTCTGCCAGTGCTGAGATGCTTACACGTTCACTGACTCGGCTTTCCTCCTGCAGTAGGTGTCATGATGTGTGTTTTGTGAGATGGAGGAGGACTTTGTGGATTGGTGTCAGGCATATGGGTTCATGTTGGACTTGTGGGCTTGGACAGCACTGGGTTGGGATGTTTTCTTGATGTGCACTTTACCTTTATATAAAACTCTGTCTTATACATGAGTTTCTGTGGATTTGTTTCTCTAAAGTACCCAGACTAACACAAGGAATAGCAGTGCTTGAGAATGTTCTTAAGTGAAAACTGTGATATGATTGCATTGCATTTACAGCTTTTACCCACATCAAGCTTTCTCTACCCTAAAGGGTTTCTCTATTTTGGTCTGACTTTTGTTAGGTACCTGCGAGTTTGTTCTGACCCATAGTGCCCCTATTCACAACAGAACAAAACACTGCCCAGTCCTGTGTCATCCTTACAACCGTTCCTCTGTGGGAGCCCGTGGTTGCAGCACGGTGTCAACCCATCTTGTTGAGGGCTTTCATCTTCTTCTCTGCCTCTCCACTTTACCAAGCAGGATGCCTTTCTCTAGGGACTGGTCTCTCCAGACATATCCAAAGCATGAAGGATGAAGTCTTGCCCCAAAGAGTGCTCTGGCCATAATCTCCCCGGACAGATTGGTGGTCCTTTTAGCAGTTCATGGTACTTTTTTTTTCTTCAATATTTTCCCCTAACACCACAATAATTCTAGTGCACTGGTTCTTCTTTGGCCTTTCTTACTCAATGTCCAACTTTTACATGCAGATAAGGCTATTGACAATGCCATGGCTCAGGTCAGATGCACCTAGTCCTCCAAGAAACATCCTTCTCTGTAGCTTTCCTCTAATCCTGACACCAAAGTGTCATGTTAAGTAATGTTCACCTGAGAGCCCTTGGAGGTGGTAACAACTCCCCTGTCTCCAGCACACTGTGAGCATTTATTTCCTTATGACCTTGAATCCTATTTCTTTTCTTTTTTTAACAATTTCATTAGCACTTCATCCACATGTCATATAATTCAATAGCATGAAGAAGAGTTGTACAATTAGCATCACATTTAATTCTAGAACTTTTTCTTCTCCTTGTACTCATCATTATTCATGTATTTTTCCTCAATTGTGGCAGAAATATATGCAACAAAATGTTCTCCAATTCCACAACTTCTGCATGTATAATTCAGTGCCACTGATTATACTCCTGGTGTTGTACACCAGTACTGATAACTTCCCCCCATTATTCCACCACCATTAACACAAACTCAATGCCCCCTAAGCAACAATTTTCTTCTTCATTCATGATTAACATTGGTCAAGTTTGGGTTCTCTCTTTTTCCTAGTAGTTTCTTGATATAACATTCACATATCACACATTTTCATGGTTAAATTGCTTTTTAAAAGAGTTGGATACCCAAGGGGAGGGTATGGTTTATATCTCCACAGGGAAAGTGGGACCAGACTTCAACCCAGTGTCGCAAGGTGTGAATGCAATATCCTGGCGTGGAGGACGGAACCGGTGGAGAGGTCTGGGAGGCTGGCCCCAGCACCATAAATTAAGTGGATTCCTGCCCCTCCCCCGAAAAGAACTTGTTCCAAAGGACGACATTGACCCTGCAGCTATGGGAGATGGACATATCTGATCAGAGCACACGGGAGCAGATGAAGGGGCAGGAGGAGAGAGTGGAGCACAGCCTGGCCCACCAGGCCGTGATGATGATGTTCCTGATTAGAGCAGTCAGTCCACAGAGAGAACAACATGGCTGGCCCTACTATGAGACATGATGCCCCTCAGTGACTAAGGGCGATACAGGGGACAGCACCGGAGACACAGTGTGGGAATTGCACCTGACCTGATCCCACCACACCGAGGCAAATCACTGGGGGAGTGCAGCGGAACAGCAAGGGAATGGAGTGGCAAGGTCCCCAGGGAATGCTGAAATCGGACTTTGGGGCCAGGGCGTGGTGCCCCAACAGACTGGACTGGAAAACGCTCCTAAGGGCCAGCAAAGATCCCTGAACTAACTACAAGCTTTTCTCTTGTGAACTGTTTTGTTCTGTTCTTTTTCAGTGGTTTGTTTTGGTTGTATTGTTGTCTGGTTGTATACTGTTGCTTTGTGTTCCTCTGTCTAGTTTTCGTGCATGTTAGTGACCCCACAGGTCTGTCTGAATAGGACAGGCTGGATGAACTATCTGGATGAAAAACAACGGGACCGACAGTTCCGGGGGGACTTGGGGTGGGGGGTAGGGGGGGTAAGGAAGTGGTGTTAACAAACCCAGGGACAAGGGAAAAACATGGGACCCCAAAGGGTAGAGAAGGGGGAGTGGCAGGCCTGATGGGAAATGATCAAGGGTAAGGTTGCTTAGAGAAGAGGTATACTCTAGCCCAGGGGGCGATGAAGCATGGTAGTAGGGCAGGAGGAAGGTCAAGGGAGATGGAGGAAAGAGCTAGGAGTCAAAGGGCATTCATGGAGGTCTAGACAAAGACATGTACATGCATATATATATAGGAGGTTGGGGAAATAGATCTTTGTGTCGATATTTATAGGTCAAGTATTAAGGTGGCGGAAGGACCTTGGGCCTCTACTCAAACACTCCCTCTATGCATGAATACCTTCTTTTATTAAATTGGAACTCTATGATGCTCACTCTCCCGACACAACGGCTGGAGCCAAAGTGTGTGAACAAGTAAATGTGGTGAAGAAAGCTGATGGTGCCCGGCTATCAAAAGAGATAGTGACTGGGGTCTTAAAGGCTTGAAGATAAACAAGCGGCCATCTAGCTCAGAAGCAACAAAGTTCACATGGAAGAACACACCAGCCTGTGTGATCGAGTTGTCCCAAAGGGATCAGTTACCAGGCATCAAAGAACAAAAAATCATATCATTGACTGCACACCTCCATGATAGGATCGCTGAAGACAAATGGGTGCACAAGCAAATGTGGTGAAGAAAGCTGATGGTGCCCGGCTATCAAAAGAGATAGTGTCTGGGGTCTTAAAGGCTTGAAGGTGAACAAGCGGCCATCTCGCTCAGAAACAAATAAGCCCACATGGAAGAAGCACACCGGCCAGTGCGATCACGAGGTGCCCAAGGGACCAGATATAAGGCATCATGCAAAAAAAAAAAAAAAAGATATGTGTGTGTATGTATGTGTATATATGTGTATATGTATATATGTATGTGTATATATATATTATATTAAATGAAGGGGGAAGTGCAGAGTGGAGACCCAAGGCCCAAGTGTCGGCCAATGGAGATCCCCTCATAGAGGGGCTTAGGAGAGGAGATGGGTTAACTAGGGTGTGAGGTAGTATTGATGAAGAACACAGCTTTCCCCCAGATCCTGGATGCTTCCTCCCCCCAACTACCATGATCCGAATTCTACCTTGCAGGGCTGGATAGGACAGAGGCTGTACACTGGTACATATGAGGGTTGGAGGTACAGGGAATCCAGGGTGGATGATACCTTCAGGACCAAGGGTGTGAGGGACGATGCTGGGAGAGTGGAGGGTGAGTGGGTTGGAAAGGGGGAACTGATTACAAGGATCCACATGTGACCTCTTCCCTGGGAGAGGGACAGCAGAGAAGGGGGGAAGGGAGACCCCGAATAGGGCAATATATGACAAAACAACGAGGTATGAATTACCAAGGGCATATGAGGAAGGGGGGAAAGGGGAGGAGGGAGGGGCGGGGGGGAAAAGAGGACCTGATGCAAGGGGCTTAAGTGGAGAGCAAATGCCTTGAGAATGATTGGGGCAGGGAATGTATGGATGTGCTTTATACAATTGATGTACGTATATGTATGGATTGTGGTAAGAGTTGTTGGAGTCCCTAATAAAATGTAAAAGAAGAAAAGAGAAAAAAATGATTAGGGCAAAGACTGTACAGATGTGCTTTATACAATTGATGTATGTATATGTATGAACCGTGTAAAGAATTGTATCAGCCCCAATAAATTGTTAAAAAAAATAAATAAAAAAATAAATAAATAAAAGAGTTGGATATACAGTTGGAGTGCTCCCTCCCCCTCCTGCATTCACTGTTTGCTCCCCAGACTCCCTAACCCTCCCTGCCCCCACTACTTTACAACTCTGATAAACAATTGCATGAGTTATAGTCTCTATGAATCCTTTACTTTTGTCCTCCCTAAACTGAGAAACCCAACAGAAATAATAAAAAAGAAAAAACAAAACAAAATGACAAGAAAAAATAATAGCAATATAAAGATAAAATGCAAATTACAAGTCAGAAAGAAAACCAGCCAACAAACAAAAGACTAAAAAAACAAGAATCTAAAGAAACAAAAAAGAAATACATTGTCAATCATCCCCTTAGAGTACAAGGACAATTGCATTGATAACATCAATAGTTTATTTGAGGATAGTCCAACTACAAACTGCAATCCGTGATTGAATCTCATTTCTGAGCCCGACTTGATTTTTGCTGTTCAAATTTTTATTGAAAATTAGGTAAAATTTTACAGAGCAGATAGATCATCAGTTTTCCCTTCAACGATTCATTTTGTTTCAAATAATCCATTTCAATCCTCTCCACATTCCACCGCACGTTCCAGTTTCTCCCTCT
Source organism: Tenrec ecaudatus (assembly GCF_050624435.1). Classification (NCBI taxonomy): domain Eukaryota; kingdom Metazoa; phylum Chordata; class Mammalia; order Afrosoricida; family Tenrecidae; genus Tenrec; species Tenrec ecaudatus. The sequence continues at coordinate 70,022,583 of NC_134539.1, read as the reverse complement.
TTTCTGTGTCCATTCCCCGCTCAACACTAACCCTCTGGGCTTTGATGTTAGGAACGACTGTCCCTTTGAACGCAAATGATTGTTTTGCCACAGGGGTGGATTCAACTCCCAACCTGGAAGGGGATGGAGGGTTATAGTCTCTGGGTCCCCTCTGTCTCCTTCTGTTCAGTAAGGCCAATCTCTCGTGATTTTGAGTTACGTGCCACATTTTACACATATCTCTGATCAGTCAGCATTGGCTCTAAATTGATGGGCTGTTTTCATATGTCTTTTGATTTTCATCATTCTTTTTTCCAAAAGGAGCTCTTAAAAAATGCTCTGGAAGCATATGATTGTGTTGTGTATTCGACTGCCAACCACAATGGCGCTGCTTCACACCCTCCAGCCACTCTGAAGGGGAAAGATCGAAACATCTACTGGAAAGACGTGAGTCTCAGAAACACACAGCGGCCGTTCTGCCCCTCCTATGAGGTTTCCATGAGTCTGGGGGGGCTAGATGGCAGTGAATTTGGATCTTTGAGTTTTCTTTCCTCCAGATGGGGAGGGGACCCGCCCTCATTTGTAGTTGTTGATTGCTTCCATTGAGTTGGCTCTGATTCATGAAGGTCTTATGTGTCACAGAACAAAACACAAAACACCGTCTGGCCCTGAACTGTCTTCAAGGTTGCTGGTAAGAAAGAGTCAGTCTACTGTAGAGTCCAATTCCCTAGTTGTTACTGCGATTTTTTGAGAAACAGAACAGCACCCTGCTTTTGTTGTTGTTGTTTAATGTCTGCTCTTTGGATAGATTTTATAACATGACCACATCCAAAGCTTCTCAAAGTCTCAGCAAGGTAGCATTTTTATTTTATTTATTTATGTTTAATTATTTTATTGGTGGCTGTATTAGTCTGAGTACTTCAGAGAAACAAATCCACAGAAATTCATGTATACGAGAGAGTTTTATCTAAAGGTTAAGTGCACATCAAGAAAACATCTCAACTCGGTGCTACCCAAACTCACAAGTCCAACATTAACCCTTATGGCCTACACCAATCCACAAAGTCCTCCTCCATCTCACAAAACACACACTATGATGCAGACTGCAGTAGGAAAGCGAAGTTAGTGAACGTGTAAGCATGTCAGCGCTGACAGGGGTCTCCACACGGCTGCTTCAGTACCCAGGGCTACATCGGGATAGGTCCATGCGACTTCTTCACAGGGATCTCTTGCAAAAGACCCGAGAACTGGAAAGGCAAGGCTTACGGAGCCATTTATCTCTCCACCCTTCAATTAACCCCACATGTGTTTATCAGCCAGGTTGGCACAATAAACTAATTCAAGGGCTCTTACAACTCTTGTTAATGTGGCATTTTAATATATTCTCCTCTGTGTCCTCTTATAAATTAATGCTGCCCAAATAAACCCAATTTTTGCCTGATTGCTGGAGCTGCAAAATATTGCCCTTCTCCCACTATTCTTCAGGAGATGACTCGGTAGTTCTATGGTTTGCTTTTGTTTTTCTCGCTCTACTTGCTATTGGAGACTGTGCGTTCTTCCCCAGCACTTGGCCGGGATTGCATTTGCTTTGACATCCAGTGAAAGGCTTTGGATGAGAGCTGCGGTTCTAAACTTTGGCTGCACATTTGCCTTTCTCGGGGCTTTTAAAAATACCAATGCCATCTGCACAGCAGACTCCTGACATCAGGCTGCCAAGTGTGGAACCCGAGGATCAGTGGGTTGTACGTTTCTCAGGTCGACTCCAAGAGGTAATCAAGGTGGAATCCAGTGATCCTGAAAACACTTTAGCCTTAGAATGCCTTTCTACTCTTGTATCCTTGAGAACCCCAGAGAATTTGTTTATGTGAACTTTTTCTGTATCTATTTCTTAATTCATAAGAGCCCGCAATTTTTAACATAGCATTTTTAAATGAAAATTAGCTAAAATTTCTTTAATGCCTGGCTTTACTAGAAGCCAGCTGGATTCTTATCTTTACATCTGCATTCAGTCTCCTAGGATTACCCCTGCCGTGTGGTCTTTGGAAATCTCTCAGTGTACCCCAGAAAGAATTAAAGTGAAAATTATCGTGGTGAAAATACTCTCCCCCTGGCAGACCCCTTGGGATTACCATGGCACACTTTGGGAATTGCTGTTCCAGAGGGCTGTCGTGTGTGTGGCTGACAGATTGGCTAGTTAGTTAATTAGTTAGTTAATTAGTTAGTTAGTTAGTTTGATAGTTAACAAGCCCTCTCTCATACCCTCTTTTCTCCTCACTTTGTGATTCTTTGCATTCTTATGTCAACTACAGGCTGTCCCTGGATTTCGAATGAGTTCTACTCCTAAATCTATCCTTACGAATTTGCACATAATTGGAACACTTAGGGATGTTTCATAGCTAACATGGGAGAATCAACTGTTTGTCTTGACAAGTAGTGTACCTGGTTCCACACAACAGCCCTGGTGACAGCTTACATGTTGGTCTGCAACACGCTGCAAGGTCAGCATTTCTAAAAACTGCCCTCAGCTTGCAGCGGAAAGACCAGCCTTTCTACTCCTGTTACGGTCTCAGATGGGTTGTTGTCCACTAGACTGCAAAGAGTGAGTGAGTACATTTCTATGCATAGAAAATATTACAGACGCAACAAAAGAGGCTGAACATAGCATGAACAAAACACATGCCACTTACAGTACCAATCGTGTTTTGAGACACCTTGCAAAGTAGTGCCCATTTGTTATTATGCACCACTGTATGTGAATTGGATTTTATTATGAGATAGGCTTTAGCGGGGGTTGGTTCACAACTAGGGTTGAACATGACGTCAGAGATGCTTGGGCCTTTAGTTTTCCTGCCCTTCTGGTTACTGTGCTGAGTCTAGAGGGACCCAGAGACCCTTAATGCTGACACCAAGAAGGCTGATTCTTGAGTCCCCTTCAAGTCTCTCTATGGAGATGAGGTCAGGGAGATTTTGTTTTACAAGGAAAAATGGATTAAAATTAAAATCTTGTCACAATCTATTTCTCTCCAAAAATTCTTGAAATTCTTGAAGTGTTTGGCCTTTCTTTATGGAGAGCTACTCTCTTCCTCCCCATCAGCTGGTTTGTGGGATATAAAAAGACTTTTCCCCAGTGTTGTCTTCCCCAAAGATATGCCCAACCTTAGAGGCTGTTTGTCAGCACATGGTGGGAGGTCAGATGCTTAGGAGATATTCTCCCTGAAGGCTTGCAGCCATCAGTCTGGTCCACTGTAGGTGGGGCTCACACCCTACTGATAAGGATAGCAATTGTTTCCATGGAGAGCCAGAGAACATATCAAATCTGCTCAGTGACATCCAGTGTTAGGCAGCCATCCTGAATCTAGGATCTGCCCATCTTGTCACATGTTTACCTCCAATCCCTCCCCTTTCTATTGTGTGCATACCCCTGTAAATTGTCCCCCTCTCACTACTGTATCACCTATAGTACAACCCCTTCCTGTGATGTATGTCTTTACCTGTAATTAGGGGGCTTACACACACACCCAAAGATATATAATGTATATACTCGAATATAAGCTGACCCAAGTATAAACCGAGGTACCTAATTATTACCTGGGAAAAACTGATTGACTCGAGTATAGCCTAGGGTGGAAAATGCAGAAGCTATTGGTGAGTTTCAATAATCAAAACAAATGAAAATAAAATTACTAAAAATTGAGACATCAGTGGGGTAAAGTATTAAAATATTTATTTTAAATAAAAAACATAAGTAAAAGGATAAGTCAGCCAGTGGAAAATAGGTTCAACAAAAACAATAAGGTATCAACAGTGATACCTTAAGAGTACTATCCCCTGAGCTCAATCAGCAACCAAGCTAAAATGTAAAGAGTTAAAATCCTTCAAAACTGGATTCCTCATCATCATCTGTATCCCAATGCAGAGCTTCAGCTGATTTGAGGTCATCATAGACGCTGTCCTCACTGAGATCACCATCATCACCATCACTGCTGTCATTTTCATACAAAGCGCAGTCTTCACTGCCATCCATAGCATTACTAATACTACATTTCTGGAAGGTATGCCATACCATGTCTTCTGGAATGTCTTCCCATGCATCTCGAACCCACTTTGCTATTAACTCTATGTCAGGCTTCATGAGATTTCCTCCTTTTGTTAGTTGGGCTTGACCAGAGGACATCCATTCATGCCACATCCTTTGCACACGGTCTTTAAAAGGCTTATTCAAAGATACATCCAGAGGCTGCAGTACAGATTTAAGCCCACCTGGAAAAACGGCTAAAGTGACTTTACTAGATTTTGCCAATTTTTTAATGTCATCTGATAGGTGGGCTCTGAACATATCCCAAACAAGTAACGATAACTTTTTCTTTAAGGCTGCTCCTGGTCGTCGGTTCCAAATTTCTTTCAGCCATTTTTAACATATGCACACACAGTAATTCTTGGTGGGAAATTGATCTTTTTAGGCAAGGTCTTTCTTTTAAAAATAATGACAGGACACAGCTTAGTTCCATTAGCCAAACATGATAGAACAATTGTAAAGTGTTTTTCTTTTTTTTCATTTCCTTTGGTTTTGAGAAAAATGTTTTTTTCTCCTAAACTTACCACAGTTCTGTTGCTTGGAAGATCAAAAGTCATGGCAGTTTCATCCATATTTCAAATATCTGCCAGGTCATAATTATACATCCTTCTTTGTTTTATAATAAATGACTGGAATGACATAATGTTTTCTTCAAGGTCTTGTGGCAATTTCTGGGAAATCTTTGTTCTTTGAAACATAGTAGGCCAAACCTATTCATCAAGCGGGTACACCATCCTACTGACGCAGCAAATTTTTCAATGCCTGGTGCTTTATATTTGTCATCCTTAGCCATTTGTAGAACATGTATGCAGATTCCAAAGCATGTTGCGCAGTAACCATTTTGACAACACTCCATAACCCGTTTATGCAATTCACTCTCCAGAGCCCCATAAAAAGATGTTAAACCACGATGAGCGTTTTTTAGTATTTGGAATCTGTTCCAAGTCAGCCTTCATTTTCCGCCACTCCCTCACTTGCTTGTTGTCAACACAGAATTCCCTACTTGCAATACTGTTATTGCTCTCTTCTGCTCTAGACACAACCTTCATTTTGAAACCAGCCTCATATGACTGGTGTTTTTGTTTTGGTTCAAGAGTATCCATTTCTAATAGGATAAAAAAATAAGACATTGAAAAAGAACTTTTGCAGGGGAAGCCAGCCCTTAACACATCATTACGGGTCCGGTAGGCGCAATTGTACAGCGATAATAAGTAAAGATCATAGTAAATTTATGGAGAGCATGAGAGAAAGAAGAGAAATATAGAACTAAATGGAGTCAGACACGATTCATGGTAGCATGCTGATGGTCCACGTGGAGGGAGAGTGCCCTTTAATGCTAGCCCAGGCTTTTTATATTCTCCGGGGACATGCAAGCCCCCTAATTACAGGTGAGTACAAACGCCACAGAGAGGGGGTGGTTTGGGGACATACACGAAATAGGAAGAGGAGGGATTGGAGATATACATATGACAAGATGGGCGGATCCTAGATTAAGGATGGCAGCTTAACCTTGACCTATTCTCTAGATCTCCATAGGAACCATTATCAGTAGGGTGTAAACCCCACCTACAGGAACCAAACAGATGATTGCAGGTGTCCATTGTCCTTAACAGCAGGGAGTGAGGCCCACTGCAGTCTGGCAACTGATCGCCCTTAGAGAGGATGCCTGTGAGCATCTGACCTCCCCCCACAAACTTTCATGGTAATGCCCCAACCTCCACCCCATGGCGTGTTAGCTTGGAGGATGGAGGAGTTCATGTGAGCGGGGGATGCAGGAGGTGAATTAACACAGAGACCAGAGGGGAGAGATGGAGCATAGCCACAGACACATCCTTACCAGTTCAGCTGCCAGGGTAAGTGAATCACTACGGGTGCTTCTGTGAATTGGAGCTGCCCATGTCATAGGACGGCTCTGATTGGTTAGATGTGAGTAAACAAACATTCAAAGACCTGCAGTGTCAGCGGGGCTTTGAATGAATAGCGGAGAAATGGCAATCAGCCTCAAGATAACGGGTGCTCATCCCGTTACCTCGGGGGACCCCAGCGAGATGTTACCCCTCACTGGGCTACCACTGACCTGTGTATAAGCTGAACCCAGGTTTTTCAGCACATTTTTTGTGCTGAAAACTCGACTTATACACGAGTATATACAGAAAGTCTTAGTTAATAATAAAGAGCTCTCACACCCTGGCTCTCTCTATCTTTCCCCCTTCTCCCCCCACCCCCATCCTCACTCCCCTGTCCCCTCTCCCCTTGTCCTCCTTCTCCTCTCTCTCTCTCCTGCCCTATCATCTCCCATCTTCATGTGGACCACTGAGTAGGGCTGAGGTGAGCATGCTACCATGACATGTGTCTGACTTCATTATTTCAATCTCGCTTCTATCTCTCCTTATTCTATATGACTTTATTATAATCTTTCTACCAATATATATTCTAACCATACAATTGTACCTATCAAACATGAGATTAGTTGTGGGGGGCTGACCTTCCCCCACACTGGTTCGACAAAGAACAAGGTCTCTGGAGATCAATAGTACGGCGTACAACAGTTGGTCTCAGACATAAAAATCCTCAGAATCACATAAGCATTTTATATAAAAGGCATCTTCCTTAGTCCTCACCACACAATGTTGATTTGGAGCGATGAGACAAGAAGAGACCCATGAGGCAGCATTTTATAAATGTTTTAAAACCCCATGATTCTTATACAGGTGGCCAGAGGCATTGCCGTGAGGAACAGTGACCTGGAACAAGAGCAGAGTGGGGAGTATGCGCTGTCAGGGAGCTGTCTTCAAATAAATAAAACTTGTGAAATTCAGAAAATGGTTAGAGGTTTAAGGACAAAAGACTTTGGTTCATCATATGGGTATAAGAATGGAGAACATCTTCTAAAACTGATCACACAACTCTTTTTGATGAGCTCAAACTACGATTTGTGAATAATATGCCAATAAACCTATTGGGGGTAAAAGGCAGTAGAAGGATTCTGAAGATAATTTAGAAGTGAACTTGACCTACTTCTGTTTTTTTCTAGTAGTACATCAATGGTCTCCACTGAACATTTTAGCTTATAGTCTGGCACCACCAGGTAAGGTCACTTTACCTGTTTGTACAGATGTGGACTGGATCTATGGTTACCATGGGGTGGGGACAGGGTCTTGTCCCTCTCCCTCTTGTAACTCTCCTGGACTCAGAACTACTGCTCTCTCACCCTGTATTAGCTATCTGTTTAAAAACAAAGCAAATAAACCTGCTACCATTGAGGGTTTTCAAAACTATCAATCTTCATGGGAGCAGACAGCCTCCTCTTTCTCCTTCAGAGTAAGATCCAGTGGGTTTGAACCCCTGACCTTATGGTTAGAAGCCCAATTTTTAACACACTTTGCAACCGGGGCTCCTTAGCTATATGTTAGGGTATAGAGTCGCAAACTTGTTGGTATTTCCAGAAAAAAAAAAAGGTAGTCAGCACACTGCCTGCCAATGAAAACCTTTTGTGCTACAGCCCCTACTCCATGATAAAGTGTAGGTATCTGCTTCTGCAACCGCCCTGGATCCATGCAGCAGCCACCAGAGGACAGTCTCACCCACTATGGGAAGCAGCATTATGTTCTGGGTTAAAAAGCCCCTTAACACAGAGCTGTGCAGCAACCACCGTCATCTGTTCTAGAACATCTGCATCACCCAAAAGAGAAACCTCGCACCTAGTCACTCACTTCCCATTCCCCCTCCTACCAGACCCTGGTAACCGCTCATCAACTTTCTATCTCTATAGATCTGCCTATATTGCACATTTACTCGAAATGGAATCACACAGCAGGTGGTCCCTTGGGCCTGGCTCCTCTCACTTACAGTGTTTCCAAGGTTCGTATTTAAGTGAATACGGTCCTCGATGAGAATCAGCATGATGTTGGTTGCTCTGAGTTGGAGATTAAAGACATCCCAAATATACAACTTCTCCAAACTGTCCTGCCACTGCATCGTGTCTCGCCGCAATTCTGCCTCCTCCCCCATACTCGTCTTTCCATCGCTGAGCTCAATAATTCCATACAATGTCTCATATAACTCATGAACACTAGAGTTTTGAGTTCTCTAGGGATGTTACAGTTCAGAATTAGGAGCTACTTGGAAGTAGGAGGGACAACTCGGGATACAGTTCTTCAAGGAGGGCAGCTTTTCCTTAGCCTGCTGCCACTGGGCCCTAGTTCAGGCTGGTTACTGATGCACTCTGTGGGCCAGGAAGCCCAGTGCAGCTGTCTTCTGGTTCTTGCTGCTCACACCACTGGTGTTCTGGATCTGCTATCTATTGTGGTCTTCAGTGTTACAGCCCCTTCCTGTCACTCTCTCAACCTTCTGCTGGAAAGCTAGTTATATAGCAGATTCCTTATCAATTGCAAGATATTTACCTCCCCCAGCAAGACTACAAACTAATCAATCCCCTACAAGGATTCCATGCATCTTGTTTGCATACTGCCACTCACAGAAGGATTCCATTCATCTTATTTGCATAGGCAGAGACTGCCTAATCCCTTGGCTGTGGTCACAGCTTTTTATTTATACTACACCACCTAATTATTTTGTAGAGGCTATAGATGTAGGGGTTACACAATGGACTGTGATCCACATGGTTGGCAGTTCGAAACTACCAGCAGCTCCTCGGGAGAAAAATTGAGCTTTCTACTCCCATAAACAGTTACAGTTTCAGAAATCCACAGGGGGCTGGTACGAGTCAGCACTGACTAGATGGCAGTGAATTAAAAAAATAAGATTATATATATGTATGTATGTATATGCACACACAAAAACACATACCCACGAAACCATATATATATTTGAGACCATAATACACACACACAACATTTCTGTGCAGTGAATTACTTTATATAAATATTAAAATGTATATACAGTAATTTATACTTTTATTTATATGAAGTAATTAACTCCACAGAAATGGTGTGTGTGGGTGTGCGTGCGCATGCACGGGTGGTCTTATAAATATATATATGCTCTTGTATACATATATATGCCATGTAAAGTAATTCACTTCTTGGAAATGTTGTCACATGATTTAGTCTACTGCACCTATTAAAGATCAGGTATTATTTCATTGTATGGATATTCTACATTTTCTTGATCCATTTGTCATCTTATGAACATGAGCTGCTCCCGCATTTTGATGGTTTTGACTGTTACGATGAACAGTTAAGGACCTTCTCTGTGTGGACATATATTTTCATTTCTCTTGGACGTTTACCGTAGAGTGGAATTACTGGACCATATGGTCATTAAACTCTATCCTTCATGTTTTAAGGAACTATTTTCCAAAATGGTTGTACCATTTGATGTTCCCACATCTTCTCCAGCACTTGCTAATGTGGGTTTATTCTTGCCACCCTGCTCCATGTTAGCCGTTGTGAATCAGCATTGTGCTCACGGTGACCGCACATGTTCCGCAGTAGAGCTGTTCCTCAGGGCTTTCTTGACTGGGATCACTATGGAAGCAGTGGACCAGGACCCTTTGGAAGAGCCCTGGGCAGGTTTAACCACCAACCTTGGGGCTCGCAGATCCATTTGCCACCTGAGTTCTATAGCTATCCAATTGGTTGTTAAGTGTGTCTCTCTGTGGCTTTGCTTTACATTTCCATAATCATTGGTGATGTTGATCATCTCATCATGTCCTTATTGATTATTTGCAAGCGTCCTGGCTGTAGAGTGATTACATGTTGGGCTGCAATAGCAAGGTCAGAAGTTCAAAATCACAGCAAAAGACTGGGTTTTTCACTCCAGTGAAGAGTTACAGTCTCAGAAAATCACAGGGGCAGTGTTGTTCTTCCTCTGGGGTACAGGAGGGATTTGGGGGTTTTGGGTTTATTGATTACTTATATATCTTCCTTGGAAAAATGTATATTTAAATATTTTGGTCCCTTTTAGAAATGGGTTGTTTATCTTTTTATTAAATATTTTATTATTGTAAATATTTTTCGTAGAATCTATCTACAAGTCCCTTCTTAGATATATGATATTTAAAATGTTTAAAGTTCCCCATTTGGTGGGTTGTCCTTTCATTTCATTAATGATCACTCGGAGTGAACCTTGATTATATGAATGTGTGTGTGTTTGTTTATACTCAGTGTCATATCTAATAATCCAATGTCTGATCCAAGAGCACAAAGTTCGATCTTGGGATCAATGAGACTTGGCTACAGCTTATCATTCTTTTCACATGTTGCTGGCTTTGGTTGAAGGTGGCTTTAGACTTGTGTGATGCGCACTGGGCTGCTGACGGCAGTGCTGGCACATCCAAACCCACTAGCCTCTCCAATGACCGAAAAGGAGGCTGTCTCTTCCAGTAAAGACTTGCAGCCTGGGAAACTCTAGGATGCAACCCTGTAGGGTCCCTATGAGTCGTAATTGACTTGATGGCAGTGGGTTTGAGTTTGGTGGTATATTAATAACACATGCTGTCAAAATAAGTACTTGTGGAGTATATTAGTGCATGAGTGAATTAAAATATAGACTTGTGGGAAATAATTTTTAACTCGCTTCTCTCTGGGGGCCATCGCTGAAGGAACGATGAAACTACGCCCTTTGTGACTTTAGACTGGAGGAAAATCCAGAAAAGGCATCTAAATGCACCTCCCCATATTTGCAGGAAGATCATGTCTTCCCCTTTTTACAAGGAACAGAAATACAATGCTCAATCCATGCCCGTCTGCAAGAATGGTGAAGCTCAGATTGTGCGAGGAAACTACAAAGGTCAGCAGAATGGCAAAACGGTCCACGCAGACAGGAAGAACACTCATATGTTGTTTACACTGAGCGGGTACAGCGATTAAAGCTAACGGCACCACAGTCCAGGTGGGCACGCACCCCAGCAAGGTGGTCATCGTGAGGCTCAAACTGGACAAAGACCGCAGAAAGATCCTCAAGCAGAAACCCAAATCTCACCAAGTGGGAAAGGAAAAGGACAAATATATGGAAGAATCACTCAAGAAGACAGTAGAATAAATAGCCTTAAACACCATTTCCATTAAAATTAGAAAATTTGGGGGGAAATTATAGACTTGTTTAGAGAAGAAAGATCGTGAGATGTGGTTAAATACTTAAGTGAACTATCTCAAAATCAGGAAGAGTGAGAGCGTCCTAGGGCTGTCAAATTAGAAGAGCCATTGGTAGAGTGTGTGCAACACCCCTGTCTAAAGTGGCAGCGGCAACAGAGACCGAAGTACGAAGATTACGAGACAAAGAAGAGCCTCGCTGAGACCATGAGGCTGAGCAGAGCAGCAGTGACACCAGGTTAGGCTGGTTGACTAGAGAAACAAATCCAGTGACAATTATTTGTGTGTAAGAGAGAGCTTTATATCAAAAAGTAATTATCTATCAAGCAAACATCTCAGCCCAGTCCCGATCAGATCCCTAAGTCCAACACTAGTCCCTCTTCAGACTCACGGCCACATGCACTGATGCAGCATGCAGGAAGATCGCAGGCCAGTGGGTGCAGGGCTGCGTAGGTCCAGTGGTGGCGGAAGCATCCCAGTGTGGTCAGGCTTTCTGGTAGGAAGTTGAAGGCAGAAGGAGGGGCGGTTCCCAGGACCCTTCTTATGAGAAGGTCACGCCCATGAGGAGGCAACATCAGGTTGTGACCTGATCGACAGGCTAGAGTACACTGCGACATTTTTATATCTTGAAGTTGACACAAAATGTTGTAATTACCGCAGAGCCCATGAGGCAGAGCCAAGGAGCAGTGAGATGGTGACCCACAGTGACAGACGTCCTGAATGACAGAGCAAGACAGAGGCCAAACGACCATGTGGCTAAAAAGCTGCGGACCAAAAAAAGAAAGACGTGCCTGTCTGTCAGCATGGCTGAGAAAAGGCTTTTCAGACAAAAGAACTCTATCCTTAGCATTTTGTAAACTCTCGGTAACCATGAATATAGTCTGCGGGTTCTGCGTGGCCATGGCAATGAATTATCAAACCCCGCTGAGTCATGGAGTGCTTTGGGAGGGATGATTTGTGTCACAATTGGATAAAGAAAGGGGTGGGGGCGCCGCTGTCTTCTGCCTTCTGGTAATTGACCTTGGCTGGTGTGAAGTTGGATTCTCAGGGAGGACAGACCCCGCCTCTCTGCCATGTGTCACTAAGTCCTCCATCATACACTTCCTGCAATTGTACTGATTCTGACTCATCGAGATGGTGTTGGACGGAATAGAACTGGCTTTCTGAGACTGTGAATCTGTATAGGAGGAGAGAGCCTCCTCATTCTTCTGCAGAGCAGCTGGTGGGTTTGAACCTCTGAGCTGGAGGTTAGCAGTCAATGGCTTCCAGGGTTCTTCGAAAATGCACGCACACAACATTGTTGGCACATCATTTGAGGAAGTCAAGGAGTGGATGAAGGTCCCCTAGAGAGGGGACTGGGAAATAGTATTGCAAGAGAGTCATGGGAGAAGGGTTGGTCATATTAAAGCAACAAGAGTGTGCTGACCCCTGCGATTTCCCCAAATGTGGGAAACTCGACTGCATAATTTGTGGTAGTGGGGGACTGCGTTCGCACTATCCCCTAGAAAAAAATAAATAAATAAATAGAGCAACAAGAATACTGACTGAAATCAAGAGAGGAGGAAGATAACCTTATTCTCTTCAATGCCTGGATGAGCCATTGGGGGTAATGATTTGGAAAGGGTATACCTCCTCATTCCATAATGGTGGTTGGGAAAGGTTAGCTTTGGACAAATCATCTCTCAGGTACCTTCTAAAAGGAGCATTGGTGGTGCCATGGGTTGAGCATTGGCTGCTAACTGAAAGGCTGACAGTGTAAACCCACCAGCGGCTGGACAGGAGGTCCATGTAGCAGTCTGCTTTTTTTTTTTTTTAATTTTCTTTTTAAATTATTTTAATCATTTTATTGGGGGCTGATATAACTCTTATCACAATCCATACATCCATCCATTGTATAAAGCACATTTGTATATTCGTTACCCTCATCATTCTCAAAACATTTGCTCCCCCTGTAAGCCCCTGACATCAGCTCCTGCATATAATCTACATGTAACAGTCTGCTTCTTCAAGATTCATAGCCCCTGAGACCTTTAGGACACTTCGACTCTGTGTGAGGGGACCACAGTGAGTTGGTGTCAGCTCAGTGAGAGTGGGCTTGTTTCGGTTTAGCCGGTACTTTCCAGTTCTAATTATCCATGATTCTCTAAGACAGTGGTTCTCAGCCTTACTAATGCCGTGACCCTTTAATCCTATTCCTCATGTTGTGGTGACCCCAACTATAAAATTATATTCGTTGCTACTTCATAACTGTCATTTTGCTACTGTTATGAATCAGGCAACCCCTGTGAAAGGGTTGTTCAACCCAGAGAACCGTTGCTCTAAAAGAATCCAGTTTTAAGAAAAACATCTGAGATGTCTTTTGTAGCACATGCTTAATGTCCCTAGAGTTGTTTTGGGGGAGAAAGATTTATAAATTATTTCAACACAATATCACAAATGCCAAGTATATTTATAGTACAGGAAAAAAATTTTAAGAGCATCATTAATTCTATAAAACAGATGAAATTTGAGTTTATTCCTAAGAAAAAATAGGAGTTTTCCAGGTATAGAAGGCCAGTAAGGAAGATTTTTCTCCCTCATCTATTTTTACTGCTATGCTTTATGTTTCTGAGGTTTTACATAATTTTTTTAAGAAATAAATTTTTTATTTGCTTCTAAAGTGTGCTCATCAATAATTTGTGAAACAAAATCCCTTGGTCTAAGAAGGAATTTTGCAGAGGTATCAGTAGTGTGTTCTTAACTTGTTCCTGTCAACTCTGAATATTCTGGGCTGGGTGTATGACTGAAGTTAATCTCACCACACAGTGATCCCTGTAACATGAACAAACAAAACCCACTGCTATTGAGTTCAGTCAGACTCACAGTCTCCATCAGAGGAGAGATTCATCATGCTCCCTCAGACAGGCAAGTGGATTTGAACTTTGGTTAGCAGTCCACGGCTGATCCCATAGCACCACCAGGATCTTTAAATGAGAAAGCCAGATGGAGTCAGACTGAGTCTTCAAAAAACCTGCACACACATCTTTAAAATTCTTTTTTTTTTTTTTTTTTAATATTTGGATTTCTTATTCCAGAATGTCATGTCACCAATTAACCAGCAGAGGGCAAACCTTCAAAGCTAAATTTCTACCAATCCAAAATAAATAAATAAGCCCATTGCTGACTCATACCGACCTCTTAGGACAGAGGAGAATTGTCTCATCGGGTTTCAGAGGCTTCATATATCTTTATGGGAGTTGACAACTTCATCGTCCTTCTGAGGAGCGGCTCGTAAATTTGAACTGCTGACCTTTCAGTGAGCTGTTCAGTTAGGCAACAGCATTGCAAGGGCTCTTGAAATTCATATTCAAATATGATTTCATTCCTTTTTTCCTAGCTCATAAATTTTCATTTCCAGGCATCTATCAGGACCATAATGAGCTCGTGCCGTACTAAATAGGATTTATTTTAAAATAAAGTCAGTCCTTTAGTTAGCATAAACAACGAAATCGGAGAAAACTTTTCTAAAGCTTATAGACTCATTGGTGGCAGCACTGCCGTGCGTGGCGGTGAAGACCCGTCATCATAGGCTGTGTTCCAGCAAACAGGGTGCAGCAAAGCTGAGGCATCTATGCAGAACATCGCTGAAAACCGTGCTGTTTGAATGCATTTTGGGATTATCGGTATGCACGCATGAAGGTAGCTTGGACTTAATCCAAACAATTGTGTGAATCTTTTATGTTGCCTGTAACCCCTTTTCCTAGGTAAACAACGAACGAGCAATAGATTCATCACCATCACATCGTAGTGTACATACCCTGGAGGAAGAGGCGCACAGATCATCACACGGGAATCCAGGGGCCCCAGTTTCTGTTTGCAGCATGGACCCTTTCTCCCCTTTGTTACTGTTGGATGCTGCACAGACCAGCCCACCTCACAGCGATCCCCAGTGATAGAGGCGCACTGACCTGTAGGATGTCCTTGCTGTGCTCTTTTCTGAGACATATCAGGACTAGGATGAAGGCAGTTTCTGCTATCCAATCATGCCCTCTGCTGACCGCGTCTCCCAAGGTAGTCTCGCCAGGGAGTGAGCCTGCCTAGTCCCATGAACCATAGATCACCCCATTTATTTATACAGCTTAAAAACCTCACCTCATCGAGGGTCTGTTTCTATGGGGGGAAGGGAGAGGAGACCAAGCAGTTACTGTCATCCAGCATTGTTCTAAGGTCACCCCAAATCAACAGACATTCATTCATGCAAGACTGATTAGTCAACCTTATTGGAAATTCAAGTCAAGATGGGAAGGGGACATGTTCTGTCTCTGGGAAGGCAATTAAACTCCTCGGGTCAACCTCCCAGGGGCTGGAGGATGATTGACAATAGTTAAGTAGAATCCAAAGAGAGAAATACATCCAGTATTATGTGCCTAATTGGACACTTTTGACCTAGTTCTTAGATAGCCGTTGATGACCCAGGTCACAAGGCATAGACAACCAAGACTTTAACTCTGTCCTTTCAATGCACTTAATATACTTCATAGGTCACACCAGAAGGTTTTGATATGGAAACCCCACTAAGTGACCTGGGCTTTGCTTTAAACTCACCTGTTTTAAGGAACCAAATTACTCCCTTGGACTTAAAGCTGAAATGCTGTAGGTGGAGAAGAAGCAGATGGTTATGAAACCCCAATGCTTATGGACGCTGGACTTTGCTTTGAGGATGCCCAATGAATGGAGGCCTGAGACTACCATATAACTCACTATTTTAATTCTCTCTTTGTTTTTTTGGTAACATGCCTAGTAGGCATTCACTTTTGTGAATGAATGAAATTAAAAGTTTCGCCCTATTTCCAACCTTCATTGTTTGTGTAAATAGGGTCCAGTCACTTGAGCTTTTAATATGTAAAAATCAGCAATGCATGTTACACTAAGAAAAGCTAGCCTGTACATGCATCATATCCTTTTCTCAACAGTGTTTTGAAGTCGATACTATTGGCTAAATTAATGACACTATCAATAGAATCACCTTATTCCCAAGGGGGATAATGTTCTCTATCATAAAATAATCAGGATATCTATAAAGTGAAATATATATCGATATAGATATACCATAGACATATAAATAAACTTGGGGCTCACACTCAATTGGAGACTTAATCTGAAAACAATCCTTTCTTATGGCATGTCCCTATTTGATATTCATCCTTATGAAGAGATCACTGAAGATATTGGTGCATGTGGTGAAGAAAGCAGATGGTGCCTGGCTATGAAAAAAAAATTATCTGGGTTGTTAAAAGTCTTGTTTGTCTTCAAACAAGCATTTATCTAAGTGAGACATCAACTAAGTCCACATAGAGGAAGCACACCAGGCTGTATGATCCAAGGATTGTAAGTAATAAAACCTAAATCTGGGGGAGGGAAAGGTATCGGAGCTTAAATTATGAACAGCTGGTTTGTAGATTACAATCCATATGCGGGGTCCCCACATGGATTAAGCCTCCTGTCGATTCCCTCTGACTGTGGTTGAGGGATGTGAACAGCCTTGCTATCAGATGGAGTTCATTATAAGGTTGGTCATGGCAGGTGAAGTTAGGTTCAAACGTAACACTTTGTAATCTTATATCTTATCATGCTATCAGAGCTTAAAGTATACTTTATCGTGGTTTCAAAGCCTAAATGTTGAACATGGGTTTGTAGAAGCCCAAAATTCATTTGCAGGATCCCCACATGGATTGAGCCTCTGGAAAATCCCCTCTGAGTAGCATCAAGGGATAGACAGTCAATTTGGGCAGATGTAGTTAGGTTTAAGTGTAACACCTGATTTTATCTCCTTTTGACCTATTTTAAAGTTGTTTTGTTTTTAACATTTCTGTTTTCTTTTTTGGTATTGAAAAAGCTTCTATTTAGCAGAAGCCAGCTGGACTCAGTGTAGATGGTGCTGTTTTTGTTTTCCTGTTTTGCTTTGTTGTTGTTGTGGGGGTTTGGGGGGGGGGGTATTTGTTTCTTGGTTTTGTTTTGTATGAATTCCTGCATAGGCAATCTAGGACAGGTAAAACTACAGAGACAATAACTGGATTAATAATCACCTAGGGGCAAGATATGACAAAATAACTATCTATAAAATATCAGGGGCTCGTGAGGGAGGAGGAAGTGGGGAGGGAGGGGGGAAAAAAGAGGACCTGATGCAAAGGGCTTAAGTGGAGAGCAAATGCTTTGAAAATGATTAGGGCAAAGAAGGTACGGATGTGCTTTATACAATTGATGTATGTATATGTATGGATTGTATAAGAGTTGTATGAGCCCCTAATAAAATGTAAAAAAAATAATAATAATTACCTAGGGGCATGGCAGGGAAGGCTGGAGGGAAAGGAGGAGTTAACAATGAGTAGGAGAAAAAAGAAAATGTTCTGAAATGGATTGTGGTGAAACTGACTCTTCTTAATATGACTTAAGTATCAAATTGGTTTTAAAAAAAAAAAAGAAAAGGAAGAGAGAAAGAGAAGAAAAGAAACATGTCCCAGACTTTCACCATGAAGAAGCTGGAGGGGGGCTGGTAGCAGAGCTAGACTGTTGGCCCAGGAGGGTTCCATCTTCTGTCCCCCAGCGAAACCCACCGCCCCTGAGTGGATTCAGAAAACTAGGGGTGCGGGGCAGTTCAAAATCACCAGGAGAAAGACAGTGCTTTCTACTCTGGTAAAAAGTCAGTCTCAGAGATTCATAGGGACAGTTCTACCCTGTCCTACCCTGTCGCAATGAGTAGGCATGACTGGATAGCAGTGAGTAGGATTTCTTTACAAGAACAGACAGCATCGCACACCAGGTCTGTTGTGCTTAATCATTTCCCTTCCCTCCTCATTTGTTTCCTCCTTTGTCTCCCTCACAAGGTGGAGATAAGATCTCCCCCTTGTCCACCCCACTGGGTTGTTGCAGTAATCAAGTGAGAGAGCACACATCAAAAGACCCATGAGATAATTAGCTTGCTTCCATACACATTATTTTAGAATAAGGAACAATTGGCCTTGCAAATCTGCCCCCACTGGTAAGTGATGTCCTATACTTGAAGGATACTAGCAGGAGACTGGGGACTGGGTGAGCTTTTTGTTGGTTTGCACAAATACATGAGCTGTACAACCTTATATTTCTTAAAAGGAATCTAGCATCGCTCCGAACTTTGATCTAAAAATATGTATCATTGAGGAGCCAAAATAGATCAATAAATTCACTGCCATTGAGTTGATTCCTACTCAAATGACCCCATAGGACAGGGAAGAACTGCCCCTGGGAGTTTCCAAGACTTTAATTCTTTTAAAAAAAATCATTTTATTGGGGGCTCATAAAACTCTTATCACAATCCATACATAAAAGGAGTAGCAAACCTCATCTTTCTCCTGAGAGCTGGCTGGTGATTCTGAACTGCTGACCTTGTGGTTAGCAGCCTAACTTGTAACTCACTACTATAACAGGGCATTAAGGGGTAGGGCCATAGAATTACAAGAGACTTTTTCTCACTGAAAGATCAGGTCTCTTTAGTCAATCTCGCAACAGTAAACCATCAGTGGAAATGAACTCCCCCAATACAGCAATTACCTGTATGTACATATTAATTTAACTCAACAAAGATATATTGAGATATATTGAGCAACTGGTCTGACAGGCTACAGTCTAGGCACCAGGGACATTTTAACGACAAAATGGACAAAAATTTCTGTTCAGAAGGAGCTTCCATTTAGTGTGGGGTGGTAATGACTGCAGTTTTTGTTGGCTCACTTAAAAGATTATAGAAATTTTAGGGAAACTTGATTTTTCTCCCCTTAGATGTTTACTGCAAATGGATGAGGCCATGTCTGACTCTTTAAACAAGACTATTGATTTTTGTTTTAAAATTCATTTCATGCTTGGGGGAGATTTGATTGAGAAATCAGTTATTTTCCTGTGATCAATAATAATTGAGCCAGCACCCACAGCAGACAGCATCAAGTCTAGTGGAGAATGTCAGCTATTTAGACTTCTGGTTTAGTTTTGTGTCTTTATTGTTGTTCTCTTTCTCTTCGGAAGGTTTGTCTTTTTACTTTAGAGACTTAACAGCCACTGGCCTGGGCCTTTAATAATAGCCAGCACATTCAAGTTTTGCCAAATAGCTTCTCACACATAAGCGCATCTGAGACGCTGAGCAATCTGGTCACAAAGGTACCATTTCCATTTTGCAAAAGAAACAAAGGTTCAGAGGCAGCAAGTTACCCCACTCTAAATTGCACAGCTAATAAAATAGGGATTTCAACATACAGAGTCTCAAAACTTTCCTTAAGGTGGCCTCTTTTCCTTCTCCTTCCAAAACCAAACCAAACTCACGGCCATTGAGTCCATGCTGTCTAATAGAGAGCCCCTGTAGCTTTCTGAGACTGTAACTGTTTACAGGAGTAGGAAGCCCAGTCTTTCTCCTGAGAAGCTGCTGGTGGTTTCGAACTGCTGACCATGCTGATTGTTGCCCAGTGTGTAAGCATTACATCACCAGCGCTCCCTTCCCTCTCCTGAGAAAGGGAAAGCATTTCTTTGAAAAGTAAAGATATCACCTACCTCTTTGATGTTTTAGACGCTTTTTAAAAACATATCCAATGGCCTATGTGTGGCTGAAGGTGTTCAGTTGTACACCGTGACAAATACACATTTATAATGACCTGAGAATCCAGGTTTGTGCTTAGACACCTCAGACTCCCCAGAACTGCACATTGGCTGGCCTCTGCCCGCCCCTGGCTCAGGTCTATATGAAGCCTTGTGTGCATCCAGGACCCATGGATGCTCTGTCCACATTGCCCCAACCGCAGCTCCTGGGTCCCCCTCTGGCTAAGGGTTGGCACACCGGTGGCACAGTCTTCTCTCCAGAGAGTGGTCTTGGGGACAAGGTCTGCAAAGGTCCTGCAAGTGGCCTCAGGCCATTTGGTCAAGATGGAAATAGAGATGGTGAGTGTTGCTGGATTCTAGGTGCGTGGGTGCATCCTCTTTACCCCATGGATTTCTCCACTAACTAACCCATGAGGGACGGGTGTGGCATGGGGAGAGCCTGAGGTATAGTCACTACATTATGGGTGCTGGGGCAGGGCCCACTGTGCCTGTGCCTCAAAAAATTTTGCTGCCTCCTGGTGTCCTCTCTAAGTCTCTGATCATGAAAAGCACACAGAAGGTTCTCTTTCAGATGGCTGCTGCTCTGTCACGTAACATGTAGCCCCAGGCAGGTGGGACCTTGCTGTGGGGGGTGGACTGTGAGAGGGAGGGGTTCCTTCAATAAAACCCAAGTCCGGCATCCCTCGTGGTCAGACGCCACCTCATAAATGCTGGCCTCTTTATCATCAGGCTTACCGTTTCCCTCCTGCCAGCCGAGGGGAGCTACAGTGTGCAGCCATGTTCATCCACCCTTCCTGGCCTTCTTTCCCCCGCCTCAGTTTTCAACCTTCTTCCCTGGGAGCATAGAAAATGAATTGCGCCCTTTTCTCTCCTTGCAATGTAGCTCTTTTTTTTTCTCTCTCTTGCTGTTCTTCTTTCAGGTTGTAACTGCTGTATTTCTACTCTCCCTAAATAGGCTTCAGCTGCTTAAGACTGAGTTTCTTTTTTTTTTTTTTTCTGTCAAGACAGAGGAGAGACCCAATCCCAATTTTTAGTTTACATTTTACTTTCATTGTGATTTAGATGGAGCGTTTCAGAGAAGATCATCTGCTTTACACTCCACAATCTGGAGGTACCCTGGTTTATTCCGTTTCCTATTTCCATGCTTCCTCTTCCCTTAACCCTCTGACTCTGGGCAAAGGCGGCCCTCCTCCTCCCATCATTGGAACACAGGGGCTCCGTCCCAGACCTGAAGGGGGATGAAGAGCCGGAGCCTTGGGACTATCATCAGGCTCTATCTGACCCATCAGCCTCATCTCTTTTGTAATTTTGAGTTCTTAAAAATAAAAATAAAAGGATTTTCTTTACTTGTATGTCAAGAAATTCATTCCTCTCATCCCTCAGGGCAGCTGGGGAGGCTGGAATGTTAGCTCCTACATGCTCACTGGTGTTTTCCAATGAGCCATTTCCACTGAGCTTCTGGTAAGGGTGATGGGAAAATTTGGAAAGGAATAGGGGTGATGGGTGCATCATATTGTGACTGAAATTAATGTCACTGGTTTATACGTGGCAAAATGGCAAATGTTTTGTTACATACATTCATACCCCCACACATGTATAACAAAACATACATATCACATACTACACACACACAACTTTAAAATATCACCTCTTTCTAAATGTGGCCTGAAGGGAGAGAGCTCAGGGAAGTGGGGGGAAACTGCCTTGCTTTGGAGGCATTGGGGTTCCAGGCAGGTGTTCTTTCGTTTGGTTTAGTGGTTGACTTGCTCTCCCTGGTCCCCTGGAAGGCCTTTTCTTCTTCTCTTCCCAGCTTCTCCAGGTTCCACTGCTTCAGTGTCGTCCTCATGTATGCATCTATCAAACATCGCAGAGATCCCTGCGTTCTGGACATTGTGCCATCCTTCCTTGCAAAGCCTTTCCTAGTCCGTGACCACCCTGGGTCACCAGGGGTTCTCCCTCTGCTGGGAGTGCACTGCCCACAGCGTCTGGTTATTCCCATGCATAGAGCTGTGCTTCCCAGCAAAGATCCTTGACAGAAAACAACACCCACTGAAGCGACACATATCAAACCTGCTGCCTGGCTGACCGTGACTCCAGTCACAGCAAGGATCGTGTGCGGAGTCCAGAGGGGGTCACACGGAAATGATTACAATTCCGGCTCTGTGACTTAGTGGTGTGACCATGGACTGTTGGCTTCACAGTGTCCTCTTCTGTGACACAAAGATAAGAAGCGTGCCTCCCACGTGATCCGTGAGGACAGCCGTCTTTTCTGAGGATCCTCTAACCTGCCCTGAGGGTCACTGGGCTAGAGCGCCTTGGATGTTTGAATACTATCACCAGAAGAGGGATCCTACTGTGTGCACTGGATTAAAGGAGCTCTGTTAGCACAAAGATTAAGCAGTCAGCTGCTAACAAGAGGGGGGTGAGGAGGACCAACCTGCAGTTCCTCAGAAGAAACACCTGGCCGTTGGGTTAAACAAAACAAAACAAATCATATGGAAGTGAATGAGGGGGAGGGCAGAGTGGAGACCCAAAGCCCATCAGTCGTCAATCGGATATCCCCTGTCAGAAGGGCCACAGGAAGAGAAGAGCCAGTCAGGGTGAAGGATAGCACCCACGAAGCACACAACTTTCCTCTAGTTCTTTAATGCTTCCTCCCCCACCCCTCACCCCTATCATGACCCCAGTGCTGCCTTACAAATCTGGCTAGACAAGAACATGTACACAGGTACAGATAAGCGCTCACAACACAGGGAATCCAGGACAGATAAACCCCTCAGGACAATACCAGGAGGGTAAGGTAAGGTTGGGGTGGGGGTAGAGGGGATTGGGGAACCAATCACAATGATCAACATGTAACTCCCTCCCAGGGGGACAGACAACAGAAAAGTGGGGAAGGGAGAGTGTGGTCAGTGTAAGACAGGAAAAAAATTATAATTTATAAATTATCAAGGGTTCGTGAGGGAGGGAAGGTGGAATAACAAAAATGAGGAGCTCAAATAGAAAATGTATTGAGAATGATAACGGCAACATATGTGCAGATGTGCTTGACACATGGATGGATGGATGGATGGATGGATGGATGGATGGATGGATGGATGAATGGATGGATGGATGGATGGATGGATGGTGATAATGTAAGGTCTCTCTCTCTCCTGGCTAGATTTCAGCCTCGGTCCTTGGCTCCACGCGAGAAAGATTTCATGCCGAAGCCGGGCTCGTGATCCAAGTGAATTTAATGAGAGTTAAAAGAAGCTTCAGGTTTTACGCAGCACCCGTAGGATTCCTTTGACCATGTGGCCTGGCAGAGACTGCCCCAGGTCACGTAAGGATCTCTCTCCCCCCACGAAGACGACCAGACCACCCCTCTCCCTTCCGGTCCCTGCCTTTTCAAGGGTTCCCGGGGGAGGCGTGGTGAACGACCCCAGGTCGATCCCATTGGCTGAATTGCAATCACCTGGTCCAGGTGGACTGCTCCAGGTGTAACGCCCATCCGAGCCCACCAGCGGGAAAATACAGCTTTCCTATGCTGGCTCTCCTGGGCATGCGTAAATGGACTTCCCAATTCCCTAGGCTAAGCTGCCTAACAATAAGAGCTGTATGAGTCCCCAATAAAATGATTTTAAAAAGAAAAAACTGATAAAAAAATTATGCGTTCCATATTTATCATTGTATATTTTATCTTTAATTGCTCCATTGAATCACAATGTTAATTTTTGTTTTGTTTATTTAATTTGGAGGGCAATTCTTTGGAGAGGGACAACAAATTGCTTCTCTGTTGATAATTATATATATATATATATATATATATATTTTTTTTAATGTACTATCTCCCTCAAAGTGAAAGGAAATAGAGGAAAGAGCTGGGCGGCAAAGGATATTTATAGAGGTCTACATAAGGGCATGTACATATGTAAATATATTTATATATGATGATGGGGGAAATAGATTTATGTGCATATATTTATAGGTTTAGTATTAAGGTAGCAGATGGACATTGGGCCTCCCCTCAAATACTCCCTCAATGCAAGAGTACTTTGTTCTATTAAACTGGCATTCCATGATGCTAACCTTCCCGATACAATTGCTGAAGACAAAGCAGGTGCATAAGCAAATGTGGAGAAGAAAGCTGATGGTGCCCAGGTATCAAAAGATATAGCATCTGGGGTCTTAAAGGCTTGAAGGTAAACAAGTGGCCATCTAGCTCAGAAGCAACAAAGCATACATGGAAGAAGTACACCAGCCTGTTTGATCACAAGGTGTCGAAGGGATAAGGAATCAAGCATCAAAGAATAAAAAACCATATCATTATGAATGAGGGGGAGTGTGGAGTGGGGACCCAAAGCGCATCTGTAGGCAAGTGGACATCCCCTTACAGAAGGGTTTCAGGTAGGAGACAAGCCAGTCAGTATGCAGTGTAGCAAAGATGAAACATACAACTTTCCTCTAGTTCCTAAATGCTTCCTCCCTGTCCTCTCCCCCCACCCAACTATCATGATCCTAATTCTACCTTACAAATCCGGCTAGACCAGAGCATGTACACTGGTACAGATAGGAACTGGAAACAGGGGGTCCAGGGCACATGATCCCCAGTGGTGAGAGTGGTGATACTAGGAAGGTGGAGGGAGGGTGGGGTAGAGAAGGGGAACTGATTATAAGGATCTATATATAACCTCCTCCCTGGGGGATGGATAACAGAAAAGTGGTTGAAGGGAGATGTTGTACAGTGTAAGATATGACAAAATAATAATTTTTAAATTATCAAGGGTTCATGAGGGAGTGGGGAGCAGGGAGGGACGGGGGAAACATGAGATGCTGATGCCAGGGGCTTAAGTGGAGAGCAAATGTTTTGAGAATGATGAGGGTAACGAATGGACAAATGTGCTTTATACAATTGATGTATGTATGGATTGTGATAAGAGTTGTATGAGCCCCCAATAAAATGATTTAAAAAATAATGCTTAAGCAAAATTTTAAAACAATAAAGTTAAAAATACAACAAAGTTCAATTTAACATTTAAGTTATATTCCTATATATGTATGTATCAAGAAACAGCATTTTCCCTACTTTATGTTTAAAATGCTCAATTTCTCTAGTTATTAAAAATATATATGACCAATAATTATTCTTAATGTAAGTTTATTATTAATTTTAACCACAGCATATCATGTGGTAAATATAGTTACAAATTGCTTAAATGTAATAAAGTAGTATTTCTTTGATTGTATTAGGGCTAATATCAAAATTGTTTAGTAAACTCTTCCTACATCAAATTACATTATCAGTTACATTTAAAAAATGTAATGTTTCCCTCATAGGGTTGTCTAAGAACTAAATGAGACAAGAGTTTAAAGAACTACTTAGAGACTCAGCATCCAGAGAATGCGAGCAGATACTGGTGGCCACCGTCATGGGCCGTGTCTGATGACAACCCTTTCTAATTGTCACGGTAACTCTTGTTACAGTAGGAGGCAACAAGGACTATTATAGTGCTAATTTTAGATAGGAAAGCCAAGACTCAAGGTTATTCGGTATCTAACCCAAGGTTATAAAACAGAATTTAAGCCCAAGCAGCTACCTAGGAAGCTTCCATACTTGACCATGAAAGAATGTGGAACAGTAAAGATAGCAATATCAGGAAAATAGCATTGTCTCCTTCAAGCTACAGGTTGAAAGAAACATGTGAGGGAAGTTGTTGTTGCTCTTTCTGTCAGGTGCCATCAAGTTGGTTCCAGCCCATAGCAATCTTATGGACAACAGAACAAAACACTGGCCGGTCCTGCTCCGTGCACACAATTGTTCCCAGACCAGAGCCTGTTGTTGCAGTCACAATGTCAACCCATGTCACTAAGGACCCTCCGGTTTTTCGATGTCCCTTTACTTCACTGTGTGAGTCTGGGTACTTTAGAGAAACAAATTCACAGAAACTCGTATACAGGAGTTTTATATAAAGGTTAAGTGCACATCAAGAAAACATCCCGACCCTCTGCTGTCCAAGCTGACAAGTCCAACAGTAACCTATATGTCTGACACCAATCCACAAAGTCTTCCTCCATCTCACAAAACACTCACCATGATATTGACTGAAGAAGGAAAGCTGAATCAGTGAATGTGTAAGCATCTCAGCGCTGGCAGGGGTCTCCACACGGCTGCTCCAGCACCCAGGGCTGCATCGGGGTAGGTCCATGCAACTTCTCCTTGGGGTTGTCTCACAGGAAGTGAGCCTTGTCAGCTGAAGGAGAGAATTGGCTAAGACAGCTGCTCCCTGGTCTGACCATCACAAAGCAAGAGACCCGAGAACTTGAAAGGCGAGGCTCACTGAGCCATTTATCCCTCCGCCCTTCAATTAACCCCACATGTGTTTATCAGCCAGGTTGGCACAATAAACTAACTAACGCAATAGACTAACACATTCACCAAGCATGATGTCCTTCTCCAATGACTAGCCTCTCCTGACAACATGCCAAAAGGATGTAAGACAAAGTACAAAGCCATCTTTGCGCTTGGGCAGTACAAGTATAAAGGAAACAGGTATAAAGGAAAGGATAGAGACAAGTATAGGTAAACAAAAAGCCCGTCTTCAACTGAAATTGGGCCCCAGATTTCTTTGAACAGAAAAACCAGCAAAGAGATTTGCCAGGAGTCAATATAAATGAGATTTGTTTTGTCTGGTTTGGTTTATGCTGAACCTAGACTTAAGGTAGGGAGGGATGGCCTGGTGCTTGATGGTGAGAGATCAAGGTCTGGCGTGAGCCCGGTGTTTGGTCCTAGACTGTCTGATCCCTATACAGCAGCCTGGAAAAAGGGCAGCACAGTTCAGGCAACCTCAGCACTGAGCATCCTCGTCAAAGGCATTTGCATCCTTGACAAGAGCTTAGGCAGGAGTGGGGGCAAAGAGGGCTCTCTCATGTGACTTCTGGAACACTGGGCAACTGTAATCCATCTCCTGAGAATATCTTGATGTTCTTGGGGTGGGAGAGGAGTCACAGGGAGGTGAGGTCTTGCATAGAGCATGTAAGAGACTGTGAATGCCAGCATACTATTTCTCAAGTGATCTGTTTCATGCCTCCATGTCTGTGAGGCCTGTGCTAACTTGGGTTAGGCCCAGATTTAACTGTCTCCATATATGTTTGAAGTATGATCAGTCATAGTTTAGAGTAGGAAGGCAAGGCTAGAAAAGGCAATGAGTGTGCCATGGTCATGCAGCTCCTATGGGAAGAAGCCTTGATTCAAACCCAAGTCTGTGTAAACCCCCAAGTTATGTTCTCTGTGCAGCAGATCAGATTTCCCCACACCAACAACAGTGATGACTTTTACCAACCACCCCCCGCCCCCGCCCGACAAAGACCACTAAATGGTTAGCGGGACTGACCTGAGCCACATGGCTCTGGTGGTAACTGAGGAAACATATTCTTCATATGTAAATCAACTGCACTTGACTATGTGGTACTATAAAATGTATGTCAACAAAGGAATATTTCATTTCTTTAAAGCAGTAAAGATATGTATATATATATTCCTATATAACTGCTCCTTGATATCATAAAATGCTCTTATTAAAATGAAAAAGAGTTCAGCCTGGGCAGCAAACAGATACATAGTCTGATTCCTAGGTATGTGTATATTGGACAAATATGGAAGGGAGGTGAAGGAAATAGGTCAGGGAAGGAGAGATGGGGGTCAAGCTATACTTTTCAGAGTCAGTCTGTCCTAGCCATTGCTGTATCTGACAGGGTTTAGTAGGAGTTGAGATATATGGGCTTTCCATATAAACGTGATTGTTTGGCTGAACGAATGGATAGAGGGATGAATGAATTCAAGCATCAATTGAGAAGAAAAAACTTTCAGGCTTTCGGTGACCTAAACTCATTCCAAATATGTTAAATATTTTCTTTTCTATAATTTAATCAAATGAGTGGGAACTTCAGGGGAAATAAAGATTTATCTGAACAACTGAATCATAAAACTGAAGTAGGGCCATCTAGCTCAGAAGCAACAGAGCCCACATGGAAGAAGCACACCAGACTGTGTGACCACGAGGTGTCGAAGGGATCAGGTAGCAGGCATCAAAGAACAAAAAGTCATATCATTGTGGAGGAGAGGGAATACAGAGTGGGAACCCAAAGCCCATCTGTAGGCAATTGGACATCCCCTTACTGAAGGGTCGCAGGGAGGGAATGAGGCAGTGAGGGTGAAGGGTAGCAATGATGAAACATATAACTTTCCTCTAGTTCTTAAATGCTTACTCCCTCCACTATGATGATCCCAATTCTACCTTACAAATCTGGCTAGACCAGAGGATGCACACTGGTACAGATAGGAACTGGGAACACAGGGAATCCAGGACAGATGATCCCTTCAAGACCAGTGGAGAGAGTGGCGATACTTGGCGGGTGGAGGGAAGGTGGGGTAGAAAGGGGAACAGATTACAAGGATCTACATATAACCTCTTCCCTGGGGATGGACAACAGAAAAGTGGGTGAAGGGAGATGTCGGACAGTGTACGATATGACAAAATAATAATTTATAAATTATCAAGGGTTCATGAGGGAACAGGGAGTGGGGAGGGAGGAGGAAAAATGAGGAGCTGATACCAATGGCCCAAGTTGAAAGCAATTGTTCTGAGAATGATGATGGCAACAAATGTACAAATGTGCTTGACACAATGGATGCATATATGGATTATGATAAGAATTGTATGAGCCCCCAATAAAATGATTTTTTTAAAACACTGAAGCAGGTGTTTTTTCAATTATTATTGTTAATTGGGATTA
The DNA here is from genome assembly GCF_050624435.1 of Tenrec ecaudatus. Classification (NCBI taxonomy): domain Eukaryota; kingdom Metazoa; phylum Chordata; class Mammalia; order Afrosoricida; family Tenrecidae; genus Tenrec; species Tenrec ecaudatus. Next base: position 69,994,101 of record NC_134539.1, on the reverse strand, counting down.
ATACATATATCACATCATCCCATAATTCAATCTTGTTCAGCAGAATTGTACATTTGCTACCACGATCAGTTTCCAAACATTCTTTTTCTATATGGACCCCTAGACAGCATTACTCTTGGGCAAGAAGGCATTCTTGCCTAACCTGTCTGAATATTAATGGAAATGTCCCTCATTTGCATGATTTGTGTTCATCATAGATTGCCTCTGAGGAGCTTAAGATATACTTGTTTCAAGTAGGAATTACTGGGTTGTGTATGGTGTGCTGGGAACCCTGTGTCACGGTGTTTATGCATTGGGCTGTGATCTACATGGTTGACAGTTCGATACCACCAAGTGCTTGGCAGGAAGGCCTTCTACTCTGGTAAGGAGTTGTCTCAGAAACAGCTCTACCCTGTCCTACGTGGTTGTTATGTGTCAACATCAACTCGCCGGCAGTGAATTGGGGTTTTGCTTCTGTTTTGATCTTTGGTTTCTATGGTGTGCTATAGACAAAAATGCCGAAAGTTCAAAAGATAGGTTACAATATTAATAAATATAGTCCGAACTACCACGTATAGAATTTGTTGAGCTGCTGATTTTTGAGAGCTGTCTTTGCAGCTTTCTGTTATTTAAAATCATGCTAAAAATAAGCATTTACTGGCAAAATAAGAGAGTACTGAAATGCAGAAGTGAGTGCGCTCCCCATCCTCACCAAGGAGTGGCGTCGATTTAAGAAGTTGCTTTCAACAAAAAGACAACCAGAAAAGTATGTCTGGCGAACTTGAGGTTCCTGATCTATCGAAGGATCCTAAAGGATAAATTCCCATAGTGTTGGGTGTTTATTAATGGTAGGAAACACCTTTTTCCCCCTTTCATTCTTTTGATAAAGCCATCCACGATCCAGGAGCCCCAGTAATGCAGTGCTTAAGCACTTGAAGTTTCTGGTTCAAACCCACCCAGCAAATAAAGTGAGACATCCTATGTATCTGCAAGAGCCTTAGTGGATAGTTCCCTATGAGTTCGACTGCTAACTATAAGGTCAGACGTTCCAAACCCCCAGCTGCTACAAAGATGAAAGATGAGGTTCTCTATGCCCATAAAGATATACAGTCTCAGAAACCCACGGGGACAGTTTTTTTTTTCTTTTCTGTCCTATAGGGTCGCTATGAGTCCCAATTGACTGGATGGCAGTGTAATTGGTTTCTAAAAGCAACATTTTACTATAGTAGAATGCAAACATCTCCAAGCAGTTAGTCATGCTTTGATTAAGGAAACAAAGGAGATTGCTTTTTCTCACCACTTTGCTTTTATACACTTCTTCATCTGCGTTTTTCTTGGATGGTATTTGTCTCTGATTTCATAGAGCAACTCTTCTGAAGAACGCCATAAGTTAGGGTGCATGACTAGGTGTTCATATTAGCCCAGTGTTCCAGTGAAATGGGAGAGGCTTCTAGCAATGGAAAAATGTCAATACATTTTCCCCCAATAAGCTAGTCAAGTTATTATTGCCTCCCTCCGTGTGAGGAAACTTTTACAGGGCTTTCAATTGCAGTGCATGCTCGGTTTAATTTGCCAAATAGAAGACACCTCCATTCTACTGTCTGCGATTGTTATAAACACTGCCTTGAGGCTGAACAACCCAATGCTGATGAGGGGTTTTCAGCATGAAGCATCGGTCTTGTCTTGAAAGCTTAACAAATAACACAATAATACGTAATTCCCTGGCAGGCCCAGTCCTTTTCTGTCATGCAGTCGAAGCTCCCTGTGCTCACGTGGCCAGCAAACAATGCACGCTATCAGCAGATGAAGCAGGCTGTGATGAGCTTGGCAGAGAGCCATCCCCCAAACTCACTCCAAGCTCCGTGGGGTTCTCGGGAAAATATAGATCAAGGCATATTTCTCTTTCTCGATAAGAAATCCTCCCACTAAGAGCATCTGATGTGCCTTACTTTGTAGGTAATTAGGAATCTAATCAGTACAGGACCCCGTCACAACAGACTCTTGTATTGGTTTAATTTGCTTCTGCTATATAATACCAAGCATGTTTTAGCTGTACAACAACATGGGGACCAGTAAGTCAATGACTACTTGCGCCATAGTGCAGAGAGCTCGGTTCCCATTATCCTACGGCAGCTCCACTGATGCCATTTGTGATGTGCAGTGCTTCTGTTCTGTGCTTCCTGAGTGGCGGCTGCGGATGTTGCTATTGCTGGGCGCTACTGGGGCGATTCCAACTCTTATGACCCCACGTGACTGAATAGAGCTGTATGATAGGGTTTACTAGGCAGCAATCTTTATAACAGACTTCCAGGTCATTTTCCTGTGGAGCAACCAAGCGGAATTGAACCCCCAACCTTTTCGTTAGCAGCCAAGTGCTTAACCATTGCACTACAAGGGCTCATTGGCTGCAGATGACTCTATCAACAGAATGGAATATATGTTTGCATTTCTTCCATCAGTCCTAGCGCTGCCAATATTTACTGTGGGGATGTTTTTTGTTAGAGAGCAAGAACAACAAAACATCTCACTTCACTGCCCTGTGTCCCTAACTGGGAATTTAAAACATGTAATAAGTCAGAGCAAGATGCTAAGAGGTCTGGGCATCTTACAAGCTTAGTAACTTGTTCTCTTTATTACAGCACATATCTTAGCTTTAAGTTTTAGTTATTGAGCAGCATCTCAGCTGCCTTCCCAGGACAACATTGTCAACAATCCCATGCCCCCATACACTAAAAACTCTGAGTTAATAAAATATGGAAACACGTAAGTCAGAGACTGGTGTGGTTAGCTGCCATTTTGCTGGCTGGGACTTCCGGTGACCTTGTGTCCAGAATTGTGAAATGTCGTTTCATCCTTCATCATCGTCTCAACCATCAATATGCTGGAGTACATTGTAGTTATTGTGTCAGGTGATCTCATGAAGGGCACACCTTCTTTACCTGACCCTCTATCAAACAGGATGCACGTTTCTAGTGGCCATGTACCTATCACCAGTGCTAAGCATGTCTTGTTTCTTTTTTTGTTTAGGGATCTTTTTATTGTATGCATATATATATAAAATCATTTTATTAGGGGCTCATACAACTCTTATCACAATACATTCATTTGTACATTCATTGCCCTCATCAGTCTCAAAATATTTGCTCTCCACCTAAGCCCCTAGCATCTGCTCCTCATCCCCTTCCTCCCCATTCCCCCTTCCCTCATGAACCCTTGATAATTTATAAATTATTTTGTCATACCTTACACTGTCCCACGTCTCCCTTCATCCACTTCTCTATGGTCTGTCCCCCAGGGAGTAGGTTATATGTAGATCCATGTAATCGGTTCCCCCTTTCCAACCCCCCCTCCTTCCTCCCTCCCAGTATCGCCATTCTCAGCACTGGTCCTGAATGGATCATCTGCCCCAGATTCCCTGTTTCCAGGGCCTAGCTGTACCAGGGTACATCCTCTCATCTAGCCAGATGTGTAAGGTAGATTTGGGATCATGATAGTGGGGGTGGGGGAGGAAGCATTTAGAAACTAGAGGAAAGTTGTATGTTATATGGTTGCTACATCGCAGCCTGATGGGCTCATCTCCTCCCCAAGACCCTTCTGTAAGGGGATGGCCAATTGCCTACAGATGGGCTTTGGGTCTCCACCCCACAATCCCTCCCTCATTCACAATATGAATTTTTGTTCTTTGATGCCTGATACCTGATCCCTTCGATACCTCGTAATCACGCAGGCTGGTGTGCTTCTTCCATGTGTGCTTTGTTGCTTCTGAGCTAGAGGGCCACTTGTTTACCTTCAAGCCTTTAAGACCCCAGAAGCTGTCTTTTGATAGGCAAGCACCATCAGCTTTCTTCACCATATTTGCTTATTCGCCCACTTTGTCTTCAGCGATTGTGTCGGGAAGGTAAGCATCATAGAATGCCAGGTTAATAGAACAAAGTTTTCTTGCATTGAGGGAGTACTTGAGTGGAGGCCCAATGTCCACCTGCTACCTTAATATTAAACCTATAAATATATGCACATAGATCTATTTCCCCCTCCTCAAAAGCTCCAAAGTGCTTAGATCAGACATGTCCCTCTCCTGGAGCTGCAGATTCAGTGCCATCCTCTGAGATAAATTATTCTGCAGGGAGGGGCAGTTGTCCACATAGTTGGGATTGGGACCAGCCCCTCAGACCTCTCCACTGGTTCCCAACTCCACACCGGCATGTTGCATTCACATCTTGGAGCACTGGGTTGAAGTATGGTCCCTCTTTCCCTGTGGAGATATAAACAATACCCTCCCCTTGGGTAGGTTAGTGCCCTGTGCCCCCGCTACCCATTTCTTTTTTATTTTATTTTTCTTTTCCCCACCTCCTTTTTAGTTGGCTACCATATGTATCCCTGGATTTGGTCTAGTCCCAGCCATACCTACCTGGGCATCACCCCAGGAATGTTTATATACAGTAGCTTTTTCCCTATGCCCCTTTTGCATTTTTTTAAAGCTTACCTCAGCATACTCATGTATGAGTATACTTGTCCTTTATTGTTTGGCTTACTTTGTTTAGCATGATTTCCTCCAGTTATTCCCATCCAGTGATGTGCTTCATATGTTCATCACTGCTTTTTAGTGATACGTAGTACTCCATTGAATGTATGTACCACAGCTATTTTTTAAATCATTTTTGGGGGGCTCGTACAATTCTTAGCACAATCCATACATACATCCATTGTATCAAGAACATATGTACATTTGTTGCCATCATCATTCTGAAACCATTTGCCTCCTACTTGAGTCCTTAATATCTGCTGCTCATTTCCCCCCTCCCTCCCCACTCCCCCCTACCTCATGAACCCTTTATCATTCATAAATTATTATTTTGTCATAGGTTACACTGTCTGATGCCTCCCCCCGCCTTCTTCTCTGCTGCCCATCCCCCGGGGAGGAGGCTATACCAAGATTCTTGTAATCAGTTCCCCCTTTCTACCCCACATTCTCTCCACCCTCCAGGCATCGCCACTCTCACCACTGGTCCTGAAGGAGTCATCTGTCCTCGGTTCCTGTGTTTCCAGTTGCTATCTGTACCTATGTACATCCTCTGGTCTAGCCAGATTTGTAAGGTATAATTGGGGTCGTGACAGTGGGGGGCGGGAGGAATAAGCATTTAAGAACAAGAGGAAAGTTATATGTTCCATCATTGCTTCCCTGCACCCTGACTGGCTCATCTCCTCCCCACCACCCTTCGTTAAGGGGGTGTCTGGTTGGCTACCAATGGGCTTTGCGTCTCCACTCTGCACTCACCCACATTTACAATGATATGATTTTTTTGTTCCTTGATGCTTGATACCTGATCCCTTCGACAGCTCGTGGTCATACAGGCTGGTGTGTTTCTTCCATGTAGGCTTTCTTGCTTCTTAACTAGATGGCCACTTGTTTATCTTCAAGTCTTTAAAACCCCAGATGCTATATCTTTTGATAGTCGGGCACCATCAGCTTTCTTCACCACATTTGCTTATGCACACGTTTGTCTTCATAGATTGTATCAGGGAGGTGGGCATCCATTGATATGATTTTTAGTTCTTTAATGTCTGATAAATGTCCTCACCAGGCCGAATGTGGCCGTGGGCCATCGTTTGACGACCCCTGCACTAAGGTATGTGGGAATAAGTTTCCTCAGTCATGTGGGACAACCGAAGAAATATAGGAGCTCCCCCAGCCACACAAGCAGGAGCCACACAAGCTCCCCCAGCCACACAACAAGAAGTTGAGCAGAGTATCCCCTGGTGGAGATCCACAGGGCTTTCCCTAGCCTTGGGCTAGCTGCACCAGGTGGAGCTCACCTAGCTGGGTGTGGCACAGGCATAAATGCCCTAGGCTAAGGGGATGGTCTGGAGTTTAGCGGTGGAGTGTGAGAGAAGAGGAAACAGACAAAGAGGGGAAACAAATTAAAAAGTAATCCCACTGAGACTGTGGGGGTATAGAGAGAAGAGAGGGAAACAAAAAGTAACAATGTACCTGAACCCCAATCCCAGCCCGTGGGGCTACAAAGGTGTAGTTCCTGCCCCGAGGTGGCAAACTGTGGTTGTGTTGAGATTAAGCCCCCACTCACAGCTCCAAATGGTCCTTGCTCCAGCTGAGATTGGCAGGTTTAAGATCAAGCCCTAGCTGGCCTCCACTGTGGTAAACCAAAAGCCCCCAGCCCTTCAAAACCTTGTGGATCTGCGCATACTTATCTTTATGATGCTCTTCCTGTGATCCAGCAGTGTTGAATTTCCCTCTAACTCTCCTGGGCTGATTTCTGCATAGTCCCTCAGATATGTGTTACTCCATTGCCATCTTCCCGGAAGTCTACTCGTTTCTTTCTTTATGGGGCTTAATATGATGACAACGATGATGAAGGAAGACCAGCCTCCGTGAATGGATTTTCATCTGCAACATTCAGAGTGTGCAGTATAATGATGGAGACCTCAGCTGCATGAATCTGAGTGTAAGAAATTCCAATGGAGGCAAGCACATGGGGACATATTGAAGTTCTGTTTACACTAAAAAGGAAAATACTAGTTTGTTACCCAAATCGCTTGAAAATAAGACCACCTCCATGCTCCATTTATCCAGACTCTCTAATTCTGTTACTTGATTCTTAATTAACATCTTCTAGCAATTCTTCCACAGGAGTCCTGGTGGCGCAGGGGGTGCACGGTGACCTTCAGGTCAGCATTTGAAACCAGCAGCACACAGCAGCCACACCATTAAAAATTGGAAACAACCCCATCTTTAATACCTGGTTCTTCTCTCTCTTAGTTGGGGCAAACTACCAGCTGTTCCATGGGAGAAAGATGGGGTTTTCTATTCCTGTAATGATTTCGTCTTGGAAAGTCACTCGAGAAGTTTTGCTCTGTTCTATAAGGTTGCTGTGTGTCTGCATAGCCTCAATAGCAGTGAGTATGGGTTTTTGGTTTGAACAACTCTTTTTGTCATTTGTAAATGGTGGCAAGGAGACCTTTAGCATCACAAAGAGGAGATGAGCCAGTCAGAGTGCAGGGCAGCAATGATGAAACATACTTTTCTCTAGTTCATAAATGCTTACTCCCCTGCCATACTATCATGAACCCAATTCTACCTTACAAATCTGGCTAAACCAGAGGATCTACATTGGTACAGACAGGAACTGGAAACACAGGGAATCCAGGACAGATGATTCCTTCAGGACCAGTGGGTAGAGTGGTGATACCTGGAGGGTGGAGGTAGGGTCAGGTGGAAAGGGGGAACCAATTACAGGGATCTACATATAACCTCCTCCATGGGGGACAGACAACAGAAAAGTGGGTGAAGGGAGCTGTTGGACAGAGTAAGATATGACAAAATAATACTTTATAAATTATCAAGGGTTCATGAGGGAGGGGGAGGGAGGAACCAGGGGCGGGAGAATGAGGAACTAGTGCCAGGGGCTAAAGTAGAGAGCAAATGTTTTGAGAATGATGAGGGTAACGAATGTACAAATGTGCTTGACACGATGGATGTATTGTGATGAGTTATATGAGCCTCCAATAAAATTATTTTTAAAAATAAAAAATATATATATAAAAGGAGACCCTTAGCAAGTGCACTTTTCCTCTAAGCATGTTTCTGAACTACTTTCTCTAGCATAAGCCCAGTGTGCCTGTGCTAAGAGATGCAAGCATGATATTAATTATCATGAATATGTAAAAATACCATCTTACATATCACAGAATGAAATGTTGCCTGGTCCGTTTTGATGTGCTTGAGGTCACTGGTGCAGCGATTGTCTAGTGCATTCCAAGTTCAGTAGGGCTCTTGGGTGGGCAAGTTGGTTACATTTGGGGAGCTTTCCTACTCTAGGAGCACTTGCCCAGAAGTGTCACCTCCATACCCCGAAAAGAACAGGGAGGAGTCTTATATGTTCCGGGCATCACTAGAGTCATTGTATTTCAAAATACTCAATAAGGTTTGGTGATGTGCATGCTCTGTGGTGTACCACTCAGATTCTTCTTACAGGGCTGAAAGATGTCTTCCTTCAGCTCTTTGTGGGAAGGATGTCAGCTGACTATCCTCAGACTTGCTTCATCAAAAGTTAACACCCTTTCTTGAGACAACCTGCTTCTCTGCAGGGTGTAAAGGTATGAAGGTCCACCTCCAAGTCTGCAATATGTCTTATCTCTTTCTTACTTTTTCATACCACTGCTCTCTTTATTTTTTATTATGTGTTGAAAGATCATTTTATTAGGGACTCTTACAGCTCTTATAATAATCCATTCATCACTTGTATCGAATATATTTGTACATATGTTGCTATCATTATTTTCTAGACATTTACTTTCTATTGAGCCCTTGGTATTAGCTCTTCTTTTTCCCTCCCTCCCCACCCCCATGACCCCTTGATAAATTATAAATTATTATTAATTTCATATCTTCACACTGACCGCTGTCTCCTTTCCCTTGAGGTTTCTTTGGGGTGTGATTATGTGCTGATCATTATGATCAGTTCCCCCTCTCACTGCTTGCTCACAGGAGCCCTGGAAGTGGTATAGTGGTTACATGTTGGCCTACCTACTTCAAGGTTAGCAGTTTGAAACCACCAGCTGCTCCATGAAAGAAAAAAGGGCTTTCTACTCCCATGAAAAGTTATAGTCTTAGAAACTCACAAGGGCAGTTCTACCCTGTCCTATAGGGGCACTGAGATAGCCAACTAATCTGGTGTCAATTTAAGGATTAAGCCTGTAGGGGTGGGGTCTAGGCTGTTAATCTGGAGACAGCCAGTGAGACATCTGTGTGGGCATGGCCTTCTCCTGAGAATTCTGAGAAATCTGGTAGTTCTTCCTTGGAAGCAAAAGACACTTCTCTCTCTCTCTCACACACACACACACACACACACACACACACACACACACTTTCTGGAAGACATTGCAGAAGACAAGTCACATGGACACAACCAGACTTCAGAAGCCGCAGAAGCCACAGAGACCACTGTCAGCACTGAGATGCTTACAACACCACTGGTTCCAAAGACTTTCTGCCCACTGGCCTGTTATTTTCTACATTTGGCGTCATTGCATGTGTTTCGTGAGTCTGAAGAGGACTTTATAGATTGGTACCAGACATATGGGCTAATCTATCAGACTTATGGCTTTGGGACTGGGTTGGGATGTTTTCTCAATGTTCAATTCATCTCCTTTAAATACATGTGTGTTCATGAATTTGTTTCTGTAGTCTACCCAGACTAACACAGTCACTATGAGTGAGAATTCACTTGATGAGAGCAAGTTACTGCTTTCTTATCATTGGTACAAGAGATTAAATAGGTTATGTTTCTTCCTGTAACTTCTGAACTCTAACGCTGCCTACTGTATAGCCTACATTCCACAGAATGTCTTTCACGATGAGATAGCTATCATGAGAGTTTTAAAAGAAGTCCTGATGAGTGCAAATCAGTAATGCTCCACTACGAACCAAAAGGTTGGTGGTTGGGACCTACCCAGAGACCCTCAGGAAAAGGTCTGGTGACCAACTTTTGAATGATCACAGCCTTTGATGGCCTAAGGAAGGCAGAGCTACCCTGCAACACACACACGAGTGGTCAAGGACAGGACTCGACTCGACAGCAACTCAACATGGGGAGACATGTTTGCATGGTAAAAGAACAGAGGTAGGTCCAAGGGGCAGTGGGTCAGCGGATGTGGGGGGTGGCTGAGAGTGGACAAAGCATATGATTTTTTTTCATTTTATGTGTGAAATATCTTATTTGTAGCTAGCTAGTAGCCTCAGAAGACTGGAACTGAGTTAAGCTAGTGTGGATCTAGCATTAGGAACATTAAATGTTGGAAAATGCTGACAATTTTTTTTGGAGGTGGGAATGTTAGATCTTTCTGGGGGCAGATATACCTCGGTCGTTGGCTCCGTGTGAGAAAGTATTCACGCCAAAGCCTGGTTTGTGATCCAAGTGAGTTTTATGAGAGTTTGAGAGTTAGAAGAAGTTTCAGGTTCACATAGGCACCCGCAGGGCTCCTCACCCCACGCAGCCTCCCTAGAAACCCCTCGGAGAGTCTCACGGTCAGCTCCTGGCTCCTGCCTTTTCAATTATTCCATGGGAAAGTGTGGTGGATGACCCTGGTTGACCCCATAGGCTGAATTGAATGTACCTAGGTAGGCGAATCCAGGTGCCACGCCCACCCAGGTGTACCTCCCCTTCCTGGATGGAAACCTGAACTTCTGAGTGTACCACTCTTTCATGGACCAGTAACTTGGACCTCTGGGCATGCGTAATGGATGCCCCAGTCACTAAGCTAAACTAGCTAACAGGAAAGCTGACTCCATGTAGTCATAAAGTGGAAGAGTTTGTTGATTTTGGATATCTTTGTCTCAAGACATTTTAAAAGAAAAAGAATCAATTGCTGTGATGTGTTTCTAACCCTGCACATAGTTATATTTGTTGGCCTTTAAGTTTCTGCTTAACTAACCCAAATTTAGAAAACCAAAAAAAATGTATTGCCATCAATTCCAAATTAGAGTGAGCCTATATGTACAACTAGAACTGTCCCTGTGGGTTTCTGAGCTTGTACATCTTTTACAGGAGCAGAAAGTCTCACCTTTCTCCTGTGGAGTGGCTGCTGGGGTTGAACTGCTGACATTGGGCTTAACATCCCAACACTGCAACCCATTATGCCACCTGGGTTCTGCAAAGTTAGAAGTGATTAAGAAAACTGATGAGTAAATTGTCTGTCAAATAAAGACTTAAACAATAATGCGAGCCATAGCTAACTGGGTCACCCTTAAAGATTGAGAGCAAATTGACTTAACACCCACCCCAGGACTTGTGGAAAGTGCAAGGCATTCTACAGCAGGGCTAGGAGTGGCCAGGGGCTTACGTTCCCATTGTCAGCTCTGACTCAGTGCTCCAATTTGTTTTGTGTAAGGATCAACTTTTTCATCTCCTTTGGCGTCCCTTGTTCTGTACCATGCCAACATAATGTAGAACCCAGCCTTTTCACAGAACTGTCTGTTTCTGTCTCCCTTACACACACACCCCACATACACAAAACATAACTATTCGTCACCCTTGTCTCTCATTCTTTTCTTCAACAACTCCATCTCTGGTCCTTTCTCTTCATTTCTTCTTCTTTTGTCTGCCTGCTCTTTTGTGGAGAAGAAACAAATCCTCTCATGCACTTAAATAGAATTCTTTAGTCAATTTAGTTGCAGGGGACACAACACCCAACTCGCTGAGTTCTGTAAAATGGAGGATTTACTCAGTGTTACAGCATAAAAGTCATGAGCTTTTGTATTAGGCTTGGGTGGATCTGGGGCTCTCCCTCTTCCTTCTCTGTCTCTTGGATCCCTTCTCCCTGAAACCGACTCCTTTTCCAGACCACCTTTGTGCCAGGTTAACTTCAAGATCAACGGAAAGTCTGTGTCTGCTTCTGCCACAGAAAGCTCAGCAAAAGTCCTTGGGTGAAATAGAGTCACATGCCTATCCTAGTTTCCGTCATTCAACTGTCCAGCTCCACAGGTAGGATCAGTCACATGCCAACTATATCCGGAAGAAAGAGTCCTCAGGGGGAAACTGGCTATAAATTCCACAGGAGGGCAAGATGTTGCAGAGTTGTCTTATTGAGAGCAATATCCACCACTTGCCTCTCTCTCTCTCTCTCTCTCTCTCTCTCTCTCTCTCTCTCTCTCTCTCTCTCTCTCTCTCTCTCTCTCTCACACACACACACACACACACACACACAGGTTATGGCTTCAGTTTTGTGGATCTGAGGACTCCCTGAAGTTCTAAAATCATCGCTTGTCCATGCTTGCCCATTTAAGTTTGTTGACAAAGGCTGTCCTCCTACCTAATGATTGCTTAGAGTGGGACAGTTTATTTTTATACAATTTTATCCTCTTATAGTTTGCTTGTATACTCTTGAAAATATCACTTTCAGGTGTCAGAAATGCTAAACACTTTATCTGGGTAGTAGTTACATGGATATATATATATATATATATATTCATATACATACACACATACACATGTATTTAAAAAGAAATGGAGCTGCGCATTTACTATGTGTGTACTTTACTGCATATGGGCTAATATATCTCAGTAATTTATGTTTCTTAATTGACTGCAATGTTATCAACAAAGGCCCATGTGTTTTTTGAGTTTTTCTCTGGGTTAATCCTTTTTTGACGAGATGGGAAATACTCTACCTCAGATCAGCAGAGTTCGTAACCCCAGAAAGGCTTGGAGTCCAGTAAGTCCTAGCAGATATTAATCTTTGCGTATTTCCCTGGTGCCTCTTCTAGAATATATCTCTCATTTAGAACTTAGTATATTGACAAAGGGAACATTTGGCCACACAATAATCAGAGAGACTACCTGTGTAGTTAATGTTTCTAAAATGTCTCCAAGTTATTCAGGTAAAAACATTCAGAACAAAAAGCTGTCTTGCCTTCTCTCATGAAATCATCAGACCAAAGTCAGCAGAACTCCATGACACAACCTCAGACCACTGAGTTGCTTCTGATACTTAAGAACACTGTAGGATAGAGAAGCGAGCCTTGCTGGTATACTTGGTTACTTGCTGACCTATTATGCTCAAGCTCAGCAGTTTGAAACCACTCCCCACTCTGCAGGAGAAAAATGAAGCTGTCTACCCCCATAAGTAGTTATAGCCTCGGAAATCCCCAGGGCAAGTTTTAGTCTGTCCTATAGGGTTGCTATGAGTCAGAATTCGCTCGATGGCAATGACTTTGGTTTGAGTTCATAGGATAGCATACTGCCCCATAAGGTTTCCAAGGATCTAATCTTTATGGAAGCAAACTGCCCCATCTTCCTCCCACAAAGTGGCTGCTGGGTTCAAACCACTAACCTTTCAATTAGCAATTAAGCATGTAACCACTGCACTCCCATGACTCCCGATGCTGCTCCAGACCAAGTTATGATAGACTTGCAAAGGGATGATGTGTGTTCCAGTCCTAGACTAGGCATTCCCCAACTCTGGGACTTTGGGTAAGTCGTGTAGCTGTATCTGCACTCCAGCATCGTGAAGTTGTGTGAGGTTCCCATTTCTCAAGGCTTTTGTGAGATTTTAAAGCCTCCCTATGACTCTCCTTCTCTGCCCAGTGCCTTTGATAGCCTTAATCCTTCCCACCCCCCCACCCCCCAGTGTCTCCTTTGAACTTATCTTAGGCACTCTCCTTGATGGATTTTCCCTCCACAATTACTCTGAGGTTCCGAGAGCCCCAGGACTCTGTCTGGCAGCACCTTCCGTTTGCCAAGCCATCAGAACACCTTGCCTACATTGTGACCAACATTTCTCAGTTGCTGTCTCTGCACAGTTTTCTCCCGTCTTTCGGGACCTCTGGCAGTTCAGTCTCTTCATTTACTGTTTACAGCCTTGGTCTTCTTTGAAAGTCTCATTATCAGCTATTGCCAACCCAAGCCAAGGGCAGAGTTTCTTGATTTCTCTTCATCAGTTTCTATTATTCTATATACTTTTTGCCTCAAAATTAAGATGAAAAGAAATAATTTCGATGGTACAGAGAAGAATGGCAGCTTTCCTTTTGAAAGGTAGGACTACCTGTTTATATATTTATATAACATTTATAATAAAGATATATATTTATAATGAATAAATATTATATATGCCTCATAAGAAAGTGTTTCATTAGCTGCTGGAAAGGATGACAAGAGGAGAGGTTTAATTTAAAAACTGTTAAAATGTATGAAATAGCTTTAGGTCCATGTAGAGTCTGTTAGAGGATAGGCACTGTTTTTAATTACTTTATTTGCATTTCTTATTTAATTTAATCCTAATCACTATTCCACTAGTTCGCTATTGTTTTACCATTTTGCAGCTGTTAAAACTGAGGTTCAAAGAGGTTAGCTTGTCCATGGTCACATGGTAGTTGAAGGAAAGAGCAGGATTCAGATAAAGATGCTTATAAATCTAAACATCCCACTGCCATGGAGTTGATTCTGACGCATAGTGACCCTGTGTAGGGTTTCTGAGGTTTTGTAGATCCTAAAGGAGCAGACAGTCTCTTCTTCCCCTGGAGGAGTGACTGGTGGGTTTGAACTGTTGACCTTATGGTTAGCAATCCAATGCTTATCTAACAGAACCACCAAGCGTCCTTGAGAGATCCAAAGTGTCTGCACGTTTTCTAAGATTTCCTTCTGTGACGCTCATATTGTTGACCTTGGGGAAGACCTCCAATTCCGGTGAAAACTGTAATAGAATACTGACCTTGCTAGCACCTGGCTTCTGTACAGTATTCATCTTATTTCCTTTGATTAGACTGTATATTAGGAAGAAGTAAAAAAAGGAAAAAAAGATGGTCACTTTTCTGTGCTCTCACGAGTTTCTTAATAACAATAAAATTAATCTTAATCTGATTCAATAGAAAGTTTCATTCATTTTTAAGCTGTTCTTGAAAATGGGTCAGTCACACGTAGAGATGGACCACCAAGCAATTCATAAAATGAGCTGTCCTGAAAAATTACGGAGCCTACAATCTTCCTGAGACAATTAATTGCCACTTTACACCATAATAGGAACCTGGCCTTGAAAGTCTTCGGGGAAACCGCAATTTTATAATGTGATTACTTGGTTTAATGTTAACTTAACTGTAGTTAAATTGAAGGCACCTGAGAAGACCATCTAAGGATGTCCTCCTGGTGGCACATTATGCTACAAGCTTGCAACCCCTGGCTAACTGGAATGACACCGAGTGATACATTTGAAAGTGCTAAGAAAAGTCCTAATGGGACCCCTGGTGGCGCAGTGCTTAGTATTGGCTGCCAGCGGCAACATCAGTAGTTCGAAACCATCAGTTACCCTACAGGAGAAAGACAGGACTTTCTACTCTCCTTACAGACTCAGAAACCCACAGGGGAAGTTCTTCCTTAGCCTGTAGAGGCCCTGTGAATCGAAATAAGCTCCAGGAAGTGAGTCTGGTTTAAGGAGAGCCCTGGTGTCATGTTGGGCTCTCCTTAGACTGTGTTAGTCTGGGTACTTTAGAGAAACAAATTCACAGAAACTCATGTATGAGACACAAAACAGACACACCGATGCTGAATGTAGGAGAAAAGCCGAGTCAGTGAACCTGTAAGCATCTCAGCGCTGGCAGGGGTCTCCACACGGCTGCTCCAGCACCCACGGCTGCATCGGGGTAGGTCCATGCGGCTTCTCCTCTGGGATGTCTTGCAGGAAGTGAGCCTTGCCAACTAAAACAGAGAACTTGCTAAGGAAGCTGCACCCTGGTCCAACCAACACCAAGCAAGAGATTTGAGAACTAGAAAGGGGAGGCTCACCGAGCCATTTATCCCGCTACCCTTCAATTAACCGCACATGTGTTTATTGGCCAGGTTGGCACAATAAACTAATTGCCTGAGCTACTAACTGAAAAGTTAGTAGTTCTAAATCACCAGCCACTCTGCAGGAAAAGATGAGGCCTTAAAAAGAAATAAAAATAGAAGTGCTGGGGGAGGGGAAGGGGAAGAAAGGGGAGCTGACACCAAGGGCTCAACAGAAAATAACGTGTAGAAAATAATGATGGCAACATACGTGCCGATGTGCTTCTTACAAGGGATGTGTAGATTGTTCTAAGAGCTGTAAGAGCCCTCAATACGATTTAAAATAAAATAGGGGTGCTCAGGAGCCCTGAGGGCGCTGTGGGTTTGGAATTGAACTGCTAACCTCAGAGTTGGGGCTTTGAACCCATTCGCCACTCCTCGGCTGAAAGATAAAGGCTGTCTCCTCGTGTCAGAGTTCTACCCCTTTGGCAACCTTTCATAAGGTTGCTGCCCGTGTGCGTTTCCCAGACAGTAACTGAAAAAACGGGAGTAGAAAGCCCTGTGGTTTCCAACTGACGCTCCGGAGGAGGGTTGGGGGGGGGGGGCAGCGTGTAACCATTCCACTGCGGAGAGGGGGGGTGGGCTCTCCAGGATGTCTGGTTTTAGTTACAATGTATTTTCAACGTGAACATGAGGAACCCCAGTGGTGGAGTGGGTTAAGCTGGTAGTTCAGGGGACCTTAAGGATCAGTTCTACCCTGTCTGGTAGGGTCGCTATGAGTCAGAATCAACTTGACAGCAGTGTGTTACTGTGAGCATGCTAGTAATACTCTTGGCATATGGAGACGAGGCAGGTACTCGTCTGGTAAAAACGACTATGCAGTTAGAAAATACAGCTACTCGAGGGCCTTCCATCTTCTGTGACACCTTTGGAAAAGCAGACATTGTTATTCACTGTGCAATTCCAAGATGATCCTTTCCCCAGACTTGCAGGCACCGGCGGCGGCGTGTCACTGGATCAAGGGAGTGACTCAGATTTAAAGCCCAAACAAGTGCCTATTTTGAGCGGCCCTTTACAGCAAGCTCTCCAGTCCCCGGGGCTGGCCCATAGCAAATGGCCACGGCCGCTGCATTCCTGGGCTTTGCTTTGGCCCCTCTCACCTGTGACTCTCCAGCTCTACCGCCAAAGATTAATTAGCCAAGTTGACAGGTGAAGAGCCAAGGTCAGCTTTGAAATATCAAAGCATTATGTCCAAACGTTAAAGACCAGGTCCACAATGAGCCTCATTGGAAAGAGGCAGAACGTTATAAACGGAAGACAAGAGATTATACTTCATCGTCACAGAATGGAGCGCCTCTACCCTAAAAGAATTGATAAGGGACCAACAGCAACCATGAGGACGATAATACCAAATGGCATAGGTCAGAGATTTGAGGTTGCCAGGGCAAGGCCAGAAAGGTTTAAATCATTCAGAGGGAAGACAAAAGGCAAGAGGTCACAGGCCTAGGCGGATTAACCAGGGCTCATAATAGTGTTTCCTTGCTTGTTTTTTGTTTTTCATCCGAGTGAATGCTATATTTATAATGATTGGACTTTTTGTTTGGTTGGTTGCTTGGTTGGTTCCCCAAAGGTCATTCCACCGAGTGTGGTAACAGTTATTTAGAGAGCTCAGAGGATGCAATCCCACACGTTCCATGGAAGATGTTCCTGATCGTTTAGAAGCAAAATACTAGAAATCCTAACGTAAACTGACTACAGGGTTTCTGGCACCGCTGAGCAATGCTAAAATATCACTTAGACGTTGTTCAATATTTGATAGCAAATTGCTGGCCCAAAAAGATGGGTTTAACTGTAAGTTAGGGATTAGTCATGGTCACAAATGTAAATGCCAGCTCTCCTGGCCAGTGGCAAAGCCATAATGACTTAAAAACTGCGAATAACTATACATCCTATTTTTCCTTGTGGTGAATCCTAATTATAATAGGGTAATCTTTATGAATCACATTGAGCTTCTCAGATAAAATGAGGAGAAAAGCAAGCAGGCTAATATTATATAAATAAGTCATTGCTCAAGCTATTAATGCCTTGCAAATTGTGGGTTATAGATTTGAAAACACTAATTGCTTTACAGGACGCAGGCCTGTAAACCACATGGGAAGCAGGCGGCTTCAAAGGAAATCGCCTCCTTTCTAATCTGATGTTGAAACCAAGTGAAACAGAAAGAAAATGAGGCTCTAGCCAGCCTCGCTTTTTGTTTTTGTTTTAAATGTACAAGTGGAGATCATCCGAACGCAGTTTGTGAATTCAGTATAGTTGATTTTAAGGACATGGATAATTAAATTGTATTACCCGTTTCTACTAGTTCATATATAGCCCCCAAATTAAAGCACACTGTCACTGAGCTGTTTGCTGACTCATCACAAGCAGGAGGACAGAGACGAGCTACCTCATAGGTTTCTAAGCCTGCGAGTCTTTACGACAGCAAAGTATCGTGTCTCTGTGGTGCAGCTGGCTGTTCAAGTCCTCATCCTTTCTGTTGGCAGCCGGGTGTTTTAACCACGGCACCAGCAGGGCTGTTTTCCATAATCAGTGCATGGAAATTGGCTTTTAAGGAAAGGGGAAGGTAGGGTAGAAAGGAGGAACTGATCACAATAATCTACATACAACCTCCTCCCTGGGAGACAGACTTGGCTGGGTGTTTTCTTAGCATATAATTAATCTTTGATATAAAGCTCTCTCTTACATATATGTGAGTGTCCTGGGTTTGTTTCTCTAGTTAACCCAAACTAACACAGTCTTTTAGGTGTATTTTATTCTTTGATAAATAAGAAAGAAATGGGGGGAAATAGAGGAAAGAGGTGGGAATTACATTTCTTTAAAAGTTGACTTTTTCGAATACAACTTTGAAAACTCAAGCTTCCAAATAATTTAAAATACATCAGAGACCTAGTTTTCCATACAATATAAAACATCAGGGGGTCATGGGGAAGAGGGGAGAGGATTTGGGGACAATGAAGGCAGGAGGAGGGAGGGAGCGTTAGAACCAAGTGTGATGATGTATACACAGCTCTTTTTAAGAGATTTAACTCTGGAAGTGTATGAAATGTGATAATTACATCAAGAAAACTACCAAAACATGAGCTTTGGGGTGGGTGAGAAAAAAGGACGGTGAAAAAATTGGCTTTGTGACACTTACCTGAGCGGGTGCGGAGGAGTGGGGGAGGGCAGACAGGCCAAGCACACTGGCCGTTCAGTTTATCCTGATCCTGTTCCAATCTCTTACTTCCCTAGTAAACCCCAGAACTGTGAGTATAATCTGTGTGGCCATTACAATGAATTATCAAACCCAGCTGGGACAGCAGGGCAGAATTTTTTTGTTTAAAGTTAAAGGATGGAGGTATGTGGCCTTCATCACACAGGAATCGACTTTGAACTGATATTAATGGTGATTCTCGTATGTCCACCTAAAGTTAGATAAGGCCTGGTATCATGCCATTCTTAAAGATTTTATGAAAATTTATGGTTTGTTTATGTATATATTAATGTTAATTTGCATACAATGACATATATTAATGTTATGTTTGAAAAACAAAATATTTGGGTAAAGTATAAACTTACTTTACTCCATTCAACAATTCTCTAGAGACTTGCCTATAATATTATGAGCAGGGAAAAATTCTTCTCTTTATAAAACTCCCAAGGAGGCTGAAGAGCAGGATGTGGAGAAGACGTAGTGTTGTGTCTGCCAGGGCCTTTAAAAAACTCTCCCCCTCCAAAAAAATAATAATAATAAAGATTGAAAAAACTCAACTACTTGTGAAGTATCTGAAAATGTCCTGGGAATCAAACACTTCTCTTTGTAGTTCATCATAAAAATAATTTTTGAAATATTGTTCAAACCCCAAAATGAGATGATTTGGGGCCCAAATTAAACACTAAGAAATGTGGCTCTATTGTGATGACTTCTTTATATTCTTCTGTATTTTCTGAACTTCCTACAATGGACACAGAAATCAGAAATGGGTTGAAAGCAATAGAAAAATTTGTAAATGGTCAGAGAGCGTGGTCTATGCCAGTGGTTCTCAACCTTCCTAATGCCAAGATCCTTTAATATAGTTACTCATGTTGTGGTGACCACCCCCAACCATAACATTATTTTCATTGCTACTTCATAACTGTAATTTTGCTACTGTTATGAATCAGGAGACCCCTATGAACGGGTTGTTCAATCCCCAAAAGGGTCATGACCCACAGGTTGAGAACCGCTGTTGCTCTTACAAGACCCACTATGCATGTATGTTCCTGGCTCTAAAAACTATTTGCCATGTTTAGTAAACACATTCCAACTCATAGCAACCCTGTAGCACAGGGTTGAACAACCCCTGTGAGTTTCTGAGACTGTAGCTCTTTATGAAAGTAGAAAGCTTTGTTGTTCTGAGGAGCAGCTGGTGATTTCGAACTGTTGACCTTGCAGTTAGCAGCCCAACATGCAATTTCTATGCCACCAGGGCTCCTTGGAGGTTAAATAGCTTTTCCAAAAATGTGAAGGCCTCTTTAAATCTGTCTGAAGCTGCATTTGTTCTGAGCAAGCCAGAGGAAGTCTAGAAAACCTATCAAACAACAAAGAACTTCTCAGCTGAAAATGATTACTTTAGGAAATCTAAAGAGAGGCACTACTATCTCAGTTAAAATATATAAATATATTGGAGGGATAGAAGCAGCATGCTGCAGGAGGCTTGGATTGACCTTGCTCTGAGACTTATGAGCTCTGGCCCTGCCTTATTTACTTAACCTCTCTGAATCTGTTTCCAATGACATACTAATAAGAATACTTACTGGCTGGACTAAATAGGCAAATTACTTAGGATATCTACCAACATACAAAAAGGTCGCAACTAAATGTTAGTTCTTATAGAGACCCACACTCTGCCTTTTCCACCAGTCTTCCAGTGAGGTTAGTATGAAGTTTTCCAACCATATTGTATTACATAATAGACTGTGTTGGACATACTAAGCCCCCTTATCTCGGTGCTAACAGTATTTTTTTTAATCATTCTATTGGGGGCTCTTACAGCTCTTATAACATGCCACACATCAATTGTATCAAGCATATTTGTACATATGTTGTCATCATCATTTCCAAAACATTTCTACGTTAGCCCCTGGTATCAACTCCTTTTCACCCTCCCTCCCCCAACTTCCCACCCTCATCCTTGATCAATTATATATGGCTATTATTATGTCATATCTTTGGACACTGTCTATTGTCTCCCATCACCCTCATTTCTGTTATTCGTCCCCTTGGGGGATGTGGTAGGGGGGCTATATATCCAACCTTGGGATGGGTTCCCCCTTTCTCCCACTTCCTCCTCCCTGATCATCCCCCTACCCTCATGATATCAAGATATTGCTACTCCCACTACTGTTCCTGATGATTTTATCTGTCCTGAATTCCATGTGTGAAGAGCTCTTATCTGTACCAATGTATGTTCTCCGGTCTAACCGGATTTGTAAGGTAGCACTGGGTCATGGTAGTGGGGGGAGGAAGCATTCAGAAACTAGATAAATGATGTGTGTTTCATCGGTGCTATACTGCACCCTGGTTGAATCATCCCTTCCTGATAACCCTTCTGTGGGGCGATATCCAATTGTCTACAACAGTATTTTCTGAGACTGGATTTTCAACCCAACCTTGAAACAGTTTTCTTTCCCTGGCTGTTCTTGAACCAGTGGACCGTCCTTGAGCTCGAGGGGCAAGGGGTTGTTAGGTTTGTGTTCAGCTGGGAGACCTAGTAGCACAGCGATTCCCCTGAAACGCACAAGAATCGTTCAAAACCACCAGCGTCTCCATGGGAGAAAGACGGGCTTTCTACTCCCGCAAAGAGTTAGTCTCGGAAACTTACAGGGGCAGATTTGCCCCGTCCTATAGGGTCGCTATGAGTAGACATCGACTGTGTGGCAGGGAGTTGGTTGTTGAAGGTCTGTGTTCAAGGTGCTCGATGGTGTTTCTAGAAGGACAATCTCGTTGTGCTAGGGGATAATAATCTGTTCCTAGTGGAGGCACAGCTGCCTTTCCTGGGGGTTCTCTCATGTGTCACACAGGCACACAGTGAGTCAATGGAACGGGAGCATCCGACTGGCTGCTGAGCTGGCCCTCCTACCTTTCCTTCACTAGGGCTTTTGTTGTAATTTTTGAGAGTCAGGAGAAAGCAGACCCTCGCTGAAAGGTGAACTATTTCCCCCACCTTCCTTGATCAATAAATGGCCCTAACACCCGCCTTTTAATCACACTGCATTTTCTGCCAAAAGAGTTGGGTGGCCCAGGAACACCCATTTACTTCTGGAGTGTGTAACACACACACACACCTCGCACACTGGCCTTAGTCTTGTTGTGAATGGGAAAAGATCCACACAGAGAGAAGAATAAGGAGGGAAATGTCAGCTGGTCCTGCATTGCTCCACACAGCCCGGAGCCGGCGGAGAGATACCGGTGAAAGTCAGTCTTCCAGGCACTTTCAGGAGAAGGTGTGCTTTTGGAAAGGTGTTTACGTTGTTTTGATGTTTACTCATTTCTGTGTGTGTGTGTGTGTGTGTGTGTCTCCACCCCACCTCCTCCCTGTCCTCCCCGCCCTCAACCTGACTGTCGCTGGGAAATGAAATCATTTTGGTTTTGCAAGCTGTCGCCAGGGAGCAAGCAAGACTTTGTCTCATAAACAAAAGCAACTGCAGGAGGCCCTGGTGAGCTGAGCCCAGAGTCTCTCTGCAGCTAAACTGCCAAGGAAACCTGGCATGGTGACAGCTGGGGCCGTCCAGCATGGCCAGTGGTGACAGCCAGGTGGGACACCCAGAAAGACTCACCTAGGAGATGACTCACCTTTCCTGACGTGCAAACTCTTAAAAGGCCTATAGCCTGGACATTCCGCAGAACCCCTGCAATAGGTAAAAGTGTGAGTGTGTGTGTATGTGTGTGTGTGTGTGTGTGTGCGTGCGCGCGCTTTTTCCTAGAGAAAAGTCTAGGGCTTTCAGCAACTTTCCAGCGTCTACCGCATGCAGAAGCACACACCCTGATTTTCTGGAAGCGCCAAGCTCAGCACTCTCAGATCTAACCTGAGGCTCTCGGCCCACTTTCCTGGGACAAACCCCTAAGGCACTAGAGACCTCTCAGCGAAGGAGGAGGGGGTGGGCTGGGGTAACTACTCAACCCTTTTCTGCTTTAACCCTAATCCCCCTTAAACCTGGCTCTGCCCCAGCCGCCAGGAAACCTGCCCACGCCAAGTGATAGGATGTTTACTGAGCTCAGCCCTAAGCCTGCTGCCCCAGCCACAGAAGTCAAGGGGGAACGTTTTTTAGCCACCGGCTGCTGATGGATGGGTAAACAAAGGGTAGTCAAGGCCACGAGGACCAGGATTTGAGGACAATCCCCTTGTGTATTGCCAGCTCAAATAAAGGCATGGCTTCTAAGAAGCAGGCTAGAAATACTCACAAATGCTCTGCTGGAAGTTAAGGTGTCTGGGCACAGCTACTTCTGAAGGCACCCTGTGCCCCCTGCCACACCATCAAACCACTCTAAGGTACCAGTGACACTCGGTCCCCTTCCAGATGATGCTGGCAAACTTGCGAACTTGCTAAGGTTGTGCTAGAAAAAGCGTTTTTCAAATGTCGTCTGTAAGAGTAAGCCTACGTGACCCAGAGCACACAGCCCTGACCTTGGCTTTCACCAGAGTGGCCGTTTTGATGCCTCTTATGTCTAAGGAGTCTGCAGATGAGTTCAAGGTGGACATTTCCATGGCTCAAAACAGAAGTTTTGAAAACTACTGTTTTGATATCAGGTTTGGTGCAACACTTACCTGGAAGGTCCTAAAGTGAAACCAGACATAGAGATCGCGAGGTCAGGGAAAACCAAAAATCAAACTTACTGCCTTGAGTCGATTTCAACTCATAGTGTTGAGGAGAACTGCTTCTTTGGTTTCAGAAGGCTGTAAATCTTTGCAGGAGCAGACAGCCCTCTCTTCCTTCCACAGAGCTGCTCACTGTCTGGAGATGCCAATCTAGTAGCTGACAGTCTAACACTTCGCCTGCTATTTCTAATTTTCTACGTGCGCGTGCGTAAGTGCGTGTATGTGTGTGTGTGTGTGTGTTTTCTAAGCAGTTACCTCATGAAAATCCTTTTTTGATTGTGGTAAAAAGATAACAAAACATGTGACGTGTCAACTGTTATTATTTATATCATTGATTGCATTCATTATGTTGGATTATCATCACCACTCTCCATTTCCAGAGCTTGCTAATACCATAGAAAATCTGTGACCCCTAAGCAATGATTCTCCCTCGACCCCCACTGCCCAAGTCCATCCTGTTAAAAATATTGTTGTTGTTAGGTGCTGTCTGGTCGGCTCCAACTCATACAACAATAAAGTTTATTAGCATGATGAACTTACTCTCTAGATATTTGCCAAGTTCACTTAAGATTACACAGTAAATACTGTTTTTAAGTCATTTTATTGGGGTCTCATACATCTCTTATCACAATCCATACATCCATCAATTGTGTAAAGCACATTTGTACATTCATTGCCCTCATCATTCTCAGAACATTTGCTCTCCAATTAAGCCCTTGGTATCAGCAACACATTTTTCCCCTTCCTCCCTGCTCCCCCCTCCCTTATGAACCTTTGACAATTTATAAATTATTATTGTGTTATATATGATACTAAGTAAATACTTTTAACCTTTTATGACTGATCTGTTTCACTCAGTATATTTTCCACATTGGTTCATGCCATAGCTTGTACCAGGACTTTATTTCTTTTTAGGGCTTAATAATATTCCATTGTGCAAGCAGTGCGACAGGTCATTTTTATAAGGCCTATCTTGCCATGGTCTTGTAACTTCCACCCTATGACTGGGTGGAATGGTGCAAATAAAGTTGCTTGTGGCCAACCGAGAGGACTGGACAGTTGCTAACAATGCAAATAAGGTTCTATGTTCGTCCGGGTGGACTTGAGAAACAAATCCATAGACACTCATATGTGTGTAGGAAAGAGGGGATTTTTTGTTGTTGTTTTATTTTTTTCCCCCAAGCCATAACTTTATTGATAGAAACAGTACAAATTTCAAACCAAACATAGTTACGCTTTTGAAACACCAAAAAAAAAAAAAAGGGTCGGGGTGGGGCGCGGTGTGTGTGGTCATGTCACAAGCAAATGTATCCAGAGCAAAGGCAGTCCGGGCCTTGAAGAACAACAGTAATGATAATGTAAATGCTATTATGGAATTAACCATGTAACCATCTGAAAACAAAGGAAAGAGTTTTATATAAAGAATAAATGTATGTTAAGAAAGCATCCCAGCCCAGTCCAGATCAAGTCTGTAAGTCCAATATTAGCCCCAAAGTCCAACACTAGTCCATAAATTCCTCCTTAGGCTCACGTAGCCTTGCAATAATGCCTAATGCAGCAAGATCACAGGCCAGTGGGTGGAAAGTTTTGTGGATCCGGTGGTGGTGGAAGCATCTCAGTGCTGGTGGGGGTCGCCACGTGGCTCCTCCAGCTCCCATGGCTCTGGCTGCATCTGCATAGCTCCATCAGTAATGTCTTGCAGGGAGTGTCTCTGTGTCCTGCCTCCAGTGAGTTATTTATCTCCTTAGTGCCTCCAAATGAGGTCATCAAGCTGCAACCTGATTGACAGGCTAATCTCGACCCCTTCACTCTTAAATGCCAAATTGACAACAGATTATGTAATTACCACAGATGCCTGGCATCTAAGGAGGGGATTGGTCAGTCTTGCCATCCCTCTACAGCTTGAAATGAGCCATCCTCAAGGGGGACAGGGAGACCTCACTACAACCAAGGAGGAAGAGCCAGGAAAGGAACATGTCTTGTGGACTTGGTCCCTCCACTGGAGAACCTCTCAGAACCAGGAGACAGAGAGTTATAACACCAGAGAGGGCACAAGGAGGTTAGAAGTGGCAACTTACAAAGCAGGAGGCCAGCAGGAGACGGTGTGATGGGCTTCCTGGCCCGCTGAGGGAGAAGGCTGAGTCCTTTGAGAAAGAAAGTTTGCTGCCAGGTGGAGTCCTTCTGGGCACATGTCAGCAGAACTAGACCTGCTGACCCACAGAGCTAGAGAGCTGAGTACCTTAAGGCTGAGGCTTATTGTCAGAGTGGGGTGCTCCTGGGCACTTACCATTGGAGCTTAAGTGCATTAAACACTTGCCTTAAGGACAGAGGTGAACCCCAGAGACCTGAAGGACCAAGCAGCTGAGGGGCAGGGAGAGAGGCCGACCTGCCAGGACAGCCCAGACGCTGCTGTAACTTTCTTTATGCAGAATCCTGATCCTCCATTCCCTAAGACACCCCATCATTGTGAGTGCTGTCGGTGAGTTCTGTGTGGCCATTTCACACAGGTTATCTAACCAGCAGACAAATAGAGAGTACTGAGGGAGTGACAGCTGATATCAGGATTGGTTTAAAAACAAAAAAACTGGAAGAGGTGATATGTCTGTCCTCCATCGTACTCCACTTCAGGATGGTGCTGATGGCGATTCTCCAACCCCCTTGTGAAGATCAAAGAGGTCAGATGCCTACCTCGAACCATCCTGACAGGGTGCACACACCACATTTGCTTCTCCATTCATCTGCTGGTGGACACTTAGGTTTAGTCCATCTTTTAACTTTCGTGAAAAGCACTGTAATGAACATCGGTGTGTGCATAACTGTCCAAGCCCCTGCTTAGGATTCTTTGGGGTAGAAGTTCTGGGTCATGTGGTAATTGTATGTTTTCCACTCTGAGAAATGCTTATGACGTGTGTGTCTTAATGTGCATTATCATCCTGGTTATATTGATCATGGGAAGAATGACTCATGTTTATTAGGTGCCTATTGTGTGCAGGGCATCATGCTCTTGGACCCCACAGTACCTCTCCAAATGGTCTTACTGCTCTCCTTCGCTCAAAGGAGATCTATAAACAGAAGGCAGCAGCAAGAGGGGCCATGAGAAGGGCTTGCCTCCGTTCACTCAGTTTGAGCGGGTGGACTCAGAAGTGGAGCTCTGAGCCTGTCCTCCGACTCAGGACATAATGTCTTCAAACAGTAGCATTCGGTGGGCAAGATGTGTGTTTGTCCATAAGTAAGAGATCTTTTACAGCTTAAAAACAATATGCTTTATAAAGAAAACCTGAAAGTGAAAATAGGAAGAAAAGGTCTAAACATGTTCTCTCTCTGTGGTACTCTCCAAGACTACCACTGTTAAGACCCTGGGGGGGGGGGAGGGGAAGGGGGAATACTTCCTCCCTGTTTATTTTTCTGGCCATTCTACTTTGATATGAAGTTATTGGTTATTTTATGCCTTAAAATATATCTGTGATTGAGTGTGCCCATTTTATTCTGATTTTGTCACTTAATGTGACAAAATAATATGATGGTGTTTTACATATTATACAAATCGCTCATTTTTAGTGGTTCAACAGTAATCTCTTTACTGGTTACATAATAATAAAGTGAATGGGGCAAATCAGGTCACCCAGCATTTTATTGAGCAGCTATGCTACACACTCTGTACAAGGAACACTAAGATGTGTAAAATGCTATCCTATTCTTCAAAGAGTGTTGTCTCACATACTTTGGACATGTTAGCCAGAGAGACCAGTCCCTGGAGAAGGACATCAGGCTTGTAGAAATGGAGGGGCAGCGGAAAACAGGAAGGCACTCAATGAGATGGGTTGACGCAAGGACAGTTGTGAGCTGGCCCAGTTCTGTGCAGTGTTTAGTTCCACTACACACAGGGTCACGATGCATCAGCACCGAATCCATGGTCCCCAACAGCAATGATAGGGAAAGGAAGGCAGACAGATATTTCCGTAGTCTCGTTGAATCCACAGATCAAGTTTATGAGCTGGGACTATAATTCTACCCTTTAGAAATATACATTGATGGTATTTGACTAACAAGATGGCATTGCCAGCTGTAGTGGGTTAGTAAAGTGTTTCCTTAAAATACTCATGATCTCTAAAACCTGTGACTATGTTGCTTTACATGGAAAGGGGGACTTTGAAGATATGATTAAATTAGGATTGGGGATGGATAGATTATCTAGGATTATTTAAGTAGGCCAATTTTAATCACAAAGGTCCTCATCAGAGGGAGACAAGAGGTCCAGAGTCAGATAAGGAGATGTGGTGACTGAAGCAGAGAGAATGAGAGAAGATGCTATGCAGCTGGGCTTGAAGATTGAGGCAGTCACCACTAGCCAAGGAATGCAGGCAGTGATTAGTAGCTGGAAGGCCAGGAAATAGATTTTCCCTCAGAGCCTCTAGAATAGAGCCCCACTGCTGCCTTGACTTTAGGACTTTTAACCTCCAATATTGTAATTCAATAAATTTGTATTGTTTTAAGTGTCTTAATTTGTAGTAATTTGTTATAAAACTCTGTCATCGAGTCAATGCCAATTTATATATAGTGAATGACCCTATAGGACATGGTAGAATTGTCTCTTGGGTTTCTGAGACTGTAACTCTTTGTAAGACTAAAAAGCCCTGTCTTATTCCCATGGAGTAGCTGGTGGTGTCGAACTTGTGACCTTGCAGTCAGCAGCCCAATGCATAACCACTATGCTACCAGGGATCCTTTGTTATAAAACAGCCATCCGAAAATCTTGACCAAACGCACTGCCGTTGTTGAAGCCCATTGTTATAAGAACCCAATGTAAGTTTCTGAGACTATAAATCTTCACCTGTGTGGATAGTCGCATCTTTCTCTTGCAGAGCATGTAGTGGGTTTGAAGCACTGGTTTTGTGGCTAGTAGTCCAATACTTTCTCGACAGCAGCACCAGACCAACAATAAGAAATTAATATGTCATGCTTCAAGCCCAGATTGTTTAGCTCTAGAGCCATCGTTCTAAACCACTGGCTGCAACCATGGGCTCAAGCATCAGAACAATTGTGAGGTGAATCAAGATAATATTAGTTAGCTCTGGAGAGTGGGCTTGGGGGAGATTTTAACTTTTACTTATAAATGTACACGTATGTGAAGTTTCCAGCACATGTATGTTACTTTGGGCTTACATTTTTTCCCTGTAAAATTATGTTGTTGTTCGGTGCCATTGGTTCCAACTCATGTACAAGAGCGTGAAGCCCTACCATCTTCACAGCTGTCATGTTTGAGCCCGCTGTGAAGTTAGCCTCAGAATAGAGTATTTAACTGAGGACAGTAACGTATCACTTAGATGAAAATGTTTGTTCAGAAAGTCTTGGGTTTATGCAGCATGATTTCTTTAGTATAACAATATCTACAAGTAGAATTGCTAGACTGTGTTAGTCTGGGTAAACTAGGGAAACAAATCCACAGAAACTCATATGTATAGAAGAGAGAGTTTTATATAAAGGGTAAGTGCACATCAAGAAAACATCCCAACCCAGTGCTGTTCAAGCCCCCAAGTCCAACATTAGCCCATATGTCCAACACCAATCTACAAAGTCCTCTTCCATCTCACAAAACGCACACAATGATGCCGACTGCAGGAGGAAAGCCGAGTCAGTGAATGTGTAAGCATCTCAGCACTGGCAGTGGTCTCCACATGGCTGCCCCAGCACCCAGGGTTGTATCAGGGTAGGTCCATGTGGCTTCTCCTCAGGGATGTTTTGCAGGAAGTGGGCCTTTCCAGTTGAAGCAGGGAATTGGCTAAGGCAGCTGCATCCTGGTCCAACCATCACAAGCAAGAGACACGAGAACTAGAAAGGTGAGGCTCACCAAGTCATTTATCTCTCCTCCCTTCAACTAACCCGACGCGTTTATCGGCCAGGCTGGCACAATAGTTCTCAACTATCTCATTAAACCAATAGCTAGAAACATGGGGGGAAACATTATAAACAAAATAGTTGGATGAACTATCTGGAGGAAAAACAACGGGACTGACAGTTCTGGGGGGACATGGGATAGGGGGAGGTGGTGGGTAAGGAAGTGGTGTTAACAAACCCAGGGACAAAGGAACAACAAGAGATCCAAATTGGTGGTGAGGTGGGTGTGGCAAGCCTGGTAGGGAATGATCAAGGGTAAGGTAACGAAGAGGTATAGCTGAAATCCAGGTGGGGACAGAGCATGATAGTGGGACAGGAGGAAAGTCAAGGGAAATAGAGGAAAGAGCTAGGAGGCAAAGGGCATTTATGGAGGTCTAGATAAAGACATGTCCATATGCAAATATATATATATGAGGATGGGGAAATAGATCTATGTGTATATATTTATAGGTTTAGTATAAAGGTGGCAGAAGGACCTTGGGCCTCTACTCAAGCACTCCCTCAATGCATGAATACTTTCTTCTATTAAATTGGCATTTTATGATGCTCACCCTCCTGACACAACCGCTGAAGCCAAAGCGGGTGAACAAGCAAGTGTGGTGAAGAAAGCTGATGGTGCCCGGCTATCAAAAGATATAGTATCTCCGGTTTTAAAGGCTTGAAGATAAACAAGCAGCCATCTAGCTCAGAAGCTACAAAGCCCACATGGAAGAACACACTAGCCTGTGTGATCACGTGGTTCCAAAGGGATCAGTTATCAGGCATCAAAGAACAAAAAATCATATCATTGGATGCACACCTCCATGATACGATCGCTGAGGACAAACGAGTACATAAGCAAATGTGGCGAAGAAAGCTGATAGTGTCCAGCTATCACAAGAGATAGTGTCTGGTGTCTTAAAGGCTTGAAGGTAAACAAGCAGCTATGTAGCTCAGAAGCAACAAAGCCCACATGGAAGAAGCACACCAGCTTGTGTGATCACGAGGTGTCAAAGGGATCAGGTATAAGGCATCATCATAAAAAAAAAATTCTTACCATAGTGAATGAAGGGGGAAGTACAGAGTAGAGACCCAAAGCCCATTTGTCGGCCACTGGAGATCCCCTTGCAGAGGGGTCTAGGGGAGGAGATGAGTCAGTCCGGGTGTGACTTAGCACCGATGAAGAATCTAGCTTTCCTCCAGTTCCTAAATGCTTCCTCCCCCCCCCCACCCCTTGCGTCCCCAACTATCATGATCCGAATTCTACCTTGCAAGTCTGGATAGAGCAGAGGATGTGCACTGGTGCACATAGGAGCTGGAGGCACAGGGAATCCAGGGTGGATGATACCTTCAGGACCAGGCATGTGAGGGGCGATACTGGGACAGTAGAGGGTGAGTGGGTTGGAAAGAGGGAACTGATTACAAGGATCTACATGTGACCTCCTCCCTGGGGGATGGACAACAGAAAGTGGGTGAAGGGAGATGTCGGACAGGGCAAGATATGACAAAATAATAATTTATAAATTATCAAGGGCTCATGAGGGAGGGGGAGCAGGGAGGGAGGGGAAAAATGAGGACCTAATGCCAAGGGCTTAAGTGGAGAGCAAATGTTTTGAAAATGATGAGAGCAAAGAATGTACAGATGTGCTTTACACAATTGATGTATGTATGGACTGTGATAAGAATTGTATGAGTCCCTAATAAAATGTTAAAAAAAAGAAAAAGGAAATTAATTCTTTAAATTCTCACCTAAAACACAATAAAGAGAGGTCTACCTACCAAAAAAATAGTAATAATGGAGATAATGCCCAATCAGCGAGCCAAAATGAATGGGGAGAGTATACTTAAACAGGCAAAGAAAATGTATGATACTTATCTACCAGTCAGTAAAGGTTGAAATGGAAAAGAAAGCTCTAGAAGTCTGATGCAGACCCGTGGCAAGAATGCCTTGGTCGCACTGTGAGATTGGCACTGGACTGTTAACTATAAAATTGGTGGTCAAAACTCACTTGCCACTTGTTGGGAGAAAGAGAAGCCTGCCTTCTCCCAGAAGATTTCCAATCTTCAGACACTTGGTGTTTGATAAAGGACTGAAGCACATTAAGTGGAGACAAGAAAGCCCTTTTAGTAAATGGTGCTGGAAAAACTGGTTCTTCACCTGCAAAAGAATGAAGCAGGTGACTGAATAAGCTCACGACTCAAGATGGACCAAAGGCCTAAATATAAACCCTACAACAATAAAGGCCATCAACAAAATAATAAAGACAAACATAAAACCCCTAATAAAAGGCAGAAACACTCTACTGAACATAATGAAGTGTATATACATCACAGAAACAAAATAAAAATACAATATCTATGCACATCTTTCCACATATTAAGAAAAATATTTAATAATGATACAACAGATAAAGGGCTAATTTCCAAAATCTATAGAAAATTACAACATCTTAGCAAGAAAAGTACAAATAACCCAATCACAAAATGGGCACATGACACAAATGCCAGAGATAGCATCCAGGAGGCCAACTACCATGTGAAGAAATGCTCGCAATCATTAAGAATAAGAAAAGTATAAATTAAAGCAGCAATGAGATATAACCTAACACATACACTTTAAGCAAAATTCAAAATAACAGAAAATAAGAAATGCTGGAGAGGATGTGGAAAATTTGTAACCTTGCTCAGACATTGCTGGTGGGACTTTAGAATGAACACAGCCACTATGAAAATCAGTGTGGCACCCCCTAAGCAATGCAAATAATTACCGTATGGTCCCACAATCTCTCTACTGGGTATAGGAGGGGGTACCCCAACCCCCCAAGAAAAGAAAAACCCAGATTTTTTTCAAAGCTACGTGTTTAATTTTTTTTTTTTTTTTACAAAACAACCTTATCACCTTCAAAGTACTCGCCATTTGTCAAAACTCTAATTCCATTCTTGGAAACATTTTTCAAACTCATCTGTTTGGATGGCTGACAGCACCTCCCTCATTTTTTCCTTTACCTCTTCTACATTGTCAAATCACTATCCTTTAGTGTCCCTCTTCATTCAAAGAAACAAAAAGAAGTTGGATGGAACAAAGTCAGGTGGGTAAGGTGCATGGGGCAAGAGAGGCACGCTGTGTTTTTTGCCAAAAATTGGTGCACTGAGATGGCTGTATGAGCAGGTACATTGTTGTGGTCGCAAAACCAGTCCCCTGTCTGCCACAAATCAGGCTTTTTTTTTTTTGTACACACTGTTACACAATCATTTCAGAACCTCTAAATAGAAAGCTTGATTAACTGTCTGACCTGGTGGGATGAACCCCAAATGCACTATCCCCCTCACATAAAAAAAAGCATTGGTTATCTTTGGGAACCCCCTGGTATACCCTAAAGAAATGAAGACTACAACAAAAACCCATATGCAGACCTACGTTCCTGTAGCAATTTCCATAATAGCAAAAAGATAGAAACAAACAAAAACTCTGATACAGATGAATGGATAAACCAACTCTAGCTCACTCATTCAATGGAATGTCATGCATCAAAAAAAGACATGGGCAAAACACGGCAAGACAGGCTTAGCAAAGTTAGTTAATCTTATAAAGTAAAATAATGACCCCATTATTATAAGGAAAAATAAAAGTGATTTTTACACCCAAACATTAGACTTTGAAGACGATGAGGAGGCAGGGACAAGGGCGCGGGGGCGGGGGGTGTTAGAGTGGGAGTGAGATAGGCAATTATAGAGTTGGCAGTGGAAAGGAATGAGGGAGAACACCACATTTATGAAGACTTCATGGGATAGGATTACTGATTGCATTAGTTGACATGGGCTGAGAGATAATTGAGACTATGCTTCTTTAACAAACAAACAAATAAATATTTAAAAAGAAAAAAGTGAGAGTGAAGGCTCATTCTTTTTGCCTCAGATCTAAATATTGGTCTGGGTGGCTAAAACGAGAGACTAAGTAAAACTGGAGGGGGCTGGAAGCTTTTAGTAACATATAAGTTCATTTCAAACATAATGGCGGAATAAAGAGTCACTGTCTTGAAAGCCCCATGTAGCATCGGTTTGACGCAGAATAGACTTAAAGGTAGTGGGTACGTATGTGTGTGTGAGATGAGAGCTGTGTGGTAGTTCGCTTTCTCCCACAACGGAACAGAGCTACAAAATGAGCACCATGGATATGTTATTTCTGGGCTCACTCTGCATGTCAGCCCTGCTCTAGGGCCTGTCCTGGTCCGTTGGGTGGAAGTCCATGCAAACTGCATAGACTCCCTTCTGACCTCTACCTTTGGAAGTCATCCTAAATATGCTCTTAACAACCACAAGACTTTTCCCACAGTTCCCACCCCGTCTCTGTCATCGGTCTCCCAAGACTACATGAGAGGGGAGGGAATGCGGCAATGAAGAGGGGGGAAAAAAGACTTAGCCTCCTTAGCCCACCCAACAAATGCCCCATTGTAACTTCTGTATAATCTTCCTTTGTTCTTGATTCACTTTGAAATCTGCCTCGCTTAGAGTGGGAAAAGCAGGTAGTGAAGGAATCTTGGCTTTCTCTGGAAAGTTAGAATCTGTTGTCGACAAAGCAGTTTGGATAGTCTGATGCAAGGATCAGTAGACTATTTTATTTCTGTAAAAGGCCACATAGTAAATGCTTAAGGCTTTACTAGTTATCTAAACTATACTGAGATGACATAACTCATAACATTGCCACACCAAAGTAGACATAGACAGCCAAAGCAAATGAGAAACTGTATTTCGATGAAAGTTTATTTACAAAGACATACAGGAGGTGAGATATGATTCATAGGGTCAAAGCTTGATAAGCCTTGATCTAAAACCCTAATTTGGGAGCATTGGAATGTTTACTATGAGTTACATTAATTTCTTTGGTGCTTTATTTAATAAACATATTTCTGAGTGTAAATCATGGATGTGTGCTGTCCCAAAACTCTGTCCTTGCTTTGTTACGAAGAAGAAAGCTCTGTAAATAAAGTAAAAAGTTTTTAAGTAAAATTTTTCCACCAAGTTTTAGGTCAGATTTGCCACACAATCACATTGGGATTACAAAATAAGTGACAGGGATAAAGATTAGTTTCAGGCGTCTCAAATAGACGTGCACATTTTTTTTGCTCGCATAAGTGTTTGCATGTCTCTATATGCAAACAATGCATAACAATGGTTCGGTGCTGTGCTGCCGACCACAAGGCTGCTGGCTGGAAGCCCGCAGTGGCTCCATTGTAAACATGAGAAGATGATCCATCTCCATCAAGATGAAGCCCAGGAAGAGCTACAGGGCAGTTCTAGTCAGATGCATGGGGCTGCTCTGAGTCTAAAGCAACCAAACAGCACCCAACAAGTGTGGAGGCCTTAAAGTAGGAGCTCTGGAAAATTCCAGAATGAAATAGATGTAAACACTCTCTTCAAAGTCTCCAGTGTCTCTCTCCAGACAATGTGAGAAGAGAATCTTCCTGGCCCTGTTGATTAGTGTAGAAGGCAGCTGTTGGTGTTGCTAGGTGCATTGAGTCCATTCCGATCCATCACGACACGCCAGGACAGCGCAGTACTGCCCCAGAGAATTTCTCGTCCAAGATATATCTAGCCCTAAAGATATCTAGAACTAAGGATTTTTCTTAATGCATAATTTGCCTTTTTCCTTTAAGTCTTTCCATTTAGAGGTATATAACCAGTGCCTATTGTTTATTATAGGTTTTCATTTTTACTGTTTGTTACAGAAAATCATACAATTCGATTTCAATACTTTCATAATAAAACTAAACATTAATGTTTAAAGAAAGAATTTCTAGTCCATAATCTTTATAGGAGCAGAGTGGTAGGGGACCTCTCATTTGTAGCCAAGTGCTTAATCACTGTGCCACCAGGGCTCCTGTAGCGATGAGCATGTCATCTAACTCAAAATACTCAGACTCCTCCCTCAGAACTTGCATTGGAAACAGGATGCTGGTGGGAAGAAAATGGAAGCCAGGAGATGGTTACTTAGTTCCTGCCAATGAGCTGCAGGGGGTTGTCCCTCTCCTAAGGCTGTTTGATTTGGGAAGGTGTTAGGTTTCTCTCCAGTGAGAAACTTTGCATGAGAAAGAATTCCAAGAAGCCTGGTTTGTGATCCAAGTGACTTTTTAAGAAAACTAGGAGTTTCAGGAGTTGGTTTGTTTTTAATTGGGGGCTCCTACAACTCTTATCACAATCCATCCCTGTGTCAAGCACATTTGTACATTTGTTGCCATCGTCATTCTCAAAGCATTTGTTTTCTACTTGAGCCCTTGGTATCAGCAACTCAGTTTCCCCCTCCCTCCCCGCTGCCCCTTCCCTCATGAACCCTCGATAATCTATGCATTGTCATTATTTTGATTTTTACATAGGCACCCTCAGGGCACTTCACACCCACACATGGAAACCTAAACCCAGAGAAACCCCTGCATCCCAGCTGAGGAGTGGCTGGAAAAGAGGGTGTTGGTCTTGAAGTTTCTGCCTTTTCAGGGCCCTCCCACAGGGAGGCGTGGTAAACAATACTGTCAGACCCCATTGGCTGAACTGAGCCCACCTGGCCCAGTGGGGTCCCCCAGGTGTACTGGCTTCCTGTCTCAAAGACCTCAGTGTGAGCATGCCCTCCAGCCCTAAGCAATGTCCAGCTTCTTGTCATGGGGGAGGGTGGCTTTGGCATGTAGACGGACAACCCCTTGTTCTGCCTCTAGCTCCCTGACAGAAGCGAAGAAGGGATGGTAGGGGGCATAAAAGAAATAAAGTTCTGATACATGGCACAACATGATGAACTTGGAAACATTTGAAGTGAAATTGATCAGACACAAAAGGAAAATCTTTTGTGGTTCCACTTAAATGAAATATCCGGAATAGTAAAATGCATACAGACCAAATGTATTAGTAGTTACCAAAGACTGAGAGAAGAGAGAAACAGGGAGTTGACACTTAGGGGAAGCTAAATTTCTGCTTGGGGTGATAACATGTATATAGAAATGAATGGTAGTCGTCGTTTGTTCATGGTGAATTATCGTACACTTAAAAATGGTTAATACAAAATTCTTATATAGGCATATTCTCACAATACAATTCGATTTAAAAAAAGAATATTGGAAAACTAAGCTGGAATTCTTTGGTGGTGAGTTTTCAAAAACAGAGGGAAAAGCCTGAAATATATATTCTATAGAAAAACCAAAAACCATTAAATAACACATATCTGATAGGTCCATGTTTACTTCAGGAGTCTTAACACTCCATTGGAGTTGTACAAGACAGGAGGATGACTGCATACTGGAAGTGCTTGACACTTGATAAAGGTTTTCCCTTCCAGTGCTCAACCCCAGGGTTATTCGGTTTCAGTACAAGTCACATTTGAAATCTGATCATCCTTTGTTGTGGAGCATAGTCTGATGCATTGTAGAAAGGTTAGCAGCACTTAGGTAGTTTAGCTCAGGGACTGGGGCATCCATCATGCATGCTCAGAGGTCATTGCTGCTGGCCAAGAAGGAGTGGTACACTTCGAGTGCTCAGAGGTTCAGGCTTCTGGCCAGGAAGGGGAGTATACCTGGGTGCGCGCTGCACCTGGATTGGCCCACCTAGGCCAGGTAAATTCAATTCAACCAGTGGGGTTGACCAGGGCCATCTACCACGCCTCCCTGGGGAATAATTGAAAAAGGCAGGAGCCCGGAGCTGACCTCATGACTTTCCGAGCAGCTTCTAGGGAGGCTGCACGGGGTGAGGGGCCCTTCGGGTACCTGTGTAAACCTGATACTTCTTCTAATTTTCATAAAACTCACTTGGATTACAAACCAGCCTTCAGCGTGAATTCGTTCTCGCACAGAGCCAAGGACCGAGGTATAGCTCTCCCCGGAGGGAGCTAACAGTGCCCTTGCCTTTGTTGTGTTAGATGCCACCGAGGCAGTTCCAGCACAACAACGCTAGGCACGACAGAATGAAGCACTGCCTAATCGGGTGCCATCCTCACAACCGTCCCATACCTGGGCCCATGGTTACAGCCACTGTGTCAATCCATCTCATTGAGGGTTTGCCTCTTTTCTGCTGCCCGTCTGTGTTGCCTTCGCCTACCAGATATTACCCAGCAGTTCGTATTTCAAGTTATAGCAGACAAAATTGCTTCTCTAAAACTGCACTTGCTGCCAGAGAGTCCATTGTGACCCAGGGCAACCTCTAAGGCAAGGTGGAACTGCTCCTGTGGGTTTCAGAGACGGTAACTCTTTACAGAGCAGAAAGCATCCTTGTAGAAATTGTCAAAGGCCCCTTTGGGGGAACGGAATTCATTTTCTCCAGACGCTGTAACAAATGATGACAAAGTTGGCAACTTCAAACCACCCTCTTGCGTTTTCTTATCCTTCTGGGTGTAAGCAGGACTGGCTCTTTCTGGAGGAGCTGAGGTGGGGTCTGTTCCCTTAGCCTTTGCAGCTTCTTGTGGCCATCTGTGTCCGTGTACTGTGACTATTCCCCCCTCATCAGAACCCGTCACTTCGTTTTTGTCATCTGATTTTTCTGACAACAATGTCATAAGAATCCTTGTGATTGCCTTGGAATTTCCCAGACGATCCAGGATAATTGCCTATCTCGAGGTGTGCAACGTCATTTTGACCCTCCTCACATGTACAGAATGCTAGGGATCAGAGTGCGGACATTGTGATGGACTTATTATTCAGCCTTTCGTGAGAGCAACTTTACCCAGTTGAGAACCACTACTCTAAAGAATGGAATTAGATGATACAATTGCATCCAATCTTCACCCTTCCTGCCAACAAACTGTGTCCATTGGTTTCCTCATCTTGGAAATGGGGCTAGAGGTAGCACTGTTTTCATGGGATATTTGGGGGGGTGGGGATTAGCTAAAACTTGGAAAATATAAAGCGCTCTTGGCATTTGGTGCTCAGAGCCAAAGTGACATGGTGGTTATACATTGGGCTGTGAATGGCAGGGTCACCAGTTTGAAACCACCAGCTGTTCTGAGAGAGAAAGACCAGGCTTTCTATCCCATAAAGAGTTACAGTCTTGAAAACCCACAAGGGCAATTCTAACCTGTCCCATAGGGTCGCTATGAGTCAGCATGACTCGATGGCAGTGAGTCACATGTTACTTGGCATCCTTGGGCGGTGCAAGTAGTTCATCATTGACTTGACCACTAGCCAGAACGTTGGTGGTGCACATCCACACAGGACTGCTTCTGCCTCTGCTCCTGAAAGATCCGCCACTGAAAGCCCGATGGAGCACAGGTCTCCACTTATACACATGGAGTGGCCGTGAGTCAGTCATGTTAGAGTCATGAGTCAGAGTCTCATGTTACCGTGGCAACTGGTAGCCTGCTGATTATTCAAAATCTAAAGATTAAGCTGAGGTTTGTAAACAGTCGCATGCGTTCCATGGAGAAGTGCAGGAACTGAGGATGGCCGCGAAGGAGTGAGTCACACGGTCTTAACGTCTTTCCCCTGATTGTCATGTCTGTCTCATGAGATGCATGCGATCACACAAGGGTTTGTGTCTCCAACACTGGCTAGTATTAATTGAAATGTACAGTGGGGCAGTCCCTGGTCTACACCCTTCACATTTAGCTGCTTGTTTCCTGATCACAATGATCGCCATGTGGGTAATCTGATTCTCTCCGTGTTACAGATGAAGAAAGCAGGGCACAGGGAGATTTGGGGTCTGGTGCATTTCATGCACTCTCAGTGACAGAGGTGCAATGTTGTGTTAGGGTAGACTAGAGAAGCAAATGCATAAACATACATGTGTGTATAAGGGAGAGGTTTATATACAAGAGGAATTGAACATTGAGAAAACATCCCAGCTGAGTCCAGTCCAAGGCCATAAATCTGACATTAGCCCATATGTCTGATACTAATCCATAAAGTCCTCTTCATCCTCATGAAACACATGCAATGAAGCCAAATGCAGGACAATCACAAGCCAGTGGGTAGAAAGTCTTTGGTTTCAGTGGCATTGTAAGCATCTCAGTGCTGGCAGGGATCTCTCTGTGCCTTCTCCCGCTTCCGAGGGCTGGTTGCCTCCATGTGGCTTGTCTTCTGCACATGTCTCCCAAGAAGGGCAGAGAGAGAGAAGTGTCTTCTGCCCCTAAGAGGAAAGTACCAGATTTCCCAGGATTCTCAGGAGAAGGCCATGTCCACACAGAAGTCTCCTTGACTATCTCCAGATTGACAGCCTAGACTCCACCCCTACACTCTTACTCCTTAAACTGACATCAGATTAGGTGACTGCCACAAATGTCAATCAGGTAGTTTTGCCTCCCAGTTCCCTTCCTTACCTCTATGCACCACTGTCGTGAAAGACCCAGGAGACCCAAGTTATTTCTTCAGCCAGGTGTTAAATTATTGTTTTACCTTCCTGGGAATAAAGTTAGTTAAGCAGGATTCATGAAGAAGAAAAACACCCCCAAGAGATGCCCCTTTCCACTTGGATTTATTGTCAGTTACGTGAGCAATTCAGGGATCTTGAACAGCATGAATAGATGGTTTTGAAGACTTCATCGTAGACTTCCCAGAGCCACTGAGAACCCACAGGTTCTCCGCGGGTGAGAGCAGGGAAGCGGCATTTTAACAGGCTTTCCTGCACTTCTATCCTAGGGCCGCATTTGAAAACACTCCGCAGCACTGCTCATCCCCGTTCCAGTTCTTCAGGGAGTAGTTTTCTCCATCACGGAAAAATCGCCATCTTAATGATAGCTACCCAGAACTGTTTTATTAACTAAAGGGGATATAGCTGCTTTAACGAGTAGCGGTTGGCAATGATTGCAAGGTAATTCCTGTCATTTTCCCTCTCCCAATTGGCAATTTAACAGCAAATGGCTCACTGTTAACTTAACCAATGGAAAAGATAAAAACAAAAACTCAGAAACAACGAAGTTTGTGCTGAGTGGCTGGGGAACATTGGCGGCTGCTATGGTACACAGGAAGGTTGACCAAAGACTCATCTCTTCAAATATTTCTTCCCACTCGACTTTCCCACAGGGTAATTCTATGGTGAAGGCTCTACAAAGTTCTAAATATGTTTCCTAGGAGAAGTAATAAGTTATACATTAAATTATTATGATTCAACCACCACTTCATGAGGATTACAAAATTAGCTAGGAGGTTGCTTAGCAAAGGAAAATAAAATGACCTTGAGAGAAAGAGCAATAGAACCAGTATGTTTAGCACAGTGGGTCTCAACCTTCCTGATGCCGTGACCCTTTCATACAGTTCTTCATGTTGTGGTGACCCCCAACCATAAAAGTATTTTTGTTGCCACTTCATAACTGTAATTTTTGCTATTAGATAATGTAAATATTTGCTATTAGATAATGTAAATATCTAATATGTAGGGTGGATTTTGATTATTCCAAATTGAATATAATTCAATATAATTAAAGCATAGTGATTAATCACAAAACAATATGTAATTATATAGTGTGAAATATTTATGTGTTTTCCGATGGTCTTAGGTGACACCTGTGAAAGGGTCGTTTGCCTCCCAAGGGGTCTTGACCTACAGATTGAGAACTGCTGGTGTAGACGAATTGAAAGGGTGGGCAAAGTCAAGAGCATGGAATATAACCCAAGGCTGAGTGGACACTTAGGACCAGGTCCTTTTCTTCTTTCACTGTTTTCCTTTATGATCTTTAGGCTGTGAGGTAGTTATTGTGCCAACCTGGCCAATAAACACATGTGGGGTTAATTGAAGGCCGAAGGGATAAATGGCTCCGTGAGCCTTGCCGTTCCAGTTCTCGGGTCTCTTGCTTTGTGATGGTCGGACCAGGGTGCAGCTGCCTTAGCCAGTTCCCTGCTTCAACTGGCAAGGCTCACTTCCTGCAAGAAATCCCTGAGGAGAAGCCACATGCACCTAACCCAATGCAGCCCTGGGTGCTTGAGCAGCTGTGGGGAGACCCCTGCCATAACTGAGATGATTTCATGCTCACTGATTCGGCTTTCCTCCTGCAGTCGGCATCATAGTGTGTGTTTTGTGAGATGGAGGATGACTTTGTGAATTTGTGTCTGACATGTGGGTTAATGTTAGACTTGTGGGCTTTGGCAGCACTGGGTTTGGATGTTTTCTTGATGCACACTTAACCTTTATATAAAAATCTTTCTTATACATGAGTTTTTATGGATTTGTTTCTCTAAAGTATCCAGACTAGCACAGGCTTCTTCCGTGATTGGAGTCAAATCAGTCTTTTATTTATTTGTTTATTTGTTTGTTTTCTGTAAAGAGCCATATAATAGATATTTAGACTCTTCATCTAGACAGCTGTGACAAACATTTCACTCTGCAGTTTTAGTACAAAAGCAACTCTCAATTCACTGCCATCGAGTCAATTCTAACTTATAGTGACCCTGTAGGTCAGCGTAGAACTTCCCTTTTGGGTCTCCAGGGCTTTACATCTTTATAGGAACAGACATCCTCGCTTTTCTCCTGAAAAGGGGCTGGTAGACTCAAACCACTAACCTTGTGGGTAGCAGCTCAATCTGTAGCCCACTATGCCACTAGGGCTGAATATGACTATGTTCCAATAAAACTGTACTTAAGGATCCTGAAATGTGAATTCCATATAATTTTCATACACCATGAATTCCTCTTTGCCTTTTATGTTTGGTTGGTTTTTGCTCAAAGCATTAAAAAGTTATATTAAAAAAAAAACCAATCATAGGCCAGGGACCATACAAAAACAGGTGGTAAACTGTTGAGGTCATAGTTTGCCAATCCTGTTTGGAAGCAGAAACCATTTGCTATTTTAAGTGTGTCCTCCTCCGGGGTTGTCCCACTTTTCTATATTTGCTCCTGTTGTTCCTTCTACTTGAAGTTGTTTATTCACATCTCTACAAACACAGATGCAAACTGTACCACTCACCTGCTTTGATCACTGCCTTCAAAGTAACCTCCTTTTATTCCAATTGTCTTCACTTGTACTTCGGGAATGACCTCCATCGCTTCTGATCGACATTATATTGTGAGCTT
Source organism: Tenrec ecaudatus (assembly GCF_050624435.1). Classification (NCBI taxonomy): domain Eukaryota; kingdom Metazoa; phylum Chordata; class Mammalia; order Afrosoricida; family Tenrecidae; genus Tenrec; species Tenrec ecaudatus. The sequence continues at coordinate 69,952,106 of NC_134539.1, read as the reverse complement.
TATTATTGTAGCCTCTATGGCTCTGAGCCTCACATGGAATTAGTTGTGGGAAACAGAAAGGTTTCTCCTAAGTTGTCTCCCCCAAATATATGCCAAACCTAGCTGCTTGCTACACATGGCAAATGACTAAACTGGCAGGTCAACAAAAGTAGGTCAGGGGTTATTCTCCCTAAGGGTTATCAGCCATCCAGAGCAAGCAGTCACCAGTGTTTATCCCACAATAAGTAGGGCCCCCGCACTTCTGATAAGGAGAGTAGTAACTTGTTTCCCTGAAAGAGACCCCAGGAGGTCAAGCCCACTCAAGGGTGACCAAGGTTAGGCCACCATCATGAATCTAGGGTCTACCCTTCTTGTCACATGTATACCTCAAGTTCCACCCCTTCCTATCATGTGTACACCCCTAGCCCACCCCATTCCTGTTACGTTTATGCCCATTGTATAACCCCCTCCTGTTGCTTGTATTGCCTATTGTACAACCCTTTCCTGTGACATGTGTGGTTACCTGGAATTACGCCCCTTAAAGAGATATAAACCTTGGTTAGCAATAAATTGCCCTCTCCCTCCTGCTCTCCCCTGGCATCTCAGCCCATGTTCAGACCTGGCTGTTGAGATCATGGCCATCCATAAGGTGAGCATTCTACCATGAAATGTGTCTGATTCTTTATTTTACTTCTCTACTCTCTCTCTCATTCTCTGACTTTATTATAATCTTTACTTATTATCACTGTACAATTATATCTATAGTACCCGTGATTATTGTTAGAGGCTGGCTTTCCTGATAAGTATTGCTCATAAATGTTTCCTGAATCCAGGCATAACTACCGGCATTTAGGAAACAGCACAAGCATATTTGGTACCTGGTCAAGAATGGAACAAAAAGAACTTTAAAATAGAAATGAAAGAGGGTGTTTAATACCAGTGGTGGGTTGCATCATGGTCCTTAAAAAGATATGTCCGGGAGTAACAGGTAAAATCGTGGATATATTATCATTGGTCTGAATTTTGAGACAGTAGTTAAGACACTTTCGATGGAAGTGTTACTGTACACATATTACAATTGTCTTTCTTAGTCATAATCTCCTACTACAGCATTAAAAATTGAAAGACAGAATTATTTTTACACAATGCTTGTCTCAGATCTAAAATAATGCTTGATACAATACATGATGGTTCTTACATTATTTATTTAATAAATAAATAAATATAAACCGTTAAAAAGAGAGAGATCTCCATGATGGCAAGGGTCTAAAAACCTCAGCCTGTTAATATGACCTTGTTTGCAAGCAGGGGCTTGGCAGGTGTGATTAAGTTAAAGATCCCAAGCTTATTTGGAAGAAGAGAGGGAGCTAAATCCAATGACAAGTGATCTATGGAAAACAGAAGAAAAGACACACAGAGAAGGAGCCCGTGAAAAGACAGAGGCAGAGATTGGAGTGATGCAGGCAGAGGAGCACCAGAAATTGGAGGAGAAAAGGGAGGCCTCTCCCCTAGAGTTTCGAGAGGGAGTATCCCCTGCTGGCACCAGGGTCTTTAATTTGGGGTCATCAGAACTATCCAGCACTGCCCCATCCCAAGTTAGTTGTTAATATAGTAGTACAGAACTCACTGCTGTCCTGTCAATTCAAATTCATAGCAACCCGATAGGCCAGAGTGGGACTGGTCCTATAGGTTTCTGAGATTGTAAATCGCTACAGGAATTGAGAACCTCATCTTTCCCTCTCAGCTGCCCTTGTGGTTAACAGTTCAACGAGCAACCCACCACACCACCATGGTTCCAATGTAGTAATAGTTAATATTTATTTATCACTTATTATGTACAGCTTTCCACTTTGTGGAGTAAAAGCATGTATTATTTCCCCTTGAAAGGATATTCAAAGAAGTAAGAAACCCACTCAACAAGTTCGTGATGGAATCAGAATTGAATCCCAGAAATCTGGGCCGGGAGTCCTCTCTTCTTCGGTATTATGTCATCGATCCGGGTCTTCTAAATTGTTTTTCTTATATTTTACGTACTTTAAAAGAGAGGGAGAGAGAGGGATAAGAATAGGTGACTATGGCTCATTGCCTCCAAAATAACCCCCTCTTTTGCCATGAGACCAGAACTGGATGGTGCCTGGCTACTATTATTAACTAATTTGAGAAAAGATTCTATAAAAGAACTATGATCAAAAGAGGTAAAATGAAGAATTGAATGTCAAGTTCTCATGGAATACAAACTTTATGAGACAGAGAGGCTAGAGGAACCTTGAAACTATTGCCCTAAAACTATCTTTAAACCTTTAACCAAAAATACCCCTGCCATTTTCTTTTTTTTTTAACGTTATTTTATTTATTTATTTATTAAATTTTAACAATTTATTGGGGCTCATACAATTCTTTTCACAGTTCATATATATACATACATCAATTGTATAAAGCACATCTGTACAGTCTTTGCCCTAATCATTTTTTTCTCTTTTCTTCTTTTACATTTTATTAGGGACTCCAACAACTCTTACCACAATCCATACATATACATACATCAATTGTATAAAGCACATCCATACATTCCCTGCCCCAATCATTCTCAAGGCATTTGATCTCCACTTAAGCCCCTTGCATCAGGTCCTCTTTTTTTTCCCCTCCTCCCTCCCCACCCTGCCATTTTCTTAAAGCCAAACACTAGAGACAGCACTGGATTAATAATTACCTAGGAGCAGGCCAGGGAAGATTGGGGAAAACGGGGAGCTGACAACAATGACTGGAAGAAAGAGGAAAATGCTCCGACAGTTATTGTGCAGATTGTACAACTCTTCTTAACATGACTGAGCTATTGATTGCATGATATGTGAATTACATGTCAATAAAACTATATTTTAAACCAAACAATAACTTAGCTTAAATAATTCGTAAAGAAGGTCTGCCTAGAGTAGTATGCTCTATCAAGTTCCACCTCCAGGGAATCAAATTAGCAGCAGCAATTCAGGAGATCAGAGAGACATGTCCGGCCTCTCAGAGTGGCAGCGAGTTTACAGCAATGGGGGAGGAGCACCTAGACCGGTTGCGCAGCTGGAAGCATGTCATCCAAGACACCGACTTGTACACGTAGAAACCGTTGCATTTGTACTCTCAATAACAATAAAATAAATGATATGCATACTAATAAACATATAACTTAAATTTGTAAAAATATATCTGTAGAGAGGTAAAGTGTTACCGATTCCCTCTTAGGGCATGGGGTTTTCTATCAGTCTATGTCAGTAAACAAGGACAGGAGAGTCTGCCACTCAAGCCAGGACAATCAAGCTTCTCTCGTTCTCTCTGATTTCCAGAAAGAAAGGAAGAAAAAAAGAGAGGTGAGGAGGTTTCTGTTAGTCTTTTAAGGGATATGACCTTTATGAAAGTCTGTTTCCATGAGCAGCTTTATTTGAATACATCTATCAACCTTAGCTGCTAGTTTCCATTCATGAAAATAAGAGAGAGAAACAACTCCGGGCAACACTGGGAAGAAGCCAACAATGGAAAAAGTCTGTTGTGGAGGGAGTTATGGAAAGCAAAGTGCTGACCTGTTATCTGGCTCCCTCCAAAGGAAGCTCTCTGGACCCAGCTCTCTGGACCCAGCGATGACAATGCAGAGTGACCCCCAGTTAGGCTCCACTAAGGAAGCTAGAAGGGCTCCTGTCATGGCACAAGGAGTTAAGTGCTCAGCTACTCACTGGAAGATTGGTGGTTCGAATCCACCCAGCACCTTCTCAGAAGAAAGCCTTAGTGATCTATTTCTAAAGATCACAACCATAGAAAAGCCTCTGAAGCAGAGTTTTCAGAACCGCATGGAGTTGCCATAAGTGATAATTGGCCCAACATCACCTGGAGAGAAGCAGGAGGCTACAGTGGTTCAAAGCCGGGGCCACGGTCCGCATATGACATCATCACTGACCAGCTGTCTACCCTGTCAAACTAACCTCCAGTTTTGATTTTCTCATTTGCAAAGTGAGAGTGATAATACAGTGAAACCAATTGTAAAGGTGAAACTGAGGTACAGGGAGGCAGACAGATATAACCGACAGGACAAGGGAGAGTGTGTGTGTGTGTGTGTGGGGGGGGCTCCCGGACAAGGTTCCGTGGCCTAGGCCAACAGGTCAGGGAAGTCGCACTCAGCAGCTGGCGGTACAGGTTTTTAAAGTGGTGGTGAGGAATGCATGATAATTAACATATGGGGTCTGGAAACTCCGAGAATTGCTTGTTGACTCCTTGTTGCTTTCTTCAAACCCAGAACATCTGGTTTCACCAGTTATCTTATCTGGCGCCATCTGCTGCTGTCTGCTGCTGACCTTCAGGAACATGCAGGGAAGCACTTGCAGGGCCCTGACATGCTTCAGCTTAGTCCAAACATTCCAGCCTTTTTAGTGATAAATGGGTATGTGTATATATATATATATATATCTGATATGTATATATATCTGATCTGACTACTCCTGCTGATATAGGGCCATGAGGGCAGGGCTATGGGCTGGAATGGTCTGGACCAGGATTGGCAGGATGTAACAAGAGTTGGTTAGCAGTTAGATTGGATATGTCTTTCATTCGTTCTTGAAGAAACTTAAAAGGACAAGGGGTTAAAAGTAACAGCAAGTAAATTATTATCAGGAGTCCTACTAGGGGCATGACCCAGGACATAATGGGGTTTTGGAATCAGGAGGTGATTGCTGCGTTGCCCCAGCAGTGACTTCTAAATTCTTTGGCCATAGATTTCACATTTTGCTCAACCACTCCCAACTCATCAATATAGCAGCAACACTCTTTTCCTAGAAATATGCACGTACCTCTCTTATCAGCTATTAACCGACCCAATGCACAGTGGTTCTGAAGGGTTACCTGTGCCAGGGATGTAAGCTGTCGCTGTAAGGTGGTGAGAGACTCCGAGGTGGAGTTCATGACTAGCTGGAGTTGTTTGTTAAAGTTCTGTGTTTGGAGCATACTGTGCGCTAATGCTCTACTAGAAATTTCTGCCACTGCCAGGGAGGAGGCAAAACTAAGGTTTACTAGGACAGGCAGGAATACAGCTATGCTTTCCCTTACTAGCCCCGATTCATTATCATGATACAGCACTCTGGAGCTGTTGCTACAGAAGGCTACAGAGACCAGGATGGATTAGGAATGCCGCTCTTCCCCACCTTTAGGTAGGGTATAGCTAAGTTTGTTCAGCTGAAGTTGGAGTTTGGAGGTCCTCTATGACCCAGCATCTGTCTAGAGCAAACCCTGAGTGATGGAGGTGAGGCACAGGCCTGAGTAGATAATCTCGGAATGAGATCAGGGTGCCTTGGAGGGAGAGAGAAGTTGGGCTGCGTTTGCTTTAGAACTGTTTCAGGAGGGCCTGCAGGTAAAGGCAAATGAATGCTGACCAGCTGGGTTAAGAGGGATGGTGGAAAAGATGCAGTGGAGGAGGAAATGTGAGACCAAAGAGTATAGGGGTCAGGAACTACCAGGTGTATGGGGATAACAGCTTCATTAATGAGGCGCAGGTCCTGGACCAAGCGATAAGTACCATTTGATTTCTTACTGGTAAGATTGGAGTGTTGCGGGGAGAGTGGGTAGGAATAGTGAGGTTGTTAGAAAGGAGGTATTATATGATGGTTTAACATCATGAAGCAACAAGGTTTGTGGGGCCAGTTTTTCCAGGTTGGGTGAAAGAAGGGAAAGGAGCTGAGGTGCTGTGAGACCTAAAGTCAGGTGAAAGGAGGTTACTAGCTAATTTAAAATGTCTCTTCCCAACAGAGGGACCAGGCACAAAGGTATTATGAGGAAGGAATGAGTAAAGGGCTAGTACACCAGGTACTTTGATATTGATGGCAGGTAGGCTTGCCATCAGTACCCATGACCAAGATTGAGAAAATACTGCCTAGCCCTGAAAATGAGGGCAGGTCAGAAAAGATAACTTCTGTGTAAGAAGGAAATTTACACACCCAATACCTTGAGCAATACTCTAGGCTTGGCGAGGGTGATGGGGGTCCAGTTAGGGTTTCTTCAGACTTCAGCCAATCCCAGCAGGGCCAATGGTACGTTAGGAATTGAAAGAACGCCCTCCCCACCCCCCTGCAATCTGCAAAGGGCCTGTCACTTTTCCAAAGACATTTGGACTTCCAGTCTGCTTTGACTGCACGTCGGACTGGGTTTGGTTGGAGCTCCAGGCCTGGGCCACTCCCATGACTAGTGCCCTTCTTCTCTGCACTTGGAGCAGGTGTCAGGTGGCAGTCATTGATCCCATACACCCTTGCCCCACACTGCCCTCTGGGGCCTCGCTGGCTGCAGAGCTGCTACTAAGGCTTGGGTTTGAACATTTACCTTCAGCCGGAACCAGGCTTCATGGACTGGCTCTGCCTACACCTCGTGGCTGTTAAAAACCTTCAATGCCATATTTACTAAATCTCGGACCAGGGTTTGAGGGCCTTTCGGGTTAAAGCATTAGTTAAGCAGCCTAAAAAGGAAGCTGGTTTTTCTCAGGCTTTTGAGTGATTTTCTTAAGTTTATTACAATGGACTCCTATATGGGAAATGGCCTAAAGCCAAGCCAGGACACACTGAAGCATTTTATTATGGTGGGCATGTCTGTCCCTACCTGCTTGATTTTAATTTGATAACTCTAACCAGGTTTTTGTCTGGGTGAGGTTTAGTTAAATGAACCTGGTTAGATCGGGTTTGGTTAAATGAACCTGGTCAGAGTGCTGCTGGGCAGCAACAACAATGCATTCTTTCTTATCTGTGTTTAGGGTAGAGGAAAGGATGACAAAAATATTATGCCAGGACAAAGTATAAGCTTGAGTTATACATAGAAACTCCTTAATATAGGTGGTGGGATCGTTAAAAGAGAGCCTAAACACTTTTCAATCCGAGATCAATCAGTGAGAGACAAGGGAACATGAACCTGGACTACTCTCCCAGCCCTGGCCACTTTCCGGAGCAGAGGAGAAGGGGGTTCTGCAATCGCAAGTGCTTGCTAACTGGTGCTGTGAGTGCAGACTTGGGTCCTCCAGCGAAGCAGATAGATTGGGAGAAGAGGACATGGGAGGCTCCGGGTGTGACCAGAATAGGGAGAGGGGTGAGTAAGAGGGGAGGCAAGGTGTTCAGGCAGGTCTGAAAATGTAGACCCCAGAGAGGGGTGCAAAAGCAGGAGGAGAGGAGGAATTTTCGTTAGTTAAGAGGACTTGGGAAGGGGAGCCGGAAATACAGAGAAAGGGGTGGGAGTGCAGAGAAAAGGTGGCCTGGACTTACAGAATCTCAGACTATTTGTGTTTACTGGAAGTAATTGTTGAGATTTCAGAGGATATTGAAATCAAAAGTGTGGCAGGCGATTAACGTTGTTACTTCCCGGAGTTTTCTGACCCCTCCTCCTGCCGGTTTCAGGGAGCACAGATTTGTGCACTGCTTCCCTATCTGGGAGAGGTCTGTCAGAGGCCATAGGTGTTGGCTCAGAGGAGGCTGAGCAGGGAGGGAGCTGGGAAGGGGAGAAAGAGAGACAGAGACTCCTGGAAGTCTGAAGGGTCTGGCTCCAGGGAGATGTCGGGGGTAGCAGAGGGAGGTGATTGTGAGGGACACCCAGAGTATGGAGGAGGCCTTACTGCGGGCACAAACAAGGAGTCAAAGGGTCTGAAGAAAGATGGAAGGGGAGTACTCTCAGGGGCCTGATTAAGAGAGTGTTTGGCTAAGAGAACTTGAACAGGGTGACAAGTAGTAGAGTGGGAAGAGAGCGAAGGAAGAAAAAGACCTGAACATATTGGACTTCTGACTATTTGTGAGTTTGTTGATGAAAATTGTTGAGGTTGTGGAGAATGCTAGAATTGAAAGTGCTATTTTCTGGCTAGCCTGACTCATTGTCCAAGTGGTATTGAGGCTAAACTCGGTTACAGAAAAAGATCAGGCGTTTAGGGCCAGAGATCAGGATCCAAATCCAATTCAGTAAGATTGGCCGGGTGCTTACGTAGGCGATCAGGAGCTGAGGTAGTTTATTGTGCCAACTTGGCCAATAAACACATATAGGGTTAATTGAAGGGCGGAGGGATAAATGACTCAGTGATAAATGGCTAGTTATCAGATCTCTTGCTTTGTGATGGTCAGACCAGGGTGTAGCTGCCTTAGCCAGTTTCCTGCTTCAGCTGGCAAGGCTCACTTCCTGAAAGACATCCCTGAGGAGAAACCACATGGACCTACCCCGATGCAGCCCTGGGTGCTGGAGCAGCCATGGGGAGTCCCCTGCCAACTGAGATGCTGACACACTCACTGATTTGGCTTTCCTTCGGCAGTCGGTATCATAGTGTGTGTTTTGTGAGAAAGGGGAGGATATTATGGATTGGTGTCGGACAGATGGGTTAATGTTGGACTTGGGCAGCACTGGGTTGAGATATTTTCTTGATGTGCGCTCACCCTTGATATAAACTCTCTCTTATACATGAGTTTCTGTGGATTTGTTTCTCTAAAGTACCCAGACTAGCACAGGAGCCAAACTCAATTCAGTAAGGTTGGCAGTAGGCACCCTAAAGGACTGTCCTTAGGGGGTTGGGACAGAGCACTTCCCATTGCATCTCAAATTGCAAGGGGTACAGACAGAAGAGAAGGGCATTACCTGATCCCCATTCGCACCCATCAGTGAGGAGGTGACTCAGTAACCCTGAGGGTGTCCTGATCAGACTTAGGGACCCAGCGGATAGTCCTGGACTCTCCGGAACAGGAAGATTCCCTGGCCCAGGCCTGTGGCTTTCGTCAAGCAGACAGGGACCTTGGATCAGAGAGAGACACAATGGAAGCCAAGGAGGGGAAGGGGGACCTGGATTTTATGGCTGGTAAAACTGAGATTGATCAGAGGCCTTTGTTCAGGGTGAGAGGAAGGGGAAGCAGAAAATTTTAGAGAAAGCACCGCAGAGCCACAAACACAAAACACACAAATGGGTAGAAGAAACTCAGACACATCCTCTGTGTTCCAGTCCAGTCAGAAGGTACACTGTTAGGCCTAGTGTTAGGAGTCCTGTTATCAGCAGAAATCCCAGGAGGTAAACACAGAGACAAAAGCCTGGAGGGCACATGAGAGTAGATAGACACAGAGAAAAGGTGGACGTGAGAAACTGACCTCATTGTCACGCCCCTTTCAAGGAAAGGCGGTCATTTCCAGCTCCTCTTGGTACCAGGGTTGCAGAATAAACCCCTGCAGCGGCACCACGTTCAGCTTCCTAGCGCACTTGCTTTTCAGGGCTTTCAGCTAGTTAGACGCCCGTGGACCCTAAGTTCCCATATGAGTTTGCTGGTCCTGGGTGTCCAGAGCGAAAAACACGACAAATGAGACAGAACAAACCTACACAGAGAGATGCTGACCAGAAGTCACTCATTCAAACAGGCTCTGGAGGTTCGAGAGGAGAGGAGGGGTGGGCTACGTGCCAGCCTAAGCAGGGCTGGGACGACACAGAGCCCATGTCCCTACCTCTCCCGGGTTTCAACACCAAATGTAAAGGTGAAACTGAGGTACAGGGAGACAGACAGACAAAGCTGACAGGACAAGGGAGAGCAGAAACAGAAATAGCTTTATTAGGGGGAGCTCCCAGACAAGGTTCCGTGACCGAGGCCAATAGGTCAGGGAAGTTGCACTCAACAGTTGAGGGCAAGGGTTTTTAAATGGATGGTGAGGAATGTATGGCAATTAGCATATGGGGTCTGAAAACTCCTAGCATTGCTTGTCTGTCGACTCCTAGTGGCTGTCTTTAAACCAAGAACATCTGGTTTCACTGGTCATCTTATCTGGCGCTGTGTGCTGCTGACCTTCGGGATGTGCAGGGAAGTATGTGCAGGGCTCTGACCTGCTTCAGCTTAGTCCAAACACCAATGAGCAGGACTGCTTGGTTTTTCCTGGTCTCTCAAGTTTTCAGCCTTTTGACGGGAAGCAGTCTTACCACTTTTCTATCACTCTCTATAGTAGAAAAATCATTGTTTCCTTCTCTGACAGGTTCTCTGCTTTCCTGGATGTATGATGTTCATTGTAGGTTTTACTGTGGTACCTACTTCCCCCGACCTATCCATGCAAAGCCACGGCACCTAGAAGTTCTCCATGCTAACAATCAAATTGTTGGCCAATAAATTGTTTATATTAAAGTCTCGAGGGGAATGTTCTTTAACTAGTTGCTGCCCCTCTCCCCACCCTGTCACTCTTTCCTACGTAACAGTTACTCTTCCCAGGTATAGCTTGGCCACTTCATTAATTTCTGAATAGCTATATATGAGGTTAGAAATAAGTTGGCCAGAAAAAAATAAGAATGGCCAAAGTCCACACAAACCCACTTTTGAAATATAACGTCAAAGTAAAAGATACTTGGAGCAAACAGAGCTTTTACATTACCTAACTTGAGATCATTTGCCCTGTATTCAAATCTAACCAACTCAGGTTATTTCATGACCCCATTACAAGAAAATCTAGTTAGGGCCATTTCCATCATTAAATCCTCTCATCCCCCACTCCTACTGCCTCCTAAAAGCATTAATTTTCTCAAGATAATTTCACTGATGATTGAAGCATTATTATTCTGACGCTTCTGCTGTGACCTCTTCATTCCTGAAATCACTCCTTTGCTTCAGAGAGAACATGCTGTTAAGAATACTAATTTTCCCTACTCCTGTAATAACCACGTCCCACACCCCCACCCTCTGAAATGGAAAAAAACAGGACACATACTGCTACTAGTAGAAATTACTACATAGAAGTGCTTATCACAACACTGATTGTACTAATAAAACTTAGCATTTCTTATCCTGTTTCCATCCCTCTTTCAAAGTCATTTCTATTTGATATAGATGAGATATGTATGAATTACTACGCATACGCTCCTTAGAGTGGTGGCTATAGATTGTCGCATTATAGACTCTGTAGCCCTGTGCCATCCATGTTGGGCTGCCAACTTCAAGGTCAGCAGTTTGAAAACCAACGAGAAAGATGAGGCTTTCTAGTTCCTTAAAGAGTTAACAGTCTCACAAACTCACAGGAGCAGTTCTGCCCTGTCCTGTAAACGTCTCTAAGAGACAAGCATACCAGCCTGCATGATCATGAGGTGCTAAAGGGATCAGTTATCAGGCATCAAAGAACAAAAAATCATATCATTGTGTGCTCACCTCTCCAATACAATTGCTGAAGACAAATGGGTGCATAAGCAAATGTGGTGAAGAAAGCTGATGGTTCCCAGTTATCAAAAGATATCACGTCTGGGGTCTTAAAGGCTTGCAGATAAGCAAGCGGCCATCTAGCTCAGAAGCAACAAAGTTCACATGTAAGAAGCACACCAGCCTGTGTGATCATGAGGTGTTGAAGGAATGAGGTATCAGACATTTAAAAACAAAAAATCATATCATTGTGAATTAGGGGGGTTACAGAGTGGGGACCCAACACCCATCTATAGGCAACTGAACATCCCCTTACAGAAGGGTTGTGGGGAGGAGATGAGCCAGTCAGGGTTCAGTGTAGCAACAATGAAACATACAACTTTCCTCTAGTTCTTAAATGCTTCCGCCCCCCACTATCATAATCCCAATTCTACCTTACAAATTTGGCTAGACCAGAGGATGTACACTGGTACAGATAGGAACTGGAAACTCAAGGAATCCAGGATGGATGATCCCTTCAGGACCAATGGTGAGAATGGCGATAACAGGAGGGTGGAGGGAGGGTGGGGTTGAAAGGGGGAACCCATTACAAGGATCTACATATAACCCCCCTCCCTGGGGGACAGACAACAGAAAAATGGGTGAAGGGAGATGTTGGATAGCATAAGATATGACAAAATAATAATTTATAAATTATCAAGTGTTCATGAAGGAGAGGGGAGCGGGGAGGGAGGGGGAAATGAGGAGCTGATGCCAGGGGCTTAAGTGGAGAGCAAATGTTTTGAGAATGATGAGGGGAACGAACGTACAAATGTACTTTATACAATTGATATATGTATGGATTGTGATAAGAGTTGCATGAGCCCCCAATAAAGCGTTTTAAAAAAATATATGAGTTGGAATCAATTCAATGGTGGTGAGTTTTGGGATATTTGTTATTCTTTGTTTATGGATTCAGACCCAGGGCGAATTCATGAATTGCCTAGGCTAGCCTGGAGAATTCATTGCATAACCATGAATCCAGAATTGAGGCCAGCATCTACATTTTCGCTTCATCACAAATCCCAAGCTTAGGTATTTGTGAGCTGATGGCAGAACTACATTCCTTAGCCTTGCCAACCAGTGTTTAATACCCCGTGGTTGTTAAACAGTTACCATAGTAATTCTTCCTAAGTCTGCTTAATTCTGCCCCAACCTAAAGAACCTTACTGAGACCTGCCCTGTCATTTTCCTTTTCCTGTAAAAAATGTCCTTCCTGCTTCTTTCTCTCCCTGTTGTTGTTGCCCTTAGTCACTGAATCTGCCCCCAGCTCAATGTCACAGAATAGAATTGCTCAGTAAGATTCAGTTGGGCTGTACCCTTTCCGAAAGTACTGGGCCAGGGTTTTCTGTGGGTCCTGAGGCAGTTAGTTTATTGTGCCAACTTGGCCAATAAACACACGTGGGGTTAATTGAAGGGTGGAGGGATAAATGTCTGGGTGAGCCTCGTCTTTCTAGCTTTGGGGTCTCTTGCTTTCTGATAGTTGGACCAGGGTGCAGCTGCCTAAACCAGTTTCTTGCTTCAGCTGGCAAGGCTCACTTCCTGCAAGACATCCCCAAGGAGAAGCCACATGGACCCACTCCGATGCAGCCCTGGGTGATGGAGCAGCCTTGTGGAGTTCCCTGCCAGTGCTGAGATGCTTACATGTTCACTGATTCGGCTTTCCTCCTGCAGTCAGCATCATTGGGTGTGTTTTGTGAGATGGAGGAGAACTTTGTGGATTGGTGTAGGACATATGAGTTAATGGGTTAATGTTGGACTTGCGGGCTTGGGCAGCAGTGGGTTAAGATGTTTTCTTAATGTGCACTTAACCTTTATATAAAACTCTCTCTTATACATGAGTTTCTGTAGATTTGTTTCTCTACAGTACCCAGACTAACACAGATCCCTGGAGGGGGTTCAATCTGCCAGCCTCTGGGTTAGGAGGCCCTGGGTATTGCAGCTGATTTTTAACCCATCCATCAATACTTGGAAGAAATATCGGGTGGTATGTTTCAATGAAGGTTACAGTTGAGCAAACCTTTAGGAGTAGTTATGCTGAGGGATGGGGCTGCTGCAACTTGGAATTGGTGGCCCCACATTTAGGTTTTGTTTATGTGATGAATACACAGGGGGAGGTTTGAGTGTATCTAGTCAAGAGAGGATGGGAGAAGCCTTCAGGATTTGATGTTCAGTCTATTGCAGAAAACCCTGCACTACAGGTTTCAAAGTCCTCCATTTCTTCCCTAACGAGCCATGGTGGTGCTCTGGGGAGAGGTGTCGAGCTGCTAAGTATAAAGTTGGCCATTCAAACCCACCAGCCATTCTGGGGGAGAATGATCAGGCCATCTGCTGGTCTTCCCATCAAGATCTAGAGTCTCTGAAACTCTATGGAGCGGTTCTGCTCTATCCTCTAACTGGGTCATTGAGTCAGGATTGACTTCAAGGCAGTGAATTTGAATTTTTAATCTTTTTCTGGTCATGCTGTGGGTTAGGCATTCAGCTGCCAGCCCTGAAGTTGGCGGTTCAAACCTACTAGCCATTCCACTGGAGAAAGATAAGGCTATGCATTAGGTAAATCTACTGCACAAGACCTCTGTGAAGTATTGAAAAGCAAGGTCGTTGCTTTGAGGACTAAGGTACATGTGACCCAAGCCATGCTGTTCTCCATTGCCTCGTATGCATGTAAAAGTTAAACATTGAATAAGAAAGGCTGGCATATGGAGGCATTGGCACTATGGTGATGGCAAAGAATATTAAAAGTACCATGGGTTGCCACAAGACCAAAGGGAGAAAGACATCCAGAATGCTCCTTAGAGCCAAAGACGGCTTTCTTCGAGTCACAATGGTGAGACTTTATCTCATGTATTTTGGACATGGTATCACCAGAGACCAGTCCCTGGAGGAGGACATCATGCTTGGCAAAGAGGAGAGAGGCAGCAAAAACGAGGGAGGTCTTCGATGAGATGGAGTGACACCGTGGCTGCAGCAGTGGGCTCAAGCATAAGACTAACTGTGAGGATGGGGCAGGACCAGGCTGGGTTTCATTCTGGTCTATGTGGGGTCATTGAGTCAGAGCCCGCTAGACACCTAACAACAATTCCCATAAAGATTTAGTCTCAGGAAGCCCACAGGAGCAGTTCTATTCTGTCCTATAGGGTTGCTTACAGTCGGAATCAACTCGGTGACAATACGTTTTGTGCTTTTTGTTGTAATCTTTCCTTGATATTCTTTGCTACCTCAATTACCTGTCACTTCAATAATAATTCCAGTATCTTCCAGAACTGGGACACCTGTCTGTTCCATTGGGGCACAAAAGGCCATAACTCCATCACAGAGAGGGTGTGTGATGTCAAGGAACCAAGGTTCAGCATCTGCCTCTCCTTCCAGTCTCCCCCACCGCCCTCATTTCTTACCAAGCCATTGCAAGCCAGTGTCTGTGGAATCAGATTTAGAGTCCCAGATAGTGACCTGGAGGGATTGCTCACATGTGCAGAAGTGGTTTGCCTCTGTTCAGGATTCTGATGGAACCCAGGTTTCCCTACAATGCTGTACAGCTTGTCCTAGACTTACAACCCATTCAAGTAACACTGAAGCACACCGCTGTCTTCTGTTTTCTTATCTCCATGCATCTATTTTCCAGGAGCCCTGGCTGCTGTGGTTATGTGGTGGGTGGCTAATCACAGGTAAACAGTTTGAGACCACCAGGTATTCTGCAGAAGAAAGTTGAGGCTTTCTGTTCCTGTAAAGATTTACCATCTCAGAAACCCAAAAAGGAATTCTACCTTGTCCTATAGGGCAACCGTAAACCAAAATGGGCTCCATGGCAGTGAATTTGGATTTTTTGGTTTGGGTAAGCATTTGTGAAATGTGTCTGTAGATTTGTATGTAATGTTCCCAACCCCCAAAGTCAAATAAAGATCCGCTTTATAGAAACATTGTAAATAACAGCCACTAATGGTGATGGAGTCATCAGAATGCAATCCTATCCTCAGTGTTGTTGGTGTTGTTTTTGTTAGGTGCCATCAAGTCAGTTCGAACCCAAAGGGACCCTGTGCACAGCAGAATGAACCACAACTATTTCTCCGGCCGAGTCCATGGTTGTGGCCACTGTGTCCATCCATCTCGTCCAGGGCCGTCCTCTTTGTCTGCTGCATCTCCACGTTATCAAGCCAGTGTCCTTCTCCGGAACTGGTCTCTTTTTATTTTTTGACTGGTCTCTTTTGACAATATGCCCAAAGCATGTAAGACACAATCTTGCCATCCTCCACATGTGTCCAAATGTGCTTGACCCAATGGGTGGATGTATAAATAGTGATAAGAGCTGTACGAGCCCCAATGATATGACTTTTTTCAATCTTGCCATCCTTGCCTCTAAGTGAGGACTACCTGGAGACCTGCTCCCCGTCATGCATCACTATTATTGAGAGCCATGTAAAGGAAAATGGGTGCTCCTATCAGTGCTTCATAGAAGTCCCCGCTTTGCAGTTGTTCTCCCACCCACCCACCCATGTCAAATGTGAGGGGTTTCTCTGAGTGTCATGTGACTCAGCACAGAGATCAGGTTGCAGGTTAAGATTTTTTTCCTGACCTTCACCTTCCCTTTGGTCTGAGCTTGTCTCAGTTCATACGTGGAGCCAATTCCCCTTTTTCTTAAATGACCACCGACCACTCGATTTTGACCTGTTGATAATTAGTCTTTTGGCTCCTTTGTCTTCTGCTGGCGAAAGTCATGAACGATTTGTTCTCAATGATCTCTCTGCATCACTGAACCACCTACGACACTCATTAAATCCTAACCCCCTTTGGCTGGCTTTCTCAAAGAATAAAATAAATGCTTCATTTGGATACAAGCCTGTGGATTCGTAGCCAGTGGAAAGAATTAAGAGGTGAATTTAGTCACGTTTATAGGCCTTATTTATCACCCATAAAAAATTAATTTCAAAACAACGAACAAACAAAAAAAATTAATTTCAGTATTGTATTTCATTTAGTCTCCCACCCTGTTTAAACATATCAACAAATAACTTTTGGAAGACAGCTTTTCTTGGATTTATTTATTGGCTTATCTTTAGAGGCCCTGTTTTCTTATTTAATGTGGGGCTCAAGCACAGTCAAATCCCCATTAATTAAAATGTGCAAGGCGCTCATCACTGGCATAAATCAAAGAGAACAGAGCGAGCAGCTAGCCTCATCTCCATCCCTTACAAGGCAGGCAGGTTAGCCTCAAAGGAAAAGCCTGTTCCTCATCTCTAAAACCAGACAGGAGTCACTTTATCTGCCCAGGTTAGTGCCAGGAAAGAGGAAGCACAGGCTTTCTAATAGAAAAATCTTTTCAAAGCCCCTCCGAGGGCAAACTTATGACAAATGAAAGATTATCCTCTGCCATCTGTCTCTGAAACCCAGTCTGCATTTAATATCCAGTCTCGAGAGGAGGGGGAGAGTAAAGGAAATGGAGAGACTTAAGCATACTGTTCCCCAACAAATTTATTGTCCATTTGTCTTCATCAGGAGGATTTAAAGATAGGGCCATTTCATAGACCACCCACTGGCAGCCCATGGGAAGATTAGTGACCAAGGGTTGGAGGTGTTTGCAAAAAGGAATGGACTCTGCTGTGGGGGTTGATAAGGAAATGAGGAGGACAGAGAACTCTAGGTCCCAAAAAGGAGACTGAAGAAGCCTATGAAGCAACTCCCAGGGAGGAACAATAGATTCTGATTTCATGTGGAGATTGCATCCGGATTCCATCCGATTCCATCTTGGAGAAAAGCCTGCAGCTCTCCTCGGAGAAAAATCCCTGCAAGGAGCAAATGGTCTGCACGGAACGACAAAGCTGTCTGAAGTCCTCTGCTCAAGAGGAGTGCGTGTGCACGCTAGCTGGGCGATCTGCTTCTATAAAGGTTATCAAGTTGATTCTAACGTATAATGGCCCCCATGGACCACAGAACAAAAGCCCGCCCTGTCCTGGAACCATGGTTCCCAAATGTGAGCCTGTTGTTACAGGAGAATGTGAACCGCCCAATGGTTCCCAAATGTGAACCTGTTGTTACAGGAGAAAGACAGGGCTGTCTGCTCCCCTAAAGATTTACAGTGTGTTAACACTGTACATTTCTGAGCTCTCCAGTTTGCAAAATGAAAGGCAGTGACAGCCCCAAATCCACCTATAGGGTCCACAAATAGATTAAGCCTCGATTTAATTTGACAGTGAATAAGGAAGACCATAGAAGAATAGATGCATTTGAATGGTGGTGCAGGAGAGGAATAGTTGAAGGACCGTGGATTGATGGAAGGACAAACATCTGTATTGGAAGAAATAAGACCAGGGTGCTTCTGAGAGTCAAGGGTGGCAAGACTTCTTCTAATAGACTTTGGACACATTGTCAGGAGAGACCAGTCCCTGGAGAAGGACACCATGTTTGGTAAAGTGGAGAAGGGGAAGGTCCTCAATGAGATGCATTGACCCAGTGGCTGGATCACTGGGGGCTCAGGCATAGGAACAATGGTGAAGATGACACAGGACCTTGCCGGGTTTCATTCTGTTGTTCATAGGATCTCAATGGGTCGGTGCTGACCCGGAGGCACCTAACAAATAACCATCTAATTCTTTGTGATCATTTACCAAGGATATAGATATGCTTGCTCTTAGGGGCTTGGCTGGGTATGTCCTGTATGGGGGCTCACCATACTAGGGACAGCATAAGGGGTCACATAGTCATGAGTCAGACCCTATCCGTCACACCCTGCCTTGGTCAGAGAGCCCTAGACCAATCTTGTAAACCCTTCTAGCTAACATAATGTACATTATCTGAATCACAGTCCTGCTTCTGCTTCTGTAGTCCCAACTGAAACTAATGTACTCATCTGCCACCACTCAAGCTGTTGTAATCATTTCCTTGGACCTCCCATGCCCCTTTTTTGGGGGGGGTTAAAAATGTTTATTATTCATTAAACTCTTACAAGAAAGTAAAGCAATATCCAATGTAATAGACTATATCATCCTTGTATACATATGTACTTAATCTAATTGTTATTCTATGAAAAAATTCTTTATTTCATTACCCAGAATTTCATCTAAAATATTAAAGTAATCTTCCCTCCTTTCTGAAGCACAACACTTTTAATCATCAGATCACTTCTCTGTTAAAGTCACAACAGGCTTTCGTGTTGCCTCTGTACCTTGATGTGGCATTCTTTTTTTTTTTTAATTTTTTTATACAAATCATTTTATTGGGGGTTCATAACAATCCACAAATCAATTGTATAAGGCACATGTGTACATGTGTTGCCATCATCATTTTTTTAATTGGGGCTCATAAGGCTCTTATCACAGTCTGTACATACATCAATTGAGCAAAGCACCCTTATACATTCGTTGCACTCGTCATTCTCATAATTCACCTTCCACTTGGGTTCCTGGAATCAGCTCGGTTTCCCTTTTTTTCCCCCATCCCCCTCCCTCCCCGATCCCACCCCTGGTCCCTTGATAGTTTATAAATAATTATTATATCTTATCTTACACTCCCCTCACCCGCCTCCCCATTGCCCATCTCCCAGAGAGGAGGTTACACATAGATCTCCGAGATCAGTTCTCCCTTTCTACACCCCCTTCCCTCCTGGTGTCGCCACTCCCACCGCTGGTGTTGAGGGGTTCGTCTGTCCTAGATTCCCTGTGCCTCCAGATCCCCACTGCACCGCTGTACATCCTCTGGTATAACCAGGTCCGCAAGGCAAGGTAGAATTGGGGTCATGATGATTGGGAGGGAAGGAAGCGTTCAGGAACTAGAGGAAGGTTTTGAGTTTCATTGTGAAACCCATGCCTATTTTAAAACTTGGCATAGCAGCAAACCCTTGGGTACCATTTTGACCTCCCATTAATGGCCTCCCTCATTCAGATGATGTGTCTGTGTCTTTGTGTTGCCTTCTCCCTGTCAGTTGTGGGGGAAAGACAGGGCTTCCTACTCATGTAAAGAGTTACAGTCTCGGGAAATCGCATGAGCAGTTCTACCCTGTTCTGTAGGATCACTATGAATCGGCATTGACTTCATGGCAGTGAGTGAGTGAATTTTCTCTTTAGGAGTTAATAAATGTTCTTAAATTATATTTGAGATGGGCTCTCTTTTCTACCCTAAAACAACAGTATTGGAAGGGAGAGGAAGCAATTCTACTCTGTCCTAGGAAGTCATTAGGAATCCCAATGGACGCAGTGGCAATGAATTTGGATGTGATTCCTGCCTTACAAAGCAGAAGGACCTCTGAGGGAGTAGTGGTTAGATGTTGGGCTGCGATCTGAGTGGTCAGCAGTTTGAAACCATCATGAGCAGCTCCGTGGGGAAAAGACTGGGCTTTATACTCCCATAAACTGTTACAGTCTCAGAAAACCACAGGGAATCACTATAAAGATTACTGACTTGATGGCAGTGAGTTTGGTTTTTGGTTTTCCCAAGCATGATGTCCTTCTTCCAGGGCTGGTCCCTCCTGATAACATGTCCAAAGACATGAGACAAAGTCTCATCCTCCTTGCTTCCAAGGAGCACTCTGGCTGTGCTTCTCCAGAGACTTACTGGTTTGTTCTCATAGTCTGTGGTGTATTCAATATTCTTCCCCCCACAAATGCATCAATTCTTCTCTGGTCATCCTTATTCATTGACCAACATTTCACATGTACATAAGGCAATCAAAAATACCTGCACATATCAAGCACACTTGAGTTCTCAAATAACATTTTTGCTTTTTTTAACCCCATAAAAATTTTTTGTGTACCAAAGTTTCCCGATGCAATACACATCATTTGATTTCTTGACCACTGCTTCTATGAGCAATGATTGTAGATCTAGGAAAAATTAAATCCATGACAATGTATATCTATTCTCCACTTATCTTAATGTTTCTTACAGATCCAATTGTGAAGATTTTTACTTTTTCACCATGCAATGTCCCCTAGTTCTGTTCAAATAATTGCTTCTTGGCTTATATACAGGTTCTGCATGAGCACCCTTTAGTGTTTAGGAATTCTCATTCTTTGTAATGTTTCTATAATTTGTTATGGGTCACATACTTGAATGCATTTGCATAATTAATAAAACATAGGAGAGCATCTTTCTGGAATCCTGTGCTTTTAGCAAAGGACCACCGAATATCAGCAGTGGTGCCCCCATATGGCATTCTCCTTTGAGTCTGTCTTGCATTTCTGGCAGTCCCCTGTCTTTGTGCTACTGCAACCTGTGGGGGTAGCTAGCCCCCCACAACGAATCACGGGTTCAGTAAGCGCAATGGTATAGTTAAGATATATAAACATTATAGTAAAGTCATAGAGAAATAGGAGAAAGAGAGAGTAAATGAAAGAGTCAGACACATTTCACAGTAGCATGCTCACCTCCTGGATAGCCATGATCTCAACAGCCACATCCGTGCACAACACGGGCCAAGAGGGCAGGAGAGAGCAAGAGGACGAGAGAGAGCAATGTATTGCTAACCAAAGCTTTTATATCTTTGGGGCTGTACATGCCTACTAATTGCAGGTAAAAACCTACATCATAGGAAGGGGTTGTACAATAGGCA
Organism: Tenrec ecaudatus; assembly: GCF_050624435.1. Taxonomy (NCBI): domain Eukaryota; kingdom Metazoa; phylum Chordata; class Mammalia; order Afrosoricida; family Tenrecidae; genus Tenrec; species Tenrec ecaudatus. The sequence continues at coordinate 69,931,421 of NC_134539.1, read as the reverse complement.
TAAGCTAAACAGGAAGTGGATGAGCTAGGGGTGTAAATGTAATAGGAAAGGGAGTAAGGGCACACATGTGATAAGAAGGGCAGACCCTGGGTCCATGATGGTGGCCTAACCTTGGTCACCCTTGAGTGAGCTTGACCTCCCTGGGCTCTCCAGTCTACTACTATCCTTCAGAAGGGAGTGGGCCCTATTTAGGTTGGGACAGACTATAAAGTCTGATTGCTCTAGATACCCTTAAGGAGAATAACCTCTGACCTACTTTCAGTGACCTCCTAGGGTACAGTTATTTACCATGTGTAGCAAGCAGCGACTTGGGTTTGGCATCTATTTGGGGGAGACAACTTGGGAGAAATCTTTCTGTTTCCCACAGCAACCATTTTAAAATGTTCCTTATGTTTGATATTAATGACACTATTTGATAATGTCTGCATTCTGTTGGATGATTTTTCTTTGGAATGAGCACAAATACAGATTTCTCCCAGTCCATTGGCGAGGTAGCCACCTCCCAAATTTATTTCCATGGTGGCATCCATTTTTCAACACATTTCTGTTGACATTCCCAAGTCCTGGAACCTTATTTCTCATGAGGGCTCTCAATGCTAAGCTCATGCAAATGAAAGGTCCCTCACAGAGTAACAAAATATTATTAAAACGAATATTTTTGGGGAACTGATTACAAGGATCCACATGTGACCTCTTCCCTGGGAGAGGGACAGCAGAGAAGGGGGGGAGGGAGACTCCGGATAGGGCAAGATATGACAAAACAACGATGTATAAATTACCAAGGGCACATGAGGGAGGGGGGAAAGGGGAGGGAAGGGGAAAAAAAAAGAGGACCTGATGCAAGGGGCTTAAGTGGAGAGCAAATGCCTTGAGAATGATTGGGGCAGGGAATGTATGAATGTGCTTTGTACAATTGATGTATGTATATGTATGGATGGTGATAAGAGTTGTATGAGTCCCTAATAAAATGTAAAAAAAGAAAAGAGGAGAAAAAATGATTAGGGCAAAGACTGTACAGATGTGCTTTATACAATTGATGTATGTATATGTATGAACTGTGATAAGAATTGTAATAGCCCCAATAAATTGTTAAAAAAAACACGAATATTTTAAATCTACAATCCTTTCAAATAGAAAAGTCAACTCTAAATTATAGACTGTTTTGAAAGAAATATGGTTGACTTCAAAACCAGAAATGAGTTTAACTAAATTTAAAAGAAAAAAAATGTTAGTCGAAGACTAGGTAAAAATGAGCAATAATCAGAATAAGAAACATTTGAAGAGTTTATTTGCAGTGGAGCACGGTGTTTGAAACCTTTGCCACCTTCTTGTCAGGCTTACCTCCACCAACTGCAGTCCTGGGCCTCTGAAGGTTTGCCCAGCTATCTAGGAGTGCCTTCATTCCAAGAATAAGAAAATGACTTTTTCTCTTCAGCAACAGTTTACTGAAGCATTTCAAAGGTTAAAATGTACATAAAATAGTCTTTTTGTTAAATGCTTCAAACTGGCAGGGGGTGGGGCTCTAATTAATTGCTGTATCCGGTGTAGATACATGAAGCTATCAATCCGTCATCGCTTCCAAAATTCTTGTCAAATTGTCATCGTCCTGAAGGGCTGACTCATTTTTAGCTTATCTGAGCAAGCTGTTCAGCTGTCAGTTATAATTGTGTTTCATGTTTCTCTAATCATTTTGCTGACTGCACAGCTAGCAAATTTTCTTTCCTCCTTGTCCTTATTGTCACACCTGTATTTGGTCATTGTTCAGATGTCCAGGCATAGGCTCTACTACCATCTGTCAGTTTGTCATTCTGTAGTGGCTTGCATGTTGTTTTGATACTGGAAACTATGCCACCAGTATTTCAAATACCAGTGTGGCAATAATTTCTGTTGTAAGAATTCATGTCAGACTATGGAGCCCTGATGGTGTACTGGTTACGAGTTTGTCTGAGATAAGGATGGTAGTCAGTTCAAAACCACCCGCAGGTGGTCGGGAACAAGACTGGATTTTCTACTCCTATAAAGGCTTATGGTCTCAGAAATCTACAGGGGGTTGCTATGCATCAGCAACTAGATGGTAAGGAGTGATTGCCAAGGTGTTGGAGATGAATCATGTCCCAAGTGTCCAACTCTCCCAAGATAGTAAAAGGAGTCCTAGTAGCACAGGGGTAACGAGTTAGACAGCTCTCCGTAAGGTCAGTAATTCAAAACCACCAGCCGCTCCTCTGGAGAAAGGCAGGTCTTTCTCCTCCTGTAAGGAGTTTCACTCTCAGAAACTCAAAAGGGCAGTTTTATCCTGCCAATAGGCCCGATGTGAACTGGAATCTACTCATTGGCAGTGGGTTTATTTTTATCCCAAGATACTACTTTTCTCCCTTCCCCACCCCTCCTCTCTCCTCCCTTAAGTATATTCTCTCACGTTCTTGGTGTCTGCAGTTTGCTGCAACATCCCAAAGAAACTCAAGAAGCTGAAGAAATGTCTTACGTGTGTCCAAATTCCGAGGGTCAAATAGAGGGGAACCAAATGCAGGGTCCATAACCCGAAGTCAAAAGTGTCCCCAAACCACAGCAGGTCCTCTTAACAGGTCTTCTTCCTTCTTTCTTGTCTGGCCAAATCAATAAATCCCCACCCCATGCGGAGCTGATCTGAGTTAGCTGATGCAATTCTCTCTGAACCTTGCACTCAGCCACGTGTGCACTCTACCAGGAACTAGGAAGTGCTCCCTTGCCTGGCTAGGGGCATGGACATGCCATGTCCACCAATCATTAACAGCCTCTCCTACCTGGTTAGGGGCTCAGACGTGCCTGTGCCCACCAATCCTGGATGGACACCTTTGTCTGGCCAGGGACTCAGGCGCGCCTGCTCCACCAAACCCCGGAAGATACATCTGCCTAGTCTGGAACCCGGATGTGCCTGTACTTTCCAATCCCTGACCACCTGACTAGATATGGACCCAGGGCCAGCCCAGCCACGTGTCCACGTGCCTTTTTCCCTCAAGGATCTGTCCCAGGTTGAAAAGTGCCTGGGCTCCTTCTCTGCCAATTCTAGCAATTATATCAAGGAGTTTCGTTATTTGACTCAGGCGTATGATTTTACCTGGCACGATATATATGTTATCCTGGCTTCCACCTTAATGCCTGATGAAAGGGAACGAGTTTATCTCGCGGCCAGACAGTATGCGGATCAAACCCACTTGGTGGATAATACTGTACCGGTAGGCCAAACAGCCGTTCCTGCTGAGGACCCGGGATGGAATTATCAGCCAGGAGTAGGGGGTAGCAACCGCAGGGATTTATTAATAAGACACCTAGTGCAGGGGATGGAAACAGCATCTAATAAGGCAGTCAACTTTGAAAAGCTTAAAGAGGTTATGCAGTCTAAGGATGAAAATCCTGCCCTTTTTCTAAACTGCCTCCAAGAAGCCCTCGCCCAATATACCAAGCTAGACCCCAAAACCCTCATTTTAGCCTCCCATTGTATCTCTTAGTTAGCTCCAGATATAAGGAAAAATTAAAGAAGGCAGAGGATGGGCCACAAACCCCACTGCAAGATCTGGTAAAAATGGCCTTTAAAGTCTTTAACGCCCAGGAGGAAGTGGCTGAATCAGCCCACCAGTCCAGGTTACACCACAAGATGGTGTTGCAGACCCAGGCTCTGGTAGCTGCCCTGAGACTGGCAGAGGAGGGGCCTAAAAATCCTCACACAAAAATGAGATGCAATCCCTCCGGAGGCTTGTTTTAAGTGTGGTAAGGATGGACATTGGGCCCACCAATGCCCAAGTCCCCGACCCCCCACCAAGCTGTTCCTGACGTGCCGCCTAGCAGGGCATTGGAAGTCTGACTGTCCACTTGCACACTTCCCCTGACTTCCGCAACAGCCGGGGTCAGGCGGAGGCACAACACAGTCTTTCCTGCCTGGTGAACTGCTGGGGCTTGCTGAAGAAGACTGAAGATGCCTGCACTCAGATACCCCAATAACCCTAGCCCAGGGTAACCATCCAGGTAGCGAGTAAGTCCACCTCTTTTGTATTGGACATGGGGGCTACCTACTCAGTCCTTCCTTCGTATGCCGGACATAGTCTCCCTTCCATGATCACTGTGGTTGGGATTGATGGCACCTCCTGAACAACCCCCCCCCAAAAAAAAACTCTCTTTCCTTGTATCTTAAATCAATACCCTTTCTCCCATTCATTCCTAATAATCCCCTCATGTCCCATACCATTGCTCGGGAGTGACATCTCACAATACCTTAAAGCCTCCATTACCTTAATATCTCAGCAGTTGCATGCTGCCCGTCTCCTTTTTGCTGCTATAGCCTCCCTGGAGCCAGCCGCTCCTCCTACCTCTCTCCCAGCTTCTTATCCGAAGTTAACCCTCAAGTATGGGATTTATCCACACCTGTAATAGCCCTCCATCATACACCCATTAGAATCTGCCTTTAAAAAAACTGTCAGTTTTCCATCGTGTCCAGTTTCCCTTGTCTAAAGAGACCAGGTTTGGACTTCTGCCTATCAGCAACCATTTGCTAATACACAATATTTTGGTCTCTATTAATTCCCCATGCAATACTCCTATCCTCCTGGTTCGGAAACTCAATGGCTAATACAGGCTTGTTCAGGATCTCTGCCTTATTAATGCTGAAGTAGTACCTATCCACCCAGTGGTCCCAAACCCCTACACCTTACTGAGCAATGTACCACCAAACACTACATGCTTTACTGTCCTGGATCTGAAGGATGCTTTTTTTTCTCTATCCCACTACACCCGGATTCCTACTTTCTTTTTGCATTCACTTGGTCTGACCCACAGACGCAGACGGCTCAGCAACCAGCCTGGTGTGTCCTCCCTCAGAGATTCTGAGACTCACCTACCCTCTTCGGGCAGGTGTTAGCAGCTGATTTATCTCAGTTTCACCCTCAGCAGAGTACCATATTGCAGTATGTAGACGATCTGTTAGTTTGCAACCCACCACTGTCTCGCTGCCAGGCAGTCACCAGCATGCTGTTAAACTTCCTGGGAGCTAAGGGGTATCCTGCTCTAAAGCTCAGCTGTGAACCCAAACTGTCACCTATCTGGGTATTTCGCTCTCACCCAAAGGACGATCTTTAACCACCTGCTGTACTCAAGTCATAAAGGACTTACTCCCTCCGGAAAATGCAGACCAGATTCTGTCTTTCTTAGGCTTCGCAGGGCTTTTCCGTCTTTGAATTCCTAATTCCGCTCTCATCACCAAACCCTAAGATGAAGCAGTCAGAGAAACTCCTCAAGGTCCCCTAACCAATCCTGCAATCCTCCATCAGGGGTTTACCAAAATCCGTACCCTATTACTTTCCGCCCCTATTCTTGCCTTTCCCTCAACTAACATGCCTCTCCAACTCTTTACTGATGAGCGGCAGGGTGTGGCCATGGGGGTACTCTGTCAACAGCATGGCCCAGCACCTAGGGTCCTAGCCTACCTGTCCAAACAGCTGGATGTTACGGTAAGAAGCTGGCAACCCTGCCTGCGTGCGCTGACAACAGCAGCAGAGCTTACCGAGCGAGCTCTCAAACTCGCCCACTCCCAGCCGCTGGTTGTTTCGTCTCCCCACCGGCTACCAGACCTTTTAAGTCACAGTGCTTTGTCTTTGTTGGGAGCTTCTCGCATACAAACGTTCCATTTGCTATTTCCAGACAACCCTCACATTACTGTTCAAACGTGTCCATGCCTTAACCTGGCCCCTTTTTCCCTTATTCATAACCCTGAGCCCACCTTGCATCAGTGCTCCGAAATCATTGACACCTACATCCACCCAGTCAGGGACCTCCAGTCTCGACCTCTCTCCGATCCCGAGTTAACCCTGTTCGTGGATGGCAGTTCCAGGGTGGACAATCAGGGAGTCAAACCGACAGCATATCCTGTTTCCTTCTCCACTGGGGTAGTTGAGGCCGCCCCTCCACCCCCTGAAACTATGTCCCAAAAGGCCGAGCTGGTGGCGCTCACACAAGCCCTAAATTTAGCCCAGGAGTGCACCGTTAATATATACACGGATTCTAAATATGCATACTTAATAGCTCACTCCTACGCTGCCATTGGGAAGAGCATGGGTTCCTTTCCACTCATGGTTCCCCGATAATAAATGGTGCCCACATTAAACAACTCCTAAAAGCTCTGCCCTTGCCATCTAAAGTGGCCACCATCCACTGTAAAAGTCATCAAACCGCTAAAGATCCCATCTCATTGGGCAATGCCCGAGCAGATGTCACTGCCTACCAACACACATTTCACACAGAGCCTGTCACCACAACTATGGCACTCAGCCCCTCACTTCCTCCGCTAAATAAGTGGCAGCCGGTGTATTCGGAATCTGAAGTACAGTCACGTTATAAAAGAGGGGCTATGAAAGCCTGTGACTGGTGGATGTATCTAAATACCAGACTTATTTTACCACAGGCCCCAAAACATTCCTTCTTCAGGGAAGTTCATAACACCCTGCAAATAGGTCCCAAAGCTTTGTTCTGTTTCTTGCAACATCTTATAGACCCAGGAGGCCTCCGCACGGCTATTGAACAGGAACACTCAACCTGCCACAAACTCCCAGAGCAACATTCAGTCTCCAAAAAACCTCCAACAATTCCGTGGGCATCTCCCTGGTGAAGATTGGGCAATCGATTTTACACACATGCCTAGACATAAACACCTTAAATATTTGTTAACTCTGATAGACAACTTCTCAGGGTGGATCGGGAAACAGCAGATGTTGCTCAAATGCTCCTGGAATCTATAATTCCCAGGTTTGGCCTTCCACACTCTATCCAGACTGACAATGGTCCAGCCTTCATTTCACAGGTAACCCTCCAGGTCTCAGCCGCCCTGGGAGTGGACTAGAAGCTGCACACTCCCTCCCGCCCACAGTCATCGGGAAAGGTGAGCGTGCTAACAGACTTACAAAGTCCCAGCTACCCAAACTATCCTTGGAAGCCCACCTCTCCTGGCCAGACCTCCTTCCTATGGCCCTAACCTGTCTTCGAGCTTCCCCCTGGGAGCCTACGTGCCTCAGTCTATTCAAAATACTATATGGCCACCCGTTTATCCTAAACTATTCCTTACCCCAAAATGAAACTCCACTTTCCGCCTACTTACCCACTTTATCCTTGCTTTGTAACCTACTTAGATCCTACACTGACCAACACCTTCTGGATGTGGAAAACACCTCCCCAAACACCTCTTCAGGATGCCCAACTCAACCTGTCTCCGGGGATCAGGTTCTGGTAAAGACTCGTCCCGTGCCTGGCCCTGGACTCCAGCCACGGTGGGAAGGACCATACACCATAATACTCACCACCCCATCGGCAGCTAAACTGGTAGGACTGACGGGGTGGTATCTCCTCACCTGGATCAAGTGAGCACCTTTGGAACCCAAGTCCACTGGGGACACATAGACTTCTAACCTCATTGGTTAGAATTGCGCCTAAAAAAATCTCCCCCTAAATGCTTTTGGCATGTTTTCTCTACTTTGTTTCCTTCACCCCTTTGTTATGTGTTCTGAGAGTAGGTCTTGCACCAACCATTCCAGCCAACTGGACCATGGGAGAAAAGATTGTTTCGGACTCAGCTATGTAATCATTTGTTCCTGTTTCTTTCTATTCAGGTGTTGGTTTCCATAGATGGGGGGTCGGAGCCCCCTTCAAAGTCCCATGTAAATTATTTCTGTGGGAATTTGTAGTCCATGAAACCTATCAGGATGACAGCATTGAAAAAACACTTGTAGTGAGGAAAGGATACTGTGCCATCGAAGGGTGCCAGTCACAGGTCTTTATAAATTTTTCCCTGGGCACCCTAAAATCAATAACTATCGGGTCATCTATGATGGTCTTGTGCTTTCTTTTTGATGAAACAAAAAAATACTGCCATCAGTGGCTGGATATGTATGGCAGATGCCTGTACTTCTCCTGCAAAACACACCTAGCATTGGGTTGGAATGCAGAACTCAGCCTAGACAGGACAGGCATGTTCATAGGAAATGGACGCAGAACATATCGCCTCAATATTCCAGACTCCTGGGATGACAGATGGCTATCAAGAGTTACGGGAAAGCTATATTCTTGGTGGCATAGAAGTAAGCACTCTGGCACCCTTAAAGTCTACGGGCAGTATATAAGAATCCTCCCCAAAAGCTTTGATAACCTAAACCAGGTAGCACAAGAAATCCTAAACAGTGAACAATCCTTAACCAGTTACCGGAAATGGAGGCCCCGGCACAAACCACATACCCTGACAACCCCTTTACCTGGGTAACAATAATCCAGGAGGCTGCTGCCCTTCATAAGTCCTCAAAAATTAATAACTCTTCCTGTTACCTCTGTGCCTCCCTACAACACCCTTTGTTGGTGGCTGTATCCTTGCGGGCTTTCTCCCGGTCTAATGAAAGTGCAGATTGTCCAGTGCCCATTTTTAACATACCCTTGTATGTCCCTGAACAGAATTTCACTTATCCTGTATGCTATAGGTTGCCCCAGGTATCAGAAGACCGAGATGTAGCTCTACTCACCATGTCACAAGTACCCTCAAGGCCTCCTCAGGTATGTTCTTTTGGTGTAACAGAACCCTCGATAAATGTATTAATAGTTCTACACCACACCTCTGTCTTCCAGTCACCATAGTGCCACAATTTACTGTGTAAGGACTGGCAGAATTCACATAGCAGTGGAATCTAAAAATCAGCTCCATTTCCTGACACCACAGGGCCATATTTTTACCTGTTCTAGTAGACCTCAGTTTTGCCTCCTCCCTGGCAGCAGTCAGAATTTCTAGCAGGGCTCTAGGGCACAGCATTCATTATCCAAACAGAAAACTTCGACAAAAACTCCAGTTGGTTATAGAATCTACTGCAGAGTCTCTGACCTCTTTTCAGTGACAGCTTACCTCCTTGGCACAGGTAACCCTCCCAAACCACCGGGTGTTAGACTTGCTAACCGCTGACAAAGGTGTTACTTGTATGTTCCTAAGGGAAGAAAGTTGCTACTACATTAACAAATCTGGGTTGGTCGAACAAAATGTAAAGGTTTTACACAAAATGGCTGATGAAATAAAAAACCAATACTTAAAGGATTTGTCGGCAACATCCTGGTTCCAAGACCCCCTCATTACCTGGCTCATGCCTCTCATGGGACCCCTGGTAATGATTTGCTTCTTGTTGCTAATAGATCCTTGTCTTTTCAGATTCCTCCAAAGCCGAATAAGGGACATTACCAACCTAACTGTTAACCAGCTCCTTCTACACACTTACAGTCCCATCTCCCAGGAGCCAGACATTCCCAACCCTTAAGCCCTGCCACTTCACCCCATACCAGCAGGAAATAGCTAGAAAAGTCATTGCCCCTATCACCAGAGTTGGAGATTTCTAGCCAAATCAGTAAACCCCCACCTCATGCAGAGCTGATCAGAGTTGGCTGATGCAATTCTCTCCAGACCTTGCACTCAGCCACGTGTGCGCTCTACCAGGAACTAGTAAGTGCTCCGTTACCTGGCTAGGGGTGCAGACGTGCCCGTATCCACCAATCACTAACAGCCTCCCCTACCTGACTAGGGACTTGGATGTGCCTGTACCCACCAATCCTGGACAGGCACCTTTGGCCAGGGACTCAGGCGTGCCTGCTCCACCAATCCCTGGCAGACACTTCTGCATAGTCAGAAATCCAGACGTGCCTATAACTTCCAATCCCTGACCACCTTACTAGATACGGACCAGGGCCAGCCCAACAACATGTCTTCCGGCAATAAAAAGGTCACTCCTATAGCCCGGGGCACGACTGCCTCGGCCCAGACACTGTGGACTGTGGGACTTCACCCAGGGTGGGTTTTTCTCCCCAATAAAGCCTGTTTGCTCTAATTTGACTAATTTGGTCTCTGGCGCCTCTTAACTACCTTTCATTTCTATTAAAGCTCGGTCAGGAAAACAGGTCTAGTTCTCCAGGTGAGGTGAAGTGAATGGTGGTACCATCTTCTATCTAAAGGAAACAAAAGGTGTGGCCCGGTCCACACCGTTATTCGTTAAGTCTTTAGAATGGCATCAAGAAAACAGAGTATGGTCTTGCTCACATCCTGCACTAAAATGTTGTCTTAAAGATGTGTTCGGGAGGAGATGAGCCTGTCAGGTTATGCAGTATAGCAACCATAAAACATACAACTTTTTTTCTAGTTCCTAAATGCTTCCTCCTTCCACACCACCCTATCATGATTCCAATCCTAATTTACAAATCCGGCTAGACCAGAGGATGTACACTGGTACAGATAGGAACCAGAAACACAGGGAATTCAGGATCAGTGCTGAGAGTGGCGATACTGTGAGGGTGAAGGGAGGGTGGGGTGGAAAGGGGAAAGGTCTACATATAACCTCCTCCCTGGGGGACAGACAACAGAAAAGTGGGTGAAGGGAGTGGGTAAGATATGACAAAATAATAATAATTTATAAATGATCAAAGGTTCATGAGGGAGGGGGAGGGGGGAGAAAGGAGAAAAATATGAGGAGCTGATACCAAGGGCTCAAGCAGAAAACAAATGTTTTGAGAATGATAATGGCAACAAATGTACAAATGTGCTTGACACAATGGATGGATGTCTGGATTGTGATAAGAGTGTACAAGCCCCCAATAAAAATATTTTTTTTAAAGATGTCTTTAATGAAATAAAGGATCTGGCTTGACCCACACCCTCCACCAAGGTCATATCTCAATCCCACTCCCATCAGCATAGTACAAAATGTCCTCCCAAATGAGACTGTAGCTGCAGGCATGTGAAGTTCAGAAACATAATGTAAGGCATCATGGCTCAAAGGGCCACATTAATTGACCATAACGCAATCATCAGGGTCATCCATGCTTTTAGTAGAGCTTTGTGGCAGATATATAATCTCCTATAAACTTGAGCGAAGGGGTGGAATCTAGCCTGTCAATCGGGTCATAGCCAATGATGTCTCTGTGTGGGCATGGCCTTCTCCTGAGGTACTTAGATGCCTATCTTTCTCCCTGGAGGTAGGACACACACCCTCTCTGCTTGTCATTCCTGTTGGCAAGCCACGTGGAGCCACTCTGTTGGCAACCAGAGTCCTGGAGCTGGAGGAGCCACCACATGGAAACACGCATCTGTCATCTTTCTGTGTTTGGCTTCATTGCCTGTGCTGTGTGAGTCTAAAGAGGAATTTAAAGACTAGCATCAGATATATGCTAGTATCGGACTTATTGACTTGATCTGGACTGGGCTGTGATATTTTATCAATATACAATTTTCTTTGATATAAAACTCTCTCTTACATACATATGAGTGTCACTGGATTTGTTTTTCTGGTCAACCCAGTCTAACACAAGCTTCTAGACCAGTGGTTCTCAACCTGTGTGTCATGACCCCTTTGGAGTCGCCCAATTCATAAAAGTAGCAAAATGACAGTTATGATGTAGCAACGAAAATAATTTTATGGTTGGGGGGGTCACTTCCACATGAGGAACTGTATGAAAGGGTCACAGCATTAGGACCATTGAGAACCACTGCCATGGGCTAAGACAGACTAGGAACAAAGGTGTGAAACATGCATGGCTGCCAAGTCTGACATCCTTTGGCTTCACAAGTAGGAAAGAGATTTAAACTAAACGTGAACGAGCCAAGGCCAATTCCTTTGAGGGGGAGGTCAGCTACCTCTGCCCTGCAACCTTCTCTACCAATTCTGAAACCAGCCAAATGTTTGTTTTGCTCTTTCCTTCTCTGTTAGGCTCAGTGACACATTGTAATGGCCGTACAGAACTCACAAACTGCACCCGCCACTGTGAGGCTTATTAAGGAAGCTAACAGGTTGCAACTCAGGATCAGAAATGTTCAGGATAAGCTAACAACAGTGAGGATGAGAAGAAAATGTTCTGAAATTGATTGCGGTGATGATTGCACAACTCCTCTTACTATGATTGGACAATTAAATTCTAGGATATGTCAAGTATATGCCAATAAAGTGATTCAAAAGCACATTTAAAAAGAGAGAAATGCTTAGGATGTAATTTTTTGGTCCAGAATGCCTGTTTTCAACCATGCCCACAGGCATAACGCTGGTTCATGGCCTCTCAGACACATGGCCCCCTGGGCCCTGCTTGGTTCAGGCAACATTACTAAGTTCTTTGAACATTGCTGATAAAGGTCCCCAGACACTCCATTCCCCCTTAAGGAAGCATCAGCCCACAGGCACTCAGCTCTTAGTCCTGGGTCAGAAAACTTAATTTCTCAGAATGAAGTGCCTGTTGACACTACTCTCCGCAAGGCAGCCTCGTGCATGAAGACACGCAGCTCTACTTGCTCCATGGGCTGAGATGCCGACTGCCCTGCCAGTGCTCTTGCTTCTGTTGCTTCTCTACTGCATGTCTGGTGTCAAGGCTCCCTGTCTCCTGGGCTGAGGAGTCTCAGTGTGCAGGGATCACAGGGCCAAATGCTATGCTCCACCACTGGCTCTTCTTTCTTGCTGGTAGTGAGAACCCTTTCTAGCTTCTGAGATGGCTGATTTTCAACCTAGCAGAATGGCAAAACGGACTAATCGCCTGTTGAAATTCTATACATGTTATCTGCATGGTCCCACATAGTCATTGGGTGGGAGTTACAAAAACTGTAGCTTGAAGGGTCCTATTAAGTAATTCACTGCCCCACCAAAGATCACCTTGTGATCGACTCCCCCAAATTAACAAATGAAAAATCGTGTGGATCACAACAGAATGTTGTCCAAGACGGGGCTGGAGGATGGCCGCCCTGGGATGGAAGGGACTCTGATACACAGAGGCATCAAAATGGACTTGCACATACTGATGATCTTGAAAACCATGGAGGATCGGTTAATTTCACTGCGCTGTACACGAAGTAGTCATGAGTTGGAGCTAATTTGACAATAGCGAGCAATCGCAGCAATGCCTAGTTGTAACGCAACTGCTGCTTTCTAGCAAGCTAGAGAGGTGATTACATCCTCTCCCTCCTTTTGAGAATATTACATGAAATTATGAATTTTCTTCTAAGCGATATCTCTATATGTTGGTAAACTTTTTCATGAATAGGATACTTAAGAATTCATTGATAGGAACTGCAGGGTGTGTTGTTAACTTTATTATCTGGTTAACTCATCTGGAACACTTTGTCAGTATTTTTTCCTCTAAAGCAAATATGTTCTATGTATTTAACCAGGCAGCCATTGATTGTTTTGTTTTTCTTATTGTTGCTTATTCTTCTCTATTTCTTGAAAGTCATTAAAACATGTCAGTCAAGCCAATGAGTTTTCATGGAAAGTTTATGAGAGGTTGAAACCATGCTGATTTTTTTTAAAAGACATCCGCTTCAGATTTAAAGATAAGCACCACAGTGAGGTAGGTTAGTGGGGAATGGCTGGGGATACAAAGATGGATACGTTACAGTCTGTCTTTACGTGGTAAGGAAGGGTGAATACACATAACCTTGTTTTCTTACTATTAGATGATGCTGTATACTTTCATGAACTATAGTTTCCAGTAGTGTGCTAGTCTGTAGAAGTAGTAACACAGTAACAGTTCATCTATGAACGTATTATTTGTTTCTCACTGCTGCGTAGTCAGATAGTCTTTTTCCACCTTGTACATCTGCCTCTGGAAAATGTGGTCTCTAGAATCACCATAGCAGTGAATAAGGAGAGTGGCAGCCCAACAGGATGATTTTAAGAGCCAGACTTTGAAGTGGCTTATGTCAATTCTTCCCATAGTCCATGGGTCAGACACTGACACAGAGCTAACTGCAAAGGGACTGGAGAAATATTGTCTTCCTGTGTGCTGGGAAAGAAGAACCAGGTTGATAGCACTTAGCATGGCTTCTGCCATGCAACCAAAGATCATTTTCCCCCTTAATCTTTCAAAGTACGAATTCAACAAAATACAGTTATTAAAAACAAATGCCAATGTTTCTTATAACCATGAGGGAAATAAAGGTTATTTGAATCATTGTGGTTTTTACAAAGACTTATTTGACTTTTTAAATTGGGTCATTCACATGTATGCTATCCATTAATGTAGCTTCATCTATAGGTAATTATGTTAGGAAAGTCCTACCAAATATAATGTTCATATATACCTTATAGTTCCTCTCATCTTGTGCTATAGCTGATCACCCCCTCCTGGGGCACAGGTAATCTTTCCTATGTAATACTAATGAGAGGGACTTGCCTTCTAGAATTCATCTCAATGATTATACCATTTTCCTTTTCTTAGGAGGGAGGACAACCATCCTGTCCACTTAATACTTAAGAGCACCTTGATTTTGATGTTGCAGCGCAGATCGTTCTTAATTTGACTAAGGAATGTGGCATGGCAAAGAAAGCATGCCAATATTTTTGAGCATTAGCATCTACTGTGTTGAATATTATTTTTAACTCTTTGAACATTTCATTTGGATTGAAAAGGCTATAAAAGTGTCTACTGTGGCCCATTTTTCCAGTGAGGTAACAGAGGGGTTAAATATCTGGCCCAAGATGAAATGTTGTTGTTAGGTGCCTTTGAGTCAGATCCGCCCCATAGTGAACTTGCGCATAACAGAAAGAAACACCGCTGGGTCCTGCTCCATCTTCACAATTAATATATAGCTCTTAAGAATTGAAGACATGACTAGAATCCAGGTCTAACCAATTTTCCAGGTGCATGATCTCTTCCTACTGCATTCTTCTTTTGAAATACACTCAAGGGGGTTCAACCTCCTCCGTTAAGGTCATACCGTCTTATCCAACCCTGGTAATCTTCCCAGGTTCCTGGGACAATCACTTCCCTGAATGGCTCTGCCTCATCATTCTTGGAATCAAAAGACATTCCAATAATTCTTTGGTATTTCTTAGCAAATGCTCATGTGGCCATAGATCTCATTTAGAAAAATAAAGCAGTTATAAGTGATAACTACATATCTGTATCTATCTTTTGATCATTAGACTCGAGGCTAGCCGTTCAGAACCACCAGCCACTCCAGGGTAGAAAGATGAGGCTTTCTACCCCACGAAAGAGTTACAGTCTCAGAAACTCACAGAAGCAGTTCTGCCCTGACCAAAAGGTTGCCGAGTCAGAATTGACTCGATGGCAATAAGATGAGTGTTGTTAAAATTCTGAACAACATTCCGAAGTTGTGCAATGGAGCCCTGACAGTGGGTATGTTGGTCACTCTGATGTTCTTGAGCTGGATTCTTGCTGAACTTTTCTAGCTAACTCACACCAGGAAAAAGGAAATTGTGGGATTATGAAGAGAATTTTCCCCAACTTTGACTCCCCCAAAGACATGCCAAACATTAGGGGCTTCTGGCTAGCATATGGGTGGAGGTCAGATGCATAGAGACATCCTCCCTGGAGGCAGTCCCCAGACTATGGTAGGCCTCACTCCCTGCAGTTGAGGACAATGGGCTACTTCTCTCTAAAGGCCTGCAGTCATTGATTTGGTTCCTGTAGGTGGAGTTTACACCCTACTGATAATGGTGCCAGGGAACAGGTCAAACCAGCTCAATGACATCCAAACTTAAGCTGCCATCCTGAATCTAGGATCCGCCCATCTTGTCACATGTATACCCCCAATCCCTCCTCTTCCTATTGTGTGTATATCCCTAGATTGTCTCCCTCTCATTGCTGTATAACCCATCGTGAAACCCCTTCCTGTGACATATGTCTTTACCTGTAATTGATGGGCTTGCACTCCCCCCAAAAGGTATATAGGCCTGTGTTTGCAATAAAGAACTCTCTCTTGGCTCCTCTCCCTCTCGTCTTCCGTCCTCACTCCATTGTTCCCTTTCTCCTTGTCCTCCTTCCCTTCCCACTCTCTCCATGTGGACCACCAAACAGGGCTGAGGTGAGCATTGCTACCATGAAATGTGTCTGACTACTCCATTATTTCAATATCTCTTCTATCTTCTCATGCTCTCAATGACTTTAACATAATATTTATATATCTCAACCGTACAATTGTGCCTATCGAACCCGTGATTAGTCGTGGGGTGACTGGCATCCCTTCCAACCACTGGAAATGGTTCTTGTATCCCCACTGCCTTTACTTGATCCTTCCCTAGAAATAGGGATATGTGACTACAGCTTTGGAGGCAGATGGTAAAGAAAACAATATCGATGTGTAATGGGTAGAGTTTCCAGGCAAAGACATTGTGAAATGTAAGCAGTATGTGCTACTAATAAATACAAAAAGAAACTGCGTTTCTTGTTTGAGGCTTATTGTTGAGTTTCATTAAACCCTAAAAAACAGCATAATTAGTTACCTTTTGGAAGGAATTTTCCGGTGAAATGTCTGAGCTATATCTTGAGGAACCTTTTGGATTAAAACTTGAGTGGATAACATGGAAGAAGCACACTGTCCTTTGTGATCCAAAGAAGACAATAGTACAATACAAATATGATGAAGGTAAAAGTATCAGAGCTAAAATTGTGAACACCCAATTTGCAAAAGGTTTATGGAGCCCAGTGGGAGCCCCAAATTATCTGTAGAATTATTTAGTCAGATTAAGCCTCTGGCAGATCCCTTCAGACAGAGGCAAGGGACTCAAAGAGCTTTAGTATCAGACAGGTTATTGTAAACTTGATTATGGTGGATTGAACCAGGATATGACACTTGGTCAGTTGACCTCCCTCTTGACTCAACCTGAGTTTGCTTTAGTATTTATCGCTTGTTCCATGACAGAAATTTCTTCTCTGACCTTTTAAATGTTGAGGATGCTATTTTCTTTCTTACTCTTTATTTATATTTTTATCTTTATATTATTATTATTTTCTTATTGTCGCTTTATGTTGTTTTTGTTTTTTATTGTTTCTGTAGCATTTTCCACTTGTGAAGCACAGAAGGAATGGATGCAAAGAGACAATAACTGGTGCAATAGTTTATTGGGGTTGTGGAGGGGGCAGCAAAGGATGGGGCTGTGAGGGGGATTTGGGGAGTGAGGTAGTTAAAGTTTATTGTGCCAACCTGGCCAATAAACGCGTGTTAATTGAAGGGTGGTGAGATAAATGGCTCAGTAAGCCTAGCCTTTTGAATTCACGGGTCTCTTGCTTTGTAATGGTAGGACCAGGGTGCAGCTGCCTTAACCAGTTCCCTGCTTCAGCTTCCAAGGCTCACTTCCTGCAAGACATCCCTAAGGAGAAGCCACATGGACCTACCCCAATGCAGCCCTGGGTGCTAGAGCAACTGTGTGGAGACTCCTGTCAGCGCTGAGATGCTTACACGCTCACTGATTTGGCTTTCCTCCTGCAGTAGGCATCATTGAGTGTGTTTTGTGAGATTGAGGAGGACTTTGTAGATTGATATTGGGCATATGGGCTAATGTTGGACTTATGGGCTTGGACAGCACTAGGTTGGGATGTTTTCTTAATGTATACTTACCCTTTTTATAATACTCTCTCTTATGCATATGCGTTTCTGTGGGTTTGTTTACCCAGACTAACACAGGGAGCAAACAACGAATGCAGGAGTGGGGAGGGAGCACCAGAACCGATTTAATTATGTATATACAAGTCTTTTAAAAAGTGGTTTAACCGGGGCTCCAAGAAGCTCCCAGCCCCAAGCTCCGCCGCGCGGCCCGGGCAAGCAGCGAGGCCGGGCGGCCACGGCGCTCCGCGCCCCTTTGGCCGGGCCCACCATGCAGGGCCTCTCGGGGAACGGGAGCCGCGGGCTGCCGGGGCCGCCCTCCACGGCCGTGTCCGGGGCGGGCCGCTGTGAGAGTGGCGCGCTCATGCACAGTTTCGGCATCTTCCTGCAGGGGCTGCTCGGCGTCGTGGCCTACAGCACGTTGATGCTCAAACGCTTCCGAGAACCAAAGCACGAGCGGCGACCGTGGAGGATCTGGTTCCTGGACACGTCCAAACAAGCCATCGGGATGCTCTTCATCCACTTTGCAAATGTGTACCTGGCGGACCTCACTGAGGAGGACCCGTGCTCTCTGTACCTCATCAACTTCCTGCTGGATGCCACCGTGGGCATGCTGCTGATCTACGCGGGCGTGCGCGCCGTTGGCGTCCTGGTGGAGTGGCAGCAGTGGGAGTCCCTGCGGTTCGGCGAGTACGGAGACCCTCTGCAGTGCGGAGCGTGGGCTGGGCAGTGTGCCCTCTACATCGTCATCATGATTTTTGAAAAATCTGTCGTCTTCCTCATCCTCCTAATACTTCAGTGGAAAAAGGTGTCCCTTCTGAACCCCATTGAGAACCCGGACCTGAAGCTGGCCGTGGTCATGCTCATCGTGCCCTTCTTTGTCAATGCGTTGATGTTTTGGGTGGTGGACAACTTCCTCATGAGGAAGGGGAAGACGAAGGCCAAGCTGGAAGAGAGGGGGGTCAGCCAGGACGCAAGGAACGGGAGCAAGGTCCGCTACCGCAGGGCCGCTTCCCATGAGGACTCCGAGTCTGAGATCCTGATCTCGGCGGAGGACGAGCTGGAGCAGTCGGACGTGGACGAGGACCTCCACAGACTGACTGCCCCGAAGCCTGTGAGAAAGAAGCACCGCTTCGGGCTGCCCGTGTGACCCTCGGCCTCCTGCAGCCCCCGTCCCTCTACCTCCACTACCCCCGCTGCCCCCGCCCGCCCCAGACCACTGTGACTCACCTGGGGCCAGGGGCCAGGGCCCGCGGGCAGTGGAGGCCACTTCAGTTGCACTACAAACACTGACCAAATATGCAAGTGAGGAGTTTTGTTTGTTGTCCCGAACCACCTCGTGGGGACCCCGAGCCCCTGCCTGCATGTGTGACAGGGTGGCCTGTGGGAGAAGGCGACCACCCGCCCCTCCGTGCGGCATGCCCATCCGTCCGTCCCCGAGGCGCAGGGACCGTGAGAGCCACCCGGTGCCCAACCCCGATGGCTTTGTAACTTGATTTCTGAACCAGCTCCTCCAGCTGTCAATGCTCACGTTTCTGATTCTGTGTTGGTTTCTTACAGGTACCTTTGGGACTAATGGACACAACCTAGATTTTTAAGTCTTCCGTATGCTCTCTGACTTTTATATTTTTAAGTTATATTTTCATACTGTTGTATTTAAAAAGCTCTTTTTAACCCCCCCCCCAAAAAAAGTGGTTTAACCATGGAAATAAACACTACATCAAAATATACATGAATACTATATCAATAAATTACTTTTAAAAAGAAAGAAAGAAAACAAACTTGACCAGTGTTTACCCTGGGTGAAGGAGAAAGGCTTGTTGCTTAGGGGGCACTGGGTTTATATTAATGGTGGTGGAATAGTTTTGAAAAGGATATTAATAATGGTTGTACAACACAAAGAATATAATCAATGGCACTGAATTATACGTTTAGAAGTTGTGGCTGGAATAAATATTTTTATGTGTAAGAAAGTGCTTTATATTAGAGAGTAATTATATATTAATTAATCATCCCAGCCCAGTCCAGATCAATTCCATAATTCCAATATTAGCCCATATGTCTGATACTAGTCCATAAATTCTTCTTCAGACTCACGTACGCACTCGCAGTGATGCTGAATGTAGGAAGATCACAGGCTGGTGGGTGGAAAGTCTTGTGGATCCAATGGTGGTGAAGCATCTCTCGGACTCTGGCTGCCATCAGCATGGCTCCACGTGGCTCGTCAACAGGAATGTGAAGCAGAGAGAAGAAACAGTTTTAGATTTGAATGTGGTGATAATTGTACTTTCCTTGATATGATTGAGTTATTGAATTGTATGACCTGTGGATGAAGTGCGAGGAAAACTGTTGAAAACAAACAAGCAGAGCTGAGTGGTTTTGCGCCTATGTCAACGTTTGGAAAATTACTCTGATATAGTGTCATGGGCATAGGACAAGATAACAAAGAGTTCTAATAGGATGTGGTGTGTGTTTGTGCTTTAAAATGGTGGTAATACATCCAGCAGAAAGCCACATTTACAGAGGCTTGTGTAAACGAGGTCCTGAACTACTCGAGCTCGTCTCTTGCTTCCGTGCTATGGCCTTGTTTGTGAAGAAGAAAATAAGAATATTTTGAAGGGGTAGTTTCAAAATCTGATTGGTTAATAGAAAAACTTCATTTAAGGGAGATGGAGCACTTGTTAAAACTACAGATTCTTTCAGGTAATCCGATTTACTGGGAATGAATTAAGCACCAGGTGTGTTTATTTTCCAAATCAGTTCATTTTGGTTTGATAACGATTCTGCTAAAATATTGCAGCTCCTTGGCCAGTCTTATGCCTGATTGAGGCAAACCTCATCCATTTTCAGAAACTGGATCAGTAGATTAGAAGAGATTGTAAGCATGAGGAAAGTTTCAAATATTGACCCTTAGACATCCCATCAGTAATAAAAGGCTGAGAAAGTAAGCACTGGAAGAGTGATCATTCAGAAATGAAGTGCTATTGCCCTGAACAAACTCAGAATAAATTTCAACTTCTCCATTTTATCCTTGGAACTAATAGTATATGGATGCTTAATTTCTCTCCATCAAACAGAGCAATGTCCTGACAATTCAGCCATGATTGTGAGAGGAGATTTAGACCTTGAAGTTGAGAACAATTATAATGTATATTGTATAACAAGCAATTTGCTTAAGTGTTGTTACAAGAAGAGGAGTGACACATTGCTTGACTTGTAAAACATGTGCATCATGCAAAACATGGGCATCATGCAATACATGATGTGTTAAAACCTTAGTCTGTATTTAAGAGGCAGATAAGGAAGTAGGGATCAGGAAAAAGCAAACTAAGATAGCAAAGCAAGATTATTTTTCTAAAGACTATGTTTGTGACCCACAAATTCACTTCCCCTTTCATTCCATGGAATCAATAATATCTCAGAGAGGAAGTAGCCAAACAAGGCATATTTATCATTCCAGGTGCATATCACAATTATATGATGTACTCAGTTATCTCCATAAGAAGGCCAGTCAGGTTTTGGAATTCCTATCTCCTTTGAATTATGTATCTCCATGAAATTCTGCCAACAAACAATATTTCGCGTATAATGTCCATGGGCACATGAATCCCAGGTTAAAGATTGCCAGCCTTGCAGAAATAAACTAGTGGTGGAGTTAATTTCCATTCTACTTCATTAGATTTTGTCAATTGTGGAAATACTAACATCCCAAATGACTGCTAACTGCACGTATCCGAACATGCTACGTCTGCAAATATTGCCTTTTGCAAAGGTTATTATGTATGTTAGTAATGCTAAAACACTGTCTCCATATCAAACACCAGCATTTCAATCCTGAAAGGTTCTCCATTCAAGAAGGCCCTCATGATTACATAACTTTTCTAGAGTCACCCAGGTTTTGAGTCACAAATGTGCATTGACCTTTAAGCCAGATCTTATTACTGCTTCATTACATTCTCACCCTGGACTGGAAACTTCACTCTCCAAACACAACAAGCAATTTTTCAAAGTGTTATCTATATTGATCTATAGCTAACAACATCCAACATTAATTCTGAAATTCTGACCAATCCTGCTCACAAAACTCCAAAGAAATGCATTTTCTCAGTTTTTTTTTATTACTAAAATGGCTACCTCCATCATTCAGAAGAAAATGCTTATCCACTGCACTTGTTCGTGTTGTCCTTGAGAACTGGAAACACGTATGCCTTACTTACTGTGGGTAGGCCACACAATGGCACACACAGACACATGCAGTTGGATGCTCAGGGTCAAAGACAAACACTTGTTTGCTCTTCTCAGTTCTCAGTGGTCTCTTGGCGTTAGGCAGAGCCTCCAACAGAGGCAAACCAGGAAAGAATCCTCTTTTAACAACTTCCAGAGGGCTGTTTCACTTGGTTCAGAGTACATATCACCCATCTAGCTTTGTTACCACATTTTACACGGCAGCCATTTATTCTCTACAAATGCATGTGACTGGGCTAGCTGTGTTATGAAATTTAAAATGCTGTAATTCAACACTAAGTCATTTTCAACTTGATCTGATCTCTTTTGTGTCAGAACTGCACATCAGAGTGCAGGTTTGGCCATTGGTTTCGAAAACTGACTGCCGTCAAGTTGATTCTGACTCACAGAAACCCCACAGGGAAGGATAAAACTCTCCCTTTGGTTTCTGAGACTAAAATTCTGTGTAGGACTAGAAAGCCTCATCTTTCTCCTCTGAAGTGGCTGATGGTTTCAAACTGCTGACCTTGTGGCTAGCAGCTCAACGCATAACCCACTCTGTCACTGGTTAGCTGTGGTATTATCTAAGGGCTCTGAAGATGCATTTTTTAGAGACTTAAAAACCCAGTTGCCACCAAGTCAATTCCACCTCCAAACAACCCTATAGAACAGTGTAGAAGTACTCTTTTCTAAGAGTTTCCAAGGCTATAATATCCTTTGTTCTACATCCTTTGCTGAATGTGGGATGAACTTCTAGAAACACCCTATCGATGCACTGCTGCAACTCTTATTGGATAGTCATCAGTACAATGTTACTTGCCTGTCATTTCAATGATATTTTTCTATAATTTGAGCCTTCTGTTGGGTCACCTTTCTTTGGAATGGGTACAAATATGGGTCTCTTCCAATCAGTTGGTCAAGAGCTGTCTTCCAAATTTCCCGGCATAGATGAGTGAGTGTTTCCAGTGCTTCATCAGGTTTTTGAAGTATTTCAGTTGGTATTCAATCAATTCCTCGACTTTGTTTTAGGCTAATGCTTTCAATGCAAGTTGAACTTCTTTCACTACCATTGATTCTTGGTCATATAATACATCTGGAAATGATGGGATGTAACTAGTTCTTTTTGGTACAGGGACTCTGTGTACAAGGGGGTACCACCCCCCAAAATGGAATTGCTATGGGCAGTGTGGAGCTTTTGTAATATACATTTTTCCTGCTAGGCGAGCATAGAGCAACCTCTTCTGAGTTAGTGCTCCCAGTGGCATCACCTGGGAAGGTTCTCTATGGTCACAGTGAATTTTTTCATAGAACCAGTTTCACTTGAACCTCATTTTTTCCTGATTACTGATTTAAGAGACCAGCGTGCAGCTCTGAAATTTTGTTTCCTGCTTTGGAAAAATGCAACAGAAATCGTTGTGATGTTGAACACAGCTTATGAGGACAGTGCCATGGGAAAAGCTCAAGTGTACGAGTGGTTTTCCTGTATCAAAAAAGGAGAAATGTCGATTGATAACAAACCTTAATCTGGGCATCCATCAACTTCTTGATCGGATGAATGGATGCAAATGTTGACTCAGAATGCATTTAGAGTTTGTTCCACCAAGTCACACTGTCAACCAAGCTTTCTATTCAGAAGTTCTGAAAAGATTACGTAAAGGTGTGTAGCAAAAAAGGCCTGATTTGTGGCAGATGAGGGACTGGTTTTGCTAGCATGACAGTGCACCTGCTCATGCAGTCATCTCAGTGCACCAGTTTTTGGCAAAAAACCAGCATGCGCCTCTTGCCCCATGCACCTTACCCACCTGACCTTGCTCTGTGTGATTTCTTTTTGTTTCTGCAAATGAAGAAAGAAGTGAAAAGACAGTGATTTGATGACATGGAAAACGTGAAGTAAAAAACGAGGGAAGTGACGTTGGCCATCTAACCCAATGAGTTTGAAAAACATTTTCAAGAATGGAATCACAGATTTGACAAATTTATTAAGTGTAATTGAGAGTACTTTGAAGGTGATAAGGTTTTGTAAAAAAATTAAATACATAGCTTTGAAAAACATATCTGTTTTGGGGGTATGCCCGCATATTCTTCCTGTTTCCTTTTGCTGTTTTTTTGCATCACTCGATATTTTTCCCAGAGACTCTTCCAATATTGTAACTCAAGGCTTGAATTTTTTTTTGAGTTCTTTAAGGATATGCCAAGTGTGTTCTTCTTTTTTGGTTTTCTAACTCTAGGCCTGATATAGTTCATTGTGGCAGCCTGGCCGATAAACACGTGGGATTAATTGAAGGGCAGAGAGATAAATGGCTTGGCGACCCTCACCTTTCTTGTCTCTCACTGTTTGATCATTAGGCCAGTGTGTGGCTGCCTTGCTTATTCTGTGCCTCAATTTACAAGCTACACTACCTGTGGAACACCTAACCTGTGGACTGTGTCACT
The DNA here is from genome assembly GCF_050624435.1 of Tenrec ecaudatus. Taxonomy (NCBI): domain Eukaryota; kingdom Metazoa; phylum Chordata; class Mammalia; order Afrosoricida; family Tenrecidae; genus Tenrec; species Tenrec ecaudatus. Next base: position 69,907,408 of record NC_134539.1, on the reverse strand, counting down.
GTAATTTGAGGTTTCTTTAAGGCCTGCTTCGCCACAAAATTGGAATTTATATCTCTTGAGCTAGTATATATAATTACTAGCAATCTGGTTTTGTCTCTCTAGAGAACCCTGTCTAACACAAGGTCTTTGCACGTTTCTTTATAATATTTGACTTTCTTCTCTCAAATTGCTCTTTGGAAGTTTCTGAAGTCATTGAGCTCTTGGACTTCATCATTTCTTTTGTCTATCTTCGCTACTCTAAGAAGACAAGCAAGATTCAGAATTTCTTTTGGCATACACTTTGTTCTTTTTTTGTTTCCTGTCTTTTAAATCACCTTTTACTTTCTTCATGAGTAATGTTCTAGATGTTCTCCCACAGCTCATCAAGTCTTCTGTCATTAGTGTTCAATTCTTCAAATATATTCTTTAGATCTTCTCAAAATTCATGTGGGATGGACTCAAGGTTATGTATATATATTTCTTCTTTAGACTCCCCCCAGTTCTAGTCACAAGTAATTTACATGTCATATAATTCGATAGTCCAATCCAGTCAATCATATGCAGAATTGTACAATCATCCTCCACATCAATGTTAGAGCATTTCCCCTCCCCCATGGTCAAATCGGCTTTAAGATGATTCATACAATCACAATCTATTATCGAGCTCCCCCCCTCCCCCAGCCTGTCTTCATTAGTTACTCCTGAAATCCCCCTTCCTTCCCTATCTTCCCCACCACCACCCCTGTATTCCCTATGTCCCTTTGTATCCATTATTATCATTATGGAGTCACTCCTCCTGTGCTTCACACCTGTGAGACGCAACAGAAAGCAATAGAAAACAAGGTGGTAAAGGTAAAAACATAATACAGACAAGAATGCTAATAATGTGTAAGAAGGCAAAGACACCTCCCCCCCCCGCCCTCCCCAGCCCCAACAATAATAAAAAAGCCAGGGAAGAGATTTCTGTCGTGGAACCGGTAAGAGATACTTGCACCCGGACGAAATTCAGGTCTCATTTATATGGTGGTCAGCTGGCCACGTGTCAGTTCGATCTAGCATAATCAAGATTACAATGGACTATGCCTCATAGTAAGGCTGATTGTGACTCTTGCCTGAGGCTAGAGCGGATCTGCTGGTGGCTCAGTCTGAGCTGATACTCTGCAGAGTGGTTTGGGGCTCTCACCACCCCCACAGCCCTCCACAAATTGGTGTTCATAATTTTTGCTCTGCTACTTTCCTCCTCACCATATTCGAGTTTTGTAATTGTCATCTCTGGGTCACACAAGCTGGTATGCTTCCCCCATGTGGACTCAGTGATCTTCTTGCATTCAGCATCATTGCATGTGTTTCATGAGTCTAAAGAGGAAGTTGTGTGGAAGATAGGGGAAGGGAAGAGGTGTTGGCCAACCCAGGGACAAGGGAAAAACAAGTGGTTCAAGCCCAGTGGAGGGAGCGGATGGGAGGACTGGTAGGGAGTGACCAAGGGCAAGGTAACTGAGAGAAATTACTGAAACCAGAATGAAGGCTGATCATGGTAGTGGGACAGGAGGAAAGCATAAGGAAATAGAGAAAAGAAGTAGGAGGCAAAGGGCATTCACAGAGGCCTAAATACAGACATGCACAAATGTAAATATATTTATGATTATGGGGGAAATAGACCTATATGCATATATTTATAGGTTCAGTAGTAGGGTATCAGGTGGACATTGGGCCTCCTTGCACTCTCAATACAATAGCACCTTGCTCAACTAAACGGTCGTTCCATGAGACCCACCTTCCCGACATGATCACTGAAGACAGATGTGTGCATAAGCAAACGTGGTGAAGAAAGCTGATGGTGTCCGGCTATCAAAAAGCTATAGCATCTGGGGTCTTAAAGGCTTGAAGGCAAACAAGCAGCCACCTAGCTCAGAAGCAACAAAGCCCACAGGCCTACATGAACACCAGGTGTTGAAGGGATCAGGTAGCAGACACCATAGAACAAAAATCGCCACTGTGTGATCACCTTCCCCACATAAACGCTGAAGATGAATGTGTGCATAAGTAAGTGTGGTGAAGATGGCTGATGGTGCCCGGCTACTGAGAGATATAGCATCTGGGGACTTAAAGGTTTGAAAGTAAACAAGCGGCCATCTAGCCCAGAAGCAACAAAGCCCACATAGAAGTAGCACATCAACATGTGTGATCATGAAGGGCCGAGAGGACTAGGTTTCAAGCAACAAAGGCAGGGGGTGGAAATCATATCATTGTGAATGAGGGGAGTGCATGCTGGGGACTCAATACCCATCTGTAGACAGCTGGACATTCCTTGCAGAGGGGTAGTGGGGAGGAGAAGAGTCACTCAGGGTTCAGTGTAGCAACAATGAAACTCAAAGCCTTCCTCTAGTTCATGAACGCTGCCCCCTCCACCAATTATCATGATCCCAATTCTACCCTGCAGACCTGGTTAGATCAGAGGATGCACAGCGGTGCAGTTGTTATCTGGAAACACAGGGAATCTAGGACAGATGAACCCCTCAGGACCAGCAGTGAGAGTGGTGACACCGGGAGGGAAGAGGGTGTAGAAAGGGGGAACCGATCTCGGGGATCTACGCGTAACCTCCTCTCTGGGGGATGGGCAGCATGAAGGTGGATGAGGGGAGACACCAGGCAGTGTAAGATAGGATAGAGTAATAATTTATAAATTATTAAGGGTTCGTGAGAGAGGAGGGAGCGGGGAGGGAGAGGGAGGGAGGGAAAAAAGGAAAATGAGCTGCTTCCAGGAACCCAAGTGGAAGGCAATTTTTGAGAATGATGAGGGCAAGAAATGTATAAGGGTGTTTTACTCAATTGATGTATGTATGGATTGTGATAAGAGTTGTATGAGCCCCAATAAAATGATTTATAAAAGAAAAACAGGAAAAAAATTTTAGCATCAGTATTGGAGGAAAGTTCATAAACAACCTGAGATATTCTGATGGCACAATAATGCTTGCTTAAATCCAAGAAGACTTGAAATACTTTTTGTTGATCAAAGACTAAGCCTTCAGTATGGATTGCAATTCCATGTAAAGAAATCTAAAAACCTCACAACTGGACCAATAGGCAATAGCATGATAAACAGAAAAAGATGGAAATTCCATTAAAAAAAGATGTAAGGGTGAGGCTGGTTAGGGCTTTTGGAAACCTCTGCATCAGTAGACACCATTATAGAGCCGTCTATAGGTCATCAAATCAATGCCATCTTTGGGACTCTAAAGGACAGGAAAGACCTGCTTCTGTGTTTCTGAGATGGTAACTTTAAGTGGGAACAGAAAGCCCTATCTTTCTTCCAAGGAGTAGCTGGTGATTTCAAATTTCTGACTGGCAGATCAGATCGCAGCCCAGTTTGTAAGATACAGAGACAGACTATTAAATCTGTCGAATAAGGAAAGCCATCCACATGTAAAACAAAATGGTATGGAACACTGATGAAAATCAAGATTAGGGGAGTGTTGCACAGTATTTGAAAGCATATAGCACATGTTATTTGCCTCCAGACACAATGTTTAATTTTATTACACTTCATTGAAGAGCATTGGTGTAAGAAATTTAAAATACCAACTGTTGGTGGAAGAAATCATTGGTAAGGAGTCCTTTTTGGGGAACTTTTTATTATGATTTAGGAGAAAGTTTCCAGAGAAGATAGATCATCAATTTTACATTCAATAGTTTATACATTTGTTTCAACCATAATTTTAATTTCCTTATTGTACCATTACTTATTCCATGTTCTTGTAGAGTTTTGTGTTTCTATTCTTTCTTCTTCCCAACCCCTTTGTCTTTGAATAAATGCTGGCATTCTGAGCTTAAATGGTTGATTCTTCTTTTTTAAAAAGTTTTATTGGCACTTTATCAACATATCAAAAATTAATAGTTCAATCATATGAATGATTAATTTTAAAAAGATCAGTATGATCATTACCACAATCACTTTTCGAACACTGTCTTCTTTCTTGAACTCACTGTTATTAGCTCCTCATTTTCTCTTGATCCCCCTTGGCCAAACCCCCAAGAAACAATTAATCCAGCTACTATCTCCATAGATTTACTTATTCTTGAAAACACACAAACACAGAAATACACAATTAAAATAACACAACAGCCCCAAACCAACAACAGTGGAAAAGTACAACAGAAAAACCTCATTTGAAAATAAAGTAGAAAATATTAAAAAGTAGAAAAACTTTAAAATGGGTCAAGAGAGATATCAAATGATAAGGTATTAGATTTAAACCTAACTTCCTTAGCAATAATCTACTCTCCAATGCTCTCAGAGGGAATTCAGCAGTCTTACTCTACGTATATTTCCCCTTTACTTTGTTTTAACCAAAATAACTTTGTAAATAGATCAAAGGGGAGATCAAATGATATTTCATTTTACACTAATTCTATCATAATCAACTCTATGTGTGGACCCTGTGAATGAATTTTGGCCCTCCACTGTCATCCATAGCCTTCTGCAAATCAGGTGTTGACAATTTAACCTCTGATACCATTTCCTCTTTTGGCACTGGAGTATATTATTTACAGTCCATGTATCGCACAGGCTGGTGTACTTCTTCCATGTGACTTTAGTTGATGTCTCATTTAGATGGCTGCTTGTTTGAAAACAAGCCTTTAAGACCCCAGATGACATTCTTTTGGATAATCTGGTTTACTCACCACACTTTGCTATAAAACCCTTATATTCCGTTAACTTTTCTTGAAGGTCAACAGCAAGCAGGGCCATGCCATAGAACTGATTGTTATTAAATTAGGGACTAGAATTAAGTGTGAGCTCCAAAGCCAGCTATGTCTCTGGTTCACCTTGGAGACGTCATTTAAGTGGTTGGTTATTCTAACATGGGGGTGAAGATAGTTCCAGACCTGAAGGGTTTCTAGGAGCTGCCGTTTTTGGGGTCCCACTAGTCTCTCTCTGATAGTAAGCTTGTATGTGTTTCTTTTTTAATTTTATTGTGTTTGATAGTATGCTTATGTCCTGTATTATTAGGATCCCTCAATTTGTCCTTATTTACAATTCCAAGTTTTACAATCAGGTCTTGAATTTATTTTTAATATGGTATGAGATGGGGATACTTTTACAAATGGCTATTCAGTTTTGTCAGCACCTTTTGTCAAAGAGATTATACCTTCTCCACATAATGCTTGTTGATGTTTTGTTAAAGATCAGCTGAAGCTAGGTGGCTGAATTTACTTCTGGGTTTTGCAGGGCCGTGAATTACTTCATGTGACTCTTCTAGCCACAGTCTCCGAAACTCCCACCAAACCACCTTTCCCTGATGGGTTTGGATAAAAATAAGTAGGGGAAGATACTGAGAGGATTCAGTTCTAAGTGCTTGTTAAGAGGACTAATTGTGCTTGTCATCCCGTTGAGTAAAAAGTGTGCTGTCTCAGAAGCAGAAAAGGGGACGTCACTACCACAAGAGCAAGGAGTGGTGCGAGTCCTTTGGAGCCAAAGAATCCTGCTCAGTGAACAAGACTCTAGGAGTGTCAGAGGAGAAGCTGCAGAACGAGGAGACAGAGCGTTAGACAGAATTAGATGGATTTCTCAGCCCACAGAGCTAATAAAGCTGGGTAGCTCTCCAGTTTGTGGAGTGGGGTGCCTTAAGTTGGGAAGCTGGGATCATTGACCCTTGACACTAAAGCTGAGTACCTTTGGATTGAGGTTTATAGACCTTTATACATGGCATGATCTTCAAGCATTTACTAGCAGCCCTAACGGAGATCTGTAGCATGTCCTGATGAAGCAACGGTATCTAGAGCATTTCTCACCCGAATTGTAACCTGTTAACTTCCATAATAAATCCTACAATTGTGAATATTGTCTGGGAGTTCTGTGTGGTCATTACAATGGATTATAGAATTTAGTTGAGAAGTAGAGAGTGCTCTGGGAGACAGGTTGAAATATGAGAGAGTGCTGTGTGAGAATTCTCAATACTGTTTCATGGTCTATGGCTATGTGCCTAGTGCTGTACCAATACCAGGCTATTTGGACTACGCAGTGTGGAGATTGGGAACAAGGTCTCTTGCTTTGCTCTTCATTAACAGTATTTTGCTTCTCCAGCATCTCTTTCTTTTCCACATAAAGTTGGTGACTAGTTTTTCCATCCCTTTAATAAGTGATTAAAAAATAGAATTAGGATTATATTGATTCTAGATTGTTCTGGGTAGCATTGGCATTTTCACAATTTAAGTTATCCCATCTTTTATTTTTTTAACTTATTCCATCTTTAAACATGGTGTATTCTTTTATTAAATTGTGAATTCTATAGAATATTAAATTTTTTCAAAAATTTCAGTCTCAGTTTATCAGTATGGGAATTGTAAATTATTAGATTTCTTCTGACTTCTACAGAGTTAAATAGGATCTTAAAAAAATAACTTCCATAGAAAAAATACCTTCCACAGTATTTCTACAAATATATATACAAATGTTACACCTACATTCATTTATAATAGAGTGTACTCACTGCCTGAGTCAACGGAAAACCCCTGTGGGTTTCCAAGAGTGTGACTGTTTCTGGGAGTACAAAGTCCGGTCTTTCTCCTGAGGAGTTGCGTGGGGTTTCCAACCCCACCAGGCGAATCGCAGCCCGACACATAACCACTTACACCACCGATCTCTTAGGGAGCACGATTTCAGCAGCTTCTTAGACATTGGGACTGACCCACTCACCTGAAAGCTAAGGCTATCAGGGAACATGGAGGTCAATTAGCAACCCAGTTCATAAAGAAAATATCTCATAGCCTAGTCTGGTGAATAGTGTCTGAAGCCTTAAAGGTTTATGAGTTGCCATCTAAGAAACAAATATTAGTATCTTCATAAGAGATATAAAAGAACAAAGAAAAACAAAAACTAAAGGAAACGATTATGTAATGATCTATCCTCTAATCCGGTGGTTCTCAATCTCCTCCCCCCCCCTTATTATTGCATGGTTAAACAGCTTTTATTATCTATATATATTAATCATTTTATTAGGGACTCATACACCTCCCATCACACTCCATACATACATCAATTGTGTAAAGCACATTTGCACATTCGTTGCCCTCATCATTTTCAAAATATTTGCTCTCCACCCAAGCCCTTAGCATCAGGTCCTCATTTTTCCCCTGCCTACCCACTCCCCCATGAACCCCTGATAATTTATAAATTATTATTTTGTCATATCTTGCTCTGTCCCATGTCTCCCTTCCCCCACTCCTCTGTTGTATGTCCCCCAGGGAAGAGGTCACATGCAAACCCCTTAAATAGGTTCCTCCTTTCCAACCCACCCTCCCTTTCCCCTCCCAGTATCCCGACGCACAACACTATTCCCAAGGGGATCATCCACCCTGGCTTCCCTATGTTTCAAGTTCCCACCTGCACCAGTGTACCTCCTCTGGTCTAGTCAGGCTTGCAATGTAGGATTTGGATCATGACGGGGGAGGGGGGAAGAAAATATTTAGGAACTAGAGGAAAGTTGTATTTTTGATTGTTACTATGTCGCACAACCTGTCTCGTCATCTCCCCAAGACCCTTATGTAAGGGGATATCCAGTGGCCTGCAAATGGGCTTTGGGTCTCCACTCCACACTCCCCTGTTCATTCACTGTGGTGAGATTTTTGTTCTGATGACGCCTGATACCTGATCCCTTGACACCTTGTGATCGCACAAGCTGGTGTACTTCTTCCATGTGGACTTTGTTGCTTCTGAGCCAGATGGCCGCTTGTTTACCTTCAAGCCTTTAAGACCCCAGACACTATCTCTTTTGATAGCTGGGCACCACCAGCTTTCTTCACCACATTTAGTTGTTCACCCGCTTTGTCTTCAGCGGTTGTGTCAGGAAGGTGAGCATCATAGAATGCCAATTTAAGAGAAGAAAGTATTCTTGCATTGAGGGAGTAATTGAGTGGAGGTCCAATGTCCTTTTGCTACCTTAATATTAACCTTATAAATATATGCACATAGATCTATTTCCCCATCCTCATGTATAAATATATTTGCATATGTACATGTCTTTATCTAGACCTCTATAAATGCCCTCTGCCTCCCAGCTCTTTCCTCTATTTCCCTTGAGTTTCCTCCTGTCCCACTATCAGGCTCAGTCCCCACCAGTATTTCAGCAATTCCTCTTGGTTACATTACCTTTGATAATGCCCTACCAGGCGTCCTACACCTTCCTCACTACCAATTTGGATCACTTGTTCCCTTGTCCCTGGGGTTTGTTAACAGCGCTACCTTTCCCCCCACTGTCCCCTTGTCCATGTCCCCCGGAACTGTCAGTCCCCTTCTTTTCTCCTCCAGTTTTTCATCCAGCCTATCTTATTTAGACAGACCTGTGGAGAAGGTAACATGCACAAAAACAAGATAGCGCACAACCAAGCAACAGTATACAACAAAACAACAACAAACCAATGACAAAAATAAAACAGAACAAGAAAGAAAAGCTTGTAGTTAGTTCAAGGATTGTTTGTTGGTCTTTAGGAGTTTTCCAGTCTAGTCTGTTGAGGCAACATGCCCTGGCCCCAAAGTCCACCTTCAGCTTTCCCTGGGGACCTCACTACTCCATTCCCTTGCTGTTCTGCTACACCCCCTTAATGTTTTGCATGGGTGTGGTGGATCTGATCGGGTGCAATTTCCTCACTGAGTCTCCGGTGTTGTCACCTGTAGGGCTATGGGTCAGTGAGGGACGTTGTGTCTCATAGTGGGGCCGGCCATGCGGTCCTCTCTGTCGGCTGGCTGTTCTAATTGGGAACATCGACCTCCTGGCCTTGTGGGCCATGATGTGCTCCACTCTCTCCTCCTCCCCCTTCATCTGCTCCCTTGTCTCCAATCAGATATGTCCCTCTCCCAGAGCTGCAGATTCAGTGCCGTCCTTTGATATAAATTTTTCAGAGAGGAGGGGCAGATGTCTCCTTAGTAGTTAGGGTTGGGGCTGGGCCACCCGGACCTCTCCACTGGTTCCCTACTCCACGCAGGCATCTTGCATTCACATCTTGGAGCATCAGGTTGAAGTCTGGTCCCTCTTTCCCTGTGGAGACACAAACAATACCCTCCCCTTGGGTGAGTTAGTGGCCTGTGACCCCTCTACCCTTTTCTTATTTTTTTCCTTTCCCCACCTCCTTTTTTAGTTGTCTGCCATGTGTATCCCTCTATTTGGTCTGGTCCATGCCATATTACCTGGTCCTCTCCCAAGGAATATTTGTATACCGTAGCTTTTTCCCTATGCCCCTTTTGCAGTTTTTTTTTTTTAAAGCTCATCTCAGCAGCCTTTCAAGTCTTTCTATTGTTAAGTCAATGCTATCTTTAGGTCTGTTTTGCAGAGCTTTGGAGTGAGATTCCCCTCGTGTCTGTCTGTCTGCAGAAATCGCTATTCCCGGCAAGGGCACAGGCAGCGCCTGCGGGCTCACCAAAGCTAGAGCGCTTTAAAGTGTTCTTGGTTTGCTTTGTGTGTGGAAATCTCATACAAAAAGGGGTTCAGGAGAAACCTTGGTACCCTAGTTCTAATTTCAGGACTCCACCTCCCCGTTTCCTTCGCTTTACCTCACAATTTCCTGTTCTTTCTGGCAGAAGGAGCTGCAGAGAGATGAGTCCTATCTGGTCACCACTTTCTCCCCCTCTCCAGTTCTCCATCTCCTAATGCCTCGACCCTTTAATATAGTTTCTCACGTTGTGGTGACCCCCGACCATAAAATTATTTTCATTGCTACTTCATAACTGTAATTTTGCTACTGTTATGAATCATAATGTAAATATCTGATATGCAGGATATTTTGTTATAAATTGAACATAATTAAAGCACAGTGATTAATTACAAAAGCAATATGTAATTATATTGTGAAATATTTCTAATGACAAGCAAATGAAATTTTGTCTTGAAGCATGGTGTAGCATGGGTAACAAACTTCACGCCAGGTACTTGTATGTGGGTCTATGCTCTATCTATCTGCATGTGAGCAGACCCACCTGGAGATGGACAGAGGAGCGGTGTCTCAGTAAATGTTTTCCAGTGGTCTTAGGTGACCCCTGTGAAAGGGTCGTTCGACCCCTAAGGGAACCGCTGGTCTAATCTGAACCTACAATAACTATGTAAAGTGCCTGGTTACCATGAATGGAGTAGTTATGCATGGGCTGTGCTGCAATAAACCAGGTAAGCAGATCAGAACTAGCACTGCTCCAAGGGAGAAAGACAGGGCATTCTACTCTTGAAAACAGTCTCAGAAACTCAAAGGGGAAGTTCTACCCTGTCCTTTAAGGATGCCATGAGTTGGTGAGTTTATCTAGTTTTCACTACTGACAGCCATTCTGCCCAAGACCATAATAGAAAAGATTGACTATAAGGGTTCCCAAACTGAACACCAAACCCAATGCTATGCAGTCGATTCTGATGCATAACAACCTTGTAGGACAGAATAGAACTGCTCCTTAGAGCGTCTTAGACTCTTAGATAGCGTCCTCTTTCTCCAATGAAGCTGATGACGGGGTTGTGACGATGACCTTGCAGCTAGCAGTTCAATGCTTAATCTACACCACCAGGGCTCTTTGGTCCTGCTTAGAATGGATTTTAAAAAGTGGGAAAAAAATTTTCTACCTGCAAGAAACCCCTCCAAGAACATAAAGACTGGCTAGAAAGAGAATAGAGGACCCCAGAAACTATTATCCTGAGAAACCTTCAAACTTGAAACTCCAGGTGAGAAGCCGGGAAGAAACAGTGAAACAAGATGAATAGAGGAGAGTATTGACACATTATGAGTTCAACCAATGTAAAGGCAAAATTTGCGTATGAACTATTAATTAGGAAAGCCAATTTCCTATGTAAGCTCTAATTTAAAGCATAGTAAAATATAAAACAAAGTGAAAACTCCCCAGTCCAGAGTTGTGTCAGGAAAGACATCGACAGACTGAATAGAGTTTGAGGTATTCCAACATTTATCTTAGGTATCGAGTGCTACGACAGAAATCTCACAAGCGGATGGTTTCATCAAATAGGAATTTAATCTCTTAGTTTAGGAGGCTGACAGTCCAGATTCAAGGCACTAGCAACTCTCTGGGGGTAAGGTTGCTCTATTTAAGAGAATGGTACTTGTTTCCTTTTAGCATCTGTGTGCTTGGTGTTTGTTGGAAATCTTCATGTGTCTTGACATCAATGTCCCAGTTGGCTTGTGAAGTTCTGAACAAAGAAACCACCCCAGGTCCACAGAAAGCCCTCCATGCCTGGCTCTTCAGTTTCGGGGGTATGGCAATTCTTCCCTTTCTGCTCCTCTCTCTTTCCTAAGATAAAACAGGATTTAGGCCATATGCTAGTCAAATTCTCCTTGTATCAGAATAAGGGTCCTTACAACTGATTAGCTATTTACATCAGAGAGGTTAACATTACTTAGATGTCAAACCACTGAGAATAATGGCCCAGTGAACTTGACAGGACAGCATTTACTCAGACATTTAAGCATTCGTGTCCTGTGGAGAATGGGGACATTTCCTCAAAGTGACTTTATTTTGTGGTTATCTTATTAAGCGAATTATTTCACACCTCTCCTCCAAGGGGGGCAAACAACAGAAATGTGGGTGCAAGGCGACAGCAGTCGGTCTAAGATATGAAAATAATAATTTATAATTTATCAAGAGTTCCTGAGGGCCGGAGGGTGGAGGACGGAGAGGGCAAAAAGAGGAGCCGATACAAGAGCTCACATAGAAAATGATGACGTGTGTACAAATATGCTTGATACAACTGATGTGTGGATCGTTAAGAGTCCCCAATAAAATGACCTAAAGCACAATGAAACGGAGCAATCGGGAATTGGGCCTGCTATACCTGCCATACCTTTCACACCTCGATCTTTCCTGAGAGCAATTGGATTTCCAGATTTGAGACCTAATTTAAACATAAAACAGATTTTGCTTAACTAGGCTGTTTTTGGCAGATACTACATAAAACCAAAGAAAAGTCACGCTCTTAAACATGGAAAGTTTGGGGGTTAATAAATTCTAATTAAAGCCATGGGGGTGGGGAATCTTGAAATCTTACCTTTGGGAAAACTTTCATTCAAATGTGAGAGTTTAGTCAACCTGGAAGATCCTACTAGAGATCAAATAAAGATCAACCTATTCTGTTATTTAGTGTTCCTCTAGTTTATGCACCGCATCTTTACCTATATAACCAAATAAGCTTATTTTCTTAATTATGCAGAGGGTTGTGTGCTTTGTTCTGAATGAAACCAACTCGGGGGATTAAGTGGGATGTTTAATGTTACCATGGGTCCCAATTTAGCACATAAAATATACTACCCTTGACACACTGGTTTATCAAAAACCAAAATGAACATTATTGTTGATCCGATCATGCGTGCGTAGATGCGGTTTGATGCCTACAGATTGCACTCTCCTAAAAAGTTTCATTTATGAAACCAGTCTGTTATTTTTTGTCACCTGATATAGTCACTGATAAAACTGGTTCTGCTTCCCTACATAAGCAATGATTTTCATGCCAAATACATAAGCAGTAGTAGAGTTGGACGTGTTGGTGGCCATGTGGATTAGGTGTTGGACTGCTAGCCACATGGTGGGCAGTTCAAATCCACCAACTGCTAGGGGATGAGGCTGTCTGCCCCTATAAACCATTCAGTCTCAGAAATTCAAAAACAGAGCACTTCTGTTTTGTAGGGTTGAGTTGGAATTGCCTCAATGGCAGTATGTGAGATGGGTAACTAATAAGCTTAAACAGATTTTAGCAGGTATTTAAACATAACTGAGATTAGGGGAGGATGGCTAAGTAACTAAGTCTTTACCCTAAGTTTTTTACCCAGGAGTAACTTTAAAAAACACCTCACAGCGTAAGTTCATTCTTATTCAGTGAATCTGCCCCATAGGATTTCCAAGTCTGTAATCTTGTTTCGAATCGCTGACCTCTACTGAGACCTTAGGATTTGTGGAATAGATCTAGTTTGAAAGAGAAAATCCGAGTCATATTTGGACTTTATGATGGGGAGTGAGATGGAAGCACATTACAGAACAAGAGTCAACTAATGCTTCTTTGCTATGGATAAAATACACAAGAATGGCCTAAGAATCAAGACACCTGTTTTCGAATTGAGCTCAATGGATTTTGTAGCTGTCTGCATGCTGAAAGGGTTAAGTATTCAAACACTGGTGAACTGTCAACTTCAATTTAAGATGGCTAGATTTAACTTCAGAAATGATTTAAAACGTGGGTGAAGGTGTACAGCACACAGCATAAGGTAAGGTTCACAGTGGTGTGGGAGGGGAGTAGAGTTTTGAAAATGACAATGGAAACATTACGTACAAGTTTGCTTGACATAACTCACTTATGGATTGTTAGATATTTAAGAGTCCCCAGTAAAATTTATTTTAAAAAACAGACAAAATGTTTGATAGGCATCACATACACACATCAGTATTTTCTCAATAGCCCTGGGTACATTATCAATCATTTCAGCTTCTGGGGTGACACAGGTTCTAAAGGATATTAACCAATCTAAGATAACCTCACCTAGTGGCTTTCTACAGCAGTTACCACCTGGAAAACTCCGGGGCAGCTCTAGCAGGTCTGACAGGGTCACTGAGACAGAATCTACTCCATGCCAGTGAGCTGTGAGAATTGTGAAATAGGATTTAGCAAACTCAAACTCCAGGAAACCATGTGAGTAGAACTGTCCCCAGGGGCAATTTTTGTACAAATGAGCTTGACACATGTGATGTATGTCTGAATTGTGCTATGAGTTGTATGAGCCCTAATTAAATGATAAAAAGAAAACTATCCCCGAGTTCCCAGTACTGTAAACCTTTACAGCAGAAAGCTTCCCTCTGCCAGATTGCAGTTTCAAACTGATGACCTTGTGGTCAGCAACCCAACACAGTATGATTCACTACACAACTCATTGTCAATACTCCAAATAGCACTTAACAGTGATAGACACAATGTCGTCACATATATTTATGCCACAAAAGTCCTTTCCTTCTAGAACTTTTAACAGAAATATACTTTTGAATAAAAATCAGGGCTTTGCTTTTCTATGAAAAGTGGCTTGTAAGAACGCAAATATTTTGTTGTACTTGTAGCCTTGTTTTTAAAGTATATTGTACAAACACGAGGAACTGCCTTTACTACCTACTGCCCCTCTATAATTGCTTATTGGTTCGTTATCAACCACTCACTCTTTCCAAAACAAGCTAGGATTTACAAAATTTGTTATGAGAACATTAGTCTGAATATTCAATTAGGCCACTGCACATTCTGACATTTGCATCTGAAGATCAAATCTTAAATTATAGCAAACACACTGCCATCAAGTTGATTTTGACTCAGTGACTGCTGTAAGACAAGAGGACTTGCTCCTTAGGGTTTCTGTCACTGTCTTTACAGGAGTAACCAGCCATCTTTCTCCTGCATAGGCTTGAACTTCCAGTCCCATGCTTATCAGTCAGCACCAGCAGGGTTCTGGAAGGGTTGAGGAAGGTGTTTCACGAGTACCCATTAATGCTTGCATCACATAGTTGTGATGTGAACCCAGAAAAGAGGTTAACAGGACTGTGCTTACCATACAAGACTTTACTTTGCTGATTTTAAACTGAAGACTACAGATGTGGACCTGTTGTACTAAAATTTAACCATTTAGTGATTGTTTTCTGAAATTTTTGGAAATCATTACTTCTCTAAGACATCACAATTAATGGCTTATACAAGACCTTTCTTTAATGCTTTATCGTCAACAACGATTAGACTGTGATTATCCTCATTTACAGATAAGTGTGATGCAAAAGTTCAAACAACTACCTAAGACAGCCTGGTTCAGGGACCGTACTTCTCAAAAATTATTCCACACATGGACAAAGTTCTCCTCTGATAAAACCGGAGGTTCTCTACTTTTACAGATTAGATCTGAGTATTGATTATAAAAGGATTAGCCCAAGCTCACATAGCTGCTTTACTTCATCACGGCCTTAGAAGGGCAAAGAGCTAGTTTAAAAGGGAAAACATTCACACAATACTTAACGTATTTCTTAGTGTACATTCTGAAACCAAAATTCGCCTGACCTGAGGTTTACATTCCGAGTTGAACAGAAGAGAATTTAAGTTCTTTCACCCACTCATGAAAAAATTGAAATTCTGGACTTTGTAATCCAAAGTCATGCTCCCTATTATTTTGTGGCTTCAAAAGCTGCAGACTGCTTGTCATAGCCCTCAGAGGGGAAACCCCTCATTGCTACAATTCTTTTTTTTTTTCCTCAATTATTCTAATTTCATTCCCTTCTCACTTATGTTTCTGATACTAAAGGTGGGTGCCTACTTTCTTCTCTTCAAAGACAGATTGACTGGCTATCTGAACCACACTTAAAAATGTTTCTCAAATATCAAGGTTCATGTTTACAGATGAAAATGAGAAAGATTACATACAAAACAATGTAAATTCTATGCATGCAACTAAAAGGTTGAACATGAAGCATTTCCTAATTCTCCCCCTTTAGGCTTCTAGCTATGGTTGAAAAACCCAATGAACAAGTGTAAGCTTCCCTCTGTACATGGCTTTTATTATTTACATAATACAATATAGCATCAATGCTGAATAGCATGATTATGTGCAATACATAAATATGAGCTATCTGTACAGATCTGAAGATCTAACTGAAAACTAAGGTACATAAAATTGGAAGTGAAACTGAATGTCCTAAGAGTAAAAGTAAAAAACTAGGACTGAACACTGCAATAAATCAGTAGTGCCTCGTGTACATACTTAACTATTTACAGATGAAAACAGGCATTTACCACAACACTAACTGTACTCATTTATATATAAAAACACGAGTTTCATACATCACAAAAAACCTTCCATTATAACACAGAAGTGATATTACCAGACAAGCATCAGTGAAGTATACTGCCTTTTCTAGTTGTTATTGTACAATGCTGTAGATAATGCAGCCCATGCAATACACCCAAGAACACTAGAGTCCTACACCCAAGTACAATTAATAGGATAAAGCAGCCCTCTGCAAGTGGTGCTGGTACCACTAAGACGTCTACTGCAGCCGTGTTGGTTATGGTTTTCCATGCAGAAGGGTACAGTTACATTAAGAACTGGTCTTTTAAAAAGCTTTAAACATTCTTTCTTAAACCAAAACATTCAACAGAAGATGCACGTGGAAAAAAATAAAACAAGAAACCAACTGTTCAAACAACCTTTGTAACTTAAAAATTCAGATGCATGTTATTCGATTGAACCGTTTGCTCTATGTGGTGACCAAGCGTGGTTTTAATTCTTCTTGTAAACAAATTACTTCTAGTGCAGTTCTGTGCTACTTTTTTAGCAGAGTAATGCAGACATCTTCAGGTGCAGGCTAGCACAATAAGCTTCAGAGATAGGAAGACCCTGTTGACTCGATGGTTTTACTTGTATTATAACCTGTTGTAGTTACCTTTCACAGAATGTCTCAGTACTTTTGACAGCTTTTAGAAGACCAATTAACACGAGGCACCAAATACTGGTTTCATGGAAAGGTCGGATCCTCTTTACAGCTTTCTTCCTGCTTCCAAACATTTGGAAATTAACAGGGTGAAGTTTAACTATGGTAGAAGTAGACTGCCAGTCCTTTTCTGGTGTACCATTAAAAACAAAAAAATACAGGCACATAACACTAGCCAAAAATTACACCTTGATTACATTCCCAAAAGGCAGATATGCTGCAAACATGCAGAAATTTCATTTGGCACACGGGAACTAAATTTTGTCCCTATTATCAATGTACTTCAATTTGCTGTGCATATTTTCATCCAATTTTATTCAGGGGGAGGGCATATACATTTTTTAGGGCTGTATCTATCCAATTCTGCCTGTAACAAACACCCAAACATTCTAAATTATCAATTAGACAGACAAGTGTAAAGTAAAACTCTGGAGAACATCAAAGGAAAATGGCCATGCATCTGCGCTTTAATGTTTCCCTATGATATATTAAAATAAAAACAAAGTTTCAGTCTCTTCACAAGTAGTCAATTTATATTCTCTGGATTTTTTCAGCCACAACAACTGGATTCTCTTTCCTGATTTTTGCTGCAGCTTCTGCTCTGTAGTCGTAAGGACAGTTGTGCTTGTCAGAGTAGCGGTGCAGGCCGCAAAACAGGTTCCCACATCGGCAATCAAATCCTGTACAACAAGAGGGGACTGCGTCACTCAGGAACTTGAAGCAGTTAAAAGAAAGGAAAACCCCCTTTATTAACTACAGAAAAGGAACTAGGGTCCCATTGCTCTTTACAACATGAAAGACCAACAACATGATAAGTCTACTTGAAAATGAAAAAACAAAACAAAACAAAAAACCTGTTAACCTCATCATGGTAGTAATCAAGACATAAAATTAACTCTTATCCCCAAAGGGCAATAAGAACTGTTAATGCAAAAATCTCTACCAGATGAGCTAAGTTTGCGTATATCATAACTTAATGCATTATCAACAAATGGAAGACAGCAACATGTTAAGAAAGCACATGACCGTGTAATCTATAATAAAACTTATTAACGTATATTATTTGCAATGTGTTCATTGCTGCTGCTGGTTCTGGTACCTTCCGCAAGCAAAGGGAAATCGAGATCATTTTTCAGTCTAATTTTAGTAAATCAATTTGAATAAATGGCTTTCTATGAAAATCCAACCCGACTTACAGTCCTTTCCAGGTCCCTTTCAAAGCCTGGCATTTACAATGGAAGAGCAACCAATCTCTGAAGAAAGAAATGCTGGCAGTGAAATATGAGAGGGCTTCAAAAAGTTTGTGGAAGATGGAATTGAAAAGAGAATTTTGCCACAAACTTTTAGAAGGTTTTGCATATATTCTACATGATCTGCAATACCTGTAAGGCCAACTTTCTTTCTACACATGAAACATCTGTTCTTCTTTGGTTTAGGCAACTCAGGAGCTTTTTCTTCACTTTGAGAAGGACTGGGCTGAGAAACTGATGGACTGGGCTGAGTGACAACTGAAAAATAAGAGCAGTGTGAAATCTCAAGGGTTCACCAGATAACAGTGACATGAAAGTGAACGTGGAAGAATAAAACAGCAATCATTGAAAACAATTGCTACTTTCAAGAAGAGTTTAAGGGAAGACTTAAGAAGCCCTTCCTTCAATACTTTTAACAATGATCTTCTATTTTAACATCAGAACTGCCAAATCTGAAGCTATTTTGCTAATAACAATAACCATTTCACTCTTTAATCTGACTTCATCACTGGAAAACCAAACTTTAATTCGAAATTTGAAAAATCTGGGTCATGCGCTCATTTCTCTAGCCTATATGTAAACTTTTAACGGAACAACAACAAAAAACAGTCAATTAAATTCCAACTTACAGCACACATGAAGGACAGAACCGTTTTACAGGGGTTACTTTATGGAAATAGATAGTCTGGCTTTTTTCCCTCAGAGCTGCTGCCAGGCTTGACTTGCCCACACTTTGATTAGCGGTTTACCGCTTAACCAACCATGCCACCAGGACCTCTCAAGTTCCTAATGAGTGAGTGGCCAAATCCCTCCATTCCCCCTAAATAACGGTGAACACTGAGCACTAGTAAAAAGTAACTGTGATTTTTACCAGATACCAAGTAGGACAGATGAAAAAAATTTTTTAAATAAAAAGCGCACTGCCATTTTCACAAGTGCAGGCTTTATCATTATGTAAAAATCTGAGGGAATTTCTTTTCCTTGTAGAACAAAAGTGTAGCTTTTATTTTTATTCTAAAATGCTATGTTTGGGCAATGAAAATACGACCTAGGAAAGTTTAAAAAAATTTTGTTCACAAGTAACTGTTGCAATAAACTGCAATAACTACATCAAAAACTACTGCAAAATTAGTTCCTTAAAAAAAAAAAAAAACCAAAATACTTCTACTCATAGTGCAATCAACTACACCAGAAACATTAAAGGCTTACTATTAGGTTACTATTAATCCAAAACTAAGAAGAGCATATGTATGCAAATGCTGACATTTCTTGGTTGGTATAAAAGTAAAGAAAAACTTATCTATGAATACCTGGGGCTGAAGGAGGGGAGGAACAGTCAATTTTAAGGTCACAATCTGAAAAATAACAGTGATTTCTAAGAAGATGGGGAAGAGGAAGAATGATACAGAAAAGGCAGGTAGCTGTGAAGCAGGGATTGCTTACTGAGATATATATGCAGACAGCTACAGATGCAACTCAATTCTTCCAAGCTCAGAGTCAATTAGGTTTTAAAGAAAGATGAAACATTTCAAAACACCAAATCCAGATTCATTGCCCAACTTGATGATTTGGCCTTTAATTTAGATTGTATTTCTATTGACACGATGTCTTCCCAATAAACTTTTACATTGTGTTCAGTTTACAAAATAATGAACTAGACTTTCTTTGTTGTAGGGCCTAAAATAGTTAATATTTTCGATATATTCAAATACATCAGTTGTGCTAAACGATCATAAGCTTCAAGGCACTCATGAAAACCAACATCTTTTTATATACTATTTTATCAATACCCACAAATACTTTAGGGATTGTACATTTCTTTTTGCTCCTGTTTAAACAATCTTATAATACTGACAATGTCGAGACATTTTTCCTTTTTACACGTTTCAATAGAGAATTAATTCAATATTTGTGAACATGCTTTAGTGGGTTAACATCTTTTCTAACAATTTAGATAACAAGATAATGCGAAGCCACCTTTCAGTTTCATTAAGTTCTTCTCAACACCTCATGTCTTGATCACAAACTGCTGATTGGTTGTACTGGGCATAGCAGGGAGAAGAATATGAGGTGAAAAAGAATCAAGATTTCTATACTTCAGATAACTTAAAAACTGTTTTGGTTGGCCTCTACTTTATAGCCCTTTGGTCCTATAATTAGTAAGAAAAATCTCCTTCAATCCCAGCCCTCTTAAAACACAAATGGCAGAACTGAACTAGTACTGAGCAAAAAGCATACCTGGCTCTGACACCTCTGCTTTCGGGGTAGTTATTTTGTCCTCTCTTGAAATGCTCATTTCTGTCATTTGCTGAGTTACAGGCAAGGCAGCCACAGGCACATTTCTATTAAAGTTCAAGGAAACAGTTATTTTTAAATGTTAACGAGTTCATATATAACTATATTAATTAAAATCTCAAATTATCAGATGTCCATAATACAGGTGAGAATAAATCTGAGGAGCAATTTTAATAAAAACTCATCAACTAAAGGTTGCATCTCTGTATAGGTTATTATGTCCTGTTATTAAAAAAAATTATGTAGGAATTTCAGCTACTTAAGGGCAAAAGGGGAAGCCTTATGTGGGCCTACCAGACACAGTACACAGTGGGGCTTCAAGAATGGAATGAAAAGATAATGGTATTTTCCCATACACTTTCTGAAGTCCCATCATATAGTGTGTAGTCTCACTCTGATTGCTAAATCTCAATTTTACAAAAGTACATCCTCAATATTGTACCTTGGGGGTGTTGTTAGGGACTGTGTTTTAGTTACCTATCTCTTTCCTCAATGACCCATGAGATCATATAGCACAAGCAACTGAAATCTGTCTAATGCAGGAGAAGCCAAGGACAACCGATATATTAACATTTCACAATGGTAGAGATAGCAGACATCTTTATTTTGTGATAAAGAAAACTTCCATGTTCCCCTTACCTTGATTTTTCAGATGTGCTGCCAGCAGCACCTTCACAGTTGTTTAAACTATTGTCTGCTCTCTGTACAGATGCAGAATCTGAGGTAGGACTGTTGGAACCACTAGCTGACCCTATTTAAAAAAAGGACTTATAAGAACCAAATCAATACTACCAAAATTCTTAGCACCAATACTATTAATAAGTGACAAATACTTGCATTTAATTAGGTTAGTGAGCTATGAATTTTCACTCTGCTGCAGAATCCTACCCTTTATGTGACTACCGAAACAAACAAAAATATATTTCAGTCATCTGGTGCAGCAACAAGTATGAAACAAAACTCCAAAATGGAACTGGATAAAGCTAGAGGATACTTGTAGATTCATTAATTGCTGGTGCCATCAGGCTTACGTGCTTGGCTGTTGCTTTAATTTCAAGCTCTTCTTACAGATCTTTGTGGGCTTTCAGCATTGATTCTCAGTCCCAGGCCCCTATTGGCTCTATATTTTCTGTTCACCAGTTCTTCAAATGTGTTTTCTCTTGCAAACGACTTACCCATTGGACTCATTCTGCCACTATTCTGCTGCCTCTGAAGATGTTCTTTGTAGCAAACAGAACACATTCCATTTGTCCTAGGGTTTCCGTAAAAGCCACATCCTGTACTACACAGCATGGGCCCTGGGGTCTGGTTGGTCTCCTGAGCCATATTGTTCTGCTACAAACAAACAAGACAAAACATAAGAAATGAACAAATCTCTGAAATAAAATCAACTTACTTTGATTGTCATAAAACCCAAAACTAAACTCGTGACTTCTGAAAAGACTGAGGTCAGACCTAGCCCTCACTCCATATTCCCAGGTGACAGCAAATATAGGAGAAAACCCTTGAGTACATTAGCTCATCGGATTCTGACTCACAGTGACCTTACGGGACAGAGAAAAGCTGTCCTACAAATTTCAAAGCTATAAATCTTTACGAAAGCTGCCAGTCACTTTCTCCTACAAATTGGCTGGTACTTGGTTGGCAGCCAACTGCTTTAATGACAGTGCCACCAAGGTTTCCTGGTACTACGAATACAAAAACATCCAAACTCACTGCCTGAGTTTGACTCTCAGTGACCCTGTAGGTGGGGCAAGGTAGAGCTGCCCTTGTGGGTTTCCCAAGAGATTTTATCTCTGAACTGGAGTAGAAATCCTTTCTCCTACAGAGCAGCCGGCAGTTTCAAACTACTGACGTTGAGGTTAGCAGCCCAATCTTTTAATCACTCCACCACCAGCCTACATTTATTTTTGAAAATCAAGTCAGTTTCTAGTAAAGGTTCAAATTGGGTTAGTTATTAAAGAGCAGGCAAAGGCTTTATGAATGTTTTGCTGCCTTTATATAACTGCCAGCTTGATAGTGCGATGTGACTTCACATTCTTAATTACGGATTTTTAAAAAGCTTTTAGCTTTCCTACAATAGACAAGACCATTCGTATTGTTACTTCATTAGCCAAAAAAAAACATTAAATAGAACTTGCAAATGCAAAATAAGTATCTCCAATGCTTGAAATTAACGATGGACTCTTTGGATGTATGTTAGTAGTTCTGAAAACTATCTGCAAATTGGATCTAGCCATAAAGCTTGCCTAAAATTTGAACACATGTGGGCCCTACCTGTTAATTTAACACTGGATAATCCTGTTAAAGGGGAAAGGCCATCTTTACTTAAGTTTTGAAGCTGTTCAGACAGAAAGAGTTCAATTCTTACTGGGCACTAACAAGTTACACGCTCTTTAAAAAACTAAGGGTCAGCTGCTTAGGAAACTCCCATATGTGTTACAACTGAGGTGTGAAAATCTACTTCTGAGGAAACATAAAAGCCCGTTCTTCAAAGAAACCGACAATGCACAAATATCAGTCACAGACTTCTGAACCGAAGGTTTGAGTTATTAAAACTTCTAACAAGCATTCATCTTCCACATACCACAAAAGAATCTTTCCGGGCTCAAATTCAGTACGCAAAAGTAAAGCAGTAGCAAATACGTAACCTGTAATAATGATTACTATTTAATGTCAGGTTGCCAGGAAGAACTGGATACTGCAAGCATATCCTTGTTTTTCTAGAAGCTTTTAAAAAACCAGCACAACTTGTTTGCTAAATTTAGTTCAATTTTCCTCTAGGTGAAGAAGTTCATGCTAACAAAATACATATTTAAGAAAATGAAATCCTTTTAAAAATGCACACGAAAGGGATATGCACATTAAAGAGAAATACTGTGCTTTACCTTGTGGTCACTGCTATTTAGTAAGCACATTTTAAAATGAAAACGGTTTCCTTCACACTCATTTCAAGGGATGAATTTGTAACTTCCTGGAACTTCATAGGACCTTTTCCAACAATCACATACAATATATTCTTTAATGTTATACAAAAATTCTAGCATGAACCTCTTACAAAAACTATAAAATGGGGGTAAGAGGACTAAAATCCTGACAATTATCCCTCTGGGAATTTAAAGGATAATAATGTTTTTTGCTAGCAATAGGGCACCAGACATATTTCAAGCCAATAAATCTTGTATGAAGCCTGACCAAGGTTCACAACTTCCTTTGAACATTACTATAGTTGACAACTGTCTCTTTAAATAGAATTTAAATGGAATTTAGCTGACTCATTTTGGAGCAGGGTAGTGCAAACATTTTCATCAGCACTTAAGTTTATTAGTAAACACATTCTGGTTTTTTAATTTTACGCAGTACAACACCAGTACAGAGGGGCTTCAAATAATAAATTTGCGTGACCACTACGCACAATTTTACCTCCATCTTTGCCCTATCCAAAAAGTTGAGCAGTACAGTAGTAAACTGTAGGAATTATGCTACCTTATCTAATGCTCATTTCCAATGTCATCCTTAGCTTTAAAAGCAGAATGGCACACAAATACCAAAACACATTAAGTTTTAGTTAAATCTTATTGTTCAATCTTTTCTGTGTTTTATGTAAATATAATGGAATTTGGGCATGCAAAGTATTACACCATTCCTTCTCCTAAAAAACACGTCTCCCTTCGATGCACTGTCAACTGACTCACTTGAAAAAAAGCAAGAAGGGCGCTAGATCCTATGGCCTCCCCCTGTTTAGCTTCCCCAGGAGAAAGGCAGCTTTAAATGCCATCACATGTGCGCAGCGTGCCTTAGCATTTCTCAGAAGCTGACTTAGATCACACGGACTGGCGCCTCAACCTGTCACAAGGCTGAGCTGGATGGAGGCTCTCACATAAAACCCAGTCAACAGGGGCCTCTGAAATCAGCTTCTATTTATATCGCGGAGACTGCCAACTCCTACACAACCCCAACTGATGATGCAGCGTTCATACAGTTAACGAGAAAACAAAATATAATGCGATTAAAGTTGTCATTAAAACAGTTTTGCATGTTTTAAAATGTCAGCAGAAGAGCAAGAGGAATAACTCCTAAATTCAATTCAGAAGAGACTCAAGCAGCATCAATCACTGAGGCCCAAGCGGTCGGTCAGGTTGAACGGTCAAAGTGGACCAAAGCCTAAGGAATCCTCATGTTGTTACCCTATTTTCTTTTTTGCAGGGGGTAAAGGTCTTTTAGGTGGAATAGGGTTCTCCTGCATACACCATTACCATGTGGTGCCTTTAGATTTACAAAACTCGTACACGCCTGTGTCAGCTGAGGGACAGCGGGAGTGTGCAACTATCTTTTTAAAATTCGGCGGTTTTCCCTATGAATAATAATAAAAACAACCAAATCCACCACCAACAAACAACTTAAGCATCACTCTCCATTCCCAAACTTGAATAAGAAGCGTTTAAGCTCATGAATTATTTCTTTCAAGATGCACCAAGGAAGGAAGGAAGTGACTGGGGAAAAAAACCTCCCTAACCCCTCCGTGTTAGAGCCGAGCTCTACAACCGACCACGACCAAGTGACCTTGGGCAAGTCTGTCTTTCCCAGTTCTCTCAACGCTTCCCCTTTGGCCCAAGGAAGTAGATTAGGGTGATCTGTAAAGGCCTCATATCGATGGGATGCGAAGGGAGAAGAAACCACAATATTTTTTTTTCAAAAAACAAATACAAAAGTACTTTTAAAGGAAGCATTTTAAAGATAAATGTACAGTAGTCTATCAATTGCGTTCTGAAATCCAAGTCTTTTTAAAAAAAAGGTCTTCCAAACGAGCAACGACTCTTGCCTCTAATTCTGCCATCAGAAGTCAGCAATAAGCAGAAGCCTGCCTCCCACAACGGAGCCTCAACTGGGTGCAGGGACCACGACCCAACACTCAGGCCCCCGCAGCCTGAATGCCCGAAACAAAGAGGAAGGTGCTGCACTTCCTGCAGCGGAGCCAGCTTGGGGGCAGAAAAGCAGCGACGCTGGGAGATCACCCAGCACGACCGTAGAGACCCACTCGCACGTTCCAGGGGGTTCGGAAACAAGTTCGGGTCCCAGTGGGTCCCCATCCCCCTCCGAGCAAAGAACAGGCTGTGCTCACGAACGCCCAGCCGCCGGGCCTTCACTAAAAGCACTGAGTCATGCCGAGCAGCAGTTCGCCGGCAGGGCCAGCTCCCCCGCCTGCAGGCCTAGCGCCGACCCCGCGCCCCGAACGGTCGGGCCGAGGGGCGGACTGGGCAGAGCCGGGGATGGGGGGTGGGGTGGCGCGGCCGCCACCCCGGCCTCTTTGTTTCTCCCCGCTGGCTGCCCACGCCGGGCGCCGCCGCCAAGAGTGCGAGTGAGCGGGCAAGGCCCAGGGCCCCGGGCCCGGCCTGCGGAGGCCGCACGCCAGGCATTGTTCGCCCGGCCGAGCGTGCGGGCGCGCGGGGAGCCGGGCCTGGGCGACGAGACGTCGCCTCCGCCTTTGTGCTTCCTGAGCAGCCGGGCCCGCGGACCTCCCCCGGAGGCCGCCATTGCCTCGTCCCGTCGACCCCAAGCCCGAGGGGCACGAGGCCGCGGGCGCCCCCCCCCCCCCCAATACCATCGCCACTCACTCTGCGGGGTCCGCCGTGTGCGAGCCGGGCGTAGGCGCGGTGGGGCCCGACCGAGGCCTCCGGGTGGGCGGGCGGGCGGCCGGGTGCCGTCCCCACAGGCGAGGGAGCGGTCGGAGGCGGAGGTGGCGCTGCTGCCGCCGCCGCGGGGGCCTCCTTTGTTCCCGCAGCAGCGCCGAGCGCGGCCGGGGCCAGCCGGAGCTCGGGAAGTGGGGGGAGGGTAGAGGGGGGCCGAGGAGGCGAAGGGGAGCCGAGGCCGAAGCAGCGAGCGCTGCCCGCGGCGGTCGGCCGCTCTCGCCTCGCACTGGCACGAGCGGCGGGCTACGGAGACTCGAGGGCGAGCCGGCTGCGGCGCCGCGAAGGCCCAATGAAAGCGCTCTCCGTCAGCCCTTCCTCAGGCGGGGAACCGGCGGGACGCCGGGGAGCGAGCGAGCGAGCGAGCGAGCACCCGCGGAGACGGAGAAAGCTCCGCACGCCGGCCGACAACGTTCGTCTGCCCGGCTCTCCGGCAGTGAAGAGGAGGAGGAGGAGGAGGAGGCTGGACAGAGGAGGCGGGGCCTGTACGTCAGCGAAACTCCGACGTCGGGGGGCGGGGCTGACGTAGCGTGCTCGAAGCCCTGCCCCCGGCCCAATCACCGTGGCCGGGAGGCGGGGCGGAGCCAGGCGGAGCAGTGGCGCGCCGAGCCGAGTCACTGCCCGGGGCGGCCGGCCTGAGGGTGGAGCTGAAGAGAGCTGGTCCCGTGGCGTGTGCGTGTCTATTTTTAACCTGATTGTCCGCCCTCAGCCTCCTTCCTAGCCAATTTCTCTCGCGCGCGCTAGCTTTTCGCCCTAAGTTCTCACGCTTTGTCTCGAGCTCTAGGCAGCCAACTCCTCCCACTTTCTCCCCCCTCAACCCCACCTCCACCCCGAAAATGAGTTCGTCGGGGAGGAAAACAAAGGCCTCTGACTTCCGGGGCTCCTCTCCAGGTCGGGACGCCTTCCCCTCAGCTAAGGGTAGCGTCCGGCCCGAGCGTCCCGTGGCCGCCGCCGCCGTGGCAGCGGGTGGGCGGCGCTCGCTCAAGGTCACGGGTGCTTGTGCCGAGTCAGGAGACTCCCGGCCGCCTGGCTGCCAACCTGCGGCCTTGGCGTCGCTGTTCTGAACAAACTGTTTTCGGGCAGCCTGTAAAATCCCTGGAAATGGATTATTCCAGCAAGGCGTCCTGAACTAGGAAAGCACCAGATGTTCTTCGGAAACAGAATGACGGGACGATCTCGACCCGAGGCGAGGTCAGCGAGAAGGTGCATGAGTAAATTCAAACCGGGAAAGGCTTGAGGCCGGCCTTGAGACGAATACTGGAAGAAAGCACCACTAAATCCCGTTTCCAACAGACCTCTTCAAGTGACTCTTGGGCGTCTCGTGGGATCAATTTTACTAAGACAAAGGACTAGAGCCAAACCCACTGCCAACAAGTCGATTCAGATAGATAGTGACCCCATATTGCATTTCCCAGGCCCTAAATCTGTAGAGTAGCTGACAGCTTCAACTTTTCCCCCGCAGAGCGACGGGTGGATTTTAACCGTAAACCTAGCTGTTTAGCAGTTCAAATCTTACCAGACAGAGCCACCCCATAAACAGCTCCATGAATATTTAGGACTTATATATTAGCCGCTATCTGAATGGAGAGGCATTTTCCGAGGTAACTAAACTTGGCTGATTAGAATAATGGCCAAGTTTAGAATAATTTAGAATAATGATTAGGTCAACGGCCTGGGGTGATTATTTAAAGGTTTGTTTGTTTAATTTAAAGGTGATTATTAAAGTCTCTCCCTAGGGATGTTTTTGAGTTAGGGTGGAACTCAGGACTAGGTATTTATAAAGTGCTCCAGGTGATTCTTAACTGTAAGCTTGTGTATATGGAGAACACAGCCCTTTCCCAAATCAACACTAACAGTTCTCTGCTACAGTAAACAGTATGTGGAACACAATTGAACTTAAAAACACTTTTCCCCCCATGGTTATTGCATTGATATAGTTTGCCCCATTGGTCCCAGGACCACTCAGGTTTACGTCATTGAATTAGAGAAACTTGTTAAAAGTGGGATTGGGTGCTGTCAAGTTCATTCCCACTCGCAGTGATGGTCTGTGACTGGAACTGTGAGAGGAGATCAGCCTTTTTCTCCCTTGGATCCTGGGGGGAGAGGACCATTATCCACTTGTCCACTCCAACACTGCGGCCAGCTTGTACTAGAGTAGAACTCCGTATGGTGTCAGAGGCTGTAAATCCTTATGGAAGCAGAGTGCCTCGTCTTACCCACAGAGTGACTGGTGGATTAGCAGCCCAATCCTTAACCCCTGCCAACGGGGCTTCTCTTGGGAGACCCTCAACACCAAACCAAACTCTCAGCCATCAAACTCAGCTATGGTTAACCACCATTTTTCAAACCCCCCATATGCCACAAGGGCTTCTTTGGAGCCTGTGGATGGATTGGAATTTGGGCTTCAAACCATTACAGCCCATGTTAACCTCCTGCTGAAAATGTGCCTTTCCACACACTCCAGACACATATAGTGAATCAGAATCTACATGCTTATAACATTTCCAGGTAATTCTTATAAATAAAATGGCCATTGAACTTCTGGTTAGTAGTCAAGCTCCTTAGGAGAAACAGCAGCTGCAATTAATGGGCCACTTTTAGTGATGATTTTCCACTTAGGGTCTCAATACAGCAATTCGCTGAGGTAGGCACTGTTATTACGGCTATTTTTACAGGTTAGGGAATAAGGACTAATTGAGATAAGTGGCTGCCCAGGTAACAAAACCATGAGATTTTTATTGAGGACAAGCAACCTGAGGGTTTTAAAAACTTTATGTTAAAAAAATTTTTTTTTGTTTTGTTTTTGCCAGGATTTTAGTTGTTAAAAAGTGAAACAACGCAAAGGGCTTAAGTGGAGAGCAAAAGCTTTGAAAATGATTAGGGCAAAGAATGTACGGATGTGCTTTATACAATTGATGTATGTATATGTATGGATTGTGACGAGAGTTGTATGAGCCCCTAATAAAATGTAAAAAAAAAAATGAAACAAAATAGTTCCTGAAGAAGCATGACTGGAAAAAGAAAAGACATGTACATAATAAGATGAGCCTATACTTAATTTTACATTCCATAATGTGTGGATTGTAGCACCTTTCAATAAGTTACTTTCTCTGCCCAACACTAGACTTTTTTTTTTTTCTGTGAGCTGACTTCAACATGAATGTGAGTAGTCACAGCAGGGTTCCCTGCCAGCAACTACTGCTTCCCTTCATCTTTCACCTGACCAGTGGCTGCAGCCAGGTCAATAGCATTACTCAGGAACTTGTTAGAATGCACGTTCTCAAGCCCTACCCCATACCAAGGGAAACAGAAGTCCTGGAAGAGGGCATGAAGCAGTTAACTCTCTATATAGGCAAGTTTGGAACCCATTGACGTACCCCTACTACAGCATCAGGTGGCCCTTCTTTCAGTTAGCTGAAACTATTTGAAAGGAAAATAGTTTTATTTTTTTAAAGATTTTTCCTTATTACTCGTGTAACATTCAGGAATATGTTTCTAAAGGGCACCCCCCCCATGATCTAAATTTTGTTTCATTGTACAAAAGAGACTCCAACATCAAATATAACTTAAAGAGACCATTTATGAAGTCTTAACAAGACAAAGCACACAAAGACAGGAGCACATGGCTGGATGAGGAAGGCCATTCGCATGAGGTTTAAGTGACCTCCAAGGGTTTGTTGAGGTACAAAACTTTAAAGGGGGCGTGGAGGGCAAAGGAAACTGTCAGAAGACTGATTGGTGGCAGATCAATGCATCACAATTATACATGGGGCCATAGAAGCAAGAACCAGATCACTATTGGGACATGTGCCTTGTTGGAAGGGCTTACAATATTAGTCCAGGGCTTTCTGATCAAGGCCAGTACTGACACCCCATGAAGGACACACCTAGCCAACTCTAAGAGAGACTGTCCTTCCCTGGGAAGGCCTGAGCAGCGTGGAGGCAATCCACTCCCCAAGGCATTCTGTCTGGGGGAAAGATTATCTCCATGCCTGATTAATGATCATAAAGAATTAAATGAAGACTTAATCTATATGGGGACCCTGCAAATGGATTTGGTGCTGTCTTTTGCAAGCTGGGATTCTCAGAATTTAAGCTCTAATACAATTTTTAGTTGGATTCCAAAGACAACCATAAAATACAAACTAATGGACTAAAGTGTTCTAAATATAACTGCAAAAGGTACATGGTCATCAATAAAAGTCTACCCAAGTATAAAACGAACCTGTGTTAAGAAAGATACATGTAAATTTTGGCCTGTTCAAAACAGCTATGGTTCAAAATTATCTTTTGTACAATTTAATTACAGGGGATCAAATCAAGCAAGTAATGTTGATTCCCAAATTCTCCTTGAAGACAATGTTAATTCGTAATAATTTGTTTTCCTAAAAATGTTTCACACACATTGCTTTCTCCATGTTTCGGGATCCAAAAGAGCCCCCAATCTGAAATATAATTTAAGGAGAACGTTTCTTAAGTTTTAAAAGAGACCAAGAGAAATAGACACATCATCTAGACGAGGGAGACCATTAACATGAGGTCAAAACAGCATCCAAGGATTAACTCAGGAAGCTAGATAAATAGGGCACAGAACAAAGGGTACTTCATGATTTTCAATCATGAAAATCAGTTCATGATTGGTGGGAGATCAATACATCATAGTTAATGAATACATCATAATTCATGAATACATAGTTCTGCGGTTGGGACTACAGGAGCAGAACAGGACCATGTTTGGAATATGTACATTTTTAGATAGAAGGGCCTCCCAACCAAGGGGGGTTGATTGATGTGGCATGACTCCTCACTGTCCCCAGCACTGAGACCTCCATCTAGGACACACCCAGGCAAGCCCCTAAGGGAGAGGAGTGGAGGTAATCTACTTTACCCAACACTCTTGCCTGAGGGCAAAGT
Organism: Tenrec ecaudatus; assembly: GCF_050624435.1. Classification (NCBI taxonomy): domain Eukaryota; kingdom Metazoa; phylum Chordata; class Mammalia; order Afrosoricida; family Tenrecidae; genus Tenrec; species Tenrec ecaudatus. The sequence continues at coordinate 69,876,800 of NC_134539.1, read as the reverse complement.
TCTCCAAGTCCTTGGTTAAAGATCAGAAAGGGTTTCTTAGAGGTTTTAGCTCTGTTGGGACTCTGTAAATGGATTTAGGGCTGTCACTGTCATCCATAGCCATCTGCAAACTGGGGAGGTCTGAATTTAAACTCGGATTCAGGGGCAAGAAATATGTTGGTAGGAAAAATAGATATGATTTGTGTTCATGGATCTTACTGTCATTTGGGTGATGAAACATGAACTAACAGTGTTGTTATACAAATATATAATGAATAATTTTTAAGTCCCTTGGAAGAAGCAATGCTCTAAGCCAGTGGTTTATAGATATATTTCACACTATATAATGACATGTTGTTTTGTGATTAATCACTATGCTTTAATTATGTTTATATTCAATTTGTAACAATGAAAATACATCCTGCATATCAGATATTTACATTACAATTCATAACAGCAAAATTACAGTTATGAAGTAGCAACAAAAATAATTTTATCATTGGGCGTCACAACATGAGGATCTCGGCATTAGGAAGGTTGAGAACCACTGCTCTAAGCGCATATAACCAATCACAATGAATTCTAAAAATTTCCCAGTTCCTACTGACCCTATCACAAGCTAGTACGCTTGTGATTGGTTGCCGTAGAATGCATTCTGACTCATGGGGATCCCTTGTATTTCAGAGTGGAACTGCTGCCCAAAGTTTTCAAGGTCATGACCTTTTGGAAGTCAATTGTCAGTTATGCCCTTCCATGTGCCTGTGAGGCGGTTTGAAAGGCCAACGTTTGGGCGCATAGTTGAGTGCTTACATGTTTGTACCACCCTGGGAACTCTTGACACCAGTGGAGCCAGGCCTCTTTCATGAAAGTCGAGGATCCTTAGTAGCGTGTCACGTAGAAGTGCTAAGAATTTATCAATTGCTTCAGAACTCAGATAAAGCCATTCCATGTTCATGTATGCTTTTCCTTGTAAATATGGTGAAGATAGGGATTGCTGATTGGAAGAGACTATTGCAATTAAATTTCCTAGAAAGTAGAAACTGATATTATTGAAAAATAGCAATAAAGGTTCCGAGTCTATTGTAAAATGTAAAAGACCTGGAGTTATTTTAGCTTGATATGCAACGTCCCATAAAGGAGATACGAATTGCCTCTGTGGTATTATTGTAATACCATACCACAGGTAAAAATTCATTTCCTCTGTATTTAAAGAAAAGTTGGTGAAGTATAAAGCCGGGGATTTAAAACTATTGGGTGTCACTTGATGTTCACATAGTGCCCTTCCTCCCTTTTATGCCCCAGTCCTTCCTCAAATCTCTAAGATTAAAGAGACCCAATTGTGTTTTTAAAAATAAAATATTGGAAATGATCAGCTAAAAGGATTACAGTATTATAATCAAGGCAAATCAACCAATTGCAAAATTGATCATACAACATCCAATTAAGAAACATTTCCAAATGTTTCTTCTTTCATAGTTAACAGTTAAACAATAGTCTATTGAGTACAATAGTAGCTTGGGTTTGGATGTAACTCAACAAGTGTTTAGTTCACTCTCTTTTCCCCACAGAGAATTGATAAATCATTTTATCATTATGTAGGATTTTTTGTGTGACTTTAAAGCTCTACCTTCATTTGCTGAAAGCAACTAGGCTAGGCCAAAGAATGTATAAATTGTGACCATAAAGAATTTACCAGAATAGGAAAGAATTTCAGAAGCAATCCAGAAACTGTTGACATAGTCATAGATAGTTTTTGAGACTCTTTAAATAACAAAAGCATTTATTGCTTATGTAAACCAAGAACTTAGTGTGAGGAAAATTGATTTTATGTAACGCATTTTAATATATAACACATTTTGCTTTATAAGTAGCTTCTTTTGAGAAACAAGATAGTTTGGTCTCAGGAAACATAAGAAATTTTTGTCATCAAACAAACTAGGTATGGGGAGTTTAGCATGTAAACAATCTCTGGAATTGGTTCAGAATCAACATTTTGAAGACTATCATGACCTGGATTCATGGTGGTGGTATGAACCAGGGTAAAGACAGTGAAGATGAGAGACAGTGATACCTGGAACAGGTAGGGTAGTACAAATACCAGGCAGTAGGCAATTGACATTCAGGAGAGTGCCCACTGAGCTACAAGTTCAATGGCTCTCTCTATACTCAAGAAGAATAGTACTGTCTGACTATACTGTAATTATAAATCCCGAGGCAGTCAGTGGCCACAGAGAGGAACTTCAGAATAACTCTAGCATCCAAGGAGAGGGAACTCCTGGAAATAACGGCTCTGAAATCCAAGACTCTTGTGCACTCATTGACTATAGAAGGATGGTTCAACTCATCCTTTACTAGCTTTTCTACTAAGTTCAGAGAAAAGTCCATTTTGTTGGCTCCTGGCTGTGGAGCCCTGAAGGTCACCAGGTGCTGTGCTGAAAGGGTAGAAGGAGATGCTGGCAAACCAAGTATAGTCGCAGCTTCTCTTCTAGTCCAGTTCCTCTCCTCAAAAAAGGTTCCACCCCTGCACCTGCAACCCCAGAATGCAGAACAAAACCCCAAATCACCAAAGAAACCAGGCTTACTAGTTAGATACAAGCTAGTAGAACCCACCAAGACGATGGTTCTTAGTTACTCTCCAGGCCTAGAACTGAACTCACATCTCACCCCGCTCCATGTTAGAATAATCCATCATTTATGATCAAAAGGAGGGCAAATATCCAAGGACGAAGTACAGAGAGGAAGGAAGGGCTGGAAACAGGACCACAGGGAGGAAATGGGATGGATGATGGGCCATTGAGGGGACTGCAAAAGATGAGTTGAAACAAAATGTATCTGCACTGTTGAATGTACAATTGACCATCTATCTGCCTGGAAAACCTTTACCTAATCCACAATAAAAGGTTAACACACAAAAACCCCTCTCTTCCCCCCCCTCCCCCATTCTTGTCTGACTATGAGGTTAAGAAGCTAGCCTGTTTTTACGTATCCTTCAGGAACAGTGGATAAAGGATTGTTGTTATTGGAGTTAGGTCCCACTAGATGACTTGCCCTCGACAATTCTAAGATCCCATGATTTCTCAGCTTTTTTATTTAAAATAATGAATCCACAGTGAATTGTTTTTAATGTTTCTGTGTTACAGTTAAGCAGAAGTACCAATAAATTCAGCACAGTTAAGGTAGACATTTAAACTGGAGATCCCCTTGCAAAGGGGTCTAGGGGAAGAGATGAGTCAGTCTGGGTGTGGCGTAGCACCGATGAATACAGCTTTCCTCCAGTTCCTAAATGCTTCCTCCCCGCAACTATCATGATCCGAATTCTACCTTGCACGTCTGGATAGAGCAGAGGATGTACACTGGTGCAGATAGGAGCTGGAGGCACAGGGAATCCAGGGTGGATGATACCTTCAGGACAGGGGTGTGAGTGGCAATTCTGGGAGGGTAGAGGGTGAGTAGATTGGAAAGAGGGAACCGATTACAAGGATCTACATGTGACTTCCTTCCTGGGGAATGGACAACAGAAAAGGGGGGGAAGGGAGACGTCGGATAGGGCAAGATATGACAAAATAATAACTTATAAATTATCAAGGGCTCATGAGGGAGGGGAAAAAAGAGGAACTGATGCAAAGGGCTTAAGTGGAGAGCAAATGCTTTGAAAATGATAAGGGCAAAGAATGTACAGATGTGCTTTACACAATTGATGTATGCATGGATTGTGATAAGAGTTGTATGAGTCCCTTAAAAAATAAATTCTCATGGATATACTTTTCCCATTAAAAAAAGGTAGACATTTAAAAGAGCAAAAAGCCAGATATGCACAACAAATTAATTTAAAAAAGGAAAACCACTGGAACAATGCAATTGTATAAAAAGAAAGGAACTGTATTAGTTGTGTGCTAATAGCACTTCGTATGTGTTTGGTCTTCGTGCTTTTACACACCTCATTGCCAGTCCTCACAATGATCTTTTCAAGTAGGAACCATGACTATCCGTTACGGAGACCGAGCTGAGGCACTGGAAGGTAAGTAACAGTAGGTCCAAAGTCATACAGGTGTTATCTAAGAATGAAGTCCAACCCTAGTACTTTACAATTCAGAATACCTTTGATCCCATGAAATGATTTGTTCCCTCACAAATCCCTCACGACCTACCTGGAATGGTGATTTTAATCCCAATGATTACCATCGCAAAGACCTTAGAAAACACAATTTTGGTGTTTCATTTAAATTACTCCATGACTATTCTTATATGGTTGGCTAAAAACAACTAAAAATTTTAATAAGTCACATTGGCAGCAATTTATTTCGGACTTACGTGTAATTTTATGTACACTTTAGTCTACATTCATTACCAGTTAATGGATTGTATGTTATACAAGTTCATCTTCATATATCTTATCAATAGTCACATGGATACTTTATAATTTTACAACAAATTTATTTTTTGAGGCAGGGGATGTTGGACTTAAGGGAGAAAGGGAAGAAGAACACAACAACAAAACAATTTCTTTTTTAATCATTTTATTGGGGGTTCATATAACTCATCATAATCCATACATACATCAATGAATGTACATTTGTACATTCATTGCCCTCATCATTCTCAAAACATTTGCTCTCCACCTAAGCCCCTGGCATCAGCTCATTTTCCCCGTTCCGTCCCTACTCCCTCTCCCTCATGAACCCTTGATAATTTATAAATTATTATTTTATCATATTTTACACTGTCCGACGTCTCCCTTCACCCACTTTTCTGTTGTTTGTCCCCCAGGGAGGAGGTTATATGTAGATCCTTGTAATAGGTTCCCCCCATTTCCACCCCACCCTCCCAATACCACCACTCTCACCACTGGTCCTGAAGGGATCATCTGTCCTAGATTTCCTTTTTTTCCGGTTACTATCTGTACCAGTGTACATCCTCTGGTCTAGACTCTTCTGTAACGGGATGTCCAGTTGCCTACAGATGGGTTTTGGATCCCCACTCTGCACTCCCCCTCATTCACAATATGAATTTTTGTTCTTTGATGACAAGACAATTTTTTGAATAGTTCTTTCCTACACCTATTTTAGTATTTAATTTTTAAAATATTAATGATGAATTAATGATACTAGGTAAAACTTTTAGAAAGCACATAATTTTGCTGTAAGAAGCGAGTCTTCTCTTTATCCCATTCCCAACCAGCTTCACTGTCTAGAGACAAACCCTAGAGATTTTTAATTGTCTCATGTGCATGTGAAACATTGAGTAAAGAAGACTTAGGATGAATTGATGTATTTGAACTGTGCTGGTGGAGAATCTTGAGAGTTCCACGGACTGCTAAAAGAACAGACAGATATGCCTTTGAAGAAGTTCAGCAGAATGCTCCTTAGAGGCAAGCTCGGTAAAACTTCATCTTGCAGATTTTGGACATGGCAGGAGAGATCAGTCCCTGGAAAAGGTCCAGGAGGAAAGCCCTCCACAAGATGAATTGACCTAGTGGCTACAACAATGAACTCAAACATAAGAACAATCGTTAGGATGCTGCAGGACCAGGCAGTGTTTTGTTATATCATACAGGGCCCCTGTGAGTGGGAACTAACTTAAGGCATCCATCAACAACAACAACAATATCCTTTCAGAGCTTATCTCTGCATCCATATACTTTAAATAATCCACTCAGTATAAACCAAAGCCAAACTCACTGCTAGCAAATCTTCCCCAAACACTGCCAGCTTATCTGCCATCTACACAATCTTCACTGTTTGAGCCCATTATTGTGGTCACTCTTTTTTTCTTCTTTTTTTTTTTTACATTTTATTAGGGGCTCAGACCACTCTTAATTGATCTTTTTGAGTCTTCTTTTTTGCTGACTTTCTGCTTTACCAAGCATAATGTCCTCCACCAGGGATTGGCTCTATCTTGACATGTATGTCTCTCCATCCTTGCTTCTAAGCCATCCTTGCTTCTAAGGAGCATTCTGGCTATACTTCTCCCACCAGATTTGTTCATTCTTATAGCTATCTATGGTATATGCAGTATTCTTCACCAACATCGTAATTCAAATGCATCAATTATTCGTCAATCTTCCTTATTCATTATTCAGCTTTTGCATGTGTATAATGTGACTGAACAAAACATGGCCTGTATCAAGCATACTTTAGTTCTCAAAGGGCTAACTTTTTTTTTTAACACTTTAAAGCAGTTTTGTGCAGCAGAATTACCCAATACGTCATTTGCTTTCTTGACAGCTGCTTCTAAGACTGTTGATTTTGGATTCAAGTAAAATGAAGTTCTTAACAATGTTAATCTTTCCTGTTTCTCATAATGCTGCTTTTTGGTCCAATTGTGAGTATTTTTATTTTCATGCTGATGAAAATAAAAATAGTGTTGTCTTCATCAGTTTCAATGTTTTAAGTCCTCTTCACTTTGAACAAGATGTGTCATCTGCATATTGTGTTAATGAGCTGTCCTCCAATCCTAATAGAAACGCATCTTTGTGATTGATTTGTCTGTATGTGATTGGTTTATTTACTTTTTAGGTGTGTCAGTCTGGGTTGACTGGACTCATATATGTGTAATAGAGAACTTTATATCAAAGAATAATTGTATTTTAAGAAAACAGCCCAGTCCAGTCGAGATCAAGTTCATAAGTCCAATATTAGCCCATATGTTCAATACAATCTATAAATTCCTCTTCAGATTCACACAGCACATGCAATGATGCCAAATGCAGGGAGGTCACAGGCCATTGGGTGGAAAGTCTTATGGACTTCGTGGCAGGGGAGGCATCTCGGTGCTGGCAGAGTCTCCACATGGCTCTTCCAGCTCCAGGGCTCTGGCTGCCATCAGCTCAGCTCCATGTGGTGTGTCTACAGGAATGTCTCCCATGGAGCATGTATGTAGCTGACCTCCAGCTTTGCAGCACCTCCAAATGAGGTCATCAAGCTGAGACCTGCTTGACATGCAAAACCCCACCCCATCACTCTTAATAGTCTCAAATGGACACCAGATTATGCAACTACCACATCAGAATTATGCGATATGTAGTGTTCTGCAACAGTAAGCCCTGGGTACCTTTCCATGGCAGTTCACGTAAAGCTAATTTTTTTGTTTTGACAAATTGCAGAGTTTGGGTATATGAGATGTCATTAATTACTTAATAGGCCCCTTCGTGCCATAGTTTTCCCTTGCGTGATGTATTGCAAGTCCTAACCTGTGTAGAGTGCTGACTGTAATTCCAAGTTGGAAGGGGTTATCTGTTGTGCTGAGGAGCCAGAATATGGTGGGATATATCTCCGGGACCCACCTTAGTAGAGGATGTGACTCCAGTCACCACCTTTTATTTCCTTGGCGTTTGATCTGAAGACAAAAACCACACCTCCATAAAGCCGTTTTTATGCTCGCTCTCCTCCCCTCACCACCGCTCCCCCCTCCCCCATACAGACACTTTCCTTACTCCGAGTGCTCAGAAGCAAGGAGCCCTGTTTTGATTTTTCATTTTTCAGACTTTTTGCTTTTGCTTGGGATACTGCAGCTAGTTTACCTCTGCCTGGCCTCTGGATTTTGGGACTTGAATTGTGGCCTAGCACGTGACTGGATTTCACCAACTTCTGAAGCCTTGTGGATGTGGACCATCCATCAGTCAAACATCTAAATTTTGTATTTAGGACTTACCAGCGCCTACAGCCAGTGGTGGGATTCCAATAATTTAACAACTGGTTTGCTGGCTTAATGCCCACTTGAAGTATAAAAAGACGATATGCTAAAAGGTAGTTTATTATTTCAACATGACATCAGAACACGGCTATTGCACAGATAAACATTAAAAAGGAATCAGGAATGTAAATTTGTCATTTACACTTTGTGTGGGACAGCTGCCCACCTTAGAGAGAACCCTGGTGAAAAGGGCCATTTTAACAACTGGGTCTCCAAACACAACCAAAACTTAGATATCGGTTCTGCGGAACTGATGCAAATCAGCCGAATGAGTCCCAAGACTGCCTACAACCACATGAACCATTTCCTTCATCGTATGTGAAATCTGTGAGATGTTGCAGTGAATTTCAGCACCCTGGACCATGAAGACAGGGAGGAGAGGTGGTGTGTCAATTCAGGAAGTATGGAGTGGTATAGCATGTTAGAAGAGGCAGCCATTTAGGGCATCTGGACTATCTCGCTGGGACTGTTGTTAGCCGCTGTTGGGCATGCTCTGGCTCCTAGCAGCCCTTTCCATGCGCAGTAGAAGCAAACACTATCTGCTGCTCTTGTTTTCATTTTTCTAAATGATTATTTTTTTACCTGAAAAGTGGGCACAATTATTATCCCGGTTTTTCTAACAGAGGAATTGTCAGTAGATATACTGATCATGGAAAATAATACATTTCTTAGAAAGTACTTTAAATTCCTATACAAGAAATTCTTACCCCTTGTGTGGTAATAGGATGCAATATAGCTCCATCAAGACCCAATGCCCATAGCTTCTAAGCAACCACCGCCCGATACTCTAGAGTGGGTTAATTTAGAGTAACCAATTTGTCTGCATTCCATTGCGCTTTCTGGGTTTTATCATGGAAAAATCCCACGTCTCAGGAACCCCTACAATTCCAGGCTAACCAAAACATGGTTGGCCAACTTAGCTGAAGTAGTGTTTGTTTTGAGAAAGGTGGATGAATGTAGTTGGCGCATGATCGTCAAAGAATGTTAGTGGGACCTTCACTGTGGTGAGAATCTTTTCCTAAACCTACCCAAGTAAATTATAGGATCAAGGTTACTGACTGAGTTTCTAAAACGAGTAGGTGCTCAAACTCAAGCTCACTGCTATTGAGTCAATTCTGACTCATAGCAATCCTATAGGACAGGGTAGAACTGTTCCTATGGGTTCCCAAGACTAACTAAGGGAGTAGAAAGCCTCATCCTTATCCCAGGGAGTGACTAGTGGTTACTAACTCTTTACTTTTTTGGTTAGCAGCCCAAAATGTAAACCCACTATGCCACCAGTGTTGTTGGGACAGGGTTATTAGGAAACCCCACTGTGAACCGGAAAATCTTAAAAGAAGAACAGGCCTGTCCCTAGGTTACATTCCAATGTATCAGGGACAAGGGATCCTAAAGGGGACCTGGCCATACGAACTCCCTGACTGCTAAAGTTCCTATTCTTCTAGGTAGAAAAAAGACTCCAGACTTAAATATATTCTATGGAGACCTTTTATTAAGTCTAATGCAGGACAAAGACAAATCATCCAGATGAGAGAAACCATTACCGTAAGGCCATAACAGTCTTACAGGGAATCATGACCAGGGCTCTAATGATAGAAGATAGGAAATAAAAGAAGTTCATCACCAATGATGATTGGTGGCGGCACCATGTATCCCTGATGCAGCACGGCCTACAGGAGCAGGAAAGGGACCTTGATCGAGATGTGGGCACAGTAAATATTAGAAACGTTTTCAGGGTAGATTCTGGGGTCTGCGGACCACCGTGTTCGGTGTTTGATTATGACCACACTGCCCAGTTTTCATGAAGGGCATGCTCAGACAAGTCCCCAGAGGTTGAGGAATGCACTTTCAAAGACGCTTACTCTGATGACACAGCTGTTTACATTATCCGTGGACAAGAACTCCGTGGAGGCTGAGTTTATAGTGAGGTTCAAACTGGAGTCACCTCCCACTGTAAAACGTCGTCGTCTTCCACACACCAATTGCTGAGAATTTAAGCTCTAATACACTATGCCTGTTGAGATTTAATGTTAGGTAATTTAAATGCAATGCCTGTTTCTACCTGTAATATGCCTGTAAGGTTTGCACTCTTTCTGATTTAACTGTAACCAGCAATGCAGGCCTGCTGCATTATCTAAATTACACAGTTTTAGGGTTTTGTTTTTATTTTTGGGGAACTGGAGAGAAGCTCATGACACCAAAGATGAATGTCCCCTTCTGATAAAAATTTTAAAATCAATGATTGGATTTTTAAAAAATAGTCTGACAATCCTGACATATTTAGAGTTGTAGGTAGAATTATTATTATTTTATTTTTTAGCTTAAGTCACAAACTGCAGAGGAGATCAGAAAACCCGGAATCAGCCCTGTTTCTTGGCAGCTGACACATGCCGAGAGAGGGAAGGCTGGGACACAGCTGACCTTACAAAAAGCAGCTGGAGGCAAGTGCCCATCTGATACTACTTGATACAAACAGTCCCAACGAACTGCTTTATCTGACAACTGCTTCACCTGAAAGTCTTGGCTAATTTTTCTAAGATCTTGTAAAAATCCCAGAGTAAAGCCAATTTGCCCCTTACAGTGTCCGTTTTGCTCTGGGATTGCTCTTAAGGCAACAAGAAATGCCCGCGTGAGTGACACTGTGACCCAAGTTACTCCTGTCCAACAAAGGCCTTTAGATTTTGTAGCAATGTGTTTCATTTCTGATTTACAACAAATTGAAAATTTTATACGCTGGTGGGGGAGGGGTTCTAAGCTATTCAGAAAGTATCCCCCTTCACCAGTCCTTGTTTCCTCTGGGCCATGCCCCTCTGTTATCTGCACCCTAAGAACATGAGACGTTGGCTCTGGGAACGTGGGGGTGCGGGTCCTGAGAACAATGAGGACGGTTTGTCCCCAAGGCAAGGGAGCATTGGGTAGGGAGGCAGTGTTCTGTGTAAGTGATGGGGATGTTCTGAACTATTATCAGGCAATTAACTTACAAATTTGCCATGCTAGACTGTCTGATGAGAAAACTGAGAAATTAAATATATTCTTTATTGTCTTCTGTTTAATAAAAAGCACATAGACTTCGGGGTGCTCTTCCACAGTATTTATTGTGCATCTATGCCTCAGGAAAGAAGTCCTGTTGGTGGCACAGAGAGGTAAGCACTCAGCAACTGGTGATTTGAACTCACCCAGAGGTGCCTTGGAAAACAGGCCTTCGGCTTTTTGAAGGACATGACTTTGAGAGTCAGAAGGCGCAGTTCTGTTCACATGTGGGGTCACCGTGAATTGGAGTCAAATCTCCTGTAGCCAACAATGTATTTGACTTTCTGCTGGTCCCTGAGGACTGATGGTGAGTATGAGCTAGCCTCTCTGATTTCATCTTCTGCTCTCACCTTGCTCACATGGTTCTTGGAACTCTGACGTTCTTGCTAGTCCTCAAACATGCCAAGTACTCTCCGCTTCAGCACTTTTGCACTTAATGTTTCTTTTGTGAGTTCTTATATCTCACTTTATTTGCGCTGTGCTTAAATGTCACCCTCACAAGGAAGGGCTTCTCTAACACTTTTTCTGCAAAAGAACATGCATATATATGTGTGTCTATGTCTATATGTACATAAATGTATATGTACATATCCACATATATGTACATACACGTACACATAGATATCCTTATCCAGCTTTCCTTTCCTTTATGTCTACTTACTTATCAAATCAAAAGTAATTTTCTTAATTGTTTAGGTCTTTATTTTTTTTCCTGTTGTTATTCTTTTTTTTTTTTTCCTTTTTTTACATTTTATTAGGGACCCATACAACTCTTATCACCATCCATACATGTACATACATCAATTGTATAAAGCACATCCATACATTCCCTGCCCCAATCATTCTCAAGGCATTTGCTCTCCACTTAAGCCCCTTGCATCAGGTCCTCTTTTTTTTCCCCCTCCCTCCATTTAGGTCTGTATTAACTATCATCCTCTCCTACCATATAACTGTAATAAAAAACTATTATTATTGTTGTTATTATTATTTGTTCACTGCTGTATCCCTGGTGTCTAGAACAATGACAAGGACAAATATTTAGTGAATCATTTTGAAAGGAAGGAAAGAAACAGACAGGTGGGTGTAGGGAGACGTCGGACAGTGTGTGATATGACAAAACAATAATTTATAAATGATCAAGGGCTCATGGGGGAGGGGGCAGCAGAGAGGGAGGGGGGAAATGAGGAGCTGATGCCAGGGGCTTACGTGGAGAGCAAATGTTTTGAGAATGATGATGATATGAATGTACACATGTGCTCTACACAATTGATGTATGTATGGACTGTGATAAGAGCTGTATGAGCCCCTAATATAATGATTTTTTAAAAAGGAAGGAAGGAAAGAAAGAAAGAAAGAAGAAGGAAGGAGAGAGGTGTGGTTAAATAGAGTGTTCAATTTTTTACACCCAGAATATTAATTTCAGTATTTTTTTCTATATCCTCAAGAACATGAGTAAATCATTATGTGCAAGAGTTTATATTCTGTGTTTAGTCAAAGAATCACAGTATTGATGAGGGGAGAGCAAATGATCAGAGGTTTGCTTTTCTCTCATCTCTTTCATGTTGGTCTCTAAGAAGAAGTATGAGGGGGTACCCCCAAAACCTGGAATTGCACTGGGTAGAGCAAAGTTTTCATAGTACACTTTTTTTTTTTTTGCACTTGGGAAGCATTGAACAACCTGCTGAGTTAGTGCACCCAGTGGTGTCACCTGGGAAGATTATTTTTGGTCACAGTGAAATTTTTTATAAAAGCAATTTTGCTTGATCCTGGTTTTCTTGTGATGGCTGATTTGAAAACAGCATGCAGCTGGGACATTTTGTTTCCTGCTTGGAAAAAATGCTACAGAAACTGTTGTGATGTGGAACACAGCTTACCAGGACAGCTCTATAAGAAAAATGCAAGTGTATGAGTGGTTTTCTGAATTCAACAATGGTGAAATGTTGATTATGACCAACCTCATTCTGGACATCCGTCAATTTCCTGAACGGACGAAAATGTCAACTAGTAGTGCATTTAAAGTTTGTTCACCAGGTCAGATTGCTAATCAAGCTTTCAATTGAGATGTTCTGAAAAGATTGCATTGATAGTATGGCACAAAAGACTTAATTTGTGGCAGATGGGGGACCTGTTTTGCCACCACCACAATGCGCCTCCTCACACAGCCAACTCAGTGTGCCAGTTTTTGACAAAAAACAGCATGCCTCTCTTGCCCCGTGCCCATTACTGACCTGACCTCACTCTGTGTGACTTCTTTTGTTTCTGTGAATGAAGAGGGACATGAAAGGACAGTGATTTGATGACATAGAAGAGGTGAAGAAAAAAAACGAGGGAGGTGCTGTCAGTCATCCAGACAGATGAGTTTGAAAAATGTTTCCCAGAATGGAATCACAGATTTGACAAATGTATTAAGTGTAATGGAGAGTACTTTGAAGGTGATAAGGTTGCTTTGAGAAAAAAAAACACATAGTTTTGAAAAAAAATTCTGTGTTTTGGGGGGTACCCCTTGCATACTGCTTTTTATTTATTTTAGATACTGGCCTTGTCCACAAAGGAGTTCTTCCAAAGATAGTGCTTCTCCCTCAGCTTAAAAAACAAAAAAAAGTACATTACATATACACACACAAAATAAAAAAAAATTAGAGCTCACAATGTTAATTCTTTGCTTTCTTACATATTTTAACATTTTTTTAGAAACCAGGAATGGGTCTGAACTAGGTGAGTGAAACAGTCCTAGTGTCCCACAAATGTTTAATTTCAACACAGAATCTGGTAGGGATCACAGGAGAAAATGGAGTTAATGCCTTGATCATTTCAGAAAATAACCTCTAATGATACTAAGATTTTAGGACATGTTTATCTTATCCACTTTATATTTCAAATGCCCAAGTCTTTGCTAACATATGCTGGATCTTTCCTGAAAAATTATTTTTAGAGATCAAATTTGCATCATGAACAAGGAAGCTATTAGGAAAATAACAACATCCAAGACTTACACAATAAAAAATTGTTTGAATTCTTACCAGTTGTCCACTGTTGACTGTTGAAATGAACAGCTGTGAACTCTGCTCATCGTTTTCTCATGGCCTGTATCTCCTTTGGGGGAATACTACAGTTGTTATTTAAACAAACGTATCTTTGTCATATTGGAAAAGGCATCTAATGTAATCCTGCTGGAGTGATGTGGAGTGATGTGTTTGCACTAGACAATCGAGAGAACTTAGTACAATTCAGAACAGAGCAGAGTTTAAAGTTTCTTCCTTGCCATCTACTTCCTGTATAGTCTCCAACGTTCTGGACATCTGAGTAGCTCAGAGTTTGGCTGGGGGGAACGAACAGGGAGGCTCAGACTTTCTCAGCATGCGAGCTACTTATAAAATGATCAAGTCAAAATGATCTACCAACTACAAAAATATAAAACATATTTGTCTGTTACATTTATTCATAAATGCATTGAGAATACTTTATATGTACAATGTATGTTTTTGTACCTTGCATAACCACATGAGTCCATATTGCACAACACAACACAATTAACTGTGGACATTTTTTGCCATTACCTGAGTTGACTCTGATGACTTGCAGTGAATGGAATGAGCCAGGGATGCATAGTCCGAACAGAAGCTGCTGACAGCCAGCCTCAAGCACACTTCCAAATGACCATCCGTCATGGTGGAACGGTACTTGGACTTACTGATCTTTATGTGGGAAAAGTCTGACTCACTCACATAAGTGAGTACAGCCGAATAATGCAGTGAAAGAGGAAGCACATTTTCTCAGGTTTGGGAACTTTCCCTCTGCAAGTAAGTTCCAGAACTGTTCATGGCTCTGGACTTCAGCGGAATGCTGGCTTGTAGTGTCAAAATCTCCCATTCCGTATGAAAGTGATCCGTTTTGGTCTTCTTACTTGGTCCAGCTCCCCACTCATTTTAATACCCTTTCTTACATTTCAGAGGAAAAAAACCAAGGTCTAAAAATTGGCGATAACTTAGCTTGTCAGTTTTGCGGCACTTAGCGCAGTTGTTTGCGCATGCGCTTGACACCTACGATTGCACTGATTGGCTGCGGGATTGATAATAGGCTTATGTCTATTTTTTTAATGTCACACGATCTACCCGCACTACATTTGCGATCGGCTAGTAGATCGCGATCGATGTGTTGAGCACCCCTGTTCTAGTCACTTATTTGGTGAACAGCAATGTCTCTAGCACGGGGACAAACACCATGGGCGATTTTAAAGAAATAGGAAACTCGTGGAAGCGTGACCATTGCAAGAGATTTTAGAGAAATAAAAAAAGGATCACAAGTACTGTGAACAATTGTACATAAAATTAGATCACTCAGATGTCTAAATTGCTTTTTAATGAAATAGATGTCAAGAGATAACCTATAGACTGAAAGAACATATTTGGAAAGTATAGCTGTCATAGGGGTTTAGTATTAAAAATCTACAAAGAATTCCTCCAAGTCCATAACAAGTAAACAAATTTTTTAAATTGGCAGAGGACTTGAACAGATCATATATCAAAGAAGCTATAGAAATTGCCAATAAGCATGTGAAAAGATGTCTGAAGTCATTAGGCATTACGAAAATGGAAATCAGAGCCACAATGAGATAACATCTCAACACCACTTAAAACCCAAACCAAACTCACCACCACAGGGTCAATTCTGATTCTGAGTAAGACAGGGTAGAACTGTCCCTATGAGTTTTGA
This sequence comes from Tenrec ecaudatus, assembly GCF_050624435.1. Lineage (NCBI taxonomy): Eukaryota > Metazoa > Chordata > Mammalia > Afrosoricida > Tenrecidae > Tenrec > Tenrec ecaudatus. The sequence goes on along the minus strand of NC_134539.1, from coordinate 69,861,386 downwards.
ATACCGTAACTCTTTAGTCATCTTTCTGAGAGTGGCTGGTGGTCTTGAACTACTGACCTCCCAACATATGACTCACCAGGCATCCTTCAATACCACTAGGACAGCTATTAAGGGGCTCTGGTGGCATGGTGGGTTACATATCGAGCTGATAACCAGAAAGCCAGTGGTTTGGACCCAGCAGCCGGGCCACAGGAGAAAGATGAGGCTGCGTACTCCACAGGAGAAAGATGAGGCTGCGTAAAGTCTCTGAAACCCATACGGTTGCTGTGAATCAGAACTGATTCAATGGCAGTGAGCGAGTATAGCTATTATCTGAAAAATGAAAAATAACAAGCGTGGGTGAGGATCTGGATAAAATAAACCCTTATCTACTGCTGGCAGATAGTAAAATGATACAGCTGATGTAAAACAAATTGGCAGCAGTTCCATAAATTAAACATAGAACTCCCTTATGACCCAGAAATTCCACTTTAGGTACAGACCCCAGATAATTACAAACATGGAGTCAGAGACTCACATACACCAATGTTCATCACAGCATTCTCCACCCCACCCCCCACATACACACAATAAGCACAAAGTGGAAACAACCCAAGTTTCCACCAACAGATTAAAGAATAAATAAGATGTTCTATATACCGGGTCACTAGATGACTGTGAGTATATGTGTTATGCTGGGTTGACTAGAGAAACAAACCCAGAGACACATATAGGTGTAAGAAAGAGCTTTATAGCATAGAGAAATCGTATAGTAAGAAAACATCCCAGCCCAGTCCAGTAAGCCTGTAAGTCTGATACTAGTCCACAAATCCCTCTTCTGACTCACAAAGCACACACAACGATGCAAAATGTAGGAAGATCACAGGTCAGTAGGTGCACATGCTTGTGGATCCTATGGTGGTGTAAACATCTCCAGGGCTCTCACAGGTCTCAGCTTGGCCCCATATGGCTTGACAACAGGATGGTGAAAGCAAGGAGGTGGGCGGCGGGGCAGGGGCAAGCCTCCAGTGAGCCATTTATCTTCGTTGCCCTCCAATCAAGCTGGGACCTGATTGACAGGCTAACCTATGCCCACATGTTTCTAGGCACCCAGGTTGGTGCAAGAAACCCTATCACAGTATATATAAACAATGGGAAATTATTCAGCCATAAATAGATGTGAAATTCTGATTCCAGACAAAGGTGAACTTTGAAAACACTATGTTGCTTGAAATAAAGACAAATATAGTACGATGCTGTTTGTGTGAAAAATTCAGAACAGTCAAGTATGCACACAGACCAAAGTTCATTAGTGGTAGCTGAGGTAGTGAATTATTCAATTTGAGTCTTCTAGCCAAAGACTCTAATTCCCACCAAGAGACTGTTTCCTGCATGGGTCCGGTAAGAAGATGGGGAAAGATGTTGATAGGATTCACCTGTGAGTAATTGCAAACAGGGTTCTCTCGTGCACCATCCTACTGCTTATATAATGAGCCCTCTGAGAAACAGGAAGAGGGGTCTCATTACCACCAAGAGCATGGCATGAAGCTCATCTCTGGACCCAAGATTCCTGTGCAGTGAACTTCCTGGGTCGACTTGATTGCTGTAACCCCAGAGAACGAGCGGCAGAACCAGTTGTTAAGAGCAGAGAATCGCGGTGGACTTCTTGTCTCAACCCACAAAGCAAACAAAGCTGAGTATTTTGGGGCAGGAGGTTGGCTTGTGGAGTGGGGTGTTTCTGGGCACTTCAGTTTGGAAGTTAGGCTTGCTGGCTCACAGAAGTGGAGCTGAGAGCTTTGGGCTGAAGCTTATTGGAGTGGGATGTCTCTTGGGACCTAATTCAGGGATTTTATTTGCTGAAGAGGAGCCATGGTGGCATAGTGGTTACTAGTTTAGCTGTGATTCACAAGGTCAGCAGCTCCTCAGGAGAAAGAAGGGGCTTTCTACTCCTATAGGAGTAACAGTCTTGGACACCCACTGAGGCAGTTCTACCTTGCCCTACAGGGTCACTATGAGTTGGCACTGACTTCTTGGCAGTGAGTTTGTCTTTTGGATTTGCTGATCCACAGAGCTTGGACTGAATGCCTTCAGGTTGAGGCTTACTTCAACATGGTATGGCCTTTGGACATTTCTTGTTTAAAATAATTTTATTGGGACTCTTACAGCTTTTATAACATTCTCTACATCAACTGTGTCAAGCATATTTATACATATGTTGCCATCATCATTTCCAAAACATTTTCTACTTGAGTCTTTGGTATAAGCTCTTTTTCCCCCTTCCTCCCCCACTCTCCTTTCTTCGTGAATCCTTGATCAATTATATATTATTTCATATTTTATACTGTTCATTGTTTCCCTTCACCCACATTTCTGTTATTCATCCCCTTTGGGGGTGGGGGCGCGATATAGCCAATCTAATGATGGGTTCCCTCTTTCTTAATTCTTTTTAAAAAAATTATTTTATTGGGGGCTCATACAACTCTGATCACAATCCACACATACATCCATTGTGTCAAGTACATTTGTATATGTGTTGCCATTGTCATTCTCAAAACATTTGCTCTCCACTTGAGCCCTTGATATCAGCTCCTCATTTCCCTCCCCTCCCCACTCCCTCTCCCTCATGAACCCTTTATAATTTATAAATTATTATTGTCATATTTTACTCTGTCTGACATCTCCCTTTACCCACTTTTCTGTTGTCCATCCCCCAAGGAGGAGGTTATATGTAGATTCTTGTAATCAGTTCCCCCTTTCTACCCCACCTTCCCTCTACCCTCCAGGTATCACCATGTTCACCACAGGCTGAAGGGATCATCTGTCCTGGATTCCCTGTATTTCCACTTCCTATCGGTACCAATGTACATCCTCTGGTCTAGCCAGATTTGTAAGGTAGAATTGGGATCATGATAGTGAGTGGGGAGGAAGCATTTAAGAACTAGAGGAAAGTTGTATGTTTCATTGTTGCTACCCTGCACCCTATCTCGTCTCCTCCCTGTGACCCTTCTGTAAGGGGGTGTCCAGTTGCCTACAGAAGGGTTTTGGGTCTCCATATTGTACTCCTACTTATTTACAATGATATGATTTTTTGTTCTTTGATGTCTGATACCTCATCCCTTTGACTCCTTGTGATCACACAGGCTGGTGTGCTTCTTCCAGGTGGGTCTTGTTGTTTCTCAGCTAGATGGCTGCTGGTTTACCTTCAAGCCTTTAAGACCCCAGATGCTATATCTTTTGATAGCCAGGTACCTTCAGCTTTCTTCACCGCATTTGCTTATGCACACATTTGTCTTAAGCGATCTTGTCAGGAAGATATGCATCATGGAATGCCAATTTAATAGAACAAAGTGTTTTTGCATTGAGTAAGTACTTGAATTGAGGTCCAATGTCCATCTGCTGCCTTAATACTAAAGCTATAAATATATGCACATAGATCATTCCCCATTATCAAATATAAATATATTTATATCATATGGCCTGTATTTAGACTTCTATAAATACCCTTGGCCTCCTAGTTCTTTCCTCTGTTTCCTTTTACTTTCCTCTGTCCCACTATTATACTCAGTTTTCATTTGGGTTTTAGTAACCTCTCGGTTGCATTGCCTTTGCTGAATCCCTACCAGGCCTCTCACACCCTCCTTGCCACTAATTTTGGATCACTTATTGCTCCCTTGTCTCTGGGTTGGTCAACACCACCTCCTTTCCCCTGCCCCCCCCCTCCCATGTCCCTCCAGAGTCATTGGTCCAGTTGTTTTCTCCTCCAGACTGTTCATCCAGCCTATCTTATCTAGATAATATGCAGAGATAACAATATGCACCAAAAAAACAAGGCATAGCAAGACAAAGCGACAAAAGAGAACACAAATATGACAACAAAAATGAAAACCAATGACCCAGAAAAGAAGAAATCAATTTAAAAAAAGAAAGAAAAATTTTTTAAAAATTTAAAAAGAAAGACAAACCTGTAAATAGATCAAGGTCTGATTTTTGAACTCTAGGCATGTCCTCCAGTCAAGTCTGATGGGGTGCCACACTCTGGCCCCAGAGTCTATCCTTTACACTCCCTTGGGATCTCCCTGCTCTGCTCCCCCAGTTGCTCTGTTGCACGCTCTGTCACACGCCTGAGTCTCCAGTGTTGTCCCCCGCAGGGCCATGGATCAGTGAGGGACATCATGTCTCATAGTGGGAACAGCCATCTGGTCCACTCTGTGCATTGGCTGTTCAGAGCGGGAATATTGTCCTCCAGGCCTGGTGGGCCAGGATGTGCTCCACTCTCTCTCCACCCCCATTCCTTTGCTCCCATGTGCTCTGATCAGACATGTCTCTCTCTTGTGGCTGCAGCTTCACTGCCTTCCTCTATAGTAAATTCTTCTGGGGGCAGGGCTGTGTATATTTCTTTGCAGACCTTAAATTACTTTGTAACCTTTCCTGGTAAACAACGCAACCCTGAGCATTTCTCATTGGTATTGCAACCCATGAAGCTCTTAAAAAAACATTTTGTCATGAATTTGGTGTGTAAGTTCAGTTTCACCATCGCTGTGGCCATTAGAACCAACAAGGTAAAGTAGAGAATGTCACCAAAGACAATATAGTGGTGATCAGGAAATCTGGGGAGGGAGAGATCGGGGGCTAGTGTTTTTCCTAAGTGTGATGAAAGATTTGGAAACAAACAGTGGTGATTGTAGCTTGAAGGTGAAGGTAATTAGTGTCAGTGGAATGTACAAGCAAAAATGCTTGAGATGTTAGGTTACGTGGTTTTCACCTGATTAAAAAAAAAAGAAAGAATGAACCCCTGACTCTGTTCTTTCTGCCTCATGACAATAAAACTTGCCCTAAGAGAAAGTTTTTCTTCTTCTGATTACTAAATACTGGCTTCTAAGTCTAAGATCAAATACTGCAGCCTTCGGGGTGGATTTCACCTCTGCCAAAAGGAAACAACAGTCCTCACATTTCGTCCAATAGCAACATAATTATAAATGGAGAAAGGATTGAGGCTGCCAAGGGCTCATTATACCCAATCCACAATCAATACCCATGGAAGCAGCAGATAAAAAAGTTGGATGACATAATACATTGGGCAGATCTGCTGCATAAGACCTCTTTGAAATGTGTAGCAGCACACCTGCCACTTTGATAACCACGTTGTGCCTGATCCAGGCCATGATATTTCAGTTGCCTCATTTGTAGTCAAAATTGAACAATGAGTGAGAAAAAGCAAAGAAGAATTGTTGCATTTTAACCACGGTGCTGTTAAAGTATATGAAATATATCATGGACTGCCTGAAGAATGAACATCTCTCTCTTGAAAGAAGTACAGTCAGAATGCTCTCAGAAGTAAGTGTGGACTTGGAACATTTCCCCCCCAGGAAACAGCAAAGGACATCATACCTGGTAAAGCAGAGGATTCCTGAAAAGGAAAACCCGTAAAGAGATGGATTTGGACAGTTGTTACAACAACGGGCTTAAACATACCCACGATTGTGAGAAAGGCGAAGGACTGGGCAGGGTTGTGCTTTGTGCTAAACAGGCTTGCTTTGAGTTATAACCAACCTAATAACATGCGAGGTTATTTGAAGAATATTGAACTTAGATTTAGAAAACCTGTAAAAAGGGAGGTGTGGGCGGGAGAAGATGAAGGGGCAGGAGGAGAGAGTGGAGCACAGCCTGGCCCACCAGGCCGTGATGATGATGTTCCTGAGTAGAGCAGCCAGTCCACAGAGAGAACAACATGGCTGGCTCCACTATGAGAAATGATGCCAATCAGTGACTAAAGGCGATACAGGGGACTGCACCGGAGACACAGTATGGGAATTGCACCTGACCTGATCCCACCACACCGAGGCAAATCACTGGGGGAGTGCAGTGGAACAGCAAGGGAATGGAGTGGCAAGGTCCCCAGGGAATGCTGAAAGTGGACTTTGGGGCCAGGGCGTGGTGCCCCAAGACTGGACTGGAAAACGCTTCTAAGGGCCAGCAAACAATCCCTGAACTAACTACAAGCTTTTCTCTTGTGAACTGTTTTGTTCTGTTCTTTGTCAGTGGTTTGTTTTTGTTGTTTTGTTGTCTGGTTGCATACTTTTGCTTTGTTTTCCTCTGTCTTGTTTTCGTGCATGTTAGTGTCTCCACAGGTCTGTCTGAATAGGACAGGCTGGATGAACTATCTGGAGGAAAAACAACGGGACTGACAGTTCTGGGGGGACTTGGGGTGTGGGGGTAGGGGGGGTAAGGAAGTGGTGTTAACAAACCCAGGGACAAGGGAAAAACATGGGACCCCAAATGGTAGAGAAGGGGGAGTGGCAGGCCTGGTGGGAAATGATCTAGGGTAAGGTTGCTTAGAGAAGAGGTATACTCTAGCTCAGGTGGCGACGAAGCATGGTAGTAGGGCAGGAGGAAAGTCAAGGGAGATGGAGGAAAGAGCTAGGAGTCAAAGGGCATTCATGGAGGTCTAGACAAAGACATGTACATGCAAATATATATAGGAGGATGGGGAAATAGATCTATGTGTCTATATTTATAGGTCAAGTATTAAGGTGGCGGAAGGACCTTGGGCCTCTACTCAAACACTCCCTCAATGCATGAATACCTTCTTTTATTAAATTGGAACTCTATGATGCTCACTCTCCCGACACAATGGCTGGAGCCAAAGTGGGTGAACAAGTAAATGTGGTGAAGAAAGCTGATGGTGCCCGGCTATCAAAAGAGATAGTGACTGGGGTCTTAAAGGCTTGAAGATAAACAAGCGGCCATCTAGCTCAGAAGCAACAAAGTCCACATGGAAGAACACACCAGCCTGTGTGATCGAGTGGTCCCAAAGGGATCAGTTACCAGGCATCAAAGAACAAAAAATCATATCATTGACTGCACACCTCCATGATAGGATCGCTGAAGACAAATGGGTGCATAAGCAAATGTGGTGAAGAAAGCTGATGGTGCCCGGCTATCAAAAGAGATAGTGTCTGGGGTCTTAAAGGCTGGAAGGTGAACAAGCGGCCATCTAGCTCAGAAGCAAAAAAGCCCACATGGAAGAAGCACACCGGCCAGTGCGATAACGAGGTGCCAAGGGACCAGGTATAAGGCATCATGCAAAAAAAAAAAGATATAAGTGTGTGTATGTATGTGTATATGTATATAAGTATATATATATATATATATATATATATATATATATATATATATATATATATATATATACCATATTAAATGAAGGGGGAAGTGCAGAGTGGAGACCCAAGGCCCAAGTGTCGGCCAATGGAGATCCCCTCATAGAGGGGTTTAGGAGAGGAGATGGGTTAATTAGGGTGCGAGGTAGTACCGATGAAGAACACAGCTTTCCCCCAGATCCTGGATGCTTCCTCCCCCCAACTACCATGATCCAAATTCTCCCTTGCAGGGCTGGATAGGACAGAGGCTGTACACTGGTACATATGAGGGCTGGAGGTACAGGGAATCCAGGGTGGATGATACCTTCAGGACCAAGGGTGTGAGGGACGATGCTGGGAGAGTGGAAGGTGAGTGGGTTGGAAAGGGGGAACTGATTACAAGGATCCACATGTGACCTCTTCCCTGGGAGAGGGACAGCAGAGAAGGGGGGAAGGGAGACTCCAGATAGGGCAAGATATGACAAAATAACGATGTATAAATTACCAAGGGCACATGAGGGAGCGGGGAAAGGGGAGGGAGGGGAAAAAAAAAGAGGACCTGATGCAAGGGGCTTAAGTGGAGAGCAAATGCTTTGAGAATGATTGGGGCAGGGAATGTATGGATGTGCTTTATACAATTGATGTATGTATATGTATGGATTGTGATAAGAGTTGTATGAGTCCCTAATAAAATATAAAAAAAGAGAAAAAAAAAGGGGGAGGCATGGGAAAAGAAGTGGGTGTTAACAAACCGAGGGACAAGGGAGCAACAAGTGATCCAAAATTCTTGGCGAGGAGGGTGATGGAGGCCTGGTGGGGCTTGATCAAGGGCAATGTAACCAAGAGGAATTACTGAAATTCAAATGAAGGCTGAGCATGATAGTGGGACATGAGGAAAGTAAAAGGAAATAGAGGAAAGAACTAGGACACAAAGGGTATTTATAGAGGTCTAAATCCAGGCATGTAAACATGTAAATGTATTTATATATGATGATGGGAAAATAGATCTATGTGCATATATTTATAGGCTTAGTTTTAAGGTGGCAGATGGACATGGGCCCTCTACTCAAGTACTCCCTCAATGCCAAACACTTTGTTCTATTAAACTGGCATTCCATGGTGCTCACCTTCCCAACACGATCTCTGAAGACAAAGCGGGTGCATAAACAAATGTGGGGAAGAAAGCTGATGGAGCCCAGCTATGAAAAGATATAGCGCCTGGGGTCATAAAAGCTTGAAGGTAAACAAGTAGCCATCTAGCTCAGAAGCAACAAAGCCCACAAGGAAGAAGCACACCAGTTTGTGTGATCATGAGGTGTCCAAATAAGATGAGGCATCAAAGACCCAGAACAAAAAAATCTTATCATTGAGAATGAGGGGGAGTGTGGAGTCGAGACCCAAAGCCCATCTGTAGGTAACTGGACATCCCCTCAAAGAAGCATCTTGGGGAGGAGACAAGCCTGTCAGGGTGCAGTATAGCAACAACGAAAGATACAACTTTCCTCTAGTTCTTAAATGCTTCCTCCCCATCCACTATCATGATTCCAATTTTACCTTACAAATCTGCCAAGACCAGAGCACGTACACTGGTACAGATAAGAGCTGGAAAAAAGGGAATCAAGGACAATAATCCCCTCAGGACCAATAATGAGAGTAGCAATACCAGGAAGGTAGAGGGAAGGTGGGGTGGAAAGGGGGAACCGATTACAAGGATCTACTTATAACCCCCTCCCTGGGGATGAACAATAGAAAAGTGGGTGAAGGGAGACATTGGACAGTGTAAGACATGACAAAATAATAATTTATAAAGTATCAAGGGTTCATGAGGGAGGGGGAGCAAGGAGGGAAGGGGAAAAAATGAGCTGGTACCAAGGGCTCAAGTAGAAAGCAAATGTTTTGAGAATGAGGATGACAACAAATGTGAAAATGTGCTTGACACAATGGATATATGTATAGATTGTCATAAGAGTTGAATGACCCCCCAATAGAATGATTTTTAAAAGGGAAAAATGTAATAGATCTATTTCCTCATTGTCATATATCAATATACGTACATATGTACATGCCTGTATTTAGACCTCTATAAATTCCCTTGGCCTCCTAGTTCTTTTCTCTATTTTATTTTACTTTCCTCATGTCCCACTATCATGTTCAGCCTTCATTTGGGTTTCAGTAATTCGTCTCGGTTACATTGCCCCCGATCAAGCCCTACCAGGCCTCCTAAACCCTCCTCGCCATCATCGTTTTCAAAACATTTTCTTTCTACTTGAGCCCTAGGTATCAGCATCTTATTTCCCCTCACTCTCCCTCCCTGCCAAACTCTCGATCATTTATGAATTACTATTTTCCCATGTCTTACACTGAACAATGTTTCCCTTTACCCCGGGCTTTACTTTTTACAAGAGTAGACTGCCACATCTTTCTCCCTCACCGTGGTTGCTGGATTAGAACCACTGACCTTTCAGTAGCTGAGCATTTATCCATACTGCCAACCAAACTCCTTAGATAATTAAAAAAACAAACAAACTCCCTGCCATTGAGTAGGTTCTGACCCTCTAGCAGAGAAGTAAAACTGCCTTTGTGAGTTTTCAACACACAATTAGACTCAGGACAATAAGGAACGACTATTAAGCATTTAAACATTTTTAAGAAAATGTCTAAAGGTTGGGATTGATGAATTTGATTATAGCAAGATTAGGGGCTTCTAAACATAAAGAGAAAATCATTAAGGCAGTGAACAGATCTGGAGATATCTGGGACAACCAAAGCACCAAAAGGCCTAAATCACAAACATGAAAACCACTCGTGCACATCAACAAGAAAACTACAACCAACAGAAGCAATGGGCAAACGGGTTCTACAGTCATTTCATAACAGGATACACTTCATGAATAAGACATACATATGCTAATGAACACACTATCCCTAATTACTCATCAGATTATGACAAACTAAAACTCAAAGTGATACCAGTACACACCCACTAGAATGGTGTATTAGTCTGGTTTGCTTTAGGGAAACAAATCCACAGAAACTCATATGTATAAGAGAGTTTTATATAAAGGGTAAGTACACATCAACAAAACATCCCAACCCAGTGCTGCCCAAGCCCACAAGTCCAACATTAACCCATATGTCTGACACCAATTCACAGTCATCCTCCACCTCACAAAACACACCCAATGATGCTGACTGCAGGAGAAAAGCTTAGTCAGTGATCGTGTAAGCATCTCAGCGTTGGCAGGGATCTCCACAGGGCTGCTCCAGCACCCAGGGCTGCATCGGGGTAGTTCCATGGGGCTTTTCCACAGGGAAGTCTTACAGGAAGTGAGCCTTGTCAGTTGAAGCAGGGAACTGGCTAAGGGAGCTGCACCATGGTGCGACCATCACAAAGCAAGAGACCTGAGAACTCGAAAAGCAAGGCTCACCGAGCTGTTTATCCCTCCCCCCTTCAATTAACCCCACGTGTGTTTACTGGCCAGGTGGACACAATAAATAACTGCCTCAAATGGCTAACACTAAAGGCTGGAAATACCAAATGTTGCTAGGGATGTAGAGGAACTGGGAATGGAAACTGGCGCAACCAACTTAGAAAACACTTTGGTTTTATCTGCTATTATTAAAGATAGTGTGTCTCAAGAGTGAGAAATTTCTCTCTGTATATAACTGACAAGGGACTGTTTCTAACAACTTTTTTCATAATAGACTAAACATGGAAACAAGTACCCATCAGTAATGGAATGCCATATAGCAGTGAATAAGAGCCAACGACAGTGAAATGCTGCACTATGAAATTATCTCTCAAATTACTATTAGGATATTAAGTTAGGAAAGTCTGATAGAAAGGGTGCATACTTAATTATTTCATTTACAGCAGTGGTTCTCAACCTTCCTAATGCTGCAACCCTTTAATACAGTTCCTCATATTGTGGTGACCCCCCCCCCCAACCATAAAATTATTTTTACCTCGCCTGACTTTTGCAAGGCATTTGGAGAGTAAATATGTTGTTCAACAGAATGTCACTGCCACCATCAAAACCAAAAAATCATGTCAAAATAAACAAACAAGTCACCTTTACATCACTACGAAAAGTCAGTGTTATGGACATTTTTAAGGGGAAAAAAAGCTAAATAAACAATGTCCTCATTACTCACCATTCCAGTAGTGCTGCAATGTATTTACGGGGAAGTGTAACTCTAAATATTCGATCCTCTCACTATTTTATCATAGGACTTACTGGATATGTAAATTATCACACTAACTATGTGTCTAATTCACCAGTAAATGACAAAAGAGAAAAATTGTTTTAAATCAGAAAAGCTATCTATTTTTCAACTTCTTGTTTGCATTACATTTTCCTAGATTGGTTTTCTTTCTTTCCTTTTTTTTCTTTTTTGGATTGAAGATTAGCCTGACAAAAGTATGCAAATTTTCTTTCCAGATGTGCTTTATTAAAAACAAGTAGATAACTGTTACATAATGCATATGCTTGCCAACTATTAACAAAAGAAAATAATTTTCAAGCTGAGATTAAATAATTTCAATTAATTAAAAAAATTATAGATTTTTGTTTTGGTCCCCTAGAACAGTTTTCATAACATTCATGGTGATATCAGAAAGTTTTATAAATGGGGAGGGGAAGTTTCTTGTTCCAGTTCAGTATCTCTTTTTATTTTCTAGGGAATGGAAAGAAGTAGATGTGACAGCAGATTCTGGCCCCATGGCAGTTAAGAAACAAATCCATTAATTATTGCTGTTGTGTTAGTCTGGGTACTTTAGAGAAACAAATCCACAGAAACTCATGTATAAGAGAGAGTTTTATATAAAAGTTAAGTGCGCATCAAGAAAACATCCCAACCCAGTGCTGCCCAAGCCCACAAGTCCAACATTAACCCATTAACCCTCATGTCCAACACCAATCCACAAAGTCCTCCTCCATCTCATGAAACACACACAATGATGCCTACTGCAGGAGGAAAGCTGAATCAATGAACGTGTAAGCATCTCAGCGCTGGCAGGGGTCTCCACACGGCTGCTCCAGCACCCAGGGCTGCATTGGGGTAGGTCCATGGGACTTCTCCTCAGGGATGTGTTGCAGGAAGTGACCCTTGCCAGGTAAAGCAGGAAACTGGCTAAGGGAGCTGCATCCTGGTCCGACCATCACAAAGCGAGAGACCTGAGAACTAGAAAGGTGAGGCTCACTGAGCCATTTATCCTCTGCCCTTCCATTAACCCCACATGTGTTTATTGGCCAGGTTGGCACAATAGACTAACTACCTCAGCTGTTGTTCATAAAGGCAGGTTTTTTTCTTCTTATGTTTTGATGCGTTATTTTAAACACTGTCTTTGAGGAAGCATGTTGAGACATCTGGATTTTTTGCCTTTAACTTTTGGAATTGTTTTGGTCACTATCCTTTGATATTGAAATGACTCAGTACTGTTGAGTGTTGACAATAAAAAGAATTACAAACACCCCCAGGACTTATTGACAACCTGGATGGGAGACACTCCCGTGCCTGCTGGCAGTTCTGGCAGGCCGGGTTGCCCCTGTTCCTTTGTTGTTTCTGAATGTGGGTCTTACCTCAGTCCTTATTCACACTCTCACTCCTTGTTCCCAACAATGGTCATCCTAGTTTACCCCAGCGAACAGCAATGATTATGTCTTCTTCCTCGAGAAGGCTGAATATAAGGAATGAGATTTAGAAAATAACTAGTTATAGTCCTAAAGGTCAACCAATCTGTTTTTAAAAGAGCGTTGACAAATAACCAGCTGTAGTCACCGAGTTCAGCCTACCAGGGTGTACTCTGAAATCAGTTCTGAGTCATCTGCTCTGTTTGGCACCCCTGTTTACAGTACATCTTGAGCCTTCTCATGCAGCCCTGTTACTGGTAAATAGCTTACCCTTTCTGACAGCCTGCATGAGGAAAGGACAGCTGATCTTGGTTGACAAAATGTGTATACCTTCTGGGTGCTGAAGGGATATTTTAGGAAGTCTTGAGCAATTGTTTAAAGTGTACATGTGTGCGTGCCCATGCACGCTTTATGTGATACGTAAAGATTCGTGTTCCAAGAGTGTGTTTTTCTTTCTTAAATATCTGGCTATGAGCCTGCCTCTCAGAGATGGGAAATTTCTTGAGCTATTTCGAATACAGGCTCTGTTTTTATACACCAGAAAGTGGTAACTCTTTGTCCAGCCAGCACTGCCAATGATCTGTGACAATTCCTATTCAGTATGGACTTCAAAAACAAAATGAAAAAAACAGTCAGATCTTTTTATTAGCCTGTTTTGCATATAATCTTTTTTGAATATTTCTAGATTAATGTCACTTCTATAGCAGAAAAGGAGTTATTTAAAGGGATAACCTGATTCTCTGCATAAAGAAAGTCACACAGCTGCCATCTGTTTTATGAAAACTTGGTCTTGGGTTGAGTGCAGGCTGGAAGAGGAAATGTGTGGTTTGAATCCTAGACTCACAGTAAATGTTTACTTCAGTACATGGGCCAACTAAGGGACTCTTTCTAACCTTCATTTTCCTCATTGGTTAAATGGGAAGCAAGATAGTCATCTATATCCTTACAGGAAAACAAAGCATTAGTAATTGATTTGAAAATGTAAACCACTGCAAATGTTTTTTTTTAAAGATTCTGTTTGCAGGGTTAAGCCAAGCACCATTTTTCATTCTGCTGCTTCCTTCCGGGCCAGCACATGCCCAGAGAGAATCACTGCATTTCTCACTGGCAAGACCAAGGCCTGTGCAGCTTAAAAATTTGGAAGCAGGAGAAATGAAGACACATTTTGTAAAAATCCTACTTTGTATTTGTAAAATATGGGAAGGCAGACTCTTCTTGGCCAGAGGCTACATGTACAGGCGAGGTAAGAAAGGCCTGTTAGAAGAATCATAAGTAGAAACAGTGGAGAGATTGTAGCATTCACTCTTGGGGATGTCATAAAAACAGAGAAATAAAAATAATACCCGTAAGAAAGAACATTTTAAATTGGTTCCCAAGTGGAATCAGAAGGATTGGTTTTGTCACTCGTTTAGAAGTCTTTTCAATTGATCATATGCTGGTGTGAATTATTGGGTCTGTCAATGACGTACCCATAATGATGAATGCCAAGTATGTGCCAGCTTTGTACTATGTACTGGAGACTCAAAATTAAATAAGAAACATTTTTGTATTCAAGGTCTTCTTACCTTCCCATGCCCGAGTGCTGACTCACTGTGTCTCTAGAGGTCACATGATGAGAAATTCATACAAGTCACTATGATACTATGTGATAAGTATTGGCCTGGTACAAAAGCATGTGCTATGGTTGAACATTTTGCCTAGAGTGGGCTGAGATTGAAGAAGTAATAGCTGAGCTCGGCCTTGAAGACTGAATAGGACTTAGACTAGTCATTCTGGACCGGGGACACAGCATGAACAAAGACATGGAGCAGTAGATAGAAGTTTTCGGTTCACGGAGATATTTTGGAGAAGAGGAAATGTGAGCATTTCAGGGTCAAGAAGTCCAGATTGGTAACCCTGCTAAGTGACCATTCCCTGGCTGTATGATTTGGGGCATTTTCCTGAAACTCTCTGAGTCTCAATTCCCGCATCGTTAATGTTGTTATCATTCATCCTGCAGTCTTGTGAGGATTACATGAAACCAATGTAGAGGGTTCAGAACAATGCCGGACTGGAGTAGATGATCAGTGGATGGTCACATCTACCACCGGACTCTAGCGATTGCTTTATAATGGAAGCTCGTTTAGTCTACCATGACCTTGTCCTGAGAAAGGCTTTTCAACATCACCATCTATAAAATGGAAAGCACCTCCTTTGCCATGTTGCCTTGAGATGACATTTTATAGCCGACATAGAACCTACAATGGGTGTCAGTAAATATAGTGATTATCACTGAAATGATAACAAAACTTTTCTTTTAAAATTTCAAAAGACGTGCATCCTTTTGAATATTCATATGGAAGACATTGTGAATTTCTCTGTGTGTCAGAATTGGACTTTTTGCTACGGAGAAGGAAAAAAATAACTTTAGCAAGTGTGATGTTTCCCCTGAAAGGTGATGTGTCATTTTAACAGACATGTCCTGCCTGTGAGCTGGTAGCAAGAAGTAAGCCCCTAACCATGTCTTCCTCCCTCCCTCTGTGGCCGTGACCCTGTGCCAAACACCAAATGCAATCATGCTAAAAACAGAGTCGTGCTGTCACTTGGTGGATAGCTCTGGACTTGGTACTCTGAAGCATTTTTAAAAAAATGAATTAAACAACTTTGGGTCCTGAAATTGCCATTTGAAAATTAAGTTTCCCAACTATGTGATTAATTGGACGTGTATAGATGCATGCGGTATCAGCTTGTGGGGAGGATCATGCTCGTCCAAAATCTTTGCCTGAATGATGCATTGGGCCAACTTATAATTATAATGGCAAACAGTTATTACAGCTATGATTGTTAGTATGAACATTTCTAATAAGTAGTATTATAGAGGTCAACCTAATGTTACATCAGTGAACTCAGACTAAAATAGCTCGTGTTCATCTTAACTTTTTTTTCTTTCTAGAACTTTATTTAGTTAGAAAAAACAAAACCCAACCCATCAGGACTTTTCAGTTTTTCCCAAGGAAGTCTCCTTATCTTTTGTCCAGTTTCCTGAAGCTTCGGAGAGGAGATGCCGTCACTGTCCTCTCCGGTTTTTGCTGTGGAGCAGTCAGGACACAGGCGATGGTTTCATGCGAGTTGGTTCAGGTTGAAAAACTGGCATTCACCATCTGACTTAAGCATACTGCCTTGCAGAAGGAGAAATCAGCAGGGCTGTATGAAAATAAGTTTAAAAATGTCACAGAGTCATAGAAACCTTAATTAAACAGGTATCACGACTTGTGAGGCTGCTGTTTCTAGAGTTGCCTTATCGAGGTGTCTGCATTTTGGAAAGTGGGGTTGTCATCAGACCAGTCCCTGAAGGATTCTGGACTCTTGTTTATACCACCTCAAAAGGGCCGTTTTGCCATCTGTGAGGCCCACAAATCCAGTTCCTTTGAGATAGTCTTTGGAACCAGGCGATGAACAAGAAGTCGGAAGAGGTAAGAATGGCTTTTAAAAAGGTGAGTGGGATAAGATTTCCTAAGGAATTTCTTGTAGTTCTTGCTACCTTCAACAAAATTCCTCAGGAGCAACTTTCTTGGACTTTTCTGTTTTGATGTAGTTTTCCGTTTTCTTCAAATTCTTCCTAATAAGCTCCATGGATCATCCCGTATCCTTTGAGAAAATTGATTAAGATTGCCGCATTGAAGTCCCAAAGAACCCAACCAAACAACCAAACTCACTGACATTCAGTTGAAGACAAGCCCTGGTGGCAGTGGGGTTTAGAAGCTGGCCTACTAACTGGAAGGCCAGCAGTTCAAAGGCACTCACCCCTCTATGGGGGGAAGATGAGGCTTTTTGCTCCAGAAAAGATTTAGTCTTGGGTAGTTCGACCCTACGAGCCCTCAAAACTCTCTACACATTTCTGAGGTGACCTCTCTAGTTTGAATTTAAGTGGCCCAGCAGATCCCTTCCTAAGCCACTGCTTTGAAGACCCTCTACCTCGACAAAAACAAGTGTGTTACTGAGAGAATGTATCTGCAGCCACCTGCTGATCACATATGCTTTATTTAGAAAAACATCCATGCAATTATAAAAACTGAAACCACCTGTAGCATTAGTTTCTGACTAACCCTAATAATTGGATTGTCTTGCCATGTAGTGAAGATCCGATCTCAAAACAAGTAGTCTCTCTTCAGCTAGTTTCTTTTTCTTTTTGTGTCTTTGTTGGGTGGAATGAAGGAATCGCTCAGCTTGTTTCTCAAGAAGACCCTGAGACGCAACACTCTCCTGCTGGCTTCTAAGCAGACTGTGCACAACCCATCTGCTTCTTAGTTTACATCGTCAATAAAGTTTGTGATATATATTTAACCGATTTTTCTTGTTTATTCCTCAAAAGAAAAGAAAATGCATCTAACCAACCATTAAAAAAATCATTCGCCATTTGGCCTAGATTTAGATTCTTGCCGTTGGTAGAGACTTTACATCCTTTAAAGATTTTAAAACGAGAGTTTATTTTTCTGATTTATTTTTTCACAACATTTGTCTACTTTTGGCTGAGACACTGGACATTTTAAGTGATGCCTTCGGGGTTCAGAGTGATCACTTTTCTAGTAAATAGTTTCTTTCATCAACATCATTTACTGAAGCAGCAACAACAAAAAATATCTACTAGCCCTCAAGAGGATTCAGACTCATCAAACCTCTATGTGATAAAGAACTGCTTCACGGGATTTCTGAGGCTGTACAGCTTTACAGGTATAAATAGGGAGGAGCCCACGCTTATAAAAAGCAAACTTCTGTGCAAGTTTTTTCTATTGAGTTCTTAGCATGAACAAGAGTAAGTTTGATTACATGAGAAAAGCAACCCAAGAATACATGATCAAAGAACAGCATTTCAAAGATGCGTGTTATATTGATTAGATATGATTTTCTTTTTTTGAAGAAATCTTTTGTTTGGCACCTAGTTTTATTTTTCTTCCTTTAAGTTGATGATTTGCAAACCATGCTGCTAATCCATGGCCACAAGAATTCAGCCCAAGTTACTCTTAAAATTCAACGGCGTACAAAGTGGAAGAGTTGTGTAAGTTGTTGAAAATGCGTCACATGATATTGCCATCTATGAAATAAGGACAGAAAGTTATTTCTCACTATCGGTGTAACTTGGTTTAGCAATTTTTTTTCAGACCACACTCCTTTTCCTTGTACTTTATGTTTCAGATGAAACGAAAAGTGCAACTGGCTTGTCTGTTTTTATTTTTCACTCAGAAATGTATCATGGATAATTCTCATAAATATAGAACACTATATTTTTGAAATCAAGAGAGTTAACATGTTCACTCTTTATCTTTTTTTAAAACAATTTATTAGGGGCTCATACAACTCTTATCACAGTCCATACATATACATACATCAATTGTATAAAGCACATCTGTACATTCTTTGCCCTAATCATTTTCTTTTCTCCTCTTCTTTTTTTACATTTTATTAGGGACTCATACAACTCTTATCACAATCCATACATATACATATATCAATTGTATAAAGCACATCCATACATTCCCTGCCCCAATCATTCTCAAAGCATTTGCTCTCCACTTAAGCCCCTTGCATCAGGTCCTCTTTTTTCCCCCCTCCCTCCCCTCTCCCCCCTCCCTCATGTGCCCTTGGTAATTTATACATCGTTATTTTGTCATATCTTGCCCTATCCGGAGTCTCCCTTCCCCCCTTCTCTGCTGTCCCTCTCCCAGGGAAGAGGTCACATGTGGATCCTTGTAATCAGTTCCCCCTTTCCAACCCACTCACCCTCCACTCTCCCAGCATCGCCCCTCACACCCTTGGTCCTGAAGGCATAATCCACCCTGGATTCCCTGTGCCTCCAGCCCTCCTATGTACCAGTGTACAGCCTCTACCCTATCCAGCCCTGCAAGGGAGAATTCGGATTATGGTAGTTGGGGGGAGGAAGCATCCAGGATCTGGGGGAAAGCTGTGTTCTTCATCGGTACTACCTCGCACCCTAATTAACCCATCGCCTCTCCTAAACCCCTCTATGAGGGGATCTCCATTGGCCGACACTTGGGCCTTGGGTCTCCACTCTGCACTTCCCCCTTCATTTAATATGGTATACACACACACACATACATACACACACACATATATATATATATATACACACATATATCTTTTTTTTTTTTTTTACATGATGCCTTATACCTGGTCCCTTGGCACCTCGTGATCGCACTGGCCGGTGTGCTTCTTCCATGTGGGCTTTTTTGCTTCTGAGCTAGATGGCCGCTTGTTCACCTTCAAGCCTTTAAGACCCCAGACACTATCTCTTTTGATAGCCGGGCACCATCAGCTTTCTTCACCACATTTACTTGTTCACCCACTTTGGCTCCAGCCGTTGTGTCGGGAGAGTGAGCATCATAGAGTTCCAATTTAATAAAAGAAAGTATTCATGCATTGAGGGAGTGTTTGAGCAGAGGCCCAAGGTCCTTCCGCCACCTTAATGCTTAACCTATAAATATAGACACATAGATCTATTTCCCCATCCTCCTATATATATTTGCATGTACATGTCTTTGTCTAGACCTCCATAAATGCCCGCACTCTTTATCTTTTTAAAAGGTTACTTCCCACACTCAATTGGTTTTTAATTGAGTATTTTTCAAAATGATTTTTGATTGAAGCCATTTCCCCAAAAGCATTAAGTCAAGGCTTGTATTCTCAAAACACTTTTATTTAAAACTATATTTAAAGGACATAATGTGCAGACAGTAATCACCTACCCGATTTTAACACAATGGTTTGAAAACAAAGTAATGATAGTCTCTCCAATGTTTTAGCTATGGTATGTCAAATAAGAACTACTTTGGAATTTTTAAACAAACAAACTGAGGCAGCTTTTAAAAATGTGTATTTGAATTCATTATTAATTGGGAGTCAATACATATATCATCATTCCATCGTTCAACCATGTCAAGCAGTATTGTACAAATTGCTACCACAATCCATTTCCCAAACGAGGCAACTTTTTATTCTGTAGTCTTTTCAGGATCCTGAACCACCAGTATGACTACATTGACTGGACAAAGTTGAAGCAGAAAGCAGTGCAGTTTGCAGCTTCTTTCAGCAGGGCCAGGCCAGCAGGCCCAACCCCCACAGGCAAGCAAACGGGCAAAACCAAGAAGAAGATGGAAACTCCTAAGCATGAAGTGAAGAACAGAAGAAAACAGAGCAAGTGGTTGGGGCCGTGTTTGCTTCTCCCCAAATCTACAAATTCTTCTTCTTCTTTAAAATCATTCTATTGGGGGCTCACACAACTCTTATCACAATCCATACATACATCAATTGTATAAAGCACATCTGTGCACTTGTTTCCCTCATCCCTCCCTGCTCCTCTACCACCCACCTCCCTCATAATCTCTTGATCATTTATAAATTATTATTATTTTGTCATATTTTACTCTGTCTGACATCTCCCTTCACCCAGTTTTCTGTTGTCCATCCCCCAGGGAGGAGGTTATATGAAGATCCCTGTAATCGGTTACCCCTCTCTACCCAACCCTCCCTCCAGCCTCCTGGTATTGCCACTCTCTCCACGGGATTCCCTGTGTTTCCCGTCCTGGATTCCCTGTGTTTCCGGTTCCTATTTGTACCAGTGTACATCCTCTGGTCTAGCTAGATATTTAAGGTAGAATTGGGATCATGATAGAGGGGGGGTGGGGAGGAAGCATTTAAAAGAATATTTGTGTGTGTATATGTATATGTATTTATCCATATATGTATACATGTGCCTATACATATGCACACACGTGTACACACACATGCATTGAATGTGCTCCCTCAATTTTTTTGCATGGGATAATATTAGAATCTGGTTGTAGGCCATCTTATTTACTTCTTTCTTTGCATTTTTTTAGTGTATGTGTGTGTGTGTGTGTGTGTGTGTGTATGGTGAGAGAAGAGGTCAACAGTTAACTTTTAGCTTTGTTGAAGTGATGAACTATCACCTGTTTTCATGTTCTCCACTGATGAAATCTCAATGGAATACTCTAGGTCAGCAGGTCTTAACCTGTGGGTCGAATGACCCATTCACAAGGGTTGCCTGATTCATAACAATAGCAAAATTACAGTTATGAAGTAGCAATGGTTGGGGTGCGGAAGTAACTACAACTTGAGGAACTGTATTAAAGCGTCGTGGCATAAGGAAGGTTGAGAACCAGTGCTCTAAGTGCTTCTTTCTTCTGAATTCCAGGAAAGCCATTTTATACTGATGGGTGATTTTTAAATTATAAAAGGTCAGTGTGCAAAAGCAACATTGTCTCCCAATTTCTACTTCTGGAACATATTTTGATGATTACTTTTTTGTTTTTTTTTTTGACTGGTGTGGGGGGTTTTCCGGGAAGACCAGAAAACCTGCTAGACAAATTCTAAAAGAGCTGTAGCACTTGATGATTACTTTTTAAAGATGTCTGTGGAAGCTGGATTGACTTACTAGACTATTTCTTTATTGGAAGTTCTAGGAGACTCCCTTTTCCTCTGCAGGATTGCTGAATTTGACTTGACAACTCACATCACATATTCTTCAATCATCTTCCAATTGACTTTCTCTCTGTAAGAAGATTTTTAAAAAACCCCAAACTTCAGGGCCATAAAATCACTGCCAACCCATCGAAGGCTGTCACTGTTTATGGGAGTAGAAAGCTCTTTTTCTCTCCCATAAAGGACATAGATGTCCAATGAAAAAGAATTACTACAAGGGAAATTGGATACTGACACGGTAGACTTTGTTTGATGTGGATATCTACGAAATCCTTTTTCTGGTAATAGTCCTCATCCCTTGAAACAAGACCCATATTATTTCACAGCAAAAACATCTTCAGGCAGAAACAGGATCAATTGTGAAGATGTTTGAAGATCTAGCCATCACAGGGCAAAGGCAGTCAACCAGGGATGAATATTAGATGTTACTGGACTTCCTGATGGGCATAATGGGCATGGTTTTAGGAGGGACTATTTAGACACTCTTTGCAGGAATGCAACATTCCAATACGAATGCAGCATTTCCTCAGGAGCAAGAGCGTATCTTGACTTTTTTAGAGTACCGGTGCCAGCAGTGTACAGAAATACTTTGAGTTCACTTAGAGGAAAATTGGTCTTGGAAATCTTACATACAGAATAGAGATGTCACCATGGGAAAACTTCCCCAGTTAAAAGAGACCATCAATAATAATTGAGGAGTTATCCTCTCCAGCCTCTGAGCAGCAGACCTGGCTCATTCACAGGTCTCTTATTGAGTTCTTCCTTTACCAGCCAGAGAGTCTTACTGCATTCAGACAAGTTGTCCTCACATTCACTGCTCTTTGGCTCCAGCAGTCATCACAGTCAAAGATATTCGGAGACATTTGTTTTTGTTGTTAGGTGCTGCCACGTCTGCTTCGGATCATAACGAGTCTGTGTGCAACAGAGGGAAACACTGCCCACTCCTGCACAATTCTCAGTACCGTTCTTTTCTTGTTATCATTTTATTGGGGCCTCATACAACTCTTATTACAATCCACACATCCATCAATTGTGTAAAGCTCATTTGTACATTCATTGCCCTCATCATTCTCAAAACATTTGCTCTCCACCTAAGCCCCTGTCATCAGCTCATTTTTCCCCTCCCTCGCTGCTCCCCCCCCATGAACCCTTGATAATTTATTAATTATTATTTTGTCATATTTTGCCCTGTCCCATGTCTCTCCTCATCCACTCTTCTGTTGTCCGTCCCCCAGGGAGGAGGTCACATGTAGATCCTTGTAGTCGGTTCCCCCCTTTCCAACCGACCCTCCCTCCACCTGTCCAGTATCACCACTCTCACCACTGTTCCTGAAGGGATCATCCATCCTGGATTCCCTGTGTTTCCAGTTCCTCTCTTTACCAGTGTACGTCCTCTGGTTTAGCCAGATTTGTAAGGTAGAATTGGTATCATGATAGTGAGGGGGTGGGGTAGGAAGCATTTAGGAACTAGAGGAAAGTTGTATGTTTCATTGTTGCTATATCGCACCCTGACTGGCTCATCTCCTCCCTGACACCCTTCTGTAAGGGCATGTCCAGTAACCTACAAATGGGCTTTGGGTCTCCACTCTGCACTCTCTGCCTCATTCACAATGATAGTATTTTTTGTTCTGATGATGCCTGATCCCTGATCCCTTTGACATCACATGATCGCACAGGCTGGTGTGCTTCTTCCATGTGGGCTTTGCTGCTTCTGAGCTAGATGGCCGCTTATTTACCTTCAAGCTTTTAAGACCCCAGACGCTATATCTTTTTGATAGCCGGGCCCCATCAGCTTTCTTCGCCACATTTGCTTATGCACCCATTTGTCTTCAGTGATCATATCAGGGAGGTGAGCACACAATGATATGATTTTTTGTTCTTTGATGCCTGAAAACTGATCCATTTGGCCGCTTGTTTACCTTCAAGCCTTTAAGACCCCAGGCGTTATATCTTTTGATAGCCGGGTACCATCGGCTTTCTCCACCATTTTTGTTTATTCACCTGTCCAGAAGTTGAGCATCATAGAATGCCAATTTAATAGAAGAAAGTATTCTTGCTTTGAGGGAGTACTTCTGCTACCTTAATACTAAACCTATAAATATATGCACATAGCTATATTTCCCCATCCTCATATAGAAATATATTTACATATGTACATGCCTGTATTTAGATATCTATAAATGTCCTTTGCCTCCTAGCTCTTTCCTCTATTTCCTTTGACTTTCCTCTTGTCCCACTATCATGCTGAGACTTAATTTTGGTTTCAGTAATTCTTCTTGGTTACATTACCCTTGATCACACCCTAGCAGGCCTCCTACACCCTCCTCACCACTGATTTGGATCACTTGTTGTTCCCTTGTCCCTGGGTTTGTTAACGCCTCAGTATTGTTCTTATGTTGGAGCCCAGTTGCTGGAATCACTGTGTCAATCCATCTTATCAACAGCCTTCTTTTTTGCTGTCCCTCCACTTTACCAAGCATAATGGCCTTTTCCAGATACGGGTCTCTCCTGATAAGGCATGAGATAAAGTATCACCATGTTTGTTCTTTGGCAGTCCATGGTAGTTTCAATGTTCTTCGCCAGCACCATAAGTCAGTGTACCAGAGACTAAGATACTGGTAAGTGCTAAAAGACCTAGTCAGATTTTTCCAACAGTAATCTTATCTATTTTCTCAGTTACAGAGCTTGTTATATGCTTGCATGTTAGCTATCTTTGATGGGCCTCAGAAAAAAAGGTGAGGATGTGAATCGTTGTTGTCGAATAACTTCTTGGTGCTTTGTGTTGAGGATTTCTTTCAAAATGCCAATCTCTTAATATTTTAGGCTTTGATCACACCCATCTGTGTATTATCATTAGCGTGTCAGCAGATAAATTGAACCAAGACTCCAGAAAAGACTGAAAGGTGGAATGTGACTTTGATTAGAAATTCAAGACTGGATGCCAATATTTATTTTAAATTAGGTCATGTGGTTATGGGTAGCAATACAATTTCACCATTTGAGCAAATGATTGACAAGGCCACAAGCCTTTTGTTTATAAACCAGGTGTTGGTCATGAATATTGAGAAGAAATGTAATCAGAATAATAGGATAGTGTGTTAGTCTGGGTATATTAGAGAAACAAAGCCACAGAAAATCATATGTATAATAGAGAGTTTTATATAAAGGGTAAGTGCACATCAAGAAAACATCCCAACCCAGTGCTGCCCAAGCCCACAAGTCCAACATTAACCCATATGTCTGACACCAATCCACAAAGTCCTCCTCCATCTCACAAAACACACGCAATGATGCCGACTGCAGGGGGAAAACCGAATCCGTGAACGTGTAAGCATCTCAGCGCTGGCAGGGGTCTCCACACGGCTGCTCTAGCACCCAGGGCTGCATCAGGATAGGTCCATGTGGCTTTTCCTTGGGGATGTCTTGCAGGAAGTGAGCCTTGCCAACTAAACCAGGGAACTGGCTAAGGCAGCTGCACCCTGGTCTGACCATCATAAAGCAAGAGACCTGAGAACTAGAAAGGCGAGGCTCACCAAGCCGTTTTTCCCTTGGCGCTTCAATTAACCCCACATGTGTTTATTGGCCAGGTTGGCACAATAAACTTTAACTCAGATAGAGATTCTTGAGAGACTTCTCTGAAGTGTAATCCCGAGTGTAGTTTGGGGTTACCGCTTTTCACAGTTAACATTTACCCCAAGCCACACTCGGGATTACCTACAAGCAGGTTAATTGAGCACCTGAAGACTCTGGCTTTTACTAAAGAACTGTTTCCAAAAACTGATGAAAATACAAAAGGGAAGACACAGCAATAAAGTATAATAAGCATTTCAGAAACAACAAATTAAATAAGCATTTTTGAGAATTGACATGAAGTTTGCTGTGTCATGTTATCTTATTGAAAAAATAACAAGTAAAGATAATAGACCATTTGTTTTAAATATTCATGGTTTATTTGCATTAAAAGAATGCATCTATTTAGTGTAGAAAAATCTAAAGCCGCAAATAAACAGCAGTCATATATTGTAAGTGGCACCTGGGGAGAGGATCACAATACATTTTGGAGCCTATCTTTCTGATCTTCTAAGTGTATGGAAATGTTTAGCAGAATGCATTGAAAATGATAATGGCGACATATGTGCAAATGTGCTTGATGCACTGGACGAATGTGTGGATTGTGATGAGAACTGTAAGAGCCCTCAATAAAAGTATGGAAAAAGAAAAAGAAAAGCAACTTACAAATGATCTCTTCTCCCTTCCTAGTAATGGAGTTCTGCTGGTGTAACGGGCTACAGTGCTCCACAGAACTGCACAAAATTGCTAGGTGTGAGCTACTCGTTGGCAACCTGTGAATTCAACTGATGGGCTCTGAGGGTCAGTTTAGTTCCACCCATTACCCTAACCTAAGGAGAGTGAGTAAAATGAACGTTCTTGTTTGTGACACCTCCAGGGAGAAATAGGGAGGCTCCCAAGGGGGACTCCAGACTTCTTCAGGGAGTTGGAAGAGTTGTGCCATAGGTATTAGCAAGAGTGAGTTGAGGCGACTGCTCTGAACCACTGTATGATTTGGGTTGATTACCAGACTTTCAGGGCCCTGTCCCCCCATTTATAAAATTAAAGGGTTCAGATGAGGGTGGAAAGTGGGAAAGAGGTTACAGGATTGTTTCTGTTAATTCTCTAGGACGGTTGACCTGAGAAAGGGTTATATTTCTAAGTTGAGGGGGAGGGAATGGAGCTTATCCGAGTGCTCGGCTAAGAGTCTGATTCCATTTAATACCTTCATTTGGCACCCAGGCCTCTGCTTTCCAATATGGCGGCCTCTAGCAACATGTTATTGCCGAGAACTTCAAATGTAACTAGTGCAAATGGAGGAGTAGTGGTTATGCATTGGGCTCCTAACCACCAAATCAGCAGTTATAAACCACTAGCCACCCTGGGGGAGAAAAAGGCTCAGCAACCCACAAGGGCAGTTCTACCCTCTTCTGTAAGGTTGCTATGAGTTGGAATTTCCTTGATGGCAGTGAGTGAGATTCCAAATTGAGATTTGCTGTAAATGTACCCATACATACAAGATTAGTGAACCAAACAGATAGCACATGAAACCAAAGTTAAATAAAAGTAAACAATAAACATACAAAATATACAACAGTTTCTTGATATTGACTGAATGTTAAAATGATATATATTTGATATGTTGGGTTAAGTAAAATATATAGTTAGAATTTACTTTACTTGCTCCCTTTTAATTCTGTAAATGTGACTGCCAGAAAGTTTGAAGCTACATATGGTACTTACATTCTATTAGACAGCACTGATCTAGAATATAATGTCATGGACTCTTCTTTGGGAAAATAGGCAATCACTAATTCTACATAGATGTGGGAGATATTAATATCATAAGAATAGTTTAGTAAAATGGGTATCATCAGAAACCTAGGCATTTCACAGATAAAAGCATAGCAGGC
This sequence comes from Tenrec ecaudatus, assembly GCF_050624435.1. Lineage (NCBI taxonomy): Eukaryota > Metazoa > Chordata > Mammalia > Afrosoricida > Tenrecidae > Tenrec > Tenrec ecaudatus. Next base: position 69,834,677 of record NC_134539.1, on the reverse strand, counting down.
AAATAGGAATGACTAAAAACCACGTGAAGGGAAAGATACAACAGGTTTAGAAATTACATATGAATATGAATTTCCGCACGACAGTAACACTTCAGAGCCAGACTGGCCATGGGAAACCATGTCAGAGAATCGCACCCTGTTTGCCAGGGGTTGATGATTTCCTCGGAGCCTTTCAGTCAACCACCTGCAATCATTTTAAGAAAGAAGGTGGGTGTGGGAGAGGAGGAGGAAACAGGAAACAGGAGTGACTTACAAAGAATATTGATAGACTTTATAGATTGGCCTCACAGCAGGAGGGAGGTCATGGGCGTCAATAAATGATTACCATTGCTCTGATAAGCTGAACGGCTGGCTCAATGGCAACCCTTCTTCTTGGAAAATGCCCTTTCCTTCATCCAAATGAATCACTTACTCCCAGAAAATAGAACACTTGCTGCAGGTGCTGTTCAGTCACAGTAATTGAATTAGTCAACGAGGGTCAGATTTCATGGAAACTTAATAGAAGGGAGAATATAATAAGCCTCATGGACCCTGAAAACATCCTCTGCGCCGATGACTGTTGCTAGTGTGTAGTCTTTCCCTTCTAAATGCCAAAGCACCACTTCACAGAAAAACCTTCCTTCTTCACAATTTCTTCTCCATTTCCTTTTGAGACGTGGCAAGACCTCTAAATCCCCCCTTTACCACTCTGACCCTTCTTGTCAGTGCAGCAGTGTAGCACCAACTGCTGAGCCAGTGTTTGTGGGTTGTAGTGAAAGTGTGAGGCAATAGTTTATGTGAAGTACATGTTAGGTCATCCATAAGCCATTACTACTAGTATATTTGTGTCAGTTTGCAAACAAAAACTGTGTGATACAATTCTAATTCTTTCTTTAGACATACACATGCAAGCTTCCCTGGGTTTGCGTCTCTAGAGAGCCCAGCCCAACACAAGCCCTTGATGATTGTTGTCATCCATGTGTCTGTAAACACACACAGTCCAGGATGCACCCATGTGGGAGCTTCAGGATACCATGGATATTGGATGTTGGGGTCAAAGATAACTTTCTGCGATTGACAAAAGCTGAGTGAAGCCATGTAGACAATCCTTAGCTAATGGACACTCGTAGGGTTATGCTACTTCTCTGGTGTCAATTATCAAAACTGACTTCATCGGTAGGTTGAGTGAGTTGGTCTTAGTCTCTAAATTTCCCAGTGCTAAGATGCTGAGCTTCTTTAAGGCAGCAGGCACACAGAGGAAAGCAAGCTTATGATATTATCTAACTCTCAGATGAGAGTGTTGTTGACAGCAGAGTGGTGGGAATGGACTAGCACTCTCTAAAAGGTCAACGCAACGGCAAATTCCAAAAGCCATGATAAACTGCAGTGTGAGCAAAAGGTTACCATGCATGACAGCTTTCATGTTTTGTTACCACTCGTGTTGTTGAGTTGATCGTGGAATTGATTATTGAGTTGATTGTACCTTATGTTGATTTTTTAAAATTTGTGGCTTATAAATAAGGTTTGTTTAGTTAGGGTTAAATACTTAACATATATCATTTTAAAATCCAAACAACAGAAAGAATGAAAAGAAGATAGCAATAATCAGTCTAAATCTTTATCTCCCAGAATGATCATTGAAATAAGAGTAGTATCCTAATGTCTATGCCTTTACATGAGGGTCGGTATAAATTGTTTTGTAGCCTACATTAAAAAAAACCAACTCTTTTTTTAATTAAAAATATATTTTAAAACTATTTAATAAAATGTAAATATATTTCTAAACAAGTGATTACTGATTAGAATAATCTTTTGTAATAGTCACATTCTACTATATGCACATACCATAATATATTTATTTATTCCCTTATTGATTATTAATTTTCTAGTGTTAAGGATAGGGATGTGATCGTGATGAACATGAAGCCAAACCAAAGCATACAGACAGATTCAAAGGAGTTGGGATTGAAAGGAGCACACGTACTTCTTTCAGGAAGCAATTAAGAGGCAGACAGTAAATATACAGTGAAAATCAGATTGCTCCTGGGATGCCATAATGCCTGACTAGTATTAGATTAGTATCTTGTGGTCAGTATTTTTCTGAAGAATGGAACTTTATGTTTAATCACCATATCTAAAAATTTATTTTCATGCTGTTAGAGATAGGGAGGTAATAGAAACTAATTAGAAATAATTAGAAATAAATAGCATGGTTTCTCAGGCTGAAACCATGCTATTTATTTCTAATTAGCCCACCCCTTATTCACATGACAAGACGTGTATTGGTTTCTCATTTGAATATAAACACTCATTGTCATTCATTTTAAATGGACTTCTTTGTTTTACGTAGTAAATCCAGAACTCCTCAGACGGGGGTTTCTCTGTCTCTCCTTGTTACTCTTTGCCTATAGTTTTGCAGAACACGGGTTAAGTATACAGAAACAAAATGCAAAAATTCCTACAAGTTGTATTTAAAAAAATAAAAATTCCAAGCATATTAAAGCAATGTTATTAAGTGATTTGAAATGAGTTTGTCCAGGAAATGAATTTGGGTGATGTTTTATTTATTCTTTTATGTCTACAACAGGGGAGCCCTGGTGCTGTAGTAGTGAGCATGGGCCTGCTAATCACAGGGTTAGCAGTGGGAAACCATCAGCCACTGCCTGGGAGAAAGGGGCGGCTTTCTACCTTGTCAAGAGTTTCAGTCTCAGAAACTCACAGGGGCAGATCTACCCTGTCTTATAGAGTCCCTATGAATCAGAATTGACTCAATGGCAGTGAGTATTTTTTGGGTTTGCCTTATACAGAGTCTGAGACATGTTGTTGGATACTATTGAGTCAATGTCACTCATAGTGACCCCATGTGACAGAATAGAACTACCCCATAAGGTTTCCTTGGCATAAGGTTTCCAGATTGCCAAACTTTTCTTTAGCAGTGCTGACCTGTTTGCACCAGTAGGACTCCTTACCTGGAATATCGTGGGCATAAAGGAAATACTTGTTGAAGAAATGAATGAACAATGAAGTCACTTTCAATTCGTGACTTAAATAGTCCCAGCATTCTGAACCAGTGAAGCCAGTTAGTAATACAATTAAAACAATACACATGGGTTACAGAAGAATAGATTTTTCTACACCTAAAGGTAAGATGAATGTTTTCCACCTAACATAATTCACCAGTGTTATCATTCCCAAGGTCAGTGGGAAGGGTTAGGAAATGTGTGGGCCAAATTGAGCTTGTTGCCTGCTTCAGTTCAGTCAATGAGCTAAGAATGATTTTTTTTTGTATTTTTAATGGTCAGGAAAAGAAAAGAATAATGACTTGCGACACATGAAAATGATATACAATCTAAATGTCAGTATACCTAAATCAAATTCCATTGTAACACTCACTTTCTGTATAAGCGTTGGCTGCTTTCTCACTACAATGGCTTAGTTGAATAGTGCCCACAAGGCTTAAAATAAACGTTATCTGGCCCTTGACAAAGAAAAATGTCCAACCCTTGCCCTCCAGATGATTTTTTGCAGGATGAGGTATTGTTCAGTCAAAAATAAGAATTCTTTTGGGCTCCTTTTCCTATTGGATGCTAATGCAGTATTCTAAAATGACAGATAAACTGATAAAAGATCAAAACAGAATCCAATTTTGTTAACTTGAATTTAGTAGTTTGGGTATATTTTTCTTTTTATCTTCATCATCCCAATTGACAAGACACATATTGCATGCACATTGTAAAAACCTTGCTTGCATACACACCTCTAGTTAGCTTTTAATGCCAGTGGTTCTTAGATACTCTTGTTATTGGGGCTGGTTGTTCACCTCTGAGTTTCCTCCGCCCTGCCTGCCCATAGTCTTATAGGCTGAGATGGAGTCCATTGGCTGGGAGACTGCTTGTTCCCATCACAGTCTTCAGCAGGACTTTAGAAACTGGACTCCTGAGATTCTGTGGGAAATTAAAAGGGTTTTATTTATACTCAAAGTATGTGAAAGGAATGCATATTTTGCATGCATTTTAGGGTCAAGTTATTATCATTATTCAGCTTCCCTTTCTTACACTATGGAGACGCTCATTTTCCTCAGGCTCCTAAGTCAAATCAAGGATCACAAGGAAAGTTCTATCGCCGTTGCTCTTGAACAAGATCACCATACTATTGATTATGAAAGAGAGAGAGAGAGAGAGAGAGAGAGAGAGAGAGAGAGAGAGAGAGAGAGAAACGTGTTGCCTGTGTAGACTGTCTCACTGGTTTTCATTTTGGCATTCCTAAGTAGTTCATTAAAAAGAAATCAACGTCTTACTTTCAAATGACGTCCACAGCTCTTTAGTCCCCAGTCTAAACTTCCGAAGAGAAATCGATTGACTGCTGCGATCCTGGTCGTATGAAGCTTCAGCTTCTCTAAACCTGATGTGGTGAGGATGGCACAGTTCCTTTTTTCTTCTTCACAACACTTCTTGTCACGATTCCCCTATTGAATTGTATGCTGTGTCAGTTGAATGCCAATAAAACTGTTGGAAAGTAAAACCAATAACAAACAGCCCCACACACCCAAAATGTAAGTCCTCTTTTAGCCAAGGGGAGCCTAGGCTAGGCGCTGGGCTGCTAACCACAAGGTGTGCAGTTGAAACCTACCGGCTGCTCCGCTGGAGAAGGTGAGACTGGCTGCTGGAGTTACGATCCGTCAGAATGGACTCACAGCAGTTTCTGTTGGTTAACATGTCCACACTCTCTCACTGCCATCGAGTCCGTCCAAACTCATAGAGACCCTACAGGACAGGGAAGAACTGCTCTTGTGGGTTTACGAGACTGTCACTCTTTATGGGAGTGGAAAACCTCATCTTTCTCCTGCAGATCGGCTTGTGGTTTCAAACTGCTGAACTTGCCGTTAACAGCCCAACACATGACCAATATGCTACCAGCCCTTTACCCATGATCCCAGTAAGATAAGAATAATCAAAGAGTTAATAAAAAGAACCTTATAATAACAATAGCCATACCTATTTTATGCAAGGACCTACGGCTTTAATTTTAATCCTGTGGAATACATATTCTGTTCCTTTTACAGATAAGGAAACGATACATAAACCAACCTCACTGCCCGAAACTGGAACTGTTTGTGGGAGTAGAAAGCCCAGTCTCTCTCCAGTAGAACTGCTGGTGGTTTCGAACTGCCACCATGAGGATCGCAGCCGAACTCGTAACCACTATATCACCAGGGCTTCTAAGCAAAGCCTAGGGAGGCTAAATAACCCATCCAAAATGGTAATGGTGGCAGCTTAAATCCAGGCAACTTCTTGAAATGGATTTAGATCACTTTGCATATTGCTACACTAATGGTAGCTAAATCATGTCCTTTAGTGTAGAATTTAAAGCCAATAAATTACCTTCTGCTTCAACCCCACTACTAGCTTCTCATTACTCTTAGGGTGAAGTGTAAATTCCCCAGCCAAGCCTTCACATGCCCCTGCTTGTGTTTGCAACCTTCTCAAACCTTACCCTCGTTCTGCTTTGCTGACATTCCAATATTTCGTATATCCGAAGCTTCTTTCCACACCAAAATCTGGGCCTGTGCTAGGACAACTTTTCCTGTTCCCACCTCTCCTGTCAGACTTGCTTCCTGCCTCTCACATTTCATTTTAAGCATCGCTTCATCTGGGAAGGATTCTAGGTCCTCCCGTTCTACTAGATCAGCTCTCCTGTCATGTTTACCCCTTTCTTTTTTTTTTTTAATTTTAACAATTTATTAGGGGCTCATACAATTCTTATCACAGTTCATACATATACATAGTTTACCCCTTTCTTGATCCTTACTTTGTCCTTCATAATATTCGTCTTTGTCCCAATTTCAATGAAATCCCAATTAGTGTAAAATGTTTTTTTTTTTGATGTCTGACTTTTGAAAGTTATAAATCTTCCTTGCCATTTTCCCTAGGTATAGGCTTGGAACATATTAAAAATATTAGTATGTAAATATGCTTTATACCCAAGCCAACCATTGCCACTGAATTCTCCAAATACCAACTCATAGAGAACCTATGTAGGGTTTCCCAGGTTAATGTTTTAGGGAGCGGCGTGCCTCTTTCTTCCACGGAGCAGTTGGTGGGTTTGAGCAGATGTGCTTACTGTTAGCTGACCAGTGCTTACGCCACAGCCTCCACAGCGATCCCAAAGATACTATATAGCTATGGTGAAATTGCGAATGTTTGGAAACGGAGGAAGAGGGCAGTAACCGTCAACTGATTTGTCTAGGACTTGGAATCAGGGGCATTTTATGTCCAAATTATGATGGACATTAATATTTTCTTTTTTCAAAGACAAAGATTTTATTTTTCAGGGCACAGAAAGCAGACTGACTGCCAGCATGTGCATCAGTTTCCCTTGCCCTAAGTCCCATGGGGTATTCCGTGGACCCCGTGGCTGCCACACATGCAGTGAATTTGTGTGGGCCCAGAAACACCGAGCTTGCAGAGCCTGCCACTTTTTCATTTTTTATCTTTTTATTGGGGGCTCGTACAACTCTGATCACAATCCCCCCATCCATCCATTGTGTCAAGCACACGTGAACATTTGTTGGCATCATCATTTTCAAACCAATTTCTTTCTACTTGAGCCATTGGTATCAGCTCCTCATTTGCTTTCCCTCTCTCCTCCGCCCTCCTTCACTCCCTCACCCTTGGAAATTTATAAATTATTATTTTTTCTCATGTCTTACACTGACTGGTGTCTCCCTTTACCCACTTTTTCTGTTGTCCATCACCCAGGGAGGAGGTTATATGTAGATCATTGTGATTGGTTCCCTCTTTCTACCCCCACCTTCCCCTTCCCCTCCTGGTATTGATATTCTCAATATTGGTCCTGAGGGGTTTATCTGTCCTTTATTTCCTGTGTTTTTAGTTCTTATCTGTACCAGTGTACATGCTCTGGTCTACCTAGATTTGTAAGGCAGAATTAGGGTCAGAAAAATGGGGGAAGGAAGCATTAAAGAACTAGAAGAAAGTTTTATGTTTCAATGGTGCTATACTGCACCCAGAGTGACTCATCTCTTCCTTGTGACCCTTCTGTAAGGGGATGTTCAATTGTCTACAGATGGACTTTGGGTCTCCACTTTGCACTCCCCCATCATTCACAATAGTTTGGACTGACTTTATTTTAAGATTTCTATTTCATTATTTGTATTAAGTAATCATCATTTATTCTGCTCAACTTGTCATCTTGACATGAAGTCCATTGAGTCTTATCTGTTTATTTACCAATAAGGATTTATCACATCTTGACTACGTGCTAATCAAGAAAGTACTGAAGGAAAAAATAGGCTTTTGAAAGTTTCACATGACCAGTATGTAAATTTAAACTTTTTTTCTTTTTCTTTTTAAAAAAATCATTTAAATAGGGGCTCATACAAGTCTTATCACAATCCATACATACATCAATTGTGTAAAGCACATTTGTACATTCATTGCCCTCATCATTCTCAAAACATTTGCTTTCCACTTAAGCCCCTGGCATCAGCTCCTCATTTCTCCCCCTCCCTCCCCACTCTCCCCTCCCACATGAACCCTTGATAATTTATAAATTATTATTTTGTCTTATCTTACCCTGAGTGATGTCTCCCTTCACCCACTTCTCTGTTGTCTGTCCCCCAGGGAGGATGTCAAATGTAGACCCTTGAAATGGGTTCCCCCTTTCCAAACCCAACCTCCCTGTGCCCTCCCAGTATCGCCTCTCACACCACTGGTCCTGAGGGGATCATCTGCCCTGGATTCCCTGTTTCCAGTTCCCATCTACAAGGCACATTGTAAGCATTTTATATACAATACTTCATTTATTCCTCTTAAAAATACCAGAAATCTAGAAAAGTGTACAGGGGAGGAAATTGAGACACATCAAAGTTAAATAATTTGCTTAAGGTCACTCAGCTTTTAATTGATAGGGATGGGGAAAAAAACCCCAAGTTTTCATGCCCCTGCCCTTCTTAACTATCTCAGAAGGAAGCCTCTCTAGGGGTTAGAAGGAGACATGAGGGAGAGACTCCTGGAACTGCAGAGTCAAAAGCACTTCCTAGTATCATCCCTTCCTATGCCCTTTCCTAGCAGGAATCCCCTGAAAGCCAGGCCGGATGAAGTGTGACTTTGCTCTTCCTTATACGCTGCTGGTGGCCTGGAAACTGGTGTCACGTGAGGCAGCCTAGTCCATTTTTAGACCGCTCCGTCACCCAGTTGTTCCCAGTTTTGAGCAGAAATAGTTTATCTCACCACCTTCACCTACTTGTCCCAGATCTATTTTCTGGTGCCCCACTGAACAAGACTTCTCTTTCTGCCAACAGGCCCACCTTTTAAGGTTTGAAAACTCCAGGGAAATTGGAACGGTTTCCTCCAGTGCCCGTCCTTCTTTCCCGATGCACAGCAGCAAGACAGATTTTATGTCTAAATAAGACAGCACTTCACAACTAATACTTCAAAGTTCACCTTTTCACTTGCGTGTCTATTAACCAGAAGGCCATGATTATGCATGTGAAAGATTGGCGTTGTTTTAGGTTTTGTCTTGATTGGGACAGTAGAGCTAGCTCTGCAGTCTCTGTACTTTATTTTTCAGCTGTCTTTTTGTTTTGTTTTGGTTCGTTTTAATCATTTTATTAGGGGCTCATACAACTCATCACAATCCATGCAAACATCAATTGTTTCAAGCACATTTGTGCATTTGTTACCCTCATCATTCTCAAAGCACTTGCTCTCCACTTAAGCTCCTGGCATCAGCTCCTCATTTTCCCTTCTCCCTCTCTGCTCCCCACTCCCTCATGAGCCCTTGATAATTTATAAATTATTATTTTGTCATATCTTACACTGTCTGATGTCTTCCTTCACCCACCCAGGGAGGAGCTTATATGTCGATCCCTGGAATCCGTTCCCCTTTCCAGTCCACCCTCCCTCCACCCTCTCAGTTGGTTTTATGTGTGATGAGAACGCAGGCGGTATGGTGGTTATCCGCTGGGCTGCACCTCGGAAACTCAGAGGGCCCATTCTACCCTGTCCTCTAGGGTCGCTATGCACGGACACCATGGCCTTGAGTTTATATGTGCCACTGCTTGGGCCTCCGGTAGGCCCTAGTGGCCATCTGTTAAGGAGGACCACTGCTTCCCTTCATTTCTTCAAAATGAGAGAGGCACGCAGGATCGTGATAATTTTGTGGAGATAGAGGGCTGAAAGGTACAGACAACGAAGAAAGCAAAAGTGGTTTTGAATATCACGACAAAAGAATCTGGAACAAGTGAGTGAGGTGTGGGTCTCCTGGGTGAAGGGTAGGAGAAATTGTCTAATATCAACAAGGAATAAGGGGCTTGGCAGTGCACTGAGTTAAGCCTTGAGCTTCTAACCAACAGGTCAACTGTTCCAATCCACCAGCCGCCCTGTGGAACAGTCTGCTTCCAGAAGGGTTTACAATCTGGGCAACTCAACGGAGCAGTTCTACTCTGTTCTATAGGGTCACCATGAATCGGAACAGACTCATGGGCAGTGGTTGGATCAAGGGAAATATTAAAATAGAGTAGCTTTAGCAATAGCTATGGTATTTCTGACTTCATTTGAGGAAGGACAAAGATTACAGAGCACATAAAACGTGACATTTTAATTAAATTAAGCATAATAGCTGCTTAGAGAAGTCCCAAGGGAGTCTTGGTAGCACAGTGATGGCGTCGCTGGGCTAGTAACGAAGGGCTTGGTGACTTGAACCCGCCATGCAAGAGAAGACCCAGAAACCTGCTCTTGTAAAGATGACAGTCTAGACCACCTCTCTCCTATGAGGGCCACTAAGTCTGGACAGCATACACTAACAACAACATGGAAGCGGTGTTTGGCTATCATTTATGCAATATTCACATTCATATAAACATTTTTATTAGAGTTTGGGAGTAAGTTTCCAGAGCACATTAGTTTTCCATTCATCGATTTATTTGAAATTCAACATTACTTGACACCTCCTCCAGGCGACAGGGCTCTTCCTCTGTCCTCGCTGGATCCCAGTTTCATTCCTTCCTCTGTTTCAGCTTCTTCCTGCCTTCTGAGTTTTGTTTCTGGGAAAGTGCTTTGCTTTTGCTCTGTTAGGGTTGAGGGTACAGTCAGTCCCTCCCGGTCTTATTATTCCCCTAAAGATCCTTTATGACCAACAGTTTGGTCTGGCTTATCCTTTTGTCTCCCGGGGATACCAGTCCTTAAAAAAAAAGATAAGTATGTTATTCAGCTTAAATATTATGAGTGGAACCCAGAGCCCCGAGGCTGAAACAATGTTCAGTATACGTGCTTGGCTGCTAACCGAAAGGTCAGCAGGTTGAACCCTCTAGTAGCTCCTTGGGAGAAAGATAGGGCGGTCTGCTTCTGATAGCCTTGGAGCCCGTTCTACTTCGTCCTGTAGAATTGCTTGAGTTGGCATTGACCTGAAAGCAACTTTTCCCCCTTTTTCTTTTTTTAATCCTGTCCAGTGACCTGCCTGCAGCAGTTTGGGGTAGAATTACACTTGGAGTCCTGGCCACTGAACGGTGAACTCTTGGCTCCTAACACTGACTCCTACTTCCCAGCCACAAACCGCCCCTTTAGTGCTTACCACTGCTGGCCTTTATTACTGCTGCCCATGGGGAGGGAGGGATGCAGCACAGAAGTGCCATCGGCGGTTTTGGGGGAGCGAGTAGCATTGAGAACTGACTGATTCTTTTTCACCATGCTGTGTTCCCAAATTAATCTGCTTCCTGCCAGCCATGAACTGACACGGATTGCTATTTTATGGTTATTTCAGGCACCACATTTATCCTCCACAATTACGTTTTTCCATTATAATGATCAGAGATGTCCTTTTGGGATCCCGGAAGCTGTGTGCAGAGGTGCCCATTATTTCCAATATATCTATTCTTCTGCCCAATTTAGGAGCTCTGGTTGCGCAGTGGTTGCATGTTGGGCTGCTAACTGCAGGGTCAACAGGTCAAAACCACCAGCCCCTCCGTGGGAGAAAGGCAGGGCTCTCCAACCCCACAAAAAGTTATAGCCTCTGAAAAGGGTAGTTCTACCCTGTTGTATTGAGCTGCTGTGAGTCAGCATAGACTCAGTGGCATTGTGCTTGGTTTTTGGTGTGCCCAATTGGTGCTAGGCTATTTGGAATTTGACAGATCCACATTGTGTATCCTACACTTCCCAATGCTTGCCCAGGGAAAAGGAATAAGAATGAAGCCACCCCCAAATAGCTTGAAGGGAAAAACAAGCTAGTCGACACCACTCAGTTTTGTTTTGCTGTATGTATCTTTTAGAAGAACTCTTTGTTGTATCTCTCTTATGTTTGTTAACTTCCATGATTAATATCCCACAAATTTTATAAGTTCAAAAACAGGTAGCAAAAAAGAATTAGGATCAAAGGAACTTTATGGTGCCATGGATTGAAAAAAGGGTATTTTAGTCAGACCTATGTTCATCCATGTTGCTTTCCCACAGCTTTTCATACGTTTTGTCACATGTTTCCTAGGCTTGCTCCTGCATCAATGGAAACCAATCTGGGGAAGAGGCAGGAGGAGTGTGCGCCTCTTCATCCTCTTTGGATGGCAAGGAGCACTTTTCGGAATGATCTTGGGCGTGGCGCGTGCTGGTGGTCCATACTGAATGTGACTGTCTGGAGGCTTTCTGCTGTTGGAATTCCACAGCAAATGCTTTAGCCGAATAATGAAAGAAACACATAAGACCTGATCCTTGGGGGGAAAAATCTTTAAGTGTGTTTTATAATACATACGCAATTGCATTTGTTTCTCATGATGACCTTGGACGCTCAGGAGTTGCTACCCTTGCACCACCAAACACAGCTTGTTTAGGTGCAGTTTGAAATTAATCTTCACATTGCCTTATTTGTTCCCAGATGCAAAACTACCTGGAAAACAGAATTTAGGTCCACATTTTTAGAAATCCTCACACAGTGTCTTTAATAATGCAAAAATGAAGACATTTTGGCTCAAAGATGAGGGTTTAATCAAAGACTCCAAACATGATGAACTACAGAGGCTCAGATTCAGACACTTGCCAATGTTCACATACCCTTTCCATGACATGATAATTGATTCCCTTATACATGTACTGGCTTCTGTCTTATATTTTACATGTTTTGTGTCTTGGATGTTGCATTATGATACACGACTTCTCGCCTATTCACTCAAGTAGCTACCATAGTAACTTTATCTGAAGATGAACATGAGCATATAAAGAAAACAAAGAAAAGATTTGGTACACTGAGAATCTTCCTACTAGGAAGGAGAAACTAGGCATACAGGTATGAACAAAGAAGAATTCATATTAAATCTGTTGCATGTCACTGTTAGCCCTGGCATGTTATATTAGAGGGGGAGTTCCAATATTGAAATGCAACTATGACCAAAGAAAGACTCCTCTTGTCTTCTTCTTCCTCCTCTCCACCCGCCCCCACTGCAAACCAGGGTTTTTGGGGTATTTCCCTACATTTGTTTCTAAGCTCACAGTCATAAGTTGTTTGTTTTTTTTTTTAGGAAGTGCGGCGAAGAAACTTTCCAAATGCTGAGGGTTTTGTCTATAAATTTCTTTCCTTAAGATTTGCAGTGGAGAAACAATGGGCAAGATTTCTTGATGAGAGGCATTGGCTCTCATCTTTTGTCTAAGTGGGGAACTGAAGCATTCTAAGTAGTGGATAGAATTTATTACAGTTGGAAGAGTGTTGCTCAGCTTGCGGATTCTCATGGATAGATGGACGAGGGTGGTATTTTTGCCCTTGAACTACAGCCACAGCCAAAGCCACACACTTTCCCAAAAATGTGTTAAGAGAATACTCATGAGCTGTTTTCACTTTCACACCATCACAGTCTTGGGGGTGGGAGGGCATTCAAGGAAACTGACTATATTGAGTCTGAATTTATCTTAAAACAGTGCAGTTGTAGCTGCTGATAGATATTACTCTGTCTTGCTGCTCATAGGTCAGGCTATCAGAGAATTTCTAAACTTCTAACTCACCTTTGTTTCAAAAGTATTCTCCTGGTTTGCATCGAATAATGCATATATATTTCATTTCAACTCATTCATTATTATCCCCGTAAGGTACCATCTCTTTTTTTTTCTAGTGGAAATTTTTAGTGAGTGCGGTTCCCCCTTGCTTATGTCATTATGGATGAAAGCTGTTATTACCATGGACCGTGCTGTGCTGCTGTATAAGGTACCACCTCTTATTCTGCTTTCTCCCTGTGTTGCCTGGTTTTGTTCCTCTTTCTTTCCTAACCCTTGGGACTGCACCTCTGATCTTAAATGGTCCCTTAGTCTTTCTCAGCGGTGAACTCACTGCCTGACCTGAATGATGATTGAGGGCCAAAGTCTTGGTGGTTCCACTATGTCTCTTTGACCAGTGAACCTGGGCTCTTTTATTATTTGAATCTCGTCCCACAATTTTTCTTTCATTCTATCCAGGACCTTTTAATATGATCCTTTTCAGGACAGTTGTTGTTGGTAGCCAGGAACCATCTAGTTCTTCCGGTCTCAGGGTTGTGAAGACAGATGCTTGTGTGCTCCATGAAGCTATTGGACTACTCGTTTCCATATGTCTTTTTATTTTTATCATTCTTCTTGATGCTGGACTGGTGGAGATTAAGGGCTACACCTTATATGACTGCTTGCGAGCTTTTAAGATCCCATTTGCTATTCACTAGAGTAGGATATAGAACACGGTTTTTGTGAATTATATTGTCCCAGTAGACCTTGATGTCCCTTGAGACTATAGTGTGATCCCCCAAATCCAAAGAGAGAGTGAAGAGGAGAAAAGCTACACCCAAACACTCACATACATCACCAGGAGCTGGAGAGAAACGTTAGGCAGGAATGATCTGACAATTATATAATAATTATTTATTTACCAATTATCTTTCAACAAGTACACTTAAGAACTAATAAAAGATTAAATAAAATGTTATGAAATTATCTCTAAAAATATATGACTGAGTGGCAAGGTCCCCAGGGAATGCTGAAAGTGGACTTTGGGGCCAGGGCGTGGTGCCCCAACAGACTGGACTGGAAAACGCTCCTAAGGGCCAGCAAACGATCCCTGAACTAACGACAAGCTTTTCTCTAGTGAAAAAAAAATATATATGACTGGATTTATTGACATTTGGTTTACCCCTAACCTCTCAAAACTGCCTCTCAGGTATCTGGATTTCCTGATAAAGTTTTTTGACTTCTGCATTAGGTAACAGTATGGAAAAATCACAACATTTATAGAAAGTTACAGAAATAAAAATGGAGACCTTTTTATATGTGCTTTCCACTCGGTTGTTGTCTTAACCTTAAAGGATGTAGGATGTTGTAGTATTTAAGAGCTTGTCTTAAAGAAGAGAGAGTCTTCTTGGTTTTTGCTCTAACAATGGTTATTTTACCAGCTGTGTGACTTTGGTCAACTCACTGAACCTTTCTGTATTTTTGTAAAACAGGAATTTCATTAGTATCTACTTCCTAGGGCTGTTCTAGAGACTATATAAATTACTGCATGCAGAACCGTGCCAAGTAGGACCAGGCATGTCGCAATTACTTTAAAAATATTATGTGCGATATAATTTTAGAGAACAAGCCATTTGGTCTCTGAAAGTTCAAGAATTGTTATGTTTTTGTTCATTGATGTATCCTAAGTGTTTATGGCAGTGTCTGAAACAAAGTAGGCACAGATAAGTATGGAGGTCTATCTTAAAGACACGAAAGGAACTGAACACGAAGTAGTATAACCTGTATCCCCAATTAGAGGACCTGTTGGCGTAGTGGTTATGCATTGGGCTGCAATCAGCAAGGTCAGCAGTTTGAAACCACCAGCTGCTCTGTGGGAGCAAGACAGGGCTTTCTGTTCCCATAAGGAGTGACAGTCTTGGAAACCCACAGGGGTAGTTCGAGCCTGTCCTATCAGTTGATCCTAGGGTCACAATGAGTTGGCATCAAGTCAATGGCAGTAAGTTTCTTTATAGCCCCAATTATTTAAGTGCATAGAAATGCCACAGCAATTGTGTTTGGTCGGATTATCTGGCTTCGTAGATAGAAAATAATCGCTAACCCGTATGTGTCAGACTACAGCACTTTGACATGCATCATCTCATTGAATCCGCACAACAGCCCCATGAGGTGTCCATTGTTACAAGTGAAGAAGCAGAGAGGTTTTCATTCTTTGATGGCTGTAGTAGGTTCCATTCTTGGGTCCTTAGTTATTCACTCCTACACCATCTAGTCTTTCAAGAAGTAGAACACAATAATGACACCATTGTGAGTGTATGTGTGTGTGTGTGTAGTTGCCACAAAATTAGGGAGCTTGTGGTCATGTGTGTGATTTTGGAGTATGTGCAGGATAGCATCCTTCTGATCCTAATAGCATAACGCACACTTTGGTGCCCACTTAGAGTTACATCCTTATTCCACCAGTCTGTGTAGTCTTGGCGATGTCCTTGGCCTTCTCTGATTCATTTTCCTAATTTGGGAAACAGGGATGTCGATGCCAGCCTCTCAGGGGCCTCGTGGTGATTTCATGAAATGGTCTGAGGGGATACCACCTTGGAACAGTTCTTGGCTGGTAAAAAGGAGAGTACTTAGCATTTGCTTATCTTTTCCCTTCCTGGTTCTTACTGAATAGCTGAACAACTTTAAAGCAATGGTTTTCAATAAGAATTATTTAACTCCTCTCGGGTCATTTATCAATTTTTTGGGAAAAAAATTTTTGGTTACCACCAGTGTGGTGGGTGGCATAAGTTATTGGCATCTTTTGAGATGCTGTTAATATCCTGCAATGTACAGGACATCCCTTTGTAACAAGTATCCAGTCCCAAGTGAGGTTGAGCTCATTGTTAATTGTAACAATGCTTCTTGCAGGGGAGGACATGGGTCAATTGTGTGTGTTCATGTGCAGATAATTACCCCATGCCCAGAGCACAAATATGGACTTTATCCTGCCTGTCAAAAGCAGAGTAATCCTGCGGGGGCAGGGGAAGGCAAAGATAGGATGCCTATCCATCCTTTTATAGTCATTTAAACTAAAAATTGAAGCTCATTCATACATTGCACAAGACTGCTGATTATGTGAAAAGTGTGTGGGGCTAAGAATTAAAAGGCATCAAGGGTCAAAAAATGCTCACTTGACTGATTCCAGTGTCTCAGGCAAGTTATTCTATCTTAATTTCCAAATCAGTGAAACAGAAAATATGATTTTGTTTTTGTCCCCCACCCCACACCCTACATCTCTTCCTGCTAAACACCCTCCATTGAGAGAAGAACTCATAAGAAAAGCAAAACCACAGAAAGGGGCACCAGACCTCCTTGGATCCTGCCTCCCAGCAGAAAAGTATAGGGAAAAATCTGGTGGCATCCTTCTGCTTTGCTCTGAAAAGTCCTTAGAGAGAACTGTGAAAAGAAAATAAATAAAAAGGAAGGAAGAAGAAGCAGGTCATGGTGTAGGAACTAATATCCCCCCCCCCCAATTTAAGGAAACTTGATTTCTGTTTTCAGAGGGTTTTGTTGTTGTTGTTAGGGGCTATGTGTAACAGAATGAGACACTGCCCAGTCTCGCACTGTTCTCCCAGTCGTTGCGGCTGAGCCCACCGTTGCAGCCACTAATCCACTCTACCTTCTCTTGAGGATATTCCTCCTTTCCGTTGGCCCTCCAGAGGGGGAGCAAATATTTCCTTGGCCAGCAGGCTTGTGAAGCTTTTCATTCCCATCTTAAGAGAAGATGCTAGAAGGCCTGGTTGTTTGAGATTCTTACACCTTCAGGACTGGGTCAGCTACAACAATGGCAGTTTTCATCTAGCTGATTTTAACATGCTCTCCATCTCGCTTGCTCCTCCTTACTGTCTGGTCAACAAGATAAAAATTGGGATATCTTTCCCTTTGCTAAGGAGCCCCCGTGGCACAGTGCGTTCTGCGTTTCATTGTCAACCACAAGGTCAGCGTTTGAGTCCACTTTGTCGTGAGACAAGGATGAAGCGTTCTGCTCCATGAAGATTTACAGCCTCAGAAACCCAAAGAGTTGAGATGAATTTCACCTTCCCACTTTAAAAGTTTCAAACAGCTCCCTGGCATTGCATTTGGAAAAAAAAAAAAATCTATAGCTGATGTGATCCAGTCGTCTCCTCTAATTCAGGCCCTAATCTCCCCACTTGATGTGTGGCAATCCACACCAGGCTTTTTTAAAAAAAGCAAAACTTTTTTTATTGTGAATCCAGCAAAGGTTTGCAGGGCAGATGGTCGGTGTGAAATTTAAGAGTTCAGACACAGTTTGTTTCCACTCATCCATTGTCATCCCCGCAATATACCACTTCCTACAGGAGCTGATATAGGGCTCAAGTAGAAAGCAAATGTTTCAAGAATGATAATGGCAACAAATGTACAAATGTGCCTGACACAATGGATGGATGGATTATGATAACAATTGTATGAGCCCCCAATAAAATGATTAAAATTATATAAATATACCACTTCCTCAACATGTTTCCTCTTTCCATCCCTCTGGCAGAGTGGTTACACATGGGGCTGCTAACTGCAAGTTCAGTTGTTTGAAACCACCAGGAACTCCCTGGGAGAAAGATGAGGCTTTCTACTCCCATGAAGAGTTGACAGTCTTGGAAACCCACAGAGGACGTTCTATCCTGTCCTTGAGGGTCACTATGAGTCAGGAATGGACTTGATGCCAGTGAGTTTCTTTCCTAATCCTCCGTACAACGTCTCAGACATGACACCAACTGTGAGGATGGTGCTGGACGGGGCAGTGTGTTGTTCCATTTTCCATCAAGGAGCGAGGAGTCCGAACTTACGCAGCAGCACTCAGCGACCACCGTCATCGATCAGATCCCATACCCCAGCGAGCCATTCACAGGTGGTCAACGCTGGTTTGAACGCTGCCCACTCATCACTAGGCCGTACTTCTTTTCTTCGGAAATAATGTCCAAATGATTTCAGTGCATTTAATTTCTGAAATAAAATTAGCAATGGATTGAGCAAGTGCTGGCCTGAAGTGGTTTTTTTTCTTTTTTGAATAACTTCTTTCCAATTTCTCCAGCTGCTTCCACAAAGGCCAATTTGCTACATCATTTGTGCAAAAAGAATTAGCTATACAAATGAGTAACATAAAGAGAAATGTCAGGGTAGCACATTAATCTTTACCAGGAAGCATACTACTTTTGTAGTATTTAAAATGAATTTGTATTTAAAAAATAATTAAAATTTAGTTTCAGCATTTCAGATGGGCACCTCCTTAGTCCTTACTGGGATTGTACTTTAACATGCAATCATGGAAGTAGCTGTTTTATAGTAAGACAACCTGTTGATTTGGATGTTTTACAGCACAAGTATAAGCCTCTGTGCTACTGTTTACTAACCAAACGTCAATGTTGTGACCTTTAAGGCTAGAATAACAATACATGACCTCAGCGTTATTGTCAGTATTGTACAAAACAACAACCTGATATACAAATATTAGGTTTCCCAATCATCAAAGATGTAAAATGTCACCACTTGGGACTTGCTGTTTGAATCAAATACTGCTTACACATCTTTGGCCTTCCCTGTAAATTGAGCATCTGATGAGTGCGTTTTCCTTGACATGGAAGTTTCTGTGCACATTGTCTCCCACTGGGCAGGATCTTTTCATATGAAGAGAAGATCAGTGAAAATAGACATTTATGCCATCAAAGAAAATTACATTTGGTAATACAATATGGTTAGAGAAAATGAGAAAGGATAAGGTATTACAAGAACCCCTTTTAAATCTATTTTGGTGAAATACCGCCTCAGGACTTTCAGGTGTTATTTTCTCCAATTTTGGCCACACAACTGGGAAATGTGCTCCAGGCCATTGCTGCCCCACGGTGACAATGTGACAGACGCTGGAAGGACTATGAAATTATAGGTAATTTCAGCTCTCTCTGGTTGAACACTTGCTGGGGGTGGGACCAGTTCCTTGAAAAGGATTTCAAGTTTGGTGAAGCAGAGGGTGATTGAAAAAGAGGAAGACCCTTTGGGGATAGGTTGATGCAGTGGCTGTCGCACAGTAACAGTAATGAAGATGGCATGATGGGGTTCTGTTCTGCTCTGTTGTACATAGGGTTGCTATAAGTTACCAACCTGATGGCACCTAAGCACAAACAACAACAACAACAACAAAAATAAACAAGAGAAGCAGAATGGTTTCGCACATAGCCTCCAGAACTTGACTGTGTGGAATCAGATGATGTCTTACTAACCTTGGGCAAAATACTCTGAGTCTTAATTTCCTCACCTGTAAAATGGAATGATAAAGCACCTTTGCCTAGGGGGATGGTAAGAATTAACGAATATATAAAGCTATACTTCTCAAACTTTCATATCAGTGTGAATGATCCTGATAAAGGAGATTTTTTTTTTTAATTTAAAAGGTCTGGGTAAGGCCCGAGCTTTATGCATGTCTAACAACTCCCCAGGGACACCATCCTTGCTGGTCCACACAGCACACCTTCAGTGGCATGATTCCTTAAGGCACAGAGAGTGCCTAGCACACTGTATGCATTCAATATAAGTTCACTTTTCTCCACTGGGCACTAAACCCTATGTTTTCACAAGTATTGTCTTGGTTGATCCTTGTAGCAGTCTTGCATCCCCCACATAACAGCCACCACAAAACCCACTGCTGTAGGTCAATTCTGACTAATAGCAATCCTATTAAAACAGAGCAGAACTGCCCCATAGCGGTTCCAGGGTTGTAAATCTTTATGAAAGCAAACTACCACACCTTTCCTCTTGGAGCCCCTGATGGGTTTGAATCACTGATAGTTTAGCAGCCAGATGTTTCCAGCACTGAGCCACGGGTCTCTCTCAAACGTGCAAGTAGTGTAGATAAGTGATTGTTAGCATTGAATTGCCACTGAATCAAAATTTCTTGAGTCTTCGGACCAACCTCTTTTCTATGTTTCAAATTCTTCTTGATTCGTGTATGGGAAGGGAACAAAAAAGAATGGACCTAAAGCCTTGCTTTCCTTGATCAAATGTGGTGCGAGAGGTCTCCCTCCTGAGCAGGCTTTAGGAGAAATTCATAGGGACTCAAATGTCTTCCAGGTACATGATTTCTACTTTCTCTAAAGTAAATTTTTAAAAAAATAATTGCATTTGTTAAGAAAACACAAAAACTACATAGTATGAGAAGTAAAGTGAATAGTATCCGCAAATCCATTGTCCAAAGGCAACAACAACCCACTGGCAACATAGATTCTGACACATAACAAGCACAGCAAGACAAAGCAAAACTGTCCCAAGAGTTTCCTAGGTGTGATAGGTTTTCTGTGCCACCATGGCACCTGTAAGAAGATATGGGAGGAGGTCACCTGTTAATTAAGTCACAGTTTGATGACCAACTTTGCAGGTGCAACCAACCAAGATCTATGGCTTTCTGGAGGCCGGACGCCCCCTCTCTCTCTGCCTTCACTTCCTGTTGATGAGCCACTGTGTGAGCCTTGTGATGCGGCCACCGCCATTGGATCCACACAACCGTGTCCACCTGGCCGGTGATCTTCCTGTATTCTACATCATTGCATGTGACTGTGTGAGTTTGATTTATGGACCAGTATTGGACTTATGGCCTTGATCTAGACTGAGCTGGGATGTTTGCTTGATGTATAATTACTTTTTGATATAAAGCTCTCTCTTACAACTATATGAGTGTCTCTGCATTTGTTTGTTTAGTCAACCCGACCTAGCACACTAGGCTACACACTTTCTAGAAAGAGGTTCCACACCTTTTGCCCACTGAGTGGACGGTTGATTCAAACTGCTGACATTCAATTAGATATAAAGTTCTTAACAACTGCACCCCTAGGGCTGAGTCTCTATATGCATCTACTTATATATAGATACAAACATATATATACTCAACACTGTCAAGTTGATTCTGACTTATGGCAACCCTATAGGACAAAGTAGAATGGCTCCCTAAGGTTTCTGAGACTGTAAAGTAAAAGTTAAGAGTGCAGACAACCTTACCTTTCCTATATATTAAATATATATATTTTTTATCTATACTATCCAAATGTAATATAATCATGATTTTAATATCAGAGGATGGGGATATATGTATATATATACATATACATCTATAGATATATTTAAAGTTCATGGAAATATTCCACTTTCTTAAAATCCAAATATGTATTTTTTCTTCCTCCCCCGCTTTGTTTTGTCCTTTAAGATTTGACTCATTTTCGGTTGGGATGGCAGCCTCGACTCTAAGCAGGCTCTCTTAGAACTCTGCGTAGAGTTCCCAAGGCTGAAATTAAGGTGTCTGCCTACTGGACTCTTGTCTAAAGATCCTGGGGAATAATACATTTCAAAGCATACTCAGGTTGCTGGTGTAACGTATTTCCTTGTGGTTATAGGTCTAAGATCCCAATTTTCTTGTTGACTATCAGCCAAGGGTTACTCTCAGCTCTGCGCACCCTCTGTCCGATTCTTGCTGAGTAGCCCTCTCATATTTAATCCAACAGGACACCATTAAAACCTTCTTGGGCTTTGTAGTTCTTTCGTCCTCACTGCTACCAGCTGGGGAAGACTGCTGTTAAAGGACTCAAGTGATTAGTGGAAGCCCACCTGGATAATCCCCCTTGGGAAGAACTCAAAGGCAACTGGCTCATAACTGAATTAAACCAGTGAAATCTTTTTACCCTACAATTTACCATCATTATAGGTCCAATATGGAGTGTGCTAGCCTGGGGTTGGGTTGAGAAACAAATTCAGACACTCTTATGTGTATAAGAAAGAATTTTATATAAAAGAGCAATTATATATTGAGAAAACATCCTAGCCCAGTCCAGAGCAAGTCCATAAGTCCTATATAAGTCCATATGTCCAATATTAGTCTGTAAATTCCTCATTAGACTCACACAGCAAATGCAATGATGTCAAATGCAGGAAGATCACAGGTAGAAGGTCTTGTGGATCTTCTGGAAGCATCTCAATGCTGGCACACATCTCCATGTGTCTCTTCCAGCTCTCTGAGTGTCACAGCAGGACAGGGAAGGCAGAGAGACTAGACATAGCCTCCAGTGAGCTATTTATCTCTGTGGCACCCCCCAAATGAGGTCATCAAGCTGCTACCTGATTGACAGGCTAGACTCCACCCCTTTGCTCAAGTTGACAGGAGATTCTGTAGCTGCCACATGAGGGAATAGAGATCATGGGGTCATCTGAGAATTCGGCCTCCTGTAGTTTACACATGAAATTGCCCAATCTCTATTCTTTTGCAACCGTTTCTTTTCCTCCATGCCTGCTATAGAGCTATTTCTGAGTAAATATAAATACGATCGGGCCTTTTGAATGATCGCATGGTGATTCCTTAAAGAATTGTCATCATCTATTTAATTTCTCCTCTACTAATGAATGCTTAGGTTGTTTCCATTAAAAAAATGACAACATTGTTGGGAACATGTTGGTGCCTGTGATGAATTAGCTCTTTAAGGTAACTCGCTTGCTGAGAAAGTGCCAGTCTAACAGTATATGCGTTTGAAATATCGGTACTCTTCTCATTTGCCTTCTGCAAAAGCTGCATCGATTTATCTCCCTACAGTTTTGTTTCCCCACACCCTGGCCTACAATGTATCCCAACAACTCTTTTAATCATTGCTTATCTAGTTATATTTATTTTATGCTCTTTATTTTCCATGCTTATTAGTGAGGTTGTGCCTCTCCTCATACGTTTATTATCCACACACATTTCTTTTTGGGGTAATTGTCGATTTCCATTAAAAGTCATTATTAGTCAGGGCTTCTGTCTAGGATAGCTTAGATAGAAATATATTTTGCTGGAAGATAGAGGTGCCCACAGAAATGTTGAGAAGGCAGGAGAACCCAGGGAAAGGAGGGCTGGGAAAATATACTGTCATTGCCACGCTCACCAAAACCTCTGCCACCCTCGTGGTCCTTTCTGTACTCCTATGAATATATTTTCGGTTCTTCTATTGTTTTGCATCAGTCGGTCAAAATTCAGCATTTTTGGTGGGAGATTCAGTCATATGCTCTATGGTAGCAATCGGTGGGCAAGAGCAAGATCTCTGGTTCCTTTGGGGTATGTACTGGACATGAACATTTGTCCATATTAGAAGAGTGTTCAGATGCTGGATAGGCTCACCTGGAAAAAAACAAATGTCCTCTGTCTAGTTTTTCTATTGCATTCCCAACCCCCGTCCTCCTTTATGCACTTGCTAGAACACTCTCTATATTGGGGATGGTAGCATTGTGTCCCCCCAGTTTGTTTGTTTCTTTAACTTTTTAAGCTGTTACTCCCCCGCCCCCCACCATCAATAGTTTCATTGGCACACAATTCACTTATCAGAGAATTCAACACTTCAATCATTCAAACATATCAAGGGGGAATTGTACATTCACCACCACATCCATCCTAGAGCATTCCCTGCCCCCATGGTGGATTCGCCCCAAAGTGAGCTGCGCAGTCACCATCAGGTCCAGTGCTCCCCCCTGTCCCCCATGCTTCAGATGCCTTTCGCTCTTAAAAGAAAAACTCTTATTTACACTTGATGCTTTTGTGGCAAAGTAACATTAAAAAAATTTAAAAAGAGGACCTGATGCAAAGGGCTTAAGTGGAGAGCAAATGCTTTGAGAATGATTGGGGCACGGAATGTATGGATGTGCTTTATACAATTGATGTATGTATATGTATGGATTGTGATAAGAGTTGTATGAGTCCCTAATAAAATGTAAAAAAAGAAAAGAGGAGAAAAAAAATGATTAGGGCAAAGAATGTACAGATGTTCTTTATCCAATTGATGTATGTATATGTATGGACTGTGATAAGAGTTGTATGAGCCCCTAATAAATTGTTAAAAAAAAAGAGTTGTATGAGTCCATAATAAAATGTTTTTTTTAATTAAAAATTTTTTTTTCAAAGTAACATTTTAAGAAAAGCAGTCCTGACTGGCTCTTCCCTCCAAAATTGGATAAAGTACACATGACATGGTTTCCTAACCCAATAAAACCTGCCGTGCGCCCTTACCCAGGCAGCTTTATATGGAGGATGGTACGCAAATACATCTTCACTTGATTTCTACCTGACAAGGTCACTTATATAAAGTGATCTGAAAATTCACTAACAAAAATTTTTTTTAGAAGTTGAAAATGCACACGGATGCCAAGAAGATGGACAATTCAAGCTCTGGCTGCAATCTTGCCTGCTGACTTATTTCTTCTGCAATCTTGCCTGCTGACTTATTTCTTCTGCAATCTTGCCTGCTGACTTATTTCTTCTGCAATCTTGCCTGCTGACTTATTTCTTCTGAAATCTTGCATGCTGACTTATTTCTTCTGTGCTGCTGCAAGCCTGCAGCACAGCTCAGCATTGGAAGAACCAGGGTCTATGGAGGCTGATGAGGGATTTCTTGTTTCAGCTCATATTTTTAAGTACCTTTTCAGTAAACCTCCATAATATAGATGATTTGTGAGTGTCCACCCCCTACCCTGCCCCACAGTGTGTTGAAGAACTTTCATCATTTTAAACTTCTTCCTGCTTTAAATCACTTAGAAGATACGGTGGTATAACAGGACTTGTTTGGTAACATATCTCTTATTAGACATTACAATCCGTTTAAGAACTTGTTAGGCATTGCATCTGCCTAAAAAGTTCTTCCTCAGCGCGTTTCTGGACTAGCTTGTTCTGTACCAAGGAAAGCCCTCAGTTTTTGCTAAAGAGATCCCCAATCCTTCTTGCCGACCAGTCTTCCTTTGGTGGACTTGAAATCCTCCCTTTTCCAGAAAGCCTGAGTGTAAGTATTTTAAAGCTCTGAAGAGAAGTACTCAGACCATTCTTGTGCCTTAGATGAAGACATGAGCACAATGCCAAAGAAACTAGTGTCTACATAGACCCCCAAAGACAGAGAGGGGTCATAAAGAACCCCAGAACGTGTTTCCCAAAAGACCCAGTGGGCAAGTAAAGCCCTATTTCCAAATCAATACTTTCCAGAGCTCATGGAAAAAAAGAAATCATATTTTCAGCAGAACATTATTTTCCAAATTTACTACTTACAATTAAATTCAGTAAGTAGTCCCCTACGGTGCTCCAAGACATTCCTGAGTGAGTTCTCACCGGTTTTATTCTAATCTCGGCTATAGTAATCTTTTCTTTTCCATTTTGGGGGGGGGGTGTCGGAGGAGACACACAAGGGTAGAAGCCCACCAAACCATCCCCCAAGCCCAACCCCAACTATTTTTCTGGGTTGGAAAGATGAATGTCTCCATACTGGGTGAACTTGTGAAGAGATTCTTCCCTCACCCGTGAGTTGATCTGACATACTACACTATGATGTTCTGTTGGGCACTAGAGTAACACAGTATGAAGAAAGAGCCAGCAATGAGGACGCATAGACAATTTGAAATCATACGTCCTGATCAATGTTGAAATCTGATTTGATCTTTTCTTGGGTGGTTACTGAAGCACCCTTCATAAGACGGCGGCTCCCAGGGGTGTTGTGTGTGCACGTTTATGGAATGTTTCATGACACAAATTAATCCCAGAATGATTTCTTTTCTCAGAGTTACTGCCGGCCCCTTTCCCTACACACCGGGAAGAACTGGGCTCTTTGTTCAGTTTACTGTGTCCCCTAAGAAAATGCGGCAAGCAGGGGGGATGGGTAGCTTCAGAAGGAATCCACAAAGGCAGGCTAGAGGAAATTTAATTTTAGCAGTGAAACTAAGTAGAATTCAGCTCCTCCTCTACTAAGTAGGGAAGATGACCCCTCTTTCGATTACAAGTGAGCAGCCGCGCTGATTTTGTGTACACAAGGCAATGGAGGAATGGGCAGATTTAAAGGGTCTTTGGCTGGACTGTGTCCCACGTAGTAGCCAAAGCCGAAATGCGGCTGCTTGTACTCTATGTGATTTCCATGTCATCTTACTTGGTTATCTTGTCTCCCGCTCCAGATTTGGACTTTCAGCTTTTCATTTTAACATGCAATTCCTATGAGATCCTCCATTTAAAAGGTCTATGTTTGGAAACTTTCCTGCTCCCTCTCTGTCATGACTTGACTGGTGTTGTAAAGAAGAGAACCTTTCTTCAGAACTGACCCACAGAGAAAACCTTTCCCTAGAACCAGTGCCCCGAATTTGGTCTCTTAAAGTTCAAGAAAATACATCTCTGTTCCTTGAAGTCACCCACTTTGGATGTTTCCCTTAAAGTAAGAGCAATGAACTAAGACACCCGCCTTGTGGCAGCCGCCCCCGCCCTTCTCTTCCCCACTACCACTCCTTCCTCCAATTGTGGTCTTATTTATTCTCCTTTCTCTTCCTGCTTGTTTTCCTCTCCCATACAGCCTCTCTTTTTACAAACCAAAACCCGCCCCCACTGCCATCGAGTGATCAAATACTTGCACATTGTAAACATCTGGGAGTCATAATTATGTATACTTGTTCATTCTGTGAATGTTCTGGGATACCAAAAGTATTTCTACTAATGGTTGAATTGAACAACAAAAAAGTTTGAACCTTGGTTTCAATCACCCACTGAGCCATCTCATTCAATAACAGTATCAAACACCAAAAGGAACGTAAAAGCAAATGTGGGCACGACTGCGCAGTTTTCTTAACGGTCTATTTCATCCTTGGTGGGTAGTGCGTTTAGCAATTAAATACATTTAAACAATGGATAGATGACGGCCCCAGTGCAGTGTGGGTAACTCATAGATAACCAATTAACTAGAAATCAGTTAACAAGTCACTGTCTAAATAGTTACAACACAGCTCTTTTTTAGATCTTCCTTTGCTTTGATCACTGTCATGGGGAGAAAAAGCCGGCTGGTCACCCTGGAGATGTATCTGATACTGTTCCCAGAGGTTTCTTCAGCTGCATTAAGCCATCAACTCCAGGGCAAGCCCAAGTTTGTGGCCTCCAGAAGTAATGTCTTCCCATCTTCCAGGACAGACAGTGTAAGCTACCCATCAGGCCCCAGAGTCAGGGTGCAGCCCACTCCGGTGCAACTAGCGGTGGTCTCTGTTGCAGAAGCAGAGTGCGGAACGCAACGGATGCTTAGCAGCCGTGCCAAAAGGAGTGCCGCGGGCACCTTAGGGACAAGCCAGGTTTACTGACCTGTCAGGATGCTTACACACTTTTTGATACATTCATCCTCCCAATTCTGTCCCATCATTGATTAGTGTGTAGCCAGAACTCCCCAGGGCTGCACCCCGCTGTGAAGTGATTCCTTGTCCTCTTGGATTTGCCATGATCAAAGGTGACATACAGCTTCAATTTGGAGCATCCCAGTTTGCAAAAGTTTATGGATGGCCATGACAGTCTAAAATCCATTTGCAGATGAAGCTTCCATTTCATTCACCAAGGATGTAAGACCAGTTTCCCTCAGTCAGAGGACATGGTAAAGAAGATTGCTGCTCTCCATACACCCGAGGGAGGGGCCATCTCTCTTAGGGGCTGTGTGTGTTGATGGAAGTCACTGTCCTGGGGAAAGCACAACTGGTCCCATAGTCTCATTAGTCATGCCCTATTAGTCTCACCCTGACTACCTTGGTCGAAGGCCCTGGCCAATCCTGTAAGCCCTGCTAGCTCATGGAAGGTATGTGTCCCCGTCACAGTCCTGTTCCTGGGATGTACTGATCTGTCACCCATCATGAATTTATGACAGTTTCCTTTGTCGTATGCCTTACTTAACTAGTTTTCTGACTTGAAGCCTCAGATGCCATCTTGACCTTGTGCTAATGGCCTCCTTCATTTGGGTGATCTGTCTCGATCTTTGTGCTGTCTTGGTCTCTTTCAAAACTTAATAAGTGTTCTCTTTAAATTATATTTGAGACTGTGGCATCTTTTGTACCCAGTAACCAGTTATTGAGTAAATAGTAAGCGAGTCCTCATAGTCAAAGACAGCTGAACCATGGGATGTAGGTCCAGCAATATCAAAGTCAACATCACAGCCAACATTTACACACGCCCTCTTGTAAAAAGACTTGAATTTGCCACTTTTTCTTGCCATTTGGTGAGAAGATGGTGTCACATGGCAACTCTCAACCTTGGCAAACCTGGTCTTCAGTTATGATTTCTGTGCCTGCAGTGTCATTATCCCATTTTTTTCGGAGAAAGTCAGACCAAACCCACACCATCTATATTTGGTCCCCAAGATCCCAGTGATTTTATAAGGTGGACCCAATGCTCATAATTCCGCACTACTGTAAGGAAAATTTTAATAGGGTATTTTAACCTTAGGACAAGAAACCCAACACACTGCCACACCTCATGTACTTCCTCATTCCCAGAACGCACCCATCCCCGACTCTTTACTAACAACCTTGTCTGCACTAGAAATCCCTGCCAATTGCCCTTCTGAAACCTTGCTCTCTTTTGTGAACTTGCTTACTTCTGGGAACTTGCCCCCTTCTGTGACCTTGCTCACGAAGATGAACTATAAAGAGGTGTGCTCATCTAACACCCAGGACCCAGATCTTCTGAATGCTAGTTCCTCTGGGTCTCCAGTTAATAAAAATGTCCCTCTTTCAAGTTCTCCAAGGGCGCCTCCTGGTCATTCCTGAGTCACGATTTTGCTGCTCCATCACTACAAGACACTGTTCTCACCAACCTAAACCAAATCTTTGGTTGAGAATTTCTCTGACAGCTTTGCCAAGGTCAGCATATGATGGAGGAATGCACATTGCCTGAGTGCAACTCTGCGTATAGGCCACCACGTTCCAACAGCAGGAAGGGGTGGTTTGGTTGTCTCTTGAGGGGGGCTGCAGAGCAACGTTGGGCTACCGTTAGCATGGCTGGAGGGTAAGCAGTGAAGGAGGCTGAAGATGTAGATTTGAGAAGCAACTTATCCTTCCTCTTAGGGCCTCTGGAGAAGAAGAAAGCATTGGAGGGACAAACACTGAAGCTGGTGTCTGGAAGCAGCAGGCATTCAGGGAGACCAAAGGCTTTAGGCCAAGAGAAGACTGATTACACATTTCGGCTCTGAAAAGGTCTGAGTCCAAGAGAGTTTCTCCAATTGGGAGGCAGTCACAACCAAAGCCTGATGGGACACAGTGTCATTACCTTAAAATTAAAAAAAAAGAAAAAATGATTTACTGTGTGTTAGCGCCTAAAACTAAAGCACCCCCAACCAGAGCCCTGGTTTCATTCAAAGCCATAAAATAGTCCTAATGCCATCTGAATCCCCCACTTCCAAAATGAAGTCCCAAGGAGACAGGGAGGGGCGGAAAGTCTGAGGAGTCCCCTTGGTTATTTGGGAAGGCATGGAGGAACAAGTGACTGGATAGATGGAGCAGGAACGTACACAAAGAATGAGAACGGTTGACTTAGGGGAGTCTCCCTCTAGGCTAAAACATGTAAATAAGAGCCATCTCCTTTGTCCTCTGTCGCGCGCCAGGTCTCGCCAGCAAGAAAAGACTCGCCACAACAGGATTCTTCCACAGGCGTTTAATGTGGGTTCAATTTTCAAATACGGAAAAAGACCCCGAAGCCTCAAACTGCTGCTGCTTATATACGCTCTGTGGGGACGTGCTGTGCATTGATTGGTGCGTTCGTCAGAACCCTCGTTTGTGATTGGTGCGTCCGCCAGAACCCTCGTTTGCATACTCCAGGGTGGAGTTGTGACTACGTCATCTCCGCAGTGCGCATGCGCCAAGTGGTTGTTTACCACTTAACTGGGCACCGCCCTGACTGCCCGGCGCCATCTTGTAATGGCGACGAGAGCTGCATCGCGAGAGCTGCGGCTTCCCACATCGCGAGAGCTGCGGCTTCTCACAGTTCTCCCCGGTTCTGGCCTGATGGGTCCGCAGAAGACCCCTGCCGTGTGATCCTTCTGTGAGGAAATGTCTATCATCCATGTGGGCTTGGGATTTCCATTTAGACAAAGCCTTTAACAGAGCTCATTGCACAAGTTACCGTTCGTGTTTAGCTTATCTATTGAAAGAAGGGACCACCATCCACTCTATAAAAATTCAAAACACTCACAGCTATCCAGTCAGTTCTGACTCATGGCAACCTGAAACAGTAACTCTTTGCAATCTGAAACAGTAACTCTTTTTTTTTCTTTTATCATTTTATTGGGGGCTCATACAACTCTTATCAAAATTCATGCATCCATCAATTGTGTCTGGTAAAAGCATGAACACCCTTCCCCCAGACTGAGTTTCCCAGAAACGGGCTAGTTCTGCGAACAACTGTACCCATAAAAGCATAGACCGCCCATATCATTGTTCGTAGAACCAGAACAGACTGACCTTGTACAATAAGCAAACAGTCACGTAAACCCCACTGAGCGAAACGCACCTTACGTCAACTCTCCAGAAGCTTCAACGGGGGTGGGTGGGTGGTATAACAAAAACCCTCAAGCGCTCCCCTGGGGCAGCTTCCACAGCTTCACTTTACTGTAGGCTGTTGAACCCATCCGCTTGTCCCCAATAAAGCCTACTTTTTAATCAGTCCTCCATGAGCATGGTCCGTCTCTTCTCATTTCGTGCCTCAGTTTACCTAACAAATTGTATAAAGCACATTTGTACATTTGGTACCCTCATCATTCTCAAAACATTTGCTCTTCACGTAAGCCCCTGGCATCAGCTCCTCATTTCCCCCCTCCCAACAGTAACTCTTTATGGGAATAAAAAGTCTCAACTTTCTCCTTAAGAGTGGCTGGTGAGGCGGGGCTCCCTGGGGCGGCGCGTAGCCGCGCCGTGCCTTAGGGAGGCCTCAGAACGTGCTGTGGGCCTGTACCTCGAAGCCAGCGTCTGACCGGAACTAGGCTGGGCCACCAGGCAAGACCTGTCGCGAGCGTCCCTGGCCCCACCGGGACTAAGCCCGCGCTCCCCCTTCATCGCTCCGAGTGGAGTGTGGCCCGCCTAAGGGAATGAAGGATGGCAGCCCGCCGCACATTAAAGGCTGTTTTGGTGGATCTCAGTGGCACACTTCACATTGAAGATGCAGCTGTGTCGGGCGCACAGGAAGCTCTTAAAAGGTTACGAGGTGCCTCAGTCTCGATTAAGTTTGTGACCAACACAACCAAAGAGAGCAAGCAAGACCTACTGGAGAGGTTGCGAAAACTGGAGTTTGATATCTCTGAAGATGAAATATTCACTTCCCTCACTGCCGCCAGAAATTTAGTGGAGGAGAAACAAGTCCGGCCCATGCTGCTAGTTGATGATCATCGGGCACTACCTGATTTCAAAGGAATACAAACAAGTGATCCGAACGCTGTGCTCATAGGATTGGCCCCCGAGCAGTTTTGTTACCCGATTCTGAATCAAGCGTTTCGGTTACTCCTGGAGGGAGCACCGCTCATCGCGATCCACAAAGCCAGGTATTACAAGAGGAAGGATGGCTTATTCCTGGGGCCTGGCCCCTTCGTGACTGGCTTAGAGTACGCCGCCGACACCAGAGCCACGGTTGTGGGGAAACCGGAGAAGACCTTCTTCCTGGAGGCCCTGCGAGGCACGGGCTGTGCCCCCGAGGAGGCCGTCATGATCGGTGATGACTGCAGGGATGACGTTGGCGGGGCTCAGAGTGCCGGCATGCTGGGCATCTTAGTGAAAACCGGGAAGTACCGAGCAGCCGACGAAGACAAAATCAGCCCCACTCCTTACTTGACCTGCGAGAGCTTCCCTCATGCTGTGGACCACATCCTGCAGCATCTGCTGTGAGCCGCCAGGCCCTGGAGCCGAGCCCCTCAACCTGAACCCCAGCATCATGGGACGCCGACCGCGCCCCCGTGCGCCCATCCCCATCCCCCACCACAGTGCATGGAAGGCACTGAATGGCAGCCAGCCTCTCAGCCTTGCTCAGCCCCTTTGTTTCATTCTGTGAAAGAAGATGGGACCCACAGAAAGGTTGCTCATGGATTCCGTGCCACTGCTTGTAAAATATTCATCAGTGCAGCAGGGCGGCTCCTGCCGGACAGCCACGCTGCTGCCACTGGGGAGCAGTGGGGTTCCGATGGTGAAGAAGTGGAACGGTAGTCTGTAAATTCCAATAGAATGCCGCGAAAGTACATCCAGCTAAGCTGTGGTCTTAATACCACGTTCACCAAGTCCGCCATTCCTGCCGAGTGGCGACACAGGCTGAGACTGCAGAGTGAAGGGCCTCTAGCAACCACGCCCGCCCGAAACAGACAACGGAGTTGCACGCGTGCATGTGGAAAGCTAGATGCTCCACTGTCTGAGTCCCAGCACGGGCAACTTCTTTTTATCTCTTCATTAGCCAGAGATGACTAGTTTAAAATTAGACCCTGATTTTAATTTAAAATAATATTTCCATTAATAACCTATTCATTGCAGATACCTATTATACTGTGTAACAGTTGTTTGGGAAATTTTATGTAAAATTAAAACTATCAGTATTTAAAAAAAAAAAAAAAGAGTGGCTGGTGATTTTAAAATGTTGACCTTGGGGTTAGCAGCCTAACACATAGCCACTATGCCAGCAGGGATCCTCTAGCTCAGTATATAAACTGTTGATTTTGTATTGCTCTTCGGACTTGGTCTGACATAGCTTCCTGGTGTGTTAGTGTGTTTCCCGTCTCCTTTTTCTTTACCACATATGTCAAATGAGATTTAGTTTTTCCTCACTATTACCACTTAGTGATGATTATTCACCAGGACAAATGCTAATCCAGCAAATGCGTTTGGGTTTCAAGATCCATCAGCAGTTTGGGGAGTCCAATCACAGGAAGATTGCTTTGGCCATGCTCAATGGCCCCTGGGGTCCTAGGCACTCATCAGTGCCTTCATGAAGGAGCCTTTCCTCACCGTCCATGCTCTCTGCGATAGTTAGTTTATTGTGCCAGCCTGGCCAATAAACACAAGTGGGATTAATTGAAGGGCGGAGAGATAAATGGCTCGGTGAGCCTCGCCTTTCTTGCCTCTCACTCTTTGATCATCGGACCAGTGTGCGCTGCCTTGATTGTTCCATGCCTCAGTTTACAGGCTACACCACCTGTGGGACACCTAGCCTGTGTTGCAGTAAATTGAGTTCCCTTAAAGACCACACGATTGGAAGTGTACATCTCTGGAGCTGGGGACTGGCTGTTGGTGACCTGGCTGACAGTTGGTGACCTGCCTTGCTGTTTGCTGCCTGTGCTGGGATAGCTTAGCTCTCTCTACAGAGGACTACCTGGCGACCCTCAAGACTAAAAGGACTACCAGTGTCTCACAACTCTCTCATGGGAGTGGTTGCACTGAGCCATTTGTACTGCTTTATAATTTAACTGTTCATTTCTTGCATTATCTATCTATCTGTATATAATTTAACAGCTCATTTCTTATGTTATCTATATCTATCTATCTATCTATCTATCTATCTATCTATCTATCTATCTATCTATCTATCTATCTATCTACTAGCAATCTGGTTTTGTCTCTCTAGAGAACCCTGTCCAACACACTGACGCTTCGCCTCTCCCCCATGGCCTTCGATACTCACCTCAGTGCTTTGGTTCTGGAGAGCCACCCATAACTACTCCATCTGGTATGTGGCACCCTTCAAAGATGCTTCCATAGCAGCTCTGCCCACACTCCCCTCTATTGATCTGTCCATCTAATTTGTCTACAGACCATTAGCAACACGAAACCTGTAACATGCATCTAAATGGCACCCACCATGCTATCTATGTGCCTAACCCAGGGTGCATGCATAAGACAATGTTTGAGTACATGCATGAGATCAAGAATGTCTTTTAGGGCAGCAGAACAATGGCAGTGTCAGTCCTTTCATCACCAGAATCAAGAACAAGTTATTGCTACAGAGATGGAAGCCTGCCCATTTGAACTCCAATTATGTTTGGTGGACTTCTCAGTCTTCGGGAGAGTTGTAGAGCACTGTAATATCAGTGGGTGGGACATAAAGGAGGAGGGAGATGCTGACCTCCCTGGAGCTGGGACAGGGGACAATACTAAATGAACATACTAGACAATGAGGGGAAACCATCCATCCACCCATGGAGATCAGGGAAACAAAAGAGGGCTGGGTAAGACACCCTCCCTTCCCTCCCATGCTACTCTGGATCCAAGTCTGGTTGCATTCACAAAGGCTCTATATTTTGGGACCATTATGTTCTGCCCTTCCCACTCACTCCAGGATAATAGAAAAAGGGGAGCAATACTGGGATGGGATCTGGCTTGTTCTGATATGTGAGAACCATGCACAGAAGATGGGTGCAGGCTATGGGGCGTTGGACTTGGAAGAGTACTGGAGTGGAGCAGATGACTGCTGCTTTTTCTTATAACCCCTTCTATGCTATTTGAGTTTCTAAAATTATATATGTTATTTACTTTGATAAACTAATTAAAATAATTATTTTTTCAAAACAACTAAAAGTTGGACAGAGATAGCAGTCCTGAGGTTTAAATAGGAGAAATGTCTGAGTAATAGTCACACATTGGAGAAAGGCTGGCTCATGCTTGCTTTCATTCTCTTAGATGTCACTGATGCCCTGGAAAAATGAGCTGGCATTGCATAAAAGGAATGCTTGCATAGTGTGTTAGTGTGGATAGACTTGGTAGACTAGAGAAACAAATTCATAAACATGCATATGTGTATAAGATTTATATATGAGAGGAATTGAACATTGAGAAAACATCCCAACCCAGTCAGTCCAAGACTATAAGTCTGATATTAGCCCATATGACTGATATCAGTCTATAAAGTCCTTTTCAGACTCATGAAACACATGCAATGAAGCCAAATGCAGGATGATCACAAGCCAGTGGGTAGAAAGTCTTTGGGTCCAGTGGCGTTGCAAGCATCTCAGGGCTGGCAGGGGTCCTTGTGGCATCTCCAGCTTCAGAGGTCTGGTTGTGTCCATGTGGCTTGTCTTCTGCAATGTCTCCCAGGAAGTGTAAGAAAGAGAGGTGTCTTCTGCCTCCAAGAATTCCTAGGAGAATTCTCAGGAGAAGGCCATGCCTACACAGAAGTCTCACGGATTATCTCCAGATTGACAGCCTAGACTCCACCCCTACACTCTTAATCCTTAAATTGACACCAGATTAGGTGACTACCACACATAATATTCCTGGATTGAGCTCTACATGGTTCACCATCTCTAGTCTCCACACCTCACTCATGGTCTCTCAACTCCATTAGCTGCCAATGCCATTGCTCATTTACCTTGCCAAAGATGATGTGCTTGCAGGGGGAAAGGGTGAGCCCCCCACCACTAATCATGGGTTTGATAGGCACAATTGTACGGTTGAGATATATAAATATTATTTTAAAGTCACAGAGAGCATGAGAGATAAAAGAGATTGAAATGATGGAGTCAGACACATTTCATAGTAGCATGCTCACCTCAGCCCCACTTGGTGGTTGACGTGGAGAGAGGGGGAGGGGAAGGAGGACAAGGGGAAAGGGAACAGGGGATCAAGGACAGGAGAGGAGAGGGCCCCGACAAGAGGCT
This sequence comes from Tenrec ecaudatus, assembly GCF_050624435.1. Classification (NCBI taxonomy): domain Eukaryota; kingdom Metazoa; phylum Chordata; class Mammalia; order Afrosoricida; family Tenrecidae; genus Tenrec; species Tenrec ecaudatus. Next base: position 69,799,291 of record NC_134539.1, on the reverse strand, counting down.
AATAGGGGAGCCTGAGAGAGAGCTCTTTATTGCTAGCCAGGCCTATATATCTTTGGCGGGAGTGCAAGCCCACTAATTACAAGTAAAGACATACGTCACAGGAAGGGGTTGCACTATTGGTTATACAGCAACGAGAGGGGGACAATCTAGGGATATACACACAATAGGAAGAGGAGGGATTGGGGGTACACATGTGACAAGATGAGCGGATCCTAGATTCAGGATGGCAGCCTAGCTTTGGATGTCACTGAGCTGGTTTGACCTGTTCTCTGGATCTCCATAGAAACCATTATCAGTAAGGTGTAACCCCCACCTACAGGGACCAAGCTAATGGTCTCATCTTTAGGGAGAAGTAGCACATTGTCCTTAAAGCAGGAAGCAAGCCTACCTGTGGTGGGAGGAGACAGTTGTCTGGCAGCTGACTTCCTACAGGGAAGTAACTTGACAATTACTTAGCTGCAAGCAGTGTCCTGAGTCTAATATATATTTGGGGGAGACGACTTGGGAGAAATCTTTCTGTTGCCCACAACTGCTGACCCTACCTCCCTTTTCAGTGATATTTCATTGTTTTCCTCATAGGCCCATAGAGACTTATGATCAGTTCCTAATGTTATAACAGTGCTACTTACCATGAGCTGGCTGCCCCCTGTGATGAGGCTCTGTCCCGCCCGCAGGAAGACTTCAGTAGGCTTCATGACTGGCAGCTTAACCCAAGGGCTCAGTTTGTGGCGTCATGCCACCTTTCTTTTAAGACATATCCTCAACCCCTTCTTATCTCTGTGACCTTATTTAAAGTATAGATCATTTCAGGGCCTCAATTTCTTCATCGGCTGGTTTTGTTTTAAGTCACTGGTAATATTAATTTTAATGGGTTGTTGGGAGGGAGGTCACGCCGAGGCGATGTATAGAAAACAACCTATAAGTCTTAAATAGAAGTTAAATACCATGATTATGATATGGTATTCTGATATCATGATATGATTATGATAAGGTATGATTATGATAATTATGATGCAACCTTATACAAAAACTCAAAACTCACTCTCTTCAAGTTGATACTGGTTCACAGCGACCCTATAGGACAGTGTAGAAGGGTCACAGTGGGTTTATGAAACTGGTACTTTTTAGGGGAGTAGAAAGCTTAGTCTTTCTCCCAAGGAGCAGCTGGTGGTTTGCACTGCTGACCTTGTGGCGAACAGGCTGATGTGTAATCACTAAGCCACCACTTTCGTAGACATACTCATCAATGTTCAACAACAACAAAATATGGCTTCTTTCCTTCAGTCAGTTTTTGTTTGGTCTGTTTTTACCCAGGAGCACTCTCATGTTACCAACCATCCTTGTAGGTCCCTGTCAATCCTACCAGATTAATTTAGTTTACAATTCTATTAAAAACAAAACCAAGAGCAACAAACAATCAGACATAAAGGATCGATTTCTGCTCTTTGGATAAATTGCTGGCTCAGTTTTCTGGTCTCTGTGTTTTTCTCTGTCTTAGGTATCTAATGCTGCCTGACTGAAACACCACAGCGAGGGGCTCTGTCAATGCGTTTAATGGTCTCCCTGGTTGGGGGGCTAGAAGTCTGACTTCCAGGGAGCCGCTTCTAGGGGAAGATTTTCTATGTCTGCTGGTTCTGGAAGAAGGTTCTTAGCTCTTTGAGTTTTTCTCTTGGGTGAGCTCCATCTCTCTTAGCATTTCTCTATCTCTGATATAGAAGCCCTGGTGGTTTAATGAGTGGTTACTTGTTGGGCTGCAGTCCACATGGTTGGTAATTTGCAATCACCAACAGCTCCTTGAGAGAAAGACTGGGCTTTCTACTCCTGGAAATAGTTACGAAACCACACAGGGGGTCACTATGAGTCAGCATTGACTCTATGGCAGAGATAGATAGGTGTGTGTGTGTGTGTGTGTGTGTGTGTGTGTGTGTGCACGCGCGCGCGCGTCCGTGCGTGTGTGCGTGCATGTGTGCGAGAGAGAGAGGGAATTGATCTTATGCGTCTGAATTGACTCAATGGCAGTGAGATTTTTGATCTACCTGCTTATTTAATCTCTTTTATATCTCAAAATGTTGTGTCACTAACATAAGCAAAGAAAGCCATCCCCACATGGGATGATGACCAGAGGCATAGAGGTAAGGACTTATAAACATATTTGGGGGTACAGAAGTCAACCCCTAACCCTCTCCAAGAGCCTGCGGGAGAAGGAGAAATGGTAGCGTTAATGTCTCCTGATTCTTGCTGGTTTCCGCTGTGTAATGGCTGGTCCAGGTTGTTCCCTGGGCTGGTGGCCACTGAAGGGGACAGGGGCCATCCGTTGATGTTCTACTAGTGTGTCTGATGTAGAAGTTTGCAGTTTGTTTGAATCATCTCTCAAAACTCACTGACGTCAAGTCAGGTCAGACTCACAGTGACCCCATAGGACAGAGAAGAATTGCCCTGTGGGTTTCTGAGACTGTCCTTCTTTTATTTATTTGATGATTTTGTTAGTATTGAAATATAACTATTTATTTATGGTCTACATCTGTGTATTCAAAAATAGTCAAAACAGTTTTCCTATGTAATAAATTAAATGGAAATTCACAAGTTGGTTATATGTGTGGCTTTGAATAAATGCGTTTAAAAATATTTTTTATTAGTTGGATTTTTGTTTACTTTTATTTTCTTTCTTTCTTTTTAAAAATCATTTTATTGGGGGCTCATACAACTCTTGTCATAATCCATACATACATCAATTGTATAAAGCACATCTGTGCATTTGTTGCCCTCATCATTCTCAAAACATTTGCTGTCCACTTAAGCCCCTGGCATCATTTCCCCCCTCCCTCCCTGCTTACCCCTCCCTCATGAACCCTTGATAATTTATAAATGATTATTTTGTCATGTCTTACACTGTCCGACGTCTCCCTTCACCCATTTTTCTGTTGTCTGTCCCCCAATTAGTTGGGACTTAATACATATAACATATCATTCCCTATTTCAATGACATCAAGTAAAACTGTGCAATTGTTACCACAATCCTTTCCTAACCATATTTTTCTATATGGATGCCTTGACATCAGCTCCCTTTTGCCCTCCCCTCCCACTGCCCCCTATACCCCTCTCCCCCCAAACCCCTGATTCTACTTGCTGCCCCATAGGTTCATTAATCCTGGGATTCATAGACCAAAAAAATGGAAAAGTCACTCCTCTCCCCACCTAGAGGTCGGCCGTCCCTCCCCTCCCCTCAATAGACACCATGCCCCATGTTCCCCTTCTCCCTTATCCTGCGCGGGCCCCTCCCAGCAGTAAGCCCCATCCCTCTTACAGGGCCGCTCTCTTCCCCAGGGGACCTCACCCCAGATCCACATGGCAACCACGCAGCAGCCAGCATCCCCTGCCTCTCCCCTGACCATTTGATACCAGTTGTCTTGACGTATCTTCCGCTCACGTGCACTACACTATACTTCCCTGGGGCGGATGATGTGCGGTTCGTTGGCATTGGTCTGGCTCTTTCCCAGGCTGTCTGCTCCCCTGCCAGGAAACAGAGCTTGCGCTCATTGTGCTGCTTTTCCTACCAAATGTTCTTTTATTTTGCTGTAATTCAATGGCTTTCCTAATAGCATTCTAAGAAAGCATGTTTAAACCTGTCCCCAGCGATAGCTAGAGGAAAGGGGCAATAAGAGAGAGAGTTGTATAAAATGCTTTTTTAAGACGCTCCATTGACGTCTCCTCATGGCTTGTCTTGTACAAGTGCTCTGCTCTGGGCCATCCTTTCTTCGGCCAGTCAACTGATTCGCTCTCCACTTCACAGGATCGACAGCCAAACCTGTCTCGCAGGGGTTCTTTCTCAAATGGTGCTGCTCTGTTCTTCCATTAAAGGCTTTTCACGGGGATGCTTGCTTTGCTCTGCTTCGTTTTGCTAGGCATTGTATCAAATCAAATCGAATCAAAGCAAAACAAAACAGAGATTGGCTGGCAAACATAACAAAGCCAAGGGAGTTCTGGAGATTGAAGTCAGCACAAAGCATCCCTCACACCACTGATCTCTGTTTATACAGAGACCTCCTAGTCTCTTTTTAAACACCTAGCTATTTTTAAAAGCCAGGCTCCAGTATCTGGGCTTGAGGTTACTGAGAAATTACTGAAGTCTGAAGTAGAAAACAATGCCATTATTTTACCTGTTTTAGAAACTCAACTATGTGGTAGCGATGTATGAGAGGGATCGAAAGGGGCAATTTGCAAGCAGGGAATCTGGTAAGAGTTCATGGGAGAAGCTAGGTGCAAGAGAACAACCTGAATTCAGATCACGGAAGTTATTGAATTTTAGGAGTCTTCTCTGGGCTACCAGGAGCCCCAGGGGCATAGTGGATTACAAGATAGGGTGCTAAGCAAAAGGTCAGCAGTTTGAAACTCCAGCCTCTCCAAGGGAGAAAGATGAGGCTTTCTACTTCTGTAAAGAGTTACAGTCTTGGAAACCCACAGGGACAGTTTTACACCGTCTCCTAAGATAACTAGGCACTGTAATTAAGTCAGTGACAGTGAGTTTTTTAATCTATCGGTTAGACTAACTTAGCGGACTTCCTTTGCTGTCCAGCACAGTGCGCTGCTCATTCCCTTCCTCTATACAGGGATGAATGCATCCAGTTGTCACTTATTTGCAACTTGTAATTACTTGTTTGCTTATCATCTGCTCCCTCATTGGTGCTGTTTAATTTGCCCTGGTCTTCTCCTTGGGGATATAACAGGCCTTCACAATCACCCGTGGAAGAAAGAGTGGACTTGAGAAAAAGGAAGACTTTTTATCAGCTATATTTCAGGGATAGAGGAAGGTGATCCTGGAGCAAGAAGACTAGAATGTACAAGGGAATGGGGAATGATAATAGATGGAACTAAGTTCTGGAAAAGTAGGAGCAACCCTTTGCCCCCCTTCTTCAAACAAACAAACAAACAAACAAACAAACTCACTGTCATCCAGTTGTCTACAACTCACAGTGACATTAGAGAACAGAGTAGAACTGCCCCTGTTGGTTTCTGAAACTGTGACTCTTTATGGAAGTAGAAAGCCTCATCTTTCTCTTTTGGAGAGGCTGGTGGTTTTGAACTGCTGATCTTGTAGTTACCAACCCAAAGCATAACACTATGCTACTAGGACTCTTCATAAGCAGGGGCGAGTAGGACATAGAACCAAGAGAAGGGCTTCCTTTCTTCGGATATGGGAGTAAAGCAATGGATGGGGGTAAAGGTTGATTGGGTTTATGTCAACACATCATCACGGGTCCAGTAGGCATAATTGTACAGCAATAATAAGTAAAGATTATAGTAAAGTCATAGCATGAGAGATAGAAGAGAGATTGAAATAATGGAGTCAGGCACATTTCATAGTTGCATGCTCACCTCAGCTTCACTTGGTGGTCCACATGGAAGGAGAGAGAGAGCTTTATTGCTAACCAAGGCTTTTATATTCTCTGAAGACATGCAAGCCCCCTAATTACAGGTGAAGACATATATCACAGGAAAGGGTTGTGTTATAGGTAATACAGTAATGGGAGGGGGGTGATCTAGGGGTATCCACATAATAGGAAAGAGAGGGATTGGGGGTATACATGTGACAAGATGGGCAGATCCTAGATTCAGGAAGGCGGCCTAACTTTGGATGTCACTGAGCAAGTTTGACCTGTTCTCTGGCTCGCTATAGAAACCATTATCAGTAGGGTGTAAGCCCTATCTACAGGAACCAGAAAAATGATCACAAGCCTTTAAGGAGAAGTAGCCCATTGTCCTTAACAATTGGGAGTGGGCCCTATTTGTGGTGGGACCAGACAGTAGTCTTGCAACTGATGACAGCCAGAGAGGTAACTTGACAATCATTTACCATTAGTTGCAAGCAGTGTCCTAAATCTAACATATATTTGGGGGAGAGGACTTGGGAGAAATCTTTCTGTTTCCCACAGGTTTATGGATGGGAAGATTGTCTTTATTTCCTAGAGTAGGGTGTCTCTGTGTGTGCATGCATGAGAGAGCAAGAGAGCAAGAGGGAGGGAGGGAGAGAGAGAGAGAGAGAGAGAGAGAGAGAGAGAGAGAGAGAGAGAGAGAGAGAGAGAGACAATATATGATAGTAAAAGAGGAAGATTAAAGTAAAGCAGGAGAAGGTGAAAAATCAAGAAAAATGCAGAGGAGTAAGTAGAATTAGGAGAAGGGAGAATAATTAGACCTGGAAAAAGTAAGTGGAGACAAAGAGAAAGAGGAGAAGGATGAAGAGGAAGAGAAAAGAAGAAGAATTAAAATGATGAGGAGGATATAAAGAATTATAATTAAAAGAAGAAGGAAGAAGGGGACGAAGAACTAGACCCAGAATTGGAAGAAGTAGTGGGAGGTGGAAGAGGCAAATAGACATACTAAGAGCTAAGGAGATGGCGAGAATTTAGCAAAGGAAAAAAATAAGTTGCTAACCAAAATTGCCTAAAAATATTTCTGAGAAGGGGGTTCAGTTGAGGAGTAGTTTGCAAAAACTCACCTACCCCCAAATCTGCTTGCTGAGTGCCAGGGAAGTAGAAAAGAAAGGTGGGAGGGAGGGTCTACGGTGATGGGGATTTGCAGGTTATCTCTCTTCTAGGCAACACTTTCTGTCTCAGACAAGAAAGGGAAAGATTGCAGCACCTTGGCCTAGGCTCAGTTGAATAAGCCCTCACCCTACTTGTCAAAACAACTTTATAATTTGAATATATTAAATAGGATACTGAGAGGAAAAGTGGTCACTAAGTAGCCTGGTTCTCTGCAGGAGGCTTTACCAAGGGCCTGGAGCCTACCTTGTCCTAGATGTGTAAGGCAACCAGTCTATCTTTCACCCAGATTCCTTCTATCTGAGAAATCTTTCTGATATCCAAATATTTTTCAGCAATAGGCAATTGAGTTCTCTAAGAGAAAGGGCATGACTTTAGCCTTCAATAGATTTGGAGTTGCTTCCAGATTCCGGCAAGTGGTAGCTTTGTGATTTTGGAAAAATTACCTAACCCTATAAAGATTTGGTTATAAAGATTACAATAGCGGAAAGTGCTTCAGAGACAGAGGAATTAAATGAGACAATGTGTGGAAATCATAGAGCAAATTGCATAGCATGAAGTAGAATTCAAAAAAAATTTTCCCCCTGTACCTCTCTCCTTTCCTTATTTCTCTTATATTTTAATAACCAGCTTTCAGTACTAGATTGTAAGATTCCTCAGTGTAGAAATGTCATCTTCTCCATTAAAATATGACTTTCATTTTATTTTGATCAAAGTAATGCATGCAACTGAAATATCCAAATAATACCCAAGGACAACTGTTTTAGTTCCTTCCCACCCTTAGCCTCATTCTCCAAAGTTAAGAGTGTTAGATCTTTCCTGATGATGCTGGATCAAACTTGATACGTGTTCAGTTGATCTCCTTCTAGATCCAACCTGAATTTATTCTAAGTGCAAGGATCTCATGCTTGTTCAATGACAAAAACTTCTTCCCTGGCGTTTTAAAGATTGATGGTGGTCCTTTTTTCTTGCTCATTGTTTATATTTTTTTCTTTATATTACTATTGTCTTATCTTTAAGACTTCATTTTGGCTTTGTTCTTTATTGTTGCTGTTTGTGAAGCACAGAAGGAGTGGTGCGTAGAGATAATAAGTGACAAGTGACGCTAGGGTTTGTGGGAGATGTAGGTGGGAATGGGAAGGGTGAAGGGATTTCGGGAGTAAACAATCAAGGTGGGAGGTGGAGTGAGCACTATAAATGAATGATTTACACAACTCATTTTAAAGATGATTTAATCGTGGGGGAGGTGTTCTGAAATTGATTGTGGTAATGATTGTACAATTCTTCTTGATATGATTGCATTATTGAATTGTGTGATATGTGAATTAACTGTCAATAAAACTTAAAAACACACACAATATTGGATCTCAATGATCCTGTTCTCATCCCTATTTATGTAAACATGTAAACAATATTTACACTACTATTTTTATTTATCCATTAAAATTTTGTGTGTGTTTCTATTTTAAAGCAAAAAGGTCTTTTCACTATGAAGATTCATGAGTACTGTAAAATGTTCTTCTCTTTAAATATTTCCCTTCTATGTTCATCTTTTTTGCATACTGGGGAATTATATATCTAAAGATACTCCCAGGCTCCTACCAGTATCTTTTCTCTCGTGCTTTTTATTTTTGTAATTCCTCCCCACCCTTATTTTTCAAATATTTCCTTACCTTTATCTTCCAACTTAAATTTTATTCCTAACAAACATTTATTTTATAGTAGCTTTGCAGGAACGTTGCAAAAATAGCAAAGTGTTAGCCTTTTCCCCCTTCTTAGCTTTCCTGATACTTAATGTCTTACATTAATGGAGTACATTTGTCATCATTCCCAAAGTTCCCTCCTATTGAGTCAATTTTGACTCATAGCAATGCTAGAGGACAGAGTCCATGTGTCCCTGTAGGTTTCTAAGGCTGTAAAGTCTTTATGGGAATTGAGAGCCTCATCTTTCTCCCATGGAGCAGCTGTGGTTTAGAACTGCTTACCTTGTGGTTAGCAGCCCAATTCATCGCTCACCATGCCAACAGGGTTTCCTTTGTCATAATTATTGAATCACTACTGGTGTACAAGGGGGTACAAAAAAGTCCACAATTTCTTTTTAAGGTGATTTATTTATTTTTTTACAGAACAACCTATCATCTACAAAGTACTCTCCATTATACTTAATACATTTGTCAAATCTGTGATTCCATTCTTAGAAACAATTTTCAAACTCATATGTTGGATGGTTTACAGAACCTCCCTCATTTAAAAAAATAATTTTATTGGGGGTTCATACAACTCTTAGTACAATCCATACATACATCAGTTATATAAAGCACATTTATACATTCATTACCCTCATCATTCTGTCATTCTCAAAACATTTGCTCTCCATGTAAACCCTTGGCATAAGTTCCTCATTTTCCCCACTCTATCCCTGCTCTCCCCTCATGAACCCTTTATAATTTATAAATTATTATTTTGTCCTATCTTACACTTTCTGATGTCTCCCTTCACTCACTTTTCTGTTGTCCATCCCTCACTCTCCCTCTTATTTTTACCTTCACCTCTTTTATGTCATCAAATCGCAGTCCTTTCATGTCCCTCTTCCAGTGTGCAGTTGCCTTAACTGGCAAGGGTCATTTCCTGCAAGACATCCCTGAGGAGAAGCCTCATGGACCTACCCCGATGCAGCCCTGGATGCTGGAGCAGTCATGTGGAGACCCCTGCCAGCGCTGAGATGCTTACACACTCACTGATTCGGCTTTCCTCCTGCAGTTGGTGTCATTGTGTGTGTGTTTTTTTTTTGAGATGGAGGAGGACTTTGTGGATTGGTGTTGGACATATAGGTTTGGACAGCATGGGTTGGGATGCTTTCTTAATGTACACTTACCCTTTATATAAAACTCTCTCTTACACATATGAGTTTCTTTGGATTTGTTTCTCTAGTCTACCCAGACTAACACAACCTCTTTTGAAACAAGAAAACCACTTATGCACTTGAGTTTTTCCCATAGTGCTGTCCTAGTAAGCTGTGTTCAACATCATAACAGTTTCTGCGGCATTTTTCCTGAGCAGAAAACAAAATTTCACAGCCCCAAGCCTTTAATCAGCCATCACAAGCAAAGAGCTTTGAATGAAACTGCTTTTATGGAAAAATTCTCTCTGACCAAAAAATTCACTGTGACCACTGGGTGCACTAATCTGGAACAAGTTCCTCAATGCATGCCTAGTGGGAAAAAATGTGTACTACAAAAGCTCTGCTCCGCCCAGCACAATTCTGTTTTTTTTTTGTTTTTTTTTGGGGGGGGGCGGTGGCTACCCCTAAAACTTTGTGTTTGCTCCAGCAGAGAGCTTGAAAGGGTAAGGGAGACACTTGGTACAATGCATGTGTCCAACAGCCTCAACATGCACTCAAATATGCTGGACATCATAAGGGTGACCTTTTGCCAGGCAATGTTTCTTTCTGCTGCACATAAGGTTGCCATGAATTAGAGGCAACTACTTGACAACTGTATCTATCCATCATCTGTCATCTATATATCTACCTCTATCTACCATATGACAAGCACTGTTCTAGGCACTCAGGATATTTAAGTAAATAAACAGATCAAGATCTCTGCCCTCATAGAACTTATATTCAGGCATAGAGAGGCAGACAATACGAAATAAATAAGTCATTTAAAAGGGGAAAGTGGGTGGCCGGCTATCAAAACAGATAGTGTCTGGGGTCTTAAAGGCTTGAAGGTGAACAAGAGGCCATCTAGCTCAAAAGCAAAAAAGCCCACATGGAAGAAGCACACCGGCCAGTGTGATCACGAGGTGCCAAGGGACCAGGTATAAGGCATCATGCAAAAAAAAAAAAAGATATAAGTGTGTGTATGTATGTGTATATGTGTATATGTATATATGTATATATATACCATATTAAATGAAGGGGGAAGAGCAGAGTGGAGACCCAAGGCCCAAGTGTCAGCCAATGGAGATCCCTTCATAGAGGGGTTTAGGAGAGGAGATGGGTTAATTAGGGTGCGAGGTAGTACCGATGAAGAACACAGCTTTCCCCCAGATCCTGGATGCTTCCTCCCCCCAACTACCATGATCCGAATTCTACCTTGCAGGGCTGGATAGGGCAGAGGCTGTACACTGGTACATATGAGGGCTGGAGGTACAGGGAATCCAGGGTGGATGATACCTTCAGGACCAAGGGTGTGAGGGACGATGCTGGGAGAGTGGAGGGTGAGTGGGTTGGAAAGGGGGAACTGATTACAGGGATCCACATGTGACCTCTTCCCTGGGAGAGGGACAGCAGAGAAGGGGGGAAGGGAGACTCCGGATAGGGCAAGATATGACAAAATAACGAGGTATAAATTACCAAGGGCACATGAGGGAGGGGGGAAAAGGGAGGGAGGGGAAAAAAAAAGAGGACCTGATGCAAGGGGCTTAAGTGAAGAGCAAATGCCTTGAGAATGATTGGGGCAGGGAATGTATGGATGTGCTTTATACAATTGATGTATGTATATGTATGGATGGTGATAAGAGTTGTATGAGTCCCTAATAAAATGTAAAAAAAGAGGGGGCCGGGCACCGGGCGGCGGCCGCGGCGGCGGAGACAAGCGCGAGCTGAGAGAGCAGGGGGAGCGGGCGCACTGACCATGGCCTCCAAGTGCCCCAAGTGTGACAAGGCCGTGTACTTTGCCGAGAAGGTGAGCTCCTTGGGCAAGGACTGGCATAAATTCTGCCTCAAATGTGAGCGCTGCAACAAGACATTGACACCAGGCGGCCACGCCGAGCATGACGGGAAACCCTTCTGCCACAAGCCGTGCTACGCCACTCTGTTTGGGCCCAAAGGTGTGAACATTGGTGGAGCCGGTTCCTACATCTATGAGAAGCCCTCAGCAGAGGGACCCCAGGTCTCTGGTCCAACTGAGGTCCCTGTGGCCCGTGCTGAGGAGCGGAAGGCTAGTGCCCCACCCAAGGGGCCCAGCAAAGCTTCCAGCGTCACAACTTTCACTGGTGAACCCAACATGTGTCCTCGCTGCAACAAGAGGGTCTACTTTGCCGAGAAGGTGACGTCTCTGGGCAAGGACTGGCACCGGCCATGCCTGCGCTGTGAGCGCTGCAGCAAGACGCTGACCCCCGGGGGGCACGCGGAGCACGATGGCCAGCCCTACTGCCACAAGCCCTGCTACGGAATTCTCTTTGGACCCAAGGGCGTGAACACCAGGGGCTGTAGGGAGCTACATCTATGACCGGGACCCCGAAGGCAAAATTCAGCCCTAGGCATGACCACCTGCTACTGCCCTGCCTGCTGACGCACCGCCCTGCTCCCTGGGGGCTGCCCCTTGAGGGCTGCCTACAGATCAACGCATCAGAGTTGTGGCGAAGTACCCCGCCCCTGTCCTATCTACCAACAAGGCCCATGTACCCCCGTTATCTGTCACCCCTTGTCCCTACGTATCCCCCATATCCATTGTATATTCATGTGTCCCTGAATGTGCCCCAGTCTGTGTCCCCAGTGTCCTCTTGTCTCCTGTGTCCTCGACCAGGACTCTCAGATGGCCTCCTCGTGTTCCGTCCCCTGCGGGCGGCCCCGGGCTGCCCACCAGTGTTATTTACGATCCTGAGCTACACCGTCACTGCGCCTGCAGGCACGCCCTCTGCCAGCAGGCACGCCCTCTGCCAGTGCTCACACTGCCCTCCAGCCCTCACGTGCCCAGACTTCTGCTGTCAATAAAGAGTTTGAGAATTGCAAAAAAAAAAAAAAAATGTAAAAAAAGAAAAGAGGAGAAAAAAATGATGAGGGCAAAGACTGTACAGATGTGCTTTATACAATTGATGTATGTATATGTATGAACTGTGATAAGAATTGTATGAGCCCCAATAAATTGTTAAAAAAAAAGAGCTGTATGATGTCCCAATAAAACATTAAAAAAAAAAGGATCCACATGTGACCTCTTCCCTGGGAGAGGGATAGCAGAGAAGGGGGGGAAGGGAGACTCTGGATAGGGCAAGATATGACAAAATAACGATGTATAAATTACCAAGGGCACATGAGGGAGGGGGGAGAGGGGAGGGAGGGGAAAAAAAAGAGGACCTGATGCAAAGGGCTTAAGTGGAGAGCAAATGCTTTGAGAATGATTGGGGCAGGGAATGTATGGATGTGCTTTATACAATTGATGTATGTATACGTATGGATTGTGATAAGAGTTGTATGAGTCCCTAATAAAATGTAAAAAAAGAAAAGAGAAAAAAATGATGAGGGCAAAGACTGTACAGATGTGCTTTATACAATTGATGTATGTATATGTATGGATTGTGATAAGAGTTGTATCAGCCCCAATAAATTGTTAAAAAAAAGGGGGAAAGTGGGAAGGGTAAGGAGAACAAGATGTAAGCATGCGAGAAGTGGTCAAGGTAGGTTTCTTTGGGAAAGTTGAGAATTGAGCAAAGTCCTGAAGGAAATGAAGGATTGGCCAAGCAGCTACCAAGGATAGAGCAGAAGGCAGAGGAGACAGCCCATGCCTGAGGACCAGAGAGCGCCCGATTGCTTTAAAAGACCAAGAGGCCAGTCTAGCTGGAGAGGGTTGAATAAGGAAATTATATAGACGAGATCCAAGATGTAATAGAATGGTTATCTCTTTGTAGAATCATTGTAAAAAACTTGGGTTTTTCTCTGAGTGAGAAAGCCTATGTATAGTCTTGGGCAGAGTGCCAGGATCAATTTTGGCTTTACCAGCCTCACTCTAACTTCGGTGGAGAATAGAACCAGACCATACCCACACTAAACATAGTATATAGTACATAGCTTCAGTCATAGTGCTTTATACATTTAGAAGTCTCTGCTACAAATACGGATCCCTCTGAAACAATTCTCTGTGATACTGTAAAAGCAGGCACATGCTATTATGCATTTGTCAAAACCCATCATACCATACAACATAAATTATGAATCCTACTATATGGTATGCTCTGGACTTTTGTTGGTAATAATGTACCCATATAGGTTGATCAATTGTAAGAAGTATTCCACAGATATTAGTGTAGGAGAAATCATGTGCACTGGGCAGATGGTATATGGGAATTCACTTCACTTTCTGAACAATTTTTCTATAAAGATAAAACGGGTCTCAAAAAATAAAATATCTTATTTAAAAAATTTTAAGTAGTAATCTTGGCTTGTGCTTGATCATTGACCCTTAACTGGAGGTCTAATTATGACTAGCTACTATGTTCTGTCCTTTCACCACCATGTAATCTAATTACATGGTCCCAGGGAGCCTATTGTTCTCTCAGATGTACCCTAGCTGTCTTCAGAAGGTGTATGAAGTTTGATCTTTTTCACCCATCAATTTCCAGAAGCCCTGGTGACATAGGGCACTATGCCCTGGAGTTTGGATCCACCAGCTGTTCTGTGGGAGAAAGCTGAGGCAGTCTGTGCATGTAGAAACCATAGGGAGCACCTTCATTCTGTCCTGCAGGGTCTCTCTGAGTCAGAATTGACTCAGTGGCTGTGGGTTTTGGTTTGGTGGATCATTACATTAGAAAATAATTGATAATTAGAAACACTGAAATGTACTGTAATGGATAGTAATATGTCTTTAGTTTTTACCATATGCCAGATGTTATTCCTTAAGTACATTAACATGCTGAATCCTCTTAATTCAATGAGTACATATATTAGTCTTGTAATTTTTCAGTGGTAGAAACCAGGTCTTAAGTAATAGTAAAAGGAGAAAGTAATAGTAAAAGGAGAAAAGATTCAAATCTAGAAAATGATTCTACCATCTCAAAATTTGCAATTAGCTTTGAAATAAGTGTTTATGTTAATGTCTGAATCAAAGTTTGCGATCTGTGATCTTATTAACGCTATTCAATGGTATAGCCAGGAAACTTTGGCCCACCCAAACTGAGCTCACTATGAAAAATTAGAGTAAGCTCCCCTCTATTTGGCCACAATCCCAACTGGTCATTAATTGATTAATTAAGCACACACATACATAGTATAAAAAATAAACAATTAAGATGAGAAAAAGTAAGTTAAAAAATAACATTTGGAACCAAACTAAAGCGGACATTTCCCCAAATCACTGAAGCATTGCAGTAAGTTTACAGTAAGGCTTCTTATGTAAAGTAACCGCTCTTATGTAGATCAAGTGTTTTGAAGAAGATCGGGAAGACCTCAGAGATGACCTCAAAGATGAATTTAAGGCAGAGAGGTCAGCTCATATTTGGGCAATTATTTTTCGGGGGAGGGGAGACTGTTGCTAATGGGGTAATCTTCATACATTTTCTCAAAGGGTGCAGGGCAATCATGGGGGTTTATTGGGAAACCATTTTTTAGAAAATGGAAAACTATATTGGTGCAAAAAGGGGAGAAAACTTGTGTCCAGCACTTTTTCTTTTCCATCACTCCAGTGCACCTGCTCACTCCTCAAGGGCAGCACGTACTGCCTTAACAAAACGCCATCAGGACACCTTACCTCATCCACCCTACAGTCCTCGCGTTGCCCTTTGAGACTTCTTTTTGTTCCCCAAACTCAAGGAAGGTTTAAAAGGAGCACAACTTGACTCCCTTGGAGATGCCAGAAGTGCCATTTTGACATGATGTTAAAGCAAAGCGCACAGGATTTGGCGGGGGAAGGATGAGAGATAAAAGCTGCCTTCAGAAGTGTGTCTGTGTAGATGGAGTCTACGTTGAGATAGTATACATTCACACTCTGCTATTTTTTATTTAACAAAGGCTTCTATGAGTTTGTAGCAATACTTCTTGAGTCATATTTAACAATCCCACCATTTAACCAGTGAGAAAAATGTGACCTTGAAAGGGTATCATTTGTCAAGGTAAATGTGTTCATAGGGAGGGAACAAATCTGACACTGGTCAGGGCCCTTTCCTACTTGAGAGAATTCCGTTTTGTGTTGTCATGACTTTTTACAGTTACTTAAACACCTCTTTTCTCCCTTTCTAGTACTTTCCAATTGTAGTCCAAAGAAGGACTTTGCTCATTTGAGACTAGCATTTTTATTATCTAAAAAAATGTGGATGTGTTTCACACTGAGGTTTTCCAGTTAAAAAAAGATGAGTTGTTTTAGAAAATGTCTAAAAATCGCTAAGCTTGAGGGTGAACACACATTAAAGTGGGTGAAGAGAAAGACCAAAAAACCAAAATGAAACAAGAAAACCCTAACCCACAAAACATGACAACCACACAATCAGATGTAGTTCTATGGAGTGCTAAAGATGTTTTTTGCCTTTAATTAGTAGAGAGAATGTCTTCATGAATCCATGCGATTTGTTCATGTTGTTATTTCAGAATCTCCATTCTCTAAATGTATGTTGATGTGGTTGTCAGGTGCCGGCAAGTCCGTCCTGTCTTACAGAGACCCTGTGTGCCCCGGAGCAAAACACTGCCCCGTCCGGCATCATTCTCACAAGGGCTATGTTTGAACGCTTTACTGCAGCCACTGGCAATCCAGCTCTTCTTTTTTTTTTAATGATGAACCTCTACTTTCCAAGCACCATGTCCTTTTCCTAAGACGGGTCCCTCCTGGTAGCATGCCCTAAGTATTTGAAATGAAGTCTCTCCATCCTTGATTTTAAGGAGCCTTCTGGTTGTATTTCCAAGACAGATTTATTTGTTCTTTTATGACATAGTACTTTCTATATAAAGAGATGCTTACAGACTCCATTTTATGTATACAAAATATATGAGGTTTCTATTAAGTTTAATGGAGTATGATTAAAATATAAATTTAATTTTAAAATCTTGAACGAAGTTTTTTTTTCAATCACTGGGTTAAGCAATCAAAACCTAGTGTGTGGATTTATTTAATTTTTATCCTTTCCCCCAATATGTGGGGTTATATGTGGGCTTCTGGCACCTGTGGGTGTGTAGTTTTAAAAAGAGAAAAAAAGACATAGACGTTGCCCTCAAAACAATCTATTTATATATTTTTAAATGTGAATTATATAAAATTAATGCCCAAGTGTCATCCAAAAAGATGGAAAGTAGGTACCAATTTTCTCCTATCTAAATAGCCCAATACATTCACAGAGACTCACGTTTGGTCAGTGCGTCTGTTTTGGTTATTTAGTGCTAATATGACAGAAGTATGAATGGCTTTACCAATGGAATTTTCATGGATTAAGAGGCTCATGAATTAAATCCAAAGTCAGGGCACCAACAAAAGAGGATGGCTTTGTCTCTGTCAGCTCTGGCTCTAGATTCCTAATTGAGTTCCACGTGGCTTAGCCTTACAATTCCCAGATCTCTGCTGCACCCACTTGTTCAATTTCTTTTATATCTCAAAAGAGATTGACTCAAGAACCATCCTACGCTAATCCCGTCTCGTTAACATAGCGAAGGCATTCCGTTCTCAAATGGGGTCATAACCCAGAAGCGTAGAGGTTATGATTTACAACACAGATTTTGAGGGATAGAATTCAATACTGTTACAGATGAGAAACAGCTTGAGAGGAAAAAGCGAATACTAGAACAACTGAACAAATACACAAAAGTAATTATGAAGCTGCCTGTTCCAGATGCTTTGCCACGATGCCTACGGTCATTGTAAACAGTCAGGTCTCATGTAATGCTATTGAACACATCTACTATAGAAATAAAAATGGGTAATATTTGCTTTTACTGGTTTATGTGGATATATTCTCCATATATGTTTATTAAAAATGGATGAAATATAATCTATTAAGTCTAAAAAGAAACTGGAGAATTAGAATCAGATTCATATTTTCGTTAGCTTTTATTTTCTTTCTGTTAGGAAAAAAAAGTCTTGACTCTACATCAACAAATGTGTACTTTTATTAAGTACTATTCTACCTTAAATTGGGACCATCTTTTGGAAATAATAAACTACTTTTAAACTTTACATCTCATGGAGTACTTCCCTCAAACAAACAAGATGAGTGTTTAAATCATTTGAGCTTGAGGGGTAAGGACATTACTTACCTTCTTGCTGGAAATTCTCATCCCATCTGGGAAGGAAGGAAGGAAGGATTTGAGTAATTATTTTCAGAAACTAGTAAGCATAGCTTCCATGATACTGTGTCCCACTGATGCTTTTCAAACTTGTGATTGAAAACAAAAAGTTTCCTCAGATCGTCTCTCTTCATATTATCATTAAACATTGAAATCTCCCAGGGGTGCCAGAGCTGAGCCAGTTTTCTTCCTGGTCTAATTACCCCCCTAGATGATAGCTTTCCTTCCAAGAGTCTCAGATACACAGGCTAGTGGTTCCCAGATCTATGGCTCCAGGATTGGCCCCTTACCCATAAACGAGAGCCAATTTTCATTAAGCAGCTATTGTGGTCACCTAATCTGGTGTCAATTTAAGGAGTAAGAGTGTAGGGGTGGAGTCTAGACTGTCAATGTGGAGATAAGCAATGAGACCTCTGTGTGGGCATGGCCTTCTCCTGAGAATTCTGGGAAATCTGGTACTTCCTCTTTGGAGGCAGAAGACACTGCCCACTCCCTGGGAGACATTGCAGAAAACAAGCCACATGGAGGCAACCAGACCTCAGAAGCTGGAGAAACCACAGAGAGAGCCCTGCCAGTACTGAGATGTTTCCAGTGACACCGGCTCCAAAGATTTTCTACCCACTGACCTGTGATCTTCTGCATTCGGCATCATTGCATGTGTTTCATGAATCTGTAGTGGACTTCATAGATTGATATCAGACATATGGGCTAATATCGGACTTATGGACTTGATCTGGACTGGGCTGGGATGCTTTCTCAATGTTAAATTGCTCTTTTATGTAAATATCTTTCTTATACACATATGTGTGTCCATGGATTTGTTTCTCTAGTCTACCCAGACTAACACAGCAGCTCTACTGGATGACATTTGGAAACAATTCATCTTGTCAACCACTGATCATCTGACCTCTTTTTCTCACCAAACTGATCTTCATTAGGTGTTCTTTTTCTCATGTAGAGGAACCAGGTATCCAATCCAGAAATTTCTGAGAAAGTACTCAGAAAGAATTATTCAACTGGATTGTTGCCATTCAACATAGATGATTGATTACCATGCAGTTGAGAAGGAGTCATAAGGAGTCAGGAGTCAACATGACAGCAGACATTGAGAACGACAATAAGACGACACTCACCTTATTTAAATGAGTAATTTGTTATACTTTGCACGAGTCCAACCCAAAGGAACCCAATGAATAAATCCACTTGTAGATTTCCTTAAACACTGGTTTTTACATCCAACATTTGGGCTTGGCATACGAAGGTCTCCTTGGATAAAATAATTCAGAGCTTGTAACAAGAAAGTTTGATTGCTCATAATCCCTGTCACCATAGGCTTGCCTCTGTCAGGCCTTTTTCCATCCTAACCTGGACTCTGTACAGATTTATGGTCATAGTTGTGCATTGAAAATTCCAAATTTTGGAAATGATGAAGAAATAGCCAAATAAGAGCAGCCAGCACAACAGATTTTATGTGATTAATTTAAGAAATATTTATAAAAAAATAAGTATCTCTTCTCACTTGATCGCTTCATGCGTAAATCTGCATTTTCCCTCTCCAGAACTGGGAAACGAGGGAGGAGAAAACAACAAAAAAGCAAGTGTTTCCTTGAGAAAGGCACCAAAATAAAAAAGTTGAGAGGGAGGTTGGGCTAGCAATAGAAGTGGAGAAGGAAAGAAAAGGATATATTTCCCACTTACACGAATTAAATCTAATCACAGCTGACAACTAACTATTGTGGGATGAGTTTATAGAGTCAGTGTAAAGGATTCACTCCTGATTAAATCAAGTACACACAGTACTAAAGGCACAAATGATAAAGCAAGCCCCATTAGATGGTTAAAATATAACAGGGATCCTCTTTCACCAATCCATGTATTTCATTTAGTCAGAGCTTGGCACTCTGAGACTACCCGTCAGTAATCATTCTTCTCGCCTGCCCTTGATCTTCTGCTGCTTCTCCAGGGCCTGCATAAACTGGAGGTAGAACAATGAAGTCTTTCTTGGGGAAGGGAAAAATGAAAGGAAGCGCCTTTGGGTGCACAGGCCTCTCTCTGTCTGTCCATTTCAAACCAATAGAAACAAGGAAAGGTTCAACCTTCTTTCCAGTGGTCAAAAGGTATTTTAGAACCAAAGGAAGAAATCCTTGAGAATGGCTTTGTGTCTGTCTTCCAATTTACTCTCACGGGATACTACTATGTGTTAAACCTTCTCAGTGTCAAGGATTTGAGTTCAGAACAAACAAACTGAAGCGCAGGCAGGCTGTCTTCTGAAAAGTAATGGCATTTGACTATACGATTGAGAACTCCTGACATTATAGAGACTTCTATAAGATGTCCTGGCATCATGGAGCATTGTGAATAGTTGCACAAAGGTAGGCAAACCTCCTAAACTGGATCTTACTTGTTTACAAAATGATTTCATAGGATGAGCTGTGAGATCTTGGAACTTTGGGGACAGGAAAGCAGCCAAGTCAAAGACAAAGAGCTTTGGAATTGTGCAGCCTACATTAAGTCAAGATTTCAGCCCCCCTCCTCTTTTTTCAGGAGGGCACTAAAGAAAAGCAAAATATTTAGAAACAGAAATGGTATGCCCCAAAGATCTGAGTTGTATTATTTCTAACCCACAAACCACTTAGAACAGTGGTTCTCAACCTGTGGGTCATGACCCCTTTAGGGGTCAAACAACCCTTTCACAGGGGTCACCTGATTCATAACAGCAGCAAAATGACAGTTATGAAGTAGCAACAAAAATAATTTTATGGTTGGGGGGTCACCACATCATGAGGAACTGTATAAAAGGGTCATGGCATTAGGAAGGTTGAGAACAACTGACTTAGAAGGTAGGGATTCTAGAATTTTTGTCACTGTTGTATTTTTCTTGTGTGGTGGTTGTTTTTTGTTTTTAAATCTTTTCATATGAGACCAAACCAAAACCAAAACTCTCGTTGCCATTGCTTAGCTTCTGACTCACAGTAATCGCACAGAAGAGCAGAAATGCCCGCCGGGTTTCCAAGGCTATAAAGCTGCATGACGTGGTGACTGCCATATGTTTCTCCCAAGGTGAGGCTGGTACGCTCAAGCAGCCGACTTTTCAGTTAGCAGACAAGAACGTAGCCACCAGGACTCCTGCTTTTGCTCTGAAGGCACTGAATTAACGTGTTAAAAAATAGTGTTCCTCAATATTTACAATGATGGAGATGTGTGGTTAGACATTGGGCTGCTAACTGCAAGGTCAGCAATTCAAAACCACTAGCCACTCGATGGAAGAAAGGCCAGGCTGTCTACTCGTATAAAAAGTTACAGTCTCAGAAACCCACGAGGGCAGTTCTTTTGATGACGAGATTATGGAGGCCTGGTGATGCAGTGGCTGATCACTGTGCTGCTAACAGAAAGGGCACTGATTTGAATCCACCAGCTGTTACCAAGGAGAAGGATGTGTTAGTCTCCTTTCATGATGAGTTAAATGTCTTGGAAACCCTATGGGCTAGTTTTTATTTTTTTGTTTTTGTGGCAGGTGCTAGTTGTATTCTGTGAACTGGGTATCAGTCAGTTTTGGTTTTTGATTTTTTGTTCTCTCTCTTTTATTTTTAACCAGGCTCTATTCATCATGAACTCATTTTATCCTCACTTAAACATGTTTAGGTGTTTCTAAAGAGACATTTTGTAAGAGACAAGTAGGCAGTTTTAATCCAATTTCACTCATGGCACTCCAGAGCAAAAGCATTTAAGAATATTCAGCCAAAATATAAAGATAGAGTCAAATGTGTTTGTAATGAAAGATCAGTGCTGTGTGAATGAGTATACCCAAATAATGGAGTTAGTTACGAACATCTTCATCTATTTGAACTGAGAACCATGCTGAGGGAGACAAGGGCAATCTCCCCCTTGGAACCCCCTACCGACACTTCTGGTGATAATAGTTAAAGCCGATTTCAATATTGTTGATTTACAAGCCACAATAAATTTGTTTGGCTGCTATCCCCCGGAGGCCTATTTCAATGGGAAAGCAAAGGGACTAGTCATAAACATTCTCTTTGTTCTGAATTTAGTTGGAAAAGCAGAGAATCACTATAAAGACAGTTGTATTGGGGACATGCTAGATAACATCTCTGGTTCACTGTTAATGTTCAATCAACTTCAAAGCAAAAAACAATGGAAAGTTTTAATTTCTCTGTATTTTACTATAACCAATATTTAGTATGTGATCACTATACAGAATGCATTAAGATACATAGTATAGGAATGTAAAAAGGAATACATGGCCTCTTGAATTTGACTTACATATATATCCTCTTTCACCCAAATCCATTAGCATTAACTTAATTATGTCTGCAATAATCTTCTTTTCAATGCATTCTGTCTATGGACAAGAGTATTAACACCCTTGGTCAATGGACCGAGGAACTTCAATGGAAGCTTGGTTCATGTGGGGTCTCTGTAAATGTTTATTAGATTTTCACTATGTCATTTCATAACCTTCTGCAAACCAGGTGCTCAGAATTTAAGATCTTATATGGTCTCCACCCCTGATCTTGGATTTTATTGTTCAAAACCCTTTGATCACACTGACTGGTATGCTCCCTGTGGTCTTAATAGCTTACAAAACTTTGGCTGAAAAATTAAAGTTGAGCAGAATTTCTGTTGAATGAGTGGCCAAACTGTGCGTCAGCTTACCGACAAACAAGAGTGGAACTTCAATGGAAATGTCAAACAAGTGGGACCAGATCCTGAAGCATTTACTTAAAGGATTGCAACCAGTATAATCCCGAAGACAGTTGCCAATAGGTAGAAACGATCCAGTCAAGGCAAGAGCAGATCAAGAAAATAAGTTTCAAGAGCAAAATCATAGAAGTAATTTTTTTGATCCTCAAAGCATTTTGCTTTGTGACTCTCTAGAAGGTCAAAGAACAATAACAAGTAAATTATGAGACCATTTTGAGAAAGTTACCAAAACCTTTAACAAAAAAAATGGGTGTGAAAGCATCATCAAAGGTCATTTTCCCTCACAAAAATGGTCTTGCTCCTTGCTCCCTTCAAACAAGAAAGTTTTATGAAAGTTCCAATATAAAATCATTAGGCATTCACCATACCACCCTGGTCATCAGACTCTTTCTGATGTCTCTTTGTTACCTAATCTTAAAAAAAAATTATTTAAAGGGCACCAGTTCTTTAGTTAATAATGTAAAACAGACTACAATGACATGGTTAAATTCCCAGGACCCTCAGTTCTTTAGAAATGGGCTAAATGGCTTATAAAAGTGTCTTGAACTTGATGGAGCTTATGTTGTGAAATAAAGTTTATATTTTTAACTTTTATTTTTAATTCCATTTTTTCACAAAAATTTAGAAGTCCCCCTGTATAAATAAATAAATGGGACTCAGAGACAAGTCTCTCATATCAAAGAATTAGAAATACTTAACGTAACTACCCTGCCCTCAAGGAGGTGGAGCGTAACGCCCTGCTCCTTGAGCGCTGACGATGAGTAGTGGCTTCTTTTGAAAGAATGCAGTGTGGAAAGTAGGAGGAAAAGGAGAAAGTAGAGACACTGACAAACACTATGTGGGGTCATGAAATAATTGATTTGGCTCTTGTAGCCACAGTCTTTGTCTTCCTCAATGACTATGCATGAGACCATGCAACTGGGGCATATGGACCTGTAGTGGGTCAATTTTGCCATGCTTCTGGGTTTAAAATGAGCAGCTCAGAAGCTGAAGCAGGGAATCTCCCTGCCATCAAGAAAGGAGAGCCAGACATAGAGCATGTCTTTGGCCCCAAGATTTCTGCACAACGAATCTCCTTGACCCAGAAGACAAAGCTGTGACATTTGAGAATTGGTGGAGGTGTGATGACCACAGAGGTAGCAGGGCTAAGAGTATTCCTAGCCCACTAGATGAGTAAAATTAGTTCCTTTATTTGTGGTGTAGGGTTTCCCCAGATCCTTAATCAGGGGAACTAAATTTGTCACAGGAGCTAGAGCTAAGTACCTTTGGACTAAGACTTAATTATGATGGAATGAAGTGCCTTTATGATGTTTATTGGCAGTGCTCAAAGGAGATTTATAACATAGCCTGAAAGGGGAAGAAGTCAAGGGGTCCTGGGGTGGAGAGACTGAGAACTAGAGAGAGAGAGGAACGCCTGTGGGCATGGACGAGAGGAAGTGATCCTAATAAAGAAACTATATCCTGAATCTTTCTAAATCTGATTTGAGACCTGATAATTGCTCTTATAAATAACATAATGATGAATATTGTCCATGAGTTCTGTGTGTCCAATGAATTATCAAACCCATTAGAGAAGTAGAGCGTGCTTTGGGAAAGATGTTAGAAATGGTTCTTCTTCTTTTAACCTATTTATTTTAATTTTTCTTTCTTTCTTTGGGTGCCTATTGAAGACAAGAGGATAAACAAGAATAGCAAGGGTACTAACACAAACGGTGAGGATGGTGTAACATTCTGATCATGTTTGATCAATTGAAATGTATCTAAGAGAAACTATGGAGAAGGGAATGACCGGTAATCATGATGTTGGGGCAGGAGAGGAAAAAGAAAAAGAGGAAGGTAGAAGAAAGTAAAAATTACATACATAGGGATAAACATATGTATATATGTAAATATATAAATACATAAAGATAGGTGTATTTGTGCGGGCATATATACATATATGTAAATATGACAAGGAAGCAGATGGACTTTGGGCCTGTACTCAAATCTTACTTCAGTAAGAGAATGGCTTGTTTCTAATAATTGGGCACTGTATGATATTCACTTTCCCAACATGGTCACACATCGCTGAAGACAAAATACGTGCATAAGCAAATGTGGTGAAAAACTAATGGTGCCTGGCTATTGAAAGATGAAGCACCTGGAGTCTTAAAGGCTTGAAGTCAAACAAGCGGCCATCTACCAGGGATGCAACAAAGCCCAAATGGAAGAAGTGCACTAGCCTGTGTGTTCATGAGCTGTTGATGGGAATAGGTATCAGAAGTAAAAAACAAACAAAAACAAGCAGTCGAATAGAAGTGAAGGAATGTGGACAGAGAAGAGATCCAAAACGCACCTGAAAAATAACTGGTCACTCCCTCACAGAAGGGTCACATGGAAGGGATGCTTAGTCCAAGATGTAGTTTAGCACTGATGAAACACACAACTGTCTCCTCCACTTACTGTTATGGTTCTTGTCTTACCTCATTAATCTAGTTGGACATGAGTATGCCAGTGTGTGTAACTAAGATCGTTTGATGCATGAAAGCCAATATAGATAACCCTTCAGAAACAGTACCTGGAGTAATTATTCCCTGAGGGAATGGAAAGAGGAGGAGAAGGAGGAAAGGGGAATTGATAGCAATGATGAATGCATAATTCCACTTCAGGGGAACAAATAACAGAATTATAGGTGAATGGAAATATTTTATGGTGTAAGACACAGATAATAATTGAATAATAAATTATGGCTCCTGAGCGGGGTAGAGTGGGGGAGGGAGGGGGTAAAGGGGAGCTGATATCAAGGAGTTCAAGAAGAATGAAAATGTTTTGAAACAGATGGTGGCAGCAATTGTACAACCATTTATGATCTCATTGAACTACAAATTGTTACAACATCTGTAAGAGCTCCCAATAAAATGATTAAAAAGAAAAAGAAATAGTAAAGGGGGAAAGAGGATGGAGACATGGCTGATGTCTACCTCATAGGAATTGGCTTTAGACTGATGTTAAGACTGTAGGACCAGGCATCCAGAGAGGATTCTGAGAGGGCCCTATTCCTTCGGTGAAGATGGACCCAGTGAAAAACAGTGCACCTTTCAGTGTTACGTTACATATGTTACTTTGGTCTTGAACAGGTTGGTTCTTCAGAGAAGACAAGGGTCAAAAGTGGCCCATGCCAGGTTTTATGAGAAGATGAAGGCCATCTGCTGGTCGACAGGAGTAAAGTGGTCCTGTAAGGAGAGATCAAGCCAGCCTTCTCACTGCATAGATAATGAGTCACCTGCACACTAGAATGACCTCAAACAGCTAAGTAGCCACTGGGTGTGTAAATAGCTAACTGACTTACTGCTGACAAGAAGGTTGGAGGTTCAGTTCCCTGAGAGGCACTGTGGAAGACAGGCCTTGTGATCTACTACTGAAAAGTCAGCCCCTACACAGTTCTCTGATGTGCTGGGGCTGACCATGAGTTGGGGTCTACTTCACGGGTTTGATTTGGTTGGTTTTGACCTGGCATGAACTTGATGTTGCATTTGATTCCCCCACCCCACCTCACCCCACTCCACCCCACCTGTGAAGTCAGAAGTCAGATGCCACTTCCCTATCTTTCTTACATACGTCTACAGTCAGGAGTTCTAAGCTAACGTCAAAGTGATAAATTGGGTTGATATTACATACCCTTGGTATATGATGAGAATGGAGCGTTACCTCCACAGCATTACTCTTAAAATCCCCTAACTCCTATTTAATCATGAAGAAAAAATGGCTAACAAATGCTAGTGCAGTTGTGGTTGTTAGGTGCTATTGAGATGGTTCCAAACCTTAGACACAACAGAACAAAATACTGCCTAGTCCTGCGCCATATTCACAATTGTTCTTATTTTTGAGCCCATTGTTCCAACCAGTGTCAATTCATCTTGTTAGTGAGCCTTCCTCTTTTTCACTGCACCGCTACTTTATCAAGTATGATGTCCTTCTCCAGGGAATACTCTCTCCTGACATGTCTGAAGTGGATGAGACTAAGTTTCAATATCCTTGCCTCTATGTCGATGGAGCATTCTGGCCATATTGCTTCCAAGACAGATTTGTAAGTTCTCTTGTTTGTTCATGGTATTTTCAATATTCTTCTCCAGTACCACAATTCAAACACATCCATTCTTCTTTGGGTTTCCTTGTTCAATGTTCACCGTTCACATGCAATGCTAAAAGGATGCAATACGAGGCAATGGAAAATACCATGACTTGGGTCAGGCACACCTTAGTCCTCAAAGTAAAATCCTTGCTTTTCATCACTTTGAAAAGGTCTTGTGAATCAGACTTACCCAATGCTCTCTCGACTGCAGCACTGATTGTGAATCCAAACCAGGCAAAATCCTTAACAACCTTAACCTTTTCTCCATTTATCATGATGGTATTGTAAGGTCTCTCTCTTTGGGCTAAATTCCAACCTTGGTCCTTGTCTCCGCATGAGAAAGATTTCACGCCGGAGTCTGGCTCGTGATCCAAGTGTATTTAATGAGAGTTAAAAGAAGCTTCAGGATTTACCCGACACCCATAGGATTCCTTTGACCATGCGGCCTGGCAGAGGCTGCTCAGGGTCGCGCAAGGATCTCTCTCCCAAGTTTCCTCCCACGAAGACGACCAGACCAGACCAGACCAGACCAGACCAGACCAGACCAGACCAGACCAGACCAGACCAGACCAGACCAGACCAGACCAGACCAGACCAGACAAGCCCCCTCTCCCTCCCGGTTCCTGCCTTTTCAAGGATTCCCGGGGGAGGCGTGGTGAATGACCCCAGGTCGATCCCATTGGCTGAATTGCACTCACCTGGCCCAGGTGGGCTGCTTCAGGTGTAACGCCCATCCGGGCTCACCGGCGGGGAAAATCCAGCTTTGTCCCATGCTAGCTCTTCTGGGCATGCGTAAATGGGCTTCCCAATTCCCTAGGCTAAGCTGCCTAACAGTATCTGTTGGGCCAGTTGTCATGATTTTGGTCTTCTTAACATTGAGTTGTCATCCATATTGAAGGCTGCAGTCCTTGATCTTCATCAGCAAGTGCTTCTAGCCCTCTTCACTTTGAGCAAGCCAAGTTGTGTCATCTGTATGTTACTGGTTGTAATAAACCTGCCTCTAATCCCAATGCTGCATTCTTCTTCATATAGTGCAGTTTCTCTAATTATTTGCTCAGTGACTAGAGTAGTACTCTACAGTATATCTGACCAGCACACCTCAAAACTATCAGGACTATAAAAAAAAGAAAAAAAAGAAAAGAAAAAGAAAAGGCTGAAAAACTGGAACAGCCAAGAGGAACTGAAAAAGACACTATGAATAAATGGAATATGATAACCTAGATGGCATCCTGTAACATAAAAAGGGAAATTGGGTAAAAACTAAGGAAATCTGAATAAAGTGTGAACTTTAACTCATTGTAATAATACGAGGTAGATAGCCAAACCTTTCTTTTTTCTATTTCTGGAAGCTTTGTTGAAATCTATCCACTGTAGGTGACCCCCTTGGTATTTGAAATCTGGTGACCTGCCTTTCAGCAACATGTAAGTTACCAAAGTATGATAAACTTGGAAATGGGTGGTGTTGACTCATGGAAGGCCCTCAGCAGGTCTTGGGGGAGTGCATGAATGAACAAATGAATGGAAGACTCAACTGCATGAAAACAATCCTAGGTATTTTTCCCCCCTAGGATTTTTTTTGGTCAAGTGCTGAAATAGAAAATATAATCAATGTTGGGGGATTTATTGATTAGAGCAAGAATGCTTTTAGGCTAGAATGAACAGAAAACGATTCAAGGACAATGTGGGGTATGAGATAAGTGTTGAAGAAGCTAGCCCTTAGAGAAGAAGAGAGCAGTAAATTCACATGTCAAGGCAGAAGATGATGGTGTTCAGTCAAGCACTAAAGAGTAAGAAAAAAAGTCAAAAAAGCTGGAAGTCAAGGAAGAGCCCATCAAAATCAGGACAGCATTCCAGGCAATGGCAACAAAAGAAAACATTGGAGCTACAGTGTCCTTGAAGATCAGGCACCCCATTCAACCAGGAAGTGTCTTAGCCCTAGGACTGGGCACTCTCAGACCTGAAGACTTGTTCCCAACAAAGTAAGACTGAAACATATCATTGTCGAAGCCCTTGGCAGATTATGACAACCTTGGAGAGATCATTAGATGAATTTAAGAGTACTACTTAAAATTTAGTTTTTAAAATTCTGCAACCCAGGCCTTTCGATAGCACATATTGGGACATCAGAACACATTTTGGAATAACTTAACTGCAAATAAGTGTGGCAAGTGACTCTATAAATTGGAGTTGGGAGAGTGACCCCTAGTAAGCACATTCAAATTGTTCAAATTATGTGCTTCAAATTCTGTTTCCATGATTTGGAAGTCCTGTGTGGCAATTCTACTCTGTCCTACAGGGTTGTTAAGGAAGTGGCTCAATGGCCAAAGGTTTGGATGTGGAGTATTCTCTGGGCATTACCATATACAGATCCTGACGATGCTGAGACTAAGAAGGACAACAGCCAAGTGAATCAAAGAAAGAAAGTTGTAATCACCTCAAAGGCCTGCCCTACTATTATTATACGAGCTAATGATACTCCCTTTTTTTTCTTGACTTGTTTATTACTCATCCCAATGGAGTCCTGATAGAGCTATTGGTTAGGCATTGGACAAGATTGATAAACTAAAAAAGGCTAGGAGATCCATGGGAGAGAAACACTCTCAACCAAAATTGACTTTATGGCATTGGTTTTGATATGTTTTATTTGCTTGCTTGTTTGCTTTTCAAAGTATATATTTTGGATAAGTTTATATATTGAATAGAAAGATGAGGGTTTCTATTCTCATAAAGAGTTACAGCCTTGGAAACCCAGAGGCAGTTCTGCCCTGCCACAAAGGGTTGCTATGAGTCAGAATCGATTTGATGGCAGTGAGTTTGGTTTGGTTTGGTTTGGTTAACAATGTCTGCTTATTGCATGGAAGGGTAACGTTATTCTCAAATAAAAAATGTAAATGTAAGGAACATGGGACTCTAGTGTATTCGCTTTTGCTAGCTAGGTGTCCATATAAAAATCACCCAGATAATTCCCTTTTCTGTGGAAGAGAGTGCTTTGATTTCTGCTGCAGTTTGAAATACTTCCTTTCCCTCAGTACTAGTGTGCCCTGGGTGATACTGCCTTAAATTTAGGTTTACTCAGGCAGAGAGGCAGAGACCTGTGGGCAAGACCCAAATGATCCAGATGCTAAACCTGTCTTTGCTTCAAGTCTATGACATATGGGCAAATAGCCGTTAAGCCTCTTCCTCTTCCCTTCATCATTTGTCTCCTGTTTGGTTTAATGATTAACTAATGACTCCCGGCTATGAAACACTCTTTTAACTCTTGCAGTGTCAAGCACCTTCGCAATGCATTCAATTTTAATACTGAAGATTTGTAAGTTACTTCCCTTCTTTTTTCATGCAATTGTTGTTTAAATACTATTGATTTTCTTCGGGAAGATATAGCTGTCTATGTATGAAATAAAGTATAATATAATAATAATTTTAAATTACTTAAATCTTTTGAGAATGTATGGTAATCAAAGTTCTGATTTAAGATCTTGACTACATATTCAAGGGACCTTCAAACATTTTGTGGAAAATTCTTTTATCTTTTAATTACATTGTTTCCTAAAGTTTTTGTTTATTTATTTCTTTACTGCCTTTCCCACCAGCCCCACAGGTGAACTTTGAAGCTCAGCCAGTTGACTCTGTTTTCCAATGAATAAGGGGACCAGGTGGTGCTGTGAATTAGATGTTGGGCTGTTAACCACAAGGCCAGAAGTTCAAACCCATCAGCTTCTTCAAGAGAGGAAGTTGAGACTGTCTGCTAGGGTGAGGATTTGCAGTCTTGGGTCTCTAAGGGTTGACATGATTCCCAGGGGACTTGAATGCAGCAGGCTTGGTTTTGGTGTTTTTCAGTGTGTTTGTGGTCTTCTGACTGGATGGGGGAAGGAGGGAGGGAGGGAGGGAAGAAAGAGGAGCTGATATCAAGGGCTCAAATAGAAAGCAAATGTTTTGAAGATGATGATGGTAACATATGTACAAATGTGTGTGATACAGTTGATATATGGCTTGTCATATGAGCTGTAAGAACCCCCAATTAAATGATTTATTTAAAAAGAATCACCAGAAAGACAGTGATAGATTCTTACATCTCACCCAAGATGACCTAGAAACACAATCTTCTTTTTAAAAACAAACTTCCAAGGCAAACTTCTAGGCACTTAGGTTTTAGAATAACTGGGAAGGTATTGAGATAGTACATGGCTTAGAACACATTGAAAACTGAGGGGTAAATTTCTGCCTTACAGTAGTCATCAGTAGGCAACTTTGAACCTGTTGCAGTGAAAGTTAATAAGTTAATCCCTCTCTTGGAATGTAACCTTTGCTTTTTCTGTCTCGGTAGTATTTGATATGTACATGGCCACACACATAAAAATAAGATCCACTTAGAGATTTCCAGCCAACAATGATTATTCAAGTAGACCTTCCTTCTTTCCCAGGACAGAATGTTCTTTTAAGTTCTTCTTTTGACCGCATCAAGTTAATTCTATTTTGTGAGGCATAAGGGACCAATTCATCTGGGCAGTACATCTGGGGATAAAAAGTAAAATAACAAGAAAATGATTCTCTTTATCTTAATTCTCTTAGTTATCCAAGTAAAATAAAACAGTATAACTCAAGTCACAACTAAAATTGTGTAATTCCCCATCATCATACTTAAATCCATTAAGAAAGTAAAGCAATTGTTTAGGTGAATGGTTGGCAAACTACGGCCAATAAGTTATTTCCTTCCTGACACCTGATTTTTATAAATAAAGTTTTATTGGCATACAGCCCATGAATATTCCTTTTTGGAATTTGTATATTTGATTTCACATTACAATAACAAAGTTGAGTAGTTGCAGCAGATATGGTATGGGTGGCAAAACAAAAATATTTATTCTATGATTTTTTACAAAAATCTTTCTGATCTGTAATCTAGATTAGAGATTAGTTATTTTATATCTCTAGATGTCTAATTCTCTTCTTTCTTTTTTGGGGGGTAGCCAAATTCTTTAAGAAATGGGAGTTAGAGGTGTTAAGCTAATGTAATCTTAGTAAATACTTATGGAATGAATGAGTGGTGCCATTTGTGGTTGAACTTTCCACAAAAAAGTTAACTCAGGAGTCCCAAATCAGGAGAAGTGCTAATCACTTGTTACCCATAACTCCCAGTCTTGAATTGCTCCATGGATCATGAAGCACACATCTTCCTATTTTGGGTCCAGTGGAAACAAATGCATCTTTATGAAAAGACACTCATTCCAAAGTAGGGAGAATGCTCACCATGGTATGGGAGAGACCGTTTGTTGGTAAAACTTAGGGTTTTGTATTAAGTTATACTAGCATTGAATATAGGAATTTCAGGTGGCACAGTGATTCAGCACTCCTCTGCTAACTCAAAAATGTCAATCTGCTTGTGTTAGCAGCTCATGACTTAACCCAATGCTTAAGCCACTGTCCCACCTGGACTCCCTGTAAAGACTGAAGTCTTGGTAACACTCTGGGACAATTCTTCTTTTTCTTATAGGATCACAGTGAGTCATAACTGACTTCATAGAACACACCAACATAGGTGCATGTCTCTTGCAGGGAGGGGAGGGAGGACTGACCTCCAGGTGGGGGAGAGGAGTTTAAGGATGCCCTTGGGATCACTAGGTAACCAGTGCCTTCAGTAGCATGCAGTGGGAGGGCAGAACTGACCTAGGGCATTTGGAGGTATCCCACAAACCCAGGCCAGATGCCATGGAACCCTGGGACACCGGATCCTGGGTCTTTGGGGTGCTGGCCAGGCTCCAGAGGCTGCATCAGTGAGACCCCAACTGGGATTTCCACTGGGTGAAATGGAATCTACCCCAGACACACTTATAAACTGAGGACTTAAGCGGGAAAATATGAAGTGTCTGAGGTAGAGGAAGACAGCTCTTTGTACAGACAAAGAGCGGTGTACTACTGGTTGACAAATGAACAAGGCTTGGTACATCAATACCTTGTAGGCTGTACTAGGAGGATATGTATTATCTCAGCAACCTGGTGACAGCCAGTCTGTTACATTCTACTCATGCTCATTTATATTAGGGTGTATCTCAGAGGTGCATTGCCATAGGGGCTCACCCTCTTGAAGCTGTGTTACTTGTTGCCTTGCTGTTCGGTAAGTGAAACCCAGGGTTGTTGAGCCTACAGGGAAAGAAAATATAACAAGGGTGGGTTAGTCTAGGTACATTAGAGAAACAAAGCCACAGAAACTCATATGTATAAAAGGGAGTTTTATATAAAGGCTAAGGGTACATCAAGAAAACATCTCAATCCAGTGCTGCCCAGCCCACAAGTCCAACATTAACCCATATGTCCGACACCAATCCACAAAGTCCTTTTCCGTCTCACCAAACACACACAATGATGCCGACTGCAGGAGGAAAGCTGAATCAGTGAACGTGTAAGCATCTCAGCACAGGCAGTGGTCTGCACACAGTTGCTCCAGTACCCACGGCTGCATCAGTGTAGGTCCATGCGGCTTCTCCTTGGGGATGTCTTGCAGTAACCTTCAATTAACTTCACATGTGTTTATTGGCCAGGTTGGCAAAATAAACTTTAACTATCTCAAGGGGCTTGGGGGAAGAGGGACATAGAGAGGTGGGTGAGATAAGAAGGAGATGGTGTCAAGCATTCCAGGAAGGAAAAGTACCTTTTCGAAGCATGTATGATTATGGAAGCATTTCACAATTATGTTTGGTATAATTGAATTATGGAAGGATATGACATGTATTGGCTCCCAAGTTACAGCAAATTAAAAAAGAAAGGCATAGATCCAGTAATGGGTTTGGGGCTTGAACTAAATCCTAGCTACAACTTAAGAACAATTAGTTCTTAGATCATGGCCCTGCTACATACTCACCTTCATGAAATGATCACTGAAAAGAAGGGCACAAGAACAAAGTGTGGTGAAGAAACTAGGTGAAGCAGAATAGTGTCCAGGGTCTTAAAGGCTTATATTCAAGCAAGCGGTCATGAGTGAGGAGTCAACTAAGTCTAGATGGAGGAAGCACACCAGCTTGTGTGACCCAGAGATGACAATTACAAAACTTGAATGTGGCAAGGAGGAAAGTTGCAGAGCAAAAATTATGAACACCCAATTTGTGGAGGGCTGTGGGGACGGTGAGAGCCCCAAACCCATCTGCAGAGTATCATCTCACACTGAGCCACAGGCAGATCCGCTGTAGCCTCAGAAGAGTCGTGATCAACCTTACTATCAAACAGAGACAATTGTAATCTTGATTATGCTGGATGGAACTCTACACTTGGCCAGTTGACCACCCTTAGACTTGGCCTGAATTTCGTCTGCGTACAAGTATATCTTTCTGGTTACAGAAATTTCCTCCCTGGCCTTTTGATTATTACTGGTGGGTCTTTGCCTTCTTATGCATTGTTAGTGTTTTCATCTGTATACTATTATGTTTTACCCTTATCACCTTAGTGCAATTTTGTTTTATATTGCTTTCTATTGTGTCTGGGAGTGGATACATAATGAGAATACAAGAGGACATAGGGAATACAGGAGTGTGTGTGTGGGGTGGGGGTAGGGAGGGAAAGGGGATTTTGGGAGTAACTAATGAAGATGGGAGGAGGGAGGAAGCACTAGAATGGGTTGTGATTGCATGAATCATCCTAAAGACAATTTGACCATTGGGAAATGGGGAATGCTCTAAAATTGATGTGGGAGGTAATTGTACAATTCTCCACGATATGATCAACTGATTGAACTATTGCTTTATATGATATGTAAATTATTTGAGAATAAAACTGGGAAAATAATTTAATATATAGATTGGTACTAGGCCCTGCACAAGTATTATATCTTACAGTTTAAGGTGTGATCAAAAGGGTGGCATTAACCCAAGGAAATTTGTATTAACCTAAGGATATTTGCGCTGTGAATATCGGGATGATATCAACAGTTAGCACACTTGACTGCTAATCAAAATGTACAGGTTCAAGTCTACCTAGAGGCTCCTTGGAGGTAAAATCTAGAGCTCTGCTTTCAGAGGTCACAGCCTTGAAAACCCAAAAGATAGAGGGGCCATGTTGCTTTCATGTGCGTGGTGGTATGAGCTGGAATGCACTTGACAGCACTTGGATTTTTTTTTTAAAGAAAAGAATGATGGAAGTTATCCAATCTTAAGAGACTGGCTGTGAAGTACACTGGAGTTCACCTGTTTGCAGGTAAGTGGATTTAAGTATTTCATTGTCTACTTCAAAAATGCATGACTGGATTTAAAATATTTTTACAAAAATATTTGAGGTTGAAGATAATACCTGATCCATTGGTGGCTAATAGGAAAATGGCAAGAGTTGACATATCTCTTAATCCTATAAGACTGGCTTTTTCAGCAGTCAACACCAAGATAACCAAACTCACTGCTATTGAGCAGATGCTGATGCATAGCAACAGTATAGGCCAGGACACTCGTCCACAGAGGATGACCCGGCTTTTCTTTGAAAGCCCAGTGGCATAGCTTCTAGCATTACAAGAATGCAGATGACTTTACATGATCTGAAACTGACATACTCAACAAATCCTTACTGTATTGTGGGTTCTGATTCATAGTAACCCCATAGGACAGAGTAGAACTTCCCTGTAGGGTGTCCAAGCCAGTAAATCTTGATGGAAATAGGCTGCTGCATCTTCTTCTCACAGAGTGGCTGGTGGGTCAGAAATGGCTAACGTTAACCACTGTGCCACCAGTACCACTTTGATAGGTGGGCAGAGTATATAATTTATATATATATATGTATATATTTGTGTGTATATCTATGTATACATACAAGAGGGTACCCCCCCCCCAAATTGGAAAAAAGCTCCACTGGGAAGAGCTTTTGTAGTACACATTTTTCCTGCTAGGCCAACATCCAGCAACTTGCTCTGAGTTCGTGCACCCACTGGTGTGCCTGGGTAGGTTCTCTCTGGTCACTGTGAATGTTTTCGTGAAAGCTGTTTCCCATTTTTTTGTGATGGCTGACTTAAGAGAATAGTGTGCATCTGTGAAATTTTGTTTCCTGCTCTGGAAAAATGCCACAGAAACTGTTGTGATGATTAACACAGGTTACAAGGACATCACTATTGGAAAAACCCAAGTGTATGAGTTGGTTTTCTCACTTTAAAGAAGGTAGAATGCTGATTGATTCTCAACCTCATTCTGGACATCTGTCAACTTCTTGAATGGACAAAGATGTCAACTTGTAGTGCATTTGGAGTTCATTCCACCAGGTCAGACTGTTAATCAAGCTTTCTATGTAGCACTTCTGAAAAGATTGCGTAACAGTGTGTGACCGACAAAAAAAGGCCTGATTTGTGGCAGATGGGGGACTGGTTTCGCCACTGTGGCAATGCACATGATCATGCAGCCATCTAAGTGTGCCACTTTTTGGCCCAGAACAGCATGCCTCTCTTGGCCCAAACACCTTATTCACCCGACTTAACTCCATGCAGCTTCTTTTTGTTTTCGCGAATGCAGAGGGACACGAAAGGGCAATGATTTGACCATGGAGAAGAGGCAAAGAAGAAAACAAGGCAGGTGCTGTCAGCCATTCAAACAGATGAGTTTGAAAAATATTTTGGAAAATACTTCCCCAATCAGTTAAATTCAGGGGGCATTTGTTGAGATATGAACAGTGTACTTTCCTACCACACATTGTGTTAAGTAAGATGCCTCCTCTGTTTTATTCTGATCGAAACAGAAATATAGTTTGTCTCCAGAGTCATAATGTTTATGACTTAACATAATTGTGTTAGTCTGGGTAATTTAGAGAAACAAATCCACAGAAACTCATGTATAAGAGAGAGTTTTATATAAAGGTTAAGTGTGGATCAAGAAAACATCCCAACCCAGTGCTGCCCAAGCCCACAAGTCC
Source organism: Tenrec ecaudatus (assembly GCF_050624435.1). Lineage (NCBI taxonomy): Eukaryota > Metazoa > Chordata > Mammalia > Afrosoricida > Tenrecidae > Tenrec > Tenrec ecaudatus. The sequence continues at coordinate 69,763,068 of NC_134539.1, read as the reverse complement.
AACATTAACCTATATGTCCCACACCCATCCACAAAGTCCTCCTCCATCTCACAAAACACACACAATAATGCTGAATGCAGGAGGAAAGCTGAGTCAGTGAGCATGTAAGCATCTCAGCACTGGCAGGGGTCTCCACACGGCTGCTCCAGCACTCAGGGCTGCATTGGGGTAGGTCTCTGCGGCTTCTCCTCAGGGATGTCTTGTGGGAAGTGAGTCTTGCCAGCTGAAGCAGGGAACTGGCTAAGGCACCTGGACCCTGGTCCGACCATCACAAAGCAAGAGACCTGAGAAGTCGAAAGGCGAAATTCACCACGCCATTTAACTCTCTGCCCTTCATTTAACCCCACATGTGTTTTTCGGCCAGGTTGGCACAATAAACTAAGTACCTCAATCATGTTTAGTCCCACTCAAAATGTTTTCCACTTGCTAATGATGATGGCACCTGGCAGTTTCTGTCATGAGCCTCAAACCAACTCCATGGCTAGTGTATCAACCTGGGCTCAAGGCCGGCCCCTGTGTGTCAGAGGCAAGTTGTGCTTCATAGGGTTCTTAGTGATTGGATTTTTAGGAGTAGATGTCCGGCCCTTCTATCCAACCCTGGTGCCGCTGATGGGCACAGATACCCAACCTCGTGGTTAGCAGGCCAAGGGGTAAGCACTGTTCCTTTAATTCTTCTTCATTCGGTCATAGGATATTTCCTATTGGACGAGTACTTGATTTCAGTAATCTGTTCATTTTTAGCCGAACTGTCAAACCAAACCAATGCAGGATTAGAAAGACCAGTCTCTCTTCCATGTAGGGGCTGGGCTAATGGTTTCGAACAGCTGACCTTTTGGTTTGCAGTTCAACACGTAACCATCTATGCCACCAGGGATCTTCAACCTCGCTGCAAAATTTCTGAGATTTTTATTTGTTTAAAGAGAAAACTTTGGAGCTTGATGTCTGCTACAAATACAGCTTCCTCCTGTATTTGGGGAGCCAGTCTCAAATACAAACCTTACAGCTTAATTTACAGGTCCGGCAGATGTCAGAATGAACTTCTTTCCCTCATCGCATAACCCTTATTCCAAGCAGCTCTCTGCTGCCATTTGGAATGCAAAATTCACGAGACTGAAAACAGACTGACACTTGAGACGTGGAAGGAAACAATTTGTGGAGGAGGCATAAAATAGCAGGGATATATTTCTCTTGTTTACCGTCTCTGATCCTGTAAGGATTTCATTTTCTAGTGAAACCGATTTGAACCCCACATATGCTCATATATGATTTCTTTAGGGAGAAACTCACAGTAACTGCCTCTAACGTGGACTGAGCACTGGTCTCATGACGGATCATGTCAGCTCCACATCGACAATTAATAGCTTGGGGGAAATCTGAATTAAATAAAAATGGAAATGGCTTAGATTTGGGACAGTTTAAAATGCGAAATCACTCCTGGGCATTTTAACAAAGTGGGTTTGTTTCTTTTTTTGCATATGGACGGCAAAGATGTGAGTCTCACATGTTTTCAACAACTGTAACGTGAGTTTGGCATTCATTGTGTTAGCCAGTAGCTTCCAGGCAGAACGTAGCAGCTATCGAAAGCATATGTTTCATTCCCTAAACCAGCTATTTATTGCTGTTAATAATATGTCAGGCATGTGCTTGATCCTTTCCCCAAATTGTCTTAGCAGTGCTTGATATATTTCTTCATCCTCAGGGTGGCCTAGGGGTTATGAGGTGGGCTACCATCACAGGTTAGGAGTTTGAAAACCACCAGTAGCTAACGACCTCTCAGGCCTTGTGCGGGTAATCATATTGAGACCAGGCCATCGCCCCCCTCGTTTCCCTCTCTTACAGTGAGTTAGTTATTGAAAAAATGCCCTTGAAGCCCTTCCCTGTCCACTGACCTCAGTTTTGACCAGGAATCATGGTGAAACTCCTCAGAGATGAAGTTGGAATGGTTTTTCTTCCTGAATCCTCCTTGACTCTTGGACAAATGGGCCCAATTCCTTTGACACCCCAAAACAATGTGAGTATGGGGCACCATGTTGGGTTGAAAACCTACCCTGCGTGGTCATAATGTCCTTTCACCTGTTATTTTGTCTTGGCTGGTATGGTGCAAACATTAATCCTGGTTCCCTTAGCACTAATCTTAGGTGGTTTCACTCTATTAAAGGAGTGATGAGGGAAACAAAGGTACAAAGATGGATATATGGATGGTGATAAGAGTTGTGTGAGTCCCCAATGAAATGATTAAAAAAACCCACAAAGGCATGAAAAGTAAAAAAAGAGAAAAGAAAAAAAGGTTTTATCCTCAATAGAAACTTACTAGCGCACAAGGTATGTATATTGACTAGCCCAATACAAATTTAATCTGAAACTGACATTTTTGCAAAATCCAGGGCTCAGAAATGACCTCATCTCATGAGGAAACTGGGTTTAATATCTGTTTCTTTCTACAGTCCCTGGACTTATTTTTCAACAACACTTTCAGAATGTGACTGGGTATCAGCAATAGTATTTTCTCATTAAAACAAAACAATATATCCTTAAAAAAAACAAAATAGAACACCTGTTTGTTCTTCCTCAACATTATTTTTTTTTTCAAAACTTGTTTTGAAAAAAGAAGAGAAGAAAGCAACCTCGTTTTGGAAAGAATCCACCTTGAAAAATAACATGGGTGTGGGCCTTCACATACCAAGGAGCATACTCAAGGTTTGAAGGAGGCCTCTGAATTCCACACAGAGCAGGTGGATGTGTATGCAGAGTACAGGTGGCAAGAACTAACTAATAAGAGGGTCAGCTTTGGGTTATGGAGGGAAGGAGAGCCTGGGAACACCTTGCAAACCTATGTGGATCATGACAGGTGGTTATTGATGAAGACAGGCACCTAACATCCCGGGTATCATGGTGAAAATGTCAGGCCTTGTTTTAGAAAGAAATTAGATTCGGTGGTAAGAGATACACTCTTCAGGATTAAATAACATTCTAAGAGCATGTGTCAAATATGCCTCTTCTCAAGCATATACATTTTAACATTTGTTTTTGACAAAGATTTAAATAATAATTAAAAAAAACATGTTTCCCAAATAGTAAGCATACTAGAAACATGTGAGTTGTGATGGGGGATCATGTAAGATACTCCCCTCACCCCTGGAATCTGTGAACTGCTAAGCTTTAAAAAGATATAATTTGAAAATGACTGTTAAAATTTAATCAAGTGCATGGAAATTGCAGAGGCAGGAAATAGGTGAAGTGGTTGCCTGAGGCTGGGGCTGGGGTGAGGACTGATTACCCACCTGAGCATTCTAAGATGCTGGAAGCATTCCCAACCTGAATTCTAATGCTGATTGCACATCTGTCTACATTTAATAAAGATCACCGGACTATAAACGTATGATAGATGGACTTGATGGTATAGAAATGATACTAAATAAAGGTTACAATTTTAAACCAGGTGTTCTTGTATGTTCTCAGAATAAAAACACCAACTTTATTTATCCTCAGCCCTTGTAGGTCTACAAGTCCGTGATAAATAGTGGTGGATGCAATTGTATCCAAGACTGTATTGTACAGATTAAGTAGATTAATTCTGATTTTGCATCTGTCCTCCCTCTGGATAATTCATCTGTCTTGATGGCATTGAACATCATTTTTGTGTAGATGATCCCATCTATAAGAATTTCAATAATTCTGGTCTGGTAGCTCCAAATGCTTACTTGGGTTTTCCAATAGACTGACCAAATCACCTCTGACTCAATATGGTAAAATAAAATTTTATATTATTTCTGTAGAAGCAGTGTCTGTGTCCTGAAAGATCCATTTCTTTGAGTGGTATTGATAATTTTCCTACTTGTTCTAGCTTGGATCTTTGATGGAATCTTGGATCCTATTTCCTTCACAATCCCTGGATTTTGTGCCTCCATTCTTTCCGTTCCACAACACACAGTACAATATTGACGACTAACATTAAATGTGAAGACATTCAGGCCATGCCCAACGTCAATCCACCTTTTCAAATTAGTTCCCCAGCCTTATCTAGATTAGTTTTCCACTCCTGCCATTGTGGTCTGCTTAATGACCTACCTATGTTTTAATTTTCACTTCCTTCCTTGCCACAATGGCCTTCAACCTTTTCCTGACTGCTGCTGCCTGTGGTCACCTCACCCTTTATGAACAACTGCTTTGAAACCTGATTACGTGGAAAAGAGGGAGAAGAGCACCGCGTAGCAAGGGAGAAAGTGGAAATACCCGTGTAGGGTATTAAATGCATCCTGTAAGGGAGCCCTGATCGTGTAGTGTGTACACCTTGGCCTGCTAACTTCAAGGTCAGCAGTTTAAAGCTGCTTGCTCCTCAGGGGAGCAAGGCAGGGCTTTCTATTTCCATATAGAGTTACAGTCTTGGACATGGACAGGGGCAATTCCACGCTGCCCTACAGGGTTGCTATGAGTTGGAATCAACTCAGTGGCAGTGAGCTGGTCCCCTGCCCCCATTTGCTTTTGAGTCCATTCTGTCAGGTGGCATTGGAGTTTAGGGGAAAGGAACCCAGTTTCTGTGGCACTTGACAAACATGTATCTCAGTCCCAGCTTCATGTCTTACTTTCTGTGTATTCTTGGGCAATTTACTGGAACGTCCTGAACTTTTATGTCTTCATTACTAAAAGGAGGTAGAACTAAGTTTGCAAGGTTGTTGTGATGGGTGGATAAAGTTGAATCAAGTAGACAAAGCTGCTGGTATTATTTGTGATGGTTGATTGAATCTGACAACTTGATTAGGTCATGATATCCAGTTATTGGTAAAATACTAGTCTAGCAACTGTTTTAAAGTTTTTCTATATGTTTATATTACTTGGCAGTAAAACATAGTAACTTTCATAATGTAAATACATCTCAATCAATCCCTTGAAGACCGTCAGAGTGAAAGAGGAGTTACCCTGAGGCGTGTTCTGCTTCTTGCTCACCAGTAAGCATTTAGACAAAACAGTCTTACTCTAAACTCTTCTTATAATCCAACCATCCGATTTGGGCTAATCAACCACCATTATCATGTGAACCCGTGACTTGAAGTCCACATGCCTCTCACCATTGTGCAGCTCACTGATGCTGTTACTCTGGTGAACCTTAACACAAGCTCCAGATGCTGTGGAGGAATCCTTTATTTTGACTTAGTTGATAGTATTTTAAAGCTATTATTATATTCTTTTTGGTGGTATGTGTATGTGTGTGTCTCCCTTCACCCACGTTTCTGCTGTTAATCCCACTGGCGGGGGGGGGGGGTGTACTGTCGATAATTGTGATCGGTTCCCTTTTCATCCCCTTCTACTCCCACCTTCCTCTTACTGTCTGGTATTACTGCTCCCATTTCTGTTCCTGAGGGGTTTTTCTGGCATGGATTCTGTGTGCTGTGAGCCCTTGTCTGCACCAGTGTATATGCTCCGGTCTAGCCAGAACTGAAAGGCAGGGTGGGAGTCATGATATTGAGTGTTTCAGCAGTGCTATACTCATCCCTTTCTTGTGACCCCTCCGTAAGGAGATGTTCTATTGCAGGGGTCCATGGTACTTTCTGTATTCATTATCAACACCATCATTCAAATGCATCAACGTTTCTGTAGTTTCTTTCTTTCTTTCTTCTTTTTTTTTTTTTGGATGCTACCTTAACTTGAACACCATCTATAAGGGGTGCTCACGTCTTTATCTGTAAAACAAAGGAGTTCTAACCAGAAATTCTTAAATTTACACTTGAATTCAAAAATTCATTAGACTCACATGAACTAAGAAAGAGATTTTAGGGGACGGGCTTTGCTGTAGGCTTCTGAGTCACATCTCTGGATTCAGGGAACAATAAACACATCTAAGAGGCCAAAGCATATCTTCCTCTGATCTCCTCAGCTGTATTTCTCTTCCAATAGGTCTGACTTTCTACTCTGATTTATCATCAATGACAGCGAGTCTTATTTCTTCTTTTATACTAGAGTTTAATTCTTCAAGGAACCAATTCCGCTACTCTTACATCTCACTCTGTCTTCCTTATCACCTTTCTACCATCTCATATACATTCTCTATGAATATAGTAAGCATAATTATTATTATAATTAAAAATAATTTTATTGGGGGCTCATACAACTCTTATCACAATCCATACATGCATCACACATTTGTGCATTTGTTGCCCTCATCATTCTCAAAACATTTGCTCTCCACTTAAGCCACTGGTATCAGCTCCTCATTTTACCTGCTCCATCCCTACTCCCCCTCCCTCATGAAACCTTGATAATTTATAAATTATTATTTTGTCATATCTTACGCTGTCCGACGTATCCTTAAGCATAATTATTTTACAAGTGAATGCATATAACCAACTTTAAGAATCAAAAAATTCCAAGGGAATGTTATTTATTAATCTTTCTTAGAAAGTTATTACTGTGGCCTATGGTCTAATAAGCAAAACAAACAAAAAACTCTTGACATAAATTTTTTATCAGTAAGTTTTTACTATTACATTGAACACGTCACAAGTAGTTTCTCTTCACTTTCACAACAATCCTGAAATTTCATTTTCAATAGGAAAACAAAGGCTCAGGGAGATTAAAGGATTTACCCAAGATTATTCAGCTACAAAAGGGTAGAAGCAAGACATGATTCCAAGTCCTGTGGATCCCAGAGCTCACTGCCCTGTAGCCAAGATGTCTTCTAAATCCTTTAATAGAGCTAGTTACTAATGAGGCAAACTAGTTTATAGCTCTACATGGAAGAACAATAACAAGCATATATTGGAAACAATCTTCCCAACTCAATCTGAAAATTGTAATTTCATGATATGGCTATAAACTTGATATCCAGTCTTGAGTTCGTAATCATGGTACTCACACAACTTCAATTGGAGTTTGCAAACACGACTCTGATCTTCGGCAATGCAAGCTTTCCTGAAAGAGGAAAACACCACCCTAGGAAGAGCTAGTAACTAAATGACTGAATCCCATTAGAACAATTTAAACTAGAAGTAACAGTCCCTTGCTTTCAGTTTATTCTTCACAAACAACTCTTTTCGATGTGTGCACCATAATGGGTCCCACTTCTCAACACATTGAAAACTCAGTAAACTCCACAGGAAAAGGAAATCTGCTATATACAAGAGGAGGTAAAAGTTACCTCCTTATACACTGACTTCAGTTCTACAATAAACACTTTGTGGAATATCTCTTGTGCATATAACAAAGGTTTTAATCCACAATGAGTATGTGAGATTGTTAGTTTATTGTGTCAACCTGGCCGATAAACACAGGTGGGGTTAATGGAAGGGTGGAGGGACAAATGGCTCAGTGAGCCTCACCTTTCTAGTTCTCGGGTCTCTTGCTTTGTGATGGTCGGACCAGGGTGCTGCTGCCTTAGCCAGTTCCCTGCTTTAGTTGCCAAGGCTCACTTCCTGCAAGACATCCCTGAGGAGGAAGCTGCATGGACCTCCCCTGATGCAGCCCTGGGTGTCGGAGCAGCCGTGTGGAGACCCCTGCCAGCGCTGAGATGCTTACATGTTCACTGATTAGGCTTTCCTCCTGCAGTTGGCATCATTGCGTGAGTTTTATGAGATGGAGGAGGACTTTGTGGATTGGTGTTGGACATATGGGTTAATGGGTTAATGTTGGACTTGTGGACTTGGGCAGCACTGAGTTGGGATGTTTTATTGATGCACACTTAACATATATATAAAACTCTCTCTTATTCATGAGTTTCTGTGGGTTTATTTCTCTACAGTACGCAGACTAACACACTATGGTTCCTTGGGAGTGGGGTACTGGACAAACAAATCATAAGATGGAGAGTAGATGTTCATTTGACCTCTCCCTCGTGGTAGTTTTTCTTGACTAGCCAGGGGTCAGATAAAGCCACACGATTTACTTGGTTGTATAATGGGGAAAATATGGGAAATATGAAAATAGAAAGTTTGTAAGCCCACTTGCTTTGAGTCATTAAAACTTGATATTTAGATGGGTTTAGGCCATGTCTTCAAAGAAAGCTATGCAAAGAAAGAAATGTCCCACCCAGTGTTTTGGAGTACTCAGGAACCAAAGGTCTTTTTCTGGGAGTGAATGTTAAAGGGAGCCTGTGAGCAGGCTGAAATGCTTGCTAGGTGACCACCTGGATCTACTTGTTGAATGGAAGTGGGAGAAATGCAGCAATAAAGAGACAGATTGAGTTTGGCCACTGACACCTGTGGACTTGGTATACAGGAAAAAGAGGAGAAGATGAGAGGTGGTTGACTGGTCAAAGGTTCATGACCTAGCACTAGGGCACTAGGCTTGTTGAGTATTTATGAGAGCCCATGGTCTCAAGGCAAGGTGACCAATGGGCACCCTGTGGAGGCTGAGTGAGGCAGCCCACATTGAGTTGACCAGAACCCAACCAGCTGGAGATTCTTGAGCCTGTGAACGGGTGCATATTGTTGCTGACTTGATGGATGGCCTGTCCAGATTTGACTTTGCTTATGGATGCAGACTTCACAAGGTTCCAACTGGAATGATGTCTCTTCATGTCGAAAAATGTGATTGTCCTTTCGGAGAACTGGGTTAATGTAAGTGTGCAGTATATAAATTGGATACTCAAATTTGGGGGGATAAAGGCATGAAGTGGTTGGCTTACAAACTTTCATAGGTGGGGGAACATATTTACAGAATTATAGGATTAAGGTGTAGGTGTTACTTAATTTCAATTGTGAAGCTAAAGAATTATGTACAGGTGCCAGGTTGGCAAGGGGAGGATTGAGGTAGCTAGTTCATTGTGTCAACCTGGCTGATAATCACAGGTGGGGTTAATTGAAGGGTGGCGGGATAAATGGCTCAGTGAACCTTGCCTTTCTAGTTCTCGGGTCTCTTGCTTTCTGATGGTCAGACCAGGGTGTAGGTGCCTTAGCCAGTTCCCTGATTCAGCTAGCAAGGCTCACTTCTGCAAGACATCCCCAATGAGAAGCCGCATGGACCTACCCTGATGCAGTCCTGGGTGCTGGAACAGTTGTGTGGAGACTCCTGCCAGTGCTAAGATGTTTATACATTCGCTGAATTGGTTTTCCTCCTGCAGTCGGCATCTTTGCGTCTGTTTTGTGAGACGGAGGAGGACTTTGTAGATTGGTATCAGATATATGGGTTAGTGTTGGACTTGTGGGCTTGGGCATCACTGGGTTGGGATGTTTTCTTGATGTGCACTTAACCTTTACATAAAACTATCTCTTATAGATGAGTTTCTGTGGATTTGTTTTTCTACAGTACCCAGACTAACACAGTATGTATTTCATTTATATTGGATGTTTTTTTTCCTCTAAAGAAAAACTTTTTAGACATTTGTGTCTAATTAAAAATCCAGCTCAAGGCTATTTGTCACTCTTCGTGCATCTCCTTGGAAGAATTTCTTCTTTGTGTTCTAGTTCAGGAAGCATTTTATTGATTATCAAAGAGTTTTTTGGGTTTGGCTTTTTAAATATGATGTGCAATTTGGAAGTTACATTTTTCCTTTGTTGATTCCTTTTAAAAAAAATAAATCATGATGAAATAATACACAGCCCATAGTTTGTCATCATGGACACACCCTAACAACTGTCTGCTGCTGACTAACAGCTTCCCTCACACAGGTGAGGAGAATGACTTCTCACAGTATCAGTTCTGGTTCTGTGACTCCAACTCTCTGACTAGAAATTATGGGGCAAAAGTACAAAGAATTTTGAATGAGAGAACACAAATTCATAACTTTTGGGTTAATATGTTTATACTTGTTCATATAGCTGTGTGTGTATAGTTATTTGTCCTGGGAGCTCTGTTGGGTGATCTAACTGCTAAATACAAGGTTGGTATATCAAACCCACCAGCTGCTCTGGGCGATAAAGATGAGGTTGTCTGCTCTCGAAAAGATTTTCAGTCTCTAGGAAAGCCTATATAGGGTAGGTATGAGTCAGAATCAATTCAATGGCAGCAGATTGGATGATATATGCATACATATAATATGTATATCTATACATATATATACAAACAGAAATATACACACACAAGTGTGTGTGTGTATGTGTGTATGTTGCCCCACAAGTCAGAATTTGGAAAGCTTCAGCTGGTACTAGAAAGGTAAGGCTTTCTATTCCCCTCAAGTTTTTCAATCCAAGAACTCCACAGGGGCAGTTCTACCCTGCCCTTAAAGCTCTGATATGCATTGGAATTGACTAGACAACAGTGATAACACACACACACACACACACACACACATGTACCTGTCTTTAAATATAATTTTCTGTATTATAGCTCATAGTTGGCAAATGAATGAAAATCTCATTAAAAAATCTAGCCATATGGAACTTATGGTCAGTGGATTTCTCCCAGTATAAGAAAGCTATTTTACTGTCGAATATCAACCAGATAATAAATTGATAAATAAGTAATATGACAAAAACACAATTCAAGCTATTTCCAGCAATTACTGATCACCTTTGCTCACAGATCCATCATGTCTGTGGGTGGGCGTGCACGTGAATGTGGCTGTGTATCCATGTGCATGGAAGATAAACTATGGATCGCAAATTGGTGATGGTTTAACAAGCATGCTTTGTTTTTTCAGCATGATGTTTTACAAATTTGACTTCATTTAAACATTTCTACAACACCAAATAAAAACAACAAAAATCAGATTTCTGGATTGTTTTTTTAAAATGAGAAAAAGTGGCAATATTGAATGTATCAGTTCTCATGGCAGAAATTGCTGCAGAAGTGATGGGCACATGTTTTCAATGATACTACTTTCTCTCATTGATATATTTTACCACCTGTGGGAGGCCTTTGTTTGGAAGGAAATTCATCACTGTTGAACTGGTCATTGACCTTGTGGACAGTGACTCAGAGTAAGGAAGAGACATTAGAGGTCAACTCAACAGGTAGGTGTAACTGAAGGTTGCCTGTTTAGAATTGCCGGTGTCCAGCCCCTTTGGAGTCCTCCGGATAAACATCCTTATTGGGAAAGGCAAAAATATCTTCATAAATCCGGAGGGGGCTGAACGATTTCATCAGGGAGCAAGGAGCAGGAGATAAAATCTATGCCTGGATTGGAGAAAGAACCCTCCTTTTCTTTCTTATCTTTACCCCGAGGAGGGACGTTTCTGACGATAAATGCTGTCCTGAAAACATGTTGTTCTTAGCTGTCATCCACTTGCTTCCTCCTCACGACAACCTGACACACACAGGACTGAACACTGCCCGGTCCTGTGTCAGCCTCATGATTTGTATTATGTCTCAGTCCAGGTCAGTCTGTCTCACAGAGGCTCCTCATCCTTTGTGCTGACCCTCTGCCCAAAAGACTTGTTTATCGATAGAAGATCACATGATGTGTAAGAGTGCATGCAAACCAGAAGGCTGGTCTTACAAAGGGGGTTGGCACTTATCCTGTTAATTATCTTGATAGCAGATCAATTTTTATTTCAAGTCCAACAGTTTGGTTTTAAGTTAGTTCAAGTGCTACAATGCCTAATTTTTTTAAGCTGATGATTTTGCAAAGTAGCAAATGCTTCCTTTAATATACAGCACATATTCCTTGCTTATATCTCTCCTGCTACTGAGCTTTTGGAAGAAATAATTTTAGAATGTCCAGTGCACATGTTTCCTTTTCCCTTCTGGTAGCTCTCTAAAATGGACTTGAGATAGTAAACGGATGCTACCACTCCAAAGAACTGTCCTCCTGTGTGGATTTGATCCACCTATCCCACTCCCCGGAAAGTGCAGAAGTGGACAATCAAACAGCGTTGCTGCTGCAGCTGCAGTCTGTAAATGCATAGGTTTATTCCCAGCAAAATGTATTTAGACATGTTGTGTTAGTCTGGGTACTTTAGAGAAACAACTCCACAAAAATTCATGTATAGGAGAGAGTTTGATGTAAAGGTTAAGTGCACATCAAGAAAGCATCCCAACCCAGTGCTGCCCAAGCCCACAAGTCCAACAGTAACCCATATGTCTGACCCCAATCCACAAAGTCCTCCTCCATCTAACAAAACACACGCAATGAAGCTGACTGCAGGAGGAAAACCGAGTCTGTGAATGTGTAAGCATCTCAGCGCTGGCAGGGGTCTCCACCCGGCTGCTCCAGCACTCTGGGCTACATTGGGGTAGGCCCATGTGGCTTCTCCTCAGGGATGTCTTGAAGGAAGTGAGCCTTGCCAGCTGCACCCTGGTGCAACCATCAGAAAGCAAGAGACCCGAGAACTAGAAAGGCGAGGTTCACTGAGCCATTTATCCCTCCGCCCTTCAATTAACCCCACATCTGTTTATTGGCCAGGTGGGCACAATAAACTACTTACCTCACATGTCTTTGTCATGAATGAAGGACTGAAGACATGTTCTTTCACTAATAGACTTCCCTAGTTCTTATTAGGGTGCCTTAAGCATAAAAAAAAAAATACCATCAAACTAGCGACATTTTTTAGGATCTGCTGGGGTAATCAATTCCAAAGTAGAGAAGGCAATTTAGAAGGAGATGGTGAATGTTTTCTTTTTTTTAATTCCAAAGGGAATATCTCAATAGATTTTCTTGAAGGATACAGGACAGTCACAGGGGCTTATTATGAAGTTTTAAAAAAATTGGAAAAAAAACCCCAAACCAAAAATAAAAAACAAAAAACCCCAACCAACCAAACAAAAAAACCCCCAAAACCAATCCCTAAAACAAAACAAAACAAAAACCCTAAAATACTGCCTTGGTTGGTGAGAAAAGAGGCTAGTAAGTTGCAGGGGAGAATTTTTTCCCATTACATTGTACCCGTTTGTTCTTTCAGGGTGGCAAGGTCTGTCCTATGAGAATTTCATTGAGAAACTGCACCCAACTCCTCATGAACCCCTGAGCTTGCCCTGTCTGACTGCTTTTGGTTCCTAAGCCTCAAGGAACACTTAAAAGAAACATTATTTGAGGCCATCGCAGTTGAGTCCACCAGCAGTCTGGCTGTCATGCCAACCAAAGAACACAGGATTCTTTGGGATGGGCGAGAGAATTGGAAACTGCCTTTAGGAGTGGGTAGACCTAGCTAGAGGATATGCCGAGAAGCTACAGCTTTACATTTGGATATTTTTGTTTATGAAAGCTTTGTTTTTTTGATTCTGCAGCAATACTTCATGACTTACCCTCATTCATATGTATGAGAGAAGAGAAGACCAGGACCAGAGAAAAGGTTTCTCTGGAAAACCATTTCCTGGGAAAGTGAGGTGGAGAAGCCAGGGACGGTAGAAGAAATAGAATTTTCAGCCTCCCTACGGCTCTTTCCATTTGGTTTCTATTTTAATTTCCAGGTTACAAAAAGCAAATAAGGCTCTTAGGAGGAGCAGATTCTGTGGCTCCAATTCTGCTTAGGAAGCAATTTCTGGCTTTGGGTCATGACCTCAAATAGGAAGTGCCTCTGACTTCCTCCAAACCTGGGATGTGGAGGAGAAGGGGGGTGGGGCGGGGTTAGCACACAAAGGCCCAGCTGCCAGGTTTTCATGTTTACAAGAGATCAAGGCCGGGTCACTTAAGGTAAAAGATATATCCTTCTCACTCCAAAGAGCGAATAGTGTTGTTTTACACAGTAGGTGAACTCCAGAGCTATATTTGTTTGGGAGGGTTTTAAAAAGAAATTAATGGATTATTTTTAATGTTACCCAGACTCAACCTAGAACTGATACGGTTTTCAAAGACTCGCATGAGCAAAGTGTCTAGCACATTGCTTATATGCGTGTCTAATCTATTCTCTGGGGTAAATTCAAAGCCGAAACATAGGGGGAAATTCTGGACAAAGTTACGGCAGGGGATTTTTTTTTTAAGGTGCTACTACTGTCTGAGTTGAAGCTGCTGTTTTAGGGCAGATGGATGTTCAAGAGCGCGTCCAACCCTCCTCCCGAGGAGGCATGAGTCACCAGCCGCTGCGATGCCTTCTCTGCGAACGATTTCATGTTTTCAGGTTTTTGCTTCTTCAGGAAACCACACTTTTTAACTGAAGAAAAAAAAAATCAGCAGCACCGTACAACAAGAGCTATTCCCCATACCCTCCCCCCCCCTTTCAAAGAAGTAATAGACCTGGCACTGTTGGGAAATGTTATTCTTATCATTGAAAAATGACACAAACAAGGTCGGCAGCTGTGCTTTCAACTGGCAACTCTGTGGTTTCATTCTCTGCATATCTAAAAAGACCGGTAATGTTGCCTGGCACACAGACCTGGAAACACAGTCGACGCAGTTCCTTTACCACATTTACCTTTTTCATGAACTGGAGTAAGATTTGGTCAGTACACATTATTTGAGGACTGGCAGCTGCAGCCCTATGAGTGAAGTACACTGTTTAACTTTGCTATCAGGCCACTGAATGGGATGTACTGGCACTTTATGAAAGCCCTAAAGTTTTAGACCCCCTAGTCATCATGTTAGTATTGGCAATGAACTCTTAGGTGACATGCACTATAACTACTAACAATAACCAAATATGGAGCCTCATTCACTATAGGTGTCTAAATAATGGGAACAAAACAAAACCCCTGGCAATTTGCCAAGTAGGATGATCCAATTGGACAAGAGACAAGGCCCTTGAAAGCAGAGAGGGACGTGAATTATGAAATGATCGGTTGGTACGTGCCTTAATTTGTCAGTCTAACAAAAGATGTCGATTCAGCATAGCTTTCATGGGGGGCCAGGAGAAAGGTGCGACTTTCCCCAGCACTACAAATAATTGTCAATAAATACACTTAAGATTCTAACAACTTCCTAGATGCTTGTACAGTTTCAGCTTTGTGAGACACCAATCACTGGCTGCCATCAAGTAGACTCTGGCTCCTGGGGACCCCAGGTGTGCTAGAGCAGAACTCTGATCCACAGGGTTTGCAATGGCTGAAGGAGTTGGGTCTTTTTCTGAAGTAGTTGGTGACGGACCCAAACCTCCAGCCTTTTGGTTAGTAGCTGAGTGTGTTAAAACACTTGCACCACGCAGTTTCTCCTCTGTGAGATATGCACATTCACCCTTACTTGCTCTGGGAGAAACGGAAGTTAAGTGAAGCTCTTAACAAGGAGGTTCGGTGCTACCCTCGGAGTTCAGGTGGCTAGCACGTAGAAGAGCCAAGACTAGAACCCTGACAGCAGAAAGCTAAATTTTGCATTCCTAATCTCTTGGCTAAATAACTTCTCAAATATTTGGTTGTGCGTTTTATGAAGTCTGGCTTGATTTTCACCCGAAGAGTTGGCTTGAATGTTGTGCATCTTTCACTATCAGAGGCTGGCGTTTGGTATCTTTCATTCCTGATCTGGGTTAAAAATTAATCAAAACACAAGGAAATAGAAACATAGGGTTTATTCTAAGCATTTATGCTGTATGCATACAGGGATACCATCGTGATTTGAGAGAGAGAGAGAGAGAGAGAGAGAGAGAGAGAGAGAGAGAGAGAGAGAGAGAGAGAGAGAAAGAGAGAGAGAGAATGAATATGGCTCAAAGTAAGCTCTCATTCATTGCCATAGAGTCAATGCTAATGCATGGTAACTCAATGGGGCAGAATAGGATTGCCCCGGGGTGTTTCTAAACTATCCCAACCTGTAACCCACCATGCCACCAGGGCTCCTCACAGACCAAACTGACTTTATGAAAGAGAAAAGAAAGGAGACCAAAATTAAACATTGGCTCATCGTAAACATGATTTACTGCACCCTGCCCTCTTACCTGATATCAGGTTTCTCTGGCTTTCAACTGATTTACAAGTGCATTACCTTTTGAGATTAAAATTAAACAAACCTGGTTTCATCAGGAAAGAAAAGCTTAGCAACGGATTAAAAAAAATCACTGGCAGGATTGATTGGGGGTCAAGAATGTTTTTTCTTTTTAAAATCATTTTATTGGGGACTTGTACAACTCTTATCACAATCCATATATACATCCATTGTGTCAAGCACATTTATACATTTGTTGCCCTCGTCATTCTCAAAACGTGTGCTTTCTACTTGAGCCCTTGGTATCAGCTCCTCATTTCCCCCCTCCCTCCCCACTCCCCTCTCCCTCATGAACCCTTGATAATTTATAAATTATTATTATTTTGTCATATCTTATACTGTCTCACGTCTCCCTTCACCCACTTTTCTGTTGTCCATCCTCCAGGGAGAACGTTATATGTAGGACCTTGTAATCGGTTCCCTATTTCTACCACCCCCCTCTACCCTCCCTGTATCCCCACTCTTACTACTGGTCCTGAAGGGATCATCTGTCCTGGACACCCTGTGTTTCCAGTTCCTATCTGTACCAGTGCACATCCTCTGGCCTAGCAGATTTGTAAGGTAGAGATGGGATCATGATACTGGGGTGGGGAAGAAGTATTGAATAACTAGAGGAACGTTCTATGTTTCATCACTGCTGTATTGCACCCTGACTGGCTCGACTCCTCAGGGCGTCAGGAATTTTTATAGCTAATTTTTGGTTTCATAGGCATGAAAACTTTAAAATCAATGTTATGTGACAGTCCCCACAGTGTTTTCAATGAGATAAAGAAATAGCAAGGCTGTTCCACTTATTATGGCTACCTAGGTTATCCCCAAGCCAAATGGTGTAAATCCGACATGAATTGTGTTCAAAGATTCGGTGGGTATGTAATTCAAAGAAGGTTTAGCAGGAGTGGCTTACTGTGGTCCCTGATATCTGGAACTTCAGGTTCCAGGTAAAACTCGAAAACCGTGGTTTGGGATTATTTTAAGACTCATTCACCAACATGCCAGTAGGTTTATGCCGATTGTCTGCTGAGAGTTTGGCTGAGCAGTCTCTGGGGAAAGACAGCATTTTTGGTCAAGTGGAAGGGCAGTGCAAAAGAGAAAGGCCTTGGGTGAGATGGATTGACACCGTGGCTCCATCAATGGGCTCAGGCATAGGGACAATTGTGGAGATCATGCAGGGTTTCATTCTGGTGTGTATAGAGTTACTATGGGTTACAGGTGACTCAATGCACTAAACAACATTGGGCAGAGCATCCCTAGGGGGCCTCAGCACGTGTCATGGCTCCCTTACCATCTGCAGGCTGCATTCCAAAGGCACAACTCTCAACCAGCCAGAAGCTGTATAACCTCTCAGGCTTAGTCATAGAAGTTATGCATCATCACTTCTATTCATTAGCTTCTAGTCACTAAAGTACAAAGGAGGAGAATTACAACATTTTCCCCAGATGAGGGGAAAGTGTCAAAGAATTTACAGACATATTTTAAAATCATTTCTGGTGCTTTGGAAAGAACAATAAAGCACCACCACCATGGAGGCAAAGGGCATTTACAGAGGTCTAAATACAGGCATGCACATATGCAGATAGACTTCTATATGAGGATGGGGAAATAGATCTATGTGCATGTATTTATAGGTTTAGTATTTAGGTAGCAGAAGGACATTGGGCCTCCACTCAAATACTCCCTCAATGCAAGAATACTTTCTTCTATTAAATTGGCATTCTATGATATGATGCTCACCTTCCTGACACAACCACTGAAGACAAAGTGGGTGAATAAGCAAATGTGGTGAAGAAAGTTGATGGTGTCCGGCTATCAAAAGATTTAGTGTCTGGGTCTTAAAGGCTTGAAGGAAAACAAGCGGCTATCTAGCTCAGAAGCAACAAAACCCACGTGGAAGAAGCATACCAGCCTGTGTGATCACAAAGTGTCAAAGGGATCAGGTATCAGGCATCAAGAGAATAAAAAAATCTTATCATAGTGAGTGGGGCGGGGGGAGTGCAGAGTAGAGACCCAAAACACATTTGTAGGCCACTGGACACCCCCTTACAGAAGGGTCTAGGGGAGGAGACGAGCCAGCCAATGCGATGTAGCAATGATGAAACATACAACTTTCCTCTAGTTCCTAAATGCTTCCTCCTCCCCCACTATCATGATCCCAATTCTACCTTACAAATCTGGTTAGACCAGAGGATTTACAGTGGTACAGATAGGAACTGGAAACACAGGAAATCCAGGGCATATGATCCCTTCAGGATCAGTGGTGTGAGTGACAATACAGATAGGAACTGGAAACACAGGGAATCTGTTTTCTTAAATCTTCTTCATGGCATGCTTCTGTGGTGGTGTCCTGTGTCCTTTCCAAAAATCTATCAAATTACCCATGATCAAGGGTATACCCCAAAAGAAAACAAACAAACAAACAAACATTATTAACCTTCTGAACCTTGAATTTGATTAATAAATAGATGCTTTAAGAAGTCATTTTTGTGTTGCATCTTCTTTTTGAAGGCACCCTAGGGAGATTAAGACAAATGTATTCTGAGAGAACCTGTCTTCAGCCATCCACTGATCACAGAACCCAAAATTAATGTCCATTGAGTGAGTGCCAACTTAGTGATCCTACAGGAAAGAGTAGATCTGCCCCGTGGGTTTCCAAACCTGGCACTCTTTACAAGAGTGGAAAACCTCATCTCTCTCCACTAGGGCAGCAGGTGGTTTTAAACTGCTGACCTTGTAGCTAGTAGCCCAACGTGTAACCCACTATGCCACCCTATGTTTAAATACAGTTGCTTGAAATAACCTGTCACATTATGGACTGGAACCTTGGTAGCAATAATTTTTTACTTACTCTCATGCATGGGTGCCTATGTGTGGGTATATAGAATCAGATGGATTACTGTAAATCATAAATAAAATAAAGACTCTAGTCTGACATGTAATTTTCTCCCTGTAAAAGTTCACCTTTTTTATTTTTCAGCCAGATAAAATAAAAATTGATGTCTTCATTTTATCTGTCCCTTCCATCTTTTCCTCCTTAAACATTATTTGCCCACAAAGTCCAAGAGATTCAGACCGACTCCACTAGGAAGAACAGTCCCTGCTTTAGACTTCTTTTAAGTGCGTAAGTGTGTAAGATGAAGAACTGCTCAAAATGTGTTGATAAATTGCATGTTTCTCTCTATAGTCCTGGTTTCGACAAAGCCTATTGTGATGCATCTATGGAGAAATAATCATATGTATTTCTGTAGAACATTTGTTTAACACAACCAGTATCTTAATTTTCCTCAAAATTAAAAACTTATATCGCGAATTCTGTCTTCTTTTACAAAAATTGTCTTCAACAAATGATCAAGAGGGAGGTTGTAAGAATATCAGCAAAATGAAGCTGGAGGGGAAAAAAATCCCCCTGAAATTCAGACAATCTGCTGTTTTTTGGTATAATTAGTTCGGGGGTAAGAAGATCAGGGGAAATGCACAATAGAGGACAGAGACCAAACACTGAACAAATACTCTGGCTGAGTTTAATTTGCAGTAATTCTATTGACACCAAAGTGATTATTTCGTCGATATTGCTGCGGACAATTGGCCGGGGTAAAGAAGGTGCAGTAATTCTCCAAGAGATCGGCGTTTTGGCTTCAAGGCAATACTTTAGAAATTCAGAATGATGCTGTTTCAGTCTTTAGACAGCTCTACATAAAATTGAGGGTGGGGTAGGAAACTGAAGAAGGAATAAGCAGTGTAAGTCTGGAAGCCTCTCTTTGAAGTATGGAGGATATTACCCCCCCTCCTCTGCATTCTGGTAATCCTCAATTGAAAAAAAAAAAGTGCCTCCTTTCTACATCCAGCCTAGGTCCAGGACTCCCTGGGGCTGTATTTTTCAAGGCTAACATGAAGGAATAAACCTAATTTATTTGACAGATTTTCAATTTATACCGCTATGTCAACCACAGGGTGATTTACTTGGCAGATTAGAAATTTATTAGGAATAATTCACCTGGCAGAAAATTAAGAGTAATTTTTATTTAAATCATAGAGTTTTTTTCTTTTAAATTTCCTTCAATTAAATTCTCTGTGTAGGAGGGTAGGGAGGAAGTGCAGGGAAGATGGGACACTGGACATATGATTAGGGTGGCATAGAGACACAGGTGCATAGCATAATTAATCCAACTATGTTCAATTTCATTGCCAAGTGGAACCAGTTGGTGCTTCCAACGATGCCACTTGGCTTGACACATCACAGAAACTTAAGCACTGAGGCATGAAGCATGATAGGATTGCTGGTGTGGTGCCCCAAATTTAAAGAAAACCCTGCATTTTCAGTGACTAAATCAGCATGCTTATAGAGGTGCACAATAGAACTGTTCTTAAGACTCATTAACTGTAGGATCTGGGCCATGTCTTATACCCATTACCATTCTATCCATACATTTTATCCATATTGGCTCTTTAAAAAATTCAGTAAGGAGTCCTGGAGGCACTGTGAGCTAGGCTCTGGATGGCAAACTGAGAAATCAGAGGTTCAAACTCACTAGCTAATCCTTGGGAGTACAATGGTAATGTTTGCTTGCATAAAGCTTTGTTTGAGCTGTCAAAAACCCTATATAGAGTTGCTGTAAGTCAATATCAACCCAATGGCAGTGGACTTACTATTAAAGGTGGTTTTATAGAAAAAGGAAGAATGTTGCTTCATACTAGAATTAGTCCTGTTTGTTTGGCATATACCTGTGGGTTATGACATCCAGATTTTTATCAAATGCATATTTGTTAGTCTTAGTCTAATTTGAGAAGATTTGGATTAGCCTGAAATGATTTATCTCCAGTAGGATTAAAGATAACTCTACAGTCCTTTTAAATCACAACACAAATTCAGTCTTGAAAATATCTAGTTCCATGCAAGGTCAAATCTTCACAGACTACTTAATATCAGTCTGGAGCATGTTGGAGAGGGAACATGTTGGTCTCTTCTTCCTCTTTTGAACTCCCTGCTCACCTCTCTCCCACGGAGTCAAATAGAGGATCGAGAGAGAGGCAAGATAAGAGATTAGGCCCATCATCCCTGGACCAGGGAGTTTGGGTCCTTGACTCAGCTCATAGTTAAAACCAAACTTGTCTGGGGTCTTAAAGGCTTGAAGATAAACAAGCGGTCATCTAGCTCAGAAGCAACAAAACTCACATGAAAGAACACACCAGCCTGTGTGATCATGTGGTTCCAAAGGGATCAGTTATCAGGCATCAAAGAACAAAAAAATCATATCATTGACTGCACACTTCCATGATACAATCGCCTAGGACAAACGGGTGCATAAGCAAATGTGGTGAAGAAAGTTGATGGTGCCCGACTATCAAAAGAGATAGTGTCTGAGGTCTTAAAGGCTTGAAGGTGAACAAGCAGCCATCTAGCTCAGAAGCAACAAAGCTCACATGGAAGAAGCACACCAGCCTGTGCGATCATGAGGCATCATTAAAAAAAAATCTTACCATAGTGAATGAAGGGGGAAGTGCAGAGTGGAGACCCAAAGCCCATTTGTCGGCCACTGGAGATCTCCTCACAGAGGGGTCTAGGGGAGGAGATGAGTCAGTCAGGATGTGACATAGCACCGATGAAGAATACAGATTTCTTCCAGTTCCTAAATGCTTCCTCCCCCCGCCCCCCACTACCATGATCCGAATTCTACCTTGCAAGTCTGGATAGAGTAGAGGTTGTACACTGGTGCATATAGGAGCTGGAGGCACAGAGAATCCAGGGTGGATGATACCTTCAGGACCAGGGGTGTGAGGGGCGATACTGGGAGAGTAGAGGGTGAATGGGTTGGAAAAGAGGAACCGATTACAAGGATCTATATGTGACTTCCTTCCTGGGGGATGGACAACAGAAAAGGGTGGGAAGGGAGACGTCGGATAGGGCAAGATATGACAAAATAATAATTTATAAATTATCAAGGGCTCATGAGGGAGGGGGGAGCGGGGAGGGAGGGGAAAAAAAAAGAGGACCTGATGCAAAGGGCTTAAGTGGAGAGCAAATGCTTTGAAAATGATTAGGGCAAAGAATGTACAGATGTGCTTTATACAATTGATGTTTGCATATGTATGGATTGTGATAAGAGTTGTATGAGCCCCTAATAAAATGTTAAAAAAATAAACAACCCTCTTTGGAGAACTTGACTCTTCAGGATGTGTGGCAAACAGTGTGGCAAACATTGACTTTTGTGGACGGACTCTTCTCTTGCTAGGTTGTTTTCTACTGTAGTTCGTTTTACCTCCCTAGATGGTTTTATAATCCAGGTAGGACCAGCAACTTTTTCCCCAGTCCTGTTTATCTAGGGTATTCATCCAGCTTATTTGCACAAAGGCCACCTTATCTCCTGTTTTTATTTGCTAGTACAAATCCCACGAGTTGGTAGCTTTAAACTGGTAGCCTATTGATATGGAGTTGTTTCTGATGCATGGCAGCCATACAGGGTAGAGCACAACTGCCCCATAGAGTTTCCAAGGCTGTACATTTTTATGGATGTAGATTGCCACATTTTTCGCCCATGGAACTGTTGGAGGAGTTGAACTGTCAACCTTTGGGTAAACAGTCAAGCTCTTTGTTTTTGTTAAATGACATCCAGTTAATTCTGACCCAGAGCAACCCTCCTGCATAACAGAAGGAAACACCGTCCAGTCCTGCCCCATCCTCACCTTGAGCCCATTGTTGCAGCTGCTGTGTAAACCCATCTAGGTGAGGACCTTCCTCTTTTTTTTGCTGCTCTCTGCTATACCAAGCAGGATGTCCTTCTCTAGGAACAAGTCCCAAGTACGTAAGACAAAGTCTCACCATGCTTGCTTCTAAGGAACACTCTGGCTCTACCTCTTTCAAGACGGGTCTGGTTGCCCTTTAGGCAGTCCATGGTATTTCAGTATTCTTTGCCGGTACCACAATTTATTTATTTAATTTGGGGTTTATTACATGTATCGTATCATTCCATATTTCAATCACACCAAGTATAATTGTACAACTGCTACCACAATCAGTTTTTGAACATTCCTTATTTTTTTATGGACTCCTTGGCATTGTGTCCTTTTGCCCACCTACCACTACTGGATTGCCCCTTTCCCCAAACCTCTTATTCTACTTGCTATCCTTATAGGTTCATCAATCCTGGGTTTCATATATAAACATGGAAAAGAATATAACACAGCTTAAAGAGGGTGGCCTCCATTGACATAACACGTCTGAGATACACTCTAAAGTGACCAAATAAAAACCAAAGAAAATAATAAAAACCAAAAATACAGAAAATTTTGGAAAGCAGATCAGGTCCACCCCACATTATAGAGGGGGAATCTATTGGCAAAGATTTAACTCTTCAGTTATGGGTGTCAGGTGGTATCTCATTTTTACTTTGACTTGCATCTCCAGGATGACTATTGACCAGGAGCATTTCCTCATGTGTTTATGAGCCATTCAAGTGTAATCCTTTGTGAATTATTGATTCAGGTCTTTTGCCCACCTTCTTAGAGGACTATTATTATTATTTTAAAAATCATTTTATTAGGGGCTCATACAATTCTTATCACAATCCATACATACATCAATTGTGTAAAGCACATCTGTACATTCATTGCCCTCATCATTCCCAGAACATTTGCTCTCTACTTAAGCCCCTGGCATCAGGTCCTCACTTTTACCCCTCCCTTCCCGCTCCCCCCTCCCTCATTAGCATTTGATAATTTATAAATTATTATTTTATCATATCTTGCCCTGTCCGATGTCTCCCTTCACCCACTTTTCTGTTGCCCATCCCCCAGGAAAGAGGTCACACGTAGATCCTTGTAATCAGTTCCCCTTAGAGGGCTATTAGTTTTTGTCTTATAAGCTGATAGAATTCTGTAAATTTTAGTCATTAGTCCTGTGTTGTGGCATTACTAAATATCTTTTCCCAGTCTGTGGGAAATCTTTTTAAATCTTTTAATGAAGTCTTTTAATGTACATAGGTGTTTTATTCTTAAAGGCTCCATTCATCTAATTTATCTTCTACTAAGTGTGTTTCCTTTTTCATTTCTGATAAGACTGTATTGTCTGCACTAGGGCTCCTAGCTTTGTCCCAATTTTCTCATGGATGATCCTGATAGCTTTGTGTTTGACATTTGGGTCTTTGATCCACCTTGAGTTTGTTATTATGTACGGAGTGAGATATGGGTCTTGTGTCACTCTTCTGCAAGTGGATATCCAGCTTTTCCTATACCATTTATTAACAACGGTATCTGATTCCCATTTAATAACTTTTGGGCCTTTGTAAAAAATCAGTAGTCTGCATGTGGATCACTTTATTTCTAGGTTTTCTGTCCCGATCCATTGGTCCTAATAGCTATCATTATACGAGTACTGGGCTATGTTTGACAACCATGGCTGTATAGTAGGTTTTGAGGTCAGGTAGTGCAAGACCACCTACTCCATTCTTCTTCTTGAGGCGTTCTCTGCCTATCTTGGGCTTCTTCCCTTTCCATAGGAAGTTGGTAATTACTTTTTCCATTTCTTTGAAGACTAATGCTGGAATTCTGATTGGGATTGCATTGAATTTGTAGATGGCTTTAGGTAACATTGACATTTTCACAATATTGAGTCTTCTGATCCATAAAAAAGGAATCTGTTTTCATTTGTGTCTACTCCTCTTAGTTTCTTGTAGGAATGTTCTATAGTTTTCTTCATGTAGATATTTTATGTATGTTAAATTTATTCCTAGATATTTCAGCTTTTGTATGGCTATTATGAATAGTACCGATTCCTTGATATCTTTTTTTTGCATTCCCATCACTGGGATATAGTAATCCAATTGATTTCTGCTTGTTTGTCATGTATCCTGCTACTCTATTAAACTCCTCTACTGTGTCCAGAAATCCCATTGTGGACCCCTTAGGATTCTCAATCTATAAAATCATACTGTCTGCAAACAGAGAAAGTTTCACTTCTTTTTTACCTAATTGTACACCCTCGATATCTTGCTGTTGTCTTATAGTATTGGCTAGGACTTCTAGCAAATGTTGACTAAAAGTGGGGATAAAGGACATCTTTGCTAGGGTCCCTAATTCAGTGGCAATGTTTTCAGCTTTTCTCCATTGAGTGTAATATTGCCAATTGGTTTTTCATATATGGCTTTTATTATCTTGAGGATTTTCTCTTCTAATTTTATCTTCTTGAGAGTCTATTAGAATGGGTGTTGGATGTTATCACATACATTTTCTGCATCATTTGTTATGATTATATGGTTCTTGTTATTTTTCTTTTCATGTGGTAGATTATGCTAATTGGTTTTTCAAATATTGACCCATCCCGGCATCCTTGGTATGAATCTCACTTGGATATATATATATATATATATATATATATATATATATATATATATATATATATATATATAGAGAGAGAGAGAGAGAGAGAGAGAGAGAGAGAGAGAGAGAGAGAGAGAGATATGTTGATATGTTGTTGGATTCTATTGGCCAAGATTTTGAGAATTTTTGCATTTATGTTCATAAGAAATATTGGTCTGTAATTCTTTATTCTTGTGGGGGGTCTTTGCCTGATTTTGGTATCAGGGTCATGCTAGCTTCGTAGAGTGAGTTTAGGCGTTTTCTGTCACTTTGTATGTTTGGAAAGAGTTTGAGTAGGATTGTAGGATAGGTGTCATCTCTTCTCTGAATGCTTGGTAGAATTCTCCTGTGAAGCCATCTGAATGGGGCTTTTTTTTAGGTGGGAGTTTCTTGATGGCCTTATCTATTTCTTCTTTTGCTATGGGTCTGTTCAAGTTCTTAATATCCATATATTTGGAGAGAGAGTGATTTTCCAGTTATTTGTCCATGTACTACAAATTATTGAATTTGTTGGAATACAATCTTTCATAGTACTGTGTAATTAAACTCTTTATTTCATCAGAGTCTGTTGTGACATCCCATTTCATCACTAATTCTAAATATTGATATTTGTTCCTTCTTTTCTTTTGCTATTGGTTTGTTGATTTTGTAGATCGTTTCAAAGAACCAACTTTTTCTTTGTTGATTTTTGTTCTTCTGTTTTCCAGTACATTTATCTCCACTCTAATTTTTATGATTTCTTTTATTTTGCTATTAGAAGGATTATGCTGTTGACTCTGTTGGAGTTACTGTGTTAAGGTGTTGACCATAATTCTCTTCTTTTCTTTAATATGTGCATTTATTGCAGTAGAGTGACCTCTGATAACTGCCTTTGCTGCGTCCCATAGGTTTTGGTATATTGTATTGTCATTATTATTGGTTTCTAGGAACTTCCTAATTTCTTCTCCAATTTGGGCTAATGCCCATTGTTTTTTGAGAAGCGTGTTATTGGGTCTGCAGGTGTTTGTCTTTGTTTTTTGTTCTTTCTATTGTTGATTTCCAGCTTTATGGCCCTGTGACCAGAGAAGGTGGTTTGAATGACCTTTATGTATTTGAATTTTCTCAAGCTTGCTTTGTGTCCCAGTATGTGATCTACTTTTGAATATGAGTTGTGTGTATTGGAGAAGAATGTGTAATTGTTTTGCTATTCATTGGAGAGCTTTTAAGATGTCTAGCAGTTCACATTGTTCAATTGTGTTGTTCAGCTCTTCAGGTTCTTTATTGAAGCTCTGACTTGTTGATCTAGCCTTATTTGAGAGCAGTGTATTGACTCACTATCATTGTTGATCCAGTGATTTCTCTTTTTACCTCTGAGGATTTGGTTGATGAATTTTGAAGATCTTTTGTTGGGCACAAATATGTATGTATGTTTATGGGTTCTTGGTCTATTGATCCCTTGAGTCTTTTGTAATTCCCATTCTTATGTTATATCATGTACCTTGAGGTCTATTTTGTCAGGTTAGTATTGTCACACCTGCTTTTTGCTTTTTAATTGCTATTAGCTTGGTCCACTTTTTGCCATCCTTTGACTATCAATTTATTTTTGTCTATGCATTAGAGAGATGTCTCCCCAATGCAGCAGATTGGTGGATTTTGTTGTCTCATCTCTTTGTCTTTTAATAGGTGCATTTAAACTATGAACATTCAGTGTAATTAAATCTAAACGTAGATTGGTTACTGTCATCTTGTACGATTTGTATTTGATATTTTCATTTCTTCCCCTTTTATAGGGTGGTGTGTGTGTGTGTGTGTGTGTGTGTGTGTGTGTGAGTGTGTGGGTGTGAAGAGTTTATTCTTGTCTTCATTTCTTTGTAATATTTTGGGTACTGTTTTCAGTGTGTTGGTTTCTGGGTGGCGTTTCGCCCTGTGGTGGTCTCATGTTTGTGTGCTGCAGTTGTTTTACTGACCATAAAGAACGGGAAAGTATTTTTGTAATGCTGGTTTTGTTTTCATGAATTCTCTAAATGTTTCCTTATTTGAGAAAACTTTTATTTCTCCCTCAAATTTGATGGAGAACTTTGCTTAATAAAAGATTATTGGATTTCAGTTGGTTGTCTTTCAACTTTCGGATTACATTGCTATAATTTCTTCTTTCCTGCATGGTTTCTGTGGAGAGGTATGAGCTTATTCTTATCTGTTTATCTTTATGAGTAACTGCTTTTGGTCTCTCTAGCTGCTCTTGTGATTCTCTTCTTTTCCTGGAAATTGGATAATTTGACTACTATATGTCTAGATGTGCTGGGGGTGTTGTTGTTGTTAATCTAATTGTGGTTTTTTTTGGCTTCTTGATTGGTTATTGTCTCCTCCTTTGTGATACTGTGGAAATTTTCTTCCATGAATTCCCTTACTATTTTATCTGTAGGCTTATCTAGTTTTCCTGTTCAGTGACCCCAATAATTTGAATATTATTTCACTTCATGGAATCCTACACCATCCTCAGGCTTCTTTAAGTTCGTTTGCTTTTTTTGTTTGATTGCTTCTCTCATTTTCCAATTTCTGCTTTGTTATCTTTGAGAAAACTGATTCTGTTTTTCAATTCCTCCCTTCTGTTAGTGAGATCATTCACCTTTTTCTTTATTCCTGCTACATCATTCCTTAACTCATGAATTTCCCTTTGGTGCGAGAAGTCCAGTATCACTCCGTCTCTGTCTCTGTCTCTCTCTGTGTCTGTCTGTCTCTCTTTCAGGAGTGATCCCTTACTTTCTTGTACATCCCTAAGTAGCATTCTTTTACCTGATTGTGTTTACCCAATACAACACATCTTTTGATTTCTTGACTGTTGCTTCCATTAGCAAGGGCGGTGTATTCTTTCTCTGGCAAATAAAGAGCTCCTTCTTCTGTGTAAACTATTGGGTTTTGGTCATCTTCAGTAATTGACTTGCTTATTTAGAATATTTAAGGTAGCTGCTGGTGTTTGCTGTAGTTTGCATCAAATCTTGGTTGAGCTAAAGGTAGTTCTAGTCTTTTGAGATGGGGGTGGGGTGGGGGAGCAGCTGTCTCTTTAGGGAAGGGTAGGATCAGATAGGTGCTGGAAAATATACTGTGTGTAGATGAGGAGGGAGTATTAGTTGGGTGAGTAGGTGGATTAAGGTATAGGTGCTTGGGGTAGGTTTTAATTGGTGGTATTAATCATAGGAAACCTTTTCATTAAGTACAGTAATTTTTAATGAGTTGGAGAAGATAGTTATGATGAGCTTATATTTATGAAGTTAAAGGAGAGTGTGTGTTACTGAGGTGGAGGG
The DNA here is from genome assembly GCF_050624435.1 of Tenrec ecaudatus. NCBI lineage: Eukaryota > Metazoa > Chordata > Mammalia > Afrosoricida > Tenrecidae > Tenrec > Tenrec ecaudatus. Next base: position 69,734,730 of record NC_134539.1, on the reverse strand, counting down.
GACAGCTTCCAGAGGTTATGGTGGTTGGGGTAATTGAGGGGCATATTGAGTGTACTAGAGTCCCTTATCGACTCTGTATCTTATGTCGGGCATGTACACATAACAGTGGATTCCTGCACAACTCAGAACTATCCAGTCCTTACGTGTGGTCCTAGGGTGGAAATGAGCTGTTGCAGTTGGTATCCCTGATAAGAGGGTGATCTGACTAAACCCCAGTTCTGTAGGCTACCTAATCAGTAGCAGGAAAACCACTGAGAAATCCAAAATGCCAGGTTCCATTTCCTCTGGAGGGATTTGGAGTTTTGTGTTTCCTTTTTCAAAAGAAAATCTGAACAAATCTAATAACCCCCTGGAGCCCGCTGCACTATGGGTTCCAGTGTCGCCTCTCTGTGGTGCAGGATTTCTCTGTAACTAGCTGGGGCTGTCTATCTACAGACCCCAGCCATACCCTTGCCACCAGAGGAGAGACTTGGGCCTAGGCTAGGGATTATTCCCAATGGGATATCTACTCCTTGGGATGCTGTAGGTTCCAATGCCCAGGGCCTCCAGGAGTCTGCTCATCCCACAGGTGTCTGTGGGATGCCCCAAGTGATAGACTGTCCTTGACCATCTTCCCACACTGGCAAGCTGCTGGTTGGGGCTGCGGAGGTGGGGGGAGGGGAGGCTGCGATTTGCTGCCCCACCAAAAAATTAGGCAAGTCACAGGCAGATATTGTGAGAAGGGGATGTGTGCAGCATGAATTTAAATGCATGAATTCTTCTTTGGTCTTCCTTACTCGATGTCTAACCTTGACATGCATATGAAGCAATTAAAAATACCATAGCTTGGGTCAGGCACACCTTAGTCCTCAAGGTAACATCCTTGCTTTTCTATACTCTTAAGTGGTCTTGTGCTGCACATGTATCCAATACAATACATCTTTTGACCTCTTGACTGCTGCTTCCATTAGTATGGGTTGCGGATCTAAGGAAGATGAAATCCTTGACACCTTTAATCTTTTCTCCCTTTATCATCATGCTTCCTAGTGGTCCAGTTGTGAGGATTTTGGTCTTCCTTATGTTAACTTGGGTTCCACACTGAAGTCTGCCATCCTGGATTTTCACATACCTCAAGTCCGCCTCACTTTCAGCAAATGAGATAGGTGAGGTTTATTGTGCCAACCTGGCTGATAAACACATGTGGGATTAATTGAAGGATGGAGACATAAAGGGCTCAGTGAGCCTTGCCTTTTTTGTTCTCTGGTCTCTTGCTCTCTAATGGTCGGACCAGTGTGCAGCTGCCTTATCTGTCAAGGCTCACTTCCTGCGAGACATCCCTGAGAAGAAGCCACATGGACTTACACTGATGCAGCCGTGGGTGCTGGAGAAGCCGCGTGGAGACCCTGCCAGCGCTGAGATGTTTACACTGCCACTGGATTCAAAGACTTTCTACTCACTGGCCTGTGATCCTCCTGCATTCGGCGTCATTGTTTGTGTTTTGTGAGTTTGAGGAGAGCTTAGTAGATTGGTGTAGACAGATGGGCTAAGTCAGACTTATGGGCTTGGACCGGACTGGGTTGTGATGCTTTCTGAATGTACACTTACCCTATATATAAAACTCTTTCTTCTACATATATGAGTTTCTGAGGATGTGTTTCTCCTAACACAGCAAGCAAAGTTGTGTTATGGGCATATTGCAGATTGTTAATAAGCCTTCCTCCAATCCTGATGCCACATTCTTCTTCATATAATTTAGCTTCTCCGATGATTTTCTCAGCATACAGATTGAATAAGTCTGGTGAGAACATACAACCCTGTTGCACATTTTTTCCTGATTTTAAACCATACAGCACGGCATTTTGATTCATGTGCACATGTGCAAATACTGCCAGAGCACAATAAAGCATTCTGGAATTCTCATTCTTCTCAAGCTCATCCCTCATGTGTTATGACCCACACGGTCTAATACCGTGGCATAGTTAATAAAGCACAAGTAAACATCTTTCTGGTATTCTCTGCTTCCAGCCAGGAGCCATCTGAAATCTGCAGTGTTATCCCTTATTCCATGTCCTTTTCTGAATCTGGTGTGAATCTCTGGTAGCTCCCTGTCAATGCACTGCTACAACTGGATGATCTTCGGCAAAATTTTGCTTGTATGTAATATCAGTGATGTTGTTCCACAATGTGAGCATTCTGTTAGGCTACCTTTCTTTGGAATGGGTACACTTATGGATCTCTTCCAGTCAGTTGGCCAAGTAGCTGGCTTCCAAATTTCCTGGCATAGATGAAAAAGTGCTTCCAAGGCTTCATCAGCCTGATGAAGCTCCTTGGGTAGCTTTACATAGCAGAAATGAATTTTCTCACAGTTTTATAGGCTAAAAGTACAAATCAGGGTCAATTTCTTTTTTGTTTAAAGCCTCATGTTTTCCGGTAACTTGGCCTTCAGGTGACCCTCCCATGGTGGCTTTCTTTCTTTGTGCATGTTTCTGTGTCCACTTTGTTCTTTTTATAACAGAGAAATGGTCGGATGTAGACTCTACCCTACTTTCTAACAGGTTCACATTTACAGATATACCATAGTCATCAAGTCACTTGTGACTCAGTGCTCTTTTAGGACAGAGAACTGATCCATTATATTTTTAAGGCTATAAATCTTTCTGGGAACAGACAGCTCATCTCTTGTCTTTAGAGCAGCTCATTTCTTGTCCTTAGAGTGATTGGTGGAGACTAATCACTGGTACTGTCATTAGTTGTCCAATGCTTAACCCACTCTGCCACTGGGGTCCTTTATTTCTAGGTACAGGGGCCAGAATCTCAATACAGATTTTTGGAGACACAATCCCGGCCATAATAATCCTCCATACTGCCCTATTTGGCAAAACAGAATTACAGAGGTCACTCTTTCTCCTGAGTGACCACTGTGGTCAATAGGAAACACCCCACTTCTCTTGCTCAGATACATTTAGCTGAGGCAGGGCAACCTTAATATAGCAGAATCACCCAAGCAGGCCCTATCTGCCTTTGTTTCCCCCCTAGGTGAACCACCCACCGTACTCTGATTCTGGGGTAAGTCAATGGACAGTTCTGTTGCTCCCAGCAGCAGGGATTATATTGCAAACCATGCTCCTTTTAATTTCAAGTTTATCTCATCCACCGTAGAGCTCTGAACTTGCCCCTTTGCACTCCATTCTATTTCCCTAACTCAAGGAACATTTCAAAAGAACATAATTTGAGTTCCTCAAGGATGGGAAAAAACCTGGTCTGAATTGAAAAGCCCAGAATTATTTGGGGGGAAGGGTTAGCGAGGTGGAATTAAAGCCTTCAGAAGTCCATGGATCTAGATGGATGATATATCAAGGAACAACGGGTCACGATTTTATAATTTTGTTTAATAAAGGTTTCAATGTTATAGCAGTATCTTTCCACTTCCTGCAGTATGGTAGGGAGTAGCAAACCAGAGTCCACTGCCATGGCGGCATTCTCTACTCACAATGATGCTACAGGACACAATGGAATGACTCCATGGGACTTTGAGGCTGGACATCCTCATGGGAGCAGACAGCTCCATTTTTCTCCCTCAAAGCAGCTGGTGAGTTTGAACAGACAGCTATTCCATTAGCAGCCCAGCACTTGACCCACTGCACCACCAGGGCTCCTTAGAGGAGGGAATCAGGAGGAGGAGGTGGAGTCTGAGAGCCTCTCAGAACTCTTTTCACATTATCATTTGCTGGAGGTGTCCAATTGGCATGCAGCAGATTCGTAGGAATCATTTTTTGTAAAACCATGTTTGGAATGGGGTCTTTCTCATCCTTTTTGAATATCATTTTATTCGTATCTTAAACACAGGCAGGAACAGTCCAATTCTACCTTCTTGTTACCGAGCACAACCCCAGCCCGATTCACACCGTATGTCCTTCCCACTCACAGGGACCTTCATGGAATTTCCCAAATCATAAATTTTCATAGGAACAGATAGCTTCGAGTTTGTCCCTTGGAGCCATTAGTAGGTGTGACCTGCTGGCCTTTTGCTTGGCGATCCAACACATACTTACCTGACAGCATCATCAACATCTGTTACTGATTGCAAGAGGTGCCATCCCATTGTTTCTGCTGATTCTTACTGTATCAAAAATCAGCCTCAAGAAATAGAACTGCCTGTTTTGCTGTTGAAAATTAAATGACATGCTCAAGTTTGCATGGCTTTCACTGAATTTATTTATTTGACTTATTTCTTGAGCTCTGTAAAAGACCTTTTTACATTCATATCTGTATCCTCAACACTTAGCATATTGTTGTTGCTATTTGGTGCGTGGGAGTCTGCAACAGGGCGTGGTCCTGCGTCACCCCACAGTTGAGTACATTGTTGCAGCCCCTGTGTCATTCCATCTTCTGGTCCTTTGTCTTTTTCACGGACCTTCTGCTCTTACCAAGCGATATCCTTCATTAGGGAGTGGTCTCTCTGATAACATGTCCAAAATATGTGTGATGAAACATGCTATCCTTGCTTTTAAGGAGCATGCTGGATACTTTTACAAGAGAGATTTGTTTGTTTTTTGGGAAGTTATTGGCATGTTCAATATTCTCTGCCAGCACCATAATTCAAATTCATGGATACTTCTTCAGTCTTCCTTATTTAATCTCTAGCTCTAGAAAATACTGTGGTCAGGTGCAGCTTAATCTTTAAAGTAACATTCTTGCTTTTCAACACTTAGAAGGCAAGAAATAGATACTTATTTATAGCATCAGTACATTTAGGACTCCTATTGTCTATACCCCAGTACTTTTTCCAATGTAAACTAACTTGCCCCTCTGTAAGTTATTTGACATCTGACCTCCACTGATGTTGAATCTGCTATGTTCAAAGCCAAACACACCTCCTTGGGTTCAGATTTGAGAAAATCAAAGCAGAAAACATCAGATCTCCGAGGGGCATCACGGTCTAATATACCCTGTTTAAATCATTATTTACTAAATACCTTGTATGTGACAGGCACTCTGTGTGTGAACTATAATGGAGATGCCGTCTTGCAACCTACTCCAGAGCACACCTGAACTTCCGGGAGAACTCATGAGCAAATCTAGAAACCTTCAAGGTTACACGAAAGTGGGGACACTTTTGCCTGGAGCTTTGAGGAATTACACGCCTCTCAAAGTGTGAAACAGTTGCCTACTGGGACTGACAGGGGACAAACAGAGTGAAGTGGACCAGAGTAAGTGCACCAGCGAGAGGCGATGATTGCGATGATGTGTTAGTCTGGGTGGACTAGAGAAACAAATCCATGGACACACATGTGTGTATAAGGAAGAGGTTTATATGCAAGAGCAATTGAACATTGAGAAAACATCCCAGCCCAGTCCAGATCAAATTCATAAGTCCGACATTAGCCCATGTGTCCGACAGCCATCCATAAAGTCCTCTTCAGACTCATGAAACACATGCAATGATGCCGAATGCAAGACGATCACAGGCCAGGGGGTAGAAAGTCTTTGGATCCAGTGGTTGTGTAAGCATCTCAGTACTGACAGTGGTCTTCCTGTGGCTTCTCCAGCTTCTGAGGTCTGGTTGCGTCCATGTGGCTTGTCTTCTCCAAGGTCTCCCAGGAAGTGGCAGAGAGAGAACAGTGTCTTCCGACTCCAAGGAGGAAGTACCAGATGTCCCAGGAGAAGGCCATGCCCACACAGAGGTCTCATTAGCTCTCCGTATTGACAGCCTAGACGCCACCCCTGCACTCTTAATCCTTAAATTGACACCAGATGAGTTGCCTCTCTATCTAATCACTGTAGGAGTTACTCAGCTCTAGCTGTTGTGCCTGTAGCACTCAGATTCCTGTTCTTCCAGTTCTTCAAGAGAAACTGGAATCTGGATTGTTGTTTCAATAAGCATTTTCTCTATTTTGAAAACACGCTGTAGGTCAAACAACATGTGTGGGATGTTAGGGTTGATTTCTGGCCAAGATAGATTCTGTACCCATTTTCTTCCTCCTCATTCCACCTGTACCGTCTCTTCCCTGGGGACATGGTGTGGTGGCGAGAAGGATTGTGGAGATTAGGAATAGGGATAAAGACTGCTTTCAATATTCTCTTCCTTTGGTCTTTTCCTAATGAAAAAAAAAAGTAGAGGCTCAATTCACAACTCGCAGGGACAACGAAAACTTGTTTTTAGAACCAGAAAGGGGCTTCAAAAAGTTTGTGGAAAAATGGAATCGAAAGATCAAATTTCCATGAGCTTTTTAGAGTCCTCTCCTACAGTTAACTTTTATTAAATTGAAGGATGGCCTTCTGCCTTGAAGTGAGACTGTAAAGAATTTGCCTGCCTCCCAATCTTACACATGTCATAGGTACATATTCATAACTTATTAGCCCCAGAAACCTGAAGGGTCAGCAGTTGCTAACCTGGGCACGCAATCGTTAATTGGTTGTCAGGTAAATAGCCACCAAATAAAGGCGTGTCACAGGCCACAGTGATGGGCAGCTTAAAACACAGACTGTTCTCTAAGAGCTGTTCTCCACTCACTTTAGATCCCCAGTTCCACATTCAGGAGCCCTGGTGGTGTACTGGCTATGTGTTGGGCTGCGATTTGCATGGTCAATAGTTTGACACCACCAGCAGCCCCTCCGGAGGAGGATTGGGTGTTCTACTCCCAAAAACAGTTACAGTCTCAGAAGCCTGCAGGAAATCACAGTGGGTCAGCACTGACTGGTTGCCAGTGAGTTTTTGAGGGAGTGTTTCCACATTGACGTCATGAATGGTCATGGCTCTGGACTGGTATTAATTTGTTGCAGATGATAAGAATTTTCCAAATAAGCAATTGCTTATTTTAGAGATATCAGGTATCTTGGGTCCACGTTTAAATAGTACCTTTGAGTATTGTTTCTGTGTTTAATCTTTTAGCTTTTATAAGGGAAAGTTCTAGTTTTCTGCCTAACACCAGAAGAGAAAGTACAGATTTACTGACACAGTCAACAATATATCATTCATTTGGTTTTTAAAAATTTATTTTGCCTATAATCTTGAGACTCCAGGAAATTTTAATGTCCGATATTAACAATAAACAAATTGCAAACTTGTTCTTTTGTGTGTGTGGCATTGTGCTTTGCACATGCTTAAATTAATTTGATAAATATGTCAGCAGGAATCATGTGTCTGATGGGAATATACACACATATTTTTATACATATTAAAACATGGTACTATAAAAGATTGCTAACTGCCTAATGTATGCTATAGATTTTAAAGAAATGAAACTTTCATGAACTGTATGGATTTATGAATCAGTTGATGCTGACAAGTTTTAATTCCTGACCTAGATAATTCAAAAACTTGATTCTGGAAGAAGATAAAAAAAGAGGTAGCAAGCAGCAACAACAAAAACCTATGTCCTAAATAAAATGTCTAAATATTTAGTTTTTGAATCTATTGTCTTAAAGCTATGTCATTAGGTTAAGAAGATGACTTTCCAAGTTAAATCAGATTGTATTTATATGGTTAGTTAGAAAACAGCAAGTGCAAATTTACTCCAGTTCCCCTCAACCCAAACATTTTAGATGCTACTGCCCCTAATAAATGGAGAAGTCAAAGGTTTCCAGCTTGTCATGCAGCAGCTCGTCTCTGTCCCTAAATAAAGAGTAATTCTTTTCTTGTTTGCATCTCTCAAAGGGCATTAGCAGCAATCCAAATCCGAACCATAATATTCTTTAACTGTTCTCTTCAAGTCTTTTTTTTCTTTTCATATTTTCTTACTCACAATTGTCTCCTTACCTTATTCTTCTCTATGTCTTATGCCAACCTTCTCTCTAGCTGATGCGACTTTTTCTTCCATCATGTTTCACAAGTTATTTTTAAAACATTTTATTAGGGGCTCATACAACTCTTATCACAATCCATACATATACATATACATACATCAATTGTATAAAGCACATCTGTACATTCCTTTCCCTAATCATTTTCAAAGCATTTGCTCTCCACTTAAGCCCTTGGCATCAGGTCCTCTTTTTTCCCCCTCCCTCCCCGCTCCCCCTCCCTCATGAGCCCTAGATAATTTTAGATTATTATTTTCACAAGTTATTTTTAAGGGAGCATTTATTATAATCTTAAACAGGATAAAGAGAAGACACAGGCATATTACCCAGATGGGACAGACCATTGGGATGGGGTAATAATGATGTCCAAAGGCTTGCTGACACATAGAACTTTCTTTCTCTCTTCCTCCATCCCATCTTCCTTTCCCTAAGCTCGTTTGTATGTCACCGTAAGTTCTCTCGCTTAATTCTTTCCATCTGTTCACTTCTCTCTAAAAGATGGCCTGGGAGGTATGACTGGGGCTGTGATTACAGGATTGGGGGGAATATGCAAAATTCCCACTTTGATAGTTTTATCTTATTACATTGAAGGGTTTTAAACCTAGCATATTTCAACCATATTAATAAAAAGAAATTGGTATGTCATTGGTCATAACCAATTCTTCTGGATCTGAGGAGATGGGACCTACTCCTTTTTATGCCTATCAATGTAATTAGTCTAGGGTCCGGTGGCAGCATTACTAACAACCTCAGCAGACATTTCTTCTGTTTACAAAGCTTACTCAGCACATCTTCCTGCTGATTAAGTGACGTTAGCTTGCCAAAGCTGGCGCCAAGCCCACTGGAGTTATCCACACCAACCAGAAAGAAGTGCGGGATTTATCATGTCTACAAAATTTATAGATGCCCAATACTCTGGAATTTCCTTTGTGTACTTGCTGTTCTTCTAACCCTTGCTCTCTACCTGAAACTGATTGCCTCCTTTCTTTCTGCCCACAGCAGAGGCTGTGGCACCAGAGTCTCTTAACTCTTTCCTCGCCAAACTCTGTTGCAGTTTGTTAGTGAGTCTGTAATAAACCTAATTTTCTTTGCCTTTCTGCAATAGCGGCTCTCGTGGTCTATACCTTTTAAGTTAGCAAATTCTCTGGCTTTAGACAAAGGGCCAGTTCTAACCTTTCTTTATCTGGCCATCCTAAACCTCTTTCACCTCATTTCCTTTGACTTCCTGTTCCCTATAAACCTCACCTCCCTCAACAAATCTATTAATGAAAGGTCTCGCTGTGTCTCTCTCTTTTTTTTTCACAAGAGAAAAGCTTGTAGTTTGTTCAGGGATTGTTTGCTGGCAATCGCTGTGTCTCTTAACGACCTTACAATAAGGATATTCAGATTTTGTGTTGCCATGTTTTTTTCTGCAACAGAAGGATTTATCAGTGGCAGTTAGAGTGGTGCTCAGCTTGGCCACAATCTGGAACTGGTTTTGATTTCTGCTTTATCTTATATAAGTCTCCTATCCCCTGTACATTATTAATCTCTATTAATAGAGCAAATTGCCTTGAATTATGTATATTAATGTACAAATTGTCTTAATGGGCGGTAGGCTCTGCAGTTTCTTACACATAGTACAGTAAGAATATATCACTTGGGTTAACTTGATTTGCTGACAGTGTTATAGACTGTATCTGGTACTATGTGTAAGGCCACATTGTGACTTTTGTTTAACAGTTTTATTGGCACATAATTTATATATCATACCATTCAATAGTTCAACTGCTCAATTTTATCAATGAGAATTATACAATAAGCCCACATTGTGATTTATTGTCTAAATAGCTAATGGGGAAGCTGAACTGGGCATATATATATTTCAAGAGTTTTTATTTTCAAGGGAAGAATAAGTGACCTAAAATTGATGGCGAGGAGGGCATAGGATGCTTGGAGGGGCTCCATCAAGGGCAATGTAGCTGAGAGGAATTACCAAAACTCTAATGAAGGCCAAACACAGTAGTGGGATGGGAGGAAAGTGAAAGGAAATTAAAGGAATGAACTGGGAGGCACAGAACAGTTGTGGAGGTCTATACACAAGCATGTGTCTATGTAAATATATTTATATATAATGACAGGGGAATAGAGCTATGTATATGTACTTATTTATAAAGTATATCAGTAGCAGATGGGCCTCCATACAAGTACTCCCTCAACACAAGAACAATTTGTTCTACTAACACAGCACTCTGTGTTGTTCACCTTCCCTGACACAATCACTGAAGACAAAATGGCCGCATAAGCAAATGTTATGAAGAATGCTGATGGTGCCCGGCTATCAAGAGATATAGCATCTGGGGTCTTAAAGGGCTTGAATATAAACAAGCGGCCACCCAGCTGAGAAGCAACAAAGCCCACATGGAAGAAGCACACCAGCCTGTGTGATCATGAGGTGTCAATGGGTAAGGTATCAGGCATCAAAGATCCAAAACAAAACAAACAAAAAGTCTATCAATGGGAATTAGGGGAAGGGCAGAGTGGAGAACAGTAATCAATTGGACACCCCTGGCAGAATGGCCACAAGGAAGAGAAGAGCCAGGAAGATGCATTATAGCACTGATGAAACACACAACTTTCCTCTAGTTCTTTAATGCTTGATGTCCTCTTGTGACTGGTCTCCCTGACAACATGTCTAAAGCACATGAGATGAAGTCTTGTCACGCTTGTTTCTAAGGAGCACTCTAGCTAGAGTCCTTCTTCCAAGACAGATTTGTTTATTATTTTGGCAGCTCATGGTACTTTCAATATTCAAATGTATTGATTCTCGGTCTTCCTTATTCAATATACAACTTTCACGTGTATATGAGGCAATTGAAAAACTACCATTGCTTGGGTCAGGCATCCCTTAGTCTTCAAAGTAACCTCCTTGCCTTTCAACACGTTTAAAGTTGTGAAGCAGATTTACCTAGTGTAATATGTCATTTGATCTCTCAACTGCTGTTTCCAGAGTGTTGATTGTGAATTCAAGCAAGACAACATCCCCGACAACTTCAAGCTTTTCTCCATTTATCATGATAATACCTGTTGGCCCAGTTGTGAGGATTTTGGTCTTATTTACCTTGTTGCATAGTGGTTGGGCTGCTAACCACAAGATCAGCAGTTCAAAACCACCAGCCACTCTGTGGGAGAAAGACAGGGCTTTCTACTCCCATAAGGAGTCACAGTCTCAGAAACGCACAGGGTCAATTCCCTCCTGTCCTATCGGGTTGCTATGAGTTGACATTGACTTGATGGCAGTGAGGTTTACATTGAAGGCTGCATTCCTTGATCTTCACTCGCAAGTGCTGTACTGCAGTAGTAGTGGCATGGTAATGAGCATAGGCATGTTGTTAGCCATGCAACTGGATCTAAGCCTGACACTGCATTAAGTGCTGTGTATAAATCTTTTTCTTAATTGTAGCGCCTTCCTCATAAGATTGTTTGAAGAGGTATTTTTATCTCCACCCTTATTTTACATATGAAGACACTAAGGCTCAGGAGGTTACATAATCATTCTATGGATACCTGCTAGTCAGCGGCTGAATCAAGAATAGAACTCAGATCTGATCCCACAGTCAGGAACTTTTATTATTCTGTGAGTTTAGTGCTTCTTTAGAAGAGAAAGAAACTAAGGCTTGGAGAAGTGAAGGGGCATCTTTGTGATTTTGCAGCTGTCTTAGAGTTGCTGTTAAATTAGACTTCATCCCGCATCTTTCTGAAAATCCACCCGTTTAATGTGAGCTTTTAAGTGTTATTTATTTATTTGTTTAATATTTTATTTCTGCCTATAGAAAAGTGACATCCTGTCTCCAGGTAGAGTAGAAGTTCAAATGTAGAAATACTACATGGAGTCTTTTTAGCAATAAACATGCAACTGTTTCCCTCCAGACATGGAAACTGGAGCTCATGATCCAGAAAGTTTGTTTACCTGCAATAGCTTCTCTTTCCATTGCTGATAGGAAGCGGAGGAGAATTGTGTTGGTTTTACTTGAACTTCACTTTTGAACCTTCAAATCAGGTTTTTCCCATGGCTTCCACCCTCCTGTCATAGCGGCATTGACTGCCTTCATATATGAGTACTTGCCTATCCTTTTCCAACTTATCTACCTGTTAGTTATGTGGCGTATTTCACTCTGGGTTCACGTATGTACTAGCCTGTGTTTTGAGTGCATCCTCAATTAAAAATAGCAAGCATTTCATTCCCTGAAGGCTCTTCTCATCTATTAATCCCTTGGTAAACATAAAAATCCACTTCCTGAGTTTGAGAGATATGCCAGTTCCTCTACATTTTTTCCTTTGTTACTGATTTTCTCATGCCAACCATTAATGTGACTCATAATATTTAGTTTAAAATTGAATTCTGATTCTGCATAGCAGGTTTAAAAAATCTAATTCAATCTTCACTTATTTGGGGGGCTATTTAATTAGTAATTCTCTTGGAAGCTACTTTATTTCTTCTTGGACTGGGAAATAAAGAATCAACACCCAATATATGATTAAGGTTATGAACAACATGCTTGGTTCAATAAGCAAGTGGATTTTTTTTTATGTTGTTACTGTTGTAAGGCGCTCCCAAATCAGTTTTCTTTCTAAGACATCCCTTGTGCAACAGAATAAAACACTGCCCCATTCAGCACTTTCTTTGTAATCATTGTTGTGTTTGAACCTGTTGTTACAGCCACAATGAAAATCAATCCCATTTAGGGTCTTTGTGGTAGTTACATAATCTGGTGTGAATTTGAGGATTAAGAGGGTAGGGGCGGAGTCTAGGCTGTCAATAAGGCAATAGCCAATGAAGCCTCTGTGTGGGCATGGCCTTTCCCTAAGTATTCTGAAAATCCCTGGATTTCCTCTTGGAAGGCGGGAGAGACTCTCTCTTTCAGTTCACTCCCTGAGAGACATTGCAGCTGACAGTGCCCTGAGCTGGAGAAGCCACATGGACCTACCCTGATGCAACCAGAGCTCTGGAGTTGGAGAAGCCAAGTAGAGACCCCTGCCAGCACTGAGATGCTTTACACTGCCACTGGATCCACAAGACTTCCAACCCTCTGGCCTGTGATCCTCCTGCACTTGGCATCATTGCATGCATTTCATGAGTCTGAAGAGGACTTTAAAGATTGGTATCAGATGTATGGGCTAATATTGGACTTACAGCCTTGATCTGGACTGTCCCGGAACGTTCTCTGATTATTTTAATTGCTCTTGTATATAAACCTCTGTCTTATATACATATGAGTTTCCATGGCTTTGTTTCTCTAGTCTACTTGGACTAACACACTAACACATTCTTCTTCTTTTTTGTCGACCCCTTTCTTTACCAAGCGTGTTGTCCTTCTCTGGGGATAGGACCCTCGTGATAACATGTCAAAAGTATGAGACTAAGTCTTGCCATTCTCACTTCCAAGGAGAATTCTTTCTGTGATTCTTCCAAGACAGACTTTCTTTTTCTTCTGGAAGTCCATAGCATATGCAGTTTTCTTTTTCAATGCCACATTTGAAATGCATCGATTCTTCTTTGGTTTTTTGTGTTCATTATCCAACTTCCATGTCCATTGGAACCAAGTGAAACTACCATGGCTTGGGTCAGGTACACCTTAGTTCTATAGTCAGTTGATGTCTTTTCTTTTTAACAAATTGGCCCAAAAGAACCAATCTTATATTTGGAAAAAGACATATAGACATCTTTTTATTTTTACTTTGGCTCAGAGGTATTAAGCTCCTATTGTAGTAGGGGAAAAAAATTCTTGTTTGCTGCCCTCAGAGAAAAAGAATATGGAAAGGCTCTACATAGACTAAATCAAGCACTTTACACCTCCCCACTATGATCCTATAATGACCTTTCTTCTCTCGTGCTTTTATTTTGGGTAATTTACCTACTCAAAAGTGAGCACAGAAAAAGCTACAAGTACTCAAAATTGCTGTATGACCAACAACAATGCAATTTATTGTTCCCTCTACCACCCACCCGCTCCTCCCTCCCACCTTGCATTCCCTGTCTATCAGCATTGCAAAAGCAGATAGGCTGTGGGTCAAACCTTCAGGAAGCCATTAGATGGCTAAGAATGAGATATTGGCATCCACCACTCCACGTGTGCCATGTCCATCTGTGATTGAACAGGACACACACGATACAAGAGAGGTACACAGTGCTGGCAAAGCGAAAGGCATCATTGTGACTTAGAAACAGCAAATGGTGAACAATAACACAAGATTCTCTAAGGGAAAAGCCTTCCCCCAATTACTCATGTCCATTGGCACATCACTGAATAGCCCCGTTGAGGTTCAGGTCAGGTGCTATGTTTACCTCACCACTTTCTCCAGCTACCACCCTGCTGCTCGGGGGCCAGCATGGCTCCAGAGGATCTACTCTGTATCTGCTGGACTTTGCTTCTCCTTTGGGGAAAGAAAACCCCTGAAGAGGGTCTCCCAAGCCTCTGATGCTAGGTTCTTCTCAGTCTGGGCCATGGCACCTGCCACACTACCCAGGCCTGCACACTTTCCTTTGCTGCCACCGGGTTCCCATGCTACCCGAGCGTCCTTGAGTCCCACCAGGCTGCCTACAGGGGAAGAGAGGGGGTGTATTTCATGCAGTACTCTCAGGGGTTTGCCCCGCACAGGCAAATGGTATCAGTCTCTGAAGGCACTTAGCTCTCTCCCTGTGAGCTGGCATGCCCTCTGCAGCTGTTTCTCTTTTGGTGTTCTGGGTCGATCAGCCTACCACCATCATCTCTCTCCTGAGCTCACCCTTCCACTGTGTTGTCAGTGTGATAGCTCTCCTTTCTGCATCTAGAAGTTTCTCAGCACAGAAATCCTGAGCACCTCCGACTTGCTCCACTTCAGACTCTTCACAAAGATGGTGAGTACCCTCAACTCTGAATGTCTATAGCATTGGCCACAATACACACCTAGCAAGACGGCAGGTCTGACCCATCCCACAGTTGCACAGCAAGAGACTTACTCCTGTTGGGAAGATTTTCAAGTTCTATTTGTGTAGTAAGTCAACCAGTCCTTTACAAGATTGTGGACCTGCCGATTGTGTTGTGGGAGTTAAAAGATCATGACTGGAAAGGTCATATAAAAATGATTCATTACTTTAGTACTCTATGAACAAGAATAAATTTCAGTCTCTTCTGACATATCCACTTTGATCTTTTCTCTCTCTCCTGTCTCTAGTGATCTTTTGCTGTCCCTGATTTCATCCCACAGATCATCATGTCTTCAGTCATTAGTGTCCAATGAGTCAAATCTATTTTTAATACATTCTCAAAATACAGAGGTGATATGTTCCAGATTGTAGTTTGGCTTTTGTGGACTTGTCTCAATTTTCTTTAACCTGAACTTACATGTGAGCAATTGATGATCTGTTCTACAGTCAACACCTCGCCTCGTTTGGGCTCTTGCAGCTGAGCTTCTCCACAGTCTCTTCCCACAGATGTAGTCAACTGATTCCTTTGTATTCCATCTGGCGAAGTGGCCGGGTCGATCCTTTTCCTACACTGTGCTGGATTGCATGTTGCCATGATGCCTGAAGCTATGTCACCAACTCTTCAAATACCAGCAATGTCGCTCAAACTGAACAGGTTTCAGTGGCTCCTCCAGACTAAGCACAGATTACAAAGAAAGCATGGTTCGTCAACTTCTGTGGGATTAGTCTTTGAAAACCCCATGAATAGAAGATGAGACCCTCTGGGCAGAAGACCCTTAAATTATGCCTGAGGAAGAGCTGCCTTCTCAAAGTAGAATTGACCATACTGGAGTAATGCGTTAGGGGTCTTCATTTACTGATAGGATACAACTCAAAATGTGAAGCTAAAACTGCAAACACTTGCTAATAATTAGAACATGGAATGTACAAAGCACGGGTCTAGGAAAATTATCACTTAAAATTGATTCCTTAGGCATTCATAATTTTGAATCACATAAGTAAATTTCCTGTATCTGGAATAACAAGTTGAAAGGGATTGGTATTGCACCTATCATCAAAAGGAACATTTTAAGATCCATCTCGAAGTAAAATGCTATTTGTGATAGGAAAATCTTTACACATTTATACAGAAATCCAGTTACTTCAACTATTATTAAAATTTATGCACCAGCCACTAAAGCGATTAATGAAGAAATTGGCTAATTCTGAAATTTATCACACATGCAACCAAAATGCATCGCTAATTATTAATGATTGGAATGTGATGGTCGGAAACAAAGAGGAAAGAACAATAGTTGGAAACTGTAGCCTTGGTGACAGGAAAGAGACTGGAAGTAGCTTGAAAGAATTTTTCAACACCAAAGATTTCTTCTTTATAAATAACCTCTTTCAACCACCTGAAGGGCAACTACCCTTGTGGACCTTGCCCGGTGGAATACCTAGGAATCAAACTGATGGCATCTGTGAGAAGAGACTACGGAGAAGTTCAGTATTAACAGTCAAAATGAGGTCAAGGGCCGGCTGTGGAAGAGGTCATCAATTGTCTAGGCATAGGATGTTATATCTGAGTCTGTTTTAAATTTCTTCATTTGAAATGGTGAGGTTGGTCTTAGCTTGTTTTTATGACCTTACAAGTACATCTGAGAGATTAAGTTGCTTTCTCCCAAGGTGAGATTATGAGTAAAAACCTAGTTACATGTTATTTTTTTGTGTGTGTGCTACATTGCATTAACTGGTATCAGACATGGCCTTGTGGGGATTTTGTGTATGAGCGGGGACAGAGAGAGATAGGGTAGAAGGAAGATGAGCATAGAATCCTCAGGAAAGGTCTGGCCAGTTCTAGCTCTGAGACTTCTCTTTTGTCCTGTGTTCATTTGTTAGTGAGCAAAGAAGTTGGGTAGCATGGATGACGTGGGTGTGCACTAATACAATGCTGGAGCGAAAAGTCAAAGAGAAAACCCAAGTGTCTGACAGAGATCGCTCAAAGCCCAGCAAGGCTGTGCACCTTGTGAGCATATCAAAGCAGCAGAAGAGTTTTGTCTTTTGGACATAGGAAAGGCAAAGTCATGGATAAACTGTTCTTCTATAGGGAAAGAGTTGTATTACTTAGAAGCTCGATCATCTCTCTTATCCCTATCCCCTGTCCCCATGCCCCCTTTCCAGACCTTGAATGAGCCCTGTGTTGACTTGTTTTTAATATAATCTTGAGTAAATCATGGTATTGAGTGGATGCAAATTTTTAATCAAATAGCTAAATATTCACAAACCTTGTTCTACTCCCCAAGTGCCTGCTGGAGTGACCATAGAATGACATCAGCAGCTGTCGTGCTAGGGCAATCCTTGTGCAATCACTCTGAGTTTCGGATGGTAGTTACTCACCCTTGATTCTGTGCAGAGTCAGTAATTAGCTCTCCCTTTTTACTTAACTATTCTCCCTTCCCTTTTCACCCACATGGCTTTTCTTCCCCTTGGATGCATTGTGAATAAGTGATATTTGTGTCCGTTTTGATGACATTCATCATTTCAATGGCACAGCATGGAACCAGTTACAACTAATGATCTCTTCTAAGATGAGCGATGCCTTCTTCCCTCAGTATGGATAGGAACTGGATTTCTTTTGTAATTTATCAATAGCTTTAGCAATCTTTTGTGCATATGATATTTTGTGTATCTATTCAGGACATAATCTTGGATCAGTTTGGGGCCCTCACCTGGTCGTCTTTTGACAGTGTCCCATAGCAAATCCTGGCATTTGCAATGAATTTGTGAAGCCTCTTCTACCCCTGGCCCTCACCATGTTCCCACCTCTCATTTGCTTCCTCATGATATCCCTCGCCTGGACCTAGCATATCAACATCATTTATTTTTTACACATCTGTTTTCTTCTCTAGACTAAAAGATGTCATTATATCCTTTAATTTTAAGCACAGCGCGTGACTGTACTTAGTGATTAATAGACACCGGTCGACTGAAATAAATCACCATTTGTAAAATCAGAAAGATCTTTTGAATCTTGGGGACCCTGTGGAGTTTTAAGTAATAAAATATTTCCTTCGGAACCATAGTGTCTCCAGCCCAGAGTGCATCACCAAGAAGACACAGTGGACATTTTTATGAACTTGGATCCAGAGAGATGGGACTTCCCATAAAGTATATTGACACTTAGGTTCTAGTCCTGATTAAAAGAAGAAAACAACTAACTTAAATTGTTTTTGGTTTTTTTTTTTAGTACCGGAAATCTGTAGAAAAACAACAAATTTTAGGACACTTGTTTCTTTGAAGTATGCCTAAAATGAGACCTTATTTAATTCCTAAAATGAGTGAATGCAAAGAGTAGCTTGTATTTCCTAATTATCTTTATAAGTACATCTTTGAATGATTTTCCCTCTCTTTAATTATTTTATAAAGGGGGTTTAGATGGTGGTTAAACTTACTGTTTTAATGCGTAAATTACAGCATAGATTAGTAAACTCATGATGAAACTAGAGGAGAAATGATGTCTAACAGGAGATGTTGGGTTTGGGCCCAAGTACAGGAAGCAGATGGGAGTTTAGATGCTCTCCTTCTGAAGAGGCAGGGAATGTATATTTGGTCAAAGAGTTGTATTTGCTATTTGGGGGTGCTTTAGGGAAAGGCATATGCATGGAAAGAATAAACACTGTTTGTGTTCATCCATCATTCAAATGTCAACTGTCAGGTTAGCAAAACAATAGCGTAAAGAATGAAACTCAGCTATTTTAGTCACCAGGAGGACTTAACCCAATTACCACCCCCCAAAAATACCCCAAACCAAAACCAACCCAAACTCACTGCCAGTGAGTCAATGCTGACTCACAGTGACCCCTGCAGATTTCCGAGACTCTGTTTACAGGAGTAGAAAATCCAACCTTTCTCTCTTGGAGATGCTGGCGGTTTCTAGCTGCGGACCATGCAGACCGCAGGCCAGTGCATACCCTCTGGATCACCAGCCTTAGTTCTCGTTTTCATTTGAGACTCTCTCCATCCCTCAATCATAGACTATGTGGTTGATGCTACATATTCTTCCAATTTTAAATCTAAGTGTTGGTTCAAGCTCTTTCTGAGAACACTGAACACCCAAGGAAGTGACTCGAGGACACACAGCCGGGGTGTATGCATTTATTTCCACACTCCCGCAACCTGAAAAGAAGGCTAAAGCAACCCTAGACTCTTCGTTCCTGCCCCATCCCAGTCCTGGGTTGGCTCTCCAGCTTTCTTTTAGCTTTCCCGCACTCTCTGCTGTCTTTGTAACAAACCTCTTTTGCTTAGCCAGGGTTGATTTCTGATCCTTTCAATGGAAACACTCCAATTGCTATAAAGTTACCTGGGGTATCATACTTGATCTTTATAGGATTCATATTCATTTTACTAGTGTCTATACACATTTACAGACCATGATAGAAAAGGAAGTAGCAATGAGTAGGTTCAACAAATGGTACCCCTTTGTATTTCTTTTGGAAAGCAGATCCCTGGTTGCATAGTGCTTATGGATTGGCCTGTTAACCACAAGGTCATAAATTCAAAACCACCAGCTGCTCCTCAGGAGAAAGAGGAGACTTTCTATTCCTTTAAAGAGTTACAGTCTTGGAAATCAACAGGGCAGTTCCAGCCCATCCTATAGGATTGTTATGAGTTGGAACTGATTCAATGGGAATGATATACGTTACAGTACATGTATAATACAATATATGAAATGTAGTTATATTGTAAACTATAAAATACTTTATATTATTACATATATTATATGCTATATATACTATATACAAATCGAATATATATATAAAAATTGTAAAATAGAAGTTAAAAACACTTATTTGGCTAGGAATTGTTTTCTAGAAAAATAAATAAAGGGGATGCCATCTTAAAGAGTAAGAAAAAGATCCCCCAAATGTCTCTTACTATATTTTCTAGTCCTCACTTGTTTATACACACACACACTTACAGTCATCATGGTTTTGATAAATTAAGTACTAGGCTTGATCAGTAAATGTTTATCATTACAATCAGTGTGTTAGTCCAGGTAGACTAGAGAAACAAATCCATAGACATTCATATATGTATGACAGAGTTTTATATAAAGGGTAATTGTACATTAAGAAAGCATCCCTACTCAGTCCAGTCCAAGCCCATAAGTCCGATATTAGCCCATTATGTCCAATATCAATGTATAAAGTCCTCTTCAGACTCATGAAACACATGCAACGACACCGAATGCAGGACGATCACAGGTCAGTGGGTAGAAAGACTTTGGATCCAGTGGCGTTGTAAGCGTCTCAGCACTGGCAGGGGTCCCCAGGTGGCTTCTCCAGCAACCAGGGCATGGGAGCTACCAGTGTAGTGCCATGTGTTTTGTCAGTAGAGTGTCTCCAAGGGAGTGAGTAGAGAGAGAGACTGTTTCTTGCTAATGTGGAGGAAACCTTGAGTTCCCAGAATTCTCAGGAGAAGGCCATGCCCACACAGAGAGGCCTCATTGGCTATGATCTGATTGACAGACTAGACTTCAACTCTTCACCCATACCCATAATCCTCTGAAGTCCAAAACTGACACCAGATTATGTAACTACCACAATGAGGCTTGCCAACGTAAGCTTTATTAGTGACTCTGTTTAGAAGAAACCATGTCTATGTACATATCGAAGGCCATCAAGGAGATGGATTGGCACAGTGGCTACAACAATGGCCAAGAAATAACAACAATTATGAAGACAGCAAAGGACCAGTGAGCGTTTCAGTCTATTATGGATCATCATTGTTATGCTCATTGATTGGACAGCACCCAACAACAACAAATGTACATATCAAGAATACTAGAGCAGTTTAACTTATAGTCCGGTTAAGAAACATATTATTGCCAACAAAATTATCAATTATCCTTGGACACTAATACCATGAATAAAAGTAAGATTGTTCTATTCTTCACACAGAATTAGCAGACCCAAATCATAGAATCTAAGAAAAACTTCTGGGGTTACTAATTTTTTCTTGTAAGGAACATTCATTGATCCTTGATTTTAGCTGTGAGCTGTAGGTAATATTTTATATAAGGGCTTCTGTATAATTGTCCTAATGATTTAAGCGGGTATTTGTCTTCAGAGATACCTAGAGAGTTATCTAAAGTATCTCCTATGTTTTGCTTATTGCTATTTCAATTATGCTCCATCAGAAAACTATAAAAGCTAAAGACATTAGAAATAGAAGTGGTGGAAAGTCACTTGAAGGTTTGAAAGAGGTAAAGTAGGTAAAACAACATGTTATTTGGGACATGGAAAAACTAGCCCCTCTAGCTTTTGATATCACATTGCTTCTGTGGAGCTTCGTTTTTCTCCATAGCGTTATAGGAATGATAGAATTCCCTCCTACATCGGTCTAATTAAGCTGTAGGATACACTCAAAATGCAAGGATAATGTGAGTCCTGAAGGACTGAGCAAGTGTGAGTCACCACAGTTAAATGATGTCACAGGTTAGATTAATTATCCTGAGAGACTTTGTAAGCTGTTGCTCTCTAAGTAGACAAAGATAGCATTCACATACTGTCATCTTCCAAATGGGGGTGGGAGTGTGGTGAGACAGAGGAGCTGGAGGAGATATTCCAAGTTGAACATGTAAAATTTATAACACAAGAAAAATAGATTGGGCTGAAGGACTCTGAAGGGACTTAGTGCATTTTCTTTATGCCCTCGTTCATGGGTGTTCACAATGGATTTGCCCAAATTATTCCTAACAGCAAATGAAGACACTGAATGGTCCAGGTGGATTTGAAAACTAGCCTATAAAAATAAGAAATACATTAACAGCTTGTCCCTGGAAAGCAGATTTAATATAATAAAGGCAATAAATGTACATCTTCCACCCCCTAAAACTAAGAATCAACCTTCATAGTAATCGTCCCTGAAAAATAGGTTTAATGAGAAACAAAATAAACCAAGACTGACTCCTCTTCTTTCACACCCCTGACAAGAACAGAAAGTCTGAGTCATGAAACAGAGGCTGCAGACACGAGGTAGAATTAAGATTTGTCATGTCTGTGGAACCATTTCGTTATCAGGATATATAAAAAGAAACCCTAGACATCGAATGCTTGATGCTTTTGAAAAGTGTGTGTGTGTGTGTGTGTGTGTGTGTGTGTGTGTGTTTCTATGGACTGGGTCTGTGTTTCTGGCCACGCAGGTCTTAACCAAAGTCATTTACTATAACCTTTTGTAGCCTTGTTAAGAGAAGCAAACCAGTTGGGCCAGCTATTTTTGCTTCCCCTGATTCCAAAGCTTTCTACTTCATAGGCTAGTGAATGGATTTTACTTATATTACAAGCAAAAATGCTACAAGCAATTCAACGTTTATCAGAACGGACATGTGGATTCTTTGAGGAAGGATTCGAGAAGTGGAGACATGGCATTCACGAGTGTATAGACATCGAGAAATAATAGCTTCAAATTTTGAGACTCTGGTTTAATAAAAGTTTCCATGATTTTGAATGAATATTTTTAATTTATCTTTGTATTTACACTTTATTAAATTCTTTCTTTACACCAAAGTGACTATTTTTAAATATAAATGATATAAGAGGAGACAGATTTGTTTGGAAATAATTATAGCAATACAATAATGCTTTATAAATACACTAAGAATGATGATGGTGTCATGTGAACAGTAAGGGGCCTTGGGGGTGCTGAGTTAGCTGTTGGCTGCTCACTGCGAGGTCAGCAATCCAACATGCAAGAGACTCCATGGGAGAAAGATGAGGTGCTCCCCTCCTGTAAAGATTACCGTCTCAGAAACCCCAGGGAGGTATCCAAGAGGGTCACCCGCCACCAGTCAGAATCAACTCTGTAGCCATGGGTTTGTGTTAGGGGTTGTTCTTCAGAATCTCTGGGGCCCAAATGGCTGATGTGCTCAGGTGCCAACAAACAGGCTAGTGGATCGAACACACCAACCTTTCCATGGTAGGAAACACTTGCTATCTGAGGAGCAAGGAAAGAGGAAGGCACTCAAGGGAGAGTTTTGTTCTGTTCTACACGACTGACTCCAAGCCTCTACTAGCTATAGCAACTCTAGTGTCTGTGGCTGGGAACCCCTTTCTACTCCTGGAAAGATCACAGCCGAGGGAACTCCGAGTTCTACTCTGTCCTGTGTTGTTGAGTTAGAATCCATGAGTCAAAACAACGAGGAAACACTGATCCTGCATCACTCATCCCAACAAACACCTCACATTTTTTACTTTATTTTTCATAATCGGAGTTTTTCACTTTGAGTATTTGACAACAGAGATGAGGGCTCAGGGGATGGGATTCTTCTGAAAACTGGGACACCTTCATCCCAAGGAGAATCTCTGCTGACAGATTTCCTGAGCTACTGAAACTCAACAAAGGGCCTTATATTCTTCTCCAATGGAAATTGGTGGATAGTTACGCTATGTTTTCTTTTAACCTAGGAAGGTCACCTAAGGGAATCTTTGTAGATCAAAGGAGAGCTAACAAACCAGCACACAAAGAAAGAAAGAAACAAAGATAGAGTTGGAACCTGCTCTACTCCATGCAATTGTAGTATTTGAAGCGTTTACAGTCAAAAGATAAATATACAGAACCTACTGCCACTGGCCTTTCATTCCTCGTGTGTCATTTTGATCTGACCTATAATGTCAAAATGTACCAGTACAAAATAAATGGTTTAGGGAATTCAATCACTGCAGTTACCCAAACGATAATGAATAATATTTTAGAAACATTCAGCAGGAAATTGCTTTAGTGCATTTCCCATGGGTTCTGCTGGCGTATCTGACCTTTATCCAATACTTTGTCTGAAGAGGAGCTTTTCTTACTTTGCAGGACCAGAAAGCTCAAAGCACAGTGATAAACAGCCTCTTCCTAATTTGTGAATGGCACATACTCAATGATTTCTGCTCAGCTGACATTAAAGACAAACAAACCAATATCTGGCAAACTTAAACTTCAATGAAAACTCACTGATGTCACCAGGGCTCAAATATATCCGTGATTTCCAAACTTCAGTTGTGGAGCACGTAGCCTCATGGTCCTGGTCAATATTCACATTGGGCACAGTGGCAAAAGGAAATCGTTCCAAACCCAAAGCCATCAATCAAACAGACTTTCTTGTTAACCGTTACATAATGCCAATAATTATGACCATGTCAAAAAGATCCCATAATTTTCTCTCACTGGAGCAAAAGAAGGCCCTATGGCACAAGGGTGATGAGCTCAGCTGCTATCGGAAATAACCCACGAGATAACCACAGGAAAAGACTGGGTATAGATAACAGCCTACAGCATCCGATGCAGTCATTGTACTCTGTCCTGTAGGGTTACATTGAGTCCGAATCAACTCAGTGGCCCATAATAACAGATAAAATGAAATGCATCTGGCTTCATGACATTCCCATCTTTTTTTTTTAAAGATGGTCTAATCAAAGCCCTCCTCACTTTCAGCAATCAAGGTTGAATCATCTGCATCTGTAGGTTGTTACGAAGCCGTCCTGCCATCCTGATGCTGCCTTGTTCTTCACACAGTCCAGCGACTCTGATTATTTGCTCAGCACACAGATTGAACACGTAGGGTGACAGGATACAACTGGGACACAAACCAGTCCCTGGAGAAGGGCATCATGCTTGGTCAAATGGAGGGGCAGTGAAAAAGAGGAAGAACGCTGACAACTTGGGTTGTTCGAGGCTGTAGCAGTGGGTTCAAACATAAGAACAATTGTGAGCTTGGGCAGGACTAGGGCAGAGTTTCTTTCTTTGCACACAGGGTCTCCGTGAGTTGATTTCTACTCGACATCCTCTAACAACAATAATCCAAGTCCAGTTTGACTCTGATACCCATGGCTTCAACATGCAACGGGGGTTGGGGGAGGGTTATAACTCCTGGACAGCTTCAAATTCTAGTCACCATAATGGGGGATCACTTTCAGTATTCCTCTCCAACAACCTGAATTTAGAGATGATACCAAGGTTTAAAAGATTCTTCGTAACTATAGCTCTTGTCATGAGAGAGAAGAGGGTGCATCCCCTATGATTCAAGGGCTACTTTGAGTTTGGGCATCCCCTATGAGTTTAGGCTACTGCTCTCCCTATGATTGTATTTTGTAACTGCTGATTTTAGGGGTATATGTGTGGAGAACCTTACTGAAAGAAAAACACAAGAAACTTAAGACTGGTTCACAACTGGGGTTCGGATGTACACAGGCACATCTGTTGGATTTGCGGTTGGAATATTCATGTGTTGAAGATTGGGCGAGAGGAGTACCTGGTGACAGATATTATGAATGTTGGTGAGGTTCCTGAGGCAGAATCCAGTATAAGGAAATTGCTCATCTGGACAAATCTGACTCAGGTAATTATAGGCCAAAAGTTAAAGGGTGCGTGAGAGGGAGAGGTGTTAAAGTGTGGCAGCTGATGCTCCCTGTGTGTGACTCTAAGGAAGACAGAACTTTTGGAAAACAAACAAACAAACAAACAAACAAGCAAATGCAATAAAGCTAACTTTGCAATCATGAGTCCTGGGAACGGTGTTCGTTCCCACCTTTCTCCAATGGCTGCCCAGTTTCTGAGGCTCCCGGAAGAAGGATACCAGTCAGGGTACATTGTTCTACCTATCAGTGTCTATGAGTGCTGCCAGATGTTGCGAGGTGTTGCCTAGCCAGTGATTTTATGAGCAAGAGAACAAAACCCTGCCCCCACAGGTACCATCTTCACTTCGGAACAAACCCTGCCTTGTCCTGTGACGTTCTCACCATCATTGTCACGCGTCTTAATAATTTTAGATGCAACATACCATTAACGTTTTTCTTACTTTACATTCTATCTTTGTTGTAGTAATGGTTAAAAAAATTCTATGTGAACTTAAGTGTCACCTATTAACTCAGGTTCCCAAAAGAAATTTTCCCCCAATATGATCTCAGTTTCTTCATCTTTTACTACGTTCTTTGGTGAAGAAGTTAGGGAATTGATTCTTGACCTTAGATGTGGGAGAGGACATTATTGTTTTAGTAGGCACTGTTGTTTATATTTGAGTACTTATCCAAATATGCAATAAGGAACAGTGACCTCACCAATGGACGCACTAGACTGTCTCCGGTATTTTGGAAACCATACATACTGTAGTTTATGAATAAGTTTATGAATAAGTCTTACTGTAGTATATGAATAACCATACATACTGTAGTTTATGAATAAGTCCAAAAAATTGGAATTGTGTTGGGTGGAGCAGAGCTTTTTTCCGAGTTAGGTGAGCATCCAGCAACTCGCTCTGAGTTAGTGCACCCAGTGCTTTCGTTTGGGAAGGTTCTCTCTGGTCACAGTGAATTTTTTTGTAAAAGAAGTTTCACTCGAAATGTGCTTTTTTGTAATGGCTGATTTAAGAGAAAAGCATGTTGCTGTGAAATTTTGTTTCCTGCCCAGGAAAAAATGCCTCAGAAATGGTTGTGATGTTGAACACAGCTTACAAGGACAGTGCTGTTGGAAAAATCAAGTGATTGGTTCTCGATCTTTCACAGGGGTCGCCTAAGACCATCTGAAGACACATATTTCCGATGGTCTTAGGAACCAAGATACTGCTCCTCTATCCGTCTCCAGGCAAGTTTGCCCACATGCAGATATGCCCATTTACGAGTACCCGGTGTGAAGACAGTTACCCATGCTACACCTTCTTCAAGACAACATTTCATTTATTTGTCCTTAGAAAGAAATATTTCACAATACATAATGACATATTGTTTTTGTGATGAATCACTATGCGTTAATGATGCTCAATGTGTAACAATGAAAATACATCTTGCATATCAGATATTTACATTACAATTCATAAAAGTAGCAAAATGACAGTTATAAAGTAGCAACAAAGATAGTTTTATGGTTAGGGGTGAGGTAGTTTATTGTGCCAAACTGGCCGATAAACACGTGTGGGATTAATTGAAGGGTGGAGAGATAAGTGGCTCGTGGAGCCTTGCCTTTCTTGTCTCTTGTTCTTTGATCATTGGATCAGTGTGCAGCTACCTTGCTTGTTCTGTGCCCCAGTTTGCAAGCTACACTACCTGTGGGACACCTAACCCATGGACTGTGTCACTGTAATTTGAAGTTCCTTCAAGACTTGCTTCGCCACACCATTGGAATTTACATTTCTTGAGGTTGGGACTGTCGGACCCTGTCATCTGGCTCACTGTTGGTGACCTGCCTTGCTGTTTGCTGCTTGTCCCCAGATAGCCTGAATTACTCTACAGAGGACTATGTGGCAGCCCTCAAGACTTGAAGGACTGCCAGTGTCTCACAACTGTCTCATGGGAATGAGTTGCACTGAGCCATTTGTACTGCTTTATAATTTGATTAACTGTTAATTTCTTAGGTTATATATCTATTTACCTGTATAAATATATATAAAATTATTAGCATTCTGGTTTTGTTTCTCAAGAGAACTCTGGCTAACAAAGGGGGTCACCACAACATGAGAAACTGTATTAAAGGGTCGAGACATTAGGAAGGTTGAGAACTATTGATTTAGAGGTTATGTAAAGGTCATGTTACAGTGTGAAAAAAATGTGCCTGATTCGTGGCAGTCAGATTTGTGTGTTGCCACCACAGTCATGCACCTGCTCACAGTCATCTCAGTGCTTCATTTTTGGGCCAAAGCCAGCATGCTTCTCTTGCCTCAGGACCCTTCCTCACCTGACCTCACTCTGTGCAACTCAAAAGAAGAGGAATCTGAAAGGACAGCGATTGGACGACATAGACGAGGTGAAGAAAAAGCAAGGGAGGTGTTGTCAACCATCCAAGCAGATGAACTTGAAAAATGTTTCTAACAATGGAATTGTAGATTTGACAAATGTATTAAGTGTTATGGGGTCTACTTTGAAGGGGATAAGGTTGGTTTAAAATTTTTAAAAAATATATAACTTGGAAAAAATATTCCATTTTTTTAGGCGGGGTACCCCCTCATATAGTGACAATGCTCTTAAGATGTGGGGTGGAGATACCTTGGCTCACTTAATTTGAACATGTCATCAGGAAAGAACAATGACTAGAGAGATCATGGCTGGTACGGTAGAGAGGCAGCAAAAATGGAGGAAACTTCACGCAGATGTACAATAACCCCAAGCATGGATACAGCCATCCCAGGGACTGGGAAGATGGCCCAGACTGGGCCATGTTTCATTCTATTACACAGGGGTCACCATCAAGTCCGAACTGGCTTGATGGAAACTAGCAGCAAAAACAGACTTACAATTTCTGACACTAACAAAATAGCAGTTGTGACATGGCTGCTTATTTTAAGAAATGTAAGCATTTTAATGTGTTTCATTTAATTAGTCTTGAAATTCAGCTGACCACAGCTATGAAAATTAGCATAAAGCATCCCAACTGTTTTGAACTTAATATTATACATAAAATAATCATCAGGGTAGTATTTATTTTTTAGCATTTATTTTCAAATCAAGGTTAAAATATTTAAGATGCAAAACTATGGTCAGCCTGCTGAAGAACTCTAGAAATGATTAAAGACATGGCAGTGAGAGCCTGTCAGAGAGAAAATTAGGAGGCTGAGATGGGTTCATAAAATGACAGAGACAAAAAACACAGACAAAAGAAAAGATTGATGAAAAACTGGGAGAAGTGGCAAAAGTACATAGCAATTATTAAGTAGAAGCATCAAATAATCCAAGACCTATCATCAATGTAGGTTTTGACAGCCTTTTAGGTATGTTCCAATTGTGGCAAGTATAATTCTACATATTAGGACACCGTGCTTAACATATCACTGATGAAATATTTGTACACAATCACACAGATCTTCAAGAATGTAATGCTAGTAATGATACAGTTCCAATGACTAATCATGTTCCCTAGGGCACGAGGTATACTGAGTACCAACCATTGAAAATGGAGTCCGCCATTAATTATGGGCACAGGGTGGGATATCATTTATGCCATTCCACTTGAGGTTGGTTGAGGAAGGCTTGTAGAAAGTCACAAGTTGTTTATTTGTGTGTGTGATCACTGGATATTTATATTATTATTTACCAAGTATAGGGTGCACTTCTCTAGTGAGAAGTTTTCCCAAAGCAGGGATTGTCAAAGTATTGGCTGAAGACCATTGTCTTGGT
Organism: Tenrec ecaudatus; assembly: GCF_050624435.1. Taxonomy (NCBI): domain Eukaryota; kingdom Metazoa; phylum Chordata; class Mammalia; order Afrosoricida; family Tenrecidae; genus Tenrec; species Tenrec ecaudatus. Next base: position 69,705,876 of record NC_134539.1, on the reverse strand, counting down.
CAAAATCTGGGGACACGGTAAACATGCCAATCCTCCAGGACCACCTAAGACTTATTGAATCAGAAACTCTAAAGAGGGTGGAGGGGGCGGGGCACAAGCTAGTAAAGTGATAGATAAGGAGAGACAGTGATGGCCCATGTGTGGTTTGTTGAAAACACTATATGGACACAGGTAAGATGACCTAAGTCAATAGGTCATCTCCTCTCTGAAAACATTCCTTGATCCCATCAATCAAAACAAAACTGTGTTCTTTATTCTTCAGTCATCTCTCTGATTGAGGATAGGCCTAGGTTCTTATTCACCTTAGGTTCGCTTGGATGGCCCAGCATGTCTCTCAGGAGTTGATAGGTTTGGGTAGTAAATGAAGATGTAATGAATGGCTAAAATAAACAAAGATGGGAAAATTTATTGCACTATCTTCAAATTCCTACTTTTTAGTAGAGTTGAAACATGACAGTGAATGGGAGGTAGAGAGAAAACTCACACACATATATAATAAACTCAAAAAGGTAAAAATCTGACGATAGAAAGTCTCAGGAAAAGATGGGTAATAGCCTCCCTTCCCCCTGAAATGTTTATTTTCTTTTGACATGTGGTAATGTTCGAATGCCTATTAGTTATTTCATAGAGCTATAACAACTTTCTTGATTAAATGTAATTTTAATTTCTTTCTTTCTTTTTAATTTCATTAATAAATCATTCTATTGGGGGCTATTACAACTCTTAAAACCATCCAAGTGTAGCAATACAACTTTCCTCTAGTTCCTAAATGCTTCCTCCCCACTCCACCCCCACTATCATGATCCCAATTCTACCCTACAAATCTGCCTAGACCAGATGATGTACACTGGTACAGATAGGGACTGGAAACACAGGGGATCCAAGACGGAAGATCCCTTCAGGACCAGTGCTGAGAGTGGAGATACAGGGAGGTTGGAGGGAGGGTGAAGTAGAAGTGGGGGGACTGATTCTAATTATCTACATATAACCTCCTCCCTGTGGGACAGACAGCAGAAAAGTGGGTGAAGGGAGACATCGGACAGGGCAAGATATAACAAAGTAATAATTTATAAATTGTCCAGGGTTCATGAGGGAGAGGGGAGCAGGGATGGAGGGGGGAAATGAGGAGCTGATGCCAGGGGCTTAAGTGGAGAACAAATGTTTTGAGAATAGTAAGGGCAATGATTGTACAAATGTGCTTTAGACAATTGATGTAGGTATGGATTGTGATATGAGTTGTATGAGCCCCTAATAAAATGATTAAACAAAAAAACAAAAAACAATCCATCCAAAAAAACTCCCAACAATCCATGCATCAATTGTATCAAACACATTTGTACATATTTTGGCATCATCACTTTCAAAATGTTGCTTTCTGCTTGAGTCCTTGGTATTAGCTCCTCTCTTTTCCCTCTCTCCCCATCCTCCCACCCTCTTGGACCCCTGATAAGTGATGAACTATTATTATTTTCTTATCGTACACTATCTACTGTCTCCCTTTGCACATATTTCTGTTGTTCGGTTCCCCCTGGGGGGAAGGATTGTATGTCAACCATTGTTGGTTCCTCGTTTCTCCCTCCACCTTCCCCCTACCCTCATGTTATTGCTACTCCCATTGCTACTCAGGGGTTTATCTATCCTGGATTCCGTGTGTTGAGAGCTCTTATCTGTTCCAGTGTACATGCTTCAGTCTAGCAGATGTTTAAGGTTGGACTGGGGTCATGATAGTGGGGGTGGGGGTGGGGAGGAAGCAGCATAGCACTGATGGAACACACAGCATCCCTCTAATTCCTTAGTGCTTCCCCCCTGCCCCACTATCACGACCCCAGTTCTAACTTACACGTCTGGCTAGACCAAAGCTTGTACACTATAAATAATTCCAGGTCTGAGATTGGGGCAAGGCCACAGAAATTTCTCTTAGTTCAATGCTTCATGCCAATAAATTGCCCTTGAGGCTTGCTGCCCAGGTTGAGATCTGGTCCCTTTCTCGCTTTCTTGTAGAGACACAAACAGTGCCCTTCCCGTGTGTGGATTAGTGCCCTGTTCCCCCACTATCCACATCCTTCTCATTGTTTTTTCCCCGTTTCCCCTCCTTTTTAGTTGGCTTCTTAGTATGCATCCTTGGGTTGGGTCCAATCCCTGCCAGAGTGCCTGGACCTCACTCTGGGAATTTATGTATCTGGCGGCTTTTCCCCCATGTCAGTGCTTTTTAAACTTACCTCAGTGGACTCATGTTGTACTTGTCCTTTTGTGCTTGGCTTACTTTGCTTAGCATAATTTATTCCTGCTCTCCCCATTTGGTTCATGCATTCATCACCGCTTTTTAGGGATGCGTAGTTCTCCATTGTATGTACGTACCAGAATTGTTTAATCCATTCATAGGTTTATGGAAGTTTATGGTGTTTTCAGTTCTTTGCAATTGTGAACTGTACTGCGATGAACATTAGAGCACAAATGTGTGGTTGTGATCTGTTTCTTACTTCTTCTGGTATATGTCCAGTAGGGGGGTTGTGGGTTATCATGCAGTAGCTCTATTCCCATTTGGTTTTGTACCCCCAGATCGATTTCCATATTGGCTGCACACACCTACAGAACCCTCAGCAGTGGATGAGAGTTCCTGTCTCCCCACATCCCCTCCAACACTTATTGCTTTCTGATTTTTTGAATTGGGCTACCTTTGAGGGTGTTGGGTGGTATCTCATTTTTGTTTTAATTTGCATTTCCCTTATGGCTAATGATCAGGAACCTTTTCTCATATGTATGTTGGCCATTTGGATTTCTGCCTCTGTGAAACTTCTGTTCAGATCTTTTACCCATCTCCTCAATGGGTTATTTTTTTTTCTTATTGTAGGCTATCAGAGTATTGTAGAGTTTAGTAATAAGGCCTTTGCCTGATGTGTCTAATTTTAACTTAAAACTGTTTAATTTCATACTAGGAGCCCTGGTGGCCTAGTGGTTATACAATGGGTTGTGATCTGCCAGATCCAAACTTTGAAACCAGCAGCTGCTACACGCAAGAAAAACAGCGCTTTCTACTTTTGTAAACAGCTCCATTCTCTGAAACTCACAGGGAGTTCTATCATGCTCTATTGGGTTGCTATGAGTCGACATTAACTCGATGGCAGTGGATAGAATAGTTTCATATGGAGTACTGGGCCCCATACTGGAAGTTGCTGGAAATGGACCGAACAAAGGTCTCCTTTAGAGCTCATGAGCCAGACTGGTGCATAGTGGGTGCAAACGGCAGGTATGATGTTTGAACTCACCAACCTCTCCAAGGGAGAAAAGCGAACTTTTTGTGTGTGTGCTGGATAAAGGCTTTGTAGTTCCAGAAACCCTGCATAGGCTTGCTATGACTCGTTATCAACTTGATAGAAGTTTGAGGTATGCATTGGAATTGACTAGGTGGCAATGAGTTTGAGATTTTAGGGCTCATACCTTAGAACACAATTCCCCAACTCTGGTTATTTGTTTACTGGATTGCATTTGAGGCTGATTAAGTCTTTGTTCTAGGGAGTGTTCTTTTTGTTTTAGAACGTGTCACAGTATCCCTTGCCTCAGCCCACGAGGTGCCAATAGGTTCTTCTCTCCCGAACTTATGACAAACAAAAATATCTCCTGACGCTGTGAAAGGTGCTATGGGGGTGGGGGACAACTCATTCCTCCCTTCTCCTGTGTAAACCAATGAACTATTGGGGGACAAATAGAAGCACAGAGATCTGCCGTAGTCACAAATGAATGTTCTAGTGTCACAATAAATGTCCTAGTGACTTAGGGCACTTCACAGACCCTCTTGTGTGTCATCAAGTTGATTCGAGTCAGAGGAAGACTGGCGCAGGGTTTTATAGGCTAGACTCTTTCCGGAGTTGATTGCCAAATCTTTTCTACGGAGCAACCAATGAGCTTGAATCATCAACCATTGTGAAATGAGGCTCCTGTCACAAACTCTAGGGCTGGGTAACTGAGATCGGGTTGGGGAGGAAATGAGGCAGAACTGAATCTTGGATGTTCAGTATCAGTGGACTTGTGGGAAAACTGAAGAGGAAGGGAGCAAGAGGAAAAGAAAAAGGGAGGGAGAATGGAAGAGCAAAGAGGAAGACTTGCACATTCTGAGCAAATGCACGGGCCTACACTAGCGCTGGCTCAGTGCACTGCTGCGGATGCAGACAGTGGGAAAGGGCAGAGTGCTCTGGAACTGCAGCCACTGCTTGTGGGACACGCTTTTCTTTTGCTTTTTAAATTAATTCATTGGGAGCTCATACGACTCTTATCAACATCCATCCATTGTGTCAAGCACATTTGTTGCCATCATCATTGTCAAAACATTTGCTTTCTACTTGAGTCCTTGATATCAGCTCCTCATTTCCCCCCTCCCTCCCTACTCCCCCTTCCCTCATGAACCCTTGATAATTTATAAATTATTATTATTTTGTCATATCTTACACTGTCCGACATCTCCCTTCATCCACTTTTCTGTTGTCCATCTCCCAGGGAGGGGGCTATATGAAGATCATTGCGATTGGTTCCCCCTTCCTCCCCCCACCTTCCCCTTCTCCTCCTGGTATCACTACTCTCATTATTGAACCCAAGGGGTTTATCTGTCCTGGATTTCCTGTGTTTCCAGTTTTTTTAATTAATCATTTTATTGGGGCTTATTCCCGTTCCTATCTGTACCTGTACATGCTCTGGTCTAGCTGGATCTGTAAGGTAGATCTGGGATCATGATAGTGGGGTCGGGGGGAGAGGAAGGATTAAAGAACTAAAGGAAAGTTGTATGTTTCATCGTTGCTACATTGCACCCTGCCTGGCTCATCTCCTCCCCTCAACCCTTCTGTAAGGGGATGTCCAGTTGCCTACAGATGGGCTTTGGGTCTCCAACTCTGCCCTCCCCATCATTCACAATGACAGGACACATTTTTCAAGACCAAGGTCAATCTCCTATTATCCTTTACATTGAGGTTGTCATCATCCATTTTCACCTGCCATTGTCAAAGAACCCATCAAATACATACAATACTCAACAGAGAAGTTTATTAGATACACTCAAACCCACTGCCATCGAATTGATTTCAACTCATAGAGGACAAGGAAAGCTTCCTCACAGGGTTTCCAAGGCTGGGCAACTTTGCTTGCTGGTTGACTGAAACCACTTGCATGCCTCAAAAGAATCCAAATCTGTCGGTTTTACTTTTCTTTCTTGTACAGGCAGAAGAGAGACAGGCTTTCTACTTCCGTAGAGTTACCTCTCAAAACCCAGAAGGGCGGTTCTACCCTGTCCTGTAGGGTTGCTATGAGTTGGCATCCACCCGATGACAGCGGGTTTTGGCGTTTCTTTTCCAGGGACACAGGCCAGTGTTGAAATCGAATGGCTAATGAATCTGGAAGGTTTATAAGGCTGTGATCCTTCCCTCTCTCGCTCTCTCAGAATTGTAACTTTATTACTTTATATTATTTCCCCCCTTTTAGTCTGTAGAATATAATACCTATAAAGAAAAGCACAGACTGTGTCATTGCCCCGCCCACCTCATCAAATCAGTGATGGTGCCCAATTAGACCCCTGTTTATGTGTGGCCCCCACCCATTTCCACCCTCCCTCCTTCCTTACTTTCTTGCCTCAGTGTAGTCTTTGGTGTCTTACGTTTAGGTATGATGTAAAAACCATTTTTGGTTAATTTTTTTCCCTTTATAAAAATTGTGTGGGAAGATATTTAACTTCATGAGATTCACTAACTTGGCTGCGCACAATGCTCTCTAATTTGGTCCAGGTCTTAAGGGGTTTGACAGACTCATCATTGTTTTCTAAGGATGCACGATGTTCCATTGTGTGAATGTAACAGAGTTTATCCATACCAGAGAGAGGTTTATTCATTCCTCAGTAGTCGGGTGTATAATTGTTTCCATCTTTTTGCTATTATAGAAATTGCTGTCATAAACATAGGTGTGTGTGTGTGTGTGTGTTTTCATGGTTTGTTCTTTATATCATCAGGGTATATACCAAGTAGAGAGACTGCAGAATCACAAGGGATTTGTGTTTGCGTTTGTGGAAGGCAGCCTCATGCTGATTGCCATAGTGACTTGACAGTTTGAACCCCAACAGCAATGTATGAGTGTTCCTTTCTCTCCACATCATTTCCAGGAATTATTATTTTCTTAAAATTTTTTTTGCTGAATGATGGTGTGAGATCGTATTTTATTATTTTATCTTATAATAAAATGAACTCGAACATTTCTTCATAATTGTTGGTTACTTGAACATCATCTTTAGTAAAATGCCTATTCATGTATTGTGCTCATTTTTATTGGATTATATGATTTTTCTTATTAAGGTATTGTAGTTTCTAGCCCTTTATCTGCTATATCATTGCTAAATATTTGCCCCCATCGATGGGTTCTCTCTGTACTGTTTTCTAGAAGTCTTTTGATGTGCATAAATGTACTTTTAAAGGTCCCAGTTCTCTGCCTTGCTTTCTATAGTGTGGGTGTTTTGCATCTATTCAGTAGTCCACACACACTTAAATTGTTTTTCCCTAGTTTTTCATTGATGGTCTTTTTTGTTTTGTTGTTGTCTTCATTGCAGAACATTTATATGTGATTCCTTATTTTGTTTCATGTCATTCTGATTCACCTTATATATACTTAAGTTTGATATTTTCTCCACAATAATATCCTTTATGGTAACTTTAGGTATCTGTCTGTTGTTGTTTATTCTCTGTCTAAAGAACTCCTTTTAATATTTCTTCTGAAAAAAATTACAAAGGCCTTTCTTTTTCCTTTATTGGAAAATGACTATTCACTTTCATACCCAAGGGATTAATTTGTCTGGATATATGATTCTTCAGTGGCCATTTTCTCTACAAAAAATTATTATATTTATCCATATCTTTCAGCCAGCATGGCTTCGATAGAAAAATCTAGACTTAACTGAATTGGTTAGCCTTTGTATATAGCTATTCTTTTTTCTTTTGTTGTTCGTTGGACTATTTCCTTTTCTCTGTTGCTAGAAAATTTGATTACAATGTGTCATTGGGGTTTGATTCTATTTGGAGTTGTCAGGACTTCTGGAATATTTTATATTCTACCACAATATTAGAGAAATTCTCCTTTAGTACTTTAACTATTTTTCCTGCCATCAATATTTCTTTTTCCCATTCTCGGGTGTTTACCAAATGCATGTTGTTCCTTGGGAGAGTGTCCCTTAGGGTTATTGGTTTCTTGAGCATTTTTGGTCTTCCTTAAAACTGGATCTTCTTGTAGTTGGGTTTCTAGAGGTTTGCTTTTGAGATCACTGATTCTTATTCAATTGTTTCAACCCTTCTGTATTTTTCTTTCGAAGTGTGTGCCTTTTAAATTTCTATTCAGAGTTGTTGAATTATTTCTAGTTTTTCTTTTCTTTTGTTGGATTGGTCTTGTAGTGCTTTCCTATATTGGATCTTTTTTCTCTCTCTATATTTCTACCCAAATTTCCCCCAATCACTTAAAGTAGCTGGCGATTATCACCCTAAATTCGCTCATGGCAAGACCCAAAGTCTTCTCTTCCTCCTAGGCCTCACCCAGATCCACATCTGTTTGCGTTCAGGTTAGTTGAAGGGTTTTCTCATGTTCTGGGATGTGTGCAGACACTGACTGTTGCTTTCAAAACAAGGCATTAAAGTGTTTTTATACTTATCTCTGGATAAAAAGAAATCTCCACACATTTATTGTAGACCCTGGATATTCAAGAACGCCCAGGACGTTTACCAGTAGCCTACCCTCACCATAGCCAAAGGCAGAAAACAAATAAACCGTGCCTACACCCAAATCCTTGTTTTGAAGCTGGTTGTCAAGTCCTCAGGGAGTACTACATCATTAACAACAGCGCCAATATGACGGGGAGAGAAGCAACCATCTGAAACACGGTCTGGATGCCAGCCAAAGCTATTTTTGTTGACCCTGTTTGTCCCAGCAGGGCCCAGAATATATTTGGGTGTAGGTCTACAGGCCAGAAGATGATATCTCTTTGAATCTTGGGCCTATGGAGAAATGTTCACGCTCTGCATGCTGATTCTTTCTCATGACACAGGTCCACCCATTCTGTATCCCACTCCCATGGCTGGCCTGTCCCCTCAGTGCCCCAAGGAAGTTCTGCTATAGTTCAGTCACCAAGAGTTCCAGTTGGGCACTGGGAGCCAGTTTATAGCCAATCGGAAGCTCCCCTATCCAGCTACAATGCTGTGAGTGGGTTGGACCCTTTCAGCTCCAGGGAGCTGGGGATTTTCCACTCAAGTTCAGCCTCAATCTCTCCCTAAGTAGGTTGAGGGAGAACCATTAGTGTCTTCTGCACTGATAGTGGTGGATAAGAAGGAGACCAACTGTTAGCTCACCATTTCCCCTCCTCTGCTGAGGTCCAGGAGGTGGAAGAAGAGGCAACTCCACAGGCATCCTGCTAGGTAGCACAGAATCTGCAGCTTTTTTGAGTAGTCTTTGCATTAATTCCTCCCTCTGAGATGCTAAGATAGAATTAACAGAAGTTTCTGCTCCTCAAGGGAGGTCCAGAACTCAGGCTGCTGACTCTTGTCTGCTTTTTCCAAAGTTCCTTTGCAGAGAGTTTTACAGAGGCTCACACTAGCAAGCCATATTGGATCTCTTTTCAAGGCTGTAATGCTTTGCTGTAAATCTTCTGTGGAGTAACTGGTGGGTTGAACCAACAACCTTTTTATTAGTTTAATCACTGCATTCCCAGGACTCCTTGTTTATTGGATATATATATTCATATTTATTAGTAGTAATGATAACATTTATTTTTATTTTTAAAATCATTTTATTGGTGACTTGTACAACTCTTATCACAATCCATACATCCATCCATTGTGACAAGCACATTTGTACGTTTGTTGCCCTCATCATTCTCAAAACATTTTCTTTCTACTTGAGCCCTTGGTATCAGCTCCTCTGTTTTCCCCCTTCCTCCCTGCTGCCCCTTCCTCATGAACCCTTGATAATTTATAAGTTATTATTTTGTCATATCTTACATTGTCCTACATCTCCTTTCACCCACTTTTCTGTTGTCCGTCTCCCAGGGAGGAGGCCATATGTAGATCCTTGTAATCGGTTCCCCCTTTGCACCCCAATAACACTTCTATATAGCCGGACACCCGACAAACTTCTCATAGATATGGATTCATTAAAGCACTACAACTCGGTTAGATCAAGAAAGAATGTTTTATTCGTTCCATTAAAGTTGGAATTTTATCTTTGACCTAGTATTATCTGATCTAAAACTTTCTACACTACACTCAAAGAAAACTGATATTAAAAAAAAAAGGTTCAAGGGTGTGAGGGGCGATGCTGGGAGAGCGTAGGGTGAGTGGGTTGGAAAGGGGGAACTGATTACAGGGATCCACTTGTGATCTCCTCCCTGGGAGAGGGACGACAGAGAAGCGGGGGGGGGGGGGGGGAGGGAGACTCCGGATAGAGCAAGATATGACAAAATAATGATGTATAAATTACAAAGGGCACATGAGGGAGGGGGGAGCGGGGAGGGAGGGAAAAAAAAAGGACCTGATGCAAAGGGCTTAAGTGGAGAGCAAATGCTTTGAGAATGATTGGGGCAGGGAATGTGCGGATGTGCTTTATACAATTGATGTATGTATATGTATGGACTGTGATAAGAGTTGTATGAGCCCCTAATAAAACGTTTAAAAAAAAAGAAAATCATAGTCAAAGAGGAAAGATCCAAAAATAAATAACAAACCTAAAAAAAGAAAGGTTCGTATCTCACATAAGCGCTCACTCTTATGACAGGTAAGTGCTGGAAAGGATAGACACTGCAGGCATATAAGGATTAGTCAAAAATATTATTACTCAGGTTCCAGTGCATAAGTGCATGGGGTTTTTCCAAGCCAAACATGTTTAAACACCACTCTGTGATTCATGAATGGCTTCAAATAAGTTCCCTCAGTAATACCTGTCTCAGTCTCCTTAGCGAGTAGGGTGAAGTGAAATGAATTATTTACAACCCTTCTACTCTTTTCTCTATAATTTCCACCGAAATATTGGATGGAACCATGCGAATAATATGTACAGGACACTAATTTGTGGATTGGTCACTTTTGTTATTTCTCTAGATACACAAAACCCATCACAAAAGGAGACACCGACTAATGCCAGGAGCATTGAGAAAGAACAGCCAGGAGTGAAGTGTCATGCACAAGGGCCTGTCTAAAGTGGTAGAAGGGATTGCCTTGCTGAGAGACCAGACACTGAAACTGTGAGGCAGAGCAGTGAGGAGGTTTCTTGGCCCACAAAGGCAAAGGCCAAGGAACCACCCAGCTGAGAGGCCAAGAACCAGCATGACATGCCTGGTAGCATGCTTGGGAAGAAGCATTGCTATGGCCCCAATCCTGAACCCTTAATGTTTCCTGACCCTGCCTTGTTAATTTTCCTAATTGATGCCCATAATTTTAATTGTCTGTGGTTTCTGGGTAGCTGTATCAATGGCTTATCAAACCCAGCAGAGAAGTAGAAGGCTGAGGGAGGAATGATGGTGTTAGAATCGGGTGCAGGAAGGTTGGAGGGTGGCCATGTGCCATGTGGCAATCAGCTTTGGGTTGGTGTGGACTTGGGTTCTCCTTCTCCTTGGTGTCGTGAGAGGAGGTCAGAAGTGGCCCCCATGTCATTTCTTCAGTGGACCATCAAAAGTAGTCCAATAAACACAGTGGCTTCCAAGGATATTTTCTGGGCTAGTTAAACTCAAGGCTGAGAAATTAGCTCAGAAAATGATGGCAGCTGCTTTTTGGAATTCCACAGGGAATTGATCAATTTCCTCAAAGGACACAGGACAGTCATGGGACTTATTATGAACAAGTTTTAAGAAAATGGAACACAGCGTTGGTAAGGAAAAGGCCAGGAAGTTGGACTGAAGAATTTTTTTTCATCACAATACTCATTCTTTGAGGATAGCAAGAGCTCTCCTGAGAGTTTCAGTGAAAACCTTCTTCCATTCACCCTACCATTGCCTGTTTCTTGCCTCTTTAACTTCTTTTTGTTGCCCAAACCCAACAGACTGTCAATAGGAACACAATTTGAGTCCCTTGGGGAAGTCACAACAGTTGTTTAGATGTGCTGTCAACCGAAGAATGTGAATGCTTTGGGAAAGGATCAGGAAGTGCAGGCCTAGGCGGAGGGTGTGTTGAGAAAGAAGAGCTTCACGGTTTTTTATTTAATAAGGTTTCCATGATCTTGTTATAATCCTTTTTTATTTCCCCCTGTGTATTACAGCCCTTCTGTTTTCTCTTTTGCTTAGAGCACTGGAGTCCTAAAATAATAAAAGTGGGAGGAGTCCTATGAGCCTAACCTCACAATTTCACAGGTAAGAAAACAGACCATAGTGATTGCCTGCAGACCCCAAAATGTAACTCGGATCTCTGGCCTATGCTTGTAAGAGTTTACTGATTGGTGTGGTCACTTGCCAATTCCAAGTATCTGTAAATAGAAGACTTCCCCACAACGGCGCAACTATGGGAGTTTCTCTGGTATAGTTTGTGTTCTTCAGATTTGTTTCAAAAGAAATGTGTCTTTAAAGATATAATAAATAGCACCTTCAAAACATTATGTAGCTGTGCCTCACCCTGGGCACACGGATAATTCACTGGTAGAATTCCTGCCTTCTATGCAGGAACCTGGGGTTCAACTCCCAGCCAATGCAGCTCATGCATAACCATTACCTGTCTGTCAGTGGGTACTTGTGTGTTGTTATGATACCGAACAGGTTTCAGCACAGCTTACAAACTAAGACAGACTAGGAAGACAGGCCTGACAATTTCATTCTAAACATCAGCCTGTGAAACACCTGTGAATCACAGCCAATCAAAGGGGATAATGCTGGCGTGGACAGCATTTTGTTCTGTTGTGTGTGTCGGGGGAGGGGGGCAGGAGTTGAGGCTGGCTCAATAGCACCGAACAATAGCACTCTTTTATCTGATTGGTCAACTATGCTCTCCAGGTGTCCATGTTTAATGACCTGCCTGCCTTTTATTTATTTTTCAGAAGAGGAAGTAAGGGTGCAGGAAGATTAAGTTTTGCATAGGAATTTTGTTAGCCAAGTCAACATCTGTTTGGTTCTGAAAAATGAGTCATGTCTTTTCCTTATAAGTAGGGCAAGAGGGCAGCTGGAAGTTCCCAGCTGCCTCCTTGGTCACCGCGTCCTGTCTTTTCTGTCCTTGACTTGACTTGGCAAAGAGTGAAACAGATACTAATCTGTGGTAGTTGCATGCACTGACTCAGAGGCCTTGGGCTTGTGTTATGATACATTTAGGGCAAAACAAATGTCGTTCTTTAATAACAGTGTGAGTAATCGAATCTCTTCTAAAGTTTTGTTGCTCAATAGTCCACCCAGAAAGAAACACTGAGAGGACACTCAGCCATCTGCAATCGATACAGAGCTGGTCATAGATGACAGGACTCAATGGGAGGAGCTTCCCTGAGAGGAAGCAAAACACATCTTGAGCTGTTGTGTCTTTCTCTTTACCCGTATAGGGAAAAAACACCACCAACAACAAAAAAACCTTAATCAAAGAACAAGTAACTGTTGGAACTTAGAGTGCCATATACTAACCTTTTTTTTTTTTTATTATCCCTGGGCCTGAAGGTACTTCGCTTAGGAAGGTGTGTGTGCATGTAGAAGAAGGTCTGGGATTCTGTGGATTCAGTTAAGTGTGGGGCTGCTCACTGCAAGACTGGACGTGGAACAATGCCAGTCCCTCTGCGGAGAAAGGCGCAGCTCTGCTCCTCTAAAGATTTCGAGTCTCAGAAGCACTCGGGAGCAGTTCTCCTCTGTGCCAGAGGGGATGTATGCTTTGACATTGAGTGACTGGACAACAATGCATTTATATGGGCATCGCTGTTTAATTCCATTCTTGCTGCTTTCGAAAATAGCACTCCAATACAATAGACCGCACTTTGCAATTATGCACGAGCTTTTAGCTTGGGGTCTCTGGGTTATTTAAAAATGTGACAGCATTTTACAAAATATACACAGAAAATTTAAATGGTGCATTTGTCTTCAATGGAAGTATCGCCGTCTCATGTTATTTTTCTTTTGTCAAAAGAGTCTGTATTTCAGGGAAGAAACGTTTGTCAGTATACTAGACTAGGAAGATGGATGAGACCTTTTCTACTTGCCCAAATATCAAATGTTTCTAGTAGTAAATGTCACAAGCAATTGAAGCAGGCTACTCTGTCACTATGCATTGGAATTGATTCAATAACAGTGGTTTGGTATTATTTGGAATGTGTGTGTGTCCTGCCAGATTTTACATTCTAGAAGGGGGAAACACTGAAACTAGAAGAGTTTATTTGAAGCTTTGTTAAATTCCTTTCGCAGGTACCATCATCTGGGGAACTCATGTTAGCACTGTAAAGTACACACTCACTTTCGCAGCTGTCATTCTGGCATTCCATGTGTAAACTTGAATTTTTCAATGGCTTTGCTTTGAGCATACTTGTTAGATCTTAACTACTCTCGCACCATCTAAAGCACACTGTAGCTCTGAGCCATATGCAGTGCTTTTGGTATGTGCATATGTCTCCGAAGTAGAATCAGAAATGCAAATAGAACTATTATAGGTTGATTTATAAAAAATTAAAAAGTTATTATTCAGATATTGGTGATTTCATTTGTTTGTACAAGCATATTTATGGCTTGCAAATAAGTTTTAAATTGTTGTGAAGGATAAGATTGACTCTTTCATCTCAAAAGTTTGCCATCCAGTGGTCTAGGACAATGAGCGGCACAGAACAGGTGCTCAACAGACACTACTTCCGTGGGAATAACACGCATTCTAATTTTAGGATGCCACTTGGTTCCCCAAGACTTCACCTGCCACTGACAAAACCCACAACTTGTAAAGTGACTGCGTTTGTCCATTTTTGAAATTTTCATGTCGACTCTGGGAGCTTTCCTTTTCCTCGCTGGTGCTTAAAAGCAAAGCAAAAAAATGACAAAACCAAACAAAAATTAAAGTAAACACAACCCAGGTGACTTTTAAAAAATTCCTAAAATGCCGAGCAAGTCTACGTTTTTTTGTTAGGTGCCGTCATAACTACCCGGCTCATAGCTGTCCTCTGTCCAACAGAATGAACCCTTGTCCAGTCCTGAGCTGCCCTGAAAATTGTTCTTATCGTTGCGCCCATTGCTTCAGCCACTGTAGCAATACATCTTCTCAAAGGTCCGTAGTTTAGAATGGGAGACGCTTCTAACAGCAGTGGGCCCAGGACACAAGTGCAGGTGCGAGTGCCCCTTCTCAATAATCCTGCTTTTGCCCTCCCTCCGGTGTGAGAGGATCAGAGAGCGCATGTGTGGTCAGCCTGCTGTACAAGTCCAAGCTTCGTGCCAATCAAGAAGCTCTTCCTCAGGGAACTCTTGACACTAGGCTCCAATGTTGGAGAACTGACTTGGGGAAGAGGTAGGGGCAGGCCCTCAGTTTTACGTGGGCAGAGAACCAAGGGGAGTGAAATCTGGGAACATGGTCTGGGTGGGTATTGCTGTGTACTAGACAGCTATGGGTGTCCCATGAGCATGTTTCCTTGATTCCCTATGGCCTCTTGCTCTCCGAGAAGGAGAGGGAAGTGGCTAGAAGAAGGCTATCGCTTTAGATCTGCAAAGATCAGAGTCCAGGGCAGGATCTGCCATCATTCACGTCTGTGTGCAATACTGCTGAAAGCTTATTTAAAATGCAAATTTCTGAATTCCACCTCCAGTCATTTTGACATAGCTGCTCTGTTACATGAATTTGCCTGTGTAACCTGGTGTTTCCTGGTTTGGCTCTCCTTGCCTGGGGGATGTTTACCATTGAGACAGAAGCCTCTTCCAGCTGCCCTCATCCCGGAGGCTGCTCTCCCCCAGGTCCGGAATGACTCACCCTGCTCCTGTTGCTGCTGGTGTGGCTTTGTTGTGGTTGCCAGTTCCACGGCTGTGCCTTCTGCCTACACTGCCTGCTCTTTGTATTTCAGCACAAGTTCTGTTTCCTGTGGCCCCCACTGCTGCTTGGTTGTCCTTGCTCAGTGTAGGACTTCTTATCCTCACTTGGACTCCTAACACACTGCCATCACCGGGATGTTTCTTCTTCAAGAAGAATGACTTCTCTGCAGGCTCTATCTCTGTCAGCTAGATTTAGAAGCTCTCTCACTAAGCGAGGGTTCCATTTAGGCCCCCCAAATAGAGCCTTGGGGTCTCCATTCCTCCATACAGTTCTTTTACCTGCTCTCAGTAGCCTGCTTTCTAAAACTTAAGAAGGGTCTATGTCCTTCAGGATTCCCATTTCCTTGGGGTATTTCCCCCTAGAACTAAGGCCAATCCCTCTGACCTTCTGATGTTTCTGGATTTATACACCTGGACTTGGCATCTGAGTAGCACAAAAGGTTGGACACTTGGCTCCTAAACTAAAGACTGTCAGGTCAAATCAACCCAAAAGTACCTCGAAAGAAAGCCCTGGTGATCCACTTCAGCAGGCTTGCAGTCACTGGAACCCCCGGCGAGCACAGTTCTCCTCTGAAACATGGGTTACTGTGACCAGATGCTCCTTGACAGCAGATGGTAAACTTGACCTTCCACCTTATTTCATTCAGGGAGCTGAAGTTACTTCCTAAATTTCCTAGCTAGATGGGATATACCCTGAGCAGCCTTCAGCATAACCTTTGCTACATGTATATAATATATTTCTCACTGCATTAGATGAATAATTCCAAAACTATTCCCTACCATTTTTTGAAATGATAATAGACTGCTGAGAAACTTGAAAATTTTTAAAAAGGCTAAAAATTTTATAAACTATACATCTATTTTAAATTGTGGTAGACTAGGTCCCAGAACATCAAAGAGCTAATTTGGAGACATTCAGATCCTCAACAAAGCTTCTCATGATTTGATGAGTAACACATTCTGTTATGATAAACCTGTGTACAAAATACGATGTGGGTGGGTGTGCCTAAGTATAAACACAAAACATGCAACATGCAAGTCACAAAATTACAATGAACTGACAGGCGAGTGGTGGGAATATATATATATATATATATATATATATATATATATATATATATATATACAAAACAACCTTATCACCTTCAAAGTACTCTCCATTACACTTAATACATTTGTCAAAACTGCAATACCACTTTGGGAAACATTTTCAAACTCATATTTAGATGGCTGACAGCACCTCCCTAATTTTTTTTTCTTCACCTCTTCTAAGTCGTCAAATTGCTGTCCTTTCCTGTTCCTCTTCATTTGAGGAAACAAGAAGTTGCACAGAAAAAGTCAGGTGAATAAGGTGTGGGGCAAGAGAGGCATGCTATTTTCCCTTCAGTACTGGCACACTGAGAAGGCTGCATGAGTAGGTGCATTGTCGTGTTGGTGGCAAAACCCGTCCCCCATCTGTTACAAATCAGGCTTTTTGGGGTTCACACACTGTTACGCTATCTTTTCAGAACTCTAAAGAAACAGTTTGATGAACAGTCTGACCTGGTGGAACCAACACCAAATACACCACAAGTCCACATTTTTGTCCATTCGGGAAGTTGAGAATGAGGCTTGTGGATGTCCAGATGAGGCTTGTCATCAATTGACATTTCACCTTTTTGAAAGGAGAAAACCATTCACGCACTTGCAGTCCTCCTGTAGGGCTGTCTTTGTAAGCTGTGTTCAACATCACAATAGCTTCTGTGGCATTTTTCCTGAGCAGGCAGCAACATCTCACAGCCACATTCTGTTCTCTTAAATTAGCCAACACAAAAAATGAGATTCAAGTGGAACTGTTTTTATGAAAAAATTCACTGTGACCAGACAGAACCTTCCCAGATGATGCCACTGATTGCGCTAACTCAGAGTGAGTTGCTCAATGCTCGCCTTGTGGGAAAAATGCTTACTAGGACAGCTCTGCCCAATGGAGCTTGTTTCTGGTTTTTTTTTTGGGGGGGGGGGTGGCATCCTCTTGGGTACATTAGTTAAACATTTTTGCCTTTATAGGTTGTAAAATGTTTTTATATATCTACTTCAAGTTCGTTTCCAGGCTGATTTTCATGTTCCCTTTGTCTTTATCTTGTTTTATTCAATGGTATTTGTTGCCCCCAATAAAATGATTAAAAATAAGCAAATAAATAAAATAGATACTTAAAAAAAAAGAAAATTTAGAATAAGTTATTAGACTAAGTCAGTTTTCTCCACTTGCAACTAGATACAAATTTCCAGGAGAAGGAGGATAATAAAAAAGATAATCTGGAGAAAAGTAAAGATTTATTGAATTACTGATAAAGGGTATAAAGGGTATGATAAGAGGGATAGTTTCCTTTTAGGTGGACTTCTGGATTGAAGGTCAAAGTAGTCCACACAGGAGGATCTAGGGAGTAAAGCAGAACCCAATTTTCTACATGTCTTTAATGAAATGATGATAAAAAATATTGCTGCAGTGTTCTGGACAGGCAGATAAGAGACCCACAGATTTTCCTCAAAGCACAGGGAAATGTGGGTGGAGCAGAGTGTTTTATGTGACTGAGAGCTGCAAGGTCAAGGAACAGAGTTGTAAAGCTTTCATGTTAGTGCAGTAGAAAATAAAGAATCCAGAGGTCCCCTGGTCCTGTGCAGGCCAACAACTGAAGCCCTGATGGGAGTAAGGACGCTTGACTGGAAGCGACTTTGATACATGATTGCTCACATTTGATGCTCCTTCCTTGGTCTTAGGAACCATCTTATAGTATACATTTCTGCATCACTTACCTAAGGATGAGCATGGCTTTCATTACTTCCGGAAAAATCCGTTATTATCTTTTCTATTCCAATAATGCTTCTGCTGAATTGAGTCTCTTCTGAGATTCCAATGGGATGTGTAAAATACATTTTTTCTGTTCCTTTCTCTTTTGTGTTTTTAACAATCTTTATATCTTGGTGTTTCATGCTAGATAATTTATTGGGGCCTATCTTTCAGTTTATTAATTCTTTGTTCAGCAGTGTCTAAGAGATGGTCAAGACGGGTTGTTAAATTCTTAACTTTAGTTATCACAAATTTCAATTCTGGAATATATAATTTGATGTTTCTGTCATATCTGCTTTGCCACTTGTTCTCTCTCTTTGGTCATAATTTTTATGCTTGATTTTTATGTCCATGAACATAGAAAACATTTATTTATATTTTCATACCATAATTACAGTCTCTGCAGTTTATTTTTATTGTCTGTAGTTTCTGTTACTTTACATCCATAATGTGCAGAATTCATGTTACCTTTTGTGTGCTGGGCATTGCTTTTGCAAACACATCTCAAATCTAATATGCAAACATAATTTGAAGCCAGTGTGATGCTTCACTCACTAAAGAAGATTTTTAAATTACTTTGAGTAAGTGCCAGACACACTAGCAATCCAGGATCAATTTAATCCAGGTTCCAGGCTAGACAACTCAGAATGTTAGTAGTTCGTAAAAGGAATGTTTTACTTCTGGATTATCCTTAGCTTTAAGGAACGGTCTTGCAGGGAACAATCCCAGTGTGAGGGGAATTTGACCAGAATCCCTCCGCTGCCTGTCTCCGGTCTTTGAATTGTGCCTTCCCAACTCTGAGAAGTTACCCAGAGTAAAACTCAGCCTCTTGTTCACATCTATGTGATTGATAAATGCTCCTAATTCAAAAGTGGCGCAACTGCCAAGCTTACCACTCAGAATTCGTATTCCTCAAATGCGTGAAGGCCTTTGTTGCTTCCAGAAGATTAAAAAAATATATTCCATCTAATGTTTGTAGTCACCTTTTCTGGGAAGATTGGTTTGCATTTCATAGTGTGCAGGCACCAGAAGCTGAAGTTCTGTTTACACATTACCAGAGTTAATGCCAAGTTATCTGGAGGCCATGGTCACGACCCTATGAGACAGTGAGTTAGGATGAGGCAACTTCTAGAGGCACATTCATGTTTGATGATGATGCCTTAGGACTGTGTACTGTGAGAGGCATAAAAGGAATACCATCGTGTATTCATTGGGCAGACCCCAGTAGTCAAAGTGCAATGATAATCTTGTTGGGGGTTGTAGATAAAATTAAAATTTCTGAGTACTTGAGGAATACCTAGGAAGGAAATGATAAAGAAAGCTATCTTAACTGACCCCAAGGCCTTCAGATTCCTTAAAGGGAATCACTAGTTTACCAGTATTTGGACTATTTGGTGTAGACAGCAAAATGAAACAACTGAGTCCATTCTGACACACAGCCACGCCCACAGGGCAGGGTAGAACTGCCCCTAGGGACTTCTGAGGCTATCAATGGTCACAGGACTGGAAAGCCTTGTAGTTCTCCTGAGAAGCATCTGGGTAACCCCTAATTGCTGGTCTGGGGGTGAGCAGCCCAACTCGAAACCCGCCGTACCCCCTGGGCCCCTTGGGGTAAAAGACCTTGTTATTATCAGAAAATGGCTCATACTCAGTGTGTCATAAAATGATGGTCTCAGCCATTTGCAGAGGGGCCTGCACTTCACAGAAGAACGCTCAATTCTGATTCAAACTATTTTGCTGTCAGCTTGAGGGACAGGGACTCATGCTTATGAGATAGCTGTTAGGGCCAGCTTTCAAGTGCCCTTCTTGACCCCTTTGCCCCAAAGAAATTTGAGTATCTTCTTGTGGAGTCCACATCCAGGCCTGGATGGTCTGGAAACATCCAAGATAACTGCTGGCTCCGGAAGAACTTCTTTACAGTCAGTGCTACGCGTTTCCTTTCCCCCAGAGGAGAGCTCTGCTCTAGAAACCGGGCCCCCATTGAAGGAAGAGGAGACCGTCGCCTGGCAATCGTGGCTGTGAGCTGCCACTCTGGGCCGAAGCAGTCTCTCTCTCTCTTTCTTCTCAAGTTATTCGGTCAGAAATGGCTTCTGGAAACTTTCAGAGTTGTGCTGGAGTTTCACTTTGCCAACCTGACAGGCTTTTCACTGCTCGTCCTGTGAGAGTTACTGTTCTCATGGGACAGACTCAGCACAAAACCCTGTTTGTGGTAGCTTATAAGGGGGGAAAGGGGAGGGAGGGGGGGAAAAAAGAGGACCTGATGTAAGGGGCTTAAGTGGAGAGCAAATGCCTTGAGAATGATTGGGGCAGGGAATGTATGGATGTGCTTTATACAATTGATGTATGTATATGTATGGATTGTGGTAAGAGTTGTTGGAGTCCCTAATAAAATGTAAAAGAAGAAAAGAGAAAAAATGATTAGGGCAAAGACTGTACAGATGTGCTTTATACAATTGATGTATGTATATGTATGAACTGTGAAAAGAATTGTATCAGCCCCAATAAATTGTTAAAAACAAAACAAAACAAAAAAAAAAAACAACAGGCATTTACCAGAAGGACACAGGACAGCATTACAAGATCTTAAAGAGAAGCAACTGAGCCTCAGGAACAAACAGGACCAGAGATTCGAACACCTCGGCTCCTCTGTGCATCTAATTGACATCCTTCTGCCAGTCTCTTTAGCTTTTTCTTCTTTCCCACACCCGCAGGGTAGAATAAAATAGCAGAAAACCCCCAGTGTTCTATGTTGTATACCCAGCTACCCACAATCTCTCTCTCTAGTTCTCTAATTTACTATTTCAAATTCCAGAGTCAAATATCTTCCCTCTGGCTCTGACATGCAAATGTAACACTAGAATCCATCCCTGTAAGCCATGTGAATGGGTAGTGATGTGCACGACACATGGTATGTGGAGAGAGGTGCTCGGCAAGCTTTCTGAAAACCTCTAACAAAGAAAGCTATTTGATTTGGTCCGACTGTACAGAGTATTTATGAATGAACTAAAGAAATCTGCTCATACAACCAGCCACAAGAAAACAATGACTGAAAAGCTTGTTCTCGTGAAGAAATTATGAATGATTGATTAAAAACGAAATTTAGACAAGGATTGTATAGCTTCTTAGATTTGAGTTTTATATCTAAGTTTCAGGGTTGTTTTTTTTTTTTTTTTGGCCACAGATGTATAAATAAAGAGCCGTAGATATTTTGAAAACCAGTATTAGAAGAATATTCATGGAATATTCATGACTGGATCATATATTTTGAGAATAGCCAGTTCCTGACTCTACTGATGAAGAACTGAGAACACCAGTCACAAGACCGTCAAAAATTTCCTTAGCTCCATTTTAGGTTTTCACTTTAAATGCTTGAAAATATATTTCCTGCAAACAGTGGATTAGAAATAATAAACAAGCAATCAAACAAAATAAAGATGAATGACGTACTTGGTTGTCTGTTGTAAAAAATGTAGTGAATTCAAAGACCTGGTGGAAGAAAAAGGTGATTAATTTTTAAAACTAGAGTAATATTACTAATCTTGCTGCCAGTGTACCTATTATCAGATCCACTGATCCTTGAAAATTGTACCCATTCTTAGATGAAGGCAATGGATTTATACTTCTTTTAGAAAGAAAAACCAGTTGGGTGTGTTACAACCACATGAATCACGTGGAACACCGCTTACAGCTATATTTATCAAGGCAGACAGAATGTTTTCTGGGGAATTATGAGTCTACCTGAAATTACACATTTTGCTTCTGTTCTAAGGGACTTTTTTTTCTTCATTCCATTGCAGAATATGCTTCAAAAGTATGTCAAGCTGTAAAGTGACTCCCTCCTGGATTCCTCTTGCAAACTCACATATCCACCACTGTTTCAATTTTAATTTTCTTCTCAAATCCTCTTGAATCCAAGGTGCGTGTTTCTTTGTCTGGGCTGCATATAAACATATCAAGGTGTCACCCTTTCTGACCTCACCTAGGACCTGCGAACTGGTCAGGTGAGAGCATTTCATAGGGTCTTCCTTTCTTCCCCCCACAGTTTCATCTTCAAGGATATCTAGTGGCTCACCATTTACCTCACTCGTCCTGAATTTTAATGTTCTACATATTGACATATCTAGTTTGTCTTATTTCTTGTTACTTCCTAGTACTGGCCCTTTATCCCATGAGAAAGGTAGAGGAGGTAGCAGTCAAGAGATCAAACAGAACCTTGCATTGGGTAAATCTGCTGCACAAAGCTTTGAGGACTAGGGTGTGCCAGACCCAAGCCACGCTCATTTCCATCAGTTGCTATGTAAGTGAAAGTTGGACATTGAATACAGAAGGCCAAGGAAGAATAGATGCGTTTGAATTGCAGTGCAGTGAGGAATAGTGAAAGTACCACGGGCTGCCAAAAGAACAAACCAATCTGTCTTGGAATAAGTACAGGCAGAGTGCTCCTTAGAGACAAGGGTGGTAAGACTTCTCTCATGTACTTTGGACATGTAATCAGTTCCTGGAGAAGGTCATCGTGATTGGTAAATAAAAGGGCATTAAAAAGATAAACGCCCTTAGGGAGGTAGATTGACCTAGTGTCTGCTAACAATGGGTTCAAACATAAGAACCATTGGGAGGATGTTGTGGGGTTTCATTATGTTGCATTCTGAACAACACAGGGTTGCTGGGAATTGGCACTGCCTCCACAGCACTGACAACACCCGCCAGGAGATGGGGAAGGAAATTCAGAAAGCGGTTCTTAGTTTTCTCTAAGAATTTAATGCTCAATGCCTGCTATGAAATTCTGATCTCTTTATTTGCCTGTTGGAGGCTGGCCTGACTGGTTTTAAGATGCACGGGCAGAGGAGCCACATTGAGTAGTGAAATCAGGGAGAGGCCAGAGGAGCTTTCTTCCAGGATCTGCCCCAGCGAGGCTTCTCTTTGGTTTTGCTTGTTGTACAGCGTTTTTTTTTTTTTTTTTTTTAATGTCAATCCCACTCTCTCTCCAAGCTAGCAGCTGGGTCTTTTCAGACTTGTTTTCAGTGCTTAGCCTGATCTTTACAGTTTTGAAGCGGGCTAAGAGCCCACATTTATTGTTTCCTACTCTGTTTCAGCTGAACCTTATCCATAGTAATTTGACCCTAGTCAAGTCCCAGTGGCCATTCTGCTGTCCTCCATTTGACTTTTGAAAACCCCTGGCACTCGTGTGAAAGGTCTTTAGAACTCAACTACCTGAGAGCTCAACTACATGAGTTTGAAACTACCCTAAATTTGAAACTAGGTAGGTAGTTTGAAACTACCTAAGAGCTCAATTACCTGAGTTTGAAACCCAGCCCTAAAATGTGCTTTTTGTAAGATGGAGGCAAGATATATAATCACTCTCTGCCTCGGTTTTCTTATCTGTGCAATGGAATTAGAAACACAATCTCTTCTTAAAGACGTTGCAGGTTTTAAGTGAGCTAACATAAATACAGTAATTAGTTAGTCTTCTCTACTCCATGAAATCGAATGTTCCTCTGCCTTCTTTAAACTGAATTACCAGATCACTGAAGATATAAATGCTGTAGGAGACCATGGTGAAGGAACTAGATGGTGCCCGGCTATCAGAAAGAATAACACCTAGGGTCTTACATGCTTGTCCTCAAGCAGACATCTAAGTGAGGTGTTAACCAAGTTCACATGGAAGAAGAACACCAGCCTGTGTGAGCCAAGGGTTTTAAGTTATAAAATCCAAGTCAGAAGGAGGAAATGGTATCAGAATTTAAATGGTGAACCCCTATTTTACAGAAGGCTATGGATAACAGGGGAAGCCCCAAATCCATTTGCAGGGGCGAGTCATGGATGAAGTCTCCAGTGGATCATCTCTAATTATAATCAACAGATGGAAATAGCCTTGAGATCAGACAGACAGCATTATAAATTTGATTATGGCAGATGTCGTTAGGTTAAAATGTTATACATTTTATCTGGTCTTCCTTTTGACCCATTTTTAAGTTGTTTGTTTTTCGTATTTTCTGATTTCTCTTTGATTGAGGTTTTCCTGTGTTTTGTCTGGTCATTGTTTTTTCTTCCTGTTTATGTTTTGTATGATTATCTGTAGATGAAGTCCATCTAGAGACAGTAGCTGAATAAGGCTATGGCAGGGAAGCATGGGAGGTGGGGTAGGGTGGGGTGGACAGGGAGCTAAAAACAATGAGCATGTGAACAAAATGTTCTCACATTGATTATGGTGATGATTTTACAAATCTTCTTAATATCATTGAATAATGACATTGTATGATATATGAAGTATATCCCAATAAAATGCTTTAAACAGCAACAACTGAAAAACCACCACACTGATTTCCAGGAAAACTTCTCAATCGTTTTTGGATTGGCAAAGCTCTGAGCTGGGTTTTCTTTTAAAATTTGCCTTTGCCCTCCTTTTTTCTGATTCAAAGCCAGAGTGTTCTCAAGTTCCAGTTCAAACTCCATAACCTTTCATTTCTGTTCCCCACAGGGATGGCTATGCTATGGTGGCTGAAATATCATGGACCTCATTATATGAGACACTGATTTTGATGCCAAATTGCATATGGACCAGGATTGTTACATAACTCGTTAATATATACCAAATCCCAAACCATCAAGTTGCTTCTGACTCATAACAAACCTGTATAAGATTTCTGAGGTTGTAGTACTTAGTGAACCACTAAGTTAGTTAGTTTATTGTGCCAACCTGGCCGATAAACACATGTGGGGTTAATTGAAGGGCAGACAGATAAATGGCTTGGTGAACCTCTCCTTTCTAGTTCTCAGGTCTCTTGCTTTCTAATGGTTGGACCAAGGTGCAGCTGCCTTAGCCGGTTCCCTGATTCAGCTTGCAAGTCTCCCTTCCTGCAAAACATTCCTGAGGAGAAGCCAGTGAAGCTACCCTGATTCAGCCTCCTCAGGAATGTTTTGCTTCATCTGTTAGCTTCCCTTCCTGCAAGGCATCCCCAAGGAGAAGCCACGTGGACCTACCCCTATGCAGCCCTGGGTGCTGGAGCAGCCGCATGGAGACCCCTGCCAGCACTGAGATGCTTATACGTTCACTTTCCTCCCGCAGTCAGCATCATTGTGTATGTTTTGTGAGATGGAGGAGGACTTTGTGGATTGTTGTCGGATATATGGGTTCATGTTGGACTTGTAGGCTTGGGCAGCACTGTGTTGGGATGTTTTTGTGATGTGCACTTAACCTTTATATAAAACTCTCTCTTATACATATGAGCTTCTGTGGATTTGTTTCTTGAATGTACCCAGACTACCTATAGTCTCATCTTTATGCTACAGAGCACCCCTGAGTTTGAACCACTGCTTCACAGTCCAGTGCAGTGCTATCAGGGTTTCACTTCATATCTACCAGAAAGTAACCACCCCTGACCCAAATGGAAAAAAGCTCTGCTGGGTGGAGCTCTTGTAGTATGAATTTTTCCAGCTAGGTGAGCATCCAGTAACTAGCTTCAACTTAGTGCACTCAGTGGCTTTGCTTGGGACAGTTCTCTGTGGTCACAGTGAATTTTTTTCACCAAAGCACTTTCACTTGAACCTCGTTTGTGTGTGTGTGTGTGTGTGATGGCTAGTTTAAGGAAACAGCATGTAGCTGTGAAATTTTGTTTGGGAAAAATACCTCAGAAAGTGTTGTGATGTTGAACACAGCTTACAAGGACAGCACTATGGGAAAAACTAAAATGTATGAGTATTTTTCTCATTTCAAAAAAGGTTAAATGTCTATTGATGAACGGACAAAAATGTTGACTTGTAGTACATTTGGAGTTAGTTTCACCAGGTCAGACTGTTAATCAAGCTTTCTATTTAGAGCTTCTGAAAAGATTGTGTAACCATGTGCAATAAAAAAGACCTGATTTGAAAGAGGGACCAGACTTCAACCCAGCGCTCTAAGATGTGAATGCAACATACTGGTATAAAGCAGGGAACCAGTAGAGAGCTCTGAGGGGCTGGCCCCAATCCCAACTATGTGCCCTATCCCCTGAGGACAGTACCGAAGCTACAGCTCAGGGAGAGGGACATGTCTGATCAGAGCACATGGGATCAAATGAAGGGGAATGAAGAGAGAGTGGAACACATCCTGGCCCACCAAGCTATGAGGATGATATCCCTGCTCAGACAGCCAATGTACAGAGAAGACCATATGGCCGGCCCCACTATGAGACACAACATCCCTCAATGACCCATAGCCCTACAGGGGACAACACTAGAGACACAGTGTGGAAATTTCAGCCTATCTGACCCCACCACACCAAGGCAAAACACTAAGGGCATGCAACAGAACATCAAGGGGAGCAAAGCAAGGAAGTTCCAAGGGAGTACCAAAAATAGACTTTGGGGCCAGGGCTTGGCAACCCATCAGACACTCCTAAAGATCAACAAACAGACTTTGAACTATTTATAGGCTTTTCTTTTTTGTGTGTGTGGCATTTTTTTGTTGTTTTGTTTTCTTTTTGTTGCTTTGTTTTGCTCTGTCTTGTTTTTGTGTGCATATTATTATCTCTGTAGGTCTATTCAGATAAGATAGGCTGAATAAATAATCTGGAGGAGAAAACAGGGGACCAATGATTTGGGGGGCACATGGGAGAGGAGGAGGTGGGGGAAAGGAAGTGGTCTTAACCAAGTCAGGGACAAGGGAAAAACAAATGATCCAAAAATCAGTGGGAAGGAGGGTATAAGAGGCCTGGTGGGGCTTGATCAAGAGCAATGTAACCAGGAGGAATTACTGAAACTCAAATGAAGTCTGAGCATGATAGTGGACAAGAGGAGAGTAAAAGGAAATAGAGGAAAGAACTAGGAGGCAAAGGGCATTTATAGAGGTCTAAATACAGGCAGGTATATATGTAAATATATTTATAAATGAAGATGGGTAAATAGATCTATGTACATATATTTATAGGTTTAGTATTAAGGTAGCAGATGGACATTGGGCCTCCACTCAAGTACTCCCTCAATGCAAAAGCACTTCGTTCTATTAAACTGGCATTCCATGATGCTCACCTTCCCAACACGATCGCTGAAGACAAAATGGGTACATAGCAAACATGCTGAAGAAAGCTGATGGTGCCTGGCTATCAAAAGATATAGCATCTGGGGTTTGAAAGACTTGAAGGTAAACAAGCGGCATGTAGCTCAGACGCACCAAAGCCTACAAAGAAGCACAGCAGCCTGTGTGATCACAAGATGTTGAAGGGATCAGTTATCAGGCATCAAAGAACAAAAAAAATCATATCATTGTGAATGCGGGTGAGTGTGGAGTGTGAACCCAAAGTCCATCTGTAGGCAACTGGACATCCCCTTACAGAAGAGTTTGAGCCAGTTTGGGTACAGTATAGCAATAATGAAACATACAACTTTCCTCTAGTTCTTAAATGCCTCCTCCCCCCACCCCCACTATAATGATCCTGGTTCTACCTTAAAAATCTGTAGGATGTACACTGGTAAAGATAGGAACTGGAAACACAGGGAATCCAGGGCAGATGATCCTTTCAGGACCAGTGACAAGAGTGGCGATACTGGGAGGGTGGAGAAAAGGTGGGGTAGAAAGGGGGGACCTATTACAAGGCTCTACATGTGACCTCCTCCCTGGGGGAATGGACAATAGAAAAGCTGGTGAAGGGAGACAAAATTTTAATAATTTTTAAATTACCAAGGGTTCATGAGGGAGGGAGAAGTGGGGAGGGAGAGAGAAAATGAGGAGTTGATACCAAGGGCTCAAGTAGAAAGCAAATGTTTTGAGAATGAGGAGAGCAACAAATTTACAAATGTGCTTGACACACAATGGATGTATGTATGGATTATGATAAGAGTTGTATGAGCCCTCAAAAAAATAATTAAAACAATTAAAAGGTCTAATTTGTGGCAGACAGGGGACTGGTTTTGCCACCACAACAATGTACTTGCTCACACAGCCAACTCAGTATGCCAGTTTTGGGCAAAAATCAGTATGCCTCTCTTGCCCCATGCATCTTACTCACCTGACTTGGCTCCATGCCACTTCTTTTTGTTTCTGCTAATGAGTAGGGACATGAAAGGACAGTGATTTGATGCTTAGAAGAGGGGAAAAATAAAACAAGAAAGGTATTGTCAGCCATCCAAACAGATGAGTTTGAAAAATGATTACAAGAATGGAATTGCAGATTTGATATATATATATTAACTGTATTGGAGAGCACTTTGAAGGTAATCAAGTTGTTTTGTAAAAAAAATTTAAATATATAGCTTTGAAAAAAATTCTTTTTTTGTATGCATATACATAAGTTCAAATAATACATATATCACACACATATACATACACATATAAAATATATGAGATATATATGTGCATACACAGATACAGATTTAGCTCTCCAATCAAAATCTAAACTTTCAAGTGCAAATAATCAAAAGTACTCTTTTAATTGTTCATAGCCTACAGAACAGTAAATACTACATAGGTATTTGTCTGAATGAATCATTTGAATGACTGATAGAAATTTCCTCATTTCCAATTTTCCATGTGCTTCTCATCACTAAGGTCACCTTGAGAATTTGAAGATAGGAATGTCATTCTTGGCTCACTGTTTATGCCCTTTGGAAGAACCAAGGCTTCTATCTTCCAAAGGGTGTGAACAGTGAAGCAAAGCGCATGAAGAGGCATTGGGGTGGTAGTGGTGTTGCAATAGAGCCTGGCATAGGCTCTGAGTCTAATGGAATAAATCATCTTTGACATTTTAGCCTAAGCTTTTTATGTGCTATACAAAAGTATGGGCTAGAGTTTCTAGACTGATTTTTTTTCATGATGGTTTTCATTTACATTATATCTTGTGAGATTGCCCTTGAGCCTTGAGACAATGAGATTTTCCTTCCTACACCATGTTCTCCTGTCTCAACCAAGGACGCCTACTAATCTGTTGTTGTAGGTGGAAATTTGAACTTTCCTTGATTCCTTCTCTGTTTACTCCCCCCTTCTCCAATTCATCAGTTCTACCTTAAAAATAGTCCCCAGATCTATCTGCTCACCTCAAATCGATCAACTTCTTTCCGTCTCTGTCACTGATCTATTGAAAGAATATCTTGTTCTTGCTAGCTGCCCTACAGTAGGTGGGTAATTCAGGGCGACTGATGCACAACAGAACCAAATGCTTCCTGGTCCTGGGCCATTCCTGTGAGACCTTGTGGGCTGGACGGTTGTGTCCCATTGGGTTTTCATTAGCTGATTTTCAGAAGTAGATTGCTAAGCATTTCTCCATACTTTATTTAGTTTGGAAATTTCAACGAAGCTTGTTTAGTGTCATAGGCACATATCAGTGTCCACTGCCAGATGTGTGGTAGCTGCACATGAGGTACAGTGGTCAGAAATGGAATCTTAGTCTCCGACATAGGAGGCGAGATTTCTATCACTGAACTACCATGCTCCTGAGTTTCTTACTGGTCTCCACATTTTCTTTCAAACTCCCTTCTAATCCATCTCAGCACTGAAGCCAGAGCCACCTTTTAGACACACATATTTGATCATGACACTTTCCTGCTTACAAGACTCTGTAGTTGCTTTTCATGCTTAAGATAAAGTCCACGTTCATTGTCAGAGCCTAAAAGTCAAACTCACTCATCTATGACCTTGCTTCATCTATGACCTTGCTTGTCCAATCACATCCACTCTCCCCTTTACTCTACTCTAGCCAATTTTCCTTCTTGACATTCCTCGAATACACCCAACTCCGTCATCTATTCTAATTCACGGCATGTCCACATGCTATCCCTTCTACCTGGAGTGACCATAGCCTTCCCTCCCACCCCCTCTTTTTTCTTATATGTCTACCCTCTAGAGACCAGTTTCTGGACAATGGCATCATGCCTTGTAATGTAGGGGCAGAGACAAAGAGGAAGGCCTGAGACGAGATAGATGGACGCAGTGGCTCCAACAATGGGCTCAAATCCAAGGACAATTTTGAGGGTAGACCAGGGTAGGGAAATGCGTTCTTCTACTGTACATAGGGTCTTTATGTGTTTGAGCTGACTCTACGGAGCCTAGCAACAATATTCATGGGTTGAATAAAATATTATAGTTCTATTGTGACATCTTAACTTCTACAAATTTATCCGTGATAAATTTCATATAGTCTTAAGGAAAATAATGTTTTTGGCAAAACCTTCTAAATGCTTTTGCACAATAATTTTCAGAAATTGGTCATATTTCATCTTCTTTGGCAGATTAAAGAGGAGGCCTTCTTCTCCTGTAAAGATTTATAGCCTTGGAAATCAAAGGGGACAGTTCTATTGTTTTATAAGCTCTCCCTGAATCTGAACTGACTCGATGAGCGTGAGTTTGGTTTTGACAACCTTTTTCCTGCTTCTTTGAGATCAGTTCCAGTGGTTTACAAATGTTTCTTGATTCAAGAGATTTTCCACTGAATATTTTCGCACACAAAAGTTCATCATGAATATATTTTTAATAGAAACATCTGAAACTTTCCCTCTGCAAAGTATCAGAGTAATTTGCCAAATGATAATGAACGTTGGACCAAGTAAGGAACCCTAAGAGCAAATTGATTAAGCTGGTGGCTGCTAACCCCAAACCAGAGGCTTGAATCCACCAGTCTCTTTGTGGGAAAAAGATGTGGCAGTCTGCTTCCATTCAGATGACAACTCCGAAAGCCCTATGGATCAGTTCTTTTATGTCCTATGTACCATATATACTTGTGTATAAACTGAGCTTTTCAGCACAAAAAACGTGCTGAAAAACTGGGTTTCAGCTTATACACGGGTCAGTGACATAAATGGATGTCATCTGGTCAAGCCCGACTAACAAAAGGAGGAAATCTCATGAAGCCTGACATAGAGTTAATAGCAAAGTGGGTTCGAGATGCATGGGAAGACATTCCAGAAGACATGGTGCAACGTGCCTTCCAGAAATGTAGTATTAGTAATGCTATGGATGGCAGTGAAGACTGCGCTTTGTATGAAATGACAGCAGTGATGGTGATGACAGCGATCTCAGTGAGGACAGCGTCTATGATGACCTCACACCATCTGAAGCTCTGCATTGGGATACGGATGATGATGATGAGGAATCTAGTTTTGAAGGATTTTAACTCTTTACATTTTAGCTTGGTTGCTGATTGAGCTCAGGGAATAGTACTCTTAAGGTATCATTGTTGATACCTTATTGTTTTGTTGAACCTTTTTTCCACTTACTGTGCTGGTTTACTAATGTTAAGTGACGTGTTGTCTTTTTATTTATGTTTTTTACTTAAAATAAATATTTAAATACATTACCCCACTGATGTCTCAATTTTTAGTAATTTTATTTTCATTTGTTTTGATTATTGAAACTCACCAATAGCTTCTACATTTTCCACCCTAGGCTTATACTCGAGTTAATCAGTTTTTCTGGTTTCCCAAGTAATAATTAGGTGCCTCGGCTTATACTCGGGTCAGCTTATATTCGAGTATATACGGTAGTTGCTATGAGTAGGTCTCGATGGTGTCAGGTTTAGTTTTTTGGTTTTTGAACTGGTATTCTCAGACTCAACTTGGACCCTATAATAGTTAGGGTTATTGTGCCAACTAGGTCTCCATAGGAACATGTGGGCAGAGTTTAATCAGGTCACAGCTTAATTGGTGGGTGACCGAGATCAATAGTTTGCGAGGCCGGTGTCCTGTCTCTCTTTCTCCCTGGTGATCTGACCAGTACGCTGATGCTTGAGTTAGTTCTTTGCCTCAACCGTGGGCTGCACTGCCTGTGGGCTGAGCCAACCCTCGAATCATGTCTCTCCTTGGAGACCTTCTTTTCCACACTGCTGGTGGATCAGTCAACCGCTAGAGCTAGAAACCCCTTTAGGGCCTGCTTCATTCGAATCCTGATTCCAAAGCTACTCACTGGAGTTGCCCACCCTGCAGCCTGCTGCCTGTAGGCCAACTCTACCGCTCTTACCTAAGGACAGACTCTGCTGTCTGCTTCCCTGGCCTTGGGCCAGCAGCCTGAGTGAGTTGAAGGACCTTCAGTATATTTACTGTTCCATGAAAGTGAGTTGAACTGTGTGGACTAATTAGCCATTATATTCCTTCTTGCTGTATAAATCTATCTATCTATCTATCTATCTATCTATCTATCTATCTATCTATCTATCTATCATCTATCTATCATCATAACTGTCCTGGTTTTGGTTCTCTAAGAGAACCCTGGCTAACTCAGATGCTCTATGAGTCCAAGTCAAACTGTATGCACTCCATAGGGTTTAAATGCAAGTAGTTCGCCACATCTTTCTTCTAAGGATCCTCTGGGTAGATGTGAAATGCCAACCTTTCAATTAGGAGACAAGCATTTGCACTACCCAGGGACACGGCTTGATGTGTAATTGATGGGGTGACAACTCCTCAGTGAATAGTAGTGGTTACAAGTTGGGCTATGATCCAGAAGGCCAGTATTTCAAAACCAGCAGCTGCTCCGAGGGCGAAAGACAGGGCTTTTTACTTCTATACAGGGGCAATTCTACCCTGTCCTATAGGGTTACTATGAGTTGACATCGATTAGTTTTGATGAAATTGCTTTAGAACAAGTGTTCAATTTTTGTTGAAAAAGTCAAGACAATCAAGCATTATCCATTTTATTCCATCTTGTAATGTAAGTCCAGTATATAATTTTTTTTAACCATTGCTGGCATTTCTAAAACTTTGATTATTTTTATATGTTAAAGTTCACTTTATAATTATTTTGTTATCTAGTTATTGGACTTAATGTATCATTACTTAAAAAATAATATTGTATTTTCAGTAAAGGTTCAAGATGAGATTCCCATGTGAAAATCTCTACCTACATTCTTCACTGACATTGGCTGCAGTCTTCACAATATGTAAGTATTCTCAATATTTCTGTGCTGACTCTTCCATTTGCAACCATCTCTGCCCTGACCTTTTACATTCTCATCTTCATTTTTAGATCAATTGGTGATTATTTGACCCCGTGTAGATGATTTTGGGGAGAGGTAATATCATTAGGATAATATTTTAAAGTGCAATATAAAACTCTCACTACCAGTGAGTCAATGCTAACTCATAGCAATCCTCTTTGGCAGGGTAGAGTGCCTGTGTGAGTTCCTGAGACTATAAGGCTTTATGGGAGCAGAAAGCCAACGTGCATGGATGATATTTATTTTGAGAATTGATGTTATTTATTAAATTGTGACTTCAGGGACTAGTTTTTTTTTAATTTTAACAATTTATTGGGGCTCATACAATTCTTTTCACAGTTCATACATATACATACATCAATTGTATAAAGCAATCTGTACAGTCTTTGCCCTAATCATTTTTTTCTCTTTTCTTCTTTTACATTTTATTAGGGACTCATACAACTCTTACCACAATCCATACATATACATACATCAATTGTATAAAGCACATCCATACATTCTCAGGGACTTGTTTTGGTTAAAATTTTTCTAAGATTTCTATTCATGATCTTCCAGGTTACAAAAAAAGATAAAACTCAGTGTTTTGTTGAAAATTCTTCAAGGTCAGTTCTGTTTGTGTGCAGATTTTGGGGTTTGATTAGCCTCGCTTACAAGTTCACTATGGAAAATAAAAGCTAACTGAGAAATGTCATCTACTTGACCCTCTTGTGTTTACATTTTTCACTGAGATCATATATTACTTCGAAGGTAGAGATTAACTTTTCAAAATTTATCTTCATAGCATGTACAGCTTCAGCATGAATACTCCATTGTGCCTGAGAAAGATTTTTTAAAATTAGGATACCTAGAATATGCAGGAATTTCCCCCACCAATGAATCTTTTCAAAATCGATGAAAAGAATGAAGATATCTTCCCCAAAGTTTGCAAAAATATCACATAGAAAGAAACACTTGCAAACAAGTGTGTTCTTAAAATGTTTGAAAAATGATTTTGCACTAGATAGAAATAAGGACACAGGATTAACTTCTTTGAATTTTATTCAAGCATCAACCTTAAGTATTAGCCGGAGTCACAGTGTTGTCATATCTTGATGATAATGAAGGTGATATCTAAGCCATCACTATCCGTAATTCTACATCTCCTCTGAGAATTCCCAGCAGCAGTTATCCAAGAAATAGGAAGGAGATCCAAGGAGTCCTTTTCATTTTTACTACATATACCTAAATGGATCTTTCGTGTATTTGATCAGGATGTTGAACATTGGGAAGAATATAATTTGTTCTCTTTTTTCTTTTTGCTTAAAATAGAACTCAAGACTTGTGCATATGTACACCACCTGAAACTAATTCAAGGAATACTGAACTTCATAACCTAATCTAAAAATAAATGAATGTAGCCGCGTCCGTGCATGTTTGGAACCAATGATATAACTGGGAGTTCTTCAAATTAACTTCCAAGTGGAATATAGTGCTTGTTCTTAATAACTGCTGCTAGCAACTCCATACACATTGCAACAAAATACTGTCTGGTCTAGTGCCTTTTCCATGACTAGTTAAAGATTAAACCTTTGTGGTTCGTAGTATTTTTATTGGCTGATTTTCAGAAGTAGATTGTCATTGCTTTCTTCCCTGTCTGTTTCAGTCTGCAAGTTCTGCCGGTACCGGTTCTGCATTACACCAACACCCAAACTCCCATCATAGACTGGTGTTAGTGCGACATGAAATCCTGGCCTCCGGCATGAAAGACAAGTACTCTATCACGGAAGCACTACTGCCTTCCCAGTGCTCATTGAAGGAGTAGGGTTGTTCAGTGCTGGCAAGTTGATTCTGGGTTTTGTGGCCTTGTAGGTCAGAGTAGAATTGCCCATAGGGTTTCTTAGGTTGTAATCTTTATTCAATTATGTGAATCAAAAGTAACTATGGACAACATTGAGAATAACGGGATTTTCAGGACACTTTATTGTGTTCATGTGGAATCTGTATATGGTTCAAAGGTCCAAACAGAACAGGGGAATACTATGCTACTTAAAATCAGGAACGGTGTGCAGCTAAATAGTATCTTTTCACCATACTTATTTAATCTGTATGCTGAGTGGATACAAAAAGCTAGGCTATATGAAGAAGTTGGCATCGGGATTGGAGGAAGTCTATTAACAACCTCTGATGTGCAGGTAGCACAACTTGCTCCTCAACATGAGGAGGACTCGATGCACTTACTGACGAAGATCAGGATTGAAGCCTGGATGGATTACAATTCAATTTGAAGAAAAACAAAATCCCCATACCTGGACTGATAGAAAATATCATGCTACATGGAGAAAAGATTGAAGTTGTAAAGGATTTCATTTTGCTTGGATCTATAATCAATGCTCAAGGCCCAGCAGTCAAGAAATCGAACAACATATTATATTGGGAAAATGTGCCACACAAGATCTCTTTAAAGTGTTGAAGAGAAAAAATGTTACTTTGGGGACTGAGGTGTACGTGACCTAAGCTATGGCATTTCCAGTCACCTCATTTGCACGTGAACGTTGTACAGTGAACGAGGAAGAGTGCACAAGATCGAATGGATTGAATGATGATGCCGGCATGGAATCCCAAACGTACTACAGCTCGTTTGAAGCCAAACCACAGCTCTGTCTGGATGAAGGAAAGCCAGAATGCTCCTTAGAAGCTGGGAGGGCAAAACAGTGTCAGGTATTTTTGACATGTTGTATCAGGAGAGACCAGTTTCTGGAAAAAGGCATCATGCTTGATAAAGTAGACATCACGTTGGTAAGGAGAGTCACCTCCCAAGGAAGACCCTGGAGGTGGAGTGTCCCCGTGGCTACATCAGTGAGCTCAAGCGCAGCAAGTATGAGGATGGGGTGGGACAGAGCTGTGTTTCTTTCTGCTGTGAGGAGGGCCACTATCAGTAGAATGTGACCTGGTGGCACCTAACAGTCACAAATATTTATGAATGAAGAGTCCCACGTCTTTCTCCCACAGAGGGGCTGGTACATCAGACCCGGCAACCTCCTACTGCACAGCCAAGGGGTTAAACCACAGTGCCACCAGGGTTCCTTTACCAAAGAACAATAGAATGTGCCCTTTATTAAGGGTATACAGTGCTTTAATTTGTAGCATGCGTGGATGTTTTCTAAATCCAACAAAACCACAGCAGTTGTTTAGAATTTAGATCGACAGAAATATTTTTGTGGAGTAGTATTTTATCCCTGACATTATTTAGAACCACCAGTGCACGGTTTTAATAAAAAATAGATTTAGTTTTACCCCTTTTACTGTCTCTTATCTCCCTATAGACAAGGCAGCACCCCAGCCCTCAGTGAACAAGTGTTCTTGAGAACAACCTTCCCTGGTTTAACTGCCCACACACATAGCCATCCAAATGATCTCAGTCAGCAAAGACTGTTCTTTTTTTACAGAATGTTTTCTAATAATTTGCAATGACATCTTTATTTGTGTGAGGTGTCTGTTATACTGCTGTCTGTTTATTCCATTATATAGTATTTTGTGCTCTTTATGAAGAAAGGGATTGCACGACTTCGGTTCCTATTTATATTTAATGCCCAGCACAATAGGGAGCCTATAGTGGGAATTCAATAAATATTTGTGGACTAAGTTAATGAAATAAAGAGGCTTTTCACATCGCTCAGAAGGAACAACACATGGATCCCCTGGGACCAGCCCCTCCGAGCAGCATCTTCATTCATAATCTTCTGCTCTTTTTATTCTTTTCTAGACTTGCTAGAAGGACATGCAAGGCCTGCTATTGTACTTTTATATTCCCATAGAAGGTTGCTCATAAGAAATCAAATTGCATTAAATAATTTAATTGTGCTTTCTTTTCTTTAGTAAGTCCAGCCATATTACATTTTCAGAATTTAAACTTGAATTCAATGGGGAAAAGCAGTGCAGGTAACCTTGATGTCCTGACAAAACGGTGAAGCAAGACATTTCTGTGATTTTAGGATCTTGAGTTACAATGATCTGAGTCTTAAGAAGTAAATACT
Organism: Tenrec ecaudatus; assembly: GCF_050624435.1. Classification (NCBI taxonomy): domain Eukaryota; kingdom Metazoa; phylum Chordata; class Mammalia; order Afrosoricida; family Tenrecidae; genus Tenrec; species Tenrec ecaudatus. Next base: position 69,669,180 of record NC_134539.1, on the reverse strand, counting down.
GGGATTCAAGAAGGATAGGAGGTGTGGTAGGAAGAAAAAAATGGTTCCAAAGTTGTTCGTGTCCGAATGCCCTGTGAATATTTGATCATATATGACAAAAGAGACTTTGTAGATGTGACTGCATTAAGGATTTGGGCATGGGGACATTATCTTTGGGTTATCAGAGTTAGTTCAATATGATCATCCACACAAAACCAACAGCTATGGTGTTGATTCCACCTGACAATCACCCCGCCTGTTGCAGAATAGAATGTGCTCTGTGGGGTCCGCCTGTGGAAGGCACGTGGCCAGGCCACCTCTATAGGCCCGCTGGGTGGGTTTGAACCACTGACCTTCCAGTTAGTGGCTGAGCGCTTAGCGACTTGTGCCACCAAGGACATCTTACTGTAATCACACACGTCTTTATAAGGAAAAGAAGGAGTCAGAAGGGCCAGAGAATATGTGAAGATGAAAGCAGAGGTCAATGCCAGAGAAATGCTGGTAACATCTGAACATTAGAAAAGTCAAGGGGAAAAGTCTAGAGTGGTTGCCAACCTTCCTAATGCTGTGACCCTTTGATACAGTTCCTCATGTTGGGGTGACCCCCAACCATAACATTATTTTTGTTGCTACTTCATAACTGCAATTTTGAATTATTATGAATTGGACAACCACTGTGAAAGGGCCGTTTGACTCCCAAGGGGGTCATGACCCACAGGTTGAGAACCGCAGTTCTAACAGAAGCACGATCTGTCCAACCTTGGTTTTTACCCAGTAAGATTGATTTTAGACTTTTGGCCTTGGCTGCTGAAAGACTGGGAATTTGTGGTGTTTTTAAATCGTATGGCAGTTTGTTACCATAACAATAGGAAACTAGACCCATCTTCCTTACTTCTCCTGTGGTTGTTTTCTTTCCTAGGATATAGCTGAAGAATTGGTGGTAAAAAAAAAATGCAAGAAGTAAATGAACAATAATAAGAAAGGTTTGAGTTTGGATGTGACTCAGACTGTGACTTGGAGCCCATGGAAGTAGACAAAGTGAAAAATTCAGCCTTTGTTACTTTCCTCTAGACAAGAGCTTTGGGGAGAGATTGACTGAAATGGGCCCCACTCGATGGCTTTGTGACTCTTGCTTCAAGTCATTCCGATGAAAAGTAGCCTCGTAGTTATTGCCAAGGGACTTGATCTCACTGGCAAAAAGGGGAGCTACTCCACCATTATCCAAATCTCTGCAACAAGAAAGATGGAAAGAGTTTAAAAGTCTTAACATCATTTTTTTTTTTTTTTTGGCCTGGGAGTCCTTCCACAGAACGACCTCTTGAAGATAGACTTCCACAGAAATTTGAGCCATAGGCATATTTGCACACACAATCCTGCCCGCCCCCTCCCCCTGTGTACTAAAAAAGGTCCAATCCGTAAAGGAGTTCTTCCAAAGATATTTGTAAGTCCAGGATGATGCCTGGACAGGTAGCAAGGATAGGTGAAGAGCCTGGAGGAGACCACTGGGACCCTGAACCTGTCTTTGCTAGCGTGTGGAGAGGGTGGTGCAGCCTCTCCACCTTGAACGGAGGCAGAAAACTTCAGCTGTCATGCAACACACAGCAGAAGAGACCCAAAAGAGTCCCCTTTGCACTAATTACATTAGAACTGGCTAAATTGTCCATTAAAGAACCAGGGAACACTCCGCGGTAAGGGCAAAGCGCGGTGGCTCACACCGACCCTACGTACAGCAGAATGAAACACAGCTCGGCCCCGCGGCATCCTCACAGCTGCTGCTAGGCTTGATCCCTCTGTCGCAGCCACGGTGTCAGTTCATCTCATTGAGGCCTTCCTCTGATGGCTTACTTGCCAGTGACACGAAATTCCTTGCTGTTTGTAAAACCAAGCAGCCAACCACCTGTGTCCTTCATCCCACAGTAGGATGATCAGTAGATGTTAGCATATTATGACTGTTTCTGCTCTGATTTAGATGCGTAATCTACAGATTTATTCTACCATAAAAGAGACCAGGTCGGGAAAATCTCAATGCTCTGTATCTTCCTTTGATACATGATTGAAGATATATATTTAATCATCAAAAATATATTTCTACACACAGAAATTTCTCCACTTTGCATAAAATAGGCTTTTTATGCTTGATCCCAAATACTTAAAAAACAAACTAAAAACAGATATCCAAGACAAAATCTATATCCACATATTAGCCACTAGGCTATTGTCTTTTGTCTTGTTTTGCAATTTCACCATCCTTGGATGAAATAAATTAAATGCAAAGTTAGATACATCTTTTATATTCACTTTATTAAAAAGAAAATCCACTTATTCTCAAAGCAACCCAGTTATCGTTTTTCTATTCTTCCCCATTGCTGGATTTTGGTGGAGGGACCAAACTGAAAAACATAAAACAGCATAAAATCCAAAAGAAACTAGAATGGCATGGAGGTAGGGTGCTCACATTTAATCAGAGGACATCTGTACTTCAGCTGCTGATAGCTTTCCTTCTCTAGCTTGGATGTTTTAAAAGCTTATGTTAAATTTATCTTCCCTGTACCGGCAGGGGAGAAATGGTCGTTTCAATATACAGCAACTACTGTAGCTACCAACATCTAGTATTTTCCTTTGAAGGTAATTGAATTTCTGAAGCTTTAGACACCAAGTGACTAGAAATCATGCCACTGTTCTCTACGGAGCTGTTTCAGTTTATACTTTTAGGACTTTTTTTTTTAACGATTGGTATCTCCCGACATCTATCTGGAAACACATTTAGTTCTCAATCCAACTGAAGTGTAGGTCTAAGTATTCCTTTTTAACTTTTACAAATGGAAATCCTTTTTAAAAAACCCCAGTTGTTCTACAAAACCATACAAGGCAGTATGTCCTTAACTTAATATTTCTTCATGTTCCACAGCATGCACACCATTGATTTTTGACGCATTGTTTTTGACATTTTATAACATTAGGTTCTACTCTTTTATGTCCGTGAGAATAACTGACCCATACTATTGGGTGTTGTGTTTGGTCTTCGGCGTTTTCACTTGTGATCATTTGCTGCTGAATAATTTAGGACAATTCTCTCCTACAAAAAGTATTTATAAAATATGTTTTAAAATTTTGCCCCACACTGGTCTAGATCCCGTGTTGTTCTCACGTGTTGAACTTTCCAGTGGGCTAGTATCTAAGTTGGCCAAGGTTTTAAAACGTTGACTACTGAGCCAAATTTGTTCCAGATGGATAGCGTCAATGAGTCTTTTACATCAAAAGACCAAGTATTAAGAATATGAGAAAGAAATGGTTCATTTTTCTTGATAAGAGCTTGGCTTCTGCATTTTCATCTTCCTTCCTGGTTTACATCCTAACCTCTGGAAGTTCAAGAAAGGTAACAGAAGTAATGAGATATGACCAAATAATCCTTGGGATTCAGGCAGGGGGCGCTAGTGTGAAGTTGCCCTTGGTCCCTCGGAAGTTTGAATATGCTTTCATAGATGCTTTGTGAGTGCTGCTTTCCTATCTGTAAAATAAGGGGGTTGGACCAGGTAATTCAGAAGGTGCATTATGAGTCTCTAGCACTGCTTATTCTGTGACAACAGCTTAAGAATTCCAGAGAGCCCTTTTCTTTCCAGATTAAATCCTGAGATTTATTCAACTCTTTATCCCTGAACCAGGATTTCTTGGTAAAGGCCTCAAACAACCAGAATTTCCTTAGAAGGATGGGATATGGAAAAAATGTTACCTCCTTAATATAATTATTAGTAAAAAGCATCTAAATGAAACATTGGAATGTCAAAAAATTAATAGCTTTCCCTTCCCTTGTGTACGAGTGTTTCTTTTTTACAGGTAAAATGCTTCACAGATATAAATTCATGAAAATAAATGGAATCTTCTTGGCAACTTTGCTTCCTGAGATTCTTTTGGTGTTGGGGGAGGTGGGGGCACATTGGATGATTCTACTCCACCAGTTGCTCTTAGAGAGAAAGATGAGGCTGTCTGTTCCTGCAGAGTACAGCCTGCGGAACCTGATGAGACCATCCTAGTCTGTTCTGTGGGGTCACTATGAGTTGGAATTAGCTTGACAGTAGTGGAAGCAGGTTACTCAGGTAAATGAAACTACGGTGAAAGCTTAAAAAAATGCAACTACTAGTGACGTGAAATTGAGAAAGTGTATGGTATATAAGTGACTCATTCAGTGTCAGGTAGAGCATGGATTATGAGACTACTCTCATGAAAGGGGTGTTTTTGTGCTTTGAGTACACCTCTGCCTACTATATACGATGATAGCCCAGTGAAGAAGGGTCAGGGGTGGAGAACGGCTTTGCATAGGAGGAGTGAGGACTGATAAGGGAGGGTGCCCAGGACCCTATGTTTTATCTCCATGAGGGTTTCTTGGATTTGTCCTTCATTCAAAATCAGTGATTAGGTGGTTCTAACTGAGAGGTTGGAGGTGCAAGTGCTACCATCTCAGAAGGAAGACTTGGTGAGCTACTTCAAAGAAAGCATTCATTGCACACCTATGGAGCACAGTTTGACTCTGACCTGTATGGGTTTGCCATTCATTGAAATGGGCTTAGGGAGTAGTTTGTGTATTATCTCCTGGGTATTGTTGTGGAAAATAGGAAAACAGAGCAAACAAAACCCATTCTGGTGGGTGAGAGAAAGCTAATAAAAATAAACTAATGAAGAAGATTGATAACAAACACTCTAAAGGCAACAAAACTGGATAATACATTCTAGAGTGGCAGGTGCAGGCTGAAGAGACTACAATTAATCAGGTGGAACCCTCCCTGAAGAGTCAGCTCCCGTTTGAGATGGAACTTAAATGATGACAAGGTCCGAGTCACAGGAACACCTGGAGGAATAGCAGTTCAGGCAGAGGAAACAGTAGGTGTCAATAACTTAAGGAAGGTGGAGTTTGGAATTCCTGAGAACAACTATCAGATCAGCATGTGGATCAGAGGTAAAGTGTGGGATGTGGCACAATGGGGTGCTTTGTAGGCCATGTCAAAGTAGTTGTATTTTAAGTGCAATGGAGATTACTAGAGAATTTTAGACATAGGAATCACATGGATTGATTTCTATTTTAAGATTACGAGTTAGGGAAGAGTGGAAATAAGTAGACCACTAAAAATTATTCTCTTTGTTTAGATGAAAGATAATGGATATTTGATTTTGAATCGCAGCATGGGCTTTCTGAAGAAAGAGGAGTAATTTAGGTCTAATATTGAGATTGTTGGATCAGGACAAGGGGGAAAGCAGAGTACCCACAACTCGTAGGCTATTGCTGTCAAACTCAACTCACTGCCAGAGTCCATTCTAACTCACAGTGCACCCTACAGACAGCATAGAACCACCCTGCGGTTTTCCAAGATGTAACTATTTATGGCAATAGAAAGCCATATCTTGCTCCTGTGTAGTAGCTGGTGGATTTGAACTGAAGACCTCATGGTTAGCAGCTCAACGTCTAACCCACAATACCACGAGGGCTCCTTATGTAAGCAGCAAATTAAGAAAGAGCAGAAGGGAAGAGGTACACTCGATTCTGAACCACAAGAACTTCTGGCTCAGAAGCTCACTAATCTCACCATGAAATCATAGAATAAGCCACTCGCTTCCTTGTGACCCTTCTTACTTGTGAAGTACAAACATGAACTGAGTGTTTCCTGAGAAAATTCTCTCCAATTTCCCATTTTGGGGCAAAACAGACCTTCTGAAGTCATTGAAGCCAGATGACCCCCTAGAAACTATTGCCCTGAGGAAATTTGTAGAACTGGAACCAAAATTATCACCTGAAGTCATTTTTGAACTCAAGAAGAGCTTAGCCTAATTAGAAAAGAATGTCTACATTAAGCATTATATTCTTTTACAGAATTACTTCTATGTGATCAAATTGCCAACTGCAACTTGAACGGATACCTGAGAGCCAGTGAGTTTGTATTAATGCCAGTGAGTTTGTATTAATTAACGGGTACTTAGGGAGCCAGTGAGTTTGTATTAATGCCAATGAAATAGTTGGAAAATAGTTTGGAAAAGTGTGTGTACATTTTAATCATAATTAAAACTACCCCCCCAAACATATACAAATGCTTCTATTTTCTAAAATGCATAGGTTGAAAGGGTGGTTTTAGATCAGAATAATTTTTCCAAATAATTTTGTTAAATAATATTTGCCAATCTGGAGACAACTTTGTCTGACACCATTAGGGAAGTGGTCATGAGGGGCCACGACTGGCATGTGGTGGATAGAGCGGCTGCCCATCCTACAAGACCCAGGCAAAAGTCTGCCAACGAGGAATTCCAGCCAAATTCTACTAGATCCAAGGTTGAGGAACACAGACGAAAAAGAGGTTATGAGAGTGATTGCTTCTGGATGGGATTTAGGGTGATTCTGGGCTCTGTGTTTGAAAACGCTCTTAGGAACAAATGTTGAATATTGAGCCCATAACATGTTTTACAATCATTAAAAAATAATTAACTGAAAAGCAAATATCACCACCACCAAGTAAAGTCTCCCTAGATCCTGACCATGAGCACCTTGACAGGAGACTTCAGGAGCACATCCTTGTGAGTGTGAGTCAGGCTGTTTGATCTGGGAACCTGCAGGAGACCTTAGTAAACATTTAAGATTTCCACTGAGTCATCTGCCCTGGGCTCTGTTCTGCTTGATCAGGTCCTCGTGTGTTTTGGTGGGAGAGAAGCTGATGAAGGAAAGCAGGCTGTTGGGTTTCTCATTGATTTGTCCTATCACTGAGCAATACTTGGAATACAGGTTCTGGGGACTGCTACCACCAGGCCAGTGTAGGGGACTGCAAACCCCTGTGGCACATTTTAATGCATGAAATTTCAGGTTGTATTTACAGAAAGAAGGATCCCTGGTGGTGTAGGGGTTAAGCTTTGGGTTTCCATCTGCACGGTTGGCAATTTGAAACTGTTAGGTAGTCTAGCTCAGGGGCTGGGGTGTCCATTATGCATGCCCAGAGGTCTGAGCTGTGGAAACAAAGGAGTGACACACCACTTGCTCAGAGGTTCAGGTTTTCCACCAGGTACACCTGGGTGGGTGCTGCACCTGAATTGGCCTACCTGGGCCAGGTGAATTCAATTCAGCCAATAGGGTAGACCAGGGTCGTTCACCACGCCTCCCCACGGAATAATTGAACAGGCAGGAGCCCGGATTCGACCTTGTGATTTTCTGACCAGTTTCCAGGCAGGCTGCACATTTGGGAGGAGCTCTGTGCGTGCCTGTGTAAACCTGAAACTTCTTCTAATGCTCATAAAACTTACTTGGATCACAAACCAGGCTTCGGTGTGAATTCTTTCTCATGCAGAGCTGTCAGGGGAAGCCAGCCCCTAACACATCATTATGTAGGTGCAATTGTACAGCGATAATAAGTAAAGATCATAGTAAAATCATAGAGAGCATGAGCGATAGAAGAGAAGTATTGAAATAAATGGAGTCAGATACAATTCATGGTAGCATGCTCACCTCAGGCCCACTTGGTGGCCCACGTGGAGGGAGAGAGAGATCTTTAATGCTAGCCCAGGCTTTTATCTTCTCTGGGGACATGCAAGCCCCCTAATTACAGGTGAGGACATTCGTCACAGGAAGGGGTTGTGCTATAAGTCATACAGTAATGAGAGGGGGTGGTCCAGGGAAATACACGCAATAGGAAGAGGAGGGATTGGGGGTATACATGTGACAAGATAGGCAGATTCTAGATTTAGGATGGGAGCCTAACCTTGGTCATCCTTGGGTGGGTTTGATCTCTCTGGGATCTCCTACCAGGAAACAGACAACTACTATCCTTAGCAGAAGGGAGTGGGCCCTACTTATTGTGGGATAAACCGTGGTGACTTCTTTCTCTAGATGGCTGATACCTCTTAGGGAGAATGACCCTTGATCTACTACTGATGACCTCCAAGTGTGCAGTCATACGCAAGCAGCTAAGTTTGGCATATATTTGGGGGAGACAGCTTGGAAGAAATCCTTCTATTTCCCACACAGAGCCAAGGACCGAGGTATAGATGTCCCTGAGAGATCTAACAAAACCACCAGCAGCTTACAGGAGTAAGACTGGGCTTTCTACTCCTGTAAACAATCACAGTCTTAGAAACCCACAGGGGGTCACTGAGTCAGCATTGACTCGATGACAGTGATCAGGTTGGACATTCACTGAGAGAAGCTCCCTTGGTATCTAAAGGGCAGCCAGGCATAAAATAAAAATACTTTGTTTGGTGAGGAGAAATGTCCAACTGGAAGACACAGGCCACCTTTAAGCCACCTGTGTCTTTTGTGAGTCTTTACTTCCCCGCTTCCTCATCCTTCTCAGGATGCCTCTCTCGATCTTTTTATAAATCAAGATACGGAAAAATCCACAAGGAATTCAATCTAAAAGCAACATTTTAATCTAAGTTCTCATGACACAGGTGAACCAATCGTGAATTAAATCTTTTTCTTTTCCCAAGACGCTGTTGATAAACCATTTCAGTGCACGCTCACTAAACACGAAATGACGAGTTTGATAAAATAACTCCAGTTCTATTATTCTTGAGATACAAGGTCCCAGGGAAATTCTGATTTGAGTTGTCTGAATGAACTGCCACAGTCACACACGTTCCCACGTTTGGCAAATATTGAGATGCACTTGTCTTATGGGTAGACGCCAGCTCACGCAGCGAAATAGAACCTGTTTTATAATCTGTTCGCTCCCTCCATTGTCCATTGTCCACTGGAAGAGGGCAGATTCCTTCGCCGATCTCTGTTTCTAGTTCATCTTTTGAAACGCAGGGGTGATCGTGATTATCTGGCTTACATGCTCACCAGGAGTGGTTTTCGAGGCGTTTTGCAAATACAGAATGATACAGCAACAGTGCAGAGTGCTCCGGCTGCTGTCTCCTCTAGGGAATCCATCAAAAGCCATACCCTCCCAAGCAGACTTGGCTGGTTCTGAGCTCCCAGGCTGACTTTTTTTTTTTAATCATCTTACTGGGGGCTCATACAACTTTTCTCACCATCCATCCATTGTGCCATGCACATTTGCACATTTGTTGCCATCATGATTCCCAAATATTTGCTTTCTACTTGAGCCCTTCGTATCAGCTCCTCACTTTTTCTCCTCCATTCCCCCTTCCTCCCTCCCTCCAAAACCCTTGATAATTGATAAATTATTATTATCTTTCATGTCTTACACTGACCAATGTCTCTTCACCCACTTTTCTGTTGTCCGTCCCCCAGGAAGGAGGGCTATATGTAGATCATTGTGATCAGTTCCCCCTTTCTCCCCCACCGTCCCCTTATCCTCCCAAGCTGTCTTTTGTTGAAAGATATTTACACTTCCCTTCAAAATGTTCGCTCTGTGTGTGTACTATGAATCTTTGTCACAAAAAAGAGCTCTGTTAAAATAGTAATACCTTGAAAATTGTGTTTCTAAGTTAAACATTTTATTTTAAAACTCTTGGGTAAAAACCTTCTTATCAATGTTTTTAAACACAAGAATTGCAACTAAATTCACACTTTTCTTTCTAAATTGAAGCGCCTACTTTCTAAATCAGTTTGCAAAACTGAAGAACTACTAAAGGGATGGGGTGCAAAGGGTTAATGTGCTAGCTGAAGAACTGGCAAGTTCAAGGTTCAAGTCTGCCTCTTTGTGTCTTGGGAAAAAAGGCCTGGCAATTTACTTCCACAAGAAAAAACAAAAACAAAGAAACCCAGCCACTGAGACTGAGAACCCAGCGCACAGGAGAACTCTGACACTCCCAGGCTTGCTGAGAGTTAGAATTTGATAACAGCTAGTGAATTAAGTCATAGAAAATTTCCATCTTGATTTATTAAATTCAAGTGGAACATTTTTGCACCTAATAGTTTTTTGCCACATTATGTATTAGATATATTTTAATGTGGATTAATCCTTTTAATGTGGATTTATCCTTGAGATACTAGCTAGGAAAACTAGTACTATTTTTTTTTATTTTAACACTTTATTGGGGCTGATACAATTCTTTTCACAGTTCATACATATACATACATCAATTGTATAAAGCACATCTGTACAGTCTTTGCCCTAATCATTTTTTTTTCTCTTTTCTTCTTTTACATTTTATTAGGGACGCATACAACTCTTACTACAATCCATACATATACATACATCAATTGTATAAAGCACATCCATACATTCCCTGCCCCACTCATTCTCAAGGCATTTGCTCTCCACTTAAGCCCCTTGCATCAGGTCCTCTTTTTTCCCCCCTCCCTCATATGCCCTTGGTAATTTATACATTGTTATTTTTATTTTGTCATATCTTGCCCTATCCGGAGTCTCCCTTCCCCCCTTCTCTGCTGTCCCTCTCCCAGGGAAGAGGTCACATGTGGATCCTTGTAATCAGTTCCCCCTTTCAAACCCACTCACCCTCCACTCTCCCAGCATCGTCCCTCACATCCTTGGTCCTGAAGGTATCATCCACCCTGGATTCCCTGTACCTCCAACCCTCATATGTACCAGTGTACAGCCTCTTTCCTATCCAGCCCTGCAAGGTAGAATTCGGATCATGGTAGTTGGGGGGAGGAAGCATCCAGGATATGGGGGAAAGCTGTGTTCTTCATCGATACTACCTCACACCCTAATTAACCCATCTCCTCTCCTAAACCCCTCTATGAGGGAATCTCCATTGGCCAACACTTGGGCCTTGGAAACTAGTACTATTTTTTAGAAAGAAATAATCACAATCATTCATTCTTCTAGTTCCTGAATACCTCCCCCCCACCCCCGCCCCACTTACCATGTCCAGTTCTACCTTACAAATCCGGCTAGACCAGAGTCCACACATTGATACAGATAAGAGCTTTCAACACATGGAATTCAGGACAGATACACCCCTCAGGATAGTAGTGGGAGTAGTGATATCATGAGACGAGGGCGATGGTAGGGGTGGGGGGTGGGGGAAGGGGGAAAAAGAGGGAATCCATAACAAGGTTGGATATATAGCCCAATGGGGGGGGGGGGCGGGGATGAATAACAGAAATGTGGGTGAAGGGAGACAATGAACAGTGTAAGACATGAAATAACAATAATATATAATTGATCAAGGATTCATGGAGGTGGGAGGGTATAAAGAGGGGCTGATAACAAGGGATCAAGTAGAAAGAAAATGTTTTGGAAATGTTGATGGCAACGTATGTATACGTGTGCTGAATACAATGGAATGATGGACTGTTATAACGTTTGTAAGAGCCTCCCAATAAAATGATTAATGAAAAACCAAAAAACAAACTAGTACCTGGAATAGTCAATCAAATGAAATATTTAAGTTTACACAAGTATATCCTCAAGTTTATTTTCGGAGCTGTATAAGGCAGCACTCTACCCATGCTCCTAAAGAGCAACTCCAATACCACCTCTAGGTAATGCCCATGTTGCTAATGATGGGGTCCTATGCTGAGCTCCTGCAACACTCTGTGTTACTCATGTGGAACCATAGCCAGGGACAAGTATGTTCAGGAACAAAGAAGACAGAAAGAAGAAGACAGGACCTAGAAGAGACAACAACAGGTCCAGCGGACAGAGAAAGACCCTGCTAAGCAGATAGTGAAACTGGAAACTATGGTATCAGGATTGCTATGAAAAGAGAGAGAATGGAGGAGGAAGGAGGGTCAATTCCTGCAAACACTGCAGGCAAATGAGTTCAGTAACAGGGAGGTCATTCATGTTGGGGTAAAAACTAGACATTAACAGGTTTAGGATGTATGCCTCACTCCAGAACATATTATTTTCTTTTGTTTTTTTAATCGTTTTATTAGGGTCTCATACAACTCTTATCACAATCCATACTTACATCGATTGTGTAAAGCACATTTGCACATTCATTGCCCTCATCATTCTCAAAACATTTGCTCTCCACCTAAGCCGCTGGCATCAGCTCCTCATTTTCCCCCTCCCTCCCTGCCCCCCTTCCCTCATGAACCCTTGATAATTTATAAATTATTATTTTGTCATATTGTTCCCTGTCCGACATCTCCCTTCACCCACTTTTCTGTTGTCCATCACCCAGGGGGGAGGTTATATGTAGATCCTTGTAATCAGTTCCCCCTTTCCAACTCACCCTCCTGAAACCCTCCCAGTACCATCACTCTCACCATTGGTCCTGAAGGGATCATCTGTCCTGAATTCCCTGTGTTTCCAGTTCCTATCTGTACCAGTGTACATTCTCTGGTCTAGCCAGATTTGTAAGGTACAATTGGGATCATGATAGTGGGGGAGGAGGAAGCATTCAGGAACTAGAGGAAAGTTGGAACATATTGTTTTCATGTTTAATGTTTGGATGAAACCCTATTTTCTGAAAGCTTTCATTTGGCTACGTCTAACTGTGTCTATGTCACCCACCTGGACTTGGTCCTACTACTTGGTCTTCCTTTGTAAATGTCTCTGGTAGAGGGGTTGTCATCCCTCTCTCTGGGTGTTGACTCTGTGTGTTTCCCCAGGTGATTTGCAAGTTTACCAGAGCTTCTCACTAAACTTCACTTTACTACTCAAGCAAACCTCATAATTAGCATTTTATTTTTCTGATTGTGTCAGACCTACGTAGGAGGCACCCATTACCCAGTGGTATTTAAACTTTATTTTGTTTTTAGCAAATGAGTAATTCCAGGGAGATAGAGGATGATGGCAATAGCAGTGATCTTGTCTTGAACTTTTGGAGAGATCTATGAGAGAATAATTCATTAATCTTTAAGCTTCTGCTCTTTTTCCTGAGCCCTGTAGTGGATTTTCATGGACGTAGAGGAAAGAGAATTATGCAAATAGTTTCGTGGTAGAAAGATGAGGCTCTCTGCTCCCACGCAGATTTACAATCTTGGCACTCTTTCACAAGTTCGGCTCTGCCTTACAGAGTTGCTGCGAGTCAGAATTGATTCCAGAACAGAGGGTTTGGTTGGTTTATGAGCCATAATAATAAGTACAGCAATGTGCAAAATCAAGTAGTCAATATCAGTAGATGAAATCTCGCGAGGGCTTACTCCAAGAGTCTCTGGTGGCATAGCGGTAACATAATGGGCTGCTAACCGAATGGTCTGCAGTTTGAAACAGGAGTTGGTCCTCGGGAGAAAGACAGGGCTTTCTTTGTAGAAAGGCTGCAGGGAGAAGAGCCAGTCAGGGTGCAGTGTAGCAATGATGAAATTTTCCTCTAGTTCTTGAATGCTTCCTCCCCCTCCCCCACCACTATCATGATCCCCTATTCTACCTTACATATCCGGCTGGACGGGAGGTTGTACAGTGGCACAGAGAGGAACTGGAAACACAGGGAATCCAGGACAGATGATCCCCTCAGGACCGGTGGTGAGAGTGGCGATATCGGGAGGGTGGAGGGAAGGTGAGGGAGAAAGGGGGAACCAATTACAAGGTCTACATATAGGACAGACAGCGGAGAAGTGGATGAAGGGAGACGTCAGACAGTGTAAGATATGACATAATAATAATAATTTATAAATTATCAAGGGTTCAAGGGAGGGGGAGAGCGAGGAGGGAGGGGAAAAATGAGGAGCTGATACCAAGGGCTCAAGTAGAAAGCAGGTGTTTTGAGAATGTTGATGGAAACGTATGTACAAATGTGCTTGACACAATTGATGTATGTATGGATTGTGATGAGAGTTGTATGAGCCCCTAATAAAATGATTTAAAAATAATAAAAATAAAAGATAATAATTGCACTTAAAATATATATAATCATACATATGAAAAAAGTTACAGTCTCAGGGAGGTATAGCTATAGAAACAATAACTGGATTAATGGTTTCTTGGGGTTATTGAGAGGAAGTTGGGGAGTGGAAAGGAGATAGGCGCTAATAACAATGAGTAAAAGAATAAAGAAAATGTTATAAAATTGTGGTGATGAAAATGAGGAGCTGATGCCAGGGGCTATGTGGAGAGAAAGTGTTTTGAGAATGATGAGGGTAACGAATGTACAAATGTGCTTGACACAGTGGATGGATGGATGGATGGATTGTGATAAGAGCTGTATGAGCCCCCGATAAAATGATTTCAATTGCGGTGATGATTGCACAGATCTTCTGAATATGATTGAACCGTTGAATTGTATTATTTGTGAATGATATGCCAAGAAAACTGTTAATATAAAAAGAAAAAGAGAGAGAGGGGGTGATAGCCTCAGAAACTCAAAGTTCTACCCAGTCCTCTAGGGTTGCTATAAGCCAGGATCAGTTCAGTGGCCACGAGTATGGCTTGGTTTTTAGTTTACTCCAAGTCAAGCCCTGGCAGTGTAGTGGCTAAAGACTGGCCTGCTAACTATAAGGTCATCAGTTCAAATCCATAAGCCACTCTGTGGGAGAAAGATGAGGTTTTCTACTCCCATAAAAGTTGCAGTGTCAGAAACCCACAGGGGCAGTTTTACCTTTTGTTTTTTTTAAAGGATTTTTTGTTTTGTTTTGAATTAGGTGTTCTAGACCATCAGCTCTGTATTCACCTGTTCACACCACTCAACACACACTTATTCTATCCCACGCCTCCTCACATTTCTTTTCTCCCTCATAGGCACCTCTATCGTCCCTTTCATCCAACTCTACACCTGTCAACTTCCAACTCTTCCAAATACCTCCATCTTCCCACCCTTATTCTTGAGAACCTCTGGATTAGTCTGGGTACTTCAGAGAAACAAATCCACAGAAACTCATGTGTAAGAGAGAATTTTATATAAAATGGAAGTGTACATCAAGAAAACATCCCAACCCAGTGCTGCCCAAGCCCACAAGTCCAACATTAACCCATATGTCCAACACCAATCCACAAAGTCCTCCCCCATCTCACAAAATACATGCAATGATGCCGACTGCAGGAGGAAAGCCAAGTCAGTGAGTGTGTAAGCATCTCAGTGCTGGCAGGGGTCTCCACACGGCTGCTTCAGCACCCAGGGCTGCATTGGGGTAGGTCCATGCGGCTTCTCCTAAGGGATGTCCTGCACCCTGGTGGGACCATCACAAAGCAAGAAACCTGAGAACTAGAAAGGCCAGGCTTACTGAGCCATTTATCCCTCTGCCCCTCAATTAACCCCACATGTGTTTATCGGCCAGGTTGGCACAATAAACTAACTACCTCAACCTCCAAAGTCTGTTCCCTTTGGTATGCACATCTTGTCTTGGTTTGCTTCCTTAGAGTAGTGGTCTCATACAGTGTTTTTCTTTTTGTGATTAACCTTCACTCAACGTAATGCTGTCCAGGTACATCCATATCATGAGGTCTTTGTGGTTTCATCATTGCTTTATAGGGACCTCAGACTTGGTGAGGAGGAGCAGGAACATGGATGGACCTTGAAACCATTAAGCCGAGTCACTATTGAAGCTAGCTAGTGAAGTTAGTTCTGGTCTCAGAGGTGGTACCGTATTGCGTTCCACAATGGTCATGCATATTTACAGACCCATCAGCAGTGCGTGAGCATTCCCATCTCTGCATTCTTTCCAGAATTTGTTGCTTTCTGTTTTGTCTGTTTTTTTTAAACTGGACTGTTACTGTCAGTATTAGGTGATAATTATGTCATTATTTTCATTTGCATCATGAGCATTTTTTAATGGTGAGCATTTTTTAATGGTGAGCATTTTTTCATATGTTTGTTAGCCATTGGGATGTCAGTCTTGGTGAACTTCCTGTCCACATCATTTGCTAGTTTTTAATTGAATGTTTTTAATTGCAGTTCTCTACAGATTTGTCCCTTGTGTCATTGCTGAAGATGTTCTTCCAGTCTGTGAGTTCTCTTTTCCACTGTTTGATGAAGCCTTTGGATGTACACACACGTCTTATTTTTTGTAGGTCTTGGATATCTATTTTATCTCCTACTACATGGCCTTCTTTCATTATATTTAGTAGTGTTTCTATGCCCTGCAATAGAATAGAACCCTAAGTTTGTCCCTATTTTCTCATTACTAATCTTTATGGCTCTGAGATTTACATGTAGGTCTTTGATCTGAGTTCATTTTTGTACGTGGTGTGAAATATGGGTCCTGTTTCTTTCTTGTGCAAATGGAGAACCAATTTTGCCAATGACATTGATTGAAAAGTCTCTCTTTTCCAGTTGATTTTCTTCTCTTTAAGCCAGGCACTGTTTTCAGCCTATTTGATTCTCACAACCCTGTGAAGTAGGTCCTGGGAATAGCCGATTTTCGAGTGAAGGACTCCTATGGTCAAAGTGATTGACCAAGGTCAACAGCATTATTGAGTTCAGACTTTGGATTTAAAGCCTACTCCACCTTCGAGGTACACTTTCAAATTCTTCAAATTTTGGCCACAGAGTTGGAGGTGATAAACACCTTGAACAAGTCAGCGACAATTGCAACATAATCATTACTCCTGTCTAATAAAGTCTCAGTCTTATAAAACACCCACTTGGTTATTTATCGTTCTCTCCTCTTGATTGCCCTAGAACAGAGTCATTGTTCAAGTTCATCTGCCACCTTTCCCGACAGTCTTCTCTATGTTACTCCAAGACAAAAAAGGTCTAATAAAAATATACACTCATACACCCTCTCTCTTTAATCTTTTATGCCCCCTCATCACTTTTATACTTCTTTCTTCTCCTTAAACTTTTGTGTTCACCAAGAATATTATATCCTATGCTTAGTTATATAACACACTCAACTTGCTGCCTGACAGATATCATGGAAACAGGTAATTTAAATAATTTTTATGTACTTTACATTTTATACATAGTTCAGTACACTTAAGTGCCATGGCATATTGTTTGAGAACCAATCTTTTAATTTTATTCTCAAACTTGAAGTCTGAATGAGGACATTATATATAAAAATCTCACATTTGTTATCACTAGGGAAGGGATAGGCTATTTAGTCTGAATTACAAATATTTAGATTTTTGTCTGATGTCATATTAGGAACTACTGATACAACTCACAGCCATCAAGTCAATGCTGATGCATCGTGACCCCCTGTGGGTTTCTGTGTCTGAAACTGTTGAAAGGAGTAGAAAGCCAGTTTTTTTCTCCAGGCATCAGTGGTTTTGAACTGCTGACCATGTGGATCACAGCCCAATGCATAACCACTACACCAACAGGCCTCCATAAGGATACTAGAGGGGTCCAACATGGTCTATCAAAGTTTCCTAATAATAACTAATCATAATCTAATGAGGTAGTTGGCATACGACTGGGTAATATACCAGGCTATGAAAATCCAGAGACCAACCTAACTCAGAAGTCATTAGTAAGTGCCAAAGAAGATCTGGCTGAGGTATGGAAGCTGTGCTCCTTTTCAGATTAAGAATAAAGTTATTAGGTCGATAATGGGGTTAAAATTTACTTGTACTTTTTGGAGGTACTTGCACATGTTTATTTTTTATAAGCACAATGCACTTTTTATAAGCACAAATGTACTTGTAATAAAAAGTACAGGATAAGCAAAGCAATTAAACAACAAACAAACCAGTTGCTGTCGAGTGGATTCCCACTTCATGAGACCTCACATGTAGAACTGTGCTCCCCCGGTTTTCAATGACAGAATTTTTGAATGTAGATCACTAAGCCATTAGACCTTTCTCCTGAGATCCCTCTAGTTAGACTGGAACCCCCAACCTTTCAGTTAGCCCCTGATCACATTAACCAAACTTTTGCACGATCCAGGGATGCCAAGAAAAGACATAGATAGGAAGGAGGCAATTTTTTTTAATAGTGAATATTTGGGGAGGTATCTAAAGCTTCAGTCAGATAACTGTAGAGGTGAGTGGTGTTGAGGGGAAGTACAACAGTCAATTGATATCAAATTAAGGAAGATCTGCCAATGTTTTCTTTGATGAGCCAGTAGACAATGTAAATCCTTGAGCCTGAACACGTCTCGGCAACCAGCAGATGGCTGGAGACAAGTGATGTCCTTGCCTTATTCTTGCTAATATGCCTTCAGAAAAAAATAATAATCTGAGGGGATCTGCTGGGCTAGTTAAATTCAAGGCAGAGAAGTCAGCTCAGAGGGTTGTGTTAGTCTGGGTACTTTAGAGAAACACATCCACAGAAACTCATGTATAAGAGAGAGTTTCATATAAAGGTTAAGTGCACATCAAGAAAACATCCCAACCCAGGACTGCCCAAGCTCACAAGTCCAACATTAACCCATATGTCCAACACCAATCCACAAAGTCCTCCTCCATCTCACAAAACACACACAATGATGCCGAAGGCAGGAGGAAAGCCGAGTCAGTGAGTGTGTAAACATCTCAGTGCTGGCAGGGGTCTCCACATGGCTGCTCCAGCACCCAAGGCTGCATCGGGGTAGGTCCATGTGGCTTCTCCTTGGGGGTGCCTTGCAGGAAGGGAGGCTAACAGATGAAGCAGGGAACTGTCTAAGGTAGCTGCACCCTGGTATGACCATCACAAAGCAAGAGGCCTGAGAACTAGAAAGGTGAGCCTCACTAAGCCATTTATCCCTCTGCTCTTCAATTAACCCCACATGTGTTTATCGGCCAGGTTGGCACAATCAACTTTAACTAAGTCAGTTGTGTTTTTGTGGTTAGGTGCCATGGAATCAGTTCCGACCCATAGTAACCCCATGTGCACTGCCTGGTCCTGAGCCACATCATTACTGTTCTTATGTTTGACCCCATTGTTGCAGCCCCTGTGTCCATATATCTACCTCTTTGAGGATCTTTCTCTCTTTCACCGGCCCTCAACGTCACCAGGCATAATGTCACTCTTGATCACTCCTAACAGCGTGTCCAAAGCACCTTACGTGGAGACTTCATGGGGGTAATCTCTGTAGATTTTCCTGAAGGGCTCAGGGCAGTCGCAGGAGCTCGTTATTGAGAAGTTTTAAGAACATGGAAAACTGCAGAGATGAGAAAAGGATGCGGAGAGTTATGTTGAATTCCTGCCCCCTCCCCGCCCCCCACCATCACAGACCACACCTGCTCATCCTTCGAGGGGAGTAAGGATTGTCCTAGGTGAATTCTGTTGGGAGACTTTATCCCATTTACCCTTCAGTTCTGATATTGTCTTTCAGACTTACGGTTCCTAAATCTCACGTCGAAAAGGAGCATGGTTTGCGTTCCTTGAGAATGACAAGATGGCCATTTGACATGGGTGGAAGAGTGAAGAGACCTAACCTGCATTCACTCCAGGCCCAAGGACTTCTTGCTTGCTCTTCAACAAAAATTTCTTCTCTGGCAGAAATATTGATAGCGGTCTTTTCTTTCTTACGTTCTCTCATTATTAATTTCTTCCTGCCACTTTGTTTTGATTGTTGCTGTTGGGTTTCCCAGTTTGTGAGATACAGAAGGATTGGACACATAGAGACAATAACCGATGCAATGGTTTATCGGGGATGTGGGAGGTGGGGGTGGCGGAGAGGGTAAGGAGATTTGGGAAGCAAACAATGAATGCAGAAGCGGGAGGGAGCATCAGACTGATTATGATGATGTATATACGGCTCCTTTAAAAAGTGATTTAACCATGGAAGTGTATGATATGTGAATACTCTCTGAAGAAAACCACTAAAAAGAAAAGAAACCCAATTTGAGCAGTGGTTACCACAGGTAAAGGACCAAGAGCTGTTACTTAGGGAGCCTTGAGTTTATGTTAATGGTGGTGGGATAATCTGGAAAAGGACATCAATAATGGTTGACCACATCGAGAGCTTAAGCAATGGCACTGCACCATGCATGTAGCCATTGTGGAATTAGAGAATAGTTTGTTGTGCATTATTTGCCACAACTAGAAAAAATTACATGTGTTATAATGAGCACAGGAAGAAGAACATGTTCTAAATCAAATATTCTGATAATTGTACAACTCTTCTTGATATGATTGAATTATTGAGTTGTATGCATGATGTCTGGATATTAAAAAGCTGTTTTTAAAAAGAATGAAGCAGTCTTCGGTGATGCATTACAGAGAGAAGCACCATCTTTAGAAGTGTGTCGGTTTACCTGGAGGGTGCGTGGAAAAGCATTAACTTCACATTTAGAACAGAGGTCTCTATGATTTTGAAGGAACACCTTTTGTATTACCCTGGCAGTTATTTAGTAAGATTAGCTTAAAGTTTTCCCTATATTTTCCTACTTGAGGTAATTTAGGGAAAGCATTAGGTTGTGTTGATAAAATTGTTGGCTACAATCTGGCGCTAACGATAATAGCTCAGCATCATGAAGCAGCAACATTTCACCCTTACAGAAAACAAACTTTATCCTGAAGAGATGTGTTCTTGGGCTTTTTCATCTGATGGTGCTGGAAATTTTTGTTTTTCCACTTTGAGTGGTGAATTCCAAATCTTTCCTCCTTTCAGGGAGGTGGGGGACTGTTTTTTTGCCCTTTTGTCTGATAGTTGGGGAGTGAAGTTTTTTTTTTCTTTTCTTTTTTTACATTTTATTAGGGGCTTATACAACTCTTATCACAATCCACACATATACATACATCAATTGTATAAAGCACATCCGTACATTCTTTGCCCTAATCACTCTCAAAGCATTTGCTCTCCACTTAAGCCCTCTGCATCAGGTCCTCTTTTTTTTCCCCTCCCTCCCTGCTCCCCCCTCCCTCATGAGCCCTTGATAGTCCACAGATTGTTATTTTGTCATATCTTGCCCTATCCGGAGTCGGGGAGTGAAGATTTAATCAGTGAGAAAAATATACACACTACAAACCTCAGAACATTCCTGCTGCTTTTCATGTTTGATGGACCTGACGGATTATCCTTTCAAAACAGGATAATAGGAAAGGTGGTACTGGAAAAAAACCTTGGCTTTCCAAGGCAAAAAGCCATATGAACGTTGAAAAGAACTGGCATTAGCTTAGACATTTTGCGGGGAACCTATCCTTGAGGCACAGATTCTATAGTGAAATGCTTCCGGCTCCCTGAACACCCGCCCTCCCAAGCTCACTTGACTTCTTATATCCCAGAGCATTTAATGGAACGGATATTGGGTTAGGGATAGAGGCCTGGAGTTTATTCCTGTCACTGCTACTTTTACAGCCTATGGAAATCTTTGTTCCAGCACATTTCCCAAATTAATGGCATTAGATTTCCAACTTTAACCTAAAATGAATACAAGGCAATTTTGAACACCTGCTACAGGTTTGCTCTTTAGCATCTGTTTATTTATTTATTGTGTTCAATGTAACTTGATTGTGAAAAAACCCAAATCACATGTTGTATTCATCCCTTTACTGATGGGGAACATAAGGCTTAGAAAAGTTAAGAGATTGACTCGGTGTCGGGCAGTTGGCAAGCAATTTTGACCCAAGGTCTATTTACCTAATTAAGTGTTCTTTCTAGACTATAGCAGTGCCTCTGAACAATTTCTGTCATTCTACTAAAGAACAGCATATTCTCTCACATAGAGGTGGCTGAAAAATAAAACAAAACTGCCTATTTTTCCTTATCAGGAGCAGAAACAGATTTAAAAAAGAAACTTTGACTAAGAAATATGCAAGGCAGAATAAGTAAACTGTAAACTTTTAAGCGCATTCTTCAGTATCTAGAGATGAGTGGCCAGGAAATGGTGTTTGTTCAGAGCTCAGCAACAAGTAAGTCCCTTCTTAGTCCTACTAAGACTGAAGAAACACAATTTGAAAAAGAGGAACTGAAACACTGGCTCTATTGTATAAGAGAGGTGCTTTGCAAATTATGAGGCAGTTAGGAAAAGGTTTCTCTTTTTTATTTTATCATTTTATAAACTACATTGTCTGATGATTTGTATCTGTGTGCACAAGCAGTGTGTGTGTAGACATGCACTCGTGGTTTCAATGTTTCAACACTGACTGATGGGAATACAAAAAGAGAGGAGACTTTAACCTGTATTGGGGGAGAGATCTTAAAAGGGACCAATTACCTGAAGTATACCCTAAATACTTCAGAAGTCTTCAGGAAGTCAAGGGTTTTGACGTTTTCTTCTATAGAAGCCCTCAGGAAATCACTCCATAAGAGTATATCACAGCTTTGGGGATATGTGTAGGATGGGAGAAGAAGAAAAGAGGAGAGAAGGTCTATTCTGAGATTAAGGGGAGGGGATGGAGAGTGGACCACTGCTGTTGTACACAGGCCCTTTGCAGAAACGAAGGAACGTGAAGACAGGGAGGAGTCTAAATGTAAAGAAGTCCGTGAGGAGAACGGCAGTTATCTGACCGAACATTTTGGAATAATTGGAATCTGATAAACATCATGTTTAACACACAGCTTTTTTTTTTTAACTTTTGTTGATTTTGCCACTGCCTTTACTTTTCAACTAATTCTCTCTACTTCTTTTCAATCCAGTTTTACATTTTAGTTAAGAGCCCCTGTCCTCTTTCCTGGAGCCCTGGTGGTGTAGTGGTTAGGAGTTGGCCTGCAATTTGCAAGGTCTGCAGTTGGAGACACCAGTCACCCATGGGAGGAAAATGGGGCTTTCTATTTCCCTAAAGAGTCACAGGCTCCCAGACTTCTCCACAGGTTATCTACTCCACACTGGAATGTTGCATTCACACCTTGAGGCACTGGGTTGAGATCTGGGAGGCTGGCCCCAGTACCAAAAACTAAGTGGATGCCTGCCCCTTCCCCCCCAGTAGAATTTATTTCAAAGGACAGCATTGAATCTGCAACTCCAGGAGAGGGGCATATCTGATCTGAGCACACAGGAGCAGATGAAGGGGGAGTAGGAGAGAGTGGAGCACATCCTGACCCACCAGGCCTTGAGGACGATGACCCCAATTAGAGCAGTCAGTCAACATAGAGGACCACATGGCCAGCCCCACTATGAGACATGACGTCCCTCACTGACCCATGCACTGCAGGGGACAGCACTGGAGACACAGTGTGGGATTTGCGCCCGACTTGATCCCACCACCCAGGCAAAGTACTGGAGAAGTGCAGCAGAACAGCAAGGGAATGGAGTGGCAAGGTCCACTGGAATGCTGAAAGTGGACTTTGGGGCCAGGGCGTGGTGTCCCAACAGACTGGACTGGAAAACACTCCTAAAGGCTAACAAATAATCCTGAACTAGCTACAAGCTTTTCTTTCTTGTGTTTGTTTTGTTCTTTGCGAGTGGTTTGTTGTTGTTGTTTTGTTGTATATTGTTGCTTGGTTTTGCTCTGTCTTGTTTTTGTGCATGTTATTATCTCCGCAGGTCTGTCTAAATAAGATTGGCTGCATGAACTATCTGGAGGAAAAACAATGGGACTGACAGTTCCGGGGGGTCATGGGCTATGGAGAAGTGGGGGGAAAGGGAGTGGTGTTAACAAACCCAGGGACAAGGGAACAACAAGTGATCCAAATTGGTGGTGAGGTGAGTGTGACAGGCCTGGTAGGGCATTATCAAGGGTAATGTAACTAAGAGGTATAGCTGAAACCCAGGTACGGATGGAGCATGATAGTGGAACAGGAGGAAAGTCAAGGGAAATAGAGGAAAGAGCTGGGAGGCAAAGGGCATTTATAGATGTCTAGACAAAGACAAGTGCATATGCAAATATATATATATGGCTGGGGAAATAGATCTATGTGCCTATATTTTTAAGTTTAGTATTAAGATGACGGAAGGACATTGGACCTCCACTCAGGAACTCCCTCAATACAAGAATACGTTCTTCTGTTAACTTAGCATTCTATGATGCTCATGGTCCTGACACAACTGCTGAAGACAAAGCAGGTGAACAGCAAATGTGGTGAAGAAAGCTGATGGTGCCCAGCTATCAAAAGATATAGCATCTGTGGTCTTAAAGACTTGAAGGTAAACAAGCGGCCATCTAGCTCAGAAGCAACAAAGCCGACATGGAAGAACACACCAGCCTGTGTGATCACGTGGTTCTGAAGGGATTAGTTATCAGGCATCAAAGAACAAAAAATCATATCACCGAGTGCACACCTCCAGGATACGATCACTGAAGACAAATGGGTGCATAAGCAAATGTGGTGAAGAATGCTGATGGTGCCTGGCTATCAAAAGAGATAGCGTCTGGGGTCTTAAAGGCTTGAAAGTAAACAAGCAGCCATCTAGCTCAGAAGCAACAAAGCCCACATGGAAGAAGCACACCAGCCTGTGCAATTACAAGGTGTCAAAGGGATCAGGTATAAGGCATCATCAGAACAAAAATAATCTTACCAGAGTGAATGAAGGGGGAAGTGCAGAGTGGACACCCAAAGCCCATTTGTTGGCCATTGGTGATTCCCTTGCAGAAGGGTCTAGGGGAGGAGATGAGTCAGTCAGGGTGCGATGTAGCACCAATGAAGAATATAGCTTTCCTCCAGTTTCTAAATGCTCCCCCCACTTCCCAACTATCATGATCTGAATTCTACCTTGCAAGTCTGGATAGAGCAGAGGATGTACACTGGTGCAGATAGGAGCTGGAGGCACAGGGAATCCAGGGTGGATGATACCTTCAAGACCAGGAGTGTGAGGGTGCGATACTGGGAAGGTAGAGGGTGAGTGAGTTGGAAAGGGGGAACCAAGTACAAGAATCTACATGTGACCTCCTCCCTGGGGGACAGACAACAGAGAAGGGGTGGTGAAGGGAGATGTCTGACAGGGAAAGATATGACAAATAATAATTTATAAATTATCAAGGGCTCATGAGGGAGGGGGAGCGGGGAGGGAGGGGGAGAAAGAGGACCTGATGCCAAGGGCTTAAGTGGAGAGCAAATGCTTTGAAAATTATGAGGGCAAAGAATGTACAGATGTGCTTTATACAATTGATGTATGTATGGATTGTGATAAGAGTTGTATGAGATCCTAATAAAATGTTAAAAGAAAAAGAGCCACAGGCTCTGAAAATCAGAGAGACTATCCTATCTTACAGGATCACGATGAGTTGTGATCGACTAGATAGCAAGAGTTTATTTTGTTTTATTTTTAGGGTTTTGTCCTCTTCTCTGAGGTGAATGCTTATAGAACTCACCAGAACGTGGTCCCTAAGTGTTTTCATCTCTAAATGCAGCCAGGGTGAGCTGTCTAAAATGCAAGTCTCAATCTCAAGTCCTTTCCCCTCACCCTGTGTTTACCTTCAGGATTGAGTTCAAGTTCCCCAGTGTGGAGCATGCAGCTCTGTGAGTCACTATTCATTTCTCCTGTGTCCCCTCTCACTATCTCCTGCCTCTCCTCTGAAGTGTCAATCAGAATGGAATTGTAAAGGGGGCTTTGCTGTTCTTTCTTCTTTCTACTCATGGCACTGACCTTGGCTCTAAGATCCTCTTTCCCCTTCCTTCCTGGGGTGACATGCCTCCCATGCGTTCCCTGAGTAACAATCGTTCATCCTTCTGGTTCCAGAGATGTCACTGGCCCCTGGGAACACTCCCCTGATCTTTCACTCCAACCACGTGTTCCTCTTTATGTTCCCATGTGACCTTACGACCTCTTCAAAATACAGTTGACCAGACTTTGCTTGTGTTTGCATGTCTTCTTATTTGAATTCCCCATGAGTATTTACATTTCTCAGGTATAGAACCTTTTTTGTTCATTATTGTAATCTCCTATCTCCACAATAGTGTCATATATATGACACTGAACAAAGGCGAGTTCATCTTTTCTTCTGTGGAAGGAATAAATGATTACTTTGGTCCATTCACAGAATAACTCGTTGGTTAGATACAAGCAAGACAATCATGTAATTTTGTTTTGCCACTGGGAAACAATTCTACCTCTTGATCTTTGTTCATTAACAATATTTTATTCTGGGATACTGAAAAAAAACTCACTAGCATCCCTGGGATATTTAATCTGCTCACTATCACTGTCACTGAGTCAATTCTGACTCATAATGACCCTATAGGACAGGGTAGAATGACTCCCATGGGTTTCCAATACTGTAACTCTTTATAGGAGTAGAAAGCCTCATCTTTCTACCAAGGAGCAGCTGGTAGTTTCAAACTACTGACCTCAAAGTTAGGAGCCCAACGCATAATCCACTGTACTACCATGGTTCCTATATTAATCCTAGATCAGTTTTTCTTCAATAGATTAAGTTTTACCCTTTGGTGAAAATTACAGTTTATTGCCTATGAGTACTGGATTTGGAATTGGAGACACATTTATGGAAAGAAGTATGGGGAGAGAAGAAGAGGACCCATGTCTGATGATGATTGTTTTAATATCCATTGGCTACAGAAAGGCAGCATGACTACAAATTGCTTTGGGGATTTCTGGTGTGAAAGGAGAGAAAGTATATTATTGCAGATTAAAATAGAAGTTAGAAGGTATCATCCACCCTGGTTTCCCTGTACCAGTGTACAGCCTCTGTCCTATCCAGGCCTTCAAGGTAGAATTCGGATCATGGTAGTTGGGGGGAGGAAGCATCCAGGATCTGGGGGAAAGCTGTGTTCCCCATCGGTACTACCTTGCACCCTAATTAACCCATCTCCTCTCCTAAACGCCTCTATGAGGGGCTCTCCATTGGCCGACACTTGGGCCTTGGGTCTCCACTCTGCACTTCCCCCTTCATTTAATATGGTATATATATACATATACATATACACATATATACACACACTTATATCGTTGTTGTTTTTTTTGCATGATGCCTTATACCTGGTCCCTTGGCACCTCGTGATCACACTGGCCGGTGTGCTTCTTCCATGTGGGCTTTTTTGCTTCTGAGCTAGATGGCTGCTTGTTCACCTTCAAGCCTTTAAGACCCCAGACACTATCTCTTTTGATAGCCGGGCACCATCAGCTTTCTTCACCACATTTGCTTATGCACCCATTTGTCTTCAGCGGTCCTATCATGGAGGTGTGCAGTCAATGATATGATTTTTTGTTCTTTGATGCCTGGTAACTGATCCCCCTGGGACCACTCAATCACTTCCATGTGGACTTTGTTGCTTCTGAGCTAGATGGCCGCTTGTTTATCTTCAAGCCTTTAAGACCCCAGTTACTATCTCTTTTGATAGCCGGGTACCATCAGCTTTCTTCACCACATTTACTTGTTCACCCACTTTGGCTCCAGCCGTTGTGTCGGGAGAGTGAGCATCACAGAGTTCCAATTTAATAAAAGAAGGTATTCATGCATTGAGGGAGTGTTTGAGTAGAGGCCCAAGGTCCTTCCGCCACCTTAATACTTGACCTATAAATATAGACACAGAGATCTATTTCCCCATCCTCCTATATATATATTTGCATGTACGTGTCTTTGTCTAGACCTCCATGAATGCCCTTTGACTCCTAGCTCTTTCCTCCATCTCCCTTGACTTTCCTCCTGCCCTACTACCATGCTTCGTCGCCACCTGGGCTAGAGTATACCTCTTCTCTAAGCAACCTTACCCTTGATCATTTCCCACCATGCCTGCCACTCCCCCTTCTCTACCATTTGGGGTTCCATGTTTTTCCCTTGTCCCTGGGTTTGTTAACACCACTTCCTTAACCCCCCTACCCCCCCACCCCAAGTCCCCCCGGAACTGTCGGTCCCGTTGTTTTTCCTCCAGATAGTTCATCCAGCCTGTCCTATTCAGACAGACCTGTGGAGTCACTAACATGCACGAAAACAAGACAGAGGAAAACAAAGCAACAGTATACAACCAGACAACAAAACAACAAAAACAAACCACTGACAAAGAACAGAACAAAACAGTTCACAAGAGAAAAGCTTGTAGTTAGTTCAGGGATCGTTTGCTGGCCCTTAGGAGCGTTTTCCAGTCCAGTCTGTTGGGGCACCACGCCCTGGCCCCAAAGTCCACTTTCAGCATTCCCTGGGGACCTTGCCACTCCATTCCCTTGCTGTTCCGCTGTACTCCCCCAGTGATTTGCCTCGGTGTGGTGGGATCAGGTCAGGTGCAATTCCCACACTGTGTCTCCGGTGCTGTCCCCTGTATCGCCCTTAGTCACCAAGGGTGTGAGGGACGATGCTGGGAGAGTGGAGGGTGAGTGGGTTGGAAGGGGGAAACTGATTGCAAGGATCCACATGTGACCTCTTCCCTGGGAGAGGGACAGCAGAGAAGGGGGGAAGGGAGACTCCGGATAGGGCAAGATATGACAAAATAACGAGGTATAAATTACCAAGGGCACATGAGGGAGGGGGGAAAGGGGAGGGAGGGGAAAAAAAAAAGAGGACCTGATGCAAGGGGCTTAAGTGGAGAGCAAATGCTTTGAGAATGATTGGGGCAGGGAATGTATGGATGTGCTTTATACAATTGATGTATGTATATGTATGGATGGTGATAAGAGTTGTATGGGTCCCTAATAAAATGTAAAAAAAGAAAAGAGGAGAAAAAAATGATTAGGGCAGGGACTGTACAGATGTGCTTTATACAATTGATGTATGTATATGTATGAACTGTGATAAGAATTGTATGAGCCCCTAATAAATTGTTAAAATTAAAAAAAATAAAAAAGTTAAAAAAAAATAGAAGTTAGATTAGAAGTCTGATGGAACATGGATTTGATTAGAACAAACAAAAAGCAGAGAGATGGTTTTGCTATTTCTGTAAATGTGTATTGAATTCTCCTATAAGTCAGACAAGCAGCCCTGGCAATGCAGTAGTAAAGTGTTCACTCTACTAACCAAAAGGTTGGTGGTTCAAATCCACCCCCTGGCTCCATGGGAGTAGACTTGACTAATTAATGCTCTCATAAAAAGTACAGATTTGGAGACTCTATGGAGCAGTTCTACTGGATCACTATGATCCAAATTGACTCCACCCACAACATAAATATGGAGATTCCATGTATCTCAAAGGAGGATTCTTCATCATCAGACTTTTAATGGCTGACTTCTAAAAGTAGATTATCAGGCTATTTGTAGGGGTAGCTCCAAATCTTCAATTGTAAACATTAGCAGCTGACAAGTTAACCATTTACACCACCTACCATGAGTTGGAATCATCTGGATGGAATCTAGTTATTTGGATTATAGCAGGCCCAGGCTAGGCATCAAAGGTACAACGATGAAGAAGACATAGTCTTTTCCTCAAATAAATTTAAACTGAAATTTTTCCAGCTATTCAGGAACCACTTCTGTTTAATTGCCATATTATTGACCTATATCAGTAGATATTTTGAATATTGAGAAATGTGTTCATTTACTTGTTTATTTTTCACTAATTTGAAATATATATTATGCCCAGTGAATTTTAAAAGGGTTTAGTAGCCTTCAGATCTAAGAAGATGGATAAAACACTTGTGTTTACACACTGTTTTAAACTGCCTTAAAATAAAAGTGTAGGTGTGAAAAACAAAATAAATATATACAGCAGAAATAAGAGAGATATTGTAAGCAGATAAAGATAATTCAAAAAAACATGTTAGATATTTACAGGTAAAAAAAGAGAAATCTTGTTTAGGAAATGAAATACTTGGCAAGCTATAGTAAAGAAATATAGCTATATTTTATTTTAACTTGATTCATTACATATATTTTTTTTTCAAAAGAAATTTGGCAGCATCGGCATTAAGGTTCCCTTCTAGCTTCCCACCTCACATAGCCAGAAACTTGGTCTAGACAGGATTCTACATCTATTAAATGATCCATCAAGAGGAAAATGTGGATTGGTGGTACTATATGGTCATCAATGGTGTCATCTTTGACCCTAGATCACCTATGTTCAAATCCTGGCCTTACCATTTATTAGTCCCCCCCCCAGCTTAAATTGAAAAAACCATAATTGTAATTGGGTGGATTTACAGAGCCGATCAGTTTTAAACTCCATATTCATATATAGTTTTGGCACATTCAGTGCAGTCCCCACAACACTGACCCTACCTCCTCCTTTTCTAACCCGTCTGAACTTTGTCCTTGTGTAAATGCTGTCCCTTTCCCTAAACTGGCGTATCGTTCTAGGTATACATCCCTGGAATTCTTCCCCATCCAGGCCTGTCTGTTTGGTTGAAAATTGATACACAGAGCTGAGTTTAGTTCCAGACCTGAAGGGTGACTAAGGGTCATAGTTTCAGGGGATCCCACAGTATCTGACCAGCAGAAGCATGATGTTTCATTCCACATTTTTCTCTCATTCTGTCCAGGACCCTTATAAATGATCAATTTTTTAGTAGTAGTGGTAGCTGGGTACTACTTCCTTTTTCTGGTCTTTGGGTGAAGCCTGATAGTCACATAGTCCACAGCCCATTGGAATAATTGTTTCCATCTCCTTGATTTTCAGCACTTTTATCTTCTCTGAACACGGTGAGAATGATAGTTGCATCTTAGAGGGCTCCTCATGAACTTTTTTTTTCTTGTCTCATGAATTCTCATGATCACAGGCAGTACCCACAGAATGCAGACTGCTGTCTTGGTAAGCTGTTATGTCAGTGTCCCTGGAGACGTTGGTCCTGAGCCCCCAGCACTGTGACTCATCCCTTTAAGGAATTTGCTTTTACGCTTAGTTTTCATAACTGTGGGTGTATCTGTCTGCATGCATGCATGTGTCCGTGTATGTGTGTGTCTCTGTGTGTGCATGCGTGTATGTGTGTTTTCATTGCTGCCTTGCCTCATGGTTTCAGCTGAGAAATCACATGTTAGTTTTATTAGTTCTCGTTTTTAGGTAGCTTTTTCTTTATCCTAAGCTTTCATCAGGATTCACTCTCGTTCTGGAAGTTCGAATATGATATACATGGTGATTTCCCTTTGGTGTCTCTCCTACCTGGGGTATATACAGTTTCTTGAATGCTTATAATGTCTTCTTTAAGAATAGTGGGGACATTTTCTTCCAAGAACTTTCTGACCATCTTCTCTGTGCTTTCTTGGTCTCCCTATTCTGTTGTGATTCCTCTTGGTGGGATCCCCATAATCCTTGGACTTTCGTCAGATGTTTTCTTCTCCTTTGTCTCATTGTTCCTCAACCAGATTAAGAATGCAAGATTTGCCTCCAAGCTCTCTAATTCGGCCTTCCAGTGACTCAATTCTACTTTTGCTCTTTCAAGAGATTTTCTTTTTCAATACCCCCAGCATGTCTACCTTCAGTGTAAACGTTTGTTTCTTCCCCAGCAATTTAGCAACCATTACCCCAAGTTCTGGAATATATATCTTATGAAATACTTTATCACACAGTTTCTCATCAGAGAGAGTTTGGTTGTGTATTTTCGAGTAATGATTTCTATCACTGTATTTTGGTCACTTGTTTGAACTACTGTTTTGCTCCACGTGTTCTAAAGTGGCTTTTTGCTTCTCTTTTTTTAAATGCCAGAGACATTGTTTATTTTATTTCAATCGTCAATTATTATGTTGGTGTGGTATTAGGCACTCAGCACCTGCCTCCCGGAGGGTGTGATCGGAGATGTGAGCGTGTGCAGCACAACTGAGGGCAGCTTAGCTGGTGCTGACCATTGCCTGTCAATTAGGAGGCCCAGTTCTTGAGGTTGCGTGAGCAATGGGTGCTCTTGTATCTCCTTTCTTGTCAGCATCCGTGTGCCCAGCCACATCTCTGAAAGCCACTTGTAAAATTCAAGATAGGGGCACTAATTAAGACAATTCACCCGGATGTGCCCTCTCTCACCACTTCCTTTCCGCTGCTTCGCCCAGCCTGTGTTCAACCCACTTCTATACCCTTCCCTCCCAAACTCAGCCTCCCCAGATTGTCACTGGCCTCTATTTCACCAGCTCTCTGCTGTCTTTACGAGTGTGGTTATGGTCTGGGTAGGTAGCCGCCCTCTCACCAGGACTCCGCTGCTCATGTCGTCTTTCCGTTCTTAGTTGTGCGACCTCTATCAGCTTCCTTAGTTGCCTTTTCCTCCGTGTCTTTGGCTGAAAAATACTTCTTAGATTGTTTGCGTTTTTAGCTCAATGAATCTATATGAAACATTTACTTGGCACGTGAAAACAACAACAACAAAAACTGAAACAACAGTAAAAAAAACAAAACAACTCACTGTCACAGAATCAACTCAGAGCGATCCTATAGGACATAACAGAACTGCCCTCGTGGGTTTCCAAGAGGGAGAATCTTTACAGGCGTAGGAAACTTCATCTTTCTCTCAGAGTAACTGCTGGTTTGGAAATGCTCACCTTGCTGCTTAGTATTCCAAAACATAACCCACAAAACCACCAGTGCTCCTGTTAGCCATGACTATTTGTGATAGTCTGGGTCCTTTAGAGAAACAAATCCACAGAAACCCATGTAGAAGAGAGAGTTTTAGATAAAGGGTGAGTGCACATCAAGAAAACATCCCAACCCGGTGCTGCCCCAAGCCCACAAGTCCAACATTAACCCATATGTCGACACCAACCCACAAAGTTTTCCTCCATCTTACAAAACACACACTATGATGCTCACTGCACTAGGAAAGCCGAATCAGTGAACGTGTAAGCATCTCAGCGCTGGCAGGGGTCTCCCCATGGCTGCTCCAGCACCCAGGGCTGCATCGGGGTAGGTCCATGTGGTTTCTCCTTGGGGATGTCTTGCAGGACGTGAGCCTTGCCAGCTGAAACAGGGAACTGACTAAGGCAGCTGCACCCTGGTTCGACCATCAGAAAGCAAGAAACTCAAGAACTCGAAAGGCGAGGCTCACAGAGCCATTTTTTGTTCCACCCTTCAATTAACCCCACATGTGTTTACCTCACTATTATTACCCAGTCACCAGGTTTAACTGGGGAAAACCTGTTGGGAAGATACCTAATTTTAGGTGATTCCATGAGCCCCTGACCAGTCTAGAGATGGCTCTCATTGAAGCACTCAGCAATCTGTGAGCAGCTCTAAATTCTGAACACAGCAAACTAGTGAAAACATTCAGCAATATAAGAAGTATGATCAGCAACCCTAGGGGGAACAGATGACTAATAAACTCTTCCTTGAGTCACCTCTACCAAACTCACTAGATTGAATGGCATAGGCTGCTAAGTGAGTGTCTGCTAACTAGCGTCAGCAGCTCTAAACCACCAGCTGCTTCATGAGGGAAAAGTGAAGGTTTTCTATCCCCACAGAGATCTGCATTCTCAAAATCCCACGGGGACAGGTCTATGCTATACTACAAGGTAGCTATAAGTTGGATAAGCTCTACAGTACTGCTATGAATAAACAGGGAAAACATTATACACAGAAGGTTTATATTTCCAGGCCAAGCGTACAGAGGAGGAACACCAGAAATGAAAGTAGGATGAGGCAAACCAGATAGGAAGAACAATAAACAGAAACCTAGATGTGCTTAGAAGAAATGAAACTAGAGTATTCTTTATGAAAAAAAGAAGAAACATAGATGTGCAATTTCACTCTGATCACATGGCATCCACGTAAAAAAAATCCCAGCAAATTAAATAGTAGAATATTATTATCAGGCATATTCAGTAGGCCAGCACCTGAAGCCGACATTTAAGGAAAACTAGCCTGGCCGTTGTAGAAAATGGAAGTGATGTGAGAAATATAGAATCCTAAAAAAATAATGCTAACAATGTCTAATTGGTAGGCTCAGCAAATAAGTCATTAAGTTGATGAAATATAAACAATGCAATAAAAATAGTGGAATCCTGTAACCAAATGGAAGTGTGTGTCCATTTCTATGTGCTTTTTGTGTATGTGTGGACATGTTTATATATTTTAGCAAATGTGCGTAGGAACTAGAAAAATATTCATAATGGGAGAGCACAGCTGGGCTATTAGAAGGAGATGTACTGAACTCAGATGGACAGAGCCAGGGCATTTTAAGTAGAGAAAACATAATAAGCAATAGAATGAAGTCTAGGGAAACACAGGTAGCTACCTGCAGAAATGTTATAGGGCTAAGGTGTTGAGGCAGGTGAAGTAGAAGCTACTTCACAAAGGACTCATGCAGCGTTAGATACACTAGAGAGCTTGAATTTATCTTGTCCACAATAAGTAGGACATTGATGCATGACAGGGCTTCGAAATGTTGATGGAAATATGTAATTAGAAAAATGGAAATCTTCCATGAAATTTTTGAAGCTCTCTTGTAGTTGGTGGAGCTGACTAGTTTTTTTTTTAAAGGGTTGATTTATATGATCAAATGTAATTTTTCCATTGATGACTACATGTACTACTTGTCATCTGGATCCCAGTATATAATCATGAGAGAAGAAGAAAGACCAAGCAACTAGTTTAAGTTGACTTAGTGGCTTTGGCATGAAAGTGGGCGATGAAAGGTAGTAAAGCGATCAAATGGATTGGCCTTGGCAATGCTCCACAGTGAGAGAGACGGGACGAGGAGCAGGTTCCATAAGTCCCTGTTTAGCTAGTTGTCACTGTTCAGAAATGGCATCTGATGTTGCGTAATTGAAAATTTGGGGCTGAACTTGGAATTGGGTTCTAAGAACATAAACACAGTCCTTTGTCATCTGTTTCTCTATTTGAACGATGAGACCAAAGGGTGTGTCTAAAACATACTTGTTGTCCCCAAGCAGGTACAGGCTTAAGTCTAAGTTTTTGTATATCTTCCTTTTTCTTTTCTACCCCTTTTCAAAATGTTGGCTGTTTACTCTTATTGCAAATGTAATTACAATCACGGCAAAATCTTAAGCCAACCTAAAGTGTAAAAAAGTAGAGAATAAAACTGAAGGTTGGCTCCCAGTGACAACCATGTCTAGTAGCATTTCTAACAGTATAGGTTCTCAAACTTGTTTTAGCCACCATCCCCTTTTCAGAACAAAAATTTTTTTCAATGTCCCACTGGGAATTAAAGACTTTTGCACTTTATGCCATAATCCAAGATAAAGTGTAGGTATCTGCTTTTACAGCCCCCTGTAACAGTCCAGAGCCCCACAGGGGTGGTATGACCCATTTTGGGAAATACATGTCTACAGACTCCCAGAACTAATATGTATATAAAATCCACTTACAACAGCATACTTATAGTGACCCTATAGGGAGCTCTGGTGGTGTAGTGGTTACAAATTGGACTGAAATCTGCATGGTCACCAGCTTGAAACCACCAGCAGCTCTTCATGAGAAAGACTGAATTGTACATTCCAGTAAACAGTTACAGTCTCAGAAACACATAGGGTGGCAATGAGTTTGGTTTGGGTTTCCGAAATCATAAATGTCTACAGGAGTACCCAACCTCATATTTCCCCCAAGAGGCCACTTGTGTGTTCAAACTTGTGTGTTCAAATTGACCATTGTAGTTAGCAGCCCCAAACTTAACTCAATACACAACTAGGACTGCAAGGTCTGTTTTCCTAAGAGAGAGAGAGAGAGAGAGAGAGAGAGAGAGAGAGAGAGAGAGAGAGAGAGAGAGAGAGAGACCCTGAACTACCAGCCTTTGTGCTGGTGGTTTTACCATAATTTTACTCAGTGTTGGAAAATGGTTTTTAAAAGTTATACCAGTTTATTCCATTGTCAGTTAATGACACTTTTCCATGAACTTTTTCAAGTTCCCTCTCAGTACCAGTAGAAAATTTTATACTTTCTTGATTTTTTTCATTCTTCGCTAACATTTGTTCATTATGATTTTGCTTTTGTCTATTTTGGGGAGAAGGGATATGAATATATTGGCATTTTCCTTAATATTGTTTATATTGCCATTTCTCTTATGAAACAGAAGTCTTGCCCTTCCCCTCTGTTTACCATCCAGTTGAATTTTCTCATTTGCAAGTTGTTCATATACTTTATCTAGTCATAGCCCACTTAACAATTTTCTTTCTCAGATACTACCCTTTACGGGACTTCCTTTCCAAACTCACTTCCCTACACCCAGAATTTTT
This sequence comes from Tenrec ecaudatus, assembly GCF_050624435.1. Taxonomy (NCBI): domain Eukaryota; kingdom Metazoa; phylum Chordata; class Mammalia; order Afrosoricida; family Tenrecidae; genus Tenrec; species Tenrec ecaudatus. Next base: position 69,633,678 of record NC_134539.1, on the reverse strand, counting down.
AAGGTGATATCAGTTTATATTTCAGTTTAGGAGCGGGAAAGGTCAATTGAGGATAAAGAGTGATGCAGGCAAGAGAGCAACATGTTCTTCTGAAAATATGAGTTTTAAGATCAGTGAAGGTAGATGGAGTGTGCAACCTCAAAGTTAGCCACCCACTAATAGCTTCATGGTACATGGTGACATTGGCACGCTGTCCTAGCATTTCTACCTATCATGATGACCCAGACTTAAGGCCACAAAGGACAATATTGCTGAATCCTATGTGTAGGGAACATACCTGGCCGTAAACCAGAAATTATTAAGGAAGGCGGTAATAGTTTCCTGCAGATCACTTAGCTAAAAGTTGATCTTGTTCTCACCTGTATGGTTTATAATGATTCTAAATCGTTCTCAGAAAGAATATGACTCATTTAATCTCCCTTTAATGAGGACTTCTGTTTCGGCAACATTTTACTGGAATTTATGTGAAATGTTTTCTTTTTAGAGCTGTTCCTCAGTTATCTATCTCCCCTTTCTTTCTTTTTTTAACTCTTTTGATGAGGTTGTGAATATGCTGTGTACTCCATATGAGTGTTCCTTGGAAATGAAGCATCTTTGAGATGGGCCTAGTGAAAGAGAACAGGGAGAGCTGTGAACAGTTTCCTGCAGTGCAAAAGGATTGGGAACACAGAATGGGAACATATTGAGTGGCCTTCATTAGGTGGATGCTCAGGCTATCGGAGGTGGACTGCCATCTCCATTGATCCCTTGGCTGAACAGTTAATATGCCTGCACCAGGATACCAAACAAATATCTGAATATTGTTGCAAGAAAAACAGAAACAAAAATTCACTCCTATCAAGTTGATCCTGACTCATAGTGACCCTTTAGGATAGCATAGAACTGCCCCTGTGGATTTCCAAGATTGTAACTGTTTTTGAAATGGTTTAATATATATTTTTACTCATTTTTTGTTTTGTTTTAAAAAACATTTTATTGGGGGCTCATACAGTTCTTATCACAATACATTCATGCATCCATGTGTCAAGCACATTTGTACATTTGTTGTTATAATCATTTTCAAAATATTTTCTTTCTACTTGAACCCTTGATATAAGCTCCTCATTTTCCCTCCCCCACCTCTTTCCTTCATGATTCCTTAATAATTTATACATTTTTATTTTTTCATGTCTTACACTGACTGTCGCCTGTCCCTTAGGTAGGGGTTATATGTAGATCATTGTGATCAGTTCCCTTTCTCACCCCACCTTCCCCTTACCCTCCTGGTATCGCTACTCTGATGATTGCTCCTGAGGGGTTTATCTGTCCTGGATTCCCTGTGTTTCCAACTCTTTCTGTATTCGTGTACATGTTCTGGTCTAGCCAGACTTGTAAGGTAAAATTGGGATTATAATAGTGCGGGGGGGAGGTGGGGGAAGGAAGCATTTAGGAGCTAGAGGAAAGTTGTATTTTTCTTTGCTGCAACATCACACCCTGACTGGCTCGTCTCCTTCCCGAGACCCTTCTGTAAGGGGATATCCAGTGGTCTACAAATGGGTTTTGGGTCTCCACTCCAGACCTCCCCCCTCATTCACTATGGTAAGATTTTTTTTTGTTCTGATGATGCCTTATACCTGATCCCTTCGACACCCCGTGATCGCACAAGCTTGTGTGCTTCTTCCATGGGGGCTTTGTTGCTTCTGAGCTAGATGGCTATTTGTTTACCTTCAAGTCTTTAAGACCACAGACACTATATATTTTGATAGTCGGGCACCCTCAGCTTTCTTCGCCACATTTGCTTATACACCCATTTGTCTTCAGCGATCTTATCAGGGAGGTGAGCACACAATGATATGATTTTTTTTATCTTTGATGCCTGATAACTGATCCCTTTGGCACCTCATGATCACATGGGCTGGTGTGCTTCTTCCATTTGGGCTTTGTTGCTTCTGAGTTAGATGGCCGCTATTTATCTTTAAGCCTTTAAGACCCCAGATGTTATATCTTTTGATAGCCAGGCACCATCAGTTTTCTTCACCACATTTGCTTATTCATCCGCTTTGTCTTCAGTGGTTGTGTTAGGAAGGTGAGGATCATAGAATGCCTATTTAATAGAAGAATGTATTCTTGCATTGAGGGAGTACTTGAGTGGAGGCCCAATGTCCTTCTGCTACCTTAATAATAAACCAATAAATATATGCACATAGATCTATTTCCCCATCCTCATATAAAAGTATATTTGCATATGTACATGTCTTTATCTAGACCTCTATAAATGCCCTTTGTCTCCCAGATCTTTCTTCTATTTCCCTTGGCTTTCCTCCTGTCCCACTATCATGCTCAGTCCCTACGAGGGTTTCAGCAATTCCCCTTGGTTACATTACCTTTAATCATGCCCTACCAGGTGTCCTACACCTTCCTCACCACTGATTTGGATCACTTGTTGTTCCCTTATCCCTGGGTTTGTTAACACCACTACCTTTCCCCCCACCTATCCCTCGTCATGTCTCCCTGGAACTGTTGGTTCTGTTCTTTTCTCCTCCAGTTTGTTCATCCAGCCTATCTTATTTACACAGACCTGCGGAGATAATAACATGCACAAAAACAATACAGAGCAAAACCATGCAACAATATACAACAAAACAGCAACAACAACATACCAATGACAACAAAACAAGAAAGAAAAGCTTGTTTGTTGGCCTTTAGGAGTGTTTTCCAGTCCAGTCTTTTGGGGCACCACGCCCTGGCCCCAGAGTCCACCTTCAGCATTCCCTGGGGACCTCACCGCTCCATTCCCTTGCTGTTCTGTTATATCCCCTTAATGTTTTGCCTCGGCATGGCGGGATCAAATCGAGTGAAATTCCCATACTGTGTCTCTGGTGTAGTCCCTTGTAGGACTATGGGTGAGTGAGGGGAGTCATGTCTCATAGTGGGGCTGGCCATGTGGTCCTCTCTGTGGACTGGCTGTTCTAATTGGGAACATCGTCATCAAGGCCTGGTGGGCCAGGATGTGCCCCACTCTCTCCTCCTTCCCCTTCATCTGCTCCAGAGTGCTTTGATCAGATATGTTCCTCTCCTGGAGCTGCAGATTCAATGCTGTCATTTGAAATAAATTCTTCGGGGGGGAGGGGCAGGTGTCCACTTAGTAGTTAAATTGGGGCCAGCCTCCCAGACCTCTCCACTGGTTTCCTACTGCACTCTGGCATGTTGCATTCATATCTTGGAGCACTGGGTTGAAGTCTGGTCCCTCTTTCCCTGTGGAGATGTAAACAATATCCTTTCCTTGGGTGGGTTAGTGCCCTGTGCCCCCGCTACCCGTTTCTTTTTATTATTATTTTCTTTTCCTTTCCCCACCTCCTTTCTAGTTGTCTACCATGTGTATCCCTGTATTTCGTCTGGTTCCTGCCATATTACCTGGTCCCCACCCCAGAAAAGTTGGTATACAGTAGTGTTTTCACTACACCATTTTTGCATTTTTAAAAAACATTTTATTAGGGGCTCATACAACTCTTATCACAGTCCATGCATATACATACATCAATTGTATAAAGCATATCTGTACATTTTTGCCCAAATAATTTTCTTTTTTTTCTCCTCTTTTCTTTTTTTACATTTTATTAGGGATTCATACAAGTCTTATCACAATCCATACATATACATACATCAATTGTATAAAGCACCTCCGCACATTCCTTGCCCCAATCATTCTCAAAGCGTTTGCTCTCCACTTAAGCCCTTTGCATCAGGTCCTCTTTTTTTTTTTCCCCTCCCTCCCCGCTTCCCCCTTCCTCATGTGCCCTTGGTAATTTATACATCGTTATTTTGTCATATCTTGCCCTATCCGGAGTTTCCCTTCCCCCCTTCTCTGCCGTCCCTCTCCCAGGGAGGAGGTCACATGTGGATCCTTGTAATCAGTTCCCCCTTTCCAACCCACTCACCCTCCACTCTCCCAGCATCGCCCCTCACACCCTTGGTCCTGAAGGTATCATCCACACTGGTATCCCTGTGACTCCAGCCCTCATACGTGCCAGTGTACAACCTCTGCCCTATCCAGCCCTGCAAGGTAGAATTCGGATCATAGCAGTTGGGGGGAGGAAGCATCTTTTAAAGCTTACCTCAGTGGACTCATATTGCACTTGTCCTTTTTGTCTTGACTTACTTCACGTAGCATGATTTCCTTCAGTTTTCCCCATGCAGCAATGTACTTCATATGTTCATCACTGCTTTTTTTTTGATGCGTAGTACTCCAGTGTATGCATATACCACAGCTTTTTAATCCAATCAGGAGTTGAAGGAAATTTGGATTGCTTCCAACTCCTTGCAATTGTGAACATTGCTGCAATGAACACTGGAGCACAGATGTCTGGCCTTGTTTCTTGCCTCTTCTGGGTATATGCCCAGTAGGAGGATTGCTGGGTCGTTTGGTAAATCGATTTCCATCTGTTTTAGGTATCGCCAGATCGATTTCCATAGTGGCTGTACATACTTACAGGTCCACCAGCAGTGGATGAGAGTTCCTGTCTCCCCACAGCCCATCAAACATTTGTTGCTTTTTGATTTTTTGAATTGGGCTACCTTTGAGGGTGTTGGGTGGCACCTCATTGGTATTTTAATTGGCATTTCTCTTATGGCTAAAAATCAGGAACATTTTCTCATATGTCTGTTGGCCATTCAGATTTCTGTCCCTGTGAAACTTCTGGTCAGGTCCTTTGCCCATCTCTCAAGTGGGCAATTAGTTTTTTCATTTTGGAAGCTAGCAGAGTATTGTAGATTTTAGTAATAAAGCCTTTGTCTGATGTGTCATTACTAAAGATGTTTTCCCAGTCTGTGGACTCTCTTATTACTCTCTTGGTGAATTCTTTCAGTGTACACAGGTGTTTTTCTTCAGTATATCCCGTTTATCAATTTGTGCCTCCTCTGTGTTTTTGTCCTTCCCTATTTCTGATAGCCTGTGTATTCCCTGTGCCAAAGTTCTCAGGTTGGTCCCAATTCCCTCATTGATGGTCCTAATAGTTTGGGGTTTAGCTTCAAGGTCTGTGATCCACCTTGAGTTTATTCTTGTGCATGGAGTGAGATAAGGGTCTTGCTATATTTTACTTCAGGTAAATATCATTTTTTCCAGCACCACTTGTTAAAGAGGGCATCTTCTTCCCATTGTATATTTTTGGGGTCCTTATCAAAGATCAGTCGTCTGTATGCAGATGATTTTTTTCCTGGGTTTTCAGTTCTTTGTCATCGGTCTGAGTATCTGTCATTGTACCAATACCATGTGGTTTGTCAACTGTGGCTGTACAGTATGTGCTAAAGTCAGACAAAGCAAGCACTCCCACTGTGTCCTTCTTCTTGAGGAGTTCTCTGCTAATTCTGGGCTTCTTCCTTCTCCATATTAAGTTGGTAAACAATTTTTCCATTTGTTTGAGGAAAGATGAGAGTAATTGTATCAGGATTGCATTAAATTTATATAGTGCCTTTGGCAGAACTGACATCTTGACTATATTGAGTCTTCCAATCCACGAGCATGGGATATTCTTCCATTTGTTGAGGTTGCTCTTGCTTTCTTGTAATAGTGTTCTGTAGTTTTCCTCATATAGATCTTTTGTTCTTTTTGTCAGGTATATCTCTAGATATTTCCATTTGTGTTTGGCTACTGTGCAGGATACCACCCTTTTGAACTCATCTTTTGTGGTCCTATCCAATATGCATAAAAGTCCAATGGACTTCTGTTTGTTGATCTTGTATCCTGCCACTCTGCCAAACTCCTCTATTGCTTCCAGTACTCCCCTTATGGAGCTTTTGAGATTTTCCATATATAAAATCATATCATATTCAAATAACAATAGTTTCACCTCTACTTTCCCCAGATGAATACCTTTGATGTCTTTTCTTTGCCTTATCCTGTTAGCTAAAACCTCCAGCATGATATTAAATAAAAGTGGGGACAAGAGACATCATTGTCTGGTTCTCTTTTTCAGTGAGATTGTGTAAGTCTTCTCTCCATTGACTACCATGTTGGCTGTTGGTTTTTCATACATACTTTGTATTGTCTTGAGAAATTTTCCTTCCATTCCTATCTTCTCAAGTGTCTTAAACAGGAATTGGTGTTGGATGTTGTCGAATGCTTTTTCTGCATCTATTGATAGTATCGTGTTGTTCTTGTAGTTTTTCATGTCAATGTGATGAATAATATTATTGGTCTTTCGCATGTTGAACTATCCCTGCATCTCTGGTATGAATCCCATTTGGTCATGGTTAATTATTTGTTTTATATACTTTTGTATTCTGTTGGCTAGTATTTTGTTAAGGATGTTTGCATTGATGTTCATTAATGATATTTGTCTGTAGTTCTCAATTTTTGTGGGATCCTTGCCCGGTTTTGGTATCAGGGTTTTGGTATACTAGCTTCATAGAAGGAGTTTGCCGTCTTTTTCTATGCCCTGGAAGAGTTTGTGTAGGATGGGTGTTAGTTCTTCCCTTAATGCTTGGTAGAATTCTCCAGTAAAGCCATCTGGTCTAGGGCATTTTTTGTTGGTTATCCCTTGAAAACCTTGTCTATTTCTTCTATTGCTATGGGTCTGTTGAGATTCTTGGCGTCCATCGAAGATAGTCTAGGCAGGGATTTTTCCCCCCAAGAATTTGTCCATATCTTCCAAATTGTTGAATTCATTGGAGTATAATCCTTCATAGTACTGTGTAATTATCCTATTGATTTCATTAAGGTCTGTTATAATGTCCAGTCTTTCATCCCTTATTATTACTATTGAAATTTGTTCCCCCTTTCTTGGGTTAGGTTTGCCAGTGGTCTGTCGATTCTGTTTATGCTTTCAAAGAACCAACTTTAAGAAGCATTAATTTTTTCCCATAGTTTTCTTATTTTCCCTCTCAACCATCTCAGCCCTGATTTTTATCATTTCTTTTCTTTTCTATTAGTAGGTTTATCCTGCTGACTCTGCTCTAGTTGTAAATTTTGTGCCAGCATATCATTCACGAGTCTCTTTTCCATTCTCAGGTGTGCATATATTGTTGTGAAACTTCCTCTGATAACTACCTCTGCTGTGTCCCATAAGTTTTGGTACAACGTGTGCTCATTCTCCTTGGTTTCTAGAAATTTCCTAATTTCATCTCTGATCTGTGCCAGTATGCACTCCTTTTGCAGCAGAGTTATTAATTCTCCAATTATTTACTCTTGTTTTCTTCATTTTCCTTTTATTGATTTCCAGCCTTATGGTTCAGTGGTCAGAGAAAGAGGTCTGTATGATATCAATGTGCTTAAATTTATGTAGATTCACCTTGTGCATGTGGTCTACCTTCGAATATGTGCCATGTGGGCTTAAGAAGAATGTGAATTTTTTGTATTTTAATGAAAAGCTCTGTAAATATCTATCAGGTAAAATTGTCTAATTGTAGTGTTTAGCTCTCTAGCCTCCTTGTTGAATTTCTTTTCTTGTGATCTATCTTTCTTTGAGAGAGCTGTGGAGGTCAGCAGTGGAGTGTGAGAGAACAGGAAAGAGACAAAGAGGAGAAAAAAATTAGAAAGTAGACTGCTTAGACTGTGCAGGGGGTGGGGGTGGGTATATTGAAAAGAGAGAGAAACAAAAGAAACAGTGTAGCTGAGTCCTGATCCCTGCCCATGGTGCTACAAGGGTTTAGTCCCTGCCCAAGGAGGCAGAGGTGGCAAGGTGTGGCTGTGTTGAGAAAAAGCCCCTGCAAGACCTCCAAGACTGTGGGGGGATAGAGAACAGAGATGGTAACAAAAGTAACAATGTAGCTGAACCCTGATCCCTGCCCATGGAGCTGCAAGGGTCCGGTCTCTGCCCCGAGGTAGACAGTGGCAAACTGGCTGTGTTGAGACGAAGGCCCCCTATGGGCTACAAATGGTCCTGGCTCCAGTAGAGACAGTGGCAGGGCCCAGGTCAAGCCCCAGCCGGCTTCCAATGAGGTAAGCTGAAAGCCCTCAGCCCCTCAAAACCCTGTGGATCTATGCCTACTGATCTTTTTGATGCTCCTCATGCTTTCCAGCAACATTGAATTTCCCTCCAAGCAACTTTCCTGGGCTGAATTCTACATAGTCCCTCTGGTACGTGTTACTCCATCGCCATCTTCCCGGAAGTCCCCTCTTTCTTCTTCAGCCTTTTGATATCAGCTCCTCTTTAATCCTTCCCTCCCCACCTTGACTCCCTCACAAACCCATAATATATTATGTATTGTTATTATTGTTTATACAAACCTTACATCACCCACTTTATCCCTTCATGTATAATTCTCGTTTATTTATCTCCAGGGTTGGGAGGTGGGTTTTTCAACCATCATTGCTTTCAGTTCCCCCTCTGCCCCCACTTCCCTTGTTTTTCCCCAATCGTCTTGGACTCCTTACTCCCATTACTGTGTCTGACGTGTTTGCCTATCCTGAATTCCATATATTAAAAGCGCTTGTCTGTACTTATGTATGTACACTGGTCCAACAGGATTTGTGAGGTAGGACTGAGATCATAACAATTGAGGGAGGAAAGATTTAAGATCTAGAGGAGTGCTGTGTGTTTTGTCGATCTTAAAATGTCCCCTGGATGTGCCTTCTCTTCCATGCAGCCCCTCTGTGGGAATGTCCAATTATCCACAGATGGGCTCTGGGTCTCTACTTTGACCCCTCTCCTTCATCTCAATGAGGTTTTTTTTAATTTTTGAACTTCTGGTACCTGTTCCCATCGACACCTCATGTTCACAGAGGCTGCTGTGTTACTTCCACCCGGGCTTTGTTGATTTCCTGCTAGATGGCCACTTGTTTGGCTTCAATCTTTTAAAACCCCAGATGCCATATTAGGGGCTCATACAACTCTTATCACAGTCCATACATATACATACATCAATTGTATAAAGCACATCTGTACATTCTTTGCCCTAATCATTTTCTTTTCTTTCATTCTTTTTTTTTTACATTTTATTAGGGACTCATACAACTCTTATCACAATCCATACATATACATACATCAATTGTATAAAGCACATCCATACATTCCCCGCCCCAATCATTCTCAAAGCATTTGCTCTCCACTTAAGCCCTTTGCATCAGGTCCTCTTTTTTTTCCCCTCCCTCCCCGCTCCCCACTCCCTCATGTGCCCTTTGTAATTTATACATCATTATTTTGTCATATCTTGCTGTATCCGGAGTTTCCCTTCCCCCCTTCTCTGCCGTCCCTCTCCCAGGGAGGAGGTCACATGTGGATCCCTGTAATCAGTTCCCCCATTCCAACCCACTCACCCTACACTCTCCCAGCATCGCCCCTCACACCCTTGGTCCTGAAGGTATCATCCACCCTGGATTCCCTGTGCCTCCAGCCCTCATATGTACCAGTGTACCACCTCTGCCCTATCCAGCCCTGCAAGAATTCGGATCATGGTAGTTGGGGGGAGGAAGCATCCAGGATCTGGGGGAAAGCTGTGCTCTTTGTCGGTACTACCTTGCACCCTGACTGACCCATCTCCTCTCCTAAACCCCTCTATGAGGGGATCTCCATTGGCCGACACTTGGGCCTTGGGTCTCCATTCTGCACTTCCCCCTTCATTCAATGTGGTATATATATATATATATATATATATATATATATATATATATATATATATATATATATATATACACACACACACACACACATATTCTTTTTTTTTTTTTTTTGCATGATGCCTTACACCTGGTCCCTTTGGCACCTCGTGATCGCACTGGCCGGTGTGCTTCTTCCATGTGGGCTTTGTTGCTTCTGAGCTAGATGGCCGCTTGTTCACCTTCAAGCCTTTAAGACCCCAGACACTATCTCTTTTGATAGCCGGGCACCATCAGCTTTCTTCGCCACATTTGCTTATGCACCCATTTGTCTTCAGCGATCCTATCGTGGAGGTGTGCAGCCAATGATATGATGATTTTTTTGTTCTTTGATGCCTGATAACTGATCCCTTTGGGATCACTCGCTCACTCAGGCTGGTGTATTCTTCCATGTGGGCTTTGTTGCTTCTGAGCTATATGGCCGCTTGTTTATCTTCAAGCCTTTAAGACCCCAGTCACTATCTCTTTTGGTAGCTGTGCACCAACTGCTTTATTCATGACATTTGCTTATGCACTCAGTTTGTTTTCAGCAATTGTGTCGGGAAGGGGGTCATCAGCCAGTGCCACAGTTTTAGAACAAAGTGTTCTTGTGTTGAGGAAAAACTTAAGTAGAGACCCAAAATCTGTCCATTACCTCAATGTATTGCCATATAAATATATGTCCATATACCAATAAACTTATTTTTATATATTGATATGTTTACATATGTACATTTCTATGTTTATAACTATAAACAGTTCTGTTTCCTAGTTTTTTCCTCTGTTTCCTTTTACCTTTCTCTTGCTCCATGATCATGCTCACCTCTCAATTTCTCTTGTCTAGATTAAGGTTGCTCCAACATTACCAGGAACTCTCTACCCCCTCACCATCAATTTTAGATCCCTAGTTGTTCCCCTGACCATGTTGTTATTTGCTCACTGCTCCCTCATCCCCACCTCCTCCTCCCCCAAGCACCCCTCAGAATCATCATTTCCATTGCTTTCTCCTCGAGCTTGCTTCTCATGCCTATTTTACATAGAGAGACAAACTAAATACAACAAAGAGAAAACAAACAAATAACAACAACAAAAATCAGACAAAGAAAAAAAACTATACATAATTCGAGGTCTGTCCACTGACCTTTATGACTATGTCACCACCAGGTAGCAGGCTTCAGGCACTGCCCCTCAGAGTCTGACAACTATTTTTTGGATTCTTCAGGGGCTTAATGACTTTGCTCCCATTGCAGGTCTGTTATGCTCCCTACTTGCTTGCCCCACTGTGTGTTGGAGGGTGGGGGTGGGGGGGTCAGACTCCCTACCTCCACTGGGTCCCCAGTATTGTTCTCTGTAGCACTATACTCCAGTGAGGGGACATCATGTCTAGCGCTGTTGTCTGACCTAGAGTCCTATCTGTGCTTTATCTGTTCTGAGCATGGATGTCGTCCTCAGGGCTTAGTGTGCCATAATGCGGTCTAGTCCCTTACTCTCTCTCTTTCCTTCTTAGTTTCACCCATGTGGGCAGAGCAGGCCAGCCCCTATCCCTAGCCTGCAACTTCAGTGCTGTCCTCTGTACCACATTCTTCTAGGGAAGGGGTCAGCATTGCCTGTATTGGGGCTGCCTCTATAGTCCTCTCCATTAACGGGTTACTCAGTGAGTGCAGTTAAGTTGTACTCAAGGCTTGGCACACAGTGATGAGGTCTGCACTCTCACCCCCTTTCCTGTGAAGACATAAAAAAAATACCCTACTGTGGGTGGATTCATGCCCTCTTCCCCCAATGCCATCATCTCTGTTTCTTTCACCCATCCTTGCCCCCTTTTCCCCTTCTTTATGTTGGGATGCCGTGTGCATCCTTGGGTTTGATCTGTCTCCCATCTGAATGCTTGCACCTCAACCAGTGGATTATGGATTAAGTAGCTTTTCTTCTGTGCCCACTGTGCTGATTGATCTTACCTCAGTGGACTCATGTTGTATTTGTCTTTTTGTGGTTGGCTAACTGCTTAACATAATTTCCTCCAACTCTTCCCATGAGACGATATGCTTCATGCTATCATCAGTGCTTTTTAGTGATGTGTAGTACTCCATTGTGTGTATGGGCCAGAGTTTTCTAATCTACACATCTACTGATAGAAATTTAATTTGTTTCCAATTCTTTGTGATTGTGAATTGTGCCTCAATAAACATTGGAATGCAGGTGACTGATCATGGAGTATTTCTTACTTCTCCCGGCTATATGACCAGTAGGAGGATTGCTGGGTCATAAGGTAACTCAATTTCCATTTCCTTTCATTATTGTGAGATCACTTTCCACAGTGGTTGTACATATCTACAAGATCACCAGCAGTGGCTGACAGTTCCTATCTTGCCACATCCCTTCCAACATTTGTTGAACTCTAATTTTTTTATTTGGGCTATCCTCAGGGGTATTAGGTGGTATCTCATAGTTGTTTTAATTTATATTTCTCTGATGGCTAATGATTGGAAGCATTTCCTCATATGTTTATTGACCATTTGGGTTTCCTCCCTATGAAATTTCTGTTCAGGTTTTTGGCCACCTCCTCAGAAGGCCATCTACCTTTTTCTTATTTCAGGCTAGCATGTAGTGTAGATTTTAGTAATACGTCTCTTATCACATGTAGTGTAGATTTTAGTAATAAGTCTCTTGTCTGATGTGTCATTGCTAAAAATATTTCCCCAGTCTGTGGGCACTCGTATTACTCTCTTGGAGAAGTTTTTTGACAGGTGTTTTGTCCTTAGTATATCCCACTTGTCAATTTCAGCTTCTTCTGTGTGTATATTCTTCCCTATTTCAGTTAGCCTATGCATTCCCCGCAGCAAAGGTTCTTAGGTTTGTCCCAATTCCCTTGTTGATGGCCTTAATAATTTGGGATTTTACTTTGAGGTCTGTGATCCACATTGAGTTTGTTATTGTGCATGGATGAGCTAAAGGTCTTGCTTCATTTTTGTGCAAGTTGCTATCCATTGTTTCCAGCACCACTTGTTGAAGAGGGCATCCACTTCCCAATTGATGTTTTCTTTTGTGTCCTTATCAAAGATTAGTTGTCTATATGCTAATGGTTTTATACCTGGACTATCTGTTCTTTTCATTGGTTGGAGTATCTATCATTATACCAGTACCATGCTGTTTTGACCACTGTGGCTATATAGTAGGTATTAAAGTCAATTAAAGAAAACCCTCCAATTTTGTCCTTCTTGAGTTCTCTGCTAATACTGAGCATCTTCCCTCTCTATATGAAGATGGTAGTCTGTTTCTCCAATTCTTTGAAAATGGTTGTTAGTATTTGTATCAGGATAATGTTAAACTTATATCATGCCTTGGGTAGTATTGACATCTTCACTATATTGAGTCTTCTGATTCATGAGCATGGGATATTTTCCCATTTTGGAGGTCACTTTTAGTTTCTTGTAGTAGGGGTCTGTAGTTTTCCTTGTACATATCTTTTTTGGGGGTTACGTATATCCCTAGATATTTCAATTAGTGATTGGCTATTGTAAAGGGCACTGCATTCTTTTTCTAAAATAATTGTATTGAGGGCTCTTACAGCCCTTATCACAATCTATACATATGTCCATTGTGTCCATCACATTTGTACATATGTTACCATCATCATTTTCAAAACATTTTCTTTCTACTTGAGCCCTTGATATCAGCTCCTCATTTTCTCTCCTCCCTCCCCTGCCCTCATTTTTTCATGATCCCTTGGTAATTTATACATTTTTATTTCTCCATGTCTTTCATTGACTGATGTCTCCCTCAGGGAGGGGGTTATATGTAGATCATTGAAATCTGTTCCCCTTTCCTCTCCCCACCTTCACCTAACCCTCCTGGTATCGATACTATCATTATTGGTCTTGAGGAGTTTATCTGTCCTGGATTCCCTGTATTCCCAGCTCTTATCTGTATCTGTGTACCTCCTCTGGTCTAGCTGGATTTGTAAGGTAGAATTGGGGTCATGATAGTGGGGGCAAGGAAGCATTAAAGAATTAGAGGAAAGTTGTATGTTTTATTGGTGCTATACTGCACCCTGTCTGGCTTTTCTGTTCCTGTGACCCCTCTGGAAGGGGATGTCCAATTGTGTACAGATAGACTTTGGGTCTCCATTCTACACTCCCCCTCATTCATATTGATATGATTTTTTGGTAGATTTTTGTGTGGTTCTTCCATGTGGACTCTGTTACTTCTCAGCTAGATGGCTGCTTGTTTATCTTTAAGCGTTTAAGACACTAGACCAGCGGTTCTCAACCTGTGGGTCACGACCCCTTTGGGGGTTGAATGATCCTTTCACAGTAGTTGCCCAATTAATAACAGTCACAAAATCAGTTATGAAATAGCAAAGAGCAATTTTATAGTTGGGGTCATCACACATGAGGACTGTATTAAAGGTTTGCGGCATTAGAAAGGTTGCAAACCACTGCCCTAGATAGTGTATCTTTTGATAGCTGGGAACCATCAGCTTTCTTCACCACACTTGCTTATGCACCCATTTTGTCTTCAGCAATCGTGTCAGGGAAGGTGAGCATAAACGAATGCCAAGTGATTAGAATAAAGTGTTCTTGTGCTGAGGGAGTCCTTGGGTGGAGGCCCAATGTCTGTCTGCTGCCTTACTACTTAGCAAATACAATATGTACTTAGATCTATTTCCCCATCATTACATAAAAATGTATTTACATATGTACATGACTATATTTAGACCTCTATAAATGTCCTTTGCCTCCTAGTTCTTTCCTCTGTTTCCTTTTACTTTCCTCTAGCCCTGTTAACATGTTCAGCCTTCATTTGGGTTTTGGTAATTCCTCTCAGCTACATTGCCCTAGATCAAGGCCCACCAGGCATCCTATGCCCGCTTTACTGTTGATTTTAGATCACTGTTTTTCCTTGTCCCTGGGTTTGCTGGCACCTTTCGCCAACTTCCCCCTCTCTGTGTCCCCCCAGAACTGTCAGTTCTGTTGTTTCCTCCTCTGTTATGTTTATCTCACCTATCTTATATAGATAGACATGCAGTAACAATAATGAGCTCAAAAACAACAAAAAGCAAAACATAAAAACAAAATAAAAACAACAGCAAAGAAAGAGAAACCCTTTAGATAGTTCCAGGTTTGTCTGTTGACCTTTCTGAGTGTTTTCCAGTAGAGTTTGATGGAGTGCCAATGCCCTGGCCCCAGGTCAGCTTTTGGTATTTCTCTGGGACTTCATCTTCTTGCTTTGATCCCCTTGCTGCTCTGTTGCACACCCTTAGGGTTTTGCCCTGGTGTGGTGGCATCAGATCAGACAATTTCTCCAGTGTTGTCCCCTGTAGTACTGTAGGTCAGTGAGGAACATCGTGTCTCATCATGGCCCAATGGTCCTCTCTGTGCATTGGGTGCTCCAAGGCAGAATATTGTCTTTGTGGCTTGGGAGGCCTGAAAATGTTCCTCTCTCTCCTTCTCTCTTCATTTGCTCCTAATCAGAAGCACACCTTTCCTTGAGCTTCCACTTCAGTGCTTTCCTCTGAAGTGCATTCTGTGCATTCTTTGGGGGGGGGGGGTTCCATGTAGTTGGGATTGGGGCTGGCCCCACAGACCTCTCTGTTGATTCACTTTTTCAGGGCACTTCCTTCTTGATCTCCTCTTCTGTGGTCTCGTCCAATGTATATAGGAATCCAATAGGCTTCTGTTTGTTGATCTTGAATCCTGCCACTCTTCCATATTCCTTTATCACTGCTAGCACTTTGGCTATGGAGCTTTTGAGGTTTTCAATGTATAGAATTATGCCATCTGCAAAATGATAGTCTTAACTTTTCCACCCCTAGACAAATACCTTTGATGTCCTTCAGTTGCCTTATGTTGTTATCTAGTACCTCCAGTATGATTTTGAATACTGGACAAGGACCATCCTTGACTGGTCCCCCTTTTTAGTGGGATTGTTTTAGTCTTTTCTTCATTTACTATACATACTGCTGGCTGATGGTTATTCGTAGGCAGGTTGTATTAATTTCAGGAAATTCCTTCCATCCCTATCTTCTTGAGTGTCTGAAACAGGAATGGGTGTTGGATGTTGTCAAATGCTTTTTCTGCTTCTATTGATATTATCATGTGGTTCTTATCCTTTTTAAAAAACAAATGGGATCGATAATGTTGATGGAATTTTGGATGTTGCACCATACCTGCATCCCTTGTCATGATGGATGATTTTGTTATCTATTGGCCAATATATATTTTAAAGGATTTTTGCATCTTTGCTTATTAGAGATATTGGTCTGTAATTCTGTATATTGTGGGATCTTTGCCCAGTTTAGGTACTAGTTTCACAGAGTTCAGGAGTTTGCCATCATTTTCTATGCTCTTGAATAGTTTGAGTAGGGTAGGTGTCAGCTCTTCCCTGAATGATTGGTAGAATTCTCCTGTCAAGCTGGCTGACCTGAGTTTTCTTTGTTGGTACATTATTGTTAACCATATGTATTTCTTATTTTGTTATCAGTCTTTTTTGGTTCTTGACCTCTACCTGGGATTATCTAGGGAGGAATTGTTTCATCCGTCATCCCGGCTATTAATGTTTCCACCTTCCTTTCCTTGGTTAGGTTTGCCAGCAGTCTGTCTATTTTGCTAAATCTTTCAAGGAACTAGTTTTTTTTTTAACTGCAATGATACTTTGCATTGTTCACTTCTTCCTACTTGTTTATCTCTGCCCTGATTATTGTTCTAGGGATTTTGTTCTAATTGCTAGGAGGTTTGTAGATAGCATATCAATCATAATTCTCTCTTCCTTTTCCATATGGGCATTAATCGCCATCAAACATCCTCTAATAACGACTTTGGCTGTGTCCCATAGGTTTTTGGTACATTGTATTCTCATTCTCATAAATTTCTAAAAACTTCCTAATTTCATCTCTAATCTGGGCCGGTGCCCATTTGTGTCGCAGAAGATCATTATTGTCCTCCACCTGTTTGCCCTTGCTATTTTGATCATCCTTTTGCTGATCTCCAGCTTTAGCTTTATCTTGGCATGGGGTCCAAGAGCGGCATCTGAGTGAGCTCCGTGTTTGAATTTAGTCAGGCTTGACTTCCGTCCCAGTTTGTGGTCTATTTTCGAATATGAGCCATGTGCATGTGAAAAGAATGTGAATTTTTTCGCATTTGTATGTTCTCTATAAATGTCAGCAGGTCACATGGTCTGATTGTAATGTTTAGCTATGTACCCTCCTGGTTGAGCCTCTTTCCTTTCTCTGATAGAGGTGATCTTTATCTCATAGAGGTATGTTAAAGTCACCTGGTATGATTGTTGAGTCTGTGATTTATTTTTCATCTTTTGAAGAATTTATTTGATGGATTTCACAGGTAATCTCATTAGGTGAGTATATTTTTATGATGCTCACAGCATTTTTATCTATTGATCCTTTGAGCATTTTTTAGTGTCTATCCTTTACTCTTGTTATGATGTGCACCTTGAGATCAATTTTGGCAGAGTTGTTTTTAGGTTGCCATTTCTTTGGTATATTTCTCACCAGCTTTTCATTCTTAGTCTAGTTTTGTCTGCGACCTTATGATGTGGCTCTTGCAGGGAACAAATTGATTAGTTGTTTTCTTAGCTAGTTTTCTAGCCTTTGTCTTTTAATAGGTGAATTCATACGGTTGACATTAAGAGTTATGACCACCATCTGTGGATTCATTGTTGTCATCTAGTACCTTTTTCACTGGGTATTTTCCTATCTCCATCCGTAACAGTGTGCTGTGTATATGTGGAAGGCTTCATTCTTGCCTTCTTTTCACCACTAATGCAATGTTATCTTGGTGGTTGTTTTCTGTGCCTTGACTTCAGGTTGGAGTTGCACTATATGGTGGTCTCCTGTTTGTGGTTGGTGGATGTTGGTCTTCTGACCACAGTGAGTTGGCAAGAATTTTTTCCAAGGGCTGGTTGTCTTTTCCAGAAAGACTCTTACCTCTTTTTTTTCCCTCTAGCACCTCTTATAATTTTCTCCTTTCCTCAAAGTTGGATAATTTAACTATTATGTGCTTTGGCAAATTCTTCCGGGGGTTTAGTCTATTTGATGTCTTCCCTGCTTCCTGTATGATTGTCTGATTCTCATTAAGGTGGGTAAGTTTACTTCCAAGAATTCTCTCACTGATTAAGCTGTAGACTTCTTTGTTGTGTCTTGTTCTGGAAGACCAATTATTCGAATATTGTTCCTCTCCATAGCATCTGTCAGGTTTTCTTCGACCCTTTTGATTATCTTGTTTGACTGTTTGTTGAGTCTGCCTGGTTGTCCTCGAGATTGCTGGTATGTTTTCTCCACCACCTGTCGTCTATTGGTGAGGTCTATTACCTTGCTTTGATTCTGTTACCTTGTCTTTTAACTTTTGAATTTCCCTTTGGTGTGTGGACTTCATCCCCTCTGTTATGGACTTCACCTCCTCTACGTTGTGTACTCATTCTACATTGCTTCCCTCATATCCTGTATGACTCCAAGCAGCATTCTGAAGATTTTCTTTTTGTAGCAGATCAGTATCTGTTTCTTATGTGAGTTTTGTTAGATTCAAGACTTCTCCTGACATTGTGTTATGTTTCTCTTGTTTTCTAGTTGAGGGTATTGTGATAGGTTGCTGTCTGTGTGTCATTTTGTGGGATCTCAGAGCCATATTCATAGGAGACAAGGGGCCCCTGATAGTTCTCTCTGTAAGACTAGTACTGGTGATTTGGGGGACTCCATGTGGCCTATTTTGGTGGGGGATTGGGCTAGTAAGTAGGCTAGGGGCTGCAGTGACTTGGTGGCTGGTTGTGGCAAGGGTCCTCAGAAGGTGAGCTGAGGCCAATGACTGGAGGTAGGTCTCTGGGCTGGGATGGGGAAGACTGGTGGTGTGGGTGTGGGATGATCTGGACTGGCCAGGAAGACACTGGGTTGGGTCACAGGACTGAGGAACTGTTTATAGGGGCTGGGTGATGAGTGGGGATAAGGGTACAGGTTGAGGTTGGGTATGCAGGGAAGTTGTCAGGGGACCTTGGTGTCTTGATGGACCTATGGGGTGGGTCTGTAACCAGGAGATGCTCAGTGAGTGAGCTGAGGGTCCAAAGGGCCCTGATGTGGGAGCCAAGGGGCCAGAGAAGCCAAGTTTAGGAGGCTTAGGACTGGAGCAGCCTTGTGGAGGAGCTGGAGGGACTGCTATTCTGGACTCTGCCAACAGGAGAGCATCAGGTCTGAAGCCATCTCAGTGAGGAAGCTGCTGGGGCTGGTGGAGTACCACAGGGGAACTGAAGGCCTGGGAGAGGCCCAGCAGAGAATCCATAGGGCCATGGCAGCTCCAGGTAAGCCCCAGGACCGCGAGCTTCCTGGAAGAGAAGCCATGGGGTGTGGAAGTCCCACAGGTATGCCAGAATGGACCTGTGGGAAGGTCACAGTACCAGGAGCAACCTCACAGGATGATCTGCAGCTGGATGGCAGAAGGGCTCCTACTGTGGCATTAAGAGCCACAGTCATGCTGTGGAGGGATCCTGTTATGGGTTTAGGGGTCGCAGGTGGATGCCAAGTAAGTATTGAAGTTGCGCCATGAAAGTATTGAAGTTGTCTGTTCGTGGATGCTGGAACCTCACATGGATGACTTGCGGGTTCTGACAGCAGTAGCATGAGTTACACTAAGAAGGAAAGTAGAGCCCAGAGCCATGTGGGAGCAGCACAGTGGGGGTGTTCCCACCCCTGAAGTTGAGTCTGTGGTTGGGTTGTATAAAGTGGGGCTGTTCACGGTGGGTCTTCCCATTGGTGGACTGTGGACAGGGTCTAGTCATGGCAACTGTGGCTCTGAGCAGATAGTGGGAGGGTACCAGGCATTGTGGTGGGGGCACTGCCATGTGGGAAGAGGACAGTTCATGGCATTCAGAAGTGCTACAGATTCATAGCCTTGGTTTAGGGGTCTTATTGTAGCTGTGAGCGTCTCAATTGGGCTGTTGACGGGCTCTGGGTGTGGTGATCAGGCTGCGAGGGGATGATCAGCAGTGATGGCCGCAGGATGCATAGACAGTTTGGGTCTGGGTATTCCTGGGACTGGACCATGGTCCCCTGAAGCTCTGGAGCAAGCTAGGTGGGATTTCCTCCCTTTGCTCCCCTTGCTGCTCCATTTCTTGCCCTGCATGATGGGTCAGATTGTGCACTATTCCCACATTTTGTCTCCAGTGTGGGTCAGTGAAGTATGTTGTGTCTCATAGTGGTGCTGGTCCTATGGTCCTCTTTGTGCGTTATCTGCTCTGAGCAGGAATGTTGTCCTGGGGGCTTGGGGGACCAGGATGTCCTCTTCTCCCTCTCCATTCCTTTTCATTTTCCCCATGTGCTTTAATCTGATGCGCCCCTCTCCCCAAGGTGTAGCTCAGTGCTGTCCTCTGAAGTGCATTCTTCTGAAGGTGTGGGGGGGGTGTCAACATAGTTGGGATTGGGGCTGGCTCTGCGGACCTCTCTATTGGTTCCCCAGTACATGCCAGTATGTTGTATGTATGTCTTGGCGCATTGGGTTGAAGCTTGGTCTCTCTCTCCCTCTCCGAGGAGATATAAGCAACTTCAGCCTTAAGTCATCAGGTTATAGGTGTGTTTGAGGTAGTCTGGTTCACCTAGTGAGATTGTAATTTTTTATTGGAATAGAAAGCCTGGTCTTTCTCCTGTGGAGTGACAGGTGGTTTGAACTGCTGACCTTGTGTTTCGCAGCTGCTCCAATCGCAGAGATTGTGGGGGGGCCCAGTCTCCTAGGGGGTGGGTGTGTAATTTATTAATTAAATTACAAGAGCAATAATAAATGTATAATAAGTTAAAAGAGCAACAGAGAACACAACCAAGTGCTCACGTCTTCTATGGTGACCAGAACCAGAGTGATAGGAGAACGTATTGTCTCATAAGTTTATATAATCTCGGGCATGCAATCTGCATTACACACATATATAACAGGAAGGGTTCTATTAGACACATACATGTAACAGGAAGGGGCCATACTAAAGGCACAACGTACCAGGAAAAGGAGGTACTAGGGGCATATCTGTGACAGACAGGTGGTTCTAGAGTTAAGATGGCAACCTAGCCCTGGCCATCTCTGAGCTGGCTTGAACTTCAGTGTCCCTGAACTCTTCTCCAGGGGAAGAATCTATGATCTATGATCCTTATCAGAGGGGAGTGGGCTCTACTTAGGGCAGGACAGACAATAAGGTCTGATTTCTCTGCATGGCAGACAACCTTCAAGCAGATGGCCTTCAAGCAGTTAAACGTCAAGAGTTTAGTAGCAACCATGTGCTTGCAAGCAGCACCTTAAGATTGGCATTACTTTTGGGGAGATTATGGGGAACAACATTTCCACCCCACGAGTGTGAAGGCTTCCCTCCATGAGAATCCTGGCCTTTCAGGCTTCTTAAACAGGAGCGTAGAGAATTTGGCCACATGCACTCTCTTCCAGGTTCTCAGTTTCCCACAAGGTTGTTCTCCTTCGGGATGGCTCTCTAGTTTAAAAACCTTCCTTTGCAACAGTAGTAGTCCATCTTGATATAAGTTATTGATTGGATTTCAAAGAATGCTGCTTTGTACAAAAGCCATTTAACACCACTCTTTCCCCCTAATAACATGGAGTCCATTTTTGGAATGATCTTAAATCATCTTACCTTTTCAAAGAGGGATGGTAGAAGGCATCTGCTGATCTTAGGAAGCTTGGACTTATTGCGCAGTGCTGACCGTCTTTAAAGTATATAATGGCCCCAACTACATCGACACCTGCCCCTCCCCCCAGAAGAATTTATGTCAGAGGACAGCACTGAAGCTGCAGCTAGGGGAGAGGGACATGTTTCATCAGAGCACTCGGGAGCAAATGAAGGGGGAGGAAGAGAGAGTGGAGCACATCCTGGCCCACCAAGCCTTGAGGATAACATCTCTGCTCAGAACAGACAATCCACAGAGAAGACCATATGGCCGGCCTCACTATAACACACGACATCCATACAGAGGACAACACTGGAGACACAGTACAGGAATTGGGCCCAATTTGACCCCACGACACCAAGGCAAACAATAAGGATGTGCAACAGAACAGCAAGGGGAACAGAGCAACAAAGTCCACCAAAAATAGACTTTGGGGCCAGGGAATGGCACCCCATCAGACTCAACCAGAAAACACTCCTACAATCCAAGAAACAGTCCTTGAACTATCTACAGGCTTCCCCCCCCCTTTCTGTTATTGGTTTTGTTGTTGTTTTTTCGTTTCTTTTGTTGCTTTGTTTTGCTCTGTCTTATTTTTGTGCATGTTATTATTTCTGAAGGTCTGTCTAAATAAGATAGGCTGTATGAACAATCTGGAGGAGAAAACCATGGGACTGACGGCTCTGGGGGGACATGGGAAAGAGGGAGGTGGGAGGAAAGGAAGTGGTGTTAACAAACCCAGGCACAAGGGAAAAACAAGTGATCCAAAGTCGGTGGTGAGGAGGGTGTAGGAAGCCTGGTAGCTCTCGATAAGGGTAATATAACCGAGAGGAATTACTGAAACCCAAATGAAGGCTGAGGATGATAGTGGGACAAGAGGAAAGTAAAAGGAAACAGAGGAAAGAACTAGGAGGCAAAGGGCATTTATAGAGGTCTAAATACAGGCATGTACATATGTAAATATATATATATGAGTATGTGGAAATAGATCTATGTGCATATATTTATAGGTTTAGTATTAAGGTAGCAAATGGACATTGGCCTTCACTCAAGTACTCCCTCAATCCAAGAATACTTTGTTTTATTAAATTGGCATTCCATTATGATCACCTTCCCAACATGATCACTGAAGACAAAGCGGGTGCATAAGCAAAACTGGTGAAGAAAGCTGATGGTTCCTGGATATCAGAAGATACATCCTCTGGGGTCTTAAAGGCTTGAATGTAAACAAGTGGCCATCTAGCTGAGAAGCAACAAAGCCCACATGAAAGAAGCACACCAGCCTGTGTGACCACAAGGTGTTGAAGGGATCAGTTATCAGGCATCAAAGAACAAAAAATCATATCATTGTGAATGGGGGGAGTATAGATTGGGGACCCAAGACCCATCTGTAGGCAACTGGACATCCCCTTACAGAAGGATCACAGGGAGGAGACGAGCCAGTCAGGGTGCAGTGTAGCAATGATGAAACATACAACTTTCCTCTAGTTCCTAAATGCTTCCTCCCCCCATGACCCACTATCATGATTCCAATTCTACCTTACAAATCTGGCTAGACCAGAGGATGTACACTGGTTCAGATAGGGACTGGAAACAGGGAATCCAGGGCGTATGATCCCTTCAAGACTAGTGGTGGGAGTGTTGATGCCGGCAGGGTGGAGGGAAGGTGGGGTACAAAGGGGAACTGATTGAAAGGATCTACATATAACCTCTTCCCTGGGGGATAGACAACAGAAAAGTGGGTAAAGGGAGATGTCAGACAGTGTAAGATATGAAAAATGATAATCATTAATAAATTACCAAAGGTTCATATGGGGGGATTTGGGATGGAGGCGGGAAATGAGGAGCTGATACTAAGGGCTCAAGTGGAAAGCAAATGTTTTGAGAACGATGATGGCAACAGAGATACAAATGTGCTGACACAATGGATGGATTGTGAATAGAGTTACAAGAGCCCCAATAAAATGATTTTTAAAAAGTATACAATGGCTATTTTCTTGTCCTTTATACAACAATCCCTGCTCTGTAATAAAGATCATGAAAAATATGCTGCTCACCAGCAATGAATCTTGAGGAATCCACTTTCCCAGGAAGTATTATCCGATCACTCGGACATTCTATAAATGGCCCCTACATGTGCGCCCCACCTTGGAATCCATTGCTTAATGTAACGGTTCACTTGTCCATCCCTGCCATAAAATTGGGACTCCCCCAAGTGCCTATTGTTCACAGCTCCATGTCACAGAATACTGTCCCTATGTCCTGTGGGGTACCTTTAATAGCTAGAGTTGGATGCTGTGAAAGGAGTCATCTCCCGACTGTTTCTCCAGGGCCTTCCTGATGGCTGAGCAGAAGGGACCTCTATGTTTGCTTTCATTTGAACTTTTGTCCTTCTTGTAGATCTTGCATTTAGCCAGTACCTTCTCTTTACTTTCATTTGTCTTCCTACTGAAAAGGAAATAGATAACAATGTACTTACTTGTACAGTGGTTTGGAGCCTCTGGGAGTCCACATGGCTAAAGCATTCAGCTGCTAACCAAAAGTTTTGAGGATCTGAATGAAATCCACCCCGTAAAACTCTATGGAGCGCAACTCTACCCTGACGCACACGAGGCCCCACGGAGTCGGAATCCACTTAAAGGCTAAGGATTTTTCTTTTTCTAATGGGTTTCCTTGCGTTCTCACCTGTTTTGTTATTCCACAATAATAGATCAAGTTTCAAGCCTGAACCCTGTCCCTAACTGTGCAAATCTCTGAAGGAGAATCAGAAACAATGCCAACAGTCTGAGTTCCCCAGAGGTTAAGCACCGGCAGGTTTCTGTGGACATCTGAGACAGACACATGCACAGATGGTTTGTCTTTTATTGGTTCGTTCTTGCCCAGAAGACAACACTAACGGAGACAAAGGAGCCTTATAGGAGAGGGTGAAGGGTCACAGCTGCCTGCCCGATGGCCCTGCTTCTTAGCTCTTGTCTGTCTGGTCTAGTCGCATTGCTCATGCCATTACTTCCCAATCCAGGGCTTGTGGGTGACATCTTCCTTTGATAGAGTGGAGATGTCAGAGTCTTACAGCATATGTATCTGTCAATTAAACGGGAGTGCTATGATCACTTAAACTAGGCTTACATAGGTCGCCCCATCAACTAAACAAGTGTCTGCAGATACAAGAAGAGCTTGTTAGGGGCCGTGTGTAGGAGAAGGTTTTTGATAGTGATGCCTGTGGAAGCCTCAAGAGACATCAGCGCTCGAGCACCAGCCACATGGCAGCATCTCCTTAAGGTCTCAAAGCAAGCAGAACATCACTGCTAGAGCATGGTGAAACGCAAGGCAAAATGAAACAGAACAAACCATTTCTCCCTCTACCAATTTTGTGGAGAATGATGGAGTACCCTAACAACTACAGAAGTTAGGCTGAGGTTAAAAATACCCCTGAAATCTTAGAATCTCATCAATAGCCTAGATGTGACTGGTAGCAAGAGGAGAGGTAAAAGCACTGTCTCCACGAAATGTCTGCCCTAAAAGGAAATCAGCTGGTCCTGCCACAATGATGGCGCCGGGAGGAATCAGATACACTAATTAGACACCTAAGAGAAAAATCCAGAACAGAGCACGCACAGAGCAGACCACCTAGGCGGTGGTCAACCTGAGCACACCCACAGAAGGTCCCAGCAAAATCACATCACTCAGGTGTGTCTAAACTCAGCCCCAGAGGATGACCAGTACCTTCAACCATGCCCGTCCTCAAGTGGGGATAGGAGGGGGTAAATAGCAGACTGAGACAAGCCTCTTGTTCAGGTGCTCTCTTGCAGGTCAGGGCCGTCTCAGGGCTCGACCGCAGCCCTCTCTCGCCCTTGGCCCCACCCTCTGGATCCACAGTTCCTGATCTGGTGGTACTCTTTCAATTTGTTCTTCCCCACTCCCCTGAAGTGGCTGGAGTGGCCATTTTCAGTTGTGAACTTTCCCACGGCCCCGCCATACGGCCTTGCACAATTCCCAGGGATAATGTGTACTTTCTGAGACTATCATATGTGAAACTTCCCTTACCTCATACAGTTCGTTCAGCTTTGAGAAGCAATGACTGTGGTAAGCCATCCCAGAAACCTAGCAGATAAGCTGAAGTTTATGTGCCAGTGTGCCATGGTCTCCTCTCCTTTTCTCCTCGTTCTTTTTTCTAGCTTCATTCTCTTCTCCCTCCCCCCACCCCCCCATCTCTTCATCCCTCCAGCCACCCCTTCTCTTGTATCTCTCTTCTCTAGAACTTCTTTCCTGCCCTCTTTCATCCTTCTCTCCTCTCTTTCCTTCAAATACTCTGTTCCCTCCTGATCGAACTGCAGAGTCTGCTCAGGCTCCGAGCTGGGAGGCTGGAGGCATCGATCCTCTTGGTGTGCTCAGCACCAAGTTAGGGTTTGATGGGCTTTGACCAATCCACCCTCCACCCCCAAATTCTACTTACTAGAACATTTTCTGCTTTCCACACTCGGTTTTCTTTTTGTTTAATATAAGCATTTGGGGTTTTTATTTTCCAGTATTATATAAATTATTCTCAACAAAGTCTGCAGGATTTGTCGCCGTTGCTTTCCTGTGTCATATAATATAAGGAAAACTCATGTGTCTTTTAGGTAAAGTCAAGTTCAAGACAAATTTTCTACCTTCATATCTCAACAGATCAGTTCTCAATTAAATATCTGCCCCTTGACCCTCTGGTGAGAAAGTTTGGAGTCAGCATTGTTCCTGCCCCGAGCAATTCACAACCAAGGGGAGCAACATTTAGATTCATTGCTTTAAATATTTTTTAAATCACTCTAGGAATTGATACAGAAAGTTGGCACAAATGATGTAGTCAGTTGTTCCTCGACCCACGGGGGTCGGTAGAGCAATGGGACAGGAAGCTAGAGACTCTCAAGGCGCTTACTGTGATTGAATAATAGAGATATATCCATTGACATGAGTACAGGCAGAGGCACCTCATAGCACCTCTATTTGTAGTCTGATGAAAAACAATTCACCCTGCAAATAAGTGGATGTCTGAGTTTCTGTAGCAGATTAGGTAACCTTTAGGCAAAGGATTTGCTTTCCCTTGCTATACCTTTCACAATCTGTCTTCAGGTTGATGCAAAGGATCAGGTTAATTCTTGCAAACCGGATTCATCAGGAACAATGACGAACTGGGGTTTTTTTTGCTTTGTTTTAGCATCTGGCATATTGTGTCTGAACAGCTATAAATATATTACAAGCTGGAGTTTCAAGGGAGGGGAGTATTAACTTGCTGGAAAAAAAGTCAACAGCATCATGAGACTTTGCCCAGCCAGAACACTGTTTTTATC
Source organism: Tenrec ecaudatus (assembly GCF_050624435.1). Taxonomy (NCBI): domain Eukaryota; kingdom Metazoa; phylum Chordata; class Mammalia; order Afrosoricida; family Tenrecidae; genus Tenrec; species Tenrec ecaudatus. The sequence continues at coordinate 69,607,151 of NC_134539.1, read as the reverse complement.
TTTGATTTTATTTTTCTCCCTAAGGGCTTTGATCTATTTAGCATCCACAACTTAATCACTCTGCTCTGTCACTGTGGATGGTTTTAGGATTTCCCACCTACCCACCTACACACACACACACGCACGCACACACACACACGCACACACGCACACACATACTCACACTCACGCGCACGCGCACGCACACGCGCGCGCACACACACACACTCACATACACACACGCACACACACGCACACGCACACGCACACACACAAACACACACACGCACACGCGCACACACACACAGAGACCTCTTTTTTCCTTTCTGATCCACTTAGAGAGGGTTCAGTGACTTAGGTTCAGTGTGTCAGGGATGTCCACATAATTCACTTAAGAGGCTAATCAGTTGCCTTCAAGTCAATTCTGACTCATGATGACTCCATGTGTGTCACAGTAGAACTGTGCTCCCTAGAATTTTCAATGGCTGGACATCCCCTCACACCAGGGTCACAGGGAAAGGAGCAGCCAGCCAGGGTGCAGTATAGCACAGACAAAACACACAACATTCCTCTAATTCTGTAATGTCTCCCTCCCCCACTATCATAACCCCCGCTCTACCTTACAAGTCCGGCTAGACCGAGCATGTACCCTGGTACAGATAAAAGCTCTTGACACACAGAATCCAGGACTAATAAACCCCTTAGGAACAGTAATGGGAGTAGCGATACCATGAAGGTAAGGGGAAGGTAGGAAGAAGGGAAACATCACATGATCTGTGTATACTCTGCCCCCTCCAATGAACAACAGAAACATGGGTGAAAGGAGACAGCAGATGGTGTAAGAAATGAAAATAATAATAATTTATAATTTATCAATGGGTCATGAGGGTAGGAGGGGAGGGGACGGAAGGAAAGAAGAGGGACTGGTACCAAGGGTTCAAGTAGAAAGAAAATGTCTTTAAAATGATGGTGGTCCACAGTTCTCAAAACTGCATGGTATTGGTACAATGACAGATACTCAGAAAATGGAAAAGAATTGAAAACCCAGAAATAAAAGCATCAGCATACACACAGCTGATCTTTGATAAGGGCCCCAAAAATATCAAATGGGAAGCTGATGCCCTCTTTAACAAGTGGTGCTGGAAAAAATGGATATCAACATGCAGAAAAATGAAGCAAGACCCTTGCACAAGAATAAATTCAAGGTGGATCACAGATCTTGAAGTTAAACCCCAAACTATTAGGGCCATCATTGAGGGAATTGGGACCAATTTGAGAACTTTGGCGCAGGGAATACACAGGCTGTCAGAAATAGGGAAGGACACACACAGAGAGGAGGCACAAATTGACAAATGGGATATACTGAAGATAAAACATTTGTGTACATCTAAAGAAATCATCAAGAGAGTAATAAGAGAGTCCACAGACCGGGAAAACATCTTTTGCAATGACACATCAGACAAAGGCCTTATTACTAAAATTTACAATATTCTGCTAGATTCCAAAAAGAAAAAAAACAATAGCCCACTTGAAAGGTGGGCAAAGGACTTGAACAGAAATTTTACAGGGACAGAAATCCGAATGGCCAACAAACATATGAGAAAATGTTCTTTAGCCATAAGAGAAATGCAGATTAAAACAACAATGAGGTACCACCTGACACCCTCAAAGGTAGCCCAATTCAAAAAGTCAGAAAGCAACAAGTGTTGGAGGGGCTGTGGGGAGACAGGAACTCTCATCCACTGCTGGTGGGACTGTAAGTATGTACAGCCACTATGGAAATCAATCTGGCGATACATAAAACAGATGGAAATAGAGTTACCATATGACCCAGCAATCCCCCTACTAGGCATATACCCAGAAGAGGCAAGAAACAAACCAAGACCAGACATCTGTGCTCCAATGTTCATTGCGGCACAGTTCACAATTGCAAGGAGTTGGAAGCAACCCAAATTTCTATCAACTGACGATTGGATAAAAAACTGTGGTATATATGGTATATATGGAGTACTACGCATCACTAAAAAGCAGTGATGAACGTATGAGGCACATAGCGGCATGGGAAGAACTGGAGGAAATCATGCTAAGCGAAGTAAGTCAGGCACAAAAGGACAAGTACAACATGAGCCCGCTGAGATAAGAATTAAAATTTTTTTAAAAAAGCAAAAGTGGCATAGGGGAAAAAGCTACTGTATACAAACATTTTAGGGGTGAAGACGGGGTAGTATGGAAGAGACCAGACCAAAACCAGGGATGTACATGGTAGACAATGGTGGAGGAGGGAGGAAAAGGAAAACAAAAGGATGAATATAAAGAAGAAAAGGGTAGTGGGGTCATGGGGCATTAATCCACCCAAGGGGAGGGTATTGTTTATATCTCCACAGGGACCAGACTTCAACCCAGTGCCGCAAGGTGTGAATGCAATATCCCGGCGTGGAGTAGGGAACCAGTGAAGAGGTCTGGGAGGCAGGCCCCAGCACCATAAATGAAGTGGATTCCTGCCCCTCCCCCAAAAAGAATTTGTTCCAAAGGACGACATTGACTCTGCAGCTCCGGGAGATGAACATATCTGATCAGAGCACACGGGAGCAGATGAAGAGGCAGGAGGAGAGAGTGGAGCACAGCCTGGCCCACCAGGCCGTGATGATGATGTTCCTGAGTAGAGCAGCCAGTCCACAGAGAGAACAACATGGCTGGCCCCACTATGAGAAATGATGCCAATTAGTGACTAAGGGCGATACAGGGGACAGCACCAGAGACACAGTGTGGGAATTGCGCCTGACCTGATCCCACCACACCGAGGCAAATCACTGGGGAAGTGCAGTGGAACAGCAGGGGAATGGAGTGGCAGGGTCCCCAGGGAATGCTGAAAGCGGACTTTGAGGCCAGGGCGTAGTGCCCCAACAGACTGGACTGGAGGGCGCTCCTGCGGGCCAGCAAACGATCCCTGAACTGACTACGGGCTTTTCTCTTGTGAAGTGTTTTTTTCTATTCTTTGTCAGTGGTTTGTTTTTGTTGTCTGGTTGTATACTGTTGCTTTGTTTTCCTCTGTCTTGTTTTCGTGCATGTTAGTGTCTCCACAGGTCTGTCTGAATAGGAAAGGCTGGATGAACTATCTGGAGGAAAAACAACGGGACCGACAGTTCCGGGGGGACTTGGGGTGGGGGGGTATGGGGGGTAAGGAAGTGGTGTTAACAAACACAGGGACAAGGGAAAAACATGGGACCCCAAATGGTAGAGAGGGGGAAGTGGCAGGCCTGGTGGGAAATGATCAAGGGTAAGGTTGCTTAGAGAAGAGGTATACTCTAGCCCAGGTGGCAACGAAGCATGGTAGTAGGGCAGGAGGAAAGTCAAAGGAGATGGAGGAAAGAGCTAGGAGTCAAAGGGCATTTATAGAGGTCTAGACAAAGACATGTACATGCAAATATATATATGAGGTTGGGGAAATAGATCTGTGTCTATATTTATAGGTTAATTATTAAGGTGGCGGAAGGACCTTGGGCCTCTACTCAAACACTCCCTCAATGCATGAATACTTTCTTTTATTAATTGGAACTCTATGATGCTCACTCTCCCAACACAACAGCTGGAGCCAAAGTGGGTGAACAAGTAAATGTGGTGAAGAAAGCTGATGGTGCCCGGCTATCAAAAGAGATAGCGACTGGGGTCTTAAAGGTTTGAAGACAAACAAGCGGCCATCTAGCTCAGAAGCAACAAAGTCCACATGGAAGAACACTCCAGCCTGTGTGATCGAGTGATCCCGAAGGGATCAGTTACCAGGCATCAAATAACAAAAAATCATATCATTGACTGCACACCTCGATGATAGGATCGCTGAAGACAAATGGGTGCATAAGCAAATGTGGTGAAGAAAGCTGATGGTGCCCGGCTATCAAAAGAGATAGTGTCTGGGGTCTTAAAGGCTTGAAGGTAAACAAGCGGACATCTAGCTCAGAAGCAAAAAAGCCCACATGGAAGAAGCACACCGGCCAGTGCAATCACGAGGTGCCAAGGGACCAGGTATAAGGCATCATGCAAAAAAAAAAAAAAGATATAAGTGTGTGTATGTATGTGTATATGTATATATGTATATATGTATATATATATATATACCATATTAAATGAAGGGGGAAGTGCAGAGTGGAGACCCAAGGCCCAAGTGTCGGCCAATGGAGATCCCCTCATAGAGGGGTTTAGGAGAGGAGATGGGTTAATTAGGGTGCGAGGTAGTATCAATGAAGAACACAGCTTTCCCCCAGATCCTGGATGCTTCCTCCCCCCAACTACCATGATCCGAATTCTACCTTGCAGGGCTGGATAGGACAGAGGCTGTACACTGGTACATATGAGGACTGGAGACACAGGGAATCTAGGGTGGATGATACCTTCAAGACCAAGGGTGTGAGGGGCGATGCTGGGAGAGTGGAGGGTGAGTGGGTTTGAAAGGGGGAACTGATTACAAGGATCCACATGTGACCTCTTCCCTGGGAGAGGGACAGCAGAGAAGGGGGGGAGGGGGGACTCTGGATAGGGCAAGATATGACAAAATAACAATCTATAAATTACCAAGGGCACATGAGGGAGGGGGGAGAGGGGAGGGAGGGGAAAAAAAAAAGAGGACCTGATGCAAGGGGCTTAAGTGGATAGCAAATGCTTTGAGAATGATTGGGGCAGGGAATGTATGGATGTGCTTTATACAATTGATGTATGTATATGTATGGATTGTGATAAGAGTTCTATGAGTCCCTAATAAAATGTAAAAAAAAAGAAAAGAGGAGAAAAAAATGATTAGGGCAAAGAATGTACAGATGTGCTTTATACAATTGATGTATGTATATTTATGGACTGTGATAAGAGTTGTATGAGCCCCTAATAAATTGTTTAAAAGAAAAAGTTGTATGAGCCCCTAATAAAATGTTAAAAAAAATGATGGTGGTAACATATATACAAATGTGCTTGATACAATTGATATATTGGTTGGTATGAAAGCTGTAAGAGCCCCTCCCCCAATGAAATGATTTATATAAAAAATAATTTTTTTTCAAACGTAGATCACCAGGTCTTTCTTCAGCGGTGCCTTTAGTCTTTAGTTAGCAGCTGAGTACGTTGACTGTTTTAACCACCTCGCAGACTCTTGCTTCCCACAGACGAACTATTTAAGAGCTTCTGCAGTGGTGAAAACCAACTGACAAGCAGGAAGTTCCCTACCCCTCCTTGGCAGCGGTGAATCTAATAGTAGAGAGGGATTTTCTTTCAAACAGAAAATGTTTGGAGTCTAAACAACTCTGCATTTAGACAAACTGCGTTAAGTTGCAAATCTTGGCAATGGAGCTAGGCAGATGGGTGTGGCAACTACCAACTTTGACATTGGGCAATGTTTCCAAGACTGCCTTCTGAAGAAGTTGGGGTGGGAGGGTGCTATGCAAAGTGTTTAGTGAAACAAGGATTTCCAACAAAGGAGGTAACATAAAGTACCAAATATGCTAATGGACACAGTCAACAAAGAGTGATGGTAAGTGCCATTTGTCATGTTTTCATAGAAGCCATGTCGCCTGCAGGCATTCTTTAAAGAGAGCACTCTGAGAAACCGGTTGCATTTGTGCCTGAGGATTTCGGAAAGATGAGGGAGACAGGTGGGACTCCCTGAATAGAAAACTCCAGTGGGAGATACTGGTGATCCCAATCATTGGCTGAATTTCCCGTTGCCACTACGGCAGGATGTGAAGCTGGAGAGACAGATCAGAATTAGGGACGGCTGTTTGGGGCATCTGGGATCTTTCTTTTTCACATCTTTGTCCATTTGATTACACAAGTAAACTTCTTACCAGAGAGAGGGGTTGTAAATATAGGACATTTAAGTATTATTTGTAGTCAGTGAATCTGTTTGAATTTTATTCATTTATTATTTTTTTAGGTATATAAAGTGCTTGGAATACCCAACTTTATATACCTAAAAAATAGCAAATGAATACAATTTATTTGAATAAAATATAAACAGGAGAGCTGACTGCAAGATCGGTAGGTCCAAACAACCAACTGCTTCACAGGAGAAAGATGAGTCTTTCTACTCATGGAGATTTAGTCTTGAAAACTCACAGGGGCAGTTCTGGTCTGCTCTACAGGGCCACTGAGCATTGGAATTTGCAGTTTTGTTTCAAGCACAGGTATGTATTAAAGGTGATACTATTATATTACATTACATTATATTATATCTGAATGTTCCTTTGTCTGCGTTCTCCTGGCTCCATGCTTGAGTTTAAAACATTTGTTTTTCCAGGTTGCTGCTCTGTCTCCTTGGTCCTGTTAGGCTTCCAGGGTGGTGTACCTCAGTTTGTGCTTCTCAATGCTGGAAAGCTTCACGCGACAGAAGCACTTTTGTAAATCCAAGTAACTTTTTGAGGGACAGGGAAGTTTCAGGTGTTACAGTCTCCGACAGCACACCTCATCTCTGGAAAGCGCACAAGGCCGTATGGCGGGGGGCCATGGAAAAGGGTTCTTTTGGGGAAATGCAGAAAAGCAGATAGAAGAAATACCAGAGCAGGAGCGCAAATCCAGCGAGCTGAACCAGAGCGGGAACCAAGAGCTGAAAACCCCAAGACACCAACAGAACACAGACCCCGAGAAGGCCCACAGGTGCTTAACCACCATGCATGCAGGAGAGATTCCCACCCTCTACCTGCAGAGCCCACCCAAGAAGAACAACAGCCCTGCCCTCAGCCTGTGCTATTTATCCCCCTTGGCCCCACTGGCTGGGGAGGAGAGGTTGAGGGTCTTGACTGATCTTATTGGCTGAGTTTAGACAACCTGTGTGATGTCATGTTGTTCGTGCCTAGTCTGTGCACCCAGGCGGACTTCCCACCAGGGCCAAGGTGACTTGGGTCTGAGCATGCTCAGTTCTGGATTTTCCCATAGGTGTTTAATTAGTGTGTCTGATTTCTTTGCAATAACTTTATTGTGGCCCTGCCAGCCGATTTCTGCTAGGGCAGATATCTGGGAATACAATCTCCCTCTATCCTTAATCTAGCGACCCGTCAGTCCTATTGTCAAGGACGATGCTTTGACAAGCTCAGACTGGCATTTCTCCAGACAGTATTACTGGATTTCAACCCTGGCGGGCCTCAGAACCACGCAGGCTTCACGTTAATCAGATAGATTCCACTTTGGTCGTTTGACTGCAGTATGGATTCCAGAAGCTTCTGCTTCTAAACTGGTCCCTGTTCATTCTGCTGCCAACCCCAGGCTTGGGGTACACTAGGTTCTGGGCACAAAGCTCTCTATTCTTCGCCCTGGAGCTGAGCTTGCTCATCTTTCCATTCCCTCTACTTCTGCCCTTCAGAAGGAAAAGAACTGAAAGTACTTTGTTTTAGGGCACAGAAGAGACTCCGCCTCCAATATAATTTAAGAAGACTTAATTTATTACGTTTCAACAGGGACAAAGACAACACAGAGCCAGACACAGCATCTGGATGTGGGACGCCGTTAGCACAAGTCTGAGATGGTGCCCAGTGGTCTGTTGAGATACAGAGCCTTAATGAGGGCACCAAAACTGTCACAAAAGCATGACTGACAGCAGATGAACCCATCTCAATGACAGGTGGGACCACCAAAGCAGGTACAGACAGAAGTGTGATCAGGACACATACATTATGCTAGATAGAAGCCTTTACAAGATTGCTGCAGGGCCTTCCAACCCAAGGCAGTCAACTTAAAAGGCATGACTCATGACGATGGAACCTTTGTACTGTCCCAATGTGGTGACCTCTATCAAGGACAGACCGAGGCAAGCCCCTAAGAGAGGCTGCCCTTCCCTGGGCTAGTCAGAGAGAGGGGAATAATCTACTTTCCAAGGCACACTACCTGAGGCCAAGATTATTTACATTTGTTGTTAATAATCAGAAGAAATTCAATGGAGACTTAATCTATGAGGGAGCTCTGCAAATAGATTTGGGGCTGGCACTGTCATCCCTGTTGTTGCTGTTATTTAGTGCCAGCAAGTTGGTCTCAATTCACAGCACCCATATGCACAACACAGTCTTGTATTATCTAAACAATGGTTCCTATGCTTGAGCCAATTGTTCTAGCCACTGTGTCTATCCATCTCTTTGAAGGCCTTCCTTGTTTTTACTGCCCCTCTACCAAGCATGATCTCCTTCTTCAGGGACTAGTCTCTCCTGACAATATGTCTGAAGTATGTAAGAGGGAGTCTTGCCATCCTTGCCTATAAGGAGCACTCTGGCCATACTTCTTCCAAGACAGATTGATTTTTCCTTTTAGCAATCCATGGTATTTTTCATTAGTCTTCTCCAGCACTAGAATTTATATACATCAATTCTTCTTTATTCAGTGCCCAGCTTTCACATGTGTATGAGTCAATTTAAAAATGCCATGGCTTGGGTCAGGCACACCTTAGTCCTCAAAGTAACATGCTTGCTTTCTAATATTATAAAGAGGTTTTGAGCAGCAGATGTACGTAATGCAACTTATCTTTTGATTTCTTTACTGCACCTTCCATGAGCATTGATTGTGTATCCAAGCAAGACAAATCCTTGACAACTTCAACCTTTTCTTCATTTATCATGAACCTATTGGTTCAGCTGTGAGGAATTTGGTCTATTTTACATTGATTTATTGTGGCAGTTTAACAATTTCATGTCAACTTGACAAAAGAATAAAGGGGTGGAGTCTAGTCTGTCAATCAGGTCACATCCTGATGGTCCCTTCTTGTGGGTGTGGCCTTCTCATGAGGATTCTGGGAACTTCCTCTCTTTTTCCCTGGGGCACACTCTCTGAGCCTTCCGTTTCCTGCTGTTAAGATATTTAGAGAGTTGGAGGAGTATCATGTTAGCACTGAGATGCTTCCACCGCCACTGGATCCACAAGACTTTACACCCACTGACCAGTTGTCTTCCTGCATTTGCCATCATTGTTTATGCTGTGTGAGTCTTAAGAGGAATTTATGGACTAGTATTGGACATCTGGGCTAATATTGGACTTATGGACTTGATCTGGACTAGGCTGGGATGTTTTCTTAATATGTGATTACTCTTCAATATAAGGTTCTCTGTTACACACCTATGAATGTCAATGAATTTGTTTCTCTAGTCAATCTGGCCTAACACTGAAAGCGACAATCCTTGATCTTCATCAGCAAGTGTTTCAAGACCTCCTCACTTTCAGCCAGCAAGGTTGAGTTATATGTAGATCACAGGTTGTTAATTAGCTTCCCTTCAATCCTGACGCCACATTCTTCTTCATAGAAGCCAGCTTTTCAGATTATTTGCTCTGAATACAGATTGAATAAATATAGTGAGAGGATACAAACCTGTTGCCCACCTTTCTTGACTGTAAACCAGGTATCCCTGTTACATTCAAACAACTGCCTCTTGATCCATGTACAAATTCCGAATGAGCACAATGAAGGGCTCTGAATTTCCATTCTTCTCAAGGGTATCCATAGGTTCTTATGATTCACACAATCAAATACCTTGATATAGTCAGTATTAAATAAGTAAACATTTTTTTCTGATATTTTCTACTTTCGGCCACGATCCCTCTGATATCAGCAAGGATATTATTTCACCCATATCCTCTTCTGAATCTGGCCTGCTTTCATGTGATATCAGTGATATCGCTCTATGATTTAAGCATTCTGTTGGGCCACCTCTCTTTGGGATGGGTACCGATGCAGATTTCTTTCAGACAGTTGGTCAAATAGCTCTCTCCCAGTTTTCTTGGCATAAACTGAGTGCTTTTATAGACTTCCGCAAAACAGAGTGCTCAGAATTTAAATTCAGATGCAATTTGCACTGTTTATATCTGCCCAGGTACATTAAATACATGGTTACACTAAATCTTCACATCAACTTTATGAAGTATAGATTTTCATTTTTATCTTAACAACAAAGAAACCAGATTCAGAGAACCAGGGCAATATTTCCCAATGGTTCACAATTAAGAAGGTCTTGCTACTCAACAAAGTTGGTCCGGTAAAATCAGAAATGCAAATACTTGGCCCCCATCTTACAGCTACTGAATCTATGAAGGTGGGTCACCAGAATCTGTACTGGTATTTTATCAAGCCACCCAAGTGATTCCGATACACCTAAAACTTAAGAAAAACGAACCTAAGTTACCAAGTATTATCTTATTGTGCTGTCTTGTCTTTTTCTCCTTATTCTTTTGCTAAGAGAAATTGGTTGGCAAGTTGTTTTCTCAACAACTTCACAATCAGTTCACTGTACCCTCACTCCATCTTTCTCAAACAGAAGTTGTATTACCTCTCTCATTTTCTTACAACACTCTAGACATCTCTAACTGAATGTGAGGACCAGCCCTCACATTTTCCCTATTCTATGTGTTATTTGCCCTATCCTATTGCCTCAGTTTCTCCCTATCTTCCCCTGTACAGTGAAGGCATTGAAGATATTAATTTCCAATCCTTTTCTCTAAACTTTGAGGTGCAAACTCACACATACACATGTAAATTAATTTTGATCACCTCAACCCACTTTTCCATTAAGGAATCCACTCCAGGGCTGAGACATCCCTGTTTGCATTCTACTTCAAGTCTCGGTTCTCAGACCTGAAAGGAAAAAAAAAAAAAAGCAAGCATCTAGTGGCCTTGGAAAGTCTCATTTGGCATTGAAATGTATTTCTTCAGAGTGACACAAGGTTAGGGAGATTTCTCAACGTGAATCTGCTGATAACATGACTCCTTCTCAAAGCTATTGTCTCACTCAGGGTTGGATGCTGTCCAAGGCAGACCAGAAACAATCCCATGATCCTCCATCATCAGCCAGGGCTTTCGAGATAATAAACAACTTTTGTAGACTCTGCCTTGCCTTTCTTCATGCGTGTAGAATGCGAAATTTGTTCAGAGAAACTTTGAATACTGACACTCTGACTATTTAGGAATAGAGATCTTAACTTCAAAAGAACATTTATGGTATTTGGGATACATTTGGAAAATGTATTTCCCTCCGCCACTCCCATCCATATATTTAACCTCCCAAGCAATGCAGAATGTTTTAGGAAAGCTTAGCATTTTGTATTTCAAAATGCATAATTTTCATGGATGGCTGATGATACATTATTAAGTAGAATAAGGGGAAACTGCAGGTGGACAAAACAAACGTTGGTGTATGGTCCTTCTTCCTCTCTGCAGTTACATTTGGCCTCCCAGATGGTTTTGTCAATGACATCTTTCACAAGTATAACCCATGAATGATATTAGGTTGTCTGTAATGGCCACATTAGTCTATTCAATGTCTTGCTCATGGGATTGTATCCTAACTAGAATTGCAACTGGTATATTGAGATACATGGGATCCATTTATATTTTTCATGCCCTCTTTTAAATGGATGTTCACTGGGTTAATGCTCCTGGAGGTCCTGTTAGTCACCTTCATTACTAAAAGAATTATAGTTTCACCGTTCAATGACCTTCCAAGAAGTGTCTGGGCAGCTGAATTTCAAATTCGGCTCAAATTTCAACTCTATCTCTGTGACCAACTTTACTTAGCAGTGTATTTGCCTGCTCACTGCCACTGTTTTCCCTGAGTAACAAACCTCTCCCAATAAGCATCCATAATGGGAGCGACTCAAAATTCTGGTTACTTTTACTAGTAAACTATCTTGGGGGCCAACACTCCACATTTGATATTCTCAGGATCCACCACACTGAACATAAATCAGAATTGTTTTCTCCCAGGTTGATGGCAAGTACTTTTAGGATGATTGGCAGACAATAAAATTAGTCAAACAGTGCTATCAGTTTTCACATTGAATAACTTCACAGGGGATGATGATATCTTATACTTAACAGTAAACATGCGAGCGCTTGTATGCATTGGCAGACAGAAAGAAAAACACATTTAGAAAATTGTGCTATGATTTAATGCTGTGCTTAGATAGCTGATTTACTATTCTCTCCCCTTCCCAGATATTGAAAATGAAGATTGAAACACAGCTGATCTTGGCTTGGATATATATTTTGGAGGAATTCAGGTAGCATCTAAAGACCGCACCTACTTCTGGCAGTGAAACCCTAAAATAATCCCCTTAGAAAGATCTGAAGGAATTGATGAACTGAAATGGAACCAGTTCCTGTCAAGTTAATTTCAGCTCCCGGGAAGCTCACCTGCTGAGTAAACGGTATTTCATAGGATTCTCTGTGCTCCGCCTTTCCCAGAGCGGATCGCCAGCCCTTTCTTCTGGGCATGGGATTGAGCCACAGTCCTTTTGGAGAGCAAACAGCCATTTGTTTCACTTAGTAACTCCTAGAGTTTGATGAGCCTTTTAAATTAGCCTCCGCCCCTCTTCCTGGCCTCTGCTTTATCTAATTGTACAGCAATGCTCAGTGTAGGCTCCTAGTTTTTTAGGAATTTCTACTTAAGTGCACAGGAGTAAAAGTGAAATTTCATAACATTCCCGAATTTTAAAATCTTGGGCTTTTCACATTGGACTTTTTGGAAGAATCATCCCTGTTTTAATAATCCCCATAATTCAATGATTATGGGTAAATTACTCAATCCCCTTTTCCAATGTCCCATTTGTTAAATGTAACCTATAATTAAGAAATATTAAACTAATGATCTCAATATGTTTCACTGAGATTTTCCACAAAGCAGAAACATAAATGTTCCCACTGACATTGCAAACAAGCAAACAAAACCAGTGACAGCAATGGAACAATTTCTACCTTTCCTTAGGGGATGTTATGCTAGCCATTGCAAGGGTTGTAGGTGTGTTCTAAAAGTCTTGGCAATTTCAGAGCAGAAAGAATGCCCTCACTACTTTAACTAACCTCTTTAGATCTGCCTTTTGTCATCCAGTCTACATTAGCAGCCGTGCAGAGCAACTTATGCTCCACACTTCAATGGCGAGTTAGTTGTTCCACATCCTCTGCATCCCTTATGGGAAACCTCATACAAGAGCTTTCGTTTCTGAAACAAGTGCCAGGAAAATTTTGCTTCCCTCTAGCAATGGCATATTTGTTCCCCTCATGGACAGTGAGAGCCATGTAATCGAACATATTTTCCATTGTGCTTTGGCTGCCAGGAAGCTCAGAGTCAATCTTGCAGCCCAACATTTGTGGCTGTGTAAGAACCTCTAACTCATGTGTTTGAGCATTTCCCTTTCCCTTAATATCAATCTTCAATGCTTATTTCTATCTTATGAATATGACATTACAGAAATTGTATGTGTCCATAGACTGCCTGAAATTATTAACAAGTGCAATCATAGAGAAACAAGTCAGTTGTTTGGCAAGTCCTGCTTTTTTTGTTTTGTTTTGTTTTGCAGGGAGATGACATAATGGATCTTTGACTACAGGTCTATCCCCAGAGTTAACTTCATGCGAATATATGTGTTATGTGAATTTTCCAGATGCCAATAGATACGCTCCAGGCAGTGACAGACACAAATGTCCGCAGGTTCAGTCTCTCAGAGGTCTTTCAGGACATCGCCAATTGCAGTCAGGTGGATTTTTGATCCACGGTAATGCCATGTATGTTACAGCAGAGCTGTGCTTCATAGGATTTTCAGTGGTGGACTTTTTTGAAATAGAGCACCCAGATTTTCTTCCCAGATACTCGTAGGTGTACTCCAACCTTTTGGTTATCAGGTGAGTGTATAGATCATTTATATCAGAGAAGATAGAAATACACATAATGCAAGACAAAACAAAATTGTTAAGAAACAACTTGATGTAGGAGTGCCAAAGGAGGAAGAATCTTTTTATCCGGACTTAATAATATAAGGAATATTTTTCAAAGGCAAAGAATGTAAGGGAAGTCATTTCAATCCAAGGAGACTGCATAAAGAAAGCACCATGTTGCTAAATTGCAGCGACAAGTGAAAAGACAACGATGCTACTGAGCATTACGAGTAACATTACAGTTGCTTCTTCAGGAAGACAGAGATATTTAGAGGTGATTCTATTTCCAACTAATGAGCTATCCAGTTGGAGAAAGACGAGGCTATCTGCTCCCATAACGACATACAGTCTCAGAAACTCAAAGGACAGTTATACTTTGTCCTATAGGGCCACACTGAGTTGACATCAATTCAATTGCAGGGGGGGTTGCAGGTTTGGTTCAAACGTGAGTTAAAAATGTTAAGAGAACTAATGGATAATTTCACTACACTGTCAAGGTATCTGCCGTGGCACATCATCACATGGCCAGTAGGCGCAATTGTGTGATAATAAGTAAAGATTATAGTAAAGTTATAAAAAGCATGAGAGATAGAAGAGAGATTGAAATCATGGAGTCAGACACATTTCATAGCACCATGGTCACCTCAGTCTCACTTGGTCCACGTGGGGAGAGAGAGAGAGATATTTAATGCTAACCAAGGCTTTTATAGTCACTGGGGACATGTAAGCCTCCTCATTATAGGTGAAGACATACGTCACAGGAAGGGGTTGTGCTATAGGTAACACAATAATGGGAGGGGGTGATTTAGGGGTATCTATGCAATAGGAAGAGGAGGGGTTAGGGGTTTCCATGTGGCAAGATGGAGGAAACTTGGATACAGATGTCACAGAGCCAGTTTGACCTGTTCCCTGGCTCAACTGATAGAGACCATTATCAGTAGGGTGTGAACTCCACCTGCAGGAACCAAGTTAATGATTGCAAGGCTCAGGGAGAAGTAACCCATTGTCCCCAGCAGCAGGGAGCAGGCCCTCTCCTGGTGAGATGAGACAGCAGTCTGGCAGCTGATTGCCTCAAGGGAAGTAACTTTTACCATTAGCTGCAAGCAGTGTCCTAAGTCTAACAAATTTGGGGGAGACTACTTGGGAGAAATCTTTCTGTTTCCCACACTACACCAGTCCTTGTCATTGGCATTTCAATTAGACATTCTCTTTCTTTCTGATTAAAACATACGCACAAAAACATCAGGTGTATTCTGACTCACAGTGACCTTACCTGAGAGAGTATAATTGCCCCAGAGGGTTTCCAAGGCTGCACATCTTTATAGGAACAAACTACCACATCTTTATCCCTTGAAGTGGCTGGTGGTGCCAGTAGCTGACCTTTTGGTTAACAGTCAACCCTTTTAACCTCTGTGCCACCAGGACTTTGCTTTGGTAATAAAGGGGTATCAACTGGAATTCTCTAATATTATGGGTCATGATGGGGACTATTTCTGAGTTGACAATCCAAATGAAGATCATAAGCAAAGGAGGACATAAGAAGATAATACAAGAGGAAACAAAGAGAATATTAAGACCAAGATTAATAAGGGAGAAAGAGGGCGTGAAGATTAAAAGCATAAGAAAGTCCTCCAAATCAGAAGTTTCTCTGGATTCAAATGAACTAAAATAAGAAAGAGAAAAATGATAAGAGAAGAGAAATATGGAGATTTGCCTTTGAAAAAAATGTCAGTGGAGAAGTTATTGAGTCATATAGTTCTCTCTTGGGTAGAACTTGGTGTTGATTTAACTAGGAAAATAATTGGGGGCAATTAAGGAATGAAGCATGTATTGTGCAGGCATTTACATATAGACTAGTTTGGGTATAAATGGAAAGGCAGCAATTGTCCAAAGTGATCCTGAACTTCCACTGGTTCTGTTAGTGTTTTTTATTGTTTTGCATCTAGAAGTGTCTCCTGAATGGAATCGAAAGAAACATTCATAAAAAAACAAACTATAAAGGTTTCTGTGGAGTCCTGATGGCAGAGGGGGTTATATGTTAGGTGACTGACCCCAAGATCAGTAGTTTGAAGTCACTCATTAGCTGCTCCACAGGAAAAATATGGCTTTCTGTTCCAGGAAAGAGTTACAGTCTCCAAAACCCACAGGGGTAGTTCTACATTGTCTTACAGGGTCGCTACGAATCAGACTGTTTGATGGGTCAGAGTTTGAGTTTTCGTTACTTCCATAATGATTTGCAGTTGCAGAACCCCACTGGGCAGTTCTAGTCTGGACTTCAGTTGCTCTTAGGGAGAAGGACTTCATGGCAGTGAGTTTGGGTTTGAGTTTACAAGGATTCCTATTGGCTGGGTGCTTTTGGAAATAATGGACACAAGGCCTGATTTTACTATGTATTCATATCCAGTTTGTCCAACATTTTATATGGAAACTTTAATTAATGGTTAAAAGTAGCCCATCATTTCCATAGATTAGGCAGTTCCACAGGCCCGTGTGTTAGGGTTTGAGAATTTGGGATCATTTGACAGAAATCTCTGGATGATTCAGATAAGTCACCAATCTTTGGAAACCTCACCAGTCAGTATTAATTTGAATGGATTTGACTCTTCTTATCCAGTTGCATACATTAGATTTCCCTACCTTTCCAAGATTCATGATTAGGGGTGGAATATGTACAGATATCAAGCTGGAATACATGGATTCCCCTCATCTTTCTCCATGTGGGTGGGCATGTGTCATAGATTTCCCTGTCACCCTGGGTCAGAATTTATGCTGGCTTACATATAAATGCCACATCACCACTATAGAGGCAATTCTGGCTCATAGGGACCCTATAGGAGAGTGGGGACTAAAATGAGCATGTGAGTAGTGCTATTTGCATATAGTAAATAGAAGCCAGGGATGTTGCTAAGCATATTACCATTCACAGCACAGTCCTCCTTCAGCAGTGTTACGTGGCCCATGGTGTCAATACTGATACTGTTTAGAGATCCTGGTCTAGATTATGCTAGAATTCCAAAAATATCTCAGCAACTTAATTCAACCAATGACCATTTCTCCCCCAACACATGTGCAGCATGGGTTGGCAAAGCAGTGCTGCTCATTGTAGATGCCTCAGAAATGGGGCTGGGTTTATTTCCAGGCAACATCACTGTGGTGGGAGAGGGAGTGTGACATGCATCCTTTTCAACTACATTTCACTGGTCACAATCAGCATGTGACCATGCCTAAAGTCAAAGTGGGCATAAAGTGCAAATCTGCCATGCTGAAAAAGGAGAAAATGAGAATAATCATGAATCATTCTCACGACTGTCACATTGATGGTAGTCATGGGTTGTGGGACAAAGAGACAAGGAAGGATCTCTTTCTGTTACATATTATTACATATCAAATCACCCTGAATGTAGTAAGATAACAACAGGCACCGGGGTAGTTGTTGAGTAGTGGAATTCTCATCCTCCATGTTGGAGACCTAGGTTCAGTTCTCAACCAAGGTAGCTTATGCACAGTCACCACGCATCTGTCAGCCAGGACGGTGAACGAGTTTCAGTCCAAGCTTCCAGACTACAATGGATTCCGAAGAAAGGCCGAGTGATCAACTTCTTTCAAATCAGCCAATAAAAACCCCGTGAATTTCAGGAAATTGTTATTGATCTGCCCTGTAAATCTTCATCTGATTCATAGTAAGAAGTTAAAAATAAAAGAAAGTAAAAATCCTACGGTTCACAATGGCCCCACCCTCTTGTGTATTAGAGGCAAACTTGCAGGCCACTAACAAAAACAACAGCAAAACAAGCATTTAATTTGCTCCTAACATTGCAATTTGGACATGGAGGGGGAGCAGAAGAGCCTGCTTGGTGCAGTAGGCAAGCTCTTGGCTGCTAAGGGAAAGGCTAGCAACTTGAACTCATCAGTTGATCTTCAGGAAAAAGATGTGGCAGCGCTCTTCTGTAGAGACGACAGCCTTGGAAACACCATAGGACCTTTATACTCTGTTCTAAGGAGAACCGATGACAAGGATCTACATGTAGCCTCCTCCCTGGGGGATGGACAAGAGTAAAGTGCGTGAAGGGAGGGAGATGTTGGGCAGTGTGAGATATGATAAATAATTATAATTTATAAGTTATCAAGGGTTCATGAGGGATGGGGGAGGGGGAATGCGGAGGGAGGGGAATAATGAGGAGCTGAAGCCAAGGGCTCAAGTAGAAAGTAAATGTTTTGAGAATGACGATGGTAACAAACGTGCAAACGTGCTTAACACAATGGATGTATGTGTGGATTGCGATGCGTTGTACGAGCCCCCAGTAAAATGATTTAGATAAATAAATAAATAAAGGGTATCTATGAATTGAAACAAACTGAATATCAATGCTGTGTGTGTGTGCCGCTCATCTCTATACCTTGCTGGGGCAGTTTCAAAGCTGGTGATGATTCAATGTTTGGGGCATAGGATCATCTGAGAACTTGATGGCTGACCATTGCGGCTGGCTATCGACTGAGACGTCAGCTCTGAGTACCAACTGAGTACTCAGCTATAGAGGCTGATTGGCTTCCTGGCTATCTGGGAGCTGGGGCTTAGGGAGGTAAAGTAATGCTCCCTGCTCCTTACTTCATTATCTCAGAAATCAGCACAGCATCATCTCCATCATTACCTCTTCACAGAGGGGCGACAGAGCTCAAATTTCAGACGTGGAATCATATACTCTCTCTCTATTTTGAAAGTTTTAAAATTTCTTTTGAACAGTTTTTTTTGACATTTAATCCACAAACTCTTAAAATGGAATTGTTTAGATCTATTAAAGAGTTTTGCCACCATAACCACAATCAATGTGCGTACACTTTCTTCACCTGTGTACTCGTTATTATGAGCTCCCCATTTCCTCCAGCCTCCACTGCCCCAACCCAAGGTGTAGCTACTATAGGAGGAAGGGGAAAGCATTGGTGTGTGTGTGTGTGTGTGTGTGTGTGTGTGTGTGTGTGTGATGTTTGGAAACCGGTATAGTTTCCCAAGAAAGTGACAGGTTTTAAGAAATGGCCAGGTTTTCCCAGAGGGATTGGGGAAGCTTACAAAGTAAACAGCATGGGCAAAGCCCAAGAACATCAGAGCAGAATTCCACTTTATTTCCCTTGATAGGTTTTACCCAATAACTGCTCACTCCTGATGCTGACGTCCAAATCAAAACCATTGTACTGCCCTTGATTTAATTCCATTCAAAGGAACACCTACCTCTATAGGCTTCGAAAGCGATGTTAATTAATAAGTGAGCCCTAGGAGTGCTAGGGGATTTGACCTACCATAGTGAACTTGACTCACAGTGAACCTGTGTAGAACAGAACAAACCCATAGCCAGCCCCGCACCATCCTCACAACGGTTCCTATGCTTGTGCTCATTGTTGCAACCATTGTGTCAATCCACTGCACGGAGAGGCCTCTTTTTGCTGCCCTTCTCCTTTACCAAGCCCGATGGCCTTTTCCAGTGACTAGAGTCTCCTCACATGTCCCAAGTATGTGATATGAAGTTTTAACCACCTTGGTTCTAGGGAGCCTCAGACCAACTTTGTGGTGCTGACCTAGACACTGGAAAATATTTTGATCCGTTGATAACATTTTCATTTTGCTTTATTAAAGTGAACTATGATCTGGTTTACTCGGATTTAACTGCCTAAAATTAAATTTGATTCATTTCAATGTAAAAAAGTGAGATTATTTAAAAAATTGGAAAATAGTGCCATTGACCTTTTCTGTTAAGTATATGCTTATTTTAAAATGAGTTTAGTTTGGTTTGGGTTTTCGGAGGTCAGTGATATTCACTGTCTGGGATTCATTCCACTGTGGACTTCATGATTGCCTGGAGGAAGCATGATTGGTTTGACCTGAAGCACTTTCTTCAAGAATCAGATGTAGTAGGAATTGAAGAATAGCATAGTAGTTAGGACATTCCTTTTTCTGATTTTGAG
The DNA here is from genome assembly GCF_050624435.1 of Tenrec ecaudatus. Classification (NCBI taxonomy): domain Eukaryota; kingdom Metazoa; phylum Chordata; class Mammalia; order Afrosoricida; family Tenrecidae; genus Tenrec; species Tenrec ecaudatus. The sequence goes on along the minus strand of NC_134539.1, from coordinate 69,587,560 downwards.
AAAGGAATGACTATGAATATGCATGTATGTTGGAGATAGTTAACGTTTATTGTGCTAACCTGGCCAATGAACACATGTGGGATTAATTGAAGGGTAGAGAGATAAATGGCTTGGCGAGCCTCGCCTCTCTTGTCTGTTGCTCTTTGATCATTGGACCAGTGTGCGGCTGCCTTGCTTGTTCTGTGGCTCCATTTGCAAGCTACACTACCTGTGGGACCCCTAACCCATGGACTGTGTCGCTGTAATTTGAGCTTCTTTCAAGACCTGCTTCGCCATACTTTTGGAATTTACATCTCTTGAGCTGGGGACTGTCAGACCCTGTCATCTGGCTGACTGTTGGTGACCTGCCTTGCTGTTTGCTGCCTGTGCCAGGATAGCCTGAATTGCTCTACAGAGGACTACCCAGTGGCTCTCAAGACTTGAAGGACTGCCAGTGTCTCACAACTGTCTCACGGGAGTGAGTTGCACTGAGCCATTTGTACTGCTTTATAATTTAATTAACTGTTTATTTCTTATGTCATATATCGATCTATCTGTATATATATATATATATATATATACATATATATATATATATAATTATTAGCATTCTGGTTTTGTTTCTCTAGAGAACCCTGTCTAGCATAGATGTTCCTACCTTGCTTGAGTCAGTTGTAATGGGACTGGTGGCATAGTGGGTTATGTGTTGGGCTGCTAACCACAGGATCAGCAGTTCTAAATCACCAGTGACTCTGCAGGAGAAAGCCAAGACTTTGCTCCCACGAAGCCTTGGAAACTCATAGAGGTATCTGTACTCTGTCTTATCTGGTGACTATGAGTCAAAATGGACTTTATGGGACTGTTTTATGCCAAGCCTAACCCTCCCTATACGTGTGGCTCTGATCTCATTTGGGAATAGGATTGCCTTTGTTATGTTAATGAAGCCATGAGAGTAGAGGATGTGTCTTAAAACAGCCACTTTCCAGATATAAAGAGAGGCGATTAGAAGAAGTCAGGAAACTCAGATAGACGTCATGGGCACGTGTCCACCGAACCAAGAAAGAGAAGCTGGAGGAGAAGGGGTTGACCGGGGGCCAACCGAGAGGAAACCTTTCCCTGGAGTTGGTGCCCTCTTTGCACTTCTGGTCTCTTAAATGGTGAGGAAAAAAAAATACACCTTTGTTCATTAAAACCGCCCACTTGTGGTCTCGCTGTTACAGCAGCATGAAGAAGCGAAGACAAACTCAGACAAGTCGTAATTTGTAAAACTGGGAACTGGGAATCCATGGGGCAATGTGACTTCCTTGATTTGCAGCTCATTCTGACACAGAGAGAAGATGGGCAGGTGGCACCAGTGGAGGAGGGACACTGATGAACTGCAGGTACACTCAAGTTCCTGCTGTACTCGGTGGAAGGGAGAAACAGTTTCTTAGCTGATGACGCACTGGCTTCTCCTGTGAACCCTGTCCCGGCCTCCAACTGCATGTGCTCCCATCTGTCTCCAGGCCTGGAGCATCCCCATCTGCCCCGGGATTATGCACTGACAACTGTCTTTCCCCTCACCCTTTGTTCTCATGCTTTGAAAACTCAGGGAAAGATGCTTCACTGAAAGCATTGGAATTCATCTCATGAAAAATTCCCTAACAAGTGTACTTGGCTTATTGATCTCTAGTTTCCCTCCCCCCCACTTGCCCTTTTTACCCTGAGAGCCATAAGCTTCACTTCCTTGGAGCAGATTGCCATTTCAATGGAAAGGAAATAACTGTAGCCTTCAAGCTGAGCGGAGATCTAACAAGGTCCAGGAAGAGCTCAGTCCTGGCCTTCGGTGTCCCTTTGTCTAGAGCCGTGGAAGAGCTCTTGTCAATCACGGCATTGCGGATACGGACTTTGGAAAATTCAGACTTAGGTTCAAATTCTGCCTACACTGTTCGCTAGCTGTGTGTCCTCGGTCAGCTTCCTAAACTCTCCAGACCCCGTTTCTGCTTTTATTAGCAGAAAACAGGAAAGCTAATTACCACCCACCTCAAAATGCGGTTCACTTGTTCATTAGATACTTGTTGCGTGCCTACGTGTACCAAGCTCGCGCAGTGTACATCAAGTGAGAAAGGTGGGCATGAATGTAACTGACGAAAGCCACAGAGATGTGTAGGGGAATCTGCGTGAGAGCGGGTCTAGTACCTAAGTGGACTATAAAAGTCACTGTTCGAAGCAGGGCATGTTGAGAAGGAACGTGCGGATTGTTCACTGTGCTGGAGTAATAGGCGTACATTGAGGAGCCTTAGCGGTGTGAGGCGTAAGCTTTGGGCTACGGTCCTGCCTGGACGGAAATTCCAAACCACCAACAGCTCCTCAGGAGAAAACTGGGCTTTTCACTCGGGTAATGGTTGCCGTCTTGGGAACCCACGGGGGGTGGGGGGCTCACTATGAGTCGGCCTGGGATATTTATTTATTTTGAATAGAGATACGTCAGAACTTGAGGGGGAAATTGGGACATAAATTCCCTTTTCTTTCGAATCACACAGGACAGGGAAGGTTGGAGAAGGCTTGCCTGGGAAGGCTTCCTGGGGAGATGGAGCTAAGATCCACAGAATGAGTGAAGTCCATTGCGGGGAGACAGAGTGATTTAGGTTGAGAGAGCAAACAACGTGTAGAAAACCTATGGCAGGAGGGAGCACGAAGGCTGCCAAGGGTTTAAGGAAGAGATTGGAAGGGTGTGTGGCTTGACAAGGGATTCCAAAGGTAGGCTCGTATTACTTGCCTGCCTTGTAGTTATTAAGAAATGGGGACTTAATCCTGGATTGTTTTAAAGAGAGGAATTGCAAGACTCGATTTGCATTTCAAAACGATACAGGGGAGAATGGATTAGGGTAGCTAGTGATTCTCAGCTTTCACTGTCCAAGAGAAGCTTTTGAGTATACTAAAGCCCAGGCCCCATCCCCGGAAGGTATAATTTAATTGGTTGACTGTGAACCCCAGGAGATTATAATGTGTGCCAAGTTTGAGATGCTCCCTAGCAAGAGGCTTTAGTTGAAAGTCTCATGTGCATTGTATGTGGGAGAGCAGTGAGATATCTACTGGACTAATCCAGTTAAGAAATGATGGACTACGTGTGTGGCAGTGGGCCTACCACCAAACCCAAATCAAACTCACTGGCATCGAGTTGATGCTGACTCATGTGATCCTACAGGACAGGGTAGAACCTCCCTGTGAGTTTCTGAGATCGTAACTGTTTGCAGGAGTAAAAACTGCTGGTCAGCAGTTTCAAATTTCAGTCCAATTTATAACCAGAGGGCCTTAACTGGTGGAGATGTATGCAAAGTGATACTCTATATTTCTATTCACAATCTATTGATGGAATCACCAGGAGTGCTCCTTGAAACAAACAGTCCCAGTGCCCTGCCCTGAGTATTTTATTTAGTGGGTCATAGGTGGGCCTTGGAAATTTGCACCCCCAACTTCCCTGAGAGGCATTGGTGGTTGGATGGTAGAATTCTCATCTCCCATACCAACAGCGATGGGTTGTTTAGTATATGCGAGATCTTGGTTGGCTTCCCAGCCAGTGGCTCGCCAACACAACTACCACACATTCCTCAGTTGTGCATGGTCTCATCATGAGTCAAGATTGATCCCATGACAGCTAACAAGAAGCCCCTGGGGACGTTAATTCTACTGGTCTGGGGAGGATGCTTGGAGAATCACTGCTCAACAGAAATATAAATCTCAGATTTGGTTGAAAGAAATCAATTGGATTTGTTGATAGATTTTCATGGGGTGGAAGTTAAGGCGGAGTGAAGCACTTTTTTCATTGTATGATTTTTGCAACAGAATGATGTCATTTATTTGCCTTCTGGGGATAACTAATCAGACCAGAGAAAATAATGAATTTAATGTTACTTTCAAAAAACTAATTGGAAATGTATATATATATATACACACACATACATACACACATACATGTATATATTTGCATATATGCACATACATATAGGTATATACATATGTGTAATATATACACACATATATGGAACATGTGTGGAATGGAATTGTGGATTACATTTGGGATCTTTATATAAATGATTCTTGAAGGCAGGGGATTATTAAATCACTCTGTTTTCTCTCTCTTCTCATGAATTTCAGAACTTTAGCTACTCATTTTCTTCCAAAGTACCATCGTCCTTTCCGCTTCATACCCCTGCTTGTATCTCCTTCTGCTTTGGAAACTGTCTGCTGTCCCCTTTCCATAATTTAGTTCCAACATGTCTTTTGGAATTTACTACTCAGGCTTGGTCATGTGCCTCCTTAGCAACTTTTAGGTACTTTTGTTTCTTTCTGTAGCGCACATGTGTATTTATTTGCTAAATGACCATCTTCTCTGTTAGATGTTAGTGTCTGGTTATTGGAAGGTGATTTCATAGCATTACATCCCTAAGGCTTAGCTCAAAGTCTTACATTGAACAAACCCTCAGAGACCGTTATTGAATGGCCAGTGAATCAGTTACCGAGATGGTAGTTATTAATGGAGTGATGGTTTCTTAGGAAACTGACTTACCTCTTGAGGCAGTTGTTGGCCTGTGAATCAAGGAGAGTGCCTTTTAGGGCTCCTTTGCAGGAACTGGCAACTGCGCCACCTAGTGGAAACAATTGACCCATCAATTATCTTACAACCTAGGCGCCAGCTAATGGTGTCCTGGGGTAAAAGCTTGATTTTTATCCTTAATAATACAAGTACAATTATTCAAAAAGATGCCAGACTCTCTTCTCAAGATAGGTGAAAAATTAATATTTACTGGAACTAGTACTCTGTTTTCAAAGACCAGAGACACAATCAAGACACGTTAATGAAAAGGAGCTTATTGAGGAAACCCTGGAGGAAATAAGGAAAGTAGAGCTTTCTACCCAGTGCAGGAACAAATGCATCACCGGGCTTCTTGGAGGCTGATTTGGAACTAGCTGGCCAGGGCTAGTGTTCAGATCTAAGTGGCTGTGTAGGAACCTCCTTGGTGACTTTCTGCTCTGATGTTTGCCCAGGACTGATTCCTTCCTACAGAAGCCTAATGTCACTACAACAATAATGGCAGAGGCAGGGGCTGTACACTGTAAAGGGTGGTGGTGTGGAAGCCCAGTTGAAATTTTTATTTGCTTCTAATTTCTATCAAGTTGATTATGGACAGAATCGACCTTTATGAAAGCAGTGGTCAAGAAGCCAACCGTGCATTGGACAAACATGATTCAGAAGGCCTCTTTAAAGTGTAAAAAAGCAGAGCAGTCACCTGGAGGACTAAGGTGCGCCTTGTCCATGGCATTTCCCACTACCTCATATGCATACGAAAGCTGGACTGAAGAGGACTTGCTCTGTGTGAATTGTGGTGTTGGTGAAGAATATGAAATATAGTGTGTTCTGCCAGAGAACAGAAAAATCTGTCTTGAAAGAAGTAAAGCTAAAGTGATCTCTCGAAGCGAAGATGGCAAAATGGCATCTCACCTACTGTGAACATTTTATCAGGAAGGGTCAGTCCCCAGACAAGAACATCAGGCTTGGTAAAGCAGAGGGTCAGTGAAAAAGAAGAACTACCTCAGCGAGAGGGCAGCAAGAATGGGCATAACCATAGCAACACCAGGAGAATGGCACAGACCGGGCAGTGCTTCCTACTGTTCTACGCAGGGTCTCGACAAGCTAGATCCAACTCAATACAGTCTGACTTAGTTTATTGGGCCAACCTGGGCGATAAACAGATGTGGGGTTAATTGAAGGGTGGACGGATAAATGGCTCAGTGAGCCTCTCCTTTTGAGTTCTAGTGTCTCTTGCTTTGTGATGGTGGGACCAGGGTGCAGTTGCCTTAGCCAGTTCCCTGCTTTAGCTGGCAAGGCTCACTTCCTGCAAGACATCCCCAAGGAGAAACCACATGGATCTACCCTGATGCAGCCCTGGGTGCTGGAGCAGCCGTGTGGAGACCCCTGCCAGTGCTGAGATGCTTACACATTCACTGACTCAGCTTTCTTCCTGCAGTCAGCATCACAGTGTGTGTTTTGTGAGATGGAGGAAGACTTTGTGGATTGGTGTCAGACATATGGGTTAATGTTGGATTTGTGAGCTTGGGCAGCACTGGGTTGGGATGTCTTCCTGATGTGCACTTCCCCTTTATATAAAACTCTCTCTTATCCATGAGTTTCTGTGCATTTGTTTCTCTAATGTACCCAGACTCTCGCATTAATTGAGTTAGTTTATTGTGCCAACCTGGCCGATAAACACATGTGGGGTTAATTGAAGGGTGGAGAGATAAATGGCTCAGCAAGCCTCACTTTTCTTGTCTCTTGCTCTTTGATCATCAGACCTGTGTGTGGCTGCCTTGCTTTTTCTGTGCCTCAATTTTCAAGCTACACTACCTGTGGGACACCTAACCTGTGGACTGTGTCGTTTTAATTGGAAGTTCTTTCAAGACCCGCTTTGCCACACCATTGGAATTTACATCTCTTGAACTGGGGACTGTTGGACTCTGTCATCTGGCTGACTGTTGGTGACCTGCCTTGCCATTTGCTGCTTGTGCCCAGATAACCTGAATTGCTCTCCAGAGGACTACCCGGTGGCCTTCAAGACTTGAAAGACTGCCAGTGTCTCACAGTTGTCTCATGGGAGTGAGTTGCACTGTGACATTTGTACTGCTTTATAATTTAATTAACTGTTTATTTCTTGTTATATATTGATCTATCTGTATAAATATATATGAAATTATTAGCATTCTGGTTTTGTTTCTCTAGAGAACCCTAACACACAGTCTAACAACATCAGAATCATTTTTTTCTTTTCTCCAAGCTGTCTAATTAGGAACTAATCCTGATATTTTATACAATTCCATAGTTCAATCAAGCAGTCTTGTACAGTCCCTACCACAATCAGTTTCCAAACATTTTCTTCCTTCTTGAACTCTTTGATATCAGCTCCCTCTTACCCACCCACCTTTGCCCCCACCTCTCCCTTATTCTACTTCTAGAGGTTCATCTATCTTGACTTTTATATACCAAAAAACACAGAAAAATACATAAGAGTCAAGAAGGCTTTCATCAATGACAAAATACAACAGAGACAAACCCTAGTATAAAAAGAAACAGAAAATATTAAAAACCAAAATCAAGCACAAAGTGGAACAAAAGAGAGATGAAGTGCCAAGGTTTTAACTCTTCAAGTCAGATTTATGTTTAATCCACTATTATCATTTCATTAATACTGTCTGTCTAGCTACCAGATTATTCTCACCCCTCAATTATGGTTAGATTAAAATCACCAGAGGCCCATTTCCGGTGTCGATGCCACAAATGAAGTTTGGACTTCCACTGTCATGCACAACCTTCTGCATACCAGAATCTTCTTAGGCTTTGGGTTATGTAATTTACAATCCTTGGATCATGGATGCTTGTGTGCTTCTTCCATGTGGGCTTAGTTGATGTCTTCTTTAGATGGCAGCTTGTTTGATAGCAAGCTTTTAAGACCCCAGGTGCTATTCTTTCTGAGAGCCGGGCACCATCTAATTTTCTCACCACACTTAGCTATAGCACCCATATCTTCTGTGTTTCCTTCATGAGGGGAAGATTGAACAGGGCCATGTCATAAGAGCTAATGGTTCTTAGATTGGAGTCCCAATCTAAGTGTATCTACATAAAAAAAAAAACCTTCCTATGGTTCACCTTATAGATATCCTTGTCAACTTATGGTAGAGAATCTAGTGGATCACCTTCTTGGAGCATACGGACCTTCTGTTAACAGTGTCATTGATTATCCCCTGGTACTAATTTTAAAGTTTTGTTGAGAAAGGGAGATTGTACAAATTTAGACTAACCACAAATAACAACACTTAGATTATTGACTTGTACAGAATAAATTCCTTATATGACTGGATGTTATTTGCCCAAACAATGGGAACTAGTGGTCAGGCCAAATTTTAATAATATCCACTGACAATGTCAGACACAGGTCAGCCAGAATAATGCATATCTTAATACAGCAAGTAGGGCATTGAAGTAATAAGTGAATGTTAGTCTGCCTACTGACAGTTCAATTCTCTTGGTATAACCGCCTTCTTCTTCCTCACAGACCATGTACTTCCAGTCTTAAGTCTTCATGTTATAGACATGTTTGAGGAAGAACCCAGTTCACCTAGTGGGGTTTCCACATTGCATCCCTCTGGTGTGCCCTTGGGAATGTGTTGTGTATCTTGAAGATCCAGGATTCCATGTCCCAGCATTCTATGGCACATGGACTAGGTCCCCAGGGGGTGTACAGAAACTTGGACCAATGTGGCTTATTAGGAACGCAATACAAGGCATACTCCCCATTTAAGGCCATTAAAAATGTCATTAGTCAATTTTTTTCCCCTGCTAGGAGATGGGTTGCTCCCTCCCACCTTTTTTTTTTTTTAAGCTAACAGCCATGTACCTGTCTTCTCTGAGATGTATATGCTCCCTTTCCCCTTCCTGATTTGACTTTCCCATCACTATCCCTCATCACTCAGGAAGGAATGACTGCAAGTCTGGGGCGGGGGGGAAGGGGTACCTCGTTGAACCTTTTCATGGCAGAAATTAAGTGATCATCATCCTGTACCCCTTTCTTGAAAATCTGATCTCAACGGACATGAAGGCCTCTTCACAAAAAAAGCTTTCAAGATACGCAGGTAGAGAGGATGGTGCGTGGCTCACGGCCACCAGTCAGGCTCTCCACTGAGCTGCCTTGCTTACCCGGCCAGCAGACTGGATGGCCTGGAAGCTGGAGCCTGCTCTCATCCTGTACCTCATATTGTAATTGACCTTGTGTGATCGACTAACTTCACTCAGCCTACTGTGTTTTTAGAGATGCGGACAATTCCACTGTGTACATAGAGCAAATTATCCTTTCTTTTACTGATGGGAATGTGGGCTGTTTCCAACTTCTTGCTATTGTAAACGATGCTGCATGGGAGAGCTTGTGATTTTTCTCTATTTTTTGGAGTATATGCTCCGAAATAGTACTGCTAGATCGTATGCTATTTCTATTGCCAGCTGTCTTAGGAATTGACATCTCTCTTTCCATGGTGGTTGTGTGCATTTACAAGCTCACCAAAAGTGTATATGAATTTTGTTTTCTAGTTGTGGGCTTGCAGTATTCTGTAGATTTTAGTAATTGGTCCTCTGTCCATTATATTATTGCCAAATATCTTTTCCCAATCTGTGGGCTCTCATTTTCCTCTATTGATGAAATCTTTTGATGTACACAAATGTTTTATTTTATTAGATCTTATTAATTTATTTTGCCTTCTACTGTGTATGCTTCCTTTATTATAGCTAGTAGCCCATCTATACCCTGCACTGATGAGCCTGTTAGCTTTGGGTTTTACATTTAGGCCTCTGGTCCACCTTGAGTTCTTTTTTGTGCATGCTGTGAGGTATGGGTCTTATTTAATTCTTCTGCAGATAGACATCCCATTTTTCCAGCACCATTTGTTGAAGACAGCCTCCCTTTCCCTTTTAAAGTTTATTGGGCCTTTGCCAAAAATCAGTTGTCAATAAGTAGATGTTTGTATTTTGGGGTTTTCTGTCTTATTCCTTTGGCCTATATATCTATTATTATACCAGTATCAGGCTGTTTTGACAACTGTGGTTGTTTATTAGCATTTGCGGTCAGGTAGCGCAAGACCATCTACTTTGTTCTTTTTGAGAAATTCTTTACTTATCCTGGGCTTCTTGTCCAGGAGATCAAGTGGATAGTTTTTTCATTTCTTTAAAGAATGACATTGGGATTTTCATCAGGATTGGGTTGAATTTGTAGATTGCTTTAGGTAGAATTGACACTTTCACAATATTGAGTCTTCTTATTCATGAACATGGGATATTTTTCCATTTGTATAAGTCTCTTGTATTTTCTTCTATTAAATGTTCTGTAGTTTTCTTGGTGCAGGTCTTTTGTTCCTTTGGTTAGGCTTATTCCTAGGTATTGCTGCTTTTGTGAGGCTCTTGTGAATAATATTATGTTGTTGATAGCTTTCTCAGATATCTCATCACTAGGCTACAGGAGTCCAATTCATCTCTGCTCATTAATCTTGGACTTTCTGAGGGAGGCACTGGAGTTTTGTGTAAAGTAAAATGATATTGAAGCACTCAGAATCCAGGCCAGGTATCTTATTTCCCAGGGTTTGTTGTCAGATTCTGGCTGAGACTAGTTGAGTTCACTAGTAGGTTCTATCTGGTGGTCATGTTTTCCTAGGACTTGGATGGTAATTTCAGAATCTTTTTGTTTTTGTGTGTGGTTGAGTGTATTCTGAAAAAGTAGGGCTGTCTGATAGAATTTCCTAGGCTTTAATCTTCATAGGGGCAGATCCCTGGAGCTACTTGGGAGGAGTAACTTTTGGGTAATTAGCCAAGTTACACATTTCTCCAATTAATATAATTTATTGATTTCAATTAATTTCAATTCATTAATATAATTAATTGATTTCAATTATAAATGAAGGCAACCCAAAATTGAATGAGATTAAGTAATATAAAGATGTTTTCTTTTTTTAAGTAGAAAGCCTACCATCAGGATAACCTGCATCAAAGGTTGATCCTGTCATTCTGTGGTGTCAAGAGCTCTATTTCATAATTCTACTTTGAAACTCATGGAATCACCATGTATCACAGTTGAGCTGACAGTAACTGGTTCTTGGCCATGATGCAAAGCACTATTTTCAAATAAGTTGAAAATTCTGAGATTTTTTTCCCTTCTTATCTCACTAAAAGAGACCCCATTCTCTTCCGTCTTTCAGCAGCATTCTGTCCCCCTTTGTCTCTTATGCAAATGAAAAGGACACAATCCATTCATTACAGCAAGCTAATTCCACTAAGGACTTAGCTCTACCACTATTTTTTTCGTAAAATCCGAATGAGAAAAGAAAAGTTTGATAGCTTTTCTTTCTACTTCTGCAGAGTTGGTTTCAGAAACCACAGGGCAAGTTCTTCTTTGTCCTATAGAGTAAACACTCTGTTACTGGATCCTACCCAACAGTTGCTATGAGTTAGAATTGACTCCATGACAATGCTTTTAACTTTGACTCTTTCTTTCTTTTTTCTTTTTCTTTCTCTTTCTTTCTTTCTTTCTTTCTTTCTTTCTTTCTTCTTTCTTTCTTTCTTTCTTTCTTTCTTTCTTTCTTTCTTTCTTTCTTTCTTTCTTTCTTTCTGAATGAGAATATCCTTTATAGTCGTTTTTCAACATCTTCTGGGAAGGTGGGAAGGAAATTATCTGGTATCACACAATTCTTTTCACTAATGATTTGGGGGTCCACCCCACTGGGGTCACTTTCTCTTCTACCAAGGCCCTCTCTTCCTCTTTTTGCCTGAATACAAAGAAGGGCTGGAAGATGCTTATATTGCCTTTCTATTTCCTATTCCACCAATTCTAAAACTTTTAGACAGTTTTTTTTAAAATCAGTTCCTCAAGCCTAGGGATAGTATTTCCATTGACTGCCAAAGTTCTTTGGTACTGGAAGACCAGATGAAGTGTGGATTGAAAAACTCTCACGAATCTCCTAGCTTATCGCATCTGATGGAAAGGAGTATAGCAAAGATATACTGCATTTAGTTACTAGGAATGACAGATATTTATTAATTGGTTTAATTTTAGCAGCCAACGTTGTACACTTTAATATAAAGCATAACTCAAGCACAGCAAAGACCACAATTTAAAGTACACAATTAGACGAGTTTTGTATACATACACATCTGTGTATCTGCCACCCACATCAAAATAGAAAACATTTCTAGCACTGCCAAAAGTTCTCTATTCCCTTCTCAGTAAAGACCTTTTCCAAAGTGTTTAGTTTTAAGAATGATTTTATTACAAATATTTAAAACATACAGTATGGAGAAAAACACAATGTATCCCCATACACCCATCATCCATATATCACCAACACAATGGTTATCAACATTTGTTCCCGTGAATTTTCATTCCTCTTTTTCCTTTATACATGTTTGTGCAAAGTATTTTAAAGCAAATATAAACAATCACATCATTTTATGCTAGTGCGAATCTCTAAAAACCTGGATTTTTCTTATTAGTGCTAAAAATAAATTAAACAATAAGTTCTTGGTATCATTCAACATTCTGTGCATTCAAATTTCTTTAATCATGTTTTCACAAATTATTTGTTCAAATTGATATCCAATTAAAGCTCAGAATATGTGCTTTGCTTTTCTCTCTCTCGCTCTCACTCTCTTTTTTACTTTCTTTGTGCCATTGATTTGTTGAAGATACCAGGCCAGTTGATATGCTACATATCTCACATTCTGGGTTTGTCAGTTATTTCTTTCAGGTGCTTATCTTATTCCTCTCTCTTATTTTTCTCTTCCAATAGAAGTTATCGCTGAAGGAGCGAAGATTTCAGTTCTGATTCATGTTTTTGCAAGAACACTTCCCATGTGATGCTGGGTATGTTTCATAGTGTATCATGTCAGAAGGCACCTTATGTCCAGTTCTCCCACTTTTAGGACTTTGTGAAGCAGTGGTTGAAAGTGCTCGACTGTTACGTAAAAAGGTTAGACGTTTGAACTTGCTAGCTACTCCTCTGGAGAAAGAAGGAGTAGTCAGATTCCGTAAAGACTTACACCCTTCGGAACACTTTGCGACAGTTCTACTCTGTCCTGTAGTCTTGCTATGAATCTGAATGGACTCAAATGCGGTACGATTTTGGTTCAGTTCTTTTTAAAAAAGCATTTTACTGACATGCACTTCACATATGATACAATGCAATGGTTTAAGTATGTTCAAAACAGTTTCTCAATTATCACCACAATCAATTTTGAATTATTTTCTTCATCTTTGTATCTCTTGGAATTAGCTTCATATTTCTCCACCTTCTCCTCTCATGAGGGTCTATTAGTCTCGTTATTGGCTCTATGGAATTTTCCATCCTGGATTTCGTATAAAGAAAATCATACCTAAAACACCTTCATCAGCAACACAAAATAAAACACAGATACACTTCAATTCAAAAGAAAACAGAAAATAATAAAACCTAGAACAAAAACTTCTTTACAATGTTTTTTTGTCTGGTATCTGGACAGTTCACTACCTAGTCTGTGGGTAGTGGGGATTCACCGGGGAACTCAATCCACAGAGCAGCTGTTCTTAGACCGGGATGTAGCACCTTGCCATTAGATCTTCCTTTGGACAGCAATCAATCCTAAATTTTTAATATTGTTTGCTTTTCCTTAGATTGATTCCTTTCATGGTTTTATCTGATTATTGTTGCTAAGAACTTTCCTCCCCACCCCCTTCTTCCTGTTCTTTATTCTTGTTTGAATGCTTTTCTGTGTAGGGAAGCCAGGATTTATGAAGACAGTAACTGAAATCATAATTACCTGGGGGACAAAAGGGGAGAGTGAGAGAAATGGGAAGTCAACAGCAGTGGGTAAACGAATGAAGAAAATGTTTCAAAATTGATTAGGGTGATAATTGTATAACACTTGTAAATATGACCAAATTATTAAATTGTATGGTATCAATTATAGCTAATTTGAACTAATTAAAAAATCAGAACACGTTAAAAATGACTCAAAAATGAAAATGAAATGTGAAATGTTAAATAGTTAGCTAACTATATTTTCAATAATCTATTTGCCAACATACTCTGTCTGCTAAAAAAACTATTCACAAATCTGGTCAAAGATTCAATGGAGTTCAATGCAGACTTAATCTATGTGGGGACTCTGCAAAAAATGGTGGGCTTTCACGGTCCTAAGTTGCCTTTTGTAAACTGAGTGCGATCCATACGCTCTAACACAAATTTCTCCTCTGGTCTTGGATTTCATTATTTCCAGTCGTTGGATCAAGTGGGCTTGTACGCTCCTTCCATTTGGACTTACTTAGCTGATGCTCCTCTTAGATGATGCTTGCTTTAAGACAAGCCTTTAAGGTCTCAGATATTATTCTTTCTGATAGGCGGCACCCTCTGCTTTCTTTAACAAGCTTTGTGATATCCCCCACATCTTCAGTGATCACTTCGTAAGGGCAAGTATCAAGCATGACTAAATCATAAGAACAAATTGTTCTTCAATTAGGGCTTACTATTAAGTGCAAGTTCAAAATCTATTCATATATTTCAGGTTTATATATATCCCTTGTCTACTTTAGAGGTAACATTATCAGCTTCTTGAGGAAAAAATATAGGTAACCTGCAGGGGACATTCTGGTATTCAAATAATAATATATTCACTTTATCTAGTTGATGCCAACTTACAGTCACCCAATAGTACAGGGTAGAGCTGCCCTGTGGTTTCTAAGACTAACTCTTTACGGGAATAGAAAGCCCATTGTGCAGCCTTGGAGCAGCTAGTGGTTTTGAACTGCTGACCTTTGGGGTAGCATTCCAACACGTAACCACAGTGCCACTGGGGCTAGCCATGTCTAATTATAGTATCATTAATTTAGCTAATGGCATAGAACTTAAAATACTAGTGAGAAAAGGAAAATATGCATATATAGGAAAGCTTATTGAAAACAAATGGAATTATGAAACATGAAAAACTTAATTGACATAACACCGCTCAAGAAAAAAAGAGGGTTAGACACAAGGCAAACATTAAAAAATATCATTTATTGGGGGCTCTCAGAGCTCTTATAACAATCAATACATCCATTGTGTGAAGCACATTTGTACATATGTTGCTATCATCCTTTTACAGACATTTTGTTTCTACTTGAGCTCTTATTATCAGCTCCTCATTTTTTGTCTCCCTCCCTCATGAACCCTTCATAATTTATAAATTATTATTATTTTCATAGATTACACCACCCATGGTCTCCCTTCACCTATGTTTCTGTTGTTCGCCCCCTGGAGGTGGGGTAGGCGGCAGTTATATGTCACTCAGTCATTGTGATCTGTTCCCCCTTCCCCCTACCCTCGTGGTATTGCTACTTCCATGATTGTTCCTGAGGAGTTTACCTGTCCTGGGTTCTGTGTGTAGAGAGTTCTTATCTGTACCAGTGTACATGCTTTCGTCTAGGATTTGTAAGGTAGAATTGGGGTCATGATGGTGGAGGTGGGGAAAGCATTAAAGAACTAGAGGAATGTTGTATGTTTCATCTGTGCTATACTGCGCCCTGGCTGGCCCGTCCCTTCCTTGAGACCCTTCTGTGAAGGTATGTCCAATTGTCTACAGATGGGCTTTGCATCTCCACTCCATTCCCTCTGTCCCCTCCCCCTACCTCATTAACATCAATATGATGTTTGTTATGGGTCTTCTGATACCTGATACTTGATCCCATCAACACCTTATGATCACACAAGCTTGTGTGCTTCTTCCAAAAGGGCTTTGTTGCTTCCCAGCTAGTTGGCCACTTGTTTATCTTCAAGCCTGTAAGAACTCAGACACTATGTATTGTGATATCTGGGCACCATCAGCTTTATTTACCACATTTGCTTAAGCACCAATTTTTTCTTCAGTGATCTATTGTGTCGGGAAAGTGAGGACCACAGAATGCCAGGTTATTAGAACAAAGTGTTCTTACATTGAGGGAGTATTTGAGTAGAGGCCCAATGTTCATCTGCTATCTTAATATTTAACATATAATATATGCATATAGATCTATATCACTATTGTTATATATAAGTATGTTTAATATGTATGTGCCTGTATTTATATCTCTATAAATTTCCTTTGCCTCCTAGTTCTTTCTTCTATTTCCTTTTACTTCCTCTTGCCCACTATGATGTTTGAGCTTCATTCGGGTTCAGTAATTCCTCTCAGCTACATTGCACTTGATCAAGCCCCACCAGGCATTCTACACCATCCTGACCAGTGATTTTAGATCACTACTTGTTCCCTTGTTTCTGAGTTTGTTGGCTCCTCCCTTCCTTTCCCTCATCCCCCACCCCTCACTTCTCCCATATCCCTCCAGAACCATCGGTCCCCTTGTTTTCTACTCAGGGTTGTTTATCCTCCCTATCTTATCTAGATAGACATGAAAAAACAAAAATAAAAAAAGAAAGAAAAGAAAAGCCTATAAATAGTTCCAGTGCTGTCTTTTGACCTCTATGGATATTTTCCAATTTAGTCTGATGAGGTGCCAATCCCTGTCCCTGAAGTCTATTTTTGGGATTCCTTGAGGACTTCATTGCTTTGCTCCCCTTGCTGCTCTGTTGCACTCCCTTCATGTTTTGCCTTGGTGTGGGCGGGGGGAGGAGGGGTCAGACCGAGTACAGTTCCCACACTGTGTCTCCAGGGTTGTCCTCCATAGTGCTATGGGTCAGTGAGGGGATGTCATGTTTTGTGCTGGGGCTGGTCCTATGGCCCCTCTTTGTGTATTGGCTGATCTGAGCAGAAATATTGACCTCATGGTTTGGTGGGCCAGGATGCGGTCTACTCTTTCTTTTTCTCAACTTCCCTCTTAGTTTGCTTCCATATGTTCTGAGCAGACCGACCCCTCTCCCTGAGCTATAGCTTCAGTGCTGTCCTCTGTAGTGTATTCTTCTGGGGAAAGGGGAGGGGGTCCATGTAGCTGCAATTGGGGCCATCCAAGCAGACCGCTCTATTGGTTTGCAACTTCATGCTGGTATGTTGCTTCCAAGTCTTGGCACACCAGGTTGAAGTCTGGTCCCTCTCTCACTCTCCTGTGGAGGTATAAATAATACACACCCCTTGGATGAGTTAGTAAGGCAAACATTTTTATTCACTACAGCTCATTCACTAAGGGAAAACTATGATTTTAGAACCAAGACATGTTGCAAAAAGCAAATAAAATATAAAATAGCAAATATACGCTTATCTTATATTGTCAATTATTGGGCAACCTTGAGAGCAGGGGATTTGAACCAAAGTCCAATGATTTCCAAGATCAAGATATGGTTCTTTTTGGTGTGATATCTCGATCATCTAAATTAAGTATTGACCGTCTGATTTTTCTTTTACCAACTTTCCTTCTAATAGCATCCACATTAACTTCAAACACATTCTACAAATATCCATCCCAGTATGTTAAGATATTTCTTTATACAAGACACTGAGGTTATGCACGTGAGCATCACCAATCAATTACTGACAAACAGAAATATTATCTGCATATTGTTAACTTTTTTTGGTAAATCCTGACAAATAGGGAATTTGTATTTTGGGAGCAGAATTTCTAGCCAGGGAAAGGCATGAATGGAAAATACAATGGGGTCCAAAGCTTCTCTGATGTCTAATTAATCCTGTGACCTCTCTTTTCTTCCTTTGTCTCTTTCATGTTCCAAATAGTTTGCTTTTTACTGTGTGCTTGGCACATTGAGGATTAATTTGGAAGTGTGGTTCACCAAATTATTTTCTTTTTCAGGCTGTGATAATTCATCATGGAGCTAGCGGCAGCAGACCAGACAGAAATCTGATTTTGTGGAAGAGGATACTCAGACACAACAACCTTGTTACACATCTAAGTTTGCACGACCCATTCTAACTGAACAGGGGACTTCTTAATTGAAGGTACCCAGCGCCACTCCTTTGGACAAGTAGCAGTGACTTTTCCAAGCAGCTAGTTGGCCAGAGGCACATAGTGTAAATCTATACCAATGCACACCTGATAAGGGGTTGTATAGAGTGTCTGCTCTGGAGACAGACTGTTCTATGCTTTTACCATAGCTGCTGTGGGCATCTGAATGCCATTAACAATTGCCTATCAGTGAGCCTTCTTTGTGGAATTCAGATGTTAAAAGCTTTTAGTCTGCCTGGAAGAAAAGACACAGCAAACTGCATAAATAAGTTTAAAGAACAGTCAAACAAACAGCAACAGCAAGGTGAAGCAAAGTGTGTGAGAACCCTGACCCTGTAGCTTTACAATGTTTAATATGTTCCGTAAACACCTCTCACTCCCACGTCACTTTGTGGTGGCATGACAGGCACACCGGCCTCTCAGCATCCCTGGTAAATATTTGTGACTTTGAATCCCACAAATTGCAACACATCCTGCTGAGGGCTTAGCTACTCATGTTACAGAGGTGTGGCAACACCACCACGTGGGAGTGTTCTCAGATGACAAGATGTGGAATTCCTAATAAGCAGAGTTTCTGAAAAGACTTTCTAATGCTACTTGTTTGCAGAAGCACCGTTTACCTCTGTCATGTACCAGCGTTCTAGCCACAGAGATTCCTTCACACAGAGGGCAGGAAGGACGGCTGGAAATGCTGCTCATCTGGGGCAGAAAGGGCATGCCTGCCAAGCAGGTCAGCGGGGCACAGGGACTGCATCCCTCCCCACCCTGCATATTGGCTCAGACATATTCGGCTCTGTGGACAGTTACCCTAATGTCTGGTGACAGCTTTCAGTTTCTGGTAAAGGGAAGGCCACCTTGAGCGCACCTGCTGTTCACCATCCATTAGATTAAGGCTGACGGATGGTTGTGGCCATTTGTGGAAGTTGGCACGAGGCAGCTGACTCCTTGAATGCCAAGCTCAGGAGACCTCACCATTTGCCAGGTTTCACCACGTCACACCGATCTGCGGATGAAAGGTAGAGCTTTGCTGAGCCATATGGAGGGTTGGTTGTGATAGCTCTCCCTAGTGCCTCTACTGGTCATAAGCGCAAAAGCTGTGCCTTTAAGTTTTCTGAGGACTGTGATGCAAGCATATTGTTTGGGTTGCTATCAGTGTACAACAACCATAAGAACCATACTAATAATAAACTCAGACGTCAGTACAGACTCTAGTCTCTGTCTGTCCTGAGATTTTGAGGTAGTTAGTTTATTGTGCCAAGCTGGCCAATAAACACATGTGGGATTAATTGAAGGGTGGAGAGATAAATGGCTCAGGGAGCCTTGCGTCTCTTGTCTCTTTCTCTTTGATCATTGGACCAGTGTGTGGCTGCCTTGCTTGTTCTGTGCCTCAATTTGCAAGCTACACTACCTGTGGGGAACCTAACCCGTGGACTGTGTCACTATAATTTGAGGATCCTTCAAGACCTGCTTCGCCATACTTTTGGAATTTACATCTCTTGAGCTGGGGACTGTCAGACCCTGTCATCTGGCTGACTGTTGGTGACCTGCCTTGCTGTTTGCTGCCTGTGCCAGGATAGCCTGAATTGCTCTATAGAGGACTACCCGGCGGCCCTCAAGACTTGAAGGACTGCCAGTGTCTCACAACTGTCTCACGGGAGTGAGTTGCACTGAGCCATTTGTACTGCTTTATAATGTAATTAACTGTTTATTTCTTATGTTATATATCTATTTACCTGTATAAATATACATAAAATCACTAACATTCTGGTTTTTTTTCACTAGAGAACCCCGTCTAACACAGATTTCTACACTTTCCCAAGCATTAAAGTGTGTTCAGGGCTGACTCCCTACTTTCTCTTCATGGGAGAACTTATTCCATACCCCTAAACTCTCATCTCCCACACACGTCCCTTCCCTTGGCATCCTGCTAATCCAGATGTGCTACTCATCATCTTTCCTTTGAGTTGTATGAGGTGGGGAGAAGGCAAACCACCCTCAGGAGCCATGGCTGTGGGACCATCTTTACTACACAATGGAAGGCACAGAGGGTGTGTGGAGCCTAGCAGAGCACACATCTCAACTGGGGAAAACCCCAAAACACCTAAAAAAAGTTCAGCCACGTCATGATGCTTTTTCCTCCACCCCGCTCTTTCTCAATAATGAAAATGGCTAAACTCGGTCCTCAATCTCAGCTCTATTTGAGCTCTGCTGAGTGTCTCTGGGTGGCACAAAGGGACGATTAGCTGTACACTTGTACCCACTTGGAGGAAACTGGGAACATCATTCTACGCTGATGTGGATGGAGTTTTAACGCATGGGAACGCTTGTCAGATGTCATTGTTAACCCGTGTACAACAGAACCAACAGCTGCCTGGTCCTGAGCCATCCTCGCAATTGCCCTTATGTCTGAACCCACCAATATAGCCAGGGTGTCACTCCATGTTGACGAAGGTCATCCTCTTTTGCACTGCCCTGCTACTTTACCACGCGTGACGTCCTTCTCTAGGGACTGGTCTCTCCTGACAAAGTCCAAAGTGTGTGAGTTGAAGTCTCACCATCCTTGCCTCGATGAAGCACTCTGGCTCTACTTTCTGTAATTCCAAGACAGAACTGACCCCGTGGAATACCCTTCTTTTTTTGGTGGGTGGATGGTGGGACTGGGAGATCTGCTGAATGCTTTGTAATGGGTTCCATTCTTTTTAACCACCAATGTCAGAAGCAGGAAGAAGGCAGCATGGAGATTTCTTTTCCCAGTGACATGAATGGGTCCTTCCATTTCGAAGGCAGACTTGATTGTGGTCAGTTTTGATACGAGTTTCTTTGGGCCCCTCTTCTATTGCTCATAATGTAACAGAATAGTGCCTGGGGCCTATTGTTCTCTGCTTCATCATGTTATCTATCATGAGTAATATCTTTTCTATCCTCAGATTGCAGAATAGTGCCCTGATAACCCAAGTACTGAATTCTGCAAGGCTGAGGGCTTGAGTTTTGGTCACAAAATTTCTGATTGTTACTTTCCTGCTACCGGCTTGCCGAATGCTAAAAGTCAATGGATTTCACAGTCCTTGTCAATGATTCCTCTTCAAGGGGTGTCTGTGAGGGAGAAAGATAATGTCTTTGGGGAGAATGCAGACTTTCTGGTATGGAAACGATTCCTCCTCCTTCTCTTTTCATGTGGGAGGAAGTCTGAACTTGTTCTCCCTTTCATGAGCATGTAAAGGTGGAGAGTCCTCTGTGCTCTGCCTCCACCTGATGACAACTCTCCCCTGTTGTCACGCTACTTGCTACTGAGCCAACAAAGGGTTTAGCATTAATTGGGTAAGGAGAAAGTGGTGGGAGCTGGCTGAGTTAGCTATGAGGAAGGTGAAAAGCGCCTTCCCCTGCCATTTTACTGGCAAAGAGAATTGAATTTCCCTTCATTGGTTAAATACCAAAAGAAGGATGGAGACACAGCCTTCTTGCCAATATTTTCCCAAAGGACTGACCACTAGGGGAAGGGTTCTCAGTTACAAAAATGTTGTAGGTTGAATTTGTTAATATAAGGAGGACATGGAATTCTCTGAGTCAGATTGAGCAGAGGAAGTCCCCCTTTGAGTCTGCTAAGGAGCCAACAAATGCAAGTCCAACACCTGTCACTCAGGTGAGGCTCATGATCCCACCATAGTTGTGGTGAAAAAAGCAGCAACCACCACCACCAAAAAAGACATATCAGAGTATTCAAAAGCGACTTGTGGTGCATCAGATAGTCCGTGTGGCCTCTCTCCCTCACCTTCTCCTTTAATTTTTGACGGTAGACACCAATTAGTGACTTGAGAGAGACAAAGAGAGAAGCAGTCATGGAAAAAGCAGGCTATGTCTTCCTTGATGTCTTAGAACTAGTTCATAAGTTTATGAGACCCGGCCATAAATTTCCAGGAATTTTGCAAGTTGTTAGTTGAATGATTTCTAGTTTGGCATTAGTCATGTTGGGAGTCCCCAATACACAGTGAAATTAAAACAAAAACAACTACAAATCAGGACTTTTGACAACCCCTGCCCCCCATGAGAGCTGGTTTACCTCTGCCTTTTCCCTACTCAAGTAGGTGGGATTAAGGTATTACGGATTAAGAGATAGCTTGAGCTTTAATTAGTCTGAACTGTTTTTATAATTAAAGGACAATGCATTAATACTAGACTGAAATAGAATTGGGGAAGTCTGCTTTTCAGCAGGTAAAGAGAGGACCACAAATGAAAGTGGAAGAGCAGTCAAGAGAAAACCACAATGTCGTTGTTAGGTACCGTTACATTGTCCTCACTCATCATAAACGGGAGGAAACTGCCAAATCTTGTACCATTCTCACAATGGTCGCCATGCTTGGGCCCGTTATTGCAGCTACTGTGTCAATCTATCCCATAGAGCAGCGGTTCTCAATCTGTGGGTCGCGACCCCTTTGGGGGGGTCGAATGACTCTTTCACAGGGGTCATCTAAGACCATTGGAAAACACGTAAATATTTCACAATGTATAATTACATATTGTTTTGTGATTAAACACTCTGCTTTAATTGTGTTTAATTATGTTCAATTTGGAACAATGAGAATCCATCCTGCATGTCAGATGTTTACATTATGATTCATAACAACAGTAAACTGACAGTTATGAAGTAGCAACCAAAATAATTTTGTGGTTGGGGGGGGTCACTAACACCATGAGGGACTGTATTAAAGGGTCGCAGCATTAGGAAGGTTGAAAACCACTGATGTAGAGGGTCTTCTTTTTCACTCTAGTTTACCAGCATGGCGTCCTTTTCCACAGGCTGATTACTCTTGATAATGGCTCTCCATCTTCACTTCTAAGGAGCGTCCTGACATAGCTCTGCGAGACAGATGTGTCTGTTGTCTGGCAGTTCTCATCACGATTTTTTCCCTGTCTTGCTGTGTTCTTCTGCACGCAGTTCAGTTTCTTGGATTGTTTTCTCAGCACACCAATGGAATAGATATGGTGAAAGGCAATAACCGTCATGCACACCTTTCCTGATTTCAAATGATGAATGTCCCTTTGTTCTGTTCAAATGACTGCCTCTTGTTCTATGTACTGATTCCACAATAAAAAGTAGCTATTGCGGTAATTGGATTATGGAGGTATGCCAAACATGGTGGTAAAAAACACTGATATTTCTATTTTGCTACATAACATAACGACTGGAGGAGGGTACATTAACAACCTGTGATGTGCAGATAACACACCCTGCTTGCTAAAAGTGAAGAGGACTTGAAACACGTAGTGATGGAGATCAAAG
This sequence comes from Tenrec ecaudatus, assembly GCF_050624435.1. Classification (NCBI taxonomy): domain Eukaryota; kingdom Metazoa; phylum Chordata; class Mammalia; order Afrosoricida; family Tenrecidae; genus Tenrec; species Tenrec ecaudatus. Next base: position 69,564,835 of record NC_134539.1, on the reverse strand, counting down.
GTTATAGTGTTCTTTATGGCTTATACCTAAACATCAAGAAAGCAAACATCACTGTAACGTGATCAATTGACAACATTATAATAAATACAAAAGAGATCAAAGTTGTCAGCATTTCATTTTACTTGGCTCTGCAATCATCACCATGAAAGCATCAGTCCATACAGTGTACATTAAACAATATAGTGCACTGTTGGGCACAGCTGCTGCAGAAGATATCTTAAAAATGTTTAAAAACAAAGGTGTCAACTTGAGGACCAAAATACACCAGAAAAGCCTTGATCATCTCCACTGCCACATCTGCATGTGGAAGCTGGACAATGACTGAGAAAAACCAGAAAAGAATGGATGCCTTTGGATTATAGTGTTGGCAAAGAATATTACATTTACCATGGTTTGCTGAAAGAATGGACACAGTTGTGTTGTACGAAGCACAGCCAGAAGGCTACTTGGAAGCAAAGATTGGCAAGATTTTGTCTCACATACCTTGGGCCAGTCATTAGAGGGACGGACCACCAGGCTCTGGGGAAGGAAATCATGGTAAAAGAGAGATTCAGCAAAAGGACAAAAGTCCTCAACAAGTTAGACTGACACAGAGGTGACAACAGTTGACTGAAAATTATGAACAATGTTGAGGATGGTGCAGGATTAGGCAGTCTTTTGTTCTGTTTTACATTGGGTTGCTGAGTCAGAACTGACATAATGGCATCTAACAATAATAACAACATCTATTGTTTGCAATGTCTCCATTTCATGCCTAGTGTTTTGTTTTTATTTCCTGAATTAACCCTGACACATGCTTTATAAGAATGGGCAAATTGAAATGTGGTCTTTGTCAGGAAATACCATGAAAGCTTCAGCATTCAAGTCATCTCACCATCAGCAACTGTCAACAGATTTTCAAAGGAAGCCCTCTAAGTTCTGTGTATTTAGTTAGAAGGGAATCAGTGCTATTTTTTTTTCTGGGCACATCGATTGTTCTAATTCACTTCAAATTTGAAACTTTATCTATTGTTCTAAGGGACAAGAGCCTAGGCAGAGACATCAAACAAGTAGGTTATCTCCACGAATTGGCATTCAACTCAAGATACTGTAACAGTTCTTCATTGAGTACTCCAGGAACAGAATTGGATTAGATAGCTGAGTCCAACCACCCCACACTAAATGCGTTAGGCTGAATGATTTAGCAAGAATAATATGCCAGGGACGGAGAACAGAGCCGTTTTAGAGGGGGAAATGCTAATCTAAGAGGTTTTGAAATAGTCTCAGAACTGTAATGGGTAGAGGGATGAGCAGCTGATGTTCATGATCCCTTGTCTGCTGACTCCAGGATGACTCCAAAGGGATTTGGCTGCCTTTTAGTTGATCCACCCCTTTTATTTTGCAGGTTGGACTTAGATCTTATACTTACAATGCTCATGAGTGACAGCTTGGGATAGCAATTGGGGTCTCAATCCAGGATCAACTGATCTAGTACCTTTTGGGGTCTGGAAATAAAAGGAAATTGTAGAGACCTTCAAGAGGTAATGATAAGGGATGGGGTATTCTGACTGGAGAGTGTGTGTACTGTAATGAGAATGACATTGTAACCTTGGCAGTGATAAAGCTTTTCCTCTAAATTCAAAGGTTAGGAGAGAGGCTGCAGGTGATTGCTGTATTTTCCAGGGCTTACCTCAGCCTCATGCATATATCTCACATTTTAGATCTACGGAATGTGTTCATTTATCTACTGTCTGTTTTGTACTGAGCTTCATGTCAACCACCAGGGACACTGAGATGTACTTCTTGTTGCCAGTCAAAATTAAATCAAAGTCTTGTTGAGAAAGACATTCAAACAATTATGATGCATGTAAACATGTAATGAACGGTATATGTGTGGAGCTCTGGAAGCTTAAAAAAAAAAAAAGAGAGAGAGGTTGACTCTCCAGGGAGGGAGAGTAGACCACCAACGGAAGTTTCAGGGGAAAAGTTCAAGGGCATAGAATTGCAGGGACAAATTATTTATGAAGCTTAAGGGAGCCTTTTAAGTCTTTTAAACTGTGAAGTGACATGGTAAACATGTCCTTTAGAAAGGTCTCTAAGGCAGCCGTGTGGAGTATGAAATGACCAAAATAAACACACTGCTTCATGCTGTTCTACGTGACCATTTTACTGTCAAATGCACACTTCCCGTATTAGTTGTGAGCAAGCAACAAAACGAACAGATCGAGAAATCCCACATGGTGTGCTTATAAGCAGTTTGCCACTGATTCAGGATGGACCTATGTCCCAGTCATGTCCCAGTTAAGATGGACAAAATGGTTGTGTCCTACACGCAATCTCATGATCACCACCAATGCTATAGAGCCTCCCTTTTCAATGGAGTCTTCTATTGTGGCTTTGCCTTTGAGTCAGAGCCGACTATGAGTTGTAATTGACTTGGCAGCCCCTAACACCAACTACACCTTTGCCCTTCCAAGACACAAAACTAAACCAAACCAAGCCCTCTGCTCCCAAGTGGATTCCAAGATCATGTTGATCCTATACACAAAGTAAAGCAACCTAATTTAATAATAGATGCCTTCACACATAGTTCTGGGGTTTTAAGTGTTATATATACAAAGATTAGTAAAAAACAAGATCCTAAGTTTTTTCTACAAAACTCCTAATCTTCTCAATCTCTTTCCTATAACTCCTTTTCTGTATAGTTAGAAAAGTTCAAATCAAACATTCTCTGATTTTTAAGTAGCCACAGAACAGAAGTTCTTCATAGGTTATATGAGAATATACTCCCCCCACCCAATTAAAAAAAAACCTATAGAATAGATTGTGGATGTGGCAACTCCATGTATTACAATCTAGAACTGCTCTCTAGGAGTTTCTTTGATGAAATATCTATGCAGCAGATCACCAGGCTTTACATTTGTGGCACTCCTCTGTGGGTTTGAACGGACAACCTGCAGGTTAGTAGTTGAGCACACACTGATGTTTTTCTCTTTTATTCACATCTTGTTAAAAGCACGTGTCCCAAACTTCAGTGTGCACCGGAATTTCCTGACTATCTTGCTGGGTTTACTTCCAGAGTTTATAGACTGTTCAGCCACACTACTGATACAACCTCCCGCGTCTATAATCAGTAAGTATGGGCACTAAAACAAAGCTAAGTTTTGTGATAGGTGATGCTGTGGCTGGTGGTCCAGGGTTTGAGAGCCATTATGGATTTGAAACAGTAACAGCAAAACAACAACAACAACAATAACAAAACTCATTGCTCAGTCCACAGAGTCAATACTGGCTCATAGTGACCTAATAGGACAGGGAAGAACTGCCCCCTGTGGGTTTCCCAGCCGGTCACACTTTACAGGAGTAGAAAGCCCCAGTTGTCTCCCATGGAGCTGGATGGTGGTTTCAAGCTGCAATTAGTCCTGCAGTAAGAGCAATCGCCAGCGTCTACTGGACATTTTCTTTAGTTCGACTTTGTTCTGAGGATTTCACCCTATTACAAGTCACATAGAAACGGTGGTAGTTACATAATCTGGTATCAATGTGAGGATTAAAAGTGAAGGGTGGAGTCTAGGCCTGAGGCCTCTGTGTGGGTATGGACTTCTCCTGAGGCATCTTGGAACTCTGGAATTCCTCCTTGGATGTCGGAGACACACTCTCTCTCTGCTCACTCCCTGCAAGACATTTCTGAAGAGAAGCCAATGAAGCTACCCTGATTCAGCCAGAGCTCTAGGAGCTGGAGAAGCCACAGGGAGACCCCTATGAGCACTGATATGCTTACAACGCCCCTGGATCCATCCACTGGCCTGTGATCGTCCTGCATTTGGCATCATTGCATGTGTTTCATGAGTCTGAAGAAGACTTTATACATTGGTATTGCACATAGGGGCCAATGTTGGACTTATGCACTTGATCTGGAGTGGGCTGGGATGTTTTCTCAATATTCAATTACTCTTATATATAAACCTCTTTCTTGTACCTATATGAGTGTCTATTAATTTGTTTCTCCAATCTACCCAGACGAACACATTATTTTTCGTATTGCAATATTATAGATGAAGATACTGAGGCCTGAAGAAATAAGGCCATTCAATCTAGGTGGGGGCTCAAAAAGTGGGGGTGGTAATGAAACCCAGTGGTTTCCCTGCCTGTGAATTGCTGCGGCGTTGTTGTTGCTGCTTGTGAATGCGGTCTTCCAAATGAGCTTTCCTTCCAGAGAGTGTGGCATACAGAAGAAAGTTCTCATTTTCTTTTGAGATTAATACTGCCTCCTTCTGACCTGCCAGTGGTGTAAACCATTTTTACACTTAGCAGATAACCAACAGGTTGGATGTTCAAGTCTACCAAGAAATGCCACTGAAACAAGACCTGGCCATCTGTTCTTGAATACCAGCCATTCAGAACCCCTTGGGCACTTTCTACTCAGACACCCTAGGGTCACCGCGAATTAGAATCAATTCCATATCAACTGATTTTCCTTTGTTGTTGCCTTGGTTTAACATGAAAGACTCTTTGTGAACAAAGAAATGTTTCTAGAAAGATATTGAGTTCACCCCAACGAACATTTCTGATGGTAGAGAAATTGCCAAATCTGTTGACTCATTACCAAAAATAAAGATCATCTATTATTTAGTCTGTGGCTTTTGCTTTTGAGAGGTGGTGGGAGGAAGGATGGCTTGCCACCCACTGTAGATCATTTTATTTTCATTTTATGGCATGCCATTTACAGTACTGTGTATGGAGGTGGTCTTGAGAGCTTTGTGGAGAGTTTTTTTCTCTTTTTTTTCAAGGATACAGATGGCTCTGATAAATATTTAAGGCATCTCGGGGAACAAAAGTATGATCCTGACTCAGGGGAAATTGGCCATGTAAATCACTTTTGTTTCAAACGATTTGGCCTCTGAGCATCTAAAATGGACACACAATTTATTGGATTATTAACTTATTGCTAGTGTGTCTGAAGGGCCAGGCTACAATGCCATGCCTGGTCACACATGAAGAATGCTTTCTTGCTTATTTTTCTGGCTTTTTGCCTGCCTTTCTCTCCCTACCCATAACAATGTGGGTATAATGCCTAGCAAGCACACTCTCTGGTCTCTCTCTCTCTCTCTTTCACACACACACACACACACACACACACACACACACACAGACTTTTTCCTACATATGTTGGGCAAGAACACATCTGTATGTTCTGAAATTGAGTATAGATATTTCCTCAGACTCCAGCAATATCATGCTTAGGTTTAAAGCTATTCTTTTCCCAGAATATAATGGAAACAAAGAGTGAGATTATTACTTGGTGATAACATTTTCTGTGATTATAATCTCATTGTCAAGGAGAAAACATTGATGGCTAAACCACTTTGAATTTTATTGCCAATTTGCCACAAATGAGGTATTTCAAGCATATGCAATTCTGTTGCTGGTATAGTCTCATTCCAATCTTGAACATCACTGTTACCTGTGACAAATCTTTAAAATAGGTTTAACAAGCAGTCAAATTGAAACAAAAATATACCCACTTCATTTCTGAAACTGCACAAGGTTTCATAAAAATGATCTATCTAGAATTTTTTTTTACAATAGACTCCTATAATCCCAGCCTATTATGTTCACATTGAAATGTATCCCCTAAGGAGAGTTGGTCTTGGCCAGAAATGTTTCTAAACTCTAAGAATTGTTCTATCGGGTTTTCATGGTTGTGCCACTGGTTGTCGCCAGTGTTTCAGACTTCAAGTGGCTTCTCACCGCCATCGACTGGATGCCAACTCATAGCAACCCTACAGGACAGGGTAAACTGCTCCTGTGAGTTTCTGAGACTTGTGAGAGCAGAAAGACCTCACTTTCCCTCCAGGAGCCACTGGTGGTTTTGACCTACAGATCTTGCATATATCAGCCCAATGTGTAACCACCAGTCCTGGGGAATCCTCAAGATACCTCTAGGGCAGTGGTTCTCAACCTGTGGGTCTGACCCCTTTGGGGGTTGGGTGTTGAATGACCCTTTCATAGGGGTCTTAGGAAGTGAGACACTGCTCCTCTAGCCATCTCCAGGCGGGTCTGCTCACATGGAGACACGCCTACGTACGTGTACCCAGTGTGAAGACTGTTATCCATGCTACACCATGCTTCAAGACAAAATTTCATTGATTTGTCATTAGAAAGAAATATTTCACAATACAGAATTACATATTGTTTTTGTGATGAGTCACTATGCTTTAATGATGTTCAATTTGTAAAAATGAAAACATGCTGCATATCAGATATTTACATTATGATTCATAACAGTAGCAAAATTAGAGTTATGAAGTAGCAACGACATAATTTTATGGTTGGGGGTTACCACAACATGAGGAACTGTATTAAAGGGTCGCGGTTTTAGGAAGGTTGAGAACCACTGCTCTAGGGGGATTCAAATGCTTAAACTTTTGGTCAGTAGTGGAGCATTTAACCATTTATATCATCCATGAACTCCACTTTTAAATTCTAGTTTGCTCATTTAGAGAGTGGTGAGGGAGGGGCTAGTCCAGCTGAGAGCAGATGGAGAAGGGATTAGCAAGAGAAATTAAGTCCATTTGGAAATTATATATTGGCTGCTAAACTATTCTTGATCAAGATCAACCTCAGAGATCAAAACCATGAATACTGGTTTTAGGGTGTTTATGAGGCAGTGCTTACAATTACATAAAACTGATAGATGACCTAATTGCTTGAGCCAATAAAATTTTTCCTCTTTTGTAGTGTATCATGTTTAGGAGTTCTGGGAAGCGATAGAAAACAACAAAAACATGAGCCTGTGGTTGAAGCACCAGTTCTAACAAGATTGTTTGGCTGAGTCACGCCCGGATCAGGTCAATGTATCTTTTGATGAAATACCCCTGATACGGGGTGGTATTTCTGACATCTGTCTTCACAGCACCCATTTTATGCTAAAAAAACTTCCGGCGAGCATGTGGAAATTCAGAACTGCCAGCCAGCCATTCCATTTGTTTCACCCAATCAGCCTCAGTATGCCTACCCCGATTGAGGCCCTTCCTCAAATTTCCCTAGCCGTATAAACCCTCAGCCCGTTGCTTGAAAAGCCATCCTGGTGATAGAAGTCCCAAGGCTCTCCATGGCTCGCAGCACCCAGAGCTCTTCATTTTGCTTTCAACGGTGTTATGCCTCTGTCACTTTCACCAAGCAAGACCCACGATGGCAACATTTATAGACAGAATCAACCTAAAATGTTTAAGCAAATTGGTTGGAAACTTTTCTTGTCTCCCTCCATGTTTCATTCAAATGAAGAGACAACTTCCTGAATGAGAAAATAATTAATATCCAGAATATATAAAAGGACTCCTACAACTGAAAAACAACAACAGCAACAACAACAAAACAAACAATCTAATGAGTATGGCTCTTTAGCTGGTTTTTCTGTTTCACCCTTCTCTGGTCTATGGTCTTTTGTTCATAGAGCAGGCAAATTCATCCTGTTAAATATAATTCAGATCATGTGACTCCTCCAAACCTCCCAATCGCTCCAAAATCCACTAAGCATGAAATCCAAGGTCCTTAAAAGGACACTTCATGTGATACAATCCTTTCCAACGACTTTTCTCCTTCTGTATTCTTTTCCTTGCAGTTTCTTAAACATTTCAAGCATGATCTCCTGGCCTTTGCATTGTATTTTGCTGGAGTGGGACGCTTCCCCCCAGAGAATTACCTGGGTGAGAGTGTCACCACCTTCAGCTATTTACAAATGTAAGATTCCCAGTAAGGCTTTTCCTGTCCTCCCTGCTTCAAATTGTATCCTCCTCTCCATCTCATTGAAGGCCTTCATAATTTTCACCGCATAGCCTATCCCACTTTTCTGATTATTTAATCCTTCAATTATCACTACATAGCATAATACATAGAATCAAATCAATTGTTGCTGAGTGGATTATGAATCCTTGAACCTATAAGCCAGAGTAGAACTTCAAGTAAAAGATGGCAACCTAGGGAGATGTGCTACTCATTCCATCTACAGCAAAGTATCCAGAACAAGTATGGGCCAAAGAGAAACTTGGAACATCAGATCTCTGCGAAAAGGGCAGCTGAGGGGACTGAACACACCTACAGGAAAATCAGGGAGCAGAATCCATAAACAGGAATTGCAATTCCTTGCTTGACAGGACTGAATTGCTCCACCAACCTGCAGTGCTTGGAAAGTTCCTTCCCACTAACCAGAAAGGATAACTGAGATTTATCCCTAGGCCAGCTCCCAGCAGAACAATTCCTTCGACATGGAAGAGCCCATGAAAAAGAGGTGGAAAAATAACAAATGCCGTGGAGGCTCTGGAGATATCAGAACACTTGTACACTGCTGGTGGGCCTATAAAATTTTGCAACCACCGTGAAAAGGAGATTGACACTTCCTCAAATAACTGGGTATAAAAATACCATATGATACAGCCATACTTTTACTTGATATATGCCTTAAAGAAGAATGAGCCATACCACAAAAAAGATAAATGTATACCCGTGCTCATCACAGACCTGTTCACAATAGCAAGAAGAAGGTTATATAAATGTTCATACATCCATAAATTTGTCTTTTTAGCAGTCCATGGGACTTTCCATATTCATCCCCAGTGCCACCATTCAAATGCATCAATTCTTTGTTGATCTTCCTTATTCAGTGTCCAACTTTCTAATGCATATGAGGAAATTGAAAATACCATGGCATGGGTCAGGCACACTTCAGTCATCAAAGTTAACATCCTTGTTTATAAATGTCTTGTGCCCCAGATTCACCTAGTGTAACATGTCTTTTGATCTCTTGACCACGCCTTCCATAAGAATTGATTGTGGATCCAAGCAAGACAAAATCCGAGGCAACTTCAATCCATGCTCCACTTATCCTGATATTACCAATTTGCCAAGTTGTGAGGATTTCATTCTTTACTCTGACTCAATCCACATACGCTGAGTCATAATCCACAGTGAAGGTTGCAGTCCTCAATCTTCATCAGCAAGTGCTTCAAGTGCTCTTCGCTTTCAGCAAGCAAGGTTGTGTCACCTGCATATTGCAGGGTGTTAATAAACCTTCCTCTATTCCTGATGCTGCACTCTTCTTTATATAATCCAGTTTCTCTGATGATTTGCTCTCTATACCGATTGAATAAGCATCGTGAGAGGATACAACCCTTTCCTGATTTTAAGCCATGCAGTATTCTCTTGTTCTATTTACACAACTCCCTCTTGATCCATGTACAAGTTCCGCATAAGCACAATGAAGTGTTCTGAATTTCTCATTAAAAACAAAACAAAACAAAACCAACTTCTTACATTTATTATAATACCAATTTGATTCAAACTAGTCACAATGAAATATTTTCCAACTCACTTGTGTGGGCTGTGTCATCAGGAGGGATCAATTGATGGTGGTAGTCATCAATTTTGGTGACATAAAACACTAGTGAGGGGACCAGAGGCCTTGTGGAGATGAATTGACACAATAGCTGCAACTTGGATTCATGCAGCATGCCGGGAATCACGAAAGAGGTACAGGGCCAGGAGATGTTCTTTCCCACTGTGGTAGTCACCTAAGCTGGTGTCAATGTAAGGATTAAGAGTGTAGAGGCAGATCTAGGCTGTCAATCTGGAGATAGCCAATGAGACTTCTTTGTGGGAATGGCCTTCTCCTGAGAATTCTGGGAAATCTGGTACTTCCTCCTGGGAGGCAGAAGACACCTCTCTCTCTGTATTACTCCCTGGGAGACATTACAGAAACAAGCCACATGGATGCAACCAGACCTTGGAAGCCAGAGAAGCCACAGAGAGGCCCCTGCTAGCATTCAGATGCTTATAATGTCACTGGACCCAAAGATCTTCTACCCACTGGCTTGTGATGGTCCTGGATTTGGCTTCATTGCATGTGTTTTATGAGTCTGAAGTGGACTTCATGGATTGCTGTCGGACATAGTGGCTAATGTTGGATTTATGGACTTGATCTGGACTGGGATGTTTTCTCAGTGTTCAATTGCTCTTGTATATAAACCTCTCCCTTACACACATATGTGTGTCCATGGATTTGTTTCTCTAGTCTACCCAGATTGACACACCTACTATTGCAAGGTTGCTGTGAGTCTGAGTGGACTAAGCACCAGCTTGGTTTCCTCATTTTTCTCAAGGCTTTCCATATGTTTTGATCCACACAGTCAAATGCCATGGCATCATCAGTAAAGCACAAATAAAAATCCTTCTGTTATTTTTTGCTTTGAGCCAAAAGCCACCTGACATCAGCAATCTTCATCTGAATCGGGCCTGAACTCTTGGATGATCAGAAGCAACAGTTTACTTGCAGGTGATAGCAATACTATTGTTCTATAACTTGAGCATTCTACTTGAGCATTCACCTTTCTCTGGAATAGGTACAAATACGGATCTCTTCCAGTCAGCCGGCCAAGTAAATGTCCTCCAAATTTCCTGGCATAGACAGGTAAGTGGATGCTTCATCAGTCTGTTGAAACATTTCAATGGTGGTCTATCAATTCTAGGTGGCCTGTTTCTGGGTAAGGCCTCCAGGGCAGCCTGGATTTCTTTCAACTCTGTTGGTGTTTGCACATATGGTACCTCCTGTAATAGTGGAATGTTGACCAGATTATTTGGGGGGACACAGTGACTGTGTATTCTTTCCCTCTTGTTTTGAAGCTTCATGCAGCACTCAATATTTTACCCATAGAATATTTAAATATTGTAACCGAAGGTTTGGTTTTTACCCCCTGGAGTTCTTTCGGTTTAAGATATGCGGCACGTGTTCTTTCTTTCTGATTTTCTAACTCTCGGTCTTTGTATATTTCATTATAATATTTTACTTTGTCTTTTAGAGCTCCCCTTTGAAATGTTCTATTCAGATCTTTGACTTCACCCTTTCTTCCCTTTGCCTTAGCTACTCTAAGGTTCACAGCAACTTTCAGTCTCTCCTGACATCCACTTTGGATTTTTCTTTCTCCCTGTCTTTTAAATGAGCTTTTGCTTTCTTCATGAGTGATGTCCTCCCACAGCTCTTCAAGACTTCAATATTAGTGTCCAATATATCAAATTTGTTCTTGAAATTCAGGTGGAATAAACTTAAGGTCATATTCTGGCTCTTGTGGACTTGTCTTCATTTTCTTCAGCTTCAATCTAAGCAATTGATTGCCCATTCCACAGTCGGCATTGACCTGGTTTTAGCAGCTGATATTGAGCTCCTCCACCATATCTTCCCACAGATACAGTCAGTTTGATTTCTCTATATACTGTCTAGAGAAATCCACATTCACCTTTTGTGTTGTTGAGAGAGGCATTTGCTAAGAAGTTGTTGGTCTGACAATATTCTATCATGCATCTATAACTTCATTTCTATCACCAAAACCATATTTTTCAACTACTGCTTCTTCCTCTTTATTTCCAACTTTTACATTCCAATCACCAATAATTAAAGCATCCAGATTGTATGTTTGATTAATTTCAGACTTAAATTTTGGTAGAATTAAAAAAAATTTCATCACTGTTTTGGTGGTTGGTGCACAAATTTGAACAATCATTGTGTTAATTGGATTTCCTTGAAGGTGGATAGATATCTGAGATAATTAGTTTATTGTGCCAGCCTGGCCAATAAACACAAGTGGTATTAATTGAAGGCCGGAGAGATAAATGGCTCGATGAGCCTTGCCTTTCTTGTCTCTCGCTGTTTGATCATCAGACCAGTGAGCAGCTGTCGTGCTTGTTCTGTGCCTCAATTTACAGGCTATACTACCTGTGGGATGTCTAGCTTGTGAATTGTGTCAATGTAAGTTGAGGTCCCTTGAAGACCACATGACTGGAATTTACATCTCTTGAGCTGAGGACTGACCGTTGGTGACCTGGCTGACTGTTGGTGACCTGGCTGACTGTTAGTGACCTGCCTTGCTTTTTGCTGCCTGGCTGATATAGCCTAGCTCTTTCTACAGAAGACTACCTGACGGCCCTGAAGACTTGAAGGACTGCCAGTGTCTCACAACTCTCTCATGGGAGTGAGTTGCACTGAGCCGTTTGTACTGCTTTATAATTTAACTGTTCATTTCTTATATTATCTATCTATCTGTATATAATTTAACAGTTCATTTATTGTGTTATATATCTATCTTTATAAATATATATATAAAATTATCAGCAATCTGGTTTTATCTCTCGAGAGAACCCTGTCTAACACAATATCCTACTACAGATATCATTTATTTCAAGATAGACTTTGAGATATCATTTCTGACAATGAATGCAATGTCATTGCTCTTGACTGTGCTATTCCCAGCAGAGTAAACCATGTGATTTTCTGATTCAAAATGGCCTATAACAAACAGTCCATTTCAGCTCATGTCTAGGATATCATGTCTAGGATATCAATCTCTATACATTTCATTTCATTTTCAACCAATTCCAAATTTCTTAGATTCATACTTAGTACATTCAAAGTTTCAGTTATTAGTAGAATTTTGTAGCTGTTCTTTGCGCCTTGAGTTGGGCCCCATCAGCAAATGAGGAACTGGAAGGCTCCACTCCCACAGCATTCAAGTCACCACGGTGAACTCTCCTTTGAGAAAGCAGCTCCTTCTCAGTCACATTTCAAATGCCTTCTGACCCATGGGTCAGACATCTAGCACAGCTGTTCTCAACCTGTGGGTCGCGACCCTTTTTTGGGGGGGTCATATGACCCTTTCACAGGGGTCGCCTACAACCATCAGAAAACATAAATATTTCACAGTATGTAATTACATATTGTTTTGTGATTAATCACTGCTTCGATGACAATGTTTAATTATGTTCAACTTGTAACAACGAAAATACATCCTGCATATCAGATATTTACATGATGATTCATAACAGTAGCAAATTGACACTTATGAAGTAGCACTGGAAATAGTTTTATGGTTTGGGGGTCACCACAACGTGGGGAACTGTATTGAAGGGTCATGGCATTAGGAAGGTCGAGGACCACTGATCTAGCACCATCTCTGACAATATTCTGCTTCCATTTATTAGGCCTTCAGTATCTGACGCTGTGTCAGTGCTACGCATGAATTTTTCAATGGCTACTTCCTCTGCTTTGGTGGCCCAGTGAGTCCTTCTTTGTTGTCTGTTCTTAGTCTGAAAGCTTCGCTGAAACTTGATCACTTTGCTGAGCTGGCTGATATTTGAAGTACCAGTGACATAGCTTCCAGAATCACAGAAAAATATTTTAAAAATGTATTTAACAAACAAACAAAAACTTCAAAGTAAAACTGCCCCATAGATTTTGCAAGATTAAATGTTTATGGAAGCAGACTGCCTTTCACTCTTCTTCCTCAGAAGTATTGGAAGGTTCAAACCATCTTTTAGTAGCTGAGTGATTTCCATTACCTTCTAATTCAATTTTGCCCACCAACTTTTTGAATCCCCTTTGCACATGTTACTTACATTTCCTGTCCCCACAAGCTGCACCAGCAGAGGTTTTTATGTTTTGTTTGTTGCCCTATACTTGGTGTATACTCATATAATAATATTTGGTACATAATAAGAATTATGTTAACATTTGTTGAATAAAAATATAATGAATTAATGCATAGTTGAAATACATTACATGAATAATCATCAACCAACTTCAAAAATGCATTAAAAATCATTAGGATGTTATGTGGAATAAATAGTGATTAGATGAGATAGAGAAATCTGGTCTGTCTCTTTGAGATTAAATGAGAACAACAGGATAAATAGTATTTATTTATGTTACGTTAAGTACTCAAAAATGGTGGTGGTGCTTTCTGTACTGGTGGTAAAGAAAGCCCAAAAATACTGAAAGAATAGTTTTTATTTTTAATCTAGACATTTCTTAAAGATATGTATAGTTTTTAAGGTATGTCTTGTTTGGATAGTTTTTCTTACCTTTAATATTAAATAATACAGGAAAACTTAATCTTCTGAATAAGTTTTGAACAATAATATGCAATGATAAAACTATCTGAAACATTACTCAGACAGTATAGATTTAATCATTGCGTGGAGCAGATTTATAAAGGCAAATCAGTGTAACCATTTCACAAAGAGCCTAAGTAAGTAGGTAGCTGCATTACAAATTACCCCCAAGTTTAGCAGCTTAAAAATCACAATAATTTATTATCTTACCGTTTCTGGGTCAAAAATTTAGGAGCAGCTGCTTAGCTGGATAGTTCTTGCTTACAATCTCCAGGAGATTGTTGTCACCTGGTGCTGCAGTCTCATCTGAGGGCCCATCTGGAGAAAAAGGGCAGGTATCCAAGATCACAGATATGGTTCATTGTTAGGCTTCTCTTCCTTGCTTGCTATTGGCTAAGTGATTTCAGTTCTTGGCATGTGCTATTCTTCAGAGACTATACAACTGTTCTCAAACTGGCTACCCCAGAGTGAATGGAGAGAGAGAGAGAGAGAGAGAGGAATCGGGGGAGAAGAGACAGAGAGGAGACCCTCAATTGCTTCACAATCAAATTTTAGATGTGCCATACCCTTACTTCTGCTATGTTCTACTGGCCATATGGCATATCTTGACCTACTCATATCAGGAGATGGAATCATTTGTGGTCATCTGGCTCTCACAGGTGGATTAAAAATAAAATATTCAAATTACAAACATTTTAAAATTTGTTACGATACTTTGACAGGTTGGTGAAATATAACATTGAAGCATTTTTAGCAACTGTGATCATTGAGTAGGGTTTGCTTTGTGGAGTTGACTCACTTTTATCAAAGAGACATTTAAATTTCTTTGTCAATCAAACTGATAGATGTTGCCGACATTAGTGCTGATTGTGCATTATTCTAAATTAAACATTCCAGGGGCGACTGCAGGAGTGGAGTACAGCTTCTGGTGCTAGAATGTCTGAGTCTTTGAGGACAACTCAGGCATTTCCAGTTTTTGAGATCTTGAGCAATTTGTCCAGTTTCTCTTCTCAGTTCTTCATACATAAAATGAGAGTTAATACATCTTAAATGCTTAGAGACATGTCTGGCACCCAGTTCGTGTCAACATGTCGTTTCTTCTCTTTCTTCTTCTCCCTGTTATTATTTTTATTGAAGTGCAAAACCTAGTGCATTTGTCAGTACACTGTAGCTACTCAGTGCATTTTTATATGATCCACCAGAAATTTGCACAATAAAGTTTAAAATGAAAATGGTAGATGTGAACCCTACAGATTGACTAGGAGAAGAATCCAAAGCCTCCAAAACCTGACTGTTACAGTGTAGCTGTAACAGAAATACTAAAAGTGTTACCTTTAATATTAATTAATACAGGAAAAATGAACCTTTTGAATAAATTGTTTTACTGGTTCATATTATAAATCGACTGAACAGAAATATGTGACTTCCAGAATTAATGTCTGTTTTGCAGGTTTCTGTGATGCACTCACATCACATAATATACGAGCCATTATTGTGATATATTCATACATACACTCATAACATGAACTAAGAAATACTTCTGCTTTTAGGAGTTGCTCTGACCATCAACTGTGTCATTTCCCAAAAAACAAACCCAGTGCCGTTTAGCTCACTTCATCTCACAGTGGCCTTTCGGACAGAGTAGAACTCCTCCTCAGTGTTTCTAAGACTGTGACGCTTTATGGGAACAGACAGATTCCTCTTTCTGTCTTGGATCTATTGCTTAGTTTGAACCACTGGCCTTTTGGGTAGCAGACCAATGAGTAACCTACTGTGCCACCAGGGCTCCTTCACTCTAAGTTAGTAGAAGTCCTTAAGCCATTAGAAAGTTATTTAGAAATTTTCTGAATATAGACATAGAAGCATGTGATGGATATATGCATATAAACAACTTTTAATAAGATATTCATGTAAGGTGTATGTTAAAGTTAACCAGTTATGAGGGACATAAATAGCAGCTTGGACACAAAAGGAAGGGCCGATGAGACAGATAGGGGCTGTGTGAACAATTCTAAGGAACTGAGGATCACTTAGGCTATGGAAGCTGAAACAAGAACCTCCCCCAGAGCCAATAGAAAAAGAGGTTCTCCCGTAGCCAGTGTCCTGAATTTGAACAGCTACCATTCTAAATTGTGAGAAAATCAATGTTGGTTCTGTAAAGTTACCCATTTGTGGTGTTTCTGTGTCAGTAGCACTGGAAAATTAAGACCATTAACCTCCGGCTGCTGTCTGGATTTGGCCACCAGGGTGCAGGAACAATGAATTTATAGGGAGAGAAAATTGTAAGTTAGGATCTACATCTGACTCCCTTCCAGCATCACCCCCTTGGCCTGCTTAGAGACTTGGCCAAAGGTCACATCTTTAAAACATCCTCTACTCTTCCTTCCTCTTGCCCTTTCTGGCTTAGAAATGGTAATAGGTTGCTGTCCTTTTCTTGTCCTTTGTGATTGCTCTATACCCTGCCATACCTTTGAAAATGTCTACATAAATTATTCAGTATACACTCTACTTCCTCCAATTACATAATTTGAATGTTCCATCTGGATGCTGTCTGACACACGTTTTATGTAAGATTTCATTATACAAGTTGTCATCACTAAGAAAAGTGCTTGAAACCCGTAGGCTAGGACACAGGGTAGCATCATTTCTTCTTTTTCTGCAAAGAGGCAGATAATAAACATACTTGGGTTTTTTAAGGTCATACAGTCTTTGCCACCACTTTTCTGCCTTCGTCATTCGAAAGCAGACACGGATAGTAAGTGAGTGAATGAATGAGTGCTGTGTCCCAATAAAATTTTATTTACAAAGAAAGCCAGATGGTAGGCCAGACTTGGTCTGAGCCACAGTTTATTGTCTCCTGACCTAGGAAAAAGCAATTTCCGGTTAGTCTGCAAGCGTGGTTTTAATCTAGGAGGAGTCTGCTCTTACAAGGACATTTGGTAATGTCTGTAGACATTTCCGGTTGTTAGAACTAGTGATGCTGCTGTCATCTAGTGGGTAGAGGCCATGTATGGTGCTAAATATGTTACAGTGCACAACACAATACCCCACCCACCCACCCCATAGCAAAGAATCAACTGGTCCAAAGTGTCAAGAGTGCTGACATCGTGAAATGTTGCCCTGTTGTTGTCAGGTGCCGTTGAGTTGGTTCTGATTCATAACTAACCCTCTGTCCTTCAGAAGGAAACGCTGCCTGCTCCTTCCCCACTCTCCTTGCCCTGTTTAGCCCATTGTTGCAGTCACTGGTCAGTCCATCTCCTTGAGCATCTTCCTCTTTTTCTCTGCCCTTCTACTTTACCAACATGGTGTCCTTTTCCAGGAACTGGTCTCTTCTAATAAAATAGCCAAACTACAGGGCATAAAGTCTCAACATCCTTGCTTCTAAGAAGTACTCTGACTACACTTCTCTGAAGATGGATTTACTTGTTTTTCTGCCAGTCTGCATCACTCAAGAAGCTGTTATAAGATTATCAGTTTGCTACCATATCACTGAGATTTAAGGAAAAGAAACACAGAACTAATTTTATAGCTATTAAAGATTGTTAATAGATTTTTTTCTGGTTATAATTTGTGTTAGTCTGTGTACATTAGAGAAATAAATCCATAGAAACTCATATGTACACGAGAGAGTTTTATATAAAGGGATGCACATATGTGTATAAGAAAGAGTTTTATATACAAGAGGAATTGAACATTGAGAAAACATCTCAACCCAGTCCAGTCCAAGGCCATAAGTTCTATATTAGTCCATATACCCAATAACAATCTATAAAGTCCTCTTCAGACTCACGAAACACATGTAATGAAGCCAAATGCAGGACCATCACAAGCCAGTGGGTTCAGTGGCGTTGTAAGCATCTCAGCGCTGGCAGGGGTTTCTCTGTGGCTTCTCTGGCTTCTGAGGTCTGTTTGCATCCATGTGGCTTGTCTTATGAAATGTCTCCCAGAGAGTAGCAGCTAGAGAGAGGTGTCTTCTGCCTAAGACGGAAGTACCAGGTTTCCCAGAATTCTTAGGAGAAGGCCATACCCACACAGAAGTCTCATTGGCTATCTTCAGATTGACAGGTTAGACTCCACCCCTACACTCTTAATCCTTAAATTGACACCAGATTAGGTGATTATCACAGGCACATATAAAATTCATATAATTCAGTCATTTAATCATATCAAGAAGATTTGTATAATCATATCAAGAAGAACTGTACCATCGTTATCACAATCAATTTTAGAACTTTTTCTTCTTTATTGTACTCATTGTTATTAGTTCCCCATCCACAGACCCCAACTTTCACCACCATACCCTCAGCAAACCATTAATCTAATTACTGTCTCTGGATGGGTTAGAATGAGTTGAAATTGATTCCATGGCATTGACTTCAGCTTTAGATTTGGTTGGATGGGTTTGAACTACCAACATTTTGGCTAGTAATCAAGTTCTTAACCATTGGCACTATCCAGAGACTTCCCTGGATTATTATGGAAACCTGGTGGCATGGTGGTGTGTTGGGCTGAAAACTATGGGGTCTGTGAGATACCAGCCACCGCAATCGAATGGGTCCAAGGGGCTCTTGTGTAATTGAGGGGTAAAATTAAAGAGACATCAGACAAGATAAGACATGCAATTGCTCACCTCCCGGATGGCCATGATCTCAGCAGCCAGGTCCACGAAGAGAGAGAGAATATATTTCTAACCATGGCTTATATAGCTTTTGGGGACATGCAAGCCCCTCTGATTACATAGTAACAAGAAGGGGTTATACCATAGGCATACATGCAATAGGAGGGGGATGAGCTAGGGGTGTACATGAAAGAGAAAGTGGAGGTGCTAAGGGTACACATGTGACAAGATGGGTGGACTCTAAAGTCAGGATGACAGCCTAACCTTGTTCTCATATTCATCACAAAACATACAGAAAATGAAGAAGTGAAAGAGAGTGGCTAAGTGTGTAGGCACTGACATTAAATCACATCGTTACACATTTCACTAGGAGTCCTGGTAACACGGGGGGTTAGATGTTGAGTTGCTAACCACAAGTTTGGCAGTTCAAATCTATCAGCTGCTCCTTGGGATAAAGATGAGGCTTTCTACTTTTGTTAACATTTACAGTCTTGGAAACACAAAAGGGCTGGCTACTCTGTCTGATAGGGTTGCTTTGAGTCAGAATTGACTTGATGGCCATGAAGGAAGTACAAGTTATAACAACACTCTTATGATGTGACACTGAGCCAATTTCATAATCTTTTTGTGTCTCAGTTTCTTTATATGGAAAATGGAGATTACAATTGAACATACCTTTTAAAAATCATGTTATTGGGGTCTCATACAAATTTTATGACAATCCATATTACATCAATTGCGTAAAGCACATTTCTACGCTCATTGCCCTCATCAGTCTCAAAAAATTTGCTCTCCACTTAAGCTCTTAGTATCAGCTTCTCATTTCCCCCGCACTCCCAGCTCTCAAGAACCCTTGATAATTTATAGATTATTATTTTGTCATATCTTACACTATCTGATGTTTCCCTTCACCCCCCATTCTGTTGTCCGTCTCCCAGGGAGAAGGTTATATGTAGATCCATATAATCGGTTCCTTCCCAGTATCGCCAACTTCACTACTGGTCCTGAAGGGATCATCCACCCTGGATTCTCTGTGTTTCCAGTTCCTATCTGTACCAGTGTACATGCTCTGGTCTAGCCAGATTTGTGAGGTAGAATTGGGATCATGATATTGTGGGTGGAGCCAAAGGAAGCATTTAGGAACTAGAGGAAAGTTGTGTTTCATCATTGCTATACTACACCCTGACTGGCTCATCTCTTCCCCATGATTCTTCCATAGGGGGAGAACATACCCTTTTTAATCAGGAGAATTAAAGTAGTTATTTCTGTAAAATGAACAGCATATTGCCCACTGCATGAAAGAAAAACAAACAAACAAAAACAGCCCAGCCAAAATCCCTGCCATTGAGTCTATTTGTACAGGACAGAGTAGAACTGCCCCTGTGGATTTCCAAGGTTTAAATCTTTACATGAGTCAGAAATCTCTCTCTGGCCCTCTGCCACTCTCTGCCACTTGGCTTGGTTTCTGTCTCCCTCAGGTGGAACCAGAGGTACCCCACTCTACAAGCCAGCCTACTTCCCAAAGGCACTCAGCTTTATTTGCTCTGCAGGCTTGAAAGCCCATTGCTCTGCCTCATGGTGTAGCTCCAGGTTGTGCTGCTGCTGCTCCTCTGTTGCTCATCTGTTGTCATTATTGTCTCTTGGATCAATGATATTCCATGTGCAGGGACGTCAGCATCCAAAGGATACACTCAACTCCCGGATCTTCTTTCTGGCGGGTAGTAAAATGTGTCCTGTAGCTGAGATGGTTCATTTTATACCTAGCAAGATGGTAATCACAATGAACTTTGTTAAAAATCACATACAGTAGAATTCTTTGACCCAATCAGTAGCTTCTCCTACCTTTTCACCCAAGCCAACCAGGGAAACAGGTTGTTTGGTGGGATGGGGGCAACAAGGCTCTGGATAGAAGGGCCATGTTAATACTGTTTCACTGCAGTACCATGAAAACCTAACAGTGGGCCACCTAATTTCTAATTGATACACTTGCCCGAATTAAAGGCCAAGTAATGTAAGGGACTGTAGTGTGGCAGTTTTCATAGTACTTTGAATAGAGGACAATGGTGGGGGTGTCATATCATTATAGGGGCCCTGCCTTCCCTCCTTTGATATAGTCACTACTATTTTCAGAATGGAGACTATGGCTTGAGTGATAGTTTGGTTTATTGTGCCAACTAGGCCAATAGGAACATGTGGGCGGAGTTTAATCAGGTGGCAGCAGCTTGATTGGAGGGCAAACAAGACAAATGAAGACTGCCAGCATCCCATATCTCTCTTACTCTCTGGTAATTGAACCAGAATGCTGCTGCTTTAGCTAGTTCTTTACCTCAACCTGTTGCTACACTACGTGTGAACCAAGCCAACCCATGGATCATGTTGCTAGAGCTTGAGACTCCTTAAAGACCTGTGTTGCCAAGCTGCTGCTGAGCACATTATTTGAACTCAAGGCTGATGGGTCCTGTTGCCACCATGCTTGAGCTCTGAGATCCCATCAGGAAGGGCCTGCTTCACTAAGCTCCATAGCTACTGACTGTTGCTGACCCACCCTGCTGTCTGATGCTTTCAGACAGACTCTGCCTGGCCTTGCCTGAGGGAGGACTCCACTGTCTGCTTCTGGGATCTTGGACTGGACCCAGCAGCCCAATGGCTTGAAGGATTTCCAGTACATTAACTGTTTTATGAAAGTGAATTGAACTGAGCCCTCTGTACTGCTGTGTGGAGTAATAAACTGTCATATTCCTCCTCGCTGTACAAATCTATGTATCCATCTGTCTACCTGTATATCTATCATCTATCCATCATAAAAGTGTCCTTGCATTGTTTTTCTAGAGAACTCTGCTTAGCAAAGCTAGCTTTTTAAAGTCCTCATTAGCAGACAAGTTAAAGTAGTGTTGATCTGAACATTATTAATTTCGTATTTTTGCTTTGTGTTGTCTTTTTGTAGTTGTTTAGATTTGTAGTTAAGAAGTATAAGCATAAGTTGTTTATACAGCATCTTATAATGCATATGAAAAGCAAATACTTTTATACTATGTAATTAAGCAAAGTAAGTAAGAAATTAGAGGTTTGTGGGATTTTTTTCCTTCAAGAGATATTCATTTGGGAAGGGGTATTAAAATTGCTTATCTAGTGCAGTTTGAGGTCTCCTTTTAAGTATTACTGATTTTCTGAGATCCTTACCTGATTGTAGTCATATGATTTCAATACATAGACCGAGACAAAGTCAACTGGTAAGAGACCTCTGTAAGTTAGCAGCGATCCAAGAAAATTTTATAACATTTATTACACAGGCATTTATGCACATTTAAAATGTGCTAGCACGTGATAAACCTGGAAATAATTTTATGCATGAATTTGCATTTAGTGTGTTTTCTAAGAGCAAAAGATTGGAAACAGTAAAAAAATTGTACACAAATCAGGAGTTCCTTGTATCCTGATATATTCACACAATGGAGTACTATGCAGAAGAAATGAATGGTTTTTTGTTCTTTTGTTTTACATGTTTCAAGGTGTAAATTTTAGGATAGATGGTTAAGTGAAAGAAAGCAAGACAAAACACACACACACATATATATATATATATATATATATATATATATATATATATATATATATTACTACTACTACTGGGGTTTAGGTCATGCATTTGGGAGAAAGACTGAGCTTTCTGTTCCTGTAAAAAGTTACAATCTTGGAAACCCACTGGGGAAGTGCTTCCCTGTCCTATAGGGTTGTTATGAGTTGGAATCCACTCAATGATGGTGAGTGAGTGAGGCTGTGAATTCAGGAGTGGGAGTGGTGCTTATGAAGTGGTTGGTTTTGGTAGTTTAGCTTAGGGACTGGGGCATCCATTACGCATGCTCAGAAGTCCGAGCTACCGGCTAAGAAGGAATGGTGCACTGCGCATGCTCAGAGATTCAGGCTTTTAACTAGGAAGGGAGGTACACCTGGGTGGGCGCTGCACCTGGATTGGTCTGCCTAGGACAGGTAAATTCAATTCAGCCAATGGGGTCAACCAGGGTCATCCACCACGTCTCCTGCAGAATAATTTAAAAAGGCAGGAATGGGAGGCGAACGGCTTACTTTCTGACTAGCTTCTAGGGAGACTGCACGGGATGAGGGCCCTTGTGGGAGCCTATGTAAAGCGGAAACTTCTAACGCTCATAAAACTCACTTGGATCACAAACCAGGTTTCGGCATGAATTCTTTCTCACACGGAGTCAAGGACCGAGGTATAATTCTCCCTGAGATCTAACAGTTTGTGGGGCCTGTGACCACAAATGCTGCGCTGCTTTTTAGACAGATGCACACATTCTTTGACACTCCTTCCATCAAGGAGTGAAGCCTGTCCCTTGAATCTGATGAACCTTGAAGACTAGAGGTGATGCTGAATGAAAACCAAGGCTGGGATTTTTTTTTTCTGGCGATATTTACTCTGAAAGCTGTCAATGCTCTTTACCCAAGGGCTATGAGGAACACACAGGTAATTAAACAATACAAGTTCATGACTACTGTGAGTGAGGGAGAACTCACACCATCGGGTCATAGTATGTTTTCATAAAAAGGGTACAGTAGAACCCCAGACCTCGATGCTAATCTGTTCAGGAAGGAGGGTCGAGACGCAATACAGTCAAGTTCTGAATCAATTTTTTCCCATAAGAAATAACTGAAAATGGATTAATCCATTCTTGACCACTGAGGTTTTACCCTAGCCTTTTTTCTACAAAACATTACACAGAAATGTCAAAGTGAGTAAGTTCAGAGTTAAATAATATAATTTAAATAAGAAACTCAACATTAAGAAAGTATTAACAGCTACAATATGGCCCCTACCTTGAGACTGATGAGGATCTGGATCTGTGGACTTGGATGTGAGAGGAGGTGTGAAGGGAGAGTCATTACTTGGGAGGGTAATCTCCTTCCATAAAATCAACTGGGAACCTCTTTTTAGAAGTTTTTTTCCCTTCTTGGCCTTTTTTCACTAGAACCTGGCTGGTTTTCTCTAAAAAATCAGCTGGTCTAATGTGATTTGCTGTTGGCGTTTCCCTAACTGTTTTCTAAAGGGTTTACTAAATTATCATCAACAATATTGATAACACAGTTAACCAGTTCCTTATCATGATGATCTTTTCAAAAACTTTCTTAGAACCCATGGTTTTTATCTAAAAACAGTACAAAAAGCCAAAAAGACTAATAAAATTATAGCATGATGCTTGGAACACAGCTGCAAAAGAGTTACCAGTGGTTCTCAACCTTCCTAGTGCTGTGACCTTGTAATACAGTTCATGTGGTGGTGACCCTTCAACCATAAAGTTATTTTTGTTGCTACCTCATCACTGTAATTATGCTACTGTTATGAATCTGGTGACCCCTGTGAAAGGGTGTTCTGACCCCCAAAAGGGGTCGCGACCACAGGTTGAGAACCGCTGGTTTAAACTATGTGTATTAACAGCATCAACTAGTGCTGAGTGACCAAAACACCGAACTGCTTTTATTCACAAAAATCACCTGTGTCAGGTCGGATTCTGATGTTTTATTTGAGCCCTGATGCAAAATTTTCTCAACATTTTGTGTTGAAATCCAATTCTGTCTAGTGATGATGCGGGTTAGTGCCAGGATTAGAACCAGTCTGTGATGGGATGTGGGCTTTGGTTGGGTGGATTGTAGGAGAATGTAAGGAAGGGTTTGCTTTATGCTTGGTACTGTCAGCAAGTGGGGCTAAGTGGTTAGGTGGTTTATGAATGTCTCACAAGCCGTGTGATTTTCTGTGTTTAGATAAAACCAGGACCTCTGGAGGTGGTGTGGCTGGAGCACATACTTCCTTCAGAAAGATATCAAGATATCAAGACTTGGATGTCCTGCGGGCCATTCTATTCTTTCCTTTAAGGTCACAACGAGTCTAAATTGACTAACCAACAGCAGTTTTTGGTTTCTTAGGCAAAATTATAAAATGCCCCTGTTTTATTTCACTTTATCATGGACTCAGAGTATCTCGGTTTGAGGATGGTATTTTGTGAGTGTTGTACGTCTGGCAGGAGAGTAGCAATGAACTCAATGGAGAATATCAGTTCTGGATGTGAGGGGCTGCTTATTTTACTTTGTAGAGCATTCAGTGATCACATAATCCCCCTGCCTGCCCGAGGCCACCATGCGCTGTGCTTATACCCATGAATCTCAAATGGTTTGAACTCAAACCCTCTGTGGTTGTCACCTAATCTGGTGTCCATTTAAGGATTAAAGAGTGTAGGGGTGGAGTCTAGGCTGTCAATCTGGAGATAGCCAATGAGACTTTTGTGTGGGCATGGCCTTCTCCTGAGATTTCTGGGAAATCTGGAACTTCCTCCTTGGAGGAGGAAGACAACTCTCTCTCAGCCACTCCCTGGGAGACATTGCAGAAGAAGCCACAGAGAGACCCCTGCTGGCACTGACATGTTTCCAATGACACTGGATCTGAAGACTTTCTACCCACAGGCCTGTGATCCTTTGCATTCGGTGTCTTGCATGTGCTCTGTGAGTCTGAAGAGAACTTTATAGATTGATATAGGACATATGGGCTAATACTGGACATATGGATTTGATCTGGACTGGGCTGGGATGTTTTCTCAATGTTCAATTGCTCTTGTCTATAAATCTCTTTCTTGTACACATATGTGTGTCCATGGATTTGCTTCTCTGGTCCGCCCAGGCTAACACACTCTCCAAGCCTTCAAAGGCAACGTGGGGGGATTTGAATGATGAAGACTTTGAGGCCATCTCAGCAGTAGTCACTGCCTTCCACATCAATTGCAGGACAGACTCCTATCCACATCTTTCTGCCTACCTGAGCTACTGGGTCACGAATGAAATAAATAACGATCATAGACTTAAGCCATTGCTTTGCCTGTGACTTGTTGTGGAGTAATAGATAACACAGACAGATGACTAATGAGTCATTGGCTCTGAAGGGCTGGACCTTTGGGGCGAGATAAATGTAGTATTCCTTCAGCAGGGAGATAGCAGTTTGAAGAAGATGAAAGAAACCACAGTAAGAGCTTATGTGACAACGTTGAAGAAACCAAGAAAAAGGTTGATAAGGGGTGGACCAGGAGATCAGATGTCATCACAGAGAGATGATGTCCAGAAAGGCAGGAAGGAGACTATTTCAGAAAGGGGTCTATTGACTTCCCTTTCAAGTCAAATGCCTTGGGCTATTCTGTGAGGCAAAGACCAAAAGTAATCCTTCTGATTTTTAAGTAATAAGTTATATTATTGGCAAAAGTAGTTTCAGGAAAATTGGGGCTGAGGCTGTAGTAGGAGCAGGAGGTGGATGACAGAGGGTGAAGGCATGGGTGGAAGATGAGGAAGAGGAGACCACAGCTGGCAGGATTTTACTACATTACATTTATGTTTGTAGAACTCTTTTCCCAAGGAGCCTGGTGGTCAAGTGGCAAAGTGCTCCTCGGCTAACCTGAGATGTTCCGTGGTTCAAACCCACCAGTGACCTCACGGGGCCCATTGCTGTCAACACTTGTGTGCTGTGAGTTGAAACTGATTCATAGTAGCCCAACATGACAGAGTTGAATGGTCCTATAGGGTTTCCTAGGCTCCTTTCTTCCTGCTGCATGCCTAGTGGGTTTGAGCAGCCAAGTGCATAAAACTATAAACCACCTTCTTTCTGTAAAGATCAGAGGCTAGAAAATCCTGTGATGCAGTGTTACTCTGTCGCACGGGGAGACCACGAGTCAAAACCACCACCTCAAAAGCCACAACCGTTTTCCTGCAATTCAATAACCCGTGGCACAGTTATAGCATATTAAGCCAGTAATGTCACAAGATCATATCCTGGTATGTATTCAATGTTATACTTTAACCAGAAGTTTCCAAATATAGATTTCCCCCTCTGTCATTATAATCACTTTAAATCTCATTATTTATTTCTCTCCCAATTAAAATAGTTCACCATTTAAAACAAGAACCCTGTGGTCAGTCTTTATTTATGTCTTATAATTACTTCAGAAAAACAATCTCAGCTTAAATGTTATAAGCTCCTGAGGCTTTTCTGCAGAAAGGAGAGTTTACTTTCACTAGAGACTCCTGGGGGGAATTATTCTAGTCATAGAGTGTGAATCCATGCAGAGGCCTATCTAAAAGATGATAAGTGCAGCTGGCGTGTGTGCTAGGTGCCACTTCAAGGGGGTGCCACAGAGCAATTTGTTAACAATGGCAGTTCCAAGTGATAATTCAGCAAATTAAAAGCAAGCCTGGAGTAATTGATGAGCCGCCCCAGGTAAAGGCAGGAGCTCGGATGGGGTAGGAGGCTGCTAATATTGAGGTCAGCTGTTCCGACTAGCAGCTTTTCTCTGCGGCAGAAAGATGAGGCTTTCTGCTCCTTGGAAACCCACAGGGGCAGCTCTTCTCTTGTATTTATAGGATTGCGATGTGAGAAATCGACTCAGGGGCAATGGCAAAACGAAAAAAAAAAAAAACAACCCCAATCCACTGCCATACCATTTTACACGAGTAGAAAGCCTCTTCTTTCTCCCAGGAAGCAGCTGGTGATTTTGAACTACTGACCTTGTGAGTCAAAGGAAGCAGATTGTGTGCTCTCACGCTACTGATTGTAGAAAAAGAAAACTGGTTCAAATGCACCACCCTGCAGTCAACTCTGACTCAAAGGAACATTTCAAGACAGGGTGGAACTTCCCCTATAGGTTTCTGAGACTATGACTCTTTCTGGCCACATCCTTTGGCCATCGAGCAGCTGGTGGTTTCAAACTGCTGACCTTAAGGTTTGCAGTAATTCTCAGAGCCCACTTCACCAAATTGTGGGAGGATAGGTGGGAGGGTGGGGGGAGGGAGCTTTGAACATATCCTGGATCGGAAAGTAGGATGGTACAGTTAGAAATTTTGTATAATGCTATCATGGATTACAGTAAAAGATTCATGAACGTGGCTTGTATTTTTGAACTGGTACTCTCATAAATTGATCTAAAGGATGGTTTTCAGACGTTTGAACAGTGGTAAAATGTCAGTGCTTGCCATAGGTGATGTTTTTGGTAGATTTGCTTCTGATTTCATAGCCTGAGTGTCAGGGCCCCCACATAGTTTACTGTCCTGGGAAGTTGCCATGGGACTCTGCTTATTCCAGTGGGGGTCAGAGTCTCCTTGGGGCTAGTGAATGAGTTGCCAGGAGATGGCTGAGAGGAATTCCTTTCTGTTCAATGGATAAGCAGACCCCATCACAATGGTCTTATTGGGCTTCTCTAAGCCTCTCTTTCCCTCTTCTTTTCAGATCGCTTCCCATCCCACTTCCTTTGTGAACTGCAGTTTTGCTGCAGTCTGTGGAGGTAAAGACTATGCGAGGAAGGGAGGGAGTGGACTTGGCTGGGAATGACTTTTCAAGGCAGAGTTTATATTTCAAAGGACTTGCGCTTATATTTTGAGTGTCAGTTTAAAAGATGGCTTTACACACAGGTAAAACCATGATTTGTAGACTTGGAAGGTGACATGTAGCATGCATTTTAAACTCCTGTGGGAATCAGAGGACCTACTGTTTATATGATGCCTTACAAATGATTTACTTATTTATTTATCCATTTATTTATACAAATTCTATAATCTTGTCTCTCAGTTTGTCCACCATTCATCTGTCAGTTTGTCACACTGTGGTGGCTTGTATGTTGTGATGATGCCTGGAAGCTATTCCATATATTAGCAGGGTCACTTAATGTGAACAGGTTTCAGCAGAGCTGCCTGACTAAGAACAGACTGTGTCACTTCCTCAATGTATTGCCATATAAATATATGTACATAGGCCAATACCTCTATTTCTATGAATTAATATATTTACATATGTGCACACCTATGCTTATACCTCTATCCATAGTTTCGCTTCCTAGAGCTTTTCTCTGTTGGCCCTCTGCTTAAGCCCTTCCTCAATGCAAGAGCACTTTATTCTGATCTCCTGGCCTTCTGTGATGCTCACCTTCCCAACACAATCACTGAAGACAAATGGGTGCATAAGCAGATGTGGTGAAGAAAGCTGATGGTGCCTAGCTATCCAAAGATAGAGCATCTGGGGGTCTTAAAGGCTTAGTCAATTTTGTTAATCCTTTCAAAGAACCACTTTCTTGGTTTGCTGATATTTTTATATAGTTTTAAAAAGGTCTGTTTAATTTAATTTTCTCTAATCTTAATGATTTCTTTTTATCCATAGTATCTGAAGCTTGGTTTTGCTGTTCATTTTCCAATTATTGTCCTTGAGGTATAAAATGTTAATTTTGATCCTTTCTTCCTTTTTGATGTATGCACTTATTCCTGTAAACTGCTCTCTGAGTAATTCCTTTGCCATGCTCCAGAGCTTTTGGTATGTTGTATTTTCATTCTCACTTCTTTCAAGGAATTAAAAAAATCATTTTTATTGGGGCTCATTCAATGCTTATCAAAATCCATACACACATCCATTGTGTCAAGCACATTTGTACATTTGTTGCGATCATTATTCTCAAAATATTTGCTTTCTACTTGAGCCCTTGGTATCAGCTCCTCAATTTTCCCCTCCCTTCCCACTCCCGACTCCTTCATGAACCCTTGATAATTTATAAATTACTATTATTTTGTTATATCTTACACTGACCGATGTCTCCCTTCACCCATTTTTCTGTTGTCCATTCCTCAGAGAGGAGGTTATATGTAGATCCTTGTCATCGTTTTCCCCTTTCTAACCTACCTTCCCTCCACCCTCCTGGTATCGCCACTCTCACCACTGGTCCTGAAGGGATCATATGTCCTGGATTCCCTGTGTTTCTAGTTCCTATCTGTACCAGTGTACATCCTCAAGTCTAGCCGGATTTATAAGGTAGAATTGGGATTATGAGAGTGGGGGGGCACATTTAAGAACTGGAGGAAAGTTGTATGTTTCATTGTTGCTACCCTGCACTCTGACTGGCTCATCTCCTCCCTGCTACCTTTCTGTATGGGGATGTCTAGTTGCTCAGATGGGCTTTGGGTTCCCAATCTGCACTCCCTCTCATTCACAATGATATGATTTTTTGTTCTTTGATGCCTGGTACCTGATTCATTCAACACCTCATGATCACACAGGCTGGTATGCTTCTTCCATGTGGGCTTTGCTGCTTCTGAACTAGATGGCTGCTTGTTTACCTTCAAGCCTTTAAGACCCCAGATGCTGTATCCTTTGATAGCCAGGCACCATCAGCTTTCTTCATCACATTTGCTTATGCACCCACTTGTCTTCAGCGATCATGTTGGGAAGGTGAGCATCATGGAATTCCAGTTTAATAGAACAAAGTATTCTTGCATTGAGGGAGCACTTGAGTTGAGGCCCGATGTCCATTTGCTACCTCAATACTATACCTATAGCTATATGCACATTGATATATTTCCCCATCATCATAAATAAGGATATTTACATGTATACATACCTGCATCTAGACCTCCACAAATACCCTTTACCTCCTACTTCTTTCCTTTATTTCTCAAGGAATTTTTTATTGTGCTCTTATTTCTTAAATTACCCCGTGATATTTTAAAGGAAAGCGGTGTTCATTTCTTAAGTACTTGATTTTTGTGGTTGATTTCTAATTTTATAGCATTGTGATTTGAAAAGTGGTTTATAGTATCTCAATGTTTTGCATTTATTGATGCTTACTTTATGATCTAAAAGGTGTTCTGTTCTGGAGTATGTTCCCTGGGAACTAGAAAAGAATGTTTTGTACTTTTGTTGGGCAAAGTGTTTTGTGTCTAAGAGATCAAGTTCACTAATTGTGCTGTTCAGGTCTTTTGTAGCTTTGTTGATTTGCTTTCTGGTTGATTGACCTTTGCTCAAAAGCGATGTGTTGAAATCTCCTACTATTGTTGCACTATGGTTTATTTGCCTCTTCATTTCTGTAAGAGTTTGAGTCAATGTATTTTGAAGGCCTTCATTTGGAGCATAGGCATTAATTATGGTTATAGTGTTTTATACAATTGAAGCTTTCATGATTATATAATAACGTTCTTTGTCTCTCATTATGACTTTTGCTTTGGTGTCTATTTTGTCAGAGATTAATAGTGCTACCCCAGTTTTATTTTGAGTGCCATAGCTTGATGTATTTTTTTCCATCCTTTGATTTCTTAATCAGTTAGCTATGTCTAAGTTGTGTTTCTTGTTAGCAGTGTATTAAAGTCTTGCTTTTCCTTATATGTTCTTTTAATCTTTGTCTCTTAATTAGTAATTTATATCCATGTATATTTAATGTTGTTAGGTACTTATGGTTTTATTGGTATCATTTTGTTATATGTTTTTAATGGTGACATTGGTTTTGATGTTCATAATTTATTTTGTTTCCCTTCCTTTTGTTTGTAGATTTTCTTGTCAACGTTTTACTTGCTTCTTGTATTACTATCAAACACATTTGTATCATTTTCCCTTTTTAGTTGAGGTTTTAACTTTTTCTTTAAGTATTGTTTGCCTTTTTGTGCTTTTCTTTAAAAATTTATAGCTGATTTTGTCTTTTGCAAATACTTTGTCATCTTCTCAATTAGATTACTCGTTATCTACTCTTTTCTTTCTGTTTGTTTCAGTAGGCTAATAAAACACTGTAAGCACTCACTTGTCTATTCCAGAAAATTTGAGAGACACCTGCTTTGCCAACCGACTGGAACAGATCCAGTAGATTAAGGTGTGGCTGACCCAAGCCATGGTATTTTCAAATTGCCACACATGCATGTGAAAGTTAGACATTGAAGATTGAGGAAGAGTCAATACATTTAAATTATGGTGCTGGTGAAGGGTATTAAAAGTACCATGAACTGTCAAAAGGACAACCAGATATGTCTTAGAAGTACTGCCGGAATGCTTTAGGCAGAAGGATGGCAAGACTTTGTCTCCAGTACTTTGGATATATGGCAAGGAGAGAACAGTCCCTGGAGAAGGACACCAGACTTCGTAAAGTAGAGAAACAGCAAACATATAGAAAAACTCTCAACAAGATGGATTGATACAGTACCTTCGAGAATAGGTACAAATATAGGAACAATCATGAGGATGGTGCAACATCATGCATTGTTTTGTTCTGTTGTACAGAGTGTTGCTATTAGTGGAACCATTGCCATGGTACCTGCCAACCACAGAGTTAGTTACCTTGTCAATAACACCATCTCATGTATCATAGTATGTTTGAGTCTTTAAAATGTAGCATAATTTTTGAAAATCGTTCTTCAATGCTCTAGAATTGAAGCCCAGAATCCCTAAGAAGGAAAATTTCTGCATATTTTTCAGCACCATAGAAATGCTGCTTGGAGCAATAACTTCCTCAGTGGAAAGGACTGTGGTGTGTGGAAAATGATTGTGTAAGTGCTCAGAAGAGTTTTGAAGGTAGAAATGAAACTTTTTGGGGGTGAGGTTAAGGGAGTTTCTAGCAACATTTCTGTAGAATTCTATATCTAATTCTGCAAAAACTCGTGAAATGAGCCCTGGGACTGTCACGTCTGTGGGAGATGACCCGAGCCACCTGAATGGAAAACTGCAGCCTACAGCCAGTTGTTTTTATGGGGACTAAGGTAAGGACTGGGGAAAAACTAACCTTGGCAAATTTATTCTGCAAAAATGTTTGCATCCTCTTTTATTTCTCTAGTCTTAATGGCTATATTTTACATATTTCATTCTACCTCTTAGCCTCAAGGAAGACACACAGAGACCTATATCAATTTTGGCTGTGTGATAAGTAAGCTCTAAACAAAAGGTTCAGAGGATTTCTGGTATGTGTGTGTGTGTGTGTGTGTGTGTACACCTCTTCTAAATGTGTTGCAATTTTAGATTAGATTTTTGATTGGGAAAATTTTATGTACTTCTGTAGTGTGGCTCAAGTGAAGATATTTTAGGCATGAAAAGTAAAACATGCTCCCAAGGTTATTTTTCTACTTCTTTTCCAGATATCGTCACTTCATTTCTTTTTGTGTGTGTAGCACAGTCTTTCTTTAGTTTTTAAAATACCTTTCATGGGATTTGAATGAAGGCTACACAGAATACCATGAATTTGACCTTCAACCATTTATACATATTTCAAGTCAGCTGTTTCATCAATTATCGCGCTTCCTCCCTGAGTTTCTTATTCCCATCCCCATTTCTTTCCTAAGCATCTGTCCTTGAGCAAATACCCCCTTTCAATCATAAAAGGTAGATTATTCTTACATGAAAAAAGAGCACAATTTCAGGTCTGAAGGATGACTAACCACCATAGTTTTGAGGGTTCCACTAATCTCGAGCTGAGTAGTAAGCGTAGTCTCTCTTGGGATTTTGAGTTCTGTTCCACATTTTTTTGACCATTCTATCCAGGACCATTGGTGAGTCCTTTCAGAGCAGTTGGTAGTCGTAACTAGGCACCCTGTAATTCTTATGGTCTCTGGTTGGGGAGCTTGATATGGTCCATTATGGCTCTTTATGACCTTTTCAGAACCCCGGTAGCCCAGTATAATAATAGCACCTAGTAAGAGATCGACCATTGTCTTTGTGAACTCTTATGCCAGGTGCACCTAGTGTCCTCTGGGTCTATGGTCCTGAGACCTCAGGCCCTGTGACTCATTATCTTAAGTTTAAATCAGCTTTTCAATGGAGGTTATAGTTTAAAAGTTTGATTATATCTAGGATTTTTGATAACTTTACCCCCTATATGAGCTACCACATTCACGGTTATATTTTCAGCAAAGGTAAATATACATAAATAAATATCCTCAGTCAAATCTATTTATTTTGGTGGGAATACTCCCCCTCCCTCCCACTCCTGTTAAGCCTGCATGTCTGTTCAAGCATGTCTGTTCAAGCATCTACTTGTGAATCACCACTATTGCAGTATTGTGTACAGCAGTATGTGCCTTTGTTGCCCTTGATTCTGGCAAACCTCCTATTGCCCTCTCCTGCCTCCGTTGTTTTTCCCTAATCTCTGTGCTATGGCATATCACCATCCTCTTCACTCACCTTAAATTATGACCACCCTCTGCTCCTACCACACTTCCTGTCCTTCTCTATACTTTCCACCCATGGTCATGATGAGATAATGTTTCTAGTAGTATGAAAACTCTCCCTTGACTTTTTAAAATAGTGGTCTTACATGTGACTTGTCCTTTTGTGATTGACTGATTTCAATCAGTATAAAACCCCAGTCGTTCATCATCTTCCGATGCGTTTCTCAGGTCCATCATTTTGTTCAACACTGTGTAGTATCCTATTTTAGGGGTGTGTGCATTAGTAAGTATTCATAGGTTCTTCCACTGACAGGAATTTAGGCTATTTCCACCTATTTGCTAGAGTGAATAGGGTTGCAATGAACATGAATATGCACATATGACTATTTAGGTGGAAGCTCTTATTTTGGTGGCTCCTTGGACTGTTAACTAGAAAGATACCTCTATTTGTGCCCAAAGGAAGGTGACTCAGCAGAATTTGGAAAATATTGAACAAGAGAACAGGCACATAAAATTTTGCAGGAGGTAATACAAAATTGGTTGTAGCAGTATATTGACAGAGAACTGCCAGAGATTCCAACTGGATTCAGTAGAGGACATTACCTGAGTGATATTATTACTGATGTCAGATGGATCTTGGCTAACACAGAAAAACCAGAAAGATGTTTACCTGTGCTTTATTGACTATAAAAGCCATTTGGCTGTGTGGAACATAACAAATTATGGACAATATTGCAAGCGATGGAAATTCCAGAACATTTCATTGTGCTCATGTAGAACCTGTATACGGAACAAGGGGATATGAAATGATTCTAAATCAGGAAAGGGATGTGCCAGGGTTTTATCCTTTGACCACATTCACTGAATCCTGAGCAAATGATCCAAGAAGGCTGGACCATATGAAGGACATATCAAAATTAGAGGAAGGGATTGTAGCAATATCCAGAGGTCACCACCTTCCTTTCTGAAACGTGATGAAGTGCAGAGACTGTAGCTGTTGGGGTAGCTTACTACTCAATGGAAATAAAACAAAAATTCCTCACAACTAGACAGACTATATAATGATCAAAAGAGAAAAGAATTGTCAATGATGTCATTTTACTTGGGTCTACGTTAAGGTCAATAGCAACAGCCAAGAAATCAAAGGACTTTGCATTGAGAACATCTCATTAGGTGTACAATACCTGTTTAAAGCTGTAAAGAACAGATATGCCATTGTGAAGATTAAGATGCTCTTGACCTAAGCCTTGGTATTT
Source organism: Tenrec ecaudatus (assembly GCF_050624435.1). Classification (NCBI taxonomy): domain Eukaryota; kingdom Metazoa; phylum Chordata; class Mammalia; order Afrosoricida; family Tenrecidae; genus Tenrec; species Tenrec ecaudatus. The sequence continues at coordinate 69,530,104 of NC_134539.1, read as the reverse complement.
TCAATTGCCTCATATGCATGTGGAACCTGGTGTTAAGAAAATTGAGAGAAAAAAATAGTGCATTTGAATGATGGCATTGGCAAAGAATATTGAAATTACCATGG